>NC_141457.1:108677500-114376183 GCF_015680905.1 Coptis chinensis | reverse complement strand
CCCTTGCATTGTTAATTCCTTTTGAATTTTCTATCTCTTTAACAAAAGTCAGGTTTTGTTCAACAATTAATAATCCTCCTGTAAGAACGAGATCATTGCAAAGTTACTTTGTTCCTTCTCCCCCGTCCTTCCCTTTCTCCCCTTTCAGAGTAATGGCTACACCGTGGTCTCTAATCGGCTCGCTACTCACATGGGAGCCTCAATGTTTTCAAATCCTACCACCAACTTTGCGCGGCCGCTAGACTTAGATAGAGACCGGATACTTGATCTGGGGATGTTACTGGATGTCCTAGAAGAAATTCGAATTTAAAGGAATCGGTGAAAAGTGTTCTGGGTCAAACCACATTGTAGCTTGTTGGATAAAGCGCTACCCCGTGGTAAAGCAGGAGCGCTTGAAAGGACACGGGAAACAAAATGCGATAGCTGAGACAAAAAATGCATTACGAACTTTTGGCCGGTTCCAAAATAAGAAAGATAAACCGTTAGTGCTTGAAACCAACCTTTTTATTGCCGACGGTGTTTACGGTGAGACCATGGACTGAGAATTGGAGGAACAGAGAAATTCATGTCTGACTCTGCCAACTGGGTTTAAATTATTGGTTTCCCAAAGCGAAGAAACAAAAAGGAATCAAACTTTATAACAAGCGACAGGGGCAAACCAATAATTGTTGGGATAACGCATCACGGATGAACTTAAGACTTGACTATGCTAAAGCTTGTGTGGAGTGCCTTAATAGTGCAACTTACCACTATTAGACGTGTAGATTCAAGCGGAGGTAAGGGGAAGTGGTAATAGTTGGTATATGTGGCTCCCAATGATTTGCGAGTTTGTAACAAGTTAGGACAATACAACCAAATGTCCTATGAAAACTAACCCTTTACGAAAATGAAACAACAAATAGAAGAAGTAAGAATGGATTGTTAACACTTTTGCTCTAACAGTTGATATCGCCTACGATGAATGGCCAAAGAAAGGAACTAATGAGAGAAATGTTGTAGCAAAACGAATCGTTCTTTGCTCATGCTCTTTTAGAGGTTAATCAAGGTCCACCTCTCAAAGGAAATGTCATGGCTCAAGACTTGAACGGGCGGAATGCCAACTCACATGGGCTATTATTATACGCCATGTCAAACAGAAGAGAAACTCAAAGATTGAATGAGAGTAATGCCACACCACAATATTTGAAACCACTTCTCCTACTCAAGAAGAGAAAGTTGCATTTTGAATGCTTTCGAGAGGCTACATGAGAATATTTCCTTATCCGTGCTATTGTTCCTTTTCATGACAATGAAGTAGTTACAAATACTACTATAGGAGTGACTCTAGCCCGGGCTTACACCAAACTAGAGAGGTAGAGAGGCTTATAGACTTACGATCGGATAAATTAGCATCCTACCTTCACAAGCGGGATTCAAAGAGATAAGAATAGGAAGGCATCGTAGACAGAGGCTACAAAGGAAAAGTATAGAGGATTTGAGGCGTAACATAACGGTTTCAAGTATTAGCAAACAATGAAGAGTACTTAGATGATGACATCCTCCGAAAAGCGGCGATATTTTCTCGGATCAAGAAGTACTAAGTACACGGTGGAGAGACGAAAGCCAATACACCGAGAAGTGGGCAAAGTCGGTAAAATGGGAAATCAATCTCCAACCAACACTGGGAGCTCACAGGAAGGAAGGACTCCATGGCCAAAACAAGAACAATGCAGAAAAGAGACAATGAGGAAGTAACTTCACCGCTATCGTGAGCAGGTAGGCAAAGGCAAAGGTAGACAAAAGGAAACACAAAAGGATTAGGTTCAAAATGGAGATGAACATGTGTGCATGGAATGTGAGGGGGGATGAATCAAATTTCTAAAGTTAAGGACATCAATAACTTTAGAATTCATAATAAAAAGCAGGGTCTTCTTTGAGACTAAAGTTAGACAGGCTAATAGCGGGAAGATAAGGAAATTGCCCTTCATGGCAATTTATGCATAATTATGCTAGTGATATGAGTAGTAGAATATGGCTTTTATGGGATAAAAGACTAGTTTCAGTCCAAAAATAAAGGAAACAAGTCAATTTATTCATTGTAATGCCCACGTGGTTACAAAACCGTAAGAAATGGTGAATGCTCAAATTGCAAATCTCAAACTCCCCGCATTCTCAAAGCCGGGCCAGATTTGTGAAACGGGTCAATCACAATAGACCTAATTATTGGGCCCCGATTAGGCCCATCATGGCATAACGGTACATTTTAACCGAAAGCAACAGAAAGTGCAGAAAGTCGGAAAATATCCTAGGCTTGTTAGATGAGCAAAAAATGAGAACTCACTCTTCTGGTTGACGCAAACTAATCTTATATGTGGCACGTGTCCGTGATTTTTTGTTTTTGTTACCACGTAAGGTCATCCCATACTGCCGTGTGGCAAAATAATAAAATCCACTCTCGTGCTTACACCACCTATATAAGATCCCAAAAGTTGTGTTCCTTCAATCAAATATATCATTCGACCATCTCTGTTTTTCCTTTCTATTTCTGGATATGAAAGGGACACAAAACAAGAACATGAAAAATGCTGCCGGAGTTTCAATACAAAGGATGTCATCTATTGAAAGTGAACCAAGAACGCTCAGTTATGATCAGATTCAATATGCAAAGGGTAGGCTTATGAATTTATTTTTCAAGTACTTGTTTTTGTGTATGTATCAACTCAAATAACTTATATATCTTACTTAGTTTATGTTTTTGATTAAATGAAGGAAGCAGCTCTGTATGTGGTGAACAACAAGAGCTCAGAAGAAGCTTTGAGTATCTTCACAGAGGTAAATTATTCTTTCATATTCTAATATACATATTAGAATGTTATTGTACTTATGTTTTGATGACAAATTATATATAGATTCTAGAAGCCAGTATATATGATATGAGTAATAGTAGAGTGCATTTTCAAGAAATGCTGCTACATGAAAGAAAAATACTCATTCTAAAAGTAATCATTTTTTCCCATATTTTTTTTTTTCAAGTACTTGTTAAGTTTTCTGTTTAATATGTAAATAAAAAAATGCTAGACTGGTACGGTACAGTTTTCTTTAATTGATATAGAGAAAAGAGTGCAAATCCAATTTTGATTGATTATGTTGAATATATAAGTCTTGATCGAGGGAGTCGAGGGCAGGGTTTTAGTTGTTGTGATGTGCTTTTAGCATATGGAAGGAAAGTTCATCAATCAAATTTAAAGTATCAAACCTCTACACTATAACTGTATAAGTTTGTAGTGGCAAACTTTGATTGAGTTGCTTTATTTTAATATGAAATTCGGCATTTGGACCACCTTTAGAACACAAACAAGGCCCTCGTGAAAAACCTTTTTAACTAATAATTTGTTGCACACCAAACTTTTGCATTCAGTTACTTTTATGCCTGACAAGCTTATGTGTCAAAAGATCGAGGCCGGCACATCACACATGTATGAATAAATACTTATCATTGTTAATCGTAACTGTATTATATTTTGTAATCTGTAAGGACAGATATGGTTGATTACCTTACAGCATATATCAATATGTGTATCGCTCAATTGATCTGATTTTGATGTGCTTGCATGCAGGGAATGGAGCAAGTGATGACTAGTGTAGGAAATGAGAAAAGAAATTTGATAACCGAGCAAGATGGGGACGTTGAATATCAAAATATGTCGTATTCAACCTGGTTTCATGGACTCGAGAGATGTTGCTTCCGCACCATTTTAGCTGTTGTTGGTTTAGATTTTGATATTTATTAATTCCACGTGTATATATTATCCAAATTTTAAAATGGGAACTTAATACAAAAATAATGGGTAGATTGAATTGTTTTTATCCTAGAAAAAGTTGTTGGAGACTTGCAGCGAGAATTCTCCTAATAAGTAATGTGAAGAAAAGTCTGTAGCATTCAAAGAATAACACATAAGAAGTTTGTAACAACTATGTAACTGTTTTGTAACATTGTACTATAAATAGGGGATCTCTATATAGAGACCCCATATCTCTCAAAAGCAAATTCTATTTAAAAAAATTAAAATATCGGACATGTTTCCAAATAATCTCTTAGGGCAGACTCTATTTAGAAGTGAAAAACATCTAAATTTCAACTTTGTTTTTTATTCAAATTTTGTCTTTTTACTCTCAAGAAATATTCTTTAAATCTACATTTTTTTTTTCCACTTCTCTTATTTTTCAATCCAAATAAACTTAATTCACACATCTCTTCTTTCACTTAATATTCTTTTTTTTTTTTTTTTCAAATTTTTTGTTCTATTTCTATTTATAAGGACCTATTTTTTTTATGACATTGGGTGAAATGGAATGTATATACGATGTTTTAAATGGAAAATGAATTATTTAATGAAGATAAATTTCAATCAAAGTGACCAAGGACGAGGTAACTCTCTACACAACTATTGTTCATAATGATTCTAATATCAATTATTATGAGGACGACTCAATCAAAATGATATTATAAAGTATTTATGCAAACTCAATCTATGTAATTTTTGACCTCTTCCGTTTATAGTTCATTTTAATAGTGAGTGTTGGAAAATGGGAATAGCCTTACGTCGAGATATCCCATGCCAACGAACTCCCTAAAACTCGCCCCTTGGGAGCAACCTATGAAGCATTAGACGATCTAATTTGGCCGTCGCGTAGTTACTTTGATATACATTTTTCTTGTGACAAATTTTTAGCTAGCATCATAATTCATTGTAAATGTTATAGGATCATCTATACAGTCACAATGAGGTACCAATTGATCCACTTTGGACTTCACAAAATTCAAATGCATCTTCGGAGGGGCACTACATAGATCAAACCAAACATTTTAACACCAACATGGTATGTATGGATGAATATACGCTTTGAAACTTACTTTTTTGATTTAATATCTTCTTACTCATGGATTAATGAATACTTAAATTGATTTATAGATATTTGATAGTTGTCAAGATTTGACACAACATAAAGGAAATGAAATAGGAGCTATTATCGTTACTCGAAATCTCAAAATGCAATTGGTGGGGAAGACTCCTAGACTTATTTTGATATGTGAGGTGGTGGTGAATTCCTCGATATCATAAAAGGGTAGAAACAAATGAAAAGGCAATGAGAAAAATGGGAACAAAAAGATGAATTGTTCTTTTAAGCTAACTTTGTCTGCATTGGATGGTTGGATTGGACCGTTTTATAAGGAGATTGTGTTGGTCATGCATTAAGAAGCGATTTATAAGAACCAACTTTAAAATAAAAGACATTCAAATTAGGCTAACTTTGTCTGCAGATAGATTTGGACTATAACCGTCTTATAAAGAGGAGATTGTGTTGGTCCTACATTAAGAGCGGTTTATTGGAACCAACTTTTAAAGGAAAAAGACGTTCAGATTAAGGCTAACTTTATCTACATTAGATATGTAGACCAAAATTCAATTTCACTAGCCATTTCAAATACAAATAGTTAGAGCCGGACTAACCTATTTCGCTTTGGATAGCTGATATGAATCATTTAGTTGGTCAATTTTAGTAATTCACTAAAATTTGGTCCATAAGAGTGACAAAAATCTTGATTTTAATACATTAATTAAAAAAATCATCATTAACTATTGTTTGTACACCTAAATGTTACATATTTATCGATGGTTTTCCCCACTACATATACAGTGTTGTGACCGGATGAGTCGTAGATTTAAAGGTTTATGAATAAGGTTTTGTACTTTATAGAGATGTGTATGAAATTGAATTTGAACAACATTTTTCTTTATTTCAAAATTTATTATTAAATTTTGGCTAACAAAATTATTTTTGGAATTTAAACACATTTAAGTTTAGGGTTTATGGTTTATAAATCGTTTAGTTGGTCAAAATTGGTCAATTTTAATAATTAAGCTAAAATTTGGTCCCGTTTTCCACAAAATTATGATTTTAATATAATAATTAAAAACATTAATAACCATTGTTTGTACACCTCAATATTACATATTTATTTTATGGTTCCCCACTACACTATAGGTGCACATATGAGTTTAGAGTTTAAGGTTTATGGGTAAGGTTTTGTACTTTATAGAGATGTGAATGAAATTGAATTTGAACAACATTTTTTTCTTTAATTCAAAACTTATTTTTGAATTTTGGCTCACAAAATTATTTTTGCAATTTAAAGACATGACTCGGTTTTGGGTTAAGAGCATATAATGAAGGAAAACTTTGATTCAAATTTTTGGTCAATTGATTTGTAGGCTTCTTTTTTGTTTCATATGAAGTCTTGAATATGCTTTGAATTTATAGTTTGAGGTATGAAATTTAAATTGAAATTTCCCCAAAAATTTAAATTTTGAATTTGAATTAAAAAATTTGTGAAATTTTGAACACAATATTTTGGTAATTTGGTTTGTATTATTCATTTCATGTTCAATACAATATGATAACATGAATTGAATTGAAATTGGAGTTAGTGATAATACAAAACACAAAATTTGAATTGAAATTTCTTGCCCAAAATTTCAAATTTTAAATTAGATTTTAAATTGAAATTTGTCTTTTTATTCAAATTTTGTTTTTACTCTCAAGAAACATTTCTTAAACCCACACATTTTTTTTTTTCCACTCCTCTTATTTTCCAATCCAAATAAACTTAATTCACATATCTTCTTTCTTTCATTATATTCATTTTCTTTTTTCAAATTCTTTTGTTCTATTTCTATTTATAAGTATCCATCTTTTTTTTTTTTTTTTTCATTTTTTTTATGACATTGAGTGAAATGGAATAGGCATATGATACTTTTAATGTAGAAAATGAACTATTTAATGAAGAGAAATTTCAATCAAGTGACTAAGGCGACAACCAAGGCGATGAAGTAACTCTCTACACAACTATTGTTCATAGTGATTCCAATATCAATTATTATGAGGACGACTTAATCAAAATGATATTACAAAGTATTTATGCAAACTCAATCTATGAGGACTGACCTTTTCCGTTTATGCTTCATTTTAATAGTAAGTGTTTGAAAATGGGAATAGCTTTCGCCTTGAGACATCCCAAGCCAACAAACTTCCTAAGACTCTGGCCTAACCGGAGCAACCTATGAAGCATTACACCAAAACATGCTATTTGTAACTAAGTTATAGGGTTAGTATTATTTTTGTAACGCTTAAAATGTGTTGCAAATTTGGTGTGGGTAATGTGTTACAAATGTTTGCAATGGTTTTTAAGCATTGCAAAACACTATTTTACTAACGGTTAACAAATGTTGCTTAATTGACTTTGCAACGGTTTTTTTTCAATCCTCGATCGTAAGCTGTCGTGGTTCGATTGTAACGATTTTGTAACGGTTTCTGACCGTTAGGAACCATTTAAATTTAATTAAAAAAAATAATTCCAATTTTCTCCCCATTTACAGGGACCTAAACCTGCAAAGATGTTCTGCCAAATTTTGCAATACAACATTATCCTTCAAAATTTCCAATACAACACTTTCTTAGAAACTTTATTTACACAAAACTAAACTAAAAAAATTTCAAGTTTGTAGTATCTTGCAATGCAAACCAAATAAAACATTAATACAAAACCAAAAATACAAATGAGTCCACCTTTTTTATAAATGGTAGTCTCAAACTAGTCGAACAAGAAACTTCCATCTTGTAGCTATGTACGTACTATGGAGCAATCTTTATCTGACTTCAGAACACTGTAAAACGCTTCTTTCTCACCACCACCAGATGACTGGAGTGGGTTAACCTGTTCAAAACTACCATGCACCATATTGTCGCTCCCAACACGCACTTTGTCACTATTTTTGTACAGGCGGAGCACAAGGATACATGACCTGGAATATTTAAATTCCTTAATTTTCCAATATCTATGATAGCACAATATGATATTTAAAAGAGTGTGTTAAAAGAAAAAGTAAGTCCGAATGCAAACTAACCCTGAAACAATAATCACAACCAGGCATAACAATCGGGCTAACTTGCATAACCGCATCAGACAAAACAATCAATTAAGCTATAGTTATTTTCATATGCATAATACATTACTTACCCATTAGTGGAAGCTAAAAAAATAACTTAATTTTCTATAACTATAACAATGAGAAGATGCCTGCATCATAAATTTTAATCAGTAACTTGGAGTCTTGGACCGGAAAAGAGATACGAGAGTTTAACTGTATGGAACTGAACTTTTGAAATTTTAAATTTTGAGCTGAACTTTTCAAATTTCAAATGAAGAGATGTGTTGGTCTTGCATTATGAATGGTTCAATTTAACTAACTTAAAAGAGTAGATGTTCAAATTGGGCTATTCTATGCCCTCCTTTGTGGTTGGAATGAATTTGTCTTATACATAGATGAGGTGTACGGTCCTGCATTAGAAACGGTTTAATTGCACTAACTTGAAAAATAAAAGATGTTCATATAAGGCTATCTTTTTCTGTCGTAATTGGTTGGACTGGACTGTTTTGCACATATACGAGATGTGTAGGTCTTGCATTAGGAACGGTTTAATTGAACTAACTTATAAAAAACAAAGATGTTCAAGTTAGACTATCCCTTTATGCCTCTGTTGGTTGGATTGGACTGTCTTATACTTAGATTAGATTTTGTTGGTCCTGCATTAAGATCGGTTTAACTGAACTAACTTAAAGAGAAAAGACGTTCTAACCAGGCTAACATTTTCTGTTTTAGTTGGTTGAACTGAATTGTCAAAAATCCTTGATAAAGTCGTCAAAATATTATTAGGCCCAAGAGGGGTGTGCCCAAGCACAATTTTAAGTTTGGGGTCTGCTTTGAGAAAAAATGGGGTATGTCTTGAGATGGGGTCTGCCTTGAGAGATTTGGGGTCTGTAAGTAGTCCTTCTCATAAATAGGAAACATAATGTACAGAAGAATTACTGAATGAAATAAGGGCCTGTTTGTTAAATTTTAACTTATGGAAAGGAAATGAAATAATGAGAGTGGTCCACTATGGAAATGAAAGAAATGGAATGGAATGGAAACAATTTTAAAATTGTGTCTGTTTGGTAAACCGTGAAAAGGAAAGTAAAACTGGGGAAATGAATAATCCCGTTTGTTATAAAAAAAAACTGTGGAAAGGAAAAGAAAGTTGGAAACAGACATCATATTACCTAACAATTTTCTTTAAACTCATAGTTCCTACGAAAAAAAAATTTGGCATCACCTATCCCATTTTGGGCACATATATCATACATGACACCTGTAAAAAGAAATTCAGCATATAGAATAAAAAAAAAAAAAGACATAAACTACCCTGTTTTATCAACACTCGTAGAGTATAAATAAGCTTTCCTACACCTGCAAACAATACACATGCATAATATTATCCATAAAACTACCACAACTATGTACCCCATAGTGCATTTAGAAAATAACAACAAAGAACTAGGTTTAAATCCTCAAAACATCCACAACACTTAAAATAAACATCAAAAAGTGCATCTAAAACCCCAAGAGAAGACTTAAGAACCCATCAAGTCAATTTTCAGCAAGCTTCTTTAATAACCAAGTAGCACGCATGTCGGTATCCATCTTGAGAAAAAACATCTTCAAGTTTTCAGCACCATCTTTTGAAAACAACTCCATAGCCGCAATCTTTTGGGGAACATCTAACCCTTCAATTTCATAAATGGCAGAACAAATCTGGTCCCAAATGAGGGCTAAAGCATTGTTCTTGCTAGCCTCAATTGTAGTCCTCTCACGCAAAGAATCTGCCACATTCTGCATAACAAGCTTCATGCCTTCAATAACATCATCCTCCCCACCTTCTGTGCTCTTCCACTTCTTATTCTGAGGTAATTTGGTTGGACGGGCAGGCTGATTTGATGTTTGGGAAGTAGCAGTGTGAGAGCCTCCTCCCTCATCATTAGTTGTCGGGAAGCTATCCACATCGATATGCATGCCTTCATTGAGCAAAGTATCGATAATAATTGCGTGATGACATATCCATCTCATTTGTTGTTGTAGCGCCTTCATCCACTATAAGACCAATTTTCTATATGTTACCACAAGCAATATTGTCTCCAAGCACTTTGACCCACTCCAACAACCTAGGTATTGGCTTACCTTTATAGGTCTTCCTTTTCGGTTTTACTCACGACATAAAAATATTTACATAGCATATTAGTCATATTCACAAAAGCAAAAGTTACTTTGTAACATATTTTGATAACTACAATAACTAACAAAACTTGTTCGTATAAATATACTTACTTTGATTGCATCTGCCCAGATTGCATCAAGCATCACTTTCTATCATCGTTGATCCGATTCCAACCTAAAACCACTAGCGAGAGAATGATCGCAAATTTTTGAATGATTTAATCAGTCCTCTTTGTCTTGATTCTATTTTCAACGTTATCAATATCAATAACAAAACCCAGTTTATCTTTCATTGCCTCCGTAACAGCGAAGAATGTGATTTCTTTCTTCCAACCACCCGTTCCTCTTAAACCTTTAGCAAGATGTTCCAAGAAAACATCTAACATGACATCATCCATAGCTTGAGTCCAAACTATTCTCCTTTTTTGATCGTGTACCGTGCTTGAGGTGTTTCTTGTGTTGCCATCTGTCACACCCCGAATTTCGACAGAATTCAGAAAAAACATTATTTGCTCCCGACTCTTCGATCTCTGAGGTGTGACGCACTCTCCACTTCCCAAAAACCCATAAACAGTTTAAATATGCGGATAATTAAAAACCGATAAAATCTTTAACTTAAACAAAAGTCCTCTTCATTACAAAAATTTACAAATGAAAATGCAAATAACATTGCCTCAACTGAAAATATATATCACATCAAAGGAAAACAAAGCCTATCTTGAAATGCGACGTTAAAAAAAACCACAAGCAAAGAACTAATCTTCTTCAACACTAAACCTGGCTAAGACTTATCAACTATGTTCATTTATCGAACACACCGATAAGCAAACATGCAAATCGGGTCAGCATTATAAAAATGATGGTGTGAGTAGCTCTAAAATACAACATATATATATATACATATACATACACAATCCATAAGGCAGTTAGTTCCTCCACCGCGGCGCCTTAACTTCCAACCACTAATACAACATCCTTAAGTTCAATAACTAAGGCAGGTAGTTCCTCCACTGAGGCGCCTTAACTTCCTACTAACCACACAACAAACTATACTCATAATAAATAAGGCATGTAGTTCCTCCATCGAGGCGCCTTATGTTCTAACTAAACAAATAACCAACCAAGCATATTATATCCGTACCGCATTTCATGCTCAATTACAGAGTGGGTCGTCTCTGCCCAAGTAATTAGTTTGACCCACACTTCTGCAAAACCATATAGAATCATCTATCTAAAGATACATCATTAACCAACATATTACTATATTTATATTAATTAAGGCTTTTTTGTGTGTTCCTAAAATCACGTCAGATCTATGTCTTACCTAATTTCTCTGGCTACCACTATCGCTTCCCCCCGGAACATGTACATCCACATGCCTCCCCTCATATAATGAACCACTCCGTATGTAACTACCCCGAAGGGATGCCGCACACCGTGTAACCCTCACACTAAAGCCATTATGCAAGTAATCGCCACTATTCGGCATAAAATATCGCAGCCGGGTTCTAATATTGCGAACGGAATAATCAAGCCACTATTCGCCACGACATTGCCTAACACATGGGTCAATCAACATCTTATATATACACCCTACACAAGGGCCAATCATATCACATACCACACGGGGCAAATCACATGAGTTGTGGTAGTCGTTCTAGGATTTTGTTACGTAATTTATTCAAAGGCCATACATTTATGACTCATAATAATTCCATCAGATCACGCAAGTGTGTCAAATACCTTATTGCACTAAGCCACAATGTTTAGAAATATCTCAATTATATCTCATAACCACTTTTATTCTTTCACGTGCCAATATATTATTGCATTACGCCACACTCCCGTGGGAAATATCCACAAATACTCTACTACCTCTTAGTAGCATCTCACAGATAAAATAATGGAGTGTTTACACATTTATTTCTCCAAAACTATTGTATTTAATATATATATCCCAACATATTATATAATGTCACAATATCAACGTCAAATCTTAATTAGATAATGACAACCAAATTTATACAAGCTTCCACAGCATTTTAGCATTTGATTTGTCCATACAATTTACAACATAAAACGTGAAGACAATTAAACAAATCCAATCCAATAATCAAAATCTAATATATATATATATATATATATATATATATATGTTTTACACACTACTCACGCCAAATCTTAATTAGATAATGACAAACAACGCTATATAATTTTCGGACAATATTTTATTACTACATTTGTCCATATAATCAAATATGTGAAAAACCGAAAAATAACATTCTACAACCAACGGTCAAAGTCAACGCCATGGTCAAAATCAATATCAAAGTCAAAGTCAACACATCATTGTCAAAGTCAACACGTCATAGTCAAGTCAAACGGTCGTTTCTATGTTCAACAGGCGCTGGTCATTGCCATGGCTCACGGCTAAGGTCAAGGTGCATGGCTCATGGGCTCATGACCAAGGTAATGGTTCGGACCTAACCGCCAAGCCTTCCAAACCTAAGAACCCGAAAAGTCTAAACATTTAAAGACCTAATTAGATATATTTTAAGTTATATGGACACCCCAAAATAAACTTGAAACCGCCCAAAGAAAGCTAATAGGTTTCGCCCAACCAACTAAAAATGAAACTTAAACGTGTCCCACACTTTACTTGGTTCGCCCAAAAATAACTAATGTGGTCCGGGCCCAAAACAACTTAAACTAAAAGAGCCCAAACAAAACACTCTAAGGCCCAAAAGGTTATAAAGGCCCTAAAGGAACAACTAAGCCTAAGCCCAAAAAGAGACCACCGTGTCGTTTTCCTTCTAAATTTCACGTCCGCCAACCGCTTCCACCACCGGCACTCCAACCTAACCCAAACGGTTTGGTTTTGAACCCTCATAAAACCCCATCTTCCCATACCCACAAAACCGATTCTCATAATGCTAAAACTCAACCAAACGGATCCGAATCTTCATGCCGCCATTAATGGCTTCTCTCCGAGCTTTGACAACCCTCCTTTCGACAGCCCCCCCACCCACTACAATCAACTATACACTAGTCTAGGTAAAGCCCCAATTAAACAAAAAACAGCCCAACCACGGTTCAACCATCGTTAAAGCTTCTTTCTCCGAGCTCCCAACCCCCAACAAAGACTCAAACCTCACCGCAAGTCTACAAACCCATCATCCGCCCACAACTCAACAAAACAACATTTAATGCTTAAATAAAAAGTGGTAATCCGGTTGTAGGAGCGATATCCTCATAGGGCATCGTGACTCGCTATGGAGCATGCTTAACCGAAGATGTCGACCTCCAAGACCGAAGCCAGCCGGAACCTAGCGTATTACACGCAGCGCAAAGATAGATGAATCCAGGCGATCTTAAGACCGAATTCGCGAAGCAGCTCGAGTAGGTGGTGCGAACGAAGATATCTGAAGATTTAACACTTCGCCAATTACGTAACGGATAGAAACATCGCCCCACCGTAATGATTGCCAAAATCTTAGTGGTAATCTCAACACCGGAAATAGGGACTACCGTGATCGTCCCCCAATCATATCCATCCATTCAACACTCATCCGCATCTCCACCCTACATTTGTACAAAAGAATACATGTGTCGAAGGATCTCCTCTCTCAAAACTCTATAAATACCACCCTCATGGAACTACACGCCGACCGATTCTTTTCTCTCCCGTAAAAGGAAAACGAGAAGATACGTGCAGGGTTATTTCACAATGAACCTCTGGTCACATCCAAAATCCTAACCCTTCCCCGCTTCTTCCTAGTTGTAATTAGGAGAAGACCAAAACGCCCTTTACATTGGCCGCTTCGTGGTTCGTTGACCGAGAGCCATTTTTAAGATCATCTCTAACTCTCCGGCCGAAGCATGGTTAGCATAGAAGATCAAGTTCGGAACCTCGCTTCACCTCGGTTAGAGAGTATCGAATGAGAGCATTTCCTTGCTCGGGGAGGAAAATGCTACGCTACGCGCTTTCAGTGGATAGTTACCAAAGAACAACAAAGTCGGAAATGGAGCGAACACAAAGATCAATGACGTTACCGCCAGCCTTTAACGAAGTTGTCCCAAAGGATCGGGCCGGACCTCCGCGCTAAGGACTCGATACGATTCTACACAAGATGCTTAAGACGATCGCGATCTCCGCTCTTCACCCAGAGGTCCTCAAAGAAATCCTTCCACACGACTTCATCCAGCCACGCTTTCCCATGCACGACGGCAGCAGACCTGCCCGGTCGATGTGGCTCGCTATATTCAAAGTCCGGCACTTTCAATTTCACTCCGAGTTTGATTATCTCCACCGCAGATTATTTCCGCCCAAATTTTCGCGATGGCGCCTCGATGGTTTCTTTTCAATCGAGTCCGATTCTATCAACACCTTCGGCGCCTTTTATCGATTTGTTCGGCCACCAAGACGCCCACAACAGTGGAAGAAAGGCGATCTTGATTCTCTGTTTCAATTATCTTTCGCGAGGGCTTAAACTATTCGCGGAATTCCTAGGGACGGTTCAAGGCCGAGCTGTGTGTATTATGGAAAGTGGCTTGAAAGAATCTTTTCGCCATTAATCTGGCTTTTTCTAATGCTTTGCCGAAAGCGCAAAACAAAGGACCTCGCTTAGGTCGTTGATGAAGGAACGCTTCAGACCCGTCCGGAAAGCTCTACGCGCGGTCGACAAGTACATCAAGTTGCAGAAACCTTAAAACTCCATGGTTTAGCAGAGAGCCATGAGGTCGCCGGTCTCGGATCGTTCCCCAAGGGGGCAAGAAGCGCCAGTCGCTTGCACCGGCAGCTTCGTGCCCGATCGATAACAAGAGAGAGTTTATCGCCCTCACTCGCCCCCCATCCACATATCGATAAGATAAAGTCAAGCTTCATTTTTCGGCCAACCATCGGTGACCCCTAGATCGACCGGGCAAGCCTTTTTGTGCATTTCATAAAGCAAAGTGCCATGAAACCGATGCATGCCGGGGCTTAAGCATTATCTCCAAGACCGGTGGAAGTCGGTTATATCAAACATTACATTAGCATTTCCCGATGGCGACCGCTGGCACAAGTTGATGGCTTCGCAAATGGTAATGAAGTCGATCTCCACTTCACCGTTACCGCCAAAGGGATATGAGACTTCGTCCTCACAAGAGGAGGTTCCTTGATCGCGTTCGCCACGAGAAGAAGAAGGCAAGACTCGTCCGATCGCGGATAATGCTCGACTATTCATGTGATTACCTTTCCGGACGATTCCGCGGACTTCTTCCCCGAGAGAAAAGACGCCGGGTCGGGTCTTGAGGGAAGTCTATCATTTTACTTCACAGTAAATCACGCCCGCTGCGGGTTCAGTCGCAGCGGCAGGCGATATCACTTTCACGGAGGCCGACTTAAGCAAAGTTTGCCTTCCTCATAATGACGCATTGGTCGTTCATGTCAAAATCAGCGACCGACGTCAATGCCCCGATCGTCGACCTCGGCAGTTCCTCGCGGATATCTTATTTTACCACACCATGCAAGAGATGAACCTCCCCAAATCCGTTCGTCGACCCGATCGCCCCTTTATGGGTTCAATGGCTCCGTGAGAGCCCGTTAGTGACATTATCTTACCCGAAGATCGGTGGGATCTCGAGAGGATAAGATTACCGAATACCGGTTCTGCGTTCTCGAATGAAGAAGTCGCCATACAATGCCATCCTCGGCGACGACCGGATTCATCGATGCAGGCGTAATTTCATCTACTTTACATCAAGTTCTCCGCTTCCCGTGACCTCGAGGCATGATGGAACTTCAAGCAATCAACTTGAAGCGCACCATTGCAACCTGTCCAATCAACGATGCACTCGCCGTGAATTGCTTCCCCACCATACAGAGCCCTCCAGCCTAACATAATGGCACGGGACTTAGTCGCGAGAACCCCCGAACCGCCAAGCCTAACGCTGGGGCTCTTCCAGCAAAAGTTCTTTCCATCGCCGATACCTGACTCGCACCCCGAAGTCCTCGCGAGAGCATCTTCTACATCGAACAACCGAACCTTTGTCGTCCCTTTGTCGGGTTAAAGTTTCAGAGATCATCCCACTCATATCAAGCCGCCACAATTGTCGCCCCGCGAATCCTTCATCAATGTGCTTGCAGCCGTGGCCCCTCCCCAGTCGCGGATACCCTCGGGCGTTCTGTCGGAAGGTCGCTTCCACATTCAAATGGTAAGTCAGTCGTCCCCAAGTGTTGCCAGATCTTCTCCGATAGCGAAGTCGCTAGGGCGGTCGCCGCCATCACCGTAAAGCCTCCGGCAGAAAAGAAAGAGTGAATCTTTGGTACCGAAGACGACCCCAAGTTTGTGTATGTAGGGGCTAACCTCGACCCCACACTCAGATCACAACTTGTAAATTTCTTATCTATGAATAAAGATGTTTTTTGCTTGGTCGATATCGATGTGCGGAATCGATCCTAACTTCGCATGCCACAAATTAAATGTGAACCCCAATGCTGCACGGCCCGTTAACGCAAAAATTCGCCGACTATCCCTTGCGTTTTTCAAAAGCCATCAACGGCGAGGTCGAAAAACTCAAGCAAGTCGGTTTCATCGAAAGGTCGACTACCCCGAAAGTGGATTGCCAATATTGTTGCCGCCCCCAAAAGAATGGTACGGTTAAATGTGTCGATTTCACAAATGTCAATCGCCACGCTTAAAGATAGCTTTCCTTTGCCCTCGCATTGACCAACCGGGTCGATTCAAACCCGCGGGTCACGAACCTCTCCTTTATGGATGGATCGTCATAGTGGGTACAACCAAATCCCACTCGCCAAGAAGATCAAGAGAAGACTTCGCTCATCACGGAACAAAGGGATATATTGTTACAACGCCCTCCCGCTCGTCCGAAGAACGCCGGAGCCACGCACCAACGCTTTTTAGTCACGGACATGTTCAAAGACATGTTAGCGACACCATGGAGGTCTACATTGACGACATGGTGGTCGCAAAAAGCTGGCGATCACCTCACCCACTTAGAACAAGCGTTCTCCGACTACCGCCGACGGGCATGAAGTCGAAACCTAAAATGCTCTTTGGGGCTGCTCCTCCCAAGTTTTAGGGTATCGTGTCGCAGGGGATCGAAGGCAATCCTCGACCGATCAGATCCATTCTTGGATATGCCCCGATCCACGACAAAGAAACGAGATACGTAAGTTGTCGAATGGTCGCTTAACAGTTCATATCAAGGGCCCGGATAAGTGATCGCCTTCTACAAACTCCTCAAAAGGCGAGCCGTTCATGGAACGATCAATGTCATCATGCATTCGCTATTCTCAAAGAGTATCTCACCACGCCCCCGCCTTAGCCAAGCCCGACATGGAGAGACACTGGGGCTTTATCCGCCATATCCGATTTAGCCATCAGCTCAGTTCTCTTTAAAGAGGAGAACAATTCGAGAAGCCGATCTACTTCACGAGTAAGACACTTCACGCTCCACGCCGAAAAGAACTATTCCTTCCCGGAACGAAAGTACTTTCGCTTTGTTGTATTCCGTGACGAAATTCGACCGCACTTCCAAGCACATCCAATCAAAGTTCTCACCGACCTTCCATTGAAGAAAGTCCTTCATAAAGAAAACAAGACTACTCGAATGGCGCTTGGGGGTCAAGAACTCGGAGAACACCACATAGAAGTTCGCCCCCCGCGACTTCGAAAGGTCGTCGTCGCTGATTTCCTCGCAGATTTCTACCGAGGACCCTAACGGGAACAAGAAACGGAGCTCCCAAACATGCAAACGCTGCAAGTCAAATCGGTCGGGTCTTTCTGGATGGATGGTTCGAGTAACCTCGGTGGAAGCGCATCGAGTCGTGATTAGTTTCCCCGACGGAAATATGATTGAAAAGTCACCAAGATTGACTTTGCCACTTCCAACAATGAAGCCGGAGTACTGAAGCATAATTGGGGACTAAGGATGGCCGCGTTCGGTGTCGAAGAGCTCCAAGTCTTTTAGTGACTCGCGAATCGGTCGTTTCGCCAGTTGCAAAAAGAGTACACTACCCACGAAGGTAACCTTTCAAAGTATCTTCGTGTCGTTTCATCGCTTATTGCCTTCTTTTTAAGCGGTACACATACATCATTTCTTTGCGGAGGAGAACCGCCACGCATAGTTTAGCTTATTTGGCTACCCAAACCCCCGAAGTTGCGTTCCCCGACAAGTTCTCATTGAGGTAGTCGATCGACCGCATACCAAGTCCACCATACCTTGATGATAAGTTTAACCTATTTCCTCTCTCCGCCGGTCGGTTGAGCCAAACATGGATGCAACCCATCATCGATTATATCCAAAGACAAGACGCCCCCGAGGAGCGCATACTGCCGTCCGGCAGGTCTCTTTATCAAGCTCGGCGCTATTGTTTAGTCCAAAACAAGTTATTCAGAAACTCACCGGTGGTCCCAGACTACGATGCATTACCCGTAACGTGGTCAATTGATTTTTTGCCGGAATTCACGGCGAGAATGTGGAAATCACGCCGGGCGTCGCCATTAGCCCACAAGGCCATCTCAAGGATATTTCGCCCCGGATGCGGATCGATGCTAAAGCATACGCCCTCAAATGTCTCAAATGCCAAACGCTCGCCACAATATCATCCAACCCGCCATAACCGATCGACAAGATAGCGAGCCGCGGGCCATTTCATGTGGGGCATGGACATCATGGGACCATTCATTCCACGTAGAGTAATCGGCTTCCGCTTTGTCCTACCGCCACCGACTACTTCAATAAGTGGGTCGAGGCCATTCCCTCAAGAGACACGCCAAAGAGTCCCATGTCCGCGAACTTCATCCGACTCACATTATCACCGATTCGGGGTTACCACATACACCGGTAATGGACAATGGGCCTCAATTCAAAGGTCGAATCAAAAAAGAGTTCCTAGCCAAGTGGAAAAATCATTCATGCGTTTCCACTCCGCAAAGCATTTCGAGTAATGGTCAGCGTAAGCGAACAAAGCTATCTTGAAAAAATTGGAAGAAAAAGATTGAAAAGAATAAGAGCCAATGGCCAAATCGGGTTTGAAAACATTCTATGGGCTCACCGCGACAACAGCCGCTTCCAAGATCGGGCGAAGTCGCCATTCTCCTTATGTTATGGCACGGAAGCCGAATTCTAATCGAACCGACCGTCACGACAACTCGCCGTAACTTGTCGAAGTCAGGGCATAACGACTCGTGGTTATCACGCAGACGCCGACCTTTGGAAGAAAAGCGGGACTTAGCCGCCGCCGAGTCGCCTCTTATCACAAACTCAAGAACTCCTACAACAAAGCGAAGTTCATCCTAGGTCTTTTCAACCCGGGTGACCTAGTGCTCAAAAGACGCAGGATCGACTCCAAGTTAGCACCCACATGGGAAGGCCCCTACATCGCGGAACGCGCCGTTGGCAATGGAGCATACCGATAAGAACCCAAGAGGGGAAGATGTTGCCTCGACTTTGGAATACTTATCTACCGAAAAAATTTTTATCGATGGCACATTCATGTTGAAAATCTTTTGTTTTCATTAATGTAAGACAAGTTTTTGTGCCGACCGATACTATCTACTCCAGCTTAGTTGTATTGCATGTACTTCACGCTACAAAGCCTCTCCAATTTTGTTACGCCGAGGACCTATCTTTCTAGGATCGACTACACGAGAACGCCTCCTCAATGTAAAAGCACGCATTTTCCTCGTGAGAGCTCACGCTACATAGCCTCTCCAATTCTTTGTAACGCCGAGGACCTATATTTCTAGGATCGACTAAAGCGAGAACGCCTCATGAAAGCGCAGCCCTCGGGAGCTCACAGCTGCTACTTAGCCCTCCAATTTTGTTACGCCGAGGACCTATATTTCTAGGATCGACTAAAGCGAACGCCTCAAAGCGAGCACGCCTTCGAAAGAGCTCACGCGCTACATAGCCTCTCCAATTCTTGTAACGCCGAGGACCTATATTTCTAGGATCGACTAAAACGCTTCCGCAGAACGCGCCTCCTCAGAGCTCACAAAGCTACTTAGCCTCTCCAATTCTTGTTACGCCGAGGACCTATATTTCTAGGATCGACTAAAGCGAACGCTTCTCGCTGAAGCGCGCAGCTCTCAGAGCTCACTGGGCTACTTAGCTCTCCAATTCTTGTTACGTTGAGGACCTATATTTCTAGGATCGACTACACGCAGAACGCCTCTGAGCAAAGCACACTTCTTCGAGCTCATCGCTACATAGCCTTTGCAAGTCTTGTTACGCCATGGCCCTACATTTTAGGATCGACCACACGAGAACGCGCCTCAAGCAAGAATAAACACTCCTCGGGCGCCACAGGGCACCGTAGAATCCATCAAGCCTCATCACATCAACCACCTATATTCCTAGGGTTGACTACTTAACAGCGACGATATTCATAAGATCAAGTTGCTAGTTATACACAAATACACGAAGCATGCATACACATCCAAAACAACGCTCCATGACAATACGCCATCATTAACTACGCCCACCGACTGCCGGATTACCCAGAAATCCGTGATCGATGATCATTACAAAATAAACAAAGTATAGAACCGCCACTTTCGTGGAAACCAGTCCTCCTCCGGAACAAAAGGCGAACCGCTTCAGCAAGCCCGAAAACACAGCTCTATTGTTTTCCCCGATAAAGAGAGAGAAATGTAGACTATATTCACAACTTACGACCGACGAGTCCGATGATGATCACCTTCTCAACTTTTCAATGACATGCTTGTTCTTCCTGGTCGCTATTAGTCGGTAAAGATGTCGAAATGACTCCTCGCGGTCATACTTTTCGTCCAGAGCGCATAGGCATACAAGCTTCAAGATATCGCTTCTTCGCTTTTCACCACCTTTCCCGACATTTCGCAGATAAGTCGTCACAACCGCCAGTTCCCCTTTCCAAATTTCAAATCCGACACCGGCAAGATAGTTTCAGGCCGGTACTTACTTGTGGACATATCATCCAGTTTCTTCTTGTCCACCCCCACGCAGCTCCAGATCAACCCCAAAATTCCACGTGCGGGTTACCACTAGTCTCGAAACGCCGACAAAGATCTTTCAAATTTTATCATACCCCGCAAGAAACCGCATGAACATAGTTAGAACACCGGACTCCCCGAAGTCAAGATAACAAATTTTAAGCTATCAAGAACTCACCAAACAAGCGGCCATATCCATCGTCTCCCCCGATGGTGTCCCCATGTCCTCGCCCCTCAACTTCGCTTTGTCTCCATCTAGCACAATCCCCGAACGGCTGGTCGCCATGGGGTGAGAGTGAAAGCTACAACCTGATCCGGCGCTTTCACCATCCGCTTCTTCCCCGTCTTCCCGTGTAGTAGAATTCGGCTCCCCACATCCTTACATGGTGGGGGCGAACTCTCACCAGAATCGGCGACCTCGCCCCAACTCGTTATTGCGGTTTCAACCAAACAAACGATGAGTTTCACCCACTTCACCGTGGCGACGAATACAATGCCACCCGGTTAGAAGCGACTATCTCTCCTCGATCGGTTTATGACCCTTCGCTTCTCCCTCGAACCTTTCTCTTCCCCGACGCCATGAACATGAGGCTCAAACTCCATTTCCTCCATTGTTGGGGACGTTTCTCACAAACGCATCGACATCTAGCCATACTAGCCTACCAAAGCAAAGTTACTACGACAAAGTTAACACTTACTCTAGGTATTTCTCAAACTGAATAACACGATAGAGAAGAAGGCGACATACCGATGAACAAGCGCATACGTAGAAAGTGCTAAGAGGCAAGAGCGAGCAAAGATGAGGAAGGAAAGCTTAGGCAAAACAATGACAAAACCTCTTGATGATATGTGAGAAGCGGTTTATATTCCTTAGGAAACGTCTTTTCCTAAATGCCTCATTATCACCTGAGACGCGTAAACGCCATCCGCCCGCCCGCCATCATTATGTCCCATGAACCCCCGCCGTCTCCTACCGCGTGGTCATGCACTTTAAGGGAACACCTGCGACGTACGTAATACGAGTAATTCGACTCCGCATCTCGAGCCGGACTCGGCGATCCGATGCTCACGTCGTAGCGTCACACTTCGCGAATCTAAAGCACTTTCGACGGGGGCGCCCTTCATTTTACCAATCGTAAGTAAGGAGGTCGCCATCACAATGGGCCTACCACGTTCCATTCTAAGCCGCGTGTCATCCTACATAACTATGAGTGAGCAACCGACTCGGACATATACACACACAACACAACTATCTATCATCGATGTAAACAAAGGAAGATCGGTGTAATAAGCGTTATCATACGCTTCAATGTTGAAGTTCTTTGAGATTACTTCGGAAATCCAACCCGCCCCACACGAAGTTCGTCACATTCGCTACCCCGAATCGCCAGGAGACACCCACTTGTTCGGGATTACAAGAGACACAAACATAAAAAGGCGAACGCCTGTGTTACCCAGAAACCGGTTCTATTGTATCACAAAGATATAAGCCGATAAAAAGGCAAAGAACAAATTTTACAACTCGTCATCTCCAGCCCACATTAACTACTCCTCCACGCCAAACGCTTCATCGACCTCAAAGATCTCCCGGCCCACAATGATCGATATGCCATCCAACTCTAAGCTCATCATCATCGATCGTGCAATAGACTTCATTTCGAACCCATGCGGCATCGCACGCAAGCTCCACGAAGAAGTAATCCCCCGGCACCCCTTGAACCTCCTCCACCGAGGGATCTGACGCGACAAATGGGCGTGTTCCTCCTTCAAGCCATTGTAGTCACCTCCGTTTCAACGGTTCCAAGGGCCCCGGTGTCATAGCCCCGATTGGCGTCGAAAGCAACCTTCTTGCGGTGCAAGGCATAATCGTTCACCTCCCAATCTCCACGGTAGTCGCCGCGACATTTCATTATCTTCAAATTCTTCTAGCTTTTTGCCTTCTCTTCCGCCTCAGTATCTTTCAACATCTTGGCCGATTCAACGCTTCACGAGATCTCTTCAAATCTTTCCAGTTCTCCAGGCTCCATCTCTGAGGCGCCCCGACATTTTTCAGTTCCTCACCCACCTTCAAAAGACCATTTCCCTATCCGATTCGCGAATCGGGCGATCTCTTTCAACTTCGGAATCCACTCACCACAGCGAACATACACATGGTTAACACAACAACAATTTGCCTAAGCAAGCAAGTACCTCGGATGAAGTTATAAGACATACCAAGCATTGCGCAATTTCCATTCGCCTCAAGTTGTCGGGCCTAACCCCCTTCTCATCTAGCTCTCTGCGGTTGCCATCCGAGCTATTTGTTCTAGCAAACAACCCGCTATCTTATCGATCCGGCGCTAGCCGCTTGTTTCCAGCAGATCTTATTGCCCCCATTCTCGCCCCAGATAGACAAAATGTCCTTCCAGATCGTCGCAGACGCCACCGCTTTTCCATTCTTTTTACGTGGAGCCTTGGCTTCTTTCACCGGATGGGATCGGCCCCGCCGAGGCGACCGGACCCCACTCAAAAGTGGCCAAGTCCATGACCGCGCCAGTCGGGCTCCACTCTGGCGAGATACCCGTGGCCCCACCGCACCACCATCGATCCGCCCGTGCTAGCACCATCTTCACGAGCATGTCGAGCTACTTTCGCGGCTTCGTCGGCGTCCGCCTTCGAGACATCGCGTGGCCTCCTCTCCGACCGCCCTAAGACGGCGGTCAAAACCATCGGGCTCCAACTCTGGGGAGCCTCGATCGAACCCCATTCAGCCGGCGCCGATCCTCCACTCTGCGGTTCCCCCTAACAGCCGCTTTGCTCCTCCGACACCGGCCCTCCTCTCCTCGTGTTATCGGATCACTTATACGCTTCTCCATCACCCCTCCCCGTTCGACTTAGAGCCGGCTCCTTTTGCACCTTCCTCTTCTCCGGATCGCAGCCCCTCCCTTTTCCTCAAAGAAATGAGCAACCTCGGGCAACTTCGCTTTGTTTTCAAAGACGAGTCACCGAAAGCGAATCTTTCTATCTCCCCACGATCGTTCGCGCTTCACGTAAAACTTCTGCTAGCCCAAAGCAAAACAAAGACCTGTTAGAAGCGGCTATCAAACGCTTACGAAAAATAACAACGAAAAGTGTTCCTACCCAACCGGATATGTTACAAATCCTAGTTCGCAGATACACCCGCTCACACGGTAATTGCCAACTAGCAACAACGGTCTCTTAGTCCAGCCTCATTGCTTACTCCATCGATCGGCGAGCAGTAACGCTCATGGTTTGCAAGCTAAAGTTCATGTTTCGATCGACGTATCACATAGTGCTCCACTATATCCGATACCCTATATCATATTCCCACTCGCTCGTTCAGCAGGTCGAACACCTTAAATAATCTTGGAGGTGTTACCCTAATTTAACCGACGGGAGACTTCCAACAAAGCGCCAAGAAGTCGCGATACCGGTTCGAAGCGGTATGTGCATCTGGCGCTCACCGGCCCTCACAGATTATAACTCCACCGTTCGGGCGGGTTATACTCCCTCACTACTTAACATTTTCACTTTCGATCATTGGCTCATATATCTCCGTCGGAGACATTAATCCCATACGGCGCCTTTCGGGGAAAGAGTTAGCAAAGACGACGGTTCACACTTCTAGGGGGCATTATCGCTTTGATGCCGACCTCTCCCTCGACGCGTGATCGCCACGCCATCTCATCTCGACCGAGATCGGGCATTACCCCCCTATCCTATCTTCTTCTTCTAACTCAACCCCCACGCCGACTTCTTGCGATTCTTCATCCTCGTGACTCTCCACAACTCAAAGATATATCTCTGACCTCCTCCGACCGAAAGTATCATCGAATCGACATTCTAACAACCCTTTTCTATCAAATATTCAGTTCTAAACCCTATAGCCTTACAATAACCTACTTACTTAAAATAACGAGCGGACAGAGGAAAGCAAATGGAAATGGGAAAGATAAAGAATAGGAGCACTCACGGGAAACCCTAGTCTGGCGTTTTGCGGAAGAAAACACGGAAGTAACTTTTTCAGATTCCAAATCTGATTTTGTATAAACCGCCCGCTCAGTTACCAAGGTGTAATCATTACTGACCTCACGCTTATAGCCCGCACACGTGTTCCAAGGCATCGCCCTTTCGTAGATTCCGCGATAACGCGACACGCTTCGCTTCAACCGCTACGATTCTCGCGTGCGCACGTAAGTTAAAAACTACCTTTCGCCAATTCACGAGGCCACAACATTCAAAAGTGGCGCTCTACCGGTCGGTTCATCCACTCTCGTTTTCACGCTCCCACCACGCTCGTCGGACTATTTCTCTCGAATAGCGTTTTCTTACACCAACGCCCTACCGGAGGGGGTCGTGTAGGGGAGGCGATATCCTCATAGGGCATCGACTCTCGCAGGGAGCATATTTTAATCAAGATATCGACCTCAAGACCGACCTGCGAAAGCAAACTCGGAAGGTAGGTCGCGAACGGAGATATCTCGATGATTTAACACTTCGCCAAATACGTAACGCCCCGAATAGAAACACGCCCGCTTTGGGGTAATGATTACCAAAATCTTAGTGGTAATCTCAACACCGGAAATAGGGACTACCGTGATCTACCCCAATCATAACAGATCCAATTCAACACTCATCCGCGATCTCCACCCTACATTTGTACAAAAAGAATACACGTGTCGTGAAGGATCTCCTCTCTCAAAACTCTATAAATACCCCTCACCGGAACTATTGCCGGACTCGATTCTTCTCTCCCCGAAAAAGGAAAAACGAGAGAAGATATCGTGGGCGATTAAGCTCCACGGCGACCTCGGTCACATCCAAAATCCTAACCTTTCCCGTTCTTCCTAGTTGTAATTAGGAGAAGACCAAAACGCTCCTTTACAGTCACCACCGAAGAAAAAACTAATAAACAATTGTGAGAGGAAGGGGAAAGGGGGGAAGCACGTCAATAGGAAAATGATACCACATTCCTTCTTCATCTCCTTCACGCTTCTAGTGTAACTGTTGTTAGTCATTTGTCGGCAAGGCATTTTTTACTGTTTTCCATAAGAAGAGCTTTACCCGTTGAGCAGTGTCGAGATGCTAAATGTAATTCAAAAAAAAAATGTGAATTTTATTGGTAATCACTGCTAAAATACTTGTACACTAACTTAATTGTGAGTTCACCATTCTTCTCTCCCAACCATGTGATAGTATCACGTCATAAACAGTATGAGTGTATGACTGAGTGGGATCATAAGAATTTTGTCTGCCACTGCATAGATGAATAACTCGTTTATAATATCCAAGTTTCATACCCTGGTTATGGGATCAATAAGATCAGATACAAACTTAAACTGGTTTGGCTTGGGTGGTGGCCCAAAAGATTTATGGTCACGTATGGTAGGGATCCGCGGATCCAATCAAATGTTAATGTTTGCACCTTTACCAATATGGCAACACAAGTTTGACAGGATTTCATTGCGAGCTTTTAGAATGGGCTTCTAAATTTTGGAGGAATGAGACGAGTTTTTTACTCTAAGAATGGCCGTTCTAGGAGAATACTTTTTTATAAGGCTAGATGCCCAATTCTTTTCTGGTTCTTTGATCAATCTCCATAAAAGCTTAGCCATCCAGTAAAGCTGTGTTGTGGTTTGAGACAAGTTTGTTGCCTAGCCCACCCTGTGATTTGGGTTGACAAACTTTGTTCCAACAGATTAAATGAATTTTGTTTGCATTGTTTTCGTTCTGTCCCTAAAAAAAGTTTGCATTCATTGAGTCCAATTTAAAACATGTGGTAGCCGGTACATCAAATATTGACATATATAAGATAGGATGGTATGGCTGAAGTGACTGATTTGATGAGAGTGACTTTTCCTGCGTGGGAGAGAATATTAGCTCTCCAGCCTTCCATCTTTTGAAAAACTCGAGTAGTGACCCCATTGAAGTCTTGTGTACTTCGTCTGCTTAATACCAAGAGTGCTCCCAGGTACTTGTCCGAAGTAATGCTTTTGCTAATCTTAAGAATTCGTTTCACCACTCTCTGGGGTTTGTGGTGAGTGTTCTTGCTGAAGAAAATGCCAGATTTTTGAAAATTTATTTCTTGGCCAGAGACATTCTCAAAAACATCGAGGATATCTATGAGAGCTTGCGAGACTCATTAATATTAGCCCTGCAAAAAATAAAGTTGTCATCAACAAATAGCAAATAAGATATGGGAGTATCTAATCGGCTAATTTTGATCCCATGGATTTGCTTGTTGATTTCAGCTTTGTCAAGGAGTCTAACTTCCGCGCATATGATGAAGAGGAAAGGCGAAAGAGGATTTCCTTGCCTAATTCCTCGCTCTCGCTTAAGGAGACCAGTAGGATATGGTACAGTATATGGATAACAGACTTGGGCCTTAAATGGACCTTTTAGCACATTTAAGTTTTCAATACTGGGTCGATTGTACTGATACCCATTGGGCCGAACCCAAAAATGACCCAAAACATATATGTTGTGAATGAATTAGTTCGGTTATCACATTTTTCATAGCCGCCAAAATCTAAAACCCTAACCCTTCCACCCAAACCCTAATTTTAATCTATATATATATACCACTCACATCTCACACCGTTATATCTCGCCACGTTCGAAAACTTCTCTGTTACATTTGGAGTTAGCTTGAAATTTTTATTTATCTTTTTTTTTGTTTCTTGGTTGTTTGAAAGTAAAAATTTAGGAAGAGTCTGTGATGACAAATTTTAAGGCTTGTTTCTCAGAGACATTCGCAGTGGCCGCCTAAGAGCTTTCGCCTTTCGCCGGGCTTGAGAGCTTATGCTGCTTTTATTCCTTCCTTGGATGTCTGAGACTCTTTCTTTCTTCAATTTTTCATTATTGTTTTTGTTCCTCCTTCAATTAGTCTATTACTTATAATTGGTTTCACCAAATAACGATGCTTTTCAAAGACTACGTAGGGAAAATAGGATGGAAGTGATGAGCCTTTCCCCAGATGATCGACTAAGATTATACTATGCGTTTTATATTTCTCTTTTCAGGGATTTATCAAGCCAGGACTCTGATCCATTCCTCCTATAGTATTGATTAGTGCAATAGCAGAACTAATTTTACTTTGATTTTTTCTTTCAAAATTATTTTTTTGAGGTCAAGGACAAAGATAGAAATCACTGTTACCATCGGGTTGTTATAGAGAACAGTGAGATTGCTAGTTGGTAACAGTAAACATTCATTCTTTAAAAAATTGAGCCAAATAGGCCTGCCCCAGTAGCAATAACATGCAAACTAGACTGAACACACTATTTGCATATATATAACTAGTATACTGCTAAGCAGTGGGGTGAGCGGAGTGGGAGAGGAAGATGGAGGAGTGGAGATTTAGAGTGTCTGGAAAGGGAGAGGAAAAGGGAGAGTGAGAGAGACGAAGAGAAAAAACAGAAGGGAAGAGATGAGGACAGACAGACAGAAACCAACCAAGTTGGTTTTTGTCCGCATAACCCCCCTTCTAACCAAGTTGGTTTTTGTCCGCATAACCCCCCTTCTAACCAAGTTGGTTTTTCCCTTCGCTCACGGATTATATATATCCAACTTGGAAAACATTTCTAATTCACATTTCTAATTATATATATGTGGCTTTCGAATCTGACGTAGATCAGGTGTTTTTGGCTTTAGATTAGGTTTTAGTTGTGGTGCTTAAAAATTAAAATCACAGAAAACCAAGATTGTTTTTCTCCAAAAAAAATGACTCTCAATATGGTAGCAATGTATTTCTTTTTGAAAAAGGAAGTGATGAAAATTATTAGAATTTTTTTTAATTTTAAAAAGAAACAATGTGAAAAACTGTTTGAAAAGAAGAGGCTTTTAGGGTGAGGAAATTCTTTACTCAGCATACGGCCATACGCTGTCAAAAAGGTTTTCAGACAAGGAGCACAAAAACGTTAATTAAGAAAAAGACGCTGGAATTTTGAAATAAAGGAGACGTAAATGTTTTCTAACAAATTGAAAATAGTAGAAAACATGAATTCTATTTGCAAAAATAAAAACATTTCAAAAACAGAAGTAACCAACTTGCGTTAAGATAATCAGAAAAGATTGATTTTTCTTTCTAGTCTTTGGTCTACAAATACTTCTTTTTCTCAAGTGGTGAACAAAACTGAACATTTAGGAAAACCAACTTATTTTTTCTCCGAAATATTTAGGTAGAAGAAAGTCAAGAAACTAGAAAGAGGGTAAATTTCCAGATAAAGGAAATAAATTTCAAGTCAACAACAGTGTAATGAGCACTAACGAATTACACAGCTGCTGTTGCATCAATGAGGTGTTGATTTGCTAATACAAAAAGGTATTAGACCGTTTACATGCATCGAGATAAAAGACAACTACACTCAACAGTAGCAAAATCCAAGGATTACCGAGTACCAATTTGTCTATCCAGCAGAATGTATTGAAATATGTGCATTACCTAACATCAGGTCTGTGTGGGAGCAATAGATAATGAACAAACAAGGAGTCCAGCCAAGTAGCCAACACAACGAATACAAGGTATGGCGTGGAGATGTGTGCAGCAGCTATTATAATCAAGAAAGAAGAAAACAAGGTCAGAACTCAGAACAAGGAATGATAGGACAAACCTGTTGGCTGATGATTGCTTTGGGTCCAATTTACACACACAGGGGGGAGAGAGAGAGATGTTGAAACCAAATCAATAAAACAAATGTACATAAAATACAACTTGTCGATAATAGCAATATCGTCTCTCTCTCTCTCTCTCTCTCTCTCTCTCGTTATCTTATCTAAGGTTTCTCGTCTCTTATGATTTGTTCCGTGACATTTCCCTTTTGTTCACTTCATGCCAACTTGTCAAGGCGCTGCTAAATTTTCAATCTATAGTCCGTATAGTCAAGTGTTTCTCACTTTTTACATTGAAAATCTAGCAATAGCCATAAACCCAAGCATGCATGTTGTACAGCGAAATTGTGTGTTTCGGTATATGTTAGCCAAGTAGCCAACCATGATAAAGAAGGGCTGGAGCAGACAGTGCCCTCACTAGTCACTACTACATCATTGTCTGATATCTATATTAAAAAACTGAATATCTTAGAATTCGACAGCAGTCCTGGAATGAGAAAATTTCCTCGCCATAATAAATCCTTGGGATTAATGACAGATAACGAAACTGTCAGAGCTTTTACAACAGAAAGTTTAAATAAGCAAATTTGACAAATACAGCACAGTAAAAATGTAACCTTCCCTATAAAAGTTTAAATAAAAAATATTTGGTATCTTACGAACCAGCAAACATAAGGGTAAAAAGTTATCCCTGTCGACCTTGGGAGATATCTGGAGAATTTCCATTTTAAAGAAGCTGCCCACATATCGTGGTATCAATGGTATGAGCTGAGATGAAAAACTTGGCAACTTGGCTGGTATGCCCTCTTGTTAGCAGCCTGCTCAAACTTCTTGATGGCAGACTCATTCTCTTCTAAGCCAGTTTGAACGAAGTACCTTATCCACCACGACGAACTCCTCAGTTTAGCCTTCAGTAGAAAAAACAAAATGTCATTTTCATAATTAAACGGAAAAAAGAATGGCTACTTCTCGTGACAAAGCAGTTCACATAATTAAATATCCCACACCAAATTGTACTGCATAACTAGATAAATCAAAAACCAGAACCAAATAAAAATATCAATAGCGCATTGAGACTTCTGTTGTACAAGTGGTTAGCTTGAAGTTGAGCACTCAGAAGCACTAACTGAACAGTGTAAGGAACACGTAAACAACTCTGGTTCTTTTGACGCACAAAGCTCACTGACTATGTCAGCATAGAGATGCAGTACCTTGTTAGATCATTAGTTCAGTACTTCCTTTTTTAAACCAAACTCTTTGACAACTTGACTTTGTTATTACTGCTTTATCCGCAGAAGTTCTGGCTTTTATGGCTTCTACTGGAGCTGCATGGGTAAACTTTTAGCATTTTTAAAGGATCTAACGTGTCTCTCGATCCATACAATTTATAGATGCATATACTGTGTTGAAATTAAATTAGGTTTAACGCCTCATCATACGTGATAAAGCTTGTTATACACGAAATATCTTATAGAACAAAATCATTACAAAAAGGTTTATTAACGGGTTTTCTGACTTCAGGACCAAGGATCCAACACAACATCCAAGACACTTTATAACCATAATAGATAAGAAACCAAAAATAAGATACACATTAATAACCACTCACCGGTCTGCCGAATTTCGATAGCTCTGCAACTTTAGCTCTCTGCTTACCTGGATAACCTAGAGATTGAAGTCGTAAAAGGAAAGATACTTAGACATATATGATAAAATAAATAATAGGCAGAATCTGTCTTTAAACTCTGCAATACGTAATTGATTTTCTTTTCAAGAAGAACAAGCAAGGCATGCAGATATGTGAACAAAAGATGATCGAGGAGATACAATACGTTTGAATGAAAATTGGATTCATACCATTGTAAGTAAAGGAAGGGTATAACTGCAAGGCTTTTTATGAGATAATATGTTTGCTACTATATTGGGGGAAGAGGATACGGAGTATTGTGTATTTCATAAAGTTCCTTCTATATATATCTAATTAATTTATCCTATTCGTTTTTTTTTTTTTTTGGTTGTTGCAAGAATTACGCACGATCCGCACACATCAATTAGTAACTGAGCTTCTGAAGTAGACCAGTGATGTACTGTGAAATTTGTGTGTGTAATAACAAACTTATTTAAGAAACTACCTGCAAAAATAACAAGACCATCAGCTGACACCCTTGCCAATTCTGGAAGAGTTCTGTTTAGGTACTTTGGTGACAAGTAATCCAGTGCATCTGACACTAAAACTAGATTAAACGATCTTGCTCTGTATGGCAGAGGAAACTTGATATCAGCTACACGCACAATGCCCTTGCGAATGAGACTCTTGCAATTACCATCAGCGTCCTCAATTTCATATGGTTCCACCCCCCAGGCTTCAGTGTCGTCTTCTTTTAGCAATTTTGAGACAACAGAACAAGTATCAGGGCCAACATGCAGAACTTTACGCGTACTATCTGCATACGCTTTCTTGAGTATTGGTATTGCTCTCAGAACTTCCGATGTGCATGAGAGATCACCTTCAGACATGAATACATTCAAATTTTAATACAGATTAAACATCTTGTTTTGACATAATTTGGCGATAATCTGTATAGAACAAAATAGAAGGACGTGGAAAGTGGGTAACATTCAGCATAATCATAGTAGTTTTTTATGCATTACAAATGCAAAAATGTGACTTAACATTCCCTTCTCCCTTTCTTTCTGCAAAAAAAGCATTCCCTTCTCTCATTTCAGTTAAAACTTTCTTATAAAACAATCAATGAATCATTAACGTAGATTTTTACAACGTACAGGGCATTAAGCTCCAAATTTAGTAGCTTTCTTAGGACTTTTAAATAGAAGAAGCTTCATTGACTAAGAACAATCTTAATAAAAGGACGAGAAACATTATGGAAAAATATGTCCAGGAGATCCTTGCTACCAATCTGCTATGCTTGTTCACGTAAAACAATTCATAATAAACAGAAAACTATTCCATCTATTTACAAAGATGCTTCACCTAAGCTAAATGCGACCTTGCTAAGGCGTTTTACATCGACTACACCTAAAAAATGTTCGACAACGAATAAAAAATGAACACGGGCAACAGTCATGAAGGCCAAAACCGAATACATAACAAGAGTACTTACTAGTTCCTAAATTCTTTCTGATTCACGAAAATCCTTCTCAAAAGGAAACTGATAACTTACAGATTTGGATACTCATAACTATGCAAAACAACTTGAGTTTACGCCTTCAAGTATCTCTTTATTTATGCAAGTGACAATAAATTTAACTCGCAGAGAACAACTTCACAAATGTACTTGTGCAATAATAAATTTGAAATTTACCCCGTAAAAGTTGCTGTAAGAATTTCATGAACACGTAAAATATGAATGTTGAATGGATACCCTGCAATATTTCTTCTCTAACCAAACTCATACAAGAATTAACTGCAGTAATGCAAGAATGTTCGATCGTTTGTTTCCCTCAATTTTACTTCATTCTCTTGAACCATTTTTTTCAAAAAAAATTTATAGCGGCAACTAAAAGCCTAAAATGGATTGCAAATTGTTTTTGTAATCTCTTTCCTCGTGATTGACATATTCTCAATTTTTCTACGACTTTATGTCTATATACTTCTATGGACACTGACAATCCGTGCCACAACATTGCAAATACCTCCTCACAAATCTAAACAAGTCAATATCAATACATCAAGCTCGGTCATGTCAAGATGATATAATTACCTTCAGCCTTGCTAACAACATTACTATCACCACCAAATCCACCTGTGAGAGATTAGAACAAATATCAAATGGTAAAAATCAGAAGCAATAACTAGTGCAATAAAAAAAGACACATCAGTAGATCTACACACTAACCTGGACCACTGTAAGAATAACCAATAAGAAGTAAAGCACCCTGCAAAATATAAGAAGACCGAAATTATAAAACTAATTATAAAAAATATCATATCGAGGAACACGAGAAAAAGAGATATACCACAAGTACAAGGCCAATAGATAGGAAAGGCGAAGAGCGAGATTTCGAATGTAATGAATTTGTAAATGGAACACTTGCACTGTCCGCGAATCGCCTTGCCGGATTTACTGGCCTCCTTGACATTGCTATTATCGATTTCAAGCTCCACACTGATTCAATTAACTAACAGAAAAAACGATTTAACAATACGAGATCTATCTATTATGAGGTGATTAATGATGAATCTTATTCAGTAATAACAAATTAATGATCTGGAACATACCTGAGATATGAGAGGAGAGAAATAGATTAGAGATGAAATCGCATTGGGAGTGCGGATCTAATTTTTGTTTTTTTTTCTCTTTCAGATTCTCTGCTCTGAAAACCCAATCTGAGGTTATGGTGTGAAGTCTATTGTCTAGTGAAATAGAAATGTGAATTACCTCCTTGGAGACAGCTTTATTTATATATTCCCCCTTCGCCTGCTTTAATTAGTTAATCCTTTTGGTTAAACTTGCATTATGACTAATTGACTATCACGTGACACTTACTAAAGTGAGGTTTGTTGTGAGACTTTTAAATCGTATGGACTATGGAGGAACTCAAATTTACCGTAGATTGCAATTTTGTCTATACTTTTTACTGTTTTTGGTCTTACATTAACTAATCAGGGCATTATAAGGTGAACGAACCATTAGGAAGAAAAAAATTAAGCTGACCCTGAATGTGATGTATGCAACTCACCCATATTATCCATGTTAGAGTTATCTCTCACATAAGGAAGTGGAGAGAAACTAGTACTGTTTCTGTGAAGAAGTGCACGCGCTCAAATTGGCCTTGCCCAAGGTGCGTCCGTGCCCTTGCCGTGAAAAGAAAATAGTTTTTTTTCCAACCTCTCATAAAACAAAGTTACTGGACTTTTTGAGCTAGGAAAATAAGAGGACGCACGCTCTCAAATTTGCCTATCCGAGGCCTGGCGCTTCGTGGATGAATAAGTTGGGTTCGATTAAGACGATAATGTGAAATTTTGTAGACGCGCCAAAATTTCAGATTACTATAAAAACAGAAGTTAGGTTTTGGAAAATGAAGTCTTTGATAGAAACCTAATTTTGAGAGCAATCAAAATTAATAAAAAAAACTCTTGCAAAGAGAAAAACTTGTAAGAAAATATAAGTGATCTAATAAAGTGGAGACATTTGAGAGGAGTAATTTTAATATTCCTTCTCATACTTATAAAATGATTAACTATTGTGGAAGTAGACATCATTGGCCGAACCACGTTACATATTGTGTTGTGGTATGCTTAACTTTTTTTGCATTATTATTACTTGTTTGTGATAGTTGTTAATTGCTTGGAACGTTGAATTTGTTGTTGGTTGTAGTGAAAGTTTATATTTTTGCTGGAATAGTAGTTTGTCAAAGTACAAATTATCTTAGTAGAAATCGATTGGTATCGCCGTTCCCAACAATCCAAACATATTATTTAAAATAATCCACATTAAGATATTGGAATTGAAAATTTCTTCGCTTAAAGAAAATCATAAAGCTTAAAATTCGAATCATTGTGAAGTTTTCAAACAGTTGGAGATTCTGTGTGATTCTCAACCATCTTAAGATATTGATTATATATATATATATATATATATATAACACTTTTTATGCAATAACTTATACCATAGTCTATATCTCACTCTACAAACTCAATTCATTCAAGATTTTTCTTTCGTGGATCTTACATTCTCACCGTAGATAACATTCCTATAAAAAATGAACTCATTTAGAAATTTCTAAATATGTCAAAAGAGGGTTGCAAAATTTCAAATCTTGGCCGTTAAAACAAATCACATTTTCAAATCTACTTTTAAAATGGATAGAGATTTCGAAATGAACTAAAATTTTGTGAATATGATCTATATATAGTAAAAACATCATACCTACAAAGTATTAGCTCTTAAATCAACTCAAACAAGGTGTTGTATAAACTATTGTAGGGGTGTCACTTTTTTCCAAAAACTCATTTTTTCCGAATTTCGATATGATATTTTTTCTGAATTTGGCAATGATATTTGTGTTTCGAATATCCGATTTTTCTAAAAAATAATTGGATCGGAGTTGGATGTGTTTTCAAAATCCGATCCAATCCGATTTCCGATTAATTTATAAATTTTCAACATATAGCCGTCTATTTCATATAGTTACTAAATTAAAACTACATATAGTTTACAAATCAAATAAAAACCTTAGAGGAGTAGAAAATTGTCTCTCTCACAACTTAAAAAAAATCAATATTGTCATTATAATACGTGTTTCTCGTTCTCTCATCTTCATATTTACTGAATTAATGTATTAACATGAAAAAAAAAAAAAAAAACTTGTTGAATAAACGTGTTAAAAGATCTGAGTTGTTTACTCAATTAATACATTTCAAAATGACTGTTAAGTGAATGTATTGACTGGATAAAAAATAGTTATCCTAAAAAAGAACCCGATTATATATTTTAAATTATGATTTACTAATGAATTTTGCCGATTCTGAAAAAAATTCGATTTTATGAATTTTTCAAATTTGGAAAAGAAATTGCCATCCGAAAAATAATTGAATCGGATTTGGAAAAGATATTACCATTCGAAAAAATTTGTTTTCGAAAGCCCTTAATCCGATCTGAAGTCACCTATAAATTGTTGTATAAAAAATGTTGTATATGGATCTCTATATATATATATATATATATATATATATATATATATATATATATATATATATATATATATTGCAGCCTAGTTTAACATTATTTTTGGGCGCATATTAAAAGATAATAAGATCAACTTAGCAACCGATAAAAAATTTCAACATCGTTCTTCTAAGACAACTAGACAGAATAGTTACCAAAAAAAACTAGACAGAGTACAAGTTAAATATTAAAAAGTGTTGTTAAACCGAAATAGTGTAGGGTAGCTAAAATGCTGTAGAGCATGGACATGGAATTATGGAAAGAAGCTTGGTAGTTAAGTAGCTATGAAGTATGAACTATCAAGTGCAGGAAATCGTTACTACTTCATTTGCTTGAAGTGTCAGTGTCGGTGTCAGATTGAATATTAAAAATGAAAGGCGTGGAGCATAAGCACGCTAATAAACAATGGACCATGGTGAGGAGATGGCTCTTCATATTTCTTTTAAGTATTTTTTTTTTTCGATATTCTTCATATTTCTTTTAAGGACAAGTTGTGTGACAGCAAGCACTGCAAGTCACGATCAATGCCTCAAAACCCTTTCCTTTCACTATCCTTTTATAAGGTCCTTGTCTACCGACATGGATGATCCATTTTTATTTTTATTTTTTCCGTAAACATTCCCAAATGTACATTTTTATTCTTTGACTGGGAGGACTCCACGCTTAACGCGGTTGGGCTCATAGCCTAGCGTCCTAGCCCATAGAACCCAAACATCTAGCGCCATCACTATCTATTCATTCTATTGGCAGCAGATAACATGGATATATTTGGCATTGCACACTCTCAATAAAGTCAGATTTTACATTCCCAATTTGGACTGCAGTAATCTTGTTTCACAGACCTGCTCATTTTCCTTTTACTTCAAACGCGAGTCAAAGTTACCACAGAAATCATGAGAACATAATGACAACTGTGCTCGAGTAGGAGTATATAATGAGGTCGATGCTCTACTAAATCGGTCAATCAGAAAACAGTACTGATTGGAAAAACACATTTACGCCTGAACCGGCAAGCTGAACTGGGGAGTCAATTACAATTCTCTTTTCACTAAACCTATTTGAATGTCCATATCTCAGATATTTGTACCACACGCCTAAGACTCTGCAGCCAACATTAAAACTTATCCATAAAGAATTCTTTAACTCTACAGGCATTCAACTACATTATACTGTATAAGGCTCAGTTTTCAAGATATACAGTTCCTTTGGGTGTGAAATAAGGCTATGAAAATCATCTTTAAAAAGACCAACTGCAACAGTAAAATCAAAGCGATGCCTGGGAAACTACAATTAAACTCATCCTGGATAGTTACAAGAATTTCTGAAGTATATACTGCAGACATGGCAGCTTACCTATTATTGCCCAACTGCCGTGTCAACATCAGCATTACGTGGCGGCCTCCACTTACGGTTGAACTTATCAAAGCTCCTTGTTCCCGCTACATTTTGTTTATCCAGCTTCTCATCAATGAGGTTTAGCACCTCTTGCAATCCGATCCCCATAATAGCAGAGGTTTCCAGCGGTTTAACATCTTGACAAAGTAAATCAGCATCCAACACATTATCATCGGAGAACTCGCCTTGTGTGTTATTATCAGTCTTCAAGCCCTCAGAGGAATCATTCTCTTGATCATCCACAGCCTTCCAGTCTTCCAAGGAATCTTGTTGGTCATCTACAGCCTTCCAGTCATCCAAGGAATCATTTTCTCGTTCATCCACATTCTCTGGACACTCTCCTGGTGTCAGTTCACACACCGAGTTATCCTCATCAACAATCTCTTCAGACAATGTACCTGATTCTGTACCATTATCTGCTTCGGTGAGACCATACTCTTCAGCATCACTCAGAGAGTCATCAGCACATTCTCCTCGAAGATCTATCTGAGTAAATTTGAGACTTCAGTTAATACTTAATACTTCATCTGATGCAGCATCTGTCTGACTGAATCAGAAGTATATTAAGTTACCAACTTGTAAAATAAAAAAGGTTGAATGAAAAGCCCAAGAATGAACAAGAGGTCAAGAGACTACCAAAAAATGTTGAAAATAATAAATATCAATAATAACGTTAGGAGAAAAAGAAAAACAAAAAAGGCAAAAGAATAAACATCCAAATAAAAACCTGAAAAAAGAAAAGTAACGAATAGTACTTTATTCCACACTTCAATCATATTCTGAAGCTTCTCCTTTGGGACCCCAATCTGTTGTAGTACTTCTAGTACACTTGACCTTTGCTCTTCTAGATCAACTGCACTTGAGTCTATTACATGCTGCAACGAATTTAACAAAGTATTTAGGTAAAACTTATATGTGTCTGTTTGTTTGGGTGACCGGGAGAATAGGATACTTTGGACTGTGTAGCATCTATGGATGAAACTTCTTAGAGAGACAGTTTACATTCTTTCGGGTTAAAAAAGTCATCGAAATTATACCACTCTTTCAAGCATTCTTCTAATATTAGGACTTACTGAAGTTCAGGAGATCAAAAGTCTAATCAGAAACTCAAAAAGAAGTACTAACTTATATATGAACAGTTACTATAGTCCATTGAAACTAAAATAAACTCTTAGATGAACAGTTACTTTACTATAAGATTAGAGACGCAACAAATTCTTCATACCACAAGAAGATCAGCTTCTACCACTTCTTCGAGAGTTGCATGAAATGCTTCCACTAACTACAGGAAAAAAGAAAAGAAAACCTTGAGATGTCAGTCAGCAAATAAATTGTACAAAAAGTAAAAAAAAAATAAACACAAACACAAACAACCAAGAGGAAAACTTTTAATCCATGGAAAATTTAGAGTTTTATGCATCTCTTCCTCATACCTGCACGGGCAAATCGGAGATAAACCCCACAGTATCACTAAGAAGCACTTTCCTCCTATATTCATACAAACAGTACAAACAAATCAAACTCACTATTTGAAAGACGTGCTCCAAAGAAGCTCTGCTTCCTTCAAATTTCAAAAGGTTGGATATATAAAGTACTCAATGTTCTCATTAATAATTACCCAGATGGAAGCATAACACTTCTCACTCGAGGATCCACTGTGGCAAATAATCTGCAAATTGGTTGTACAAGCAAACATGCAACATCAGTAATATTTAACGTAATTGGCCCTACACTTGAAACGGGATCTGTGGGTAATTACCGATCATCACTGTACAGATCACTCTCTGAAAGTGCGTTAACTAAAGTTGATTTTCCCTGTTACAGAACACATAGGTCGATAGAGATTTGTTAATGAGCCAATGGAACCAGATTCTCTGAATTTTTATTTAAGTCAATAATAGAACGACCAAATTTAGAATGACATACCGCATTTGTATACCCAACAATGGCAACAGTAGATAGGCCTTGACCTTCTGAGCCACCACGCCTCCTGCGGGAAGCACGTTGCAGAGCCCTAGTTCGACGAACCTCTTCAATTTGGGATAGCAAATAATGTCTCCTTTCCAGAATTCTGAAATCCAATGTGAATAACGGTGCATTTTGAGTATTTGTTCAGATTCATTGATCACAATCCTTTTTGGTAGGATGTAGAAGTAATATTCCCATGAAACATTGGTGAAATCAGACCATTTAGACCAGATAATTATAATCTTTAATTGTTGAGCAATTAGGAGTCACTTTTCCTTATTCCCAGGATCAACCAACACATAGTATAATAGACAGAGCCATTGACTTTGCCCTTTGGAGGCCACGTCATTTGAGATTTTATATATCATATGGGCTTCATTGTTGGGTGGTATGTAGTGAGAACTGTGAGATGCTGTGTTGCATTGTAGTTAACCTTTATCTCGTGTCTGTTTATTTTTTATTGTTGTACTGTTACATTTGTACTAAAGTATACTTAATCCAGTAACTATTTCTTCCATTTACATAAGCTTATAATCAAAGAGTAACAAGTGGAGTTTATAGGATTAATTGCTCAAATAAAAGTATGTTGCACACCTTCGTCGTTGAAGCTGGAGTTCAGTTTCTCCAGCACCACTGATAAAACCACGGCCTCCACTTCCTCTCCTGCAATGATAATCATTTACATAAGAAACTGTTCAGAGAATCATTACAATATGAAATAAGATCAGAAAATGTGAAGCGTACTCAGATCAATGAATTGTACAAAAAACGATCAGCTTGACATGTAAAGAGTATTAAAGTACTTCTTTCTATGATCACACTATTGCACTCAAACTTATAATGGTTTTAAACTCACCCTCGGGCACTAACAACTTCATTTTCTCCAGAAGCTCCAAAAGTAAATTTTCCTTCAAGGCTACGCAAACGGATAAGTCTAGTCCTCCTGTACATTAGCGCGGCTAACTCTGACTAGCAAAATTGAAAAGAAAATATAAGAAACAAATAACAGTAGAGACTAAACTTAAAAACTGACAAATTTCCCTAAGAAAACTAGTAAAATTACCTGTAACTTTGCTTCTCTAGTTTGAGCATGAGCATGAAATATCTCTATTATAAGTCCTACCCGGTCTAAAATAGGTTTCCCCCACTCACGCTGCAATTACAATTCTGAAAGTATCAATACCATAGCATCTATATAGGCAAAATTTTACTATAAACAAAATAGAACTTGCCTCTAGATTACGTTGCTGGACCCCTGAAAGAATGGCGTTTACAAAGACAGCATCAAACTCATCCTGCTAAAACTAAATGGTCCTTGTTAAACTCACCCAAGTCGTGAACTAAAGATGAATCAAAATGAAACCCGAGTTACCTTTGTCTCCTCAGCATCTATATGACATTTAATTGTTTTCACAGTCCCACTTCCAAAGAATGTGCCTAGAACAAACATTAAACAGACATTATATATATTAAAAAAATTAACTTTATTTACTTAAAAGTAAATTATGAGAAGAACCTGAATTAATTGATCGAGCAACTGGATTTTGAACAACAACATGAGCCGGCCTTTCCTTTTCACTAATATCTCCAACAAAGAATCCATCTCGCTGCTCTTCGAGAGAGTTGGCGAGGTTTAAAGCTTCAGAAAGCTTAGCTTTTAAAGCGACATCTGAACGAAGGCGAGGTTGAACTACAAATAGTTTGGGAGGTTTTTCTGGGTCTTTGTTGTAGATAAAATTTGGGTTGGATATTTCATCTGTTTTCTGTTTCAATGAGTGAGATGAAAAAGAGTGGGTTCCTGGAAGTTGTGGGAGTTGATTAATGATGGAGATTCGATTTAAGGAAGTGACAAGTGCACGTGGGATGGAATTCAGTGGTGTTCGTAACTGGGAGATGCTTCTCAACAACATTCTACAAAATTCTTTGCTTCTACGTTCGTCTTCAATGTTTTATTGTTAACTGTGTTCAGGACTTCAAAGACTGAAGGGCCTTAAGGGCCTATTTTAGGAATAAGCCCATAATTATAACGATTAAGAATATTCAGATATGGGGTTCTTAATCGATTTCACACGCTAATAACGCTCGTTCAGAGATGAAGAGGCGTTATTAGGGATTAAAAATCGAGTTTAACTCTTTTAATGGAGATATGATTCGCTGAAACGGATTTTCTATTTTTGAAATCAAAGTCTATTTTCTTTTATTTTCATCATTTTGCTTACATAAATTCACTTTGACAAATTCACATGATCATATTAGTTTTGTTTATAAATAACTTTTGCAATTTAATTGAAATGTGAACGAAATTACAAACCTGAATTACCATCGCAAGCAAAGAATCCATCTTGCTGCACACATCAAGTCATCGAGGGAGTTGGCAAGGTTCAAAGCTTCATAAAGCTCGGCTTTCAAAGTGCGGAATGGAGACGAGGCTGAACACAAAGAGCGTTGGAGGTTTTTATGGGTATTTTGTTGTAAATGAATTCACTTGTATACTTCATCAGTTTTCTGCTTTAGCTGCTGGAAAGTAAGTAATGAGTCGAGCTCGAGCACCTAAACTCACTTTCTTGACCTATTTCTCACCAAGTCACAAGTCTTGTTGATCCTATTTCTCATCTGTTGAGTGTTGTCTTTATGTTCTCAACTTTGGCACACAAAACATCGAGTCTTTAGTTGTAACTTGTAAGTGGTGTGCTATGTGGGACAACAATATAAGTGGCATGCAGTGTTCTCTCACGCTCATGAGTTGATGTTGTGGTGTTTGGGTTGTAGCATTTTAGCGTCGTAGAAGGCTAGAGTGGGATACTAACATAATGTTCAAATTAGCATGCAATGCTTATGTGGTTCATGCGCCAACTGAGATGGTGTGGGAGTGTTTAAACCGTTGGAGATCAATTTCAATGTTCTCATGTGGCGTTTATCTATCTAACAAAACAAAACTGTGTGGAACCCAAAGGGTTCCATCCGGCGGTTACAAATCTTTCTCAAAAATTATGATATGGCAGATCCAATATATTCCAGGCTATAAATTGTTTACTCTCATTGTGTGATCCACTCAATCACACTTCATAATAAACTCAATTGTAGTGGGTCAGTGTTTTCTTATTCAACAATAGTTACTGGACTATGGGTTGGGTTTTTAAGTCACAACAAACAATGGACCAATTGCGGCACCTACTAGGTTTTTGGTGTATGGTTAGGGATGTCCAAACGGGTACCCGACCCAGTTCGAACCTGATTTTTCGGGTTTTGAACGGGTATCGGGTTATCCAAATTCGGACTAGTTTTTAGCGGGTCGAGTTCGGAGTCGGGTATTTTTGTTGAGAAGTGTGACCAAACCCTATATTTTGGATACCCATCGAGTTCGGGTTTCGGGTACGATAAAGCCCGGTAAAATTAAATAAATAAATAAGACAATAAGAAATTTTATTTGAAATATATATTTACATTTTATTCTTTCTTTGACTATCCATATCCCTATGTATAGTGGTATTATGTCGCGTTTACGGTAGCACCGAAAACGTGTACAAGTGTCTCGGGGTAGCGCATACCCTAGTATTTTATGATATGGCGCGAGCATATGACGACGTGACACATTCACACATCCATTGCTTATTTATTTTATTTTTTTTCGATAATCACATCCATTGCTTATGTGTGTGTTCTTAAACACATCCAACTAATAGCTCCTTTATACGGGGCCACCACAGAAGGACAAAGAGCTATGGTCACTTGGTAGGTGGGCACATGGTAGGCCGTTCAAAGACCAAAGTCATTGATTCTGTTGTAGCAGTCGACTTAATGATAAGTACTATAACCAACGAGACCGGTTCCTCTATAACCGGTTATAGAGATTGATTTTTGTACTACACACACATTTTGTATCTCGACGCACACATACATATTTTGAAACACACACACATTTTAGATTCGGATCAACGGCGAGATAACACGGTTACAAAGATGATCTCTATACCCGGTTGTAGAGATCTCGACTCCACAACCAAAGTACTTTATTTGAACCCACACATGACACATACCACTTTGCAAGTGACCGTCGAGTGCCCGTTAATATTACCGTCTAATTCGCTTGCCCCCAAACAATGTCTCACTCTGTTTCTCTCTCCAATCTTTTTAGCATACATAATCTCCGTTACAACATTCGTGTCACCTTTATAACCAGTCGGCCTTCGATCACGCAATTGTTTCTATCTCTCTTTATCCATTTCCCCACATATATATAATAATAATAATAATAACAGAAAATTCCCACGCATAAAAACCGACATCATTCTGAAGTTGTTCAAGTTGATTCTGAAGTGAATGACGATTGAGCATCGATGTTGCGAGACGGGATTTTTCATATACATAGTAGTGATCGTTTTTCTGGTGTTGTTCGCGGGTATGATGTCCGGACTCACTTTAGGCCTCATGTCGTTGAGTATAGTTGATCTTGAAGTCCTTGCCAAATCGGGCACTCCCAAGGACCGGAAACACGCTGGTTCGTACTATCGATCTCAATTTAATACTCGTTACTTCTAACTATCTCACCTAATTAATGGGTGGCCTTTTTCCTTTCAGAGAAAATATTGCCGGTGGTCAGACAGCAGCATTTATTGCTATGCACTTTACTTATCTACAATGCTGCAGCCATGGAGGTCAATTTATTTTAAATAATGTTTTCAATTTGTTAATTGGTATCTGAAATCATTGCTATTTTTGTTTCTTCAGGCCCTCCCCATTTTTCTTGATGGTCTCATTACGGCTTGGGGTGCAATACTGATTTCAGTCACCTTGATACTCTTGTTTGGTGAGGTGAGCTAGAAATAAATATATATACTGATAAGAAGTAGCACCCATTTATGTATTAACAATTCAACGTGTTATTTGGAAGATCTTATTGAGTTCATGCTGATTGATGGACTGAAAGATCTATTATGTAACTTTTTATTTTCCTCTTCTTAAGTACCACCCACCTTGGGAGACATACAGTTTACGATCTGGAGGTTACAAACTATTGTTATACTCGATAGAACAAGATTTTCTGTATTAATTGAGTTATGTATTTATTGATTTTTAAATTTTGCCATGAGCCCATGATTGAATTGCTTAGTTGACTTCAATGGACTGTCTGCACTCGTAGATCATACCACAATCAGTTTGTTCCCGACACGGTTTGGCAATTGGTGCGGCAGTGGCTCCACTTGTACGTGTACTTGTTTGGATCTGCTTTCCTGTTGCATATCCTATAAGCAAGGTGAATTGTTTATGTTTCTTATTCTCTCTAATTCTTCTATTCTTTACCCAAAAATTCTGTGCATTATACACTGTTTTCTCTCTCAGAACATTGTGGTCGTGAACATCAATTTTTTATGTTATATTTCAGCTATTAGACTTTACATTGGGAGACAGGCATGTAGCTCTTTTCCGTAGAGCTGAATTGAAAACACTTGTGGATTTTCATGGAAATGAGGTGAGTGTGCTGTTTTAATCATTTTAATTTTTCACGACCAGTCTGCCAGAGTTTATCTTGTGAATCCTTAAGAGCACCATTGTTCTGGTTAGTGATGCAGAATAGGAAATTTACGACTTTGTAATATTCTTGTTTTTTGATACGTGCTATTTTTTGTTGTTTAACTGGTCATGAAAACTCTTACTTAGCTGTCTTTATCTCTTACATTATAGTTTTTACCACACTCATTAGCCATTTTCCTTTTGTACAATATACTGATATTCATCCTTGGTCTTGTAAACAGGCTGGAAAAGGCGGAGAACTGACTCATGATGAAACAACTATCATTGCAGGAGCACTTGAGCTCTCAGAAAAAACAGCTGGTGATGCCATGACTCCTATTTCTGATACTTTTGCAATTGATATCAATGCCAAACTTGACAGGTATGTAAAATGTTTAAAGGGTAAACCAACTATTTATATGCTCGTTTCTTGTTATAATTAAGAATAGTGTATTAGTATCTGTTTTCATCCTGTCTTTATGCAAATAATAGTTTTGAATCATCCAGGGATTTGATGAAGCTGATTTTGGAGAAAGGGCATAGCAGAGTTCCTGTTTACTATGAGCAACCTACAAACATAATTGGGCTTGTTCTTGTAAGTTACATTCTTATCATAATTGCTATTGATGTGAAATGAGTCGTTCTTTATTTTTGTTTAGAATATGTGGACCTCTTGAAGTGGTTAATCATATGCCAAATTGGGAGGGGCTTATAATTTTACCAATAGGAAGAAAAGGGTTTGAGTTAAACATATATTTACTGACATCCGCTTAAGTCGATATCTTTTTTATTTTGGAAGGTATACAAAATAGAAAAATTCGGAATTAAGATTGGTCCATTACAACTTTAGAGTTTAAGTAGGCAAAATGACTTGTTTAAATTAGTATGCCATGCTCTCAACTAATTTGTCTTTGAATTGTAGGTGAAGAATTTATTAACAATTCATCCTGCAGATGAGATACCTGTCAAGAATGTCACCGTTCGCAGGATTCCAAGGTAATTATATCTGTAGGGTAATCCACTTACAACTTTGTGATCGACTCAGAGATGATTTGAAAAGATAAACAGCCTCTAGTCAAACACTTTAACTGTTTAATATACTATTATTAAACACTTTAACAGGACCTTCTTTGTACTCTATATAAGTATAATAAGTTAACAACCAGTCATTATCAAAAGCACATTAAAGGTTTTCCTGGCACTAAAAAAGTACAAGAACACTTGCAAAGACTATGTTGATTTGTTCATTTAGGCAACGCGCAGCCTTAAAGGGCTCCACTGCAGGAATTGCATTTTTTCCCCCACCATGGGACTCGTCTTGAATTGCTTCTGAACCTGTTATTGCTGCTTCAGTTGGGTCTGTTGGACGTCAACTGTAAACCTTTTCCATCCTGACTTTATAATTAGTAATTTATGTAGTCACAGTAATATAAGAACTAAATAAAAGGTAGTGTCCCATGCCTTCTAAAGCTAAGATATTTAAGCAAACTAATTGCGTAACACTAATATAGTGATATAGACACCCCAAACCATTTTATTCATAATCTCAAACTGGTAGCATTAGGTATTACTACTGTCTGTTTGGTCTTACATTTGTCCTGAGGATATTCACTCCATTGTGTACCGCAGTGAAATGGAATCTCTTATTTTTGCCTCAATTACAGACTCAGTCTGAACTCTGAATTGGCATTAAGTTCCATTTTGTGACGACAATGACCAAAGGAGATTAAGATTTATTACCCAGTTGAAACAATGGTATTTGATTTTGGAATAGTGGAATGATTATACATTTATTTGTGCTTACGTTTTTCAATAACATTTCAACTGATCTGTCTATATGTATGTGCCAGAGTTCCAGAGAACGCGCCCTTGTATGAAATCTTGAACGAGTTCCAGAAAGGTCACAGTCACATGGCTGTGGTCATAAGGCGTCATGACATGACATTGGAGCAACCATCCAGCAAGCTCGGAGGTGCTGGTAAGTGCTGACTTTGATACTTAGTAATTTTATTGGTTTTCCTTCAGTTTCCGTCTATTTTGTCATTTGTGGTATTTATATGGTAAGTTGTGGTTTTATGTTCGTATCTGTAGCAAAAGCATAAATTACGTATTTGTTTCCCTCTTCTGACTTTTATTGGGTCGTTCTGCAAAAGACGTGAAGGTGGACATTGATAGTGAAAAGCTGCCAAGAGATAAAAGCATAAAGATGAGACCACTCCAGAAGTGGAAAAGTTTTCCCAACAACGGTATCAATTCTCAAAGGAGCACATCATGGACGAGGAGCAAAAAGTGGGCTAGAGACGTTGATGCAGATGTCCTGCAAATGGATGAGAGCCCACTGCAAAAGCTCGATGAGGAAGAGGAAGCTGTTGGCATCATAACTATGGAAGATGTTATTGAAGAGCTATTACAGGTGCAGCACGTATTTTATTACCTACTACCATTTTCTTTCAAATTTTTCTCAATAGTTTCCATTCGTGATTGTAACTCTGGATATTAAATTTTCGTGTAGGAGGAGATCTTTGATGAGACGGATCATCACGATGAGAATTCCTAGCAAATATTATTCTGGCGCTGTGTGTACTAATTATTAGCAATGAACATTAAGAATCTACTTTTTGAGTAGTTTGTATGCACAGAACTGGAACAGTTGGAGGAGAAGTAGGATAAGTAACTAGGCTTTGTAATTGATTATGTATGACAGTCAGGTGAAAAAACAGACAATTTGCATTTGACTAGGAAAAGCAAAGGACTGAATGATAAATGTGATAAATAGAAGTGGAACACTACTACACTACCAACCTGAGATGGAGGTATTTTTTGTTTTTTATTTCTCGCTAATCAACCTGAGATGGAGTTACTGGATGCTTGTAAGTTGCAATTGATTATTATGTATTAATCCGGTAATTCAGAGAGAGATTGTATGGGGTGAATAAGCATGTGAATATATTAGCAACGGAGAACCTCTTGGGCCAAATGTAGGTTGGTTACGGTCATATCCTCTTCTCCAATCTCCCACACTCACACTGCCAAAACCCATATCTCCGCCCCAGCCCCAGCCCCAGTTATTCTAGTAAGTTTGACGTTCTGTATAAAAGTCGCCGTGTATAGTATGTGTGTGTTAGATGCACGTGGCGAGTGTGTGACACTGACGAGCGACTCCTTGCAAACATGAAACATCAATTAACGGACTGTCCATTTTAGTATTTCAAAACTAGATTTGGGACCCGGCATACACCGGAGATCTATTAAATATTTTGTCCTGAAAAGGCTTTTACAAAATGTCTCACACAAATTTTCGAATCAAAATACATTTTTATTGAAAATAAACCGAAATACGTTAATGAGCAGAGATTATAACATCTTCACTTTGTGGTTTAGGATATTAATCCGTAATTTTCAAATAGAATTATCTTAAACTCAATCTAGTTTGTATAATAGTTTTTTTAGATTTATGGTGATTTAACAGCAAATTTTTGAATTAGAATATATTTTTATTGAAAATAAACCGAAATACGTTAATGAGCAGCGATTATGGTGTACAAGTACTTGAAAACTAAGGGATCAAATTGAGATCGCCTCTTCACTTTGTGGTTTAAGATATTAATCTGTAATTTTCAAATGAAATTATCTTAAACTCGATCTAGCTTGTATAATAGTTTTATTAAATTTATGGTGATTTAACGGTAAATCATCACCGCGTAGCTTACGTACTAATGTGTACAAATCACTAACCACATATTGATTGTTTCCATATCCTTAAAGAATACACTACTCCCACTTGAAAAGATTTATCATATGAATGTGTCTTACGAACGGGTGTCGTTATATTAAATTATTCTAAAAAAATATTAGCAACTATGCATAGCTATGAGATATGAAAATTATATTAATTATTCATTTAAATTTCTTGCACCACTCTCTATAAAAAGGAAGCATCAAACTTTGATAAAACTCATTGATTTATTTTTATTGTTAGGTTTAACAATAGAAGTCTGATTGAAGTTTTGTGATAATGCCCATTGTGACGAAGATAATATTAAAGCTACTTGAATAGCAAGACATTCTCAATCACAATAAAAGAATTATGATAAACACTACTTAATTATATTTGTCGAGACATTTATTCCCCATACATATAATACAAATATGTTTTAGGGTTACTAGTTCAATTCATTTGTATCAAATTTCTGATTTTCCATTAATTATTTTTTGAGGTTAGTTTAATGTAGTACGTTGCATCCAGTTTCGAAATTCTCATTAATTATTATTTTAAGTTAGTTCAATGCAGTTGCATCAAATTTCCGATTTCCCGTTAATTATTATTTTAGGTTAGTTTAGTACAATTACATCTACTTTATAATTTTCCGTTAGTTATTCATTAAGGTTAATTCAGTAGAGTTGCATCCAGTTTTCGATGTTTCGTTAATTAGTATTTGAGATTTATTCATTGCATTTGCATATAGGTTTTAATTTCCCCATTAATTATTTTTTGAGGTTAGTTCAATACATCTACATCCAGTTTCTGATTTCCCATTAATTGTTTTTCTATGTTAGTTCGATAGTTTACAATTTCTATACAGTTTGCATACATGTAAGAATCTGTTTTTATAAACTTACTTTCATTTTGGGTTCCTAATTATCGTAATTACTCATGTTATAAGGTTTAAAAAGCGGACATTTATGCTTGAGGTCAGTGCGATGCAGTTACATCCGACTTTCGATTTTCAGTTAACTATTTTTTGAGGTTATTTAAATGCATTTGCATCCAATTTTTGATTTCCCGTTAGTTAATCTCTTATTTTATTTTAGTTTAATGCAGTTGCATCCAATTTTTGGTTTTCCGTTAATTATTCTTTGAGGTTAGTTCAATGCAGTTGCATCCAATTTCCGATTTTATGTTAATTGTTCTTTGAGGTTTTCAATGCATTTGCATCAAGTTTCCGATTTCTCGTTAATTATTTTTTGAGGTTAGTTCAATACAGTTACATCAAATTTATTAATTCTCGTTAATTATTTATTTAGGTTAGTTTAGTGCAATTTCATCAATTTTTCAATGTTTCGTTAATTATTCTTTGAGATTAGTTCATTGCATTTGGATCAAGTTTTCAATTTTCCGTTAATAACTCTTTAAGGTTAGTTCAGTACATCGACATTTAGTTTTTGATTATTATGCTTTGAGGTTAGTTCGATGCAATTATATCCGGTTTCTGATTTCCCATTAATCATTCTTTGATATTATTTCAATGCATTTGCATTTAGTTTCCGATTTCCCACCAATTATTCTATGAGTTTAGTTCAATGCATTTGCATATAGTTTCCGGTTTCCCATTAATTATTATTTGAGGTTTGTTTGATGTATTTACATACCGTTCCCGACTTTCCGTTAAATATTTTTCAAGGATTTGCATCCAATTTCTAATTTCCCGTTAGTTATTATCTAACGTTAGTTTAATGCAACTGCACCCAGTTTTTGATTTATAGTTAATTACTTTTTGAGTTTAGTTTATTGCATATGCATAAAGTTTCCGATTTTTCGCTAATTACTCTTTGAGCTCAGTTATGTATTTGAATCCAGTTTCCGATTTTATTTTAATTATCCAATATGGTGTGTAATACCAACATTTACTGATCCATCTGTAGTGTCCTTGCAAACATGACATAAAAAGTAAATTATGTTTGATTTACTATGTGAGATCATCGAAAATTATCCAGTTCCCGATTTTCCATTAATTATTATTTAAATTATGCAGGACTCACTATGTGGAATATTCAAATATTATCTATGAACGGGTGTGTTATATTAATTATTCTGAAAAATATTTGCAAATATACATAACTATTATATAATAATATTATATTGATAACTCAACCAAATTTCTTATAACGTGAAAATCTCACTCTCCATTAAAAAAAAAATAACTCGCATTTGATAAAATCTTTCAATTTCATTTTGTTGTTTAATAATAGAAGTTTGGTTGAAGTTTTGTGAGCTTGCCTAATAGTTCATATATATTGAAGCTACTTGGATAGCAAGGAGTTCCCAATCATGCTAAAAGAGATAAGATAAACACCATTTTAAATGTAAAACTATACTTATCGAGACATTGCCACAACATATAACCCAACTATGTTTTGAGGTTATTTTAATGGATTTACATCTAGTTTATGATTTTTTGTTATTTATATTTTGAGGTTAGTTCAATGTAGTTGCATCCAATTTTCAATTTCTGTTATTATTTTTTGAGATCAGTTCAATGCAGTTGCATCCAGTTTCCGCTTTCTCGTTAATTATTCTTTTCGATTAGTTCAATACATTTGCATCCAATTTTCAATTTCATGTTAATTGTTCTTTGAGGTCAGTCCAATGCATTTGCATCTAGTTTCTGATTTTTCGTTAATTATTATGTGAGATTAGTTTAATGCATTTGCATCCAATTTTCGATTTTTTGTTTATTATTTGATAAAGTTGCATTTGCATATAGTTTTCGATTTTCCGTTAATTATTGTTTGAGATTAGTTAAATAAATTTGCATTTAGTTTTCGATTTTTCGTTAATTATTTATTGAGGTTAGTTAAATGCATTTATATCTAGTTTATTTTTTGAGATTAGTTCGGTCGCGACAGCATCCGGTTTCGATTTTCCGTTAATTATTTTTAAGATTAGTTCCAATTTATAATTAATTTTTCTTTGAGGTTATCGTGTTTCCTATTTATAATTAATTTTTTTTGGGGTTTAGTCAATGCATTAGTTTGCATCCAGGTTCGGTTTGATTTCTCAGATCTTAATAAATTTTTATTTGAGGTTAGTTTAATGCATTTTTTCATCTAATTTTTTTTACTTTTAAGATTTTCCGACAATTCCCATTATTTTTTATGTTAGTTTGATGTATTTGCATCCAATTTTGGTTTCATTAATTAATTTTTTTGACGTTAGTTTCATTCATTATATATATTTTTTAAAAATATTTGTCATTATTATTCACTTTTTTTTTTTTTTAAAATTTTATATTATATATATTTTGTGATGTTATTTTTTGTATAATTATTTTTAATTATGTTTTGAGGCCATTAATTGTTAAGGATATATTCCAAATAAGTTGGTGCTTTATCATAAACACTAAAATTGTATATTATTTGTAATAAGGAATTAGTTTATACAAATCATTATATTTTTAGCAATTTTTTTTTATTTGATCAAATCAGGAAAATTATTAAAAACAAATCATCTATTTTAATAGAATTTTTTTTATTTGATCAAATGTATCTATTTATAAATTTTATTTCTTTAAATATAAAAATTAGAAATACACTTAAACTCTCTAAAAAAATTGTATGTACATGAATTGGGATGTAGGTGGGATTGGAATTGTAGGCTATTAGAAAACTATATTTCATATTATATATTATAGTGCCACACAGAGTAGATAGAAAAAACTAACTCTCGTATTAGATTTCCAGATAGGAGAGATAAAATCGTCTCTGTTTTAGTATATATATAGTAGATACACACGTGGCAGATTTTATTTGTTGATCGAAAGCAGCGATCTTTGTTTTATGGCGGTTTGGTTGAAATTGAGAGCGAAGAAAAAAGTTGGAGAAGCTACTTGGTAAAAAGGGAGGTAAATTGTTGAAGATGTAATAATAAATTAATAATACTAGAAGAAATAAGAGCAATGGTTTCCGAAAAAGAAGAAAAAAAGAAGAGCTAGTAGTAGTAGTAGTAGTACAGATTCATCATCGTCAGCATGGCCAAACAAGCCCGCTTACGAGCCAAAAGAAGAAGGAATGAGGGTGTGGGGGATCCTAGTATTCGGTTTCATTGGTGCTGCCGCCACAACTCTAGCTGTAATTTCTTCTTACTTTATTTGGTTTTCTTGAAATTGTATCAATTACTGAATTGCTTTACGCCTGGTATTAATTGAAACTCATGTCTCGTTTAAAGTAAAATAAAAGTTTTATAGATAATCTTTTACTGAAAAGTTCAAATAACAGAACTTTAGAATAACAGCTTTTCCAGAGTAAGACATTTTCAATCATATAGCCTTTTGGAGTAATATATGGTGTTGTATGCATTTACAGGTTGGACAGCTGAGGAGAACTGTTGATTGGTTCTACCACCAGGTACAACATTTGGACTCTATTTGATTGTCTTTTATGTTATGTTTTCCCGAATTAAAATAATGTAATCATCATAGGAACACTGATACGCACAAAAACAACGGAGTCCTGCTAACTAAAAGCAGATGAAAACATGAAATCTATATGTTGATTGCTTGTACTTTGTGTTATAAAATCTTGAGAAGAATGGAATATTAAAATTCAAGGATGGTGTGATCTCACATGGTCAATGCCTCATTGGATAGAGAAAATTTTGTTTGACAAAAATACTTGAATTTGTGATTTTATCTGATGCGTGGAGATCAAAACACAGACCAGTAATTGACTTTTGGTATTTGAGATATGTTTAGATAAGAAACTTAAAGAGGGAGAAATGTTGAAAGTAAATTTGCAGTAGGGTTGTGGGGTTGAGACTATAACCTTAAAACTTAACTCGTGAAATGTTGATGTGCAAACCTCAATAAACATTACTATGCTACAGCCTTCGAGGTGTAAACCTCCAATAGGCTGTACACTTGTTAACTCATTTCAAACATAGCTCTGGTTAATATGTATTTGCTGTAGGCTCAGATCCTAGAATTGTCCATGTGTTCTAAATAAGTATATGTGCATCCCAATCTCTACAGCATATCTAATACATAAGCCAGTTGGTAGTTTTAGACAAGGGTTTTTTAGTTGGTTCTATGTATTCTCCGATTATTTTTTATGTTCTACTTGATCTGTACTCTCTTGGAACTTTATAGCTAAAATTATATGATTGTTTTCCCACCTAAAGTTGACCAGGTCAGACGCTCCTCGAAGCTCATTTCGATCTAATTTCAAGGAGGAAGCTAGGAGAAGATATCAACGTAGAATGCAAGAGGAGTATGAAGAAGAAATGGAGAGAGTGGTAAGAACGAGTTCTTGTTATCGTCTCTTATTCATGATGTTTTGTTGTGTTTAAAGTGAAAGTGAAACTGTTTAACTTGAAAACGGTCAATGTCAGTTTCCAGTTTGTTCTTAGTCTATTAGTATTAGTATCAGTATTAGTATCAATGTCTCTTATTTGTTTTCTTTTAGACATAGTGATGCACTTGCGTTCAATAAAAGGCTACAAACACGACGCAGAAGAATCGCGTCCAGTCCTTTCATTCAAGTAGTCATATATTAAGATGCATCTTCGCTTGGCTTGATCTGTTTCTTATTTTCTTTTGTTGGATGTTGGCCTGGTGCCTACACTTTCTGTAGGAGCGTATAAGGAGGATGCAAAGTGTCTTCAACAAAGAGAGAAACAAATTCAAAAGAAATTATGAGAGTTGGAGGGAAAATGACAGGGGAGGATATAATCAAGACTTTCAGCGAGAAGATTGGTACTGGAAGACTGAGACATCATTCAAAGATCGACGAACTAATTCAACAGCAACTCCCAGAGCAAGTGGAACTTATTTGTTGTCACATCACTATTCAGTTCTGGGCCTTGACAGGTATTACTAAACTGAAAATCGTAATGACAAGGTTGATTAGGTTTTAAAAAGGAAACAGAGAATGTAACTGAATTTAAGTTTATGTGGCATCGAAACTGCAATTTCTAAGGATTTAGCTTACCACACACCATGTGTTGATGTTTGTGTCTGCTACTTGTGCCAATGTTATTGTAGCTTCTTTAGGATGTTGTTACTCTATATGCATTTCTGGACAAAAAAGGCACTGAGAATGTAAATATGTAATACTTTGTTATTCACATCTACCACATAGCAGTATGAGACTCTTAAACAGTTAAAACTAATTATCATGTTTATTTCTCTCCCTTTGCTATAGGTGGAGAACAAAGCCTTACACGGAAGATGAGATTAAGGTAATATTTGTTATGTAATTTGATATTAATCTCCATTAAAAATCAGAATGTTTACTATTCCCCTTGACAAGTTTGGATTTTCAACATGTGCCGAAAACTCCCCTTGCATGTGTTGCTTTGGTAAGCATGTGGTTGTGATAGCACAAAAATCTTTAGTTTAACTACCAAACATAGTTGAACATACGCAAGAGGCATCTCTTCAGATATCTCAAAAAAAATGGAATACCATCAATTTCTTAGAGAACTTCGCCCGCGAAAAGGATAAACTCTTGATTGAAATAACACCTCACTAAACTAACTGTCCCTCCCAGTCTACTCAATATGGCTTTTACCTAAGAAGTCTCTGGAATTATGCACTGAGATTTGTGTAGCCGGATAATGTTTCCAAGCACTCAATAGCTTTAGGAGGAGGCCAAAGTAGAGCTTAGAGTGCTGCAGCTTTTATTCTTTAATTCAGGAACTTTAATATTAAAGGGTACATCTTACGTTTCTGCAGACAGCTTTCAGAACAAAAGCTAAGCAGTACCACCCAGATCAAAACCAGGCTAATAAAGGTTAGTGTTCATTCAGATGATGCCAAGTTGTAAATCATCTGGTGCCTTATATTGCCTTGTTATTGGTTTTTTATAATTCTCATGTTTATTGCAGACACCGCTGAGGCAAAGTTCAAGGAGGTTATGACATCCTATGAGGCAATAAAAAAGGAAAGAAAGAATGGGCAATGCTGATAGTTGACCTGTTATGGCACTTGTAATTCAAGAAAGCCCCCGTTAATGAACAGTTCCAAAGCACCAAGGTGGAGGATGGTTTAGGGACCCAGTGATATTAGATATGGATCTGAGTGTTATTGCGGCATTATTCTTTTGGGGTCTTTGAGATGTTGTAATGGTTGTTGCAAGGCTAAATGAGAAGCTTTACTGGAGGATGGCAAGAGAGGTCATGTATATGTAATTTTGTAGGCGCGCATTTAGAATAACTTATGCAGCTGGTCATTATATTCTTTGTTACTAGGGGAACACAAACACCAGTATGTACTGTGGAACGATAGACAAATCCCATTAATATGGTAAATAATATGTAATGATGCATCTTTTGCATTCTGGGGGCACTCTTCATTGTTCAAAGGTTCAAGTGAATGTTTTTCAACGACTTCCAGCAAGTAATAAACTCTGGAGTACTAAAACAACTTTTGTAATCCAGTCTCCCAGTTGGCTTGGCGCATGTTAGAATTTTTTTCTTTTTTGTTAGGTGGCCATGGACAAGCTCTTAACAATAAACATTCATTTCATCTCAAAATCTACTCATCAATTCCTTAAATTCATCTCAAAACCTACTCATCAATTCCTTAAATTATGAGATTGATCTCTCTGCAGGATGACAAGGTAAAGTAAAGTTAGTTCAGATAATAGCCTGAGGCCATGAGAGTGATCTAACCACACGGCTACTGGAAGTTGGATCCAGGGAATGTACACAAGTTTGCGTGAGCTAATTTTCTCATCCCAGAAGCACCAATAGTCCACCAGCAAATTTCAAAACTTCAAAACCAATAATTACCGAAGAAAACTTCTTCTTGCTTCAATAAGATGTGGATGTCCAACAAAAATGAATATACAGCATTGCCCTTCTACTGAGTTATACTCTGATCATATCTGCTTCGAATTCTGTCTCATCCACTATGGTAGACGCCTAAACTTGGGCAGCCGAACTAGTCTGTCATCCTCGTCCACAGGACCTTTACTTGTAGTGATCCTTTAAGATTTACCAGGGTATGGGTCTACTACTCGTCCTCATGTCTCACATTAACTAGCTGTACAACACCTCTCTGAAAATGGATACACATTATTCCCACCAGAAGAAAGAGCTGGAATGGCATGTAAACCGTAAATTTGCCAATCACAACGAGAACAAGACCACATCTCAATATAAACAGTGTCAGCTCGATCAGCAGAGAGAACCTCAAAGTCTATTTCATTGTATTTGAGAGCTTGGTAGGCATACAGGAGATTGCACTCAAGATACATGTCTCTGTAGATGTGAGGAAGTAACAAAATCCACGCTAATGCAATCCATCCATGCTCTGCTCATCATGTAGATGGAGGAAGAAGAAACAATTCCTGTACTTGTAATTACGCAATGTCGGTTCTGCCTTGATTTTTACCCCATTGACGTCGGCGAGCCCTCCTTTTCCTTTTATCGTCTTTATCTTTCCCCTTTATTTTTTCCTTCAAGTCTCTCTCACCACGTCGTTTATACATTTTGAATGTCATTTCTCTGTCAGCAGCCATCTTTCTGACCTTTTCAGTGATCTCCAACGCAATCTGTCTGTTGTACAACTTCTTGAGACCTCGCATAAGCATTGCAAAGGTATCGGGTTGAGGCATAACACCAGCATCCATCATGTCCAGACAATAAGAACAAGCTTCTTTCACATCCCCATTTTTAAATAATGCATGAATCCAAATTGTCCATGCAAACACATTAACATCACATCCTTTACTCAGAATGCAGCTCCAAACATCTTTTGCCATTTCAATCTTCTCAGCTCTCAGCAGAGAATTCAGGAGCTCCTTCAAAGTCCCATACTGAGGAGCAGACAAAAGTCCTCTTCCAACCATCTCTTTGAAGTACCTACAAGCTTCAATTAAAAGACCTTGTCCGAGAAACCCGTGTATCATAATGGTGAAGGTGTCCAGCCCTGGAGCAGGTCCACAAGATTCCATTTGATTCCAAGCACGAACACCCTCATCCACCTCCCCCAACTTACAAGCTAAGCGAATCACCGTGTTGTAGATATTCAGATCAGGAAAGCAACCAATTTTCTGCATCTCCTCTACCAATTCCAGACACTCTTCCAGCTGTTCCTTCTTTTCGTGAGCCACAAGAATATGAAAATATGTCATTTGATTTGGAGTGAGACCTTGCTGGATCATATTATCCAGTAGCTCGTAACCCCTCTCAATCTTTCCCCACTTGCAGAATCCACTTATAAGAGTGGTGTATGTGACAACATCCACGACGCACTCTTTCCTCCGCATATCAAGAAAAACCTGCATTGCCTCCTCCATCTTATCCTTTGAACACAGTGACTGAACCAAGATCGTGTAAGAGGTTGCATTTGGATCACACCCCTTCCTCTTCATCTCCTGCAGGAGGTCATACCCATCCTGCATTTTCCCTGCAAGTGCATACCCACTAAGAAGATTGTTGTATACCACAATGTCAGGCTCAAAACCTGCTTCCTTCATCTGAACTAAAACAAATTTAGCCTCCATGAGCTTTCCTTCTTTACACCAACCATACAACAGTGACGTGAAGTGTTTGACATTGGGTGTAAAACGGATTCTCATATCCTCAAAAAGAGAAGCGGCTTCCTTAACATTACCCTTCTTGCATAGAGCATCTAACAAACACCCAAAGACGTGCTCATCAGGTTCACACCCATACTTGGGCATCTCATCAAGTACTTGTATCGCCTTGGTAACCATCCTAGCAGAGGCAAATCTCCTCATCAAGATGACAAATGCTTCAGAAGTTAATAACTCTGGATTCTCTTTCCTCATCTCATCAATCAAAGCCCATACTGCACCGAACTGCCTCATCTTTCCTAGAATTTTGATCATGGATTTGTACACTTGATAGCTGTGCCGATATCCTGGCTGCTTTGATGCCCAAGCGAAGAACCTGTAACCTAGATTCCCAGCATCACCGCATCGATTCAAGGACTCTTTCCACCAACACAGAACTGACACTGACACCAGATTCTTGCAAGGCAAGTTCCAACTTGGGAGCCCTAGAATGAAACTTCCTGAGGATTCTGTACAGCTTTTCGACATCTGCAGAGTACTCATCGGAGTTAAGCTGGTTGTTACGGTAGACATTTGTCTTATCTCCAAGACTTATAAAAGGTGAACCACTTATGATTTTGTGTGAGGCTTGTGATTTTTTATCAATGTGAGCCTCATGGTGATGATGGTGGATCACTTATTGGTGTGGAACTGGAAATGAAATTTTGTGAGCAAAAGAGAGTTAAAGGGAGTTTTGACTTCGATGTGCGGTTGCAGAGACGGTGAGTTGTAATAAAGGCTCTCTTCATTTATCTTATTAGACTCTCCCTTGTATTTCAAAGTTTAATACTTTCAACAAGTTGCTATGTCCAATTCGAGGACCTGAAACAAAATTAAAAACTCAATCTTTATAAAACTGGAAGAGTTGTTAAGTACATTCCACTTCCTAATCAAATGGAACATATTTAAAGTTTTCTACGATTTCAGGAAACATACCTGAGAAAGTTGGCCAATTCAATTTGTCTGGATTGATTGATTCAAGGACGACAGAGAGAAGAGTGTTTGAGAGATGGGCTGGGAATTTGATGAACGTCCTTTGGGGCCCTGATTTGGAGAAAGTGGTAATGGGGTTTTTTGACCGGTTTCTGTTCAGGTGGAGTTAGGTTCAATGGATGAGGACACATCTAGCTTTTATTATATCAGTCTGTTCATAAAAAAAAAAAAAAAGTTCTGTACAAAAATGGACTACTGGCATTCATTCTTCTGGACTACTGGCATTCATCTTCAATAACTTCAGTTGTACTAGACACAGTTAAAATTAGAATACAACAACAATTTTTCAATTTTAAATTACATTGATGGAAGGACCTTCCCACACACACTCTACTTTCTAAGACCATACAAGTAATAGTATAGAACGTGTAAATCCTAACTAGGAAACTACAGTACACTAGAGTGCAGTGTTATGCTGTTCATAAGAACTGTTTTGCATGTAGTCTTGTAGTGTCCAGTCTGGTTGCACCGACTACAGCGCACAGTGTGCTTTTCCCGATTCTGATCATCCACACAAAGTCGCTTCTTTTCTGGGCGTCCTGGTGGACGTCGAAACTTGGGTGGACGAACAAGTCTGGTATCCTCGTCGCCAGGACCTTCACTTGTCTCACTCCATTCAGATTTGTCAGGGATGGAGCGTATCACTTGTGAATATGTCTTGCAGTAACTAGAAACTGTAAAACCCTTCTCTGAAAATTCATAGACATCTTTTCTACAAGAAAGAAGAGCTGCAACAGCATGTGAGCATGGCAAACCATAGAGTTGCCAATCTCGACAAGAACAAGACCTCGTCCCAATATTCACAATGAGAGATCGATCAGCAGACAATACCTCAAATTCTACTTCATCTGATCTAAGGACTTGGTATGAAGATGCGAGAGAGAGTGCATCCAAAATTCGTGTTTCAGCAGATGGAGCTAGCAGGGTTGACATCCAAGACAATCCCTTCATCCGTCTTTCATCGAACTCAGCCATAAGCTTAGCATGAATTCTTTCAATCACCTGAATTATGGGAAGTTCTCGAGCTTCAACAATCCATTTACTGAGTTCGTTGGTATTTGACGACATATGACCAAACCGTGGTCCTTCAAAAAATGCCACTGCCCATAGCGAAGGTGGAATTTGTTGTATCCATTTGGCTGCTTCAGCAGAAACCTCCTCCATTTCCGCCATTTTTTCTTTAAAGCCAATGGTAGTGATGGCATAGGCTGCTTTCCAAATAAGATGCACAAGTCTGGAGTTCTTGAATTCTTTAGAGACGCTTTCAGTCAAATGACGCATACAGAACCCATGAACTGCACTTGGGAATTTCCTTTTCACTCCATCTGCAATGCCTTTTTGTCCATCGGACAAGAATGTAAGCTGAGGTATTCTGTCAGTATTCATCTCTATCAGCTTGTGTAACTCAGACAAAAACCACATCCAACTCTCGTCATTATCTACGTCAACAATACCGAATGCTACTGGAAATAGCCCCCCATCAGCATCAAAAGATGTGGCTGAAAGTAAAGTACCAAGATATTTGTTTCTTAGCTGGATTGCACCAAGCCCAATGAGAGGAAGGCAACCATTGATGAACCCATAAATGGATGCATAGAAAGAAACAAATAGCCTTTGAAAACGATGATCAGATCCCGTGGTGAATACCTGTGCAACACTCCCAGGATTAGTTTTCATTATTTGCTCACAGTATGCAGGGAGAAGGCAATACCCTTCCTCAGAAGATCCATAAATTGCTGCCATCCCCCTTTCCTTGGCCCTCCAAGCTTGCTTGTACGGTATGGTGATCCCATACTGTTTCTGAACGTCTTCCAATATATCTTTGGGCTTGTAGTTCGCATCGTCCCTCAACCGATCCTCAATAAAGTTCACAATCCAATCTACAGAAGCCTGATTGTGACCATTTTGCGCATTTTTTCCACAAGTATGTGTCCCTTCTATACTTCTTATTGCAAATGTAGGGACATTTGGAAGTTTAACTGCACGGATACGCCACGGACAACCTTCTGTGGCACACTTTGCAAAGTAACGGATCAAGTCACTTTTAATTATGCGAAGCTCAAAGTGTTGAGCAATGGCTGCCTCTTTGATTGCCTTCCGGAAAGCCTTGACATCAGAAAACTCTTGGCCCACAGAAAAGTTAAAATCTTCCATGTGGTTATCGGGATAATATTCCAGGATAAACACTGCAAGCGGATACAGGCCAGAGTCAAGAACAAAGCTCGAGCACAAACTAAACTAAACAACGTACTTAAATGCAAATTAAGATACTGATTGTACATGTAGACTATAGCTCGTTTTCAGTACTCCTAAACTTAGAAATTAACAAATTGTGCCAAGTTTCAAAAGTTTCAAAAGTTCATTTCTTTAACTGAAAACTGTACAACTCAAGTATATTTAACCAAACACGAACAGCAAATGATTTCAAATGCTAAGCTTAAGAAAAAAAGATTCAACTACTTACAGTAAGACGAGGAGCTTTCCAAATTGAGATTACGATGATTGGATCAGGAATGTTGGTCGTAAACCGACATAAAAAACTAGTTGGAATAAACTGTTTCTCAACAACAAAACTCTCAATTGAGTAGATAATTTGGAATCAGTCGCTCCTCGATATGCCATGGGTAATTTTGAGGTTACTACATCTACATGACAAGTTTGAAGATCTGGTGTGAAGCAGAGAAACTGAGTTTTTTTTTACAACAGTTTCGGGATTTTGGTAAAAGAATGGGGCTCATTATGTCACTCTAGGTATTTTCTTTCACTATCGAGGGTATTTTCGGGAACGTTTTGTTATTAGAACAATTTTTTTTTTGTTTGATTAGAAGAAGTCTAGTGGAGAGCTGCTAAATTGGGCTGCTAAAAGTGCCTCGTAAGTGCTAATTTGGCTCCTCAAAATAAAAAAATCAATCCAATCTCGTTGTCTGTTTTGAAGTGCTAAATAATACGGATGCGTCTATTATTTTTTTAAATTTTTTGGATGGATGACGGTCAGTTTCGCCGTCCGAAATAATACAGGGCCGGACGGCGAAATATACCGTCCATCTCTCTAACTTATTATAGTAGTTGCTAACCTCCCATTGGACTTGCTATTATATACCTATTATTTCTCGGGAACGTTTTGTTATTAGCAGCCCATGGCCAATGAAGTATGAACCCATTGTGACTGAACAAAACTTTTTTTTTTGTTTGATTAGAACAAGTCCAATGTAGAGGACATAATACGGATCCGTCCATTATTTTTTTGAAATTTTTGGTAGGACGGCGCGGTGGTTCAACCGTCCGAAAATTCGCTCTGCGGGACGGAGAAATATACTTATTATAGTAGTTCTTCGGCGTATTTCGTTCTTGAAATTTCTTAAAAGGTGAACTATACCATCCGTTTTTTATTAAATCAAAAAGATTGTGGTAAATCAAAAAGATTGTTATGACTGTAATTCAGAAAAACAATTGAATTATTGAATATATATGCATCCGAAAACCTTCATTTCTAGACAGCAATCACAGCACACATGTTAACACTTCTTCAACATCTCAATCTTGTGCTAAAAGACATTACAAGTATGCCAAGATTTTGTTAACACCTGATTTTACGTTTTCATATATTGTTTCCGATGATATCAACTTTGAAGATAAAAAAACAAATGTGTACATTGAAAATAAAACCTTCAACTAAATTTCATAATAGAAGGTACACAGAGAAAGTTGCATACTTATTGGGACAAAGAAAATTGAAAATTACAGACTGAAAGAAAATAAAGAGTGGGTGAGTTATCACCTAGACAGTTTCAAAATGTTCACAAATTCAAGTTACATAGTTCAGCTAAATAGAATACATCAAGGAACATGTAAAGAACTAGGCGCGGGTTACAAGTAAGTTCTCACATGATTACATACTGCACAGAATCGTGTTCCTATGCGAAAGCATAATTTCTCCTACTAACTAGACCCCTGATGACATCTAGTGGTACACATTTTGATGAGCAAAACTTGAACAATCGGGAACTAAGTAGGTCATATCAACTGGGCACCGTTCATAAAGCAGCTGCCTATATTCCATATAAAAATGTTCTCTTTTGCTTCATGTCACCGGAGGAGCTCTGTAATATGCTGGGACAGTTGCTGGGAAAAACATCTGTCTGAACCCTTCCACCTTTATAATGGGGAATATGATACCTGAAGCACCCTGCAAACAGGAAAAGAAAATAAGAATAAAAAAATGGCATGAAATAAATGACTATAGCTCTTCGAAAAGACTGCTTATGAACACATGATGAAAATAAAAAAAGAATTACCGAAATTAATCTAGCTCCAAGCCACAAGCGTTTAGGAGAAGGAAATGGCACTAATAAGCGACCAACGCCATAGATGGCCACAGCAAAAAAATGGCAAACCAAGCTCAGTGGGCGAGGATTGAGACCAGAGAGTAAAGCAACAGGCCCTGATGAAAAGACGCCTCCAAGGTTTAGATAATCAAAACAGGCTTGGCGCATTTCGTTTCTTGCTTGATCAGATGAAGCACAAAACACCTTGTACAACGCACCTGCTAGTGTATTTATAGTGGAAGCCACTGGCTGGAAATGTACCCATATTGGATCACAAGTGATAAAAACTTTAAAAAAAAAGGAAGCACAAAACCAAGGCAACAAATTTTGGTAATAAATAGTATTATTTTTATTAATTAAAACTTAAATGAACAAATAACAACATAAAGGTTTGTTTTCCTCATGATGTACTCGTCATTCCGGTCTCGCAGGGTACATAGTACTAATCTAAGAACAAGTTCTAATTATCAATACGAAAATATACGATTGTCTCAAAACATCCTAGGCAAAGTCGTTATAAATTATCAAAAGACGATGAAAGATTATTAAAAGACGGGAAGGGGCATATCATTAGCAGTCAACATATAATTATTTTGGATGGATAGTAGAAGTCAATAACTTATACTTCCCATCCAGATTTATCTCTTAATTAAGTTTGTAGCCAAATCTCACTCTTTTCCTTTCATTTATTTTCGTCTTTACTTCAAACAATGGGGACTGTACCTATTTAAACATAGTTATTCAGGAAGATACCATCAAATAACCCAGTTTACCTTACTTAAGAGTGTAAAAGGAATCTAAGTATCTGCAAAGTGAAGGCGCATCATTCAAATTCCGCAGAGGTTTGAGAAGGTTCTGTAGCACAACTATATCTGATAAAGCTACTGTCATCCCTCCACCAGTCAAAGGATGGCGCATGTTGAATGCATCTCCCATTAATAGAGCACCGGGAGTCGGATGGGGAGCGGCTGGCATGCTTCTGTTTGGCATTGTTTTTATGTGTCCTTTATCAATTGCAGATATGAAGGAATCATATAGCTCAGGAGGGACCTGAAATGCAAATGTTGCCAAGTAAGTAATGCCTTAAAAAAAAAAAAAAATTAAGATGTAAAAAGTCACGTACACCAGCTAGTATATACCTGAGGAGCTACCACGGTCTTCAAATAATTGGCCATTTCACCGCTATGAATAGAAGGTACCTTTGTCGCAGGTACATCAACCAAACAGCGGATCTCAGTGCTGCTGATGGGATAAAACAAGATGGGTGAAGGATATCCTAGGATCACGTGTCCATGGTTTGGGAATGGAAGACAACAGTTCTCCAGGATCAGACCAACAAAACGAGAAATCTCTTCCACCTGCAAAAATTGAGTTTACTCATTGATATCATCTTCTAAAGATAAGATGTAAATTCATCCATGTCACCAAAATACAGACAAGCGTCGTACAGTGTCAGAGACCTTGCACTATAAACAGGACACATCCATCTTAAACTGGTGGATATGTACAAGTATCTGACACATCAAGTTTCTGAGAAAAGAACGAAGGAAGACAGAAAACTAACCACCAAAATGGACAAATTCGATAAATTCATAGAGAGCAATTATGTTAGCTTTGTGTAGTTTCTAGTACTTCATAGAAGTAAGAAGGATGCAAAACTTAAATGATGTTCTACCAAACATTGTTGCTCCAAATTCAGAGAAAGGAATTGCTATTTTTTCAAACAAATAAGGCAAAATCTTCACCTTAGAACTGCAAAGTGAGCGCCGCAAATTAGAAAAACAACCATCGCATACGACTGTTAGTGGAGCATATGCTTTAACATTTTCACCAGTCTTATTCTTGTATAGTACTCCCTTAATTGTCCCATTCTCTTCAAGAAGGGATATAACATTTCCTTGCTCCAACAGAACACTGATGGAAAGTAAGAATAAGTAATTAGCATGCAGGTTTTTGTCCTTGTAAAGGAAACACCTCCAAATTACACACAGTGAAAGGGCTTACTTGCTCAAGGTTGCGGCCTTCTCTCTCATGCGATGTATGAAACGCCCATTGTGAAAGCTCCTTCCAGCCACATCACTGTGAAACTTATCCAGGGGATATGCGAGTTTAGCATGTTGCCCATCCTTGAAAAGAGCATAACCAAGAACTCGTTGAGCATCAATTTCTTCAACGCAATCTGCAGTGTAGACAAAGAAATTTCATGTAAAAAAAATCCTCGACTGAAAGAGAAGCTGAAATGGTAAGAAGGCATTAAACAACTGCAAAGTTTCATTTCTACCCTCAAGGCCTAGTTCAAGCAATTTCAAGTAGCCTCCTGGTTGTAACAGCTCTCCAACAATTCTGTCAGGTTCTGTTAAGTCCCTCTCAATCACATGCACGCGGCGTCCATCCTAAAACAAGCATCTTTAGATGTAGATCGAAATGTTCAATTTAAATCTACAATGCAGCTCTATATGAGAGACTTAATAGATAAAAGCACCGTCTTTCTCAACCCAATGTAGCTTAATAATCATTACGAAAGAGTAAGTACATAAAAAGATGAAAATTCAATGTGATTAAGTACCAATGTGAATAAAGCATGCTATGCTAGATCACTAAATTAAAGCGAACAATAAATTCAGCAACTCTGTACTAGTAACATTGCTGAGGAAAATGCATTATAGTTTTACACTTGCTTCATTGCCCAATAAAATCATGCACTAAAACCAATTTCTTGATCAGTACATGCCCGAATTGCTGTAGAGTTTTGGAATATACATGAATGAATTATTTTATCAAAGAAAACTATCAACATTGTTGAACAGATGCACCACTATACTAGTATACTGCGTGGCAGTGGGTAGTGAGCGGAGCTGGGGGAGAGAGAGTTGGGTGATGCGGGGAGAGAGAGATGGGTGAAGGAGAAAGGGTATTTGGGGCGAAGAAAAAATGAGAGATAAGTTGAGGACAGAAACCACCCAACTTGGTTTTTATCCGCATACCTATTAGTATACTGCATGGCAGTGGGGAGTAAAAAAAAAATAAGAGAGAAGATGAGGACAGACAGACCGCATAGCCCCCTTCTCCCAAAATCGTTCGCTCCGCTCACTCGATTACCCCTCTTTTGCCAAGATCGTTCGCTCCGCTCACTCGATTAGAAGATAACTGTAAGCAGTTGGGGGTAAGCGGAGATGGAAAAGAGAGAGAGAGATGGGTTTGTGGGTGGAGAGAGAGAGTTAGGGAGTTTGGTTGAGAGGGAAGAAAGGAAGGAGGGAAAGGGAGAGAAAGAGGTGAGGACAGAAAGAAACCAACCAACAACCAATTTGGTTTTTGTCTCTATAACTCCTCTTTGCCAAGATCGTCCGCTCCGCTCACTCGACTAATTCGGGACAGAGAACACAAAATTTTTGTTTTACCTTTCCTAGCGTGTACGCGAGAGCAGCACCAGCAACACCAGCACCAACAATAATGACCTCGGTGGTATTATCTTGGTCTTGTAATCCAATGCCATTGGTAGAACTAGTTGTTCTGACGCATTCATCTTTTGTGTCCAAAGAAACTGTGATCTTCTCCTTTTTCTTTCCAGACGAAAAGTAGAGAAATAAAAAACCCAGCAGGGAAGCAAGAGTTCCTCCAAATATGTATTCAATCATCTTCCTTTTAGCGTAAGAGAAAACGTACGTAGTATGTAGGATGAGAGAGATGAAAAGGCAATTTCTTCTGCTTTTTCTCTTTATATTTTCCGAGTTGTGTTTTTCTCTGGCTGTGTTCGTGCGTAACGTGCAATCTTTAAGAACCTCTAATTCGAGTATATACTCACAGATAACACACAACGAATGCACATGACGCGCCTTCACTCCATGGGCAGCGAAACCAATCCCGCATGCATTTTAATGCGACAACTACTCGCCAGTTTGCCACCAACCAAACCTCATGTCGCCACATTTTCCAAGGTAACGTCCTTTCATAACTAACCAGGGGTCCAAGATAACAACATTTTCCAAGGTAACGATCCAATGGTGTAATAACACGGTTACAAAAATTCATATCTGTACCAGTTAAAAAGGAACCGGACTCTTGTTAGAATTCGTTGTTTTTATTGGGAGGATTTATTTATTTATTTTTCTTTAAATTCCTAACCCAGTGATAAACCCGGATGGTAGTTTGTAATTCCATTGAAAAAGTGTAAGTTAAAAACTTGAATGCAAAACCAAAAAGCACTTATGGTAGTGCCAAAAGGAAAAAAAAAAGAAAAAACAAACACCCCTTTAGGTTTAGGCGTGACATTATTAGATATATATTATAAGCTGTTTAGTGTCTTGGATATATATTTAGGAAAGTATCAAGTAGAGTCTCTAATATTTGTAAAAATTTTTGACTAATTACAAAAAAGTATGAGACTAATATGGAAAAATTAGACAATTGGAGCACTCATTGACTCCAGTTTTTTCTAAACTCTATTAATAATTACGGAAAAAATATGATAAAAAAATGAAACAATCCCATCTAGAGTTTCACATATTATCAAACTTTTCCTAAACACTATAACTAATTACAAAAAAATATGAGACAAAAACTAAATTGCTAAAAACAATAGTTTATACCGAAAACGATTTTCCTAAAATCCTTATGCCTCAAAAAATAGTTTTCACACTAATCTTAGGTGAAATTTAACATAAGAAAGTTTATTTATAGAAAAATACAATGAAATAACCAAAGAAAAAATGAATTGAGTTTACTTTATACATTTGTTAACCACACATGTGACTGGGACAAAAAAGGAAAAACAAAAATCAACTAATCATAAAATAAGTAACATTATACACCCAAAACTAAGTGGATAACAAATAAAATTGTATTGTATGCACTACATGTCTATATGGGCTTAAACAAATAAAGTTTGATAGATTTAATGCATCATCCACTTTGAGATTTAGACATTTAGTCATCGTTAATGATTTAAAAAACCACATAAATTACGACATATTCCAATTAAATTTATAAATTTTTTTTCCACACTATAATATAGTTTCTAAATTTTATAATGTATATATATATATACCAAACCAAAACAAATTACAGTGGAAAATTAAATTATATAAAAAATAACATCACAAAACATATAATATAAAATTTTGTATTTATTATAATACAAACTCACATGTATAAAAAAAAAAAAAAAAATAACAGCAAACCAATAATGACAAATATTTTAAAATATATATAATACTACATGAAACTAAGCTCAAAGAATAATTAATGGAAAACTAAAAACAGGTTGCAAATGCATCGAACTAACCTCAAATAATATTTAACGGGAAATCGAAAATTGGATACAAATGCAAACGTTAAACTAATCTTAAAAAGTAATTAATGGAAAATCAGACTATGGATACAACTGCATTATTTTTTGGAGTCTGCCGGGTCTGTGAGTAACAAATACCATTTATTTTATTTTTGATTTTGAAGAAGATATTAGGATAGTCCCCAAAAACTAAATGTTTTTTTGAAAATTGTTTGGACTCGGTCAAGACCGATCCGAATTTCTAGTGGGCCGGACATCCCTGCAAAAGAAGATAGAAAAGGCGCGAAATTTCCAAGATTTTGGGGGGAAAAAAAAAATAGAGGTGGAGACTAAAACTGAAGTATGGATTTTGCTACCTCCGATGTTAGGCTATGGAAGGAAGCAATTTCATCCTACAAAACTAATTTAGAATCACTAAACAAACCACAACTCATTCAACTCGATGACTTGTATCGAAACAAACTCCCACTTCAAATCCACAACAGAAACCCTAACCCTTACATCACCAAATCAGAACTAACCAATCTCATGCACTGGAAACTCACCCGAGGCAAATGGAGGCCACGTCTTCTAAACTTCGTTTCATCACTTGACGAGACCCTCGTAGAATCTTCATCTCGAAAGGCTTTCCAATCTTTACCAGATATTTCCAAAGCTGTATCTGAATTAACCGTTTTGAAAGGAGTGGGTCCCGCTACAGCTTCTGCTGTTCTCGCTGCATTTGCGCCTGACGTTGTGCCTTTTATGTCCGATGAGGTTAGGTTTAATAAGTTAGTTTATTTGAAGTAATATTTATTGTTGGTTGTAGAAATTGAGTTTGTTATTTATTTAATTAAGGCCATGGTTGCGGCACTTGGTAGCTCTAAGGATTATACACTGAAGGCGTATTTAAATTTCACCATCAAGTTACAGTCCAAAGCCAAGGTTAGTTATTTGCTAGTTGGATTATAAATTTTTTGTTAACACTGAATTTGGCTATTTTTTAGTGATTCTCTATCAGAAGTCAAAGAAGGAAGTCAAGACAAGCATAAGAAGCTTCCATTGTAACCAACTGACAATAATATATTGTTCAGTAAGGAATTTGAGGGACACCAAGTGTTTTACAAAATGAATGTTGACAAAGTTGAGGCAGGATTCGGCAGTGAACTATATACATAATAAATGAATAACGTGGTGGTCGATGTTTAAAAATAGATTTTATATATATCCAATCAGATGGTTGGATTACCTTATAATAAAAAAGGCAATGACAAAACAAAACAAAACAAATACATTAACAAACAAAGATTGGTCATATCATGCTGCATAAGGCAGTTGCAAAACCTCTGGTGGATACTCTGTAATAGTATCTACCAACTTGCAGGAACTAAGTATTGAAGGAGAGTACTTCACTCCGTCTGATGTTGAAATGGCCTTATGGAGCTCTGTTGTGGGTTCCAAGGCAGTAGCTTCCCCATCAGATCCTGATTTAAAGATGAACTCAAAGAGAAAATCTGGCAAGAGAAAGAGATAAGCGTCACCAAATTTCTGCGTAGCAGCGTAGGTAAGAGTAGTGTAATGTTCAATTCTAGTGTAAGTTAAGTTTCTTGTTTAAGAGTTATTGAATGTATATCTTTGTCTGGAATTTGTTATGAACTTTTTATCAGTATCTGTGAAAAACTTGAAATGCTTGAGTAGTAATGACTTCTGTGTTGAATGCTATAACGATGAAGCACTTTGAACTATTCCTATTTTAGACTACTAAGTAGTTCGGAAATGCAAAAAAAAAAAATTGTTACTGCTTTACACGCTTTGAGAGTCTTATTTCCCAGTTTGGGGGAATTCATTCCTATTGTTTCAGTCCAGTAACAGAACATCCCTTCTTATGTCTATAACTTGCTGCGTCTTCCACTATACAATTTCTTGTAGGACATTATTAGTCACATATTAAAATTTTACTCCAAAGTCATGCTAACACCTCAGTCATACATTTGGCACCCATAATTTAGTTTGGGAAAGCATCACATTTCTATATGTTACACATGATTATTTTACTTATCCAAGTTAATGGTTATCCAATATTAGAATGTCTTAAATGTTGCTCTATCAGTTAGTCACTTATGCTCAATATTGACTGAACTTACTAAGTTTCTATTCTGTACTACTTTTCAAATCAAGATTCATTGTCATTATAATTTTTTCACGGTCACACACTTGGGTTGATCTGCACAAACATTTTTTTTAATTGTTATTTTGTTACTATTTAATCTTTATGGTTTGCTCCATGCTTGATTTCTTGGCGACAATCAGATTGCTGACAGTGCATAACCTCTCCATTGCAGTGTTTGTAACCAAAAAGTCCAGTAATTTGGGGGACAAGGAAAAAGGTTATGTAGAGTGTGCCTTTATTTTGTGCAAACCAACTTGTGGCTTGTATTGTGTCACATATACAATGACAACAACTTATTGTAACTACAGGCAAATTGCTAGTGTCTGTTTTGCTACCCACTGTCAGTCTGCGAGTTTTGCTGAATGTTTAGTAAATCTCTATCTTGCCGCTGCTCGAGGTAGTTATGTTGGCTTTTCTGATCGCTTACCAAGTCCAGGAGACCAGGGCCATTTATCTTCAATACAAACCCCTCTTTTCTCCCTTGAAAACTTCAGAATATAATTGAAGAAAACATAAATGCGACGTGCGTTTATACTTGGTATAAATAAATATTGAAAGAGTCGTTCTAAAGGTAGCACATTGTGTTACCCAAGTAGTGTGTAACACGAACTAGGTAAATTTTGCCACGTTGAAAAGAAACCTTGATACCACTATAGTCAGTTCCACATAGAAAAGAGACGGAAACTGACCTAGTATGTACGTTGGCAAGAAACAAAAACCATAGAATCCATCACCATTTTCTTTGTTTTGCACAGGTGCTGCCCCTACCATAACCGGCACGGCCACCGACTCTCTCTCATCACATCGTTCTGTTTCTATTTATTTTTGTATTTCTCTTATTCTCAGATCAAAAACACATAATTAAAACAGGTTGCAACTAATTAATTTACACATCACATGATAAGTTTCATAGATTTTGGTTATTTGATGTAAAGTTAAACTATATTTTCGTTACATTTCAAATTTTTAAGTAGTAGGGCCTGATTGATTTGTAATTCTTACTTCTAAAATTCTAAAAGACTTAATTATAAAAATGATTAGATGTGGTAGTGGTGATGTTCAAGAGAAGAGAGAAGGAGCATAAAGTAAGAGAGAAAAGGAGGAGGAAGAGAGAGTAGAAGTGGAGGGGGATTGGTAATTGGTGGTGGCTGGTGGTAAAGAAAAAGGGCAAGATTGGTCTTTTCTTAACTTTACCAGCTCTTCAAGTCGTTTAAGTTGTATTCCACGTGGTTAGTTTCTATTGGCATGTGTCACGTTCCCAATTTGGTCGACTGCATATTTGGAGTGAAACAAAACACCAAACAATTTCCATCACCATTTTATTTGTTTTAAAATCAAAATCACCAAACCAAACATTTGGTTCCAAAATTTGGTTCCAGATTTGGTATTGCGCGGTTTTTCTAACACCGCATGGGTTTGGGCTTTTAAGTGGGTTTCTATGGCGCGGTTTTGCCAAAACTGCGTGAGAGATTTGAAAAGAAAATAAATAAATAAGACATCGATGCGGTTTTTCCAAAATCACGTGGGTGACACATTGTGCAAAACCGAGCTAATCCAAAACCGCGTCATTTGATGTCGAAAATTTGATGTTGCTTCTAAAAATAGTTGGTGTTTTTTTGGTTTGGTGTTTGGTTTGGTTCAAAATTTTTAGTGTTTTTTTTGTTTTACTCCTAAAGATGTTCTAACTAGATGCAAAGTGACAGTTATTCAAATAAATTGTACTCATGTGCACCTTATAAATAGGTCTGGAGACAACTTGTTGTAGAAAAAAAAACTAGTGTAACTATTTGCAATTTCTCTCTCTCGGTTCGTATTTTTTTTTTTGTAATTTCTTCATCTTTTGTAACTGCCACTAGCAATAAAAATAAAAATTTAGTTTTTTCATCTCAATTTCTCATCTCTAAAAGAATAAACCATATCAAATTAGTTAATTTCTTTCCTTGAATCTTAATCTCCTCTCTATAAAGATTTAAACCAACTCAAATCAACTAATTTTGTTGAATCTCTGTTGAAATTAGATAAAAATTGAAGAAAAAAAAAAGATTTTAAATAGTTTTATAGATGAGATCTGAAAATAAACTATTAAGTATTTAAAGACTTGTTAGTATTTAGAGAATTATGGAGAGGAGAAAATCATCTAGTTGTTTAGTAATGTATTTGTGAAGAAGATGAAAAAAATATAGAGTACTCTAACCAAACTGGTGAAGTAAATTGTCATTGACAATTCCTTGGTCGTGATAATTGCACCCATTTCTATTTGCAGTTGACCCACGGGTCAAAGAATCACAAGGTCGGATACCTTCACATTAATTTTAACGCTTATAAAATCGCGTGGACTCGGCGGAATTTCCAATTCAAGCACGTCCCGCGTAAACCCACCTCCAATATTGCATGATTCTATATATATATAATCTCTTCCAATAAATACATTATTAATATGCCTCTTCTTTCTGGAATCAGTCTTTCCTTACGCAACACCATCTCTCTTTCTCGGTTTCTTACACCCTTAGGAAGAGAAAATGACAATAGTGACATACCCGAACAAGTATCGTCGGAGTCCAAGAACTAGTCTTCTCGGCCAAGTAGTGAAGGAACCAGCTGAAAGTGGATTTGACGGAGCCTCGTTCTCCGGTGCAGTGTTCAATCTGTCTACAACAATCGTTGGAGCAGGGATTATGGCGCTGCCAGCGGCCATCAAGGAATTGGGTTTACTTCTTGGTCTGATCATGATTGTTTTGGCGGCCTTATTGACCGGATTATCGATCGAGATGATTTTGAGATTTGGAAGGGCGGCGTCAAGGACTTCCTACGCTGGCGTAGTAGGGGACGCTTTTGGTGCTACTGGTCGCACTCTCCTGCAGGCCTGCATAGTCGTTAACAACCTTGGGAGCCTTGTCGTATACATGATTATCATTGGTGAGTATTCTATTAAGATATTTTTCTTTCAGGTGTGCGCTTTGAGATTGAAAAAACACAACATAGTTGGGAAAACTAATAGTTTTGAGTTTTGAGTTTTGACACCGCGATATTTGGAAATTGATAACCAAAGTTAACTTTTGCGATTTTGGTACAGTGAAAGATGGCAGACATTATATATTTTTTATTTTTCCAGAAAAGATTCATGCCAGTTTGGAGATCGCCCAAAATTTATTAAGGTCTTTCCAATGAAATTTTCAGGGAACTTGAAATATTTGACTATAAGGCCATTCTTGTGAATGGAATTATTCAATATACTTCCATGTTGCATTGCCATTTATATCTCTTTTTCCTAGAAACAGATAGCATGAACATCAATGTTTTGGACCTTGCTTATTCAATGTGCTTAATGGTGTATATTCATTTGATGTATGTGGACAACTTTGTATACTGCTCGTTCCATGACTCATGATTTCGTTACATTACAGGTGATGTACTCTCAGGGATGTCGTCAGACGGGGTGCATCATTCCGGTCTCGTGGAAGAGTGGTTTGGTCAGAATTGGTGGACCTCTCGTCCCATCTTGTTGCTTCTCACGACTCTCTTTATTTTCGCTCCCTTGATTTCCTTCAAGCGTGTAGGTCGGTATTAAACAAAATGGCTTTCAAATTTAATTGTCGTGGCATAATAAGCAGGCCATTCTGGCCATGTTTTTTGGTGTCCTGTAGATTCTCTGAGGTATACGTCCGCCTTGTCCGTGTCTTTGGCCGTTGTATTCGTGGCTATTACAGGAGGGATAGCGTTGGTTAAGTTGATGGATGGAAGCGTCAATATGCCTAGATTGTTGCCGAAAATGGAGAATCATGGTTCCTTCTGGAAGCTTTTTACCACCTTTCCAGTTCTCGTCACTGCCTATATCTGCCACTACAGTAGTAAGTCTCTTGTCTATCATCAATATCTTTTACCTATGGTGATGATTGAATGTAACTCATTTTATTTCATTGTTTACCATGTAATGTATCTGTGACACATTTGATCATTTGCAGTACACCCAATAGAAAATGAACTGAAGGATCCGACACAAATGAAATCCATAGCACGGACTTCGCTTGCATTGTGTTGTTCCATATACATTGCAACCAGCTTGTTTGGATGCCTCCTCTTTGGAGAGACTACACTTGATGACGTACTCGCTAACTTTGATACTGATCTTCGTATACCTTACGGTGCACTCTTGAATGATGTAGTGAGGGTGAGCTACGGGTTTCATCTCATGCTTGTCTTCCCAATTGTATTCTTTACGCTTCGTCTTAACCTTGACGGACTCCTGTTTCCTTGTGCGGCTCCAATCAATTTTGATCAAAAGAGATTCTTCACCATCAGTGTAGCTCTTCTGTGTTTTGTCTTCCTTGGCGCCAACTATGTACCCAGCATATGGGATGCTTTTCAGTTCACTGGAGCCACTGCTGCTGTCTCACTTGGTTTTATATTTCCAGCTGCCATTGCTTTAAGGTGAGCCAATGTCGGGCTGAGGTCATGAGGCAAAGATTGGATCCTGCCCCCTTCTTCTCCTCATATGATGTCCGTACTCGTATCTTTTTATTGATGACTAAATCAGTCAAATGAAATATTTTGTTGATGCAGGGATTCTCATGGAATTGCGACAAAGAACGATAAGGTATTAGCGTGGTTCATGATATTATTGGCCGTGCCTTTGAGTACTCTGGCAATCTCAAGCGACTTCTATGACATGTTCCTAGAGAAAGTTGGTTAGTCCAAGTAAAAATCAGTGCAAAACTGTGAATACAACACATTATTGAGCTGGAACTATCGTTTTACTCAGTGTCACTAATTATGCCAATTTGTGCTGAGGTAAGGCAGCATCCTCTTGTAGGTTTTGAAGCCTTTTACAGTCTTACCTGATGTGTCGCTTGGAATGCACCTGTGTAACTGGGGTGCGATTTTGCCGTGTGCATTATCTTTTCTAGTTAGTTCAAATTGACATTATATATATATATATAGTAATTCTCTCAAAAGTAGCTATTTAAGTTAACTTAAAATAAGTACGTACATAAAACTTCACTTACAAAATGAATTCAAATCTAATTTTTTGTGGTTATGAAGCACTCACTATAATAATTATTTTTCCAAAATTTCAACTCATAAAACTTGTTGTCATCTTTAAAAATAAATCTAATGGTCTACAAATATTGAGTTTTTGTAATCGTTTTTTGCCAATGTTAGAGGTTTCTAAATTAGCTAAAATTTTGTAGAGATGATCTTAATATTGAGTATATCATATAAAAAAAAATATATGTTTGAATTTATTTTGTAGGTGAAGGAGAAAGAGAGACTCCATCGATTTATAAATTGAATTAAGATCCGATTTTTTGTAGATATGATATTCTCACAATGGATAACATGTTTACAAAATTTTATCGATATGTCTAACTTTGCGAAAACTAGTGTTCAATTTTGAGCATTTATCTAACGGTCCAAAGATTTTCGATTTTATAATAACATTTGATTAGGTTATACATATTTGAATAAGCTAAGGTTTCCGATTTTATAATAACATTTGATTAGGTTAGACATATTTAAATAAGTCGAAATTTAGTAGGCATGTTATTCATGGTGGGGATATCATATCTACAAAATATCAACTCTTAATTCAATTGATAAGATGAGATACGACTTTTTGTATGTTTTGGGAGTGGCTTGTGACCACGCACTTACAAAATTCATCCTATTTGGATATCTCCAATTTTGCGAAAACTAGTGTTCAATTTTGAACATTTATCTAAAAATCTAGAATTTTCCGATTTCATAATAATATTTGATTAAGTTAGACATATTTGAATAAGCCGAAATTTGATAAACATGTTATTCATGGTGGTGGGGAAATATGACTTTGTAAGTTTTGCGAGTTGCTTTAATGGAAATGGCTCTTACATTATCTTCTCTTACATTATCTTTCCTAACTAACTTTTGTTTGATAATTACTTTATTGTAAGGATCATTATTAAACGGTTTAGAGACACCCCCACCCCCTCCAAAAAAAACACACACACACCATTTTAATACACCCCACCCCCTCCAAAAAAACACACACACACTTTTAATGAAACAGGATGCCGGGAACCTTAGAACTATTTCCGTTTGCTCGAGAAAATGCAATGCGGAATTGCGAAGTGGCTAGAAAAGTTCTTGTCCTCTTAAATGAAACCTAAATCAACTCATTTTCAGGTCCAATTTATCTACTGATCAATATTTATCACGTTTGAATTCAATTCTTTCCCATCTTATCATCCAAGTCCCTACGTTTACCGAATATTTTCCCTCTAAAAACTGTACAGGACTAAAATGTACATCCAGATATCCAGCTACCTCTGTGGGTGGTCACTCATCTATACTGATTTGCCTGAATCATCTGGCAGGTTTTCCACAACCCAAAACCAAATGGCTGAGCGAACCCAAGTCCACACCACGTGATAAGCTGATGTTATTGGTACCTTCAATCAAGTCTAAAAGACTATCAGATGCACAATTCTTGGTTCTTGCTCACTCACATGCCACTGCTCACTGCCAACTCTAACTGTTGCATGCATGCTCATGATCAGCGATACAATTAAATGATTCCACATGACTGTTCTTGGATCAGGTGTATCCACATACTAACTGTCTAACTTACGCAATTTTGGGTTGTTAAAACTCGGTTTGAAAAATGGGCGTCTTCTCTTCTGTGTACGTACTATGTATATCTCTGACCATCCGGATCAGGTCAAGTAAAGGAATTCAATTTGAGGGGACCTTGGAAGCTCGAACCAATCAACAAACTAAAAAGTTGTAAATTTTTTAAAACTGATTGCTACTGATTGTAACTGACCGTGCGTGCAATTTTTTTATATATTTCCTTTCAAACAAATTGCTACGATCATCACTGATCTGATTATTCATTCGAAGAAAAGTCACACTATTTTATTTTGTTTGGTGACTTTGGTCTACTTGACCCAACACAATGACTCTATGCATGGCCCAATTGTGTACCGCCAATAGAACCCTTTATATAATTCTAACCAAAAGCTGGTAAAAGACTAGAAGTGTCGACAAATTGTTCACACAAATATGGGTTATTGAAAAAAAAATAAAAAATTGTTGACACACATATCAATGTGCCTAGGGGTGCTTTTTTTAAAAAAAATAAAAATTGTTGACACACATATCAACGTGCCTGGTTTTTTTTTTTTTTTATAATAAATGATAACGAATTTTACAAATATTATCACAAGTGTACAACAAGTGCTGCCCATGAGTTTTTTTGAATAAAGAAATCTTATTATTCTAAAACAAACTCGTTAGAAGCAGAATTTGTCATAACATTATCATTCATAACTTTCTCAAGTCTCTTTTTTTTTTTTTTTTTTTTTTTTTTTTTTTAACCACGATTAATTTTCAAAATTTTAATATATAACGTCTATTTCATATAGTTAATAAATTAAAACTACATATAACTTTAGTTTACAAACCAAATTAAAACTATAGAGAAATAGAATATTGCTTCTCTTACAACTTCAAGAAATCAATATTATCATTTTAGTATATGTATTTTTTTTTCATCTTCATATATACTGAATTAATGCATTAACATGAAGAAAAAAATTGTTGAATGAATGTATTAAAATGTCTAAATTGTTTATTTAATTAATACATTTCAAAATTATTACTAAATGAATATATTAATTGGATAAAAAAAAATGGTTATCTTAAAAGAGAATCCAATTATATAATTCAAATTTCCAATTTACTTCCAAATTTTGTTGATTTTGAAAATTTTGAAAATTTTCCAATTTTCCAAATTCGGACAAAAATTTTCATCCGATTTTTTTTTTGAAAACCCTTTATCTGATCTGATTCTATCGAAAATCACCCTTAAATGTGCCTCAACAGATTGATGTGGGCATCTTAAATGGGTCATTTTTTTGGTTAGGCAACCCGCTTCAAAGTAGTACTCATATGAAAAGAGCCATATTGCCCTTAAATATCGATCAGAATCAATTGAATTAAACGTATGACTAGGCTAAAAATTGCATCAATTTTGTCCGTCTGGTTCCCTTTGATGTGTTGTCGAGCCGAAACTAATTTTAGGTACGACTCATGCTAAATTGAAACTCAATTGCATGAGTTTTGGTTAAACATACCGAAGCTCAACTGACTAAATTACGATTCGTGTTCCTAAATATTTGAAGAGATTTTAGAGCTACTTGTAAAAGCATTCCCAATGTAAATAAGTTGTTACCTCCACACAGGATTATTTCTCCTCGAAGTGACATTGTTGGTGAGAAGCTACAAGCTGTTGACCAATACAATTGTGATTTTAAAATTCAAATGAAATGTTTTTATTCCGTCTGAATATAAAAAAACAAAATAATATTGAAAAAATACGCCGAACTGAATCGAAATAAACAAAAAATAGGAAAAAAATATAAGAAAAACATGCGGGATAGAATGAAACATCAAACATCTCGTCCCAAAAAACAAATATCAATAACGAAATAAAAGATTTTGTTTTAAAGTCACAATTCAGTAACCATCAAGGTAGCAAGTGTTATCTTGATTGTTGTGTACTATTAGTGGTGATTCTAGAAGAGTTGTGATATTATTGTAACGAGTACATTGAACGTGGCAGTCGCCACGTGATTCTTGTAAGATGAACAAAAAGAGAGAAACCACGTACACCTAAAGCCTAGTGGCAATCTTGCAATTGTATATAAAATCAATGGCAATGAGGTTAGTGGTTTGGACAGGGCAGCACAAAAAGCCCAATTTCGGGCAATGGTAATATTGTAATTGCTTACAAAATTGAAGGCAATGTGCAAAATCGATGGAGAAACGACTTAATTTCACTGTTGAAATTGACAGTTTTACTCCTCCCTCATCTATGTTATTACATAATACCCTTTTGTCCGTAATTGCAATAATTGAACCCATATATAGGTATAACTGGAAAAGGTAAGATGGGAGAAACCGAAGTATTCTCTTTATAGTAGTAAGATGGGAGAAACCAAGAAGAATGGAGGTTGAAAAAATAAAGGAGATAGAGAGTTCGTCATACTCTACCCATAATTTCATATACATACTTAACCCTATTAGAACAAGTCCAATGAAGAGCTGTTAAATTGGGTTGCTAAAAGGTGGCACATAGGCCTTTTAGTTTGCCCAGTCAAATTTGGCACCCCAAAATAAAAAAATTAATCCAATTGCGTTTTCTGTTTTAAAGTGCTAAATGATACGAACGACATAGTTTATGTCGTCCGTCCATTATTTTGTAACTTAAGTTGAATTTTTTTTGGACGGACGACACAATTTATGCCGTCCGTCGAAATTTAACACACGGACGGCAGAAATTATATCGTCTGTCTCTCGAACTTATTATAGCAGCTACTAGCGAAAATCTTAATTTTGACTGAATTTTTAACTCTTTCTAAATTTAAGACCTTTTTAGCAATCTCATATAAATAACATTTTTGTGATTGGAATGCTATATTTGCATTTAGCAATCCATATGATCCCATTTAGCTCTTACATAAAAAATAGAAAAACTAAACTAGGTTCCGAGTTTCACACGAACAGATATGTGCCCATACCAACATACACTAGACTAGATTCCGAGTTTCACACGAACAGATGTGTGCCCATACCGACATACTTCTTAACAATTACTTTAGCGAAGAGGTATCTTACTAGTCACTCTTGCATTAGGGACTTAAAGTGACGAATTGTTATATCCCCTCAAAGTCGTCATCTGTATTGGGAATGCTCAAAAAGAGAATAAATGGCGAGTGCTACTTGGATCTCAAAACAATCTACAGTTGTCAAATTTTCTACTATCTACAATTGGCTGTTCTACTATTCTACAATTGGCTGGTTACTGTTGTTAGATTCTATGTGCGTGTGAAAGTAGTAATGGCTCTGTGATCACTGGATTGTTTGATGGTAGATATAATGTAATTTAAACTCAGGACCAACAGATAAATCTCCAGTTTCGATGCATTGTCAGCAACTGTAGCATTATCTTCTTATTATCTTGCTTTTTTTTAGTGTAAGTAAACTTTCTGTCTCCCCAACAAAAATGGAAATTTGAAAATAGAAAGTAACTGATTGTCCTAAAATACCCTTAAACTCTTGTACTAATTACTAACGTTTTATCTAAAAACAGCGGCACAAAAAGAGGACGTTTCGGACATTTTAGATTCTAACGGTAGACTCAGTCTTGTCTTACCCCATTACAATGGCTACGGTCTTGGTTTTACTTTACTTTACTGTTGGAGCTTTTTGCGGAAAAACCTCAAAACCTTCTCTCTTTCCTCCTCCCATTCAACAAAGAGTGTTTCTACCGCAACACACACTTTGAACCGAATTTGTGAACACAATAACGTGGCAAGCAGAGAGACCTTGATTTGCAGTACTTCTTTGAGAAATACGCACGCACCCCCTGCCTGATGAGTGCCACGTTAGTGTGTTCACAAATTCGGTTCAAAAAATTCGAATGCTATAGAATTTTGGTTCAACAAAATCCAAAACACACAAAAAATACCAACTTTTTTTCTTTTTTTCATTCAAACAGAATTCAAATTTCAGTTTCTAACAACATTTTCACGCGCGGAATACACTTTTTATTTCTTTTGGGTGGTTTTTTAAATGCCTGCTTCGTGGGTGCGTTTAATGGGGTTGGTGAAAATTATTAAAAAAAACATAAAAGAAAAAAGACAAAGTCTTTAATTAATTATCCATTAGATTGTTTATTTATTAACCGAATTAAGAAAGTTTCTGCCTAGCTTTTGTTTTGTTTCTTGTATTTTTTTCGAAATTGAATACGTGTTGAGCTGTTAACATCTTTTCACTCTGTCTTTCTAAAACTTGCAAGCTGTAATACAATGGCATTTCTTTTTGGACTATTCCCACCCTCAATATCACTCTCTTTCTAGCCATGACCAATTTTCTCTCCAAATGAGAAAATCTGAGTGATTTCAAGCTTGGCCTTTTTTTTTTTTTTTTTCAAAAAGATTTGATTTTTGACAAGTTGGTAAATTAAAAATGGCACCGTCGTTCCAATGGTGGGCGAAGGAAAGCCACAGAGGAACGCCGGTAGTAGTAAAAATGGAGAATCCTAATAATTGGTCCATGCTCGAGTTAGAATCACCTTCTGAAGAAGATTTCATTGTAAATAATGATAGAAAAAGTGTCGGTGGTGAAAAGGGTAGAGGTAAAAATGCAAAGCAGCTCACTTGGGTTCTTCTTCTCAAAGCACATAAAGCAGCTGGATGTTTAACTTCAATTGGTTCGGCAATGTTTGGTCTAGTGGCTGCGATACGTCGACGTGTCGCTTCGGGGAGGACTGATACGGATTCAGAGATTAATAATAACAACAACGAGATTGATGAAAGAAATGATAATGTAACAGTGAAGAGCAGATTTTATTCATGTATCAAAGTGTTTTTGTTTTTGTCGGTGGTGTTGTTGGGGTTTGAGGTTGCTGCTTATTTCAATGGATGGCATTTTGGATCTCCTCATTTACAGTTGCAACATTTAATGTCAATGCAATTTGGGGTTCAGACTGTATTTGATTTTTTCTATTCTCGTTGGGTTTTGGTTAGAGTTGAGTACCTTGCTCCTCCTCTACAGTTTCTTGCCAATGTATGTATCATTCTCTTCCTCATTCAAAGCGCCGACAGATTGGTTCTTTGTTTGGGCTGCTTTTGGATCCGGTATAAGAAGATCAAACCCGTTCCTAAACAGGCGGTTCGAGATATCGAATCGAAGGAAGGCAATGCTGAGGTTTACTTCCCCATGGTACTTATTCAGATCCCCATGTGCAATGAAAAGGAGGTAATTAAGTTCAATTTTGTTTGTGTTGTTTATACATTTTAATTGTTCAAGTTTGGTCTGATTTAAGAACCTCCCCCTAATATCAGGTTTATCAGCAATCAATTGCTGCCGTCTGCAATTTAGATTGGCCGAAAACAAACATGTTGATTCAAGTCCTGGATGATTCTGATGACCCTACAACCCAAATGCTGATTAAAGAGGAGGTTTATAAATGGCAGCATGAGGGTGCCAATATTGTATACAGGCATAGAGTAATTAGAGATGGGTACAAAGCTGGCAATCTCAAGTCAGCCATGAATTGCAGCTATGTCAAAGACTATGAGTTTGTTGCCATCTTCGACGCCGATTTCCAGCCCACCCCAGATTTTCTGAAAAAGACAGTTCCCCATTTCAAGGTACACCACCATCCCAAGTTTTCCAATGTATTACTATTTCTGTTACTCGTTTGTTTTGTTCTTAATCAAACAATTCCCCCGTTATTTTGCTACTACAGGATAACGAAGAATTAGCACTAGTTCAAGCAAGATGGTCATTTGTGAACAAGGATGAGAATCTACTCACGAGGTTACAGAACATAAACCTGTCTTTCCATTTTGAGGTGGAGCAGCAAGTAAATAGTGTGTTCATCAATTTCTTTGGGTTCAATGGAACTGCCGGTGTTTGGAGGATAAAGGCTTTGGAGGAGTCTGGTGGTTGGTTGGAGAGAACCACAGTGGAGGACATGGATATAGCTGTTCGTGCTCATCTTCATGGTTGGAAGTTCATATTCCTCAACGATGTTGAGGTATCCTCCCAAACGATTCTCTCATATAGTTCTTTCTTCCTTGATGTTTCCTTATTAATACGTTGATTAATTCACTCTTTGCAGTGCCAATGCGAACTGCCCGAGTCATATGAAGCTTATCGAAAACAGCAACATAGGTGGCATTCTGGTCCCATGCAGTTGTTTCGCCTGTGTTTACCTGCAATTATCCGCTCTAAGGTAATTCGAAATTTTCAGCTGGGCCTATGACTAATGTTTCTGAATTTGAAATAATGCTAGTATTATATTATTCTATATTAATGGAAATTGCTTCTAAACTCTACCTAGAAGAAAGTTTTGCTAATTGGCGTTCTGGTTCACTTTTGGGTTGACGCAGATAAGTTTGGGGAAGAAGGCGAATCTCATTTTCCTATTCTTCCTGCTTAGAAAACTTGTACTGCCTTTCTATTCCTTCACCCTATTTTGCATAATCCTCCCAATGACAATGTTCGTCCCAGAGGCTGAGCTCCCCTTCTGGGTTGTCTGCTACATTCCGGCCACCATGTCATTCCTCAACATTCTCCCAGCCCCAAAATCTTTCCCCTTCATTGTCCCCTACCTCCTTTTTGAGAACACCATGTCTGTAACCAAGTTCAATGCCATGATCTCAGGCCTCTTCCAACTTGGGAGTGCCTATGAGTGGGTGGTCACCAAGAAATCTGGTCGCTCTTCTGAAGGTGATCTTGTTCATATGGTTGAGAAGGATCCAAAGCAGCATCAGCGGGGTAACTCATTGCCTGATCTCGAAGAAATGGAGAAGGAGCAATCTAGAAAAAAGCTGAAGAAGAAACACAATAGAATGTACAGAAAGGAGTTGGCACTTGCTTTCCTTCTCTTGACTGCTGCGACTAGGAGTTTGCTATCTGCACAAGGTATACATTTTTACTTCCTGCTCTTTCAAGGGGTGTCGTTCCTGTTGGTAGGTCTCGACCTGATTGGTGAACAAGTTGAATGAAGTGGAAAAAGTGAAATGTAGAAATTCATGGGTTTTCTCAACTAGATAGACATACACCCTAGTGGTTGTAGTGGAGCCAATCAGCCTAAGCACTTATTTAGATTGAAAGGTAACAGCAAAATGTAAAAGGTGGAAGTGCTGAATTTTCTTGTTCCTTCCTTGCCCAATTCATTGTACAAAATCCTACCCCGCTTGAGGAGAAGAGATTATGCCAGCAGTAGTAGGAGGTGGGACTCCTTGATGAAAGGTGTAGATATTGCTCAAGCTTCTTTTTTTCTTTTTCATTCTTTTTTCTTTGGATTCCAATTCTTTTGTAAGAAATTTTGTTATTTGAATAGAACTTTTAGTTACAACTTACAACTCTAGATGTACATGATGTTTTCCTCACCATTGATCCTCCTCTTTCTGTTGCTCTTTGTGTCGTTATAATGAACTTAGCTAAGAAGAGTGGTTGCTTCTATATAGTTCTGTAAGTTTTAGTTCAGGATTTTGCATGTAAGCGTGATCCATGCCACCATGGTATGTTTACTGTTACAGAGCTCTCTGTATTTTGTTGAAAATGGGCACTCCTGTTCTCCCTGTTAAATTCAAGTTCAGATCATTGTGACATTGGTCTTAGAATGTGCTCAATTATGAAGCCCGAAGTTACATCAGTGGCAAATGATCTCCCACCTCTTCTCTTTTTGTCGACCATTTGTTCTCTCTCTTTCCTAATCACCTTGAGAATTGACTTAGCAGTTGGGATTCGTCATTGAAAAGCAATGTGAATCATTACGAAGCACATAAACACCATCTTATGAACTCCGATGTATGTGACTCGTGTTTCCAGATGGTTGAAACTTAAAACACTATTTGGAACTGACAATCTTAATAGTTATTGTCATTTTAGAAGCCAGATTATCAGCCAGTTGATTACTGTACTTATGCTCTGTCACCTGTCTATTTGTACCAACACCGAGTGAGAAAAGCCAAAAAACAGCTGTCACCTGTCTTGTACACATGCTTGCACGGACTCTATGTCTATATCAGTTACTTATCACAACGACACGACATACAACTATACAAGTAATACAACTGAAAGTGCCTTTACCACTAAAGTGACTAAACGCAATAAAGTTTTTCCGTACTTTTTATATTGAGTTTATTTTTCATTAATAAGGTTGTAGTGAAGATTTGAAGTATTGAACTACGGGGAGGGATCAATATAACCTAATTTTTTGTGGATATGTCTAACAAATCTTAAATAACACTTTTACAAAATTTCAGTTCATTTAAATTAATTAGAACCTAATTTTTTTATAAATATGTCCAACAAATCTTAAAGATCACTTCTATAAAATTTCAGCTTATTTGATAATATTTAATAATGTAAAACGATAATTGTAAAATCAAAAAATGAGTCATTCAAAAAAAATTTAAAATTATCAATAATTTTTAATTAGATTAGAGATTTCTAAATGAACTGAATTTTTGTGGAAAATCTATCTATAATTACAAGATCATATCCACAAAATATTAGCTTTTTAACTCATCGGGATGATATTTGATTTGTGTATTAAACTATAAATATATATTAAATAAAATATTTTTATAGGTGATATCGAGATAACCTAATTTCTACCCACTGATGAAATATTATTTGGTCCCCTTGTTCAAATATGTGTTAACCTCAGTATAAAAACCTGTCTTATGACATAAAATTTTCTTTTGTTTGCAAGCTGCACACGCCCATCAATTATATATTTGTCTGTTTGTAACGAAGACAAATGAACTATTCGGTCTTCACCGTCCAAAACCGTAACACACTTTCCCAATCCTTCAGCAGCTGCCTACCCTTCAAAGTTCACTCCGTTAAATGTATTCGGGGCTTGGGACTATACTCCTTTACGAGAGTGGTCCACAAACTAAATGGATAGGAATTTCATGCAGCTGATTATGTACAAGTTGGGCTAATGCTGTGTTCTGTAACTCTGTTAGACCATATGTACTAGACTTTTAGGATCTCTAATTTCAAATGAGCAAAATATCAGACACAAGCGGCAAAAAAGTATAATGAGCTCTATCTGATTATTATTTTCGAGAAGTGGGGTGGGTCACTAATTCACCAACTGCTTCACATTACATGCCCGGAAACATCTTTAAGCTCCACTTGTCTTCAAAGTATTCTTTAGCTTCTCGTTTGCAGCCACCAATTCGGCAGCTATTCCGGGTTCATTGGCAGAATGTCCTGCATCTTGGACAACCTAAAGAAAAGTATCAGATCTGTTAATTTATGCTCATCTATTTGGCGTTCTGTTGTTTTTCTTGTCAATATTAACTTTCTGAGACTTCCAAGGAGTAACTTGTATCACAATATAAAGCCAAGACTGTCACAGCAATGAAAAGAATTCCTTTACTTCATATCATTGAACAAATCTCACCTTCAATTCTGCCTCTGGCCAAGCTTTATGAAGATCCCATGCTGACATCATAGGGCAGCAAACATCATACCGTCCCTGCACAGTTGAACCATTCAAGATATTAAACGAGCTGCAGCACCAGCATTTAAAATGAAGATAGGAGTACAATGTGGAAGACATTATCCTACAAATTTTACAGATAAAGTGAATGTCTACTGAAATTAATCGGCATTTATCAGAATATTTTAGACAGAAAAGTATCTTCACCTGTACAATTGTGGTTTTGATATGCCTTATCTTTTCAATATTATCCAAAAGGAATGAATCCGAAGGGAAAAAGCCCTTGTTCAGAAAATAATGGTTTTCTATCCTTGCAAAAGCCTGCACATAGTAAAAGAGCACATTTGGTATGAGTCCAGAATTACAGCTCGTATGTGTGTTGCAGTAATATTCAGCACAAATATGTCCAGTGTAAATTGGCGTGGTGGCAATGGATACCCAACACCAAAACCTAATGAGAATGGATCTATTGTGTTACTGACAGAAAAAATTCAATCCAATGAAACCACCTTTTCGGAAAACACAGCGACAGTGCACCCATGATATACTACGGGATTTTGTTTTATTTGTGTGTGGGAGGGGGGGCACAACTAAAACTGTATATTCTACAACACAACACCAACAACAGCACTTCACCTGTAGCTAACTGTTGAAGTAAAAAAAGTATCACGCTCATTGCAGTGATGTGAACTTTGAGAAGGAAACTATAATGGGGGTTGGAAAGACAAACCCAAAAAAATATGGCAATAGCCTTTACACGAGAGAAAGTAGAATGAGATGATTTAAGATGTTAAGGATGACAATTTGCTTTATAAATATACACTCCTGGGAAGCAGAAAGTTCAACAAAGCTTGGATGAAGATATAAACCGAGCTATAGAACTGGAAAGTTACAGTCAAGTTTTTCTCACCAAAACGTGGATTACAAAAGACTTGATATGTCAATTATACCGAGTCGTTGAACAACCTTCAACCGCTAACTGGCACAAGGACAATATCTAAGAAGTTTCTGCCAATCGTAACGAGTAGAGGCAATAAAGTTTACTCATCATCACCAGGATAGACCTATGAATTACAATAAACAGGAGGAATCAAAGTGGCAAGAAATCCTAAAAGAAGCTGCTAAGCAGAACCCCAATCGAATCTGAAACTCCTATTTATTGTCTTGTACTCTCTTATGCCAAATATAAAATAAAATAGAAGGAACCTTTAGATCACTGATAGAGAGGGGAAAACAAAGGGATGTAGATGTGGTGATGAAACCAAGAGACAGAACCCTCCTGCGGATTGAGCACTCCAAAGGTAATAGAGCAAGACAAGTAGGAAAGCATCAGGGAATCTCAGCTAAGATACTGATGTCATGCTAAAGTGTTACTAAATCTACATACTGTTCTGCATCCTTCATATGAACCAAAAAGAACAAAATGTATATAAATGTGTAGCATTTACAGTAAAATTTCGTCTCGTGCATGCAACCTCCTAACCATTAAAACACAAGAACATATAGCACTACAGAAATTCCAATGCAAAGTATTATACAATGAATAAATGACCAATCCATGTAATATCTTGTGATTGGTCATGCCGAATGCATATACAACTAAAGAAGGTAGAATAAAGGTTGGGGCAACCAATAGTAAGAGTTTTTGTATCTTCATTAAGGATCCAAAAATAAAAAAGAACTAGTTACCAGTGAGAATTTATCATCATCCCCTCTCTTGATGTTTTCTTCGTTCGGAAGTAGATGAGCAGTCATCATCTCCCATTTGGTCCATGCCCTAGCAGCTGCATACTACGAACAAGAAAGACAATCAAGCAAAAAGGAGAGCTATTCAAACGAAACACAAAGTAGCCCTAATTCTTTTAAAACTTCAAAGAACAGTTCACGTTTGAAAACAGAAATTCCAGAACACTTTGTTCAACAGGAACCATGACCACTTTACAGCTACATCAAAGAGAGATTTCTTAATTCTTACCTGTGTTTCAAGATCATCATCGTTCAATCTCTTGCTGTAAGCATTAATGAAACAGCTCCTCTCACTTTCGGGGATCAAGTCCCTAAAAGGTTCCCAAGCTGAATATTGAAAGAGAATAAAAGTCAATGCCTTATATTATAAAAATTATTTGGAATTGAGATGCATAAGAGCGGATCCAATTTAAAAAACAAAGTGTCAACAATATAAGGTAGACGAATAAAGAATGAGTGCACAACTACCTATCGTTATACGGAGTAAGACAATATTTCATGAACAATGTAAGCATGGATAAAGATATCGATTTTTGTGCTGGACAAAGTAAAAGACGGATACATGCACCTAGTAACCCAAGATGCTAAATCCCTCTGACAAGCTGATAAGGTATCTTGTTGTGTCCTACAAACCAAATGTTCTAATTATCTCCAAAATGCTTAGTCAAGAAATTTCCAGCTCAACTACCGTGTAATAGGGGATAATCTTTAGGTATCTACATTTAATCCTATGATGATGAACATACTAGTTAGTGTGGAAATCTTTTCATCGTGCACAAAAAAACAAAAACAAAATGCAGTCCCCTGCATGTCAGGGAAATAGAGTTGTTTTGGTGGCCTGGTGGGCATTGGTACATAAAACCTATTCCTTTTAGATAAGAATTGTACCATCAGGAAATATGGCTGCAGCACCACCTTCATAAAACCAGTCAAGCTCCTTCTTTCTTAAAAGAAAAATTCCTCTGAGGACCATGCCAGTAACCTTAGAAAGGATAACAACAAAAATAATTCAAAAATTGTAAAAGGATTATTGAGAACAAGGATGAAACTCTCAAACTAGTCTACACAATAGACATTATAATGACATTACATATAGCACCTTTTCTGGATGTGATTGGCTGTAAGCAAGGGCTAAAGTACTTCCCCACGAGCCGCCAAACACCTGCACGATTTAACTGAGTTAGTTTAATATCAAGTGAAGAATCTAAACAAGCAAAAGACAACATTTTAACCTGCCATTCTGGAATTCCAAAGTGTTCCCTTATCTTTTCTATGTCACTGATAAGGTCCCATGTTGTGTTCTCTTCCAAGCAAGCATGGGGAGTACTTTTGCCTGCACCTCGCTGGTAAATGTATTCATTTAATAAATAGAAATGACAAAAAAAAAAAAAATAATTCAAGACATATCCTATAAATTCGTAAGTGGGAAACCTGATCAAAGAGAATGATTCTGTAGAATTCAGGATCAAAAAAATTTCTGTTACTGGGTGACGTCCCTCCACCTGGACCACCATGGAGAAACACAACTGGCTGCCACGACAACACGAAAATGTGTTTGTGCAATCACAAAACTGATATATTTGGAACTAGAAAATGAGGTGTGGACTCACATGACCATTGGGATTCCCGGATTGTTCCCAGTAAATAGTGTGCAAATCCGAAACCTTCAAAAAACCGGTACTATAAGGCTCTATATCCCCATACAACTCCCTCCTATTCAACTCCGTAGAAGAAGAATCCATCGATGACAAGGGCGCAATCCGAGTATTATTATTATTATAATCTAAACTCAATTTGCTTTTTCCTGCAAACATGGAGATCAGTACCGAAAGTCATAAAGATTTTAACTTTGAAGAGAATTAGAGAGAGAGAAAGATGGTTATTTTATTTACCTGACGAGAGAGAAGATAAAGAGGTGGAGTAGAAAGATGGAAATTTAATAGGGAGGGAGAAGATGGGAGACAATGAGGAGTGTTCAAGTATGGGAGTGCTGTAATAAGTGTTGGTTAATACCCTCTTCATGGTCATCGCATTCCCATCTCTATCCAAACCATTTACGTAAGAGCAAATACAAGGGCTATATGGGGCTGCTAAAGACAGACAGACAGACATAGCACTAATTCCTTAAAAAAAAAATGTCATTCCAATATTCCAATCAGACTGCTAAAAAGGTCTTAAATTTAGATAGAATAAAAAACTCATTTAAAATTAGGACTTAGCAGCTTCTATAATAAATTCGGGAGACGGACGGTATAGTTTATGCGCCGTGTGTTAAATTTTGACGGATAGTAGAAATTGTGCCGTCCGTCCAAAACTATGCTATCCGTATCATTTAGCACTTCAAAATAGAAAACGCAATTGAATTGGTTTTTTTATTTTTGGGAACCAAATTTAGATGGGCAAACTAAAAAGTGTGTGACACTTATGTGGCATTTTTAGCATGCCAATTTAACAGCTCTCTATTGGACTTGTTTTAACTCTGTCACTATGGAATTCAAAGATTTTGACATTTCATCGGAATTATGACCAATTCCTTCCGAAATATTGGGACGTTTCATCTTTCTCCATAATAATGGTCATTATTATATGTGATCTCATCCTTGACTTGCAAAATGTGGTGGAGGATTACAAAACACGGAACATAAGAAAAGAAAGCGTGGAACATACTCAGTATGCACTGGTAATGCCCACTTACGTCCCCTACCAACTTTGCCTTCTATACATCCACGACCTCCTCTGTTTCACATGCCAGATGCCACTAATGTCACCTATGACTCTTATGCTAATAATGAAGAACAATGTAGTATTTTGGAAACAAAATTTCTTTTAAGTAACTTCACCATTTTAGAAATATTCTAGCCACTAATGTCCATGAGTCCATAATCCTTACGACTTACGCCCAAACTTAGATTTCATCTTCTGTCTCTGTCATTATCCAAGAAAAAACTTTAGTCTCTGTCACTATGTCCACTGCAGCCACCACAAAATTGCTTAATGTATCTTTTAAGCTCGACTTGATCACCCAAATTGGACCAGAGCCTTGCCAAATATATATCCATCAAGTTTGGACTACTAGGTCACCGTGGACCATAGTTCGTGATTTCCACTTAATAATTCGGTTTTTGAGAAATTTGGAATTCCAGTTTAAAAGTCGAAAAAAATATAATTTTGGAATGTACTAGGAATAAAGGCCGAAATTCTAGATATTCCGAAATCTTGAACTATGCCATGGACAATCGTGCGCAGTTGTTGCCTCCACTAAACCCAGTATGGACTGCGAGGCTGGACAGATTCCTGCATCAGTTGGGGATTGTTACTTTGACTCTTTGAGACGAATCTGGTGCAGAGGTGCACCAAGGCTGTGCACATTCCTGACGCTGGAGTGCAATTTGGCTCTTCATTGGAAAATTGACAATGCACATGTTGGTAAGGGAGATATATGAAATTAAACCCCTTTTTTAGATAACAATTTCCCGATATAAAAGTTTATATCGCGATATAATCGCTCGATATAATCGATATATATCGGTTGACTTTTGACGAGTTTTAATAATTTAATATTGAAATTTCGAAATATCCGATATATCCGTAGATATATCGGCGAGATATCCGAGATATATCGGTGAGATATCCGATATTTTAAACTTAATTTAAGTCACCAAAAGCCGAAGATATCCGATATATCGGTTATTTCCGATATATATAAATATTTTTATTTGATATATTAAACGATATCGAAATTTTGGGCCTTGATTTGGGTCTTCATTAGAAAATGACAATGCACATGTTGGGCCTTGGTTGGATATTCTATCTCCAGAGTCCAGATGAAGCATTATTCATTTAGACTGGTTTGGTGTCTTATCTAAACTCTTCGACCTAAAGAAAAACGCTGAGCCCAAACAACTTGGTACCTGAGCCCTCGGCTGAAAAATTCCACTTAAATACATGTTGGGCCTTGGTTGGATATTCTATCTCCAGAGTTCAGATGAAGCATTATTCATTTAGACTGGTTTTGTCTTATACTCTTATCTAAACTTTTCGACCTAAAGAAAAAATACTAAACTTGAACAACTTGGTACCTGTACTGACTTTGTGAAAGTAAAGTGCCACTTAAAGACATTTCTGGTCCAGGTCCTGTCTGTGCTGCTTATTACTTTCTTATTATTAAACGCACTCTCTTTTGCCATTTTAGCCCCAAAGGTTATTTTCAATTTTGAAGTTTAAACCTTCATCTGTTTGTGTTTTTTTTTCCCGTAATAAGTAATAACTGTAGAGGCAAGTTTACCTATTAATTAAGAAAGCAATCTCAGAGACATCCTCTTACTCAATGTCTGCCAGCAAAATTGTCCAAATCCTTGTATTTATTGCTCATTTTTCAAACGCACGGTAAGTTCACAGGATATTTCACGAGACAACTGCAGCTGCAGCAGTAGTGCAGTAGCTCAGTGCGGAAAAAACATGAGAGCAACCTCAATGAATTGATGAGAGAGAAAGTTATCATCAGTATTCATTCATTCATTCATTCACTAAAAAAAATTCATATTTCAATTACACTTTACATGGTAGGAAAATTGTTATTAAGAAAAAAAAATGTTAACCTGAAAAATAAAATTAGAAAGAGAAAGGTAAAGATGAAATCTTGAAGAAATTGGAAAAAACACAAATGGGGGTTGATTGATTTCAATTCAAAATCAAAAACTCCAGCTCAATAATCTGGCATCAGTTGACTAATTTTTCCTTCTTCAGCAGACATACCATGTTCAGTAACCCTTAACCAAATACAAACAGCAGTGAAGCTAAGAACCAAGCTCAAAAACCCACTTCCCAAACCAATCCCAACAATGGCCATTATCGATAGCCCTTTACCTTTCGCAGGTGGCAATGGGTATCCAAAAAGATCCTTGTTCCCTTGAAATGAAGTAGCATTGAACTTTGGCAAATTCCCACTTCTATTCCCAAGTGAAATTGGTACTGGGCCTGATAATCGATTATTGGAAACATCGAAAGCCGAAAGCCTAACAAGGGAACCTAACTGTTGAGGAATTTGACCACTGAGTAAATTGTTATGTAGATCTATAACATTTAGGTAAGCACACAGTGCAAGCTGTGGAGGTATTGGGCCATTTAGACGATTAGAAGATAGATTAAGAACAGCAAGATTAACAAGTATTTGAAGATCAGGTGGAATGGAACCAGTGATTGCGTTTGAAGAGAGATCAAGAGATTGTAGGTTGGTACAGTTTGAAAGATAAGGTGAGATAGAACCACGAAGAGATAGGTTAGGTAGTGAAAGTTTGTAGATTCTACCGTTGTTACAAGTAGCACCTTGAAGGTAAGAAGTGAAACCACTACATGGGTTTGCAAAAGTGGTTTTAGTCCAGTTTCTTAGACTATTTGTTGGGTCTTCAAGTGATGCTTTTAAGTTTGTCAGACAAGCTTCATCATCTGGATCTGCTGAACTTGGTTGTATGTGATAACATGTTAGAAACAAAAACGGTAGAAAAGAGATGAGAATATAAGAACCCCAAGAACTCATTTATCTATACTTCTTCTTCTTCTTTTGAGCTTTGTTTTCAGTTGTGTAATAGAGAGAGAGAGAGAGAGAAATGAGTGTACGGTATTGGAGAGTTGGAGGAGGGAATAGAGAACAGGAAGATTTGGGAAGTGGAATAGTGTGAGAAGCACTAACTTGGGTTTGGTAAACACGGGTTTGAGATAGTGTGTGGGCCTGTGGGGTAATCTTCCTGTCTGTGCTGTGCAATTTTTTCAATTTTGAGAAAGATAATGACAGGTCTTGTTCAGTTCATAGGGTTATTTGGTCGTCTATTTTTCCCTTCTTTTATGACCACCCCACTTGGATTGATGCACATTTTTGTGATAGTATTAATGCAAAATACGCAATTGTATTCTCCATGACTCCATTTATCAGGACTTCACACTTCAGTAGAACGAGCACCTTTCCAAACCATATACTCCATTCCTTTTCAGAACATTACATTTACTTGGGTCTTGGAATGTATTTCGTGTTACATAGATTAATTATAATATTGGATGTATACTTATTGGGACACGAGGGACTCCCATAGCAATTTCATATGTGTTGAACCGTTTAGGTGATGCCAATTCACACGCTGTTTGTTTTTTGTTACTAACTACTAGTCACTATGGATAAAAATTCACTATGGATGTAAAAAAGCCCTCAAGTCCCCCCGACCTGCTCCACCCATGGGTGAACCGGTTTAGGTGAAAAAATTTGTTTTTGTTACTGATTAAATTTAAGCCCTCAAGTGCAATTTAATTTGTTTTGTTAAAAACTCACTATGGAATTTTTTGCATTTTAAAGGGGATTTAATTTTTAGTAAGGGCTTAGATATGGATATGAACCCGGGTCATTTCTCTATGTATAAGTTATAATAAAATATAAATTAGAGTGATGTGATATAATTTTTAGTAATGTTTTTAATCAACTTCAACTAATGAACATACAAATTATTCTACAACCTACAACACCACATTATATTTGGTCTCGTATATACTTTTTATTGATTCATGGAATGTAATACATTAGCACATAGAACCTAAGAATTAAACTTTTGAATTTGATTATTTTACAAATTTGAGTCAAATTACTAATTAGGTACATTAACCAAAATTGAGATTGAGTTATCGCGTATCAATTTAACAATATTGTAATGTAAATAAATAGTTTAAGAGAGTAATCCAATCTAACCCTCAATTATCTAAATAGATGACTAATATAGGCCCAACCCTCAAGTTATGAAGGCTTCATGATTTGAGGACTGGCCCAGTTCAGCGCCTCAGCCCATTTTATACCCCTATATTTTTATTTTATGTTTATGAGCAACATAGTGTTACAATTAATTTTGGAAGATTCTTGAGATCTTAAAGAATTGAAATTTAAAATTTTTGGTCTGAAATATGTAACATATATACCTACAAACTCTTACTTTTGAGTTTTGAGAAAGTATTAAAGGGTCGCGGTATTGGCACTCCTATAAATGGGACTAGCACCCCTTTGACCAATTCAACGGTACTAGTACTCCTCAATTAAATATACAAAAAACACTAACGGCAAGGACCTGCCGCGGGATCGCACAATCCACGGTATCGGGTTGTCGCGATATCCCATATCCCACGAAAGGTGGGTGCCGTGGATTTTTTTTTTTTTTTTTTTTTTTAATTTTTCTTTAATAGCCACTATAAAAAAAAAATTAGTTGTCGCGAGATGATTTTGTTTACTAAAATGGAGTCTTTGCTTGTGTTAATTATCAAAACTCTTCTTTATTAATTTGATCACAAAATTTTCTTATAGCATATGAAAATATTTGCCGCAAGATAGCAAAATTATGTCTCGATTGTATTTTTTTTTTGTCATGATTTTGGTATTGTTCTTGGAGTATATAAATAAACTTTAAAGAAGAAAATGAGGTATCCATATGTCGTGTGTGTTTAATATGCAAAATTTGAAGTGAAAAAAAGCAAAAAATACAAAAAAAAAAATGTGCCAGCAAGAAGCGCCGGCTGGCTTTGTGGATTATATGCGATCTCGCTGGCCGGTTGTCTGCCGTGGGATATGAGATTTTCACAAGAATCGCCGTAGTAGAACTATGGGTATGTGAAGTGTAAAAAATATATAAATAATAACTATTATTGTTTTACTTTTTGTCGCCAATACCACGTCCCGTATTGAAAGGATTTTACTATTTTACTATCTCACATTCCCACAGGATGGTATTAAAGTGGACTAAGTCAACTAACAAAAATGGAGCTTAAAACTAATAAGCGAATCAAATGGGGCTAAACGGTGAATACCATATAAAATGTGGAGCTAAAAGTTAATAAACCTTTTTATTTATTTATTTTATCTGAAGTCCAAACTGGTGAACTTTAAACACTAAAATAAGATGTGGTCCCTTTTCATTGATCCATTCCTCTAAGGTCAAAAGTACACTTTCTTCCGGGTCAAGCAACCATAAGTCCATAATTAAATCATCTATGGTGAAAGGTGAAGTAAACTCGTGGATTAATAATCTAACACTATAAAATGTAAGCATGCATAAAGTATGTCTGTTTTTTTTTGATAAAAGTAAAGATAAATAGAAAATGCATAATTAGGTTTGAACAATCAAATGTGTTCCATTCCACCTTGGCCACGTTGCCTGGTAGCCTTGTACACAATTGTAATTGGACTTGTGGATTTTGTTTTTGTTTTCAAACAATTTTAATGAGTTTGTGAATGAATGTGTTAGCTTATTTTTTTTGATAATTCGAATGAATGTATTAGCACTTAGCATCTAAGAGCATTTCTAGGTGGTGGTAGTATATTCTTCAAATAAAAAAAAAAAAATAGATAAATTGGTCGCAAATTTTGACCAACTTTAATTGGTTGCAAATATCAATCGCAAATGCGATTGTAGACCCTACGCTATTATTATTGGTACCGGGGCTACACCAAGATTTTATTATTGTCAACATAACATTATCATCGTCGCCACCAAGTGAAAAAAAACTCATGCAACATTTCCAACGGCCGCCAAATTGAAAAGTAAAAAAAAAAAAAAAAAAAAAAAAAAACTCGCTGACATTATTAGTAGCGTCTGCCAAGCACCAGCATGGTGCATGGTTCTGGTCAAAGTCCAAAAAAAAAATTCGGCGACATTACCAATGTCACTCCGCATCCGCATCCAAATTGTCAAATTTGCGAACAAGAATGCAAACGGATAGGTGATGCGACTGAATATACTCCCAGCTCCAAGAGTCCAAGGTGCCTACTAGCATTCCTCTATTTGCTTATATGGTCAAAAATTTATCTACAATCTTCTACTATAACGTGACTGGTTTTTTTTTTTTTGATAATAATCATATTGGGTTCCAATAAAAATATATAATAACTAACTCACACAAAAATGTATACGACTACTAAAAAGTAGAGTCAGACTTTAGAATGAGATAAACTAAATGCTCATCCAAATATAATACCAATCTAAAATATAATCAAATTTTACTTGGATAAATTTGTAAAAGAAAGCACTTTATCATAATTCTCAATGATACAAATTCAAAAGTTGTCCACTCTCCACTCCTGGTGGATGATATGTAGAGGTGAACTATGAGCATACACACTTTTACCGGAGTGATAAAATATGTTATATTCTTTTTCATTCTGTGTAGGTCCATTAGTCATTTTTATTCCCTTTTTATTTCTCCATGTGGATGGCCACAGATGAAAGATGAGAGTTGTTGGCTATACGCCAATACAATTCAACTAGATGCCTAGATATATATATCCTGCATTGATAGGACTATGTCGTTTAATATCGATTTTATTTGTGAATTTCACGTAATTGTTTGATGTCGTTGTGATTAAATCAGCATAGAGTTTTTGTGATTATATACTCAAAAAAGTTTTCATCCCGATTTTTTCTAATGTATTTAAGGATTCTAATTGTGGGGGTGCATTGTTAGGATGGATTGGGAATCTCATAGTAGCTCGGTATATTATTGAATTACGTCTGAGGTGTGGTATATGCTCAACACATACTGTCTCTAAAATCCTTCAATAAAATTTATGTCATTATACCATATTAGTATAAATAGTTTGAATTGTAAGAAATGTTGTAGGTTGATGACATTATTTCCAGATAAAAAGAGTAATGCTCAAATCTACTCCAATTCATAAGACATAGTTAGTGACTATTCCAAACTATTTTTCGGAAAAGGGGTTATTTAGACGAAATATTTGGTACCATTTTATTTTAGTCAAAAAGTCAACCGATATATTATCGGAAATCGATATATCGGCGATATAAAGTTTTTTCGGAAAAAAAATTATTCGGTGGGAAAAATAGTACCAATATACCGATCAGTCGGCGATATTTTGGTCCATGATTTAGACTTTGGTCAAATACCGATTTCAAAAATTAGGAAAATCTGTTCAGATTTTTATAATGTCCATAATACCCTCAGAGTTTTTTAGACTTTGGTACCACTTTTTAGACCAATATTAAGAAATAGTACCAAATTTCAAAAAAATTAGGAAATAATACCACTTCTGTCAGTTGACCGAAGTCGCACTGTTCACAAAACATGCATGCCCGAGTTAAATAATTTCACCTTTGGTATTTCGTCCTTTATACTTTCGATATTTACCATGCCAACACTGCCAAATGTTCATTCCGAATCTACTGTTGCCATCTTCACAAAAAAATTTAGGCCAGAACATCGAGAGACAAGGTAGTTGTGTAAATGTGTAATTGATATGTCGTATTATCGTTTTGGGTCGAGCCTAAACCTTGATACAACCGGAACACAGGCTTTCTGAACTATTTATTTATTTTTTCCAAAAGAATTAAAATTTTAAATCAAGAATAAACCTTTTAGTTACAAAAGGAGACGAGATGTTTAGATTAGGAGCAAAACTTGGGATGTTGAGAATAGGATTAAAGTTTATGAAGCAGAGAAAATTGAATATAAATAGTGAAACCAAGAAACATTGTCTTCGCATAGTTAACTGCCCAACTGGCAACGTAGCGGAGGAAGAGATGACCGTGTGCTTTGTTGTATTTATGAAAGGTAATTACCGCTTGTACGAGTTAAATCCGACCTTTGATACTGGTAGTAGTAAAAGTAAAATTAAATATGTCCCTTGTTTATTATGGGAGCTTCCTTCTTTATGGATTTATATGTGCTTCAGTAGACTCTAAAGCTTATATTATTGGAGGTCTTGATTGTGATTCTCAGCTGCCTGAATATCATCGACTGTCCAGGTCATTGACACTCCCTATTTTGGTAAGACTGCTAGTATGAGTGTGGGCACTGCAATGTACGGTGGCAAGTCTACGGCTTTAACGACTGTTTTGGATGGGAAAATTTATATATTCGGTTCTACCGAGGAGCCGTGGGTAGAGGTTTTGATCCAGCTATGAATAGGTGGGAAGGTTTACCTTATCATTCTGAAAAGGTTATTAACCTTTTAAAGAGTAGGGTTGGTATGCCCATAGTTTATGAAAAACAGAAGAAGATTCTTGTGTTCTACAATGGCGTTTGTGAGTGTTATTTTGATGTATCTACTCATTTATGAAAATATGATCTAACCTTGCCTATAAGAAATGACTGCTATATGAACCGGGGTGGAAGTGTTATTGTAGATGACCGTCTATACATGTTCTGTTTGCCTAAAAAGGAATTGTATGCCTATGATCTAGTCCAGGGAGGGCAAGACTTCATTCCGTGCATGGTTTAGAAAAGGTTGTCAAGTCAATAAATCTTCACGATCGTCTAGCAAGATACACATGTATGTTTCATTTGGGAAACGGAGTGATATGCATGGTCTGGCTTGTAGGGACTTTCTCTTCGTATGATGTGAATTGTGTTGAATATTATCATATTCACTGTCTGAAGTTTCATGTCGACGACAGAGATGGTTGCTTGCATGCTGTGGTTGATTGCTGTGATTACTATTTCCTCAAAGGTTTTGTCGATGTCTCTGATTGCTTTGCAATGTAAGTATTCATGTCTTTGTCTTTCAATTTTAATTTTTCAAGTTTTTCCTAGCGAGTTATAGTTGGTGGTTTTGAGGGAGCTGGAAACACCTTCAGAGGATTTGCATGCTTCAATGATGTAGGAGAACTTCCATAGTCCATTAGTACCACTTGATGCTAATCTCTCTCGGAATGAATATTTGGTAGTGTTGGCATGGTAAATATCGAAAGTATAAAGGACGAAATATCGGAGGTGAAATTATTTAACTCGGGCATGCATGTTTTGTGAACAGTGCGACTTCGGTCAACTTGGTCAACTGACAGAAGTGGTACTATTTCCTATTTTTTTTAAAATTTGGTACTATTTCCTAATATCGGTCTAAAAAGTGGTACCAAAGTCTAAAAAACCCTGAGGGTATTGTGGACATTATGAAAATCATGACAGATTGAAACAGTTTGACTTCGGTCAACTGATAGAAATTGTACTATTTCCTAATTTTTTTAAATTTGGTACTATCTAGGCTGGCAATGGGTCGGGTAAGAACTTATATCCGATCCGGTCCGAACCAATAAAAACGGGTCTGGATCAGGTAGTTAGTATATTGGACCGGTTCTGGGTCTTGAAAATTAGAACCGGACTCTTATTGGATTGGTTCTGGATTAAGTATGTACCGAACCGTTATAGGCCTGATCCGATTAAAATTTTTACTCTTATTCTTCCTAATTTTCCTCCACCATATATTTCTATTACCTTATGCAACATTGCAATATTTAAAGTTTCAAAATAAAATATGCAAAATGCATATGTAATATTATAATATTTTTTTACATAATAAAAAGATGGTTTCTATCTAAAGGAAAATCCTTCCTTACAAATTTGGATTTCAAATAATTCATTATGTCTTTTGGATTTGTGTACTTTGTTTTTGTATTTAGTAAAAAAAAAATTATTTAATATTTATATAACGAAAATTATGATCCAATTATAAAAAACTCGGACCGAGTTGAAATTGAGCTTATTGGTTCGGAACGGATCGGATCGGAATAAAAAAAAAGTTTTCGGTTCGGTTCTGGTTCTCTAACTCAAATATCCGTTCGGGTCGGATCCGATTATGGGTCTGTATTGTTGAAAAGCGGATCGGTTTTGGATTTGCATATATCCGGACCGATCCAACCCATTGCCATCCCTAGTACTATCTCCTAATATTGGTGTAAAAAGTGGTACCAAAATCTAAATAACCCGTTTTAAGGAGTTAGAAACGGGAGTACAATTAATCTTCTAGAGTAAAGTTAATAGGAAACATGAAATGAGAAATTAAGATTTTGGATTGTTCGATTCTCGATAGTGTTATTAAAGATCCTTTTAATACTCAAATATGTGTTACTCAATGTATTAGATCAGTTTGGCTTTTTTGGTGAGTATTGTCACTATGTCGAGGAAAACACTTAAGATCATACTTTTCTTGAAAGATCTATAATGTGTTCCTCAAGTAGAATCTAGCATTACCTTGTACCCAACCTGTCTATGTTTTTGGAAAAAAAAAATGTACTCACATTTATTAGCCTATTAGGTCACATTATCTCTTATGTCTATGTTTGTTAAATGCCTTGCTCTCCTTTTCATTGGTGTAAATTTATATTGTGATTTTGTAACAAATGAAATCTTTTCCCTTGAGGCGAAAAATAAGAAAGAGCCCCTAGAGCCGGAATACAATTTTAACAAATGCTCACCTTCAGCAACAGCATGACGGATCTATCATTTTTTTTTTTTGCAAAAGCCTCCAAAAGAGAGGGGGTTTGGCACTCTAAAGGAGATTTTAACAAAGTTGATTCCCATAAAGCCATCAAGAAGAGAGCAATGAAAACATTGTAGAATAATCATCTCATGGGAAATACACCCCAGATTACAAGGCATAATGGCCAGCTTGGAAAATCTTGCATTACAAAATCCCATGTAGATTATATTAGGGGTGGGAATTTGGCCCTAACAACCCTAACCCGGCCCTGACCGACCCGACCCTAAACCCTATAAAGCCCTCACAACTAAAGCCCTCACAGAGTTTAGTATGTAGGCCGACCGCCCTAATGCCTTCTAAAGGGTGGTCGGGGATAAGGTTCTGAAATATAGGCCCGACCCTAACCAAGCCCTAGTTATAATTTCACTATAAAATACACAATTAAAACTATCCAACTCCTTGTTACATATTTTCAATTAAAATAACATTGTCCTTTGTAATTTATCACTTACCGTATGGGTACTTCTAATAACTTGTCTTATATCATAAAAACTTGTAAACCTAATTGTTTCTATCTCACAACTCACGTACACCTCACAACTCCCCGTCTAACCTAGTCGCCAAGAATAATAATGAGCACTGGGCACTAGCCTAATGAAAAATAGGTTGACGTCAGTAAAAACTCATTCCATACTCTTATTTGTCTTTGTGTTCTTCAATGTTAAATGTAATTTTGGTGAGATTTGAGTACAAAAAATAACGAATTTATGTCAGTGAAAGCTCATTCCAAAATGTGTCTTGTGCATTTTAACTGTAATTTTGAAATATAAATATGAGTCTCTATATACTTTGGGTTTATTAGATTGTGGATATGCATTTTAAATTGTTGGACTTATCAAGAATTATTACTAGATTGGTTGTTATTCAAATTTCAAAGTGGTGGGACTTTGAGTTTGTAAATCTTTGAATTTTTTTGTAATATAAATGAGTTTTAAAACCACGTCAAGAAAAAAAAAAATATATAGTCCGGCCCGACCCGGCTCTAAACTGTTAAAGATGGGGCTTAGGATAGGGTCGAGGCTTCAAATTTAGACTTATACATGCGCCCTATTATGGGGACTTTTTAGAATTTTGGCCCAAAAATTCTAATAACCGAAAAGACTTTAAAGCCCTAATAACTGAAAGACTTTAAATGTTTAGGGCCGGACTAGCCCGACCTGGCCCATTGCCCACCCCTAGATTATATAGTGCAGCAATATGGTGTGCATCTGACATTCTTACTCTTAAGTGTATAATGTGTAAACATAGTAAAAACTTTACAAATGCGGCTAGACAAGTGATAACTCTACATTTGCCTCCATCTAGAGATGATTTTTCACAAAACTCCGAATTGTAGAGGCAAATGTGCATGTGATACTTTGAGGACTGAGACTCATTTGAGAGAGTTCTAACCGTAGGTTTTAGACTTTTAGTTCTTTGAAATTTGAAAGTAACTGGTCACCTTTGTTTTGTATCTAGAGAGGTAGGATGGTCCTACACTCCTACCCCCCATAAAGGGACAGGACGCTAGCAATCCTCGTAGATTTGTGGCATTTGTGGCAACTCCTTCGTTGACCTGAGAAAGGCCTTGTTCTTAGTCACGTGATTTTACCCTGAAAATGGGCCTTGGACCTTATTTCTTGTTAATCGAAAGTCAGGCACATCATAGCTCTTGGAACCTCAATCGGAGGATAGGGCATCTGTTCCGTAACCATAAAAAACACCATTGTCCTAACTCCTAACCCACACCAGACCTGAGTTGCTAGGTGGTGCAAATGGTTATTTCTCTATATCGCATTGAACACAGAACACCTTCCTGGCCAATGCACATCTTTGAATGTTAATACTGTTGAGAGAATCTGGAAACTTAAGATTGATGCTAGGTTACAACTCTTTCATTGGAAGGAAGTTGTACATGAGTTACTTGCCTTCTGGGAATATTATTTTAAGGAATAAATTTTAAAAGGTGTTCTTTCTTGTTTTTTCTGTACTTCCAAATAGAATTGATGCTGCCAATCATTCTAGGTGTAAAGAATGGATTGATACTTTTCTGGATTGGATGTATGATGATTACAAAAACTTGCGACAGCGAGTTTATTGGAAGCGTATTAGAATCGAGCATTAGGTTTGTTACAGACTTGCACTGATAAATTGAGACATTAGGTTTGTTAAATAAAGTTCTCAGAAAATATTTCAATCCACCAAGACAAACATTAACGTTACTGGGCTCATTTACTAGTACTTAAAACTGATGACTGATAAGCAGTAGTACAAACATCTTAACGCTAATGAAAGTAATAGAATATGATGAGAATTAAAAATTATTATAGTAAACAGAGGTAGTCCATGTTAGGTGTTGGACCAGCGTATGCAACATGGCGGCAACCTGCTTCCATTATTACATCAGAACCAATACAATCTAAATAGCTCGCTGTTGGTTTTCTCAGTAAAACAAGGCCCAGGCTGTAATTGACCAGTCACCATGGATTCTTCCAAGCCTCCGGAGCAATTGTCTTGTTATCTGATCAACCTTTTTCAATTGCTTCCCTATCGTTACAGAGATTCTCTCTCCGGGATATTAATAGGCACCTTTAGCCTTTCAAAAATGTAGTATGAAGAAACACATCAACTTGCAGGCTGTGCACCAGTCCACGCACTGTTCTCACCATCAATATTTGAATTACGGTGGCGAGTGTCTTGTAAATAGGATATGCCGGACCAAGTTCCCCGAATAAGTAAGATGCTTACAAACACTAGACTTCCAAAGGTGCAAACAACCTAAAGGATATAAACATGGAGAAGTTGTTAGAAAATCCCAAGGTTTAATAGCTCTTTTTAAAATTTAAAGACCACTCTGCCTTTCTATACAAGTAACAAAATATACGGTGGCACAAGAAAAGCTATAAATACAGTTCTGAGATAGAACATTAACTGCATACAGCGAACATGCACTTCACCTGCAATCATCTAACAATAGCTAAATCTTTTGACTTCCTTGTACCTTTTAGCTTTATACATGCCTAACTTTTTTTAGTCATCCATAGGTTTGAAAACATGTCAATTACTTAATATTTCGAAAGGATTGTGGTATTTGTACTGGCTATTGTAAAACAACTTCTGCAGTTACAATCTCTTCAGACACACAATGGGCAAAGAGTTCCTGCCCCGCCTCAACAGCACTTATATACTGTGTTGCATGGGTAACAAACTGGTTTGGGGTCACATTTGAATTCAAAATTTGAGAATTAGGGTCTGTTTTGTCCCAATATATACACTCAAATAACCCAAAAGCCTACAGAGGAATAGTCAAGCGTACCCATGCAACAGAGCTTATATATAACAAACGGGTCACATTGAATTCAAACTTTCTTTTATTCTTAGGTATTGTCCCAATATCTACACTAAAAGAACCCAAAAGCCGTAGAATTTCCTCATAGATTTCCTGGTCCTCATTTTGGTTTATGTATACACGGTCATTAAGTTTGATCAAATTTGGCTAAGCAAAGAAGTTGACAATGTACTGTAAGGTTTTGAAATCAAAACAACCATATCAACAAAAATAAATATTATTACCTCAAGAAATGCCTTCAAAATCCACAAAAACGCCAATATGATAACTCCATTTACAGAGAACCCGACCTGTATCAAAACCAGACAAGATTAAGGCTTTACAAAACTAAATTGTAGGAAAACAAGTTGAGAGAATCAATACGAGTTTGGTGGAGATGGAAACAGGGAGAACGGATCGGACGGCTTTTCGGGCACGTTTAGAGATCTTTCTGAACATATTTTGAATAAATCGAACAAGAAGATCTAAACTCCTATCTTCGTCATCTTCATCTTCATCATCAGAATCGTAATCATCACCATAATCGTAATTATCGTTGACGAGATTAGTGAATCTCGCACTACTCCAATTTCGAGGGTCGGTGATGATGCCGGCATCTCGAGTATAGTAGTGCGAAATTCTTCTAGAAGAAGAAGAAGAAGAAGCTCGTAATTGACAGAAAGTTTGCAAGTGGAGAAGAAGAAGAAGATGTTTCTGTTGTTGTGTTCGAGGAATGGTTGTTGGACTTGGGCTCAAAAATGGAAATGATAAATGTCCAGAAACTGCCATGAACGATCACCTGATTTTTTTCAATCAACACTAAAACTATCGATATATTGGTGTTATGTTTATGTTAGAGCATTCCCAAGTCCCAACCCAAGTCACTATTTCCCCTCTTTTTTTTCCACCGTTTTGGTGAAAAGTAAGGTGAAGCTGCCAATGCAAAGGTGAATATTAATCTTGGACGGGATGTTAGATTCGGTCTGGACGTAAAAATCGAAAAAACACTCCGGATAGAATGAAATATTCCGTATGAAATTTAAAAAAAAAAAAAAACTTGCGAGACGAATCCAACATCCCGTCCAAAATTCACAACTCAACCACTATCTCGGTTGAAGGTTTCACCTTCATTTTGACTTGGGAAAATAGTCACCTTAACATCCACCTTTGCATTGGGCAAATGTTTTGAACCATTTGGAGGTGAATAAAGTCACAAACCCCCCCTTGCATTGGGAATGCTCTTAAGTGAAAACCGAGTTTGACATAAAACCGGTAGTATTTTTCGATATATTTCGAAAGTTTTTGTACTCTTGTGTCATTGTCAGTGGAATATCTCTAGTGACGGCTCAATTTTCTCTCACCTTTGAAATCTTCTCGAATCGCTGTGCTCCAGTGCGTGCCAGGTTCTAATGGTTAATGGGAGAGAGCTATGCCACCCCGAATCTCTAGTCGTTGCCATTTTGTCTTGTCTTCTTGAGTTTGATATTAAAGAAATTGGCTGTCCAAAAAGAATTTGCACTACCCATCAAAATAGGCTCTGTGTAGCACTGGCGTCTTCGTTCACTTAGGAGTTAAGACCCTTACTTACCTTGAGAAATCACATGTATGCTTGGGATATACGGTTTGTCATATACTTCTCACATACGACCTAGCTATGTGCAGGTTTAGGCTCTTTCTTGGCGGGACTAATAAATTAGGGAGAAACACAACCATTCATTCGTTGCAACAACCTGGCAACATATGTAATTCAGTAAAAATATCAACCAAATCAATTAAGTACTTAAATTCCATGACTTCTCTCAAATTACAACACCACTGGAAACAATCATTTCTTTAAAACAGATCTACAATGCTAGCTGAGTGAGTATACACAGAGTCTACTGAGTCAGTTTCTTCTGCTAAAATTCGAAGAGCAAACTGTTAGGAGCTGTGAACTATACAACTCTGAAGAATTCTGTCCATTTTCTCCCTCTTCTTGTGTTTCGAACTTTCAAATAATTTTTTTTTCAATTATCATTGCACTCAACTGAGGGCCTGTTGAATGCTTTCACTTGGAATGGGTGCACTATATAACCACCCGTCCTCTCCCTTCGGCACAAAAAAAAGTTTTTAAAAAAAAAAAAAAAAAAAAAGAAAAAAGAGACCCTAGAGCTGGTGCATATTTCAGGACCAATTGTGTTCATCATGAATTCATAATCCAATGCCCATCAACATGTTCCAACTTTACCATCCAGTCCTAGACTTTCAAGAGCTGGGTTAGGCATCAAGCCCATCTGAATTAAGTTCTGAAACTCATCATCCCATATCGTTGGAATCTGCAATCAACCAACTGGAGTCAATTTATCTCAGAAGGAAAAGCAATAATCCAATTTATACGAAAAGAGTAAGTGCTGTTTGCTAGTGTTACCTGTGGAACAGGGTGTAATTGACCATCTACACTTCCCTGTGATATATGGGGATGAGTGTGAGACAAGCTAATTCCTGGTCCAAATCCAAGAATAGTTGAACCCCCAACTCGTGAACAAAGAATCTACGTTTGAGTTGACAATAAAAGTTATTACAAACTTAACGTGAAACGGCTATTTATTTAAATCATGACAACAAACTGCTCTTACATCTTTCGATATAATCTGCTCTATATCAACACTCAATTCTGGATTAACAGTAGAAAGTTTCATCGACAGGAACTGCAAAAGCAAAAACGAAATATCTCAATCAGTGAAAGGGGAAAAAATTGAGATACAGTTGTCCCATTCTAAACAGAATACGAGAGGCCCTAAAATGTTGGCATTGTACATAATCAGACTCTGGATTGGGTGCAAAGCTCCTTAAGCCTAGCTAAAAAAGAATGTGATTCTTCGTCCATAAAAAAAGAGTAGCCTAGATGGCTTTAGCTCTTTAAAACAACACCTGTTTAGCATGTCCATATCAACGTTTGCTTTTGGGCATTATATCACAAATAAAGAGTTGGCGGAAGATTTTCTTGCTTTGTTATTGATTGATGACCACTTGTAAAGTGGTCACATTACGTAATATCACATAAAGGTGGGTTCACAAATCCTCAAGGAACCCCTCTGAATGGCATATTTGAGGATGATTACTAATAGGTGGGGAAAATTTTGCCTATCTTGACTAGAGCGCAAATTTTTATATCATCGTGAACATTTCCAATCTAGAGCTGGAAACATGGATATGCTAAGTAAAGCTAACAATCAAGGTATTGTGGCTCCATGAGGTGAGTCAAATAATTATATGGTCTAAACAAACATGCCAAAAGAGTCGGAATGTAGTTTTTGTTCTTTAGAAGAAGCGAAATGTTGGAATCAGTACAGTAAAGAAGAACAAATCAACCAAATCATACAGTTTATTAGTACCTCAACTTGACGCTGCAGCGATTGCACGTAGTTTATGATTTCATCCAACATTAGTGCCTTCCCAGTGATCTGTGATGAATAATAAACTAGCAATCAGAGTTCAGTAGCAATGTCACAGTTGATACAAGAAAAACAAACCAAATTATGTTACCTTATCACATCCAGGAACCAGGTCTTGAAGATATTTCATACGCTGGCTAATCTTCTCTCTTCTTACCTGCAAGTCGAGGAGATTCGTACAGTCAATGTCTATGTTGCCACATGTATAAAGGATATACCATTTTGTTGAAAAGGAACAAAACAATTACCCTTTCTGCAAGGCTGTGGCTGTTAGTAGCTTGGCCTCGTCTGGCTCTCACATGAATGTAATCATCTTTCGAAGATTGCTCATTCTGGGAACTGTCTTTTGCTTGTTTTCCAGTTGACTTACCACGTGAGCCAGGGTTCTTCTCAGTTTTCTGTTTCTTACCATCCTGCTCTTTCAACCCCGCAACTGACTCAAGCTCCGCATCCCCACCCTATTTGGGAATGGAAATAAATATAAATCCGGGTTCTAAATTGTTAACTCAGTAAGAAGATAAGACGTAATTACTATGGCTACCTGAAATTGAGAATGAGTGATGCCAGAGGAAAAATCAGGAGCTCTTTTCCTTTTCATGGAATCAGGAGAAGATCCATTACCGCCCTCGTGTGAATTTTGAATATCTCCCTGAATTACAGCACCCTGATTACCTGCCTTCCTTGAGATCTTGTTGATGCCATGTTCCTTAGCCGAGGGGTAATCAGGACTAGTGAAGTTAGTGATCTGATTATATTCAGACAGGCCAAACGAACTAACCATCGCCGAGAAGTTAGAAAGGTTTGGCGATAGCTCAACAAGACTGGGATCCACTGAATATCGTTGAGTGTGGCAGGTACCATTGGTCCCCTGGGTTTCCAACATAGCAACGCTAAAAGGCGAAACAGAAATTGGGTTGTGAGAACCCAATCCTGAGCCTTTGAACTCCACATTCTGTGATAAGTCCCAACCAGTACTGAAGATCAAGTCTGCGCCATTAGAAGATTTGGGCAACAGTTCCGAGCTCAATATTGTTCTGACAATGTTTTCTGACTCCATATACATTTCCGAAGGTCGAGAATTCAATTTGTTCTCATTACTTAGCTTAAAGCCTAGATCATGATTACCATTGTCACCCATGTTCAGGAAACCAAGTTGAACAGGTTAAACCTTTTGATTTTGATCTATTTAACTGCCAAACAACTCAATTCCGAGGTCCTAAACCAGAAATTACAGACAATAATTAGTTAATCTAAAAAGAAGTTAAGTCTATAATACAAAAGCTAAAGGGGTTTTGACTAAAAGATGGTTGGTAATTTCTTGCAGACTCAACAAGGAACAAGTAAACTTGGCAGCTTTATATAAGCAAGAGGGAATTAAAGCAAAAGAAACCAAGTCAGTTGCAGCATCCCAAACACTGAAAGAAAAAGGAAGAAATCCAATGTACTAGGCATATAATCTACCACCCCTCACCAGCTATTTACCTCTACTTTCTAAAACCCCTAAGATCAAGCTTATTACACTAATACAATAAAAAGACCCACAGACAAGAAAGTGAACCTTTCAGAGCATAAAGGACACAAAGGAGTAAAGAATGACAATAGTTAACAGCTCACCAAACTTAAACATATAAAAGGAAAGCAGATTCCCTTTTGTTCTTTTGTTTTTAAACATCCCCTCTACTCAATTAACCATTAATTTCATTCAAACAAGCATCAATAATATTATATGGAACAAGACCAAATGACTACTAAATGAAGCTTGAACCACTAATACAGAGCATAACTACAATGGTATCTCAAGCTACAAGTCTCACATAAGAATAGGCCAGAAATGAGTACCTCTTAAAACAGTAGAAAATGAAATTCTGTACTGTTGCAGCACTTAAATGAACACACCACATATATAATATACTGTTGATGGAACCCTCAAAGCATGAAATGCTGGTTAAAATCAGGCAACAAAACAAAAAACACTAAATGTGTATTTGCAGAAGGACTAAAAGAAGCAAAAAAGTTTCAGTTTGTAAAGATCAAAGAGAATGGAACAAGTTGTTGGAATTGGAATAGTGACTGAAGATATAGAGAGTAGATAGTGAGTGGGAAATAAAGATAGGAGGGGACTTTGCTTACCTGCTCAAGTTACAGGTGAAATGTATGATTTTTAAATGACACACTAACTACTGCCAACTGCTCTTGCTGGTAAAATAGATTATGTCTAAAGCACTTCATTGCTTTGTAAAATTTTCTCCTTTTTTTTTAGTTTGTCTGATTATTATTATCGCAGCAGAAGTTGTTCTTCTCTTCAAACCCAAGCTTTCTTGATTCTTTTTTACTGACACATTTTTTTGTTTTTTGACAACTATCCTAACAGGACTCAAGCTGTTGTACACTCACTGCCAAGTGCCAACTAACCTTCTCATTTCATTTTCTTTTTTAGAACAAATCTTCTCATCCAACTCGGATCCATCAACCTCAATACAGCAACACCAACGACTTCTTGACCTATTGACAAGTCAAACTACCCCACGAACTGCACATTTTCACTAGACTAGATGCATAGGATTGTTACCATCGATCATGGCAGCATGGTTCAAAAAGAGACTGGTTCCTCTGTAACCGGTACAGAGATTATATCTCGTATCTCGGCGCGCACACACATATCTCGGAGCACACATACATCTCGGATTCAGATCAACAACAAGATAACACAATTACAGAAATAATCTCTGTACCCGGTTGTAGAGATTGCAAGTATCTAGTCCATATACCTTGCAAAAAAAATATTTTAACCCACAGGTAGTTTTTTACTATATCACATCTTACAGCGTCAGTCCCTTGTTTATGGGCTTCTTGGTGATGTAAAATGTTGGTTCACATTTTATAGGCTTCGTAATGTAAAATCTTACTGGTTTTTCGATATCACTATAGTTTGGGATTTTGAAATTTTTGGAATTTTGATAAATTTAAAAACCAAAATTCATTAAATTTTGACTCCTATTATATTTAGAATTTTAATTGATTTCAGAATAATTAATATTTCAATTCTATATTTAGAATTCTAATTTTTTTTTAATTTCAAAATAATTAATATTTCAACTCTATATTTCAAAATAATTTTTGAGAAAATGAAAATATTAACGAATTTTGAATATCACAACCTACAAATTGGTGCATTAAGATTTAAAACCAGTAATGAGTCATAAGAGCACGCAACAATCCGTAAACAGAAAAGGCTATTACTGCAAGAAATTAGTGTGACCGTGGAATTTGGTTAATCAATAAAACATATATATATCATAGAATTTGGATCTCCTACAGAACTTAATTCATCTTTTTTTTAATATATTTTTTTATGAATTTCTAATTGGTCATAATTTTATTTCTTTATTTACTTTGGGCAGAATGGACTCAATGGAGTGATGGGAATCTAATCTTATCATTTGGCGTTCTTGTCCTTTTACTGTTTCCAGCTGTGGATGTAACTTGGTCTTTTCGTCTTTCATTAGTTTCATAGATCTCCCTATCAAACTGTGGTCAAACCGTATCTTCTGGTCAATATTTCATGAGGCTGTGATCTAGTTGGATCGCCTATACGATGTTATTCTCCCGTAACTTACGCCTAGTTATTTTATTTTTGTCATCAGAATTCAAACGAAATATTAGGATAAGTCCAATGCATCACCATCTTTTATCTCCATTCCACTAAAAAATAGTATTTTGATAATGGGGAGTATATTTTACACTATTTTGACCGGCACGGAATTAAAAAAATAATTAATAATAATAATAATAATATAAAATTGAAAATGCATTCTAAAACTTTAAATTTTTACTTTAATCATTTTTAATGGAATGTACTCTATATTCTCAATATTTTGGGATTTTGGAAAACCATGGATAAATAATTGAGCATTATGAAATGGAAAAATACATTCCACGCCACTTTAGATTTTTACAAACTATGTCATTTCAACTAGTATGGAATGCACTCTCTATTCCTTAATATTACTCTCTATATATGGAAAATATTATGGAGATAAAGGGCAAAAATCACTGTTATTCCCTCCACTTTTGAAGAAATTGAGAGCCATTACACCAGCCTTAATATAGAGAATTGAGTATATTGAGTCTGGCACACAATTTTGGAGACACCAAAAGTTCAAAACCAAAATCCTACTCAAACTATTCGGCGATGCTTGCCATGCTGAGCTACCAAACGTATTGCGACCTGAACCATGGGTCTAATATTAGCCCAACCCAATACTGGCATATTTTAAAGCCCAACCTAGAAAAGGATTTTTTACTGCTAATAATCACTTTCACTGAACTTTTTAAACCGTTTCCAATACATAATACGTAGTGTCATTTCGAATAGAACCAAAATGTATAATGCTTTAGTTTTACTTTCCCTTTTCTGTTTCCTCCATATTACTAAAATCATGTTAGAACTTACAAAAGATGTGCCATAGTATAATAAACTGCGGGTTAAAGCATATGGACATGATTCCCCTCCCCCCCCCCCCCCCACACACATTGTGCTATACTCGCCTATACATATAGAGCAATCCCAAGGCCAGTGAAGATGACACATATTTTCCCCTTCGAAACATACAAACCTTATTTGGTAGCGTTTTAATTACCGCTTACAGTCATTTGCAAGTACAGTTTGCTCATTTTCCCCTTGGTTTCATGTTTTGTGACAATTTTATGCGTTGAGGACCTCTGTTTGTTATCCATGAAGGCATCAACAATTGCATGGTCCTATCACCTAATGGGGACAATAACTTTGAGAGATTTAATACCTAAGACAAGTGATTTTAACTAATATTTGCTCAAGCAATCTTCTAGTCCACATTTTCTCAACATATGTAAATGATGGTGTGTTTCCTCTTTAGAGCTTTTCTCTTTCTGCAAATATGTTCCCCCACTTTTTTGGATGAATTATAACTCGTAGCTATTTCCTACTTCCTAAACTAGTGAGAGTAAAACCACAAGCTTTTAACTTTTTAAGTACCCGCATTACATTAATTTAATGGGGTTCGATACATTAAGTATTCTTCTTTACTTTGCAAAAGCTTATATCAAGTAATTTTTACCATATATTGATAATAAGCATGACTAATAAAGTTCAGTTCATGATAATGCAACAAAGTAGATCCTGGATTCCATATCTTCCAATCAGTTCATCAACGCGTGCGGAAGACGTAATCATCATTTTGTTCTTTTAAGTTTTGTGCCAAAGTTGCAGTTAAGGAAACAAAAGAAAAAAAAACTAGTTGGTGTAAATCATCAAATAACTGTGGGCCTGATCTGATACGAAATCAATGATTTTGAATCTACAGGTAGTGACTCTCCAGGCATCAGGCACAGAATGATCTATGTGGGTGTGTCGGGGTGGTGGCACCCCAAAGATTTGTAAAAATCAAATAATATGTTAGTAATTTGTTAGAAAAATAGTTAGACTACAAGAATTCGCACCCAACTAAGTTGCATATACTCTTGCGCCCCTAGTTCAATTACTAAGTTGCATATACTCTTGCGCCCAGACATTGAATCTTGGTTCCATGTCTCCAGGATAGATGGGGAAAAAAGTAACTCTCATAACAATTTGTTTTTTTAATCACTCACAAAAATCAGATATATGAAAAGTCAAATATACCCCTAGCGTGAAATAATAAACAGTCCGACCCAATCGAAATGACCCGATATATATAGTATGAATAATAATTATTCATACCTCAACATAAGTTATGAACAATCATTGTTCGTTTCGATATGAACAATAATTGTGATCATACATTACTATTTTAAGTATGAAACTATTTGATTGTTGATTGTTCATACTTAAACATAATGTATGATCAATAAGAACACTTATTAGAGTATGAACAACATTGTTCATATCTATTTGGGTTATTCCTACATTAACATGAGCTATAAACATTCATTGTTTATATGAATAATTATTGTTCGTACCTATTTGGGGTATAAACAATCACTGTTCATACCTCAACATAATGCATGATAAGTAAGAACACATATTGGAGTATGAACAATCATTATTTATATCTCAACCTGAGCTATGAACAATCATTGTTCATACCTATTTATGGTATGATTACAATCAATGTTTATACCCCAATATAATGTATGATCAATAAGAACACATATTGGAGTATGAACAATCACTGTTCATAAATCAATATGAGTTATGAATAATCAATGTTCATACTTCAATATAATGTGTGATTAGTAAGAACACCAATTATAGTATGAACAATTATTGTTTATTTATATTTCAACATGAGCTTTTATACATTAATGTATGAGATATGTTTACCTATTTGGGTATGAACAATCATTGTTCATACATCAACATAAAGTATAAACATTCATTGTTCATAGCAAAATGACAGAAAAAATAAAATCGAAAAATATTTATTTCAAATCCGGGCTATTTGTCTTTATTGGTTATTTTCACTTGAAAATTGGTTTTTAGAATTATTTTCACTCGAAATTTGTCCTTGAAGTCGCTTGCAAAAAATCGAAAGTGTCGAAACTAAACGGAATAAAACAATGCTGGTTAGCCATGCAAACTTCCTCATGTTTCTCCATCTTTCCTGTCGCTGCTCTCTTAGCTGTTTTTCCCACTCCAAAGCCACCATTTCCCAACCCTACCAACAGAGAGACTCCAATTATATCAATACATACATATTTTATTTATTATTTATTATTTATTTTTATTTTTCAGATGGAATGTTTTATTCTATTTTGGTGTAAAATACAGTCAGATGGAACGAAACATCCTGTCTAAATTTTAAAACCATATTTGCATTGGGTAACATCTTGTATATTTTCACCAACAAGATAGTTATGAGGGGGGAATAGTCTTATGTGGCGCCTATGTGGAGATAACAAGTTGCTGATTGCATTAAGCTGGGTGCAATAATTCTCCATTCCCTAAAAAGCGGAGGGAGTGGCGGTAGTCTTTTTTTTCACTATTTGTATATCTCTCTCCATATATAGAGAGTGTTATTGATGAATAGAGAGTGCATTCCATGCGAGTTGAAATGACGTGGTTTGTAAAAACCCAAACGACGCGTATAATGGAGTCAATTGTTTTGTGTCCCCACCAAATCATATACTAATTATGATTTTTTTTTTTTTTTAATTAATTCTGCATTGGTGGAAGTGGCGTAGAATGGTCCGAACCATTGGACACCAAAATTGACTCCCCATATTCAAAACACTATTTTTCGATAGAATGGATAAAGAATGGATGCACCATTAGATTCGGCATTAGAAATGCTCTAACTGGATACATATTGCAAATTGGCATCCACATGTATTTACGTGCAAATAAATTGACGATATTTACAAAATGCGTCTCTTTGAGGCTGAATAGATTTTCGGTTATTATAGTGTCACGAAAATTTATGATGAGCATCTTGGAATCTAAACTTTTGTTCAGATTACTTATTTTCAAAACTTGGGCATATGAGCATATCTGCAAGTTACGAGCGATACATGCAGCATATCGTCAAAACTCCAGCAAGGCAGCAACACTACTTTTTCTTTTTTAGGTGAACAACAATAATAGATATACACTTGCAATTCACCCTAAATGCCGAAATGCTGCGATTTCAATTTGAATAAGCACACTTGTTAGCAAGACAAATTGTTCATCCCAAACACCTGTTCTGCTGATGATGCCTGGAAAACACTTTGCCCGTGGTCTGTTATTTTGTTCAAATAAACTCAATCAGATGGTTTGCGTTCAGACCTAGGCCTGCTGGTTCAAGATATATGATAAAGATCGGGCCCGATACAGCTTTAGAGACCCAAAGAGTTATTTTCCGGTCTGGGCTTTTTTTTAAGGTTACAAGTAAAGCCCAACTAAAGTTCAGTTGGTGGCTTAAGTTGACAATGTTCCACCTTAGGTTTTACACGCTCAATTAGGGATTAATTCTAAAATCAAGAAAATAGGCTAGAGAGTCTCATTTTTTTTTTAAAACAACTCAAAAGCCCGACCAATATTTTTTTTGGGTTTTAATACCCCTGCATTGTTTTTATCGGCATAATTTTATTTTTTATATAAAATCTTTAAAATCTAGACTTTTGATTCGAGACCAACCCGCCACCTGTTATTTTTTAATATAATTTATTCTTTTTTCACACTTGCAAGATAACTACCTAGTAGATAAAAAGTTTCGAACCACCCCTATATTTGTTTCCTTCTTTACATGCCATTTTTTTTTTCCTACAATCATCATTCTCTTAATCACTTCTAAATTTTATTGTTAGATATTGACTAAGAAAATGTTAAATTATTTTTTGCTATAGAGTATGTGTTTCTACCTTCATTCTTTTGTTAAAATTTTATTAGGTGTTGTACTATTTAAATTTGTTAGTGTCTTTTCCGATTAAAAAAACTTATCTCTCTCAATTAGTTGTTTCTTCTTTGATATTTGAGTTTTACTAGTTTTAATTAATAAACTCTTTTCTATGTCAACATAATTTTATTCCTTTTAAAATACAGTTGTGTTATGGAGATTTTTGTAAGGATTGATGAATGGCTCCGATATTTATTTCTTTTTTTATTTTGTGTTCAACAGTATAGCTTTTTTTATTTCTGCATTAAACTTGCGACAATGACCAGATAACTAACATGTTTATATTTGGTTCAATTTACATTACACAACAATTTTATATATTCATTTTTTTTTTTTTGGTGTTGCAATTTAATGTGAAAATCGGGCTGTGAGTGGTTTCACACAGTATGGATACACTTGAAGTTTGCATTGCGTAGGATTCTATGGTAAGTGAAGTTAAACACATATATGTGAAAAATGGTGATGGGAATTTTTTAACCAAGTTTTTTATTGAGATGGGTTTAGTTGGAGATGGGAATCAACTTGCCTTAACACTCTTCAGGTTGAATCTTTAATGTTAAAAGAGAAATCAAAGAGTCACTAGTTTCAAATCTGTAACATGCACTTTGAAATGCACTGTGTTCATTACTATTGCTTTGATTCACAAGAATAGTGAATTTTGCGTTTGAATAGAATTTAGATTTATAAATTGACAACTATATGTATTCATATTATATGACAAGAATCAGAAAAACAATATTACATCTCGACTTTTATGTTCGACTTTCAATCACTTGATGAGTTGATGGTTTACGGTTTAGGGGTTTCAGATTTAGTGTATTTGGGTCTAAGGTTCATTGTCTAGGGGTTTAAGGATTAAGGATTAGGGTGTAGTGTCTAGGGGTTTATGGAATAGTTTCAAGGAGTTAAGGGTTCAATGATTAGGGACTAGTGTCATAGGGGTGGTCATCGATTCTTTTTTCCTAAAACAGTACAACGAACTCCCAAAATGTGCATGTATCTCAAAATAAGTTCAAGTGGTGCTTATTGATTTTTCTCCCGGACTTCATTGATTAGGTCGTACAGTCCCTTGAGGGTGCATCCATATTCCCCAAATGAGCTATTTTATGTTATCTTCTTCTACTGGTATTTGAATATTCTTTTGAACTTTATATTTTGGATCATCTTCAAAATCAGAGTCACTGCTAAAATGAAATACGAAATGAATTGTATTTTAAAATGTATAACATCATATATATGAATTTGTATTTCTAAAATTGAGAGTACGACCAATACAAGAGATTTTACATTTTAAAATGTTGGCATACGCATTCTTACAAAAAAAATTGTAACATCTATTTACTCAATTACAAAGTAAGTAATGCTTGTAAATAATTAAGTTTCCCTTTTTGGTGGCTTAATGTAATAATGTTAACCAATTAAATAAACGATTTATAAGAAAAATGAGAGAAACATTTACCATAAACTTAAAAATCTTTTCTATAAAATATGAATTCTGATTGTGGAAATGAAAGAGAGTTAAATGGAAGATGCTATTCTAAGGGTGTTGAATTCATTAGTTAATGAATTTCTATATCTAATAATATTAATCTTTGTTAAAACGGGAAAGAAATTTGTTACATACCTCTGTCTTTCTCATTTTTTATTCTTTCACAAACATAATTTTAGTTTGAGAATTTAGTTGTCTAAATTTAATAACTGTTCTTATCTCAAAAGGTTTTTCTAGCTTTTTAGTTATCTAGAACCACTACGTTTTGAGTAGCTAGTCGGTTTTGGTTGTTTGCAATATGAGGACGTTTTGGTCTATTTCTTTTAAATTTGGGTGACATGTGTCAGTTTTCTATTTTGGTCAAATGGAAGTATTAAATCCTAATTTTTTTTTACCGGAGTCTTTGGACTACTAAATATTCATAACTAATCTCTCTAGCCTAATTTTCTTATTCTAAAATTTGGAGCATCCGTGGTTCCGAGTTCCCACTCCTAATCTATCCGGAAGGAGTGAAATATATTTACAAACTAATTTTACCAAAATCCAATAATTCATTGATAGACCAGATTCCAAATCGGAATTTGACACACTATTTTGAATGTCTGTCTTTTGACGGGGCTTTTGTGGTTATGTTTAGATATAACAAGTATTCAAACTGTGCTTCGTATCATTTTTTTTCCCTAAAGTCTTGAAAGTTGTCATTCGAGATCGATAGTTAGGTATGGTTCTTTTAGATTGTAATTGGTAATTGTAATTATACAGAAGAGGCCCATCTATTTTTTAAAAAATAGAAGATAATTATGTTATTTAAATGACATTAGAGAGTTTTTTCTAAATTATTAATAAAACATGACTTGTTTTAATTTCAGTAAAGAAATGAAGAATAATTATATAATTTATTTAAGTGATATTAGAAAGGTTTTTCTAAATTATTAATTAATAGGAGTTTGTTCTAATTTTGTGAGAGAGGTGTTTTTAAATTGAGCAAATAGGAGCTCACAAATGGCCTACTCCTTAGTGGCTATCATGTAGTGTAGAGACGTCAGTCCATTTTTTTGTCGTGGTGGTAAACTGGTAGAGAACACTTCTATGCTGCAATTCATCTAGGAAATAAGAGCAATGAGTAACTGCCTACGCTACTACTATTGGTTTATCTCAATCCTAGGCCCCGTTTGGGCCCGTTAAGTTAGGTCCATCCCTAAAATGTGAACGAAACTACCCAACTCTAGCTTTTTAATCCAAGAAGTTAAAGCCGCTTGGGTGGTGAAGAATGAGGACTACAAACCGCCCAGTTACTCGACAAAGGTTAGCCTCGCATCCTACAATCATTTTCAGAAACAGAAAATTTTAACGACCGTCCAAATCCGAACAATATCTACACTATGTATGTAGCATATATATTGTATATACAATGCTAACCGAGGGAACATTAACCAATTTAACGCATATTAGACTTGACATACCAACTGAGCAATCTGGCGAGTCAAGTATGTCTTAGGGTACTTGGACTTTAGGAGGAGGCTATAAACAGTGCAGCCGAATGGCAGTTTTGTTTTGTCAAAGTGGGCTACGGCGCTGGGGTGCAGTGGGGGCACGAGGTCTAATCACTGTCTCTGCAAGATGTTTGAAAGAGAGATTTGACATAAATGAAGCAGGTCCCAGAACAGAGAATAAACGGAAGCCAATGGCTTGTAAGCAGATGAGATCAGTTTCCTTAGATTCGAAAAGCATAATAAGTCAAAAGCTTAGATCTTAGCAGTCAACGTGCAAAGCCAGCCTATAATCATCTTCTAATGATCTAGGGAGTAGGGATATAGCCAATGCACGCGCCAGGATCTCTGGGTAATAGGCTAGTTTGTCAATATTATAGCACAGTACTACAGGTGTGGAGTAAGTGAAGAGAGAGAAAACTGCAGAGAGATTTTAATCACGAGCGTCGTCGGCTAAGAGCCTAAGATTGTTTATTAGATCTGCGACGTTGACAGCTCTTCCCCAATTTTTCTCTCTCTATTACGGAAGCCACTGTTTTATAGGGAACCTATTTTCGCTTTGCGTCCTTTGAGAACGACCTCACTCGCGCTTTAACTTATAGCTCTTTTCTATTTTTTTGATGAGGGCAATAAGCAACTGACTACAAGTCCTCAAGTCCACAATACTAATTGGGCACATAGTTGGATACTTGCATGGTTGCACTTGGGGCTAACTCACGCAAAACGCACCTACGGTTGGCTTCATAAATCATAATACAAAATGTTCGTGAATTTTGTTCGGAATACCCAAAAAAGAATCGTACAAATTCACATAGGTAGTTACACTGTAGTGGTATGAATGTATATGCAACCCAAATTTTATTTCTGTGGTCAGCAATAGTGTCAAATTAAACGGTGGAAGTATAGTTTGGTATTTCAAAATTATTGGAATTCCAACAAATCTAAAAATCAAAATTCATAATTTTTCAATCCATACTATATTAGGAATTTTAATAAATTTCAAAATTATTAATATTTTGATTTTATACTGTTTTTTCTAATTTTTTAAAAAACCAAAATATCAAACAGAATTCCAATATTCCGTCAGGAATAATGATCACTGGGTGGAACTGTGGAAATAAGTAGTAAAGTAGATACTCAGGCAGTGGTACTAAATAAGTAAATAGTAAATACAAATGGTTTTAATTGGGGAAGTTTATCATATCTCGTGAGTTGTGACCTACCTTTGGCATTTGGTGAAGGTCTAATGGTACCCGCATTGAACGTTAATTAGGCCTTTACGTGGTCCATGTGTTCTAGACTTCTAGTACTTGTAGTTGGTACTAATGTACTATCGCAGTAACTCATCTCACGCTTTAAAAATAGTTCAATATTTCAAAATTTAGAAATTCTGACAACATGAAAACACTTAAATTTTAACCGTAAGACAGGGAGATAATAGTTTCTCTAAAGAAAGGGTTGGATCTTTTGATTCAATCAAGGTATCATCCAATGTAAAATAAAAACCCATTAATATTGCCAAAATTATTAAAGTTTGTTCGAATTAAAATATAATTTGAAAATAAATATGTGCATACACACCGACTCTTTTAAAAACTTACTCAACAATCATAACTATATATATATAAATTTTCTAACAAATTGTGATTTCTGTTTTCATTGCTAACCCGTTTTAATTTCCTAACAAATTGTTTAAATCAAGTCAAAACCCGTTTTTTAATTGAATGAGGGACCTTGTTTTAATTTAGAATTGTGGTTCTCGTTTTTAGTAGGAGAATAATTCATATGTTTAATTAGAAGCGCAAAAATTTTCTTTTTTAATAGAGAAGGAATTCTCATTATAATAAGAGAATGAATCCCGTTTTAATACAAATTGATGACATAGAATTTTAAAAAAACTATAAAATTATAAAATTATCTCTTGTGGGAGTTTTAATATTAATACTAGCTTGTAGGCCCGTGCATACGCATTGGCTCTTTTGAAAATATTTATATTTTGTTTAGAAAATTGGGACTACCGTTTTAGTCGCTAATCCGTTTTAATTTTTTAACAAAATATTTTAAATTAAGTTTTAAAAACCCATTTTTTCAATTGGGAGAGAGATTATGTTTTAATAGGAGAATAATTTTCGTTTTAATTAAATACGCTAGATTTTCGTTAAATTTTCAATAGGGGAGGAATTCTCATTTTAATAGGAGAATGATTCCCACTTTAATTAAAAGTGTTAGAATTTGTTTTAATAGGAGAAGAATTCTCGTTATAATAGAAGAGAAATTATCGTTTTAATAGGAGATGACGTGGAATTTTAATAGAGTTCGAAAAATACCCCTTGTGGAAGCTTTAATATTAAGACTAGTTTGTAGGTCCGTGCATACGCACCGGCTCTTTTGAAAATATTTAGATTTTTTTTAGAAAACTGGGACTATCGTTTTAGTCGCTAACCCGCTTTTAATTTTCTAACAAATTGTTTTAATTAAGTTTTAAAACCCATATTTTTTTCAATTGGGAGAGAGATCATGTTTTAATAGGAGAATAATTTCCGTTTTTATTAGATATGTTAGATTTTCATTTTTCAATAGGGGAGGAATTCCCATTTTAATAGGAGAATGATTTCCGATTTAATTAGAAGTGCTAAAATTTGTTTTAATAGGAGAAAAAATCCCATTATAATATAAGAGAAATTCCCGTTGTAAAAAACGATTCCCGTTTTTCAAATATGAGAGAAATTTATATTTTAATAGGAGATGGCGTGGAATTTTAATAGAGCTCGGAAAATACCCCTTGTGGGAGCTTTAATATTAAGACTAGTTTGTAGGCCCGTGCGTACTGGCTTTTTTGAAAACTTGCTCAATAATCATTACTATACGTTAGGGGTGGGAATTTGGCCCTAACGACCCTAACCGGGCCCTGACCGACCCGACCCTAAGCCCTTACAACTAAAGCCCTCACAGAGTTTAGGGCAGGGCCGACCTGGCCCTAATGCCTTCTAAGGTGGTCGTCGGCTAAGGTTCAAACATATGCCCTAACCCTAACCAAGCCCTAGTTATAATTTCACTATAAAATACACAACTAAAACTATCCAACTCCTCATTACATATTTTCAATTAAAATAACACCTGCCCTTTTTGTAATTTATCACTTACCGTATGGGTACTTCTAATAATTTGTCTTATATCATAAAAACTTGTAAACCTAATTGTTTCTATCTCACAACTCACGTACACCTCACAACTCCCCGTCTAACCTAGTCGCCAAGAACAATAATGAGCACTGGGCACTAGCCTAATGAAAAATAGGTTGACATCAGTAAAAACTCATTCCATATTCTTATTTGTCTTTGTGTTCTTCAATGTTAAATGTAATTTTGGTGAGATTTGAGTACAACAAATAACGGATTTATGTCAGTGAAAGCTCATTCCAAAATGTGTCTTGTGCATTTTAACTGTAATTTTGAAATATAAATATGAGTCTCTATGTACTTCAGTTTATTAGATTGTGGATATACATTTTAAATTGTTGGATTTATCAAGAATTATTACTAGATTGGTTGTTATTCAAATTTCAAAGTGGTGGGACTTTGAGTTTGCAAATCTTTGAATTTTTTTGTAATATAAATGAGTTTTAAAACTGATGCAGTAAAAAGAATAAAATATATAGGCCCGGTCCTAAACTGTTAAAGAGGGCTTAGGGTAGGGTCAGGACTTGAAATTTAGACTTATGACCCGGCCCTATGGAGACTTTAGGGCCGAGCTAGCCCGACCCTAATAACTGAAATACTTTAAATGTTTAGGGTCGGGCTAGCCCGACCCGGCCCATTGCCCACCCCTACTATACGTCTATACATATAGAAATTTCATAGCAAATCGTTTTATTAGAGGAAGACATCCCCGTTTTAGTTGCTAATCCGTTTTGATTTCCTAACAAATTGTTTTAATTGTGTTTTAAAAACCTGTTTTTAATTGGGGAAATAGTCTCGTTATAAAAGTTAACTTAATTTAAAAGTGTGATTCTCATTTTAATATGAGAATAATTTCCATTTTAATTGGAAGTGTTAGAATTTATCTTTTCAATATAAAAGAGGAATTCCTGTTTTATTAGGAGTTTTGAAGAAAATAGTAGATTCCCGTTTTAAGTTGGTTTCTTAAAAGGAAAAAGAGATTCCCGTTTTATGTTGGTTTATTAAGTGGTGATGTTTTAATAGATCTTGAAAAATACCATTTGTGAGAGCTTTAATTTTAGTAGATCCGTGCATACGCACCAGCTATTTTAAAAACTTGCTCAATAATCATAATTATACATATATAAATTTTCTAACAAATCGTGATTCTAGTTTTCGTTGTTAACCCATTTTAATTTCCTAACAAATTGTTTTAATCAAATCTTAAAAGGCCGTTTTAATTTCTTAACAAATTGTTTTAATTAAGTTTTAAAAACCCGTTTTTTAATTGGGGGAGGGATCCCGTTTTAATTTAGAAGTGTGATTTTCATTTTAATTAGAAGTGTTAAAATTTTCTTTTTCAATAGGAAATGAATTCCCATTATAATAGGAGAAAGATTTCCGTTTTAATTAGAAGTGAGTAATTTCCGTTTTAATAGAGATCAAGAAAAATACTCATTTAAATAGATCTAGAAAAATACTCCTTGTGGGAGCTTTAATATTAAGACTAGAAAGTAGGCCCGTGCATACGCACCAGCTCTTTTGAAACACATATTCAACAATTATAACTATATACATCTAACAAATCGTAATTTCCGTTTTAGTCGCTAACCTATTGTAATTTCACAACAAATCGTTTTAATTAAGTTTTAAAAACCCGCTTTAATTTTCTAACAAATTGTTTTAATTAAGTTTTATAAACCCATTTTTTAACCCCGTTTTAATAGTTGACTTAATTTAGAAATATGATTTCCATTTTAATAGGAGAATAATTTTCATTTTCATTAGATATGCTATATTTTTCCTTTTCAATTGGAAAAAAATTCTCGTTTTAATAGGAAAAAGATTCCCGTTTTAATTAGAAGTGTTAGAATTTTTTTTTTAATAGATGAGGAATTTTTGTTTTAATAGGAAATTGATTCCCGTTTTAATTAGAAGTGTCTAATAAATAGGAAAGAAATTTCCGTTTTAATATGAGATGATGATGTGGAATTTTAATAGAGCTCGAAAAATATCCTTTGTGGGAGCTTTAATATTAAGACTAGCTTGTAGGCCCATGCATACGCACCAGCTCTTTTGAAAACATTTAGATTTTTTTAAAAAAATTGGGACTACCGTTTTAGTCGCTAACCCGTTTTAATTTTCTAACAAATTATTTTAAATGAAGTTTTAATTAAATTTTAAAACCCCATTTTTTCAATTGGGAATAGGAGAATAATTCCCATTTTAATAGGAGAATAATTTCCGTTTTAATTAGATATACTAGATTTTCTCTTTTCAATAGGAGAGGAATTCTCATTTTAATAGGAGAATGATTCTCGCTTTAATTAGAAGTGTTGAAATTATAATAATAAAAAAAAAATCTCATTTTTCAAATAGGAGAGAAATTCCCGTTTTAATAGGAAATGACGTGAAATTTTAATAGAGCTCAAAAAATACCCCTTGTGGGAGCTTTAATATTAATATATAGATATAGATATAGACTAAAAAGTAGACTCATGCATACGCATCGGCTATTTTAAAAACTTACTCAGCAATAATAACTATACATATAGAAATTTTCTAACAAACCATGATTTATGTTTTCATCGTTAACCTGTTTTAATTTCCTAACAAATTATTTTAATTAAGTTTTAAAATCCGTTATTTTTATTGGGGGAGAGACTCCAATTTTAATTTATAAGTGTAATTCTCGTTTTTAATAGGAGAAAAATTATCGTTTTAATTAGAAGTGCTATATTTTTCTTTTTCAATAGGGGAGAAATTTCCATTATAATAAGATAATGATTTTCATTTTAATTTAAAGTGTTAGAATTTCTCTTTTCAATGAGATAGAAATTCCCGTTTTAATAGGAGTTAATAACGTGGAATTTTAAAAGAGCTAAAAAAATATCCCATGTGGGAGTTTTAATATTAACAAGGTTTTAGACCCGGCCATATGGCCGAAATCATTTCTAAAATTCACATCTTCTAAATTTTTGTGAGGAATTCAATAACTTATAATTATTAGCATAAATTTTTGAAATTAATTTAATAATGTTTTCTTATTAGAGTTGTATAAAATTTCCTTGTCAGATGTTAAGTGACTTACTAAAGTTGTGTTGTATAAGAAAACTTCTTAAGATTAATAGTTCATGTTGTATTATGAATTTTTTTATGATTAATTAAGAGTGTCCACGAGGCATGCCTATGTCTCAAGAATGTGCCACCTAAAAAAGAGATTATCCACATAAATTGTACTCTGATTTAATATAGAAAGATGTGATATATAGATATTAATATATTAATTGAATTACAAGAGTTTATTAACTGGTAGCCCAATGACTCCACAAGTTTGTCAGGTGGTCCAGGAAGGAATATATGAATATGGCAAGCTAGGAACCTTGTTAGGTTCGTTTGGGGTTTACTTGGCATGGAAATAAATTAAAGGGGCAGAATAGAAAGGAGTACAATGTCTAAGTAGGAGAGGCATTGAAAGCCCAGTTTCTAAGTTAGAGCAACAGCCCCCCCACAGGAAACAACCACCCTTATTAACCCTCTGCTGACTCAAATGTAACTCTCAGTAACTTTCAAGCTTACCTCCGTGACCCCATCTCAGTATTAATGGTCCCCGTGTAGTTTTTCGGGCAAAAATCTAAACTGCCACTATGAACTTAAAGAGTTTTCCTTTTCATTATAGCTGGCAACATTTTTCACGATCAGTTTGTGTGCAAAAAAATTGTGGTTTTAAAACCAAGTCATTCTTTCAATCAATCGACATGGTCATAACTTCTTCTTTTTCCCGGTAAATTACATGGCCATAAACACCGATAGGAAGATAAATCATCAATGCATCATTCTCTAGAAAAATTATAATTTCTACAGAAATCCAGTTTTATTAGAAATTTAGAAGTCAACTGTACAATGGTTGAAGCCAGCTTGAGTACTAAGTATTAACTAAGACAGTAAAGCATATTGATTTTGCATTCTATTGCAAAGAACTATTTATCTGTCATAATGTCATACACAATACTGTTGTGATTTTTTAGGTTTAATTATTGTTCAACTTTATGCTTGTATTCATGTCTGTTTGTCTAAATAAAATCGTAAAGCAAGTTTGATTTCTTCTTGTATTGTTTCCACATAGTTAGGGTCCTGCAAGCTGTAGAGCAACTTACCAACTGATGTCCGGAAATCACGCAATTTTATCAACTCAAACTTGATACTACAGTACAGCTATATATATATAATTTGTTTCTAAGTAAATTGTTTGTGGTACATCATACATATCAACATATCAGTTTGAATGTACCACGAGCCCATTGATCTGTTGGTTGTTGGTAGTGTGGTTGATTATTAATAAGCTGGTCATCGGATCAAGTCATGCTGTCATGGTGCGTTAAAAAACACTAATAAAAAAAAACGAAAAAAATATCAATTTGAATGCAACCAAATTTCCTTAAAAATAAATAAAAATTATTTAGCCTATAACTAAATTTGGATATCATGGAATATAACGAGAATGAATAATCATGATCCCGGTATGGTAACTCATCATATAGATTTTTTTGAAAATTTGAAACAATGTATAATTTCCTAGGAGTTTTTTAGATAAAAATCCCTACAGTTTGTCTCTTTGTAATAAACCCTCAATGATTTGGCAACTCACACTTAACTACCTGCTCCGTCCTGAATCTATTTGGGCACCATCCATATTTGCTATTTTACCTTTGTCTTCTTCTTTTTATTCCCTTTCTAATCTTTCTTTTTTTAGTAACACCTTTCTCCTCAAAACCAATTACACACACACACACACATATATATATATATATATTTGACACAGTTGAAACGTATTCAATTCAATTCGAGAAAAGAGATTTTTTTTATTCTATGATCACTCTCAGAACCCTACGAACGATCTTTTCTTGAAAGTAGGGATTGATTTCGATCTCTGTCGTAGGGTTTACAAATCCACCTAAGTAAGTCGATCTCTTCAAACCTTCCATGATTATATCTTTATAGTAAGTTGATCTCTTCAAATCTTGTTCGAAATTCTAAAAAAATCTCTTAAATTTCTTTAAAGACATGTGAACATGGTGAGTTGTCGTGGTTGGGTGGTGGAAAAACAATGAGTCAACTCAGTTAGTTTAGTTAAGCTAGGATGGAAGAAGGAGAAATTAGAAAACGGGGGTTAAAAGAAAAACACAAGGTTAGAATGGGCAATGAAGCAAATATAGATATTGGCCAAACAAAATCAAAACGGAGTGGGTAGTTAAGTGTGAGTTGCCAAATTATAGGGGGTTCATTACAAAGAGACACGTAATGTGGGGGCACTGGCTTCCATCTAAGTGACAAGACAAAATACGCCACGTTGCCTCTGTGAAACTAGGAACCCTTAACTCCGATTTAAGGGTTCCTAGTTTGACCTAAAACAGACAAAATTAAAATTGAAAATAAAGAAAGTCAGGATATAGGAGAACAATATACAAATCAGTAATGATACAACCAACTAATTTGACCTACTTAACCGACCTACTAATGGTAACCATTGATTTGCATAGAAATACATGTCTGTGTATATTGCAATGCAAACCCAACTTTATCCAAATATTGAGTCACAATAGTAGGTCTAAAAAGTAGGCCTATGTAGACTCATATACGAATAGAGAAGTAAAAGAACTTATATCTCCTCTCTTTTAGTCCTCTACTCCTCAATTTTCTTCCGACTCTTTTGATTATTTTTTTTCATCTATTGCCCACTTCTTTATTTTCATTTTTTAATTAATAAAACCTGATTTTTTTTCAAAAAAAAAAAATATCACTAGCACGTTTTTTAGTAGAAATGAACTGAACATGGGATTGTTGGAACTTCATTACTTTGTAGATGTTGGACTTAGGGTTGATTAAATTTTGGAGTAAATTTCTTTAAAATCAATTTTGTTTGAGTAGAAATTAGGATTCACTTCTTTGAGTTGTTTGGGTTTTTAGTTTTGGATGTGATCATTTTGATCTCGGAATCACATCCAAAATAGTTTAAGAAATAAAAGAAAAAAAAAATGGAAGATTGAAGAGGCAATGATGAAATAGCCTAGTAGAGTATTTTATATTTTTCTTTTGTAGTGCTCCTATTTTAAGTATTTTCTTTCTTTCCTTGATTAATTTTTTTTTTCTCATTTTTTCTCTTTTTCTCTTTTCTAATCAAGGGGTATCCAGTTTCGTAGTTGACAGGTGACATAATGTGTTTGGTCTGTCACGTAGATGGAGACCAGTAACTATCTCTTTAGCATTTTCGAATTTCCTATGATTTAGTAGTTATTACAAGTTTCAACAAGGAATCAAGGATTCAGGATGGCTTTGAAGTTTGAATGCATGTGAGGAGATGCCGACACCCAACACGTGCTGTACTCACTCAAGGTATTCATTACTGGTGCGGTAGAGTTTACTGTTCTCTCAGTTCCACAAATCATGTTTTATTTGATCAAGTGGAGTTGAAAAAGATGATGGATTTTAATGGAAACACATTAAAAAAGTTGCCAGACAGGTATTAATTATGACCACAAATCCTTAAACTAAACATTAAAAGTCAATCATAAGGATATCAATCTAACCCTTTTTTGAATAATGGAATGGAATGTCTGTTGCTTTTGAGGAAAGCCCAGACAAAACATAGGAATTGTAATGAAAAAGTATAATATGTGTGGTGATGAGATCTAACAAAAAGGTTGGAGTCAAAGTAAGACCTCTATGCATAATTGGCAAATGTTGAGCTGGTTTAGAAAAACAGATAGCTTTCATTACCATGCGTCACAAAATGACCATATTACCACCATCACTTCACGGTTCCGTCTAATTCTTTTCCATCAGTTTACAAAATTTTCTCCGAGCCCCAAAACTTATAGCAACATAACTGCTCCTACTACCACCACTACCTTCACTGCAATTCAAATTTCCTCCACTTACAATTGAAAACTAGACTTCTATTTCCCCTCTTTTTTCCCTACAGCACCCACCAATATTGTTCCTTCTTGTGGTTGAGCAAAATTTTACAAGTTACATAATATGGTAATATGAAATCTAGGTATCAGTCCAAGCAGCAAACATTGGCATGTGAGGCATGGATTCTGCAGACCTAAGTTGAGCAGATGGAATCCAAGAATTCATCGAGGTTGCCGGGTTCAAGAACTTGGAACCGGATGGGGGCCTTGCAAACAGCATTGAGAGGCCATTCTTATCGGGGCTTCCTTCTCTGGAGCTGTTTACACTAGTCACTAATGAAGAAGAATTAGACAAGTGAACTTGGTCCTCCACCCCAACTTGGTCCGAATTCATAATCAGATCATGCAAGGCCCCTGAGAAAGATGTATTCCTATAACTCCCAATGCCATTTGATTTTTGGTCAAGAGGCTCCACAGAGTCACTTGGTTTCTGCGGGGAGGATTGATACATGAGCGTCTTCCAATCTGATCCACCCACATTGTGCTCTTCTCCTAAACTGAGTGGTCCAGTGCTATTCTCGGAAGGAGGATGGTGATCAATCGGCTCAGTAGTAGATGTTATCTCTTTCTTTCGCTTAGCATGTTCACGGCCAAGGAGGGTATTGCTTGCCATAATCCGTTCAACATCATATCTAGTCATGTCAAAGTTAGTAACCGCACTTGTGCCACGGAACTTGATTGCAGCAATGTCGTAAGCTTCAGCCGCTTCCTCTTGAGTGCCTGAAATTCAATTTTTAATTAGATATGATAAGATCCTAATAAGAGCTTATAATAGAATCCCTGACTAAAGAGCCTGTTTAAGTGGTAAATATGCCGAGATCATTGAAGTACTCGTTTATCTTGGGATAAAATTTGAACATCCCATAAAGATATTAAATTCTTTAAAAAACGAAAGCATGGCAACAGTAAACACAAGACAGAAATATCTGAAAAAATTTCAAGCTTTAAATTCTTACCAAATGTTCCAAGATAAAGGTCTTTGTTCCCTGCAACCCTGCCAATCCGGGCTTGCCATCTTCCATGTTGGTGATGTCTGCAGAAATAATGGGAGATTTCTGGGTAAAAAGACCCTCTTTATTGTTTGAGTAATATTTAGGACTAGAATATATTGAATTATACCGTGTGACTCCTCGATATATGGAAGCCCCTCTTGAGAAGCCACTGCTCTTCCTGCATGAGAGAGAGAGATGGAGGGATGAGATTCATCCAAACACAGTAAATGTAAATCTAGGTAGATACATAGAAATGGACCATAAGATAATGTTACCTTCTCAAATTAGCAACATATTCCTGCCTGGACATGTTCTTCATTTCTTCAAGTTCATCTCGATAATTTTCTAACTACAATAACATAAAAATCTTCACTTCAGTAAGTCAAAAAGTACACAAACAAGAAAATTAATGGTTAACAAGTCTGTTCAAATTGAATATTACCGTGAAGTTGATATAAGTAGAAGGGCCCCAATACTTCAGAGCTGCTAGATCATAAGATCTTGCAGCTTTCTCTTCCATGTCATAACCCCCTGAAATCAAATTAAAATCGAGTCATGCTTTAGATATTATTTAAGATTTCACCAGAATTTACAGAGGAAATACAAACACTCACCAAGATAAACTGAACAGCATTATTTGATTGGAATGGTATCAACAGCAAGCAACAACATGAGTACATGACAGAACAGAATCAGTTGTACTAGTCAGGCTAACAAGAGAAAACAGACATGAAGAATGCAGAACCATATAAAAATTTCTTGGTAAATGATTTTTTTTTTTGTTCCTTAACTAACCTTGCCTCCCTTTTCTGGTTTGTCCTTCTTTCTTGCAACTATTATCCCACAGATGGGCCTCATATCTACCAGTCCATCTATGCCTGAAGGTAATAAACCAACAAGATTAGTATAATAATTAGACAGGGAAGAGAATGACAAAAAAGCAAAATTATACCAAAAATGAAGACAAATGTGGTAAAAAGTTTAACCATTAAAGGAAAATAAAACAAAACCCACTTCAAGAAACACCAATGTGAAAATAAGAACCAAATACAAAGAAAAAAACAAAAAGTAAAACATGAAGAGGTGTGAAGTGTGAACTGTTAACTGACCTTGTGACACCTCTGTACTGCGATGTCCTCTGCCCAAATGTGTCAAGGGATTTCCTGTGAACTGGTTGTTTCTGGCCAACCTTCCCACCAGGCCCTCTCTTCTTTGTTTCCATGGCCATACACTCAGTTCCAGTAGGTGAAATTTGCTGTGGAGCTGTAATACAGCTAGACTGTGAACCAGGACTCATGGACAAGCTCAAAGACTGCAAGTCCCCATACCCCATTGCACCAACATGGCCAGAACCACCATTCTCACACAGAAAACCATCCACCTTCTGCTCCATGCCATTGTGGGTAGGATAGTGTCTTGCAACCCAGTTTCTTAAACTTGGAATACCATCTTCACCCACTGGAGAAAGTTGGGAGCTGCAATCTGCAAGGTGGGTGTCCTTGCTGTCCTGCTGCAATGGTGCTTGATACATTTCTTGGTTTGAAAGTCCAAAGTAATATGGGTGTTGTTGAAATTGTCTAGAAGTTTGTTGGAGGTAACGTTGTCTGTTGTTTTCATTCTCAGAACTATGATGGTAGTAGATGCTATCTTCCATAGTTTCTCTATCACTGCTGTCATACTGATGACTTGCCATTGTTGCACCACCTAAGAAGTCCTCTAGTTTTGGGGATGAAGAGGGCACCAATCCTTCACAATAAGAGACCAAAAAAGGGCCTAGAGATTTTAAAAACAATGTCTCAAAGTTCGAAAACAGAAACCAGGCGAAAGAAAGAAAGATAATGGTTATACAACATAAATAGAAAGAGATGCTGCTAACCTTCTGGCTGTGATCTGCTGAGAGCTTCCATGATACAAAGAGACCCATCAGACTTAAGTGGCATTACAGACAAATGGGAGTAAAACCCACCATTTTCACCATCAACCCCATCACAGATTCCAGAGTTGTTTAGGTGAAAGAAGCTTCTTGGAACTGCAGTAGAGACAGCAGCAGAAGAAGAAACATGTGTTGGATGATGATGATGATGAGAGTCTGAAGAAGCCTCCATGTTGATGTGGGGTGAGAGGGAAACACCCAACCAGTTGTTGTTGTTATTACTGTTTATATTATTCATCGACTTCATCTTCTTCTTTCCTACTCCCCAAAGATCCTTAGAAAGATCTCCTCCTTCAAGGCAACTCAATCATTGAAAACAAATAAACTAATGATTCCAAAAAAATATTGCTTCCCTTCATTTGAAAACTGTGTCTTTTGTTTTCTAGTTGCAGCACTCATGCAAGAAGTATATCCATTAACTAAACTGAGAGGTTTCCTAGAGAATGAACACACACTCCTCTATGCATCTAAATAAACCCAACTCTTGAATCCATGCACTCTCAAGTCCCCACAATCTCTCTCTCTCTCTGAAAAGTTACACAAGGAAAAACAAAATAAAACCCTTTAAACTAAGCAAAAAGAATGAGTTCCAGCAAGCAATGCTGTGTAGCCCTCTTGCATTCCATAGGGATCTGCGTAGGTGCGAAAGATTATGCTTTTTTTACTTTCCTTCTCTCTCTCTCTTCCCTTTACTTTTCTTTTTCTTTAGCCCCTTGTGGCCTTAGAGTTATAGGCCCTACTTAAATTCAGAAGATGGGTGAGCAAATTAAAGGACCAAAACCTGTACCAAAACATTCAATCCTACTTCATTTCACAAGTGGGTTATTTTGACTGATCCTTTCCCAGAAAACCCTGTAATTTTGAAGTAAAAGTTTCCCTTCTCCCTACATAGGTATCTAGTGAGTTAGCTCAAGGGGTCAGAAATAACTAAAACTAGCATGCTTTTTTCTTGTTTTTCTTTGTTTTTACAGTATCCAGGCAGGCCTTGGATTGATCATAGATTTGAAGGATAGGACAACTGTCCCTCTAGTCACTTCACTACTGACTAGTACTGCTTTAGTCCATCATCTCATTGATTTTAACTATTTTTTAAAAATGTGCCACTCCATTCGACCGTTCCAAACTTCCAGCAAGTTCATTAGAAAAGTAAAGACATAAAATATTTTTACAAGTCTTGAACCTTGATGTCATAATTCTCAGTGCTAGTGCGTACAAGTCTTGAACTCTTGATGGCATAACATTTGTACACATATATTACGCACAAGTATTATGGAGATTAAGAGTTAAGACTGTGCATAAACAATGATATCGTCTTGATTGTTTTATGGAATTCGATGCGATAACTCCGTAGTCACATTAAAAAAGACCACGATATGGTGGATGGAGCTGTGCATGGGAGACTAGCTAGATCAGCGCACACTTGAGATTGCAAAGGAAAAAATGCACTCTCGTGTAGTTTTTCGGTTAGGCTTAGAGCACAGTACGTGCCATCTGATCCGAGTATAAATAATTGAAAGAATTGAGACAACTACAAATACTTGAAAGAGTGCCTACTTGAAATGCTTTTCTTGTTTTTTTTTTTCGCTGAACAGATGCTTTTCTTGTTACTTGCTTTGCATGTAGTCAAACACTTGCTTTGTAGACAAAAAGCGATACTGAATTTTTTTGGAAATATGCTAGGAATGATGAGTAAAGGGTCCCTCAAAAATAAAATTTTAATGGGATATTATTAATCATGCTTTCTATTAATACTGTTACTAAGTTCATATATGCAGTAATGCGAGACTGCTCCAGTAATGCATATCAAGTTATCAACAAAGAAGTTGCCAAAGCTGGCTTTTGGAGAGTTGTTAGCCTTCAAGAACAAACACAACTAAACAAACTGTAATTAGATGAGTCTCATACTCTCACCCAGCTTTAATTTATAAAGTTAATAGTGATGGGAAGTACTGCATTATGTCTACAGAAGTTTCAGCTTTATTTGGGCTAGATTTTTTTACAATGTTTTTTTTTGTTATTGCATGAAATTTAAAATTTGCGTGAGTGTGCTCATGGGGACAGATTTTCTAATGCGAATGATTTGGTTTCTAAAGATGGATGAATTGGGAGGGAAAATTGTACTGCCAAGGAAGGAACTCTTTTGATTACACCAATGATGAGTGAATCCACCAACAATAGTGGCTCAGAGATTTTAGTAAGGCCCTTCACTCTTCTTTTTTGGTAATCAACATATATTATACATATTAGGAAGCAGAATTTACATTCGGTCTATCCTCTTCCAAAGAGCTCATCAGCCACATAGGTGGGAGCTGGACCCATTCACAAAGAAGTGGGATATTATTTATATATTGGCTGTCATAAGTTGCTAGGATTTGTCATGTGTGCAACTTTGTTTCCAGTACTTCTTACCCAGTTTGTATAGACGCTATCAAAACAATCAAAAAATACTAGTGCATAATTGAGAATGAGCTGTGATGGCCATGATAGTTTTGTATTTTTCCGCTCCAGTTTTTATTTTTGCTGCTTGAAAATCTGTCTCCACGACTCCACCTCTATATGGGTGGAAATGAACTTTCCATACCAGCTGATTCCTTTGAGTAAGGCTTGACATTCTGCCTCTTCATAGCATTGGTTCCATCCCTGTTCTCTTCCTGCAGCAAGATAGATTCAATTAGAGTCTCTTAAGACATAGCTATAAGTAGACTTGTCTCCCTGTTGATTAAAACTTGCGCTGGTGCTGAGTTTCAAGTAATTCTCCAAAGGGGGGTTTCCACTTTTTGAGTTGTTCTAACATCTATGGAGCACATGAGAATGGTTAGTAACAAAGAATTTTTGAACTAAACAATGTAGTTTATACATATTTGGCTGCCTATTAACAATTTACCAACAAGCAATCCTAACTAATAAAATAGGCATTAATAATAAAAATGAATAACAGTAATTTTGTGAATAGCTTGGTTGTTTGTCTACCTAGTTTAATTCTGAAGATGTGTTTAAGTGCACAGTGCACAATTTTAAAACTCGAAATGAACTCTGCACCAGGTCAAGAGGTACATACAGATGACAGAGTAAGACAATCGAGGGACTCCTTAACAAGTCGGAAAAAATGAGATTGAATGAAGTCAATGATGCGAAAACGAACCATTGTTTCACGAAAAATGAAAATATAATTTTCACGAAAAGTAAAAAGCAAAAGAAAAAATATTAATACATCAGGAAAATTACGATATATGGATAGCAATTATTCTTTCAAGTTTAAAAATCTAGTACACCAAAACTAAGTAAAATGAGCAACTCCCTTTCTCAAACTTGTCAATCCTTTAAAAACATATATATCTCACTAATCAATTAAGTCCCAAAAACATACTCAAAACAAATATTGTTGACTTAAATTGTTTTCTAAGAAAATGAAGAACATGAAAAAATACGAAGACTAAGTTGGAAGTGTCGGAGACCACCGTTAACTATTTGGACAACTCACTAATAGGATAGTTAGAGCATTTTTAAGAGGGATACCAAAAAAACACCAAATATTTAAATATTTAAACCAAACCAATACCAAACCAACACTAACCAACTTTATGAGCGATATCAAATAGTTGACATCAAATGACGCGCTTTTGGATAAACCGCGCCGTATAGTCCACGCAGTTTTCACAAAACTGCGCCACAAAAGCCCACCACAGAAGCCCAAGCCCACACTGTTTTTCAGAAACCGGGCGGTGTATCGAACACCTCGTGCTATGTCTTTATATATCAAATCAAAACCGCGCGGTTCATTCATTTTTTATTTTTCTCTCAATTGATAAGTCATCTCCTTATTAAAAAAAATAAAAACCTACTTAAACTCTTAAAATTTTATATGAATCATTTTCAACCTTTTCAGTATTGGCAGTACACAAATGACATTGGCAATGATGTGGAGGTAGAAGAAGCTGAGGAAGTAGAAGTCGATGATATGGGGGAGAAGAAGTCGAGAATGTCATGTCGACTAATAGACATCCATATGTACTTGAGTATTAAATTAACGACTTCGATTAACAATTTAATCCCGATGAAACACTTGATATGCAAGTTGTGTCTTTTACACGTGATACAAAATATGTGTTGAGTGTAGTGGCTAATTCTTAGGTAATTAATTAGTTTTGATTAAATATTTTGAATATTATATATTAATTAGAATCAATTAATTATTTAAATTACATACATTATTATTTTTTTTATAATATCAGTAAGTTATTGACTACCGAGTTAGATCGGCTTTACTTGGTGTTAGAGAGTGGTGGAAGGTTCTTAAGAGTTCGGATGAGTTTGTACATATTAGAGATAGTATTTTGTATACACCTTTGGGTCTTTTGGTTGATGTAGATTATGAGAACGCTAATTGGGTAGTGGTCATAGTTTTAGTAGAAAGATGGTGAAATATAACTCATACATTTTATTTTCCTTGTGCGGAGTTGGGGTTTACACCACTAGACTTCACCATGAGTTATGGGTTGAGTATCGTTATAGGCCAACTAATACTTTTTAATACAAATTATGAGAACATTGCTAATATGTTTATGATTTTTCCTCTCTTGGATGCGGATGGTTATGATTATTCTGATATTAAGCTATCTCAGATTAAGACTGCATACATGAAACCTCTCTTGGATTCTAATACACGTGCGGCGTTAGCTTTGACTGTTCTACTTGGTAATGAGGGTGCTGATATGTATATTAGGGTTTTTTTTATGTTTTTTATTAGGCATGTTCTGTTTTCAAATGGTCATTCTACTGTACGATTTGGATATTATGCTTATGTTTCTGATTTGCATAATATAAGAGATTATAACCTTGGTAGCTCAGTATATGTCACACTGACAGCGGCGTTAGACAAATCTTCACAGATATTTAAAAGTAAAAGTCCTCAGATTACAGGATTCACAAGACTTTTAAAGATTTGGTTTTATGAGTACTTCCGTTGTCTTTGTCCTAACAAAGACATGATTGCTGATACTCGCCCTAGATTTGCAAGTTGGTCAGAGCTTCACTTGACTCGTAACAGGGGGCATATTAGAAATAATGTGTATATGGCTCGTGCTCAAATTGATATTAGATCATTGTCATCTATTGAGTGGAAACTTTGACGTTTGTCTACTGCCTTTAACGATCTAGTTGTGCAGTATGCTTATATTTTGTCACGTCATAGAATTATTTTTGTCGCACATGACTGTAAGGTTTTGTACTGTTGCGACAGATGTTGGAGACAATTGACTAGACGTTATGGAGTTCCATGTGCTCCCATACCAAATGTTAGTGATGCTAAGTCGTGGAGTAGAATTGAAGTTCATGTCAGTGGTGGTCCTTGGCCAGATGCATCTTCTTTTGTTGTTGAGTAGACTGCTGATCAATATTATAGATGGTGGAACCGTATCTCTATGGGTCCGTTGCTGCCCCCTGTTGGTTAGGGTAGCAACTTCAAGTTTGTAGGCCTACAAGGGATGAGACATGAGGTATGTATTCCCCGTCATAGCCTGTTTACAACCCACAACCTATGAATGCATATCATTCAACTCCTGTGTATGCCACTAATCTGATGATATTTGCTGTGTGGACCTGATGGGGAGGCTACTTACCTTTCCATTTCTGAGGTGCCTGATGCTCGTTTTCATGAGTTAGAGCCGTAGATTGATCAGTATACCCTAGTGAGTTTAGTTGTTTTATTTATCTTCTTTATTATATATGTAATATGTACTCACATTGTATTTTCTTGGATTTTCAAGATGTTTATCAGGAAAGATATGAGAACAATGTTCATATGTTTGATGGGATGAGGACTACTTTGTATCATTACAGCCAAAAACAAGAGGAGACATATTCTCAAACATATAAGCAATCCCAATGTATGTATGAGGAGACTCGAAAAGCGTATGAGGATAATCAGCAGGTGTACACACAACAACATCAGGCATATGAGGAACTTCATACTGAGATAGTTAACCTTTGTGTAGACATAGAAGATCTTGGTTCTTAGGTTAGGAACTTAGAAGTGCAGCTTCGGAACATCTAAATGGAAAGAGGAGAGTTATCGAATGGTAAGGGGTGTAAGAAGAGAGCTAAATAAATTTTATATAATATGATATGTATAAGAATATGTAACATGAGCTCATTTTATGTTGTGATATGGTATTATTGTTGATTTTCAAAATGTATGACAGGATTTGGATATATAAGAATTTCAAAAATACAAAAAAGACTCCGTTGGATCCTAATACGCGAGTAGAGTATAATTCATTCCTAGTATCATTTCCATTCTCAAACAATTGCACAATTCATTCTTATTATATACATAATTAGATATTTCGACAGTATAATTCAAGTCTAGTTCCTAATTTCGGTATCATTCAAGTTCAGTTCCTAATTCCGGTATCATTTTTATTCATATCATCACGCGGTTTTGGATAAATTGTGCAGTTTTCGAAACACCACAATATAGAAGCCCATAGTCTAGCCCAAGTCCATGCGGTGTTCGAAACACCGCGCGGTTTAGTCAAAACCGTGAGAGAGATTTGATACAACACCAAAATAAACACCAAATTTTTGCTGATTTGGTATTTTTTTTTGTATTTTTTTTTTTAGTGTTTTTATCAAAAGGTGTCTCTCCTGAAGATGAAAAAACACCAAATTATTAAAAATTTGGTGTTTGGTGCTAAGATGGTGTCTCTCCTAAAGATGCTCTCATAGATCTACTTGAGCTTTAATTAGACAAAACGAACCATTGTTGGTTTGTATTTTTTTTTTTTTTTTGGCTACCACAAAATTTTCGTTGGAAAAATGCAAATTGGTAAATAAGAGGGTTGAAATTGAAATTATCTTGGAAATTTCGTGAAAAATATGACACTATCAGTTCAAAAAACTTTGAAACTAAAAATGTAAAGTCCCCCCTTCAAGGCCTACCGAAAATGATAATTTTCTTTGATTGAACCTAAACGGCTCTAGAGTATTGTCCAACGGGCATTTTATTTAGTGATGTAGTTAGGTCTAGTGGAGCTCCAAATAATACCGTATAGGTTGAGAGTTGCTCATTTTTTTCCTTGGCAGTGTCAACTCCAAAATTTACTTCATCTCTCACCATGAAAACTACATATTACACTACAAATACCTTTTATAAAATACAAATGAATGTCTTAACATTTTATATACTTTATTTCAAATTTTGTATATTAAATATACGTACAACAACATTCGGTTCTAGTCCGGTTATTTTAAAAAAACACTCAATTCCAATTATAGATGGTATGTTTTTTTAAAAACTCATTTCTTCATGGTTTTTAAAAATAGAAATCTTAATCATTTTTTTTTTTCACATTCCGTTCCTGTTAAACAGGTACCATCGACACCCCTACGTCTATTAGGTCTACAGTATGTTTATCGCAAAAAAGAAAGAAAAGGATCATAGATGTCCTCCTAGGAAACCACCTCGCTAGACATTGTGCAAGGTGGGTCCTGGAAACAGCTGTGTATTTGAAGTTCCAAATAAATTGCAGGAACCCCTGTTCAGTCTGAAGTTCTGAACTCTGAAGTCTGAAATCAGGTACTCCTCAGTCGTTTTGTTGTGAGCCTTGCCCCACAGGCCATAGCCCAATGCGCCCTTGTGTTTGGGCCTATTCAAATTGAACGAAATAGTTTCCAAAGTATCATTTGCATTGCGCCCACAACCATATATCCCATATTGGAATAAAACTAACCGGGTACAAAGATTGATCTCTTTACTACACACACATCTCGTATCTCGGCGACACACACACATTTTGGATTCGGATCAACAGCGAGATAACAAAGATGATCTCTGTACGACTGTACCCGGTTGTAGAGATCTCGAGTCCTAAAACTAAAAGGTCCGGTTCTAAGAACTCAATTTGTTTTAACTCAATTTCCCAACCATAGGATCATCTTAATCCAACGGATTTAAATAAAGTAGTCTACCACATTTACTTCCACTGTTTGGATGGACGTCATATGGAACCAATGATAAATTAGTTAACCTGCACCATTCTCACTACCTCCCTCTCCAATTTAAATTCTTGAAACAACAAAAAAATAATTTTTTATTTAATGGCATCTCCCTCTCACCCCATCACCATTATTATCTGTAATGGTAGCTCCCTCTCACTAGTATGCATGGAAGATTGGAAGCATTAGTATAACTCCCATTTACTTCTTAGTTCTTTCGGCTCTCAGAGGCAGTACTGAACCACCAGATACATGGGTCCATTGACACTTTATCTTAAAACTTTTTTGTTAATGGTTTCTCTCTCTCCCCACCAAGATGGACAACACTAGATTTTTCTATGTAGACTTTGCTATGTTCACTGTCTTTCAATTCTGGACCAAGTACATTGCATTTCGTTCTCTTGTAAGCTAGGGTGGAAGAATGCTCAGCTTCAAAGGTTGAGAAACATCCAAGATATAGCTGTTTCACCTTAGTTCTTGGAACACTAGTATTAATTTGGATTTCCATGAATCGATTTCACAAGTCGGAAACGTTTATGGCTACTCATAAGCCAATTGTTTGTTTTTACAACACATCGAAGTTCGCCGAGAATAAGTTCTTTGATGCTTGATATGTTAAATTTGGGAGGGAATAGCCATACTCAGTTTCAAATTGAAGAAGTCCATATAATTGGATCAAGGACATCAAAATAAGTTTGACTTAAAAAATTGAGTCCCTAGAACCGGACACCTAAAATAATGGCCTCAAAAGTGATGTACAATACACATATGACATATCAGTCGTACTATACATTTTCTCAATCCCTGGCCAAAATAGACTCGATTTGCTCGGCCTACCACCCATCAAGTTTTACTTCCACAAGCCCGAGATGGTCCGTGTTGACAAATTGGGCCTAAAACTTGTGGGTTAAACTGGACTAACATTTTACCAAATCATAACAGATTAATTGGAAACCCACAGTCCAAAATCCCCATTTCTTTTTTTAATACTCAAAAAGATTAAAATAAAAAATGAAACATCAATAGCAAACAATTTCAAAAAACAAAACAAAACAAAAAGAATTAGAGATACATGATCATACGAGTCAATATGTCAGCAGGTGCCAAATAACCTAACAATATGTCAGTGATTTAGAATTGGCTTGCCAAGAAAAAAAATAAAATAATTGTCATTAGTCAATTTTATCGCTACTATATATGCAGTCTTAACTCTTAAGTAATTTGGACTGCGCTCATTGTCCACTCACCAATCAATTAACAGCAGCAATGCAACTACAGCATTGACTAAAAGTTGCCCACAAGTCCACAACAATATCCAATACAAAATCTGATAAGATCTAGTAGCAGCAGGCCCACAGAGAAAAGTAAATTACTAATAGAGTGATAGCAACTAATTTGAGAGCGACCATAGAGAGAGTGAAGACTGAATCACTATATCACTTTTGTACATCACTTTTGTATACGAGTCTCTCACTTTAATTCTCCCTCCCTGGTCATTTCAATATCTAGAGTTTTTTCTGTTGTCAAGAGTTTTGTTTCCTTCTTTGTCTTGATACGAAGGAATTAAGGAAATGAGCAGACAACTTGACCTTAAAAGAGAATGAAACCAAGAAATTGAGATAAAGAACATACCTATACACCATAAACATCAAACCTTACCAACCATATGATTCCTTCAGAAACACTCTAGAGTTCACAGGTCAAGAGAGTGAAAGAGACAAATGTGTGATATATGAATGTTTACAGCTAGTAGTGGGTGGGTTTCCTCTGACAAAGAACTCAATCTCTCCATGTCTCGAGTCTTTTTTTTTCGATAAACTCCATGTCTCAAGTCTGCTACAAAACCTGAAAATAATTCAATTGCTTTCCTTATTTTGTTTAAATTTCTGATATTGTAGGAGTTGCTTGTTTGCTGTATATCCACAAGGGTATCAAGAAAGAAAAGTCTATTTATTCCAATACAGACACGCCATTACTTCAACTCCATAATTTCATTTAGGATTCATGTAAATATGTAATACAAACCAATGAAACCATGCATTCATAAGGTTGAGCATATTAAAATGCAGACTTTGGATTCAGAGTTAATTGACTCCACTTTTCCTTCTTTATTTTGGTAGTCATGACTCCTTCACTTGATAGTCTAAAAAAATTTCCTGAGCTATCAACACTATGGTGTTCACTATTTTGTAGTAGGGGTGCAAACGGATAGATTCAGATTCAGATATACCTGTATCCAAACCCGACAAATATTAAAAATTCTATCTGAATAGGATAATATTCAATCCGAAAATTAATATTAATTAAAATTTTATTTGCTTTGAATAATTTATTTTACAATTATAAAAATTAGTATATATATATAGCAACATTGTAAACGAGTCCAAGCAAAATCGTGGACTTAAAATTGAATTAAAGTCTGATTTTTTATAGGATATGATCTCCCCACCATAGAAAATATGCTTACAAAAATTCAACTCATTCAAAGAAATCTAACTTTAGAACATGCTCACAAAAATTTTGGATCGTTAGATGAAATATTAAAAAATGAACACTAATTTTTGCATGATTAGACATATCCAAATATAATAATTTTTTGTGAGAATAATCTTTATAGTGATAAGATCATCTCTACAAAAAACCAAGTCTTAGTTAATTTGTATGTCGAAAATGTGGCTATAATGTGCCTCTATCCCTCCCCTATATATATATATATATATATATATATAAATATATATATATATATATATATATCTGTTTTTATTACTATTTTGTTATTATAGTTTTATATTATTAGTTTATAATTTTATATAATATTTTATACAATAAACAACTAATAATTTAATTATATATAATAACTATTTGTTTTTTAAATCGGATGCGGATATGCCAGTATTTCAAATCTGATATCCGATTTTTCAAATACAAATTTGAATTGGATTTGAATATTTGGAAATCGACTTGCACCCCTACTTTGTAGTATAACACGTTTTATGTTGACGATTACAAGACAGGAGTTCAGCATTCACAAAGAATAAAAACTTCAAATCTAAGCATTCCCTAACTTTAAGTTATAATCTTTAGCAATAGTAGCAATACCAAAGATGTGCCTACGGTAAACTACATGAAGAATGAAAAAGGGAAATGGAGGAGTAATGCTATACGTACCAACAGTTGTACCAACAAATAAACACCAACTGACATGCTACCCAATTTTCCTGAAAACTCCATGCTAACTAGGATTTCCACTAACAAAGTTTACACTCCCATCCATGGTTTATGTAACACTTTTTTTAATATATTTCGATGTAAAAAAAACCGAGATATATCGGATATATTAGAAATATCATAAATATATATATTTTTGTTGACCAGTCAAAATTTTGTCTTGTATCGGATATATCGTCGATTATATCGAAAATATTATCAATATATCAGTCAAAGTCAATAATATCGATCAAAGTCAACAAGTTATATCGTATATATCGGTCGATATATATCATTATATCGGAAATTACAAAATATATTGAGAAAAAATAGATTTAATATTCGATTGAGATATATCGGATTATTAGATATTTCCATCTCGGTATACTCAAAAAATGATATATATCGGCAATATCTCAAATACCTTAGCGATATTTTGGGCCTTGTGGACAATAACCTATGTGATACTTGGAGTGTTGGATATAAACTATGGATGGGAGTGTAAACTTTGTTAGTGGAAATCCTAGTCAGTATGGAGTTTTCAGGAAAATTTGGTAACACTTCAGTTAGTGTTTATTTGTTGGTACAACTGTTGGTACGTATAGCATTACTCCCAATGGAGATAATTTTCGAACATCCTCTGACAAAACTCTCTAATTGCATGTCTTAGTTGTCGAAATTAGTGTAAATAATACATCCACTAGATGATTGATATATATATATATATATATATATATATACTATCTTAAAAATCCTGCTCCCACCTATAGTGCTGCAACGATAAAATCATATTAAAAAACTAAAAAAGTGTGACTCTTGGTCACGAAATAATATTAAAAAACTAAAAAAGTGTGACTGTTGGTCACTTTTTTCGTGGCAGCATTATACCTAAACTATATATTGAATTTCTAAAAGACCATTCAAATACAAGTGTAAAAATTGTTAAACTATAGGATTACATTAGTATTTCTCTCCATATTTTTATTTGAATTTTTTTGTCTCCTATATGACCCATTACCTGTTTTTCGCTTGGCCCATAAAAATTAACAAACTCAACATTTTTTTTGACCTTTTTAACTCAAGAGACCCACATATAATTGGGTGTGTAATCCCAACGTAGTGCGTGCGCCTACTAGTATATACAAATATCACCAAAAATCAGCCCTCAGCTCATCTTATAAATTCAGTTGTAGTGGACTTCATTTGGAATTCATATAAGATGGAGTTCATATAACGGGCTCACCCAACTTAACTGAGTTTTCGGATACATCATAAATCACATCTAAACTTCTAATTTGGAGTCTGGACTGTGCCAGAATGCTACCTTGAGGACACTCACATAGTCACATGTTAAAGGTAACATGGCAGGTGGTAAAAATATATTCGGGGCCAGAAGCTGGCAAAGGAGCACACTAGAGGGTGATTAAAATTTCTGAAGAAAGCATTAGTGACACGACATGCATGTAAATGCAATTTGGAACGTCAACGAACTCGCAAAACTTATAAAACTATATCTTATCTACAAATTGAATTAACGGCTAATATTTTATAGATATGATCTCCCCACCATGAATAACATGCCCACTAAATTTTAACTCATTCAAATATGCCTAATCTAATTAAATGTTATTATAAAATCGGAAAATTCTGAACCGTTAGATAAATGTTCAAAATTGAACACTAGTTTTCATAAGATTGGACATATCCAAATATAATGAAATTTTGTGGACATATTATCTATTGTGAGAATATCATATCCACAAAAAATAGGGTCCCTTAATTCAATTTATAAGTCGATGGAGTGGCTCTATCCCTCCCATTCCCAATACAAGCAGCTTTGAAGAGAAATAACAACTTGTCATCCTTACGGCCCAATGCAAGGGTGACAATAAGAGTAGTTTTTCACTAAGTTACAATGAGGGTAACACTTGCTATTGAAATAGTTGCCGACTTGTGATTTTCGGACGAAACATTTTGTTTCATCTCGTATGTTTTTTCGATTTTTTTTCTTTTCGAACGGTATGTTTCATTCCGTCTCGCGACTTTTTTTTTTTTTTCTTTTCCAGGCAAAATGTTCCATTCCATTTTGCGTGTTGTTTTTCGATATTTTTCATTTTTTACATTCAGACGAAATAAAACATTTCGTCTAAATTTTAAAGTCGCATTTACATTGGGGTTGCCCTAGTAGCTTCTCACAAAAAAAGTAACTATAAGAGAAAATAATCCTATATGGAAGTAACAAGTTGTTATTTGCATTAGAAATGTTCTTAGCACCAATCCACTTCCCCAACATATCCTCATCAAACACCTTGGTTCAATTTCAGCAGCACACCTAAAACCTACTGGAATCCCTTAGCCCCTTACCCTCATTGATTAATTGTGCCTCCAAGCTCTACAGATAAACAATATCACCGGTGTGCAGATAAGTAAAAACAAGTGGAAAGACTTGCACTTTGGTAATCATCTAACAAGCCTAGCTCAAAAGCACAATCCAGTAGAGGACGAGCTAAACTCGAAAACAATCATGTTATGCTTGCATCTTTGTTACTAGAAACAATTATCTAACAAGCTTAGCACAAAAACACAATCCAGCAGACTTTGTCACGATGTTTCATAATACACCTTTTTAGTTTACATAACATGGAATACTACATAATAGCCAAGTGCCTACCATTACCAAATTACCTAAAATCAACTATGATTGGTTAATTTTTATAACTGGTTTTTATATGCTCATTGCTCAATGTCAAGTGACTATCTAAATTCTCAAAATCCTCTGTAGTCGAAACCATGAGTGGGTTTCTTGATTTAGTAGTGCTTTAACACTAAATATCATTATAATTTCTTTCAAAAATTTAATAGTGCTTGAATAGGATACAGTTTATTAGCAGTGTTTATTAATTAGCAAGGATCGCAAACATACATGGGGTGGAACTTGGGTCGGGTTAGCCCAATCCCGATGGGCCAAAGTCAGTCCTGGACTAACATTTCAGATCCGTGGTCCGGACTTGGTCTTGTGTTTCGGGTTGGACTCGGGTTAGAATATCAAATAACCGAAAAACCCGATCCCGTCTGCATATATGTACGTATATTTCATTCATTCTATTTTGTTATATTATTTCCTTATAAAGATTTATTCTTGTCAAAAATAAAATTGAGAATATCAATTTAAAATAGAATAATTGAATCAATCAGGTTAGTTTCTCTTTCAAATAATCAAATTCCTTTGATTTAGTTAGAATATTGAATTTCAGTGTTATTTATCTCTTAATTTATTTATTTAACAGTGAAAAGACTTTGAGTTATTCATTGTTTAACATTGAAATCCGAGAAACTAGACTAACCCAACCAACCCGAGTTGGGCTTGACCTGAAAATTTAAGGACCGACTAGGGCTTAGTCCCAGGCTCAAATTGAAACATTTGAAACTCGGGTTGGGCTCAGGTTGGGCCTCAACCCGACCCAACCCACCCGAGTTCCACCCCTTTACATACGTGGTTAGAGTAGTATATTGTTTCCTAAATTGTTGGTGATTTATTTAGGCAAATTGGTATATTTTCCTAAAAATATGGTAGTTTTATTAAGTCTCTTTTTCTTCTTAAACTCTTAATAATTCTTTATTCATAACACATATCTCGAGCAATGGGATTTAATCTCAACCACCACTCAGAAGTAGTTGTGGTTTATATATATATATGTGTGTGTGTGTGATTTGAAAAACCTAGGACAAACCAAGTTCAATAAAAGTGTGGCCAATCGTGGAGCTAAAAGGTGAGCCAAAACCCATTTCTGAAAGTGCATCACGGTTCCTAGGATTTGAAGTTAACAGGTGAGGGATTGAACATTTTGTCATTTAGGTCATGCCATTTTTAATGGAACTATATAACAACATCGGGACTGTCCAACAGCCTGGCGTCTGGTCTGAAACCAACGCTACGCTGGTACAGTACCTTTGTAGCATCATAGGAGCCACAAATCATCAAATGCCACCAGTTTGAACCTTATTAGCCATAACTTTATCCATAATGATTGGTAAACAAAAGTAGATGCTGACTAGCAAAGTCGGTAAAATTTTTGGGTGATGATACCAGCCGCCAACATCAAAGAGTTATTGATCTCATTTAAAACAGGGCTTACCAATCCAAAAAATATATATATAGTTAAACAGACGACAAAAAGAGCATTGGTGGCAAAACCATTAGTGTTTGTCTCCTAAAATGACAGCCCTCGGAGTACTTGTACTTACCTTTTATGAATATCATTTAGGTTACGTTCAGAGTTTTGCTGTGAGTTCAGGCAATATCATTCAACCAAATTATGATGAAACCTATAGAGAAATGGTGAATGACATATGATACACATGACGAGTCCCATATTGTGATAACAAATTCTTAACCTATAGGAGAATTAAAGTAGGAGGTGAGACAAATCATTGTAAAGTATCAAGCTTAACATTGTATGAATAACAATATGATATCTTAAACTATACAGGTACCTGAGTAAATTTCAGCTGGATAATCATAGAATGAAACTTAGCAGGAAGCTTGTAGTCAAAGCGATCATGTCTAACATACACAAAATACATCTTCTGACTTTCATGTCCAACTGGTACAAAGGCCAAACGGAAAATGGATTTTGAACAGCAGGAATTTATGTCCCAAAGTCGTACAAAAAAAACTTGGGTAAAAGCTTGATGAAGAATGGGCAGATCATCACCACCTTCGTACTAATGAAGTGAGCAACTGCAGCAGCAAATATTGAACAGAGTTACATATATAGTTTTTTTTTTTTGTTTTCTACTAGAGATTAAAGTACATTGTCCAAATCTTGTATTCTCAATAAGAAAAATCTAAAGAAAAAAATGATCCTTTATGAGTTTATGATCAATGAAAATAGTGAAGAACTTTTGTGAATAAGAAAGGTTTCTGGTGGTCATTCAATCTTTCTTCTGCATGTAAAACTAGCTTTCCTTTGTTCAAAAGAGCACCTTAAATTGAGTACGACATTAATAACATAAACGATTTATTAACACACCCTATCATGGAAAATATCTAGCAGCCCTGGAAAACCAGAAACAGAGCTCAGGAATAGATATATTACCAAACATCTAAAATGGACTTTCAGGAAAATGGGTAATTGTAGTTAAGGATGGTGTCTCTGTATCATAGAGGATCAACCCAATATAAGGATATACACCTAAAAGCACCCAAGTGAACCACGTGACCATTCAGATTACAGGTCGCACCTCTTTGCAAGCATTTCTGCATGTCATGGACACAAGCACAACCACAGGCTTTGTGGTCACTATTCTTTGGACGTATTGCATTGTGTAATAGGCTGCTTCTACGTACTTTCTTTTTGGATTGGTTTTCTCTTCAAATAAAACAAATCTTCTTTATTGACAGAATATAAATAAACCAAAGCATGTGCAATAACCCATGAGTACTTGTGCAGTTTTTCTGAAACTGTAAAATCATGGTGTTTCTTAAATAGGGCATAATATATCACCTCAAAAAGTTCGAATGGGCTCCCACTCTTGTACGTATCATTCTTCTTGCCCTTATCTTTGAGGAGAGCCGTAAATAACAGGGCTCTCCATCCAATCAACAAGACTGCAGTTGCTCCCATAGTTACAAGCACAAATTTTACTGGCGGAATATGACCTGATGTTGCTCCCCTGATGATTAGACCCAACTACAAGGAAAATTAGCATTAAACATGTCAATCCACTGTTAAAGGCAACGAAGAAGATAAAAACTTCAAAAGTACGGAAAGGTACTTTCTATGATAAATATTTATGTATCAGCATCATACTAGCCTAGGTGCCCAAGTGATTAATATCTAACACATATGCACGGTCTTAGCCTGATCAATCAACTACTAAAGGGCAAAATTACCATTTTAAAACTGCATATAATTTTTTTTAAGCTGTTGCTCCAAAAGTGGGTAGGTACATCAAATGTAGTTGCTGCCAGTCTTGGTGCCCCAAGCCATAAATATCAGATGCACACGCAAAATCTTCAGCCTGCTACTACCAACTACCATTCATAACATAATAAGTCATGAAAAGAAAATGATTTACTTCTTGCAGTCCTAGAAAAGAATTACTTTAGTGCATGTAACAACTAACAACCCATGGCATACTACCATGTTGAAATTGTCACAATTTAGCCAGCCCCAAACCCAAAACTTTGGCTACTCATTGATGTGACGTTTTCTTAAAAGGTGTTGACGAATTTTATTTATCCGGGATCCAATACAACCTTAGAGCATTCCACCTAAGAGCCAAAGGACAGAGTCGCCTAGTCAGACATGACCTTTTTTTTTCTGAACGGAAGATTAAATCAAGTCCGAGCATTCAAATACACCATCCCACCAATCAAATAACATTAAATAGACAACAAAATAAATGTAGCATAAAATCAATCCTTGTTCTTTAGTATAACATCAGCAATCGGTAATTACCGGAATTCCCACACCCCATGATTTAGCAGCAGTTGTAACCGCTTTCGACACCCCCTCCATTCCTGTTCCATCGCTCCCATAACCCCCGAGAAAATAAGCACTCAAAACCATCCTGCCAAAAACCAAAATTACAGTCATGAATTACAACAATAATCACCCAGAAAGTTAATTGAATCGATTCGTTAAAAAGGGATACCAGCAATAAAAGGGTCTGCTGTGTGAAGTGTTTCGACATCGAAAACAGGAAACCCATGACTAAGTCTTCCAATTGCCGAGAACAAAAGCAATGCCATAACATCTCCACCAGAAAGAAGCGCAACACGACTGTTTTGCATATTCAAATAATTATGAATTAAAACGTTTTACTGTTTTTTGAAGTAATTAAGTAAGTAAATTAAATTAAATTACCCCCATTTGTTTATTTTCTCTGAAAAATCGGGCTTGTCGAATTGAATAACGCCTTCCAAGGGAACTCTATCGTCACCAACGAAAACAGTTTCGTCTTCATTGAAAGGAGGTGAAGATGAATCGGGTCTTGAATCTACCGCATTGGCGACGAGAGTTAGATTTGGAGATTTTATAGGGTGTCTGGAAATGAATTTGGGTTTGGGCTTATTGGAGAAGAGTGGTTTTCTAGGATTTGAATTTGAGGAATTGAGAAGATGAGGAGTGTGTGCATCGTTTTGAGGATAATGCTCCGTTGGGAGCTTGGGTCACAAGAAACATTTTTTAGATGATTGTGTTTTTTCTTTCAGCCACTCACTTCACTTGTTTCACATTCCGGTTTCCAGATTTCGGGTTTTTTTTATTTAAACAGCCAACGACTCTCCAAGACAAATTGTTAAAATTATTTTTTTTTTTTTTTAATCACTTACAAGGACCATGGATGAAAGTTCAAATTTATCCTTGACGTGAAATAATAACTATTTGGATAGATGAAATGTCAAAAATATAAGAAAAAATAAAAAATATATATATATATAATATGAACAATCATTGTTCAAACAAAACATCGAAGCTATAAACAATGGGCTATAATAATATGAACAATCATTGTTTATATACAAAACATGCGAGTTAAAAACAATTAGAGCTATGAACACTCATTGTTTAATATTTAATGAGTTAAATATTAAATGAACAATCATCGTGTTAAATCATATTCTAAATATTTAACACTCATTGTTCATACCCCCAATTATGAATAATTGCAATGAACAATCATTATTCATAACCTATTGGAGATATAGTTAAATTATGGTATGAACAAATAATATTCATAACTCATGACTATGAACAAGACTATAAACAATCATTATTTATAGTTCAATTGTGGTATGAACTAAATTTACCTGATGATCAATTTATCTATCAAATATAATAGAAGATCTTCAACTAAAACACCATGCATTTGTAAAATTTCATCTGACCATGCGATTGCTCTTCAAAAAATATAAGAAATAACCATTAGTCAAAAAATATATTTACTCAAAATATATATGAACAATAAATGTTCATACCCAAAACATATATGAACAATGAACAATATGTATTCATACTTAAAGTATGTATGAACAATACGTGTTCAACAGTAAAAAAAATGAGCAATCATTATTCATATTTATTGGACTATAAACAATAATTGTTCACATTAAATAATTATTATTCAATGTCCACTGAACAATGATTGTTCATACTTTTAGTGGACTATGAACAATAATTGTTCATACATCAACAACATGAGGAAATGATAAATGAGAACACCTATTGGACTATGAATAATCATTGTTCATACTTCAATAACTATGAATTTTTTTGGACTATGAACTTCTTTTGGAAGTGTTGCCATCCAAGTTGAAAATTAATCACATCACACACTTAATTTATTGTTTGATTAACGTTAAAATTTTAGAGGATCTTAATGGAATCGAACCACCATCACCTTCAGATATCTCCAAAGTGCTCAACCATTTGAGCTAAAGATCCACCATCATGTGATCCGATTAATTCACCAACTACAAAAAACCAACTTTAATCAACAAAGTTTCAAAAAGATAAAAAGCAAAAGCAAAAAAAAAAATAGCGCTAAGTTATTTTTATTTTTCTGATTTCCATTGGTAATTCTCTTATTTTTGGACTGCAGATTGACCTTCACTTTCAAACAATTGTCAAAAGAAACGAGATAGCAAACCCAACAATGATAAATCTCGTGAAAATGAAATAGAAATACATAAAAGATTACAATTGCGGTAAACGTTAACGTGTGCCAATGACTCTCGAACGATGGATTTGACTGTGATTGAGGAAGAATGGAGAAGGAGTCACTTGGAGAAGAAAGGAATTTTGTTTTTATTTTACAAAGAAAATGGTAAAAGTGAGATTAAAAAAAAAAAAAATACCCGACCAGATTAGTTTGTCTTTGAGGGTTATTAAATTGTATAAACTGGTTCGTAGTGATTATAAAAAAATATTATCTTCTAGAGTTGTTTTGAAACGAAATTAGTATTTGACCAATTTACTGTTTTTTTAATGTCTAATAACACACGGCAGTTAGCACAGTGGATATGTCTTCATGGCTAATAACAAAATTCACTTGAGGTTTCATTCAATGGCGTTGAAATATTCTGTGTCGGGATTTGTAGTGTTGAGAAAATGAGAACCGATAGTGAGTGAAATTCAATTTGAGTATATAAACGGTGGTGTATCTTCTTTTTTTTTTTTCTCCGGACGCCTTTTTCTTAGTAGGAAAATTAAATTTAACAACCAATATTTGAGAGTCGATGAAAAAATGAAAAAAATAAGATTCGCGTGAAAAAGAGATTTGGAGACGGCAGATAATGAATTGATTGGATCCATTAGAAAAATAATAATCCATAGTTAAAAAACTAATACATAGGAGTTCCAATTGAGAAAGAGAAAGAGAGTCCGTTAGTTTGAGGCGGAAAAAGAGAGGAGAACAAATGAAGGCATTTTATTTATCAATCAACAAATGAAAAGTATGACTGAAATTTTGTGTTGCACTGTAACAACCCACCTCCTCTAGCATTTGTTTGGTCTCTTTGGACATTTTTTTTTCCTTTATATACTCAAAGGTTTATAAACATTACAGTTGGAACCTGCTATTGTGCCACAACAATTTATTCCAAATTGGATCACAATCAGTGTTAACATGTTGGATAAAGTATATATATGTATGAAATGCTGGAATAAATTATGCTCAAAGCCAGCAGCTCCAATTCTCTCAGCCAATGCGACAGCTTGGTACTCTTTCAACACAACTATTTGTCTATTTATAATGTCATATGGGCAATCAAACACGGTTATTAAACCTTCCTCCACACAACCACAACATAGTACTCTGCTTTCAAGTAATCATACTTCTGGTGTAGGTGGCTTGGGAAAGCCTCCTTCCTCGTATATTGTAAGATTTCGTGTAAATGTGTATGTGCCTGTTGTAATTTGCTTAGAATGTTGGTTGGTTTCTAATCTCTAATTTTTTTGTGGTTGGTCTCTTGTAGTTTGCACCATCTCCTTATGGTCAGGCTCCAACAACATCATTGCTTCAACTCAGTACCAGGCTACCAGCCAATATCTCAAGTGCATGCACATGCTGTTCCTTCAGCTGGACAGCTTTGGTTGTCATTTGGAAGCCAGAGTGCACCTGTCGTCCCTACTATGCAGTATACAGGCTATCCCTCAGTTGTGGTTCCCGCAAATCCTGTAGGTGAATTAATATCCTTTTTAGGATTTATCATTCAGTTGTTGATACACTGTGATTTGGTGGTTTTATTTTCTAGCCTGGCTTCAAATTTTGGTGAATGCCTCTGTATGCAAACTCTTCACTAGCAAGAGATTCAACCTTTGCTGTTACCTGCCATGCCAGCTAACTTATATCTATTATCCAAAAAAAGGAGAAGGAAAGAAGCTAACTTATATCTGGTGAAGGTAACTGTGATTGTAATTGTGGGAGCTGTTACTGCATTTTAATTGTGAATGTAATGTCATTGGCAGATTTGAATTATTCTGCTGACCTGCTACATCTTTCCCATGATAATGTGCACAACAACGTATATCTTCTATTGTTATGAAACTCGAATCTTCAACCTATCTTAAGCACAACAACGTTCAACATATCTTAAGCACAACAACGTGGCATATTATTTTGGGTGGTTGTTGATAGTATTGTCATAAGACTCGAACCAATGGTGCATGATCAGGTTCACTTCAACCTCAAACATATTCTTTTCTACATAGTGTGACCTGATGGCTTGCTATCCCCCTTGAATATTTAGTACGGCAGAGGTACTTGGTGTCATATCGTCATGTGTTGTGCGTATCACCACTTTTATCTGGTTCACAGCAAATCAATTTTGATCAGGTTTATCAGGTTCACCACTTTACATTTTGATCAGGTTCACCAAGTACAGGATTTGTACTTGATCATCGGCAATGTATTATATTGATAGGTTCTTCTTTAATAGTGATTATCCCGTCCATTCGATCCTATTCTTGTTGAGCATTATGCATCGTTCGTTCTTATTTCTTGTTCTCTGTTAATAAGAAAGCCAAATCTTTATGAGAACGAATTCAAAGCACAACAAAATTAATACCCAAAAAGTAATTTGTTCAACCAATATATTAGAATAGCACAGTAATTTGTTCAAGTTAAGAAGTTGGGGAAGGAACTGATAGAAATTACGAACGGCCTCTTAATCTCATATATAGCGTTTAGTTATTGGCTAAGATACATTTAAGAATGGTAATCTTAAGTACACCAAAACAATAATAATATAGGAATACCACGAATGTGTATTTACAGAGTACTACCCGAACATTTAGGGGTGAAACTTTCGGGTAACCTGGGATTTAAAAGTTTGGTCTAAAGCCGGTGGTAATACGGGGACTAATCGAGTAAATCAGGTTTTCATATAAGATATATATAAAATAAGATATAAAGATAAAGATATATAAAGATAAAGAAAAAACCATTATAAAGGATGAAAACAATTTTATCTTTTAGTATGTTTTATCTCTCCTTTTATTTATCACATCAAATCTTATAAAGGATAAAAACAATTTGAACACTAATCTTATTTAATTAAATGATACATACCCTTACATACGTATCATTATAAAAGGGCTCCAAAACTCCACTCAAAACAAACAAATAATTTGGTTTGGAATACAACTGACTTTCATTCCAGACACTTAATTGGTTTTCTATAATCCAATATGGCTACTTTCCAGATTTTAGTTTCGTTTATTTTGCTTTTGAGTATGATGTTCATTTATGTTGAAGGCGACAATATTAGACGCACCATAGTATGTGATGCAGATGACTTTAGAGAGTTGGGCATGGATATGAAACTATTGGCATTCTGTGATAACAATCTACCTTTCCGACAACGCGCCAAAGATTTGGTGGATCGAATGACACTGACGGAGAAGGTTGCCCAGCTTGGAAACAAAGCCCCAGGGGTGGAACGCCTTAATCTTCCAGCGTACGAGTGGTGGTCCGAAGCTCTGCATGGAGTCTCAGATGTTGGCCCTGGCACTCATTTTGATAATATTACTCGTGCAGCAACGAGTTTTCCCCCAGTTATTCTTACTGCAGCTTCCTTCAACGAGAGTCTATGGAAAGCAATTGGCGTGGTATGCAACTAACTATCACATTCTCCTTCTTATGCATCTTATGATTATCGCAACTTGCTCTAACAGCGTACTACACTTTATATATTTGTTGATTAAAAATTAGTGTTGATCAGGCTGTATCAAATGAGGCCCGAGCATTGAACAACGTGGGATTATCAGGATTGACATTTTGGAGTCCAACCATTAATGTAGTCAGGGATCCAAGGTGGGGAAGAGCTACAGAAACCCCTGGCGAAGACCCCTTTGTGGTCGGTCGTTATGCGGTTAATTATGTAAGAGGCCTGCAAGATGTAGTTGGCTACGAGGTGAATGCCACTTATCCAAATTCAAGACCCATCAAGGTTGCAGCCTGTTGCAAACACTATGGAGCATATGATGTTGACAATTGGAATGGAATCGACAGATATCACTTTGATGCTCAGGTGCTATAGACATGTGCACAAGGCTTTGTTTGCTCTTCTTGTTGTAGGTAGTTATAAATGTACCATTGGTACTTTTTTTTTATAACGGTTATTTACATGCTGGTGTATAATTTAATTGAAGGTGGCAGAGAGGGATATGATCGAGACTTTGCACTATCCGTTTGAGATGTGCGTGAAAGAAGGAGATGTAGCCAGTCTCATGTGTTCATACAACAGAGTCAATGGCGTTCCAGCTTGTGCCGATCCCAAGCTCTTAAATGAGACCATCAGGGGATTGTGGGATCTTCATGGGTAAGTAGTCTACTTCTTACTTATACGACTATTTTACCCTACTTTTTTGTGTATTAATATACAAAAACTATAGGAGACAGTTATAGAGTTTGCCTTGTTTATAACTCATCAAAAACATCTGTGCAGGTATATTGTGGCTGACTGCGATTCTGTTGAAGTGATGGTAACTGGTTCCAAATACCTTAATGACACACCAGTTTCTGCCGTTGCACAATCCCTTAAAGCTGGTTAGTCGTTCGATCATCACTAAAATTTTAAATAGAAAAAGTCCAGCATTTATATTTACTCTTGGTTAAGGCAAATAAATACAGACATTTATGTTATATCTCTATATTGCACATACTCAGGGCTTGATTTAGACTGTGGAGACTATGTTCCAAAATACGGAGTGGAAGCTGTACAGAATGGAAAGGTAGAAGAAGCAAAGCTTGACGAAGCCCTTAAGAATCTCTATGTTGTCTTGATGAGGCTTGGCTGGTTTGATGGTAGCCCTGGTAATTATGGTGCTTTAGGAAGAGATGATATCTGCTCACCTGCCTCTTTAGAGTTGGCAACAGAGGCAGCTAGACAAGGCATTGTGTTACTCAAGAATGAAAACAACACTTTGCCACTTCGTCCCCCTCCTCGTGATCAAAAAACGTTTATTGTGGGCGTAGTTGGACCTCATGCTAATGCAACAAAAGCCATGATTGGGAATTATGCCTGTAAGTATTTTTTTTTTTTTTTTTTTTTTGTAAGGGGTACTTATATTTTCATATATGTTGCGCTATAGTATATATCTAACTATAATCATGTAAACGTTGTGATATATCTAACTATAATCATGTAAACGTTGTGGTATTTTCAGTAAAGAGTGGTGTTACTTGCCGGTATGTGACACCACTTGCTGGTCTTGGAAGCTATGCTGACGTAAAATATGCACCTGGATGCACTGATGTGAAATGTAAAAGTGACGCTGGAATTAAGGCAGCAATAGACGCTACTAGGGATACAAATGTGACAGTTTTGTTTGTGGGACTTGACTTATCAATTGAGGCTGAGGGTTTAGATAGGACTGACCTCAACTTACCTGGATATCAACAGAAACTAATAGAAGATTTCGCAGACGCAAATGTACAGAAAAACATTCCTACTGTTGTGGTAATTTTCTCTGCTGGAGGGATTGACATTACAGCATTGTTGAACAACCCGAAACTTCAGCGTGCCTCTGCTATTGTATGGGCTGGTTATCCAGGTGCAGAAGGTGGTCGTGCTATAGCTGATGTCTTGTATGGAAAATATAACCCCGGTGAGAAAGGAAATCTTTGTTGTTTAATTTTTAGACTATTTCATAACTAACTTGCCAGGTTCTGACCACCTGATATGTATTGTCTCATCGTTCTTTTAGCTGGCCGACTTCCACTCACTTGGTTTCCGCAAGAATACATAACCAAGCTCCCCATGACTTCAATGCAACTCAGACCAGATACTGCAAAGGGTTATCCTGGACGAACATATAAGTTCTACAACGGAAACACCGTCTTTCCTTTTGGCCATGGATTGAGCTACACCACATTCAATTACACTAGCATTTCAGTGACTCCCAAGTTTATTTCACTTGAACGACAGCTATCGATGAGATGCAGACAAGTGGGGTCCTTAAATGGAACTGTTCCGAAGTGCCCAGCAATCCTAGTGGGAGACTCGAAATGCCAGGAGATGGTGAAGATTGTTGTCGATGTGAAGAATTCAGGTAATACAGATGGGGCGCATGTGTTGATTTTGTATACATCACCTCCATCTTATATACCTGGAGTACCAATCAAGAAAGTTGCTGCATTCCAAAGGGTTTTTATAAAGAGTGGACAAACTTCTTCAGTAGAATTCAATGTAAATGTTTGTAAGACATTTAGCATTGTTGGTGAAGACTCTTATGAGGTGTTACCTGCTGGAAATCACGGCATTTTTATAGGGGATGCCCAAACCTCAATCTCCGCCACGATTCCATTGTCGTTTAGTTTGGTTAATTATATTTTTTAAAAAACAAATTGTTATGGATTGAAATAAATTATATTTTGCTTCAGCATCTTACTAGCCTTTTAGCCTTTTTTTTCCCGGAATATTAGGTGGTACTTTTTGTAAAGTCACAGTTTCACGTGTGCAACATACTATTTTTCCCGGAATAATGTTAGGTTCTTTCTAAGAACCTTAAACAACAACTCATAAATGAAAGAATTTAAGAGAGTTCACGTGTGCAACATACTATTTTTCCCGGAATAATGTTAGGTTCTTTCTAAGAACCTTAAACAACAACTCATAAATGAAAGAATTTAAGAGAGTAAAGAGAACAAGATGGAAGAAATAATAAGCAAAGGAATGGGGGCTCGCTGCGGAGAAACACCCATTTGCGTGCATCGAGTCTTCCTAGCATATATATAAAGAATCGAATTTAATCCTATGAGGTAAACTTGAATCCAGCATCTAATTCAGAATCCGAGGGCGATGTGGTGTTGTCTGCAGGAGCAATGCCTATCCAAGTTCTAAAGGGAAGTTAGAGCTGAATAGTACAGATCCCAGAAAAATGAAGAAGATTGCTCGGTCTATGGACTCTGTTCTAGGAACAAAGTACTGCGACAGGATGGATGAAATCATTTCAGGACAAAAACAAGAACATAATGTTGAGTTGGACTCTGTTCAGGATCAATTTACATGGTCATGGATGGATGAAGTGTTTTCTGGACAAAAAATAAGAACTATAAGGTGTTTGGAGTTGAAGGATTAAGAGTTGTGGACGCCTCTGCATTGAGTGATCTTTTGAGTACAAGTCCCATGGGTACTTTGCTAATGCTTGGAAGGTACCAGGGCATTAAGAGGCTTAGAGAGAGGGACATTGGGGAATGATCAGTGTATGTAAGTTCTTAATGTGTAGCATTTTCTCTTACGATCGAAGTTCCGACCAAACCCAGCAAGAAGGTCAACTTAATAATTTGTCTGTAGCCAACTTGTGAGAGGAGACATTTGTCTCATAAGTACAGTCAATATGTGTGAGAGAGAGAGAGTTGTGCTCATAAACTCAGTCAATATAAAAGTTTCATATTATTGGCTTCTCATATGCTCATAATTGGAACTTAGATTCCCCTCTCTGAATTTAAGAAATCAAATGTGAGGGATCCATGGCATGGCCTAATACCAACCTACAGACAAATTATAAGAATAAGCACTTTTTTCAATAGATTATTTTTATTTCTTTGTGATGTCCAGGCACTATATGTGAAGAAAAAGTTATTGTGTTTGCCAATTGTTGTGAAACTTATGGGGTTTTATTTATTTATTTATTTATTTATTCTATGAATTGGTACTCTTCAACTTGGTTTGAGTACATTGTTTCTCCATTTAGCAGGTTAGAATTTTGCATTACTAAAGAGTTACTACGTTTTGGTAAAATGCTTCAGTCCTCAAAGTTTGATGGGCCAGTGCATGTAGTAAACTTTTTCCTTCAACTCCGACCATTTTTCTATTTTATATTTTTCATTAAAGATTGATTCGTCATGTTTTCTTAATGATCACATCATTTTCACAGCACTGGTCTTTATTCTTTCAAGGGACATGCATTCGACGTGTTAAATCATGAGTTCTGTAAAAAAAAACATTGAGTTATATCTCTATTTTGATGCTGATGTGGGCATATTGAGGACAGCAAACCAGATCAAATCGTAAGTATAATTTACAGTGATTTCCAATTAAGTAGGAATCTCTATTTAAAAATAAAATGAATAAATGGGATTTCATGCTGATTGTCCTTTATGTAATTGACTTTGCATTGCCCTGTATTATAATCTCAGACTTGATGATGTTGAAGGCATATACTCACTTCGATGGGAAGATCAGGAAATGATAAGGAAGTATATAGAGGGTGGTGTCTCTTCCTCAAATATTACCATTGTTGCTGCTAATGTAGGTGGTATCGAGGTTTCACATGCTCCTGGTGCTACTTGCAGGAGATGCAATCAGAAAATTATGAAGGGAGAGGTAAGTCATATTTTCCCCAACAATAAAAAAATCATAATTAGTGTTGAAGTTAGAAAGTCACATATGAAAAAGGACCTACTTCTGCAGAAACTTAGGTTACCTTAAAATTGAAAAGGATTCACTTTAGTATAGGTTATGTGTCCCTGCATCTCATTTGTTACATGATCTTGACATTCACTAGGTAGCTGGCTTTGTTGCACACTAACATGCCTTATCGTATATGAAGGATGCGGTTAGGCGTTGGGTTCGTGTAGAGCAACCACTTCATTTGCAGCAAGGATACAACGAATTGGCTCTATTGTCAGACACATTGTGTTTGCAGGTAATAGTCACAAATATAGATATCTAGGGTCACGTGATCTGATGCCAACATAGGTCTATATAAAAATGCAAAAAGCTAGATTGGCAGATGAAACAAATACTCTCGCTCGCAATAGGCATCAAGTTTTGTTGCAACACATGAGGGAAATGTGAGCTTTGTTGCGTCATTGTGCTCTATTTCTACGGATACAGCCTGTTATGTTAGTTATAGAATTTTTTTTGTGGAGTAGTCACTCATATAATTTTGTTGATTCAATTATGCAGACAACATGCGATGCTAGACACGGCATCATGAGTAAATTTGGTGTCTTGCGAAGGAGTCTTTGTTTTCGTGACTGTTATTGTTACTCTATCATAGATAAGTGTTCGTACATTGTTTCTACATGAAAACTGGTCTATGATGTGGCATTACCGCCAAGAATTTCCATGTTTCTCCTTCACTCTGATTACTTTGAGATTAGTTCATCGATGTTTCCCTTACTTTTAACATGATCATTTTGTATCGAGTTCAAATAATGAAGAAAAAGTTAGTAGCAAATATATATATTTGAGTTAAATTGTATATATATTTATATTTATATATATCCCTTGTGAGAATTATGGTGCCTTTCTAGAGAAGGATGGAGTAGGATTTAGAAGAAAAATTAAGTTGACCGGCTTTTAAAACTGGAGAAATTGACCTCTCAAGCTCATTGTGGACTTATCGTGCCCCCCCCTCATACATTAGTGTTGTTTTGTTAATTATTATTTAATTTGGGTGTTCCTAGAAAAGTACCGAGAAGAATTGAGGTCGGAAATTACTTGCAAGCCTGTCTCGGGGCACAACCGCCGTAAGCATCCTTACATATTTCCCCATTGCCTTTTCACTTTTAAATCGTTGAGGATATTGAAAATTGAGTCATCACGGTTTTGAAAAGGGGACACAAAGATTTTTGTAAATGTTCCTACTTCCCGGTTTGTTTTGCAAGCCTCAAGTATCTGTGATCTTAAGAACATTAGTTTCTCCGGTGACCGGTCGGTTCTAGAAGTTTAAAAAAAATTTAAGTTCTCATGAATCTATTCTGAACTTTCTGAGCATTAGCAGAAGGCTTTCTCTTAAAAATGGACAATAACTCTTCGTGTGGAACCAAATTTGAAATAAGGGCCAAAGATATCGCCTCCATGAGATGAAGTCCTGTACCTCCGCATAGGCAGAATTGTTGGCTACAAAATAGCAGTAGACTTTGGAAGTATACAATCTCTGAAGGAGATGCAAAGGAGTTCATAGATGCTTGCAGAGATGGAACTGATAGTGCACCCTGGATGTGGAGACAATTCATTCCTGGACTCACATGATGGAGGTACCACAAGGGTATGCCAGGTATACCTTCATGTATAAGTTCTTGATACAGCTCATGTCAAGGCCAGAGCTATTGATCTACAACTTCAGAAGAAAGTAGTTCTTGGTAGAGTCAGACCATTTGGTAACTCTTACATTCTCATGCAACTTGAAGAGCAATTGTCGACATGCCCATGTAAGGAAAACACCTAGCAAGGAAGGAAATTAAATAGTAGTTATCTGTAATTTATTGCACTCTGACCTTGATTTTAACATGCTATTTAGAGCTTTGTATGATCTAATGAACGCCATTCTATCCATGTTGATATTAGTACTTGCACATGTGCTTAGCTGATTTATTCTATTATTTTCTTCCATACATGGTACACAATGGGATCTTAGGAAATTCTTTACTAGATTTAGCATATAAAAAACCTCTGTACCATAAATTTATATTGTTGTTGTTAAAAGACAAGTACGATAGAGTATAAATGACAATGGATCAAAGAACATGGCTAACGGTATAGGCAAAATTGTTGATACTAATAATACCAAGTTTGAACCTTTGCTAACTTTCAGCTCTTACACTTATAATACCTTAATGGATATGTATGGGAAGGCTGGCCAACTCCAAGATGCATCGATATACATTTTTCACTTAATGCTACGAGAATGAATTGTCCCCACCATCGTAACTTTCAATACAATAATTCACGTATGTGGGAACAATGGGAAGTTCAAAGAGGTTGATTCATTGATAAATAAGATAGAAGAACTTCGATGTCTTCCTGACACGAGAACGTACAACATTCTAATTTCTCTACATGCAAAGCATCACAATATAACTCATTTTGGGAGCTACTTTTCAAAGAGGAAAGAAAATGGCCTCCAACCAAACTATGTGAGTTACCGTACCCTTTTATTTGCTTTTTCTATTAGGCATATGGTTGGTGAAGCTGAAGACCTTATCTCAAGAATGACGAGTATATGCATTCTGCTTTAACTAGAATGTATAGTACATTGAAGCTGGGATGCTCCAGAAGTCGTTGTCTTGGTTTGAAAGATATCATCGTAAGGGAAAGATGAGTTCAGAGTGCTATTCTGCCAGCATTGATGCATTTGGGGAACATGCCCACATTTTGGAAGCTGAGAAAGCTTTTATCCATTTGCCGGGAAAGGAAAACGCATTCTCTCGGAAATCGGGGAGAAAAAAAGGAGGAATAAACTGCAAAGTAAGAGTACCACCAAATTTAATATTGGACTGGTCTCATTATTTTCAAAATAAACCTTAACAGATCTTCTTTCATAATCAAAATAAAGCTTAACAATTCTTTAATAATCTTTTACTATAGAGATCAGTGTTCGCCGATAATGGTAGAAGAATTCGACTCCTCTAGATTTGGATCTACCATTGCAAGGCTGATTTTGTTTTGATCCTTCCAGTTGTGCAACTTACACACCCTGATCCCCAACTTCTTGTTTTAACTTCTTTTGGGTCAACAAGTACTGGTGCTTCTTCATCTTACAATGAGCAAGGATCGGACTGTTGTTTCAACAAACCATCTAAGCTTGAAAATAGTTTGCAATTTCTGACCTTCTAGCTCATGTCGTTCTTAGACCTCATCATGTGTATGTGCAAACATTCATATGTATTTGAAGTAGACAAGAGGAACCCACGACATACTGAAGAATATAACCGAAAAGAAAAAAAAAAGAAAAAAAAAAGAAAAAAAAAATGTTCAAGTAGTTGTGGCTGACCTACCCGTGAATGTTTATTGAAATTTTAGTAGAATGATTAGCACCCTCTATTCCTTAGCAAAGTAGAATGGTTCCACCGAACTGTAATAATAAATTATACCTCTAATAGACTTTTTATCTATATGAAACACAAACAGGTAAAGCCATAGCAGTTAAAATATCAACAGCTTTTAAACTAGCTTTAAGTAATGCGTCAGAAATAACCATTGGATGAATCCCATTGTTTAATAAAACTAAACAAGATTTAAGTGAAGCACCAGCTATACCAACAACTGTAGTGGAAGACTTCGATATCTTGAGATTTAGATAATTCGACAAGCATTTTCGCTGTGGGTTGGAGGACTTCCATTTTATTTAATATTGTCACACCGTCGTTGGTTAGTATTACTTCACTTGATGCGGTGGAGATCATTTTGTCCATTCCTTTGGGACCAGACAGGTGGTATTCCAACAATCCAATATAAAATCACTCAAAGGTAATTTGAAAAAAATTAAAAATATATTATTAAAAAATAATTTGATCGGCAGTCAATCCAATAAATAAAAGTAGGACTAAAACTTAATAATCGATAATTTTAAAACTAAAACCTAAATACTAATAAGTAGGACGAAAACCTAAAAAAGAAAAAAATAGAATAGTAAAAAAATCCAAAGGGTCTACTGTACGTACGGCTTTGAAAAGGGAAAGAAAAACCCTACTAGTAGTCTCCCACTTTCCTCAAAACACTAGACTCCAAAAACAAACAGAACTCCTCACTCATTGGTCCGTACAGATATCTAGTTAACACATCACGTTAATTAAATATTATTAAAATCCCTCAAACCTAGGAGAACTTCATCTGACGGCTATTAAAGTTGGAATAAAGAATATTTGCTAGATCCCAGCCGTCAATTTGAAAAAGTACTTTTGCAACTCATAACAAAAACAACTTGTTTTTGTTTGTTACTTTGTTTACTTGCTCTCTTTTTAAGGATGAAGAAGGGTTCTGGGTGGGTTTAACAGAGTTCTTCTTCTAGTTTTACTGATAGTTAGATTGGGCACTCTTTTCTTGAATTGAGTTTGTAGGGGGTTTATGAAGATGGACAGTGATCAAGGGAAGTTATTTGTTGGTGGAATTTCTTTTGAAACAAAAGAAGAAACCTTGAGAGATCATTTCAGCAAGTATGGTGAAGTAATAGACACTGTGATCATGAGAGATAGGGTTACATCAAGGCCAAGAGGTTTTGGGTTTGTTGTCTTTGCAGATCCATCTGTAGTTGATCAAGCACTTGAAGAAAATCATGTTATATGTTCAAGAACGGTTAGTCCTCAAATCCCATTTATTAAATTCATGTTTTACTTCAAAGTTACAAACTTTATTCAGTTCTTGGGTTCTTTACTGTTTTTTTTTTATCAATTTAATAGGTGGAAGTGAAAAAAGCTGTACCAAGAGGTGAACAACATCAACATTACCACAATTCTAACCAAGAACAACATAGTAGAGGTTTTGGTAGGAAAAGTAGTAGTAATGCTGGTGGGAATAACACTCAATTTAGGTCTAAGAAGATTTTTGTAGGGGGTTTATCTGCTAGCGTAACCGAGGAAGAATTCAGGGGGTATTTTGAAAAGTTTGGTAGAATTACGGATGTCGTTGTAATGTATGACAGTACGACTCATAGGCCAAGGGGTTTTGGGTTTATCACGTTTGATTCAGAGGAAGCTGTAGAGAGTGTGATGCAGAATAACTTTCATGAGTTGAATAACAAGTCTGTGGAGGTTAAGAGGGCCGTGCCGAAAGATGCGGCGACTAACAGTGGTAGGAATCATGCTAATAATCATAATATGAGGAATGGTGAAGGAAGAGGATCAATTATTGGTAGGTACAGTGGGGGATACCCAACATATAATCCTATGTATAATCTTTACACGGGTTATGGACCTCGACCAGTTGCCAGTTACCCCTATGGAGCATTTGGAGGATATCCGATGGGTGGATATGGTGGAGTTGGTTTCGGCGCTGCACCAAGGAGTCCTTGGAATGGCCCTGGGATTGTTGGTCTTAGGCGAGGTCTGGTGCCTTATGTAAATGCTCCATTTCATCCTGGCTACTTAAATGGTGGAGTTGGAGGTTATGTAGGCATGACAACTGCTGATTATCATGGGATCATGGGGCCTGACACCAATGGCAAATGGAATCAGGGCAGCAGTGGTGATATGCAACTTTCAGCAGGCACATCGCCAATGAGGTTAGATGGTGGAATATCAGAAGATGATTCTTCTGGTCTTATGGGAAGTTATGAGGCTGCAGTTGGCAAGCAAAATCAGAGGGCACCCGGTTGGACGATTTAAACCATACCAAGTTGGTCTCTGACTTCATTACATGTCATGTGAGGTCAGACTAATTCATACAAATCAAGTTGTAGTCCTTACTTTCCGATTTATGCGCTCTTGTTTAAAGTCCATCATTGTGTCATTGGTCTTTTAATTCATTATCAGTATCATATACGGTCTTCGCTTGTAATAATATAGTTCCCTTTGAATTTTAAATTGCTGCCTTATTCTTTGCTTTCATTAAGGTTCTGTTCTGTTCTGTTCAGTTTTGAGCAAAATATCTGCTGGTTTTACTCTCCTTGAGTAAAATATACTTCCTTTCAGGAAAAATGTAAATCCAATTACAATGAAGAAAAGAGAATTTACATTCACGAGCAGCAAAATAGCAATTTAATTATTTAGCAAAATTCAACAATTTGTTGAACATGAAGTCTTGTCGAAGCTTTGCTTCGATTTCATGCTCTTGCCTACACAATGTATGTCCTTCTGTATCAACATTGATTTAGACGATTACCTTTACCTTCAAGTTTTATAGAAAGAATTCCATTAGGTCTCTTTAGGCTTTAAACGTCTGTCTGATTTTAATGCTTCATGTTGCAGTAGGCCAAGATGGATCCTCCTTTGCATTCTTGATGTGGGTGGTTTACATTCTTCATTTTTCCTTGCTGTTGTCCAGGGTTCAATTTAAGTTTCTAAGTTATAGGAATTGGATTTTGTTATTTGAGAAATAGGTTTGCTGACACACGCTATGATTAGAGTACACTAATAAGTATCTATTATACATGAAACTCATTTAGTGGAGTATCGTGATGCAAATTACTGACAGTGTCTATAGTGATGACATTGACTGTCCCATTCCCACACATGGATGTTCTTTGCACTCTGCTTGTTTGATGCTTGACAGTGTTTAAAATGGGTATACGTGACTCAACTCAAAGTGGTTGGTTAAGGTTCTCAGGGGTGTGTCTTAATGATAAAATTCGAAACTTACGCCTCGCATACCTGAGGCGCATGTTTCCTAAAACAGGTTTACGTGATATAATTCTTTAATAAAACCCCTCCCCCCCCTCCCTCCCTCCCTCCCTCTCACACTATTTAGTATTCCTTTTGGAACTACTTTATATACCTTTGGTTGAGAGAAGAGAATGAGATAGGGAAGGCTACAGAGAGTGCAAGGGAAGGAGAGAGCAAAAGTAGCAAGGTCTGAGTCTTGAGTGTTTTAAGATGACCAGGCAGTTTTGGAGAAATATTAATCATGGTTTGGGGCTTGAATCTGGAAGTGGGCTTGTGATCAGTCATGAGCCAGACCTTAGTAATATCATGGTCAAGATTATGAGTTGATAGTCAGGGTGGAGATCAACTCTTGGTCAATGACGTTGGTTGAGGAGTGACCTCCAGCATGACACGGCAATGATGGTTCACCATCCACTGGCCATGGTTTGTGGTAGAGGGCTCCAAAGTCCTACCTAGCGCACTAGTCTGGAAAGCAGGTTGTGCAGTGTGACTTAGACCAAGACAAATCAGCTTCTCTGGGAATCGGGGATTGAGGGCTCAACAGTCAACTTCGAGCCCATAAAGTTAGTCATGAATTGGCTGCCACGGTGATTGTGTTTATTCTACCAATTGTGTTTATGTAATAATTATTTATAGGGTTAACTTCCCCACCCCCCACCCCACATTGGCTCATCTAGTGTGGGGGTAATACTAGTTGATCCTTATTTATATATGAATGATTCATGATCAAACTTGACTGTGCTAGGGCTTGATTGTAACTATCTTTATTTCTTGCTTGCTCGTCTTGGCTTCCTCTCCTTATTTCATTATATGGATTGTGCTGCTGAATATTGAGTGGTTCGAAGAAGAGAACAAGTGGGTGTGGAGGGGTAACCAAAATCTAAGTATTAACTTATTGGCTTTAACTTCAGGATGACTTCCGGTAGAGTGGTAGCCCAGTAGCACATATCAGCTCTGACGAGAATAATTTGTTTGTTTGTTACCTTCTTTTTTGGTTTGCGGGAGGTCCATCTCTTTGAAAGTCAATTTCTTTCTTTGTGGTTGAAGGGTCTCCCTACCTAGTTTTCGATCCTAATCCAGTAAAAGTTTGGTACAAAAGCTTGAACGATAATGCTACTCTTAATGGAGCTCAACATCCACTGATAGAGTGGGCGTAAATTCTAGAAGCTTTTGTTTGATTGAGGAACTGTTATTAGGAAATCTCTGAATCTCTGATGTACAGTTTGTTCTGTTTGTTAACGTTTTCCTCACCTTTGTCTCACTGTTGACTGTTTCCCTTTTGTGGGTATTGGAGTATTGGTGAGTCCTCCCGAGGATGGAGACAAGGGGCAGCCCCCCCCCCTCCCAAAAAGTCCTCAATATATAAGGCTTTGCCTCTCCAAAATTTTTGAGGGATAGTGTACTATTGCCCTCTCATATACTGATATACCTTCCCCCCTAACCCAAATTCCTGGCTCCGTTCCTGCTCCTCCCCATCTCCCAATTTAGTTTTGGACGATTGGTACTGCTCATGGATTGCTGGTTTACCATATTGCTGAGGGAAGTAAATAATAGACCTTATGAGTTATGATTGCCGCATGGCGCGTGTCCACAGCTTTAGGAGTTGCTCTCTGGTCCTCTCATAACTTCCATAAATGTCATTTGAAAGCATAGAAAGTCAGAAACCCCACGGTTAAATATGAAGGCACATCTGCAAAGGAATAATCCTACATTCGGTAGCAATTGAGTGGAACTAGTGAACTACAAAGTTACACAGGCACGCAGGTGTTGCTAAAATATGGATGTGGTTCCAGAATTCCAATGTGATACTGGTTCTGTGTTATTCGTGTTACTGCTGGTTGTACTGCCTTAGCCCTTAGAAAGCCTCTAGTTTGGAGGGTGGTTGTAGTGTTGTACTACCTTACTTTACTGTGTGTGAGTTGTTTTTTGTATGTATCTGTTTACGGGATGTACTGGTAAATGGTCACTCAAGCCTGTTGGGCCAGTTATATGGATATACCCAAAGTTGTTATATTCCAACCCGAGCCTGAGCCCTCTGAATCGGTATAAACGATAAAGTGGGAGCCCAACGTGTTGACCTAAGAGCTATAATAACAAAAAATAAACGTTAACCCATAGAAGAACTATGATTGAATAATGACCAGCCTATTGACCAACAAAGAGCTCTCCAAAAATTCGCATGTAATGAAACCCAACACGTTAATCAGCCCAAGTCCTTCACACCTTCTTTTTTTGGGGTGTAGACTCTCACTTTACATCTGATTCACTAATAACTTAATAAGACTGTCAAACCAACAATTTTTCCAATCCATTTTTGGCATGTTACAACTCATAAGCCTATTCTGCAACCTTTCTTAAAACAAAACTCCCACGGTTAAACAGCCTTTCTCAATTACATGAACATATAATTATAATTATCTTCTCCGACAATGTTAGGTAAGATTGGATCAGGCAGGACCAAAACCTGTGACGATGTAGTACAATGGGAGTCAATCCCAAGATCTTCCTCACATGACGGGGTGCTCGTCGTCATTTGAGCTACAATGTGATGTGATTTGTTAATACAAGCAACGGTTTTTTGCGTGCAAATATTCGATCGCCGAGTCGAAATTATTATTTCATTTGTACGTTGGTATTAGAACCTTGATAATAATTTAACTAATCAACCCACTTCCCTTTTCAAATTGAGGCATGTGCAGAAGGATTAGAATAGAGCTCGTTGAATGGGAATGCTATGTTAACTGTAAATTATTTTCTTAATTAATTAATTACTACCAAGGATGATATTTAGCATCTTTTGGTCTTTCAAGTTGTGAGCAATTCAAGTAGGCATTATTTTTGGGTTCCACAATCTTACTTGCATTAGTTAAATTTGTCATGTTCTCTCAAAAAAGTAGTTCATGGAAGCTTTGGTTTATATGCAGTAGGGTGGTTTCCCTCCTTGGATATTTTATTGTCTTTGGGTCTTGGGCTGTCCAATGTGAATGAAAAGGGCTCATACTTCATAGCAAAGATTGTTGACGCCATGAGTGGAGCACAAACTTCAACAAATTACAAAACTAATTAATCACCAAGTGTACGTGTTCAAAGAGAACACTTCTCCCCTCTTCTCTCTAGTTTATTGCATTCTTAAGCTTAAAATAAAGATTATAACAAAATGACAATGGCATTCAACAAGCTACCACATGCAGGGCATAAAATGGGTCGGATCTTATTTCGGTCTCAGCAAGATTTTTATGTTAAAACTAATAGATCATATAACTTGTAGTTTTATCTCAATGAGATGCCATAAAATTCTTAATTTTACGTTCATAGTGTTATGCTGAAGATATCCCACCGCATTTGAAAAATTATATTAGTTTTTTGAAAATGTGTGCATTTAGAATTTTAATTTGTCACCTACACAGTGACAATCACATATTCACATTATTAAAGCTTCTTTCTTAATTTTGGGCGTGCTCAGCCCCTCTTGCCTATGAGCATGTAGTACACAGAACCTTGGATGCTTGAAAAAGATAGATAAATTCTTCGATGCGGTTAGGACTTAGGAGAATGAACTGGTCTTTTCAATTATGCATAAGACCGAGTGAAATGTAGGAATTAGGTGCTCTTTAAGTCTTGATAGAGTGATAGATAATGTGTAATAAGGAGTTAAGGACTACGTCGTTAAGATGCTCAAACTCCAACTCTTAAGCAAAATTGTATGGTTTGATTGAGGAACTAATGTCCACTTGGGGATTATGGCAGCACTGTCATGCAATAATGTGATATGGAACGCCCCTAAGTTGATGGACCTAAAGAGTAGAAACATTAGAAAGAGAGATGGTAAGTAAATTATTCGATCGAAGTTTTCAATGCATTATTTTTGTTGACCGAGAACAAAAGAAGATAGGACATGCCTTTGGGATTACACAATTTTGAACATATTATGGGGTTGTTGTGCATTTATAGACCCTAAAAACTGTTAGGGTTTTTTTCTTAGGTAATATACTGTATAAGACATGAAGGGTTTTCTTACAACCTTAAATTTTTTTAATCGATTTATAATCTCCATACAAGACAAAGATAATTTAATCGATTTATAATCTCCATATGAAGCAGTGAAGCACCTACCAAACAAGACGATGCTCTTCAATAATTTAAACAACAAAATTTATTTGTTTATTCTTCAATGAATCCTATGCATTTCCCTATGCATTCTATATATTTTTCTAGCCTACAAACGCATCATGCTTATGTATTGGTACTAATACTCACGTGACAACCATCATGATTCCCTACGCATATTAGGTATTTATTCTACGATCCACGACCCTAGTTATTTTTTCTAGGGTAAATTTCTGATTTGGACATGATAATGTCAATGTATTTCCAATTCGACCACAAAATGCAATTCAGCACATTTTGTCAGCAACTAGTGGGATAATGTCAGCAACTTTTTACACTGAGTTGCTAACAATGACCGGATTAAGAACAAAATGACATTATCATGGCCAAATCAGAAATTTACCATTTTTTCAAGTTATTAAATCACTCTAGATACATAGTTTAGCTTAGGGGTTCATATCTCACTAAAATAGTGTTGGGTTGAGGTACGTTTTGCTACACTGCTTGTTCTCTTATGGGGCATTTTATGTTCTTGTAAAATGCATGGACTAGTGAGTATTGAGTATTCTAATTTCTAACATAGATCGAGTTCTAAATCACCCAACACTATTGCTGCTCTCATTCTATTCTAGAGATATAGTCATAGGTGCATATATCTATTCTAGCACCTATATCAACACATAGGTGATATATCTCAGCTCTTAAAATGATCTTAAATAAGTACTAAATATAAAACATCCACAATTTCATCTACAAAATGATTTAAAATTTAATTTTTCAAAAGTGGACAACAATTTGATCTACTAACCACAAATGAATTTTTGTATAGATGTTCTTTTATGGTTAGTAAATCACAAAAGATTAGGTTTTAAATCATTTTGTAGGTAAAGTTGTGGGTATTTTAGATTTGGTACTTATTTAAGGTCCTTATAGGAGCCGGGTTGTATAATATATATATTTTAATTTGTAGAGATAATCTTTATGATGAGTGCTTCATAACCACAAAATAATAGGGTTGAATTCATTTTTTATGTGAAGTTTTACCTACGTACTTATTTTAAAGTTAACTTAAATAACTATTTTCAAAAATCCTGTGTACTGTACACATAGCTTCCAAATTGTCACACAGGTTGAGGCTCAACTTGCAAAATTATCGAAAGGCAATACAACTACTAGGGAAGCTACCAAAAAAGATTAAAGCGTCACACATATTCTTCTCCAGTTCAGAATTAGACATCAATTCTCGCAAAGATGCCAAATCATGGGCGTTTCATTTTCTTCTAAAATTGGAGAATGTCGTTAACAAAAAACCAAGGGGACCACCATTATACAAAAAATGTTGGAGGTTCAGACATGAGTTTGATGAACGACTTCATCAAGATGGAAAAATTAGCAATAGTTTGCATGGATACATCTCTTGGTGACTCCAATTATTCTTCAAAAGAAGCAACTAGCAATGAACTAGTTCCAGTTAGTGACAATTACTCAGGTCTCACTGGCAAAAACCAAAAACTATAACCAAAAGATATATATGTTGGGATATATCCTGATTAGCTTTAGGACATTTTGATAATGGTCTTGGAGCAGGACCGTGCAACATTGAGAAATCTTGATGACATTATTGAGGATCTCAAAGTTGCTTTGGTAGATATGAATTGCATGAGCTAGCCCGGGTGAGATTGATGATGAAAAAGAAAAATTAAGCTTTTCTAGCCCATTCAAGCCTTTGCATATTAGTGGTTACATCTCCTGGAGACCTCTAAATTCCTCATCCAGTGTCTGGTACAAGAGTTTTAGGAAGGAAATAAGCATTGAACAACTCTGATAAGGTCTTAATGATTATATTTGCAAAATGATCGAGTTCATAGAAGGAATAAACCAACAATCTTTGAAAGACTTCAGTGGCGAACATATTATTAGAAGAAAGTGGGAGTCCATTACCTAATGGGAAGGTGATATCATCTAGTTATCTATAGGGTACATATACCGAGTTTCCCATCATGAGAGAATAATTAGTAGAGTGAAAAAAGAGAGAGAGAGAGAGTCACGAAAGGGGAGCAAAAATAGAATAGATATTTATATTTGGTAGGATTTGATTATTTTTTTGGGTGCAAAAATATAATAGATATTTATATTTGGTTCCCTAAATACACACAAAAAACTTGGTTGACTTTTTTTTTGGTATTTAGGAAAACTCCATCATGAGAAATTCATCTAAGTTTGATTTTTTTGTAAAAGTTTGTTCAAGTTTTTATTTTAAGAGTATTTTAAGAGTCCAGATAAGAGCATATATATATATATATATATATATATATATATATATATATATATATATATATATAATATATATATATATGTCCAAATATCCAAATACAGATATATGCCATTTTGGAGGTTCAAAACTTATCGCATGCTCCCAAATTCATTTTCATCTTTTAGTACGTTTCGAGACACCCTAAATAAAGTGGTCGAGCATACAAATTGGAGCATCGAATTGGGAGTTATGCCTTGTTGAAATTTCAACTTGGTTCAATGTTCACTTTTGATTTTATGGGAAAAATAATTTTGACATATATGTAGGGGAATAACAAACATCCTATACAACCAAGAATGTTGTCTTAGCTTGCCACAATTGTAATGTTGATTACTCAAATGAAAGTTATTTGTTGCCTTCTTATGAATTATGTATTTACTGCTTCCGCTCACTATGTACAATTGTGATATAAATATTGTTCACTCAAACATTACTAGCTCGCACTACTGACTCAGGTATTTACAGGCTTGTTTGGCTGAAGTTATACCTATGTGCCGTATGACACGCACTACACCAAAACATGTCCGTGGCACCTAGGATGATATTTAGAGACATGTCCGTTATTTTAATTTTTTTAAAATGGGGTCCGTTTGAGTGAATTCAAAGTTTAGTAAATTTAAGAGGGCCCGTAACGCTAGAAAAGGTAGACGAAAATTAATTCACGTTAGTACACGCGTCGCTCCCCTGTGCTTTCTGCATCGAGAATTCACGCAATGGGAGTTATTCCTAACGGGACCCGCTAAATATGTCGGCAAGAAGGTGGCGAAAAAAACTATCTTACGCTGGCGGGACCGGGTGTGGAGAGTGGTAAATTGGTGAAACGGTGAAAAAACAGCTAGCGGTATTGTACGGGTTATGGGCCTATAATGGGTCCTCGTATCGCTTTACAGATCTTTACATCACACTTGGTGGGACCTTTGTGGTGGGCGTGGGACTCATTATCGTTGATACATCTACATCAAGTGTGTGGTGTATTGGAAGATTTGGAACCATGAGCGCATTATGATCTTTTCTCCCTTGTAGAGTTTAGTTTGTTGATACGTACTTATATAAATTTGTTTACCAAAGAAAACGTTCGGTGTTTATATAGTAACTGATGTCTATAATTTTATGTATGAGATATTCGAGTGGTTAATCATATGAAGACATGAAGTTACTTTCTCGAAAAGTAATTGAATCCTCAAAACGTAGTCCCAAAGTACAGAAACCACAATGCTTGCATCTTTGTTGCATCTTGCAAGATAAAGAACAAAGCTCCCACACAAACATTACACTAGGAACATACTTAAGAACCATAAACTAATATATATATTTTTTTTGCTTTGTAGTTATTTATATCAAATTAAGAAAGGGGATGGTTATATGAACTCCACTTTATAGCGACTCTAAAGTTACTCTACTCATAAAAAATAAATGAACTGAGGACTAATTTTTTGTGGATTGGCCTTTGGATCATTTAAAAATCTTTCAATGAATATTAAATACACGAAATTAAAAAACGGGACCGTTGGATAATTTCATATTCTAAATGATTTTTATGAGGTACATCTTCAAATGAGATGTAGGATGGCGCATGTGTGGAAAACATCTCCACCAAAAAATCAAATTTAGCCATTGAGTTTTGGATTTCATTTGGAGTTTGCTTTAATGAGTTCATATAACCATCTCCATTAGAAATACAAAAGTTGGAACTTGAAAGGATGAATTTTTTGGGTTTAATAATGTAATGTAATTATGTCCAAGATATATACAGGGGGAGAGTATTTAGTACACTTTGTCTGGTCCATAGTTTCAATCCATCCACTCACTCACTCTCTCTCTCACTCCAATTATTTTCCTCCCCTAGCCCAAACCTGTCTGGTTTCTGGCTTCAAATCTGGTCCAACATCACCCAACCCCCTCCTCCTTAGCTAAACAAAATGTGCCTTCCTCCACCCCCTCTCTTTTTTCATTTTCTTGTAAACAACATAGTTTTATAGTTAGGTTGGTGGTTTTGTAGGTTTGGTATGGATTTTGGGTTGGTTGGTTTTGATAGTTTGGTGGGTGGTACTGAAACAAGTAATAATAGTTTCCCAGAGAAAGGGTATGGATCTGTGTTTCATAATAAGCAAGAGAGTTTATCATCTACCACCTCTGCTCCTGAAGATGATTGGAAAATGGATTACTCTACTGCTTCTAGAACAATGTTGCTTCAACAACAACAACAACAAAGGGGTTCTCCACTACTGAGATCTACTTCTATTTTCTCTGATGGCCAGCAACAACAGCAAATGCTTAGCTTCTCTTCTCCTAAATCTGACTCATTTACACTCACTAATGACTACTATCACCATGCCTTGTCTGCTTATACTAGAAATGCAGGTTGGTATAAAAAAAAAATTGTTTGTTTCTCAACTTTTGATGACATATTTATGTTTGTGTAATTGGGATTTGTGAGCTGAATAATGAGTAATGTCACTGTTGATGAAGTGAAAAGATGTGGACTTTAAAACTAAAAACGATGGGTTTTCATTGGTTTATTTAGCTACTTTGGTGTAGTGGTCTTTTCATTGGGACTTATGTTAAGTGGGAAATCTTGGGGTTTAAGTCTTATCAACAGTCACAAAAGGTGATTGCTTCTTTTATTTGTGTGATGGGGGTTTGTTTGTTACATATTTTTCACTACAGTAGATGGAAGAGACAAAAGAAAAAAAAAATAGTGGAAACTATAGAAAAGGAATTAGTATCAGCAGATGTTCTTCTAATGACTCCTTTTGTTCTCCTGTGATAGTTTTAACATATTCATGGTTAATTTGTCCTGCCTGCTGAAATATTCTTGTTTATGTTTCAGGTTTTGGTTCTGGGAGCTTGAATGCAAACTACCATGGAGTTTTAGCAGGGGCTAGAGGACCATTCACTCCATCTCAGTGGATGGAGCTTGAACATCAGGCCTTGATATACAAGTACATTAATGCAAATGTTCCTATACCTTCCAATCTGCTCATCCCCATCAGAAGAGCTCTCAATCCATCTGCCTTCTCTGGATTTTCTGGACCCTTCAGACCAAATACCTGTAAGATTATGTTCATAGCAAATGCATGCATATAGGCTTATCTTCAATGTATCATGCATTTGTTTTTCAGCTTCGGAGATGCATGTATGTAAGCTTGTCTAGTTGTCTTTATCCTAAAATTAAAAGCAAAAAAAGAAAAAGAAAAGTTGTCTCCGTAGTTTCAGTGATTGATCCATGGGCCATGATCTTAGCAGTTGAACCTAAATCCTTCTTCCTTAATATGAATTAACAATGTTATGGTAATGTTGTTATCCAAAACTGGATTAGTTAGGGATTGCCGTTTGTATTTAGAAATCGTTGTCTTTTATTTTTACTAAGCTATTATCTCCTTGTATTACATCTAGTGGGATGGGGTTCTTTCCACCTTGGATTCTCTGGTAACAATGATCCGGAGCCTGGGAGGTGTCGACGAACTGATGGGAAAAAATGGCGTTGCTCAAGAGATTCGGTTGCTGACCAAAAATACTGTGAGCGGCACATGAACAGGGGACGCCATCGTTCAAGAAAGCCTGTGGAAGGCCACACTGGCCATGCTGCCACCGGACCAGCCACCACAAAGGTGATACCGCTGGCTTCCTCGCCAGTTTCGGTGGCCTTTGGGGGTGCAACATCCAACAGCCTCAATGTCGCACAAGACCAAGTTAAACACTTGCAGACTGGTGCGACTGCTCTTTCACCAAAATCCAAAACTAACAGGTATAACTCTTACGAACTAAAGTTAGGCTTCTTTTCACATCTTTTATTTCATTTCTTGTCCACATGAGCTCTCTTTCATTTTCCAACTTTCATTTTCCAAATCTCAAGTAAGTTACTAAATTCTGTTCACCCCTTTTTCTTTTTTGAGGTAGATCCACACTTATTGTTTCCTTTATTTCTTGGTTGAAAGTGACTGGTTATAGTAAGTTAAAATCCTTGGGACATCATATTACACTCCCCTTCCAAACACACACGCATGTACCCATATTTTTTTCTTTCTCTTTGCAATGAAGGATTGAATGCGATGCTGAAAGTGTACCCTTGAATGTAATATTAGGTGCCTGTCTTCTCTTTTAGCGTGTGTTTGCTCACAAGTTTCTTTTCTTTCAGGATTTTACTGAATAGTGAGGGTATCGGTGGTAGACTGCATGCAGATTCACAAAGCCTATCCATGCTTTCTGCGGCCATAAATGTGAAATCTAGGGACACTCCATTCTCAATTGTGAAGCAACATGCCCCATCTGAAGAGTCTTCTAGAACAGAGTTTGGACTTATTTCCTCTGATTCACTTCAAACGAAATCGCAAAAAAGTCCTTATGTAGATTACAAAAACTTTGAGAGTTCGCCAGACCTTAATAGCCAAGAGCATCGGACACAAGATCCTCTTCGTCATTTCATTGATGACTGGCCCAAGAACCGATCTAATGGCTCTGTTATTGCCTGGCCTGACGTTGAAGAAACCCAACTAGACCGAACCCAGCTCTCTATATCAATCCCCATGTCTTCAGACTTCTCATCATCGTCCTCCTCGCCAACTCATGAGAAACTTGCTCAATCACCACTGAGGTTATCGCGGGAGTTTGATCCAATTCAGATGGGTTTGGGGCTGGGTAGTTTGCCAAATGAACATACCCAGAGACAGGTAAACTGGATACCAATATCTTGGGAGTCTTCCATGGGAGGACCTCTAGGAGAGGTCTTGAAACGCACCAATAACACATCTCTGGAGCGCAATAATTCCTCGTCAGACCTTAACCTCATGACTGAAGGGTGGGATGCTGGCCTTCAGATGGAATTGTCCCCTACTGGAGTCCTACAGAAGACCTCATTTGGCTCACTTTCTAACAGCAGCACTGGCAGTAGCCCAAGAGCTGAGACTAACATGATCCATGAAGGAGGGAGCTTGTGTGACAGTCTCCTTGGCCCAACCTTTGTAAATTCATCCTCCATCCCTTCCTTGTAAGCTTTCTAACTTGGGTAAGAACAGGCGAGGCATGATGGATGATGATTGAGTTGTATCTGCTGACAAACTCCAAAAACTATTTGAATGGGGAGTTTGTATCCGTTTATTTCTTTGATTTCTATTTGGTTTATGGTTATCACTAGAACATGACTTTGTTATCACTAGAATGTATCCGTTGACTTAAAAGTTTGTGTTGTAACTTGTGATTTAGTGGACTTCTAAATTAATGTAAGCTTCTTGTTTGTTTAATTTATCTGAACTCGCTCGCTTTCACATATAATCACACCCTAAGTTTTGGTAAGATATGTTATTGTTATTCTCGGGGGATAATGTGTTGCATAGATAAAATGACCATGCAGAAGACCAACTGATACTAGGGGTCAGTTGGATTCCTTTGTTGCAAAGGTGCTTCCGCCACAGTTTCAGCCACCCAGGTATCACTGTATGAGTGTGTGCATTCTTTTGAAGAAAGTTTGATTCCTTGAAGAAGTGTCACCTATTTGGGATTGATGGGAGAAACTGTTCCCAAATCGGTTTGTAACCACCTTTTTGACGTGACAAATCTTGATCTTATGCTTGCGCATTTAAGGATTTTCAGGTGATTGCAGAGAAACTATTTGCTTGACCATCCAAATTCCATATACTTAGTTATTAGTTAGACTTAGAACTTACGATACTTTGAACTTTTGAAGTGGAAACTGCTCCTGATTTCTCTTAAGTGGAAACGTAGCACTTAGCTGCGCTCTAAAATACGAAGATCGAACTCAGGTATAGTTCCTTGGTATTCCTAAAGCATTGATATATTTGAACTGTGATTCTATTGTTTTCAAAAAGTTTTTTTTTTCTCTTGCTCCTATTTGTCCTAGGAAAAATGTGGAAAATCATGTTTCCCTCTTCCCCACAATAAAGACCCTTATCTGGTGCATACATCAATGGTGCTGTCTAACATTGAAAATTTGAAACTAACATGTCACAGAATCTGAAATTCAATATAATTCGGTAGAACGGTCGTTGCCATTAAAGTATGGCAACACAGTTTGATGTTGCAAAGTAAACAATGAAATTGCTAACGATGTAAAACACTCAAATCTTCCTCCCCATCCAGCTATCAAAGTTGATGGCTCTTCTTCAAAGGACATTTCTTTTAAGTACCCCACCCACAAGCTGAACATGTCCCCTATAATAAAGTTGGTTTTTTCGGATGACACGTCATGTCAACAGTGAATAAAAAGTTTTTGTTAAAAAAAAAATGACGTTCTCTTTAGGCCTCTTCTCTTTATCCTGTCTTCATGTTAATTGTTAAAGGGTATACATACTAGTTCTAGTTTCTGTACTCTTCTGGTAAAGCTTCTTATACATACGATCGTATACATATTTGGTAATTTACTCATTTATAGTGTAGAACTATCTGTAGTACCTTTATACTTCTACTAGCCTATAGAGTAATGGACTAATGGGTGTCCTTTCTTTACACCTGATGTGGAAGTAGGGCTGAATTAAATTTCAGAACAGCCTATACAAACTTATAAAGGGATGCCAATTTGCTATTACTGGTGGGAGTGAAGATTTCAGGATGGTGATGATAAATAGGTCGAACTTGATATAAAATAAATAAACTGCAAAAATTTAGGTATGATGTTACTCCTTTTCTAGTTATTTTGTTTTTGGTAGGCATGAATTAGGAGCTAGCCTTCTTCTAAGAATCCATGTTAAACGTAGCAGTAAAAGAATCATCAACGCGTTTCTATATTTTTTTTGTAACACCTTAGCGTTTTTAGTCCATCAAAATTCCTAATACAAGTCAAGTACCAACGCAGTTTGGACAAAATATGGGGTTTTTATTTTGGACGGGAATAGTTGTCCCGTTCTAAATTAAATTTGTTTTAAACGGCAAAAGTTGTCCCATCCCTGTTGAAACAAAAGCCCAACGGTACAAAATCGAGCCGTTTTAATTTTTTATTTAAGAAAAAGGAAAAAATGTTGGACGGGACTAGGGCTGTCAATGTATCGGTTTGGGTCGGGTTTTGAAAAATTCAAACCCGAACCGATAAGAAAATTGGGAATCCGAAACCAAACCGAACCGATAATATTACATGAAACCGAACTGAACCGATAATATATATTGCAAACCGAAACTGAACCGACTCGAATCGAAAACTATAAAATTAATTAATTTTAACCACACAATTGATAAACATATACAAAATTAATCATAAATATTACTAAAATGATATCTTATCGGTTCGGGTTTATATCGGTTCGGTGGAGGGCAAACCTAAAACCAAACCAATATCGGTTCGGTTCGGTTCGATTTCAGGTCGATAAAGGGCAAACTAAATTAAATAAACCCAAACTATTTTTTATCGGTTTGGTTCGGATCGGTTATCGGGTTCGAAACCCATTGACAGCCCTAGGCGGGACAACTTGTCCCGTGTGGCTCATTTCTATATTTCTCACTAATTTGGTATGGAATTGAGAATTGTTAGAATAGAAATCGAGTTTGGACAGCGCGCTGGGGACGAAAATTGCCAATTTTTTTGTCAACTGTCACATTAGAAATTGATTTTAACAATGCGTTGATGATGCTCAAATATTAGAGAATCCATCTAAGACTTTATTATTGTAGAGGTATGGATTTGTATCTACGACCTGATATTGAGGTTGGTAGGGAATGACTGCACTCTTCCTTCCTAAGTTGGGTCAAGTTTGGCTAGTGCTAAGGTCCTTTTAAGGAATAGGTCGCCAGCTTGAAAAGATCTTAGGACGACCTTCTTGTTGTAAGATCGTTGGATGGTTTGGTGGTACCGAGCTAGGGATATTGCAGCAGTTTTCTTTCGCTCTTCTAGGAGGTCAGCTTCTTTGGATAAGATGTTGTCGTTTTCTCCTTATTCGATAATGTCAGAACGTGTAGTTGTGAATGTAAGTTCTAATGGTATCACTACTTCTGTTCCGAAGCAAAGTGTGAAAAGAGACTAGTTGGTACTGGCTCGGGCTGTGGTTCTGTATGCCCATAAAATATTCTCGAGTTGTTCTGACCACTGACTTTTCTTGCTCTCCTACTTCTTTTGGAGATTCTCTTTGATGGATTTGTTTGTGGCCTCTGCTTGGCCATTGTTTTGCACGTATCTAGGTGTAGAAAATGCTTGAGTGGTGCGCCATTTTTGTAGAAATGCCTTGACTTGTGTGCCGGTAAATTGGGTTTCGTCGTCCATGATGAGAGTGTGGGGTATGCCAAATCTTGTAATGATATTGGTCCATATGAAGTTGATGACGTAGACTTCCTTGACTTGAACAAGTGGGATTGTCGGGATTGCCTCAACCCATTTGTTGAAGTAATCTGTGGCTGCAAAGACGTATTTGAGTCATATTTTCTTTTGTGGGATAAATGGTCCCATGATGTCTTGCCCCCACATATGAAAAAGCAACGGGCTGGCTATGTTGATCAACTCCCGTGTTGGACTTAGGTTGTTGTGACCAAATGTTTGACATTATTGGTGGCATTTGAGAACATACTTCTTCGCCTCGATGTGCATGCCTGACCAATAATATCCTTGGGAGATTGTTTTATGAGCCAGAGATCTTGCTCCTGCATGATTGCCACATTCACTTTTGTGAATTTTGTCAAAGATGAGTTGGCCTTCTCGTGGAGTTATGCACCTTAGGTGGGGGCCTCCTGCGGATTTATGGAATAATCGTCCATTGATTACGGTGTATCTGGGAGCTCGAAATTGTATGGCACGAGCATTATTTGTCTCTGCTAGGAGCTCACCATGTAAAATAAATTTAATAAATGGGCCTATCCAAGATTGGGTGATCTCTTCTTCAGATGAGGGCTAGAAGTCTGTGAGGCTGTTGACACTTTTCTGTTGGTAGGCGGGCCTCTCTAGGATGTCAATGTAAATTGTGCTGGAACATGCATCTTGGGTTTTTGAGGCTAAGAAAGCCAAGTTGTCTGCATGTCTGTTATCTTCTCGGAGAATGTTGTGAACGAGCTGATGACATCATTGACAACCTGAGTGTACTTGGCTAAGTTTGCTCCATTTGTTACACACTCTTTGGTGATCTGTTTGACGATTAGTTGTGAGTCAATATAAGCTTGGAGCTTTCAGACTTGTAATTGTTGTGCCATGCAGAGGCCTGTGATTAACGCTTCATATTCTGCTTCGTTGTTGGATGTTGTGAAATTGATCTTGATTGGCTTTTGTAGCTGGGTTACTTCTAGTGAAGTTAATATAGCCCCCAGTCCACTACCGCTGTTGTTGCAAGCTCTATCTACGTAGAGATGTCATGTGTCGGGTTCCCAGATGGGGAAGTCGGCAATGACTTGACCTTTGCGAGACGTTCTGGGAAAAAATTCGATGTGATGTTCTTCGAGTTCTTCATCCCATTTGGCCATGTGGGCTATTTTGTTGGTGGAATTCAAGAAATGTTTGATGGGTACATCTGTTAAGACCTTGATGACGTGAGCCTAGAAGTAGGGTCGAAACTTGCGAGCAAAGTATAACAAATATAATATTGTTTTCTCAATTAGAGAGTAAAGCTTTTCTGAATCTGCCGAAATAGACTGGTTTTTCGATTCCCTCGCTTTCGCGAAAGAGGACCGAGCTGATGGCAAAATTGGTAGTCGCAAAGTAAAGCCCTATTGTTTCTCCTTCATTTGGTTTAGACAGGACGGGCGGAGTTGATAGGTAAGCCTTCAGGTCGTTAAAGGCTTTGTGGCATTCGTCTGTCCATGTGAATGTTGCGCCCTCCTTTAGTATTTGCAGGAACGGTCTGTCTTTGTCAGAAGCACGTGAGATAAATTTGTTGAGGGCTGAAACCATGCATGCCAGATAGCCTGTGAATTTGTTGTTTGGAAGTTGGTTATGACATTTCAATGGGAGCCTATATTTGTTCTAGGTTTGTTTCAATGCGTCTCTGTGACACGAGGTATCTTAAGAATTTCCATGAAGCGACCACAAATACACACTTTACTAGGTTGAGCTTCATCTTGTTTTAGCGCAATCTTTCAAAGGCTTCTTGCAGGTGAGAAATGTGATCGCCAGCCTTTGCGCTTTTGACTACCATGTCGTCTATGTAGACTTCCATAGTATCGCCCAACAAGTCTTTGAACATTTTTGTGACAAGTCTCTGGTAGGTCGCACCAGCGTTCTTCAAGCCAAACGATAGGATGTTGTAGCAGAATATTCCTTGTTCGGTTATGAATGACATTTTTTCCTGGTCTTCTTCTGCAACTGGTATCTGATTGTATACGCTATATGCGTCCATAAATGATAAAAGTTCATGACCACAAGTTTGATCTACCAGGATGTCAATCCTGGGTAAGGGGAAGTTGTCATTTAGGCAGTGATTGTTGACGTTGGTGAAGTCTATGCAGAGTCGTACCTGGCCATTTATCTTAGGAACGGCTACAATGTTAACTAACTAGGTTTGATACTCGACCTCTCTGATGAATCTAACCTTTTTGAGCTTTTCTATCTCTTCATTGATGACTTTTTGAAATTTGAATGCTAGTTTCCTAGGTCGTTATTTGATAGGCTTTACAGTTGAATCTATATTTAATTTGTACAAGTGACCTAAGGGTCGATTCCTGGCATATCAGTATACGACCAAGCAAAAACATCTTTATTGAGAGATAGAAAATTAACAAGTTGCTCTTTGAGCTTAGGGTCTAAATCAACCCCTACATAAACAAATTTTGGGTCATCATTTGTGCTAAAATTAACTTTCTCTCCAGGTTCGAGTTGTGTTTTTTTTTTCTTGAGCTTGTATGTTGTTGATGTTGGAGGGCTAGAAGCTTGAGGGTCTTGCAGCTTTGGGATGTCTTTTGTCTGGACGACTTGAGTTTTGGCCTTGGTTGTTGCGCTTACTTAATTCCATTAATGAGCTTCTAGTTGGTTGCTTCTAAGCTCCATGATGCCTCGGGGTCCGGGGAACCGCAGGACTTGGTGTAAGGTTGATGGAACTACTTGGATCTTGTGAATCCACCTGCATCCTAAGATGGCAGTGTTTGATGACTTGACATCAATCATACTGAAGCATGTTGAGGTCTTAACCATGTCTTCTTTTTCTCCTATGGAGACTGGTAGGATGACATCTCCAATGGCATCTGTGCAGTCTCCATTGAACCCATAGAGTGGCGCGTTTGACTCTATCATCACTGAGTCTGGCAGGTGCATATCCTTATATGTTTGGTAGAAAAAGATGTCGCAGGAGCTGCCTGGATCGATTAGGACCCGCTTGACTGTCCATCCATTGATCTTGACGTGCACTACCAGAGCATCATTATGGGGTAGGCACACCTTGTCAAGATCTTTTTTGGTGAATGATATTGCAGTTGTAGTTCAAGAGCTGGCAGGAGTGATCACTTCAGCTTTGTGGGATAGGTGGTAGATTTCTTGCAGTGTTTCTACGCGTCTGCGCTTTTCACGATCGGAGGTCTCGTTGTTGGAGGTGTCTGTAATCATGTGGATTACCTTTTCCTCGTCGTGATTGGAGGAGTGCTACCTTCTGTTATGCCTCGACCGACTTGGGGATTTAGATCGTCGGGGTGTTCTGCTTCTGCTCCTTCTGCGAGTAGGTTGTTCATGACTACAGCTCCTACTTCTGTTGCGGTTGGCATTCAGTTTATACCTAAGGTCGCTTTATGGCAGGAACTCTTTCAGCTTTCCCTCTTCGACTAAGTCTTGGAGGTAGTGCTTGAGGCTCCAACATTCATCTGTGTCATGGTGATGGAGTTTGTGGAAATGGTAGTATGAACTTCCTGGTATTGCTATCACCTTGTTGATGTTTGGTTTGAAGTAAGGTGTTGTATATATCTTTTTCAGGATATGACTTGGCGTCCTGGGGAAGTTGGAGAATTCCCTTTTGGTGTATGATGGCCTCTAGGAGTTGTTGTCCTTGTTGTTGCCTGAGTACTGATTGCTTTTTTTGGGTCCCCGTTTGTCGCTTACTGCGAGAACTTCTTTGCCTTCGCGCTGGGCCATCCATTTTTCGTACTTCATATACTTGTCGACTCTGTGGTAAAAGTCATCTAGGCATTCTGGCTTGTTGCGCATGGGAGACTCTGCTAGTTCGGAGTTATCTAGGAGGGCATTGGTGAGTGGCGAGGTTGCAAAGCTATCATTGAGGCCTGGCTCAATTGATAGCAGTTCTTTTTTGAAACGTCCTAGGAAAGCGCGAATAGTCTCGTCGTGTGCTTGTTTAAGCTGGAACAACGAAGTCTAGGTCAGCTTGTTTCTTCCTGTTGTGGATGAACTCTGCTGCGAATGTCTCGGCCAGCTTGTCGAAGTTGTGGATTGAGTCAGGAGTTAGCGTGTAGAACCAGTCTAATGCTCCATCCTTCAAGCTGGTTGGAAAGAGTTTGCATTTGAGGTAGTCAAAGTCTGGAGCACTATAAAGCGTCAGGATTTAGTTGAAACGAGCTATGTGTTGGCCTGGACATGAGTTATTGTCATACAACAGGAACTTTGGCTGGATAAAATCAGTGGGAGGATATTTGTCCCTGACTTCTGTAGTAAATGGTGACACTTTGTATGACTGGAGCTTCTTCTGTACGATCTGGGCTACGCTGACTTTTTCACTTAACTTCTCCAACCGTTGGGCGAAGTCCTCTAGTTGTTGATTGGTGGTTGTAGTGAAAGCTGTGACTGCGTTTTTGTCAATTGCGTCTGGAGTCAAGTTGTTGGTGTTGGAGGTGGTTTGTTCGAGCATAGCTTAGTTCTCTTGCTGGAGCGTGGTAAATGATTCATAGATAAATTTTACTTGATCTACTAGAGCTTTTAGTTGTTCTTCCATGGTGGTTTTTTAACCAGTTTTGTAGACTTGAAAAAATAGTGTGGGTATTTTTCTCAAGAAAATGAACCTGCAGACGGTGCCAATATAGAGGTGTGGATTTGTATCTACAACATGATGTTAAGGTTGGTAGGGAATGGATGCACTCTTTCTTGAAATGCCTACGTATCAAGTTTTTTGTGTGAATTTGAATCAAGCCTTATGTAGTTCATCTCTCTCTACTTATAGATGTTTGAACTGACCTTCTTTATTTGCTCTAGGCGGTTATCAAGTGTAGATCCATATTTTGTACTATCTTGATGATTCGTCATTACTTCTACTGTTACAAAATAAATATCGTATTCATTGGTGCGTTGACTGACCTTCAGAATCGCGGTAGATCATTTGTTTCTATATATGGTTGTGTTTGATATTTGGGACGACCTGAGTTTGGATCGTCGTTACATCCTGATAGTGTGATACGACCTGGTGATGTACGAACTGTGAAAATACGACCTGGTGTAGACACTTATGCTCTAGTGAAATGTTTGAAATACGACCTGGTGTAAGTCCACGTATGCTGTACTTACAATTATAAAGAATTCAAAACATATTCTTACCGTTTAATCCGAACGGAGACTTAGGAAGTGTTCGTGCTGCGGAGCCTAGATTCAAGATAGCTTTGAGGGGACCATTAGGTGACTGGTGAGAGATAATACATCAAAAAGTTGTGGTCACTCCACTTTTTACCTGCTCAAATAGTCAAATCACATGAATTGACTCTCTCAAAGCCAATGTAAAGCAAGATAAAAGGTCTTTCGACATGTCAAGGTCACTAGCCGTAAGAGTGGCAAGACTAATAATCATGTCTTTCATCCGGTCTGCAGAATTTGATAAGCAATAATCAAAAGGTGCCCTAAATTGTATTAATTTTGTAACGAAGATTACATGAAGAAGTTGCAAAGAGTGATGGGCTTACTGAGATGAGTTTTCCATTTTAGGAGATGGAAGAATTCAGTGGCAGCTAACGCCATTCCTATAGATGTTTGACCTAATTTTTGCCATTTTTTTTTTTTTTTTTCGATAAATTTTTTTGCCATGGTCCATAGTCCATAGTCCATAATTTTTTTCCGTGTTCTCTCTGCCAATATAGGAGTTAAGTTTGGGCTCACAAAAAAAGGTCTATTGATTAAACATTTAAACCCAACTTTCCCATGTCGCAGGCCTAATTAAGGACATGGCTAGTTTCGTATTGGGTTTATTAGATGGGCCGGACCTTGGCTTAAGCTGTCCAAAACGAATACACCATGGCTCGATTAGCTCGTCTTGAAGTGTGAATCAACACGCCGGAAATGATCTAATTTACTGATACGATTCATATAATTTTCAGTAGTCAATTCTTATTTCAACAGTACTAAAATGTGTGTACTGAAAGTTGTTTTTTACAGCTTTACTGGATTGTAAAGGTTTATACATATCACCAGTCAGCAGTCACCGTACACCAATAGGTGAAACAACAAGAATATAGAGTGAGAGTGGGCAATTCCATTCAAGGCATCTAAATTCTAAACCATCCACAATCATGTGTACAACTATACATATTAGAAACGGAGAAAAGTCGAAATTTGTATGCTCTACTGCTTTATTTGCTGTTACACTATTCTCCTTGTTTTAATTCTTGTTCTTTAGTAGAGAAGTATGCATTAAACTGTGACCAAGTTAAAATGATCTGATAAAAGAAACGGAGAAAAACTAGAGCAATAAAACAAAACAGGGAAAGCAAATTCAATATTTTATGCCATCCTTATTCTTTTTTCCGCAAGACTCCAGATTTCGCCACCAGTATGTAGAGTATGTGATGCCGGCCTTTTACTTATCATGTCAAAATTGAGGAAAAAACATGGAGAAAGGAATATTAAGAAATTATATAAAATGTCTAAATAATGGTACTCTTCAATATGTCATTTAGCATTTCTTTTCTATATTATAAAGACTTTAGTATGAAGATAACCCCCAATTGATCGTTCAATGACAACTTAAAATTGGATTGTACTGTGGTTATGAAAAAAATATAAAAATTGGCATATGGTAGAAAATTATTGTCTCTATTTACTAACCAAATTTGAAACTCGTGTTAAATAGTGAATTAACAATTAATTAGTGTTTAGATTTTGAGATTGTCAATTCTAAACATATTTCAATGAGCTCATTTTTCTTTACATCATTAATGTGTGGGTAATTCTCCCGGTGTTTTTAAGGTTATCTCAACTAGCTACCTCTGGAATCTTAATTTTACTCGGATCTTATTGGCAGGTTAATAAGATTAAGATGAAAATGTGCATTTGTCCATTTATTTTCGTTTAAAAATGAAACCGTCTTACATAGTTACATACTTACATGTGAAGATCCGATTGATTGTTCCCGTTCAACTTTATACAGTACACCCAAGAATGTGGTTGATGTTTTATCAATAAATCGCGCTCTAGTATATATATACAGAGCCCACCAGGTACAGTATAAGTAGAAAACAAATTGCTGATGGTGCGCTGTTTTACTCTCGAACATGGGAAACGATTAATGATGGTCGGACATATCACCCAACTCCTTGATGCAGATGATACAATCTCGTTCCATTTCCACCAATAAATAAAAAAGGACTCGAGATCTCTACAACGGGAAGAGATCATTTATGTAACTGTGTTATCTCGCCATTGATCTGAATACGAGATGTGTGTGTGTGGTACAGAGATCAATTTCTGTACCCGGTTATAGAGGAACCGGACTCAATAAAAAATCTATCAAGGACTTAGTCAACCCAACAACCTTTTTGTATACACGTCCATTTAACTTCTTTAATCATCCCTAATACGTTTCACTTGAACATGACGTGCACTTCATTTCAGTTTTCTAATTCCATTGTTTTTTCTCCTTCAAATTTTGGAATTTTTAAGTCTGTTTAAAAGCACAATCCAAAACCGTCTTTTTCTACACACTTTTCGCTATTTGGCTAATAAGCCCATAAAAAATATCTGCCGTTGGAAAACATGGGGTGTGTGACCATTTATTTATATATTTTATCACATATATAGTTTCTTCATCAACTATATAGTTCTTCTTCCCTTATCTTCTTTCTTTTCGAGACCTCATAGAATAATGAATCCGAGTAAGGTTCATTCACAAGGGAGTATACCATTTTCATGGGAGAACGAGCCAGGGATATCTAAAGTCAAATATCCTTCGGATGTAGGGACATGTGCCCTTATTAAGCTACCACCCCCACCATGTCAATCAGATGTATCTAGTCCTAAAATTTTAGGACATGACATACAAGTACCACTTCCACCATGTCCATTTCAACCTCCACTGAGAAGTTCACCAAGAAAGGGGCTTAGACGACAAGACGATGATCCATTTCTAGCTGCTTATAAGGAGTGCACTAAAAGTGTGAAGCAAAGTAAGTTGTCTACATACAGTAAGAAGATTGGTGGGTCTAGAGAAGGACGGATTGGGTCTTTATTTTCTTGTAAATATTCATGTGGTGTAAGAGAGGATAGTATGGCGAAACTATCCCGGCTTTCTCCCCCTATTCCGAGAGAGACAGACAAAGACTCAATTTTGGTGCATAGCGAAAGCAGCAGCAATTGGCATTGTTAGCAATTTGCCGAATTATATCGAATTTTTGAAATACGTATGATATTTCCAAATGTTTTAAAGATTCGGAATAATTTGGGATTTTTTGTTTTGAAATGAATAATTCGGTTTTTAGCGGCTCAAAAATTCGGTTCCCAAAAAAAAAATAATAATAAAAATTTAGTTGCGCTTTTGTTATTTTTTATGTATTTTATATCCTCACTCTTAATTTAAGTGCTCCACTCTTACATTATTAGTGATAAATTAATCCAAAATCTTTGCGTTTATATTTTTTTGGCAATATTTAAATTGTCATGTCATAGTGTGTGTATTTTGAAGTTTGAACTGTAATTTCAATCCAAAAACAAATAAATGTAAAGTACCTATGTAGACCGTTCAATTGGTTTCAATATTTTCGTAACTAAATTACTTTGATATATTTGTTATGTTGTAAAGAATGACAATTATTATTAATATTTATTAATATAAATACCACGAATTTTTTATTTCTGAATTTTTGCAACAAAACGTTTAAAACGCATATTAATTAAACACCGCATAATTGTCGTATTGTAAATTTTTGACTAAATATTTGACCGTACCGTTTTTTTGAGTCACCGAATAATTCTTGAATTATTTCCGTACCGAATTTTTATCATATCCCTGAATTACTAACAAGGGTAGCAGACAAATAGAAAAAATTCGTGTAGAGAATAATCACTGGATACAAAACGTGTTGTTCAATCATTATTTTTCCCTTAAACTATGCACTACGATTTGGAGATCAAGAATGGTAATTTGGAAATTCGATGTATCATCCAATGGCCTATTATGAGTTGAATTATTATTTTTACCTGTGAGTAATTTTGTTGATGCCTTATTGCAAAAATATAAACAATTGTCTTAATCAAATAATAGGGACGGACGTGTTTTAGTGGTTTTAGTTGGCATATAAGCCTATTTCTTACTACTAGGTTAGCTTACGACGCCGTCCTATGAACGGGTGCCATTAAACTATGCATAACTATGAGATATGAATATTATATTGACCACTCATCTAAATTTTTTGTAATGTGAAAATCCCACTTTCAATAAAATGAAAGAATCCACTCTGATAAAACTCTTAATTTTTTTTGTTGTTGTTGTTTAATTAATAATATAAGTTTGATTGAAGTTTTGAAAGAATGCCCAAATAAGCGAAGATCACATTGACGCTAATTGAATAGCATAGCATTACGATAAATACCATTTTAAATGCAAAACTATACTTGTCAATATATTCTCATTTTATATGATACAACTATGTTTTGAGGTGCATTCGATGCATTTGCATCCAATTTTCGAATTCCCATTAATTATTCCTTGAAGTAAGTAGCGATGTATTTATATCATGTTGCCAATTTATGGTTAATTATTTTTTGGGGATAGTTTGATCAATTTGCATTTAGTTTATGATTTTTCGCTAAATATTTTTTAAAGTTAATTCATTGCATTTGCATCAAGTTTTGATTCCCGTTAATTATATTCTTTGAGGTTAGAATAAACCTTCAATCATGAAGAACAATTCATTTAGAATAAATATTCAATAACAACTATTTAACGATGAACAATGAAAACCTAGTTGCCTTTATATAATAACAAATGTTTCTAATTCTTTATAAAAACCAAAATAGAAATCTTACTAATTAACCTAGATTTAGGACAAATATGAAACTCTACTAATTCAATATATAATACTACTAATAATATAATTAGAAACTTCTATGCCTATGTATCATACTCACGGTTTGAAAGAAACTCGTCCTCGAGTTTGGTTGCATGTAAACTTGCGAATATTCATAAAAATTCTTGTACTTTATCATCATAGTTCCATGTAGTTGCGACTATTTTTCAATTTTTTGTTAATTATATTTTGAGGTTAGTTCAATGCACTTGCATCAAGTTTTCGATTTCCCGTTAATTAATATTTGAAGTTAATCTGATGAATTTGCATATAGTTTATGATTCATTGTTAATTATTTTTTTGAGATTAGTACGATGCATTTACACTCAAATTCTGATTTCCCATTAATTATTCTTTGAGGTTAGTTCCATGCAGTTGCATCCAATTTTGATTTTTCGTTAATTATGTTTTGAGGTTAGTTTGATGCATTTGCTACCAGTGTCTGATTTCCTGTTAATTATTTTTTTAGGTTAGATCGATGCATTTCACATCTAGCTTCCGATTTCCCGTTAGTTTTTTTATTTGAAGTTAGTTCAATGCATTTGCATCTAATTTTTCAATTTTCATTAATTATCTTTTGAAATTAGTTAAATGCAATTACAACTAGTTTTCAATTTATCGTTAATCATTATTTTAAGTTACTTTCATGCATTTGCATTCAGTTTATGATTTTTAGTTAATTATTCTTTGAGGTTAGATTGATGCAATCACATCTTGTTTACGATTTTCCGTTAGTTATTATTTGATTTTAGTTCAATGCATTTGCATCCAATTTTTAATTTCCCGTTAATTATCTTTTAAAGTTAGATAAATGCAATTTCATCCAGTTTTCAATTTGTCGTTAATCATATTTTTAGGTTAGTTCTATACATTTGCATTCAATTTTTTATTTTTCATTAATTATTCTTTGAGGTTAGTTCAATGCAGTTGCATCCATTTTCTGATTTACCATTAATTACTTTTAGAGGTTAGTTGGATACATTAGCAAGGCAGTAGAACTGAGATGGAAGCATATATGGGTGGAGTCAGATTCCATTGATGCAATGAAGTCAATTAAAAACAACCAAATGCATTAGTGAGTGCGAGCGACATGAAAAAAAGTCAAGCATCTAGCCGATTGGATTCTAATTACCATTACATGGCGAGAGGTAAACTTTGGAGCCGACATTTGCTCTAAAACTGTTGTCACCTTGACAAAGGGAAAACAAACGGTGGGTCGGTACTCCTAATTTTCTACATAGGATAGAAGATAATAATATGACCTACATACTATATATTTTTAAATTAGCTATCTGTCGAAATGAAGACATGATACCTATATTAACTTTAACTCATTTTTTGAAACTTATAACCTTTTATTAATCAATACAATTATCTTTAGCAAAAAAAAAAAAAATTTATCGTTAATTACTTTTTGAAGTTTGTTAAATGCATTTGCATCTAGTTGTCGATTTTTCGTTAATTACTTTTAGATATTAGTTGGATGTAATCGCATTCAGTTTCCGATTTTCCATTAATAATTCAAGGTGGTGTGTAATACGAAATTCTATTAATCCTTCTATTATTTCCTTGCAAACATGGCTTAAAAAAATAACATACAAGTACATGATTCACTATGTTGGATCATAAAAAAATTTCCAATTTTCGATTTCCAGTTAATTATTCTCTAAGATTAGTTCATTATATTTTCATCTTGTTTTAGATTTCCCGTTAATTATTCTTTGAGGTTCTTTAAATGCATTTGCATCATGTTGCACACAAATTCCCCATTAGTTATTCTTTAGGATAGTTCGATTCATTTGCATATAGTTTATAATTTTCCACTAAATATTCTTTGAGGTTATAGTTTCCGATTTTCTATTAATTATTCATTGAGGTTAGGTCCATGCACTTGCGTATAGTTTATGATTTTCGTTAATTATGTTTTGAAGTTGGTTTGATGCATTTACATACAATTTTCGATTTTTCTTTAATTATTATTTGAGGTTAAATTGATGCATCCGCAACCAGTTTATAATTTATCGTTAATTATTATTTGAAGTTAGTTTAATGCAGTTACACGTACATGTAGTTTTTTATTTCGCGTTAATCATTACTTTTAGGTTTGTTCAATGTAGTTACATCCATTTGTTGATTTATTGTTAATTATTTTTTTGAGGTTAGTTAGATGCATTTGCATCCAGTTTGTGATTTCCCATTACTTATTCAAGAGTTCAAGGTGGTGTGTAATACCCATAGTTCGGGATTTTGGAATTATCGAATTCGACAAATCCAAAATCCGAATTCATCAAATTTCGACCCTTATATATTTGGAATTTCGGTTGATTTCGAAATTATCAAAATTTCGACTATATATTTGAAATTCAAATTTTTTAAAAATCAAAATATTATGTGGAATTCCGACGTTTCGTTCGGAACCACGAACATTGGTAATACCAACTTCTATTGATTCTTATGTAGTTTCCTTGCAAACTTGACATAAAAAAAATATATTATATATGATTCACTAAAGTGTAATAATAAAAGATTATCTAATTTCAGATTTTATATTAATTATAATTTTAAGTTAGTACAATGTATTTGCATTCAATTTTCGATATCCCGTTAAAAATTATTTGTTTTTAGTTCCATGCAGTTGCGTCCATTTTCCAATATTCCATTAATTATTTTTTGAGATTACAACACAGTTGTATCCAATTTTCAATTTCACGTTAATTATCTATTGAGATTAGTTTAACGCATTTGCATATTGTTGTTGATTTTTCGTTAATTATTCTTTGAGGTTAGTTCGATTAATTTGCATATAATTTTCAATTTTACGTTATTTTTTTTTAGGATTGTTCGATACTGTTCCAACCACTTTCTGATTTTCCGTTAACTTTTTGAAATAGGGATTTTATTTCTTTGGGGTTATTTTATATGTGGGTTTGGGTTTTATAGAGTTTGTCTAGCTATAATTTCTAATTTATAAGAAAAATTGGGAAAGAGTGTTTTTGTGGGACTCATTGTTGAACCCCCATTCGTAGATAATGAAAACTCCTAATTTGATTTTTTTTTTTCGTAATTAGTATTAGAGTTTACAAAAAATTGGAGACTCTATAAAACCTTGAAAAATAGAGCTAAGAGGATATAACTATAATAAATATATAAGAATTCAAAAGCATCCAAACAAATTATTGGTTGATAACGAATCAACAACTAATTATTGATACCATATATATAGTCAATTAATTTCTCCATAAGCTCGAACTTTGTTAAGAGATTGACAATTTGACATAGTATTAGAACTCAGGTTATAAGAGTTATCAGTTTCAATTTTTGTTAGGTGAAATTGAACACAATAAATAAATAAATAAAATCCTCCTGTGTGTCATATTTAGAGAGAGTGTTGAGATTATTTCACAATAATTTCTAGGTGCGTCCAACCTATATTCTATCCCAAAGCCTATTATCATATTAATAGAATTCACCATCTCCATAAATTTGAGTTTATAGAGAAATTGACAATTTGAGAATCATTGAGAGAGATGATGATGCTAGACTATTGAGCCTCCTTCTAAGTTTGATTCAAGATCTGTTGTGTCTGAAAATAGTGGACAAGCTGCTGCGGATTGATTGTCACTTTAATTTGTCGATCATGCTCACAGACAAATGCAACACAGATTGTGAATAATATCTTCACAATGAGTTAAAAAAAAATTCGAATACTCCAGAGAATAATAATGAGAAGAAAGGGGTGGTTGAAAGTGTTGTATTTGGGTTTTATTGTTGTTCCTTCCTTTCTATGTGCATAATAACAAGGCCATATGGGCCCTGACATTAAATAAGCCCAATATAAGGGCCCATACGGCGCACAAAGGGTAGCGTAGAGTTTACACACGATGTTATTATAGATATATAAATACCAACAAAAGCCCACCATTTTTTGTGATGTTGAATGTTGAACTTGTAGCAGCAGTGCTTGCGAAAACACTTTGGTGAGCTGCTTCCTTGTTTTTAATTATCAATTCTTCTTCACTCTCTTCTGTTAGGATTTGGTCCTTTTCGTGTTAGTTTAATCGATTACGAAGAATATTATTTAGAAATCGTTTAACTATTAATTAACTTGTGATTAGACAATTTTTTTGATGTCTGAAATAATTAGTTTGGAGAGGTGATTAACGTGCAATATGTTTAAGCAAATCCTCGAGTGTTGTTATTTATTTAAATATATTGGATAGTGTTTATGTTTCTTACAGATTGTTATTTTTCCCCCAGTCTTTGCCCTCATTATAGGAATGTCTGGAAATCCAGAGTCTTCTGGTAATCAGGTAGTAGATTATTCTATTCCCTCTGTTGTATGAGATGCTATTGGTTTTTTTTAACATATTGTTTTATACTCTGACTGAAAATTTGCTTGTTTCTATAACAAGCCACCTCGGCCACCCTATGTTGGGTCTGCTGGCTCTCAGAATTTTGGACCTTCTATGTCTATGCAGGTATGTACATCTGTTTAGAAGCTTGGTCTCTTTAGACGGTTTTTCCCCGTTAGTGCATGAGAAACTTTTAATTCGTTACAGTTCCAACCTGCTAATGCGCAACACCAGACACAGCAGTTTATACCAGCAGTTGGTTCACAACAATATTTGCATGTTGGCCAAGGTATGTCTGTATCAAATGGTGGAATAAGTTCTGGTCAAAGCCAGCAGCTCCACTTTTCTCAGTCAATGCAACAGTTGCCTCTGAGACCTGCCCAGCAAGGTCTTGGTCCGCCTTCATCGCAACCGTTTTCAATGTCATACGGTCAATCGAACATGGCTATTACACCTTCTTCAACACAGCCGCAACATGGTACTCAGCTTCCAACTAATCATACTTCTGGTGTAGGTGGCTTGGCAATGTCTCCTTCCTCATATACTGTAAGATTTCGTGTTAATGTTTCTGTGCCAGATGCAAATTTGGTTAGAGTGTTTCCAGGTTTCTAACTTCCAATTTATTTGTGATTGGTCTCTTGTAGTTTGCACCGTCTTCGTACGGCCAAGCTCCAAATAACATTAATGTTTCAACTCAGTACCAACCAATATCTCAAATGCATGCACATGCTATTCCTTCAGTTGGACAGCCTTGGTTGTCATCTGGAAGCCAGAGTGCACCTGTTGTCCCCACTATGCTGCAGACAGTCCAGCAACCATCAGTGGTGGTTTCCGCAGCTCCTGTAAGCTTCTAGCTATATAATCTTCCTTGATCTATTATTCTGTTCAAGTATTATGTTTTTTATTCTTGGCTATTGTTTAGTGAGTTTTCTTCTTGCCTTTTTCTGTTTGTTGCGATTTTTAGAATACAGTTACCCAATCCGACCCAACCATCCAGCCATCATCAGATTGGCAAGAGCATAGTTCTACTGATGGGAGAAGGTATGTTGTTGTAATTGAACTGGACTGACTTGGATTTGAGATTTCTTATATTGACCAGTTGTAGTATACACTTAAAGTATGTGGAAGAATTGTTAAAAGTTGCCCATGCATTTTCTATGTGATGTCCTCAGATATTATTACAACAAGAAGACAAGAGAATCTAGTTGGGAAAAGCCTTTAGAATTGATGACGCCTATTGAGGTGAGTAATGTCATTTGGTGGCTTTATTTCAGATAGTTGGATTGTATGTCTACCCTCATCAAATAATCACAAGTAAAATATCTCTTTATATCTTGGAGAATGCCCATCTCCATGTGCTTGTTAGCTATCATATTTTTGCATAGATGTATCAGATATATAATACATTTATTTTGCAAACTTTTGTATCTTTCGATGTTTCTTCCATTGGGTTGTAGATGTCATGGAAATACTGGAGAAAAATACGACTGCTCTGTAGGTTCACTGTTCAAGGCGGGGTTTCTCTTTCTTAAGGCAGGCAATCTTTGTTTTTTTAAACCTTTTTTTTTTCGTAGTTAAGGGAGTCCTGTGTATTGTTTGTTTTATATAGTGTGAAGTATGAACATGGTCTCTGCCTCTCTGGTAATATCATCCCAATATTTAATGGAATTGGACCCAGATTCATTGACAATCCTGCTATTTGTGGTGCTTACTTTGGCCATTCTTTACATTGATAAGATTTGCTTGATTTCAATTGGCTCCTAAGGTGTGTTTACGGGTGCATGAAACACTCACATAAGAGGTATGAAATGCCATGCTTCTATGCCTTTTCCATTGGATAATCAAGAAATTAATGATTTTTTTTTTTTTTTTAACAATTTTCTGCATGAAGGTTTGCAGTGGCCTACTGGTCAAGCCTTGAGAGGTTGGGCCCAATTTCTTGGGTTTGATTCCCACCTTCACTGGGGGAAAGGGGGTTGAAGTGTCTAGGCAATAAAGAAATTCTGGCCATCCAAAAAAAAACAAAGTTGTTTCCACAATGACCATCTGACTCTTCTATGATAAGTAGCTTATTCATACCAGTATATTTTTACTGATGTTGGATGAAATATATTACCGGTGGCCAAAGTGATGTGCACCCCTCATTCTTTTTTCTTTTGTAGGCCAAAATCTTTACTAATGGTTTTTCTGACTGTAATATTTCCTTAGCCTTTGCTCCCTGAGAATTTGCCTGTTGTAATTGTTGTAACTTGTGAGGAAAACTATGGTCCAATGTATAATTTATCTTCTACTAATTTAATTGCGATCTGTCTGGCAGAGGGCGGATGCATCCACTGTCTGGAAGGAATTCACGACCCCAGATGGAAGAATGTGGGTGACATTCTATACTGGTTTTAATTGATTCAGCATTCTTTACTTTATTTATGTTTACTGTTTAGTCCGAATCCAGATGTTAAACGTCTCTTATTTTTTTAGGTACTATTACAATAAAGTCACAAAGCAATCTAAGTGGACGATTCCTGATGACCTGAAGGTTTCTTACTGTGGTTTCTCCACATATCTGTGGTCTTTTCCCCCCTCCTAAATAATTTCTAGTTACCTATTCCGTTCTTTCTTATCTTGCTATATAATGCTTCCAGTTGGCTCGTGAGCAAGCAGAAAATTTGTCTAGTCAGGGATTTCAACCAGAAGCTGCTGTGACCGCTCAAGCTGCCAGTATGGTAAATGTTTCTACAGTCGAAGGACCATCTACCTCATCTGTTTCGGAGCCATTGATTGTTGCTGCTGTGAGTTCGCTGCCTGTGGCGTCCTTGGGATCACAATCTACTCAAGTTATTCCTTCCGTGGCACCAAATGTTGCTGGAGGTCACTCTCCTGTGGCATCTGTCACTCCCTCACATGCTACGATCACCGGGAATGGAGTTTCTGTTGCTGTGCTGGCAAACACTACATTGACGTATTGACCTATTTAGTCCTCTTGAATTTTACACACTGTTGGAAGTGAATTTTGGATAATCGTAGTTTGTTGTTTCTGCTGTCAATGGTTTCAGGAATACTTCCGTGAATTTACTTCCTCAAGATGTTGCAAATTCTGCTGATGTAGCCTCTGTTCAGGATCTGGAGGTACTCAGTTCTCTCTCTTATCGGATGCCTTCTTATGCCAGAAAAAGACTGATTAAATTCCTGTTTCCCTTTGCCGAAGTCAATAAGTATACAAAATAGACAAGCATCATTTGTACTATCTTCTTAGGGATGGTATATGGTTTCATATGGATCTTTTTATTTCTCTACTTGCAATGGAGTTTAAGGCACTTGATCCTATTAATCTAATAGTTATAGTGATTAGTTTGCTAATTTAACTTGCACTGCGTATCATGCTGATGTTTTTACTTTTAGCAGGAAGCAAAAAAGGGTATGGCAGTTGCTGGAAAAATAAATATTACTCCATTGGAGGAAAAGTCAGTTGATGATGAACCTTTGGTTTATGCTAGTAAACAGGTGCTTGCTTAGGATTCTCCTTTTATAGCACTGAATTAAAAATAAAGTAGAAAATACCTTTTTATAGTTGACTTGTACAGACTAAAAGAAGTTTTGGTCATGTATCCTTTTAGGAGGCAAAAATTGCATTTAAAGAACTTTTGGAATCTGCGAATGTTGAGTCTAATTGGAGCTGGGAACAGGTATATTTATCTCTTCCCGATATTTCAGTTTCTACTTTCTAGATATGCACTTTGATTTAATGATGAAATCAAAATACTACAGGCCATGAGAGTAATAGTTAATGACAAAAGATATGCTGCTTTGAGAACACTTGGAGAAAAAAAGCAAGCGTTTAATGAGGTAAGCCTTCACAATGATGGTTCTTCATTTTCTTTTTCTTCTACGTCTCTCTTTGTTTTTTGTCATCAGTGATATTGTAATTACTTGTACTTTTTGTATTTTAGTACTTGGGTCAAAGGAAAAAACAGGAAGCCGAGGAAAGACGCATTAAACAAAAAAAGTCTCGAGAAGAATTCACGAAAATGCTAGAAGTAAGACAGATAGTACTCCCAAATCTATTATTTACAACAATAAGATGGGAAACTAATTGATACTTTTGCTTGACAGGAGTCCAAAGAACTAACGTCGTCTACAAGATGGAGGTTTGTCTTCTTTCTTAAGTAGCACTGATTTTTGGTGTTGATAGTAAAGTTTGCTATAAAGTTGAAACCTTTCAACGTATTTTATGCTGTTATTTGTATTTTGAGTCCGTATAAGCAGAGTACTATTTAAATGTAATGTCACTTCTAACGCTCTATATGAATTCTTTAATTATTATCTAGCAAAGCGATATCCATGTTTGAGGATGACGAGCGATTCAAGGCTATTGAACGTCCTAGAGATTGCGAGGATCTTTTTGAAAACTATTTGTCGGAACTTCAGAAAAAGGTAAATTTTGCTTGTTATCAAATTTCTCTACGTTTGAATGATGTGATTTCTCCTCATGTGGTCTTTAATTAAGTATATTCCACCTATCTAAGTTTTACTTTACAAGACATCTTCCACCGTTCCAGTCTATTGAAGGTCATAGGTTGTGTTAAGTTGTATGTTTTCAAATTTTCGCAACCCATCTTATAGTGTGTTCTAGTCTTTACCTTACCTTCTTTATTTACTCAAGTCATTTGGTATTCCTTGCTAATTTTGAGTCACAAGACATGCTGGTAAGAGTAAAACCCTTGCACCTTTTTCATGGCACCTTTCTTGCCAAAATTTCCTTTTATTGGTAACAAAAATTAAATAAGAAATACCCACCTCGGCATAGGTGTGAGTGTAAGGTCTCCGGGAGGACTACAAATAGGGTGAAAAGAGAAAGCAATCAATAGAATTAACTTTGATGAATCACCGTTTGCCTTTCAAGTGTCCCTCGATTTTCTTGCCACAAGAACCCCAATATTTTTTCTTAAATCTATGATCTTCAGCATTTGTTCTCTTTTCTCCTCAAAACTCCATCGGATATGTTACTTGCTTTATTTTTTCATTATAGTCCACAGACCCTCGTTCTTCGGTTCGTCTCAATTTTGTTCTCTCTCTGTTATGCATGTTGGTTCTTTAGATGCTGTCCGGTTCTTTAGATGCTAGTCGTCTCTATATGGTACATTGCAAGGAAGTTGTTACCTGGTACTTAGCATTTCACTTCTCACCTTGGCCTATTGTTGTAGCTTATGCACACCCTCCCCACCCACACACACACACACACACACACACACACACTTACACTTTTGTTTAATGAATTATTAGTCAGTTGAAGAAATAATATGAGGTGTCTGACACGGAGAAATATCAAAATTGAGGTATATCACTGATATGTATCCGACACAGATTATTTTTAAAATATGGCGTGTCCATCTAACATAGTTCTTATTAATTATGTCAAATTTCGTTTGTAACTTTTTATCATTCTACCTTCCCTTTTGAGTTTGAGTATTTGTTAGCTATTTTTTTGATTTTATCTTCACTTGTTGAGAAAGATGGTCAAACTGTCAAAGTTTGAATGCTATTCTTTAATATCCATTTCATTGATTATGATGCAGGAAAGAGCAAAGGCGCAAGAAGAGCATAAGCAGAATTTATTGGAATATAAACAGTTTCTGAAATCTTGTAATTTTATTAAGGTATGTAACGGTGGGCTAAAATCATATTTAGTTGTTTCTTTATTCAGCAAAGTCAATTACCATTATTTCAAATTAGAAATGAACACAGAGATGAGGATCAGTTGAGATGCCTATCTAAAGAACTCTAAAGAAACGTTCATTGCAACTTAAATGTTCACAAGAGAAGCACCTACTTTTACTACATGCATTGGCAATCAAGACATTGCCGAATCATTGAAGTTTTGTTTCACGGGGCAAGTACATTATTAATTTTGGACACCCCTTTTCTTGATGCCAATTTGGGGCAAGTAGATTATTAATTTTATTATGTATGTTTGTTTTATTAATCTTTATGCATATATATATGTTAGACTCAGCTTTCAGTTTGCAGGTAAATAGCCTATGGAGGAAAGTCCAGGATCGATTAGAAGATGATGAAAGATGTTCGCGACTTGAAAAAATTGACCGGTTGGAAGTTTTTAAGGTAAATACCACTTTTCTTCTGTTTGTCAACACTACACCTTTGAACTATATACTGAGTTTTTACTGATTCCTTCAAGGAATATATAATGGAGTTAGAGCAAGAAGAAGAAGAGCAAAAGAAGATACAGAAGGTATTTACAGTGACTGTAACTGACCGTGAATTCATGATGTGCTTTGCTGCCTCTCTTTATATTGGCAACATCCTTTGGGGTGTTAATCTTATTCCCTTTTTATGCTTGTATATGAAAAATGCAGGATAAACTTAGACGTACTGAGCGAAAAGATCGTGATGAATTTCGCAAATTGATGGAGGAAGATGTTGCTTTCACTGCAAAAACTCACTGGCGTGACTATTGTATAAAGGTATTATATATATATTTTTTTATTTGATGGATTTAGACTCTTGCTACCTGAGAAAAGTGGAAATGAACAAAGAATAGTCTATAGTTTTAAATTGTGAAAAAGAAAGAATTTATTGATATTTTTGCTTTAGTTTCAACTTGGTTTCATATATTACTGTTGTTATGTAATTAGGTAAAAGAAACACCAGCATATATTGCAGTATCGTCAAGCACCTCTGGTTCAACACCAAAAGATTTGTTTGAAGATGTTGCTGAAGAACTTGAGAAACAGGTTCCACTCTCTTCATGATGTTCCACTCTTCTGTAATAGTTCACAACATTTTTGCAATTATGCTTTCAGATGAGTGGGTTTTATTGCTTGTAATCGTTTGATAATCTGATATCTGTAATGTTTGATATGTTTGCACACATACACACAGAGAGACATGTGCATATATGTGCCTAACACGTAAAAATCCCCGTTAATTGGTAATATCGGCATTAATGTCTTTAGACTTGCTAATCTTCCGGTTTCCTCATCTACTACCCAGTACTCAACATGATAGCTAGGTGTTGATTCACTAGCAGATTCCTAGACCTCAATGATTAACTATGTTTTATCAATTTCATTGTTGTGTAATTAGGTAAAAAGGACCTATTTTGACTAGTTCAAAACTTTTTGTTTTGTACTTTCTATTTGAAATAGGTGATTTTTTATTAGAGAATTCTTATGCCATTTTATAAAGTATTTTTGTTTGTACGTGTACTTGGATTTGTGGGAAATTTTTGGGATGGAGATCTCTTGTGCATTATCATGAAGTACTGTTTTTTTTAAAAATAATTTCCCGTGGTATTGTATTGAGATATAGTTTCTAAAAAGTCTAGGGCATTGCTCGCCTATGAGCTAGGCGCTTTTGCACCTCCTTGCATTTTCTGGAACAACTAGTACTAGTTGCATGTGTTATTTACGTTAGAAAATATGTTCCCTATCCTACACTGCTTGTTTTTTTGAAGTTGCATTTTTTTTTTAAAATTGTGTTTAATTAAATTGATAGATGAAAGTATGTAATAAGTTAACATGATATTTTTATAGTTATTAAAATAAGTAGCAATATTGTATATGTTAACTGGTAAGTTAGTTTTAGTTGAAGGCGGTTCTTAAGAATGAACATATCAAGTGGACTCTCCAGTGCATTGCTAAATGAATCCAATGCTTCTTTTCCCAGACCAACTGGTAGAGCATAAGCATATTCCCCTCTTTGTTTTTTAATAATTGTAATGTAGTGTGAGAGATTCGCTCTACAAGTGATATTTTTTATCAGCATATTGCTCTCTTTGTTAAGGAGTTAGATGAAAGAAAATTCATGTAAACTCATTGCATTAGTCCAAATGACTATTAGACATGTAATTTGGTTTCTAGTTAGATTTCATTTTTTCGCCTCTATAGTACTTCTCATCCTTCGAACGAAGTCTGCAGAACTGTTTCTTTACTAATGTGGAGAGGTTATTACGTACTGCGACTGTGTATTAACTTCAAAAGACTTTGGTTTTCAATTTTAACATTGTTTTGTCTTTCTTTTTGGTTTCTGATTGGCAAAATTCTTGTCTTGTAAGTGAAGTTATATAGTGCTTGTAATTTGCTTTACCTAAAATCATTTTTTATTATGTGCTGTACAGTACCATGAAGATAAAAGTCGAATTAAGGAGGCTGTTAAGTTGAAAAAGGTGATGTATATTCCAAGAGGTTCTGTTTTGGTGCAATCATGTTATTTTTGGTGTCTAATATGTCTGGTCTCAGATTACTTTGGCTTCAACCTGGACTTTGGAGGAGTTCAAGGCTGCTATCTATGAGGAAGTTAGCTCCCCGCCAATAACAGATATTAACTTTAAGGTAGATTTCTACTCTCCTCTCTCTCTAGACATAAGCAAAACGAGTAAGGTTGCATTCAGAACAATGTGTTATGGAACGAGGATTATTTTATGGATCTACAAGCACACAAGTTATTATCTGACTAGTAGACTTATTTTTATTGGAGGGACCAATCTCTTAAGTTGTCCATGATCTTGACAATCTTGCTCGGATATCTTGGATTGACTCGATTAGACTCGTTTTTTCATTCTTTTCAGTCATTGGCGTATATGATTTTTATTTTCGTTGGGGACGATTTTGAAAGATCTAAATCTCATATCTAAATTAATGTCTAATCAATAGTTTGTCTTCAACACAGCCCAATATTTCTATTTATTTTTTCGAAAGTAAAATTATCATTAAAAAATAAAAGACAAAGTAGACCTAGGGAACCAGTAGAGACATTATGGTTGGTTCATACGTGAGATTTGATGTGCATTTCCTCAGGTATCCTGACTGAACTTACAAGGTTATAGAGTGTGGTTGATCATCAGAAAGAACGTATCTCGATCATTCTTCTATCCTTAGAATCACCATGATTGTCTCACCCTCGTCCTGCGTGGTAACTACTGGAAGTTGGGAATAATATAATAGCAGATGGTATATCTTTTATGTAAGGGACGGATCTAGGGACACATATAAATGACATACAAACTCAAGCTGTAGGCCTTAGGATCTCTTTAATATCAACAGTTGAAAAAGGAAATGAGTAATTAAGTTTTGCAAAGGTTTTTGTGCGAACAGTGGTTCAGTTGGTTCAACCAGTTTTAGGATAAAGATGTTATTTCCATAGCACTATATGAAGACAGAAGAAGATTGAGCAGAAAATTCGTAAGGCCTAATTCCACATAATTTTTTGTTTGATTGGCAAGCCTGTTTCCACATAATTCAAACCTCTAAAACTTGCAATTGAATAAAATTAGTCAAATTACGCATTCTTGTTGATTTTCAGAGTTTTTTAGATAAATAACCTTTAATTGGTGAGGAATCTGTAAAAAAAACAAAAGAAACAAAAACAAAATTTATGATCCACAACCCCGAGTTATGAACTTCTCTTTCATCCAATAATGTAACTGGAATGGGTATGGTGTCAATGGTTTTGGCAAAGACAATTGGTGGTGTCACAGCGGGGTGTCTTTTTGGGAGAAAAGATGTGAAAGAGGAGAAAGATGGTGTTATTATTATCAGAAAATTGATGAATTTAAAGGTAACCATGTTAGGATTTTGCATTGGCGGATTATGATGATGAAGATAAAGCAGAGGATATAATTTGGGAGAGCAGTAAGTGGAAAGATGAGAGCTTTTATCCCAATATTATTGAAGAAGTTTCTGGAATTGAAGAGTTGAGTGGTTTAATCGAGAAGAAATTGAAGAGAAATGAATGAAAGAGATGAAGAAGACTACGAGAGCTTCCTTATCTGCTACCAAACCGTGGATATTGAGGAGATCCTAAGGCCAACAACTTGAGTGACTTATAAAGTCATTTATATGTTCCTAGATTTCATCGCAATATGTAATACCAAATCACCTGGTTGGAGCAGAAACTTCCATCAAAGAAAATCCACCAAATGTTTAGTAACAATATGTACAGAATTTAGATATGGGATTAGGAGTATATGTCAGGCAGAGTCTTGACTTCAATCCAAGGGTGGGAGGAGATATGAGCATGGCAGAGGGATCTAAAGAGAAAAGAAAACGAAGGAAATCTCTACACATTCATTATGTGAGAAACTTTGACCCTTTCCAATACTTTACCTCATCTTTAACTTCATTCATGTGTGTGCATTTGGTTGTACTGGTCAACATTTGGGTGTACTGCTGTGCTAGATCACCTTTTATTTATGTCTTAAAGGGTTACTGTATTGTCATCTTCTTGACTTAAGTATATGTGAATTTTTTTTATGCACACCTTATGTATATCTGCCACCTATTGCATATCTGATGGTGTTTGTTGTTCTATATTTTTTCTCCAAATAATCTAATGTAGTGTTGTTGCAGCTTGCATTTGATGAGCTGCTTGAGAGGGTCAAGGAGAAGGAGGAAAAAGAAGCTAAAAAACAGCAACATCTAGCAGATGATTTCACTGATCTATTATACTCAATCAAGGTTAGCATCTGGATGCTCAACATGGATGCTCTGGTCTCCATATGTAATTTTCAATTATTTACTTATGTACTGTCTGACAATTAAATACCTTGAGGGCTTTATTCTAGGAAATAACTGCATCTTCGGAATGGGTAGATTGCAAACCGCTTTTTGAAGATAGCCAAGAGTACAGGTATTCCATATTAGTTATTTCTAACACCTTAGTTTGTGATATTAGATTACCAAACACGACATTTCTCTAATGTTGTTTTGATTCATATTTGGAAGAGTGATTGCGGAAGAGAGCTCTAGGCGAGAGGTATTTGAGGAATACATCACACTCTTGCAGGAGAAGGCTAAAGAAAAAGAACGCAAGAGAGAGGAAGAAAAGGTATTTTTATTAAATGAAGTTTTACATTTTTTGTTCTTTCGTCTGTATTTTTGGCTACACTTGATACATCTGTTTAATTTAGTTTCTCCTTGTACTCTATAAATATTTTGTCCAAAGCATCTTTTGTGCATGCTTTTGATTTTTAGTTGGGGATATGTCTCTGTTGTGAAGAATATGAAGTGCTAATCTATGGGGACTACTTAATATTTTGACAAATCTATATGTTTTATGTATATTTATTCTTGGCTTTCGCTATGGGCACCTTCCATTTTGTGTTGGGTAAACTCTAAAAAAAAAGATTTATTATAAGTTTGCCATTAACCTGACCTAAAAAACGTGTTTTGTGTTGGGCACCCCCTAAATACATCAAGTTAACTTGCTAGCAACCTCTTATAGCCCCCCCCCCATTGACTCCTGAAAAATAAAAAACTCACGAGTCATAACTAAAGCAGTCCTAAACCCTAAGTCCTAAGCTACTTAATCAAACATAATCAAAACAATAAAATGGAAGACCCTAACTTTTTAAAATATGAAGATCCCGTCTACGGACGGATGCCGACGTGTTTGTTCCCCTTTCTCTATTTTTCTTAGGCGCGTCACCGCGACCCGAACTATTCCTCTATTACAACCAAGTTTAACCCTTAAGTTATTCTACTCTATTTCGATATGGCGTTGATTTTTATATGCTAATTTGGTGAATGTGGTTAGAGAATGGTCGAAGAGAGAAGAAAGACACGAAGGCTGAAATTGGTTTTCTCGGTTTTTGGTGAATTGGGTGGGGGTGTACGGGACCTTGTGTAGTGCAACATAAGTACAGACTCCAAATTGGGCCGAGTTGGACCAGGGCCTGCCCAACACAATTTGGAGGGTGTCAATAGTAGGACCCTTATTCTTTGGTATAACTGTCAACATCGGTAGACCAATTATACTATTGAAAAATTTGATAGAATAAAAAACCTATATTGATCTCCATACTTATATACTGTCCTAATAAACCATTCATACATTTTTTATTCCCTTTTCTTTTTCTTTTCTATTTTTTTTTGTTGTTTCAAGTTGTGTGACACCCGTTGGGGATAGTCCTAGGGGTTATGTTGGGAAGGTATCTAGCCCTTGAGAGGTGATGGTAGCACAGAGCTTTAGTCCCCGCATCAATTAGGAAGTTGTCCTAAATTATATGATGTAATGATCTATTGACATACTATGTCGATTCCATTTGAGAAAACCCAAATATGGACGAGGCTGAGCTATGTGGCTTGGGTCTAGGTCACTTAGAGAGGCCAGATTTGACGTGATTGTTTATTTTATTTTTATTATTATTTTTGTGTTGGGGAGGGGTGTACTATCAAATACTTGTGCTTGACAAGTTGTGTTTTATCTTAACAAACAAATTTCCTGGATTAGTGCTTAGTTGACATTCAGCTTGTATCTAGTAGAGCGGATTCCCTATCCAGTAAAATTATTAAAGATCAAGTTGGAGAAAACTTGAACTATATTCAATTTAGGAATATCTCATTGTGTTTTATACCCTGGTTTGTGAACGCTTTCCCCTGGGAATGAGAATGGTTGATCTTTCAGAAAAATCTTTTCTATAACTGATTTTTCAAAAAATAATCTATCCGTTTACATATTGTATATCGATTTAGTTATTTTCTCAGGAATTTATGCAAGAGATTGTACCTAACCTTTGGGTTGTTATTTGCAGGTAAAGAAGGAAAAAGAGAGAGAAGAGAAAGAGAAGAAGAAAGAGAGAAAGGATAAGGAAAGAGATCGTGAAAGAGATAAGGGGAAAGAAAGATCTAGGAAGGATGAAACTGAGGGTGATAATGTAGATGTAACTGATATGAAGGAAGAAAAAAGAAGGGAAAAGGACAAGGATAGAAAACATCGAAAAAGACACCAAAGTGCTACAGATGATGTAAGCTCAGAAAAGGATGAGAAAGAAGATTCTAAGAAGTCACGCAGACACAGCAGCGATCGCAGAAAATCTAGAAAGGTAGCTACTTGCCAAGATCCTATATATTCAGTGTTCCTTCTAGTATTATTTTTGTTTTGTGATTTGTGCTAGAAGTTGGAGAAGAATTAAGTTTTATTATTCATCATTGCAGCATGCGTACACACCTGAGTCTGATACTGAAAGCAGACATAAGAGACATAAAAGAGACCACAGGGATAGTTCCCGTAAAAATGGTTCTTATGACGAGCTTGAAGATGGGGAACTTGGAGAGGATGGGGAGATACAGTAGTTCTTTTCAACACTTCCTACAAAATGTTATTTGTATCATCTAATTTGTCTTTTTTGTTTTTCTTTTTAAAATCTTTTGACAAAATATAATAGCAATCAACTGTTTACTTTTTGGCTGAAATGAACTTATCGACATTTTGCCTTCCCTTCTGTGTAATTCTTTCCTATGTTAAATATGTTTTTATTTTTATTTTTTTGCTAACTTATCACCACTTGGTCTTGCTAACTAACGAAGCGTTGAAGCACGTCTGTTTTTAGGGATAATATAGCTTCCGGTTGTTAAGAGTTGTAGGGATTACCAACCTATCCCCATAAATTGGAAGGGCAGATTCCTATTTATTTGAAGGTGAGAGTTTTTTTGGAAAGTTATCTTGGGAAGCATTCTCACTAGTGATGTACTCACACATAGAGGTACAAATGAGTGTCGATTTTGTTCTATGTGCAATATGTTTGATGAGAGCATCTGTCATCTTTTCTTGCATTGCTTTTTGCTCGAGGCATGGGCACAACTGCTACAGCCAATGGTCATAGCCTTTCCACTACTAGCACAAATTGATTAAGTACAAGAATTCTTAACCCTATGGCTGAAGAGAAGATCAGGGAGCTTCGGGAATAAGATATGGCGTCTCTTAACGTATGCAACCATGTGGGTGTTATGGAAGACGAGAAATAACCGTATTTTCAGGGGTAAAGCATCATCAGTTTGGAGTACTGTGTTAGAGATCAAAGAGTTGTTATGGCATTGGTTGTCTACTACTCAACATAGAAAGAACTACAGGTTTAAGGATCTGATCTTAGAATGGAGTCTTGTGATATCTGGAGATTGACGAAGTGTTATCGGTGATCACTTTGCATGAGCATGAGGATAATTGGTGTTCTTTTCTCTTTTTTCATTTTCTATCTCTGTAACCAGGTGAAGTTCTCACTCACTTTTTTCTTTTATGTAATGCACTGTATCTTGTGTTGTGCACTTTTCTCTCACTAAAGTCTATTTATCAATAATAATAAAAAAAGAGTTGTAGGTTGAATCATCAATCATCTACGGCGTTTTCAATTCTCTAGCAGATACTTTAAATGTAAACTTGTAAAGCGCACACCTCTAATAATTATTGGTTTGCACGCACGTACTTTGTTTGGGAGCTGATTGTTGTATATGCACATGTAGTGCGTGTACGTGCTGCATGGTTTATAGTATGTCGAGTTCAAAGACACGAGTTTAAGATTGCCTGGACCTAAAAATCATTACTTTTGAAAACACAATACAAGTGCTTTTCAGGAAAACGCTACGTGTCTTATTTGTTAAGCACGAACACCAAAAATTAAAGGACCAACTTCATCAGCTTTGGGTAAGCACTTAAGAGAATGTCAACCTCATCTTTCATGAACCTCAGCCGCAGATTAGTTTGAAGCTTCTTGTTTACTTTGGACTTCCTTATTTTAGTACTTGATTGCATCAAATGGGAACTGGGAAGGCTGAATAGCCCTTGATTATAAGAAGTTTTCTGACCTACGGGTACATTGGTGGCATTTTCTTCAATAGTCGGAATTTAGGCCAGTTTTGTACATTAAATAGAAGACTGTAGAAGACATACAGAATTACTGGTTGTCACTCTATCCGTTCACAAGTTCACAAGTCTCTAAGAAGTTTCTTAGGCTGGGTGCAATGGCTTCCTATTCCCTCAAAAGCGGAAGGAGTGGCGGTGGTTTTTTCTCCTATTTCAATTATTGAGGAATAGAGAGTGTATTCCACGCGAGTTGAAATGGCGTGGTTTGTTAAAACCCAAATGGCATCATTTGAAGTGGCCGTGAAATGCAAAATACAATTTCATACCGCATCATTTGAAGTGACGTAGGATGGTTTTTTTGTTTTTTAGGTTTTCATTCTGTGCTGGTCGAAGTGGCGTGAAAAAAGTGGGTTTCAAACCGCGCCAGTTCAAGTGGTGTAGGATTGTTCAAACCATTGCTCACCCAAACCTATTCTCTATCCCTATAACACTATTATTTTGAGGGATAGAGATAGAGAGTGACAGACCATTGGACTCAGCCTTAGAATACTTCACCTCTATCGACTGAAGTCCTAGTGTGCGACAATGCGAGCATAAGTCAATAATAAACCAATACGCCTTTTTCAGAAGTTTTCTCAAAGATGGATTTATCATGTACTATGAGAAGTTGGGAACTTATTTTGCAATCCAAGTTTATTGGTCTCTTTTTTTCCCGATAATTCCATCACGTTATATATTTAAGGCTCAAAATATATAGTGGGCAAGTGGGTGCCAATCCAAACAGGATGGTGGAGGCTCTACACCAGTCTCTACGGATTCTACTCCTCCGGTCCTCCACAGGCGAGAAATCACACATTTTGTGCCACAACCCACAGGGTAGTGGCATGACGTCCGCAGGTCAGAGGCATGTGTATGTGGTACAAATTTGACTTCCACATTAAATGGAAAGTGAGACTAACATATCCTTGTTCCAAAATGGACCTAAACCTGTAGCAGCCTCATCTACTACTTCATTTTCTTAATTGGATAGGGTGGTGAGGTGGTCAGTGGTGGCTAACATATCAACATCCGTATTTAAATCTTCCTTATTTCGCTGTTCTCCATATATAGACGATTAAGACGAAATAAGTGTCTACGCAACTACACGTAATGTCAAATTGTCAATACAAAATTAATAGAGATGTCTTTTGAGTTTTGACAGAGAATGTCTCGTTTATATTTTTAAGATTTGGTAAATGTGCGTGAAGAATGTTTCTTATTATTCAGTTCTGCTCCAACAACATTCACCCAAAAAAAACGGTTCTGCTCAATTGATTTTCCTTTGAAATACTATCAAATTGAGGAAGGGAACAACCCATACTTGCTTTTGGCCTTTAGTCTGCTTTTCCTCGTATTTTAAGTGATTTCAGATGTAAGTCTTCGGTTGTTTTTTCTTAGCAGTTATGAGAAGGCCTGATTAAAAAAAATGTGATGTTTGCTGGGTCGAATAAGTATGTAGTTAGAAGGATTGATTGCGATATTCATAAACTTGGAGCGCGCTTGTCCTCTCCCATTATGTAATTTCATTTTACATCAATGATACATAATTTGTATCAGGAAAAAAAAAAGATTAAAACATGTATGGACTAAAATGTATGATACAATGGTGTTAATTAGGATGTATCATGTATGATTCACAATCTGTCATTCGTTAAAGCCGTCGCTGACTTCTGATACAATCTCCTCCAATATGGCATTGCTTATATCTATGCCTATCTTCCTTGTTTGTGCTTTAAAAGCGTTCTTTTCGTCTACTGACTCACACAAACTGGATCTAATCAGTTGGGTTATGTTTGTTACATTTCCACATTGTTTAGCCCAGAAACAGATTTGTTCACAGATCATCTTCCCAATGTCCTCAGCTCCTAACAAGTTATTCACTTGTTCATCTTTTCCATGGGTTTGCAATGCTTCCCTTACACAATCAAACAAAAGCTGATCTGTCTGTTCTAACACCCTCTTGGTCTTTCTATACTGAGAAGAAGAACTTGTCCCAGTTAACTTTCTTATATCTCTGTTTCCACCACTACCATGTTTATTCCGAGACGAATTTCCAAGTAAATCCCATAGTGAAGCCGATAATATTAAGTCATCGGTTACTCTCAAGGGCTGAATGAAATTTGGAACCAACGGAATCTCCTTTTTATCTGTTCTTGAGCACCATCTTACTGTTTTTCATAAAACAACCAACGCATTAGACGTTAGAATAGGACTATAACATCTTCATTCTAAATTTCTAATATAAATATGATAGAGAACGAATATTGGAAAGACTAACTGTGTTTGCGGAATGGAGAAACTTCATCTGAAGGCAATTCTTCTAGTACTGAGACAGGGCTGTGCTGCTTACTTTCTTCTACGTACTCACATTGTAGTGCTCTATCTGTAATAGTCTGTTCAGTTTCGTAAAAAACTACATTCAGTTCATGTATCTCAAGAGTGCACTTTTTGAAGCTAAAAATTAAAAGCAAATGAAACGTTAAAAATGTAGTTCTTACCACCCGGTTCCAAAGTTTGGAGGCCTGACACGTATCTGATGAATAAGAGGATGAGGTCTGATTCGGTTGTGATGAAGGAATCCCATCTTCCATATCGCTATCAGAACATAAATCATGCACCATCGTGGTGCTAGCGGAGGAAAAACTGTCCAATTCTGCAACATGAACAATATGTTTTCTATCTTGAATTGTTCGACATTCACTGCTTTCTGGACTATGGAGGTCTTCCTTGTTGGAGACAAGCTTGTTAAGTAGTGTTTTGAGAAGCTTTGGACATGCTGGGGTCCTTGTTCTCTTTAAGCTGGAACTTCCTACTTTCTTCAAGTCCTTACTTGTATTCAAAGTGCAGCCACCACCATTTTCACCCTTTATATTAAGTCTTTTCTTTCGATAGCCTCTTTCCACTTGGTAAACATCAAGACAAAAGGGTTCTTGCTGTTCCTGGAGAAGCTCACTCAACCTTTTTCCTGGACTTGGTTTCGGTGGTGATGAGGAGTACATTTAGCCAATCAGGTTCAAGTTCTTGGGAGAAAATGAGAGTGAAGATATGGTGTTGCAGTGAACTTTAACCTGGAGTAAGAGATGAGGACCAGGTGTATTAATTGCCAAAGATAAAAAAATCTGAGCCAGATTGGTCTGCGCAGAATAGAACAGAGAGAAAGATAAAAGAGTAACAGATTGGAGAGAGAGAAAGAGAGAGAGGATTGAATGGAAGCAAGAGGGCCTTTAAATTCAGCACTTGTCAAGGCACTACACCAAGAAGCCACTTTGAGTCCAGGCAATCCTGCAGTTGATCGATTAAGAACAGCCAGCAGTCGAAAACAGAAAACTTAAAGAGTACAATTTAATTCTCAAGCCTGTTTGGAACTGTTTGGTATGAAAGTTGTGGCCCTCTCTTTCTTCAACAAAATACAAATAAAATATGGGATACTTGCACCATTACATGGTCCCCTGGCTTTTTGGCATATAGTTTAGCAACCCATGCATAACAGCAGTGGAGACAACAATGGCAAAATGAATGTTTTATTTGCATGAATTCATCTTTTACTTTCTTTTGTCTTACATACGAAGCCCATGACTTACAATGCATTGATGGATCTAGGAGAGCTGTGTGTGGGGCGGTCTTGAGATTAGAAAAACTCCACTACACATAACTAATCTTCAAACTATAAAAATTGTCACCTTATTTTTTTTTACAAATTTCTACTACCGCACCCTCCAAAATTAAAATCTTGGATTCGTCCTGAGACTGTCATAAAATTTCATATTAAATATACTTGTCCAACAACCATGCATAGGACCAGAATCACACAGATTGCATATTTACATCACACTGGCTGTCTGACTTTAATATTTGTGGCTAAACTCTATTAATATTCTAAAACGATTGACGGCCTAAGGAAGAAAAAAGATTTCAGTAGTTGCTGAAGAGGGGCACCGTATTGACGACCCTATACATGGGTCCCTCTTGTCTATCTGTTAATGGAGATGTCGAAGCCGATTAATAAGTCGTCTATGACTTTTATACCAAAGTTAAGTATACAATTTGCTTAGAAAAAAGGACGGCAAGGATCGTTAGCAGACAAGCATAAGAACAAGTAACCCAAATTAACGGACAAAGCACAGAAATGGTGTTTTCTTTAGTACCAGTGTATGGTCTGACTACGTGTTGGTGAAATGTCTTAATAAGAATAAGCCAATTTCAATTAATGGCCGATTTTTTGTTCAATCACTCATTTAAGGTCAAAATATCACTTTGTATTTTGCAAAGCTGTGGTCAAGACTCAAGAATCAGAAGATGAAGACGTATTCACTGGGATTGCGAATCTCCAACATTATTTAACCCGGGCTTAATAATGAATGGTGGCTTTCTATGATTCTTTATCATTAATAACAACCTTGTTAATGGATATAACAAATTTGTTAAGTAGGCACAATATTGGAGCTGGAAACTATTTACAAGGAAAAAAATTGAGTTTTTGTGCTTTGAAATAATGCAAATATTATAGTTGTCAGTGCGCCATACGGTGATATGAAGTTATGAACAAAACACACCCTATCGTCACGAGAGATGATAAATCAATATCATGATGGTCCTCAATAACCTGCTTTTTAGAGAGAAAAATAATAACCTGATGCCACAAATCAAAGGGGAGAGTTTGAGGTCCCCGACTTCCAAATCATAGCTATAGAATGTGTCTTGCACTTAAATGGACTCACTTAGCTCATATGCATAACTAGAGACCAGAGTAGAAACTGAGGTTTGAGGTGTGATCTATGTGGTCAGTTGCTTGTACGTTGAACCGTCATATCTCCAGAGTCCAGACACATGCCTGATGAAAATGCACGCTATATTTCAACATAGGAAGTTGTGAAATCTGATGTTTGTTCATATGATCATAACTCCGTGCAAGCATTACAGAGCAGCATGCTTCTGCAAATCCTATGGGATAAGTTTCAACAGAAAGCCAATATATTGCATATGAGATGGGTCAAAGGCCTAACTCGTGAGGAAAAATATACACAGGATAAAACACAGAAAAATAGGTGCTATGAAACCGGTAGTCCAACTGTACCATAAATATGGTAATAAAACAAAGACAGCTTGTACTAAAATCTACATGTTCTTAGATCATTAAAACTGATAATTCTCTAGCCTTCCTCTGGAAGATAATTAAAAGCCTAGTCTTCTAATCTTCTTAGATCAGAACTCAAAACACTTCGTGACAATAGTAGTAACTATGTAAATGGTTAGTTGTCAGAACAAGGACAATTGGAAAAGTAGACTTCATAACAAGAATGTCAGTGTCGTATGCTTCTATGTTGGATTTAAATGCATGAGGGAAACACAACTGCCTCTAAACAAGCTGATAAAAGAAAAACAGGAAACACCGCAACAAATTAAGCAACATGATTAGTCTTCAATACCCATGAGGTTTGGATATTGAATTGGATTCAGGAGTCTCAAGTTCTCGATTTTAGCCTTAAACTCATTATTAAAACTAATGAATGATCGCTGCCGTTGAGAGAAAGCTAAGCTGAACTCTTTCACCTCTTCTTCAAGATCTTTCCTCCTCCACACTTCCAGATTCAAATCATTTGAAATCTTTGTCTTCTGGTCAGTAACTAATGCAACATTTTGAGCTGACAGAGCGAGTTTCTGGACTATTGAGGTTTTTTCTTCTTTTAATAAGTTACATTCTCTTTCCAAGATATGGAACCTTTCCTTGGCAGTCTCCAAAAGTTGGTTATTTGTGTTGAATTCTTTCTCCAACATCTGGTATCTTTCTTTCAATGCATCAAACTCATTCCTAAATTCATCTGTCAAACTAGTCTCTGCTCCTCTCGAGCATGATCCCTTCAATTAATCAAGATCATAAAATCATTGGACAGAAGAGAATGCAATCTATCTCCATATAACATAAGAAAGCACGTCAAGAGTCATGCAACATCTTTCTGTATTACATTCATACTCTAAGTACTGGATTCATAAATGCTAAACGCCTACACATAAATTCCTTGCCTAACTAAGCTTAAAATCTTTGCTTCTAAAGATACAACTTACACGTTAAAAAAATAAAAATAAAATCTTATGTGCAAGAGAAACTGAAAAGAAAAATAAGTTGAGAATCATATTATTCTTATCTGGAACCATTAACACGTTATACTCTACTAGGTCATTATGTTTTTGGAAGTCATGAATTGTGGCCTATTATACATGCAAGGTCTTCATTATTATAATTGATTTTATAGTCCATGATTATGGTACTTGGATTCCACATTGTGTCTGAATGAACTTCTAACATCCATTCATACTTGAGCAAAAGACGTCAATATCTATAACTCTAGATGTAAATAAAAATCCTACTAGACTAATTTTCTTTTACATCTAAAAAAAAACTGCTTCCATAAAATAGACTAGACAGTAGAAAGGTAACATTATGATATTCAAATCGTCACTTAAAAGATTTTGAAAAAATGTTCTTATAGACTTGGTTGCAATTCAGAACTCAGTTTATTCAAACAACTATGAATAACTACCAAGTTGCATTAGTACGAATTGTAAAACGACAACTCTTGTAGTCTTGTTATAACTTATAAAGAAGCATATTTACTCAGTTAAATAACCAATTCTTTAACCATGAACCTTTTCATGTACATACAGATAAAATATCCAAAACGAATACAAGAAAGCTTATTAAAACTATAGACCATAAAAACATAAAAAAAGTAGGGTATCTTGAGAATTGAGACCAAGCAGCTACCTCATGTTTGTGACCGCAATTTGATCTTGATGAATGCTTATCCTCATCACAGACATCTTGGGGAGATACTAATGTCAATATTGTATCGTTCAACTTCTCAAAAAGTGCTCTGCATTGCTCTTGAACTAAGAAATTCTCACCAGGTCTAACACTGTTACTACTTAAAGCCATTGAGAAATGAGCTTCTAGAGTTGACAATAAATAGATTCCAATCTCACTTGTACCAGAGAGCAACTTTGAGTTGCAGGATGTTTCATCCACCACACGACTCTGATTAAGGTTAAGGAAAAAGGTTAAAGTTATGTTCAGGCAAAAGAAAATAAAATGAAATTGGAGATAAATTCCACAATCCCAACCTGCACAGTTGATAAAATGTCCTTATAGATAGCCTTGCAATTTGCCACTGATTCAGACAAAATTTGTGGAATATCCTGAATCAGTAATGCTTCTTGCTGAAGTTTAGATATCTCCTCCATTAATTGATTGTTTAATGATAGTTGTTCTTCATAATTTCTCTACAAAAAAGAAAGTTACAAGTCAATACGCTATCTCAATGATAGTATACACAAGCCATAAAAACATAGACAGGACCAAAAAAAAATATATATATATATATATATAAAACCTGGACTCAATCTTAGGATTCACTATAATCCTGTTACAAATACACTTCATAATAAACAGGGCCACTCAGTTTTCCACCTTTTATTGTTAGGACAGGACAGGCATTGACCTACCTCGTTATACTTAACAACACCTAAACACAGGGTTCTGCCCAAAATACATCAAGCATATATTAAATTTAAGATAAAGGTTGCATAACACAAACAATCCTCTGATTAAGCCAAACTAGCTGAAGAAATAGGTAACTAAAGTGCTTACAGAAATGAAAGGATTAATAAGCTAACCTCAAGCTCATTTTTGTCTATCAGAGCCAGTTCTAACTGTCTCTTGAGATCTTGAACCTCTTCTTTGTAGCAGTCAGTTGAATAATCCTGCCAGAGTTGTAAATGAATCCAACAAGGACAGAGAAAGACAATGGTGATGTAGGTCAAAATCAGAATCACAAAGATAATAAAATGTAGTAGCTGTCTCGTATATCTGATTTTTAAGTGCATTTTCTTTGTTTTGCCTTGTCTATATAAGTTCGAAAAACATGAACCTACTTATCAATAGAAGCTCCCCCTTCTAAACCAACAGAGGAGAAACAAAGTCACAAAACAAAGACTCACAAGGGATCGATCATTTGAGGGCAATGAATGGGTTCTCCTTGCAGGCGTAAATTGAAGAGCATCAATGTCAGCAGTATAACCTTTGTTCATCTTTAACCACATGTCTTCATCAGCAACACTGCTAAAGTTATCTGGAACAGGACTAAACTCAGGTAGCCTTGAATAATTGGTTCTTCTTGCAACAAATTCGTTTGGAACTGCTTTGAAAGTAGGCGTTTGAAAAGAATCTCTGTCGCATGAATTTTGTTTGTCAGTACCCTCTTCCGTCAAGTGTTGTCTTGTAGAAATATGTCCCTGTCAGTAAGTAATTAAATTAACTGTCCAGGCACGAATGACCTGAAAAGATTTGGGGAGCTAAAATAGCTACTATATGAGCATGAGATTGTATCACTATTTACAGGTTAATACCTGCCTGTTCTTTTCATGATTTGAACTAGTAACAAGACTACTAAGATTATCTATTTTCATCTGTTGCTCCAGTATGCACTGTTCACGCTCTTTATGTGATTTCCTTTCTTCCTCGAGTTCTAATGCCAACCTTTCACGATCTAATTCGTACTGATGCAGAAGAAATATCAGGTAAATAGGAGCCATAGTAACGATAAAAAGTTAATAAAAGAAGCGTGTGACCATCCAAAAATGGGCAGATGTAAGACAGCATTGGCCAACCTTGAGCATGTCATTCCGCAATTTCAAAATCTCTTGCTCTAGCACTTCTGAGTGAGAACCCTAAGAAAAAGAGAGATATAAGTTTGTGAAGATATATTTTCTCTAGTTCAGTCAAAATCACTTGTGAAATTACCTGCAGTTTTTCACGGAGTTCCTCTATTTCTTGCTTTTGTCGCTTCAGTAAGGCTGCATCAGTCAAGATCTGAGACAAACCAAATCATTAAAAGAAAGAAAAGGATGGATAACATGCTAAAGTCTAGAGTCAGTCTTTCAAAAAAAAAACAATGAGGCTTACGCCTTGAGGCTAGCCTCACCTAAAATCGCACTGAGCCTATAGCCTCACAGGTAGTGCAAGAGGCTTAAGCTTTTGTAAACGTATTTTAATGATTTTGTTGCATCACATTTTTAATTTCTAAGTTTGTTTTCATTCGTTTATTCATACAGAATATTGTATCTTCAAATCCATTTTACTTATTAATATTTTCCTGGAGTATTTCAGTGTGTTTTTTTCTTTTTTTGGACACTAAGGCTTACACCCCAAACGCCTTTTAGGCTCGCCTTAAGCCTCTTAGCCTCAAGGATGTTATGATCTTTTTAAACACTGGCAAGTCTTTTAAGTGAGATGAAGTTCAGGCATCTATTGCTCAAGGTACATCAATCTGATTCCTAAAAAGGAAACTGAAATTTACATGATTTTCATCTTTTGTGTAACTATATAACAAAGTCTACCATATCATTGATGACAAATAAAAGAAACAAATTATAAACAAAAATTCAAATTTCAGCAAGAGGAAAAATGGCTGATATGGTTGAAAAATTCAACAAAGGATACTACTATGTTTCAAGGTGATCTGGTTTTACATTTCAAAGAAACATTTTTGATGTTGTCTAATTCTATGAAGGTCTCCTCAGCTGACTCTTACTGTACTTCCCTAATTCATCTATAATAGATTCTGTATCTTTACCATAAAATATAAAAGTGTGGATAAGACAGCAAACCTCGTTAACTTGAGCACAATTGGTAATGCGTTTAGCTCTGCTAGCAAATTGGAGGGTTCCCCGTGTTTCTTCTATGTGATCCTAAACACATGGATCACATTAACAGACAGTGAAGACTTTTGTGTACAAGCAATATATTGCAGAAAGAAAATAAAAGGTTACCTCTTCCGGTGCTATTGTACATATAATTGAAGTTTTAGCGTTACCACCAAGAGCTGGTTGCAGTATGCGAGTTAGCTTACTATCACGATATGGAATATGTCCCCTGAATCACCATAAACTTGTTTAACCATACAGGAAAATTTGTAGTTATTCTATGCTACTGTTTGATAGTATTGAAGTTAGAAGAAACAGTTTTATCGGATGATCAAGTCAAAACCGACTGCAAAAGAAACAACTACCTTTGTTTTCCCCCATCACTCAGTTTGTTAATTACATTACCAAGAACTAGCAAGCTCTTGTTTATGTGCTTTCCTTCCTTTAAACGTACCCCTCCAGCTCCAGTTTTAACAATTCGCTCAGAGCCAGCTAAATCTACCAGATTCTGGCCTCATAACAGGTAACAGAAAATATAAAAGACCATCCCAAAGTAAAAGCAGGATTAACATGTTTAAATGGCTAAGCCACCAAAATAAAATACGAGTGTGAAACACCAATTATAGAGTGGGGGAAATAACATACCAGGACAGACACACGAATAGCATCCACACTTATATAGTCACCAGTAGAAGTTCTATCCTTGCCCTTGCTTTCAATAACCTAGTTCATGATGTTTACCACAATTTTTCCATAATAACTCAAGGGAAAATGAAGCAGAAATGTAGGTACATGAGTTGCATCTCCAGAAAAAGCCTTACCATCCTAAATATAGTGTGAGATCTGCTACTTCGAGCATTCATATTTGTCTCACCAAAGTGTCGATTAACTGCAAATAGCAGCTCACCAAAAAAATGACATTCTGATCCCAAATAGATTGATAAAATAATCATTTTACGTCAACAGAACAAACCTTCTCCAGATTTAATAAGTTTAAGCACTTGCTCCGCACTATTAACAATTTCTTCACGAAGCCCTGCAACGAAAATTCCACGCTAGAAAAATAATGACAAGTCAGCAAAAACTTGTTCAAAAAAAACCCCACCACACAACACAATGTTATAGTGAATTTCACCTCTAAGCTCTCATGAATCTGAAGTTTCTGATCATCAGGAGCCAAAAGATCATTGATTTCTTCATTGTAAATTTCCAGGATACGAAACTCGTATTAAAAACTCTCGATCCGACATCTGAAAACCAAAACAACACTCAAACCAAAAAACGTTCCAAACCAAATTTGTTCAAACGTCACAGCAAATCATTGATTATACCATCATAATGTTTTGAAAAACATCTTCTACTGCAAGAGGAACGATTCCAGGATCATTCTCGGAACCATTCATTGTATAAGTCTTTCCACTACTGGTTTGCCCATATGCAAATGCAGTACCTGAAATTTCAAAAATGACTCGTAAGCTTAAAATAAATGACTTAATTAATCAAACGAGGAGGTATGAATGTACCATTAAACCCCTCAACAGCAGCTCGAATAATGTCTTTACTGAGATGGTCATAGACCCTAGAATTAGTACAATCTTCGTCAAATACATGATCTGCGATCACACCAAACAATAATAAGAATAATAAGTAATGAAATTTAATCGAGTGAGCGGAGCGAACGATTTTGGGAGAAGGGGGCTATGCGAGACAAAAACCAACTTCTGTCTGTCCTCATCTTCTCTCTTATTTTTTTTTCGCCCAAATACCTTTCTCTTTCGCCCACCTCTCTCTCTCCCCCCGCATCACCCAACTCTCTCCCTCCGCAGCTCCGCTCACTCCCAACTGCCACGCAGTATACTAGTTTAATGAAGTGAGCCGAGCAAACGTTTTTGGGCCGACTACAGAGAGTATGTGGCCCAAAAAGTATTTTAATTGGTTTCTGTCTGTCCTCATTTTCGAGCAATTTCTCCTTCACTCTCCTTCTCCACCTCTGCTCACGCTCGCACTGCTTGCAGTTATCTAGTTTAATTAAAAAAAATATTAAATTGGAATAAAAGGAGTACCGAAAGCGTATGAGATGCCGGAAACAGGAGTGTCAAGAGACTTGTGAAGAGAGATCCGATTCTCTTCAACTTTCCAATGGGTTGTTGGTGGATTAATTGAGCTTTCTTGGCTGGTTGGGCTCGGGGGTCGAACCCTAACTGCTACACATATTTTTTCCATTTCCTCAAATTCAAAAGTTCGAAAGTTGGAAATCTGAAGCCATCAGGCGGGATTTTTACCTCTCCAAACTTTTAAGCAGGCTTTTTTACTTGGGCCGGATCTAGCCTTTCCGGCCCAATTCAATCCTTTGGTGTTCCTCAGTCAACGAACATATATATATATATATTTGGAGTGCTCCCTAAAAGAAAAGGGGAAAAGGAAAAGTTGATTGGGAAATTGAGCTCTCTGTCGACAACTACAGTACTCTTCAACAACAATAGGTAGAAAAGTTAAAGGAAGTTTTTTTTTTTTTTTTTCTGGACTGGTTTATCCAAAACTCTTTTATGGAGAACCCACGAATTTCAAGCACGTTCGAATTGTATTGCTTTGAATGCTTTCTAATGCACGTCACTCTCAAACTCTCAGTTGTGCTTTCCGTGCAATGTACTTACTATACTTGTGATGATTTCTTGGTCGTCCACTACTATTCAAGTGTTTGCTCAACTTTATTTGTGGTTGATTGATAGATTTTTCTGTTTGTGACTTTGTGGAACAAAGCTCAAGGGTAACAGATACTTGCTACTTGAATACATGTCCGAGCAAAACATGATACTGGTGATGGTACTTTCTTAATAAAAATTATGTTTTGAGTAGTAGCTAATATGTTAAGTAGACACGAACAGAATTTACGACCATAACACTATATATATATGTCGTATGCTAGTTAAGACACTATATATGTTGTTGTTATTGTAACTTTTAATCAAATCAATGGAAAGACAGTTGGGCATTTCAAGAGCTCAGACACAAAGATATAATGTCTTAATCGCTTCTTATTCTTTTGCTAGTGATGCAATCAAATCATTTATTTCCATAAACTTGTGGTATACTACAAGAACTTCCTAATGAAGAAAAGAACAAGTGAGACAACCCACATTGCATATATACTGCTTTCGTGCTTCTTTTTCTTTCTCACTTTGATGATTCGAGGTGGGCTACAAATCTATACCTACCCCTGAAAGCGTCCCAAGCCCATCTAGCAAGATCTCCAGTTCAATATTTGATTTAACATCTGATCCAAAATTAATCAATTGATATTGATGGTCTTATGCGTGCTTCAAACTCACATATATACTTGAACAATACTAATGAACTATTGAACTCCGGGGTCACCAATTTGAGCAAATATAGGAGTAGTAGGTGCCACAGCCCACAAATACAGTTGCATGATGAGGTTTACATAGCAACTAATCTCTCCGCATGCAAGTCTAATTACTTAAATCCTTATAAATAATTCCATTCATCCTAACCCCACAATGAAACAAAAGAAATCTCTTTCAAAGATTTGGAGTGTTTCCATTGAGCTTCGCATAGTGCCACAATATATATAGCTAATGTGTCATGCTATGATTAAGAGAAGGCCATAAATAGCAGAGCTCATAAGAAATCTGTGTTGAATATTCATTGCACTTAGCATAGTGTCGTCAATTGGGTTGGAAATTGACTAATTGAATCTATAAATAAACCGCATGAGTTGAGTGATCATACGTCATTCCTTTTATTACAAAAACTTTATGTTACATCTTAAATGTATTAGGTCCAATGCAAACTTTATTTCGTCGTACTATATACTCTAGTAAATGAATTGCATTAAGGTAATCTAATATTTAGAGTAACGGATATCAATTTTGTTATAATTCGCCAAAAGAAGAAGAGGTGGCGGATGGATGGATTACAATCAGACATCTATAAATTCCAATTCAAATATTGTTGAATTACTTTTGTTAGTCGTCATTAGTTCGGGTTCCTAAATGAGTGCGATGTTGAAAGCGAATGACCACCATCTTAAAATATAAAATAAGTACACTAACACTAAAGTTAGTGATGCATGAACGGGAAAAGTAACTGTAGCATCTTCTACATACCGTGGGATATATTCTTAAGAATGCTACGTATTTAGGAATTAGAATGTTGGCACTTGGCATTGCAATCTGGTGTGCGCGCAGAAACTAATTAATTAAGCGTTATGAACTTGGATCTTTCGGTATCTTCGGGGGAAAGAGTGAGAGCCATTACCTTAATTGATTACTATGAAGCCAATACATACGGAGCTGAAATGTGATTGATATATTAGAATATTAAGGGGATTTATGAATTATGATGACATGCAATTGATAAACCAATGAATGAGTCGGAGAAAGAACAGAGTGACCAAACAACTACATAAAATGGATTTAAAAATTTCCAAGATACAAAACAGGCCGGACAAAAAGATTAAATTATGCTTTAAAAGTAATAAACTAATATACTAATTTCTCCAAAATCACCAAATTCTTTTCCAAATCCCCATTTTCCAAAGCCAAAATCCGCCACAAACCTCCACCTACTTAATAGTATATGTACACAACATTGAGAAACAAAGTGAGTCTGAGAGAGAATGGTTTCGTTGCTTTTAAGGTTTTAGCTTGGCCGTTATTATAGTTAAAGCGATTAGGCAATTAATGAAGGCAGTTGTTGTGGTTCATTAACGGTAGTTAACGGTGAAGAGAATCTTTGTAACTGTCGAAAAACCAAAATCCTTCGAATCTCGGACAATCTTTGTCTGAGAACAGATGATTCCGACATAAGCCGTTCATTGTCTCTTTTTAAGAGGTGGCAATGATGATTAATGAGTTGCAACCTGTTGGCGATTTCCCTGTTATCGATTCTTAACCGGTTCACTTGGTTCCTTAAGTCTTCTAAGTGTCTCTGTTTCCTCATTCTGGACCGCCTCGCTGATTCCCTATTCGATATCATCCGTCTCTGCTTCCGTTCGTCCAGGCCTGAAACTGGCCGAATTGACTCGTCCGAACCCGAATTCGACGTAATTGGGCTGGTTTCAAATGGTTGCTGTTGTAGTAGTAGTGACATAAGTTGGTCGGTATCCCAAGGCGTAAATCCACCTTGAGACTCGAAAACATCTGATGAAAACATGATAATAATAAGTTTAAGAATTTTATAAACTTAGGAAGGAAGGAGGGAGAAAGGGAAGAAACGCAGCGTAGAGCAGTGTTATTTATAGTGATTAGAAAGGAGATTAGTGGGACCTTAATGAGGTAATAAAGTTGGTGACGGAGGGGTATTTTTGTCTCAGAACTTGAACAACTTTTGAGTCAGGTGGCACTTATGGAGAGTTGGTTGGTTTATTTTTTTTGATGGTGAGAGTTGGTTGGTCTTTCGTGCGTGTGACCAAAAAACAAAAGTTTAGTGGGTCCAGATGTTTATTAACTTCATCACGAAGAAAACAAAAACGCTTGATCAAATGGTCCAGGTGTCGTATTTTTACTGGCTGTGTTCACTACAGATTTATCAAGTCGGGAGTTTGCTAACGTGGAGTCACGTGCGAAACTCGGCTCCGACTCCTGGCGCCGTGAGTGCGTAAGCGTTGGCCGCCACCCAGCCGTGATTTCATTGGTAAAGACATTAAAGAATTTGCACTGACGTTATCATGCTTTTGGAAAAGTAATTAGTTCATAGTTAAGCATGTATTGGAATACTGTAATTGACTTGTATCTTATTACGAATTATGATATCACGAGTCTCACTTTAACTCAATGCTTTATTTGAGCGTAAAACATCATTTTATTTGTTTGGGTCGAAAGCTTAAAGCATCAATAGCCAAGCAAATATGCCACCATCACGTTAAATAATATTCATCGGTCATCTGTTTGATTAATGAAAAATGACATTTTTAGTTTTGTCATCAAATGGTGTGATTTGAGTTTGAACAAATTATTTTTGGTATATGCACGATTGCAAGAAGTGCACTAAAAATTGTTATTTGCATATGCACGAATCAAATGCATTAAAAATGGCGTGTTTTCATGCTTCTCAAAGCTTGTTCACGATACATTTAGCTAGGCTGCATTTGCGATTAATTGCCCACCATTGCTCACACTCCTTGTTAGCAATTCGGGATACGGCAAAAAAAATTTGATACGAAAATAATTCGAGAATTATTTAGTGATTCAAAAAAACGGTACGGTCAAATATTCGCAATACAGTAATTATGCGGTGTTTAATTAATACGTGTTTTTAAACGATTGGTTGTAAAAATTTGGAAGTCAAAAATTCGTGATATTATATTAGTAAACTAAGTATTACCCGTGCCTACGACACGGTTTGTTATAAGGTGTTTATTATGTTGTTTGTGATATTAATCTTGGTACACCCAAATATTTTCAAATGTGTAGGCTATGTGAGAATTTGTAGACATTTTATTTTGAAGTGGTATTATACGTTGTTGTATGTGTGGCCTATGTTCAAAACTTGCAAGTTCAATATTTACACTCTAAGTATTATCGAAGGCACGAAGTGCTATTGAAGTTATTTTTGAAACAGTATTTAAATTGATCAAATAAAATAAAATAAAATAGAATAAAATTAGGATAATTAAGTCAAATCTTTTTATTCTAGTTATTGGTTTTAAGCCCGTGTCTCTCAATAGCTAGTAATACTAATTTGTATCTACGGAGACCCTAACAACATAATAAAAGCACACTACACATTTTTGTCCACACACAATAAATTACCAATTATATCAATAATTAAACTAAACAACTGCCAAATATTAACATGTTTCTTCTTGATGTGTTGAGAATCAAATATTCTGGTCTACCAAAAAAATCAAATATGTGAATTAAAAGGAGGCCTTCCAAGAGTGCGTGAGATGTCACCAACAATGCGAAGTTACATGGCTTTGATAAAATTCAATATATACAATCCTTAATTATGCTCTCACTTATTATACTACTTGCTCAAGTTCATAGATTGCCTCAATTACAATGCACGTTGGGCCATCAAAAGTGAAGCTTCGCTGAAACAATGATATTATATACATGGCTGCAAAACCCACACATCAAAACCTAAAAAAAAACTCACACAACTAAGTCAAGGTTTTGAAATAAGTCAAATAACTTTAAGGTTGCTCCAATTGGTATACTCTGAAAGTTGAGCGAGTTCATGGAACTTCGGTTTTTTTTTTATTATTTTTTTGTTTTTTAACTAGAAATTTTATTGATACTGATAAGGAATTTTACAAATAATTAGGACAAGCGTGAAACAAGCTGTGCCGCAAGTCATTTATGAATAGCAAATCTTATTATTCTAAAAACAAACTTGTTCGAACCAGTTGTCATAACGTTACTGTCGATAACTTTCTGAAGTCTCTTGGGAAGCTCAACAGACTGCTGTTCCAAGAAACCGAAAATGTCAAAACTAAACGGAATGAAACAATATTGGTTAGCTGTGCAAGCTTCCTCATGCTTCTCCATCTTCCCTGTCGCTGCTATTTTAGCTGCTTCTCCCACCTCAAAGGCTCCATTCTCAAGCCCTACCAACGGAGAGGCTCCAGTTACATCAACATATGTATGTTTCCCCTCAGACCAACTGTATATCAATACATCCGCAGACCGAAGTGTAGATCTTCCCTCATTTGGATCAGTGAGAAAATTCACGGGAGCTTCCTTCTTCACTTGTACCTCAGTCCTCCAAAATACATCACATAAAATATCTCTGACATGATCATGTCGGTATTTGAAATCTGAAAAATGTCTACAATATGCTCTATGGTCCCCGAAAGCATCTAGTTTACTATTTTTATTTTTTATTTTATTTATTTTTTGTTTTGTTTTGTTTTATATATATATATATATATATATATATATATATATTTTTATATATATTTGTAGTATATACTCTTCGAATAAAAGAAAACGTTGTTTTTTTTTTTTTTTTTTTTTTTTTTGTAGTATATACTTTTCGAATAAAATTAAATATTGGGGTTTTTTTTTTTTTTTTTGTAGTATATACTCTTTGAATCAAAGAAAATGTTGGTTTTGTGTGTGTGTGTGTGTGTGTGTGTTTTTTTTGTAGTATATACTCTTTGAATAAAAGAAAATGTTGGTTTTGTTTTTTTTTTTTTTTTTTGTTATAATTTTTTGTTATTTTTTTTTTTTTTTTTTTTTTTTTTTAGTATATACTCTGCGAATAAAAGAAAATGTTGTTGTTGTTGTTGTTGTTTTTTTTATTTTTTTTATTTATAGTATATACTCTTCAAATAAAAGAAAATGTTTTTTTTGTTGTATATTCTTTTCGAATAAAATAAAATATTTGTTTTGTTGTTGTTTTTTAGTTGAAATTTTATTTATAATGATTACAAATTTTACAAATAATTAGGACAAGCGCGGCAAACAATTTGGATGCAAGTCCTTTTCGAACCGCAAATCCTATTCTCCTCGAATACAAACTCGTTAGAACTAACTCGTCATTTGGTTCTAGTCCATAACTATCTGCAATCATTTAAGGAGCTTAACAGATTGTTGTGCCAAGAAACCAACAATGGTTTAAACCGAGCGGAATGAAACAATCTTTGGTTAATCTCTACAAAGCCTCCTCGTGTTATCACACAATAGGAAAAGAAAGCACATAAAATAAGACATGTGCTTTTTGTCCCAACACTCTTACATTGGTATTTTGCGTGAAAACTTATTTTTTTCAAGATGGGTTTTTTAACTTCAGATTTCCTAGATGAAGATCGTGCCTTTGTAATGAGGTAGAACATATGGAAGAATGTTTCACAAGGTAGTTAGACCAACATGTATATTTTGAATTGATGGCGCAAACTTCAATAGTGGAAGTTGTTTGGAGCTTTTAGTTTAGTGCACTCGACTGTATTTGAGCAGAATAAGTTCAGTTAGCTTTGCTTTTGTGAGTTTTTATTTGTCTTATTTTTATAGGGTTTAATTTTTGTTATTTATTTTTTTTTTTTTTGTAGTGGATAATCTACGAAAAAAAGAAAATGATAATTTTTTTTTTTTTTTGTAGTATACACTCTTCAAATAAAAGAAAATATTGTTGTTGTTGTTGTTGTTGTTGTTTTTTTTTTTTTTTTTTTATTTATAGTATATACTCTTTAAATAAAAGATTTTTTTTTGTAGTATATTCTCTTCGAATAAAAGAAAATGTTGGTTTTGTTGTTGTTTTTAAGTTGAAATTTTATTTATAATGATAACAAGTTTTACAAATAATTAGGACAAGCGTGCAACAAAGTCGGTCGCAAGTCCTTTTTCGAAGCGCAAATCCTATCCTCTTTAATACAAACTCGTTAGAACCAACTGTCATTAGGTTGTAGTCCATAACTATCTGCAATCACTTAAGGAGCTTAACAGATTGTTGTGCCAAGAAACCAACAGTGTCAAAACTGAATGGAATGACACAATGCTGGTTAACTCTAAAAGCCTCCTCGTGTTATCACACAATAGGAAAGAGAAATCACATAAATTGAGGCATGTGCTAGCTTTTGTCTGAACACTCTTACGTGGTATGTCCGTGAAAATTTAAGTTTTTCAATATGGGTTTTTTAACTTCAGATTTCCTAGATGAAGATCGTGACTTTTTAATGAGGTAGAACATATGCAAGAATGTTTCACAAGGTAGTTAGACCAACACGTATATTTTAAATTGATGGCGCAAACTGCACTAGTGGAAGTTATTTGGAGCTTTTAGAGTAGTGCACGCGACTGTATTTGAGTAGAATAAGTTCAGTTAGCTTTCCTTTTGTGAGTTTTTGATTTGTCTTATTTTTATATGTTTTTTTTTTTTTTTGGATATAATGGATAAAAAAAAAAAAAAGAAAATTATGATATTGTTTTTTTTTTTTTTTTTTTTTTTTATAGTTTTTTTGTAGTATATACTCTACGAATAAAAGAAAATGTTGTTGTTGTTGTTGTTGTTGTTGTTGTTGTTGTTGTTGTTGTTGTTTTTTTATTTTTTTTATTTATAGTATGTACTCTTCAAATAAAAGAAAATGTTTTTTTTGTTGTATATTCTTTTTGAATAAAATAAAATATTTGTTTTGTTGTTGTTTTTTAGTTGAAATTTTATTTACAATGATTACAAATTTTACAAATAATTAGGACAAGCGTGCAACAAGCTGTGACGCAAGTCCTTTCTGAACTGCAAATCCTATTTTCCTGAATACAAACTCGTTTGAACCAACTGTCATTAGGTTGTAGTCCATAACTATCTGCAATCACTTAAGGAGCTTAACAGATTGTTTTTCAAAGAAACCAACAGTGTCAAAACTGAACGGAATGAAACAATGCTGGTTAACTCTACAAGCCTCCTCGTGTTATCACACAATAGGAAAGAGAAAGCACATAAAATAAGACATGTGCTTTTTTCTGAACACTCTTACGTGGTATGTGTGTGAAAACTTAATTTTTTCAAGATGGGATTTTTAACTTCAGATTTCCTTGATGAAGATCGTGACTTTGTAATGAGGTAGAACATATGGATGAATGTTTCACAAGGTAGTTAGACCAACATATATATTTTGAATTAATGGCGCAAACTTCAATAGTGGAAGTTGTTTGGAGCATTTAGACTGGTGCACGCGACTGTATTTGAGCAGAATAAGTTCAGTTAGTTTTGCTTTTGTGAGTGTTTGATTTGTCTTATTTTTATAGGATTTTATTTTTATTTTTATTTTTTTGTTTTTGTAGTGGATAATGTACGAAAAAAAAGAAAATGATGATGTTGTTTTTTTAGTATATACTCTTCGAATAAAAGATAATATTGTTGTTTTTGTTTTTGTTGTTGTTGTTGTTATTTTTTTTATTTATAGTATGTACTCTTCAAATAAAAGAAAATGTTTTTTTTTGTAGTATATTCTCTTCGAATAAAAGAAAATGTTGGGCTTGTTGTTGTTTTTAAGTTGAAATTTTATTTATAATGATAACAAGTTTTACAAATAATTAGGACAAGTGTGCAACAAAGTTTGTGGACCTAAAGTCCTTTTTAAGAACAAAATCCTCGTCCTCCGTAATACAAACTCGTTAGAACCAACTGTCATTAGGTTGTAGTCCATAACTATCTGCAATCACTTAAGGAGCTTAACAGATTGTTGTGACAAGAAACCAACAGGGTCGAAACTGAACGAAATGAAACAATGCTGGTTAACTCTAAAAACCTCCTCGTGTTATCACACAATAGGAAAGAGAAAGCACATAAATTGAGGCATGTACTTTTGTCTGAACACTCATACGTGGTATGTCCGTGAAAACTTAAGTTTTTCAATATGGGTTTTTAACTTCAGATTTCCTAGATGAAGATCATGACTTTGTAATGAGGTAGAACATATGCAAGAATATTTCACAAGGTAGTTAGACCAACACGTATATTTTAAATTGATGGCGCAAACTTCAATAGTGGAAGTTGTTTGGAGCTTTTAGAGTAAGCACGCTGATTTGTATTTTGAGCGAGAATAAGTTCAAATTTAGCTTTGCATTTGTTAGTTTTTTTTTTTTTTTTTATAGGCTTTTTTTTTTTATTTTTTTTTGTTTTTGTAGTGGTATGTCCTAATTATGATGTTGTTGTTGTTGTTGTTTTTTTTTTTTTTTAATATATACTCTTCGAATAAAAGAAAATGTTGTTGTTGTTGTTGTTGTTTTTGTTATTTTTTTATTTTTTTTTTATTTATAGTATATACTCTTCAAATAAAAGAAAATGTTTTTTTTTTGTATATTCTCTTCGAATAAAATAAAATATTGGTTTTGTTGTTGTTTTTTAGTGGAAATTTTATTTATAATAATTACAAATTTTACAAATAATTAGGACAAGCGTGCAACAAGCTGTGACGCAAGTCCTTTCTGAACTGCAAATCCTATCTTCCTGAATACAAACTCGTTAGAACAAACTGTCATTTGGTTGTAGTCCATAACTATCTGCAATCACTTAAGGAGCTTAACAGATTGTTGTTCCAAGAAACTAACAGTGTCGAAACTGAACGGTATGAAACAATGTTGGTTAACTCTACAAGCCTCCTCGTGTTATCACACAATAGGAAAGAGAAAGCACATAAAATAAGACATGTGCTTTTTTCTGAACACTCTTAAGTGGTATGTGCGTGAAAACTTAATTTTTTCAAGATGGGATTTTTAACTTCAGATTTCCTTGATGAAGATCGTGACTTTGTAATGAGGTAGAACATATGGATGAATGTTTCACAAGGTAGTTAGACCAACGTATATATTTTGAATTGATGGCACAAACTTCAAAAGTGGAAGTTGTTTGGAGCATTTAGAGTAGTGCACGCGACTGTATTTGAGCAGAATAAGTTCAGTTAGCTTTGCTTTTGTGAGTTTTTGATTTGTCTTATTTTTATAGGGTTTTATTTTTATTTATTTTTTTGTAATGGATAATCTACGAAAAAAAATATTATGAAGTTTTTTTTTTTTTTTTTTTTTTTTTTTTTTAGTAGTATATACTCTTCGAATAAAAGAAAATGTTGTTGTTGTTGTTGTTGTTGTTGTTGTTGTTGTTTTTTTTTTTTTTTTTATTTATAGTATATACTCTTCAAATAAAAGAAAATGTTTTTTTTTTGTTGTATATTCTCTTCGAATAAAATAAAATATTGGTTTTGTTGTTGTATTTTAGTGGACATTTTATTTATAATGATTACAAATTTTACAAATAATTAGGACAAACGTTCAACAAGCTGTGACGCAAGTCCTTTCTGAACTGCAAATCCTATCTTCCTGAATACAAACTCGTTAGAACCAACTGTTATTAGGTTGTAGTCCATAACTATCCGCAATCACTTAAGGAGCCTAACAGATTGTTGTTCCAAGAAACCAACAGTGTAATAACTGAACGGAATGAAACAATGCTGGTTAACTCTACAAGCCTCCTCGTGTTATCACACAATAGGAAAGAGAAAGCACATAAAATAAGACATGTGCTTTTGTCTAACACACTTACGTGGTATGTGCGTGAAAACTTAATTTTTTCAAGACGGGATTTTTAACTTCCGATTTCCTTGATGAAGTTCGTGACTATGTAATGAGGCGGGAATGTTTCACAAGGTAGTTAAACCAAGATGTATATTTTGAATTTTTTAAAACTTCAATAGTGGAAGTTGTTTGGAGCATTTAGAGTAGTGCACGCGACTGTATTTGAGCATAATAAGTTCAGTTAGCTTTGCTTTTGTGAGTTTTTTATTTGTCTTATTTTATTTTTATTTTTTTGTTTTTGTAGTGGATAATCTACGAAAAAAAAAAAATGAAAATGATTTTTTTTTTTTTTTTTTTTAGTATATACTCTTCGAATAAAAGAAAATATTGTTGTTTTTGTTGTTGTTATTTTTTTTATTTTTTTTATTTATAGTATATACTCTTCAAATAAAAGAAAATGTTTTTTTTTGTAATATATTCTCTTCGAATAAAAGAAAATGTTGGGTTTGTTGTTGTTTTTAAGTTGAAATTTTATTTATAATGATAACAAGTTTTACAAATAATTAGGACAAGCGTACAACAAGCTATGACGCAAGTCCTTTCTAAACTGCAAATCCTATCCTCCGTAATACAAACTTCGTGAGAACCAACTGTCATTAGGTTGTAGTCCATAACTATCTGCAATCACTTAAGGAGTTTAACAGTTGTTGTTGTTCCAAGAAACCAACAAAGGTCGAACTGAATGAAATGAAACAATCTTTGGTTAACTCTAAAGCCTCCTCGTGTTATCACAATAGGAAGAGAAAGCACAAAATTGAGGCATGTGCTTTTTTTAACGAACACTCTTACGTGGTATGTCCGTGAAAACTTAAGTTTTTCAAAATGGATTTTTAACTTCGGATATCCTAGATGAGGATCGTGACTTTGTAATGAGGTAGAACATATGGAAGAATGTTTCACAAGGTAGTTAGACCAACATGTATATTTTTGAAATTGATGGGCAAAACTTCAATAGTGGAAGTTGTTTGGAGCTTTTAGAGTAGTGCACGATCACTGTATTTGAAAGCAAAATAAGTTCGATTTAGCTTTGCTTTTGTGAGTTTTTGATTTGTCTTATTTTTATAGGGTTTTATTTTTTTTTTTTTTTTTGTTTTTGTAGTGGATAATCTACGAAAAAAAAGAAAATTATGATTTTTTTTTTTTTTTTTTTTTTTTTTTTTTTTTTTTTTTTTTTTTTTTTTTTTTTTGTAGTATATACTCTTCGAATAAAAGAAAATGTTGTTGTTGTTGTTGTTATTTTTTTATTTTTTTTATTTATAGTATATACTCTTCAAATAAAAGAAAATGTTTTTTTTTTGTAGTATATTCTCTTCGAATAAAATAAAATATTGGTTTTGTTGTTGTTTTTTAGTGGAAATTTTATTTATAATGATTACAAATTTTACAAATAATTAGGACAAAGCGCAACAAGTTTTGACGCTTAAGTCTTTTTAAACCGCAAATCCTATCTTCCTGAATACAAATTGGTTAGAACCAACTGTCATTAGGTTGTAGTCCATAACTATCTGCAATTACTTAAGGTGCTTAACAGATTGTTGTTAAAAGAAACCAAACCAGCGATTAATAACATTGAAGCGGAATGAAACAATGCTGGTTAACTCTACATGCCTCCTCGTGTTATCACACAATAGGAAAGAGAAAGCACATAAAATAAGACATGTGCTTTTTTCTGAACACTCTTACGTGGTATGTGCGTGAAAACTTAATTTTTTCAAGATGGGATTTTTAACTTCAGATTTCCTTGATGAAGATCGTGACTTTGTAATGAGGTAGAACATATGGATGAATGTTTCACAAGGTAGTTAGACCAACATGTATATTTTGAATTGATGGCGCAAACTTCAAAAGTGGAAGTTATTTGGAGCATTTAGAGTAGTGCACGCGACTGTATTTGTGCAAAATAAGTTCAGTTAGCTTTGCTTTTGTGAGTTTTTGATTTGTCTTATTTTTATAGGGTTTTATTTTTATTTTTTTTTTTTTGTTTTTGTAGTGGATAATCTACGAAAAAAAGAAAATGATGATGTTGTTTTTTTTTTTTTTTTTTTTTTTTTAGTATATACTCTTTGAATAAAAGAAAATATTGTTGTTTTTGTTGTTGTTATTTTTTTATTTATTGTATATACTCTTCAAATAAAAGAAAATGTTTTTTTTTGTAGTATATTCTCTTCGAGTAAAAGAAAATGTTGGTTTTGTTGTTCTTTTTAAGTTGAAATTTTATTTATAATGATAACAAGTTTTACAAATAATTAGGACAAGCGTGCAACAAGCTGTGACGCAAGTCCTTTTCTCGAATCGCAAATCCTATCCTCCGTAATACAAACTTCGTTAGAACCAAATCATTTGGTTGTAGTCCATAACTATCTACAATCATTTAAGGAGCTTTAACAGATTGTTGTGCCAAGAAACCAACAAAGGTCGAAATTGAACGGAATGAAACAATGTTGGTTAACTCTAAAAGCCCTCGTGGTTGTTATCAACAATAGAAAAAGAAAGCACATAAATAGAGACATGTCCTTTTTTCTGAACAGTCTTACGTGGTATGTGCGTGAAAACTTAAGTTTTTCAATATGGGTTTTTTAACTTCAGATTTCCTAGATGAAGATTGTGACTTTGTAATGAGGTAGAACATATGGAAGAATGTTTCACAAGGTAGTTACACCAACATGTATATTTTGAATTGATGGCGCAAACTTCAATAGTGGAAGTTGTTTGGAGCTTTTAGAGTAGTGCACGCGACTGTATTTGAGCAGAATAAGTTCAGTTAGATTTGCTTTTGTGAGTTTTTGATTTGTCTAATTTTTATAGGGTTTTATTTTTATTTTTTTTTTTGTTTTGTAGTGGATAATCTACGAAAAAAAAGAAAATTATGATGTTGTTTTTTTTTTTTTTTTTTTTTTTTTTTTTTGTAGTATATACTCTTTGAATAAAAGAAAATATTGTTGTTGTTGTTGTTGTTATTTTTTTATTTTTTTTATTTATAGTATATACTCTTCAAATAAAAGAAAATGTTTTTTTTTGTTGTATATTCTCTTCGAATAAAAGAAAATGTTGGATTTGTTTTTGTTTTTTAGTTGAAATTTTATTTATAATAATTACAAATTTTACAAATAAATAAAACAATCGTGCAACAAGCTGTGACGCAAGTCCTTTCTGAACTGCAAATCCTATCCTCCTGAATACAAACTCGTTAGAACCAACTGTCATTTGGTTGTAGTCCATAACTATCTACAATCATTTAAGGAGCTTAACAGATTGTTGTGCCAAGAAACCAACAGTGTCGAAACTGAACGGAATGAACCAATGCTGGTTAACTCTACAAGCCTCCTCGTGTTATCACACAATAGGAAAGAGAAAGCACATAAAATAAGACATGTGCTTTTGGGTGAACACTCTTACGTGGTATGTGCGTGAAAACTTAATTTTTTCAAGATGGGTTTTTTAACTTCAGATTTCCTAGATGAAGATCGTGCCTTTGTAATGAGGTAGAACATATGGAAGAATGTTTCACAAGGTAGTTAGACCAACATGTATTTTTTGAATTGATGGTGCAAACTTTAATAGTGGAAGTTGTTTGGAGCTTTTAGAGTAGTGCACGTGACTGTATTTGAGCAGAATAAGTTCAGTTAGCTTTGCTTTTGTGAGTTTTTATTTGTATTATTTTTATAGGGTTTAATTTTTATTATTTTTTTTTTGTTTTCGTATTGGATAATCTGCGAAAAATAGAAAATGATGATTTTTTTTTTTTTTTTTTTTTTTGTAGTATATACTCTTCGAATAAAAGAAAATATTGTTGTTGTTGTTGTTGTTGTTGTTTTTTTTGTTTTATAGTATATGTTATTTTTTAAAAGAAAATTTATAGTTTATATTCTCTTCAAATAAAAGAAAAGTTTTTTTGGTAGTATTGTTCTTTGAATAAAAGAAAATGTTATTTATAATGATAACAAGTTTTACAAATAATTAGGACAAACAAGCGCAAACAAGTTGCGGACGCAAGTCCTTTCTGAACTGCAAATCCTATCCTCCTTAATACAAACTAGTTATAACCAACTGTCATTAGGTTGTAGTCCATAACTATCTGCAATCACTTAAGGAGCTTAACAGATTGTTGTGCCAAGAAACCAACAGTGTCGAAACTGAACGGAATGAAACAATCTTTGGTTAACTCTAAAGCCTCCTCGTGTTATCACACAATAGAAAGAGAAAGCACATAAAATGAGGACATGTGCTTTTTTGTCGAACACTTTACGTGGTATGTCCGTGAAAACTTAATTTTTTCAAAATGGGTTTTTAACTTCGGGATTTCCTAGATGAGGATCGTGACTTTGTAATGAGGTAGAACATATGCAAAAATGTTTCACAAGGTAGTTAGACCAACATGTATATTTTAAATTGATGGCATAAACTTCAATAGTGGAAGTTGTTTGGAGCTTTTTTAGAGTAGTGCACGCTGATCAGTATTTGTCTTGAGAATAAGTTCAGTTAGCTTTGCTTTTGTGTGTTTTTGATTTGTCTTGTTTTTATAGGGTTTTATTTTTTATTTTTATTTTTTTTTTTTTTTTGTAGTGGATAATCTACGAAAAAAAGAAAATTATGATTATGTTTTTTTTTTTTATATATACTCTTCGAATAAAAGAAAATGTTGTTGTTGTTGTTTTTTTTTTTTTTTTTTTTTATTTATAGTATATACTCTTCAAATAAAAGAAAATGTTTTTTTTTGTTGTATATTCTCTTCGAATAAAATAAAATATTGGTTTTGTTGTTGTTTTTTAGTGGAAATTTTATTTATAATGATTACAAATTTTACAAATAATTAGGACAAGCGTGCAACAAGCTGTGACGCAAGTCCTTTATGAACTGCAAATCCTATCTTCCTGAATACAAATTGGTTAGAACCAACTGTCATTAGGTTGTAGTCCATAACTATCTGCAATTACTTAAGGAGCTTAACAGATTGTTGTTCCAAGAAACCAACAAAGGTCGTAAACCGAGAACGGAATGAAACAATCTTTGGTTAACTCTAAAACCCTCCTCGTGTTATCACACACAATAGGAAAGAGAAAGCACATAAAATAGACATGTGCTTTTTTCTCGAAACACACTACTTGGTATGTCGCGTGAAAACTTAAATTTTTTCAAGATGGATTTTTAACTTCAGATTTCCTTGATGAAGATCGTGACTTTGTAATGAGGTAGAACATATGGATGAATGTTTCACAAGGTAGTTAGACCAACATGTATATTTTGAATTGATGGCGCAAACTTCAAAAGTGGAAGTTATTTGGAGCATTTAGAGTAGTGCACGCGACCGTATTTGTGCAAGAATAAGTTCAGATTAGATTTGCTTTTTTGTGAGTTTTGATTTGTTTATTTTTATAGGGTTTTATTTTTATTTTTATTTTTTTGTTTTTGTAGTGGATAATCTACGAAAAAAAAAAAATGATGAAGTTGTTTTTTTTTTTTTTTTTTTTAGTATATACTCCTTGAATAAAAGAAAATATTGTTGTTTTTGTTGTTGTTTTTTTTTTTTTTTTTTATTTATTGTATATACTCTTCAAATAAAAGAAAATGTTTTTTTTTGTAGTATATTCTCTTCGAGTAAAAGAAAATGTTGGTTTTGTTGTTCTTTTTAAGTTGAAATTTTATTTATAATGATAACAAGTTTTACAAATAATTAGGACAAGCGTGCAACAAGCTGTGACGCAAGTCTTTTCTGAACTGCAAATCCTATCCTCCGTAATACAAACTCGTTAGAACCAACTGTCATTAGGTTGTAGTCCATAACTATCTGCAATCACTTAAGGAGCTTAACAGATTGTTGTGACAAGAAACCAACAGGGTCGAAACTGAACGAAATGAAACAATGCTGGTTAACTCTAAAAACCTCCTTGTGTTATCACACAATTGGAAAGAGAAAGCACATAAATTGAGGCATGTGCTTTTGTTAACACTCATACGTGGTAAATTTTGAAAACTTAAGTTTTTTCAATATGGGTTTTTAACTTTAGATGAAGATCGTGACTTTGTAATGAGGTAGAACATATGCAAGAATGTTTCATAAGGTAGTTAGACCAACACATATATTTTAAATTGATTTATTTTTATTTAAATTTTTAATAGTGGAAGTTGTTTGTTTTTTTTTAAAGTAGTTGTTGTTGTTGTGATTTGGAGCGGAATAAATTCAGCTAGCTTTGCATTTGTGAGTTTTTGATTTTTTTATTATTTTATAAACTTCAAATCCTATCTTCCTGAATACAAACTCGTTAGAACCAACTGTCATTAGGTTGTAGTCCATAACTATCTGCAATTACTTAAGGAGCTTAACAGATTGTTGTTCCAAGAAACCAACAGTGTCGAAACAGAACGGAATGAAACAATGTTGGTTAACTCTACAAGCCTCCTCGTGTTATCACACAATAGGAAAGCGAAAGCACATAAAATAAGACATATTCTTTTTTCTGAACACTCTTAAGTGGTATGTGCGTGAAAACTTAATTTTTTCAAGATGGGATTTTTAACTTCAGATTTCCTTGATGAAGATCGTGACTTTGTAATGAGGTAGAACATATGGATGAATGTTTCACAAGGTTGTTAGACCAACATGTATATTTTGAATTGATGGCGCAAACTTCAAAAGTGGAAGTTGTTTGGAGCATTTAGATTCTTGATCAGATTTATTTGAGCGAGAATAAGTTCAGCTTAGCTTTTTGAGTTTTGATTTGTTTATTTTTTTAGGGTTTTATTTTTTTTTTTTTTTGTAATGGATAATAATACGAAAAAAAAAAAAATGAAAATTATTTTTTTTTTTTTTTGTAGTATATACTCTTCGAATAAAAGAAAATGTTGTTGTTGTTGTTGTTGTTGTTATTTTTTTTTTTTTTTTATTTATAGTATATACTCTTCAAATAAAAGAAAATGTTTTTTTTTTGTTGTATATTCTCTTGAATAAAATAAAATATTGGTTTTGTTGTTGTTTTTTAGTGGACATTTTATTTATAATTTTTACAAATTTTACAAATAATTAGGACAAGCGTGCAACAAGCTATGACGCAAGTCCTTTCTGAACTGCAAATCCTATCTTCCTGAATACAAACTCGTTAGAACCAACTGTAATTAGGTTGTAGTCCATAACTATCTCCAATCACTTAAGGAGCCTAACAGATTGTTGTTCCAAGAACCAAAAGTGGCATAACTGAACGGAATGAAACAATGCTGGTTAACTCTACAAGCCTCCTCGTGTTATCACACAATAGGAAAGAGAAAGCACATAAAATAAGACATGTGCTTTTGTCTAACACTCTTACGTGGTATGTGCGTGAAAACTTAATTTTTTCAAGACGGGATTTTTAACTTCCGATTTCCTTGATGAAGTTCGTGACTTTGTAATGAGGTAAAACATATGGACGAATGTTTCACAAGGTAGTTAAACCAAGATGTATATTTTGAATTGATGGCGCAAACTTCAATAGTGGAAGTTGTTTGGAGCATTTAAAGTAGTGCACGCGACTGTATTTGAGCATAATAAGTTCAGTTAGCTTTGCTTTTGTAAGTTTTTTATTTGTATTATTTTTATTTTTATTTTTTTGTTTTTGTAGTGGATAATCTACAAAAAAAAAGAAATGATGATTTTTTTTTTTTTTTTTTTTAGTATATACTCTTCGAATAAAAGAAAATATTGTTGTTTTTGTTGTTGTTATTTTTTTTTTTTTTATTTATAGTATATACTCTTCAAATAAAAGAAAATGTTTTTTTGTAATATATTCTCTTCGAATAAAAGAAAATGTTGGTTTTTTTTTTTTTTAAGTTGAAATTTTATTTATAATGATAACAAGTTTTACAAATAATTAGGACAAGCGTGCAACAAGCTGTGACGCAAGTCCTTTCTGAACTGCAAATCCTATCCTCCGTAATACAAACTCGTTAGAACCAACTGTCATTAGGTTGTAGTCCATAACTATCTGCAATCACTTAAGGAGTTTAACAGATTGTTGTGCCAAGAAACCAACAGTGTCGAAACTGAATGAAATGAAACAATGCTGGTTAACTCTAAAAGCCTCCTCGTGTTATCACACAATAGGAAAGAGAAAGCACATAAATTGAGGCATGTGCTTTTGTCTGAACACTCTTACGTGGTATGTCCGTGAAAACTTAAGTTTTTCAAAATGGGTTTTTTAACTTCAGATTTCCTAGATGAGGATCGTGACTTTGTAATGAGGTAGAACATATGCAAGAATGTTTCACAAGGTAGTTAGACCAACACGTATATTTTAAATTGATGGCGCAAACTTCAATAGTGGAAGTTGTTTGGAGCTTTTAGAGTAGTGCACGCGACTGTATTTGAGCAGAATAAGTTCACCTAGCTTTGGTTTTGTGAGTTTTTGATTTGTCTTTGTTTTTTATAAGGTTTTATTTTTTTTATTTTTTTTTTGTTTTTGTAGTGGATAATCTACGAAAAAAAGAAAATTATGATGTTGTTTTTTTTTTTTTTTTTTTTTTTTTAGTATATACTCTTCGAATAAAAGGAAATGTTGTTGTTGTTGTTGTTATTTTTTTTTATTTTTTTTATTTATAGTATATATTATTCAAATAAAATAAAATATTTTTTTTGTTGTATATTCTCTTTTAATAAAATAAAATATTGGTTTTGTTGTTGTTTTTTAGTGGAAATTTTATTTATAATGATTACAAATTTTACAAATAATTAGGACAAGCGTGCAACATTTGTGTGGACGCAAGTCTTTTTAAACCGCAAATCCTATCTTCCTGAATACAAACTCGTTAGAACAAACTGTCATTAGGTTGTAGTCCATAACTATCTGCAATCACTTAAGGAGCTTAACAGATTGTTGTTCCAAGAAACCAACAGTGTCAAAACTGAACGGAATGAAACAATGTTGGTTAACTCTACAAGTCTCCTCGTGTTATCACACAATAGGAAAGAGAAAGCACATAAAATAAGACATGTGCTTTTTTCTGAACACTCTTACGTGGTATGTGCGTGAAAACTTAATTTTTTCAAGATGGGATTTTTAACTTCAGATTTCCTTGATGAAGATCGTGACTTTGTAATGAGGTAGAACATATGGATGAATGTTTTACAAGGTAGTTAGACCAACATGTATATTTTGAATTGATGGCGCAAACTTCAAAAGTGGAAGTTGTTTGGAGCATTTAGAGTAGTGCACGCGACTGTATTTGAGTAGAATAAGTTCAGTTAGCTTTGCTTTTGTGAGTTTTTGATTTGTCTTATTTTTTATTTTTATTTTTTTGTTTTTAATGGATAATCTATGAAAAAAAAAAAAAATTAAAGTTTTTTTTTTTTTTTTTGTATATATACTCTTTGAATAAAAGAAAATGTTGTTGTTGTTGTTGTTGTTGTTGTTGTTTTTTTTTTTTTTTTTTTTTATAGTATATACTCTTCAAATAAAAGAAAAAATTTTTTTTTTGTTGTATATTCTCTTCGAATAAAATAAAATATTGGTTTTGTTGTTGTATTTTAGCGGACATTTTATTTATAATGATTACAAATTTTACAAATAATTAGGACAAACGTGCAACAAGCTGTGACGCAAGTCCTTTCTGAACTGCAAATCCTATCTTCCTGAATACAAATTCGTTAGAACCAACTGTTATTAGGTTGTAGTCCATAACTATCTGCAATCACTTAAGGAGCCTAACAGATTGTTGTTCCAAGAAACCAACAGTGTAATAACTGAACGGAATGAAACAATGTTGGTTAACTCTACAAGCCTCCTCGTGTTAGCACACAATAGGAAAGAGAAAACACATAAAATAAGACATGTGCTTTTGTCTAACACTCTTACGTGGTATGTTCGTGAAAACTTAATTTTTTCAAGACGGGATTTTTAACTTCCGATTTCCTTAATGAAGTTCGTGACTTTGAAATGAGGTAAAACATATGGACGAATGTTTCACAAGGTAGTTAAACCAACATGTATATTTTGAATTGATGGCGCAAACTTACATAGTGGAAGTTGTTTGGAGCATTTAGAGTAGTGCCTTATTTGGATTTGATTTGAATAAGAATAAGTTTGCTTTAGCTTTGCTTTTGTGAGTTTTTTATTTTTTTTATTTTTATTTTTACTTTTTTGTTTTTGTAGTGGATAATCTACGAAAAAAAGAAAATGATGATGTTTTTTTTTTTTTTTTTTTTTTTAGTATATACTCTTCGAATAAAAGAAAATATTGTTGTTTTTGTTGTTGTTATTTTTTTTTTTTTTTTATAGTATATACTCTTCAAATAAAAGAAAATGTTTTTTTTTTGTAATATATTCTCTTCGAATAAAAGAAAATGTTGGGTTTGTTTTTGTTTTTAAGTTGAAATTTTATTTATAATGATAACAAGTTTTACAAATAATTAGGACAAGCGTACAACAAGCTACGACGCAAGTCCTTTCTAAACTGCAAATCCTATCCTCCGTAATACAAACTTGTGAGAACCAACTGTCATTAGGTTGTAGTCCATAACTATCTGCAATCACTTAAGGAGTTTAACAGATTGTTGTGCCTAGAAACCAACAGTGTCGAAACTGAATGAAATGAAACAATGCTGGTTAACTCTAAAAGCCTTCTCGTGTTATCACACAATAGGAAAGAGAAAGCACATAAATTGAAGCATGTGCTCAGTGGCGGAGCTAGGAAAGAAAGTGAGGGTGAGCCAGCCAAACAAAAACCAAGCATACAAAAAAAATAAAAATAAAAAAACATATATTATATATACTAATGTATTAGAAAAAAAAATCAAATCTAAACAAATACTTGTTCATAGTTGTCTCGGTGGCCTTCTTTTTCGTCATCCTTCTTCATCTTCCGGCGTTGTAAGATCAATTCGATTATCAATGCTATCAAAACTTCTTTTTCAATGTATGTTATTAAACAATCATTCAACCACTCATCAGCCATCCGATTATGAGGACGATTTTTTATGATATTCATAGCTTAAAAATGCCCTCTACAATGGCGGTAGCAAGGGTAAATGTAAAATCAGCCAACTTAATCAACAAATAAACAAGTGGGTACACAATGTCTTTTCTTCGTCTCAACCATTTTTGGCTAGGCCGCTAATTCCATTTACTTCACCAAACTTAGTATCGAAGCCACATCAATGATATAATTCTCAAGCCGATCCGCTAATTCCATCTCGATCTATCTACGAAAAATCATCGCTCCGGGATAAAGTCGAAAGCAAAAGCGGATCAACTTTTGCTTATCAAAAGCAACAAACGATTCACTAGGATCAAGACATTATCCCATACAAAGAAGTAATTTGTGTTTGCTTCATTAAACCGTCGTTTAACTCTTGAATTTGCAAATCAATACGTTGATAGAATAATCCAACACGATAGTAATGTAAATTGGTGTTTCCTTCGCTTCTTCGTCGAGACCTCCCTCGAGCCATATACCTCTCTTCCATATTTGGAACAACTACATCATGTTTGACACATAGTGAAGAAACTTCAGTCAAGAGACTATCCCACCCATCATCTCTCATCACCGTAAAAGCGCATTACCTTTGTTATTTTAACAAGAGCCATAGCATTGACAATGTCTTGGTCTTCATGCCGCAAAGCCTTTGACAAATCATTGCTAATTCCTAGTATCGCTTTCATCAAATGCAAATTGAAGATAAATTCAAAAGACGTGATCAATCTAATAATCCGTAAGCCTCACCTCTTTGTTCCGAAGCTTGAACCATTTTCCGCTACATTATCAAGCACATCAACCATGAACCATAAGTGGTTATCATGCCAAGAAGTGTATAATAGTGTGAGCCCCATCGAAAGTGTCACCCGGATCGTTTAAGACTAGTCTCTTGATTCAACCCTTTGCCACTTGAAATTTCTCCACTTTGTAACGCTGCAACAACTTTAGCCTTCATTGCATCGCTAACATATCCGTAAACACATGATGCTCAACAAGGTATTTACCACATTAAGAGAATACTAAAAGGTTAGCGATTGACTCATGATTCTTTGTAACCGCTACAAGGGCTAATGAAGTTGATGGGCAAAACAATGAACATAAAATGCAGACTCATTCTCCTTCATTACAAGTGCTTTTAGGCCATTCAAATCACCTTGCATATTGTTGGCCCCATCATACCCTTGTCCACGTAGTCTAGATATGCTCAACCCATGCTTGGAGAACAACTCATCGATTGCCTTTTTAAGTGTTAATGCACTAGTTTCCTTAACATGCACAACTCCAAAAAATCTCAATCCGCGCAACCTTTCTTATCGACATAACGCGAAAAACAACCGCCATTTGCTCTTTAATTGATATATCACGCGCTTCATCAACTAAAATAGCAAACAATGAATTTCCATAATCTTTTAGAATAGCATTTGTAGTTTCCACGACAGTTTAATTTACAATATCTTTTGGATATCGGGCGATGTCAATTTCCCATTTTTAGAAGCATTATCAAGAACTTTCTTAATGACCGTTATGATCTTTCAAAACCGTATAAGTTCAAGAAAATTACCTTTATTGATCGACTCATCGATTCATCATGACCACGAAAAAGCTAAACCTTGTTCAAAAGAAACCTAATGCAATCGGTTATTGCAGGTTAGGTGTATTCGATAATCCCCGAACTTGGCCTAATGATTGTGCGTGAAGAAATGTCTCGATATCTTTGCTCTTGATTTAACAAAGTTTGTGCTGCCCTATAAGCAATATTATGAGCACTATTTGGTCCTCCAACGCTGCTTTAATTTGGTTTTTTCTTTCCCAATTAGTAACCCCCCCGGAGGAAAAAAACATCCCCACCTCCTTGTGCCCCCTTATTAGGTTTAAAAGAGATAACAATATAGACAAAATGCGGCATCCTCGCGGAATACTATATTCCAACCAACTAAACTCCTCATACCACTCTTTAAAGCGCCGGATTCTCTTGCCTCTTGTTCTTTTGGAGGAAAAGCATGATTAGGCTGGCAAGGACCCCTAAGCAAATATGCTCTTTCTTCTCGAGTCTTGATCATTAGGATGATAATCGAAATCTTTTTCAGGTCTGGGGTCTCCCCGAAGACTAGACAAGTCAAGTTCTTCACGACGATTTTCACGATGAACCAGCTTTTGGCGTGGGTTGTTCAACACCACCATCCTCAATTTCTTGGTGACTTCGCTTTTGAGGAGGATCCTACTTCAACACTTAACAGTATTTGTTTTTTTAGGTGGTTGAGTAGGTTGAGTAGGCAACGACTTTTCTTTGATCAAATATTTTAACATATCACGTTTAAATAATTAAAATAAACCATTAATCAACTGAATTGAAATTGCACTAATTAAAATAAACTACCAATGTTATTGTGATATTCAAAAATAAAATTAAATAAAAATATGTGGTTTAATAAATTCGAAAAAAAGAATACAAAAATTAAAAAAACATGATTTAGGAATCAATTTAATATGAAAAGACAAAAATAAGATAGAAAATTTAATAATATTAGACTTACCTATAAAATTTTAGAAATTATAAATAGCTAATTAGAATAAAAAAGAAAGGTGAAACTATGGAAAAGTGGGATACCCGTAGGTTTTGCTCAAATTTTGATAAAGAGTCAAACCGGGTTTGTTTGGTTGCTACAACAACAAAACCAACATTTTCTTTTATTGAATAGAATATACAACAAAAAAAAAAAATAAAAACATTTTCTTTTATTTGAAGACTATATACTATAAATAAAAAAAAAAAAAAAATAACAATAACAACAACAACATTTTCTTTTAGATAGTATATACTACAAAAAAAAAAAAAACATGGCGTTTTTTTCATTTTTTTAAAGATTATCCTCTAAAAAAAAAAAAAAAAACCTGAAAAATAAAATAAATCAAAAACTCACAAAAGCAAAGCTAAGCCGAACTTATTATGTTCAAATACGATTCGTGCACTATTCTAAAACCTCAAACAACTTCACTATTGAAGTTTGTGCCATCAATTCAGAATATACTTGTTGGTCTAACTACCTTGTGAAACATTCTTCCATATGTTCTACCTCAATACAAAGCCACGATCTTCATCTTGGAAATCGAAGTTAAAACCCATCTAGAAAAAATTAACTTTTCACGTGACATACCACGTAAGAGTGTTCGGACAAAAGCACATGTCTCATTTTATGTGCTTTCTCTTTTCCTATTGTGTGATAACCGCGAGGAGCATTTTAGAGTTAACCGGCATTGTTTCATTCGGGTTCGGTTCGACAATTTTGGGTTCTTGGCACAACAATCGGTTAAGCTCCTTAAGTGATTCGCAGAAAGATATGGACTACAACCTAATATTTGTTGGTTCTAACGAAGTTTGTATTAGGGGAGGATAGGATTTTGCAGTTGGGAAGGACTTGCGTCCGCTGACTTGTTGCAGCTTGTCCTAATTATTTGTAAAATGTGTTATCATTATAAATAAAAATTCAACTTAAAAACAACAACAAAACCTACATTTTCTTTTTTTTGAAGAGAATATACAAAATAATAATAATAAATAAATAAATAATTTCTTTTATTTTAAGACTATATACTATAAATAAAAAAAAAAAAATAACAATAACAACAACAACATTTTCTTTTATTCGAAGAGTATATACTACAAAAAAACTAAAAAAAAAATCGTCAATTTCATTTTTTTCGTAGATTATCCTCTACAAAAACCAAAAAAAAAAAAAATCCCTAGAAAAATAAAACAAATCAAAAACTCACAAAAGCAAAGCTAACTGAACTTATTATGTTCAAATACAGCTTCCACTATTGAAGTTTGCGCCATCAATTCAGAATATACTTGTTGGTCTAACTACCTTGTGAAACATTCTTCCATATGTTCTACCTCATTACAAAGCCACGATCTTCATCTAGGAAATCTGAAGTTTAAAACCCATCTAGAAAAATTAACTTTTCACATTACATACCACGTAAGAGTGTTCGACAAAAGCACATGTCTCATTTTATGTGCTATCTCTTTCCTATTTGTGTGATAACACGAGGAGGCTTTTAGAGTTAACCGGCATTGTTTCATTACGTTCGGTTTGGACAATTTTGGGTTCTTGCACAAAAATCAGTTAAGCTCCTTAAGTGATTGCGAAAGTTATGGACTACAACCTAATGACGGTTGGTTCTAACAAGTTTGTATTCAGGAGGATAGGATTTGCAGTTCAAAAAGGACTTGCGTCACAGCTTGTTGAACGCTTCTCCTAATTATTTGTAAAATTTGTTATCATTATAAATAAAATTTCCACTTAAAAACAACAACAAAACCAACATTTTCTTTTATTCGAAGAGAATATACAACAAAAAAAAAATAAAATAAAAAATATTTTCTTTTATTTGAAGACTATATACTATAAATAAAAAAAATAAAAAAAATAACAATAGCAACAACAACATTTTCTTTTATTCAAAGAGTATATACTACAAAAAAAAAAAAACATCGTCATTTTCAAAGTAGATTATCCTCTACAAAAACCAAAAAAAAAAAAAAAAATAGAAAAATAAAACAAATCAAAACTCACAAAAGCAAAGCTAAGCTGAACTTATTATGTTCAAATACTGATTCGTGCACTACTCTAAAACCTCCAAACAACTTCCACTATTGAAGTTTGTGCCATCAATTCGAGAATATACTTGTTGGTCTAACTACCTTGTGAAACATTCTTCCATATGTTCTACCTCATTACAAAGCCCACGATCTTCATCTAGAAATCTTGAAGTTTAAAACCCATCTAGAAAAATTAACTTTTCGCATTACATACCACGTAAGAGTGTTCGGACAAAAGCACATGTCTCATTTTATGTGCTTTCTTTTTCCTATTATTGTGATAACACGAGGAGCTTTTAGAGTTAACCGGCATTGTTTCATTCCGTTTAGTTTTCGACAATTTTGGGTTCTTGGCACAACAATCAGTTAAGTTCCTTAAGTGATTGCGAGAAAGTTATGGACTACAACCTAATGGCGGTTGGTTCTAACGAGTTTGTATTGAGGAGGATAGGATTTTTGAGTTCAAAAGGACTTTGCGTCCACGGCTTGTTGCATGCTTGTCCTAATTATTTGTAAAATGTGTTATCATTATAAATAAAATTTCCACTTAAAACAACAACAAAACCAACATTTTCTTTTATTTGAAGAGAATATACAACAAAAAAAAAAAAAAATAAAAACATTTTCTTTTATTTGAAGACTATATACTATAAATAAAAAAAAAAAAAAAATAACAATAACAACAACAACATTTTCTTTTATTCGAAGAGTATATATAAAAAAAAAAAAAACATCGTCATTTTCATTTTTTTCGTAGATTATCCACTACAAAAAACAAAAAAAAAAAAAAACCCTATAAAAATAAAACAAATCAAAACTCACAAAAGCAAAGCTAACTGAACTTATTATGCTCAAATACAGTTGCGTGCACTACTCTAAAACCTCCAAACAGCTTCCACTATTGAAGTTTGCGCCATCAATTCAGAATATACTTGTTGGTCTAACTACCTTGTGAAACATTCTTCCATATGTTCTACCTCAATACAAAGCCACGATCTTCATCTAGGAAATCTGAAGTTTAAAAACCCATCTAGAAAAAATTAACTTTTCACGTACATACCACGTAAGAGTGTTCAGACAAAAGCACATGTCTCATTTTATGTGCTATCTCTTTCCTATTGTGTGATAACACGAGGAGGTTTTTAGAGTTAACCAGCATTGTTTCATTACGTTCAGTTTCGACAATTTTGGGTTCTTGGCACAACAATCAGTTAAGCTCCTTAAGTGATTGCAGAAAGTTATGGACTACAACCTAATGACAGTTGGTTCTAACGAGTTTGTATTCAGGAGGATAGGATTTGCAGTTCAGAAAGGACTTGCGTCACAGCTTGTTGCATGCTTGTCCTAATTATTTGTAAAATGTGTTATCATTATAAATAAAAATTCAACTTAAAAACAACAACAAAACCAACATTTTCTTTTATTCGAAGAGAATATACAAAAAAAAAAATAAAAATAAAAAAACATTTTCTTTTATTTTAAGACTATATACTATAAATAAAAAAATAAAAAAAATAACAATAACAACAACAACATTTTCTTTTATTCGAAGAGTATATACTACAAAAAAGCTAAAAAAAAAAAAAAAAAAACATCGTCATTTTCATTTTTTCGTAGATTATCCACTACAAAAAACCAAAAAAAAAAAAAAAAACCCTAAAAAAAAATAAAACAAATCAAAACTCACAAAAGCAAAGCTAATTTGAACTTATTATGTCAAAACAGTTCGTGCACTACTCTAAAACCTCCAAACAGCTTCCACTATTGAAGTTTGCGCCATCAATTCAGAATATACGTGTTGGTCTAACTACCTTGTGAAACATTCTTCCATATGTTCTACCTCATTACAAAGCCACGATCTTCATCTAGGAAATCTGAAGTTTAAAAACCCATCTAGAAAAAATTAACTTTTCACGTACATACCACGTAAGAGTGTTCAGACAAAAGCACATGTCTCATTTTATGTGCTATCTCTTTCCTATTGTGTGATAACACGAGGAGGCTTTTAGAGTTAACCAGCATTGTTTCATTACGTTCAGTTTCGACAATTTTGGGTTCTTGGCACAACAATTAGTTAAGTTCCTTAAGTGATTGCAGAAAGTTATGGACTACAACCTAATGACAGTTGGTTCTAACGAGTTTGTATTCAGGAGGATAGGATTTGCAGTTCAGAAAGGACTTGCGTCACAGCTTATTGCATGCTTGTCCTAATTATTTGTAAAATGTGTTATCATTAAAAATAAAATTTCCACTTAAAAACAACAACAAAACCAACATTTTCTTTTATTGAAGAGAATATACAACAAAAAAAATAAAAATAAAAAACATTTTCTTTTATTTGATGACTATATACTATAAATAAAAAAATAAAAAAAATAACAATAACAACAACAACATTTTCTTTTATTCGAAGAGTATATACTAAAAAAAAAAAAAAAAAAAAAAATCGTCTTTTTCATTTTTTTCGTAGATTATCCTCTACAAAAAAAAAAAAAAAAAAAAACCTAGAAAAATAAAATAAATCAAAAACTCACAAAAGCAAAGCTAACTGAACTTATTATGCTCAAGTACAGTTACGTGCACTATTCTAAAACCTCCAAACAACTTCCACTATTGAAGTTTGTGCCATCAATTCAGAATATACTTGTTGGTCTAACTACCTTGTGAAACATTCTTCCATATGTTCTACCTCAATACAAAGCCACGATCTTCATCTAGGAAATCTGAAGTTAAAAAGCCCAACTTGAAAAAATTAACTTTTCACGCACATACCACGTAAGAGTGTTCAGACAAAAGCACATGTCTCATTTTATGTGCTTTCTCTTTCCTATTGTGTGATAACACGAGGAGGCATCTTGAGTTTACCAGCATTGTTTCATTCCGTTCAGTTTCGACACTGTTAGTTTCTTGGCACAACAATCTGTTAAGCTCCTTAAGTGATTGCAGAAAGTTATGGACTACAACCTAATGACAGTTGGTTCTAACGAGTTTGTATTCCGGAGGATAGGATTTGCAGTTCAGAAAGGACTTGCGTCACAGCTTGTTGCACGCTAGGCCTAATTATTTATAAAATTTGTTATCAATATAAATAAAATTTCCACTTAAAAACAACAACAAAACCAACATTTTCTTTTATTCGAAGAGAATATACAACAAAAAAAAAAAAAAGCATTTTCTTTTATTTGAAGATTATATACTATAAAAAAAAAAAAAAAAAAAAATAACAATAAGAACAACAACATTTTCTTTTATTCGAAGAGTATATACTACAAAAAAACTAAAAAAAAAAAACATCGTCATTTTCATTTTTTTGTAGATTATCCTCTACAAAAAAAAAAAAAAAAAAAAAAAACCCTAGAAAAATAAAACAAATCAAAAACTCACAAAAGCAAAGCTAACTGAACTTATTATGTTCAAATACAGTTGCGTGCACTACTCTAAAACCTCCAAACAGCTTCCACTATTGAAGTTTGCGCCATCAATTCAGAATATACGTGTTGGTCTAACTACCTTGTGAAACATTCTTCCATATGTTCTACCTCATTACAAAGCCACGATCTTCATCTAGGAAATCTGAAGTTTAAAAACCCATCTAGAAAAAATTAACTTTTCACATTACATACTGCGTAAGAGTGTTCAGACAAAAGCACATGTCTCATTTTATGTGCTATCTCATTCCTATTGTGTGATAACACGAGGAGGCTTTTAGAGTTAACCAGCATTGTTTCATTACGTTCAGTTTCGACAATTTTGGGTTCTTGGCACAACAATCAGTTAAGCTCCTTAAGTGATTGCAGAAAGTTATGGACTACAACCTAATGACAGTTGGTTCTAACGAGTTTGTATTCAGGAGGATAGGATTTGCAGTTCAGAAAGGACTTGCGTCACAGCTTGTTGCACGCTTGTCCTAATTATTTGTAAAATGTGTTATCATTATAAATAAAAATTCCACTTAAAAACAACAACAAAACCTACATTTTCTTTTATTCGAAGAGAATATACAAAAAAAAAAAAAAAAAAAACATTTTCTTTTATTTTAAGACTATATACTATAAATAAAAAAAAAAAAATAACAATAACAACAACAACATTTTCTTTTATTCGAAGAGTATATACTACAAAAACTAAAAAAAAAAAAAAAATCGTCATTTTCATTTTTTTCGTAGATTATCCTCTACAAAACCAAAAAAAAAAAATAAAACCTAGAAAAATAAAACAAATCAAAAACTCACAAAAGCAAAGCTAACTGAACTTATTATGTTCAAATACAGTTGCGTGCACTACTCTAAAACCTCCAAACAGCTTCCACTATTGAAGTTTGCGCCATCAATTCAGAATATACGTGTTGGTCTAACTACCTTGTGAAACATTCTTCCATATGTTCTACCTCATTACAAAGCCACGATCTTCATCTAGGAAATCTGAAGTTTAAAAACCCATCTAGAAAAAATTAACTTTTCACGTACATACCACGTAAGAGTGTTCGGACAAAAGCACATGTCTCATTTTATGTGCTTTCTCTTTCCTATTGTGTGATAACACGAGGAGGCTTTTTTAGAGTTAACCAGCATTGTTTCATTACGTTCAGTTTCGACAATTTTGGGTTCTTGGCACAACAATTAGTTAAGCTCCTTAAGTGATTGCAGAAAGTTATGGACTACAACCTAATGACTGTTGGTTCTAACGAGTTTGTATTCGAGGAGGATAGGATTTGCTTAGTTCGAAAAAAGGACTTCGTCCACTGACTTGTTGCACGCTTGTCCTAATTATTTATAAAATTTGTTATCATTATAAATAAAATTTCCACTTAAAAACAACAACAAAACCAACATTTTCTTTTATTCGAAGAGAATATACAACAAAAAAAAAAAAAAAAAACATTTTCTTTTATTTGAAGACTATATACTATAAATAAAAAAAAAAAAAAAATAACAATAACAACAACAACATTTTCTTTTATTCGAAGAGTATATACTACAAAAAAAAAAAAAAAAAAAAAACATCGTCATTTTCATTTTTTTGTAGATTATCCACTACAAAACCAAAAAAAAAAAAAAAACCCTAGAAAAATAAAACAAATCAAAAACTCACAAAAGCAAAGCTAACTGAACTTATTATGTTCAAATACAGTTGCGTGCACTACTCTAAAACCTCCAAACAGCTTCCACTATTGAAGTTTGCGCCATCAATTCAGAATATACTTGTTGGTCTAACTACCTTGTGAAACATTCTTCCATATGTTCTACCTCAATACAAAGCCACGATCTTCATCTCGGAAATTTGAAGTTTAAAACCCATCTAGAGAAAAATTAACTTTTCGCATTACATACCACGTAAGAGTGTTTCGGACAAAAGCACATGTCTCATTTTATGTGCTTTCTCTTTCCTATTATTGTGTGATAACACGAGGAGCTTTTTAGAGTTAACCAGCATTGTTTCATTACGTTCAGTTTCGACAATTTTGGGTTCTTGGCACAACAATCAGTTAAGTTCCTTAAGTGATTGCAGAAAGTTATGGACTACAACCTAATGACAGTTGGTTCTAACGAGTTTGTATTCAGGAGGATAGGATTTGCAGTTCAGAAAAGGACTTGCGTCACAGCTTATTGCATGCTTGTCCTAATTATTTGTAAAATGTGTTATCATTAAAAATAAAATTTCCACTTAAAAACAACAACAAAACCAACATATTTTCTTTTATTCGAAGAGAATATACAACAAAAAAAATAAAAATAAAAAACATTTTCTTTTATTTTGAAGACTATATACTATAAATAAAAAAAAAAAAAAAAAACAATAACAACAACAACATTTTCTTTTATTCAAGAGTATATACTACAAAAAAAAAAAAAAAAAAAAATTTCATTTTCATTTTTTTAAGTAGATTATCCTCTACAAAATCAAAAAAAAAAAAAAAAAAACCCTAGAAAAAATAAAATAAAATAAAAAACTCACAAAAGCAAAGCTAACTGAACTTATTATGTTCAAATACGAGTTTCGTGCACTATTCTAAAACCTCAAACAACTTCCACTATTGAAGTTTCGCCATCAATCGAGAATATACTTGTTGGTCTAACTACCTTGTGAAACATTCTTCCATATGTTCTACCTCAATACAAAGCCACGATCTTCATCTAGGATATCTGAAGTTAAAAATACCCATCTTGAAAAAATTAACTTTTCACGCACATACCACGTAAGAGTGTTGTTCGACAAAAGCACATGTCTCATTTTATGTGCTATCTCTTTCCTATTGTGTGATAACACGAGGAGGATTGTAGAGTTTACCAGAATTGTTTCATTACGTTCAGTTTCGACAATTTTGGGTTCTTGGCACAACAATCAGTTAAGCTCCTTAAGTGATTGCAGAAAATTATGGACTACAACCTAAAGCCAGTTGGTTCTAACGAGTTTGTATTCAGGAAGATAGGATTTGCAGTTCAGAAAGGACTTGCGTCCACGGCTTGTTTGTCCTAATGCGCTTGTCCTAATTATTTATAAAATTTGTTATCATTATAAATAAAATTTCAACTTAAAAACAACAACAAAACCAACATTTTCTTTTTATGAAGAAGAGAATATACAAAAAAAAAAAAAAAAAAAACATTTTCTTTTATTTGAAGACTATATACTATAAATAAAAAAAAAAAAAAAAAAAATAACAACAAACAACAACAACATTTTCTTTTATTCGAAGAGTATATACTACAAAAAATACTAAAAAAAAAAAAAAAATTTTTTTTTTTTATTTTTTTTCAGTAGATTAGATTATACAAAACAAAAAAAAAAAAAAAAAAAAGAAAAATAAAACAAATCAAAACTCACAAAAGCAAAGCTAAGCTAACTGAACTTATTATGTTCAAATACAGTTTCCGTGCACTACTCTAAAACCTCCAAACAGCTTCCACTATTGAAGTTTGTGCCATCAATTCAGAATATACGTGTTGGTCTAACTACCTTGTGAAACATTCTTCCATATGTTCTACCTCATTACAAAGCCACGATCTTCATCTAGGAAATCTGAAGTTTAAAAACCCATCTAGAAAAAATTAACTTTTCACGTACATACCACGTAAGAGTGTTCAGACAAAAGCACATGTCTCATTTTATGTGCTATCTCATTCCTATTGTGTGATAACACGAGGAGGCTTTTAGAGTTAACCAGCATTGTTTCATTACGTTCAGTTTCGACAATTTTGGGTTCTTGGCACAACAATCAGTTAAGTTCCTTAAGTGATTGCAAAAAGTTATGGACTACAACCTAATAATGACAGGTTTGGTTCTAACGAGTTTGTATTAGGAGGATAGGATTTGTAGTTTCAGAAAAGGACTTGCACGACTTATTGCATGCTTGTCCTAATTATTTAAAAATGTTGTTATCATTAAAATAAAATTTCCACTTAAAACAACAACAAAACCAACATTTTCTTTTATTCAAGAGAATATACAACAAAAAAAAAAAAAAAAACATTTTCTTTTATTTGATGACTATATACTATAAATAAAAAAAAAAAAAAAAATAACAATAACAACAACAACATTTTTTTTTTTATTATTAGTATATACTAAAAAAACTAAAAAAAAAAAAAAAAAAAAAAAAAAAAATCATTTTCATTTTTTTTAAGTAGATTATCCTCTACAAAAAAAAAAAAAAAAAAAAAAACCTAGAAAAATAAAATAAATAAAAAAACTCACAAAAGCAAAGCTAAGCGAACTTATTATGTTCAAAATACTGATTCGTGCACTATTCTAAAACTCCAAACAACTTCCCACTATTGAAGTTTGTGCCATCAATTCAGAATATACTTGTTGGTCTAACTACCTTGTGAAACATTCTTCCATATGTTCTACCTAATTACAAAGCCACGATCTTCATCTAGGAAATCTGAGTTTAAAACCCATCTGAAAAAAATTAACTTTTCACGCACATACCACGTAAGAGTGTTCGGACAAAAGCACATGTCTCATTTTTATGTGCTTTCTCTTCCTATTGTGTGATAACACAGGAGGCATCTTGAGTTAACCCGGCATTGTTTCATTCCGTTCGTTTTCGACAATTTTGGGTTTCTTGGCACAACAATCAGTTAAGCTCCTTAAGTGATTGCGAGAAAGTTATGGACTACAACCTAATGACGGTTGGTTCTAACGAGTTTGTATTAGGAGGATAGGATTTGAAGTTCGAGAAAGGACTTGCGTCCGCGACTTGTTGCACGCTTGTCCTAATTATTTATAAAATTTGTTATCAATATAAATAAAATTTCCACTTAAAACAACAACAAAACCAACATTTTCTTTTATTTGAAGAGAATATACAACAAAAAAAAAAAAAAAAACATTTTTTCTTTTATTTGAAGATTATATACTATAAATAAAAAAAAAAAAAAAATAACAATAAGAACAACAACATTTCATTTTTATTCAAAGTATATATACAAAAACTAAAAAAAAAAAAAAAAAAAAAAAATTTTCATTTTTTTTTTCAGTAGATTAACTAAAAAAAAAAAAAAAAAAAAAAAAACCCTAAAAAAAATAAAACAAAAAAAAAACTCACAAAAGCAAAGCTAACTGAACTTATTATGTTCAAATGAGTTCGTGCACTATTTAAAAAACCTCAAAACAACTTCCACTATTGAGTTTTGCCATCAATTAGAATATACGTGTTGGTCTAACTACCTTGTGAAACATTCTTCCATATGTTCTACCTCATTACAAAGCCACGATCTTCATCTAGGAAATCTGAAGTTTAAAAACCCATCTAGAAAAAATTAACTTTTCACGTACTTACCACGTAAGAGTGTTCAGACAAAAGCACATGTCTCATTTTATGTGCTTTCTCTTTCCTATTGTGTGATAACACGAGGAGGCTTTTAGAGTTAACCAGCATTGTTTCATTATGTTCAGTTTCGATAATTTTGGGTTCTTAGCACAAAAATCAGTTAAGCTCCTTAAGTGATTGCAGAAAGTTATGGACTACAACCTAATGTCAGTTGGTTCTAACAAGTTTGTATTCAGGAGGATAGGATTTTGCAGTTCCAAAAGGACTTGCGTCACAAACTTTGTTGCACGCTTGTCCTAATTATTTGTAAAATGTGTTATCATTATAAATAAAAATTCACTTAAAAAAAACAACAACAAAACCAACATTTTTTTTTTTATTCGAAGAGAATATACAACAAAAAAAAAAAAAAAAAACATTTTCTTTTATTTTAAGACTATATACTATAAATAAAAAAAAAAAAAAAAATAACAATAACAACAACAACATTTTCTTTTATTCGAAGAGTATATACTAAAAAAAAAAAAAAAAAAAAAAAAAACATCGTCATTTTCATTTTTTTCGTAGATTATCCTCTACAAAAACCAAAAAAAAAATAAAAATAAAACCCTAGAAAAATAAAACAAATCAAAAACTCACAAAAGCAAAGCTAAAAAAAAACTTATTATGTTCAAATGATTCGTGCACTACTACTCTAAAACCTCCAAACAACTTCCACTATTGAAGTTTTGCCATCAATCAGAGAATATACTTGTTGGTCTAACTACCTTGTGAAACATTCTTCCATATGTTCTACCTCATTACAAAGCCACGATCTTCATCTAGGAAAATGAAGTTTAAAACCCATCTAGAAAAAATTAACTTTTCACGTACATACCACGTAAGAGTGTTCAGACAAAAGCACATGTCTCATTTTATGTGCTATCTCTTTCCTATTGTGTGATAACACGAGGAGGCTTTTAGAGTTAACCAGCATTGTTTCATTTCGTTCAGTTTCGACAATTTTGGGTTCTTGGCACAACAATCAGTTAAGCTCCTTAAGTGATTGCAGAAAGTTATGGACTACAACCTAATGACAGTTGGTTCTAACGAGTTTGTATTCAGGAGGATAGGATTTGCAGTTCAGAAAGGACTTGCGTCACAGCTTGTTGCACGCTTGTCCTAATTATTTGTAAAATGTGTTATCATTATAAATAAAAATTCAACTTAAAAACAACAACAAAACCTACATTTTCTTTTATTCGAAGAGAATATACAAAAAAAAAAAAAAAAAAAAAACATTTTCTTTTATTTTAAGACTATATACTATAAATAAAAAAAAAAAAAAAAAAAAAAAAATAACAATAACAACAACAACATTTTCTTTTATTCGAAGAGTATATACTACAAAAAAAAAAAAAAAAAAAAAAATCGTCAATTTCATTTTTTTCGTAGATTATCCTCTACAAAAACCAAAAAAAAAAATAATAAAACCCTAGAAAAATAAAACAAATCAAAACTCACAAAAGCAAAGCTAACTGAACTTATTATGTTCAAATACAGTTGCGTGCACTACTCTAAAACCTCCAAACAGCTTCCACTATTGAAGTTTGCGCCATCAATTCAGAATATACGTGTTGGTCTAACTACCTTGTGAAACATTCTTCCATATGTTCTACCTCATTACAAAGCCACGATCTTCATCTAGGAAATCTGAAGTTAAAAAACCCATCTAGAAAAATTAACTTTTCACGCATACATACCACGTAAAGAGTGTTGGACAAAAGCACATGTCTCATTTTATGTGCTATCTCTTTTCTATTGTGTGATAACACGAGGAGCTTTTTAGAGTTAACCAGCATTGTTTCATTACGTTCAGTTTCGACAATTTTGGGTTCTTGGCACAACAATTAGTTAAGTTCCTTAAGTGATTGCAGAAAGTTATGGACTACAACCTAATGACGGTTGGTTCTAACGAAGTTTGTATTTAGGAGGATAGGATTTTGTAGTTCAGAAAGGACTTGCGTCCACAACTTTTTTTGCATGCTTGTCCTAATTATTTGTAAAATGTGTTATCATTAAAATAAAATTTCCACTTAAAAACAACAACAAAACCAACATTTTCTTTTATTCGAAGAGAATATACAACAAAAAAAAAAATAAAAAACATTTTCTTTTATTTGAAGACTATATACTATAAATAAAAAAAAAAAAAAAAAAATAACAATAACAACAACAACATTTTCTTTTATTCGAAGAGTATATACTAAAAAAAAAAAAAAAAAAAAAAAAAAAAAACATCGTCATTTTCATTTTTTTGGTAGATTATCCTCTACAAAATCCAAAAAAAAAAAAAAAAAAAAATAGAAAAATAAAATAAATCAAAAACTCACAAAAGCAAAGCTAACTGAACTTATTATGCTCAAATACAGTTGCGTGCACTATTCTAAAACCTCCAAACAACTTCCACTATTGAAGTTTGTGCCATCAATTCAGAATATACTTGTTGGTCTAACTACCTTGTGAAACATTCTTCCATATGTTCTACCTCAATACAAAGCCACGATCTTCATCTAGGAAATTTGAAGTTATAAAAACCCATCTTGAAAAAATTAACTTTTCGCATTACATACCATACCACGTAAGAGTGTTCAGACAAAAGCACATGTCTCATTTTATGTGCTTTCTCTTTCCCTATTGTGTGATAACACGAGGAGGCATTTGGAGTTTACCAGCATTGTTTCATTCCGTTCAGTTTCGACATTGTTAGTTTCTTGGCACAACAATCTGTTAAGCTCCTTAAGTGATTGCAGAAAGTTATGGACTACAACCTAATGACGGTTGGTTCTAACGAGTTTGTATTGAAAGGGAGGATAGGATTTGGTAGTTCAGAAAGGACTTGCGTCATTTGCTTATTGCAGACGCTTGTCCTAATTATTTGTAAAATGTGTTATCATTAAAAAAATAAAATAAAATTTTAAAAAACAACAACAAAAACCAACATTTTCTTTTTTATTCAAGAGAATATACAATAACAAAAAAAAAAAAAAAAAAAAACATTTTCTTTTATTTTGAAGACTATATACTATAAATAAAAAAAAAAAAAAAAAAATAAAACAAAAACAATTTTCTTTTATTTTATTCAAGAGTATATACTAAAAAAAAAAAAATAAAAAAAAAAAAAAAAAAAAAAAAAAAAAAAAAAAAAAAAAAACAACAACATTTTCATTTTTTTTTCAAATAGATTATCCTACAAAAAAAAAAAAAAAAAAAAAAAAAAAAAAAAAATAAAATAAATCAAAAACTCACAAAAGCAAAGCTAACTGAACTTATTATGCTCAAATACAGTTGCGTGCACTATTCTAAAACCTCCAAACAACTTCCACTATTGAAGTTTGCGCCATCAATTCAGAATATACTTGTTGGTCTAACTAACTACCTTGTGAAACATTCTTCCATATGTTCTACCTCATTACAAAGCCACGATCTTCATCTAGGAAATCGAAGTTTAAAACCCATCTAGAAAAAAATTAACTTTTCACGTACATACCACGTAAGAGTGTTCAGACAAAAGCACATGTCTCATTTTATGTGCTATCTCTTTCCTATTGTGTGATAACACGAGGAGGCTTTTAGAGTTAACCAGCATTGTTTCATTATGTTCAGTTTCGATAATTTTGGGTTCTTAGCACAAAAATCAGTTAAGCTCCTTAAGTGATTGCAGAAAGTTATGGACTACAACCTAATGTCAGTTGGTTCTAACAAGTTTGTATTCAGGAGGATAGGATTTGCAGTTCCAAAAGGACTTGCGTCACAGCTTGTTGCACGCTTGTCCTAATTATTTGTAAAATGTGTTATCATTATAAATAAAAATTCAACTTAAAAACAACAACAAAACCTACATTTTCTTTTATTCGAAGAGAATATACAACAAAAAAAAAAAAAAAAAAAACATTTTCTTTTATTTTAAGACTATATACTATAAATAAAAAAAAAAAAAAAAATAACAACAACAACAACAACATTTTCTTTTTATCAAGAAAGAGTATATACTAAAAAAAAAAAAAAAAAATCATCATTTTCATTTTTTTCGTAGATTATCCTCTACAAAAAAAAAAAAAAAAAAAAAACCCTATAAAAATAAAACAAATAAAAAACTCACAAAAGCAAAGCTAAACTGAACTTATTATGTTCAAATACGATTCGTGCACTATTCTAAAACCTCCAAACAACTTCCACTATTGAAGTTTGTGCCATCAATTCAGAATATATACTTGTTGGTCTAACTACCTTGTGAAACATTCTTCCATATGTTCTACCTCATTACAAAGCCACGATCTTCATCTTGGAAATCTGAAGTTTAAAACCCATCTAGAAAAAATTAACTTTTCACGCACATACCACGTAAGAGTGTTCAGACAAAAGCACATGTCTCATTTTATGTGCTATCTCTTTCCTATTGTGTGATAACACGAGGAGGTTTTTAGAGTTAACCAGCATTGTTTCATTACGTTCAGTTTCGACAATTTTGGGTTCTTGGCACAACAATCAGTTAAGCTCCTTAAGTGATTGCAGAAAGTTATGGACTACAACCTAAAGACAGTTGGTTCTAACGAGTTTGTATTCAGGAAGATAGGATTTGCAGTTCAGAAAGGACTTGCGTCACAGCTTGTTGCACGCTTGTCCTAATTATTTGTAAAATTTGTTATCATTATAAATAAAATTTCCACTTAAAAACAACAACAAAACCAACATTTTCTTTTTTTCGAAGAGAATATACAAAAAAAAAAAAAAAAAAATTTTTCTTTTATTTGAAGACTATATACTATAAATAAAAAAAAAAAAAAAAAAATAACAATAACAACAACAACATTTTTTTTTTATCAAGAATAGTATATACTAAAAAAAAAAAAAAAAAAAAAAAAAAACATCATTTTCATTTTTTGTAGATTATCCCTACAAAACCAAAAAAAAAAAAACCCTAAAAAATAAAACAAATCAAAACTCACAAAAGCAAAGCTAACTGAACTTATTATGTTCAAATACTGAGTTCGTGCACACTTCTCTAAAAAACCTCCAAACAACTTCCACTATTGAAGTTTTTGTGCCATCAATCAGAATATACTTGTTGGTCTAACTACCTTGTGAAACATTCTTCCATATGTTCTACCTCATTACAAAGCCACGATCTTCATCTAGGAAAATTTGAAGTTAAAAACCCATCTAGAAAAAATTAACTTTTCAATTACATACCACGTAAGAGTGTTGGCACAAAAAAGCACATGTCTCATTTTATGTGCTATCTCTTTCCTATTGTGTGATAACACGAGGAGGCTTCTTGAGTTAACCAAAGATTGTTTCATTACGTTCGGTTTCGACAATTTTGGGTTCTTGGCACAACAATCAGTTAAGCTCCTTAAGTGATTGCAGAAAGTTATGGACTACAACCTAATGACGGTTGGTTCTAACGAAGTTTGTATTCAGGAGGATAGGATTTGTAGGTTCAAAAGGACTTGCGTCCACGACTTGTTGCATGCTTGTCCTAATTATTTTGTAAAATGTGTTATCATTATAAATAAAAATTTCCACTTAAAAAACAACAACAAAACCAACATTTTTTATTTTTATTCAAAGAGAATATACAAAAAAAAAAAAAAAAATAAAAACATTTTTTTTTTATTTTAAGACTATATATATAAATAAAAAAAAAAAAAAAAAAATAACAATAACAACAACAACATTTTCATTTTTTTATTCAAGAGTATATACTAAAAAAAAAAAAAAAAAAAAAAAAAAAAAAAAAATCATTTTCATTTTTTTTTCAGTAGATTATCCTCTACAAAACCAAAAAAAAAAAAAAAAACCCTAAAAAAAAATAAAACAAACAAAAAACTCACAAAAGCAAAGCTTAACTCGAACTTATTATGTTCAAATACTGATTCGTGCACTACTCTAAAACCTCCAAACAACTTCCACTATTGAAGTTTATGCCATCAATTCAGAATATACGTGTTGGTCTAACTACCTTGTGAAAAACATTCTTCCATATGTTCTACCTCATTACAAAGCCACGATCTTCATCTAGAAAAATCTGAAGTTTAAAAACCCATCTAGAAAAAAAAATTAACTTTTCACGCACATACCACGTAAGAGTGTTCAGACAAAAGCACATGTCTCATTTTATGTGCTTTCTCTTTCCTATTGTGTGATAACAGGAGGAGGTTTTTAGAGTTAACCAGCATTGTTTCATTACGTTCAGTTTCGACAATTTTGGGTTCTTGGCACAACAATCAGTTAAGCTCCTTAAGTGATTGCAGAAAGTTATGGACTACAACCTAATGACAGTTGGTTCTAACGAGTTTGTATTAGGAGGATAGGATTTGAAGTTCAGAAAGGACTTGCGTCACAGCTTGTTGCACGCTTGTCCTAATTATTTGTAAAATGTGTTATCATTATAAATAAAAATTCAACTTAAAAACAACAACAAAACCTACATTTTCTTTTATTCGAAGAGAATATACAAAAAAAAAAATAAATAAATAAAAAATTTCTTTTATTTTAAGACTATATACTATAAATAAAAAAAAAAAAAAAAACAATAACAACAAACAACAACAACATTTTTTTTTTTATTCAAGAGTATATACTACAAAAAAAACTAAAAAAAAAAAAAAAATCATTTTCATTTTTTTTTAGATTATCCTCTAAAAAAAAAAAAAAAAAAAAAAAAAAACCCTAAAAAAAAATAAAACAAAATAAAAAACTCACAAAAAAGCAAAGCTAACTGAACTTATTATGTTCAAATACAATTCGTGCACTACTCTAAAACCTCCAAACGGCTTCCACTATTGAAGTTTAGCCATCAATTCGAGAATATACGTGTTGGTCTAACTACCTTGTGAAACATTCTTCCATATGTTCTACCTCATTACAAAGCCAACGATCTTCATCTAGGAAATCTGAAGTTTAAAACCCATCTAGAAAAAAATTAACTTTTCGCATTACATACCACGTAAGAGTGTTCGACAAAAGCACATGTCTCATTTTATGTGCTATATCTCTTTTCCTATTGTGTGATAACACGAGGAGCTTTTAGAGTTAACCAAAGATTGTTTCATTACGTTCAGTTTCGACAATTTTGGGTTCTTGGCACAACAATTAGTTAAGTTCCTTAAGTGATTGCAGAAAGTTATGGACTACAACCTAATGACAGTTGGTTCTAACGAGTTTGTATTCAGGAGGATAGGATTTGCAGTTCATAAAGGACTTGCGTCACAGTTTATTGCATGCTTGTCCTAATTATTTGTAAAATGTGTTATCATTAAAAATAAAATTTCCACTTAAAAACAACAACAAAACCAAAATTTTCTTTTATTCGAAGAGAATATACAACAAAAAAAAATAAAAATAAAAAACATTTTCTTTTATTTGATGACTATATACTATAAAAAAAAAAAAAAAAAAAAAAATAACAATAACAACAACAACATTTTCTTTTTATTCAAGAGTATATACTAAAAAAAAAAAAAAAAAACATCGTCATTTTCATTTTTTTTTAAGTAGATTATCCTCTACAAAATCAAAAAAAAAAAAAAAATAAAAAATAAAATAAATCAAAACTCATCAAAAAAGCAAAGCAAAGCTAACTGAACTTATTATGCAAAAACGATTCGTGCACTATTCTAAAACCTCCAAACAACTTCCACTATTGAAGTTTGTGCCATCAATTCAGAATATACTTGTTGGTCTAACTACCTTGTAAAAAACATTCTTCCATATGTTCTACCTCAATACAAAAGCCACGATCTTCATCTAGGAAATCTGAAGTTAAAAAGCACAACTTGAAAAAATTAACTTTTCGCATTACATACCACGTAAGAGTGTTGGAAAAAAGCACATGTCTCATTTTATGTGCTTTCTCTTTCCTATCATGTGTGATAACACGAGGAGGCATCTTGAGTTTACCAAAGATTGTTTCATTCCGTTCGGTTTCATTAAATTTTTTTTTCTTGGCACAACAATCTGTTAAGCTCCTTAAGTGATTTGCAGAAAGTTATGGACTACAACCTAATGACGGTTGGTTCTAACGAAGTTTGTATTCGGAGGATAGGATTTTGCATTCAGAAAGGACTTTGCGTCACAAAAATTTGTTGCACGCTAGGCCTAATTATTTATAAAATTTGTTATCAATATAAATAAAATTTCCACTTAAAAACAACAACAAAACCAACATTTTCTTTTATTCGAAGAGAATATACAACAAAAAAAAAAAATAAAAGCATTTTCTTTTATTTGAAGATTATATACTATAAATAAAAAAAAAAAAAAATAACAATTAGAACAACAACATTTTCTTTTATTCGAAGAGTATATACTACAAAAAAAAAAAAAAAAAAAAAAACATCGTCATTTTCATTTTTTCGTAGATTATCCACTACAAAAAAAAAAAAAAAAAAAAAACCCTAAAAAAAAAATAAAACAAATCAAAAACTCACAAAAGCAAAGCTAACTAAACTTATTATGTTCAAATACAGTTGCGTGCACTACTCTAAAACCTCCAAACAGCTTCCACTATTGAAGTTTGCGCCATCAATTCAGAATATACGTGTTGGTCTAACTACCTTGTGAAACATTCTTCCATATGTTCTACCTCATTACAAAGCCACGATCTTCATCTAGGAAATCTGAAGTTTAAAACCCATCTAGAAAAAATTAACTTTTCATTACATACCACGTAAGAGTGTTTCGGACAAAAGCACATGTCTCATTTTATGTGCTATCTCTTTCCTATCAGGTGATAACACGAGGAGGCTTTTAGAGTTAACCAAAGATTGTTTCATTACGTTCGGTTTGACAATTTTGGGTTCTTGGCACAACAATCGGTTAAGTTCCTTAAGTGATTGCAGAAAGTTATGGACTACAACCTAATGCGGTTGGTTCTAACGAAGTTTGTATTTAGGAGGATAGGATTTGCAATCAGAAAGGACTTGCGCGTCACACGACTTGTTGCATGCTTGTCCTAATTATTTGTAAAATGTGTTATCATTATAAATAAAATTCAACTTAAAAACAACAACAAAACCAACATTTTCTTTTTATTCAAGAGAATATAAACAAAAAAAAAAAAAAAAAAAAACATTTTTTTTTTATTTTAAGATATATACTATAAAAAAAAAAAAAAAAAAATAACAATAACAACAACAACATTTTCTTTTTATTCAAGAGTATATATAAAAAAAAAAAAAAAAAAAAAATCGTCAAAAAAATTTTTTTAGATTATCCTATACAAAACCAAAAAAAAATAATAATAAAACCCTAGAAAAATAAAACAAATAAAAAACTCACAAAAGCAAAGCTAACTGAACTTATTATGTTCAAATACAGTTGCGTGCACTACTCTAAAACCTCCAAACAGCTTCCACTATTGAAGTTTTTGCCATCAATTCGAGAATATACTTGTTGGTCTAACTACCTTGTGAAACATTCTTCCATATGTTCTACCTCATTACAAAGCCACGATCTTCATCTAGGAAATCTGAAGTTTAAAACCCATCTTGAAAAAATTAACTTTTCATTACACATACCACGTGAAGAGTGTTCGGACAAAAGCACATGTCTCATTTTATGTGCTATTTTTTCCTATTGTGTGATAACACGAGGAGGCATTTGAGTTAACCAAAGATTGTTTCATTACGCTCAGTTTTCGACAATTTTGGGTTCTTGGCACAACAATTAGTTAAGTTCCTTAAGTGATTGCAGAAAGTTATGGACTACAACCTAATGACAGTTGGTTCTAACGAAGTTTGTATTAGGAGGATAGGATTTGCAGTTCGAGAAAGGACTTGCGTCACAAATTTTGTTGCACGCTTGTCCTAATTATTTGTAAAATTTGTTATCAATTATAAATAAAATTTCCATTTAAAAAAACAACAACAAAACCAACATTTTCTTTTTTATTCAAGAGAATATACACAAAAAAAAAAAAAATAAAAACATTTTTTTTTTATTTGATGACAATATACTATAAATAAAAAAATAAGAAAAAATAACAATAACAACAACAACATTTTCTTTTATTCGAAGAGTATATACTATAAAAAAAAAAAAAAAAAAAAAAAAAAAAAAAAAAAAAATCGTCTTTTTCATTTATTTCGTAGATTATCCTCTACAAAATCCAAAAAAAAAAAAAAACCTAGAAAAATAAAATAAATCAAAAACTCACAAAAGCAAACCTAACTGGACTTATTATGCTCAAGTACAGTTACGTGCACTATTCTAAAACCTCCAAACAACTTCCACTATTGAAGTTTGTGCCATCAATTCAGAATATACTTGTTGGTCTAACTACCTTGTGAAACATTCTTCCATACGTTCTACCTAAATACAAAGCCACGATCTTCATCTTGGAAATTTGAAGTTAAAAAGCATAACTTGAAAAAATTAACTTTTCACGCACATACAACGTAAGAGTGTTCAGACAAAAGCACATGTCTCATTTTATGTGCTTTCTCTTTCCTATACTGTGTGATAACACGAGGAGGCTTTTAGAGTTAACCAAAGATTGTTTCATTCCGTTTAGTTTCGACACTGTTAGTTTCTTGGCACAACAATCTGTTAAGCTCCTTAAGTGATTGCAGAAAGTTATGGACTACAACCTAATGACAGTTGGTTCTAACGAGTTTGTATTTCGGAGGATAGGATTTGCAGTTCAGAAAGGACTTGCGTCACAGCTTGTTGCACGCTTGTCCTAATTATTTATAAAATTTGTTATCAATATAAATAAAATTTCCACTTAAAAACAACAACAAAACCAACATTTTCTTTTATTCGAAGAGAATATACAACAAAAAAAATAAAATAAAAACATTTTCTTTTATTTGAAGATTATATACTATAAATAAAAAAAAAAAAAAAATAACAATTAGAACAACAACATTTTCTTTTATTCGAAGAGTATATACTAAAAAAAAAAAAAAAAAAAAAAAAAACATCGTCATTTTCATTTTTTCGTAGATTATCCACTACAAAAACAAAAAAAAAAAAAAAAAAAAAACCCTATAAAAATAAAACAAATCAAAAACTCACAAAAGCAAAGCTAACTGAACTTATTATGTTCAAATACAGTTGCGTGCACTACTCTAAAACCTCCAAACAGCTTCCACTATTGAAGTTTGCGCCATCAATTCAGAATATACGTGTTGGTCTAACTACCTTGTGAAACATTCTTCCATATGTTCTACCTCATTACAAAGCCACGATCTTCATCTAGGAAATCTGAAGTTTAAAAACCCATCTAGAAAAAATTAACTTTTCACGTACATACCACGTAAGAGTGTTCAGACAAAAGCACATGTCTCATTTTATGTGCTATCTCTTTCCTATTGTGTGATAACACGAGGAGGCTTTTAGAGTTAACCAGCATTGTTTCATTACGTTAGTTTCGACAATTTTGGGTTCTTGGCACAACAATCGTTAAGCTCCTTAAGTGATTGCAGAAAGTTATGGACTACAACCTAATGACAGTTGGTTCTAACGAAGTTTGTATTTAGGAGGATAGGATTTTTGTAGCTCGAAAAGGACTTAAGGCCGTCCGACTTGTTCAGACGCTTTGTCCTAATTATTTGTAAAATGTGTTATCATTATAAAATAAAATTTCAACTTAAAAACAACAACAAAACAAACACATTTTTTCTTTTATCAAGAAGAGAATATACAAAAAAAAAAAAAAAAAATAAATAAACATTTTCTTTTATTTTAAGACTATATACTATAAATAAAAAAAAAAAAAAAAAAATAACAATAACAACAACAACATTTTCTTTTATTCGAAGAGTATATACTACAAAAAAAAAAAAAAAAAAAAAAAATCATTTTCATTTTTTTTCCGTAGATTATCCTCTACAAAAAAAAAAAAAAAAAATAAAACCCTAGAAAAATAAAACAAATCAAAAAACTCACAAAAGCAAAGCTAACTGAACTTATTATGTTCAAATACAGTTTCGCGCACTACTCTAAAACCTCCAAACAGCTTCCACTATTGAAGTTTATGCCATCAATTGGGAATATACGTGTTGGTCTAACTACCTTGTGAAACATTCTTCCATATGTTCTACCTCATTACAAAGCCCACGATCTTCATCTAGGAAATCTGAAGTTTAAAAACCCATCTAGAAAAAATTAACTTTTTACGTACATACCACGTAAGAGTGTTCAGACAAAAGCACATGTCTCATTTTATGTGCTATTTCTTTTCTTTTGTGTGATAACACGAGAAGCTTTTTAGAGTTAACCAGCATTGTTTCATTACGTTTAGTTCCAACAATTTTGGGTTCTTGGCACAACAATCAGTTAGGTTCCTTAAGTGATTGCAGAAAGTTATGGACTACAACCTAATGACAGTTGGTTCTAACGAGTTTCTATTCAGGAGGATAGGATTTGGAGTTCAGAAAGGATTTGCGTCACAGCTTGTTGCACGCTTGTCCTAATTATTTGTAAAATGTGTTATCATTATAAATAAAATTTCCACTTAAAAACAACAACAAAACCAACAGGTTCTTTTATTCCAAGAGAATATACAACAAAAAAAATAAAAATAAAAAACATTTTCTTTTATTTGAAGACTATATACTATAAATAAAAAAATAACAATAACAACAACAAAATTCAAAGTATATATAAAAAAAAAAAAAAAAAAAACGTCATTTTCATTTTTTTTCGTAGATTATACAAAATTAAAAAAAAAAAAAAAAAAAAAAAAACCCTATAAAAATAAAACAAATCAAAAACTCACAAAAGCAAAGCTAACTGAACTTATTATGCTCAAATACAGTTGCGTGCACTACTCTAAAACCTCCAAACAGCTTCCACTATTGAAGTTTGCGCCATCAATTCAGAATATACTTGTTGGTCTAACTACCTTGTGAAACATTCTTCCATATGTTCTACCTCAATACAAAGCCACGATCTTCATCTAGGAAATCTGAAGTTAAAAAGCCCAACTTGAAAAAATTAACTTTTCACGCACATACCACGTAAGAGTGTTCAGACAAAAGGACATGTCTCATTTTATGTGCTTTCTCTTTCCTATTGTGTGATAACACGAGGAGGCTTCTAGAGTTTACCAGCATTGTTTCATTCCGTTCAATTTCGACACTGTTAGTTTCTTGGCACAACAATCTGTTAAGCTCCTTAAGTGATTGCAGAAAGTTATGGACTACAACCTAATGACAGTTGGTTCTAACGAGTTTGTATTCCAGAGGATAGGATTTGCAGTTCAGAAAGGACTTGCGTCACAGCTTGTTGCACGCTAGGCCTAATTATTTGTAAAATTTGTTATCATTATAAATAAAATTTCCACTTAAAAACAACAACAAAACCAACATTTTCTTTTATTCGAAGAGAATATTCAACAAAAAAAAAAAAATAAAAACATTTTCTTTTATTTGCAGATTATATACTATAAATAAAAAAAATAAAAAAATAACAATAAGAACAACAACATTTTCTTTTATTCGAAGAGTATATACTAAAAAACTAAAAAAAAAAAAATCATTTTCATTTTTTCGTAGATTATCCACTACAAAAACCAAAAAAAAAATAAACCCTAGAAAAATAAAACAAATCAAAAAATCACAAAAGCAAAGCTAACTGAACTTATTATGTTCAAATACAGTTGCGTGCACTACTCTAAAACCTCCAAACAGCTTCCACTATTGAAGTTTGCGCCATCAATTCAGAATATACGTGTTGGTCTAACTACCTTGTGAAAAATTCTTCCATATGTTCTACCTCATTACAAAGCCACGATCTTCATCTAGGAAATCTGAAGTTTAAAAACCCATCTAGAAAAAATTAATTTTTCACGTACATACCATGTAAGAGTGTTCAGACAAAAGCATATGTCTCATTTTATGTGCTATCTCTTTCCTATTGTGTGATAACACGAGGAGGCTTCTAGAGTTTACTAGCATTGTTTCATTCCGTTCAGTTTCGACACTGTTAGTTTCTTGGCACAACAATTTGTTAAGCTCCTTAAGTGATTGCAGAAACTTATGCACTACAACCTAAACGGTTGGTTCTAACGAAGTTTGTATTAGGAGGATAGGATTTATGATTCGAAAGGACTTGGGTCCGCATTGTTACACGCTAGTCCTAATTATTTGTAAAATTTGTTATCATTATAAATAAAATTTCCACTTAAAAACAACAACAAAACCAACATTTTCTTTTATTCGAAGAGAATATACAACAAAAAAAAAAAAAAATAAAAAACATTTTCTTTTATTTGAAGACTATATACTATAAATAAAAAAAAAAAAAAAAAATAACAATAACAACAACAACATTTTCTTTTATTCGAAGAGTATATATACTACAAAAAAACTAAAAAAAAAAAAAAAAAAAAAAAAAAACAAAAAAAAAAAAAAAACAAAAAAAAAAAAAAAAAAAAAAAAAAACCAAAAAAAAAAAAAACAAATCAAAAACTCAAGTGTGTAATCCCAACTTATATTGATCTATCTGTAATGTCCTTGCAAACATGACATAAAAATTAAATTATATTTGATTTACTATGTGGGATCATCAAAGATTATCCAGTTCGATTTCATGTCAATTATTCTTTAAATTATATGCATGACTCATTATGTGGAATCTTAAAAGATTATCTACCAATGGGTGTTGTTATATTAATTATTCTGAAAAATATTTGCAAATATGCATAACTATTATATATTAATATTATATTGATCACTCATCAAAATTTCTTATAATGTGAAAATCTCACTCTCCATTAAAAAAAAAATCACCTTTGATAAAAACCCTTCAATTTAACTTCATTTTGTTGTTTAATAATAGAAGTTTAATTGAAGTTTTGTGAGATTGTCTAATAAGGTGAAGTTCATATATATTAAAGCTACTTGAATAGAAAGGAGTTCTCAATCATACGGAAAGAGATAAGATAAACACCGTTTTAAATGCAAAAATGTACTTATCGAGACATTCTCACAATATATAACCCAATTATGTTTTGAGGTTAGTTCAATGCATTTGCATCCAATTTATAATTTTCCGTTATTTTTATTTTGAGGTTAGTTCAATGGAGTTGCATCCGATTTCCGATTCCCATTATTTAGTTTTTGAGGTTAGTTCAATACAATTGCATACAGTTTCTGATTTCTCGTTAATTATTATTTGCAGTTAGTTCAATATATTTGCATCCAATTTCCAATTTCCAATTTCTTATTAATTATTTCTTTGAATTCAGTTCAATGCATTTGCATCCAGTTTCTGATTTCCCATTAATTATTATAGATGTGAGATTAGTTTAATGCATTTGCATCTAGTTTCCGATTTTCGATTTCTCGTTTATTATTTGATAAGGTTGCATTTACATCTAGTTTCCGATTTCCCGTTAACTATTGTTTGAGGTTAGTTAAATGAATTTGCATCCAGTTTCATTCCGATTTCCCATTAATTATTTCTTGAGATTAGTTCAATGTATTTGCATCAAGTTTATTTTTTCATATTAGTTCAGTGCAGTTGCATCCGGTTTCGATTTCCGTTAATTATTCTTTAATATTAGTTCCACGCATTTGCACCATGTTTATTTACAATTAATTTTTCTTTGAGGTTAGTTCAATGGAGTTGCATCTAATTTCCGATTCTCCATTAATTAAATCTTTGAGGGTTAGTTCAATGTATTTGCATCCAATTTCCGATTTTCCGACAATTATTTTTTTATGTTAGTTTGATGTATTTGCATCCAAGTTTTGATTTCCCGTTAATTATTATTTGAGGTTAGTTTAATGCAGTTGTATCCATATTCCGATTTTCTATTAATTACTTTTTAAGATTAGTTTAATGTTTGCATTTGCATTTGCATCCAGTTTCCGATTTTCGATTTTTCGTTAAATATTATTTGAGGTTAGTTCGATGCATTTGTATCCAGTTTTTGGTTCTCCATTAATTATTTTTTGACATTAGTTTCATTCAGTATGATATATTTTTTAAAATATTTGTCATTATTGTTTTGCCGTTATTTTTTTTTCATTTTCTATTATATATTTTGTGATGTTATTTTTTGTATAATTTAATTTTTCACATGTAATTTATTTTGGTTTGGTATATAATTTATTTAAGTCCAATGTCCACTTTAATTAAATCTCGTTATTCCGCCTAATATATAACATTATAGAGTTGAAAAATTATAAATTCATTAATTTAATTGGAATATGTCATAATTATTGTGGCCATAATTGTGATTTTTGGAATCCTTAACTATGAATAAATGTTTAAATCCCACAGTGGATGGCGCATCAAATCGAAAGGGTTTTAGGAAAATCGTTTTCGGTAGAAACTATTGTTTTTAGGGTTTTTTTTTTTTTTTTTTTTTGTAATTAGCTATATTGTTTAGGAAAAGTTAGAGACTCTGTGAAACTCTAGATGAGATTATTTTTTCGTATTTAGCTATAGTATTTAAGAAAAGTTAGAGACTCTGTGAAACTATAAATGAGATTGTTTCCTTTTTTTTATAATTGGTAATAGAGTTTAGAAAAAACTGGAGTCTCTCCGAGTACTCAAAATAATAGATTGGTGAGGGTATAGCTATAATATATATCTAAGGAATTGGAATATGTTGTACTTATTGTGGTCGGAATTATGATTTTTAGAATCTTTAACTATGAATAAATGTCTAAATCCCACAGTGGATGACGCATCAAATCAAAAGTGTTTTAGGAAAATCGTATTCGGTGTAAACTATTGTTTTTAGCAATTTAGTTTTTTGTCTCCCATTTTTTTCCTTAATTAGCTATATTGTTTAGGAAAAGTTGGAGACTCTGTGAAACTCTAGATTAGGTTGTTTTTTTTTCGTAATTAGCTATAGTGTTTAGGAAAAGTTAGAGACTCTGTGAAACTCTAGATGTGATTGTTTTCTTATTTATATCCTACATTTTTATAATATATGGTATATTGATCCCTCCCCAATATATATCTAAAGATAAAGATAAATATTTGTTTCCTATTTTATCTAATATTTTTTCTTAATTAATCATGACACGTGGACACCCTAGAAACGCTTCCTCAATTGAAGAGGGTAGAGCTATAATATATATATTAAGATAATATATATTTTTTAACTATATATAATTGATATTCATTCATTCATTTTGCACAAAAAAATGGAAACAAGCTAAATGAAAATTGCATTCATTCCATAAGAAAATAACTAGAACTAACAACTGGAGTAGGTCCTCCCCACAAAAAACAACAAAATATCAAGTGGATTAAATTCTAAACACTTCTGAACATAAATCCTTGGTCCACAAAATACCACTTTTATATGTGTTTGTTTTGAAGGAAAGACCATGGAAAGGAAAAAGACCATCTGTGTTTGTTTTGAAGGAAAGACCATGGAAAGGAAAGGAAAGAAGGTGTGGTTCACCCTTTCGATATTTTTTCGGGTGTTTGGTTGCCCCATGGAAAGGAAAAGGTCATTTCGTATGGAAACAAAACTACGAAAATGGAAATGGTTTTGTGTCCGTGTCGTACCCCAAAAAATTTCACGGAAAGGAAAAGGGGAAAAAGAAAGAAAGAAGGAGAGAGGCAACGCCACCTCCAACAGCTACGTCTTCTCCATCTTCTTTCTCTGGCCATTTTTGGAAAAAGGGGAAAAAAAAAAGAAAGAGATGGAGCAAAGCACTCTTACAACCGCCTCCTTCTTCATCTTCTCATATCGGATCATTTTTGCCTTTTTTTTTCCCCACCAAGCTCTAGTTTTTCCGCACTACAAGATATCAATCTATTGTGTTACTATTTTTTTTTTTTTTTTTTTTTTTTTTTTTTTTTTGTATATATATAAGCGTTGTGTCTTAGCTAGGTTTTGACCCATTCTGGTTAAGGTTTGGTGTTTGGTCTCACCATTTTTTTGAAATTTTAGATGGAACAAATAGATTGCTCTTTTGATTGACGGAACAAATTATGTCATTATTATTTTGATAGAACAAGTAAATTTGGATGCTTATTTCATTATTTATGACTCAAAAAAGTTCAAAACTCTTTTAGCAATTCAATGTCTTCGTGTTGGATGTCTAAATTTAAATCTTTTGTTCGTGTTGTACTATGAATTGTTTATTTGAACAATGTATTTTTAAATCCAGTGTGGATATATATGGTGAAAATGGGCAGGTTGCCTGTTGAATGAATATGATTAGAATCAAATAATTAGGGGCTTTTATTTTTTTTAAATGACTATAAACCACGGTTTGGTAAGAACTGAGGTATAAGCAGATTATATACCCAACCATTGTATTTAGCATCGCTATTCCCCACGGTTCACATTGAATAAAGCATATTGTTAAGACTATTAATCACGGTTTGGAAATCCTAATACCACGATTTGAGTCAAAACCATGGTATATAAGAGGTACTTTTCCCCACGGTTTTGCTAAAAGTATTTGTCACGGTGGTTGCCACGGTATGAAAACAGTGGCTAAAGGCTTTTTACCATTGTAAATAACAGTGGTATATGAGTTTTTCTGTAGTAGTGCTTAACGGCTAGTTCACCAACGGTCAGAAAGTCAGAACGGTCAAAAATAAAAACTTTGGTATATATACAACATTTGTTCCATTTCAACGAACTCACACTTCCAACAATCATATTTCTTCTTCTTCAAAATCAGTTCTTCAAAAAAATATATATATATATATCAAATGGCATCTCAAGCATCTCAAACAACTCAAGCAAGTGGTAGCACTCAAGCAAAAGCAAAGACTCATTTTAGCATGTCCGAAGATCAAGCTCTATGTTTTGTTTTGATAAAAATTAGTGAAGACTCCATTGTTGATGCTTTCCAAAATGCAAAAGGATTTTGGAATCGTGTAACAAGCGAGTTCAATCAAACACGTGGGTCGGATAGGTCTTCCAATTTAATTTCCGGTAGATGAAAATATATTTTGAAAATGATGAACAAGTTTGTTGTAATTGTGAATGCGGTGGAGACTCGACATGCAAGTGGTACAACAATACAACGCCGGATAATTACAACATGGAGGTGATAAGAGGGGGGAAATAATGACTTGCATTGGGAATGCTCTAAATGATTTGAGCATGTGTAGTGTGTGAATACATCAATAGTAAACACCATGTATGAGATCATATACAAGTAAATCAGAGCTCAAGTTCATTGTTAAACCAATGTTCGGGATTACAAAACAACAATCAACAGAAATTCGTACTCCTTTGGACAAAAACTAGTACATCCTACTTTCTCACACTCAAGCACCCGTTCATTTTGGCCGTGAGAAGAATTGGTTGAGGGATGGCATTATCTCAGGGGATCGATTCCGGACGTACTTCCTCAAAAAATGTTCCGTATATTTCTCACCCTCTGCAAAATTGTCAAGCACCCCTGCAGCTCTGTTTTGTTTGGTGACCCTGGAAAAAAAAACAAATCAATTCAATAGATATATAATATAATAGCTAACGAACACATCAACCATGCACAGCGCCAAAGAAAGAGATTGCTGAGTGTACATAAACTACATGAATCTTAATAACCACTCAGATAAAACAACTTTGTCGATCAGCATCATGGGCAGTATTAGTCACAGACATCTATATATTTCAATTAAAGAATGTTCAAGCTAGCTACTGATGTAGTTCACATATAACCGTGACCAGTAATCTAGCATGTATATGTCTGCACGTATGTTTTCGTTTGGGTGGAGGGTTTAGGGACCTGTTAATAGGCAGAAAACTTACCGCACTTCAGGGTTGGTGCGAAGGTTCCGCACCAACTGCATGCTGCATAAACCAGCAACTGCTACGACCGGAGCAAGAAGTGGATAAACCTACAAATATCAAAGAAAATAGACACGTACGTCAAACAGCTTATGCCATAAGTTTAACATTGTTATAGAAATCCTTTATTCCACATGTTGAACACATTTCATTTATTGAACCAAATAATGTGTACCCTTTAAGTAAGTGGTACAAACAATGATCATTTAGTGACGCGCCCATTGAAAATCCATACATGAGTTAACCGAAAAGGCAAATACATACATTTTGAGAAGGAAAGTATTACCTCAGGCCTCATCCATTTGGCGAAAGTAGATGAAGCCATTGTTAGAGCTGCAGGAAGGAGGCAAGAAACTTCGATGCAGTGGCTTTAATTCTTCAAAGCCACATACATTGTTTTTTCTCCTTGTTTACTTAGTATTTAAAGATGAGCTTTTATCGATCTAATTTTAACATCAACTCTCCCTTGAAATTAGCTTTTGCATGAGACTCAAACAAAACATCGGTTGGCCTTGCTTTTAGAACATCAACTCTCCATTATAGATTTGAACTCCTTTCAGAACACAGAATTTGACTTCAATAAACTTCCAATGATTTAAAGGCAAAATGACTGACCAATGCTTAATACACGGATACACATTTGAGATTTGAGAAAGACGCTTGTAGTCGGCCACCAGCTATTTCAAAATCAAGAAATAAGCCAAAAGGCCAAAAGGCCAAATTTCCAATTTTAATAGGATAGCTGGGTTTGAAACCATTTGATTAGGACATTTTTTTGGATTATGACTGCTAGAAAAACCAGATTTCACGTTTTAATTACTAATAAGGACAGATTTGACTTTTTTACTTTTTACTCTTTCCAATTTTACCTTCTATATTTGGTATGCACTGACGTTTGTGCATACCTCACATACCAAGAAGTGGTATGCACTGACACTTGTGCATACCATTTTATTTATGATATTTGGTATGCACAGACGCCTGTGCTTACTTCGCATAGTCATATACCAAGATGAGTTATGCACTGACTATTTTTTTTTGTGATGTTTGGTATGCACTGACGTATGTGCATACTACCTAAGGTGGTATACATCGACACACGTGCATAACAGGGTACTATTGTCTTTTTCAAACAAAAGTCAACTATTGTTTTGAGAGTGTTTTTGAAATGAGAGTGGATTTTTTGGTTCGATATTTTGGAATTTTGTCATTTTCAGTTTTGTCCCCTTGCCTCATTAAAAAAACCCACCATAAATTAATCTACCAAATAAGATCGTATTGATGTCTAACCGAGGAACATCTTAAAAAATCATAACTTAACCGAAAATTTCGTGTCTTAAGGTCAATGTTCTAAAAAACGCTAGGCGGTAGTTGGGCGGTGGGAGAGCGCCTAGGCTTTCTAGGCTGTGCCTACATGGGCTAGGCACTAGGCAATTTTTTTTCAAATATATCTTATAATATATATGGTAATACACACCTATGCTATAAGAAATGAAGAAAATCATTTATCATAACTCAAAAAATAAACACAAACAAATATATTTATTACAAAAATACTTAATAGTTGAAGAAAATCCACTTAATATAAAAACATACTCTTTCTTATAGTGGTATATAATTTACATTGAATTTTAATCTTTTAAACTCATTCAAATCTTAAGCCCAGTCTAATCAGCCCACCAATTTTTAAAACGACTTGGGCCTAGGCGAGTTGGCTAGGCACCACCTAGCGGTCTTGCCTAAATACCGCCTAGACCGATTTTAAGAACACTGGTTAAGGTTATATGTGATGAACACGGTTCTTATTTGCACTCATTGACTTGGTTGCACAAATTTCAATAGCCCATTTAACTACCAATGTGGGTTCAATAACATGAGTTTTTTTTTTAGCCAACCGGGTGTCCAGGCCAGCTTACGCACACCAAATCCGCGTACTGCCTCGCCAGGGCCTTGAGGGGAATCGAACACAAGTGTCCTTTCTTGGAACACACCCAATCACCATAAAATGACATAATAGGTTTCGAATTGGAAATTCCATATCCTCCTGATTATCTTGATAAGCTTAATATTGAATCAAATGAGAACTCGGATAATTAACAAGGAAGCTGACAACGTCAAGTTTTCGATTCTATTAACAAAATGTATAACACTTGCACACAAAAATGTTACTCATCACTTCTCAGATTAGGTACAAAATATGGGACATTGAACAGTGATTTTTGGACTAATGCCATAACATAAGTGTGTTTATCAAGGTAGCTAAAATTGCTGAGTCTTCTTAAAACTTAAATACCGCTACCTATGTTTCATTTGTACATACAACAATAAGTTACATCTAATAATGCGGTTAGATACCTAATATCTGAATAAACTATTGGCGACTGAAGAGCCATCCTTGGCTTCATGTGCTGAAACTGCTACAGGGACACCTACTCTTTGTTGCTAGTTAACCTCTCCTTCTTTTGTCCTCCAAGAATACGAGAGATCTGCAGACCTCTACTGAATGCCTGGTTAAAGAGCATACGAGTCTGGAATTCAGAAACAAATGGAAACCAGGCCAGAAATGCAACTGGAGTAAACAAAAGCAAGCCCATGACAACTTCATAGCCACGAGCAAGCGTTCGAACTGATCCCCAAAAGCCAGCCCGGTGGACAAGAGGCTTACATGCTTGCGCAATCTGAAAAATTAAAGAACGCGGAAAAACAGTTACAGCAAATGTGAAAGTACTCTTCATAAAATAACAGGAATAAATTCAGCAAATCACTCACCAAAAGGAGTCCCCATCCACTAGGCATAAATGCAAGAATGCATACTACGATGTCTCCCGGAGTCATATGTGGAAGTGCTATCAATATAATGAGTATGGAAATAAACGCTAAGAAGATAAGGCCCTTGATTAATCGAAACACAAGCTGGTAGTCAGCACTGAAATGCCGCCTTCCAACAGACACTGTCTGCAATGAACAAAGACATCATTGTCAGTCAGAGATCAGAGAAAGCACACTAAGAACTGCATTAATACGAGTTGGTACCAGAAAGTTGAGCTATTTGGGGCATGATAACACATTTAATGTCATGTTGGTACTTATTAAGCAATAGTTCAATTTCATAGTCACTGTATCTGTTAAAACTTTATATCAGAGTTATATGGTTTATTTCAGAACTCTTTCTTCTTGCACCGAAATTCACATCACTCACATGGAAACTTTGGATCTGACTAATTATTTGAGGTTTATGTTTATGATCACATAATCCCATAAGATCATTTCCACAAAAACTAGGAGAAATCCAAAATTTCAACACCAATCCAAATTGGTGAAAAACTTGGGAGATGATCAATATTTAGGAATCAAGGACATCATATCCACAAAAAATTAGTCAGATTCAAATCTAATTGTGTGATGTAAACCATTTTTGAGTAAACCAAAGAGTAGATCGAACTTAACCCTGTAAGTATATATCATTACTACAGAAACCGAGGAACTGAAAGAGATGTAGAGTCTTTACCTTCATTACTAGCAATACTACAACAATCACAAGCCATGAGGCACCATAAACCTGAAATCAAAGTTAAAATAACATACTCACAAATCTCTTGCCAATTGTCCCAAAAAAGAAAAACAACATTGTTAACACAAACAGTTCAGAAACAACGTACCAAAACACTTTTGGTCTTCCGAGTTATGTTCAAGTGATAAACTAGTCCATACTGATAGATAAAGAATCGTAGAGCTAATGCTATTTCAGCAATAATACCACGTTTTCCAGAATGACGAAGATGCTCCTGTTCCTTCTCCCACCACGATTCCCAACTTTTCTCCGGAGGAACACCAATTCCTCCTCGATTGCTTATCCACTTGTTCCAGTCAGTCCAGTCATCCACAATCTTCTGCCACTCGAATCCAGAAGGATTAAAAAGAAAAGGTGCAAAAAGCCAAGTTCCCACCATGAACCACATAGATATAGTGATCAAAACATATGCAACTGCATGTCTATATGATTGGCCAAATATCTGGTACACAACAAGTAGAATCATCATTTCGATACCCTTGACAAAGTGACTGCGGGAATAAAACCGATAGTTGTCAGCAAACTTGGCATGGAACACCACAAATCCACGACCTGTAGCTCTATATTCTGCACCACCATGAAGCAGGGTCCTTCCATAATAATGGGTTTTTGTGCCCAGAGAAAATGTGAAAAATACAGGGGCTAACTGCAATTGCATCAGTATAAAGTCACTCAGAGCAGTTCGGAATCCCCTTTCCAAGCCGATCTCCATCATCATAGGCAGTGCCATCAGATATCCAAGCTGCACAAATGATTGAGAAGCAAGAGCAACTTGAAGGGATTTATTATCTCGAATACCTCGTTGCGTACTCAATCCTTCTTCAAGTCCACTAAGAACAAGATAAAGACGACCATACAAGAATACATAGACTGTGAGCACAGTTATCTGTGCGACAAAAAACAATTTTTCACATGAACATGTGCAATTAACAAATGTATGGAATTCAATAATACAAGAATTACCATACCAGGGTACTGACGTAGAATCCCACTGTAGTGAAGTAACAAGATAACATTCTAAAAAAATCAAAACGGTGCCCCAGCCTGTATATGTCACGACTTAATGTCTGCTCACCGTTTCCATTAGCTATCTTTGCTTCAAACAGAGAGATCTGGTTAAGGCCCACATCTCTCCCTTTACCAACTTGCATGTATTCATGATGAGTAACATTTCCTTCACGAAGTGTTGAATTGAAACCTGAAATATCAACAATATGACATCCTAATATCAGGCTGATCACATGAAAGCGGTATAACTAACTGACAGCTAAAATTTTGACAGTTTTGATCATGCCTGCAAAGATATCCTCGCTTAAATTAATAATCTTTGATGCTTTGCTTATGCCCCCTCTTGTCAGATGAAACAACCTCTCAAACACATCTGGATGACCATAGTGGAACCGGACCCTTGGTAGAAAAGAAGGAAATAAAAAATTAGCATAACAATCAGAACTTTTGAGAATAAATGCTAAATAAACGGTGATAATATGAAATGATAGGCGTGAGGAAAAAAAGGCTCAGTTCTGTAAATATAATTCTAATTGCCTCAAGATAAATGACTCAACATGTTCGGCTCTTCTCATAGTCATTGACCTGCTTTACTAAATTACTCATATTTCGATATTTCCAATTCTTTCTATAAAGCATAAACACAAGAGGACTACTTGCTGTTAGAGTTGTAAGGGACATCTCCCGAGGGGCTATTATTGTAAACTCTTATATTCATAGATACCCCCTCGGGAGATTTCCCTTCTAACTCTGACAGTTGCTTGGGGAGAGTAAGTTCATACCAGGATTTTGAAGTGGGAAAAGAAATAGAATCACTTGGCGTGACAAAATCAAAATAAGTAGACGGCCCCACCCCCCCCGCACACACCAAAAGATAAAAATTTCTTGGTATAACAACATTTCGTTCAAAGTCTTCTTTTTTTCTTGTTTTCTTTTCCTTTTCGTTAGATCTTTATTCTCTAATTCCGATAACAGCATTCTGTTAAATGCCAGAAGTGCTATGATATGCAAACTCTTGTGGAAGGAAAGTCATTGAAATATAATGATTGCGGTACATGAATTACTCAAACAGGTACCAACAAAAAAAAACCAGGTTCAATTAGTCCATCTTTAGATACCAGAAGGGTAGAAGGTTAACATAGCATGTGCAAAAGAAGGGAAGTTCAGAAATGATGCAGAAGATGTGACTGCTATTGCTCGGACAGTTGAAGTCCAGAAGATCAAAAACTTACTTCAAAGGATTTGCCAACAATCTCTGCCCAATAGTTACAAAACTGGTTTCCTGATTTGACATAAACCAAGCAAGAGAAGAAACACTGCACAATGTAGAGAAAGACAAATATTATGTGTTATAGATTTATAGAGTACGATACTAATAAGTTAATAACACTATGCATTGAAATCCCTAGATGACATTCTAACATCGTCAACAACCATGTACTTAACTAAATAATATCCAACAGAATCACCTAGAAAACATAAGCCCAGAGACTCGGAGAGAACTTAGCAAATAATTCATTTCTAACTAGAAACTAAGAATCCTTAGAACCCAAGAAAGTCCTGAGACAATATTATAGATTCAATAGGAATATCACATTAGCAAGAACCATCATTAACTTACACTCAAATGATTTCAAAGCAATTGACAGATAAATGAACAGGGTAGTCTGGGTAGACTTATCACACTGACTAGGAATGGTTTGGCTCACAACCGGCTAAGTGTAGGTCATATATTCAGTCTTGGTTAAGGGTGATATACGGATATATGTGGATAGAAAAAGGATATTCCGAATGGAGGATTACAATGAGCAGCGGGTCTACAAAGAACAGAAGTGAAGAGGATACTAGAAGAACCTGATGATTATCAGATACACGTGATTGTGAGACCTCTATATGAAAAACTGAAAAGCCTCAAGATTTTTTTTCTTCTTAATATAATAAACAATTTGAACCATCTGTCAGAGAATTTCAACTGTAACCATCTGGTGGGAATATGGTTTTGTTTTGTTTTTCCCATACTAATGGCATACAAGATTAAATGCAAACAAGAGCATGTTGTTTAAGAAATATAGTGGAGTCGTACTTATTGACAACTTGTTTAGGACTAACATTAAGATTCTGTTTGTATAGGTCTTTAGATAGACTGTTAGATACTGAAGCAACTACCTAAAAACTGTTCCTTTGAGGGGTCAACATTATCAGGATAATCTCTTACCTTCCAGTAAATATATGCTCCCTGAGTCCAAGAATTGATGGATGCCTCACGCCATCATGTTTCTTAAGAAATTCTTCTAGTAGGTTCCTCATCTTGAATGCTTCTTCCATGTAGTTATCCTGTAGTAGTACAAATAGTCAATACACATTATATGCGCAGGGACTAGGATCATAATAAACACCAAAAAGGTGTATAATTTGTATTACCTGGTTCATATCAATTGTTTGCAGACCCTCACCGCGTGTGAAAATTATAGCATGATTTTGATTTTCTGGTTTCCCTTCGCCCAAAATGGCAGGCCCTGGAAGCTTTATGCGATAAATGACCTACACATGGAAAATTAAAATAACTACCATGAAACAACTGGAACAGATTTCTGCATATTCAGGCCATGTAACACATGCTAACATGGCAAAATCCCCAAGTGGTTGTGTCTCTAGTGAAACTGTATTTACGCAGAACAAAGAAGTACATAGTTGAACTTTTGTCAACAACCATGTAATTAACTAAATCAAGTTTGAGCGTATAGCTTTGCAGATTGATGGACATGCAGGAAATTATAAATACACCACAAGTATTAGAGTAGAGGGCAGAAGAGCTGCCCCCCACATCCAATTGAGCACAGAATCTCACAGAGTCTGATCCTCTTCGATATTCTTAGAGGAACCATAGATGAGTAACTTTAATTCTTGTGAAGGGAACTGCCTTCTACACTCTACCTGTGTGCCTATATACAAGGGGGGAGATAAACCTAATAAAAAATTGTAATCTGAAACCTAGTTTGTGGTCCTCTTCTGCAAGTATTATCGGAGTGGCTTTGGTCAAACACCATCCCGATGTCACCCAAGGGTCCAACTGAGCTTTTTTAGTATTTTAGTTAAGTGAGTAAACAAACGGAGCCATCAATGCAAGGATCTACATACCTACCAGAAGACAGACCAGTGTAAGAGATTGAACTAAAACATACTCATAAACATAAACAAAAACGATATAGATCCCGAAGGCCCAAGTTTTACTGGGATGTTTCTATTATGTAAACCCTACTATTTTATTACATATGTTTAGAGAAAGCCAAAACTAATTAAGACCGTATAGTCTTTTTCTCTCTTCTTCTCATGACTTTCTTCTCCTTCACTTATTCAATAGCTAAAATTTTAATTTAATTATAACCAAAATGCTAACAACAGACAGAAAATGGGACTCCAAATACAAATTCTGATTTGAAAGCTAAATTCTTAATTGAGACACGAATACTTATCAGATGAGCACTCAATTTCTAACAATTGGAAAGACTAGAGGTTGAATTAGTGGCAAACCGATCATTAGCCACAGAAACTGAAAAAAGAGAATAAGCTTGATACTGCATAATAGGGCAGGGATCGGGTCGGGGTCGGGTCGGATATGGCTATATCCGAATCCGAATAGTTTCACAATATCCGAACCCGAACCGAACCGAACCTGATTAAATCCGAAATTTAATATCCGAACCCGATCGGATAACACTAAAAATAAAAAATAAAAACCCAAAAATTATATCCAAAAACCCGAACCCGACATACCCGAATCTGAATCCGACCCGAATACATAAACGGATATGAAAATCGATCCGAACCCAATGTATTCGGTAATCGGGTCGGGTATCCGACCCAACCCGATTCCCCGCCCTACTGCATAATAATCATGTAATGCATCAACATAGTATTGGAATCTGTGGATAACCACAGTGTTTATTGCAAAGCTTTTAACTCAGATATCAGTAAACAAGAGTGCCTCCACTTCACATAGAAAATACGCTCTTATATAATAAATTTGGGAAACTATCTGCAGAGAAACACTCTTTAACGTTGCATGGAATGACGAACAAAATAGTTTTCATTTTACAACTAATTGCAGAACTTGATCAACTTTACAATCCAAGTAATTCCATCTTTGGGAAAGAAAATATCTAAGTCGCAAAACATGCAAATTACCTGGTCTAAATTCTGTACAGGCTCAGCTTCTGAAGAATTAATGGACTTAGGTAAAGCAGCCTTCACAAGAGCAGAATAATAAACCTTCTGGTTACCCTTTTTAGATTTATCTTTACTAGGTTCTTCAACCTCGTCAATATAAGCAACACGGAGAGATGGGTACCTGGCACATGAATAATATGCATAAGATGCGATAGACTAATAAAACAATACACATGTGGAAGAATAATGTGGTATATTACATTGACATAAGCTTTAAAATGTCGTGAGCACGCTCATCTCCAGATCTTTTGTGAATCCCATACTTCTGGCAGGACACAACATATGTGAACTTCATATCAGCAACAGCTTGACATTGTGCCCACAATGATCTTTCACCCTTTGAATGTTCCTCAGTATTTAATTCAGCAGCCTTGTAGCCTTCCATCAGATCTAAAGCAGTGTACCCAAACAAGATGTGCAGAGGACAAAGTTAACTTTTGTGCAATTTCAGTTGACTTGTAATTTAGCCATAGTTAACAATTTCCAAGTTTTCGATATTTTGAGAAGCGAACACCAAAAATTTACTGAGAGTCAAGTTTTTCCAAGGATTTTCTGGTACTTTTCTGTAATCCTGTGTTGGAATCTTTCATAGTTGAAAATTGATTTTTTTTTCTTTTTTTTATAAAAAATAATATAAAATAAAATAATTTCATTCATTTTGGTGAAATTGATGCATACCAGTTATGAGTTTAGCAAACATGATTGTCAAAAAAAAAATGTTACCGTCATCCTTAGCCATATCAAGGAACGCCTGGAGCTCCAAAGCTTTCCGATAATACATCATGCCTCTCACTGGAATTATAACAGATTTATTAGACAAAGAACCACATGAAATACACAGGTAAATGTAAACATTTTTGAAGATGAAGGTAGAGAACAGGTGCATATAATGTGGACATCCAGTTACCAGTTCGCGACAAAGTCTGGCCTCTATAAGATGCCCAAAGGCGAAGCTCTTCCTCCAGTTCATCGGTTCTTCTGAGTTCCTCCTCGTTGCTGCATCCAACTCGTTCAAGAAAATTGGTCCATTCATCTGCACATTATGTACATTGAAGATGAAATCTTGGAAAGCCATATTAAAACACAAGATAATCTCTGTACAGTTGACCAGAAAAGTATATACCTGGATAAATTTTCTGCAAGTAAAAAAGAATTGAAACACCATCTTCATTCTGCTTCTCTAGGCCGTTTATAGAGAAATTAACGTCTTCCTCATAGTAAGGAGTCAAAACACTACAAAAATACCACATATTAGGTTTTGAATACAGAAACCATTAGTGCGATTCATTCTCCAAATAGGAGTCAAAAGTCAAAACACTATAAAATATCACCTGTTCTCCGTGTATAATGTGGACAGCGTCCATATGAAATCTGAACAGATTCAATCCATAAAAGATTCATATGGACACATGAAACCAAATTATACAAGAGAACAGTCCACTATTTTATTATGCATATGTGATCATTATAAATAATAGCTAAACATTTTTACAAAATATAAGGAGAGACTATACAAAGAAGCAAATGACACTGAGTAGTATCATTGTCCATGTCATTTATCCTGGGAACATGTTTATATACATACCAAGATGCATCAATAGTATTCATTCGTGCAATCAAGCAGTGATCCCTTATTTCAATGCCTTTCAAATGAGATCATTTTTATTAGTAGCTATATCTCTAAGACTGATGGAAAAAGTAACTTCCATAATAACTTGCTAGCAAGGTCCACCTAAATTGCTAACGGCACCAATTAATTTACAGTATCCACATGTATAGCGCATCTTATGGATCACAACATCAGTCTAGACATGCTTAATTTACTAATGCAGAAATTCAGTAACTAGAAGTCTTACGAGAAAGAATTCAGTAACTAGAAGTCTTACGAGAAAGAAAGCATATTCCGGACTTTTGGAGCAGGTGGCATCTCCATAAATAATGAGTTAGAGAAAAAAGAAATGCGCCTTCTAGCCTCTAAGTTGGATGGTACATCCATCGCAGACTCTTTCACAGTAAGCAGTAAATACAGCCGTTGATTCTGCAAAGAATTTTGACCAAGTCAGAAGCAAATACGAAGTAACTTCAATGACGGCCACTACAACAATGAAGCCCACCTTTTCTTTCCATGCTTCTGTTTGCTCAATCGGGAACCTGATTGCTCCAGAGGACGCAAATAACTGAAATTGTTGGTCAAGGGGTGTCATTCCCTCGTACCTCCCGTGGGCTCCTACCTGACTTGAATCTACGATACTATTTGTAGAGTAGAAAAAGACAAAAGCAACCTTAAGTACAGAAATTATGTCATTGCAGTGATAGTCCAAAGAAGCTCAATAAATTTACCTGGAAACCTGATCCTCCATTATATCTCGAGTGACTACTTCGAGCATGTCCTGGAAAAGAATTACAACTTGATCCCTGTCTTCTTGCTTATTGTCCAACTGTCCCACGTAAACAATTGAGTTAGAACTACAAACAATTTATCGATTTTGTGGTAAGATAAAACATGAAACTTTCACAAGTGCAGATATTTACCAATATTTTGATGAGCTTAACAAAGTGGTCATACAGACTAGGGAGAGCACTCATCTTCAACTCACTTATCAATGTATCTGCTTCTATATGTTTGTCGACTTCATCAAAGATATCCTTGATAACACTGGAAAAAACAGGTAATAATCCACAAGGAAAATCAGGATAGGGATATAAGGTAGGTAATACCAAAGGGATATTGTCACCAGAAGAAAGAGAACCCATTAGAAATTTAGAGCATGTAATAAAACATTAAAGAATTGTTTTGCCTTATGTGAGTGACTGAGGGGGAGAGAGACACAGGTTTACTGATACAAAGCTATAAGAAGTTTTGGTTTGGGACATGAAGTAACTAAAATATTTAAAGCTACTTGACATTTTTCAGTAATAAAAGGGCAGCTATTAGCCCTACCATTTTATTTTATTTTTATCTATTTTATTGCGCTCAATGAAAAATTCATGCAAACACAAAGTAGGTTGAGAAGACTTGAATATGACCCATTAAAAAACTTCAAACTTTGAGGCATGAGCGCATAACTGCTACCCAAAGCCTCGTAAAAAGTAAATTCCACAACTTAGTGCTAATGATGATCGAAAATAGAACTCTTCAAGGATTACAAGATTTACAGAGGAGAAGATTCCTTACACTTTTTCACGATCTCCTTGGACTAAGAAATTAATAATGTTTCTAAAAGATGCATAGCATTCTCGCACAGCACAAGACATATAGTTGTCTAGATTGATTCTTTTTTTCAGCTCCCGATCCTTACCATTACTATCTTTGGCCATGTCTAACGCAATTGGGATCTACATAAATAGAGAAAGAAAGAGGGTAAGCATGTGAGAATTGGTACAAACTACTAAAGGAAACAACTCAAGTACAATTATAAATACAAACTTTGCTAGCAAGTAAGAATGGAGGCCACTGTCTAAGAGCCAAATCACGATCAGCCCAATATGGTACAAGAAGCAAGTCCATTTCCCTGCAACGAACACAGTATTAGTAGAAATACACCATATCACAGTTGGGTATTTTTGTACAATGAATTAGTTTTAGTATATAGATGATATAGTTAAAGTTATAAATGCTTCTCCACCATAGGAAAACTATCGTAGAATATTCAAACACAATTCTGACAATTTGCAGAAATAGGCTTACCTAAAGAACTTTTTACGGAAGGATTGCTGTCCCTATTTTTTTATTTTATTTTTTTGGTGTATAGTTGTACTGTGTGCTGATGCAGAATTGCATCATATGAAACCTATTCACCTTTTGAGCATTAAGATATGGGTGAGCCTCTACTAGAAAAACCTACTTCCACATTCAACAAAAAAATTTAAGATGCAAAGTAAATAATTTAAAATATTTGATAGAGAAGGTATCATTTGGTACCTGTTACTAATTAAATCTTCCTCCCTGAAGCTGGTGATTATTTTGTTCCATAACTGAGCAAATTTTGCGGCTTCCTTGTCTTTATCAGAGGGAATCTGACAATAGCAAGAAATGGACACAATAAGAAAAGAAGAAAAGAAAAATAGTTTGTCTGTGGGCAGTGTGGAGGTAACTGGTATCTGGCTGGGAAGTGCTTAGTTTGGAGTTGCTGATTGTGCACTAATTTTTCTGTTTCTGGTGTTTCTGTGAATTTTCCTCTTTGCTCCTTTGTAGAGGATATCTTGTCCTACAATTTTCTCTAAATTTCTTATGCACTAGCTTCTTAGCAATTAAAAGGAAATAAGTAAAAACGAACAAAGAAAAACCTCGTCAAATTTGCGAGAAAATGTAGCCTTCATCAGACCCTTCTTCTTAGCTGCTCCAATTTTCTCCTTAGGAATCAAGACAGCATTAAAAGCACCCGGCAACGATTGAAATCGGGACCTCAGCATTCCTAAAGTTCGGATCTTCAAACAAACAAAACAAATAAACAAATCAAGACGGGCAAGAAAAACCCTGAACCACAGAAAAAGGTTGATTTACTATTAGACAATTTACTTCTAACAGGACATACATAAACCAAATGGGGTTTGAAAGGTATATCTCGTCAATGAGAAAAGGACAGAAAAGAGAACTAAAAGATGCACGGCCACCGCTTTGGAGCTTATACCATGACCAAGACAGGGAATCAGTAGAGACCAGTTTTCCATGAAATACCCATTAAAATCTATAGAAGTACTTAAAATAAAAGCACTGCAGCATAACCAAATAGCCAGTAAGTAAATTAAAATCATGAGCATACACCAAGATTCACCTACCTCTCCTAGACGACGAAACGCCCCATAGATACCACCAAACAACGTTGAGAAAATAGCATACCAAATTTGAGTGTCCATGAAATATACCTACAAAAGAACAGATGCATTGGAACCAGAAAACAAAACCCAAACAGATAACGAGAAAGAGATATCAATTACTCAGTGAAGTGGAGAGATACCAGAATAATTGGAGCCCAAAGCGCAATCACAACACCAAGGTTGTTTTTGGCTGCAAAATGAATATATTAGCACCGCTAGCAATTGTAAACGTATACAATGCAGGTCTGCTGCCTCTGGTATTACCTCGAGGAAAAAATTCATGCCACTTGTAATTTGCTATATGAACTTTCATGATCGCTTTTGTTGGACCCACAAGTGGCTTTATCTGCAATTACCAAAAGAAAACCAAGAAGAAATAGCTAGTCACCTAGATAGGTAGACAATAAAATCTTAGCTCTTAACTTGTATTACTTTTAATACCATACTTTCTTATCCACTATCCCAGGACCCGGACAGACTAAATAATTCTGCTAATATATATTAAAGACAGAAAATGTAAAATGATGATTGAAATTGGTTTTTATTGTAAGGGAAACCAGCCACCAGAATACAAGATATGAACAGACGGTGTGGAAGAGAGGTGGAGAGAGAGAGTATTCTTATCTACGGCTAACAAATGCAGGTTGAATGTTCATATTGTGGGTGATATAAATCAAGTATTATGGTGCTTAAAATAAATAACACTCCTCACAGGAGCACAATGTGTTGTACGGTAGCAAACAACACTCGGAAAATTATCAGAACTTGCACAGCACATCATTCTCGATATAGATACTGGCTTGATCATTGGCAGATGCATATGATCACAATTTATTCAAGAGTGCCGTCACAAACCTAATTGATTCAAAGAACAATCATCCAAACCTAATTGAAATATTCCAGATGACATTGTTCACATGAATATATAAAAAAACAACCAATTGTATCATCAACCAAAAAAGGACCTGAAACTGCATGATACAAAAATCATGGTGAACATTGTTTAGTCAAATTTTTTTCTCTTTTTACGTTAACTTAGATTAGGAAAATAATTGAAATACAACAAACCGAAAACTACAGCAAGCACAGAATATGGGGTACAAACATCTTGATGATAAGCTGGTTATTATTGATGTTATAAAACAGGAGAAAAAATTGTCCCAAGAAAAAATGAGATGAGCTTCTTGGTTTCTCTTCCTCCTTTGAACTCTTTTTTTTTACTACACGCCACAGACGCATTGTAATAGACACGACAGATCCTGACACAAATAACGTACGAGGTTAAGGGATTATACCTCAATGTAGTAACTGAAGGCCAGCTTTGTTACTAAAAGAAGAACCCAGAACATAGTATACCTGTGAGCAGAGAGATGATAAGCATAATTATAAGATGAGAAAAACTGCATTTCTCTCTAAACTGTCAACCAATGTTCTGAACATTGAAATCTTACTTGAAGAGGGAAAATGAACTCTCATGCATCCCCCTTCCAACATAAAGACGAGGCTGCAAGAGATAACGGACTTTTAGGAAGGGCATATAACGACAATACACAAAATCCCAGAAATCAAAGCAGTCAGCCGAAAGCCAGGATTATATCTAAAGCCCTCACGTATAAGCAATTGTGACAACTTTGCATACCTGAGACCACCACATCATGAGCATCACAATCCTGTAATTAGATCTCTCCAAAAATCGCCTAATAAATGGAAACAGAAACAGCAACCCAGCGAGCATGTTTGGTGACAAATATATGACAATAGCCAAAATATACAATGTAGGTGAGCTTGGACTATTCCCAAACCATTTCCTGATCTTTAATGCGAATTCAGGAGGATTCTCCCAAGTATAGGCATAGGTTACGGGTAATATTATCACCCAAGCAGCAGCTGAAAGAGCTTTAAGGATATATCTTAGCTTAACTTGGAATGACATGCTCCGCCTAGCTTTCCAGCTCAGGATTAAATCAAGGACAGCTGGAAAGTAAAAATATTAAATTAATCAATGGCAAATATCTATCCATTAGATAAACAAGTTGATTTCTCATACCAGTAAATACATTCATAATGTATACATTAATGAAATTTCACAATATAAATTCCACTCAAGTGAACTCTAACATTCCAACCAATATTAGAATATCTAGAAAAAGGATAATCAATTTCCTAATCTTGCTGTATTTGACATTTTGACCACAACAAATATGACAAAAGTTTCCAAGTCAAAGCATCACCAACGCTCTTCTGGAGAAATCGTCTGTATTGCCACCAATATCTTCACAGTAAACGGAATATTATTATCATCGTTGTTAACCTCTGGGAAGCTTAAAATAATTGTGGGTAGTTATTGTTATGAATGTGGGGAGGGAATGGGACTTTGTACATCATCTACTGTCGTGTCATTTCCCTTGCCACATTCGGTATGCTTTTCTATCTGTAATATAGGGTTATTTGGGTATGCCCCCTAGCCCCCAGGTTCAGATATTTTTCTCTGCCTCCCAAATTTTTTAGGATGTTCATATTGTGTAAATCCTGCAATTTTATTATATAGATGTGTGAGAGAACACCAAAACCAATTAAGACAGTATAGTCTTTTCTCTCTTCTTCTCCATACTATCTTCTTCTTCTCTTATTCAATAGCTAAAATACAATTTTGCAACGAAAATCAAATTGTATACTAGTATACCTGATGTGGTCATCGAACCATGGTTTAATCAAGCCCATGGGTGCGCATGCGTTACAGGCGTACCCTTTTATTTAGTTGTTTTAATTAGTAGCAGCCGCGTGTCTTGTTTTAATTGGCTTTGCTTTGTTCTCAGTTAGTACAAATAATGGGCATGTAAAATTAGGGTGGGGAGTTAAATTATGCTTTATGAAGTTATTGAGAGAAATAAAAGAGTGGTTTTATCTTGGGGTTTTGATTTATATGTAAGAGTGTAGATTTTCTCTAAATTGTTGCTTCCACCAGTTTAAATCTGCATTAATACCACTCCTGTATCAAACATCAAATAGCTAATGAACGACGATAAGGGGGGAAAGTACTAAGGGGTGATGTGTTGATAAGATTAGATGATGATAGGCCAATGACAAATCAAAATTAATAGTCGCATCTAACCTTGTCCGAGCTTCAATATAGCCGCAGTTATGAAGATGCTCAACACTCTCTTGAACACACCACTCTTAAAGATGGCCGTTGGATCTCCAGATCCATTCCAAGCAATAATAATCATTGCCTTGATAAGAAAAATATGACTTCAGTATCACGTTATCAGAGCCTGAGGAGTCCAACAAAAAAAGATAATTTAGACTTACCTGTAAACTCAAGATGAAAAAGCTCCACATTCTAACAAAGCTTCTGAAAATATGCCAGAATGAGCGTATCTCAACAAAATTAATCTTTCCAACCCATCGGTCCCTTGCAGCTGGTTTGCTCTCCTAGACATCATTGATAACATGGATAGTCAGCGTTTGTGGATTTTCCTCAAGAACTCAACACAAACCCACTTAAAATGATTAAAGTTGTATTTCACGCCTACTGTTCTCCAGAAGAAAATACTTAACTAGACAGAGACAAATTCCCAACAGAAGGTACAATTTGATACGACAAGTAGGAAAACAAATGCATTTTGAAAATCAAAGCTTACCCCATTCTTCTCAATTTGAGACTGGCCTTGTGGCTCGCAAAAGAAATCTGAGTCAGCACGCATGGGCCATCCTAGACGGAAACAATCAACCGACCTACAATTTTTACAGACAAATTGACAGCCACATTGGAAACTGAAAATATATTAGCCAAACAAGAAAGCACACAACATACCAAAAGTATTCGTTCAAATCATCATAATTCCTCCACTGGGAATGTTTGGATTTTCCTCGCTTGCTAAAATCAGCTTCCTATGGAACAAGAAGAATAAGACTAACGTGAATGACTAGAAGAAAAAAAGGATTGACTGCACAGAATAGAGTTGAGCAAAGGATCCATGCCACACCTTTGCTATTGAATCATAAATTGGACTAACAACTTTTCTGAGGAACGCCTCTTCCTCACCCCCGTAGGCTGGCTTCACATTTTCACCAGTCATGGGACTGACATTCCCAGCTAGCATACCATACAGTTCAAATGCCATCTAAAAAAATATAAAATGTAAGAAACAAAATAAAGTACACAAGACCCAAAACACATAAGGTAACATAGATTAGAACCCAAGCACAACAGTAAGTATACACAAGGATGGGAAAAGAAAAGTTAAAGCTTTTTCTTGTTTTGCTCTTGCATTTATCTTTCGCTTTCTTGTATGAGTGGGATATCACATCATCCTACAATGTGATGTGTGTATATATATATATATATATACACATCACATTTTACCAACCAAAAAAAAAATCTGTATACCTAAGGATGAATGAACACTATCAGCAGACCATGTGTTTCCTGATTAAATCTTTGAAACTTTCGTGCAGGAAGGACAAAAAAGTGACGTCTATTAGTCTTCTCACACCTACCTACATGAATCCATGCAGTGAGTTCAAGAGGTGAATTGTCTTAGATTTAGAGTATCCACTCAATACCAATTGGCAATGAATGGAATAGCCCTTGGTTCTTATTTATTTTGACATAGGGCTTAAAATGTGGTGGGGCAATAAATCTCAACATGACAACATGCTCACTCAGGTGCAACGTAACTTTGTTAGGTATCGTGGAGTACGAGAGTCGTTCGACAAACATGATAGCCAACTATGGTACTATCTTAAATTTGGAGCATCCAACTCAAAACCAACTGGCAGTGAATGAAGTGGCTCCTGGATCTTGTATTATGAAGCACGGCTCTAAATGTTTGATGTGGTTGTAGATATATCAAGAAAGTAGAATTACTCTCATTTACTCTCATAACATCATAAGCTTTAATTAAGCACAATGTCTGAAACAAGTTAACCCGTCTAAAACCACTAAGCAAAATGCATTAAAAAATAATTCAACATAAAATTGCAACTCTAATTATATTTAATTTTTAATTATCAAATAAAGATCTATTATAATAAAGCATTTTTTTACTCCAGAATAGTATCTAAGTTTTACACACAGTCACAAACTTCGGAAGAATTGGAAGTCCCTCATGCAGTAGAAGTGACCATTCAAATGCGAGGATTCACAATTGGAGAAACATACATGATGATAGATATAGCAAAGGCATTCAGGCATGAATCGTAAGTTTGCAGCTTCACCCCAAATGAGAAGATATAGACCCATGTAAAGTAATTTGCGCTGCTGCACTTCCTGTTGTATAGTTGGCAACCTGCAGTTACATGTAGGGGGAAAAGTAGGAAATTAAATATCAAAAAGATTAATGCCGCCGGTTGAATTTAGTAAGCAAAATTACAACGTGAAAACAACAGTCGAGAAGCATAAACTTGACTAAACTATATAAGCATGATAATATCAGTATGGAAGAGACTTCTCATTATTTCTGTTAATATATCAGTAAAGTAAGGCAATATCATTCGGGGAAAGTCTCACCAAAGGCTACTCTTGCGCTCCAAGTACCTGCACCACTTCTTGTAATTCTTAAAAAGTTTCTTCATGACTTCAGTCAGTGCTCTCTCATCCAGCTAAAAAGGATATAGACACGTATTAGGAAAAAAATAACACTACTTCTAAATCCAAAAAAGAGATGGAAGATAAGACAGGAAATGCTGCTATAAAAACCTTGGGTTGTTGATCAGGCTTTGGAAATTGCCGTATGTGAACATTCGCAAGTAACAAAATCAAATGCTCCCTTTGATTACCCACATTATCTTTCTGCACATTCAGAAATGGCAGTTTACCTCATCAGGATTGTTAATAAGGTAAAAGTAGGCAAAGGTATCCTACAATTACAATATTAATGAAAAGAACACCACATATAATAGAAACACAAGACAACCCACGAGTCAAAAGAACCAATCAGCTAGAACCCATATGCAACAACCACTCCCACTTGATAACAGACACCCAAATTGACAGTCTCCCAACTCCTTGTAACACTTTTAGTCCACTAGTGAAACAGTTGATTGAGTGTTTTCACAATCCTACAGCAACACGAAAAAATGGGTAGCGGAAAGTAGAGCCCACCCACATTACTTCTATTATAAAACATCTACAAACAGTCCCCAAGCTACTGTGAATAACTCAAAACACAGGAGTAGGGCTTTATCATATCAACAGTGGCTAATTGTCTGCCTTTTCCTTCAAAGACCATCATTCACTTTCCCTCCAAATAGTGGAACAAACTTCAAATCCTAACAATCTTGAAGTGTGGGTCAACTACAACTCTCAAGAGAAGGCAGGAATATAGAAGCACTGGAGGAAATAACATTGAAGTATTCAACAAGTAAAAATAACGCGTGCTAATTACAAATTGGCTAAAGATTATGGTCCATGTAGCACTAGCATTACCATAATGATAAGAAATTAAAAGTGCACTTTCCCTTCTTTTCTCTTTGTATTAGTAAAGTGCATTTTCCCCATGAATTTAAACATGGAAGGAAACCAATAAAATCCTGCCGCTACTAGTGAAATGATCAATGCAACATAACGTAACAACCTGCCCAATACTGTTGTGTTGATATAGTCCCCAATTAGCCAGCCAAAGCCCAAAGCCTATCATGGGTAAGACGTTTTCCACAATAGTTCTTGACTCAACTTTGTGGTAGGCCATTACAATATACGAAAAACCTTGGAATCTACAACACCTTTGCATACTCTTGCGTCGATATACACCCAAATTAGCCATCCAAGGCCCAAATCCTATCATGGGTTTGAGGTTTTCCTCAATAGGCCTTGATGCAACTTTGTGGCACACGATTACAATATACTCAAAACCTTGGAATCTACGACACCTTTGCAACTGATGTGGGACTAAACCACAATAGCCCCTCTTTAGGTATCACAATGCCACCGAACTATGAACCAGTTGTCTCTCAAATCAGCTTTCATGATCCACCACATCCTACTGTTGATATTCTAAAGAGCCCACCTACTCCACACGGTCATATTGACACTACTTAGCCAATGCAGACAAGAGCTATCAAAGAAACACTCAAAACCTTCTTTTGGAACATTAAGTTTTCAAAAATAGGCAAAATTCTTCTCCCCGTGTATCTCAAAACAAAATTGGAAAAGCCTGAATTTTTCAACGATATTTAGATTGAAACCAAAATTAACATGAGCTTGATGAACATTCATTGGACCTTTATCATGTTTTTAAAAATACATTTTTATCACTTATTACCTATATAGTTACAAAAGAGAGATGCTGTCAAAGACGAGTGATTCACCTGAAATCCAAACATAGACTGAAGCCAATCAAGAATATCTTCATCCGGTTTTTTCTTATACCCTGTGGGCCATGGAAGACCCCTGGTGTTGCGAAGTGCAACCACAACAGCTTGAATCTGCAAATAAGTCAGAAACAAAAAGAGAAAATTAATCAGAAGAAAGAAGTGAAAGATAAAGGCAAAAATGCAACTGACGGATAAGGTTCGATAAAAACCTCAGGATAACGCATAATAGCTTGATTTGCACTGTCTGGATCAAGAGGAAGAATATTATAAGGCACATACACCTCTGTCTTTTCAGCAACTTTATTATGAGTTTCCAAAATCTACATAGGACATAAAAGTACTGAGTGGTAAGACTGAAGCCATGAAACGTGAAAAGTTTGGTTTCAAGAGAAGAACATAAAGAAGATCATTAAGATGAAGAAGGGCACCAACTAAATGGAATTGAGTAAGAACTGTGTTATCTTCACCTCACGATCTACTTCAAGCGATTGGGTGAGATTGACAGCCTTCAAAACCTCAAACAGGACAGCTGCTGTTTGATAGGCTTTGGTAAGTTGTGCACTGAAAAGAACAGACAAGAATAATTTAAAAACCAATCAAACATTATAGAACCGAATTACAACAAATATGCACTCAGATTACTCAAGAAACAAACCGGTCAGCTTTATCAGCAGCATTCTGCAATGCTTGGATATATTTTTTGTAGTAATGTTGATAAAAGCTCTGCATTTCACGAGCATCACTCTTCTTTACCCTTCCCATTAAAGTTGGATCGTTCTCCTGAAGAATAATGACAGATTAGTAAAGCAACGTTGAAAATACAGTTTTTTATCACAATATTCTTTAATATATCCAAAGGCGTTTTCCATTTTCAACTAGTTTGAAGGTTCTACACCATAACCATCACTCCTCGAATTTAAAATGATGTCTCCATTATCTGATCCACCTTGGATTAAGTATTTTTTTTTCCCCCTTCTGAATTGGTAAAAAGAAATATATTTGTGAAAAAAAGGCCGATAAAGCCTACAAATACATATAAGAACAATACAGCCAAAAGACCCTATTAAGAAACATCCCATTAGCCCTTACCTAAAAACAACAAATGAGCTCATCCAGTGGCTGCATGTTTAAAGGGAAACTCCCTAAGACTTTAGACCATTGATAAAGGATGCCCTTAACAGCTAATAAGTATATTAATCTCCTCCTTCCTTACTAATATTCCTTCAAGTGTTATCGAGTCCTCCAGCCATAAACCCCATAGAATGGAAAAATGTAAAGAAATCCATAACAATGTGAATTCAGTCTAAGAGGAATTGCTTCTTTGCGCGTTCTGGCGAAGGGTCACATTAATTCTTGGACTTCACAAACTTTCAATGGAAAAGAATTTCTAGAATTTAATCTAACAATTTAGATTTTTAGAATAAGTAAATCAGTAGCTCTGGAGATTGCCAAACAAAATTAGGAATTGGAAGCCTCTGTTTCTTTGGTCCAAGCTGTGGACAACCTTAGACATTTGACAACGATTCATACATATTTAATGGGATTATACAATGGTCTAAGGAACAACAGAAGATTAAAGACCTACTTTTCATCCTATTTTGTTTCGTTTTCTATTGCAATGTCTATATGGAAGTCATCTCAACTTAGGTCTGGTGGCAGGATTTACTTATTCATATATCATCTTCACAATTGAAAACAGGAAAGGCGATAATTATATTTAAGTAGTTAGAGAATAAATCTGGCGTATACAAGTTTGAAGAGCTTTTGCATATTGGTGGATTTTCATGTCAACAAGCTTGTGGACAAGCTTCTTCAACCTGGAGAGAGTGATGTAGATTGTTAGCTCATTGTTTTGAAGACATAGGTGTGCGCCCATGTTTTCTTCTCATATTATAGGTGTGCGCCTATAGCTCAAGTCCAAGCCCATGGTCGTGTTTTGTGTGTGCAATTAGGAGTCCTTTAGTTATTATTTGCCACGTGGCGTGTTACTATTGGTTTATTGTTTCTAGGTTTAGTATAAATAAAGGGCATATAATTAGGGTTCCACATAGTTGTTTAGTTGTGTTTATGTTTATGAACTATTGAGTGATTAGTTAAATAATGTAGATTAAAGTGACGGAAGTAACACTTAAACAAAATCTACACATTATAGAACCCTAAAAGTCTCACCTTTATTAATAATCACTCAATAGTTCATAAACTAAAACACAACAAAACATGATCATGGACTTGAACTTCGACGTGAGGAGCACGCCTATAATATGAGAAGAAAACATGGGTGCAAGCCTATAATATGAGAAGAAAACATGGGCGCACGCCTATGTATTCAAAACAATGAGCTAACAATCTACATCAAAATCTTTCTCAAAGACAACTCAACATTCTGAAAACATATTCACTGGAAAGAAATGATGAAGAAAGTAAACTAAACTAAACTCACCCCCCTCTATTTATTTTATGTGGTATCAAGTTTTTTGTAGAAGAGTACCACACCCTAATATAGGCACACTAAAGACTTGCTGATATTATTAGTACTAAAACAAGCCCGTGATTTTGCAAGATTCAGATGGGTGCCCAATGCAGTCACTTTCTTGGATATTTGTGAAAATTCAAACAACTCAAATGAAAATGTAAATCACCCACTCCACTCCCACAATTCCTTCACAACTCCAGGAGAACAAGAGGTACGGTAAGTACAGGATCCCATGTCCAACAAGTACAAGTTTTCTTCCATAGATTGTTACGACCACTCTTAAAGGATATGGACTGTTCTATTAAAATCAGTAATAATAGATGCTGGACCAAGAACGTTACCATGCAATCGGAACCTGGACATTTATAAAAGAATATTTATGTGCTTATCCCTCAGTTGCCTAAAAGTATATTTAAAGGCCATGCAACAAGCATATGAAAAGCCAAACTAGGTGTCCACATTTAGTCATTTGGATAGAGGAAAAAAGAAAATTACCCTCTCAAGACGTTGTAAAAGTGCAGTCTTAAATTGACGAACACCTCGTCCACTAGACGTAGGGTCCAGCCTGTGAGCTTTCTCGAAGGCATAGAACCGACCTGAAAAACACCAACCATAATTAGCATTGACCTCTTAAAATGGTAAGAAGGATTAAGTATTAGGTCACAGCAGTATACAAATATTATCAAACTGAAAAATCTGCACAGTTTGTTGAAGTTTTTTTTTAAAAACTTATTCTAATATAACTAAAAGGAATAGGTTTTATTGAAGGCATATATAGGGATCTCAATTATCATTTTTATATCCTTGGCGAACTTTTTACAAATGATGATAACTTCACTATTGTGATTAAGATGGATATGGTGGTACAGTTAAGAACGAATAACACAGTAATTTTGGTTTTAACTTTCAATCAATAGTTAATGATAACGTCTCAAATGTCTTTTTCAGACCCTGAAGGCTATCAAATCAAGACGGTTCAGTGCCACAGTTCATGGCTTTATTTTGTCATTCTCTCATCACCACACACACACAACAGCAGCAGAAGATAGAATTTAAGCATTCTCATTCTGAGATCGACCCGAAAAGCTTTTTTGGCATAGAAATCAGAAATGAAATCAAATATACTAATTATTTTAGATACTGTTTGAAATTGATATAGTTAGAACCTATAGGCCCTCACTCCTCTCCAAAGTGATTGTATATCAGCTTTTATAATTAATCTTAACTATTTCATACTCTAAATAGGAAAGTAGCTCAGTCCTAAAAATTACTTAATCTACCATGTCATAACGAGATTAACCATTTAATAGAAACTATAATAAGCCAATTAATAAACATGCAAGCTAACAAAATGAGAAAAAATAGTAAAAACTCACATAGATAAGCAACTCTAGGATTACTAGATTCAACTTCATTAGCAACACGAAGAATGGGAGCAATTTCAACAAGAGAAGAAGGTACAACTTCACTATCAAAGATGGTTTCTCCTAGATTCCCAGCTGTTTGTGTTCTTATAATCCGTCTCTGTTGTGGCAGTTCACCACGATCTCTTCTAGTTGCCATCGATCTTCTCTTAAAACCCTAACTCACAAAACAACCACCTTTTCTTTTCTTTTCTTTTCTTTTCTCCTTCACTTCACCAACACATTTTAACTTAGAAAACACATCTAGAAAACAGATCAAATCTCATTTATATAACAAACTAGTTTCAACTTTCAAGGTCGGTTCTAGCTAAGAAAGGTAGTAAAGCAGCATGGAGCAAAAAGGAGCTGCTGCTGCTGCTTCTTTTTTAAGCTAAGTAATAAGAGAGAAGAAACAAGTGAGAGAGAGAGAGAGAAAAGGTTTGTACTTTTTACTGCCAAACTGTTGTGAAAATGCATGAAGAGGTTTCGGATATTACGATGTTTTGCCACTGTAACTAGTTACTTGTTTTCAAATTTTGAATACTCAACTACGTTGTACGGTTTTAATCAAAGTGGTCCTATATTTACGGCATACCAGAATATAGACCGTTTTTATATCAGTAACTAACGATATAGGGATAATTTGAGATGCCCCTGTTTTGCATTTTGTTTTCAAATTCATTTGATATACTCCAAATGACACAAAAAATTGACGTGGTATATCATCTGCTACGTCATTTTGTCGGATAAATGTGTCATCAGTATAGTATAGGAGAGTATATTAAATGAATTTGAAAACAGAAAAACAGGAGTATCTCAAATTATCCCAACGATATATGATATTTGATATTTGACAATTTTGCCCTTTATAAATATCTGGCCGAGTCACGAGATGAGAATTGTGAGATTATGGCGTTAAGGTACCTTGGTAATCGATATGGTTCATTAAATATTTGACTTAATAAGCATGTGCAAATGGCATGAAATGTCGGTTTCTTTTGTCTTAATCCTAAAAAGCAAATTCCTTTTTTTTACATAAAGTGGGATCCACTTAGAATTTTATAGGAATTTTTCAAATAGAATACTAAAAACATTTCTAGGTGGGTAGTATTCCCCTCAAGATCTTCAAATTTGAAAAAATATTTTGAAATATTTTGGAATTCCAACTGTAATAGTAAATTTATTTGTATTCTTGTTCGCAAATATGACAATTTAGATGCGGATGTAGAATAACATTGGTAATGTCGCCTCAATTTTTTTTTATTTTGACTAGCACTACACGCCAATGGTACTGTTGCGCACCACTCCTAATGTCTTTCTAATATCGCGTGGGTTTTTTTTTTTTACTTTTAAAATTGTTGCACGTCACTCTTAATGTCACGTGGGTTGTTGTGGAATCATACATGCGACATTTCAACTGTCACACGGCAGTGGTAATATCGTGTGAGTTGTTTTTTACTAATGGAATTTGTGACCACTTAGAATTGGTCAAAATTTGCTTCCAAATTCTTTAAATTTCAACTTCAAATTTGAAAAAAATACTACCACCACCTAAAAATGCTCTAATCCCAAAATTCTTCTACTCACCCAATTGAATTTTACAACTGTTTTGTACAATGCCAAAACATTTCGCAGCAAGAATGGGCTCTTTTAAGATCCAACCCACAGCCATGTGACTGTGAGGCCGTAAGCCAACAAAAGATAACATGCTGAGGGTGACAAAAAAAACATTTGATGTGTTTTTTACCCTTTGCAAAAAGTAGATATTTTCTTTTCTATTCTTAATTTCTTAACTAAAGTTTTGGTCAGGTTGTAGGATTACGCAACCTTGGAGTTCTCGATAAGGTTCCACAATATTCAACTCAAATAAAGCAACTCAAAACTGAATGAATTTGAGCACTGTAACCTCTACGAGGACTGAGGAGGCCTTTTATTTCCCAAGTCAATGTGTGGAAGAATCAAAACTGAAGATTAGCATAAAAAAAAAACGAGTCAAAGAGATAATTGTGAAGTAGTCTTAATTCTCGATCGCAAAATCAAATTTCCCTTCATTTTAATTATTTTACTACTCTTAAAAGAATTTGAAAATCGACGGCACTCACTCTCCTGAAAACCTCCCCAGCTTAACACTCCACAGGTCGGACATCTAAAAAGATCTCAAAACCTGACCACTGTGCACTCTACCAGTACCACCTGACTCTATAGAAACAAACTATTTCCATGGGAGATTCTTGACAATGAAAAATTGAAAATGCACTTACAGATTGAATCAGCCGACAGATCTAACCAGTGCATGTAATGGTAACTGGAAATTCTGCTGCCCACTAAAGAGAGAGTCCAATATAGTGTTTAAACCGTTTAAAAGTTTCTTCCCTTCTTTGTTTTCTGCCAACAGAACGTGAAGTGTTTCTAACAACAAATGTGAGCTTCTCAACCTCCAAACAAAATGCAATACAAAGACGTAGTGGAATACACAATCGAGAAACAAAAAACATGCATGCCACCCAACAACTCACATCAGCTTTCCACCTTCGCAAACAAAGCTTCACAGGTTTTGTTTCATATTAGAAATATTTGACTTGCCACTAACTCTCAAGGCAAGTGCACTGTGCGTCAAAGTATAAAACAGTACTCCTCTCAAAAATTGTTACGATGCACTGAATGTAACTGACGGGTTGGCCAAAATTTCTTTTGCCAAAAAATTTGACTGAAGATAGTTGGACTACCTCTTGTGAACTGACTTTTAGGAACCAAAAGAATTCATAAATGGGATGAGCTACCGTGTGTTCGATGAAGGAAGCAGGCAGTCATACACTCTTTCAAGGCGTGATGTCAAGGTGAGCTTATATGACGTTTGCAGATTGGGCTTACTCAAGTCGATGATGTCTTGTCTCAAACTGCACATAATAAGCAACGGGTTAGCTACTCAAAAATTTAGTCGTCACTACTTTAGTTCAGTACAATACTAATACTATGTCATGGGTGTACTTGCATTTAAAGTGACACCCACATGGGATCAACATCAGTTTTAACGAGTATACATCTTATTATATCCTCTCGAGTCTCAAGCATGAGGTGTATTGATGTAAAACTACTAACCTGAGCCATTCGCCTGTTGCCTTTGCATGCCTCTCCACAGCTCTGTATAAGCGGTCTAGACTATAGAGAACTAACCCAAACCGGCATTGAGCATCTTCTTCCTACAACATATGGGAAAAAATATGCATAAATTTACAAATCAAGCTTTCCCGTACATACAGTAACCCGCATTTAAGTAAAGGATGCTTGTCAAAGCAAAAACTTTACTAATTAGATGGTCCACATCGTAAGTTGAAAATATCACATGGGAGCCCTGAGATCAAGGGGTGGTGGGCCATCAACCACCACACTTTTCTTCCATGTTAGATAGGTAATACCAGTAAAGTATACCATCTAATAAATTTCTGAAATTCTAGCGAATATTTAAACGAGTAATGTTGAAGTAGTTGGACGAGAGAAGGAAATATGAAGTTGTTTCGAATTCATTTAGTGTACACTGAGCCATCCATTGCATGTCGATCCATGAAGAAAGTAGTAAACAGGGCTTTGCATAGCAGTAAAGAAATGAAGATAAAAGATTATTTCATGGATCCTTTCTTGGACTGTATGCATATTATATAAGTACGAATAACGTCCCATAAGCAAATTTGTTAATCTACCTGTCCACGTTCCACACAGGTCTGAAATTGCATAATCCTCTTCTCAACCTCAACAACAAGTAGTCTCCTCTGGATTCTTGCAATCCTTCCTCTACCTTCTGCCCCTTTATCCTGATTAAAGATATGCATTAGTTAGAAAATACCAGATACGTCAAACCATTGGGATAAATCTACCAGCAGGTCATTCCTATCTGAATAGGTCATTGTGTAATGTAACTAAGTGATATACTTGGTAATATGATAAACATATTGTATGTTAGATGTATGAAGAAGATCAGTATTGTTACCTGTTTAACCCATGCTCGGATTAACATGAGCAGAATCAGAGAGAGAAAGAAAGCTGGTAAAGCAGCAAGAATAGCAAAGTTGATTTCATTGGCCTTGAGAATCTGGCCAAGTTCGAGCATGGCGCTGTTTTACAAAATATATATATATATTGTCAGGATTTCAGGAAACTTCAATCATCCTGTGAAATTTTGTCTTCAGGATTATAGCATTGTACTTACGTCTCAATATCGAGTTTTAACTTTTGAATCTGCAAAGAAAAACCATAGTAAGAAACAATCAATCACAAACTGTCCACAACCTGAAAATAATGTGTAACCTGTAAGGCACCTGAATGAGCAATGCACGAGCAATCTCTCCTCCCAGAAGGTTTTTCATCGGATGCATAAGATCTTTCTCATACCTGCATTTAGAAAACTGAATCATTCCCCCACAGAGAATTCCAGAAACGAGAAGTCATACGCCACTTCAAATTAATAACAGAAACATAGTACAGAGTGCCGTTTCAGGAAAAATTTCAGAATGTTTAAACCAAATATCTTAAAGCAGGTGGATTACCAAAGTTTTGCAACATTGTGTCAATTGTGTATCTATTTTCAGAATACCCAGTACATATCACAATATTCTATATATTTCACTGCATTTTACTCTATAAATGGAAGAACTTCAAGCTACGAAAAGCATGAAGGGGACACTATTTCCGATAATCCAACTTTCCTAACAATTTAATTGTTTTGTGGCGACTTGGTAACCATAGTTGACAGGGTCCCAAGCTTAGGGCTGGTCATCGAGTCGAGCTGCTCGCGAGTAATTCGAGCTTAACTCGTCGGCGCAAAAATATGAGTCAAGCTTGAGCTTAATTTAAAGCTCGTTCTAGATGGTGAGTAATTTGAGTTTGAGCTCGAGTAGCTCGTGAGCTACTCGTTTTATAAGCCCATACACAATCAAATCATTTATATATCGCAAGTCCACAACCCATGAAGCTATGACCCATACCCACTTGCCCAACACCCCAACATACTTAAAGACATAACCCATTGACCCTAACTACTAAACTTGTGCACAATCAAACCCTACACTCAACAGCCACATCTCTTCTCTTCAAACATACTTACTATCTTTCTTCAACTTCAACTCAAAAACCATCAAAAGTTCTTAAAAGTGTTTTTGTTCTAATGGGGTTTAGCTTGGTTATGGATCTGTTTTTTATCTTTTGTTATTGTTTAATGTTGTTAACGAATTTGGTACTTGAGATTTTGGAGAGAGGATCATTGATTCATTTAGATTGTATCCTCTCCTTTGATATACATATGATGGTTTCATTTAACAAAGCAGGATTGGTTTTGTTACTATGGTGGTTTGCTTTTTTCTTTTGTAGATTGTTGTTTTTTTTTGAAAATTTTGTGCACGGAGATCATCAAAGGTTTTATATGTGATGGTTCTATTATACTGTATAAATCAAATTCGTGCCAAAATGTGTTGTTTTCACAATTGCACCTCTTAACTTCAAGGTAAACAATGGGTGACTGTGATTGCTAGTTTTTTTTTTGTTCAAAGGAGTTCGAACTCGAGCTCGTAGTGCAAAATGAGTCGAGCCGAATCGAGCTCGAGTTATTAGTACAACTGAGTGAGTCGAGCTCGAGCATGCTCGCTAAATGTCCGAGTTGAGCTTGAGCATGCCAATACTCGACTCGGGTAGCTCGATGACCAACCCTACCCAAGCTCAATGAATTATATTGCTCTAATTAACAACAACTATAACAATTTTTTCTGGAATTTTAGTTTTTCCTTTAATGCTTAACTTCTGCTGCCTACAAGTCCAGCTGTAATTAATACCTATTCATTTTTTAAACCCCCACAAGATCTACTACACTTTTGAATTGTAGAATGCAATAAAAGTGTAAATGGGACACAAACAAATTCTGAGATGACAAGGCAAGTTTTGCAAACTCACGTATTGCATGCAGGTGGAAGCTCGGCCACTATAGGACTTCCATACGTAAACAAGTTTGAATGTTTTGAGCTACATTTTGCAATATGTAAATCTGGATATTTTTCAACTAATACATGAGGTTATACTCCAACCATTTCAGTGAAGCTAGTTAATTTTGCGTTAAATTCCACCATCTTTCATGGGATGGACTCATAGAAACAAAGTACAACAGTCTTTAAGCTTCTTTTTTTCGTTAATTAAACAGTCTACAAGCTTAAGCCTCAGAAGTCACACGGAAAGAACACTTTGCCTAAGCTTGACTACTGACAAATAATTAAACAGGAAACTAATCGCAAGCAAATATAGCATAATAGTAATACAGTTATAGCTTTACAAAAAGTATGGAAAGGACATCTCACCTAGCCATAACAATTTCCAACATAGCCTGGTCTGACGCATTCTCTGGAAGATGTTGTTCACCTGTTTGTTCACTGAAAGCCACCAACATTCTGCATAAAAAATAAACACACCAGATACTGTATAAAGATTTGGGCTCCCAACCCACATAGCATCATATATTTGTACATATATAAGTTTAATTTTATGTGATCTTTGGCATCAATACAGATCCCATGGCAACCATACTCTCGTTCAGCCCCCTGGAACAGAATTCATAGTGGTACAATCCAAAAATCCCAAATTGTATTCAAGTGATTTGGAACTCAACTTCGACCAGTTTACACATCAGTGGACCCAAACTAAGTAACACATTAGTTACTGAGACAGTACAGCAACCAAGATTATAGTGAAAAGCAAAGGTAGCAAAAACAAAACCCAAAATAAGGGCATAATGTATGTCATGTTACGCTTAACATCCTAGAATCAAGACTAATTATGCTTTTTGCTTGCGGATATAAACTGGTACAAAGACATACAAGGAATTCCAAAAAATTACAGAGAAGATCAAGAATCTAAGTCTTTCCCCAATTCTGGAACAAAATCCAAGATCAATAAACAATTATAGTTGCTCCACAGAATTTGCTTCTAATACTAGCAAGTTGTCAATGAGAAGAAACAAGTTGCTCGAGGACAAAAGAGAACCTTTTCAATTCAAGATTTTCAAAGTGGAAAACGATAAAGGATTTCTTTTCATCTTTCATATTTATCGTTTGGGTTCACTTATCATTTATCAAAATTTAATACTTATCGTTCATCACAATTATCGTTTATCATTTACACAATTTTGATAAATGATAAGTGCCTATACAAGTGATAAACGATAAGTATGGAAAATCTGTAGTATAAAATGATTTCTACTTCATAAAATTTTAGCATTATCACAATTAACATCTCACCTGTGAAGCGAATTGGCTGTTAATTGCACTTCTTCGACCTCCATTACACCTTTATGCCTCCTTCGGAACGTCTCAAAAAGTTCATCCCTGATAGACAGTATCTGAAAAATGGAAACAATCATTTGAGTGCATTATTCTCCATACGTTATGAGAAACATAACTATAGACAGACTTCACATATTTCGCATTCCCTCTTAAAATTAGAACATTCAAGCACTTCATTTGGACCAGATCATTGTCGGTCCAACACATTAACAAACACCCAAAACAGAGAATATATTTGGCAACTTAATATGTCATTTTCACATCCGAAAAAGACATCCGTGAAGAGTGTATTTCTGGATTAACATGGCAATGTAAACGGCAAGTCAAAGACAGCTCAACAAACTGATAGTCTAAATCTATGCTACCCATGCACATCATGCCAGTGGCATATCATTATTGCCGTTAGTCTGGCTGGTTTAGGTGTTGTGTGCCTTTTTATACAGATAAAAATATTAAACCATTAATAAATAAATAAACAGATCAATATTCAGAAATATACCGGCTGTTCCACATGATCATTCCAAAAGCTGATTGTTGACTCCCGTGCTTCACGAATCCAATTCTCAATGTCAGAACTTCCCATTAAACTACTATGGCGGAGGAGCCACACTGAACATACTGAGAGCCCAACTGCTCCACAAGTATAACGAAACCAATATCTAGTCATTTTCCTTGGTTTCCGGTATTTACCGACCTAAATGAAAAGAGAAAGCAATGCGCTTCAGACTTGATTGTCTTATAGGCATTTCGCACAAAAACTAAAAGTTTTAGAAACTAGAACAGTAGGATAATGAAGCATCCTTGTTGAGATAACATTTAATGTGAGTATGGAAGCAGGTACTGACGTCTGGTGGGCATCTGCCTACCCCAAATTTTATGCTTTATGAACAAACGTATTCAACGAGTTGCTGATAACTTTTTTTAGAAAAAGATTGATGAATAAGTGATTGTTTCCTAGTTGATGCATCATGTTTAATTGTGAAGAAGCAAACTCTTCTTCTTTCCATTTTTCCCATCCTTCTATTTTCAGGCGAGGGTCGCCAATATCATAAGCTTTGATCTGCAGAATTTATTCACTACTGACACAGTTTTGGGAGGTATAAGGCACTGAAGTGGATTATGAGGGAAGCCCTGGGAAAGATCACCACATACTCAATATATGAAGAAAAAGTAGCATATATCATAGAGATACTTACAACAAGAGATACGTAAGAATCAACTTTGTAAAGATTCTGATATATCAGGTTGATAGCATCTCTCATCTCACAATCTGTCCACTGAGAGTCTTCCTGAATCTCTGGTAGTTTCTCAAACTGTAGAGGAAATGTTTTGATTTCGTCAACACAGGCAGAAGAATCACTCTGTAAAAACAATGGATAGAAAAGTCAGAAATCCACAATGAATACAAAACATAAAAGTCGGCAAACGATAAAATGGTAAAATGCATTCCCCAGGCTATCAACCAAAAACTAGTTAGCTTTAACACTTTGTTCTGTAAGTTACCTGACACATTGGATTAATATTGGAAAGTGATGCTTCTAGTTTTGAAAATAAGCTGTTTATGGTGACTAATAATGACGGCAATGACTTCTCGGGGCTCTTAATTAAATCTTCTCCGTATTTATCAACCTCCGTGTATACCTGTAGAAAACATACAGAAAGCAGTTCAGCAGCAACAGCAGTAGATTGCAACATTAGAGTTGTAAAATAAAACACACCTGTGCAAGAAAAGTGGCCAAACAATGGCGTAGACTTGTTAAGATTGCTACCCTCTGAGATATATGTGCAGCAGCAGAATGACAAAGATATTGCAAACGAGAACCGCGTCCGGATAGCAACTGAATAGTCCCATCAACAAAGGCACGAGGCCCTCTTTGGAAAAACATAAAGTATACCTTTTGAGCATTGGTTCCCTGAAGTAAAATAAGATTAAACAAGTGGCAGCAATTAAGTCGAAATGACAAAAGTCAGTAAGTAAGAAAGTAACCTCAGCTCTGCATTGCCAGAACTGTAAATTCTTCTGAATGTTATGCAAATTTGAGAAGATGTGATCCAAAATATCCTCCACCACATCAAAAACTCGAGACGCTTCCGTCAAAACTCTATATGAAAAAACAAGCATTGTTTTTTATTATTATATAGTCTTAAACAAAAAAAAAATACATGTAGATATTCAAAAAAAAATTGGCTTTACATGGAGGAATCGAGAGAAGTGGAAGGGAGAGGAAGAGGAAGACCAGGTCTGTTTCTCCGAAGATAGAAATTGGAAAGCTTGGACAATAAATTAAAATCTCTTCTACAAGGAATCAAACGGATAAAACTTGACCATATCTTATTTGAATAAAAGTTTAATAGGGTTTTTATCATTGGAGATTCTGTATTATAAGAATTAGGGTTTGCAAGGGCATCCGACGACGACATTGTTAAGAAGAAGGAGAGAGAACGAGTTAGGGTTTTGGGAAGAAGAAGAAAGAGAGAGAGATGGGTTTATTAAGAAAGACCAACCGACCGAATGGTTTAAGTCAAAATTTGATTTCCCTCCCACAAATTCTAATTTGGGCGGGCCAAAGCAAGGTTTTTCGGGTATCCTTTACATTACATTTTTTAAGTTGGAAACACTAATTATGTTGACGAAACACTAATTCAACACACTAATTCAACTTTCTTACTCTGTGGAATTATTGATGAGTATCCATAATTTTTGTTTTGATATGCTATCGTAATCAATTAAATTAATTGCTAAATTTCGTCGCCAAAACATTTGAACTCATACCAAAGGGTGCGTGTGTAGAAAAGTACTTATTAAAATGAAATATATAGTTTTTTATTTTTAACATCTTGAAGACATGCTCTTAAAAATTGTTGCTCGTCAAAACTTTGAACTGTGCAAAGAAAGCAAACGAGAAAGGAAATCAAGTTAACATGAAAGTATAGTTTTTTTTTGTAGTATTTTAACATCTTGCTAGTTCACTTAAAAGAAATTAATAAAATGACACAAATTGATCGAGTTGGATTACGTATCAAGAACCGTTATGGTTTCATGTCATCGACTACAAACTGTGAAAACTCATGCACAGCGGAATAAGGGTGTTAACGATTTGTTTATAATCATACTTTTAGATCTTTTTGATCTTCTCTCGATAATTTGAACAACAACCACTTAATCTAATATTCAATTCTTGGAATGGACATTTATAGACATATATATATTTATATATATATATATATATATATATTACAACAACAGGGGATCATGAGGATAAATTAGGGGTTAGGTCTCCTGACGGGCTTGGGCTTCCCATGTTCGCTCATAACACATGGCCCAAGTCCGTCAACAAATGACTTATTCTACTAAAGGTCATTGTTGCACTACCACGCTAATCCCAAATTACGTGTATTACGGTTATAGACTCCATATTATATGCTCGTTGATCTCCCCGTGTTAAGATATTGAATGCTCGTTGATTAAGTCAAGTTATTGACAACTACATTAATCAACTTCTTATGTCCTTGAGCAGTACCACTAAACCTCATTGTCATGTCGGATTAAATCTACTTGCAAGGTTTATATGACAATCCTTATGAGCTCCTCAAGGAAACATTATCAACCCGACTTCTTGTGGGTCACGAATTCTTTTTATAATCAACAGCACATCTTATATATAATGTTATTACCCAATCCATCGAGTTTGTAGATTCATAAATGAATATCACTCATTAATGATTTAAAACAATGTATAATGCACGTAATTGTTTGTTATTATATCCGGATTAAAATGACAAACATCCATAATAACATAGGTGTTTGTTCTCTTATATAGTTAGTATAAAGATAAACAACCTCATTTGATATTGTTCAATACACACAAAGTGTACTAGTGTAATTATGTAGTCAAGATAGACTAATACCATATTATACTGAAACCATACCAATAGTTTGTCAAAATTCATCTAGGTTGTGAACATTTACTTATACTTTATAAAGTACTGATGATATGATCTTCTAGTATGTATGTCATCACACACCATATCATCTACAACATAAAGTATTAAGTGCATGCATATAACTAATAACATATATAATATACATAACATTTGCCCATATGATTCTCATTCAAAATATAAATAGTTAAAGTTAATACAAAAGTAATACTTTTAGTATATAATCCTATCATTATCATCGTTCAAATAAATTTAACCCTATAATATACATTGTTTTCGCGTAGAGGGATTAAACAAACACATCTTAATCTAACAAAATAGAAAATTAATGAAAACAAAAAGGTAATATAAAACATGAATAATACTTTGCAAGGTGTCGACTAGCAAAGTCAATAAAATATTTGGGGTGAGGATATAAGAGTGACCCAACTAATAATTAACTACATTTAAGCTAAATCTTAGAAAAAAAAAATACCAAAGGCAACCTAATATATAGTATTTATCTAAAAATTTGCTACTTAAAAAATAAGTACGTAAATAAAACCTAACCTAAAAATGAATTAAATTTTTTGTATCTACGAAACACTCACCATAAAGATCATATTTACATAATTTCAACTAAATTGGAAACTTCTAACATAGATAAAAATTATTGTCATTTAAAAAAATAATATATAACGATAAAAAAATGTAAAGTTTTTACAATCATTTATGGTCAATGTTAGAGGTTTCCAAATGAGTTTAAATTTTGTGGATATAATATTTATGGTGAATATCATATCCACAAAAAATTATGGTTTGATTCATTTCATAGGTGAAGTTTTATTTACGTACTTATTTTAAGTTAACTTAAGTAGTTATTTTTTAGAGACATGTTGTAAATTATATATATGTGTGTGTTTTAATTATACCAAAATGTGTTCATTTCATGACTTAAAAACCACACAAACTTTTTTCATTCAATCACAATGTGTTATTATTTAAAAAAAATAAGTTCAAATTTATTTTTTGTTTTATTTTTTTAATTCTACCCAAATAAGTTTTTTTTTATTAAAAACCGCACAAACTCATTTTCATTTAATCATAAATGTGTTATTCACATTAGGTCGTCCATGCACATCGAGCCTACCCAAACATTTTTGTTTGTTATTGTTGTTGGCATTGGGCTGTTTATATGCTTGTTTTGTTGTCTTTTTTATTTTTGTTGAGAATAATATGTTAGGATCGAATGAAAATAGTTTGTGCAATTTTGAGTGAATAATAATAATATATTTGGTAGAATTAAAAAGCATTGTATGTTTTTTTGTTTTTGTTTTGAGAATGTTGGGGTCAATCTCAATAAGTTTTAACTAGGGGTTAGTTGAGATTTACTTGTTAGTGAAAATGGTGAATGGCCTAATGCCCTAATCTAATCATAGTATTTGGAAGTTGTTTTTCATCCCAAGTGGTGAAAAGAGAGACTAGCTTTTCGGTACTATGGTTCAATGTTCTAAAAAACGTTAGGCGGTAGTCTAGCGGTGGGAGAGTGCCTAGCGCATAGGATTTATAGGCAGTGCCTAGACGGATTAGGTGCTAGGCGATTTTTTTCCCTAATATATATAGTAATACACACCTATACTACAAGAAATTAATAAAACCATTTACTATAACTCAAAAAATAAACACAAACAAATATACTTATTACAAAAATGCGTAATAGTTGAAGAATATCGACTTCATATAAAAACATACTATTTGTTATAGTGACATACAATTTACATTAGACTTTAGTATTTTAAACTCATTCAAATTTTAATCTTATACGGGCTTTTAATATTCGACATTTAATCATTGAAAAAAAAAAAAAAAAAAAATTTAACTGAACCCCCTAGACCCGCCTAGTTGGTCCACCGATTTTTTAAACGATTTGGACTTAGGCAAGTCGGTGGCCACCGCCTAGCGCCTAGAGCCTAGAGACTGCCTAGGTGGCCGTGTGGACTCATTTTTAGAATTGTGCTATGGTTAATACCTGCTCAAAACGGCCAACCCCAGAGTCCAGACCCATACGAGCTTGTGTATGATTGGGGTGGATCTGAATAAATAGTTTGTATCGTAAAACTTAAAAGGCCTCGTGATCAGCCCAGCCCGACCTATTTCACCTGGGCTTATCGTGAGAGTTTGGGACGGTCTTAAAAAACCGTGAAGACAGGAATAGAGAGAATGGAAAAAATGGAGGAGGAGGAAGTGAAGTGGAGAAAGGAAATAGTGCCGGAGGTTTTCCAGATTGTAATAAGAACCAACAACCGGCTCACTCAGAAAGACGTAATATCAGTCTTACTGGTCAGCCCATGGTTATACCGCACCCTCAGCTCCAACCCCTCCCTCTGGCACGTCCTCGATCTTCATGAAATGACTAATGCGGGTGACCGCCTAATCGCTGCCCTTTCAATCGTAAGTAATAATTAACATGCCCCTTATTTAATCTGCTATGTATATAATATATATATATATATATATATGGTGCAGCCTAGGTACCAGCATGTGAAGCAAATAATCCTTGAATTTGCTCAAGAAATTGAGGACAAACATTTGATTCTCCTTAAAACCAAGGTGTTTCTCAACAAGTTTATATTTTTGGCATTTGATTATATTTTTATAAATGACTGAGACTGTGTAAATATTTAGAGTTGGGAATGGCTTCGTGGCCTGGAGTTGTTAAACCTGAATGTTTGCCAGAAGATATCAGATAAAGGAATTGAAGCTATAACCAGTGCTTCTCCTAATCTCAACATTTTATCTATCTACTGGAATGTCAGGTAAACTGATATTTTGTTCACTGTCTAACAGTATGTGGAACTTCAACATACTTCTAGTTATCAATATTATTCTTGCAATTTGTATAGGGTAACAGATGTAGGTGTAAAGCAAATCACGGAGAATTGCAGACATTTACTTGATTTAAACTTGAGTGGCTGTAAGGTATATTCTCCCTACTTCTGACACAAAATGTTTCAAAAAACTTGTTTTATCATTTGGAGCCATCTCTACTCATAAACCATCCACTTAACCTATTATTCACACTGGTAATGCTACTGAATACTGATCACACACCCATCTGATCATGGGTAAATAAATAGTTTTCATCATCATTTATTTCTGATGCATACACATGTAGTCCTGCCTGACAAGTTAATGTGGTACTACGCCACTACCATAATCATGCACTTCAAAGTCTGAACTCCTAGCTACAACTCACACTTCACAGTGTCGATTGTAGCTTTGTCCAAACTTTTGACCACTCTCATCTTCAAAATTTTCAGCGTAAACGTCTATTCTAAATTCTCATAGGTCAAACTGAGTTCAGAACCTCATCCTACTTTCTCTTGATTGGTTTCATATTATTTGCATTGCTCAATAAACTTTCTCCGTGCAACTTATGGTGTATGAAACTTCTTCCTCTAGCATCTTATACATCTTCTCAGTCATTGTCACAGACTCACAATTTACATCAAAATTGACAGGTTTCAAGTTTGGTATCTCCTGTGATTTTTCTCCATCTGATTACTTCCCTTCAATGACAGAATATTACAGATACAGGTTTGAATGCAGTTGCTGACAACTACCCGGAACTAGAAGTTTTAAATTTGACAAGGTATGTAAGTTATCTACATATGTTATAGCTTCCAAGCTTCATTCAATTTCTTAAGAAATTGCAATTTTGGTACAATACCTTATCCACATGTTAGACCTTTGCAGCCATTTTCTCCACAGCCATTTAATTTGTTCAATGGTCTCTTGTTTTTAGCTTTCAGTTTAAATTGCTTATGTGGAATTACTGTTTTAGTCTGAATATTCATCTCTTTTCAAAGTTCTTCAAGAGAGATGATTTCAAATGTGTGGTAACATATGAAAAATAAGTATACCTTGAATGAATGGAAATACTGTTCAAGAACCATAATGCATGTTTAAACATGGAGGCATTCTAGAGCATCTCACATGAAATTCAAGAAAAGCTTGGCTATTATAGCTAATAGTCCTTGTCAATGTACTCAACATTCTAGTAGAAGTAACTATTGTAATTGGATAGCCGGTGTACCAGTAAGGCAGTCAATTAGATTCAGTTGGTGGATGTTATGGATTAAGAACGGTTCATCTCTTCTTGTCCAGATTAGGAAATTGGATATACTTTAGTTTTTCAACACATTCTCTTACAACATTTTGAATTTGAACATATTGCAATTTGAAATTTAGCTCTTGGGCATCACATCTCAGGAGACTTCAAATTCTTTCACTGAGGGTGTCTATACTTCCATTACAGTGATTATCCAAATCCCTATTACTCTGAGAGTCCTACTCTGTATATTAGGTAGTTGAAGTTCCTTTTCCCTAGGTTATGATAACATTTTCGAGAATCATATACTGAACACAGAAAATGGGAATCGGGTTGATGTTACTATTCGTGAAAATGTGTGCATGTGGGTTTGAGTCTGGTAACCTCAATTCTGAACAAGCCGGTAACACATCAATCTGCAAATCACTGCGCTTGTTATAGTAATTTCCATACTCTTCCACTCACAAAGCTTAGGCCATGTCGTTAGGTGTGTAAAGCTTACAGACGAAGGATTGCAGCGAGTATTGCTAAAATGTTCTTGCCTCCGAAGTCTAAACCTTTACGCCTTATCCAGGTATGCAGTGAAGGTCCAACTGTATTGCCATGTCTTAGCATGCTTTAGCTTTTTATGTTGGCTGTTAATGGATGTCTGCATCTTCCTCCCATACAGTTTTACAGATGAAGCATATAAAAAGATTGCAAGTTTATCTCATCTGAAATTTTTGGATCTCTGCGGTGCCCAGGTAATTCTTCAGACTTATTGAGAATGTTCAATGTAACTGTTTCCTCTGTATCAAGATATTAACTGTGGAACCCCATGTCAGAATCTTTCGGACCATGGACTTTCCTGCATAGCGGAATGTAATAATTTGGTACACCTGAATTTGACATGGTAAGTCAAAAATTTTTGACTTCCATATCAAATATTTGGACCAATGGAGATGGAAGAAGTAATGTTACTAGCTTGGCTATATATTGCAGGTGTGTTCGCGTCACTGATGTGGGAGTCATTGCTGTTGCAGAAGGTTGCACGTCTCTTGAATTTCTAAGGTAAAACCTTAAAAGTATTATGCACACGTGATCTATGAACAGCAAGAAACACATTTATTCAAAGTTAGGAAGAAGCAATAAGCACCAATGTGACGGCCTGAAGCGGTCATTCCCCTACCAAGGGATTCCCTTAACACTCAAATGAGATGGTTCATCTCTTCAGTTTGTGATGATCCAAATATTTCCATCATTTGGATATCATGAATAATATTTTGGATAGACATTGATTTTGCGGGAGCATATATGCCTGACTGTGGTTATCTCCCGGATTGATTGGCATTCCTTCCTTGGCAAATAAAAGAAGGAAATCAAGGTTTATCCCAACTCTGTTAATTTTCTTCTTCTGGTGCTGGTACAATTTACTCGAATGGGATGATGCAGCTTATTTGGAATAGTTGGAGTGACTGATAAATGCCTGGAAGCTCTCTCAAGGTTCTGTTCAAACACGCTTATGACCCTTGATGTGAATGGGTGTATCGGCATTAAGGTAGAATGCTTCCTTGATATTTATCTACTCATGGAGCCTTGACCACTATACTTGATTTTTATCCAACTTCCTTTCTCAGAGACGGAGCCGTGATGAACTACTTCAATTGTTCCCACACCTGATATGCTTTAAAGTACATAGCTAATGTTCCACTTTATGCAAATCTGCCAGAGCTATTTCCTGGAACCTAGGTAAGTCTTCTACTGCTACTACCTCAGCCATGTATGTTGCTTTACTTTGCTCAATATAAGTTCGGTCAAGTACTGGTCAGAAGAGGCCGGAGAGGTAGAGGATATCTTCTGTAGTTGAGTTCTCAACTTATAAGTTAAGATTCATCCAAATTCTTGAGTACCTTACATATTCATGCTATACATATTGATTACACAATTTTTTCGTGTGAATGACAATATATAGGTCATACCGTCATACTGATAATAAAACTTCGGAGATTGCTTGTGTTCGTACCTGCAATTTACTTGTGTGTATAGTATAAGATGAAATTATTAGATATGTGCGAGCCACACTTGTGTCTTGAATGGATGGTCCAATTTACTTCTATGTATAGTATAAGATGAAACCGTTAGATATGTGCAACTCACACTTGGCGTCTTGAATGGATGGTTTAGTTGGTTTTACGGCTGAATGAATGGTCATAGTGGCCTTGATATCTTGTTTAGGCTATGCTCATCCAAGCCTGTATAACGGCTGTGGCGGCTGGGTTTATATCCGTGGGGTTTTGGAAAATCATTGTATGTGGTAGAGTGGGAGGAAAATAGTTGGCTTTCCTGAGTTTGTTGTTTTCAGCATTTTGTGGTACAGTGGGAGGAAGATAGTTTGCCTTCCTGAGTTTGTTGTTTTAGCATTTTGTTTCTTCTGCGATCAAAATTGTGATGGCTAGTCTGAACTGTATTTGGTACTTGGCACTTGCAGATGGATACAGAAGCATCCTTCATATGAGCCGAGAACTTGAATTGTGATGCGGCCATCAACATTCTCTGTTATCCTTTCAAAGTTGGGTCTTAGAATCCATACAATGTAGACAAAGTCGATGTGAAGTTGTCCCCACTGGACAGCAGTTGTATTAATTCAATAGATTCACGTGTTTGTTATCAAAAATAGATTCACGTGTTTGCAATTGGCTTAACTCAATAGATTCACTTATCAAAAATGAAAATTCTGGTGTCATTGAGCTTGATTTTTCATATCATTTTTTTCCATATGTTTTTTAACTCAATCCAGGAGAGCTTTTACTCCTAAAAATTCCTAATAAATGGTCGATTCTGGAAAGGAAGACAGCGCGGTTACTGTTTTGCCGTTTGTGAGTGAAAAATACACCTATTCCTTAGTGTTTGTAGGAAGTCTCACGCCAAGACGGCCGTCAATGCCGAGGGCTTGGCCACTCTATTTTGCAATTCTCTATTTGCGAAGCATGGTAGCCTGATCAAGGAAAAAAAGATCGGAATGTTTGGATCTTATTTATTTATTGTCAATAAATATTTATTAGTAAATAAATATTTTTAAAAAAAATAAACATATTTAGTCTCTATTTTTTATCCAAAAAATATTTATTGATCTAAAAAACATGTTTTATGATCAATATAAAAAATTTGTTTTTCAAGTTAAAAATCAAGTTAAAAAAACTGTTTTTTTTTTTTTTTTTGCACTTTGTGTCTTTGTCCTTGAGGTAAATGAACTACCCCGATATTTTAGTACTAACTGCTGAGATTGATAAAATAGTTTTTAAAGAAAAATTACAACCAAATATGTTTATTTAAAAACTGTTTTTAAAATAAATATTTTTTCAAAAAATTAAGAAAAATAAGTTTTAGAAAAAAATGAGATCCAAACACCCACGGACGGATCATATATTGCCAAGATGGACCTGCAGTTGGCTTACACGTATTCTTATCGTACAAGAAGAAGATAATGTTTGGTTTCGTTTGAAAATGAAAAGGGAAGCCAAAAGCATTAGAAATTAATGACGATAAATTACGAATATTAAAGTCGTCATGATGTGTTTAAACTTTAGACACCAGTCACCCCACTAAACAGGAATAATGTAAAACCCCACAACACAATTGCAACAACCATATCCACTTTCAACCAACACTTCTTAATGCTACCACCATTCGTCTGTTTTGCATTTGGTGCAGAGTTACTGGAACCTGCTGGGTTTCCTATAACTGAAAAAAACAGATGTCAAAGTAATTAAGTAAGTGGCATGCTGGAATCTGATCAGTAACCATAAAGAGTAACTCAGAGAATAGAATGTTCAAAATAGAACTCCCTTATTATGTATCCTTCCCAATGACTGGATGCAAATTACAAATTAATCTATCCAAAAGATTTTAGAAGAAACTTAGAAGCATCGTGAGCTTGTGGACTATGAGTCTCATTGACTTTTCTTTTAATTAAAGGAGTGTAGGCGTGTAGTTTCAAAGTTCAACTCTCAAATTATTTGATTGAGCTATAGTGCAAAACTATGACAGATAATGGATAAATCATATATGCAAGAATGTTTATGCTCAAAGGCAAACTTTTAGTCTTTCTATCCTCCTTTTTGGCTGCTGAAGGATGATATATATATATATATATGTATGTATAAAGAAAACTCATAAAGAAATGTGTTACCACTTACCAGTAGGGGCACTTCCTTTGGTGGCGTTAGCAAATTGCTCGAAAACTCGAGCCTCAGGTGAGTTAGGAGCCAAGTGTAAAAGAGCTAATCCACGACCACCCCATAATCAAAATCCAATCAACAACCAAGAACAAGAGTATAATCAGATAATGAGCGAGTGTGAAAAACCAACAATAATCTTGATCATGTAATCAGATATTTATATGTAAACATGCATGCATATGAGTTGAACCTACATGGACACGCTGAAACATTGGCAGCAGCATTGCACTTGGCTGGAAGGCCCAAAGCAAGCGTTGCATTGATCTTGAGACCTAGTTGAGGATCATCTCTGTCTTTAACAAGAACACAAAGGCATTTCTTGCTCTTCGCAAGTACTTGTTTTAGACCAGTACAACAATCTGGTGTAGGTGTCTTGGCTGTTCCACCAACATAAGGTAGACAAGTGGCAAGTCCAATCAATTGGTTTGCACATTCATCTCTGTCCTTACTCAAGTCATCTGAAGTTACAAAACCAAACATCATAAACACTATAATCCATGAAGTCATACTATAAGGTGATCCCATGACCCCGGAAGACACTGGTACAGCAAAGACAGAGAAACAAGAAGCAGAAGCGGAAAGATGTTCTTATTTTGGACAAGAATTGAGAAAAAAGAGAGTACAGACTACAGAATGCAGAGATGTTAGTTTCCTTTTATCCTTAATTTTCACTATAATACTATATTTAATGAAGGATCGCAGTGGGGGTGGCAGTGTAAAAGTAGTGATGTGATAATTATGTTGGTTGTTGAGTGATTTTTCACGAGTTAATGGCTTTACATCATCACATGAGAAGATGAGAATTTGTCTTTAAATGGAACGGCCTACATATATACAAGTATTGAACTATATACAAGTATTGAACTATTGATCCCATACCTGCAGGCCTTGGTCCTAAAACAAGAAATTCACTCTTCCAGGGATGGGTCCAAACTGATCACTGATGACTATGGATTCGTAAGTCCAGCGGAGTCGCTTAAAGAAGTCGGAGTGGAATCTTGGTCGAAAGTATGGCTGATTGGACCACTCGGAGTCATGCTTGATATTAGCTTAAATGAAATAAAATGCATAAGTAGCATGTGCCGATTAGTAGAATCGGTAAAATTTTTGGGTGATGATACCAGAAATTTAGGACTCGAACTCCAGAGAATTTCATTTAAAAAAATAACAAAAGGCCCTAATTCAGTTTTTTGAAAACCAAACAAAATTGGTTAGGACAAGTTAGACGTAATAATCACTAAAAAACTGGTTTTGGTTTTAATCATTCAAAAGGACAAGTCCATGTTGACTTGACTTTTTTTTTAATATCCAATTATACCCTTCTATGTAAAAAAAAGTCATCCTAAATCTATATTTCAATAATAACTTTGTTTGTTTTTGTTAACATTTTTAATATACATTAATTTTTGCAATGCGCAACAAACGTCATAAAATCCTTTGTGCAGATCTGCTGACCTCAGCTGATCATTAGCTATTTAGCTAAAACAAAACACAGAATACCGATCTTAATGCGAGTAGTACTGTAGTAGGTATCATAATGACGCTCTGGCATCCGTGACTGCCATGCTATGTCTTGATCCGTGTTTACTAATGTGGGGTTCGGCAAATTTTATTTTGTTTATCTTCTGTCAATTCATGGAAAGAATGGTCCAGATTCTGTGATCTGTCACCGTTGTTTTTATGCAGAAAAAAACAAAATTCAAATGTTACATTTTACATGCCGTACAGGCTTCAGGAACGCCAATTTTAAGTCTATTATCATTTTTGGTTGGATGGCTACGTGAGCTCAACTTAAAAGTGACTCAAAAAAAAACTCTGTCACCAAATACAATAAATTATAAATTAATTTTTGGTAGAGATCCACACAATAGAGAATAGAGGTCATCTACAAAAATCAATTCATTTGAAAATATAGTAAAAAATCGTTTATAATATTTTGAAATTATCCAGTGGCCCATATTTATTTAATTTCGGTGTAATTTTTGACAAAATTAAAGCATATTCAATTGAAATGATTTTGTAGGACATTATTCATCATGTTATGTATATCTCAACAAAAAATTAGCTCTCAATTTAGGACTTTCGAATCACTAAAGATGGGTTCGTATAACTATCCCCATTATCTTTCTCAAAGATGGGTTCATATAATTATCCAATTAAAACCCTAAGCTTGGTCGTCATCAGTTACCAAAAATTATATCACACGGTAAAGCTCTGAAAACTTTGGACTGGAACTGGTTCTGGGGGACCAAGCCCGGCCTCACCGTAGTAGCTAAAAAAGTAGGTTGGATTGGTTTGGGTTGGATTGATGGGCATCAAAAGTAAGTTGGGGTTAACTATCTGGTTAGGGGACAGAAAAGCATTTAAGGATCTTGTCAGTTATTACTTATTACTGCCACAGGACCACGGACTTAATATTATCTCCATTCCCCATCTATTCTTCCCGAGCACTCAACCAGTTAAATCCCTCTATTATTGTGATTGTGAGTGGACGTGTGGAAGAACCGAAGAACCACATAGTAAGTAGAGCATAAACTTGACTGTGCTTTGTTATCCACTCAAGATTAGTTTCACTATTCTCAAGTTTGGCTCATTTATTAAACGAGTTTTGAAAAAAATTCAAGTTTGGCTTATATAATATATGAACGATCCCGAGCCAAACTGAGCCCGAATAGTTTGTTTATCGAGCTAAGCTTCATCGAGCTCCTTTCTTACACGAGCATAATATAGGTTAACTTGGCTCATTTATTAAATGAACGAGATCAAGCCGTGCGGCTCAAATTCCACCCTTACCTCTCTAGGCGCACCTAACACCCGACCCACCCACAATCATATTTTTTAAATGAGCCCATGCTCATATTTCTGGGTCCATAAAAAGTTCAACCTAACGGCCTAAAAAATTCATTGATTTTTTGTGTGGTGTGGATGAGTTCCATAAAAACCTTTTAACTCATCCCAAAAATTATGGCCACGCCAGTTAGAATATTTGCTTGCCCTCTAGTTTTCTTTCCTCACAGGTCATAGCGCTGGAAAAAGTGTTGGTGACTACAGTGAACATAGGCAGTCCGACCTTTGCTTCAGATGGGGTCAAGAGATTTTTGTTCTCGGTGGGGTGGTGGGTGGGTTCATCAACTCATCATCAAAAATTCTCATACTGATGACACATATGCAAAAAGGTTATTCTCAAAGCTATCACGCGTTTTAATGAGTACACGCTTCGTTAATCACCAAGTGCATCTTCCATTGAAAATGTGCACTCCTACACCACAGCCCAAGTCACCATCGCATACCGACAACAAGATGGGTTGAAAGCCATTGCTCCAGAAATCCCTGGGCGAATACAACAAACTCAAGTGTGATACTGCTTAGAGCATTCCTAATGACAGGTGACTTTGAGGGAATATAGTAACTTGTCACTCTTATGAGCCAAAAACAATAGCCAATGCAAAAATATTATGGAAATAGTTATTCACAAAATAACAATAAGAGTAGCACTTGCTATTGAGATTATTACTTAGTTGTGAATTTCCAACGGTCCCACGTGTTTTTTTAATATTTTTATATGCATTGCGCAATCTATAGTAGCTTTTTCACCAGCAAAATAGCTATGAGAAAAAATAGTCCTAAATTAACAAGTTGCTGCTTGAATGCTTTTGACCCACACCGAAGAACATTTTAGACGTTTTACATGTAGGTAACATCTGCTACGTTGCCCTGAGGGAATATAAAGCTTATGCACAGTTGCACAAATGCACACACACTACATACCATATCCCCAAATTTGGTAAAAGCTATTTATGATGTTTACATTTCGAATTTCCATACATAAGTATTCCAGGCAAAGACGCCTGAGACTGGTTGCACAAGACCAAATGATCATATTTTAAGGGTGTAATGACCAAAAAGAATGAGATCGTTGGGATTGGTGTCAACCATTTTTGACCACTGTCCTTACCAACGGTACTGATTTGCAATTGTCTGTAACAGTAAAACTGAACTCCGGCAAAATTAACCTTTCTCTGATACATAATCGGTGTACTTTCTGTAACTATCATCCTACAATCCGATGGTTAAAACTTATAAGTAATGCCAATCAACTTGATTTCAATCCTATGAATCCACATAAGCTTCTCCTATCTTATATCTTACCAACTATTCTATTTGACAAATCTGAACAGATCTATACTGGTGAGCGGTGGATAAGAAAGTCTTGTAAGACCTGTAACTATTATATGAAACAGTACCAACATAGTACAAGATCATGATGCGCTCAAATGATGAAACAGTCATACAGAACACACTGACGATGGCGTACTTTCTCTCGAGATCCAATGTGGAGAAAATCATTAGCCATTGGCTCTTCCTTCGCAATCTGTTTTGAGGCCTACATTCCAATATACAAAAACTGTTAAGGGTACCAGCCAATATTGATAACATCTGAAAAACTGTGAAGGTTTAACCAGTAAATATCCAGTTATTAGACAAAATTAAAATAACTAAACCTAAGGAGATATTTGAAGTCTACATGTTTTCTTAATATCCAGTGATTGTCTCGTATATACCGATAACAGCATATGAAAACCTACAGAAACAACCAATATTCAACTTTGCATGCTTGAGAGTTAAGACATCTACCAAAAGCACATCTGGACAGAAATTCAACACGGAGAATGATTCAAACCCCAACAGAAACATCTATCTTCTGAAATAATTACTCCAGCCCAGCAGTCCACTGACAGATATCAAATTTAGTAAGGTTCACTGAAACAAATAGAATTGCTTACCCTATAGTTTCAACGTCGTGCCCTGGAGTTGCAGCGGAACTCAGCTAATAGCGCTATATGATCAGATGACCACTCTGGAGATGGAAGTGCTGTATCTTTCCTTAAGCTTTCCTCATCCAAGAGCTCCAGCAGAGATTCAAGAGATAAAGAGTTTGCTGAAACCAAAAGCCAATCCATTAGATTACCTGCCCATATGAAAATTGACTACTAAATGTTGTAATCAGCTTCCAACAATAATCATAATAAATGGGTTGATAACGAACATGAATAAGAGTGGAAAAAGGGTGACACACAGTTTACCTGTGTAGAATATGTAATCAACAGTGCAAATAAAATCTCTAGTGCAGTACGTAAATAAAGGTTCGTTTGTTGTGAGGTCTGTTCTCATCCTCTGCTGTTCTAAACCAGGGGCACGACTCCTTGCAAAAGATGAGTAAGCACTGACCTATAACAAGATCGATAAGACAATAAGTAGATAGTCAAAACAATTCAGCAGAAGTTGATTCTATATATTTAAGTTTACCAGGGGAAGCTGATGAGACAGCTTGGCAGGAGGATGCACTATTCCGAGGGGGTCTATTGTTAGATCTGGATGCATTTGTTCAACCTTACCCATCGCAAGAAGTGCATGAGGAGCACTGCAAACAAGTTCAAGATATTTCCAATAGTGAAAGACGTTTTGGGTACTACTGAAAAATAAATTCTAGCAATCATATTAGAACCATGGGCAAACCTTCCAGGAACAGAATTAAAATCCCCGCAGACTAACATTGGAATGTCTGCACTGGCAGCAATTTTCTCTAGACCTTTCAAAAGAGTATGAACCTAATACAATGAAAAAAAGCATAAAATGAAGCACTTGTAGTGAATAAAAATAACTAAAATGAATTTCAAAGTAAAAATTCCCATTTGAACCTGCCAGAGCTTCACATCTTTGAGATCTTGGTTTACGTGTACATGTGTATTTGCCTGTAACATAATGCCCGAAGAAAAGAATAAACATGGTTAAAAGATGCTCCATAGATGAAATCATACACAAGTCTTTTATTAATAAAGTGCTCCTTATGAGACTGAGAAATAATGTTACTACTTGAGAATTTAATTATTTTTTAAAATGATTAAAGCAGGGTTTAAAGGAATTATTAAGGGTGAACTTAGAATATTGTAGAAGTGAAAGTGTGTAAGGCAGATGTCTTCGGCCTACCACGCAAAGCAGTTGCCTTTTTGCATCAGTCCCATGATTGTTAAATTTTGCTTCCAGAACTGCTATTAGGGCAACATTATCCTAAAAGAAAATTGATGGGCCAAACCATTAGTAAAAGCACTAATACCTTTACAAATGAGTATATTTGTACGCTAAGAGATTAAGTTATTATATCCACCTTAAGTAATCTATTCAAACATGTCTTTCTCGAAAGACCAGGATTATTAGTAATCAATGCATCAGTCAAAGAATGAGCAGCCTTATTAAACTCTACCTGCAAAATGTAGTTATTAATGGCCGAGAAACAAGATGAAAATAACTATATACCAGTACAAGAAATTTCCAGACCTCGTATTTTTTGACATGAGAAAATCTCTCTCGGCGGAAGAAAGTTGCACAACCATCAACTGTGTGTGCAGTTCCATTAGAAACCTGCAACCGTTACAAATGAAGATGACAACATGAAGGGAACGCAACAGATCTGAACATAAAAACAAATCCAAAAGTATAACCTCTGTTGTCTTTTTCTTGTAAAGTGCTTGATAACCATGTTTATCCAACTCAGGAGCAAAAAATTCCTCAAAGTGGTCACTCTGAACCTGAATAAGAAGATACAGTAGCCATTCTTAGCATGGGTACAATCATAAAATTACATATACAATAATAAACAACACTGCATGGTCCTATCATCTTCTACGCTACAAGATCCCAAGAGAGCTGTATAGACATAAGTTTACTGAAATTTGGACTTTGAGAAGCATCTTAATAAGCTGAATTCAAGAGCAGCACACCCCCCCCCCCCCCCCCCGCTCTACATCATTACACAAACTCCATTACATGGTCTCAACACATGCTTAGATTGCAGTCTAACAATTGATAGGAAAAATAAGTATTACAATTCCACAAGAAACCTTGATATTTCAACCGTCTATAGATAACAACCCCCTTTGTCCAATCAACAAAGGTTCTTTCGATCTCTTCAATAATCTGTACGTTCAAAGATCCTCCCGCTTCTTAAATTCTAAATAACCCACACAATGTCTCAGAAGGTGGTTTGAAATCCATTTAGCCCTTGTAACTAATGGTGCTTGTACAAACACGTATAACCAAAGCAAATTACAGGAGAAAAGAGTTTATTGATTCAACTTAATCATAAATTGCCAAGCCCATGGATCATAGAATAGAAATCTAGGATGTGTCTCCATGAGAGGGCCTTGAGGGTAACATGAAGACGGAAACTGTGCTGAATGAGGAAGTCTAAAGAACCTTACTTGAGAAATTAATTCAGTACTAAGAGATTGATGAAATTGACATACTTCTCTTATCAAGTCGGAGTCACTATCTTTTCTTTTAGATGACAAATTACAGAATACAATTTACACATACTGAATTTCAATAATTGTTCTATCAACGTATAAAAGCATATCATCATTGAAGTTCTATAGAAAATTTAGGTGAAGTACAGGTTGACCTTTAGAATTTAGCTTCAAAAGACATGTGTGAAAGGACAAATTAAATGAGTATGGCATCTAAAGACTTAACCATATGCAACCATCTAAGTGGCACAGTACAACACTACCTACAAGATGATTGGTAAGTATATTTTTTATAGTAAAACTGATATTGTTAAAATAAGATAATATGTTACATCTGAGAACTACATATAGTTAAGAAGAAGCTTATTACAACAGTTACCCAACCCTAGTAAACCCAGTAATCCATCTAAGATGATGCTAGTTTCTAGGACTTGGACAAACAATCCATTTTCAAACGTACGCATTAATCTGATATGATGAAATTGTAAACAAACTGTATAAAAAAACTCAATATATTAAAGTAAATCTAGAAATCATGTGTATATGGCATACCTCCTGTAGACAAATAATGTCGGCATGGTAGCCTACTATCTCTCGCAACAAATTCTGCTTACGGTATGACCAAGAAAGTGCCCAAGAAGGACAGTAACTATATGATTCAGTTGTGGCATACACCTCAGCAAGAATGTTGTATGAGAGCACAGTAAAGGTTCCTGAGGATGCTGTGTGGCCATCTAAATCCAAATGACTTGTCATATCAATCCCATCAACCGGGATCAAGCGTCGAGGAGTAGGAGTGGGAGCTGGAATGACTCGAGAAGTCAAAATAGCTTTAGCATGTCCAACTGGTAATTTAGTTTCTGCATCCACGGCAACACACTCAAACTTGAGAACATGACCAATATCATCTACTGTCGGGGTATACGTTTTGGAGCGTCCAACTTCAAACCAAATTTCACCACTTGTCTTTTCAGCGGTAGGGTATACAGGTGCAGAACCTAAACGGCCAAATAACTCTTCCTCCTCTGTTCCATTATTTTCATTAGCAGCAGTGGCTGGTCTGTCATGTAAAACACGATGATGCTGCCAGGCATCTGAAAAGCACCTAGAAGAGCAATGGTAACTTTTGAGTGCAGGTACTTTTGCCTTGAGACAACCCAAGCATTGCAAAGTAGCTTGTTCCAAGGGATGAATACTGCAAACGGCAACTTTTTTATCACTCTGGATACGGTACCTGCAGATAGATATACAGTATTAGGACACGTGTAGTAAGAAGTGCAAAAGTGCAAAAGAGAAGAAGGGAAAGGTTTACCACTTGTGCCTTATGTAGTATCGATCGATAGGGGAAGATTCAGGGACATCGTGAGTGATAAAAGAATTGTCAGAAGGACGCTGCAGTAGAATGTAGGGAGTAAGTTCGCAACCAACAATAGGAATGTCGGATGGAAGATGAACTCTCACCAGAGTCAGCATACTGAAATGATATTATTAAACCCTAACAATGGAATAATAATCTTTACAAACGAATCCGCCATTTACTTAAACCAATCCTTAAAAAGATTTAAACTTGACAACAATTTCTCATAATCGAAACTAGGGTTTTACTCACTTGACTCTTTCTTCTTTTTAATAATAATCATTTCTTCTTTTTTTTTTTTATGTATTTATATTTATATGTAAGGAGGGCCCCACTTGTTGTTATGGAACGGACCAAGGATAATATTTTTTCTTTTCTCAATTTTCACATATGAAAACTAATTTGAATTTCATATGGATTTTAAGATTCCCAGACTTTAAACTAGATAAGTACAAGCAGGCAGTTGGTGAGCGGAAGGGGGGAAAATGGTAAATGGGAAAAGGTGGGGAGAGAGAGAGTTGCATTTAAAGGACTTAAAGGAAAACATTATTGATTATGACTACATGGAAAAAGACCAAACTTCAAAACAAAACCACGGACAAAATCATTGTAAAAAGTTGATACGTTTTAGAAATGTGAATATGGATCGGTTTCTACTAGACACAATCACACAACACATGAATGATTGGTAGTAAATCAACTCAAGAAACAAAGTTTCACATTGCGGAGAAAAACTTGATTTACATATAGATGCATGCAAAAGAATTCAAAAATCATACACAACATCAGTTGAGCCTCTATGATTTGACCAAGGAAGAAGTCCGCCCCTGAACCCCATAACGTTGAGCTTTGAGACTGGTTTCACAACGTTAGACTTCCTTCTCTTTGCAGGTTTCTTCCCACCTAGTGTAGCTTTATTTGAGACACTAGCCGAGGATGGCTTGGACAGTTTTGAGACTTTAATTGCTGATCTTCCAGTTTTGGTTGGTGGTGCATATATTTTTCCGGCTTTGGGTTCAACAGTTCTTCACCGTGATGTCTCAACAGCTACTACTTTCCCACGGCCTCTAGAGGGTTTTGCCAATTCACTCTTACTTTTATGATTTGAGGCTCTTATAGTACTGCTCTTACCCTTCAAACTTACTCGAGCCTTGTCGCTGGCCATTCTGAAATTATCTATAGCTCTCATTCTTCTAGATCACTTCATCAATTCGGTCTGCCAGACTGGTGTCTTTCTTCGCAACCAGATTTGTTACTTTACCTGTTACAATCTCTTGCTACGGATTGCCAGATATTGTAATAAATTTGTATTAATCCGGGATAAAAAAATGATAAGCAAATACAACCTAATCGAAATTGATCAATGAGAATGATGTGTTTCCATTCACCCAAGGAAACAAACCCTTTGAAAAACACGATCTCTTGCTGACTCACAACAACTGGTTCTGGAATCATATTCAGAAGCAATATTACACAGCAATAAAGCCAGAATCATACAGCATTATTACATAGCCATCTCGCAAGCCTGAGCAAAATAAGCATGGCAATCCATAACCACATTAAAAAATGTCATATAGAATGATGGTAAATTCATTATCAAGATTCAAAAAGATCTATAATAATGAAATTCACACAGCATCACTGCAATAGCACATTAACACCACATGAAACAATGCCAAATCAGATACATAAAAATTAATAATCTTAGTGCAACCCCCACACCTGAAATCAAAAGATCCCCAAGAAAAACTAATGCCACAGACGAAGAAATGCAAATGTAGATAAATTTGTAACGAAATTCAATCTAAAGAGACATGAATTCATCCTGATCACCAAAGAGAATGCACAAACAAAACAAAAAATGAATGTTTTTCTTATAGAAATGTGTAGTGATCATAACATGCTTCTATCAACGAAATGAGAAGAAAAATAAAATAAAATAAAATAAAAATTTACCTATGGAATGATATCAAAATATTGTGTGTACGTGAGAACCTAAGAAGAAGAAAATCAGAGAGAAGGAATTGAAAAAACTGTTTTTCTCTCACTTTCTATTGTATTGTGAGTTTGAGAGGTATGCTCGGCCTTGTTTCTTAAAAAAAGGAATGAACAAAACTGAACCTCAAACGAATTTCTTGGACTAGTCAAATTAAACAACAAATTCCACTCCAACAAATCTTGGCTGTCCAATCTCCAATCTTAATCTTAATATAGGATATGTTCATGTGTCAGAAATGTTATTAGTTAACAAAAAGCACACTTTTCTCTCTCCATGTTTTATAAAACACACACTATATTCATTCACAACTCAAACTTTCAAACCAACTTGAGGTGATTGTAGTACCAGTTTCTTCAACAGATTTCAATTTCGACAGTGCTTGTTTTTCTCCATATGTTAGTGCTCCAAGTCCAAAACTTTTGAAAAAACTCAAAGAGGGGAGGGGGAAGAACCGAAGAAATGACCAATGACTCGGGTAGGGTATACCCACAGTAATTTGGTTGAGCCTTAAGAGTATGATATATAGCTGAGGGGATAATCATTAGCTGGTAAATAATCAACATCACTGACACAAGCATGGAAACAGAATTATACAGATGCTCAAAGATGCAGAGAAGCACATACAACCGTGTGAGTTACAATTTTACCGCACATAATCACACTATAGTACATCCTCAATCCGCATATAGTTGAAACTAGGAGCACAGACACTTGAAAGATAGTGCCCTGTCATGTTTGATAGGTGTCAGACACTCAGTCACTTCAAAAAAACCTAGAAAGACGCCAACACTTTTGGGACACTCTATGACACTTTAGAGACAGTCAAAATTGTGGCATAGGTAACAAAGAATTAGGAATCATTTTGGGTATGTTACTTGACTCTTGAGATTTAGACTAATAATTGTCTTGGTCTTTTTCATAAGCTACACACTAAGGAAAGAGTTCTACACTGATAAACGTGGGCACAGTGGTTGTGTTGTTTAGTGACATTTTTCCTGTAGCATTGTAAATAAATTAGATATTTCATCAAATAGAATTTAACATTTTATATAATAAGATGTTCTACATCAAACTATAGATGTTATATATATATATATATAAACAAAAATAGATGCACTCATTGCTTCACTAAAGCATCATCGCCATACTCAAGTCCTAGTTTTTTTTGAGATTTGTCATATTCTTCGTGTACAACTGTGTCAGTGTCCATGCTTCCTAGGTTGAAAATGTTCATTTTTAAACACACTGGCAGTATACAAAGAGGCCATACAATTTGCTTAGTCTATCAAATTTTATGTTACATTTGGGTGATGATACCAAAGGCCTGGGGCTCGAACCCCGTCAGCATCAAAGAGTTACTGATCTCATTTAAAACAGACTTATTAATAAAAATAAAAATAAATTTATGTTACATAAAGATCAAATGTCCTGATATGATTAGAAGTTATCTGCAGATATTCCCTTCAAGTGATATATAATCTACAGTTCTTGGGTTCAAAGATTTCAGTCCCAAGATGCAGATAGAACTCTTTTTACTGATAAAAAAGAAAGATCTGAAAATTTAGCATGCTGAGGGAACTTTGGGAAACATAACAGTTACAACAGTCATAAAAAATAATTGAAATAGAAAATAGATCACAATTATGACTGAAAGGTATCTGTACCTCTAATTTTAATGAAGAAATCAAACTGGAATGGTACACCGATCTCAGGCAGTCAATAAGATTTGTACAGGCCAAGCATTGGTTTCTCTCTCTCTTCCATTCTTTTCTTTGCAGCTTCCCTCGCTTTAAGTGCGTCTGCTTCCTCCTTTGACACAACCTTGGGTCTCTGATGTTGCCTCTTTCTCTTGTTGACAGCAATTGATGAGGGGGCACCTTTAACTGGTCTTATGGGGTTCACTGACCGAGGAACAACCAAACCGGGTGCGGTCCCTTTTGGGTATTTGGTCCCACCTGCATCCTCTTCACTAGGTCCGGCTTCTGAAGCTGAAAATGTCCTCTTCGAATCTGAATCTTCTCTTTGGGATCCAGATGCACCCTGAAACATTGGGAATGCTTCTGCCTGTGTCGCCCACTTACCTGGTTCCACGCCAGTTTAAGTAAATACCAAATAAGAACAAATAAAGAAACACATAAACTTCAACATTACTGAAAAAATAAGTCAAGAATGCTGGGAAAATACCTAAAGCATCCGAATAGTATAAGCCTGAGTTCGTATCATAGTAATAGCTGGTGGCCGGATTGAAATAATATCCTAAAGTGCTATCGAAGTCCCACTCTGCAACCATCAGAAGCTGTTTCAGTTTTAGTAGCAACTAGCAACAACATTAAATACAACTCTGAAAGAAAAATAATTTGCAACGTGGATCACAAAAGCAGTCAACAGTCTGTAAGCTACAAGAACCAAAACCTTGTATCTTCAAATAAAAAGGTGAACCTATTCCAATATGCCATCTTGCCCTAATATCAAAATTCTAAAAGAAAGTACAACGAAGAACCATGGGTATAAATTCACGACAATGAGAGTCCTGGGGTATATCGTACCAAAATATCAACACCATAGATAATTATTACAATATCCAAAATTCTAACTTATAATTCATAATCTTCTAAACATATTTAAAAGAACAAGAATACAGTCCAATAGATGGTTGGTTAGTCCAACTATTGGCCTTAAGTCCTTCCCTAACTGTTTCCTGTGTATCTAAGGCTCTAAGCTAAACCATTGAAAACTTAGAATCAACATATATACTAGAGTAGATATATTACTTTTCAAAAAAAGAATAAAGAAAAAAGAAAAAAGAAATAGTAAAAATAATACCGTCTCTGGAAGCCGAAAAAGGTTTAGCAATTGCAGGATTACCACCAAAACTTGAATCCCGAGCCTGTTGAAGAGCTTCTAAATCCTTCTGATAGCTGCGCATAGCTTTCTGTAAAGCAAATTTTGTGAGACAAAACTCAACGACCAACGTTGTACAAACAAAAGGCAGATTATGACTTTAATACATCATTTTAACAGACACCCAGTTTTGGCAAAATCCAGCAAACATATATTTGGTTGCACTTTTGAGAATCTCTTCCTCATATGGAAACTCTTCACCAAAAGAGGGAATTCACAAACCCAGGAAAATTCTCCTGTGCTAACCAGGGTAGTTATGTGAAACACTGAAACCCTTCAAGGACCTCAAGTCCTTAACTAAATGTCTCGAGTGAAGTGTAACATTTTCTGAAGAAACTTTTCAATTAAGTGCCACTAATGCTTTGATGGATGTAAAAAGAAAGTGTCCATGTTAATCACTAGGAAGCATTTCTTTACAGGACAAAATGATTGAGGCCAAGTTGCCCCATGTCATGTGCAAACAATTTATTTTTAGTTATATACCTGTTTTGATTGATAAAACTATCATAATATCTAACTCAAGTAACGAAAAACTAATAACTATGTGAAGAAGAAAAACAACGACATCGACAATAAGGAAAACTTACAGCTTCAATCTGTTCCAGGGCACGGGCAGCTTCTTTTTGTGCCTTCTCCTTGGCTGCACCCTCTTTTCTCATATTAGCAAGTTTGAGAGCAACACTATCCTTGTGACGCTGAGCAATCTCATGATTTTTAATGCTCAAAGGGTTGTTGGATATAAATATCTTGCAAAAGTCGCACCATTTATTTCCCTGACTAACCCAATACTGGAAAACATAGAAACCCAACGTAAGTTAACAATTCAGAAAGAAAAAAATTTGTGACTATTATTATGTGATTCTAAAGTTTGGACTATTCAATTAGCAATAATTGACGATAGAGAGATAGATGATGGAAATACCTCAGTCATGGCTGCAAAATTGATACGGGAAACCCTAGTTTTCGATCGATAGGTAACCTTGTCTCCTTTGTTCAACTTAAATTTACTAGTGCCTCCCTCTCTTTTTCCAATATTACATATTTGTGCCACAGTCCTTAATTCTTTGACCATGAAATTCCCATATGGGCTGGTCATCCAGCTACTCGAGTCGAGTTTTAGGATGCACAATCTCGGCTCGTGTTTCTCACAAGGAGTCTAGATTTCTATTTTTCTAGGCTATAATTTCAAATTCAATAATAGATTCTATAGTTTGATTCTTGTTTTGTTTAGTCTGAATGTATTTATGTTAATCATTTAGTTTTATGAACTTGTAAATTGAGACAGGACAGGAGAAGTCTGATGTTTCGTATCAACTATAGCTATTGTAGAAGTCTCCTATGCTTCCTATTTAAGTGCATATAGTTATTCTAAGGTAAAAATTGTGTTGGTTTTGTAGCTACTGAGACAGGATGAAATGTTGCATGGTATGCTGATGAAACCTAGGAGACCTCGAGGAGTTGTATTGTGTCCAACAAGGGAGCTATCCGAGCAGGTACTTATGCATTTTCTAGTTTAATACATGTGGTTTAATTCTATAGTTGAGAGTTGAAAGTTCAGATTTAGTAATGACCCGTGGAAAACTATTGTAGGTTTTTCGCTTTTATCAATCATGGTCTAATGTTAAATCCTGCTTATGAATCATCAGCCAAATTTATCATATTCATCTTGCTCTGTTTGGTTTCCAATCATTTGCCTACTAGCCAACTTGGTTTTTGTTTTTCAGGAGTGATACTTGTTCAATAGTTGATAGTTGTATTTTCTTTTTGTTGTCCAAGTTGTTCGCCTAATTTGACCCTCAAGAATGTCTTTGACAGACGGTGTAAGGGGATGATCCATCCAGCGAATAGCAAGTGAAGGGGCATCTGAGATACGATAACAAAGGCGATATATCAAGAGAGATAGTTGGACAATTACATGTGGAATTAGAAAAGAAGATCATGGGATAAGGGAGGTTAGAGAGGAGGTGGTTAGAAAATATATAAAAGAGGAGAAAGGAGAGACCGCCAGGGGGAAAAAGGAGAAACGGCCGCGGCTCGAAATTTCTGAGAGGTTCAAAAGAGAGAGTCTCATCTCAGAAAGAGAGTGAAGGTGTGAAGTTAAAGGGTAATAACAGAGGGGTTCACACAATGGCATTGATCGGGGAACGTTGGGACTTCGAGTGGTGATGAACCATTTTCAAAGTCAAATATTCAACTTGCGTGGATGATGAGGAATCCACGACCGTGAAAACAGTAGGACTTCGCCGGAGGAAAGGCGAAGAGAGAACACAGAACCAAAGATGGAACCAACCTAAAATAAATGGGTTTGGTTTCAAGATTCAACTCAACAACCAACCGATCGGTTCGGTTCATGGTTTCAAGCGGAACCATCCAACCAAGAACTCCCTTTAATCCCCGACTCTCATTTCATTTCAACGCTTCCTATTGACAAGTCTTATTTTTTTATGTGTGCTCTAGGTCTTACCTTGAAATCTCCTCATTCTCAAAACTTGGTTTTCTATCAAACGAGGTTGGTTTCATTTGGGTTGGGGTTTCGGGATGATAGAAGGTTTGTTTCGTCTGGTGATTCACTTGTTTTTCTCTTCTCGATGATGAGATTGCTCCACAGTTGCAGAGGAGGAGGCTGAAATGGATCAATTAAATCAAGTTTGAACATTTGAGGCAACCAATCCTCCTATATTATGGTGGAATTCTTTTATCGAGAGACGCTCAATTTGGTGTCGAGGAAGGTACCAAACTCCTTATCGGGTCTATATTTTTCGTAAACCTCAACCAATTGTATAAAGATCGTTACATAGCTTTCAAAATGAGACAAGAACATGTTTGAGGGTGATAATGAAATAGTAATGAAACTATGAGGACAATGATGCTATAAGTTTGTGTCTCGAGTTTAGGCTGAGCTTGCACATTGAACGGATGGGGAGCCATGTTGACCCACATGTAAAGATAGAACTTGGGGCAGTTGGATTCTGTGTTATGACAATAGTCGAACTGGAGCCACCAACTTTTATGCCTTCCGGTCTTGCGGCGTAAAAGAACTTTATAATATATTGTTTGCTTGTGGCCGATACAAGAGCTTGAGCAATAAGTATTCAACATCAAGAGAAAGAATGAGATCAACGAGGTTGGGACTAGGATTGATGATTGGAGCATCCAGAACACGAATGGTAAGATAAATGGTAATATGGAAGGCATACACATTCTGATTTGATCCATCTCACCTCATTTATTACCTTATTTGCATACTATAGTATCATCAAAGAGTTTTCGCATTAAATGTATATTGCATAATATAACATTGACAGGCCCGTACTATATCACGGGGAACGTTTTGTTTAGTTTTTCAATTAAAATGAAGCTTGCTTTTAGATATTGCTAGGTGGTGAGGAATGATAGTTGTGTTAAATGTTGTATCCATGAAATAGAGAGCAAGGTCTTCAAATTGTTTCATATAGTGAAGGAACGAAAATAAAATACATGTTGACCATCGGTAGGGGGGGAATGCGGACTAGATGTCCTTATCAAACCATGACGGGGGATGAGCCATTCTTGAGACTAGATGTCGAATCAAACTTGATGAGTGCCTCTAAGCCGCAGAGCGGGGGATGAGCCCCGTGGACCAATGAGATGTCGAATCAAGCTTGGGGCAAAATGAGTTGCCCTCTAAGCCGAGAGCGGGGGGATGAGCCGCCTTCAGCGGACTAGATGTCCGAATCAATCTTAGGGGCAAAAGCTGCCTCTGAACAGGGGGATGAGCCGCCCGTGGACCCCTTGAGATGTCCGAATCAAGCTTGGGGGCAAATTGAGCGCCTCCCCAAGCGAGAGAGAGGGGATGAGCCCTTCGCGGACTAGATTTCAAACTTGGGGGCAACCCCAACAAGCTTCTCCTGGTGATCAAAGAGAGCGGAGGGATGAGCCACCCAGCGGACTAGATGGTCTTGAATCAAACTTGGGGTAACCCCAACAAGCTTCACTGGTGATCATCAAAGAAAGGGGATGAGCTTCATGGACTAGATGTCCGAATCAAGAACGGTGATCAAAAAGCGGGGGGATGAGCCCTTCATGGATTCCGAATTAACTTATGAATGAGTTCTTTGAAAGAGAGTTGAGGCGGGGATGAGACACATCACGGACATAGTAGTGGGCCATGTGAAGGAGAGTTGGTATTTGGGATGAGACACGCCACGGACATAGTGGTGAGTTATGTGAGGAGAGTTGATGGTGGGTTGAGACACATCGCGGACATGCTAGGGAGTTCAATAAAAGGAGAAGGGGGGCAAACATTGATATCATTGATGAAGGCCGTGGAAAAACAAACCGGGGCAAGTTTATATCTGAATATATTCCTTGCTATATGAGTGGAGCAAGTGGGAGGAGCCATCCGTGGTTCTTGTCCAAAACAAGCATTGGTTAGACACACCCTTAAACTAGTAGGGGCAAAAACTTCAAAGAGATGGCTGAGAAAATATCAATATGAGCGAATGATATAAATGGAGACATATTCAAACTATTAGATAATTCGAGATGGCAATGAGAGCTAGTGTTAGAGGATTACACAAAATTATGAGATCACGTCATGATATGCGAAGGTTTGGAATTTAAGTATGTATATCTGAGGGGGCGTTGTGGAGGTCTTCGGGTCCACCGTCTTCGTCGCCGACGGACGAGAGGGGCATCTTCGGCCTAATTCGTGACCCTCAAGATGACATGTCTTGGGACGAGAGGCAGTGTAAGGTAGAAGAAAGAGGGAGCACGTGATAAGCGAATCACATGGAATCTGGAGGGACGCGGAATCTGGAGGGGCATAGGGACCAGTGTGGTTTCAACGACCAAAAGGGAGGCAGAATAGTGAAGGGGCATACGGGAGTACGATAACAAAGCCGCGATATATCAAGAGATAGTTGGACAATTAGGGGTCGTGGAATTAGAAAAGAAGATCATGGGATAAGGGAGGTTAGAGAGAGGAGGTGGTTAGAAAATATATAAAAGAGGAGAAAGGAGAGACCGCCAAGGGGAGAAAAAAGGAGAACTACGGCACAACTTGATCCCCCTGAAAGGGGTACGTAGGCAGCCCTAGATGGGTTCAGCTGAGAGGTTCAAAAGAGAGAGAGTCTCATCTCTGAGAAGAGACAGAAGAGAGTGAAGGTGTGAAGTTAAAGGGTAATAACAGGGTTCACACAAGAAACACAAGATTTTTGAAATCTTTATGCAATTCCTTTCCCGAATGACAAATCAAGAGCGGGATGCCATTAGCAATTTTCTTAATATCTGAATTAACCTCGAATTTCTGATCGCCCTCCTAATGTTTCTTATAGTGCTCACAGAGGCTTTGCAATTTTGCACTGCCATACGGATTCTGTTGCACAATACTGCCACAGTCGCTCGTGGCCAAAAATTTCAAAACTAAGCAAGGAGGAGGACCATTTTTACTGTCTAGTGGAAACAGCTTTTAGTATATAACCAGGTCGTTCAATTATAGGTAGGTGAGTTTAAGGAATGATAATGGATAAAATGGTTGAAGCTGTAAGACGTGATGTGAGAATTCGAACTGGAAGCACAGTACACAATTCCACATAAATTCATCAACCAGAGCCACAGGCAAAAGTTTCTGGACCTGCCAATTCTGTTAATGCTAAAGTTAACACACCAGGACAGACGAATTTTACAATGAAATACATTGGTTAACACCATGTCTACGTTAGAAATGGTAAATAGCTTAGCTGAAGATACAACTGTATAGTGAAGGACATTAAATACATGTTGACATCGGTACAATATATAGACCATGACAATTGATGAGAAGTGTCTCCTAAAACTTGAGTTTATCCTAATGAACATCACTCCAAACACTTCCAAAGATTTTAGACCAGCTTTCATCCATCAATAGGATTGTCTAGAGCCAAAATCCAGAATTGCAATAAAAGCTGTCATTTGAACTGAATGTGCAACAACAGAGACTTGTGTTCGCCTAGTACATGTGAACCAATTCATTGATAACAAACCAACTTCACACTTCTTTTGGCTGAATTTGCTCGAAGTCAAATAAGTCTCACATCTGCCTTCCCATACACGGTGTAAGAGAGTCCATGGATGGCTTGCTGAATAGCAGTGGTGACAGGATTCCTAAGTCTTCGGTTGTGTTCGTACTTGTCCTGGATCTGCTCATCGTAGATGATAAAGCGGTGGAGGTTTTTGTCCCTGAAGTACTTCCCACAGAACTTGTTGAGCAGAAGACGCCGATGCCTCTCCTGTAACCATCTTCCAGGAGCATCGATATGCTTCATGAGTAGCTTCTCGGCCATGACAAGATCCTGAATAGAAGAAAAATAGATAAATTTCATATTTGGCTCTTCAATGCTGTTCTGTCTCGTCTTGATTTTCACGAGTGAGGTAGTATTATGGAAATGACTTGGCTAGCTTCAGTAAAAAAACTGCTACCTCAGAGTAGAAGTTCTCCATCCAGTGTGATTTTGGGTGGGGAACAGAACAGGTATATAAGCCAAACACGTAATGGTATCCAACATTCCAAATTACATTATTTTTTTGTCTATATAACAGTTCTTGCAACCGGGCTACGAATATGCTTCAATGCAACGCAAAACTTGAGTAAAGTGCTTAAGAAAGGATCGCTGACATGTACCAACGAGGGTAGGTGAATTAGGAAAGACCAAACAATTGAACACTCTTGATCTAGAGGCTTCTGCCGTGAGGTGAATCAAGCATGGACATGTTGTGTGAGGTAAGCAAGGTGCCAGGGAGAGGCATTAAGTTATACTCTTTATTGAGAAGCATCTGTTGTGGTATTGCAAAAATATGCTTACGATGCTCCAAAAAATTGTCAGACGTCAGGTAATGAGACCAAGCAAGTTCATGCTACTTGAACTTATGAATCAAATAACTTAAAAATGAAACAAATGAATGCACGGCCAAAGGTGAGAAACAGCCAAGATAGTTATGAAGATCAGGTATTTAATTAAGTCGAGTTCAAATAAGGATGATTCAAATGGAATTTATGTCAAGTTCTCATTTCCCTGGAAGCTAGAGATAATAAGTTGACTATAGCTGGTATCAGACAAGTTTCATACCCATGTAGATGCTGCCATTCTGAAGCAAGCAATAACCATCAAAGACGGAATGACAAAATGCCCAATGATTTTGAGTTGTGCTATATTAGAGGATGCAGTTCTACAGAGATTGACAGCTTAAGTTGTCGCTTTCAATTGTTTTATCTATATAAATTCTTCTTTTATTTTCTTTCCTTGTTGTCACATATCTTGATGGAACAAGGCATGACTCACACTATATTAAGTACTTAAAAGTCGAGCAGTTTGTTCTCGTATTTGCTACAATACTCAGCTACACTAAAACTGTTTTTAATCATACGAAACACAAGAACAATGACCATTAAACGGAATTACCTGAATCTTCTGGCCAACATATTCCAGTCTTTCATTACAAAATCGAGGATGCTCAAACTTGTGTTTTGATGGGTGCAAGAAACTCAACTGCATTTTCGTAAAGACAAAAGTGTATCAGAAGCTGAGGACCTAATAAGTTTTCCACACGAAGCATCATGAGCTGCATAGGATGATGTCAAAATGCACTACTTGGAGCCTTATTTCGGTACCGTTGCATTGAAAGTAGAATATAAACAATGAGATTACAAATCTTAGGCATACCTACATGCCCTTAACTTCTATGGAACTCTTATTCTGATTCTAAAGTAGGCAAGAAACTCTCTTGCACCTCACCACTAGGAATTTAAAGCATATTTTTATTTGTTTTTCCACCAGGCTAACACAGAAGCTCCACGAGCAAAGGAACCAGGTTATAGTGTCAGGTTGTACATTTATCTCAAAAGGAGTTTCATGACTTCAGCACAAAGATTACCTGAAGTCCGAGTCCAAGTTCGATGTTCCTGGCCTCAGTTATTTCTGGAATTCTATCAGTCATCCTTAGGGGATATCCCAATGTCTGCATGACTTGGGGCCTGCTCTCATAATCCCATATATTCCCGCGGAATCGATGCATACCAGGAGGAACACATGCCCTAAAAAGCCTTGGATGTGCAAATAACGCGTCTTCTGGAGGCTGCACATGAAAACAAGGGTCAATGTATGGAATGGAGATCTCACATTCTGCCCCAAGACATGCAAATCTCTGACCGCATATACCATGTACTAAACCATACCCCACCCTTTTTGACCTTGAAATAGACACATACAATCATGTATATCAAGGGGAAGAAATGACATCTTACAAGCATAAATTTATTATCAAGTATGCTATTTTCCAGAGCCCATACAATTTGATGGGTGTATTATATGAGGATTTACAATTATATGGAGTCTAGTGCCAAAAAAAATCCATTGGAGGAATATCCAAAATAACAATATCCTATCACCATATCCTTGTGGCTAAATATGCTTGGTCTTACATGTGCAGAAGGGCATCTCCTAGATGGTTCCACTAGACGGGGCGCTACTCTTCTTAAAAATCTCAGCCTCTTTGTGATGAGGTTCTGGGGGTTGAAATGAAAGGAAAAACTTCTCAAGAGGCAGATATGAAACAGAGAGTGCAATGACCATCTTATTTCAATATTTTATTATCTCTCCTCCACTAGATGTAATAGATTCAATTCAATGAGTAAAGTGTGAGGATCCTTACGTACAACAAACCATAGTTTCACATCCCAAAATTATAGATTTCGGGTCAATATATTTGCTCTGAAATGACAATGGTTCAAAAGATAATCAAACAAACAAACAAACACAAAATGAGCTGACCAGTTATACTTGCCTTGTACACAGCAACATCTTGCCAACCTAGTTTTTTGCCTTCAAATTCAACCGAAACGTAGTCAACATCTTCCAATTGCCTCCGTAACTTTGGTTGGCAGCTTTCATCTTCAGGGTCCATACCAAATACCTCAAAAAGAACGCGATAAACTTCTGGCATGCCAAAACAAAGATATATTGCCCCAAACAAAGCCCAGAACACAGACCTGGTTATGTCACAGAGAAAAGCATTCATTAGTAATTAAGTTGACAATATACCATATCAACACCCAATATCACCAGACAAGAAAAACAATTAGAAAAAATATATTTGTACTATGACCGTATCACAGTAACACTCTACTAAGTTGTTCTCGTTCAAACCAAGTGGAACATTCATGAGCTGTGTGATTTATGGAATTTTCTCCTATTTTTAATTTGATAACCTCACCAAGTCCCTCTCTCTCTTTCCCTGTATTGTAAGTGTAAGTATATTAATAAGCTGTACAAGTCTTATATTTACTCTCCCTTGGAACTTTTTATCCCTTGTACCAGGTTTAAGGTATGTATCCTCAGAGCATTGAGCAATTGATACATATTATTAAGTACCAAGGTCAATTGCAAGGTATGCTAATGTGAAAACTGATTCTCTTTCATCTAACGAAATGAAGACATTACTACCATTCCAGCAAAAGCATTTCATACATAAAACAAAAAAACTTACTTTGGCAGGGGCTCGCGATCTTTCCGAGGCAACCTGTCCATGTCATCAAATGGGAAAACCAAATTCTGCAAGCTAGCAGCTTTGATCCACTTGGGGATATTCCTCTTGCCAATCAACCCAAACACCCTCTCCCTCATTGGAGCAGGCGACTCTCTCGGATACCGCTGCAAAAAATACTCGGCTAGCCCCAACTCAAGCACATACTCCCCAAGAAACGAAAGCCTAGAATGACCAGACCTTACATGCCTAGTTCTCGCCCTCTCGCAGGACGGATGCTGGAAAGCTAAGTAGAACAAAGTATCAAACTGCTTAGCAGGATTATCATCCCCAAACGTATCAGACGGTTCAAGTGGGTAGCCAAGTGCTTGCTTAGCTTCGAGAAGGTACTCATCAATCCAGGTTTTATCGGCATTGTTAAGGCGGGCGGAAGGCAAGCAAGAGCTGAGAAGAGGGAAAGACTTGAGTGACAACTGAGGGCTGTTAAGAAACCTTTGAGCTAATCTAGCATCATCTAACGGAGGTTTAAGAATGAATCTTCTAGGAGGGAATTTTTTCTTGGGAGAAACAGCTCTTTTACGCTCAGCAAGCTCTTTAAGTAGTCTTTGAGGACTACTTCTGGGGAGTTTTTCTTGTGGGTCTATTGCAACAGCATATATACGTGGAATGGAAATGGAGTGTTTTGAAATTGGATTTTTCAAGTGTGTCTGGAAGGAGAGTGGGGATAGTAGTGAAGAAGAGAAAGAAATGTCAAATGGTGATGAATTTGTTTTGGGAGTGAAGGAACAAGTGAGTTCCATTGATGATGATGATGATGGACAGAGATTTTGCCAGGGGTTTTGGGATAAGGCGGAAACCCACCCTTAAATGGGCTTATTCATATGGGACATGGCTGCCTTTGTTTACAAAATTTTACAAAAGCCCCACAAAAGTATTTTTCAAGCCCTATTAAAATTTCGTGTCACCAATCTAAAATATTTTTTTAAGAAACCAATTTAAAATAGGAATATAACTCTTATTAATTAAAATGATAATTTTCCATTGGGAAATTTTATAACTTTTAATTGAAACGGAAATCATTCTCCTAAATTAAGTCAACTTTTATAATGGGATCATATCTCTCCTCCAATTAAAAACTAGTTTTTTAATGAATAATTAAAACAATTTGTTAAGAAATTCAACTAATCGCCTGAAAAAACAAATTATAACAATTTTAAACTAAAACATAATCTTTCTCCTACTAAAATGAGAATGAATTGCAATTCTAAATTAGGTAAGCTATTACAACAATACAACATGATCTCTCACAATTAAAAACGGGGTTTTTAAGTGACAATTAAAACGATTTTGTTACAAAATCTGTATATGTTATTGATCAAGGTTTCACAAGAACCGTGCATATGCACGGGCCTACAAGCTAGTATAGTTATATTACCACTTTACCAGTATGAAGTCTCAAATAGAACTACACTGATTAAATGTGCAATACGAATATTACACGTAAGCACCAATCTTCATACAAGAGCTACCAAAAAGTGGGTTGTTATATTTAATTTTGTACATTATTATTGAATTTTTTTGCTGATGCTCTTATTAAGTTTGAAATTGTCTGACTAGTATTCCATCAAAACGAATGTATGGGACCCTAGGGGTAAGGGTGTGGGTACCCGATTAACTGAAACTGAGAACATAATAGTTTTTTAAGGAAAACCCAAACCAAACTAAAATCATAATGGAACATAACATTATTGTACTTTTAACATAAAAAATATCGAAATAAATAAATAAAAACTCATAACATTTATTTATATTTACTATATTTTATTTATTAGTATAATATGTCATTTTCATAATATCTAATGTTATAAATAATATAAAAATATAGTTTGCAATTTTAAATATACAGTTTTATTTAATAGCAGTTCTAGAGTACGCGGGATGCATGTGTACGTAATCATCTCGTCCCTTAGTTATAGACTTTGTGGGGCAATACACCCTCTCTTCCTTGGTTATTAGAGGGCCCAAATGGTGGAGTACAGGTACAGCAGACGCATGCTATATTTTACATTTATTGAACTTATTATTAAATGACATAATTATTTATATCTTACTGTTTTAAAGAGAACTAGAAAGTAGACCTGTGCATATGCACCGACTCTTTTAAAAATTTGCTCTACAATCATAACAAATTGTGATATTTGTTTTCGTCGCTAATCTGTTTTAATTTTATAACAAATTGTTTTAACAAAGTCTTAAAAACCCGTTTTAATTTATTAAAAAATCGTTTTAACTAAGTTTTAAAAACCCGTGTTTTTTAATTGGGAGAGGAATCCCATTTTAATTTGGAAATGAATAGTTTTTATACTACTATTTGAGTTTTGGTTTTAAAAGGAAAGGAGATTTCCGTTTGAAGTTAAAAATCCGTTTTAATTTATTAAAAAATTATTTTAACTAAGTTTTAAAAACCCATATTTTTAAATTGGGAGAGGAATCCCATTTTAAATTGGAAATAAATAGTTTTTATGATACTATTTGAATTTTGGTTTTAAAAGGAAATGAGATTCCCGTTTGAAGTTGGATTCTAAAAGGAAAATAGTTTCTCATTTTAAATTAACTATTATATTGATGACGTGGAATTTTAATAGAATTCGAAAAATACTCTTTGTAGGAGCTTTAACATTAAAATATAGATGACTCCGTGAACAGTGTCGTTTTCTGATTATACCTCTAAATGAGTTCCATTGTTATAATCCCATTCAAAATAGTATTGTGTAATAACATACGTTATGGAGGGGTAAAACCGTTAATTTCTATAGTGAAATTAAGACGTTTTTCCTCATGCCCAACCTAGCTGACGGAAATTAAGACACATGTCCTTGGTTTTTACAATAATGTGCGATAATGCTACTGACCGTATTTTAACTTTTTGTTCTGCCCTGCTGACCGCGTGTTAGGAAGCTAGTTAATATTTAAAAAACGACTTGTTCGTGTAGTATTTTTGTATTTTTAGTACACATTTTTTAATAAGACCAATAAAAAATATATGCAAATAGTGAATCTCTTAAGGATCGAAAATGGAAAATCGGAATTAAAACTATTCAATAGGAACCAATGGTTATGGATATGGTTTCACAATTTTAAGAACTGCCAATAACTGTAAAATTAAACCCCCTACTAAGAATCTTTGAGGGGTGGCTGAATCGGTCAAAATTAGGTCATCAGATTCTTCAACTAAAGATACGAATATCGTACCAACCCATCGCATGCCACAACTTTCTTGTGATGTACTCATGTACCAAAACCCTAGTTCAGAATGGGAAGTGGTCACCCAAATCAAGTGCCAACACGAACTAAAGTACAACTCTAAAAATGGTCAAAACCAACGTGGTAAAAAAACAAAAAATGGATAATATATTCTCAATTGAAGCACGGTAAAGTCGGTCATCAATTAATTTACCCCCGAAACGGCAAGAGAAATTCGTATCGATTCTGATTCCAAAACGAGACGTAATAAATAATAAAATATAAAAAAAAAGAACACGTGGAACCTTTTTTTACATCCCGATTTGGCATTATTAACACTTGTGTGTCTCAAACTCTTAATCCTTTGCTATAAAAAAAGAGTCAGTAGCTGAAAGGGAAGCAGAAGACCAACTTTTTTGAACAAAGAGAAGAAGAGAGAGATTTTTTCTAGGGTTTAAGTAACCACCATTCTCACTTTCTAGGGTTTATCACTGGTATGACTACCTTTACAACTTATGTTTCTTTGATTCTGCTGAATATTTTCGTGCTGTTTAAGCTATCGTTTGTTGATTTTGGTAAACAATGTGTTGTTTTTCTTCTAGATCTACTGCCTTTTCAAGCAATGAAGTTGTTTTATACTAGTTTTACTTGAAAAGTTTGGAACGTTGAGTTGTTAAACTTGTTTTTTGTGTTTTCTGTTGTTTATTTGATAATCTAGACTTGTTTACTTACTTTAAAGCATGTTTTTTTTTGTTGCATGTTGATTTTTTGCGGTAGAATATTCTCTTAGGTTGCTTTGTAGTTGAAATTTTGCTTGTATGAGTGGGTTTTCATGTTTATTATCAAGTTTTTTTAAAGAGTAATCTGTGGTTGTTTTGTCATTTAAGATGACCTATGCATGAAAAGTTTTATACTTTTTCTACTGTTAGAAGTGGGCTTGCTCTGCTACTTTTTTCTTGGGTTGTTTTAAGTAGTGTAGGTACATATTATTTGAACTAGAGTTGTTGATTTGTAGTTTAAACTTGATGTAAAAGTCATCTCAGTGGATTTTATTCTCAGTGTGGGTTTTAAATTTTGGAGTGTTGCTCTGTTTTTGCACTAAATCTGTCTCTTTTCCCCTGGCTTTTACTTTTTAGGAAGATAGTCTAGATTTTTATTTTGTACTGTAAAGTTGTGGGATTTTATCTTTTGTTTCGTATACTGCTATATGTAAGTGATTACTGAGTCCATTAAGTACTGGTCTACTCTTAAAACAAGAGAGAAATGACATGTCCCTCACTTCCCCAGTTATGTAAAGCCTCCATATTTAAAAGGTGTGTTTTTGTGTTGTTGTTACCTTAACTCTATTGTGATTACTCCAAAGAGAGGTGGTTTTGTGTAATAATACATCTATGGATTTTTTTTTGATGGGTTACATCTATGGATTTTTTGCCAGAGTTTATCGTTATTGTTTGGTTATTGTTTGGACGACTTGTTTTGCGAAGGCATGCTCTACATAAATGAACTGTTTTATATTTCGACTTAGTTGTAGCCTCTTAACATTGTAATTGTGCTCTTTGCCCCATGTTTTGCAGATGACTTCTCCTAAGGTTGAAGATGCTGAGGCGGCAGAGGCTTTGCCACCCCCTCCTCCTCTACCAGATAATGTGGTTCCCATTAAAGCTGAAGTGGAATATGTTTACGAGTCCAAGGTTCCTAAGATTAAACGTCTTCCAATGAGTAGGCCTGGATTTGCGCGCAAGGGACAGCCGATACAGTTGCTCACTAATCATTTTGGTGTGAATGTTAAAAGCGTTGATGGTGACTTTTACCACTATAGTGTAAGTGCTTGCATTGCTGCACACCTTTCTTTGAATCATTAGTTTGACAAGTGAACTAATCACTCCTTTCCTGTCGAAGCAGGTTTCGCTCTCCTACGATGATGACCGTCCTGTAGAAGGAAAAGGTATTGGAAGAAAAGTCATTGACAAGCTTCACGAGTGTTATGCTGATACTGAGCTGGGTGGGAAGGACTTTGCTTATGATGGGGAAAAAACCTTGTTTACGGTGGGTCCACTCCCACAGAACAAACATGACTTCACTGTTGTGTTAGAAGATATCTCTTCAAATAGGTATAGTTGCATGGGTTATCTCTAGGATCTTCACGGTGTTGATATTGTCATTTCGGTACTAGAATTACTTACTTGGCAATCTTGTATCTGTAGAGCTGCTGCGAATGGAAGCCCCAAAGGTAGTGGAAGTCCGGATGAGGGTGATCGCAAAAGGTTTAGACGTCCATTTCAGTCAAAAACCTTCAAAGTTGCGATAAGTTTTGCTGCAAAAATCCCAATGAAAGCCATTGCATTAGCCCTCCGTGGCCAGGAATCTGAGAACTCTCAAGATGCTTTGAGAGTCCTAGATATCATTTTAAGGCAGCATGCTGCTAAACAGTAAGTACACCCCAACTCTCTTTTTAGTTTGTCCTGCTAACCGGAAGTCTTTTGATGCAGGGGTTGCCTTCTTGTCCGTCAATCTTTTTTCCACAACAACCCCCGTAATTTTTGTGATTTGGGAGGTGGTGTTCTGGGGTGCAGAGGTTTCCACAGTAGTTTCAGAGCTACTCATGGTGGCTTGTCTCTCAATATTGGTAGGTTCACGAGTTCCAGTCTTGTATCTTATATCACTATGTTTGGAGATTTGACACTGGAACTGTTATTATTTGCTGTAGATGTTTCAACGACAATGATTATACAACCTGGGCCAGTGGTTGACTTTCTAATTGCCAACCAGAATGTGAGGGACCCATATGGGATTGACTGGGCAAAGGTAACCCTTAACCATTTATATTCTTATAGTCTGGTGTTGTGCTATCTGTATCTTTTCCTTTCATGATATTGTTCTTTCTTTTGTAATCAGGCTAAGCGCACACTTAAAAATTTGAGGATAAAGGCTAGTCCTTCCAATACGGAATACAAAATTACAGGATTAAGTGAGCTTCCTTGCAATCAGCAGTTGTAAGCTTCCGTTGCTCTTTGTTTTCACATATTCTTTGTCTGGCCATGTTAATACTTTAATCAAATTCACTATGCTGGAATGTGTATATCTTGTTTAAGTTGTATTTTTATTTTATTCGTTTTTGTAAAATCTCTCTTTTTTTTTTTTTTAATTTTTTTTTCAGATTTTCGTTGAAACAAAAGAATGTAAATGCGGATGGCGATGTCCAAACTGTTGAAGTTACAGTTTCTGATTATTTTGTTAATTATCGCAACATTCAGTTGCGTTATTCTGGAGATCTGCCATGCATTAATGTTGGGAAACCAAAGCGACCAACTTACATTCCACTTGAGGTGAACAAAATAGCACTTTTAGTTCTGTGTTTATTTGCTGGTTATGTATTATATTGATTCATGTTCTTATTAAGAATGTGCCTCCTCCAGCTTTGCAATTTAGTATCCTTGCAACGGTATACAAAGGCATTGTCCACTCTTCAAAGGTCATCTCTAGTAGAAAAATCTAGGCAGAAGCCCCAAGAGAGGATGAGTGTTTTATCTGATGTAAGTTCTGTTATTTGGCTGCATTCGGATTAAGGCAAATTTATGTTTTTTTCTTTTGCCATTAATTTATTTTTCCTTGCCCTGGAATTTGGCAGGCGTTGAAGACCAATAAATATGATTCAGACAAAATGCTACAAGCCTGTGGAGTGTCAATTAATTCCAAGTTTACTCAAATTGATGGCCGTGTTCTATCGGCCCCAAAGGTACTTTACTTGTAAAATTTATGTAGTAAAAAGAAAATATGCTTTTGAGTGGGATCTGTCAAACTGTTGTATTCACTACCTCTTTTTGTTATTTTTCTTAGTTGAAAGTGGGCAACGGGGAGGACTTTATGCCTCGAAATGGGCGGTGGAACTTTAACAATAAGGTACTTTGTTAACTCAGTTGCACGCACTCGTGTTTCTCCTAACTGTAAAATTCTTTTATGTAGAAACTATTGAATCCTGTAAAGATAGAGCGTTGGGCAATTGTAAATTTCTCTGCTCGCTGTGATGTCCAAAAGCTATGGCGTGATCTTGCTAAATGTGGACAACAGAAAGGAATTGTAAGTTCAGTAATCATATGGGTGCTAGTCTTGCTAGTTTTTTCAATTATCTCAAGTTTGGTCGTCTATGCAGTTGGTAAACGATCCCTTTACAGTAATTGAAGAGAATCCTTCGGCTAGAAGAGAATCTCCTCTGGCTAGGGTGGAAAATATGTTTGAACAGATTAAGGCAAAACTTCCTATGGCCCCTCAGTTTCTTCTTTGTCTACTACCGGAGAGGAAAACTTCTGCAATCTATGGTTTGTTGAATCCAGTTTGTTGTTTTTACCAAGGTACTTGTAGTCTCGAAGGCAAATAACAAATTAATTTATTTCAAATTGAAGGTCCATGGAAGAGGAAGAATCTTGCGGACTTTGGGATTGTTACTCAATGCATTGCACCTACAAAAGTCAATGATCAGTATCTTACAAATGTTCTCTTGAAGATTAATGCAAAGGTCACATGCTCGAGTTTATGATATATGTAGAAATTTGATAATAATCTTCTTATGTTCTAATGTATTATATTTGTTTGTTTCCTCTCTATAGCTTGGTGGCCTGAATGCAACTGTGGAATGCTCTCCTTCCATTCCTATGGTCTCAAAGGTTCCAACTATTATTCTTGGTATGGATGTGTCTCATGGATCTCCTGGCCAGTCTGATGTTCCATCTATTGCTGCGGTAATGTCATTTTGTATTTATCCTGTTGGCATATGTTTTGGGATTAATTGTGCCAGTGACACCCCTTAAGAGATATTTTTGATGTCGTTATACAATCTCCATAGGTGGTGAGTTCAAGGCGGTGGCCCTCAATTTCTCGGTATAGAGCATCTGTGAGGACTCAGTCACCAAAGGTTGAAATGATTGATAATCTGTTTAAGCCAGTATCAGACACTGTGGATGAAGGAATAATTCGGTAGGTTTCTTCAATGTGATTTTATATCACTGATAATATCTCTATTAGTATCAACTAAAGAACACATTTTTGTTTCTTTCTTTTACTGAAAAAAAAAATATTCAGGGAGTTGCTGCTGGATTTCTATCATAGCTCAGAGCAAAGGAAGCCTGATCACATAATCATTTTCAGGTGTGTCAATGAGTGCTAGGAGTGCAAAGTTTCCCTATAGACTAACACCTAAGGGTTTTGTATGGTTGTGTAGTGTAGTTGTAGTACTGGTGATTCTTCTTTTCTTTCCTTGTCTCTCACCCCCCCCTACTGGTGAGATAAAACTTCCGCAGTTTAGTTGGTCTCTGCCACTCTGCATGCTTTGAAGTTCGATTGTCATCTGTTTCTTTTTTTACTTCGATTAGTTTATGTTTTGTATTTCATATATCTTTGATAGTGTCTGTATTTGAATTTGCTTTTGACAACCGGATCTTTCTTAAATCATTTTTTGAAGTGCAAATATCTATTTATTTTCTTGGCATGGAAATTGCATGCACTATTTTGTTGCTACACATCTTTTCCTTTAATGGTTGTTGATGAATTATATGCCGGCTGCAGGGATGGTGTCAGTGAATCACAATTTAACCAAGTCTTGAACATTGAACTGGATCAAATCAATGAGGTCGTCATTTTAATACGCAAGTTTTAACAAACAATTTGATCTACTTATGCAATATTGTAATTCTATTTTTTTCATTGGTACAGGCCTGTAAGTTCCTTGATGAGAAGTGGTGTCCCAAGTTCACGTTGATTGTTGCCCAAAAAAATCATCATACAAAATTTTTTCAGACAGGATCGCCGGATAATGTTCCACCTGGTTAGCTTTGCCTTAGTCTCATTCACCAACTATTGTGAAATATGACAATTTATCTCAACTATTTTTTTTGTTTTTTGTTTTATGTTTTTTTTTGCAGGAACTGTTATAGATAGCAAAATCTGTCATCCTCGAAACAATGATTTCTATATGTGCTCGCACGCTGGGATGATTGTGAGTTCTCTCTGAGCTTCTATTTTATACTTTGAAACCCATCATTAGTTTCATCCAAAAAAATTACAATGCCTTGTTACTGTTTTCTGGGTTTGAGTGCGTCGTCCAGTTCATGTGACCGTCTTTGCAAACTGTCCTTGAGCTGGGGCGGGGATGAGACATGTTTGTAAATACGTGGATGTATATATCACATCAAAGAAATTTTTCATATTTTGTCATGTTGGGCAAGTCTGACTAAGATGCAAGTTATCCTAGCCCACTGACATTGGTTTTTATTTGTTAGTAGAGGACTACTAGGCTTGCACAATTATCTCATCTGAGCGAATTGTTTTAACTTTGTCTCATGTCAGAGAAGTCGGAGCTTAGAAGAAAGTCTAAGACCACTAATGTTTGTGTGTATTTGTTGATAGGGGACAACTAGACCCACACATTATCATGTCTTGTATGATGAAATTGGCTTTTCACCTGATGATCTTCAGGAACTTGTGCATTCTCTGTCCTATGTGTAAGTATATTTTCAGAAAATCTTATTTTCCCAGTGTTTATGTTGATTTGGAACCATAATGGGAGTTTTTCTGATGTGCAGTTACCAACGGAGCACTACTGCTATTTCAATTGGTAAGTCTTGTCTATTCTCTTAATGCGCAGTGCTCATGCTTGTGTTGGACAAATTTACTGAAATATGTTTCTTTCTTATATTGGAACTCTATCGTTTTTCCGTTTGACAACTTTGGTCATCTTGATGCATTTTTGGCAAGAAAATTCAATTTTATTTTGATATTTGTGGTTTTGAAGTGGTTAACTGGCGCACATGATTTGGGTAGGAGTCTAGATTCACTGTGGTTCCTAGATTTTCTGTTTTCTTTGATCTTAGTCCCGACTCTGATTGCGTTCTAGTCTTCTCTGTTTATCTTTATTTAAATTTTTGCAACTTTGGATCTTTTATTAACATTTACATGTGAAGACTGGATCACTGATAGCATGACCATTGACATTTACTTATTTGATCCTCCTTTTAAGCACCATAGTGCAGCTTGGAAAAATACTGATACCTGTATCTACAATTTTTAAAGAGCTTGTCATTTGTTCTTTGGCCAAGGATCAAAATATCGAATTCGGTGAATATATCGGTGTACTCAAAAACCGATATATATTGGATATATCGGATATATAGTTTTTTTTGTGACCAGTCAAAATTTTGTTTTGTATGTCGATTATATCGGAAATATTGTCTGTTATATTGGAAATATCGACAATATATCGGTCAAAGTCAACAATTTATATCCGATATATAGTATATATCGGTCAATATATATCATTATATCGGAAATTCCAATATATATTGGGAAAAAAAGGATTTCATATTCGGTGGATATATATCGGATATATCGATGTCGGTGTACCAAAAAAATGATATATATCAGTGATATATTAGATATATCAGTGATATTTTGTTCCTTGCTTTGGACAGATGACAAGTTGACAACTTAGCTGTAATACTTTTACCGACACCAGCTGCGTGTGAATTAAAATTGCATCCAAGTTATTTTACTATCAATGGATGAAGAATGGGAATGTTTTACTTCATAGATACAAATTCCGTCGGAAAGCCTGAAATTTTGATGAAATGTTTTGGTTTTTATTTTTTAAGCTTACTTTCAACCAAGTACTTGAAAAGTGTTAAATTTTCTGATTTTGTGAGTTCTGAAATTCTTGTTTCAAATCCTGCTTTAGTGTCATAATGTTTAGAATTCTACTTTAGTCTCATAGTGTTTGAAATTCTACTTGTCTTTTTTGTTTAATGCAGTTGCCCCAGTTTGCTATGCTCATCTGGCTGCTGCTCAGGTTTCACAGTTTATGAAGTTTGATGAGATGTCTGAAGCATCTTCAGGTCGTGGTGGCCTGACATCTGCGGGGACTATTCCTGTGCCTGAACTCCCCAAACTTCATGAGAACGTTAGCAGTTCGATGTTCTTCTGTTGAGATGGGGATTGGTGTAAATGCTGTCTGTTTTTGTTGGGGGATCTGCAAGTCTTTTGGAAAAGTTGTTTGTGTATGGTTTCCAATTGAGACACGTCCTCTTCAGGTGGAAGATGTGAGCACTGAATTTTTAGTTTGGGTAGTTAGATTTTGATGGATGTTGCTGTAGATTTGGGGAGGTCACTGCCTAATTTTAGTCGGTTCAGCAGTGCATCTCTTTTGTTCGTTCTCAAACTAAGTTAAAGGGAAAGAAAATTTCCGTGATAATATTTTGTTGTTTTTACTAACTTCAAAATTATTTTTCTTCCTCACAGTGATGCCTGTTTTCCATTTCTTGATATTTCTCCATGTGTACCTTTTCTTTTACCGTTCTGAGAGATTCTCATTGTTGGCTCTGCATGGCAATGTTAGGTGTTGTAGTTTTTCAAAATTAACTGCAACGGTTTAATGCAGGCCTCCTGACCCCTGAGGCAGGCTTTTTGTTTGTGGCGCCATGGCTCCATCGAAGAGATCAATCAGATTCCTCATGTTTACGAGTGATGTCATACATCTCTCTACACCTGGGGTCGTTTGCAAACTTGCTTATAAGAAAAAGAGAGCAATAATCTGTCGTTTGGTTGGTGAACTGGAACTCCTGGAATATGGTTTTTCTCCTCTTCCATTTTCACATTTCATAGGAATTAAACTATTATATTGTCCCATCGGAAACAATTAATTAAATATAATTATCTGCACAAAAGCCATAGAGTTGCGAATCCATTCGCGTCCGTTCCCTGTCACTGCAAGACGTTACATTTAGCCTAATACAAAGGACAGTCCATATTGGTTTAAATCCCCATCCAATGGCTGTTGTGTGATAACCTTCCTAGAGATGTGTGTTATCATTAATAAAATTCCCCTACATATTGTGAAACTTCCTTTGTACTAGCGGTCCATTAAGGGATTCCGTTAATGACAGGTCCCAGGGTCGAGTTAACCTTAAGCAGCTAACCGGTTATCCATTACCACTTTTTTTCTGGAATTAAAGTGGAGACCTTTTTTAGCTCATATTCATTGTTCTAAATTGTCATAATCTCTGTTCTAATTTCTGTCGATTGCTCCCGCTGATGAGTGCCTTTAAGGCACGGGGCATATACTAGTATTAGATAGGTGACGGATCCAGTTATTTCCTCTTTGGATTTGACTCTAAGAACAAACTTGAATAGTACGTAGAGATTTTACCTTGTGATTAATTACTCAAAAAGAGTTATATATACTCGATGATTGGAAGGATTTGCAGATAGTAGAGATTCCCTAGTAAGTGTGTTAGACATAAATTAACAAACATTCTATCCAGGATTCCATAAAATATCCATGTTAAAAGTTGGCAAGTGCTATTCCTAATCTCAACTTCTCAATCTAAAACCCACCTATATTTTTCTATACAGCACAATTCACGTAAACAACAAGAGGAAGCAAAAAATAAGAAAAGTCAATACTATTGGATTTACACCATTGGGCTGTACAAGGCCCAATTTGAACAATTATCACACACACCTCCTCGGCTTTAAAGTTTAAACTAACAACAGTACAACACCCAAACAAATAATAACACTGTGTCCGTTTTTTAGGGTTTAATTTTGTTGAATTTGAATCCGGCAACATGCCTCGGTACTATTGTGATTACTGCGACACTTACTTGACACATGATTCAGTGAGTATTTACTGTTATAGGTTTAATATGCGTAACTACTTGGTTTGAATTTGTTTTGTTTTATCTATTTCAGCCCTCTGTGAGAAAGCAGCACAATGCGGGATACAAACACAAGGTATTTTGTTTTCTTATGTTTACATGTGCCAAATCTTTGTACAGCTTATCTGATTTTGAATCGTTGTTTCAGGCAAATGTACGTACTTACTACCAGCAATTTGAGGAGCAACAAACTCAAAGTTTGATTGATCAGAGGATCAAGGAGCATCTTGGGCAGACTGCAGCATTCCAACAAGTCGGTGCAGCTTACAATCAACATCTTGCTTCGTTTCCTCCTAGACCTCGTCTTCCAATCCTTCCATCGCCTATGCCAATTCCGGGAACTGCGCAAGGACTTATGAATTCTGGAATTCCCGGGATGAGACCCCCAGTTCTGCCGCGACCTGCTCCTCCGGGTAAATCTATTGCTAATTGCTTGTGTAAATTTACTTTTTAGCTGATTTAATTATAAGGGAAGTAGATAAAAGTTTGCTTCTGGTTATCCCTTCCGAATACTATGATGTAGGATTTTCCAGTCAACTTTAAATTTAGCTGTTTAATTGCATCTTCGTTTAATGTCTAATGGCACGAGTTAATTTTGAGAGGTGATTTTGGGAAAACGGTGTGTCCGGTCTCTGGAGTACCTTAAGCGCCTTGCTGAAGCTTTTGAAGTAAATGTTCTATTGAGGGTGATTCCAATTAGAACTGAAAGTCTGAAACTATGTAGTATTGTGCGTTGAGGGTCATTTTAAGTGTGAAAATGAGGATTTGCTCTGTTGTGGGATTCTGACCATGAGAAGGATGAAGGCTTTTCCAACCAAGACACTTCTCTTCACTGCAATTGCAGGCTACTGCCACTGTGACAATGGTATGAGTAGGATTCCCTTATGGAACCACTTGCCAATCCAGAAATTAGTTTTGTAGCATCACCCAGTTTGGTTTATTTTTTAATAAGTTCACTATCAGCAGAGCGCTATTGTTTTGCTATTAGCAGGGTTGCTTCTTGTCCGTATATGATAAAAGGTTCAAGCTTGTCTGCAGCCTGATTTGTATTCATCTTATTCTTTAGCCCCTGGAAAGTGTTCCTTGTGAAGAAAAATTCCTTCATGGTACCTATGACTGGTTTTTACGGGTTGGAGTGGACTTGTGTTAGTGGAACCGGGAACAGCGAGGGGTTTAGGCTTTGACTTTGTTATTGTTTACCCATTCTTGTTGCTTATCTGATTTTGGGGGTTCTGGTGGGTTTGAATTTTTCGGTTTTCCTTTCTTTACTTTAAGGGTGTATTGGTTATGTTGGGTGGAGTATTGGTCTGAAAATTTTCCTTCTGGCTAATAATTTAAGTGTTGATGTAATCCCTTGATTGTGATAATATATAAATTTTTACACATCAAAAATAGAAAAAATAAAAATAAAAATATCAATTTCCTTATTTTGTTTTGGCAGGTTATGGACCTGGACCAATGATGCCACCAATGGTAGCCCCGCCTGGTGCCCCTTCCATGCCTATGCAAGTTAATGGTCTGCCAAGACCACCTACAATGAATCCCCCATTAATAATGCCTGGAGGCACTTCAACTGCTGTTACTAATGGTTTGCCTTCTCTGGTAACACAAGCTGTATATCAAGGGAACCCGACGGCATCAGGCAGTGGAGCCTTTGATAGCTACAACAATAATGCTACCCCAGGTTTGCAGGGGTCAGCTACAGGTGGAACTACTGCTTCATCTACCAATAGCACTTCACAGGATGGATATTCTTATTCTCAAGCTTCAGATTCCAATCATTAGTTTGACCAAACAAGTATGCAATCTCTTATCTTTTTGTCTAGAGAGGGTAGAATGAATACTGCTACGTCTTTCTGCAGTCCCCAGTTTCTTGTAAGAGTAAACCTGGTTTAATATTTATTGTTCTCCCCAATCAGACTACTATGATAGTTGAGTACAATACCCCAAGAATTCTGCTGATTCATATGTTTACTGTTATAAGGTACTGTAGCTAGGGTATATCCCATTAGTGGTGCATCTGCATTCCTGCACCCCTGATTTCCTTTTTTGTTTCTTGGTGATATTTGAGTGATGATTTGTGTGTTTTAATGCTGTGTTGCAGCTGACCAAGGTTTTGAAGAACTTCTATAGCATTATTCTACCCCACTTTCTTTATCGTCAAAGACATGACATGTATGAAGTTAAGTTATTGCTTGTTGAGATATGCCATTGCTGGTGCAGTTTCTGTTCAGGTCTAAAAGCTAAAAGCTTATATATTAATTGATATTTCCATTTCATGTATCTGGTAATTAAAGAAACCTCAGAATCCTTTGTAACATTTATTAGTAGTGAATTTGGTAAGAGGTTCACCAATCTCTTTGGTATCAAGACTAGTTGGTGGAACTATGTCCACTGGTTTGGTTGTCTGATGAGTTTGGCTTACTTGTGTTTGTATACTGAAATGCAGTAGTAAATGGTAAATTATTAGGATTGTACCATACAGTCGCACACTATATTCTCTATAGTTTGAAGAAGTGTAGATTGTGCGGGGAAGGTTCACAGCTGCCTGGAATTCTCCCTAGTCAAGAAATGCAGTAGTAAATGGTAAATGGGTGGCGGTGCTATCATCATCTATTATGTTCCCTATGATGACACTGAAGGGTGTGTCATGGATTCTCGACGACTCTAGGACGGGTCTAGAGACATATAGCATTGGAGCATGCATGTGTGGTACCATTGGGAAAAGAGGTTGCCAAATACCACATCCTAGCGCTTTGCGCTACACTTAGCTGATTGGTCGTGGGAACATCTAGATACTCGTCCCAATAATGTATTCAGCTATCGAGTCTCAAAGATATGGACAGGTGTGCTTAGTCTCTTCTCGGACATATTTGAGGATTCAACTGTGGGCAAATGGGATAACCCTCAGTCTTGACTATCCGTGAGTTACTCGAGCACCGAATGCTTATCAGGCTTTGTGCATAATTGAGCTGTACGATCATGTACGCTGCACAGACCCTCTCAGCACATGCTTCGGGACATGTCCGTAACATGTGGCCACTTTGGCCACCAGGTGCAGCCACTAAGTCTGATTTAGTCAATTGCTTACAAGTTGCCACAGTGAATATAAATATTCTATTTACTGTACTCCTAATAATAAGAATGAATACAAATTTATTGGAATAGTTTTACTGTTGCAAAGATTTTAAAGAAAACAATCAACAACCTAGAAGATTTTAGAGAAAATAATGTTGCATCATGAATCTATCAGTAAAAAGTTCAAAATTAGCACCTCAAGTACAATTTCACAAACATGAATTTGCTCTTATTAAGATTCGTATGTAGATATATACAGAAAGGCAGTATGCCATTTCTATACTTTAGAGTACTTTAACACCATTACTAATCTATTTATAAACCATTACTAATCTATTTATAAGGTGGTATGCAATTTCATTACTTTACACAACTTTAACAGTTTAACAACAATACTTCTCTTTTTACGTTACTCCTTACACAGTAAAACCTCGACATAGTAAATGTAGCTAGGGATTCTCTTATTTTTTACTTTCTGTTTCACCTTAAAGTCTATCTTTGTGGGTTTTATATAAGCAAGTTCAAACTTATAATAACTTGTTCATCCACCGATTCTCCTCCAATAATAATGGCCAATGACATTACCAGAATAATTGAATAAAGCTTCACAAGCAATGAAGCACAAGTATTTTTTTTTAATCCACACTAGCATACTGGCATGTAGATACCAATCGTGATTTACTAGAAATAGAGCTAAGGAGCCTCAGAGCCTGACGTCCCAACGTAATCAAATAAACAAACCAAGCAAATGAGACTTAATCTCAGAGTCCCACCACCTGAGACTCCGAGACTGCATAAATATATGACATGGAACAGTTTTTTAATACAACTAGTTAATCAAATGAACCGTACAGACTACAGACTCAAGTCTGAAATATCTAATCAAGGTATAAGAAAAAGTAGCAAAACAGAACAAAGCACCTCACAGTTTGAATCTGCAATTGTGCCAAAAGCAAACAAAGAAAGAGAAAACGATTTCAACTGCGTACAAAGGACCTCACTTCTTCGCAGTAGAAGTTCACCAACTGTAATCTGCATTCAAGATTGAGAGAGAGAGAGAGAGAGTATAATGCTTAGCGTAGCTGTGTTGATGGAGAGAGAGAACAGAACTGTAACTATCTAAAGCTAAATTGTTATAAGAGTAGTGTCCAATTTTAGATTTTTTCTTGTTTATAGATTCTATTGATCTGTTTTTTCATTAGTGGTAAGTTTTTATCTTTTTTAACAGCAATCAGCTATCATACTCACATATTGTTGTTATTGGTGCTGTGCAATGAGAAAAATGCTGCAAAATGTTTCAAACATGGTAGCTGCAGAAAACTCAGAAATCGGCATCCATATATCGAGGTAGCAATACGAAGCATAGTTTTTAGATGCCAACAGGCCGTAAAATCTCATCATACAACAATGTGCTATCACTACAAAGCCGAAAGTACGCATTTCCAATAGATTGCCACTACAAAGTATGCATTCTTCTCAGATTTGAGCAAATAATACAATATATTACAGCATTTTGTATGTACTACGATTATTAAGAACAATTAAACAATCGATTTCTTCATGCACCTTCTATTCTCACCTCTCCTCTAGACTCCCTTTTCAAAAGTGTTGTTTAGCATACTATTTGATAAAAACACTATAGGATGATAAATTGCTTCACAACTTTGGTATTTGTCTTGAACTCCCTTGGGCGAATCTTGTCTTTTCGGCTCCTCTCTCCCAAATTCCCCCATTTTTCCTATCAATTTCATTCCACCATTCTGTTTGACTGGAAGTTAGATCCTCTCACAATTTTTCTACCTTCCACTTTTCACCATCCTTCCCACCGCAACCCCACCTCTCTCTCTCTCTCACTGCCACAAATCATAATCCACAACGACCCGGAATCCGTTCATGCATTTTTTTTCAGTTAAAATGTTTTGGTCACAAACACAAAACTTACAAATTCCAACGTTTTTTCTCTTAGATATAGGACTCCTCTAGCATCCTCATCTATTATCCTTACAAGTTCTATAGGAAATTCATGGGGGTGTAGTATTAATTCCTCATCTACAGCTATTCTAGATAAGAGATCAGCCGCACTATTCGTCTCCCTAAAAACATGCTTAACATTTCACCCTAAAAATTCCCTTACTATTATAGGGCGATAAGACCCAGGAGAATAAATGTAACTTACAGCGATACTAGAATCAGTATCGACATTGATGAATGCCCAAAGCTCCACTGCATAGACATCTATATCAGGGCATATATTAGCAAAAGCTATAAGGGATTCACCAATTGAATTTCTAATTATCCCTCCAATTTTAGAACCATTCTTAGAAACAGAACCATCAGTGTTTAAAGTAGAATAACGGGCTAATGGTTTAGCCCATCTGTAGTAAAGGGATTTAGGAATACAGGGGTTTATATAAGGGGACAAAACTAAAAAGGACAAAATTCGAAAATCGAAATAATGAACCAAAAAACCCACCCGCATTTCAAAAACACTCTCAATGACAATAGTTGATTTTTGTCCGAAAAAAGACAATAATAGATCCCCAGATGCACAAGTGTGTCAGTGCATACTACTTTCAGATGTATGTGATGTATCAAAAACGTCGGTCGATACCAAACATCACAAAAAAAATTGTATGCACAAGTGTCAGTGCATACCACTTCTTGGTATGCGAAGTATGCACAGACGTCAGTGCATACAAACATAGAAGGGTAAAATTGGAAACTCAAATAGCCCCACAATTCTCTAAAAATACGATTCTATCCCTATTCTTATACCACAAAATATCCCAAAACAAAACCCCAAACCCAAATTCGAGAGTGCGACTGAAAATACCGAAAAAACTTTCCCCAAATTTGAAAACCCACAATTGAACTCGAAGATGTCAATTTCTTTATCTAAAAGTGATCAGATTGAATGTGCTAATGATGACGGAATTGAAGAACTTTCTCACAATGTGGAATCAAAAGTAATTTTTGGTCATTTTTTTGGAGAAGAAGAAGAACAAGAAGAGATCAATGAAGAAGAAACTGAAAATAATGAGAAAGCTTGTAGAATAGATTCATGCAAGTTTACTGTGCTGGAAGGTAAAGCTTATTGTGCTGAACATTTCACACAATTTGTAGAAAATTTAGAAGGCGAAGAAGATGAAGAAGATGCTGGAAGTGAAGATGACACAGAAAATGATGATGAAGAGAGTGAATTTGATGAAGTGGAAGAAGGTTTTGAGGATGATGATGATGAAGAAACTGAGAGTGAAGAAACACTCGCGGTAACAAATTTGCATCTCAAATTTTTCATTTCATTTTGATATACATCAAAATTAAATTGTTTCATGTGTTCTTGTGACAATTTTGGGTATGCACGCACTGCTGTGCATACCTAAATTCGTGAACACCTGAATTTTGGTATGCACTGACAACCGTGCACACCAAATATGCATGTGTTCTATATAGATTTGTATTGTTATTTTGTTCAGTTGAAAAATTCACGGTATGCACAGTTATCAATGCATACTATAGATTTGTATTGCTATTTTGCTCAGTTAAAAAATTCATAGTATGTACAGTTATCAGTGCATACTATAGATTTGTATTGTTATTTTGTTCAGTTGAAAACAAGAAAAGTTACAAGAGTGCTAGTAAGTTACAAAACACATACGAAAAGAAACAATTAATTTGGCTTGTCATCTATATACAACGCTAGCATATTGTTTGAAAACTAACAAAATTGCTTGTTGCAAAACAGAAAGGGAAACTAATAGAGACCATTAATGAGCGTATTCGAAGGGAGGGGAATGTGATGGCTCAACTCATTAAAGAAAATAAAATAGCCACTGGTGATTGTCCTCAACAAGAAACAGCGTAAGTACTTTCATAATCCATGAAATTAGCATCTTTTGAAAACCATTCTTTGACTATTATTTTGTTATAAATTATAACGTTTTTTTCTCTATAATGCAATGCATGACTGATTGTGGATTGTACGTATGCAAGTTGATGGAATATGTAGTGAAAGGTAAGCCTAATCATTTCAAAGAATTCACCCGAAGAAGACGCACTTTGGATGCGAGGTGACTTTGCAGTCCGCTTACTCAATGACCCTCCAAGAAGCTGGAATTTGCTATCACAACAGACAATGGAATCCTATTGTAATAAAGAGTTTGAGGAACAACTCTTGTCGGAGGTTGAAAGAGTGGAAGAAGAAGAAATGAAGAAACAGAAAGAACAAAAACTATAAGCGAAATTTGATACGAACACAGGAATTTGATTGTGGAAATGTATGTTGGCTGAATGGATGAAATTGTTAGTATGCAACTTTCAAGTACTTTTTTAATGAATGTTACAATCTTTAGTTTACATTATATATTTTTCTTTTAATGAATTTAATTCATGCAATTGAATATAGTATAAGTATTAATTGTGCATTAACCAAGTTTACATGTTGTGGTTTTGTACAAAACAAACAAAAAAAAATCTATGGTGCATACCATGTCAGTGCAGGATACATTGTTTCTGAATTAACTGGTAATGTTTCAACCACACTACTTGTCTCTCCTCATGGATTTGCTTCAATGCAACTTGAGATGGTTGTGTGTATGTATTGTGGTAGCTGACAATTAGTTTTTGTTGATGAACTACCACCACCAAAAGGCAAAAACTGTCAGTGCACACCCAAAAGAGGGTATGCACCAAAGTCCGTGCATACCTCTTCAAGTGTGCACTGAAAACTGCGCATACCATCTCACATACAAAAATAATGTGGACTGACAGGAGATGAAATTCCAGGATAGATACGTGAACAAAAAAATGGAACCAACAAACTAAAATAAACTTTTATTGAATTCTGACAGAATATCCAATAGAGAATCATGTATGTTTACTTGAATGTATGTGCAATTTCCACTGTGTTTACTGACATTGGAAAAAAATAATTGCAACATCAGAATGCCTCACTCCTTGCCCCCTCATTCCACTACCCCTCATTCCTTTGGTCTGCATTCTTTTCCCCAGTGCAAGTCTTGCGATTGTGGTGGTCCGTCGAATGACATTTTCGGCACTTATGACGCTTGTTGCGCATTGCACCCGTATTCTCAATTCTCTTAGAACATGGTCTACCAGGACCCCTCTTGACATTTGGTGGCAGCACTTGAAGGAAGTCGGGGATCTCCTTTGGCATTTCATGGTTATCTATAGCACTAATACCGTGAGAGTAGCAACTATAAAATGACGAGGTGTGGAAAACAATATCAATATAGCCATAAACAGATTCCCCACTGCACAAGATGGATGCAATTGCATGAATACAAGGGAAACCGTCTATCTTCCAATTATTACAAGTGCAATATCTGGATATCAAGTCAACACGATACTCACTATTCTTTGAAATCACTTGGAACACATAATCATCAGACCTTATCACATCCAAAGACCGTGCTTTATCAATCCTCTCGGTTAACTTCAGTTCCATTTGAGGACAAAGAATGGTAGCCCAACCCTTAGAATCCTTCCTCCGTTCAGTCGCCATATTCATCATTTTCTTTCTAATTTCATCTAACATGGAGGTGATGGGGAGAAAACGATCGCCTTTTACCCAACTATTGAAACACTCTGCTAGTGAAGAGCACATCTCCCCATATCTTGAACCGCGAAAACATGAATTTGCCCAGTTCTCCAAAGGAACTCTAGCTAAAAATCTATCCACTTGATCATCACCAATTGTCCGGAGCTCAATCATTTTCTCTTGAAACTTGTCGTGTGTGGGAGCATATGCACAATCGGAGAATAACTTGACTAAGTGTCTACTAACTGAATCAGTCTTTGACAAAGCAGCTCTCAAGTTGTTCTTCAAGTGCCAAAGACAGAAGCTATGATACGAACCTAGGAAAACTAGCGGAATGTTAACAAGCAACCTATGGTGTCGATCTCTTAAAAATGTATACCTCTTATCGTATCCAAAAGCCCCTTTAAACTTATCAAGAAACCAATACCAGTTAGCCTCATCTTCACCATCAACTACACCCATGGCCAGAGGATATAAACCTAAACAAATAAAAGAACACAGTATCAACTTTTACAGTAAAATGCTAAGGTGTGCACAGACATCTGTGCATACCTTACCCCAGACAGTAAACAAGAAGGAAAACAATTGAACTAAAATAGCAAATGCTTACCTTGATCACCGTTCTTCGAGTTGCCACCATCAAGCAACCTTTGTACTTTGTACTTAGGAATGTTCCTTCTAAATACACCATAGGACGACAATACTTGAATCCATGAATGCAAGCCTCAAAGGCTATGAATACCCTCTCAAACTTACATGTCTCCTTATTTATTTGTAGGTCAACACAATTCCCAGGGTATCTTCTCGTCAACTCCTCTGTATACCAGACTAACTGGTGGTAAGAAATACCTTCCTCACCATACAACTCTTTTAAAGCCAATTGTTTCCCCATATAGGCAACATGTTTCTTCACAATCAACCCATACTCCTTTTTAAAGTAACGAATTATCGTCCTCACCGATATTGAAAGTGTATCACTTACAGAATCCATAATCAAACTCTTCACAAGATTACTAGTCATTGGAGGATTATTATAGTCTTTACACGCAAACCCGCAAGTATGAATAGGGTTTATTTTCCTAATTGCAAATACACCAAATTTATCCAAGGCATGGATTAACCATAAACAATTTGTCTCCAATCGCTTCCCACAAATAGCTGTAACTCTACACTCGTCATTCTTAGTGAACTTATACTTATATCCAGTGGCAATAGAAAACTCGAGAACTTTCAAACGAAATTCAGCCGCACCTAATTCAAACCTCTGCCCAACACCCCCACTGAAATTATACACCCAAGCAATTGTCTTATACTTGTCATTCCCACAAGCACCAACCACCAACGAATTTGAGCTACTAGATTCACCCGGAGCATAACTACTACAAGCAAGACCAGAAAAACTACAACCAAGAGCAGGCACGCTACAAGCAACTTTAACCTCCACAGTTAACTCTTTCTTTGCAAAGCAATAACATGCCAAAGAATGTATCTCTGCATCGGTCTCAATCATGTTGTCCTTGCCATCGCGGAAAAAAGACAAATTAAAGGAATTCGAACCCAAATCATACCACTTGTCACTCAATTCACATTTAAGATCATCCAAACAAGTTTCCAACCCAATACGAATGTGCAACGAACCGCCTTTATAACAAAAAACACCCACCACACTAAAATCCATAGCATTGCAAAATCAACCAACCACATCATTAAAAAAATGTGGTATTCACAGTTGTTAGTGCATACTCAAAAAGTTAGATCCATGATGAATCGAACAAAAAAAACATCGAATCAAATCAAAATAAATATATATTAATAAGATAGTTAACAGAAACAAACAGTAAAAAAACCTTCTAATTCAACAAACAAATAAAATGAATCAAAACAAACATCGAATCGAATCAATTTCGATTTGAATAATAAAGTTGAGACAAACCTTCAAATCAAATCAAATCACATGTAGAATCTCTAGATTTAGCTTTAATCTTCAATCGAAAACGATTGATATTGTGTTTCCTTTTTGCTTCGCTCGATGGTTTTTCCAGTTTTTTTGTTTCTAGTTCAAATGAATGACTTATATACTACGAAACATAGAAGGGTATAATTGGATTAAAAAAAAAAGTCAAGTCAACATGGACTTGTCCTTTTGAATGATTAAAAATAAAAAACCAGTTTTATTAGTGACGTCTAACTTGTCCTAACCAATGATTTGTAAATCCAGCTGTTTTTATCAGTGATAAAAACTGGAATTAGAGCCTTTTGGCTTATTTCTTGTTTATGTAATAGGGACCACTATTAGAGCATGTAGGTGGAGGAGGTGGTGAAGGTAGTATTGGTAGTGGACGTTGGTTGTTAGGGAAATATAGGAGAGGGGTGGTGGTGGTCGGTAGGAAAGTGGAAGTGGAAGTGGAGGAGGTGGTGGTGGTCCGTATGGAGAAAAACTAAAACTAAATGGAACTGGTCTTAGGAAACAACCTTCCATGATAGTGCAAGTCTACAAGGTTTAAGTGTGCTAGGCTTCACAATACAGCAAGAGAAAGATTGCATCCACTTGAACCAGAAAACCAACTCAATGTTAACACCAAGTTCGGATCAAAAGAAGGTTATTCAACTCTATACAACTAGAAGCAACAGAGATTCCAAACGGTACAACTACAACGGGTTGGTTACATTAGTGCTCCCTTTCTGTTCAATGCAAAGTGGATCTCTTACATTAGTGCTCTCTTCCTCTTTTGAGCAGCGTAGAGTGAATCCCAGAGCATAGACTTCTAGAAATGTCTATACTTGGGCCTTGGGAGCAGAGGCAAACTCAACAGATATAATGAAAGACGATTTGCCTGCTTCTCTGAGATATTGGACATCTCCATTCATCAGTTTCAACAATTTCCGGCAGACTAGCAGACTGATTCCATCTTCTGACGTGTCACTGTCACTTTCAAACATTTCACTGAGCAACTCTTCTGCTATCCCACCACCTGAATGCGTTAATCTGAAAGAGAGGAAAAAGATAAATTTCAAGGGAACCAGAAAGCATGACGCTACAATGCAAGAACATATTGCCTGCCCCACACGTCGAACTTAAATGTACTCCATAAAAAAACACAAAAGAAACAATTTACAGCTAGGTAAGCAAGCAGCTTTCCTGTACCTGCTGAGGTTTTACAATGTAGCATCACTTTTATATTAAATCTAAACCATTTTTTTAACAACAGGAAACGTGATTTCATATATGACCATATCCACAGGATTGTCACTTGTTTTATTTATTTACTCGTATAGTGGCAGAACTCATCCTTTCCTCAAAGCCAAGGTGGGTAATGATCCCAAGATTCTCGCCCAACTCCAAAAGGCTTGTCCCAGTGAGGCACTGAACACAAGAATGTCATTTTCGCAATAGCATAGAAGGGTCCAGCAAGCATAATCAGCTTCTGGTAACTCTGGCAGAGGATTTCTACAAATGGTAGGTACTCCAACTAATGTACAGAAAAAAGCTCTAAAATTTGGTCTTTCAAGTTCAGACATGAAGACTGCTGCATTTCGGAAGTAGAATCACTACCCAACATAGGCCGGTCCATATGAACCTACCTATAGGACTTCATAAGAAAATAATTCCCCTACTATACAACAGCTATTCTGGTGAGGTCACAGAGTGGATTTAGATAACTTGTGAAATATTTTTTCATCTGAAAAAGAGGACATTCACAGGAGTAAAAATTACTACCTCTGAACGCGTAAGCAGAACATTATAAGAAAACAAAAAAGAAAAAAGATAATGACAACTAAGTGCCTTTGTAAGCCAATTAAAACGTAAGATGAGAGAAATATTAAAGTTTATTATAACCAAACTAAACCTGAGCTTGAGACGAGCGAGATGAACACTTTCTCCTAATCGGTCCCTGGTCAAACTGGCGGAAATTCCAAGCTGACCCCCAGTTGGAGTAAATTTCACAGAAACTAAAATGAAATCAGCCAAGACTTGTTGAAGCCTCAGCCTGTCTCCATAAAATATTTCAGTCATAATTTCATCCAGGGAATCACAACTAATTCGAAGGTTCTTTTCATCACTCTTGATCTTCACTTGACTGATGGATGTAAACAACACTTCTTGCAAAGTAAACTCAACCATTTCTAGATCCACATAACTGCTAAACATTAAAAAGAAATGTATCAGATTTCAGCAAAAAAAAATCCAGATTGTGTAAAAGAAATTTGTAGCAAACCTCTAAGGAAATTTAGAGTAAGTATTATTAAGGATTCTGACTCTTGCATAGATATGTGTATACAAATGAAGGGCAGACCACCATCGATTTATAGTATAGACAACTCCAACAACGCCGACATAAAGGAACAAGTGTAGGATGCCCCATTTCTACGTCGAAAATTTCCAAAAATGTTGCTAAATATTCTACATCAAAAGTCATCAGAATAGTATTTCTTTAATTTCTATTTGCAAATTTACAGTAGTATATAAGGAGCCACACTATACTGTGGTCTGTGTCACTGAGGAGCAATGTTAAATTAAAGAAACATTTTGTCGCACTGGAATGAGGTCAACATGCAAAGCATTTCTTAAAGAAAAAACACCTAAAGAAACAATTTTTTGCATTCCACCCTAAAAATATTTCTCAATTGCCTTCATTCTAATGTACAGCTGGAAACCAATGGTGGATTGTTGTTTCGGGTTGTTGGTGGACAACTTAACTAAAGCAATTCCCATCCTAAATATGTCATTATTTGTTTTTACTATTTTTAATTACAAAACTATATATAAGGTGAATTATTATGAGCACACAAGTTAATTAGTATAACAGACTGCAAGCAAAAATTTCTAAGTTTAGGCACAATATCATACCCATCCATTATGTTCTCAAGATCTGTGTCGTTAAGAACTTTGTGCAGTTGGCGTTGGCAATGCATACTGGTATGCAAAAGTTGTTTTTGTTCTTCTCCCAGGTCAGTCTCCTCCAACATTTTACGAGAAAATATTATCCCAGAGAGAGGGTTTCTGATCTGCCTTTTCATATAGGCCAATGCCTTTGATTTTTTCACTGCAGTTTGTTCTGATAGACGTTGGACATGAAGTGCTTGTTGTAGTTCTCGACTGACAATCTGTAAGAAGCAAAACACTCCAGTGACGGCGCCTTCTCCATCCACCTTCTTGCTTACCGAGAGAAGACAATCAACATAGTTCCCATTTCGGCCAAAAAAACCAAAAGAAACCTTTTCAGTCTCCTCCCCCATCATAGCACCATTGAGTACAATGCCTAGATTTACAAAAATCTCTTGATTCTTGAGACGACAACAAGCCATATGGGTCCCAAAAATCTCTCCAAGTAGCATCTTGTCCATCATCTCACTACGCTCCCAACCAGACAGCTTGGTCATTGCTGGATTCCATTCACAGCACCAGCCAAATTCGTCTGAACCAAATATTGGGGGTATGAGTGGACTTGGATTTTGTAAGATTGCTTTATAATCTCCTTCTATTCTAGTGAACTTGTCCATCACCATCTTCTGACTGGTTATATCTTGCGCCACAAAGCACACCCCAACAACATTCTCCTGAAGGTCCCTGCTTGCACAAGCATTCACTACTAAGCTGACAGGACCAATCTCTTTCCTTGAGCCATGAGTTTTCATCTCAAAATGGACATTTTGCTCCTCTTTTCCTGATGAAAAGAATCGTAGGATTAAAACCGAAGATATAACAAATGAAAAACCAAGCAGTTATAGGCTTATGGCAGTAAATGATACTTTCACATTCAACATCTTAGATAACAAGGAAAATTCATATTGGCTTATTCTGTCAACAGAATATGTCAACTAACAAGGTGCAACACGAAAGTGTCACCTGCTAACCGAATTTTATACCATCATAAATATATACACACGTGATATTACAAATTAGTATGGAAGTTAAGTAGAACTATTGCAAATGACTTAAGTGCATATTTTCTAAAGTGAAAGTAGACTAGGCCATACCAATCAGTGCCAAGTGCAGCATCCTCTTCACAGTGTCAACTGAAGATCCTTCAACAAGTTTGAGAAAATGCTTTCCAATTACTTCATCAACAGGGAGACCAGTTAACTCGGCAATTTTTGTGTTCCATCCATTGATGAGCCCATTTATATCAACTGCTAAAATGGGCACTGTGGCGGTCTCAATTAAACGAACCATCTCGTTTGTTACAGCTTCCAATTCCTCCATCCCGTTTATCTTAAGGTCGTCGAGCTGAGAATGGATTGCCTTAGTGTTTCCATCAGTAGTCTCAATGTCCTTGAAAGCACTCCTGAGGATAAGCTGCAAAGAGTGGATTGCATCCATCTCATAATCCTTCCAAGGCGCACTCCTCGTCTTAACAACTTCTAGAAACGCCTTGAATGAGGATCTCGGGTGCATCTTCCTCCCATCATCCTTTTCACCTGGATCATGCTTTGCACCACCCCATCGAACTTCAGCAGCAGTGTGAGACCTGAACCAGAAAAGCATGTCCTTGGAATTAATCCTCACCGCTGCCATCCCACATACTGTGTCCGCAATCGAAAGAGCACCTGGAAAACCAGCATCGTACAGGCTATCTGAACTCAAACCCGTGGAATCCATGTGGTAATCAGATAGCCATGACGCTATGTCACGTATTTGTATTTCATTTGGAGACGATCCAAGCCTCCATATCTTATTTTTGTAGAGAAGAGCAGCCCCATCACATTTGACAAGATCCATGATATTAGGACTTTGGGAAACAATACCAAGAGGCACATTTCGCATAAGCATATCGCACAAGAGTGTTTGAGTGCGTAGAATATTCTTTTCGAGGATTTGGTTTTCCAATTCAAACTCCTTACTGACATGGATGGCAAATACTTGGATTAGAAACTCACAGGCATACCGCAGAGGAAAGGGAACAAACCTTGGTGTAGTGTTATGGCAAACAACAAGACCCCAAAGCCTCTTCCTCTTTTGCGGTTGTGAAGGCCTCGTGCTCTCATCATCCTCATCACCATCATTAACAACGACCGCCATAACCAGAGAGGCGATCGAATCCATGTTCTCCATATATTGCAAATGGCAACTGTGTGGGGCCCTCAAGGCCGAACCGCACAAGGTTAAATCGAAGGACAGTTTCTCATCTTGGAGGACCCTTACATGCTTTGCACGACAGTCACATATCATACGAATCTTGTTCTTCATAAACAAGAAACGCGCAGCCTGAGGGATGTCTGTTGCTGGATAATGCAAACCCAAATATGGTTCGAGGCCTTCCTTTGTAACCTCAGAGACCACCTCCCCATGGTCGTCCTCATGAAACTTATAAGCCATCACCCTGTCATAACCAGTCAGCTCATACACCTCTTGAACCACTGCATCACACAGCCTTTCCATACTTCCACCAGGCAACGACTGCAACCGTGTAATGGCTTTGGCAGCGAGCTTGTATGACTGGAGGGCCCCAGCAGCAGTCATGGGTATTTCAAAAGGTTTGACAGGTTCGAAATCAATGATCAGGCTACCTGTTACCCTGTGTGCAATTGCATAAAAAGGCTTTCCAGATGTCTTACAGTGGACTAAGATAGGATTCAACAGAGAAACATCGTTGAATCCCAATGCCTTTTGCAATGCAGAGGCACTAGGGGAAGTGAATATGGTCCTTAAGTCGGTTCCAATGCCAAGCACCGGGTGTTCTCCGACACTAGGAACGGCGTGGCTAACCATGGTAAGCATTTCGGGAGCATTTTCACTGTAAGCAATGACCTTACAGGTTTTGTCATCAAGAGCTAGCAAGCACCCAAAGGGTTGGATGTGCTTGCCCTTTTGTATCTGGTGAAGATAGGCTGTCGTGAGTTTATCGGACTTAGGCTGTTGTTGGACGGAACCGGCATTTGATACGCATACTGTTCTGGAGTAATCAAAGGAACTCCCGGACTCCTCAAACTGAGCATGAAGCTTGGCATCTACGGTTGTCTGAGCAATAACTCTAGCGCTGTGTTTGGATCGGCCGGAGGTGCTGGTACTTTGGGTGGGTCTCGAAGAAGACATTTCTCACTAAAATTTTGCAACCAAACAAGTATTTACCCAGTATGTACTGCAAACAACCCAATCCAATGAGGAGATACTAGTATACCACAATGGAAAGTGGAGTGATCATAGTTCGCAAGGCTGAAAAAATAAAAGATGAACGTGAAGTTAATACCCACACACTTGAAACAGAATTCAACAAACACAAGCACAATAAACAAGGAAATATTTAATTTTTTAACAATATTCATGGTGAACGACACTTGAGAGCTTTTGAAAAAACAAAGTAGATGAAGATCTCAATTCAAACAGTAGATGGCTTGTGAACAGTGGAAATCAATAAAAGTAAGACTGACCTCTAAATCTAGATTTTCGAACTCCAATTTTCAGCAATTGAGTTATACTATACTAGCAAAGAAGCTTCAGCTCCACTATAGAGTATTACTGAACTAACAAACACCAACAACAACAAGTAGACCAAAAACACTTGAATTAATGAACTTGTCCCTCCAAATAAATCCAACAAGTTTGCAGTGACCAAAAATGAAAATGTTATAATAATGAATAAATGGGAATCAAGTGAGTGGGAGAAAGAAGAAACCTTTGTAGCAAACCAAATAAGAAAAGAGAGCGTGCAAAACAAGTAGCTAGCTCAAGGGTATGGTACCCTTGATTCGTAGGTGATGATCAAATATATTTATATATATTTGTTACTTAAACTAGTACTGAAAGACTAGTAATCTAGTAATCTACTATGCATATAGGTTCATCACGTGTAGGCCATGCGGTACTTTGGGGGTGGTGTTAGGAAGTCAGAAGTCAGAGGAATCTCCCTTGCCCCCCTATGGGTCGGTACTCATTTCTTGCCTCTGGTTGGTTGGCGCTATATTTTTTTATTTCCACTTACACCACTCTCGCCTTGAGAGAAAGTGAAATGGAAGACAACTAAACACTTAAATGTTTTTTTTATTTTTTAGCGGAAACGGGATAACGATTATGATAGACAAGAAACACGTCAGAAACAATGGTCAGATTTGACTTATTATTACTGTTTTTATCCATTTTTACGTCCTACTAAATCTGGATATCTAACAGTCATGTACTGTTTTAGCATATTCAAAGTGTTTTTTTCGTAATTAGGACAACCTTCTATGACCATGTCTGAAAACTAAACACGTTACCTATACATGCCAGCTAACTTGATTAGACTTGGATTATTATTGGTGTACTTAAAAAAAAAAAAAAAAATTGTTTTGGGTATTGGAAATGGGAAGTGGGGGACAAGATTGGAACAATTATTTACTTTATTATAGCATTCCCAATATAGGTGGATATGGTAGGAAAGTGAAAATATTTATTTCTAGATAGTTCAAAATCTTTGCTCAATGCAAAAGTGAATATGAAGGTGACTACTTTTCTAAACGAGAGTGAAACCTTCAATCGAGATAGTAGTTGAGTTCTGAACTTCGGATGAGATGTTGGATTCCATCTCGTGTGTGTGTTTTTTTTCCGGACGAAATGTTGGATTCCGTATCGTATGTTTTTGATTTTTTTTCGATTTTTTTAAAAAACTTTAGACATGATGTTTCATTTCGTCCAGCACATTTTTTTTATTTTTACATTCAGACGGAATCTAACATCCCGTCTCTGAGATTACCTTTAGAATGGTCAGCTTCACCTTATTTTTCACCAAAATAGTAGAAAAGGGAAATATAGCCTACGTGGAGGTGAATAATAGTGGCTTGGGGCATTAGGAATGCTGTTATGGTGGTCCCTTAAAAATGAGTGTATTTCAAAATATCGCAAGATTTCAAATGTCAGCAGAAATCTGATTATTGATTTTGTTGTTGTTGTTAGAGTGAAAGAAAAAAGAGTGATGGGTTCCGGTTAGTTATTAGAAGATTGTGTTTGCAGGCTTTATAGATGATGTAGTAATTGGAATTATTATTATTATGATGATGTTTGTTAATTGGTGTGTGTGTAGATGCAGATATGGAGGATTATGGGTTTGAATACTCTGAAGAAGAGCAAGAGGAGCAGGATGTCGACATTGAGAACCAATACTACAATTCTAAAGGTAAGGTGCTTAAATTCATCTATCCATCCATCCATGGTGTTTAGATTGCAGTGTTCAAGCTTTTAGGGTCCATACACATTTCGTCTCCATAGGTTTGGTTGAAACTGATCCTGCTGGAGCACTTACTGGCTTTTCTCAAGTTGTTAGCATGGAACCAGACAAGGCAGAATGGTCAGTTTTTACTTTGTGAATTTAAACTTAAATAGTTGTACTACAAGACAGCTAGCTTTAGAACACATTTATTTTCTCAGGGGATTCAAAGCTTTAAAGCAAACTGTCAAGCTTTATTATCGGTTGGGAAAGTTTAAAGAGATGATGGAAGCTTATAGGGAGATGTTAACATACATCAAATCAGCTGTAACGCGCAACTACAGCGAAAAATGTATAAGCAACATTATGGATTTTGTCTCTGGGTCAGCTAGCCAAAATTTTGGTCTCCTGCAGGAGTTCTATCAGACCACACTCAAGGCCCTTGAAGAGGCCAAAAATGAGGTCAGACAGTTTATCCTACTCACATTCCACTGTGGTGATCCTATATCCTTAGTTTAACAAGTTACTTATTTTTTCTGCAGAGGCTCTGGTTCAAAACAAATTTAAAACTTTGCAAGATTTGGTTCGACATGGGTGAATATGGACGGATGAATAAGGTATAATTATTGAGTGGTCTGATACGCATTTAGTAAATATGTCCTGCGATAAACTCAGTCTACTAAGATTTCGACACACTCAGATCTTGAAGGAACTTCACAAATCATGTCAAAAAGAAGATGGAACAGATGATCAAAAGAAAGGAACACACCTTTTGGAGGTCTACGCAATTGAGATTCAGATGTACACTGAGACCAAGAATAATAAAAAGCTCAAGGTAGGCCATTTTCTATCCTACCTTTCAGAAAGTGGATCAAATGTTGCAAATGGGTTTCTGTTGTCACCTGATTGAAACTGTAAGGACTATTAAGGTTTTGTGTTGATAGAAAAGAAAGTGTTGACACAAAGCATTTGGATCTTTGTCAATCGGGATTTCTTATCCTCTAAGAATAACTTTTTGAGCACCTGGATTAACATTGTTTGGTACAGATAACCCACTTATGTGGGGCTTCAGACGGTAGTTTGCTCTTCAAACTATTTTTTTGCTGACAACTAATTAAGTAACTGTTTACTAAGTTAGCTCTCTCTCACAATGTTCCTTGGATGGGGACTCACCGTTTAAATCAATCTTTCTTGTCTAAATTTTATTCCTGGTTGTTTGGGACACATAGATTTATTGAATTTATTGGGACACATAGATTTTATTCCATGCATGTATCCCATCTATCGAGCTCTCTGACAATACATGAATTTGCAGCAACTATACCAGAAAGCACTTACAATCAAATCGGCGATTCCCCATCCGCGGATCATGGGGATAATTCACGAGTGTGGTGGGAAGATGCATATGGCAGAGCGGCAATGGGAGGAAGCTGCAACTGATTTTTTTGAAGCTTTTAAGAACTATGATGAAGCTGGGAACCAACGTCGTATCCAATGCCTGAAGTATGGTTTAACACCTCTAATAAATACACCATCCCACTTACCTTTTCTACTTATTCCCTTATATTCTTTATTCTCTTTCTCCAAGTCACTAGTGTATGCACAAACACACAAATCCATGTAGTTTGGAGCCATTCTTTCATGTAACAGATATTTGTAAGTTAAATATGCGTATATTAGGAATTCTAAGTTTCAATGGAGGGCAGCAGCTTCACCTTTGTCACGCCAACAGAATGAGAGGTTCACTCATAATTGGTTGGCATGGTGATGGCTTGTGCCTTCATTTCCTAGTTATATGAGTACATTTGTGCCAACTTAAGGGTCAAGCTTTCTTGGACACCAGAATGCTTACAAGCATTTGTCGCACTTTTGTATTGCGTCCTGGCACTCCTCTGTCCGGATTTGTTAGTTTCATTTAGGAAGATAAGAAAATGTTATCGACACTGGTTGATCTTCTTCCCTCATGTTGTCACCTCTTTGTGCTAGATATTTGGTTCTTGCAAACATGCTAATGGAATCTCAAGTGAACCCATTTGACGGGCAGGAGGCAAAGCCGTAAGTTATTATTGACCATCAGAATTTCTGTTAGTGACTTAATTTGCTTGTGATGTTTCTCCATTTGGTTTAAATAATGTCCATTTTGCAGTTACAAGAATGACCCTGAGATCTTGGCCATGACAAATTTGATAGCCGCATATCAGCGGAATGAGATATTGGAGTTTGAAAAAATCCTCAAGGTCTGATTTATTTTATTTTCTTATTTCTTATTTTATCTATTTTCTTACATTCTATACTATTTTCATTTTAGCCATTTATGGTTTTCTTGTCATGCTCATTCTCATGGGGACTGCTTTCCAATACTTTTACTTACCAGAGTAATCGAAGGACAATTATGGATGACCATTTCATCAGAAATTACATTGAGGATTTGTTAAAGAAGATCAGAACCCAAGTATTGCTGAAGCTGATAAAACCTTATACAAGAATTAGAATTCCCTTTATATCAAAGGTAATGGCTATAAGTTTCTCAACTTCTATATCTATGTGTGCATTAGTTTCTAGTTCTACTAATACTCTCTCCCTGGTTTAAGGACACTAGTGCCCTGTGCTTCATATACACTTTCTGGATTTTCACATGTGCACTGGGAACTAATGTCCTTAAACCAGGGAGAGAGTATTATTAGAACTAAAAACTAATGCACACATGCATAAGCAAAGTGACGACATTACTACTTTATTGCAGCGGATTTCTTCCTTGTGTTCCCACTTATGATTTACTCGAGTAGTCATTTCAGTTCTATTTTAGAATATTTTATTGTATGCTCATCTTTTATCATTCGTCTCAGTTTACATTTTTAGTGGTTAATGATGCAATCTTTAAGATATTAAACTTAACTTTCTTTGATTTCGCGCAACAGCTGGATTGTTTGATTGTCTTCTAAACTTAGATAAGTCTTTTTGCAGTCCCCCCTACTTTCTGAAGTTACTAACTTACATGTCGTGCAGGAGCTCAATGTGCCTGAGAATGACGTTGAGCAGCTGCTTGTCTCCCTAATTTTGGATAACCGTATTCATGGGCACATCGATCAAGTGAACCGGCTACTGGAGCGTGGTGACAGGTCTGTTTTGCTTCACCTAGTATCTGGTTGATTTGTTCCTTGAAATATAGATATACCTAAAATTTACACACATCTTTGTTTATATTTCAACTTGCAGGTCAAAGGGAATGAAGAAGTTTTCTGCCATAGACAAATGGAACACACAGCTGAAGTCACTCTATCAAATTGTCAATACCAGAATTGGTTGATTTCAAAGCTTGAAGAGCTACCATTTTTGGAATTTCTTCGTCAACGTAGCGTGGAGGATCTTACCCGCTTTGATACCTCCTTTACACCGTGTTTAGCTAAAGCAAGTTACCAAACAGGACTTTCTCTGTTGGAAAGTGATTTTCTTGACATTCATGCTTGAATTGTGGTTCTGCTGCAGTTTGAAGGAGAAATGGATGGAAAAGTGTTGTGTTCGTCCATTATGGTAGTCCTTTAGATTATTGTTTGTTATGGCAAGAAGACCTGTAGAACCTGGACCGCTGGTCATGGTAGTTTTAGTTGAGAATATTAGAAGTATAAAAGTAGTTATGTCCTGTGATATTTATTTATAATAGATTTTGTACATATGGGGTCTTGACCCTTTTTACCATTTTTATACTGTAGTTTATAGTTGGCAATATGGTAATATTTTTTGGTGTTTATGTATCTTATTAATTGAATTTCAGGTAACTTGATTACATTGTGGTAATTGTAGGCAAAGTTATGTACCGTTGCTAACTTTCATTTATAAAGAGGGATTTTTTATTTTTTGGAAATTAAATGGGCTCAGGCGCAGTTAGTGTTATACTGATTTGAGTACTCTTAATATTTTGTTTTTTTCCACAGAAATGATCGGTCGAATAATTTCCTTTTCCGGTGTTTAGTAAGTCCACTCGAGGAGATGAGGATAATAAGGTTCTCAACTTCTCATGAGGTTTTTGGTTCCAGATATTACAATTTTATTTTCTTCTTGAAAATTCCATTCACCTAAAAAAAACAAATCAAATTTCCATTACATATCGTATATGCTCAAGAAATCCGAGTACAAGGTCAAACTACAACACCATGCGAACATGGAGAAGAGTTACTACCATGCATGTCTTCTTGTTTGAACATGAAAACCAGTGAAAAACTAAAAATATATAGATGGCCAGTTACTTCATGTAATTGTTACCAGAGCCGGCTTACATTTAGAACGGGATACGCGGATACACCACACTTAGCAAACATATCAAAAACTCAAAACAGACCAATATGCCATATGCAGTCATATAACCTGACTTGAAACCAAAGGTTTAGATATTTCAGTTACATTCGCAACTTCTGAAATACACCTGATCTGATAGTTTTCCTCAGTTTGTCATCATTAAGTGAGAAACAGCTCCAATGCTTTTATGCCCTTGGCTTCTTCTGCAATGGCCCTGATGAAGCACCACCCTGCACCAGAAATTCTCAATCAATTATCCAATCAATAAGAAGGGGGGGTTCAAGTGTTAGGAATTCAATGGACTGCAATAACCACTTACATATCATCACTGTGGATCGTTTCATGGTAAAATGGTAAAAAGTTGTGATGATAAACTCTCTAGGCTAGGTGGGTAAAGAGTATTATACTGACAATCAACCGCCACACGTGATGTCTCCATGGTACTTATTCATACTATGACACTTGCTGACCAATAGAATAAAAGGTAAAGATATAACCACAGCAGCGACCAGAGATGAATAGATGATCACAACTCAAACAAGAAGTTGAAGTGGATATAGACGTTTGGGAGGCTTTGGGAGAGGGGTAGTTGTGGGGTTAAATGTTGAGACCAAATGAACCAAGCTTCAATTGAAATCCCATACAGAACTGTCTTCTGGGCAGAGAAATATACCCAGCATTTTTGTATAAACAATAAACATAAATTGACATTATTGTTAATAGACCTGCATTGCACAGAAAACTGATCAAGTGTTTATTGGATTTTTCATTTTTCTGACCACATTTACCACTTATGGCCATATGTTTTACCTTTCAAACAAAGTGGGATCTTTCAAAACTATAAAAAGGAGATTTCTCAAAAAAGACATTTTCTTGAGCAAAGAGAAACTGGAAGACTAATCATCATCCTTAATTTTCCCAAGTGTGTAGACTTCTTACAATGTTTTATGTTCAAAAAGAAAAGGCATAAGTAACTTATGAAAATAATGGTAATTACTATCATTAGAGGCCAAGTAGAAAGTATTACATTATTACTGAGCTGTTTGCTGATGTAGGTCATCGATCTCAACATGGCTTCAAGTGTATCTTTGGTAAGCTGAAACTTCACTTCCCTTTCTCCTGAAGGAGACTTGGTATAATCATGCAGCTAGAAAATATCAATGCCAATGAGAAAAAGCACCGAGCACAAGTAATTCTTCTATGCAAGACAAAAATGGAGAAGACACTTGTAATACCACGACATGATCCCATGACCACTTGTGTCAACAACCAGCCATGATACCACACAGCTCATCGGCCTGTTTTATTCACTTAAAACTATTACTATTTGTTTTCCCGACATACAAGTTAGAGTGTGTTTTCTTGAGCACTACTCAGCACCTTGAGTTGCTGAGCAATAAAACATGATACTTAAATCCGCTATATGGTTATTCTGTCAAATGTTTAACCACAAGTCAAGGCAAAAACCTGAAATTGGTAAAGAAAATATAATTCATACCTTGAGAGTGATGATAGAGAGTCTGTTGGATTTGTGATTCTGCATGGTCCAAGTCATTGACTTGACGCGTGGTAAAATTGGCTACATTGGTACAAGGAAGAGTTTGTGATATTATTAGTGATTAATTAATAAAATATAGAAGAAATAAGGTTTAGTATCCTACCAAGTTATGAGGAGCTTCAAGTTGGTGAAGAAAGACAGGCTCTTTATTGTGATGTTGTCGAGGCCAGTCCGGGAAAGGTGTGGAGGGAGAGTTTTGAACAGTAGAAATGTTTGACCTTTGGTCTTTAGATGCTTCCTCCTTCCAGGCAGTTTGATATTTGAGGAGTAAGTTTTGGAGATGAGGAGGCTTGAAGAAATCATCATCGGTTGTTGTTGGGTGGACACACTTTCTTACAACCAAACGTAGGCACGCAACAAGCAGGTCTAGTTGTGGGGTCGAATTAAGATTGAGAAGGGATTGGATACAAGATTTGTCTTGGGGTTTAATAAGTCCAGTTTTTCTGGTATTCCAAAGGGTTTTCAGGACTTGCTCAAGTGCTGCTTCCGATATCGGGGATAGCTTGTGGAGGTGTAATAGCAGACTCGACTCCGAATCCATTAAAGATGTCTCTTTTAAGTTTTAACCACCGATATATATGTATATATAGTGACGATATTTCGTTAATAAAGAAATAGAATTATTATTTGTTGAGATTATTATTCTCTGGTCGAGAGATCTGCTGGAAACTCAAGAGTGAAGACTAGTGCTGGAATGGAAGGTAAGCTCACTCCTTGAAATTATTATACTGTCCATGGCTCCATGGGCAACTCTATAAAAGTTTTCTCTGTTTTTGTTTTTGTTTTTGCCCAGAGGGATCCCCAGATCGAGCGTCAGCAGAATCTGGGACAAAGAGGTCCAGTGTATCATCTGGTACTAGGAGTAGAAGTCATCGTAGAGACTTTCTCCGGAAATTTGTGGACGCTGATATCTTTACTGAAAGACTTGGGGACTGGTTTTCAGCAAATACCAAACACATCTTTGAGCCTCCTTTTGATTTGACACAAATTCAAAACTTTGATTATGCACTAGAAGGGGTTTCGTTTCATCAGCTCATTCGGATGCCTAATGCTGTTTATGCTTCGACATCAGATGCTGTTGAAGCAACTGCGTATCTTGCCATGGAAGATTTCCTACATGCAAGCGCAAAGAGCTTGTGGGAGGCGTTTTGGGGTGAGGATGGGCCTTATCCTTTTTCCGTTGCTTGTCTACATAGGGCAAGTCTAAAGTTCTATCCTGCTGAAAAGGCGATTGCAGGTGGAAAGCTTGGGAATCTGTGTGCCACTGCTGTGATGCTGGACAACACTGGACAATCGCATGGGAAGTGGGGCCATATTCTTCAGCTAGCATTACTCAGGCCTCACGTCAGGAGCCTTGCAATGGACAGTGAGACTCAGCCCTCTCTTTCAGTTTTGGGGGAAGCCATCTTTTTTGCTCTCCGTATGTTATTGTCAAGGACCCTAAGTAGATCTAATGTTCTTCACAATTCTAATTCTGTTTTTATGGTTCTGGCCGACTCTCAGTATGGCGGTGTGGTAAAAGTCCAAGGTGATGTAACTAATTTAGACTGTGATATGAACAATATTTATGGCTGTGCTGCTGAATGGATTAAAGAACATTCACAAATTTCAGTTTCTTCCGTTGATAGAATTTGGAACAAGCTAGGGAATGCCAATTGGGGAGATATTGGCGCTCTCCAGGTGCTTATGGCAACCTTCCAGTGCATTGCTCAATTTGCTGGAATGCCAAAGCATTCAGTTGATGATTTAGCTGCTCATCATGGCCCTCGTCTTCAAATCCGTCGAACTGAAAGGAAATTGGAGGATGGTAGAGGGGTTGGGAACGGCTTATTTCCGTTCAAGCAGCACAGTGTTTCACCTGAAATTGTTGAAGTTCTCGATGAGTCTAAAGAGGCAATGAAGCTGGAGGCGGGATCTGTTTTGTGGTTGGAAGATTCAGAATGGCAAAGGGGTTTTCAGATTAATCAAGTTTTGAGTGATGGTGAGCTGCATTTCTATAGTGCGATGCCTGTTGAGGAACCAGGAAGGTCTCTATTTTTATACGTTGGCTCTCATCCTTCGCAGCTGGAACCAGCCCTGGAAGATATGAACTTATGGTATCAGGTCCAGAGACAGACAAAAATATTAACTTTGATGAAACAGAGAGGTCTCTCTAGCAAGAATCTACCTCAGCTAGTTGCATCTGGCAGGATTATTCATCCTGGTAAATGCCGGAAACCAAGCTCTGGTGGGAACTGTGACCACCCATGGTGTGGTACCCCGATCCTCGTAACCAACCCAGTTGGTGAGCTAGTTGCTGATCTACTAACCGACGGGAAATTTGGATCTGAGGAGGCTCTTAGGTGTTGCCACGATTGCTTGTCGGCTTTGTCAACTGCAGCCTCTGCTGGAATTCGGCATGGAGACATCCGTCCAGAGAATGTGATCCGTGTTAGTTCTGGTGTGAGGCATCCTTATTATGTTCTTATTGGCTGGGGGCATGCCATTTTAGAAGAGAGGGATCGCCCAGTCATGAATCTTCATTTCTCTTCAACTTATGCGCTCCAGGAAGGCAGGCTATGCTCCGCTTCAGATGCAGAGAGCCTGGTCTACTTGCTTTTCTTTACAACTAGTGGGGCTGTTCCAGATTTGGATTCGGTCGAGGGGGCACTGCAATGGAGGGAAGCCTCGTGGTCAAGAAGATTGATTCAGCAAACGCTGGGGGACATTTCACCTGTGCTTAAAGCTTTCGCTGATTATGTTGACAGTCTCTGTGGTACACCATATCCTATGGATTATGAGATATGGTTGAAAAGAATGAGAAGAAGATTCCATGAAGAAGATCATGGGAAGGAAGTGGAAGTTTCTGGTTAGGATTAGTCCATAAGCCAAAATCAGAATGTTCGATGGTTATGGAATAACTGGACCATTTTCACTTCCCGTGATCGAGTTTCCGGGAAGTCTTGGGGTGCTTGAATGGAATCATGTGATTTGGTGTTTATTTTCCTACAGATTTGAGCACTGTCCAGATTACTCGGACGCAATGGTTTGACACCGCTGAGGTGCTGACGAAACTGAAGCTCCTAGATGGTTGATCTTGTTAATTGAGCAACAACCATCAGTCAGAGCTTGGTTCTGCTGAGAAGACGAGCCACACATCCTACGAGCTTTGGTGTTTCAGGGAGTCTAATCCATCACAATCATCCCTTATATATCGAGTCTCTGCTGTCGTCCACTCGTCCAGCCTCACAAAGAAATTGAAGGATATCATTTTTCTGCAATTGTGCTGACCCTGTTCATTTCAAACTGTATGTATTGCTATTTTTTCTTTGTAAAGATATGAGCTCTTCCTGTTGTGCTGGCGCTCAATCAGAAATCAGACTTTCACGATATATTTTTGTTTTTTCTTTTGTAATATTAGAAAAGTTGCATAGCGAACTTCTTCCATTGTGTTCATTAGACAGCTCTGAGGACTGGCAACTAGGCAATGGTACTGCTTAGTGCAAGCGATGACACTAAAGGACGAACTTTGCAGCCTTAGGAAATAGTAGTCTAAACTTACCCTGGAGTTGTCCATTAGTACTCAATAGTCTGCCTTCCACTAAAACAAATTCAAAATTCAGAATAACTCTGTGGACAGGCTACTATTTGCTGTTCACAAGACAGTAAGTGCTGATTGGTAGAGTTGGTGCCCGAGAAAACTGTTTATTCAGAATTTGCATTCACTGGAGTTTTTCAAATTGAGTCTGAACAAACAGCACATTTCTATTGCTCAAATCAATTTTCGGCTAGTTTAACAGTTTTTTTGGGAAGTAAAACAGTTTTTTCGTCAGCCACTCCACCAATCAGCAGCTGAGGTCTTCTTGGCAAACAGTCCACAAACTTATTCTATTTCAAATTTTGTGTAATTTTGCAGTCAAACTGTTTCTCCAACGGTAGGAAAAGTTGTTTTTTTCCCACTACACGCTTTAATCTACTCACGTCAAATTGTCAATAACGTACTGCATTATTCAATGATTTAAGAACTTCGGAAATGCAAATGATCAAGCCGAGCTAAATCTCAGGCCGCTTCAAAAAGCACATTCAAAACCCTGGCTTAGTTGTGTGGGTTTCTTCTTTTAGGTTTTCATGTGTGAGTTTTGCAGTCATGTCTAAAATATCTAGATTCAAAATTTTACCCAATTCACAAGAAAATGGAATTACTTTCGCTAAGGTATTATATTATTTAACAATAAGTCTATCATGAGTATACCTTTAAGCATTCTCATTATAAATGGTTTTCTTAACCTTTAGGCAATGCTATAAGAATGGTCAACGCCGCTATGGATTAGTTACAAAATATTACAATATACTATCTGCTGATTGACATGGAGAGCTCGGTACAACATTGTTCCAGTGAAGTTTCACTTTTGATGGCCCACGTGCATTGTAATTGAGGCAATCTATGAACTTGAACAAGTAGTATTATAAGTGAGCATAATTAAGGATTGTATATATTGAATTTTACCAAATCCATATAACATCGCATTGCGGGTGAAATCTCACGCATGCTTGGAAGGCCTCTTTCTAATTCACAAATTTTTTTTTTTGGTAGACTAGAGTACTTGATTCTCACCACATCAAGAAGAAACATGTTAATGTTTGGCAGTTGTTTAGTTTAATTATGGATATAGTTGGTAACTTATTGTACGTGTGTGGACAAAAACGTGTAGTGTACTTTTATTTTGTTGTTAGGGTCTCCGTAGATACATATTAGTATTGCTAGCTATCGACTTTAGAAGTTGAGAGACACGGGGCTTAAAACCAATAACTAGAATAAAAAGATTTGACTTATCCTAATTTTACTACTATTTTATTTTTATTTTTATTTTCTCTGATCAATTTAAATACTGTTTCAGAAATAACTTCAATAGCACTTTGTGCCTTCGGTAAAACCTAGAGTATAAATATTGAACATGCAAGTTCTGAACATAGGCCACACATATAATAACGTATAAATTAATCATTGCCTAACCTCTCTCAGATTACCTTACTTCTTGCCTAACCTCTTTCCTTCAATTTCCGTTGAATTAGAAATTTGGAAACAAGTTTTACTATAAGTTTTATTTAAGTATTTTGTCTTATTTATTTGGTTAAGTTGTTCACATAAGATTTCTGTATCGGCCTAATTCGTGAACATCAAGATGACATGTCTTCGGGACCGAGACAGCGTAAGGTAGAAGAAAGAGGGAGCACGTGATCCAGTCCGCGAATCATGTAAGGGACGGAATCTGGAGGGGCATAGGGACCAGTGTGGTTTCAATGACCCAAAGGGAGGCAGAATAGTGAAGGGGCATACGGGAGTACGATAACAAAGCCGCGATATATCAAGAGATAGTTGGACAATTAGTGGTCGTGGAACTAGAAAGAATAAGGTGGGATAAAAGAGCGGTTAGCGGTTAGAAAGAGGGGGGGTGGTTAGAAGATATATAAAAGAGGAGAAAGGTAGAGGAGAAGAGAAGAGGAGAGAAGAGAGGACATCTAAAGAAGAGGAGAATCCAAGAGAGTGAGAGGAGAGAAGAGAGGACATCTAAAGAAGAGGAGAATCCAAGAGAGGAGAGAGAGAAGAGAGGACATCTAAAGAAGAGGAGAATCCAAGAGTGGAGAGAGAGAGAACTACGACACAGCTTGATCCTCCCTGAAGGGGTACGTAGGCAGCCCTAAATGGGTTCAGTTGAAAGGTTCAAAAGAGAAGGAGTCTCATCTTTGAGAAGAGACAGAGGAGAGTGGAGGTGTGAAGTTAAAGGGTACTAACTGGGTTCACACAAATGGCGCCGTCTGTGGGGAGCAGAAGAAAAAGATTGTTCTCTACCACATCAATTTGTTCTCGCATCAGCGGAAGAATTCCCATCAAAAACTTTCAATCAGATTGTCCAACGTCTCTTTCTTTTTCAATCTTTCGTCCCTCCTCAAAATAACCACCCAACAACTACTTTCTCAGACACCTTTCTTATCACACAACTCCTCTTCTTCTTCTTAACCTTTCTTCTTCCTTACAATAATGGTCAAAAAGAAGGAAAACACAAAATACTCATGATCCTCTGCAGTGTTAGAACTCCAACAGTCTTGGGCATTTCAAAAACTTCATTTTTACTCTTCAAGCTTTGTTCAAAAAATTGGGCATGCTGTTGAGGTGTGAAGTTTCTGTCAACTAATCTAGTGTGGCGCTATTTTCGTTTTTATCGAGAATCATTTCAGAGCTAAACGTCATATTAATTGAATGACGATCGAGGAGAACATTGATATCTTGGTGTATTGCTAGTCAAAAGCCATGTCGCTGTTTTTGAGAGAGGCTGCGCGACTCCAAGAAAACATTGCAGTTGGTATCGCCTCAAGATAGTAATCTTTTCTTTTGACTATGTCTTTGGTCGGCCTATTTCAAGGACCTTTACAAGACATCAATCCCTTCTCTGATTGGCATGTCAGTTGCGATGCTTGGGTTTTGTGTCCAGGTTCAAACGACGTCTACAACAAGCTTAGTTGGCGTCCTCACACTTCATCTGCAATTGCTGCAATCTTCCAAGCTCAATGGAAAGATAATGGGAAACGACTTGACAATATTTACAAACTTTGGTTGTTGTGTTATGTTTAGCGGCTTTATAAGATGGTAAGAAAAGAGTTGTTGGAGATGCGAGGAATTGAACCCATGCACGCTAAGCAGGCGCTCTACCAATTGAGCTACATGTACCTTAGCGGCTTTATAAGATGGTAAGAAAAGGGTTGTTACCAGATGTGAGGAATTGTAACAGGATACTAAGAATGCTTCGAGATAAGAATTTGGTGAGGCAAGCTAGAGAGGTATATAAGGTGATGGGTGAGTGTGGGATTAGGCCGACAATTGTTACTGACAATACATTGTTCGATATGTTTTGCAAGGAAGGGGAGATTCATGAAGCACTACACCTCTTTTAAGAAATGCAGGAGAGAGGGTGTGCACCCACGGATGTTACTTACAATGTTTTAATTAATGGGCTGTTGAATAAAGGGCAGTTAGACGACGCTAAGGACTTGAACCGGAGACCTTCAGTGTGTTAGACTGACGTGATAACCAACTACACCACGAAACCCTTTTTGATTGAGAAGATGTTGGAATCGTGTTGGGTGATCTCAGCATACACCTATAATCCTTTAACATGTGGGTATTGTACGAATGAAGAGTTCAGTGAGGCTCTAGCACTTGCGGACGATATGATGAGCAGAGGTGTTTCTCTCACGATATCGACCTATAACACATTTGTTGATGGGTTTTGCAAATGCAGAAGAATGATTGAAGTTAGAGAACAGTTCGGAAACATCTTGGGCAACAATTTGGTTCCAGATATAGTTTCGTATAACTGTTTGATATATGGGAGGAACAAAGCTCTGATCAAGGAACTGAGTATCCCTTCACCTGATTCACAGGATCTTCACTTCTCTGCGCAGTACTCACAGTCTTTCTATACTCAATGCATAGCTTGCCTTTGGAAACAAGATATTGGTCATCTTTGGCATGAACCCGCCATATCTTTGCGGTGAGAATTTTCTTCACAACTATCATTGCTTTGCTGTTCGATACAATATTTTGGGATCTTGGCTCAAAAAGGCGGAGGCCGCAGGATTTATTCAATGCAATGGGTTCCATGTATGCTGCAGTACTCTTCATTGGTGTACAAAATGCTCTATCCAGGCGGCCCGGTTATAGCGATTGAAAGAACGATCTTTACCGAGAGAAGCTCTTTGGAATGTATTCGGCATTGCCCTATGCTTTTGGACAGGTTATGATTGAAGTTCCATATGTCTTTGTTCAGGCTATGGTATACGGGGTTATAGTTTATGCAATGATTGGATTTGAGTGGACCGCTGCCAAGTTCTTACTGTATATGTTCTTCATGTACTTCACATTATTATATTTCACATTTTATGGAATGATGTCTGTGGCTATGACTCCCAACCCCGAGATTGCTGCCGTTGTTTCAGCTGCCTTCTATTCCATATGGAATCTCTTCTCAGGCTTTATAGTGCCAAGACCGAGGATGCCAGTGTGGTGGAGATGGTACTACGGGGCTTCTCCCGTCTCTTGGACCTTGTATGGTTTGGTTGTTTCACAGTATGGAGATGTAAGCGAGAGATTTTCCGACCCGGGTGAGCAAGAGCAAGTTAAAGAATTTCGAGGAGATATTTCGCCCGGACATGATTACCTACCACTTGTTTCTGTGATGATAGTTATGTTCACCGTGCTCTTTGGTTTCATCTTTGCTTTTTCAGTAAGGACATTGAACTTCCAAAGACGATAGAACATCTTTAGCAGATTTGTATACAACAATTGTTCGATATATGGAGTGGGAAACTTGGAGGCTGCTAAGCACAGCAAGGAAGTTGGAGAGACAAAGGAACAATGGGATCAATAGATTGGGGCTGAGATCAACGTTCTGGAACGTCTGATTACGGATGGTAAGATGATTACAAAAAGCATAAAGAGGCATACACCGTGGCAGGTAACTCGTTTCTTTTACCGTCATGTACGTAATGGACGGACGAGTAGGGACTCGGCCGTCAGCCATAGTTACACTGGGGGCAAGCAAGCCTTGTCCCCGTCCTTAGCAGAGATGTATGCGGGGACAGATTGGGATTGTCCCCAGACCTCGTGGTTTTCCGCGAGCCTATTCGCTCTGAGAGGTCGCGGACCATGAATGAGAAACGTGATTGCCCCCAACACTCAACCATGAAAGTTTCAGGTTACAGAGAAAGAGAAAGAATTGCGGTACCGTGGAACCGAGCGGAGTTTGAGCTAGTATTGGGAGATGGATCCATCTCACCTCATTTACTACCTTATTTGCATACACTATATTATCATCAAAGAGTTTACTGTCTGCATTAAATGTATTAAATGTATATTGCATGATATAGCATTGAGTAAGACCAGAGTCGAGCCCCGTACTAGCTATACGGGGAACCTCGGAGTTTGGGCTATGAACGTACATGACGGGCTATGAACGAAAATAATTTGGGGGCAAACTGAGCTGCCCCCATCAGGCTTCACAGCTGACCAAAGACAGCGGGGGGGATGAGCCCTTCGTGGACCGCAGATGTCCGAATCAAACTTAGGGGCAAATTGAGCTGCCTCTAAGCCCCGAGAGGGGGATGAGCCGCCGTGGACTAGATGTCCGAATCAAACTTAGGGGCAAATTGAGCTGCCTCTAAGCTAGAGAGCGGGGGATGAGCCCTTCGTGGACCGCAGATGTCCGAATCAAACTTAGGGGCAAATTGAGTTGCCTATAAGCCGAGAGCGGGGGATGAGCCTTCGTGGACTAGATGTCGAATCAAGCTTGGGGGCAAAATGAGCTGCCTATAAGCTAGAGAGCGGGGGGGATGAGCCCCCCGTGGACTAGATGTCGAATCAACTTGGGGACAACCCTAACAAGCTTCACGTGGATGATCAAAAAAGCGGGGGATGAGCCCTTCGCGGACTAGATGTCCGAATCAAACTTGGGGGCAACCCTAACAAGCTTCACAGCTGATCAAAGAAAGCGGGGGGATGAGCCCTTCGCGGACTAGATGTCCGAATCAAACTTGGGGGCAACCCTAACAAGCTTCACAGTGATCAAAAAAGGGGGATGAGCCCTTGGGGATGGACTAGATGTCCGAATCAACTTATGCAGTGAGTTCTTTGAAAGAGAGTTGATGGCGGGGATGAGACATATCACGGACATAGTAGTGAGCTATGTGAAGGAGAGTTGATGGCTGGGTTGAGACACATCGCGGACATGCTAGTGAGTTCAATAAAGGAGAGCGAGGGGGCAAATAACTTGAACGCGAGAGCAAACCGAAGTCATTTATTGATGACACCGCTTAGTTCAAGGCCATGGAAAAACAAACCGGGGGCAAGCTATCTGAGTATATTCCTTGCTATATGAGTGCAGCAAGTGGGAGGAGCCATCCGTGGACCCTCTTGTCCAAAACAAGCGTTGGTTGGACACACCCTTAAACTAGTAGGGGCGAAAACTTCAAGAGATGAGCTGAGAAAATATCAATATGAGCCAGAATGATATAAATGGAGACATATTCAAACTATTAGATAATTCGAGATGGAAAACAAGCTAGTGCTAGAGGATTACACAAAATTATGAGATCACGCCATGATATCTTTGCGAAGGTTTGGAATTCGAAATGCATTATACGAGGGGGCGCCATGGTCTTCGGGTCCACCGTCTTCGTCGACGGACCCGAGAGGGGGCATCTGTATCGGCCTAATTCGTGAACATCAAGATGACATGTCTTCGGGACCGAGACAGCGTAAGGTAGAAGAAAGAGGGAGCACGTGATCCAGTCCGCGAATCATGTAAGGGACGGAATCTGGAGGGGCATAGGGACCAGTGTGGTTTCAATGACCCAAAGGGAGGCAGAATAGTGAAGGGGCATACGGGAGTACGATAACAAAGCCGCGATATATCAAGAGATAGTTGGACAATTAGTGGTCATGGAACTAGAAAGAATAAGGTGGGATAAAGGAGCGGTTAGCGGTTAGAGAGAGGGGGTGGTTAGAAGATATATAAAAGAGGAGAAAGGTAGAGGAGAAGAGAAGAGGAGAGAAGAGAGGACATCTAAAGAAGAGGAGAATCCAAGAGAGTGAGAGGAGAGAAGAGAGGACATCTAAAGAAGAGGAGAATCCAAGAGAGGAGAGAGAGAAGAGAGGACATCTAAAGAAGAGGAGAATCCAAGAGTGGAGAGAGAGAGAACTACGGCACAGCTTGATCCTCCCTGAAGGGGGTACGTAGGCAGCCCTAAATGGGTTCAGTTGAAAGGTTCAAAAGAGAAGGAGTCTCATCTTTGAGAAGAGACAGAGGAGAGTGGAGGTGTGAAGTTAAAGGGTACTAACTGGGTTAAAGTGAGACCATAATTAAGGATTGTATATATTGAATTTTATCGAAGCCATGTAACAACGCATTGCTGGTGAACTCACCCACTCTTGGAAGGCCTCCTTCTAATTCACATATTTGATTATTTTTTGGTTGACCAAAATACTTGATTCTCACGACATCAAGAAGAAACATGTTAATGTTTGGCAGTTGTTTAGTTTAATTTTGGATATAGTTGGTAACTTATTGTGTGTTGACAAAAACGTGTAGTGCAAATATTGAACATGCAAGTTTTGAACATAGGCCACACATACAACAACGTATAAATTAATCATTGCCTAACCTCTCTCAGATCACCTTATTTCTTGCTAACCTCTTTCCTTCGACTTTCCTTTGATTCCCGTTGAATTATAAGTTTGGAAACAAGTTTCACGGTAAGTTTTATTTAAGTACTTTGTCTTGTTTATTTGGCAAAGTTGTTCACATAAAATTTCAATATAGAAATCACATTTCTTTTATAGGTTTTGGGAATTTTTTTTTCTTTTATTCGTAGAGTATAGTACAACGAAAAAAAAAAAAAAAAAAAAATTTTATTCTAATTAGATTAAATATTGAAAAAAATTGAAAAAAATTGAAAAAAAAAAAAAAAAAAAAAAACACACACACACACACACACACACACACACAAACAAGAAGTTCCATGAACTCGCTCAGCTTTTAAAGAATACAATTAGGAGCAACCTTAAAACTATTTGGCTTAATTCAAAACCCTGGCTTAGTTGTGTAGGAATTTTCTTTTAGGTTTTTATATGTTGGTTTTACAGTCATATCTATAATATCAAGATGCAAAATTTTACCCAATTCCTAAGAAAATGCAATTACTTTCGCTAAGGTATTATATTATTTAACAATATGTCTATCTTAAGTATACATTTAAGCATTCTCATTATAAATCATTTTCTTAACCTTCAGGGATTGCTATATGAATGGTCAACGCTATGGATTAGTTACAAGATATTACCATATACTATCTGCTGATTGAAATGGAGAGTTCGGTACAACATTGTTCCATCGAAGCTTCACTTTTGATGGCCCTACGTGCATTGTAATTGAGGAAATCTATGAACTTGAGCAAGCAGTATTAAAAGTGAGAGCATAATGAAGGATTGTATATATTGAATTTTATCAAAGCCATGTAACATCGCATTGCTGGTGTAATCTCACCCACTTTTGGATGGCCTCTTTCTAATTCACATATTTGATTATTTTTTGGTTGACCAAAACCCTTGATTCTCACGACATCAAGAAGAAACATGTTAATATTAGGCAGTTGTTTAGTTTAATTTTGGATATAGTTGGTAACTTATTGTGTGTTGACAAAAACGTGTAGTGTAAATATTGAACATGCAAGTTCTGAACATAGGCCACACATACAACAACGTATAAATTAATCATTGCCTAACCTCTCTTAGATCACCTTATTTCTTGCCTAACCTCTTTCCTTCGATTCCCGTTGAATTAGAAGTTCGGAAACAAGTTTTATTGTAAGTTTTATTTAAGTACTTTTTCTCCTTTATTTGGCTAAGTTGTTCACATAAAATTTCAATATAGAAATCTCATTTCTTTTATATGTTTTGGGAAAAAAAACATTTTCTTTTATTCGAAGAGTATAGTACAAGATTTTTTTTTTTTTTATTCGTAGATTATACTACAAAAAAAATTCAAAAAATTAAAATTAAAAAAAAAAAAAAAACACACTCACAGACACACAAGAAGTTCCACGAACTCGCTCTGCTTCCAAAGAATACAATTTGGAGCAACCTTAAAACTATTTGGCTTAATTCAAAACCCTGGCTTAGTTGTGTAGGTTTTTTCTTTTAGTTTTTTATATGTCAGTTTCGCAGTCATGTCTATAATATCTAGATTCAAAATTGTACCCAATTCCCAAGAAAATGCAATTAATTTCGCTAATGTATTATATTATTTAACAATAAGTCTATCTTGAGTATACATTTAAGCATTCTCATTATAAATGGTTTTCTTAACCTTCAGGCATTGCTATATGAATGGTCAACGCTATGGATTTGTTACAAGATATTACCATATACTATCTACTGATTAACATGGAGAGCTCGGTACAACATTTTTCCAGCGAAGCTTCACTTTTGATGGCCCAACATGCATTGTAATTGAGGCAATCTATGAACTTGAGGAAGTAGTATTATAAGTGAGAGCATAATTAAGGATTGTATATATTGAATTTTATCAAAGCCATGTCACATTGCGTTGATGGTGAAATCTCACCCACTCTTGGAAGGCCTCCTAATTCATATATTTGATTATTTTTTGGTTGACCAAAATACTTGATTCTCACGACATCAAAAAGAAACATATTAATGTTTGGCTGTTGTTTTGTTTAATTTTTGTTATAGTTGGTAACTTATTGTGTGTTGACGAAAACGTGTAGTGTAAATATTGAACATGCAAGTTCTGAACATATGCAACACATACAACAACGTATAAATTAATCATTGCCTAACCTCTCTCAGATCCCCTTATTTCATGCCTAACCTCTTTCCTTCGACTTTCCTTCGATTCCCGTTAAATTAGAAGTTTGGAAACAAGTTTTATTGTAAGTTTTTTTTAAGTACTTTGTCTTCTTTATTTGGCTAAGTTACTCACATAAAATTTCAATACAGAAATCACATTTCTTTTATATGTTCTTGGAAAAAAAAATCTTTTCTTTTATTCGAAGAGTATAATACAAGCAAAAAAAAAAAAAAAAAAAATCCTTATTTCGTAGATTTAATACTACAAAAAAATTCAAAAAACTAAAAAAAGAAAAAAAAAAAACACACACACACACACACACACACAAGAAGTTCCACGAACTCGCTCATGTTTCAAAGAATACCAATCGGAGCAACCTTAAACCTATTTATCTTAATTCAAAACCCTGACTTAGTTGTGTAGGTTTTTTCTTTTAGGTTTTTATATGTCGGTTTTGCAGTCATGTCTATAATATCTAGATTCAAAATTTTACCAAATTCCCAAGAAAATGGAATTACTTTCGCTAAGGTATTATATTATTTAACAATTAGTCTATTTTGAGTATGCACTTAAGCATTCTCATTATAAATGGTTTTCTTAACCTTCAGGCATTGCTATATGAATGGTCAACGCTATGGATTAGTTACAAGATATTACCATATACTATCTGCTGATTGACATGGAGAGCTCGGTACAACATTGTTCCAGTGAAGCTTCAATTTTGATGGCCCAACGTGCATTGTAATTGGGGCAATCTATGAACTTGAGCAAGTAGTATTATAAGTGAGAGCATAATTGAGGATTGCATATATTGAATTTTATCAAAGCCATGTAACATTGCATTGCTGGTGAACTCACCCACTCTTGGAAGGCCTCCTTCTAATTCACATATTTGATTATTTTTGGTAAACCAAAATACTTGATTCTCATGACAACAAGAAGAAACATGTAAATGTTTGGCAGTTGTTTAGTTTAATTAAGGATATAGTTGGTAAATTTTTGTGTGTTGACAAAAACGTGCAGTGTAAATATTGAACATGCAAGTTCTAAACATAGGCCACACATACAACAACGTATAAATTAATCATTGTCTAACCTCTCTCAGATCACCTTATTTCTTGTCTACCCTCTTTCCTTTAATTCCAGTTGAATTAGAAGTTTGGAAACAAGTTTTACTGAAAGTTTTATTTAAGTACTTTGTCTTTTTTATTTGGGTAAGTTGTTCACATAAAATTTCAATATAGAAATCATATTTCTTTTATATATTGGGGGGAAAAAAACCATTTTCTTTTATTCGAAGAGTATACTACAAAAAGAAAAAAAAAATCTTTTATTCGTAGATTATATAATACAAAAAAAATTAAAAAATTCAAAACACACACACACACACACACATAGAAGAAGTTCCACGAACTCGCTCGACTTTCAAAGAATACCATTTGGAGCAACCTTAAAGCTATTTGGCTTAATTCAAAACCCTAGCTTAGTTGTGTAGGTATTTTCTTTTTGGTTTTTATATGTCTGTTTTGCAGTCATGTCTATAATATCTAGAATCAAAATTTTACCCTATTCCCTAGAAAATGCAATTACTTTCGTTAAGGTATTATATTATTTAACAATAAGTCTATCTTGAGTATACATTTAAGCATTCTCATTATGAATGGTTTTTTAACCTTTAGGCATTGCTATATGAATGGTCAACGCTATGGATTAGTTGCAAGATATTACCATATACTATCTGCTGATTGACATGGAGAGCTCGGTACAACATTATTCCAGCGAAGCTTCACTTTTGATGGCCCAACGTGCATTGTAATTGAGGCAATCTTTGAACTTGAGCAAGTAGTATTATAAGTGAGAGCATAATTAAGGATTGTATATTTTGAATTTTATCAAAGCCATGTAACATCGCATTGCTGGTGAAATCTCACCCACTCTTGGAAGGCCTCTTTCTAATTCACATATTTGATTATTTTTGGTAGACCAAAATACTTGATTCTCATGACAACAAGAAGAAACATGTCAATGTTTGGAAGTTGTTTAGTTTAATTATGGTTATAGTTGGTAAATTATTGTGTGTTGACAAAAATGTGTAGTGTAAATATTGAACATGCAAGTTCTTAACATTGGCCACACATACAACAACGTATAAATTAATCATTGTCTAACTTCTCTCATATCACCTTATTTCTTGCGTAACCTCTTTCCTCCGACTTTCCTTTGATTCCCGTTGAATTAGAAGTTTGGAAACAAGTTTTATTGAAAGTTTTATTTAAGTACTTTGTCTTCTTTATTTGGCGAAGTTGTTCACATAAATTTCAATATAGAAATCATATTTCTTTTATATATTTTGGGGAAAAAACATTTTTTTTTATTTGAAGAGTATACTACAAAAAAAAAAAAAAAAAACTTTTATTCGTAGATTATATACTACAAAAAGATTCAAAAATTCAAAAAAAAAAAAAAAAAAAAAAAAACAAACACACACACACACAAGAAGTTCCTCGAACTCGCTCAGCTTTCAAAGAATGCCATTCGGAGCATCCTTAAAGGTATTTGGCTTAATTCAAAACCCTGGCTTAGTTGTGTAGGTTTTTTCTTTTAGGTTTTTATATGTCTGTTTTGCAGTCATGTCTATAATATGTATAATTAAAATTTTACCCTATTCCCAAGAAAATGCAATTACTTTCGTTAAGGTATTATATTATTTAACAATAAGTCTATCTTGAGTATACATTTAAGCATTCTCATTATAAATGGTTTTCTTAACCTTCAGGCATTGCTATATGATTGGTCAACAGTATGGATTAGTTACAAGATATTACTATATACTATCTGTTGATTAACATGGAGTGCTCGGCACAACATTGTTCCAGCGAAGCTTCACTTTTTATGACCTAACGTGCATTGTAATTGAGGCAATCTATGAACTTGAGGAAGTAGTATTATAATTGAGAGCATAATTAAGGATTGTATATACTGAATTTGATCAATGCCATATAACATCGCATTGCTGGTGAAATCTCACCCACTCTTGGAAGGCCTCCTTCTAATTCACATATTTGATAATTTTTTGGTCTAACAAAATTAATGATTCTCACGACATCAAAAAGAAACATGTTAATGTTTGGCAGTTGTTTAGTTTAATTTTGGATATAGTCGGTAACTTATTTTGTGTTGACAAAAACGTGTAGTATAAATATTGAAGATGCAAGTTCTGAACAAAGGCCACACATACAACAACGTATAAATTAATCATTCCCTAACCTCTTTCAGTTCACCTTATTTCTTGCCTAACCTCTTTCCTTTGACTTTCCTTCGATTCCTATTGAATTAGAAGTTTGGAAACAAGTTTTACTGTAAGTTTTATTTAAGTACTTTGTCTTCTTTATTTGGCTAAGTTGTTCACATAAAATTTCAATATAGAAATCACATTTCTTTTATATGTTCTGGGAAAAAACAACATTTTCTTTTATTCGAAGAGTATACTACAAACAAAAAAAAAAAAAATCTTTCATTTGTAGATTATATACTACAAAAAAATTCAGAAAATAAAATAAAATAAAAACACACACACACACACACACACACACACACACACACACACACACACACACACACACACACACACATACACACACATAAGAAGTTCCACGAACTCACTCAGCATTCAAACAGTACCATTCGGAGCAACCTTAAAGCTATTTGGCTTAATTCAAAACCCTGGCTTTGTTGTGTAGGTTTTTTATTTTATGTTTTTATATGTCAGTTTTGCAGTCATGTCTATAATATCTAGATTCAAAATTTTACCCAATTCCCAAGAAAATGCAATTACTTTCGCTAAGGTATTATATTATTTAACAATAAGTCTATCTTGAGTATACATTTAAAATTTTTCATTATAAATTGTTTTCTTAACCTTCAGGCATTGCCACATGAATGGTCAACGTTATGGATTAGTTACAAGATATTACCATATACTATCTGCTGATTGACATGGAGAGCTCGGTACAACATTGTTCTAGCGAAGATTCTCTTTCGATTGCCCAACGTGCATTGTAATTGAGGCAATCTATGAACTTGAGCAAGTAGTATTATAAGTGAGAGCATAATTAAGGATTGTATATATTGAATTTTATCAAAGCCATGTAACAACGCATTACTTGTGAAATCTCACCCACTCTTCGAAGGCCTCCTTCTAATTAACATATTTGATTATTTTTTGGTAGACCAAAATGCTTGATTCTCACGACATCAAGAGGAAACATGTTTATGTTTCGCAGTTGTTTAGTTTAATTATGTATACAGTTGGTAATTTATTGTGTGTTGACAAAAACTTGTAGTGTAAATATTGAACATGCAAGTTCTGAACATAAGCCACACATACAACAACGTATAAATTAAGCATTGCCTAACCTCTCTCAGATAACCTTATTTCTTGCCTTCTTGCCTAACCTCTTTCCTTTGACTTTCCTTCGATTCCCGTTGAATTAGAAGTATGGAAACAAGTTTTACTTTAAGTTTTTTTTAAGTACTTTTTCTTCTTTATTTGGCTAAGTTACTCACATAAAATTTCAGTAAAGAAATCACATTTCTTTTATATGTTCTGGGAAAAAAAAACCTTTTCTTTTATTCGAAGAGTATAATACAAGCAAAAAAAAAAAAAAAACCCTTATTTCGTATATAATATACTACAAAAAAAAATTTAAAAAAACTCAAAAAGGAAAACACACACACACACACACACACACACACACGCACACACACAAGAAGTTCCACGAACTCGCTCAACTTTCAAAGAATACCAATCGGAGCAACCTTAAACCTATTTATCTTAATTTAAAACCCTGACTTAGTTGTGTAGGTTTTTTCTTTTAGGTTTTTATATGTCGGTTTTGCAGTCATGTCTATAATATCTAGATTCAAAATTTTACCCAATTCCCAAGAAAATGCAATTACTTTCGCTAAGGTATTATATTATTTAACAATTAGTCTATTTTGAGTATTCACTCAAGCATTCTCATTATAAATGGTTTTCTTAACCTTCAGGCATTGCTATATGAATGGTCAACGCTATGGATTAGTTACAAGATATTACCATATACTATCTGCTGATTGACATGCAGAGCTCGGTACAACATTGTTAAAGAAAAGCTTCACTTTTGATGGCCCAACGTGCATTTTAATTGTGGCAATCTATGAACTTGACCAAGAAGTATTATAAGTGAGAGCATATTAAGGATTGTATATATTGAATTTTATCAAAGCCATGTAACATCGCATTGCTGGTGAAATCTCACCCACTCTTGGAAAGCCTCCTTCTAATTCACATATTTGATTATTTTTTGGTTGACCAAAATACTTGATTCTCATGACAACAAGAAGAAACATGTAAATGTTTGGCAGTTGTTTAGTTTAATTATAGATATAGTTGGTAAATTATTGTGTGTTGACAAAAATGTGTAGTGTAAATATTGAACTTGCAAGTTCTGAACATAGGCCACACATACAACAACGTATAAATTAATCATTGTCTAACCTCTCTCAGATCACCTTATTTCTTGCCTAACCTCTTTCCTTCGACTTTGCTTCGATTCCCGTTGAATTAGAAGTTTGGAAACAATTTTTATTGAAAGTTTTATTTAAGTACTTTGTCTTCTTTATTTGGCTTAGTTGTTCACATAAAATTTCAATAAAGAAATCATATTTCTTTTATATATTTTAGGGAAAAAAAATATTTTCTTTTATTCGAAGAGTATACTACAAAAAAAAAAAAAAAAAAAAAAAAAAAAAATCTTTTATTCGTTGATTATATACTAAAAAAAAAAAAAAAAAAAAAAAAAAAAAACACTCACACACACACACACAAACACACACACACAAGAAGTTCCACGAACTCGCTCAACTTTCAAAGAATACCATTCGGAGCAACCTTAAAGCTATTTGGCTTAATTCAAAACCCTGGCTTAGTTGTGTAGGTTTTTTCTTTTAGGTTTTTATATGTCTGTTTTGCAGTTATGTCTATAATATATAGATTCAAAATTTTACCCAATTCCCAAGAAAATGCAATTACTTTCGCTAAGGTATTATATTATTTAACAATAAGTCTATCTTGAGTATACATTTAAGCATTCTCATTATAAATGGTTTTCTTAACCTTCAGGCATTGCTATATGAATGGTCAACGCTATGGATTAGTTATAAGATATTACCATATACTATCTGCTGATTGGCATGGAGAGCTCGGTACAACATTGTTCCATCGAAGCCTCACTTTTGATGGTCCAACGTGCATTGTAATTGAGGCAATTTATGTACTTGAGCAAGTAGTATTATAAGTGAGAGTATAATTAAGGATTGTATATATTGAATTTTATCGAAGCCATGGAACATCGCTTTGCTGGTGAACTCACCCAATTTTGGAAGGCCTCCTTCTAATTCTCATATTTGATTATTTTTTCGTAGACGATAATACTTGATTCTCACGACATCAAGAAGAAACATGTTAATGTTTGGCAGTTGTTTAGTTTAATTATGGATATAGTTGGTAAATTATTGTGCGTTGACAAAAACGTGTAGTATAAATATTGAACATAAATGTTCTAAACATAGGCCACACATACAACAAGGTATAAATTAATAATTGCCAAACCTCTCTCAGATCACCTTATTTCTTGCCTAACCACTTTCCTTCGACTTTCCTTCGATTCCAGTTGAATTAGAAGTTTGGAAACAAGTTTTACAATAAGTTTTATTTAAGTACTTTGTCTTCTTTATTTGGCAAAGTTGTTCACATAAAATTTAAATATTGAAATCACATTTCTTTTATATGTTCTGGGAAAAAAAATATTTTCTTTTATTCGAAGAGTATATACTACAAAAAAAAAATAATCTTTTATTCGTAGATTATATACTACAAAAACACACACACACACACACACACACACGCACACACGCACACACACAAGAAATTCCAAAAAATCGCTCATTTTTCAAAGCATACCATTCGGAGCAACCTTCAAGCTATTTGGCTTAATCCAAAACCCTGACTTACTTCTGTAGGTTTTTTCTTTTAGGATTTTATATGTCGTTTTTGCAGTCATGTCTATAATATCTAGATTTAAAATTTTAACAAATTCCCAAGAAAATGTAATTACTTTCGCTAAGGTATTATATTATTTAACAATAAGTCTATCTTGACTATGCATTGAAGCATTCTCATTATAAATGGTTTTCTTAAACTTCAGGCATTGATATATGAATGGTGAACGCTATGGATTAGTTACAAGATATTACCTTATACTATTTGCTGATTGACATGGAGAGCTCGGTACAACATTGTTCCAGCGAAGCTTCACTTTTGATGGCCCAACATGCATTGTAATTGAGGCAATCTATGAACTTGAGCAAGTAGTATTATAAGTGAGAGCATAATTAAGGATTGCATATATTGAATTTTATTAAAGCCATGTAACATCGCATTGCTGGTGAACTCACCCACTCTTGGAAGGCCTCCTTCTAATACACAAATTTGATTATTTTTTGGCAGACCGTAATTCTTTATTCTCACGAAATCAAGAATAAACATGTTAATGTTTGACAGTTGTTTAGTTTAATTATGGATATAGTTGGTAATTTATTGTGTGTTTACAAAAACGTGTAGTGTAAATATTGAACACGAAAGTTCTGAATTAATAATTACCTAACCTATCTCAGATCACCTTATTTTTTGCCTATTCCCCTTTCCTTCTACTTTCCTTCGTTCCCCGTTGAATTAGAAGTTTGGAAACAAGTTTTACTGTAAGTTAATTTAAGTATTCTGTCTTCTTTATTTGGCTAAGTTGTTAACATAAAATTTCAATATAGAAATCACATTTCTTTTATATATTGTGGGGAAAAAAAACATTTTCTTTTATTCGAAGAGTATATACTACAAAAAAAAATTAAAAAAAAATAATCTTTTATTCGTAGATTATATACTACAAGAAAAATTTGAAAAAAAAAAACACACACACACACACACATGCACACACAAGAAATTCCACAAAATAGCTCATTTTTCAAAGCATACCATTCGGAGCAACCTTCAAGCTATTTGGCTTAATCCAAAACCCTGGCTTAGTTGCGTAAGCTTTTTCTTTTAGGATTTTATATGTCTGTTTTGCAGTCATGTCTATAATATCTAGATTCAAAATTTTACCAAATTCCCAAGAAAATGCAATTACTTTCGCTAAGGTATTATATTATTTAACAATAAGTCTATCTTGACTATACATTGAAGCATTCTCATTATAAATGGTTTTCTTAAACTTCAGGCATTGATATATGAATGGTCAACGCTATGGATTAGTTACAAGATATTACCTTATACTATCTGCTGATTGACATGGAGAGCTCGGTACAACATTGTTCCAGCGAAGCTTCACTTTTGATGGCCCAACGTGCCTTGTAATTGAGGCCATCTATGAACTTGAGCAAGTAGTATTATAAGTTAGAGAATAATTAAGGATTGCATATATTGAATTTTATCAAAGCCATGTAACATCGCATTGCTGGTGAACTCACTCACTCTTGGAAGGCCTCCTTCTAATACACAAATTTGATTATTTTTTGGCAGACCAAAATTCTTTATTCTCACGAAATCAAGAAGAAACATGTTAATGTTTGGTACTTGTTTAGTTTAATTATGGATATAGTTGGTAACTTATTATGTATTGACAAAAACGTGTAGTGTAAATATTTAACACAAATGTTCTGAATTAATCATTGCCTAACTTATCTCAGATAACCTTATTTTTTGCCTATCCCCTTTCCTTCTACTTTCCTTCGATCCCCGTTGAATTAGAAGTTTGGAAACAAGTTTTACAGTAAGTTTTATTTAAGTACTTTGTCTTCTTTATTTGGATAAGTTGTTAACATAAAATTTCAATATAGAAATCACATTTCATTTATATATTGTGGGGAAAAAAAACATTTTCTTTTATTCGAAGAGCATACTATAAGCAAAAAAAAAAAAAAAAAAAAAAATCTTTTATTCTTAGATTATATACTACAAAAAAATTAAAAAGAGTCAAAAAATAAAATAAAAACACACACACACACACACACACACACACACACAAGAAGTTCCACGAACTCGCTCAGCATACAAAGAATACCATTCGGAGCAACCTTAAAGCTATTTGAATTAATTCAAAACCCTGGCTTAGTTGTGTAGGTTTTTTCTTTTATGTTTTAAATGTCCGTTTTGCAGTCATGTCTATAATATCTAGATTCATAATTTTACCCAATTCCCAAGAAAATGCAATTACTTTCGCTAACGTATTATATTATTTAACAATAAGTCTATCTTTAGTATACATTTAAGCATTCTCATTATAAATGGTTTTCTTAACCTTCAGGCATTGCTATATGAATGGTCAACGCAATGGATTAGTTACAAGATATTACCATATACTATCTGCTGATTGACATGGAGAGCTCGGTACAACATTGTTCCAGCAAAGCTTCACTTTTGATGGCCCAACGTGCATTTTAATTGTGGCAATCTATGAACTTGACCAAGAAGTATTATAAGTGAGAGCATATTAAGGATTGTATATATTGAATTTTATGAAAGCCATGTAACATCCCATTGCTGGTGAAATCTCACCCACTCTTGGAAAGCCTCCTTCTAATTCACATATTTGATTATTTTTTGGTTGACAAAAATACTTGATTCTCACGACATCTAGAAGAAACATATTAATGTTTGGCAGCTGTTTAGTTTAATTTTGGATATAGTAGGTAACTTTTTGTGTGTTGACAAAAACATGTAGTGTAAATATTGAACATGCAAGTTCTGAACATAGGCCACACATACAACAACGTATAAATTAATCATTGTCTAACCTCTCTCAGATCACGTTATTTCTTGCCTAACCACTTTCCTTCGACTTTCCTTTGATTTCCGTTGAATTAGAAGTTTGGAAACAAGTTTTACTGAAAGTTTTATTTAAGTACTTTGTCTTCTTTATTTGGCTAAGTTGTTCACATAAAATTTCAATATAGAAATCATATTTCTTTTATATATTTTGGGGAAAAAAAACATTTTCTTTTATTCGAAGAGTATACTACAGGAAAAAAAAAAATCTTTTATTTGTAGATTATATACTACAAAAAAATCAAAAAAAAAAAAAAAAAAAAAAAAAACACACACACACACACACACACACAACAAACAAAGTTCCACGAACTTCGCTCGACTTTTAAAGAATACCCACTGGAGACAACCTTAAAGCTTTTTGGCTTAATTCAAAACCCTGGCTTAGTTGTGTAGGTTTTTTCTTTTAGGTTTTTATATGTCTATTTTGTAGTCATGTCTATAATATCTAGAATCAAATTTTTACCCTATTCCCAAGAAAATGCAATTACTTTCGTTAAAGTATTATATTATTTAACAATAAGTCTATCTTGAGCTTACATTTAAGCATTCTCATTATAAATGGTTTTCTTAACCTTCAGGCATTGCTATATGAATGGTCAACGCTATGGATTAGTTTCAAGATATTACTATATACTATCTGCCGATTGACATGGAGTTCTCGGCACAACATTATTGTTCCAGCGAAGCTTCACTTTTGATGGCCTAACGTGCATTGTAATTGAGGCAATCTATGAACTTGAGGAAGTAGTATTATAAGTGAGAGCAAAATTAAGGATTGTATATATTGAATTTAATCAATGCCATATAACATCGCATTGCTGGTGAAATCTCACCCACTCTTGGAAGGCCTCCTTCTAATTCACATATTTGATTATTTTTTGGTTGACCAAAATACATGATTCTCACGACATCAAGAAGAAACATGTTAATGTTTGGCAGTTGTTTAACTTAATTTTGGATATAGTTGGTAACTTATTGTGTGTTGACAAAAATGTGTAGTATAAATATTGAACATGCAAGTTCTGAACATAGGCCACACATACAACAACGTATAAATTAATCATTGCCTAACCTCTCTCAATTCACCTTATTTCTTGCCTAACCTCTTTCCTTCGACTTTCCTTCGATTCCTATTGAATTAGAAGTTTGGAAACAAGTTTTACAATAAGTTTTATTTAAGTACTTTGTCTTCTTTATTTGGCTAAGTTGTTCACATAAAATTTAAATATTGAAATCACATTTCTTTTATATGTTTTGGGAAAAAAAACATTTTCTTTTATTCGAAGAGTATATACTATAAAAATAAAATAATCTTTTATTCGTAGATTATATACTACAAAAAAAATTTGAAAAACAGACACACACACACACGCACACACAAGAAATTCCACAAAATCGCTCATTTTTCAAAGCATACCATTCGGAGCAACTTTCAAGCTATTTGGCTTAATCCAAAACCCTGGCTTAGTTGCGTAGGTTTTTTCTTTTAGGATTTTATATGTCGGTTTTGCTGTCATGTCTATAATATCTATATTCAAAATTTTCACCAAATTCCCAAGAAAATGCAATTACTTTTGCTAAGGTATTATATTATTTAACAATAAGTCTATCTTGAGTATACATTGAAGCATTCTCATTATAAGTGGTTTTCTTAAACTTCAGGCATTGATATATGAATGGTCAACGTTATGGATTAGTTACAAGATATTACCTTATACTATCTGCTGATTGACATGGAGAGCTCGGTACAACATTGTTCCAGCGAAGCTTCACTTTTGATGGCCCAACGTGCATTTTAATTGTGGCAATCTATGAACTTGACCAAGAAGTATCATTAGTGAGAGCATATAAAGGATTGTATATATTTAATTTTATCAAAGCCATATAACATCGCATTGCTGGTGAAATCTCATCCACTCTTGGAAATCCTCCTTCTAATTCACATATTTGATTATTTTTTGATTGACCAAAATACTTGATTCTCATGATAACAAGAAGAAACATGTAAATGTTTGGCAGTTGTTTAGTTTAATTATGGATATAATTGGTAAATTATTGTGTGTTGACAAATATGTGTAATGTAAATATTGAACATGCAAGTTCTGAACATAGGCCACACATACAACAACGTATAAATTAATCATTGTCTAACCTCTCTCAGATCACCTATTTCTTGCCTAACCTCTTTCCTTCGACTTTCCTTCGATTCCCGTTGAATTAGATGTTTGGAAACAACTTTTACTGAAAGTTTTACTTAAGTACTTTGTCTTCTTTATTTGGCTTAGTTGTTCACATAAAATTTCAATATAGAAATCATATTTCTTTTATATATTTTGGGGAAAAAAACATTTTCTTTTATTCGAAGAGTATACTACAGAAAAAAAAAAAAACTTTTATTCGTAGATTATATACTACAAAAAAAAAAAAAAAAAAACACACACACACACACACACACACACACACACACACACACACACACACACACACACACACACACAAACAAGAAGTTCCACGAACTCCCTCAGCTTTTAAAGAATACCATACGGAGCAACCTTAAAGCTTTTTGGCTTAATTCACTTTTGATGGCCTAACGTGCATTGTAATTGAGGCAATCTATGAACTTGAGGAAGTAGTATTATAAGTGAGAGCATAATTAAGGATTGTATATATTGAATTTGATCAATGCCATATAACATCGCATTGCTGGTGAAATCTCACCCACTCTTGGAAGGCCTCCTTCTAATTCACATATTTGATTATTTTTTGGTTGACCAAAATACATGATTCTCACGACATCAAGAAGAAACATGTTAATGTTTGGCAGTTGTTTAGCTTAATTTTGGATATAGTTGGTAACTTATTGTGTGTTTAAAAAGCGCGTGTAGTATAAATATTGAACATGCAAGTTTCGGAACATAGGCCACACATACAACAACATTATAAATTAATCATTGCCTAACCTCTCTCAATTCACCTTATTTCTTGCCTAACCTCTTTCCTTGACTTTCCTTGATTCCTATTGAATTAGAAGTTTGGAAACAAGTTTTACAATAAGTTTTATTTAAGTACTTTGTCTTCTTTATTTGGCTAAGTTGTTCACATAAAATTTAAATATTGAAATCACATTTCTTTTTATATGTTTTGGATCACTTAAGGAGCTTAACAGATTGTTGTGCCAAGAAACCAACAGTGTCGAAACTGAACGGAATGAAACAATGCTGGTTAACTCTAAAAGCCTCCTCGTGTTATCACACAATAGGAAAGAGAAAGCACATAAAATAAGACATGTGCTTTTGTCTCAACACTCTTACGTGGTATGTGCGTGAAAACTTAATTTTTTCAAGATGGGTTTTTAACTTCAGATTTCCTAGATGAAGATCGTGACTTTGTAATGAGGTAGAACATATGAAGAATGTTTCACAAGGTAGTTAGACCAACATGTATATTTTGAATTGATGGCGCAAACTTCAATAGTGGAAGTTGTTTGGAGCTTTTAGAGTAGTGCACGCGACTGTATTTGAGCAGAATAAGTTCAGTTAGCTTTGCTTTTGTGAGTTTTTGATTTGTCTTATTTTTATATAGGTTTTATTTTTTTTTATTTTTTTGTTTTTGTAGTGGATAATCTACAAAAAAAAGAAAATGATGATGTTGTTGTTTTTTTTTTTTTTTTTTTTTTTTTTTGTATATATACTCTTCGAATAAAAGAAAATATTGTTGTTGTTGTTGTTGTTTTTTTTTTTTTTTTTTATTTATAGTATATACTCTTCAAATAAAAAAGAAAATTTTTTTTTTTGTTTATATATTCTCTTCAATAAAAAAGAAAATGTTGGTTTTGTTGTTGTTTTTTTAGTGGAAATTTTATTTATAATGATTACAAATTTTACAAATAATTAGGACAAGCGTGCAACAAGTCGGACGCAAGTCCTTTATGAACCGCAAATCCTATCCTCCAATAATACAAACTCGTTAGAACCAACTGTCATTAGGTTGTAGTCCATAACTATCTCGCAATCACTTAAGGAGCTTAACATTGTTGTGCCAAGAAACCAACAAAGTGTCAAAACCGAACGGAATGAAACAATGCCGGTTAACTCTAAAGCCTCCCGTGGTTATCACACAATAATAGGAAAGAGAAAGCACATAAAATAAGACATGTGCTTTTTGTCCTCAACACTCTTTACTTGGTATGTGCGTGAAAACTTAATTTTTCAAGATGGGTTTTTAACTTCAGATTTCCTAGATGAAGATCGCGGACTTTGTAATGAGGTAGAACATATGGAAGAATGTTTCACAAGGTAGTTAGACCAACATGTATATTTTGAATTGATGGCTAAACTTCAAAAGTGGAAGTTGTTTGGAGCTTTTTAGAGTAGTGCACGCCGACAGTATTTGAGAGTAATAAGTTCAGCTTAGCTTTGCTTTTGTGAGTTTTTATTTGTCTTATTTTTATAGGGTTTTATTTTTTATTTTTTTTTTTGTTTTTGTAGTGGATAATCTACGAAAAAAAAAAAATGATGATGATTTTTTTTTTTTTTTTTTTTTTTTTTTTTTTTTTTTTTTTTGTAGTATATACTCTTCGAATAAAAGAAAATGTTGTTGTTGTTGTTGTTGTTGTTGTTTTTTTTTTTTTTTTTTTTATTTATAGTATATACTCTTCAAATAAAAGAAAATGTTTTTTTTGTTGTATATTCTCTTCGAATAAAAGAAAATGTTGGTTTTGTTGTTGTTTTTTAGTGGAAATTTTATTTATAATGATTACAAATTTTACAAATAATTAGGACAAGCGTGCAACAACAAGCCGCGGGACGCAAGTCCTTTCGAACCGCAAATCCTATCCTCCCTTAATACAAACTCGTTAGAACCAAACCGCCATTAGGTTGTAGTCCATAACTATCCGCAATCACTTAAGGAGCTTTTAAAGATTGTTGTGCCAAGAAACCAACAAAGGTGTTAAAACCGAACGGAATGAAACAATGTGGTTAACTCTACAAGCCTCCCTCGCGGTTATCACACAATAGGAAAGAGAAAGCACATAAAATAAGACATGTGCTTTTGTCCAACACTCTTACGTGGTATGTGCGTGAAAACTTAATTTTTCAAGATGGGTTTTTAACTTCAGATTTCCTAGATGAAGATCGCGGACTTTGTAATGAGGTAGAACATATGGAAGAATGTTTCACAAGGTAGTTAGACCAACATGTACATTTTGAATTGATGGCACAAACTTCAAAAGTGGAAGTTGTTTGGAGCTTTTAGAGTAGTGCACGCCGATCAGATTTGAGCGTAATAAGTTCAGCTTAGCTTTGCTTTTTTGTGAGTTTTGATTTGTCTATTTTTTTATAGGTTTTATTTTTTTTTTTTTTTTTGTTTTTGTAGTGGATAATCTACTAAAAAAAAAAGAAAAATGATGTTGTTTTTTTTTTTTTTTTTTTTTTTTTTTAGTATATATCTTCAATAAAAAAAAAAATGTTGTTGTTTGTTGTTGTTTTTTTTTTTTTTTTTTTATTTATAGTATATACTCTTCAAATAAAAGAAAATGTTTTTTTTTTGTATATTTCTTCAATAAAAAAAAAAAATGTTGGTTTTGTTGTTGTTTTTTAGTGGAAATTTTATTTATAATGATTACAAATTTTACAAATAATTAGGACAAGCTGCAAACAAGTGCGGACGCAAGTCCTTTTTCGAATCGCAAATCCTATCCTCCTCAATACAAACTCGTTAGAACCAACCGCCATTAGGTTGTAGTCCATAACTATCCGCAATCACTTAAGGAGCTTAACAGATTGTTGTTCCAAGAAACCAAAAAGGTCAAACCGAACGGAATGAAACAATGCTGGTTAACTCTAAAGCCTCCTCGTGGTTATCACAACAATAGGAAAGAGAAAGCACAAAAATAAGACATGTTTTTGTCCAACACACTACTTTACGTGGTATGCGCGTGAAAACTTAATTTTTTTCAAGATGGGTTTTTTAACTTCAGATTTCCTAGATGAAGATCGCGGACTTTGTAATGAGGTAGAACATATGGAAGAATGTTTCACAAGGTAGTTAGACCAACATGTATATTTTGAATTGATGGCTAAACTTCAAAAAGTGGAAGTTGTTTGAGCTTTTAGAGTAGTGCACGCTGATCAGATTTGGAGCGTAATAAGTTCAGCTTAGCTTTGCTTTTGTGAGTTTTTTGATTTGTTTTATTTTTAGGGTTTTTTTTTTATTTTTTTTTTTTTTTTGTTTTGTAGTGGATAATCTAAAAAAAAAAAAAAATGATGATGTTTTTTTTTTTTTTTTTTTTTTTTTTTTTTTTTTGTAGTATATATATAAAATAAAAGAAAATGTTGTTGTTGTTGTTGTTATTTTTTTTTTTTTTATTTATAGTACATACTCTTCTAATAAAAGAAAATGTTTTTTTTTGTTGTATATTCTCTTCAAATAAAACAAAATGTTGGTTTTGTTGTTGTTTTTTAGTGGAAATTTTATTTATAATGATTACAAATTTTACAAATAATTAGGACAAGCGTGCAACAAGCTGTGACGCAAGTCCTTTCTGAACTGCAAATCCTATCCTCCTGAATACAAACTCGTTAGAACCAACCGCCATTAGGTTGTAGTCCATAACTATCGCAATCACTTAAGGAGCTTAACAGATTGTTGTTCCAAGAAACCCAAAAGGTCAAAAACCGAACGGAATGAAACAATGCTGGTTAACTCTACAAGCCTCCCTCGCGGTTATCACAACAATAGGAAAGAGAAAGCACATAAAATAAGACATGTGCTTTTGTCCAACACTCTTTATGGTGGTATGTGTGAAAACTTAATTTTTCAAGATGGGTTTTTTAACTTCAGATTTCCTAGATGAAGATCGCGGACTTTGTAATGAGGTAGAACATATGGAAGAATGTTTCACAAGGTAGTTAGACCAACATGTATATTTTGAATTGATGGGCTAAAACTTCAATAGTGGAAGTTGTTTGGAGCTTTTTAGAGTAGTGCACGCCGATCAGATTTGAGCGTAATAAGTTTCAGCTTAGCTTTGCTTTTGTGAGTTTTGATTTGTCTTTTTTTTATAGGGTTTTTTTTTTTTTTTTTTTTTTTTTTGTAGTGGATAATCTAAAAAAAAAAAAAAAAATGATGATGTTTTTTTTTTTTTTTTTTTTTTTTTTTTAGTATATAATAAAAAAAAAAGAATTGTTGTTGTTGTTGTTGTTGTTGTTTTTTTTTTTTTATTTATAGTATATACTCTTCAAAAAAAAAGAAATGTTTTTTTTTGTTGTATATTCTCTTCAATAAAAGAAAATGTTGGTTTTGTTGTTGTTTTTTTAGTGGAAATTTTATTTATAATGATAACAAATTTTACAAATAATTAGGACAAGCGTGCAACAAGCCGCGGACGCAAGTCCTTTCTCGAACCGCAAATCCTATCCTCCCGAATACAAACTCGTTAGAACCAACCGCCATTAGGTTGTAGTCCATAACTATCCGCAATCACTTAAGGAGCTTTAACAGATTGTTGTTCCAAGAAACCAAAAAAGGTCAAAACCGAACGGAATGAAACAATGCTGGTTAACTCTAAAGCCTCCCTCGTTTATCACACAATAGGAAAGAGAAAGCACATAAAATAAGACATGTGCTTTTTGTCCAACACTCTTACGCGGTATGTGCGCGGAAAACTTATTTTTTTCAAGATGGGATTTTTAACTTCAGATTTCCTAGATGAAGATCGCGGACTTTGTAAATGAGGTAGAACATATGGAAGAATGTTTCACAAGGTAGTTAGACCAACATGTATATTTTGAATTGATGGCTAAAACTTCAAAAGTGGAAGTTGTTTGGAGCTTTTAGAGTAGTGCACGCCGACCGATTTGAGCAGTAATAAGTTCAGCTTAGCTTTGCTTTTGTGTTTTTTTGATTTGTCTTATTTTTAGGGGTTTTATTTTTTTTTTTTTTTTTTTTTTTTTAGTGGATAATCTACTAAAAAAAAAAAAAATGATTTTTTTTTTTTTTTTTTTTTTTTTTTTTTGTAGTATATACTCTTCCAATAAAAGAAAATGTTGTTGTTGTTGTTGTTATTTTTTTTTTTTTTTTTATTTATAGTATATACTCTTCAAATAAAAGAAAATGTTTTTTGTTTTTTTGTTGTATATTCTCTTCAATAAAAAAAAAAAAATGTTGGTTTTGTTGTTGTTTTTTAGTGGAAATTTTATTTATAATGATTACAAATTTTACAAATAATTAGGACAAGCGTGCAACAAGCCGGGGACGCAAGTCCTTTCTGAACTGCAAATCCTATCCTCCTTAATACAAACTCGTTAGAACCAACCGCCATTAGGTTGTAGTCCATAACTATCCGCAATCACTTAAGGAGCTTAACAGATTGTTGTGCCAAGAAACCAACAAAGGTTTAAACCGAACGGAATGAAACAATGCCGGTTAACTCTACAAGCCTCCTCGTGGTTATCACACAATAGAAAGAGAAAGCACATAAAATAAGACATGTGCTTTTGTCCAACACTCTTACGCGGGTATGTGCGCGTGAAAAACTTATTTTTTCAAGATGGGTTTTTAACTTCAGATTTCTAGATGATGAAGATCGTGACTTTGTAATGAGGTAGAACATATGGAAGAATGTTTCACAAGGTAGTTAGACCAACATGTATATTTTGAATTGATGGCAAACTTCAAAAGTGGAAGTTGTTTGAGCTTTTTAGAGTAGTGCACGCCGATCAGATTTTTTGAGCGTAATAAGTTCAGCTTAGCTTTGCTTTTGTGAGTTTTGATTTGTCTTATTTTTATAGGTTTTTTTTTTTTTTTTTTTTTTTTTTTTTTGTAGTGGATAATCTAACTAAAAAAAAAAATGATGATGTTTTTTTTTTTTTTTTTTTTTTTAGTATATTTTTTGTAAAAAAAAAAAAATGTTGTTGTTGTTGTTGTTGTTGTTGTTTTTTTTTTTTTTTTTATTTATAGTATATACTCTTCAAATAAAAAAGAAAAATTTTTTTTGTTGTATATTCTCTTCAATAAAAAAAAAAATGTTGGTTTTGTTGTTGTTTTTAGTTGGAAATTTTATTTATAATGATAACAAATTTTACAAATAATTAGGACAAGCGGCAACAAGTCGCGGACGCAAGTCCTTTTCGAACCGCAAATCCTATCTCCCCTTAATACAAACTCGTTAGAACCAACCGCCATTAGGTTGTAGTCCATAACTATCCGCAATAACTTAAGGAGCTTTACAGATTGTTGTGCCAAGAAACCAACAAAGGTTAAACCGAACGGAATGAAACAATGCCGGTTAACTCTACAAGCCTCCCTCGTTATCACACAATAGAAAGAGAAAGCACATAAAATAAGACACATGTTTTTTGTCCAACACTCTTACGGGTATGCGTGAAAACTTATTTTTTTCAAGATGGGTTTTTAACTTCAGATTTCCTAGATGAAGATCGCGGACTTTGTAATGAGGTAGAACATATGGAAGAATGTTTCACAAGGTAGTTAGACCAACATGTATATTTTGAATTGATGGCTAAACTTCAAAAGTGGAAGTTGTTTGAGCTTTTAGAGTAGTGCACGCCGATCAGATTTGGAGCGTAATAAGTTCAGCTTAGCTTTGCTTTTTTGTGAGTTTTTTTGATTTGTTTTATTTTTAGGGTTTTATTTTTTTTTTTTTTTTTTTTTTTTAGTGGATAATCTAAAAAAAAAAAAAAAATGATGATGTTGTTTTTTTTTTTTTTTTTTTTTTTTTTTTTAGTATATATATCTAAAAATAAAAGAAAATGTTGTTGTTGTTGTTGTTGTTGTTTTTTTTTTTTTTATTTATAGTATATACTCTTCAAATAAAAAAGAAAATTTTTTTTTTGTTGTATATTCTCTTCAATAAAAAAGAAAATGTTGGTTTTGTTGTTGTTTTTTTAGTGGAAATTTTATTTATAATGATTACAAATTTTACAAATAATTAGGACAAGCGCGGCAAAGTCGCGGACGCAAGTCCTTTTCTGAACCGCAAATCCTATCCTCCCGAATAATACAAACTCGTTAGAACCAACCGCCATTAGGTTGTAGTCCATAACTATCGCAATCACTTAAGGAGCTTAACAGATTGTTGTGCCAAGAAACCAACAAAGGTCGTAAAACCGAACGGAATGAAACAATGCCGGGTTAACTCTAAAGCCTCCCTCGTGGTTATCACATAATAGAAAGAGAAAGCACATAAAATAAGACATGTGCTTTTGTCCAACACTCTTACGTGGTATGTCCGTGAAAACTTATTTTTTCAAGATGGGTTTTTAACTTCAGATTTCCTAGATGAAGATCGCGGACTTTGTAATGAGGTAGAACATATGGAAGAATGTTTCACAAGGTAGTTAGACCAACATGTATATATTTTGAATTGATGGCTAAACTTCAAAGTGGAAGTTGTTTGGAGCTTTTAGAGAGTAGTGCACGACGATCAGATTTGAGCAGTAATAAGTTAAGCTTAGCTTTGCTTTTGTGAGTTTTTATTTTGTTTTTATTTTTTTTATTTTTTTTATTTTTTTTTTTTTTTTTTTTGTAGTGGATAATCTACTAAAAAAAAAAAAAAAATGATGTTTTTTTTTTTTTTTTTTTTTTTTTTTTTATATATACTCTTCAATAAAAAAAAAAATGTTGTTGTTGTTGTTGTTTTTTTTTTTTTTTTTTTTTTTTTTATATACTCTTCAAATAAAAAGAAAATGTTTTTTTGTTGTATATATTCTTCAAATAAAAAAAAAAATGTTGGTTTTGTTGTTGTTTTTTAGTGGAAATTTTATTTATAATGATTACAAATTTTACAAAAATAATTAGGGACAAGCGCAACAACAAGCCGGACGCAAGTCCTTTCTCGAACCGCAAATCCTATCCTCCCTAATACAAACTCGTTAGAACCAACCGCCATTAGGTTGTAGTCCATAACTATCCGCAATCACTTAAGGAGCTTTAACAGATTGTTGTTCCAAGAAACCAACAAAGTGTAAAAACCGAACGGAATGAAACAATGTTGGTTAACTCTAAAGCCTCCCTCGTTATCACATAATAGGAAAGAGAAAGCACATAAAATAAGACATGTTTTTTTTGTCCCAACACTCTTTACGCGGGGTATGTGCGCGGAAAACTTAATTTTTTCAAGATGGGTTTTTTAACTTCAGATTTCCTAGATGAAGATCGCGGACTTTGTAATGAGGTAGAACATATGGATGAATGTTTCACAAGGTAGTTAGACCAACATGTATATTTTGAATTGATGGGCAAAACTTCAAAAGTGGAAGTTGTTTGGAGTTTTAGAGAGTAGTGCACGCGATCAGTATTTGAGCGTAATAAGTTCAGCTTAGCTTTGCTTTTTGTGAGTTTTTTTGATTTGTCTTATTTTTAGGGTTTTATTTTTTTTTTTTTTTTTTTTTTTGTAGTGGATAATCTAAAAAAAAAAAAAAAAATGATTTTTTTTTTTTTTTTTTTTTTTTTTTTTTTTTTTTTTTTAGTATATACTCTTAAAATAAAAAAAGAAAATTGTTGTTGTTGTTGTTGTTTTTTTTTTTTTTTTTTTTTTATTTATAGTATATACTCTTCAAATAAAAAGAAAATTTTTTTTTTGTAGTATATTCTCTTCAAATAAAAAAAAAATGTTGGTTTTGTTGTTGTTTTTTTAGTGGAAATTTTATTTATAATGATTAACAATTTTTACAAATAATTAGGACAAGCTGCAACAAGTCGCGGACGCAAGTCCTTTTTTCGAACCGCAAATCCTATCCTCCTAATAATACAAACTCGTTAGAACCAACCCATCATTAGGTTGTAGTCCATAACTATCCGCAATCACTTAAGGAGTTTAACAGATTGTTGTGCCAAGAAACCAACAAAGGTTAAACCGAACGGAATGAAACAATGCCGGGTTAACTCTAAAGCCTCCTCGTGGTTATCACAACAATAGAAGGAAAGAAAAACATAACATAAAATAAAGACATGTTTTTGTCCAACACTCTTACGTGGTATGTCCGCGGAAAACTTAATTTTTTTCAAGATGGGTTTTTTAACTTCAGATTTCCTAGATGAAGATCGTGACTTTGTAATGAGGTAGAACATATGGAAGAATGTTTCACAAGGTAGTTAGACCAACATGTATATTTTGAATTGATGGGCAAACTTCAAAAGTGGAAGTTGTTTTGAGCTTTTTAGAGTAGTGCACGCGATCAGATTTGAGCGTAATAAGTTCAGCTTAGCTTTGCTTTTTGTGAGTTTTTGATTTGTCTTTTTTTTTTAGGGTTTTTTTTTTTATTTTTTTTTTTTTTTGTAGTGGATAATCTACGAAAAAAAGAAAATTATGATGTTTTTTTTTTTTTTTTTTTTTTTTTTTTTTTTTTTTTTTTTTTGTAGTATATACTCTTCGAATAAAAGAAAATGTTGTTGTTGTTGTTGTTGTTTTTTTTTTTTTTTATTTATAGTATATACTCTTCAAATAAAAGAAAATTTTTTTTTTGTTGTATATTCTCTTCAATAAATAAAAGAAAATGTTGGTTTTTGTTGTTTTTTTAGTGGAAATTTTATTTATAATGATAACAAATTTTACAAATAATTAGGACAAGCTGCAAACAAGTCGCGGACGCAAGTCCTTTCTCGAACTGCAAATCCTATCCTCCCTAAATACAAACTCGTTAGAACCAACCGCCATTAGGTTGTAGTCCATAACTATCCGCAATCACTTAAGGAGCTTTAACAGATTGTTGCCAAGAAAGAAACCAACAAAGGTCGTAAAACCGAACGGAATGAAACAAATGTGGTTAACTCTAAAGCCTCCTCGTGGTTATCACACAATAGGAAAAGAGAAAGCACATAAAAATAAGACATGTGCTTTTGTCCAACAACACTCTTACGCGGTATGTCCGCGGAAAACTTAATTTTTTCAAGATGGGTTTTTTAACTTCAGATTTCCTAGATGAAGATCGCGGACTTTGTAATGAGGTAGAACATATGGAAGAATGTTTCACAAGGTAGTTAGACCAACATGTATATTTTGAATTGATGGCAAACTTCAAAAAGTGGAAGTTGTTTGGAGCTTTTAGAGTAGTGCACGCGATCAGATTTGAGCGTAGTAATAAGTTCGCTTAGCTTTGCTTTTGTGAGTTTTTTATTTGTCTTATTTTTTTATAGGGTTTTTTTTTTTTATTTTTTTTTTTTTTTTGTAGTGGATAATCTAAAAAAAAAAAAAATGATGTTGTTTTTTTTTTTTTTTTTTTTTTTTGTATATATATACTCTTCAATAAAAAAAAATGTTGTTGTTGTTGTTGTTGTTGTTTTTTTTTTTTTTTTTTTTTTATAGTATATACTCTTCAAAAAAAAAAGAAAATGTTTTTTTTTTTTTGTATATTCTCTTCAATAAAAAAAAAAAATGTTGGTTTTGTTGTTGTTTTTAGTGGAAATTTTATTTATAATGATAACAAATTTTACAAATAATTAGGACAAGCTGCAACAAGTCGGACGCAAGTCCTTTCTCGAATCGCAAATCCTATCCTCTAATAATACAAACTCGTTAGAACCAACCGCCATTAGGGTTGTAGTCCATAACTATCCGCAATCACTTAAGGAGCTTAACAGATTGTTGTTCCAAGAAACCAACAAAGTTGTCAAAACCGAACGGAATGAAACAATGCCGGGTTAACTCTAAAGCCTCCTCGTGGTTATCACAATAATAGGAAAGAGAAAGCACATAAAATAAGACATGTGCTTTTGTCCCAACACTCTTACGTGGTATGTGCGTGAAAACTTAATTTTTTTCAAGATGGGTTTTTAAACTTCAGATTTCCTAGATGAAGATCGGACTTTGTAATGAGGTAGAACATATGGAAGAATGTTTCACAAGGTAGTTAGACCAACATGTATATTTTGAATTGATGGCTAAACTTCAAAAGTGGAAGTTGTTTGAGCTTTTTAGAGTAGTGCACGCCGATCGTATTTGGAAAGTAATAAGTTCTTAGCTTTGCTTTTTTGTGAGTTTTTTATTTGTCTTTTTTTTTAGGTTTTTTTTTTTTTATTTTTTTTTTTTTTTTTGTAGTGGATAATCTAAAAAAAAAAAAAAATGATGATTTTTTTTTTTTTTTTTTTTTTTTTTTTTTTTTAGTATATACTCTTCAAATAAAAAAAAATGTTGTTGTTGTTGTTGTTGTTGTTGTTTTTTTTTTTTTTTTATTTATAGTATATACTCTTCAAATAAAAGAAAATGTTTTTTTTTGTTGTATATTCTCTTCAATAAAAAAAGAAAATGTTGTTTTTTTTGTTGTTGTTTTTAGTGGAAATTTTATTTATAATGATTAACAAATTTTACAAATAATTAGGACAAGCGCGGCAACAAGTCGTGACGCAAGTCCTTTTCTCGAAATCGCAAATCCTATCCTCCTTAATACAAACTCGTTAGAACCAACCGCCATTAGGTTGTAGTCCATAACTATCCGCAATCACTTAAGGAGCTTAACAGATTGTTGTTCCAAGAAACCAACAAAGGTCGTAAACCGAACGGAATGAAACAATGTGTTGGTTAACTCTAAAGCCTCCTCGGTTATCACATAATAGGAAAGAGAAAGCACATAAAATAAGACATGTGCTTTTTTGTCCAACACTCTTACGGTGGTATGTCCGCGGAAAACTTAATTTTTTCAAGATGGGTTTTTAACTTCAGATTTCCTAGATGAAGATCGCGGACTTTGTAATGAGGTAGAACATATGGAAGAATGTTTCACAAGGTAGTTAGACCAACATGTATATTTTGAATTGATGGGCTAAACTTCAAAAGTGGAAGTTGTTTGAGCTTTTTAGAGTAGTGCACGCGATCAGATTTTGAGCAGTAATAAGTTCAGCTTAGCTTTTGCTTTTGTTTTTTTTTATTTGTCTTATTTTTATAGGTTTTATTTTTTTTTTTTTTTTTTGTTTTTGTAGTAGATAATCTACAAAAAAAAAGAAAATTATGATTTTTTTTTTTTTTTTTTTTTTTTTGTAGTATATACTCTTCAAATAAAAGAAAATGTTGTTGTTGTTGTTATTTTTTTATTTTTTTTATTTATAGTATATACTCTTCAAATAAAAGAAAATGTTTTTTTTGTTGTATATTCTCTTCGAATAAAAGAAAATGTTGGTTTTGTTGTTGTTTTTTAGTGGAAATTTTATTTATAATGATTACAAATTTTACAAATAATTAGGACAAGCGCGGCAACAAGTCGCGGACGCAAGTCCTTTCTCGAACCGCAAATCCTATCCTCCCTAATACAAACTCGTTAGAACCAACCGGCCATTAGGGTTGTAGTCCATAACTATCTCAAGAATCACTTAAGGAGCTTTTTAACAGATTGTTGTTCCAAGAAACCAACAAAGGTTTAAAAACCGAACGGAATGAAACAATGTTGGTTAACTCTAAAGCCTCCCTCGTTATCATCACAACAATAGGAAAGAGAAAGCACACAAAATAAGACATGTGCTTTTGTCCAACACTCTTTTACGGGTATGTCCGCGGAAAACTTAATTTTTTCAAGATGGGTTTTTTTAACTTCAGATTTCCTAGATGAAGATCGCGGACTTTGTAATGAGGTAGAACATATGGAAGAATGTTTCACAAGGTAGTTAGACCAACATGTATATTTTGAATTGATGGCTAAAACTTCAAAAGTGGAAGTTGTTTGGAGCTTTTAGAGTAGTGCACGCCGATCAGATTTTTGAGCGTAATAAGTTCAGCTTTAGCTTTGCTTTTGTGAGTTTTGATTTGTCTTATTTTTTTTTGGTTTTTTTTTTTTTTTTTTTTTTTTTTTTTAGTGGATAATCTAAAAAAAAAAAAAAATGAATTTTTTTTTTGTTTTTTTTTTTTTTTTTTTTTTTAGTATATACTCTTCAAAAAAAAGAAAAATGTTGTTGTTGTTGTTGTTTTTTTTTTTTTTTTTTTTATTTATAGTATATACTCTTCAAAATAAAAGAAAATGTTTTTTTTTTTGTTGTATATTCTCTTCAAAAAAAAGAAAATGTTGGTTTTGTTGTTGTTTTTTAGTTGAAATTTTATTTATAATGATAACAAATTTTACAAATAATTAGGACAAGCGGCAACAAGCCGCGGACGCAAGTCCTTTCTCGAATCGCAAATCCTATCCTTAATACACAAACTCGTTAGAACCAACTGGCCATTAGGTTGTAGTCCATAACTATCTCGCAATCACTTAAGGAGCTTAACAGATTGTTGTTCCAAGAAACCAACAAAAGGTCAAAACCGAACGGAATGAAACAATGTTGGTTAACTCTAAAGCCTCCTCGGTTATCACAATAATAGGAAAGAGAAAGCACATAAAATAAGACATGTGCTTTTTTGTCCAACACTCTTACGGGTATGTCCGTGAAAACTTAATTTTTCAAGATGGGTTTTTAACTTCAGATTTCCTTGATGAAGATCGCGGACTTTGTAATGAGGTAGAACATATGGAAGAATGTTTCACAAGGTAGTTAGACCAACATGTATATTTTGAATTGATGGCAAAACTTCAAAAGTGGAAGTTGTTTGGAGATTTTTAGAGTAGTGCACGCCGATCAGATTTGAGCGTAATAAGTTCGCTTAGCTTAGCTTTTTTTGTGAGTTTTTGATTTGTCTTATTTTTATATGGTTTTATTTTTATTTTTTTTTTTTTTTTTGTAGTGGATAATCTACTAAAAAAAAAAAAAATGATTTTTTTTTTTTTTTTTTTTTTTTTTTAGTATAACCTTAAAAATTGTTGTTGTTGTTGTTGTTGTTTTTTTTTTTTTTTTTTTTTTTTTTTTATTTATAGTATATACTCTTCAAATAAAAGAAAATTTTTTTTTTGTTGTATATTCTCTTCAATAAAAAAAAAATGTTGGTTTTGTTGTTGTTTTTTTAGTTGGAAATTTTATTTATAATGATAACAAATTTTACAAATAATTAGGACAAGCTGCAACAACAAGTCGACGACGCAAGTCCTTTTCGAAACCGCAAATCCTATCCTCCCTTAATAATACAAACTCGTAGGAACCAACCGCCATTAGGTTGTAGTCCATAACTATCCGCAATCACTTAAGGAGCTTTAATTGATTGTTGTTCCAAGAAACCAACAAAGGTCAAACCGAACGGAATGAAACAATGCCGGTTAACTCTAAAGCCTCCTCGTGGTTATCACACAATAGGAAAAAGAGAAAGCACATAAAAATAAGACATGTGCTTTTTTGTCCAACACTCTTTACGCGGGTATGTGCGTGAAAAAACTTAATTTTTTCAAGATGGGTTTTTAACTTCAGATTTCCTAGATGAAGATCGCGGACTTTGTAATGAGGTAGAACATATGGAAGAATGTTTCACAAGGTAGTTAGACCAACATGTATATTTTGAATTGATGGCTAAACTTCAAAAGTGGAAGTTGTTTGGAGCTTTAGAGTAGTGCACGCCGATCAGATTTGAGAGTAATAATAAGTTCAGCTTAGCTTTTTGCTTTTTGTGAGTTTTTTATTTGTCTTATTTTTATAGGGTTTTATTTTTTTTTTTTTTTTTGTTTTTTGTAGTGGATAATCTAAAAAAAAAAAAAAAAAAATGATGTTGATTTTTTTTTTTTTTTTTTTTTTTTTTTAGTATATAAAAATAAATAAAAGAAAATGTTGTTGTTGTTGTTGTTTTTTTTTTTTTTTTTTTTTTTTTTATAGTATATACTCTTCAAATAAAAGAAAAAATTTTTTTTTTTGTATATTCTCTTCAATAAAAAAAAAAAAATGTTGGTTTTGTTGTTGTTTTTTAGTTGGAAATTTTATTTATAATGATAACAAATTTTACAAATAATTAGGACAAAGCGCAACAAGTCTGTGACAAAAGTCCTTTTCGAACCGCAAATCCTATCCTCCTTAATACAAACTCGTTAGAACCAACCGCCATTAGGTTGTAGTCCATAACTATCCGCAATCACTTAAGGAGCTTTAAATGATTGTTGTTCCAAGAAACCAACAAGTGTTAAACCGAACGGAATGAAACAATGTTGGTTAACTCTAAAGCCTCCTCGTGGTTATCACACAATAGGAAAGAGAAAGCACATAAAATAAGACATGTGCTTTTGTCCAACACTCTTTACGTGGTATGTCCGCGGAAAACTTAATTTTTTCAAGATGGATTTTTTTTTAACTTCAGATTCCTAGATGAAGATCGCGGACTTTGTAATGAGGTAGAACATATGGATGAATGTTTCACAAGGTAGTTAGACCAACATGTATATTTTGAATTGATGGCAAACTTCAAAAGTGGAAGTTGTTTGGAGCTTTTAGAGTAGTGCACGCCGATCAGATTTGAGCGTAATAAGTTCAGCTTAGCTTTTGCTTTTTGTGAGTTTTTTTTTTTTTGTTTTTATTTTTATATTTTTTTTTTTTTTTTTTTTTTTTTTTGTAGTGGATAATCTAAAAAAAAAAAAAAATGTTTTTTTTTTTGATTTTTTTTTTTTTTTTTTTTTTAGTATATACTCAAAAAAAAAAAGAAAATGTTGTTGTTGTTGTTGTTTTTTTTTTTTTTTTTTATTTATAGTATATACTCTTCAAATAAAAGAAAATTTTTTTTTTTGTTGTATATTCTCTTCAATAAAAAAAAAAATGTTGGTTTTGTTGTTGTTTTTAAGTTGAAATTTTATTTATAATGATAAGTTTTTTTTACAAATAATTAGGACAAAGCGCAACAAGTCGCGGACGCAAGTCCTTTCTCGAACCGCAAATCCTATCCTCCAATAATACAAACTCTTAGGAAGAACCAACCGCCATTAGGTTGTAGTCCATAACTATCTCCGCAATCACTTAAGGAGCTTAACAGATTGTTGTGCCAAGAAACCAACAAGGTTAAAACCGAACGGAATGAAACAATGCCGGTTAACTCTAAAGCCTCCTCGTGGTTATCACATAATAGGAAAGAGAAAGCACATAAAATAAAGACATGTTTTTTGTCCAACACTCTTTACGTGGTATGTGCGGAAAACTTAATTTTTTCAAGATGGGTTTTTTAACTTCAGATTTCCTAGATGAAGATCGCGGACTTTGTAATGAGGTAGAACATATGAATGAAGAATGTTTCACAAGGTAGTTAGACCAACATGTATATTTTGAATTGATGGCGCAAACTTCAAAAGTGGAAGTTGTTTGAGCTTTTTAGAGTAGTGCACACGATCAGATTTTGAGCAATAAGTTAAGTTAGCTTTGCTTTTTTGTGAGTTTTTATTTGTCTTATTTTTATAGGTTTTTTTTTTTTTTTTTTTTTTTTTTTTTTGTGGATAATCTCTAAAAAAAAAAAAAAAATGATGTTTTTTTTTTTTTTTTTTTTTTTTTTTTTTTTTTAGTATATACTCTTCAATAAAAAGAAAATGTTGTTGTTGTTGTTGTTTTTTTTTTTTTTTTTATTTATAGTATATACTCTTCAAATAAAAGAAAAATTTTTTTTTTGTTGTATATTCTCTTCAATAAAAGAAAAATGTTGGTTTTGTTGTTGTTTTTTTAGTGGAAATTTTATTTATAATGATAACAAATTTTACAAATAATTAGGACAAGCTGCAACAAGTCGCGGACGCAAGTCTTTTCGAACCGCAAATCCTATATCCTCCGAATACAAACTCGTTAGAACCAACCGCCATTAGGTTGTAGTCCATAACTATCGCAATCACTTAAGGAGCTTAACAGATTGTTGTTCCAAGAAACCAACAAAGGTCGGAAAAACCGAACGGAATGAAACAATGCTGGTTAACTCTAAAGCCTCCTCGGTTATCATAATAATAGGAAAGAGAAAGCACATAAAATAAGACATGTGCTTTTTGTCCAACACTCTTACGTGGTATGTCCGCGGAAAACTTAATTTTTCAAGATGGGTTTTTAACTTCAGATTTCCTAGATGAAGATCGCGGACTTTGTAATGAGGTAGAACATATGGAAGAATGTTTCACAAGGTAGTTAGACCAACAACATGTATATTTTGAATTGATGGCAAACTTCAAAAAGTGGAAGTTGTTTGGATTTTTTTAGAGTAGTGCACGATCAGATTTGAGCGTAATAAGTTCGCTTAGCTTAGCTTTTTTTGTGAGTTTTTGATTTGTCTTATTTTTTGGTTTTATTTTTTTTTTTTTTTTTTTTTTTTTTTGGATAAGTGGATAAAAAAAAAAAAAAAGAAAATGATTTTTTTTTTTTTTTTTTTTTTTTTAGTATATATACTCTAATAATAAAAAAAATTGTTGTTGTTGTTGTTGTTGTTGTTTTTTTTTTTTTTTTTTTTATTTATAGTATATACTTCTTCAAATAAAAGAAAATTTTTTTTTTTTGTATATTCTCTTCAATAAAAGAAAATGTTGGTTTTGTTGTTTTTTTAGTTGGAAATTTTATTTATAATGATAACAAATTTTACAAATAATTAGGACAAGCTGCAACAAGTCGCGGACGCAAGTCCTTTTCGAAACCGCAAATCCTATCCTCCTAATAATACAAACTCGTTAGAACCAACCGCCATTAGGTTGTAGTCCATAACTATCTCGCAATCACTTAAGGAGCTTAATGATTGTTGTGCCAAGAAACCAACAAAGGTTTAAACCGAACGGAAATGAAACAATGCCGGGTTAACTCTAAAGCTCCCTCGTGGTTATCACACAATAGAAAGAGAAAGCACATAAAATAAGACATGTGCTTTTGTCCAACACTCTTACGCGGTATGTGCGCGTGAAAACTTAATTTTTTCAAGATGGTTTTTTTTTAACTTCAGATTTCCTAGATGAAGATCGTGGACTTTGTAATGAGGTAGAACATATGGAAGAATGTTTCACAAGGTAGTTAGACCAACATGTATATTTTGAATTGATGGATGCAAACTTCAAAAAGTGGAAGTTGTTTGAGCTTTTTAGAGTAGTGCACGCCGACCCAGATTTGGAGCGTAATAAGTTCAGCTTAGCTTTGCTTTTTTGTGAGTTTTTTGATTTGTCTTATTTTTTAGGGTTTTATTTTTTTTTTTTTTTTTTTTTTTTTTTTTTAAAAAAAAAAAAAAAATGGATAAAAAAAAAAAAAATGATTTTTTTTTTTTTTTTTTTTTTTTTTAGTATATACCTTCAAATAAAAAAAGAAAATGTTGTTGTTGTTGTTGTTTTTTTTTTTTTTTTTTTTTTTATAGTATATACTCTTCAAATAAAAGAAAAAAATTTTTTTTTGTTGTATATTCTCTTCAATAAAAAAAAAAAATGTTGGTTTTGTTGTGTTTTTTAGTGGAAATTTTATTTATAATGATAACAAATTTTACAAATAATTAGGACAAGCTGCGGTAAACAAGTCGCGGACGCAAGTCCTTTCTCGAACGCAAATCCTATCCTCCTTAATACAAACTCGTTAGAACCAAACAACCGCCATTAGGTTGTAGTCCATAACTATCCGCAATCACTTAAGGCTTTTTAACAGATTGTTGTTCCAAGAAACCAACAAAAGTTGTCAACCCGAAACGGAATGAAACAATGCGTTGGTTAACTCTAAAAGCCTCCTCGTGGTTATCACACAATAGGAAAGAGAAAGCACATAAAAATAAGACATGTGCTTTTGTCCAACACTCTTACGCGGTATGTCCGCGGAAAACTAATTTTTTTTCAAGATGGGTTTTTTAACTTCAGATTTCCTAGATGAAGATCGTGACTTTGTAATGAGGTAGAACATATGGAAGAATGTTTCACAAGGTAGTTAGACCAACATGTATATTTTGAATTGATGGCAAAAACTTCAAAGTGGAAGTTGTTTTGAGCTTTTAGAGTAGTGCACGCGCTGATCAGATTTGAGCAAGTAATAAGTTCGGGCTTTAGCTTCTTTTTTTGTGAGTTTTTATTTTGTTTTTTTTTTATGGTTTTTTTTTTTTTTTTTTTTTTTGTTTTTGTAGTGGATAATCTAAAAAAAAAAAAAATGATTTTTTTTTTTTTTTTTTTTTTAGTATATTTTTTTTTTAAATAAAAGAAAAAATTGTTGTTGTGTTGTTGTTTTTTTTTTTTTTTTATTTATAGTATATACTCTTCAAATAAAAGAAAATGTTTTTTTTGTTGTATATTCTCTTCAATAAAAAAAAAAAATGTTGGTTTTGTTGTTGTTTTTTAGTTGAAATTTTTTTTATAATGATAACAAGTTTTACAAATAATTAGGACACAAGCGGCAACAAGCCGCGGACGCAAGTCCTTTTCGAACCGCAAATCCTATCCTCCTAATACAAACTCGTTAGAACCAACCATCATTAGGTTGTAGTCCATAACTATCTGCAATCACTTAAGGAGCTTAACAGATTGTTGTGCCAAGAAACCAACAAAGGTTTAAACCGAACGGAATGAAACAATGCCGGTTAACTCTAAAGCCTCCTCGTGTTATCACAACAATAGAGAAAGAGAAAGCACATAAAATAAGACATGTTTTTTGTCCAACACTCTTACGCGGGTATGTCCGTGAAAACTTAATTTTTTCAAGATGGGTTTTTTAACTTCAGATTTCCTAGATGAAGATCGCGGACTTTGTAATGAGGTAGAACATATGGAAGAATGTTTCACAAGGTAGTTAGACCAACATGTATATTTTGAATTGATGGCTAAAACTTCAAAAGTGGAAGTTGTTTGAGCTTTTAGAGTAGTGCACGCCGATCGTATTTTTGAGCGTAATAAGTTCGCTTAGCTTTTTTTTGTGAGTTTTTTATTTGTCTATTTTTTTATGGTTTTTTTTTTTTTTTTTTTTTTTTTTTGTTTTTGTAGTGGATAATCTACTAAAAAAAAAAAAATGATTTTTTTTTTTTTTTTTTTTTTTTTTTTTTTTTTAGTATATACTCTTCAAAAAAAAAAAAAATGTTGTTGTTGTTGTTGTTTTTTTTTTTTTTTTTTTATTTATAGTATATACTCTTCAAATAAAAAGAAAATTTTTTTTTTTGTTGTATATTCTCTTAAAATAAAAAGAAAATGTTGGTTTTGTTGTTGTTTTTTAGTGGAAATTTTATTTATAATGATAACAAATTTTACAAATAATTAGGACAAGCGTGCAACAAGCCGCGGACGCAAGTCCTTTCTCGAACCGCAAATCCTATCCTCCTTAATACAAACTCGTTAGAACCAACGGCCATTAGGTTGTAGTCCATAACTATCTGCAGAATCACTTAAGGAGCTTAACAGATTGTTGTTCCAAGAAACCCACAAAGGTTAAAACCGAACGGAATGAAACAATGCCTGGTTAACTCTAAAAGCCTCCTCGTGTTATCACAATAATAGGAAAGAGAAAGCACATAAAATAAGACATGTGCTTTTGTCTCAACACTCTTTACGTGGTATGTCCGCATGGAAAACTTATTTTTTCAAGATGGATTTTTAACTTCAGATTTCCTTAGATGAAGATCGTGGACTTTGTAAATGAGGTAGAACATATGGAAGAATGTTTCACAAGGTAGTTAGACCAACACGTATATTTTGAATTGATGGCGCAAACTTCAATAGTGGAAGTTGTTTGGAGCTTTTAGAGTAGTGCACGCGACTGTATTTGAGCAGAATAAGTTCAGTTAGCTTTGCTTTTGTGAGTTTTTTATTTGTCTTATTTTTATAGGGTTTTTTTTTTTTTTTTTTTTTTTTTTTTGTAGTGGATAATCTAAAAAAAAAAAAAAAAAATTTTTTTTTTTTTTTTTTTTTTTTTTTTGTAGTATATACTCTTCGAATAAAAGAAAATGTTGTTGTTGTTGTTGTTGTTTTTTTTTTTTTTTTTTTTATTTATAGTATATACTCTTCAAATAAAAGAAAAATTTTTTTTTTGTTGTATATTCTCTTCAATAAAAAAAAGAAAATGTTGGTTTTGTTGTTGTTTTTTAGTTGAAATTTTATTTATAATGATTACAAATTTTACAAATAATTAGGACAAGCTGCAACAAGTCGCGGACGCAAGTCCTTTTCGAATCGCAAATCCTATCCTCCTTAATACAAACTCGTTAGAACCAACCGCCATTAGGTTGTAGTCCATAACTATCTGCAATCACTTAAGGAGCTTAACAGATTGTTGTTCCAAGAAACCAACAAAGGTTAAACCGAACGGAATGAAACAATGTTGGTTAACTCTAAAGCCTCCTCGTGTTATCATCACAACAATAGAAAGAGAAAGCACATAAATTGAGACATGTGCTTTTGTCCAACACTCTTTACGTGGGTATGTCCGCGGAAAACTTAATTTTTTCAAGATGGGTTTTTTTAACTTCAGATTTCCTAGATGAAGATCGTGGACTTTGTAATGAGGTAGAACATATGGAAGAATGTTTCACAAGGTAGTTAGACCAACATGTATATTTTGAATTGATGGCGCAAACTTCAATAGTGGAAGTTGTTTGGAGCTTTTTGAGTAGTGCACGCGATCAGATTTGAGCGTAATAAGTTCAGCTTAGCTTTTTTTTGTGAGTTTTTGATTTGTTTTATTTTTATATGGTTTTTTTTTTTTTTTTTTTTTTTTTTTAGTGGATAATCTAATAAAAAAATAAAATGATGATGTTTTTTTTTTTTTTTTTTTTTTTTTTTTTTTTTTTTTTTAGTATTTTTAGTATATCTTCTTGAATAAAAGAAAAATTGTTGTTGTTGTTGTTGTTGTTTTTTTTTTTTTTTTTTTATTTATAGTACATACTCTTCGAATAAAAGAAAATGTTTTTTTTTGTTGTATATTCTCTTCGAATAAAAAAACAAAATGTTGGTTTTGTTGTTGTTTTTTAGTGGAAATTTTATTTATAATGATTACAAATTTTACAAATAATTAGGACAAGCGTGCAACAAGTCGGACGCAAGTCCTTCGAATGAACGCAAATCCTATCCTCCTCAATACAAACTCGTTAGAACCAACCGCCATTAGGTTGTAGTCGATAACTATCGCAATCACTTAAGGAGCTTAACAGATTGTTGTTCCAAGAAACCAACAGTGTCGAAACTGAACGGAATGAAACAATGCTGGTTAACTCTACAAGCCTCCTCGTGTTATCACACAATAGGAAAGAGAAAGCACATAAAATAAGACATGTGCTTTTGTCTGAACACTCTTACGTGGTATGTGCGTGAAAACTTAATTTTTTCAAGATGGGATTTTTAACTTCAGATTTCCTTGATGAAGATCGTGACTTTGTAATGAGGTAGAACATATGGATGAATGTTTCACAAGGTAGTTAGACCAACATGTATATTTTGAATTGATGGCTAAAAACTTCAAAGTGGAAGTTGTTTTGAGCTTTTTAGTAGAGTAGTGCACGCCGATCGTATTTGAGAGTAATAAGTTCAGCTTTAGCTTTGCTTTTTTGTGAGTTTTTATTTGTCTTATTTTTATAGGGGTTTTTTTTTTTTTTTTTTTTTTTTTTTGTAGTGGATAATCTACTAAAAAAAAAAAAAATGATGTTGTTTTTTTTTTTTTTTTTTTTTTTTAGTATATACTCTTCAATAAAAAAAATGTTGTTGTTGTTGTTGTTGTTGTTGTTTTTTTTTTTTTTTTATTTATAGTATATACTCTTCAAATAAAAGAAAAATTTTTTTTTTAGTATATTCTCGAAAATAAAAGAAAAATGTTGGTTTTGTTGTTGTTTTTAAGTTGAAATTTTATTTATAATGATAACAAGTTTTACAAATAATTAGGACAAGCGTGCAACAAGTCGCGGACGCAAGTCCTTTCTCGAACCGCAAATCCTATCCTCCTGAATAATACAAACTCGTTAGAACCAACCGGCCATTAGGTTGTAGTCCATAACTATCCGCAATCACTTAAGGAGCTTTTAACAGATTGTTGTGCCAAGAAACCAACAAAGGTTAAAACCGAACGGAATGAAACAATGTTGGTTAACTCTAAAGCCTCCCTCGTGGTTATCACATAATAGGAAAGAGAAAGCACAAAATAAGACATGTGCTTTTTGTCCAACACTTTACGTGGTATGTGCGGAAAACTTAATTTTTCAAGATGGGTTTTTTAACTTCAGATTTCCTAGATGAAGATCGCGGACTTTGTAATGAGGTAGAACATATGGAAGAATGTTTCACAAGGTAGTTAGACCAACATGTATATTTTGAATTGATGGCAAAACTTCAAAAGTGGAAGTTGTTTGGAGCTTTTTAGAGTAGTGCACGCCGATCGTATTTGAGCGTAATAAGTTCAGCTTTAGCTTTGCTTTTTGTGAGTTTTTGATTTGTCTTTTTTTATAGGGTTTTTTTTTTTTTTTTTTTGTTTTTGTAGTGGATAATCTAAAAAAAAAAAAAAAATGATTTTTTGTTTTTTTTTTTTTTTTTTTTTTTTAGTATATACTATTCTTGAAAAAAAAAAAATGTTGTTGTTGTTGTTGTTGTTTGTTGTTTTTTTTTTTTTTTTTTATTTATAGTATATACTCTTCAAATAAAAGAAAATGTTTTTTTTTGTTGTATATTCTCTTCGAATAAAAGAAAATGTTGGTTTTGTTGTTGTTTTTTAGTTGAAATTTTATTTATAATGATTACAAATTTTACAAATAATTAGGACAAGCGTGCAAACAAGCCGCGGACGCAAGTCCTTTCTCGAATCGCAAATCCTATCCTCCTGAATACAAACTCGTTAGAACCAACCTCATCATTAGGTTGTAGTCCATAACTATCTGCAATCACTTAAGGAGCTTAACAGATTGTTGTGCCAAGAAACCAACAGTGTCAAAACTGAACGGAATGAAACAATGCGGGTTAACTCTACAAGCCTCCTCGTGTTATCACACAATAGGAAAGAGAAAGCACATAAAATAAGACATGTGCTTTTGTCCAACACTCTTTACGTGGTATGTGCGTGAAAACTTATTTTTTTTCAAGATGGGTTTTTTAACTTCAGATTTCCTAGAGATGAAGATCGCGGACTTTGTAATGAGGTAGAACATATGGAAGAATGTTTCACAAGGTAGTTAGACCAACATGTATATTTTGAATTGATGGCTAAAACTTCAAAAGTGGAAGTTGTTTGGAGCTTTTAGAGTAGTGCACATTTAATCGTATTTGAGCAGTAATAAGTTCAGCTTAGCTTTGCTTTTTTGTGTTTTTATTTGTCTTATTTTTATAGGTTTTATTTTTTTTTATTTTTTTTTTTTTTTTTTGTATGGATAATCTAAAAAAAAAAAAAATGATGATGTTTTTTTTTTTTTTTTTTTTTTTTTTTAGTATATACTCTTCAAATAAAAGAAAAATTGTTGTTGTTGTTGTTGTTATTTTTTTTTTTTTTTTTTATTTATAGTATATACTCTTCAAATAAAAAGAAAATTTTTTTTTTGTTGTATATTCTCTTTCAATAAAATAAAAATGTTGGTTTTGTTGTTGTTTTTAAGTTGAAATTTTATTTATAATGATAACAAGTTTTACAAATAATTAGGACAAGCGGCAACAAGTCGCGGACGCAAGTCCTTTCTCGAACCGCAAATCCTATCCTCCTTAATACAAACTCGTTAGAACCAACCATCATTAGGTTGTAGTCCATAACTATCCGCAATCACTTAAGGCTTTTAACAGATTGTTGTGCCAAGAAACCAACAAAGGTCAAAACTGAACGGAATGAAACAATGTTGGTTAACTCTAAAGCCTCCCTCGTGTTTATCACAATAATAGGAAAGAGAAAGCACATAAAATGAGACATGTTTTTTGTCAACACTCTTTACGTGGTATGTCCGCGGAAAACTTAATTTTTTTCAAGATGGGTTTTTAACTTCAGATTTCCTAGATGAAGATCGTGGACTTTGTAATGAGGTAGAACATATGGAAGAATGTTTCACAAGGTAGTTAGACCAACATGTATATTTTAAATTGATGGGCAAACTTCAATAGTGGAAGTTGTTTGGAGCTTTTAGAGTAGTGCACGCCGATCAGATTTGAAGTAATAAGTTCAGCTTTAGCTTTTTGTTTTTTTGTGAGTTTTTATTTGTCTTATTTTTTATAGGGTTTTATTTTTTTTTTTTTTTTGTTTTTGTAGTGGATAATCTACAAAAAAAAAAAAAAAAAATGATTTTTTTTTTTTTTTTTTTAGTATATACTCTTCAAATAAAAAAAAAAATGTTGTTGTTGTTGTTGTTGTTTTTTTTTTTTTTTTTTTTTATTTATATATATACTCTTCAAATAAAAAAAAAATTTTTTTTTGTTGTATATTCTCTTCAATAAAAAAAAATGTTGGTTTTGTTTGTTTTTTTAGTGGAAATTTTATTTATAATGATTACAAATTTTACAAATAATTAGGACAAGCGTGCAACAAGTCGCGGACGCAAGTCCTTTTCGAATCGCAAATCCTATCCTCCCTAATACAAACTCGTTAGAACCAAACTGTCATTAGGTTGTAGTCCATAACTATCTGCAATCACTTAAGGAGCTTAACAGATTGTTGTTCCCAAGAAACCAACAAAGGTCAAAACGAAACGGAATGAAACAATCTTTGGTTAACTCTACAAGCCTCCTCGTGGTTATCACACAATAGGAAAGAGAAAGCACATAAAAATAAGACATGTTTTTGTCCAACACTCTTACGTGGTATGTGCGTGAAAACTTAATTTTTTCAAGATGGGATTTTTTAACTTCAGATTTCCTTGATGAAGATCGTGACTTTGTAATGAGGTAGAACATATGGATGAATGTTTCACAAGGTAGTTAGACCAAACATGTATATTTTGAATTGATGAAAAAAAACTTCAAAAGTGGAAGTTGTTTGGAGCATTTTTAGAGTAGTGCACGCGAATTGATTTGAGCAAAATAAGTTCAGCTTAGCTTTGCTTTTGTGAGTTTTGATTTGTCTATTTTTTATAGGGTTTTATTTTTATTTTTTTTTTTTTTTTTGTAGTGGATAAAATAAAAAAAAAAAAAAAAATGATTTTTTTTTTTTTTTTTTTTTTTAGTATATACTCTTGAATAAAAGAAAATGTTGTTGTTGTTGTTGTTGTTGTTATTTTTTTATTTTTTTTATTTTTTTTATTTATAATATATACTCTTCAAATTAAAGAAAATGTTTTATGTTTTTTTTTGTTGTATATTCTCTCCGAATAAAAGAAAATGTTGTTGTTTTTAAGTTGAAATTTTATTTATAATGATAACAAGTTTTACAAATAATTAGGACAAACGTGCAACAAGTCGGACGCAAGTCCTTTTTTCGAATCGCAAATCCTATCCTCCTTAATACAAACTCGTTAGAACCAACATCATTAGGGTTGTAGTCCATAACTATCCGCAATCACTTAAGGAGCTTAACAGATTGTTGTGCCAAGAAACTAACAGTGATAAAAATGAACGGAATGAAACAATGTTGGTTAACTCTACAAGCCTCCTCCTGTTATCAAACAATAGGAAAGAGAAAGCACATCAAATAAGACATGTGCTTTTGTCTGAACACTCTTACGTGGTATGTGCGTGAAAACTTAATTTTTTCAAGATGGTTTTAACTTCAGATTTCCTAGATGAAGATCGTGACTTTGTAGGTGGTAGAACATATGGAAGAATATTTCACAAGGTAGTTAGACCAACATGTACATTTTGAATTGATAGCACAAACTTCAATAGTGGAAGTTGTTTGGAGGTTTTAGAGTAGTGCACGATCAGATTTGGAGCGTAATAAGTTAGCTTAGCTTTTTGCTTTTGTGAGTTTTGATTTGTCTTATTTTTATAGGGTTTTATTTTTTTTTTTTTTTTTTTGTTTTTGTAGTGGATAATCTAAGAAAAAAAAAAAAAAATGATGTTTTTGTTTTTTTTTTTTTTTTTTTTTTTTTTTTTAGTATATTCTAATAAAAAAAAGAAAATTTGTTGTTGTTGTTGTTGTTGTTTTTTTTTTTTTTTATTTTATAGTATATACTCTTCAAATAAAAGAAAAATTTTTTTTTTGTATATTCTCTTCAATAAAAGAAAATGTTGGTTTTGTGTTTGTTTTTAGTTGAAATTTTATTTATAATGATTACAAATTTTACAAATAATTAGGACAAGCTGCAACAAGTCGCGGACGCAAGTCCTTTTCGAACTGCAAATCCTATCCTCCTGAATACAAACTCGTTAGAACCAACCGCCATTAGGTTGTAGTCCATAACTATCTGCAATCACTTAAGGAGCTTTAACAGATTGTTGTGCCAAGAAACCAAAAAGGTTTAAACCGAACGGAATGAAACAATGTTTGGTTAACTCTAAAGCCTCCTCGTGTTATCACACAATAGGAAAGAGAAAGCACATAAAATAAGACATGTGCTTTTTTGTCCAACACTCTTACGTGGTATGTCCGCGTGAAAACTTAATTTTTTCAAGATGGGTTTTTAACTTCAGATTTCCTAGATGAAGATCGTGACTTTGTAATGAGGTAGAACATATGGAAGAATGTTTCACAAGGTAGTTAGACCAACATGTATATTTTTGAATTGATGATTAAAAACTTCAAAAGTGGAAGTTGTTTGGAGCTTTTAGAGTAGTGCACGCCGATGTATTTGAGCGTAATAAGTTCGCTTAGCTTTGCTTTTGTGAGTTTTTATTTGTCTTATTTTTATAGGGTTTTATTTTTATTTTTTTTTTTTTTTTTTGTAGTGGATAATCTACGAAAAAAAAAAAAAGATGATGTTTTTTTTTTTTTTTTTTTTAGTATATACTCTTCGAATAAAAAAAAATTGTTGTTGTTGTTGTTGTTGTTGTTGTTTTTTTTTTTTTTTTTTATTTATAGTATATACTCTTCAAATAAAAGAAAATGTTTTTTTTTTTAGTATATTCTCTTCGAATAAAAGAAAATGTTGGTTTTGTTGTTGTTTTTAAGTTGAAATTTTATTTATAATGATAACAAGTTTTACAAATAATTAGGACAAGCTGCAACAAGGCTGTGACGCAAGTCCTTTCTGAACTGCAAATCCTATCCTCCTTAATACAAACTCGTTAGAACCAACTGTCATTAGGTTGTAGTCCATAACTATCTGCAATCACTTAAGGAGCTTAACAGATTGTTGTGCCAAGAAACCAACAGTGTCGAAATTGAACGGAATGAAACAATGTTGGTTAACTCTAAAAGCCTCCTCGTGTTATCACACAATAGGAAAGAGAAAGCACATAAATTGAGACATGTGCTTTTGTCTGAACAGTCTTACGTGGTATGTCCGTGAAAACTTAAGTTTTTCAATATGGGTTTTTTAACTTCAGATTTCCTAGATGAAGATCGTGACTTTGTAATGAGGTAGAACATATGGAAGAATGTTTCACAAGGTAGTTAGACCAACATGTATATTTTGAATTGATGGCGCAAACTTCAATAGTGGAAGTTGTTTGGAGCTTTTAGAGTAGTGCACGCGACTGTATTTGAGTAATAAGTTCAGTTAGCTTTCCTTTTGTGAGTTTTTTTGATTTGTCTTTTTTTATAGGGTTTTTTTTTTTTTTTTTTTTTTTTTTTTTTGTAGTGGATAATCTACATAAAAAAAAAAAAGAAAATTATGTTGTTTTTTTTTTTTTTTTTTTTTTTTTTTTTTTTTTTTTTTTTTTGTAGTATATACTCTTCGAATAAAAGAAAAAATGTTGTTGTTGTTGTTGTTGTTGTTTTTTTTTTTTTTTTTATTTATAGTATATACTCTTCAAATAAAAGAAAATGTTTTTTTTGTTGTATATTCTCTTCGAATAAAATAAAATATTGGTTTTGTTGTTGTTTTTTTAGTGGAAATTTTATTTATAATGATTACAAATTTTACAAATAATTAGGACAAGCGTGCAACAAGTCGCGGACGCAAGTCCTTTTTATGAACCGCAAATCCTATCTCCCGAATACAAACTCGTTAGAACCAACCTGTCATTAGGGTTGTAGTCCATAACTATCCGCAATCACTTAAGGAGCTTTAAGATTGTTGTTCCAAGAAACCAACAAAGGTTAAAACCGAACGGAATGAAACAATTTGGTTAACTCTACAAGCCTCCCTCGTGTTATCACAACAATAGGAAAGAGAAAGCACATAAAATAAGACATGTGCTTTTGTCCGAACACTTTACGTGGTATGTGCGTGAAAACATAATTTTTTCAATATAGGATTTTTAACTTCAGATTTCCTTGATGAAGATCGTGACTTTGTAATGAGGCAGAACATATGGATGAATGTTTCACAAGGTAGTTAGACCAACATGTATATTTTGAATTGATGGCACAAACTTCAAAAGTGGAAGTTGTTTGGAGCATTTAGAGTAGTAGTGCACGCAACTGTATTTGAGCAGAATAAGTTCAGTTAGCTTTGCTTTTGTGAGTTTTTCATTTGTCTTATTTTTATAGGGTTTTATTTTTATTTTTATTTTTTTGTTTTTGTAGTGGATAATCTACGAAAAAAGTAAATGATGGTGTTGTTTTTCTTTTTCTGTTTTTTTTAGTATATACTCTTCGAATAAAAGAAAATATTGTTGTTGTTGTTGTTTTTTTTTTTTTTTTTTTTATTTATTAGTATATACTCTTCAAATAAAAGAAAATGTTTTTTTTGTAGTATATTCTCTTCGAATAAAAGAAAATGTTGGTTTTGTTGTTCTTTTTAAGTTGAAATTTTATTTATAATGATAACAAGTTTTACAAATAATTAGGACAAGCGTGCAACAAGCGCGGACGCAAGTCCTTTTCGAATCGCAAATCCTATCCTCCTCCTAATACAAACTCGTTAGAACCAACTGTCATTAGGTTGTAGTCCATAACTATCTGCAATCACTTAAGGAGCTTAACAGATTGTTGTGCCAAGAAACCAACAGTGTCGAAATTGAACGGAATGAAACAATGTTGGTTAACTCTAAAAGCCTCCTCGTGTTATCACACAATAGGAAAGAGAAAGCACATAAATTGAGACATGTCCTTTTTTCTGAACAGTCTTACGTGGTATGTGCGTGAAAACTTAAGTTTTTCAATATGGGTTTTTTAACTTCAGATTTCCTAGATGAAGATTGTGACTTTGTAATGAGGTAGAACATATGGAAGAATGTTTCACAAGGTAGTTAGACCAACATGTATATTTTGAATTGATGGCGCAAACTTCAATAGTGGAAGTTGTTTGGAGCTTTTAGAGTAGTGCACGCGACTGTATTTGAGCAGAATAAGTTCAGTTAGCTTTGCTTTTGTGAGTTTTTGATTTGTCTTATTTTTATAGGGTTTTATTTTTATTTTTTTTTTTTTGTTTTTGTAGGGGATAATCTAAGAAAAAAAAAAAAAAGAAAAATTGTTGTTTTTTTTTTTTTTTTTTTTTTTTTTTTTTTTGTAGTATATACTCTTCGAATAAAAGAAAATATTGTTGTTGTTGTTGTTGTTTTTTTATTTTTTTTATTTATATTATATTCTCTTCAAATAAAAGAAAATGTTTTTTTTTTGTTGTATATTCTCTTCGAATAAAAGAAAATGTTGGTTTTGTTTTTGTTTTTTAGTTGAAATTTTATTTATAATGATTACAAATTTTTTACAAATAATTAAAAAGCGCAAAACAAAAAAAATTTGTGACGCAAGTCCTTTTCTCGAATCGCAAATCCTATCCTCCTGAATACAAACTCGTTAGAACCAACTGTCAATTGGTTGTAGTCCATAACTATCTGCAATCATTTAAGGAGCTTAACAGATTGTTGTGCTAACAAACCAACAGTGTCGAAACTGAATGAAATGAAACAATGCTGGTTAACTCTACAAGCCTCCTCGTGTTATCACACAATAGGAAAGAGAAAGCATATAAAATAAGATATGTACTTTTGTGTGAACACTCTTACGTGGTATGTGCGTGAAAACTTAATTTTTTCAAGATTGGTTTTTTAACTTCAGATTTCCTAGATGAAGATCGTGCCTTTGTAATGAGGTAGAACATATGGAAGAATGTTTCACAAGGTAGTTAGACCAACATGTACTTTTTGAATTGATGGCGCAAACTTCAATAGTGGAAGTTGTTTGGAGCTTTTAGAGTAGTGCACGTGGCTGTATTTGAGCAGAATAAGTTCAGTTAGCTTTGCTTTTGTGAGTTTTTATTTGTCTTATTTTTATAGGGTTTAATTTTTATTTTTTTTTTTTGTTTTTCGTATTGGATAATCTACGAAAAATAGAAAATGATGATTTTTTTTTTTTTTTTTTTTTTTTTTTTGTAGTATATACTCTTCGAATAAAACAAAATATTATTGTTGTTGTTGTTGTTGTTGTTGTTGTTATTTTTTTATTTTTTTTATTTATAGGATATACTCTTCAAATAAAAGAAAATGTTTTTTTTGTAGTATATTCTCTTCGAATAAAAGAAAATGTTGGTTTTGTTGTTGTTTTTAAGTTGAAATTTTATTTATAATGATAACAAGTTTTACAAATAATTAGGACAAAGCGTCAACAACAAGTTTTGGACGGAAGTCCTTTATGAACCGCAAATCCTATCCTCCTTAATACAAACTAGTTATAACCAACTATCATCATTAGGTTGTAAGTCCATGTTTTTTTTTTTTTTTTGTAGTATATACTCTTTGAATAAGTAAAAATGTTGGTTTTTTTTAGTATATACTCTTTGAATAAAAAGAAAATGTTTTTTTTTTTTTGTATATACTCTTTGAATAGAAGAAAATGTTGGTTGGTTTTTTTTTTTTTTTTTTTGTACTATATACTCTTTGAATAAAAGAAAATGTTGGTTTTTTTTTTTTTTTTTTTTTTTTTTTTTTTTTTTTTTTTGAATAAAAGAAAATGTTGGTTGAATTTTTTTTTTTGTTTTTTTTTTTTTTTTTTTTTTTTTGTAGTATATACTCTTTGAATAAAAGAAAATGTTGGTTTTTTTTTTTTTTTTTTTTTTTTTTTTTTTTCCGTAGTATATACTTTTCGAATAAAAGAAAATGTTGTTGTTGTTGTTGTTGTTGTTTTTTTTTTTGTAGTATATACTCTTCGAATAAAAGAAAATATTAGGGGTTTTTTTTTTTAAAATTTTTTTGTAGTATATACTATTCGAATAAAAGAAAATGTTGTTGTTGTTGTTGTTTGTTGTTTTTTTTTTTTTTATATATATATATATATATATAATTTTAGTTTTTTTTTTTTTTTTTTTTTTTTTGTAGTATATACTATTTAAATAATAGAATTTTTTTTTTTTCCAAAACATATAAAATAAATATAATTTCTACATTGAAAGATAATCCTATGTGAATAACTTACCCAAATAAAGAAAACAAAGTACTTAAATAAAATTTACAGTAAAACTTGTTTCCAAACTTCTAATTCAACGGGAATCGAAAGAAAGTCACCATCTCTTCTTTGATCTCTATTTAACTCAGTACTACAAAATCAATTACTTCGAATATGATGTTCATTCCTCACAAACCATAGATTGCAATATCCTCGTTCAAATATTGCCATCAGCCCGCCCCTATTTTGTATTGAGGGTCGGGTCGAGTAGGGTCTAGCATAAAAACTCAAGCCCTTTACCCGTCCCCGACCCATATTTTTTAGGGGCAAATGAGAGTCGGGTCGGGCCCGGTCTAATTATACTTTACTAGTTTTATTTTTTTTTTTGTGATTTTTTTTTTTTTTTTTATCATACTTTGATTATGTATATCAATTTTGACTAAGTATAAAAAAAAACTAATTCTTATACCTTTAGAAAAACAAAAAAAGAGATAGAGATGGTACGGTAGAAGAGATGATACTTTTAAAACATCTATATTTTTCATACTTAACTATGTTGTTAGGTTGGATTTGCTTTTATGTTATATTATAATTTATCTCCTATTGAAAACTAATTTAGTGTTTTTTTTTTATACAATTTAGATAATTAGATTATAATACATAAATATAATATAAAATAACAATAAAATGTATGAGGGCCAAGTGAGGGCTTAATGAGGGTCGGGCTCATATTTCAGAATCTAGGCCCTAGCCTACGCCCTTATAAGCATGAGGGTCAGGCCGACCCGCCCCTTAAATTTGTGAGGGCCAACTTTTGAGGGCTTGAGCATGCAATTTTGAGGGCTGGGTCGGGGCGGGTTGAGGGCCTGAGGGCCAAATTATCACCCCTAGTTAGAAGTAAGTATTCAAGTTTTCGTAATCTCTCTGTCTCATTATTCTCCATGTTCGAAGTCAGCATTCAAGTTCTGCAATCCCTCTGTCTCCGTAATCTTTCTGTTTTGAAATCAGTATATAGGGCGTGCACCCCCTCTAGAGTACCTTCATCAAGGCGCGCACACACTCATCTCTATATCTCTTTATCTCGTAGTTATCGCAAATTCGCAATCTCGCAGTTTCTAGTGGAAGGCGTGCACGCACTCAGTCTAAGCCTTTTGCTAGGCGTGCATGCGCTCTAGGCTGTTCGTCTCTGTATCCTAGGTCCAGTTTTCTGTATTCTTCAGCAATTTCTCCTCGTCTCAACTAATATGATTTGGTAGAATTCTTGATTATTGTCGGTTGATAAGTTCTTTCCTTTATAAAGGTTTGACTCCTTTTCATGTCATGGTTCTGAGTTCTATGGTGTTTCACCGACTTTATGTTTTAGCCTTCTTATTTAAGAACTTATTATATGTTGTTGTCATTGATGGTTCAGCTTTTCAGCTTTTGATTCCTTTTATGCCGCAGTGGTGCCCGATACTCAGGTGTTTCATTGACTCTTACTATCTCTTGTTGAGCTATTTGGCTGGAAAGCACAAGCTTTCTATTCATCTCTCAGGTTGCAGTCACATTAATCACTGCACTATTCAGATTCATCTCGTTGCAGTCATTACACAGGTGTTATGTTTCCAGTTTGTGCCTATGGTACAAATTTAGTTTTCAGGTTAGGCCATTGTATACATGCATCGACAATTTCACTTTTTAGAACGTCTCGTTTCAACAGTTGTTTGAGTTCTTCAACTAAAGACAGTTCTATGCGAAAAGAAGAGCTGTATTCTTATTTTTTCTTTCTGTCATTCAAGCTGTAATTTGCAAGTTTGTGGCATTACAATTTGAGGGGGAGTATCAGAATATGTTCTATATGTAAAGTCTTACGTTTCTATAAGTGTGGACATTTATATCTAGTAGTTTTTATTCTCATGTTTTGGGTTACTTCACACCCAAGTTAGGTTAGTATAAATATGTAACTTTCAGAGAACTCAATCACTCTAACCCTAATTAACTCTCTCTCTCTCTCAATCAATCAATCTCTATTCTTCTCTATTGTTCTTCTTATTGATTTCTCTCAATATATCAATGTCACAACTCTTCTAACATCACCATTAATATGAATTTAATATTTACTATACAATTATAGAAATAACTGCGGTAAAGTAAATTGAGACTCTTTGTGTGAGGTTTTAAGTATTTTGTGTGAGGTTTTAAGTATATTATGGCATATGCAACAAAAGGGTCCACTTAAAGTAAGAACATCATCCTCATCGGATAGTTTACCAAAGTGAAAGAAGATTAGAGTGGTCGCTTTGCACTTTTTAAAGTTACCTACCCTCTTAATCATGATTAAAGTAAAACAGAACAGTATCCAAATGTTCTTTAGTTTCATCATCCAAAATGGACGCTACCTAGCTAACTTTAACTATGCGGTCCTTTATCATTGCACTGTGAATGACTTCACCAATCACCATCTTTGGTATATTAAGGTTAGCTTAAAAGAGCTAGATAGAAGATTAATAATATGCTAAGTACCAAACGATCATATAAATCAAGACACCGCCACTTGCTTTAATCCCACAACTTAAAGCGAATAAATTGAAATCAAATGAGGGGCCTTGCTAGTTATGTTATCGATCAAATACTGCTCCATAACAAATATGATATTAGTTAATGACCTTTATTGACAAATGGAATAACTAGCTAGTTGGAGATTTACATTGGTAACCAAGAAATTGTTAGAAAAATAGATTTGTGATATGAATGAGTAATTTGTCTCTTAAATTACCCCACTTGAGATGAAATGAGTTTTTATTGAAACAGTACGTAAAGTTAGAAAAACCATTTCAAAAGGATGCACTTGTTGGAAACAGTGCATTATGCCAAAAATGTGTGACCTTTCGAAATAGGCACTGGTTCGAAACAGTGCTTTATGTTGAAATTGTGTGTCTTTTTGAAACATGTGACTTTTCAAAGAGTTGCTTACTTTTTTCCAAGAGTCACACTATTGTTTCGAAGAGGCACTACTCATCTATAAATAGTGGATGAATTTGGAGAGAAAGACATACCAGATCACACAGAGTTATGATCTTTCTATTCTCTCTTTGTTCTTAGTAAAATATTATGTTGTGTTCGCTGAGTCTATAGGATTGAAGTGCTATCTTTCTATAGAAGGAAATCCGTTCTATCTTGGGATACAGTTTCCCATCAATCTTCAAGCACCGTGAGGGGGAAAATCTGTCTTAAAGACATAGTGAATCTTCATTAGGCTCGGATTTAATCATTAGAAAATTAAGTTCATTAGTTGAACTAAAATGTTTGTTTGTTTTTTGAACTAAATGTTTGCTCATAATATATTTATTATATCAATTTGATTTTCTTGTTTACTTAACAATAAGTATATTTTAGGATAAGTTTCCTACAAAATTAATTTCCCCTGCAGATTAACAACAAATGATCCTTACAATTGGGGAATTGAAAATTTACGTAGGTGAAATTGATGATACAACTGAGATGACTGTTCTAGTTATATATTCGTAATTCGTTAATGAAATTGCAGGGGAACTTATTTCTACAAATATTGCCGAACTTTTCGACAAGTTGATCAAGAGCGGCCTGCATATCATCTGTGTGAATTGAAAGAAACAACGTACATATCAACTTATCAAATAAACAAAGTCAGGCTTAGGTTCAAGCTTTCGGAATCTTTAGCAAACGAGAATCGTCCTAGCCTCCTAGGGGAAAGAGAAAATGGTAGCATGAGGCCGACACCAAAAAAAAAAAGTCTTGATGGAATCAGAAATATTAAAAATTATTATTTTAGAGGTAAGATAGACACTTTGAATTCATTTTTTAAAAATTGGTCTGGCTTTTCTTGGCCCTTTCTCTCTTTTGTACTAGAATTTTTTTCTCTGATAACCCGGCCTCTCTTTTCTCTACTTTTCTCTTTCTAAATGTGAGGTTGGGGTTGGAGTCGGAGAGTAATGTTCCCCTCAGCTCATTTCTTTCTATATATACAACGTACACCTTTTGTTTTGTGGTTTAGAACTTGGAGCGCGAAGTTAAGATGTTAGTTGACACGTAGAATCTCTTTAGCAAAGCATACACTTTCTCCATGCACGTCGTATACATAAATATAGCAAAGAATATTCTTGGTAGCTTTCTTAGTTGAATAACACCCCAAATGTATTCTAAGTTTCTAACACCACCCCAAAGTTTTTTTTTTCGATAAATAACACCACCCCAAAGTAACCTGTATATATGAACTGCACATGCATGTCAGCATGTTATAAGTTATACTTGTAAACTTCAGGCCTTCAGAGTATAAAACTACAAACCACCCCACCAGGCCACTATTCAGCTACCCATTCAGCTATCAAGGTTATCAGCTTTTTAGCTATACATAGTTCGTAGTTATACCTTAGTTCTACCTGCCTACGGAAATTATTTGAACTCGATGAGGCATGCATGCATAGTTCGGAATTTTGGAATTATCGAATTTTTGACAAATCTAAAAATCATAAAATTCACACTATTTCAACTCAGGTTATATTCAGAATTCTGTTTTTTTTTTTTTAAAATTACCAATATTTCAACTCTAAACTGTTTTTTTTGGTTTTTTGAAAAATTGAAATATTGGGCGGAATTCCAATATTCCAATATTCCGTTCGGAATAATGAACACTGCAGGCACGTGACGAGGAATGTCTTTTGTAAAGTGAACAAATAAGCTGATACGCACTTGCTCACTAGGAGTTTGCAGTTCAACTGTTTGTGCAGTGTTTACCACAAATTTTGTGACGGCTTAGAATTTTGAAAGGGCAATTTAGTAATTTCAACTAAAGCAATTAAGGGTATTTTAGTAATTTTAATTGTAAACTGATTCTTAAGGTTCATTGGTGGGGTTTATTTTTAGAGCAAGTCTAATGGAGGGTTGCTAAAAGAAGCTGTTAAACCCTTGCCACATAGGATTTTTACCTTGTCCGACCAAATGTGGTATACCAAAACTTGAATTTCATTCCAATCGCTCATTTGTGTTTTGAAGTGTTAAATGGATACGAACGACACAATTTCTTTCGTCCGTCAATTAATTAATTTGTAACTTGCGTTGATTTTTTTTTTTTTATTTCGTTACGTCATATATTTTGGCAGGTGCTGACTAGCAAAGTCGGTAAAACCTTTAGGTGATGATATCAGAGGTTTGGGGTTCGAACCCCGCCAACATCAAAGAGTTACTGATCTCATTTAAAATAGACTTACCAATAAAAAATAAAAAAAAAAAAATTTTTGATTTTTTTTGACAGAGTGACAGATGACACATTTTTTGTCGTCTCGAAATTTAACACACAGACGGTAGACAAACATTGTGTACCAAAATTTAACACACTGTGCCATTTGTCTCCCAAAACTTATTATGGCAGTTGCTAAACAAGGCCACAAATTTGGCTAGGTTTATCACATCATCCAAATTTAAGAGCTTCTAACAACTCCACTGGAATGACATTTTGGTTTTTTGGGGTGCTATATGGCCTTTTGGACTTGCTCATGTCTTTTGCTACAAGTCTGCAACAAAACTATGAACTGTGAGCTTGTGTAGTTCGACATTGTGTATCTAGCACAATCCGATTACTTTTAGAATTGAGAGTTTGAATGATGTGTGAGATTGCAACTGTGTGGAATTACATTTGATGTGTAAACTTGTAGTACTTCGGTATATTGACAAGGTGATGTGAATAACCATCTTTGCTACACCTTATATAAAGCATATAACCTTGGCAATATGGTATTTTTAGGACACCTTTCAATTCAGATACTTGTATGATAATATAAATATGTTTGATCAAGTGTATCAAAATAACATGATTGTTGAGTTGATTCGCCAACGTCGATATGTTAGCTAGTTTTTTGCAATGATGAAGAAAAAACTATAGTAAAATAAAATAGTTGTGGAATGTGGGGTGAGAATGAAGCAGTGAATTGAAATTTGTGTCTTTTTACCCGATAGCACGCGACAATACCAATGGCGCGTAACAGTGGTAATGGCGCGCAGAGGTGGTCAAATTTTGAGGATACTTCTCTCAAACTTCGGCCTCAAACATACAAGTGATACTAGCACCACCTAGAGATGCTCTAAGAACACTTTAATGAATTTTGGTGCATTTGTTGTTATGGTGTATTTTGTTATATAGATAAAATTTCACTATAAGAGTATATCCGTATATGACCAAACAAATCGACAGGTAAAACCAAATTGATTGAGCAAATTGAGGGTGATGACACCTAGTCCTAACAGGTAATTAAACCTCTGCCAGACAGGGAGAAACTCACATGCGCAAACGTTCCAAAAAAATAGCTTTACAAAGATATACGCAAGACAGCATGTAATTCAACCAGCCCAGAATCCCCAGATATGGTGTGAAAGAAAGACCCAAGTTTATTGGAAGAAAATAATGTTTTTGTTGTGTGCCCAACAGCCCATGAAAAGTAACTTTAATTATTTTTGTTTATTAAATGGAACTTCACGGCATATCCAAAGGGTATTTTGAAGGCTGTGACCGACGAGACCATCTTTTGGGATGAGATCACACGGATAAGGCGAGAGAGCTTTAATCTGCACAAAGTAAACAAGTGATAGATCTTTCCAGCTGTGTTTTTTTTAACATTTTCTTTTATGAAAAAAGTTTTTGAAAAGGAAAGTCAAGACTGAATTAATAGGAATTGCACTGCCTGACTTTATTTGTAACGTAAATTGTAGATTAAAACAATTTTTTTTCTCGTGGCATTTCATCTGGGCAAATGGAGGATATAATTTCACCGACTTTCTACATATTCGACCTGAAACTTCTTTCTACCTAATCTGTGTTAGTGTTTCGTCCATATTCTATGGGCACAAGGGGTAGCAGGCACCTAATCAGAGGGCACTCTGAAAGAAGGCAGTATACAAGTTAGGGGTTGCTGCTCCCACAAACGGCAGCAGAACTAAGGACTGATAATTAGGGGTGACACTCCACTACAGATCAATAAGTTAGACTAGATTGATATATGTAACTTTAAATGTTGTTATCCAAAAGAAAAAGTAAATGTGAATGTTGATAAGATTGACCAAAACTCTAGTCTCTACTTACCGAAAAAGAGGGGAAAAAAGTATTCACACATATACACCACTGACGTTGAACTACAGAGACAAAGTCATCAGTCGATTCAACACCTCCAACTGTTGGCAAAAAGATCACAAATCCACTGGAGGGCTTCCCTGAGCGAGCAAGCAAAATATAAAATTTATACAGGCATGTCAGATTTTGACAAATCAACTGTAAGAACAAGAACAGGTGTTTTACAAAAAAATAACGAGGGAAAAATAAATAACTTGGTGATACTTAATAAGATTCTGACATCAAGGTACAAGGTACAAGCATGAATGTGTATTACATGGAGGATGTTTTATTATGTCAAGTTGATTACCCTAACCAGCATCCTTTTTATTCAGAAGTAGGGATTTTTTATTTTGTTTTTATTTTTTTAAGGATGTTAATAACCAAGTTACAAAGAATGGCAACGTGGTCCTTCTACAGTATCTATGTTTCCATTCACTATGATTGCATCTTGTCAGGGGAGACACGCACAGAGACAATAAATAAAACTGGAACAAATGGGTACGTGGGATGGTAAAAAACAAAAAAATTGGTTGATGAGTTGATGAAGGGTGGTGTAGGAGATATTCCTACCAACATAAAGGAGGTTAATTCTAATTGCAAGTTTTTCACTCAGCACTTTGCGGCAGTGAAGTTTGGTTATTAGTTTATTTTATGAGTTGCCTTTTGGATCTCATTTATTTTCCTGGCAAAGTTGTAAGAGTTGAGTTTCTTGCCATCATTTTTTGAGATAACATTTATTACTTCCAGTATGTGCACAATCCCTTCCAAAAAAAAAAAAAAGTAATGAAACGTAGTATCACGAACCCAATATTACACCATATTTACCTCAAAGTACTTCTTGACTCACCTTAAACAAAATATCATGTGCTATGTTTTCCCAGGGCAATGATATGGACATTAAGCAACATTGGAGCGGCAACAACTCTTCATCAGATCTCCTGTTAGCAGCAGCAGCATAGGCATGCTTTGCTGCGAAGGATGCAGCTGAAGCTGCTTTGCGGACAATTGTACCCAGAGCAATCCCAGATCTCTTGGATATCTGAACTGGTGAAGGAGGATCCAAAATCTGCTGGCTTTGATCTGCATCAGTTATAATGATTACTTAAATATGATTAGCAGGGCCTATCGGAAAAGGCTTGCAAAAAAATTTAGCATTATACATAACTATAACAAAAGTATCCTATTCAAATATACAAATTAGGTTGGACAGAAATTTAGATGTTCAAATCTAAACTGAAACATATGCCCAAGGTTCTACATAGATTTTTTCGAATCACCTGCAATACCAGAAACAGCAACTTCAACTTCTCCACGGCCTCCAGGACCTTTCATGTAAAGCCTGTCCGTTTTACCCGTGAAATGACCTGATGTTAGGAAGCTTCCAAATCGTGATTTCCCCGCTGCAAAATAAAGACAAATAAATACCTGAAAAGTTAAAACGAATTATTCAGGAGGCATAGGTCTCAAACTATTGGTGTAAAAAAAAAGATGTTACACTTAAAGTATCCTTATTTTTTAATTTATTTTATTTATCTCTTTACTTACTTTGTTAAATTTCACTTTATATTAGCAACAATTTTAATTTCTAATCAGTGGACCAGATTAATTTAGTTAAAGTTAAGTAAATTAATGATAATTTTTTAGCATTTCAATTTTATCCATTAGGTTCCACCAGATATATTTACTAATCTAAATTACGATAAATTAGTTTGACTGCAAATTAGTTGAGCAAAATATGCTAGGATAATACTGTGCTAACAGAGACATACCATCATACGCTTCTCTAACCATTTGATAGCTGACAAATCCTGAGAATAGAGTAAGCTGCAACCACAAACACATTGTGTCAAGAGATTCCACAAGGAGTTGTGGTTAGATCGACGCATAGGGCAACCTTTAGCACCAAAATGCTATAGACTGTGGCACTTGCCAAGCGGAAAAGGTAAGACATAACCATGAACAAAAGATGGGAACTAATTAGCTTTCCATCGACCCTTCTAACATTACACTGTTCTATGCACATTTACCGCAGCATACTATACATATTCCACTCCCTTCTCAAACTTTGACCGGTTATCAATTGGAACTCTTGCATCACATAACAAAGAAAAATCAGAACAAAACTATGAAAGACCAAAAATACAGTTGAAATAAAGGTCCCCCTACTTATTCAAATAAATGAGTCAAGCCAGACTACTATTCTTGGAGACTGAATGAGAGAAGTTCTAACCTTAGAAGTCTTCAGCCTTCCAAAATCAGTTTCAATTCTTAAACCAGAAGTCTTATTAGAGCTACAACTAGGCGCCTGATTGTCAGTTGGAAATGCAGCTCCATCATGAGCATTGAGAATTACACAATAGCATTGATCTGTTTCTGTCATGACCTGCAACAAGATAGTGATTTTATTCATTGATGAGAGAGAGAGACAGAGAGAGAGAGATAACAAAACATCCTTAGCAACCAGTCCAGAAGAATGACATAATAGAAGAACACTCAAGTCGCTTACATGAAAGGATAAAATATAGTACTTCTTCTGGGAAAAGAAAGGGGGGAAGAGGGGGCAAGGCATCTTACAACTGCATCAAAAGTAGAATCAAAGTCATCAACAGCAAAACAGATATCTGGATATGCAGGTACTGTTTCTACTTCCTGAACATATAATAATAGATGTTTTTAGGGAGGAAATAAAGAAATCAAATTGAAGATGGATCACTGTTTACAGTACGAGGCACTGACCTTTTTCGAGTCCAGATGAAAATTGACACGACTTGGAGATGCATAGACAGTCTTTACAACCTGCAGTATATAAAACAAAGATCATCTGCATGTTGCAAACTTGCAACTAAGTACTTAATGGATACTGCATTATTCTTGAAGGATAATTCCCTAGCCCATCATTCAAAGAAAAAAAATTGAAAAACACAACTGTTTCCCTCAATTCACTGCACTCATTCAAATCAGAACTCTGTTCCAACATCAGATAAAAAAGAAAGAAAGTGTTTTAATATTTATAAATAACATGATCTTGATTGAAAATCAAAGAAGAAATTTAAAGGACGAGAGACCCTCAACAACACCTTTTCTAATGGTTAAATTCTTTACATTTTGATCATTACAAAGGTTTTATGCAGCAGATATACCTTATATATAGGGGATAAGTGTGTATCTACTCCATTTTGATGACTCCGGAGGTCCTGAATACTGAACCCAACAAAAATTGTATCAATATGAAAGAAAGCAGCCACATAGAGAGCTTGCACAGTCCACATATGAGCAGCCAATTCAGTTACTCCTAATATAACATACAAAACAAAGAAAGAGAAGGGAGAGTAGAACCCATTCTTGCAAGGACAGGATATAATTTATGTATAACAGAACTGAGAGACTATGGAAAAGAAGAGTATCACTCAATTAGTAAATTCATAAGAATGTGACAGTGCAAGATATATTAATAAAGTCTACCACACAAATTATCACAAACTAAAGGAGGGACATAAGCATGGTACATCCGTACAGGTGCACATGAGAGACTCGTATTCTGAAAAACTATAAATTATTCTCATCTATTTGCCTAATCAGAGGACTATGCTATACATGCATCCTCATATAAAAGAGCTGTAAAAAGATCAGGGTAAGATGTTGTGAAGCGCGTTCTTCCCAGAGGTTTCACTAGGTGTGTCATGTGTGCATGCCCCATGTTGTATCCCACTTTAACCATTGTTCACTGCCATAAGACATTACCATGCAGATGAAGATCCTCAGTATTACAACAACAGTTCGCAGAATTAACAGTCAAAATCCAAACAATCTCTCTCTGAGTTTTTGAGGCATGGTATTACAATTTCCTTCTAAAAACAATGTGTTCTGTCAACTAGAAAAGGAAAAAAAAACACTCAGCATTGGTGTTTTAAAAGATCGGTTTAATTAACTTATATAAAATAAAGTAAATTAGGGAGCAATTAGGCATGTCTCTCCATCTCTTTCAAATTACACATTGGTGAAAGCCCAAACACAAACACATAATACATTAAACAACGAGATAGAAGGAAAAGCAAGAAATACCTGCAGATTGCAACTGTTACTGTATATGAAGTGTGAGCAATTAAGTTCAAGTAGAAGGAACGCCTCCAATCCACATCTGCATAAGAACCCCCAACTACTTTTTCCAACTGATTTGACATAAACATAAACATAAACATAAACATAGTAAACTATTATTAACCCGAACGGAACGGCATCATTCATTTCAACTAAAACAAACAAGTGATATTATTTGCATTTACCTTAGATGCCCACCTGCGAACAAAATAAGGAGGCTGTCCTTCTTCCACAGTATCATTAAAACCATATCCATGCAAGCTCTACAATATAAAAGGTATTAACTCACATAATGACATGTAATTAAACATGATCGAACATTACCATTTTTTTAATGAAAAAGATAAGATCGTCATCCTGACGTCTTCTCGATTCGGTATTCTTAATAAAGTACAAGTCTAGAATGTCGTGCCAAAAGTGAGAATCCATTTCAATATCAGAAGCGTCTTCCTCATCGACTACCGTTTTCCCAAGTAAATTTGAGTGTTTTCTCACCATATTCAACAACTCCAACCTGATAACCAAACAATTCAATCAACAAGGGAATTTGTTTCAGTTATAAATAAATAAACTATGTTTTTTGTACCTGGAAGGAGTTTCGCCTCCGTCACTAAGCATCTTCAGATACACAAAAAAAACAAATTGATCACCGACCTCCAAAGACGTTGATCAATAATTGTAAAACGAGAGTGAGTTTTTTTTTGTTTTTGGTATTTGAACGAAAGAATAAGACGATAAATTGTTTAGAACTTGGGCTTCAAATATATAGCCCGGTCCAGTAAACTTGTGCGTAAACCAGAAGCTACGTAAAAGCAACGCAACTCATGCTACTGTAATTAAACTCGTAATAAAGTTAATAAACCCGCGTAATTTACCTATTTTAGTAATAAACACATGATAGACACATGATCTGAGTTGTGGAAACTTTACGTTACATATAGAAAAGACGCGGTATCCCATATCTAAACTAATTTAAAAATCACAACCCTCATCTATATAGTCCCGTAATAATAATAAATTAAATTTTTATGTATTTTTAAATAGTAGTTCTAGAGTCCATTAGGCTGCAAGCAGGTATGAGGGACTTTGATTGCAGTACTTCTTGAGACAATACACACGCACTCTTGCCTGATGAGTGGTCTAGATTCTCGCACACACCTCTCTCCTGAGTCCTGACTGATGAGTGACTTAGATTCTCACACACACTTCTCTCCTGTGTGCAGTAGATTTTCTCATTTTTAAATCTCTTAGTTTTTTTTTTGTCTTACATAGCTTGGTTTTTGTTTTGAATATTTTGTCCATATTTATTTAGTAGATTGAGGATATTACCTTTCTATAATTTAAACATGGGTGCATCAATCTAGTACCATTGGGAGGAAAGTTTTATTTTTTGGTTTTTGTTTCTATATTTTTTTTTAACAGAGGGTGTGTTTGATTACATAGGGAGAAAATTTTAATTTTATCTGACCTCTTACTCGATTTGTAGTAGAATAATGATAATGAAATATGAAGCCTTTTCGGTAAATTGAGATTCGAACTCTGCCACAAGATTAAAAGTTCTTGATCTCATTTAAAATAAAATATATATGAAGCGTTTAGGTTGAAATTACTGGAAAAGGGAGAGAGTGGTAAGTGGAAGGAACTATTATTGTTGTGTTTCGTGAAAATTTCTCTGCGCGCACTGCCCATGAAGTTGTGTTCCCTGTTATCAAATATTTTCCACTTATTTTAATTTTTGCTGTTTTTTATGAAATTTCATGGTTTGAATTCACTGGGAAAACGGAAAACTCTCATATCCTTGTTTTAAACGGAAAGGTACTTCTGTTTCATCAAACTTCCATTCTGGGATTTAGCCATGAAGTTTATTCCCTGCAATCATTTTCTTACACTTGTGATGCTGATTTTCATTGGTTTTTATGATATCTCTAACTGGTAACTCTCTTCTGTAAGTATGTAAGTATATATACTTACTTTCCTAGTGTTTTTATTTGAGGCCGGATCTTCTCCACCCGGGTGGAAAACATTAGCCATTACACCTTACAAAATATTATTGACATGTCCCCTTATTTAACACCTAAAGTAACGGTGTTATTTAAAACAAAAAAAAAAAAATCATTATAAAAATTAATTGTAATAAACATCAAAACATAACTTAATTATAATCAAGTCATTAAAACACTAATTGTAATAAACATCAATAACTTTTGATTGATATTGATTTTCAATATTAGGTTAAAAATTAATTAAATTCCTTTCTACGTGATCAATTTGATCTTTACAAATTAGTAATTTGAGCTTTAATCATAATTTTGAATAATTTAATCTTTTTTACTTTAAGTTAAGTTTTAATCAGTTATTTGGATTATTTTTTGAGTATTAATCAAATGCTGTGAAGTTATGTGATAATTTATGATTGTATTTTCGACTTTCATTCAAATCCAAATGTGGTTTTCTATTTCAATGAGAAATTTGTCAATTTCATTGAAATAATAATAAGAATATTGTATAAGAAGATATAACATTTTTGAAAACAAAATGGTGGAATTTTTTTTTCCATTTTTCATCAAATTTTTCTTTTTTTGTAGTTATTTTTTATTGATTTTGTTTTTTGGTTTTAAGTAACACCGTTACTTTAGGTGTTAAATAAGGGACACATGTCAAAAATATTTTGTAAGGTGTAATAGCTAAAGTTTTTCACCCGGGTGGAGACGATCCGACCTCTTTTTATTTTATGTAGTTTTTAATCTTTATTGGGTTTATGTAAATTTTGTACTTTATTGTGTCAATTTCGTATTTTTCATTCTTAAAATGCAATCAAAGATATCAATAGGACTTGATTTTTGTTTTTCTTATTAAAATGTGTTTTTTCCTACTAATTTCTATGATTTTAGTATATACTACATTTTTATTTGGTTTTTGGTTTTTTTTATAGTTTGATATACCCATATCTGTAATCTATTTTTACTTCCTTTTATTTTTTTTGTTTAATAATTTTTAGTTTTATCTTAAGTTTCTTGTGTTACGTGCTTAGGTCTATGCATTTTTTTTCTTTTTTTGTTGTTGTTGTTGTAGTTTTAAGTGTCCAAGTGTGTTGATTAGAAGGCCGCTGCAAACCTGCAACTGAGAACTTTGGGTTGTTCGCACTGCATTCAAAGAGTTCTATGACATCGTATCCTTTTGGCCCACTCTGCTAGATGGGTGGTTGCATTTCTTGCTGAAGATGTTGTAGCTATCCTGTTGCTGCAATTGCGCCTGAAAGTCTTCCAGAGCACATTGATTCTCCTGCTACTTGTCAGGACTCTCTAAGATATATAGTACAGTTTTCTCTTGAAATTTGCTCAAGTTGAAATTTAGATTCAATACACTCATGAGGTTGGAAGTCTGAAATGCACTGTTCCTCTTTTACATAATTACATGGTTGCTTATATTGAGATGATTATGTTGCATACTTGTGCTCATGTCTCACGATCACTTTCTGTTCTCTTCGTTTGTATCAGCCTATTCAGATAATCTCATGCTATGTGCAAATCCATTTCTCTTAAAAAAATCACAAGCTGGTGATCCGAATCCTGCAATTCATGCACCCTTTACTTGGTAGCCACTGCATGAGACGGAAGAGGATGATCTTGCTGCAGATTGAGCTGCTGAAGTCCTCAACATAATGGTTGAAAATCTTCTCAAGCTTTTCTTCACGAGCATTTTTGGATTTGGTTCATTGAGCAACTAAAATGTAACGCGTCCTTCATAGCTTGGAGCTTTGATCGAGGGATCAAGAACAGATGGTGAGAGCGGCGTCATGTGCATTAGGGTAATTTGCTAGCATTTGCGGCCTGAAATTTATATCTTACTATGAAATTACTATTCTCTGCATTTTAAATGGCTTTGAGGATGCATCAGACAAGTATAGGTAAATGTTGGATGAGGATTGAGTTCTTCGTGATTGATTTCTGTGCACCATACGTATTATGACACTTGTACACTACCTTCTTCTATAGGAAAAAATAACATCTGTGCAGTAGAACATGGATGAGGATTCACTCCTTTTTTTTATTCCTTGATGAGGAGATTACTTGCGGCATTCAAGAATAGATCCCGAAACTTACAGGAGACATGTGGTGTTACTTTCCATCTTTAATGCATCCTTTTTTGTGACGAGTATTGTTGTTGTTGTCATTTTGGTCTTGTGTTTTCTGTTGATGTTGCTTGTGCGGTCTGTGTTTTGCTCTATAGCCACTGCAGCAGATCAATCGATTCTGGTCCATATGCTGAGAGGGTTTTGTGTTGATGATAAATTTTATGGTGCTTACAAATGACGAGAATCTTTGTCACTAGCTAGGACTACTAGTCAGAATTGTTGCAATGGCTGTTGGAAGGATGAGAGTGGAACCAATATTACCCTCTCGTTAAAGCTGCAATTTCTGTTAATTATTTGACATGTCCACTTCAGGGAAGGAGTACGGGGTGTAGCTCCTAAAAAACAAATCTATATGGAAACAACATATCAGGGTTTCTATATAGAATTCAGTGAGCTTAGCTAGTACACTTATGGGCTCTTCCTGCATTGTTGCTTAGTTACGGATGATGGTTTTGAGTGTGTACACGTGGGTGAGTCATGGATTTATTGTATCTAAGTTGTGTTTAGTGTCATTCATATCTTTTGCTTAAATAATGATTCTATTGCCATATGCTTATTTTGATTCTTGTGAGCAGGTTCTTCTACATGTTGTGCCTTCAGCATTTTCTTTGTGCGATAGAGTTCGCAATATTAGTCCAAGGACGGGAGTCTTGGATGAAAAGGACGCAGCAGCTCAGGCCTTTGTTGTTTGCACTGCATACAAAGAGTGTTGCGTGTATAATCTTTTCTGATCCCCTCCAGTGATTCCTATCTTGAAGTTATACATGTCATCATTTGGGTTCTTTGATAGTTTAAACTTTTAAAGCTTGTTGCCTTGTTGGAGGAGTAGCTGAAGACTGATACATTTCATTGGACTGAAGTTATACATGTCATCAAACTTCCAACAAAATTGCACTATTTCGCGACAGTTTTATTTTTTCTTGATTATGATACATCTTCATGCATGTTTCCCCTTTTACATGGCAATGGAAAATGCAAGCGATCATCTGTTTTTGAAATGGTTCACGAATTGCTTGACATAAAGATTAAAAGGACATAACATTCAAGGGAGAATATATCTTCTAGCTGATGAATTGGATTATCAAAAAGGTCAGTTCTCCGCTCTACACTTCATTATGTATGAATTTCAGACTTTTAAATCTCAAGTCTCAAGGGTTGTTGACTTGCTGTGTTTTTTTTTTTTGGCTTAAATGCTTTTGCTGATTGCTTTGTTCAACAACAAATGCACATGTCGAAATAGTAATGGACGTACTTGAGTAACATAGTTATTGTATGCTTTGGTGATTGCTTTTTTAGATAACAGATACACATCCAATTAGTATTAAAAGTTGCTATATGATACATATTCCTAATTGTTGACACTTAAAATTAAGCAAGGGCCAATTGGGCAAAATAAACTGTATAAATATAGGAAAAGAGAAAATTACATATTAAATTGCAACTCTGCAAGGGATAAGTCTGGTTTCCCCACTTCTTAGTATCAATACATATAGATTACTACTTGAACAACTTATATCCAGTAATATGTAAGCTGGATGAAATCAGACACGTCTGTGTCCGTCATTTCAGGAATGAATCAAAATTATCTAACACATGTAACTTTGTAGATTACTTACTCATAACTTAATCTCTATAGCTAAACCATTATTGGTAAAAAAAAATTGATAAAAAACCATTGTTACATTGTAGCACACTTAATAGCATATTCGAATCAATTGACTATTAGCCGAAGTTTGTCCGTCTATATGTCATTTTCTCTCCTAAGATTATACACCCAAAAATGAGTTAAAAACTATATATTATATCCCAATGTTATAGCTCTCAATTTTGTTTGCGAAGAATGAGGATTGTCATGTAATTTAGAGCATTCTGACAAATATGAGATCCAACTCAAATGAAGTCTTAGCATTTTATCAAATCAGCAGGAGTAAAATAAAATTTTAACAAACAAGATAACCATGTAACCATTTTTAATATGTAATAAATCACATATAATCATCAACAAACCCACCTCTCTTCTTCCCCTTCCCTGATCTTCTCCTACTTCCCGTGCTGCTTTCACGGCGAAAATTCCCATCATTTGAAATCAATGGTAGATCATTGCCTTCATCGCTATCGTCATAGGTAGCTATATTGATACATGAACATCGTTCAAGAGATGCAAAGAAAGCAGATGTGACACCATTTATGAACCACATAGCCACACCATCAAGTTTACCACATCCTGGCGAGCCATGACTAGTTGATGATCGGACCCTTGGCACGACTGAACTACCCCTAAGATTGAAGAAAGTAGTGCAATTGGATGAAGAAGTAATAGCAGCCATGGAAAGGATCCGAGGCAAGATAGCAGAGGAGTTTCAATTGGAACCAAAGCGCTTTAAAAACCTCTAATAAGGTTGTTAGAGTTAACTGAGTGTAGTAAATTGGACATATAGCCTTTATATTTTTATGATAATACAACAGTACCCCGAAGGAAAGTGACATTTTATATTTGATTGAATGTAATTTTAACTTTATTGTGGGTTAGTTAGAAGGTTGCAGGGGTCTACTATCTTGTATGTTAGAATTATTTGGTGGACTAGTAGTAGTGGCAGATTGGCAGGTCAAGCCGTGTCACAAAACAATTGTTACTTGTGTGTGGAAAACAAATAGATTCACATGTAGAATCACTTGGTAAACATTAACACTTAAAGAATGTACATATGGGATTAAAGGAGCCCTTCATCAGATCTGTTTTTCTCATTTAAAGCAATACTTTACCTAATAACTAATACAAGAATCATGGAGGTTAGTGACAATGTAGTTGGTCAAAATAGAAATCAAGATCTTGATTTGTAGTGCAATCGTGATGCTATGCATTCCTAGTTAAAAATAACCGTGAGTGTTGTTAAAAAATAACTGAGTTTCTAAAGTAGCAGCGAAAAGGGATTTTACTTCATAAAATGGAAATCTTCTTGTATTTTATTATGGGACAAACAGATAATAATGCAGGGGTCAGAATAATGGAGAAGATGAGGACGAGATTGAGAATAATAATATTGATAAGAAGAGCATGACCTTGTAGAATGATGAGACACAAAGATTAAAGTGCTTTTCATTATGAGAAGTGTGTCCTTCACCAGCACACTTACTCATTACCCCATTTCTAAAGCATTTAGCATCTATGCTTATTTGTATTTGTATATTCAAATTCTTTCTTTTGACTCTTGTGGCACGCACCGAAGAAAGGAGACAACTTAGTTTATGACAAGAATAACAAGTCTATCTTCTGATGCTTCTCAGTATCTTACAATTAGGTCTCAGGAAAATACATGTCCCTTAGGCAGCAAGTCCTATGGTATCGACGTAGCTAGAGTTGTATACTCGTATAGATGAGACAGGCTCCTTGCGTAGTTGCATGTAGGCTACTAGTCCATGCTTAACCTCTTAACCAAAATGATATTTCCATGCATTACATAGAGCCATAGAGGCATGATATAGCAGAACGATAGCAACCGAACCAAATGAAGAACTTACACAAAAAAATAGAACTAGTTGCATAACAAGTAGATAAGAGAAACCACTTGTAACATGCTACACATACATAGAAAACTGAAAACGACCAAGCGATTTCATTACTCGGGTCTTCATTTGAGGAGCCAAGTCTGATCGGAGTAACCAACCAGTACTCGATAAGAACGAGTGACAAAGCCTCAGCAGTACCGCTATTGGTTATCATACATTCATACAGGCACAAGCAGGGAACTGATGATATGCAGTACCGCTATTGGTTATCATACATTCATACAGGCACAAGCAGGGAACTGATGATATGACATTTCTTTTCCCGTGTTCTTGATTGTCGAGGACTCAATAGTAACGAGGAATTGGAGTTTTGGAGCTGCGTACGCCAAATAGTAGGTTGGATTGGGCTCTGATTTACAGAACTCAGTTCTTAAACTGAACATAGGGCCCTCAAAAGCCTAATACAGTGCCGGAGGCCCGGAGCATCCAACTTGTGATAGAGTAGTCTGATCCGGGCCTTCGTAAGACTTTTGAGTGCTAGTTTCGACTTGCCACAGGACTAGTTTTTCATTTTTTTAGGTGAATGACATGGCCTTTGTTAAGCAATAAATTAGGCATAGTGCTGTAGGCACGGTTTGTTATGAGGTGCTTATTATGTTGTTTGTGGCATTAATTTTGGTATATCCAAATATTTTCAAATGTTTGTTATGAGGTGCTCATTTTGCTACTAAATGTGATTTTGTTAGGCATACTTTAATATGACTTCGTAGTTTAATTATCAAACCATAAACCATAGACAACGTCTAATGTTGAGGGCTTCTGACATTGTTGCTGGTCCCTTAGGTATACTGGTGTTCCATTGTCATTGCAAAGGATTTTGTTAATATTTCCAACATTTCCACTTTGAAGGAGGTGTTCATAAGTGTCGAGAGCTACAGCAGTAGTATGCATTTTCACCTAATGCTTAAACTTTCTCTTGTGCTACTTATAATCTCTAGGAAAACTTCTTGGTGCATGACTTCAATCATTTCTTTCATGTCCTTTATAAGTATCTTCCGTTCTCAAACATATCACTACAGCACACGTGTCTACATCCCAGGTCGTATCTTCACAACTCGTACCACGCCACCAAGACGTAATAACAACTCAGACTCAGGTCATCCCAAATATCAAACACATCCATATATAGAAGCAAATGATCTACCGCGATCCTGAAGCTCAGTCAACGCACTAATCAAGGAGACATTTACTTTGTAACATCAGAAGTAATGACGAATCATCAAGATAACACAAAATATGGATCTACACTTGACAACGGCCTGGAGCAAATAAGGAAAGTTAGCTCAAACATCTATACGTATAGAGAGATGAACTACGTAAGAGGCTTGATTCAAATTTGACCCAAGGAACTTTATATGTAGGCAACTCTTATTCTAAGCAATAATGTAGCCATTCCCTATCAACCTCAACATCAGATCGTAGATACAAAACCACACATTTACATCCTTCTCGCCCGACCTTAAGCTCCATGTCGATGATATTGGTTGCTTCCATGTCAATTGGCTTGTAGTACTCTTAATTAGTAGCTACTTTAATTTTAATTTTTAACCAAATAGACGTATAGCTGCATGCATGTTACATAAAATACAAAAAGAGGGACTAAAATAACAGTCATGAACCTTGCACTAATAAACCGTCTCCCAACAGAAATATCAATTTTATTTCTTAGCAAAATGGCCTGTCAAGTTGATTTTATCTAGATGAATTACTAACTTTGAAAACTTGAAAGTATAAGATTGAACAAAAGTTATTTACAATTAACATCCACAAAAGCACGCAAAATAATGATACCCCTACAACCTTATCTATTTGTATATGTTTACTAGTCATACTGGCGTGAAGACCAAAACATTCAAAATCAGCAGAGTAACCAAGTAAACCAACAGAACAACAATTAGCCCAAATGTAACCACATCTCGAGTCTGGACCAGGTATTTGGCCATGTTCCTTCAACACGTCAATTTTTGATAGCGTCTAAGTTGCGAAAATAAAATAGAAACAAAATCAAGAACACTAATCATATGCAAATCATCAATGTTAATGCAAGCACGGGAAAAAAGGTGTCAATATATTTAACATGATTCTTAAGCGACCAATGCCTGACTTGCATACATATATTTTTTTTAGTTATCAGTGTGAAGCCCAGATCCAATCACTTCACACTGCGCTGCTGTCAGATAAGAACAAATTTCACCAATGTTTATATTGAAATAAATCATGCGCTAATTGTGATTTCTAAAGCCAAATAGGGATTTGATATATGTTGATTCATAGTTCCCAGAAAGTAGCCACATAATTTTCACCTATCCAATCTATTCCATAGTTCTATTCCCTACCTTTTTTTTATATAGTGAAGTTCTATTCCCTACCATTTCTCTAAACCACATTACTCTGTTTCCAAAATTAATACATGATCATGTAGTTCAGGGTCAATGCTCATTACAACAATGCGTATATACATATAAATGGTGGTATAAAATTTGTGCGAAAAAGACTTAAGAATCACACTAATTATAATATTACTATGCTAGGCCAAGGACAACACCTGATTAATGTATGGTCAGTTATACTCTAACATTTTCATATGTTTCTTTGTTTAACATCTTCTGTCTTGCAATAACTAAAAGAGTGTACAAAAGATATGAAAAATACTAAATAAATAGAAGTACATAAGCATTCATTAGACTGAATAATACTAATAACAAACGTTATACATAGTTACATACCATCCATAGTAGCAAGGGATGATGGTTTAACTTGGATCATACTTTACTTACAGCAAATCAAATACCGTAAAGTTTAACTCACTACACCATCCATAGTAGCAAGGGATGATGGTTTAACTTTAAACAAAATAAAACAAGGGTACAATTGTCAATTAGAATACTAAAACATTTTCTTATACATTTTTATCAACAAGTGGGTGTACTGTATGGCCCATATATCTACTATATTATAATATTTGACATATTTCCAATTTTGCCCATGTCAAAATTTAATATTTTCATTATATTTGACCTTATTTATAGTAAATAAACAAATTAAAGGGGTAAATTTGTCAATTAGGATACTAACAAAAGGGGTACAATTGTCAATTAGGATACTAACATATTTTTTTATGCTTACCATATTTCCAATTTTGCCCATGCTAAATTTAAAAAAATTCAATATCCTTTGCTTATTTAATTTGATTGTAAATAATTAAATTAAAGGGGGTACAATCGTATGTTTATTATTTTCTAATACTTGGCATATTTCCAATTTTGCCAATATCGAAATTCAATATTTCCAATATACCTTGTTTATATTTATAGTAATTAAATAAATTAAAGGGGGTACAATTATAAATTGTAAATAAATTGTAAATAATATTTGCCAATACCTTGCTTATATTATACAATTGTAAAACATTTTCTAATACTTGACATATTTCGAATATAAGCTTTTGACAATCCATATCTAATACTGACGGTGCCTCTTTTGGCAATCCAAGTCTTCAGGTATAGACATAACATTCAGAAATTTTACTGGTGATTTTTTTTTATTACTCTTCATAAGAACTCAGGTGTCAGCACCAGCTACAAAACAATGTGTCATGCTATTGTTTTGGGAGTGGAAACGACTATTGTACGAGGTTGGTTAAAAATTTGGTTCGTTAATTCTTTTGTAGCAGTGACTTTTTCACTAGCGGAGAAATCATTTGGGAACTAAAAGCAAGATGGAAAACATGTCAGCTGAAACTTCAATCCCTCTTCATTAGTCACATATGGAAAGAGGCCAACATTGCAGCTGATATCTTGTCAAAAACAAGTGCAAGCTTGCAAAGAAATGCTTCAACGATCATCACTAAAGGAAAGCCTTCATGGCTTATCAAATGGGAAAAATCCTATAGCAAATTTGTGAGAATATGCTAGTATTACATGTTGTGTACCGAGCTTGTTGGAGTACACATAACATCTTGTTTAGAATTTGAGTTTGGGTTTCCCAGATTCAAATCATTCTTTTGTATTTTTCTCTTTATTAATATATTTAAATTTACCTAGCAAAAAAAAACATATTTTGAATTTTGCCCATGCCCCATTTTAACATTTACTTATATTTATGCTAAATAATGAAACTAAAAGGGGTACAATTGTAAATTAAAAATGTTAAAACATTTTCTAATACTTGCCATACTTCCAATTTTGGCCATGCCAAATTTTAATATTTCCAATATACTTTGCTTATATATACTAATATACGGTAAATAATGACATTAAAGAGAATACTAATGTAAATTACAGTATTAAAACATCATTTACCGGAATATCGGCCAATCAACTTTTTTTATAATTAAAAAAAATACACAATAGAGTCGAAAAATTATAAAGTTAAAAATTTATTAGAATTCATCGGAATACCGGCAGCTCAAAATTTTCTAAATTTATTCAGGATCAGTGGGAATACCGTCCAGAACAATTTTTTGAGAGATTAAAAAAATATAATATATAATAAAAAAATTACAAACTTTGAAATTTAACGGAAACTATTGAAATATAGGTCGTCAGAATTTGTTGGAATACCAGCCAGAACAACTTTCGAAATATTTCAAAATTTATTAAAGTCGATCAAAATACTGCCCTGTTTTTTGAAAAATTACAAAACACAATCTAGAGTCGAAAAATTATAATTTTCAAAATTTATAATACAAGGTGGAACGATTTTCTAATAAATGAAAAATATATAATATAGCATATAAAAAATATAAATTTCAAAATTTATCATAATATAGAGTTTTTTTTTTTGAAATATTATAAATTACTAGTCAAAAAGGATTTTGAAATATTTCAAAATTTATCAGAATAGGTGTTATAATGGTTTTTGAAAAAATACAATATAGAGTCGAATTTTTTAAAATTGACTAGAAAATAATATTAATTTAGAGGACGTCTAGGGTGCATCACGATGTACGTGTGCGCAGGACATTTAGCCGTTCACAATACTTCTGCCTTGCAATACACACAAACCCCCTGCCTATATGAGTGGCCCAGAGACCTGCATATGGGTACACCCTGCGCACACTAGATTTTCGCATTAATTTATTGACTAACCATATAAAGAGGGGTTACATTCACTCAAGTAAATTCAGTGAACCACCCTATATATAACAGTGTAGTGGACTGCTCAATATGGTCAGGCTTCGTCCAGCACACACTATCCCTCTAGAGATCACGTGCATACGCACGTGCATCATGCTAGTATGGACAAATGCAACAAAACAATGTAATACGGCTAGGACTGTCGATTAATGGATCAGTTTGGGTCGGATTCTGGAAAATCTGAACCTGAATCGGTAAGAAGAAGAAAAAAAAAAAAAAAAAAAAAAAAAAAAAACAGATTATATGTCTTTGGAGACCATGCAACATATTGTAGACATTTTCCAGATTTTAAATACCGACATGATTATGTTAGAGACATTTTATATGCTGCATTTTGGGGGCTTGGTACAAGTGAAGAAATAAATTTTTGTTAACTTTCTCACTGATCTGAATGAGAACAGATCGACACTTTTCCCTGCAGATGTCTTGATTTATAGTTAGACTGAGAGAAAACATGTATGTATGTGTTGATGTAATTGAAGTCTTTCTATTGGTAGGGCTGGAGAACGGAGTCTTTGAGGTAGAAAAAAACAGCTAATAGAAGCGTGACAAGAAATATTGAGAAACACGAAGATACTTATAGGGATAACCAGCACTGTTTCATTCCGTTTAATTTCGATACTTTCGATTTCTTGGACAACCTGTCTGTTGAGTTCCTTAAAAAATTGTAAAAAGTTATAGACAATAACGTAATGACAACTGATTCTAATGAGTTTATATTTAGAATGATAAGATTTGTTATTTAGAAAGAACTTGTAGCGCAGTTTATTGCATATTTGTTCTATATTTGTCCTAATCATTTGTAAAAAAAAATATTTATTTAAAAAAAAAAAAATTTGGCTTCCGTTTAATTTTATAGTGTTCACATCACAATTTTTTTGGCACGCACATAAAGGTGTATTATTGATATAGCAGTTCTAGAATACACGGGATATATCTATATAGTTGGTATAAACCTGGACCAATCCCATGCTTCACACATTACTTCGTTTGGCTCCATCCAATTTATTGTAAGAGCTTGATCTCAATTCTTATCATAGTGCATTATTCAACCTTCACAATTTATTGCAAATGGAGATTAAAGTCAATGATTTCAACTCATCTTAACTTTGGTAGCATTGACACCATACATTTCATCAACTTGGCACTCCTAGCCTCCCAGGGTTTTTGTTGAGCGGACCACGATTATTATGGTGTCAAGTTTAAGAAAACCGATAATCTGCAATAAAGCTTTTTTTTTGGGTAACATCTGCAATAAAGCTGACATTTAAACTTTGCTCTTCCCTCTGTTTTTAGCACCACAAAATACTAGCTTTTGAGTTTGACAACAGTATTGCTGTGTGGGTGATTATTCAGAAAGGTTAAAGGTTAGCCTGATAAGGTATTCCTCAGGCCAAAAAATCTAATGGCCCAGATTTCATATATATCATCTCAAGGCATCACTTTGCCACGTCAATGTCCAAGCTGGTTAAATAAAAAGAGACCTAAAAAATACGAGAAAAAAAAGGGCAAAAATAAAATTCACTCCTTCATCTTCCCAGGGCAGTTAAACTTTTCTATTCCTTCTTAATGTTTCCAAGAAATGGGCCTCAGCCCCCTCAATCCAATCCGGTTATGTGTAAACTCTTTAGTCATGAACGTATCCGTAGAACCTCCTTATTATTTAGGTCTTGCCAAATAAACTCTTCGACTTTCCAAATTGTGAGCAATTTGTGTTCTAATTTTTATCCCCTGAAATTTTTGGTTTCCTATTCTACCTTTTTTATTAAATCAAGATCCTTTGAAAAAGAACTACCTTTTCCAATAAAGCAGCGAAGATTCTTCGTTACACTAAAAAAAGAACACCGATTTCTTGTGATAGAAAATGGGTTCATAGATAACCATATTTTATAGGTACAAATTTGAGTGGTATATATTCAAAGTGGGGGAGAAGTTGAATATGCTCATTGCGTATTTGTAGAAATGCCCAAGAGGAAAATAATTGCATGAACCACAATCAAAAAGCCAATAAAAATATGAAACAAGAAAATGAATGAAAGCAGTGGTGTTGTAAGAGGAAAATAAAAAGAGCAAACCGCAATTGAACTAGCAATTGGCACTGTACCAAAATTTTAAATCTAAACAAGCATGACTTCTGATTTTTCCTATGAAAATTTATATTTACATAGTTGGTTAACATGATTTTTTTTTTTTTTTTTTTACATATGAAAACTGTCATTTGCATGGTAGTTTTTGAAACTGAACATGTCTGTAAATTTGAGATAACGTATGAATGTTTATATTTTCATAGTAGTTAATCTATGCAATTTTATATTTACATATGAAAACATATATTTTTATTATAGTTAAACTATGTAAAGTTATATTTACATATGAAAATTTACATTTTTTTACTAGTTTAAACTATGCAAATTTGTATATACATGTGAATATTTTGTTTAACAATAACACTTTTTTCCTTTTTTCTAATTTTTTTTTGACATTTAACTGCATTTATTTTCACTATTATATTTAGAGTGAAGCAAAGTAACACAAGTTCACTATTATATTTATGAATTATGGTGCAAATAACTCAGGAACACAAATTGCAAAAGTTTATACAATTATTGAGCATAAGCGACAAGATTATCTGGCTTCCTGATTCTTTCACCATATTTAGCACAACCTTTAACCTTTCTACAAAGGTCACCGGGATTTGATTCATTAAATGCATCAGCTATGTCAAGCTCTAATTTTAAAGTACTCATTGCAAAAAAACACATTTAAGGAAACTAAAACTTCATATTAACCACTTGTATATAGATATTTAAGGAAACTTTCATATTCCTTGTATACTTGTAGATTAATAATAAACAAGCAAATGTACCATCATATATGTCTACGCAAACAAAGTTCCTAATCTAATCAAAACTAAACCAAGCTCAGAGACGACGATTGTTTCCCAAGGCATGGAATTCACTGAGAATTAGGTGGGCGGCTGTTAGCAGCGGAGACCTTGGAACCCCATTCAAGCAGCCTTGTGGCAGATAATCTCAATGAAGCACAAACAATCTTTCTTTGCTCCCGTTGCTATCTCAATTGCTTCCACATGCTCTTCTCATATCGAAGATCTAAATGTCTTGTACAACTTCTTCTTGTTTACATTCTGTTATAATGACAGAAAATTAATTAATAACAAAGATCATCTATGCAAAATTTAAAATGCAAAATTGCATTACTATGCAAATTTAAAAATGCAGAGTACAAAACATTTTTTTGCCTTGTTAGGTCTCTTTTGACTTGGAAATAATGTAATCATCTACTTAGCATAGTGTTGCCTTGAGATGCAATTTGTTAAATCTGAGCCATAGATAGTTTAGCCTCAGGGACGGCTCAAGACATTTGAGGGCCCTAAGCAAAATTCGAATGCCAATAGATGCGAAGAGTTTTTTGGTTAAAGGGCGAGGAAAACGTAGATAGAGTGAGAGAAACGAAGGGTTTTAGAACTAATTTAATTTTATAATTTCCAATTTAAAACTTTATAAATCAATAAAAAGCAGGCTGAAAAACAATAGTGGGTTAAATTATATTGGGGCCTAAACAGTGGCTTATTTGGGTAAAGGGTAGAGCCTACCCTGTTTAGCGTGACGAAATTCCTTGTCAGGTTAACCTTTATGTATAATCACCCAATGCTGTGTATCCTAAAGCACATCACAGTGAACTGGGTGCGGATAATTCAGTCTTGATCAAAGAATATCCAAATTATTTAAGCAGATCAGAAAAAAGTATATACATCAAAACAATTAATAAGTTCATAGTATGGCATGATTATGGACTTGATTGAGTATTAATAAACATGTTCATCAAAAAGAAAAATTACTCGACATCATAGTGTCCATGTCATTATCATGTTGTAGCGACGTATAAAGTCATTTGAATATTTGATTGCCAATATTCACATATATTATTACTTCAGCTAAAAGAATAAATGATACCATTGATTGATTTTTAATTAAATATTTCTATTTGGCTCATATCATTCCAATTGAACCTGAAACTTTAATTGTAATGCAACGTAGATGCTTAGCAGAATAGCAGAGCCATGTATACACCATTACACCCTATCCTACAGAAAACTAAATTGACGTATATAAGTATATTACATAGCGCCAACCAAATCGGGGTTTGGTGCTTCATTACATCGACATATCACACACACATTTGTTTGCAAGCCAAATGCATTTGCTAATTCAACTACTCGAAAAAACAATTCTTTTGACCGGCACCCATGCAACCAAACCGTCCATCATCTCAACTTTTTATCTTTATTTATTTATTGTATTGAAATTGAAATTCAACTGCATATGGTCAACGTCTTCTAAGAAGCTATGAAGCTATAAGGACCTCTTTCTTAAAAAAATTCTTCCAAGCTATGAAGCTAAATCGCGACGTCTTTGTTTTTGTGGAATATACTTTGCATATCAACATTTTAATTGTTAAAGTCTTCTGCATTAAATTTTCCTTTGGAAACTTTGTAATATGATACATTCGTGATACGAGGTTTCAACATACTGTTTTTTTTTTGGGTAAAGAGGTTTCAAGATACTGAACTATGATTCTTCCAGTCTTTGACTAATTGTTAAACTCAATTAAAACCATGGCCATGACATATGGGATACGTTCACTTCAAGCTGGCACACAGATGGACCTTTGTTTTTGGTAACCTATATAAACAAACATTCTTTCAATACATCCTCATTTCCTATTTTTTAATGGATAATTGTATGTATGTATATATATAAATATATATATTCATCAAAATTGACACAATTTTACCTGCCTACACGATGAACTAAAAGCTAATATGGAGATTATCTCCAAAAAAAAAAATCAATTCCTCTGAACATGTTTAATTCTACAAAAAATTGAGTTCAAGTTTGAAATTTATCTGACAGTCTAGAATTTTAACACTCTTTTGATAAGGATAGACACATTCGATTGAGCTGATTTTTTTGTGGATATATTATCCATGGTAGGGAGTTAATATCTACAAAAAATCATCCTTTAGAGCAATATGCAAGTCCTCTTTTAGATTGTGTATGTCAACATAGCTAGCTATATTATTACTTATATAGAAAAATCTGGGGTGGGAGGAATAGTGATTGTTTGTTTGCCACGGTGGTACAATTGTAATTTTGCAGTTTTCACGTGGCAATTTTATATAGTTTCATTTTTTCATTTTTTTTTATTTTTCATTTTATATTTTTTTTTGGGGGCAAAATGGCAATTTGGCAAATTCCAAATTTGATTTTTATGGACAAAACAATAATTTTTCGATTTTAGATTTTTTTTTTGCTAATAGTGGGGTGCACGTGCATGGCATGTTGCATGTTGCAAAAAAGATGAAGATCTGAATTTGTTTATATGTTTTTCAATGATGTTTGAAGATTTTTCAAAAAGTTTTAATGGCGGAAAATTTTGAAATGAATTGATTTGTTGATTTGAAAACATATGAATTGATTGAAAATAATTGAAATAGATGAAAAATTGATGAAGGATTGGATTGAGGATTTGAATTAATTAAAACCTTAACTGAAAAGATGAAAAATCTAATCTTGATCAAAGTTGTTTACTTAGAAACTTAAAGTTGTTCTTTGTTAAACAAACGACGCCATGTAGAGATAAAAATAATATCTTAATTTTACTAAGTTTTTTTTTATTAATATTTAATGTAGTTTTATAATCTCTCAATTCCTTTCTTTTTCTCTTTTGAAATGTGAAAAATAAAATATGATGTGGAAATGAATCCCCTTCTCTTTCTTATGCATCTAATCTTTTTATAGTTGTTCCACATGGCTTCATCCAATAGCTTTGTGACATGTGTTTATTCAATTTTCTTCTCTTCTACCTACAACTTAAATGAATATATATCGATCGGCTCTCTCGCCGATATTGTATTAGAAAATTAGTGAAATAATGACGAATATCGGTATATACGATATTTGGCCACCACATGTAATATACCATTATTTTTCTTGGGTGTGACTACAATCATACATAATAAGCTAATTTATAAATATGAATTTATGATTAGTTTGTATATTTGGCTCGATCTCCATAATCTTTTAACCCTGATGAGTACAAGTATTGGTTTTGATCCTTCATATTAGCTACTTTTAACATTCCATATTATAGTTTGTTTCCTAACGTGCAAAAGCCAACTAATTGGTCGAGCTCAACTTTAGGGTATACTAGATTTTGGACCCGGGCATACGCCCGGGATCTATTAAATATTTTGTGTGCTTAAAAAGCTTTACAAAATGTCACATACAAATTTTCGAATCAGAATATATTTTTATTGAAAATAAACCAAAATACGTTAATGAGCAAATGATTATGGTGCATAAGTATTTTGGGAACTAAAGGATCAAATTGAGATAGCCTCTTCACTTTGTGGTTTAGGATATTAATCTATAATTTTCAAATATAATTATCTCAAACTTGATCTAGCTTGTATAATAGTTTTCTTAGATTTATGGTAATTTAGTGGCCAATTTTTAATCGTAATAGATTTTTATTAAAATAAAACCTAAAATACATTAATGAGCAAAATGATTATGGTGCATAAGTACTTTGAAACTAGGGATTGAATTGAGACAGCCTCTTCACTTTGTGATTTAGGATATTAATCCGTAATTTTCAAATAGAATTATCTTAAACTCGATCTAACTTGTATAATATTTCTTAGATTTTATGGTGAGTTAGCTGCAAATTTTGAATCGGGATATATTTTTATTGAAAATAAGTTTCGAAAAACGTAAATGAGTAGCGATTATGGTGTATAAGTACTTGGAAATTAAGGGATCAAATTGAGATTGCCTCTTCACTTTGTGGTTTAGGATATTAATGTAATTTTGGATGGAATTATCTTAAACTCGATCTAGCTTGTATAATAGTTTTATTAGATTTATGGTGATTTAGCGGTAAATCATCACCGCCGTTTACGTGATTAATGTGTACAAATCTCTAAAATAGATTGATTGTTTCCATATCCTCAAAGAATACACTACTCCCACTTGAAAAGATTTATCACATGAACATGTCATAACTAACAGTGTCGTTATATTATATTATTATTAAAAAATATTAGCAACTATACATAGCTATGAGATATGAAAATTATATTAATTACTCATTTAAATTTTTGCACCACTTTCTATAAAAAGGAAGCATCAAACCTTGATAAAATTCATCGACTTTTTTTATTGTTAGGTTTAACAATAGAAGTTTGATTGAAGTTTTGTAAGAATATCCATTGTTGGCTTAAGATAATATTGAAGCTACTTGAATAGCAAGACATTCCCAATCACAATAAAAGAATTAAGATAAACACTACTTAAAATGCAAAACTATATTTGTCGAGACATTTATTTCTCCTACATATAATATAAATATGTTTTAGGGTTATTAGTTCAATACATTTGCATCAAGTTTTTTATTTTCCATTAATTATTCTTTGAGGTTAGTTTAATGTAATACGTTGCATCCAGTTTTCAATTTCTCATTAATTATTCTTTGAGGTTAATTTAATGCAGTTGCATCAAGTTTTCGAATTCCCGTTAATTATTATTTGAGGTTAGTTCAGTGCAATTGCATCCACTTTATGATTTTCCGTTAGTTATTCATTAAAGTTAATTCAGTACAGTTGCATATAGTTTTCAATGTTTCGTTAATTAGTATTTGAGATTAGTTCATTGCATTTGTATCCAGGTTCCAATCTCCCGTTAATTACTCTTTAAGGTTAGTTCAATACATCTGCATCCAGTTTCTGATTTCCCGTCAATTATTTTTCTAGGTTAGTTCGATAGTTTACAATTTCTATACAGTTTGCATACATGTAAGAGTCTATTTTTATAAACTCACTTTCATTTTGGGTTCCTAATTACTCGTATTTATGCTTTGAGGTCAGTGCGATGCATTTTAATCCGACTTCCGATTTCCAGTTAACTATTTTTTGAGGTTATTTCAATGCATTTGCATCCAATTTCTGATTTCCCATTAATTAATCTCTGATTTTAGTTTAATGCAGTTGCACCCAGTTTTTGGTTTTCCGTTAATTATTTTTTGAGGTTAGTTCAATGCAATTTCATCCAATTTCCGATTTTATGTTAATTGTTCTTTGAGGTTAGTTCAATGCATTTACATAAAGTTTTTGATTTCCCGTAATTATTTTTTGAGGTTAGTTCAATGCAGTTACATCAAATTTATAATTTCCCGTTAATTATTCATTTAGGTTAGTTCAATGTAGTTTTATCCATTTTTCAATGTTTCGTTAATTAGTCTTTGAGATTAATTAGTTCATTGCATTTGGGTCCATTTTCCGATTTCCCATTAATAACTCTTTAAGGGTGTGTTTGGAAGTTTTCCTTTGGAATTGGAATTGAAAATATAATTCCAAAACTTACAATTTTAAGTAGTTAAAATTCCTGAATATATGGAAATCTCAAGTTTCTACCCCTATAGAAACTTACAATTCTTTTGATTTTGGGATTTGAGGTTTCTATTCCAGGTGCATAAAAAGTTGCCAAACAGGTGACTCTTAATTTTCGGAAATATATTATGAATTCCACCCTAAAATCCTGGTTGCCAAACACACCCTAAGGTTAGTTTAATACATCTGCATCTAGTTTCTGATTATTTATGCTTTGAGGTTAGTTTGATGCAATTATATTTGGTTTCTGATTTCCCGCTAATTATTCTTTGAGATTATTTCAATGCATTTGCATTTAGTTTCGATTTCCCATCAATTATTCTATGAGGTTAGTTCAATGCAATTGCATTCGGTTTTTGATTTTATGTTAATTATTTTTTGAGTTTAGTTCAATGCATTTGCATCAGGTTTCGATTTTCCCATTAATTATTATATGAGGTTTGTTTGATGTATTTGCATACCGTTTCCGATTTCCGTTAGTTATCGACGTTAGTTTAATACAATTGCATCCAGGTTTCGATTTTTAGTTAATTATTTTTTGAGTTTAGTTTATTGCATTTGCATAAAGTTTGATTTTTTAGTTAATTACTCTTTGAGCTTAGTTATGTATTTGAATCTAGATTCGATTTCCTTTTAATTATCTAATGTGGTGTGTAATACCAACTTCTAATCGATCTATCTCAGAAGTGTCCTTACAAACATGACATAAAAAGTAAATTATGCTTGATTTACTATGTGAGATCATCGAAGATTATCCAGTTTCCGATTTCCCATTAATTATCTACGAACGGGTGTTGTTATATTAATTATTTTGAAAAAATATTTACAAATATACATAACTATTATATATTAATATTATATTGATCACTCAATCAAATTTCTTATAACGTGAAAACCTCACTCTCTATTAAAAAAAAAGAACACACTTTTGATAAATCTTTCAACTTTATTTTGTTGTTTATAATTAATAAAATAAGTTTAATTGAAGTTTTGTGAGATTGCCTAATAAGGTAAAATTCATATATATTGAAGCTACTTGAATAGCAATGAGTTCTTAATCATACGGAAAGAGATAAGATAAACACCATTTTAAATGCAAAACTATACTTATTGAAATATTCCCACAATTTATAACCCAACTATGTTTTGAGGTTAGTTCAATGCATTTGCATCCAGTTTATTTTTTGAGATTAGTTCAGTGCAGTTACATCCGATTTCCGATTTCCCATTAATTATTTTTTAAGATTAGTTCCACGCATTTGTATCATGTTTCCAATTTATAATTAATATTTTTTTTTAGGTTAGTTCAATGCAGTTGCATCCAATTTCTGATTTTTCCGTTAATTTAATCTTTGAGGGTTAGCTCAATGTATTTGCATCTAGTTTCTGATTTTTCGACAATTATTTTTTTATGTTAGTTTGATATATTTGCATCCAAGTTTTGATTTCCCTTTAATTATTATTTGAGGTTAGTTTAATGCAGTTGTATCCATATTCAAATTTTCTATTAATTACTTTTTAAGATTAGTTTAATACTTGCATTTGCATCCAATTTCCAATTTCCCATTAAATATTATTTGAGGTTAGTTCGATGCATTTACATCCAATTTTCGGTTCCCCATTAATTGTTTTTTGACGTTAGTTTCATTCAGTATTATATATTTTTTAAAATATTTGTCATTATTGCTTTGTCGTTGTTGTTGTTGTTGGTTTTTTTTTTTTTTTTTTTTTTTTTTTTTTTTTTTATAATTTTCTATTATATATTTTGTGATGTTATTTTTTGTATAATTGTTTTTAACTATGTTTTGAGGCTGTGTTAAGGATATATTCGAAATAAGTCGTTGCTTTATCATAGACACTAAAATTGTATGATTTGTAATAAGGAATTAGTTTCTACAAATCACATATTTTTTAGCAATTTTTTTATTTGATTAAATATATAAGAATTGGAGCACTAAAAGTGTTTGATTCGTAATAGAAAATTACCTTTTACAAATCATCTATTTTTTAGCAATTTTTTTGTATTTGATCAATTATATAAAAATTTGAAATACACTTAAACTCTTCAAATATAAGAATTAGAAATATACTCAAACTCTCCAAACTCCAAAGATGTTCTATGTATGTGGGATTGTACACTATTAGAAAAGATTATCTTTTATATTATAGTGCCACATAGCAGAGAGCAAAAAACTAACTCTCATATTAGAGTGCCACATAGGAAAGAGAAAATCTTTCATTAGAAGTCTCTGCTTTAGTATATAGATAGTAGATTAGAATCAATTAACTATACCTTCATCACCATATAATAGTTTATGATTTCATAATTATTAGGATTTCGATAACTTAAAAAATCAGAATTCCGACTGGGATTCCGAATAAATTGCAGATTTTTATTTTTCAACTTTTAGATTATTATTTCGACCTAATCAAAACCAAAATATTCGCTAGAATTTTGAGGTTTCGTTTGAAATCACGGACTATGCTCATCACCCAAATGTCCATAAATCTGCCTTTAGTCCAAATTCTAATTGCACCTAAAATTTGTTTCTTCTAGTCAAGAGAGTCTTTCCTAATGCAAACGTACAGACCAGTGTAGTCAAGGAGCAAAGAGGTATGCGACTAAGGCTTAAGGCATGGCAAGACACATTTAGTGCCTCGTTTTGATCAAGGCGCGAGAGTTTCATCTTGAATTACACTCCAAGTTTTTCTTTTGACTAGTTTTTGTTAAGTTGTATGGATTGAAAGAAGACATAAAGATGAATTAAATGAAATTTTACGAGATTCTAAATTTCGAATCATGTATTATATTTCGTAAATAACTCATTTAGCTCATCAATTTGATTGGTTAACTCTTTTAATTTATTGAAGTTAAACTAAATTGTATTAAGATATACAAGTTTTATTTTACTAATGTTTACATAATATAGAATTAATTTTAATGTTTGGCTAAACAAATCAGTGATAATTCATATCATATTTACTATTTATTTATTTGTTTATTTGTTATATATATTTTTTATTAGTGCACGCAGCGCAATATGCCTCGCGCCTTACGCCTAAAGCATAAAGAGAGCATGTGTTGTGCCTTAGCTGCGCGTATCCTTGACTATACTGGTCCATACAACTGAATAGCCCGTATAAGTCCAAAACTTCTTTAATAATGCATTCCGCGGGAAGGAAAAAAGAGATGAACAGAAAGTTCGAGGGGGTTCTATTATAAGTGTGAAACGCATAATATTCTTGGTCGTTTCCAACATTTTCAATTTCGTACTTAGCCGAAAGTTGATGTAAATGGTTTTGACTTTCCATATCAACCAAGTATGCATATACTGGATGAAAAATAGCCATGCAATTGTCATTGACGACACAGACAAAAAGATAACTTCAGGATAAGGTAAAGATGTAAAGTAAAAAGAGAAGAAAAATGATAACAGCAAATAAAGTTCTAAAAAATGGTGATTGAAGTTTTTTCCAAACTATCACTTTGATCGGTCATTTAAAAATCTCTGCAAAACTTCTGCAAAATACACTGGCACACCTAAAAATCTTTTCCATACCTTCATTATACACAATCAACAGTTGCAATTTAAATTGAAATAGGTACTCGTCAATTCAAAAGTGGAAATTAATTAAAAAATTTGGAATAGGTCTGCCTTGTAACAGATACGACAATCCTATTAATCCTAATCAAACTAAATGCTGCACCTAAACAAGAACAGAAAGATTCTCAAGGGTACTTATCCTGTACAAAGTCTCTCACATTTAAAAACGCGTTGACAAGGATCCCACTACAAAAAATTTCGGCCAAAACGCACATCATTGTTTGGGATATGCATTAGACTCACGAAATAGTTTTTCTCAAACAGGCCCCTACAAGGATGTTTGCCATATACCAAATATTAATATACCAAATATTAATTTCATAAAGGTTTTGGATAAATTATCCATATATTTCGAACATGGATAAAATCCTATTCTCTGTGGACAACATGCAAAGTCGGCAAGAATCTCTTGAATAAGAGTGATGTTTTGCTCCAGCATTGGTTCTTCCAAGCGTTTCAAAGAGATTTTGAGTCCTACACCTCTCATCTTTTCCACAAAAAAGGAAAGTTACAACATGTACGAAATTCTCAAAATTTATGATTTTACTAGTTTGTCCTTCATAAAGAAAATAAAAATAAGAAATAAAGAAAATGTAAAAGGTGATCTTGGACACACCCATAAAAACACTCCCGTATCCAACTTTAAAATAAATAAATAAAATTATTTAAGACATATTTAGATTCCTAAATTATCTTTTTTTATAAGGCATACTCAAGACAAAACAAGTCATTTACTTATTATTCTTTCTTTAAAAATAAAATAAAAAATATTCTTGAATTTTTCTCCAATAACTTACCTAACTCTCTAACAATATTTCTCTCACCGATAAATATGATTACAAATCAACAACTAATTATTTTGAATTTTGAAGTGCCAAATTACAAGACTGTATGTTGTTGCGGCTGTTATTTCTTCATCATTTTCTTTCTGTAAAAATGTGTTTATAATAATATTATTGTTATCTTCTTGTTAGCTTGTTCTCAATGCATCCATCACGTTTTTCATATTTTGATTTGTATTTTTTGTTTTATTTCATTTTCATTTTTACTTTATTTTTAAATTATTAGTTATAACTTTTGAGAGACAAACTAGTAAAATTGGAAATTTTGAGAATTTTGTGCGGTGTGTAACTACTTTTTTTTTGTGGAAAAAATGAAACGTGTGTGGCTGATAATTCCCTTGGAACGCTTAGAGGTAGGGCTGGCAATGGGTTGGATCGGTCCGGATATAGGCAAATTCAAAACCGATCCGCTTTTCAACAATACAGACCCAGAATCGGACCTGACCCGAACGGATATTTGAGTTAGAGAATCAGAACCGAATTGAAAACTTTTTTTTGATTCCGGATCCGATCCGTTCCGAACCAATAAGCTCAATTTCAACCAGGTGAACCGAGTTTTTAATAATTGGATCCTAATTTTCGTTATATAAATATTAAATAATTTTTTTTGCTAAACACAAAAATAAGACATACAAATAAAAAAGGCATAATGAATGATTTGAAATCCAAATTTGTAAGAGAGGATTTTCCTTTAGATAGAAACCATCTTTTTATTATGTAAAAAAATATCGTAATATTACATATGTATTTTGCATATTTTATTTTGAAACTTTAAATATTGCAATGTTGTATAAGATAATAGAAATATATGGTGGAGGAAAATTAGAAAGAATAAGACTAAAAATTTTAATTGGATTAGGCCCATAACGGTTCGGTACATACTTAATCCAGAACCAATCCAATAAGAGTCCGGTTCTGATTTTCAAGACCCAGAACCAGTCCAATATGCTAACTACCTGTCCCAGACCCGTTTTTATTGATTCGGACCGGATCGGGTATCGGTTCTTACCCGACCCATTGGCAGCCCTACTTAGAGGAACCAACGCTGGGAGCAAGAAATCACGGAATAATTAGCAAGTGTAAAAATAATCTTTACGATATCAATTAAACAAATCTGTGGTCTCTATTTATTACCTTTTTAAACACCCCCTAGAAACAATTCTACCTCCCATTTTGTACTACACAAAATCCTCTTCAAGACCTGCTATTTATAGTCTTTCTCAAGCCACTCACTTTCACACACACACTTCTTTCTAACTTTTCTTCTCTCACAAATTATAAATAGGCCTTGTTGTCTCTCGTAAGTCTTAACTAGAATACTACCAAGTGATCATTTGGAGAAGTTATAGAAAAAGAAAGTATGTCTAAAGTTAGCTCCGTTTTCATGATAGCCATTCTTCTCTTCTTCACACTAACCTTTGCCGCTCGCTCTAATCCCGTTCTTCCTAAGGATTCTCCTGTAAATAACCAACAAGAGGTATGTTGATATTGTCTGATTAATCATTTTCTTTAATAATGAAAATTTTACTTATTATTTTTTTGTAAAGAAATTATTGATGCATGGTCTGATTGTTATTTTTGCTATTTTTTGTGTGTGTAATGAAGCATGTTGGAGCAGAGATGGAGGTGGATCAAAGTTGTGAGGGAATTGGAGAAGAGGAGTGCTTGATGAGAAGGACCCTTGTGGCTCATACTGATTATATTTATACACAGAAGAACGAGCCTTGAATTTTGTTGTATTCATTGTCTTCGATTTTCTTTCTTCAGTAGTAATTAATAAATAGTAATCTAATTGAGGGTTTTTTTAATTTTCTTTTATTTTTTCTTCACATTTCTGGTTACATTTTAGGATTCTCTCTCTGTTCTGTCGTTAATATAGTTAATTAACTCCCGTAATTTCATTAATGTTATTGTTAATTGTTCTTCAACAACAAAGCATAAAAACAAAAAAATGAAAAAAAACACACACAGGCGGTAGGTGTTATTGTCTTATTGAGCGACTGTTAATCTGTTATTAGTCTTTCTTTTATTGTGATTAGTCTTTCTTTTGCTGTTTTGCAAGTATTCAGAATGGTAGCTTTTGAGTTTTGACAATCTGGCCGGGAATTCAGAGTGCGCTTGTCTTCTAATTCCATTGTATAGTTGTATGAACTGTTTTTTGATATGACAGTATGACACTATATACACTATACAGTTATTTTCGATTGAAAAAGATAAACTCATTTCTACACGTTGTGGCGTTGTGCACAGCTTTCTTATGCTATGCCATTTCTTAGCTCGCGACACAGTTCATACAACTATACAATAATAATTCAATAATATTTGGGTTTGTCAAAACCGTCCATAGTTCAGAGGCTAGAGCCATCACCCATGCATGCTCGTGTGGTCAAATCAATAATAATTCATTAATTCCCTAACGCTAAGGTTCCTGTTGAGACTCATTCTGATAACTCTTGTGATTTTGATTTGCTAAACCAGCAGAGTTGTTAGTGCCTCGACTGCCTCTCCAACATGCCTATTATGGTGTCGGGGAATGCTAAACGGCCCCAAGCCTAGCTAACAAGTAACAGACGTACAATTTAGATTGGTTAATTATGAGGTCTTAATTTTTATAGCCTATTTCCCCCCCAGTTATATTGGTTAAGGACTTACTGTTCAGCTCAACTAATAAATATTCTACCAAAGCAAGTGTACCAACGGCCAACTGCACAAAAAAGTAAAGAACTTTTGCATTGCTGGATAATGAACATGGTCAAATTACAGGGACCATGAACCAATAAAAATCTTCTAGATGTTCTAGAAGAAAATACGCAATAATCTGTGCTTATCAGGGATTCATTGCACGCATGCATGGCGCCCCCTTATCCTCGAATAATTATGGCCAGTTGATCTAGACTCTTAATCATCATTTGAAACCATCCAACTATATATATATATATATATATATATATATATATATATTCTTTTGCTAAGGATAATTGGTTGTATTGATAGCAAAAATAAAATAATATTACATTGAGTGCTGGTGAGAACTTTGAGTAGGCTCTCCAACATTATAAGAGCTCAAAACAGAATTCGGGAATATGTCAAATGAGGACCATCCACCCTGCCCACAAAAAAATTAGGCCTGTTGGACCACCATTGATCCAACTATATAACCAAGTTCTGTGGTCCTATTTAATCTCCTTGGTTGCATCTCCTCTGCTCTCCTATATAATCATTGACTATGATCGTCGTAAGCTAATGGTGATGATCATTTCGTGCAAAGTAATGTGCTCCAGAGATATCCCACCTTTAATATTCACTTGGTCCATCATTTACCTTTAGCCACAAAATTCTTCTGCGTACTCTGAGAATTACCGGTCACTTTCTTTCTTGGTCGAGGATAGAAAGTTCACATGTGACATGCCATATACTAGTCGACGTGTGGGCGCATATGGCCTTGCATTGGCATTGAAAGTCTTTAAAGCCATGAATGGTCGCTTTGAAAGTCAATAAGGATGGGGCAGTGCGGTATATTAGTATATAGTAGAAGGTAGTCAAAGAGATGCAAAATCGATTCTCCCGCGAGTTCAATATTTCAAGTCAATCAAATGACTTGGTCAGCATATCAAACTCCGTCGAGCATGATAAGCAAATATAATTAACCAATTTATTTGATAGATACAATCAATATTTAAAACTAGTCTATCATCTGATCAAGTTTTGAACAAAATTATTTTTACAATAGATCAAAGTTTCATCCACATTCCAACAGATTATTCTAGATTCTGTTGACCAATTCCACAATGTCGCGCTCATCACCAATAAAACAAAATGACCCTTTAATTTTTCCGGGGAAAAAATGACATGCTCATTAGGTAAAATGCAATAAAACTATGTCCTAAGCTATTAAGATTTTTAGTTCGCATATGGCGTTTGTTTACGGTTGAAGTGATGTGGAATAAGTTTGTACACACAGGAATAGTCAGGTTAGAAAGTTCGAATGGGCTAAAATCCGAAAGTTAGTCCGTATCATTTTGGCACATACCAGAATAACAGGGTCGACATTATAGTTGCCATTTCTACCATTCACAGTTTGAGACGACCAGAAACAATTTTTTTGCACGTGAACCATTAAATTTGACCACATGTCATCAACCGTTCAACTTCTGGGTTCTGGCTGAAAAAAAAAAAAGTGATTTAATTGGCTCATCAAAATTGGATCGGGAAACCCAAAAAAAAATATATTACAAATGTGTTATATTACAAGTATGCCATCAAAGACCAACTCAACAACCAATCCAACCGGTCTCGCCATAACGAAATTATAGGGTGGTTTGAGTGTACACTCAAACGGTGTCGTCATGTCGTTTCAGTGTACACTCAAGCAGTTTCCGAGTGTCGTTTGAAACAAAACTCTTGGATTTTTAGCTAAACAGTATGACGGGGTCGTTTGGGCAGTCTCCAAGATGACATAGCGGGGTCGTTTGGGGACTCTCTTAGGCGACATAGTCGGGTCGTTTGGACTTAAAAATTGAGAAGTTCATTTTGTTTTTTGGTTACTTTCATATCCCTTCCAAACACAAATTCCACTTTAATGTAATTCTGAATGCAATTTGTAATACAATTTGTCTCAAAACGAGAAAATACAATTTTTTTTTTTTTTTTGGGTTCAGACTTGCAAGATTTCAAATCAAATTTGGTGGTTGTCAATACAATTGTTGGGCGAATACAATTTGAATTTGTATAATACCAATAGTTGGGCAAATGCAATTTGTTTCAAAGCGAGAAGATGCAAAAAAAAAATTTGTTTTTTTGGTGGGTGAGTGTGTGAGAGAGATGATACCGGTTGAGAAGATTTTCCCGATTTTTTAGGGGGGGTGTACTAGGCTTTTTTTGGCCTTCGCTGTTTAGGCTTGGACTGGAGGCTACCCAAACCAATTTGTGTGGTGCCCAATACAGGACTCAAAAAAAATCGAGTGGAGTTCGTTGAGAAGGTAAGTAAACACTAAACACTAAACACTGCGGTGATAAATGGCCTGGACCAAAAGCCTGAAAGAAACGAGTTGGGTGAATATGGGCCAGCCTACTTTACAACGGGCACCCGTTTATTGAGATTGGACCTAAAAACTCAATAGGGTCATTGAAAAATGAAAACCTAATAAAAAGTTGCTCACGTGCAAAATAGCAGCGCTTGTGAACCTCCCTTCATCCGCTGGTGTTCACTTGAGTTATAGAAGGTGATCTTGGAAATGTTCAGAAAAAGGTTTCTGTCTCTGCCCTTGGTTATAGGAGCAGTCGTGTGAGTTCCTTTTCTTTATTTTTTATTATTATTCGACCACATTTACAAGTTCATTTCGTTTAGAAAGTCAATATCATTTGTGTTTGCTGGGGTTTCGTTTCTTTAATTATTATACACACATACGCTATGCTTGTACAACTTTTTGTTCTTTAATTTAAGTTGACGTAGTTTATTTGTATTGAATTAATAAGTATATGATAAATTTGCTTAGTATTTTTGTTAATAGATTACTTCACTTATTTCAATGTCCAGTTCGTTCGATTTTAGATTTTAACTCTCTTGTGACTGTTGAGACCATATGAAAAATTGACTCCATGGCAGTGTTAGAAATGATCTATTTTCACCTTGGTGGAACTAGCAGTGTATCATGTTCATGTTCATGTTAAAGTTTTTATGAGCGACTTGTGCTGAAAAGCAATCATGTGTTTCATCCTTTTTCAGTTCAACGTGCTTATACTTTAATATTGAATGTGACCTAATACAGAATATGTTCTGTGAAGTTCTAAATCGGGCTATTTCATTTTGTAGGATTGGAGTTGTTTCCGGCAAGGCAATATTTGGACCTCCCCTGGACGAGTATTGGACAAAGAGGCTTCAGGAAGAGGCAGCAGCAAAGGAGAGAGAGACGGATTCTAAGCAACACTCTGGTGAAACTTTGTAGTTGATATACTGTTTTGATTATTATCATGGTATGCAGAAGAGAGATGACAACATCTTCCAAAAATAAAGTGGTTTTGTTGTCATTAATTGTTTGTTTGAGAATGGATTCAGTGAGGGCTGAAGCAACTTCTCCATTTCTTCAATTGAACTCTTACGGAGCTTCCAAAGTAGAAACTAGAAAGTTAGAATAACCTGAATTTGTTTGTATATATCCCGCATCTCAGGGATTTTACCAAGGAACCTCGTTTGGTTTTAATATGTCGAAGTGAAGGTTTATTTTAAGAGCATGTCTTCAGTGCGGGAGATGTATGGTCTTTGGATCAGTATTTCTGTGTTGAAATGCACCCTCAAGTGGCCTAGAAGGATTTTATTTTAATAAAAGGAACATCCTTTGTTTACTTGTGTTCCTATTCCAACTGATGTTTGTTCCCCGTTTAGGGGCATCTTTGCGTTCAGCATAATCTTTTGTACTTTTGTTCCTCCTCAGTTTTGATAATTCAACAGATCTTCTCAAGTTTAGAATAATAAGTGAAGGGAGATCAACTAAAAATAACTTCACAGTTATTTACATTTTGGCCAAAAAAAATATTACAAATTTTTAAAACCATATTTGAAGACTGGAGTAACTAGTTTTGGTTGAGAATAACAATGATCTGCGTTGTATACTTACTTGTATTTGGATCTTGGCAAAGTAAAGAAATCTAAAATGCAAAAAAGTAATTAACATGGCAATAACTACTTCTGAGGCTTTGAATAAGGTGGCTTATGTTCTGCGCTCAAATCCATGCCAATGAAGACGGATGTCTTGTACGTTAATAAATCCATCGTACTTGGTGAAGGAAGGATCGAATATGAAGGGCCAGCTGTGGCAAAATTGACCATTACAACATATTCAGTGGTGCTCAGTAGAAGTATCTGATTCATCAAACTTCAGACCTGTTTTACGTTATGAAGGAAAGTTGCAACGGAAGTGGTGATAAAACATTAGAACAATATAATTCCCGAGGCATACAAGCATTTTTTTTTTTTTTTTTTTGCAATAGTAGGGTATTTATATACTCTTGCTGTCTTGGTAAAGCAGTGCAACGCCAAAATCTTGTCAAATAACAAGCAAATTCAGTCTCTAAAGCTACAAATCTTATTAGTTTTTCATTCAAGGCATGAATATGAAGTGAAACTCATTATAAAAGATCCCTATAACCACCAACACAAACCCATCTATGACCATGCATTTCTAGAAGAAGCATATTGAGAAACAATCCTCATTTATGAGGAGCTCCTATTTGCTTTCTGATTCAGACTTCTGCAAACTAGAACTACAGAATCTCCAAGCAGAAAGAAAGACATGCTTCTTCACCATCCCTCAGGACAATCAGTCTGCAAATTACTTCCAGTTTCAACCCTAATTAATTGCCACCCTGATGGTGGTTTTATTCCCTGAACCTTTTTTAACTAAGAAACCATCATTTAGTGTACAATGAGCAACAATTTAACATGGTTCATCATTTATGTCAGTTTTTGTGCTAAGTTACACCAACATAAATTGAGGGGGGGTGGGGGGAGCAGTCAATAAATGTACACAAAGATACTACACCCTAGATATACGCAGTTTTTTCCTTGGAATGTATACACCTTCAATCTGAACTACTGGAAGCAGATATGAAAACAATTTTAAACAAGAGATTGGCAGAAGCACTCAAAAGCTCTGCTCCTTGTAACTGGGTCAAGGCAATCATCCACACAGAAGCAACAACACGCTTCAGTGAAGGCACCATGCTTACAGAGTACAAATTCTTCTGGCTTTAGTGTTCCATGTTCAGTTACTGCACAATAGACATACATCAGAGATGCTAGGAACATCAACTTTCAGTCTCTACATCTTGGTTCAAAATACATAAAACTCAACTGACTCAAAGCCATAGTTGCATTTTATTGATAGGAACACCTTATTTTCTTAGTGGTCATAGGTTTTATATCCAAATCCCTAAGCTCAACTGATCTCTCCCCCCTGTCTTAACCTTGGATAAATATTGTTCAGGTTTTCAGGCTTGTCATTTGGCCAACTATACTTTCACAGCACTGCTACATTAACATTTAGTCTTTTAGTTCCCAAGAAGCCACTTAAGTATTTAGATAACCAATATTAGGATAAACCACTACAATATGTTCAAATAGCTTTCATTGTTGTGGGATTTTAAAGTGAACTAAGATTCAGAGTATCTTGCACTGGTGGTAATCAACATTATCATGGTACTTTTCATATATGGCCTACTACATGTAAAACGAAAAAACACATATAAGTCACTACAAAATATGGTTCTTCATATCTGAGAAGGCTATAGGAATTATATCTGGATGACCACAATAGTATAGCAGCTTTTAAAAAGCTGTGGATTGAGCAGTTACCGACATTTGGGATCAGACATCATTTGTGTATTGGGTGCCAAAAGAATAAGCGTAGACTATGTGGTGTTACTATGAAGCTTAAACCATCCTATCAAACTTAATGGATAACCAAACCACTCCTTGTTTGTTTGGTCCTAATCTACATGTACTCACAACTTTTTTTTAAAAAATATTTAATTTTAAGCTTTCTTGTTAAGTTATATTACACCGCCTGTGTGTTCAATCAGACAATCTCAATCACAGCCCTCAGTGCTATGATCCATGGTCTAACCATGTACTCTTCCTTCACGATTAAATTTTTGTTAGATATTGGTTGTAATATTCTAGAAATTCTAAACAATCCATCTAATCCACTGGATATTAAACAAAAATACAGTGGTTTAACAAAGTCATTTAGTTAATCATTTATATACTAGACTAGTTCACACAGAGGCCTAATTTCTATCATTGATAAAAATACCAGAACAAATCTAAGTTGTATGTCATCTAAAAGACAGCATCAAGATAATCTGAAAACTGTAAGGAAACTAAGCGTTGTTTGCCACTATTCATCCTAGCCCTACAAAACAGTATAATTAAGAAGTTACCAGCATCCAAGTCTTTGTTGCAGGGTCCAGAGCGCAGCCAAATGACTTCCCAACACCCACGATCACAAGAGATCATTCAAACAATATCAAATCTCTAGTGGTTGGTTTCCCGTCCATTTCTCTCTATCATCAAGGAACATCTTGAACAATAAAAAACCAAAAACTTGTCTTCAATAGACAGCCACAAAATATAGGGACAACAAAATATAGGTACTTTAAGCCCTACTCTAAACAAGGCAAAAAAACCTCATCCACAGAGGATTTTACAGTATACTTCCAATGCCTTCACATCCTTTCCACTATACTGACTTCACAATCAGCATACCTAATCCTAAACGGAAACACCCATGCTGCAAAGCCAAAAACTACTGGGAACACTGTTAAGGATGAAGAGGATGACATTGACAAATTTGACTGGGTTTTATCAACACCATTTGGTGCAGAAATTAACTTGTTCTGCATATCTAGAACACCATTTGGTACACAATATCAACAGATGTTGTATGTAAATGACTTATGCTAAAACCCAAGCCTGTAATCAAAATACAGCTTTCCCATTTTGCCTCTGTTCATTGATGAATTGCAGGATACTGGAGTGTTACGAAAAAAAAGGCCCCAGAAAGTTACTTATTGACACCAGAGGAACCATTTACAACAAAGTACCATTTTGGAAAGCTCCTTTACATTGTATATTATTGCACCATTGAATTCAAGCTAGCATCAAAATCCTAGAACCACCAACTACGTGCAAACAGAAGGCGAAGCATATAGTAACAATAGCAACAGACTTGGCGGTAATATATCTAAACACGTCCATGCCCCTCTCAACAACCTCCTCATGAACAACCTTGGCACTTCTCTTCAAACCATCCAACATTCTCCGCAACGAAAAATCCAAGAAAGATCTTACTGTCTCAAACGTGACCCTTCCCGTCACATCTAGAACAAGTCTCCTGTTGCTCGGTACCGCTAGTGTAGAGGAAACCTTATTGACCCAACCACTATCCTTAATATCAAAAGAGTTTTTCGATTTCAAGTCCCTCGACGAATTTCCCAGCTCAAAACCCTCATCTCTAACCGCATACGGAACTTCCCCCTGATCAAAATTCAAAGAAAACGAACTCGAACTCCCATCCAATTTCGCATCCGAATTTGAACTCATGAGCACCTGATGAGATGTTTTCACAAGGGTTTCAATAGCACCATTACATACCGATACCAAAATATCCCTTACCTTAGTTCCATGCTTTGGGTTAGCCAAACCCGAGAATATATCATCATAAGTATTAACTTCCATCGTCTTATCAAGATAAACAGCAACAGCAGTACTAACAAACAATTGAATGGAATCAGCAATTAACTCTTTACACTTATCATTGCAAATCACACTTACCCATTTCTGCTCTTCACTAGAAGATGGATTACCATCTCCTGAATAAAATGCCATAACCAAATTCCTAGCAAAACTACCAACAATAACAGAAGCAAAACCAGTACCTGCAGTCGAAAACAGCTTATCTAAAACCCGGCCACTCTCCTCACCCTCATTACTCTTGGCATCCAACTTATAACCCCTCAAAAGTCCCAAAGTCAACGCCTGTGTAACTCTAACAACAGACTCCGAAAACTCCTCTGACCTCGCAATTTTCGATATTTGTATCAAACTATTCGGAATTTCATCGGAATCAGATTTAAGAAACTGATTCAAATCATTAGAAACAATCCCAATTGTCTCCGTCGAATCGGAAACAACTTGGATTAAAGAAATTACGGTCCCAAAAAGTTTGATTAGTTTCTTTCTTTTTTTAACTACAGAAGGTAAGTTATATACCTTGTAAACGCTATAACCAGTAATTCCGAATGCTGCGAGTAGGATAATCCATTTTTTCCTTCTTTTTGAGTAGTCTAAGCCTTTTTTATAAACTCTAAATCCATTAAAGCTCCCACGAATTCCATTAAGATGGAGGAGGAGAAGCTGGCGGGAAATAGAAAGCCGTGAGAGAAAAGAGGAAGATGAAGTAGTTGGAAGGGAGGGTAATGATGTCCACAATATATATATTATATTATATTAAGCTATTTAGAGAAGGTGCATGTGCGTATTTTCGCTGTTTACGTAAGCAGTCTGGAATAATATGGATAAGCATTCAGTTTGTTGGTTGTGTTTTGTATTTGGGCGTTGGGAGATGGGAACAACGAAAGGGAAAGGAAGAGTTTGTACGCACTTCGAGTCAATTTATAGCAACTAGATTGCCACCGCATGTATCTGTAATGCCAAAAAACCACGAATTAAAAACCAATTCGAATTGGGGATTAGAGCATTTTTCTCCAATGTGGTGGTAAAGTATACTTTTAAATTTGAAAAAAACTCCTTTTTGGAGGGGTAGAATCTGATCGCAATAATTAGTTGTTAAAAAAATTTATTAGCTAATAAGAAACACCGGACGTAGGTTTAAATGTCGTTGGTGGGTTTTTAAGTAATTGTCAACAGATTAAAATATTTCATTTGCGGCGACGGCCATGACCAAACGTTTGTTTTCAGATTTTTTGAAATACGGACGATAGTTGAAGTGACGTCGCGATTCTCTATTTAAAACTTTTTGCAAAACAACGGGTAAAATTCGTTTTACTCTTATTTCCAAACCACCATTGGAAGAGCCATGAGGTGTATCTTTATTACTTTAAAAATAAAAAAAAAAAAATGGAACCTATGTGGAGGTGGAGATTTACGATATTGGAGATGTAAGTGGCTTAAAAGTATCCTTTTTCAATTTGAAGAAATTCTTTGGAGAATGTGGTGCAAATAATGTTGGTCAAAATAAAAAAAAAAATTAGGACGACATTTCACCGCCGCCCCCAAATTCAAAAAATGCGTGACTAAATTGAAACCGTAAAAAAATAATGCGCGACGCAGGACCATCAGTGCGTAATGTTAGTCCAAGTCAAAAAAAATTAGGGACGACATTTGTAATGGTCGGCATTACTAAATAAACAATTGTCAATTGCGAACAAAAATGAAACAAATGAATGAGAGCATAAATGAGACCACCTAAAGATATTCCGAATTTTTTCTTCAAATATAAAGAAAAAAACAGGTTATACTACCACTAGAGATGCTGTTAGAGCTGCCAATGGGCCGGGTTGTATTTTAGGACTTTTTTTTTGTTTTGTTTTTATGCTTTCTATTTCGATCAGAAAATTGATGGGAAGAAAAAAAGGAAAAAGGACTCAGATGATGGTATTGGATAAGAGAAATAGAAATTCAAGACGGGTTATGAAAAGTGAAAGAGGAAACGTAACTATTAAAGAAATACATTATGAAAGAGGAAACCAAAACCTATATAAGAACAAATTAACACGAGCACATTCGCAATTTTGACAAACATGGCCATCTCCTCCCCGCCTATTGCTCCTCATCATGTTAGTGTTTTTCATGATATTGTGCTTAATATATCTATAGTAGTACTGTTGTGGGTTGTGTTTATGGCGGTAATTAGAACTTTTGAAAGTGATGGTGAAAGAGATGATGAAAGTGAATACGAAAGCGAAGAAGAAGACGAGCCTGGAGGATCTAGTCAACAACAAGGTTACCGCCTCAGAAGGATGCATCCATCTGCTACTCAAATATTAAGTTATATTCAAGAAACACGGCCAGCTCCTCCAACACATGCAGTAATAGACATTGAGGCACTTAAAAGAAGTATACGACTTCATGGGCAATCAGATCCATCGTTCATCACGCAACGGTTAAACGACGCTTCAGAATACAAATTGTCATCAAGAGATGCATTGTCATCCGAGTTAACTGATTGTGCAATTTGTTTGGACCAAGTGCGGACAGGGCAGGACAGAAGGGTTCTTTGGTGCGAACACAAATTTCATAATATTTGTATTGAAACGTGGTTAAATGGTCAAGGTAATGGGACGTGCCCCATATGCCGCACTGTTCCAGATATTCATAAGATGAGTCAATTACCTTGTTAATTATCTCTGATGATCGATGTTAACATGTGAGACAAAACCATGATTGTGCTTAAACTTTCAATTCCAGTACTGTTATTTACTTTTTTTGGACAATTGATTGTGCTTCTGAAGATTTACTTGTATTTAGGTCTGTGCAATGATCCAACATCTTGACAAATAACTTATTTGGCTATGAATATTTTGGTTTCCTGTATTAAAATTTACCCTAAAATTTAAAACCTAACGCCTATTTTGGTTACCTGTATTAAAACCTAACGCAATTCCTATGATTTGGTTGTGGCTTACCATTATTAAACTAAACCAAACTGATTGGAATTGAAATCATAAAACCTGCAAATACAATTGTCCGACAATCCTAGTTCCAATCCTGGAATTTTACTGTTCGAGTCTATAGACAGTTACCGTGCTGCCCATTAAACAGTGCTAGTGTCAAGCTGCCCGCCTCTCCAGCATCCGTGCAGTGGTCATGAATCAGCTAAGGTCATGTTCCCTTTCCCCTAAAGGTCAGGACAACTCTTTTAGTATATACCTGCAGTGCAGTAGTTCTTATTCAAAAGCCTTCCTGTCACAACTCAAGTCAGCAGACTAAGGATTAAAAAAGGATTCTCCTAATGAATTAATCAAAAGGGTGCAAGTACTAAAATTTTCAATGAAATTGAGATAAGTGACAACCACTCTGAACAGTGTGAAAATACAAAGTTAATACCTGCACCATTATGTTTAATGGGTTAAAGTGATGAATTTACTTAAAGAGTTGTGAACTGGGGAAAGGCTTAACTATGTTGCACGCTGGATTGGTAATCCAATATATACAAACCAAACTACAAAACTAAAACAATAATTTCTTCTTTAGCAACATTTCTCTCACCAATAAACATGTTAGCATCCACTTTTAATTTGAATCAACCATACCCAAAATAATGAGGATGAATACCAACCTAACAATAATGAAGAAAAAAATTCAAAATCAAATTTTGAGGAATAAGAGAACTCAGAAAACTGTTATACTTGGATTACTACAATGAACAAATACAAATACCAAACGAAAATGTGAGTTTGTTTGCAATATTAAGCAAAACGCCATTTTTTTTTTTTTCTCATTTTTCTTTTTTTGATAAAGTCCTATTAGTGTGGGGGAAGAAGAGCCTAGATTGCTGAAAAAAAGAGTGTTGTTTATTTTTCTTTTACTTTTGGCCCTATTGGAAATACCCCAAATTAATTTGGGAGATATTATTGGATTGAGACAGGTATAGCAAAAACATTAGTTAGTTCCAAGGTATGAGAGTGTTTTTATAGGTGTGTCAAAAATCACCCTTATCAAAACCTCAATTTTGTTTTGAACGTACATATTTTTGCTATTTGTAGTTAATTTGTTTACTTATTTAAGTTGATAAATTTCCTCTTGCCAAATGTGGATAAGAAAGCAACCAGAAGAATGGAAAGGCTGCAAAGTACAAACAGAGGATAAAGACCCGAATTACAAAATCCTGTTTTAATGGCCAGATTTTCAGACCTCTTATGTTTGTGGCTTCATCGGTAAAGCATTTGTGTGTTTCCTCAAACCTTGTATTTTTTACTGTTTAAGTGTTTGTAGCTACTTCCTCAATTTCATATTTTGGTTTGGGCCTGGAACCTATAGAAGGTTGGTGACTTGGTGTTTTTTTGACTCTGATATTCCAATTCTACCTGCCTGGAGTTTTCACTGTGATTTCGATGATGACAGTTTGAAGGTTAATCTTTTTACTAAATTGATTATGGTAGTTCTAGTATCACATACTTCTACCTAAAACTCTAAAAGGTCACAATGACAATATATAAGATCGAGTTCTCTATCTAGCTCATAATTTAGTAAAAAAATCTAGTTCATATATTTAATTATCGTGCATGTGTTGATGATTGTTTTCTTTTGTTTGGTAATAAGACTAGTATAAGTGTATAACTTATTACCTATGCATGATTTACTGTTAGTCCAATAATAATTTACTAATTGTGTTGAGTTTAGCTAAGCTCTCGACTGAAGTAGATGTTCTCTTTGTCAACCAACATATGAGGATTTGGGGCGAAGACTATGAACCATCTTACAAAATTCCATTTGGATCAGGGGACTCACATCAGCGGGTACTCCATGCACGTACATGGTAGTGAACGATAAAGCTAAAGAACGAAGTTATCAACATGAGGATAAGCCATAAACCAAGTACACACACGTAATGCACCAGCTGGAAACAAAGTAGTGAAAATGATGATACAGAATACATGTTTTGAGGACCACAGATGTGAAAATCATTAAAATTTAATGGGAGACTTTGCGCTTCAAAAGGACAAATTGTTCAAAAAAATTATCCAAGTGGTCCTGTTTAAAGATGAAGGAAGACTCTGCAGCAACTTTGTCGGCATAATGGTTGAACAACTCATCGATGATCTCGTTACCAAAATGTTCCTTAATGAGTTGCTCCACCCCAGCTCTTATGTGCAATACACACAATTTGGAGTTGCCAATGGTGATGCCATGCTTCATTTGATTAGTCATTGGAACCATTTTCTCAATGCTGAAATATCCATTTTCTTCGACCAAACTTTCCAATTCCTCAGGTGAAGCATAGTATATGGGCAAGTTGAAGGAGTGCAGTTTAGCTTCACTTACTAATCCCTACAAATATTGCAACATTAAACGTAGAATTATCCAATAAGCTTTAATAATGAGGCTTTATTCCAAATAGTGAAGGTAGATGCGCATTGGTTTCCAATCAACATATAAAATTCAATTCTCAAGTGAATTATGCAACTCAGAACTAAGTTGCTTATCACTTTACCAGCATTCCTCAAATTAGTAGACCTATTCAAAAGGCTCGGCAGTAAGTTACTAGTATTAAGAAACAAAAAAATTATTTAGACTCCCTATGTTATGTGGCACCCAAATTATATTTCTATTTCCAAAAATCAAAAAATAAAAATAAAAATAAATAAATAAGTAATAATTTACCGAATTAAATAACTAAACCAAAAATAGTAAGAAATAAATAACAAAAACTTATCTATATTGCTCAAAAAAAAAAAAAAAAAAAACCCTCAAAATTCATTTCGTCTCTCTCTCTCTCTATCTCTTTCTTTGTCATCAAAACCAACCCCCTAAAAAACCAAAGCAAAATATGGAGAACAAAATCATACGGTTTTATTGACTTAAACAAATGTGTAGATGAACTAAACATGGAAGATGATGAATGATCAGAATATCAAAATGGTGTGACTGAAGATGAAAATGGTAAAATAGGATGATTTGTTTCTAGAAATTGGGCTCTAGACACTTTCTTTAGTGTGTTTTTTGTCTAGAGAAAGACCAATATTATCTTTTGATTCTACTCCAATTTTAACAACATGTCACTTTTTGGGTGTATTAACTGTTTTTAAAACTTCTTATTTCTCCTTTTTACCCTTTCATTCAGAATCGCCAATTTCTTTCCACAAATAAATAATCTGAAAATCTAATGTGCTAAGTCGTGTAGGTGTGTGTGTCAATCGAGGCCACTCATCGGGCAAGGGAATGCGTGTGTATTGCTCCAAGATGTATCGCAATCAAATAATACAATTGTCTTATAAAAAAACCCATTTGTCCTTTCACAATTTCACAATTTGAATTACATCAAACAAAGTTTTAAACATGATATTCAAAATTATCGAGATGCATTTTAAATTGTTAAAGTTCAGTATTGAAATTAGTTATAATCAACATACATTTTTTCCGTTTTTGAAGTTGATGTTTTCCATATTGTTTTGGTCTCTAGAAATTCATCTCACTTTTAATTGGAAATTTGTAGATTTTGGATGAATTTTAGTTATTTTGATTAACCCACTACTCTTTTGGAAGGCCGATTTAGTTAAGTAGATTTTTTTTTGTTGGTAGTTGGCTTCTTTAGTTGGGACTAATAAAAGAGGTCAAAATTGTAAAAGTCAGCCTCAAATTTGAGACAGATGTCAAATTTCAGTTTCTATGGAGGAAAAACAAAAAAAAAGTTTGCTATTTCCTCTGAACATAATAAATGTCTGTGTACCTATACCCAATTTTCTGTGATTTGTTTGTCCACACCCAATTCAATTTTTTGATTTTTTTTCTTTATTTATTTATATATTTATTTTGTTTGTGGAAATATTAGTAAGTTTGTTGATTTATTTATTACTATTTTTAGTTTTAGTATTTATTTAGGTATGTTATTTGTTATTATTTTGTTTCTATGTTTGGTTTTTTATTTTTGGAAAGAGAAAATGGAATTTGGATGCCACGTAGAAAATAGAGTCCGAAGAGATTTATATTGGGAAACATTGAGAATCGTTTTGTTTTGTTTTGTTTTTTTTTTTTTTTTTGGGCTAAAATCGTGCTTGTGTTGGGAAACAATATCTTACCTTGCTAGCCATATCCATGAGACTGGACCCCAAAAGCTCATATAGTAAACATATAAAGCTTTCTGGAGGAGTAGTTCCATTTGGAACTAAAGCAATTAGAAGTGCCATTAATCCATCAGGGACAAGCTCTTGTGCCCTGGCATTTAAAAATGACATCATGTCCTTCCTGAATTGAGTTTGATAAGCCTCTAGAGCACCGTTTGGGGCACCTGAGTAATGGATCTTTCCTTTATTCCATGAAGGAGAATTTGTGTCTAATACTTCTTCTGGCAATTTTGAAAGCCAATGGAGTGAATAAGAAGAATGGACAAAATGAAGCGAGGCTTCCGGAAATAAACGACCGTGAAAAGAACCTGGTACACCAACTGCGAAGTATTGTCTATCTGGTGGAAGGGAGGAAAACAGTGTGTTGAAATCATTGGAAGCATGGTCGTTGAAGAAAACTTGAAATTCTGGGACACTTGACTCGAGGCCATGAGAATGGTACTTTATCTCAACAGCTTCTATTATGTTCTTCACTGCAGCAAAAGTATTTGGCCCTATTGAACAACCCAAATCTGCAATTCTGTAAGGAGTGGAAGACGATAACTTTTTAACGTCAAACTTATAGGCTATTGCCTCGCTGACCATTGCCTTCGACCCATCCAGAGCTGCTTTCTACATAAAACAATTTTATTCAATATAAGCGAGTTTTATTTGTCATTTGTAAGCAATTGTGTATACAAAATGCAGATGCTGCCTAGCAAAGTCGGTAAAACTTTTAGGTGATAATACCAGAAATCTGGACTCGAACAAAGAGTTAATGATCTCATTTAAAACAGATTTGCTAATAAATAAATAAAAAAATTGTGAAAACAAAACTATTTTAATAGATGTTGGTGTTATATCTATATTCAACATAGAGGTTCTAGTTGTTTTTACTTTCTAGTGGGAACAACAAGTTACTGTGTGAAAGCCGTATACTTCACCACCAAATCCTAAAATACTCTTTCTGGCCGCAATTCCTGTCCTTTAGTATTTTCAATCATTTCTTTAATGAAACTTGATTATTTCACTATGAAGAATAAAAGAGTCATACATATAGGAGAAAGTGAGAAACAGTAGCCGAACCTGATAGGAAGAGTTTTTAGCGTAGCTGAGAGGGCCATTTCCACTATTCATGGCAAAGAATTTAGAGAAGTTCTTTTCCTCTTTCATATTTTGGAGCTTCAGTGTGTTACACTGAATAACGTCTTCGTGAATTTACATACATTATTTATGGTAAAATGTGATTTATAGAGTTTCATATATTCCAAGCTAGTTTCATATAAAGCTAGAAACAAAGTAGTCAACATGATGATACATGTTTTAAGGACCACACACATGAAAATCCTTCAAATTTAATGGGAGATTTTGCGCTTCAAAATGACAAATTGTTCAAAATAATTATCCAAGTGGTCCTAATCTCATTTAAAACATGCTTGCCAATAAAAAAACATGTATACAAAACTATTTTGATGGATGTTGGTGTTATATCTATATTCAACATAGAGGTCCTACTTGTTTTTACTTTCTAGTGGGAAGAGCAAGTTATTGTGTGAAAGTCGTATGCTTCACCACCAAATCCTGAAGTAGTCTTTCTAGGTCGCAATTCCTGTCCCTAAGTATTTTCAATCCTTTCGTTAATGAAACTTGATTATTTCACTAATATGAAGAATGAAATAGTCATACATATAGGGAGAGTGAGAAACAGTAGCCGATAAGGTGAATCTGTAAATTTCATATGCAACTGTAATGACTAAAAACAGACCTGATAGGAAGAGTTTTTAGCGTAGCTGAGAGGGCCATTTCCACCATTCATGGCAAAGAATTCAGAGAAGTTCTTTTCCTCTTTCATATTTCGGAGCTTCAGTGTGTTACATTGAATAGACTGCTTCTTCGTAAATTTATAGACATTATTTCTGGTAAAATGTGATTCCTAGGTTGCATATATTCCTGGTCGTGATTAATCAGTTTCATCAAAAATCTTCTTTTTTGTACTCATTAATGTCAAGATAGTTAATACAAAAAATTCTAAGAGCAAATATCGTGTTTTCAATGCAAATATTGTCAATCTGTTTTTGAGAGATTTAAAGGAAGGAAAATCAAGTTCATCTCTTACAATATATTCAATAAGATTTGAAAAGAGAAAATCTAGTTCCATTATTTTTCGTATATTGCATTTGGTTGCAATAAGATTTGGAAAAAAAAAATCTAGTTATTTTGAATGTTTTTTCTATATTGCATTTGATTGTTTTGGGGCGGAGATTTGGGGAGAGAAAATCTAGTTATTTTCAGGTTAATTAGGGATATTTTCGTCAATTTCCCTTCTAAATTAAGTAAACAGGTGTCAATTTCTTATTTAGTCGTAAGACTTACTTTTTTTTTTTCTTTTGTAACTCAGTCGCAAGACTTACTTAAACTAACAAACATGCACCCATCTGGGCATCAAGGTTTTGGGAGAGTGATTTTTTGCTTCCAGCATTTGGTTCCTCCAAGCGCTCTAAGGAAATTTTGAGTCATACACGTCTCACATTTTCCACAAAAAGAGGGAAGTTATAACCATAACAAAACCCTCAAAATTTTCAATTTTACTAGTTTGTCCCTCATAAAGAAAATAAAAAGAAGAAATAAAAAAAATATAAAGCGGAATAAAACGACAAACGTGTGTATTTCTTCTTCATCTTCTTCCCGCAAAAATGTGTTAATAACAATAATATCATCTTCTTGTTAGTTTGTTCTTAATACATCCATCGTGTTTTTCATATTTTGATTCCTATTTGTTTTGTTTCCGTTTCTTTTTTATTTCCTTTCTAGTTATGACTGAGAGACAAACTAGTAAAATCGGAAATTTTGTGGATTTTGTACGAGGTGTAACTACTTTTTTTTGTGGAAAAAATAAAACGTGTGTGGTTGATAATTCCCTTGGAGCGCTTGGAGGAATCAACGGTGGGAGCAAAAAATCACCCGTTTTGGGATGTGTTTGTTCAGTGCTAACGTACAACTTATTTAAGCTACTTGTAATTGCATGTTAACTATACCATCTTCTTACCATTTAGCATGGAAATCATAAAGTAGTAGAAAATTTTTAAACAACATGATTTTATTTATTAGAAAAAACAAAATCATTTCTTTTGGTTAAATATTCACCCTTTTTTTGCTGGGTATAATTTCAAGGGATAATATAGATATATGAATAATAAACTACTGCCCGATATTCATGTTAATGAAGTATAAACAATAAAATGTGTTATTTATAAACCACTGATCAAATATTCTTATTATTAACATTAAAGACTAGATTGATATTTGTTTATGGGCCACCAAAAGTACCCAAAGAAAATATGGGGATCAACTCCAACTTGCAACATCTCTTGAACTCTTGAAGAACACAAAAACTGGCATATAATACTTACAAACTGAATATAATAGCATGACTACCTGTCTCAATTCAAATTCGTAAAATTCCATTACCATCATGATTACTTCATTCTCTTTTCTCCAATTTACGAAGAAAAAACTCAATCAATGTCCTAAATTGCATTGAAATCAGTAAACAAACATTGACAAACTTAAAGAGATGCACACAAAATAATAATAATATGAATTAGCTAGAGTACATATGAATTAAGCATATGGTAGTAACATTGATGCAAATATAAAAACGTGCATATTAGTTTGGTTGTCACCACCTTCAATTTCAATCAAAGCATTACAATTCAACTAATTAATTGATGGTGGTGGTTGTTGTGGAATAAGCATTACAATTCAACTAATTTTAAACATCACATGTTTCATAAGTTTGTAAAAAGTAATGCTTATTCGACAACAACCACCACCATCAATTGAAATTACCAAAAACTCACCCATTTACTTAACCGAGATTAATCGGCCTATCTATAGGCTTTTCGAGAGACTCTGATTAAAACTATGTGCTAAAGGACGATAGCAAGCATGTGATTTTAGCACGCTATATTACCATATTAACAGGGAAACTCAAGTCTAGGATGTGGAACCAATCAATGGTAAGGACTAAAGACTAAAGGAGACTAAGGTACCACGAATGAACTGGCAGAAGGGAGCTGATCTCGAACACGAGACCACATGTGGTGTCTTCTCCAACGAAGCTTGGATTGGATCACTGTATAGATCGACTGTGTTGTAGGTCTGTATTCCATTATTCCGTAGTGTAACTACTCAAAAACCAACACGGCCCATAGGGCCGGCCCTGGGCCTATGCAGTCTAAGCCCTTTCATTGGCCCAATGAAACCCAAAATTGAGGGCCCAATTCATCTTAAAAAATGCACACTACCATGTTAAAAAAATAACAAAAACAGCGGACCAATATAAAAACCCATTTCATAAAATAGAAAAGGCCCAATTTTAGAGAGTTTGAATTGGGCCTTTTAAAAGTTAGGGCCGCCCATGAAAAACTATGGTTGGTGGGTCTGAAATTCTGAATAACGTGATCATGTTTACTATATTATTATGGTCAACGAAGTAATCCCAAAGATTCGTAGGCCCAAATAGAATTCCAAGTCAACACTTTTGCATAAAAGAAATATTAAGACTAAAATGCCCTTTCCCCACTACCACACAAGTGACATAATCCCATCTGAGAGATCTTGGAGTAAAGGGTGGAAAAGTAAATTCATTAAGGTAGGCGACCCAGTGTGCAGGTGTGCCAATAAATGCCTTTGGTGTTCAGCATTGATAGGCGAGAGCGCGAGAGAAAAAAAATGCAACAGCAACTTTGAAGTTTGAACATGTTTTAAAAGCTGTGCCTGCTCTGAAAGAAAGCACAGAGGGACAAGATGCAGATTCAATTAGAGAACATAGTGGAATCGATCAAATCGAAGGTGAGATCGTTAAAGAAATCGAAGAAACCATACGTGAAAATGGATAAAAGCTCAAGCGTAAGAGTGGAGATTCGAAGCAGAAAAGCTAAGAAACTCATTGACAAAACCATGAAAGTCGCTGATCGTCCTGGAAAAAAAAGCATAACTTGATATCCATCTTCTTCACTACAGATATTTATTTAAGGTCTTTCGCTATCTCTCTGTTCAAATTATAGATAAAAAGTAGTTCGATCTTGTACTGAATATTTAGTTCATTTGTAAACATCAGTGACCTCTATCCGGTACTCACCGCTGGCATTCAACAGGTCAAAAACCTTGAACAACCGGCAGGTGTTACCCACAAACTGAACAGGCGCTAAGCCACAGCGGTTTAAGAACTCACAAACCAACTTTGAGAACGGTATCGTCATGTACGCCTTCAGCTGCCCCTCACAGATTATCACCCCATGATTCGGTGGGATGTACCTATCGCTATAGAGCGTTCTGGTCGCTCACGGATCTCCAGACCGCTCACGGTTATCCCATATTTCTCTCTTAGATATGGGAACGCGTTCAAAGCATGTCTGTTCACAGCCCTAGGCGGCAGCCCGCTAGAAGACGACCTCTCGCAGCGACCTGAGGTGCTAGCCTCAGCATCTACAGACGCAGATCGAGCCGCATTTTCCTCACTTCCAACCTCCTCAACCGCCTCATCTTCATCATCACCCTCACCCACCCCACACACAGACTCATCTTTCTCTTCCTCTTCGTCATCCCAACCAAGAGAAACTTCGCGAACCTCATCAGATCGCGTGTCATCTGAGTCCGACATCTTTCCTCTAACCCTAACAATTCTAGCCACTAGTAACTAACCGATTATCCTAACAGCTCTAGAACATAAACAAAGCACGAAGCAAGAAGCAGGAGTTCAACAATGACAGAAAACTAACCTGAAGGATGTGGCGGTAGTGAAGTGGTTTCTACCAGACAAAGCAGCCAAATGACGTTTCAAAAGAGCAAGTGAAATTTTTGAACGACCGCCCCTCCAACTTCTAAGGCATCATGATTACACCCCAACCCTAACGGCACACGACTTCCAACCAACTGTCCTGTCTTTTCACATCCCGAAAAATGGGCAAAGACATTTTTCTCTGCGAATCGCGGATTCTCCCCGCGGCCGGTCGCGTGTCAAACATCTACGCCCACCAGCTCACAGGGTACCACAGATCGTTCTCTCCAGCTCGTCGGATATCTCCACCCCTAGCATCACCCACAGCGCCTTAATGTTTTCTCTCGCAAGCGGCTCCCTCGACCAATCCGGACCCTATCATGGAGGGTGGTAAGGGGAGTGATATCCCCTTTTAGGAATATCCGGCCCGTACTCAACACGGTGGAACTATCACACCGACCTGTGGAACTAGATCGCACCTACAAGCTAAGAGAATGTTCTAGCACAGTTCGCACCAGTACGCGAACCAGGCTATAACGTGATTCAACTTGCCTTCTAGAAGCAATCATGAGCAAAGGAGCATATGCGAATCATCGCCACTTCATTTCGACGACCCTTTGCCGCAAGCTACTTGCCCAGACTACTAATCTCCATCATCACAGCAGACCTATAAAGACAGGACTCACACGCCTCCTTGATCTAGACCCCACGTTGGTGATGCACTTTACACGTGGCGGGCAAGGATTCATTCCAAACACCTATAAATACCCCTCCTATGAACTACGCCAGACCTGATTCTTCTCTACCCCCAAACAACCGAGAGCAAGATACGTAGGCAGTTCGCACCCAAAACGAACTCGGTCCTTTCAATAATCCATTCCAGTTCGCACTCAACAGTGTATGTAAAGGAAAGTTAAATCACACCTTTACACTGGTGATGATGCCCAAACACTCATTTGGGAGTTGTCAACTGTTGCTGGTCCCAATGGGATTGATCCCATGCTGGCCTACTCTGCCGACTCCGAAATTAACCTGCTGCAGTGGTCAGTGCTCCAACCAGATTGGATTGCCATTGCATTTTCCTCAAAGATGCAGCTCTTGAAAATCTAAAGGTGCACCCAACAACTTCTTCTATTACTGCACTACAATTTTACATCTATTTTAACCTTCCCAGTTCTATGTCAAATGTGTGCTTAAACAAAATTAATGTTTTCTATGTCTCAGGAGAACTTAATGTATCTAAGAAAGCAGTTTTACTTGCGTATCTAAGATTCTAACACTGTTGATCCTCACATTTTCTGAGCACACTATATATTGTAGTAGAGTTTGTAGGCAGTTAATTAAGCTCAACATTTATCAAGATGTAGTCCTGTAGACATTTGGATGACACACTAACGTACTAAGGTTAATTGGTTGGTTAGATCCATAGATCTTTTCTGTCACCTCTTATTAGGTTGACAGTGGCAATTCAACCACAAGAGTATTCTTGATGGTGAGTCCAATACTCATACATTCATGCATAATGAAAAGAAATTGCTTTTGGAGCCACTCTATCCACCCATACTGAAAAATGTGGCATGTGCTACTTTATTAGCCGAAGAAGCATGGGACTTGGGCTCATCTTTTTATAGCACACCACTTTGAAAGTCAATATATATTTGTTTATACTAATTACTACCTACAAATATTATGTACCAAATATATAATACATTTGTGCTTTGGAAGGTTTCAAGAAGCTATGGGTATTTGCAAAATGATGGAGCGAGCTAACTTAAAAAAGGATGTGGTGACTCATAATGCGCTTATAGGCAATGCCCATGCATAATTTTTGTGTGTTCTGAGATTTGATTAAGTACATACACAATGTCATCTGACTTCAGAGTCGAGTATTCCCTTCGCTTTACATAGAATTGTTAATTGAAATATGGTTTTATTTTGTATGTTGTGTTAGTCGATTGAAAGGTTAACCGGACGATTACCTGGTTCTATTGGATATGGAGTGAGAAGTTTTCATTAAGTCAAGTGGAAGATGTGGTAGATGGACATGTTGCTGCTATGATAAAGGTGGAGCTAGTAAACGATTTTTACTGACGGTAGAAAATGTGACGTCTAACCATGTCTTTGTTGTTGCTGCTATTATTACTGGAATAAGAAATCATTTGTTTAATATTTAGATGGGGTTGCTGAGGGCTTCAGGCTAATGGATGGGTGTCGGTTCTTTTTGCTTGAGTTACATGGATACCATCCACTATTAGTCCTCCGGTATCCATAGCTTGAGAATGTAGTTTCTTCGCTTACACTACTGCCGGTTAGTGACTCAATATCATATAAGCTTGAGTACTACTATAAGTTATACTACATCTTTTACAAACAAAATATTTTATTACAAAATTAGGTGATGCTATGTACTTGAAATGCAAGTTTGGGTTTAATGTGGTTTTTATTTTCTCTTTTTTTCTTAACGGACTGCTTTAAGACAGAATAAGGTTTCCATGGAGTAAGACAGCTGAAGATGCTAGATGCTCAAAAGCTCTTACTACTCTTGCACTAGGTGTCAAGGTATTTGTTTCTAACCCTTTAGATTTCAATTTCATATCTATTCGTGTCGCTTACATACTTTTGATAGTTACTTTAATCTAAGGTAGTGGATCGGAGCTTAATGCCTTTTGCTACTGATCCAAACATCGGGTATATGGAGTTTTCAGTTTTCGTCGGAAATTTTCAATACATTCAAGTTGGCATATCATTATTTTGTAATTCACTTAGTCCTGTTTATAAATTTCATTTATCATAGATAGATGTTAAAATGTACGTTTACGTATTCCATGTAATATAAGTTGTTCATGGTTATAGTCTTATGGAACATAGTAAACAGGTGCATAAAATGTACCTCATTCCCTTTGGTTTGTTTCTTCACTTAGCTCCCATTGTTAATTTTTCCTGACACTATACACTCTTTATTCATAAAATTTAATATTTTATGTTTTGTAAGTTTTTTTTGGTTCTTGATATGGATGTTGAGATCAGTGTTTATTGTTTAATGCTTGAAGAAGGTTGTAGTAAGATTTGGCTTGAAAAAAGGATGTAATAAGAAGCTTAGAGTCACAATACGTAGCTAAGCGTAACCTGAGAAGCCAAAAAAATTACGGATAAAAAGAGAATGTTTTTGGAGGAGGTATTGTAAGCATCCTGTTGGATTGAAAGCTTTCAAGGTTTTGATTTCTTATTCAAATGATATATACTTTAAAACTGTGATAAATCAAAATGAATGTATTGCAATTCATCATAAAGTTTTGGAATTGTACCTTTTAAGGGTGTGATTATTTAACGCAGTTAATACATCCATCCATCTCTATTTTTCTTAGTTGGAATAGAATCCTTTTTGTATTCATAATTCTATCATTCTTTTTCATAGTATTCATGTCTTACTATTAAAAAGTTTATGAACATATTCTTCCCAAATTAAGAATTCATATCTTACTATTTTTCATCTTATTTATCAATTATCCATTACATTACTTAGTCTACTCAACACCTAACATACTTTTTCTACTTTTTTTTTTCCTTTTTTTGCTAACAGGTGTGAAACATGGTTAGTCGTTGCCCTAAACAGACCCATTCGATCCATCTCCATTTCACAGGTTCGAACCTATACAAAGTCTTGCATTGTGCTTCCTTGACCGCTTCAGCCATTCCACAAGCCTATATGTGGTGAGTCACAACCAATCTAGATTCCATATCTACTATATAGTATATACCAATACCCGATAACTTGGATTATGCATACACATGCAATAAGAATAAACCATGCCCAATTTTCATTTGTGCTGGATTCTGAATAGTATTTGGATGTTTGACATGTTTTGTAGCAGTTAAGATACCATTTATATGAATGTCTTGGTGGCTATAATTGGTTTGATAACATTACCTGTCACATTTGATTATCCATGTTTCATATGGATTGCTATTAGGGATTAGGAAACCAGAAAGATTTAGTGCATTGGATTAATTTAACTTGATACTTGAGAGTTTAGGGGTGGTTATTGGTATTTCAATTTTTGCTGGATGCATTAAGAGTGAAATACACACCGTGACACTTTTCTTCAAGCCTTAGTAAGGTTCAAGCATAGTGTAGAAAGGAGATCGATTATAAATTATGTAAACTTTTGTATTAAAAATATACATTGCTTTATTATTTACCTGTGAAATTTGCTCTGACATTTGCATTGTTTTGTTTGCAAGGTCCCAGGCGTGGAACTGCAGTTTAGAGCTTCAAGTGTAATCTATTTTTGTTCCCTCTTACTTTTTTAAGTTTGAATGGATAATGTCTTCTTGATGTTGCGAACAACTATGGCTTCTTATGTCAATGTAAAAATTGAATTTCTGACGTTTGTTTGCCTATTGTTCATGTGTGTCTTTTGTTGGCTTCCTATCTTTATTTGGTTATGTCATATATCCAATTTCAATTCCAGGGTTGAATTATTTCTGGGTGTCTCATTCGATGATTTTGATTGTGAGATGAGAAAAGGAATATAGGACTTTTTTTTTCTTTGGAAATTTTATGGTAGAGTGATGTATTGTTAAGACGTGCAACGCACGGGCATGATGCTAGTTAAGACTAAAATGCCCTTTTCCCACTACCACATAAGTGACATAACCCCATCTGGGAGATCTCAATAACATTTGTGGATATATCATATACCACTCAATAACATTTGTGGATAACATTTGTGGATAAGTCAGAGATCGATATACCACTCAATAAATCACAACACAAACACAATAAATAATCTATATATATATATATAAAAGCTCGCGCACATTCTCTCTCCTCACCATATCGTTCCATTTTGCACTTCCAGCAATATGATTGGATCCTAAAAAAAAGGATGGCTAAATAATTAGAGACACCTCCCTAGATTTGTTAATTTCTCCTTTGTTTATTTTCAAATTATAATAACCTCCCCAAAATCTAATTTTCTTAAAAAGAGATAAAAAATGTGAAAGAAAAAGAAACCCCAACTTAACGCCTACGTAGAATTGAAAGAGTTTTTTTTTTAAAGAATGGAAAATCATCAGAACTCAAAGAATTCACCACGAACAAAAACTATTAATGGTATATAATTTTCGGTATATAATAAAAGTCCAGGTCTCTCTAGGTTCCAACCGTGAAGAACAGTCAAAACATGACTGCATGAACTGCTAAGAAATGCACACTGTGTTGCATCATTATCAACAATGACCAAACAGGGAAGAGGGTGAATTTTGACTTTAGCAGAAAAATCTGAGAGATTACAAACCACTAGGTATTATTCCAAATGAGAAACAAGGAAATCAAAAATTAAACTGAACTATGGCAATGCAAGGTTATTCCAAGTTCCAAATGAGATCTACATATATAATAACACTTGACCATAGTTGTAGTAAAGTTACTGCATATTTCCACCAAATCTGTCGTAGGTTCACAGGAGTGAATAGAAGATAATGCAAGATTTGAATTGTGCATGGCAAACCCAAGTCCGACCCCAAAAAGAAAACGGTAATTTTGCTTTTGAACTTTATTTTGTTCACTGAAAGCCACTAAAGATCGCCTATTATTGTTTCCAATACCGTGAACTCCGCCTCTCATTTAGCTATTTTTAAGTCGTGAGGAACTCCAACTTCAGTCACTGCCACAAGAAATTTGGAAATAGAACTTAAATTAAAGCACATCGTCAACTGAGCATAAGAGCATATAGAAACAAGGATATAGGTAAAATCAAGCTAAAAAGTATTTGGTTTGACACTACTGAATGGGAAATAAGTCGAAATTTGAACTTCACATGACACTGTGTTTGCTGCCAAACATAAAGTTCTACTCATATGTTGCTTCCACAGTTCCACTCGCATTAACTCAGTTACCTTTAGTTTACGGATGACAAGATTCCTAAAGTACAATTTAGACCACATTGTGATTTAACAGTCACATGAAATGGCGAACCAAATACCTTTGTACAATTATGAAATCCACAGACATTGTCCTAATGAAGTTTGCAAAACAATTCAAATATACATAAAAACAACTGAACTTAAGAATTGTAGTTACAAGAGGATCAAAATTTATAAGCCGAATAGTATTTATAAGCACTCAGGGGCTTACATCGGGAAAGGGAAGAGACTCATAATTAAACATGTCAAAAGTAAACTACCATTTGCCAATCATTTTAAAGATTCATACACATCCTCAGAACACTCTCAGATGGAACAAGATATAAGGGTTATCATATGGATTGAGGTCTCTGGAAGGGACTCTCAAGAGATACCAAATCAAAATGAATCAAGACTAGAAAATTCTTCCCATGACCAGTGGTCCATTGGCAAGACCTTGGTAATTGTTTAGCTGCGGTAAGTCTTCAGCACTTTGAAGAGCAGACACTGCTACAAGAAGCTTGCAACCTAGACCCTGAAATACAACTTAAAGCAGATTATGACTTTGCATAAAAAAAACATTTATTATATCGTTAACTCCATGTACAACCGTCAGAATTTATTTGATACTAGGGTTTGCCCGTACCGTACGGCACTTAATCTCTCTTTCTCAAAATTGATTTTACTTCGTTGTTAGCTTTGTTCTCATCAGTTAAATAGAGTTTGCCGCGTTGGCAATTGATTGACAATATTGCAGCTTTGGAGTTCTTTTGGGGTTTGGGGTATTCTTATTTGCTGCAAATTCTGATCGATTATTTGCTTGAATTTCAGGTAGTAGCAGTCTTACACATTTATTCTGCAATACTAAGTTCATATAACCTTTAATTAATGATTGATTGTCTGTACACTCTGGAATCAGTAAAATGTACAATATTATACTAATTTTGAAACCAAGGAATATGCAAAGCTACCCTCTAGCATTGCTTGCTGATTGTACTAATTTTTCGTGGGTTTATATATTATTATGCACCTTGAAATAGTTTTTAAATTGAACCACGTACCTGGATGCAAAACAGGTTTGTTTGCATTAGAAATTAATTTTCTCTATAGGTTATTTAATGATAGTGGACCTTCATTAAATTTACATAGGGTGATGTCAATGATATATGGCGTAACAACTTCAAATGTTGATTTCAAGAGGAGCTTAAATGATTTTGAACCGGAATTTTTAGGAGGTGCTACTTCTTTTCCTGTACATGATTATATAGGTTTCCTTAGTTCAGGCCAAATTAATACCCCGACCGAGTTTTTTATATAATGAGATTACTGTATTTCTATTCCATGAACAATAGTAAGCTTCCTTTTACGACTTAATCATTTGATCAGTGCAGACCTCTTTGTTTACTACCTAAAAGTTAGTGGGTTCTGACATTATTTCTTATAATTTGGTTCTTCTGCGTGGACTTGGAATTGGTTAGTTTAAGAACCTGATAAAGTCTAGGAGAACCTCTCCAGCTTGGGACAATTGAATTTGAAGCTTGCTAAGGATTTAACTATTTGTTGCTCTCTGCACCGTTGTACTTTGATCATCGATATGCTTTATACACCAATTTGCATTGAGCTTTATGTGCCATATTAAATTGTCAATTTGGCATCATAAGCTTCATCGAATTATTTATTTGTATCCCAGGGCTTAATATAAAGACTCTTTATGTCTCTGTGTGGCGAAGGACTTTTAGGAGCTCAAGCTTTTAGTTTCTCTTTTACTCAAAAGTCAAAACCCAAATAAATTCCCTTCTCTAATTACCCAGATTACCCGATCATATCAGGTATGACTCCTCTACTTTCTTTATACTCTTCTTCTTCAGTTCATTTTTACGCGGATAGTCGTCTTTCTCAGTTTCAAGTTGATTACCTTGAACACTATCCTATGTAACTCCTCATGTTCCAAAAAAACAACATATAATTTTTTATTGGAACTTTTGTGTGTGTTTCATTTTGTTTTTCCTTTGTGGCTATGGGATGCAGTTTTCCTAATGATATTTTTCGTGTGAAAACATGCAGGCTTTAGTCCCACCTGTTACTCTACATCCATACACTATGGCAATGGTCAAATGTGTTTTGTTAAGCTTTTATGGTTTTTGCACTAATAAATTCTTGCTAATTAATTTTTCTCTGAACAACAAGATGCAATGAAATTGGTATTCTATAAAAATTTGGGAGGTTTTCAGTTTAATTTTCAAGTGTTGATTAAGCTAATTAGAAATGTAGCTTTGTAGAATTGTGGGTATATTGATTTAAAATATATTGTTCATGTTATGGAATACTTGCAGGTTACTTATTGCTTACTGTTCATTGGTTTAATAGTATGTTACTGTCATTAACTAATGTGTATCTCTGTTGCTTATGTTAAGAAGACAACACGTGTGAAGAAAAGTGAGTGAATGTTATGGTGTGTTGTGTGATCCAAATTACCAAGGAAGGTATGGAAAGTGAGCTGGAAACCACTGCGATAGCCGTGTAGTAGAACCATAGTGAGATCTACTCAGCAAATGGTTAAATGAATTGGATGTAGGGAGTTTTGAACATTGTTGATACTCAAGTTTTTCGTAATTATAAATTAGAGCACCATCTACGAGATTTTCCTTGGTATCTCCATTGCCATATGATTCTCCAGCGTGATAAGGTATGATTATATTGATTTAAGAATGATACTTCTATCCTTAAGTGAAGTTGATTTATTAGCATCTTAAAATGGTAGACTACAACTCCCATATCTAATGTTACATGGTATTTGCTTGAGATCATAAAATGTGCTAGCTATACAAATATCAATGGAGAGATTTGGTTTAATATATTATATTGATGGTTTTAAATGAAGATAAATGGCCGGAGAATTGGAATTTTTAATTTGAGGAATAATTATATTGCTTTTTTAAAATCTGAAATATAGATTATATTGATATGACAAAAGGGACATACTTCTCTGTTAATTTACGGTGATATGTATAAGATAAAACTTATATATACGTTAAGTCATACTGAAAGAGTCCTAGAGCATTTTAGTAGACAATAGATATTCATTTAAATTTACGATATCAATGCCTAAGTTTTTTTGATATTTTCAAGAGATACCTAGAACACAAAGAGATTCAAGGTTCCTCCTTAGACTGTGCTTTTCATTTCATTTGGAAATGTATGGAACCCCTAAACAATATGTAGTCTTCTATATTCAAATGAATTTCCATGAAATTTTTTAGACGACTTCTCATTTCCTAGGCAAATACAACTATTCCAATCGTTGTCACTGCACGTGGATGACACCCCTACTAAATTGGAACTTAGATTCTTTCATGTCAGGTGGGATTCGAGGTTCCTCCTTAGATTGTGTTTTTAATTTCATTTAAAAATGTATGCCACCCCTGTCTGACATTATGTAATATTTTATTTTCAAATGAATTTCCTTGAAAATTTTCAGGCGGATTCTAATTTCCTGACAAATACAACTAATCCAACATTAAATTCCTTTAAATCTACGATAGTCATAGACCTATAGGTTATATATACGTTATCTATTGTAGGTTAAATTCCCCTACAGCAAATGGTTATATATATGTTAAGTCATACTGAAAGAGTCCTAGAGCATTTTAGTAGACAATAGATATTCCTTTAAATTTACGATATCGATGCCTAAGTTTTTTTTATATTTTCAGGAGATACCTAGAACACAAAGAGATTCAAGGTTCCTCCTTAGATTGTGTTTTTCATTTCATTTGGAAATGTATGGAACCCCTAAGCAATATGTAGTCTTCTATATTCAAATGAATTTCCATGAAATTTTTTAGACGACTTCTCATTTCCTAGGCAAATACAACTATTCCAATCGTTGTCACGTGGATGACACCCCTACTAAATTGGAACTTAGATTCTTTCATGTCAGGTGGGATTCGAGGTTCCTCTTTAGATTGTGTATTTAATTTCATTTAAAAATGTATGCCACCCCTGTCTGACTATGTAATATTTTATTTTCAAATGAATTTCCTTGAAAATTTTCAGGTGGATTCTAATTTCCTGACAAATACAACTAATCCAACATTAAAATTATTGTTTCAAGTCATGTGCCCGTGCCAACCAATTATTTTGAATTTAGCCTTATCGTTCTGTTAAAACATATTCTCCTCAGTTTCACAAGTAAATTTATTCTTTAATTTTGAGGCTTATATATCCTCCAATTCTTGGATATATTGTTTGTTGTTGTGGTTGACATTGGTGTTTGACCGAATATATGTATAAATTTTTTCTACTCTCTTGAAATCTGTTTGTGTTCCCTAAAATATTGCAATATTTATGCTTTTGTAAAAGGATGACAAAGTGAAGGATTTTCTTTTAGCTACTACAATGCTATCAGGGATTTTGACTAATCCTCAATTAAACGTATCTATTATATTTTGTAATTTCTATCGTGGAAGATGCTTGCTTAGTGATGGTGTCATTCTTCTTTTAGAAGTTGATTATTAGTTTATTTGGTTTTAAAATTGTTCATTCATCAAATGGCTAAATAGCTATTATATTTTCATCCAAATAAATTAGCTGGAAGGCTCTCTCATTTGCTTGATGATAGCAGTGTGCTTTCTTTTAGTGGTTTTCATGATTTATATGGTAGATAATTGTCTTTTTTATGGTGAACAAGTTGTTTGTTCTTCTAGGTCATCTACTGAAAATATTATCAACAATAGGGTAGTAGACGTGATTTTTATTTTATTTTTCTATGTAGGCTAGACAAAAGGACAATAATTCAGGCACGTAGACTTCTCTTTCAATTAACGCTATAAATACCGAAAGACTTCTCCCTAATTGTCTCTCCCCGAATCTCTGAATATTTGTAATTTCATTCGAGTCATCTCTTTCTGATGGAGTTATATCTAAAATCAATCTCAGCTCCTCTCTCAATGTTATTAATATGGTCAAAATTTTATGTTCATTTTTTTTCTTCTTATTTAAGGCTTCATATTCTACAAGTTAAAGTTTGGAATCTCCATTCAAATGAAGGCGTAGATGTGTAGTTTGATTTTGATTTTGATTTTTCTTTTTCACTTCTCATGATATTATTTTGTGTGTATTGATTAGGACCAAAAATTGGGATCCTTTTTCTAATATACCAAAATTGTTTTGATGTCAATATACCATGTGTTGCCTTTGTTTGGTTGTAGTCTCTTAGTTTCTTCAAGTCATATCCGGCAATCAAGAATAACATACTATATGGGAAGTCCACACATGAATTTCATATAAGATTTCCCAAGAAATCTACACGCAGATTCATTCTTCTTTTCTTCATGAGAGAACGAGAAATTAAAGTTATACCACTCCATAAACCCATAGTGTCACTAGAAATACTTGCTAAAAATTGGGATCCTTTTTCTTATATATCAACATTGTTTTGATGTCAATTTACTCTGCATTTTTCTGCTTTGATTAGTGCTCATGGTGGCAGTGCATGTTTTCTATTGTGTATGATTTTAGTGCTGCAATGCATATTTTTGTTTATATGCTTTTGCATATTTTTATTTATCTGCTTACATGTGCTTTATTATAATGCCAATCAAATGTTTGTCATATATATATGACAATCATGCTGCCTTTTCTAATGCTCGGTTGGTTTGATGAGAGGCACTTTGACAATCTATGAATTCAGTTGTTTGTCCATCTAGATATACTTGCTGAATTTTATCCACAACACAATTATTAACTGTTATTGTCTCCCTGTTCTTTGTATATCCAGTTTTTTGTTTTAAAACTCACACATTTTTGGTGAACTGCATACGTTTTGCATAACTATTTGGAATTGGTGTGCATATGATCCCTTAAAAAGTTAGAAGCTCATAATATTCTTTCTATTTTAGTTATGATGAAAGGATTGCGGCGAGTTTTTGAGGATAGGCAGTATAAACTAACATATTATCTATAAGTTGTCCTATTATTTCTTGATACTTAGAAATTATGGTTTGTGCTTGAATTTCTGCAGTGGACATATTGTACACCATTTTGAATAATAGAAATGGGAATTAGTGGATGAAGAAGGGACATCTATGAACATGTAGTCTCTTAGATTGTGAAGACCTTAGGGCTCTGCTTTCAAACTTTATTACAGGTATATGAACATGTTGTTAGGATCATCTATGACCTCTTAAAGTTTTGCAAATGGCTCCCTTAGACAGTAAAATACATATAAGTTCACTGGGAAAGGGTGATGTTCAATCATCTATGTCTCTAGCATGCATCCTTTCCAACACTAGATAACATTAATTCATGCATAAAATCTCATTTTTACTTTATTTTGGCCTACAAATTTTCTTAATATTTGTTTTTGGTACTACCAGCCATGTCATGCCCATTGTTTTTTCTTTATGAAACATTAGTAATTTGGTTTTGATAACATGTCTTTAAGTCTGCCTATATATTTCGTATATTTCTCAGGAAATATCTTCACAACTCAAAAACACTTTGTGCATTGCCATCTTTACATTCCAATTAGGACCATATATAACTTTTGCATTAGGTTGAGATTTATCAAAGGTTGTGTACTCCATAACATGGATTATTTTGGTAATCAATGCTTGCAAAGTTTGTTTTGAACATTCCGACTAGATGTCTATAAGGAACGGTGCCCAAAGGATGTTAAGATATTTCCCTAGGTAATGTATAAGATGTAGATATTTTTTAGTTCTTTTTGTATGCTATATGTATAGGCTAGGATTGAATTGGTTTCCATACTACATCAAATTATTTAATAAGTTTGGAGTTAAAAAAAAAAAAGCTTAAAACAATAAAGTGTAGCAGCTATATAAGAATAGTATAAGGCATAGGTTGTAATTAGGAGAAGTCATGAAAAATTAATACGAAGTTGATTCATTTAACAACATCGATCACTTGAGTCCTCACTGATTGATGTTTGTAAGTTCTTAGACCCTTATCTATAACAAGTTAAGGTAGGTAGGGTCTGTGCCATCTATGCATATAAAAAGGTTTGTTCCTTAATGATATATATCTTCTGTTTGGTTTATTGCTACACAGTACAACATGATGTCAGTTGAGTTATGTGCAATTTTTTTTGAAATTACTAATGACTGCTAAACAAAAGAAGAAAAGGAATGTAAGAGATATTTTTTGGCTTTTCAGGTTATTTGGAAGAGAATATAAGTATTTCTCGATTGCGTACGGCTTATGATTAATTGGTACTGATTACTCTGTATGCCCATTCTTGATGCATAAAATGATGTTAGCAGTAGGATCATTGTCGCTTTCTTCTATGTCCTTCTGTATTAAATACTTAGATGTGGAATTTTGTGGTTGCAGAATGAAAGTAATGGTACCATACACATGTGGAAATTGATGAGTGATCGATATCTCAGTTTTAACTTATATGTAGGTAGAAATATCACCATTAACATATGTTTTCTCATTCATTTATACATACTCTTGGTTGCAGACTAATCTTGGGTTCTTAAGATCTCACACTCCAGAGACTACCGGAGGAGCAAAAAAAGGAGGTAAAGTATCAAACTTCGGTTGTATGTACCCGGTTGTAATTATCAGTAATTGTTTTTGGTTCAACTATATAATTTCATTTCTAATCCCACCTATCTGAACCAAATTATGATTGATCAACTGGCCCTCATTTGTACACAAGAACCAAGTATGCAACAAAGGTTGGATCAATAAAGAGGTCGATTCAGTGTACTTCGTAAACAATTTCAAAAGCCAGGAAAAGTTCTCACTGAATGGCTATGATTCCAGCTATTAGGATATGCTCCATAATTTCCACTAAGATTCTATACAATTCTCCCCCAAGTTTTTTTGCTTATCAAATCCACAGTCTTTGTAATTGATTCAAGAAATCAATCTTCTCTCTCATAATTTTGAAGGTAATGCAACGTGCTCTAATCTCCTATCTTTCCTCTCATCCAAGTCTGCCACTGAATTGAAGAGAATTTTTTGAAAAGCTAATGAAAAGCTTCCTATCCCATTTCTTGATTCAAGAGATCGTAGAATGCATCGGGTGATATTGGCGGGGATACCATAGGGGTAAAAAAACTTATACATGGAGGCTTTGTGGGGTTTGACTGCCTCTGTTGGCCTTCTCAGACTACTGGTGTTCTATATTGACATAGGGTGCAATGTAGAGATAACAACATCATCATCATCTACAAAGTACTGTTTTCCCCTTACTTTTCTTTTGTCTGAGGGAGTGGAGCTTCAGAGGAAGCTATGTTATTTGAACTATGTATTGGTTTATAGATGAAGAACTTATTCATAGTATTTCTTTTTTGATGCAGGAGGTTTAAAGGGTATACATAGAGGCAGTGCAATCGTGTAAGCTTGAAACAATAATGGCAAGTACACCTAAATGATTGAGAATATATACTCACATTGATTGTAGAGATAATAAAGCAACTGATGGTACATATGAGAATTGTAATTGGGGATGTACTATTAGGGCATCGCTAATGAGAATTGTAATTGTAACTGTTAACTCAAATATTTTAGTAGCATAGTATGTATGGAATCCATTAAGTTTTACCGAATACAGATGTATTGTTATTTATTTTGTGGGAAGAGGTTAGCTAGATGGATATATTTGACATCGTGAACAATAGGTTTTTTTTATCCAATATTTTGTTCTTTTACGTAACTACATTTTTAATAGTTACAGTTCTGATAGAAAATGTTAAGTATGTATTTTTAATTGGTAAAAGAGACTTTGATGTGCTGACAATGATTGTTGGTGCTTGGGTTGCAATTGGGGATCTTCTACACACTGCCTGTATAATTAAAAAAAAACTTTTCTAAAGTCTTTACCTTCCAAAACTTACTATTTGTGGATTCACAAATGATAAGGGTTAGGAATCATGGCCTATTAATGATGTTTGATGAATTAAGTTTCAAGAAAAGCTCTTTGAAGTTAGGAATCATAGCCTATAGTGGCAAGGATGTGAATTTCATATTATTTTTTTATGACAATTTTTGTAGAAACATTGCAGAAGGATCAATAGAAGTGGCTATTACATACCTCAAAGCACACAATGGCCTTAATACATACGGAAAATGTCTTAATATCTTGACAAGTATAGTTATGCATTTGAAATGGTGTTAGCCACTTTTCGTCTAATCAAAATGCATTCCTACGTAGTTTTTGGACATGTCTTTTGGTAGAAGGTTGCAACGAACCATCATTTTGCTTGGTTACAAGTTGGTGATTTTTTTCCGAATGTTATCGGTTGACACTTCGGCAATTTTGAAGTTTTAGAACGCCACTTACAAGCGTTTGAGCTTATTCTATCCAATTAATAACTTGCTTAACAAACAATTTAAATGGCAACTACGATTATAGCATTTATCAATTGATGATTATAAAGTTATTGATAGCACAAACTCATCTTACAGAGCAATGTACTTTGACATCAAAATTTCACCATGATCACTTTACAATTATAGCATATCTTAGTTTAGTACCTGTTTCACACAGTCCCTACTAGAAGTTGGATTTATGGTAAGTTGGAAGAAATTTATGTACGAGCAAATGGTCGTTTATAGCACTATCGTAGCCAAGTAAAATACAATTTTTTTGAGGTTGTACGTTGCACTCTTCAAGTTGTTTATGGTATGTTCTTTAGGCACAATTATCATGTCACACTATGATGAAAGAGATGTTTCAGCACCTCGAGTTGGACCCTGGGGTGGCCTTGCTTGGGAATGATAATGGGGATAGCCTTAATGAGATGGAAACCCCCAAAACTTCTCCATGGGAAAAACCCTCGAAAAATCCTTTGTTCACGTCCATTCTATATAACCATCTTTTGATGATATTGAATATCTCCTTGTCTTTATTCTTCTCATATGCTAGCTTTGAACACTTGAGACATACACAATAGTTCTCTTTTTTATTTTTTTTAAATAAGGGAAAAATGAACGCTTTGATTATCTGACCTAAATTAAAACCGGTTGCAGCTTCTCATTTGTGAAAATATCATTTTAATGTCGGGTTCAAGTATAAGCGGAAGCAAAAAAGAGGTATAATTAATTGCTTTCTTTATCCGGGTTTCTTTCTATATCTTTGTTTAATCGATTTTGATGCATAAGCTCTACTAGCTACATGTAATATTTCAACAACATTTTGTTTTGTGTTTAATTTTATTTGACGATATGAGTATTCTGAGGTTAAATACTAAAAAATAAGTATTCTAAGGTTGGTTCTCTTTTGTAATTTTTTGGAATAAGAAAAAAACAAACTTAGATTGAACCTTTAGATTAAAACCAATTGTGGTTTCTCATGCATATATTAAAATCTCATTTTAATATGTCGTTTACAAGTATAAGTAGAAGCAAAAAGGTATAATTAATTGCTTTCTTTAGTGGGTCCAAATGTTGCAGTTATTGGGGGTTAGAAGCAAGTGTTATAAGGAAATGCCAGTGGAGCTCTTTCGTGTCAGTCTTCTCCACACTGATGACCAACAGCGCAAGTTTTTATTTTTTAATAGATTTTGTTTAGCACTCTATGTTTGTAACTTTGTTTAATAGCCATAACAAATTATTGGCACTGGGAACTTTGATTAATTAATTTACTTAATTTACTGTATGAGTTTCAATATAGTTTGGAAGTAAAAAATTTTATACATAATAATAAAATGAAAAAATTATATAAAAACAGTTCCCGTTCATTGAACGGGTCTAAAAATCTAGTTAAATTAATAATAAACTCATGCTGAAAAGGGGGTAAGACAAATTCAGCACTGCTGCAAAGTTGGCTCAACCCAAATGGGCGGTGGAAATATCATGTCACCATCCATTTGGTAATGAGGTTCAATAGTCCCATCTTCCAAACTGAAAACTCCCAAGTCGTGAGGTCCAACTCCATCGGGCAGACCATTCATGTACACCTCTACGTAATCGTCTGTAAAGTATATGCAATCTGGTTTGCATCCAGGAAACTCTAAAGCTGGAAGAGACAGAGGAGAATTTGCACCTAGAAACACAGAGCGACCACCTAAACTTTTCACCTCAATCCATTTAACCCCAAGTTGATCGAGCTTGAAAACGAGGAATCGATGAGTGAGGTAATGATCCGATTCACCTACGAAATCCCTCACTCTTTTTATCAGTAGCAAGTCACCAGATAATTCTACAAGATACCTCTCGTCAATCACGTCACCTACACCATAAGAATCTGGGGCAGCAGCCACCACTGATAACTTAGGATGGGGATGATTGAGATCACAATTAAAAACAGTTCCGTCGATATTCAAAACGAAAAACTGATTTTGAAAATAAATAACGCTGGACATCAGTCTGTGCATCTGATCTAATCCGGTCCATTCCTTGTCTCCAGGCTTGCAGAATGCTAACCTACCAAATTGACCATATACTGCCATAGCAACAAAATCGCGATTCGATGATGGGTTTGATGACAAAGCAACCCTTTGCAGGTAATGGACACCGAAAATCTCATCTCCCTCATTAAGAGCTTCAAGTGTTTTTAAAGAAGGAAGATGGATCTCATTATCCACAGACAAGAATGGGTTAAAAAGACAAACATCATAATTCTCAGAAACTGTTACCAACCATCCATATATAGAACCAGCGCAATACCTGTCGTGAGGCAGTTGTACTTGGAAATTGCAAACTCTTTCCTCACTGAGGCTGTGAAAACTGCGAGTCTTGCCATCACTGTTGAGTTCAGTAGTAAGCATCAGCATGGGAACTTGGCGGTTGACTACGTAGCTTCTATTTTCTTCGATATAAACAGATCGCCATAACTTAGAAACAGCACCGAAACGTATGAAATCGTTGATGTGGATCAATTTACATGCTATTAAAGCAAGAACGTCTTTTGGAAGTTCTGACCACTCAACCAATCTACCATGATCGAAACCTGAACAAACTTCTGGAGTGTCTGTATACCCTAATAACTTATTATTCTTATAATGTACTAAGATATAGAGAGAATTACGGAAAAACCATACCAATAATTTGATTAGGTCAAATAATAATTTGATCATGTAGACAAGATACTCGAAAAAAAACAGCAAATTGATGGCCATAAAGCAACAATAACTTAAACACTTTTTGATTGCCATGAAACAAAAATAGTTTAAACAACAATAATTTAAAAAAGCAAAATGGCTAGGATGATCAGAGAAAAGTAGACAGAAAAGACGCTGGAAAAGAAAAGAAAAACATTCAACATAATTCAATCTCTAAAAAGGGAATCAGAGCTCAATTAAATCTCTGATTTCCTTACTCCTTAGAAAATAACAAAGAAACAAATTAAAAATATAAAACTTAGAACTTTGATTTCCAATCAAATACCAATAACGAATAGGCTAAGGTATAAATAGTAAACAGAATGAAGGAAAAATAGAGATATATAAAGAGCATGTCTTCAGTGCGCAGGCCCCAAGACCATACCCCCCCCCTGTGTGTGAGTAGACCATACCCCCTGTGTGTGAGTGGTCCAGATTCTCTACACCCTGCGCACCATAAATTTATATCACACATCTGATAAAGTATCACTATCACTATCACTATCACTATCTGATAGAAGTATAGAACTATACAAAACCGGAATACGAAAGGGGGATAACAACAACGTGAGTGGCAAGGGCAACGTTTTGATTTTATATGGATTTTATTTTAAACATTTTGCAATATAGCCCCTGTGAAACTGAATAATTATATACAAGCCCGTGCCACAATTTTTCGTTTTGTAACACCACCCTTCAAAATTGACCAATCCGGAACCTGTTTCTTTTAAAACTTACTAGTATGTGTGGACGATCGATGATCATTTTAGCACTAATGATACACTAACCTACTAATTTGATCTACTTAACGGACCTACTAATGATAATCATTGATTTACCTCCACATGTGTCCATGTGTATTTCAATGCAAACCAACGTTATCCAAATAGTAGGTCCGCATAGTTAAGTGTGGAATTCGAGCTAATCAATCGGAGCTTCACTATTCTCAAGCTTGGCTCACTTATTAAGCGAGCTTTGAAAAAAGCTCACGCTTGGCTCATATAAATATGAACTAGCCCGAGTAGTTTGCTTATCGAGCCGAGCCCGAGTAATTTGCTTATTGAGCCGAGCTTCATCAAGTTCGTTTGTTACACAAGTTATAATATAAGCTCAAACTTGGCTCATGGAAACACTATGGAAAGGAAAGGAAAGGAAAATAAGAGTGGTCCACATTTTTCATAGTTTTTAAGGCGTTTGTTTACCATGGAAAGGAAATGGGCTTTTCCATATGAAAACAAATGGAAAAGGTTTTGTGTCCTTAGCTAACCCCTGAAAATTTTGTGGAAAGAAAAGAAAAGGAAATAGATAGATATGGACTTACTACTAATACACCCATAACCCAACAATACAATTATTCATTTCCATAGCTTTTGCAAACAAACATGATTATTCTTTTCCCCAGTTTTTACTTTCCTTTTCCCAGTTTACCAAACACATACCATTTAAAATTATTTCCTTTCCATTCCATTCTATAGTGGACCACCATGCCCTAAATGAACGAGTTTGAGCCGAGCTAAACGAGCCGATCCCGAGCCGCTCGGCTCAAATTCCACCCTTACGCATAGTTTTAGTTACTCTTGTTCATGCTTGGGGTAAATTTCTCCAAAATAGATTAATTATTCAAATTTATACACTTTCTTTCCCCACAAATAATCAGGGGGTGAGAGAAACGCTTACACAAATATCATCATAAAGGATATAGTAAGCTGAGAAACTATCAATTTAGACACTTAATCCTGCAGAACAATGCCTACTCTTGTTTGTCGCGATCCTGGGCACATTCATCATTCTCAGCTGGATTGGATTCCCTAATACTAGCTTTGGCCTCAACGAGAAAAGTACGTGTGAATTAAGCATGGCAGTAACATTGATGCAAATATAAAAATGTGCATATTAGTTTGGTTATCGCCACCTTTACTTTCAATCAAAGCATTACAATTCAACTAATTTTAAACATCACATGTTTTATAAGTTTGTAAAAAGTAATGCTTATTTGACAACAACCTCCACCAGTGGTGGAGCCAGGAATTTATTCCAGGGTGAGCCGATTAGCACTATAAATTTTCAACGCATCTCAATTAGAGGGTACACATGTTTATCTTGTTTTTCTCTTTAGTTTAATATTTGATAGTCTCTCACTTTTTTAAAATGCAAACAAACAATTGTTAGTTTATTTTGTCAATTTTTAAAATCAAATCATATTATAGTTTAGGTAACGAATTTTTTTTAATTTGAAAGAACGATCATATATAACTCACACCTATTGTAATTCATAGGAGTAAACAAGATTATGAATTGCAAAGGTTAGTTCATTAATTTGTTTGTTTTGTTAATTGATAATTTCCGTAGTTAAGGTGCATCTAATTGTCTATACTCCCTATTTTTTTTTTATCATTTTTGTTTTTCTTTTGTCAGGCTATAGATCATATTCTGAACAAACTTACAGAACTACACCATCTTCAGTTGAAGCGCACGTGTGTGCAATCATAACCTATGTGCACTTGTGTTTTCAAAGCTAACTAATAAATTAAAGTACAAAATTACTTTTAGACCCTTAGCAAATCTAATTAGAGAGTAAAGACACTTGCTCTATTTTCCTTTTTATAGGTAAAGTTGACAATACAAAGAATAATAATATACTCAAGCCCTCAGGGAATGGGAAATTTCCCCGTTTTACCAAGAGTCAAGAGTGGGAAGGGTGTGGTTATTCAATTTCTTGTATTGTCACCTGTTGTCCAACCATTGGTTAGTTATTCAAAAGTGTGAGTACTGACTAATTTCTTTTTGTACCAAAACTCAGAGTGAGCCAGGGTGTACCCTGGACCCCCCTGGCTCCGCCACTGACTACCACCTATAGCTAGTAAATTCGTGGACGGTAAAAGTTCGATACAGAAATTATTCGCCTAAGATTCAAAATGTTTAACAATAATACTTTTAAATATTCGGTCCAATAAAACGCTAACGGCAAAAATATGATATATGTGTTTTAAACGGGTATAATACAAATGCACTCTTTTAAAATTCGGTTATATATTTTACATTTAAAACTTTAAAATATAAGTATATACGTTTTTATTTTTATTTTTACAATTTTATTCATGAAAAAATAATACAAATGTCAAATGTTTTGTTCTACTTACTATTACTAACATAAACAAAATTAAAAACGTACAACCAACACATCCATTCTGGTAAACAAGATTGTTTTTGAGTTTTGATCTTCAAAGCTATGGCTTCAAGAACTAAAAAATGGTGGAATCTGTTTTCTAGCTATATGGCTTAAAACCTTCAAGAACTAAACACATGTTTTTCTTATTCTTTAGTCTAAGCATTTAGGGATTCTTTTATCTTTGAGTTTTTCCGAGTATTAAAGTATATGAGTTTTCATTTCCAGTTTTCAATAAATGCCCTGTTGTTTTTTTTTTTTCAATAATTCGAACATTATTATTCGGCAATAATAAGCCCAACCCAAGAAATTCCCGTATTAAACCGCATTTTTCAAATATTCGCCGTCTTGCTCGTTTTATACAAGAATCCTTATAATACGTGAATAATTCGCAAATTAAACAGTAAATTACTAGTTATGCCACCACCATCAATTGAGATTACCAAAAACTCACCCATTTACTTAATCGAGATTAATTGGTCTATCTATAGGCTTTTTAAGAGACTCTGATTAAAACTATATGCTAAAGGACAATAGCAAGCATGTGATTTTAGCACACTATATTATGTTGTGTAAATATGTTCGTACAACTTATTTAAGCTACTTGTAATTGCATGCTAACTATACCATCTTCTTACCATTTAGCATGGAAATCATAAAGTAGTAGAAATTTTTAAAACAACATGATTTTATTTATTAGAAAAAACAAAATCATTTCTTTTGGTTAAATATTCACCCTTTTTTTGCTGGGTATAATTTCAAGGGATAATATAGATATATGAATAATAAACTACTGCCCGATATTCATGTTAATGAAGTATAAACAATAAAATGTGTTATTTATAAACCACTGATCAAATATTCTTATTATTAACATTAAAGACTAGATTGATATTTGTTTATGGGCCACCAAAAGTACCCAAAGAAAATATGGGGATCAACTCCAACTTGCAACATCTCTTGAACTCTTGAAGAACACAAAAACTGGCATATAATACTTACAAACTGAATATAATAGCATGACTACCTGTCTCAATTCAAATTCGTAAAATTCCATTACCATCATGATTACTTCATTCTCTTTTCTCCAATTTACGAAGAAAAAACTCAATCAATGTCCTAAATTGCATTGAAATCAGTAAACAAACATTGACAAACTTAAAGAGATGCACACAAAATAATAATAATAATAATAATAATATGAATTAGCTAGAGTACGTATGAATTAAGCATATGGTAGTAACATTGATGCAAATATAAAAACGTGCATATTAGTTTGGTTGTCACCACCTTCACTTTCAATCAAAGCATTACAATTCAACTAATTAATTGATGGTGGTGGTTGTTGTGGAATAAGCATTACAATTCAACTAATTTTAAACATCACATGTTTCATAAGTTTGTAAAAAGTAATGCTTATTCGACAACAACCACCACCATCAATTGAAATTACCAAAACTCACCCATTTACTTAACCGAGATTAATCGGCCTATCTATAGGCTTTTCGAGAGACTCTGATTAAAACTATGTGCTAAAGGACGATAGCAAGCATGTGATTTTAGCACGCTATATTACCATATTAACAGGGAAACTCAAGTCTAGGATGTGGAACCAATCAATGGTAAGGACTAAAGACTAAAGGAGACGAAGGTACCACGAATGAACTGGCAGAAGGGAGGGATCTCGAACACGAGACCACATGTGGTGTCTTCTCCAACGAAGCTTGGATTGGATCACTGTATAGATCGACTGTGTTGTAGGTCTGTATTCCATTATTCAGTAGTGTAACTACTCAAACACCAACACGGCCCATAGGGCCGGCCCTGGGTTGTCTATGCCTTTTCATTGGCCCAATGAAACCCCAAAATTGAGGGCCCAATTCATCTTAAAAAATGCACACTACCATGTTAAAAAAATAACAAAAACAGCGGACCAATATAAAAACCCATTTCATAAAATAGAAAAGGCCCAATTTTAGAGAGTTTGAATTGGGCCTTTTAAAAGTTAGGGCCGCCCATGAAAAACTATGGTTGGTGGGTCTGAAATTCTGAATAACGTGATCATGTTTACTATATTATTATGGTCAACGAAGTAATCCCAAAGATTCGTAGGCCCAAATAGAATTCCAAGTCAACACTTTTGCATAAAAGAAATATTAAGACTAAAATGCCCTTTCCCCACTACCACACAAGTGACATAATCCCATCTGAGAGATCTTGGAGTAAAGGGTGGAAAAGTAAATTCATTAAGGTAGGCGACCCAATGTGCAGGTGTGCCAATAAATGCCTTTGGTGTTGACCATTGATAGGCGAGAGCGCGAGAGAAAAAAATGCAACAGCAACTTTGAAAGTTTGAACGTGTTTTAAAAGCTGTGCCTGCTCTGAAAGAAAGCACAGAGGGACAAGATGCAGATTCAATTAGAGAACATAGTGGAATCGATCAAATCGAAGGTGAGATCGTTAAAGAAATCGAAGAAACCATACGTGAAAATGGATAAAAGCTCAAGCGTAAGAGTGGAGATTCGAAGCAGAAAAGCTAAGAAACTCATTGACAAAACCATGAAAGTCGCTGATCGTCCTGGAAAAAAAAGCATAACTTGATATCCATCTTCTTCACAACAGATATTTATTTAAGGTCTTTCGCTATCTCTCTGTTCAAATTATAGATAAAAAGTAGTTCGATCATGTTGTACTGAATATTTAGTTCATTTGTTAACATCAAAGTTTGATATATGTGATATGTCAACCGTAATAATTGGAATAAACCGTTATTATGAGTTGTTTCTGAATTTGTCAAGATGCTATGTTATTGCTTCTTTGATTGGAAATATTTCTTATTTGAATGTTTATATTATGTATTTACTCTTTTGGAGTTTTGGATGCATTTCTAAGATATGTAAATATTTCAGATGAAACTAAATTCGATTATATTTGCAATATAAATGTACAATTTTTAAGAATTTGAAAAAATTCGTTCAGTTTGTAAGGTAAGTGAGGTCCACTGATGAAATGTACTATGGTCTATGGTAGTGTGTTTAGAAAGTCAAAAGTCAATAATTAGAAGAGTGAATTGGCATGAATGGTCGAGGATCCAGTCAACTACTTTTAGAAAGTCAAAACACACCAAGGCCCAAAATTTCGATATCGGTTAATATAGATAAAAAAGCTGAGATATAGGATATTTAGGATATCTCGGTTTTGGTGGTTCAAAGTTTCTAAAATATCGATATCTCACCGATATATTCGGATATTCGCCGATATATATCGGATATTTCGGATATTTGAAATTTCAATATTAAGTTATTAACAATTGGTCAAAAAATTCCGATATATATCGATTATCTTGGAAATATCGATTATACGATATAAACTTTCATATCGGAAATTCGATATATATCGAAAAAAAAGGGTTCGATTATATTGGATATATATCGGAAATATCGCCATCGGTGTACCAAATTGAGATATAGAGAGATGATATCTCGAAATTTTGGGCCATGAAACACACCACCTTGAAGGAGATAAGAGAGAAGGAAAAGTGGACAACAACAACATTTTTTTCAGGGAGTTGAAATGGCGTCAAAAAGAAGTCTGACGACTTGCTGCTAGTGTGCCACCCAAATAGTAAGATGATCTCGGAAACTTGGAACAACATTAAGAATATTCCCAATGCAAGTCACTTTGAAGGGAAATAACAATTTATCACTCTAATGAACCAAAAACAATGACCCAATGCAAGGATGACACTGAGGATAGTTTTTCACTAAATAACAATGAGGTTGCATTTGTTACGAAGATAGCTGTTGAGTTGTGAACTTCGGACGTAATTATTATTATTATTATTATTATTTTATTTTTAAAATGGAAATTATATTGATAATGATAACGAATTTTATAAATAATTAGGACAAGCGTACAATACGAAAGTCCTTTCTGAATAGCAAATTCTATCCTTCTAAAAACAAACTCATTAGAACCAGTTGTCATAATGTTAATGTCCATAACTTTTTGAAGTCTCTTGAAGAGCTCAACATATTGTTGTTCTAAAAAACCAAAAGTGTCGAAACTAAACGGAATGAAACAATGCTGGTTAGCCCTGTAAGCTTCCTCATGCTTCTCCATCTTTTGTTGTTGTTGATCTTTTTTATTTTTATTTTTTGATTGATAAGTCTGTTTTAAATGAGATTAATAACTCTTTGATGCTAGCGGGGTTCGAGCCCTAGACCTCTGGTATCATCACGTAAAGGTTTTACCGACTTTGATAGTCGACACCTGCTTTCTTAGCTGCTTCTCCTACCTCAAAGTCACCATTCCCCAACCCTACCAACGGAGAAACTCCAGTTACATCAACACATGCATGTTTTCCCTCAGACCAACTATAAATCAAGACATTCGCAGGCTGAAGTGTCAATCTGCCTTCATTCGGATCAGTGAGAAAATTAACAGGAGTTTCTTTCTTCACTTATACTCTAGCCCTCCAAAATGCATCACACAAAATGTCTATAACATGATCATGCCGGTATTTAAAACCCGAAAAATATCTACAATGTGCTGCATGGTCTCCATAAGCATTTAATCTACTCATTTTGTATATAAGGCAAAGACCACCATCAAAGTACAGAGGAATCATAAGATGGTATCGGAGAATGGCACGATACTCCGATCCACCTGTGACATACGCTATCTAAGTCCCTCCATCGGAATAGCAAATAGAAAATCTTTTGCATATTCCGACTGCAAGTATCCCATGACTGCTTTCTGACGAGCAGATAACTCAAACTCCATCTCAATTTTTATTTTTTTAATACATAGAAATTTTATTGATAATGATAATGAGTTTTACAAATAATTAGGACGAACGTGCAACAAGTTGCGTTGCAAATTCTTTCTGAATGACAAATCATATCCTCCTAAATATAAACTCGTTAGAATTAGCTGTCATTACGTTGCAGTCCATAACTTTACGCAATCTCTTAAGGAGCTCAATAGCCTGTTGTGTCAATAAACCAAAAGTGTCAAAATTGAACGGAATGAAACAATGCTGGTTAACCCTACAATTTTTCTCGTGTTTGTCAATCTTCCCTGCTGCTCTATTAGTTGCTTCTCCCTTCTCCCAACTCAAAGACTCCATTCCCAAGTCATACCAATGAAGAGGCAGGCTCCAGTTACATCAACACAATGCCTCCCCTCCCCTCATTCACAACCCCTACCAATAGAGAGTTCTCAGTTGTTGTTGTTGTTGTTGTTTTTTTTTTTCCTTCTTCGTACGAGATATTTCATTTCATCCGTCATTTTTTTTTTTTTTTTTTTTTAACTTGGGATAATCAAGAGGGGATAGTTATATGTAATGTTAATGGTTGTTTTTCATGAGTAAGAAGATGTCTACGTATCTAGCACTGTGTTAGTGGGACTAGAATCAAACCACACGTAGCTCTGAAGGGTGGCTTTTATAGTTATTGAAAGTGAGTATCGGGCGCAACACGTGTACTGAAGAGTATTGATGTGCAGTCGAGATGGATCGAGATGTGTATGTGGGAGGCACGTGGATTGGCAGTTGTAGGTCTATCTGAGTTGGCATTGGGTATAATGATGGTGTTCTCTGTAATGATGATGTATGGCTGTAATGGTGCATGAATTACGACAGAAAAAACGTTTAAGGATATATTGGTAATGATGACAGTAGTAAGTGATGATGTCACGAGAAGTTGAGTGACGAGTCACTGATCTACTGAGTTATGCAAGTGTCCTGATCATATAGTGAGTGTGATGCGTGTTCGTATGTCAGGGGGTCCGCATTATGTTGAGAGAGTCGATGTGCGTGCACATCACGTGACTGATGGGATGTCCGTTATAACCAGCATCCGGATAACCTAAATTATTTATCTCATTTAAAGCAGACTTACGACTTACCAATCAAAAATAAGAATAAACAAATAAATAAATATATGTAAAAATCATCTTATAAACATTTTTTTTAGGTGAAGGTGCCCAAGTGTTATTTAACAAATTCATACTCAAATATCCTTAACAACTTTAATGTCCTATATCTTGTCATGTGCATTGGGCACTATCGCAACTGTGAGGCTTTCATTAGTTAATTCAACATTAAGACAAAGTCAGCTGGGCATACATGATATGATGATATTGCTTCATTTAAAATTGAGAAGTTCATGAATATTCAATCAGTTATTACGTACTTTATGCAAAATCATCCAAGCATAACGCCATAATGCCTACAAAACTATATAAAATAATCGCCAGAATTTATTTTTATTAAATTTTTTCAAAAAAAATTGTGTACAAAAAAGAGTGTACGAACCTATTTTTACAAGAAAATCAGTTTCAATGAAGCAGGTGGGAAATAAAGATTGAAGTATGTAGGTTGTAGGACTTGTAGGAGCCCACATTCTTTTTCATACCGGAATGGGATAGACACACAGCCTACTCTTAGACAAGTGGGCTCAAACCTACACTAAGAATAGTCCAACAGCATACCAAGAAGCCCATATAACCCAGGATCTCCTTTGTTTCCTATCTGGGCTACACGATGCTGACGTTTTCCTGCCAAACTTAACAAAAAGACGAAAACCACCATACACATTACAGGGAAAGACAACTGTGTCCCAAAGAAGGGGAAGAATCTGTCTGAACCCACGTGGTAAAACTACCTCGGACAAAAATAAAACAATAACAAACGGACACGTGGAGTCTAGCTTTTTGACGTGGCAACTGCTTAAAAGGTTGCATCACACATCGAACACAAAAGAGAGAGTGAGTGAGTCCTGCTTGTTACCTCGATTGTTATTGACTCGGGCGTTTTTTTCGCGGTTCCTTTCTTCTTCCCCGTGTTTCTCTTCTCTCTCTCCCTCTTGCAAAAACTCTCCATTTTTCTCTGTCTTTCTCTTAACTATTTCGTCGTCCTCGTTGTTGTTGTTGTTGTTGTTGTTGGGCTTTAATTATGTTCCTTCTTTCTCTTCAATATGTACGTGTGGTTAAGCCAGACTATCTTTTGGATGCGTTGATATATACCATGTGAATTACCAGTAAAACTGGTTTTTCTTTCCATATAAAGGTAAACTTTCATATCTTCTTGTAAGCTAAATGTTTTTAAGAAATCACAATGAACTTTAGCCTAAAACAATTATTCTTTCTTAACTTGTTTTAATACATGGACAAGAAGTTTAAGATTGGTTGCTGAGATGTTTTTTTTTTCTCTCCGCTTGGTTTAGTTGTGTTATTTTTTTTTTTTAAAAGTTTGCCGAGATAGATTCCTGTTTAGTTTCCAAGGAAAAAGCCGAAGGGCCTAGAACCATTTCATATTTCGATTTATTCAAGAAAATGTTTCTTGATTGAAAAATCAACTAATTGCATGTCCATGAAGAAAAATGATTATTTAATTGCTAATGGCATGAGACGGTTTAGTTTATTTTAAGTTTTAACGGTTCTTACTTCTTAGGGCTGTGATTTCTTATCCAGTAGTCTAGTACTCTAATCATCATTTTTGTTTTTCTGATGATGTCTAACAAAAATATTTGATGCCGACTTTTAAAGTACCTGAAGGGCCGGGATGTCACATGGTCGGTGAAAGTAGCTTGTACTTATTTCAGTTTCATCGTAGGAGAGGTGGGCCATACAGGGCCCAATGTAAATCTATGATTCTAAGTTTCTATCTTGGATTCTGTCCAGATTTCGTGCTATCAACATATTTTGGTAACTTTGAACATATGAAGTTGTGAAACTTATTATAATGAAATTCCTGAAAGTTGAAAATGAATTCTCCGCACCTGGGAGCTGAATTCTTACACACTCAGTTTTTTCCCTCCAAATCTTTGGCAGCCTCATACTTAGTTTGCGCAACTACTCCACAACAGCTTGAAAATTGCGGATTATGGCCTTTTGTTTCCCTCTTTTTCCTGCAAGGATTAGAAATCCTGTATGTTTGTAAAATTGTAGGTTGCAATTGAGCAAATTAAGTTAACTACTATATATGCAGCTCCAAATAGCTGAGCCTTTTCTCTTTTGCGTTTGAATGTGAGTAGAGCCGTAGAGGGGCAGTGTGTTGAGGGTGGTTGTAGGTAAGAGAGTTTTTGTATTTTTCAAAACTTTTTAGCAGATTTTGGTAAGCAACTTTATGGTATATCGTTCATGTCGATATTTTATTCAGACGAAATTTAAGTGATTTGCATGAAGTGTGAAGCCGCCCCCTATAGATTTGACCACGTGATACTATTTTGTGGTATTTAGCACGTGGGAGTAGCGTGAAAGTCTCAACTTGAACAAAAAAAATAGGGAATTTATGTTAATCGTCTTTCTTGTTTTAAAATCAGGATTCGTCTTTCTTGTTTTAAAAGAAAGTGGACATGTCGTTCTGTAATCCCTTTAGGTTCAAGGAAACCAACACGGAGGGGATAATAAAACCTTGCTGTCAATTCCCTATATTTTTGTTTATTGTTTCTTGTTGCTGGAAACTATTTGCATTTTCTCTTCCATGTATAACTGGTCTTTCTGTGTGCATAGTTCTTATGTATTGAATTTAGCTCTAGCTAAAATCAGTAAGTGTTACAGAAACAATGATGAACAGTGGGTACAAACCGTACTTAAATGCCGAATTTGAAGCACTCATTGAAAGAATCCATCCTCCTAGGTATTTTCTTCTGAATGTTAAACATATTAGTAATGCACTAATGCTGCAGCGTTTGTATTCCCTTCCTTATCTACTTGTCCCTTGGGTACACCATTTTAATATTTGCAATGCCTGCAGCGTTTCTATTGACAACGAGACGTGTAAAGAGTGCACTCTTGTAAAGGTACTATTCTTTTGTCTAATCTATTTATTGTTTTGTTTGTACTATTTATATGTATGTGAATTGTGAAGGTTCTTAAAAGAACAATTTGTTGTTTAATTATTTATATTTAAAACCTTAATGGATGCCAATCTAGTTATGGATAATTCATGTAGATAAGCAGAGCACTAATGAAATAGAAATAGTGTTAGGGGAAGTGGTGATTGAGTCAGAGATTTTCTATGGTTGATAAAGAAAGGTGAGTTGTCCTTTTCAGAAAAAAGTTGAACAAACTTCATTTTCATGGGTGCTAAAAGAAAGGAGATAGAAAACCAAACAAAAAGGTGGGGTGGGATGAATTGAAGGATTTTAGAAGCTGATGGTGGTGATCTTTGTAGGCTTTAGAGATCTGATTCCTGTCTTAGGGTACTAAAGAAAAAGACCGACCTAATTATATTATTTAGTTGCGAGCAGAACTGCATATTGACCCTAGCCTGCTAGGCTGCTATTGTTTTTTGCATTGTCCTTGCATGTGGGCTCCCACTTGTGTTCTTTTTTCCTGCTCCATTCATCCATGGTATCTGCCTAAGTTGTGCTTTCTTCATACCTACTCAGTACTCGTGACTCCCAAAGTCCCAATATATTTTAGATAATTCGACACAACGGAAAAGAAAATAGTTAAATCCAAATTCAGGAATATCGTTAGGAAGTATTGTTAGATCAGTCTGAACATGCAATTTGTGTATGATACACATCATTCTAGTTTTATCGAATGATTGCCACAAGAGTGTTGAAAATTTAAAACACATTTATTTTTCTCCATTGATGGAAGTTTTGGGTTCTTACTTCCCTACAAATTATCACAATCAATCAGTTAGTCGCTCCGTTTGTATTGTCTCCGCCAGTTCCAAGCACACACACATCATATCATACTCCATGTGCATTATTTGACATTTGAGTATACTGTGCTTTCGTTGTCCAACTGACCTCTATACTCCATGTGCATTATGTGACATTTGAGTATACTGTGCTTTCGTTGTCCAACTGACCTCTAACCAAAGCTCATCAACAACAATATGGTGAACGATTGATATAAAATGATGTGTTTGTGTAGGTTGATAGCGCCAACAGACATGGAATTTTGCTGGAGATGGTTCAGGTTCTAACAGATCTTGACCTTATTATCTCCAAATCCTATATTTGCTCTGATGGTGGATGGTTCATGGATGGTAAGTCTCTCTCTTATTCCATCAAAATGAAAAACTAAGATGCTATAAACCCAATTTGAAAAATGCGTATAGATCAGTCCACTTAAATATCACAAACAATAACAATAGAACAATATCTCTAGTAGGTCATGTCAAATATTATACATTTATTTATGCCAGTGTTCATCTACCTATTTCTTGAAAACTACTTTTCTCCAATTATTAAATTGTACTCACCAGAGCTGACGGCAAATTACTTTTGGCTTCCACTTACTGCTATCAGTTCAACTTAAAGTTAAAAATGTACGCTCCCTTACATAAGCAAAGTTGCAAACAACTTGCACGGTTTGACTCACGTCATTGAAGCCGAGTCACAAACCCCTTTGCAAGTTCCTCATATCCATCAGTTCATCAGTGCTGAAAAGCTTCAGTGACACAGAGCTAACTTTTACTTACTTTGTAACTGACATGACTTATTCATGACGTGCTTCTTATTGTCGCCTATGGGCTTTCCCCCTTTACTTTGGTGCTCAGTGTTTCACGTGACGGACCAACTTGGGAACAAACTAACTGACGAGCATCTAATCCATTACATCCAACAGGTGAATATTTATGTATTTCTTTAAACACTTTTACATGTACTGTAATACTTTTGCTCCGTGCCTTGAGTTTTTTGCTCTTTGATAGGCACTGTGTGCTGGAAAGAAGGGAGCTAAAGCTAAAGCAAAATCCAAAGAGGCGCAAAGAGGGAATTTAGTGGACCCAATCCACGTACCAACCGATCAGCTTAATGTATTTGAGATGACGGTAACGGATAGACCAGGCCTCCTATCGGAGGTATCAGCTGTCATAGTGGAACTCGGCCTCCGGGTAGTGTCTGCAGTTTCATGGACACATAACACGCGTGCTGCATGCATAATGTATTTGATTGATGACTCTATCCGAGGGCCCATCACAGATCCAGATAGACTTTCATATGCGGAGGAGCAGCTTGTGAACGTGGTTGGCGCCCATCATTATATAGGTGAGAGGAGGAGGGTGAGTTTGAGCGCCCCGGAGATGGGAAGGACACACACAGAACGGAGACTACACCAGCTGATGTACGCTGATAGGGACTATGACTTGTGTTGTTGTGGTGATGAGGATGGTAAAAGAAAGGCTACTAGCAGCTGTAGCACTTGCTGCGGGGTCCAAGTATCAATAGAAAGCTGTAATGAGAGAGGATATTCGGTAGTGAACGTGACAAGTAGGGATCGTCCAAAGCTTCTTTTCGACACTGTTTGTACGTTAACCGACATGAAATACGTGGTCTTCCATGCGTCTGTCAGCTCCCAAGGCTCCCTTGCTGCCCAGGTAAAATTATGTAAAAACAACATTCTTAGAACCATTCTTTTTATGCGCCATTCTTTTTATGTATACTTTATGCGCCATTCTTTTATAATGCCCGAAAGTCAAAAAAATTCTGAATGTTAAAAGAGTAGTTAATTGTACATGAAAAGAGTCCATATGACTAATTTTGAGAAAAAGTAACTCAGGAGGAAGCAATTCTTTTTTAGTAACTCACATAGATAAATTCCACCGTTAAGTAACCCACCTACAATTTCAATTTTAGTACAAGACAAAATAAGTTGGCTTGGCTTTTTTTTTTTTTTTTTTTTTTTTTACCCATTCCGTGTTATTATAGATGTAAAGTATACATTTTTTTTTTTAAATATTAGTTTCGCCCATCGGTGTTATGTTTATAAAACAAATAAATTTGGTGATTGTTCATACCCAAATAGATGAACATACCTCATACACTATATTGTTGTATGAATAATAATTGTTCATATCGTAAATATGTATGATCATTGATTGTTCATACTCCAATATAATAGATTCTTACTAATCATACATTGTACGTGTTGAGGTATGAATAATGATTATGCATAGCTCATGTTGAAGTATGAACTGTGATTGTTCATACAGACATTGATTGTTCATACCTCATGTTTGAAGTATAAACAGTGTTGAACAATGATTGTTCATACTCTAATATGTGTTTTTACTGATTATGTATTATATTGAGGTATGAACAATGATTGTTCATACCTAACAATACTCCAAATAGGTATAAACAATCATTGTTAATACTATATACACCGGGTCGTTTCGGTTGAGTTAGGTTGGGGCGTCAAGAGTATATTTATCTTTCATCTACCCGAGCCATTTTTTATTTCGCGTTGATATTTCATCTGCCTGGTCATTATGAGTGATTAAAAAAAAAGTGGGGTTGAGAGTTACTTTTCCGGCATTTTGTCCAAGAGAGTCACTCACCACTTTACTTTATTCTTACTCTTAGTGAATGTTCTATTTTGAAAACAGGAATACTACATACGTCATATGGATGGATGCGTTTTGGATACTGAAGGCGAGAAGCAAAGGGTTATGAAGTGCTTAGTAGCTGCTATTGAGCGGAGAGTTTCCCATGTTTGTCTCCCCTTAACACTTTGTTGATTTTGTAATGCTTAGCGTCCTGACCGAGTCAACTAATATAACCCTTGCTAGTTGCAGGGACTGAGATTGGATGTGTGCACTCAGAACAAGGTGGGATTGCTATCAGACATCTCTAGGGTGTTCAGGGAGAGTGGAATGTCAGTGTCAAGAGCAGATCTTGGTACACATGGTGATCAGGCTATTGGGTCGTTTTATGTCACAGATTCATCAGGCAACCACATAGACCCAAAGACAGTGGACCTAGTGAGAAACGAGATTGGGGAAAAAGTACTGAAGGTAAACAAATCATCAGTCTGGGACAGCGAACGTTACGCATCTAGCAGCACCCGTAGCCGTGTAGAGGACAGATCAGAAAGATCCTCATTAGGCAGCATACTATGGTCTCAGCTTGAGCGTTTCTCCAGCAATTTTGGCCCCATAAGATCCTAAGATGAAAATCCCCAACCATCATCGGGTACTCTGTAGATCCTCAGCTAGCTCAACATAGTCTCCATACGTAGGGACTAGATGATTCGGCAATCAAGTTGTAGATAGTGTATGTAGTCTGTCGATTCTCTTGCAACAACAATTGTATATAGCTGTATTTTTACCTAAGACACAAGTTCTTCTGTGATCATCGATTTGTCAACCACTTTAGTAATCAAATGTTTCCTCGCCACCCCCACCCGCTTTTTTTTTTTAACTTTGTGTATCTGAGATCCTACTTACGTTTATTAAGACCATGACTGTTTAACAGATTCCCAAAGTCAGACCACACTTATCAGCACGCAAAACTGAACCCATACACATTTCAAATTAATTTGTAATCAATTTTCCTTTACACGATTTCAATAATATAATGTTACTAATATGGTTTTGAAGAGATTTCACAAGCCAGCTTACAGCTCAGACAACCAAAAGGGGATATTAAGCACAAAATTACACCCAAACGCCAAATAACCATCCACAAGCCCAGAATGGGGGAGGTATAACACATACATATATAGCAATAGGCAGCAAGAAGTTTCTAGATAACATCTATATCATCCACACTGAGCCACTCGCTACAGTCCTTGTTATCATGGTCCTTTCCGTCACGGTCAATGACATGGGCTTGCTCTGACCCAATGGATCCAGTGCCGACTGAGAGATCCCTTCTAGAGTTAGAAGAGCTTTTCTCAAGTTGGACCCAATCTCGAGATTCCTTTTTTGAGGAATCGACTGTGACAGCTTTAGAACTTGTAGGTGTGCTTTTGCCATCATCATCATCCTCAAGATCACTAAATGATACATCCTCTTCATTACCCAGAGGGATACTGTTCTGATTAAAAGATCCCATCACTTCTGAACTCTCATCCTCTAACCACTCATCCCCATCCTCTTCATAATTCGGATCCAAGAATTTGGAAGAGGAGTTGACAGGTATATCTTTATTCTTGTGAACTATTGGCTCTTCTTCAACAACAGACTTATCAACAATTTGCATTTCAGTACTTACAACGGGATGCTTCTCAGTTTCTACATTTGTTGTTGCCAAGAAATGTGATGGTTCACAAGCAAATGTCTTTAGTGACACGTTTTCACTTGGAACATCAGAAAGCGATGAGTAGTGCTCTTCCTGTGGTGAGTTGGTGGAGCCTTTTGAGAACGAAGTTCCTCTTCCAGACAATTCATGTGATCTTGTTCGATTCTGCAAATCTTGTGTCAACATAGCTCTGGCTTCCACAATCTGCATGGAACAAGCGTTCAGTATAAAGTCAACTGCACCTTATACTCAAAACATTCAAGAGGCAGTTCAAATTTTTATACTTAAACAAGATCAATGTCATAGAGAACAAAATGTCTGCGATATATTAGGCCACTACAAGCTCTAGGGAACCTTTGTTTGCCGAAGATATATACCAATGTGCGATTCACACCATGTCCTTAAGCATTACCGAACTTTTGCTTTTAATTTGTTCACATTTTAATTATGGAGACGCAGAAAAAAGAAGGGTTGTGAAACCAATAACACTTTAGTTCTCAACAAATCTTTTCTCAACTGGAACATAATTTTTCCTCGCATAAGATGGAAGTTGAATTTCGATTAAGTCTTTCAGACCATCTAAGTGTTGGAGTTATCCCTCACATGAGGAAGAAGGAGAAATCAACAATGTTTGCGTGAAGAGGTCTGAGCGCGCGCGCTAAGATTGGGCTAAACCAGCGCCTTTGGTACTGGAAGTCACGAACAGGTTGTTGAGGGCATGCGCGTTCGACATTGGCCTTGCCGAGAGCGCACCCACGCCCATGCCTATAATTGCGGTTTCTAATTCGCTACAGTAACCGTGAATTTGGTTTTTTGGTATATAAACCTAAAACAAGGTTTTGGAAAACCTAACACAAGAAGTCTTGAATAGAAACCCAATTTTGAGAGTTATCAAAATTGAGAGAAAACCTTTACAGAGAAAAAAGCTTATAAAAAGAGAGGAGTGATTGTAATTTTCCTTCCCACTTTATAAAATGATTAGTTCTTGTGGAAGTAGGCACTATTGGCCGAACCACGGTATATCTTTGTGTTGTGGTATGCTTGTTCTTTCCTTTACATTATTATTTGTTGTTGATAGTTGTTTAGAGAGTTGGACATGCTAGCTAGGTTGTAGTTGATATTTAGAATTTGTCTGGAGTTGTAGTGTTTCATATTACAAATTATCTGTGGAGTGGGGATCGATTGGTATCGGTATTAACCCCAACACTAAGATGGTATTTGGCCTCAGATTGGCATTTAGTCCTTCTTTCGAGTTAAGTCAGGGTCCCAATGGGGGTAGGCAATCTAGAAATCACTAAATTTTTGCCACTTCAAGAAGAATTGCAATTAAAGCACTAGAAAACCAATTTACAAGAGCAGGTGCCGGGTAGCAAAATCGGTAAAACCTTTGAGTGATGATACCAGAGGTTTGGGGCTCGATCCCCACCAGCATCAAAGAGTTACTGGTTTCATTTAAAATAGGCTTACCAATCAAAAAAAAAAAACAATTTACAGGTTGCATAAAAGAAAAAAAAATGCCACATGGAGTTTTTCTACCTAGCGGTCTGTCCTAGAAAAATAGACCAATAACACTAGCATGGTCATTGAGAAGACTCTAGAATTCTATAAGTACATAAAACCTACTTCAATGCTACACAGAATTATCAAGGTTTCTTCAAATCTAAAAATTCTTACTGTAAATATTATCAAGAAATCAGTAAGTTTTTGCTGTTTTCCTCTAGAAGGGGTGTCGTGGCTTTCCAAATTGTTAGACCCATCGGAGATATTCTTAAAATTGGCATTTTAAGCTTGGGGTTCAGCATGCTAGGAATATATGGTTTACTTAGAGATGCTTTCAGTGGTTCCAAGTAAGTTGTAACACAATCCCAAATGTTGGTCTGAATACTCGTACGCCATTAGCCATATGTTGGTAATGGGGTGGAGTAAATCTATTAAGTTTTTCTTCTTATTTTCCCATTTATTATTACTTATATACCATGGGTAAGCATCCTCAATGGCAGATCATAATATCCCAAGTCATGTACTAATGCCAGTTCCAAATTACGAGCAACGTTTTCAGAAAACCAACCCTTACTGAGACCAGAAAGTAAAACGGACTAACAGAGGACTACGATTCTCAAAAATATCTCAAAAATACCTTGGAGGACCAATCTTTTAGCCACTATATACTAGACAGTAGACACCTCTGACATTTAAATGAATGCCATACTTGCTTACGACAAAATTGAGCTAAATTAATAACTTCAGATTTATAAATAAATGATAAATGGAAATCCACTAACGCAGTTTACCTGTGGGGTTGAGAGAAGTTCAGCATCATGTTTATTGAGCCTAGAATGCAAAAGAACAAAATAAATTTTCCAAAAGCATCCTTCACTCATATATCCCGGGCAAATCTCAATCCTAAGGGCTGCTAATCTTGGTGCAAAACGTTCAACAGCCAAAGCATGCTCTTGTTGGGCATCAGACAAATCAAAATCTGCACGAAAAAAAAAGTTAAAAAAGTATAATCGGAATTCAATATTAACTTCATCAGTTCAATCTGCATTGCATTAACTAGTAATGGGTCGTGTACCATCGGAGTCTTCATCGTCAGCAAGAGGGAAATCAAGCCAAGTTTCAGGATGCATTGCAATATTTCTAGCAAAAGTCAACACCTCTTTAGTAACACCAACAGCATCACCTACAACCAAATCTTCTTCTTCTTCTTCCATATCTTCATCATCATCATCTTCTTCTTCTTTACCAAACGGAAGAAAAGTAGAAGCAATCTTCGAAAACTCACTAACCGCTTTATGGCTCGATAATTTCGAGATCTCATTCTTAAACCTGCCTCCAATCTCAGCGAAATCATTCCGTATTCCTGTAATTCTCGCGGTTTCAGATTCTGAAATATCAGCAGATACCGATTTATCTGATTCCCATTTATTCCAGTCCGAAACAGGCGGGGGAGGTTGGGAAGGAGGAGGTGGGGCGAGGAAAGAAGCAACGCCCCAAAGTTGACGAGTTAGAGTTTTGGTTAGTTCTGATAGATCTTCTTTAACACCACGATTTAAATCATCTGTTGATGATGATGTTTCGATGTCGTCATCTTTTTTATTTTGAGGATTTGAGGATGGGTCTTTCTGGGTGTTGGTTTCTTCTTCGTCATTTTCTTGTTCGTTGTTGTCGACACCGAGGGAGTTGGCTAGATTCGTGAACCATGATGACATTTTTTTTTATTGATTGATCCAGAACCAGAGACGAGGATAGAGAAAAGGGTGCGGAATTTAAAATGGAAAAGGCATGAGAGTTGTATGCACGCAACTCTGGAAGCGTTGGATAATACGCTATGAGAGCATGTTAGGTGGTGATAGCATACTCTTCAAATTTTTTTTGTCGAGATTTTTCCGATATATATTGCAAATTTAATTGGCGCAAATTTTCATAAAAATTCATTGGAGATTTAAGAAATTTGTCTCCTCAAGTTAAAAAGTGGAACATTGAGCCTAAGGGCTCAGTTCCAAATTGAAAAAAAGTAAAAAATAATAATTTAATAGCCAAATTAAAGCTCGTGTAAGTCTTAGTCAAAAAAAAAAAAAACTTGGGGCAACATTAGATAAATAACACATTTACATTATTTTCGCTAAAAAGATCCATGATCCAAACCTAAAATTTGCGAAACAAGAATGCGAATAGGCGGGTTATGCGACCATGAATGAGGGCTAGAGATGGAATTCGAGAAATTCCAATTTTTTTCTTCAAATATGAAGAATTTGGCATGGTTATACTACCACTTGAGATGCTTTCGAAAGAGTATTTTAGGAGAGCTACCAAAACAAGTCAAAATTTTGAACCAAAAACACCAACCAACTTTAACTTAAGAACAATCAAATTTTCACCAAAAAAAAAAACTTCTGGCGGTTTTAGCAAAAACGCTTTTAAAAATCATGTGGTTTGAAAAAAATGTCGGATCGGGATGTTAGATTATCATCCAGAGGCTTTTGATCTCAGCGCGGTTTTGTAAAATCCGCGTCGACATTAAATTTGAAATTAAAAAAATCGAAAAAACGGTTGAGTGAAAAAAAAACATAAAAGCCCAATTAGAAAATAAAATTGAAAAAAACACGTGAGTGATTTGATTCAACATCAAACCCGGAACCAAATATTCAGCGATTTGGTATTTGATTTAGAAATTTTTAGTGTTTTTTAATTTCAGCTGGGGAAAAAAATCACTAAATTTTCACCTCCGCATTGCAAAACCTTTTTTCAACAAAACTGGTGATTTTGCCGATATATATCGCCCCGTTGGTTTTTCAGATTTCCGATATAAAAGAAACTTGTCTGTGTTCGCCCTATGATGATGTTACAACAATGTCCCAAACCAAGAATTGAAAATTTTGTTCGTCCAATAAAAATGCTTCTTCGAACTCGTCTCTTCTTATCTCCTCTACACTCTTCTCCCTCGCTCTTCTCTCAAACCCATTTCCCTCCCTTTCCTCAAATCCTCTGTTTACACAAACCCTTCTCACAGACAATTCATCAAACACCTACTTCAACCCAACATGTCTCTGCTTCAAAAACAACAGGACCACAGCAACAGACAGAACAATTCGTCAAAACCACTTTATTCATACCACCTGGTGTGGAACCAGATACAATAACCGAAGACATGATTCTTCCTTTTTCCAACATTGTTATTGGTCCATATGCTGGTCATTCTCAGATAAAACAAGTGGAGTTTGTGAAAAGCAGTGGTAAGGCAAAAGACTGCCCGAAAAACGGCTTACCCGAGTTTGCGATACTCGGTCGATCCAATGTTGGGAAATCTTCGCTTATTAATACTCTTGTTCGTAAGAAAGAGGTTGCTCTTACTTCAAAGAAACCAGGTTTATATTGTTAAACCTTTGTCTTTTGATTTTAGTACATTTAATCGTTGTTGTCAACTATATTGCAATATATGTGCAGGGAAAACTCAACTTATAAATCACTTCTTGGTGAATAAAAGCTGGTACATTGTAGATTTGCCTGGCTATGGGTAAGCTCGCCTTCGTGTAATGTTTGGATACATTGATTGACGCTTAATAGTAAGAGGATTGCAACTCTTACTTTGAAACCTTGTAAACAAATATGCAGACACTGAAAATTTTCTGGATTGGAAATTGATGAGAGTCTTTTTGTTTTTAAGGTTTGCAAATGCTCCAGAATCTGCACGAAATGATTGGTCCTCGTTCACCAAAGGCTATTTTTTGAATAGAGATGGTCTGGTCGCTGTGTTACTATTAGTTGATGCTAGTACACCTCCAAGAAAGATTGATCTTGATTGTGCCAATTGGCTTGGCCGCAACAATGTAGGCTACTTCACCGTCCCCTCCATATTTCTTTACGTTTCCATTGCACATAATTAGAGTGTAATTCAAATTTTGCTCAGGAGTTTCCGTTCTTACCGCCGCTATTTTATCCCAAGTTCTACTTTCTTGGATCTTATTTTGCCCATTTGTGTGATATTTCAGATACCAATGACTTTTGTATTCACCAAATGTGACAAGTCTAAGGGAAATAAAGGGAACCGACCTGAGGAGAATATCAAGGATTTTCAACAGCTGATCAGAGAAAACTACCGGACACCTCCACCTTGGATCATGACTAGTAGTGTCACTGGCCTAGGCAGGGATGAATTGCTTCTTCATATGTCACAGCTAAGAAACTACTGGGATAATTAGGTACTGAATTAAAGCATTTGTATGATAAAGCATTTTTGTAACGGTATTCCACTTTCCTCTACTGCACTGTATATCCTCTTTCAGTTTTCATTTCTACTTATTTTTCTGGTATTCCTTTTATATACTAAAATTACATTTCTAGTGTCTATATTTATCCCCTGGTTTTGCGACATGTTAGTTTGATTCACAAATTGGTTCTCTGTCTCGATCAAATGGGAAGGACTACTATTTCCGTTTGATGGATAGGAAACCATTTATTGTGTTTCATTCCTTGGGGCAAAAAAACAGTATATGATATTATTGTGCATTCATTTTGAAAAAACATAGAGAACATCATATTTATGTTGTAATGGTAAATTACATTTTGCTTTTTGCTATTGAATAATGACCAGAGAGTACACAACAACTAAGAGAAGCATCCCTTGTAATGAACTAAGTAGTGCTTCAGTTATTAAAATCATCACACTCTGAAGAAAGGGATGGCTGCATATCAGAGGAAAGTCAGTCTCACTTCGATGAGCAATATGACCGTACAAAGCGAGTCAAAGATTACAAAATGGATAAGTGAATATAGATTCAACCCGGAACAGACTAAATAACAGAACTTGGCTCCATTAACGCTTGAGTTCCCGGACTCAGAATTGGGGGAGAACACCAAGAATGCCAAGGAGAAAACATTTCCAAGGAAGTTATTGCACGTGGCTCTATAAGTTCCTCATTCTGAGCACCCATTGAAACTATTCCCTGTGACCGAAGTGGTTGTTGTGGGTCTGTAGCATTGTAGTTTGACATTATTTGTGGCATGACCGTATTCAAAGGTGGTGGTGCAACAATTTGGAGATGTTGCGTCTGAAATTCCGGTGCACCAGTCAACTTCTGAACAATCCGTCGGAAGTCGGAGGATAGCACTCTATAGACTTTAGGCTGTGGTGGTGTGACAGGTTTCCTCCATGGTTTCGCTGGTGGTTTACGTATTGAATGTAGGGAGCTTGTTTGTCTCTTACTTTCTTGTGAATCCATAACTTCAGTACGAGAAGAAGATGGAGAATAGTCCATGACCTACAGTGTCCTCTTGTATTTAGAACTGTGATTCAGATAGATGAGAATTGTTTTTTTATTTTGCCGGAATAGATGAGAATTGTTTGGAACGACCATGTATATTTATATCTAAGGAACCATGAGAAGAATGAGCAGTTGAACACAGAAGGTTTGAAAATTCATACAAGCCGTCTGAATTGATGTGGCTGCTGCTGATGTGTCATGTGTGCACACTTTGACCAAATATTCGTCTTACAATCTCATTATACATGAACTTCTGAAGTATCATGCACAAAAGAATCTCATTATTACTTTGCCATTTTCACTTTAATGTGCGTTCCGTAGATTTTTCAACCATCTTGCCGTCAAAGGTAATCGTGCTGGTGGGCTCCTAAAATCTATGGTCGTGTTAGGCTCAAAAGAAGTGGCAGGTGATAATTGTATATTTTACTTATAATAGCTGCTTTAGTCCCTTTCAGACCATGTCCCCCAAATAGCGCATTTCCTCTCCCATTCGGCCATTCCTACTCCACATTTTCATTAGGCTCCAAGCCTCCAAAGGAGTCACTCTAAATCAAAATTAAATTGATATAATTCGTCACGCACACACAAGAAGGACTATAGTAATTTCCTAAAAGTTTGCTGTAAGAAATGATTTGAAGAGGTTTCTAACAGAAGTAATCTTAATTCTTGAGCTTGGCCTCTAAAATCTTGTTTTAACCTTTTGCTTAATTGTTTTTCCTCGTGTACTCATTGTTTGATTTCCTTTTGCTTGTTCTTCCTCTAATCCTCTTGTACTTATTGTTTGATAATTAGGAACTCCTAAATGAAAAAGGAAAATTGGCAATTTAATTATTCCTACACAATATCACCATTTTAGATTTAATTTTGTTTATCTTGTCTAGTAAATTAGGACCACCTAAAGGACTCATTTAATTTTATATACTAAAAGTCTCATTTCCATGACTCAAAAATATTAGAGGAGGGAGCATTGGCACGATATGAAATAACCAACTAAAGGAATATTTTATCTTTTAAAAAAAAAAAAAAAAAAAAAAAAAAAAAACTCCATTAAGTGACAAGAGTGACAAAAAACAACAAATGAACCGCGGGTGTTTAGGTCACTTGAACATAAAATTGGCTCTTGAAATATCTGTTCAAAATAGAGAAAGTGATGAATAATAATTAGGGTAAATTTCTGATTCGGCTATGATAATGTCAATGTGTTTCCAATTCGGTCACAAATTGCAACTCAGTGCATTTTGTCAGCAACTAGCGGGATAATGTCAACAACTTTTGTATTGAATTGCTGACAATGGCCGGATTAAGAACAAAATGACATTATTATGGTTGAATTAGAAATTTACCCTAATAATTAAATATAATAAATCACTTACTTTTCAGGCTTCTTTGACCGTATGATTGTAAGGGTTTAATAGTTTATATTGTTTGTTGTAACAAGATCTCTAATGGGGTAAATGTGCATAGAAAGTTCGATTGTGATTAATTTTGTGAAAGGGGAGATGTACTTGGGTGAGCTATTAGTATATATATATTATGGGCTTTTTGTATTATTTCCCAATGTCAAGGAGCGTAGACTGTGAACCAGTCAATATGACTAATCAAGCTACTGCATCTGCATGAAAGTAACGCCGTATCAGTAGTAACAAGCCATCAACAATAAATCAATAATCAGTGTTCAGTAAGGACAGGGTATGGGTTGGATTTGGATTTGGATCCATTATATCATCATATGTGATGAGTTAACTCTGATCGCAGAAACGGCCTTCGGGAACGAGGGATAAGGCTGTCGACCCTGCCAAGCTGCACTAGCGGGAGTTGGTGGAGTGGGCTAGCCCTGTCATCTTTTTTTTATTTTTTTCGGAGTCCTATTTATATTGAACTTATAAATTCATCTCCAACATACAATTTGGAAAATCTGTCATAGGTAGTTGTTGGATAGCCTACCTAACTAACTGATGAGCATCCCCATTAACAATCCTATTGATCCAATTAAAAGATGGCGGACTCTAAGTTACTTAACAGGTTTGTTACATAAGAATTTAACGCAATCAAAGGCCATTTGCATCCTCCACCATTGAAATCTTTTATGACCTCTGTGCAGTCTTTTGGAACACAAAACTATATCTACCCAGAAAACAAGCCTATAAGGCAGCCACTTCTGTCGCTACCATTTCTGTTTCTTCAGATTCAGTAGTTTTGTATCTCCTAACAACTGCTCCAACTAGCTTTTCTACACCATTCCAAGCCATACAATCTGCACTTGTCCATCCGGTATCCCTATGGAAAATAGCATCAAACCGAATCAATATGCAATCATTGGGGATTACTGGAAAGATAGAATCCAAGTTATTCATATGGATAGGAAAATTGGTAATAGAGTTAGAAATATCTTCTCTGAAAGCCAGGAAGCATTTTGCTGCCATAGTGGAGCATTTCCTTAACAACTTAGGCCCTATTATATATTTTGGGTTCAAACTTTATTTCATTTCTGACTTCCCAGATAAAGTGAAGGGCATAATATAACAGAAAATATCAACCTGGTTAATGTCATCTTTTTAATCAAATGTGCATGATGCCTGAAGCTATACTCTTCATTCTGAAGTCAAATACATACAATAGCACTTGGCACAATTCAATTTATACCCACACTTCAAAGTAAGGCCTAAGAATTCAGAAACATTAGTGGAAACCAAGTCAAAGTTAAGCTCCATATGTAGCATTGCATTTACTTCTTTTGTATGTTTTGGATGATTAAATTACCCGGTCGTTCTCAGGGCGGCTCTGAGTTTGTGAGGGGCCTAGGAAAGCTCTTAGATTGGGCCCTTGTAAAACCCAAAAAAACTAGTAAAAAATCATTTGCAGATTGTTGATAATAATAATTAAACTTTTAAGACTCCAATAAAATCAAAATGATAGTAGTCTAGCGGTGACGACCTTCAATATTTTCAAATCTAACCTTGGTTCAACTCCTTCCAGTAGCATCTTGTCACTGAGATGGGGCCTTTTTATTTGGCAATTATATAGGGGACCTAGGAGGCTGCCTATGGTGCCTACCCCTCAGAGCCGGCACTGGTTGTTCTAGGGGAACACATGGTATGACACTATCTAGCAACGCAGCAAATGCAAATTGGCCTTTTTATTTGGCAATTATATGGGGGACCTAGGAGGCTGCATATGGTGCCTACCCCTCAGAGCCGGCATTGGTTGTTCTAGGGGAACACATGGTATGACACTATCTAGCAACGCAAGCAAATGCAAATTACATACTGCCACATGGAAAATACAACTTGATACGACCATAACCAGTCCCAAACAAAAAAATTAGGACAACAAAAAAGAAGAAGAAAGTGCAAGAAAGTAAACAGCTGTCTCTACCAAATTGAGCACCTTCTTCTCTACCTTCTCTTGTTTCTCTTATTCTACTTCTCTCCATCATTAATTTTGTTATTGTGGCAATCTCTCTCTCTTTCTCTTCATTATTCTATCAGACAATAATATTTAATTAGAACAAGTTTACACTTTACCCAAATTCATAAAGTTAATATATTTTTATAACTTCAATTTAGAACTTAGCAAAAAACAAGGTTTTTTTTTTTGGAATTGAACGAATTATTTTAAATATTTTGTTTTAATACTCAATTGATTTGAAAATTCTCATATTAAGGACCCAAATCTTTGTTCTAACATCACAAAATTTCATAGTCATGGTGGGTTAGAAAGGAGAAATGATTAGAAAGAAGAACTAAAAAGAGAAACAACAAATAAACAAGAGGAGGAAAAAAAAAAGGTAAAAGAAGGGAAAACAATTGCAACGACAACTAATTGGTATCTTAGTGGTGGCTGGTGGTTGTGGTTGTGGTCTTGTGGAGAAGGAGGCTCTCTTTATTGGTTTACCAATTTATCCAGTTGTTTAGGTTGTATTCTACGTAGATTGTTTCTATTGGTCGTGTTACACTTTTAGCGTCACACCTTGTGTTACACTATAACTTCCCTAAATTACCACCATTTATGTTTTCCAAAACATCTTTAAACTCTTTATTGGAACTTGGAACAACGGGAACTTCAACTACTACCGAGTGATTGTGCATGCCTTTTGACCATGAATAATTGTAAGAGATTTGAACTTATATTTTAATACATTCTATCTTGTTTACCTATTTGTCTTAGCTTATCCAATTCAATTAAGCGACAAAACTTTTGCAATTTGCAAGCAACTGCTACTAAATTACTTGTTACGGGCAAATATGGTGTATATATATATATACACAAGCAGGTTCCGTTTACCATACTTTTTATACTATAGTTTATACCACACCCCTCTACAAGATGAGTTAAGTACTAATAATTTATGAATATGATCTACTAACCATAGATAACATCTCTACAAAAATTCATCTCATTTAGAAATCTCTAACCTAGTTAAAAATCGTTATCAATTTTGATTTTTTAAAAACAATTCAAATTTTTCGATTTTGCAATCATCTTTTGACATATTTAAACATTATCAAATGAGTTGAAATTTTGTAGATGTGATCTTCATAGTTAGTTAAACACATCCACAAAAAAAAAAGTTATAATTTACATTGTACATAGAGTTATATGGCATGGTATAAATGCTAATTAATTTTATACCACACCCCCCCCCCCCTACAAGATGATCGAGTTAAATGCTAATAATTTGTGGATATAATCTACTAACCATTGATAATATAAATCACTCCGCCTTTGTTTTTTCTTGTGATGAAGTTGTATACAAATTGATGAACATACTTACAGTAAGGCATGAAATTCCAACGTACTATAACTAATTATAGAAGTGAAGAAAAGGCTTGGTAAGGTAAATGGAGATGGTATGTTAATTTCAATTTGGGATAGTACGCGTCTACACTCTACACATACACATACACATACACATACACATACACCAGGGCCGGCCCTGAGGACAACCCACACAGGCGGCCGGCTGGGGCCCTAAAAGTTGGCCAAATGTTAGGGCCCCCATGGTTGAAAGCAGTTGTGGTCAATTATTTTTTTTTCGGCCCAAAAAGACTTTAGCAAACAAACATCCTACTGTTCTTTTTTCGGCCCAACATTGGCTCCAAATTTGGCCCAAACATAAATCATTAAACATCGATACTAAACTGTACAGAAACTTGTTCTCCACGACTCCACTTCTCCTCTCAATCTCTTAGTCTCTGCAATTCCCTAAGGTCTCCCCAGTTCTCCAACTTGCACTCCACAATCTCCATTCCTCTCTCTTTTGTTGACTATACCAGTTACCATTGCATCTGCAGAAAGAAGTTTTTCAAAGCTGAAGTTGATCAAATCTTACCTTCGATCGAGCATGTATCAAGAAAGATAAAATGGATTAGCTATGTTATCTATTGAAAAGTCTTTAGTAGAAAAACTTGATTATGAAGACTTAATTAGTGATTTCGCAGCTATAAATATAAAAAGACTAGCTTTTCAATAGTGTTTAGTTTTTGTAATTGAATTTTGGTGTGAATTTGTTAATGTTAAGCACACATTTGATTCCGTAAGAGTACGAAGAAATTTGGACTTAATTTTTTATCAAATAAGAAAAAAAATTGACTGATGTATTTTTCATCATTTATCAGAAGAGCCCACACTTTAGGATCTCGCCTAGGGCCCCCCAAAACTTAAGGCCGCCCCTGACATACACATACACATACATATCCCACATTGGTTTTGTTTGAAACCAAGACAACTCAATGATCTTTGCTACTCTAAGTAAAACTATGGTTGTCAATGGCCTGGGACAAGTAGGGCTGGCAATGGGTTGGATCGGTCCGGATATATGCAAATCCAAAACCGATCCGCTTTCCAACAATACAAACTCAGAATCGGACCCGACCTGAATGGATATTTGAGTTAGAGAACCAGAACCGAACTGAAATTTTTTTTTTGATTCCGGATCCGATCCGTTCCGAACCAATAAGCTCAATTTCAACCCGATGAACTGAGTTTTTTTTTTTTTTTTTTTTTCAATTGAATCATAATTTTCGTTATATAAATATTAAATAATTTTTTTTTGCTAAACACAAAAACAAGGTACACAAATCCAAAAGGCATAATGAATGATTTGAAATCCAAATTTGTAAAGGAGGATTCTACTTTAGATAGAAACCATATTTTTATTATGTAAAAAAATATCGTAATATTACATATATATTTGGCATATCTTATTTTGGAACTTTAAATATTGCAATGTTGCATAAGGTAATAGAAATATATGGTGGAGAAAAATTATGAAGAATAAGACTAAAATTTTTAATCGGGTCATGCCCATAACGGTTCGGTACATACTTAATCCAGAACCAATCCAATAAGAGTCCGGTTCTTATTTTGAAGACCCAGAACCGGTCCAATATGCTAACTACCTGTCTCAGACCCGTTTTTATTGGTTCGGACCGGATCGGGTATCGGTTCTTACCCGACCCATTGCCAGCCCTAGGGACAAGTCCGAAACCCGATTGAATCCGAACCGATAAGATAAGGACTTAGACTTTACATTTAGTCCGATAAGATTATTGGGCCAAGTCTGGATATACCTTTGTCCGGTCCAATAAAAGTCGGTCCGAAATCTATGGTATATTTGTATGTTTTATAGTTAATATTAGTAACATTGAGCCCGTTATATGAATTCCAAATGAACTCCTCCACCAAAAGTGGATTTATAAGATGAATTTAGGGATGATTTTTTGTGAAGATAGTCTTCTCATAATAGAGAATCTTATTACAAAAATCCCAAACAAAAATATTTAACCTTGCCAAAAATTGTTTTGAAATTTGAAAAATATGGACCGTTGGATAATTTTATAACACTATAAGCAAATTTTGATACGTCTAAACATCTTCAAATGTGCTGATTTTTTGTAAGTATGATATATATTGTAGGAAAAACATCTCCACCAAAAATCAGCTTCTAATTCATTATTTTTCATGGTGGAGTTTCTTTGGAGTTCGTATAAGTGGAGTTCATATAACGGGCAGGTAGTAATATATTTACTAATAGTGTACATTGAAAATTGGAAACAATGTTGGTCACTGTTGTGCCCCAAGAGATGGGGGTTCAACTCTTGCTACTTACAAATTTGATTGATTTAAAAAAAAAAAAACAATTTTCATGTATTGCTAATGGACCTAGGCCTAGCCCAAATCCGAATTTGTCCAATAGGACTTAGACTAAGTTTGGACTCGAAAATTCATATATGTTCTAGGCCAGGCCTGGACCTAGGTGTGTTCCTGTTCAGGTCCGGCCCATTGACAGCCCTAAGTAAAACCTACTAATTGTTGCATTAGCAATGCAAATGATATGTCATATTTTGATTATCCGCATCCGGCATTCTATGAAATACTAAGTAGTTGCAACTCTAAAGTTGCTTACAAGTATATGTTAGCTCGTCGATCTTATTTTTCTTGTAACCAATTAATGTGAACCAGTATAACAACCACACTGTGACTTTAAAGAACGAAGTTATGGTATCAACATTAACTTTGGTCCTGGCCATTTAAGAAAACAGTATAGAACCGGCCTCCAGTCAGGTAATCAAGTTGCAACCTTCATTCTGTTGCCCTCTCTGTATTTAACTTTGTTGCCCTCAATCTTCATTTATTACTCGAGCAGTCGAGATTAAACCTGGATGCAGGTAAATCAAAATCTAGAAGATCCATTTACTTAAAAACACTTAACTTGACTGGATTTAGGTATTCCTGCATTCCAACAAACTAGTCAAAGCTGGCTCAGAATGTTATCTAATAATATGTTTACAGGCATAGTCTCGAACAGATATGCTTATTCCATTCACTCTCAAGTCTCAACTCCTTCTCTTTTTAAGATAAGGGTGGGTTAGGCCGTTAGGGTAACATCGACAATTTTACTTAATAGTTACCAGAAAAAACAAAAACAATTTTACCCAATGTATATTTCATTATTAAGAAAATAAAGATGAAATGTATGGACGCATGGTTGAAGAAGAATTATAGCAGTACAAGACTGAGCATCAAGAATTGACACTTCAATGGTGGGTGTCCCCTACATGGGGTAAGTGAGTAACCCACCAAAAATCAGAACCCAAACTAAAGTCCAAGTAAATATGGGGCAGGAATGCAGGATGACAAGGCCCCATCTGATTGGTTTCAGGATTATACATCTTCAGTTCTTTCCAGACAGTGCAAAATGCCACATGTCTTCATATATATTGAGATAATAACATTTTTTTTTTTGATAAACTAAAGATAATACCGATATTTCTACTCTATAAGGCCTATAAGAGATGCACAGTAATCTACATTGAATAGATTTTGAGCTATACAAAATTACAAAGAAAGGGTACTCTCAAAACATTTTTTTTTTGAGCCGAGACCGTTGGATCCGAGATCTAACGGTTCGAAAATAAAAACAAACTCATATTCTCTCTCTTCTTTTTTGTTTTTGATTTTTGAACCGTTGGATCCGAGTCGAAACACTCATCCTTATAGGAATATCCTCGTGGTAGCCCAGATCTTTTTTTTTATTATTGTTTATAATTCGTAATTGTACTTTCAAACATGGGTAGTGGAAGTGTGGAATCACTTGAACTCTGGTGTGCATTGGTGATTGGGAATTGCTTGAGAAACTACCAAGCAACTCAACAAAGTCAGCACTCTGATCAACTTTCCATCAAACATCATTTCCTTCTCTCCAGTGCAGTTCTTGGCAGATTGAGTGAATGACAATTGACAACGGGCGTCCTCGAGTACTCCCAGAGTCCCAGTGCTCCAACCCTTCCAACAAAAGAGGAAAAGAGTACGCTCAAAGGCAAAGGCTAATAATCAGTCTCAATGGTCATCCCATAAACAGAAACTAGAGCACATGTCCGTAGAGTCGTAGACACCAGACTCAACACTCCATATTAAAAGTTTAAAACCAAGTAACGGGTGAAAACTGAAAATTGGCAGCCCCACCTGGCACCTCACTCCTCACTGACTTTGTGTAAACAGGTCATTTTCTCATTTCACAATCATCATCACTGAACGAGACCCCAGTAATAATTCAAGCCAATCCCCTGAACTGAAATTGGAAATATGACATAGCAAAGTGAAGACAGAAAATCATCAGAGGACCCAAATGAACAATAGGCAAACAGAAGTCAGAAATTCAATTTCATTTCTACATTGACATCGTCAAGTGAGGTGAAAGAAAAAAATGAGTAAATCTCATTGTACACATTGCATTGATATTGAAAGGTACTAACTCTTACAGTCTCTACAATTGGGAAGAAGATACCATAGCTCTTCGCAGCATCAAGAACACATTACCCACTGGAATCTCAAAAATTAGGAGGGAACAAAAATAGATTACACCTGAAGCTCTAAATTGCAATTCCACGCTTGGGACCTTGCAACAAATTCCCTCCTTTAATATCTAGTTCAAATCAGTAAAACTTCTCCTGTTTGGGCAACGGCCAGACCCATCCAACTTTCTGTCAACTCCACACACGCTTTACATTTCTCTTGGACGCAAGACACAGTCACTAGAATTGGCGTCTGTGCAAACATGCTTGCTGGGGCTTATTGAAAAATCTATTGCGGGTGCCACACTACCACCAACTATATGGGGGTAGTGAATTGAATCCACACGTGTGAAATTTTCTTTATGTATATGAAATCAATCGAGAAAATTACAGGATTTAGTATACACAGGAGAACAATCTAAGTACCTTAGCTCCGTCTCCCAATAGTCACTTGGCTCAATCAATTGCTTGGCACTGAAACTTTCATCACAGCCAATGAGACATTGAAACCTTTTACCCCCCAAGATGAAAGGGGGTGATCAGGTGTATACAACCAAGTACAAATTCAGCTTCATTGGATCGTTCTCGTGAGCTTGCATTTTGAAATGAAGATAGTGGCAGTGTAATTCAAACTACACAACTTCAATAGCTCGGCTGACCGTTGCTTCAAGCCAGGATTGCAACCACTCTGAATGACTAACAGAAGTTTTGCAGCAAGACCGGCTTCAACAGCTAGCGATGCACACTCCTCTGGTGCTAGCTTGCAGACTGCCCACAAGATCGACAAGGCATACTGCGTACAGCTCTCTGAAACCCGCATTAAGAGCTTCACTAGAACTGGTATTGTTTTCGGGCAATCCTTCAAAGCTGACTTCCCTTCTGGAAGGGTGGCCAGTGCGTCCAAGATGTAAAGAGCATACTCCAAGCAATCAGGATGTAAACTGGGCAGAAGTTCAATTAAGTGAGGAACAGCACCAATACTTACAACCAAATTCCTTAGCTGCTTATGCGAACATATCGTCCTTAGAAGGCTAAGACCAGCTGAGGTTCCATTCGAATGCCGCTTATCCTTGACCAGTCTCATTAATCCAACTAAAAGACTCAAACTCGATACAATTTCCGACCGGAAATCTTTCTCATCCATCAACATTTCAATTAATCTAGTACAACTAATCTTCGTCTCAAGTGATCCTTCATTCAACATATCAACCATTAACGAAATTTTCGCGGGCTGCATCAAATTCGTCTTCGATTCAGAGTCAAGTGACAAATTCACAAGAATACCAATTGCTTCAGACCCAACAGCATGAGAAGTAAATGGACCCAATAGAGATGAAATTAAAGAAACCCCACCTTCATCCACAACTGTCTTCCTTGCAGAAGCATGATTAACCACAACTTTTTGAAGCTCTTTCAAAGCCTGAACCCTTGCTTGGCCTTTGACCTTCTTCAGCGTCTCCAACAACTCAGATGCTCTCCCTTGCACATCTTCTGATCTCTTCTTCATTAGCAAATACTTCTGAGAAAACCAGCTATAGATAAGATGGTAAAGTGTCTTGTTTGGTGTGACTGAATCATCCCAAAGCTCTTGCATAGTTGTGGGGCAAGTGAAATGGCCTAAAGAAAACCATTTCAAGATATTGGATCTCTCGTAAGTTTGACCAGTGCAGAGAGTAACTGGATCTTGCATAGGTTCTAAAGAGATTGGGCAGATGAATACCGAAGGAACATCCGATAAATCGAGTTCTTCAATCATCTTTTTTAAATCATACTTCTCACCACCAACCCCAACCCCACCAAAACCTCCTCCACAAACACCACCCAACACCCCATCTTTCACTGCTGTATCCAGATCTATCACATGCCCACCTCCACCTACATCAAACCTTACATCCCCATCTCTCCTTCTACTAGAAACATCCAACATGGTCATTCTTTATAAAATCGATAATAATAATAAAAAAGACTTCTTTTTCACAATCTGATTACCACTATTTCTAGTGCTGCCACACACTACATGTGTGAAAAGGAGAGGAAGACAAACCGAGTTCTCTAGCCATTGACAAAATATCCTTTCAATGGGGACAATTTTTCTCTTGTCTTTTTTTTTTTTTTTTTCCTTTCACTTTATCTCTCTTTCTCTCAGTCAAAAGACCATATCAGTATCTCACTACAGTCATCATCACACACATCATAAACGTATAATCAAAATCTTCTTCCCAAAAACCAAAGCCCCTCATCACTACTCATTTCTCTTTTACTTCCTCTTCAAGCTCAAAAAGTACGAAATCATCAATCCCAGATCAATATCAGCAGTTTCCACTTTAAAATAAAAACCCCACCAAAAAAACAGAAAAAGCCCACCAAACACAAATTTAGAAATGTAACTAAATTGAAGATAGAGAGAGAGAGAGAGAAGAGGGTGCAGAGAAAAGGTTTATGTATCTCTCCTGCTGTAGAGCTCTTCTTCTTCTTCTGCTCTTCTTTTTGGGGCTATTGCTTAATCTCTCTTCTCTCTCTCCTCTCAAATTCCCAAAAATATGATTTTTTTTTTTTTTTTTCTAAAAAATATAATTAAGATTATTGTTATCGATATTTGACCGGTTATAGCCAGTAAATTTTCTCCCTCGACTCGCGCACCACACGTGTAGTCATAACACTTTTGTTACCCTATTTGTGTGAATTTACCTTTTGGCCCTATTTGTGTCAAAGTCTCCCTTTAACTACTTTTCCTATTGTTTGGCTGAAAAGACTCGCTTATTGTTAGTGGACTTGTTAGGTAAACCGTAAACCTCATTTGTAAATATTATTAATAATAATAAAAAAAAATGTTAGAACATTTTATGTGTGATGCTTTTTAATTAACGGGCCAGGGTGTAAGTAAAGATTAAATCTGGACTCTCATTACGAAACTACATTACTCTCTTTTAAGAATTTAAATCTTCTGTTTGCACTAAAAAAATTAAAAAAAAATGGCTTGGGCTACCCGAGAAACCGTTGGATGTATAATTCAACGATTCGAAAATAAAAAACAAAAAGAAAAGAGTTTGTTTTTTATTTTCGAACAGTTGAATCACACAACTAAAAAAAATAAGGCTTTCTAATGATTGATTTGTCATTTATCAAAAGAAAAATAATCACAACCAGATGCATTTCAATTTCCAACTAACTCCACTTTAATTTTCACAATACTGATAAAAAACTCAAAATATAAAAAAACCTACAAATATGGATATATACCCGATTATGGCTTATGCAATTATGCCCAACTCCGCCATAATTAAAGAATAAATAATACGCAGTTACGCACACGGTCAGTCAACCTCCACACGACCTAAAAAATCAGTCCTCTTTCTACTTTTCCACTGCTAGTCAAGCCCGTGTAACCGTGAGTTGCACCAAAATAAACGGCTAGCTTGAATGAATGAACTTCTCGATATAACAACAAATAAAAGTAATAAAAAAGTGAATAATAATGTGAAGCACGGGACCCACATGACTGCCACTTTTTTTAAAGTTGCCCTAGATCAGCATTTGACCAAAAATTAGGTGTTTCTTTGACTGTACTTCTCGGGTGGCTTATCTGGTCTGTTCTTTGACTGCTTTGCATGGGGAGTCTCCTCATCTCTTGCATGCTTTAAGCAATTAGCCAATAGAGCAATGACACTTGGGGATTCTACCCTGTGCTACCACTGTATTTGGATTTAATTGTTGAAGGATTAAGATTAAATTAAGTAATATTATAGCCTGTAAATTGAAAGGGAGTGGGAGTGTATTTGAATTTCTATTTGTATATTCTGTTGGTGCAGTGGATACAGGTGGTGTGATTGTTGATGAAATATTTAAGCTGGAATATCCTCTTTTTGTATTGGATATTGTGCTTTTGAGTGTACCAAACGGTCCTATCGTTGACTAAAACAGGATACATACATTCTGCTCTACCATTCTTTTCTTATGAGCTTGAATGGATCTCACGTTTGGGCCAGTTATCTGCCAGGCTCTCCAAGATTTTAACTGTTATGATTTTACTACAACTATATTTTGATAGAGCTTATCATATTAAACATCAGATTTTACTACTGGACGTCTAATTTTTTTAACATCAATGAAATATGTGGATCTATCAAAAAGTCATGCTAAATATTAAAAGTTTACGAAATGATGAGTTATTATGATGTGAATTGCAGTATGGATTTCGGTAATTTAGTTCCAATCTGGAGCGTGTGGATAACACAAGCGAATTACCTTTTCCAAACGACAGGGTTGGAGCTTTTTATTAGAATACACGTTCACGTGTTGTCTTCTTTAACGAAGAGGAGAGAGTAGTCAAAGTACTTCATTAGTTGCATCACGTAACACAAGACGTATTTTGCTCAATGAAGGACGTATTTTGCTCAATGAAGGCATGGATAAATTTGTTATTTTGAGTTTTTGACTAATATACACGTGAGTCTCGCATCTTGGATACTGGTTCGGAAGAAATAGATTTCTTTACGTGTGGTGGAATAGAAATATAGAAGGAGAAAGTGCAGAGTAGCAGAAACATGGCACATGTGAAGATTGGGGCGGGGACTTGGACGACGACTACGTGACGCCCTCTTTGTTTGATGTGACATATTACGCAACTACAGTCCCCCAAAGTTATTTATATTTGCTTTTGGACTTTTGACTTCAAATTTTACTCATGATTTATAGTTCAATTCTTCAATATGACCACCCAGAAACATAGATGAACAGTTGAGATTCCAGATTGGTCGAGGATGAAGTCCTAACGAATAATTGACTAGACAATGGATTAGGTATAAATTTGTTGGAACCGTAATCATTTGGTGCAATGTTATTATGTAGTATGATCGATTTAAGTGAAACTTTTGAGAATGGCAAACAGTAGTTATCCTGGTGACAGTCGGCTCTTTAAAGGATTTTAAATAAAGATTTTAAATAAGTATTAAATTTAAAATATTTATAATTTTATCTACAAAATAATTTAAAATTTAATTTTTTGTGTATATAATATACTAATCATAAAAAACATTTCTACAAAAATTTAACTCGTTTGATATTATCTAATTTACATAAAAATTGTTGTCCACTTTGAAAAAAATATTTAATAGCCTAGAAATGTCTAGTTTTTGCAATAATCTTTTGTCAATGTTAAAAATTGTCAAATGAGTTGAATTTTTGTAGAGATATTATTTATGGTTAGTAAATTATATATACAAAAGATTAGATTTTAAATCATTTTATAGGTAAAATTGTGGATGTTTTAGATTTGGTATTTATTTAAAGCCCTTTTAGGAGTTGGGCTGTGTGTGTGAGAGAGAGAATCTCCGTAAACAGTATCATTTTCGCCTAAATGGATTCTATTATTACGATTCCGGTCAAAAAGATATTATGTAATAACATAAGTGAGGAAGGGGTAAAACTATCAATTTCTATAGTAAAATTCAATCGTGAAATTTAACTTTTTCTTCTGCCCTGCCAAACCAGCTGACTGAAATTAAGACATTGCCCTCGATTTTACAATAATTTGCGATAATGCCACTGACTAAATTTTAATTTTTTGTTCTGCCCGCACACGTGACATAGCTCAACTCCCAAAAAGACCTTAAAATAAGTACCAAATCTTAAACAATCCACAACTTCACCTACAAAATAAATTAAAACTTAATTTTTTGTGGATATGCGCTACTGACCATAAAGATCATCTTTACAAAAATTTAGCTCGTTTGATAATTTTTAACATTATCAAATGATTATTGCAAAAACGTAATATTTCTAGACCGTTAGATATTTTTTCAAAAGTGAACAACAAATTTTATATAGGTTAGAAGATATCAAACGAGGTGAATTTTTGCAAAGATGATATTTATGGTCAGTAGATCATATCCAAAAAAAAGTTTTAATTCATTTTGTAGATTAAGTTGTGGGTTGTTTTAGATTTGGTACTTATTTTAAAATCCTTTTATAAGCCGAGCTATATACTAGAAAGTAGACCCGTGGCACAGGTTCTTTTAAAAACTTGCTCAACAATCATAATTATACATATATAAATTTTCTAAGTAATTCTTGTTTTCGTCGCTTAATCTATTTTAATTTCCTAACAAATTATTTTAATTAAGTCTTAAAAACCCGTTTTAATTTCTCAACAAATTGTTATAATTAAGTTTTAAAAAACCCATTTTTTAATTGAGATAAGGATCTCGTTTTAATTTAGAAGTGTGTGTTTCCGTTTTAATTAGAAGCATTAGACTATTTTTTCAATAGGAAAAGAATTCACATTATAATATGAGAATGATTCCCGTTTAAATTTGAAGTGCTAGAATTTTCCTTTTCAATAGAAAAAATCCCGTTATAATACGAGTTGATGAAGTGAAATTTTAAGAAAGCTAAAAAAATACCCCTTATGAGAGCTTTAATATTAATATATAGATATAGATAAATATGAAGCATTTCAAAATTTTGACAACTCCAAAATCTAAAATTTCAGACAGTTTCAAAATATTCAAAGCAAAATTTAATATTTGCATTTTTCAACCCTTAGTCCTTTACATTATTAGGTCAATTTTATCAAAAAACTGAAATATTTGACAAAATTTTGAGTTTTCATTCAAAATAATTACTATGATTATAGTACAAAATATAAGGATATGTGATAAATCGACCTTTGAAATCTAGATATGTATCGTGTATTGGATATATTTGTTTATGGAGGATATGATATTAATTTGATACTATTGATCGAATGGATATCGGTGGATATATTAATATCGATGGTTGATTTTTTTATGTTAATATATATTGATATATTTTGATATTTTGTACTATGCATGAAATGAGAGTCAATTTTGATTTTTGTTCTAGTTCAACAAAAGATTATAAAACTCGGCATAGGAACCAACACAAGTTAAGCACATACATAGGGTCATTTTGCTTCTAAGTTATAACACCAGTAACCTATGTATAACCTCCAAACATTTTCTAACCCATTATTTTGGCTTTTCTTTGATTTAATATTTTATTCAATTTGCTTCAATTTTGGGTTACTTTTATTTTTTTGCTTAAGACTCTGATTGATCTTTTCTTGTTCTTTTATAATTCTTTCATTCGTTCCGAATGACGTATGTAAGTTTTGAAGTTTTGTTCACCAAATTAATAGTACACCTTTTAGCGTTGTACTTGGATTGGTTTTAGTTGTGCAAGTATTTTTTTGAAAAACATAATAGATATCCGTCAAACTGTGTGGATTATAGGTATAAATGGGTGCATTCCATTATGGTTTCTCAGTTACAATTTTGATGGTTTATAACTAAGTCGATCTCATTTTTCATTTTAGAGTTTGGCTTTATATACCATGTTTCGATGGCTACCTTTTTATCCATACTTAAGTTTGAGAAAAGTTCATCCAACAACAAATAATGGGATTATAGGGTATGATATGATAAATGAAAAGTTGGGCTATCAATTCTTTTTCTAATCTAGAATTAATTGATGAATTTGAGATGATATGATACGAAATTTTCTTCAAAATATCTTGATGATAACATAGATTTAGTATTTCACATGGACATCTAAGGGTGTAGAGGGTGGATGATCCCCATGGAACACAATTATTTTGTTGCTGTGCTTATAAAAAGAATTGTGTGCATGATGAGAAGTTGAAATTACTTTGAATTGCATGCATCATTAATACAAGTTTTTTGCCATTTGACCATAAACCCATAAAATAAAATCGTGGATATTTGCTATATATAGGTTTCTTAAGCGATTAGTAATTTTTTAAAGTCACCCCTGCCATATCTATTCGCGCATCTCACGGATTTCTTAATGATCTGTAGTTGGAGAATAAGATATAGTCATAGGGATGGAAAAGAAGAGCATAAACAGGTTGGTGTCACATCGTATCTTCCAACCCTGAATATATTGAGCATAGAAGGGTATTGAGTCGGTTTGTAGTATGGAGACAATGACATTTCTGGACTGCTAGACTTAGGCGAGCATTCAAAGTTATGAACATCATTTAAAATACATTTCCAAAAAAAAAAAATCTACCCTAGTGAATTATAACGTAGCACAATTTATTTATTTCTGATTCTAATGGTTTTAGTTAATTTGGTCTACATTTATATAATGTTTTATCTACATTTACTTGCCAAATCACAATTGGTCAAAAAGAATATAGATAATTTTGTTTGTGTATTTCATTACTATGTATTAATGATTTTTATATATCTCTTATTTTTCGTTGGTTTTGTTTTGTTTTCTTCACATGCATGAGAGTTCATGTAAGTGATTGTTCAAAGTTCAAAACACTATATAATGAAAGTTAGTGATTCACCCTAAACCCGTCTCATATGTGACCTACGATCACACTTTGTATTTAGTTATATCTATCTATATCTTAATATTAAAGCTCCCGCAAGGGGTATTTTCCGAGCTCTATTAAAATTCCACGTCATCTCCTATTAAAACGATAATTTCTCTCCTATTTGAAAAACGGGAATTTCTCTTCTATTATAACGAGAATTTTTACCATATTAAAACAAATTCTAACACTTTTAATTAAAGCGGGAATCCTTCTCCTATTAAAATGAGAATTCTTCCCTATTGAAAATTAAAAAATCTAAGTATCTAATTAAAGCGGGAATCATTCTCCTATTAAAACATAATCTCTCTCCCAATTGAAAAAACAGGTTTTAAAACTTAATTTAAAACAATTTGTTATAAAATTAAAAATAGTTAGCGACTAAAGCGGTAGTCCCAATTTTTTTAAAAATATAAATGTTTTCAAAAGATTCCACAAGGGGTATTTTTAGAGCTCTATTAAAATTCCACGTCATCTCCTATTAAAGCGAGAATTTCTCTCCTATTTGAAAAGCGATATCTTTTTTTTATAACGGGAATTATTCTCCTATTATAACGAGAATTCCTTTTCTATTAAACAAATTCTAGCACTTCTAATTAAACCGGAAATCATTCTCCTATTAAAATGGGAATTCCTCCACCATTGAAAAGGGAAAATCTAGCATATCTAATTAAAATGTGAATTATTTTTTTATTAAAACAAAGATCTCTCTCCCAATTGAAAAAACGGTTTTTTAAAACTTAATTAAAACAATTTGTTGAAAAATTAAAACGGGTTAGCGACTAAAACCGAAGTTCCAATTTTCTAAAAAAAATCTAAATATTTTCAAAAGAGCCAGTGCATATGCACGGGAATACAAGCTAGTTAGTTAGTATTTTCCCTTACCATGAATTTGGTATTATTAGAGTTATGTGTGTTAATAACTCTTGGGACTTTTAAAGAGGCCCTGCATAATAATTGTCTTCTCAGCTTGGAGTTCTTAATCAAATTTAGGTAGTTATATCATAGAACGATGAACATGAGTATATCCTTTTCATTTGGGTTGGTTGAAGATATTGCAGCCATGAACTGATCAAATTATAAACTTCCTCACCACAAGATTTCTTTAATGCCACTTGGCCGGGGATGGAATATAGCTTCTGCTACTTCATTGTCCCCCTTCATAGTCTTTTACAAATTAATCTATTTTAAGGCAAAAGCATTTGAAATCAAAGGATCCAAGAGATTTCACATCTACAATATCTTCGACCTGTCGAGGATACTACCTTGACCTAAAAAATTTGTTTCTTCCATTTTGAAAAGTTATTCTCGAGCCCAAGCGGGGCACTCACTGTAATTAAAGTCTGCGAATAATTTTTTAACTTATTTGATAGCTTATATATTCTGAATGAAAACTTAGCTAGTATCGCCTGTAATTTGATTTGTTTAATTGTATTAATTTTTATTTAGTGCATTTATGTTAGTTGAAATCTTGAAAGTATATTATAATTATATTAACATGTAAAGTTTGCTTCATTTTTTGGGTAACCAAGGTAGCTCAATTTTTTTGAGTGTTTTATTCATCTTACTTAGTATCTTACGGCACTTGAAATTTTTGGGAAACTAAATCTGCCGTATAAGGTGAGATTTTTTATGTGGCAGTTATTACATGAGATCATACCAACTGCGGACCTCCTATGCCGGAGAGGTTTAATGGTGAAGAAAGAATGTTCTCTTTGTGAGTGTGTGGACGAAGCACCTATGCATTTGTTTGTCAAATGTACGTTTGCTAGAGCGATTTGGCTGGGACTTGGTCTGTCAGTTTCGGTGGATTACTATACTGGTGACACCTTCAGAGAGTGGTTACAATACATGTTTAAATGTTTAGAGTATGAAGTCGATGCAAGAAGGTGGATGACTACACTAGGTGCTGGGCTATGGACCATATGGTTGGCGAGAAATGATATTATCTTCAATGGAAAACCACAACAGCCTCTCCGTAGTGTTATCAAAGCAAGAAAGATGTCGGAAATCATGGCTGCGATTGTTGACACTCGAAATCAAAATGGCTCAGAGAAAATTGAAATTAATGTTAAATGGGACTGCCCACCATCTCGCTGGATTAAATTGAATACTGATGGATCATCTTTGGGGAATCCAGGTGCAGCAGGGGCTGGGTGTTTATTCAGAGATGGAAATGGTATGTTCATAATGGCCATTGCTACTCCCATTGCTTTCTCTACGGCTTTTTTGGCTGAGGCAATTGCAATGAAAATAGGATTACAAGCTGCAAAAGCGTCAAATCTGGCAAATGTTCTCGTTGAAACGGACTGTCGAATGCTTTACGAGGTCGTAACAAATTTGTCATCCCCATTACCAGCAAGTGCAAAAGAGCTGATAAAGGAAATTCGGGACTTATTCTCGGAAGGAAACTTTCAAGTGAATTGGAACTACAGGGAAGCTAATTATGGGGCTGATGCATTGGCAACGTTCGCGGCGCACACAGCAGAAACAATGACATGGGATACTACATTAGATCAAGAGAATAGATTACAAAATGGATGGATGTTACCTAAGTTTTCTTCGGTCTGGAATGTAACTCCACCTCCTTTCTTAGGGAGGTGGCTTAATCATGATATCATGAATGTTTGTAAGAGGAGGATGACTTCAAGATAATAACATATCTTTAGCAAAAAAAAAAAAAAATCTTACGGCACTTGAATTTTTCCAATGATGGTTCTCATAAGGTATGTGGAATTACGTAAAAGGAGGGGGTTTATAATAGTGGATATTTCGATTTAAAGAAAATTGGGAATGCAACAGAATGTGGATACAGGTATGCCTGCATCTGCTTTTAAATTATATTTAATATAATAGGTGTTATCATTCCATTTTCACTGTTGGGGTTCATTACTAAGTCAATTACATATTTACATGTACTATTTGACGTAGAAATAAAATGGGAACTGAGGTCAGAATAGTAAGACTGCATAGCAATATATGTCCAAACATGTGGTCAAGTTGTATGGTAGTGAGATTTTTTCCATGTTCTATTGCCTTAGTTTGGTATTGTCACGGTACACTGTTTCTTATACGTTTTATTGCCTCGGTTTGGCATTTATCACGATTCGTGCGTACTCAGCTTTTATTGAATACTTATGTTACAAGTATCCAAACTGAGCTACACATCAATTGTTCAGTCTTCAAACCGGTCTTTCAAGATCGATACATAGTATGGTTTCAATGGATTCTGATTGTGTGGAATAAAAACAGTAGGGGGCTAATTGAAAAAGGAGGAGAGGGGGGGGGGGGTTTCTAAATTATTAATAAAGGGGGAGCTGGTTATAATTTCAGTGAGAGAAGTACTTCTCAATTAGATAAATAGAGAGATTAAAATTTGCTATTCGATGGTGAGAGTTAGTTCCGGAAAACCGGCTATCATATAGTGTAGAGATTGGAAATAATTCTGAGCGTATCTTTTGCAAATGTCATATTGTAGTGTTAGATATATAATATTGCATCTAGAGGGACATTTTGTTATCACTCATCACAAATCTGCCTCAAACAAAAGTACTTTGCACATGTAACATATATTGACAAGCTAATCTCACATAAACATTTATTGGTTTCTTTCAAAAAGAGAAAAAAATTTGTACAATTTTGAGTTGTGTCAACTATTTCGGGCTGTAACGTATTATCGATTTTCTTTTAAATTTGCAATTGGCATGCGATAAACAATTAGTAGCATAACTGCATGGATAGCTTGATCAATAATTAATTTGAGATGTGATAAGTAGAGTTAAAGCGACAATTCAAACATATTTGCTTTTATGTGTGCAACAATTATTATGGACATGGTTTACATGAGTGTCGTTTCAAGGAATAATGGGCATGATATACTAAGGTTAGTAATAGTCCTCGATGAAGTTTCATTTGTAAAATTCTTATAAAGTAGTATATTGATTTAATAAATGACCTATTGCAGGAACATACAATTCAAGATTCGAGAGAATATGTTCATGCTTCTCAATTTTTATAGAAATTTATAGGTCTGCCTGGGGACATGTGTGGCTTCCTTGGCTCCCAAGAGGTATAAATATGCTATCAATATATATAACCAGTAGAAATTGTTTGAGAAGATCCTTCATTACTCAAAGTATGAAGGCAAGGATGTGGTATGTTGTAATTTTTGCATTAGGCTTGGGCACGTTCAGCTATGTGGTTGTTACCCAGACAGATCGTCCCCTTTTCTTTTTGGAACTAATTATCAAGCACTGATTTGGTTTCAACTCTTTAACGGGATTTGTAGTGGATATAAGCAAAGCGTGTACAAACTCAATTTGGCACTACCACCTATTTGACACAGGAAGAATAGTAATAGGAAGTTTTGTTTTGAATTTATGTAAGACATCCACTTGGATTTCTTTGAGAACCAAAGAATGTATTTTAGAGTTGGATTGTATAAAGTTTATGGTTAGTAAGAGACGTTCTGTATGCAACTCATATATTAGTTGTTTAATAGCATTGATGGACACAAGAAAAATAGTGGCAATAATTTTCACATAAAGGATTGCACCAACACTATTTTTTTTATAAATCTTTTTATTACTGATCATTATGTGGAGTACCCATTAATTTAGATGGTTTAGAATGTCCTTGCCCATTTCTCTGATCCCATGGTTGACAACCACTACAAGCCCAAATAGAGAGGAGTAATTTCATGGCCAGCTAGAATTTTGCTAGGAATTTGGACTTACTCAGGCTAGGAACATCGTTTAGATTACCTATACCAACATTATAAATTACAACAATGAATAATTTGATTTTTATTTTCCTCTAATTTCAATGGTTGTTCATCTTTTGGAAATATGAAATGATTTACAATTAGATTTTTAATTACTGTACATCTCTATTAATGCATACTTTTACTGTATATATCTATTTATAGCAATTAACTAAACACAACCCTCTAGAAATGCGTAGCCTATTACGATTTTTTATGAAAAATATCAGTATAGATCGGTGATTTGTAAGAAGTGCAGTGATGCTATTTGCTATTTTCTTTTGTTTTTCAGTAATTGCATTCTGTTGTTTGTTTTATTCAAACTGTTGTACCTTTCTGCAGGTCTATCTAGGTGATTTCAGAAAAAAGTATTGACTACCTTTGATGAATGAAGATTGAAGAGTTCGCTAGAAGCAATTGTTAATTTTACGTACTTCACCGTTAGATTATGCCAAAATTGTTTTCTCCTTGGCAATGTAATATAACAGCTTCAAACTTGAGGTTCAAGATAAAAAAATTCCAAACAAACTAAAGAAAAAAAAAACATAGCACACATGAAGAGATGGTTTTTTCTTTTCGTAAGAAACCGATCGAATCAAATTTCTTTGTAAGTAGTCGAATTTTTAGAGAAGGAAATAAATGTTTACTCGTACAAGTCTTTTTTTGTTGGGTTTAGCTTTCCTTTTTGGGTAGGAAGAGTTTTCTGTTTTTAGTAGTATATACTAAATAGGACTCTCAAAGTATTTTTTTTAACACAAATCCCGAGAAAATCAGGACCACCACTTAAGTCATTATACCTTGCTTAAAAACTAAACTGTTTTGTATTATAGATGGTGGACACAAGTGAAAATGTTTACATAGAAATGAGAAGAAAATGATACACTATGTATTCACTCTCTACATAGTCTTTGAAGGACAACACATACACTTAAAATATCCTCCCAAGGAAATACACTCACTGAAAATAGCCTCCCAAGGCCACCTTCATATTACACCACTCCAAGGTGATTATCTTGACAAGTTTATTGGAGTTAACGTACATTTTATTTTTTTTCTTTGTTGATAGTTCATACAAGTACAGTTGGCCATATATGTTTTATATGTGACTTAGTAACATTTGCAAGCTGGCAATACGTCTATAAGGTGACATTTTCATATGTATGCTTCATGCAGGCAAGTGGGACTGAGGGAGTTCATTGCTTGCAGGTGGGTGCCCTATTAATCCTCATGTTAGAAACTTAGAAAGTCAGTAGGATGGATAGTATGATAGCGCAAAGAAGTCTCGCAATAGATTTACAAATAAATTATATCTTTTTGTTTGTCACCCACAATCTGTTTTCTCCAAGAGTTAAAATCTATTACATTGTTCGAATTTTTCTATTACGGCAATCAAGCTAATATTTCTACTGTTACATTGGTTACCTTTTTGTTAAAAAAATTCTTATATTCATTCCATTGCGAAATAAACCATGACAAATAACTTAAAATGTTAAAGTAAAATGAAATGCTTCATATCATTCATCAACATGACAATATCATCACAACTATCATGTTGGTAATTTATTTTTGAGTATGTTCAAACAAAGTAAATAAACAATAATGCTGCTTATTAAGAAAAGATTCATTCCCTTCCAAATAGTGACTTTGCGCAAGAAGGATAATCTTATTCACATTTTTATTTTTGATAATTGGTAATCTTATTCACACATAGATGAAATATTTTGTTGTTTGACTTTTAAATATATGGCTATACATAATTACAACTAATTTAATAATATTTTGATAAAAAATAAAATATTCTATTTAACGGCGCCCGTTTGTTGAATAAATGAATTGCTTAGTAGATGCTATTTTGAAAAGGCTACAATGAAATATCGTATTCAATTGAATCTATAAACAACTACAAACATTTAAGAGAAATTCAAATAATTTTTTTAAAAAGTTATCCTTCTTAAAATCATAGTTTTAAGATTGTTGATACATAATCATAAAATGAAAAATATATATATATTAATAAATCAGTTGCTTAGTAGACGCTATTTTTGGAAAGGCTTTAAATGAAATATCGTATTCAATTGAATCTATAAACAACTAAAAATATTTAAGGCAAATTCAAATATTTTTTTTTTAAAGATTTTTTATACATAATAATAAAATAAAATAAAAAAATTATATAAAAACGATCCCCGTTCGTTGAACCGAACCGGTCAAAAAATCTAGTACACAATATAAAAGTACTATCACTAGTCAAATCCACTAAGCACTTGCTCGAGTTGATATATCAAGTCGAATTTCTCATCATTTAATCACACTAGCTAGTTAAATGTTATAATTTATTGGTAATTTACTTTGAAAAAACAAATTTCAAATTCTAAAACTCTCAGGCTCTCAGCCCACCCTATACCACTGTGAATATGCAGGAAGCAAGAACCATCCATTTCAAACATTGTTATTGATTTCGAATGGAATCTAAAAATTCCGCCAAATATTTTGGTTTTTAGAGATAACGGAAAATTAAAGTAAGGGGTCGTTTGTTTTTCTGAGCCTATGAATGCTGAATGGCTCATCCTCTGAATGTTAAATCTTTGATTCTTTGAATTCTAAAAACATATTTGTTTTCTCGTTAGAATAACTTGGTTCTATAAAATTTGAATATAAATCATTAGGACAATTTTACTCATGCTATCTATTTTAAACACTAACTTGATTTCTTGTTAAACAAAATATATATTATATTTGAGGAGAAGAGATGGATTATCGAAAAAAAATAAATGATAAATAAATTTATTTAAAATATGCTTTCAAAATATATTTTAACGGTTTATTTTCATATTTTGTTTATTTTCGAATATATATATATGTAATTCTATTTTTAACAAAGTGGATATCATTCACCCAAAAAAATGAAAAAAAACTTCGTGACCAACATCAAATTTTGAAGAACTTATTTTGAAGCCATAAAAGTCAAAGTAGGAAAGTAGATGAGTTCTTAAGATTGGGTTCTTTAAGAAAGGCAAGAAGGGACTTTCTTGTTTCAAGTATTAGAAAAGATTGAGAAAAAAATTTTGGTCTTGAATCTGAATCTTTGAAAAAAAAGTACCACTGAATACTTAAACTACTTAAAAAAAACAAACAAATTTTGAGCCTCTGAATGCTTAAAACTTAAGTTTAAGAGGCTCTGAATGCTGAATTCAAAAAAAACAAACAACCCCTAAGAGTCGAAAAATACAAATTCCAAAACTTCTCAAAATACCAACCAGAATTCCGATTTTTGAAATGGTGAGAATTCCAAAATCTTGATCTATGAGACTATGATTACAATAACATTAAATATTGAAGCAATATCAGTTCCTTATGATTTTCCACAGTAAAGTAAGAGAAAATCCCTAGCACCCCAGACTGCCCAGAGGTCATTGCCAATCACAAAATCTGGACAATGAATCCCTTCGATACTTTGATGTAACAGCTTAACACAAATTTATAATGGATAAACAATAGGGACTTCGCAAGGGCACGGGTTCAGTGAGTTATCAGTCTGAGATCAGACAAGAGCATTTCTTGATGTTGCCAATTTGTTTTTGGCTGGCTTCAAATTTTGAACCTTGACCATGACTGTCGATCTATATATCTCCATCCCCAAATATAAAATAGCGACTAATCCATGTCATAATAACATTTTATAAAATATAACAGAGTAATCGAAGTCAGGGCCGAAAATAACGGCCGATATTTTGATATATATAGAAAATCAGAATACCCGATATGGATATCTTTGATATTTTGGGTCTGAATATTAAACAGTTTTTAAACCGATATATATCACAATTTCTTGATATATATCACAGTATCAATGATATTTTTGACATATCCAATATAAATTCTTTGATTTTTAATATGTTTAACCAATATTTCCGATATATATTGGTGATATTTTAATTGGTTTACCCTCTCCAATATATTGATATGTACCAATATATATCAGGGTCCAATATATCACCCGATATGGAAATATTAGGCCTTGATCAAAGTTAGTTGAAAATGTGAATTAACATGTGCACATATTAATTTAGGTAATGAATGTGTTTGTGATTTGTGATGTACTGATTTCTACTGGAATAATACTACATCGATGCAATTTTCACATGCATCAATATAATTCTATGATACAATGCTATCTATTTATCTATCTATCTTATCTAATATATGAGGAATACGGTTTGGTGTTGTTCTTTGTGAAGATAGCGGCGAGCTCATCAGTATTGTTCGATACGGGCACATACTAATATACAACAAAAAATCATCGACTTAGTTGGCTGTGACTCGACTCTCTCTAAACTACTGGTTAGTAAGGAAATAACAATCGTTATGATAAACATGCCTCAAGTGTTAGCACACAAATATGGACACGTTTAGCTAGATTTGATGACGACTATAGTCAATAGGCCCCCTCACATTATTGATTTCCAGGAGGAACCAAACAAGAAGACGTGATGTACATGGCGTGCACATCTCATACATAGAAATTTGGAACAGGGTGGGGGTCTCACACTCTCACTATCACTATAACGATTTCTTTGGTAAAAAACTAGCGAAGACCATAAGTCCATAACCTGAACTCTATCACCTTGAATAGTGGTGTCCTATATTTTGAGGGTTACGCACTTACGCGCAAGGCATATCCAGCATTTTTTTTTTTTAAATAAAGAAGGCATATCCAGCATTCGAGGTCATAAATAATTAGCATTATGTGCAATTGTGCATAGAACAACATGCCGCGAAATTGTGCAAACCTTCAAAATTTTCTGAGAATTTCACACTGTTATCTTAATTTTTTTACAAAATCTCATAATATTATGATATTTAGCTCTATGGACAATTATTTTGCCGTAGGTTCTACACTCCATATTAATGTTCTAAAAATCAGTAGGCGGGTGGTGGGAGAACGCCTAGGCCTTTTAGACATTCTTTTTAGACAGTGCACTAAGTAGTTTTATTTAATTTTATATATATATATATATATATATATATATATATATATATAATTATATATATGTAAATTTACTTATGAATATATTCTTGGAGTGATATTGTTTATAATTTATTTACAATTAATTTGTTTGTTTTTTCTATACATATGAAGAAGAGAAATGGAAGATTGAGAAAGAAGAAAAAAAAATTACCTAAGCCAAGAGATGAGAGAGACGAAAGAGCAGACTACTGGACCACAATCTATTTTAGCCTGCCCTATTTCTTTATGCTAGCCTGTACTATTGGGGAATTTTATGTTTTTGTGTGGGGCTTGTAATATAAACGTTTTAAAACGTAAGTTCCTTTTATTTTGAAAAGACTTTACAAATTTAACATAACAAAGCCCAGACACACCGTCCAGCCCCGCCTAGGTTGATTAATCAGCCGCCTAGGCCCGTCTAATTGGCCTACCGATTACTTCAACAATTAGATACCAAATCAGTTCGGCCGCCTAGCCCGAGTAAGTCGGGTTCAAGAACTCAAGACAATGCAAGTTTAATTGTGGGCTCATCTTTTTCGTGTAAGAAAGTAGTCAATTTGGACTGCAAATTTGTTTATGGGCAGATTTCTTGGCCCATTATTGTTGTAAATTTGGTACGGATGTACATCTCATTGGTGTGTGACTTGTGTGCCAAAACTAACATAATAATTATCAATTATGGGACTAACAGACTGTAAGAGCATGTAAAATCTATGTCATTTATGATATTGCGAATGTTGATTATATCCTATCAAATTCAAATGGCTTGCTTTCCTTCTCAACCGCTATAGATGAGTACACGATTAATAGAATCAGTAAGGAACCGACCATGCATAACTTAGAACCCAAGAAAGAATCTGGTCAAAATTCTATGAAATTGATTTTAGAACACTTGAATTTATATCCGAAAGTTCTCCAATTATTTCTCGAAGTGCAGCAGCATCTTTGAGTATTGATGTATGAGAGACTTGTGGGATTTTGATTACTTTAAGAAGCTGATTTGATTTCCTAGACCACTCTGTTTCCAGAGCTAACAAGCTCAACAAGTTCACAGTGCCATCACCATCGCCATAAACAATCTCAGGTTGCTTATCAAATCCATCACTTCCATACAACAATGTCTCCGGAGTCTTTACGCCACTTCCAATTATGCAGGTCATAGGCACTTCCGGAGCAACTAATTTTTCAGTTAGCGGTAAAATTCGTGTCTTATACGGTTGCATTCCTTGAGCAAATCCAATATCACAAAGAAACCGTGGAATGTCAAGAGCGGAATATGTTGCATTTTGTGCGATTACAAGTGTTCTTTTACGACCAAATAATTTGGGAGAAGGTAAGAGCCATAGATTGCTCTCGGAACTCCTTTGTTCTTCTCTTACTAGCAATGGGTCTACTAAGGGAACACCTAAAGTGGACCCTGAAGCAAATGTGAGCATTTCTTGAACAGTGCCACCCCATGGTGCAGATAATGCAATAAAATGCTTTACATGTTTGCAACGCCAAGATGCTGGATTACGATTAAGAAGTTGGAGGACGAAAAGGCCGCCTAAGCTATGTGAGAGGATTATTACCGGCTTTCCTCCATTTGAAGCACTAGCTTTTTCAATCAAAATTTTAAGATTTTGGAGGAACTGAGAGCCCACAGATGATGGGTGACCTTTAGAAGCTAGACCATATCGAAAGTCATATGGCGCTCCAAACAGGTTTTCTCCATCTATGTAGCCATGTTGCTCCAGAGTTTCGACTAGTGGTGCCATGTACGCAGAAATATGCCTGAAACATGAGCAATGAAATTAGAAACCTGGTCTCTAGCTTGAAGCCCAAGCCCAAGCCCGTACTGCCGGTCTTGTATTAAGCTCAGCCTCTAGGGTCAGCTTGCACAGGATTTGGTTCACACAATGCTTTCTTAATGAGTTAATGGCTTTTCCAATCAAGTTCGAAAGTCTATGGTATTTGTTTCCAAATCCAACTAATTAACTAAATAATAGTTATCATCACTAATGATACGTATCACATTTACTGTTTTCCCAATCAAACAGATCAAAAACATATAAATTGATAGATAACACTACGCCATTAGCACTACATTTGTATCCATCAAATTGGTTTTTGCTACTTAATAATTTGGTTCTAATCCATATTTTGCAAGTAGTAATCCCACCAATGCGTCTGCAGTTGACCCGAAAAAAAATTGATGGATAAAAAAAAGAGAAAAGACTTCGGCCTATGGTCAGCGAGAATCAATTCAGTGGTCATCATACGCCTTGAGGTAAAGATGATGGGATCACGGCCTCATGGGATGAAAGTTCAAAGGAGTGAAGTATCGGAATGAATTAGTTTCATCAAAAGTTAAGAAGAAACTTACTTGAGTTTCGGATTAAGGTAGAGAAGGCTTTGAGTAGAACCAAAGTGAGGAACTCTAGTCTCAACTCCAGGGGTATTCTCATAATCATCCTTTCCCGGGTCGTAATGAAGAGTCATGCGTTCCGCAAAGCATTTTGTATATGGACCAATGAGCACGGTTGGGTCGAACCACAGCCTGAACCAATTGTCCCGAGACCATAGCGCGCATATCAAACTCGACGGTCTATAGGCTTCTGTTAAACGGGCTTCTAGCTGATTTCCACCATTACCAGGTACAAGGATCAAAGGGTGGAGATCACTCTTAACATTCCAAGTGCACATCATCATAGCCATTATTACTACTATCACTCGGATAATGTTTACTTTTTCATTTCCCTTTGTTCCATTGAGAGAGAGAGAGAGAGAGAGAGAGTGTGTGGAGGAGTTTTATACTTCGTGTGCAACTGATCGAGATGGTTGGAAGTACTTTACTTGGCTCCTTTGTTGCCGTATGTTCAGTGTGTGGTGCATGATTTGTTGACCTTTCGGCCTATTTTGTCCTGGCTGGTGATGGATTTGGGTTTCGGCTTGGACTGGGGTGATCCGAGTTTCATCTGCAGGAAATCTAGAGGTCCAAACCTGTCAGGTGACCAGTAAAAAAGTTAGCCAAACCAGACCCAAAACCAATTGAAAATGAAAAAGGTTTATGCAAATTATCATTCAAACTACAATTATAGCAGAAAATTACGTGCAACGAAAAGGAAAAACCGTAGAAAGAGAACAGCAATCAATGAGGATAATGATAAAACCATCAGCAGCAGCATCACTAAGGCAATAGATACATTGAAGAAACATATTCGCGCGAAATAGACATAGATAACACTTGAATGAAACCAAGTTTATACATGTAAGTGACATGAGATATAAAGGGGCCAATGGACAGGTATGAAAAACAATAATAATACTGAAAATAAAAAATCAACAAAAATGCATCAGACCTCAATAGCGAGTAACTGTCATTGGTTTATCACAGACAATATTATCTATAATACAATTATAAACTTCCTCTAAAACAGAAAGGCATATCAACTAGTGTGGGTAAATAGGCACTTCAGAATTCAGATCGTTTTGTTTTGTTCCGGGCCAACCACAAGCGCTTGACCAGTGGGAAACTAGACAACATCCAATGATGGTCTTCATTCCTAATTGGAATTTATTATTAAACGAAGTAGGAAAAACAAGATTAGTAAATCAAAACTCTTTTAACAAATGGTCACTTAAAAAGAATTGTTCGTGACGATTTCTCAAGCAATATTACAGTACAGACTACTATGAGTGGGTAACCTTACTGTTCTAGCCGGGCGGATGCAGGATTCAACAATAGGGGGGGGGGGGTAGCACTAATTCTCATTATTATTATTATTATTTTGAAGTAGAAATTTTATTAATAATAATAATTTTTTTTTTTTTTTTTTTTTAAGTGGAAATATTATAGATACTGATAACGAATTTTACAAAAAAATTAGGACAAGCGTGCAACAAGCTGTGCCGCAAATCCTTTCTAAATAACAAATCCTATCATTCTAAAAACAAACTCGTTAGAACCAGCTGTCATAACGCTATTGTCCATAACTTTATGAAGTCTCTTGAAAAGCTCAACAGATTGTTGTTCCAAGAAACCGAAAGTGTCAAAAATAAACGGAATGAAACAATGTTGGTTAGCCCTGCAAGCTTCCTCATACTTCTCCATTTTTCCCATCGCTGCTCTCTTAGCTGCTTCTCCCACCTCAAAGCCACTATTCCCCAACCCTACCAATAGAGAGACTCCAGTTACATCCACACACGCTTGTTTTCTCTCAGACCAACTGTAAATCAAGACATCCCAGGGTGAAGTGTCAATCTGCCCTCATTCGGATCAGTGAGAAAGTTAACAAGAACTTCTTTCTTCACTTGTACTCCAGCCTTCCAAAATGCATCACACAAAATGTCTCTAACATGATCATGTCGGTATTTAAAATCCGAAAAATATCTACAATGTGCTGCATGGTCTCCATAAGTATCTAATATACTATTTTTGCATACAGGGTAAAGACCACCATTAGAGTACAGAGGAATCATAAGACAGTATCGGAGAATGACACAATACTCCACCTGTGACATACGCTGTCCAAGTCCCTCCATCAGAATAGCAAGTAAAAAATATTTTGCATGTTTTGACTGCAAACATCCAATAACTGCTTTCGGACGAGCAAATAACTCAAACTCCATCTCAAGACTACCAACAATCTTACCGTAGAAATCTTTCGCCAAAACTTTTTGTGATTTTGAGGGGACGGTAGCATTCACAGCCATAGAATCAAGGTCAAAATCGGGAAGACAGAGACGCAATGCACTGGTAGCATCATCAAGGATCTCACTCATAGGCACTGGATCACAACTCCTAAGAATGTAGTTCTGAAGCCCTAAAATCTTAAAACAGGAGGCCACAAACGCAAAAGTAGAGACATTAAATGCACAATAGATACCTAACCCACCAAGGCGTAATGAAAGCGTCGCTAAACGCCATTGCAAATACCCGAAGCCAGGGCGTAATGGAAACCTTTTTTTTTGTTTTTGTTTTTGTGTTTGTTTGTTTGTTTGTTTGTATTATACTCTTTGAATAAAAGAACTTTTTTTTTTGTATTATACTCTTCGAATAAAAGAATTTTTTTTTGTAGTATATACTCTTATAATAAAAGAAAATGTTTTTTTTTTGGTAGTATATATACTCTTCGAATAAGTTTTTTTTTTTTTTTTTTTTTTTTTTTTTTTTTTTTTTTTTTTTTTTTAGTTTATACTCTTCGAAAAAAAAAAAATGTTAATTTTATTTTTTTTTTTTTTTAAGTTGAAATTTCATTGATACTGATAAGGATTTTTACAAATAATTAGGACAAACGTGCAACAAGCTGCGCCGCAAGTCCTTTCTAAGTAGCAAATCCTATTTTTCTAAAAATAAACTCGTTAGAACCAGCTGTCATAACATTACTGTCCATAATCTTCTGAAGTCTCTTGAGAAACTCAACCGACTGTTGTTCCAAGAAATCGAGAGTGTCAAAACTAAACGGAATAAAACAATGCTGGTTAGCCATGCAAGCTTCCTCATGCTTCTCCATTTTTTTTTTTTTTTTTTTTTAAGTGGAAATTTTATTCATAATGATAACGAATTTTACAAATAATTAGGACACCCCTGCAAATCTTTTCTGAATAGCAAATCCTATCCTTCTAAATACAAACTCGTTAGAACCAAATTTTTGTCATACGCGTTCGGCCCATCCATAACTTTCTGAAGTCTCTTGAGGAGCTCAACAGATTGTTGTTCAAAAAACCGAAAGTGTCAAAACTAAACAGAATGAAACAATGTTGGTTAGCCCTGCAACCTTCCTCATGTTTTTCCATTTTCCCTGTCGCTGCTCTCTTAGCAACTTCTCCCACCTCAAAGCCACCATTCCCCAACCCTACCAACGGAGAGACTCCAGTTACATCGACACATGCATGTTTTCCCTCAAACCAACCTGTAAATCAAGACATCCGTAGGGCGAAGTGTCGATCTGCCCTCATTCGGATCAGTGAGAAAGTTAACAGGAGCTTCTTTCTTCACTTGTACTCCAGCCCTCCAAAATGCATTACACAAAATGTTTCTAACATGATCATGTTGGTATTTAAAACCCGAAAAATGTCTACAATGTGCTACATGGTCTCCATAAATATCTAATCTACTCTTTTTGCATACAGGGCAAAGATCACCATCAGAGTACAGAGGAATCATAAGATGGTATCGGAGAATGGTACGATACTCCACCTATGACATACGATATCCAAGTTCCTCCATCGGAATAGCAAGTAGAAAATATTTTGCTTGTTCAGATTGCAAACATCCAATGACTGCTTTTTGATGAACAGATAACTTAAACTCCCTCTCAAGACTAACAAACTCAAACTCCCTCTCAAGACTAACAATAATCTTACCGTATAAAGCTTCCGCCAAAACTATTTGTGGTTTTGAGGGGACGGTAGCATTCACAGCCATATAATCAAAGTTAAAATCGAAAATACATAGACGCAATGCACTGGTAGTATCATTAATGATCTCAACCATAGGCACTTGACCACAACTCTTAAGAATGTGGTTCTGAAGCTTTAAAGTCTGAAAACAGGAGGCTACAAAAGCAAAAGCAGAGACATCAAATGCACAATACATACCTAATCTACTAAGGCATAATGGAAGTCACTAAACGCCATTGCAAATCCCCGAAGCCAAGGAGTAATGGAAACTTTTTTTTTTGTTATTTTTTTTGTAGTATATACTCTTTGAAGATAGTTTTTTTTTTTTTTTGGTTGTAGTATACTCTTCGAATAAAAGAAAATGTTTTTTTTATTTAATTTTTTTTTTAAATGTTTTTTGTAGTATATATACTCTTCGAATCATAGAAAATGTTTTTTTTGTAGTATTATAATATTCGAATAAAAGAAAATTTTTTTTTAAGTTGAAATTTTATTAATAAAGATAACGAGTTTTACAAATAATTAGGACAAGCGTGCAACAAGGTGCGTTGCAAGTCCTTTCTGAATGACAAATCCTATTCTCCTAAATAAAACTCGTTTGAACCAGCTGTCATAACGTTACTGTCCATAACTTTTTAAAATCTCTTGAGGAACTCAACAGATTGTTATTCCAAGAAACCGAAAGTGTCGAAACTAAACGAAATGAAACAATGTTGGCTAGCTCTGCAAGCTTCCTCATGCTTCTCCATTTTCCGTGTCGCTGCTCTCTTAGCTGCTTCTCCTACCTCAAAGCCAACATTCCCCAACCCTACCAATGGAGAGACTCCAGTTACATCCACACATGCATGTTTTCTCTCAGACGAAATCAAATCAAGACATCCGCAGGACGAAGTGTCGATCTGCCCTCATTCGGATCAGTGAGAAAGTTAACAAGAGCTTCTTTTTTCACTTGTACTCCAGCCCTCTAAAATGCATCACACAAAATGTCTCTAATATGATCATGTTAGTGTTTAAAACCCGGAAAATGTCTACAATGTACTGCATGGTCTCCATAAATATCTAATATACTCTTTTTGCATACAGAGCAAAGACCACCATCAGAGTACAGAGGAATCATAAGACAGAGAATGGCACAATACTCCACCTGTGACATATACTGTCAAAGTCCCTCCGTCGGAATAGCAAGTAGAAAATCTTTTGCATGTTCCGACTGCAAACATCCAATGTTTGCTTTCTGACGAGTAGATAACTCAAACTCCCTCTCAAGACTAACAACAATTTTACCATAGAAAGCTTCTGTCACAACTTTTTGTGGTTTTGAGGGGACGGTAGCATTCACAGCCATAGAATCAAAGTCAAAATCGGGAAGACAGAGACACAATGCACTGGTAGCATCATCAAGGATCTCACCCATCTGATAAAAAAAAAAGGATCTCACCCATAGGCATTGGACTACAACTCCTAAAAATGTGGTTCTGAAGCTCTAAAGTTTAAAATGGGAGCCACAAAAGCAAAAGCAGAGACATCAAATGCATAATAGGTACCTAACCCACCTAGGCATAATGGAAGCATCGCTCAATGCCATTGCAAATCCTGGAAGCCAGGGCGTAATGGATTTTTTTTTTTTTTTTTTTTTTTTTTGTTTGTTTGTAGTATATACTCTTCGAATAAAAAAAAAAAAAAAATTGTAGTATATACTCTTCCAATAAAAGATTTTTTTTTTAAGTGAAAATTTTATTGATAAAAATAACGAGTTTTACAAATAATTAGGACAAGCGTGCAACAAGCTGCGCCGCAAGTCCTTTCTAAATGGCAAATCATATTCTCCTAAATACAAACTCGTTGGAACTAGCTGTCATTACGTTGTAGTCCATAACTTTCTGCAATCTCTTAAGGAGCTCAACAGACTGTTGGGCCAAGAAACCAAAAATGTCAAAACTGAAAGGAATGAAACAATGCTGGTTAGCTCTACAAGCCTCCTTGGGTTTCTCAATTTTCCCTGCTGCTGCTGTATTAGCTGCTTCTCCCACCTCAAAGACTCCATTCCCAAGCCTTACCAACGTAGAGGCTCCAGTTATATCAACACACGCATGCCTCCCCTCAGACCAACTGTAGACCAATACATCCGTAGGCCGAAGTGTCGATTTTCCCTCATTCGGATCAGTGAGAAAATTCATGGGAGCTTCCTTATTCACTTGTACTCCAGCCCTCCAAAATGCATCGCATAAAATATCTCTGACATGATCATGTCGGTATTTGAAACCTGGAAAATATCTACAATGTGCTGCATGGTCCTTGAAAGCATCTAGTCTATTCCTTTTGCAAACCGGGTATATACCACTATCAGAGTACAAAGGAATCATGAAACTGTTTTTTTTTTTTTTTGGTAGTATATACTCTTCGAATAAATGAAAATGTTTTTTTTTTGTATATACTCTTCGAATAAAAGAAACTGTTTTTTTTTTTGTTTGTTTGTTTTTTTTTTTTTTTTTTTTTTTTTTTTTTTCCTGTTTTGTAATATATACTCTTCGAATAAAAGATTTTTTTTTCCAGAACATATAAAAGAAATATGATTTCTACATTGAAAGATAATTCTATGTGAACAACTTAGCCAAATAAATAAGACAAAGTACTTAAATAAAACTTACGGTAAAACTTGTTTCCAAACTTCCAATTCAATGGGAATCGAAGGAAAGTCGTCATCTCTTCTTCGATCTCCATTTAGCTCAGTACTACAAAATCAATTACTTCGGATGTTCATTCCTCACACACCACGGATTGCAATATCCTCGTTCAAACATTGTCATTTGCCCTCTCAAGATCACAACAAAACTATACACGCTGCACCTTTGAGAGAATTCCATTGAGTAATAGTTACTTAATTAGCTTCAAGAGTCTTTTTGTTGTCTTTAGTGGTGGTGTTATAAGAAATGCTGATATACAACAACTTCAAAGATGCTGGCATTGATGTCTTGATTAATTATGACACTTCAAGAAGTAAGGTGATCTGAGAGAGGTTAGGCAATAATACCGGCAATTAGAAACAAACCGACACCCAATGCAAAGTTTAGCCTGATGTATAATCCCAAGGATCCCGCCTAGGCCTAAGACCCACCTGCGGCATTTGCAACGTAACATGGTAAAATTATCCACAACTTAAATCAAACTTTTTGAAAAAATTAATATTGAGTAAAAATGTTCCGATCCAACGTCTAGAAATGCTTCATTGAAAAAAATGTTATGACTATGTAAATGAATCATCTGTCTTGGAAAGAATAGACTGACAAAGCAGAGACCAATTACAGAAGCAAGGCACTCAGTAATACCCATAAATGCTTTAATGTAAATAATCAGCAATTAGCAACACCTCACAAACATTTTAATGTAAATATTTTTCTTTATCCCAATATAATTTCAAGATCTATCATCCCATATACAAAAGGATTGAAACTGTACATGTATTCTAACTATAATCTTATGGTATTGAAATGACAAATGAAATAAAACTTTCAAGAGTGGTTCCAAAGTCACACCTAAAAATTTACCAACAATAGTGAAAAAAAATCCATACATTAAAGCATTTAAGGGCTATGCTTGATAGGGTTATATACTAAAAGCATTACTTTTGTATTAACTATAATTCTTCATTTTTTGAATGAGAATCATATGGGCAAATGTTATGCATATTATATATGTTATTAGTTATATACATGCGTCTAATATTTTATGTTGTAGATGATATGGTGTGTGGTGACACACAGAAGATCATATCATCAGTACCTTATAAAGTATAAGTAAACATTCACAACCTAGATGGATTTGGACAAACCATTGGTATGGTTGTAGTATAATCTGGTTTTAGTCTATCTTAACTACATGATTACACTAGTACACTTTGTGTGTATTGAACAGGACCAAGTGAGGTTGTTTCTCTTTATACTGACTATATAAGAAAACAAACACCTGTGTTATTATGGATGCTTGTCCTCTTAATCCGGATATAATAACGGGCACTTACGTGCATTGTACATTGCTTTAAATCATCAATGAGTAAGATTCATTTGTGAATCAACAACCTCGATGGATTATGTAATGACATTATATGTAAGGTATGATGTTGATTATAGAAGGAATCCGTGACCCGCAAGAAGTCGGGTTGATAATGTCCCCTTGAGGAGCTCATAAGGATTGTCATGTAAATCCTGCAGGTGGATTTAATCTGACATGACAATGAGGTTGAGTGGTACTACTCAAGGACATAAGAAGTTGATTAATATAGTTCTCAGTAACTTGACTTAATTAATGGGCATTCGATATCTTAACACGGGGAGATCAATAAACATATAATATGGATCCCATAAACGTAATACACGTAATTTGGGATTAGGGCGGTAGTGCAACAATGACCTTTAGTGGAGTAAGCCATTTGTTGACAGACTTGGGCTGTGTGTTCTGGGCGAATATGGGAAACCCAAGCCCGTCAGGAGACCTAACCCTAATTTTTCCTCATGGTCCCTGTTGTAGTCTATATAAGGAAACCCTTCTTTCCTGGCCAAAACACTGAGTTATTGCTCAAGCAAAATTAGGTCCTAAATTCAGTTCTAACCTCGTGAGTGAGAGAGACCAAGAGAGAAAGAAGGGGTTGGTAGATCGTTGCCCACACAACGTCCATTCCAAGAATATGAATACATTAGAAGATCAAGATGTTGCAGATTCGTAGAGCTTGAATTCTCAGAGATATCACAACTGATCAAAAGGTATGATTTCTAATCAAAATCGTGAACACCCTTATTCCGCTGCGCATGAGTTTTCACGGTTTGTAAACAATGACATGCAACCATAACTGTTCCTACAATGCTCACTGACGAATTGAAAAGCTTTAGCCGACCAACCAACTGTACCTAAATCATGTTTCAAGATGATTCAAATTCCTATATTAACCACTAAGATCTAAATTAATGCCTTATTTTGAAACCACGTTTCCTACTATTTCAACTTTACTCCAAAGGACACTGCTAGCTAGCATATCTTTTATTAGTCTACTCCTTGTGCCTGACACATATTAACATGTGCAAATGCTTTTGTATTGGATGTGCATTTGGCAAAATGCTTGAATTCATTTAAGAAATGACTTCCAAGTCATGAAGGGAAAAGAAAAATTGAAAAATCCGGCCTCAACAAAGAAATCTTAAGAATTTTCTTTAAAAAAAAAATATGGGCTAAATTTCTTAAATCTTTAACAAATATCGAAATTATTAATATTGAGAACATTAAGGGAATTAAGTTAGGAAACTTCTTCATTTTTTCAAATTATTCATCCATGTTAGCAGTATATACTCTTTGGCTTGCAATGACGCAAAACCAGTACGCATATTTTCAAAAGAAATCTATAGTTTTGTTCAAATCTGAGTCTTTCAGTAAGTAAACAATATATGTTTCTTACTGAAATCTAAGTTTGGTTTATTACTAAGAGTTAACGAATAATTGACTAAAATACGAAATGTTTCTAGTGAAACCGCTTAACCCACTTACATTTATGTCATCAAACTGAAAATAAACCAGTGAAATACATAAAATATGCCTCATTTGGCAAAAGCATTGTGCTGCCACATCGATAGTTAAGCAAATAACTATAGTGTGCAGTCAAGAAAGCATCATCTATGCAGTCGGTCAACCTAAAATGAAGGAGTTTTTAGGTGTTGGTCCTACTATTAGTACGGAATTTTGGCTTTGGTTTGAAAATCTTAAATATTAGTCTTTAGTCCTACTTTTAGTAGTTGCCCGTCAGTCAACTCAAGTACCAGAAGTAGGACTAAAAACTATTATTTAAGTTTTTTTGTACCAAAGCCTAAGAAACCAACAAATAGTATGACCAAGACTTAAAAAACCCTAAAATTAACAATGGGGCACTATTGTTACATGCCCGTACCCAGACGAACATATTCAAACACATGAATAATTAGGCCTAAAAGCATAGTCGCTAAATCACGTTTATCACACCCAATTATACATCAACACAAAAAAGGAAAGTCACAACCATAACATTTGTAAAGTAGCTAGGGTATGCGGGACTCTCAACATCACCACTAATTTAATAAACTTCTCAAACACAGTCATGCTAGAATTAGAAGCTCACATCGAATAATAGTCAACAATATATTTATTTAGGAGAGAAAAAAACATAAAACAAATTTATCAAACTTATATTATATTCAAACATAGAACTCCATTTGTTATTGAGAAAAACACACAACTAAAGTGAAGGGGATGTGTAAAGCCAATCATATACATACCCAAAGAACATAATACATTGAAGTCATCAGAAACTGAGGCCAAATATTTATGTCACACCATAATATTTTCTATAGAAATAGATACTACATTACCAATGAAAAGATTCATTTGAGGCTAAGATTTTGAGGTTTGTGAAATATACTATAAAACCTAACCTTAAAAATTAGATATTCTCATTAATGTGAAATAAAAAATGATCAAATACACATTAGATTGCTCATAACGGGAAACAACTATGCAATACTTACTAAGTCAATTTTTTCGGTCATAACATCAGGAAAGGTAAGTTCTTTCCTATTAAGAATAATATTAATTAGTGTAGCATTACAATCGGTAGAATGACTTTTTCCTTAACCAAAATAATGGTAAGAACATAACAGCACGCCGTGGAGACTTTTTTCTGTCTCAGTGCTTGCTCATTACTAACCAAAAAAAATCTTCCTAGTAGTCAAGCAAATTTGATCAATCAAATTTCAATGAAAGTGGCATCAACTACCATATAGTCATTTTCCATAGATACTTCACAACATCGAACTCGTATATTGGATCAAAGTTTTCACGACAACGATCATTATTGACTAGACATGGAATGAAAAAAATAGACTAACAACATCAACATGAAGATAAACAATAAGAAACAAAGCAAAACTTCATTTCGTCAAGTGTGGTTCATTGGTTATGCTCATAATAGTGCTGCATATAGATTTTTAGTAGTAAAATCTCCCTTGTCGATGCTAACACTTTTATAAAGAGTAAAAATGCTGATTTCTTTGAGAATGTGTTTCCTTTGAAAATTGGCATTGAGAGGTTGGTTGCTCATAGTAAACAACAATCAACAGATCCTGAAATTTCTAAACAAGAAATTCAGAAGAGTAAAAGAGATAGAAAATCCACCAATATTGGTGATAACTTTTACACGTTTCTCGTTAATGATGATTCTGTGACGTATAATGAGGCAATCAGTTCTACAGATGTACCTTTTTGGAAAGATGCTATAAACTCAGAACTAGATTCAATTATATCTAATCACACATGGGAGATAGTTGATCTACCTCCTAAGGCAAAACCTATACGTTACAAGTGGATCTTCAAAAAAAAACTGAAACTAGATGGTTCCATTGATAAATACAATGCTAGACTAATAGTCAAGGGATTCTCCCAGAAAAAAGGCATTGACTATTTTGATTCTTATGCTCGTGTAACTAGGATTTCTTCTATAAGAGTTCTAATGGCTCTAGTTGCTATTCATAATTTATTTATTCATCAAATGGATGTAAAAACTGCATTTTTAAATGGTGATCTTGATGAAGAAATATATATGATGCAGCCTGAGGGTACTATAGTACCAGGAAATGAGCATAAGGTATGCAAATTAATTAAGTCTTTATATGGGTTGAAACAAGTGCCAAAACAATGACATAAAAAGTTTGACAGTGTCATGATGTCCAATGGATATCAAATTAATAATTATGATAAATGTATTTACTTTAAATCTTTTGATGTGAATACATATGTGATTATCTTTTTATATGTGGATGATATGTTAATCATGAGTCCTAGCCTTGATGTTGTGAAAAACACCAAGATATTTTTATCCTCCCAATTTGAAATGAAGGATTTGGGAGAAGCTAAGGTGATTCTTGGAATCAAAATCATCAGAAACTGTGATGGTTATACGCTTTCACAAGAGCATTATGTCGAGAAGTTTTTGAAAAAGTTTAACTATTATGATAGTAAGCGTGTGCCGACACCTTATAAGGCAAATAGTAAACTTAAGAAAAATAATCAATATAGTGTCCTTCAGTCTAAATATGCCCAAATTATTGGTAATCTCATGTACTTGATAAATTGTACTAGACCTGACATTGCTTATGCAATTAGCAGGTTAAGCATATACACTCATTGTCCTAGCAAGGAACATTGGAGTGCGTTATAGAGACTAGTCAAGTACTTGAGAGGAACAATGAATTACGACATACATTTTAGACAAACCCTACCTGTGATAGAGGGTTATTGTGATGCAAACTGGATATCTGATTCTCATGATATCAAGTCCACTAGTGGTTATATATTCACCCTTTGTGGAGGTGCAGTCGTTTGAAAATCTTCTAAGCAGACCTTGATAGCTTGTTCAACCATGGAGTTCGAGCTTATTGCTTTAGATAAAGCAAGTGCTGAGGCTGAGTGGCTTAGAAACCTCTTGGCAGATCTTCCTATTGGTACAAAACCGCCTCTAGCTGTACCTATGTATTATGACTATCAGGCCGCAATAGCAAAGGCAAATAGCAAACTGTACAATGGGAAAAGCAGACATATACGTCTGGGACTAAAGTTTATAAAGCAGCTGTTAGAATCTAGAATTGTGACTCTAGATTATGTGAGGTCAGAGTTAAATTTGGCCGATCCTCTGACAAAACCGCTTAGCAGGAGGCAAGCGGTTGAAACGTCTAGGGGGATGGAACTTTTGCCTAAGCTAGAGGGCAACACTGACGGCAACCCTACCTATGTGATTGGAGATCCCATGAAGTAAGTTTAAAGGGAAAAATAAGTCACCTAGTCACTGGTATGCTATCGTCTTTTTTGAGATGTTCCACCCTATGACGAGATAGTATTTTTGTATACTTTGTATAACTTGAATTGCAATGAGTAATGATGGATTATTTTACTCTTATTAGAATCCATAGTCCATTTTATTATGAGATAGTGTATTTTAACTGCAATGTACACTTGATGGATATCTACCTATATGAATGTAGAACTGGGTCGATTCTTATGGATATTTAGGCTTGTATCCTCGAGCATTCATGAAACACGGGTAGCACAGGGCCAAAAAGTGCAACACTGCAGAACTGGCATAATGAAATAGCAGTATGGGTGCATGTGATCTATTTTACTACAAGAAAATGTTGGTTCAAAGATTTTTCAATCCACCACTTTCACATGATATAAAATATGTTACCATATGACTGGTTTAAGCCCGTAAAACACTAGTATCTTAGGTATTGCTTTTTCGATTCTCTCTAGCATTTTGTTAACCCATTTCTTTTGTAATATCTTATTCCAAAATAGTGGGGGACTATTAGTATTTTGATATAGTGGAGGATTATTGGAATCTCTTGTATTTCAAAGTACTAAGTGTGTGTGTGCAAAGTGGATGAGATGAACAAAGAGTGTTCTCTCCATTTTAGTGCATAGAAGATAGTCCCATATTGGTTATCTACCACAAGCTAAACAAGTATATGAGGACTTCCTCTACCATAAAGGCATGCCCTTAGGGTACAAAGACTTTTGTGTTAGAAGGGATGACTCACCCAAAGCCACACACGCGTGCGCGCTTGCACCACCGCACCGAGTCAGGTCGGGTCGGGGTCGGGGTCGGGATTGGGCTTACTGTGTGTGTCTAGCTAGTGGGTAGTGGCTTGGCCAATTGCCTAAACTTGTTTTGCTTCAGCAGCAAGTTTCGGACTTCTATTCCTAGTAGGTTTCCCTTCCTTATTTGTTTTGGAAACCGACTAGCTGTTGTGACCGATCTTACCTCTATATAATCAGGACTGTGCATCCATATAAAGTACTTCCACATCCAAAGAAAACAAAGCACTCGCGAAACAGCCCTAGCCTCTTATTCTTCTCTTCTTACTATACCGCCAAAGAGAGTTATACTGTCATTCTAGAGAGCAGCCTATTTGAATGCAAGTCAGTCTGCTAAACTATTATAACCTGTGAGAAAGACGTCACTATTGTCTTTGAAAACTTTTTTGAAAATCTTTCCTTAAGAGAATCCTTTAATTTATTGTTCTTGGTTGTTCAACACTGTTATTGATTATAGGAGTTGATAAAATTGTCTAACATTTATTGTTTTCTTTAGAAACACATTGATCCAACACTAGAATATTAGTTATAGGAGTTGATAAAATAAACAAACATTAAAAAATCAAGTGCAGGAGTTGATAAAATAAACAAACATTAAAAAATCAAGTGCACTCGCAACACATTGGATCCCATAAAGTATCATTTCATAAAACTGAAATTAGTACTTGATTACAACAGACAGAATATTGTACTAGTGATATTTTTGAATGTATAAACGCAGTGAAAACAGCAAATTGTTTCAATTGTACTTTAGGTGCGAACGACGGTCCATTCACAGTATCTCTAACAAATAATACCTTTGTTTTAGCATCACAGTTCCTACAAAAGAGTAGAACCAAAGAAAGTCTCCAATACTTGCATTCTTTTCCCGTTCAAAAGCTGATCATGCCCAACATATTCAATTCACTCGTGTCTAGCTTCTGCACTTGTGATTTTTTTTTGTAGCGTGAGAAATAAGCAGCCAAGTTGCTTCAGAAATAAGCTCCGTGTTAAAAATTTGGACTTAGCTTAAGAGAAACGCAAAGTCTAAGCCCGGGTGAGGTCTATAAAAGCAAGCCCAGTCCATACAGAATACAAAGTCCAAAACCATTGGACTCAGCCCCATAAGTTTTTTTACTAGTGCTACTGCTGATGTAAGCTTCTTCTTCTCTCCCTTTCCTTCAATTTCTCTTCTAAAATAATTGTTGCAAAATTAGAAACGTTGAAGTTTATTAATAATGTGATATTAGGTATTTCATTGGTAAATTAATTTATTAGAACAACTTGTTAAAATGCATATTTCTTTTTTCCTGTGTTTAATATTTTTCTACATCTTAATTAATTTAGAATTTTATTAACGTCACTTGTGCTTGTCTTATTGGTTTTAATTTTTGAAAAACATTTCTTTGTCTCGTATTTTTTGGTAACTGTTTTTCGTATTCGCAATGCTCTATTTGTTTTCTTTTTCTTGGTTTTCCTGTTTATGGCATAATGGTTTTTAAGATTTTACTAGTTTTTATTTGCAATACTCTGTTTTGTTTAAAATAAAATATATTTATATTTCGTGCATAATGTCCATTTGTAGATGGTGGATACGAATTGTAGGAATGGTCCACTTATCCTCGACACAGTTAAGAACGTGAGTGGAGGTTGTCAAAGAAGGGAAAGACGGATGGGCGAATTAAGTGTCCTTGTGAAAGGACCCTGTATCTGTGCCATGATTTCAGACCATTGTGGTCTGTTCGTCGAAATCTTGCCTTTATGACCTGGTGCCAATAAGTGTGTGGTTACTCCTGTAATAGTAGCCTGTTGTAGTATGCTTGATGAATTTGTCATGAATAACACTTGAAATTTACTTGTTCATTCCTGAGAAATAAGTTAACTGTGATTGAAGACCATAAATTGGATGGTTTCCAGTCGCCCATTGATCAAGCCTTGGGGGTTGGAAGGTCTTCGCACTAAATCCCACTTTCACCTGGGAGGGAGAGGGGGAGGGTTGAGGTGTTAAATTAAAGTGAGAGATTTTTTTTAGAAAGACAGAGATGAAACAAATTAACTCTAGTTATCTACTTAAGTTGATACAATGTGTCTGTTGTGAAAAACTTACAATCGCAGCCTCAGTGAAGTGCAACAGATCATACTTTGTTGTCATGACTGCTTCGCCAATGCCAATTTCTCAGTAGATATGGTGTCTTTTGTTGTCTCATTGATTTACTTTTCTAGCATATTGCGATCCAATTGAATTGAAACATGACAAATCTTTGTCATAATAATAATGAGAAGTTTATGACATTGGGTAGCATTGGTACTGCTATACCCTGGTACTCTTAACCATGGCCAGGGTGGTTATGAGACAATTTTAAGTGGCCGCAAGTAATGAATTACCCAATACACCGACTTTACTGTGGTGCTCCATCATCGGCTGCACAACATTGAGTTAGAAAAATGGGCATTTTGCATCATAGGCTTATCTAGTTTAATTCTATAAAAGGCTCTTCTTACATAGCAGTCTTCACACTGTTCTTTATTTACTACAGTTTACCAAGTGAAGAAGAATTGCTAACATAGTTCATTAAACTTGTCTGGAAACCTTGCCATATGATTTCAGTAGTGTGAATTTTTCTCTATCTTTTGCCATATCAGCAGTCGTCGCGTGGAGTTTATTTTATGCTATATGATATATCGTCTAAATTTTCTGAAACTTTTGCCTGATAATTTTGTTCTCATGAATTCTTGCAAATGCAAACTTTTAATCAGCAGAGGCTTATTATCATGGTTGCATACGAATCAGGTAAGATGTTTAAGTGTTTTTTTTTTATAAGTAAAATTTATTGATATATACTGTTAATATATAATGTTGAAGGATACAATTCAGAATTGCCAGGATATGATACCCGGACACTTGTTTTACGGTGTTATGTGTTATATAAGTATTTTATAAATGTAAAATCTAAAAAGGTATGTCAATGCCGTGTTGGAGCCATCACTCCGTAGCTTGTTATCATAGCTCACAGGTATAAAAGGAAACTGAATGTATTGACTTGGCTCTATTACTGAGATTATATGGCTTTGGTTTTTAAATGTACTTGTTCTAATTTTACCTCTACATTGGTATTCTCTGGAACTCATTATTAGGTTATCGTGTAACTGTCAGAAGATGCATATTATATAGTATCTGCCTAGCAACTTTATGTGTTAGAAACTTTTATTCTGTGGCTTATATATAGATTAATAGATAGCCATTTCCTTCTTGTGCAATTGTGATAATTAAGCATAGCTGACTATTGTTTTCAAATTATACTGTTATTACTGTTTTGTTAAGCCTATATTATGGCCAGATAGTCACTATATGGTTAACAAACCAAATCCCTGTTGATGCAGAGATCATAAAAAAACAGAATAGACATTTTATTTGAACAATTTACTTTTCCGTGAGAAGATGTCATTCTATGGCATTTACATTTTACTGATTCTAGATATGGTGCATTAGTTTGTTAGGGCTTATGATGTTTAATGTTAATATATATGTATTCTTTGTGTCAATAAAATTCTTTTAGCTCTGAGTAGCTCGCGTCTTTGTTTATAATTAAATTAAATATTGACCTGAGTTTCACTTATTTTTCATTAATCTCAGCACCGAACCGTTTGGTGTCTGCATCCTCCCTTAATTACAACTTGAGAGGCCATGGCCTGCGTAGGCTGGCTAGCTATGTGCTGCTGGATGTGTACTTAAACCTTGAAATACACATGCTTAAAGGGCACCTAGCCTAAAAGAGTGAAGGTTATGGCAGGAGTTTAGTCCCAAATCACAAAGTAATTGCGGTCGTCTTACATTCCAGATTTTAGCTATCAGAAGTTGTTTGGTTTTACAATGCTCCTTATTGTTGTTGACTCTTTTTTTCCCCTTTCTATCATTCCAGCCCATCTGAAAACGTAGGGGACTTCTTTGAAGTATTGTTAGACATTGATAGTAGCCCAAGCATTATTTTTTGGGTTTTCAAGCTGGTCCACGACAAAAAAATGTTTTGGTAAAGGCTCATGATAACTATGTTTCCCACAATCCATTCCCCCCTAATAATTGAAACTGAAAGCAGATGGCCTGATGTTAAATTGCTAAGATTATTCTGCAGGCTTCAACTACAGTCCACAACTCTACAACTGACCCGTGGTCTTGTTCGAGCTCGTCCATGGTTATGAAAGAATGGAAGATGTATCCTCTAAAGCTTTTGCAGGTGAAGTGCATAAACTTTTCTCTGAAGCCATTCTATAGTGGTAGTATAATCTGTTGTTTAAACTTAGCGATTCTTTTGTTTCGTTTAGTTATGTAGATTAGAATAAGATAAATGAGCTAGTAAAACGATCCAGCTCAAAGCATTAAGATTTAAGAATGAGGCCAATATATATAAAATTGAGTGTACAGGTTGATCTTGACTAATTATCAAGAATGAGTTAACAAATTTAGTATTCAATGTTTTATAATATTTTCTTTGCTGATTTCTGTACTCAAGTTGAATTATAGGCTGCTCGTTCCTTCTTTGACCATTTGACAATTTGCATTTTCATTTTCATTTTAAGATTTGACAATTTTCTTTAGCCCGCGGTTTTGTGACCATGTGGTCTTTCAACTTTAAGCCCATGCAATACATATGAAGCTCATTAGAAAACGTGATTGTCAATATTCAATATTTAAATTCATGAATCATGTGGTGTTAATTAGAAGTTAAAATTTTAAGTTTTTCACCATATGCACTTGGATCTGGTGAACATCCATAACAAACTGAACCGAAAAATGCCCACATGATTATTAACCAAGCCCAAGGATGACCTAAATGATAAGACTTTCGAAATAAGACGAAAATTAGTCTCCAAGTAAAACCAAAATAAAAAAGTGTGTTGGAATTGGAATCACTTGAATGTGGAAATGGCTATTCACTATAAAGTCAATATTACTTTTTGCAACCCAATCAAACCACTACCCAAAACCAAAGATCTCTGTTCAAAGCAACCCGTTTCTAACCCAAAAAACCTTTCATCAGTTTCAACAAGAAACTCAGAAAATCTTTTTTGGCGACATGATAAGCAACGCAACAAAACAGCAAAGTAAGTTCACCAGGTGCGTCAAGGCACCAGTTAAAATCCTAAGTAGAGCCAGAGACTTCATGTGCGAAGCCTTACCAACTTGGCAGTAACAATGAGTGATAGAAGTATGATAGGCTACCCTACCGAAGCTGTAAACATCATCCCTACAAACTTTAGTGCCAACTCGTGGAGATCAAACAACGTCGAGGATCATCGTAAAGAAGTAATTCATGTTACCTCTCAAAGTAGTCTATTGGAGAATGTCCCCATGGGAGTTCGAGATATTCAACTGCAATCAATGAAGTTACCAAGGAGTTATAGGGTTGGTATGGAGAGGAATTGATGAATGCAGTGTTTGTACTTTCGAGGATGATTCAAAAGCAAGACCAACTTCTGGTATCTGAAAAGCAAAAGCTATGCGGTTTAAAGAAGAAGAATTTCAAGCTGTTGATTTGATTGTGTGTATTGAGCAAAACGGTGATCAAGAAAGAAGTCCCAGTTATGTTCAAGAACAGCACCATCTGAATTCTGAAGCTAACACGAGTGCTGAGTAAGTCTTGAGAACAAAGGGAGTCTGATTAGCAAGGCGCGCACTGCCTGTATATTCCCACAATGCAAGATTCTTTCAAACCTAGGGTTTAAGTGATGTATCTTCGTCATTGTAAACGGCTCTTTAATTATACTGGATTTGATGAAACTCCCAAACCACATAAATCGTTTGTCTTTCTTGTATATTTTTGCATATGTTTAATTGCTATATGTTATTTTCTTGTGATTCACATATATTTCTTTCAAAATCTGTACGATAAAAAGTTTTCAATTTCACAAATTGAGTCAATACATATCAGCCTTGTATGTTGGAGGCGCATTCAATGCATAAGTGATAAGTGCATAACACTTGCACCAGGGGATTGTTGGTACCCTCCTACATGAACAATGTGTTCTCCATGTCCATTGAAAACCAATGACCTATCCCTATAGGGCTATAGGTAATAGGTGTATATATGATAGACTTGTCTCGTAAGTGTTTTTCATAAAACCTGACCTCATAAGTGTTAAGCACATCCCTAAACAATCTATTCATAATTTGATGGGTGCAAATCACAGGTAGAATATATAATTTTAACGGATTTTCATACTTTATGTAGTTGCCATGTGCGGTAAACTCGATCTATTAAGTGAAAACACATTTACATCTCTGGGAAGTGGTCTTCAGAGTATTTTTTTCCGTTCTCAGGAGATGGTGTTTCTTCGGTTAAACAGTAATATATACACAAACAAAACAATTCTAGTGCACACATGGTTCCGCAAGTGGAATAGGTTCCAGAGGAGCCCAAGCGTGATTTGAACTTCATAATTCATGTCTAGAATCGAAATTAACAACAAAGTTACACTAAAAGCAACTATGCACGTTTCATTTGAGCAAATTTCATAAGGGCATCCGCTGAGTTGTAAAAGTATTTCATTAGAGCATTCCCAATGTATGTGGATATGGTGGGTTTGTGACTTTATTTATTTATTTTTTTGTTTAAAATTTTTGCCCAATACAAAAGTGAATATAGTGGTGATTATTTTTCAAATCAAAACGAAAGTGAAACTTTCAATCGAGATAGTGGCTGAGTTGTGAACTTCGGACGAAAAGTGAATAAAATTAATATTTATTTTTGTATTGAACAGTCTTACTTTGTTTTTCACCAAAACGATATAAAAGATGAAAAATACTGTATTAATGTCTATGTGGAAGTGAATAATAGTCGACTAAATTGGAAATCTCGTGTTCAAGTTGCTCGAAATACACACCACATGTATGACTATCACCATATCAGGATATGACATGTGCAATTGTGCACTCGGGAAGTCTAGTGTCGAGACAACTGTTGATGGGCTCTGTCACTTGTGGACACCCTTATCTGTACGGCATTACACAAACAAAAATAAATACCTCCTAAAGTCCAAAGTATTCGGTTCCAGTTTTCACTTTTCAGTCACTGTACACAAAAAAAAATAGGCGGCCTCCTAAAGTCCAAAGTATTCGGTTCCCGTTTTTTTCACTTTCGTTTAAAAACTGAACGATTGAGTCTAAAGGCGGACCGATGGCGGGCTAGGCGGGTTTTTTTTTTTTTTTTTTTTTTTTTTTTTTTTTTTTTTTTTAATTTTATTTAAATGATTAAATGTGGAAAAAAATAAAGGCATTAATAAAGGCTTAAGATTTAAATGAGTTTAAAATCAATCCCACTTAAGTCTAATGTAAATTATATCATCTGTAACAATAAAGCAAAGTATGTTTTTATATGAAGTCAATATTCTTCAACTATTACACATTTTTGTAATAAGTATTTTTGTTTTGTTTATTTTTTGAATTATGGTAAATGATTTTCCATTGGCTAGAAATGCCTGGGCAACCGCCTAAGCGTTTTTAGAACACTGCTTTTCACTGACGTTTTGAGGATAGTGAGTGAAGTGAGAAATCGGCTGCATTGGTTTTGTCGCCATTGGCAAAGTAGCCCAAGTATGACGATTGAATCAGTAGTTGACCTGACAGATTAGGTGACATGTTTGAGCCTATTAGGCCTGAGTACAATAGCTTTCTATCCCATTAAAAAGAAAGCTAAAGTCAAAAGATTTTATTCTCCATCGTTAATTTTTTCTGTATATATATACAAAGAATTTTATTCTCTATTATTATTTTACTATGTATATATATAGAGTAAAATAAGAATATAGAGTAACAATTTTTATATATATACAGAGAAAATTAATAATAAAGAGTAAAATCTGTTGACTTTAACTCTATTTTTAAGGAGATAGAGAGTCATTGGACTCAGCCAGCTTTCATTGGTTTAAACTTTAAAGGTCCAATTTTATAATGGATATTATTTTATTATTTGGCCATTTTCCTGTTAAATGTAATACCAATTGCTGAAAGTAGACAAATATCAGAAAATTTCAATGCGATTTGTACCACGATTGATATAATCAAATACATTCCAGGATAATTCTCGGCGTTGGATTGGTCTTAAGCGTGATGATTATTATGACAGTGCGGCGGAGCCAAGGGTGGGCAACTGCACACCTGAACTTAAAAAAAAATTATTAATGTGCGTTGGTTTTCCTTTGCCAAAGATGTAAAATTTTGTTATGGTGCTACCCAAATGTATTACACCAAGAGAGTGTTGTTTTTCTATCACTTGATTTAATTAAGATTTACTAATTGGGCTGGGCTTCCACTAACTTGAGAGCACTTTATCAAAACTCTCAATTAAAAAAAAAATTAAAATCTCTCTTCTTCTTTGTTTGTTGTTTTTTTTCTCGCAAAAACCCCTACTAAAAAACTTGCACTCATGTCAAGTGTGGCTCGTGTCATTGATTTATTGAAAATCTCTAATCTCTCATAAGTTCTCTATACATGTTGAGAGAATATTTTCAACTTTACATATTGTAAAGAATTGACTTTGGAATCGTATAGAAGATGAATGGGTGAATGATTGTCTAGTAACATTTATTGAGAATAGAATATTTAAAAACATTGATTCTGTGGCGATTATGCAATGGTTTTGGAAAATGGATACTCGTTGTGGACACTTGTAAATTTTTTTTTGTTTGATTTTGAGTTTTTCAAAAGTTTTTTTTGTTTTTGGATAATTAATATACACATGTTTGAAATTTAATTTTCAATTTTTATTGTTAAGAATTTTGAATTGTTTTTTTTAATGAATTGCATGTTAATTTGCCCACCCTAAACTAAAATCATAACTCCGCCTTGTTTGTGTAATTGCAATCATGGCTTCAACATTAGATTTAGTAAGAATATCAATATCATAAAGCAGCCAGAGTCTTAGTCAAAAGGTTTTTCAAAAATCAATTGAATTAGGCAACCAGCTATAGCTGAGTCATGACTCACGGCCAAATCGTGAACAACTAGGGTATGCCCGTGCCTACGGCCCGCGAGGCCTCGACGCGCCTGGGGCGCTACTCCGACACTTGATATTTTAACGTACAACACTGATCAGCTCATCGCACTTTTGGCGCTACCGTAAACGCGACATAACACCACCATACACCAAAGCCTAGTAGGTGCCGCACTTGGTCTATTGTTTGTTGTGACTTAAGGTCCTAAATAGTCAATTATTGTTGACTAAGACAACACTGACCCACTATAATTGACTTTATTATCAACTGTGATTGAGTGGATCACACACAATGAGAGTAAACAACTTAAGGCCTGAATACATTGGATCTGCCATGTCATAATTTTTGAAGAAGATTTGTAGCCACCGGATGGGGCCTTTTGGCCCCCACATCGTTCTGTTTTGTTAGATAGATTTGTGCTGATTCTTAAATGGATTGATGGATTATGAGTGTTGCTGTGTCAGTTGCAATATTGAGATCAAATAAAAAAACGCTCCCTTTTATTTAAAACATATGGTAATTTGACAATTTATGTGAGATTTTCTTAAAGAAAAACAATAAACGCCTAACCAAGACAAATCAACAATGAGAGAGCCAAATGGGTAGATAAATCACGTGAAAAGCAAGATTTCTCATGTACTTCTGGTTCATTTATAAAATTAGTGTATTTAGATTTTTTTTTTCTTAGTGAGTTTAATTTATAATAAAATGAAGGAAAAATACAAAAAATTAGAGAGGACAATGTCCCGCGACCTTTCTAATATTCAAGCTAAATATACTAAATATTCACATATTGCAACGACAAGCAAAGGGGAGCTCATCGTGTACCCTAACTTTCCGTTAAAAAAAAAATAGTAGTGGTAATTTATCTAACAAAATAGAGAAGTGTGGGGGCCCGTAGGGCTTCCATCCAACGACTCTAACAGTCTAATCATGTTTTCTGGGCTTATGACGTAGACGAATCTATATAACAAAGAATGGAAAGTGTGGGACCTGTAGGGCCTCAATCCTACGACTCTAACAGTCTAATAATGTTTTTTGGGTTTATGGGGTGGACGAATGTAATGTAGGATTATCTGGTGGTATGTTGTTTTAGTGGTCTCAAACAGGCATATAAGATCCCCTTTTTTATTTTCTTCTTCAAACAAACCTCATCTTTTGTTTTGTTTTTTTTTCCAAACAAATCTCATCTTTTGTTTTCTTCTCCAAACACAGCCATTATCACTCCTCCTCTTCACACCGAAAGCGCGCGTATCTATGCCGTACGGCATGGGCAAATACTAATAGTCTATAATTTACCCTAAAAAACAAATAGTAGTATATGTTAGTAGTACAAGCCCACCTTGAGTAACAATCCTGAATCCGCCCCTGACTAAATAATAGTTAAACGAGGTTGAAATTTAATTATGGAGGTAACTAAGTGAAATATATTGAAATAGTGCAAATGGTAGCTAAATAGTGCTTGTGTTGTCTTGTGTTGTTTGTCACTTTGTTTCAAGTCATTTTGGTGAAGATTGTGGTGAACTGGTTGTAGAGTGGTGGCGATGGGAACAAACAAACTAATGCACATAGAGAGTGCTATCAAAGTGTTGGACAACCTTTATTAGGTCTTTTGGCGTTCTTCCCATCTATATTTTATTTTATTGTATCAGAGAATTCACATAAATGCGTATGTTATTTTCAATAATTTTATACTAACACAATTGACCGATACAGTGATGTGGCACTGCAATATCAATATTGCACCAATAAATATTATATTGCACTATAAAAATTACTGCAATGTCAATATTGCACCATGAAAAATTAATATAATTGATAGTTTGCCATGAATAAAAGATGCGAATGGAAAGACAATAATATAAAAAGAAGAAGTATTTTGAGAGAAAAAAATTAGATTTTTGGTTTTTATTTTTACCACTGCAACATCAATATTGTAATATGTTAAGTGACTGTCATTTTTCCTATATAGTATTACTCACGTTATTTTAAAACCACACTGCTCAATCGACTAAATAACAGTCAAAGAGCAAAAAAAATTGACTAAATAACAGGTACGAGGAATCAAATCCACTGTGGGTGGTCCACCAAAACCAGGTGGCGATCATATATTCAAGGAACCTATATTCAAGATTTATGACCAAAACAAATAACAAGTAGTTAACAAGTTAACAAGTAATAGATTTATATTTATTTTTTATAAACGATACTTTCCTTAATTAATCGTTACAAACTGAACATCCGCTCTTATAGAGCTTAATACAAAAGTAACAGAGAACTCATTTAACAATATATTATGGAATTGGCAATCCAATTAGCTTGTGTGACGATGTGAGCAAAAGTATCAGCGACACAGTTATTTATAGTTCCAAAATATATGTTTTTGATCTATTAAGCTATGACAGATGAAATTCAAGTCTCACCAATTGAAGGAAAAATGAGTTCACACCAATGATGAATGATCGAGTTTCTTCTTTGCTACCAATCCCATTCTAAGTGCATAGCATTCCATCAATATGGCAAAAAAAATTCATAAAATAAAACCACCATATTCATTTCGTAATATTCCAGCTCCAGCTGGCCCTGGACAACCTAAGGCAGACCCATCTGTATTCAATTTCAACCACCCGCTAGGGAAATGCCTGAAAAAAGATTATAAATTTATAAAATATATGTTTTTGATCAAGTGTCAATAAATTCAAGTCTAATTCTTGAAAAAGTCCACACCACATATAATTCAATTCAACCATTAGGCCTGCAAAAAAAAAAGTCAAATAATCATAGTCAGTTGACAATATGCCTATAAATCCCCAAATCTTGGCAATCTGCAACCAACCACACTTACAATTTTCATTTTCCAGAAGAATTCACTATATTCAGTCTCTCTTAAACCTTTCAGTTTATTTGTATCCTCTTCTTCTCCTTTCTTACATTTCTCGCTTCTTAATTTGGTACTTCAATATTTTTGTGTGGCTAAAGAAGAAAAATAGTAAAAACATGAGCAACAGAGCAGCTAAGCACGAAAGCGTTTTCATCCGGTGTGTCAAGGCACCATTTAGAATTCTAGGAAGAGCAAGAGACTTCTACGTCCGAAGCCTGACTGATTGTTCTGGTAGAATGAGTGAGGCAAGTGTAATAGTAGGCTACCCTGGTGGATCTGTTAATATCGTGCCTAGGAGCTTTAGCGTTAATTCATCAAGGTCAAACGATGATGAGGACATCAAAGAACTAATGCGTGCTGCTTCACAAAGAGGACTAAGGGAGAAACTTGAAATGGAAATACAACAACTCCAGCAATTGTCGAAGAAAACAGACGCGCTTCCAAGAAGTCGCACAGTTGCGATTGGAAGAATTGACGAAGATAAGCCTTGTGACTTTGACGAGGATTTGAAAACTAAGCCTGATTTATTGTACCCGCGGAGCAAAAGCTACGCGGTTTCAAAGAAAAATACTTCCAAGTTGTGGTAGAAGCAAACACTACTAGCTGAAGAAAAAACAAATACAAGATGGTGACTGGTGAGAGCGTCTAGCTTACAGTGTGAATAAACAGTACTCAATTCAATGCAGGTTTATAGGGCTTCGAGTACCAAATGTAAATGAATTACTTCTGTCCTCAAGTAATATTAGAAAACAGTGATAGAGTAGTCTGTTACTCTGTTGCATGGGAGCCGGGATTTTGTTAACAAATTCGCATGTATGATTTTTTTTCGATAATACTCGCATGTATGAAATTAAGAAGCACTGTTTTTTACAACGTCAGAAAACGGGGGAAAATAATGTTTTATGATTCTAATAAGACGATCTACCTGTTAAACCTCTGTTCATTGGCCGCACGTGCATACCAACAATTCACATTCTTAAAAGTATGTGAACCTTGATACGCATTGGTTTTCTTAAGTCATCCCTAGATCGATAGTTAGTATGGTTTTTTTGGATTCTAATTGTAATTATATAGGAGAGACTCATCTATTTATTTTTTTAAAACAAAATGAAAGATAATTATGTTATTTAAGTTATATTAGGAAGGTTCTTTTAAATTATCAATAATAAAATAGGACTTGTTTTAATTTCAATGTGGGAAATGGGAGTACTTATTTAATTTAAGTGATATTAAATAGGTGTTTCTAAATTATTAATACAAAAGGGACCTTGTTCAAATTATATTAATATAGAAAAATATGGGGGTTGAGCAACAGTATTTTGGTGTACGTCCCAGGGGTAATTTGGTAATTTCCATATTTTTTTTGTTTTTTTGAAGGTAAAATAGTAATTTAGAGTTTATAATTTTTTTAAAAAAAATTCAGTAGAGCCCACGTAGTTACCACGTGCACAGTGGCTAGTTATATTAATAAAAGTGGAGCTTATTCTAAATTTAGTAAGAGAGGTGTTTTTAAATTAAGTAAATAAAGAGATCTTAAATTGCCTACTCGGTATTGGGAAAGGTATTCCGGAAGGCCCGGCTATCATATAGTGTAGATATATGGGTATTATCAGGAAACAACTATATGTGTTCAACTGTTCAAGTATCTCGATATTTTTTCATGTCTATGTATAGCAAAAACCTTACCTTCAAAATTTGTGGTTATTGACTTATTGTAACTGTCGGGCAAAAAGTTAGTTCGACACTCCCGAAGTGGTGGCGCTTCCGAAAGCTTAAAGGAGATGGGGATTAGGTTTTTGAGGAAAAGAGACTGTATCAACGACGTTCTGATTGCCTACATACGCAGTGAGAAATCCGGGATCAAGTATCTTAAAACGTAGTTCTGGATGCTGCAGAAGCCTTCATATATATAGCAATCTCCTACCTTCGCGACCAAGAAAGTGATTCTCGGAGATTGCCTTCCCTTTTGAATTCTAACATGATTCTTTCTAAAATAGCAAATCCTATAAGCAGCGGAACGTTATTGTCTTCCACTCCAAAACCCTTCTTTTGTGTTCTCTTACAATAGATAGAAAACTATGAGAATCAGAATAGGGTTTGGGGTAGGGACCTCAATATTTTGTGTTCTCTCATAATAGATGGAAAACTATGAGAATCAGAATAAAGTTTGGGGTGGGGACCTCAACTTATATATTGTGGGTGTATTTCTATTATGGCCCCATCATGATAATAGAAATACGCTTAAGCCCAAAAAGTATCTGCACATATAGTTAATCCCATACTCACTTTATACACATGTCATGACCTGACATGTGATTTGAGACATGTAAAATGACTCGGTTATGTTAGTTTAAGATCACGGTTTAGTGAGTCTTCCCAATGTCACTCGGACGTAGTTTGACAATTAACAATTGTGTAATGTGTATGATCTATGCAGGTACACCGATCATTCCCTAAGATTTCATTCTATTCTTGTGCAAGATCTTATCGGATTGCCACTAGGGTTTCTCGCCTCCACAGATTGGGTTACTGGATCAGAATGATCCGGATGGATTGGGTCCAAGAACTTGGGTCACCCGGATGGGCCATGGACCTGTTGTGAACTTTGACAAATTAGAGGACCGGATGATTCAAAGCGTTTTTTTGATAGCCATCGGATTGGTCCGCCGCTGGTCCCACACCGGTCCATGGTCCGAGTACACTTTAGACCGGAAATATGATGTCAAGTAATTGGGCTGAAGGCCCAATTTTGAGTGAAAATAACTCTGTAGGACAGTGTTTTTCAGAAATCACTCACAAAACCAAAATCCAAATTTTAATAGCTCACGAACCCAGTTTTTGAATTAAAATCACCCGCTCGATTATTTATTTTTCATCTTATTTCCATTTTTACCCTTCTGTGTTGGTTACATTCAGTTAAGAAAATAAAACATAATAACATCACGAGAGAGAAAACCCCAAAACCCCTTCTTCTCTGATTCTTTTCTAACCGACTAGCTTTTTAAAATAAAATGATAAACCTTCTCTAATCCTTCAAACAACTTCATCTTCTTCACATTAAAAGTAACACCAACAACTTTTAAACTTATTTAAAAGAAGCTGTTAGCGTGAGATATATTTTGAAGTGAATTTGTTTTGGAAATAAGTTCCCTTGATTTCCTGTATTCAAATTTTTAGCTCATGTTGATGATGAAATCTTCTAAGGCTTGTTTCTCAAAACATGCGCAACAGCCTATTAAGAGCTTTTGCCTCTGCTAGGCTGATATGTCAGTTGCAATCTTGAAAGGGTTTTCCGTTGCATGCATCCAACTAGCCATTGTTTAGAATCAAAACACAATCCAAGAGTCCAGACGAGCTGAATAAACTTGATATCTTGAGATCGCAGATGAAACAAGCATCCAACATTCAAGTAGAAACAGATTTCTCCTTGCAAGAGTCATTGACGGAACAATATGAGGAAGCAAACAATGGTAAAGGTGTAACATATTGTGAGTTGGATACTGAGGATAATATTATGTCTAGAGATAATGATGATGAGTATAACACCCCGTCTTTTATTTTATTTTTCCTAATAATAATAAAGATAATAATAAATAATAATAATAATAATAATAATAATAATAATAATGTAATAGATAAAATAGAGATAGGATATCCAGTAGTTACGGATAAAAGCCCGTAAATAACTAGATAAGAGTTATCCTTATTTTTTTGAGAAGTTAAATAAAAACTATAAAATAGGGGTTTCTCACGTAGAGTTTTTAGGGAAAAACAAAACGAGAGTTTGAAAAAAAAAAAAAGGATAGTTTTTTGAGAAAAAAAAGGGGGGTGGGGGTGGGGTGGGGTTTGAACAAGAAAGATCATCCGGTTTTATGACGGTCGACTTCAGGTCTTTGGGGGTTTTCGCTTTAGGAAAGTCGCTCGGGTTTATAACCGTGAGTAGTCATATTTTTTTCTATTTCACCTCACCTTGAGTTTTGAGTTTTATGGTAACGAAGAAAAACTTAGTTTTCCACTTAGTATTTTTGTTCTCAGATATTCTTCCGTTGTTGTTTTCTATTGAATTGATAAACATGTTAATCATATTGATTTGCGAGACTATGAAATGGTATTGGTAAAGTTTTTTGTGTGTTGTTAATGGCTACAGTATGCCCAACAGCCAGAAATCGCCTAGGATTTCGTTTGAACTTTTTATTGTGGTATTGAATTTGTATGGTAGTTGTTTTGGGTTGTATGCGAATTGATTGTCTTGAGGGATTGAGTGTAGATTAGCGTGGGGAGGAGGGCGGAGTCTTTGTGGAAAGCTCCAAGCGACCATTAATGGCGACGCATCCATCCTCGATAAACTATTCGAACCTGTTTTGTTGTTGTGTGGTGTATGCTATTGAATTATCAAACCTGTGATTGGGATGGGTGTGTGTTAATAGGTGCTATTAAAGCTTAGGAAAAGCTTGGAAATAGCATTAATGGCGGTGGGAATTCGTCTCGGATCTAGTTTTGGGCTTAGATGTTAAATTCAAGAGTTGAGGTTTTGGCGTTTTTATTAAAGTGGTTTGGTTTTTCAAAAAGAAGTCAAACCGATATGAGGGAGAAGGGAGATGGTGGTGGCGGAAAATTGGCTGGTGGTGGTGGGAGAAGAGTGAAGAAGATGAACAGTAAAGTCTGATTTGGGATTGGGCCCGAAAATCGTGGGTTGGGCTTAGGCTTTAACTTTTTGATTTTTTTATTTTTTGACTTAAGTTAGACTATGGGCCCTAATGCTTTGGGCTTTTGGGTTTTTGGAGTTTAGGCATGGTTGACCAAGGTTGGCTGTTGACCAGAGTTGACTTTGACTTTGACCCGGGTTGACTTTGACCAGTTGACCCGAAAATTTGACTTTTTCCTAAAATTATGATTCAGCATGTGCACGTGTTATATGATTCCTAAAATTAGGATAAGTCTAGGACTATTAGCATGTTTGACTTTAGGCTAAGACCTTTATAAATATACTTGTGCACGTGTATTTACTGCTTTGTGATTTTTCAGTCTTTTACAATACACAACGTTATGACACTTATACATTCATGAAATTAATAACGCGTAAACCAAAAATAATTGAATCAAGATTTTTCCTTCGTTCTCTAAATAAGTTATGCAATAAAGTTCAATAATGCGTAAACAAAACTTACCGCACCCTTTTAAAACTCTCCACACCTCAAGTTTTGGAATTGAGTTTTATGACTGATGAAGTCATATGTTAGGTGGGCATTTATTGAATGTGCCATAAATGGCCCGTTAGCGTTATATAAGGGTATTCATTGAATGTGCCATGAATGACCCGGGTATTCATTGAATGTGCCATGAATGACCCGATGGTTTGACCGCCCTAAAAGAGGAACTAAGGTATTAGCCTTGCGGGGTTAGTTGTATTCCTTGAGTGTCACGGGAATGTAGGATTGGGTATTCCTTGAATGTGGCAGAATGACCCGGGGGCATTCATTGAATGTGCCATGAATGGCTCGTTAGTGATATGATATGTATTCCTTGAATGTGGGCGGGGAATGACCTAAGGTATTCATTGAATGTGCCATGAATGACCTGAGTTTTTGTGCCCAAAAAGGCTGTGAAATATGTGTATGAAAGCCCAGAGATGACTATGATATTGTGGTATTCGGTGGGAGAGAGGCACACAAGAATGTGTGATTTGGCAAATGTGTGGAGTGCAAATCGTGGAGTAGGTACTAAAGGGTGGGTGTATAAGGAAAGTAATTGATTAATTGATAAGAGAAATTGATTTGTTTATGCGAGTGTGCTTGGGTTTACCTTTGAATACATATAGGATATCTACATATGTTATATATACAAGTTCTAACTTTCTTTTGCAGGAGGGTAGGACTTAATAATATTTTGTGCAGGGACGCGGTCCTACCCTAATACAGCGGCGGATATAGGTAAGTGTAATGCAATTATTTAGATATTAAAAAGAGTTATTTGAATGAGTTAATAAAATGGAAGTTAATAAAATGGAGGTTTTGCTTGGGAAGAAACTATGCCGGTTGAGATGACGGAACTACATGTCTTCCAAGCTGAGAATGATTAGGTTATGATAGATTTAAAGTGTTAGTTGGATAAGTAAAGTTTGAAATGTTTATATGTAGTTAGTCTACTCATACCAAAAAAATTTCATTTTTTTGACCGAATCTATGTTTGCTTTGTTTTGACAACGTGGGTGTGTTCTTGGGAACATAGGTGGAAGGCAGTGGAACTCCGGCGTGTGATTGGGATACGTGCCTGGAGCAGTCCGTTAGTTTTCGTTTATGTCTGATTCTTTATTGGAAGAATGTAATAACGTAGTTTACCTTTTGCATGACATGAGAACATGGTAGTGAGGAATTTTATTTATGAGAGTTTGGTTGATATTTTATTTGGATGGATGATATCTTAATAAAGCAATGACAGATAATTGTTGGGATTATTTTAATTTAAGTTGTTTACTTTTATGACATGGCTATTAGGGTTTGTATGTGTAGTATCCTCCGTCATAGTCTGGGTTTTTAAACAAGTGAACATAGTGACGTTTGAGATTTTATATTTCAAATATTCACTTTGTTATTGTTTAGAAATTCGGGCTGTGACAATGAGGGACATAAAATTCTAACTAACAATTCAATACCCTGTATGAACACGAGTGAAGGATCCTTAGATCCTAGATATGTATATATATTTTTGTATAAGTATTACTCTTGTACGCTATGTGTCCTTGCAAATTTTGAAATCATTAGAAAAATCATGTTGCAATAGTAAATAGAGAAAATAATCAAGAAATAGTGTTGCATGTAAGTGTCTTGAGTAGTTTGTGAAATGGGTGCAAACAAATAAGTTCATCATTGTCAGCTTTGATAAAAGTGTAAAATGTTCTACTACATATTTACTGCTTTTGTAATTATATAAGCAAGCTGACCTTGACCATCTCCAAAGAAAATATGCTTCAGAGAAAAGAGGAAGTTGAGCATCTCAGAAACCAACTTCGATGGCCATGTAACATGTGTGTGTTTTACGAGTGATTTGTTCCAAGTAGGCGGAATATTAATGTTAGTTTCATCATTTTACCATCCCAAAGATTTCCCATTTATCTTCACCAAGTAAAGAGTAATTGATTAATAACCCAGATAAATTTTTACAATTGACGAACTTATGATTAAATTTTGGTTCATCCGATAAGTGTGGCAAACTTTAGGGGAAGATTAAGTGAAAGAAAAACAAAATTAGGCAAAGGAGACTTTATTATCTACCTTTTATGTTTTAGTGTTAGTGGACCTGACAAGCCTATAATTGGTGTGGGTTTTAGGGGTATAAACAATAATTGTTCATATGAACATTGAATACTCCAAATAGGTATGAACAATAATTGGTCATAGGTCATGTTGATGTATGAACAATGATTGTTCATACCCCAAATAGGTACGAATAATGATTGTTCATACTTCAATAAGTATTCTTATTAATCATACATTATGTTGAGGCATAAACATTAATTTTTCATACTCTAAATAGGTATGAACAATGATTGTTCATAGCTCGTGTTGATGTATGAACAGTGATTGTTCATGCCCCAAATAAGTGTTCTTATTGATCATACATTATGTTGAGGTATGAATATTGATTGTTCATACCCCAAATAGGTATGAACAATGAGTGTTCATAGCTTGTGTTGATGTATGAACAATGATTGTTCATACCTCATACTCCAATAAGTATTCTTATTGGTCATACATTATGTTGAGGTATGAACATTGATTGTTCATACCCCAAATAGGTATGAACAGTACGTGATTGTTTATAGCTCGTGTTGATGTATGAATAATGGTTATCCATACTCCAATAAGTGTTTTTATTGATCATACAATATGTTGAAATATAAACATTAATTGTTCATACCCCAAATAGATGTTCTTATTGATCGTACATTATGTTGAGATATGAATATTGATTGTTCATACCCCAAATATATATGAACAGTGATTGTTCATGGGTATGAACATTTATTGTTCATATCTGTTTTGTTCATAGTCCAATAGATATAAACGCTCATTGTTAATAGCTAATGTTCATAATTGGATGTATAAACAATGATTATTCATATCTGTTTTGGGTATGAACAGTTATTGTTTATATCTGTTTTGGGTTCATATTTTCATAGTCACAATCAATGTTCATAACTGATGTTCAATATGGATAGGTATGAACAATCAATATTCATACATGGATAGTTATGAACAATGTTTGTTCATAACTCAAATAGGTATGAATACTCATTGTTCATAGGTAATATTTATCTATGAAAAGGGGTAAGGGACCTCTATAAAAACCCTGTTTATCTAAAAAAAAAAAAAAAAACAATAAATGTTCATAGCTATATTATGGGTATGAACAATCAATGTTTATAATCGAGGTGTTTCGGTTGGATCGGGCCGTTTATTTTTTTTCTTCAAAAATATATTTGACATTTTATGTATTCGAACCGATATTATTTCACGTCAAGGATAAATTTGAATTTTCATTCACCAGGTGTCTTCAAGAGTTCCTTTTTCGGCCAATTTGTCTTCGAGAGTCACTCTCTGATATGATATAGAGTAAACACACTAACAACTATCTTAAATACTAGTCCAGTTGTCCACACATATAAGCAACCATCGGGAACTTTCACACTAACCAACCAAACAATAATTGAGAGAAGAGCCGTACGAAAGCAAGTGCTTTATGTCTTTCAACCAAACAGGGAATGCCCGTATAGGTTGGCAGTTATAATAGTGATTGAAACTATTAACTAATTGATTGGGCCATAAGTTTCCTAGAAAGTTCTAAAGATATTGACATCATCTAGTTTGATTGAACTTCTAGCCAATTGGTTTTCCGCCCGTTGGAAAGCGGAAGAAACCCATACACGCGAGTTACATTGGTTCAGCGTCACGTAGACAAATCGGTAACAACAAGAACAGAAATGGACGATTATTGGGGGCCACATTACTACTGATTTGACTTTTGTTACTCATCAGTGTCAGACCAAGTTAATACACTTGACGGACCCGATACAGTGAACGAACATGGAAACCAGTTTTAAACAATAATTATACCTATTATCTTTTAATTTTTTATAGGATTTATACCTATTATCAACTAGGAGTGTCAAAATAGCTCTCAAACTCATTAAAAAAAATAATTACCCCGCCTGTCCAAGTATTTAAAAATTATCCCGGCCCATGAGGGCAAAAAACCCTCAAAATAAAATCCTCAAAAATATTCATATTACTTAAATGGACCTGCCCCCGCCCTCAAACCTTTGAGAGGAGAGTAAAGACTTAGACTTTGAAACTTAAGTCCTCCTTAAGCCCGGTCTTTATTAGGCTCTCAATATTTATTTCATATATTTTAATAAATTATTTTACAATATATTTCATTTTAACATTAATATGTTATAAATTATTTAAAAAAACGTTTATTTATTAAGTTTGCCAACCTTATAATTTTATTATAATATTTTATGAAATGAATTAACTAATTTTAATTGACTAATGCAACTTTAACAAGTTTTTTTAGTAGTTTGAAAGTTTAATTGTGAAGTGCATTCTATTTTATCCTTTTTAACTAATGTTTTAAATTCATTTTGTAAATCAAATGTATAATATAATATCCAGCCCTCACGTTTAGCCCTCAAGCCCGACATTTCAAGCCCTCTCGAGAGAGTTGAGGGGCGGGTAAAAGCTTCGAGATTTAAAGTTGAAACCCCCGACCCCAAACCTCAACCGCCTCAAGTAAATGAGGGGTAGGGGTGAGTTTAAAATTCAAAAGCATGGGTTTTCATTGTTGAGGGTCGGGTGGGTGTAGCCCGCACCCATCCATTTGACACCACTATATCAACAACCCTAAATAAGCAAATAAGCAACTCTCAAAGACAAAAATGAAGAAAAAAAATCACTTTTAAAATTTTTTTTTTTAATAATTACTCACAATGATCGGATAAATTTTAGGACAAATATACTCTAATGCGAAATTAAAAACGTCATAGGTGGTAAAAAGTTAATTTTACACCAATGCGAAAGGCGAAAAAAAAAAAAAAAAAATCGACCCAAATTCCAACTAAAACGACCCAGCGGTATGTAGTATGAGTTTGTATTGTTCATATCTCAACATAATGTATGATTAGTGAGAACACCTATCGAAATATGAACAATTAAAAATAAATTTATTTGGAATGGACGATCATTGTTTATACCTCAACATAAGCCATGATCATTAATTAAGAACACCTATTGAAGAATGTTCATACATATTTGGAGTTACTGTTTATATCTCAACATAATGTATAAAGTATGTTCACTTATTTAGGGTATAAACAATCACCAAAGCAACATAAATTAAAAAATTAAAAAATATTAATTTTAAATTCGGGCTATTTGTCTTTGAGAGTGATTTTGGTTAAGAATTGAACCAATTCATTGTTAGCTGATAACCCTAAAAAGTAAATATTAGCAATACAAATTTGCATTTGCAATTCTGCGTCGTGAAAGTCTGATACAATTCACAAGCCCGAATATCTAAGCCCACATAAATAATAATGTTCACATGGTCCAAACCTCTGTGGGCCGGAGGCCTTGGCACTAAATCCATGGGTTATAAAAAAAATACCCATTGAATCATTGATGAAAAATAGTCAAAACACACACACGAGTTCATGAGACCACCAACCCACGCCTATCTACTCTAACTACTTTAATGTGCGAGGGGCGGTGAACAGGAGCAATTTCAGACCGCTCCTACTTGAAATGACCATATTATCACTTAAATTCACTGAAATGCTCTTGGGCTTTATAAAAACATGTAATTGTGGTTTTTTTTTATAACAAAATCTAGAGTACGCCGGTTTATGAGTACGCATGCCATCTGGGTCCTTCACCAGCAAAAAGTGAGAGTGTATTGCATGGCAAGGTACTGGATCTAGGTTATTCTAGCCCTGCATACCGGCCGCACATGCTTAGAAATGCTATTTTTTTATGGGCTTAACAAAAAAATGATGTAGCTACCCCTATACTTTATGGAACTTACAAAACAGCCCCCATGTTTTATAGAAAATTATGAAAATGCCCTATATTTGACAATTAATTACAGAAATGCTTCCTATACTTTATTGTCAATTGAGAAATTGTCCCCATGTTTTAGAAAATATTTGTTTTTTATTTCAATTTATTTATTTTTTGGTGTTTTTTTTTTAAAATTTCAATAAAATTATATTAATTGATATAAAAAATAAATCAAACAAATTATTTAGAGGTCAAACGAGCTACAAATTGTGTCGACAGCCCCTTCTGAATAGCAAAACCAATTCTCAAAAAAAAAAAAAAAAAAAAAAAAAGGTTTTGAACACCAAATATATGCACATCGTGGTTCCGAAAACTAGTCTTGTTAAAAGCCATGCACATTAACCGAATGAAGTGATAAGAGTCATACACAATCATTTTTTTTTTTTTTTTTCTAGGTAAGCAGAATAATTTTTATTCTAGGTAAGTTGTACACAATGAAGACTTACTGCAGATTGGAGATGGAGTTCAATATTGCAAATTCTCTTTACTGGGCATGGAAGTATGAATCTGCAGAACTACGTCAGATTTTTGGTCCTGACTGTAATGCGAGTATGCGACTAATGAAATGTAGTGATTATCTAAAAATAAAAAATACTAAAATACAAAAAAAACATGACACACCTTATTGCATTTGGATCTTATTACCACATTTCTCTTTTCAACTTGTACTAATGCATGTAGTATTAGAATTTTAGATCATCAAGAGAAATTGATTACAAGTCGTGGGTAATTGAAAAGAATATGTATTCTTTACCCAAAAAAGAAGAAGAATATGTATTAACTATTAATAGATAGGTTTCTCAAATCGTCTCTAGCGACTTTGTTGTTGTGTTTTCACTATCGTTTAACGTTTCCTTTTCTTAATAGAAATTAGAATCAATCGGTTTTAATTCAATTAATTTTGTCTATGTAATGAGATCATTAGACGACTAAGACCGTCACACTCATGTGCCATTAGCCTATTATCAAAGAAAACAAACACTTGAAGAAGAATGGGTTGAAATATTTGGTTAAGGGTATCTTTCAGTGTGGAATTAAACAAACGATGACTGCTGCTCGTGACGCGTACACTTAATCATTTTCATCTTCTCTAATAGTTAATCCCTTTTTCAGAAATCAAAGTGTAAGTTATAGAAAGAATGCACCAAATTATTTTAGGAGAATTGCAGCATGCTAATATAAAATTAGTACTCGTATAAAATTGAGATCATGTTACATTCGCTCCAGGGATTTAATAAGCTGCCCTTAGGATCAGCATAATGAACCCAAAGAGAATAAGCGAAGCTAACTTTGGAGTTGACGCTGCAGCAAGTCATGCTTTAACTCTTGATAATGGATAAGCAGCTGTTTGGAGTGATATTGGACCAGGTTTTGTTCAAATGGAGTGCCCCTTTTAATCCTACTTTAAATTCTGTTAAGTCAAATGCAATGTGATCTTATTATCTCTCTGTAACACATTTTTTTATTTGTAATACAACTCTTTACTTGCGTGCAAAAAGAGACGACCAAAATAACTTTTAACAATAACATATGTACATTTTCTACTGTCAAGTTCAATTAACGATTCACACTTTACCAAAAAAAAAATTAACAATTCATACATGTAATCCTGGCCAAATGTATGATAGGGAAACGAAAAGAGGAAAAGTGGACCATAGTACAAAATATCTCGATATATCGCGATATTTGGAGATATCTATCCATATTTCAGAAAAAGATATTTAAATATCACGATATGTTTAGAGATACATACGACTGCAAATATCAGTTATATTTCGATAATATTTGTGATATTTAGAGATATTTTGTGATATTTGGCGATATTTTGTATATATAACAATTTTATTTAATATTTACCATTATATTTCAAATAAATATAAATAATATATCATGATATATCAAGAAATATCCACAATATCTACGATATTTGTCGATATTTTGGATATATCTACGATATTTGCATGTGAAACAATGTCAAATATCCCCAAAGAGGGGGATATATCCACGATACATATTCAGAAATTGAATATCGATAAATACCCATATCCTGATATTTTGTACTATGGAGTGGACTATGGAGGTATTAATTGAGACTACTAGTCGAATTGATTCAAATCTCATTAATTATGAACATCGCGGTTGGGAAGTAAACCGTTTTCCATTCACCGACTCCAACATACTTAAATTGCGTATGATGAAGCGAACAATATATTAGTAGCGACTAGCAACAACAAAAGTTTTATTTGTAAGCATGTAGCAACAACATAGTCATATCAGAAAATTAGTCTAGAGGAGTTAGTTATAAATATTTAGTAGTCCTAAGACTCCTCTTAAATTTGTTTAGAATTTAATACCCGAATTTGACCAGAATATGGAACTAACCACCTGTTATCCAACTTTACCAGGAATAGACGAAAATATTCTCACTTGAAAACAAACATAACCGACTATCTACCTAGTAACATAGTGGGATACAAAACAAAAAATTGAATTTCACACAAAAAATTCACTTATAACTACCTGCCTTCACATTTAAAAATGCATATAATGAAAAGAGGGCATCTAGGGTGCATCAGAGTGTATGAGTGCGTAGGAATGAGAGCCCTTGGACAATACTTCTTTGCTGCAATACACCAGTACTTGTGCCTATATGAGTGGCCCAGATGCTATACGCTGAGTACACCCTGCGCACACTAGCTTTTCGGTAATGAAAAAACTAAAATATTATGCCTCCAATATTTTGTGGAGGCATTTGACACTAGTCGTTAAGTCTAAACTCCAAACCACTGGACACTAAATCCAAAATCTTTATAAACTAGACCCTAAGCCTAAACCCTAAACCTTAAGACACTAAACCCTAACCCCTATAAACTAGACCCTAAGCCTAAAGCCTAAACCTTAAAGAAAGGAGATTGTGTTGGTCCTGTATTCAAAATGGTTTATTGAACCAACTTTAAAAGAAAATACGTTCAGATAAGGCTAACTTTGTTTGCATTGGATGGTTGGACTGGATTGTCTTATTATAAAGAGAGGAGATTGTGTTGGTTCTGCATTAAAAACGGTTTATTGGAACCAACTTTAAAAGAAAATACATTCAGATTAGGCCAACTTTGTATGCATTGGATGGGTGGACCAAAATTCAATTTCACTAACCATTTCAAATAAAGACAGTTCGACCAGATTAACCTATTTCGTTTTGGATAGCTGATATAAACAGTTTAGTTGGTCAAAATTGGTCAATTTTAGTAATTCACTAAAATTTGGTCCACAATGGCTAACAAAGTATTGATTTTAATACAATAATTCAAAAATCATCACTAATCATTGTTTGTACACCTAATATTTAATTTATGGTTTTCCCAACTACATTATAGATGCATATATGAGTTCAGGGTTTAAAAGTTATGGGTAAGATTTTGTACTTTATAGAAATGTGAATGAAATTGAATTTGAACAACATTTTTTTTTTCAAAATTTATTATTAAATTTTGGCTAACAAAATTATTTTTGAAATTTAAATACTTGACTCAGTTTAAGGTTATGGTTTATAAACCATTTAGTTGGACAAAATTGGTCAATTTTAAGTAATTTACTAAAATTTGGTCCACACTGGCTAACAAAATCTTGATTTTAAGACAATAATTTAAAAAACATTACAAACCATTGTTTGTACACCTAAATATTACATATTTATTTTATGGTCTTCCCCACTACACTATAGATGTACATCAAGGTTTAAGATTTTGTACTTTATAGAGATGTGAATAAAATTGAATTTGAACAACATATTTTATCTTTGATTCAAAATTTATTATTGAATTTTGGCTCACAAAATTATTTTTGGAATTTAAATACATAACTCAGTTTTGGGTTTTGGGTTTTGGGTTCAGAGCATATAGTGACATTTCCTGCCCAAAATTTGAAATTTGAATTTTAATTTTAAATTTTAGTCAAATTTTGAACACAATATTTTGGTAATTTGGTTTGTATTGTTCATTTTATGTTCAATACAATATGAAAACATGAATTGAATTGAAATTGGAGTTAGTGATAACACAAAACCAATTTGAAATTCAAAACACAAAATTTGAATTGAAATTTCTTGCCCAAAATTTCAAATTTCAAATTGGATTTTAAATTTCGGTGAAATCTCAAATCCCGCCCAAAATTTGAATTTGAATTTTGAAATTGAACATGGAAAGCGATATTTTTGGGCTAATATTTGACATCGGTGTCAGCCTAATAGAGCTAACATTATGACCTTCAAGTAAGTTGGACTGAAATATTTTGTCAAAATTTCAAATTTTAAATTTTAATGTAACTAACTATCAACAAAAACGCCCCCAAAAGACGTACAAATCAACTTAACACCAACACCAGGGTTAAGCTTGATTCAATTGTAATTATCACTCAAAGGCTAATTATAAGTCAAATCCAATCCACGGTACCCTCAAAAAGACCACAAATCAACTTAAGGCCTCTAATAGGGTTAAACTTGATTCAACTGTAATTACCACTCAAAGGCTAATTATCAGTCAAATCCAATCTACGCACTACGAGTTACGACATACGATTTTACGATCTATACTATACACGATCTATATACTATACTACTTAACTACGATGTAGGACCTACCACATCAACTGTAGGACCTACCACATCAACACAGAAAATTCAATTCGCAGCAATCTCCATTTTCAACCAAGTAAGACACGCGGTCTCCTTTATTATCTTTTTTTACACCACTATTCTACAAATAGTGATATAAAGAAAAAGGGTCTATATCAGTACCCTTCACTCTCAACCACTCGTGGCAGACCACGTGTCCAGACTATAAGCAGGTCGTGCATACGACCTAAGGTCAGGCCGTCCAAACGACCTAAGAAATATAACCGTTGCAAGCTAGTCAACATCACTATTAATGACAGATCATTACTTCGTAACGGAATGAGTAAAAGAAATCACCAAGACAACGCAAAAGGGGGATCTATGCCTATAAAAAGAGGTGTCTTCTCTATTCTGGGGGGGGGGGTCCTCACATTCTCTCCATCTCCAACTCAATCACTCAAGATGAACAACGTCTAACTTGATTCCAGTTCATCAGATAACTGGATACGTAGGCAGCTCAGAACACCGACCTGAGTTCAGTCAAACATCTTATATAAACCCTATTTTCGAGATTGTAAGGTCGTGACTAAAATGTACCTCTACATACACTAGGTGAGGCAATCAAAAGTCATTGGGTAAGTCATCTACCTCGATCACGAAGGCTTAATAAGGTTAGGTAAGCCTATGAGAGTTTGTAAGCAACCTGCTTTGAACCTTTTGTGCTTTTGATAACTGAAAAACTAAAAATGCAAGGAAAGGAACATTGCCAATTGTGGTTTTTGTCTCCTCGTGGTACTGTTCGGTGCGTCAATACTCAACTCTATCAAGAGTATTTTGTTGCTGGACACTGAAGACAGAAAGGTGCTACTGTTGGTTCTACACAGTTCTACTGACCTTGTAGAGTTCGGTTGAAATTGTTAGAAGATTCTTTCAAAAAGTAAATTTAATATGGTGCGACTTAAGGAGGTTATATCATATCTTTGACAAAAAACAAAAGGTTTCATCGAATGATCATGATTTCTTTTGACATGTGTAAGATATTGATTCTATGTATATTAGTAGGTAATATGTCAGTTCCATAGATCTCAGAACTCAGAAGAACAATCTAAAGTATTGTACTAAAATAATCAAATGCCAAAATCCAAAGCTAGCATCATCTGATTGTATAATATGAACAGCAAAGAAAAGACAAGATTGTCTGAAGCAGACATCTTTAATAACAAAAGCCAATTGATGGTTTTTAACTGGATGTCGCATACAAAAATACCACTTTTTTTCTGTTCCCTCGCAAAGATAAAAAATTAGTATGACAGACCAATGAGATCATATAGTTAGCAATTTGGCAAAGATTGATAGACGCAGTCGCAGTTTACGTTTGGCTCAGACTTAAATTTCAATTGTTTTATTTCAACACGTTTTGTAGTTTTATCTCTATAGTATTCAACATTTCAAACATACACCACCTCAGGAGTACTTGTCGTCTTAAATTCTAATATATTCCTGCCGAACAGACCGCGTACCTCGTATATTTAAGGATGAAGTGAAGAACTAGCTTACTTTTACATGAAATATAATATAATAACGAAAGTGCTGTAGTTTAATGTGTATGTGTGTATGGATCATTTTAATTAAATCAATTTTAAAAAAAGGTTCTGCACAAGCTTTCTCGTTGGATTTTTATGGTTGAAACTTGATTTGGCTTGATTAGAAATGGCAGGCTCAAGTCATCCCCTTGCATCAGAAAAGTTGTATTTGTTCTCTATTTGCTTCTATCTGTTTCTTCTGCTTGATTTCTTAGGAAGTGTAGCTTCTCAATCCATTGTTAGGTATTTACCAGGTTTCACTGATGGACCTCTCCCTTTCGAATTAGAAACCGGGTAATGAAGTTTTCAAAATCATGCAGTTATGCCTACTTAATTTCATGTATATTATCTATTGAATAAGTAACTTGACAGGGGACAGGGTTAGTTAAATTTTTTTAGTTGTAAATGACGAGTTTTTCTTGTGTATCTTCAGTTATGTGAGGGTAGATGATATTAATGATGTTCAGTACTTCTACTACTTCATCAAGTCTGAGAACAAGCCAACTGAGGACCCTCTTCTTCTTTGGATCACAGGAGGTCCTGGTTGCTCTGTTTTAACTGCAGTCGCTTTTGAGATAGGTATGTCGTAAGTACACTGTATTCATATAATTTTTGTCAATCATATCATCAAGTTCTGTAAGATGCTGGGTTTTTTTTGTCTTTGTAAGATGAGAGAGGTGGTGTGACTAATCTATGTTGGTTTGTTTCTGTAGGCCCTTTGTATTTCAGGGTTGCCAAGTATAATGGGAGTCTACCAACTTTGATGTTGAACCCAAACTCATGGACAAAGGTGCTATATATGATCGGCCTCTGTTTCCTTTTTATCACTATGCTATCATATATTCAAAATACATGCTCCCCCTTTATCGCGAAATATTAGTTCTCACAATAAAGCATTGACCATGAACAAATACTGTTCGCCGTAACTAAGCTGAACCACATCCACGCCAGTGAACTTGGGACAGAATTGAAATGATCATTTTTCTTCTTAGAGAGACTTCAATTTTGACCCCTTCGAGAAATTTCAGGTTGCCAACATAATCTTTCTAGATGCACCTTCAGGCACTGGGTTTTCTTATTCAACAAGCTTAGAAGGTTCCACTAATAATGATACGAAAGTAGCACAGCAGATCTACACTTTCATTAGAAAGGTATGAAAGTCATCTATACACCGTCACTGAGACATATGTGGTACTATTCATTATTAAGACATTCTTTGTTATTCATTATGAACACTTGTGTTAGCAGTGGTTGATTGATCATCCACAATATCTCTCAAATTCGTTCTATCTTGGTGGTGATTCCTATTCAGGCAAGCTCAACCCAATGGTTGTTCAACACATATCAGACGGTAATCCTTCATTTCTTTCTTATTACAGAATGATCGATCTAATCTGAATTGCATTGTTGATGATTTATGGTCAGATTAGCTCAGTTTTGATTTAAACCATTTGACTTGCGCTTTGCAGGCATCGAAGCTGGACAGAGACCACACATCAATCTCAAAGTAAATAACGTCAACACGTATAATATTTTCTCTTCTAGTAGCACAGGATACTGACATATCATATTAATGGATATCTTCACTCACCACCACGCCAATGGGCCAAATCGTGGCCGATAAAGTATAAACGCGGTGACTACTTAAGTGGTGACAATATCAGTCTTGTGTTTGAGATCCAAGGGCCCTGCACAATATCGGTGCTGATATTTGTTGGAATGAATATCACCTAGCTTTTTAAATGCTACATACTCCGTTGCTAAACTAATGCATCTGTTAAGATCACCTTCTTCAATCCTACATACTTCAGTTGCTAAACTAATGCTTCACTTGAATCCTACATACTTTAGTTGCTAAACTAATGCTTCTAAATTTCAATCCAGGGATATCTTCTTGGTAACCCAGTAACAGATCCAAACCTAGAAGCAAACTCAAAAATCCCATATGCTTATGATGTGGGCTTTCTCTCCGATGAACTTTTTGAGGTAACTAAGTAAGGAATACCCTACTGGCCTACTCTCTCTCTCTCCCTCTCTCTCAGATTTTTTAATTTGTCTGTGTAATGTGCTTCTTTCAGTCAGTCAAGAGAAATTGTGCAGGACATTATGTCAATGTAAATCCCAGTAATGCTCAATGTAACAAGGATCTTCAAGCCGTCTCAGAGGTCAGGATAACCACTTTCCTACGCATTAGATTTCTTATGGTATTAGCTACTTGTAATGGATGTTTGTGGTGATTTCAATTTACAGTGTACATCAGGAATTAATCCTGCACATATTCTGGAACCAAAATGTTTGCTAGTGACCCCAAAGCCCAAAGAAGTATTTATAGAAAGAAGATCACTTAATGAAAATTCAAGCCTAACTGCTATTTCTCCACCACCCTCTCCGGAGTTCAAATGCAGGGTAACTCTCTCTTATCTACGCAAGCACACACACAAAACCTGCACGGAGAATGTTTTTTTATAATTCTATCTATGTTGCAGAGTTATGGTTATATGATTGCCTACTATTGGGCAAACGATGATAGAGTTCAAACTGCACTTAACATCCGTAAGGTATGAAAAATGCTAGTTCCTCCAAATATGCGCGCCGATGTATACTCAACAAAGTATATATATATGAATAGGAATGAGTTGGAAGATGAATGTCTATTGTGATGATCAGGGAAGAGTAAAAGAATGGATCCGATGCAATTATCGTGGTGTACAATACATTAAAAATGTGGAAACTAGTACGAGTTATCATTTCAATATCAGTAAAAGAGGTTATCGCTCTTTGATATACAGGTGAGCCTACTCACTCTGCTTAAACGTTGTCTTGTCCGTGCAACAATGCTGCATTTAACTCAGATTTTGTGTTTGGATAGTGGTGATCATGACATGCTTGTCCCCCACTTGAGCACACAAGCATGGATAAAATCTCTCAACTATTCCATCAGCGATGAGTGGCGACCGTGGTTTGTCAATGGCCAAGTTGGAGGGTAGGCGCATATACTATTATTGTCAACTATAATTCACAACTATTTGTAGCTTCAGGCGAGTTTTGAAGGTTTCATTCATGTTATTACTCTTGTAGGTACACAAGAACATACACAAATAACATGACATTTGCAACTGTAAAGGCAAGACTGTTCTCCCTACTTCATTTCCTTTTCAAATCATATACACAAAGTCACAGACCATCAATATTTCGTCAGACAAAAGAAAGAGAGTAGTCTGATACAATCAATTTGCCTTTGCAGGGGGGAGGCCATACAGCTCCGGAATACCAGCCGAAGGAATGTTTTGCAATGTTTAAAAGATGGGTGTCAGATGAACCTCTATAGGAATAATATTATGCCAAGTGATTTATACATTGATGTAAAAGAAATTTCAAAAGACAATGTAATACAATTTTAGCCCGGCCTGTCGTTGAAACACAGTTGGTTTTACAGAGTGGTCTACACTTTACTCAAACAATTTTAGTGTCGTGGAAACATGTTCGATCGGTGCTTTTACAAAGTAGTTTTATGTATAATTTTTAGTTTTATCGAAGAAGGTAAGGGCATCACCAATGAGGCCTGGATACGGGCCTCTATCTCCAAATTTAACGGACTTTAGCAAAAAACTGTTTCCAATGCAGCCTCTAAATGGACCTCCAATTTAACCATCCTGGATATTTGTCTTCACCAGATGTTTATAAAGTAACAAAACGATGACTTTGTAACTTCATTTTTTGATTTTTTCTTGTTTTACATGTTATTCATCTTCTCCGTTGGAACACCCCTGATATAGAGTTTTAGCTCCTCCTTATTGCCCTCCAAAACGCTGACGTGGCCCTTCAAAATGCTGACGTGGCCCTGGGTTTTAAAGGCCTGCATTGGTGATGCCCTAACAACGAGAATTTGTAATCTTTTCGCGTTCAGTACTTTTATGACGTGGTCATGCAAGAAACCAAGTAATCAACAAAAATCACTCGTATCTAGATTCTAGACTTGTGAATTTTTGTTTTGAGGAGTTTCTCTCTTATTCCCATTCTATATTTAATTAGAACATTAATCCACCCCGTGTAGCTTAAGCACCACCTTAAAATTTACTCGGGTAGGTATTGACACCGCGTAATGGTATGAGGATATTTACACCAACTCACCGAGTAGCATGGGATATAAGCGCCGCGTAAGATTTATTTTTACTCGGGTTATCGGGTAAGATATCCAAACCTGCGTAGCTTGAAAAATAAGCACCGTGTTAATCAAGTGAGCGGAGCGAACATTCTGGGCCAAGGGGGCTATGCGGACAAAAAATCATTTGGTTGATTTCTATCTGTCCTCATTTCTCGTCTCTCATCTTCGTCCATCTCCCTCTCCTGGGTCGAGGAGGGCTATGCGGACAAAAAGTCATTTGGTTGATTTCTGTCTGTCCTCATTTCTCGTCTCTCATCTTCGTCCCTCTCTCTCTCTCCACTCACGCCCCCACTGCCATATAGCAGTATACTAGTAGACTTAGCTTAGAAGAAACACAAAGTCCAAGCCCGGGGGAGGTCTATAAATAAAGTCCATAGCAAAGCCCAGTCCATTGTCTCCTCGAATCAAATCGCTTTGGTGTCTCGTGCCCCTCAGTTTTACTACTGCAGCTGTTTGGTTTGCAATCCGCGAAGGTTTGCCTCATTTCCTATTTCTAAACTCAATTACAAACCCTAACGATGTAAGCTTGTTCTGCCTTTTATTTTATTTTATTTTATACTAGGTATTACCCGTGCCTACGACACGGTTTGTTATGAGGTGTTTATTATGTTGTTTGTGATATTAATCTTGGTACACCTAAATATTTTCAAATGTGTAGGCTATGTGGGAATTTGTAGACATTTTATTTTGAAGTTGTACTATACGTTGTTGTATGTGTGGCCTATGTTCAAAACTTGCATGTTCAATATTTACACTCTAGGTATTATCGAAGGCACGAAGTGCTATTAAAGTTATTTCTGAAACAGTATTTAAATTGATCGAAAAAAATAAAAAAAATAAAATAGTGGTAAAATTAGGATAAGTCAAATCTTTTTATTCTAGCGATTGGTTCTAAGCCCATGTCTCTCAACTTCTCAAGTCGATAGCTAGCAATACTAATATGTATCTACGGAAACCCTAACAACATAATAAAAGTACACTATACATTTTTGTCCACACACAATAAGTTACCAACTATATCAATAATTAAACTAAACAATTGTCAAACATTAACATGTTTCTTCTTGATGTGGTGAGAATCAAGTATTCTGGTCTACAAAAAAAATCAAATATGTGAATTAAAATGAGAACTTCCAAGAGTGCGTGAGATGTCACCAGCAATGCGAAATTACATGGCTTTGATAAAATTAAGTATATATAATTCTTAATTATGCTCTCACTTATTATACTACTTGCTTAAGTTCATAGATTGCCTCAATTACAATGCACGTTGGGCCATCAAAAGTGAAGTTTCGCTAAAACAATGATATTATATACATGATTGCAAAACCCACACATCAAAACCTAAAAGAAAAAACACACACAACTCAGCCAGGGTTTTGAAATAAGTCAAATAGCTTTAAGGTTGTTCCGAATGGTATACTGAAATTTGGCGTGTGGCGGTTTTTTTTTTTTTTTTTTTTTTTTTTTTTATAATATATTCTCTTCGAATAAAAGAAAATGTTTTTTTTTTTTTTTTTTTTTTTTTTTTTTTTTTTTTTTTGTATTATATACTCTTGGAATAAAAAAAAATTTTTTTTTTTTTTTTTTTTTTTTTTTTTTTTTTTTTTTTTTTTTTTTTTTGTAGTATATACTCTTGGAATAAAAGAAAATGTTTGGGGTTTTTTTTTTTTTTTTTTTTATTTTTTATTTTTTTTTTAAATTTTTTGTAGTATATGTTCTTGAATGTTGTTGTTGTTATTGTTTATTGTTGTTGTTGTTGTTGTTGTTTATATATATATATATATATATTTGGTTTTATTTGGTTTTTTAATTTATTTATTTATTTGGTTTTTTTTTGTATAGTATATACTCTTCGAATAAAATAATTTTTTTTCCACAACATATAAAAGAAATATAATTTCTACATTGAAAGATAATCCTATGTGAATAACTTAACCAAATAAAGAAGACAAAATACTTAAATAAAACTTACAGTAAAATTTGTTTCCAAACTTCCAATTCAACGGGAATCGAAGGAAAGTCACCATCTCTTATTCGATCTCCGTTTAACTCAGTACTAGAAAATCAATTACTTTGGATATGATGTCCATTCCTCACACACCACAGATTGCAATATCCTCGTCCAAACATTGTCATTTGCCCTCTCAAAATCACAACAAATCTATACACGTGGCACCTTTGATAGAATTCCCTTGAGTTATAGTTACTTAGCTTCAAGAGTCTTTTTTGTTGTCTTCAGTGGTGGTGTTATAAGAAAAGCTGATGTACAACAATTTCAGAGATGTTGACATTGCCGTCTTGATTAATTATGATACTTCAAAAAGTAGGGTGATCTGAGAGAGGTTAGGCAATGATACTCGCAATTAGAAACAAACTGACACCCAATGCAAAGTTTAGCCTGATGTCTAATCCCAAGGATCCCGCCTAAGCCTAATACCCACCTGCGGCATTTGCAACGTAACATGGTAAAATTATCCGCAACTTAAATCAAACTTTTTGAAAAAACAAATATTGAGTACAAATGTTCCGATCCAACGTCTAGAAATGCTTCATTAAAACAAACGTTATGACTATGTAAATGAATCATCTGTGTTGGAAAGAATAGACTGACAAAGTAGAGACCAATTACAGATACGGGGTACAGATTATGTGCCTGTGTCGTGTCCAATACAGATACGGGATCACGTATTCGATAAAGAAAATGATAATATGATTTTATTATTGTAATTAGAATGATTACATCAATATCTTAAATGAGTTTATATAGATAGCCAATAAACCTAATAAGGAAACTAGAATAACAAGATCATTATCAAATCAACTTATGATCTCCACTATTCTAGAATGTCCTAATCTACCATTCTAGAATAAAATTATATTCTTATATCTTCCATTTATCCAATATCCGACACAATTTTTTTTTTAAGAATATGGTTTGTCCATGTAACTTAGTTTTAAACTTAGTTTTCTTACATATACATTGGGAATGTAACGATTTGTCTCATTTTACCACGTCCACTTAGTTACCCCACGAAATTCGTAGCCAAACGTTTCGAAAAATGCCTCGACGTTAGGATTTGGTAGATCAATTACTTATAGTCAGAATTTTTAGACAGCTGCTTAAGCAAAGTGGGATCATATCATGACACAACCGTCATCCATACTCGAGCTAGGCTCCTTTCTTTCATACTCTTTCTCGGGCCACGCCTATGAGTATCCCAACTCCCAAGGAATAACTTCTTTGTTGTTGCTGTTATAACAGAATCAATATAGGTTTCAATTTCTAGGACAAATTAAGGGTTATTATTATTATTATTATTATTATTATTATTATTATTGAAGAAAAGAAATCTGATAAAACCATCTGCATTTTGTAGGGGGAGGTCATACTAGCTGCTCCGGAATACCGCCCAAAGGAATGTTTGGCTACGTTTAAGAGGTGGTTGTCATATGAACCCCTCTAAAGATGCCAAGTGATCGATGTACATCTTTACATCATTTTTTTCAATAAATCACGTAATTTTATTTTTATTTCTTTCATAGAATTGGGAGGGGGGTTTGCCCTCGCGGCTCACCTCATCTTAAAAAGTTTTTTGTGCGAGTGAATTTTATATGACGGTAATAATGGATACTCAATTTTTATTTTTATCTTTCGTTTGGAAGTTCTCACATCGGCAAAGAAGTTAGAAATGAGCTAGAAGAATAGCACTCACAGGTAATTTTGTACAGGATTTTCATGTGCTCATTTTCTGAATATGAAGAGGACTCGATGGGATTTAATATAGGTAATAGGTGGCACGCCACTCCCAAGTACACCTAACAATAGCACAAAGCCACAAACTACAAAGTACTTTGATGGAACCTACAGTATTCAGCTGTTTTAAAAGCAGAGCCTGTGATATCAGTGTCTATAATTTGTCGATATCAGTTGTGCATTTGTGCTTACGAGTTATCAGCGGATTTATCTTTTTAAGAGTTTAGACTTAAGTGTACTCTTGGACTTGGCTCTAGCACCCCATGCATAGGGAGAGAGTGTTGGCTGACCTCGTGCTTCTACTCAACAAGACAACAAAGATTCTGGGCCTTACAGTACCATGGGCTATGCCCTACAACAAGTAACTTAAAAAGTTTACAAGGGCATTTTCGGAGAACTGAAAGTATGCACCAGATAAATTTCGATAATTTGGACAATTCAGAAATAAATCATTAAAAGTTACTCGTTTTAGTTGTTCGTTATCGAAAATGGCTGCAGTGGTTGAACCCCTTCCTTCGAAAAATTGGCCTCTGCTGTTTTATGTTCGGTTCGTTTTAGTACTATTGCTTTGGTCAGCAACAGTAAAATTGGCCTACGCTGTCTCATGTGATGTCTTCACCGTGAGATACCTTCCTGGATTCGAAGGTCCACTTCCTTTCCATCTCGAGACTGGGTTTGTGAAACTCTCTCTCTATTATATTCATATTTACTTTTTTTTTGTACAAATGTTTCGCTAAATAAAAAAGCATATTTTTCATGTCTAAATTAAACTAAATGTGTGTTTGTCTATGAATGTGTGTAGGTACGTAGGTGTGGGTGAGAAGGACGATTTGCAGCTTTTCTATTATTTTGTTCACTCGGAAAGGAACCCAACAGAAGACCCTCTTGTCCTCTGGCTTAGTGGAGGACCTCGGTGCTCGTCTCTCAGTGGATTAGCCTATGAAATAGGTCAATTCCATATTTTTCGTTTCCTTCTACCGTTACTTCTTAGTTTGTTTTGTACTTTTCTGCTGCATTTCTTGCATGGCAAATAAGTGCATGCACAGCATGAGCGATACCTGTCTAGTTTCTAGCTTGTCACGCCTTCATGTCTTGTTAGTGGACTATAGAGATCGTTCAGTTTTGACATGTGTTGGGTCCATGGATATTTTAGGCCCAATATACTTCAGAGCCGCGGAGGGTAACGGTAACAGACCCACTTTGGCGTTGAATCCATACTCATGGACTAAGGTTTGAGTACTAGCTTACTGGACCCATTGCCTGCTAGATGCACTGTTAATCTGTTATGACAGCAGTGATGAAATGCGCAGGCTGCCAACATAATTTTCCTGGATGCACCCGTTGGCACTGGATTTTCATATTCAAAGACTGGGAAAGGTTTAAATATGTCAGATACAAAATCAGCGGGAGATACATATCAGTTTTTGATGAAGGTAAAGAAATTAGATATCCACTTGTAAGTTGTAACGTCCCCCAAAAATGTCGTCAAACGCAGTTCATTTTCGGGACCTCATTATATTTGCTATTTCCAGTGGTTGATGGATCATCCAGAATTCCTTTCCAATCCACTCTACATATGTGGTGATTCATATTCCGGAATCATCATTCCAATTATTGTTCAAGAAGTACTCAACGGTACGGACCACTGACCATATTTATATGTTGGAATGCCATTTGCATGCAGGTGTAACTCTCCTGGAAATGGCCTAATGCAAATAGTTGATTTGTGTCATTTGGTTGCACTTTCGAGTGCATTCCTAATACACCAAAAATCAACTCTAATGGTTATTTTAATAAAAAATATCTACAGAGTAGATGAAAAAGAGCATGGTGATAGATTAATGAATTTTGAAGATTAGTGGAAATTCTTGATTTTGTTCATTCGTTCTGTCTAAGAGAAAGATGCCATTAATTTTGTTTTCGTGTCAATCATTAAACATCAATCGTGGCATGGCAGGTATTGCAGCGCCAGCTAGCAAAGAGCACCTATTCAACTTCAAGGTATCATCCCTATAAAACCAATTCTTTTAAATTTTCACACGGTTATTCTGTTTAAATCATAATAAAATTCGGTTCGTGCAGTAACACTTTGTTGTGTATGTAGGGTTATTTGATTGGCAATCCTCTCACAGATAGACATTTGGAGACTAATGCACAGGTCTCATTTGCTCATGGAATGGGGCTCATATCTGATGAACTACATGAGGTGTTGATGAGCAAAACTTACTAGCAACTGTTTCTTACAACAATATCGTATACCTTTGATGACAATGATGAAATTCGGCTAATTTTCTGCATCCATACACCTCCATTCTTTTCGTGCAGTCACTTAAACGTACTTGTAAAGGGGAGTACGTCAATGTTGATTCAACCAATATAGAGTGTTTGAAAGATTGTGGGGCATTCTCTAAGGTATATATAATGAAACTTACCAGGCTTCATTTTTCTGTGTGCATTATATATAAGCAACATAAACTCCTCATCTGCAGTGCATTTCAGGTGTGAATAAAGAGCAAATTTTGGAGCCTTTGTGTTATACTGTGACACCTAAACAAGAAATTTCCACCCACAGCAGACGATCACTTATGAGCATCAGAGGATTCTTGTCATCGGAATCTCTTCGTCCAACTACTTGTAGGGTAAGTTTTACATGCATATAATAGTATTGTGTTTCCTATCGGAGAACAAAGACCAAAGAAAGAATAATATAGAAAAATAAAAGCAATTATATCACATGCACCTATTTGGTTGTTAGCATGTGTTCTTAACAACATTAACAAATATAATTAATAATATCGTCCATTGCTTTGCCAGATTTACAATTATATGCTCTCCGAATATTGGGCGAATGATGATGAGGTTAGAAATGCTCTCAAAATCAGAAAGGTATGAAATTTATCTATAAGACAACTGTCAGAGCAAGAACGAGAAGAACTGAAATTGACAATGCTGTGATGATTATTAGGGCACTGTAGAAGAATGGATTAGGTGCAACCAATACCGCTTACCTTACGAATCTGATGTAAAAACTAGTATCGATTATCATCTAAGTATCAACACTAGAGGTTACCGGTCTCTAATATACAGGTGGTTCAATTTATATACTGATTCTCCTTTCAGTATGTTGTATTTTGAGTGATGTATTTATTTATGGATGTGTATGTTCATACAGTGGTGATCACGATATGATGGTCTCACATGTCTCAACTGAAGCATGGATACGGTTGATCAATTCGTCTATTATTGATGATTGGCACCCATGGTTCGTCCATGGCCAAATTGCAGGGTTGGTCACAATCTCGACTAATTTGTAGGCATGGTCATCCATGTTGGCACTAATCTGTAACTCATTTCTATGTAGGTACACAAGGACCTTTTCCAATGGGATGACATATGCTACTGTGAAGGCAATGATTAACCTAGCTACCTCTTTTTGTTGCTATCTTCATTTTTTTTTCACACACATATAGAAGGATGATTGGATGAAGAATGGTAACAAGTATTATAATGTGTGTTTGTGCAGGGAGGGGGGCACACAGCTCCAGAGTACAAGCCTAAGGAATGTTTTGCAATGTTTCAGAGGTGGATATCAAATATTGCTCTGTAATAGATTTTCTTATTGTTCTATTCAGTTATATAAGAAATACGTCGAAAGTGAATGCAACGAATGTGCCAGTTCAACACAACCATGTAACCAACTGATACTGAGTTACTGACTGTGTTTCGTACAGAGGCTAAGTTATAAAGATGTTTGTCGATTATTTTGGGAGCTATTATTATGTATGTATTGGTACATGGTTGCACTTCCAAATATAGTGTCAAAAGATGATGCCACCAGCCGCACAAGGATCGGAATCAGAACTGTGCTCTAATCCGAACCAGACATTTCTCATAGTGCTGCAAATTTCTTGAGGTATAGCCTATTAGATGGAATAGACAAATATAATCACCATAAAACAATTTAGTAGTGAGTGCGACAACTGACCAACCAAAGTTAGATAATACGCGACTTGAGGTGGAAAATTAGTGAGAAAATTTTATATAATAATCCCTCCGTGGATGGAAGTATAGTATCTCTGAAACTAATGGGTGAACCTTTTGTGCCGAGGTATTTGCATCCATTTTGTCATCATATATGTTTTGTTTTACTACTAGTGCTTCGTGCAGCAACGACAGCAGTTTCATCTGGTTACACCGTGAGATCACTTCCTGGAGTAGAAGGACCTCTCCCTTTCCATCTAGGGACTGGGTTTGTACACAAACCTCGCCCTATGATTTTTGTATGGAAGATGTTTCATGTACATACTATTAAATATGTTCACGTAGGTACGTTGGTGTGGATGAGAGGGACGATAAACAGAGCTAGCTAAATAGTTTAGTTCACCCAACAGCGTATTCTTTTCTCACATTTTTCTCATAATTTTTTTTTTTTTTTTTTTTGGTAAAGATAGTCTTCTCATAATTTAATAACACCTCCCTATATCCAACTTATTCACAAATACCTAAAATATGTGTGCGTGTTGGGGTTGGGTGAAACGGATGGTAACTTTTGCATAGTATATATAGTATTTATTTCCGACATCGTTGATAGGGCTGGGAATGGTACGGGATCAACCCGAATCCGACCCATATCCGAATTCATTTTTATCCGAATAGAACATATTCGAATCTAAATTAATAACCGAATATCCGAAGGCCGAACTATTTTAACAAGATTCATAATTTGATGCCTAAAAATAATTTATATCTTACATTTATATATGAAAATCATTAAAATAGTGTATTTTTTGTGTGTTTTTAGTGGATATAGATATCTGAAATCCGACCCGAATCCGGATGGATCCGGATATGGTAAAGAGTTTTGAATGAGAATCCGACCCAAACCCGCTCCATTTCCTGCCCTAATCATTGAAGATGATGTTGATAGCATTTGAGACTGCCATATTCAACCGAGAAAATAGTCCAGAGGATCAATTTCGGGCCAAACCAACTCTAGAGGACACCATTTTTTTTAGAACGAATTTGTAGAGAGACTTGTCCACAAATATCAACTTTTCATTGGTCTAATCAACTTTTGGGCAGAAAAACAAATTTTTTGGGCAGCTAAATAGTTTTTTCGAGCAGCAAAACCACCAATCAGCTCTTGATGTTTTGTGAATAGCAAACATTTGCTTGTCCACAAATTTGTTATGATTTTTTTTGAGAATTGCTAGCGTCCTGACCCTTTCTTGGGGTAGGACCATTCTACCTCTTAAGAAACAAAAAAAAGTGACCAAACAATTGTAAAACAGGTTATTTCTAATTTTTATCTTCCCCACTTGCAATTTCTCTTTTTTCTTTTTATATTTCTTCTTCTCCACCATCTATTTTCTCTCTAAACATCACCACCTACCTCCTCAATTGGAACTACCAACATTGGTAAATTGATATAAATTAAAGGAGCTAGAACTAAAAAATTTCGAATTGTTTCTTCCATCATGAACATTTTGAGTAGAATTATGTGGTAAATACCTAAAATCTTTAGCTCTTCTTAATATTCCAACATTCCATGCAAAAATTCGGGTTTTTTTTCTTGTTTGGGACATGATTTTTAGTTCACTTTTGTGTTCTATTGTTTCTCTTTTGAGGCCTTTATGAGCATTCATAATTAGGAATAAAATGTAGTGGGTTCTCTTTATAACCTCAATGGTTAATTAATGGTGATAGATGACAAGAATGGTTCAAATGTGTTTTTATAGAATACGAATGGTGGTTGGAGAGGGTGACAATGGCACAAACATCAACTTTTGATGGGTGAAGAAGAAAAGAAGAAGAAATAAATTAGAAAAGGAAAAAGTTTGTGGTGAACTAAGAAAAAGTTTTTGAGTCAACTCACTATAATTTGTATTGGTCCGATTTTTGTGAATAAAAATAGAACCACTAGAGTAGGTAAATGGGTCACTTTTTTTTTTGTTTCTTAAGAGGTAGAATGGTATATAAATATATATATATATAATTATCATTTTTTTTTAGTATATATATATATATACTAAAAAAAAAATCATAACAAATTTGTCCTTGAGGCTAACTTATTAACACGGAGGGGTAAAACATGTATTTTAAAAAAAGGTCGGGCTAACTTATTTTGTCCTTGAGGGTTACTAAAATTAAAATAGTGAGTTTGTGGGTTACTTAATATTGGACTTTGTCATTCGAAGTTAAAACAAATCATACCCCTTTGTGTTATATTTATAAAGCAGATAAATTTGGTGATTGTTCATATCTAAATAGGTGAATATACCTCATACACTATATTGATGTATGAACAATGATTGTTCATACTTCAGTAGATATTCTTACTAATCATACATTATGTTGAGGTATGAATAGTGATTGTTCATACTCCAAATAAATATAAACAATAATTGTTCATAGTTCATATGTTGAAGTAATAACAGTGATTGTTCATATCTCAAATAGGTATAAACAATAATTACTCATACAAATATTGATTATTCATATCTCATGTTAAAGTATGAACAATGATTGTTCATGCCCCAAATAGGTATAAACAATGATTGTTCATACTCCAATATGTGTTTTTACTGATCATACATTATGTTGAGATATGAACACTGATTGTTTATACTATATACACCTGGGTTATTTCGGTTGGGCTTGGCCGTTTATTATTTTGCATCAGAGGTATACTTGACTTTTCATCTACCCAAGCCGTTTTTTATTTGTGTCAAGGGTACACTTGACATTTTATCTACTCGGTTCTTGTGAGTGATTAAAAAAAAAGGTAGTGTTGAGAGTTACTTTTTCGACCTTTTTGTCCTTGAGAGTAGCATCTCTAAGATATGGCCAGAGTTTTTGGTTTTCTGTTTCTATTGTTGAGAGTTTTTTTTTTCTCTAAAAGTGTAAATTGATGGCTTTTTGAACTAAAGGTGGCGAATGATTTTTCTTCTTTTGTTACAAATTGCTTATATGTACCTGAGGCATCTAAATTTCTTAAGTAGAGAGGAAATAGTAAACTTTTTTTTTGTTTTTTCTCCATAAAAACTGAAATTTGACGTCTGTCTCAAATTTCATACTGAATTTTAAAAAACAATTTTGACCTATTTTATTTTTCCAAACTAAAAAAGCCAACTAACAAAAAAAACTACAAACTACTACATCAAGTTACAAAAATTTCAGTGGTTTAATTATAAAATAACTAAAATTCATATTCCAATTAAAAGTGAGATGAATGCACGGAGAGACCAAAACAATTTGTAAAATATTAACTTCAAATATCATAAAAAAATGTATGTTGATTACAACTAATTTATCATTGATATATTTTAACAATTTTAAATGCATCAAATGATAATTTTAAATAACATGTTTAAACTTTGTTTGATGTAATTTAAATTGTGAAAGACAAAATGACAATATATTTTCAAATATATCCAATTGTATTATTTCAAAATTGCGAGATATCTTGGGCAATATTTTGGTCTTTGGCATGGATCACTCAATTATGAACAGCGTTTTTTTGATTATTTATTTTACAGTTCTAGCTAGTAAATGAAATTGTCTCCAAAAAGGATAAATAAGAATTGGTTTTAAAAAACAGTTAATGACAATGGGTGTGTGACGTGTTGTTAAAATCTGGGTATTAGTTCAAAAAATAATATCCACTTCATTAATCCATGATAAATTTGTTACTATAAAGAAATTTCTAGATCCCAATTTCTAAATTTTTTTTCGTCCATCGTTTTTGTTACGTTGATGACGGTCCACCAAACAGTAAAACACCATATGGTGACGTGGTTTATTGTGACTTGGGAGCATTCTCAACTGTACTTTGATGATTTGATGATAGGAACACTATCTCAATCAATTTACAGACATCTCATTCATGAACCACGTGTTTGAATTAATGGAACGGGATGACAGTATCATTGTGGGACCACTGCCACTGCTATTCTCATCAAATTTGCTTTATACCAACAATAACATATATAACTAGGAAAGAAGCCCATCCTATTTTCTTACAACAGTCCTTTGAACCGCAATGCATTTTATTCTTCTACTTGTGTTGCTTCTACTGGATTGCTCTTCTTTTGGAGTGGTAGCACTCTCCCGCTCAAAAGTAAGGGCTCTACCAGGTTATCCAGGTCTCCTCCCGTTCCAACTTGAAACCGGGTGAGTTCCTAATTACTTACTATCTCATCTTTATGTCTTGTGCAAACAACATGATTACATAGCAAAAAATACTAAAGCAAGTGAAACACATGTTTAAATTATATGTGCACATTTTTAATTGGTGAGGTTATGTTCCAAATTCAGATACGTTAATGTAGATGAGTCAGATGGTGTGGAACTATTCTATTACTTTATCGAGTCAGAAAGGAACCCCAAAGAGGACCCTCTTATGCTTTGGCTCACAGGAGGCCCTGGTTGCTCTGCTTTCAGTGGACTTGTTTTGGAAATAGGTAATTAATCCATGTGTTTTAATTTGTTTTTTCAGTTATCTCATTCTATCAATTGTAGTCCTAAACAACAAAGTTGAACACTCCTTTTGTTGGACGTGATATGACTTTGCATAAAGGCTCTTATCATGGACTCAACTTGAATCTCGGAGGTGATTAGGCTCTTTGAAAAAGGACCAGAACCGAAGAGTAAAAAAGAAACAAGGCAGTGGAGATTAGACATAGAGTAATCGGGAGAAGGGGGATTTCTCTTCAACAGATTTCAATCTCACCGCCTTGTGTTTCTAATGACAATTTAACACCCTATCGATAATTTAAGTGACAAAGCAAACACCCTATTGATTTTAGAATACTTAATAAGGAGCATTGGCAGATGTGCTTGTAAAAGAGGTGGATACTACAGTTCCATAATCCTTTGGTTCCATATAGGTCCATTAAATATCAAGAATGACTACAGTGGGAGAGGCTTGCCTACATTTGTGTTAAATCCATACTCTTGGACGAAGGTATGATTGTATGAAGCATTTTAAGTCATTTCTGTTTGTGCTAATATGGTTCTTGTCAAGCCATCTTCGAGGGTGATCACTTTTAAAGGTTCTGCTATTGATGTGGTAACAATGAACTTCCAGGTTTGCAGCATTATCTTTCTAGATGCACCTGTTGGTAGTGGATTCTCGTACTCGAGTAGTTTGCTGGGATGGAACAGCAGTGACACAAAATCATCTAGACAAACTTATATCTTCTTAAGAAAGGTGGGGAAGCCCTTCAGATACACTTAGCTCATGAAAGCCACATAAATATATTCGTCGCTTTAGAGTCTGTGAAAGTGGACATAAAAAGAAAGAGATATAGAAGATATACTGAATAGTGAATTCGTTTGAAGTGGTATGTGTTGGCTCTAGCTATAGGTTGCTCTGCATTATTGACGTTGAAGTCAAAAGGAGATTCACGGATTCCTAAAATGCTAAGTGGCTCATGTCATGTTATAGTACTTGATGCCAAAAGTCCGAAAAACAAATGCAAATCACACGGTTCACATCAGCAGCAGTATGCTCACATCTCTAGATGACTAGAGCCTTATGAGCAGTTTTAAGTTTTCACAGGACATACCAAATGCCCCCTTCCTTAGTATGAGATAAATTGTTTACCGCACCTGCCTCATTGACACAATATTTTTAGTCCATCATGCAAGACATCAATGATCTATCACAACATCCTGTCCAAGTGTTTTTTATCTATGGATTTTTCAACTAATTGGAATGATCTTTGGCTAGTGGTTGATTGATCACCCAGAATTCAACAACAATCCACTTTATATTGGCGGTGATTCATATTGTGGCATTACTATTCCAATCATTACCAAGGATATAGCAGATGGTGAGTTTTTGTTACTTTGGGTCATCCTACAAATTTAATTTTTCTTTCCCAGCCTCCCAGGTTTGTTTTAACATGTGGTTAATGGTTGTGTGGCAGGTATTGAAGCTCAGCACAAACCACTCATCAATCTGAAGGTACATACTTTGAAGTGAATTCTAATGCATGTTGTTGTGTAATCTTAAGAGTTTACTCTGTGTCTTCGCGTTGTGTTGTTTATTCTTCTTTCTCTCATTCAAAGAAGTCAAGTCAATGGTCACTTTGCATAAGAAGCGGTGTATAAAACATGTTATTTTCAGTTTAAACTTGAACATATTGGTCAATGGTAATGCCCCAGGGATATCTATTAGGGAACCCAATGACAGATGTGCATTTCGATGATAATTCAAAGATTCCGTTCGCCCATAGGATGGCACTTATAACAGACGAACTCTATGAGGTAATTCTATTCATCACAATACCTTCCAATTTTTTGAATTCTGTCCTTGTATAACTTGCTCTTCTTGAGGTGCAAGCGATATTTACTTTTATCACCATTGCAGGTGACGAAAAGGAGTTGCAAAGGAGAGTATGTAAATGTGGATCCTAGGAACGTCGAATGTGTTAAGAATCTTGGAGCTGCCTTGGAGGTGGGAGTGCGAGGATTTTTCTCTCTTCCTTGGGCTTCTAAGTTTTAAGTCCTCTTGGAACTGTCAAAGACATGTAAAATCAAAATTTCTTTTTTATTTTCGTTAAACTAAATCAAAATTTCTTTTGCATTTAATAGTGGGATAAAAGGGTGAACGACGGCCATATTTTGGAGCCCAATTGCAGTCTTACGGAGCCCAACTGCATTTCAGATCCTAACAACTGCACTCTATTGTTACCTAATAAGCTAAACAGGATACAAGGAGATCGTAGATCTCTTGGAAAGAAATTTCCAGCTTTGCTTTTCCCTGAGTCTGAGTGCAGGGTAAGTTTTGTCCCGTTCACTAAGCTTGCATGTAAGTATGTTAGTGCATACTCTTCACATGCTAAGAAATTTTCAGAAATACCTAATCATTCACCTTCACCATGTAGGCTTTTACGTATGTGTCCCTCGTGTACTGGGCTAATGACGATAGTGTTCGCAATGCTCTCCACATCAAGAAGGTATGATTATTTCATAGCTATTGAAAGAGCGAGGTGAGATATAATTTACATCAGTTCGGAATTCTGTAATGACATTCAGGGATCAATAAACACATGGGTAAGGTGCAAATTTGAGAAGTTACCTTTGGAAAGAGACGTTCAAAGCAGTTTAATTTATCATCAGAATCTCAGCACTAGAGGCTATCGTGCTTTGATATACAGGTGTATATCTCTCACCTTCCCTTTATATGCTAAAGGTTTAAGGGTCAGCAAGTTTATTCTAGTTTCGTTCTGTTGAGTTGTCAACTAAAGAAAATCCATTGTCAATTGGTTACATTTCCAATCTTTTGTTGAATTGCTACAAATACTAATTTTACTTTTCCTTGCAGTGGGGACCATGACAAGGCTAAAAATCACTTGGGTACCCTAGCCTGGATAAAATCCCTCAACTATTCTATCATAGATGACTGGCGACCGTGGTTTGTCAGTGGTCAAGTCGCAGGGTAAACTTTTTTAGTTACAAGTTTCAACCACCTTAGTCTTCTGTACAAAATCTGATAACTAAGCAGGATATTCTTTTCCCAGCAGGTATACGATGACATATTCTAACCGCATGACCTGTTTTGCAACTGTTATTGGGTAAGAATGTCTAAACTATCCTAATTTTTTGGGTTTTAATTCTGTTAGTGTTTTTAAGTCTAGTAATGATATGATACATTATCAATATTCTGTATTTCACCCTTCTCCAGGATGGGGACACACGGCTCTAGAACAGAATACAAGCCAGAGGAATGCCTTGCCATGTTATCTAGGTGGTTATCTTACAATCCTCTGTAGTTGAGAGTTGAGATTGAGACATTTTAAAACAACTTGTTGCGACCGCACTATTATTGATGGCATCGTGACGTCCCCATGCTCACTTCGACTATGCGGGGAAAACTCTTTTATTTTTGTGAACTCCTTTTTATTTGGTATTTTTTTTATTGGCCTATGAATTCTTGGTTGTCTCTTATTTGAATTTGGAAACCAAATAAGCAACTTGTAGAAGCAAGATTACAAAATAATCCACAACTACTTTGGATTTTTGGTAGTAAGTGTAGTTTTCATCTGCGGTTTCTTTTCCAAGTTTGCAGTTTCTAACTTGTTGCAGCCTGATCACATCAGCATTTATGTATGATACGTTGATACGTATCTAGTTCTAGTGTAAATTCTGTATAAAGAGACGTGAACCTTTGAAGTTGTGAACCATGAGAACTTTAATTGAGCAAACGAGCTTATCCGAAAAAAGAATTGACAGGCTCGAATTGGGTACAATCTACTATCTACTATCTATATACTAAAGTAGAGACCTCTAATAGAGGATTTTCTCTCTCCTATGTGGCACTCTAATATGAGAGTTAGTTTTTTTTTCTCTCCTATGTGTCACTATAATATTAAAAATAGTCTTTTCTAATACCCTACAATCCCACGTACATGGAATCTTTTGGAGAGTTTGAGTTTATTTCTAATTTTATATTTGGAGAGTTTGAGTGTATTTCTAATTCTTATATATTTGATCAAATAAAAATTAAAAAATAGGTGATTTGTAAAAAGTAATTTCCTATTATGAATCAAACACTTTTAGTGTTCCAATTCTTTTATATTTTATCAAATAAAAAAAACTACTCAAAAAAATATGGGATTTGTAGAAATTAATTCTCTATTACAAGGTGGGTTAGGTATTGTTGACCCGAGAACATGGAACTTTGCTTCTTACTGTGGATTGATTTATAGGATTACTGCAAAGGACCAATCTATTTGGGTGGAGTGGACATGGAGGCAGCAGATTAAGGACAAATTCTTCTAGACAATGAAAGTGCCAAGTGACTGCTCTTGGGTGTGGAGGGGTATCTTGCAACACAGAAAAATGGCTAGGAAGTATATCAAGTATGTTATAGCGAATGGAGAGGATACCTGGTTCTGGCATGATCCGTGGCTAACAGAGGTACCTTTGTGGCTTCAACCTTCTGTTAGAAACCTCTTTGACTTTCCAATAGATACAAAGGTTAGTCATGTTATATCTGAGGGGAGGTGGAATGATAGAATCAGGAACATAGAGGATGAGGATTTGAGAAAGAAGATTCTACAAGTCCAAATCAATAACTTTGTTGAAAGGGATAGAGTTGTTTGGACCCCCTCAGTCACAGGAGACTATACATCCAAGTCTGCGTACATGGCTATGAGAAAGATTAGGGAGGAGGTTAAATGGTACAAGATTGTTTGGGGGAAGTTGGTGGTTCCTAAACACTCTTTTACTATGTGGCAATTATTTGTGGGTTCACTACCAACTCAGGATAGATTAATAAGGAAGAAGGTGTTGAGCCATTCGAGTTGTTGCATGTGTGACTGCTCAGCTGAATATTCGAAACACCTCTATTTTGATTGCCCGTTTTCTAAGGAGGTGTGGAGTAAGGTTAAGAAAGTAATAGGAATGGGTGGATGTGTTAAGGACTCGACCACTGAATGGTATGATATCTTCCGGAAATGCAGGATGAACACCACAAAGAGCGAAGTGTGGAGAACCTTTGTGGCAGCTACAATACATGAGATCTGGGCAGAAAGAGGAAGGCGGAGAATGAAGCAGATGAAGTATACAACTCAGGAACTTTGTAACAAGATTGTTAATGATATGCATTTGTATCTTGAGGAGGAGGTTAGTAGAGGTCAAGACTCTATTGAATTGAGAGTGCTAATGTCAAGGTTGAACATTGAAGTGAGATTCGAAGTCTAAGCATGCTACATGGATCAAATGGCTCAATCCATGAGAAGACGTGATTATGTTGAACAACGATGGAGCAAAAGAGGTGAGTACAATGGCTTTGGGGGTGTTGAGGGGATTGGCAAGGTAATGTAGAAATGGCGTTTCGGTTCATCCCGCAGTAAATCGATGATTCAAGAACTGCGAGCTATATAGTGGAAGGTTTGAAGGCGACCATTGATAGAGGGTACAAGAAAATCGTGTGTTCGACTCACTCAGGCGATCAACATTTTGAATGGGAGGGAGAGAGCACCATGGTACTGTGACAATATTGTTGCGTCCTTTGCAGTGTTTAGAAACCGATTTGAGGAGCTAGATGTAAACCATATTTGTAGGGAAGGTAATCAGGTGGTGGACTACCTTTCTAAATTGTGTAAGACTTGGGATGAAAGTATCTCTTTCTTTCTGCCACCATTAGATAGCAGAGCTACAGCTATGGTAGAGATGGATAGGGTGGGAACCTTGTACTTGAGAAGGTAATCAATACAGGTTGAGGTCTGCTAAAACCTCTAACTTCTTCAAAAAAAAAAATTCTCTATTACAAATCATACAATTTCAGTGTCTATGATAAAACACTGACTTATTTCGAATATATCCTTAACACGGCCTCAAAACATAGTTAAAAACACTTATACAAAAAATAACATCACAAAATATATAATAGAAAATGAAAAAATAAATAAAATAACGGGAAAGCAATAATGACAAATATTTTAAAAAATATATAATACTGAATGAAACTATAGTTTAAAAAAACAATTAATGGGGAACTGAAAACTAGATGCAAATATATCGAACTAACCTCAAATAATATTTAACGAGAAATCGGAAACTGGATGCAAATGCAAACATTAAACTAATCTTAAAAAGTAATTAATAGAAAATGGGAATATGGATACAATTGCATTAAACTAACCTCAAAGAATAATTAACGGAAAATCAAAACTTTGATGCAAATACATCAAACTAACATAAAAAATAATTGTCGGAAAATCGGAAAATGCAAATGCATTGAGCTAACCCTCAAAGATTAAATTAACGGGAAATCGAAAACTGGATGCAATTGCATTGAATTAACCTCAAAGAAAAATTAATTATAAATTGGAAACATGATGCAAATGCATGAAACTAATCTTAAAGAATAATTAACGGGAAATCGGAAAATGGATGCAATTGCACTGAACTAATCTAAAAAAAAAAAAAAAAAAAAAAAAAAAAATGGATGCAAATGCATTGAACTAACCTCAAAAAATAATTAACGGAAAATCGGAAACTGGATGCAAATTCATTGAACTAACCTCAAATAATAATTAACGGGAAATCGGAAACTATATGCAAATGCAACTTTATCAAATAATAAACGAGAAATCGGAAACTAGATGCAAATGCATTAAAATAATCTCACAGAATAATTAACGAAAAATCAGAAACTGGATGCAAATGCATCAAACTGACCTCAAAGAACAATTAACAAGAAATTGGAAATTGGATGCAAATGTATTGAACTAATCGAAAAGAATAATAAACAATAAATCAGAAACTTGATGCAACTGCATTGAACTGATCTCAAAAAATAAATAACCGGAATTGGAAATTGAATGCAACTGCATTGAACTAACCTCAAAATATAAATAATGGAAAATCAGAAACAGGATGCAAATGCATTGAACTAACCTTAAAATATAGTTGGGTTATATGTTGTGGGAATATCTCGATAAGTATAGTTTTGCATTTAAAATAGTGTTTATCTTATCTTTTTTCGTATGATTGGGAACTCCTTGATATTCAAGTAGCTTCAATATATATGAACTTTACCTTATTAAGCTATCTCACAAAACTTCAATCAAACTTCTATTATTAAACAACAAAATAAAGGTGAAAGGGTTTTATCAAAAGTGAGTTTTTTTTTTTTTAATGGAGAGTGGAGTTTTCACGTTATAAGAAATTTGGTTGAGTGATCAATATAATATTAATATATAATAGTTCTGCATATTTGTAAATATATTTTAGAATAATTAATATAACAACACCCGTTCGTAGATAATCTTTAAAGATTTAACATAGTGAGTAATGCATAATTTAAAGAATAATTAATGGAAAATCGGGAACTTGATAATCTTCGATGATCCCACATAGTAATCAAGCATAATTTACTTTTTATGTCATGTTTGCAATGACACTACAGATGGATCAGTAGAAGTTGGTATTACACACCACATTGGATATATAATTAAAAGGAAATCGGAAATTGGATTCAAATACATAACGAACCTCAAAGAATAATTAACGAAAAATTGGAAACTTTATGCAATTGCAATAAACTAAACTCAAAAAGTAATTAACTAGAAATCGAAAACTGGATGCAATTGCATTAAACTAACGTCAGATAATAACTAACGGGAAATTAGAAATTGGATGCAAATATTTGAAAAATATTTAACGGGAAATCGGAAACGGTATGCAAATACATTAAACAAATCTCAAATAATAATTAATAGGAAACCGAAAACTGGATGCAAATGCATTGAACTAAACTCAAAAATTAATTAACAGAAAATAAAAAAACTGAATGCAACTGCATTGAACCAACCTTATAGAATAATTTGTGGGAAATCGGGAACTAAATGCAAATGCATTGAAATAATCTCAAAGAATAATTAACGGGAAATCAGAAACCGGATATAATTGCATCGAACTAACCTTAAAGCATAAATAATCAGAAACTAAATGCAGATGTATTGAACTAACTTTAAAGAGTTATTAACGGAAAATCGGAAACTTGATCCAAATGCAATGAACTAATCTCAAAGACTAATTAACGAAACATTGAAAAATGGATGAAACTGCAATAAACTAACCTAAATGAATAATTAACGAGAAATTATAAATTTGATGTAACTGCACTGAACTAACCTCAAAAAATAATTAACGAGGAATCAAAAACTTGATGCAAATGCATTTAACTAACATCAAAGAACAATTAACATAAAATCGGAAATTGGATGCAAATTCATTGAACTAACCTCAAATAATAATTAACGGAAAACCAAAAACTGGATGCAACTGCATTAAACTAAAATCATAGATTAACTAATGGGAAATCAGAAATTAGATGCAAATGCATTGAAATAACCTAAAAAAATAGTTAGCTGGAATCGAATGCATTCAGATCGACCTCAAAGCATAAATGTCCGCTTTTTTAGCCTTCTCACATGAGTAATTATGAGTAATTAGGAACCCAAAACGAAAGTGAGTTTATTAAAACAGACTCTTACATGTATGCAAACTGTATAGAAATTGTAAACTATCGAACTAACCTAGAAAAATAATTAATGGGAAATCAGAAACTGGATGCAGATGTATTGAACTAACCTCAAAGAGTAATTAACGGGAGATTGGAATCTGGATGTAAATACAATGAACTAATTTCAAATACTAATTAATGAAACATCGAAAATTGGATGCAACTGTACTGAATTAACATTAATGAATAACTAACGGGAAATCATAAAGTGGATGCAATTGCACTGAACTAACCTCAAATAATAATTAACGGGTAATCAGAAACTTGATGCAACTGCATTGAACTAACCTCAAAGAATAATTAATTAGAATTTGGAAATTGGATGCAACGTACTACATTAAACTAACCTCAAAGAATAATTAATGAAAAATCAGAAACGTGATGCAAATGCATTGAACTAATAACCCTAAAACATATTTGTATTATATGTAGGGGGAATAAATGTCTCGACAAATATAGTTTTGCATTTTAAGTAGTGTTTATCATAATTCTTTTATTGTGATTGGGAATGTCTTGCTATTCAAGTAGTTTCAATATTATCTTCGCCACATTGGGCATTCTCACAAAACTTCAATCAAACTTATATTGTTAAACCTAACAATAAAAAGAAGTCGATGAGTTTTATCAAGGTTTGATGCTTTCTTTTTATAGAGAGTGGTGCAAGAAATTTAAATGAGTAATTAATATATTTTTTATATCTCATAGCTATGCATAGTTACTAATATTTTTTAGAATAATTTAGTATAACGACACCCGTTCGTAGGACGCGTTCATGTGATAAATCTTTTCAAGTGGGAGTAGTGTATTCTTTGAGGATATGGAAACAATCAATCTATTTTAGTGATTTGTACACATTAGTACGTAAGCTGAGCGGTGATGATTTACCGCTAAATCACCATAAATCTAATAAAACTATTATACAAGCTAGATCAAATTTAAAATAATTTCATTTGAAAATTACGGATTAATATCCTAAACCACAAAGTGAAGAGGCTATTTCAATTTGATCCCTTAGTTTCCAAGTACTTATGCACCATAATCGCTGCTCATTAACGTATTTCGGTTTATTTTCAATAAAAATATATTCTAATTAAAAAATTAAATCTAAGAAAACTATTATACAAGCTAGATCGAGTTTAAGATAATTTTATTTGAAAATTACGGATTAATATCATAAACCACAAAGTGAAGAGGCTATTTCAATTTGATCCCTTAGTTTCCAAGTACTTATGCACCATAATCGCTGCTTATTAACGTATTTCAGTTTATTTTCAATAAAAATATATTCTGATTCGAAAATTTGCCGCTAAATAACCATAAATCTAAGAAAACTATTATACAAGCTAGATCGAGTTTAAGATAATTCTATTTGAAAATTATGGATTAATATCTTAAACCACAAAGTGAAAATGCTATCTCAATTTGATCCCTTAGTTTTCAAATATTTATACACCATAATCGCTGCTTATTAACGTATTTCGGTTTATTTTCAATAAAAATATATTCTGATTCGAAAATTTGTGTGAGACATTTTGTAAAAGCCTTTCAAAGACACAAAATATTTAATAGATCTCGGGCGTATGCCCGGTCCAAAATCTAGTCTATATACTAAAGCGAGAGACCTTTAAAGGAGGATTTTTCTCTCTATGTGTGGCACTCTAATATGAGAGTTATCTTTTCTCTATCCTATGTGGCACTTTAGTATGAAAGATAATATTTTCTAATAGCCTTTATAATCCCATTACATTGAACCTCTTTAGAGCGGTTTGAGTGTATTTCTAATTCTTGTATTTAGAAAGTTTGAGTGTATTTCCAATTCTTATATATTTGATCAAATAAAAAAAATTGCTAAAAAAATAGGTGATGTGTAGAAAGTAATTTCCTATTACGAATCAAACACTTTTAGTGTTCCAATTATTATATATTTGATCAAATAAAAAAATTGTAAAAAAATAGGTGATTTATAAAAACTAATTCCCTATTACAAATCATACAATTTTAGTGTCTATGATAAAACACCTAACTTATTTCAAATATATCCTTAACATGGCTTCAAAACATAGTTAAAAACAATTATACAAAAAATAACATCACAAAATATATAATAGAAAATGAAAAAAAATAACGGCAAAACAATAATGACAAATATTTTTAAAATATATATAATATTGATTGAAACTAATGTAAAAAAACAATTAATGGGGGGAAAAAACTGGATGCAAATGCATCGAACTAACCTCAACGTAACTAATATTTAACGGGAAATCGGAAACTGGATGCAAATACAAGCATTAAACTAATCTTAAAAAGTAAATAATAGAAAATCAGAATATGGATAGAACCGCATTAAATTAACCTCAAAGAATAATTAATGGAAAATTAAAATTTGGATGCAAATATATCAAACTAATATAAAAAAATAATTGTCGGAAAATCGGAAATTGGATGCAAATGCATTGAGCTAACCCTCAAAGATTAAATTAACAGAGAATCAGAAACTAGATGCAGCTGCATTGAACTAACTTAAAAAAAAAAAAAAAAAAAAAAAAAAAAAAATTATAAATTGGAAACATAATGCAAATGCATGGAACTAATCTTAAAAAATAATTAACGGGAAATCAAAAACCGGATGCAACTGCACTGAACTAATCTAAAAAAATAAACTGGATGCAAAACCTCCAGAAATAATTAACGAAAAATCGGAAACTGAATATAAACTCATTGAACTAACCTCAAACAATAATTAACAGGAAATCGGAAACTAGATGAAAATGCAACTTTATTATATAATAAATGAGAAATCGAAAAATAGATGCAAATGCATTAAACTAATCTTACAAAATAATTAACGGGAAATCAGAAACTAGATGCAAATGCATTGAACTGACTTCAAATAATATAACAATTAACAACAAAAAATTGGAAATTGGATGTAAATGTATTGAACTAACCGAAAAGAATAATTAACGAGAAATCAGAAACTAGATGCAACTGCATTGAACTGATCTCAAAAAATAAATAACGGGAATTGGAAATTGGATGCAACTGCATTGAACTAACCTCAAAATATAAATAACAGAAAATCAGAAACTGAATGCAAATGCATTGAACTAACCTCAAAACATAGTTGGGTTATATGTTGTGGAATGTCTCGATAAGTATAGTTTTGCATTGAAAATGATATTTATCTTATCTCTTTTCGTATGATTGTGAACTCCTTGCTATTCAAGTAGCTTAAATATATATGAACTTCGCCTTATTGGGCAATCTCACAAAACTTCAATCAAACTTCTATTATTAAACAACAAAATGAAGTTGAAGGATTTTATCAAAGGTGGGGGTTTTTTTTTTAATGGAAAGTGAGGTTTTCACGTTATAAGAAATTTGGTTGAGTAATTAATATAATATTAATATATAATAGTTATGCATATTTGCAAATATTTTTCAGAATAATTAATATAACAATACCCGTTCGTAGATAATCTTTGAAGATTCCACGTAGTGAGTCATGCATAATTTAAATAATAATTAACGAGAAATCGGGAACTGCATAATCTTCGATGATCCCATGCACATAGTAAATTAAGCATAATTTACTTTTTATGTCATGTTTGCAAGGACACTACATATGAATCAGTAGAAGTTGGTATTATACACCACATTAGATAATTATAAAGGAAATCGAAACTGGATTCAAATACATAACCGAGCTCAAAGAGTAATTAATGAGAAATTAGAAACTTTATGCAAATTGCATTAAACTAACGATGAAATGAAGTAACTAACGGGAAATTGGAAATTGGATGCAAATCCTTGAAAAATATATAATGGAAAATCGGAAACGATATGCAAATACATCAAAGAAACCTCAAATAATAATTAATGGGAAACCGGAAACTGGATGTAAATGCATTTAACTTAACTCAAAAAATAATTAATAGAAAATCAAAAATCGAATGCAACTGCATTGAACTAACCTCATAGAATAATTGGTGAGAAATCGGAAACTAAATGCAAATGCATTGAAATAACTTCAAAGAATAGTTAACGGGAAATCAGAAACCGGATATAATTGTATCGAACTAACCTAAAAGTATAAATAATAAAAAACTAGATGCAGATGTATTAAACTAACCTTAAAGAGTTATTAATGGAAAATTGGAAACTGGATCCAAATGCAATAAACTAATCTCATATACTAATTAACGAAACATTAAAAAATGGATGAAACTGTATTGAACTAACCTAAATGAATAATTAACGGAAAATTATAAATTTGATGTAACTGTATTGAACTAACCTCAAAAAATAATTAACGGGAAATCGAAAACTTGATGCAAATGCATTGAACTAACCTCAAAAAACAATTAACATAAAATCGAAAATTGGATGCAACTGCATTGAACTAACCTCAAAGAATAATTAACGGAAAACTTAAAATTGGATGCAACTGCATTAAACTAAAATCAGAGATTAACTAACGGGAAATCCAAAATTGGATGCAAATGCATTGAAATAACCTCAAAAAATAGTTAACTAGAAATCGAAAGTCGGATGTAATTGCATCAAGACTTGACCTCAAAGCATAAATGTTCAATTTTTTAGCCTCCTCACATGAGTAATTATGAGTAATTAGGAACCCAAAACAAGAGTGAGTTTATAAAAACAGACTCTTACATATATGCAAACTGTATATAAATTATAAACTATCGAACAAACCTAGAAAAACAATTAACGGGAAATCAGAAACTGGATGCAGATGTATTGAACTAACCTCAAAGAGTAATTAACGGGAGATTGGAATCTGGATACAAATGCAATGAACTAATCTCAAACACTAATTAACGAAACATCGAAAACTAGATGCAACTATATTGAGTTAACATTTTAATGAATAACTAACGAGAAATCATAAAGTGGATGCAATTGCACTGAACTAATCTCAAATGATAATTAACAGAAAATCGAAAACTTGATGAAACTGTATTGAACTAACTTCAAAGAATAATTAATGAGAAATTGGAAACTGGATGCAACGTAATATATTAAACTAACATCAAATAATAATTAATGAAAAATCAGAAACTTGATGCAAATGCATTGAACTAATAACCCTAAAACATATTTGTATTATATATAGGGGGAATAAATGTTTCGACAAATATAGTTTTGCATTTCAAGTAGTGTTTATTATAATTCTTTTATTGTGATTGGGAATGCCTTGCTATTCAAGTATCTTCAATATTATCTTCGCCCATTGGGCATTCTCACAAAACTTCAATCAAACTTCTATTATTAAACCTAACAATAAAAGAAGTCGATGAGTTTTATCAAGGTTTGATGCTTCATTTTTTTAGAGAGTGGTGTAAGAAATTTAAATGAGTAATTAATATAATTTTCATATCTCATAGCTATGCATAGTTCTTAATATTTTTAGAATAATTTAATATAACAACACCCATTCGTAGAGGACACGTTCATGTGATAAATCTTTTCAAGTGGGAGTAGTGTATTCTTTGAGGATATGGAAACAATCAATATGTTTTAGTGATTTGTACACATTAGTATGTAAGTCGAACGGTGATGATTTACCGCTAAATCACCATAAATCTAATAAAACTATTATACAAAATTTAGATTGAGTTTAAGATAATTTCATTTGAAAATTACGGATTAATATTCTAAACCACAAAGTGAAGAGACTATCTCAATTTGATCCTTAGTTTCAAGTCTTATTTAATATGTCATTCGCTTTCATTAACTTATTTTGGTTTATTTTCAATAAAAATATATTCGATTCGAAAAATTTATTCGCTAAATCACCATAAATCTAATAAAACTATCATGACATGCTAGATCGAGTTGAAGATAATTTTATTTTGAAAATTACGTGGAAATTTTTTGAATCATAATATATTTTTATGAAAATAAACCGAAATAATTTTAAAACCGATTATGGTACATCTTGAAAACTAAGGATCCAATTGAGATACCTATTCACTTTTGTGAGACATTTTGTAAAAGTTCTTTTCAAAGACACAAAATATTTAATAGATCCGGTATGCCCCGTCCAAAATCTAAGTAATATCCTAAAGTTCGTTCAGAGTTTTTTAAAAATTGACGCTCAACCGTAAGTTTTGTAAGGTAGCATGTACTTAACCAAGGCCCAAAATTTCGATATCGGTTAATATATCGGTGTACCCAAAACCGAGATATATCGGATATATCGGATATCTCTGATATCCTCGGTTTTGTTGGTGACCATCCAAAGTTTCTAAAATATCGGATATCTCACCGATATACCGGATATTCACGATATATCTGGATATATCGGATATTTCGAAATTTCAATATTAAATTATTAACAATTGGTCAAAAGTCAACACGAATATATTTAATAAATATCGATTATCTCGGGCGATATAAACTTTCATATCGGAAATTCGATATATCCGAAAAAAAGGGGTTCAGCCGCGGTGGATATTTGTAAATTGACAGTACCAAACGAGATATATCGGCGAGATATCGGATATCTCGGCGATATTTTGGGCCATGTACTTAACTACCAACAAGTGCGTTGCTTGTTGACATTGCTCGGAAAAAAAAATATATATATAAGGATGAGGAAACTGGAAAGTATGAATCGTTCCTGGTACAATACTTGTCAATATTGAGGATGCATATCATCTCAATTATGAACCACAACGAAATTCATAGAGTGATAGACACTGAAGAGAGGTAAGGACTAAGGACTAAAGACCCAAATGACGAAAAAGGAATTAATGAATCATCCTTATCTTGTGTTTGGAGTGGCATTTTCTCAGATATGGCTTGGGAATGTCGGTAGAGAAAGTTACTTTCTACTTCAGCGTCATATGGACCTCCAGACCTCATGATCTGTCATCCTTGATAGCCTCTCACCCATTTGGTTTAAGGTATTATTAATGTTATATTTCATAAGGTTTTATCTAAAGAATATGTCTAGATTAAAATTTCTGGTTTACGATTGGTTTTTTTCCGTTTAGTCATATTGCTTTCTCTGTTTTTTTTTATTAATAGATTAAGAAAAAATTGAAAAGTTTTTTAACATTTAATTTTATTACTTGTATTTTTTCTCCTTTTCCAAAAGAGTTTCTTCATTTTCCATTTGCTTATTTTCGTCTTAACATTCAAAGAGTATGTGTCATGCCATCACATTTGTTTCCGTCTGTTTGTCATCGTATTTGGGCTACCGTTTCAGACGTTGTGCTTGTGGTCAGTTTGTCGAATAGTAGTCTGTAGTTGCTTGATAAATTTTTATGAGCAAATGCTTGTAGCACACTTAAAAACACAAAACTGGGGAAAAGAACCATCCCCATCCCCCCTAAAGAGTGGTAACATTGGGAGTTTACATCGGATATAGATATTTGCTACATGATTTTCTGACATACGTTGATGTTCATTTTGTCCGTGGCAGCATGGTTCTTTCTACATGATAGTTCTTTCATTTTGTATAGTTTGGTAATTGGGAAAGAGTAACTACAATTAAATTGTACATTCCCAACCCTTTCTACATCATTTGTGAGCAAATAAAAGGCCTTGCCTTCGCAAGCAGAGTAAGGACCGCAATGAAAGAAGAGAAGCAACGAAGGTTTCATGAGACCCTGCTCAACATACTCTACCCCCAGCAGTCATCGCCTCAAGTAAGCCCTAGTTATTAGAATTTTGGTTTCTCAATTTCGTTATCTATGAAAGTGAATTTCTCCTACTGCAGAGAGATTTTAGTGGAGAAGAACCAGCCGCAACTGTTCATGACATGGGTATTTACCCAGATCCCAGTTTAGGTAATCACATAACTCTATGTTTGACTATAGATTTTTCATAGTATAATCTCGATATTCACATACAATTTCCTGGTAAATTCCATAATTAGATGTTTCTGAAGATTTAGAAGAAAAGAGCTCGGATAGTAGTAGTGATTCTGGCTCTCATCAGAAGAAGCTCACAAGAGCTCAAAGGAAGAGAATTCGAAAGAAGAAACTTAAAGAAGCGGCTTCCCGTCGAAGAAAGATGATTGGGCCTCTTTTACCTTCAACCAATGGCATACAAATTGAAGAAGACAATGAGGTGGAACCCCTTAACTACCTCCATGAGAATACAAATCAACAAATGAGTTGTGGTGCTGTTCAGGAACCAAATACTGGTAATGACCATCAAGGTTAGAATTAGTATGAAAATTTTGTTTTGATTCGTTAAGAAAATGTTTATGATTTTGGTCTGATGGAGTTGTCTTTGATGCTGTTGTTCTTTCAGGAGAGTCATTTGTTCCTACTGCCCAAAACAGACGGAAACACCGAAGGATGGCAAAAAGACTTACCTGTAATAGTTCTGAAGTTGCTGCCTTTAATCACGTTCATCTTTCTTGCAGCAGCAATGGAGGAATTGCACCATAGTAGCTAGTGGACCAAAGAAAATAAGAAATGGTTCGTCCACACGGAAAACGTTGAAGGCAGCTAATAGATTAATGGAAAACGTTGTTCAACGCGACTTCTCTAGCGTTTTTTTTTTCCTCCTTTGAAAGGAATTACCCCTTGGGAGACAGTCTCTCATGTTGTTGATGATAGAGTGAAGAGAGCTGGTATCAAACTAGCGTCTAGATGCCGACTATGTAGAAGAAATGAAGAAACAGTGGAACACATGTTATGGGATTGTCCTACTGTCAGGGAAATTTGGGATTGGTTTGCAGGAGTCTTTGAAGTTAGGATCACAAATTATAGTTTCCGAGAATTGATCAAAGCAATTAACAATAGAAGCCCGATTGTCAAAACACTATAGAATGCCGGTGTGGTGCATATCACGGTGTAGGTGTGGAAAACTAGAAACAAATTTTTTTTTGAAGGGAGATCTTTCAACAAAGATCGATTCAAAAGAGATATTCTTAAGGAAGTGAAAATAGTATCGTGGCTGTCCAATGCCACTATGCATAATACTGTTCATGAACTGGCATTCCTTCACAGATTGGGAGTCACTTGCAAGCCTGCAGTAGTTCCTATAATCAAAGAAGTCAAGTGGATCCTGCCAGAAGACGAGGAGATAAAAGCCAACACCGACGGCTCCTCTATTGGCAACCCAGGTAATGGAGGTGCGGGTGTTCTCTTTAGGGATAAAGAAAATCAGAGACTAGGTGTTCTTGCACAAGGGCTTGGAGTAGTAACAAACTTTGAAGCAGAATATTGGGCAATCATCTTGGCAGCAGAACATGCCGTGCGTAGAGGATGGCTGAAGTTATGGATAGAATGTGATTCATTGGCTGTGGCTCAAAGCCTTATGGGAGAGAACACGCAACATTCTTTTATTCGTAATACTACTCTTTTGCGTGCAAAAAAAAAAAGATTGAAGCAAGGGGGTGATTACTTGGTTAGTATTGTAGAGTATCAGAAGATCTTTGTGAATGATTTCCCTTGTTGAGGCCACTGGTGGATTTATTAGCCCTAAATTCAGGAATCAGGACTACCATAGTTGTCATGCAATTTTTTTTTAAGGATACTGAAGATTCAGTAATGATGATAGTGATCTCTAAGCAGGAGTATCATAATTCTCAGTCATATAGAACTTTTGAAGACTTTAAAAATCCTGGTTCTCTAATCAGTTTCGGTTTCACAACGATTTCAAAAGAGCTTTCCAACGTGATTAAATCCTGTTAAAACGCTGCTGTCATCTGTAGGCTGTGAAGTTTAACCTTGTTTCCCTACTTTTTGGTAGGGAGCAGCAATTGACGTAGAAACCAAAAAGTAACCAGCGAGATTTGAGATACAAAGTTTATCACACGCAACAGTTTACGAAAAGACGCAACAGTTTACGAAAAGTGTTTATGGCATTATGGCAAAAGAAACAACTAGTCTACAATCACATACTATCAGGGGTCAAAATAGCAAATTGAATGAACATATCTTCATATCAGCAATGCGTAGATGTTTTGGTCTGTATAGCTGAATCAAGGGGTTTTACTGTCTATTCTGGTGAGAAAGATTAGAGAACTTTGATGAGCTGAACCGTTCATCCTGTGAGAGGATTGAGTCTGGGCAGCCATCTGACTTCAACTTCAGATTTGAACTAATAACAGAGCCCCTACTTAACAAAGCATGGCGGACCGGGAAAGAATAGAATTAATTACTCATAGGTTTATTCATAATAATTAATTAAAAGTCACATTGGGTGAGGTGCGTCAAAATCTAAACAGATTGTTCATTCAGATGAAAAGATATTAGATATTCATGACATCAATACAAAAGAAAATTTATTTTATTGGATTGAAATTGATTAACCAAAATTTCAAGACAAACTTTTTCGTATTTTCTTTTTCAATAATAATTCATGACATCAATTTTGTATGTCGATACTAAATGTGTGGTCTTCAGCCGCTTTGGACGCATTTCGGTCCTAAGCGAGGACCGAAGTTTTTCTCCTTGGCAATAGACGTACCCATAATACAAAATATCAGGATATGAGTATTTATCGATATTCAATTTCTGGATATGTATCGTGGATATATCTTCATTTTTGGAGATATTTGACATTGTTTCACATACAAATATCATAGATATATCTAAAATATCGATAAATATTGTTAATATTTTTTGATATATTATGATACATTATTTATATTTATTTAAAATATAATAGTAAATATTAAATAAGATTGTTATATATATAAAATATCACTAAATATCTTTAAATATCATCAAAATATCACCGATATTTATAATCGTATATATCTCTGAACATATCGAGATATTTATATATCTTTCTTTGAAATCTTGATAGATATGGGCGTACCCATTATTCGTATCCCATCCAGAGCCGGGTCATTTTTGATAGAAAGCAACTCGTTCAAAGAAACGCTGAATAAAACACGCAGTTTAATAATATCTCAATTATTAACCACATTTATAACATTACGGTTGGCGGGCCGCTGCTATTATTATCAAATTTGCTCTGTTTTTCTTCTTCGATAGCATAAGTGCATAACTAGTAAAGAAGCCCATCCTATTTTCCTACAACATTCCCTTGAACCGCTTCGCTTTATGTTAGTTTCAATGCATTTTATTCTTCTACTTGTGCTGCTTCTACTGGAATGCTCTTCTTTTCAAGTGGTAGCACTCTTCCGTTCAAAAGTAAGAACTCTACCAGGTTATCAAGGTCTGCTCCCGTTCCAACTTGAAACCGGGTGAGTTCCTAATTACTTACTATCTCATATTTATGTCTTGTGCAAACAACATGATTACATAGCAAAAAATGCTAAAGCAAATGAAACACATGTTTAAATTATATTTGCACATTTTTAATTGGTGAAGTTATGTTCCAAATTCAGATACGTTAATGTAGATGAGTCAGATGGCGTGGAACTATTCTATTACTTCATCGAGTCAGAAAGGAACCCCAAAGAGGACCCTCTTATGCTTTGGCTCTCAGGAGGCCCTGGTTGCTCAGCTCTCAGTGGACTTGTTTTGCAAATAGGTGATCCATGTTTTTTCATTAATCACATTATATCAAACCAGAATCGAAGGGGGTTTCTCTTCAACAGATCTTCAATCTCGTTACCTTGTGTTTCTAATGACTATTTAACCGTTGTAGCAATCAACAATTAAGTGTCAAAGCAAACACCCTATGAGTTTTAGAATACTTGAGCATTGGCAGATGTACTTGTAAAAGAGGTGGATACTACAGTCCCATAATCCTTTGGTTCCATGTAGGTCCATTAAGGATCAACAATGACTACAGTGGGAGCGGCTTGCCTTCATTTGTGTTAAATCCATACTCTTGGACAAAGGTATGATTGAATGAAGCATTTTAAGTCATTTCTGTTTGTGCTAATATGGTTCTTGTAAAGCCATTTTCGAGGGTGATCACTTTTAAAGGTTCTGCTATTGATGTGGTAGCAATGAACTTCCAGGTTTGCAGCATTATCTTTCTAGATGCACCTGTTGGTACTGGATTCTCGTACTCGAGTAGTTTGCTGGGATGGAACAGCAGTGACACAAAATCATCTAGACAAACTTATATCTTCTTAAGAAAGGTGGGGAAGCCCTTCAGATACACTTAGCTCATGAAAGCCACATAAATATATTCGTCGCTTTAGAGTCTGTGGAAGTGGACATAAAAAGAAAGAGATATAGAAGATATACTGAATAGTGAATAGTGAATTCGTTCGAATTGGTATGTGTTGGCTCTATAGGTTGCTCTGCATTATTGACGTTGAAGTCAAAAGGAGATTCACGGATTCCTAAAATGCTAAGTGGCTCATGTCATGTTATAGTACTCGATGCCAAAAGTTCGAAAAACAAATGCAAATCACACGGTTCACATCAGCAGCAGTATGCTCACATCTCTAGATGACTAGAGCCTTATATATGAGCAGTTTTAAGTTTTAACAGGACATACCAAATGCCCCCTTCCTCAGTATGAGATAAATTGTTTACTGCACCTGCCTCATTGACACGATATTTTTAGTCCATCATGCAAGACATCAATGATCTATCACAACATCCTGTCCAAGTGTTTTTTATCTATGGATTTTGCAACTAATTGGAATGATCTTTGGCTAGTGGTTGAATGATCACCCAGAATTCAACAGCAATCCACTTTATATTGGCGGTGATTCATATTGTGGCATTACTATTCCAATCATTACCAAGGATATAGCAGATGGTGAGTTTTTGTTACTTTGGGTCATCCTACAAATTTAATTTTTCTTTCCCAGCCTCCCAGGTTTGTTTTAACATGTGGTTAATGGTTGCGTGGCAGGTATTGAAGCTCAGCACAAACCACTCATCAATCTGAAGGTACATACTTTGAAGTGAATTCTAATGCATGTTGTTGTGTAATCTTAAGAGTTTACTCTGTGTCTTCGCATTGTGTTGTTTATTCTTCATTCTCTCATTCAAAGGATCCTGTCACTGGTCACTTTGCATAAGATGGCGCGTATTAAACATGTTATTTTCAGTTTAAGCTTGAATCTATCGGTCTATGGTAATGCCCCAGGGATATCTATTGGGGAACCCACTAACAGATAAGTATTTCGATGATAATTCAAAAATTCCATTTGCTCATAGGATGGCACTTATAACAGACGAACTCTATGAGGTAATTCTATTCTCCACAATACCTTCCAATTTCTTGAATTCTGTCCTTGTATAACTTGCTCTTCTTGAGGTGCAAGCGATATTTACTTTTATCACTTTTGCAGCTGACGAAAAGGAGTTGCAAAGGAGAGTATGTAAATGTGGATCCTAGGAACGTCGAATGTGTTAAGAATCTTGGAGCTGCCTTAGAGGTGGGAGTGCGACTGTGCGAGGATTTTTCTCTCTTCCTTGGGCTTCTAAGTTTTAAGTCCTCTTGGAACTGTCAAAGACATGTAAAATCAAATTTTCTTTTGCGTTTAATAGTGGGATAAAAGGGTGAACAACGACCATATTTTGGAGCCCAACTGCAATCTTACGGAGCCCAACTGCATTTCGGGTCCCAACAACTGCACTATACAGTTACTTTTGGAAAGAAGGATACAAGGAGATCGTAGATCCCTTGGAAAGAAATTTCCAGCTTTGCTTTTCCCCGAGTCTGAGTGCAGGGTAAGTTTCGTCCCGTTCACTAAGCTTGCATGTAAGTATGTTAGTGCATACTCTTCACATGCTAAGAAGTTTTCAGAAATACCTAATCATTCACCTTCACCATATAGGGTTTTACGCATCTGTCCCTCGTGTACTGGGCTAATGACGATAGTGTTCGCAATGCTCTCCACATCAAGAAGGTATGATTATTTAACAGCTATTGAAAGAGCGAGGTGGGATATAATTAACATCAATTCGGAATTCTGTGATGACATTCAGGGATCAATAAACACATGGGTAAGGTGCAAAAAAGAGGTGTTACCTTTGGAAAGAGACGTTCAAAGCAGTTTAATTTATCATCAGAATCTCAGCACTAGAGGCTATCGTGCTTTGATATACAGGTGTATATCTCTCACCTTCCCTTTATATGCTAAAGGTTTAAGGGTCAGCAAGTTTATTCTAGTTTCGTTCTGTTGAGTTGTCAACTAAAGAAAATCCATTGTCAATTGGTTACATTTCCAATCTTTTGTTGAATTGCTACAAATACTAATTTTACTTTTCCTTGCAGTGGGGACCATGACAAGGTTATAAATCACTTGGGTACCCTAGCCTGGATAAAATCCCTCAACTATTCTATCATAGATGACTGGCGACCGTGGTTCGTCAGTGGTCAAGTCGCAGGGTAAACTTTTTAGTTACAACTTACAAGTTTCAACCACCTTAGTCTTCTCTACAAAATCTGATAACTAGCAGTATATTCTTTTCCCAGCAGGTATACGATGACATATTCTAACCGCATGACGTTTGCAACTGTTAAGGTAAGAATGTACCTCTCCTTAATTCTGTTATTAAGTCTAGTAATGATATGATACATTATGCAATCCAATATTCTGTATTTGCTTCTCCAGGATGGGGGACACACGGTTCCAGAATACAAGCCAGAGGAATGCCTTGCCATGTTATCTAGGTGGTTATCTTACAATCCTCTGTAGTTGAGAGTTGAGACACAACTTGTTGCGACCGCACTATTATTGATGGCATCGTGACGTCCCCATGCTCACCTCGACTATGCGGGAAAACTCTTTTATTTTTGTGAACTCCTTTTTATTTGGTATTTTTTTATTGGCCTATGAATTCTTGGTGTTTGCACTTACTAGTTTGTCTCTTATTTGAATTTGGAAACCAAGTAAGCAACTTGTAGAAGCAAGATTACAAAATAATCCACAACTACTTTGGAGTTTTGGTAGTAAGTGTAGTTTTCATCTGCGGTTTCTTTTCCAAGTTTGCAGTTTCTAACTTGTTGCAGCCTGATCACATCAGCATTTATGTATGATACGTTGATACGTATCTAGTTCTAGTGTAAATTCTGTATAAAGAGACGTGAACGTTTGAAGATGTGAACCATGGAAACTTTAATTGAGCAAACGAACTTATCCGAAAAAAGAATTGACAGGCTCGAATTGGGTACAATAATATCCTAACGTTGCAGCCGCCAGAGTTCTGTAAATTGACAGGCTCAACGCCGTAAGTTTTGTAAGGTAGCATGTACTTAACTACCAACAAGTGCGTTGCTGTGACATTGCTCGGAAAAAAAATATATATATAAGGATGAGGAAACTGGAAAGTATGAATCGTTCCTGGTACAATACTTGTCAATATTGAGGATGCATATCATCTCAATTATGAACCACAACGAAATTCATAGAGTGATAGACACTGAAGAGAGGTAAGGACCAAGGACTAAAGACCCAAATGACGAAAAAGGAATTAATGATCCATTAATGAATCATCCTTATCGTTAGCATCTATAGTGATGAGCCAAAATTTTCTGTCCTTGTGTTTGGAGTGGCATTTTCTCAGATATGGCTTGGGAATGTCACTAGAGAAGGTTACTTTCTACTTCAGCGTCATATGGACCTCCAGACCTCATGATCTGTCATCCTTGATAGCCTCTCACCCATTTGGGTTAAGGTATTATTAATTTTATATTTCATAAGGTTTTATCTAAAGAATATGTCTGGATTAAAATTTCTGGTTTACGATTGGTTTTTTTCGTTTTGTCATATTGCTTTCTCTGTTTTTTTTTTACTAATAGATTAAGAAAAAATTGAAAAGTTTTTTAACATTTAATTTTATTACTTGTATTGTTTTCTCCTTTTCCAGAAGAGTTTCTTCATTTTCCATTTGCTTATTTTCGTCTTAACATTCAAAGAGTATGTGTCATGCCATCACATTTGTTTCCGTCTGTTTGTCATCGTATTTACCCAGATCCCAGTTTAGGTAATCACATAACTCTATGTTTGACTATAGATTTGTCATAGTATAATCTCGATATTCACATACAATTTCCTGATAAATTCCATAATTAGATGTTTTTGAAGATTTAGAAGAAAAGAGCTCGGATAGTAGTAGTGATTCTGGCTCTCATCAGAAGAAGCTCACAAGAGCTTAAAGGAAGAGAATTCGAAAGAAGAAACTTAAAGAAGCGGCTTCGTGTCGAAGAAAGATGATTGGGCCTCTTTTACCTTCAACCGATGGCATACAAATTGAAGAAGACAATGAGGTGGAACCCCTTAACTACCTCCATGAGAATATAAATCAACAAATGAGTTGTGGTGCTGTTCAGGAACCAAATGCTGGAAATGACCAAGGTTAGAATTAGTATGAAAATTTTGTTTTGATTCGTTAAGAAAATGTTTATGATTTTGGTCGGATGGAGTTGTCTTTGATGCTGTTGTTCTTTCAGGAGAGTCATTTGTTCCTACTGCCCAAAACAGACGGAAACACCAAAGGATGGCAAAAAGACTTACCTGTAATAGTTCTGAAGTTGCTGCCTTTAATCACGTTCATCTTTCTTGCAGCAGCAATGGAGGAATTGCACCATAGTAGCTAGTGGACCAAAGAAAATAAGAAATGGTTCGTCCACACGGAAAACGTTGAAGGCAGCTAATAGATTAATGGAAAACGTTGTTCAACGCGACTTCTCTAGCGTTTTTTTTTCCTCCTTTGAAAGGAATTACCCCTTGGGAGACAGTCTCTCATGTTGTTGATGATAGAGTGAAGAGAGCTGGTATCAAACTAGCGTCTAGATGTCGACTATGTAGAAGAAATGAAGAAACAGTGGAACACATGTTATGGGATTGTCCTACTGTCAGAGAAATTTGGGATTGGTTTGCAGGAGTCTTTGAAGTTAGGATCACAAATTATAGCTTCCGAGAATTGATCAAAGCAATTAACAATAGAAGCCCGATTGTCAAAACACTATAGAATGCCGGTGTGGTGCATATCACGGTGCAGGTGTGGAAAACTAGAAACAAATTTTTTTTTGAAGGGAGATCTTTCAACAAAGATCGATTCAAAAGAGATATTCTTAAGGAAGTGAAAATAGCATCGTGGCTGTCCAATGCCACTATGCATATCTGCATGAACCTGGCATTCCTTCACAGATTGGGAGTCACTTGCAAGCCTGCAGTAGTTCCTATAATCAAAGAAGTCAAGTGGATCCCGCCGTAAGATCGAGGAGATAAAAGCCAACACCGACGGCTCCTCTATTGGCAACCCAGGTAATGGAGGTGCGGGTGTTCTCTTTAGGGATAAAGAAAATCAGATACTAGGTGTTCTTGCACAAGGGCTTGGAGTAGTAACAAACTTTGAAGCAGAATATTGGGCAATCATCTTGGCAGCAGAACATGCCGTGCGTAGAGGATGGCTGAAGTTATGGATAGAATGTGATTCATTGGCTGTGGCTCAAAGCCTTATGGGAGAGAACACGCAACATTCTTTTATTCGTAATACTACTCCTTACTTGCGTGCAAAAAAAAAAGATTGAAGCAAGGGGGTGATTACTTGGTTAGTATTGTAGAGTATCAGAAGATCTTTGTGAATGATTTCCCTTGTTGAGGCCACTGGTGGATTTATTAGCCCTAAATTCAGGAATCAGGACTACCATAGTTGTCATGCAATTTTTTTTTAAGGATACTGAAGATTCAGTAATGATGATAGTGATCTCTAAGCAGGAGTATCATAATTCTCAGTCATATAGAACTTTTGAAGACTTTAAAAATCCTGGTTCTCTAATCAGTTTCGGTTTCACAACGATTTCAAAAGAGCTTTCCAACGTGATTAAATCCTGTTAAAACGCTGCTGTCATCTGTAGGCTGTGAAGTTTAACCTTGTTTCCCTACTTTTTGGTAGGGAGCAGCAATTGACGTAGAAACCAAAAAGTAACCAGCGAGATTTGAGATACAAAGTTTATCACACGCAACAGTTTACGAAAAGTGTTTATGGCATTATGGCAAAAGAAACAACTAGTCTACAATCACATACTATCAGGGGTCAAAATAGCAAATTGAATGAACATATCTTCATATCAGCAATGCGTAGATGTTTTGGTCTGTATAGCTGAATCAAGGGGTTTTACTGTCTATTCTGGTGAGAAAGATTAGAGAACTTTGATGAGCTGAACCGTTCATCCTGTGAGAGGATTGAGTCTGGGCAGCCATCTGACTTCAACTTCAGATTTGAACTAATAACAGAGCCCCTACTTAACAAAGCATGGCGGGCCGGGAAAGAATAGAATTAATTACTCATAGGTTTATTCATAATAATTAATTAAAAGTCACATTGGGTGAGGTGCGTCAAAATCTAAACAGATTGTTCATTCAGATGAAAAGATATTAGATATTCATGACATCAATACAAAAGAAAATTTATTTTATTGGATTGAAATTGATTAACCAAAATTTCAAGACAAACTTTTTCGTATTTTCTTTTTCAATAATAATTCATGACAAATGTGTGGTCTTCAGCCGCTTTGGACGCATTTCGGTCCTAAGCGAGGACCCAAGTTTTTCTCCTTGGCAATAGACGTACCCATAATACAAAATATCAGGATATGAGTATTTATCGATATTCAATTTCTAGATATGTATCGTGGATATATCTTCTTTTTTGGAGATATTTGACATTGTTTCACATACAAATATCATAGATATATCTAAAATATCGATAAATATTGTTAATATTTTTTGATATATTATGATACATTATTTATATTTATTTAAAATATAATAGTAAATATTAAATAAAATTGTTATATACATAAAATATCGCTAAATATCTCCAAATATCATCAAAATATCACCGATATTTATAGTCGTATATATCTCTGAACATATTATGATATTTATATATCTTTCTTTGAAATCTGGATAGATATGGGCGTACCCATTATTCGTATCCCATCCAGAGCCGGGTCATTCATAAAACACGCGGTTTAATAATATCTCAATTATTAACCACATTTATAACATTACGGTTGGCGGGCCGCTGCTATTATTATCAAATTTGCTCTGTTTTTCTTCTTCGATAGCATAAGTGCATAACTAGTAAAGAAGCCTATCCTATTTTCCTACAACATTCCCTTGAACCGCTTCGCTTTATGTTAGATTCAATGCATTTTATTCTTCTACTTGTGCTGCTTCTACTGGAATGCTCTTCTTTTGAAGTGGTAGCACTCTTCCGCTCAAAAGTAAGAACTCTACCAGTTATCAAAGGTCCGCTCCGTTCCAACTTGAAACCGGGTGAGTTCCTAATTACTTACTATCTCATATTTATGTCTTGTGCAAACAACATGATTACATAGCAAAAATGCTAAAGCAAATGAAACACATGTTTAAATTATATGTGCACATTTTTAATTGGTGAAGTTATGTTCTCAGAGAAAATTTCGTTTTCTCACGATCGATCCAGGCCAGAATGAAGCGCGACTTCGCTATTTCATGACTCCGATTTGATTTAGCGCGACCAGCTCAAAGAAAGGCTTAACCAGCTCATGGCTTTAACACATGCGGCGCCAGAGGGGAGTGGCGCCAGGCCGCTTTTTTTCTCCGCGTGGAGGCTTACAAGAATCAGTGAAATTTTGGTTTTGGTATAAAAACAAAATCGATCTTTGGAAAACCTAACTTTTCCAAAACAAGAAAGAGAGTGATTACAAGAGAACAATTCTTTGTGAGTTGAAGTGTTCATTCTTTGTGAGTGAATCGAGACTTATGTCTGTTACTCGGGACTTGTAGTAAAGCTTGGATCTCGCCCGGTGTGGGCGTAGCAAATTCGTCGAACCACGATATATCCTTGTCTTGTGGTTGGTTCTCTTTTGCATTAATTGTTTTACTTTATATGCTTGTTATTTGATATTGAGAAGTGTTGGGATATTGCTTGGAGGTGTTGAAGTCTTGTCTAGTGTGAAGGATTGATCGTTGTGTAGGATTGATCCGTTTGTTGTGGGGTAACGTTGTTTCCGCAGTTAATTATTCACAACAATTGGTATCGGGCGAGGTATACGACCTAGGATTTTGAGTTTTGGTAAAGAACCATAGTGCTCGAAATTTATGTAGACAAGGTGTTCGATAAAATTCCTGAGTGAGATAATTTTTTGGGTTATTGTGTGTGACTTGAAAAAGGGGCTCCCAAGATGTCAAATGCTAGATTTAAAGTAGAGAAGTTTGATAAAGAAGCAAAAGAAAAGATGGCGAGGGTGATGTCGAGATGAGATGACTTCCACAAGCAAGTGGAAGGGTAGTTCGAAGAAGCCTTTAAAACATGTCTGATTGCTTCAATTGCAAAGAAAAGGGCATTATCTATGTGATTGCTCTAGCCGAAAAAGAGTAACAAGATGAGTGGTAAGTTTGAGAATGAGGATGTTAGTGAAGCAAGTCTTAAAACCCGATAAGGGATGATGTAAGATTTTCGGTGTCTACACAAGACGACCACATGACCGATACATGGATTCTTGATTCGGTGTTCCTACCACATGTGTCCAAATAGGAAGTGGTTTGCTACCTATGAGAACTTGAGTGGAGGTTCCGCTTTGACGGGCAATGACGCGTTGCTTGTAAGGCGGTTGGGATTGGAACTATACGGGTCAAGATGCATGATGGTGTAGTGAGGACTTTAACCGATGTGAGACATGTTCCCGAGTTAAAGAAGAACCTTATTTCTCTTGGTACCTTGATTCCAAAGGCCACAATTTTGTGGGAAATGGTGGAGTCCTAAAGATTCTTAGTGGCTCTCTAGTCATTATGAAGCGGTCAAAGACATGGAAACTTGTATACTTTGTTGGGTAGTACGTTGATAGGTGATGTAGCAAATGGGTACATGTAGTGATGATTCCGAGTGCACAAAATTGTGGCATATCGCCTTGGGCATATGAGCAAAAGGGATTGTCCGAGTCAGGCAAAGTTTGGGACTCTTGAAAGACTTGGAGAAACCAAGTATGGAATTCTCATGAGCATCGTGGTCTATGGCAAGCAAAGCAGAGTCAAGTTCGGTACAAGCAAGCACAAAGGCGAGAGGCATCTGGATTATGTGCATACGGATGTTTGGGGACCTTCTAGAGTGGCTTCTAAGGGAGGAAAACGGTATTATGTCTCTTTTATCGATGATTATACACGCTATGTGTGGGTATATATCTTGAAGTCCAAGGATGAAGTTTTGAGACATTTAAGAAGTGGAAGGCAAAGGTTGAGAATCGCACAAATAGGAAGGTGAAGACTTTTCTGAGTCGACAATGGTAATCGAGTATACATATAGGCCTTTCCAAGAGTTTTGTGCGAACAAGGAATTGCCGCATTAATCGATGAAACCGAGGGCACGGCGCGCCAGAATGGGTTAGCAGAGAGAATGAATCGACGACGTTGTTTTGAGAAAGCTAGGTGTTTGCTTTCCAATGCCAATCTTGGCAAAAGAGTTCCGGGCGATCAAATGGCCATGGCGTGTTACTTGTATAATAGATCACCGGTTCCGTGATAGATCGCAAAACACCTTATGAGGTGTGGACAGGGAAACCGGTGATTATGGTACTTTTGCGAGTGTTTGGATCTAGTGCTTACTACCACATGAATGATAGTAAACTTGATTCTAAAGCTAGGAAAGCAATATTCTTGGGCTATGCAAAGGGAGGAAAGGGATACGGATTGCGGGTGTCTAGAGAACCACAAGTTCCCGGGTCGCCATGAGGTTACCTTTGATGAAACCCGGTGCTATTTTTTAGCAGTAGGAGAAGGCCGGAAATAGGGTGATTCTATACAATCTCAAGTGATTGAGATAGAAGCGTCGAGGATGCTAAAGAGAGTGAGGTTCTTAGTGAAAGAACTATTCAACAAGAAGTAGAGTTACAACAACCTGAAAGAAACAAACTTTGGCTAGATCAAAGCCAAAGAGAAGTGTGAAACAAGTTATGAAGTCACGGGCATGATAAGCCCGATTGAAGCATTATGGTGTGGGACTCGGTTGCCTACGCGATTGAATATTGCAGATGATGAATCAGATAGCTTCAAGGAAGCTGTTAGAGATGCTCATTACAGAGATTGGTCGGTGGATATGCAGAAAATGGTGGAGGCTCGTGACAAGTTTTGTACTTGGCAATTTGTTTCATTGCCTAAGCGGCAAATGTGGTTTTGGGTTGTAGAAGGTTCTCTATGGAGTTGAGTTCCAACATTGGTTGGAGGTACTCCACAAATGGTGGAGGCTCATGCATTGTTGATTGATGCCTTTCGTAGGCATGGCCCTTTGTGGGCGTGATTGCTCTTTGTGAGCATGACTCTCTGTGGAGATGGCTCTTTGTGAGCCTGACACTCTTTGTGGGTGGCTCTTTGTGAGCAAGACACTCTTTGTGGGTGGCCCTTTGTGGGCATGACTCTTTGTGGGTGGCTCTTTGTGAGCATGACACTCTTTGTGGGTGGCTCTTTGTGAGCAAGACACTCTTTTGTGGGTGGCCCTTTGTGGGCATGGCCTTCGGGCGGTTGACCGCGAAGTTACGGATGGATGTGTTCTTCTTTGGATGTGTTCGGCTTGGTTTTATGTGTTAAAACCTCACCGAGGTGGAGAATGTAGAGAAAATTTCGTTTCTCACGATCGAGGGGCGCCTTCGGAGTGGGCGCGACTTCGCGCTCATGACTCAGTGATTTTAGCGACGACCAGCCAAAGAAGAAGGCGACCAGCGCCATGGCTTTAACACATACCGCGGCGCAGAGGAGGGTAGCGCGCCCGCCGGAGCTTTTTTCTCGTGGGCTTCATTTGATAAGAATCATGAAATTTTGGTTTTGGTATAAAACAAAATCGATCTTTTGGAAAACCTAACTTTTCCAAAAAAACAAGAAAAGAGAGTGATTACAAGAGAACAATTCTTTGTGAGTTGAGTGTTCATTCTTTGTGAGTGAATTGAGAGACTTGTGTCATTACTCGGACTTGTAGTAAAGCTTGGATCTCGCTAGTGTGGGCGTGAGGCAAATTCGTCAACCACCGATATATCCTTGTCTTGTGGTTGGTTCTCTTTTGCATTAATTGTTTTACTTTATATGCTTGTTATTTGATATTGAGAAGTGTTGGGATATTGCTTGGAGGGTGTTGAAGTCTTGTCTAGTGTGAAGGATTGATCGTTGTGTAGGATTGATCCGTTTGTTGTGGGTAACGTTGTTTCCGCAGTTAATTATTCACAACATGTTCCAAATTCAGATACGTTAATGTAGATGAGTCAGATGGCGTGGAACTATTCTATTACTTCATCGAGTCAGAAAGGAACCCCAAAGAGGACCCTCTTATGCTTTGGCTCTCAGGAGGCCCTGGTTGCTCAGCTCTCAGTGGACTTGTTTTGCAAATAGGTGATCCATGTTTTTTCATTAATCACATTATATCAAACCAGAATCGAAGGGGGTTTCTCTTCAACAGATCTTCAATCTCGTTACCTTGTGTTTCTAATGACTATTTAACCGTTGTAGCAGTCAACAATTAAGTGTCAAAGCAAACACCCTATGAGTTTTAGAATACTTGAGCATTGGCAGATGTACTTGTAAAAGAGGTGGATACTACAGTCCCATAATCCTTTGGTTCCATGTAGGTCCATTAAGGATCAACAATGACTACAGTGGGAGCGGCTTGCCTTCATTTGTGTTAAATCCATACTCTTGGACAAAGGTATGATTGAATGAAGCATTTTAAGTCATTTCTGTTTGTGCTAATATGGTTCTTGTAAAGCCATCTTCGAGGGTGATCACTTTTAAAGGTTTTGCTATTGATGTGGTAGCAATGAACTTCCAGGTTTGCAGCATTATCTTTCTAGATGCACCTGTTGGTACTGGATTCTCGTACTCGAGTAGTTTGCTGGGATGGAACAGCAGTGACACAAAATCATCTCGACAAACTTATATCTTCTTAAGAAAGGTGGGGAAGCCCTTCAGATACACTTAGCTCATGAAAGCCACATAAATATATTCGTCGCTTTAGAGTCTGTGGAAGTGGACATAAAAAGAAAGAGATATAGAAGATATACTGAATGGTGAATTCGTTCGAATTGGTATGTGTTGGCTCTATAGGTTGCTCTGCATTATTGACGTTGAAGTCAAAAGGAGATTCACGGATTCCTAAAATGCTAAGTGGCTCATGTCATGTTATAGTACTCGATGCCAAAAGTTCGAAAAACAAATGCAAATCACACGGTTCACATCAGCAGCAGTATGCTCACATCTCTAGATGACTAGAGCCTTATATATGAGCAGTTTTAAGTTTTAACAGGACATACCAAGTGCCCCTTCCTCAGTATGAGATAAATTGTTTACTGCACCTGCCTCATTGACACGATATTTTTAGTCCATCATGCAAGACATCAATGTGTTGGGGATTATATCAATACCAATCGATTCCCCCACTACACAGATAACTTGTATTTGAACACAATTCAACTCCGGACAAAATCTAAATATCAACTACAACCTATACTAACATGCCCAACTCGCTAAACAACTATCAACAACAAATAATAATGTAAAGCAGTAAAAGCAAACCACAACACAAAGATTTACCGTGGTTCGGCCAATGATGCCTACTTCCACAAGAGCCAGTTCTTAATAAAGTGGGAAGGAAGATTACAATCTCTCCTTACAGTCTCTCACCTTACTAGATCACTCTTTATCTCTTTACGAGGGTTGTATCTCTGCGTAAAGGTTCACTCTCTTTGTTTTAGTCCGGATTCCAATCCTTTTCCTCGACTTGTTAGGTTAGGTTTTCCAAAACCTTGATTTTGGTTTTATCTCCAAAACCAAATTCGAATCTTGTAAGCAAAGGCCCACGAAATTAGAGCGAAGCTGGAGCTTCTTTTGGCGTAGCGCTTCAATGTAATCGAGTTCGGCTGGTCGCCCTCTATGATAGCTGGTTAGCCTCTATTCTATCGGAACTCGAGCCGAAGTCGCGCTTCTATATCCGAAAGCGCTTCGCCTCGAAATCCGGCGAATTAAGCTCCGTTTCTCTCCATTTCGGTTTTTTCTCCTCATGTGAGGGATAACTCGACAATCTCCCCCCGAGCGGTGGGGGTTACCTCCATGCAATTGCCAAATCAGCAGAGGAGGTGTCGCCATTCCCAAGAATAGCACAACAAACATCAAACTTACCTTTCGGTAAGACTTTTGGTCATCATATCCGACCCGTTCTTGTCGGTATGGATCTTCTCGATACACAAATGCTTGTCTTCAAGTACTTCTCTAATCCAATGATAACGACGTGTATGTGCTTGGATCTAGAATGAAAACTTCGGATTCTTGCTCGAGTGGATGGCGCCTCGACCGCCACATAGAACTACATTTTGTTTTCGCTTTTAAATTCTAGTTCGTCAAGAACCTCTTCATCCATAGCAACTCTTTGCAACACTCGTTGGTCGCAATATACTCACTTCAGAAGTGGAGAGGCAACACACTTTTGCAACTTAGATTGCCAAGAAACCGCTCCCCGCAAAACCGGATAACCGGAGGTGGACTTCATCGAGTCAACATCACATGCCCATGCATCGGTGATTAGCGCTTCAAGTAAGGGCTTACTTCCACCAAAGCACAAACATGATTTGGAAGTGCCTTTGAGATATCTCAATATCCACTTAACACCTTCCCAATGCTCTTTACCCGATTTGACAGAATCGCACAACCCCAACGGCGAAAAGCAATATCCGGTCTAGTACACACCATGGCATACATCAACCGCCTAATCGCTGGATGCATAAGGAATCTTTTTCCATCCGACTCTGCTCATGCTCACCCTTAGGACACATCTCTTTGGTCATGCTGAACCGCCACCCAAGCGATTAACCGACCGGGTAGGCTTGATCCATGTTGAATCTCTTCAACACCTTTCAATGTAGCTTTCTTGAGAAAGCCACAACTTCCCACTCTTTTCATCACGAGTGATCCGCGATCCCAAGTATCCGCTTTGTTTTGACCCAAATCCTTCATCTCAAAGGACTTACTCAAGTCTTTCTTGACTTGGATATCTTGTTGATGTTTGGGCCAACTATCAACATATCATCCACATACAAGAATAGCCACAATGAAATCCCCATCGGAAATCTCGAACAAACACACAATGATGGAAGCGGACTTCTTGTATCCTTGCTTCGCCATAAAGGAATCAAACTTTATGTACCAATCGTCTCGGTGCTTGCTTTAACCCATACAAGCTCTTTATCACTTGCATACTAGGTGCTCCTTTGCCTTTGACCTCAAACCCCCTTGGTCCGGTCCATGTAGACATCTTCTTCAAGGTCTCCATGAAGAAAAGTCATCTTAACATCTAGTCTGCTCAACCTCTAGGTTCATACTTGCGGCCATACCCAATACCACCCTGGGATAGAAGTCATCTTTACTACAGAGAGAAAATCTCATCAAAGTCAATCCCTTTTCTTTGACCGAATCCCCTTCACAACAAGGCGAGCTTTATGCCTTGGGTGAGGATTGTTCTCCTCATGCTTGACTTTGTATATCCACTTATTCTTGAGAACTTTTCTTCCCGTGGGTTTCTCAACTAACTCGTAAGTGTGATTCTTATGCAAAGAATCCATCTCGTCATGCATGGCCTTCAACCACTTTTTTTATGCGTACGCTTCAAGTGCCTCTTGATAGTACATAGGTTCTCCACCATCCGATAGTAGATGCACGCATTATGTGGTGGATACAGTTGAAGCTATTCTCCTCTGTCGGACCTCCTTGCCCCATCCGGCCGGGTGTGCCCGGGAGGTTGCACTTCTGCTGTTCGGTGGTGGTTCATGCATCTCATCCAGATCTTCTATACCAATAGGTTCTATCCCATCATGAGCAATAGGATTCTCATCATGAGCTTCAAACTCATGGTTCTCGCAGATTCTCAATGCCTTTCGCGACGTTCCACGGTAGGGAACTTCGGTTCTCGAATCAACAAGATCATTGGTGAAAGCCTCAGAACTTCTCACCTCCTCAAAGTCCGCTATGGTTTGGTCTTCTAAGAACACAACATCTCGACTTCGGATTACCTTCTTGTTAATCGGATCATAGAGTTTGTAACCAAACTTTTCATCTCCATAACCGGAAAAATGCAACCGCGGCTTTGTCATCAAGCTTGGATCTCTCATCCCTCGAATATGCACAAATGCCCCGCGACCCAAATACCTCAAGTATCCATAATCAACATCTCTGCGACCATACTCTCTCGGATAGTCACTATTGAGGCTTTCTTCGGGTGACGGGTTGATCACATGCACGGTCAGACGCATGGCTTCGCTACCCAAGTAGCTTATAGGTAGCTTAGAGTGAGATAGCATGCATCTCATCCCTCTGACAATGCGGTTCATTCTCTCTGCTATTCCATCTGTTCCCGCGGTGTCTTGGGAACGGTGCGCTTCATGGCTTAATCCCATGACTCGGCAATACTCTTCAAATGGCCCAATGTACTCACCCCCATTATCCGGCGAATACACTTCAACAACTTCCCAGTCTCTCTTTCCACCATCTTTGTGGAATTTCTCAAACACGCGCCAAGTACTTCATCTTGGTCTTGGTGACTATAGGCCCATATCTTTCTTGACGCATCATCAATGAATGTCAAAATCACGGCTCCCCACTGGTGGGACTTCACTCATAGGACCACATAAGTCCGTGGTGCACTAGCTCAAGGACGATATCCTTTTGTGAGGCGGGAATCTTTGGAAAGACACCCCGCGTGTTGCTTTCCTACCAAACGATGAGTACATGTATTTAAATGTGTACCTTTAATGTCCGGCAAGGCCTTTGCTTAGCAAGAACTTCCATCCCTTTTATGCCCGTGTGACCACGGTCTCTTGTGCTACGATTCGGATGAAGCTTCTTCTTACGCGATTCGCTTCGCTTTACACAAACTAGCGTGTTTTGTAAAGAGAGCAAGTTTTCTTTCCTCCGGCCGCTACAATGGAACATCCGCTTTCGGTTTCCATACCCGTTACCAAAGCGAGTTTACAAAGCCATCGTCATCTAATTTCCGGCCGAAATTAGGCTTAACCGTATGTCGGGGACATGTCTTACATCCTTGAGTGTCAAGGTGTAGCCGACATTGGTTTCTACATGAACATCTCCAATGCCTATAATCTTGAGACTCCATCGTTACCCATCCTTACTTCACCATATTCACCACATGTTTGTAGGTAGTGAAGAATCCCTCGCGGCGCGTGTGGCGGATAGGATGCTCTGTATCTATCACCCACTCAGATCGACGACATGAGGTACTAAGACAAAGACACCACAATCGACACAATTCCCACCTGGAGTCGCCGACTAGTGCGGTAGTATCTCTGCTGTGTTTCCGTTCCTCGCACCATGTCTTCATGTACCGCGGTTATTCTTCTCATCCCTCTTCGGTCTCGCGACTCATATCCGAAGTGGCCTTTTGTGGCACAATAGTAACATTGCCTCTACGCTTTAGGAGTTCTAGCTTCACCCCTAGATTTATACTTAATCATCACCTCTAGAACGAGATGGTTTTCGGCTCGACCTCTCCCCGTTTCTGCGTGAAAAGGATCTGCGAGTGAGAAGAGTCGCTTCTTGCACTCCTTCTAGTCTCCTCATTCAACAAAGGCGTGGTAGCCATCTCCATGGTAACAATTCCATCCTTGGTCGCTCCATGTAGAGAAACCGCTAATGTCTCCCAACTTTGGGTAGAGCCTAGTAGAAACAAAGCCTCAACCGTCTCCCAAATTGATCTTCATCAAATGCATCGATTGATGATATTACGCATACTTCATTAAGATGCTCGGACATTGAAGAACCTTCTTGGTGCCCGTTAATCCGCAAACTTCTTAACGACTAGCACTTTGTTTCCACGTCAGGCTTCCTCCTCATAAAGGTCTTCGAGTTTATTCCATAGATCAAGGTCGTAGTTTCTTGGGCCACATGGTGAAAGACAATCGTCGTCAATCCATTGTCGAATGTATCCAATCGCTTTTTCGTCAAGCTTTTTTCCCTCGGCCTCATCGCCTTTTCTTTTTACGGTTTTACTCCCCTCATTCTCATGGGAAGTGCCAAGTCCTTTCGGTATAGCAAGTCTTCCATCTTGGCTTTCGGATGGTGTAGTTCTTCCTATTCGGACTCATCATAACGAAGTGTTCACGGAATGGTCCATCTCTACAAGTTATTTAACCTCAAATCTTCTCTCGGGAATTTTTCAAAACACCCGCCCGATTAAGATTCGGATAACACCCTAGGCTATTCTAACCAAGGCTCTGATACCACTTGTTGGGGATTATATCAATACCAATCGATTCCCCCACTACACAGATAACTTGTATTTGAACACAATTCAACTCCGGACAAAATCTAAATATCAACTACAACCTATACTAACATGCCCAACTCGCTAAACAACTATTAACAACAGATAATAATGTAAAGCAGTAAAAGCAAACCACAACACAAAGATTTACCGTGGTTCGCTAATGATGCCTACTTCCACAAGAGCCAGTTCTTAATAAAGTGGGAAGGAAGATTACAATCTCTCCTATAGTCTCTCACCTTACTAGATCACTCTTATCTCTTTCTGTGGTTGTATCTCTCAGAAAGGTTCTCTCTTTGTTTTAGTCCGGATTCCAATCCTTCCCGACTTGTTAGGTTAGGTTTTCCAAAACCTTGATTTTGGTTTTTATCTCCAAAACCAAATTCGCGGAATCAGAAAGAAAGGACCACGAAATTAGACTGGCGGCTTCAATGTCTTGGAGTTCGAGGAATTGGTCGCCTCTATGAGCGCTGGTCGCCTCTATTCTATGGAACCGGCGAAGCGCTGAAGTCATTCTATCTGGCCTGGCCTCGACAAATCGAAGCCGAATTCGCTCCGTTTCTCTCCAGCTCAGTTTTCTCTCCTCATGTGAGGGATAACTCCAACACAATGATCTATCACAACATCCTGTCCAAGTGTTTTTTATCTATGGATTTTTCAACTAATTGGAATGATCTTTGGCTAGTGGTTGATTGATCACCCAGAATTCAACAACAATCCACTTTATATTGGCGGTGATTCATATTGTGGCATTACTATTCCAATCATTACCAAGGATATAGCAGATGGTGAGTTTTTGTTACTTTGGGTCATCCTACAAATTTAATTTTTCTTTCCCAGCCTCCCAGGTTTGTTTTAACATGTGGTTAATGGTTGCGTGGCAGGTATTGAAACTCAGCACAAACCACTCATCAATCTGAAGGTACATACTTTGAAGTGAATTCTAATGCATGTTGTTGTGTAATCTTAAGAGTTTACTCTGTGTCTTCGCATTGTGTTGTTTATTCTTCATTCTCTCATTCAAAGGATCCTGTCACTGGTCACTTTGCATAAGATGGCGCGTATTAAACATGTTATTTTCAGTTTAAGCTTGAATCTATCGGTCTATGGTAATGCCCCAGGGATATCTATTGGGGAACCCACTAACAGATAAGTATTTCGATGATAATTCAAAAATTCCATTTGCTCATAGGATGGCACTTATAACAGACGAACTCTATGAGGTAATTCTATTCTCCACAATACCTTCCAATTTTTTGAATTCTGTCCTTGTATAACTTGCTCTTCTTGAGGTGCAAGCGATATTTACTTTTATCACTTTTGCAGCTGACGAAAAGGAGTTGCAAAGGAGAGTATGTAAATGTGGATCCTAGGAACGTCGAATGTGTTAAGAATCTTGGAGCTGCCTTAGAGGTGGGAGTGCGACTGTGCGAGGATTTTTCTCTCTTCCTTGGGCTTCTAAGTTTTAAGTCCTCTTGGAACTGTCAAAGACATGTAAAATCAAATTTTCTTTTGCGTTTAATAGTGGGATAAAAGGGTGAACAACGACCATATTTTGGAGCCCAACTGCAATCTTACGGAGCCCAACTGCATTTCGGATCCCAACAACTGCACTATAGAGTTACCTTTGGAAAGAAGGATACAAGGAGATCGTAGATCCCTTGGAAAGAAATTTCCAGCTTTGCTTTTCCCCGAGTCTGAGTGCAGGGTAAGTTTCGTCCCGTTCACTAAGCTTGCATGTAAGTATGTTAGTGCATACTCTTCACATGCTAAGAAGTTTTCAGAAATACCTAATCATTCACCTTCACCATATAGGGTTTTACGCATCTGTCCCTCATGTACTGGGCTAATGACGATAGTGTTCGCAATGCTCTCCACATCAAGAAGGTATGATTATTTAACAGCTATTGAAAGAGCGAGGTGGGATATAATTAACATCAATTCGGAATTCTGTGATGACATTCAGGGATCAATAAACACATGGGTAAGGTGCAAAAAAGAGGTGTTACCTTTGGAAAGAGACGTTCAAAGCAGTTTAATTTATCATCAGAATCTCAGCACTAGAGGCTATCGTGCTTTGATATACAGGTGTATATCTCTCACCTTCCCTTTATATGCTAAAGGTTTAAGGGTCAGCAAGTTTATTCTAGTTTCGTTCTGTTGAGTTGTCAACTAAAGAAAATCCATTGTCAATTGGTTACATTTCCAATCTTTTGTTGAATTGCTACAAATACTAATTTTACTTTTCCTTGCAGTGGGGACCATGACAAGGTTATAAATCACTTGGGTACCCTAGCCTGGATAAAATCCCTCAACTATTCTATCATAGATGACTGGCGACCGTGGTTCGTCAGTGGTCAAGTCGCAGGGTAAACTTTTTTAGTTACAACTTACAAGTTTCAACCACCTTAGTCTTCTCTACAAAATCTGATAACTAGCAGTATATTCTTTTCCCAGCAGGTATACGATGACATATTCTAACCGCATGACGTTTGCAACTGTTAAGGTAAGAATGTACCTCTCCTTAATTCTGTTATTAAGTCTAGTAATGATATGATACATTATGCAATCCAATATTCTGTATTTGCTTCTCCAGGATGGGGGACACACGGCTCCAGAATACAAGCCAGAGGAATGCCTTGCCATGTTATCTAGGTGGTTATCTTACAATCCTCTGTAGTTGAGAGTTGAGACACAACTTGTTGCGACCGCACTATTATTGATGGCATCCTGACGTCCCCATGCTCACCTCGACTATGCGGGGAAAACTCTTTTATTTTTGTGAACTCCTTTTTATTTGGTATTTTTTTTATGGGCCTATGAATTCTTGGTGTTTGCACTTACTAGTTTGTCTCTTATTTGAATTTGGAAACCAAGTAAGCAACTTGTAGAAGCAAGATTACAAAATAATCCACAACTACTTTGGATTTTTGGTAGTAAGTGTAGTTTTCATCTGCAGTTTCTTTTCCAAGTTTGCAGTTTCTAACTTGTTGCAGCCTGATCACATCAGCATTTATGTATGATACGTTGATACGTATCTAGTTCTAGTGTAAATTCTGTATAAAGAGACGTGAACCTTTGAAGATGTGAACCATGGAAACTTTAATTGAGCAAACGAGCTTATCCGAAAAAAGAATTGACAGGCTCGAATTGGGTACAATAATATCCTAAAGTTGCAGCCGCCAGAGTTTTGTAAATTGACAGGCTCAACGCCGTAAGTTTTGTAAGGTAGCATGTACTTAACTACCAACAAGTGCGTTGCTGTGACATTGCTCGGAAAAAATATATATATATAAGGATGAGGAAACTGGAAAGTATGAATCGTTCCTGTACAATACTTGTCAATATTGAGGATGCATATCATCTCAATTATGAACCACAACGAAATTCATAGAGTGATAGACACTGAAGAGAGGCAAGGACTAAGGACTCCAAATGACGAAAAAGGAATTAATGAATCGTCCTTATCGTTAGCACCTATAGTGATGAGCCAAAATTTTCTGTCCTTGTGTTTGGAGTGGCATTTTCTCAGATATGGCTTGGGAATGTCAGTAGAGAAGATTACTTTCTACTTCAGTGTCATATGGACCTCCAGACCTCATGATCTTTCATCCTTGATAGCCTCTCACCCATGGTTTAAGGTATTATTAATTTTATATTTCATAAGGTTTTATCTAAAGAATATGTCTAGATTAAAATTTCTGGTTTTCGATTGGTTTTTTTCCGTTTTGTCATATTGCTTTCTCTGTTTTTTTTAGTAATTTGATACTCTAGACTCAGAGAGAGGAGAGAGAATGGGAGTGCTACGCAACACTGTGCATACCCAGGGTTAACCTAGGTATTTCACACCTTTTTCTTACCAATTCTAGACTTTTTCTAAGGATAAGCTCTCCATCTTCATGCCTTAGATAAAAGCTTCCTTTTTGGCATAGTTTGACGGGCTTTGACCTGTCAAGTTAGTACCTTTTCTATTCCCCGCAACTATATGGGTATGGCAAACGAACCAGCATGCCCTTGGGCTTTCTTAGAAGGTCTGGAAACACAAAACGAGTTAAATGTTGCAGATGGAGGGAACGCTAACATCCCAATAGCAACGATTAATCGAAAGGAACCTGAGGAAAACACTAGAAGGGTCTCTTTTGCAGACAAGGTAAGGGGAGAACAACCATGTCATCTGGATCTCTCAGATCTCCCTACACCTGAGATGAAAGGTAACATGCCGTCAATCAAACTACCCAAAAGAGCACTCGAAAGAGGAATGCAATACTGCAGATTCAGCCTGGTGGGTAGACTGGATTTCCAAAGGCTTAAAGTGGAAGAAGTTAGAAGAATGGCCACAGAGAAGTGGAAACCCAAGGGGACTGGAAAATTATACCACTTGGAAAAGGATTCTTCATGATACGACTGGTTTGGCGAAGAGGATTTTAGATCAATATGGTGCGGGGGCCGTGGAAGTTTGGGGAACATATTCTCAGGCTCACAAAATGGACTCTGACTTTGATCCAGATGCACAGAGTGCTTCTAATGCACTGGTATGGACAAAATTTCCCAAACTCAGCCAACAATATTGGGACTATGAGATCCTCATGGCTATGGGGAAGACTCTTGGGGCTCCAGTAGGAGTTGATAAGCACACGCTGGGAGCTGATTTTGGCTTCTTTGCGAAAGTGTGTTAGTGGAAATTGACCTCTCGAAACCGATACCTGGCAAAATATGGGTCGAGGAGGAAGGCGGGAAATCTTTTCTTCAAGAGATTGAGGTGGTCAAAATACCCAAATACTGCCCACATTGTAAAACCGTCGGACATACCATGGCTGACTGTAGAATCCTCAAGAAGGTGAGAATTGATGAGGAAACTAAGAAGAAACAAATGGAGGAGACTACCGTAGCAACAAATAAAGAAGGACTGACTAAAAAGAAAAGAAAGAGGAGCAAGAAGAATAAGAACAAAGGTGGTGAAGCTGGTACTAGCGGAGCCAAAGACATGACCGGAAACATAGTTGAGACACCAACTGTTGGTGAGGGCGACAAGGGGGGAGAGCCAGCTATAGTTGATACTGCTCAGGAAGCGGAGACACTGGTTGAGGAAACTCAGAACGTTGTAGAGGCTAATATAGCAGTTGAGGTCCAATCGACGCCACCAACTGATGAGCACCTAAATGCAGTTGCACTTATGCCCTTAAGTCCTGCTTTAGCAGATAATTCTCTTGCTGCAACCCCAAATGATAGGGAATTTGGCGAATTAAGTATTTCTCCAAATTTAAATGCTCCCGAAAACGCAGTAGCTCCTCAAACTCTATTGTGTGGAAATATTGCAATGAATGATGCTAGTAACGGATCTGATTCCCCATCTCAGAGGGACGTGGTTGAAGACTCCCCTATTACTCCTCAATCATCTAGCGGAAATCTGGCAAGCCATGAAGCACAAAGGTTGCTGGAATCACCTAGTTGGGCGGACCAAACTGAAGGAGAATGGCAGACACAAAAGAAGAAAGGTAGCAAGTCCAGGCCGGGGAAGGAGCCCACTCCTCCCCCCACTAGGACAAGAACTCTCCCAGCAAGGTATAGATGAATTGCATTTACTGGAATGTAAGAGGGTTTAGACGTTCTCGTCCTACAACCTACCTTGTGGAACTGGTAAATGAGTATAAGCCGGACATTATATGTCTAGCGGAGCCTATGATAAAACCCCCCACCCACACACCTAATTTTATTAGGAGGCTGGGTTATTGCAGGAACTTCGTTCACAATGATATTCCTTCAAAGACGGGTAACCTTTGGGTTTTTTGGAAAGAAGAAATAAATGTTACTGTTGTGGTTTCTTTGACTTGTCAACATATAACAATTCAGTTTGATAAGTTTACAGTTTTTACAGTTCATGCTAGCACTTCTTATGTTATTAGAAGAGCTCTTTGGCATGACCTGACGGGGATTGGGAGCAATGTGGATATTTGGATGGTAATAGGTGACTTCAATTGCATCACTCAAGCATCAGAAAGAAAGGGAGGAGGCCTACCTTGCCAAAGGGCGGTTAATGAGTTTGTTGACTTTATGAACGCTTAACGCTGTTGGATTCCACTACCCTCGGTCACAAATACTCTTGGTCCAATAGAAGACTTGGGCATAAGAGAATGGTACAGAAAATAGATCGAGCCTTGGTTAACCAGCACTGGATAGATGCAGCAGCAGATTGGAAGTGCAAGATAGCCATGAGGAAGTATTCCGATCACTCCCCCATAATAGGTTGGAATGCTAACATACCGAAGCCTTGCAATATACCATTCAGGTTTAAGAAAATTTGGCTACAACATGAAGGTATCAAGCAAATCATTTCTAACAGCTGGAATCAAACATTGGATGATGTCCCAATTAGAAAGGTGATGAAAAAATTGAAGAGACTGAAAGAAGTTTTGAAATACTGGAGCTGGGAAGTCTTTGGTAGCATAAGGAAGAATCTAAAGAAAATGGATGATGAACTGGACCTTATTCAGCAACAGCTTGAACACGACCCACTAAACACCTATTTACAACAAAAAGTATGACAAAGAGCTCGATCTTGAAGAGCTTAAAGGCACCGAAACTCAAGATTTTTAAAGCAAAAAGCCGTGACAAGCCGGGCTTTTGATGGAGAAAGAAACTCTTCATATTTTCATGCGTGAAATAAGTCGAGAATGAATAAATCTCGATAGCGTAAATCGAAGATGCATGGTCAAGTGATCGTGGGAACGAGAGGGACATAAAGAAATTTATTGTTTCATCGTATGAGTTGAAATACGAGCGCCAACATGTCACAGTGAACCCATACATCATGAACTTGATTCCACACTTGGTTACTAAAGAAATGAACGACTTCTTGACTGCAATCCCCAATGCATTGGAGGTGAAGGAAGTTGTCTTCGCATGGACCCAAATAGCTCCCCCGGGCGGATGGATTCCAAGGTCGCTTTTACCAAAGCTTCTGGGACATTGTTGGACATGATGTAAGTAGTGCGATTATCTCTTTTTTTAGAGACAACAAGCTACCACAAGCCATGAATACTAGTTTTCTGGTACTGATACCTAAGACTCAAAATGCCAGAGCCCTTAACAAGTTCAGGCCTCTCTGCCTTAGTAATTTCTTTTTTAAAATTATTACTAAAATCTTGTCTTTAAGGCTTAAAGTGTATACTGACAAGTTGATTAGTAAGCAGCAGCTAGCATTTGTAAAAGGAAGAACAGGTATCACAGGAGTTGCTCTGGCTTCAGAAATGATTAATGAACTCGATACCAAAAGAAGAGGAGGCAATGTGGGGCTGAAACTGGATGTGACTCAAGCTTTTGACACACTCAGTTGGGATTTCCTCATGGAAGTACTCAACAAGATGGGATTCAATAGTAAATGGTGCAGCTGGATAAAAACTATTCTCAGTAGTGCTAAACTCTCAGTCATGATAAATGGTGGGCCTTGTGGTTTTTTCGCGGCTGCGAGGGGATTGAGGCAGGGGGATCCACTATCACCTATCCTCTTTGACCTAGCAGAGGATGTTCTCAGCAGGGCCCTTCACTGGATGTATACAAATGGGCATGTGGACTATATGGCTTTCTCTTCTGGGCCATCCCATTTGCTCTTTGCGGATGACATTTTTATCTTTGCAAATGGAGGCATAAAAGGTCTTAGGAGACTATGGAGATTACTACAAGACTACCAAGTCTCTACTGGGCAATTCTTTAATGTAACTAAGAGCTCTTTGTTCTTAGGTGGCATGGACGATCGAAAGAAAAGCAGGGTAGAAGACCTTTTTGGAATAAAAGAAGGAAAGCTTCCTTAAAAGTACTTGGGGTTCCATTGTTTAGGGAAGGGTTACCTCGAGACATATTCAACCACTTGTGGACAAGATCAAGCTAAGAGCATCGGGTCAGGCGGGAAGAATGCTTTCTTCCGAGGCGAGTGGTGCTAGCTCAATCCATCTTGAATAGTATTCCAGTTTACAATATGTCAGTGTGCAAATGGCCTTCGAGATGCATTAAAGAGGGAGAAGCAGCCATTAGGAATTTTATTTGGTCTGGGGACCCTACAAAGAGGAAGGGGATCACTTTGAAATGGGAGAACGTGTGCAAACCAAGAGACGAGGGTGGGCTAGGCTTGAGAAAGCTTAGGGACATAAACTTGTCTCTCCTGATGAAGTTGGGGTGGCAACTGCTTACACTTGACACTGACTGGAGCTGTTTCATGCACACGAAGTATAAAATGTTGAATGGGAACTGGCTCACTTACCATAAAACATCTACTGTTTGGCCTGGGATCAGGTGGGCCTTAACGGAGCTCAATGCACACACTGGATGGGTGGTGGGCCAAGGAAAGGACATAGATATGTGGAGGGACTCATGGGCGGGAAAAGCTATAACTGATTGTCTTCCCCAAGTAAACTGGAAAGGGTTCAAAGCTAGGGTGGAGGACCTAATAACGGACAACAAATGGGACATACCGGCTCAAGTCACATCGGTGCTTACTTCACTTCACCGGTATAAACGCCACGAAATTTCAGCAACCCTCTTTTGGAGAACAAGACCAAAGAATATGGAAGCGATGATCATGGCAACTTCTCCGTTAAGTCCGCATTACGAAACGATTCGGGAAAAACGGAACAAGGTGAGCTGGTGGAAATGGATTTGGGCAACACATATTCATCCAAGAGTACCGGTGGCACCGCTTGGAAACTTATCCGGAAAAAGGTTTCCTACGATGATGAGTGAAGAGAGCGGTATCAAACTAGCGTCGGATGATGCCGACTATGTAGAAACAATGAAGAAACAAATGGAACACATGCTATGGGATTGTCCCATCGCCGAGAAATTTGGGATTGGTTTGCGAGGAGTCTTTGAAGTTAGGCTCACCAATTATAGCTTAGAGAATTGATCAAAGCAATTAACAATAGAAGCCCGATTGTCAAAACACTATGGAATGCCGGTGTGGTGCATATCACGGTGCAAGTGTGGAAAACTAGAAACAAAATTTTTTTGAAGGGAGATTTTTCAATAAAGATCGATTCAAAAGAGATATTCTTAAGGAAGTGAAAATAGCATCGCGGGTCAGCCCAAAGCCACTATGCATAATCTTACCGCATGAACGGCATTCCTTCACAGATTGGGGTCACTTGCAAGCAAAGTAGTTCCTATAATCAAAGAAGTCAAGTGGATCCCTAAGAAGGAGAGGAGATAAAAGCCAACACCGACGGCTCCTCTATTGGCAACCCGGTAATGGAGGTGCGGGTGTTCTCTTTAGGGATAAAGAAAATCGGATACTAGGTGTTCTTGCACAAGGGCTTGGAGTAGTAACAAACTTTGAAGCGTAATATTGGGCAATCATCTTGGCGCAGAAACATGCCGTGCGTGAGGATGGTGAAGTTATGGATAGAATGTGATTCATTGGCCGTGGCTCAAAGCCTTATGGGAGAGAACACGCCATGGAAGATCGAGCAAGATGGAAAATAGCCACTTCAAACTTAGCTCCTGGAGAATAACCCATACCTTTCGCTGGCTAACTTTGAGCTGACGCTGCAAAGCAAGGCATGCTTCAACTCTTGATAATAGACAAGCTGTTTGGAGTGACATTCGACCAGGTTTTGTCCCAAGAGTGGAGTGTCCCTTTCGATCCTATTTTAGATTCTGTTAAGTCAGATGAAATGTAATCTTACTATCTCTCTGTAACACATTCTTTTATTCGTAATACTACTCCTTACTTGCGTGCAAAAAAAAAAAATTGAAAAGTTTTTTAACATTTAATTTTATTACTTGTATTGTTTTCTCCTTTTCCAGAAGAGTTTCTTCATTTTCCATTTGCTCATTTTCGTCTTAACATTCAAAGAGTATGTGTCATGCCATCACATTTGTTTCCGTCTGTTTGTCATTGTATTTGGGCTACCGTTTCAGACGTTGTGCTTGTGGTCAGTTTGTCGAATAGTAGTCTGTAGTTGCTTGATAAATTTTTATGAGCAAATGCTTGTAGCACACTTAAAAACACAAAACTGGGGAAAAGAACCCCCCCTCCCGAAAGGGTGGTAACATTGGGAGTTTACATCGGATATAGATATTTGCTACATTATTTTGACATACGTTGATGTTCATTTTGTCCATGGCAGCATGGTTCTTTCTACATGATGGTTCTTTCATTTTGTATAGTTTGGCAATTGGTAAAGAATAACTACAATTAAGTTGTATATTCCCAACACTTTCTACATCATTTGTGAGCAAATAAAAAGCCTTGCCTTCGCAAGCAGAGTGAGGACCGCAATGAAAGAAGAGAAGCAACGAAGGTTTCATGAGACCCTGCTCAACATACTCTACCCCCAGCAGTCATCACCTCAAGTAAGCCCTAGTTATTAGAATTTTGGTTTCTCAATTTCATTATCTATGAAAGTGAATTTCTCCTACTGCAGAGAGATTTTAGTGGAGAAGAACCAGCCGCAACTGTTCATGACATGGGTATTTACCCAGATCCCAGTTTAGGTAATCACATAACTCTATGTTTGACTACAGATTTTTCATAGTATAATCTCGATATTCACATGCAATTTCCTGATAAATTCCATAATTAGATGTTTTTGAAGATTTAGAAGAAAAGAGCTCGGATAGTAGTAGTGATTCTGGCTCTCATCAGAAGAAGCTCACAAGAGCTCAAAGGAAGAGAATTCGAAAGAAGAAACTTAAAGAAGCGGCTTCCCGTCGAAGAAAGATGATTGGGCCTCTTTTACCTTCAACCGATGGCATACAAATTGAAGAAGACACTGAGGTGGAACCCCTTAACTACCTCCATGAGAATACAAATCAACAAATAAGTTGTGGTGCTGTTCAGGAACCAAATGCTGGTAATAACCATCAAGGTTAGAATTAGTATGAAAATTTTGTTTTGATTCGTTAAGAAAATGTTTATGATTTTGGTCGGATGGAGTTGTCTTTGATGCTGTTGTTCTTTCAGGAGAGTCATTTGTTCCTACTGCCCAAAACAGACGGAAACACCAAAGGATGGCAAAAAGACTTACCTGTAATAGTTCTGAAGTTGCTGCCTTTAATCACGCTCGTCTTTCTTGCAGCAGCAATGGAGGAATTGCTCCATAGTAGCTAGTGGACCAAAGAAAATAAGAAATGGTTCGTCCACACAGAAAACGTTGAAGGCAGCTAATAGATTAATGGAAAACGTTGTTCAACGTGACTTCTCTAGCGTTTTTTTTCCTCCTTTGAAAGGAATACCCCTTGGGAGACAGTCTCTCATGTTGTTGATGATTGAAGCAAGGGGGTGATTACTTGGTTAGTATTGTAGAGTATCAGAAGATCTTTGTGAATGATTTCTCTTGTTGAGGCCACTTGGACTTATAAAGCGTCTCATATGAGTACTCTACCAAAATGTTGTTCAGATTTTCAGTATACCCCTTTAATTCTATAATATATGTATGTGGTTTACAGCGAAAAAAAAATATCAGCAATGCGTGGATGTTTTGGTCTGTATAGGTGAATCAAGGGGTTTTACTGTCTATTCTGGTGAAAAAGATTAGAGAACTTTGATTAGCTGAACCGTTCATCCTGTGAGAGAATTGAGTCTGGGCAGCCATCTGACTTCAACTTCAGATTTGAACTAATAACAGATCCCCTATTTAACAAAGCAGGGCGGACCGGGAAAGAATAGAATTAATTACTTATAGGTTTATTCATAATAAGTAATTAAAAGTCACATTGGGTGGGGTGCGTCAAACTCTAAACAGATTGTTCATTCAGATGAAAAGATATTAGATATTCATGACATCAATAAAAAGAAAATTTATTTTATTGGATTGAAATGGATTAACCAAAATTTCAAGACAAACTTTTTAGTATTTTCTTTTTCAATCCTTTCTATAATAATTCATGATATCAATTTTGTATGGGGATACCAAATGTGTGGTCTTCAGCCGCTTTGGACGCATTTTGGTCATAAACGCTGAGGACGGAAGCTTTTTCTTGGCAATAGGCGTACCCATTATTCATATCACATCCAGAGCTGGGTCATTTTTGATAGAAAGCAACTCGTTCAAAGAAACGCTGAATAAAACACGTAATTCAATTGTTAACCACGTTCATAACATTATGGTTGGGGGGACCGCTGCTATTCTTATCAAATTTGCTCTGTTTTTCTTCTTCGATGGCACAAGTACATAACTAGTAAAGAAGCCCATCCTATTTTCCTACAACAGTCCCTTGAACCGCTTCGCTTTATGTTAGTTTCAATGCATTTTATTCTTGTACTTGTGCTGCTTCTACTGGAATGCTCTTTTTTTGAAGTGGTAGCACTCTCCCGCTCAAAAGTAAGAACTCTACCAGGTTATCAAGGTCTGCTCCCGTTCCAGCTTGAAACGGGGTGAGTTCTAATTAGTGTCACTGCTACAAATTACTTACTATCTCATCTTTATGTCTTGTGCAAACAACATGATTACATAGCAAAAAATGCTAAAGCAAATGAAACACATGTTTAAATTATATGTGCACATTTTTAATTGGTGAAGTTATGTTCCAAATTCAGATACGTTAATGTAGATGAGTCAAAGGGTGTGGAACTATTCTATTACTTCGTAGAGTCAGAAAGGAACCCCAAAGAGGACCCTCTTATGCTTTGGCTCACTGGAGGCCCTGGTTGCTCTGCTTTCAGTGGACTTGTTTTGGAAATAGGTGATTCATGTTTTTTCATTAATCACATTTTATCAAACCAGAATCGCCAGAATCGAAGGTGGTTTCTCTTCAACAGATCTTCAATCTCGTTGCCTTGTGTTTCTAATGACTATTTAACCGTTGTAGCAATCAACAATTAAGTGTCAAAGCAAACACCCTATGACTTTTAGAATACTTGAGCATTGGCAGATGTACTTGTAAAAGAGGTGGATACTACAGTCCCATAATCCTTTGGTTCCATGTAGGTCCATTAAGGATCAACGATGACTACAGTGGGAGCGGCTTGCCTTCATTTGTGTTAAATCCATACTCGTGGACAAAGGTATGATTGAATGAAGCATTTTAAGTCATTTCTCTTTGCCGCTAATATGGTTCTTGTAAAGCCATCTGTGAGGGTGATCACTTTTGAAGGCTCGGCTATTTATATGGTGACAATGAACTTCCAGGTTTCCAGCATTATCTTTCTAGATGCACCTGTTGGTAGTGGATTCTCGTACTCGAGTAGTTTGCTGGGATGGAACAGCAGTGACACAAAATCATCTAGACAAACTTATATCTTCTTAAGAAAGGTGGGGAAGCCCTTCAGATACGGTTAGCTCATGAAAGCCACATAAATATATTCGTCGCTTTAGAGTCTGTGAGAATGGACCGGAAAAGAAAAAGATATAGAAGTCCAAAAACAGAACTGTAAAAATTGCAAACCACACAGTTCACATCGGCAGCAGTATGCTCACATCACTGGTCAATAGATTACTAAAGCCTTCTGAGCAGTTTTAGGTTTTAACAGGACATACCAAATGCCCCCTTCCCCAGTATGAGATAAGTTTTTAACTGCACCTGCCTCATTGGCACAATATTTTCAGTTCATCATGCAAGACATCCATGATCTATCATAATTCATAACATCCTGTCCAAGTGTTTCATCTATGTAGATTTCAACTAATTGGAATGGTCTTTGGCTAGTGGTTGGCTGATCACCCAGAGTTCAACAATAATCCATTTTACCTTGGCGGTGATTCTTATTGTGGCATTCCTCTTCCAATCATTGCCAAGGAAATAGCAGACGGTGAGTTTTTGTTTATTTGGATCATCCAGCTTTAAATTTCAATTTTCTTTTCTAGCTCAATTTAATGAAATTCACGTCACTCAATTTAATGTGTTGTTCATGGTGGTGTGGCAGGCATTTCAGCTCAGCACAAACCACTCATCAATCTAAAGGTACATATTCTGAAGTGAGATCTGAAGCAAGCTGTTGTGTAATTTTAAGAGTTCACTTGGCGTCTTCACATTGTGTTGTTTATTCTTCTTTCTCTCATTCAAAGAAATCAAGTCAATGGTCACTTTGCATAAGAAGCGGTTTATAAAACATGTTATTTTCAGTTTAAACTTGAACATATTGGTCAATGGTAATGCCCCAGGGATATCTATTAGGGAACCCAATGACAGATGTGCATTTCGATGATAATTCAAAGATTCCGTTCTCCCATAGGATGGCACTTATAACAGATGAACTCTATGAGGTAATTCTATTCACTACAATATACATTCCAATTTTTTGAATTTCTTCTTTGTATAGCTTGCTCTTCTTGAGGCGCATGTGTTTGTTTTTGCAGTTGACGAAAAGGACTTGCAAAGGAGAGTATGTAAATGTAGATCCTAGGAACGTCGAATGTGTCAAGAATCTGGAAGTTGCTTTAGAGGTGGGAGTGTGAGGATTTTTCTGTCTTCCTTTGGCTTCTAAGTTTTAAGTCCTCTTGGAACTGTCAAAGACATGTAAAATCAAAATTTCTTTTGCGTTTAACAGTTGATTCATAGGGTGAACAGAGACCAAATTTTGGAGCCAAAGTGCTATACTACGGAGCCAAACTGCATTTCAGATCCCAACAACTGCACTATAGAGTTACCTTTGGAAAGAAGGATACAAGGAGATCGAAGATTTCTTGGAAAGAAACTTCCAGCTTTGCTTGTCCCTGCGTCTGAGTGCAGGGTAAGTTCTATCTCTTTCTCTAAACGTGCGTGTAAGTATGATAGTTCATACTCTTCCCATGCTAAGAAGTTTTCAACAATACCTAATTAATCATTGAACTTCACTATGTAGAATTTTAATTATGTGTCCCTGGTCTACTGGGCAAATGATGATAGTGTTCGCAATGCTCTCCACATCAGAAAGGTATGATTGTTTCATATCTATTCAAAGAGCGAGATGGGATATAATTAACATCAGTTTGGTATTCTGTGATGACATTCAGGGATCAATAAACACATGGGTAAGGTGCAAATTTGATAAGTTACCTTTGGAAAGAGACGTTCAAAGTAGTATAATTTATCATCAGAATCTCAGTGCTAGAGGTTATCGTGCTTTGATATACAGGTTGATATATCTCACCTTCCCTTTATATACTAAAGGTTTAAGGGTCAACAAGTTCATTATAGTTTTTGTTCTGTTGTGTCGTCAACTAAGGAAAATCCATGTCCATTGGTTACATTTCCAATCTTTTATTGACTCGGCAAAAATTGTGGTAATAATTTTTACATTCTTGTACATTTGTATTGGTAAGTTGGTGGGTTACATGGAATCGTGTTGTATTAGAGTGAATGGCTACATGGTTCCATTTTCCATTAAAGTGCTTCAATTACTAATATTACTTTTCCTTGCAGTGGGGACCATGACAATGCTAAAAATTACTTGGGTACCCTAGCCTGGATTAAATCCCTCAACTACTCTATTATAGACGACTGGCGACCGTGGTTAGTCAGTGGTCAAATTGCAGGGTAAGCTTTTTGACTAACAAGTTTCAACCACCCTAGTCTTCTCTTCAAAATCTGATAGCTAAGCGATATATTCTTATGCTAGCAGGTATACGAGGACATACTCTAACCGCATGACATTTGCAACTGTTATGGTAAGAATGTACCTCCTTAAGTCTCGTAATGATATGATATATTATGCAATCCGATATTCTGTATTTACTTCTCCAGGCAGGAGGACACACAGCTCCAGAATACAAGCCTGAGGAATGCTTTGCCATGGTAGCTAGGTGGTTATCTCACAATCCTCTGTAGTTGAGACAGAACTTGTTGTGAGTGCACTATTAACGAAATCATCGTGACTGTTGCCCGTGCTCACCAAGACCATGCAGGAAAACTCTTGTTTTTATGAACTCGTTTTTATTTGGTATTTCTTATTGGCCTATGAATTCTTGGTGTTTGCCACTTGTTTGTTTCTTATTTGAATTTGGAAACCAAATAAGCAACTTTTAGAAGCAATATTACAAAATCATCTTTAGCTATTTTCTGGTTACAGTTTCTTATGCAAACAATGTAGTTCCCAGCATAGTACAAAATATCGAGATATATCGAGATATTTGGGGATATATATCCAGATTTCAGAGAAAGATATATAAATATTACAATATGTTCATAGATATATACGACTGTAAATATCGGTGATATTTCAACGATATTTGTGATATTTATTATATTTTGAAATATTTTGCGATATTTGGCGATATTTTGTGTATATAATAATTTTATTTAATATTTACCGTTATATTTCAAATAAATATAAATAATGCATCATGATATATCAAAAAATATCCACGATATTTGTCAATATTTTAGATATATCTACGATATTTGCATGTGAAACAATGTCAAATATCTCCAAAGAGGGGAATATATCCACAATATATATCCAAAAATTGAATATCGATAAATGCCCATACCTTGATATTTTGTACTATGGTTCCCACACTTCAAAATTCAAATAACATCAAGAACACGACAAAAGGCGTACACACGCAGACTTGCACAAATTTTAAATTATAATAATACATATGCCACCAAATTTAATTGGTTAAATTATGTTCCATATTCAGATGCATGGGTGTGGATGAGTCCGGTGATATACAACTATTTCACTACTTCACTGAGTCAGAACGGAACCCAGATAAACCCTCTTATAATTCAATTATTTGGCATTTTTCGGCGTGTCAACAACTTTTAAACTTTTCCCAACATTTACAACTAGGTCATAGAATTTTATCACATGCAGACATACACATACTACTGTTAATTTCACAACTGTAAAAGGGGCAAAATTGAAGCTATAGTTGTTGTGTATGTAGGTTTATCTAGGGGTGCCAATGGTTAACCGATTATCTGAAACCAAAACCGAATGTTTCGGTTATGGGTCTTAAAAAGTTAGATCCATTTAAAACGGGTTATTAAAAATTGAACCAAAACCGTTGAACTGAATAGTAAAAAACTCATGGGTACCCGAACCGAAACCGAAACCAATTATTATTATTTCAATATATAAAATTTAATATTATATTACATTTAAGATAATCAAACTCATATATCATAATATAAAATATATTTTTTACGTGTAAAAGTCTATTAAATATATATAGCATAATAGTGAATGTGTGTTGTTAAATGTATATTTTATAATTATACGTTAAACAAGTGTATCATAGATTGTTAATAATAATATCAACGTGTATATTATGAATTAACTAATACATTTTATATTTATTAACTTATTCACGTGTATATTTAAATAGAATACACATGCTTGATATATTGTATTATACACATTTATTATAAACCAATATATAGTGTTCATGTTAAAAATTAGTGATGAGATGTAATTGTAAGATGCATATACTCGCATGTTCGATTTAAAATGCGAGTTAATACACGTGTACAAATTATATGTGTATGCACGTAAAATATATTAATGTAACAAATATATGTGATTGCACGTGTACACGATCGAGTTAATACAAGGAAACAAATATATGTGTATATACGTAAAAAAAAATCAAAATTATAAGGTTAGATATTTGATTATTTTAATTTCTATATCAAAGATTTAAATTATCATATGAATAGTAAATGTTTTAACGTGTATGATTGATATATATTCATAAATTGATGTAAATACGATTGTTGATACATCACTAATTATATATAAAATATTATTGTGTAAGAAAATAAAAAAATAAAAATAAAAGCAATGCAAGTTTTAGTATTTAATTGATTGAAATTGTTTAATAATCATAATAAATAATAAAGACCCAAATTATAACCGAAACCGATAAAAACCTATGGTTTTTATGGTTTTGGATTGGGTTCTATAATTCTCATACTAAAACCGTTGAGAATCGAAACCGATAAAACCACAAATAGTAAAATCGAAACCAAACCCGCTAAGACCCGACCCGTTGGCACCCCTAGATTTATCTGATTGGCAAATGGCAATCCTAATGCACAGGTCTCATTTGCTCATGGACCGGGCTTGGTACTTCATCTTATAAGCCCAGTGGGTTTTTGCTTTTGTTTTACGCTAGTTAGCTAGTAGCAAAATATCACGCGGTTTATTCCGAAGCAAGTAACAAGTGAAAAACATAACAAGGGGGCGCGCCAAATCGCTGGAAAAGAAAGAACGCGGTAATTAATGACTAACCGATTGTCTAGGATTTATTACTCAAAATTTTCATATGATTGTTCTATGAGTCTTTATATATATATAATAGCAGTCTCTTTTCCTGCTCTCTGAGGGTGTCCACGTAGGCTAATTTTAAGTACCCTTTTTACTCACGAGAAATCAGGATGGATTAAGAAAAAAGTGGAGAAAAAACTGACCGAACCACTTAAAAAGTCTGGCCTCCTCAAATTCTAACCAGAGCTTACATACAGTACCAACAAATCTCGAAACACTCCAAACGTCCAAAGACCTACGCATAAAAAATATATATATATTGCTATATTTCCATTGAGAAGAAAGGTTTAAAGCTCACTTCTTTATCCTTTTTTTTCATTTCATTTTACTTTTTCGATGATTAAATAGATGATTCCACGTGTTCTTTGCTACTCCGGAAGATTCTTCATCGTTGTCCATTGTGAGGAAATGAGTATCGATCAAGGTACAACGATTCCTTTTTTTGTATTTTTTTCTTTGCTGATTGGATACTTAATTTAGACAATATAGAGTTCAACAATGATTTACACTCTTTCTCAATATCTTTAAATTATGGATTGTATAAACTCTATTAGTGGTGTTTATTGTATACATGGTGTTTGATGAATTTGTATGAACTTGAATAATGCTGTGAATTATATTTGATTTGTTAATTATTGCATACCCCTATGAAACAACAACTTAATAAGTCAATAAGAGTGCTCACTAAACAAGCCTAGCTTTTTGTTGCAATCATCGATCAATCAAATCAATTTGGCTTAGTATGACCAACAAAGCCATAATTCAGCAAATCATATTCATCATTAGTGGTACTGTAATGGCCTGGGAAGAATGTATCAAACTAAGGTGAGACCCTCCCACATACCCACAGACTAGGGATATGGGTGACAATCTTTAGTCACTTATCTTATGTTCTTGAGCAAGCTTTTTTAGTTAAACTAGAGAAAGTTCAAGGAGAAGTAGAACTCTAAGGGGCAAAGCTCGAGGCCCTACATTGGAATGAAGCCCCAGTTACCACCAGCCAATCACTTACGACTACCAACAAGGATTTGCATACCTTCAATATGGGTGAGTAGTTTTCTCCAGGATCTCACACTATTCACGATTCATCAATTAAGTAGCACCTCAGGATAAAAAAGTAAATTGTCACCCATATTGGCTGATGTATGTTCAGATATATGTTTCACAGAGAATTTCATGTTTGTTATTGTTGTGCAGGTACACATCATATGGACCTGATTATGTCCACCCACAGGTTGGGATCTGAACTTTTGAGATAAAATTGAAAAGGAAGTGAATGATTATGGTTCCTACAAAGCTGACTTGCTGACTTTCTCTGGATTTAACTTAGGTTCAGCAAGGTGTTATCAATCCGTATTTGGGTCAGCAATACCTTCAAATATATGGCGTACCAAGTAGTCTCAACGCTGCTATCTATCCATATGGGCAATCGTGATCAACCTCTTCCCCAAAGAACGGGGCTATACGCATCGCAATTCATGGTTATGCAATGTCGGGGCACCACCTAGTGCAATTTAGTGGGGCCAATGTCAATGCATTAACAAGCACATATTCCTACAAATCAAGCACCATATCCGCGGTAATTCTGAAGTTCATACTATTTATTTCTACATGAGGAGCAGTAATTGCATCAAGTGTGATTGGTTACTTCTAAAAAATTGTCATATACTACTACATTGACCTGTTGTGAAAAGCATAGCTGCATCTGTGTACATAATTACATCGGTGTGATATCCTTGGTAAGCTTAGTAGTATCTTAGAATCAATCCCCCACCTCAGCAAAGTTTAAGTACCCCACTTTTTACTCACGGGGAAATTAGAACTATAAAAATCGGGGGAGAGAAAAAGGAAGATTATGAGGAAAAAGCCGAAAAAAAGAGAAACAAGCTATAAGAAAAAAAAAACTAAATAGGAAGTAAGATAGAGTTTGTTTGTTTGTTGTCATTCACATTGATATGGAAGTTTTGGTTTTTTGCAAGTTCCCAATTGAAAAATGAGGTTTGGGTTTAAGTTTAATTACCTTTTTCATGTGACATAATGTTGATATCACTTTTCTTCACCCGCATCTCATCACCCTATGAGTCACCAAGATTGTTTTGTCAGCATAGTATGAGCTGTTATCCAAATCTTTTATAACATTTAAAGAGGTAAAATTTATATTTGTATTTTTTAATCTAATATATTCACTTATTAAAATTGACTTCATCTACCAGTAATCCACATATTGGATACTCTTTTTTGTAGGAGCAACGAGCAAGCAACAGATAATGTTGAATTTGCTGGTGAAGTTCAATTCAAATCAAGTCCCTCAACAGAAGTGGAGGTAAATTTTCCCCTGTTTATCTCATTTATTTATTTTGTCTTGACCTAAGAGAATCTAAGATTTTATTTTTTCTCTCTTGCCCTTCAATGAATGTTAGACACCAATAGTATCCTCAAGTCGTCGGCAATATTGAATCTCTATCTGAAAAAAATTGATATGACGGATGTCTTGCAAACGGAATACGGTATGTTATTTACCACATTGGTTTTGTTTTCTCATTCATTCATTCTTTTTTATTACTGTTAGCAATGATTAGTATCACATCCTTTTTCTGTTTTTGGCAATAATCCTGATTCTAACGTATTGATCTATAGGTCTTTAACAGTCGCGATGAACTCCTTAAATGGACTCAAAAACTTGGGAAATCAGTTGGGACAATCATTGTGATAAAGAAGTCAGATTTGGGTTCTGTTGCATGTAGGACACCTAGAATTGTTTTTGGTTGCGAGAGGTTTGGGAAATATAAGGCTGAAAAAGGAAGTAAGCAGCAGTTACCTACTGAACAGACAAAATCAAAGAAGTGTGAGTGTCCTTTCGTATTGAAAGGTATAAAGATGACAAAAGATGATCAGTGGGTAGTTAAATTGGATTGTGGTCTTCACAACCATCCACTCGGATTACGTCCAGAAGGTCACTCTTATGCTGGGAAACTCACAGCTGAAGAGGAAGCAATTGTGTGGGAAATGTCATTGAGTGATTTGAAGCCAAAGGAGGTCCTAAATGTATTGAAGGAGAGACACACACAATGCAACTATAAGGAGTTTAAGGACTACTATATATAATATCCGGCAGAAGTCGAAGTTTACCCAAAAGTTTAGAAAATCTCAATGCAACAGTTAACATATATACCTATTTAAGTTGTCAAATACAGTAATGTCTTTAGGTTGAAATAGCCAACATCATCTTTGTAAATCTTTTGCATAACCGAAATGTAAACTCTTAGCATTGGCTTATGTCAGTATATATTGAACACTTCTAAACGAAATGACTGATTGCCACTGATGATTACAATTTACAAAAACAACTCCACCGCATCTGTAAGTACATCTTGCTTATTTCTTTGGAGTATGAGTAGTAAACAAGTATAATACAAACACTGGCAAAGTTTTTAGCCACAATTGGAACACAAAAAATCGCCTTAACAAAAGTCGGTAAGAACACCTTAGACAAGTTTTAAAGTACTTTAGGAGCCAAAATCCTAACGCATATGTATACGCCAACTTCAGCTAAAGGTTAGTTTAGCAAACTAAAAGCAGTTGACTCTCCTAGATAAAAGAAATAAACAAGTTTGGAATGTGCTGCCTTGACTATTGTACAACTGTAAGGAAGGTGGGGAGAGGGGTCTTAAGAAGTCGGTCATACTTCCAAAATGTGGTTTGCATATTTTGGAAACAAAAAACCAGCAATTGCAACACTACCTAATCTACCATATCGTCTCAACACTCATCTTCTCTGTCGATAAGCAAACTATCGACACAAATATTAGGGACAATCAATCACACAAATATTTAAAAGTTTTTTGGTTTTTTGCAAGTTCTCAATTGAAAAACGAGGTATGGGTTTAAGAAGTTAGGGAATGACACTGTAAGTTATTCTGGGATTTATCAATCTTGGCAATGAAGCTATTTTTCGCTAACGGACGTATTCAGTGAGTGTTATAGGTTTGGAAACCTCAGGTAAGTTTTTTTTTTTTTTTTTTTTTTTTGGGGTTATTATCTATTGAAATTATTTGATTAGTTTACGAATTGAGCGATGGCTTGAAGGTACGATTTTTTATTTTCAGCTATTATATAATGTCCAGTGGTCATTATATTTTTTACTTTTTGTGCGAGTCAATATGTTTTTCTATACTCTCTACATGGGTGCTACGTTATATTTATACAGTTTCGGAAGCTTAAAGGATTGAAACTATAGTTTAATAGATTAGAGCTAGACAAATGAAAGGTGGTTACTGTGTTTTCTATTAGTATAATGTGAAGCTTGAGTACATCTATTCCTGCGATATTGTACAATAATCAAAAGACATGGATACATTTATAAGAATTGGTGGTGCATATATAGGTTATTGATACAGTTTCTCAAGCTCTAGAACTTGATAGGTTGAGCTAGGGTATGGTAATATTAGGAACATGCTAAGCTACTAAGTTGTTTGTATAGGTTATGAAATAAATAAAGTTTGACTAATGCACTAGATTACATTGAATCTCTCACTATGCACATTAAGATGTATGATGAACTTGAATTGATTCCACGGCTTCTTTCCCGAATGATTGTCAAAGTCTAATATAAATAGTATCCCTAGAAGCTTTTGCTATTATTTTCTATCTTGGGAGATTTTGGTTAGTTGCTCGAGAAAGCCTTTTGATTTTCTAGAAGTACATCCTAGCTAGAAGCTTTTGATTTTCTTTTTTCTATCTTATGAGAGCGTATATCAATTATTTGAATGAGTTCAAAACTTCTCTTAGTACTGGTAGCTTATTGTATTGTGATTAGGCCTTAGATATTTACATAACCAATCTATATTATATTATTTTACCTTTGAACCTCTCTTTTGCAACTGATACGGTTTTAAGATGCAATTCCAAACTTCTTTTGTTAACGGTAGGTTATTGATTTATTGTGTTGTAGCCTTTCACTTTTGTTTGAAACCAAGATTATCTCTTTATCCAAATAGATGAATTTTAGATGTGAATATTATCTGTCATTGTCACTAAAACAATGGTGATGCGGTTTTTCTAATATTTACCTGCTTCAGTCCTAATACACCTCAGTATGTAGTTCATTTTTTTTTTCAGTAGTGCACATTCATATAATTGTTTGAGTCATTCATTGAATGAGTTAGTAAAAAGTAATGATATATTCATAATCTTATAATCCTATTTTTTTATTTTTTTTTATGAGTGGAATAAATTTTATATTTTTTTTTCTCATGATTTTCTGTCATAATGTGGTTTTCAGGTAGTCAATACTAAGTCGTTCTTGATCGATCAATTGGTACACTTCAAAGCAATGGAAAGGAACCTAGCTTTCCTTAAGGTGATCCTTTAAGTCTTAAGTTACATATTAACTTGGTAATTTATAATTACACATTTATCTTATTGTTATGTTAGAGTTTTTTGTTTCTTTAAGCTAAGAAAACATTGTTAAATTGTTACAAAATAGGTAAGATATATAGAGTTCGCTTATTTCTTGATAATCTATCGAGACAATCCACTTTTTGGTCATTTTATTGATGAACACTACAAATTATAGTAATTTAAAAACCATAGCCTTGACTGAATATATTTGCTAAAACAATATGTTGATTTTGCTAGAGGAATCATTAACGAATACCAAAATCAGTATTTATTTTACACGCCTGTGACCTAAGACATCATAGTACAAGTATAGTTGTTTGTAAGCTACCATTGGAAGGCAGTGTTCTTCATGCTTAGATTTTTGTGTGCATATCTTGCAGTCAAGAGACCTACTATCTACAATTAATCTGAGAGGACATAATGGGAGCTTATTTTTACTTGCGAAGGTGTTCCCTATCACCAGATCACTAATTTATGCTCTCTTAGTACATTAGGCTACCAAGAGTTAACATTAAAATCTCAAGTGGAGATCTATCATTGTCCGAAATTTGGCCATGTTTATTCTCTTTTAAACAGATAAAAATGCATTTTTTTTCTTCTCTTTTTACTATTCTTATTCCAAAGATGAATGATAAATAGATCGATCTGTATTGCAGATATTAGGAAAGGAGAATGATAAATCTCACTTTTAAGCAACATCTGTAAGTAGAAATAAGCTCCAATAATCTGCAAGGGTGTTGCAGATATCAGTGAAGGAGAATATTTCTTCTATTCAGCGGATGAGGATCTCAAAGGTATATATATTGTTATTGGACTGATCTTAATATATATCCTCAAAAGTTGTGGATAAGATATCAAGTGATGCAATACTTGATAAAAAAATTGTCACGTACAAGTAATTCTAAGATATTATTAGAAAATCCGAACTTTTGTTTATCAGGATTTAAGAAAACAATGATTATATTTGACGTGTGTGCGAACATACAATTTATAATGCCTTCAGGCTTACCTTTGATGTTATATGTTGATCACGAAGATAAAAGATAATGATTTTGTGAAACAATCAGGTGCTACATTCTTGATAAGATTTTGAGTCTAAAAGCATTGTTTAAATTTAGGTAACCTTTTGGTGTAGTTGTTCTCTCTTTAAACTTTTCAGAGTAGTCACTTCGTTGTTTATCCTATTAATAAGGAAGAAGAGGAACCTGGAACAGAGCCTTTGTTCCTTTGGACAAAAAGATGATTTGTTCAATAAAAGATAACCATACAATCATTATTAGTCTATAAAGTATAGTTATGTTAATTTATTGATTTCTTAATTCAATTTCCATAGGATTTGACCTATTGGGTTAAGTATGATTTTAGTGGTAAACACTTTAGAAGATATTTTGGCACTTTGATTTAGACTCAACTTGACATTTGATAGTTGTTGCTTTAATAAGAATAGATACTTAATTACACAGTTGAGACGTTAGGTAAAGCTGTAAATACGTATTCTGTCCAACTATTTAATTGATTTTCTTGCATAAATAATTAAGTAATTAACCTTATTAAGCAATGTAGATCATTCCCTGAACAAACTTTTTTCGTTTTTGTTATTTGGAGAATGTAAAGTTTGGCTTTATATTAGAACGGAAAGACATAGCTTTAGAAGCTATGACGACATATTCTAAGTAATTAATATTTAATTATACACAAGAAAAAGCACTCACATATATCCAAAGGAGCCAAATTACATGGGGTTTACCCACTTAGAGTGATACATCACTAATTCAAGTACATATCTATGTACGTCTGATTTCCATCTATCAGTATAACTCTCTTAGATAGCATAATAAATTAAGCCTTAATAGAAAGAAACAAGTAAAGGTCTATAAATGATTGCTCTTGGAATGGATTTCCAATTTGTTTGCTATGTAGCTTTTCGAAACTGGCCAAGACATTAACGGATCCATGTAAGGAAAAAAAAAACTATTCTAGACCAAGGTCGTATCTGGACAAAGATATCAACTTCCTAATAGCTTAACTTATCTACTGTCATTTTGATGTTATCTGATGTTTATTGATCTCTTTGACCATTTTAGCATATACACAGGAGCAACCATTTTGAAGATTTTGCAACCAATTCAATAAAGTCTCTGTCTGTTCAAACTTTCTTAGGAAAATTTAAATTCTCAAAAGTTCAAGAGGTTAAACATAGTGATCCTTTGATATCTCCATTATAATTCTAGGGCATTTTTCTTAGTCTTTATATCTCATTGTACCTTCTCGCAGGTTAAAAGCCAACTCGACCCTTGCTTCTGGAGATCGAGTTATCTACTTTTATTTCATTGCTGGCACATCAATATAGTTTCCATTTCAAGCATCTTGGTATGTTATCGTGGAACTTATATGCTACATTTAATTAAACTTAGTCAATCGTATAGTATCAAACTGAAATACATGAATAAGCTTAAACATGCATGAACATAGTAGCTAGAGCCACTCATCATCATATTTTTCTTATTCTTAATTATTTATAGCTTATTGATCAAATTTGTAGCTTGGTAGGAGTAGCTAGATTTTGGCCGAATATTGTGTCTTCTCTAATTTTATTGGGTCGACTGCTAAGTTCCATTGAAATTCTCAGAATACTAAATGTGATTCACAGTTACTCTTTATATCAAGTCCGTCCATATTACAGTGTTGTGTCTATGTGTGGTCTTTTGACCAAGGTTGTGCCACATATCATCTATTGTTGTTTTCGGTATTCTTTTTCTTTCTCAACGATTTAGTCAAACAACTTTTTCAAAATAATTTATGGAAATATCTCCGGAATCTCACAATAATGATGGTATTTCAATCCAGTCTAGATTCTAGAAAAGTCGTGCTTAGGTATTACATTAAGTGTGTAGGTTAAATTCAAAAAATTTCTTTTATGCTTATTAATCTTTCTAATTGAAGCCCTGTACTGATGCATGTTCATTACTCTTTCCAATTACTCAAAGTGTGACACCAGCTCTAATCTCCATGAACTCCACTCACTTGAGCATAAAATCAATTTCACTTGCAAGTGGAAGAGCTGAGGATTCATATGAAATCTGAAACTGAGAAAAATCGCAAGTGGAAATACAATTGCAGTTGGAAGTATACAGATGCAGGTGGAAATGTTCAAAATGGATACCCGTGCTATTGTTATTTTCTTAAGAAATTATTGATGGAATAAAAAAGCAAATGTATTCTCTTAATTCCATTTTCTAGCAAATATTGAGTATAGTTTTCCTAGCCTATAGATTTTCAATCGCAGTAACAAGGATTAGTATTAGCTAGCTGTCTGCATGACATTGTACTTAACAATTATAATTTTAATCCCATTTTTTTCTTAGAAACTGATGAAACTTATTGACAATAAGGTCATTAATTGGAGCTCATTTTCTACAATATATAGCAAGGTTAAGTAGGATAGCTCTGACTTCAAATCCCCAAGAGATTGTGAGGGACATAGATTCCAAGCTGCTCCAACTGATGTAGGAAATTTTGTGAAGGTTAGTTGTTGCTGTTAGAAGTAAAAGATTTCATATATGCTAGCTGTTTTCGACAATGCAATAGAGGATGCAGTTGACTTCATAGCAGTATCGTTGTGTTCTATGAAGGACCCATATATAGCAATAGGTTTTTGCCATGTAATGAGTGGGATTTCCATACTTTTCATTTGTGATAGGAAGTCCGAGATGCCTGTCAATCATATATTTTCATTCAAATAAACATCTTCCCTTTAATATATTTCAGCAATTGAATAATTTTTTCTAAGTTATCCTTCACAACATAGTGGTTGCATAATTGCATCATTGATTAGCACAACACCCTAGCCAACATAGACAATAGAAGAACTGCATGTTCTTTAATATGAGTGAAGATATTACCAAAATAATTAACAGAAAATTGGAAACTGGATGCAAATGCATTGATCTAATTAACCTCAAAGAGTAATTAACGGAAAATCAGAAACTAGAAAAAGAATAATTAACGGGAAATCGAAAATTAAGCTCAAAGAACAATTAACGGGGAATAAAAAACTGGGTACAAAGGCATTGAACAAAACTCAAAGAATAATTAACGGGAAATCAGAAACTTGATAATTTTTTGATGATCCCATCCACGAGCCATGTATATATATATATATATATGTCAGGTTTGATAATGTCAGGTTTGCAAGGACACTACAAAAGGATAAAGAGAAATTGGTATTACACACCACCTCGGATAATTAATGAGAAATCGGAAACTAGATACAAATGCATTAAATAACGTCAAATAATATATACTTAACGGGAAATTGAAAACTGGATCCAACTGCAAAGAACTAACCTCAACTAATAACAAATATTGGAAAATCATAAACTAGATGCATCGAACTGGCCTCAAAGAATTATTAATGGGAAATCGACAACTGGATGCAATTGCATTGAACCGACCTTAAAAGATAATTAACGAGAAATCGGAAACTAGATGCAATTGTATTAAACTAACCCCAAAGAATAATTAACGGGAGTCGGAAACGTGATGCAAATGAATGGAACTAACCTCAAAGAATAATCAAGAGAAAATTGAAAATTAATTGGATGCAAATGCATTGAACTAACCTCAGAGAATAATTAACGGAAATTGGAAAACTTGATGCAAATGCATTGACTAACCTCAAAGAATAATAAAGGGGAAATAGAAAAACGGGGTGCAATGAATAGAACTAACATCAAAGAATAATCAACGGGAAATCGAAAACTTGATGCAAATGCATTGAGCTAATCTCAGAGAATAATTAACGGAACTCGGAAAATGGATGCAAAATGAATTGAACTAACCTCAAATAATATTAACAGGAAATAGGAAACTGGGTACAAATGCATGAAACTAACCTAAAAAAATATTAAATGCAAATACATCGAACTAACTTTAAAGAATATTTAACAGGAAATTGGTGGATGCAAATACATCGAACTAACTTTAAAGAATATTTAACATGAAATTGGTGGATGCAAATACATCGAAGTAACTTTAAAGAATATTTAATAGGAAATTGGTGGATGCAAATACATTGAAATAACCTTAAAGAATAATTAATAAGAAATTTAATCAAAAAATAATTAATAGAAAATTGTAAATTAGATGCAACTGCAAAGAACTAACCTCAAAGAATAATTAACGGGAAATCGAAAACTGGATAATCTATGATGATCCCACATAGTGAATCATGTATATTTTTTTATGTCATGTTTGCAAGGACGCTACAGAAGGATCAATAGAAGTTGGTATTACACACCACCTTGGATAATTTTCGAAAAATTGGAAATAACTGAATGCAAATACATTGAACTAACCTAAAAGAATAATTAACACGAAATCAGAAACGGATGCAAATGCATCGAACTACCATCAAATAATTATTAACGGAAAATCGGAAACTGAATGCAAATGCATCATACTAACCTCAAAACATAGTTGTATGCTATGTAGTGAGAAAGTCTCGACAAATATAATTTTGCATTTAAAATAGTATTTATCATATATTTTTTTGTACAATTGGAATTGTCTTGCTATTCAAGTGGCTTCATTATGATCTTCGCCTCATTCGACATTCTCACAAAACTTTAATCAAATTTCTATTATTAAACAACAAAAAGAAGTCGAAGGGTTTTATCAGGGTGGGGTCCCCATTCTATTATTAAAAAAAATCAATTATATGAAAACGGTCACCGTTTTGTGAAGGTTGCCGATTTATATAATTTAAGTAAATAATTTAAAAATATAAATAATCCTGTTTTCACAAAATGTAAACTGAACATGTTCCGCCTATGAATTAGAGTATTCACCGTTTTGTGAAGGTTGCCGATTTATATAATTTAAGTAAATAATTTAAAAATATAAATAATCCTGTTTTCACAAAATGTAAACTGAACATGTTCCGCCTATGAATTAGAGTATAAATTAGGGGGGGAACTGATTGGTTGTCAAAATATAATCAATTAAAAAGTGTCAACAATTAAATTTTGAGTTCAATGACTTTTTCAATTTGAATTTGTGTCATGAAAGAAAATAAAAGAAAGATAAATTCTACTTTTAAATTTTAGGATTTGTCAGTGGTTTGTTCATAAAACAAATTAATTATGTTTGTTGAACAATTTTTTTCTTTTATTAATACTATATTATTATGCCTCAATGCCCTTTCTACGAATCATTACAGTATCCTATAGTTAAAACTTTTTGATACATAATAATTCAAAAAATATTAAAAAAAATCAAATCAATTTTATGAAAACGGCCCCCGTTTGTTGAACGGGCTCAAAAACTAGTATTTAATAATCATCGAAGCCACTCTTTTAAGTAGTGATTTTCGTTACTGATGAGGCTTCAATCAGATTAACTAGCACTGTAATTAGTTCACATATGTTGAACTAAATATATATTATTATTGCGGGTAAACTTGTTCTTTATAGTCAATGTCAAAGGAAAATTCAATTGTCTAATCTACCATAGTTTTTAACGTAAAGTATTCTTAATTGTATTGTACTTCCTCATTATTTTTTGTGCTTAATATCTTCATGACTCATATTTTGGAATATTTTTAGTGGGTGTTTGGTTCTCATTTTTTCAAAAAATCATTTTTTCTTAAAAAATATTTTTATGAAAAAATATTTATTCTAAAAACAGTTTTTCAATAAACATGTTTGGTTGTGATTTTTCTTAAAAGCTATTTTATGAAAACAGATTTCGCACTATGTTTCTCGATATATTTTGGCAAATCGTGACATAAATCACTAAAGTCTAAAACATCCGGGAGTTCATTTGCCTTTAGCACCCGAAGTGTTTCCTTCAAAGAAAAATAGTTTTTTAAATTGAAAAACAAGTTTTACCTAATTATCATAAAACAACTTTTTGAGATCAAAAAGTGTTTTTTGGATTTATTTTTTTTTAAATAGAAACCAAACACATTTATTTTTTCAAAAAATATTTTTTCACTAATAAACACTTTTTGGCAATAAATAAATAGGATCCAAACACCCCCTTATGTTTTTTCATTGTTGTCTTTATTTAATTTTGCTATCCCATATATGGTGATAATTGTCCTGTTGGGATTGGTGAATATGGTGGGGGGTTGACTATGAACACGTATCCAAGATGGGATAGAGTGATTAGTGATAGACACTGAATAGAGGTAAGGACTAATAAGGACTAAAGACCCAAATGACGAAAAAGGAATTAATGAATCATCCTTATCGTTAGCTCCTATAGTGATGAGCCAAAATTTTCTGTCCTTGTGTTTGGAGTGGCATTTTCTCAGATATGGCTTGGGAATGTCACTAGAGAAGGTTACTTTCTACTTCAGCGTCATATGGACCTCCAGACCTCATGATCTGTCGTCCTTGATAGCCTCTCACCCATTTGGTTTAAGATATTATTAATTTTATATTTCATAAGGTTTTATCTAAAGAATATGTCTGGATTAAAATTTCTGGTTTACGATTGGTTTTTTTCCGTTTTGTCATATTGCTTTCTCTGTTTTTTTTTACTAATAGATTAAGAAAAAATTGAAAAGTTTTTTAACATTTAATTTTATTACTTGTATTGTTTTCTCCTTTTCCAAAAGAGTTTCTTCATTTTCCATTGCTTATTTTCGTCTTAACATTCAAAGAGTATGTGTCATGCCATCACATTTGTTTCCGTCTGTTTGTCAGTGTCCTTGTGAAAGGACATCGTATTTGGGCTACCGTTTCAGACGTTGTGCTTGTGGTCAGTTTGTCGGATCTTACACTTATGGGCTGACGCCTAGGAAAGTAGGTTTACTCATCGAATAGTAGTCTGTAGTTGTGCTTGATAAATTTTTATGAGCAAATGCTTGTAGCACACTTGTTCATTTCTGAGAAGTATGTCAACTGTGAATGACTTAAAAACACAAAACTGGGGAAAAGAAACATCCCCATCCCCATCCCCCCCACAAAAAAAAAGGGTGGTAACATTGGCAGTTTACATCGGATATACATATTTGCTACCTGATTTTCTGATATACGTTGATGTTCATTTTGTCCATGGTGGCATGGTTCTTTCTACATGATGTGTGAGCAAATAAAAGGCCTTGCTTCGCAAGCAGAGTGAGGACTGCAATGAAAGAAGAGAAGCAACGAAGGTTTCATGAGACCCTGCTCAACATACTCTACCCCCAGCCGTCATCACCTCAAGTAAGCCCTTGTTATTAGAATTTTGGTTTCTCAATTTCATTATTTATGAAAGTGAATTTCTCCTACTGCAGAGAGATTTTAGTGGAGAAAAACCAGCCGCAACTGTTCATGACATGGGTATTTACCCAGATCCCAGTTTAGGTAATCACATAACTCTACTATAGATTTTTCCTAGGTTACATGGACACGCCATATTTTGAAAAAAAATCCGTGTCGGATACGTATCCACGTGTCCATGTCGGACACATATTGCATGTAATTTATCTCGAATTTTGGTATTTTGCCGTGTCCGACAATTCTTATCCATGTCCAATACGGAGTGTCAATATAACCTAGGATTTTTCATAGTATAATCTCGATATTGACATACAATTTCCTGATAAATTCCATAATTAGATGTTTTTGAAGATTTAGAAGAAAAGAGCTCGGATAGTAGTAGTGATTCTGGCTCTCATCAGAAGAAGCTCACAAGAGCTCAAAGGAAGAGAATTCGAAAGAAGAAACTTAAAGAAGCGGCTTCGCGTCGAAGAAAGATGATTGGGCCTCTTTTACCTTCAACCGATGGCATACAAATTGAAGAAGACAATGAGGTGGAACCCCTTAACTACCTCCATGAGAATACAAATCAACAAATGAGTTGTGGTGCTGTTCAGGAACCAAATGCTGGTAATAACCATCAAGATTAGAATTAGTATGAAAAATTTGTTTTGATTCGTTAAGAAAATGTTTATGATTTTGGTTGGATGGAGTTGTCTATAATGCTGTTGTTCTTTCAGGAGTCATTTGTTCCTACTGCCCAAAACAGACGGAAACACCGAAGGATGGCAAAAAGACTTACCTGTAATAGTTCTGAAGTTGCTGCCTTTAATCACATTCATCTTTCTTGCAGCAGCAATGGAGGAATTGCACCATAGTAGCTAGTGGACCAAAGAAAATAAGAAATGGTTCGTCCACACGGAAAACGTTGAAGGCAGCTAATAGATTAATGGAAAACGTTGTTCAACGTGACTTCTCTAGCGTTTTTTATCCTCTTTTGAAAGGAATACCCCTTGGGAGACAGTCTCTCACGTTGTTGATGATTGAAGCAAGGGGGTGATTACTTGGTTAGTATTGTCGAGTATCAGAAGATCTTTGTGAATGATTTCTCTTGTTGAGACCACCATAGTTCAAAGCTAGACTATTATAATAATGATAAGAACCTCGTGTAGTATTCTTGTTTTGGATGTACTTCAAAGTTCAAACGGTCTTGTAGTTAAGAAGATCATTTTCAATAAAGATTGTGACACAAAATCATTTTCATTAGAGATTTTGTAGTAACGGGTGACACGGCTTCAAAGACTTTAATAGAACCGGACCGGTGCCGTAGCACAAGTGTGTACCATACTCTCACGCAATTTACAGATAACCACGTTATAACATTACGGTTGGCGGACTTTTGCTATTCTTATCAAATTTGCTCTCTTCTTCTTCTTCGATAGCATAACTAGTAAAGAAGCCCATCCTATTTTCCTACAACAGTCCCTTGAACCGCTTTGCTTTATGTTAGTTTCAATGCATTTTATTCTTCTACTTGTGCTGCTTCTACTGGAATGCTCTTCTTTTGAAGTGGTAGCACTCTCCCGCTCAAAAGTAAGAACTCTACCAGGTTATCAAGGTCTGCTCCCGTTCCAACTTGAAACCGGGTGAGTTCCTAATTAGTGTCACTGCTACAAATTACTTACTATCTCATCTTTATGTCTTGTGCAAACAAGATGATTACATAGCAAAAAATGCTAAAGCAAATGAAACACATGTTTAAATTATATGTGCACATTTTAAATTGGTGAAGTTATGTTCCAAATTCAGATACGTTAATGTAGATGAGTCAAAAGGTGTGGAACTATTCTATTACTTCGTCGAGTCAGAAAGGAACCCCAAAGAGGACCCTCTTATGCTTTGGCTCACTGGAGGCCCTGGTTGCTCTGCTTTCAGTGGACTTGTTTTGGAAACTGGTGATCCATGTTTTTTCATTTGTTTTTTCATTAATCACATTCTATCAAACCAGAATCGAAGAGTAGAAAAGAAACCAGGTGACAATGTAATCTGGGGAAGAGGGTTTCTCTTCAACAGATCTTCAATCTCATTGCCCTGTGTTTCGAATGACTCTTTAACCGTTGTAGCAATCAACAATTAAGTGTCATAGCAAACACCCTATGAGTTTTTGGATACTTGAGTATTGGCAGATGTACTTGTAAAAGAGGTGGATACTACAGTCCCATAATCGTTTGGTTCCATGTAGGTCCATTAAGGATCAACGATGACTACAGTGGGAGCGGCTTGCCTTCATTTGTGTTAAATCCATACTCGTGGACAAAGGTATGATTGAATGAAGCATTTTAAGTCATTTATCTTTGTCGCTAATATGGTTCTTGTAAAGCCATCTGTGAGGGTGATCACTTTTGAAGGCACTGCTATTTATATGGTGACAATGAACTTCCAGGTTTCCAGCATTATCTTTCTAGATGCACCTGTTGGTAGTGGATTCTCGTACTCGAGTAGTTTGCTGGGATGGAACAGCAGTGACACAAAATCATCTAGACAAACTTATATCTTCTTAAGAAAGGTGGGGAAGCCCTTCCGATACACTTAGCTCATGAAAACCACACAAATATATTCATCGCTTTAGAGTCTGTGAGAATGGACCGGAAAAGAAAAAGATAGAAGTCCAAAAAAAGAACTGTAAAAATTGCAAACCACACAGTTCACATCGGCAGCACTATGCTCACATCACAGGTCAATAGATTACTAGAGCCTTCTGAGCAGTTTTAAGTTTTTAACAGGACATACCAAATGCTCCCTTCCTCAGTATGAGATAAGTTTTTTACCACACCTGCCTCATTGACACAATATTTTCAGTTCATCATGCAAGACATCCATGATCTATCATAATTCATAACATCCTGTCCAAGTGTTTCATCTATGTAGATTTCAACTAATTGGAATGATCTTTGGCTAGTGGTTGGCTGATCACCCAGAGTTCAACAATAATCCATTTTACCTTGCCGGTGATTCTTATTGTGGCATTACTATTCCAATCATTGCCAAGGAAATAGCAGATGGTGAGTTTTTGTTTATTTGGATCATCCAGCTTTAACTTTCACTTTTCTTTTCCAGCTCAATTTAATAAAATTCACATCACTCAATTTAATGTGTTGTTCATGGTGGTGTGGCAGGTATTTCAGCTCAGCACAAACCACTCATCAATCTGAAGGTACATACTCTGAAGTGTAATTTTAAGAGTTCACTTTACATCTTCACATTGTGTTGTTTATTCTTCTTTCTCTCATTCAAAGAAATCAAGTCAATGGTCACTTTGCATAAGAAGCAGTGTATAAAACATGATATTTTCAGTTTAAACTTGAACATATTGGTCAATGGTAATGCCCCAGGGATACCTATTAGGGAACCCAGTGACAGATCTGCATTTCGATGATAATTCAAAGATTCCGTTCTCCCATAGGATGTCACTTATAACAGACGAACTCTATGAGGTAATTCTATTCACCACAATACATTCCAATTTTTTGAAATTCTTCCTTGTATAGCTTGCTCTTCTCGAGGCACATGTGATATTTATTTTTATTGTTTTTGCAGTTGACGAAAAGGATATGTAAATGTAGATCCTAGGAACGTCGACTGTGTCAAGAATCTGGGAGCTGCTTTAGAGGTGGGAGTGTGACAATTTTGTCTATCTTCCTAGGGCTTCTAAGTTTTAAGTCCTCTTGGAACTGTCAAAGACATGTAAAGTCAAAATTTCTTTTGCGTTTAACAGTTGATTAAAAGGGTGAGCAACAACCAAATTTTGGAGCCAAAGTGCTATACTACGGAGCCAAACTGCATTTCAGATCCCAACAACTGCACTATAGAGTTACCTTTGGAAAGAAGGATACAAGGAGATCGAAGATTTCTTGGAAAGAAACTTCCAACTTTGCTTTTCCCCGAGTCTGAGTGCAGGGTAAGTTCCATCTCTTTCTCTAAACGTGCGTGTAAGTATGTTAGTTCATACTCTTCCCATGCTAAGAAGTTTTCAGCAATACCTAATTAATCATTGAACTTCACTATGTAGGAATTTAATTATGTGTCCCTGGTCTACTGGGCAAATCACGATAGTGTTCGCAATGCTCTCCACATCAGAAAGGTATGATTGTTTCACAGCTATTCAAAGAGCGAGATGGGATATAAGTTAACATCAGTTCGGTATTCTGTGATGACATTCAGGGATCAATAAACACATGGGTAAGGTGCAAAAAAGATATATTACCTTTGGAAAGAGACGTTCAAAGCAGTTTAATTTATCATCAGAATCTCAGTGCTAGAGGTTATCGTTCTTTGATATACAGGTTGATATATCTCACCTTCCCTTTATATGCTAAAGGTTTAAGGGTCAGCAAGTTCATTCTAGTTTTTGTTCTGTTGTGTTGTCAACTAAGGAAAATCCATGTCCATTGGTTACATTTCCAATCTTTTATTGACTCGGCAAAAATTGTGGTAATTGCTACATTCTTGTACATTTGTATTGGACTATTGGTACGTTGGTGGGTTCCACTTTCCATTAAAGTGCTTCAATTACTAATTTTACTTTTCCTTGTAGTGGGGACCATGACAAATATGTAAGTCACTTGGGTACGCTAGCCTGGATTAAATCCCTCAACTACTCTATTATAGACGACTGGCGGCAGTGGTTAGTCAGTGGTCAAGTTGCAGGGTAAGTTTTTTTACTAACAAGTTTCAACTACCTTAGTCTTCTCTGCAAAATCTGATAGCTTAGCGATATATTTGTATGCTAGCAGGTATACGAGGACATACTCTAACCGCATGACATTTGCAACTGTTAAGGTAAGAATGTACCTCCTTCTTAAGTCTAGTAATGATATGATATATTATGCCATCCGATATTCTGTATTTACTTCTCCAGGCAGGAGGACACACAGCTCCAGAATACAAGCCTGAGGAATGCCTTGCCATGGTAGCTAGGTGGTTATCTCACAATCCTCTGTAGTTGAGACAGAACTTGTTGTGAGTGCACTATTAACGAAATCATCGTGACTGTTGCCCGTGCTCACCACGACCATGCAGGAAAACTCTTGTTTTTATGAACTCGTTTTTATTTGGTATTTCTTATTGGCCTATGAATTCTTGGTGTTTGCCACTTGTTTGTTTTTTATTTGAATTTGGAAACCAAATAAGCAACTTTTAGAAGCAATATTACAAAATCGTCTTTAGCTATTTTTTGGTTACAGTTTCTTATGCAAACAAGGTAACACACTTTTTTAGGGGTTAGGGGATGACACCTTAGTATTATTGATTTTTTCCCCATTTTGCTAATGTAGTTTCCAGCATAGTACAAAATATCTTGATATATCGTGATATTTGGGGATATCTATCTAGATTTCAGAGAAAGATATATAAATATTACAATATGTTCATGGATATATACGACTGTAAATATCGGTGATATTTCAACGATATTTGTTATATTTTGAAATATTTTGCGATATTTAGCGATATTTGGTGATATTTTGTATATATAATAATTTTATTTAATATTTACCATTATATTTTAAATAAATATAAATAATGTATCATGATATATCAAGAAATATCCACGATATTTTTCGATATTTTAGATATATCCACGATATTTGCATGTGAAACAATGTTAAATATCTCCAAAAAGGGGAATATATCCACAATACATATCCAGAAATTGAATATCGATAAATGCCCATACCCTGATATTTTGTACTATGGTTCCCACACTTCAAAATTCAAATAACATCAAGAACACGACAAAAGGCGTACACACGCAGACTTGTACAAATTTTAAATTATAATAATACATATGCCACCAAATTTAATTGGTTAAATTATGTTCCATATTCAGATGCATGGGTGTGGATGAGTCCGGTGATATACAACTATTTCACTACATCATTGAGTCAGAACGGAACCCAGATAAACCCTCTTATAATTCAATTATTTGGCATTTTTCGGCGTGTCAACAACTTTTAAACTTTTCCCAACATTTACAACTAGGTCATAGAATTTTATCACATGCAGACATACACATACTACTGTTAATTTCACAACTGTAAAAAGGGCAAAATTGAAGCTATGGTTGTTGTGTATGTAGGTTTATCTAGGGGTGCCAATGGTTAACCGATTAACCGAAACCGAAACCGAATGTTTCGGTTATGGGTCTTAAAAAGTTAGATCCATTTAAAATAGGTTATTAAAAATTGAACCGAAACTGTTGAACTAAATAGTAAAAAACTCGTGGGTACTCGAACCGAAACTGAAACCGATTATTATTATTTCAATATATAAAATTTAATATTATATTACATTTAAGATAATCAAACTCATATATCATAATATAAAATATATTTTTTACGTGTAAAAATCTATTAAATATATATAGCATAATAGTGAATGTGTGTTGTTAAATGTATATTTTATAATTATACATTAAACAAGTGTATCATAGATTGTTAATAATAATATCAACGTGTATATTATGAATTAACTAATACATTTTATATTTATTAACTTATGCACGTATATATTTAAATAGAATACGCATGCTTGATATATTGTAGTATACACATTTATTATAAACCAATATATAGTGTTCATGTTAAAAATTAGTGATGAGATGTAATTGTAAGATGCATATACTCGCATGTTCGATTTAAAATGCGAGTTAATACACGTGTACAAATTATATGTGTATGCACGTAAAATATATTAATGTAACAAATATATGTGATTGCACGTGTACACGATCGAGTTAATACAAGGAAACAAATATATGTGTATGTATGTAAAAAAAAATCAAAATTACAAGGTTAGATATTTGATTATTTTAATTTCTATATCAAAGATTTAAATTATCATATGAATAGTAAATGTTTTAACGTGTATGATTGATATATATTCATAAATTGATGTAAATATGATTGTTGATACATCACTAATTATATATAAAATATTATTGTGTAAGAAAATAAAAAAAATAAAAATAAAAGCAATGAAAGTTTTAGTATTTAATTGATTAAAATTGTTTAATAATCATAATAAATAATAAAGACCCAAATTAAAACCGAAACCGATAAAAACCTATGGTTTTTATGGTTTTGGGTTGGATTCTATAATTCTAATACTAAAACCGTTGAGAATCAAAACCAATAAAACCGCAAATAGTAAAACCCAAACCAAAACCGTTAAGACCCGACCCAAAACCGACCCGTTAGCACCCCTAGATTTATCTGATTGGCAAATGGCAATCCTAATGCACAGGTCTCATTTGCTCATGGACCGGGCTTGGTACTTCATCTTATAAGCCCAGTGGGTTTTGCTTTTGTTTTACACTAGTTAGCTAGTAGCAAAATATCACGCGGTTTATTCCGAAGCAAGTAACAAGTGAAAAACATAACAAGGGGCGCGCCAAATCGCTGGAAAAGAAAGAACGAGGCCCAAGGTAATTAATGTCTAGGATTTATTACTCAAAATTTTCATATGATTGTTCTATGAGTATTTAATAATCATCGAAGCCACTCTTTTAAGTAGTGATTTTCGTTGCTGATGAGGCTTCAATCAGATTAACTAGCACTGTAATTAGTTCACATATGTTGAACTAAATATATATTATTATTGCGGGTATACTTGTTCTTTATAGTCAATGTCAAAGGAAAATTCAATTGTCTAATCTACCATAGTTTTTAACGTAAAGTATTCTTAATTGTATTGTACTTCCTCATTATTTTTTGTGCTTAATATCTTCATGATTCATATTTTGGAATACTTTTATGTTTTTTCATTGTTGTCTTTTTTTGCTATCCCATATATGGTGATAATTGTCCTGTTGGGATTGGTGAATATGGTGGGGGGTTGACTATGAACACGTATCCAAGATGGGATAGAGTGATAGACACTGAAGAGAGGTAAGGACTAATAAGGACTAAAGACCCAAATGACGAAAAAGGAATTAATGAATCATCCTTATCGTTAGCTCCTATAGTGATGAGCCAAAATTTTCTGTCCTTGTGTTTGGAGTGGCATTTTCTCAGATATGGCTTGGGAATGTCGGTAGAGAAGGTTACTTTCTAATTCAGCGTCATATGGACCTCCAGACCTCATGATCTGTCGTCCTTGATAGCCTCTCACCCATTTGGTTTAAGATATTATTAATTTTATATTTCATAAGGTTTTATCTAAAGAATATGTCTGGATTAAAATTTCTGGTTTACGATTGGTTTTTTTCCGTTTTGTCATATTGCTTTCTCTGTTTTTTTTTTACTAATAGATTAAGAAAAATTGAAAAGTTTTTAACATTTAATTTTATTACTTGTATTGTTTTCTCCTTTTCCAGAAGAGTTTCTTCATTTTCCATTTGCTTATTTTCGTCTTAACATTCAAAGAGTATGTGTCATGCCATCACATTTGTTTCCGTCTGTTTGTCAGTGTCCTTGTGAAAGGACATCATATTTGGGCTACCGTTTCAGACGTTGTGCTTGTGGTCAGTTTGTCGGATCTTACACTTATGGCCTGACGCCTAGGAAAGTAGGTTTACTCATCGAATAGTAGTCTGTAGTTGCTTGATAAATTTTTATGAGCAAATGCTTGTAGCACACTTGTTCATTTCTGAGAAGTATGTCAACTGTGAATGACTTAAAAACACAAAACTGGGGAAAAGAAACATCCCCATCCCCCCCCCCCCACCCCAACAAAAAAAAAGGGTGGTAACATTGGGAGTTTACATCGGATATAGATATTTGCTACCTGATTTTCTGACATACGTTGATGTTCATTTTGTCCATGGTGGCATGGTTCTTTCTACATGATGTGTGAGCAAATAAAAGGCCTTGCTTCGCAAGCAGAGTGAGGACTGCAATGAAAGAAGAGAAGCAACGAAGGTTTCATGAGACCCTGCTCAACATACTCTACCCCCAGCCGTCATCACCTCAAGTAAGCCCTAGTTATTAGAATTTTGGTTTCTCAATTTCATTATCTATGAAACTGAATTTCTCCTACTGCAGAGAGATTTTAGTGGAGAAGAACCAGCTGCAACTGTTCGTGACATGGGTATTTACCCATATCCCAGTTTAGGTAATCACATAACTCTGTGTTTGACTATAGATTTTTCATAGTATAATCTCGATATTCACATACAATTTCCTGATAAATTCCATAATTAGATGCTTTTGAAGATTTAGAAGAAAAGAGCTCGGATAGTAGTAGTGATTCTGGCTCTCATCAGAAGAAGCTCACAAGAGCTCAAAGGAAGAGAATTCGAAAGAAGAAACTTAAAGAAGCGGCTTCGCGTCGAAGAAAGATGATTGGGCCTCTTTTACCTTCAACCGATGGCATACAAATTGAAGAAGACAATGAGGTGGAACCCCTTAACTACCTCCATGAGAATACAAATCAACAAATAAGTTGTGGTGCTGTTCAGGAACCAAATGCTGGTAATAACCATCAAGGTTAGAATTAGTATGAAAATTTTGTTTTGATTCGTTAAGAAAATGTTTATGATTTTGGTCAGATGGAGTTGTCTTTGATGCTGTTGTTCTTTCAGGAGACTCATTTGTTCCTACTGCCCAAAACAGACGGAAACACCGAAGGATGGCAAAAAGACTTACCTGTAATAGTTCTGAAGTTGCTGCCTTTAATCATGGACCAAAATATCGCCGATATATCCGATATATCGATATATATCGGTATTTTGGTACACATCGCACATATATCCACCGAATATGGATATAGGAATTTCCGATATGAAACTTTATACCGATATAATCGATATTTCTATATAATCGATATATATCGGTTGACTTTTTGACCATTTTAAAATATAAATCTGATATTTCCAATATATTTCCGATATATATATCCGATATTTCCGATATTATATTTCCGATATATCCGATATTTCCGATATTTTAAATAGTTTGAACTGGTTACTAAAAAAATGGATATATCCGAAATATCCGATATATCCGATATATATCGGTTTTTGGGTACACCGATATATTGATCGATATCGATATTTTGGGCCTTGCCTTTAATCACGTTCATCTTTCTTGCAGCAGCAATGGAGGAATTGCACCATAGTAGCTAGTGGACCAAAGAAAATAAGAAATGGTTCATCCACACGGAAAACGTTGAAGGCAGCTAATAGATTAATGGAAAACGTTGTTCAATGTGACTTCTCCATCGTTTTTTTTCCTCCTTTGAAAGGAATACCCCTTGGGAGACAGTCTCTCATGTTGTTGATGATTGAAGCAAGGGGGTGATTACTTGGTTAGTATTGTCGAGTATCAGAAGATCTTTGTGAATGATTTCTCTTGTTGAGGCCACCATAGTTGTCATGCTAAATTTTTTTAAGGATAGTGAAGATTCAGTAATGATGATAGTGATCTCTAAGCAGGAGTATCATAACTCCTAGTCATATAGAACTTTTGAAGACTTTAAAAATCCTGGTTCTCTAATCAGTTTCGGTTTCACAACGATTTCAAAAAAGCTTTCCGACGTGATTAAATCCTGTTAAAACGCTGCTGTCATCTTCTAGGCTGTGAAATTTAACCTTGTTTCCCTACTTTTTGGTAGGGAGCCACAATTGATGTAGAAACCAAAAAGTAACCAGTGAGATTTGAGATACAGAGTTTATCACACGCAACGGTTTACGAATTGCATTATGGCAAAAGAAACAACTAGTCTACAATCACATACTATCAGGGGTCAAAATAGCAAATTGAATGAACGTATCTTCATATCAGCAATGCGTGGATGTTTTGGTCTGTATAGCTGAATCAAGGGGTTTTACTGTCTATTCTGGTGAAAAAGATTAGAGAACTTTGATGAGCTGAACCGTTCATCCTGTGAGAAGATTGAGTATGGGCAGCCATCTGAGTTCAACTTCAGATTTGAACTAATAACAGAGCCCCTACTTAACAAAGTATGGCGGACCGGGAAAGAATAGAATTAATTACTTATAGGTTTATTCATATTAATTAATTAAAAGTCACCTTGGGTGGGGTGCGTCAAAATCTAAACAGATTGTTCATTCAGATGAAAAGATATTAGATATTTATGACATCAATAGAAAATAAAATTTATTTTATTGGATTGAAATGGATTGACCAAAATTTCAAGGCAAACTTTTTCGTATTCTCTTTTTCAATTTTGTAAGTGTCCAACGTGAAGTATCCCATCTTTGTCACAAATTGTTTTGGCCCTTGGCAATAGTCGTACCCATTATTCATATCAAGAAATAAGCCAAAAGGTTCAATTTCGAATTTTAATCATAATCTAGGACAGTTGGGTTTTGAAACTATTGATAAGAATATTTTTTGGTTTATAACTACTAGAAAAAACCAGATTTCACGTTTTAATTATTAATAAGGACAGACGTGACTTTTTTAATTTTTGCTCTTTCCAATTTTACCCTTCTATATTTGGTATGCACTGACGTCTGTGCATACTTTGCATACCAAGAAGTAATATGCACCGACACTTGTGCATACAATTTTTTTTGTGATGTTTGATTTCAGATCGACGTTTTGATACTTTGCATACCAAGACGTAAGATGTAATCGACACACTCATGCATACTATTTTCTTTGTGATGTTTGTGACCGACGTTTCATAAGATACCTCGTGATATAAGAAGTAGTATCCCGACATTCAGACATAACATTTTCTTTTCAGAATGTTTGGTATGCATTGATGTCTCAAGATTATCTAAGGTAGAAGATACTAAAGTAGTATGCACCAACCAGAATACTATTGTCTTTTTCGGACAAAAGTCAACTATTGTTTTTGAGAGTGTTTTTGAAAAGCGGGTGTGTTTTTTGGTTCATTATTTCCGAATTTTTCATTTTTTGTTTTGCCCGAAAGCAAATCGTTTTCAGAGTTTAGCAACTCGTTCAAAGAAACGCTGAATAAAACACGCAATTTAAAAATATCTCAATTATTAACCACGTTTATAATATTACGGTTGGCGGACCGCTGCTATTCTTATCAAATTTGCTCTGTTTTTCTTCTTCGATAGCATAAGTGCATAACTAGTAAAGAAGCCCATCCTATTTTCCTACAACAGTCCCTTGAACCGCTTCGCTTTATGTTAGTTTCAATGCATTTTATTCTTCTACTTGTGCTGCTTCTACTGGAATGCTCTTTTTTTGAAGTGGTAGCACTCTCCCGCTCAAAAGTAAGGACTCTACCAGGTTATCAAGGTCTGCTCCCGTTCCAGCTTGAAACCGGGTGAGTTCCTAATTAGTGTCACTGCTACAAATTACTTACTATCTCATCTTTATGTCTTGTGCAAACAACATGATTACATAGCAAAAAATGCTAAAGCAAATGAAACACATGTTTAAATTATATGTCCACATTTTTAATGGGTGAAGTTATGTCCCAAATTCAGATACGTTAATGTAGATGAGTCAGATGGTGTGGAACTATTCTATTACTTCGTCGAGTCAGAAAGGAACCCCAAAGAGGACCCTCTTATGCTTTGGCTCACTGGAGGCCCTGGTTGCTCTGCTTTCAGTGGACTTGTTTTGGAAACAGGTGATCCATGTTTTTTCATTTGTTTTTTCATTAATCACTTTCTATCAAACCAGAATCGAAGAGTAGAAAAGAAACCAGGTGACAATGTAATCTGGGGAAGAGGGTTTCTCTTCAACAGATCTTCAATCTCGTTGCCCTGTGTTTCGAATGACTCTTTAACCGTTGTAGCAATCAACAATTAAGTGTCATAGCAAACACCCTATGAGTTTTTGGATACTTGAGTATTGGCAGATGTACTTGTAAAAGAGGTGGATACTACAGTCCCATAATCCTTTGGTTCCATGTAGGTCCATTAAGGATCAACGATGACTACAGTGGGAGCGGCTTGCCTTCATTTGTGTTAAATCCATACTCGTGGACAAAGGTATGATTGAATGAAGCATTTTAAGTCATTTCTCTTTGTCGCTAATATGGTTCTTGTAAAGCCATCTGTGAGGGTGATCACTTTTGAAGGCACTGCTATTTATATGGTGACAATGAACTTCCAGGTTTCCAGCATTATCTTTCTAGATGCACCTGTTGGTAGTGGATTCTCGTACTCGAGTAGTTTGCTGGGATGGAACAGCAGTGACACAAAATCATCTAGACAAACTTATATCTTCTTAAGAAAGGTGGGGTAGCCCTTCCGATACACTTAGCTCATGAAAACCACATAAATATATTCATCGCTTTAGAGTCTGTGAGAATGGACCGGAAAAGAAAAAGATAGAAGTCCAAAAAAAGAACTGTAAAAATTGCAAACCACACAGTTCACATCGGCAGCACTATGCTCACATCACAGGTCAATAGATTACTAGAGCCTTCTGAGCAGTTTTAAGTTTTTAACAGGACATACCAAATGCTCCCTTCCTCAGTATGAGATAAGTTTTTACCACACCTGCCTCATTGACACAATATTTTCAGTTCATCATGCAAGACATCCATGATCTATCATAATTCATAACATCCTGTCCAAGTGTTTCATCTATGTAGATTTCAACTAATTGGAATGATCTTTGGCTAGTGGTTGGCTGATCACCCAGAGTTCAACAATAATCCATTTTACCTTGGCGGTGATTCTTATTGTGGCATTACTATTCCAATCATTGCCAAGGAAATAGCAGATGGTGAGTTTTTGTTTATTTGGATCATCCAGCTTTAATTTTCACTTTTCTTTTCCAGCTCAATTTAATAAAATTCACATCACTCAATTTAATGTGTTGTTCATGGTGGTGTGGCAGGTATTTCAGCTCAGCACAAACCACTCATCAATCTGAAGGTACATACTCTGAAGTGATATCTGAAGCAAGCTGTTGTGTAATTTTAAGAGTTCACTTTACATCTTCACATTGTGTTGTTTATTCCTCTTTCTCTCATTGAAAGAAATCAAGTCAATGGTCACTTTGCATAAGAAGCAGTGTATAAAACATGATATTTTCAGTTTAAACTTGAACATATTGGTCAATGGTAATGCCCCAGGGATATCTATTAGGCAACCCAGTGACAGATGTGCATTCCAATGATAATTCAAAGATTCTGTTCTCCCATAGGATGGCACTTATAACAGACGAACTCTATGAGGTAATTCTATTCACCACAATACATTCCAATTTTTGAATTTCTTCCTTGTATAGCTTGCTCTTCTTGAGGCGCATGCGATATTTATTTTATTGTTTTGCAGTTGACGAAAAGGACTTGCAAAGGAGAGTATGTAAATGTAGATCCTAAGAATGTCGAATGTGTCAAGAATCTAGGAGCTGCTTTAGAGGTGGGAGTGTGAGGATTTTTCTGTCTTCCTTTGGCTTCTAAGTTTTAAGTCCTCTTGGAACTGTCAAAGACGTGTAAAATCAAAATTTCTTTTGTGTTTAACAGTTAATTGAAAGGGTGAACGACAACCAAATTTTGGAGCCAAAATGCGATACTACGGAGCCAAACTGCATTTCAGATCCCAACAACTGCACTATAGAGTTACCTTTGGAAAGAAGGATACAAGGAGATCGAAGATTTCTTGGAAAGAAACTTCCAGCTTTGCTTTTTCCAGAGTCTGAGTGCAGGGTAAGTTCCATCTCTTTCTCTAAACTTGCGTGTAAGTATGTTAGTGCATACTCTTCACATGCTAAGAAGTTTTCAGCAATACCTAATTAATCATTGAACTTCACTATGTAGGAATTTAATTATGTGTCCCTGGTCTACTGGGCAAATGACGGTAGTGTTCGCAATGCTCTCCACATCAGAAAGGTATGATTGTTTCACAGCTATTCAAAGAGCGAGATGGGATATAAGTTAACATCAGTTCGGTATTCTGTGATGACATTCAGGGATCAATAAACACATGGGTAAGGTGCAAAAAAGATATATTACCTTTGGAAAGAGACGTTCAAAGCAGTTTAATTTATCATCAGAATCTCAGTGCTAGAGGTTATCGTGCTTTGATATACAGGTTGATATATCTCACCTTCCCTTTATATGCTAAAGGTTTAAGGGTCGGCAAGTTCATTCTAGTTTTTGTTCTGTTGTGTTGTCAACTAAGGAAAATCCATGTCCATTGGTTACATTTCCAATCTTTTATTGACTCGGCAAAAATTGTGGTAATTGCTACATTCTTGTACATTTGTATTGGACTATTGGTAAGTTGGTGGGTTCCACTTTCCATTAAATTGCTTCAATTACTAATTTTACTTTTCCTTGTAGTGGGGACCATGACAAATATGTAAGTCACTTGGGTACGCTAGCCTGGATTAAATCCCTCAACTACTCTATTATAGACGACTGGCGGCAGTGGTTAGTCAGTGGTCAAGTTGCAGGGTAAGTTTTTTTACTAACAAGTTTCAACCACCTTAGTCTTCTCTGCAAAATCAGATAGCTTAGCGATATATTTGTATGCTAGCAGGTATACGAGGACATACTCTAACCGCATGACATTTGCAACTGTTAAGGTAAGAATGTACCTCCTTCTTAAGTCTAGTAATGATATGATATATTATGCAATCCGATATTATGTATTTGCTTCTCCAGGGAGGAGGACACACAGCTCCAGAATACAAGCCTGAGGAATGCCTTGCCATGATAGCTAGGTGGTTATCTCACAATCCTCTCTAGTTGAGACAGAACTTGTTGTGAGTGCACTATTAACGAAATCATCGTGACTGTTGCCCGTGCTCACCAAGACCATGCAGGAAAACTCTTGTTTTTATGAACTCGTTTTTATTTGGTATTTCTTATTGGCCTATGAATTCTTGGTGTTTGCCAACTTGTTTGTTTCTTATTTGAATTTGGAAACCAAATAAGCAACTTTTAGAAGCAATATTACAAAATCATCTTTAGCTATTTTTTGGTTACAGTTTCTTATGCAAACAACGTAACACACTTTTTTAGGGGTTAGGGGATGACACCTTAGTATTATTGATTTTTTCCCCCTTTTGCTAATGTAGTTCCCACCATAGTACAAAATATCTTGATATATCGTGATATTTGGAGATATCTATTCAGATTTCAGAGAAAGATATATAAATATTACAATATGTTCATAGATATATACGACTGTAAATATCGGTGATATTTCGACGATATTTGTGATATTTGTTATATTTTGAAATATTTTGCGATATTTGGAGATATTTGGCGATATTTTGTGTATATAATAATTTTATTTAATATTTACCATTATATTTCAAATAAATATAAATAATGTATTATTATATATCAAGAAATATCTACGATATTTGTCGATATTTTAGATATATCCACGATATTTGCATATGAAACAATGTCAAATATCTCCAAAGGGAAATATATCCACAATACATATCCAAAAATTGAATATTGATAAATGCCCATACCCTGATATTTTGTACTATGGTTCCCACACTTCAAAATTCAAATAACATCAAGAACACGACAAAAGACGTACACACGCAGACTTGCACAAATTTTAAATTATAATAATACATATGCCACCAAATTTAATTGGTTAAATTATGTTCCATATTCAGATGCATGGGTGTGGATGAGTCCGGTGATAGACAACTATTTCACTACTTCATTGAGTCAGAACGGAACCCAGATAAACCCTCTTATAATTCAATTATTTGTCATTTTTCGGCGTGTCAACAACTTTTAAACTTTTCCCAACATTTACAACTAGGTCATAGAATTTTATCACATGCAGACATACACATACTACTGTTAATTTCACAACTGTAAAAGGGGCAAAATTGAAGCTATAGTTGTTGTGTATGTAGGTTTATCTAGGGGTGCCAATGTGCCAATGGGTAACCGATTATCCGAAACCGAATGTTTCGGTTCTGGGTTTTAAAAAATTAGACCCATTTAAAATGGGTTATTAAAAACTGAACCGAATAGTAAAAAACTCGTGGGTACCCAAACCGAAATCGAAACCGACTATTATGATTTCAATATATAAAATTTAATATTATATTACATTTAAGATAATCAAACTCATACATCATAATATAAAATATATTTTTTACTTGTAAAAGTCTATTAAATATATATAGCATAATAGTGAATGTGTGTTGTTAAATGTATATTTTATAATTATACGTTAAACAAGTGTATCATAGATTGTTAATAATAATATCAACGTGTATATTATGAATTAACTAATACATTTTATATTTATTAACTTATGCCCGTGTATATTTAAATAGAATACACATGTTTTATATATTGTGGTATACACATTTATTATAAACCAATATATAGTGTTCATGTTAAAAATTAGTGATGAGATGTAATTGTAAGATGCATGTACTCGCATGTTCGATTTAAAATGCGAGTTAATACACGTGTACAAATTATATGTGTATGCACGTAAAATATATTAATGTAACAAATATATGTGATTGCACGTGTACACGATCGAGTTAATACAAGAAAACAAATATATGTGTATGTACGTAAAAAAAAATCAAAATTATAAGGTTAGATATTTGATTATTTTAATTTCTATATCAAATGTTTAAATTATCGTATGAATAGTAAATGTTTTAACGTGTATGATTGATATATATTCATAAATTGATGTAAATATGATTGTTGATACATCACTAATTATATATAAAATATTATTGTGTAAGAAAATAAAAAAATAAAAATAAAAGCAATGCAAGTTTTAGTATTTAATTGATTGAAATTGTTTAATAATCATAATAAATAATAAAGACCCAAATTATAACCGAAATCGATAAAAACCCATGGTTTTTATGGTTTTGGGTTGGGTTCTATAATTTCATCTTAAAAGCTGTGACCAATTTCTAAACAATTAAAAAATGAATAATTGAAATATAAATATCTCAACCATCACTTGGTTCAATTGTCTAAAACCCGTGCTATGACGGGGATACAACACATGTCAAAACCTAAAACCCACATCACAACAAGGATCAACTTAACAACAAAAATCTCCAAATTCCTCAACTATCACTTTATTAAAAACTTTCTTCCATCCCAATACAAACATAAACAAACTTTAAGAATATGTGGTCTTCAACATCGATTCTACGCCATATAAAAATGTAACCCACGTTATTACATCCGTCCAATAAAAATAAACTCCTGACTGCTCCAGGGCAAGAATCCAAATCACACCGGCGGTTCGGTTCGCGCTTTCCACCTATGTTCCAAGAACATACCCACGCTTAACCAAAACAAAGAAATATGAGTCGAAGAATTCAATTTTCTTTGGTATGAATAGACTAACCACATTAAACCATTATCATACTTTTCTTATCCAACTAACACTTTAACTCTATCATAACCTAATCATTCACAAAATTTGGAAGGCGAATTAGTTCGTCATTTCACCAAGCATAAAACTTCTTCCCAAACAAAACTTCCATTATATAACTCATTATAATAACTCGTTTTAATATCTAAACCATTGAATTTAAAACTTACCGATATCCATTTTAGATAAGGGTAGGACCGTCCCCTCAAAAAAAATATTATTAAGTCCTACCCTCCCAAGAAAAGAAAGTTAGCAATTTTATATAAGATGTGTAGATATCCTATGGGTATTCCAATGCAAGCCCAAATACACTCGCATAATCAAATTAATTTATCTTATTAATTAATCAATTACTTTTCTTATACACATATTTCACAACCTATGCATCTTTAGGTCATTCCCGCCCACATTTAAGGAATACCCAACCTTACATTCCCCGTCACACTCGAGGAATACAACTAACCCGCAAGGCTAATACCTTGGATTCCTCTACAGGGTAGTCCAAACAATCTGGCCATTTCAAGACATTCAATGAATACCCATAGATAACGCTTAATCGGGCCATTTGTAAAGACATTCAATAAATCACCTAACATATGACATCAACATCGTATAAAACTTAATTTTAAAATTGAGGCGTGGAGAGTTAAAAGAGTCGCGGTAAATTTATTTACGATTATTGAACTTTATTTTATATATTATTTCGAGAAGCGAATGAGTAGCTTTTAATAAATGTATTTTGGTTTACGCGTTATTAGTTTCATGGATGTCTAAGTGTCAACGTTGTATATCATAAAATCTTCTTGACAATCACATATTAGTTAATAATACCGTAACACATTATAAATAGAAAGGTCTTAGCCTAAAGCCAAGCACGTTAATAGTCCTAGACTTATCCTATTAGACCGAATCATAATTTTAGGAAAAAGTCAAATTTTCGGGTCAACTGGTCAAAGTCAACCCTAGTCAAAGTCAAAGTCAACTCTGGTCAAAGTCAGAGTCCACTCTGGTCAACAGTCAAAGTCAGAGTCCACAAACTCTTCTAACCCAAAGGCCCAAAGTCTAAAGCCCATAGTCTAACTTAAGCCCAAAAACTAAAATCCAAAAGTAAAAAGATAAAAGCCCATCCCGATTTGGCCCAAGCCCAAATCAGAAGGCACTGTTCATCTCCTTCCTCACCACAACTTCCACCAGCCGACCACCACAACCCACCAATCCATCTCCAATTTAAATCCCACGGTTGGATTCATCACAAAAAACCCAATCCACCGATACCCTCAAATCTCAATTCCATTATACTGCGAAAATCGCGTTCTACGCCATTAATGGCTTCTCTTGAGCTTCAACAGCCCCCAACCCCCTATGAAATCAATTCTCATTTCACCAACACAGTTCTATACTAAAACCACAGTATAACCCATCAAAACACACAACAAAATTAAATAGTATCGATTCCAGATCGCGCCTCCATTAACGCCATTAACCACCGTCCGACTGCTTCACAGTACTCCAAACAAACCACCAACCTCTACCCATCACTCGATATCAAGTGACCACCCCCTTCAACCAACCAAAAAGGGTTGGTTCTCACAACCAAAACAACCGGCAGTATAAAACATGTGGAAAACTCACTCACTATAATCTAACAATTTTCGACAGTATGTAATCATGTGATTAGAGTTAATACTTCGAATTATTATAAACACACTTTGTTCAATCAGTGCGCAAACAAATTGATTGCAGACAATTTTTCTGTTGTTAAAATCACTGCATAAACATATAGCAGACAAGTTTTTCTGTTGTTCAATCACTGCGTAGACATATCGCGCAGACAAGTTTACAGAGCATGCATAGAACGGCACAGAACCAGCAGATGACGGAAGTTTATAAAATTTAGAAAGACAATAGTAACGAAGAAAATCCATGAGTTAAACAAAAATATCTACTCACCCGTGATTAGCTCCCGCTGTCAGCTAGCTATCCGTAGATTTCTATAAAAACTTCCTTTTCCTCTCTCAGTAAAATTCTCCCTTTTTCTGTTTAAAACTCTCTGTGTTTTCCTAACTCTCCGTGCAAACTCCTTTTTGTTTTAAACCCCCGCGAAAAACAAGGAAGGAAGGTTTATCTCCTAACCTACGGGGTTTCCTATCCTTAACAGAGTTTATCCTATTTTTTGTTTTAATTATTATTATTATTATTATTATTTTATACTAGGAAAACAAAAGAAAAAGCCGGGGTGTTATAAAAACCGTTGAGAATCGAAACCGATAAAACCGCAAATAGTAAAACCCAAACCAAAACCGCTAAGACCCGACCCAAAACCGACCCGTTGGCACCCCTAGATTTATCTGATTGGCAAATGGCAATCCTAATGCACAGGTCTCATTTGCTCATGGACCGGGCTTGGTACTTCATCTTATAAGCCCAGTGGGTTTTGCTTTTGTTTTACGCTAGTTAGCTAGTAGCAAAATATCACGCGGTTTATTCCGAAGCAAGTAGCAAGTGAATAACATAACAAGGGGCGCGCCAAATCGCTGGAAAAGAAAGAACGAGGCCCAAGGTAATTAATGTCTAGGATTTATTACTCAAAATTTTCATATGATTGTTCTATGAGTATTTAATAATCATCGAAGCCACTCTTTTAAGTAGTGATTTTCGTTGCTGATGAGGCTTCAATCAGATTAACTAGCACTGTAATTAGTTCACATATGTTGAACTAAATATATATTATTATTGCGGGTATACTTGTTCTTTATAGTCAATGTCAAAGGAAAATTCAATTGTCTAATCTACCATAGTTTTTAACGTAAAGTATTCTTAATTGTATTGTACTTCCTCATTATTTTTTGTGCTTAATATCTTCATGATTCATATTTTGGAATACTTTTATGTTTTTTCATTGTTGTCTTTTTTTGCTATCCCATATATGGTGATAATTGTCCTGTTGGGATTGGTGAATATGGTGGGGGGTTGACTATGATGGGATAGAGTGATAGACACTGAAGAGAGGTAAGGACTAATAAGGACTAAAGACCCAAATGACGAAAAAGGAATTAATGAATCATCCTTATCGTTAGCTCCTATAGTGATGAGCCAAAATTTTCTGTCCTTGTGTTTGGAGTGGCATTTTCTCAGATATGGCTTGGGAATGTCGGTAGAGAAGGTTACTTTCTAATTCAGCGTCATATGGACCTCCAGACCTCATGATCTGTCGTCCTTGATAGCCTCTCACCCATTTGGTTTAAGATATTATTAATTTTATATTTCATAAGGTTTTATCTAAAGAATATGTCTGGATTAAAATTTCTGGTTTACGATTGGTTTTTTTCCGTTTTGTCATATTGCTTTCTCTGTTTTTTTTTACTAATAGATTAAGAAAAAATTGAAAAGTTTTTTAACATTTAATTTTATTACTTGTATTGTTTTCTCCTTTTCCAGAAGAGTTTCTTCATTTTCCATTTGCTTATTTTCGTCTTAACATTCAAAGAGTATGTGTCATGCCATCACATTTGTTTCCGTCTGTTTGTCAGTGTCCTTGTGAAAGGACATCATATTTGGGCTACCGTTTCAGACGTTGTGCTTGTGGTCAGTTTGTCGGATCTTACACTTATGGCCTGACGCCTAGGAAAGTAGGTTTACTCATCGAATAGTAGTCTGTAGTTGCTTGATAAATTTTTATGAGCAAATGCTTGTAGCACACTTGTTCATTTCTGAGAAGTATGTCAACTGTGAATGACTTAAAAACACAAAACTGGGGAAAAGAAACATCCCCATCCCCCACCCCAACAAAAAAAAGGGTGGTAACATTGGGAGTTTACATCGGATATAGATATTTGCTACCTGATTTTCTGACATACGTTGATGTTCATTTTGTCCATGGTGGCATGGTTCTTTCTACATGATGTGTGAGCAAATAAAAGGCCTTGCTTCGCAAGCAGAGTGAGGACTGCAATGAAAGAAGAGAAGCAACGAAGGTTTCATGAGACCCTGCTCAACATACTCTACCCCCAGCCGTCATCACCTCAAGTAAGCCCTAGTTATTAGAATTTTGGTTTCTCAATTTCATTATCTATGAAAGTGAATTTCTCCTACTGCAGAGAGATTTTAGTGGAGAAGAACCAGCTGCAACTGTTCGTGACATGGGTATTTACCCATATCCCAGTTTAGGTAGTCACATAACTCTGTGTTTGACTATAGATTTTTCATAGTATAATCTCGATATTCACATACAATTTCCTGATAAATTCCATAATTAGATGCTTTTGAAGATTTAGAAGAAAAGAGCTCGGATAGTAGTAGTGATTCTGGCTCTCATCAGAAGAAGCTCACAAGAGCTCAAAGGAAGAGAATTCGAAAGAAGAAACTTAAAGAAGCGGCTTCAAGGTCGAAGAAAGATGATTGGGCCTCTTTTACCTTCAACCGATGGCATACAAATTGAAGAAGACAATGAGGTGGAACCCCTTAACTACCTCCATGAGAATACAAATCAACAAATAAGTTGTGGTGCTGTTCAGGAACCAAATGCTGGTAATAACCATCAAGGTTAGAATTAGTATGAAAATTTTGTTTTGATTCGTTAAGAAAATGTTTATGATTTTGGTCAGATGGAGTTGTCTTTGATGCTGTTGTTCTTTCAGGAGACTCATTTGTTCCTACTGCCCAAAACAGACGGAAACACCGAAGGATGGCAAAAAGACTTACCTGTAATAGTTCTGAAGTTGCTGCCTTTAATCACGTTCATCTTTCTTGCAGCAGCAATGGAGGAATTGCACCATAGTAGCTAGTGGACCAAAGAAAATAAGAAATGGTTCATCCACACGGAAAACGTTGAAGGCAGCTAATAGATTAATGGAAAACGTTGTTCAATGTGACTTCTCCATCGTTTTTTTTCCTCCTTTGAAAGGAATACCCCTTGGGAGACAGTCTCTCATGTTGTTGATGATTGAAGCAAGGGGGTGATTACTTGGTTAGTATTGTCGAGTATCAGAAGATCTTTGTGAATGATTTCTCTTGTTGAGGCCACCATAGTTGTCATGCTAAATTTTTTTAAGGATAGTGAAGATTCAGTAATGATGATAGTGATCTCTAAGCAGGAGTATCATAACTCCTAGTCATATAGAACTTTTGAAGACTTTAAAAATCCTGGTTCTCTAATCAGTTTCGGTTTCACAACGATTTCAAAAAAGCTTTCCGACGTGATTAAATCCTGTTAAAACGCTGCTGTCATCTTCTAGGCTGTGAAATTTAACCTTGTTTCCCTACTTTTTGGTAGGGAGCCACAATTGATGTAGAAACCAAAAGTAACCAGTGAGATTTGAGATACAGAGTTTATCACACGCAACGGTTTACGAATTGCATTATGGCAAAAGAAACAACTAGTCTACAATCACATACTATCAGGGGTCAAAATAGCAAATTGAATGAACGTATCTTCATATCAGCAATGCGTGGATGTTTTGGTCTGTATAGCTGAATCAAGGGGTTTTACTGTCTATTCTGGTGAAAAAGATTAGAGAACTTTGATGAGCTGAACCGTTCATCCTGTGAGAAGATTGAGTATGGGCAGCCATCTGAGTTCAACTTCAGATTTGAACTAATAACAGAGCCCCTACTTAACAAAGTATGGCGGACCGGGAAAGAATAGAATTAATTACTTATAGGTTTATTCATAATAATTAATTAAAAGTCACATTGGGTGGGGTGCGTCAAAATCTAAACAGATTGTTCATTCAGAAGAAAAGATATTAGATATTTATGACATCAATAGAAAATAAAATTTATTTTATTGGATTGAAATGGATTGACCAAAATTTCAAGACAAATTTTTTCGTATTCTCTTTTTCAATTTTGTAAGTGTCCGACGTGAAGTATCCCATCTTTGTCACAAATTGTTTTGGCCCTTGGCAATAGTCGTACCCATTATTCATATCAAGAAATAAGCCAAAAGGTCCAATTTCGAATTTTAATCATAGTCTAGGACAGTTAGGTTTTGAAACCATTAATAAGAATATTTTTTGGCTTATAACTACTAGAAAAACCAGATTTCACGTTTTAATTATTAATAAGGATAGACCTGACTTTTTTATTTTTTACTCTTTCTAATTTTACCCTTCTATGTTTGGTCTGTATTGACGTGTGTGCATACTTCGCTTACCAAGAAATAGTATGCACCAGAGTACAAAATATCCCGATATATCACGATATTTGGGGATATTTATCTATATTTCAGAAAAAGATATTTAAATATCACGATATGTTTAGAGATATATACGACTGCAAATATCAGTTATATTTCGATAATATTTGCGATATTTATGATATTTTGTATATATAACAATTTTATTTAATATTTACCATTATATTTCAAATAAATATAAATAATGTATCATGATATATCAAAAAATATCCACAATATCCACGATATTTGTCGATATTTTGGATATATCCACGATATTCGTGTGGAACAATGTCAAATATCCCCAAAAGGGATATATCCGCGATACATATGAGAAATTGAATATCGATAAATACCCATATCCTAATATTTTGTACTATGGTATCACCGACACTTCTCATAAGATACAATTTTTTGTGATGTTTGGTTTGATCGACGCGCCATAAGATACCTCATGACAGGCAGTACGAAGATGATTGACATCTCAGGCTTTAGATGATGTTTTATCTTATGGCGTTTGTGCATCGACATGACCGAGATAGTATGCATTAGATACCTTGTGTATAACATTTTCTTTGAGATGTTTGGTATGCATTGATGTCTGTGCACACTAAGATAGCATACTAAAGTAGTATGTACCGACACTTGGCCATACCAGAATACTATTGTCTTTTTCCGACAAAAGTCAATTATTGTTTTTGAAAAGCAGGTGTGTTTTTTGGTTCATTATTTCGTACTTTCGTCATTTTTAGTTTTGTCCGAAAGCAAATCGTTTTCAGAGTTTAGCAACTCGTTCAAAGAAACGCTGAATAAAACATGCAATTTAAAATATCTCAATTATTAACCACGTTAATAACATTACGGTTGGCGGACCGCTGCTGTTCTTATCAAATTTGCTCTGTTTTTCTTCTTCGATTGCATAAGTGCATAACTAGTAAAGAAGCCCATCCTATTTTCCTACAACAGTCCCTTGAACCGCTTTGCTTTATGTTAGTTTCAATGCATTTTATTCTTCTACTTGTGCTGCTTCTACTGGAATGCTCTTCTTTTGAAGTGGTAGCACTCTCCCGCTCAAAAGTAAGGACTCTACCAGGTTATCAAGGTCTGCTCCCGTTCCAGCTTGAAACCGGGTGAGTTCCTAATTAGTGTCACTGCTACAAATTACTTACTATCTCATCTTTATGTCTTGTGCAAACAACATGATTACATAGCAAAAAATGCTAAAGCAAATGAAACACATGTTTAAATTATATGTGCACATTTTTAATGGGTGAAGCTATGTTCCAAATTCAGATACGTTAATGTAGATGAGTCAGATGGTGTGGAACTATTCTATTACTTCGTCGAGTCAGAAAGGAACCCCAAAGAGGACCCTCTTATGCTTTGGCTCACTGGAGGCCCTGGTTGCTCTGCTTTCAGTGGACTTGTTTTGGAAACAGGTGATCCATGTTTTTTCATTTGTTTTTTCATTAATCACTTTCTATCAAACCAGAATCGAAGAGTAGAAAAGAAACCAGGTGACAATGTAATCTGGGGAAGGTGGTTTCTCTTCAACAGATCTTCAATCTCATTGCCCTGTGTTTCGAATGACTCTTTAACCGTTGTAGCAATCAACAATTAAGTGTCATAGCAAACACCCTATGAGTTTTTGGATACTTGAGCATTGGCAGATGTACTTGTAAAAGAGGTGGATACTACAGTCCCATAATCCTTTGGTTCCATGTAGGTCCATTAAGGATCAACGATGACTACAGTGGGAGCGGCTTGCCTTCATTTGTGTTAAATCCATACTCGTGGACAAAGGTATGATTGAATGAAGCATTTTAAGTCATTTCTCTTTGTCGCTAATATGGTTCTTGTAAAGCCATCTGTGAGGGTGATCACTTTTGAAGGCACTGCTATTTATATGGTGACAATGAACTTCCAGGTTTCCAGCATTATCTTTCTAGATGCACCTGTTGGTAGTGGATTCTCGTACTCAAGTAGTTTGCTGGGATGGAACAGCAGTGACACAAAATCATCTAGACAAACTTATATCTTCTTAAGAAAGGTGGGGAAGCCCTTCCGATACACTTAGCTCATGAAAACCACATAAATATATTCATCGCTTTAGAGTCTGTGAGAATGGACCGGAAAAGAAAAAGATAGAAGTCCAAAAAAAGAACTGTAAAAATTGCAAACCACACAGCTCACATCGACAGCACTATGCTCACATCACAGGTCAATAGATTACTAGAGCCTTCTGAGCAGTTTTAAGTTTTTAACAGGACATACCAAATGCTCCCTTCCTCAGTATGAGATAAGTTTTTTACCACACCTGCCTCATTGACACAATATTTTCAGTTCATCATGCAAGACATCCATGATCTATCATAATTCATAACATCCTGTCCAAGTGTTTCATCTATGTAGATTTCAACTAATTGGAATGATCTTTGGCTAGTGGTTGGCTGATCACCCAGAGTTCAACAATAATCCATTTTACCTTGGCGGTGATTCTTATTGTGGCATTACTATTCCAATCATTGCCAAGGAAATAGCAGATGGTGAGTTTTTGTTTATTTGGATCATCCAGCTTTAATTTTCACTTTTCTTTTCCAGCTCAATTTAATAAAATTCACATCACTCAATTTAATGTGTTGTTCATGGTGGTGTGGCAGGTATTTCAGCTCAGCACAAACCACTCATCAATCTGAAGGTACATACTCTGAAGTGATATCTGAAGCAAGCTGTTGTGTAATTTTAAGAGTTCACTTTACATCTTCACATTGTGTTGTTTATTCTTCTTTCTCTCATTCAAAGAAATCAAGTCAATGGTCACTTTGCATAAGAAGCAGTGTATAAAACATGATATTTTCAGTTTAAACTTGAACATATTGGTCAATGGTAATGCCCCAGGGATATCTATTAGGCAACCCAGTGACAGATGTGCATTCCAATGATAATTCAAAGATTCTGTTCTCCCATAGGATGGCACTTATAACAGACGAACTCTATGAGGTAATTCTATTCACCACAATACATTCCAATTTTTGAATTTCTTCCTTGTATAGCTTGCTCTTCTTGAGGCGCATGCGATATTTATTTTTATTGTTTTTGCAGTTGACGAAAAGGACTTGCAAAGGAGAGTATGTAAATGTAGATCCTAAGAATGTCGAATGTGTCAAGAATCTAGGAGCTGCTTTAGAGGTGGGAGTGTGAGGATTTTTCTGTCTTCCTTTGGCTTCTAAGTTTTAAGTCCTCTTGGAACTGTCAAAGACGTGTAAAATCAAAATTTCTTTTGTGTTTAACAGTTAATTGAAAGGGTGAACGACAACCAAATTTTGGAGCCAAAATGCGATACTACAGAGCCAAACTGCATTTCAGATCCCAACAACTGCACTATAGAGTTACCTTTGGAAAGAAGGATACAAGGAGATCGAAGATTTCTTGGAAAGAAACTTCCAGCTTTGCTTTTTCCAGAGTCTGAGTGCAGGGTAAGTTCCATCTCTTTCTCTAAACTTGCGTGTAAGTATGTTAGTGCATACTCTTCACATGCTAAGAAGTTTTCAGCAATACCTAATTAATCATTGAACTTCACTATGTAGGAATTTAATTATGTGTCCCTGGTCTACTGGGCAAATGACGGTAGTGTTCGCAATGCTCTCCACATCAGAAAGGTATGATTGTTTCACAGCTATTCAAAGAGCGAGATGGGATATAAGTTAACATCAGTTTGGTATTCTGTGATGACATTCAGGGATCAATAAACACATGGGTAAGGTGCAAAAAAGATATATTACCTTTGGAAAGAGACGTTCAAAGCAGTTTAATTTATCATCAGAATCTCAGTGCTAGAGGTTATCGTGCTTTGATATACAGGTTGATATATCTCACCTTCCCTTTATATGCTAAAGGTTTAAGGGTCAGCAAGTTCATTCTAGTTTTTGTTCTGTTGTGTTGTCAACTAAGGAAAATCCATGTCCATTGGTAACATTTCCAATCTTTTATTGACTCGGCAAAAATTGTGGTAATTGCTACATTCTTGTACATTTGTATTGGACTATTGGTAAGTTGGTGGGTTCCACTTTCCATTAAATTGCTTCAATTACTAATTTTACTTTTCCTTGTAGTGGGGACCATGACAAATATGTAAGTTACTTGGGTACGCTAGCCTGGATTAAATCCCTCAACTACTCTATTATAGACGACTGGCGGCAGTGGTTAGTCAGTGGTCAAGTTGCAGGGTAAGTTTTTTTACTAACAAGTTTCAACCACCTTAGTCTTCTCTGCAAAATCAGATAGCTTAGCGATATATTTGTATGCTAGCAGGTATACGAGGACATACTCTAACCGCATGACATTTGCAACTGTTAAGGTAAGAATGTACCTCCTTCTTAAGTCTAGTAATGATATGATATATTATGCAATCCGATATTATGTATTTGCTTCTCCAGGGAGGAGGACACACAGCTCCAGAATACAAGCCTGAGGAATGCCTTGCCATGATAGCTAGGTGGTTATCTCACAATCCTCTGTAGTTGAGACAGAACTTGTTGTGAGTGCACTATTAACAAAATCATCGAGACTGTTGCCCGTGCTCATCACCATAGTACAAAATATCAGGATATAGCAAAATATCGATCGTTGATTTATGGATATGTATCGTGAATATATCTCCTTCTTTTGGTATATTTGATATTGTTTCACATGTAAATATTATAAATATATCTAAAATATCGACAAATATCATAGATATTGTGGATATTTTTTGATATATCATGATATATAATTTATATATATTTGAAATATAATGATAAATATTAAATAAAATTGTTAACTACACAAAATATCTCCAAATATCGCTAAATATTCTCAAATATCATAAATAGTGTCGATATTTACTGTTGAATATGAGCATATTGTGATATTTATATATTTTTGAAAAAAATGCATAAATGGGTAACGAACTATACCCTTAATCAAACATTGGGGTTCAAACTCTTTTTTGAGCAAATTTGGGTATCAATGTCTACCACGTTTTGCAACGTTTGGTTCTGTTTCATTTCCGTCTATTTTTTTTACATGTGGCATGCTATTTTTTATTTTCACTAATTATTTTCCTATATGACTGTAAAACTTGCCACATCGTTGCCACACGGCAGGGAGTGTTCATTCGGGTCGGGTCGGGCACTCTGTCGGTTTCAGTTTTGGGTAACCCGATTAAAACCCGGTTCTTCAAGACCCAAAAAAAACACAGATCTAAAAAGAAGGTGGCAACTTAAATAGTTATTCAAGATCTAAACCCCAAACATTTACCAATAAAAACATATCCAAATCCCAAACACTTAAAAGTTATTTCTTTCTTGATTCCTCTTTTCAAACTTATAGTTTGGACTTTGGACTCGGAAAATGAAAATTGAAAACCCAAATCTCTAATCGGAATCGGAAAAGTTTTGAGTTGATGATTTATTGTGGGTAGTGATAGCTTTATCTAAACTAATCAACTTTTGTTATCGCTATGTTTTTTTTTTTTTTTTTGATAGTGTATCGCATATTTTTTCGGAAAGTAATAAATTGAAAACCAAATATGGTGGGGCAATTCAAACAATGAAGTCACCACCTTAAACCGCCGTCAGTTCTCTTTCTGCCATTAGAGAAGCTTGAAGGATCAAAATAATGTTTTTTCCTCCCGAAATATTCACTAGGTTGCTATGGCGATATCTGCCGAATAATCGATATATGTTGATTTTGGAGGATTCTATATTATGTCAACATACCACTAGGCAACTTTTACATAGCCACATAGGAAAATAATTTGATAAAAAAAAAAGGTGTGCCACATGTGAAAAAAAAGGACAGAAGTGAAACAGAACCAAACGTTACAAAACGTTGTAGACATGGATACCCAAACTTACTCAAAAAAAAATTTTGAACCCCAATATTTAATTAAGGGTATAGTTCGTTACCCATCTATGCATTTTTTTCTATATCTTTTTCTAATATCTCGATATATATCTCAATATATCACGATATTTTATACTATGCTCACCACGACCATGCAGGAAAACTCTTGTTTTTATGAACTCGTTTTTATTTGGTATTTTTTATTGGCCTATAAATTCATGGTGTTTGCCACTTGTTTGTTTCTTATTTAAATTTGGAAACCAAATAACTAACTATTAGAAGCAAAATTACAAAATCATCTTTAGCTATTTTTTGGTTACACTTTCTTATACAAACAACGTAACACACTTTTTTAGGGGTTAGTAGGGGATGACACCTTAGTATTATTGATTTTTCCCCCGTTTTGCTAATGTAGTTCCCACACTTCAAATAACATCAAGAACACGGCAAAAGGCGTACACACGCAGACTTGCACAAGTTTTAAATTATAATAATGCATATGCCACCAAATTTAATTGGTGAAGTTATGTTCCATATTCAGATGCATGTGTGTGGATGAGTGCGGTGATATACAACTATTTCACTACTTCATTGAGTCAGAACGGAACCCAGATAAACCCTCTTATAATTCAATTATTTGGTATTTTTCGGCGTGTCAACAACTTTTAAACTTTTCCCAACGTTTACAACTAGGTCATAGAATTTTATCACATGCAGACATACTACTGTTAAATTCACAACTGAAAAGGGGCAAAATTGAAGCTATAGTTGTTGTGTATGTAGGTTTATCTGATTGGCAAATGGCAATCCTATCACAGATAGACATTTGGAGACTAATGCACAGGTCTCATTTGCTCATGGCCGGGAAAGAATAGATACACCAACAGTCGATCCAATCCAGAAACCGGAAGAGCTTGTGTCTCATGAAATGTTTGTGTTCAATTGTATACTGTGTTTAAGAAAAAAAAAACGTGGACAACCAAGATCATGGGGAGTACTCTCTGCTCTCAAATCCAAATTTTACAACAGAATGTCCCCTGACATTTTACCACCAACTATATAAGATTGGGACTAACAGTACAGTACCTTTGCAGGACCTGCACACTTTTTTTGACACATGAACAGGTAGCAAAGCGGCTTCGGCCTTTTCAATAGGGTATATTCTATTCTCAGCTTGACAAGCAGCGTCTTGTGTTGGTACTTGGTAGTAAAACAAATTTGTTGCTTCAAAACAAATTGGAACCATTACTTATCACGAGATTCTCTTTTCGGAAGTAAATCAGTTCTCCGGAATCTGAAATTGAACCTTGTAGCTACATCCACACAGAAAAATAAACAATTATATCAAGAAAAATCCCAGTATTCAAATCTGTTCAGCGAAGACCTAGCATACTAACATACTGCAATATCATTTCTACCTCTGGTTTGCAGGAGGTATGGACATTTAACGTAACTGGGTAATTATTTTTGAAGAATATAAGTTGCAGATTACAGTTTCTGGACACTAGTAGTATCCAAAGCATAGTACAAAATATCAGGATATGAGTATTTATCGATACTCAATTTCTGGATATGTATCGTGGATATATCCTTCTCTTTAGGGATATTTGACATTGTTTCACATGTAAATATCGTAGATATATCTAAAATATCGACAAATATCGTGGATATTGTAGATATTTCTTGATATATCATGATACATTATTTATATTTATTTAAAATATAATGGTAAATATTAAATAAAATTGTTATATACACAAAATATCGCAAATATTACAAATATCGTCAAAATATCACCGATATTTGCAGTCGTATATATCTCTTAACATATCGTGATATTTCTATATATTTTTCTAAAATCTAGATAGATATCCCCAAATATCGCGATATATCCGGATATTTTGTACTATGGTCCAAGGCACCATTTGCAAGCGATCTTACACCCTTTGTAAACAATACAAACAATCTCCCACATAGACAAAAGTACGTCACACAAAAACATAGAAGAAACTTATTAAAGTTAGCAGACTAGAACTTTAACTCCTAACCTCCTCGCTAATTATAAGACTGACTTAGAATAATATATTGAGCAACACTTGTGACATAGCTTTTGAAGGTAAAAAAAATCCTTTCAAATGCATCCGAAGGCTTCAAAATCCATGCTCCAGATTAGAACTCCAAACAAGGGTACATAATATATAGGAAGACTAAGTAGGGACTCTTACTGAGAGCATTCCACCTTCCCAGTGTGGTTCTAAACCTTCAAAATTACCGTTATCATTTTTTATTAATTGTTTTGATCAAATTGATCTTGAACAATATCGGGCCTACCAAAGATGGACAGAACCCACTAAAAACACCTAGACTCGAGCCACAAAGGCACAGCTCTAGAGCATTACTTTGCTTTTGTTGTGTACAAAAGAGGCCTGATACAGCACTATGAACAACGAGATTCTAAAACTGTGTTTGGTTCAACGAGCATCAGCAAGTTTTTAACAGGGTAAGAGACAGGTAGAGATCGATCATCACAATAGTTCTATTGGACAATTTTTTTTTGCTAGTTCTACGGGAGAAATGCTTTCCTCTAGAACTCTTACAACCATGCCGATCTATACCATTTTCTCCCTCACTTCTTTTTTACCAGAATCAAAACTCCATGCGCCAAACACAGCCTAATATAAGTTTCCCACGTATTGTATGTAAAGAAATGGAGCCACAAATTGACATTCTTGGATTCCAATCTAATTTTGAAGAAAAACTTACTAGAAAAACATTAAGCTCTAACAAGGATATGTTTGTTATGGTTACAACCAGCAAGAAATTTCAACATGAGGTCAATAGCAGGAAAACAAATAGTTATGACACAATGCTTATAAGCATTAAGCAGAAAGATTACCTCTAGCGTTTCTTGAAAAAAACTTTAGAATTTCATCAATTATTATCACCTGTGAAGATGGACATGTTAAAGGCACTAAGTTAAAACTTTAAAGGAGTATTAAAAGAAATATATAAATATTGATTAAGATGGAATTCCATAAAATGTGACTGAAGCATGTGAAGACTCGACATGCAAACTCCCAAAACCCCTAAAATCTTCTAGGGTGATATTATTAGCCATTTTATTGGATAATCAACAGATTAAAGAAGGCTGCTCTCAGAGAATCTCCAATACTTGGAGATAAGGACCGCCCTGCATTAAGTTACCATTACATCCAGAACACTACACGGTTTTCATGAAAATCATGGCAGATGTGATATCAGTTACTGAACCTTGCTCCTATCCTTCCCTAGATGCTTTCACTTTCCCGTTCACATGTCATTTCTTTCATCTATCTTAACATCCTCGTGAACTTGCTCAACAAAAGACATAGGGATATACAGTATACTCTCCTTCTATGCTTACTCGAAGCCCTATTTTTGCAAGTAATAAATCGACAGCTACTGAAAAAGGAACAGAAACAACAGCCTTATCTGAAACATTTCGGGTTGGTTAAAGATCATTAAGTGCTCCATTTGGTTCTATTTAAAACCATGTATACACCTAAAAAAATCATGTACGCATTAGAAGGAAAAGACGATGTTCAAAATAAGACAAGTTTTTTGAAAACCTTGACAGAATCTAGTCATAACACTAGGCGGGGTCCACGTAGTGCCTAAAGTCTTGTGCAAATTACATTTTCATATCAGATGATCCCAGCTTTAGGTAGCTCAGCATATTTATATCAGAAAGTACAAATATATATATATATATAACATATTGAAATATAACAAAAAAAATCTTAAGAAAGTATATTGGTATGTATGATACTAACAGGAAAAGAGAGATATAGGACAACAGTCCATTCCGCCCACGATAATGGAGTCACCTGCAACACAAAAGCACATATGGAATGAATTTCTCAAGAACGTTGATTAACTAAATCTTCACCAGCGTCCATTAGAAAATCAAAAGATAAACAGTACAAAAAAGTAAACACAGCTTACCGAGAAAAGGACGGATAGAGGCTGTACATACAAAATTAGTATGTGAAGGAGCATAGTCAGGATAATTGATGCAACAAGCCATAAGTTACTCCACGGAGCGATAACACTAAAGATAGAGAATGAAAAAAGTCAGTGTTAGATGAACAGGAAAATGAGAGCAAAGTTCTTTTAGTATTAGTACATGTAGATTTCAAAGAACTCTGTTTCTTCCACAGAAAATTATAATAATAAAACAAGAACTAGTAAAATTAAACTTATCATTAATGTACTTACCATTATTATAATAAATTTGACAGCCGTACATGAATTTTACATACACAATTAGCTACTCTAACAAGATTAAATAACATAGGTACATATTAGCCGCATAAAATCCATGATTCCATGAACAATCACTTATCAAGAAACTAAGACAAATGACAAAAAGAAATATCAAGAAGAACACAGTAAATAAGTAAAAAACAATAAAATTGATAAAAGAGCTCACAGAAGTGATTGATTTTCACTAAGGTTATTCAGAGCATTGAACATCTCAACAACAACGAGCACCGTCATTGATACAGTCGACGGACGCCGATCATCAAATATACTACATGGATAGGTTGTCTCTCTCGCTGAACAAGTGTCAAAGTTGATCTGAAATTATCAAAGTCCATAATAAGTACTTAAACAAAAAGGTAATATGGAAAAATACAGTCGTCTGCACTACAAGTATTGTCTATTTTCCTTAAGCAACTACTTAGAAATCATAGATGCAACCAAAAACAACAAACAATAAATAAATACAATGTTTTCTAATCAAGGTCAGCCATAGCATCTCACAACGGCATGGTGCCATTATAAAACATTTTCAAGCATAAAGGGAAACTGATATAATATACAATGATATCAAAGTTTTTACAGTTACTCCCCATCTCTTTGTCCTCACTAACTTTTTTAAGATCTGGTTTTAGGCCCTTAACATTGGTCAAACTGTTCTTAACTGTAGAAGTCGTGTGCAATGCATTTGACAAACAGTTTTCTTTACAAACTTTGACGGTTGCAATTACTTCCTATTTTTCAAAATTACTTATGGTTGAGGCTTTCTGTGTTTGGTATATTTATGGTTGACCCTTGATAGGGTAACTAAACAGCATTATCACATATGCCTAATCTAACAGAGCATTACATTCTCCTAAAGATTACTTCCACCAGTCTGATTACTCATGCACGCTCGAGGTTAATTAAGAAAAATATAATCTAACCTCTAGTTTCACTTCAATTTTAAGATTGTAAGATATCGCACTAATGTAATGAATGAAACACAGATTAAAAAGGTTTGGAGGATGGGGACCAGATGTTGACGGCAAATATGGGCTGGAGATTGTCTGCAAAGAGATTTGTTCTAGGAGTTGAACAAGACCACATGCTCCCTCATCTTAACGAAAGTTCAACATAATTCAAAAATTCTTCTTGTAATCTCATTTTTGCAAAATATCATCTAGCATGGATAATGTGAGGCAATGAACAAATACAAAAAATCGTCAGAGATGGGGATGATGCATTAATTTTGACAAGGATCAGGACTAACTACATAAGAAGACAAGTACAATGCACAAGTTCTTGCATGTGAAACTCGAATAGCTCAGTATGTGAAACACAGATGTCTATAAAAAAATATAAATAAAATAAGTTGATGGATGAAATAAGGCATCCAGTAATTGCTCAGTTTGCTCAGTTTGATGGACAAAACACTGGCTTTATCATCAAAAAACCTGACCGCCAATTCTCATCCTTAATTATTCTTGAGAGAAATAGAGGCCAATTACAAATTATGTTCCAACTCACCAGTTCATGATATGCTAATTTGGGACCACTGTCAGAGTAAACAAACCACCATATGAACCCAGCAACAGTTGCAAGACCAACATAAGCTGTAAGAGCCAACAGCAATAAACACACCTTAGTTACTGGTCCTCAAGTTCAACAAGAAAATAGACTACATGTTCAAAGTAAACGCCAATGATGAGATGGTAAATTTACTTATGTGTTATATAGTACCCTATGGGGTACGGATTTCTTTTTATTTTCCTAGGTCTTCTAAATACAAACTACAGAAACAAATGGACCGTGGATTCATGATTTTTTTTTTCCTTAAAGAGAATATGCTACATCGTGGATGTGTGCATCATATACATAAAGGAGTCCGACAAGCCGCTTAGCCTAGACCAATACTGAATGGACTTAATCAAAAATACTGAATACGTATCTAACACAGATTATTTTTGAAGTATGGTGTGTCCATGTAACATAGTAGTATCCAAATGAGATAAGACAAAACTATGTGTCACTTGTCATCTCAATTGGTGTGTTTTGGTCAGAGATTTCAGACTTTGGTACTTACACGGCAATAGTACAAGTGCATGTGTTTGATAACTATTACACAGAAGAAATTGCAGGAGACTTTTGCGCATGTGTGTGCCCTAACAAAAGATTGTGACTGAAGCAAAAGAGAGGTCCAATCCCAAGCGAAGAAATCAAACAACGAAACTAATTGAGAAAACAATGAAGTACATATGGATCCAAGTATATGTCTAATAATATGGAATAGCATCTAAATTGTACCTCCAATTACCAAATAACGAAAAAATAGCCACCCGCTAACAACAGCTTCATTAACCTGCACATATGAGCAAAGTAAGAGAATGAAAGTTTGAGATGTGCCAGCAGTATAGGCATGCAGACACATTCACATAGCGGGAAACGGACTTCCAGGTAAAATATTGTTGTGCTTTATAGGCAAACTGTAATATATACACCAAAATAGGATGTGCATTCCAATATGCCCTGTATCTGTATTTTATAGTAAAGTAATTGAGATATAGACCGAAAAAAATAGTACTCATCGATGAAGGCCACGACAGACTGACATCCCATACTATCCAGCACCATGCTATACTGATAATGTGCCTATAAAGTATAAACCCTACATGGCCCTTATTTGGTTCAATAAAGAATGATTATCTCACGCGTGTCTCAATGAGGATCAATATTCTTCCACATTATGGATTTTCTTCCATAGTAGCGCCAAGGTTTAGCTCAAAATTCATTGGAACTTAGAAGCCGTAGTTGTAGATTCTGGATTATATACTAATTATCTATTTTCATACAAACTTGGAAGTTTTTCCAGATCACTTAGCCCCAAATCTTGTAAGAACTCTAGAATTAAGCATGCTCTGGCGGTAAGGAGTAAGGACAGTGTTGAGGTCAAACGAGATTGGGTCTTCCGACTTTTGTATTTTCACTATGTTTCATTATACAGAAATTTTCAGATTTCAGGATCAGCGGTGCTGATGAGTTAACTCTGATGGAGCATATGTTCAATGGGGTATTAAAGGACGTAAATGTTGAAGAAATGGTGTCTCTCCTCCTGTTTAGTGTGGCAGGAGAAGCTTCACGATGCTGAGAATTGAGAAATCCATGGATGAACTTGATTTGCTTTTTACTCAGCTACGCAGGGTTGCATAAGAGTAGCTTGAGAGCAATGTAATCACTGAGCAACTTTGTACTTGTCCCTTGTTGTAGTGCTTAACAGAATTTCTTAGCTTATTTTCGTTGGAAATCTGAGTTTGTATCTTATCATGTGACATACCCCTCCTATGCAACAACGATAATATTTTGTTCAAAGATACCTTACGAGGTTTTGCCTTCATTACATCTGAGTCCTGCTTATTGAAACCGATAGCAGTTGCAGGCAGCCCATCTGTCACCAAATTAACCCAAAGTAATTGCACCTAAAAAGCAAAAACCAAGTTGTTATCCTTATAGCAACCCAAATTAATAACAATTTAATGTTGGCAAACATTGGGGTGCTGATACTTGCAAAAACCAGGGTAAGGTGTCAAAGTTAATGGATAATAAGGAGAAGAGAAAGAATGTCTATGGACAGAGGGAAACAAGGAGTGTGATGATATAGACAACAAGGAAGATGATGCATGCTGGATCCGGACTACTCAGATGAGAATTTCAAGGTGGATGAGGGTGGGACTGAATATGATTGATGAAATTTCCAAGGTTGTATGACTTGTATCAAATTCATTCTTTTTAAGAAAAATGTCTAAATCATCTCTAGTTTGTATCAGAATAAATTTACAAATTTGCAAGTAAAATATTTTGATCCAAAAACAAATTGGACTCACTGGGACAAGGGTTTCAGGTATGCCAAGTACAGCTGCCACAAAAATGCAAACTACTTCACCAATATTTGAAGAGATCATGTATCTGATGAATTGCTTTGTGTTATTGTATATTGCCCTACCCTCTGCAACAGCCTGTTCAAACCAGATGGTAAGCACAAAGCACACAAAAGATTTAAGTTTAAGAAGCACATGGTAAAGTGGTTGCACAAGTACATACCGCAACAATTGAAGCAAAATTGTCATCAGCTAATACCATATCTGATGCACTCTGAAAATTGGAAATAGTATTTATATCTGAAACACTCAGTACAAAATGTTCAATTGAACAGATAATATTCAATAGATAAAATTACCTTTGCAACTGCTGTTCCTGACCCCATTGCAATTCCTATATCTGCTTTTTTAAGTGCAGGTGCGTCATTGACACCATCACCAGTCATTGCAACCTAAAGCAGACATCAAAGAGCAGTTACTGCCCAAAAAACTAGCAGTGTACTATGAAATATGAGTCGTTGTAAGAAAATAAAAGGCATTAAAAAGGAAAAGAACAGTATAAGCTGTAGTTCCTGGCCAAAAGAAACAATTCATAAGAAAAAAAAAAAGAATCGGGTATGGGAATATAAAGCACAAGCAAAATAAGTGCTGTTGAAAAAAGAATAATAACAACAAAGACAATTGCAGCAATACAATCTTAGCTCATAATGTGTAATCACAAAAAGTAGCTTCCTATAACAACCAATAGATACGTAAGACATAAGCATCACACACACACACACAAAAAAAAACATAAAAATAAAAAAACCATTGATAGTGTTTGGCCAGAAAAACATTTTCACAGTCCACCGTGTGTGAGATATTATAATTGCAGAAAACCATTAATGATTAAAAGGAAGAAATGTACCACTTCATTTTGGTGCTGTAGGGCTTCAACCAGCATCCTTTTATGAGATGGTTCAACCCTAAGATTAAGTAAAATGGAACGGGTTAACTCAGTTATAGAAAAAACTTGCGAGAAGACAACTATGCAAAGCACCAACAACAAACTTAAAAAAATTAAAGAGATGAGACAAATACAATTCTATTTTCCAGAGAAGTGAATGTCTGGGAAAGAAAATGCTAACAGCTAAAGGCATCTAGGATACCTTGTGAAGAGTACCATGTGATGTAATGCCAAACTCTTCTGCAAAGCTGGAAGTTCCTCGAATTCAGAAGCAGTATAAGAACGCCCACTAAAATCTTCCAGGTGATCAAAAGCACCTATTTGCCGGCACAGAGATTCTGCTGTAGACTGAAATCATGTATCAAATTACATAGCAGAAAGAAACATCTACTTCAATGTAAAGAAAAAGGAAGGGAAAAAAAGGAAATCTGGATGTATATTACTTTGTTATCCCCGGTGACAACTATGACACGTATACCAGCAGTCATACAAGAAAGCATGGCGCTTCTGACTGCATCCCTCGGCGGATCAAGCATTCCAACCTTAGATTGAAAAGGAAATGTTTTAGTTGAAACTCTTAACATATGTAAGGTATCATGTTCTCCCTCGTCCTATTTTGAGGAATACATACCAATCCAATGAATGTAAGGTCCTTCTCATCATTAAAGGTAAGAGTTTGTTGACCAGTGGGCATTACTTTCAATGCCAGAGCCAAACATCTTAGGGTTTCTTTTCCTGCAAGACTACCCAGGAAAGAAAACAACTAAGTTAGTGTAAAATAAAAGATTGAAAAGATGACTGAAATAGAGAAAAGTTCTATCCTCAAAAATAGTTGGAGACACGGAGCGCACTAAGCAGACATACTGCCTACGTGCAGTGCACCTAATTTTGAGTATGTACAGGAAGAACATATGTATAATTGCAAAAATATATACATGCGTTTCACATATATTCTCCACAAAATGTTATACACTACGCAAACAAAATTTAAATAGCAATATATATAAGAATAACACTTACAGAATTGCATCAAGTTAAAGAATCACAAACATCATTTCAAAATGAGAACCAGAAACATTATGCAGTATGCACCTAATTGGATTGATATCCACATACATTGGATACAAAGTAGAATCCAAACATTACAATGGTATAGATTAGAAGCAGGTTCTGGACAATTAAAAACTAACCTGTGGAATCTGGTCATTAACTCAGCCCGAACATCAGTCATAAGAGGAACAGTAGAACCATCATCATTGCAAAGGATATTTGTGCATCTAGAAATTATGCTCTCAGGGGCCCCTTTTGAAAACATAATCACTTGTTGCTTTCGGCTACAAAGGACACTCATCATTTTGCGGTCGCGAGAAAATTCCAGAAGAGAAACCTTTAAAGCATGACATAGACTGATAAGACGTTCAAGAAAAGGAGGAACACAAGGCGAATCCATCCCCATTTAAACTTAGGGCTGGCCTTGGAAACATAAGCGCATCCAGTCCACTGCATCTTATAATTTCATGAATGTTGAATCGTAATATTTACAACAAAAATAAAAGTAAATAAATTATTAGGCCAAAAAAAAATGAACGATGCCACCATAACCTAAGTTTTGCACATCATGAAGATCAGTATCCAAAAGATGATTCTGATGTGAAAAACCTAGCCTTCTAAAATACTAATATATCTTCTCAGAGTAACAATAAATCCATCGATTACAAATTTCAGTTTCTGGACAAATTTTCAGAAGGTCAAGAGTTCTAAATCAGATAGATTGTTTCTGAAAATGTTATTTGCAATGTGAAAAACCTTTTGTGTATGGGATCCTCGAGCGCCATTTTTGTGGAATTACAAGAGAGATTAGTAGTACATTTAGGCTGACTAAAATCAGTCATGTGAAACCCATATCCAAGAGTAATAATCTTCAAAGTGATAGTTAGTTTTTTTTATCAGCAAAACAATATTTTATATTATGCTAAAGATAATTCTGACATATATATATGAGAGAGAGAGAGAGAGAGAGAAAACCTTCTTATATTGGTTCTCCCAATAACGGTTACAGTAAGATGCGCGCTCATGCTTGCTCAGCATATTTAGAGATGAGGGCATAGAGTCATACCCAGGCAGACCAACCTGATGCACAATAAAATAAGAAAATAATGATTTCCTTCTAATTGACTTTTTGATACAGAAAATTGCTATTTACGTTCTTTAAAAACTACAGTTTTAACTTACCTTTTCTGTTAGAACTCGGAGAGCCACTTCAGTTGACTCGCCAATTTTCTCATAGTTTCCTTTGTCTGGATTGTATTGTAGCATTGACTCGTTGCAAAGGGCAGAACACATAGCAATATGAAGGAGACAGGTAAATTCTGCAGGAAACTCAAGCTGCAGAAGGTCAACAAAAATTAAGTGGGTTATCCAAGCTCTTTGATTGCTCATGTCAACACAGACTATCATGTATGGAAACAGACATTAAGAATATGTTTATTATTTTATGGGTAAAGTATGATATTATTTTATACAATTGAAAAGGAAATAGGATGAGATACCCTTTGATTTCACGGTTTTGGCAAAGAAAATTTTTGAGTTTGATTCTAACTTTTAAAAAAAATTATAAAATGGAAGGAAGGAATTCAGAAATCAAAAAATCATATCAAGCAATATTTTTATTATAGAAGGAAACATTTACCTTCACACCTGCACTGTCAAGAATAATGCCTTCTGGTGCATATGTTGTTCCGCTAACACGGAACTCAGCCGTAACAGCACCATGGTGCACAGAGTTAACAACACATATCTGGAAAGAAGTATCAACGAAATAGTAAGCTAGGAATCGAAACGATTGCTTAAACTACACAGCAATAGGAAAATCGTTTCCAGGTGTATTCTTCCTACTTAATCAATAAAAACTAAAACAATGATTATATTACTTTCACACTAATAAGTAATGACAGAGAGACTGAACAAATGAATTTGCAATACAGAATGAATGTACTGGGAATAACAAAGAACTCCCAGAGTTTCTGAAGTTTACTACCAACCTACTTCTGGGGAATAGCTTAAATAATTAAAATAGGTGAAGCGATATTAAATTTGTATAGGGACGTCATCTGATAATCACCTTTGATACAGACATCATGTTAGTTGTAAGAGTACCAGTCTTGTCACTGCAGATTACTGTTGTGCACCCTAACGTCTCTACTGAAGGCAAAGACCTTACAATAGCATTTAACCGTGCCATTCTTTTTGTCCCAAGAGCTAAGCACCTAATTCAGAAGAAGAAAGAAGCTAAGCACATATTAAAAGAAACAAAATAATATTATGCAATAGATTTGTGATACTGATAACTGATGTGAGCATCGAACTATGGCATCTATAAAACAAAACAGAAAATTAGAACTCGAAATTGCTACTGAGGATTCATTAGATTATTAAATTACAGATCTATATAGAAATCATCAATTGAAATCTCAGAAGTGAAGGGATATCTAATTATTCTATCATGCAATGGGTTCCAACATATTGATAATATGCTAGGTTACATGGACACGCCATATTTTGAAAAAAATCCGTGTCGGATACGTATCCACATGTCCGTGTCGGACACATATTGCATGTAATTTACCTCGAATTTTGATATTTTGCCATGTCCGACAATTCGCATCTGTGTCCGATACGGCGTGTCATTGTAACCTAGATAATATGACATGAACCTCTTTAACAGGATATAAATTTGTGATTTATTAGAAAACACGCCAACATGCTATCAATACACAACTAAAAGTTGAGAAGATCATATCTTAAGTGAAACTCACGTTGTAACAACAGCTGGAAGCCCTTCGGGAATCGCAGCAACTGCAAGTGCAACTGCAATCTAACAGACACAAAGATGAGGTCACAGCTATAACTGACACCGCGAATAACAATTTTTCAAGCGAAAATTTCTTTGTGCAAGAAGATAATTCTGGATAGAAAATTTAATATATCTAAAACTATAAAAAAAAATATGAATAACTAAAGAGGAAATCAGCTTTTGACAGAACATCAACCAAAACTAAATAAATATTATATCCAGATCTGAAATTTGGATATTTGCACAAATCCACTACTGATTTCAAATGAACCACTCGCATTTTTCTGTTCAAACAAGTACAAATGACAACAACTGAACAACACTACGACCCCGTCGATTAACAAACACAAAGGGTTTTGTAGCTTTAGAGGGATCGGCTCTGTATAGTGTATACAAAGGGTACAAGGGCTAATTTGGATATTAATTAGTGGCTTTTCTTAGAGAACTCGTGGAATCATATATCCTTCAATAAAACAACATGCTATGCACACCTTTATTATTCCAATGTCATGCAAATCTAGCACGCCAACAGTTCAAGCATTGCCCTGTACTGAAGGAGCGTGATAACTGACAAGAACAAACTTAATCCATGAAAAATTACCTTGAAATAATGGATTGCTCCTCGCAAGAATCCTCCATGAGAAGGATCACGAAAGTGCCCAATGTTTACAATCCACACCAAGATACATATTCCGGCAATGACCTAAGAAATAACTATGTATAAGGAACATAAATAAATATGGTGCAGTTACAGCAAGCTATTGAGTTTCCATATGTGGACTGCAAATGAAGTTAGGAAATGAGTTGTTGAAAGGGATCAGATTATATTGCATTAGGGACTGTGCAATCAAGATTGACTCTTAATTTCAACAAGAGGCAAATTCAAAACACAGTTGAGACATAGCTACCCAACAAAAGAATGAAACAAGAAGATGCTAACCTTGGCCAAAAAAGTACCAAATTCATCAAGTTTTTTTTTCAATGGTGTCACTTCCTGTGACAAAAGGTTGTAAAAATCAGATAAGATCAACAGAAATAAGAGACCCACAACAAACAGTTATAACGAGAGAGAGAGAGATGTATTCTAGGGTTTTAAACCCTTGGTTTAGTCCCATATTGGTTCACATATTATTAAGGGGTTTTAGAAGCATGTTTGATTGCTATTTTGGTGTTTTTAGCATAGGTTATTTGTAGGTTTATTTATAATTACGAAAATTAGTTGTTTTAGTTTCTATAACTGAATTAGAAGGCTAGCTTCTAAATTCATAGTTCCTTTAGTCTATATATTGAGTTGTACGCCTTTGGCCATACTTGGTTGTTGATTAATACACTTTGTGTTTGTGTGAGAAAGGTTTTCTCTTTGTGTGTTCTTGTTATTGATTATTTGCAGGGTGATTACAAGCGATGACTTGTCATCTCCCTTCTCAAATTTGTGGGTTTCAAGTCCAGTTGTCGCACACAACAACAGTAGTGGTTCTTCGGCGTCACGTTCATATCTATTTGCACACTAGTGCATCAGAGAGAGAGAATCAACACTTACCAGTAACAGAGTAGAATACATTTAACATTTTGCCAAAATACAGAAATCATAAAGAACTTACATCTGTTGTTCTTAACATGGCATCACGTATGCCGCCCATTGCAGTGTTGGAACCTACTCCAACAACAACAGCTCTTGCTCTCCCAGCCACTACTATTGTACCCTGAGAACCAGCACAAGTTGGAGCTCATCATTTGATCGTAATAGAACTAACGAGTATTTACACTACAATTAATACCTATCTACTTATAATCTAAACACAACCAAACATAAATTTTCTAAGGTACCTATGTACAAGCTTGTAAACAAATGGCAAGTTAATCGTGTTTCATTATTTCTTCTTTTCTTTCTTTATGCTCATTTAAAATAAAAATTCATTAGTAGTTCATTATTTTCCAGTAAGAAAGTAAAAGAACTTTCCCCTAGTCCCCTATTTTATAAGTCAAATAACAAAATGCCAATGCCAATGCAATGCTTTCCTTGATATGGATATAAAGTAAAAAGACCGTGCATTTATCGGCTGTTAAGAAATAATAAAGGTACATACTTCCAAGAAACGTGATGCTACAAAAAATGTCAAAAAGACAAATGCAGTTCAAGGAATACACGAATGATGAACGGACATAAAAACAGCAATAAGTAAAAGAAAAAATTGAAATATCAGTGGATCCCAGTTCAACTTTGGATCAAAATCTTAAAAGAAAATTACCGAAAAAAGAATATTTGTCTTATCCTGAAACACAGCATTGGTTGCAGAGGTAGACTCCATCTCTTTTGCAACAGAACAGCTCTCACCTACCATCATCAAACAATACATTCTAGTAGAACTTAGACATGGCCTTGTTTAGAAAGCTTTGCTGCCTAAAGGAAGAAATAAGACTGCACTTGCTCTAGTCATAACATGTAGACCATGGACAAGCAACTTTTAAGAACAGTGAGTAAAATCTTGCCCTGCCAAATTAATCATTGTGCCCGATTTATTCTACTTAGACTCTAGTGCATACCCTAGTGAGGGGATGCAAAGACTCGGTCGTTGACTAGTTTTGATGGCGGTGATATGACTGATACGGGCTAAAGCTGAATAAACTTGTTCTGGTAAAAAATGAAGAAATGGTGGATCCTCTGACAAATGAAATCGGGAAAACGGATGAATGATCACAAATGAGTTTGGAAAGGAAAATTGCAACGCATACCAGTAAGGATTGCCTGATCAACACGAAGTTGATTACTTAGCATCTCAACTGTCCTCATATCTGCAGGAACCTTGCATCCCACTGAAAGCACCACAGATATCCAATATAAGTGAGTAGCAATCATAGTTTATCTAATGATTAAACAGGAACATTAACTGACAGCATGTGTTCCTAGTCTAGTCACCACAAAAAAATACCTCCAACTTCGACAACGTCGCCAGGTACAAGGTCTGTTGCAGGTAGTATTGAGAAGCAACCTGCACAGAGTTGTTTAGCGGGTGTTAGTTATAAAATTTTAAATAACATATTCCAGACCCAATGCCACTAGCTACTACGCGATGTCCAGGTAACATACATGAGAAATTCACAGAATGTCTTCCATAAACCAAACTTCACTAATCATGTGTATCACCCAGGTATGCAACAACATCAAGAATTTTGAAATCTACAAACCATACTGCTGTGTACTGGAATGTTTTCTCACCATTTCTTAGCACTGTAGCAACATCGGCTTGGTAAGCTCGTAACTCCTACATTGGGAACATTGGGGAAAAAAAATAAGGCACAAACGGAAAGCACAAAAAAGTTGTAACATAAATAACAACAGAGAAGACATTATTTTAAGAAACACTGGAATTCATTTCTTTTCCCCCGTCGCCTATACAATAGAAGCAGGAGACAACCAGTAGTACTATATTTCCGCAGGCAAGCAGTAAAACTCACTGGGTAAATGAAAGTTCCTAGCCGGGTCAGATATTTCCAACCTCAAAACTTCACCAACATAAAAGTTCATTTTCATTATCTTTGGAAAGAGAAGTATAAAGACTGTCCCAAGTTACACATTCATAAAGAAAATGAACTGCCTGAGCCAGAACATATACAAGTGTTTAGTAATATAAGAAAACAATACCTCGAGAGCCTTTTCAGCGTTTGTCTCCGTAATTACTCCAACAGCAGCATTTGCAGCCAAGATCATCAAGATGACCTGTTTGGCAAAGAATATCAAATTATGTTTAAGCAATAACTATGGCTAAACTAATATAAACCAGCCTATGCAAAACGGTCGTGTTTCTATGAATGTCAAGCTAAATGGTCTGCTTCCCTTGTGCAACACAAGGTCTGAAGAAGTAAATTGAGGCTCCAGTTAGAGGCTAAAAGTTGAAGGGCAGTTTATCTATTTTATTTATTAGGACTGTATATATTGTATTGTACAACGCAACATCAGAGCCAACATGGTACCAGAATGTGCATATCATCTCTGTGAGTCATTTTCAACACAATCATTTCCATGCATCTAATCTCATCACTTTCACGTATGCAACTTCAAAAGTGTCACTCGTGATGTAATCTAATCATTCATTGGTAAAAGTCATGGCCTGAATCTCTTTTGCACTTGACGTGCTTTATATATTCTCCATAATACTTCAAGCTCCTCTCTTTGTTTTAAGAAGAGATACATGCCTAAGACCACCTTGAAGCTACTTTCTTTAAAAAAAATGTTGGACACTAGCACTCAATTCCATGTTTTATTGTTTGATTACATAGAAACCAACAAAAGTCTATACAAAAAGAAGCTGAAAATCATTGTTTCTCTACAAGTTAAATAATTTTAAGATAGTTAAATAAATATTGTTGGAAATATTTGATAGTGTGGGAAAGGTTGCGCAATGTGATAGGCTAAAATAAGAATACGACTGGAAAAAAGAATAGCCCTCACTAAAATCTCAAGATTTGCATTCAAGAATGTATTCTCACAGAAGGTTCTAAAAAAGCCGTTAAGCCTGTCTCTCCATCAACCAAAGCCAGAACGAATGAAACAACAGCAGCAGCAATCAGTATCTTAACAAGTAAATCATCAAACTGCTTCAGAACAAGTTTCCAAAATGGAGTACCTGAAGCAGAAATAAAACTTTCAATTTACAGGAGTAGCTCAAGCCTCAATGTACCACGAAACTAAATTTTTAGGTATAAAAGAGCTCGGTCCAGATTGCAGAAATGTGCTGATAAGAGTAATCAGCATATTAAGTATACCAGGACACCATAGATAATTTAAAACAAAATATTAAGGAAATAAAGGGTGGGTTAAAATATGACAATTACAAAGAGCAATCTGATTGAACTGTCACAAATATATCTCACTCCATATCTTGCACTTAATTCTAGCACCTCATGAAGAGAAAAATGGGCCTTTCATATAACGTAATTAGGTTGGTCCTTTTTCTAATGTGACACTTCAATCCTACTTTTGTTAATTTCGTTCCTTTTGTGAGTACCTCAAAGTGCATCCAACCATAATCTCAGTCTAAAAACAAACAAAATGTGACAAAAGGAACAATATTTGATTTCCTATTAAAAATGGTCAAACCCCTAATTCCGCATTGTAAAGTAGAATAAAATCTAAAAATACCACAAAAAGAATAAAACTGGATGCAAGATCATCTAGCTGAATCTTCAGGACGAATCAGGAACTATTCAATCACAAAAACCAAATTAGATAATGATGATAATTACATGACTATCTGTATTTAATAATATAACATCATCGGCTGAAATGATGATCTAAGTCAAACCGCACAAGCAAAAGCAAAACAGAAGAAAAACTTGATGATTATGTATAATAAAAAGGTTCACAAGTTACTTACTTTCCTCTTGAGGCAGAACTGCATATTCCAAGAAAATTATGCACGGCAAAAGAAAAGAGGATCAGGCATTTAAATTGAACACAGACACTTCCACAAAAGATGATTATGTTCGTTGCAAATCAAATATGGAACACTACAGTAATAGTTATAGTCATATGATGCTTTTGTTGTTTCAATTAATTCTAAAATAAAAGTCCAACAAGCATACCATTTCTTCCATATATTCTAGCATTTTCCGCAACCTGAAAATAAAAAAGTGAAAATCAAGCTACATTGACCAACCAATTAACATTTTGATTGAAAGCTATAAAAAAAAGAGTTCGCACCTGAGAATCATCGAGTCCTCTAGTCGGGTCCACTCTAAAGAAATCCAAAACCTAATAAAAAAAACAATCAAACTTTAGGAACTGATATCTAATTACCAAGATCGTCAATAATTTGAAAAAATGAGCACGTACTTCTGTAACGGATCGAGCATAAGCGTCTTCCATAGAATTTAGTTACACAGATAGAGAGAGAGAGTGAATCTTGTTGACTGTTTAATAATAATAAATACAAACTTTGTTTTTACCAACTTTAACGGCGCGCACTTTGCGGTACCTTCACGTTTCGACGAATATATGAACTGATTCGGGGATATATGTGTAAATTGCGTGAGTAGCTGGGCAGTGGGCACGAGTTTGGTGCGCAAAATTTCAGCTTGCGAGAAAGCCCTGAGAGTTTGATGAGTGAGTACGCAATGGAGTACGTTCGCTGAAGGTGTGATTCATTTCGTGAAAAAAAAAAGTTCTATTTTAATGTGTAACATTCAGATTGGATCGAACTCGAAATTTTGCAGGAACTTTACACTCTGAATTTGTGGATTTATGTTTCATGTTTTATTACAGTGTTTGTAGTTTGTACAATCCAGTGTTTGCATGTATAGGGGTGATGTTTCAAAATATCCAAAAAAAAAAAACAAAATACGGCGGCTATCAAAATTGTGGATATTTATTTTTTGGCATCACTTGATAATTACTAATTCAAAGAGACAAAGACAATCCCATTGTATGTTTCTAAAATATATGCGTTGTTATAACTTATATGCAAACTTTGAGAGGCGTTCGGTATCACCGTAATTTTATTTGATTATTTTTGTGAAATGTGCATCATTAGTCTTATTCACTGAGGGCTGTCAATGGGTTTCGATAATCCGATAACCAATCCGAACCAAATCGATAAAAAACAGTTTGGGTTTTGATAATTTAGTTTGCCTTCTACCTATCCGAAACCGAACTGATATTGGTTTGGTTTGGATTTGCCATCCATCGAACCGATTAGATAGCATTTTAATAATATTTATAATTAATTTTGTATATGTTTATCAATTGTGTAGTTAAAATTAATTAATTTAATTTAAAATTTAATTGGTTTTATAATTTTTGGTTTGGATTTAGTTTGTAATATATCTTATTGGTTCGATTCGGTTTCGGATTAAATATAATATTATCGGTTCGGTTTGGTTTCGGGTTTCTAATTTTCTTACCAGTTTGTGTTCGAATTTTCCAAAATCCGACCCAAACCGATCTATTGACGGCCCTAATAAAGAGTACGATCAACCAGAAAATTGAGTGAGGGTGAGCCAACCCCCACAACCAAACATAAAAAATAAAATAAAAAAAAATAAATAAAATTCTTTTTTTTTTAAAATAAAAATTAACTAGTTAGTTTCCAAAAAATTCATTTAGGCAAAAATACACTAATTACAATTTTTATCAGTTTCTCTTCTACCATCTAATGGGTCATTTACCATGGATTCTAAGATAAATTTTACAAATAATAGAGCACGCAAATGCACCTAGTACCTACCTATATCTTTATCGGAAAACGTGAGAGATATTCAGTGAAAATAATGGCTCCATCGTTATCCTTATTGTGTTCATTTATCTCCTTTTGAGTCCTATAAAATAATTGGTCAATTGCTAGTTGTACATTCCAACCTTCTAATTCCTTCAAACTAATTGATCCAACTTCAGGTAATTGATATACATATAACTATCTAAGTATCTAACACAGGAAAAAAAAATTGCAAACTCCCTTTTATATTAAATTTTCTTTCTTCACTAAGGTATGCCTTAGGGTCCTCAAATTCACCATTAAATTGAAATATGCTGAATTGGTAAGTGGAGAAGGTTTTGAATATTAATTCTTCATATCAACTCTATTTTCAATAGTTTTGCGACTAACGGGTTAAATGGGGCATGGACGTTACCAATGCGACGATGTATGCTAAGGTTACGGAACGGTTTTTTCGGTTTCGACTTTCGAGCACATCATTATTTTTTTCTCTAGAAGTGAGGTGCGCGAGGGTGTACAGGTCTAGAGTGTCAATTGATGCGACGTACGTTTCACTTCTCTCTCTCTTTTTCTCCAACTTCTTATCTCTTCACCAAAATAAAACTTTCCTCACATAACTCCTATTTTCCGATTATCTCTCACGTTCTCCTCATATAACTCCTCTCTCAACACACTTTTTTGCTCCGCTCACGCCACCACTACTATGAGGTTTTTATAGTCTAAATTCCAACGTATTGATAGAATCTGCTAATATCTAAAACCATTATTGTACAGTGGGCGAAAATGCTCATCTGCGATTTCAGGAGGCCACGTCATCACAATTTTTAAGTGGGTACACAAAGTTAATTAAAAATTATGCCAATATTTTGATTATTTGCGAGTCGGTCCCTACTACAATATATATGGGACGTTGGATTTGATGGAGATTGGACAGATGTTCTCGAGATACATATAATAAGAACAAAACAATTACACGCCCCATCTTTAAACCAATTCGCGATCACTGCGAATCATTCAAACACAAAATTTGAATCTAAAAAAAAAAGTTCAACTTCAATTACAATTAGGAATCCTAAAAACCCAAAACACCTTCAACTTCAACTGCTATTAAGCAAACAAAATAAAACACCCAAATATCAAAAGCCACGAGTTGGGTTTTATTTCACGGTTCTATAAGGATATTGGTTCTTATATTTCGATGCATCGATAAAGCTTAATTAGAACATTTGATATCAGAATCCTCTTTTCTTCTATGGTTCTAATGTAACATCTGATATTGCAATTTGCAGTGCAAGAAATCAAACGAAGAAAGCGTCACAGAAGGAAACGAATTGAAAACCAAGAACCTTGCATCATGAGAGGTGTGTATGCTTGAATTTGTTTATTGAATATAAAATCTGAATTGGATTTCCTATCAATGTGCTCAAATTATGAGTATAATATTTCAAAAAGAAAAAAAAGTGGTCTTTGTGGTGCATCAAATAAACGACCTTCACGCCCCGAGGTAGACTAGCTTCCTCAAATGGTAGGCTAAGATGGCGGCATTAGTCATCCTCCTCGGATCAGATTGAAACTATCAATGACGATTGAACATTGTGTACAACTACCTATACTTAATTACCTGTGCATATATTTTTATGATGCATTTCCCCTCACAAGCATCTATTTAAGGTATTCTTGACGATTCATCTCTTTGTCACCCACAATCTTTACACCCAATCGATTTCTTTTCCTTTTGTTTGTTTTTGGTTTTCTTAAAAATATAATGATATCTTTGTCAGCCCACAATTTTATGATGTTTTTTCGTTTTCTTACACCCACTGACTTATCACCCGTTGTTAACTCGGTATTCCTTTCTTTTTGTACCGCGGTCCGTGGTTTCCAGATTATGTGAGTTGACAAACAAACACGCTTAGATACATTTCTTTCTATATCCATCTTGATTTGATGAGTCTAATTTATAGACTTAAAGGCCGTAATGCTAATATGCTATACAAAGGCAAATCAAAATGAGATTCCAAAGCGTCCCATAGGATAGAGTCCTTTGATCACTATGCTATCCTATTCCACGATACCGAAGGATCAAAAGGTACCGAGATTGTTGAGTGTGTCATGCCCGGCATAACCACTACTTGCTCAAAACACTTGCTAATTGTAGTGATTTATTGCAAGCAATTTATGAGAGCTCATTTCTTTTATTTCCCCTTCCTTATGTGTTTGCGTGTGTTTGATACTTACTTGTGTGACCTCGTTTTCTGCAGATAACATGAAACCGGCGGCGTTGGACCGACAGAGAGGACATGCCATATTGTTAGGTCTACATGAAACCGTGTATGGCCCATCCAGTATGACGTATTTCCATCCTTTTTTATAACGGGTTTTATAGTCTAAATTCCAACGTATTGATAGAATCACCGATATGCTATGGTTGTTTTCGACTTTTCGGTAAGTTGGGCAACGACGTGACCGCATGTACCACCCAAATATCACTCTCCCCGGTACCGGTTCAGCCTTCCCAAGTCCCGATTCTCAACTCAACTATTTAAATGCAAGTATGCACCAATTCTTCCCCACTAAGTGACAAAAAAAGTCATCCACTCTCAGCAATATATCTATTTTGTAGTCAACCACGGGTGATTTCTCACAATCTCACCTGCAAATTCATTCCATAACTGGTTATACTAGCAGCGAACAATGAGAGCACCTCGTCCATCACCAAAACTAGGGGTGACTAGTCCAGTCGAAGAAGAATCAGACCCGGTTCGAACCACGCCTAGTGGCATTAGGAAAAAAGGGGCAGGTGTCAGAGCATGGCTTCTCTTAGATTCAGCAGGTCAAGCACAAGTAGTAGAAGTAGGAAAACACTCAATCATGCGCCGTACAGGTCTCCCAAGACGTGACTTACGTATCCTGGATCCTATTCTATCTTACCCATCAACAGTTCTGGGTAGAGAGAAAGTAATAGTTATCAATCTGGAACATATAAAAGCAATCATAACCGCTCACGAAGTTCTTCTTCTTAATTCTAAAGATCCTTCTGTTACTCCTTTCGGTGATGAACTTCAACACCGCCTTTTGCATTTCCATCACGCTACTACCACTAACCAGGAAAGTAGACGAAGTAGTGGTGATGATGTTGACTCGACTAATTTGTACAACTCGGAAGAAAGACCCGCCTAAGGTTCTCCCTTTTGAATTCGTCGCGCTTGAAGCGTGTCTTGAGGCAGCTTGTAGCTGCTTGGAGAGTGAAGTAAGGGTGTGTTTGTTACGATGGAAACACTATGAAAAGGAAAGGAAAATAAGAGTGGTCCACCTTTTCCATAGTTTTTAAGGTGTTTGTTTACCCATGGAAAAGAAATTGGTTTTTCCATATGAAAACAAAATTATGGAAATGGAAAAGGTTTTGTGTCCTTAGCTAACCCCTGAAAATTTTGTGGAAAGGAAATGAAAGGAAATAAATAGATAGGGACTTACTACTAATACACCCATGACCCAACAATACAATTATTCATTTCCATAGCTTTTGCAAACAAACATGATTATTCATTTTTTCAGTTTTGACTTTCCTTTCTCCAGTTTACCAAATATATACTATTTAAAATTATTTCATTTCCATTCCATTCCATAGTGGACCACCCATTTTATTTTCTTTCCTTTCCATGAGTTAAAATTTAACAAACACACCCTAAGTGTGTATAATCTGATTTGATTACGTTTGAATATCTTTTTCCTATAGCAAATTAGCAACTATTAAATTGTGTTTTTTTTATAAAAATAGGCAAGAACATTGGAGCAAGAAGCGCATCCGGCGTTAGATAAGCTGACTTCAAAGATTAGTACACTCAATTTGGAACGCGTGCGTCAGATTAAAAGTCGATTGGTTGCAATAACTGGTCGTGTTCAGCAAGGCCCAAAATATCGATATCGATCAATATATCGGTGTACCAAAAAACCGATATATATCGGATATTTCGGATATATCCATTTTTTTTGGTAACCAGTCCAAACTATTTAAAATATCGGAAATATCGGATATATATCGGAAATATATTGGAAATATCGGATTTATATTTTAAAATGGTCAAAAAGTCAACCGATATATATCGATTATATCGGCGATATAAAGTTTCATATCGGAAATTCCGATATATATCGGGAAAAAAAGGGTTCTATATTCGGTGGATATATGTCGGAAATATCGATGTCGGTGTACCAAAATACCGATATATATCGGTGATATATCGGATATATCGGCAATATTTTGGTCCATGGTGTTCAGAAGGTCGGTAATGTTGTCTGTAATCCATAGGCTGGAGTGTTAGAAAAATGATTTGCTAAAATCCATTTAAATATGAATGAGTAGTTTGTCTCCCAAGTTACCCCCACTTAAGATGAAATGGGTTTTTCTTGAAACAAGACGTAATGTGAGAAAAACCTTTTCAAAATGATGCATTTGTTTGAAACACAGATTATTATGCGGAAAAGGTGCGACCTTTCGAAATGTGCACCGGTTTGAAAAAACAGATTGTATCATGCCGAAAAGGTGCAACCTTTCGAAATAGGCACCGGTTCAAACTTGATCTGCTATATGCCGAAATGGTGTGTCCTTTCAAACATGTGACTTTTCAAATAGTTGCTTACTTTTTTCCCAAGAGTCCTTGTGTTGTTTTTCGAAAAGGCACCACTCACCTATAAATAGTGGATGAATTTGGAGAGAAAGATACACCGCATCACACAGAGTTCGATCTTTCTCTTCTCCCCTCGTTCTTAGTCAAATACTATGTCAGGTTGTGCCGAGTTTATAGAATGAAGTGCTAGCTTTCTATGAAGGAAATCCGTTCTATCTTGGGAGATAGTTTCCCATCAACCTTCAAGCACCGTGTGAGGGGAAAATCGTCTTAAGGACATAGTGTATCTACACTAAGTTCGGATTTAATTAAGAAGTACAAGACACTTCTACAAGACAAAAGGTTTGTATAGTTTGGTAATTGGTAAAGAGTAAGTACAATTAAGTTGTATATTCCTAACAACTTAAAGGCAGTTTTTCTTGATCTTCTTCTTCTTTTACCCAACGTAATTTGTTTTTTTTTTTTTTTTTTTGGTTTAAAGGAATAACAAAGTGTAGTTGTATTTGAGAATATGGCAACACCACCCGTTAGTCCTATTCATTCTTATTCCCCATTCCATTTCCTCATGGGGAGAAGCACGAAAAGTTCAATGGGCCCGATTTCCGGTAGCCGGCAACAAAAGATGCTCTTCTATCGACCACCACCCTTAACTTGGCAAGGTTTACGTGGGATAAGGCCTCGATGTAAGCTCGATGAAACCGACAAAGGAGAAGGTTTTGGCCAAGGATGCTTGGTTTCATCTTTGATTTCTTGTGTAGAAATTATGTTCTTAAGCGGGTTGGGTGACTCATTATACAATGTGTATAGTGTGTTCAAGACTCGCTAAGGAACTTTGGGGATGGATTGGACAAGAAATACAAGAGTGAAGATCTTTGGCATGAAGAAATTCATAGTTGGCGCGATTTCTTGATTTCAAAAATGGCCGGATAGTAAGACCGTCATAAGCCAAGTCCAAGAACTTCAAGTAATCTTCCATGATGTCATTCGGAAGGAATGACCCTAGGAGAATCTTTCCAAGTGGCTGCTATGATTGAAATTACCACCATCTTGGAAGGATTTTAAGAACTATCTTAAGCATAAACGCAAAGATATGAATCTTGAAGAGTCGATTGTCCGTCTAAGGATAAGAAGATAACCGCCTATCTCGAAGAAAGGGCAAGGATCCCGTGGTGGCAAAGGCCAATATTGTGGAAGGATCTAGTGCTGGGGGGAAAGAGGAAGCGCCAAGACAAAGCTCAAGCGCGAAGCAGAAAGAGTAATGCGCCTACTAAGTTCAAGGGCAAGTCTTAACCGTGGGAAATTTGGACATAAGGCAAGTGAATGTCGCAAGCCAAAGAAGTACAAAAGCAAAAGATGAAGCAAATGTGACAATGGACACGCTTCGATAATGTTAATGACATGAACCTATCTTTGTGGTTTCGAATGTCTCATGATTGGAAATGAAAGGGAATGGTGGGTGGATCCGGTGCTACTCGGCCACATATGCTCCAACAAGTCGATGTTCACCACTTATCATCTTTGTGGAAAAGGAAGAACAACTCTTTTTATGGGGAACTCTTCTACGTCCAAGGTTGAAGGCAAAGGAAAGGTGGTGATGAGGTTGACTTACGGGAAGGAACTAACTCTAAATGAGGTGCTCTATGTGCGACATTCGCAGAATTTGGTTTTCGGTCATTTCTTGGCCGAAGCAAGAATGGCTTTAAGTTAGTCTTTGTTTCGATAAATTTGTACTAACTAAGGTTAGGAATATACAACTTAATTGTACTTACTCTTTTACCAATTACCAAACTATACAAACCTTTTTGTCTTGTAAGTGTCTTGTACTTCTTAATTAAATCCGAGCCTAGTGTAGATACACTATGTCCTTAAGACAGATTTTCCCCCTCTGCGTTGCTTGTTGATGGGGAAACTATCTCCCAAGATAGAACGGATTTCCTTACATAGAAAGCTAGCACTTCAATTTATAGACTCAAATAACACAACATAGTATTTGACTAAGAACGAGAGAGGAGAAGAGAAAGATCGAACTCAGTGTGATCCGTGTATTTTTTCTCCAAATTCATCCACTATTTTCGGGTGAGTGGTGTCTTTTCAAACAACACGGTGACTCTTGGGAAAAAGTAAGCAACTCTTTGAAAAGTCACATGTTTGAAAAGGACACACCATTTCAAACATATAGCTTTTTTGAACAAAGGTGCCTATTTCGAAAAGGTTGCACCTTTTAGGCATGATGCGACTATTTTCAAACCGTGCACATTTGAAAGGTCGCACCTTTTCGGCATAATCTGTATTTCAAACAAATGCATCATTTTGAAAAGGTTTTCTCACATTACGTCTTGTTTCAAGAAAAAACCCATTTCATCTTAAGTGGGGTAACTTGGGAGACAAACTACTCATTCATATTTAAATGGATTTGAGCAAATCATTTTTCTAACAATCCCCACATGAATGAAAATTTGGCTTCTTCTATCATAAACATTGATTTCGTTCTTTTTACAAATGAAAAGATACCGCGATCGTCAAGTAGCATGGGAGGCCTTGAACTTGCCTTAGTGAAAGACGATCGGATTTAATTGGACGATCGGTGAGACTTCAATTAATGTCCTTGAACTGTCACCGTTTGTATAAACCTAGACAATCATCTTCACGCCAGCATCGCCTCCGAATCTTTGTTGGTTCTCACGTTTGTGTTCATTTTGGCCTTGAACACTTCTTGGTTTCGGATAGTGCTTTTGAGACATTTGTCTTTAAAATTCTCATAGAAGCCCCCCTTCGCGAGACTAACATAGGTGATTTCTATAAAAGTATCCCGCAATACTTCACTTGGATAACATAACTTTCCAAGATATAGTAAATCATTAAAAGCTTGACTTATCCGGGTTACCTGGCAGATATGCACCGCCTTATATAGGAATGGGTTAGAGTATAATATTACTCCCGATTGCTAACTAAGTCACAAAACATAATTCAGTTGGCCCATTGAACCTAGATCTTGGGATCTCCGGTCCAACTAGGTTGGTTTTTCCATTATGATGACTCTTGGTTGATTATCTCAAAAGCTTTAAGCCCATTCCCCTTGATAATCTTTTCTCCTTGCTCTCTTGTTAAACCTTTTGTAAGCGGATCCATAATGTTATCTTTTGACCTTACATTGTTGATTGAGATAACTCCATTTGAGAGCAATTGTCTAACGGTATTATGTTCACGACGATATGTCGAGACTTCCGTTATACATGCTACTCTACGTGCTCTACCAATAGCAGATTGGTCATCACGGTGTATACAATAATCTGGCTGTACCAATTTAGCCCAGTTTGGAATATCCTCTAAGAAGTTTCGAAGTCACTCAGCTTCGTCTACAGCCTCGTCCAACGCTATGAATTCTGATTCCATATATAGTGGACCTTGCTATGTACGTTTGCTATAAGGATTTCTTTGAAATTTATGCATCTCTCCTAGAGCAAAACACCACATTTGATGTCTTTTGAGTAATGCTTCAACAAATTTCTAATTTTGAATTGATTAATTCAAGAAGATACATGATCCCCCACATTTTTTTAATTTCTCATGACAAAGTCAATAAATTAGAAAACCATTTAGATATATGTTTTTCAAGTGAGGCGTCTTGTTAAAGAATGTCACATATCATTCATATAGTGTCGAAACACTTCTAAGACCTCAATTTTGCTTACAAGTATGCTTACAGAACAATATCTTAAACAATCTTCTTTATTGGCACTCTTTGGGCAATAGTAAAATGCATACATCTTACAAATAATACAATATTTTTAGAACCCTTTTAGACTAGCCATTCCTAACATCGGAATGAAGCAAGGATTCTCGGAATCTTGGATCCTAATTCTCCAAGTGTGGCATTACCACCACCTTGTTTGCTTTCAAGAAGTCCATTCCAAGAATGACTTGAAAATGGTCTAAGCGAGCTACCATCGAGGGTCCACCTTTCCTCGCCGGTTATTGCATCTTGGAAGGATTTTAAGAACTATCTTAAGCATAAACGCAAAGATATGAATCTTGAAGAGTCGATTGTCCGTCTAAGGATAGAAGAAGATAACCGCCTATCGAGGAAGAAGGGCAAAGGATCCCATGGTGGCAAAGGCCAATATTGTGGAAGGATCTAGTGCTAAGGGAAAGAGGAAGCCAAAGACAAAGCTCGGCGCGAAGAGTAGTAATGCCTACTAAGTTCAAGGGCAAGTCTTCTGTTGTGGAAAATTTGGACATAAGGCAAAGTGAATGTCGCAAGCCAAAGAAATTACAAAAGCAAAAGATCTGAAGCAAATGTGACAATGGACACGCTTTACGATAATGTTAATGACATGAACCTATCTGCTGTGGTTTTCGAATGTCTCATGATTGGAAATGAAAGGGAATGGTGGGTGGATACCGGTGCTACTCGCCACATATGCTCAACAAGTCGATGTTCACCACTTATCATCTTTGTGGAAAAGGAAGAACAACTCTTTATGGGGAACTCTTCTACGCCCAAGGTTGAAGGCAAAGGAAAGGTGGTGATGAGGTTGACTACGGGAAGGAACTAACTCTAAATGAGGTGCTCTATGTGCCCGACATTCGCAAGAATTTGGTTTTCGGTCGTATTTCTTTGAGCAAGAATGGCTTTAAGTTAGTCTTTGTTTTACGATAAATTTTGTACTAACTAAGAATGATGTATTATTAAATTGGGAAAATCTATCTTGGGATGGACTCTTTAGGATATCTTGTTTTACTATTGCGCCAAAGAGCGCCAATAAAGTTGAATCTTTTGTTTACTTGATTGAGTCTTCACATGTATGGCATGGTAGATTAGGACATGTTAATTATGATACCTTGCGTAGATTAATTAATTTGGAATATATACCAAAGATAAAAATAGACCCACACCATAAATGTGAAACTTGTGTAGAATCCAAGTTGACCAGATCATCCTTTCATTCCATTGAAAGAAGTCTTGAACCTCTAGACTTAATACATCTGATATATGTGATCTTAAGTATGTACAAACTAGAGGTGGTAAAAAGTATTTCATTACTTTTATTGACGATAGCACTAGATATAGTTATGTTTACTTGTTGAGAAGTAAAGATGAGGCAATTGAAGTGTTCAAGCATTATAAAAATGAAGTTGAAAATCAACTAAGCAAAAAGATTAAGGCTATAAGGGGTGATAGAGGAGGTGAATATGAAATCTTTTTGAAGGTTTCGATTCGAACATGGAATCATTCATCAAACTACGGCTCCTTATTCACTCAATCAAATCAAACGGTATTGCAGAGCCTTAAAACCGAACTCTAAAAGAGATGATGAACGCTATGTTGTTAAGTTACGGTTTGCCCCAGAATTTGTGGGGAAGCTTTGCTTTCTGCCAATTACATTCTCAACAAGATTCCTAACAAGAAGACGCTTTAAAACACCATACCTAATTGTGGAAAGGTCATCGGACTTCCTACTAATTCTTAAAAGTGTGGGGGTGTCTTGCTAAAGTGGAAGTCCCTAAACCTAAGAAGGTGAAGATAGGACCCAAGACTATTGATTGTGTATTCATTGGATATGCAAACAATAGTAGTGCATATCGTTTTTACGGTTCATAAATCGAGATTCAAGATATACATGTTAATACAATTATAGAGTCAAGGAATGCTTCATTCTTTGAAAAGATGTTTCCATTATAACATGTGTATATAGAGTCAAGTTCAACAAAGAGAACTTTAGATGCTACAACTAGTAACCATCCTACACAAAGTTTTAAATTGAGGAGGAACCTAGGCGTAGCAAAAAGGTCAAGGACGTCAACGTCTTTTGACCTGATTTTCTAACATACTTGTTGGAAAATAATCCTCAAACGTTCAAGGAGGCAATGTCATCTCCGAAGCTACTTATTGGAAAGAAGCAATAAATAGCGAGATTGAATCCATAATGCAAAAATCATACATGGGAATTGGTAGATTTACCACCGGGTTCCAAGACTTTGGGATATAAGTGGATATTCACAAAGAAATTTAAGACTGATGGATCAATCGACAAGTATAAAGCTATACTTGTGGTCAAAGGCTTTAAACAAAAGGAAGGATTGGATTATTTTGACACTTACTCTCCAGGTTACAAGAATAACTTCCATAAGAATGCTAATAGCAATAGCATCAATACATGGATTTGAGATACATCAAATGGATGTAAAAAGGCGGCATTCTTGAATGGTGAGTTAGATGAAGAAATATACATGGAACAACCCCGAAGGGTTTATTGCTCTGGACAAGAAAGGAAAGTTTGCAAGCTTGTTAAATCTTTATATGGATTAAAGCAAGCACCTAAAAACAATGGCATGAGAAATTTGACAATGCAATGTTGTCAAACGGTTTCAAAATAAACGAGTGTGACAAGTGTGTCATGTCAAAAGCACTCAAAAGGGATGTGTCATTGTTTGTCTCTATATGTAGGCGATATGCTAATTTTGGGTAGTAATATGGATGTCATAAAATCTACCAAACAAATGTTGTCTAGTAAGTTTGACATGAAAGATTTAGGTGTATTTGATGTTATCACAGGAATTAAGATCTCTAGGATGGAGGATGGACTTGTTCTATCACAATCTCATTACATTGAGGCGATTCTTGACAAGTTCAAGAAATATAACATCACACAAAAAGGTCACCGGTTGACGTAAATCTTCATTTAGCCAAAAAATCGGAGATAGCATATCTCAACTAGAATACTCTCGTATACTTGGTAGTTTAATGTATGTCATGAACTGTACAAGGCCTGACATAGCATACTCTGTGAGCAAACTAAGTCGATATACGAGTAATCCTGGCAGAGATCATTGGACTGCCATATTGAGAGTTTTGGGATACTTAAAGTATACTCAGAATTTTGGTTTGCACTATACAAGATATCCAGCCGTTAAGAACATGTCTTCAGAATGTGGTAATTGTAGGAAACTTATTCCAAAAATATACTTATTGTTAAGTAAACAAGAAAATCAAATTGATATGAACAAACCTTTAATATCAACAAACAAACAAACCTTTTAGTTCAACTAATGAACTTAATTTACCAATGATTAAATCCGAAGCCTAGTGAAAATTCACTATGTCCTTAAGATGATTTTCCCCTCACGGTGCTTGAAGGTTGATGGGAAACTATCTCCCAAGATAGAACGGATTTCCTTCTATAGAAAGCTAGCACTTCAATTCTATAGACTTCGGTGAACCACAACATAGTATTTGACTAAGAAAGAGGGAGAAGAGAAAGAGGAACTACTGTGTGATCCGGTGTCTTTTTCTCTCCAAATTCATCCACTATTTATAGGTGAATGGTGCCTCTTGAAAGAACACGTGACTCTTGGGAAAAAGTAAGCAACTCTTTGAAAAGTCACATGTTTGAAAAAACACACCATTTCGGCATAAAACTAATCGTTTCGAACCGATGCCTATTTGAAAAGGTCACACCTTTTTCGGATGATGACTTGTTTGAGGAACCGGCACATTTCGAAAAGTCGCACCTTTTAAGATGATGAATCGTTTGAACTAGTGCACCATTTCAAAAGGTTTTGCTCACTTTACGTCTTGTTTCAAGATAAAACCCATTTCATCTTAAGTGGTGTAACTTGGGAGACAAACTACTCATTCATATTTAAATGGATTTGAGCAAATCATTTTTCTAACAATCCCCACATGAATGAAAATTTGGCTTCTTTTATCATAAACATTGGATTGTTCTTTTACAAATGAAAAGATACGCGATCGTCAAGTAGCATGGGAGGCCTTGAACTTGCCTTAGTGAAGACGATCGGTTTTTAATTGACGATCGTGGACTTCTATTAATGTCCTTGAAGCTGTCCACCGTTTGTATAAACCTAGACAATCATCTTCACGAGCATACCTTCTCGAATCTTGTTGGTTCTCACGCGTTTGTGTTCATTTTGGCCTTGAACACTTCTTGGTTTGAGATAGTGCTTTTGAGACATTTGCCTTTAAAATTCTCATAGGCGCCCCACTTCGCGACTAACATAGGTGATTTCTATAAAGAGTATCATCCCGCAATACTCCACTTGGATAACATAACTTTCCAAGATATAGTAAATCATTAAAAGCTTGACTTATCCCGGTTACCATGGCCGGATATGACCGCCTTATATAGGAATGGGTTAGAGTATAATATTACTCTCCAAAGGCTAACCGAGTCACAAACATAATTGATTGGCCCATTGAACCTAGATCTTGGGATCTCCAAATAACTAGGTTGGTTTTTCCATTATGATGACTCTTGGTTGATTATCTCAAAGGCTTTAAGCCCATTCCCTTGATAATCTTTCTACTTGCTCTCTTGTTAAACCTTTTGTAAGCGGATCCAATGTTATCTTTGACCTTACATAGTCGATTGAGATAACTCCATTTGAGAGCAATTGCCTAATCCGGTATTATGTCTACGGACGATATGTCGAGACTTCCGTTTATACATGCTACTCGGCTCTACCAATAGCAGATTAGGCCGGGCCACAGCAGGTATTAATAACCTGCGCAACAGTGGATTCTTTAGAATATCCTCTAAGAAATTCCGGCCACTCTGCTTTTCTCCAAAATTCTCATTGTCCAATGCTATGAATTCTCGATTCCATAGTGGACCTCACTATCGCGACGTTTGTTTTGAGGATTTCAAGAGATTTATGCATCTCTCCAGAGTAAAACACCACATTTGATGTCTTTTGAGTAATGCTTCAACAAATTTCCAATTTTGAATTGATTAATTCAAGGAGATTCATAATCCCCACATTTTACCAATTTCTCTGACAAAGTCAATAAATTGGAAAACCATTTAGATATATGTTTAGCAAGTGAGACGCGTCTTGTTAAAGAATGTCACATATCATTCATATAAAACACTTCTAAGACCTCAATTTTGCTTATAAGTATGCTTTACGAAACAATATCTTAAACAATCTTCTTTATTGGCACTTTTGCCCTTGATAGTAAAAACACATACATCTTACAAATAATAAAATATTTTTTAGAACCCTTTTAGCACCGTACCATTCCTAACATCCGGAATAAAGCAAGGATTCTAGGAATCTTGGATCATAATTCCCTCCAAGTGTGGCATTACCACCACCTTGTTGGCTTTCAAGAAGTCCATTCCAAGAATGACTTGAAAATGGTCTAAGCGAGCTACCATCGGTCCACCTTTCCTTCCTTGCCGGTTATTGCATCTTAATGTCAACTTCCAAAGCGAGTCCTTTCACCGGTTAAACTGCTTGGTTCAAGCCTCTCATAGAGCTGTACATTCTCGGGCGAAGTTTCAATCCAATAATACCGGATACATACTTCGAGAGATTAACATTATGAGTTGAACCAGTATCTACCATTGCTAGTAGACACCCGTAGTTGTTGAGTTCCACTTCTACGAACATAAGGTCATCATCGGGGACCAAAATATTCATACCATTCAACGAACTAGTAGGTAAAGCAAATGAAATAGGAATAACATTAATAGGAGAACCTGGTGGTGTTGTCATTTCTATTCTGAAATAGAAACACACCTTGTTATTCTTTAAAACAGAAACAAATTCTGAAATAAAAAATTCACTCACAAAATAATATGTGAACTTGCTACTGTTTGAGAAAGAATTGGTGTTGAAAGTACCTTTTCAGTAACAGACCAACAATGCATGAGATGTCCTTTTCAGAAGGTTCAAAATTGAAAACAATTTACCGTTCTCAGTAAAAGACAAAGACCATTTGAAACAATCTTCTCGAAATGCAGCCTCTAAAGAATGTTTTGTTTCCTGTACAAACCAATTTACTGGTTTCACCGCCAAAACAGTTAACTGTCGTATTCACAATTGCCCCGTAAAAGTTTTAAATCGTACTTGCCAACAGGTGTGGTCCCATGGTCTAATGGTAATGACATATCCTTGTCTCTTGCTGGTTATTACCAACTGGTAAAAGTCGATAATTCAAAACCTCGAGAATTTAATTAGAAACGATTGTCTACTTCTGTCTTTTACTGTGTAGAAACAATTTGCTTTGAAAGTCACGTGGAGAACATAACAATTCTCTAATAGAGTAATAAGTACAAAACCTTTAAAGTTGAATCATTAGTTTAGCATGTGCATTTCGTACTTTCTGACACATGTCATCCATTAAGTAAGTCTAGCGGTTAGGACATTAGACTCTCCAAATTTGTACCTTAAACCGTCTTATTCACAACAGCAATAACTGCTAACATAACGGGTTTGGAAAAGAAATGTACCTGTTCGCAACTTTTCATAATTGTAACGTAAATTAATTAACGAACCCACTTTAACCAACGAGAAGAAACTGCCATGTGGTTATGCAAATACCATTTTTGGCGCTATCAAAGAAATCCAATTCACATATGACATACTTGATATTTGTACCAATTCCATGCGTCAGATTCAGTATTTATGGTGATAAAATTTTCTGCCACATTACAATCTTTTCCGCTAACGTCTTTCATGAGATCTCTAGGAATGGAGGATGGAGGAGGAATTAAGGAACTTTGGGATTCGTTGGACAAGATTGTTAGAAAAATGATTTGCTCAAATCCATTTAAATATGAATGAGTAGTTTGTCTCCCAAGTTACCCCACTTAAGATGAAATGGGTTTTTAAAACAAGACGAATGTGAAAAACCTTTTCAAACGATGATTTGTTTCAAACAAATAAGCATTATCGAAAAAAAGGTCGCGACCTTTCGAAATGTCTTATTTGGTTTAAAACAGTCAGTCATCATGCCGAAAAGGTGCAAACCTTTCGAAATAGGCACCGGTTCAAAAAATCTATATATCGAAATGGTGTGTCCTTTGAAACATGTAACTTTTCAAAGAGTTGCTTACTTTTTCCCAAAGAGTATTTGTGTTGTTTGAAAATGCACCACTCACCTATAAATAGTGGATGAATTTGGAGAGAAGAAGACACGGATCACACGCAGAGTTCGATCTTTCTCCTCCGCTCTAGTCAAATACTATGTTGTTTATTTGAAGCATATAATTGAAGTCTTAGCTTTCTATAGAAGGAAATCCGCTCTATCTTGGGAGATAGTTTCCCATCAACCTTCAAGCACCGCGGAGGGGAAAATCATCTTAAGGACATAGTGTATCTACACTAGGCTCGGATTTAATTAAAAGTACAAGACACTTACAAGACAAAAGGTTTGTATAGTTTGGTAATTGGTAAAGAGTAAGTACAATTAAGTTGTATATTCCTAACAACTTAAAGATGATTTCTTTTTCTTCTTCTTTACCCAACGTAATTTGTTTCGTTCTTTTTCTTTTTTTTGGTTTAAAGGAATAACAAAGTGTAGTTGTATTTCGAGAATGGCAACACCACCGTTAGTCCCGGCATTGCATCATTCTCCCCATTATGTTCCTCATGGGGAGAAGCCTCGAAAAGTTCAATGGAACCGATTTCGTTACCGGGCAACAAAAGATGCTCTTCTATCCGACCACCCTAAACTTGGCAAGGTTTCTACATGGGATAAGGCTCCGATGTAAGCCGATGAAACCGACAAGGAGAAGAAGGTTTTAGCCAAGGATGCTTGGTTTCATGCCGATTTTCTTGTGTAGAAATTACGCCCCTTAGTGGGTTGGCCGACTCATTATACATTGTGTATAGTGTGTTCAAGACTCGCTAAGGAACTTTGGGATTCATTGGACAAGAAATACAAGAGTGAAGATCTTTGGCATGAAGAAATTCATAGTTGGCGATTTCTTGATTTCAAAATGACGGACGGATAGTAAGACCGCCATAAGCCAAGTCCAAGAACTTCAAGTAATCCTCCATGATGTCATTCTTTGAAGGAATGACCCTAGGAGAATCTTTCAAGTGGCTGCTATGATTGAGAAATTACCACCATCTTGGAAGGATTTTAAGAACTATCTTAAGCATAAACGCAAAGATATGAATCTTGAAGAACCGATTGTCCGCCTAAGGATGAGGAAGATAACCGCCTATCCGAGAAGAAGGGCGGCAAGGATCCCATGGTGGCAAAGGCCAATGTTGTGGAAGGATCAAGTCTTGCGGAAAGAGGAAGCACCAAGACAAAGCTCAAGCGTGAAGAGAGTAGTACACCTACTAAGTTCAAGGGCAAAGCGCTTCTGATTGTGGGAAGGCCGGACATAAGGCAAGTGAATGTCGCAAGCCAAAGAAGTATAAGAAGCAAAAAGATCAAGCCAATGTGACAATGGACACGCTTTTAACAATGTTAATGACATGAACCTATCTCCGTGGTTTCGAATGTCTCATGATTGGAAATGAAAGGGAATGGTGGGTGGATACCGGTGCTACTTCGCCACATATGCTCCAACAAGTCGATGTTCACCACTTATCATCTTTGTGGAAAAGGAAGAACAACTCTTTATGGGAAACTCTTCTACGCCCAAGGTTGAAGGCAAAGGAAAGGTGGTGATGAGGTTGACTGACGGAAAGGAACTAACTCTCGAATGAGGTGCTCTATGTGCCCGACATTCGCAAGAACTTGGTTTTCGGGGTCATTTCTTGAGCAAGAATGGCTTTAAGTTAGTCTTTGTTTCGATAAATTTATACTAACTAAGAATGATGTATTCGTGGGAAAGGGCTATCTTCGGGATGGGCTCTTTAGGATGTCTTGTTTTACTATCAGCCAAAAAGCCAATAAAATTGAATCTTCGTTTACTTGATTGAGTCTTCACATGTATGACATGGTAGATTAGGACATGTTAATTATGATACTTTATGTAGATTAATTAATTTGGACTATATACCAAAATTAAAAATAGAACCATACCATAAATGTGAAACTTGTGTAGAATCCAAGTTGACGGATCATCCTTTCATTCTATTGAAAGAAGCATCGAACCTCTAGACTTAATACACAATACGATATATGTGATCTTAAGAATGCGTCTTGGACTAGAGGTGGTAAAAGTATTTCATTACTTTTATTGACGATAGCACTAGATATAGTTATGTTTACTTGTCGAGAAGTAAAGATGAGGCAATTGAAGTGTTCAAACACTATAAAAATGAAGTTGAAAATCAACTAAGCAAAAAGATTAAGCGCTATAAGGGTGATAGAGGAGGTGAATATGAATCACCTTTTGAAGGTTTCATCGCTCAACATGGAATCATTCATCAAACTACGGCTCCTTATTCAATTTTCAATCAAACGGTATTCATGGAACGAAAACCGAACTCTAAAAGAGATGATGAATGCTATGTTGTTAAGTTCGGTTTACCCCAAAATTTTGGGGGAAGCTTTGCTTTCGCCAATTACATTCTCAACAAGATTCCTAACAAGAAGACGCTTTAAAACACCATACCTAATTGTGGAAAGGTCATGTGGACTTCCTACTTAATTCTTAAAAGTGTGGGGGTGTCTTGCTAAAGTGGAAGTCCCTAAACCTAAGAAGGTGAAGATAGGACCCAAGACTATTGATTGTGTATTCATTGGATATGCAAACAATAGTAGTGCATATCGTTTTCGGGTTCATAAATCGAGATTCAAGATATACATGTTAATACAATTATAGAGTCAAGGAATGCTTCATTCTTTGAAAAGACGTTCCAGATAACATGTGTATAGAGTCAAGTTCAACAAAGAGAACTTTAGATGCTACAACTAGTAACCATCCTACACAAAGCTTAAATTGAGGAGGAACCTAGACGAAAGCAAAAAGGTCAAGGACGCCAACGTCTTTTGGACCTGATTTTCTAACATACTTGTTGGAAAATAATCCTCAAACGCTCAAGGAGGCAATGTCATCTCCGAAGCTACTTATTGGAAAGAAGCAATAAATAGCGAGATTGAATCCATAATGCAAAATCATACATGGGAATTGGTAGATTTTACCACTGTGTTCCAAGACTTTGGGATATAAGTGGATATTCACAAAGAAATTTAAGATGATGGATCAATCGACAAGTATAAAGCTAGACTTGTGGTCAAAGCTTTTGACAAAAGGAAGGATTGGATTATTTTGACACTTACTCTCCGCCACAAGAATAACTTCCATAAGGATGCTAATAGCAATAGCATCAATACATAGATTTGATATACATCAAATGGATGTAAAGACGGCATTCTTGAAATGGTGAGTTAGATGAAGAAATATACATGGAACAACCGAAAGCGGTTTATTGCTCCCCGACAAGAAAGGAAAGTTTGCAAGCTTGTTAAATCTTTATATGGATTAAAGCAAGCACCTAAACAATGGCATGAGAAATTTGACAATGCAATGTTGTCAAACGGTTTCAAAATAAACGAGTGTGACAAGTGTGTCTATGTCAAAAGCACTCAAAAGGGATGTGTCATTGTTTGTCTCTATATAGACGATATGCTAATTTTGGGTAGTAATATGGATGTCATAAAATCTACCAAACAAATGTTGTCTAGTAAGTTTGGCATGAAAGATTTAGGTGTCGCTGATGTTATCCTAGGAATTAAGATCTCTAGGATGGAGGATGGACAAGATTGTTGAATCTTTCATGTTGTTAGAAATGGCATGAGAAATTTGACAATGCAATGTTGTCAAACGGTTTCAAAATAAACGAGTGTGACAAGTGTGTCTATGTCAAAAGCACTCAAAAGGGATGTGTCATTGTTTGTCTCTATATAGACGATATGCTAATTTTGGGTAGTAATATGGATGTCATAAAATCTACCAAACAAATGTTGTCTAGTAAGTTTGGCATGAAAGATTTAGGTGTCGCTGATGTTATCCTAGGAATTAAGATCTCTAGGATGGAGGATGGACTTGTTCTATCACAATCTCATTACATTGAGGCGATTCTTGACAAGTTCAAGAAATATAACATCACACAAAAAGGTCACCAATTGACGTAAATCTTCATTTAGCCAAAAATATCGGAGATAGCATATCTCAACTAGAATACTCTCGTGATACTTGGTAGTTTAATGTATGTCATGAATCTGTACAAGGCGACATAGCATACTCGTGAGCAAGCTAAGTCGATATACGAGTAATCCCTGGCGAGAGATCATTGGACCGCCATATTGAGAGTTTTTGGGATACTTAAAGTATACTCAGAATTTTGGTTTTGCACTATACAAGATATCCGCCGTTCGCCCAGAAAGATGCTGCGATGCTAATTGGATATCCGACACTAAAGACTCAAAGTCCACAAGTGGATATGTTTTACACTTGGAGGTGCAATTTGTTTCTTGGAAATCCTCAAAACAAACGCATAGCGAGGTCCACTATGGAATCAGAATTCATAGCATTGGACAGAAAGGCCGAGAAGAAGCAGAGTGGCTTCAAATTTCTTAGAGGATATTCCAAAATGGGCTAAACACGTCGCCAAGAAGTTGTGTATACATTGTGATGACCAATCTGGCTATTGGTAGAGTTAATGAGAGTAGCATGTATAACGGGAAGTCTCGACATATCGCCGTAGACATAATACCGATTAGACAATTGTTTCAAATGGAGTTATCTCAATCGACTATGTAAGGTCAAAGATAACATTCGCGGATCCGCTTTACAAAAGGTTTAACAAGAGAGCAAGTAGAAAGATTATCAAGGGAATGGGCTTAAAGCTTTTGAGATAATCAACCAAGAGTCATCATAATGGAAAAACCAACCTAGTTATTTGGAGATCCCAAGATCTAGGTTCAATGGGCCAACTGAATTATGTTAGTGACTCGCTTAGCACCGGAGAGTAATATTATACTCTAACCCATTCCTATATATAAGATGCTGCATATCCGCCATGGAGAACCGGGATAAGTCAAGCTTTTAATGATTTACTATATCTTGGAAAGTTATGTTATCCAAGTGGAGTATTGCGGGATACTCTTTATAGAAATCACCTATGTTAGTGCGGTGGGGCGCTTCTATGAGAATTTTAAAGACAAATGTCTCAAAAGCACTATCGAAACCAAGAAGTGTTCAAGGCCAAAATGAACACAAACGTGAGAACCAACAAGATTCGAGGCGGTGCTGCGTGAAGATGATTGTCTAGGTTTATACAAACGGCGACAGTCAAGGACATTAATGAAGTCCATCGATCGTCCAATTAAATCCGATCGTCTTTCACTAAGGCAAGTTCAAGGCCTCCCATGCTACTTGACCTGATGCGGTATCTTTTCATTTGTAAAAGAACAGAAATCCGATGTTTATGATAGAAGAAGCCAAATTTTCATTCATGTGGGGGATTGTTAGAAAAATGATTTGCTCAAATCCATTTAAATATGAATGAGTAGTTTGTCTCCCAAGTTACCCCACTTAAGATGAAATGGGTTTTTTCTTGAAACAGTACGTAATGTGAGAAAAACCTTTTCAAAATGATGCATTTGTTTGAAACAGTGCATTATGCCGAAAAGGTGCGACCTTTCGAAATGTGCACTGGTTTGAAACAGTGTATCATGCCGAAAAGGTGCAACCTTTCGAAATAGGCACTGGTTCGAAACAGTGCTATATGCCGAAATGGTGTGTCCTTTCGAAACATGTGACTTTTCAAAGAGTTGCTTACTTTTTCCCAAGAGTCACTGTGTTGTTTCGAAAAGGCACCACTCACCTATAAATAGTGGATGAATTTGGAGAGAAAGATACACCAGATCACACAGAGTTCTGATCTTTCTCTTCTCCCTCTGTTCTTAGTCAAATACTATGTTGTGTTATTTGAGTTTATAGAATTGAAGTGCTAGCTTTTCTATAAGGAAATCCGCTCTATCTTGGGAGATAGTTTCCCATCAACCTTCAAGCACCGGAGGGGGGAAAATCTGTCTTAAGGACATAGTGTATCTACACTAGGTTCGATTTTAATTAAGAAGTACAAGACACTTACAAGACAAAAGGTTTGTATAGTTTGGTAATTGGTAAAGAGTAAGTACAATTAAGTTGTATATTCCTAACATGGAGTTCCCCTCCCACGTAGAATTTGCACTTATTTGCTTGAGTGGCTACTTATTTGCACACAGGTAGATGTGTTACAGTTGTATCAAATTTCGTAGCTGCGTAATTAGTGATATACTCTTTTTAGCATAAAGATATGTGAGAAGCTAGATTTCATATTGAAGGCACGGTATACGCATAGTTCAAGATTACGGAATTAGGAAAACTTCAAACACCAAAAATCCGCCCGTTATTCCAACATTTTCTGAGAAAAAATCAGAATTTATATTTTTCACACTTTATTTTAATTTTTCAATATCTGAAAAACCATAATATTATGTTATTTGTTTTGTCAACTAATTTTTTTTTTTTTTATATAGATAAGTTAAGTGTTCGTGATTCCGAACGACTTCAGAGTTCCATCTAATATTTCAGTTTTTCAAAAAACCATAATTCTAAATATATAGTTGAAATATTGATTATTCTGAAATCAATTGAAATTCCAAATATAAGAAATTTGATGAATTTTGGTTTTTAGATTTGTCGAAATTCCAAAAATTCTTAAACCCCGAACTATGGATAAAGTGCATCTAATTGTCTTATTATTTGTTTTTTTTTTGTCAAATGCTATATGGATTAATGGTTAGAAGAGTATGCACTCTGCAAAACATATGATAACAGCAACAAGACCATATTTTCAGATGAAGTACGTGTGCGTGTACCAAACTACAAATAGTCCAATACCAATGTGGGCTTGTGTTTTTCAGATGCAAGTCAAACTAACTAACAAAGTCTAGCAAATATAACTAAATACAATTATTCTATTTTATTTTTTACTAGGATATGCCCGTGCCGTACGACATGGATGAAATCGACGCGCCTTCGGCACTATCTCCTTTACCAGTCTAATTGGTCATTATCTATAAACCCAATAGCATTAATTGGGTCAGCTATATATGTAGTACAATGTTAAATGTGGAAGCCCAACAGTTTATAGGCTAGGTGTTTATAAGCCCAACCGCAATTGTTGACTTTTGAGTGATTTTTAGATAGATCATATGGACACTGATTTGATTTAACAAAATTGCACAAACTCCTAAATCACTTGGGTTCGTCATGTTATATTTTGTGAAGAAGATTTATAGCCGCCGGATGGGGCCCTTCGGCCCCCCCACACCGTTCTGTTTTGTTAGATAGATAGATAAAATTGACAACTCAAAGACTAATTGATATGTTCAAGCCCTTAAGGAAAGGGAAATTTACAATTTTACCATGACTAAATTTTTTTGTCCAAAATCCAGGGTGAGCCGCCGCATACCCTGCCCCCTGACTCCACCATTGTAGGCGACTAACAGTAGACATCAAACAAATTGTTGGTACTAGGTTCTACAATTATACCTTTATGTCCAAAATGTCCAATAACGTGTGAGATAGGTTGCCAGTATCCAGTGAGTTCAGGACGGGAGCTTGTGATTTTATGTATAAAATGTCTAAACATGTTTTTATAGAACCTTTGAACTAGTGGTTGTACTTTTATATTGTTAATTTGTTATTATGAAGTTATTGTCTCAAATGCTGCCAAAAATAGCTATCTTACTTTCTTCTCTGATAGCAGGTTTTTTATTCATGTATTATTATTATTATTATTATTATTATTATTATTATTATTATTACAAAACAAAATAATAATGAGGTTAGTTTTGGTTTTCAGAATTAATTTTTGTGTGACTAATTAGGCTCCACAATGCTTCGTGGAATAGAATAGAAAGAGGTGTACTTCTTTTTCTACCGGGAATGAAAATGTTATCTTAATAACTTAAGTAAGAATGTTATTTTAATAATTTGGAAAAAAAAAAGTGACATTTTTTTTTTCTGGCCTTGAATTAAAGTGGAAAAGTTTTTTTTTTTTTTTTTTTTTTTTTTTTTTTTTTTGTCGTTGTTATTATTTATTTCTGACACTATTTTTATATTATTTAGTAAAATTTAAATATTTATTTTTTTTTTGGTAAAGAGTCAATTTAAATATTGAATTAACTGGAAAGAACACACGACTTCATTGTTATGAGCAAGATTAACATGACTTGTGACCCTGTTTTTAATTAACTTCATTTTTGAGTTTATGTTCCTTTTCAGTAGTTTGTTGATAGTGATTTTGAAACCTGTTTGTTATGGCTACTGGTATTTTTTTTTATTTTTTATTCTAATTCATATTTTTTTTCAAATTCATATTTTTTTTTCTAATTAATCTTTTCATTTTTTGTGTCCAGGCAAGAAAAGATCTACAAAGATCGAGATCCCGTGTACAAACGATGGTTGCAAGAAGGTTTTTCAAACAATGGAGATGTGTACTGAGCATGTAATGAAGGTTTGTAAAAAAGAGATGAAGAAGGAAGAGGAAAAGAAGGAGAAGAAGAAGAATAACTCAAAGAACAAAAAGGTTACTGATGGGTTCAAGAAACTGAGAGATCCACAGTATGTCACTCACCTTCGCATGAATTTTATATTGAATATGGTGTATCTATAAAAACTGCGTTGATGCAGGTTGTCTCCCTGTTTATCGTGTTTTCTTCTTAAATCGCATCTCTGGATAAATACTTTTGGAGTTTTGGTAGTGTTGTTTTACATTCTCACAAACTTTTGTCTTGCCCCATAGTGGACCCTTGTTGTATGGATGGTTAACAACAATTTAGTGGTCTGCCCATGAAATCTTTTTGGTGTGCCTGACATGGTATATCCGTATGTGTTTTGTGGTTCCATATCTAATTATGCAGCCCGTTGACAATTTGATACACATAGTAGATATGCAGGTAATTGTTAACTTAATACGTGAAAAGAATGTTAAAAAACAAAGTCAAAGTAGTGTATGCTTTACTTTAAAATAAGGGAGGGGTTATAGGGATATATCTTATTTTAATATGTAAACAAACTCAAAATTGTTAGGGCATTTATAAGTTTTGGATTAGGATAATTTTTTGTAGATATGATTTCCTAACTATTCTAAACACTGTCACAAATAATAAAAAAAAAAAAAAATTTCTAAAGTTGACAAATATATAGTATAAAAAATGGTGAAAATGAACGGTTTACAATTAGCCAAATTTTATAAATTGTTAACTACATTTGACAAGTTTGGAATTTTTTTATTTTTTTGATTAATTAGGATATCATATCTACAAAAAATTAGTCTAATTCAAAACTTATAAATACCCTAACAATTTTGAATTTATTTACGTGTTAAGATAAAATGTCCCTAAAACCCCTCCCTTAAAATAATCCAATCACACTATGTTTTTAAATCATGTTTATGTCAAATGTTAGTTAAAATATCATCAAGTGCAAAAGCTGTTTTATACTTCTAGAATCCATAACCTAATACGAAAATGATCCAAGTGGTTTTCTTACAGTTATTGACTTATTATTATGTTATTGACTTATTATTATTTTTTTAATTATTTTTTTTCCAATATCCAAAAGAGATCATATAAGGACACAAGGTAGTAGTGGACAAGCCCGATACAAATTGCATCGCAAGTCTTTTCTAAATATAAAAAACAATTCATCTATTTTTTTTTTTAATATATGTATATTTTTTTCTTATGGTGAAAAGTTAAGAGAATATGTCGATGACACCGAGGACTATATCAACATCATGCTGGACGATAAACAAAACCACCTCTTGCAGATGGGGGTAGTGTTGACCGCGGTGTTGACCGCGGCGACCCTCGTGGTGAGTGGGTTTATTGTAGTGGTTGGTATATTTGGGATGAACATCAAAATTGATTTATTTAATACGGGTATGACCGAGTTCTTGTGGACTGTTGGTGGTGGTATTACAGGTACTAGGGCTGTCCACAAATAACCGAAAACCGAAAAACCAAACCGAATCGGATCGAACTGGCCGGTTTTTTTGGTTTCTAATATAACCGGTTCGGTTTTCAGTTCTCAATACTAAGAACCGACTATTTTTGTACGGTTTTCGGTTTCATAGCTCGGTTAACCGTTATAAACCAAACCGAACCGAGATTAATCTTATTTCACATTATTAAATTTTTCTCTTTTTGACTGCCCATAAATGTTGACTTCTAAACTTAGTCAGCACAGCAACTTAGACACCCAACTCATAACTTTTACCTAAGAACAGCTACATATATATGGGTCAATATTTTTTGATGGGCATATGCTTTGAATATGGGACTAAGTAAAATGGTAAGAGTTTCACTTTCAAGAAACTCTCTCACACTCTCTCTTTCACCTTGCACACTCCTGCATCCCTCCTCTCTCTAGCTCAAAAGCATTTTGATTTATAAAATAAATCCAAAATGAAGACATGAAGAATTCTAAAAGTTTTAGAAGTATTTAAAACAAACTTCTCAAATTCTAACAATGACCCATTTCACAAAACTATGATTCCAACTCATCAACCATTAAAACTTGGTTAGAAATGGAAAGTGAAGGAGAAAACTTCATAGTTACTATTTCGTATGAAACGTAGATTAGAGCATGGATTGAGCAATTAACTTTTAAGTCATCTCATGTTCATAAAATTGAATTGAATGGAACTATACCAAAACTCAAAAACTTGACAAACTATTAACATTACCAACCAAAGTGATGAGCATGGACTATGTGATTGGAATTAGATGTAATGGAAAAAAGAAACAGTAGAAGTTATGTGAGATTGGGAAAAACAATGGTGTATTAAAAGAAAGAAAGAAATGGGTGTTGGGTTAGAAATTGGTGGGTTGCAATTTGGTGAAGAAGAGAAAGTGATAATATTGCTTAAAAAAGCCAAAAATAACGCTAAAAGGAAGTTACAAATAAGGTAGCTGAGGCATGGGCCTCAATAGGTGCTCTCGATGGCTCCATCTTGTGGGTCTATCGGTGGGCCGCTGGCTAATTGTAAAAAGTTGTTGTCAAACTCCAAAAACCGAAAGTTATAACCGAACCGAACCGAATTTCGGTTTGGTTTTTAATCGGTTTTAGTGACTTGTCAGTTCGGTTTCGGTTGCTATTTTATAGAACCGATCAATTCAGTTCGGCCCAAGTTTTTATTATAAATCGGACCGAACCGAACCGTGAACACCCCTGACAGGTACCATATTCCTTTACGTTTTTGCTATTGCTTGGTGTAAGCATAAGCGCCTACTAGAGTAAGCCTGACTTTCCTGGTAACTGTGAGGGTGAACAAAAGCTAGACTATGCTTCCGTACTCATCGTTTACCTTTTCAGTTTTCACCATGTTTGGTAATGTGCACGAAATGTCTCCAGTTGCATGAATGTTGTAATAGTGCCTTCATCCTGGATTTAACTTTTATAATCAATACAAAGTTTGTTAAATTTGTAAAGACAGTATTATGTACGCTGCTAAATGTGGCCATCCATTATGTTTAACATATACTGATGGCAATCTGATTGTGTTATACATCAGAAATCATACTGTAAAATTGTAAATTATGTAATGGCATGTTGGCATGTACCAGCAGTGTACCACCCACCCAAATATCGCTCTCCCCGTACAACTATACAACCATGAACCATAAACCATGTCCCAGCCTTCCCAAGTATCAACTAAACTATTTATAAGAGTATTCCTAATACAAGTCAATATTTTCTCCCTCTTATCACTTCCATGTTGGCAGTTTTTTCCCCTTTTATCACCGTTTTGGTGAAAAACAAAGTGAAACTATCCAATGCAAATGTGAATATTAATTTCGGATGGGAGGTTAGATTCTGTCTGGACGTAAAAATAAAAAAAACGCTATAGATGAAATAGAACATCCCGTCTGAAATTAAAAAAAAATCGAAAAATCATGCAAAACTAAACCCTACAAATTCCATCCAAAAAAAACCCCATTTAAAAAAAAAAAAAAAACACACACACACACATAAAACGGAATCTAACATCCTGTCCCATCATCTACTATCTCAATTGAAGATTTCATCCTGCTAGTTAATGACTGGAAAAATAATCACCCTGATTTTTACCTCTGTATTGGGCATTGAATTTGAACAAAAAGGAGGCGAAATTTTTCCTGTTCCCCTCTTTTTCACACATTGGGAATGCTCCTAAATGCAATAATTCTTTCCCACTTAAGTGACAAAAGAAGTTCCCCACTCTCATCAATATCTACGGTCTACTCACTACTCACTACTCAGCCCACTCCACTAATTTTTCCCCCCCTGCAAATCCAATCCAGCTTATGCTAGTAGAAGTCTAGAACTTATACTCACAGCGAACAATGAGGGCACCTCGTCCACCACCAAAACCAGGCGTGACTAGTCCACTCGAAGAAGAATCAGAGCCGGTTCGAACCACGCCCACCTTCACAGTCACCAGTGGTGGTATTGGTGGTGGTGGAATTAGAAAAAAAGGGGCAGGGGGGGTCAGAACATGGCTTCTCCTAGATTCAACCGGTCAAGCACAAGTAGTAGAAGTAGGGAAACACTCAATCATGCGCCGTACAGGTCTCCCTGCACGTGACTTACGTATCCTCGATCCCATTCTATCTTACCCATCAACGGTTCTGGGTAGAGAAAAAGCAATTGTTATCAATCTCGAACATATCAAAGCAATTATCACCGCTCAAGAAGTTCTTCTTCTTAATTCTAGAGATCCTTCTGTTACTCCTTTTGTTGATGAACTTCAACGCCGTCTTTTGCGTTTCCATCACGCTACTACTTGTAACCAGGAAGGTAGACTCAGTGGTGGTGATGATGCTGACTGGGCTAATTTGTATGACTCGGAGGAAAGGCCCGTTAGACCGGATGATTCACCGACTCAGACTACTGGGTTTCCACAGTGTCAGTCGCCTGAAGGAGGAGTTAAGTTGGATGGTAAAGATGGGCCTAAGGTTCTCCCATTTGAATTCGTTGCGCTTGAAGCGTGTATCGAGGCAGCTTGTAGTTGCTTGGAGAGTGAAGTAAGTGTGTATAGTCTGATTCAATTATGTTTGAATATCTTTTTTTCTATAGTATATTATTGACTTGTTGTGATTTTTTTTATACATAGGCAAGAACATTGGAGCAAGAAGCGCATCCCGCGTTAGATAAGCTGACTTCGAAGATTAGTACACTCAATTTGGAACGTGTTCGTCAAATTAAAAGTCGATTGGTTGCAATAACTGGTCGTGTTCAGAAGGTTGGTACTGTTGTCTGTAAATGTGACTCTCATAGGCTGGAGTTCCCCCCTCCATATAGAATTTGTTGTATCAAATTTCGTAGCTGGATAATTAGTGATGTACTTTTTCTAGCATGAAAGATGTGAGGAAGCTTGTACAGTATATGTGACTCAACTCGTTGAGCTTAAGTTCAATGAGTGAAAAAAGATATAAGTAAAAAATAAAGTTAATTTTAATAAGATTTCCCTTTCATAAGCGAGTGATGTAGAGTAAACAAATTCAGTCTAAATCATATTTCGGAAAAGATAGGTTCGGTTATTATGAAGTGACCGCCTCACATGCTGCAAAAAGAGCTCCCTTACATTCTTCTTTGCACTTCGGCCGCAGGTTTTTGATACCTGCATTTGTTTTTATCGCAGGGCAAGCAATAATGATGCTAGGTTAGGTTTTGAGAATTAATTTTTGTGTGACTAATTAGGCTCCACAGTAAAGATGTAGTCTGTTCATCTTTGCAGTGTCCCAGTGAATGCTTAGTGAAATAGAAAAGTAACAGTTGTTTGTGTGTTTCCTTTTCTACCTGGAAGAAATCGCTTTCTTAATAACTTAAATATAAATGATATTATAAGAATTTATTTTTATGAGAAAAAGTGAGTTATTTTTGCCCTCGAGTTGAAGTGGAAAATGTATATTGGATGCTTTGCCAAAACCTCTGAAGAGTAACGATATCGGTAAGCTAACATCTGGATGCGGTTCAGAAGACTTGGTGAACAGTCTGTTTTACATGTTTGTCTAGGATATTTGACAAGCTTGTTGGACTTCACAGAATTTAGAGGTTCCGCATGGGATTCTTTTATATTTTATTATTTTTAGATTATTCAGTAGGATTTAAATATTAAATAAACAGGCAAGAAGACATGACTTCATTGTTATGTGTGAAATTGATATGACATGTGACTCTGTTAGCCTCGTTTCGTTTCTTAGTTTCATCTGTTCCTCTTTAGTAGTTTGTCGATAGTGATTTGAGTCCTATTTGTTACCAGGTTAGGGATGAACTAGAGCACCTACTGGACGATGATGAAGATATGGCCGAGATGTATTTAACTGATAAGATGCTACTGCAAAGGCTTGATGAGTCTTCATCGTCTCTTTCTTCACTGAATGGCAGAGATGGAATGGATGATGGTGTTATCCAGTCGGATATAGAGGACAGGTACTCAACTTCTTCACCTTCCACTATTGGTGGATATATTACTGACGATGGTAATAAGAACACACTCACCATATTTTCTCTGAATTTTTCTTATTTGTTTTATCACTTTGTAGGATATGTCCGGAGAACCCCCTGGAGGCAAATGGGGTACCCAGTAATTATGAAGGTGATTTTCGAAATATTATTAACCGGGATCATTCGTTAGGTGTGCCTAATGGACTTAGCAAGGATAGCCACGGGACCCTTACTAGTACAACTCGTAGTGTCATTGGCAAACACCTTGACGTGGAGGAACTGGAAATGCTGCTAGAGGCTTACTTTGTGCAGATTGATGGTACACTGAACAAATTATCTACAGTATGTCATTTACCTTCCCTGAACTTGACATTGAATGTGGTGTATCTATAAGAATTGTGTTGGAGAATGGCGTCCCATGTTTCACTTGTTTTCTTGTTAGATCGCATCTCTGAATGTGGATAAAGGATCCCTAACAAGCCTTTTGACAGTGTTGTTTTACTTGTGTCACAAACTTTTGTCCTGCCCCAGTGGACCCTCGTTGCATGGATGGTTAGCCGCAATTAGCTCTTAGCAAGGGTCCATATTCATAGGACCAGTAATCAAGGTTTACAAGTGCAATTAGGGAATTAAATCAACTCCTTCTCTCATCTATAAATTGCTGATTATACTATTATACTGTCTTAAAAAACCTTTTTTTATTATTTTATTATTTTATTATTTTTTAATTAGTTATTTTATTTTTTCTTGCTGATGCTTTCTGCAAAATGTAACTTGTAAAACTAGCTTATTGGACTTCTTTTAGTGCTATTCTTGGTCACTATATCAAGTTTGAAAATTTCTTTAGAAGAGCGTCAGTACTTCTTTTCTATGTTACATGGACACACCATATTTTAAAAATAATCCGTGTTGGTTACGTATCCACATGTCCGTGTCAGACACACGGACACATATTGTATGTGATATCGTATATTTTTTATATTTTGCTGTGTCAATCCGTGTCGGATAAGGAAACATGTGTCCGTGTCAATGTAACTTAGCTTATTTTTGTGGATGCAGACCATTCATGTAAGTATGTAACTGGTAGTTGCAATCTTTGTCATGAATTTGCAGTTTGTGCCTATAGAATAACGATGGAATTATGTATTGTCTTCATAGATGTAGTCATGATTGGATCAGCTGATTCCCTGACTATAAAATTCTTCTACTGCCTTTTAGAATACAAAACACATCAAATTTAGTGGTCTGCCCTTGAAATCTTTTTGATGACTGACATGGTATATGTTTTGTGGGTCCATATCTAATTCTGCAGTCCTCAGAATGGTCAATTTGGTCTGTTGACAGTTTGATACACATAGCAGATTAGCAGGTGGTTATTATGTGAAAAGAATGTTAAAAGGTAAAGTCATGTTAGTGTACGTTTAAAATTATCCGATCGTACTGTTTTCAATTCTTTATTATGTCTAATGTTAGTTAAAATTATCCTCGAGTGCAAAAGCTGTTTTACACTTTTAGAATCCACAACCTATTTTGAAAATGGTCCAAGTTCTTTTCTTACAGTTTTTTTTTTTTTTTGGTGAAAAGCTAAGAGAATATGTCGATGACACCGAGGACTACATCAACATCATGCTGGACGATAAACAAAACCACCTCTTGCAGATGGGGGTCATGTTGACGACGGCAACCCTCGTGGTGAGTGCGTTTGTTGTGGTGGCTGGTATATTTGGGATGAACATCAAAATTGATTTATTTAAGAAGGGTATGCCCGAGTTCTTCTGGACTGTTGGTGGTGGTATCACAGGTACCATATTCCTTTACGTTTTTGCTATTGCTTGGTGTAAGCACAAGCGCCTGCTGGAGTAAGCCTGGCTTCCCTGGTAACTATGAGGGTGAACAAAAGCTAGGCGATACTTCCGTACTCATCATGTTTGGTAATGTACATGAAATGTGTCCAGTTGCATGAATGTTGTAATAGTGCCTTCATCCCGGATTCAACTATTATAATCAATACAAAGTGTGTTAAATTTGTAAAGACAGTATTGTGTACGCTGTGTCATCCATTGTGTTTTACAAATATTGATGGTAATCTGATTGTGTTATACATCAGAAATCATCCTGATTGGATTATCAAAATACTGACATTGCACAAGTGATATAACTTTGCTTTTACATACAGACACAGTTATATCATTTAACTGTGGTTGTTGGTAAAAAAGCTTTAGATCTAAATTCGTAATAGCAATGCATTTTTGAGGTGTTCTACTCCGCAGTGAAGAGATACTGATTCATCAGTCTTATGAGTACTGTAGCACAAAATGGTGGCAGTGGGAAAAAAACTTGCGTTGGCAAATTCATAATAAACATGAGGACTTGGCTGTAATTTGATCATTTGTAAGAATCAGAAAGAAAGGCAGAAAACCAACCACCTCATCATCATCTGTATAACTTCATTCCAAAACTGGTGGCCCTGCTTCTCTCTGAGGGATACAGATGATAGGGTGGTAACGAGAGAAGCAATTGTACCATTGCATATGGCATCTGTGTCAGCTGTACTAACACTCCATGGAGGTGATCAAGGAGGCAAAACAAGAACAATCCACCCAGTTCTTCGGAAAACCGAACTCCGAAGAAGAGGGCTCCTTCTATCAGTTATTTTTGGGTCGTCTACAGCGCTAGCCGCCCAAGCAGATGACAGTAGGACTGCTCTGCTTCAAAGTACACAAGTCCATACTCTCTCCGTAACTGTTTGATTTTATTATTTATTTTTATTTCAAAAGGGTTACATTCCACATACTAATTAATGCCTACTGTTATTAAATTATCAGAGTATTTGAAGAAATCTGAGGAGAACAAGGCCAAGAATGACAAAGATGTAAGTTGTAAATAACTCGTGTTTATATGTTCAGCCTAATTGATGAATAGGTGGGGATGACATAATTGTTATTCCATTCCAGAGACGAGATGATTTTTACAAGCGCAATTATAAAGATTACTTTGAGTTTATGAAAGGATCTCTAGAAGGCAAGAAGGAAGAACAGCTCACTGAATCTGAAAAGGGTATTCTTGAATGGCTGAAGACTAACAAATGATCTGAGTCTCTCAGATACATGTCTTAGGAGAACTCTTTGAATCCCCGAGGAATTTATTTGATATTTTTTGGAATCTCAGAAGGGTATTGTTAATGTTGTCGTTCACGTTACTTTGTTTTTGCATGGATTGGTTGCTGGACCTGAATATGAAAGGCTGATTAATGTGTGTGAATATGTATGGCTAAATCAGTTTCAAATGTTTTCGTATGAGATTGAATAAGTAAATTTTGATGGCTGGAAATACCGACAATATTTTCAGGCACGATTTAGACAAAAAAACAAAAAGAAAAAATAACACACATTTAGTTGACTCTTGAATTGTACTGCTGCTCAAGGCATTTCTGTTGAAGTAGGCGAAGTCCGAAACTCCAAAAGGGCAAAAGGTGGCACGGAAAGATAGAATCAGTGTCCCCAAAAACCACGCACCCAGAAGCGTAGGGAGTCCGCACTAAGAAATACTAGGATACTGCATAATAGTGGGGGCGTGAGCGGAGAATTAGAATGACATGGAGCAGTCCGGCTCTAGGCAAAGCGAGACTTTAGACGAAAACAAAATTTGTGGCCTTAAATGGAGAAATAAACCACTACAGAGCTACCATCATACATCGCATTAGAAAAATACCATATTTCATTGTACGAAAATTCAAATTACCAAATAATTAAAATAAAATAAAACACCAAATTTACCATGGTGTAGATCCAAACAAAAAAATTATAGAAAAATATATATTTTTTATTATTTGAAAATGAAGTTGAAAAGTATAAACAGTGAAAATATTATAGAAATAAAGGGGAGAAATGAAGGGAAGGTGTGGGGAATATGGAGAAGAACAGAGAAAGTGGGATCTTCGGTTATAAAATCAATTTTTTTTTTCTTTTTATGTTTATTCTTTTTTGAAAAATTGATTAACTAAGAACGCATTTACAAAATACAAAACTTATGACTTATTTATGATCATTGGATCCTTGATAAACTTTGAAATTAGCATCTAATAGAAGAGCACTAGAATGTGTACCATGGTTAATTAATTCTCTCCCAAAAATTAGTGCGTGGAGTGAAAAGATTTCGTTACCTCGAAATACCATATATGATCAGAGTCCAACCACTGTGATCTATGAAAGAAGGCCCAAAGTCCAGTCCATTTCCACACGGCAAGTCCAAAGCCCGGTCCAGTCGAAGAAAACAACGAAGGTGTGTTGTTGCCTTGTTGGCCCCTTTCTTTGACTCTTATTTGAAAAAACAGGTAACTCCCTCCTTTTCAGTTGACTTATAAGCCCTAATTTTCGATTTGGTGCTTGGAAAGAAGTGGAAGCTTGGAAAACTTATCATGAAGTTGATAACAAGTACTCCTACTCACTCTCTCACTCTTATTTTACGAATATATATAATTCTTAAAGCGTTTATAGTCTTGCATCTAGTCATTATTTTAATACCTAAAATTTGTGATTCTGTTTCTACTAAAGTATATATTTATATATGAAACTTGATTTTCAACAATGTCTGTTCATATAAACTATTTTGTCACATATAAAATACTTCCTCTGAACATGTGCTTTAGTTATTATAATAATAACGCAGTATTGAGTTGGCTCTGGCAAGCTTCATCGTATATTATAATGAGATTATAGTTTAGTGCTATTGTGAACTCATGTTGTAGAAAAGTGTAAATTATATACTTGAGAGGTGAAGTAGGCTACATCCAACCACTATAGAAAATTGGCTGCTAAGGAATTGAACAAGAACAAAAAATTATCCACTTTTTTTTTCCCACAGCTTTACTATTTTTAGACCATGTATAAGATGGTGTTTACAGAAAAATCCCATGCCTTAAGTATAAAGGTTTTAACAAATAAATAGGGGGGAATTCGCATATCTTTTCCAATTCTTTAGTCTATCTCTAAGTTACATTGACACGGACATGTGTGTCCATATCCGACACGGATACGCAGTGTCTGACACGGAGAAATATAAAAAACTAAGGTATATCACATACATATAATATGTGTCCGTGTGTGTCCGATATGGACACACGGACACGTGGATACGTATCTGACACAGATTATTTTTGAAATATGGTGTGTCAATGTAACATAAGTCTATCTTGTTCTCAAGCCTTAATATTGATTGTGATTTTAACTCTAGTTTAATTTACTTTTTGTCTCTTCCGATATGCTTCATGACAAAATTAGGAATTCGTTAGTATGTTTCGATATTTGTTATTTAGTTGAGATGAATTGGTGAGCCAAGAGTCTTATAGGTTGCTAGTCACGGTCTTTGGTTTTACGTAGGGCATTTTGAAAGAGCTAGAGTTCATGGGATTGTTTTTAGTGAAGCTGCATGAGGCATAGCGGGTGAAATTACACGAATGGTTCATCTAGAGGAAACCTAATCACTGATGGTTTGAAAGTTGTTTTAGTGGATTTGATTCAAAGCATTTCTAGTTAGTCATCCTAGGAAAATTTTCATTGGGTTGCACAACTCTCTTCGCGTATGTTTGGTTATCACAAAGTTAGAAAGGGAATGGATCAGCTGGTGGATTAATGTATTTCACATGGTGGTCTGCTTGCCTGCTTCCCTTGATTTATTAGGGATTTAAGTAACTTGTTTATGTTAGGGTTTAGATTTTTAGACGATTCCAAGCAAGGACCTACAAGTTTTTCATTTGATAGTAAGAAACTAGCACTGCTCTCTCTTTAGTTACCGAATTTAAATGGGTCATGGTGCGAATTTAAGAAATAGCCCTGTTATATGTTTTGCTTGCTCAGTAATCAATGTCATGGTGAGAAGGAGCACAGTTCATGGACTAACAACCAATTGCCTTAAGTTTAAGTGTATAATGAGAACCTTATATTTAGAAAAGTACAAAGGTAGATATATGCAGTAGGTGATGTCTGCAGCTCCTTACGGTTGTGTTTGTGAGGACAGATGAGTGTGTATAATTTTAAACTTTTCCTTTCCAAGCTTGTGTGAAATGATCTTTCAGTCTAAACATGCCCACCTCGTGTGTGGATCAAGTTCATTGAAGTTTGTTCTATCAGTAGAGGCTAGAACAATTGATTATGCAAAAAGTAATTTATATCCTTCTATTTGTGTGAATTGGTGCGATGTAGGGTGAATCTCAAGGAATTAGGCAGTGGGTGCACACGAGTGGGCATGTGCATTTGTACTTTGCAAGGCACATGCTAGTTGCAGGTACAAGTAAATTCTCAGTCAAAAGAAGGAAAAGAGGATGAGGATTCAAAAACCATTCTAGATCCCCCAAGGGGCCAAGGGACTGATTCCATGAAACTCGCGAAAATAAGTTGGGAATGCATGAAGCAAAGAGGTATGGATTATACTAATGACAATAACGTGCCCTCATCTGCTTGTTCAGAGATTGAAAAATTCGTTTAGGTGGAGTGTTGGGAGTGCAAGTTATGTTGATTCCTTACCCTAGTTTCTTAACCAACACAATGGATACAATGAATGAGTTACCGTCAAGGCGACAACTGCATATATTTGTCTTCAGTAAGAATTTAGCTTTAATTTTCTTTCTACTTGGCTTGGTCTTAGTTAATATTTTCCATACTTATCTTGCGTTATGAAAGAAATGAACAAAGCATGATACCAATGGATTCTGTTCTTTTTTCTTTTTTTTTCCTCTTGGGGACCATTGTTTGTCAGCAGACAAGGAATGACTGTATATAATTAATTTAAATAAACAAATGATAAAAAAAAACTAAGGAAAACAATTGTGCATGACACCAACCCATGACAGCTTCCAAGCAGACAGTCTAGAAGGGGGAGAAACAAAAATATGAATAGTGAGTAAACATAAAGTATTATATAAGGGATCCGTCCAAATGTGACTCAGAGATCATATATTATATAAAATTGGGCATGTTATATTGGGTCAGGAAGATCTCAGGCAGGATCTTCGGGGCTTGAAGGTTCCTGAAGATAGATATGATATATTCCAACATTAAAATTTGGCATTTCCTTCTCTCATCTGCACTCTGATCTAATTGCCCATAACTCAAACGCTTTCCTTCATTCTCTCTAATCCCCTTTAAATTGAAGTAAGCCCGTATTTTGCTTTGTCATATTAAAATTAAAGAGTTTCTTGTACCATGAAGGACGAGGGAGCATTGTCTGGACACTCAGAAACATAGGTTTTTTGTCTGTTTTGCACCCTAGTCGCTTCCAAGATATCTTAAATTAAATTGAAAAGAACCATGGGAAACAATTCATAACAAATTGCATAATTGCAGTAATGCATGGATTGTTCTTGTTGAATTCCCATCAGAAAGTGGTGACACATTTAATTTTGGTAGAAAATGAAAGTTTAGGGAAACTCATCATATGAATTTTATTTGTTATAGCGGCATGGTACAGATTTCACGTAATTTACTCCCATTGGCTGGAGAAACTGGTTTTACTAACAGTGCAATTATGAATATTTAGCTGCAGTGTGTAATCTGTTTATGATAACTTCTAGATGTGATTAAAACAAAACAATTCAGGGGATGTAATATTCTAGGGATGCTATTTTCTTTTACTTGTATGTTTTCGTTTCAGTTGCAGAACTTGTGATGTTCTTACTCACTATCTGTAACAGTGCTTTGCACGTCCATTCTAATAAATTCTACTTATCAAAAAAAAAATCAGGAGATCTTGACTTTCTTTGATATTTTCAATATATGAGTGTTCTTTCCTTTGTGCTACTGCCTTGGTTATTTCTTGAATAATGAGCTCATATGTGTTTCTGTTTCCAATCTAAATAATTTCAATTTCGTTTCTGTATATTTCTTCGTATCGTTAACTATTATATAGCTAGCAAATAACCTGATGCAGAGAACATGGAGCATGGGCGCATTCTGAACCAGAGGCAGTGCATGGATGCAGGTCTGTACAGAAGACCCACAGGCTTCAATTGTTACCACCATTCAGGACAAGAACTTAAATTAAGAAAACAAAAGAGATTTTATTTTTCCTTTTTCTTTGCTTTCAGGTTGTTTCCCACAGCACTGACAAGTTAAAAGAGAAAAATTAAAAAGGGAACAAGATCACTTTGAGATCTCATCCTCTTCTTGTTTTTGCGACCATCCCATCTCGTTCTGATCAGCAACAACAGAAGACGTCACCATATCCTATTTGCACTTTCTTTCCTGCAACCCACCTGGTAAAAAAATAGACAGAAATGTTATAATCTTTGCAACTATAACTGGTCTAGGGGAAAAAAAATGCTACAAATCTCTTTTGGCATTTTAGGATAATGTTAATGACTAACTTAAGGGTTTAGGAATATTAACTGGTTTTGCTGAAGTAGATTTTCCAGGCAAAGATGACTGTAAGAAATCAGTATGATTCTGGATTGCATATGTTGCCTGCAAGAGATTGCATAGGTGGATTAGCATACTTCGTTGAGAATGAGTGGTAAGAAGAGAGAAAGTCACGAAAAAGAAAAAGAGACTCATAAAGAGAAGAAAACAAGAAACGTACGTTGTAGTGAGTTCCTGAGAAGCCTTGTGAGAAATCTAAGGCATTCTCTATTGAAACTGGTTGGTTGGTGAGGGTGAAGTTACTCTGTCAAAACATAGAGATCTCATCAGGAGAATGTATTTACCAATAACAATGTAAAATTAAGCACACATAAATAGGATAGTCTGTTCTAGCTTTAAACTTGCCTTAGAGAAGCTGAAGAAAGGAGAACTAGCTGTGTCGTCGAGAAGAGAGTGGTATTGTTGTTGTTGATGATAATGCGTTGGTGGTGGTTTAATCTTCTGTCTCTTATTGGTCTTCTTTGTTAATGCAGCACTCGAAGAAGCAGAGCTGAAACATCCATGTTCGTCGTAGTACTCCTCATCTTCATGACAATGTGGAGGTCCAGAAGATGCATCAGAGACCATGGATAAGTCCTCTTCATCCTCTTCTTTACCTTGGCTTTTTTTATATTCTTCATTATAGAAACTGTCTTCATCTACAAATCCGTCATTTCTTTGGCTAGGATGCGGAGAAACAGAATGGTCTAAGTACATAGTCCATCCAGATTCACACCCACTACTACATTCTGAACCAAACCCATTCATGTTCTCAATCAATCCCGAAATGATGATTCTAATATTACTACCTTCTCAAAAAGAATGGCGGAACTGGATGAGAGTTTAATGAAGGAAATGGTTTTCCTTCTCTCACAAAGATACTCTTTATCTCATTTTGTAGTGCGTTAAGTAGGGGAGGGAAAAAAAAAGAGTGGAGTAAGAAAAAACCAATCGAATCATACCCAAATCTTAGACTACTTTTGTCGTGACTCTCCTCTCGTTTGCCACCTTAAATTTATGTTATGACACTGAATGAATCAAAAAATTGCCAGTTGGGTTGGTTTTGTAGGTGAGTGAAGGGAAGGTGTTAAAGGACTTAGAGAGAGAAACATAGTATAGTGAGAGGGAGAGTGGATGGAGCCACAACGCATTCACATGCAATACAGCTAGGCGTTCTGTACTCTCTATGCAAAACCGGGCACACGTCCATTATTTCCTACTATATCCCGTGAACAGAACTACAGAAGTTAGGATTACATGGGCTGATGGGCCTCCACCCAACACCCCCCCCCCCCCTTCTTCTCTACCTATTAAGTTCTCTCTTTCTAGGTGTCCATGTTACGAGACTCTTCATGTATGAATAGTAAAATTCTATTATTTACTTTGGTGGTGGGGTTTAGGGGTGGGGCTATGTAGCCCGTAAGAGCAGGTCAAATGGAGAGCTATATGGGCTGTTAAAGGTAAATATAGCACCTCAACCACAAAAATGTTATTCTAATGGGGCTGTTAAAAATGTCTTAAATTTGAAAGGAGTTAAAAACCCAGCCAAAATTAAGACTTTCGCTAACAGCTGCTATAATAAGTTTGAGAGACGGACTGTATGGTTTCTGCCATCAGTGTGTTAAATTTCGACGGACGGCAGAAACTGTGCCATCCGTCTAAAAAAATTCAACTTAAGTTACAAAATAATGGACGGACGGCAGAAACTATGTTGTCCGTATCATTTTAAAGTTTCTGTCGTCCGTATCATTTAGCACTTCAAAACATAAATCACGAATTGGATTGGTTTTTTTTATTTTGGGGTGCCAAATTTAACTGGACAAGCTAAAAAGCCTATGTAGCACTTTTTAGCAACTCTCCATTAGACTTGCTCTAAGACTCAGCGGTAGTAGCTAAGCTAATTATAACCGAGAATAGAAAGCCAAAAGTAGATTTAAAAAGGTGAATGTTGTTGATGACTATAGATTCAGATTTGTAGTTTGTGGGATGTTAAATGGGGCATAATATGGCATTTGGATAAGTCATTTTGTTTTGTTTCATCGGTTATTAGGGTAAACTGGTTAGTGATATAGAGAAAGAGAGAGGTTTCCAGTCAGGCATGAGAGGGAGAAGACAGTATAGTATGTTGAGTTGTTGACTAGTATTAAATGTATCCACATGCTACCACGTTTACCAACTCTCCTCTCCCTCTCCTTTTCAAAAGCTGAGATTCTTTCTTTCACTCCATATTTTTCAAGTCTCAAAGAGTATTACAATTTTACTTGCATCCAGAGTCACTAACGAAATGGGGCACGCGTGCATAGGCGTATCTGCAGTTTTGCACACATAAACACACATAAGTGCATGTGCGCTCTCTTCAATCCAAAATGTCATCTGCAATCCGCATTACATGTTAAAACTAGATTTTTCTTCCATAAGAATGTGTTCTTTGCTCCATTCGATGGGAATTGTTACATCACATGCGGTAGCTTATGTACATGTGTAGAATATTTGATATTTTTCAAGATTGGTATAGGTGGAATTACGTGATTCCGTGACAGTGCATGAAGGAATGACCTTTCGTATTTTATTTCCGGTGTTGCACGATGCAATTCTTCAGGTGTTGCTTGCTTAATGTATACGAGTGCACGATAGTGACGATACTATATAACAAATCCTTCTCGCCACTTAAATTAAGTACAGAAGACATTTTAACTTCACATGATGTCTACCAAATCTATGTGGTATCATTTTTGGATTTGACTGGGCTAAGGCCGAACTCTTAAACCAATTCCAATTCCAATTCCAATTCCAATTAAAACTAGAAGATGGTGGACAACTGGACATCAGAACCATTTCATCGCTTGTGCTTGTTTCATCAGTTTAAGATCCTATAAATCGGGGTTTTGTTTTCTTAGTTGTCAGATATTCATATTGAGCTATTATTGTAAAATTGTCCATATTGATAATGACGTGGAAGGTTATCATAGTGAAAATAACTTCCCAAGAGAATAATAGTCATCGGGATCATCAACAATGATTGTGATATTATGCATTTATCGTCATCGCAATCCATCATCCTAAAGATGCTTCCTAGTGGGGAGATATGGATGTTAGATAATGACCTGAGCTTGATGGGGTAGGAGTTTGTCCGAGTCAAATGGGACCAAAGGCTAAGCCCCATGTGCACATCTCCTTGGATCACTCTATGCCATATTTATACGATACGATCTCTCTTTGGGCTTTTGGTAACTCAATCAAAGAAAGTGTTGAATTTAGAGTATCAAACAAAGAGAAGAGAGAAGAAAAGTTGCAAGTCATCTTAACTTCTCTGCAGCTGATTGATGTTTTGAAGGTCTAGTTGCACTATCCAGTTCCCATCCCATAGGGTCCTAGGTCCTATAATTGAAACTTGCGGATTTGGAGGCTTTTATATAACACATTGGGTCCCCCCTCAGGGCTTTCAGTTTCAATGTTTGGGCTGACTCATGGATTTGAGACTTGTCCAAAACTCCAAATAATAATTCGCCAACTTTGACTTGGGAACAGTTTTTAATAATTCATATAGAGTTGGAACTTGGGAGTGAAAACCGACTTGTGCTCGTCAATTTGATTTGATTTGAATTATCGGCTGTGCACGTGTGTTCAACTGCTCGTCGATATATATTGTTTTATAAATTTTACGAGTAACCATAGACCAAAATATCACCGATATATATGATATATCGTAGTATTTTGGTACACTGACATTGATATTTCTGATATATATCTATTGAATATAGAATTTTTTTTTCCCCAATATATATCGGAATTTTCGATATAAAATTTTATATTCCTGAAATAATCAATATTTATGATATATATCGTTTGACTTTTTGACTATTTTTTAATATAAATTTGATATTTCTAATATATTTCCGATATTTTAAATAGTTTGGATTTGTCACAAAAAAAATAGATATATCCAATATATATCAGTTTTTGAATACACCGATATATTAACCGATATCGATATTTTGGTCTTTGCGAGTAACATAAAACAGTTAGCATCAAAAGGTGTTATGGAATAGGGACTATATGAAACCAGATTGGAATCCAATATTTCGTTTCAATTTGTCGTTGATTGGAGTAACACTTATACTGACATAAGAAAATATGAGAGCAACATTACTGTATTTTTTTAACAAGTCCGTGATATGAACTCCATTTTATATAAATTCCAAATGAACTCTACTACTAAAAGTGGATTTATAAGATGAATTGAAGGCTGATTTTTTGTGAAGATAGGCTTTTCATAATAGAGAATCTTCTTACTAAAAATTAGCTCAAACAAAAATATTTAACTTTGTCAAAAGTTGTTTTGAAATTTGAAAAATTTGGACCGTTGGATAATTTTATAATACTGTAAGCAAATTTTGATACGTCCGACATCTTCAAATGTGCTAATTTTTTCTAAAGATAATCTATATTGTGGGAAGAACATCTCCACTAAAAATCAGTTTCTAATTCATTGTTTTTCATAGTGGAGTTTCTTTGGAGTTCATATAACGGACATGTTTTTTTTATTAGGGTTAGTTTGTCCAAACCCTCCACTTTTATCACCACTTTATAATAAACCCCCCATATTTTTAAACATCACGATTTCTCTTAGCGTCGTCTAATTTCTATCCTAGTTCTGTTAGTTTTTTACTTAATACCAAAATTATTCCTGAACTAAGGGTATAACTAACACCTTGAGCTTATTTCCTTAAACCAACCTATATCCACACTCAAAAGTCCATACACACCAACTAATGGCCATACAATTAATGTCCACCCTAGATGCACTGTAGCAACCCATCTTTCTTTTCCAATTCATTTTTGCAAACAGAAACAAAAAACTCTTTAAATTCCAGCGATTAAATTATCGAACACCCGAAACCAATCAAGACACACCATCTCTTTTGCATCTAGTCTTTCAAAAAACCCCTAAACAACTGAAACTCAATTACTCACTTAATAAATAATACATTTTTACTAACTGTTTTTTGCATCCAAATCGGTTTTTGATAAATAATATATTCTTTTGCATCCAAATTGTTTTTTGATAAATGGAATTGGTGTCCTCACAACTCATGTCAAAAAATGGAGGGAAAAAAAATGATAGAAGTCGAGAGGAAGAAGAAGACAGTAATGGCAGCTGGTTTGGCTTGGGCTGAAGGGAAAAACAACAAAGAATTGGGGGCGACATTGCCGGGCGATATTGGTAATGTCGCGCGCGACAGTATCAATATTGTGCAAGGTAGTCTTATTCCAAATTTACGAATGATATTTGTGACCACTTAGAATTAGTCAAAATTTGCGACCAGTTTTTCAAATTTTTTCTTGAAATTTAAAAAATATACTATCACCACCTAGAGATGCTCTAATCCAACATTACCTAAAACTTCAAATACATGAAACTTGAAGTACATTTGCTTTGGAGTGGAGGATTTGACCCCGCCGTACTTAAAAAGGAAAACTACAGTTATTCTTCAACTTCTGAGCCAGGCGTCCTATTGTTTGAAACTAAAATTACTCATTTGTCCTTAATCTGGATAATTAAAACATTCTTTATGAAAAATTGAACGTATAGCTAGGTAGGTTAGTAGGTAGTAGCCGGTTAGATCTATTATGCCCCACTAACATGTTCAGACTTCAGACGTGACTGATGAATCAGTGCCATGTAAACAGATGTATGACCCATTATGGGGTACGGTTTTGTTTGTACAATACTACATTCAAGTGTAGGTTCTTTTTAACATGGTTGTATTATTATAGTTTGTCCTCAATTCTGCGAGCCATTCGAATGTCTGGATACAAATGTTCCGCCGCTATAAACCCACCCGGCCACCCCCTTCTTAAAAAAAATTTGGTTGACAAGCTGGCGGATTAACAAATTATATACGGTCCCAATAGACTGCAGACCGCTGATATGTTGTATTGGCCAATTAGAACGAATGAGATATTGTAGAGTTGCAGGAACTGACTACTAAAGTTGGTAAAATTTTTAGGTGATGATACAAAAAGTCTAGAAATTGAATCTCGCCAGTATCAAAAAATTACTGATCTCATTTAAAACAGACTTGCCATTAAAAAAAAAAAAAATAGATATTCGTAAAATTCTAAATTGTTATTTGTTAGTTTTTAATTTATCGGTGATCTTTTATACATTGAGATACATTTATATATTTGAAGTTTGAAACATAATACCCCCTATCACAAAAGTAAACTTTTGAATTTTGTATACGCATGCTTCGGAGCCACCATCAAACAACTTGCATGCTGTATCACTGGACCGATCCATTGGCTTGTGTAGTTGTGTGTGTGTGGCAAAATGCACATGAAGAGTTTCAAAAAGGTGGTGGTCCTGTTCAAACAGTCTGGAAGTAAGTCGGTACGTCCGTTCCATTGTGATCTGTGGATACATGTTAGTAAGCGATAAAATTGAAACATGCACGTGACAATAATGAAATCCGTACTAACCATAACGTGCAGGGCGGTCCTGAGATTTTGGGGCCCAACGCTAATTCCTATTAGGGGGGCCAACAAAAATGTGCCTGAACTTTTTTTTTTTAAAATATTAGCTTGAGCTGGCTTTAACTCACGAACAAAAAGTTGTACTTCTGTCTTATACTCTTATTACCTGCTAAGCTACTTCGTGTTTCTACTGCTTACTAAGTTATATATAGTACATTGTTCTTGAGGATGGGGCCTAATTTTAAGCCAACTTTTGGGGGGTCAGCCGCTTGCCTATGTCGACTGTCCTCAAGGTCGCCCCTGATAACGTGGCTGTGATGTTTGAATTGCCGTTGATGTCTGTGTATTTTATCTAGTAACTGTGAACGAGTAAATTCTCTTGTTTCATACAGTTCATGGGGGCATAATAAACATTTACTAAAGTGAACCTAAGAGGGTTTCTCCAGTTGTAGGAAGGCCCAAAATTAAGTTAGGTTCTAGTGCGGGTGAAGTGAATTTTTTTCACTATGGAGCGGCTCAAACAGTTGGGCTTAAAAGAAAAGTTTCGACACTTGCGGGCTGGTTCAGGAAAATGGACCTTTTTAAGGTCTGTTTTTAATATGGTTAAAATTGAGATATTTTAGCCATTACTAGATCGACGTCGCTCTACTCTCGATTCTTTTATTCATATTTATCCCGTCCTCAGTGGGGGTCAAATTGTTTGGAGGGACAATCAGAACTGATTCATCCTTTGTCATGGGTATTGTTGGTAAGCGTGTTAATAATGTTATGTATTTAATTGACCGTTTAGTGTATTGGAGGATCCACAATGTGAGTTAGCGCTCCTACCAATTTGTGTTGGGTTGTCTAAGCTGGTATTTGTAGTTCGTACTTCTCCACCATCCTTTTTTAAGGAGGCAGTTGAGATTTTTGATCGGCATCTTCGTAGTGTTTTTCAGGATATTATAATTTATGATTGTCCTAACTTTGAAGATTTACAGTAGTGTTTAGTGAGGTTTTCTTTATGTCTTTGTAGATTAGGTATCTATTATGCCACTGATGTCTCTAAATTTTATTTTGTTGCCTCTCATTCTCAGACGTTTGAGCTTCATAACCACATTCTTAAGAGTTGTGGCCTAGTGCCTATGGATGAGATTTTTTATGATTGTTAGTATTGCATTGCGTCTACTTGATTTTAACCTTAGTTCTCTGGATGTGAATGCAATCGTCCCGTCAAAACCACAAAACATTTTGGCTGAAACTTTCTATTGTAAGGTTGTTGATGGTCTTGAGAGGGAGTTTGAGTTATCTGCATGTCAGAAAGCAGTCATTAGTTGCTTGCAGTCTAAAACATGCAAAAAGTTTCTATTTGGTATTCTGATGGAGGGACTTTGTCACACCCCAAATTTCCAAACAATTAAAATAGAAAATTATTCAAGATATAAATATCTCAATCGCCACCTTATTCCATCATCTGAAAACCCAGGGGTGAAACGAAAACCTAATAACATATTATCAAACACGATATTAAAATCTAAGATCAAATTAAAACCAAATGGAACAATCATTCAATAAAATTATTAAACTAAAATAAATAAGGATCTTTTAGTATTACCCCCCTACTAGATGAGCCAATTAGGATTTCCCCCCTGAGTACACAAAAAAAAAACACGGTCAACCTAAGTTGACTTTTTTTTTGTGTGGGGGAGGAGACCCTAATTTCCCCATCTAGTTGGGGTAAATCCTAATTGACTCATCTAGTATGGGGGTAATACTAGTTAACTCAATAAATAAATATACAATAACCACCATGAGTATACATAATCATACTGGAAATATCACAAATACCAGTATTCATATTACACCACCACATCCATCATATCACACAAACCAAATACACATCTTTTACATAAAAACCACTCATCTACTTATAAAAACGAGGAATATATCACAATCAGGGAGTATGTTCATCCCTCGTGAGTATCAACTCACACAAACCACATATACATTTTTTTTGTAAGAAATCATGTACATCACAATACATAAATATTCATATAAAATAATTCACTCATACATCAAATCAATATTTTACTTTTCTTATTAATTATCTCGTTGACTCATTTATTAATATACACAGCCCAACCTTTAGTTTCTACTCTACGATTTGAACTTCACACATTTGATAAATCACACATACCCGTATGCCTCTCTCAAATCGAGTAAAACTACAAGACATATGTCCTAAGTGGGGATATCACCTCTACAAATATATTTTCATCTTGTAAACTCGTAACTTATGAGTCACATTCATCTCTAGACTTTCAATGCGCATAAACAAAGCCTCTTTTGGGCATAAAAAAAAGTAACAGATCATTCTTATACATTCAAGGAATCCAGACCTACATTCCCGTACACTCAAAGAATACAACCAGCCCGCAAAGCGAATACCTTAATTCCTCTCTAGGACGGCTTTCACATGACATCATTAGTCATAAATATTTCTTTACAATAAAGTGGCGTGGAGAGAACTAAAGATGTGGGCGACACATTATATTATATAAATGTTATTTACACAAGATCACACTAACACATATAAAAATCACATCCAATGTCAAAACTTGACAATAAACCAAATATTCTTTAACACATAGAAAACTGTAAATATAATAACAACAACGTCTCTCTCAAAGACATTAAATATATGCAATCATAACTATATCCATAAAGATAGAAGAAAAAAAATGATATGACATTCAAATTCCAAAATACTACCACATTTCAAAACACGTGTGTATGTCAATTAAAAAGAAATAAAGACTTGAATCAAAGTCAAAGAACAATAATAATTCATGCCTTAAGGTTGCACACTTCATTTCCCTTTTATTTCTCGATTGTATATATATTAAACTCAAACTTTAATGTAACATATATGTCATATGTTATAACATACCTCTATACTAACATTTAGTGTGTATGCAACAATTATGTACTTGGAATATAATTCAAAATGTGAAATTAAGCAATCCATACACCCATATATCTAAGTATAATCATTTATCTCATTACAAAAAGAAAAATTAACTAGAGCTCATCTAAAAAGAAAACATGGTAGGTTATCTAGCTAATTTGTCAAAGTAATAACTTTTATTACAGTCATCCAAATGATACACCACTTGATTATTTGAAAACTATGATAGGTATACTTACTTTTTCATGTAGAACTCGAAGTCCCAGTGTCATTTTATGTAGGAATAAAAATAGTTCAAACTTGGTAAATATCATAATTTTCAGCAAATTAGAATTCTGAGACGCTATCTTTCGGAGAAAACAACACTTTCCACAGGTGTCCAAAAGCTACAAGGCTTTTTGCGTTGAAATGAAGACTCTCATAACTTATTCTTTTATGTTTTACAAAAATTCTAACTCGCGCTCTAACTAGATGAAAATTGAGCTCGAACACATTGGCACACTGCGCAGAAACTGATTTTGGACACACTATTTTCTGTAAACCAAACTTCCAAACATCATAACTATCTCCATAGAAAACTCGGAATGTGACCAGACCAATTGGGTTAGAAAGAAGACTTAGAAAACTAACTTTTTAATGTTTTGGCAAGAGTTTGAATCTGACCCTAACTATATGAAAATATGGGTCCAAAACAAACACAAATTCTTATTTTTCAGAAGACAGATTTCTGACAATATTGTATCGACTGTATAACTTTTTACACTCAAGATTAAAATGAAGAAATACTTCTTGTTCTAAAAAGTATACTCAAAGAACATGGTTTTTCATGTTTTAAAAAGGTCCAAAACTTCTAAAAAAAATATATAATTATCAATTAGTAGGGTGTCGTTTACCAACTACTATTTTTTTTTTAAAAATTATCAAGCATATATATCAAAACAAGAATTTGGCAACCTTGGTGCCCCAATAATAGTGTGCCAACCTTGCTTCAGTAACAGTACACAATATATAATTTTTTTTTATCACATTAAAACCTTTTGATCCAAGTAAAAATAAAATAAAATATATAACTACTATAAATTATATGATAATCAATCAAATAAGATTTGAAAAGAAAATAAGATTTTAACTACTCACTTTCACCAATGTATATATAGTCTCGCCTTTTTGTGCTTGGATTTGTCTACTATTTTAATATGTTATACCTCCATGTATGAAACATTCACAGATTTAATTTGAAGGCAATCCAATAATGAATCACCTTCCATCTAAGCTGAAACTTACGACTGCACACTGCGGTTTTCCACTGTAATTACAATTACAACCGTTCTTGCTAATTAATGAAATCCTCGATGAATATCAAACATATGGATCTTTATGAAATTTTAATATGTTAAATCATTATGTGTTCTACATCTACAGATCAAATTGGAGGTCAATCCAATAATGGAATGATCTCCATACAAACAAAACAAAAACATTGTGCAATGTAGAATTCTAGTGTAGTTTATATACGACCAGCCTCATTTATAGCTACCTCGATGGCAACGTATTTGTACTCCACATTGGATGTGTTTGAAATTGGGATATATTATACTACTATATTTGATACACCTACAGATTAAATTTGAACTCCATCTAGTATTGTGTCAATCTCTATCTAAGCAAAAACTTACAACTGTGCACTGCAGTTTTCTACAGTTAGTTAAATTAGAAACCAGTCTTGCTAATAAAAATCTCGACAAATAGCCAGCCGTTGGATCTGTCTGAAAATAAAGTATGTCATACTTCAATGTGTCAGGATACTATGGTTTAAATGTGACACAAATCCATGTAGAGGTAGATCTGCATCTAGGCAAAAAACAAATATTGTGTCAGAGTTGTTTTATGGAGTAAAATTCACTATATACTATTCATCTTCTTCAAATACCACTTACAATTTATTAATGGCTCATACTACCAAATCAATATTCATATGAACAGTACAAATAGTAAGAACATATTATGTTACTACATAAATCATAAAAACTAACTCACCTTAGCTTGCAAAACGTTAGTAGTATCTAGAAAAGAAAATTGGTATCGCGTCGATACTCCTTCCTTTTTCTTCTCTTTGTTTTTCTTTGTTTTAAACCTAGAACTCTCCCTCTCTTCACTCTATCTCACTTTCTCTCATGTATCCCTTTTTTTTTAAACCCCCAAATGCAAGGAAAGAGGTTCGGTGGTTATAACAAACCCCCTTTTCCTCTCTCCCCACGTTTTTTTTTTCTATATTTATCATTTAAAAAAAAAAAAAAATCCCCACTAGCCCACTTTGTAGATAATAGGCCTATATCCAAATGATGCTAATAAAACAAAATAAAATACATACTATAAATATATATTTTTTTAACAAAAAAAATAGGGTTGTTATAGACTTGGACAACATATATCATAGGTGGAGTATAGTGTTATTCTCCGGTACCGTCTCATGATCCATTTGTACTTTGATGGTGCTCTTTATCCTGTATGCAAAAAGAACAGATTGGATATTTTTGGGGACCATGCAGCACATTGTAGACATTTTTCAGGTTTCAAATACCGTTATGATGATCATGTAATAAATATTTTATATGATATATTTTGGAGGGTTGGGGTACAAGTGGAAAAAGATGTTACTGTCAACTTTCTCACTAATCAGGATGACGACAGATAAATACTTCGGCCTGCAGATGTCTTGATTTACAATTAGTCTGAGAGAAATCGATCATGTATGTGTTGATATAATTGGAGTCACTTTGTTAGTAGGGTTAAGGAGTGGTGGTTTTGAGATGGGAGAAACAGCTAATAGACAATGTTGGCTCATCCATAAGACGACTTAGGCGGCCACCTCAGATTTAGAAGGCCTCCAAATTTTCTTATTTCTTCTTACATAAATTTGATATTACCATATTTTATAAAGAAAAAACAAAAACAAAAAAGGATACTAGGAGTCTCTTTGTTTTCTCTCCACGCACTAAATCTCGGGAGTTAATTGGTTTGAATAAAATTCAATCCAACATACCACTACAAAATTTGCATATTGGAGTTATACAATGAATCTAATGGTTGCTAGTGCATAGTTATCTTAATTTTTGTGGGAGTGTCTTCATTTAGTTAGATATATTAATTAGAAATAATCAAATAAAATATAAAATCTCACAATATATGCTAGAATCTCTATATTCTATGGCGTCGACTTCTTCTCAACTTAACTAATTAAAGACATATATATTAAAGACATATTAACCAACGTCTCTCCTTCTCAATGTCTATCTCTTACACACATATTACTTTCAATTTTTCAATGAATTTTTAAAGGAAAAAAGGTCTCGCTTTGATCGATCACCTAAGGCCACATATAGGCTTGAGCTGGCCCTGCTAATAGAGTAGCGACAAGGAAGATGGAGAAGGACGAGAAAACTTGTAGGGCTAACCAACGTTGTTTTATTCCATTTAGTTTCGACACTTTCAGGTTTTCTGCACAATAGTCTGTTTAGCTCTTCAAAAAACTTCAGAAAGTTATGGGCAGTAACGTAATGACGGCTAGTTCTAACGAGTTTGTGTTTATAAGAATAAGATTTGCTATTCAGAAAAGACTGACGGCGCAACATATTGCGTACTTGTTCCATTTGAAAAATATATATATTGGGAACAAATCAGTACACAATCTACTATGGTGCATACATGTTACCCCAACCTGGGATTTGAAATATTTTTCAAGCCCAAGAATATACAAGCTAGCATTTATTGTTACTGAAAAGCTAGTGTGCGCAGAGTGTACTCAGCGTATAACATCTAGGCCACTTATATAGGCACAAGTACTGGTGTATTGCAACAAAGAAGTACTGTCCAAGAGCCCTTATTTCTATGCACTTATACACCCTGATGCACTCTAGATACCCTCTTATTGTTATTGTCCGACGACCGCGTACTGTCAAAGTATGGCCCAACACACTGCAGCTTGAGAGTCAATACCCAAGACCATAGTCCACAATGCGAGTCGAATTCATATCGCAGGTACAAGCACCACATGTTCAAAAACCTCAAAAGCCTGCACGAAACAACGTTTTTTCAGGAGGACCAGCAGCGCCACAACATTGGCGGACGCGATTCAGCTTCCTGCACGAATAACAGATATCGATGTTTCTGAAATCATCTTACACATGGTCGCCAACGGACATTCGGGAATTTGTAAAGCAGAGCCATTCAAATAATAGTAATAATAATATCAGTAATAATTATAGGCTAAATCTATGGTGCGCGAGATGTATGGTGCGCCATTACATCTCGGCCACTCATACCAAGGGGTGCGTGTGTATTTAATGGCAAAGTACTGATCCAAAGGCCCAATATTACCTGCGCACCATACGACCTGACTGAAGACATGCTCATAATTATAAGATACCTATAAGACAAGGCCGAAAATATCGGTCGATTTATCGAAAAATCGCCGATATATATCGTTTTTTCAGCAATCCGACTTGAAAAATCCGAAATATCGGCTCGAAAATTTAATATTTTTAAACCGATATATATCGGTAAAACCGATATAAAGATATATATCAGTGATATATTCCGATGTATTCGATATATATCGTTTGACTTGGTTGGACGGTTTGACTTTTGACCGATTTTGTTGATGTTGACCGATATATAACGATATATCGATATATATCATTATATATCGGTGATATTTTCGATATATTCCGATTTTTTGATTTTTTTGAATATTATCACCAAAATGGGCAAAAACGATTTATCTCTCCGACATATCGATATATCCGATATATATCTTTTTTTGGCCTCTCCGATATATCCTAATATCCCGAAAAATTGGGCCTTGCTATAAGATACCTTCTTTACTGTTTTACGAGCCCTAAATGCTTTATACCCACAAGGCAAACCCCTTCTTATAGTTAGCTGCGAGTTTCAAGTTTTTTTTTTTTTTTTCCAATTCTGTTTTCTAAACCTAACAGAATTTTCTCATAAAAGAGGTGCAAGCCCAAAGCGGTTTTGAATTAGGTATTTAAGAGCATCTTTAGGAATGATATCAACATAGCACCAACAATTTGGTGTTTTTTCAATTTTAGGAGAGCTACATGTTGTTGAAAACACCAAAAAAATACCAAACCAAACACCAAATCGGCCAATATTTGGTTCCAGATTTGATGTTGTATCAAATCCCTCACGCAGTTTTGCGGTTTTTCCAACACCGCGTGGGCTTGGGCTTCTAATTGGGTTTATATGGCGCGATTTTGTGAAAACCGCGCTAGAAATTGGAAAAAAAAAAGAACAAAGTTTATGTGCGATTCATGGTGCGGTTTTCTCAAAACCGCGTAGGCTTGGGCCTGTCAGTTGGGCTTTAGTGGCGCAGTTTTGGAAAAATTGCGTGAGCTATATGGCACGGTTTTGCCAAAACCGCGTAGTTGCTTGGTGAAAATTTGATGTTGCTCCTAAAGTTGTTTGGTGTTTTTTTGGTTCAAAATTTTCTGTTTTTTTGGTAGCTCTTCTAAAGATGCTTTAAGTAACTTGAATTGGGATTGAGGTAAACACTCTTGGGCGGAGAAATTTGTGAATTTTGGGTGTAGAGAAATTTCACACTACCACTACATAATTGACACCCAGCAATCGATAGGGAGAGAGTAGCTCAATGCTACCCCATTCCCATCTTGAGATTTTGTTTTTGTTTCCCATCATTAATCGGAACGAGTGGCAAAAGTGCCCAATGAGCACAACGTGCGATAGAGGGCTTATAAGCTCTCCTAGTGTTACTTAACATAATCCCTTGGCTCATCAGACTAGATAAATTCCAACAGCTTCAAGTTAAAGAATGGATAAGTTTATGGTTTAGTCCACCTGCAGACTGGCAGATTCACAATGAGACTTGGACTAAAATTTGTTTACTTTTATATTCCAATATTTGGAGAGAGAAGTGTACTGTGTTTCACAATAAATCTATTCCATCTTTATTTCGAATCTCAAAAATCATTGATAGCTTCTTCTCTGATCCTACAAATCATAGAGTGCATACCAATATCACTAAGATTTCTATATCTGTGAATTGGGAACCACCACCAACAAGCTATCATAAGCTAAATGTAGATGCTAGTTACCATACTATAGATAATAGAGCTAGTTTTGGATATGTTTTAAGAGATGAAAATGGAATCTTTATGGCTGCAGATACTAGTTCAAGATGGGCTGCAGACCCAACAGACTCAGAATGCAGAGGACTTCTCAATACCCTCAAGTGGTGTCGAGGGCATCTAACTACAAACTTAGTAGTAAAGATAGATGCAAAAACTGTTACAGATCTCTTACGAGGAAAGCCATCAAGTGTAAGATGGAAATCAAAAGGAATTATATCTGATGCAGCAAGTTTTTTAAAATGAATATAAATATAGCATATATACATAGAAGTGGAAACAAAACAGCACACATACTAGCTAGGTTTGCAGTGAAATATCCACAGTCCTATAGCTGGACACATCACCCTCCACCATGGTTGGCTAATTCTCTAGAGGTGGATTATCAACATGTATTAACTACTAGAAGAACTAATATAGCTCCAATATGGTTGCAACGTAGCTTGGAGCGTGAAGATATCAATGTAACACCATGTTTATATAAATAAATTCGAAAATAATTACCCAAAAAAAAAAAAAAACATAGAAAACGTTGACTACCATGAGTGCACACATGCATCGCCAAACATGGCCACCGTGTATCTGTTTAATTATGTTATGAAAAAACTGCAATGATCATGGTATACCGACAAGGTCAAGAACTTAAAGGTAATATCATTTTGGACAAAAGCACCATTATATAATCAGGTAATGAATCCCTACGAAATATATAACCCATAGGAAATGTATGTGGTTTCCCTGTTTTCTGAGGTTCAAATCCGAGACCTAGGTGGATTGCAGCGGCAATATCCACAAACAAATCCAATAGCTAGCGATATATCGGAAACTCGAATAAGAAGTACTCGCAGTCTTGTAAGAAGAATTTAGCAATTTCATGTGTTGTGTATCAACTAATTATGTTGTTCTCCCATCAGATATACTTCAGCCAAAGAGTTGCACAAATAAGCCAAACATATGAGACACATAAATTACACCATAAAATCGGTCAAATACATAACAAGACTCATAATGTAATTGAAGCTCCTCCCTCGTATATGCATATGAAGGCGGCCGGATTCCTATGATCCTATCTACCTCTCCTGCATTTGCAGATTGGAGCAATCACAATGTAGGCCAACCAAAGTAAAATAAAAAGCTGTATAACAGTTGTGAGAGTTTGAGACACTTTTTTTTCCTTTTCTAATAACAGGGCACCCAATAGACAGTAAGACATTTTGAGAATACTCATAACAGTTCAAGTCGAAGAAGTTCGATGCAAAGCGTTATAGAGCAACTGTATTCCTGGTTAATACTTTCATTACTTTGTCAATTAAATCCAACTATCTCTAGACAATTTATCAACGATATGGGTCGATTTCATACATATTAAATTCTGATTTAACGAGAACTTTTAATAAGCAACTCCTAATCTGATTACAATGAAATTTTAGGTTTTTAGCTTACAGAAAAATAATGAATTTCAATAATTTTTGTCTAATTTCGTGAACTCTGAAATTATTGTCTACAACTGATATATTGATACCTTTTACCTCGTCTCGTCTCGTCTCATTTCTATACAAAGTAAAAGTAGGAATCTACTGTTTTATTGTTTGTCAAACCGTCAAAGTTGAAAATATCCTAAAAAACTTTCATAGCTCCACATCCCAATCAAAATTCCTATAAAATGCTTTGGCTCCATAATCATATCCTCCATTACCCAAAGTAAGGACAAATGTCAATATTTGGTCGATAACACCAGACCAGGTTACCGCTTTTGGTAAACAAATTAAAGCCCACTATCATTTTCCCTTAATCTAGAATTCTAGACCAATTAGACCACCCGTCAAAGAGTCAAAAGGCCCACCCAACTACGAAAAAGTCCAACATAATGAGTCCTTGATAAGTGGGAGTTGGGGACATTATCCTCCAATCATGCCAAAAACAACGGATATTTGGGAAGATTATACCCAATCAACCAAACTCACATTCAAGTATTCTACTATACTTTTTGTATTATTTAAATAATATTCTAACTTCTAAGTAGGGGTGTTCGTGTGCTTGGTATATCTGAAATCGAACCAGAACCGTTTGTAGGTCCTAAAATATTAGACCCATTAAAAATGAAACGAAACCAATAAAAAATCGAATTTATTAAAACCAAATGGTAAAAAACTGATGAGTACTCGAATTGAAATCAAAACTGATTATTATGATTTTGATATATAAAATTTAGTATTATATTACACTAAATACAAATCCAAACATTAATATATATATATAATTATTAAATACATATTTTGTAACAATATATTGAACATTTGTATTATAAACATTAATAATAATGTTAACAAGTATACGTATATTAAATATATTTACATGTTTGATATATTACACGTGTATACATGTATATATATGACAATGAATTCGTGTAATGTTAAAAATTGTAGTACATGTACTTAATTATTCTACATATTAAAATTTAGTATAATGTAGATGCATTCGATTTGAAATGCAAATTAATACGTGTGTATGTACAATTTATGAGATATATTTAAAGTGTTTAGAAAACTTTCAAAGAATACAAGTGTTATTTTCGCACTAAAAACAAATTTTTATATCGGTGGACGTAATTAAAAACATAATCTGATAAAAAACCGAAACCCGAACTGGAACCAATTTAATTAACCGATATGGTTCCGAGTTTTTTAAATATAAAAACCGAATTCTTTCGATAAAAGCCAAACCAGAACCGACCCATAAACACCCTACTTCTATGTACAAAATTAATTAACCACATGTGTGCACTATTAGATTATGTAACCTATGAGTGTTCAATTATTACTGTAACATTTTAAAGCAAATAGTAGGACAGTCACGCTCATGACTTACCTAAGTTATCCAGCCCAAGAATCAAACGGCAACGGCGTGAGCGAAGAATCAAGTAAATCGCAACGCTTTAATCCATAGCTACGAAGTACCTGATTATCAGCAAAATTCAACACTTTGTGCATCCCATTCCAGCAACTCTTAGCTGAATACCTCTGATTGTGATTCCCACTACACGGTTGACACCCAGTAAAGTGTGTAATAAACGGTCTTCTCCAACTCCCTTTTCCATTCCCAGCATCCTTAAGATACGGTTCACGCATTTCAGCATAGCTCTCACTCACAATCTCCGCGTGTCGCCTTCTTAAGCCACGTACACCTCTCTCTATTTCTACGTACTTGGCCGTGATATTATCCAGTGTACCCACAATCTCTTCCCAATAACCTTCAAAATAAAACTCACTCTCTAAGTAAATCTTGTTCGCCCACGTGTCCTTCCCTTTGAGTAGCAAGTAAACAAGACCCGATTGATCATCTGACTTTGGGAATAGCTTGTCAGGTAAAGTTGACCTCTGAATCTCACTCCACTTGTCAAAATCTGGTGTTTGTGGACCCATACTAGCCCATACGTTGATGAAATCCATTGACCACTGGCAATTACGTATGAGAAAAATTCCAGCATTGAGAGACACCCAACTTTTAACATCGTAAACTAAGTGGGCCCAACCATGGACAATCAGGTTATGATTTTGATACCTGTCTAATGGGAGTTTGAATTCCATGTCGGTGAATGCAGCATCTGAGTCGACCCACCAGATCCACTCGGATTCTGGGTGAGCAATCATAGCGGATCGGACCACGGGAAGTTTGGCCCAAAACGTGGTCATTTTTGGGTGGAACAAAGCGTTGTTGTAGAAAATATCGTAGCCGTGAATTCTACAGTAGTCGACCTTGTTTTTGAAGAATCTCAATAGAAGATGATCACCAATTGGGTTTCGACACGCGGACGGTTGAGATCCAGTGACTACTAAGATTCGTTCACGTACTCCAGTTGCAAATGAGGGGTGGTGAGACAGCCATATTCGCCGTTTTTCATCCCAATTTTTTATTGGCTTTTCTATGGAGTAGCTTAGATTTGGGTCGTCGTAGAATGTTGGATTCGGTGGGTCATTATTATCTTGTGGTTTTATGTTTGGTTGGGAAAATGAGGATGGGGATGGGAAATTTTGGATTTGGGTTGGGGAGAAGAAAGACCAAAAAGACCATATGAGGAGAAGAGCAGTGATGGATCCACCAACGAAGAGAAAAATGTCAGTTAACAAAGAAGTGTGTTTGTTACGAGGAGGAAAAGAGGGTTTAGCCATTGTTGTTTGCAATGGAGATTGATCAGGAGAAACCATTCTTTGTTTTGGTTTTGGCTACTTTCTTTTTTAGGTGTGAACGATTGGATATAGAAGTTATTGACGAAGATTTTTGGACATCTGTGGAGTGGAGCGGAGTGCGGAGTGACTGAAGAGTTGGCTTTTTAGAGCTTTCCTTAGCGGAGGAAAGAACTTGGACACCTTAGATTAGACTTTAGAGTGTTTATTGTATGGTTTTGTGGTCCTCAAATTAAGCCCATACTTAGCGGTGGCAATTTTCTTAGGACAAAGATCTTCACCATGTTCTCTAAAGAGCAAAACATACAATAAAATATGGGATACGAGTATTTATTAATACTCAATTTTCTTGATATATATGGTCGATATATTCTTCTTTAGGAATATTTTATATTGTTTCGTATACAAATATCAACAAATATCGTATTTTGAATATTTCTTGATATATCACGATATATAATTTATATTTATTTAAAATATAATGGTAAATATTAAATAAAGTTGTTGCCTAACCAATATATCACTAATATTTGTAGTCTTATGTGTCTCTAAACATATTGTGTATTTTTTATTGAAATCTCAATAGATATCGTGATATTTTGTTCTATAGTACAAAATGCCGCAAGGAATTCGTGATGTCTGTCATAATCTAAGGAATAGACAAAAATATCCTATACACTATCGAATATTTATAAAGTTAGCATTGTATGATTCGAGAATTCTAATGTGAACATTTTGATATATATCAAGTTTTTTCACGTCGATATTTTTTGTTGCATCAAGATTATGAATTATATTCTTATCTAATTGACAAAAAAATAATCTTAAAATATTACGAGAGAAAATTGTTGATAAAATCTTTTACATCCCAAATCAACTACAAAGTATTTTTTTAGCTATATTAAAATTTCACGTCATCTCTTATTAAAACATAAATTCCTTTTTTATTGAAAAAGAAAATTTTAGCATTTCTAATTAAAACAAGGGACTGGAATTTTCCACGACCACTTTTCACACTTCCCCGGATTGTAAAATGATATGACCAAAATACCCTAACTTTTTGTAAACAACAAAAGTAAACCGTCTCTACCTACTTTTCTCCTTAATACCCCACACCGCCCTTCTCGTTTATAGAGGGTAAACATGAACCACGAAATCGAAAAAAAATGTTTTCCCGCCCTTTTTACCATTTCAATGTGGAAGACAAAAAGACTCACTTTTCCCCATACGAAAGAATTTGGTTTCCATTTTAGCTGATTTCCTCTTGAAGCAACAACATTGAAGTGGTATAGAGTTTGTGATGGATTGAAACTTGGTAAAAGGATAGTGAATTCAAGCTGATGAAAAGGTAAGTCTTTAGTTATTCTTTCAATTTGTGTTTTGGCATTTGAAATCTTTTATTAACCATGTAACCCTCGTTTAAATCAAGTTTTCAATTTTAACCCATTTTCCCCTTCTTGTGTACTTAAAGCATTATAGGCTTGACTATGTTGATTACTTAAAGTAGATAATATGTTGTAGATATTGAGAATTCAATTGTACGGGATTCAATTGCACTATTGATTTTGTTGTATATTATTTTGCCATTGTAAATGCAGTCAAATTGCAGACAAGAAAAACTATTGATAAGTACGTCAAGGATATTATTTGTGTTGTTTATGAAAGAACATGGGCGTTGAAAAGGTGATTAGCGTTATACAAGCAACCATGAGAATGAAACCGAACAATTTGAAGGGGTAGTTGAGTGTGAAAATCAAGAGCATCATGTACATCGGGAGATGCTTCCGCCACCACCAAAAACGTTTATTAGTCGAGAGGACCTACTTCAGTATGTGCATAAGTATTCTTTTTCCCAAGGATATGCAACAAGCATTAGAGATTCTAAGAAAGATAAATATGTCGAATTGGGTCATGGAGGAGGCTTTATATCGACATAGGTCGAATACCGCAGCTAAAGAACAGCAAATGAGAACAAGCTCTCGTCTTATCAATTGCCCCTTCGAAATAAGGGGTAACAAACAAGATGATGGAATGTGGGAACTTCGAGTTAAAGATGGATCCCATAATCATGAACCATCAAAGGATATGTCTGGGCATCCTTCGTTTCGTCGATTGTCACATGATGAGTTCTTGAGAGTTAAAGAAATGGCGGCGGTCGGGTATACCACCTCGGCAAATGATTACTGGCCAAGCAAACGCTAATCCGGATATTCTAGCAATTATCTAGAACCATTTACACTACAAAAGCAAAGATTCAAAAGATGAGTTAGGAGGTCGCACGCCGATTCAAGCTTTGTTAGAAGACCTTTCGGAAAAAGGGTTTATGCATAACATTAAATGTGATGCAGAAGATCGTTTAACTCATCTATTTTTTTCGCATCCTTTCTCAGTTACATTAAGTAAGAGCTACTCGAATATCTTTGTGATGGATTGCACTTATAAGTCTAACAAATTCAAGATGCCGCTGCTTAACATTATTGGAGTGACAAGTTTTAACACTTCTTTCTATTCAAGTTGTGTTTTCTTGCGAAAAGAGGAAGAAGGAGATTACATTTGGGCTTTAAATATGTTCAAGGAAATGCTAGGTGATACTTGTCAGTCTCTTGTAATTGTAATGATAGGGAATTGGCATTGATGAACGCTATTCAAGTTGTTTTCCGGCGAGTACACACCTTCTATGTGTTTGGCACATTGAAAAAAAATATATTATTCAGAGGCCACTCTTTGGAGAAGACCAAGATTGGGCTGATTTTTTATCTTTATGGACTAAAGTGATACAATCTCCTACAGAATCGTTGTACCTTGATGCTTCGAAAGAATTTGAGGATGTCTACGCCCATCAAGTTGTCGCTATCAACTACATCAGAAGTACATGGCTTCCTTTAAGAAAGCGGTTTGTGAAGGCATGGACCGACAAGCATTTACACTTTGGCAATCACGTTACTTCTAGAGCAGAAGGCGCACACGCAACGTTAAAGAAATATTTGCAAGTTTCTACTGGTGATCTTCGTGTGGCGACACGTAAAATTAGTCTTGCCATTGAGAATAATTTTAGAGAAATCAAGACTCAGCTTGCAAGTGAAAAGATCCGAATCCCTCATTTTATTTTTGTCCCTTTTTTTAAAGAACTATTTCGTTGTGTGTCGGTATTTGCATTGGACAAGCTTTTGAAGCAGTACAAATCAGTTTCAAGTGGGGCGACATTACCTCCATGTACAGGTCATTTTTTCGCTTCTATGGGTCTTCCTTGTGCACACATGATGAGAAGTATGAACAATGAGTTGCGCCTTACTTACATACACCCGCAATGGAGAATCGATGAGCGGTCGTTTGAACTCATGCCGCACAATCAAGAGAACCAACTCAAAGCACTATTTCAGGATTTAGAAAGTAAATATGAGCAGTGGCCTATAAGCCAAAGGGAAGCTGCAGAGAAACAATTGTTTCAGCTTATAAACAGTCCTACTCCTATAGTATTTAACCCAATTGTTCAGCATCATAAAGGACGACCATTGGGAGCCAAGAGAAAGAAAGCAGTGAACAGCAGCACCATTAGAGACCCTTCAGCATTTGAATTTGTGGAAAGATCGCGAAAGTGTAGCATTTGCAAAGTAGTTGGTCACAACAGCCGAACATGTCCACAAGCAAATTCAAATTCTAATGTTGTTATGCTCAACCTTCTTTGAAAAGCTTAAAGCTCCTCACATGGTGTAGACTTGAACTCATTACTGGCGACATTGGTTGCTTTATATGATTTGAAGAATTTCGGTAAGATTATGTATATATCATCTCTTCAAAAATTTACATCACATCAAGTTAGACTTGCGATTATATGTCGCTCTTGACTTGGTAATATTGTTCGATTGTCGCTAAACTTAACTACGTTTTCTTGTTGTTCGTGTGTGTTTCTAAGCAGGGTGCATTTGGGATTATGGCCTGCAACTAAAGTTTGGTTATTACATTGATTTTTTTGCGTGCCGAATTGTTGAACATGGAGGAACTTGCAACATAAAGGTGTGGGGTCTCTGGATGGGTTTTAGGTGCTTGATCATGGTTTGATATATAAGTTTTGAGAAGGGGATGAATGTGTATGGACTGGGCACTTACAGGATGTTTTCATCTGTGTCCTGCATGGTGCATTTTTTTTTTTGGGTAAACCTGCATATTGGCATAGGGATCCCTTAGCATATCGGTTGCTCCATGACTGTTGCTATGTTTTTTGGGTAAAAATTCAGTTGCTACTTGATTTTATGAAGAACAAGATATATAATTAAATCGAATCTAAATTGAATGTTCCATTTTAATCGACTCAGTTATTTTCAATTGCTTCGACTAGTGTATTATTTACGAGTTAGAGCAAATGTTGTTGCTAAATTGTACTATTTGCAAAAACTCTCGCAATATTCGAGCTATATACATGTGTGTTTAGGACAAACTCTTATATGAGTTTTCTGGAAGTGAACCACGCACTACTACAGTAGCTTTCACCTTTCACCAGTGCAATAAAAAAGCAAGGTCTTTTTGGGCACATTACAAAGACATACAAAAAACCATCCTGTAAGCTAAAATGGCATTTTGGGGTGTTAAGTAAAAAGGTGGGCAGAGAAACAGCTGGCTTTTTGGTGTCTGACGGTTTGCAAAAAGGTGAGGGCATTTTGGTCAAGTCAGTTCACAATCCGGGGAAGTGTGAAAAATGAGCGTGGAAAATTTCAATCCCTAAAACAATAATCCTTCTCTTATTTAAAACGATAATTTTTCCCCTATTGAAAAAGTAAAATTTAATATTTATAATTAAAACGGTATCTCTCTACCAATTGAAAAACAAAATTTTAAAATGTAATTAAAATAATTTGTTAGGAGATTAAAATGGGTTAGCAACTAAAATGGAAATCCTTGTATATAGGGCTATCAACAAGTTGGAACTTAATAGGACACACCTAGGTCCAGACCCTGCCCATAACATATATATGAATTTTCGAGTCAAAGCCTAGTCTAGGTCCTATTGGACAAGTTCAAATTCGGGCCAGGCCTAAGTCCGTTAGCAATAAATTACATAGTTTAGGGTTTAATGCTTGATGTCGGTCAATTAGGTTTGACTCTCATTGACCGTTAGTCCATATTTTCTATTTTATTCCAACAAATAATAATAATCCAAAACTCCTATGATGAAATGCCAAATATGTCTTCAATGGCTATCAATTACATGAATTAAACCCTTAAACATCCGTTGAGTGCGTTCCTTAGTTTATGCTTATTAAATAGTATAATAGAAATACTTGATTTTAAATAGTAAATTGCATACGAAATAGAAATCATTGAGGGCATATTCAGTATTTTGTCATTTAAGTTTTAGATTATTATTATTATTATTTTATTGAAAGAAAATAGAAAATCTGGACTAACGGTCAATCAGAGTCAAATTTAATTGATCGGCATCAAATATTAAAGTAGGAAGGGGTATTAAAGAAAATTAGAGTGAGGGATTATGTCTAATTCCCAATTATAAATTGGGGGTATGTCTAAAAACCCTTATTTCAATTTCTTTAAAAACAAAAATCCTTTCGAAATCACGAACTATAGTTTCATACTTTCAGTAAGTACTAGCTAATCTGCCTGTCCTATGGCCAGGCTTACTACTATAGAGATTAGACCACATTAGTAAATACATATTTTGGGTATGTTTGTTATTAAGCTCATAAGTTTGTGTTGAAGAAAGATGTTACGGTACTTTTAGTCTTAAAAGTTAGCGTTTACAATGTTTAGTGTTTTTGTACATGACAGACTTGCAATTTTCCTGTTTATATATAAACTTCAGAAAAAAATAGCAATAAAACTATTGACAAAGTCATATATACATTTGAAATGAACAATTATACCTTAACTGAATTCTTACAATGAAATAAAAGAATACAAATATAAATCAGCATGAGTAACCTAGCCATATGGTGTCCAAAAACATATTTGAGTTTTTTTTAATAAAGAAGTGCGATAAAAGGAGTAAAACTTGCTGTATAGTACATTTTGACTTTAATCATACCTGGTGTTCCAATTAAGTTCATATACAAAAAATCAATGTCAACTGGAATAAACCGACAATGGTATAGAAACATTTCAAACAATAGCAATTAACATCAACTAACTATGATTTAATGTTGACCACCACATGATATTATGATGCATTGGTACCAAATAATTTTTATACTATAATGAAATATATATAAAAGCATGTATCAACATGAGTACATGATGTACACTCGTTAACTTAATCAAGTAAACAACTGGGGGCCCTAACTCAGTAGTGGAGCTAGAACATTCTTTGCTTGTACCATGCACATAGATATAGCGTGGCTTAATTTGAATGATTTTGTAACACGCTACTGGTTTCACAATATGGTTAAGTAAATATCTAAATGATATGCAAGTAATGGTAGGAGACTCAACTGAATAAGTTTTCAACCCATATTGACATCATAAGTTTTTTGTGCAACAGATAGAAGTGCTAAAAGTGTTATTAATCAGCTCCTTTGAATCATAACAATGTTTTGTTCTATTACACAAGTCCTTTTACTTTTATTTGAATCAGAGTTTGGCCTTGCACCATTCAAAAAATCAAACATAAGAATGACTTACATTTTCTACACGCAATCAGAAACTGACCAAAGCTTCAACTTGTATTTGTTGCGTTCCATGTTCTGGTTTCAAGAATCCAATCCCTTCCTTCTCGTCGTACCGTCTTCTTCTTTTCTGAGGCAATGGTTTCGCCGACAAAACACGCAACTCCGAATTGCTATCAATCTCCAACACATAAGGCAATCCATCACCACACCCTTTGGACATACCAACATCAATTCGAATTGCCTTGTTATCGCAAACACCATTAATTCCCGTCTCTTGAATGTTGCGTTCCATGTTCTGGTTTCAAGAATCCAATCCCTTCCTTCTCGTCGTACCGTCTTCTTCTTTTCTGAGGCAATGGTTTCGCCGACAAAACACGCAACTCCGAATTGCTATCAATCTCCAACACCTAAGGCAATCCATCACCACACCCTTTGGACATACCAACATCAATTCGAATCGCCTTGTTATCGCAAACACCATTAATTCCCGTCTCTTGAATGGTACGACCCATTATCATTCTCTTCGCACCCCGTATAGTTTCCAGTACATGTTGTAAAGCCGAACGATCACGGACTGATCGAGAAAATTTCCTCGACCAAGCGACCGAATCACCCCTTTAACAAATCCGGAGCTACCCTCCTTTCCGACCCATTAATCCAATCACTAACCTCTTCATTTATCCGTTCCAATCCATACGACACATGATTTAAAAGCAGCCCACCATGAACAAAACACGGAATCTCCAATAACCAACACGGTAAATTTTGTGAGAAAAATCTAGTAGAAAACGGACCATTAGGACGCAATGCAGCAACCCTAGCTCTAAATCCCTCATGAAACTCTCTCTTAACACGTGGAAACGTTTCAGGAACCCCTTGAAAAATATCCTTATTTACAAAACAATCATCAAATAAACTTTTCATAGAGATTCCAATACGATACCAATCAGCCCAAGCTTTAAACTCATTAAAACCAGAAACAGTAACATACCTAAAATCCCCATCAATATTCATAACCTCATGATTATCATTCATAGTTAAAATAGGCCCACCAATCCCCATCAATATTCATAACCTCATGATTATCATTCATAGTTAAAATAGGCCCACCATGTCTCAACGCTTCCCTTTTTAACTTTTCAAGAAAGTAAAGTATCTTGAGCTCATCCCCACCACAATCGAGTACGTCACCAATCTGGACAACAGTAGTATCACCACCAATCCAATCCAGCTGTCAGCCTGAGAGAATGAAAGAGGCAGAGATGTTGCCACCATAGTTTTTTATTTTTTTGTGAGAGAGTTTGGGTCGAACAATTCAAATTAGGCGTATATTTGGTTTTTTTAATTCCTAGAATGTGAAAAGACCAAAAAGTTTTTTCATAAATTGCTAAACACAACAATAATAAGGTCAAGTAAGTAATCAACCAATTAATTATTTTTTAAGTGGGGACTTTTTTAAAAATATTGCTGATGTGGCTCTCTGTGAACATATTGGGAGAAACGGATATTAATATAGGTAGGATTATGGAGTTTGGATGTTATTTTTTTATTTTGTAATACAAGGACATCCCGGAACTTAAAAATCAAAGACTACGCCTAGTCGCCCAAGTTAGAGTTTGGGCATGAAGCCAAGCGATGTAGACTCCAATGAAAAAAACTTGAAATCTCGGCATATGCTGATGGTGTCGACTGTCGACAGTCCACACTACAAAGTTGTACGTATTAGCCAATTTTTTATTTATTTATTTTTTTCCGATAAAAAACGTATTAGCCAATTGCCGACACTGGACACTGTAATGTATCAGCCGAATTCTCAAATTGTAAAACATACATCGTGATATTTTTTTTTTTGTGTGCCATGTCTTATTTTTTCGTTAAACTTGTCTTTTTGTACTATGATTATGGGCAATTGGCCGTATATAAGTTACCAACTTAATACGAACCTTTGTCTTTTTGTACTATGGCTGTTGAAATTAATGTGATTCGCATCTGGTCTGATAAAACAGTCGACGACCATGTGAATGTAGGACCTGGTTCATAAACGTTATCACTAGTTTATTAAATCGTTCACAAGAGGGCCTATTAGCTCAGTTGGTTAGAGCGTCGTGCTAATAACGCGAAGGTCGCAGGTTCGAGACCTGCATAGGCCAAACTGCCCAAGTTTCCATTTTATAAATTTTTTTTTCTGTTTTTTTCATTATTATTTACTAGTCAATGGCACGTGCTACGCACATGTCTCTTTTTCTCTTTGCTTTACGGTCTCTCTTTCTCTTTCTCACGTCTCTTTCTACTTTGCGCAGCTATTATTAACTTTGGAAACAAAAAGACAAAAGAACGAAGTGATTACCCCTGTGGTTGACGATATTAACGATTTTGCTATACCAAAAGACAAAATGACAAAGTAATTGCCCCTATAGTCGACGATATTAACGATTTTTGCCAAACAAAAAGACGATGAGTTTTAAAGATACATTAAAAAATATTAAATCACTATTGCCCTACTGTAGCTGAGGGTTGCGAGAATTAAAATATTTTAGATTTACCAATTATATTATTACACTAGCAATTTGTTTCAATTCCGTGAACATTGATGTCTCTGTTTTACATGTGTTTATTTTGCGCCAATAACCTAATCAGACAAATTAGATGGAATACAACCGTAAAAGTTTATATAGAACTGTTGGGAACATTTATATGTATGTAATTTCCATGTAAAAAAACCACCACCTTACAAGCCTATTAGAATATGTCATATATATAAAGTCTTACATTTCTATAAGTGTGTACATTCATATATATTAGTTTCTATTACCATGTTTTAGGTTAGTATAAATATGTAACTCTGGGTAGAAAACAATAACTTTCAAATAACTTAATCACTCTAACCCTAATCAACTATCTCTCTCAATCAATCAATTTATATTATTCTCCATTGTTCTTCTTATTGGTTTCTCTCAATATATCAATGTTGCAACTCTCCTAGCATTACCATTAACATTGAATTTAACATGGTATCAGAGCGTCAGATTCAAATCAAAATTTAGTGATATGCTAGAAGAGGAATACCTCACCAATAATCAAAATCAAAATCAAATTTTTTTTTCAATTTTTTTTTTCAATTTTCAGTATTCAATTCAAGTCTCAATTCAAGTTTTTTTTATGGATGGATTTACTGTTCACCGGCACTATTCATCGCTCATATTCACCAGTACCATTCATCGTCATTGTTCATAACTACTGTTCAACAATATTGTTCATCGTCATGTTCAAGACACTATTCAAGGTTCCACAATCTCTCTGTCTCATTATTCTCCATGGTTTGAAAGCCAGGTAATCTCTCTGTCTCCGTATTGATCAAGACGCGCACACGCTCAAGATTGTCTTCATAGGCGTGCACGCTCTATTCAATGTTTAAAGTTCGTCTAGTGGAAGGCGTGCACGCGCTCACTTTCAGCCTTTTGCTAAGCGCGCACGCGTTATGGGCTATTTGTCTCTGTATCTCAGATCCAGTTTTTCGTATTCTTCAAAAGTTTATCCTCGTCTCAACTAATATTATTTTATAGAATTCCTTATTATTGGTTAGTTGATAAGTTATTTCGTTTGTAAGGGTTTGACTTCCTTTCATGTCATGGTTCTGAGTTCTATGGTGTTTCACCGACTTTCTATTTTGGCCTTTTTATTGAGGAGCTTCTTATATGCTGTTGTCATTGATGGTTAAGCTTTTCAGCTTTTGATTCTTTTTATGTCGCAGTGGTGCCCGGTACTCAGGTGTTTCATTGACTCTTACCATCTCTTGTTGAGCTCTTTGGCTGAAGAATGCACGAGCTTTCTATTCATCTCTCAGGTTGCAGTCACATCATCTCTGCATTATTCAATATTCATCTCTTAGGTTGCAGTCACATCATCTCTGCACTATTCAATATTAATCTCTCAGGTTGCAGTCATATGATCACTGCACTATTCATATTCATCTCTCAGGTTGCAGTCATCACACATGTGTTCTGTTTTCAGTTTGTGTCTGTGGTACAACTTCAGTATTCAGGTTATGCTATTGTCTACACCGACAGTTTCACTTTCTAGAACGTCTCGTCTCAACGGTTGTTTGAGTTCTTCAACTAAAGATAGTTCTATGCAAAAGGGAGAGTTGTATTCTTACATTTTCTTTATGTCATTCAAGTTGTAATTTGCATAGTTTGCGGTATTACAACTTGAGGAGGAGTATTAGAATATGTTATATATGTAAAGTCACGTGTTTTCATAAGTGTGGACATCCATATCTAATAGTTTCCATTCTCATGTTTTAGGTTAGTATAAATATGTAATTCTGGGTAGAAAACAATAACTCTAACCCTAATCAACTCTCTCTCTCAATCAATCTAACCCAAATCAACTCTCTCTCTCAATCAATCTCTATTCTTCTCCATTATTATTCTTTTTGGTTTCTCTCAATATATCAATGTCACAACTTTCCTAGCATCATTATTAATATGGAATTTAACAAAGCCAAAGTTGAAACTTGTTTAGTAATGGTTATGGCGGAATAATTTGTATACGGATACTAGTGTTGTGTGCAGTAGTTTGGACAAGGGGAGCGATGTTCAGATTCTTTACATAATTACAGGTGAAGTTGAAGCTTGTTTTGTATTAGTTCAGGCGGACAATGGTGTATATAAGACACTAGTATTTTGCGGCAGCGGTTTCGACGAGCAGAGCCATGTTTTCAACTTCCAGATATATGACTGTCGATTTTCCACTATAAAGAAGGCTAGACGACCACAGAGGCACATATGAACAATATTAACATTAGCATCGGTCAAATGCTAAAATCACATTCTTTGCCGCGATGTCATCTTCCAAATAGTCGAATAGAAGAAGAGCTATCATCGCAAACAATGTCTAGTAAGTAGTAATCCAAATAGAGAAATTTTGCATGGACGTTAGACAAATGGTATGGCTAGTTAATTTTCACGCGGTCAGACCACCATTACAGCAACGAACCAAGACATTGGACAATACGATTTAAAATTTGAGTTCAAGTATCCAGCCAAAACTTTGGACGAGGATACTTACAAACGATACAACTTAAGATTACAAATTATGTTCACTACTTCACTGCTCTTAATGTTTACAAAATTACAAACTCCATTTGCTTTTTCTGTTACATTATATAAAAACAAAATGCTTTAAGAACTTTCGAGGAAAAAAAAAGAAAAAAAGGCAGCACTTTAACCAATCATACAGGCACCTTGGCGGTTTCTCTCTTTCACCTTTTTTTGCCCATTTAACAGTGTTTAACATCAAAACCATATGATTCTACATTATATCACAATGACAATCTTCATTAAGAATGACTCCCATTACCAATGCACTTCTGCAGACAGGGAGAAGGAATGATAAGAATTCTATAAGACAACCTACAGGAACCACCTATTCAGGGAAGTCCCCTACTGATAACACCCCTGCTGATCCCTCCACTTTAAATATATCAGACCTGCGCGATAATGAGTGTACGCTCCTGCTACAACCAACACGTGAAACAGTTGGTGGCTGTGCCCAGCAATGTCAAACTTACCTGGCTTCCATCGTTCAGGGATTCTTGTAGCATATACCAGAGCCCCAAGTCCATACCATAGACCCATTAGTATCTCATACCCCGTCGTGTGGAGAGCCTCGGGCTGGTGCCTGAACAGAATGAGTTTGTGCAAGATAGGTACAGCCCCTGATAAACCCATACCAAAGAAGAGGGAAGCACGTACGCTGCGGAACTCGGGAGTCTGGAAGACTGGGAGGAGTGAGACCAGGATAGTAGCTATCCCGAGGATAGTTATGAAGCCCAAGTACAAGTTGCAGAAGAATGGGTCACACATGAATGAATAGTACACCGGTGGATAAAAGGAGGTTGAGATGAGGGCAGCAATGCCTGCATAGTCGAGCCTGAGCATGATGTATGAGAGGCGCTCGGAATGGCAAGAGAGAAGGTGGCATGTGCTGCTGGCAAGCAGACAAAACATAGCTCCACCCAAGAAGGCGAAAAAAGGCCATCTTGTGATCGGCCTCAACACGAGTGGTGCTATGATGTTCAACAAATCCTCTTTCACGTTTTTCTGCTTATAGAAAAACATCGTGATCAGCTAACATTTGGAATAGTATCCACAAAACTATAATTGCTGCGAATTAATATCTTGAAATGTTAACAAAAATCCATGGCAACAAGCCAACAAAGCAGCTAACAAAAGTAGCATCACAAAGCATATTGTAGTTTGCTTTAGGAAGTATTAGCTCACAAACATAAGATCTTTTCTATATGATGATACCTTCCTTTTTAACCAAACGTTTTAGCAAAGGGAGATATTTCATTGATGCACTGGATCTGCAAAATGTATAGAGAACCACAGATAAAGCAGACCAGTGCCGTATGCTAGCAATTACTAGGATCCTAATAATACCCCACAGTCCACACCCTGTAAATTTTGTCCAAAGTCTAGATCATTCTATACACTATTCTCTCCAGTGCAGTTCATTTAGTTTTAAGCAACTTATATGACACGAATCCAAGCATAGAATTTTCTTTTCAAGATCTCTGGTCTCGCTTCACTAGGAGTCAATTTAACATCAAATCAAATAACAGATTACCAGTACAACCATACAATTTACCATCACCATACAAGGTTGACTAAGAAATGCTTACCAGAACACAAAGATCAGTCTGATTCCCATGGGAGAATCGCTCAGGCAAACAATTAGTAAGCAGTTCCAGTGTATGCCAGCTTGGTAGTGATGGAAGCAAGTCCATTGAAGGTAGAGAGGCCTTTAATTCATCCCTCAATCTATGCAGATCAGGTAAGTTGGACACGGAAGAAAGACAAGTCATGAGTTCTGAAGGCATCTTGTGAAGATCAACTCTCTTGAGCACATCGGCCATATGATGCAGAGATGGTATGTCCACAATCTGTGGCACCTTCTTTGCAGTGTATATTGTCAATGAAAGGAACAGAACGAACCCAATCAAGTGCCTAGAAACAAAAATGGGGAAAATGAGTACAGAAATTTAAATGTAGTTGTTCCAAAATAATAAGGCATGGAGAAAACAATCCCTTAAAGAGCATCAGATAAATTCAATACATAGAATAGAGGCACATTAGCACATAATAATAATAATAATATGCTTCATTTTGTCTCTTGATCTGGTTTCAGAGAAACTAGGTTTGTTAAAATCACCAAAGATTATGATTTCAATCACTCAAAAGCACACGTTTCCAGCTTTACGAATCGTAAAATCACCTTAACTAAAAATAATTATGACCTCATTCTTTCAAATATCTCATCAAATTCCTTTCCAATGTATGCATTTGAAAGAACAGTGAAACAACTTCCAAATGATTTGAAAAAAAATACCTATAGCCAATGCCCTACACCTTAAACATGTGTCAGTAAAAAATTTAATCAAATGATTTGAAAAATCTCTATATAGAAAAACGGGTTAACTATGTGTCAGTGAAAAATTTAGCTCCAAATGATTTGAAAAAAAATATATACAAAAAGGGATGAAGAGAAATAGAAAACTTACGTCCATACATTGAGAGTCTCATTATGAATGGAGAAGATGCTAAGAAAAATCTGCTTCAAGGGCCATTCTGATCTGTAATGACCAATAATATATTCATTGTCCCTCAAATACCCAGGCAATGAATGGTATTCCACAAGCTGGTATTTCACCTTCTTCCATAATCTCTTCCCTTTCCCTTCTTTCAAACTATCATTCTTCTCTACTACTTCAGCTGAATTCACCATCTCTCTTCGACACAAAAGATTTTTTTTTTAATCAATTACGGAAATCACAGCTCGAAAAATAAAAATCTAGAATGTTTTAATAATTTTTTTTAATGAAATTGAGGGGTAAAAAAGGTAGAAAATGTCAGGAGGAAAAAACAATGAGGAGCGGTGATTTTGGAGGAGAAAGAGAAATGGCTCTGTTGGTTGCAAAACGTGACACGATATTTTATAACTACTTTTTTTGAGGTGGTATATTCGTCATACACTTGCTCTGCATATTCGTTACGTGCAAAAAATAATAAAATAATAATTATAATACCGATATTGGTCATTGTCAACGAAAAATAAGAGGTTAGCTTTCATGTGCCATATTTGAAATCCTGAGTTGTCGGTTTTCTTGCGTTGGCACTTGGCACAACTCTTTACAGCGCAAAAAGGACAGGCAGATAATATTTGATGAAGAGTCCGGTTCATATTTAATCGGAGAGTTTTTAATCAGTTGGTAATTTGTTATTTCAATCTGTTAAAATTGTTTCGGATCAACTGGCTCCAAGAACTTGTTAATCTAATCGGAATTAATCGCTTTAGTTAATTTATAATACATATGTCAACATATAAATGGTATAACAACCTAATACAAAATAATATAAAAAAAACTAAAAGCCTGAGTGGTGGAATACTAAACTAGTCTAAGAGTTTTCTTTGGTAATTTTTCAATTTTTACGGTTTTAATTTTTAATTTTTTGTGTATCGCGACATAATTTTAATATATAGAAATAGGCACGGTTTTTTAGATTTTTTTAGACTTACCTTTTTTTAAAAAAACCAAACTCTTTAAATGAATAATCGAGCGAATTTTTAATCATATTTATTTATTGCGGCTGTTTTGTCACCCTTGAAGTTGGTAATTTGGTATGTGTCAATGTGTGTGCAACCTGGCCTCGACGCCTCGTTTTTTAATTGAGCTCTAAAATTTGTTCACGGCTTTTGCCCATTTCTGATAAAACTATTTCAGCAATACAACAACAAAAATTAAAAAAACTAAATCCGTGAGGACAAGATAAATAGTCTACAATAAGCATTTAGAACGGTGGGAACTTGACGGTCGTCTTGCAGGTCCCCATCACCATTCCAGGGCACTCTATGATTTGAGTACCTAAAGTGTTTGAGCACAGGTAGACCAAATTGAGCTGAGAATTTCCCAATTTGTCCACGCTGCAATGAATTCCAGGCTGATATCCAATAGCAATTCTTATGGTTTCCGCTATGTGACCGACATTGTAAAATTTCCCATTTTGTTGAATCCCTGAAACAGTGGTGGCAACATCATTTTCAAGGTTAATAACAAAAAAAGTTAAACGGTTTAAGGCCTGGTGCGTGGCTTACTGGCGTTGTTAGTGTTTAAGTTGGGCTGAAATTCAATTCAAGCCCAATATATGTTTGAAACACTCACAGGCCCGCGACGGTAAAACCTGAAGCCCAGTTCTGAAGGGGCTTTCACTAAGATTTCATTTAGGTAAGCCGTCACTCACTTTGGATGGTTTCAGAAAAATTCGATCATTTGCCCTTGAATCTTACGTTAAGTTTCATAAAATGTAAAGATTTCATTTAGGCAAGCCGTCATTCGAGATCGATAATTCACTTAGGAGGCACATCTGGTTTCAGAAAAATTCGATCATTTGCCATTGAATTTTACGTTAAGTTTCATAAAATGCGGACCCGTTGTCTTTCAAATGAAATGGCAAACATCATTCTTGCATTTGAAACAAGTGGTTTGGGTTTTCAAAAAAAAAAAAAAAAAAAAAAAAAGTGGTTTGGGCTTTTAGGATGGGCCTGCCTGCGCCATCAAAATATTGGGCCGATGACCTCTCCTCTTTAGATTGAGAAAACTGAGTATCATTGTAAGCCATTTATGTAGGGGTATGTGACAAATATTTGAAGATTTTTCTACTTCTCAAATTTTGAACATTTTGTAATTTGAACAGCACTGAACTACAAAAACTCAAAGCAATGATGCGCATACCTGCGGTTTGGAGTATTTTGAGAAGGTTCACTTTTTTCTTTAGGTTAATGGCTGCTTCGAAATATTTGTGCTGGTCAAGTATTGATTTGGAACACGTCCCATATTTATACCATTCATTTGACCAGTGCTTCATCCCATTCTTGGATGGACAAGCCAGCGATGGCCAATGTGTTTGCAGCGATTGAGAGAGTTTTGAGATCTGATGCACACAACAGACACTATAAGTTCTTCAATTCATTAGCTTGGGGGCGGGGGGGACACTAATGTAGTAGTAGTGTAGTAGTACCTTTGAAGTATCAGTTTGGGCTTTCCGATCACAGTTCAACAAAGGAGACCCAAGATTGGAATAGGGTTGAAGCCCATAGATAATAAAGTCTGTTGCAGGCTTTCCAGTCTTTGGATAGCAACACCCTTGTTTTGTGTCACAATAAGATCCCGGCCACTGAAAGCATGCATGAAAGTAAGAACCAAATATCTCAATTTACGAATGTTGAACACATTTTCAGTTCAAAAAGAAAATGAAAAAGGTACTGGAGATTCACACACCTGTTGAATAAAGTAGTAGAAATCAAAGGTCTGGGCGACACAATGAACAGCAAAAAGAGGTAGCAAAAAATGGAAATGTGGATTGACATGATTGATTTCATGGTTCGAAAACCTTTCGGATACTTTCTTTCTGGATTAGCAATTTAAGTAAGTTTGATGACTTCAAGGGCTTCTCTTACTAAATAAAGGCATGAAGAAGTGAGGTCATGCTGTCTTGAATGTTTGAAAACCTGAACGCACATGGGTTTGATTGATTGGTTACTTGTTATTCAATTAATGGTCATCACTGAACTACAGTTCAACTCAGTAACTCTATCTCTTTGCCGAGTTGAGGTATGGGCTGGGTCTGATTACATTACACAGATAAACACTAATGTTCCAAACTCAAATTCTTGTAAAGACAAAATTGTAAAATCTTTTTTTTTTTTTTTCTCCTGGTTCTAAAATCACCATGAATCCCAAACTTATATTGGAAACTCAAAACATGATTTCATAAGGTATATAACAATCATAAATATGTGTAAATAAATTAGTTAGCATTTTTTAATACTAGAATTGTTCATATTAAAACTATCATCACATTTAATGAAAATATTGATGATGTTTATCGATATATCGTGAGATATCCATGACATTTGCAGTAAAAAAATACTCACACAGAGTTTGTTGATATTTATGGATATTTGTAAATATATCATGATATATCTATGATTTTGTAGACGCCCTAATATAAAATATCCCTATATAGGACAATATATAACCCATTTGGAACCATTTGTTTAGAGTCTCAAACACAACACTCTCAATTATCCTTACAACATTTTCTTCATACAGCCCATATCTTAGAAGCATCACAACATTGAGCATTGACTAATAGATTTGCTTTATCCTACATATGCAACCTAGATACACAAATGATTATAAATCTTTACTTGAGTGAAAAAACAATGTTTAATGACTAATTTTCAAGGAACAAAATCTCTCCAATCAAATTAAAAAACAATGATTTTGTTAATAACCTACTTGTCCCGCAATATCAAGAGCAAAACCATAGATAGGTTCAAATAGTCCAGGTCCCTACAAAAAAACATAGGAGTAATTGTTATAGGGTTACTAAATTGGCCTTATGAAAACATTTGAGGCTCAAAATGTATTCAAATAACTTTAATATCATTAAAAGCTTATGATTTGACATTACCGATTCGCCAAGAGAGGCGGATGGAAGCATTCTGAAACTTCCAGTAAGCATTGAAGCCTCATTAGACAAAATGTCCCCAGAGATGTTGTTAGTAACAATTGTATCAAACTACAATATTAAAAATAAATAATAAAAATCAGACGTATCTTTAGATGCTGGGTCTGTTAATTCTTGAGTTATTCGAGGTGGGCATATTTTAAATTTGATTATTTGAAGTAAAGTTGAAGTATTTGGAGTTTTGAGAGATTGGATCAATTGTTGATTTTTAAGAAAATATGAGGGAAGAAAGAAATAATGTGTAAACTAAAACTCTGAATTTTCATTAAGAGATCAGCATGTAGTCAAACTCTCTAAAGAAAGCATAGTAAAATGTCACTTAGACGAGAGCAAAAGCTATCTATCATATTAGAGTGCCACATAAGAGAGATAAATCTCTTTTAGAGGTCTCTACTTTAGTATATAGACAAGGTTTTTTATCCGGCCATATGGTCGGGCTCTTTTAGAGATACCACTTTTATTTCCACTTTTAATCTTGCGTGGTTGATATATTCATAAAAAACTAAAACTTAATGTTGTGTTCCCATAGAGTTATCATCCCACCTAGTGTAGTTGCTTCCATATGTGTTTTAGTAAATGACTATAATCTATTGAATTGGTATCTCCAATGTATCTTCAAGGTTGTCAAAGTGGCATTTAAATTTGAATTTACCTAGTAACGAACCAATTCCTAGATTATTTTCCAAATGAGAATCTCCATAGCATGTACTTCAAATCTTATTCTTGTTTCGCACATACGTTAAAGCAACACTCCCCACAATATGATGACATTTAGCTCAATAATTAGTGCTGATACCCTGGCAAATCATTTTCCAATGTTACCTAAATTTTTCTATAAAATGCACATATTACTTCAAGTCCTAGATTGCCCTTATCAACTCCATTTGTTTTGATCTTGACCTCTGACATATTATTATGTGCAGTGGTAAATTTGCTAGCTAGGTACTACCAATCATAGTCACAAATTCAGAATTCAACCTCAATTCGACAAGAATGAAATCGTTAAGTCATACAAATTTGTTAAAAAAATCGAAAAACCATAAATAATTAAAACATAAAATAGTATGCAGTATAGGATTATGCATCATGTCAAGGTTACTTCGAACATATATCAAATTCAAAATTTGCAAATATATATGTAAAGTCTTGTTATATCTTACGATATCCTGCAAATAATTGCAATTTAGAAAATAAAATATTAAAATAAATTAATAGAAAAATCCATCATCAAAAAATCAGAAAAAAAAATAAAAAATAGTAAACATCAAGAATTATGAGACCTTTACCATTTTTATTTTTTATTCGTTTTGAAATTTTGTAACCTGTCAATTTGGAGGCTTTTTACGTTTTTTTGAAAAAATCATAGATTTTTGTGACTATGCTTCCAATATGCATGAATGCCCTCAAAATTGTTATTTTTGTAAAGTGGTAATTTTGAGCGATCACGGTTCTACTACTCGACAAAGTTTGTAATGGCTCATTGGTTTATTTGATTGTGGCAGCGCGCATAGCCTAAACTCTATGAGTTGTTTAGGTAAAAATCAACAAAACCACTCCAATTCAATTAGTTCCGAGTCTTAAATTTTAATCAGTTTATAAAACTCATGATCTTCATGCTATACTAAGTTGCATGTATCAGTAATGACCAATGATCTAGTTACTTTTTGTGCCACAAATTGCATATGCATAGCATTGTAGTTGTTGAATTGGCTACATTGCTAACCATTTTTGTTCTCAATCCGGTATTCATAAGAGACCACAAAGACGTGGATAGTATTAAACCTAGCAGGACTACAAGAATGCTCCAAATTATTCTATTTGAAATTTGCAACTCAATCTCATATGTTAACATTCAGTTCCTAGAAATATATTTTACCAATAATAAGATTTGTTATACATTAGGAATCCCCTAATCAATAGCAAGGATAATGAAATCACACAAACAGACATACATTAAATACAGTTATAGCATCACAAACTTTTTGTTTGCACCGAAAGGATTACAAATATAGCATCACATATATGCATTTTATTGATCGAAAATCCATATGCTCCATAACCATTCAAGATTTTATAGCACTATACGTCAATCTCACCTGCCAATATGCATAATATTTTTGGATAGCATCTTCTGATTGAATCCGGTTAAGCCCTAATTGTTGCAAGACCAAATGGCAATGTAACATTATAATTCAGTATGTAGCTTATTAAGATAAAGACCTGCACAAAAAATTTAGAAATAACAATACCTATAACTAAGAGATTAAAGTGCTTGATAGAATGGATAGAGTATCTATAACAATATCTCTGGGAAAGGATTCATGATTCATCACTTACAATATAAATCTAAGCAAAACTTAATGAAGAAAAAAAAACGCGAGGGAGTAGTCATCTATTATAGCAAATCATGTAAAACAATAGAAGGGGGTACATTTTTGGGGGATTGTTTGCAAATGTTGTTATTTGCCGAGTTTTTTAGTATGTTATTGCAAGGAATTTAATGACTGTGATAATTATTAGCGTAAATATTTAGAGTTGTATGAGATTTTCTTGCGAGATGTTGATTGACTTATTAGAGTTGTGATGTATTAGGAAACTTCTTGATATTAAGAGTTCATGTTGTGTTAGGAAATTTCTTATAATTAATTAAAAGTGTCCATGTGGCATACCTATGTCTCAAGAATGCACCACGCCACCACCTAGTAAAAAAATTGTCCACATAAAGTGTATTCTGCTTTAATATAGAGAGAGGTGATAATAGATATAGATAGATAAGGATATTATGATTTAATGGAACTTAAATGAAAAAAACTTGTATATTAGTTTGAGCTCGAGTTAAAGTTGAAAGGCCCAATCACATTGAGCTTGCACTTGGGTTTAACTAGCGGATCTTGGGCACTGCCACAAACCCCTGCCCATCCCATTGAATACTTATACCCGTGTGTGACTGTTCAATGTATTAGTACTTCCGTATGAGCTCTTTGGTCCTTTGATGCAGTCTCCATCATGGTTCGTGATTTTGAATAGAAACTCGGAATTCCACCAACTATTTCAGTTTTTAAAAAAAACTTAAGTACCGATGTTAGGGTCGAAAAATGAAAATGCTGAATTTTAGTCGGAATATTCCGGCAAATCCAAAGTCCTAAACAATGCGCTTCACCCACAAATAAGACAATAAACAAAGCATATAAATTGACTGTTTACCTATACATCTATACTTCGTTAATGGACATTTACCTACTAGTGAAGACTGTCCACGCTTCAAAATGTTGAACAAATAAAGCAGTAACGAAACTTGTATAAGTAAAACAAAGATAAATAAAGATGTAATAAACCTAACTTAGATGACATTGATAAGTAAAGGAGATTTAGAAAAAGTGAGAACGAGACCACATCAAATCAAATACGAATTCAGTTCCATTCCCACATACTTCTCCATACCCAATCGCGTATATTTATATCCTTGGGGAGAGTTTCAATTGGTCTTTGGTGGAACAAAACCCACTTTCCGCCCACATTGTTAAAAACTTGTAAAGTAGCATGCGAGTATTTGATAAAGACACGTCATTTGGTCAATTTGGATAATTTAAATCAATTAACTGTCTATTCTCATAACTTGAAAAGATAAAAAAAAATGTTATGTATCACATGCTATATACTCATATTCCAAAATCTCCAATGAATCTGTCTAACAATTAAGGAAAGAAGAATGTTGAGAGATTTTTTATTGTCCTATATCTGATAGCAAATTCTATGATCTATGTTCAAAATGCTATAGTACAAAATATCCAATATGTCGTGATATTTAGAGATGTTTATCCAGATTTTAGATAAAAATATATAAATATCACGATATGTTTAGAGATATATACGACTGTAAATATCGGAGATATTTTGACGATATTTGTAATATTTGTGATATTTGAAAATATTTTGCGATATTTTGTGATATTTTGTGTATATAATAATTTTATTTAATATTTATCATTATATTTCAAATAAATATAAATAATATATTATTATATATAAAAAAATATCTATAATATCGATGATATTTATCAATATTTTGAATATATCTACAATATTTGTATGTAAAAAACAATATCAAATATCTCCAAAAAGATAAATATATCCACAATACATATCTAAAAATTGAATATCCATAAATATCGATATCCTAATATTTTATACTATGCAAAATACTACTGTGAAGTGAACTTGCGTAATTAGTAAAGATCATGGAAAGACTACTTGACTAGCGTATTACTAAGACACTGTCTAATTCATCACCAAATACACACGAACGCGCTGCACAGTGACACAGTCTAGTATAGCCTAAAATTGTAGAGATTCACTATTTTTGAAATTTCAAAAATTGATTGAATAGATTTTGCTTTCTGTCTGTCGACGTCAGTGGTTAGGTACTGTACCATGTCTTTACCAAAACAAAAAGGGTGCTGTACCATCTAGTTAATAATAACACATGCTAATCAATTTGATTAAGCTTTTAGAGATTATGGTGAAATATATATTGCTCGAAAAGAAGGGATAGACCTCTATATCAGCAGGCATTAAATGAGAAAAGACCTCACTCCCTGCTTTCCTCTCTGTCTCTGATCTGAAACTCTTATTAACGCTTTGCTCAGCACATTTTCCTCTATTTGCAACCATATTAAAGACCTGTTATTCTCCATCTGATTTCAGTTACATAGCAGTTTCTACAAAATCCTGAAAAAGTCTCAACTGTTAAATTTGTTCTTATTTGAGCTGAAACGTTTTGAAGAAGTACAAAACGTAAGTATCATTGTCGCATTAATGGGAGTTTTGCTTATTTAAGTTAGTAAGTAACTAAGTATACCTCATTACAAACTCCAGAAAAACGTAGATAGGAAGTTGATCAGTTATTAAAGCATAGCTGATTTATTGTTGCAGTAACATAACGTTCGGTTCTTTTTCAAAGCACCCTGTTCATAAACTTCAAATCTTTGAAAACCAGAAGACAGTCGTATACTCCTAAGATTGGTGGAAAAAATGGGGAATTGTCAAGCGGCAGAAGCGGCAACAGTGGTGATTGTGCATCCAGCAGGGAAGGTAGATAGGGTATATTGGTCAGTGAGTGCTAACCAAATTATGAGTTCAAACCCAGGGCATTATGTAGCACACTTGGTTTGTTCTCCTTCTGCGAAAACTGAAGATGGCAAGCCGGTAAGGCATCTTAAGCTTCTTAGACCTGATGATACTCTTCATATTGGCCAAGTTTATCGCCTCATCAGTTTCGAAGGTACCTCGAATATAAGCGTTACTCTCATTTTTGTTGTTTATATTTCAGCTTGTTTACTATGTTTTGTTGTTATGTCTTAAAGATGTACTGAAGGAATTTGCGGCAAAGAAATGCGTGAAACTGGGTAAGCTGCTCAAAGAAACGAGAGGAATTGTTGCTGCGGGGAAGAGAAAAGACAAGGGAGATTCTTCCAAGGCGTGGTCAAGTTCGCAAATAACTGCCTCTGATCAGGTAAATCCCTTAATCTATTGCAAAAATTTCAATTCTAGAGTCAATTTTATGTCGTTCCTATTTTACAATAGCATTTGATAACCACAAGTTCTAAATTCATAGGACAACGGACAACCACAACAATATTTGTCCATTAAAACGTATCAGTTGAGGAATGTTTCACGAGTTTCATACTTACCACCCACTAGAAACAAACGTTTTAGTTTGTGAGATACTGAGATTCCTAGAATGCCAGGACGAAAAACGGTGTCTTATAGTGAGGTGACACACTGACACTGGCAAGTATTTAACTTGTCTGGAAATTTTCTCACCTTTGTAGAAATTATTTTCCTTCCTAATTTTTACAATATGTTTTTCTTATTGGTAAGCTTGTTTTAAATAAAATCAGTAATTCTTTTTGATGTTTTACCGATTTTGTTAGTCGGCACCTCAATTTTCACAACATCAATTTTGCAGCAAATAAAGCACAATCCATTTTGTTTATTAATATGTACTGATTACTGAGATAGCTTAGCCTGGGCTTTCGAGCTGATTCTGAAGTCTTTCGAGGTTGATATATTTAACGAGTGAAAGCTTTCCAAGGGATTTATCAGCCATATTTTTCATTTTTTTTTCCATCCAAAAAAAAAATTTTACAGGTGTATAAAATCTTCAAAATTTTGGATTTTACTTGTTTGTCCCTCATAATTAAAAAGGAAATAAAAAAGAAAAATATAAAGAAAAAAGGAAAGTGGAATAAACCAACGTGTGTTCCTTCTTATACGGCAGTATCTTCAACTTCTTACCGCGCGATGAAGCTACTCGAAACGAAACCAGTTCTAATGTCTCAGTGACTGTTAAATTAAAGTTCTTTTATTCTTTTCAGGTTTGATACTTTTTCTTGGTAAAATCAGGTTTGATACTTAGTAACCTGTATATACAATGAGAATATAAAGTTTTAGGTAGCACACACAACACACAATCACAGTTTCACTTCTATTAAGATTGACAAGTACACATTACGAATAACATAACCTTTCCAAACAGTTCACCCACTATGAATTTTGTTATGAGCGGTCTGTTTTTCTGAATTAACTTGTGGAACTCTTCAGTGGTCCACGTTCGACTTAATCATCGAAGTTATAAATTTATAATAGGTTTCAACATAATCAACACTGCATGGAGAGGTTTAAAACGTACCAACAACTTTTGAACATGTGCCTCTGAAACAAAAGAGAATCAACTAGAAATTTCGCCAACAGAATGTGAACATCATGTCGTGGTGATACTGCCGTATAAGAAGGAACACACGTTGGTTTATTCCACTTTCCATTTTTTCTTTATATTTTTCCTTTTTATTTCCTTTTTAATTATGAGGGACAAACAAGTAAAATCCAAAATTTTGAAGATTTTATACAGCTGTAACATCTTTTTTTGGATGGAAAAAATGAAACGTGTATGGCTGATAAATCTCTTGGAGCGCTTGGAGGAACCAACGCTGGGAGCAAAAAATCACTCATATTTAACCGTGATTTGTTCGATTAGTACGAATCACAAGGTACAATAAGCGTGGAGCCTATGAGCGTCTTATCATATCGCAAAATTAATACTTTCTTTCACGTTTCACCATCATCTATAGAGTATAGGCTATTAGGCTGTAGGGATATGAGCCTCTCTCTTTTCCCCCTTAGAATCCAAAGCACGATCTGATGCTTAACTTTTCTAGTAAATATATATATTTAATTTCTTTCAAAAATTGAGTTTCTATTTTTGTCTTTGGTGTATCACTGGAGAAAAATGTTAGAAACAAAATTAAAGTAAGAAAGAGATTGTCACCCATGCACTACTAGATTAAACTATCTTGTCACTGTTCTGTTGTTCGGTAGAGTGGTCCATCTTGATGGTTACACACTTACACGTCATCTTTGGAGAAAAAAAAATTTTGTTCACCATTTCAGATTCTTTTGGTCATGTGTATTACTACTGTGTCACTGTATGAGTAATCAGAATCTTAAATACGGTTTGGCTATAAGCCTATACGTACAAAGTAATAGCAAGCTTAGATTTACAATTTCATACTCTCTTGTTTTTTATTTTAATCCAAAATAAAGCTCAAATTAGTAACTACTTCTTAATGTCACATTTTGATGATTCAACTACACTGAGAATGATCTTAACAACATGAAGACTATAGGAGTATAGGGTATTTTTACTTTTTATCGGAAGTTACAAACCAAAGGTGGAAATGTAACTTGACAACACTATGCTACTAATCTACTATACTCAAATTTTCAGATTCAACAAATTTTGGTTTCAGAATCAGCAAATATATTTTAGGACCCTGATTGAAAAGTGGTCTATGACTCTGCATTTGTTGTGGTAAAATAAAATAAGTTATTCGCACAATAATTGCATGTGATTTGTGCCTTATTAAATATTTGAAAGTGATGAAATAAAATAATAAGCACTCATTTTGTCTCCTTGGACTGAATTACAGGAGGTTCACCCGCAGGGAAGCAGCAGTAGCATAATCAGTAGTAGTAGTAGCAGCAGAGGGGTTGTGGGAAGGCATCAACATTATCATCAGGGAGGGCAATGGAGGCCAGCCTTACCGAGCATTTCAGAGGTTGGGAGTTGAACAATTATGTCAGTCAGACCGTGCCATAGTCTATTTTCTGTCTCCATTTTTTTTCTCGGACTCGAGATCTCTACAACCGGATATAGAGATCATCTCTGTAACCGTGTTATCTCGCTGTTGATCCGAATCCGAGATGTGTGTATGTACCTGTGTGTGTGCGCACCGAGATACGAGATGTATGTGTGTGGGTACAGATATCAATCGCTGTACCCGGTTATAGAGGAACCGGACTCTTTTTTCTCCTTTTAAACCCCATCTTTTGTATGTATGGTTTAGATTATAATTCTGCTAACCAATGTCATTTCCTTGGTGCATTGGTGTACCACTCACTTCTAGACTTCGTTATACAATTTAAATTTTTTGTTCTACCTTTTGGTTTACAATTTTCACCATGTTAATCTTAAGTTCTTAACGAGCTGTACACAAATGTCAATGGTAGGTGTGACTCTTCTGTTCAAATCGTGACAGGAACGGAATACTGACCGTTGCAACCCACTTGTCCACCAAACCTGCAAGAGCAACCACTAGGCGTCTAGGCTGGTAAGTGGTCCTGATTGTTGGCACCGACAAGGTTTGGGGTTTCAGGGGCCGTTCAAGGAATAATTGGTGGAGACCCCAGTTTATACCTAACGCCAAGCCCATGCAAACTAAATATGTGACTCGTACTAGTAGATCCAGTGATCCAGTCAAAATTCCATTTTCTTTATAAACAAATTTTTCTATCACTGGCAGAAGCCCGTGTGACTTCGAGGCAGAAAAGAGTCAAAATACTATACTTATCAGGGGGTTCATATGCCCAAGTAACCTACTCTAGTGCGATGGAAAGTATTTGCCGAGATTATACGGGAGGGCATAAAATTCTTCACTTCTTGTGTCAGTCTTGAAATATCGAAACTTCTCCCACCAGTGATACCCACTTTCTTTACGTGTAGCGCTATCACCAAAATGTAGGGTACGGTCCAGGAACACAGCTACAAGAACAGCCACGGTTGCAGGGGACAAGAATATCACGTTTACTATATTGTTGAACTGCAAAATTTCCAGAAATTTAAGTTAAATTCATTAGATCAAGAGCTCTACAAATAAATAGAGAAGGACCAATTTCTGATTCACGAGATCTATACCGGGGTACTACGGGTATGCACAGGGTAGTGACCAGAAATAAGCTGAGCTTCCCGAAAGTATTGAGGAACTGAAAACCCGATGAACAATGAGAAGCCTAAGATGAACTTTGTCCGGAAACTATTGAGGTTGCAAAACTGAAGTAAACCAAGACCTGCAGAAGCTGCTCACCCCATGAAACGAAAAATAATAAGAACCTACCAAACGAAATAATGTGTACATGACATGATATATAACCAATGCCGATCCCACCCATTTTAGAAGAAAATCCAAGAGTTGAGATTAAGAAAACATTCATCAGAACAAAAATAATTACTTATTTCAAGGATGAGTAGCATTTGCATAGAGATAAATATGGAAGACTCGGACTGCAGTCCGTACCTAGCAAGTCAAGATATGAATCAGAGATTACATGAGATACAATCTTTCTAGTCTTGTTCAGGATGAAAATTTGAGCGTTTGTCATGCTACTGATCAATTTATTTCAACTTATATGCATATTAATTTGTTACATATACTGTCTACGTTAGTACGTTAGTATTGGGACCATATAGAAGGGAGGAACAACACTGTCTAAACAAAGCATACTCTATTGTCACTTGTGAAGAACGTACTTATGCCCAAACCATACCATATTCCTTCTAATTGAAAAACTCTACAGATGCTTCAGTTTTGCTTGCTTGACAAGGACGCTCGGTAGAGGTGTCCACAACTTCGACCATAAAATTTAAGATAACCACAATAGTGTAACTTATATAAGCATTGGAGGGCACTTCAGAGATATCTTGAGAATTGCAAGACATACATACCCACATAGGCAAATAAGATGCAATACAGAGCTGCAACAATCGGCAGTGGGATGGAAGCAAACAACGCTCCAAACTTTCCTGTTTTCAAAACAGGATGAGAGTGAAAATTCAATTTGCCAATCCAGTAGGTACAAAACTGCACAGGAACATATTAAGTTTCATACTCTAAGCAGAAATGTTCATTCCAAATAACCAACAAGTTTAAACAGATAAGAAATAAGTAATAACAAAGTACCTTGTTTAATAATAATAATAAGTAGTAATAATAATAATATAATCCCTAGCCTTCCAAACTAACAATGCGGGTTCGGGAAATAATAATAATAATAAAATAATAAAACAAGTAAAAAATAACAATAAAACTAATAACAATAAGGATTGTTTATCCTTTGCCACTCAATCCAACCAACAAGAAAGGAAGTTTCAAGAAGATTTTGCTAGTAATTTAATTAGGTACCTAACACAGAAAAGAAAAGCATAAATCCTGCAGCTATTTGTACAACTCTTCGACTTCCCACTCGTGTCAGTCCCAATAGACCAGCATTTTCACTGCATAAATAAGAAGAAAAGAGGTGGGATAATCTCCATAGGCTGAAAAAATGCACTACATTATGCTACATTATGCAGCACATCCACACAGCCAAGGAGAAAAGATAAATCCAAAAGATTAGCCTTTTCTATGGCATATATCACTCAATCAAATAATGCTCTCAAAGAGTTACAAAGAGGTAGAGGCATTTATGAGTAGATTGGTCGATTATGGTCATAGATCACTTGATCCTAGATGTTATTAGTCTAGTCCTCACTCAGTATTCCTTGACTTATACTCTCAATTCAATAATTATCCTTAACAGTTAGAAACATTACACTGATACTGTAGAGCCATTTACAGTGCCAAATATTCCATCCAGAAGAATCCCGATGCCCTGAAACAAGAAAGAACAATAGAACATATTGAGAAAACAGTGTATGTACTTCATGGGAATGACAGGAGACACTGTTTAGAAAGATATTACAAAATTATATACCTGCCAGCCTATACCACGGCTAAGAACAGATGGTGGTATGTGTGTGGCGCTTCCGTATCTTGAGATAGCAATAAACGTGCCAGTTGACTGCGGAATGCGGAAAGAAAAAATAAACAACCAAGTGTACAAAAATAAAATGTCACTGAATATGAGTGTGAGAAGCGATCCAGTATGGCCCTGTCGATAACCTTCACAATGAACTCTAGCACAGACAATCACCTAAGTTATGGTTTGTAGCCATTAGGACCATAAGCAACCATTTTAAAATCACTAAGAAAATTTCTTCAATAGAAATAAAACACCACAGAAGAGGCTGGGTAATAGGAACAACCAGCTTGCATGACTGATATCTATCAACAGAAAGTCAGATTATCTTCTATGGAGGTTGCTTTGGAAAATGAAAAATCAGAAATGAAGTCACAACACTGAACTGTATGTACATTCGATGTGCCTTTTTGTGTCATTGGTTTATTGTGTGTGGCGTGCTTTTATAGGCATGTTCTCACAAATGTTGTCAAAATCCCATTACTGTACAGGCATTATTGGTGATGTTCTCTTTAGCTACCGAAAACACCTTATGACTGTTATGAGGATCATTCCAGTACACACTTTACATCTTCACTAGATGCTATGAAATAAAAAGGCTTAGATAAAAGGATGATTCTAGGACACCTTAAGAATTGATATTGGAATAAATAAAGTAGTGTTTAGATAAAAAGGTACAAGGTAGGATCAAGTAACAAAACCTCAATGAGAGCAACAAAAGAAGCAGCCATCATAGCAAAGGCTTCTCCAGCATCAAAAGTCGGTGCTCCCCATTGGAAGGGGTATGGAGCCCTTATCCTGCATAAATAAGTAAAAGCACCATCAGAAATCTTGAGAAACATGCAGAGGGCTATGAAAGCAATTTTTGCTTCTCACTAAATGAAAAGGGAGCAAAATTCAGTGGACAATCAAGAGTTGTAACACAGTCAATCTTGACAAATGCGTTTACGGTTGACATGCATTGACATTACATTTCAGATGTAGGAACCACATTCCTGTTCTAGTCTTTGATCCGCTCTTTCATTTATATCAATATTTTGAACCTGTTGGTCACAAGTTGCAACTAGGAAGAGAACCGATTCATTTGATCTCAGTCTAGAGCAATGAAAAAAAAACAAAGTGTTTTTATTTGATAAACTTCAAGACCAGAATTTCAAAAGGATAACAAACTAATTGTATCAGTCAGATGTTCTCCAAGGAGTGAGTTTTTCCACACGGTTAATACTAAATATATTTTGTTGCCTATTTAGCAGGGGTTACTTTATACATCTTGCATGCACCAAAGACGTGCCCCTTAAATCACAAAAAACGATGTTCAAAGGAGAATATACACAACTTTATATCAATGATATACACAAAACAAATGAGGTAGAAAATAGGGACAAATTTGTGTAATAAGGATGCCATTTATAAAAAAAAAACAAATTTAAATGAGATATAGAATCTAAAAGACCTTAGATGGTAAGTGGTCTAGGGTATAAGCTCACCATGGGGCTGCACTGATGAGTCCAGAACGATCCGTGCGACAACTTAGCTGTGTGGTGGAAGATCTATTGTTATATGCACCACCAACAGTAAGAATGTGTGCATAGGTCCATACAAGTGCAACCGACAACAGTACCGCAAATCGATCAAATATAGCTCTCCTTACAGGTAGTATACGAGGTAGATACTGAAAAAGCAGCATTCAACAAAATATCAACTCTGTACACATGCAAAGTTACAAATGAACATCTTCTAGTATCTTGCTAAAAGCCGAAAAATACAAAGTCAAACTCACCTGAGAAATGAAGACCAACAATACCAGTTGGGGAAGCCCAATTTCGATGCAATTTGCCAGCTGCAACCAACATATTACTTATGAACAAACAACAATATTCCAATATCCCATACAAAGTAGTTCTACATGATACACTAACAGGACATATAACTATAAGTAATAATACCAAATTTCAGCTTAAAACTCGAATCCAGGCGTTTCAAAACAAACAACATATAGAAAGTAACTTTGGGAGAAACTCTTTACTTTAGAAAGATATGTTGAAGAGCGAAGGGTTTAGCAGGGCTTACAGCGGGGAACCCATAGATATAGAGCCCAAGCCCAACAAGTGTAACCAAAGGAGCTGCAGAGAGTGGACTCAATAACCTGACCATGACACCAAAACAAAACCCCCACATAAATAACGTTACTCAAAACAAAAATCAAAACCAAGCCACAAATAATTTGAAACACACCAGAAGAAATTTCTCCAAACCCCCAAGAAACCAACAACGATCTGGAATATAGAGGCTATTATCAGTGCTCCTTGGATTCCTCTCATTGTCCTCAGAAATCTCTGTTTTAAAACAATATATATATACATAATAAGAAAAGGGATAAATATACATGTATAAACATGAAAATGAAGAATATAATAAACCTGGTGTGGGTCAACAATAAAACTATATCTAGCAGCAAGAATAATGGACTGGGTTGGAATGATGTATGTTAATGAACCACCAATAACTGCTGGAAGCCTAGTTCCCAAAAACGATTGAAGAAGGGTGTTGATTCCAGTCACGAAAAGTAAGGTTTGAATCACTTGTGCTTTCTCCCTCTGTAAAACAACAACAAAGTCAACAAGCAACAAAAAAAAAAAAAAAAAAAAAAAAATGAAGAAGAAGAAGAAATATAATAAGTCTTACGTTGCCTCCACCCATCGTTGGAACCAACAAGCTTGGTATGATAACACATGTTCCTAAACTTACTAGATAGTGCTGGAAACCAAGAACAATAGCTTCAGCTGCATTTCATCAACATTCCAAATATTCAAAAACAAACTCCAAACATGTTTTAGAGAAAGAAGAAACAGAGTTATATAGAGTGAACGTACGCCAATTAGGAGGACTAGTGACACAGTATTCAACACCAGGTAACTGTTCTCTGACCGGATGAGGTTGAAAGTCATCTTGTTTGAATGCAGCACCACCGGCACCACCACCTTTTCCCATTATTTTCTCCTCTCTCTCTCTTTTTTCCAATGAACTCTTTGTTTTCGGATGCTTTATAGTGGAAAGAGGAAAAAAAGAAGTGGGGTGAGTTTATAGGAAAATGGGGAGGTCTCAGTCAAGCGGTGTTGTGGTGAGTTAGTAGAAGGGATTCTCTCTGTAGGAGAGGGAAAAAAAAGTACTAAAAAGAGTCTACCGAGCTACTTTTTCACGGTTTCAGTTCTATCATAATTATGGGAGAGTTGAGTCTTGTTTCCGGAAATAACCCTGTTAGTGTCCCAAAATGGAATTGGTGTGATGGAAACAATTGACTTTAGAGTTTAGACATCTTTGATTCTATCCATCAATGATCCATCCCCATTTTGCAGTTTTTTTTTTTTTTTTTTTATACCTATTCAGTAATTTGTATTCACCTGTGGGTAATCGAGAATCTCCCATGCCTTAAACTCCTAAAGACTAGTGAAATTAAAATGTGTAGATTTGTGTTCTGCAACTTATCATTTTGATAATTACAAAATGCTTGTTAAGCGAAAATAACTAAGAAAAACTTGAATCCAAAGTCAAGAGATCCACAGAGTATTTAGTACTGCCAATTTTATGGCATATTGGTGGGAATTCTGTATATATTGAATGCTATGAAGTTTGAAGTATTAGGTGGTTTGGGAAGAGAATGAGTGAACATATAGAAATTGATTCCTAGGTTTTTTTTTTTTTTCTTGACAATCCTACGCTTATTTGATTTTCAAATGTGACCAATTTTCTGAAGACGTACTTTTTTACTGTGTATACAATGGACTTTTCAATTGGTAAGTATGCAGTCTGCACGATTGATTAGGACGATTTCTAATGTGGAATAAACATATAGCACATTAGCACATCTGTTACGTTGATTGTTGGATTGTCCAGACTCAAAACATTATAAACTGACATAGTTGACGACAACTACTAACAATTACTCAACTAATGCTTTTTCAATAATCAGTCTTATGTTTTATTTTGTGAACATTGTCATTGGGATTAGTCAAAATCTCTGTTTAGAAAAGTTATATAAGCTCTGACTGACGTAAAATATGAATTTTATCATGTTCGTGTTAAGCAATTATAAAACCCTAACTACTGATAAACACTCATATTAATGTTCACAGTTTGTTGGGCTAGTATCACCAACCCGAGCAAGTTCTTTAAGTTGGAAGTAGTTGATCCACCCCCATCCAATTAAGAAACATAAAGAAGGATAACAAGATTTTAAGACGTTACGTTTTGTTTTATTCTTGTGTGTTAGAAACAATCGGATCCTAGCTCACCAGGGTTGGGATACTCATTAAACATACGTATCTCTACTCTCTAGTTAGGTAATTGACACTTAACTTCTTCATATTTTTTGAGTATATCAATTATCAATTGTGGTTTACAGTACGGGCTGCAGATCGGTTCTAAACCATTGTTACGATCTTGTAGCAAGTTTATTGTCAATTTCTGAAGTAAAAAATGTGTGAAAATTTTAGAAATCCCTAGATGAATTGTTGTAAGTCCGCTTTTGGTCTAATCTAGTCCATCTCATATAGGACCGTTTAAAGTTTTTGAATAACAGAAGTGTACATCCTTGACTCATGTACACACCATGACATTGAAAATGCTCACAAGAAGGTCCAACAACCAGATAATTTGAGACCGGGCGTTAGACAAAGCCCTCAACTAATCAGAGCATTCATAAAAGTGTACTGGGCAGCAAAGTGTTTGCTGCCTTGCTGTTAAAAAAAGTTGGCATAAAACATTTACGAATATGTTATTTTGCTATGGTTCAACTGGCTAAGACTTGCCGGAACTGTTCAACCGGGCTTGAGGACAAACATGGCATTACGTTGGAAAAAAAAAACATCTTTTGTGACTTGATCATTTACGTTTGCTGCCTTGCTGTTAAAAAACTGCACAGTGACTTGATCATTTAAAAAAAAACATCTTTTGTGAACATCCTTTTCATGTTGGAATTAGCAAATTTGAGAGGTCTCACAGTAGCCGCAAACCTGCAACTCGCTGCAAGTATGCATGCTCTGTTTCCTCAACTCTTCAATTGGAAAGTAGTTTCAAAGTTTCAAATTGAACTGAAGGTTCCATGAACATTCCTTTGATTTAATTTTGTCATAAAATGGTCTATAAATATAGTTGCAACTAGAGATTATGCCAAAACTTTTTGTAATGCTTTATTTAATACGTCTCCGACTTGAAAGATTTACATTTGAATCTCAATGGAAGTTCGTCTATAATTCTATATTAAGATTAAATGCACGGAAGCACCAAACCACACCAGTGAAAGGATGCCGTAAATTAGTTGAAAAGCAATAATGTTAGTATGGGAGGAAACTTGACTGGTAGGAAATTTCTCTGTCACAATCAAATCAGAATATTGGGCTTAAAATTTGTGATGTATTGCGACTTTTCCTTCATGCAGTTGATCAAATTTTGTTCAGTGGGTTTACTTTTTCCTTGACTGTCCCTCAAAGTTACTAAGTTAGAATGGTCATTAGTCATTACAGAAAAACGGCGAGGAAATGAAAACATCTCTTGTTGAAGAATTTGACGTAGAATAAAGTCAATAAACTAACGAAGGAAGAAAACACACCACACACGACAGGCAACCCCAATGACCCCACTACACCAAACTGGCCAAAGTCTCAAAGAAGTGGGGCATCTAGCTAAATGGATATTGGGCTGAGGTAGATTTTAGAAAAACAGTCCATGGAAGCCTAAGTATATTCAAGGCTTCATCATGCCCGACCAATTAAGAATTTCTTCTTCCTGTCTATTACATTGAGAACTAATAAAAGCCCAGCTCTGAATTAACTTAACTTAAAAAACCAACTTAGAGCATCTTTAGGAGTGATATCAATCTAGTAATTTGGTGTTTTTTTAATTTCAGGAGAACTACATGTTGATAAAAACACCAAACCAAACACCAAATCGACCAATATTTGGTTCCAGGTTTGATGCTGTATCAAATCACTCACGCGGTTTTCTCAACACAGCGTGGGCTTGGGCTGCTAAATAGGCTTCTATGGCGCGGTTTTGGCAAAACCGCATGGGCTTGGGCTTCTATGGGCGCGGTGTTGGCAAAACCGCGTGTGCTTTTTATGAAAATTAGAACTGTGATGCATAGAACTTGAAAAATTATAAATTTTGCATAGAAGTTAAGAAATTAATAATTGTGCAATTGAATAAATTAAGAATTGTGATTCAAAATCGAAAAAATTAAAGAAATTAAAAACCTATGATTCTGATTATGATTATGCAGTCCAAAATCTATGATTATGATATAATTATATAATATACACAATGATCCAAAACCTATCATATTACATCAAATTTATTTAGCTCTCTTCCTACGCCCCTTACCACTCGATCCCTCTCCTCTCTCTATTTGGATATTCCTAAGTTGCTCCTCTGAGTTCCTAACCTGAGAATCAAGATCTTCTCTGTCTGCACGAAGGTTGACTACCTCAGCCTGAAATTCCTCATATCCCTAATGTTGTTGCGTGTACACCTACTGAATATCCTCGTACGCTTTTCGAGTCTCATCATACGCACGTTAGGATTGCTGATATGTCTGAGAATATGCCTCATCCCTTTCTTGGCTATAATGATACACGGCAGTCTTCGTCCCATCAAACATACAAATCTAGTTCTCATATCTTTTTCGAATCTCAACCTGAAAATCCAAGAAAATACATTGTGAGTACATATTATATATATAATTAATAAGAAAAATAAAATAACTAAACTCACCGTGGTATACTGATCAATCTGCGGCTCTAACTCATGGTAACGAGCACGAGGCACCTCAGGAATGGAAATGTAAGTAGCCTCCCCATCAGGTCCACACACGGCAAACATCTGATGATTACTGGCAGACACAGGAGTTGGATGACATGCATTCAGAGGTTGTGGGTTGTAAACAGGCTGTGGTGGATGAGAAATACGTAGCTCACGTCTCATCCCTTCCAGACCCACAAACTCGAAGTTGCTAGCCCGACCAACAGGGGGCAACAACGGACCCATAGAGACACGGTTCCACCATCTATAATATTGATCAGCAGTCTGCTCAACAACAAAAGAAGACGCATCTGGCCAAGGACCACCACTGGCATGAACTTCATGAACTTGAATTCTACCCCACGACTTCGCATCACTAACATCTGGCATGGGAGCACATGGAACTCTATAACGTCCATCATCCGCTCTCCAACATCCAGCCGCCACGGTACCAAACCATCTGATCCGCGTCGCGGTAAAACACAACTCGCGTGACGTGACAACACACAAGCATCTTTGCCAATTGGATCGTCAAAGGCGAGAGTCAAACGCCAAGGTCTCCACTCGATAGATGACAATGATCTAATATCAATCTGAGCACGAGCCATATAGACATTATTTCTAATCTTCCCCCTGTTACGAGTCAAGTGAAGCCCTGACCAACTACCAAATCTGGGGTGTATCGTAATCATGTCTATGTTAGGACAAAGAGTTTGAAAGTACTCATAAAACCAAATCTCTAAAAGTCCTGTGAATCCTGCAATCTGAGGACTTCTACTTCCGAATGTCTGTGAAGCTTTATCTAACGCCGCTAGGGGTGTCAAAATGGCCCTCAAACCCTTAGCCCGCCCGTCCCGACCCGGCCCATGGGACGAAAAAGCCCTCAAAATGAGGCCCTCACACATTCGTGGGCTGGGCCGACCCGGCCCTCAAGCCTTTGAGGGGAGGGTATGGGCTTAGACTTCGAAACTTAAGCCCTCCCTTAAGCCCGGCCCTCAACATTTATTACATATATTTTAATAAAAAAATTTACAATATATTTCATTTTAACATTAATATGCTAAAAATCACTTAAAAAAACCTTTATCTATTAATTTTGCCAACCTTATAATTTCATTATAATATTTTATGAAATGAATTTAACTTATCTTAATTGACTAATACAACTTTAACAAGTTTTTTTAGTAGTTTGAAGGTTTAATTGTGAAGTGCATTCGATTTTATCATTTTTAACTAATGTTTCTAAATTTATTTTGTAAATAAAATATATAACATAGTATCCGGCCCTCACGTTTGGCCCTCAAGCCCGGCCCTTCAAGCCCTCTCGAGAGGGTTGAGGCGGGTAAAACTTCGAGATTTAAGCATTGGCCGACCGGACCCGCCCTTGAAGTAAATGAGGGTAGGGCTGGCCCGGCCCTCAAAGCATGAGGGCTTCATTGTTTGAGCCCATTTGACACCACTAAACGCCGCTATCAATGTGGCATATACTGAGCTACCCAGGTCATAATATCTCATAGCATGCAAATCAGATACATAAGCATAATATCTCAGTCATATTGTAGAATGACCATTGGGAAACAGAACATGCCCAATAAAAAACATCAAAAAAGCCCTAACATATACATCAGCACCCTCACTACCAGGTAGAACAGTCAAAGCTAACTCCGCTCGTGTATCAGGATCTAAGAGGGGGTCTGTATATGCAGTCTTAATATGAGATAGTTTAATACCAGAAAAATCATAAGCATCCGCACCCAAACGAGGAAAACTTATAAGCATACTATCCATATTCTCATAATTTGTATGAAAAGATATCGGTTGACCTATATCGATACTCAACCCAGAAATCATAGTGAAGTCTAATGGTATGAACCCTAACTCCGCACAAGGGAAATGAAATGTATGAGTTCTACTCCATCATCTTTCTACTAAAACTATGACCACTGTCTAATCAGTCTTCTCATAATTCACATCAACCAAAAGACCCAAAGGTGTATACAAAATACTAACTCTAATATGTACAAACTCATCCAAACTCTTAATAACCTTCCACCACTCTCTAACACCATGTAAAGCCGATCTAACTCGGTAGTCAATAACATGCGGATATTATGGAAAAAAAATAATCATTATAAGATAAATAATTAATTGGTCCAACTCAACTAATTAATATTCAAAATATTTAATCAAAACTAATTAATTATCTGAGTATTAGCCACTGCACTCGACCGTGTTTTATATCACGTGTAGAATACACAACTTCCATATCAAGTGCTTCTCCAGGTGCAAATTGTCAATCGAAGTCGTTTATCTGATACTCCAGTATATAGGGATGTTTATCAGTCGGCGCGATATCTTCGAGTTCTTCTCCCCCACTGTCTTCTCCCCCACCGTATTCTACTTCCTCAGGTTCATCGCCAATATCGTCTGTGTACTGCGAATCATCACCGTCGAAAATTTTAAAAATATCCATATCAAATTTTAAGAGTTTAGATAGGTATTTTTTTTAAAAAAAAAAACTAAGGAGAGGGTTTTATAATTGTGAGAAGATGTGAAAGTGATTGAACCGAGCGACTTTGGAGCTGTTTATATAGAAGTAGCACGCGGTGTTCTGAAAACCGCGTGGGTTTGGGTCTGTCAGTTGGGATTTAGTGGTGCGGTTTTGGCAAAACCACGTAGGCTATATGGCGCGGTTTTGGCAAAACCACATAGTTGCTTGGTGAAATTTTGATGTTGCTCCTAAAATTGTTTGGTGTTTTTTTGGTAGCTCTCCTGAAGATGCTCTTAGTGGGTAGTATTGTAGCAAACAATTATGAAAATGAACTGGACGAATGGAACCTGCAGAAGTGCTTGGATCCGGAGTGGATATTCCACAAACGAGTGAACGACAACAAAGAACTGTGCACAACGCCACAACTGCAGTACTGCACACACAACATCCAGCATTTCCAATAAGAACAATTTCGAACACTCGCTACAGCGAGCACAAGTCATCCAACTTAACAATCACATTTCAGAAGCTGATAAGCATGGACCTTAAACATGGGACAGGTTATGCACAGCAGACAAACACATACTTTCTTTCCAAATGCAACTCAATTTTTTTACCTTTTTTTGAAGGGTTAAGAATTTAAAACTCATTGACAATCCATGACACTTGGAATTAACCATACATGCTGTTCGTCGGTAAACATTTAAATATCCATTCCAATGGCTGATTCTGTAGATATATTTAAATGGCGATACTAGATATCTCTGTAACAAAGTGACCTCCCCCCTGAAGTGACATTTGCCCGACGTTTTGAACATAATAATGTGAATATCGTAAAACCTCGTCGCTCCCTTTTTATCCATAAGAATGTTCTTCGCTGCAGGTGTATACCATGCCCAGACAAGTGAAACTAAAGACCAAGGAGCAACAGATTTAGCTCACCAATATAAAAAGTTTCTTGAATTTTCATCTTGTAAGGTGTAAGTGTAACTCGCTAACTTGTAAGGTACACAACAAATAGGTAAAAATCTGCCTGGTCTACTTTCCATTTGGAGGTATTGGCATATTGAAATTTGAAAGTTTGCAACCACAGGAAAAGTAATACCAAAATGAAAGGCAATATCACAAAATCCATATACGTAACAGCGTAAATCCCAATGGATTCAAATTGGTCTCTTCTTACTTTCTCTCCTTTCTTCAGAAATTTCAGTAATAAGTGCATTAATTTCTTGTGTCGTCATAAAATTTCTTCTGTGCATTATTAGTTGCAGTCTTGCATGAGAAAAGAAGATGATTCAGACTTCAAAAACAAAAGTCCAGTTTACTTGTTCAATTAAGTCACCAGTTCCAATTCCAGTTCCAACTCTGAAAATTCATCATAGACGCAAAAGCAAAAGCTACGTCTTTCACAGAAATGGTAAAATCCAATTAAGTAACATATAGACTAGCTTTGACTGAATATACCCTTGACCCTTCAATATTTACCACGACCACGACCACGACCACCGGAGAACCTGCGACCACCAGCACTACTGAAGAACAGGCTACTGACACGACCACCACCACCACCACCACCACCACCACTTTCCTCTTCCTCATTTTCTTCCTTTTTGACCCACATCACAATCTCATCTCTTCTCTCTCTCCCTCCATAACCAAACCTTCTTCTGAACCCCAAATCACAACCATTCATCTCAACCTTTGATATGTTGCACTCCTCACCCTTCATTTTCACCTCACCATCACCACCAACCGTGAGAGCTCCAATCTTTTCCACAATCTCCACCGTTGGATTATGAAAAACTTCCTTGACATTTCTATTATTTGGTTTTGTCTTCCATTTCCAGTTTCCACCATTCCTAGAACTTTCTCCAATGCCTACTTCATTCCTTTCTTTCTCACCAGCACATTTCACTTTCTTCTTCTCATCATCAACAACATTTTCCACCATCAAAGATGTCTTCTTTCCCACAATCTCTGCTGAAGAAACACTCTTACCCTTTAATAATCGCCATTTTCTACTTTGTTTCACCACCACCTTCTTTTCATCAACAACAATCCCCACCATCGGATTCACTAACACCCCTTCATTGTTTTTTTCTTTTCCATCAACATTTTCATCATTAGTAGCAGCTAGGGCTTTTTCCATTTCCATTTTCAATTTTCTTTTCAACTTCATCTTCATCTTCTTTTCCTTTTTCTTCATTCTCCTCAATTCTTCAAGATCAACAGATTGTTGCTCTGAAGACTTGGAACTCGTTCCCCCATCTTTCTTTACAAAGAGTGGTCTTTTTTATTTCTCCCGCCCTGGTGCTGAAATCCAGGTGGTTTGATTTCTTCATCTCCAAATATATTTTCTTTCCCTTTCACTTTATGTCCCTTCACTTTTCTCAATGCTAGTTCTTGTTCCTTGATTCTCAATTCTTCTTCTTCTTTCTGCTTCAGCTTTTGTTCCTTTTGTTCTTTGATCCTCAGTTGTTGAAGTTTATGTAGGGAGATGAAGTTGGGAGGAATAGAAGGTGGTCTATTGGTTGCTTCCATTTTGATTGAGAATTTTATTCTACATTTTAGCCCCATCTATTTATAGGGCTCGTATTTATATATGGATCATGGATGGATTAATGGAAAGTAATTAATTCGTGATCATTCGTAATTAATTCACAATTATTTATTGGAGGCCTTAATTGTGTGTAATTGTTTTATCACATGGTTTAGAAAAACCGGTAAAGTCCAAACTAGGTAAAGCATTTACTTTTTGCACGTTTTTACAACCAAAAACAGAAAAACTTCTTCCCATTTTTAAAAACTTCTTCTATGGAGTTATGGACCCATTGGACTAATATAATTCTGAGTATTTTCACTATTTTGTATGCATTGAAGAACAAATTTTCATAATTATAATAAAAAGTAGAGAACAAATGTTCTCCAAAATCAACATTTTCCTTCAAACAATATATATAAGAACATGTCTTCTGCGCGAGATGTATGGTGTTTTGGATCAGTACTTCTTTGTTAAAATACACCCTCACCTCTGTGTGTGAGTGGCCCAGATTTACCCTCACTTTCTCTCTCCTGCACACCCTAGATTTACTTATATATAAACCGTGAAGGGATGTTTGGTGACTCTGATTTTTTGGAAAGTTGTTAGTTGTCAGTAATATCGTGATATATGACATATCAAAGTCTTTAGCCAATAATAAAATGAGATTTCAATCAAAGCATAGAAGGGTTTGCCCATAAAATGAGGTTTTAATCAATTTTATGTCCATTACATTTTTGAAGCTTCTTCGCAATTGTCTTTCCACTTACTTGTAGAGAGGTCTAGAGGAACAGATACGCATGCATACTGGTGTGTGCATCTATTAACTTGAAAGTCTGACGTCTTTCATAAACGCACAGGAATAGACATGGAGATCTGAATTATTAATTGTTGTGAAATCTATTCGGGCACACGTACAGCGAGTTATTAACTAGATTGCGAATCTACTAACATGAAAGTCTGGTGTTTTTAATCTAGATTTAACCTAGATGATCATTAGTCACTACGAGTGGACTGCATAACTCACCCAACTCAACCCTAATTTCTGACTAAATTATCTTGGCACAACAACCCTCGTCCCTGGCGCCATATCTTTGGGGTATCTATCATAGGACCAAATAGTAAGGAAAGATACGCACACAAACCACTGGCCCGGCAACTTAGATATACTCTTAGAATTCCTTGCGAACGTGACGAGCAAACAGTAAACCCAGGTCACTGTTCAATTATCATCCTCTAAAAGACCTTATACTAGGTAGAGATTCAATGTCACTCAATTAACTGCAGGTCTTGGTCGGAACCTAACCAACGTCAGACTGAAATCCTAGAACACAGTCTTCCTATTGGTTCAGTTTTTCCAGCATAAATGAGGAGTAACATAGTCTCCCCCCTTCACACTTTAATCAAGTCTGGGCACCTTTTAAGCCTTCAAGGTATCGTAGGTCCAGAAGGCCATAGGATGCTGCTGGCTGTCTGGGTATGTAGCCATGACCTAACTATGAGAGGATGACAATCAATCACTCATCCAAACGGCTGGGTGCAAAAGAAATAAACGAAGAATTCTCTACAAAAAAAAATGAAAAGATTGCAAAACTGAGTCCCCAGTTCAGTTATTAACCAAGACACTCGTAGAGCTATAAATTATATTCCAATAGGACACAAAGGAAATACATATAAGCGTGAAGGACAAGCCCTAACAAAATAACGTACAAGAATGTAATTAACATCGAATGACTTTGTCACCAAAAATAGAGAAGGGTACAAAAACAGTGTCTATTCTGATTCCAAATTTTGGAGACATTTTAAAAAGTAACCTCAGTTTGTTAAACAACAGAACTTAAAACTCAGCGGAGATAACATACCTTACAAAGAATCAATGCCTGTTCCAGCACACAGCTGGAAATATCGATTCCACTAAGGAATACTAGTAATGAGATCCTTTAGACTGCTGAAAATCCCAAAATCATCCAACTTCAACAAGGGTACAACACATATCAGCCTACATTTAAGAAAGCTTCCATTAAACCTGCAGTTTACCTCTACACCACAGTATGACATACAAAAGTTGTTCAAGAAACAATTACAGGTATCAAGAGCGAGAAAGATTATATGAGGATTATTACTAAAGGGACATATGCGAGAGGCATAAGAGAAGATGGGAAACTCTAGTTAAGAAAAGAAACACGTTCAACTAATGAGGAAGTTTAAATAAATCAACTAATATGTGAGAGAAATTGCATGTGTCCAACAGTAAAACAGGATGAAAACATGTAGGCTTATCCAATATTCCAATGCTTACAGTTACACCAGATGAAGTCAAGTTTTATTGTTGCCAGTAAAATTGCCACTTACAACTGTAGCACATCATATTGCCATATTATCAATAACATACTCCAATTTGGCAACTTGCATAAATAAAACCTCAACAAAATTTTGTTTTCAGGGAATGTTTTTCAAAAATAACGAACAAATACACTAAATTTATGACATGAGATAAACATATATAATCCCCAAAAGCAGTTCCTAAAACACCTAATGTTGCTTTCTAATATATAAGCAACTTTTAAAACTAACAGGCAACCCCAATAATTATGTCTCGAGTGTAAAGGTAAAACTAGTAAGTGTATTTATAGAGCAATGCATATAATCTCAGTTTCAATGCTAATTTAATCCCATAAGTTTCCATTTACACCAGTCATAAATATACCAGGATAGGGAGTCATATGGCTCGGACACGGTATGGACAACACCTTTTACATTTAAAATGAATTTATACAACACGGTACAACACCTGTTGTAAAGTTTGCCGGCATCATATCCTTTCAAGTTTGTGTTGTAGTCTTCAATATATAATTAACACTTGAAGATGAACCATCTGACCTGTTTCATATGCAACCATGGGAATAACCCTCTCCTGATAAAAAAAACTTAACATTTGCAAGAATTAATCATACGTTATAGCATACATAAAATATACTCCACATGATGACTATTATGGCAAAAGATTGATATAACATTCCAACTAGGCAACAATGGATTTCATCTGGCAAGGATTTCAGACATGTTGAAAGAATAACTTCAAGGTGAAAACCATGCAAGGACATGAAAAAATAATCCAATATAAAAATAATATGAAGCTGCTATGTAAGAAGCCTGTGTTAGATTTAAACCAGTTAACTTTATGATGCAAAATGCCATGATGCAGAAATTGTTTTAACTCGATGTTGGGCCAATTTTGATGGACCACACAACAAAGAGTATATGGTAATTTTATGAGTTATGACCACTTTAAACTGTCTCAAAGTTCTGGTGGTCATTCTTAGTGTAAAGTGGTATCTCGAAACCACTTGATTTAAGTGTGTGTGTTCACAGCTTTCAGATTCGCATAGTGAATTTATGAAAAGGGTGTGACATGGCAATTTAGCCAAACACTGAAATCAATGCAAGCTGACTGTCTATTGTTTGAAAAGACAGCGTTATTGAAGCCCACAATTGACACCACCCATTAGTTCACAACAACCCAATTTATAGCAAGCCCAGTCTGACCGAACGAACAACATATCATTATATTACTGCTAATAGTAGTCGTATTATGAATTGCGAAACAATAGAAACTTGTCATATTTCAATTTTGGGAAAATAGACATTAACCAAACTACTATAACACTCTAGGGAGAAAATTGACATTCAAATTACATAATCATAATTACAACAATTTTTTCAAGCAATGTCAGGTAAAATATTAACTATCAGTTAATTGAAGGTAATGTTTAAGGTAGCAATACTATCATAACTGTACTTAGATGACAGCAAAAACCAAACATATGGAGAGTTAATAAAACCATCAGCTACACCATCACTAGGGTAAGAGATTCATGGGAGCCAAGTCCATAAATAACATTCAAAATGCACCAACTTTAATGCTGTCAGTGCTACGAGGACATTTGGGGAAGATGAAGAGGTACCGATACTACCAACATCTATCATCAACTTCTCATTATTGTTTTACAGATTTCGCAATCAACACACATTGATCCTAATATGCTTGAAAATAAATCAGTACATGAGACAACAACAATACATACCTTTTCTTTCTTAATTGGCACTGGTTATCTATTGGACTTCACTGAGCTATGATTGTGAACACAAACAGTGTCTTATCAACTTCAGTAGACAGCTAAGCATAATTTTGGTTGTTGGTTCTGTGTAAAATGTTCAATTCGTTTTCAATTTAACACCTCAACCCTTAACTTTCTCCCCAACTTTCCCTTTTCTCTTCCCAGGGGAAGGTGGAAACTGATCCAAAAAACCTTGAATCCCAAAGCCCAATGCTTGACCAGAGGACAACTACAGACTTCTATTAGGAGTAACCTTACTTTCCCATGCGCCAGGCAGAGGGCATTAGTTCAAGATAAGATGAAGTGAGCACCATACAATGCTGACATGTGGCCTGAATACAAAGTCCTTTCACAAGGACATTTCATTCATTCAGTCCGTTTCTGCTTCACAACTTTATCCTCTCTACAACAACTTTCCCATTCCTTGAGTCACGTTCTTAACCGTCCACACCATATGTCGGCTATTCCCACAAATCCTCGTACACCATCCAAGAAAAATGACCAAATAAGCATATGTAAAAACATTGAACAAATAACTAATGAAGAATAAACAACATAGAGTTGTGCAAATGAAAGCTTTTAAGAACCTGAAAAAGCATAACAAGGATAAACCAAGGAAAACAAAACAATCAAAATGGAAAAATCAAATGAAACAGGCTGGCCCCAAGAAAAAGACTTCGAAAATATTGCATTAAAAAAACACTGCAAAAAAATGAGGATTTTTTTGGAAAAAAAAATAATAAAAAAAAAAATAGACAACTTTCTCTAAACATAAAACACTTTTCCATACAAAAATAGTTTATTCAGTGTTTAAACAATAACAGGTTTTTCTTCATTTAAAAAAAATAGACTTACGGAACATAAAATATATAAAACCACACTAAGTAGGTGAGAGAGAGGCTAACAAAAGACATTAGGGGGACTGCAAGAGCACATAGCGTGGAGTTTCAAAGGATGTCAAAGTAGAAAAAAAAATCTCATGTCTCTGTTGACAATCCAAAGTCACAGACACAAGATATGAGAAACCGCAGCCACAAATACAAAGACTAAAAAGGTTGGCCCATTAATGAAAGGCATAAGGAATCATATAGACAATTCAATAATTCCTCATTCCTCATTTGGATCCTTGCCCTCACTTCGGCACCAATCCCCTCTTTGGTACATGTTCTTAATCAACCGCCACAATGTCTAGTTATAACATTCCCACAAGTCCTTATCTACAGTTCCCGTTAGGACAATTATCACCATCAGTGAGGAAATTTAAAAAAATAAAAAAATAAGACACTTTCAAAAAAATACAAATACAAAACATATCTAAGCAAAATATAGGTTTAAAAATCAAACCTTATTCACTGTCTCAAAAAGGACTAAGTAAATAAATATATAAATGCATTATGAAAAACAGATTCAACAGTTCAAAGATAAAAAAAATAAAAAATCTAAGACAATAATGGAGGTTCGAACATGGAAAGTCAAAAAAAGATAGAAAAGGAAAACAATAGGCGAAAAATTAAAAAAAAAAAAAAAAAGTTAATACTCCAATAGAGTATAAGTAAGGTTATGAATATGAAGCAAAACAAAAGATGTAGAAACAAGTTAAACACAAATAGATACAGACAAAAAAGAGCAAGAAAAACTAAGAAAACATTTACATAATACATGAAAACGATAGATCATGTTAATGCAGAATTTAGACACAACCTTACTTCTTACGTCCGTGCCAACTCCCAGACCACAAACACTAAAATTACAACCAGGGTCAGAAAAGTAGCCAACCTATAATCTCTCCGGCACTTCTTCATTACTAGTATTCTTAATCAGCCCCCTATAATGTTTCTATACTCCTTATTGCAGTTCTGATTTCTAAAAGGACTCATAAAAAAACAAAAACACAAAGACAAAACATGTATAAAAAAAACCTATGCATGTGCATGACTTTGAATTGAAAAGCTTTAGTTAGAAAGACGCTTACAAATTCTGGGAGTCCTAATACTGAAACCTCAACATCAAGCATCTATATAATCCCACAATGCTTACAAGTAGATCTAAACCTCCTGATAAGACTATATCGATGATCAATTTTATACTTCCTTGCTCTAGAATTAATAAAAGTTAACAAACCAAACCTCACAATGCAGTGCTACTTGAAAAATTGTTTCGATATTAATTTAAACAGCAACGTTGGAGAGAGTCTATGCCCGGTTGTCTATATAAAGGACCAAGGTCCAGATGATTGCCATTACACCGAAGATTCAAACTTAAAAGGGTCATGATGGGCTCTGGTTCCATTCCTCCTTCGTTTTCAAGGCCATGAATATATCAGTAGAATCTTTTAGATTCAGATTCCCGTTTGCACCCTTGCTAGGGCCGGCTTTGAGGGCAGCCGTCTAGGGGCCCAAACCTTTGACCCAGCTAAAAAGCCCCATCTAGATAACAAGTGTAATGAGATTTTGTTGGTACGGATGTGGTTAGCAATAATAATTCTACACTGACACAGAGAATTTGACACAGTTGACTAACATAGTGACGTGGCACTGCAACATCAATATTACACTATAAAAAACCAATGGAATAGATAATTTGCTATGAAAAAAAAATGAAAATGACAAAATAAGAATAGAAATGTGATAATAGAAACAGAATAAGTATTTTGAGTGAGAGAAAAAAGATTTTTGCCTATTATTTTTACCACTGCAACATTCATGTGATTAGTTAGCATTTGATAAAGTCCTTTGAAAGTGTTGCTTTGAAGATTTGAACTTCGATTAAATATATACAAAAGTTGGAAACATGACCACAATACCACCAACTTGTTCAGTGGCGGAGCCAGGAATTTGAGTGAGGGTGAGCCACGCACCCAAACAACCAAACATACAAAAAAATAATTAATAATAACTAATTTCTTTTAACTAATAATTCAAACTTAACCCAACCACAAAATAACTATATTTCGAACATCAAATATCTTATAAAATGATACAATAGGAACATTGGATCAAGAGTCTCTAAAATGTAATGTCAGGAGAAGAGGCAAAAGAGCGGTAGAAAGCGATGAACAACTAGACAGCGAGGAATATTGAAGTGGCGGGTAAAATGCGGTAGCTAAGGTATGCAACCCTTTGCGAGAAACTTGAGGCGAGGACCCGGCAAAGTAGTATTTCGCGAGTAAAAGATCTCAATAGGAGCATTTTAACATTTTAAAACCCACCCTTGAACAAAATATATAATGAAAATTTAGTAGAACAAGATCCGCGGTGCAAATTCCTTCTTGAACACTGCTGGAAGCGGCTACCAAATGTCCCATTAACCAAGATCACATCGGAGTTTGAGACCTTCACTAATGAGTAGCGAGTCCATTTCCACAATTTTTGACCAAAAGTCATCATATCCACATACCACAAAAAGGACTATTATTCGGTCATTAAACAAGCATGGGTTGGAACATCTTCAATCTTCATAAAGGAACACCAATATCTTTGGGATCTTGCATCTGGCATAAAACTCTAAATCCCTAAGTCCCTAAACAACCTCTATTGACTAAAAAAAGTAAACTCCACCATTTAATTGAACACACCTCGGGTCTCAGTCGTGAGTCACAATAATGACAACCATAATTAACACTATAACACATTGACTCCTAAAAACTCCTAAATACAACCAAAAATAGACCTAAAATAGACAACAGACAAATTGCTCTTACGGTTGCAAAACCTAAGTATTTAGTAAATTTACGACAAGAAATTAAGTAAGAGTTGTCATTAAATAATATGGTATAGAATCGGAAGACAAAAGATCAAAAGAAGACAAAAAAAGTAATGTGAGTCTTACCTGGTTCTCCACTTGAAATCAAGAAGAGTAGAAAATTTTTAATAGAATAATTGAGAAGGGAGTTAAGGAGGAGAAGTGGAGTGTCTGAGGGGTTTATTTTGTTTGGGTTTATGGTGTTTTTTTTCCCCTTTTATTTTGTTTTTTTTTTTTTTTTTTTTTTTTTTTTTTTGGTTCGACTGATAGTATATATATTTTTTCGGAAAATTGAGGGTGAGTCAGGGCGTACCCTGGCCCCCCCTGGCTCCGCCAACTTGTTTATGTTAAAAATATCTAAAAATTATATATAATATAAATACATAAAATAGTGCAGTTTCTATGGGCCCCCTATAAGGGCTCGCCTAGGGCCTCCACAATCTCAGGACCTAGTCCTAACCCTTGCTATAAGTTTAATAACTACAACTCTACAAGTTCGCATAAAATAACAGGAGTATTTTCCAATAAAGTAAGGACTACATACAGACCCCTAATATCTCAAAGCAGACCCTATTTTTTTCTCAAGGCAAACTCCCAAACCTAAAATTGTCCTTAGACCGAACCCCCTACTATCATTTTACAAAAATAATTAAAGAAATTGATAGCATGGATAAAAACAAGTTGATGCATATCGATGCTTCTAGGTTAGATTATTTAAGCTTTTCTTAATGAATAACCAACACAATACCATTTGTGTATGAGATAATCCACAACTCAACCAACCTAGGCAAAAATATTAGTTTGGTTATAACTTCTTTTATTTTTTAAGTTAGTTCAATTAAACCGTTTTAATGCATGATTGAGACATCTTATCTATGTGTAAGACAACCCAGTTTAACCAACTAGGGCAAAAAATGATAACCTAATCAGATCATCTTTTCGTTTTAAGTTAGTTAAGTTAAATCAATCTAAATGCATGACCAAGTGACCAACACAGTCTATATGTAAGATGATCTATTTTGACCAACTAACTAACTAAGGTAGAAAAATGGTAGCCTAATCAGAACGTATTTTCTTTTTAAGTTAGTTTAGTTAAACAAATTTTAATGCATGACCAACACAATCTATGTATAAAACGGTCCATTCCAACCAACTTAAACATAAAATGTACATTAGCCTATGTAGAACATTTATTTTGTGTTAGTTCAGTTTAACCGTTTGAAATTTGAAAAGTTCGATTTCAAACTTAAATTTGAAATTATGACAAAATATTTCTTACCAATTTACTTAAAATCACAATATTAGCTATATTAGACCAATATGGACATAGAATGTTTGCCCAGATCTAGCGTATTTTCGAGTTCAATTTTTATTAACCAAAATTCAATAATAAAATTTTAAATAAATAAAAAATATTATTCCAATTCAATTTTATTTGCATCTATACATTGTACACAACCTTACACTCTAAACTCTAAACTATACACCTTTGAGTCTTGATCAAATTTTAGTTAATTACTTAAACAATATATGGTTAGTAATGATTTTTCAAATTATTGTTTTAAAATTAATGTATGATTGATGAGTGTTTCTACAGCAACTCACACTTTTGAACCGAATTTGTGAACACACTGATCTAGCGTATTTTCGAGTTCAATTTTTATTAACCGAAATTCAATAATAAAATTTTAAATAAATAAAAAATATTATTCCAATTCAATTTTATTTGCATCTATACATTGTACAAAACCTTACACTCTAAACTCTACACCTTTAAGTCTTGACCAAATTTTAGTTAATTACTTAAACAATATATGGTTAGTAATGATTTTTCAAATTATCGTTTTAAAATTAATGTATGATTGATATATGTTTGGTAATAAATTAATGTAAATTACATCACTAATTATACATAAAATATTATCACCATAAGAAAAAATAAGTGTTTTAAACTCCACTTTTGAACCGAATTTGTGAACAAAATTGATTTTTAATACACACGCACCCCCAGACTGATGAGTGCCACGTCAGTGTGTTCGTAAATTCGGTTCAAAAGATTCGGTTGCTATAGAATTTTGGAAATAATAAAGACCTCCTTAATTAGAACTGAAACCGATAAACATGGAGATTTCGGAACGCCTTGGATTTTCTGTATGGGTGTTTTGCTTGATCGCGAGTTTCTTAACTGCAGTCTCTGCTGTCGACGAATTCTCAATGCGTATGCTTCTCTTTCCTCTTTTGTTGGGTCCAGTTTATCATTGCAACTAACTTTAATTTTTGTGTTACATCAATCAACCTTAACACAGTCATATGATAATGCATCGGTTATTATACATTTTAATCTCTTGTTTTGTAGATGTTGGTCAGAACACTACCTTAAAACTGTCCACTGGTTCTAGAAGCGGTGCCATGGTGGTATGTAAGAGGATTCATATCCATGGTCTTTCAAGGCCTCATAATTTAAACAAGTTCGCTCATTCTGTGAAGGTCAAAGTAAGAGTAGTTGATCAAAGTCCAAGAGTACGTATGCCAAATGCTGAGGTGTGTTTTCATAGGTGAGTGCTTCGTTATGTTGCGTGTTCACATGATTGTTTATGGCGTAAGCTGAATTTTTTATCCAATGCTTGATTTTCTTGTAAATCCAAATATCTGTTTTTTATCCAATTGCTTGTGGAAAGCGATGAGCACATGTATAGATGTGTTCATGTGTTGGACTTTATATTTTTCTTGTTAAGAGTTATGTTTTCAGCTTCTTTTTTGGATAACTCCACGTTTAAAGTCCAACAGAATTTTCAGGTTTAAGAGCTGTGATTGTTTTACAAAGAGTTTTTTTTTTTTTTTTGCCCCAAGCAATTAAATGAACTTCTGAATAGCAGAGCATGTTTTATACACGTGTTTGATAGATGATGTCCTAGTCTATTTTCATTTGTGCAAAAGATATATGTATGTATGAAAGGAAGGATTTTCCGGTTACTTTTTTCACTAAGTTTGAAGAACAATCCCTTAGTTTTATCCATTGAATCTTCCCTTACAGGTTTTTGAAACCCTTTTGTTTGATTGCATGTCCTGTTTTCTCGTTGTAGGAATGTATCTCTTGGGATTTGTACGTGCCCTCAAAGCCAATGGGAGAAGTTCATACAGGGTTCTTGGGTTCATTCCATGTCCCCCTATGATAACAAGCTTCTAGATATAAGATTACCTGGTCCCTCCGTTGACAACCTTGAGGTATTAATTGAAGAAGGTACATATCTCCAGCCAAGAATTAGTTAACAGTTTGTGCCATACTATATAACATCTAATGTTTTCAATTCCTTTGCTTGCAGAGTTTCTGTTATATCGTGTGGTTTTTTTGTTATTGGGAACTATCTTGTTAGCTATGGCACCTCGCTTGAGCAAGTCTATAGTTTTTTACTATAGTGGTGCCATGACTGTGGGCGTTCTCCTTGTGATATTGATAGTCCTTTTTCAGGTAACTACACAGTCTAAATGTCTTCTACACTTGTTTGCATAGTTCACCAATTGTATCCGAAAAGCCCTGTTTTTTTGTTCAGTCTTCTCTAGTTCATTTAATGAGGAAATGTAAGAGGATACAGTGTAGACTCATTAATGTAGATTGAAATGGTGGAAGCAACACTTAATCAAAATCTACACTTTGTAAAACCCCAAAAGTTTCACTTTTATTGATAATCACTCAATAATTCATAACACACATAAACACAACTAAAACAACTCTCCTGAAACCCTAACCATAAGCCCTTATTTATACTAACTGACAACAAAGCAAACCAATGAAAATATGTCACATGGCAAATAGCTAAATAAAATAAACCAACTAAAGGGGGCCCTAATGCAACCCATGGGATTGACTTGAACTCTATGTCTACATCACTCATATCTTGAAAAAGAAAAATTAAAATTAAATTAAATAATAAAATAAAAATCAGGAAACTGCTTTCTAATTATAAATTGTTTTTTTTTTGTTGAAAGATTATTTAATTTGATGAACACAATCAAAAGTGTAGGTCAAGGAACCCACAATAACAAGTAAAGCATAACAACTCTGGTCACACCATATAATGACTAATGCAATCAATAATGAAAAGGCTCCCCATCATTCCAGGAGACATACATAGATTCCATAAACAATTAGGTGCATAGTGATGATAGTCACCATCACTCCAGGAGACATTGTTAAGTAAGACAAAGATATTAAAACTTTATTGCACCTTCAGAGGTTGTTAAAGCTAAAGTATCCTACAAGTTTTTATTGCAGTTCTTATATTAATGGCGCAGCATTTGCATGTATGGTAACTACATTTCCCTTTCTATGGTAGCTTAATTGTTTAATTATTTTCTCAAGCTTAATTCAGTACTTATCATTTATTTGCCTTACTTTCATATTAACAATCATTTGTAACAGGGGATGAAGTTGCTTCCAACTGGTAGAAAGAATTCACTCGCAATCGTCATATACTCATCTTTTGTGAGTATCAAGAATATCAACTATCTCATTTTTACATCATTGTTTGTTTGTTTGTTAGGATTACATCTCTCCTACTTGAATGAAATTTTGCTAATGGCTATCTTGGTTTGCTCAGGTTGGTGTGGGGTCTTTTCTATTGCGCTACTTACCTCATTTGTTGCATTTACTACTAGTTGAGATTGGGATCAGTGATGATATGTACACTCCTGTATGTAAGTTTTTTGCTTGTGTTTCCCAGAACTCCTTGTATATGCTATAAAACAACTTTGCCAGTCACTTAATCTATAAAGTTTGTTCTTTAAGAATTGCTGTGAGGATCAACATGAATTGTGGTTTTTGTGTCAGCATTTAAACACATATGGGGCGAGGCCAAGTTATAGGACTTAACCGATCTTGGAGGAACTAGCAGTCCTCAAGTTGCGATTACAAAGCCTGACACGCTCTCTTCCCTCTCATCTTGCACTCTCCTCTTTTTAATACTTCACGAATTCTTCGAGTTTGCATGTCATGTTCTTTCTCTGGTTGTGTAGTGGAAACTCAAGATGTCATAATGTCTAAGTAAACTTAACTCGAAGGATTTAGTACGGGCTATAGAAAGGCCATATCAGGATAAAAGTAAAGGCTGAAGTTGGGCCAATTGGGGGATTATATGCACAACAAATCAGCTTGTTTGGGATGTATCTAATTTTTCTCAAAGGTTGTTTTTAACTTGTGGATGTAGCAAACTGTCCAAAATATCTCAATTTACAACTCTATGTACAAGGTTAGGAATATTGAAATGAATTCCATATTTGTGGGGATGATCTCTACAGTGGGACTGAGGGGATCCTCCTCTTCACAACAAACTAGCACTGAATTCATTTTTTATAGGTTCAATGCAAGGACAGGTGTTATTTGAAAGATTTATAGGGTTAAAAATCACTTTTTAACATATGATTAAGAATCTAATAATTCAAATGTTTTTAGTTTTTGTCTCACTTTTTACAATATTTCCTGTGCATATGCTGGTTCATTTAGATCTTGCATTGTGGATATTCGGTGCAGTCTTGCAGCTTAGATATGCTCTTTATTATTTTGAATTAATTATATAGCTTTTAGGAGTGACACTTCCTATAAAATTTAAATCGCAGATGGTATCATTGGTACTGGTTTGCATTCTCCTGGCTGGAGCTTGGTTGGGATTTTGGGTGGTCCGCAAATTTGTATTGACTGAAGATGGTTCCATTGATTTGAGTGTATCTCTCTTTGTTGTATGGTCTATACGGATATTGTCTGCTGTTATGATCACTCAGGTACTCTCTCTCTCTCTCTCTCTGTGGCCATGCGCATGCGTTTGTGTTACCTGACATTCAACAGTGATTTTCAAAATTAGAGAATTTAGTTATGTTTTTAAACTATGTTTATCCTTATTGGTTTTTTCAAACTGGGACAGAACTTTCGACAAGTTTATAAATATTCGATAATGTTTTCATTTTCATTTTTGTTTGTTTGTTTGTTTTTTTTTGCCGGAGATGGTGATGTCCAATGTGAAAACATTCTAAAAAAGACATACTCAATAGTTTCAAGTCATTTTTAACCACCCATCCCTTCGCTATTCCATACCAAATACCTTCAATTGTGAAAAATTATATATTTGGGTTAGTTGTTCCTTCTTTTACCACTGTTAAAGGGATGTTGATAATCAGGCTCCTTGCTGACAGACTTGCAAGTGTATTTTTTTAGAGTTCTCTGGATCCATTGCTGGCGGCAGAGGCTTTGCTGACAGGAATACTGGTCTTGTCAATCCTGGGGAGGATGTCAAAATCAAGATTCTTGCGTCGTTTGCGCAAGTAAGTTTCTACATAAATCAATAGCTTATTGAAAACTTCAGATTTGTTGATGAATGCACTGAACTCAAGGGAGCGAGATAGTTTTGTTTTCATGAAACTGACACCAATCAAACCCCTAATGATGTTGCATTGAGGGAGTTATTTTATTCATGTTCATTGCTCAGAATTTATGCATATGATCCATAAAACTGTACCACCCTTATATCTAGTTCCACGGTCTGTGTGATGTTAAAAATGCTTTTTTGAAATTTCGGTATGTTTTGACTTTGTTTTTATAGTATTTGTTGTATTGTCATATATATACATACAGGATACTCATTCGCGTTCTGTCAAATTGCAGGCGTGTGTTTAGTACAACGAAGAACAATCACAGAAATTTCCAGATGCAAGATTCACCCTCTGAATATTTATATGATGAATCTGGACACAAATCACAAAGGTTTGGAGAGCCTGAGTTACTTGGGTACAGAACCAAACAGTTCACTTCGACATCCTGCAATTCTTCTGCTATAGGTTCACAAAATTTTACATTCATTTATGTTTGTTCATTTTATTTTTGTCTTCTTTAATCTTATAGTTATTTAAATTTTCAGGTATGAATAAGATACCGCCACCGCGACTCGGCAGATTACGACTCTTACTTGTCAACTTATCATAATACACCTGAAAGGAAAAACTTTTCCAAAGAAGAGTGGGAAACTTTCACAAGAGACTCAACCAGAAAAGCATTGGAAGAGCTGGTCTCTTCTCCCGACTTCAACAAATGGGCTGTACGGAATGCTGAAAGGATCACCCTAGCACCACCCAGAAACCAGGGTTCTGAAAAACGCTCAAGGTGGCTCCCATGGTTTTTAAGCAGTTAGGTCTCTTTTTGGAAACGCTAAAAAAATGCTTCGAATTGATCTCCAACCTTTCCACTGGATACCTATCCCGATCTTTGATGTCATATTTAAGGTGAGTTCAAATTATGAGAATCGTGCAAAATTTTCAATTTCTTTGTGTAATTTGAGTTCATTGGCTGGGCTGTAGTGTACATGGACACACTCTGATGGATATCTAAGCTGTTTCAACCCAGGAGACTGTAACTCCGTGATATCTAGCCTCATCGAACAAATACAGAGTTTCCTTTTACAACTGGTCGACAAGTACATATTATTTAATATGTAACACTGTTTTTTTTTCTTCTACTTCCTCTTCTTTTTGTTTTTTGTTGTGCTCTTTGTTATTGATACCCCAAGTGTCAACCCAGGAGACTGTAACTCCGTGATAAGCCTCATCCAACAAATACAAAGTTTCCTTTTACGACTGGTTGACAAGTACATATTATTTAATATTTAACACACTTTTTTTTTTCTTCTACTTCTTTTTGTTTTTGTTGTGCTCACCCCAAGTTTAACTTAGTGATTGTATCCCTAAATGGGTTGAACTCTGATGAAGAATGTTGTTTTGTGTTATTCATGCAATTGAGTGAAAGAAAGAGCTGGGAGGGATAAGACGGCATCTTAAGCTGTGCTGTTTACAATTGGGAATGTCGGATCAGTATACCCCCTTTGGTTTCGTTCGTGCTGGTGATTGTTGGAAGTCCACTTTATAACCAACTCCACTTGTTATGTATGCCTTAAACATCCCATGGATATTGTTACTCTTATAAACACCCATTAAACAACACTTATCATAGTATAAAATATCGGGAAATGGGTATTTATCGATACTCAATTTTTTGATATATATTGTAGATATATTTTCTTCTTTGGAGATATTTTATATTGTTTCATATATAAATATCGTAGATATTATAGATATTTTTTGATATATTATGATATATTATTTATATTTATTTGAAATATAATTGTAAATATTAAATAAAATTATTATTTATATAAAATGTTGCCAAATATTTTCAAATATTGCCAATATCGTAAAATATGATTGATATTTGCAGTCTTACCATTCTTATGTATTTCTAAATATATTATGATATTTATATATCTTTTCTTGAAATCTTGATATTTCATGATATTTTGTACTACGGCACTTTTAAATTCTAAACTATTTGTCATGTTGTTAACTTCACTTGACCCCTGAAGCAAATAATAGAAATAATCCACATGGCCCGACACAAAAAAAATGTCCGAAGTCGACTCTGATTGGTGTATTGTAATAAAATAATGAATCAAATTCTCTCTCACCAAACACCTGCCATTTTAGGGATGTTCTCTAGGTCTTGCTTCTGGAAAGGGTCAGTACACGCACATGTCATAAAATCTGCCATTTCTCTTGGACATTTTCACTCGCAACTCTTTCGTATAGTTCATATGCGATCTGATTGTGGCCCCATATGTTGTGTCATGGACTTCAATAATGTCACTGCTTGTTTATAGTGGGTTGGGTATGAATTACGAAAGCTTTAATGGCCTATGGGTGTTTCGCCTACTCCGGTGAACGATGATAACACTAGTTACTTCTTTGCTTGTTTAAAAGAGAAAATTAGCCAATTGAAGCTACTTTTAGGTTAATCAGGTATTCAGATGTTCAAGTATATTTCACAGTGCCCTTAAGATTAGGGACATGCCAAATGAGTGTACTCTAACGTGGATGGCATAATGTTGTTGTCTATTTGTGTTGTGTGGTTAAGTGCTAATATTGTCTTGTGAACATGTGTGCTGAATGGGTGAGATGTTGAAATGGACTCAAGACTCAAGAGTCAAAATGGTCCCATTGAGCAACGATGCCAGTAGCCCAGTATGCAACATAAGTACATAACCATGAATTGAATTGGAATTGGCTTATGGTAAATAAGCTTTCATCTAGTCACAAGAATATATCTGAACCGAAAACCGGGTCAACATGCTAGAGCAGACGAACAACCAAAAAGTGTGGTATAAAATTTGGTGACCATATCTAAGGTATATTCTTAAAATTTGGTTTCGACGATGTATGATATTTTCGTCTGTGTTTCAATTTTAATACTGAATTAGTGGCTTCGAGCATGTCATAGGCTTTGACAAATGGCGGACCGGCAGGGAGTGAGGGAGGCATTACTTGCTGATTTACAATCTACAAAAATTAAACAAACATTGTAAATTAAATAAACGTCGCATCAAGATAATTTCATTTTCTAGAACGCTAATTATATATATATTTTTTAATTTTAATTTATACTTTGATTTCCGTAACAAATTCAATACAATTAATTATTGAGAAAATGCTGAGAACGTTCAACAATATTGTTGTGGTGGTGCAGTTTGTGCTATTGACAGGCAAATTAAGTGTGTAATTCGTTCCTGACATAAACAGCCAATCACTAATTAGTTCCAAGACCGTTGGATGTGTGAACGATTTGAAAATAAAAAACAAACTCACATTTTTTCATGTGTTTTTAATTTTAGAACCGTTAGATCACACATCCAACGGTCTCTGAAATCTCATTTTTACGGTAGACTAACTCTTTTTTTTGTGAAAAAACTTCACATGTTTCCCACTTCAATTAGAAACCGCGTGACACCATAGCGAAACCTCTTGGAAGTTGGAACTCAAAGTTCCAACTCCCCAAGTTCCCAGTCCCACCTCTCCTATATAAACTCTTCCTCGGTATTGCCAGTCAATTGTTTTAGAGTTTTAAACATCAAGAAAACCACTTGCTCAAAGGCAAAGCAGTGAAAGAAGAAGATGAGTTACTACAACCAACAGCAACCCCCAGTCGGCGTTCCACCTCCTCAAGGTAGTTCTCTTCCTACCTAATATAGGGTTTCGTTCTCTTTGAGCTGTAGATCGAGTTGTGCTAATTCTTTTGGTTCTTGCTTTTTGTTTTAGGTTATCCTCCAGAAGGTTATCCAAAGGACGCATACCCTCCACCAGGGTACCCTCCACAAGGTTATCCACAGAGTTACCCTCCCCAAGGTTACCCTCCTCAAGGTGGATATCCTCCTCCTCAAGGTGGATACCCTCCACAGTACTCTCAACCACCTCCACAAAAAAATCAGAGCAGCGTTGGTTGCATGGAAGGATGGTAAGTTCTTTCTTTGTTTGCTTTATTTTGATCGGTCTTAAACCACTAGATCGAACGATTATAGTGTTTTGGTGTAGCGTGTGAACTTCACTGTCATTCACGTTAATCTCGTGACACAAATTGTTTTCTTTTTTCTTTACGCAATATATAGCCCCACATTCACGCAGTCGTTGAATATGGCGTAGAGAGGGGGCAACATAGCCTTTTTATATCAAATTTATATTTATTAGCAACGAATTAAATTGTGTTTATTGATCTTGTGCAGTTTGGCCGCTCTTTGCTGTTGCTGCCTTCTGGAAGCGTGCTTTTGAGCACTGTGATGATGGATGAAGGACGGACTTAATAATTTGATTTCAATACACAGGCGTTTCGTTTCTTAGTGAATAGCTTGTATTATTTTAGGTTGGATTGGTTTTCGTGGTTTTAAGAAGCAACATTGTTGGATATGAATGAAATTTAATATAAGGTCCCCATATATTTCTGTCTATCTTGATAAATTTAATTTTGCTTTAAAAAACTCATTGTATATGCGCTGGATTGTTCTCCATTATTGTCAGTGTCATGTGATCTGTTCCTCTTTTTGTTTGTTTTGGTGATTTGTTTTATACTTTCCAGGTATGAGCATAGCGGCTTGTTGTATGCTAATGGGCATCTTTGAGAGATGATTAGTATATATTAATCAATGATGTCTCAAGGAAGTTGGATTTTAGTATTGGCCTCTTGGGTGAGGCTATCAGCGAGCGGGTTTGTCATGAAATGTGCTAGAATCTATTGTGAGGAACTGAGAATTGGCTTTTGCCTTCCCAGTGACGACTGACAAGTACATTGGTAAAAGTATTTAGTGTTTAAAGCCTACGACCAATGCAATATCAAAGCAAACTGGATTTTGTGAAAATGATCTCGGCATTGTAGATCATATAAATTCATAATCATACCAAAAAGAATCAAGTCTTTTTTGAAATTTCAAAGCGTGCTGTGTCTATATACAGTTCTTAGGCTGAGTCCAATGGTGCATCCACCTCCATTCCACCAAAAAATAGTATTTTGAGAATGGGGAGTCAATTTTGGTGTCCGATTCTATGCCAATTCGACCGGTACAGAATTAATAATAATTTGTCATAATTAGTTTTTGATTTGGTGGGAACACAAAACAATTAATTTTATTCCACCACGCCATTTCAAATAGGGCCATTTGGGTTTTTACAAACTACACTATTTCAACTCACGTGGAATGTATTCTCTCTTCCTCAATAACACTCTCTTATATAAAACCACCCCACTCTCTCCGCTTTTGAGGAAATGGGGACCCATTACACCCAGCTTTAGCATGAAATTTTCAGTTATTAGATGAAATTTTAAACCTCATTTGGGGATGTTAGGAATTTTAAATAAGATAATATTTTTGTTATTTTCTTTCTAAGCCAAAAATACGAAACAAACTCCATCTGTTTGCTTGAATATGTTTTTGTTGGATGCTATTCCGTCCAGCAGTCCAGCTTATAATTTTCCGAGTTTTCATATCACAATCATAATCGCTATTTATGGTATCAATCGAGACAACAAAACACTTTGTCAAGACTTTTTGGTGGAGAGTGGAGACAAACAAACCTTTACTTGTACAGTTGTTTCTTATGTATTTTAGCGATTTAAGGCGGATTATTTAGTGAATGTTTCTTTCGTGGTATCTCACTTCTGACTGATGTAGTACTACAGGTAGTTAAGTAGTCTATTATATTACGTGGAAATTTAATAGGAGTTGTGGGGTTTCATTTTATAACGCTCAACCGTTTAATTGAATTTAGAGTTTGAGCATTGATGCAGTCAATATATCGTTCTGGTAAATTACAAGTCAAGACTAGATTTCGATTATGTCTCCTGAAAGGTGGAATTGAACTATATGGTTCATTTTATATCATTGTTCCACTTTTTATTTATTTTCTGATGACATGTTTGAAAATCTTAGATATCTGTCTTCTGGATTATTGCTCACTGTACCCATACATTGCATTTTGGGTTGGGCACACTTGTTTGTTGGCCGTTGGTGCTTGAAATTTCAAATAAAGCATTTGAAAGGATGGAGAGACCTTGGAACGGTTTATTCCTTTCATTATGTGATGTCTTTGGTGCAGTTTGTCTTATAATTTTTGTCTTTTTTGTTGTTTACATTGTTATTTTTTTCATTGATACGGTTTCTCCTTCTTTGAGATATGTATAGTCTAGGGAACCTCGATTTTCACAGTTATGAAAGCAGTCTAAAGTTGGATATTTTGTTGTGGATATATTCGATATATTATAGTTTATATATCGGGGTGTATCTGACGGATCAATGTTTTTGGATATATATCCACGAATATAGAACATTTTTTCCATATATCTTTGGTCCAGGGATATAAAATTTTATATGATGATATAATTGATATATTGAGATATTTAAGATATATATCAGTTGATTTTTTGATTAATTTTTAATATAAATCCAATATTTCTATTATATTTTCAATATATCTGATATTTTTGATATTTTAAATAGTTTGGACTGGTCACCAAAAAAGTTGAATATATTCAATATATCTAATATATATCGATTTTTGGGTACACCAATATATTCATCGATATCAATATTTTGGGCCTTGCTCTAAAGTTGGATATTTTGTTGTAGGCATTTCCTCCATATAACCCATAGTTTGCACACGGTTTTGGGAGCTGTATGGACACGGGTGTATCTGACGGAGGAATGTTTCTTGACTTGCTTGCACTCCTAGTGTGTTTCATTGCCTATTCCAATATCTTTGGTCCAGGGTATCGTTTACTTTTGGTGATGACTGTTTTTCTCTATATTATTATTAGTGTCTATTTTCTATTGATTGGTTAACTGAGTGTTTTATATGTGAATTTTTCTCAACAGTTTTTCAAGTCCTCTGAGCATTGCTCTTATTCTCGAGTGGTATTATGATATGTGAAGTTGTGAACCACTTGTCTCAGCATCTGTCTGTTGGTCGATTTTGTACTGGACTCCTGGTTTGTTCCCTTGCCCATCCAGTATCTCTGGTCCAGCTTATGTGATACTTTAGTTTTTTATTTTTTATTTTTCTGAATTTTTTTAACTGACATGGTTTTGAACTCCTTTCTGAAAAGTCTGATTGTCTTGTGAACCTCTCTTTGAAAAGTCTATCGCTAAAGTTTGCTTTGTGACCCTATACGGCTAATCCTGTGCTTGCCACTTGGTTTGGGATTTGTATGAGAGTCTGAGATTGATTGTTGGACGATTTTTGCTTGGGCCCGGTTTGTTTCACTGCCTATTTGATTTTGAGTTATGTATTTTTTCCTATATCTATATATATATCTTAATATTAAAGCTCCCACAAAGAGTATTTTTTGAGCTCTATTAAAATTTTACATCATCATTTCCTATTAAAACGGGAATTTCTTTTCTATTTATTAGACACTTCTAATTAAAACGGGAATCAATTTTCTTTTAAAACATAAATTCATCCTCTATTAGAAAAAAAAATAAAAAATAAAAAATTCTAATACTTCTAATTAAAACGGAAATCTTTTTCTAATTAAAACGGAAATCTTTTTCTTATTAAAACGGGAATTCATTTCCTATTGAAAAGGAAAAGTATAGCATATCTAATTAAAACGAAAATTATTATCCTATTCAAACAGAAATCATATTTTTAAATTAATTCAACTATTAAAACGGGGTTAAAAAATGGGTTTACAAAACTTAATTAAAATAATTTGTTAGAAAATTAAAACGGGTTTTTAAAATTTAATTAAAACGATTTGTTATGAAATTACAATAGATTAGCGACTAAAACGGGAATCACGATTTATTAGAAAATTTCTATATGTATATAGTTATGATTGTTGAACATGTTTTCAAAATAGCCAATGCGTATGCACGGGCCTACTTTTTAGTCTTAATATTAAAGCTCCCACAAAAGAGCTCTATTAAAATTCCACATCATCATCTCCTATTAAAACGAGAATTCTTTTCCTATTTATTATACACTTCTAATTAAAACGGGAATCAATTTTCTATTAAAACAGAAATTCCTCTTCTATTAGAAAAAAAAAAATTAACACTTTTAATTAAAACGGGATTTTTTTTTTCCTATTAAAACGGGAATTCCTTCCCTATTGAAAAGGAAAAATATAGCATATCTAATTAAAACGAAAATCATTCTCCTATTAAAACAGAAATCATATTTCTAAATTAAGTCAACTATTAAAACGGAAAAAATGGGTTTATAAAACTTAATTAAAACAATTTGTTAGAAAATTAAAACGGATTTTTAAAACTTAATTAAAACGATTTGTTATGAAATTACAATAGGTTAGCGACTAAAACGGGAATCACGATTTGTTATAAAATTTCTATATGTATATAGTTATGATTGTTGAACACGTTTTCAAAAGAGCTGGTGCATATGCACGAGCCTACTTTCAAGTCTTACTATTAAAGCTCCCACATGGGGGTTTTTTCGAGCTCTATTAAAATTACACATCATCATCTCCTATTAAAACGGGAATTTCTCTCCTATTGAATTTTTTTTAGGCAATTCTAATTAAAACAGAAATCATTCTTCTATTAAATCGGAAATTCTTTATCTATTAGAAAAATAAAATAAAATCTAACATTCCTTATTAAAACATGAATCATTCTCTTATTAAAACGGTATATCTCCCCCAGTTAAAAAATGGGTTTTTAAAACATAATTAAAATAATTTGTTAAGAAATTAAAACGAGTTAGCGACGAAAACATATATATATATATATATGGGTTAGGATCTGACCAGTCTTGTAGCCACATTGTGGACCTGACCGATCCACACCTTTCATCTCCCCATCAACCCAATCGATCCTACGGACAAATGTGAAATTCCAGAAATTTTGAAAAACGAAATTCCAGAAAAACCAAAATTTCAGGAATTTTGAAAACAAAAATTTTGAAACCAAAATTTTGAAATGTTTACCTTCTTCTCCAAAAAAACACGAAATCAGACATAAACACGAATTTTGAACCAAAACACGAAACCAAAACACGAATTGGAAAACAAAAAACATTAAATCAGACATAAACACGAAATGTTTACCTTCTTCTCCAATTAGTTCATCGTTGTGAAAAACAAAATCTCCTCCAATTTCACCGATCTCTCTCCAAAATCTATAAAGGAGAAAGCGAAAACAAATCTATAAAGAGATTCATTTGAAGAAGAAATTAGGTATAACTATTCTCTCAACTTAATCTTATTTGGTATTAATGGTTCTTGACTGATTATGTATTTATGTGTAGTGATGATTAACCTGTGTGTATTCTCCACAAATTCGTATTAATGGTTCTTGACTAACAGTTCACAAATTCGTATTAATCTTATTTGGTATTAATGGTTCTTGAGTGACAAAGTTCACAAATTTCTTCTTCACGAATTTATGTGTGACTGATTATGATTATGTATTCTTTTTCCTTGCAATGAGATAAGCTAGTGTGTAGTGATGATTAACCTTTATGTTTCTTATGTCATCTCATGGAGCATTCTTCATGACTTTAAGCGACCTACCCAACTACCTGGCGTTTTGCTCCACCTACCCTCTGAGGTCCAAAGACCCGTAGGCTGTTCCTCTTCCGAGTGAGTTGCCATGTGGTTCTAACTTATTATTGTACACTTAGTTTGTTGATCTCAAAAGTACTATACTCTTACGGTTTAAGTAATTGAATTTACATTCGCGGGGCCCGATAAGCACTTGATCGATTCGCCACGGGGAACGGCGAGTAAGATTTTTTTTCTTTTAATAATTTGTTTCTAATTTTGATAATTTTTTTTTTTTGTGTACTTTCATGTTAAACACAATCTTTCATGTGATACATGAAGTTTTTGGTTCCTTGATGAATCGAGACTTTATGATGTCAATCGACAATTTGAAATTACTACCAAGACGATAAAATGTTGGTTGTTAAAACTTATATGTGATGGTTTTGGTTCACCGATGAATCGAGACTTTATGATGTCAACCGACACTGAAATTACTACGAGAGACAAGTAAAATGTTGGTTGTTAAAACTTATATGTGATGGTCATGGGCTCGACTATGCAAGTAAATGTTTTGATCTTGATATGAAAAATGCATCCGCTTTGACTTGACCGTTATATTGAGCAAGTATTGCCTTGAATTATTATGGAAGTCTTCCTTTTGTAGGACAAGCTTTAGTTAGTCTCATTGATGTTGTGTAAAATTTAGAAACCACAACCTCTACTTACTCATTAGTGAGTATTATCTAGATCTCTAAATTGTTGAATGAAAGGGAACTATTAATTGGTGACAACCCGGCTTGTACTCATACAATCCAATAAATATGTCACCAATTGGATTAATATTTATTTAAAGCCGGTAAAAGTTACATCATATATGATTAGAAACCACAACATCTACTTACTCATTAGTAATACATCGGATATGATTAAACTTTAAATATTAATCCAATTGGTTTTGAACTCTATCGAGTTTTGAACTGTCGAGTTTTGAACTCTATCGAGTTTTGAACTCTTTCAATGAGTTTGTTCTTTTAGCGATTTCTTCTTTTTTTTTTTTTTTTTTCTTTAGAGGTTCATAGATGTAAGGTCGTGAATCGGACATTTGGTATGGCGGGGAGTGTGAACGGATAAAATGTTATAAACCTAGAAGCACTACTCTAATTCAGTTTTTTTTTTGTCCTAGAACTTTGACACGTTAAGCTTAGTTATTTCTTTTTATTTCTACCATCCTTTCTTTCATCATCGAATATCCAATTTCTATTTTTTAGGACAGAAAAAAAAATTTGCAACATATTTAATATTGTTGAATTGAGTAGCGAGGGACAACTAAGTTGGTAGATACAAAGGCCCATTGATTAAAGATGCGATTGTCGAACTCATTGAAAAACTTTAGTCTACCAAATCAATTTGTCGGTGTTGAGTTTTGAACTCTTTTCAGGAGTTCGGTGAACTCTGTCGAGTTTTGAACTCGTCGAGGTTCGGTGAACTCTATCGAGTTTTGAACTCTTTCGAGTTTTGAACTCTGTCGAGTTGAGTTTTGAACTTCTGTGGGAGTTCGGTGAACTCTTTCAGAGTTAAGAGTTTTGAACTCTTTCAGAGTTTTGAACTCTGTAAGAGTTCGGTGAACTCTATCAGAGTTTTGAACTCTGTCAGAGTTGAGTTTTGAACTCTGTCAGAGTTCGGTGAACTCTTTCGAGTTGAGAAGTTTTGAACTCTGTCAGAGTTTTGAACTCTGTTAGAGTTCGGTGAACTCTTTCAGAGTTTTGAACTCTGTCAGAGTTCGGTGACCTATGTAAGAGTTTTGAACTCTTTCAGAGTTTTGAACTCTGTAAGAGTTCGGTGAACTCTATCGAGTTTTGAACTCTTTCAGAGTTTTGAACTCTGTCGAGTTCGAGTTTTTGAACTCTGTCGAGTTAGGTGAACTCTTCGAGTTGAGTTTTGAACTTCTGTCGAGTTGGTGAACTATGTAAGAGTTTTGAACTCTTTCGAGTTCGTGAACTCTGTCGAGTTTTGAACTTAGATATAGATTGGCATGCACAACGCCTTTATTTCGTTCTTTTTTTTTTCACGTTGGTATTGCAACAATTTGAATTAGTTGAATGTCTTATTTTTAACTCCTATTTATTTTGTAGCAATGCCTCGAACAAAGAATCTGAATGTGAAGAATGCAGCAAAAAGTGTTTTCACGGGTGCTAAGAAGTTGTTAGGTGGGGGGAGTAGTAGTTCGGGTCGCGATGAGGAGCCTGAGAAAAGAGAGGAAGGAGAACAACCACTTCGCATCGGTTAAGTAGAGGGATCGGAAAGCGGATGATCCCAGTAATGTTGTAAGTGGTGTAGAGTTAGGAAATCAAAAGAGAAGAAAGGGGACAGTTCTTAGTGATGTAGATGTAGATGTAGATATAGATGTAGATGTAGATTTAGATTTAGATGTAGATGTAGATGTAGATGTAGATGACGATGACGATGACGATGACGATGGAGATGGCGATGACGTAAATATGGATCGTGGGAAGAGTGTAGTTCTAAGTCATGCTGATAGTGAAGAAGAGGGTGTTGATGATGCAGAAGAAGAGACTGACGAGGAGGAAGAGGGACGCGGAGGAGGAGGAGGAGGATGACGAGGAAGTCCATGTACCTGTACCTCCAGTGAATATTGTGAGAAAGTCTAACAATGACTTGGAGTTCAAGAGAGGTGTTTATGGAGGTGGCCCTTGTGTGTCACATCTGTTGTATGACTATGCAGTGCACGTGGCTCGCGATGTTTGGGAGGGGCAGGTAATATTATCATTGAGTGTCTATTAGTATTTAAATTTTGTATTACGAAACTTGTGCATACATTAATACTAAGTTTTTGTTGTTTTTTTGAGGCGAGGGGTGTTGAAGTGCCATGGGCACCTAAACAAGTTGGTACAATGGGATATCCTCGGAGAGTGTTCAAAGCTGTTCTACTTTTCACGTGGAGCTTCAAAGAACCGGCTTTATGTGCTCGGTCTTAGGTGTATCTGAGCATCGAGGATCTGTGTTGGTCTCTGCGTTTGTGGAGAGGTGGCATCGAGAGACCAACACGTTTCATATGCCCGTGGGCGAGATGACAATCACGTTGGGCGATGTTTCCCAACTCTTAGGAGTTCGATCGAGAGGCAAAGCGGTGGTGGGGACACGATTTGACCTTGGAAACAGAACAAAAGACTCCTCCACAAAGATCTTGGCATACCCATGGATAAGATAGATCGCGGAGATGAAATCTAATAAGTTCACTTCCAAAGTTAGGATGGATTTCTTGATGAAGCATTTCTTTGGGAAGGTAACCGATGAAGATTTACGTGATGAAAATGGGGTTGTTGTGAAGAAGCGTCAACCCAAAAAAAGAGGTGCGGTTCTTTGTGAGAGCTTATCTGTTATTTTTCTTTGGATGTACCGCCTTCACCGACGTCACGGGCTGCAGTTCCGTTTGTTATCTGAGGCTGCTTCGAAATTTGCGAGATCGAGACTCTGGCGTGGGGTGCGACCTTACACGGCTTACTTATGCGAGGGGGTCTTGGGACTGCCACAAGTGCCAAGGTGAAGGGTGTTCGGGCTATTTCACTCTCCTACGGTATTAGTTTTTGTTTTTCTTTTCAATGTCAATTTTATCTATCTATTACAATATTAACTGGGTGTCTATATTAATGTAGGCATGGATTTATGAGTACTTCCGGTGTTCGAGGCCATACCCAAATGAGGGACTATCGGTTGAGCATGTGCCGCTTTCGTAGGTACTTTCGATTACTCGATCTTTTTATGCTAGCCAAATTTTGCATTGAAGCATACCGAGCCACCATTGATAATATGACTTGTACCGATGTAAGCATTTTTGTATGTAAATAGTTTTATTTATTAATTGATATTATTAGTATGTGGTTAATGATTAATTTCCTCGATCATATGCTATTTGACAGGTTGAATGGTATCCCTATGTGCAAGTCCGAGCTATCGGCGGTGGATGAAATAGCATTTTTCGAGGGATTTATATGCTTTCTTGATAATGTCGGCGATTACAATGTTTGAGGGTTATGCGTCGGTTAGGTCATATCGCGGTTTGTACCCTCGGATCCCCAAGACCAAAGACCTCGTAGCGAACTACTTCGGACGCCGGGTATGATGTGAAATTTAATATTGCATCTTCATCTTTGGAGTAAATGGCGAGAATCACTTGATTCAACTTGAACAATGAGGACCCATTCCGTCTTATCCATGGGAGTGTGTTAGTAGATACATGAGTTGATGCGAAAACAATAGTCATATGAGAATGATAAACCCGATCATCTTAGTCACTACTCCTACAGAGTCTTCCATATCATAATCGGTGAGTTAATATCTTACAAGCGTTAATTTTTGTTTTGTTTTGTTTTGGTATTTTATAAATGTAAATGTATAAATGTAAATGTAGTTTTTCGTTTTTATTTTTGACAAAGACCCGTCGTCGATGAAATTTCTCGCTTGCTCAATCAAGGCTGCAATTGGGTGGATCACTGCGATTCAGACGATGCGTAAGCGAGTTCATGGAGGCATACAATTTGACCCGGTGCAAGTTCATTGGCGGACGATATCGTGAATGAGCATCTTATACTAGGTATGTTAAGTTTGGTTAGTTTAGGGTTTAGTGGTTAGCATAGGATTTAGGTATGTTGAGTCCAAACTCAACATAGGGTTTAGTTTACCTCCTTTTATCTTGTGTTGGGATGAGTGTTGGAAATGGAAATGGTGAACATGAGGAAGCAAGTGGAGAGGTTAGTTTTGCAGGAATAAAGCACACACACATGTTGACTTTGAAACTGGAAAGCTTTAAGGATTGTGCTAGTGTATAACAGATTAGGACAACAAGGCAAGTTTAGATATACCTTCATGATCCACCAGCACGGGATAGTCCCTAACATGGGGTTTAGGAAGTCCCTAAGGATACTTACACAAAGTATGATTCCCAATTCACTAATACAAGTATCCAGTTATCTAAAGGTAAATTGCTCTGGACTATCGGTCAAGCGATGGATTTCACCTTCTACCATTTGAAGCGACAACAAAAAGCCCCACGCCCACGCGAAGCCTTAGTTTGTCTACTCTAAACTGTTATGCAAATGGCATGTTTACTCAATTTTCTTGAGAATTGAAGTTGCTTCTTTCCCATTACTCTTTGATTAAAGAGTGGATGCTACTAAAAATTTCAAATATTACCCACATAATTCACCTTCTCATGTAAACTTGATATCACATTTGTCTTTGTATCCCTGGAATCATTGATCAGCCCATGAAACTAAAAGTTTGTCTCTTTCAAACTGTTATACTAATGGCAATTCAACTCAATTTTCTTGGTGAATTTCAAGATACTTAACCCTACTAAATTTATTTGATGAAAGGATACTTAACTTTACAAATATTAGACACACACACTTCATCAGGATGGAAATTTGTCCAATTTGCCTTGATCATTACGAACTTATCTTATAGGCTGTTAATAGAAGCTTGTTTGCTCTTCTTTTGACATTCTTTAACTGAATAATTGGATGGAGACCTTAATAGAATAGATATTTTTAATGATTGCAAAAGGTCTATTGCATAGTTAATTATATTTGGCTTTATCTGAAACATTTGTAATCTGACTTACAATGTTCATCCTTATAAGACTTGTAGTGTTCCTCTTGGTGCGAGGGTTCGATAATGGTTCCGCAAAGAATGTTGAAGAAGTTGAAGTTAAGAAAGTGAGGATACGGGTTCGGACTTTGAGTGCCCTCTCTTTAGGCAATGAAAGCAGTGGTCTATTATATATCCGCTTTATTTCTTTGAAAGTTATGTCCACTTCATGGGAGAGATTGCGAGACTTTTTAAGTCTTGGAGAACTGTAGTGTCATTTTTGGGATGTCAAAGTATTTTAGCATCGCGTAACAAACATGTTAACCACGAAATTCTGTTCTGAAACATGTTACTACAGTAACTTATCTGTTCACATTTTAGATTTTGATAACATAGATTTTGAAAACTTATTAGTACTTTCAGAGGGTGTATGGTTATTATTCAGGTGGTCAGGATTGATTACACAAACAAACACTATTCTTTTGCCTGACCTGATTGATTACACTTTTATTTTTTTGTTTGTGTTATGTGCAAATGTTGTGTTGTGTATTATTGCCTCTATAAGTCTATGGATTCATCATAGCACGAAAGTATATGGACTTGCAAAGGGGCACGAAACTTGACCCGAGCCCCGATCTAATATTTTTTTCATTTCATTTTGTTGGTCTCCTCAGATAAACGCGCATTGCTTCATTTGAATTTATTGCTTAGCCCACGACAATATCCTGCTTCATTGCGTTTGCTAGAAAAGTGGCCAGACTATAACCCCATGGTTTTCACAAAAAAAGTAATAAAACTCGAGATGATTCCTAAAAACTGAAACGAAATGCTCGACGACTTAAAATTCCAGACACTTGTAGCGTTTCTGATTCTTCTAACTATTTCTTCATTCCCTCTTTCAAACACCGAATCATCAAAACAGACAACACCATTTTTTACTCAGTCTGTTTGGGACTAAGGCCAAACGGTGTGGCCACACCGTTTGGGACTAAGGATAAACGGTGTGGCCACACCGTTTGGGACTAAGGACAAACAGACAACAACATTTTTGGGAGTTCAAATCAAAACGGCGGTGGCCACACCGTTTGGGATAGGACAAGCGGTGTGGCCACACCGTTTGGGAGAACAACCGAACAACACCATTTTTAACCCGGTTCAAATCCCAAGCGGTGTGGCCACACCGTTTGGGGATAAGAACAAAAGCGGTGTGGCCACACCGCGTTTGGTACTAAGGACAAAGCGGTGTGGCCACATCGTTTTTTGTACTAAAGGCAAAGCGGTGTGGCCACACCGCGTTTGGGACTAAGAACAACGAGACAACACCATTTTTAACCCAGTTCAAATCCCCGGTGCGGTGTGGCCACACCGTTTGGGACTAAGGACAAAGCGGTGTGGCCACATCGTTTTGTACTAAGGCCAAACGGTGTGGCGTTTGGGACTAAGAACAAACGGAGACAACACCATTTTTAACCCGGTTCAAATCCCAAACGGTGTGGCCACACCGTTTTTGGTACTAAGGACAACGCATAACAACACCATTTTTAACCCGGTTCAAATCCCAAGCGGTGTGGCCACACCATTTTTTGGGACTAAGGACAAGCGGTGTGGCCACACCGTTTGGTACTAAGGACAAGCGGTGTGGCTACATCGTTTTATACTAAAAGGCCAAGCGGTGTGGCCACACCGTTTGGGACTAAGGACAAACAGACAACACCATTTTTTAACCCAGTTCAAATCCCAAACGGTGGAGTAAGTCCAAACGGTGTGGTCACACCGTTCAAGAGGCAAAAAACACAGACACCACCATTTTATCCAAGTTCAAATCCCAAAGCGGCATGGCCACACCGTTTGGGACCTAGTCAAATGGTGTGGCCACACCGTTTGGTGTGCAATCTGAACTACCTAGCCGGTCGTTTTAGCCTCGAATTTTGTCTCTCGGTCAAATTCAATCATCTTTGTACACATCAATAATTACTACATGCATAATTACGTTTTAAATCAATTTTGTTATACTAAAACTTCAAGTTCATATAATTTACACAAACTTCCGACATGTAAAACTTCGAAAGGTAATCAAGTTCGACATATAATCAAGTTCATATAATTTACTAAACCCGATTGGTTCCAAAATGAATAAATAGTTTACTAAAACTATGATAACTAAAACTCGACAATTCACCCAAATAACTAAAACCCAAATAAAACTCAAATCACTAAAACTTCTTCACAATTCGAACTCGACAGACCCACCAAATAAAGTTGGTGACATGAATGGCGTAGATATTCGTGTCCTCAAACAGCCCACCACCGCTCCTTGCTAGGTTCCATCTGGCGGGGATAAAACTGGATAAAGGGAAATGTTATCATTTGTGCCCTCGTCTTCGTTCTCCTCCCCATCCTCGTCTTCGTTCTCCTCATATCGCCGCCGCCGTCTCGTCCTCTAACTCTACATCCAATATCTGTAAATAAAAAGAATGGAAAAGCGTTAAGTTTTAAAGGCAATTGTGTAAGATAGGATACTACGAATTAAGCTTAAGGAAACAATATTATACTTACTTGGGCCCTTCTTTTTGTTTGGATTTTCGGGGACAATTTAAATACGTCATGGTTAACACCAACTTTGTTACAACATGTACATCTCCTCTCTGTCTTTGCTTTTGCTTTTTGGCGCATGCTTGTTCAAGACCCCCTTTTATTCTACCTTTGTCCTTAGTTTTTCTTATAAATCTTCACGACTTTTTTTCTTCCTTTTGTTTGAGAGATGTTAGGATTCAAAAGTAAAACTTGGGATAGGTCAAGTGGCGGTCTTTGAACTATCGGCAATAGTGCATGAATTAACAACCTGAAACACCGAGGGTCAACTTCCTTTCGTTTCTTGAGCTCCAGCGGCAGTTCTTGCAGTCTTTGTAGCATTAATTGGTAAAGTGAATCGGTTTCCAGACTTCATAAACCAACTGATTAGCAACCATTTGAAGTCGAGTAATTCTCAGTACCTCAGAGTTCTCATGGCCACTTACCAGTCCACGGTCATACTCAGCTCTATACTTATTTGCCCCTTTCATCCACCTCTTAAGAATAAAGAGCTCGGGAATCTCAATATCCGACTCACGAAATACCTTTATGAGGTGTCCACAAGGTATCCCCAGAAATTCAAAAGTTTTGCATTCACAATTACCTTCTTTTGTCGCTGGGTTGAACTTCACCTTCCATTCACGCTCGTCACCTGTAACTCGCGACTTATAAGTGTAGGTTCTGTTGCCGTCAGTACCTTTTTCATCATCATGCAGGACATACTCAGTTTCAGCTAACTCGAATTCTTGCTTGAATCTATCATAAGCATTCCTTGTGTATACACTTGCTGCACTCTTCAAGAGAAATGAATTACTGCCTATAATCCGATTCGAGTGTTCAGTAATATAATCCTCTTTTTTTTCTCTTTCAACAATCCTCATCAAACACTTATCATTCTTCACTACAAACTCTCTAAGAGTTGTCGTAGATGTGAAAAAGTTCTTGTAAACGGAATTCATGCTTTCGAGCATTAGTCGAGAGTGCCGGCATAAAAAGTATCAAGTGATAAACTGGAGCCCATTTGTGTCGAATCTTGTACATCTCTTGAAGCCATTCATTCTCCTCCAACTTAAAACTAGACATCAATTCTGCCCACCTCCTTTCAAACACATCGAGGGAATAAATATTTGCGAATACGGTGTTTGAATTCTTTTTTGAATTTTGACTTCCGATAATAATAATTTGGAAGTTTTTCAAGGAACTTCTTCATAATATGCCATAGAATGCAATGCGGTCGAGTATTAGGGAATACCGTACCAATAGCTAGAGTCATAGCTCTATCTTGATCTGTGATAATTGCGGATGGGGCACGTCCGCCCATAGCTCAAGCCAAGTCTCAAAACCCAATGAAAAGAATCTTGTTTCATCCAAAAGTAGTGCATAACCAAATTGGATTGATTGCATATGGTGGTTAACTCCAAATAAATGGGGCGAATGGCATTTCATATACATTCTTCCGATATGTGGTATCAAAGAAAACCACGTCACCAAAATATTGAAACTGTGTACGCGACCGACCATCTACCCAGAAAAAATTAATGGCCCTTGCTTCATGATCCATCTATATTGCATAAAAGAAATTAGGATCCTCTATACTTTTTTCTTGAAAAATGAAGCACCTTGGTAGCATCACCTCTCACCGGTTTCTTGTATTCTTTTGAGGGGCCCAAATGGTTCCAACAATCCCTATCATCAAAACCAATTTGTACTCCGTCAAGTATATCAACAACTTTATTCACGGGTACACCACCATCGAAATGAGTCAATCAACACCTTAGCTGCAGCGGGCATATTTCTATTAACAGGCATACGCATTCTTTTTGCGGACTAACCAGGTTGTGATTGTGCTCGCTACTAAATTTCATCACTTTCAGATTCCACTATTTTGCTTTGTCACCCTCATTGAAGCAAGGCACCCACATTTAAGCTGTATTTGTGTTTCTTTTTCTCACTTCTTTCTCAGTTCCATCCACATTCTTATTTTTGCCTCCTCGATCTCTATAAACCCCAAATCGCGAGCAAGTCATTTGACAACTACTAACTTCATCCGAGCGAGAAACCGATTTTTTTGAGCTTGAATTCTTGGACTAAATCCAAAGCGATTTTCCGTAAGCTATATAGAATTGTTTTGCTGCCTCAAGAGTTTCAAAACACATTCCCAAACATGGTGGCTTCACAATTTCCACTTCCACTTCAAACTCGGAGGTTGAGCAGAGGAAGAAAATGCCACGAAGGTGCCTTGAAGGTGCCATAAAAGACTCGTAATGCTGCAAATAAATGTGTCCACGTCAAAAATAAAACAAATAAACTAAACACGGTACAATAATCTGATATTGAATTAGTTGGTAGAAATCGAAAATAAAATTGAAACATTAGCTCACGAACCGTATTCTTCCTTCTCTCCGACTTCATCAATCAATATTGAGTCGTCCATCTGATAACAAAAATGTCAAAATTGTGGAAACAAGGGCATTGTGAACAAAGTATAGTAGCAACTACAACTCAAACAAATTGTTGTCCATTTAAGCAAGTCACAAGTGTAAATGTATAATAAGGCTAGTCGAGAAAATGCATAAGGAAATTCAAAATAGAGAAATTAATGAGAAATAGAGAAATAAGGAAATTCTCGATGTAATGTTTTGTTTATTTCGTGTTTTTTGCTTTGCAAAATTTTGTTTTTCTGAAATTTCGTTTGGGATTTGAGTGGATCTGTTTTTTTCTCTCTTGAGCGGTGCGACCACACCGTTTTTTCACTAGGTCCCCAAACGGTGTGGCCATGCCGTTTGGGATTTGAGCTTGATAAAAATGGTGGTCTTTTTTTTTCCCTCTTGAACGGTGTGATCATACCGTTTGGATTTAGTCCCAAACGGTGTGGCCATGTCGTTTGGGATTTGAGCAATGACAAACTAAAATGCCAAGTTGTCGGAGTGTAAAACTAGTACGGACTTGTGTTATGTTATGTTAGCTTGTGCTTTTTCGGTCGGTGTTCTCATTGTCTTTTTTTCTATTCTACTTGCGTTTTTTTGTATGTTTACGTGAAATACCAATACTCGGCGGCTTGTACTTGTTCTCGACGGCTTGTAGGAACTTGTTTATCTTTATGTTTTATGACAGCAAAACTATTTAAGTTGTAGGAACTGTGGATGCTTTTATTTAGTTTTTATTTTTCGGCGAAACTATTAGAACAAACTACCAATCAAACTTATTCATTGTTATTAGAACAAACTACCAATCAAATTTATTCATTGTTACATCAACACAAGATTCTCAGAGCAAATAAATCGAGTCATAGTTACGGTAGATAAGCACAAGTTCACCACAAGTTCATAACCCGAGTCATAGTTACATCGAGTCATAACCACAAGTTCACCACAAGTTGTTACCAAGATAAGCAAAATGGATTAACCAAAGCAAAGTTCACAAAATGAATTAACCAGCATAATTACATTCACCACAAGTTCACAAAAAGCGCAATACAAAGAACTTGAAATCAACCACGCGACTCATCTAATTTTACAATGAAACTTCGAATTCTTTTCGACAAACCATCGTCGTCAATTTCAAGTGTAATTTTGACTTTTTATCTTTTTTGAAGGCGAGGGAAGAGGTGAGTGTGGAAGAGCTTGAACTTCGCTGCCAACTCAATGTTGCTCCTTAACCAAGCTAACAAAGTATCCAACCATTCAAAATCCTTCCCACACTTTCGGTGCAATTCAAGAATTTTCTGCCTTCATTTTCCGTTTTCTTCATTCTTGTATTAACCTTTCTCAACCCCAGCGCTTGATTCATTCATGCGCATCCTAGATTCTCTAGAGGTACTAATGGCGATGCTCTCGTCTTCCAACCATTGGAAGTCTCCATAAGCGACAGGTCAAAATTTTTTCCCAAGAGATTGGATTTGGCTCATTTGTTTTAGGATCCTACTTCTACGACATTTTCGAATGCAACAAAGGCGTAGACAACCAACAACATTTCTCTGATGAATGAGTGTTATCACCACACCTATTGCACAGAGTTCTTTCCATCTACAGTAACAAAAATCCAAACAAACAAACATCCATTTAGCTACACTTGTCTAACAAACCAATAAAAAGAAAACTACGACCTATTTGAACTAGGACACACAAGGACCGACTAATTAAAAATAAAACTATTTCTATTCTTTAGTTACACAACTAACTCTTGGGTTCAAGACCTTAAAAAGTGTCTCTTTACAGATAAATAACTATGGAAGTGGCCATATGTCATATACAAAGTGTCCATGTTACTTAGCAAAAATCCAAAATTTGATTTTTGTCATCACTCAAATTTGAAGATATCTCTTCTTGGACACCTCTCGATTGTATAACTATCCAAATCACCTTTTCCTTTGCAACTTCATCTCTAAAAGCGTATTTAAGAATTAGCCTCACGCCTTCACATTAGATATTCTAACTTCAACTTCCCAATTTTGTATCAACGACTCCTTTTTTTCATATAGACTTTAAAGAAGTAAAGTCACGAGGTACTAAGTAAAACTTCACGGTAAAAGGCTTCCATTAGCCTATAGTAAAAGTACATAGTCAAAAGAAGGAAAACCAACCACATAAAGTATCTTCCCTGCAGTAACCTTTACAAGCGAGGGGGTCAAGTCTATTACCCTAGTCCAATGGGTCAAGACTCATGAAAGTATTTTTGACACGAGTTTGGTGAACATTTGGGCTTTAAACCTAGTGTTAGAGGAGGCTGGAAATATGGCTTAGAAGACTTAAGATAAAATCAATGCAATCGATGTCATATGTAGGTACTTTGTACAAATTCGGTCTCTTACAATGATTGTTAAGGTGAACTAAAGAGAAGAGGGTATTCCACACTCTCTTCATGGCAATGTAGCGAAAGAGATAAAGAGAGGCCTTTACGGTTTCTGCAAGAGAATCAAATGTCTTTCAAAACCAAAACATCGCATGAAGCTTCAAACACATTTCCACGTAAGTCCCCGATCCGACTAAATACAAAAGAAAGCCCATGCACAACCATAAAAGTGAGTTCTTCCCTACTTCACTTGTCCAACAAACCAATAAAAAGTTGAGTTTTCCAATTTTATATAGAAAGTCGGGGCTAAAGGCGAGAGATCCAAGAACAACTTAAAACCTAAGCGCACAATGCGGATGCATCTAAAAGCTTGTTGTAGCTCCAAAGAGGCGGAAATTGGAGAGACAAAGGAAAAAGTATACATATTTCGAGGGTGGCTCCTAACTCACTTCATTTCAAATGAGCTAATGCGTTAACTCGAACTCGACAGAGTTCAAAACTCTGACAGAGTAGTTCAAAACTCGAAAGAGTTCACGAACTCGGCGAGTTCAAAACTTTGAACTCGACGAGTTCAAAACTCGAACTCGAAAGAGTTCACCGAACTCTAACGAGTTCAAAAACTCGATAGAGTTCACCGTTCATAACTTCATTGCTTGATTTCATGATTTATTTATTTTGAATCATTCATCTCTTATAACGAGTTCAAAACTTTGAACTCTTTTTCGAGGAGTTCGGTGAACTCGACAGAGTTCACCGAACTCGAAAGAGTTCAAAACTCGAACTCGAAAGAGTTCACCGAACTTCGGAGAGTTCACGAACTCTAACGAGTTCAAAACTCGAACTCTGAAAGAGTTCAAAACTCTAACGAGTTCACGAACTCGGCAGAGATCAAAACTCGAACTTCGAAAGAGTTCAAAACTCGAACTCGAAAGAGTTCACCGAACTCGACGAGTTCAAAACTCTGAACTCGAAGAGTTCAAAACTCGATAGAGTTCACGAACTCGGCGAGTTCACCGAACTCTAACGAGTTCAAAACTCCGAACTTCGAAAAGAGTTCAAAACTCTAACAGAGTTCACGAACTCGGCAGAGTTCAAAACTCTGAACTTCGAAAAGAGTTCAAAACTCGAACTCGAAAGAGTTCACCGAACTCGACGAGTTCAAAACTCTAAACTTCGAAAGAGTTCAAAACTCGACAGAGTTCAAAACTCGAACTCGAAAGAGTTCACCGAACTCGGCGAGTTCACCTAACTCGACAGAGTTCACCGCTCATAACTTCATTGCTTGATTTAATGATTTATTTATTTTGAATCATTCATCTCTTATAAATCCAATCAAGTAAACAAACAAAATATCTTCAATTAATAATTCAATCCCACTTAAATGTTTATAAAGCAAACAAATATCAAACAAACCCATAGCAACGCCAATTAGTTCCATAAAAAGAAGCAAAATCCCAATTTATGAACAACAAAATCTTGTTTGAATGGAAGAAACAAACTGTGAAAATAAAGGTTGCTCCGACTTAAACCAAGCTTGAAGCGAAGATTGATTAGGTCAATGAACACCTTAATTCAACACAACAATGGTTAATTAGCACATTGTTTTCGATTGAAACAATTAAGGTTTTTGGAGATAAGATTAAAAAGAGAATGTAAACACAAACCTTAATTGTTTTGGAGAGTGTAGCCTGTGTCCACCGATTTTTTTTTGGAGATTGATTAAGTAAACACCGATTTTTTGGAGAAAAAAAGGTAAACATTCGATTTTTTTATTTGAATCCTATTTTAGATTGTTTATCATTAATCGATTGTCACAATGATTGTCACACTTGAAATTGGAGGAGATTGTCACACTTGATTTTTTTTTGGAGAAGAAGGTAAACATTTCAAAATTTTGGTTTCAAAATTTTTGTTTTCAAAATTCCTGAAATTTTGGTTTTTCCGGAATTTCGTTTTTCAAAATTTACGGAATTTACGTTGTCCGTAGGATCGGTTGGGTTGATGGGGAGATGAAAGGTGTGGATCGGTGTGTCACAATGTGGCTACTGAGCACTGTGGGTCAGATCCTAACCCTATATATATATATATATAAACGATTGTTGAGCAAATTTTTAAAAGAGTCGGTGCGTATGCACGGGTCTACTTTCTAGTTTTTAGTTATTAACTCCTTATCTATATCTATATCTATATCTTAATATTAAAGCTTCTACAAGGGGTATTTTTCGAGCTCTATTAAAATTCCACGTCATCTCCTATTAAAACGGGAATTTTTCTCCTATTTGAAAAACGAGATTTTTTTTTTACAATGGGAATTTATCTTCTATTATAATGGGAGTTTCTCTCCTATTAAAACAAATTCTAGCACTTCTAATTAAAGCGGGAATCATTCTCCTATTAAAATGGAAATTCCTCCCCTATTGAAAAGAGACAATCTAGCATATATAATTAAAACGAGAATTATTTTCCTATTAAAACAGAATCTTTCTCCCAATTGAAAAAACGGGATTTTAAAATTGAATTAAAACTTTATTTAAAACAATTTGTTAAAAAATTAAAACGGGTTAGCGACTAAAACGGTAGTCCCACTTTTCTAAAAAAAATCTAAATATTTTCAAAAGAACCGGTGCGTATGCATGGGCCTACAAGCTAGTATTAATATTAAAACTCTCACAACGGTATTTTTTGAGCTCTTTTAAAATTTCACGTCATCAACTCCTATTAAAACGAGAATTCATCTCCTATTGAAAAAAAATATATAACACTTATAATTAAAACGATAATCATTCTCCTATTATAATGAGAATTCCCCCTATTGAAAAAGAACAATATAGCATTTCTAATTAAAACGGGAATCTCTTTCCTATTAAAAACGGGATCCATCCACCAATTAAAAAATGGGCTTTTAAAACTTAAATAAAACAATTTGTTGAGAAATGAAAATGGGTTTTTAAGACTTGATTAAAACAATTTGTTATGAAATTAAAACGGGTTAGCGACGAAAACAGAAATCACAATTTATTAGAAAATTTATATATGTATAGTTATGATTGTTGTGCAAATTTTTAAAAGAGTCGGTACGTATACACGGGTCTATTTTATAGTCTTAATATTAAAGCTCCCATAAGGGGTATTTTTCGAGTTCTATTAAAATTCAACATCATCTCCTATTAAAATATAAATTTCACTCCTATTTGAAAACGGAAATCTTTTTTTACAATTGGAATTTCTCTCGGGAATCCTGCTCCTATTAAAACAGAATCTCTCTCCCAATTGAAAAAACGGGTTTTTAAAACTTAATTAAAAATTTATTAAAAACAATTTGTTAGAAAATTAAAACAGGTTAGCGACTAAAACGGTAGTTCCAATTTTCTAAAAAAATTTAAATGTTTTCAAAAGAATCGGTGTGTATGCACGGGCCTACAAGCTAATGTGTGTGTGTGTGTATATATATATATCGAGTATGTTCCGTTTAATTACCATAGTTTTTGTACCATAGAATTTACAATAGATCTGGACTAGAGAGAGTGCATATCTTCTTGTGTTTCGAAAAGTTACACCTAATTGGCTCGGCTTAAGCCGTATTTGGTTTGTCCAATTTTTCCAACTAGCTTCGTTTAAAAACCGTTAGATTTAGTGTGTTGTGTGGTATATATCTTTCAGTCAATGGCAATCTTGTAATTGTTTGTAAAATTGAGGACAATGTAATAAATCAAAAAAGATGCGGCTGAATTTCACTGTACAAATGGACAGTTTTACCCCTCCCTCACATATATTATTACACAAATACTTTTGAACAATGATGGTAATATTTGAAACCGGATGGGGTATAATCGGAAAGATCCATTGTTCACCTGTAATGACCCCGACTTTTACCTATGGGTAAACCAGTCATTTTACGTGTTAGTTCAGTGCTACTCTAGGTAATTACGTATATGACGAGGTTGAACATTTATCATTTGGTGGGCTTGATTAATTGATATGGGGTTTTTTATTGGGTTATATTTTATATTGGGCCTGGATATTGTATTGGGTTTGTTATTCTGTTGGGTCGTTATATAATTATTAGACTACTTCTTAAGTCTTGTTTTATATTGGGCCTGCTCCTAGTATATAGGCCAGTTTTAGTGGGCTATCGGGAAAAAGAAAATAAAAAACGGAACTCTCGGTAGTTTTTTTCACTCTCCCATTCGATCTCTCTCTCTCTAAATTTGGGGAAATCAAATTGTATGAAGTCTAGGGTTTTGTTGTATGGGGAATTGATTTTGGATCTTCTCTTGATAATTGTGTAATTTTTGGTGCATCCCTTGTTATCCAACCAGAGAAAGCGATATCGATTGGGGATAATGGGGTGGTTTTGATTGGTGCTACAGTGGTTGCCATACGACCTTGTGATGCCGAGACTTTATCGGGGATTTGAGATAGCCACGCATGGCTTATGGAGGAGGAAGGAGTAAGGGGAATTTTGGAGGGAATTGAATCACCACCTTTCTGTCTGTATCCTGGGTATGCTCGGCAGTTAATGAATCGAGAAAATGTTAAGGTGCGGGTCCTTTATTACAACAAATATGGTAAGTTAGGAAGCTAGCCAACGATAATAAATCTTTGGTGGTTTAAAAGACGTACAGGTAACTAACCTTTAATAGTGTATATTTTATACATTAAATTGCATGTATACTTTAATTACAATTTTTATCTTGATTTAATGCGATTCATTAGGTACAGTTAAATTGAGTTAAATGTTATTCATTGTGTACTGTGGTTAGTTATGATAGTGTCAATTAATTATATATTAATAACGTGCTGGGTTGATTTTAAGCGGTACACTTGTAAAGATTTTATAGAAAAAAAACGTTATTGGCATGTTTGTTAATATATAATGACGGTGGAACTGTAAATAGTTAGAGCGAGTTCAATTAGTGATTAATTACGGTGGAACCGTGAATAGTTGTTAATAGAGAAACATGACTAGAACAAGAGTGAGGAACTTATACCGCCTTCCTCATCGGAACGGCTTAATCCATTTCCATAGAACTTTACACCCTAATAGGAGAACTGCGATTGGTTTGATCCCTTAAAAAGATACGTAGGCAGCCACCCGGCTCAGCTGCTTCCATAGGAAAACCCCTACCCTTTCGAGAAAGGAAACTAAATGTTTAATATTTTTTATTGCGGTTGAAGTTGGGCATGAGAAATATATAATTGCTCGTGTTAGGTATGGATATATCGAATTATATTGAATGCTAATGTTTTTCTTGAGATTATGTTAATCGATGCACTTACGAGGATTTAATAAGGAAACGGTAAGCGGTATTAAGCAGTTAAAGGGTGTTAACCTTGTATTTTGTTTTAAATTTCATTTCAAGTTGATTATTACATATTGACTATGTATCTAACGTGTAGTATTGAAATTTCCTCACAGGGACGAATAGGTGCTTCGTAAGACAAGGCAACAAGTATTTGAGATTTTAAAGAAAAATCTAACGCACACTCTGAGCATTATGGCTAAGGCGATGATCTAGAAAGCTTACAAGGAAGCACACTAGGTTCAATCGATTTTGTTAAGTTGTTTGTAATAATTTAAGTATTTCTTTATTTGTCTTTAATTATGAATCCATTAGTTAGAAACTATGACATGGATTAGTGTTCAATTGTAAAAGACCGATCTAGGGTATGAGATTGGTTTCGGGGCGCTGTAGCTATTTGATTTAACTGGCATTTGTTGAGATTGTTAAGTAGTCGGTGTCACAAATCAATATCTTTTGGTAGTTGAGTTTATGACTGAGGTTTTACTATAATAAATGGAAGTATATTATTTAAATTTCATATTAGGACATGTTGTAAATTTATGAAATGTTGGAAATACAGAAGAAATTATACCAAAATTTCTTTGAACGCGATGTTCAAAGGGGTATTTTATATTTTAGTTCTAGTTGGACTTATGAGAGTCCAAAAACCGCTCACGTCTTGGTTTATTAGATGGTTGAATATTTGGATCGAGCTCTTTTATCTAAATATTCAATTGTCTATAAAATTGGGGCGCTATATCACCGAACCATTCTCTTTAAAGTAGTTAGACATATATGATCATTAACCAATAAAAAAACGTACAGATATGATGATCACAAACAAAAGAATCGTGGTCTTCACCAAAAAAAAACTAAAGAATCATGGTCATGAAGCTCATGAATTGCATCGTTTTGAATCTCAGTACTACATTATGTTGGAATTAAATATAAGTATTCAACAGACTTGAGGTAACTTATTCACAGATTTATTCTTCTGAAATGTCAAATGTGTATCAATCAAATTTATATATCTCAATAATCAATCTATTGTCAATTTCTCCGACCTACATTATTCTCAGCAAGACTTGACGTAAAACCATGTCCTTCGTTTCACTCCTTTATCACATTATTCACAAGAAAGTTTGCATTGGACACAAGCAAAGAACGTCGAATCCCTGATCCTAGACTCTTCAACATTTTGATACCAGTGTTGAAAAGCTTGACTTCAATAATAATTTGAGTCCTAAAAATCAACTAATCGGTGTTGTTAAATAAATTCTCTCATTTCAGGACCTACAAACTGCATGAACTCGGAATCTTCACCCAAAGCCTTCAATGTTTTAAGATAAAGACAAACTTCAATTTCCATACTTCCTTTAACTGCACCTGGGAAAACAGTCATTTTCCCGTCACACTTATTACCACACCCACTCCGCACCCCTATAGGGCACCCCCATCCAAAATCGTTCCCATAGATGTTAAACCTTGGAGAACTCCCCGTAAATAAAAGAGGCTTATCAGTAAGCAAATTATCCAAATACAAAAATTTTGGTTCTTTCACCCAATTATCCCACGTGTCGCGAATCATTGCATCATTATACAAATTAACCACTTGGTTTAACAACTCAGCTCCAAATCCGAGTCCCTGGTTCACCAACTCAGTAGCCTTTGCACTAGCCAAACCCGAACCAGTTGCGCAGCCAATGTAGTCTTCGTGTAATGGAGGGTTTAACCGGGCTCGGTTCCCTGTTACCACTATATAAATTACTTCTACATCAGAGTCCACTTTCCTCGCACGTGTAACAGCTCGCCAAACGTGTGCCAGTACTGCTTGTAAAGAAGATATCATTATATTGTTGTTGTTTATTATATCGAGGTTTGCTTTTGCTTTTAGTTTTGCTATATTTTGGGGTGAGAAATGGAAAACTTGTTGTTCATATTGGGGTATGTGTGATCTAGATCTAGTGAGTTTTTCAGATCTCGGGACAGGAATTCGAATGGGTAAATTATGAAAGCAACGGTTGAAATTAGGCCGACGAGAAATCTGATGGGCTGAGGTATTTCTACTAATTTCAGACCATGAGTTTAGAAAATGCCAAAAAGACGAACCATCAACGACAGAATGATTCATGGTGCACCCAACAAAAATACCATCAGTTAACTCAGTGACTTGAACCGAAAGCAATGGTCGAGATTCACCATCGAAATTAACTGTATCATTGAGACGAAAAAAATCATCAACAATATGGGGTACATAAAGTGGCGCCAGAATGTCGGCTAACGTTAGATCAAGAGTAGCATGGACGAACTCAGCTCCAGCATTATTGCACAGGATAAAAACTGAGATGGTGTTGTCATCATGTGTTTCAGTAGCTAAACGACCCGCGAGAGGAAAAAAATGATCGAGTGTGCAAGATAGAGAAGTTTTTAGTTGAGTGATCCACGTATCATCCTTGGGTTTGTGGAAGAGAAGGCCTTTTTGAATGGTGTTGAGAGCGAGATGGCTCAGCTCCCATGGTGTTAAATCAAGACGCTGATTTGACTCGGTATGAGTCGCTGGACGAATGGACGAAGTGGAAATGAACCGAACTTGGGTTTTTGCAGAACTCATTTTTGCTCTGTCTCTCTGTCTTCAATCCGAAGCTTAAATAGACAAGGGTCGGTTCCTGACCACTCAAGTTTTTTTTCACTGCCGTCACTACCAAAGAGAACAATCCACTAGTTTCATCCGTTTATTCAAGGGGGAAAAAAAAAGAGTTAAATTTGAGTAAAAAAATTTGGTGATTTAATCAGGCACTCATCAAATTGCATTGGGTAGCTTCCAGCCCAAGCCCGACAACAATAACCCAATACATCTCCCCACCTCAACGCATATCGGCTATCATTTTTTTCAAACATTTTTAGCCGGTATCATATTTCTCGCGAGACTGAACCCCAAAATAATAATAATAATAATAAATCGAGTTTTCTGTCGTGTTCATACTTCGAGTGTTGAGTTGTGAATCAACAATGGAAATTAAAATTGGCGATTTCACCCAATTCGAATCGTGTTCCGTTTGAATATATACTCAAACTTGGTTGGGTTAATTAAACTTGATTAAGTTGATTAAATTTGATTGAGTAGAATGGTGGGTTGATTAAACTTGATTGGAGTAAAAGATTGGGTTGATTAAACTTGATGATTTCAAACTTGATGTTTTTTTGGAGTGAGTGGAAGATTGGGTTGATTAAACTTGAGTTCGAGTTTATGTTGATTAAGTGAAAGTTGATTTTTAAAATGAACATCGTGACAAACAAACTGAATTTTTTAAGTCCAAACAATCCAGCCATGTCGCTCAAGAGAGTCCCTAAACGACCCCGTCATGTTGTCCTGGAGACTACCCAAACGACCCTACCATATCATCTAGCTAAAAACCAAGAGTTGTCTCAAACGACACGCGCAGACCACTTGAGTGTACACTCAAACTACATGGTGAGGTCGTTTGAGTGTACGCTCAAGCTATATGGCGAGACCGTTTGAGTGTACATTCAAACGATCCAATGACTTCGTTATGGCGAGACCGGTTAGATTGGTTTTTGGGCCTGAACTTTAATGGCAAACTTGTAATATGGTAAACTTATATATATGGGGGAGGGATAGAGGCACATTCACTGTAGCCACATTCTAGCCACATTGTAAATTAATCGAAGCAAAATCGTAGACTTAAAAGTTGAATTAAAGGCTGAACTTTTGTAGATATAATCTCTCCACCATGATGAATATGCTCACAAAAATTCAGCTCATTTAAAGAAATCTAACCTTAGAACATGCTCACAAAAATTTTGGACCGTTAGATGAAAAGCTCAAAAATGAACACTAATTTTTACACGGTTAGACATATCCAAATATTATAATTTTTTATGAGAATGATCTTCATGGTGGGGAGATCATTTCTACAAAAAACCAGGCCTTAATTCATTTGTGTGTGAAAAATGTGGTTATAATGTGCGCATAAGAATGTGCCTCTATCCCTCCCCTATATATAGGGTGTGTTTGTTAAATTTTAACTTATGGAAAGGAAAATAAATAAAATGGGTGGTCCACTATGGAATGGAATGGAAATGAAATAATTTTAAATGGTATGTGTTTGGTAAATTGGAGAAAAGAAAGTAAAAACTGTGGAAAGGAATAATCATGTTTGTTTGCAAAAGCTATGGAAATGAATAATTGTATTGTTGGGTGGAGTGTATTAGTAGTAAGTCCCTATCTATCTATTTCCTTTCCTTTCCTTTCCACAAAATTTTCAGGGGTTAACTAAAGACACAAAACCTTTTCCATTTGTTTCCATATGGAAAAGCTCATTTCCTTTCCATGGGTAAACAAACGCCCTTAAAAACTATGGAAAAGGTGGACCACTCTTATTTTCCTTTCATTTCCATAGTGTTTCTATTATAACAAACACACCCATATTTTTTGGGGGTTATCTAATTTGAGTGCCCAGTACAAAACCCAAAAATTGAGTTTTAGAAACCGGACCAATAGACAAAATGTCGTAGCAGAATAGTGAAAAGCTGTAATAACGTGTCATTTCAATTGGGTAAGGAATCAGGTTTTTCGATAAGGAAGATCCAGGATTTTAGATTGGGTGGGGTATACTGGTATAGTATTGAACATTCAACATTGTTAGATCAGTCCTAGCGTAACATATGATGTGAGTATGTGACACTAGCATATAACACAGACCAACATCATCTCGCCACGTGAAACTACCTAGATACCCAAACAACCAGTTACCACCCCAACCCAACAATATAATTACAAATTTGTCATTCCCTTATCCTACATGGTAACATTTTGAATTTTGAGAGCGAATTTGTGGAACAATATCTTCTCATTGGTCCAAACCATTTTCGGCCACATAAACAGTTTTTTTAGGCAATTTATGTCGTGTGGACAATAAATAGTAGCCTGTCCACAAAGTTATTCTGTTGAATCTTCCGTTGCCCTTACCCCAAAGACTCCAAGTGTTTGATATTTTCACAATTTGACCCACACTCGTGTTGGGGATTATATCAATACCAATCGATTCCCCCACTACACAGATAACTTGTATTTGAACACAATTCAACTCCGGACAAAATCTAAATATCAACTACAACCTATCTTAACATGCCCAACTCGCTAAACAACTATTAACAACCGATAATAATGTAAAAAAGTAAAAAAAACCACAACACAAAGATTTACAGGTGGTTCTACGCCATGATGCCTTACTTCCACAAGAGCCGGTTCTTAATAAAGTGGGAAGGAAGATTACAATCTCTCCTTTTCTCTCACCTTTACTAGATCACTCTTTATCTCTTTCTGGGGTTGTATCTGTAAAGGTTCTCTCTTTGTTTTAGTCGGATTCCAATCGCCCGACTTGTTAGGTTAGGTTTTTAAAAACCTTGATTTTGTTTTTATCTCCAAAACCAAATTTCGCGAATCTTGAAGCAAAGCCCACGAAAATTAGACTGGAATGGCAGCTGCCCTTTTGATGGCCTTCAATATCTTGAGATCGGCGCTGGTCGCCTCTATATGTGGTCGCCTCTAGTTCTACTAGAACCCCGAGCGAAAGCTTCATCCGAAGCGGCATTCGACATTTCCAACGCCGAATTACCCCGTTTTCTCGGCTCTGTTTTCTCTCCTCATGTGAGGGATAACTCCAACAACTCGTGTGCAGTCATGTAGAGAGTACCATCCTTGTCGTCTTTAGCGACTATTAGAGAACTCTTAGAGACTTTCCAAGTATCCCTTGTAAAAATTGTAACAAATTCTTCACTAGCCAATTGACCCACCGAAATCAAATTTTTTCTCAAATTCGGAACGTGTCGAACATCCCTTAATAACCGTGTCCTATCTTTCAACATGACACGGACATCACATTTGCCAACAATGGCACAAGATTGGTCATCACCAAGAAAGACCTTTCCAAGGTCACCTTTGGTGTAGTTCACAAAGAACTCTCGATTTGAGGTCACATGGAATGATGCGCCGGAATCTAAAATCCAAGACTCATTGTTCTCTATCGAACATATCAAAGCATCATCTTCCACTTCAACTACATGAACTTCTTGATTCTTCTTGTAGTTGTCATTCCTTGGTGTTTGGTATCGGTTACTATAGTGGCCAAGCAAACCACAATTGTAACATATAATAATACTATCATCTCTAGGCTCATCACTAGGAGTATGCGAGTTCATTCTCCCCCTTCTATTTCTCGGTCTACCACGACCCTTGTGCACATGCATCCATCCCCTCTCGCCGATTCAAAGTTGAACCCGATGTCGAGGCCCCATCCGAACTCCTTCGAATTTCCTCCGCTAGTATCATACTAACAACATCGTCGAATTTCAATTTATTCATTCCCACCGAGCCACTAATAGCCGCAACCGTAGCCTTCCAACTTGGAGTCATTTGTCCTATTAACGTCAATGCTCTCACTTCATCACTAAATATAATCTCAATCGACTCCAATTAGTCTTTCGTTTGGTTGAATTCATTTAGGTGGTCCTTGAAGGAATCATTCTCCGACATTCTCATGGAGAAGAGCTTGATAATCAAATAGACCTTGTTCGCGGCCGAAGGTTGCTCATACATGCACATTAGTGCCTTCATGAGAGACACCACCATTATTGTCACCCGAATTTATTGAATTCGAAAACATTATTTGTCCCTCGACTCTTCGATCTCAGGGTGTGACGACTCTCCACTCCCAAAACCCATAAACAGGTTTTAAAATATCGCGGATAATTAAAACCAATAAAATTTCAATTATACAAAAGTCCTCTTCATTACAAAATTCCCAATTAAGATTAGGTTACAAATCTCTTTTCAATAACTCTTTAATTAAAATATACAAATGAGAATACAAAAACATTGTCTAGACCGAAAAGTTATATCACCTTAAGGGAAAAACAAAACGTATCAGGAGATGTAACGCTTAATGCAAACCGCAGAAGCAGCAACTGAACCTTCTTCAACACTAAACTGTCAAGACTTATCAACTATGTTCATTTAATGAACACACCCGATAAGCAAACATGCAAAATCGGGTCAAGATTATAAAAATCTTTGGTGTGAGTAACCCTAAAATACAAATATACTTATACATATATATACATAATCCATAATGGGTTAGTTAGTTCCTCCATCGGTTTTAACTTTCAACGACTATTATAACATCCTTAAGAATAATAATTAAGGCAAGTAGTTCCTCATTTGCTCTTTAACTTCCAACAACTAATATGACATTCTTAACTACAATAAGTAAAGGCGGGTAGTTCCTCCACCGAGGTTTTAATTTCCCACTAACCACACAACAAACTATCGCGATAATAAATAAGGCATGTAGTTCCTCCATCGAGGCCTTTAGGTTCTAATCTAAACTATAACCACCAACCATATACAAATCATCTATCTAGAGATACATCAAGAACAAACATATTACCATAATTATATTAATTAAGGTTTTCTTTCGCGTGTCCCTAAAATCACGTCAGTATCTATGTCTTACCTAGTTTCCCCGGCTACCACAATCGCTACCCAACGAACATGTACATCCACATGCCTCCCCTTTACATAATGAGCCACTCGTGCGTCGTAACCACCTGATGATGCGACACCGTAAATCCTCACACGGAAGCCAAATCTATGTAAGACCGCCACTATTCGGCATAAAATATATGCGTCATCATCGTTTATTTTGGCGAACGGAATAATCAAGCCACTATTCGGAATTTCGCCGGAGAGGAAGGCCATTTCAACCGAAACGCCGGAAAGGGCCTGAAACCGATCGGCTAAGCGAAACGAACGGAAGGGCCAATCACATGAGTTGTGGTAGCTAGGTTCTAGGATTTTTCGTTTACGTAATTTATTCGGTGTCATACATTAATGACTCATAAACATTTCTACTATATCACGCAAGGGGTCAATTACCTTATTGCACTAAGCCATAATATCTAGAAATATCTCAATTATATCTCATAGTCACTTTCATTCTTTCACGTGCCAATATATTATGCAGACAACGCCACACACTCTTGGCAAATATTCACACCGCTTATACTAGCATCTCACATATAAAATAATGGAGTGTATATACATTTCTCCAAGATATTGCATCAATATATTATAACGTATTATATCATGTCATGTCACAATGCTTCCGTATCGCGATACATTATTTATTATAACGTATTAGGAATATAATGTCTCCTAACATCTCAAATATCGCGTGTCAAAAAATACACAACATCATCTGTCCAAATCTTTCTTGGAGGCGTTGACTAACCAATTATGCTGGGGTTTCGTACCATTTTATTTTATGGCTTGTCCATACAATATACAACATAAAACGTTAGCACAATTAGACGGTCAAAAGTCTACAATCAAAGCCCAATATTTATATCTTTACACACTACTCGCCAAATCTTAATTAGATAATGACCAACCAAGTTATCAATATCAACAATATTTTCTTACTATATATATCCATATGATCAAATATGTGAAAACTGGAAAAGTCAATCGGTCAAAGTCAACCGTCAATGGTCAACGGGTCCAACACGTCATGGTCAAGGTCAAAGTCCACATGTCCGGTCAAAAGTCAAAGTCCACATGTCTGGTCAAAGTCAAACCGCCCCGGTCAAAGTCAATGTGTCATGGTCAAAGTCAACGAGGTCCCTGGTCAAAGTCAAGCGAGTCTGGTCAAAGTCAAACCGTCGTTTTAGGTGTTCGACGAGGGTTCATGGTCATAGCCGTGGTTCATGGCTAAGGTCAAAGGTGCATGGCTCGTGGGCTCGTGGCTAAGGTCATGGTTCGAATTGGACCGCCAAGCCCCAAACCTTATTAGGGGAAGTCTAAACAGTTGGAAGGCCCATGTAGATCTATTTTAAGTCCAATGGGTGGTCCAATATTAATATTAAACGGGCCCAAAACAGTCAAGTGGTTCGGTCCAAAATACAAATGAAGCGGGCCATAGACTAATATTAGAACCGGGTCCCAAAACTTAAGTTAAAGCGGTCCACAACTTAATATGAAACGGTCCGAAACCAAGGGTTAATCCGCCTAATAACTAACTAGTGTTTAGGCCCAAAACTGAAACTGGAATCCGGGCCCCAACAACTAATTAGTTTGGCCCAAATCCGAATAGAACTTCGCCCACAACTAACACTAAACCGAAATTTCGGTCCAACCACCCGAAATTTCGCCCAAACAAACAAATCGGTTTGGCCCAAATAACTTAACTTGGTTCGCCCAACCAAAAAAACATAACCTCGGGCCCAAATAAACCAACCCAGCCCAAACCCAAACCGACATCTGTTCATCATCTCCCTCGATTCTCTCCTCCACCAGACCTTCAACAGAGCCACCCACTATCTCACCTCCCCCTCACATCGGTTTGACTCCCCATCATAAACAAACCGGCTTTAATTAAGGCAAACACCTCAAATGTTTAAATCTAGATTCCACCAAAACTAGATCGAGATTTGATTTCGCCATTAAAGCATGCTCCAAGCTCAATCGACTGCCCCACTACCACCATTCATCGTCCCTCAACCCAAACAACAACAATATCAACAAAAACGTTCAATCGTATTCATATGCGGTGTTTGGTTTGGGCAAGCCGCCATTGATGGGCGATTGCAAGCTTCTGTCCTCCCATCTACCGCCTCACCCACTACAATCAACACTAAACAACCAAGCAAACCAAAAACCCAGCCCAACCACCGATTCGCCACCGCCATTCTCGTGATCTTGAAGTTTCACTCAACCCCAAACTCCCCCACTACCACCGCCGGTTCAACCACATCCACAATCCATTTAAACTCTAACATCACGGTAGATAACCAAAAAGGAGTTTAAACAAGACCATCGGGACGATTTGTCCCTCGTGGCTTGGCGGCGTCTGTCGAGATTCATCAAACGGTTTCACTACTAACCCAAAACACTATACCAATATTTAACATACCAATATTTAACTAGTTTAAACAAAATAACGAAACGGGACAAAAAGAATGAACAATAAAACAATTTTTGTATACGGTGTAGTAGAAAACTAACTACTCACTGTATGAACAATTTCGACCGAATCCTCCTAGCCCGATTAAATTATTTCTCAACGCCTCCAAAGAAACCAGCTTCTCTGCGCCTCCATTTTTAATATATTATTATTTTTATGAACCCTATTTTCTAGAAAAGTGTTTATATACTTGGGTCCAAACCCAAGCCCAACCTGAACTTCGGCCCAAAACCGGGCCAGCAGTATCAAAATCCAATCCAAGCCAAATTTTTAAATAAATAATTTAATTAATTAATAAATAAATAAAATGTATTTTAAAAATACAGGCGTTACAATATACACATCTCAAAAAGGATCTCGGCCCCGAGATTCGTATAAATAAACTATAACAAACAAACGCGTTGGTTATTAACTTAGAACCTATACAAGAATGCACGTTGATTAAACTTAAGCAAGATAACATTGGTATTAATTATTTTTAAATAATTCCCGAATATATATCCTCATGCCATTACAGAACCTATTATAGTTTAGCTGTCTATATTAAAACAATTATTATGGTCACTTAAACGCAAGATAAACATATCATATCTTTTTAGCATGCAATTTCTTGACACGTAGCAAACCCTACGAAAAAAATAATATCCTACGTAACTAATCAATAATACAGGATAAGTTCATCCATGCATAAAACATTATGGAGTCTTACATATCATGCATAAAAGAAAATTAGTGTCCTAGCACACTTGAAACAAAAATGTCACTCATGTCATTGATACTACAATAAAACTTTATATTTACGTTAGTCATGCTATCAGAAAAAAATAAATTTTAAAACCACCCTTGAATCCTAATTCATGCTTGCAATTGGATCAAATATAGCACGTATCAAAAATAATAATTTTTTTCATATTCCTCTATCAAAATCATATAGACTGAAACAAAACAATTAAGAGTAAATACTCGAATATGCAAAAATCATGTGGAACTAATTTAACGATATAAATCAATCATATCATACGGTAATAGTTCAGTATATACAATAATATATAAGCGTGTATAATGCATGTATACACATCTCAAAGAATACACGTGTATCGTGAGGTATACACATCTCAAAAAGAATACACATTATATTTTATTTATTTATTATTATTATTCTCTATTTATAATTAATCACTTGAGCCTTTTAATCTCTTATACTTTAAAATACTATTCATCCATTAACGTGTACGAGTGAGGCGAGATAGTTCCTCCAACACTGAGGCAATTAGTTCCTTACTCAGTACGTCATAAAGCCATCAAATAATACAACTCATTCAATATTATTTCTTAAATAATAACATAACACTCCAATACAAAGTTCACAGACAGGTTGTCATACTTAATTCATACTCCACGTGAAAATGATCACCAACAACAAAATCACACTATAGTAGCACACATCATTTTGATCAAATCCATTAATAATTAACATATTACACATATAACCACTCCTCATATGCTAAGGAAAATAAAAATCATTTCATATGCACTCCACAAGAGTAACTAATATAAATATACACCTTACACGTACAAACAAATCAAGAAAAATATTGACTCTCTTTATTTCTATATCTCTTTCATTTTCTTTGTAAAAATAAAACAACTAGCGGAAATAGTTTTGAAAATAAAACTCCTTAAACACTCCCCATAAACCACGATCCGAGAATCACCTAGACTCACCCTAGTCTAAGCTAACCAAATGCTCCGATACCAAACTGTCACACCCCGAATTTCGACAGAATTCGGAAAAACATTATTTGTCCCTCGACTCTTCGATCTCAGGGTGACGACTCTCCACTCCCAAAACCCATAAACAGTTTTAAAATATGCGGATAATTAAAAACCAATAAAAATTTCAATTATACAAAAGTCCTCTTCATTACAAAAATTCCCAATTAAGATTAGGTTACAAATCTCTTTTCAATAACTCTTTAATTAAAATATACAAATGAGAATACAAAAACATTGTCAGGGACTGAAAAGTTATATCACCTTAAGGGAAAAACAAAACGTTATCCAGGAGATGTAACGCTTAATGCAAACCCGCAGCAAAGAACCTAACCTTCTTCAACACTAAACCTGTCAAGACTTATCAACTATGTTCATTTAATGAACACACCCGATAAGCAAACATGCAAATCGGGTCAGCATTATAAAAATGCTGGTGTGAGTAACCCTAAAATACAAATATACTTATACATATATATACATAATCCATACGGCAGTTAGTTCCTCCACTGAGGCGCCTTAACTTTCAACGACTATTATAACATCCTTAAGAATAATAATTAAGGCAAGTAGTTCCTCCACTGAGGCGCCTTAACTTCCAACAACTAATATGACATTCTTAACTACAATAAGTAAGGCAGGTAGTTCCTCCACTGAGGCGCCTTAATTTCCCACTAACCACACAACAAACTATACGCATAATAAATAAGGCATGTAGTTCCTCCATCGAGGTTTTAGGTTCTAAATCTAAACTATAACCGACCAACCATATACAAATCATCTATCTAGAGATACATCGGTAACAAACATATTACCATAATTATATTAATTAAGGTTTTCTTTGCGCGTGTCCCTAAAATCCGCGATCGTATCTATGTCTTACCTAGTTTCCTGGCTACCACAATCGCTACCCAACGCCGAACATGTACATCCACATGCCTCCCTTACATAATGAGCCACTCGTGCGTAACCACCTGGCGGGATGCCGCACACCGTAAATCCTCACACGGAAGCCAAATCTATGTAAGCACCGCCACTATTGGCATAAAATATTTGCGATCATCGTTTCTATTTTGCGAGCGGAATAATCAAGCCAATTATAAATTTCGCCGGGAGGCGCCAGAAGGCCATTCAAATTCAACCAAACGCCCGAAGAAGGGCAGCCGAAGGCCATTCAACTTTTAAGCGAAGCGCGGAAAGGGCCAATCACATGAGTTGTGGTAGCTAGGTTCTAGGATTTTCGTTACGTAATTTATTCAGTGTCATACATTAATGACTCATAAACATTTCTACTATATCACGTGCGGGTCAATTACCTTATTATTTTAAGCCATAATATCTAGAAATATCTCAATTATATCTCATAGTCACTTTCATTCTTTCACGTGCCAATATATTATTGCTTGACAACGCCACACTCAGGTAGGCAAATATTCACCAGGTGCTATACTAGCATCTCACATATAAAATAATGGAGTGTATATACATTTCTCCAAGATATTGCATCAATATATTATAACGTATTATATCATGTCATGTCACAATGCTTCCACGTGATCGCGATACATTATTTATTATAGCATTATTAGAATATAATGTCTCCTAACATCTCAATATCGTCCACGTGTCAAAAAAATACACAACATCGGTTGTAAATCTTTCTAGAGGCGGTGACTAACCAATTATGGGGTTTCAGGTACCATTTTATTTTATGGCTTGTCCATACAATATACAACATAAAGCGAAACATGATTAGGCGGTCAAAAAGTCTACAATCAAAGCCCAATATTTATATACTTTACACACTACTCACGTCAAATCTTAATTAGATAATGACCAACCAAGTTATCTACAATATCAACAATATTTTCTTACTATATATATCCATATGATCAAATATGTGAAAAACTGGAAAAGTCAACGGTCAAAGTCAACCGTCAATGGTCAACGGTCAACACGTCATGGTCAAGGTCAAAGTCCACATGTCCTGGTCAAAAGTCAAAGTCCACATGTCCTGGTCAAAGTCAAACTGTCCTGGTCAAAGTCAACAGGTCATGGTCAAAGTCAACAGGTCCTGGTCAAAGTCAACAGGTCCTGGTCAAAGTCAAACTGTCGTTTTCGTGTTCGACAGGTTCATGGTCATAGCCATGGTTCATGGCTAAGGTCAAAGGTGCATGGCTCGTGGGCTCGTGGCTAAGGTCGTGGTTCGAATCTTAATTGGCCAAGCCCAAACCTTATTACCCGGGAAGTCTAAAGCGATTGGAAGGCCCATGTAGATCTATTTTAAGTCGATGGGTGGTCCATGCAATATTAGAAGCGGGCCAAAAAAGCGGTCAAGTGGTTCGGTCCAAAAATACAAATGAAGCGGGCCATAGACTAATATTAGAACCGGTCCCAAAACTTAAGTTAACCGGTCCACAACTTAATATGAAACTGGTCCGAAACCAAGGGTTAATCAGGCCCAATAACTAACTAGTGTTTAGGCAAAAAACCGAAACCAGGCGGGCCCCAACAACTAATTAGTTTGGCCCAAATCGAATAGAACTTCGGCCCACAACTAACACTAAACTGAAATTTCGGTCCAACCACCGGCGAAATTTGGCCCCAAACAAACAAATCGGTTTTGGCCCAAATAACTTAACTTGGTTCGTGACCAACCAAAACATAACCTCGGGCCCAAATAAACCAACCAGGCCCAAGCCCAAACCGACATCTACGTTCATCATCTCCCTCAATTCTCTCCTCCACCCGACCTTCAAATCCGGCCACCACTATCTCACCTCCCCTCACATCGGTTTGACTCCCCATCATAAACCAACCGGCTTTTAATTAAGGCAAACACCTCAAATGTTTAAATCTAGATTCCACCAAAACTAGATCGAGATTTTGGTTGCCATTAAAGCATGCTCCAAGCTCCAATCGACGACCCACTACCACCATTCATCGTCCCTCAACCAAAAACAACAACAATATCAACAAAAAGCGTTCAATCGTGTTCTGCGGTGTTTGGTTTGGGCAAGCCGCCATTGATGGGCGGTGCAAGCTTCGGCGTGACTCCCATCTACCGCCTCACCCACTACAATCAACACTAAACAACCAAAGCAAACCCAAAAAACCAAATAGCCCCCAACCACCGATTCGACCACCGCCATTCTCGCCAAGATCTTGAAGTTTCACTCAACCCCCAAACTCCCCACTACCACCAAGCGGTTCAACCACATCCACAATCCATTTAAACTCTAACATCACGGTAGATAACCAAAAAAAAGGAGTTTAAACAAGACCATCGGGACGATTTGTCCCGTGGCTTGGCGGCGTCTGTCGAGATTCAACGATCCGAAACGGTTTCACTACTAACCCAAAACACTATACCAATATTTAACATACCAATATTTAACTAGTTTAAACAAAATAGCTAAAGCAGGGACAAAAGAATGAACAATAAAACAATTTTTGTATACCGGGTGTAGTAGAAAACTAACTACTCACTGTATGAGCAAATTTCGGACGAATCCTCTAGCCGATTCGTCAAGGTGGCTCCAACGCCTCCAAACAAAGACCCTTCTCTCTGCCTCCATTTTTAATATATTATTATTTTTATGAACCCTATTTTCTAGAAAAAGTGTTTATATACTTGGGTCCGAAACCCAAGCCCAAACCTGAACTTCGGGCCCAAAACCGGGCCCGCGTATCAAAATCAATCGGTACCAAATTTTTAAATAAATAATTTAATTAATTAATAAATAAATAAAAATGTATTTTAAAAATACGGGCGTTACAACCATCTTCTCATTTTTAATATTGAAGGCACAGACTTCAAGAGACTCAATCGGATTGTCGCCAATGCTTTTCTATCTAGCAAATCCCATTCATTTTGCTCGCAACTCGCTGGCTTCTCTCCCATCAATGATTCATACAAATCCTTTTGATAGAGTATGTCTTCAATTTACATCCTCTAATAGCCGAAGTTTGTATCATCAAACTTCTCTATTTTGTAACTTCTTTTGTCGGTCGTCATGACTTCCACTGAACCAAAACAACGGTAGAGAACCTCTCAGAGGAATTTCTTCAAACACCTAGCTCTCAATGCTAAAGGTGGAGTCTGCATACCTTGTTCCAATGATTCAAAACCGTACTCTGATACCACTTGTTGGGAGATTTCACTAGAAAGTCACACCTCAATCTAGTTATTTTCTATCCCAAATGATTTAAACTTGAAAATCACACCAAGAAAATCACTCACCCAAGACTTTGGTAGTTATCACAACAAACTCAACAAAGCAAAACCACTAGTTTATCATCACAATTCATAGCAACAATAAATATGGAAGTAAATAATGTAAAGAGACACAAAAATTTAAGGTGGTTCGGTAAATGTTACTTACATCTACACAAAAGTCGAGTTTCTTTTATAGTACATATTGGAGAGTTTACAAGAGGTAACAAGAATCAAGAACAAGAGGCCTCACTCAAACCCTAGCTCAATAGAGCTCCCACAATACCCAAGAAATGAATCTCTCAAAAGTTGTCTCAAAACCTTATTTTATTTCCTTTATATAGGCACACATAGAAAAATGTGAGAAAATAGGTTTTGGGCTGAAATTTCGAAATCTGTCAAAATTCCGGAAGGCATGAGCGCAGGGTGCACCCTGACCAAGGCATGGGCGAGCGCGGGTCACGCCCGACTTCCAGTGTTTTCAGCGCATGTCGCGCCTTGTCCAAAGCATGGTGGAGCGCGGGTCACTCCCCCTTCTCCAAACTGAAAACTGAGAGTAACAAGGTCGGACACCGGAGCAAAGCTCGACGGTTCCACAAACCCAACAGTTCGGACCGACTTATGTATTCTTTTGTAATTAACTGGATATCATTGGTTTTAGCCAAAGCTTAAATAAAGGGCGCTTCTGCTGTAATCTGTGTGAGCAGGTTAGTTGTGACTAACTATGGTACCGTCGTTCATGTTGTACTTCGGCTATACTTATATTCTCAATGAGAATTGATAATGTCTGATGCGGTAATTGATGATTTGGTTAGCATGGGTTTCAGGGGGTGTGTATTGATCTAGTGAATGACACACTTGATTTTCCATGTGTTTAGCTTCTGCTGGTGGAATTATCAAGATCCCTACGGCAAATGTAGTAGTTCCTTCTCGATTACTGCTAACGTTTTTTAGTGTGTATTTGTTGGGTTTAGGATAACATTTTTGCTGTAGGTCCTCGAAGGTTTGATTTTAAGTTCTTAGCTGTACGTACCTGTATAATTTAACTCGGAAATGCAACCATCTAGCAGTCTGGTTGAAAGTTGAAACCAAATAAAGTTTGAAGACCAGAAACTAACTGTTTACCTACTTATTTATTCCTATTTGCTTCTTCTAAGAAGGAAACTGATTATTCCCTAATTTTAGAAAGGAAGGTATGTTCCCTAATTTTGGTTTTCGTTGGTTCTTCCATTTGCGTTATTTTGCTTATTATCTTTTTGAATACTTGTTTATCTTTGTTCTGTTTCTGGAAAACTGAGGATATTTGGGTCTTGATAGACAGTCATTTGTAACCAAAGAGTCGTATATTCCAGTTGTTCTATGAATGCTGGTGGTTTTTATTTGGTTTTCTGTGCAGGACATTGTTTTCATTTTGCTTGTGGAGGAATGCGAGCACACTCGCAGGAAACTCACTTAATCCTTTTCTTCTACCTTGTATTCGCTACAGAACACTGAACACCAAAAGTCTCAATTGGATTTAGAGATAATCAGGCTGGAGCTGTAACTTTCACCTGTAATCCCTTCACGACGTACTTAACCTTTTAAGTTGCAGTGCTAAATAAGTTCTTCACATAGAGGATTCTTACAAAGTCACGAGGAAAATAATACGAGGTACTTCCGACATGGTCTTTTCGTGCTTGATGGTTCTATGATTATGGTTGCATGCTAACTATATAGTATATCCAAAATTATGCTCATTAAACAATATCTTTAGATATATATTATGGTTATATTCTGTTGGCTCTATTTTTTGGAGCCCTTCATAAAGACTCCAACTTTTGGGGGTATTGCACCTGGATAAATTGGCACCCGGATTTTAAATGATTATTTTTAAACTAGCACTCAATTAGGATTTTTTGACAAAAGTAAAACAAAAAATAATGATTTTTCTTTATATGTCCTTTTATTATCCCTTTTTATATGTCATTTTACACCCCACATGCCTATAGTTCTACGGCAGGTAGTTGCCGCGAGATCTCATATCCTACGGCAGGCAACTGCCGTGAGATCGCATATCCGACGGCAGGCAGTTGCTGCGGCATATTTTTTTTGTGTTTTTTTTTTTTTCACTTCAAATTTTACATATTGAACACACACAACATATGGATACCTCATTTTCTTCTTTAACGTTTCTTTATCCATTCTAAGAACAATACCAAAACCATGACAAAAAAAATATACAATCGAGTTATAATTTTGCTATCTCGCGGCAATATTTTTATATGCTATGAGAAAATTTTGTGATCAAATTAATAAATAAAAGTTTTAATAATTAACACAAACAAAGACTCCATTTTAATAAACAAAATACTTTCGCGACAACTAACTTTTTTTTTATGATGGCTATTAAAAAAAAAATTAAAAAATATCCACGGCAGCCACTTTCCGTGGGATATGAGATCTCGTGGCAACCCGATGCCGTGGATTGTGCAATCCGGCGGCAGGTGCTTGCCGTTAGTGTTTTTTGTATTTAATGGATGAGTGCTAATACCGTTGAATTGGTCAAAGGGGTGCTAGTCCCATTTATGGGGGTGCTAATACCGCGGCCCTTTTTGTAATACACTTTGCCTAATTACGTTTACGTATACTCCCAAAAAAACCAAACATTATTACAAAAAAAAAAATAGATATATAATATACTCTCTTGGCTTTATTTTTTATTTTTTGGAGCATTTATAAATACTCCAACTTTTGTAAAACACTTTGTTTGATTACTATAAAATATGAGAGAACATTAGAAGTTTACGTATACTCCCAAAAAAACCAAACATTATTACTTAAAATAAAGATATCACCTCTCTCTATATTAAAGCAGAGTACATCTTATGTGGACAGTCTCTTTTCTAGGTGGCGCATTCTTGAGACATAGGTATGCCACGTGGACACTCTTAATTAATCATAAGAAGTTTTCTAATACAACATGAACTCTTAATCTTAAGAAGTTTCCTAATACATCACAACTCTAATAAGTCAATAACATCTGACAAGAAAATTTTATACTTACTCCAATAAAAAAACATTGCTAAATTAACTCTAAAAACTTATGCTAATAATTATCATTCATTGAATTCCTCACAAAAATTTAGGGGATATGAATTTTGAAATGATTCCGACCATATGGCCGGGTCTAAAACCTTGTATATATTATAGCTATACCATATTTACTCTATTTTTTTAGCCTTCATAAAGACTCCAACTTTTATAAAACACTTTGCCTAATTATGGAAAAATGGGAGAGAAAATTGAAAGTTTACGTATACTCCCAAAAAAACCAAACATTATTACCAAATAAAAAGATATATATATTATAGCTATACCCTATTGGCTTTATTTTTCAAGGCTTCACAGAGTCTCCAATTTTTTCTAAACTCTAATTATAGCTATACCCTCTTGGCTCTATTTTTTAGAGTCTTCATAGAGACTCCAACTTTTGTAAAACACTTCGCCTAATTACGATAAAATATGATAGAAAATTGGCACTTTACGTATACTCCCAAAAAAACCAAACATCATTACCGAAAAAAAGGAGATCCTTAGATATTATAGTTATACCCTCTTGGCTCTATTTCTTGGAGCTTTCATAGAGACTCAAACTTTTGTAAAACATTTTGCCTAATTGCGGGAAAATAGGTATGTATGCTCCTAAAAAAACTAAACATTATTACCGAAAAAAAAAGGAGACAAATATTGGAAAAACACTATCACATGCTTTTTCTCACATTTTTTCTTTTCCTCCATTCTAAATACTCAAATGTAATTAAGAAAATAAAATTATACTTGCATATTCTATAAAATATATTTGCTCAATAACTTGATTCTTCAACTGTTCACGAGATGTAATTTTTACCAACTATTCAATGTTGCTACCACGGTATGGTCAAGGCACGTTAATGGAAATACAATACTTTCTTAAATCCCACGGTGTAGCACTTGAGATCTCTCATCTCTCTAAAAGCCTAAGCCGCCTAAATAGTATTTGAGATATCTCTAAAAGCCTAAAGACTAATGTGTTCCCATTTTCAATGCAATTAAATATTATAAATCACAAAAAACCTAACGAAAAACCTTATAATTTGGATTTATGTTTTTATCGTAACAAAGATAATTTTGTCTCTTTGCTGATATATACCATATAGCGAATCATATTTAATTTTTATTTTTATGTTTTTTTAAGTAAAAATTTTATTGATACTGATGAGAAATTTTACAAATAATTATGACAAGTGTGCAACAAGCTGCGCCGCTAAGTCCTTTATGAATAGCAAATCTTATTCTTCTAAAAACAAACTCGTTAGAACCAGCTGTCATAACGTTACTGTCCATAACTTTTTGAAGTCTCTTGAAAAGCTCAACAGACTGTTGTTCAAAAAAACCGAAGTGTTGAAACTAAACGGAATGAAACAATGCGTTGGTTAGTCGTGCAAGCTTCCTTATGTTTCTCCATCTTTCTTGTCGCTGCTCTCTCAACTGTTTCTCCCACCTCAAAACTTTATTCCCATGCCCTACCAATGGAGAGGCGCCAATTACATCAACACATGCATGTCTCCCCTCAGACCAAATATATATCAATACATCTGCAGAGGCGAAGTGTAGATCTTCCCTCATTCGGATCAGTGAGAAAATTTACAAGGGACTCCTTCTTCACTTGTACCCCTAAGCCCTCCAAAATACATCACATAAAATATTTATGACATGATTATGTCAGTATTTGAAACCTGAAAAATGTCTACAATGTGCTGCATGGTCCCCAAAAGCATCTAGTCTACTCTTTTTGCAAATAGGGCATAAACCACCATCAAAATACAAATGAATCATGAGACGATACCGGAAAATCAATAGAAGTTGTTTGCATTTTATTTTTAATGTTATGTTTGCAAAGCAAGGACACTACATAAGCTAGAATCAATAGAAGTTGGTATTACACACAATCTTAGATAATTAAAGGGAAATCGGAAACTCGATATGAATGTTGAACTAATCTCAAACAATTATTAACGCACAAACGAAAACTGGCCTGGATGCAAATGCATTTACCAAACCACAAATAATAATTAACAATAAATCAGAAATTGGATGCAAGTGCATTGAACTAACCTCAATGAAAAATTAACGAGATATCGAAAACTCGATGCAAATACATCAAAACAAACTAACCTTAAATAATAATTAACGCGAAATCGACAATTGGATACAAATGTATTGAACTAACCTCAAAGAATAATTAATGGAAAATCATAAATATGATGCAACTGCATTGAACTAACATCAGAGAATAATAAATTGCGGAAAATCGGCAACAAGATGCAAATGCATTGAACTGGCCTAAAAAAATAATTAACAGAAAATCGGAAACTCTATGCAAATGCATTGAACTAACCTAAAAAAGAGTTAACGAAAAGTCAGAAACTGGATACAACTGCAACCAACTAACCTCAAAATAATTAACATAATATCGAAAATTGGATTCAACTGCATTTAACTAACGTCATAAATTAATTAAGGGGAAAAATCAGAAACTGTGAGCAAATGCGTTGAACTAACCTCAAATAATAATTAACGAAAAATCATAAACGAAATGCAACTAAATTGAGCTAATTAACCTCAAAGAATAATTAACTGATAATCAAAATCTAGATACAATTACATGATACTAACACCAGAGATCGATTAATTAACATGAAATCGAAAACGGATGCAACTCTGTGAAACTAATTAACCTACAAGAGAAATTAACGGGAAATCAAAAATTTTGATGCAAATGAATTAAGTTTACCACAATGAATAATTAACGGGAAATCACAAAACGAAACAATCGAATCTAGAAGTAAATGTATTGAACTAACCTCAATGAATAAGAACGGAAAATCGAAAAATGGATGAAATTGCATTGAACTAACCTCAAATAATAATTAACGGGAAATCGAAAAATGGATGCAAATGCGTAAAACTAGTCTCAAAGAATAATTAACGCGAAATAAACAATTGGATGCAACTATATCGAACTAATCTCATAGCATAATTAACGATATATCGGAAACTGGATGCAACGATATTGAACTAACCTCAAATAATAATTAGCGGAAAATTGGAAATTGGATGCAAATACGTGAAAGTAACCTCAAACAATAATTAAGGAGAAATTGGGAACTAGACCTAAAAAAAAAACTCGGAAACTGGATGCAACTACATGTAGCTAACCTCAAAGAATAATTAACGGAAAATTATAAATTAGATGCAAATATATTGAACTAACCTCAGAATAATTAACGGATAATCGAAAACATAATGCAAATACATATAACTAGCCTCAAAGAATAATTAAAGTGAAATCATAAACTGGATGCAAATGCATTTATTGAACTAACCTCAAAGAATAATTAACGAAAAATTAGAAACATAATGCAAATGCATAGAACTAACCTCATATAATACTTAACGGGAAATAAACAATTATATTGGATGCAACTGTGTTGAGCTAGCCTCATAGATTATAAACAAGAACTCGGAAACTATTGAACTAACCGTACCTCAAATAATAAATAACGGAAAATCATAAACTACATGCAAATGCATAGAACTAGCCTTAAAGAATAATTAACGAAATTAATAATTGGATGCAACTGCATCATATCGAACTAACTTCATAATATAATTAATAAGAAATCGAAAACTGGATACAACAACATTGAACTAACCTCAAAGAATTATTAATAGGGAATCAGAAATTGGATGCAAATGCAAGAAACTAATCCCAAATAATATATAATTAACATGAAATCGAAAATTGGATATAACTAACCTCAGAGAATAATTAATGGAAAATTGGAAATGGATGCAAATACATCGAAATAACTTTAAAGAATAATTAAGCGTAAAATTAAAAATTGGATGCAACTGCATAGATTTTTAACCTTAAAGAATAATTAACAGGAAATCGAAAACTGAATGCAAATACATTAAACTAACCTCAAATAATAAATAACGGAAAATCAGAAACTAGGTGCAACTGCTTGGAACTAACATCAATGAAAAAATAAACCGAAAATAGGGAATTGGTTGCAAATGTATCAAAATAAAACGGGAAGTCAAAAATTGGATAAAACTGTATTGAATTAACCTAAAAGAATAATTAATGAAAAATTAGAAAGTGGATGCAAATGCATTGAACTAACCTCAAAATATAGTTATATATTATAGGAGTGAGAATGTCTCTACAAGTACTGTTTTGCTGCTAAAATGGTGTTTATCATATCATTTTTTATATGATCAGGAATATTTTGCTATTCAAATAGTTTCAATATAATCATAGTTTCATTGAGTATTCTAACAAAAGTTTTATCAAATTTCTACATTAATTGACAAAAAAAAGTCGAAGTAGGTTCGTTTTCTTTTTACGTAGTGTAGAATTTTCACACTATAAAAAATTTGAATAAGGGATCAATATTCATATCTCATAGCTCAGAAGCTTATAAATAAAGAGACATTTGTGCTGAAAAGCCGCCAACGGCACGAGTCCTCCTCACTCAGTCCAAATTGTCTCCGCCGGTAGACTTTGAAAATCAACTAGCCAAATAACGGAGTGACACCTTGTCATTGGTCAGATTTTTTGATGCATGCTTAAAAACAGTGGACCTTCAATCTCCCTCCTCCTTTCTTTCTACATGCATTCCTTAATGGCGTCTACTTCGATTTCAAAGCCATTTTCCCTTCAAAGCCCCGCCGATATTTCATCATCTTTACACAAAAAATCAATCTTGAGATTCTTTCACGGTTCAATTAGAATGAAATCTCGAGATATAAACATTTTAACAAGTACTGAAAACAATACGAAAAAGAGCTTTCATCTCAATTGCAACAACTTGACTAGTAGTGAAATGGAAACTGACAGTAGTGGTGAAGATGCCAAGTTAATGAAAGAAGAAGATCAGCAATTTGTTCGGTGGTTTCGTGAGGCCTGGCCTTATTTTCTTGCTCATCGAGGTAGCACCTTCGTTGTTGTTATTTCGGGTGAAATTGTTGCTAGTTCTCATTTAGATGTTCTTCTAAAGGTAAGTTTTTTTTGTAGAAACTATGTTTTGCATTGCTGTATATAGGTTCATTTTTACTAGTATTTGATTAAACGTCTCAATGGGCGATATTTGCAGGATATTTCTCTCCTTCACGGTCTGGGTATAAGATTTATTCTTGTTCCTGCAACTCATGTTCTTATTGACAAGTTGTTGAATGAGAGAGGTGAGAAGCTTGTGCTGTTCAAATTGAGTTACTACAACACATGCATATTTTACCTTATAATATCTTATTGCAGGGTTTAAGCCCAATTATTTTGGTAGATACCGAATTACGGACCCTCCTTCACTAGATGCTGCGATGGAAGCAGCTGGGAGGATCCGACTTGCAATAGAAGCAAAGTTGTCTCCTGGACCCTCTATATGTAGCATTCGTCGTCATGGTAGTTGGCATGATTTTGGTGTCAGTGTGGCAAGTGGTAATTTTCTTGCCGCAAAGGTTAGCACCGGTTTTTGGTTTTCTTTTATTTCCTGCACAAAAACTGTTACTAGCTTTTTGAACTGTTTAGCAATGTGTATATAGATATTCCTCTTTTTATTAATAGGAAGTTGTTTTCTCTCTTGTTTTATCTTTTATCCAGAGAAGAGGAGTTGTCGACGGTGTTGATTATGGATCGACGGGTGAAGTAAAGAAAATAGATGTTTTCCGTATATGCGAAAGGCTTGACAAGGATTGCATTGTCATCTTGAGTAACGTTGGATATTCAAGTACTGGAGAGGATTTAAATTGCAAGTATGGTATATAGCTATGTACTGTGTCTCTCTTAATAAGTTGTTTGTTCTGGTTATCCACTCGACAAAGAACACAAAACACGGGCACGTGGGGCACATTTGTGTTTGACAAGGCAATCTCACTCAAACTTGAAACATGGATTTTCCATACTTGAGTGTATGCATGAATTGCATCTTGAGTCGAATGATTTTTACTTTTTAGAGATATTATTACACATACCGGATTTCTTTTTTCTATGAAAATAAAAATATTTTCACAAATTTGACTACTTCTAAACATTGCAGCACATACGAGGTTGCAACTGCTTGTGCCTTAGCTATTGGAGCCGAGAAGCTAATTTGCATAGTAGATGGTCCAATTCTTGATGAATCTGGACGTCTTATACGTTTCATGACTCTCAAGGATGCAGACTTATTGATTAGAGAACGAGCTAAGCAAAGTGAAATAGCTGCAAATTACGTCGAGGCCGTTGGTGAAGAAGATTCCACTTGCATTGATTATCGTGTTTCCAATGGAACGAGCCATTCTGCTGATCTGGGGAAAGATTTTAGTAATAATTACAGTGGAACATTTCAGAACGGCCTTGGCTTTGATAATGGGAATGGATTATGGTCTGGTGAACAGGGATTTGCTATTGGAGGTGAAGAACGTCTGAGTAGATTAAATGGCTATCTTTCAGAGTTGGCTGCTGCAGCTTTTGTTTGCAGAGTAAGTGATATACGGATTTACGGTTAAAGCACTCAACTACTTACGTATGTTTTCTCATTATTTTTATTGAACTCCAATCTTTGTATTTTCCGTTTTAATTTTGTTTATGCGTTCAAGGTGCCTTTCAAAACTGATAGTTTGACAGTTGTGTATGTCTGGTTGTGTATCCATATGCTCACAAATCACATAATGTTTCATACATCCTCTTTTAATTTTCTTCTTACTGTTGTGATCTCAAAATGATCATTTCTTCTTTGTTATGTCTCTAAAAATATTATATAATAGCTAACTTTTATTAAAAAACTTTAAAAAGTATTTTTGTTAACTAGAATTTACTTAGCAATCATTACTTACTGAGTGACATATTCCCTACTCACTGAGATTTGTATTGTCCTGCGGGCATCATGCATATCTTTCTCTCTAATTCTTCTTCCTCTCTCATTTTTTAGGGCGGAGTTCAAAGAGTCCATTTATTAGATGCCACTATTGGTGGAGGTTTGTTATTGGAATTGTTTAAAAGAGATGGAGTGGGAACTATGGTGGCTAGGTAAGCTTTCTTATGTGGGTTTCATGTGTATTTTTCTCATATGTATGAATCTGCTTATATTTGTGTATGAAAGAAATAATGGAAAATCTACATGGTAATATGTGACGTAAATAATTTGATAAGAGAAAAGTCACGTCATGGGAGATAATAACAAGATAGTAGGAAAGAATAAAATTTCATTTTTTGCAGATTGTGATGAGAGTAAAGAGGAAATCCATATAGTTTTTTTTTTTTTTTTTTTGAGGGGGGAGGGTGGTGTGGGGTGGGGCAGACCAAAATAATAGGAGCATGTTTTCCTTAGTCCATCGTCCAGTTTCTTGAAAGCTTGTCTAGTTCCACATTTACCAAAGACGTTGTGGTCCCTCTCCATTTTGATTGGAAACAAAAGTTCCTACATTTGTCTTAATGGTAGAAATGACAAAACGGTTTTTGAGATATGATGAGTCATAATTCACCAAAATAGAATATATTAATGTTGAGCGACGATGAAACTAATTGAATATGGCCAGAAAATTGCAAGCATGTGAGAGTGACTCTTACACTGTTCCAACAAGCGGCATAACTGATTGCAGTTGTATGGATTATCAAAATCAAACCATGTCATCAAATTTGATACCTTGAGGCGAACCATTTGGGGATTCTTAAAGCCAAACCAAACATTTGATCTCATTAAACATATAATTTTTAATAGATACATGATAGTGCTATATTATAGCCTGCTCTTTGTTCTTTGAACGTCAAAGATGAATTCAAATATATGCTCTCTTAACAGTTTATTCCACTATTCTCAGTGATGTTTATGAAGGAACACGAATAGCTAGGGATACAGATCTTCCTGGGATAAAAGACCTTATACAACCTTTAGAAGAATCTGGTACCTTGGTCCGAAGGACAAACAAAGAGGTACTGCTGTCAGCCTTCCATGGTTTCTGGTTGTAACCAGTTTTGCCAAGCTTGATATTGGACATATTTACCTTTCCCAATTGGTCTGGGAATTTTTCTATTCTGATATATGTTTGCTCAGTTGCGAGAGGCATTGGAGTCATTCACTGTCGTAGAGAGAGATGGTTCAATTATTGCATGTGCAGCCCTATTCCCTTTTCCTGAAGAAAAATGTGGAGAGGTAGCTGCAATTGCTGTCTCTCCTGAATGCCGTGGTCATGGACAAGGAGATAAATTGCTTGGTATGTATCCGATATGACTATTTTTTGTTTCTTTTTCCTACCCGTTGGCACTATAATATAATGTTAAATCATTGTACTTTGGTCCATATTATGCTCAATGCAATTTTGTTAAGAGACATGTGATCCATTTCATGATGAGGAAAGAGGTTATATTTAATCTTTTGTCAAACATGCTCAGTGACTCATTGAAATTGAGTAATACTGCAGTCTTCTTTTTTCTTTCTTTTTCTTTTTAATTGATATTTTCCCATTTTCTCCATTTGACATTTCATCTATGGTCTTCTTTTTTCTTTCTTTTTCTTTTTAATTGATATTTTCCCATTTTCTCCATTTGACATTTCATCTATGTTCTTTATTCTCTTCTCGGTGATTGTAAATGTACTCCAGATTACATCGAGAAGAAGGCCACATCAATTGGATTGGAAAAGCTTTTTCTCCTTACAACTCGGACTGCAGATTGGTATGTACTTAGTATACCACAATTTCTAACGACAATGAAATGCTAATATTGACTGCTTTGTGTCATGTGCCCGTTCCTCTGTTTTCTTTTTATGGTAATACAGAAAAAACAAAATTGTGTCATAAGGTAAAAATGTATGACAAGTAAGCGAAAAAGGGAAGTAACACTCAACAAGTCAATATCTAATGGACCAAGCCACCACAGAGAGTGCTATGTTTGGTGTTAAAGCTTGAATTTTAAAAGCATAAAAGTATTTTCGAAGATACTTTTGATCCATTACAACACTCACAAATTCACAGTACAATGTCAGAAAGAACAACATTACTTCATCGTGGTAATCTAGTAACTTATTGCAATCTGAGTGGGTTTGCTCGTGATCACTATCAGGGATAACATCTTTCCCAAAGAACAGTACTTTAGGCACAGTAGATTTGATTGTAGTTCATCATGTTGTTACTTACAATGGTCGATTCTTGTTTTATTCACATTTAGGTTTGTCAGGCGTGGGTTCTCAGAGTGTTCTATTGAATCCATTCCAGAAACAAGGAGGAAAAGGATTAATCTCTCCCGCCGTTCGAAATATTATATGAAGGTGCTGCCACCAGACCGAAGTGGTATCACTGTTAGTAGTGTGACTTGATGCTCGAAACTCTCAGGGTGATACCACCCTCCTTCGATACACGATATGCTCTATTAGCATATATCTAAACTGTAAAGCATTAGCTAGTGAAGAAAAAATGCGATAGCTAGCTAAAGTGTAAAGTATTTGGCAAGGTTTTTTAACCTTTTTATTTCTGTTGTCTCGATTTGTTAATAACTGAAAGTGGAGCTAATTTTTAGATTTAACTGTTTCCTTTTACTACTGGAGGACTCGCGCAGCTAGCAGTGTCAACCTTTGTTCAAAAAATAGAGGAATAACAATTCCGATGGAATGTCCGCTTAATGGAATTATGAGAAATCATGATCTACCAAAAAAAAAAGAGAGAAATCATGAGCTTTTCCTATATTCACAGCGAACTGGTTGGTTGATAACAATATGCTAGGAGCAGTGTGGTGGGCTGCAGGGCTGGTACTTGCTCTCACCGTTCCTAGAAAAAATGTAAATGCCAGCAAAGAGAGAAATATCAACGATATTTGTCAAGATCTTTGTGGCTGAGTTTTCATCATGTTGCATTAGAAAAGCCGTAAAGTTCTTCATCCACAAATCCATCATAATCCCGTGTATACATACGTTCATTTAGTTTGCAGTTTTGCACATTTAGCAAGCAAATAATGTATTCCATTTGTCCATGAGACATGAGAGTATGAGAGTATGAGACCACCCTCGGAATTTGACACTAGACAGTTGACACCAAACAGCAGCAGAAAACATAAGAAAAATGAGCTATTCCATTTACTTGTACTTGATTGGTCACACGAGATAAAGTAACGTAAAGGTTTAAGTTTGGTAAATGGGCACGAAAGAGTGAGAGTTGCAAATAAAAAAGAGAGGACAAAGTTGAACTCATCCACCATTTCTATGCTGTTGTGAAGTGTAGCCATGCATGGAGCCACCGACGCCCACGTGTAAACAAATCCTACTCTTCCTTCTTTGTTGGCAACTGGCAGCACTCTCATTGGTAGCATGAACCTCCAATTGTCAATCCCTCTAAATGTGATTCACTCCCCTTGGGCTTAGCCCTTCAAAAAACCACCCTGATCCTCTTCCATCGATCTTTCAAACCTCAACGTGTCTACCCATCAAAAGCTCTTCAAACACGTACCCACCAGGAAATCCCAACGTGTCGCCATATATAGCTAGCACCCTCGATTATTTTATCTTGGCTGCTTCTCATTGGGTAGAATCCACAGCTGATCAGTCTTTTTAAACTCCAAGCACAACCCTCTCTCTCTTCACTTCTCTTGTTCAATATTGAACATATCACTTTACTATTCTTTTACCCTTCTCTCTATCTCTTTCACTCACCCTTTCATGCCCCGTGGTGGGCCTTTTTCAAGAACAATGATCATGAACTCTGTAGATACTTGCTCCTTCTCCTCAAAAACTGATCAGATCTTGTCAAGGTATAGACCCATTGCTCCAAAACCTTTAGTAGAAGGCCCAACTACGCCTGAAAATAACCAGCAGTCCCCTTTCTCTAGAAACAACTCTTATCTACTAGCCAGGCCTTCTAGGAGAAAGAGAGGTAAATCTGGATATTTGCCTGCAAAGAGAACAAAGACCAGCCACCACCCTGCTGCATTCTCTTCTCCTTGTGGTGTGGCTTCTCTTGCCAAAAACACCCAACTTAGTCTTTCTTTGCAGGGTTTTGGTCATGGGTTCCCTCAGTTTCCACTTCCAAATTCTGGACTTGGTAGCTGCTTGGAGAAATCTGTGAATTTAATCACACTTCCTTTTCTACCCTACCCCTCTCCATCAGTTCCAGAAGTAGCCAGATCAGTACCTGAACTGCATGGGGTGAACATCTATTCCCAGTTTCACGATATTTGCGACTTGAAACTGAAGGTGGAGACTCCAAAAGAAATGGATCTTTTACAAAATCTACAAGCAACGGATTCAGCCTCTTCAAATTCTGGTAATGGTAATGTTATAACACCTCAGGCAGTAAGACCAGTAGGATCAAGCATCAGTGTGGAATACATACAAGAAGGCCCTAGCTTGAAAGAACCCTTTAAGTGTGTATCAAAGAAACCAGAGGAAGTTGAGGCGGAGATCGAGCTGGATTATTTACCAGCTGTGGTTTCAGACTCTAGCAACAGAATTCGGCTGGCAAATTCGGCATATATGGAGATGGTAGGGCAACCAGAGTGTTTGTGGCTCGATTCAATGGCAACATGTGATGCACAGTCAAAGGGCAGCGGAAGTGCATGCAAGAGAATTGGTGGGAAGGTTATGTTAGACTTGTCCAAATTCCACATGCCATCGGATGGGTTTGCATGCAGGGTGAGGATAGAATGGGGAAGCAATGAAGTGAAAAACTCCATCAATGCTCAATGTGATGTGGTGAAACTCTCCTGCGAGTCAAAGGACTACGTTTTCACTTGGAGGTTTCACACCAGAGAGTGTTCCACCAATTTCAAAGCTTAAATGTATTTTTCTGTGAATATATGGTATAGTGCTATTGTTGTTTGTTACAAACTATATATTAGGAGAACTAGCATAATATTACAACCACTATTTCCACTTTATTAAAACAGAAGTGTTCCATTTGTTAGATGGTAATTTGAAAATGAACAAACATTCTTATCCTTTGCTGGGAAGGGAGATACAAAATCAAAATAAAAAGATGTTACAAGTAAACCAAACCTTCTGCATCACCTATAGAAAATCCTCTATAGAGAACCAACAGAGAAAATTAGGAAAACAAAATCAATTTTCCTCAGTCTTGGGAGGACCCTTCCACTTGAAATTGTCTGCATACGCTCTAACCTGTGAAACATTAAAAAACAAGTCCTGAAATCAGAACGTGCTAATGAAACCATCTAAATATGAACATAGAAAGCAACAAGTTTTAAGAAAGAAAGGTCTCCACCTAATGCGGCAATATGTCTTAAGACTGGAAAGAAATACTGTTTATTAATACGGTGACTGAAAAATCAATTAAACATTTAAAAAAAAATCGATATTAGAAAGATCAACGGCCTATCTTCGATTCGAACATGATGGGAAGGAGAAATGGCTAGAAAGATACAGTGAGTAAAGAGAGAAATTTCTTTAACCCAAACCAGTAATATGGGTTTGGATTGTTAAAAGATTGGTTGATAAGAGTAAGAAGGTAACTGAAAAGAGAATTGGTGATCCCAAAGATGAGGTTCCGCCCAAAACCTTAATGAATAGGGCCAGATTGATGCTGACCTCTGACAACTGATAGGACAGATAAATAGATGCTGCTGAAAACAACAGAAATCAATAAAATGAAATGAAGGTGAAATACTCGGTACTCACTACTCAGTAGCAAAATTGCCTAAGTTTCTGGGGAGGTTGGCAACATACCAATCACTAGAAGATATTTATGGTAAGAAAAATCTTTCCTACACCCAGCCCAGAGAATGGAATGAATCAGGTCTCCACGGTTACCCTTATGCATTAATTAATACAATGTATTTATTCCGACAGAGGTAGCCCGATGATAAACTTCATCAGGAAACACAATCTTTTCTATTGCTTGTAGCAATGGAAAGCAACTAAAGGCTGAATACGAATCCATGTACCAGGAACTCAGGAAGAACCTCGACAAATAAAAAAGGTGATTCTACTTGTAAAAAACACAATTCGGTAATGACTTAAATTTACGTGTGTAGTCAGTGTAGACTATCTAAATACTTAATACAAAGTATTTTGCAAAGTGCAGCTAGGCATCATAACAAAAGCTGGTAGAAGTGATAATCTTATGCATAGAGTAAAGCTGAACTGATGAACTTGAGAGAGTAATTCAGACCTTTAGAAGAGGAGTATGGCGCTTCTTAACCTGCAAGACAATGATGCAGCGGCATAAAAAATGTATACCAAGAATTTAACAGAGTAACAAACGATTGACCACAAAACATCCAAACCGTGACAGAAAACTTCAGCTGACACGGGATTCATCGGTCCTACCTGTGTTCAGAGAGTGGCCATTTGAGCATTTTGCAGCAAGGTGGGATCAATTACTCTTCTTTCTTTTGATACTCTTCTTGGTATGGGCATACATGTTCAATTTGATTTGTTTACTCCGTTTTCTTTCTCACTTCATACTTTAGGTTCTTGACCTACTTTGCTTCTTCTTCTAGTTTTTATAGTTAGAACTTTATTTCCTAATCCCTTCTATTCCCTTTTCCCCGGTAAAAGTGGGATACAAACCCAATCTCCAAGTCTTGACCTGGAAGCCACTAGACCTACTTGCCAGTGCAATTATCATTTTCCCAAGATATGTTTTTGACACAACAATCGTGTGGGAACTGTCTTGAATTACGCATCTTTTGTCATTGTAAATTGTTTTAAATTTAAGATTCGGAATGGTCGATCGTCATGGTAGTAATGAAGTAGTAAATTGCATGGTAGTAATAGCTAATCCCTTAAATTGGTCTCTTGGAAGACATTTTCTAATCAAGTGAGCGGAGCGAATGATCTGGGCAGAAGGAGAGTATGCAGACAAAAACAAAGTTGGTTGGTTTCTTTCTGTCTGTCTGTCCTCACCTATCTCTCTCTCTCTCTCCCCACCCACAAACCCATCTCTCCCTCTCTCTTCTCCACCCTCGGTTCACGCCCCCACTGCTTAGCAGTAATCTAGTATATTCTACGCTCACAGAAATGTACAACACGAAAGAAAAAAAGAGTGATAGAGCATAACGTACCACATAGTCCCATCCATGATTGTCAGCAAATGCCTTGGCAGATTCTTCACTGTCAAAACCAAGTGCTGAATCACCAACATGGGCATATGGGTCCCCTGTGGATGTCCAGCCCATCAATGGGTTTTCCCATCTACAGAGATAAAATCAGCTAGAATTACAACAATAAATCTCCATAAAATTGACTAATTCTAGATAAAGGAAAACAATAGAACATACTTCTGGGTTGACATAAAATTGATTTTCCACTTGCCAAGTTTTCCAGAACCTTGTTGTGACGCAGTTCGGGCTGGCGAGAAAATGACAACCTGATAGATATATATAATATGTAAACCAAACTTGAGTGAGCATCGAAATATAAATTGGTGGATGAAAGGGGATCTTGGGATACCTTTCTACGAAGATGTTCGTCAGGGATTCCAGAAACGCAACCGATCTCTCCGCGGCTATACTCGGGGACTAAAGCGTCGGCTGAGAATGATTTGGAAGACGGAGAAAGCAAAACCGTGCGAAGAAGAAGAAGAGTAGCTGATGAAGCTGGTTTCAAGCTCCGTTGCAGAGATAGAGAATGAGCCATCCTCGAATTCAGAAAAGTTGTTTTAGCCTCCAGGCCCGATAGCTTACGTTAATGGTAAGTCCAACTTATATAATAGTAAGTCCTATGAAGAGATGCTGTGCTGAATTGGGCTGCTAAAATTGACACACGGGCCTTTTAGCTTGCTAATCAGCCCAAATTTGGCTCTCCAAAAAAAAAAACCAATCCAATCGTATTTTCTGTTTTGATGTGCTAAATGATACGGAAGAGTGGTGTCAAATGGGCTGGGCGGGCTGGCTGGCCCTCTCAAACAATTATTTTTGAATTTTTTGGATGGGTGGGGGCCAATACTTAAATCTCGAAGTCTTTACCAGCCCCTCAACCCTCTCGAGATGGCTTGAAGGGCGGGCTTGAGGGCCAAACGTGAGGGCGGATACTTATGTTATACATTTGATTTACAAAATAAATTTATAAACATTAGTTAAAAATGATAAAATCGAATCACTTCTTCACAATTAAACTTCAACCTTCTAAAAAAAACTTGTTAAAGTTGTATTAGTCAATTAAGATCTTTTAAAATCATTTTATAAAATATTATAATGAAATTATAAGGTTGGCAAACTTAATAGATAAACTTTTTTTAAGTTATTTTTAACATATTAATGTTAAAATGAAGCCCCCATAAAATTTTTATTAAAATATATGTAATAAATAGAGGGCCTAATAGGTCGAGCTTAAGGGAGGGCTTAACATGCAAAACCAATGCGGCTACATGTCAACAACCCATTAGAACCATAATCTATCTAACAACTACTATAAGATGTAAAATCACCACGTAATAAGCTTTTACAGTCAAACACACAATTATAGCGAATATCGTATGTGTGAACAAAACTAAGTGAAATACGAGCAGTTTGCAAGTTTCTTTGAGTACAACATTGATCTTGAAAATGTGTTTTGACTTTGATTTGCATTATTGAATGAGAGCAATCTAAGTCACGCTGGCCAACATGAGTTGCTTAGGAGCTACTCAACTTAATGGCTAGGCTGGCGTGGAAACATAATGTTTCCATAATCTCTCACGGTCACAGTGAGAGGGAGAGAGAAAGAGAGATAGCAAGAGATTTTTCACTAGCCAAAAAACCAACCAATACTCAAAAGTCCAATTGCTCAAATTGGAACCAGCCCAGACAACCAATAAACTTATTTACTTAACCACCATACATTCACCTCACTCCAAAACTTTCAAACCAACATCCTTGTCGATCCACTCCATCAAAACTTGCTCAATGATTACGATTGTGTTTCTGTGATAATTTTCAATCTATACACTATGATAGGCTAACTCCCCATAACTAACACACTTATACACACACAACTATCTATCAAATAGGTGAGGTTTTTTTGTTTTCCTTTTGTAACAATTTAGAAAGCACCGCTAAAATTACAAATCAATCTATCTTTTCCCTTTAAATAATTTAGAAAGACATCTCTCATGTTCCTAAAATTACGTATAGTTAATCATAAGCAATTAAAATCAGTTTTCGAAATTAATCGGTTGATGAGCGATATGCGATTAATCGGTGATTTAATTGGTTATATGTGATGTATATATTTGACGTTTTCAAAATATATAATAGTATAATCATACAAAATATTTCTAAACAGTGATCCGAGATACAATAAAAAATATCAATTTTTCATAATCACATCTAACTAGTTCAATTTTGAAATACTACATATATGTCAAACACATAAAATACGTTAAATATTTAAAGGAATAAGGGGATTGAAAAACGATAATATTTATTAAAGAGATAATACAATAATTTGTATATTTAACTTTCGTTAAGGAGGAAAAAATAAGTAAATTCTTAGCTTTGTGTATTGTTTGAGTTATATTATTATTAATACGGTTTAAGATTAATTTTACGTATTTTTTTGGATGGGGAACCGATATTTTCAATAATTTTTTTTTTCTCGACAAAAAATTAGTCATCTCGACTGATTAATCGGTCAATTTGGTGATTAAATCGGTTCGGCGAGAAAAAATTAATAAATCGATAAAAACTAATCGATTTACAAGCCACACTCAATTAATCGACTGAGATATCCGATATTGATAACATAGAGTTAATCAATCTCACAACGTTTTTATACTACTTGAATTAGATTTGGAATCCAAAAAATCAACCAATATGTCTACACCCAAATCAGGTACGCTGATTCGGACTTCGAACTATGGGCCCAATCAATGATTAGCTCATTTGCCAACGTAGAACATACCGTACAATCCACGTGCACCGTCCGTGTCAAAGTATAGCCGCTTCACAAAACCAGTAAACCACAATAAAAAAAAAAATACAGAGAGAGACGGTTGATGCGACATGGATTGCGCCGTAAGTTAAACCCCCTCTCCCGGTTCCCAGTAGAAACCATTCCTCGTTTCGGCAACTCACTCACTTGTTCACTTCAGGTTCGAAGTTTCCTCTCATTTTCCCATATATTTTCACGTACTCATATATCGTTTAACATCTTTGTTATATGATTAGATCAATATTAAAAACAACATTTTTATTTGTAAACTTAAATATTTTCATATGGGGGTGTAATGTGTGTTTGTGTTTTGTAAAAAGGAGGCCAGTCCATTTTGAAGTGTGTGTAGGAGTTTTATCGGGAGGCCATTCCATTTTTTGATATATTGAAAAGAAAGGAACTTGCTTCAGTGTTTGTATGAGTGGCTTTTCACCATTTGCTTTAGAGCTTTACATTTTTTTAATAATGGCGTTCACTTGATGGCTGTGTTGCATGGGTACGGGACGGAGTGTCTGGTTTGGACACGGCGAGATCTGAGAATTAGGGTCTGTTTTGCTTGTGTCCGTGTGTCCGTGTCCGTGTCCGTACCAGTGTCCGCAGGACACGGGTACGCGATACAGAGGAAATTAGGGCGTACCCATGCAACAGAGTTTGATGGAGTTACCTATGATAAACCATCGACTTCATTATTGGTGTTTATTTTTATGATGCAGGAGAATAGGTTCATCTTTTAGAAGTTTAGATTGCAGTGATCCTCTTGATGGGTGCTCCTAAGCAAAGATGGACAGAGGAAGAAGAAGCGGCCCTTAAAGCTGGAATACTTAAGCACGGATTAGGCAAATGGAGAATAATATCGAAAGATCCAGAATTCAGCAGTATCTTGTGTTTACGTTCCAATGTGGACCTTAAGGTATTGATTATTATATTTAATGTTGTGTACTGTGTTAAACTTGTTCTCCTATGAAGGAGGCAGTTGAAAAGTAACTAGGTTAGACGTGATATACTTCTATGAGGCAGTATTGTAACTTTTATAGGACAAGTGGAGAAACATGAATGTGACAGCACAATATGGATCCCGTAGATTAGCGGGCAGAAAGACTCAAGAAATTGTCAAACTAGATGAGAATCCATTAGCCATTACGGAGGTGGTTCAGATTGATGAAGATATACTTGATGTTAAGCCTCTTGACACTATTAATGGACCTTCGCAGCTGTCTGCTTCAAAGAAGTCAATTCCAAGGTTTGTCAATGCTTATCTTTTTCCCCTTCTTGTGATTTGGAAGCTAGGATACTCAAAAATGCTATTCAGTAGCTGGTATGCCTACATAGGAGTACACGATTATATGTATTGAGTCTTGAAAAGCAGTAAATTCTATTTTGAAAATCGTCTTGGAGCTTCACAACACTGAAAGGTGAAAGGATTGGATGACTTTTTTTAAGGATTTGGGGGAAGTACGATGAGGGAGTGAATAAAATTGAACATCAAGAGCCTAAAATCTTATACAGCAGTCCACGTCATAAGTTACTTTAATATTATTTTATCATATCAAATTCCATAAAGATTCTTATTAAGGTTTTGGAGATAGGAATGCCCTCCCTTGATCAAATTGCTTAAAGCCGATTTCATCCCAATTTAACACAATTTAATGTTCTTTAGAAGTGTTTCGAGTTGCATGTAGTATATAGTCAACTAATGAATGTTATGTTCCTTTAATATGCCGTATGAGAATCATTTGAATGATTGACCATATTACTTGAATGAGATATTAAGTGTTGGGTGCTGAGCAGATTCTAACCAGTCTAGGGTTTATCCTGGGTGTTTATGAGTTGAGCAACTTGTAATTTTCCAGCTTAACGGTTTTAAACATTTTAATTTGGTTGAAATGCCTCCCTGTTAGCAGCTGGTAAATCACGATTTGACTGTTACTTATTATGAAAACGATGTTCTTTTTTAGTTGTCTGCGCATCCCACTTCAACAGGAAAATAAAACTTTGTCCCTTGTTTTGCATATTAGCAAAAGAATCCATCGTGCCAGTGCAAAATTCAGGACCTCCTAAATATACACCGTGAAATCTGCCTATTGGCAATTCCTAAATTGATTTGCAAAAGAGGTTGTAGCCACATAGTTCAATTGCTTCTTGTTCGGGCATGTGCCACCCCCCTTGTAGGCAGGAAGGTGTGTGTGTCTACTGTGTCTATGACCCTCAATCTTACTAAGGGTGAGTGGTTTTGGATGTCTAATGTGTCTGTGGTCAAGCATGACTCATTTTCTTCGATATTCATTGTTGGTGCAACTCTTTACAAGCTCAGGCTTCTAGAGATATTTGTCTTATTTCGTGGCACAAATGTATATATGAATTGTTGTTAAGATGTACGGAACAATGAATGAAAAAGGAATATTAACATGTGGTAAGCCAAGGTCAAGCGTGCCTACTGTACTAGGTCCCGATCACTGGTCCAAGTCCTTAAGTAATTTGAAGTTGTATGCTTTCAAGACAGTTATTTGGTGAAGATATTTGACTGTGTATGAGAATAGATACTAGGTATATAGATTTCCATTCACTCACTTAAGAACTATATTTCTTATGAGTTAACTGAGTTAGCAGTACAATATCATGTTTTTTATTTTAAGCTGATTTTGATTTCTGACTATAGCTTTCACTGCTAAGGTGCCAGATTTAAGCTCTGGTCTGAAGGCGTGGGTTCAAATCCCACAGGTCACATCCACGTTTATCGGCGAAAATAGATTTAAGCTTTCAATGCTCTCTTTGTACTTATATGTACTTAGGTTGATTTTTTGCATGTTAAGAAGCTTAAAAAAAGTTCCTGAAGTGTAACTCTGGATTCAAATGAACTTTTACATTGAATTATTTTCATACTTAGGTTGGACAATCTAGTATTGGAGGCTATAACCAGTCTGAAGGAGCCTACTGGGTCCAAGAGGACTAATATTGCCATGTACATTGAGGTAAGTCTGTACTATGCACGAATTGAATAGTGGCTGTTGTTTATTCATAAGTTGTTTTATTCATTAAAACTCATGAAGAAGAACTTATAACCGTACTCTAAAATGTGTTTATTCTAATTTATATCTCCAGAAGGAAGAAATGATATTCCAAATGGCTATCGGATTTCAAGGTTGCTATTTGGTGCAAGTTAATCGTACTATTCAAGATCTTTCACATTTATAACTTTTGCAATGATGATAAGACAACACACTTATATCTCTTGGGAGTTGGGCCCAAGGTTTTGGGTTCGATTCCCACCTTCACAGGGAAAAGAGATTTAAGGGTTACGGAATAAAAGTTCTAACTTCAAAAAGAAAAAAAAAACAACAACAACAACAACAAAGAAATCATTTTTCCTCAAATGAGAATATGTATGCATTGAACATGTGCTGACTTTTAGAAACTTTAACCGAAAGTGTGATGTTCATAGTTCCAGTTCATTTTGTTTGAATTGATTTTAACCCATGTCACTTTTTTTTAATGTAGGATCAATACTATGCACCTCCACATTTCCAAAGGATCTTGTCAGCAAAGTTAAAGGATTTGACAGCAAGTGGAAAATTGATCAAGGTATTTGGTTTTGGAAAATTGATCAAACTTATTTATTTGGACATAGCATGATTTCACTCTGAAATTCCATAGAAGTATCAAAAGAAAAAGTGTATCTATAACTTATGTACGTTCCAAATATCATTACTTATAAAGTATGTCTGTAGACTGTAATTATGAAGTACACTGATAGTTTCAGCTGGTAAATCCCCTTTCCTTCTCAAGATAGGCTATTGGCTAAAATTCCTATAGGACTAGATAAATTATCCTGGAAATAAGGAACACAACTAGGAAATGTTTCTTTGATATACTACTATGGTTCTTATCCCTGTTTAAGATATTTTCAATCAACGGTGAAGTTTTTTTGTTATTGGGATTCCTTAGCCTCTTACTCTAAAGGCAAAGAGTGTTTGAGTTTACAAGTGAAGATAGATTGAGTCATCTATGAGTGTTTTCCTTTCTCTATCAAGCGGACTCTGTATTCCAACATATATGTATATGTTGCTTCTATGTTGTCTGAATTTCTTCATATAAAGATATTAACAAATAGAAAAAGGAAATCCACATAGAATGGTGACCTCAGCCTAGCAGGGAGAGAGAATGCATAGAATAAAAGAGAAGTGGCAATGATAAATTTTCGTCTAGTCCAAATTTTGAGCACTTGTCGATGTACTATTCTTCACTTTTTGGGTAGTTGTTGATCGTGCTGCCCGACCTTTGTTTCAATAGGTACATTGCAAATACAGGATTGCTCCAAGTTCAGCTTTCTCAGAAGTAAGAAGAATTTCCGAGATGCTACTCCTGGAGGGAGGACAGAGGGATTATGTTGGCATTGAAAAAGAGAAGATGCGGATTTTGACAGAATCCCAAGTTGATGCAGAGATTGCAAAGTTGAGAAACATGACCGCACAGGAGGCTGCTGCTGCTGCTCGTGCAGTTTCAGATGCAGAAACTGCTATGGCTGAAGCTGAAGAGGCTGCAAAGGAAGCAGAGGCGGCAGAAGCTGATGCAGAGGCAGCACAAGCTTTTGCTGAAGCAGCAATGATGACACTAAAAAACAGAAATACACCTAACGTGGTAAAATATTTTGTGTTCTTTCCTATTGTTCCTCCGTCAACTGTATTTGGGTGATTCTTAACGAAGTTGCTCAGTTGCCTACTGGTCAAGACTTGGGAGGTTGGACCCAGGGTCTTGGGTTCAATCCCCACCTTTACGAGGGAAAAGGGAATTGAAAGGATTAGGAATGAAGTTTGAATTGTCCAAAAAAGAAAGAGAGACCGACCATGGTTCCTAAATTTCTTGTTTCTGAGGTAAAGTTCCTTACATATGAGGGAACTCTTATGCACAAAATCCCTTTTGGCTACTCACCAGACTTATCTTACTTTGGACCATATGATGATTCTTGTCAATTTTCTTTTGTCATCTCTCTGGAAGACAATTACCCACTTATTTTGATATTACTTTTCGAGTCTTGACCATCCAGTCTTTTGTGGAGAGTTCATCGTACACTAGCGACCACGTAGCAAAGCTTAACGGATGTGTTGTGTGTGCCTGCATGCGTGCTTTGTCCTCGCCTGCAAGTTTGTTTAATCTGCAAATTATTGTATTTTTAGATGGTAGTGACCATCTAGGAGGTCATATTTCTGCAACAAAGGTCTCTCTTACATCATGCACTCAGCAGAATTTGTCCTTTGGAACAAGCAGGGCTTGGACCAAGGTTAGGGTAATTTTGTCTTATTACTGACATTTTGTTTTGCAAATGCATGCAGTTGGTTCATGCGTGATAAAAGCTCAAAGGCAAAGTTACAAATTTTTCCCAGATTGATGAACGCAGATGGTTCTGTATGTGACTGTAAATATAGGACTTGTGAAGGCAGCTAGTGCAGGGAGACAAAATGATCGACCCATTCATCTGTAACACTGTTTTTGTGTCTGTGATGGGGGTTTGAGTTTTTTGGTAGTTATAGATTGTTGAAAATCTAAGTATTGTACAGGATACGAGGAGCTACAGAAATATGATATACCATTGGATGCTGAAGATATATAGTTACACAATTTCATTATGCCTCGTGTCTAAATTCTGAAAGTTAATGTTGTATGATCTTGTGTCAGTTTAGTTTTGAAAGTTTTTTTTTTCCCCCCCAAAGATAACTCCATTATCTATGATGCGCAATGGGTGGGTTTTGGACCCCCGATGTGAAGGAATTCAAGAAATCTGGCTAGAGATTTCTGGCCTGGTTAGTGTCGCATGGCAGGTTCTTTCATGGCATTGTGGTGTGCGACTCCTGGGACAGCACGGCTAGCTTCCTAATGGTTATTAAATTGATGTACTTTCCAACAGGGTGAAAGTTTTGAATTGAGTTTGTTATCTTTGCTTATGTGATCACTTCAAGAAGATCGAGGAAACCGTCTTGAATTGGCCAACATCGACTACTAGTTATTGGTTACTCTGGTTGGCTTGAAGAAAGTAAAACAGGGAAAACGAAGTGGAGGTGGACCGCTTGAGTCTCAAAAACTTGTTTCACCCGGAGCTCGAATGAAATTAGATAGAAGCGCAATAGTGCAATATTGTTTGAATTGTGTTAAACCCGTTCAAACGGTTTTAGGCCAGAAAAAAAGGTGATTTAATCGGACACTCATCAAATTGTATTGGGCAGCCTCCGGCCCAAGTCCGACAACTAACTCTAACAACAATAGCCCAATACACTCCCTCCACACCTCAACGCATACCGGCTACTATTTTTTTCAAATCTTTTTAGCCAAACAATAAACAAACAAAAACAAACTTGAAGTTTTTAAAAAAAAAACGTTGAGTTGTGAATCGAATTAAAGTGGCGACTTAAATCAATCGTGTTCGTTTGAATATATATTCAAATTGGTTGAGTTGATTAAATTTTATTAGGTTGATTAAATTTGATTGGATGGAAAATGGAGTTGATTTGATTAGGGTGGAATATATTTAAATTTGATTTGGGTTGATTTTTGGAGTTTAAATTGGAAGATTGAGTTGGAAAATTGGGTTGAGTTTATTTTAATGAATTAGTTTTGAAATATTAGGTTGATTGGAAACTGAAAGTTGATTTTTAAAATGAAACTAGTAATACCCGATTTTTTAAGTGGGTAAAAGCCATGTGGGTTGATTTGTCTTGAGTTCGAGTTTATCGTCTATCAATGAAATCGTTTTCGAGTTTGGTTTGGAGCTGTATCGTGGAAGTTGATTTTTAAATTGAACTTCAGCCGTCCAAACAAACCGAATTCTATAAATAATAAGTCACCAATGGTCCCTCCCTCTTCAAACCTTGGTCTCTCCTTCTTCTTTTTTTCTCACTTGAAATCGTTTCATATAAATTGTATAACCCAATCATTTCCTTCCACATAATCACTCATCAATGGAAGATGAATGCATGAACAGTGATCACCGCTCATTAATTGATCAATTGGAACGCGGTATACTTTTCTCTCTCTCTCTCTCCTTATACATATATATATGTTTGCTTGAACGTTTATCAAACCTTATTTTATTAGAACGAGATGAACTGCGTAAAGATATCGAGCAATTGTGTCTGCAACAAGCTGGTCCAAGTTACCTTGCTGTTGCTACTCGAATGCATTTTCAGAGGTTTGTGATTTTGTTTATTATTATTATTATTTTTTTTTTATTAGTGTTTCTCAATACTCAAATTAATAATGCTTTATCAGGACAGCTGGTTTGGAAATGGAGATTGAGACCTTGAAAAAGAAGTTGGCTTTTTCCACAAGAGAGAATAAGAATCTTCATGAGGAACTTTCAGAAGTTTATCATATCAATTTTTTTTTTTTTTTTTTTTTTCCTATTGTGTTTGTCTTATTTTGTTTTCTCATGTTTTACTTCTATTCGCTGATTTCAGAGCCAGCTGGCAGATTTACACACTGTGGAGGTCTCAAAGGTAAAGTATATTATCAGTAATATGACTCGAATCTTTTTGTCGTTCCGCAAGACTATAGAGTATAACCTTGATGTGAGGGTGAAAAAATGTATAAAATAAAGCTGTAAACATTTAATGAAACAGACGGAAATCTGGTTAAGTTATTACGAAATAAATTTTTGTTAAGGATAATTGATTTTAGTTGTGGTAACTTTTACTTTAATTATGCAGTTGTGCCATATTTTTTCAGAACATGGAAGCAGAGAAGCAACTTAAATTTTTTCAAGGCTGTGTTGCGGCTGCTTTTGCTGAGCGTGATAATGCATTGATGGAGGTTTCGTTACTCAACTTTTGTACATTCATTTCGGCACTTCAATACATTTTTTCCCTGGGTGTTTTTTTTTAAAAGAAAAAATGGGTCTCACTTCTAATAGGCCGAGAAAGCTAAGGAAAGAGAGGATTTCTTGTCACGGGAAGCAAATGCTTTTCAGGAAAGGTGTTTTTCCGTCTTTTTAATTTTGACTTTGTTTTTTGTTGTTGTTGTTTGCTGCTGCTGTAATTTTGTTAATTTCCATGAATACATTCACTGATTAGTCTGCTTAGATGCCACATTTGATTGAAAAGGATGAATTAAAATATTTGTGCCATGTTACATCATTGGGAGGAGAGTTAGCTACTTAAGTCAAGTAATATGCTATTCCCTGAAATCACTGTCTTCAGTTTTCCTTTTACCGATCCTTTTGTCATTGTATGTATTTTCTCCATACACTGCTATTTTTATTTTTTTTATGATTTTTGGTGGTAAATGAGTTCTCAATTAGCTGTTTGCATATCTCTTTGTAGACTTGTATTTTGGGATAGAACACCTGCACTTACAAGTTGTGCTCTTTCTTTAAATTGTTAAGATATGAGAAAAGAGTTCTGATTGCTAGTGTTTGTCAAGTATGTTAGTTCCATCCACATGCTACACTGAATAACTACTTAAAATCTATAGTTTTTAATATATATGAAAGTAACTTTAATAGTCTTTATGTGTTTTAGAGTACAAATAATGGATGAATGAGTCTTTGTTTGGTGTCCCAAGGTTTCAGGATGTGCATGTTTCTGTTCCTTTAGTGTATTACAAAATAGAGACCTGAATTATTAAATAGTTATCATAGTTCTACGCTGCCTCAAAGTATACTAAGCTCTATGCTGACTTATTTTATTGTTTTGGCTCACATTTAGTAATTTGACTAATTTCTGTTGACAGGATAGAGAATATGACTTCGAATTTCCTTGAAGAAAAGAAACTTAATGCCTCACTGCAGATAGATCTGATGAAGCTAGAAAAGCAGAACGAAAATCTTCAGAAAGTAAATTTCTAAATTCATCTTGTTTTTTACTTGATTGTTAAAGTAGGAATAGGATGGGTTTGAACTGCTGAGGTAATTTGATTGCTGTTGGGTTCTTCGATTTTTAGGGGCATAGAGTGAAATTTCCTTAAGGTAAATAATCTGTTAGAACTATATGTATCGTGTTATAGTCTGCAATTGTAGTGCATTGCAATGACCATATAATCCAATATGAAAAAACAATTACAGTGCATCACAATGAACATATTATTTGGAATGACAGTGGTAAAAATTCAGTAACATATTATATATGATACTTGTATTCATACCATGTTGTAAGACTGTTCTACCATGGTTTGCCCTTCCCATATTGATACTGCATCCCTACTCGGGCATCCCAGGTTAGATGACAATGTATTTGTGAGGCATTAGAAAGCCCAAGTAGGTGACTATTTAGTGGGCATGTGATGTCTGTGTAAGTAGCTTCTCTTTGACCTGCATCTGTACGGATTAAGTTGAACACCTCATTGCAAATTACTATTGTTATTTTTTATAGTCTAAAGCCCTTAAGTTGATCGTTTGTTGGTCAATATATTTCTAGATGTGCGTTACAATACCCCATGGTTTCATAACTTGGATTAGATTTATTCAAATCTTTTCTTCCGTTTGTTCATATGAATTAATCATTACTCAATTTCAGGTTATCTCTAAGTTTTACGATATCAGACAAAGCCTTTTAGGTGTTATTGAGGATACTTGTTTAGATGAAAAATGTGCACATCTTTTGCAAGATGGTCCAGAAAGGTGGAGTTTTAACAATGACATGGAAAATCCAAGTACGGAGTACGTTGTAAGTTGTGACGAGCCTGCTTTCATGGTGTAGGTTGTTAGGATATACCCTCTTGCAACTTGAATATGTATTTTCTTATATAGATTGCGTTGGAAAAAGAGCTGGAGACATTGAGAAACTCTATTGATAGACATCAAAGCAAGATACTGGTGGTATGAATTGATTCTTGAACAATCTCTGCTTTTTATTTTATTTACTCTGAGAAATCAACACTGAATATCTTAATGTAATTAGGGTTTGGAAATTGAAGACCATTTAAAACAGAGGGTCCGTGAATTGGAAAAGGAGAAGGTAAATATCCCATAATATTCTAGGATTTCTATAATTTGTTCCCATTGTTTGATTGAAGTGATTTTTTTGCAGATTCTTTTTGATGCTATGATTAAGAAGAAGATACTGGAGCTGCAGTATTCCCACACTCAACACAAATGTGAAGTAATGGACTTACTTGAGCATGAGATGAACCAGTTCAAAGCAATCATTAATGTGCTCCAAGAAAGGATAAAACAATTTGACGAGAACCGAACACGAGATTTCGGGCTTCCACAGGTAGAAGCAAATATTGTCGATATTGAGTGTCGAGATGTCCATATGACTACTGATGTTGATAAGTACCTGGAGCATGAGGTTTGTATTCAATTACTACATGCAATCTTTTGGTTTTTCCTTTTGGTATTTTATATACCTTCTCTCTTTTTCTGGTGACCTGCAGCCTGCCATGGTTATCTGATTTTGTCTTTTCTATGATGTTCAGAGAGCTTGTAGGATAATGTCTTGCATAATTGTTTATGCACTTAATCCTAAATATGTTGCATTTGTCTGATGGATATTTAGATGATTGTTAACTTCTTATGCTGTGACGCGGTGACAACGCTATGGGTATGGGTACTATTGATAAGGAGAATGGCTATACAAATCTTGATTTTCTAAAATATAGGTTAGGGATAAAGATACAAGTACCGTAATTGAGATGTTATTTGTAGTTTTGTTATAACTTATAACATTCACTTTTGCACAATTTTCAATAGTAGAGCTTTATATGAGTATCACAAGGGAAATGAGTAACATTCACAAGGGAATAAATGTGACTATAATAGAGTAATAGTTTAAGTGTTCAAGAATATTAATGTAGCGAAAGCGTATGAATAGTTTAATGGAATTTTGAATAGTTACGAAATAGAATAAGAATAACTAAACTTGAAAAGATTTGATTAATTTAATTGACGAATCATCCTGATTTTCATATATTGATGAATTAATTTAGGGGAATGATATATTTGAAACTTGTTTTCTTCTATGAAGTATCGAATGTTGCTGATACAATGGGCATTAGAAGTATCTTGGTCTCTTATTTGGAAAAGAGTAGCAGGAATGGTGTTTGCAAAGGACAGATGCTACACATATTTCCTTGTGAGGTCTTGGTCTTTTATAAAATATGGTCTTGTTTGAGAATGGTGACAGAGGAAATATTTCAAACTACCGTGAAGAGCCATTTTTGGAAGTGGATGTTCATAGTAGTTGTATCCAGTATCCGCAGATATGCATTTTTCATTTAAAATTTGATTTTGAATCTCTTTATTCGAATTTACTCCTTTTCGGTTTATATCAATCTCTTTATCACTTTTTTAAAGAACTTTATTTTTCCAACAAATTCATTTATGTTATAACATAGTGGTGTTGAAATGAGTTATAGTGGGAACTTGTTTTCTTCCGTTTTCCTTTTAATGGCCTAGTAGTGTGTTAATTTTACTTTGAGATTGATCCGACACTGTTTATTTGTCCAGGGAAAGGCTCTGGCCTCAGCAAGAGGTTTTTCTGAAGGTGATACCTCAGATGTCCTTGGTCAAGCGTTAAGAGAGAAGGTTTGAAATTTCGATTTTCCATTTGTTTTCGGTTTTTTATTATTTCATATGTTGGGAATATCCATGTAACTTGTACAGAATTTTCAGGTTTCTGCTCTATTGCTCCTATCTCAGCAGGATGAAAGGCATTTATTGGAGAGGAATGTAAATGCAGTCCTTCAAAAAAGGATGGAGGATTTGCAAAGGAATTTACTGCAGGTGATTATTGAAATGATTCTCTTTAATGCATTTGATGTTAGTGATGGTTACTTATCAATTGACCTCAGTATGAAACGCGGAATACAAAAATGACGTGTAGAAATGTAATTGTTGATGCTTTAAACTCTTAGATGAGAAGGCATTGGCAAAATTCTGCAAACTCAGACATTTAGTTTATGTTATTACTTATCAAAACAGAGTGGCAGTTCTTTTCAAGTAAATGGCCAGCGTCACAAAACATTTCATGAACTTCAGGTCGACTGCTGTGGAAGAACGCCAGGACCCTGTTTTGATGAGTAATAACAAAGTTAAATGTTATATAAAAAACTTTTTAAATTAATGTCTTGGGGTCTGACTTAAAAATCCCAGATTTTAAGAAACTACATCTTTTGGATAAAGCAACTAAACTTAAAGTGATTAGATTTTTGTTTTGGGTGGTGGTAGAATGATCATTTCGCACGCGAACACTCATCTTATCGTTAGTCGTCCTCTTAGTCTTCTTTAACAATCTACAATGCCAGTGTCTGATGTCGCCTTTGTGGTCTCCAAAACCATCAAATTACATGTAAAGAATGACCAGCTCCTGCTTTTATGTTTGATGTTGATTTGTAGCTTTAATTGCCACAAAAGTATATCAATATAATATGTCAGTGCTGTTGCTTTCAATTAGGAATGCTTGAGAAGAGGGTAGATATATTTTCATATGCTTACACCATGAACACAGTGGGCAGGAGTTGCTGCATATATTCAAGTAAATGATAGAATGACTCAACATAATTCCATATCCTACTACCGATCTTTAAGCAACTAATAAATGCTCACATACTTGGCTTTTTTGGAAACTGATATATTCACCTGAATTTAGTTTCTCAGACACAATGATATGTGTGCCGCAAGGCATATGGATACCTGGTATATTTGGAATGTTGTACATGTCAATGCTTAAAAAAGCTTTATTCCTTTATGTTATACAATCTTTTCTTTCCAGCAAGGGGTGTCCCATACTGATGCTGGTGAGGCAGTCAACTCTAATCCTAATTATTAAGTTCTTTTATTCTCTTTGCCTCTTTAGATGTAAGGGGAGAGAGGGGGCAGGGTGGGAGTATATTTCTATACTTCTAAGATTGGAACTGTATATAACAGCATGCATTGGTTGTTACAGGTGACAAATGAGAAGGTGAAGGCTCTTATGGAGCTTGCACAGCTAAGGCAGGACTACCAACTACTGCAAGAGTATGTTGTCCTTTTGTGTTTCTTATGATGATTTACATTCTTTCTCATGAATTTGGGAACTGGATGGGTTCATATATGGTTTGATAGTTTGGGATCTCATATGTTGTGCTAGAATAACTTGGAGTCACCTACATGCCTGGTAACTCTTTCAGACATATTAATATTTGCTCTTTAGATCCTTTAGTTAAGATTTAGACTAAACTCTTCATAAATATCCCCATGAAGCTGTTTTCAAGGAATTTCTTTATTAACTGCTAATGTTCACCTCTCTCAAGCAAATTTCACTAACATCTTTTACATTTTGAGAGTTGTTGCCAAATAACCGATCTAGTATTTTCGGCCTTTAAGCTCAGATATATGCTCCATCATGTATAATATCATGTATCAAGTCAAATCCTTGTGTTACATGCTTGTGTTTGCAAGTAAGATAATCAAAATGTGAAAGAACAATGATGTCATCATACATGTCAGGAAACCCAAATGGCCAAATATCTGTTACTATTATTAATAAGCGGTTTCGGGTTCAGCTGTGACAGTTCACTGTTGCTGTCAATAGTGTGACCATACATGTTGATTGTATTTGTTCACACCTCTTATTATTACAGCTCATGGCAGGAATAAACTTATCTTTTTTTCTATGTTACATGGACACGCCATCCTTCAAAAATAATCCGTGTCAGATATGTATCCATGTGTCCCTGTCAGACACATATTGTATGTGATATACAAGTATGTTTGATATACACCTCAATTCTTGATATTTTGCCGTGTATGACACTTTGTATCCATATTGAATATGGACACATGTATCCGTGTCAATGTAACTTAGCTTTTTTTTTGGGACCCAACAAGGAAGCAAAATTCTTTTTTATGTGGAAATCCTACAGTTTTCATCCTAGATAATATGAATACTATGTGACGTACTTGTTGATTTTGATTGTCAATATGTTTCATAACTACTGCTATGGTAGTTACCAGGATTCTCCATGTTGACATTTTCTCAATTTAAGTCTGGTGCACATGCAGAAACAGCAGTCAGCGAATGAAACAGGGAAATAGTTTGTTGGCTGAATGTGGTGATCATGAAAAAGATGGGAAGTTAAAAAACTTGCTGAAGAAAACGTCCCTCAGACATTGGATTTGGAAACCAGATTTTGGTATAATTGAAACAGGTGCTCACATCAATAATAATGCAGGCAATCCCAACAAGAAGTCCAATTATCCCGTCGATTTTGCAAGGTGTGGAATAATTTTTTTCTTCTCTTTATCGGGAAATTAGATGCTTTGTGAATTGTGATTGTATTTTCTACACAATCATATGACTCTGGATACAATTATTTTTCCCCGGTAATATAGTATTGATTATTTTATCTGTATTCTTATGTTCTTTATCATTAAAGGTCCGTGTGATCGCCACTGGATGCTGTCTGATTCTCAGCTTCTTTCTGTTTATAATGAACTGATTAGTTCTGTTACTCGTTGCATTAAAAGGAGTACGGGATTGTTAAATGAATATATACTTCGGGAAAAATTAGAGCTGCTAGGAAATACATAGAGAAGAAGCTAAACACTCCCTGAGATGTTTCATATGTGTTTTAGAAATATCAGAATTGTTGGGTAACTGTTATAACCAAATCAGGAGTAAACTCAAAATATTAAGTTTCTTTTAGATTTGACAAAGACGACTGCAACAAGGATGATGTAAATTACTTGCTCTTTTACTAATGTTTTATTTTCTCTCTAAGTGTCATTGCATTTTGCTATCTGCGTAGTTATTTATATTCTTTCTTTGTACTTTTTCTTTACTTCCTTCAGTTCCACGTTAGAATCGGGTATACCAAATAGCATTCTCTACTAGGGAATAAAAAAGAGCCTATGCCAAATAAACATGAGGACCTTTGTGGCAGGACTTAGGACACCCTTTTTATTTTGGATTGGCAAGCCTGTTTTAAATGAGATCAGTAACTCTTTGATGCTGGCGGGGTTCGAGCCCCAGACCTCTGGTATCATCACCCAAAGGTTTTACGAACTTTGCTAGTTGGCACCTGCGTTAGGACACCCTTTTATTGAAATAAATAGTTCTGTAGAAGTTAATTTCCTTCAGATAGTTATTTTCAGCATTTTTTTTGTGCTTAAGAAAGCCTTTCTAGGCATAAGTTACTTAAAAATGTGTAAATCAAAAAAATCTAAACAGAGAAGTCTCTCTCTCCTAAATCATTTCCTTTTCTATGCAATTTTTAATCAAACTCTGTTGCAGGATGAAGATCGAAAATGCAACCCTTAAAGAATTTATAGAGAGTATGGATCATTTGACGTCCTCTGTCCATAGGCTTCGCCTGTCGCTCTTGAAGGTAAATTTCTCTATAACAACTTTTTCCCCCTAAATGAGATGATCCAGTCATTGCAAAGAGGTAGTGCCTTTGAGATGAAGTAATTATCTTAATTTCTCCAAACAATGAATATCAACTTTATAGGCACAGCTCATTTGTAGTTTTCTGTACTGATAGTTGTTTCGGAGTTTTGTTTGTTCTGTTAATTATTGTTATAACTATTGGGTAGTGTGAGTAATTTATCTCAATCTGTTCCGACTTTCAACTGCCCGGCCTTTGGAGAACAAGAATATATACCTTTTTGGAACAGCTAACCATTAGTTTTTGTTGGGAATCCCCCCCCCTTATATAGTGTTACTCCATCACCTATAGATCCTTCTTTAAAAAAATTAGTATACTTGCTAGTATGGTCATATATATATTATGACCATCATAACAGTGAAGGTCGCTGTGTAATATATAATTTAGGATCCCCTTGAGAGAAATTAAAACACCAGAAGATCATTTCTCTAAACTTGAAATTATCTCTCATGTCTCATGTCTTGTTCAGAGCTTCTGCAACAGTGAATTTCAATCATTTTATTATTAGAATAGTGATACTATAAATTTGTGCAAACTTAGTTTCATCATTTTCCCAAAATAATAGGTTGTATAAATGCCTGAAACTCATTATGTAGGCCAAAGATTCCTCAACATCATCAGGCTCTGTTACTAGCACAATTGCAGTTCTTGATGGCATTATCACCGAAGCGAAACTTGTAAGGACAGCTCTTGGGAGTTCTCTTCCTGTTAGTTCGTTAGCTGAGGTGGACACTGGACCAATTGGTGAAACTCTTGCCTTGAAGAAGCCTACAGATGGTTGTCGGGTTCCCAATAGTGAAAAACTGGACTCTGTTTCTGCTGCTGGATTTGAAATGGTAGAGCTCCTGATTCTGGCAGCTCATACTTTGAAAGAGGGCTTGATTGAAAAGTCCTCTGAAGATGAATCCATTGTGTAGGTATTAGGTATAATTGGCAATCCGTTGTAAATTATTTCTTGTGAAAATGTGTTTCTATACGTACTCTAGAATAGAATGTGTATAGCAAAGGGAAGCCGCCAGCTGTGAGATAAATTAGCTTTGCGACCTGAATGAGAGCATATTTTCCATCGTACACAACAACTAAATATTTATGAAAACTTTCACAGCCACGAAAGTTTCAACAACGCCAGAATGGCTGTAAGAATCCCAAGTGACAATTATACCCCTACAAAGTGGTTAAGTCACAGGAGTACTAAGAGCATTTGCAATGCAGGTGAATAAGGGGGGTTTGTGACTATAGTCACCAGTTTTGTTGGAAAATGGCTGTGCAAGTGTAGAGGTGAAAAACTCGTGACTTTAGTCTCCAGTTGATTTCAAGGTGAAAATTTTCATTGAGATAGTGGCTGACTTGTTAACTTCGGACGGATGTTGGATTTCGTCTCGTGTGTTTTTTTCGATTTTTTTTTTCGGACGGAATGTTTCATTCCGTTTCGCGTGTTTTTTCGGTTTTTTTTAATGAGGGATTATTTTCACTCTAAACAATCTCTAAATTAAACTTCAAATCAATAGTTTCTCTGTTCTCAAACAAGATGGCAAATCGCCAAATTGAGGAAGAAACTCTCCTGTCATTTGGCGACTTCCCTGAAGACGTTCAGCTCTGCATCCTATCATTCCTAACTCCATCCGATGCCGCGTCTTTTTCCTGCACTTCAAAACGTTTTCTCTCACTCTGTAGAACCGACTCCAAACTCTGGTTCTCCATGTGTGACAGAAGATGGGGTTCCAACACCCAAATCAGGAAGTGGGGAAATGGTCAAATTCAATTCAAACTTGTTTACAAGACCCTCAACAGATTCGAAAATTTGATTGGGTTTTGGCGTAGAAGTGGTCAAGGAATCATTGGTGTTGTTTCTACACCCCATTGGTTTTCTTTGAATGGGGTACTAGTTTCATTACTGGTTCAAGAGTTTCGCCATCGAAAACGGGTGGTTATGGTGTAATAAAGACACCTTTTTTATGGATGGGAATTTCTCCAAAGGGAGAAGTTGTGAATTTTCTTGACCCGGATTGTAAATTCGAGTCGTCTGGTGAGTTTGTTAAAGCCGCTGAATTGGGTGTTTTGGAGACTGATTTGGTGTCTGTGAATGTTAGTTCTATGGGTAAGAACCACATTGTTGTGGAGGAAAACCAGCCTTCTTCTTCGGCGTATTCGCCTGAAGGAAAGAAGGCTGGTTTTTTGGATGGTCGGGTAGACGATGAGGATGCAAATGGTTTAGAGAGTACGTCACCTGGAGGACTTCCAGATCGATTGAGGTCAGAGATTTATCAGTACTTTGCAAATAGAACTAGTCCAAGTGGAGATAGAGCTTCTAGGAGGCAGAGGAAGAAGGAGAGGGAGCGATTAGGGAGGAGGAAATTGGAGCCTGAGCATTTTGTTAAGATTGTTAACTCTGCTCCGACTCAGTCGCGCCCTTTGCAGGGACTCTGGAAGGTGCTCTTCTTCACTCTCATCTCCAGATGTACTATATTGGTGATTGAATTGTACATTTGTTGTGTATATCTATTTCATAGTATAAATATCTTAGCTGTTCTGAGAATCTGAATGCTCATTCAATCATCTTGCTGAAAGCCATTTCTGTTATTTTAATAGTTCTATAGGAGTGATCAATATATATAGAGAACTCGAGGTAAGTTACTAAGTTGGCAGTTTTCTGATAGTTCCTTGATTGCAGAGAATGTTTATATTCGGAGTGTAGTAAACAAGTAATAGTTTGCAGCCTGAATTATTTTAAGTGCAAGTGTATATCCATAGTCCATACAGGGCCTAATAACAAATATGTGTTGATCAAATGCTTCTCGTAATATTGCAACGTGCACATATGTTTTCCTAAGTGTCGAGTTGTCAGCAGAAGGGTATTATTGAGAGGAGATGAAAAAACGAGAAGAAAAAGAGAATGTACTGTAGAAGGTTTTGATATATGAATCAGATTCAACACCAAATTTCTTCTGCGTGTCTGGCCAGAAGTATGAAAGATAGAAAAAAAAGTTTGTTAGGTTTCAGGGCAATAGGGCATCACAATTTTTAGTCGAAACCCAATTAGATAAAGCTTGTTATGGAATCTGAATGCTACATGTTGGTTGATGTTTTCCAAAAAGTCACTACATAAATTATTAAATTGGTTTGTTCTTCAGGATCTTTACCACCCTCTTGTTCTATCTCCAATTTTTGTGTTGCCTTTCCAATTCTTGATATTTGCCTTAACAGTCTTGGTCTGATGAGTTGGAAAGATAGATACTTTGACAAAGAAAGGGAATTAGTACTTCTATTATTAAAGACAATTTCTTGACAATAGCTTTTTCAATGCTATGCACTTATGAAGGTTGGCTGCTTTTTCATATTCAGGGAATTTGTGATGACATGAGCTTGGACTTTTATCTTGTGGCATATGACGACATTGGGGGCATTACCTGTCGAAGAGTAGGGGATGCAACAGAGCCTTTCTCTGGTTATTCCCCAGTTTTTTGGACACCAAACACTACATTTATTGAGTCTCCGTTTTCCCCGGAAGAGGAACACGTATATGATAGTCGCATACATCTACAGCCACCTGGTGCAGCGAATCACATTCATGAGTACTCTTCGAATGAAGTGGTCTTGCGCATTCTCAACATTAATTTAAGTTATGATCTGGTTATTCCGGACTTGGCTGGATCTTCTCTCAACCCTCGGCATGTGGAAGGCAGGATCTGGCTGTATGCAAATGGGACCTTTGGGTTTGGATTTCTTCGGAACAATTTCATCATTGACTTGAGGCACATTGCTTTAAATTGCCGTCTTCTAGATTCAGTGGAAAATTGTTGTAAGCGGTACTTGTAGCAAGGGATTTCTGTGTACATAACATTGTCTGCTATCCGTGTCTTTGATGCATGCGTTCTGGTAGTTTACTTGAGTTATTTGTTAATAAATTTCAGTGTGCAGTCCCATGTACCCATGTATTCCATTTACTCATGTATTGCACTCACTCTTGTATTCATGTTGGTGTTAACGTTTATTGACGGTAAGTTGCAGGACCACAAACTAGATTGTAAATTTTCTTGGCAAGGAACATTGTTTGTATATTATGGTCGAAAATCAGCCTTCCATCTCCTCAAATCTGAAGAGTGGGAAGGTAGTGACTCCACTTTTCATATCAAAACCATCAGGAGGATTTGAGCAGAGGTGGCAACTAGAGAGCAACTTTTCTTATGGGAAAATGTATATGAATATCCTTCCTACTTGGGAAAGGATACAGAAAAAGTAATAAGGAAATAAGGTGTGTTTTCTGTAATATGGAGTTGGAAACACAGGAACATGTGTTCTTTGAGTGTGAGTGGACTAAATCCCTATGGGCAGCCTCTCCCCTTGGGTTGAGAACTGAAGCCGATAGGGGGTGGACTACTTGAAGCTGGCTGGATGAGATGATGGAGTGATGCAACAACAAGGATGTGCACATTGCTAATTTAGGAGTGTATGCTTGTACTCTCTTACAGACTATATGGGACAACAGGAACCTTGAGAAGTTTGATAAGGGGGCAGCAGCAAGGGAAACAATTTTGACAGCAACAAGCACACAATGGCAGAGGAGACTTAAGGCCTTTGACAGGGAGTCCTCTACCTCTAACTACAGTTCTGGTGACTCAAATGTTCATAATGTTAATAATGTTGTAAATTCACATGCATCTTCTTCTACTGAAAATACACATGCTATAAGTTTGAGTCATACAGCTCAACATGGGTTGAGTAGTGAGGGAAGCAAAAAACTCACCTAGTGGATGTTGTAACTATCAGGTTTGATGCTGCATTCAACAAACATTACAAGAAAGGAGTTGGAGCAGCTATGGCATGGGGAGAGGAGGGAGTTCTATTGGCTGCAGCTGTGAGGAGGTTTACTGCCAAGTCAGTTGAGGAGAGTGAGTTACTGGCAGCAGAAGTAGCAGTAATGCTGGCGAAGCATCTGGAAGGTGGGAAGTTTGTGTTTGAAGGAGACAGCATTAACATAATTAATAGTTTGAAGGATCAGGAGTCCAAAGTGGATTGGTCTCTACTAAATTTGTGTTTTCATGTTTTAATCGGTTAAGACGATGCTTTAATGGGGACACTCACGATCTTGCACGATGGGTTCTATATAAAACCCCCTTTCGTATTCCGGTTTTATTTTTGGAGTATCTTGTCTATATCTTAGTACATCATAAGAATAATAAGTTATTAGGGTATACAGACACTCCAGAAGTTTGTTCAGGTTTCGATCATGGTAGATTGGTCAGAACTTCCAAAAGACGTTCTTGCTTTAATAGCATGTAAATTGATCCACATTAAAGATTTCATCCGTTTGGGCGCTGTTTCTAAGCTATGGCGATCGATTTATATTGAAGAAAATAGAAGCTACGTAGTCAACCGCCAAGTTCCCATGCTGATGCTTACTACTGAACTCAACAGTGATGGCAAGACTCGCAGTTTTCACAGCCTCAGTGAGAAAAGAGTTTGCAATTTCCAAGTACAACTGCCTCACGACAGGTATTGCGCTGGTTCTATATATGGATGGTTGGTAACAGTTTCTGAGAATTATGATGTTTGTCTTTTTAACCCATTCTTGTCTGTGGATAATCAGATCCATCTTCCTTCTTTAAAAACACTTGAAGCTCTTAATGAGGAAGATGAGATTTTCGGTGTCCATTACCTGGAAAGGGTTGCTTTGTCAGCAAACCCATCATCAAATCGCGATTTTGTTGCTATGGCAGTATATGGTCAATTTAGTAGGTTAGCATTCTGCAAGCCTGGAGACAAGGAATGGACCGGATTAGATAAGACGCACACACTGATGTCCAGCGTTATTTATTTTCAAAATCAGTTTTTCGTTTTGAATCTCTACGGAACTGTTTTTAATTGTGATCTCAATCATCCCCATCCTAAGTTATCAGTGGTGGCTGCTGCCCCAGATTCTTATGGTGTAGTTGACGGGACTGAAGAGAGGTATCTTGTAGAATTATCTGGCGACTTGCTACTAATAAAAAGAGTGAGGAATTTCGTAGGTGTAGTTGAATCGGATTATGATTACCTCACTCATCGATTCCTCGTTTTCAAGCTCGATCAACTTGAGGTTAAATGGATTGAGGTGAAAAGTTTAGGTGGTTGCTCTGTGTTTCTAGGTGCAAATTCTCCCCTGTCTCTTCCAGCTTCAGAGTTTCCTGGATGCAAACCAGATTGCATATACTTTACAGACGATTATACAGAAGTGTATATGAATGGTCTGCCCCATGGAGTTGGACCTCACGACTTGGGAGTTTTCAGTTTGGAAGATGGGACTCTTGAACCTCATTACCAAATGGATGGTGACATGATATTTCCACCGCCCATTTGGGTTGAGCCAACTTTGCAGCATTGCTGAATTTGTCTTCCCCCTTTTCTTTCTTAGTATTGGTGTTAAGGGAATTGTAGCATGAGTTTATTATTAATTTAATTATTGTGTATTCCATTTACTCATGTACTGCACTCACTCTTGTATTCATGTCGATGTTAACGTTTATGACGGTAAGTTGCAACACAACTAACTAGATTGTAAATTTTCTTGTCAGGGAACATCGTTTGTATATTATGGTAGAAAATTAATTCATAGGCTTGATATCTTCTTCAGTCTTCAGTATGATTATGATTTTCTTGTCGAAAAGCAGCCATAGCATCATGCATATAAATTGGTCCCTCACTCAACAACATGCATGATGAGGTCTATATATCATAACGTTCTTTTCCATCTCCTATGGTCTTGACTTAATTGCCTTTTGCCTGCCTTGCCTTCGCAGTTAGGTATTAATAGCGCTTAAAAATATCATGTGGCCTGTATATACTAGAAACCCTTCTGGAGGGGGATGTTTGAGTTACTTTTGTTTTTCAGATGCATAAGTCCATTATAGACCTGACAAATTGAGTAATTCTGACATCTTCGAGGGAAATGGTGGATTTTGATGGATGAGTTGTAAAGGAATGTTTTTAAGACGATGGTCTAATGGATTATTGTTACGAGTGGGCATTAGTTGTATTTGACTGAAAATAATGAAAAGACGATAAAGCAGAGGTCCACAAATAAATGAAGGAAAACCTTATATGAGCTCCACAATCTTACAATAAAGTAGAGGTACGGTCCACAAATTCAAATGGAAACAGCAAGAGTGAAATCTTATGTATGAAAAACCGGTATCAAGCTATTGGAAAATGAGGAAACTCATGAAATTAAAGTAAATATGGAGAGCTGGTAAAGATCATATTTTTCCTGATTGACTTTTTACGCTGCAGCAACTTCATTTGTGGCCACTTTCTCAGTTTTATCTTGCTCACCTTCAAGCTGACTGTAGTTGCCTTTTTCCTTGAATAGTTGGATGTGGTGATGCCTGCAGTAGAGCTTCCCCTCGTGTGCGATGTAGTTAGATGGACTGATGGTGCATCCTCCATGTGTGCATTTGAAACAACTCCTATGGTATAGACTTCCATCCACGGCAACCTATACAATAGCCAGATAGCAATGAATTTTAACATGCATCAGTGAATGAGCAATGCAGAATGTCTGGTAGTTGTTACCTTTTCAATTGGATACACAGTCTTCTTACATAACAGACATTTTTCTCTAGTTCCAACAAACCGATTAGAGACTCGGTTGATATTTGGATTCTGCACAAGCCAAAACATGTTTAGCAGGAGAAATACAATGTGACAAACATACTGAGGCACTACACTTCAAACTATATAATGAAATCATAAACGCATAAGAACCAAATTTTCCAACATCATTACCTCAGTATCAACAGGTTTTTCTGGTTTCACAATCTTCGGTGTTCCTGGAGAAAATGAAAAGCAGGTTAAGTGTCAATTCAAGAATTTGTGGGGAGGATTGTCTGTGACTGTTGGTTGGATTTATAATTTTTACCATCAAAACTCTTGTCGAGACTGCCAGTTCTCTTGAAGGTTTGATCGAAGTGAGGCCTGCAGTACAGAACTCCCTCGAAGGAATTGTAGTTGCTGAGCTGCAAGCAGAAAATTAAAGCAGTATATGGATCAAAGTCTAAACATCAAATAAAATTCTACTATAAAACTTCCTTCACCAATTGACCGCTGATAAGTAGTAACCTCATTTGAAGATCTCCTTGGTTAATGGTTATAATAGTAGATCGTGCTTCCACTTGGGATTTAAAATGATTTATTTATAGACAATTTTAAGCATATTGCTGATGTAGTGCTGTGTAGATTTATTTGATGGAGATTGCCATTTATACACCACACGTTGTCTTATTGCAGCTATTGTTATTTTGAAATAGTAGCGTATTGTGATTCTAGATAGCAGTCAACTCTAGGGCCTCATCAGGAATCTGCAAGAAAGCACCTAAATCCTCAACGAAAAATCCTTAGCAGTAGGATTGCTAGAAGATCTCTAAAACGCCGAAGTCAAGGAGTACTAGGTAGGATTTAGAGTTGAGGTTCTTAGCAAACATAACTAAATAAGAAACAACTCTGATCATCAAAAGAAACATCTATTCGATCCTGATAGGTAGAAACATCAGAAGTAATCCAAAAGTCCAAACACCAATTATGTGAAAGCTAGCTAGCAAGGAAGTTATATGAATGATAGACTTGGACGTAAACACACCTTGAGGGTACCTCTGCAGTGATGGCATCGGAAGCAAGCCTTATGGTAGACACGATTATCCGCCGTGAGCTGATCCACCAGATACACCGTCTTTTCGCAGGCCTTGCACTTTTGTGTTGTTCCTGCAAAGGCCATTGCTCCCTTAACCTCACAACGTACTTCTCTGCTGCCTTTGTATCTGAAAGACAATACAAGAGAGGAGAAAAAAAAGAGAATGGCCAGCAGGAAGAAATAAAGAAGACAGAAAATGTGGATTGTAGAGAATAGCGGAGAAAAGAAGCAAAAATATAGATAATTAATTGCATGAGTGGCATTAGGCAATCATGTCTGTCCGAATATGAAGAAGCCCACCACCCACCCACCCAACCCAATCCAACAAGGTCTACTTTTCTTTAACCTCTCCCTTTCAAAGGGAACCGTTGAGAAATGGAAATGCTGAGCTAGACCAGTTAACAGAATTATGAATTAGTTACCTCATACTAGAGGGAAATAAACAACTCCATTTGTTTGTTCTGTATCCTTTATTTCCTGTACCTTGAGTGCTATAACTATAAGGTTTTGTTGTTCCATGCCATTGGTTTTAGGTGTTATATTTTTTTCAGACTGATTCATAATTCATTTGATACAGTATGGTTAATATAAGTAAGAACTAATGTTTTTTTCTTTACGTTACCATTAAGTTGAATAAGGACCTCACATAGACTTGCTATTATTTTGTATATACTCATAGTTAATTTTGGACTTTTTAGTGATGCAAATGTTGGTTGTGGGACTTGGGATGGGAACTTGTACCAGATTAAAAAAGAGATAGTTGCAAAGACAAATGGTATAAGAAACGAGTAGTGTTTGAGAGTCTCAAAACACAAAATTAAAATTTGTTCTTCATAATATTTCCATACTTGGGGGGCCAGTGGTTTCATTTGCCAGCATCTAATGATCCTATCTCTAGCTGGCTTGACCACTCACGCTCAATCGCTCATGCATCAAATATTAGTTAGGAAGAATGTTAAGCTACACCCTCTAGTAGAATGATCCTTGAGCAACTCATTAGAAACGTAGATCAGACAATTTTATTTGAGAAGGATGTGATGGAGGAATACGACTAGCGGACTCGATTGCACCCACGTACTGCGTTTGACCGCACAGTCGGACAGATATATACTACCAGACGATCAATAAGCTCATAAAAGTAGATGATGGTTATAAAATGCAGATGAACATGACAGCAATGACACTCCAAATTCTGAAATATATATGAGTCATACAAATTACAACAATCATAGCGCATGCACGTTCAAACATCAATGTGATGTTGAATTTGGCCTTGTAGGGTCTTTTTTAAGCAATCATGTCGACCAACTTATTTTTATTTTCTACTCCATGATCATATGATGAGATATAAGTTGCTTACAGGTTAATCAATCTTCCAATATTAGTTCTTTACCAAAAATAAAAAAAAATCTTCCAATATTAGTTCCCTACTGCTGTACACAAAGGACACTTGATCCACTGGCCACCACTAACCCGAGGGAAAAAATTGTACGAAAACTTAAAGATAATCAAGTGAGCGGAGCGAACGTTCTGAGCCGAGGGAGACTATGCGGACAAAAAGTCATTTGGTTGGTTTGTGTATGTCTGTCCTCATTCCTTGTCTCTCTTTTTCGTCCCTCTCCACTCTTCTTTTCCCTCTCCACTGTCATGAAGCCCCCCTGCGTACTTTTCTTTAATATCTTAGTCGTTGACTTTGTGAGCTAGAGTCAGTGTGAGTTACCTCATACTAGAGGGAACGATTTCTGTATCCTTTATTTCCTGTACCTTATCGGACAAAACCAACTGTTCCATGCCATTTTTTAGGTGTTATATTTTTTCCTCATCTCTCTCTTTTTTTTTCACCCAAACACCTTTTTTCTTCACCCATCTCTCTCTCTCCTGCATCACTCAATTCTCTTTCTCCTTTTAGTGAAGCTCGGCTCACTCCCTTGTCGTAAGGCGAAGATACCAAATGGTGGAAGAAACGAGTAGTGTGGGTTCCGATTTGTTCTTCATATTTTTTTTCTCCCCGTGGGCTTAGACAAAGCCCAGTATATAAAAACTAAGCCCAGCATAACAAAATTCGTGCGGTTTATTTCTCTTGCATTACTTTGTTCTTGATTCTTTTATTTTATTCCTGTTTTGATTCTTTAAAACATACTTAGATTTTTATTGGGAAGAGAGTAGTATCTTTGATTTTCTACTCCATGATGATATGATGAGATATAAGTTGCTTACAGGTTAATCAATCTTCCAATATTAGTTCTTTACCAAAAATAAAAAAAATCTTCCAATATTAGTTCCCTGCTGCTGTACACGAAGGACACTTGATCTATTGGCCACGAAAATTTAAAGATAATCAAGTGAGCGTAGCGAACGTTCTGGGGCCGAGATGGATAAAAAATCATTTGGTTGAATTTTGTCTGTCTGTTCTCATTCTTTGTCTCTCTTTTTCGTCCCTCTCTACTTTTCCTCTCCCTCTCTGCTCGCGCCCTGCTGCATAGCAGTATATTAGTCGTATTTTGTACGGGTTCCAGCCCACAAATTTTTTCTCCCCGTGGGCTTAGAGAAAGCCCAGTATATAAAAACTAAGCCCAGCATAACAAAGTTCGTGGTTGATTCTTTTCTTTTATTCCTGTTTTGATTCTTTAAAACATACTCAGATTTTTATTGGGAAGAGAGTGGTGTCTTTGATTCTCCAGTAGCTCAATTTGAATAAGGTAAGCTTTGTCAAAAAGAATAAGCATATTAACTGTTTGAAGAAATGATTATGTGAAAAAACATATGACTTATCTCAATTGTTGTGTTCTTCCTGTACTTGCATTAGCAAACAAGAGGACCCTAATTAATTGAAGCAAATTACATACACAATCCATTTCGTTTGTATCTATGTGTGTTAGAAGCCTTTGCCTTTTGTTGTAAATTTTTTCTAAAGTAATCAGAATATCAGATGATGCACTTGTTTTCTTTTGCGTAACGGCTGTAGATGTCATTACAGGCAGATGGCAGGGGTGGTCAGAAAGTTTTTTGTCGCATCGATGTTTATGTGGATTGCTCCGGTTGCCATTCTATATGGTTTTAACCATAATGTATTTCCTGGTAAGCTTCCCTCACATACATGTAATAAGCATTCAAAAAAACTAGTTATTTGTCTGTTTTATGTTATTGTTTTAAGTTTTTGATTGGTTTTCTTGACTACTTTGGTCTCTGTATGCTCTTGAATTTTGATGTAAGCATGAACAGCATATGAGAGAAAATCGGTCCAGAAACAAGTGCTGCAAGCCCGTGCATGTGGTTCCCTTGCATATTTAAAAACGAGATAAAATGAATTTAATGTCTTCTGGACTCAAACATAATAATTCAGTAACCTTGGCATTCTGCTAAGTGCCTGTGGAGGTTGATCTGATTGTTGAATTGACTTATATAAGGCTTAGTGAATTTTAGCAGGGATATGAGTGTTTGCACGCAGCACCTAGTCTGATGCACAAGCTAATGCATTGCTATGACTCTGTAGATTAGTTCTTGCATAACGTTTACTTATACATGAGTGGACAATAAACATCAAAGTCAGAGCTCAAGTTTGAAACTTCCCTCTTTTCAACCTTTTGTAGGCGCTTTTGCGGTTTATGTTTCAACACACCTGAAATAGTTGGCTCACCATAAAAGCTCTCGCCTAACTAAATGTGGTGGTATAGTACCATGTGTAATCCAAAAATCTTGTGGCCATTTACGTTCAAAGAAAGAGGACAACAAAAACAAAGTTCTTCTAAAGTTGTCCACAAGGAAGTGGTTTTTCTTGAAAGTATTGACTGCTTGTGTTATGTCTGTTGATCATATTTGTATTTCCTTTGGCACAGGTACAACTCAATTGTCCTCCCATACACATACGCTTCTGAGCGGGTTCCTTGCTGTCATATCAGTCAATATTGTCATTGCATTCTACATTTGCATGGCCATGAAAGAGCCTTCCGAAAGACATGTGCCTGATCCTACTTTTCTCGCTGAGGCCAAAGCTAGTATCAGGGAATCCACTCCAGCTGAGAATGATGAATGTTCCCAGGATCGCGACAAACAAGAATAGGCACTGCTCAGCAGGATTAACTTTCTAAATTGATTTGGCTTTGGTTTGCGAGAATTCCTTGGACTACAGACCATGCCGAATGACTGATGCCATGTCTAAAAAACTACGCTAGTTAGTTTCTCAGCTTACCATATCCTTTATGATGGTATTTATGAAAGTTTTTGTCTCCCTGTCTGACTATTTGTGGGGAAAGACTGCTTCAGTGATGTTGTGCGTCCTTGTGTTTACAGGTATCTAAAAGTATGTAATGAATGTACAATTTCATTCCTTTTTAGTACAGCCTGAAGTGGTTATTACAGAGTGTATAATGGCGTGACACTTTTTATATCTCCTAGCCCCAAACAATAGCCATCTTTACTAATTTTAATGCCTTTGGTTTTTGCTACTTGAATCATGTTTCACCATTGAGTGTTCCTTTCTAGATTTAGATTGCACACATCTATGATTGTTTTACTTACGTTGAGCATTACAACCAAATTGTAGTCTGGACAACATTGAGTTCCATATCATTGCTTCTGGGTCCGGGTCTGTGGACTTCCATAATGAGGATTTCTGCACCTTATAGATGAATTTCTGGTCAGATTGGTGAACTGTGCTTCTTATATTTACAGAGCCTACCTGTTAGAAAAATTTCGTTCTTACAATAAAATTTTTGAATGCTATAACATTTTATTTATAGTCATTGCATATTGCACGGACGACAGAGGTTTTGTTTGGCTGAGTTTGGACACACTTCGGTTCGGCCTCACGCATAATATGAACATAAAGTTGCAATGCTACTTCCTAATAACATTTTATATAGGTTCATGATGCCCAGAATGTGACTTTCCTTTTGGTTTCTTTCAAGTAGCGTCTGAGTATGGTAAAATGTAGGCATACAAGAACCAGAGTGTCGAAACTAAAAGTCTGGCCACTAGCATCGATCTACATATAGAGTTTTGGGAATTCTGGGACTACCAAAAGAACGAACAGAGGATGTCAGTATGTTGGATTTCCATCATAGTCATAAATTTGTGCGAATATCTGAGAAGTCTAAATCCAAAAAACAAATGACCATGTTGTACTGTTGTCTAATACCGACCAATACTAGACAATTTAATTAACAAAGTTAAAAATATATTAGACAAACCATTGCAGGGCATTTGGTCTAGTGGTATGATTCTTGCTTTGGGTGCAAGAGGTCCCGAGTTCGATTCTCGGAATGCCCCACCAATGCATCTTTTAACTTTTACATCAAAGACCATTAATACTGAGTAGTTGAGAATGCTCCCAGTGACCCACGTCAGTCCCCCTTTTTCCTCTGAGACTGACACATCAGATTTTTCTTAAAAAAAGTAAATCTACGCCATTTTTTGTAGATTTCAATTGTTCGTAACCCAACCAAAAATAAAAAAACAAAACTCTCCACCAAACAAACCGCTCACCCTTTCTCACATCCAAATTCCAAACCATCTCTCAAAATCTCTTTGAAAATAATGGCTCCAGCAAGATCTACAAGTAACTCTCTCAAACGTGCCAAAGATAAAACTTCAAACTTTATCTGTTAATATATATTTTTTTTGCAGTGAAGGGTGTAAAAAAAAAAACTCTCCACAGTCCGCACATATATCTTACCCAAAAAAAAAACCACTTCACCGGGATTTCATGCATGTGTTGGGAGTGGTGGCGAGAGATTACTCCCTGAGTGGTACACTGAGAAAGGTAATATGTGTGTGTGTGTGTGTGTGTTTTTTTTTTTTTTTCCTGGAATGAATTGGTTTGTTCTCCAATCAAAGGAGAAACCTTTAATTGGATCCAATGCCAAGGCGCACAATTTTGACACTCTTTCTAGATCTCTCCCTCTCTTGCAGATTAATATTAACAATGTGCCTCGGCCAAACCCGGCCTTGACTTATTTCTGGACTACGTTTGCATCAGTAAAAGCTTGAGTAAGAACAAGCTTATATAGGCACAAAGATTGTAGGGGTATAATGCATGCAGTTTAACAAAAGGTAGGATTAGTGAGTCAAGTCCACGTCTGATGTTGGATTTTAAGGGAATATTATTGAATGCCAACTCATATTAAGAATCTTGCAGTGAGTATATGTAGAAAGTTTTGAATTGTTGGTACTGATTAAGTGAGAGAGTCCAATTGATATTAACTAGATAACATGGATAGAATAGTTTAGACTTTTAGTTATTATAGCTCCATTGGTTGGTTTTCTTATTGTTAGAATGTATATGCTTGATTTTCTTTTGAACAGTTAGTTGAATCTTCAGTCAGTGGCAGGCAGAGGCAGTTGTCTTTTCGTCAGCTAGAAGCACCCGACTTCTGAGGAAAGAATATGACGAAGCTGAATGATTATTTGAGGCTGCTGTGTCAGCAGGCCATGCTTATTCTGTTGCTGGCTTGGTTAGACTGGATTTCATCAAGGGATGGAAACAACGGTCTTGTGACAAACTCAACTATGTGATTTCCTCCTTTAACCCTCTTGGATGGATGTATTAGGAGAGAGCACTATACTGTGAAGGTGAGAAGAAGTGTGATAATCTTGAGAAGGCAGCAGAATTGGATCCAACACTTAACTACCTGTACATGTATCGGGCTGCATGCCTGATGAGGAAGCAAAGTGTTGAAGCTGCTCTGGCTGAAATAAACCGTGTTCTTGGTTTCAAGCTTGCATTGGAATGCTTGGAACTCCGATTTTGTTTCTATCTGGCACTAGAGGACTACCGAGCTACCTTATGCGATGTTCAGGCAATTCTTACATTGTCTCCCGAGTATAGGATGTTTGAAGGACGGGTGGCTGCTACCCAACTATAGGATGTTTGTACTTATACACAACATATTTTTCATAGACTGGAAATTAGATTCTAAGAAATGTTATTTGTTATTGTTTTTTTGTTGTAGAGTTGTTTTGGCTCCAATGACTAGGCAGAAATCTTACGGACAGAAAGCTTACGCAAATGTCCCTTAACCACATGCAATTTTGTATTACGCTCAACGGACTAGCGAAGGAGGACTTCTTATAGCTGAAGCCACCGGGGTTTCTGATACTGCTCAAGGGTAAAATCGTTGCCATTTATTAATTTTCTATTGAAGGTTACATACCTCAATTTTACCTGTGTAGATTTCACTTATATCTCTGTTTTGTAACTAATTGGTCATGAATCCAGCTCTGTATCATTTCAAAATCCCCGTAAACTATTAGTATGTTTGTAGGATGCTCATTATTTTAGTATCTAGGTATGGTACAAGTAACTAATGGGCCACATTATAACCTTGGTCCTAGGGACACTTGGTATAAATCAAAAGATTGCTGGAGATGAAAAATGTGGAAGAGCTACGATTCTATAAAAGTGATTCGACGTAATCTGGCTGTTTATCCTAGAAGCTCCCACTGTGAAATCAAGAATGATATAGGAATACTCCATGGCATTTTGTAGCCAGTCAATGTCTGCAAATTTTGTTGCAAATGGCTGTCATTCCATTCTTTTGTACTGTGGATTACAACCTGCGACAACCGAATTTTTTGGATTCCTTATATGTTCTGAAACTATTTGCTTTAGACCAAGCAAGGGTTATTACTTTACTATTTAGAAAAGTATATAAGCACTACTTGGGCGATATTTTGGGGAAGATGTTAAGGTAGTACCCCTTGCTTATGGGCGTGGAGACCAAAGTTTGGTCTTGAAAGCTCACTTGCACTAAGGATCGATCCTGGAAAGGTCGCGATATTCATTTGTTTTGGCTTATAGATGGTTTTCAGAATTGCATGACCATTTATGTGGTTTACTTATTGCCATTTAATTTATTAGGTATCCAGATACACCTGGTATCTGGACAAAGGAGTAGGTGGAAGCTTGGAAACCCATTGTAGACGCTGTCCATGCAAAGGGTGGTACCTTCTTTTGCCAGCTTTGGCATGTAGGAAGGGTTTCTAATACTGGTGTGATTTGTATTTGTCAAAATTAAACTACTATTTTCGTATATTCTTCATCGTAGGGGCGGATCTAGGTGGTTTTGTGTAACAAATTACTCGGTCTAGATTTGACTTAATAGTTAGATAGTTGCTGTCTCAACTTCAATAAACTCCAGCTTCAGCACCCTTTTCCAGTTATGATAGCTTCAGCACCCTTTTCCAGTTATGATCCTCAACAGCAAACTTTTGATTTCAACGTTTAGTATATGTGGTTTGGGACTTCTCAAGGTGAATATATATATAAAGAAGTCAGGGGTATGATGGAAATTGAGTAATATTATTTTTTTGCTCTCATTTGATTTTGGGTAGTGTGAAATGGTTTATTGAAATTCCAATTATTAGGGGTTCAGCTCTATCAGCACTGAAGAGGGAAAATGATGAAATTGGTAAACAGGCTATATCAAAATTGATGGACGATGTTGACTCATACATACCTGATCCTGTACGTCAGCTTGACAAGCCTTTCTTGATGCCAATTGAAGATGTTTTTTCAATTCAGGTGAGTTTTTCAATAAATCCATGAACATAGAGAAATATTAACAGGTTGAAGTATGGATTTGTGATTCTGTGCCTGATACTTGAATTTTTATGTACTCTGTAGATGCTGATTTATTTATAGGTTTGAGTTAACCCACATGTGAAGTAATTTTTATTTGTCTTCTTTAGCTTTAATCTTTCACATCTCCATGAACGGAAGAAAAGTTGCAGAAAGAATTCCAGTTTTGGAAGGACTTCAAGTTTTGGAAATAACACACAGGTACTAGAGAATAGGTTAGAGTTTGATCACACAAGTTTCAAAGTTGCATATTTACATGTTAAGTAATACTTCTCTGTGCTTTTATCAAATTTGACGTATTAGTGATTCCTCATCAGCAATGCATGTTCTTTCGATTCTTCAATTGTCATAATGAAATAAAACCAATATATATAATCTGTACTTACTATATAAACATGAGTATATTGACATTCACATACCACAACAGTAGAAAAACAAGTGCCTGTAACAGAATAATTTATTTATTCAAAAGCAACTAAATAGAACATACAAAGTGTTCTCCTTAGTCACTGTATGGATGCATGGACACATGGTGACACTTATAAATAGAAAATACAAAGTACAAGAGAAACAATCAACTCAGCAACTGATCCCACGGAGACAACTCCAGTATATGGAGACTTGCTGACTTATTAGCAAACAGACTCCGAATGACTACTATACTAGGAGGGCACAAGATTTATTCAAACTAAAGTGATAGTTTATACTCGAAGAGATCGGATACTCAATTTCATGCACTTAAGAAAGCAACCACACGGTTCATAAAATCATCAGCATTTTCAAGCTCAGGTGTATCGAGATGGAACACATGTTCCATAAACTCCACTACTCCATCATACCCACTTTTTCTTAACTCCTGATAATAAGACCTTCCCCTGTGTATCAAAATATCTTTCTCAACAACACACACCAATACCCTTTTGCATACCTCCTTGGAAAAAAGGCCCTTTGAAAAATTTGGATCTTTAATCAATCGACCACCAAAGGATTATATTTGTCCCATAACAAGCCAGCTTTTGAGTGATCCAGTTACTCTCGAAACTGGTCAAACATATGAAAGGAAAGCAATTCAAGAATGGCTGCAAAGGGGAAACACGACATGCCCCATTACCCGCCAGCCTCTCTCTGCAAATGCACTACCCAAAACCAATTATGTTCGATCTGAAGAGACTAATAACCTCATGGAGAGATCAGTATCCTGATATTGCACAACAGTTTTCATACTCTGAAACTCCGAGAGCTTCAATCAGTAGCACCTCTTCTAGAGAATTGAACCTCAACTAGAGTCATATATATCAAGCGCATACACTCTTATTCACTTTATAACCCAATATCTTTTTTTCGTTAGTAAATTAAAACTTTGGAATTGTTCATCTGTAATGGTTTTTTGCAATTCATGTTGCATTTTCAGGTCTAGGTATAACCTTGGGTATGCATTTGTCAACTTCACAAGTGGTGTTGGTGCAGTCAGAGTTGTAACTAGACAATTCCGTTCTTGATGGATTTCAGCTCAAGAATCAAATGGAAATGGCTTTTGGCGGGCTAACCAGTAGGATTTGGACCCATTATTTTCTACTTCAGTAATATCCGACTTGGTAGGGTACTGAGCACACTGAGCAAGTCTCATCTTGCGTAATGGTAATATGCTATTGACCTTTTGTTCATATTCTGATTTTTGCTGGAACCTGTTCATTTTCTCAAGGCTTTAATAATGGCTACAAACAAAATCTCACAAAGCACACTGCATGTTACGACAAGTTCAATATCAGGTGGCAGATCACTTCCAGGGAATATGCAGAATACTTTTATAAAGTAGCTAACTACACTCGATGACAGTTTGACATTGTATATATGTACTATATACACATGCCAACCAAGCTGAAGGGAAGCACTCCAGTAAAGTTCTTCCAGGCTTCTTGGTGGAATAATGCCACAACCAAAGATCCTTCCGAGCCCCATATTCCACCATCAACTCCACGTAGTGTTATAACCTTTCCCGATTCTAACAAGTATCAGCAAGTACAAAGCCTCATTTAAATGTCCAGAAAGTTTATTCGAGTGGAATGATGTGGCACGTGATTTTAAGCAGGAGAATATATTCACTTATAATTCTTATGCGCTTCGCGCTCTTTAAGTTTTATGGAGTCCCATGGTTTGGTGCACTCTTAATCTTAGCTTATAAGGATTTTATCTCAAGTTCTTGAATTCATAGCCTAGAAGGATTTTTTAATATTCTACGTTCTTCCAAAAAGTATTAGTAGTAATGCATTTTCGATTTGTGGTACTTTTTGTGCATGTTGTTCAAGTAGTGGGAATGGGGTAACATGATGTGATTTGGTAGAACACAGTTCCAGCGTTGTTGCTAAATAACTTTTAATAGGGCATGTTGATTTCACTTTGCATACTGTGTATTGGATTTCAATGACCATGTTTTAAGTGTCGTGTGTTCAGAAACTAAAGAAGAAAGAAAGACCTATTAAACTTCTTTTTATACCCCATTCTTATTTTTTGATGATTTATTCATTTTATCATTTATCTGATTTTATGACTTCAAAATTGAAAAAAAAAAAAAAAAAAAAAAAAAAAAAAAAAACTTATTATGAAATGCTAACTATCATTGTTTGTGTTGAATTGATTTGGGGTTTAAGTGCCTGTGACAATGGAACCAAATCGAACAGTTTAGCGACACATTTAATTGACCTTTTCACCTATGAATAAACTAATAGGTAATCTAAATTTTCAGTAAAATAGGTGTTTGGCGTGTGTCAAATATGGCGACTCTAAATGAGGCATTGATTTGCGGAAGTCCAAATGGGAAATTTCGGCTACTGATTGGGTGGAGAAGTACACAATTCGGCTTTGCTCGGCAATTATCCATGAACCCCCGGATGTTCCAAAGAACGGCATCAATAGACTAACAAGCTTAACATGTTTCAATTGAAGCCGCATCAACAACAAATGTCACCTCAACCCACGAAACAATAGGAGCGAGAACAAAATTTCGGTCACAAAGCATGAGTGAACAATAGAATTATTGAAAGGGAGTATTTTTTTTGTAATACTCATAAGATGGTACCTTGGGCCGGTGGTTGCTCGCCGCTTTTCATGCACCCAGTTCAATCGTCACCGAAGTTTCTTTTGTCGGTGCATCCCATTGGTGGATTGTTTGTTTATTGTTTGAAGCACTCAATTAAAGACAACCTGATCCGACATGCATTACCTTAGAGTACTTTATATTATGTTAATACGTCGAAGAAATCCATTCGCTTTTGTGGTAGTACAAATTTAACGTTATATTTATTTATATTTTTGTATGAAGAATGTTTTGTAGTGTATTGGAATCCTCTCATTTGTTTAAAGAAATATGTTCATTCTTTTACCTTAATTGATTGATATAGGTTTTCAACCATAAGTTCAAGTGGGATAATATTACATCTGGTAAAGTCTGTAATATAACACATGCTAGGATTCGTGTGAATTTCTTTTTTCATTTAGTTTTTCTTAATTAATCATCGGCTAGATTTAAAACTCGTGTTTTTTTCGGAACAAAATTTGAACTTATGTTTGGTGATATTGCGGGGGAGGGAGAAACCGGCGAAGAATTTTGATTTGTTCATGGTTTGCATGCCACATCGCCGACGAGTTCTTGCTCCTTTGTAGTTACACCGCCTAGAAATGGGAGAAGCCTACGGGATCAACTCCATTTTTATTGGAAGAGGAGCTAGGTTTTGTCGTTGAAGGTGTTGTTAATGGTTTCTTTGTTCACAATTCATCACAGTGTCCGGGGACCATAGGTTTTCGGTGTGCTAATTCTTAATGTAGCTTAACTCTTATATGATTTTCTGCTTTCGGGGCACAAACCCTTTCTTTCTCATATTATTTTTCTTTCCAATGGTTAAAACCAACATGACTACAAGTATTGATTTAAATTATTACTCTCTCTCTCAAATTTACTATTATAAGCTTTGACATGTAGTCGTGTTGGTTTAATTTTCTTTTATCTCGGACAGGGAAGATTTTTTTTTTTTTTGTGATAAAATCGGTTGGAATTGAAGGACTAAAGAAGGATGGCCAATGAGTTCCTTCAAGTGACAAGGTGTATGAGTACATACTCTTCCATGGAAGTGACATCAAGGTACAATATATTTGTTCAGAATTGTTACTGAAAATTGAATATGTAGTTCTTTCTCATTCAATGGTAGCTTGATGTAAGGTTGTTCAGGCGTAGGGTTTTATCTATGAAAAAAAATGTTGGTAGTTTCTTCATTGTTCACTCTCTCAGTAAAATGGGTGGTCGAGAAAATCTTTGTGTTGAGTTTGTAGGAACATGTATATAGAGAAAAACTACAATTAAGATAGGGGCCCCATTAAGATATATGTAGCCTTTTAGATATCGAGCTCAAGAACCGGTTCTTAAGCTTCTAACTTATGAACCTGAACTAAAGGTATCAAAAGCTAGATGCCATGGACCCTTTCCATAAGCAAAGGTCATGGACCGTTTTGTCGCCTTCTCATTTATGAAGTGAACTCATGGTGCAAAATTTGTTATGACATGCGGTATCACAATTCTAAGAATTTAATTAGGAAGAGAACTTTTATGATGATTTGTTTTATATTTATCAGACTTGAATGGGATAAGTATAATTTCCTCAAGCCGATTACATTTATGTCGGTTAAACATCAATTAAGTGCTTTATGTGTTGGTGACATTCATTGTAGTTGTATCTATACCCTTAGTGTGGACACATCCTCTTGGTATGATGCCCCCCTCGCCACCAACCTAAACACCTTTTGAATTGATCCAGTTTACCACTAAATGGCGTTTGTAGTTGATGACAGTCATTGTTTCTATAATTACCATACTTAAGTTTGTGTCCGTGTGCAATCGGTAACACTTTTCTTTTTGTATGATAGGGCGTAACACGGACTCTAGATAACAACATCGATTGCTCTAGATACGCTTTGCCCCCTAGGCCCATTGCCTATTCTCAAGGTTTAACTATTGTGCCTCAAGACTAGAGGCCTAGGCACACCCCCAGAGTCTAGCCAGCGACATTAAATGAATGCATATAGAGTCTTGGTATATAGTCTCACTTCAAAGCCATGACCACCGGTGAGCAGAACTTCATCAAACCTTTGTAGCTTTGTTAGCAGCAACAACAAAGTTCTATTTAAGTTTTGCATCATAGTTATCTATTTCATTCGGCAATAAGAAAGTGGACAAAGCCCTCAAAATAATTCCCCAGCATAAATTGTGCCCTCCAAAGTTTTGGTTCATATATAACCAAACCCAAACACGTTACCTAGGCAGTCATGTAGATTGCTGACCTAGGTTTACTCAAAGGAGTTACCAAGCAAGAAGTAAATAAACTTAACAAATATATCTGAGTTATCCATGCGTATGTATAGATTTTTTATAGGAATCATCGTATAGATAAATGCATATGGATCTTGTGATGCATGTATACATGAATCAATATAACCTGCAAAACAAAATGTAGTGAAAAGGAGATAAAGAATGCCTCCACGGGATTCACAGTCGAGAAATGAATAAATAGCATAAGAAAGCACGGGATGCACTCTGAGCGTAATTAAGTAAAGCGTAATGCAAAATTGTTAAAGAGAAACATACTTCCTCAATGCAAAACAAGGAGGCCGCTGATAAAAGTAGCGAGGGACAACGATCCACCCGAGTATGATGAGGAAGGGTGAGATGCCAAAGCACTAAAAAACCTTTGAGGTGAGAGGAATTGGGATACCAATGAGTTGTTCACAAATAGCAATTCCTTCATGAAAACAAGTAAATTTGGATTCCCTCTGATTGCATTGAGCCTACCATAAGCCAAAGCATAATCAAATCGTATGACTATAATGAAGTGTTTTGCTAGGCCAAGATGGATATACCAAGAGGTCTCGCTTTGAATCCTCCAAAGGTAGCATTTGAAGGCTCTGTGAAATAAATTCTATGATGCAGCGTGGATGATCCTTTGAGTCAAGAACAATGGCTAAGTCATCTTCTTCAAGCAAATCCTTTCATTTATCCAATATCAAATTGATTATGTCGGGAAGCGTGATTTGTAGTTGAATCACACTAGAGCATTAGTTTGGGTGAGGCGGTGGCCATATTGGAGATTATTCCTATTGTTGGTATGAATAAAAAGTTATACACTTTTGATTTAGGAAGTAGAAGGCCCACATTCTGTATACCTTACGAGGCACCTTTTTCTTCTTTGGCATTTAGAGATGATGGTTGCATACTCTTTCTTTGGAACTAATAATGGCGAAAGTGGTATTCTATGATGTTCGAGGGAAACCACGACCTATCACTACTCTTACGTGCTTATAGTAATTGAGAGGTAAAACTCGACAATAATGTTATCTATGAAATAGGTTACTATACTATTGTTCCAAAACAAAAAGAAAAAAGGCCTTACGGTAATATTTGTTGGTGTGCCAATGTTTGAGAAACAAAGCAGGCAAACCTCGATTCTTTTCGCAATTTTTCCTTTATAGATATTTTGTGATTGAGTGTTAAAAGTAAAACTATTACATGGATCATGCCAATATTTTTCTATTTTTTTCTCCTTCATACAGTATTTCATGGATCACCACTATTGAAGTCATTAACATATCCGATGTGCCGCCTCTTATTATTGTAAGCAATATCAGATTAAATAACTTGCATCTACTTCGAAAGACTATAAAATTCAGCTGTCATGTATAACAATTTCCTGAAGTAGTCCTAAGTACAAAGAATTGATGGAGCAAATGTCAATCTCCAAAGCAGATAACCTGAATGATCAAATTGACTTGGGAATCAAAAGAAATTACATTTTTGTTGTGATAACTATTATTTGTCTCAATACTTCAATATTGCAAATGGTGCAATATGGTGTACAAACAAACATTCATTGTCACCTATATCATGATATTCATCTAGATTTGAAATTGACATCGATTTGTCTTTCGCTACTGTTGATGCATCGGCCAGAAAAAATGTACGCATTACACGTACTAGATCAAAATTTGAGAGCTTGCAATCTCTTTAAAAAAAAAATAGAAAAACATAAACTCTTCAAACAAAATATGCAATGAATCATTAGCTATCAATATACATATATTATTTATTCAAGTGGACTTTAGGCTTTTGAGTCATTAGCTATTTATGTAGCAAGTCCGGCCATAGGCCGGGCCAAATGGCTAGTTTTACTAGTATACGTGATAAAGCCCAGCATAAATTGTTAACTTGAAAGAATTACAGTTTAATGGACATTTATACCCTTTTTAAATACCAAAATCTATATCTTAGACCTTGTGAGTCTGTAAATAAGAAATAACAATAAGAGTAAAATTGGGAAAACAAAAATCCAAACGACCCAAACGGAACTGTTACCTGTGAGTAGTTTTATTTACCTGTGAGTAATCAGAAATAAGGCTTCACAGAGTAAAGATTTTTCTCTTGTTAGAGCATTTGCAATGCAGGTGATAGAGAGGGGGTAGTGATAATTATCACCTACTTGGGTCCAAAACTGCTGTGCAATGCAGGGTGATAATGAAGGTGATAATTATCCCCAGTTCAAAACGAGGTGAAACCAACCACCGAAGTTTATCATCGACTTGTTAACCGGACGGGATGTTGGATTCCGCCCGGATTACAAAACTCACCGTGACGGAATCCAACATCCCGTCCGAGTCCTAACGGCTACCAACGGTCAAAAAGTCGAACGGTCAAAAAACGGTCAAAATAAAAACTTTGGTATATATACAACATTTGTTTCATTTCAACTCACACTTCCAACAATCATATATCATATTTCTTCTTCTTTAAAATCAGTTCTTAAAAACCAAATATCAAATGGCATCAACTCAAGCATCTCAAGCAAGTGGTAGCACTCAAGCAAAAGCGAGAGCTCACTTTAGCATGTCCGATGATCAAGCTCTATGTCTTGCTTTGGATAAAATTAGTGAAGACTCTATTGTTGGTGCTTTCCAAAATGCAAAAGGATTTTGGAATCGCGGTAACAAACGAAGTTCAATCAAGCGCGATGGGTCGGATAGGTCTCCGATTCAATTAGCGGAAGGTGGAAATATATTTCAAAAATGATGAACAAATTTGTTGCAATTGTGAATGCGGTGGAGGCTCGACATGCAAGTGGTACAACAATACAAAGCCGGGTAATTACAACGTTGTCAATTTGGAATTTATTGATTATCTTAGTCTTAGTCTAATTATTTCCGTCTTCGTCTAATTATCTTAGTGTATTTATTATTTCCATTTTAGTCTTAGTCTAATTATTATCTTAGTCTAATTATTATTGCAGTTTAATTATCTTAGTCCTAGTGATTATTTTAGTCTAATTACCACCATTTTTTTTTTTTAGTTGTCCGAGGCAAGGATGACGTACCAACTTCTAAAAAAAAATCGGCTTTTTCACTTGATCATTGTTACGTTATACTCAAGGATAATCCAAAGTGGAGTAACGTTTTTTTGAGGCAAGGTCAAGCCGCCCCACAAAGGGAAAAGGTCATAAAAATGATGGTGAAGATTCAACTTCTAATTCACCAAGTGTTGGTGGAGTTGAATTGGAGGGTTCTCAAGAAATAGAGCGTCCAAAAGAAATGGAGCGTCCTCTTGGATCGAAGAAAGCCAAGTCCAAAAGGAACCAAGAAAAATCATTTGGTATGTTGGAGGGTTACTTTACACGTTTAGAGGATACATTTGCACAGGATGCAAATGAAACACAAAAAATGCTTAGAACTTAGGGAAAGGGAACTTGCATATGGTCAAAGAACTGTGATGGCAAGAGAAGAAAAAAAATCGGATTCAAGCAGAAAAAAAATCAGGTTCAATTGGAAAAAATCGGCTTCAAAAGATGCAATATGAAGCTAAGATTTTAGCGACCGATACAAGTGTCCTCCATCCCGATACCGCTTTTATAATCGAGCAACAACAAGCTGAAATACGTGCTGAATGGGGAAGGGCTAGAGGTGGTTCTAGCTCTAACTAAGCTTATGTATTTTAATTATCTAGTATTTTATTTTAATTAAAGCACTATGTATTTTAATTAATGCACTATGTATTTTAATTTCACTGTCTTTTTAATTAATGCACTATGTATTTTAATTTCATTGTATTTTTAATTAATGAACTATGTATTTTTATCTAACTGTTTTTTTTTTAATTAATGCACTATGTATGTTCTGTCCAATATAATTATTTTCATAGAAATACAATTACCAATCAAATTAAAATACATTGTAATATAGTTCATTAAAATACAACTGATTAAATACGTTGGAACTACATAGGAAATACATTAGGAAATACATTAGGAAATACATAGGAAATACGTTGGAACTTAATAGTTCACGTTAGGAAATACATAGGAAATACATAGGAAATACGTTGGAACTTAATAGTTCACGTTAGGAAATACATAGGAAATACATTTTCATTTCCATTTTAATTTTCGCCTCCTTCTCCCTCATCTGGATCCGACCAATTTGGATCATAAATTGGTACCGGATCTGGCTGTTTTCTTCAATGCCGGTCAATTAAAAACATGTTCAACTAAGTCCTTTTGAAGATTAGTATGTGTAACTTCATTTCGATCTTATTTCTTGCTTCAATCATCTGATAGACAAAATGAAAACCATCATCTTCCTGAAAGAGCGGTATTGTTTCTTTCCTCTGACCTTTCCAATTCCAAACTCCACTTTCACGTTCATTCTCAACAATCATATTATGCATTATAATGCATGCCTTCATTATATCTCCAAGAACAACAACACTATGACAACGCGCAGAAGCCTTAACAATATGCCATCGTGCCTGCAAAACTCCAAACGTCCTTTCAACATCCTTTCTTGCAGCTTCTTGACGTTGAGTAAAGATCTTTTCATGCTTATTTCTTGGATAACGAATGGCTTGAACAAATGTGCCCCATTTTGGGTAAATACCATCAGCAAGATAATATCCCATATCATAGTCATTACCATTCACATTAAATGCAATGTTAGGAGCCTCACCTTGCTCTAATGATTCAAAACATGAGAACGATGAAGCACGTTAATGTCATTATCGCGAACTGGTAGGCCGAAGCAATGCAATGCGGATCCAACAATGTTTATCCAAGAAGCGGCTTCAAGTATCAAAGTTGGTTCCTTCTTGTACCCTACATGTGTTCAGCCCATCCACTTGGGCAATTCTTCCACGGTGCATACAAATCGATTGATCCAAGCATTCCCTGGAAAACCCTTTGCGCATTTTCAGCTAATATCCTAGCGATTAATTATTCCGCTTCACTTGGTCGTCTCAAGTACTCTTCCTCAAACGCCGTGATAATTGCCTTGCACCAACGCTTCATAGATACATTTGTGTGGAATCTCCAATTTGTAAATACTCATCCGTTGAATCGGAAGAACAACCGGTTGCTAATTGTGCAACTGCAGCCTAGTCCCTTTTGTAACCCGAAATGCTTGCCGACCCAATCCATCCACCTTGTCTTTAAAGTAATCGTCGAATGATGCAACGGTATGCAACATATACATAAAAAGCTCTCTTGTCATCCCGTACCTTCGCCTAAACTTATGAGGAGGCCACCTACAAGGTGTTGTGAAGTAATCCCTCATTATCTTTTGTTTATCGAAATCACCACCATCTCTAAACGTGTACTCTGCGCATGCCGCGATCCACCGCGTTTTGTCCAGATCCACATCTTCAATTTCAATGGCTGCTTGAGTCATTAATGCCCCAAAGGTGGATAATAACCGCAACCTCCTCCTCCTCCTTCAGCCTCATCATATCATTATGCTCATCTCTTACTCTTTCCATGTAGTCATCTTCAAGTAGAAGTACGTAAGATCTAATCGGTGAAACCGTAAGATCTAACTATTACTACTAGATCCTCCCATAACCTTTGGTTATATGTAATTCTTTCTTCTCTAAACATTTTTCCTATTTTTAGCTTGGTTGTGGGGAAGAAGATGGCTATGTTGTTTGTTTGATATAAAAGATAGAAGAGTAAAACGAAATATGAAAGGTAAGGTCACATATGATAAGGTCACATGTGATACTTTGATTTTGGTCCACTTACCAATTGACAACACATTTTATTAGATTTTTGTTCACTCTCCAGTGACAAACATTGTATCCAAATGTCTATCCATGTACCCTCAATAATTCCAAATGGGCCACCATCCATAATTGCATTGTTTGGAATAGTAAAATGTGCGGGAGGAGGGCTTAAAAACCGGGACGGGATGTTACATTCCGCCTCGGTCTAAAAACCGAGCGGGATGTTACATTCGTCTCGGTATCCCCATACACTATTCTGTCGGGGAACCTGGCCGAACCAAACCACCGCAAAATGAGTGATATTCCAAACTAAAAATTTGTTTGTTTCAACAATGACAGAAATGAGTGAAACAAATGTGAACGAAATAAACGAATGTTCCATTTTTGGAAACATACGAACTTATAAGTTTTAATTTTTTTTGGCCATAACCTCATTTGTTTTATTGACATATTCATATAAAACCACGCTAATATACTTTGAAAATAATAAAGAAGACAAACAACAATCATGAACAACACCCAAGTCTAACACGTAAACTCGGTAAAAAAACTAACTTATAATTTCTTAAAAATTGGACATAACCTCCTTTGTTTAATGACATATTCATATCCAAAACTCATCAAAGAAAAACCGCTAATCAAAAATTCATTACAAACAACAATCCCAAACGCCATAAGACAAGTAATGGCTACGGTTATTACAAACTACAAAAAATATCTATCGAGACCTCCTCCCCTACGAAGGGCCGGTCGAAGAGCTCTCCCCCCGCGCGTTAAGCCTCTCCGGTTGAGCTTGAGCTTGAGGTACTCCACTTCCAAAGCATTCTCCAACTCTTGCACACGCCTCTCGAAGCTCCAAAGTTCGACACGTTCTTCTTGTAAGTACTCAAAACCGCTGAACGAGAGAGGACTCCATGAAGGACTCACGATAGCATAAGTGAGAGAGCTGTAGTTAAGGAGCTCTGACCTTACTTCATCCTGTTTAACAAAACAAATGCAAGTTAGGGGTTATAGTGAATACTAATAATAACAAATCATAAATAAATTCAAATCATACTAACCTCGGCTAACTGCTCGAACTGTACTGACAAATCTGCTACCACTGCGGCATCTACTGGTGGAATAGGTATTCTCATATCTTGCCCCTGAGAAGTAATCATGCTCCAATGCCAAAGGTCATCATCATCAAATATCTCGTGGAGTTCTTTTGCGGCATCCGAATATCATGAAACACCACGGGCGGATGCGTGGCAACTCCACTCCTCTGGGAAATGAATGTCGGGCCTCAATGCTCCGTAAGTAACCCTTCAAAATTGGTGCCCCGTATAACGCACCTAGCAAGAGACCTCGACCAACCCTCTTCCAATATAAGTCATAGTCACCGTAAAACCGAAAGTCGATGCGCCCGGCCACTCATTTGGGTTTGCTCTATAGTGTGAAAGAACGGCCGGGAAGAATATCGAGGTCGCCATATCCATAGGTGGTGGGTAAGGTATAACAATCTCTCCAGATACTTGCCGCCAACATCTGTCCCCAAGGTACCATGCAGTGACTGACCCTATAAGTATCATTCGCCACTGAGAAAGAAACCTTGCTCTATGACACATATATGATAGTCACGGTACTTTCGGTGTTCTCTGGAACATCTGGAATATCCGCATAAGGGGTCTGAAAGATGAAGGACTCGGCCCAGGGTTGCCACTCAATTCGACTAGCTCCTAAAAGCTCAATCTGCTGACGAGTGTTATGAATATTATGTGATAGGTCCCCATACCCCCTCTGCCTACGATGAAGCCCCCATGCTTGAATACGTGGAATCAGGTCATGAGTCTCATCCTCTTCCAACCTCTTCAACACGGGATGCATCACACCTAAAATGCTTTCATTTCACCAATACCGTCATCAATAGATAAAATACAATATCAATATATATATAAACATGTCAACATTAATAATTAGATAAATAAATGAAATGAAACAATAACTTAATAAATAAGACTTACCGGTATAATCCAAACAAAGCCGCAAGACAAATTGCCTTTAGCGGCTTTCGCCTCAACCATGCGAGGTCTAGCCACCGTAAAGGTATGCTAAGATGGATTGACCCGGTCATAATCCCACATCCTCTCGCGATGGAGACAAATGCCATCCACCCGACACGTAAATAACTATCAAGATATCCAAATAATACCGCACCAACAAAGTAGAAGAGGAAGGCACGACATACCGTGGATCGACTCTCACCAATATGATAGTCTTTCGGCTTCTCCTTGAGTCTATTCAAATATCTCACCGTAAACCAACTCATATTTATAGCTCCTCCCTTAAACCGCTTTCAGCCGATAATCTCAAAACTCGTCTTGCTCATCATCTTCAACCAAATCAAAACATTCAAAGAAACTCATCGCCGTAGTAAAACCTCTAAAGTTTCATCAAAAGGAACGGCATCTCCATAACCAATTGGGATACCCGTGAGCATTGTGGAAATCAAGAGGGGTAATCCCAAGCTCACCCCATGGGAAATGAAATGTGTGGGTAGTTGGCCACCACCGCCAACTATCCCAAACAACAACGCTGATCATTTTGTCCCAAATTACAATTAAAAACTCCCAAATGGTGTGGCGGATATAATATCGGTAATCGTGGACAAAATTAGGATCCGTTTTTGATTTCATACAACGCCACCACGACATTAACATTTGAAAGTGCACAACGACTTTCCATAAGTGTACTTCCTACATTCAACAAAACACATAATAATGATAAAATTCAAACTAAAAATAAACTAATATAAACTAATACAAATTCAAACTAAAAAATAATCGACAAATTCAAACTAAAATAAACTAATATAAACTAATACAAATTCAAACTAAAATAATAACGACACAAATTCAAACTAAAATAAACTAATATAAACTAATACAAATTCAAAAAAAAATAATAATTACGACAAATTCAAACTAAAATAAACTAATATAAACTAATACAAATTCAAACTAAAATAATACGACAAATTCAAACTAAAATAAACTAATATAAACTAATACAAATTCAAACTAAAATAATACGACAAATTCAAACTAAAATAAACTAATATAAACTAATACAAATTCAAACTAAAATAATACGACAAATTCAAACAACAACAAACTTGATATAAACTAATACAAATTCAAACTAAAATAATACGACAAATTCAAACAACAACAAACTTGATATAAACTAACATAAATAATAATAATTAACTTAAAAAAAAAATCAAAAACTTACTTGAGATTCCGCCACTCGATTTGCTATGTGGTCGGACCGATGTTGACGCTTTAATGGTGGGTGGTCCTCGATTTCAATAACGCGGTGGAAAATTAAACCCAAGTTCAATTTCGGTCCTCCTCGCCCACATTACGCGTTCTCGACGACGATCCTTTTGCCCCTTTTTTGGAAATTTTGACATTTCCAAACCATCGGGAATGCTCTTGATGTGGTGAGCTTGGTGGGGATGGGTTGGGGGATGGAGAAGTCATTATGAATGGAAATTTGTGTTCAAAGGTTGTGAATGGAGGCTACAAAATCGAATTTTTGGCTGGAAATGAAGTGAAAATGGAGCCCTGCTCGCGTCTGTTGGTATTGAGCCATCGGGACGGGATGTTACATCCCGCCTTATATAAAATATCGACGGGATGTTACATTCCGGCCTCGTGATAAAAAAACTCCAGACGGAATCTAACATCCCGTCCAGAGATTTTTTATCACCTTTGCATTTGCAGCTTCACCTTGTTTATCAGGGTTGGTGATAGAGGGTGAAAAGTGAGGAGGTGGTGGTGATAGAGGGGGTGAAAGTTATGACTTGCATTGCAAATGCTCTTAGAGTACGCGGAATTATGGGTGCATTGGCATCTAGAGCCTTGGTTATAGACTCTGCTATGCAATACACTCTCACCCCTTACCTGATAGGCCGTATTTTCGAGTGAGCGGAGCGAACGATTTTGGCAGGGGGGCTATGCGGACAAAAACCAACTTGATTGGTTTCTGTCTGTTTGTCCTTATCTTCTCTCTCCTTTTTTTTTTCGCCCAAATACCTTTCTTCTTCACCCATCTCTCTCTCCCCTGCATCACCCAACTCTCTCTCTCCCCCGCAGCTCTACTCACTCCCCATTGCCACGCAGTATACTAGTAGAATTTGGTATAACAAATTTCTTATCAATGCCATATATATATTGGGCCAAGGGGTTTGGGGGTCCAACAAATAAATGAGTGCTGTAAACTGAATCTCTCTTTGTGTTTAAACTATTGTCAATATAGATTGTGGAGCATCATTCTCTGTAAATTGTTATTCATTGACAGCATTTGAGTGCGCTTATATTGCAAAACTGGAGTAGTGATAGTGTCCTGGGGATCAATAGAAAATTTAAATGGTTTTCCAGCTGCGTATGTCTATTGATGACATGCAATTGATTCTTTTTCGTGCAGGAAGGTAGCTGTTATCAATTTGGATCCTGCAAATGATGCATTACCGTATCCAGTCCATATAATGTGCTCTGTTTAGGTTGTCTTATAATGCAGCCATCAGAAGGAAAATAAAAACATTAACTTTTCTCATTTTGGTTAGTGCTTTGTTGAATTTTCCTTGACATTAGATAGGTATGAGTGTGCGGCCAATATTGAGGACCTTATAAAGCTCAGTGATGTCATGTCCGAACATTCTCTTGGGCCTAATGGAGGTAAGCCATGCTCTATGGTTACTTCATGACCAATTAAATCTTAGTTCTAATCTGAGGTTTCATCAGGCAAGGACAGTGTACCAACAAAAATCCATCTTGACTGATGATATAAATGCACCAAATCTACACCTCTAGTGATTTTGAATTTTAGAGCTTCTGTTTTGTCATGCATGAGAGGAAATGCCGTAATGTTTTTTTTTGTGTCCATCTAGGTCTTGTATATTGTATGGATTACTTGGAGAAGAATATTGATTGGTTAGAGTCCAAACTGGAACCTCTTATCAAAGGTTAGTATATAATATGATTTAAATGAGACTCTTGGACTAAGATCATTGATGTTGTTCTAATATATTTTGTTTTCGTCTACAAAATTTAATTATCGATAAATATCTAAATTATGTTTATCTGACAACCTGACTGTGTTTCTAATTGTATTCTAATTTTTGCAGATCACTATCTTCTCTTCGATTTTCCTGGCCAAGTTGAATTGTTTTTCCTCCATTCAAATGCCAAAAATGTTATCATGAAACTCATAAAGAAATTAGATCTTAGGGTACGTTTTTGTACACTTTAAGTAGCTTTTACTTTTGTTTTTCAATTGAGTTTCTGTGACGAATTATGTAACCTGACATTATATCTTCGCATTGTCAGTGTTATTAATAGATTCATTGGGTTCCTTTTTTCTTTTATGCAGCTGACTGCAGTACTCTTGGTTGATTCCCATCTGTGTAGTGACCCTGGGAAATATGTTAGCGCATTGCTTCTCTCATTATCAATCATGCTACAGCTTGAACTCCCTCACATAAATGTCTTGTCTAAGATCGATCTCATTGAGAGTTTTGGGAAGCTAGGTGTGGTAAAGAACTTCTAATTAGTCAAATATTAATGACAAATTAAAGCACCGTTCATTCTTTTAAGTACTGCATCTCTCTGTTAATTCTATTGTTTGTTATGTTTCAGCTTTTAACCTCGACTACTATACCGATGTCCAAGATTTATCTTACCTCCAATACCACCTTGATCAAGATCCTCTGCTAAATATAGGTGATGCTTAGTTAATGAGTTAATATTCACTTTATATGGAACAAATCGTTGCTTTCTGTGATAATTATACAGTTGTGAAATGCAGGAAATTATATGTTATTTGTAGATAAATCTAGTTAAGGTCTACTGTGAAGGTGTGCCGCGGTCTACTGATCGAGACTGGGAGTTTGGGTTCGATTCCCACCTTCACAGGGAAATGGGGAATTTAAGGGATTAGAGAATAAAGTTGAAACTATCAAAAAAAAAAAACTAGATAAGGTTTAATTTCTCTCCTAAACTTAAATCTCAATATCTAGTCCATGATGGAATGGATGTTACCAAATGGATAGGCTTGATTCCATTATCCAGTATATCATAAAACCTTATTCGAGTAATTTCTTTGCATAATGTATAATTGATGGGACCACATACCATTCCCTTTTCATTAAAATTGTATTTCTTCATGCCTTTTTGTTGAATTAATCCTTCCCTACTATAAAAGTTTGGTATAGCATACTTGATGCTTATGTCTTGTCTTTGGCTTGTATTGCTAACAGCCTACTTGACACTTGAGGCCTTGAGGTATATTAGGTTACTCGGCGTTTATATACTTTTTTAATTTCATGATTTATTAAAGCACTGTAGAATGGTAACCTGTGTTGGATGGGTACGGGACGGAGTGTCTGGTTTGGACATGGGTACAACGATTTGGACACGGCGAGATCTGAGAATTAGGATCTGTTTTGCTTGTGTCCGGGTGTCCGTACCAGTGTCCGCAGGACACGGGTACGCGATACAGAGGAAATTAGGGCGTACCCATGCAACAGAAATGGTAACAGGAGACATAATGGCTTATTAGCTGCCCATAATACCATTGTAAAGGATGAGTTGACTAGGCTGCCAATTGCTCGACTACCAATGGAAGTTTTGTTTATTCAAGAAAAGAAGAAAGAAGATTGAGATCCCTGGGTTTATCACAAGTCCTCCACAGAACCAAAAGTATACTAAGTACTAACATAGTAACATGTACTCAAGATACTCAAAAATATTCTAAAGAGTTTGAACAAGTTAGATACTCTCCGTTCTTTTTTAAATTTACTGGATTCTATGTTCCTTTCTTTTCTTAAGAAAAAAAATTCTTCATTGGATTTTAGACAATTCCGTGGTGATGTGGTAAACCGTATTTGGTGTGTGTCTTACAGTAACTGAAATCCGTTTGTGACTAGATGTAACATAACCGACTGCAAGTAATGGTACTACCTTTTCGGTTTGTCCGTTTGAAGTATAGTTGTTCTGAAACTCTGATTGCAGGAAGCTAACGAAGGAGCTCTGTGAAGTGGTAGAAGACTTTAGTTTGGTCAACTTCACTACCTTGGATATTCAAGTATGCCCATTTCCATCCGTTTCCTGTGATTTTATGTAACATTTCTTCAATCCTTTCATGGGCTGTTTTCAGGATCAGGAGAGTGTGGGGAATCTTGTGAAGCTGATTGACAAGAGCAATGGATATATATTTGCTAGCATAGAAGGGAGTGCAGTTGAGTTCAGCAAAATTGCAGCCGCTCCTCTTGATTGGGACTACAACAGATATCCTTTCTTTTCTTTCCCCAATGAGATGCTTAGTCATAGTGTTATACCATTATATCCCCTTACCATAAACTCAAAATGTTGTCTTGTTCCCAATTTACTTTTAAATGCAAATGGTGAAATGGCCTAACAATTAGATACTAGTTCCGTCTGACAGCTAACCTTTTTCAGGATAATCTCATTGGAACCGGCATTTATTATGTTGCACTAGGGAGATCTTGTAATAAAGTTTATTGTTCCATATGATATGCCAATTTGATGTGTTGATAACATGGCCCAGTATTGTAGCATGGTTGAGAGAACTAGAGAAGCAATATACCAGCTCTGAGAACTAGATGTTATCAAAATTGATGCAAATGAATGGCTGTTAACCCTAACCGTATAGAACTTAAAAGTATGTAGAAAGGGTATACAATCCCTTTTCACTCTTTAACTGATATTATAGGACAAGATTGGATTGTTTTTTCTTGACAAAGCAGCTCCACAGTAGCAGCAGTGCAGGAGAAGTACATGAAGGATGATCAAAATTTTGACCAGAAGGACTAAAGGGTAGCAAAGGAGTATTTACGGTGAGCACTTTGGAAACTATTCCTGTATAAAGTAATAACTTGTCTAACTATCACACCTCACAAGACATACTGACGTTTTATGTTGTGTAAAAGGTGACAGGCAAAAGAATGTGCTGTTTTGGGGGATCACTTAACTCTGTAAAAGTTAAATACTCATCATTGCATGACGCCCTATGGGTTCTGATCAAGAAGGCTTATTGATGGTGCGATTTGGTTACTCTAATGCCAAAGATTGGATACCCATTGTGGTGAAGTTGAGAGATCATGAAAAACAGGATAAACCCAACCATGTTGGTAGGAAATTAAACTCCAAAGGAAGTATAATGAATGTAAAGAAAAATAATAGTATGTTACAGACTGCTGGTAATTATAACTGGCTTATGGTCGTGGTATTGGTGATCATATTATCATGTATGGAAGGTCGTTTGCTGTAGTTTGTACCTCTATTTGGTGGTATCTCTTGCCGACATTCAAACATGGGGACATGAACTTGACAAGATCAATCAAGGAAAAAGAATATATCGGAAGAGTTACAAGACCATGAAGAATTGAAGAGTAGTGCAATCAATATCAAATCTTGAAAATTAGCTTAAGAAGATTCATCAGGCCTGGTGCCGTTTTGTGTTTCCTTTTTTCTTGTTTCTTTTAGAATGACTCAGGCGATACATACAATTTTGTTATCTGTTTTGTGATTTCGGCTAGGACCAAGAATACTACATTCCTGAAGGCATTCTCCTGATTTTGCAATAATTCTCAGGCAATCCATTTTCTCCTTTTTTCTTGAATGTTTAACTACTTTTGTATGGGGATGGTTATATGAACTCCACTCTATAATAACTGCAAAATTATTCCACCACTAAATGCAATGAATTAGAAACTGAATGAATTAAAAACTGATTTTTAGTAGAGAAACTCTCCAGACAATAGAGATCATCTTCACAAAAATTCACAAAAAATTAGTTCCATTTAAAAAATATATGGAATGTTATGAAATTATCCAACGGTCTAGATTTTTTTAATTTTATAAAAACTTTTGACAAAATTTAATATATTTCAATTGAGTTGATATTTTGAGATGAAACTTATGACAAAATTAATATATTTCAATTGAGTTGATATAAGGTAGAGTTCATATAACCATCCCCTCATGGCCTCATGTATATACTGGAAAAGCAAATGAGATGAGATGAAACTTATGAACCTGTGAGGCTGTGAAACACATAGCTTAGGAAGATAGATAGGAGTGTTTATTATTATTACATTCATTATTACATAGTATTCGTTCTAGTTTCGAGCTGAAAGCTAATTCATAAGTATAGCTCATGTATAGAGGATCAACAAGGCTTGACACAGAAGCAGCGACGCCTGAGTCCTTGGCAAGAGCCACCAGCAAAACCCTCATTTCTGCACACTAGTCCACAGTTGACGTGCCTAAAACACATACCTTTGTACCCATGGCTTGGGGTCCGACAGTATCTTACATGTGGCCTCCTAGCTCCAACCAACTCCATCTCCTCTGAAAATGACAAAAACACCAATGAGATAATTCACTGCATAAATAAGATAACGCAAAACACAGGCATTATATGAAGGACTCACCCTGTGCAAAAATCAGTAGCACAAACAGTAAAAGACAACCAAATGAAATTTTCCTCATTCTTACTCACTGCTAATAAAATTTTAGTGACAATCTTCTTTCACTCTTACTACCACAAGATGATATGAAAGCAGAAAGTTAAGGAGATAACTACATATAGGAATGAGAATGGTTAAGGTGGCGAGAGTGTCATTACAAGTGGCAGAGATTCACATCCACTTGTCATCCAGAAAAATAACCAAGTGTAACAAAAAATCCTGACTTCCCAACAATGTAATCTGCACCCTCTGTTGCTATCTTATTGATTAGATTCATTTCACCTTGTATTTAGCGACTTCCCATCTGAAGAACATGTTGCTTATTCATGTTTTTGATATCTCGTATATTTCAGCTGACCAGGATTTAAGTGGTAAATACATAACCACGCCGCCAGTCAAAATTTTGAGATTGTTTAATACATAAAATATGCATAAGCACTACCTTTGGTAGACACAAAATTTAGCTGATTGTGACATTTTTCCAACTGACGGCTCAATTCTAAGCTGTCGGTAGCTTTGACACGCAAAATTGCATTTGTGCTCTTCAATCATATAACAGCACATGTGTATAATGGTATACCTGGAAACTGCGAACTATTTTTTTTAGGTAACTACAGAGATTTTTTTGTTAATGGGACATTGTACATTTGTACATCGTCAAATTCATAAGAAACAACTATTGGAGAAGAAACATGCAACATAATACACAAAACCTTGGGGACGTTTGTGCAAATAACGAGAGCTAAAAAATCCTGAAAATCATTGTGCAGGTGAATTCAACATATTACAACTCTTATTGATCTCTGGAGCCTCTGAAAGCTTCTTCACGCGTTTTATCCCAACCCTCTAGTCCTGCACGAGGTTCATAAAACTTCTCAATTCATTTAACTAATTCAAAATGTTTAGCTACATTGCATCCTAAAGAGTTGCCTACCCAAATACAATGATAAAAAACAAATGCTTGGGAACGTTAGAGACTTAGAGGCATACTTTGAAGTTTGAACCATTGTGATTTCGTTGCTCTTCTTGTTGGCAAGTCTGGTCACACTCTTATAATAAGAATCTGTATTAATCGGTTTATTCCTGGTAAGACTGGGATATTTACGTGCAGTGGTAAGCATACATGGAGATTGGTGTGGTCTCATTCCAATATTGTAGAGCATATCGTTGAAGCATACCCAGCGTCATTTAAGGGCATAGAAACAGGATTTCCCGATGGTTTAGTCCCCCCCACCCAGATTAATCTTGTTTGTTCTAGCCATAACTAGATGGGAGGATTTCATATGCCTAGATTCTTGGTGGAGGTGTGTGTCTGTGATTAGCCTTTGAGTGTACGTCCTTTTGTATTTTCCCCTATATTCTTAGGTTTCCTCAACATACTTTTCCGTAATTCATAATTGATGAAACTTTAACAAAATAAAATGCTTGCCAAAAAGAAAAAAGAAAGGAGTCTAACTTTTTAACTGCAAATGACAAAGAAATTCACCTTAAACCTCTTTGAGTATGCACCATTGGAACTAGAGCGTGCAATATGTGGTAGAAACCTTGGAGTTTCATTTTCATATTGTCTTGTGGCTGTTGATTGCATGTGACTTCTTTCCGGTATCTGATTTCTTGCTGCCCGTTGCACTGTGTTTCGGAAAAAATCATTCCTGTCCCAAGTGGCTTCATAGTCGGCTCTAAGGTGCGACCCTTCCTGATCAATATCAATGTGTATTATATTAATTAACTATTCAGATATGAACAATTTCACAAACAAAATGCAACCCTGCAATTCAACTTATGAACCGATGGGTTTTGGTTGAAAAAAAAAATGTTAATGTGCCTGTTCAGTTAGTGCATCACTTACGTAAGTAGACAGCTAATCCACCTATAATGGCTATAAGTGGTGGACTTCAAGATAGGATTACATACATTAGAAACTGAAAGAAAAACCAACTCTGTACCTTTAGCATTGACCGCCCGCATAACACCTTCAGAGCATTTGAGAAATCTTCATGTTTCTCAAACTGAACCACAACCTTGCACTGGAGACCCGAAACAATGTCATCACTACCCTCTTTTACATTTTCACCTAGATCATCGTCGCTAGCAACGTTAAGATTCCTATTTGGCACCAGTTGCGAAAAAAAAAATATCAAACCAGTATACAATTAGTTTGCGTCATTAGAAAGAACGGATCAGAGCAAGAAAGATTACAACTTCATTTCATCAACAAACAGGTACCACTACATGCTCTAATATTAAAAGAAAACACACGATAACCTATCATTAGCAAAACAAAAACTTTAAAGGGAGGACGGGAGGAGCAGAAAGAGAAATATAGGAGGGGGGGAAACGTAAAGAATATAACTTTAAGCATGTAAGACAGTACACCTCTGCAAATTTAAGCTACTCATTTCATGCCCAGATTGAGAAAGCAATCTAAAACTTCATAATCTATGAACACGAATCTTGATCAAACAATTATGTTAAATGTTACACAACTGACAGAACATATGAATTACTACTAATTTTCTGTGAATGTGTTGGTACCAGTCTTTGAAACTACGAAGGTGCCAATGGTGCATTGTTGTGCACTAAAACGATCAGTCAAACTCAATTTTTTAGACAATGCAATAACATGTGAGAAATTTTGATCATACCTTATATTTCCGAATACAGAGAAAATGGTATGTGTAACAAGCATAGAAGGCTTGGAAGAAACTCTGGGTTCTGCAAACCATCTAGATGGAACACCTCTCAAAATTATTGTATCAGGCTGTTGTTTACCTCTAGAACCATAACCTATAAAAAAAAAAGCAAATTTTATATAATTATATCATAGTTTTACCTTTTTCTACAAAAAAAAAAAAAAAAAAAAAAAAAAAAAACTTACCTTTATTACTAAACGCATAAGATTCTTCCCAAGACTTTTTCAACCCATGGAAATCATCACTGGATGGTAAACTCACATTGAGTTTAAACTTGACACCTTCTAAACTCAACTCAATTCCATCCAACTTGTTCACAAAAGAATCTCTCCATTCCAGAAACTTGTCTTCACTGTTCAAGTTATCAACTTTCTTGGTTTTGTTATCAATGAAGGCCAAATCACGAATGTAAAGAACACCAGAAGCAATGGAGTCGTTGCGTTTGCGTTTCTTTAAATCTTTGAATTTGTGAATCTCGAGGTCTTCCTCGGGCACTGTGTTAGGAAGTGAGTATTTGAGGTAAGAGAGAAGAGAACGTTTGAATTGCCATTCGTCGATGGGTTTGAATGAGAGATCTGCGCGGTAAACTGTGAGAAGAAGTTTTACACGTTGAATCAGTGAGAGGCCGTTTTCTATTTGTAGAGTTTCTGTTGGTGAAGCTGCTTTTATTTTTATCATGCTTCGAATGCTCATTGCGTCTCTTCTTTCTTCTTCTTCTTCAAAGCTTTTCTTTATTATTCAGTTTTCGTTTTTTCGTTTAGTTATTTAATAAACTGCAGATATTTCACTGATATATAGTCGTGAAATATAATTAAATTATCTGACTTATTATATAATTAGGTATTACCGTGTCTATGACACGGTTTGTTATGAGGTGTTTATTATGTTGTTTGTGGTATTAATCTTAGTGCATACAAATATTTTAAATGTGTAGGTGCTATGTGAGAATTTGTAGACATTTTTTTTTTTTTTTTTTTTTTTGGTAGTATATCTTTCTTAAAAATAAAAAAATGTTTGTTTTTTTTATTTTTGTTTTTTTTAAGTGGAAATTTTATTGATACTGATGAGGAATTTTATAAATAATTAGGACAAGCATGTAACAAGCTGTGTCGCAAGTCTTTTCTGAATAGCAAATCATATTCTTCTAAAACAAACCTGGATAGAACCAATTTGTTATAACATTATTGTTCATAACTTTTAAAGTCTCTTTAGAAGCTCAATGATCATGTTGTTCAAAAGAAACCGACGCGGTCGAAACTAAACGGAATGAAACAATCTTTGGTTAGGTTTGCAAGTTTCCTCATGCTTCTCCATCTTCTCGCTCGCCGCTTCTTAGTTAAAAGACTTCATTCCCACCTTAAAGACTCCCTCAACACATGCAATCGGACAGTATATCAATACATCCGCAGGCGATGTGTAGATCTTCCCTCATTCGGATTAGTGAGAAAATTCGGGGAGCCTCCTTCTTCACTTGTACTGACCCTCTCAAAATGCATAACATAAAATATCTTTGACATGATAATGTCGATTTGAAACCTGAAAAATGTCTACAATGTGTTGCATGGTCTCCGAAAGAATCTAGTCTACTCTTTTTGCAAACAGGGCATATACCACCATCAGAGTACAAAGAAATCATGAGACGGTACCGGAGAATAGAACAATACTCCACCAGCGACATACGCTGTCAAAATCCCTCCATCAGAATAGCAAGTAGAAAATCATTTGCGTGTTCTGACTACAAGCATCCAATGACTGCTTTCTGACGAGCAGATAACACAAACTCCTTCTCAAGACCAACAACAATCTTACCATAGAACGCCCGCCAAAACTTTTGTGGTTTTGAGGGGCGGTAAAGATTCAATGACCATAGAACTGAGGTCAAAATTGGGTAGACAAAGACTTAATGCACTGCTAGTAACATCAAGAATCTCATCCAAAGGCACTGGCCTACAACTCCTAAGAATGTGGTTATGAAGCTCAGAAGTCTGACAACGGGAGGCCGCAAACACAAAAGTAGAGACATCAGTGACCCAATAAATACCTAACCCACCCAGACATAATGGGAGTGTCGATAAACACCACTACAAATCACCGAAGTTAGGGCCATCAGAAACCACAATACTCTGGAGAACATTGCAGAGATGCCAATCAAAAGTTTTAGCTGCCTCTCTAAAAAAGGATGGTGAACAAATACAAATCGCAAAGACCAACTTAGAGAGCCCAACACAAGCACGTAAGAGAGCTAACTCACACTATGGATATTCCAATATAGCTAAACGGTCCATCAAAGTCACAACCTTTTCAACACGCTTGCAAGCAAGGCCCATGACAAAGGATGAATCACTGCTGACTGCACCTCCAAGCAACCTGACTCCTTGCTGAGGACAAGACAAATCTGAAGGAAAAAGACCAGGAGTGGAGCAACGTGGATCCAGTGATCGCCAAAATATCTCAGTTTTAGCCACATTAAGAACCAGCCCGTAAGAAGGTCCTTTTTCCTGAATCATCTAGATACCAAATCTGTAGCAACAATTGACAACTGGACTGGATCCGCAGAATCAGGGGATGCAACACCAGTGCAAATAGAAGGGGACCCAAAGGGTCGCCTTGTTGGACCTAGTAGCAGACAATATATAGTCATCCCCTATATATAACCTCGCAGGGTGACAATACAAGTACTCAACCCAAGGGGCAATAGCTGGGCAACAGATACGAACCTCTCTCAACATGGTGGTCCGATCAACCATGTTAAAAGTACTCTGAAAATCTATAAGCAGCATCGAAAGAGAGGTACTATCATTGTTAGCATACATTATGTAGTTGACAGCATGCAAAATCGCTTTTGCTTTACCAGAAACACCAACCTATATTGAAAATCCTGTAAGTATCCTACCACATCTTGGGAAACTCCTTTCATTACAATCTTGGAGACTAGACGACGTCAAACCATCCCCACAGCTATAGGACAAATACTATTATCCGACTTGAGAAGTGGAGTAAGCGGAGCACTCGCAATGAATTCCGCTAATGGTTGTGGACATCGTCCCTGTAACCAAAGATTCACCACAGGGTCAATGCATCTAGCAAATCAGAAGATATAGCTGCTGCAGCACCACTCATGGCATCCAACAAATGCTGATCTCGAAGACCATCACGACCACAAGAAGTACCTTTTAGAAATGACCTAATACATGACAATAGGGTGTCTCTCTCTACCACTAAAGGGGGCACAACAAAAGGAACAGTCGGTCTCACATGTGGTTGTCGCATTGGGTGCTTCTCCCCTAATGCACATATAGTCTCCGCAGTATTAGAGGCAACTCCTGATGATGATTACACTTTAACCGCTGCAGCAAAATGTCCATCAACAACTTTCTGTAAGCAGCGACACACATTCTGAGTGGAGGCAGATTCCTAGTTGGCTGGATTGAAGGAGGCTTTATTACAGACTCTAAGAGATGAAACATCCCGCCAGGCTCATTCTATGTCGTCAAAGCATAGAGAATTTGTTTTTGCTGAAAGTTTTTCCTAGTGCTAGAACGACGTTCCTGACGATTCTATGGTCGAAAAACTTGCAGAGTGCAACGCGACAACAGGAGGAGACGAACCCAAGGCATAACTGAACTAGGATCAATTGTAATATTATAGAGAGCCGATTTCAGTGCACCAGAAAAGTTTTTTTTTTGGTAGTATATACTCTTCGAATAAAAGAAAATGTTGTTTTTTTTTTTGTTTTTAAATTTTGTAGTATATAATACTCTTCGAATAAAAGAAAATGTTAGGTTTTTTTTTTTGTTTAATATACTTTTCGAATAAAAGAAAATGTTGTTGTTGTTGTTGTTGTTGTTGGTTTATATATATATATATGGCCGACTATGTCGACATACTATTTTAACATACTATCTTAGCATACCCAGCCAACCGTCAGATTAAACAAAATCTAATGTCTAGATATGTTTTAAAAAAAACAACTAAATAAAAGAAAAAGGACGGACAAAAATGACATTTTTGTTTTTCTTAGAAAAGAAAAGAAAAGAAAAACCATTTTCTTTATTCTTCATTGCCCAAAAATTTCTTTAGTAAAAAAACAAAGAAAAACGTTGTGCCTTTTTTCCACTTTGTTTATGTTGAAGTAAAAAATCATTCATTTTGGTAGCCATTGATCCTGTTTACGTATCAAAAATCTCATAGTCATCGTTCATAGCTATTGTAAAGAAAAAGCGCATTAACCTGCTTGATCATTGACATGTTCTTTCATGAACTGATCAAGTAGGTAGCCATTTTCCCCGCGGATCTCAACGCCATCAAAACCTGCATTATATCGAAAGAATAAACCTTCCCCGCCAGTGTACTGATGAATTGAATCATTTATATATACTTGGTGATGAGTTTCACCAGTGAGAATTAGTGGGTGCAAAATAGAGCAAGCAATCTTGGTTTAACGTTTACTTGGAATCTAATTCAGTGAAGTTTCATATGAAGCAGTACAAGAAAGCTGAGAAGCACTGGAAAGAGTGAAATACCAACATAATCAAGCCGTACTGAGTCAGAGGTTGTGAAATTGATAGGAGAGACAATCAGCAAGCCTTTGGTTGAGATTCACTTGAACAAGCAAGCATACAAAGGGGAAATTTATCAAATCAAGCAAAGAAGACACGTTGCTCAAGTTCATAGATTGCCTCAAATACAATGCACGTTGGGCCATTAAAATTGAAGCTTCGCTGAAACAATGATATTATATATATTACTGCAAAACCCACACATCAAAACCTAAAGGAAAAAAACCCACACAACTAAGCTAGGGTTTTGAAATAAGCCAAATAGCTTTAAGGTTGCTCCGAATGGTATACTCGAAGTCGAGCGAAGTTCATGAAACTTCGGTTTTTTTTATATATAATACTCTTCGATTAAAAGAAAATGTTGTATTTTTTTTTAAATGAAAATTTTATTGATAATGGTAACGAATTTTACAAATAATTAGGACAAATGTGCAAAAAGCTGCGCCGCAAGTCCTTTCTGAATAGCAAATCATATCCTTCTAAAAACAAACTCGTTAGAACCAGCTGTCATGACGTTAATGTCCATAATTTTCTGAAGTCTCTTGAGGAGCTCAACAGAATGTTGTTCCAAGAAACTGAAAGTGTCAAAACTGAACGGAATGAAACAATGCTGGTTAGCCCTACAAACTTCCTCATGCTTCTTCATCTTTCTTGTTGCTGCTCTCTTAGCTGTCTATGAGGTGTTTATTATGTTGTTTGTGGTTTAATCTTAGTGCATACAAATATTTTCAAATGTGTAGACGCTATGTGAGAATTTGTAGACATTTTTTTTTTTGGTAGTATATACTCTTCGAATAAAAGAAAATGTTTGTTTTTTTTTTTTTTTTTTTTTTAAGTGGAAATTTTATTGATACTGATGAGGAATTTTAGAAATAATTAGGACAAGCATGTAACTAGCTGCGCCGCAAGTCCTTTTCTGAATAGCAAATCATATTCTTCTAAAAACAAACTGGATAGAACCAACTGTCATAATATTATTGTTCATAACTTTCTAAAGTCTCTTGAGAAGCTCAACAGACTGTTGTTCCAAGAAACCGAAGTGTCGAAACTAAACGGAATGAAACAATGCTGGTTAGCCGTGCAAGCTTCCTCATGTTTCTCCATTTCCCCTGTCGCTACTCTCTTAGTTGCTTCTCCCACCTTAAAGACTCCATTCTCAAGCCCTACCAACGAAGAGGCGCCAGTTACATCAATACATGCATGTCTCCCCTCAGACCAACTGTATATCAATACATCCGCAGGCCGATGTGTAGATCTTCCCTCATTCGGATCAGTGAGAAAATTCACGGGAGCCTCCTTCTTCACTTGTACCCCAACCCTCCAAAATGCATAACATAAAATATCTTTGACATGATAATGTCAGTATTTGAAACCTGGAAAATGTCTATAATGTGCTGCATGGTCTCCGAAAGAATCTAGTATACTCTTTTTGCAAATAGGGCATATACCACCATCAAAGTACAAAGAAATCATGAGACGGTACCGGAGAATAGAACAATACTCCACTAGCGACATACGCTGTCAAAGTCCTTCCATCAGAATAGCAAGTAGAAAATCATTTGCGTGTTCTGACTACAAGCATCCAATGACTGCTTTCTGACGAGCAAATAACACAAACTCCCTCTCAAGACCAACAACAATCTTACCATAGAACGCTTCCGCCAAATTTTTTTGTGGTTTTGAGGGGACGGTAGCATTCACAGCCATAGAACTGAGGTCAAAATTTGGTAGACAAAGACTTAATGCATTCCTAGCAACATCAAGAATCTCATCCAAAGGCACTGGCCTACAACTCCTAAGAATGTGGTTATGAAGCTCAGAAGTCTGACAACGGGAGGTCACAAATGCAAAAGTAGAGACATCAGTGGCACAATAAATACCTAACCCACCCAGACATAATGGGAGTGTCGATAAACACCATTGCAAATCACCGAAGTTAGGGCCATCAGAAACCATAATACTCTGGAGAACATTGCAGAGATGTCAATCAAAAGTCTTAGCTACCTCTCTAAAAAAGGATGGTGGACAAATACGAATCGCAAAGACCAACTTAGAGAGCCCAACACAAGCACGTAAGAGAGTTAACTCACACTATGGATATTCCAATATAGCTAAACGGTCCATCAAAGTCACAACCTTTTCAACACGCTTGCAAGCAAGGCTTATGACAAAGGATGAATCACTGCTAACTGCATCTCCAAGCAACCTGACTCCTTGCTGAGGACGAGACAAATCTGAAGGAAAGAGACCAGGAGTGGAGCGACGTGGATCTAGTGATGGCCAAAATATCTCAGTTTTAGCCACATTAAGAACCATCCCGTAAGAAGGTCCTTTTTCCTGAATCATACCCAAAGATGTCGCCACCTATTTTGTATCTCCGATCAGAGTCCCATCATCTAGATACCAAATCTATAGCAACAACTGACAACTGGACTGGATCCGCAGAATCAGGAGATGCAACACCAGTGCAAATAGAATGAGACCCAAAGGGCCGCCTTATTGGACCTAGTAGCAGACAATATGTAGCCATCTCCCATATATAACCTCGCAGGGTGACAATACAAGTACTCAACCCAAGAGGCAATAGCTGGGCAACAGATACGAACCTCTCTCAACATGGAGGTCCGATCAACCATGTTAAAAGCATTCTGAAAATCTACAAGCAGCATCAAAAGAGAGGTACTGTCATTGTTAGCATACACTATGCAGTTGACAACATGCAAAATCGCTTTTGCTCTACCAGAAACACCAACCCATACTGAAAATCATGTAAGTATCCTACCACATCTTGGAAAACTCCTTTCATTGCAATCTTGGAGACTAGACGACGTCAAACCATCCCCACAGCTATAGGACAAATACTATTATCCGACTTGAGAAGTGGAGTAAGCGGAGCACTCACAATGAATTCGCTTAATGGTTGTGGACATCGCCCCCAGAACCAAAGATTCACCACAGGGTCAATGCATCTAGCAAAACAGACGATATAGCTGCTGCAGCACCACTCATGGCATCCAACAAATGCTGAGCTCGAAGACCATCACGACCACAAGAATTACCTTTCGGAAATGACCTAATACATGACAATAGGGTGTCTCTCTCTACCACTAAAGGGGGCTCAGCAAAAGGAACAGTCGGTCTTACATGTGGTTGTCGCATTGGGTGTTTCTCTTCTAATGCACATATAGTCTCCGCAGTATTAGAGGCAACTCCTGATGATGATTACACTTTAACCGCTGCAGTAAAATGTCCATCAACAACTTTCTGTAAGCAGGGACACACATTCTGAGTGGAGGCAGATTTCCTAGTTGGCTGGATTGAAGGATGCTTTATTACAGACTCTAAGAGACGAAACATCCCGCCAGGCTCATTCCATGTCGTCAAAGCATGGAGAATTTGTTTTTGCTGAAAGTTTTTCCTAGTGCCAGAACGACGTTCCTGACGATTCTGTGGTCGAAAAACTTGCAGAGTGCAACGCGACAACAGGAGGAGACGAACCCAAGGCATAACAGAACTAGGATCAGTTGTAATATCCCAGAGAGCCGATTTCAGTGCACCAGAAAAGGTGTTTTTTTGGGTAGTATATACTCTTCGAATAAAAGAAAATGTTTTTTTTTTTTTAGTATATAATACTCTTGAATAAAAGAAAATGTTGTTTTTTTTTTTTGTTTTAATATGGTTTTCGAATAAAAGAAAATGTTGTTATATATATTGTTGTATATTTATATATATATATAGGGCCGACTATCTCGACATACTATTTTAACATACTATCTTAGCATACCCAGCCAACCGTCAGATTAAACAAAATCTAATGTCTAGATATGTTTTAAAAAAAACAACCAAATAAAAGAAAAAGGACGGACAAAAATGACATTTTTGTTTTTCTTAGAAAAGAAAAACCATTTTCTTTATTCTTCATTGCCCAAAAATTTCTTTAGTAAAAAAACAAAGAAAAACGTTGTGCCTTTTTTCCACTTTGTTTATGTTGAAGTAAAAAATCATTCATTTTGGTAGCCATTGATCCTATTTACGTATCAAAAATCTCATAGTCATCGTTCATAGCTATTGTAAAGAAAAATCGCATTAACGTGTTCGATCATTGACATGTTCTTTCATGAACTGATCAAGTAGGTAGCCATTTGCCCTGCGGATCTCAACGCCATCAAAACCTGCATTATATCGAAAGAATAAACCTTCCCCGCCAGTGTACTGATGAATTGAGTCATTTATATATGCTTGGTGATGAGTTTCACCAATCAGAATTAGTGGGTGCAAAATAGAGCAAGCAAGCAATCCTGGTTTAACGTTTACTTGGAATCTAATTCAGTGAAGTTTCATATGAAGCAGTACAAGAAAGCTGAGAAGCACTGAAAAGAGTGAAATACCAACATAATCAAGCTGTACTGAGTCAAAGGTTGTGAAATTGATAGGAGACACAATCAGTAAGCCTTTAGTTGAGATTCACTTGAACAAGCAAGCATACAAAGGGGAAATTTATCAAATAAAGCAAAGAAGACACGTTGCTCAAGTTCATAAATTGCCTCATCAAATACAATGCACGTTGGGCCATTAAAATTGAAGCTTCGCTGAAACAATGATATTATATATATTACTGCAAAACCCACACATCAAAACCTAAAGGAAAAAAACCCACACAACTAAGCTAGGGTTTTGAAATAAGCCAAATAGCTTTAAGGTTGCTCCGAATGGTATACTCTCTTAAAAGTTCATGAAATGGGGAAGTTCATGAAACTTGAATAAAAGAAAATGTTGGTTTTTTTTTTTATATATATATAAAAGAAAATGTTGTATTTATTTTTTTTTAAAGTGGAAATTTTATTGATAACAAATTTTACAAATAATTAGGACAAACGTGCAAAAAGCTGCGCCGCTAAGTCCTTTCTGAATAGCAAATCATATCCTTCTAAAAACAAACTCGTTAGAACCAGCTGTCATGACGTTAATGTCCATAATTTTCTGAAGTCTATTGAGGAGCTCAACAGAATGTTGTTCCAAGAAACTGAAAGTGTCAAAACTGAACGGCATGAAACAATGCTGGTTAGCCCTACAAACTTCCTCATGCTTCTCCATCTTTCCTGTTGCTACTCTCTTAGCTGTTTCTCCCACCTCAAAGTCCCCATTCCCTAACCCTACCAACGGAGAGACTCAGTTACATCAGCAAGACGCACGTACATGATTTCCCTCAGACCAACTGTAAATCAAGACATCCACAGGCCGAACTGTCGATCTGCCCTTATTCGGATCAGGGAGAAAGTTATCAGGAGCTTCTTTCTTTACTTGTACCCCAGCCCTCCAAAATGCATCACACAAAATGTCTCTAACATAATCATGCCGGTATTTAAACCCAGGAAAATGTCTACAATGTGTTCCATGGTCCCCAAAAACATCTAATCTACTCTTCTTGCATACAGGGCAAAAACCACCATCTATTTTTTTTTTTTTTTTAAAGTGAAAATTTTATTTATACTGATAAGGATTTTTACAAATAATTAGGACAAGCGTGCAACAAGCTTACGCCGCAAGTCCTTTATGAATAGCAAATCATATTCTTCTAAAAACAAATTCGTTAGAACTAGCTATCATAACGTTACTGTCCATGACTTTCTGAAGTCTCTTGAGAAGCTCAACAGACTGTTGTTCAAAGAAACCGAAAGTGTCAAAACTAAACGGAATGAAACAATGCCGGTTAGCCGTGCAAACTTCCTCATGCTTCTCCATCTTCTCTGTCTCTGCTCTCTTAACTGCTTCTCCCACCTCAAAGACTCCATTCCCAAGCCCTACCAATGGAGAGGCTCCAGTTACAATGTTACATCAACACATGCATGTCTCCCCTTAGACCAACTGTATATCAACACATCCGCAGGCCGAAGTGTAGATCTTCCCTCATTCGGATCAGTGAGAAAATTCACAGGAGCCTCCTTCTTCACTTATACCCCAGGTCTCCAAAATGCATCACATAAAATATCTCTGACATGATCATGTTGGTATTTGAAACCACGGAAAATGCCTACAATGTGCTTTGCATGGTCCCCGAAAGCATCTAGTCTACTATTTTTGCAAGCGGGGCATAGACCACCATCGAAAGTACAAAGGAATCATGAGGCGGTGCAGGAGAATAGAACGATACTCCACCGGCGACATACATTTGCCCAAGTCCCTCCATCGGAATAGCAAGTAGAAAATCCTTAGCGTGTTCTCGACCGCAAGCATCCAATAAGCGCTTCGACGAAAGGGATAGCACAAACTCCCTCTCAAGACCAAAGAACAATCTTACTATAGAACGCTTCCGCCAAATTTTTTGTGGTTTTAAGGGGACGGTAGCATTCCCAACCATAGAACTGAGGTCAAAATCGGGTAGACAAAGACTTAATGCACTGCTAGCAACATCAAGAATCTCATCCAAAGGCACTGGCCCACAACTCCTAAGAATGTGGTTCTGAAGCTCAGAAGTCTGACAACGGGAGGCCACAAAAGTAAAAGTAGAGACATCAGTGGCACAATAAATACCTAACCCACCAAGACGTAATGGGAGTGTCAATAAACGCCACTGCAAATCACCGAAGTTAGGACCATCAGAAACCACAATACCCTGGAGAACACTGCGGAGATGCCGATCAAAAGTCTTAGCTGCCTCTCTAAAAAGGGATGGTGGACAAGTACGAATCACAAATACCAACTTAGAGAGCCCAGCACAAACATATAAGAGAGCTAACTCACACTATGGATCATCTAATATAGATAAACGGTCCATCAAAGTCATAACATTTTCAATACGCTTGCGAGCAAGGCCCATGACAAAGGATGGATCAGTGCTGACCGCACCTCTAACCAACCTGACTCCCTGCTGAGGACGGGACAAATCTGAAGGAAAGAGACCAGGAGTGGAGCGACGTGGATCCAATGATGGCCAAAATATCTCAGTTTTAGCTACATTAAGAACTAACCCGTAAGAAGGTTTTTCTTCCTGAATCATACCCAAAGCCGTCGCCATATGTTCTGTATCTCCAATCAGAGTCCCATCATCTAGATACCAAGGTCTTTTTTTTATTTTTTTTTTAGTATATATATTCTTTGAATAAAATAAAATGTTGGGGTTTTTTTTTTTTTTTTTTTTTTTTTTTTTTGTAGTATATACTCTTCGAATAAAAAAATTTTTGGTTTTTTGGTTTTTTTTGTAGTATATGCTCTTCGAATAAAAGAAAATGTTTTTTTTTTTTTTTTTTTTTTTTTTTTATTTATTTATTTATTTATTTATTTATTTATTTATACTCTTTGAATAAAAGAAAATGTTGTTGTTGTTTTTTATTTTTTATTTGGTTTTTTTTTTTTTTGTAGTATATAGTATATACTCTTTGAATAAATTTTTTTTTTTCCAAAACATATAAAAGAAATATAATTTATACTAAAAAATGTGAATAACTTAGCCAAATAAAAAAAACAAAGTACTTAAATAAAACTTATAGTAAAACTTGTTTCCAAACTTCCAATTCAATGGGAATCAAATAAGAGATATCGTACACCAAAATTTGATCAACTTAGGAAACCCGCATAATAAGCTATAAATGCTAGTTTTGGTTCTACTTCATTATCGAGAAGACATTTCAATTTCAAAGAAACCAATATAATGGACTAGCGTTGCTAGTATTGATCCTAAAAAAAATTCTGGCAATGCAAGTGGGGACCTATAAAAAGCCATCGTGCCAGAGTTGAAGGCTTAGAATAAAATTATTAGAGAAGATGTAGCTCATCAGCACGAATTCAAACCCCAACAACTTCAGTAGAAGCTTCCATGGGTGCATCCTCTGTTGGCCTGTCCACCTTTATCCCAACATCCTCAGTAGAGTAATCGCCATGTAGCTGTTATATTAAAGGTCAATATGAATAAATTTCTCCAAGATTCACATACTTATTTTTGTTTTTGTCTCAATAAAGCACAATCAAATGAATAAAAGAAAATAAACCTAACCAAAAAAAGAAAAAAATTAAACAAGACTTTTACCTCCATTAGCTTCCCAAGGTCAAATTTGGGAGCTTTTAAGATCTTCACTTTGCGAATGAAAATATTCTGAAGTGGAAAGATGCCTCTGGTGGCATTCTCTATATCTTTCCCAATACTCCCTGGAATGAACTTTTGCACTAACTCCTTGAGGTCACAAGATGCAGCATGCTTGTTCATTATCTCCCTCATTTTCTGACGAATCTGAGAAGTAGAAGATTGAGGCCAGCTTAGAATGAAGCCAATATTAAAAGAATGGAGCAAGGAAAAATAAAGTTGAAAACAATCATTGCCAGAAAATAAAAAAGTTTACGAAATAATAAAATCTAGGCAAGAATTAAACAATAAAGCCTTGCTGCTTAATGATTCAGCAATTCAGCCTTCTAAATTGGATACGAAGAACACATTAAAAAACTGGGCTGACAGCTGTGTGTACACTTGCGTTGCAAGGATTCCTGCAGCATGACCACAGTATGACTCGAGGAGACTTCAAAATGGATTGTCAAATTTACGAAAACCAACAAGTTGGATATATACCCTAAACCTCGTGTCTTAAACGATGTAAAAGAAAAGTAAAATCATGTCAAGATGAAAATCAGTTTAGGCAGATTACGTACAAAATATAACAAAGGTAAGGTAACACATCCACTGTCTCATATTATGATGTAAAAAACCTATAAAATGTCAAATAACTCAACAAAGTGCTGCAGCCTAACACATAAAACCAACCTTCTCTGGAGCACACAGCGTGGGGTGTAATATATTCTATTTTCACATAATGCATCATTCTATACACACTGGGTAGTTTGCTACATTTCACATGATTTTTATAAAGGACTTGTGTTTTTGAAAAGGTATCTTGCTGACAAAAATATCCAGAAACACCAATACTTAAGCTAATACACACAAATAATCAAAATGCAAAGAACAGTTTACCTGTTTGATCTGGCTAGTCTGGGCATAACTAGTACGCTTAACCTGATTTGGGCGTCGCCTGGTAAAACCAATACAGAACATCCGGAGAGTGTAATTGTCTGTTGTCTTGACATCAACATGAGCCTCAATCAAAGATTGCCACTTGCGAACAAGTGACCTAAGCTTGTCAGTCGTAAGATCCATGCCCATGCATGAAGTAAAACACAATAAGAACCAAAAAATTGAAAAAACGCAACCGTGAAACAAAAATTCCAACGTACACACCCAGAAGTTTGTAAGAACAGCTCGGCCTTGAACATCCTCTGCACGTAAACGAATCTTTCTGTAGGCCTGGTCTTCATCATTCTGAAGGTCAGCTAATGAAACTTCGAACACTCTGTGCTTAAGGCCATCGGATGCAATCTAGAAAAGAATATAAAAATATGTTTCAACAAATTATTTTTGATAAACCACTGTACTATTCATAAACTTCAAACAAAAAAGATCAGCAGAAAAATGTGCATGTGTGTGTGATTCAACATAATGAGATTGAATGACAAACCTTGGTACCCTGAGTCCTGGAAACAAGAGTTTTGCCAACATCACGAACAGTGAAAACAGATGGAGCTTTGATACTGTACCAATCTTTCTTAGTAAAAGGATCCGTACTACAATAAAATAAAAAAATAACAATCAGTCAGCATTTACTTTTTATTACAACGATAGAAACAAATCGAATAAAATAAATACTTACGCCTTCTTCTTCCCGCCCTTTTTCCCCTTGGAAATCCTCTTGTTCTTCCTGAAAAACCAAAACAAAATGAGTTTTATAAACGAAAAAAAAACCAAAATGAGAAAAGGGAGAAACATAACGAATGAAGAAACGCTCACCCGACTGCCATTTTTGCTGACACTCTCTCCTCTGTGCCTCCGAATGATACTATATACTGAGGAAAACCTAATGGGCCATACTTTGGGTGGGGCCACGAATCTCTTTATCATGGGCCTACCCTACACAACACACAATTCCCGCGTCCATTTTTCACTTTTTTTTTTAGTAGTCAATAAGAGTAGATAACGGCAGTGGGGCGTGAGTGAAGATGGAGAAGAGAGAGAGAGATTTAGATTTGGTTGAAAAAGAAAAAGGGAAAGGAAGAGGGAAATTGAGGACAGACAGAAACCAACCAAAATATTTTTTGGACCTATCAGTTTAGAACATTCACTCCGCTCACTTGACTAGTAGAGAGAGAGACAAAAAGAAAAAATGAGAAAAACAGACAGAACCAACCAAATGACTTTTTGGGCCATATACTCCTATCGGTTTAGAACATTTACTTTGCTCACTTGACTAATAGAGAGAGAGAGATTGAGAGTGGGAGAGTGGGAGAGAAAGAGACAAAAGAAAGAGATGAAAAATGAGGACAGACAGACATAAACCAATCAAATTACTTTTTGTCCACATACCCCCCTTCGGACCAGAATGTTGCCTCATTTGACTAGTATAACTGCTCATTTGACAGTGGGGGTGAGCGGAGTGGGAGAGGAAGATGGAGGAGTGGAGATGGAGAAGGATAGAGAGGGACAAAAAGAAGAGACAAATGATGAATGATTGATTTAAACCAACCAAGTTGGTTTTACATAAACCAACCAAAAAAATGGATTATTTTATTTTTCCACATTTCTAAACTAAGTATCCGCATGACATTGTGGGGGAGTGAGTTTGAAGGGAATGAGAGAGTTGGGTGATGCGGGGGAGAGAGAGAGATATGGGTGAAGGAGAAAGGTATTTGGGTGAAAAAAAAATAAAAGAGAAGAGAAGATTTGATTTTTCTCAGATAATACCTCCCTATATCGACAAAAACTACAATATGCCCTTTGTCCACTGGGCCATATTTTAAAGTGGTCGTAACTTACGTGAAATGGAAATTGTTTGAGAATTAATTCGTCCTTGCATTGACAATTTCCTAGCCCTCAGAATATTTGGATACTTCTAGTTTCACAGTATGAAGAACATAGATGGGTAAAATCAATGACGATTTTCAATATCAAGAGTTGGTTTACAAAATGATCACGTACATAAAGGATGTGCATTCTCATTGCCATCACATTTGTTGTGGACTGTTCTACCGTTCAGTGCCTTCATATAATGTTCACAAATAATTCAGAACAGGAGCAGATTGCTTGAGCTCGTATGCTGCTTGGAAGAATTCTGCGGCTTGCTCTATAGAGCCTTCCATTTTTGAGATCAACCCGAGGTTCAGCCATGCTTCATCATTTGTTGGTTGTAATCTCACAGCATTCATTAAGAAACTTTTTGCAATTGGAAGTGAGTTTTTGCCAAACTTCCTCAGTATAGCAGCTGTTGAAACCATGCTAGGTGCATGATCTGGTTCTATCGACAGTGAAATGGAGAAAGCCACGAGTGCTTTTTTGTATAATGTCTGAGCTACGAATAGCAACCCTGCAGTAAAATTTTGGATACATGACAAATTTGGATAATAACAAATTGTAGGAAACAAGTTAACGAAAAATTTGTAGAATAATGAGAGAAAAAAGACCTGTTTGATGCCAACTATCAGCAGAGCAGTGTCTAATTGACTTGGCTTTCTCAACACATATTCCAGCATCAGACCATGATCCAAGTCTTGTGTAAACGTTACTCAAATCTCGCCAGGCCTTCATTTCTAAATCGGATTTCGATTGTACCTGTATTTATATTAAGACTCTCATGAGAACATGAAAAAAATAACAGAAATACTTCAACTAATCACACACTGGTCACCTAAAAAGAAATCATATTAGTCCCTAGATTTTGTGGAATGTACTTTAACTTGCTTTCTTTTCTTTCCTATTGAGAATTTAGACCGGATAAGTGATATATTCACCAGTTTATAAGAAAATATATTTCGAACCTCAGGGTTTTTAGGTCCTATCTCCTTATGCGTCTGAATCAGCGAAAGCAGTACTCTGAACGTCTCTATTGCATTCTTGGGCTGTTCTTGAGCAATTTGAAGCACTGCTTTCAACCTCAAAAGTTCTAACTCATCCCTTATTCCTGCCTCATCTAAAGCAAGATCAACTATAGTTTCAGCATCTTCAAACCGTTCCTCTGCAGATAGGACTAGTGATAACAACTTCCAACCATTTAAAGAGCTTCCTCCCATCAGCTTTAAATATGTTCTTACATATCTCAAAGCTGCATTCAGGTTCCGCTGAACAGCATTCTCCAGTCCAAGGTTGAATATTATTTCTGGGTCATCTCTCTCCATCATGGAAGCATTGGTTAGAGATTTCAAGGATTCACTCTGAAAGAGAACCCTTTGAGTATCTGAACCAGAAACACGTGAAGCATTTCCACAGCAGACACCAAGGAATTTATAAGCCTGGCCCTTAAGATGTTTGTAACGATGGGTTGTGATATCAATTGCTCTGCGGGAAAAATTTATCCCTTCAGCCGCATGCTCTGGATCTTTGGAACATAGCTTTGCTCCCAGTAGAAGTGAAGGAAGGTGAGGTTCACGCCTTGACTCAGAAAGGCCCAAAGCCTTTTGTAGAAGGTTCAAAGCAACCTCATCCTGACCAGTAGCACTGTAACAAAGAGCGAGAAAATACCACCTTTCAGCTCGGTTATAAATCCCTGGAAGGACCTGTTCGACGTGTTCAGCTAGAAATTCAAATTGCCCAGATACAGAGAGTGCAAAGGTAAGATGGTCCATGATTTCAGGATCCCAGCGTATTTCCTCAAATGTGATCTTCCTCATCAGTATAAACAACAATAAGATCGCTTCTTCCATGTTATCCTTAGGGGTAGTTGGTCCCCATATCCGCAACTGAGGTGGAAAACTTACTTCCACCCCTCCATGAATCAAAATTCCAGCCAAATCTTTCTGGATGGTGGCCAACTTCTGGGAATGTAGATTCCAGGGCTTGCTTAAAGCTAGCCGATAGGCAGCAATAGCTTCATCAAGAAAGCCGGCTTGCTTCCACAGACTTGGGAGCAACTCTAGAGATTTGTGAAGTATCTCCTGCAACTTGCAGTCCTCGGCAAAACTATCTAGGAGACCATTAGGCAGTGCAGCTTCAACTGTGTCAATAATAACTCTGCATTCCTTTGCAGCATCTGATAGTGTCAGAGTCAATATCAATGCAACATAAGCAGTCTGAAATAAAGAAGCAAGGCATTCATAAAGTGGACTGTAGATGGCCTAAGTTAATTTATTATGGTAATATACTTCATGCAGCATTTTTATCGTTTCTCTGTCTTTCTTTAGTTGCATCACACACAATTGATCTTATCTACTGAAGATGCATTAAGGTTATTTAGGGAAAATTTCTCGCCAAGTTCATTAATGATGATGTTTTGGGAAGTCTTGTCAGGTACTGGCACGAGTGCACGACAAAATCACAGGCTATGGAGGTCATATTTCAACATTTATCAACTTTTTAGCTGCAAGATTAGATGAATCTCTGGCCTCCATATATTTCTGGTATCTTTGTAATACATATATGTTTTACATACTCTTAGGATATGTAAAAATATATTGTGATTGTTATACCGAGCGGCACTAATTGAATGTTAAGAGCACTAAACAATGTGAACTTAAAGATCTTTTTTCATGTAAACTGTGTATATCCAGATAATAGAAATAATCAAACATGAACTGCCACTAAGAAAAATCAAGCACCTATTAGGCATCCAAGAGCCTCCAGTGACTTTGCTTTGAGAAAGATCGCTTCAAGAAGTAGACTCACAGAGTGCATTGACATTACATCATTCTGCGGGTTATGGCCTTTAGAGCGCCATTTCCTTTGCCGAGTTCTTTCTACAATAGCCTTCGTCATCCTCGGCATTAAACTCCGAATGTTGATACCATGAAACACCTGAAGAGCCCCATCGATATTTCCCTTCTGATATTCCAACCTTCCCAACAAAGCCCTGGCTTCCTACAACTCGAAACACATCACATTGACTCAATATCAATACTACGGCAATATTAAACAACAATAAGTGCAATAATCCAGTACCAACCTCATAATTTAAAGAGAGAGCTTCTTTAAGCGTAGATTCGACGTCTTCGACCTGGCTATCTTCGAACCTCGACTCCCAATCTCCAGTTCTAGATGAGAGACCACTGGCTGAAAAATCCCGTGTAGCCAATGATTCTGGCGACTGAGTAACCTCTTCAAACTTATACTTCTCTCCAGAACAAGCACACAACATTGTTCCACTCCAAAATCTCAGTTTACACTCTTCTTAAGTTAACCCCTACAATAAAACACCTGAAAAAACTAAAGTATCCCTTAAACCCCAGTTTCAGATTCACATCCACGGAAATGTACTATACTAGGACTAGAAAACACCATTTTGAGAAACAATGAGTGAAAACTATGTCAAAGATGAAGCCTTTGAGAGCTATCACATTACTCAACAGCTAAAAAACAATGCTGGAGATCTAAAGAGTGCAATCCAAAGTAGCAAACAAGAAAGATTTAAGAAAAAGAATCCAAAGACAAAATAGAATTAAAAATGATGATTCCATAGTATTCATTGGAGAGAGAGTAAAGAGTAAACTAAAAGACAAAAAGGTGTTGGAAGAGAAAAATAGTGGGGATGGAAAAGACAAGACAAGGTAGTAGTTAAAGCAGTGAGTTTTAAAAAAAACATGATGGGTCGCTTCCATCTTGTCCATGAAAGCAACTAGTCAAGTCTTGTGCTTTCATTTCAACCAACTAACGTTCTCATTTCCTGTGAAACTGAACTACATAAACTTGGGTTTTATATGAATTTTTATATGCTTCCTTTGTCTGATTAAATGGGGAGATGTCAAAACGGAACAGGTGGGGTAGCAGAATTGCAGTTTTGGTCATAGATTCTGCTCATCATTTTTAATTCTTTAATCCGTTTTCAATTAAGTCCATGAGTCCATTTAGGGGTGTTAAAAAGGCCATGTCTGGCGAATAAAATGAATAATTCACTCATGATTTTGAATCCAAGCGGTTCCATCCCTCAGTCAAAATTTTTGAAGGTAGGACTTATAATTGCCGTATTAGCCCCAATTAAATTATAATTATAAAATTTACTTAATTTTTTTAGTAGTTTGAAATTTTATTAAATTTTTCATTATAATAAAATTTAAAAATAAAAATATAAAATGTTATATATATTTATAAAATAAAATTTTAAATGTAAAATATAAGAGTCTTAATTTTTAAATATTAAATATATTATAATTTATAATTGTTTTTAAAACACATTTGTTTTTTTAACATATTAGCTTTTATTGGATTTAATATTTAAAAATATTATTGTTGAAAATTTCAAATCTTAAACTCCTTAATAATTGATGTGATCGAAAAAGTTGATATAACCTAAGATAATTAAATTATGAAAACATCATTTTAATTTAATCCGTTTTCAATTAAGCCCATGAGTCCAGTGAAAGCTAATGAGGGCCTAATGACCAAATCATAAAAGCCCTAATAGGTGATTGTGACTGAGGGCAAGGCTCGGGGTCGGGGAATAGAGTCGGGGATATAAATATCACCCCCTTATCCATTCCCCAAAGCAACAATTTTGAGGGCCAAATGAGCCCAAGTACCTCCTTGAGCCCAATCAAATTATACACTACTAATTTACTTAATTTTTTTTAGTAGTTTTAAATTTTTTATTATATTTTTTATTATATATATCAATTTCAACTAAGAATATAAAACTTATTTTTATATATTTAGAAAATGAGATATAGAGATGGTAGAAGAGATAAGAGTCTTACACTTTCAATATTGAACTATGTTACATATATTTTAGAATTGTATGTTAATTTTAACTTAATATAAAATCACTTATATATCTCTATTTCATTTAATCATAAAAATATATATGTTATGTTCTTAGCTATTTCTTATTGAATAATAATTGTAGAAAGTTTTAAAAAAATTGATATAACCTAGATAATTTTAAATTTTAAAACATATATACAATTTATTTTGTAAAACAACAACAAAAATTATGAGGGCCAAGTGAAGGCTAATAAGGGCCTAATGACCTAAGCTCTAGCCCGCCCCTAATAGGCATGAGAGCCAGCTTTTGAGAGCCCGGTCGGGCCAGGTTGAGGATCTGAAGGCCGAATTATCCATTGACACCCAAAGCAACAATGTCAAAATGCCCAAGAATGAGCCCAGTACCTCCTTGTGCCCTAAATAACACCCAGCCCAATCAGAACTCAGTTTGCCCTATAAACACCACCACTACTACTACTACTACTACTGCTTTTACAATAGTTCCTGTTTGAGAAAAACTGTAGGCCAGGTACAAAAAAAAAACGTTCTTTAATCTGTACAATTCGTTTGTTTATTGATATTATGTTAGGAGAATAATCATTTGGTTTCATTGACTCTGAGTAATCATTTTTCACAATTTTGGTTTGTGCAGAGATGGGTGAAGAAGATATAAAGGGAGTGGCTATTGTTCCGGAGTCTTTCTTGAAAAAGAGGAAGAGAAATGAGGAATGGGCATTGGCAAAGAAGCAAGCTTTGGAAACTCAGAAGAAGAAGAATTCTGAGAATAGAAAGCTCATCTTCAAGAGGGCTGAGCAATATGCAAAGGAATACGCGGACAAGGTGTGAATTTATTTACTGGTATCCATATCTTTTGTGTATGTATGGTGTTATATGACTACTAATGAATCTTGTAATGGCTATGTCTTTATGTCTATTCAGGAGAGAGAAGTTGTGACATTGAAGAGAGAGGCCAAGCTGAAAGGAGGGTTTTATGTACCCCCAGAGGCCAAATTGCTATTCATCATCCGTATTCGTGGGTAAGTCTTGATTGCTGCATCAAGATCGAATAGTAAAGTTTGACATAAATGTTAATGTAATGTTAGGTTAGACAAAAAACTTGTTAGAATCCAAGCACCCCCAGGGAATTGAGAAGGTCCAAAATTGCCGGGTAGACCTTTTGAGCCCAGCCGCATATATCTTTGCAAGTGTGAAATCTGAGATACACCCCCCTTTAGTGTAGTTACTGGGATTTTGCTTATTTGTTTCTTATTGATATGCGCTCTGATGTTTCTCCATAGTATCAATGCGATGGACCCAAAGACTAAAAGCATTTTGCAGCTCCTCCGTTTGAGACAGGTAAAGACAATTGAGATTCTGATATTCCAAATTTCTCTTGATCAGGCATGTGTTAAGCATAAAGTGGTATCTTTTTTGCAGATATTCAATGGCGTCTTCCTTAAAGTTAACAAGGCAACTGTTAATATGCTGCGTAGGGTTGAACCTTATGTTACATTTGGGTAAACTTTTAATCTATCTCCTGACAATTGTTTTTTATAAAGTCGACGTAATGGTCGTTCTCAAAGTTCACGGAAAATGATCCTTCAAGTGTTTAGTGCTCCTTTAACTTATTCCCTGAATTACAGATATCCTAATCTGAAAAGCGTGAGGGAACTGATTTATAAGAGGGGTTATGGAAAGCTGAACAAGCAGCGCATCGGTTTGACTGATAACTCTATCGTGGAACAGGTATGCATTTTAGGTTTTTTTTATTTCCTCGAGTGATTTCTTTGCTTGCCTTCTGACTTCATTTTCTGGCAGGGTCTTGGAAAGTATGGGATAATCTGCGTTGAAGATTTGATTCATGAGATCATGAATGTAGGACCTCATTTCAGGGAAGCAAACAACTTCTTGTGGCCATTCCAGTTGAGTGCTCCATCAGGTGGCATGAAGAAGAAAAGAAACCACTATGTTGAAGGTGGAGATGCTGGAAATAGGGAAGATTACATCAATGAGCTCATAAGGCGGATGAACTAGATAGGGAGCTCATATTATCAGAGCTATAACTATGGTTTCATTTTTCATTTTGGAGACTATGTTGGATTTTGATTGCTCATATTATCAGAGCTATGACTATATGGTTTCAGTTTTCAGTTTGCGGTGGATTTTGGATTTTGATTTAGCTGGTTCTGCATTAAACCTATTTTTTGTTTGTTGGAATTTTGTTGTTCTCACCTGTCTACCAGTTCTGGGTTCCTATTATAGCCACTTCATGATCTTTTTTTAAGGTCAAATCAGAAATTTTTAGAAATCTTGTTGTTGATATTAGTGTAGAGTGAATTCAATTTCAGCTATTGCACACCAAGTTTTACCAGTACACCTGTACGCAGTCGCCTGCGCAAGTGATTAGTTTATTATGAAGTTGTTGAATTCTATACTTATTATGCCTCATTAACAATATTATATTGAAGTGGCACTAGAATATTTTACCTATACTCTATCTCAAAAAATAAAAATCCGATGGAATGTAGTGTATTTCTATTTGTTATATGACTTGTTTTAGTTTAACATTACGTTGGTTTTAACTATTTTGTTTTGAAAGGAGTGCTGGTTTGGAGTTGAAGCATTTGTGTTGTGGATAGTTCAAAGAAATATAATATATAGTTCAAAAACCCCGTTGGGGGGGGGGGAGCCAACGTTGGTGTTGTGTAACTGTTCAATATTCGCATGGCACAATAAAGTTTGGCATCAATCTAATTTAGAGTTTGATCCATTTATTTGTTCTTGAGCAAGTACATGGCTTTGAAATACAGCTAGAATTTATTAAGTTTTGTAGTTCCGTAAGTTTATAGTTATTAGTAGGTACTATCACAGTGTTTTTTTGGTAATAAGTTTAATTTATTCTTGTGTTAGGTTATAGTTATTAGTTACGATACTAATGATAAGAACCTCGTGTAGTATTCTTGTTTTGGATGTACTTCAAACGGTCTTGTGTTAGGTTAATAGCCAGGTCATTTTGATAGAAAGCAAATTGTTTTCAGAGTTTAACAACTCGCATTCAAAGAAACGCTGAAGAAATAAAAAACAAGACCATTTGAACTTTGAAGTACATCCAAAACAATGCGACCAGCCCAAAAATTCAGAGAAGTTCTATACGAGGTTGCTTCCTTCAAAGTACATCCCAAGGGGACCACTGCTATCCTTAACATTAAATCTGTACTCAAGAGATCATTTTCAATAGAGACTGTGACACAAAATCATTTTCATTAGAGATTTTGTAGTAACGGGTGACACGGCTTCAAAGACTTTCATGGAACCGGACCGGTGCCGTAGCACAAGAGTGTACCATACTCTCACGCAATTTACAGATAACCACGTTATAACATTACTGTTGGCGGACTTCTGCTATTCTTATCAAATTTGCTCTCTTCTTCTTCGATAGCATAACTAGTAAAGAAGCCCATCCTATTTTCCTACAACAGTCCCTTGAACCGCTTTGCTTTATGTTAGTTTCAATGCATTTTATTCTTCTACTTGTGCTGCTTCTACTGGAATGCTCTTCTTTTGAAGTGGTAGCACTTTCCCGCTCAAAAGTAAGAACTCTACCAGGTTATCAAGGTCTGCTCCCGTTCCAGCTTGAAACCGGGTGGGTTCCTAATTACTTACTATCTCATATTTATGCCTTGTGCAAACAACATGATTACATAGCAAAAAATGCTAAAGCAAATGAAACACATGCTTAAATTATATGTGCACATTTTTAATTGGTGAACAAATTCAGATACGTTAATGTAGACGAGTCAAAGGGTGTGGAACTATTCTATTACTTCGTCGAGTCAGAAAGGAACCCCAAAGAGGACCCTCTTATGCTTTGGCTCACTGGAGGCCCTGGTTGCTCAGCTTTCAGTGGACTTGTTTTGGAAACAGGTGATCCATGTTTTTTCATTTGTTTTTTCATTAATCACATTCTATCAAACCAGAATCGAAGAGTAGAAAAGAAACAAGGTTACAATGTAATCTGGGGAAGGGGGTTTCTCTTCAGCAGATCTTCAATCTCGTTGCCCTGTGTTTCTGTTGACTATTTAACCGTTGTAGCAATCAACAATTAAGTGTCAAAGCAAACACCCTATGAGTTTTTGGATACTTGAGCATTGGCAGATGTACTTGTAAAAGAGGTGGATACTACAGTCCCATAATCCTTTGGTTCCATGTAGGTCCATTAAGGATCAACAATAACTACAGTGGGAGCGGCTTGCCTTCATTTGTGTTAAATCCATACTCTTGGACAAAGGTATGATTGAATGAAGCATTTTAAGTCATTTCTCTATCGCTAATATGATTCTTGTAAAGCCATCTGTGAAGGTGATCGCTTTTGAAGGCTCTGCTATTTATATGGTGACAATGAACTTCCAGGTTTCCAGCATTATCTTTCTAGATGCACCTGTTGGTACTGGATTCTCGTACTCGAGTAGTTTGCTGGGATGGAACATCAGTGACACAGAATCATCTAGACAAACTTATACCTTCTTAAGAAAGGTGGGGAAGCCCTTCAAATACACTTAGCTCATGAAAGCCATATAAATATATTCGTCGCTTTAGAGTTTGAGAATGGACCGGAAAAGAAAAAGATATAGAACTGTAAAAATTGCAAACCACACAGTTCACATGGGCAGCAGTATGCTCACATCACTGGTCAATAGATTACAATAGCCTTTTGAGCAGTTTTAAGTTTTAACAGGACATACCAAATACCCCCTTCCTCAGTATGAGATAAGATTTTTACCGCACCTGGCTCATTGACACAATATTTTCAGTTCATCATGCAAGACATCCATGATCTATCATGATTCATAACTTCCTGTCCAAGTGTTTTATCTATGTTGATTTCAACTAATTGGAATGATCTTTGGCTAGTGGTTGGCTGATCACCCAGAGTTCAACAATAATCCATTTTACCTTGGCGGTGATTCTTATTGTGGCATTACTATTCCAATCATTGCCAAGGAAATAGCAGACGGTGAGTTTTTGTTTATTTGGATCATCCAGCTTTAAATTTCAATTTTCTTTTCCAGCTCAATTTAATGAAATTCACGTCACTCAATTTAATGTGTTGTTCATGATGGTGTGGCAGGTATTTCAGCTCAGCACAAACCACGCATCAATCTGAAGGTACATACTCTGAAGTGATATCTGAAGCAACCTGTTGTGTAATTTTAAGAGTTCACTTTGCGTCTTGACATTGTGTTGTTTATTCTTCTTTCTCTCATTCAAAGAAATCAAGTCAGTGGTCACTTTGCATAAGAAGCGGTGTATAAAACATGTTATTTTCAGTTTAAACTTGAACATATTGGTCAATGGTAATGCCCCAGGGATATCTATTAGGGAACCCAATGACAGATGTGCATTTCGATGGTAATTCAAAGATTCCGTTCTCCCATAGGATGGCACTTATAACAGATGAACTCTATGAGGTAATTTTATTCACTACAATATGCATTCCAATTTTTGGAATTTCTTCTTTGTATAGCTTGCTCTTCTTGAGGCGCATGTGATATTTATTTTTATTGTTTTGCAGTTGACGAAAAGGACTTGCAAAGGAGAGTATGTAAATGTAGATCCTAGGAACGTCGAATGTGTCAAGAATCTGGAAGTTGCTTTAGAGGTGGGAGTGTGAGGATTTTTCTGTCTTCCTTGGGCTTCTAAGTTTTAAGTCCTCTTGGAACTGTCAAAGACATGTAAAATCAAAATTTCTTTTGCATTTAACAGTTGATTCAAAGGGTGAACAACAACCAAATTTTGGAGCCAAGGTGCTATACTACGGAGCCAAACTGCATTTCAGATCCCAACAACTGCACTATAGAGTTACCTTTGGAAAGAAGGATACAAGGAGATCGAAGATTTCTTGGAAAGAAACTTCCAGCTTTGCTTTCCCTCGAGTCTGAGTGCAGGGTAAGTTCCTTTCTCTAAACTTGCGTGTAAGTATGTTAGTTCATACTCTTCCCATGCTAAGAAGTTTTCAGCAACACCTAATTAATCATTGAACTTCACTATGTAGGATTTTAATTATGTGTCCCTGGTCTACTGGGCAAATGACGATAGTGTTCGCAATGCTCTCCACATCAGAAAGGTATGATTGTTGCACAACTATTCAAAGAGCAAGATGGGATATAATTAACATCAGTTCGGTATTCTGTGATGACATTCAGGGATCAATAAACACATGGGTAAGGTGCAAATTTGGGAAGTTACCTTTGGAAAGAGATGTTCAAAGTAGTATAATTTATCATCAGAATCTCAGCGCTAGAGGTTATCGTGCTTTGATATACAGGTTGGTATATCTCACCTTCCCTTTATATGCTAAAGGTTTAAGGGTCAGCAAGTTCATTCTATATTCTTATAAATTTGTATTGGTAAGTTGGTGGGTTCCATTTTCCATTGAAGTGCTTCAATTACTAATTTTACTTTTCCTTGCAGTGGAGACCATGACAAGTCTATAAATCACTTGGGTACGCAAGCCTGGATTAAATCCCTCAACCACTCTATTATAGACGACTGGCGACCGTGGTTAGTCAGTGGCCAAGTTGCAGGGTAAGTTTTTTGACTGACAAGTTTCAACAACCTTAGTCTTCTCTGCAAAATCTGATAGCTAAGCGATATATTCTTATGCTAGCAGGTATACGAGGACATACTCTAACCGCATGACATTTGCAACTGTCAAGGTAAGAATGTACCACTCCTTCTTAAGTCTAGTAATGATATGATATATTATGCAATCCGATATTCTGTATTTGCTTCTCCAGGGAGGGGGACACACGGGTCCAGAATACAATCCTGAGGAATGTCTTGCCATGATAGCTAGGTGGTTATCTCACAATCCTCTGTAGTTGAGACAGAACTTGTTGTAAGTGCACTATTAACAAAATCATCGTGACTGTTGCCCGTCCTCACCACGACCGTGCAGGATAACTCTCGTTTTTATGAACTCCTTTTTATTTGGTATATTTTTATTGGCCTATGAATTCTTGGTGTTTGCCACTTTTTGTTTCTTATTTGAATTTGGAAACCAAATAAGCAACTTGTAGAAGCAATATTACAAAATCACAGTTTCTTATGCAAACAACGTAAATTAATGTTTTGGACCATGATGGGTGTGAATGAGAACCCCAAAATTGACACGTTCCTGTCTGTCTTCAAGCGAGAGTAACACTAATGGCTGTAAAATAACGCGCTAGTCACTCTCTTTTAAGCCACTTACTCCCACTTTGCATTTATCGAATTCCCACAGAATCTTTTGATTCGCTTCTTCCACTTTCACGTTACAGAGGTCGTCATATTTCAGATATGATGCAAGTCATAGCCCATAAGGAACATAAGCACAAAGTCATTCCAAGCTCTCCAGATGCATTGACATAAATACTATTCACAACAATCAGTATAAATACATAAAAATATAGTTGAAGTACCATGAAATGCCACAAGTCCCCTCAACCAGAAGGTCAGAAGGAAGAATAATAAGGTATCAATATGAAAAGGGCCAAGCAGAAGAACGACACTGGTCAGACAATCAGAATCCTAAACCAAAGGAGCAATCTCACCACCAAAACCTCCCATATGTAGCGTTTAAGTTTAAGACCATAGCAACTACCCATTTTATGAGTATTCATCTCCTCAGTTCTTTGACTTTGAATGCTTTACAAGCCAATCAATAACCGAATCAATGTTGGTCGAGTTTTTGCACGAAATCATGAAGCAACAAACTTCTCTATCAGTTATCGACTTCAGCTCCCTGCACAAGACAAGCTCTTACTTAATATTGCAAATGTTTCTACATTTATTATTTTCTTGCGAAAAGGCAACCCCCCGCTCCCACACACACACACACAAAACCCACACACACACACAAAAAACCCACACGCACAGAAACACACATGTTGTGAGTAGAGTTCCAGTAATATCTTCACTTACATTTGATCAGTTAAAGCTTGCTTAGACAAAGCTTCTGGCTTGTCAATCTTGTTACCCAGGACCAGTAAAGGGATGCCACTTAGAGATGGCTTATTCAAGAGGTCATGAAGTTCACTTTTGGAGATGGACAAATTCTCACGATCAGCAGCATCAACAACATAACTGCAATAAAAAATGAGATAATCAACAAGAATCAAATAATTATATATCAACCTAATACAAATCACAGAACTAAATGTAGCTAGGCTAGCTATGCAGTTTTCATGTTAGTCCAATATAAATCTACTCAAAAAATCAAACTAGCCTTACACAGTGTTGAACATCATACTAAACCAGCTCATCGTGTTCACAATCAAATTAATGTTAAAAGTCACATGCGAGAATAGGTTTGACATATTGTGAGGCCGCCTTGAGCAATGTAAAGCTTGGGAACATATTATTCTACACGTTAATGTGGATTTTGTACATTAATAATAGGCCTGACACATGTCTACAAAAACTTTTGTTTTTTTACTATTCAACTAACTATACTTCATTCCTTCCAGAAGATATGTACCGAAAACTCTATAACTAGCTTCTGCACACGTAATCAAATAGTAAATAATGGTAGTAATTACGGTTATTATAAAACTTATGGTATTCTCGAGCAATTACGAAACAAACAAATTCTTCTCACATTAAGTAATTGAAATCGAGGTCAAGTGGAATAGGGGAATCTTCGTATTCTTAAAACATCACCAAAAGAGTAACTCATTCAACTCCTGCTAAGTTATGAATTTCAACACACTATACATATGGCATTTACCATAAGAAAATAAAGAGTACCCTTAAATTATCGCCAATTATAATATATTCGAAACTTGGAATAATGTGTGCCATACAGCTGCAGAATAGCACACAAGAAATAGAAGTTTCCATAAGTAAAAAGTAAAGTACAGTAACAATCCTACTAGGTAGGACGCCTATACCCCCACTGATTATTTGCACATCTCTTTACACACAACTTTCCAACCAAATCTGTGATAAGGCATATGGATAGCCCACCAGTTATATAACCATGCCAGATTTTCATTGTACAAAAACATTACTTCAGAGTTTCCTTTAGTAGTCTAATTTCATAATATACACTCAAAAAGGGTAGTGCAGCATATGAGAAGCGTACTTGACAAGCACATTCTCTTAAACAAATGAAGAGCTCAACACGGGTGTGGCTTCCATTTGGATGTAATCCATGCATCAGAGCTTAAAATTAATCATGAAATACATACAATAGAGTGGTGGCCAGACATTTGCATGCGATTAAGACATCCTAAATACAGTGCAGGGATTTTGGGAAAGTCTACACTAAAAAAGGTTTTGGCAAGATCCACTATTATAATGGTGCCCGTAATAACAGGAAAACAAAATCAGAGATAGGGGTCAAGTGCATACACAATAGCAGAAACAGCACGACAGTATCTCTCCCACATACTGCGAAACCTTGGTTGACCTCCAAGATCCCACAACTTGATTGTTACATTCCCTTTTGTTACCTTCCTCATATTGAACCCCACCTGTAGGATGCAAATTATTCAGATACAGGAAAATATATTAATAATGAGATTAAAGAAGATAAAGTAGCTAAAACTAACTCTAAAAGCTGTCAGATTAATGAATGATACACAAAATGCCAACTTCAATATAAGCAATCTATCAACAGAGCATCAAGAAATTACGCACCGTAGGAATCATATCTTCACTGTATCCACCAGTCTACAAAGAAACGGCATATTATTAGTGGTGAAAAAAAAAAAAAAAAAACGTTTCTGAATTTTACAACAGAAAGTTTCACAGAATAGATTACTTACAGCAACTACATTTACAAGAGACGTTTTCCCAGCATTCTGTAGTCCTATTAAAGAAAGCTCCATCTCTTGCTTGAAGAAGAGACTGCAAGAAATAAATACAAATCAGTATATAATAGGCACAAGTAACACAACACAAGTCATACACTTGTCCACAATAACTCCAATATAGCCTCGTCGACGACGAATGCAGTGGCTTTTATGCAATTGTACCAACACATTACAAGAGTTAAAATCAATTCATCCATATAAGGCGAGTGATAATAATACATGTGTTCAATGTCTCCTCAAACACATTACCAGACTCTGCTTCAATTCAAGGATAAACAAAGATAGACTGAGGATTCCACAATTCAAAGTGTCATAAGTACCAGAGCTAATTACAGCAAACATCACAGTATAGATATAAAAAGAAGAGAAAAAACAATGCTAAAGTTGATATTAAATACATAGTTAAATCAAAAGCTGCATAAAATAATTAAAAAAGTGTTCTTTTTTTTTTTTATTTTACCTTCGAAGCCAATTGAGAAAAGCTTCCCATAAACCCATTTGAATAGGAGAAAGAGAGAGAGACTAGGGTTTGAGGATTGGGCAAGAAGGATATATATATATATATATTTAGAGAGAGAGAGAGCGATCTGCGAATTGCTTTCGTCTCGTTTTGCTTTTTTTTTTTTTTTTTTTTTTTTTTTTGTGTGTGTTTCTCTCCCAATGATTGAGCTTCCGTCTCGAATATCTTTTTTATTTTCTACTTACTTTCTCGTCTTTAAATAAGGAAAAATAATCAAATTTGCCAGCGAATCTTACATATATCCTTGATTTTCAACTTTATTACCAAACTGACCGTGGATTCATTTTTGCTGCTAATGTTTGGAATGTCTAGTTTGCTTCCAGCCCAACCAAAACATGACACGTGTTTGCAGAAAACTGGTACTGTTATGCAATAATAAATTCTCCATTTTACCCTTGCTATCCACCGCTCTGTTCTAGAAAAAAAAACTAGTTATTTTTCAATTTCCAGAATTTTAATCGAAAAAATTTGAGTTTTGAAATTATTTGTCTTTGTTTTCCACCTCCAGTGCCTCCCATCACCACCACCTCTTCTTTTTCTGTCGATACAAAAATATATAAGTTGTTCTAGACACACCTATCTCTAAATCGAATATTAGAAAAATTCGAAACTTCAAACATACCCATATTCAAATTGACAAGATAATAAGAAAAATCTTATATTCAAATTGACAAGAAAATAAGAAAAATCTTTTTAATTCCACTTTTAAGAACCAACTTTTGATAATTGGAAGAACCAATTGATAATTGGGTTGTCATCAAGTTAGACTAACCATTATTTGAGGGTTTTGGTATGTTAAAGTTGGTGTAAACTAATAAATGGGTTTGTTTTGATGATTGGAGATAGAAAGAGAAAATAAGTGGTGGTAGATAATAGTCGGGTTTTGAGGTGGAGGTGGAGGTGGAGGTGGAAAAAGAGGGCAAAAGAGGAAGAATATTAATTGAGAACAGATATCCGTTTTTGTTTTTATATTTGAATGTACACTTCGCGTTTTCTGATTAGTCCATAAACAAACTAAGTATACAAATATTGTAGCAAAAATGAGCCCAACTGACCATGTTTGCTGGCTATGGTCTTTTTGGACAAGCAACCTGATCGTCAGCTTCTAACGACTAGAATTTTTTTTAAGATTATTGGTGGTGTAAAGTGTAAACTAGCTAGTTTGACTATGAGGTGAACAATTTTAATGGGTGCTATTTGATGTTATTATAAATGATGATTATCTTTTGGAAAATTAATATTATTCATCAGTGGCAGGCCAGTAGTGATAACTGATAAATAATCATTGGTGGGCCAGATGGCAGCTGCTAAGATAGGGATGTTAATTTCATATACTGGGATACAAGTGTGTCTTTATGGAGAGGTGTCGAGATTTTATATTATGGAAGGATAAAATAATGGAGGTTCCACTAGTTGGAGTGAATAAACCAAACACATGACATCCAATCCTTTTGATTCACCAACCACATTGTCTCACTTATGTAATCCTAATTCTTAATTAAGGTCGGCCGCCTCACAAATTTTACCTTTGTGAGTTTATGAACTGTGATTACCAAATAGCCTTTCTCAAAATCTTATCATCAATTAATATAATTCAGTCAATTAGGAATGGTGCATTTGCCTTAATTAAAAGCACCAAGTTTTATTTATTTATTAATTTATTTTCTAAGCTTACGTGCAAATGAGACTCGATCTTCTCAGCCTCTCATATACAGTAACAGTATGTATTATTCTTGCCAAATTCTTAGGGAATACAGTACTTGCTTTTTGTCCTTATTACTACGTGGATTAGAGTATTAGACAATTGTCACATGGCAGAAAGAATACTCGTAATTAGAGCATCTCCAATGGAAGGTGTAAAATTAGGATTTTTCAACTCTAATTGCATACTATTGTATAACCTATAAATATCCATTCTATACTCTCCAATGAAAAAAATATAAAAAAAACTTGACGCCACTTAAAGTGTCGTTTATCTTTAATTTAAAGTAGGGATGTCACTTTAGAAAATTACAAATTATCTATCTAATAAAAAGGCTTGGTGTGGGGCGCAAGGTCCTATCCGGAGCAGCTACCATTGTATTTCACAAGTTGTGATATGGCAGATCCAAAGTCTTATAGGATATGTGTTGTATACAATATAATGTTAATTTGAAAAAAAACTGGATCATCATTTATTGATACTGGTCAACAATGGTTGTTTTGTGGGTTGGGATTTTATCATTCGGTTGGTTGGGTTCGTTTGGGCCTAATTTGAAATAGTATCGTGGGCACGGGCTATATACTAGTAACTTTATAACTAAAAAGTGACGTGACTTAAAGTAATGTCTGAATTTTTTTTTGTTCGGACGTTGGTTAAAGTGTCGTCCGAGCTATTTATCAACTGATAGCGAGATGGGGAATTCCTCACCACCTTTATCAACTAATAGTCCACCTACTGTATACCACCCCCATTGGAAAAAGTTTTTTGACACTTGGAGTGTAAACTTTACACTCTATATGGTTTACACCCTCCAATGGAGATGTCCTCAGTGTTTAGCCTTATATTATTCGTAAGCTAGAGTGCTAGACTAGAAACTATTGTAATAGCTAGTTACCAAAGAAGAACTATTGTAATAGCTAGAGCCTAAAAACTGGATCATTTACGGGTAGAGCCTACAAACTATCCTATTGTAATAGCAAAGGACGTCGGAGCACCACAAGGACACCAACTTTAGATGTTGTACGATTGTTAGAACTTGCCAAGTGCCAACACATCTACTATATACTATCACCTCTCTCTATATTAAAGTGAGTGAATACGAGTGTACAAATATATGTGTATGCACGTAAAATATATCAAGATAACAAATATATGTGATTGCACATGTACACGATCGAGAGGAAACAAATATATGTGTATACACGTAAAAAAAATCAAATTTTTGGGATTAGATATTTGATTATTTTAATTTTTATATGAAAACTTGAAATTATCACATGCATGAATGGTAAATATTTTAACGTGTATGATTGATATATGTTCATAGATTGATGTAAATATGATTGTTGATATATTACTAATTATACATAAAATATTATCATGTAGGAAAAGAAAAAAATAAAAATAAAAATAAAAACAAGTTTTAGTGTTTAAATGATTGAAATTGTTTAATAATCATAATAAATAATAAATACCCGAATTAGAACCGAAATCGATAAAAAAAAACCGTGGGTTTTGATGGTTTTGGGTTGGGTTCTATAATTCTCATACTAAAACCGTTGAGAACCAAAACTGATAGAACCGCAAATAGTAAAATTCAAACCGAAACCGTTAAAACCCGACCCAAAATCGACCCGTTGGCACCCCTAACTCTACTAAGTTAATCAACATCTGACAAAGAAATTTTATATAACTCCAATAAGAAAACATTGCTAAATCAACTCTAAAAACTTATGTTAATAATTATCAGTTATTGAATTCCTCACAAAAATTTAAGAGATGTGAATTTTAGAAATTATTCCGGCCATATGGCCGGGTCTAAAACCTTGTCTATATACTAAAGCAGAGACCTCTCAGAGAGATTTTTCTCTCCTAGGTGGCACTCTAATACGAGAGATAATTTTTTTTCTCTCCTACGTGGCTTTCTACAATGTTTTTTACCATGCCATGTGGACTCTTTAGAGAGTTTGATTCAATTTCCACTTTTCCAAAAGAGTACGATTAATATAACTCTACCACATGGTTTCCTATTTTAGTACAACTCTTCCAATTTAAGTGCAATTCAAATTAGTCCCCATAAATTCCGCAATATAATTATGTTTAATTTTAGCACAACTCTCCCAACTTAAGTGCAATTCAAATTAGTCCGCACAAATTCCACAAACATAATTATGTTTAACTAGCAATTATTTTCTCATAAATAGAAAAGAAATTACCACACAAATTCTGCATGTATAAATAATATATCAATTATTTCCTAAAAAATAGGAAACATAGTCTTATTAGGACATCTCCAATGGAGGGTGTAAACCATATAGAGTGTAAAATTTACACTCCAAATATAAAAAAAAACTCTTTCCAATAGAGGTGGTATATCGTAGATAATAGAGTATTAGTTGATAGAGGAGGTGTGGAATTATCCATCTCGCTATCAGTTGATAAATAGTTCGGGCGACACTTTAACCAACGTTTGAACAAAACAAAATTCGGACGTTAATTTAAGTAACACCCCTTTCTAATTCTAAAGTAATTTAATTGGGAAGTCACTTAAAGTGACGTCCCAATTTAAATTAAAGAGGGACGTCACCCAGTTTAAAATCTAATTTTTTTTACACTTCACCATTGGAGAGTATAGAGTGTAGATATTTATAGGCTATACAATAGTATACAATTAGAGGTGTAAAATCCTAATTACACCTATGTGGAGCCTAGGTGGAATTTTACACCCCCCATTGGAGATGTCCTTACCCCCCAAATTATGTACGTATAGATTTTTCTTCAATGTTGAAATTTAATATCAACATCAGCCATTTAACAAGACGTACTATTTTAATACGTCTCTCCCAAATTTAGTACAAAAAACAAAGTTAATATATAGTGTCTGACCACCACATCAAGACATAAATAGTATTATATACATACTACGACATACATAATTTTGATGTCTAGAAATTATAGATTAATTTTATGCACAACACCACCAAAAGCACAACCAAACAAATAGAAGATAAGTCAATAAGCACAAGTGAATAACTAATATGTTGGGATCCAATTTTCTGAATAATAAGAAATAATAAATGGCTTCAGATGTATAAGTGGACAACATGCAATGATTGATTAAGTGTAGTCCAAGCACGCAAAGAACAAAATCTACCTACAATTCTAGAAAGTATTACAAGAGAACAGTTATTGCATGTTCAATTGCAGAGAACTTCACAAAAGAGTCCTTAGGAATCGACCAATTAAAGCAGTAAAGATTCTCCATCATCCATGCCTTTTAGGCAACACACTGTTACCCATTTGGAGTCCCCAACTTAGAGCAATTTGTGCAGGAGTTTTCAACAATTTATCTGACACCATACTTAATCTTACATACTTACGCACAATACTCTTTAGCCATGTTGAACTAGGGGAACCTAATGGTTAATATCCCTACAAAGTGAAGGCTATGAGATATGGAAAAAAACTCTACAAAGAGGGGTATAATATTAAAGTCAAAAACTTAAGTTTCTTAAAACTTATAACTCACGGATAGGTGTACTCCGTTCATTTGGCAAAAGGCACGCAATTGAGACTATTGCCAAGATGGGTGGCATTCCACCTGATTGACAGCAGCAAGGATACTTGAAACTTCCAAAAGCTCTCCGATCCCAACTTTTTTAACAAAAAAATTCTAATACCAATAGCACGAGACTTGCCAATATCATAAAGACCCTCCACTGCTTTCCAAAGTACTAGGAAATTCAGGTTGGAAATTTATGGAATCTATTATAGTTTTCACACATGAGCAATTGTATGTGACAGTTTTAAGAACAACATCTAGATAGGGATTGAGATATATATCTAAATTAACCAGACAATGTAGTTGAATCATTAAAATGTGAGAATAAAACCTCATTAATGATTTGGCCTTATTTTGGATGTAGAAATTGGAGCATGTATACTGATTACTCAAAGCAACATACATGCAAATATACAATGATATACACTAATACAATGATACACAATTACACACGACCAAGTACAATAAAGATTGGAGAAAAAAAAATTCTTTTTCTAGAACATAAACAACTTATTTGGCCTATTAGTTTAAAAATATCAAAAAAAAAAAGGAATGGGCTTCTCAGAACATCCCATATCATCAGTGTTACTTAAACAATTCAACAACCAAACCGTTATCTATATCACATTACTATGAACTAAAATACTGGACATGTTAAAGAGGTACTGAGGTGGGATGGTCAACGAAGTAGTATATTTCCAAAGAAACAATAAACAATGCAACAATATACTATACATTACTACATATTTAATCAATTATCAATTCTCTATAACGGATTTACTCATTCACTACAAAATAATCGACATTTGACGACGGACAAAAACCGTCGTTGTAGACCTACCCCGACGGATCAAAACCGTCCGTAAGCCGTCCTAATTTCCTCTGTCGCCATTGCTTTAGTTATGGACAAAATCCGTCAGCAGAGTCCGTCGGTATAGATTATCTATGCCGACGGTTATGTGTGGGATTGGATCCGTCGTTGTAGGTGCCCTTTGGCGACGGTTATGTGTGGGATTGTATCCGTCACTGTAGGTGACCTTTGGCGACGGTTTTGTGTGGGATTGTATCCGTCACTGTAGGTGACCTTTGGCGACGGTTTTGTGTGGGATTGTATCCGTCACTGTAGGTGACCTTTGGCGACGGTTTTGTGTGGGATTGTATCCGTCACTGTAGGTGACCTTTGGCGACGGTTTTGTGTGGGATTATATCCGTCATTGTAGGTGGGTTTGGTGTGGGATTTTATCTGTCGTTGTATGGTACTTGGGCTACGAATTTTGTCCGTCGGATTTTTATTTTTTAATTTTTTTTTAAAATACTCATATTTTGCTAATTCAATCCATGTTTACCAAAATCCTACATTTGAATCCATACACAACTGTCTAGCATGAACTCATGGGTATCAACATATATATATATATATATAACTTGTGTTCAGAACATAAAAAAGATGTTCAATTCAATTCTCTTCTTACAAAATAAGTTCACGTCCTGAACTTAAAAGAGATCGAATTCAGTCTAGCAAATAAAACCATATTCGTGCGATCACTTAAGTACCTATCGAGTTCACATCCTCCACCACGTCAATTTAATTTCTTAAAATGTGGCAAAAAAGAAGTCAAAATAAAAGATCACTAACTACTAGTTTTAGACAAAAGAGAAGTTGAATAAACACTTCAAGAAGATGAACTGCGAGATGCAAACACCAAGAACTCTTTAGGCCAGATGACAGCTCCTTGCACAACTTGACCAAGTGTTCTTTGCCATGCATTGTGAGGGAAAGGCAGGATAGCATCAGGCCTACGCACGACCTGAACATAAACTTTGAAGTTCCCTTCTTCTAAAGTCCTTTCACCATACTCGTGTTAGGGTCGATGTCTTGCACAACGCCTCTAGCAACAAGTTCAAGCGCCAACCTCCACGCAAGAACTCACAGTCTTTGCCAATATAGTAGGCATTTTCCAGCTGAAAAGAAAACATTTTAATTAATAAAGATTTCACGTTAAAACAATACATACACGCAAAGACATATTAAACTAGACCACTAGCTAGACCACCCACCCACCCCACACCTCAAGTTATCAAGTTGATGAAGCTCATAATACTCTAATCAACATTTGAAAAATTACTTCTATATAACACGCCACAGGACTACTTAAATAGTATATACCTAGAAGTACATCAACAAATAACAATAAGGACCAACGTACTGCATGTTCTATGCACCCCTACAAACCCATTTCCTAACTCAATCAATGTGTGTAAATGCGCACATAAATGTTCGTAGGCCCAAAAGCCTCTCACAAAGAAATCAGTGGCAGCAAGATATTCAAACACAAATTGAACCAGAATATTTACTAAAAAGTTGCTTGTATCCATAGAAAATATGATGTAACATAGATAACACTAAAAAAAACAAAGTGCACGTCAGTCCTCTTAGACTCCACCATTAATGCGGGCACACAGACACTTGCACACACGAACAGACACAACAAACAAACACAAAGACAGATACTTAGAAATGCTTCGACTAATTAATGTTCATCATTGCTTTTCTTTGAGCCAAATGATTTCCTGTACTCTGCTGACCCAGCAGAGAACAATACTTACTCTAGTTTCTTACATGTTCATCTTATCAAATAAGGTTAGCCACCTAAATCCAGTTGCTACACTTCCAACTATAACAGTAAAAATATGGCTAGCTTAACTACTGCCCACATTGACCAATCATAATCAGAACTTCCAGGACAAAAATTTAACTAAGTTAGGCTAATTGGTCTTCTGGGCTGGGCAATGATGTTGTGAGATCTAAAGGGATTTTTTGCTGCTACTGAAAGCAGAGTCAGCAGAACTGAATGGAGAGAAAATAACATGCATGGAAACCATCTCTTCCTACTACTTAATTCAAGACACAATGTCATAAAGCATAAAGAACAAACATACCGAAGATCCTGCTTCTATGTATAAGCCAATGACAAGCAAGGGAGCTGAGTATTTCGAGACTATCCATGGTTCCATTTTTGCAGCTACCGCTTGCCATTGTTTCTTCTGTCTCAACTTTCAGGAGTCTAAAGTGGTGAGAATGAGATCAAACAACCCCGCTGCAATAAACAGGACCTTGCAAAGTTGGCAGGCAATTACAACTACAGCCACACATTTATGTGCTCAACTATCGTTTTCTCCTTTGCCTTTTTGTTGACTTTTACTAGGCTCCACAGTCCACACTTTGAATGGTCTAAATTCTAAACCGAGCACAAGACTTTGTTAGTCAATGGCTTCTGACTCATAAGTAATTTACTGACTTATAACGGATGAAGATGAGAATAGCCCTTTGCATTTGACTCTCCTTAGTGGTTCTATTTTGATAGTTACGTAAGGAGACTTTCTGCGGTCAACAGAAAGAAGAGCCTCAGCTGTTGGTGGGTGGACGTATGATATTGCCTCCAAGATAGTATTTTATAAATCCAAATCGCGCGATAAAAGATCTTCATGTGTGATTATAGTCAAGCGCTGATACATTTAAAGCGCATGGTTCAGACATGCAATTCCTAGGTCGACTATTCATTTCGTTCTATGACTTCAGTATCACCACTCCTTATTCTGCTGAGGTCGATCTTACTAAGATTTAGTTCACTATTAGTGTTGAGGTTTGAAGCTCGACATAATAGGTTAGGTGGATGCGGATTCTAGGATTCAGCTTCTGCGTCTGGGATTCTAGGATTCAGCTTCTGCGTCTAAGATTTAGTCGCAACACCAGGTTTTTTGTCACGGCTTGCTTGAGGATGGTCGTAGATCAGAAGGGATCAACGCTTACCTCCTCCTACATCAGATAGGCGTAAAATGCTCTCTTTGTTGGCCTAGGAGTGAATTCAACCATAGCAAGGTCTATAGTTCGGCTTAAACGAGTACAAAATGAGATATGATGGAACTCTCTATTCATCCAAGCTATGACTCACTAAGTTAAGATCTAGTACACTACACATGGAAAGATTACGACTTAGTCACTTGAGCTAAACTAGAACCAGTTCAATCATTTCCTTAGCTAGCTGCTCTAACTCTAAGACTAACTGCATAGAGTGAAAGCTGTCAACCAGAACTTCCTTGATTTCGCAGGTGCAAGGACTGGGAGTCAAAAGGCACGGGGAAGCGCACTACCAATACTTTCTATAATCTATAAATCCTTAGTTGTTTCAGCTCTCCTATATGGGAAATCTAGTGCACCAAATGGAAGACTCAGATAATTGAGAGTTGGACTCTAGCAAATTAGATAACTCAAATGAAAGGAAAAAGAACTCCTGACTTAATGGCACTCTGTAAAGTGGCCTATCGAACTCCACGATAGGCTACTACTCTTATATAGGAGAATTCATCAAGTAGAAAAATCCATAAGGAAAGGGTAGCTCGCAACAAAAATAGCTGCACATTATCGGCCGGTGCAGGATGTATGCCTTGTAGGGGGTATTCGCTTCTGGGTTCTTTCTTTCTTCAACTAGAAAGAAAGTATTGAAGCCAATCAATCTCTCAATTGAATTGCTAAGGAAAGCTGCTCTCGCCTCTTCATACTCCTATGGATTTCAGCCGATCCCTTTTTGGTAGACCAGTCCTACCCACTTAAGAGTCGCCCAGGGGGCGTGTTTTGAAGGACCAACAAGACTAGCTTCTCGGCTGATAGATGGGATCATCTGCCTTCATTAACAGCCAAAGTCGGCGGTCAGGGCATACTTGCTCGTGGACATGTAGGGAAAGACTGAGAGAAAGTAATGGGAAGGAGACAGACATGCCACCGCCAACCCCTTCTCGCATCAACCGGGGCATGAAGTTAAGGAGTGTGGGAGCGTTATCGTGAGTCTCCTGAGAAGCCCTGCCAACAGATATATCAGTTGTTGTGCCCTCAGTGAAGGACCAATCTTCTGCTTTCTGTTTAAAAGATCAATCCAATTCGCGGTAATGAAGTTCTTCCCTAAGTAAGGATAGACCAATGAAAGCACCCGCATTACACACACATGCCAAGACCAATGCGTATCTCTTAGCGACGGCTATGCCACCTCGGCCCATAACAATGTTTTTGCGACTAGGTCAACAGGAAGTAGAGAGAAGCATGGGGAGTCGACTGAAAGCCTGGTCCAATGGAGTTCTATGGTTTTTGCAGGTTTTTCCGTAGAGCACAGGGGGCTTGGGGCATCCCCATGGTAGCACTGAGTCTTGTTATATCTGTCCATGGAATCCTTCCCCTTGAGCAGATCAGACCTGTTTTGGATGCCCTGGAAAACAAGGTCTAAACCCTAAACCCAACTCACAAAAACAAGAAAATGAGCTGCCAACTGAAAACTAGGGAAATTGCACTTAGAGCAATTGAGACTTTCTGCTTCTCCTCAAGAAGTTCCCTAATGATCCTTGTAGATTATGGTTTTCTCGATAGACTTTTGTTTTATTACAAAGCAGTGAAGTTTCAATTCAAGAATTACGATTTCAGTGTTGACAGAATTTCAGTGTTGGCAAAAGGAACAGAAGGAGCTACCTTTTATCATGTGAAACAAAATGGAAAGAGTAAAGAACAAAGCTATAGAAAGACAAGGAAAGAGAAGGGCAATGATATTGTCTATAAACAGAGAAAGTTATTAACTAACTAAGACTCTAGAAAGCTATTAACTAAAAAAGAAAAGCAACATGATAGTTACCGAGCGTACTATGATGACTGGGCACAGAATGTGGCGATGGAACATTGTCGTTGAAAGCTCCCTTTGGCTCATAAACATGCCTCTAACCTCTTCCATGTGCCTCGACATTTTAGCATCCATATTCGCTTCCATAGTCTCCATCCTCCTCTCAAGGAGACTATTTGCCTCCATCAAGCCATCATTCTTTTTCATCAAAGAGTCTCCCTTTCGCAGTACAGTTTTACAAACCCCCAGCACCTAGACCTCGGTAACGACCTCTTTTATCTGGCCCAACCACCTGTTTTCATTGAGCAATTTATAACATGTACAAAAACAAAAATAAATATTTATCATGATATTAAAACAACTATACCAGAGTAAATTGCGCCTCTTCGGACAAATCATATTGTAACTCGATGCTCGAGATGTGATTCTTAATCAATTCTGTTAATATTACAAAAATAAGATTAAAGTCATTCATTTTAAACTAAAGATGTGTATATAAGCTAAATACATACTAAAACACTAACCAATACTTCCCCGGCTTTATGAACAGTTTCCTTTGGTTTATGAATAAGCATATAGGAGTCTGCCCTTGTAATCTCTCGATTCAGAATACCTTTCTCCAAAGCTAGCTTGTTCCGAAGCTATAGCAATTGAAGTTCTGCCAAGAGATGAAGGCATAATCTGTTGCTCGCGATTCATTTTGTTCCTTTCACTCATGGCCTACATATTTAAAGCAATGTCAAATCAAACTAACATGAAGCACTATCTATTAAAACATTGACACATACCTTAAACTTATCTGTATTGCAATAATCAACAAATTTGTGCCAATCCTCCAAGGGAATATTACGCGGCGCAACTTCTTTCACCAAGGAGGGATCTTCATCTTCGACAAAAGTTTCGTACAACTTGTGCTTGTAGTTCCTCCATGCTTCATTCAGTTTCTGCCGTGTGTAGTCAGTATCTATCGTCTTCTCATATTCAAACACAAATTACGGCCCCAAAGTCTTAATAACTTTGTCTTTGATAGCCTTATTAATATGTCGCCAATCATCATAGCATATTGGAATGTCTCGACGAGCAATGTATCCCAATCTTGTGCCAAATTCACTAACATTTTCTATGGGTGTGACTGGTTGGCCTTTTCGGTTAGTTTGCATTACGAGTTTCGGACGTGGTTGACCCTCAATTTCTTCAATGCCAATTGAAGGGCCTCTTTTTTAGAAGTTGCAGATGTGGATGAACCCGAATGTTTGTGGCATCATCACCGCGACTACCAAACAACATGCCACCATTAAGCGTGGACCATATCATAATTATTAAAAGAAATCTTAAATGTTAAAATGAAATTCATTACCCATGTCTTCATTGAGTGATCATCATCCAAAGGAGTTTGAACCACCAGTGAGTAGTGAGAGTCCATGTTCACTAAATAAAATGTGGAATTTCATGAAGCAAAGAGCAAAAGAAAATAAAGAAAAAAAGTTTGACATTTCAAAGAGAGCATACATCCAAATTAAAAGATTCTAAGAACATAACATAGGGGAGCAAAGAAGTTATTAATCCTATACTTGTGCTGATTTTCTAGTCCCAAGGTGACACTTCACAATCAATTATAGTAAGCATCACATATAGATTAACAAACAAAAGAGTATAACCAATGACATAAGGACATAACCAAATAGTTTAATTTTATATAATGCAATAACCAAGTAAAGAAATACACAAGTCATTGCAACCAACAAAATATATAGCATGGAAACAAAACAGTCAAAAAATAAAATAAAAAAGACAACAACCAAGTCATGGTCTAGGGTCTATTAGATCTCTTTCTCTTTTTATTTCTCCTACTCTCAACAACCACAAACACATCTTCTGGGTCATTAGGTACCAAATCATCCTCCATAGTTTCCACATTGGAAGGCCCTCCTATATCAATATTAATATTTATCGGTCTATCATCTGATAGCAGACACACTTCATCATGATCAGAATACAACTTTTTTGGAACCTCTATGACTACATGCCAATCAGGATCCATTGGATCGCTCGAATAAAAACTCAGTGCAAAGACGCTCCGCGAAAATAAACGGTTCATCAGCCATGCGGTCTGAACTCATTAGGTTAGACAAGTTCACCAATTTGAGGTTTGCTTCTAGATCCATTTTCACACCAGCTTTGGGAGCATTTTACCCAATCACACTTGAACAAAAACAGCTTGTACCCCTCGACATCAGAATCGACAATTTTCCAAGAACACTATAGTATTCGATATAGTCTTCAACTGGATTTTTGTCCTTAGCACTAGAAAAAAGTAGTCATGCATCTTGTGCTAACACCGCTTATTTTGGTTCCTTCGGCTCGCTCATGATCCTTGGTGACAAAGAGAAAACCATTTACACAATACTTTGTGTATGTTGTTGCAAAAACCCGTAGGTCCTCTCACAATATCTTTGAATTGGACATCATTTGACTCTATGTACTCAACTCTGTTTTTAACCATGATGTGAAATTATCACACACTGTGTATCCTTAATCGGCTCGCCTCTTTCCTCCGGTTCTTCTCCGGTCCTCAAGAAATTTGGTGTACTTCCTACACATTATTTAACATGTTAGAAAGAAATTGCATTTGATTAAACTAGTATGCAATTCCAAACAATTATGTCAAGGTATACTTACTCCCCGCCAATAATCATATTTAGCATGGCTTTTTAATACCCAATTACGTGCTGCTCATACTCAACACCTTCTAACCCATATCCATGACCCACACCAATTGGCCCAACCTCCTTGATAGTATGATCATGAATCTTATCAAACAAATCAGGTACAAGTGGAGCTTCATTTTCAACCATCCTATCAAGTTTCTCTAGAATACCACCCCCTCCTTTATAGCCTGCACAATGAATAAGGGTCTCTTCTTTCAAGTAGCGCTCTGCAATACAGCCCTCGGGACGTGCTTTGTTTGAGACGGATCCCTTATAAGTCTTCATCATCCTTTAAACGACAAGACACACATTATAGGAATAACATTAATAGGAAATAGAATTTGCAAGATAATAATTACAAAACTAATACCTTTCAAATGTATACATCCATCTTGCTCCAAACAGACCACATTCACGAGCCTCCGAAAGCAAGGTGAATGGGCAAATGCATCATGATAACAAAAGTGATGGAGGGCAATGTCTCTCGAAAAGCACAATGTCTTAATCATATTTCTTTCGAAAGTACATTGAGTGTTTCGACATCTATTGTTCTAGCACATAAAGCACCAAAAAGTACAAATGCTTTTTGATGATGGATCGAAGCTTCCTTTTCACGCCATCTCTATAGGCATGTTGAATCGCTACCGGGAGCAAGTCTTTGATCAAGATGTGATAGTCATGTGACTTCAATCCCTTTAAATCCATTGAATCGGCCTTTGACAATATTAGACCAATTACTACTAAAACCAACGGGCACACTCGATTATGAATGTATCAAGAAAGCATTTCTTCTCCACTTTGTTAAGCCAAAAATTCCGGCTTCATAACGCTTTTACCATTCACAGGGATAACCAATACCTCCTTTTAATTTTCAAAAGCTTCAAGTCTTTTTGCGTGCCTTGTCATTATCCTTGGTCTTCTTTTTCAATTAAGCATCATTGCAATCAAGATTTCACAAAAATTCTTCTCAATATGCATGACATCAAAGTTATGAGGACCTGGAATGTACTTCCAATAATCCAATCCAAAGAATCCCGACCTATTGGTAAAACATGATTCACCTTCATTTTCGGTTATCATCGCGACTCAAGAATATTGTGTTTCGTTTTGCCTTTCCCAACTTTTTGCTTTTAAGTTCATTGTCATAGTATCAACCTCGATCCCAGCTTAGCCTTTCGGTGGCTCCTCTAGCTCTTGAGTTTTATCATAGGTGCTTTCTCTTGTATCATTTTCGGCTTCATCTAACAAAGGCAACCAACGTCGCTTTCTCATGTACACATGCTTACCTCCATCATGGGCCAAAAAAGCGCCTTTGGACCACAAGTTTGGACAACCAAGTTTTCCTTTAGTCTTACAACCGGAGATATTTCCATAAGCCGGAAGGTCATGTATTGTCCACATCAAAACAGCCCGCATTTTAAATACGCCTCCTTTTGATGCATCTTTTTACCATTACTCCTTCATGCCACAAGTCATTCAACTCCTTGACCAATGGTTGCAAAACACATGAATATCTTTACGGCTGTGTTTTGGACCTTCGATAAGTGTTGTGAGTATGGTGAATGGGGTTTCATGCACAACCAAGGTGGAAGGTTGTAAGTCACACACATCACAAAGCCACTTAACTATGCAATGAGCTTAATGATCCAAAAGGATTGAAGCCATCGGTTGCTAGCCCCAAACGGACATTTCGAGGTTCGGCAAACAAAAACTGGGTATTGTGTATCAATTAGCTTCCATTCCCGTGAGTCAATGGATGCCCCAAAGTGCCCGGAGGGACTTTCCAGCTTGAATGCCAACGATAGCCTTTGCTACCCAATCCACTCTATATAATCTCTTTAACCTATCCGCTAGTGGAAAATATCTTAAGATCTTCGCAAAGACTGGACTTGACCCCTTTCTTTCTTTCCTCAATGCTTAAAGTTTTAAACCTCGAGACCCTACAAATATGACAAGAAACCTTAGATTTGTAGTCACCCCAAGATAACATACAATCATTTCGCAAGACGATCAATTTTATCATACTTCAATCCTAAATCTTTGATTATCTTATCCGCATGATACATATTTTTGGTGTGTTATTCCCACTTGGAAGTACCAACTGGAATAGTTGAAGCAATGCAAGAAAAACTTTGGTCACCCACCCATGTGTGATCTTCAAATTAAATAATTTCACTACAAATCTAAGAACGGTGAAGTCCTTATTTCCAAAGATACAATTCACTCATCGCCTTTACGCAAATTAGAACTAAACTTAACATCTTCAAATAAGTCATTTTCAAATAAGTCATTTTGTTCATTATGTTCTCCCATTAGCGTGTCCAAATTATCACCACCAAGTTCCCCACCACGTTGTTAAGGGCATTAGCCATGTCCGCTTCATTATATGCATTATCACTTAAAACCCGATCCTTGTTCAACATAATCGATTTTGTGCTACTTCACCATGCACCTAACCACACATTATATGTTTTCACAAAGCCATGCCTAAAACAATCTACTTTGACGCCATCATGGGTCTTGGTCGGGCCTTGGTTTAGGCATTTGCCACATGGACGTGGTATGACCTTTTTATTACGATGGTGTATCTTCGTGAACTCCACAAATTTCTCTAAACCGCCTATAAAACGCTTTTATCCGATATTTTAAGGAAATCCAACTCTTATCTATCGATGAAGTTTAAAGCATCCATACCACTATATATAACAAAGAAAAACTAGTATGTAAGAAACATCAACCAAATCAGATAATTAGGCATCAAATAAATCATTTGCTGCAGGAAAATAAGGGTATGCAGAATTGGAAAGCATAATTTGAAGGAAAGGGTAACTTTAATTAAGAAAGGTATGCAAAAAGACTCATTAAGAGTTCAGCCATTAAAATGTTAAGCCATCTACAATGCAATGCTAAGCACCTCAAATATATTAAAAATTCCATGAACAATCACAAGAAAATCATATGAACCAGTTGCTAAAAATCAATTTATATAGACGAAAATCACGAGACTAGCTTATTTGTAACAAGAAAATATATTTTATTCTCGCAAGTTTATTTACTAAAACGTAGGCAATAATTACTATCAATGACACTATTTCTAACGCCGTTACCGCTCTAATTCAGATGAAGAGGTAATACTAGCATCGATAGGCCTAAAAGAAGAAGGAGGGGAAGAAGAAGTTTCGCGAGACGCCATTACACCTAGTTTACGAGAGGAGTTAGAAGAAGGAACAATGATAAATGGGTATGTGAAGTTCGCGGAACCTAATAAGAAGTCGAGAATATGGTTAGGAACATATGAAACAGCTGAAATGGCTGCTCGTGCACATGATGTTGTTGTATTAGCATTAAGAGGAAGGTCAGCTTGTCTTAATTTTGCTGATTCAGTTTGGAGACTACCCATACCGGAATCCACGACGCCGAAAAGATATAAGGAAGGCCACCAGAAGAAGCCAAGCATTTCAAGAATCTACGATGGAAATGAAAACGCGACGCCCGCCGAGGAGAAGGACAATGTGGTTTACATGGATGATGAAACAGAGTATGGAACGCATGGGTTGTTAGCTGATATGGCAGAAGGTTTGCTACTATCTCCGCCTCCAAGTGTTGGAGATGAGTTTAATTGGGAAGATATGGGAAATAATAGTGAAGTGTCATTATGGAGTTTCTCTATTTGATGATTGTACTAGTATTGGGTTTACCCAAAACAAAAAAAAAAAGTATTGGGTTGCAAAGTACCATGGCTTTTAGAAGGAAAAAAAAAAGAAAAATAGTAACATGGGAATGGATTAGGATAGAGTTAAAATGTTGGGATATGCCGATTCCAAAATATTTGGGATAGGCTGTGATTTTGTTGTTTTGTCTTGATGGCTTGATGTTGCCCCCTTCTTTTTTTAGGGGTACAGTTACTATCTACAGTTGTATATGTACAAATTTATTATGCATGAGTGAAAATTGTCTGTAAACTTATATTATATCATATGATCCCAAAATCATTTCACAGTATTGAAGCATGCATTCTTCTCATAATCTGCCCAAGTTGTAACTTGCAAGAGAACAGGAGGAAAAGAGATAGCATTCAATAGAGTTGAGGATATCATTAGCTTAATATATCAAATATCGATATCAGGTTCAGGTGATGAGTTTTTACACACCTTGATTTGGTACAGTTGATAGTGTTTGCTTTGTTAGTAATGGACAAAGAATTGGAACACTTTTGCTCGATCTTATAGCAACTCTCTTTCCTTCTATATGGTTTACTCTTTGTTTTTGCAGAAAGTTATTACTAAGGCCTTTTTTTTCATCGACAGACAGTGGAGATTAAGGTGAAAATGGACTGTGGTGGCTGTGAAAGGAGAGTTAAATCTTCTGTTTCTTCCATGAAAGGTTCTATTGCAAAACTTTAAACATATATTTGGTCAATGGAAAGAAACCACTAAAATCAAGAACATAGATTATAACTGAAGCAATAAATTAAAACAAATAATCGATTTTATTATACTAAACCAAATTAAGAGGTGAGAAGATTACCACAATTGCAGAGAGAGAAGGTCCTAGTCAATTGAATAATCACTCAAAACTACACAGAAAATAAGTTGCGGAATATTAGAATGGTAAAACCAAATTACAAACAAAAAAGAAATTTTGTGTTTGAGATTGAAGCTTTGAAAAGTACCGTCTTCAAGCCCACAAAGGAACCGCCGTCTTGAAAAACGTAAGGAACCACCGTCTTAAAAAAATTTCTTTTCTTTCAGTACAAAACTTTTGGGGGGAGATTTCACCTTGGCGCCTAAATATAAGCCGACGGTTTACTGAAATTTGTTTTTGCCTAAATAACAATAGAGCCACCGAGAAGAAATTTGGGATTTTAGGGTTCAATTTTGTTGCGGATGAGATCCCCAACAAAACCGTCGCCGATTTGGAATATGCAAAAGTTGGCTGTGACGGGCCTGGGCTTTTTTGCCGACGGATATTGTGCATCAGAAATAGAAGTATGGACTGGATCCGTCGGCATATCTATTTTGGATCCGTCCCGAAATGTCTATTTTTTAGTAGTGATTGCACTAAAAAATGTATTTAAAAACAAATATATCAAATAAATACCTACAATAACACTATCGAGAACGAATAAGAACTGTTGAAGAACGTAAAAGGAATTTAAATTCAAAAAGAATATAATAACTTCAAATTAATCCAAAGAGAAATGAAGTAATAACTTCATTCTCAGTTTCAAGTTTCAACTAAAAAATTGGACATAGATTTCACAAAAAAAAGGTCGAAATAGGAGACACCATGACACATGCTCTAACTCAAGAGACACGTACTCTTCACTCTAATAACAACTAAGTTTGAACCAATTACAATAGCCAAGCCTAAAACATATTAAAGTACTAGCTATTAAAGTCGGTTTATATATAAATCAAATCCGGTATAACTCTCAATAGTCTCAATTCAAACATATGAAACAAGTTAGCAGTATATACGTGCAATATTTTTGGGGTTTGGAAGGATGACATATCTGATTGCATACTATCTTTTCAAACAATACAAGTCACAAGAATAAAGTCTTTAGATATTACACACTAAAGTCTCTATATTTTCAAACCTCGATGAAGTCGACGCTCCAATCCTCAATTCTCGATAGATATTATGTTCATAAAGTCACAAGTCTTTTATTAGGAGCAGAATCTGCAGTTGAACCCAAGTTGTACTAAATCCTCTCTTCGCATAATTCATCCCCAAAATTTTCTTCTAGTCGATCAAGAAAGCGTTCTACGAGTAAAGTCCCCAAATCTTGTGTGTTGCAAAATTTCGACAGTTATACGACCAACATAGAGTTGGGGGTAAAAACGTAATATTAGCAATTGGTACTGACTACTAAATCAGAAGAAAACAAGGTTGATCACTGGTCAATGGCTTGAACCAAATATTTCGCGCGTGTATGTGAATGATCTCTTTCTCTCTTTCCTTACGAGCGAGAAAAGCGAATAAACACTAAACCAAAGCCAAAAGCTATCCTTAACTTACTCAGTAAGTCACAAGAATGCCCTGTGTCTCTTTTTGTTACTTCCCTAATGGCAACACTTGGTAAACGTTCCCTTTTAGAAAAACGTCCAAGATCATCATCATGCCCATTTCTTCAAAGGGGAATTTATTTCTCATTTCTTTTATACTTCTTCTCTCTCTGTCTTCTTCTTCTCATTATCTTGTACATGGTTCACCTGTTCCCTACAAACATATTTACAATAGACCTGATCCATTTTCTCATCACTTTAAGTCCTACCATGGAAGTTACAACATTACTGACATCCATTACTGGAGTGTACGTATTGTTTTTAATGAAAATAATGAATACTTTTCGTTGAATTGCTTGTATTAATCGGACTTGTTCTTGTTTGATTTTGTAGTCTGCTGCATTTACTGGTGTTCATGGATATGCAATGGCTTGTATTTGGATTCTCGGTGGTTTGGGACTTGGCGTTTACATACTTGTGAGGAATTTGAGCTGCACTACTTCTTCTCCTTCTTCTGCAATTGTAATCAGACGGCCTTCTGATTTTTATCGTTTCATTCCGTTAGTGGTGGTGGTGCTTTGCACCTTTCTCGCAATGTAAGCTACTTTAGCTCTAGTTCATATTGCATATGCTTCGTTATTGGTACATTCGTCCTTATAAATGCAGACACCTATTCATTAATAAAAAACTAGCACCATTTCTCTATTCTAATAAATTAGCTGAGGTTTAGAAAACTTGTTGTTTTACATGAAAAATGATGAGAGATGGATATGGTGAGCTGTTGATTAATTTGATACTTCTTTATACTCGTTGGTAGGGATGTAAATGGCGGGTTGGGGGTGGGTTTGCCTTCCCCACCCCCATTCCCGATTTCATTTTCGTTTCCCATACCCGCCCCATCCCCACTTGAGAAGCAGCCGGGGATTCCCATGCGGCATACCCGCCGCACTCCCCATTAACCAACTTAAAAAAAAAAAAAACTCCTTATTTATAATTTTATACTCACCTAAATAAACTATTTTTCGCCTATAATTATATACACTTTATGAATTTGGAATTAGCCTAATAGAAAGATGATTATAGTTTCAAGAATGAGGTATTAAGTTTGATTTTTACTATTGTAAAAGTTTTACAAATATGCATAATATATAGAAATTACATACACTATATACTTAATTAGGGTCGGGTCTCCATGGATCCCGGTATTTTTTACATCCCTACTCTTTGGGCCTATATATTCTAAATATATACATTCTTATAATCTTTTTTGTTGACGCAACTGCCAATGTCTTATTAAGTTTTGGATAGTTGTCCTTGAGATATCTCGTGTGAATGGAAGGGGGTTTGGTTTCAATATGAAGATTTTTATATTCTTATTAGATCAGCCTATTACATATACAGGTTTTCTCTTAAACGGACATAACGGTTATGTCCGTGGGCAGTTTATATAGTGTTTTAATTGAACAGCTTTTTAATTTACACTTGTTTAACGGATCGGACGACACTATATAAGCTTCTCAAGACACTATATAACACGAGTATGCGAACCGTGCTACGCATCGGTGTTTTTTCAAATCTTTAAACCTGTCGCTCTAACATCTCTATGATAGTATGATTTTTTGAATTCTAATTATAATCTAAAAAATAATATAAAAACATTAGGAGGGGTTGAATATAATTTGAGTGACGTGAATGAGATTTTCTAAATTATTTTAAATAATATGAAACTAATTCTAATTTCAATAAAGTGAGAGAGTTTTTGGTAAATTGTTTAAAAAAGAGGGAGCTGATTAGAATAATTAAGGGAGGTGGTTCTAAAATCATAAAATAGAGAGATTACAAATACACAGTTTGGTTGAGAAATTTTCCTCCTAAAGATCCGGCTATCATATAGTGTAGAGATGTCCGTTAAGAGAAAAAGCCTGATTACATATATAGTATCTCATTCTAATTATTCTGGAAAAAAAAATGGTGAATATTGACAGAGTTGCTTCTGGTGTGGTCCTTGTGGAAAATCACAAGTCCCTGTTGAAAATAAAGAAGTTGGAACATACCATTTTCAGACTAGCAATAGATACTCGTCGAACAATCAGAAGAGTGACAAGAGCCATGTACAAGCTGCGCCGTCTTTTATATCCATACAATAAGGCAGCATGTACCCAATTGAGGTTGGCTTCAGGAAAACTCAGAAATGAATCAAAAGTGATTCAACGGATGGTTTACAGGCACAAACACACCATAGACAGTGCAAATAAAATTTGGCAAGTACTAATCCTCTCTTCTTGCTCATTACATTATTGCTCGTTTAGGTCATGTTTACTAATACACAATAGGTTGTACTCCATTCTTTCTTCACTCCTTTTTGGTTAAGCCGTTTAGACTTACTTTTATTTTCAGGTATGGAGCGACTGCTGGAATTGTATCCGTTAACTTGGTTCTCATAGTTGCCGCTGTAGGTGAGGTTTCCTTGTGATTTAGATAGACAATCTAGAACTCACTTAACACCCCCTATATAGAAATTAGCTTTTGAAGTCATAGTCGATTCTCACTTATAAGGAAAACATGAAGAAATTGTGTACTGTACTTAATTGCCAAAACTAAAAACTGCAAATCATATTTGAATACAGTTCTGCTGTTGCTACATTGGTGGCCTGGATTCTTAATGTAAGCTAGTTCATCAACTTATAAGGCAGATATTGAAATTCCTTTTTAGAGTTAGTAATATGTGTATGGTCTTCGATCCACCTATCTTTTTCTCTTGTCCCTACTTCCTCTCTTTTTTTCAGGATAATCTTCCTTTGTTGGATTTTAACAGCTCTTTGTTGGATTCTGACAGGCGTCCATTTCTTCATCCACACGTAAGTTTTTTCGCCCCTGTTGAGTCTTGACTAGCAATGTTTTTGGCTGTTTGAGAAAATCTTTTCTCCGTACAAAACATATGATCCAATAACATGCAGGCTTTAATAAACTTATAAATTCAATTGAAAAGAGTTTGCTGAGTCCGCTCCATAAATTGAAGTGGAGGGAGGAGAGGAAGAAAAGCAAAATATGTTTTAAGTACCTTTTATACGTTTGTACGAGTAATCTCTTGTGCACCATGATAAAAAATAAAAAAACGAAACTAATATCTGCTTTGCAGCTTCGCCAAAGATACTTGTTCAGCTTTTGAGGAATTTCAGCAAAATCCTGGTAACAATAGCCTGAGCAACGTGCTACCGTGTGTGGACCCAATGTATGCAGACCAAATTATGAGTGAAATTGGATCTACAATCTATAAGTTCATTAACAAGGTGCCGCTCATAATATAACCGAACTCGATAACTTAGCTTTATCCGATATACGTACCTAACTCGTTTTCGTCTATTTTTCTTCTTTGCTCTTTTGGTTACAGGTGAACTCAAAAATTGCAAACTTGGGTGGAATTCTGAGATTAGATGAACAAGGGGAAAACGCTTTAGGTGGATTCTCTAAGATTTGTAATCCTTTCTCTAACGCACCAAATTACAGCTACTATCCAGGTAGCTGTCCTGAGGATGCAATTCCGATCAGCAACATACCAGATGTAAGTATAATGGAAGTCCTGTTATTCCTTGTACATGGAAACTTAAACTTAACAGGCACAGTGAAATTAAAGCAGGCCAATTAGTTCATACTATCAATGTGGTTCTTGTATTCAGGTGCTTCAGAGGTTCACATGCTACAAAGATAATTCGACCGCATCATGTAGTGTTGGTAGGAAGTTCATATCTGAGGCGTCTTATGACATGGCTACTGCTTACACTCAAACAATCCAAGAGGTGGTTAACATTCTCCCGGATGTAGAGAACCTCACAAGGTGCTCATTGGTGAAAGAAACCATATCTGATGTCCTTTTGCATCAATGTAGGCCGTTTAGGATTTCATTCAAATTTTCATGGTTGTCAATAATATCTCTTTCAACTATTATGGTGATTTTAGAACTGGCATGGCTAGCAAAAGTATACCAAAACAATGGCAGAAGCTTTTGTAGGTGCTCTGTAATACCAAGAGTTTAGGAAATATAGAAAATAAGGAGTGGTGTATATTGTTAATAGTCCCTCTGGTGGTCTTAGAATGTAGCCAGTGGTCGTAAGATACTAATGTACAACAAAGATACTTTGTCAATAGCAAGAAAGACGATCTGTAAATATTAGTTATTGAATTCTGTTCCACGTTGAATCACGTATACCAAGGCCTATAGTCGATTGATCGTGTACATACTCCATACAAGTATTTCCTGTTGCGCACTTGGGCTTCAAGCATTGCATCCACCACTAGCTGTCAAGCTCCTATTGTCCTGCTCAAAGAAGCCATATATGGTTTTGTTCTTGCACACAAAAACTCTCCTGTGAAACAATAAACTTGTTTTTTAGGTGGATTAGTTAGGGATGAGTGGATGACCCCCCATTATTAGTCTCTCTCTCTCTCTCTTTTAATTATGTCTAGCCATTTGGGGGGGGGAGGGGTATCCACAATATTTTTGGAAATGGGCAAATCACGTCATGATGTGAGTGACTTTTCCTTTTCTGTCTGAGCATAGATTTCATAGAATACTGTAATTTGTTTCTGGATGCTTTAATTGCTAGCTTCGACTTCCATACGTACACAAGGACTCAGCATGATTTTGATGTGGAATCAAAACCAAGCATGTGGAAATCATAGCTATGTTGCTCGTTAGAGATCATTGATTAATTGATTGTCATCACTTGTCCCTCCCATTTATACTAATTAGTTACTGTCAAGTGTCAACCAATTATTAATGGTCCATAATTGATGAAAAATAAAATCTATGACAAAGTTCGTCTTGCGATAAAATGAGTATAAGATGATTTAGAGATGCGTGTGATATAGAATGCACATACGCACGCGCTGCCTCTAGTATTTTGAATTAGTACGCTCAATCCGGAAAATCCACAGGGTTAGGAACTGTTCAAGGCTTCAAAGGTCAGGCGTCCAAGGATCCGTAGGCTAATAAAATCGTTTTCCTTAATCATACACTGAAATAATGATTCATTAAAAAGAAAAAAAAAAAAAAAAGGCCTGGACTACCACGTGAATATCTTCATAGGGATGAAGGTTCTGAGACCGTTGGATGTGTGATCCAACGGTTTGAAAATCAAAACACGGACTTTTGGATCACACATCCAACAATCTCGTCCCTATAAAAATATCCTCGAGGTAGACGAACTGGAAAGAAAAAGTAAAAAAAGATAAAAGTACACATCTTTGCAGCTTCCCTCGGCCTATGTAGTCTTTGTCTCTTTGAAATCGACTACTATTTATTCTAACAGCGATCAGGTCAACAAACTATAAAGTTGACAAGGACTCTTAACTAAGAAAATTTTGGTAATTTATTAATTATTTCAGTAGGAAGTTTTGTGGATAGATAATTAATCTAAGACAAAATGTGGCACATTTGTGTAATTCACAAGAAAAAAACAAACTTACTTTCAATCCATTAAGCAAATAATTTTATTCAAACAAATAAAAAGAGAATCAGGAAATATATGTTTCCAATACATAATCGATCAAGTTTGATTTGATAACTACAATATCAAATGCCAGTAGTATAAGCAAAAGTATATATTTCGCGGTTAATAGTGGTTGGCCAATTCACATATCCTACTATATAATTTGATTCCTTTTGTGAAATTAAGTTCTTTTAGATATGATTGTTAAGAAAATGTTGCAGGTGCATAACTTTATGCTGGCTGAAGAGTTAATATAATCCAGAGCACCAAATCCTTAATTTTCAATTGGGGCAGTCAACGCCACCGATTATTGATCCAAACCATAATATTTGTTGGGCGACGTAATGCACTTACTATTAGTTTGGTAATGGATTTGATTATCTTATCAACATTTTCCTCTCAAACCAATTCACATTACGGTAACTGCTTTTAAAAGAATCCTAACTGTGTACTAACTCCATATTATATTGTTAGGGAGGAGTCCGTTGAAGGAGTCGGACTAGAATCTTCCGTTCCACTGTTTCGTCAAACACGCCTAATATAGTAATATGAAAAATAAGAGTATTTCTAGGTGGTAGTATAACCGGTCAAAATCTTTAAATTTGAAAATATATTTCAAAATTTTCTGGAATTCTAACTCTAGGTGGCCTCAAATTTGGTCGCATCACCTGTTCGTTCGTATTTTTGTTCGCAAATTTGGTAATTTGAATGCGGATGCAGAGCGATATTGCAAATGTCGCCCCAATTTTTTTTTTTTTAACTTTCACCAAAGCACCACGCGCTATTGGTACTGTCACGCACCACTACTAATGTCGCGCGAGTTTTTTTTTTTCTACTTTTTCAATTTGGTGCGACAGTGGAAATGTCGCGTGAGTTTTTTTTCCAATTTGGGACCGACAGTGGTAATATCGCGCAACAATAGTACTCGTGCTCATCAATACCAATGGGGCGTGTGGTAGAGTCTACAATCTTATTTGCGGTCGATATTTGTGACCCATTAGAGTTAGTCAAAATTTGCGATCAGTTTCTCTAAATTTCTTCTTTAAATTTAAAGAGTATATTACCACCACCTAAAGATGCTCTAATTAAATGAGGTTCAAAATTCCAAATAAACCAAATTCCGAATTAGTAAATTCTGTAACTTTTGCATTAAAAATCCATTTGGTCCCATAATTAATACAAAATATCTAAACAGCTAAGTTCTTTTAATCTTTCTCCATGATTAATTGTACTTGAATACGACCAAACAAAATCGTGTACACTGTTAAAAAAAACAAAAACATTGCGTAGAAATGAGAAATTTATCAAATTCTTTTCACCAAAATCATTTATAAGAAAAAAAGAGTAACTCATCTTTCTTATTTTCTCAAGTACATAAAAGTATAAAACATCACACTCAAGAAGTCACAGTAGAGCAGAGGCAAGCTTTTTTTCTAAGTCACCTCAGCCCACTAAGTCATAGATCCAACCAAAAAGTAAAAACCCAAACTTACATATTTTCTCCTGCTTTGAAACACTTTTTTTCAACAAACCACAGCTTTGGGGAACTTTACAAACAAGTTTTACATAGTCTATATATCACAAGGAAATGGTGCTAAGAGCAATGTTGATTAGAATCTTATCTGGTAAACTACTTCAAGTTTAATTCTTTATGCTGTTTCAATATCTACTCTGCATTTTTTTTTTGCATGCCAGTTTTTGATTGGAATGGGCCTGTGTATATTTTGTTACTGATAACCAGCTTGGATTGATTTTTTTTGTTTCTTGAAATTAGTGGTGATTGTTTTCTCTACTACTGTGTACAAAGTGATAATATCTTTTAGTAGTTTTTTTTTGTTTTTTGGTAGGTATGCTAAAAGACAATATCATTGGCCCCCTTGTGTTGCTAAGATGGTTTTGGTTTAAATTTTACTAGCTTTGCATAGAGTTCTATAGTACTAAGTGGTGGTGTTTCTGGCGATAGAAGTCTATAACAAGTATGGGGAAGATTTCATTTGACTGTTACATTTTCATATGGTAAACTGTCTATATGTTTCAATTTCCTTTCCCCACTTTTGATTTGTAGAAGAATTCCGACATTTTGTTTAAAAACTTTTAGGTGTGTGTGCATATAATTTAACTTTCATTTGATTGGACCCGGTCCATATAGGTTGCATTTATTAACTGAAGAATTATCTTGGAGAAAATTTTAAAGGAAGAAAAAATGAGGATGAAGAACAAATACAGGAAATCAACTCCTTTCGGTTGCAATGCAGGAAGCAGATGTTCACTGTCTTTTGTTGTATGGGGTTTGGTGGGATGTGTCCTGTTACTCCATCTTTACTCCCTCATTAGTCACGGTGATAAGTTGGAAGGGAGCAGAGAGTTCCATTTGAATCACTTCCAGCTAACTCGTGAACTTGAAGAGACTCAGGACGAGGGTTTTCAGATACCTCCACCCAGGGGCAAACGCTCCCCTCGTGCTGCAAAGCGGAGACCAAAGCGACCCACCACACTGATTGAGGAGTTCCTTGACGAGAATTCCCAGTTCAGGCACTTGTTCTTTCCTGATCAGGGAACCGCTATAGACCCAATGATGGAAGCAGGGAATGATAGCTTGCATTTCTATCCTGGAAGTATGTGGTTGGACACGGATGGAAACCCTATTCAGGCACATGGGGAGGGATTTTGTATGTTGAGAAACTGGGGATGTACTACTGGTACGGAGAAAACAAGAATGGTCCCACATACCATGCTCACAAAAAAGGAGCTGCACGGGTAATTTGCAATTGTATTTATTTATTTAATTTTTTTGCAAGTTTGTGTTTCTATACTAGTTTTTGTCTTCTTGATCATACTTGTCAGCTTGCTTATATGTGTTTATTTATTTTCGTGGTTGCTGAAGGCCTTTAACTGATTTGTACATATGCTTTGTTGTTTCTTTCACATGTGATTCTTTTTGTACGATGTATGTTCCTTCGATCTCCTCTACATGTCTACCACATACCATTTTACGTTATTTTCTAGGGGATTGACCCATCTTTCTGTAACTGAGTTGAAAATAAAGGTATCAGAACATCAGAGATAATGAAAACTTCCTGCTTGCAGTCAAAGGTTTGCCTAGGCCTGTCACCTAGGCTCTAGGCTCAACCTAAGTGCTTCCTGTCAAAGGCCTTGTAGGCTTGCACCTATGGGTGCCTAGGCCCCTAGGATCACCTTCAGCGCCTGTGCTCAGATCATTTTCAAGGCCCTTCAGGTGTTTGTGTCCTCATGTGGAAGTAGGTAACTATGGAAAACCCGAAACATATTCTTGAATCAGTTCTTGTTGGCAACAAGCACGAAGTTTTTCTTAGATTGGATAACTATAATACCCTGTACTGGCCTATAAAGCTTTTTTGCAAGGTGCTGAAGAAAATTGTGACTGGAGTGTGGAAAAAAACTTGTGTAATTGGAGTAGTAATTATTAATAAAGCTTTGAGTCAAATTTTATTTGTATATAAGTATATAACTATAATAGAGTGAAAACATCATTCGAGGAAGATTATCTCTCCATCTTCTTGAATAAACAACTAAAGAACCTTCAAATGAAGAACAAGAATTTCAATGTCTTTGTTAGTCTAGAAATTGCCCATATGAGAGTTGATAACTAAAATGAGAATGGTGAGGGGCAGGAAGCTGATTTGGAAATATGTATCTTTGTTGTACTGTCCTCTAGTATAATGAGTGGCTACTCGGCACGTTTTAGGTCCTCAGCACCGATTGCCAAACCGAGAGAGAGAGAGAGAGGTCAGCCTTACTGTCAAAAGGTCTAATGATTTAAGGAGGGGCGAATTCTCGTCAGTAAAGCTCTGCTTAATTGTGTTAAGAGATGTCGATTTGCACAGTAGAAAGGTTCTTCTGCCTTTGACGTCCCATACCAACTAGGAGATGGAAGATTTGCTCCTGACCTTTGCTGTTTGGTAGATCACACACCTCTAAAAATTTCACACGTACAGTGATATTAATGTGGTGGCAATATATGGAAATGTCCATTGCTACATACATGGAAAAGATGGCTATTCCAACCTGTCCAGATAACTATCCCTTGGTTTTTAGGAAAGAACAGAAATAGCGGGTTTTCAGTTCAAAGGATCATTGGTCTGACCAGCTTATCTTGTCATGTCAAAGAGTTACTGATCTCATTTAAAACAGGCTTGCCAATCAAAAAAAAAAAAAGCTTATCTTGTCATAGTCTTGACTCTGAGTAGGGGCTCTGGATCACTGTTTGTCTAATAAGTCAAACAAAATGAGAAAAATAATTCTCTTCAGGCTTTTCTAGTGGCTTTCTCGAAGACCAAGGGTCTTTAGGATCACAGCATGTGAGGCTGTGACATCTTGCAAATGGATCCAGTTTCCTTAGTATATATCCTGTGCAGTGTCCATGGTTCTGTCCTTCTCCTCTCTTGTCATATTAGCTCCGGGGGTGGGGGCAATGATGAACTGACTGGAAGAGAAACTTCACTCAAGTGTGAGCAAATACAAAGCAAGTTCATTTCGGTACACAGTAACAAAGGATGTATATTCTGAAATTTAAGTGAAGAAACAAAGGTTCTGTTGATAGTGTTTCCTTCCAGAGTTCCAGTTATATTTATACTTATTTTGGAGCATATAAGAAGAAACTTTCTGGTAATAAATACCTTCTGACCCAGGGACTGTTAACAATTTTACGTGTTAACTATTGTTAAAAAATGCTTTTGGTTGTTGCATGTTTGATTTGCAGTGCCTAACGTTTCAAATTACTGTTAAAACTTAAAACCCTTCCATCACCTCCATTAAGTTGGAGTCTGATGAGATGTACTCTAACTAGCTTGTATCTTATTTGCTCTCAGGTTGACATAATTGGGGTAAGTTGCTACTCGTCAAAGGATTTGTGGACATGGAAGAATGAGGGTGTTGTCCTGGCGGGAGAGGAGACTGATTTGACCCATGACCTCTATAAACTGAATGTTCTTGAAAGGCCAAAGGTGATATACAATGACAAAACAGGGAAATATGTAATGTGGATGCACATTGATGATACCAATTACACCAAAGCCTCTGTTGGTGTTGCTGTCAGCGACTATCCCATTGGACCATTCGACTACCTCTACAGCAAACAACCCCATGGGTTTGACAGCAGGGACATGACCATTTTTAAGGACGATGATGGTGTGGCTTACTTGATATATTCTTCAGATGATAATAGTGAGCTTCATATTGGCCCACTAACAGATGACTATCTTGATGTCACCCGTGTTATGAATAGAGTACTGGTAGGGCAACATAGGGAAGCACCTGCATTGTTCAAGTACGAGAGGACCTATTACATGATCACATCTGGTTGCACAGGCTGGTCACCAAACGAGGCACATGCTCATGCAGCTGAGTCAGTCATGGGTCCATGGGAGACAATGGGGAACCCTTGCATAGGAGGAAACAAAGTTTCAAGAGACACCACATTTTTTGCTCAGAGCACATACGTTCTTCCACTGCCAATGCTTCATGGACTCTATATCTTCATGGCAGACCGATGGAACCCAGCGGCACTGAACGACTCAAGATATGTGTGGTTGCCCATGACTGTAAAGGGAGCTGCTGATAAGCCTTTGGACTACAATTTTGGGTTCCCACTGTGGCCTCGAGTATCCATCTTCTGGCATAAAAGATGGAAACTACCAAATGGGTGGAACGGATGAAGTGATTGAAATTCATATTGAATTTCTTTTACTTGCATTTTTGTCCCTTGTACCATAATACATAAAGCTCTGATTATTCTTTCCCCGCTTCTACGTTCTCTCTCTAATTACTTTTTGTTTTTGTTTCCCTTACTGCCATTGGCTTGTGGAATGTAACATTCTTCCTTCCCCACGCAATAAATGTTGTATATAGCGTCTTGGTGTTGCACCTTCATGGCTTCATTGTGTCTTTGGCTCGAATTAGGGGAATTAGGGGTGTCTTTTTTTTTTCCGAAAACCCAAATTTTAATTAGGGGTCTCTTTTTTATTTTTCGAATTCTGATCCGATATTTTTTCGAATTTGGCAATGATATTTGAGTTCCGATATCTGAAATTCCAATATCCGATTTTTCGAAAAATAATTGGATTGGAATTGGATGTGCTTTCAAAATCCGATCCGATTTCCGATTAATTTCTAAATTTTTAACATATAACGGTCTATTTCATATAGTTACTAAATTAAAACTACATATAATTTACAAACTAAATAAAAACCCTAGAAAAGTATAATATTATCTCTCTCACAACTTTAAGAAATCAATATTGTCATGTACATGTCTCAATTTATCTTATATTCTTATTTACTGAATTAATGCATTAACATGAAGAAAAAATTTGCTGAATGAACGTGTTAAAAAGTCTAAGTTATTTATTGGATTAATACATTTCAAAATGATTGCTAAATGAATGTATTAACTGGATAAAAATGGTTATTTTAAAAGAGAATCCGATTATATAATTCAAATTTCCGATTTATTTCTATATTTTGCAGATTCCGAAATTTCCAAAAAATTTATGATTTTTCAAACTTTTCGAATTCGGAAAAAAAATTGTCATCCAAAAAATAATAATTCGATCCGATTTGGAAATGATATTAGCATCTGAAAAAAAATTGGAAATTTTTCCGAAAGCCCTTTATCCGATCCGAAACCCCTAGCTCGAATTCACTTTTCTTCCCTTAGAAGATCAAAATCCCAGTAGTTGGGTCTTAAAGTGGTAAAAGTAAGCAAGGATTACAGCCCAAGGACAAAGTCCAATAATAATTTCACCTCAAGTCCACCCTAAATTTTAATTACGACTTTAAAGAAAAGTAGGCTAACATTAGCAATTTTCACTAATAATTTCGGCTCAATGACAAACCGGGCTGACATGGTATTCTTTACCTATGTAAATTTATATTTTTTCATTACATAGTATTTTACATATGTACATAGAAAAATTTAAATTTACATATGAAAATATAAATTTACATTGTTAACATAAGCTGTTTTTTCTTTAAATCTGTAATTAAAATTCAAAGTTGACTTGGGGCAAAAAGGTTTGGAAAATTAGCCCAATTACTTGAAAAATAAAGACGCCCAAGTGCCCAACTCATATAGTGTCCTAGGAAATGCATTTATATGTTTGTGAGGGTAACCCCAATTTTCTCTTATCAATTTTAATAAATTGGTACGGATCTCTTCCCCTCTGTAAGGGTAGAATTCGAGCTAAACAAGCTGAGCTTTACCATGCTCAAGTTCGGCTCACTAATTATATGAGCTTTGAATTGAGCTTGAGCTTGAGCTTGACTCATGTAGTTAAACGAGCGTGCTCGAGCCGAGCTTAAACAAGCCAAGCCCAAACCGCTCGGTTATTTTACACTATAAATATGCTATTTGAGCTAAACGAGCCGAGCTTCATCAAGCTCATTTGTTACACGAGTTTTAATTTGAGCTCGAGCTCGGCTCATATAGTTAAACGAGTGAGCTCGAGCCCTCAGCTCAAATTCCACACTTACTACGGAGGTTTGTTGCCAACGAAAAAAAAAAAGGGCAAGTGTCCAAAACTAATGGGCTAACTTTTACTTTTAGTTGGGCTTTTTCTATATTTGCGAATTTAGGCCTAGTCATAATATTGGGGGTTCTGCCCTTCGCTGAATTCATAAACTCCGTAGCGGGTAACTTGCCCGAGTGTATACACTGAATATTTGAGAATACCTTCCCAACACTCAAACCTCACATTCGATTTCTTCGATTAGATACGCTTGGCGGATAACAAAATTAATGTGCAGGTCCAAAATATTTTGCGCGCTCATATATATATATATATATATATATCTCGCGGTATTCTGGATATTTCAACTAAAATCTTTTAAAATGGTAAAGTGGCAAAGTCAGTAGTAGTTTTAATGCAATGAGCGTATGTCATTGCATCGTTTTATTTTTTTTCCTTTTTATTTGGGGTATCATCGTATCGAGTTGACCAGAGATGCTTCCACGGTGTATTTGATAATTCAAACCATGGTGTATGCGTCAGTATTAAAGAAAGGCAATAACCTCTAGCAACATGGATAAGATATTGGGTCCAAAAGAATTGTTTCACACTGCCACCCATGACCCATCCTGCATTGTGGTTCGCAGTAACCTATGTTAACAGAGCTTACCTTAATCCGAACTACGGAAATCAAGATATTTCTGTAACGTTCGTCCAAAGGAAATATGTCATCTTCAGAGTAGTTTCAGCCTTTCAGGGACAATTAGTTCATCAGGTCATCGGTTTGCGCTTTCAAGCAGCATATTCGTAATAGGCCTTGATTGATTGGATGGTCCGTGCAAGAATAAAATTCAGAGTACCAAACCGGAATCTTGACCACAATTACGTACACCAGAGTGACCCCATGGCTTCCTGGAACAGTGTTGCTGACTTGCTGTGCAGTGTGTCCTGAGACTCTGAGAGTTAAAATCGTTACTCTATACAAGGGCCGAAAATATTCCAATATACTGGTAAATAGCAACGATGTATTGTCGAGGGGCGACACAATTGAGGGGCACTACATCAGACAATATAATTTTTTTTTTTTCAGCATTATCACTTTTACAAGTACAGTCAACTAATACTTGCACAAGTTCTACCATTAACAAAATATACACTAATAAGCTCTTTTTGATCAAGAGCAATCACCTAGTATTATTATTTTTTAGGAAAAATGTGAATTATATTAAATATATAAATAGAGTACAGGTAAGACAAGCTGATTTACATCATGGACACAGAAAAAAAAAATCGGGTTTTAAACAAATCTATAATAGATCTGGTATGGGTTTTCTAGTCTAGGAACAAATGATTGTCTACATTCGCTCTATACATACTTGTCTTGGTTTAGAGTAGGACCATGTTTAGCGGCAGAGTCTACATTGAAATTCGCCTCCCTCCAGTTATATGATAGCTTCCATTGGTATAGTTTGGAAGTGGCTCTAATCCATCTTGGTTTCAGGTTCTATAGAATGGCATCATTGTTAAAAGTTAGCCGATTGATTTGGAATCAGTTTCTAACCAAATGTTTAGCCAATTCTTAATGATTAATAATATTTTGTTAACATTAATAGTGGCATTGATAGTAGCAGCCAAGAAGCGCACATCAAGTCAGTGTTATTGTTTTCATTTTATATTATGACCGCCATAACAGCGAATGGAGTAAGTAGTAGCCAAGCAGCATGCCACTAATTAAACCGGTGTTATGATTTGGGCCAGGACCGTGGTACACCTTCAAGATTCAAGTTAGGCCATTGCTTACACCGACGGTTTCCTCGAACGCCTCAATAGTTGTTCGAAGTTCTTCAACTAAAGGCAGTTCTATGCAAAAAGAAGAACAATATTATTATCTTTTTATTTTTTTTATAATCCAAGTTGTAATTTGTATAGTTTAGTAATTACGGTTTGAGAGGAGATATTAGAATATATTAGTATTAGTATATGTCAAATGGAAAGTCCCATGTTTTATAAGTATGGACATCATTATGGGGATATATATATACATATAAAATATTAAAACTATGCAAACTACAACAACAAAAGGGGAATATTAGAATATATATTAGAATATGTATTAGTATATGTCAATATGGATGTCCACTTATAGAAACATGGGACTTTCATATATTGGACATATCTTAATATTAACATATTCTAATACTCCCCTTCAAGCTGTAATTATGCAAACTATGCAAATTACAGTTTGAGAGAGAGTATTAGAATATGTTAGTATTAGTATATGTCCAATATGGAAAGTCTCATGTTTCTATAAATGTAGACATCCATATCTAGTAGTTGTTATTATCATATTTTATGTTAGTGTAAGTATGTAACTCTGGATAGATAACAAACTCTCTCTCAGACTCTAAACTCCAATCCTAATCAATCTCTAGTCTTCTCTATTCTTATTATTGGTTTCTCTAATATATCAATGTTACAACTCTCCTAACATCACCACTAACATAGAATTTAACAATAGCTAACTCAACTGCTTTTACTTTCGCTTCATAGTTTATAACTATGTCTCCTTAAGTGTAGCCTCCTTTAAGATTTGAGAATTCGTCTTGGAAAATTAAACCGAGTCCACCATTGCTTGGGTTTCCAAAAGCCGAACCGTCGCAATTTATCTTGATTGTGTCTAGTGGGATCCAAGTGACTTGTTTGATGGTACTAACACTAAATTTAATTCTTCCACTATAATTTATGGACAAATTTTAGAAGGGAACATGCCAAAAATCATATGTATGTGCAAGTCTATCAAACTCAGATGTCTTTTCTCGTTTATTCAAGTTACTATTATGCTTGGGCTAGCTAGATTCCTACCAGATGAAAAATAGAAGATCCAGGATCTGAAATCCTGAAGTACACGTCGACACTTGACGTGCATATATGTCAACCTCGTTTGTCGTTACGACAAAAGGATAAGTTATACATACAGAATACGAGTAATAGCACTTCCTTGCTAGGAAATCAGCTACTTTGTTGCTTCGTATTTGTTTGATAGGGACTATCTCTGAGTGGCGGGCAAGAAAATTTTTGGTGAAAACAACTCACTATCCCACTAATTTATCAGAAGATCTCATCAGTGACCAATGTGACATGGCATGCAATCTATTGTCAAATGGCGAAGATCGACCAGAAGAATGTTACCAAACCCACTTAAAATCCTTGCTCACTCTTTGGAAACTTATTCCAAGTTTTATCCTTTACGGCTTTACCCACCTAATATGAATTGACGACGCCACTAACAACAATTACAAAAAAACTTGATCCCTCACTAAATCTCAAATGATCTTGTTTATAACTAATGTCTTTGGTGTAATTTACAAAATGGCAAAAGTTAAATGTACATGTGCAAGTTGTGTCGATTCTAACAACTTAGACCCAAGGTTGTTAAACCTTTTAATTGTACTAAATTTGGATTAACTAAAGTGAAAAGAGTTAAATGTGATTCACTGCGTTCCTTAAAAAGACTTGCAACCAGCAGATATTTATATTAAAGTATGACGATAAGTACTATAATTATATTAAGACATAATATTTAGGCTTAAGAGTACAAATTCCTGACAAAAAACATCAAAAGATATAAAAAGAAGTGGAGGGCCAAGTCTCCTAAGGGCATTTCCAATGGGGGGTGTAAATCGTATAGAGTGGAAATTTTACACCCCAAATATAAAAAAACTCTCTCCAATGGGAGTGTTATACCGTAGGTAATAATGTATTAGCTAATAGAGAGGGTGAGGAATTTCCCCTCTCGCCAGTGGCGGAGCCAAGGGGGTCCCAGAGTACACCCGGGCTCACCCTCACTTTCTAAAAAAGAAAAAAATACACTTCACTCTATACCAAAAACCCAAACAGAAAAGAGAAAAAAAAAAACCCAACTAAACCCAACCTAATTCTTTTGAGAATTCTATATATATGCTTCAATATGTTTTATATAGTCTTGGATTAGCTTGTTATTGGTCAATTCTTAGTCCTTTGATTTATGGAAGGCAAGGAAGAAGGTTGGAAGATCAAATTAAAAAGGTTTTTCGAATATGTTTTTTAGTCTTGGCTCATGTTCCGCCTCTTTAAATCTAAAATGCATTAGTCAGATGATAAATGTCTATGACTTGTCGTAGCCAAAGTTAAACACTATGGACAAAGTTGATCGAGACACTATCTTGGACCTAATGATTGATTTGTAATTCTAGAGATGATGATTGAAGTTCCAAATTACTATTTATGACCTCGCAATCCGGTAAAAATAATTTCAGTACGTATATAATTCCTCGAAGAACTTGGAATAATCTCTGTATATAGTTCTGACCCCTTTCAACCAAAAACAGAGTCCCTCTCTGAACAATTGCATTACTCTGTGTGACATTAGTAAAACCTAATCATATCTAGAACACCTAAGATAATTAGAAAATAAGAAATTTAGATGCACAAGAATTGTTGAAATTATTCATAAAAATCTGGACATTAGTACATAACAACACTAATGGGTCTAGAGATTTGCACTAGCACATTCAATTTTGTTTTTTTTCATTTTGTGTGACAAATAATAATTTCAAATAAGAGTTGTGAATAATTAGTTAAAAAATGAGTTTTTTTTGGGGTCAAGGGTTAGTTAATAAAAACCCGGACGACACTCAAACTGACGTCTGAGTGAAATAATTTTCGGACGCTTTCGGAGAACGCCGTCCCTCTAATTCTAAAGTAATTTTTTAACTCGGACGTCACTTTAAGTGACAAAGTGACGTCCCAGTTTAAATTAAAGAGAGACGTCACTTCCGAGTTTAAAATCTATTTTTTTTTTACACTTTTCCATTAGAGAGGATAGAGAGTGGATATTTATGGACTCTACAATAGTATACAATTAGAAGTGTAAAATCCTAATGGCACCTAGGTGGCACCTATGTGGAGGTGTACCCCGATGCCCTAAAGAACACAAAGTGAGAGAAGAGATTTTTTTTAGGGGGGGAGGGGTGTTCAAGTCTCATCAAAACACATAAGGGTGTTGAACCCTAAAAAGAAGCTCCCCACTACGTGTAAATGTGGGCCAAAAGCAGCATCAATTCTCAGCCAAAACCCACGATAACCTGTTCTTGATCTGATAGAGAAAGCAAGAAAGAAGGTGGTGGAACTGATAGTGGTAATGTAGTGGTGGGGGCCTTTTGTAAAAGTGTTCCTAAAGTCTCAAAAACTTTTGGAAAACAGATATACAAAATGGTAAGACCCATGAATACATAGCGTGCAGGCCACTTAACCATTCCTGATACCCCCCACACTAGTGACTAAACCTCTTTTTGTTGGATTCCCCATCCGCAAAACCCACTTTCTGGCCGTCCTTAGATTCGATAGCTATTTCTAAGATGACACCATTAAATATTTATTCAGCACCTAATCAAACCATTTGAATCTCTATTTCATTATGTTTATAAGCTGATATCACTTTCTAACCGAACACTCCAACCCCCCCCATTGAACTTTTAGTCTTAATTAACTCTAATGAATTTGAAATATATATTGATTTTTCTTTGTCTACCCTTCAAATTATAATTTGACAGTTGAGTACACGATTAATACAACCAAGTCTATTTGTTATGGATTCTGTAGAGATTTGTGGAGAAGCTCAGAAATTGGCCGGATAAATTAATTAAACACATCATTTGTAGGACCAAAGAAAAGCCAGTGGTCCTTCTGATAATGTTTATAGGCTCAATCAAACGATCAAGATTCAAAACAACCAAGTGCAGACTGCAGACCATAATATATATACTATTTGAGAGACCCCCTAACCTACCCAGTTTATACGTTCAGTAGTGATCTGTTTGAACTTTGAACCAGTACATATTTTGAGCTAACAATATAACATAACAATGTGAAAAACCAATGACAATCATGTATTTCTTCAATTGTATCCAATTCAAGTAAGTGATTGCATGACTCCAATCTTTCATTTTAAAACTTTCCCTATCCAAATTGCAAAACAATCAACCCATGCAACACAAGTGAATGGAATCAAGGCTTCCACGCACAAGCCCATACAACCGGTTGATCCTTCCACGCCAAAAAAATTCCAGCGTCGGAGCACGGAATCATAGACCAGCCTTCCTTATACCTCCTCAAAAGAGCACGCACGTCATCCGCCACGTCATCACTATAAACAACAGAGCTGAACTCAGCTGTTCGCAACCGGTTCACCCACCGAGTCGCTGATTCTCTCCGCTCATTAGACTCACTGGGTTGACAAGCAACAAGGTCAACGAGTGCTTTCCCAGCAGCTCGTTCAAGCATCAAACGTTCGTTGCTTGTACGTGGAAAACTTTCATCCAAGGACTCAAAATAGACCCTGAACCATTTCAAACATTCTTGAAAACCTTTGACAAACTCAAAACCATCAACGCCAACATCAAGATCAGCTTCTTCTTCGACAACGGTCACGATCTTTGGTTGTAATCTATGAAATGCGGATAACACAACATCGCGACGATTCCCAGTTACTCCAACGGAATGTAATGTATTGATGCAATTAACAGCAAGTGCTTCATCGTCTTTAATATCCAAATCCGATAAGTTAAGTTCCGATAGATCACCAACGTGATGTATTACATTAAACTTAAATGGTACGCCCATGAGTCTAGCGAATTTCTCCATCCTATTCCCAATCTCTTTCATTACCTTGTGCACTGCAGTTACACCACTAGTCGGCCCACCTGCTTTGTTGGTCACCACGGTAGTGAGTCTAAGGTGTGGTGTTTCATCTGTTCGGGTTGCCAATGCTTCAAGCAAAGTAGGCCATTGGGTGCAATACGTATTGCTAATATCAATTATATGTAATTTGGACTCACCATCAAACGCTTCCAGTATTGCACCATTTGAAGCAACGTGACCAAAAGTCGTCCAAGGGCTAACTTCTTGGAATTTCAGTACCATCTTCCTTGTCAGTTCAAATGAGCAATTCTTCTCAGTTGCGGACGTTAAAGTTCGATAACAACGCTCTCCAGAGTCGGTTATGCGGCTAAACAATGCTTGGAGGAAATAAGAAGCGAGTTTTTGATCAGTATCGCCGTAAGGAGAGCTAAGTTCATTAAGCATCCACATGAGTTGTTGAACACGAGAACTGTTCTTGTCGGCGATAGCTCGAGCTGTTTCGAGAAGAAGATCAGATGCCCACTTAGTGGAAGATGTTGTCGAGGAGATAAATTCAAGATTGAGATCAGGAGCTGGAGAGAAAGAAGTGAATTCAGGTGGTTCAAAGGCATGAGTTGAAGTAGTAGAAGTGTTAGTAGTGTTTGTAGGTGTAGGGGTGTGTGTAACTGAAGGTTGTTGTTGTTGTTGCTGATAAGGGTAGTAGTGTTTAGAAGAAGAAGAAGAGAAGTCATCTTCATCCATGAAAAAGTTGCTACATTCTTCTTCTTGTTGGTAATGGTGGTAGTGATGGTTATGGTTATGTTTAGAAGATCTAGAACTACTAGAAGTTCTACTAGTATTGAAAGATTGATCTGATGATTGAAGACTAACTAACCTAAACAAAGTATCCATTTAACCAAAGACCCACATCAAAGAAACCCTGTAGAGAACTTTGTGTATGAAGCTTTTGGTGTTTTGTAATATAGAGGAGATAGAATAAGAGAAAGGGTGGGTCTTTCGTGTTTTTAACTGTGATGGTAATAGTTTATAAGAAAATTTTATCAAAAGGAAGTTGGCTTTTTTTTTTTTGCAACTTTTGAAGATATGGAGGGAAAGGAATCTAATAGTTTCTTTACTTTTGGTGTAATCGATGAGTAGATTTCCTTTCTTAGTTATTCCTTCTGAGTTCTTTTGAGAAGATCAACTGAAGTAGTTCTTTATGCTAATTTTTATAATAACATGATGTGCCTGGTAATTGGATAAAAAAAAAAAAAACTGACAAAGAAAACAAGAATGAAATCAAGTGAAGGGAAGTAGTGCTTTACAATTTTAATTGAGAGGACAGAAAGAGAGAATAAAAATTGAGTGGGAGCAGGCGTGCCAATTGGATTTGGAGAGAAAGCTGCAGGCGTGCATCATCATCATCAAACCCACCACCACCCCAATATCAACTTCACATTCCTTTGTCTCTCAATACCTCTCCAAACTCTGTCAAAATTATTCACTTTTTCCTTTTATATGCCTACATAATCTCTTTTCATGAATAAAAATATAATCATGGTTGTAAGTTGTAACTTTATAATATTCTGTTATTTTCCTCCAAAATCAAGGCTGCTCTCTTTGCTTTTCCCACCATCATATAATCACACTCATACAGCACACACTGCACCAATCAAAACTCCAGTCCACTACTTGAAAACTAGGTCCTCTCTTCTAGGGTCTTAGCTTCATTCCACTCTCCCGTCTCCGCACCACTCAGAATCACATTCTCATGTAAAAATATGTTCATTTTAAACACAATCCACATTGGATGGGTGTGTCAGTTCCAATGGCAGTTGAATTCCTAAAGGTAATTACAAGTGGACCGCTGCAGTGGTGCGGCAGTTAGGAGTCTTATTTGACAATTTCTCTGAATACCATTTATATTGCTCTAGTATTACACTATTACGTACTTGTGTTTGTTGGCGGTGAAATATGGGAGTTTTCACATTAATATCATCTGGAGAGAGATTGTTGCTATTAGATTAGATGTATGTGTTTTGTGTGTGAACTGTGAAGTACCTAGGCTTCTTGTTCTTGGTATCATTCTTTTTCAATCATTGAGGAAATTTCAAAATTTGGTTGCTTTCATTGCTTTGTCCTTTTCAAAAAAAAAAGAATTGGGTATTGCCAATTGTTCCTTCTGAGTGTCATCAAGGTGGACAGCAGTCTTTGTCCATCTTTCAATCCAAAGACCCCCAACAACAAATAAATGTCTTCTCCAAGGGCATTTTCATTTCCAAAACATTTAGGGGACGGCTTCTTTGTCTTGTGTTGTCTTGACCCCTTTGCAAGTTTATGAGTTCCTCCAATAATATGTAGGTGAACCATCAAACGTAATCATATTGTCTTTCTTTATTTCGAAGTTGCAACTTTAAACATTATTTGTTAAGCAACTAAATCTTTAATAACTATTCAAAAAACAGGAAGTACAAAGGTTCTGTGGGTCAGTGGGTCTAACTGTGTTATTAAATTGATTATAGATGAAATGTCATTGCCTATACCATGTAGAATATTAAGATTATTTCTTGGGTTAGAATTTTCAGACCTAGCTGGAGTTCGAATAAACAATACGAACAATGTAAATTGAAAAATTACGTTGAGAACTTGAGATGTTCAGCGTGCGTCTCAGAATATTCAGAACGCATACATAAACAACAGAAAAAAGCACTACTCCTTATGAGATATGATTGTTAAGTGACAATGATAATAGTATTCGTATAAAATTATAGGAAGAATGTGTCTTAAACACGAATTATGCCAAATAGAGAGTGGGTGCATTTGATTATTGCCACAATATTCAACATGATGACATTGCAATTGAAATATGCTATAACGTGGAAACTGTAATGACAAATTTAAATCTCAAATGAGAATCGGTTGCAATAGGTGCAAGGACAGAATTGCACTCCGAGGTGCAATGTGAGCCGGTAGTATGCTTTGGGGTTGTAAAACGATGTTTACTGAGGTTTATTCACAATGTTGATGGAGCGCTAATCTCAAGAGTTGCGAATGTTCACCTCTTAGGAGAATTTGCCCCTAACAGCGTCTGCAGAGTGGAAGGTAAAAAATATTCGTAGAAGACTACCAAGTAGGTATAGTAAAGTGCTTAGGCGACAGGAGACTGTTCATGGTCAGTCGCTTGGGAATAACTCCCACTCTGAACAGATTAGGGTGTATGTATGATCATAGAATGCTCTCGAAGTCAGGAGACTATTCTTGTCGCTTGTTCATGCAAAATAAAATATTTTAACGGACTTGTTTGATAAAACTTATAATTTACACAGATCCTACTACATATTTTACATACCTCATCATCTTCCGGGTTCTTTTCAAAATGATGGGCTAGATAACTTCTTACCACGTGAAAGGAGTAGATCTCAAGGTTGTTGATTTTTTAACCTTACTGTCTTACTGAGGCCGTTTTCAGATGGGGACTATAAGGACCACGAGTACAACCTGAGGAGCGTGATGGAAGGCTCATGGAAACAGTCCTGAACGCTCAATGTCTTGCTTCAATTGCTTAGGCTATGTACATAACGGCTTACCCATTGCAAGGTCACTTACGCGTAACAGGATCAATAGAGATATCCCTACTTCCTGCAAAATTAGATGAGTTTGTTTGGCTTCAGAGGAAGAAACCAATAAATATATGCAAAACACACATACAAAGAGTAGATAGAGTTAGAAGAGGTTAAAAATACGGAGTAGACAGAGTTGGAAGAGGATACAAATTTTACACTCTTGTAAACCTACATAAATTTTTCCAAGCACTCTTGTAGTTGCAGAGAAATGAACATATCATACTGGCTTCCGATCATACTTCCGTTGTGGCGTTGTCCACCATGACAAGACACAAAATCAAACAGATATTTAATTAAGCATTTTTCCCCCGTTTAATTTATCTTGCGGAGAAACAGGAAGGAAGATGCAAAAGTTTGCAATCATCCGATTCATGGAATTAATCAAAAACATTAGACCACAGATTCCTCAATCTTGATCTAATCCAAACTTTCTGATCACATCAAACCAACCCTATATCAACTTCAATCCATTGCGCAGCTGGACAGTCATAAAGGGAAAACTGTCTAGGAACATCTGATGCTCATAGTTTTTAATAAAAAATGACCAAGACAAGCGTGTAGAAATGGCAAGACGTCAAGTACTAGCCATTGGTGCCTCATCAACTAATTTTGTATAATCTGAATATACAGCAGTGACCTGGCTCACCTCTTACAAGCACTTCATCCATTGGTATAATGGTAAAACCCTTCAAGAGTCTCTACCAGGCAGAGAAGTTCTTATACTCTACTCCTGAACCACCTACTTTTCTTTTCTTGGGAATACCATTTCCTTCCAAACCGCTGTCAGTAAGAGCTGCAGTTGGGGTGCTCCTTGCTGTCAAATACTTGCCTACACCTCTACCAACAGCTGCAGAATCTGTCGCTCCTGTCCCAGGGTTGCTATACCATGAACCCATCTTGTCCTGAAATGCAACAGAAAATTACATCAATCAATTACTTGAGTGAATACCTACAATACGTTGATACTGTCATACTGGTATTCAAGGAGAGTATAAAACTCACATTTTCTTCATCAACAGTACTCTGTTCATTTTTGTTGCTATCTTCCTCTTCTTCATCAGGTTCTGCGTAGGGATTCACAAATACTGTGACACTAGTAATTTTTATTTCTTCCTGCAAAGTGCACAGCGATAATATGTTAGGCTAAAAGTGTATCCTTAGAACAAAACAATGAAAGAACAAATAAGGCAATCAAAACAGAACTTGATAAACACAAAAGGCTGAGAAAACCAAAACAGAAAGAGGAAAACAAGAACTTGATAAAAACTGCTCAAAAGGCTTGAGAACGAAACCACATAGTAAAGAAACAGAAAAAAACAGTGCAAAAATCAAAAACAAAACCTCTCAACTCTGACCTCCTGTAAATGTATTGGCCCCTCACTCAGTTGAATTTCCTCCAAACATGTGCTAAACCCAATCGGAAAATTCAAAAATACAAACCAAGATAGACTCTGAAGCCATACAGTTAAAGGCGCGGATGTGGGGATGAGCCTACGGGAATAGATTAGAGAGTCACGATTCATTCGTAGTTCAGAACCAAAAACCTTTTAGATGTAAATATTTTCCAATGAGTAGCATGTCATTTGTCATAGATTGGTCTATTATTCAAATGCCTAAAAGCATGACCTCCATCTTGAGATCTAAATTGCAGCTAAAATCACCAAAAAGGTGAAACCTGTTCATTAGACGAAACTAATAAAACAATAACGTAAATGGCAACTTTGTCTAGATTACTAAACATCATCCAATGGCCAATTTTCAAAATGGACTCACTAGCTTCCTAGTGAAGCTAATCACTAAGAAACAAACCAGATACATAAGCATGAATTTTCGACTCATTCAAAACACAAACTTAAGTACAGAGCAACAACCAAAAGCTAATCTTTTTTTTTTGATAGGCAAGCGGGGTTATTTAGAGGTCCCCAAAAAGCTAGAGTGGAGTGGTGAAATGAATATTTAACAATAGCATAAGTAATAATAGCAGCAACGATGACGGTTAGAGTTATGATACATCACGCATAAACAATACAACCACTGTGATCAGGCTCTGACTGATCTGCAAATAGTGCGAAATTGCTCAATCCCAGTTAATATGTCCAAAGGTGAAAAAAAATGCCTTTAATAAGTTTCTAAATTGAATTCATTCCTATTCATCTAATAAAAAAACAAGGATAAGATATTTTCTTACCAAAGGGCGGTCATCGTCATCAACAGGTACTTTCTCCATCACCGCTAGGGTAGTCAGGCCACCTACAACTCCACCAAAAACAGTGTGTTTGAAATTTAGATGATTCGCTGACTTGTACAGGATGAAGAACTGGGAACCATTTGTGTGAGGACCACTATTTGCCATACTGACAACACCTCTTCCTGAGTGAACTAATTTTGAGTTCAACTCATCTTTGAAAGGCTTTCCCCAAATAGACTCACCCCCGCTTCCAGTACCAGTTGGGTCCCCACCCTGAATCATAAAATTCCTACATAACATGGACAATGCTGCACTGTGATTTTTGAATCATTAAAGATAATGAAAAATATATGAAAAAAAATAATTGCAGTGATAAATACCTAATATTTCGATGGAAAACAATACCATTGTAGTAGCCACGTTCACATAGTGTGATAAAGTTCTCACATGCTCTGGGTGTTATGTCACAGTGCAGTTCAATATTCAAGTCACCATGAGTTGTGTGCATCTGAACATACCCTTTCTTCTTAGGATTTTTCTCAACTTTGACATATTCATACTCATTAGTGGTTACAGGATCATAAGACGTAGATGTGAAGGACCGTGAAGCCGCACCAGTAGTATATCGGCTTTTTACCTGAAATCGGGTAAACCAAAAGAATCAGATTTTTATTTCTCATACGTATCATGAGAGAAGAGAACACTTCTATAGAATTTCATGATGACGGTCGTTATGCTAGACAGATGATTGTCATTGATAAAGATGAAGATGGTTAAGACAAAACTTGAAATATCAAACTCATCACTTGGAAATGTCACTTTCTTTCATAATTATACAATTATCTGAGAAATTTCTGAGTAAAAATGTGTCAAACTCCAATATTAAACAATTTCAGCTTCAGTTTTAGCACACAGGTTATCCAACTTATCAATCAAAACATTGTAACTTGTGAGAAAATTCAGTTCAATTTTTTCAGCCGTTCATTCAATTCAATTTCACAGAAAGCTAGTTAAGTTTATTATGAAGAGAAACTAACCATTTTGGCATTAACGGGCGTGCGGTCACCTGCCATATGCATGGCGATGCGAGCAGCAGTTTTGTCACTTGAGGTAGCTTTAGCAGCTGCAGCACTTCTCCCATGAACTGAAGCAGATGCAGCATCTACAATACTGTATGCCTGGGGTCCATTTTTACTTGATTTAGAGTCCTCTTTAATGCGAGATCTAGCAGATAGAACTGCAGCAAGTGCAGCAGCTCTTTCATTTATTGCTTTCTCACCGCCACCACCATGTAATGCTGTTTGCTTCCCCTTCTCAGTTCCAAGCTCCTTTAACATTTCCTTAATATCCCCAATTACATTTATGTTATAAGCTGGATCTGAGCTCATTTTATTTAATTCTGAGGAATACAAAGAACAAACACAAAATTCAATCAAGGAAAGCACAAACATCAGAACATACTGAAGCAAATGGAATAAACTACAGGGTAAGCTACCTTCATCATCAAGTTGCAGTCTGTTTCTAACGTGATCAAATTCCACCAGGACCTTGCTATCAAGTCTATTTGGATTCTTCATAAAAAAAAAAAAATTAAAAAACAGTAAGAACTCCGTCTGTAAATTACATAAAACAACAGGCAATCTTTGGACACTAGCACATACCTGAATTGTTATCAGGTCCTCCTTAGTGAATGGTTCATCTGTGAGAAGTTCCTTCCAGTTTTTGGTCTTTATATTCAGTTCTTTAATTGCCTTCACAAAAACAAAATATAGTGCCAATTTAGGGGTGAACAACAACAAGAGAAAATACAAAGTTTGGCAGAGAATGCAAATGGTAACTACAAAAAAGAGTAACAAACCTCGTAACAGAACACATTCCCTGTAGTCTTTACAGCAACAATGTGTGTAAACTCTGTGAAGGCTTTATTCAGAACTGGGCAATGAAATTCTCCTAGCATAAAAGTAAAAGAGAATTTCTTATCAACAACAGTAAGTATTCGGAAGTTCTGAAACCAATGTATAATCTCCTTCTGAAACCAACAGGCTTAACTTATAACATTAGTGAATGCCATCTGACATCAGTTTCATTATTTTCACTGAACGCAAAATTGAAACAAACCCTACTAACTAGTCAATATTAGAATAACATGCACATAAATGAAGTTTACAAAAGTAGAATTTAATGCACCATGTGAAAGAATTGTATTATGTTTCCCAATAACACAAGTTTCTGAGTTTTAGCTCACCAAAAAAAGTGAAAATATCTAAATGGTGTCAAGAAGGAGGTAGACATATATTTTACCCTTCACCAATACATCAGTCGCGAAGGAACATTTTTTTCACATTTTCCTTTTTGACAATCTAATAAGACGAGCCACACAAGAACGTAAAAGAGGGAATTTAATAACTCAATGAGGCAATTATGTTTTTAATATTCCACTGCAGCTCTGTCTCCACGATTATTGTCTAAGACCTACCCTTGGCAACAACTACTTTTTATCTAGGTTACATGGACACGCCATATTTTGAAAAAAATATTCGGATTGGAACTATCCATGTCGAACACACACGGACACATATTGTATTTAATTTTCAAATTTCTGATTTACCATCTAATTTAATAAATTTATAATTATTAAAAATTAATTAATTATTCCTATTTTAGTTCAAAGCATTGGGACACCGACACACACGCGTTCAATGTTCTTTTTATCTTTAGGGCTTATTCTTGGAACTAAGTTGCCTAGTTATTTCAAAGACACCACATTTTAGTTCAAAGCATTGTCTTCTTCCTAAGAAAAAATATAAAAAAACAAGGGAAGTCGAGACGGCTAACCATCAGAATTCTTGTGAAACGTAAGCGGGATGAGATCTTGTGGCTTAAGTGGAACTCCAGTAACAGGATGCTTCCCATATTTCTTTATATACGGCATTATATGCCTGGAAATCAAATTAATTCAACATAACACACAAACATTATAAATTTATAATACACTTGATTGTAAGTTGTAACATATAGAAAAACTCACAATATGTCGAAAACGCTGCCATCAATTGTACAAACTGGGTCTTGAAACGGAGTGAATGTGAGCCTAGTGTGAAATTTCAGAGTCAGATTAATTAGAAACATGTTTATAATAAACTGTTAATGAATTGTAAGTTAAGGTTACTTACGAGCAGCAATAGTAGGGAAGACGTTTGAAAGGGACAACCTCTTTGGATTTTGCACCGCCCCATTCGGTTGCCCATTCTGTCTTGGTTAAAAACATTCGATCCTTGCTGTGCTGTTTCTTCCCCATATCTCCAAATCTACAGTTTCTCAATTGGTTTACGTTCAATTGTAGTCAATCAAATAAATTGTTTCCTTCTTCTTCACAAAAAAAAAATATTATCTCGAGAGTGTTTAAGGCAAGGCCTAAAATATCGCGGATATATCTCGGTAAATTGGTACATCGATATCGATATTTTCGATATATATCTACCGAATATTGAATTCTTTTTTTCCCGAGATATATCGGAATTTCCGATATGAAACTTTATATCGTCTAGATAATCGATATATCCGATATTTATGATATATATCATTTGATTTTTTTACCATTTTTTAATATAAATTCGATATTTCCAATATATTTCCGATATTATATTTTCGATATATCCGATATTTCCAATATTTTAAATAGTTTGGACTGGTCACGAAAAAAATGAATATATCTGAAATTTCCGATATATCCGATATATATCGGTTTTTAGGTACACCGATATATTTATCGATATCGATATTTTGAGCCTTGGTTTAAGGAAGTGGGCTTGGATATTTCAGAATTCCAACAAATCCAAAAACCAAAATTTATTAAATTTTGACTCCTATCACATTCGGAATTTCGGATATTTCAACTCTATATTTGGAATTCTGGTTTTTTAAAAAACCAAAATTTCGGGTGAAATTCCGAAATTTTGTTCGGAATTACGAACTATCATACAATACGACTAGGCACCACCTAGACAGCCGCTTAGGCCGTTTTTTAGAACACTGTTTGTTTGTCGGAGGAGTGGAATTACTCAGTTTTTTTTTTTTTTTTTTTTTGGATAATACTCAAAAAAGTAACTACCATATATATGAATAGATTTTGTTACTAAAAACCTCAGTGACCAAAATAAAAATCTATTTCCCCTAACTACACGGAGAAAGCTCATGATCTCTAATTTTATGTATTTTGAGAAACAACACTTTTGAAGTGTTTTTCTTTGTTTGGAAAAAACAAAGAGATGAAAGAGAAAAAAAAGATAATAACACTCTCAACTCTCCTATCCCAATAACTCATATGTATATTTATTGGTATGTTTTCTAAACCTTAATTCCCCAATCTCTTATTCTTTTAGTTTTTTGTTAATGAATTTTATTAATTATAATTCAATTTTGTATGTAATGAATTGATCTATCGAAGGTTATCGAGTCCATTACAATTTTAATTACCAAATAAATTTTTTTGATTGTCAATTGTAGTGAATTTATTACTTTTGAATCAGATTGATTGGAATTTGAATTGAATGAAAATGAAAACAATTAAAATAAATGCTAAAGTCCGACAAAAAAAATGTACTAGCAAGTGTCTAAACATATATTTTAAAACAATGGTGGGATCATAAACCATGTTTTAACAAACTAGCTTGAAAATCCAAATTTTGCTTACCCACTAGATTTTTGACAAAGCGAAACATGGGGATTATATTCCCAATCTGAAATAGCTTTGTAAGCTGTAACACTATTTTTTGCTATTAATATTAATTACTTTTTAGCAAAAAAAAAATGTCTAAACATTGTACAATATTCTTTATTGTGCCCTAAGTGCTTATGTTTTTCCTAATGCCTTTTGGACTATTTTTCTTACAATTCCAAAGAATTCATTGCTTTTTTTCATTTGTGGAATTTTAAAGTGGTTTCCATAAGCATATATATTTGTAAGAAGCATATATTTGTAGGCACTTTTTTCTCAAGTTCTTAATTTTCCAAAGCTAAATGTCCGTGTATTTATTTATTTTCTCCTAAATCATTTCATTAAGCAATCTAGTCTTTTGTAATTCCAAAATTTACATATCTTTTGTGATGGGATTCGAATTGTGTGTTTTTTTTTTACTTTTAAAAAATATGCAAGGGAAAACAAAAATTCTACAAATTGGGTGTTATTTTATTTTAGTTTTTTTTTATAGTGACTAGTTGTGGCTCACCCTCACCCAATTTTCTGGCTCCGCCACTGTTTGTCGGAGTGGAATTATCAAATTTTCATCCCACTCCTCATTTTCATGTGTAGGAGTATTATTCAGTCCAACACCATACAATAATGTAGATCCTTTTTACAAGAACATGAACATCAGCGGGAACAAATGGTTCACGAAAACCATTCCTCTTTCCCTATCAAAATTTTGAATGCAAGTATAAAGCGTACTTGTGCGTTTTCATTTTCAGGATCTACTTGTTACTACTTGTTACTTGAGTAGGTGATCCAACTATCCAATTTCAGTACCAAACTGACTACTGCGTAACTAATGCAGATTCAATCAGAGCTTTCCAACGAGCAAACTACAAAATTTTGATGTACTCTGATTTAAGCTGTATCTATTATTACAAATAACGCAGCTGCAGCTTTACGAAGCAGGACATGCTTTTACTGAAATAGCTGGCTGTAGTAGCCTTGCCTTCAATTACTAAACTAACCCATCCTATCCTACAAGTTCTTGCTTTCTCAAATGTGTACCAAAGCTCTTGAGATTCGAGAATTGAGATATCTTAGCCCTCAAGGTGCCTTGTGTAATAATGTGTAGCCTAATGCCCCAGAGCACCAAACGCCTTTGACAAGCGAAACCAGTAGATAAGAGTCTACCAAGTACCAACCATTGCAAGTCTAGTCAGAAGCTACTCGAACACACAGAATCTAAACTGGCAGAGCAGCACATCTCTCAACAAACAAAGTTTCAAACTAAACTATGACAGTGCCCAGTGTGGCAGTATGTATACTGCATATGATTTCGTCCCTCCCTAAGCAAATATCAAAACTCATGCAGGAAAACTCAACAAGCCACACATGTACCACTTGTGAAACAAAAGGCAACGAAATAAGCAGTTAGAATTACTGCCGCCTTTTCCCGGGGTTTTAGCTAATGAGTGAAAGAAAATCAACGGTATTGTTGAAATACGCTACTATCTGAACAAATTGGTTTTCAAATCAGTCGGGAGATATCCAGTAAAAATAACAGCAAACAGCAAAAACAAAGCACGAAACCAGGAAGCCACAAAAATATAATACTACTAAAAAGAGACGTTATTTTGCTTATATACTAAGCACAAACAAAGTTTAAGAGTACTCGAATCGCAGAAACATAAAAGAAAACATCACAAATACCACAATGACTTTATTTTTGTTATTTTGCTTATATACTAAGCACAAACAAAGTTTAAGAGTACTTTAGTCGCAGAAACATAAAAGAAAACATCACAAATACCACAATGAAAAGGCGCCAACCCAGGCCACACATAAAAACTCACACCATCAATCAAACTACCTCAGAAACCACCACGAAGACGCAGGACAAGGTGAAGGGTCGACTCCTTCTGAATGTTGTAATCAGCCAGAGTACGCCCATCCTCCAACTGCTTACCAGCAAAGATGAGTCGCTGCTGGTCTGGAGGAATCCCTTCCTTGTCCTGTATCTTAGCTTTCACGTTGTCAATCGTGTCCGAGCTTTCCACCTCTAAGGTTATTGTCTTCCCAGTGAGGGTCTTCACAAAGATCTGCATACCACCACGAAGACGGAGAACCAAGTGCAAGGTAGATTCCTTCTGGATGTTGTAATCTGCCAGAGTCCTCCCATCTTCCAACTGCTTCCCAGCGAAAATCAACCTCTGCTGGTCTGGCGGGATTCCTTCCTTGTCTTGGATCTTTGCCTTAACATTGTCTATGGTGTCTGAGCTCTCAACCTCCAAAGTGATAGTCTTACCTGTGAGGGTCTTAACAAAGATCTGCATACCACCACGGAGACGCAACACCAAGTGCAAGGTAGACTCTTTCTGGATGTTGTAGTCAGCAAGAGTCCTACCATCTTCCAACTGTTTTCCCGCAAAGATCAACCTCTGCTGGTCTGGCGGGATTCCTTCTTTATCTTGGATCTTTGCCTTCACATTATCAATAGTGTCTGAGCTCTCAACCTCCAAAGTGATAGTCTTACCTGTGAGCGTCTTAACAAAGATCTGCATACCACCACGGAGACGCAACACCAAGTGCAAGGTAGACTCTTTCTGGATGTTGTAGTCAGCAAGAGTCCTACCATCTTCCAACTGTTTTCCCGCAAAGATCAACCTCTGCTGGTCTGGTGGGATTCCTTCTTTATCTTGGATCTTTGCCTTAACATTATCAATAGTGTCTGAGCTCTCAACCTCCAAAGTGATAGTCTTACCAGTGAGGGTCTTGACAAAAATCTGCATACCACCACGGAGACGCAACACCAGGTGCAAGGTAGACTCTTTCTGGATATTGTAGTCAGCAAGAGTCCTACCATCTTCCAACTGCTTTCCTGCAAAGATCAACCTCTGCTGGTCTGGTGGTATACCTTCCTTGTCTTGAATCTTAGCCTTGACATTATCAATAGTGTCGGAGCTTTCAACTTCCAAAGTAATTGTCTTTCCAGTTAAGGTCTTGACAAAGATCTGCATACCACCCCGAAGACGCAAGACCAAATGCAAGGTAGATTCTTTCTGAATGTTGTAATCAGCAAGTGTTCTACCGTCCTCAAGCTGTTTACCTGCAAAGATCAACCTCTGCTGGTCTGGAGGAATTCCCTCCTTATCCTGTATCTTGGCTTTCACATTATCAATAGTATCAGAACTCTCCACCTCAAGAGTGATTGTTTTCCCAGTGAGTGTCTTAACAAAGATCTGCATACCCCCACGGAGACGAAGAACCAAATGAAGAGTCGACTCCTTCTGAATGTTGTAATCAGCAAGGGTTCTACCATCCTCAAGCTGTTTACCTGCAAAGATCAACCTCTGCTGGTCTGGAGGAATTCCCTCCTTATCCTGTATCTTGGCTTTCACATTATCAATAGTATCAGAACTCTCCACCTCAAGAGTGATTGTTTTCCCAGTGAGTGTCTTCACAAAGATCTGCATACCCCCACGGAGACGAAGAACCAAATGAAGAGTCGACTCCTTCTGAATGTTGTAATCAGCAAGGGTTCGACCATCCTCAAGTTGCTTCCCAGCAAAGATCAACCTCTGCTGATCTGGTGGGATACCCTCCTTGTCCTGGATCTTTGCTTTGACGTTATCAATGGTGTCCGAGCTCTCGACCTCCAAGGTGATGGTCTTGCCAGTGAGAGTTTTGACAAAAATTTGCATGCCTCCCCTCAAACGAAGCACCAAGTGAAGGGTGGACTCCTTCTGAATGTTATAGTCTGCAAGGGTCCTTCCATCCTCAAGTTGCTTCCCGGCAAAGATCAAACGCTGCTGATCAGGAGGAATTCCTTCCTTATCCTGGATCTTGGCTTTGACATTATCGATCGTGTCTGAGCTCTCAACTTCGAGAGTAATAGTTTTTCCAGTAAGAGTCTTCACAAATATCTGCATCTGTTATTAGAAAACAAGAGATTAAAACTAAGCACATCAAGAAACCACAACAAGATCTCAAAGTACATCTATTAAAATAATACAGCATACAACATTGGTTTAAGCAAATTAAATAACACTATTGTCTTAATATTGTTGAAAAAACCGCATTCGAAAATACTAAACATTGTGAAGCAACTAGATCATCATGAAGACAAAAATCACAACACATGTTTATCAACAATTAAAACATGCATACAATTGAGTTAATGTTCAAACACATATCACCAATCATAAAAAGCCTTGAAGTCGATTTTGATCTTGACTAACACAATAACAATTACTAGTTCAACATAAGAAAACAAATCAAACCTAATAACATACAAAAACAAACATATAAAGACCTACAAATCAATAAAAAAAACATGTAAAAAAACATCAATAGTTTTAGATCTGACTATTCAAACGATTGATGTAAAAAAAACAGCCCAAAATTTACATCGATTATAATAAATCTATCAACATGAAAAGAATCAAACACATATCACCAATCATAAAAAGCCTTGAAGTCGATTTTGATCTTGACTAAAACAATAACAATTACTAGTTCAAACCTAATAACATACAAAACAAACATATAAAGAACTACAAATCAATAAAAAAAAAACATCAATAGTTTTAGATCTGACTATTCAAACGATTGATGTAAAAAAAACAGCCCAAAATTTACATCGATTATAATAAATCTATCAACATGAAAAGAATCAAACACATATCACCAATCATAAAAAGCCTTGAAGTCGATTTTGATCTTGACTAACACAATAACAATTACTAGTTCAACATAAGAAAACAAATCAAACCTAATAACATACAAAAACAAACATATAAAGACCTACAAATCAATAAAAAAAAACATGTAAAAAAACATCAATAGTTTTAGATCTGACTATTCAAACGATTGATGTAAAAAAACAGCCCAAAATTTACATCGATTATAATAAATCTATCCAGATCTAACATTAGAAACATATATTAATTAAAAAAAACGAAAAACAATAAGAAATTAATTTTACCTTAAAAGGATAAGAACGAGCGAACGGAGAGAGAAGAGTTGTTTTTAGGTTGGCGAAAAAGAAAGAATGAAAATTAGGATGGCCTTGGTTTGCTTTTTATAATGAGGTTGCCTACTAATCCACGTTTCCACGGGTTAGGTGTGACCGACTCACCGTCTGACTTGTGTAAGCGGTTCAACTTCGGGTTGGGCTTGGAATGTAACAAATTTTAGTCCAATACGTTTCTCCAGCCGAAGCCACATCCGACTATGTCCTTGATTCAGGTAGGAGTGTCTCTTTTTTCCGAAAATCCAATTTTTTCAAGTTCTCATATGATATTTTTTTTAATTTGGTAATGATATTTGTGTTCTGATATCCGAAATTTTGATATCTAATTTTTTTGATTTCTTATTAATTTTTTGAATTTTTAACATATCCAGTCTAGTTACTAAATTAAAACTACATATAATTTACAAACCAAATAAAAATCCTAGAGAAATAGAATATTATCTCTCTCACAATTTCAAGAAATCAATATTTTCATTATAGTACATACATGTCTCAATTTATCTCATATTCCTATTTACTGAATTAATGCATTAACGTGCATGAAGAAAAAATTTGCTGAATGAACGAGTTAAAAGGTCTAAATTGTTTTTTGGAATTAATATATTTCAAAATGATTGCTAAATGAATATATTAACTGGATAAAAAACGGTTATTATGAGAGAATCCGAATATATAATTCAAATTTTTATTTACTTTCATATTTTGCAGATTCTAAAATTAAAAAAAAAATCGATTTTCTAAATTTTATGAATTTGAAAAAAAAATTGTCATCCGAAAAATAATTAGATCTAATTTTGAAATTATATTTTCATCAGTCCGAAAGCCCTTTATCCGATCCGAAATCACCCATGAGCCAACTAACATGCCTACGCACGTGGGATCAATAATTGAGAGCAACGGTCCTATTTATAAATCTTACTCGCCCATTCCAATGAAATCATCATGTAGGCAAATATTCCACAACAGTACTAGGTACTACTTAGTCCTTTGAATAATATCACATTGGTGTCATCACCTGTACTCCTGTAGTAGCTATAAATATCATCTAACATCCATACCATTTCTTGACCATTTGAAAATGATGTACCAACTACAAAGTTATTATCGTGATTAAATTTGGGATGAATGATGCAAATGCTTCCCGGACAAAAGGAAGCATCGTGGAAGCAACATTCTTCAATTATTGTATGTAATTTGAGAAACATCACTTTTCTGTTAACTGTTGACATATACTTTCCATTGTACATATTTTAAGTCTCTTGTTTATTCGGTTCGAATTTGGTTTACATCACCATAGAGCTTTGTTTTGAAGAAGAAGAAGAGAAGTGTATTATAGCTATAAATAAAGCCCTCACTTGCAAAGAGAACGATATTCTTGTGCGTTACATATATGGGTATCTTGCGAAAGATTTTCGACATATTGGTGCTATGTGCTTCGACCCTATGGGCATTGCAAGAGAGGAGATTTTCAGGAGTTTTACATACTGTTGTATCTAGTACTAGGTCTGTGATTATGAGTCTTACATCTTTTTTGACGACAGTGCAGACGTACACTAGAACTGAAGTGATGTATATGTAATTTTATTCAATACATCTTTGTCGATTACTATGTTTCTTCTTAGCAGTGTTCTTCTTTCTAAGGCATTGTTTGGAATCTGGTAGGAATGAGTTACCTAGCTAACTACGATGACTCTTTTCAGTGCCAGTTTTGTAATTGAATTGTGGATATCGGATTGTTCTTTTTCAAAAACAAACACACAAACACCTTTCATCAGCGTTCAGAGCCATATATATAGTCGGTCATAAACACGCAACCGTAGCCTCTGGAGGCGGAGGATTGGATCTCCTTTCTTCACACGTTAAACAAGACGCAGCTATAATCCTTCAGAACCTATATGGAGTTTTGCGAAGGAGTACGTTTGCCATTCTTACAAGGCTAATGTCATTATAATTCCTCTTAAAAAGATGTTATGACATCATCACACTCTTGTCTCATATCACCAAGCGAAAAAGTTTAGTAATCATCAAACTGCATTATCAGATACATTATGCAGAAATTAAAAGATTGATTGTTCCTAGCGCACCCTCTTTCGAAACTTTGAGGCCTAGTGCTGCTGAAGAATTTGTGAGTGGATTTGTATCAGTTACATCATAATCTCCCAAGGTATAGTGAAGTTTCAAAATATCCTTTTGCGTCTGTTGTAGCTACAACCATCCCAGTTTTCCACTCGTCAATCAGTTTATCGACAACATCTCCCACCGGTGTGTTTTTGTAATCATAATCTGTTAGACACATTCTGTGAAATTCCACCGGCTGTTTCAGTGAATGGACAGAATCAGGTCAAGCAATCAAATCCCTTAACCATGAAACATATATAGTTCGTTTTATGGAGATTAACTACAGTTAATACTAAAATGTGTAGTACCTGATTTGGGTGTTTGGCGACTTCGACTTCTGCAAGCCATATAGGCAAGCCTGTTGAAGCTAGTTTATCCAATGAAGCTTTCATGTAAGGAAGATTTGGTGGACCTGAACTGAAGTGCGACTGCAGTCCAATTCCTTCCGTTATGTCTTTATTCCCCTTGAAGGCTTGAATCTGCCTAATCTTCTCTATGTATTTATCTGGGCTAGCTAAAATGTCATAGCTAAATTCAATCGTATTTGTAGCCATTCATGAATGTGATCGCTTCTGGATCTAATTCGTGAGCTTTATAAAAGAAAACCGCTGATGCATTTTGCCCAATTCTCTCCTCGAAGAAGGAGAAATGCAAATTCTCATTATCAACACCCCACATCCCTTTATATCTTAGAACCACTGATTTGATTCTTCGCGCTGCAGCTTCTTCTAGTTTCTTGGATGCAAGGTCTTTTTTAAAACCACAAATAATGGTTTTATATTCAATAGGAGCAACAGTACAGGAATTGATGGTAGTCATTGTTATTGCCAACCTGAGGGTTATTCCATCGTTCAATCCTTACTTTGTGGAAGAGACGGCCCACCAATTTCTGCAAAATTGCGTATTGTCATTGCCAGATTGCTTGATTCGGCATCTTTAGACCATGCAAGGTGGAACAATTGACTTATGCCTGTGAGACTTGGGGAAGGTATAAGTGTGTATAACAGATATATACAACCATACAAAAACCTGAATGTTATATTTAAGAGGTGCATCTTCAATACATTGCTTTATCTCAAACTAGTACATTCAGTATGTAATGCTAATGAAACAAGATTGAAGCATAATTCAACTTATATGTTACTTATTTGGACATGAAGTGTTGTTTCCTGTGAAGATTCTGCCGCTGCAACTTTAAAGCTTTGAGCCGAGGATGAATTTGTCATTGGATGACTTATTGTCACGTTGTAATCCCCATGGAAGAGCGATGTCTCAAAGATGCCATTGCTATCTGTTATGCCCACCCCATGCGTTTTCCATTCTTGGATTAGCTTGTCAACGACACGCCTGCGGGAGGTTTCTGAAATTGTTATCAGTCAAACACAGCTTGTAACATTTACCTGGATGCCATGCTGTCCATAAAACAATACCCTGAACTGCAGGATGAGAGTGTGCCTCTCTTAAGATCTCCTCTAAGTACTGCACCTGTTCACGCCAAAACAATGACCAAGTTATTAAAGAAATTATGTAGATACTAGAGAGTATACAATTATACACTAGCTACTAGATTTTGGTCAAATAGATAGAGAAAGTATAGTACCTGGTTTGGGCTTTGGTCAACGGACACTTCTGTAAGCCATATAGGCATCCCAGTTGCAGCAAGAGTATCAATGCCAGCTCTCATGTAGGGAATGTTGGCAATTCTGAAATGACCCTCAAGCCCAATCCCTATAACTTGTGCAGGATTTCCTTGGTAAGACTGAATTTCTCTCAACTTCTGAAGATACACAGACGGCGCTGCCTTTGCATCTCCACTTTCCTCTATGGTATTATATTCATTCAAGAACAAGGTTGCCTTCCGAAGAAAAAATATAAAAAACAAGGTAAGTAGAGACGGCTAACCATCAGAATTCTTGTGAAACGTAAGCGGGATGAGATCTTGTGGCTTAAGTGGAACTCCAGTAACAGGATGCTTCCCATATTTCTTTATATATGGCATTATATGCCTGCAAATCAAATTAATTCAACATAACACACAAACATTATAAATTTATAATACACTTGATTGTAAGTTGTAACATATAGAAATACTCACAATATGTCGAAAACGCTGCCATCAATTGTACAAACTGGGTCTTGAAACGGAGTGAATGTGAGCCTAGTGTGAAATTTCAGAGTCAGATTAATTAGAAACATGTTTATAATAAACTGTTAATGAATTGTAAGTTAAGGTTACTTACGAGCAGCAATAGTAGGGAAGACGTTTGAAAGGGACAACCTCTTTGGATTTTGCACCGCCCCATTCGGTTGCCCATTCTGTCTTGGTTAAAAACATTCGATCCTTGCTGTGCTGTTTCTTCCCCATATCTCCAAATCTACAGTTTCTCCTCGATTGGTTTACGTTCAATTGTAGTCAATCAAATAAATTGTTTCCTCCTTCACAAAAAAAAAAATTATCTCGAGAGTGTTTAAGGAAGTGGGCTTGGGATCTCTTTTTATTTTGACCCACCGGGCTTGGACTTTATGCTACCAGTAGAATAAATCTCACGTGCTTTTAAAACAATGTTCTAAAAAACACTAGGCGGTAGTCGGACGGTAGGAGAGCGCCTAAGCCTTCTAGACGGCGCCTAGATGGGCTGGGGGGATAGGCGGTTTTATATATTATTATTATTATTATTTTCTTCTGGAACAGATTATAGTGGCGCACTTCCATGTTCCATCAACAATCATGGAAACAGGATGCCATAATAAACTTATAAATAGGATAAGTAATACTATGAGAGTGTAATTGACACGGAAGTAATTGAGATTATGTTTGAGACGAACTAATGCTTCGTTGAAAGCATAGGGGCAGGAGAATGAGGTGGGATCTATTAGTTCGCGCCATGGTTTACGTGTTGTGAGGATTGTTTTACCACAAACATCCATGTTATAAATTTATTTTGGTTGCTGGATTGCTAAGAGAAGAAAAAAAAAAGAACAGAATTGGAGAGAAGAAATACATACCGAAATGGTTGCTGATCTTAGTAGAAGAAGAGAGCAGCTGATCTTGACCAAGAAGAAGAGCAGAATTTGAATTTAACTAAATTTAAATTGGGTTTGTAAAAAATTGGGATTTTAAATTTAATTGGCTTGTAACAAATTGGGCCAAAAAAACAAACGGGACCTTCTAAACCGTCCACCGTTTTATCAACCGATTAGGGTATTACGATTAGGTTGAAATACAATACGGCTAGGCACCGCCTAGACAGCCGCTTAGGCCGTTTTTTAGAGCACGTGGAATTATCAAATTTTCATCCCACTCCTCATTTTCATGTGTAGGAGTATTATTCAGTCCAACACCATACAATAATGTAGATCCTTTTTACAAGAACATAAACATCAGCGGGAACAAATGGTTCTAACTCCAACCATTGAATGCAAGTATAAAGCGTACTTGTGCGTTTTCATTTTCAGGATCTACTTGCTACTACTTGTTACTTGAGTAGGTGATCCAACTATCCAATTTCAGTACCAAACTAACTACTGCGTAACTAATGCAGATTCAATCAGAGCTTTCCAACGAGCAAACTACAAAATTTTGATGTACTCTGATTTAAGCTGTATCTATTATTACAAATAACGCAGCTGCAGCTTTACGAAGCAGGACATGCTTTTACTGAAATAGCTGGCTGTAGTAGCCTTGCCTTCAATTACTAAACTAACCCATCCTATCCTACAAGTTCTTGCTTTCTCAAATGTTAGTAATCGGGATAACACATGCATTTTGTGTACCAAAGCTCTTGAGATTCGAGAATTGAGATATCTTAGCCCTCAAGGTGCCTTGTGTAATAATGTGTAGCCTAATGCCCTAGCACCAAACGCCTTTGACCAGCGAAACCAGTAGATAAGAGTCTACCAAGTACCAACCATTGCAAGTCTAGTCAGAAGCTACTCGAACACACAGAATCTAAACTGGCAGAGCAGCACATCTCTCAACAAACGAAGTTTCAAACTAAAATATGACAGTGCCCAGTGTGGCAGTATGTATACTGCATATGATTTCGGGGTTGTAGCTAACGAGTGAAAGAAAATCAACAGTATTGTTGAAATACGCTACTATCTGAACAAATTGGTTTTCAAATCAGTCGGGAGATATCCAGTAAAAATAACAGCAAACAGAAAAAACATAGCACCGATAGAAACTAGTAAGACACAAATATAATACTAATAAAAAGAGACTTGTTATTTTGCTTATATACTAAGCACAAACAAAGTTTAAGAGTACTCGAATCGCAGAAACATAGAAGAAAACATCAAATACCACAATGACTAGTTATTTTGCTTATATACTAAGCAAGAGTACTTGAGTCGCAGAAACATAAAAGAAAACATCACAAATACCACAATGAAGAGGCGCCAACCCAGGCCACACAAAAAAGCTCACACCATTAATCAACCTACCTCAGAAACCACCACGAAGACGCAGGACAAGGTGAAGGGTCGACTCCTTCTGAATGTTGTAATCAGCCAGAGTACGTCCATCCTCCAACTGCTTACCAGCAAAGATGAGTCGCTGCTGGTCTGGAGGAATCCCTTCCTTGTCCTGTATCTTAGCTTTCACGTTGTCAATCGTGTCCGAGCTTTCCACCTCTAAAGTTATTGTCTTCCCAGTGAGGGTCTTCACAAAGATCTGCATACCACCACGAAGACGGAGGACCAAGTGCAAGGTAGATTCCTTCTGGATGTTGTAATCTGCCAGAGTCCTCCCATCTTCCAACTGCTTCCCAGCGAAAATCAACCTCTGCTGGTCTGGTGGGATGCCTTCTTTGTCTTGGATCTTTGCCTTAACATTGTCTATGGTGTCTGAGCTCTCAACCTCCAAAGTGATAGTCTTACCTGTGAGGGTCTTGACAAAGATCTGCATACCACCACGGAGACGTAACACCAAGTGCAAGGTAGACTCTTTCTGGATGTTGTAGTCAGCAAGAGTCCTACCATCTTCCAACTGTTTTCCCGCAAAGATCAACCTCTGCTGGTCTGGCGGGATTCCTTCTTTATCTTGAATCTTTGCCTTCACATTATCAATAGTGTCTGAGCTCTCAACCTCCAAAGTGATAGTCTTACCTGTGAGGGTCTTAACAAAAATCTGCATACCACCACGGAGACGTAACACCAAGTGCAAGGTCGACTCTTTCTGGATATTGTAGTCAGCAAGAGTCCTACCATCTTCCAACTGTTTTCCCGCAAAGATCAACCTCTGCTGGTCTGGCGGGATTCCTTCTTTATCTTGGATCTTTGCCTTCACATTATCAATAGTGTCTGAGCTCTCAACCTCCAAAGTGATAGTCTTACCTGTGAGGGTCTTAACAAAGATCTGCATACCACCACGGAGACGCAACACCAAGTGCAAGGTAGACTCTTTCTGGATGTTGTAATCAGCAAGAGTCCTACCATCTTCCAACTGTTTTCCTGCAAAGATCAACCTCTGCTGGTCTGGCGGGATTCCTTCTTTATCTTGGATCTTTGCCTTCACATTATCAATAGTGTCTGAGCTCTCAACCTCCAAAGTGATAGTCTTACCAGTGAGGGTCTTGACAAAAATCTGCATACCACCACGGAGACGTAACACCAAGTGCAAGGTCGACTCTTTCTGGATATTGTAGTCAGCAAGAGTCCTACCATCTTCCAACTGCTTTCCTGCAAAGATCAACCTCTGCTGGTCTGGTGGTATACCTTCCTTGTCTTGAATCTTAGCCTTGACATTATCAATAGTGTCGGAGCTTTCAACTTCCAAAGTAATTGTCTTTCCAGTTAAGGTCTTGACAAAGATCTGCATACCACCCCGAAGACGCAAGACCAAATGCAAGGTAGATTCTTTCTGAATGTTGTAATCAGCAAGTGTTCTACCGTCCTCAAGCTGTTTACCTGCAAAGATCAACCTCTGCTGGTCTGGAGGAATTCCCTCCTTATCCTGTATCTTGGCTTTCACATTATCAATAGTATCAGAACTCTCCACCTCAAGAGTGATTGTTTTCCCAGTGAGTGTCTTAACAAAGATCTGCATACCCCCACGGAGACGAAGAACCAAATGAAGAGTCGACTCCTTCTGAATGTTGTAATCAGCAAGGGTTCGACCTTCCTCAAGTTGCTTCCCAGCAAAGATCAACCTCTGCTGATCTGGTGGGATACCCTCCTTGTCCTGGATCTTTGCCTTGACGTTATCAATGGTGTCCGAGCTCTCGACCTCCAAGGTGATGGTCTTGCCAGTGAGAGTTTTTACAAAAATTTGCATGCCTCCCCTCAAACGAAGCACCAAGTGAAGGGTGGACTCCTTCTGAATGTTATAGTCTGCAAGGGTCCTTCCATCCTCGAGTTGCTTCCCGGCAAAGATCAAACGCTGCTGATCAGGAGGAATTCCTTCCTTATCCTGGATCTTGGCTTTGACATTATCAATCGTGTCTGAGCTCTCAACTTCGAGAGTAATAGTTTTTCCAGTAAGAGTCTTCACAAATATCTGCATCTGTTATTAGAAGACAAGAGATTAAAACTATGCACAGCAAGAAACCACAACAAGATCTCAAAGTACACATCTATTAAAATAATACAGCATACAACATTGGTTTAAGCAAATTAAATAACACTATTGTCTTAATATTGTTGAAAAGACCGCATTCGAAAATACTAAACATTGAATTGTTAAACTAGATCATCATGAAGAGAAAAATCACAACACATGTCTATCAACAATTAAAACATGCATACAATTGAGTTAATGTTCAATAAAGTAAGACCAACTGAGAAAAAACATGAAAAGAATCAAACACATATCATCAGTCATAAAAAACAAGGGGATAAAAAGCCTTGAAGTCGATTTGGATCTTGACTAACACTAACAATTACTAGTTCAACATAAGAAAACAAATCAAACCTAATAACATACAAAACAAAAACAAAAAAGTATGTAAAAAAACATCAATTGTTTTAGATCTGACTATTCAAACGATTGATGTAAAAAACAACCCAAAATCTATCAATCAACATGGTAGAGTAATCATATCTAACCTTACAAACAAGTAATCAATCGATATACATGGTTCACTATTCAGATCTAATCTTAGAACCATATATTAATTAAAAAAAACGAAAAACTATAAGAAATTAATTTTACCTTAAAAGGATAAGAACGAGCGAACGGAGAGAGAAGAATTGTTTTTAGGTTGGCGAAAAAGAAATAATGAAAATTAGGCTGCTTTGGTTTGCTTTTTATAATGAGGGGTTGCCAACTAATACACGTTTCCACAGGTTAGGTGTGACCGACTCACCGTCTGACTTGGTGAGCGGTTCAACTTCGGGTTGGACTTGGAATTTCTCCAACCCAATCCACATCCGATTCGGTCCCTGATTCAGAGCAAGTCCAATAGAGAGCTGTTAAATTGGGCTGCAGCCAAATTTAGCTTCCCAAAATTTAAAAACCAATCGAATGGCGTTTTCTGTTTTGAAGTGCTAAATGATACGAACGCATAGGTGGCCCTAAGTTTATAGGGGCCCTATGCGAGTTCCGAGATGGGGGCCTATGTAAAAAAAAAACTCGTCTCAATTTGATGGAGAAAATGATCTAGTTGTTGTTTTTGCACTGAGGTTTTTAAAAAAAAAACTTTATTTATGGTTTGAAAGTATAAAATAAGCACTATAGGTAACTTTTAGTCAACCATGAAAACTGGAGTATAGTACAAATAAATGTAACTGTAAATTAAAAATAATCACAATTAAATGGCACGTCAAAATTGTTATTGGTTTGGTTTATTACATGTAGACATATAGCATAGAGTAGAGACTAGAGAGTTAATGGGACTTGACGTGGCAGAGGGACCAATTTTGGGCCTAAATGTATTGAAAATATCGAGTAGACTTGAAACAGGTTTTGAGTTGGATGGTAGACTTGGAACGGGCTAGTGGGATATAGTTGGATATGGGTAAATTTGGCAGACTGGCTGACTGGGGGCCCTATTTTGGGCTGAAAGTTTGGGAGCCCCAACTAGCCACCTGTCTTCAGGACCGGCACTGTACAAACGACATAGTTTCTGCCGTCCGCCTATTATTTTTTGGACGGACGGTACAGTTTATGCCGTCCGTCGAAATTTTACACACAGACGGTAGAAACTATGTCGTCCATCTCCCGAACTTATTATAACAGCTATTAGCAAAGGTCTTAACTTTGACTGGGTTTTTGACTCCTTCCAAATTTAAGACCCTTTTAGCAGCTCCATTGGTATGCCATTTTTGTGGTTGAGGTACTATATTTATTTTTAGCAGCACAATATAGCCCCTATTGGACTTGCTCTCATGTTGAGGCTATGAGCCAACGAACTTACGTACGCACGTGGGATCAATAATTGAGAGCAACGGTCCTATTTATAAATCTTACTTGCCATTTCAATGAAATCATCAGGTAGGTAAATATTCCACAACAGTACTAGGTACTTTGAATTATATCACATTGGTGTCATCACCTGTAGCAGCTATAAATATCATCTAACATCCATACCATTTCTTGACCATTTGAAAATGATGTACCAACCACAAAGTTATTATCGTGAAAAAAACAGTGCAAAAATCAAAAACAAAACCTCTCAACTCTGACCTCCTGTAAATGTATTGGCCCCTCACTCAGTTACGTTAATAATCACTCCTCCAAACATGTGTTAAACCCAATAACGGAAAAACCACTTTGCTTCAAAGGAAAAACCGACCAAGATAGACTCCGAAGCCATACAGTTAAAGGCGCGGATGTGGGGATGAGCCTATGGGAATAGATTAGAGAGTCACGATTCATTCGTAGTTCAGAACCAAAAACCTTTTAGATGTAAATATTTTCCAATGAGTAGCATGTCACTTGTCATAGATTGGTCTATTATTCAAATGCCTAAAAGCATGATCTCCATCTTGAGATCTCAATTGCAGCTAAAATCACCAAAAAGGTGAAACCTGTTCATTAGACGAAACTAATCAAACAAAATAAAATATAACGTAAATGGCAACTTTGTCTAGATTACTAAACATCATCCAATGGCCAATTTTCAAAATGGACATACTAGCTTCTTAGTGATGCTAATCACTGAGAAACAAACCAGATACATAAGCATGAATTTTCGACTCATGCAAAACACAAACTTAAGTACAGAGCAACAACCAAAAGCTAATCTCATAATAACAATAGCATAAGTAATAATAGCAACAACGATGACGATTAGAGTTATGATACATCACGCATAAACAAAACAACCACTGTGATCAGGCTCTGACTGATCTGGCAAATAGTGCGAAATTGCTCAATCCCAGTTAATATGTCCAGAGGTGAAAACAAATGCCTTTAATAAGTTTCTAAATTGAATTCATTCCAATTCATCTAATCAAAAAACAAGGATAAGATATTTTCTTACCAAAGGGCGGTCATCGTCATCAACAGGTACTTTCTCCATCACCGCTAGGGTAGTCAGGCCACCTACAACTCCACCAAAAACAGTGTGTTTGAAATTTAGATGACTCGCTGACTTGTACAGGATGAAGAACTGGGAACCATTTGTGTGAGGACCACTATTTGCCATACTGACAACACCTCTTCCTGAGTGAACTAATTTTGAGTTCAACTCATCTTTGAAAGGCATTCCCCAAATAGACTCACCCCCGCTTCCAGTACCAGTCGGGTCCCCACCCTGAATCATAAAATTCCTACATAACATGGACAATGCTGCACTGTGATTTTTGAATCATTACAGATAATGAAAAATATATGAAAAAAAAAATTGCAGTGATAAATACCTAATATTTCGATGGAAAACAATACCATTGTAGTAGCCACGTTCACATAGTGTGATAAAGTTCTCACATGCTCTGGGTGTTATGTCACAGTGCAGTTCAATATTCAAGTCACCATGAGTTGTGTGCATCTGAACATACCCTTTCTTCTTAGGATTTTTCTCAACTTTGACATATTCATACTCATTAGTGGTTACAGGAACATAAGACGTAGATGTGAAGGACCGTGAAGCAGCACCAGTAGTATATCGGCTTTTTACCTGAAATCGGGTAAACCAAAAGAATCAGATTTTTATTTCTCATATGTATCATGAGAAAAGAGAACACTTCTATAGAATTTCATGATGACGATCGTTATGCTAGACAGATGATTGTCATTGATAAAGATGAAGATGGTTAAGACAACTTGAAATATCAAACTCATCACTTGGAAATGTTCCTTTCTTTCATAATTATACAATTATCTGAGAAATTTCTGAGTAAAAATGTGTCAAACTCCAATAATAAACAATTTCAGCTTCAGTTTTAGCACACAGGTTATCCAACTTATCAATAGAAACATTGTAACTTGTGAGAAAATTCAGATCAATTTTTTCAGCCATTCATTCAATTCAATTTCACAGAAAGCTAGTTAAGTTTATTATGAAGAGAAACTAACCATTTTGGCATTAACGGGCGTGCGGTCACCTGCCATGTGCATGGTGATGCGAGCAGCAGTTTTGTCACTTGAGGTAGCTTTAGCAGCTGCAGCACTTCTCCCATGAACTGAAGCAGATGCAGCATCTACAATACTGTATGCCTGGGGTCCATTTTTACTTGATTTAGAGTCCTCTTTAATGCGAGATCTAGCAGATAGAACTGCAGCAAGTGCAGCAGCTCTTTCATTTATTGCTTTCTCACCGCCACCACCATGTAATGCTGTTTGCTTCCCCTTCTCAGTTCCAAGCTCCTTTAACATTTCCTTAATATCCCCAATTACATTTATGTTATAAGCTGGATCTGAGCTCATTTTACTTAATTCTGAGGAATACAAAGAACAAACACGAAATTCAACCAAGGAAAGCACAAACATCAGAACATACTGAAGCAAATGGAATAAACTACAGGGTAAGCTACCTTCATCATCAAGTTGCAGTCTGTTTCTAACGTGATCAAATTCCACCAGGACCTTGCTATCAAGTCTATTTGGATTCTTCATAAAAAAAATAAAAAAAAAAACAGTAAGAACTCCGTCTGTAAATTACATAAAACAACAGGCAATCTTTGGACACTAGCACATACCTGAATTGTTATCAGGTCCTCCTTAGTGAATGGTTCATCTGTGAGAAGTTCCTTCCAGTTTTTGGTCTTTATATTCAGCTCTTTAATTGCCTTCACAAAAACAAAATATAGTGCTAATTTAGGGGTGAACAACAACAAGAGAAAATACAAAGTTTAGCAGAGAATGCAAATGGTAACTACAAAAAAGGGTAACAAACCTCGTAACAGAACACATTCCCTGTAGTCTTTACAGCAACAATGTGTGTAAACTCTGTGAAGGCTTTATTCAGAACTGGGCAATGAAATTCTCCTAGCATAAAAGTAAAAGAGAATTTCTTATCAACAACAGTAAGTATTCGGAAGTTCTGAAACCAATGTATAATCTCCTTCTGAAACCAACAGGCTTAACTTATAACATTAGCAAATGCCATCTGACATCAGTTTCATTATTTTCAATGAACGCAAAATTGAAACAAACCCTACTAACTAGTCAATATTAGAATAACATGCACATAAATGAAGTTTACAAAAGTAGAATTTAATGCACCATGTGAAAGAATTGTATTATGTTTCCCAATAACACAAGTTTCTGAGTTTTAGCTCACTAAAAAAAGTGGGAATATCTAAATGGTGTCAAGGAGGTAGACATATATTTTACCTTCACCAATACATCAGTTGTGAAGGAACATTTTTTTCACATTTACCTTTTTGACAATCTAATAAGACGAGCCACACAAGAACGTAAAAGAGAGGAATTTAGTAACTCAATGAAGCAATTATGTTTTTAATATTCCACTGCAGCTGCCTCTATATTTGCATCTCTGAACACATTTACCAAGTACCAACCATTGCAAGTCTAATCAGAAGCTACCTGAACACATGTACCACTTGTGAAACAAAAGGCAACGAAATAAGCAGTTAGAATTACTGCCAACCTTTTCCCGGGGTTGTAGCTAATGAGTGAAAGATAATCAACAGTATTGTTGAAATACGCTACTATCTGAACAAATTGGTTTTCAAATCAGTCGGGAGATATCCAGTCAAAATAACGGCAAACAGAAAAAACAAAGCAAAAATAGAAACAGGAAGCCACAATTATAATACTAATAAAAAGAGACTTGTTATTTTGCTTATATACTAAGCACAAACAAAGTTTAAGAGTACTCGAATCGCAGAAACATAAAAGAAAACATCACAAATACCACAATGACTTGTTATTTTGCTTATATACTAAACACAAAAAAAGTTTACGAGTACTTGAGTCGCAGAAACATAAAAGAAAACATCACAAATACCACAATGAAAAGGCGCCAACCCAGGCCACACATAAAAATTCACACCATCAATCAAACTACCTCAGAAACCACCACGAAGACGCACGACATGGTGAAGGGTTGACTCCTTCTGAATGTTGTAATCAGCCAGAGTACGCCCATCCTCCAACTGCTTACCAGCAAAGAAGAGTCGCTGCTGGTATGGAGGAATCCCTTCCTTGTCCTGTATCTTAGCTTTCACGTTGTCAATCGTGTCCGAGCTTTCCACCTCTAAGATTATTGTCTTCCCAGTGAGGGTCTTCACAAAGATCTGCATACCACCACGAAGACGGAGGACCAAGTGCAAGGTAGATTCCTTCTGGATGTTGTAATCTGCCAGAGTCCTCCCATCTTCCAACTGCTTCCCAGCAAAAATCAACCTCTGCTGGTCTGGTGGGATGCCTTCTTTGTCTTGGATCTTTGCCTTAACATTGTCTATGGTGTCTGAGCTCTCAACCTCCAAAGTGATAGTCTTACCTGTGAGGGTCTTCACAAAGATCTGCATACCACCACGGAGACGTAACACCAAGTGCAAGGTAGACTCTTTCTGGATGTTGTAGTCAGCAAGAGTCCTACCATCTTCCAACTGTTTTCCCGCAAAAATCAACCTCTGCTGGTCTGGCGGGATTCCTTCTTTATCTTGGATCTTTGCCTTCACATTATCAATAGTGTCTGAGCTCTCAACCTCCAAAGTGATAGTCTTACCAGTGAGGGTCTTGACAAAAATCTGCATACCACCACGGAGACGCAACACCAAGTGCAAGGTAGACTCTTTCTGGATATTGTAGTCAGCAAGAGTCCTACCACCTTCCAACTGCTTTCCTGCAAAGATCAACCTCTGCTGGTCTGGTGGTATACCTTCCTTGTCTTGAATCTTAGCCTTGACATTATCAATAGTGTCGGAGCTTTCAACTTCCAAAGTAATTGTCTTTCCAGTTAAGGTCTTGACAAAGATCTGCATACCACCCCGAAGACGCAAGACCAAGTGCAAGGTAGACTCTTTCTGGATGTTGTAGTCAGCAAGAGTCCTACCATCTTCCAACTGTTTTCCCCATAAAGATCAACCTCTGCTGGTCTGGCGGGTTCCTTCTTTATCTTGGATCTTTGCCTTCACATTATCAATAGTGTCTGAGCTCTCAACCTCCAAAGTGATAGTCTTACCAGTGAGGGTCTTGACAAAAATCTGCATACCACCACGGAGACGCAACACCAAGTGCAAGGTAGACTCTTTCTGGATATTGTAGTCAGCAAGAGTCCTACCATCTTCCAACTGCTTTCCTGCAAAGATCAACCTCTGCTGGTCTGGTGGTATACCTTCCTTGTCTTGAATCTTAGCCTTGACATTATCAATAGTGTCGGAGCTTTCAACTTCCAAAGTAATTGTCTTTCCAGTTAAGGTCTTGACAAAGATCTGCATACCACCCCGAAGACGCAAGACCAAGTGCAAGGTAGACTCTTTCTGGATGTTGTAGTCAGCAAGAGTCCTACCATCTTCCAACTGTTTTCCCGCAAAGATCAACCTCTGCTGGTCTGGCGGGATTCCTTCTTTATCTTGGATCTTTGCCTTCACATTATCAATAGTGTCTGAGCTCTCAACCTCCAAAGTGATAGTCTTACCAGTGAGGGTCTTGACAAAAATCTGCATACCACCACGGAGACGTAACACCAAGTGCAAGGTCGACTCTTTCTGGATATTGTAGTCAGCAAGAGTCCTACCATCTTCCAACTGCTTTCCTGCAAAGATCAACCTCTGCTGGTCTGGTGGTATACCTTCCTTGTCTTGAATCTTAGCCTTGACATTATCAATAGTGTCGGAGCTTTCAACTTCCAAAGTAATTGTCTTTCCAGTTAAGGTCTTGACAAAGATCTGCATACCACCCCGAAGACGCAAGACCAAATGCAAGGTAGATTCTTTCTGAATGTTGTAATCAGCAAGTGTTCTACCGTCCTCAAGCTGTTTACCTGCAAAGATCAACCTCTGCTGGTCTGGAGGAATTCCCTCCTTATCCTGTATCTTGGCTTTCACATTATCAATAGTATCAGAACTCTCCACCTCAAGAGTGATTGTTTTCCCAGTGAGTGTCTTAACAAAGATCTGCATACCCCACGGGAGGCGAAGAACCAAATGAAGAGTCGACTCCTTCTGAATGTTGTAATCAGCAAGGGTTCGACCATCCTCAAGTTGCTTCCCAGCAAAGATCAACCTCTGCTGATCTGGTGGGATACCCTCCTTGTCCTGGATCTTTGCCTTGACGTTATCAATGGTGTCCGAGCTCTCGACCTCCAAGGTGATGGTCTTGCCAGTGAGAGTTTTGACAAAAATTTGCATGCCTCCCCTCAAACGAAGCACCAAGTGAAGGGTGGACTCCTTCTGAATGGTATAGTCTGCTAGGGTCCTTCCATCTTCGAGTTGCTTCCCGGCAAAGATCAAACGTTGCTGATCAGGAGGAATTCCTTCCTTATCCTGGATCTTGGCTTTGACATTATCAATCGTGTCTGAGCTCTCAACTTCAAGAGTAATAGTTTTTCCAGTAAGAGTCTTCACAAATATCTGCATCTGTTATTAGAAGACGAGATTAAAATTATGCACAACAACAAACCACAACAAGATCTTAAAGTACATCTATTAAACTAAGACAATTAAATCAATAATACAGCATACAGCACACTAACATGAATACAGTATTTATAACATTGGTTTAAGCAAATTAAATAACACTATTGTCTTAATATTGTTGAAAATACTAAACATTGAATTGTGAAGCAACTAGATCATCATGAAGAGAAAAATCAAAACACATATTTGTCAACAAGGTCATGAAGGAGTAAATCTTTTTTGCAAAATAGCGTAGTACAGAATTAAAACATGCATACAATTGAGTTAATGTTCAATAAAGTAAGACCAACTGAGAAAACCATGAAAAGAATCAAACACATATCATCAATCATAAAAAACAAGGGGATAAAAAGCCTTGAAGTCGATTTTGATCTTGACTAACACAATAACAATTACTAGTTCAACGTGAGAAAACAAATCAAACCTAATAACATAAAAAACAAACACCGAAACAACATATAAACACCTACAAATCAATAAATTTAAAAAAAAAACATGTAAAAAACATCAATAGTTTTAGATCTGACTATTCAAACGATTGATGTAAAAAAAACAGCCCAAAATCTATCAATCAACATGGTAGAGTAATCATATCTAACCTTACAAACAAGTAATCAATCGATATACATGGTTCACTATTCAGATCTAATCTTAGAAACATATATTAATTAAAAAAAACGAAAAACTATAAGAAATTAATTTTACCTTAAAAGGATAAGAACGAGCGAACGGAGAGAGAAGAATTGTTTTTAGGTTGGCGAAGAAGAAATAATGAAAATTAGGTTGCGTTGGTTTGCTTTTTATAAGGCAATTCCATCGGGCACTCATCAAATTGGATTTGGCAACCCCTAAAAAAAAAAAAAAAAAATTTACAAATTTGCCATATTACAAGTTTGCCATCAAAGCCCAAGCCCAAGCCCACGCCCAAGCCCAAGCCCAAGCCCAAGCCCAAGCCCAAGCCCAAGCCCCAATTCAACCGGTATTATCAAAATGAACCCTCCGGGCCGTTTCTGTTTACACTCAAACTACGTGACCACGTAGTTTGAGTGTACACTGAAACGGCGTGGTCACGTAGTTTGAGTGTACTCTAAAACGACGTGGCCAAGTCGTTGAGTGTTAGTCACACTAACACTCAAACTACGCTGACCATATCGTTTGAGTGTACACTCCAAACGGCATGTCCACGTCGTTTGGGTGTACTCTCAAACTACATTGACTATATCGTTTGAGTGTACACTCAAAGCGACATGTCCGTCGTTTGGTGTACACTCAAACTATGTGACCATATCGTTTATGTGTGTACACTCAAACGGCGTGGTCACGCGTAGTTTAGTGTTAGTGTGAGTAACACTCAAACGACTTGTCCATGTAGTTTAAGTATACACTCAAACGATATGGTCACGTAGTTTGAGTGTACACTCAAACGACGTGAACATGTCGTTTGAGTGTACACTCAAACGCACTCAAACGACGTGGCCATATCGTTTGTGTGTATATTTTAGATTTGGCTAATCATTTGATATCACATGCAAGTTGTTTAGGACTTATATGGGGTGATATGGTGAAGTCGTTTGGACATAAACACCAATTACACTTTTCTTATACATAAACACTAACACTTTTCTTATAATACAAATAATTAATCGATCATAAGTTTATAATAATTTATTTAAACAATTATGTGCAAAATTGAATTAGTAATGATCAATTATCAACACATTCTAATTGAATAAGGAAAATTGAAATCCGATTTAAAAAATTGGGTTAGAAACAACACAATTACACCAACACAACATGCACTCTGCACTCTTTATCTGTTATGACATAGTCACTGATAAAAGTAATAACAACGTATTCTAACTATCTATGCGTAAACACAAATAATCAATTTACGTAAATACGTGTTTATATCAATATTCCTACTCTCAATAATGAAGTAATATCAGAGAGTCAGGATTCGTTCCACTCTTAAACCTTCAAGACTTAAATAGAATTCAACTACTCGACACAATGAACAATGGTGAACAATGAGAGTAGTGTGTGATGTGAAATTTCTAATATCATTATACTACCATTTCCCAAGCAAATCAAACAAGACATGGTATAAAGGTTTGAACTTTGCTTGTTCGAATTCAAAAGGAAACTACTCGTGTAAGAATTGAATTAAACTAATAGTGACAAATACTAAATCAATGAATTGCAATAGATGTTTAATGGAAAATGAAACTAGATTATAAAAAACAACTAACTTTATTAATTTAATGAAAAAGCAATAACAATAATTCAATACTCAAGAAATAAACTAATTAATTAATGTGAAACTAGATCTAGATCTAAAACAATGTTATTTCAATCTAAACTAATTAAAAATTAACTAAAAACTAAGTTCTAAGCTATTCTAATGGAGTCTTTCTTCTAACCTAACCTAATTTCTTTGCTACCTAACCTAATTGATTTTGCTACCTAACCTAATTTTCTTTAACAAAGAGTCAATCTTTTGTTTTTATACTTTCAGATCTAAAAATCGTGCATGGGCTTGGAGCCATGTTTTGGGCCGGAAAATCGGGCCCAAAACCCAATTTCTTTAGTCCAAAATGGGCTCTTCAGCTGCAGTTGGCTTCGACAGATGTTTTGTCCACTTTTTCTCCTCTGATTGGGTCAAAGCTTGGACCATTGGAAATCTCTTTCCGAGCCGGTCGTTTTGACATAAGATATGTCCAATTCCGAGGTCTGAGTCAAAAGATACGGACGCCGGAAGTTACATTGACTTTTTGTGTCTTTTACCCGCGTTGACTTTGACTTTTCAGGCTTTTGACCGGGCTTTAAAAAGGCTTTTTCTCCTTGAATCTTGGCCTTTAATCACAGAACTTCTTAGCAACCAACCCTTGCTCCTTTATCTCGCCAAAGTGGCACATTTCTGCACATAATCGACTTTACTGCCTAAAATACATAAAAACACGTAATCAGTATCAACTCTTAATTATTATTCGTGATAATTGTAATTAGTGCAAAACGTATGATTATTAAGGGGTTAAAACTACAGTTTTGGGCTCTTATCAGTCACCTATCTTTATAACCAAGTTAAAACATGTAATCAAACATGCTAAAATCTAAAATAATAATCTGTTTTATATCTAAACTTGCTATTATTATATTTTTTCAATTGTGAATCATAAACTAGTTTGGGGTTTGGAGTTCAGGGTTCAGGGTTTAGAAAATTCGTACAAACATATTTCACTTAATTATTTGAAATAATAATTTGTTTTATATCTAAACTTGTTATTTTTTATTTTATTTTTAAAATTGTGAATCATAAACTAGGTTGGGGGTTTGGGGTTTAGGGTTTAGGGTTGTTTACAAATTTTGTACCTACATATTTTACTTAATTATTCAAAATAATAATTTGTTTTATTTATAAACTTATTATTTTTTATTTTCTTTTTCAAATTTTGAATCATAAACTAGTTTGGGGGTTTGGGGTTTGGGTTTAAGGTTTAGGGTTTAGGGTTTACAAATTTTGTACTGACATAAATTTTTTTTAATTTCAAACATATTTCACTCAATTATCCAAATCTAAAATAATAATTTGTTTTATGTCTAAACTTGTTTTTTTCTAGTTTTTTTTTATTTAATTGTGAATAATAAACTAGTTGGGGGGGGGGGGGGGTTTAGAGTTTAGGGCTTACAAATATATTTCACTCAATTCTTCGAAATATATCAAAATTTCAAATATATATTGAATACTCATTACTCCTCTTTGCTTATTTTTTCATCAAAATTCTTACTCCTTACATAGAATACTTAAGTTTCTCTACATATTAGAATACATAAGTTTCTCTAAATGGAACATGAAGATGAAGAAGAAGAAGTCGTTTGGCTTTTATACCAAATGACCCAGCTACATCGTTTGGGATTAAAGGAAAACGACATGGTCAAGTCGTTTGGCCTTTATACCAAACGATGTGGCTGAGTTGTTTGGTATAAAAGCCAAACGATCTGCCGAAGTCGTTTGGCCTTTATACCAAACGACATGGCTGGGTCGTTTGGGCTTAAAGCCAAACAATCTGCTGAAGTCGTTTGGTATAAAGGCCAAACGATCTGACGAGGTCGATACCAAACGATGCGGTTGGGTCGTTTGGACAAAAAAAAAATTGAAAGTTCATTTCGTTTTTACAACACTTTTATATTCATCAAATTCCACTTAATTCCATTCAAACATCAAACATCAAACATCAAACATCAAACATCAAACATCAAACATCCATTCATCAAATTCATCCATTCATATTCATCAAATTCCATTCAAACATCAAACATCATTCATCCATTCAAACATCAAACATTCATTCAAACATCATATCCATCCATTCAAAGTTAACAAAGTTACAAACCCTAAACTGAAACAAATTACATCCATCAAACTGAACCTCCTTTTCCAAATAGTCCCATCTACACACTGATGCCGTTAATCCCTTTGCCCTTTGTCTCTTTCCTCCAATTGTGTCAACACTAGAGGAACCGCCACCAAACATTTTCTTCACCCCCTTGAATGTAGTTTTCGCTACATTATTCACATTATTTGATCGAGGACCCATCGCTACAAAGAAAAATAAAACAAGTATTAGTAAACCATATTTAAATAAACCATATTTACAGAAACAATGTACAAAGAAAAACACTATAAAAGGGAGATCATCCCAATCGTAAAACTAATATACTTATAAGCTTGCTATGATAACTCCAAGTATATATGAAGAAATAGAATGAGGCGTTACTCTATCCAAATTCTATCGAATTTTGGGCAGAGTTTCCTTTGTTTGGTCAACGTTTCATTATACTTAAACCTCGCATAACACGAAAATCAATAATGACATTCTTCCAACAACCATATGTACATATAACCTAACTTTTACACGCGGTGAAAATGTATATATATACAAGATTTGTTTACAGTATGAACCATCATTTATGTACATCAAGTATTACAACAAAATAACTGGACTCTCTCTACAACAAAATGAACTTGACTTTGTCCCTCGTCAAGCATAGGGGAAACCATCCAAAAACCACTTTGATAACATACATTGAAGAAGTTTGATAACCAAAGAAAGAGCTTCTCACCTATAATGTTTTACGCGCGGTTTGTTCCCTGTATCCGGACCTTAAGCAAGTACTAAAAAAAAGCTGCATGTGATCAAGGTCACTACTCATTGGTCAAGACTCAAGAACATAAAGCGATGAAAGGTGAGTGCGAGAATGTCTGAAACACTAATCATAAAATGGTAAAAGTATCTTCTCTTATAACATCGTGCCCTAAAAAGGAAAATACTAGGTATGAAAGATGAGCACTATGAAAGTTTAAGCCGTTGCGGTAGAATGCTAAGATTGCTAGGGCTATTGAATCAAAAGATTGCGGTAGAACTAAAATGACACGGATTAACTTAGCCACCGGTCATCAAAATATGCTAAATGCCGCACAAAACCATACAAGGAATCATTAAATATGCACCACTTTCATTTGTTTTCCAATCCTTCTAATTCACAAACAAGAGTATGTTTGACCCTACAGGAAAAAGCCAACCAACCCAAGTTTTAATTTTCTTGCTCTTTTCTCTTTTGTCCCAACAAGTCTTGCAAGATAAATACATAGTCATGGAAGATTTTAGATCCAAGTCATGTGGTGATGATAAGATGCAGATAGAGAGTTATATAGGAGAAAGACAAACTTCTCACGGTGTGCATGGTTTTAGAAGTTACAATACTTCTTATGCATCTTCTATGCCACAAGTTCAGATGGATAACAGAGAGATGAAGTTTAAGAAAGGTAAGGGTGGTGGGTCATCTTCTAAAAATTGGAGTTTCAATGATCCTGAGATACAAAGAAAGAAAAGGATTGCTAGTTACAAGCTTTATGCTGTTGAAGGCAAGATGAAAGGGTCTTTCAGGAACTAAAATGCTAGGATTGCTAGTATATAATTTTTTACTAGAATGCTAGGATTGCTAGGCAAGAATTGTTGTGAAGTCTCTACCTAGTTCTTTCTTCTATCCTGATTATATATATGTTAACATTTCCACCAAAAAACTAAATAAGAGCAAGAGAACCAATGAGCCTTGCCACCGATTACCAGCACCCACATGCACCTCTATTCTTCTCTATCTCAGGGGATAGAACCGAAAATGAGATGATCCCCCCGTTAACTTCAAGTAGGAGGTGTATTTCTAACTCTCTTCTTGAGACACCTAGCTAGTAGCTTGATCTTCTATCATGATCAAAACTATAAGCCGCCTTATTTAAACACCAAGTAGGAGGTGTATTGGCCACTTTACCAAGTGACACTTGAATTAAGCCAAACCATAAAACACCTTATGCTAACCCATTCCTATAGTAGTCTTGCCGCAGTAGTCTCGCGTGCAACTTAAAATTTCCTATAGTAACTAATATTCATTAAGTCGTATAATTGAAAGAAATTTATATTTTAATGTGTTTAGACAAATATGGAAACCACGTTGAACTCATTTTGGCAACAAAACTAAATAAATTATATAATGAAAAGAAAAGAAAATCAATCAAATAGCAAGAAATGAAAACTTCACGGGTGACACGCCATTAATTATTACATATATCCACAAATTTAAAACAAACAAAAGATTCAATAGTCCACGCAACTGATGGCCATACTTCAATAACTTATACCACCAACGAGTACAATGGGAAAAAATAACAAGACAGAGCTATTGCAAAATCAGAGTCAAAATCTAAACTTGTTTTGCACTTATATTGTTCAAAATAATACTCCAAGTTTTGCACTTATATTGTTCAATCAATCCAATGCTCTAAACCCAAAATTATATAGACTATTTTTATTGTGAATACTCCAGTACTCCACTACTACTCCTTTCCCTTGGATGGATCGATTTTGTGAAACTTATATTTATTAGAGCGTCACAAACACAAATTAGTGATGAACATTTAAAATCAATTATTTCCTCTCAAGAAAGAAATAGAGTATCTGAACTCAATCTTTCAAAATCGCAATTTACCTAGAATTAGTTGAATGTGCCTGCTGACATTGCTTTCGAAACAAATTCACTTGTGCAATGAATCTAGCGCATGTATTAGCATATTTTCAAAATTTCTTCACCATTGAATAGTTTAATGCATTTGAATGTGTATCTAGATCTAGTGTTAAATGAATGATAGCAACGAATATCCGAAACTCAGGTAATGCTCGGAATGAAGTATACATGAAGGTATAATCCAATGCATACATGAAGGTATAATTGAATAGTACTAACATACCTCAATGATTGCCACACCTTTCCAGTGGGAGCTGACCGTGGGTCTCTTTGAAAACAAGAGTTCCAAATCTTGCTTAAAAAATTTAAAATTCTAATATGGTTAGATAAGACTCAATTAATGAGCTCCAAGACACCAAATCAGGCATCAATACCATTAAAAACTCTCACCAAATCCCAAACACACCCAACAACTTGCATACATACTTTCAGAACTCATAATACACTCAAACGATATGTATTATGACTTCTAATACATACTTAGAACTCATGAAATGACTTGCATACACACCCACAACATAATACATACTCACAAGTGCATTTTCAACTAAGAACATGAACATGAACAACTCAAGATATATACCAATAACTTAACAGACTAAGAACTCAAGATTTTTTGATAGTTCCAAACATACTAATCTAAAAAAGAAACACACGAAACCTAAAACAAAAACAAACATGATTATATCAAAAACAAAGAGCCATTTTCATTCAAAAACTTCTCAAGTACCATCTTAACATTTTTAGGATCATCACTCTCACATTTAATCTCATAACTAATACTGAAATCATATTGCGTCGGCCCAACTCCAACTTCAACCCATTCGGTCCATACACACCTCTAACATTCCTAAACCCACCTAAACAAACAAACTCCATCTCCCCACCTCCACTAAAAAACTCCTCCCTAACTCTTTGAACAACAAACTAAATTTAACAACAACAAATTGAAGCTTGAACGAAATGCAACAAATAAACACCAAGCTCAACGAAATTCAACAAATAACGGATAATTCAAAAACCACTAAAATGTTGTGATCAAAATTCAAAAGGGTTACCTCATAGGGCTAACAATGGCGGTTTGGAGAGTTAGGGAACCAAGTCAAAACAAGCCCGACAATCAAATGTTGTAGATGTTCGGAAATTCAATACTCCATTGCTGACCACAATTCCGCCTATTGAATCACCCGGTAAAATTGTTGGGAGTTTTCAATTTAGAGGTGAGAAACTTCGAATTGAGAAACTCGAATCTAGTTTTCAATGACAACTTTCAACTTTCAATTTGGGTTTTTTAACGGTGAGAAACTCGAATTGTTAGAGATTTGTGGTAATTCAATCAGGGCACTTTCGAAGGTTTGCACTCAATTGAAATTGAATTTGGGGGTTTTTCGTTAGGGTTTGAAGGGTTTGGGTGAAAAGAGATGACCCGGTTAGGATAGGTTTTCCGTTTAGCGATTTGGTGGGAGGGTGTATTGGGCTTTTGTTTGGGCTGGAGGCTGCCCGATCTAATTTTAGTGGCGTCCAATACAGGACTCTTTTATAATGAGGTTGCCAACTAATCCACGTTTCCACGGGTTAGGTTTGACCGACTCACCGTCTGACTTGGTGAGCGGTTCAACTTCGGGTTGGGCTTGGAATTTAACAAATTTTAGTCCAATACGTTTCTCCAGCTCAAGCCACATCCGACTCGGTCCCTGATTCAGGTAGCCTAAAATCCCTAAATTGTACGAGGCTATGAACAAGGGGTGTGTCTTTTTTCCAAAAACCCAATCTTTTCAAATCCTGATCTAATTTTTTTCCGAATTTGGCAATGATATTTGTGTTTTGATATCCGAAATTCTGATATCTAATTTTTCCGAAAAATAGTTGGATTGGAATTGAATATGTTTTCAAAATCCGATCCGATCCGATTTCCAATTAATTTTCGAATTTTTAAAACTACATATAGTTTACAAACCAAATAAAAATTCTAGAGAAATAGAACATTGTCTCTCTCACAACTTCAAGAAATCAATATTTTCATTCTAGTACATACATGTCTCAATTTATCCCATATTCCTATTTACGGATCATGAAGAAAAAGTTTGCTAAATGAACGAGTTAAAAGGTCTAAGTTGTTTTTTAAAATTAATACATTTCAAAATGATACTAAATGAATGTATTAATCGGATAAAAAATGGTTATTCTAAGAGAATCCGATTATATAATTCAAATTTTCGATTTACTTCTATATTTTGTGAAAAAAAATTGTTATCCGAAAAATAATTTGATCGGATTTGGAAAGGATATTGTCATCCGAAAAAAATTAGAAATTTTTCTGAAAGCCTTTTATCGGATCGGAAGTCACCCATACTATGAGCCAACGAGCATACCTACGCACGTGGGATCAATAATTGAGAGCAACGGTCCTCTTTATAAATCTTACTCGCCCATTTCAATGAAATCATCATGTAGGCAAATATTCTACAACAGTACTAGGTACTACTTAGTCCTTTGAATAATATCACATTGGTGTCATCACCTGTAGCAGCTATAAATATCATGTAACATCCATACCATTTCTTGACCATTTGAAAATGATGTACCAACCACACATTCGGAAAAAGTTATTACCGTGATTAAATTTGGGATGAATGATGCAAATGCTTCCCGGACAAAAGGAAGCATCATGGAAGCAGCATTCTTCAATTATTGTATTTAATTTGAGAAACATCACTTTTTTATCAACTGTTGACATAGACTTTCCATTGTACATATTTTAAGTTTCTTGTTTATTCAGTTTGAGTTTGGTTTACATCACCATAGAGCTTTGTTTTGAAGAAGAAGAAGAGAAGTGTATTATAGGTATAAATAAAGACCTCAGTTGCAAAGAGAACGATATTCTTGTGTGTTACATAGATGGGTATCTTGCGAAAGATTTTCGACATATTGGTGCTATGTGCTTCGACCCTATGGGCATTGCAAGAGAGGAGATTTTCAAGAGTTTTACATACTGTTGTATCTAATACTAGGTCTGTGATTATGAGTCTTGCATCTTTTTTCACGACAGTGCAGACGTTCACTATAACTGAAGTGATGTATATATAATTTTATTCAATACATCTTTGTCGATTGCTATGTTTCTTCTTAGCAGTGTTCTTCTTTCTAAGGCATTGTTTGGAATCTGGTAGGAATGAGTTACCTAGCTAACTGCGATGACTCTTTTCAGTGCCAGTTTTGTAATTGGTGTATATCGGATTGTTCTTTTTCAAAAACAAACACACAAACACCTTTCATCAGTGTTCAGAGCCATATATATAGTCGGTCATAAACACGCAACCGTAACCTCTGGAGGCAGAGGATTGGATCTCCTTTCTTCACACGATAAACAAGACGCAGCTATAATCCTTCAGAACCTATATGGAGTTTTGCAAAAGAGTACGTATGCCATTCTTACAAGGCTAATGTCATTATAATTCCTCTTAAAAAGATGTTATGACATCATCACACTCTTGTCTCATATCACCAAGCGAAAAAGTTTAGTAATCATCAAACTGCATTATCAGATACATTATGCAGAAATTAAAAGATTGATTGTTCCTAGCGCGCCCTCTTTCGAAACTTTGAGGCCTAGTGCTGCTGAAGAATTTGTGAGTGGATTTGTGTCAGTTACATCATAATCTCCCAAGGTATAGTGAAGTTTCAAAATATCCTTCTGCGTCTGTTGTAGCTACAACCATCCTAGTTTTCCACTCGTCAATCAGTTTATCGACAACATCTCCCACCGGTGTGTTTTTGTAATCGTAATCTGTTAGACACATTCTGTGAAATTCCACCGGCTGTTTCAGTGAATGGACAGAATCGGGTCAAGCAATCAAATCCCTTAACCATGAAACATATATAGTTCGTTTTATGGAGATTAACTACAGTTAATACTAAAATGTGTAGTACCTGATTTGGGTGTTTGGCGACATCGACTTCTGCAAGCCATATAGGCAAGCCTGTTGAAGCTAGTTTATCCAATGAAGCTTTCATGTAAGGAAGATTTGGTGGACCTGAACTGAAGTGCGACTGCAGTCCAATTCCTTCCGTTATGTCTTTATTCCCCTTGAAGGCTTGAATCTGCCTAATCTTCTCTATGTATTTATCTGGGCTAGCTAAAATGTCATAGCTAAATTCAATCGTATTTGTAGCCATTCATGAATGTGATCGCTTCTGGATCTAATTCGTGAGCTTTATAAAAGAAAACCGCTGATGCATTTTGCCCAATTCTCTCCTCGAAGAAGGAGAAATGCAAATTCTCATTATCAACACCCCACGCAATAACTTCCCCTTTATATCTTAGAACCACTGATTTGATTCTTCGCGCTGCAGCTTCTTCTAGTTTCTTGGATGCAAGGTCTTTTACCCACAAGGCCACAAATAATGGTTTCGCCTATATTCAATAGGAGCAACAGTACAGGAATTGATGGTAGTCATTGTTATTGCCAACCTGAGGGTTATTCCATCGTTCAATCCTTACTTTGTGGAAGAGACGGCCCACCAATTTCTGCAAAATTGCGTATTGTCATTGCCAGATTGCTTGATTCGGCATCTTTAGACCATGCAAGGTGGAACAATTGACTTATGCCTGTGAGACTTGGGGAAGGTATAAGTGTGTATAACAGATATATACAACCATACAAAAACCTGAATGTTATATTTAAGAGGTGCATCTTCAATACATTGCTTTATCTCAAACTAGTACATTCAGTATGTAATGCTAATGAAACAAGATTGAAGCATAATTCAACTTATATGTTACTTATTTGGACATGAAGTGTTGTTTCCTGTGAAGATTCTGCCGCTGCAACTTTAAAGCTTTGAGCCGAGGATGAATTTGTCATTGGATGACTTATTGTCACGTTGTAATCCCCATGGAAGAGCGATGTCTCAAAGATGCCATTGCTATCTGTTATGCCCACCCCATGCGTTTTCCATTCTTGGATTAGCTTGTCAACGACATCGCCTGCGGGGAGGTTTCTGAAATTGTTATCAGTCAAACACAGCTTGTAACATTTACCTGGATGCCATGCTGTCCATAAAACAATACCCTGAACTGCAGGATGAGAGTGTGCCTCTCTTAAGATCTCCTCTAAGTACTGCACCTGTTCACGCCAAAACAATGACCAAGTTATTAAAGAAATTATGTAGATACTAGAGAGTATACAATTATACACTAGCTACTAGATTTTGGTCAAATAGATAGAGAAAGTATAGTACCTGGTTTGGGCTTTGGTCAACGGACACTTCTGTAAGCCATATAGGCATCCCAGTTGCAGCAAGAGTATCAATGCCAGCTCTCATGTAGGGAATGTTGGCAATTCTGAAATGACCCTCAAGCCCAATCCCTATAACTTGTGCAGGATTTCCTTGGTAAGACTGAATTTCTCTCAACTTCTGAAGATACACAGACGGAGCTGCCTTTGCATCTCCACTTTCCTCTATGGTATTATATTCATTCAAGAACAAGGTTGCCTTCCGATCAAGTCGGTGTGTGTTTTTAAAAACAGCCGCTGAAAAATTCTTCCCGAGTTTATCTTCCAAGAATGACCAGTGTAGATTCTCGTTAACGACGTCCCAATGGATAAGTTGCCCAGCGTACTTGATAACGACGGAGTTGGCCCTGTGTTCAGCTGCTCGTCTAAGTTGATCTGTTGTAAGAGATTTGACCCACCAGGGCTGATACCGTTCATCATCCCAGAAGATGTTATGGCCTCGAACGGCAATGTCATGTTGTTTGGCAAACTTAACCATTGCATCAGAAACAGAATAGTCATCCTTGCCACGGGTATTTTCAGTACTGTACCATTTCATCTCATTTACAAAGACGGTCACGGTGAATCTGGAGGTAAACCAGTTCTGATATGCTTGGTTGGTCAAGATTTCCTTATTTATGGCTGATCCAAAGGGGAAACTTGCTGAGTTTTGTCTGATTGAGACCTTTGCTCCAGCAAGAATTTTACCTTGAGAGTCGACAACTTGGATTTTAACCTTTCCCTTACGCGCCTGCAAGATATGTTATCGTAGTAAACCAATAAGGTTGTCATATAGACTAATTGGGTATTCATAGTTGCATTCATAGTACTCTGTTGTATATTTGTATGCTTCTATGTGTTTTACCTTCTCGATACTTTGATCTTGGTGTGATCTCCATTGCTCCTTGGTGAACGGCTGTAACGAGACATTATCTGCCCATATCTCCACACGAGTGTTGTTGCTCTAAATAAATAGACCAAGGTGTCAAAAATAGTATCACAACTAAGCTTCTTCAGAGGGTTTGCAAAATTATATAAGTACTTGCTATTGAATAATGAGAAACCATTTTACAAACAGACGAGGTTATGTGAAAATAAAGTATGAGGAAAATGAATCCAATTAATCCATTAACGACATACAATCAAATTTGTTTATCTCAACAGTCATGGAAGCACTTGTTGAAGTTCAAAATACAAATGTTAATGTAATTGCAGGATAAAAGTTATGATGTACCTCAAAGTAAATTTCAGCAGGACCTGAGGAATCAACCGTAAGGCCCCCTTTAAGCATAGACCAGCAGCCTGACTCGGCGAAAACTGTACCTGCAGTTCTATAGCCCTTTCTTGTTTTAACTTTAACACTTACTAGCTCTTTTCCCTCGCTTACTTGAATCCAAGCTGAAACAAGAATAGTTTTTATCAGGTCATAAAACTCTGCCCTCAAAAAAAAAAAAAAAAAAAAAAAAAAGTCCTATGAGGCCTTGCCTCATTTTATTCGTATACTAATTACCAGATAAAGTATAAATCTTTTCCTTCTGCATGTAAAGCTTCTGCGAGAAACTGTCGTAAGGATTGTATCTAGTATGAGCGACGGCAAAAGTGTTGCCTTCTTTTGAGTTCCTCTTTTCAATCTTCCCATGGCCAAATATAGACCAGCCCACCAAGCCATTATTGAATTCTGGATTATTTATGATACCTCCTTCATATTGAGGTTTTAAAGGTTCTGCTAAGCACTGTAGAAAATGACAAATCAAATTTAGACGATTTTGTTTTCGGCATTGTGAGTATAATAGTAACAAGAAACGAGGTTGAAGAAAGCTTGCCTCTATGGTTGCTGAATAATCATATGATAAAGCCTCAACTGTATTACCTGTAACAAAAGGATATACGTTGAAATAGGACTGTTTGATCCATAACTGGGCCCATGGTTTGGCCCATACTTTCTTACAAATAGAAACGTTGGATGGTTATTAACGGACCAGGTCCGAACCCAAAGCCCAATTTCATAATAGGAGGAACTGAGGATCGGATTTACACTTGTTTCCTGAAATGAAAATGCTCACAGACGAGTAGGGCGGCTCAAGGCAATCGGGGGCCTAAGCAAAGTTCCAATAAAATTGTTACATCTTATAGATCGAAATTTGTTTACGTTATTTCATATGAAAAATCTTGGTTTATTTAACAAAAATTTAAAAGATAACAATTATTGTACAAATTGATCATAACATTTTTTTTTTCTTGAATAGTCTCCCCCACAAACATTTTTTTTATAACAAAAAATTTAGAAGATAACAATTATTGTAAAAATTGATCATAACATTTTTTTTTCTTTCTTGAATAGTCTCCCCACAAACATTTTTTTTTTATAACAAAAAATTTAAAAGATAACAATTATTGTCAAAATTGATCCTAACATTTTCTTTTTATTCTTTCTTGAATAGTCTCCCCCCACAAACATTTTTTGTTATAACAAAAATTTAGAAGATAACAATTATTGTAAAAAATTGATCCTAACATTTTTTTTTTCCTTCTTGAATAGTTCCCCACAAATTTTTTTTTATAACAAAAATTTAGAAATAAAATTATTGACATTTTTATTTTTCTTTTTGAATAATCTCCCCTCAAACATTTTTTTTTTTTTTATAACAAAGAAATTTAAAAGATAACAATTATTGTCACAATTGATCTTAACATTTTCTTTATTCTTTCTTGAATAGTCTCTTTATGGACTTTTTTTTTTTAATTGAATTTTATTGATAAAAAATTTTCAAAATATAAAAATCAAGTAGAAACATAGGAGTGTTGTTAGGGAGATCCTGACATAGAGAGATCTAAGACAAAACACCATAAATACATGAGGAATAGTGGACTAATAAAAAATGTCCTACACCTATAACATTATAGAAGATCATGGCCAAACAACAATGTCACAAATTTGAAATTTCAATATATTTATTTAATAAAGAATTACACAAGAGAGAGAGAGAATTATATTTTCAAATTAAACAATATAAAAAAAACCAAATAAGGCAAAAAATTATAGAAATAATATTGAACGGGCTTCAATTTGATAAATTGTCATAGGGTGACAAATTTTTAATTAGTTATATCAATCATTTATTTAAAGAAGGCAAAACTCTTAGGAAACGAAGAGGTTTAATGCAATTTTTCTAATTTCCAATTTTTCTTAAAATCGTTTATCTAATTGATTAAAATAAATGAAAAACAAATAGTGAGTTTTTTTTTCACAATAAAACAATAATAGACTTAGAATTAGGTGGGTTAGGATATATTGGGCCCTTTGGACAATGGGCCCTAAGCGGCCACCACTTATTTTCTAACCTAGAACCGCCCCCGATGAGTAACGTGTTTCCGACTGGATTCCATGTGATGAAGCAAACTCAAATGTATTAGGGCAACACACTTTTACGATTATAATTCAATTTTCTCTTTTGGTGAAGATGAGACATTTCAAGGGTACGGTGTGCTGTGTGCACCTCTTTTCCATGCATGTTTGTGGTTGAGGGTCCAAAACTCAGTAGTGTTGCCCAGTAAATATGTCCAAACGGTTATTCGACCGCTTGAACCCGATTTTTCGGGTTTTGAACGGATATTGGGTTACTCAAATCCAGACCGGTTTTCAACTAGTCGGGTTTAAAGTCGGGTATTTTGTTGAGAAGTGTGACCAAACTCTATTCTAACCCTATATTTCGGGTACCCATCGGGTTCGAGTTCGGATTTCGGGTAAGATAAAATCCGGTATAAATAAAGAAAGAAGACAATAATAAATTTTATTTGAAATATATATCCACATTTTATTCATTCTTCGGCTATCCACCAATCCTTCAAACAAAATAAAATTTCTAATGAATTTGGAATTAATTATCACCTATACTAGGACATAATTTTTTCATATGATTTAAAAATAGATGGACTCAAAAAGAATTATAGACACATGATCACATGCAATTACTTAAAAAATTGGAAATTTCGACATAAATTTTTCCATAATCCAATATATTAAATAACTCATAATTATAAACATGAATGAGATCATAATCCAAATATTTATCTAACTCATTTTTTATATGAGATTAATAGTATGTAATTAAAACTGGATTTGGGGTTCGATTTCGGTCTAGGTTCGGTTTTAGATTTTTTAGCCCTTTTAACGGGTTTAGGGCTAAATTATTGGGTCGGACTCGGGTTTAGAAAGTGTGACCAAATCCTACCCTATGTATTTCGGTCTGGATTTGGATTCAAGCAAATTTTGGTGCGGGTTTTTTTCAGTTTTGGACTGGTTTTAGACAAGATAGACATCCCTATAAATATTATAAAACCCAATGGGGCTGCAAAAATATAATGGACTTGGAGCATAGTTTCTAAGAGACAGGCTGCTATAAGCCTATAACTCCATGGAGGAATGGTGATGTTTTCAGACCACCGGCCAGGTACACATATAAACTGCGACGTCACTGCTTATTAGGCCGGTAGACCAAACTAAAAAAGAGTCTTCCATCATGGAGGTGATACTTGCGCGATTCAGAGGTGATAGAACTCTTTCAAAGAGGCTAAAAAATTAAAAATCCTTTGGGCTAACAATGCAACATATAGAAACCTATGCGTTAGGTCTTAGAATCTTAGACTCTTAATTAGTTCATCAGTATACTATTGTGGCACACTGGCACATATACATACCTGCAAATAGAAGACCAAGAAGTAAAAGCATGTAAGTTGCATGACCAACTTTCATCCTCAAGAGTAAGAAGAGACAAAAAGAATTAGCTAGTGGACGAGCTGTGAAAACAAATTTGTTGCTTGAGCAAGTTTGTATCTTGAAATAGTCCACTGTATATATATGAAAGAAGTGACTGTGTATTAACTTCAATTCAGACACTTTGAGTCTTTGACATAACAGATTCACGTACTCTTTATTATCAAAGATTTTTTTACCTTTTTTCGTACAGCTGATTAATAATAAACTTGCAAGTAATTAATTCCTAGACTTAAATTGACACAATGAATTTTCCCAATCTGATTAAGAGTAAACAGAAGTTTTTACCAACCCCTTTATTATGTAGTCAACACACTCTCTAATTGTTTTGCTACAAATCAATATACAGTCTAATTTAGTAGCGTTCATTGACTATTATACGCATATATATCTATTTCCTCATTTATTATTATGTTAATTTGTAATGCCACATTTGTTGCTTTACATACCGGATTTGTGTATTTGTACTTGAATTATTCGTTATCCACATTTGTAAATCGTATACACATGAAAAATTAGAGCTCAATTTTTTAGAATTTTGAAAATTCAAATATTTGAGTGAAACTTTTATAAAATTTGATAAGTGAATCAATATAACATAACACAACTGGTGCTAAGTGGTGGTCTGGATTAAATCTTGCAAAAGCAATGTGATGGCTGAGATTTCTTATGTTGCCTCAAGATTTGTATTGCTTTAAAGAAATTTAATAAGGAATTAAACACTTAAAAAAGAATTTAATAAGAATTTGTTTAATTAGGAATTGATGTCCTACAAAATAGGAGTACATTTAATTAGGACTGAAAACCTGAAATAATAATAATAAAAAAAAACTCCTCAAATATGTTAAAACCTTGCCTCTTTTTTATACAAAAAAAACAAAACTCCTCAAATAACGTGTTAAAACCTTGCCTTTTGTTTATGCAACCGTACATAGCAATAACTTGAGCCAATTCATGCCATTTAATACCATACACTATAATTATATATTAATTAAAATCATTCAATACCAAAAAGAAACTTTATCTACCTTATTTTTCCATTAATATATATATATATATTATTTTATTTCTATTACTACCAAGTGAAAATTTTAATTTTAAGGTTGAACTACAAACATATTTGATATTACGGTAGTCAAATGTATCTCAAGTTCTCAACCGAGCAGGGTATGAAATGGATTCAAATGACATGAAGCATAGTCACAAATAACAACTGAATATATATGCACGTATACTAGGCATATAGGGTGACAAGGAGCATAAACATCGAGTCATGTGAACGTTAATGTTAGGATAATATAAGAACATGTAAGTATAATAACGTTAGGGTGACAAGGAGCATTATTCAATTTTTAATACTTAAAAGAACATAAGTTGGAAATTAACTCTTTGCCTAATTCTATTGATCGTGGTTAGTTGAGCTTCAATATTTGGGTAAAATAAAATAAAGATGTATACTTATCCAAAAAAAAAATGTTCCTCGTCTATAATTTCATATATCGTAACAATTAAGTGCAATTAGGAGAACAATTATTTTTAAAAGCTTCGTGACAAAGTCACGGGCAATTTCTAGTTGCTAACAAATTAAAGCTACTATACGGGCCATAACGCATAAAATGTTGATAGGTTAGAGTGTTGGACATATATTTCTTTTCTTAGAGCATCTCTAGGTGGTAGTATCACCTCCCAATTTCTCTAAATTTGCTTCCAAAATCGAAATTTTGCAGAAATCCAATTCTAGGTGAAAGTAAATTTGGTCGCATCACCTATCTAACCGCATCTTTGGAAGCAAAATTTGGGATTTCGAATGTGGATGCGGCGCGACAGTGGTAATGTCATGCGCCACTCCTAATGTCACATTTTTTTTTTTTTTTTTACTTTGACTAGCACACCGCGCCATTGTCAATGTCACGTGGGTTATTTTTATTTTACTTTTTCAATTTGGGACAACAGTGGGAATGTCGGGTGAGTTTTTTTTTCTTAATTTTTTTTAATTTGGAACGACAGTACCAACGGCGTGCGACATTACCAATGACACACGTGGTAGACCCTACGTACAGATTTGCGTCCGATATTTGTGACCACTTAGAGTTTGTCAAAATTTGCATCCAATTTTTTTGAATTTTGCTTTTAAATTTGGAAGTGATACTAACACTACCGAGAAATGCTCTTAGTATTTATTTTTCAATAATATATTTCTTTTTTTAGTGGGGGTGGGGGATGATGATGATGATGATGGTCATAGCCTGATACCCTGATGTGACAAGAATATCAACTGATGCATTCATACATTGATTGTACGTATCATGTCGATTCTTGAGGTAATGTACTAGCCACTATGAATAAAAGATGAGCAAAGATTAACAGGGTGATTGACGAATGATGTGTTTTCATTAGCGGTGTAAATAACCAGTTGGCAATCTTTTTTCCCATAAGTTTGACTTTCCCAACACAAAAACTGAAAGAGGCGAGAACGACGCATTTCGGCCCCCTCAATTTTATGACACAGTAATCTAATATCTATATACTAAAGCAGAGACCTTTAAAGGAAGATTTTCTCTATCCTATGTGACACTCTAATATGAGAGTTAGCCTTTTCTCTATCCTATGTGACACTCTAATATGAAATATAGTCTTTTCTAATAGCCTACAATCCCACGTACATCGGTACATGGAATTTCTTTTGAGAGTTTGAGTGTATTTCTAATTCTTATATTTTGAGAGGTTGAATATATTTCCAATTCTTATATTTGATCAAATAAAAAAAAATACTAAAAAATAGGTGATTTGTAAAAGGTAATTTTCTATTACAAATCAAACACTTTTAGTGTTCCAATTATGATATATTTAGTCAAATAAAAAGAATTGCTAAAAAATAAGTGATTTGTATAAACTAATTCCCTATTACAAATCATACAATTTTAGTGTATAGGATAAAGTATTGCTTATTAATTAATAGAAAATCAGAATATGGATACAACTGCATTAAACTAATCTCAAAGAATAATTAATGGAAAATCAAAACTTGGATGCAAATACATCAAACTAACATAAAAAAAAAATTGTCGGAAAATCGGAAACTGGATGCAAATGCATTGAGCTAACCCTCAAAGATTAAATTAATGGGAAATCGGAAACTGGATGCAACTGCATTGAACTAATCTCAAAGAAAAATTAATTATAAATTGGAAACATAATGCAAATGAGTGGAACTAATCTTAAAACATAATTAACAGGAAATCGAAAACCGGATGCAATTGCATTGAACTAATCTAAAAAAATACACTAGATGCAAAACCTCAAGAAATAATTAACGGGAAATCAGAAACTGGTTGCAAATTCATTGAACTAACCTCAAATAATATTTAACGAAAAATCGAAAACTAGATGCAAATGCAAGCATTAAATTAATCTTAAAAAGTAATTAATAGAAAATCGGAATATGAATACAATTGAATTAAACTAACCTCAAATAATAATTAATGTAAAAAACTTGGATGCAAATATATCAAACTAACATACAAAAATAATTGTCGGAAAATAAAAAACTGGATGCAAATGCATTGAGCTAACCCTCAAAAATTAAATTAACGGGAAATCGGAAACTGGATGCAACTGCATTGAACTAACCTCAAAGAAAATTAATTATAAATTGGAAACATAATGCAAATGCGTGGAACTAATCTTAAAAAATAATTAACAGAAAATCAGAAACCGGATGTAACTGCACTGAACTAATCTCAAAAAATAAACTGGATGCAAAACCTCAAGAAATAATTAACGGGAAATCGTAAACTGGATGCAAACTCATTGAACTAAGCTCAAACAATAATTAACGGGAATTCGAAAACTAGATGCAAATGCAACTTTATCAAATAATAAACGAGAAATCAGAAACTGGATGCAAATGCATTGAACTGACCTCAAAGAACAGTTAACATGAAATCAGAAACTGGATGCAAATGCATTGAACTGACCTCAAAGAACAGTTAACATGAAATTGAAAATTGGATGCAAATGTATTGAACTAACCGAAAAGAATAATTAACAAGAAATCAGAAACTACATGCAACTGCATTGAATTGATCTAAAAAAATAAATAACGGGAATTGGAAATTGGATGCAACTGCATTGAACTAACCTCAAAATATAAATAACGGAAAATAAGAAACTGGATGCAAATGCATTGAGCTAACCTCAAAACATAGTTGGGTTATATGTTATGGGAATGTCTTGATAAGTATAGTTTTACATTTAAAATGGTGTTTATTTTATCTCTTTCCGTATGATTGAGAACTCCTTGCTATTCAAGTAGTTTCAATATATATGAACTTCGCCTTATTAGGCAATATCACAAAACTTCAATCAAATTTCTATTATTAAACAACAAAATGAAGTTGAAAGGTTTTATCAAAGGCGAGTTTTTTTTTTATAGAGAGTGAGGTTTTCACGTTATAAGAAATTTGGTTGAGTGATCAATATAATATTAATATATAATAGTTCTGCATATTTACTAATATTTTTCAGAATAATTAATATAACAACACATGTTCGTAGATAATCTTTGAAGACTCCACATAGTGAGTCATGCATAATTTAAAGAATAATTAACGGAAAATCGGGAACTGGATAATCTTCGATGATCCCACATAGTAAATTAAGCATAATTTACTTTTTATGTCATGTTCGCAAGGATATTACAGATGGATCAATAGAAGTTGGTATTACACACCACATTGGATAATTATAAGGAAATTGGAAACTGGACTCAAATACATAACTTAGTTCAAAGAGTAATTAACGTGAAATCGGAAACTTTATGAAAATTGCATTAAACTAACGACATAGAATAACTAACAGGAAATTAGAAATTGGATGTAAGTCTTTGAAAAATATTTAAGGGAAAATCGAAAACGGTATGCAAATACATCAAACAAACCTCAAATAATAATTAATGGGAAATCGAAAACTGGATGCAAATGCATTGAACTTAACTCAAAAAATAATTAACAGAAAATCAAAAACCGAATGCAACTACATTGAACTAACCTCATATAATAATTGGTGGGAAATCGGAAGCTAAATGCAAATACATTGAAATAACCTCAAAGAATAGTTAATGGAAAATCAGAAACCGGATATAATTGTATCGAACTAACCTCAAAACATAAATAATCATAAACTAGATACAGATGTATTGAACTAACATTAAAGTGTTATTAACGAGAAATCGGAAACTGGTTTCAAATGCAATGAACTAATCTCAAAGACTAATTAACGAAACATTGAAAAATAGATGAAACTACATTGAAGTAACCTAAATGAATAATTAACAGGAAATTATAAATTTGATATAATTGCATTGAACTAACCTCAAAAAATAATTAACTGGAAATCAGAAACTTGATACAAATGCATTGAACTAACCTCAAAGAACAATTAACATAAAATCGGAAATTGGATGCAACTGCATTGAACTAACCTCAAATAATAATTAACGGAAAACCAAAAACTGGATGCAACTACATTAAACTAAAATCAGAGATTAACTAACGAGAAATAAGAAATTGGATGCAAATACATTGAAATAACCTCAAAAAATAGTTAACTAGAAATCGGAAGTCAGATTTAACTGCATCGCACTAACCTCAAAGCATAAATGTCCACTTTTTTAGCCTTCTCACATGAGTAATTACGAGTAATTAGGAACCCAAAATGAAAGTGAGTTTATAAAAACAGACTCTTACATGTATGCAAAATGTATAGAAATAGTAAACTATCGAACTAACCTAGAAAAACAATTAACGGGAAATCAAAAACTGGATGCAGCGTATTGAACTAACCTCAAAGAGTAATTAATGAGAGATTGGAACCTGGATGCAAATACAATGAACTAATCTCAAAGATGAATTAACGAAACATCGAAAACTGGATGCAACTGTACTATTGAATTAACATTAATGAATAACTAACGGGAAATCATAAAGTGGATGCAATTGCACTAAACTAACCTCAAATAATAATTAACTGGAAATCAGAAACTTAATGCAACTGCATTGAACTAACCTCAAAGAATAATTAATGAGAAATTGAAACTGGATGCAACGTACTACATTAAACTAATCTCAAAGAATAATTAATGGAAAATCATAAACTTGATGCAAATGCATTGAACTAATAATCCTAAAACATATTTGTATTATATGTAAGGGGAATAAATGTCTCGACAAATAGTTTTGTATTTTAAATAGTGTTTATTATAATTATTTTATTATGATTGGAAATGTCTTGCTATTCAAGTAGCTTCAATATTATCTTCGCCACATTGGGCATTCTCACAAAACTTCAATAAAATTTCTATTATTAAACCTAACAATAAAAAGAAGTCAATGACTTTTATCAAGGTTTGGTGCTTCATTTTTATAGAGAGTGGTGCAAGAAATTTAAATGAGTAATTATTATAATTTTCATATCTTATAGATATGCATAGTTGCTAATATTTTTTAGAATAATTTAATATAATGACACCCGTTCTTAGGACACGTTCATGTGATAAATCTTTTCAAGTGCGAGTAGTGTATTCTTTGAGGATATGTAAACAATCAATCTGTTTAAGTGATTTGTACACATTAGTATGTAAGTCGAACGGTGATGATTTACCGCTAAATCACCATAAAACTAATAAAACTATTATACAAGCTAGATCGAGTTTAAGATAATTTCATTTGAAATTTATGGATTAATATTCTAAACCACAAAGTGAAGAGGCTATCTCAATTTGATCCCTTAGTTTCCAAGTACTTATACACAATAATCGCTGCTCATTAACGTATTTTGGTTTATTTTCAATAAAAATATATTCTGATTCGAAAATTTGCTGCTAAATCACCATAAATCTAAGAAGACTATTATATAAGCTAGATCGAGTTTAAGATAATTTTATTTGAAAATTATGGATTAATATCCTAAATCACAAAGTGAATAGGCTATCCCAATTTTATCCTTTAGTTTCTAAGTACTTATGCACCATAATCGTTGCTCATTAACGTATTTCGGTTTATTTTCAATAAAAATATATTTTGATTCGAAAATTTGCCGCTAAATCACCATAAATCTAAGAAAACTATTATACAAGGTATATCGAGTTTAAGATAATTATATTTGAAAATTACGGATTAATATCCTAAACCACAAAGTGAAGAGGCTATCTCAATTTGATCCCTTAGTTTCTAAGTACTTATGCACCATAATCGTTGGTCATTAACGTATTTCGATTTATTTTCAATAAAAATATATTCTGATTTGAAAATTTGTGAGAGACATTTTGTAAAGCATTTTCAGCACACAAAATATTTAATAGATCCCGAGCGTATGCTCGGGTCCAAAATCTAGTTAATTACTAAAGCCAATGCCTGTATTTTTCTTATAACACGATCTTCTAATTTTCTCTATCAAACCTTTATTTGCGTTTGAAATTTTATACTAATGGTCAGTAAATATATAAAAAATCCTTTCATATTAAGCATCTTCAAAATACTACGATGACTTAGATTTTTTTCAATTGCGCTGAAAATTTCAGGAAAGTATTGTAATTTCTTCAGTCTTAGGAAATAGAGTACATTTGAAACCTAGGTTTTTGTCTACGGCTATCAATATATCTCATTATCATTCAGTAATTTATCGTTTGCTAGCTGTAAATGCTCGATGGATAAGTTTTATGATATAACTAAACGAGGGAGATTGATGTTTTGATATGATTTTGATTGAGTTCGCGATAGATACAAATTGCCTACGTATCAAGAGCTTGGGTACAATTTGAATCAAGTCAGACGTAGTTCCTTTTCTCTTTATATAGGCAAGTTGCCCTCGCTTATTCTCCCGCGTTAGGTCAAGTTTTGGACTTGAAGTCATTCAATGAGCCATGATGGCGAGTAATGAAGGTTTTAATGAGATGCGCAATTGAAGATTCGGTCTTGAATGTGATAGTTGTAGCATACGTTACTAACCGTTGTTGTCACACCCCGAATTTCGACAGAATTCGGAAAAACATTATTTGTTCCCGACTCTTCGATCTCTAAGGTGTGACGCACTCTCAACTCCCAAAAACCCATAAACAGTTTAAATATGCGGATAATAAAAAAACCAATAAAAATTTTAACTTAAACAAAAGTCTTCTTCATTACAAAAATTAACAAATGAAAATGCAAATAATCTTATCTCAACTGAAAATCTATATCACCTCAAAGGAAAACAAAACCTATCTTGAAATGCGACGCTAACGCAAACCACGAGCAGCAACCAATCTTCTTCAACACTAAACCTGTCAATACTTATCAACTATGTTCATTTAATGAACACACCCGATAAGCAAAATCGGGTCAGCATTATAAAAATGCTGGTGTGAGTAGCCCTAAAATACAACATATAATTATACATATATATACACAATCCATAAGGCAGTTAGTTCCTCCATCGAGGCGTCTTAACTTTCAACGACTAATACAACATCCTTAAGTACAATAATTAAGGCAGGTAGTTCCTCCACTGAGGCGCTTTAACTTTTCACAACCACACCACAAACTATACGCATCATAAATAAGGCATGTAGTTCCTCCATCGAGGCGTCTTAGGTTCTAACTAAACTATAACCAGCCAAGCATATACAATCATCTATCTAAAGATATATTATTAACCAACATATTACCATAATTAGATTAATTAAGGCTTTCTTTGTGTGTCCCTAAAATCACGTCGTATCTATGTCTTACCTAGTTTCCCTGGCTACCACAATCGCTATCCAATCCCGAACATGTACATCCACATGCCTCCCCTTACATAATGTACCACTCCGTGCGTAACTACCCTGAGCGGGATGCCGCACACCAGGTGTCACAAACCGAATTTCTAAACAATTAAAATAATGAATATTTGAAATATAAATATCTCAAACATCACTATATTCAATTGTCTAAAAACCCAGGCTATGACGGGGGATACAACACCTGTCAAAACCTAAAACCCACATCACAACAGGATCAACTTAACCACAAATAAACTCCAAATTCCTCAACTATCACTTTATTAAAAACTTTCTTCCGTTTAAAAACATCATATAAAACTCTAAGAATAAAAGGTCCTCAACATCGTATTCTCATGTCATATGAACAGGAACGAAGCTATTACATACTTCCAAAAAGAACAGACTAAAAATAAACTCTCGGTTGCTCCGGATAAGAATCCAAATCACACGCAATTCCATTGCCTTCCCCCTATGTTCCCAAGAACACACCCACGTTGCCAAAACAAAGCAAACATGGGTCAGCAAATTGAATTTGCTGGTATGAGTAGACTAACCACATATAAACATTATCATACTTTAATTATCCAAACAACCACGTTATATTTTCCCATGACTTAATCATAACCTAATCATTTTCAGCTTGGAAGGAATGTAGTTTAACTCATCTCAACTAAGCATAGTTCTTCCCAAGCAAAACTTCCATTATCTTAACTCATTTTAATAACTCGTTTTAATATCTAAAATACTTGAATTAAAACTTACCGATATCCACTGCTGTATAAGGGTAGGACCGCGTCCATGCACAAAAATATTATTAAGTCCTACCCTCCTGCAAAAGAAAGTTAGCAATTTTATATAATATGTGTAGATATCCTATAGGTATTCCAATGCAAGCCCAAATACACTTTCGATAATCAAATCAATTTCTCTTATCAATTAATCAATTACTTTTCTTATACACATATTTCACAACCTATGTACCTTAGGTCATTCCGCCACATTCAAGGAATACCCAACCTTACATTCCTCAGACTTTCAAGGAATACAACTAACCCGCAAGGCAAATACCTTAGTTCCTCTCTAGGGTAGTCCAAACAATCTGGTCATTCATGGCACATTCAATGAATACTCATAGATAACGCTAACGGGCCATTTATGGCACATTCAATAAATGCCCACCTAACATATGACATCAACAGTCATAAAACTCAATTCCAAAACTTGAGGTGTGAAGAGTTCTCAAAGAGGTGGTAAATTTATTTACGCATTATTGAACTTTATTTTATATATCATTTCAGAGAACGAATGAGTATCTTAATATCTGTATTTTTGGTTTACGCGTTATTAATTTCATGGATGTCTAAGTGTCATAACGTTGCATATCATAAAATACTGCAAAATCACATAGTAGTTAATACACATACACACGTATATATAGAGGTCTTAGCCTAAAGCCAAGTATGCTAATAGCCCTAGACCTATCCGAATAGCCCAAATCATAATCCGAGTTAAAAAGTCAAATTGGGTTAACTGGTCAAAGTCAACCCTAGTCAAAAGTCAACTCTGGTCAAAGTCAACTCTTCATGGTCAAAGTCAAACTGTCGTTTCCATGTTCGAGTTCGAGGTTCAGGGTCGTAGTCATGGTTCATGGCTAAGGTCGGCGCGGCATGGCTCATGGCTCATGACCAAGGTAATGGTTCGGACCCAGCCGCCAAGCCCAAACCTTAGAACCCTAAGTCTAAACATTTAAAGACCCAATTAGATCTATTTTAAGTCCAATGGGTGGCCTCAAGCAATATTAGAAATGGGCTAAAAAAACTTATCTTGAACGGGCCCAAAACACAACCGAAGTTAGGCCCAAAACTTTAAATTAAACCGGTCCACAAATAAGAGAAAACCGCTCACCATTTCAAAAATTAGAACTGGCCCATAACAAGTTATCAACTAATAGGAAAAGGGCCCAAACAAAAATAGAAATGAACTGGCCCAACTAACAAAACCAAAATAGCCCAAAAACCAAAAACCCGCCCAAGCCCAAGCCCAACTAAGATGAGCAGTTATTGTTCATCTTATCTAACTCTCTCTCCCACCAAAAATCCGCCACCACTAGCCTCCACCCATTCCAAACTTCATCACATCGGTTTTGATCCACATCACCAACCAAACAACATTAACAAAAACAAAACCCCCATACACTGACTCGATAACCCATCCTCCAAAACTAGATCTACAATTTCGAACCGCCATTAATGGCTTTTCCTAAGCTCCAAACGCCCACTCAATGCGGCCTCACACACCCAACATCAACCCAACATTCATTCATCCATCTTCAATCAATCAACAAACAACAAAACAAATAAAAATCAAATTATGGAGGGCGCCCGGTTCGCATCGGTCGCCGCCATTAATGAATTTCTCGAGCTTCAAACCGCCCCTAACAAGACTTCACTCAAACCCCACTCACCTCCAACATCAACCCAATCAAAACGAAAAACAACCATCCAGGTTACATAAACTATTATTGGCGATTTCTTGGTCGCCATTAACGAACCGGGTGCAAGCTTTGAGCCGGCGGTTTAATTAAGTTGAGTGTTTCTAACCCACCAACAAAACAACAAAATAATATAACGGCGGTAAGATTCATGGCGGCGCTTCCATGAGCGCTTTGTTAGTTTCCGACGATTTTTAAAACCAATTTTACCAAAGTTTCGGCAGTTCAGATCAAATCCGAAATTTTACAAGGTTTAATAAAACAAAAGGCACGAAGTCCAACACCACAGTATAATGAACAGTATCAATACACAGAAAACCATAAGTTCGGTGAAATAGCAAAATAGCTACTCACCTTTAGCGGCTCCGATTATCCACCCGACTACGGGGAAAAACCTTCCTTTCCTTCACATTAAAACTCCCATTTTTTTTCTAAAACCACCATTGTGTTTTTTCCCAAAACTCTACGCGCGGAGAAAACTCACCGAAAAGACAAGGACAACCCTTATCTATTATCTACGGGCTTTATCCGTAACTGATAATTATCTTCTATCCATTATCTATTTTTATTTATTATTATTATTATTTATTATTATTATGAAAATAAGAGAACTAAAACACGGGGTGTTATACCAGGTAACCCTCACACGAAAGCCATTATGTAAGTAATGCCACTATTTGGCATAAAATATCGCGCGTCTCGTTCTATTTTGCGAACGGAATAATCAAGCCACTATTCGGCTACGATTGCCCAACACATGGGTCAATCAACATCTTATATATACACCCTACACAAGGGCCAATCATATCACATACGCCCACACAGGGCAAATCACATGAGTTGTGGTAGTCAGGTTCTAGGATTTTCATTACGTAATTTATTCAGGTGTCATACATTAATGACTCATAATCATTCCACTATATCACGTGCAGGTCAAATACCTTATTGCACTAAGCCACAATATTTAGAAATATCTCAATTATATTTCATAACCACTTTCATTCTTTCACGTGCCAATATATTATTGCACTACGCCACACTCCCGTGGGCAAATATTCATCAATACTATACTACCTCATAGTAGCATCTCACATATATAATAATAGAGTGTTTATATAAATCTATGTCTCCAAAGCTATTGCATTCAATATATATATCCCACCATATTATATAATGTCACAATATCAACGTCAAATCTTAATTAGATAATGACAACTAAATTTATATCAGCTTCCACAGCATTTCAACATTTGATTTGTCCATACAATTTACAACATAAAACGTAGCACAATTAAACAGTCCACAGTATACAATCAAAGCCCAATATATATATGTTTTACACACTACTCACGTCAAATCTTAATTAGATAATGACAAACAACGTTATATAATGTTCGACAATATTTTATTACTACCTTAGTCCATAAAATCAAATATGAGAAAAACTGAGAAAAAATCAACATTCCACAGTCAACGGTCAATGGTCAAAGTAAAAGTCGACACGTCATGGTCAAAGTCAATACATCATGGTCGAAGTCAAACTGTCATTGTCAAAGTCAAACTGTCGTTTCCATGTTCGACAGGTTCAGGGTCATAGCCATGGTTCATGGCTAAGGTCAAAGGTGCATGGCTCAAGGGCCCATGACTAAGGAAATGGCTCGGACCCAACTGGCCAAGCCCAAACCTTATAACCCAAAAGTCTACATGTTAAAAGACCTATTTGGATCTCTATTAAGTCCTATGGACTGGCCCGAACAATATTAGAAATTGGCCCCAAAACAGTTAAGTGGTTCGGTTCAAAAATTGAACAGAAACCGGCCCAAAAACTAAAACAAAACTGGCCCACAACTAACACTAAAACTGGTCCCAAAACTTAATTAAATCGGGCCCAAACAAAACAATCTAATTGGAAAAGGCCCAACCAAAATAAATAGAACTGGCCCAAAAACTTTGAACTGAAACCGGCCCAAAAACTAAAACATTTCGGCCCAACCAAACCAACCAAACCCAAGAGAAACCGACCCAGGCCCAAGCCCAGGTCGTCATCTCCTTCCTCCAGCAGCTCCACCAGCCACCAAAATCTACCACCGTCAACCTCCACTCGACCACCCAATACAACCTAGCGGTTTGACTCCAAATGAAAAACCCCACATCTTTAATACATGGAAAAGTCGAGTTCCTCTCCCTCTCACCAGCACACCAGCGCGACTTCAAGCCAAATCGCGCCGCCATTGATGGCTTCAACTACCTCCGACAGCCCTCACACAAATCCAACATTTAATCCGACATCACAACCTAACCTCAACCCAACAAAGCAAAACAATACAACCAAATAAACCAAAAACAGCCCAACCACCGGCGCCATTAACGCCTCCAAGCTCCCCACCGTATTTCGTCCAACCACAACACACAACCCAATCGGCAGCCACCTTCCACCCACCATCAATAGCCACCGCCGATTCTACCCCGACAACCAACCAAAAGCGGTTCATAACAATATATCCATACCCCATTATCCACAAGAATGCATACCGGACGGAGGAGGATTCATTCTTGTGGGCTTTAGCCGCCAAGAACAACCCGATAAGCCTCGGCGGTTTAATTACAGATTCCCACGGTTTTCAATAAAACTAAAAGGTATCGACGAGAAAACACATAAGTAGAAAACTGATCGAAAATCGGCAGTAAAGGTTTTTGTTCACGCGTAAAACTCTAGTTTCGATATAAAAATAAAAAAAACGTAACTACTCACCTTAACTAACAGCTCGACGAATCGTCGCGCTCCAACGCTCTAGCCCACGAGCTTTCTAGCTCTGCCTCCATTTTTATTATCTTTTTATTCTCCCAGAACCCTATTCTCTAGAACAATGTGTTTATATACTTGGGTCTGAAACCCAAGCCCAACACAGACTCGGGCCCAGAAACCAGACCCACATATCCAAATCCAATCCAGCCGATTTTTAAATAAATAAATTTAATTAATTAATAAATAAATATGTATTTTAAAAATACGGGCATTACAGTTGTGGCAATGGCAGGTGCGAGCCTTTTGGAGATCGCTACCGATTCAAGCTGATTAGACGTCTTGGTGGTGGAGGTCGTTCTCTTGGATCGGTTCCTGCCAGAGCGATTTGGGAATATGAGTGACAGAGGTCGGTTGATTGTTATGCTTGTGCTAGATACATGTTTAGTATTCATTGGATGTGAATACTAGTCCCTCACATTGCCCACATAATTAGTTGAAACCTAGGTTTTTTATATGGATCTAGCTATTGAAGAGTAATCAACGAAACTAGTTTTACCACTTGTTTTTACGATTTTTCTGAAAGCTTCATTCTCTAGTTGCTAAGAATCTTTTATATGCTCCACGTACACGGCTTTTCTACTAAAGTTATTTGCTTTTATTTAAGGGTGGAATTTGAGCCGAGGGCTCAGAGCTTGGCTCGAGCTCGCTCGTTTAACTATATGAGCCGAGCTCGTGTAACAAATGAGCTTGATGAAGCTCGGCTCGTTTAGTTCAAATAGCATATTTATAGTGTAAAATAACCGAGCGGCTCGGGCTTGGCTCGGGCTCGCTCGTTTAACTATATGAGCCGAGCTCGAGCTCAATTTAAAGCTCGTGTAATTAACGAGCCGAGCTTGAGCATGGTAAAGCTCGGCTTGTTTAGCTCGAATTCCACCCTTACTTTTATTCTCAGCCTATTCTATGTGATTTTGGCATTCTTGACAATAAATTAAATGTTTTTTAGGAAATATTCTAAATTTCCTTTGGCTAAAATCTTCTCTCAAATAGTCACCCTAAAAGCTCAAGGCTTTTTTTTTTCCCGATGGTTTGGTGGTGGAAACACCTAGCAATCCGTCCATTATTAATTTTACGATTCGAACAGGCACAACCAAAATAACCTCACTCATCGTTTGGATGTCGTCATTACTATGGAGTCATGGCTATCACATACTTCCACTTTGCGATTTAATTCAATTTTATCTTGCTCTCATCTATTTTCCTTAGCCTCATAGTAATTATGAGCTTCAAATATTTGAAATACTACTCTTTTTCTAGTAGCTTATGTTACTTTTTTTCTTGATTGGCAAGCCTGTTTTAAATAAGATCAGTAATTCTTTAATGTTGGCAGGATTTGAGCCCTAGACCTTTGGTATCATCACCCAAAGATTTTATCGACTTTGCTAGCCGACAACTGCGAGCTTATGTTACTTTCTAAAATAAAAGAACTAAGGAGCTTGATGAGACAAGAGACTTATAAAAACTTAGTTACATGTTGAGATTGAAAAGCAGCATTGAACTTAATTATATGCCATTTAGTTGTACATGGAGTGTTGTTCCCTGTGTAGATTCTGCTTTTGTCACTTTAAAGCTCCGAGCCAAGGATGAATTTGTTGTTGGATGACTTATTTTCACGTCGTAATCCCCATGGAAGAGCGAGGTCTCAAAGAAGCCATTGCTATCTGTTATACCTTCCCCATGCGTTTTCCATTCTTGGATTAGCTTGTCAACAACATCACCTTGCGGGAGATTTTTAAAATTGTTGTCAGTCAAACACATCCTCCAACATCCATTCGGATGCCATGCTGTCCATAATATAATGCCCTGGACTGCAGGGTGGGAGTGTGCCTCCCTCAGTATCTCCTCTAAGTAATGTGCCTGTTCACGCCGAAACAGCAACGATTAAATTATGAAAGAATGATATTAGGTGGGTAGTATACATACATGTGATGATGTGAATAGAATAAATCCATAACCAAGCTGCAAGTTCTTAGCTACTTGATATTTGGATAGAGAAGTACCGTGTCTGGGCTTTGATTTACGTCCACTTCGGTAAGCCATATAGGCATCCCAGTTGCAGCAAGAGTATCAATGCCAGATCTCATGTACGGAATGTTGGGTTCTTTGAAATGGCCCTCAAGCCCAATCCCTATGACTTGTGCCTTATTGCCTCCGTATGACTGAATTTCTCTCAACTTCTGAAGATACACAGATGGTGCTGCCTTTGCATCTCCGCTCGACTCTATGGTACTAAAATCATTCAAAAACAAGGTTGCCTTGGGATCAAGCTGATGCGTGTTTTGAAAGACAGCTGCCGAAAAATTCTTCCCAAGTTTATCTTCGAAGAATGAGTGATGTAGATTCTCGTTAACAACATCCCAGTGGATAACTTGCCCAGCGTACTTGGAAACAACAGAGTTGACCCGTTGGTCAGCTGCTTGTCTAAGTTCATCAGTTGGAAGTGATTTGACCCACGAGGGCTGATACGTTGGATCATCCCAGAGGATGTTATGGCCTCGAACAGCAATTCCATGTTGTTTGGCAAAGTTAAGCATTGCATCTGAAACAGAATAGTCTACCTTGCCTCGTGTCTTTTCATTACTGTACCACTTCATCTCGTTTTCAAAAACAGTCACAGTGAATCTGGAGGTAAACCAGTTCTGGTAGGCTTGATTGTTCAAAATCTCATTATTTATGGCTGATCCAAATGGGAAAGCTGCCGTGTTTTGTTTGATTGAGACCTTTGCTCCAGCAAGAACTTTGCCTTGAGAGTCGATTGCGTGAATCCTGACCTTTTTCTTACGTATCTGCAGGACGTTGTTGTCATAAACCAATATTATTGTCATACGTATCAATAGGGGGTATTCATAATTGCATATTTGCATTCATAGTAGCTTATTTTATGTTTCTGTGTTGTACCTTCTCGATATTTTGATCTTGGTGTGATCTCCATTGCTCTTTGGTGAACGGCTGCAGTGAGACACTATCTACCCATATCTCCACACTAGTGTTTTTGCTCTGAAACAGAGACGACTCAAGTGTCAGAAATTAGAATTCTAACTGCTTATGTAGATAACAATAATTATAATATTGGTATGCATAAATAAGTATCTAATTGCTTGCATCATCAGAAAACGGCTTTTGATAGAATTGGCTGGCGATGTTGTAATGAAATAAAGTATGTTCTTTTGACAAAATGAATACACTTATACGCGATTATGTCCAATTCTTCTGTAATGAAATTAAACGCGTAGTCATTGTCACTTGCTTACATTTGGTTGCCAAGCTAATTTATTGACATCGACGGAAGCAGTTTTGTATCCTTTTTGAAGTTCAATATAAAAACTTAAATTTTGCAATTACAGGATTCAAATTATTATGTACCTCAAAATATAATTTAGCAAGCCCGGAGGAATTGACAGTAAGACCACCTTTAAGCATAGACCAGCAGCCTGACTCTGCAACAATTGTACCCACATTTTTGTAGCCCCTTCTTGTTTTAACAATAGCACTTACTGGCTCCTTTCCTTCACTTACTTGAATCCAAGCTGAAAGAACATTAGCTTTTGTCAGGAAGGAAAAAATAAAAAAATAAAATTTTATGAAACCTTGTCTATATATGAAATGGATTGAACTCTTTTTCACTTGAATAATTACCAGAGAAAGTGTAATGTTTTCCCTTATGCATGTAAAGCTTCTGCGAGAAACTGTCGTAAGAATTGTTTCTTGTATGAGCAACGGCAAAAGTGTTGCCTTCTTTTGAGTTCCTCTCTTCAATCTCCCCATCACCAAATTTAGACCAACCATTCAGACCACTGTTGAATCCTGGGTTATTTATAATACCTCCTTCATATTGAGGTTTTAGAGGTTCTGCTAAGCACTGTGAGAAATGACAATTCAAATAAAAAGGTCATTAGAAGAAGATTCTAACTATTGCAATATGGACTAACAGGATGCATGTTAAAGAAAGCATGCCTCTATGGTTGCCGAATGATCATATGTTAAAGCCTCAATTGCATCACCTGTAAAAGAAATGAAGCACATTGAAATATATGACACCACTACGACTACCTCGTTTATATAGTAATCGATCCCATATGTTGTCCCTGCTCATACTGTAACCAAGGAATTAAATTTCGTTTTCGGTTATTGTTTCGATTACCACAAAAAACGAAAATATAGAAATTTTCACGATGCGAATACATGAAAAATAAACAAATAAAATAATAATAAATAAATAAATGATGTAGCAACTATTCTTTCAAATTTAAATGTCTATACACAAAAAATGACCAAAATAAACAACTCACTTTCTCAAAATTAACAATCCTCTCAAATAGAGATATATGATATATCTTAATAATCAAATGTGCTCCCATAAAAAAAAATAAAAATAAATGGGAAAAGCAACCAGGATGGCAAGGTGAATACTAAATGCTAAATGTTTGTTTGAGAAAGGTTAGGTTTTTAATGTTTAGTAACTAGTAAATACTAAATGCTAAATGTTAAATTGACAAAAAATAATTAGCCACTATTTAAATTATTTATTGCACTTGCTACCATTTGAAATTTTTTGTAAATTTCATGAAAAACGGCATATTAGTGTACAAAATGAACGAAATTGAAATTAGTGTCTAAATTTCATGAAATTACTTCGAACACTTGCAAACAGAAAATGTAGGGTTCAAAATATTTCTATGCACCATGAAAAATTTCATGAAATCCGAAATTTAGTTCCTTGATTGTAACACAATATCCCCTTGTAGCTAGAATTGCTGAAGGGTCGATCATACCCAGATCCCAATCTGATATATTGTGCGTGGTGATACAGATAACGAATGTGATTTAAAGGAACTCAGAAGGCTCCAGATCTTCAATATCTCATTTGTTATATTTAAAGATATGATTTTGGCATTGCGAAAGCCATTTGAGTCTATTATAGCTTCGGACAGACTTTTACCTATGGGAATCACCATAGGCAAATTTGAATGAAATATAATCTGTACGAGTGTGAAAATTTTACTGTAGTTGTTACCAAGCAAAAATATATATATTATCTATTTATTTATTTTCTAGCAAAATTTGAGGAGAAAAATCATAGAAAAGGACGGCAACGTTCTTCCTATTAAATTCCATTTGAATCAAACATAAATCTATTTGATAAAAACAGTCACCATAATTTTAAGGTAAATCATTGATATACTGGCTACTAGGAAGTTGGGATAAGGATGGAGTAAAACTCAATTTGATGTTGTATGGAGTAGGGGTGTGCACGGTCGGTTCGGATTGGGTTTGGGTCTAAACCGACAATCGAAGTATCAAACAGTCTCTATCGGTTTATATTTTTTTGGAACAGAACCAAACTGATTGTGTTATACTAATCAAACCAAACTGAAACAAACTAATTTCTAGCCGAACCAATATCCGAACCGAACTGACTGGATTACAGTTTAACAAATGTTAACCAACCCAAATCGACCAATTTTTACATATTTTTAAATTAAATCAATTAAATATATATATTTAAATATATATTATATATAGCAGGTCAGATTTAAGACTAAACCGATGACCGAACCGATTCTATCGGTTTTCAAATATATTTAACCGAACTGAACTGACTCATAAACATACCCGACCCAAAACCAACCGATTTTGTTTGGTCGATTTTTTCAGTTCAACCGATTTTATGTACACCCCTATTATGGAGTGAGATTGGAGAATGTAGGGCATAGTTCATTGATCAGCCGATTATGGCTACATAGCTGTCAATTACTCTTCACTCCTTCTCGTCATGTTATTGTTAGCCTTCGGAACGGCGAGGTGGCTACTCAGGTAGATCGACCACAGCAAAAGCGAGTCTTCATTGAGGTGATGATACTTGTGTAGCTAATGTGGAGTCAATAACAGAACTACGTACTTAAGTACATGGCCTGGGTGACGACATGTATATATGTCATGTTTAACCGTTCGTTTCAAATTTTATTTTAAAGGAAAAACAATTTTTTCGTCCTAACGTTGCAACATACATAAAACTAGGCGTACAATCTTAGTTAATCACTAAAACATGCGAACCTGCAAAGAGAAGACAAACAAGTAGAAGAAAGTAGTTTGTGTGACCAACTTCCATCTTTAAGGCAATGATAACTGGAGACCGGCCCGCCTGCAGTCCATTTAAACCAGTACATTATCAAACTATAACTCAATTAAGTATTAACAATGAGAGAGAAAGACCTCTTAGCAGAACCTACAAAAGTTGATGAACTTACAAGAACAGAAGAGACGATGGAAGAAGGCTAGTGGAAAAGCAAGTTATTATCATGATAGAAGCCACTGTATATATATGTTGACTGTGATTTGGGAAACAGATTCTCTATTTATTACCGACGATTTCTAATTATGAACAAAGATTACATATATACAGCTGAATAAATCTGGTAATTAAAATTAAATCGGGCAAGTACGTTACTTTTTTGGTAGAATTGAACTAACTATTGATATAGTGACCCAATTCATCAATTGTTTCCAATTTGGTCTCTACTTTAATTCTTATTTAATTTTGATTGTACTTTCTTTCTTTTCTTTTCCAATTTGGTGCACCGACTTTTTTGAAAACTTGTACTTTTAGAAATTTGTTTAATGATCATAATTATACATATACAAAATTTCTAATAAATCATTTTAAATTGGTGAAAGGATTCCCATTTTAGTTGCTTGCTAACCCATTTTAATTTCCTAAACAAATCGTTTTAATAATTGAGTTTTAAGAACCCATTTCAATTTCCTAATAAATTGTTTTAATAAAATTTTAAAAATCCTTATTTAAATTGGGAGAGAGATCCTGTTTTAATAGTTGACTTAATTTAGAAGTCTGATTCCCACTTTAATTAATAGGATATATAAGGATACACATTTTAATTATATATGTTGTACTTTCCATTTTCAATGCGTGAAGAATTCCCCTTTTTTTTAAAAAAAAAATAATGTTTTAATTATAAGTGCTATAATTTTATTATTTTTTTCTACTAATAGAGATAATTTCCGTTTTAATAAGAGATAATGATGTGGAATTTCAATAGAGCTTGAAAAATACAATTTGTGAGAGTTTTAATATTAAGACTGGAAAGTAGGCTCGTGCATATGCATCGACCTTTTATACATATATAATTTTTATAACAAATTGTGGTTTCTGTTTTCGTCGCTAATCGCTTTAACTTCATAACAAATTGTTTTAATTAAATTTTAAAAACTTGTTTTTTTTAATTGGGGAAGGGATCCCGTTTTAATTTAGAAGTGTGATTTCGGTTTTTAATAAGAGAAGATTCCCATTTTAATTAGAAGTGTCGGATATTTCTTTTTCAATAGAGAAATAATTCCCTTTATAATAGGATAAAAATTACCATTTTAATATACATATAGAAATTTCATAGCAAATTGTTTTAATAAGGAAAAAGATATCCCCGTTTTAGTTGATAACTAGCTTGTAGGCCCGTGCATACGCACCGGCTCTTTTGAAAATATGTAGATTTTTTTTAGAAAATTGAGACTACCGTTTTAGTCGCTAACCCGTTTAATTTTCTAACAAATTATTTTTAATGAAGTTTTAATTAAATTTTAAAAACCTGTTTTTTTAATTGGGAGAGACATCCTGTTTTAATATGAGAAGTATTCTCACTTTAATTAAAAGTGCTAGAATTTGTTTTAATAGGAGAATAATTCCCGTTATAATAGGAGAGAAATTCTCATTGTAAAAAAGGATTTCCGTTTTCAAATATGAGAGAAATTTATGTTTTAATAAGAGATGACATGGAATTTTAATAGAGATTGAAAAAATACTTTATAGGAGCTTTTAATATTAAAATATTAGTTTGTAGGTGTGGAGCGCATACGACTCTCTTTTGAAAACATTTAGATTTTTTTTTCTAACCGTTGACTATCGTTTTAATCGATAACCCGTTTTAATTTTTTAACAAATTGTTTTAAATTAAGTTTTAATTAAGTTTTAAAACCCGCTTTTAAATTGGAAAATAGATTTTGTTTTAATAGGAGGAAGGATTCCCGCTTTAATTAGAAGTGTTAGAATTTGTTTTAATAGGATAAGAATTCTCGTTATAATATAAGAGGAATTCCTATTTTTCAAATAGGAGAGAAATTTCCGTTTTTTTAATAGGAGATGACGTGGAATTTTAATAGAGCTCGAAAAATACTCCTTGTGGGAGCTTTAATATTAAGATATAGACTAGATTTTGAACCCGGTCATACACCGGGATCTATTAAATATTTTGTGTCTTTGAAAAGGCTTTTACAAAATGTCTCACACAAATTTTCAAACAGAATATATTTTTATTGAAAATAAACCAAATACGTTAATGAAATGATTATGGTGCAAAAGTCTTTGAAACTAAGGGATCAAATTTATATAGCCTCTTCACTTTGTGGTTTAGGATATTAATCTATAATTTTCAAATAGAATTATCTTAAACTTCGATCTAGCTTGTATAATAGTTTTCTTAGATTTATAGTGATTTAGTGCAAATTTTCAAATCGAATATATTTTTATTGAAAATAAATCGAAAATCGTTAATGAATAGCAATTATGGTGCATAAGTACTTGGAAACTAAGGAATCAAATTGAGATAGTCTATTCACTTTGTGGTTTAGGATATTAATCTGTAATTTTCAAATAGAATTATCTTAAACTCGATCTAGCTTATATAATAGTTTTCTTATATTTATGGTGATTTCTTGGCAAATTTTAATCGAATATATTTTTATTTAAAATAAACCAAAATACGTTAATGGCAGGTGATTATGGTGTATAAGTACTTGAAAACTAAGGGGTCAAATTGAGATAGCTTCTTCACTTTGTGGTTTAGGATATTAATCCGTAATTTTCAAATGGAATTATCTTAAACTCGATCTAATTTGTTTAATAGTTTTATTAGATTTATGGTAATTTAGCAGTAAATCATCACCGTTAAGTCTTACGTACTAATGTGTACAAATCACTAAAATAGATTGATTGTTTCCATATCCTCAAAGAATACACTACTCCCACTTGAAAATATTTATCACATGAGCGTGTCCTATTTAAGCGGGTGTCGTTATATTAAATTATTCTAAAAATATTAGTAACTATGCATAGCTATGAGATATGAAAATTATATTAATTACTAATTTAAATTTTTGCACCACTCTCTATAAAAAGGAAGCATCAAACCTTGATAAAACTCATCGATTTCTTTTTATTGTTAGGCTTTAACAATAAAAGTTTGATTGAAGTTTTTATGAGAATGCCCAATGTGGCTTAAGATAATATTAAAGCTACTTGAATAGCAAGACATTCCCAATCACAATAAATGAATTACGACTAACACTACTTAAAATACAAAACTATATTTGTCCGGACATTTATTCCCCACATATAATACAAATATATTTTAGGGTTATTAGTTCAATGCATTTACATCAAGTTTCGATTTTCCCTTAATTATTTTTTGAGGTTAGTTTAATGTAGTATGTTACATCCAGGTTCCAATTTCTCATTAATTATTCTTTTGAGGTTAATTCAAATGTTGCATCAAGTTTCCGATTTTCTATTAATTATTATTTGAGGTTAGTTCGGTGCAATTTCATCTACTTTATGATTTCCGTTAGTTATTCATTAAGGTTAATTCAAAGATGTTTTGCATCAGACCAATTTTCAATGTTTCGTTAATTAGTATTTGAGATTAGTTCATTGTATTTATATCCATGTTCCAATCTCCCGTTAATTACTCTTTGAGGTTAGTTCAATACATCTGCATCCAATTTCTAATTTCCCGTTAATTGTTTTTCTAGGTTAGTTCGATAGTTTACAATTTCTATACAGGTTTGCATACATGTAAAGAGTCCTGTTTTTATAAACTCATTTTCGTTTTAGGTTCCTAATTACTCGTAAATACTCATGTGAGAAGGCTAAAAAAGCAGACATTTATGCTTTGAGATCAGTGCGATGCAGTTATATCCGACTTCCAATTTCCAGTTAACTATTTTTTGAGGTTATTTCAATACATTTGCATCCAATTTATGATTTCCGTTAGTTAATCTCGATTTTAGTTTAATCGCGGTTGCATCCAGTTTTTTTTGTTTTTAGCATTAATTATTCTTTGAGGTTAGTTCAATGTAGTTGCATCTAATTTCTGATTTTATGTTAATTGTTCTTTGAGGTTAGTTCAATACATTTGCATCAAGTTTTCGATTTCCCATTAATTATTTTTTTAGGTTAGTTCAATACAGTTACATCAAATTTATAATTTCCCGTTAATTATTCATTTAGGTTAGTTCAATGCAGTTTCATCTATTTTTTAATGTTTCGTTAATTAGTCTTTGAGATTAGTTCATTGCATTTGGATCCAGTTTTCGATTTTCCGTGAATAACTCTTTAAGGTTAGTTCAATACATATGTATCTAGTTTTTGATTATTTATGCTTTGAGGTTAGTTCGATGCAATTATATCCGGTTTCTGATTTTCCATTAATTATTCTTTGAGATTATTTCAATGCATTTGCATTTAATTTATGATTTCTCACCAATTATTCTATAAGGTTAGTTTAATGCACGGTTGCATTGGTTTTTATTTTCTTTTAATTATTTTTTGAGTTTAGTTCAATGCATTTGCATCCAGGTTTTTGGTTTCCCATTAATTATTATCGAGAGGTTAGTTTGATGTATTTGCATACCCGTTTGATTTTCCGTTAGATATTTTTCAAAGATTTGTATCCAATTTCTAATTTCCGTTAGTTATTATCTGGCGTTAGTTTAATGCAATCGCATCCAGTTTCCAATTTTTAGTTAATTACTTTTTGTGTTTAGTTTATTGCATTTGCATAAAATTTCCGATTTCTCGTTAATTACTCTTTGAGCTCAGTTATGTATTTGAATCCGGGGTTTCGATTTTTCTTTTAATTATCCAATGAGGTGTGTAATACTAACTTCTAATGATCCATCTCAGAAGTGTCCTTGCAAATATGACATAAAAAGTAAATTATGCTTGATTTACTATGTGGGATCATCGAAGATTATTCAGTTCCCGATTTCCCATTAATTATTCTTTAAATTATGCATGACTCACTATGTGAAATCTTCAAAGCTTATCTACTTAGCGGGTGATGTTATATTAATTATTCTGAAAAATATTTACAAATATGAGAACTATTATATACTAATATTATATTGATCACTCAACCAAATTTCTTATAACGTGAAAACCTCACTTTCTATTAAAAAAATAACTCACCTTTGATAAAACCCTTCAATTTCATTTTGTTATTTAATAAAAGAAGTTTGATTGAAGTTTTGTGAGATTGCCTAATAAGGTGAAGTTCATATATATTGAAGCTACTTGAATAGCAAGGAGTTCCCAATTACACGGAAAGAGATAAGATAAACATCATTTTAAATGCAAAATTATACTTATCGAGGCATTCCCATAACATATAACCCAACTATATTTTGAGATTAGTTCAATGCATTTGCATCCAGTTTATGATTTTCCGTTATATTTTGAGGTTAGTTTAATCGGTTGCATCGATTTCCAATTCCCGTTATTTATTTTTTGAGATCAATTCAATGCAGTTGCATTCAATTCCTAATTTCTCGTTAATTATTCTTTTCGGTTAGTTCAATACATTTGCATCCAATTTCCAATTTTCTGTTAATTGTTCTTTGAGGTCAATTCAATGCATTTGCATCCAGTTTCTGATTTCCCGTTAATTATTTTGTGAGATTAGTTTAATGCATTTGCATCCATTTTTTGATTTCTCGTTTATTATTTGATAAAGTTGTATTTTCATCTAGTTTCCGATTTCCCGTTAATTATTGTTTGAGGCTAGTTCAATGAATTTGCATCCAGTTTCTGATTTCCCGTTTATTTCTTGAGGTTAGTCCAATACATTTGCATCTAGTTTATTTTTTGAAATTAGTTGGTCAAAGTGATTGCATCCGGTTTCCGATTTCGATTAATTATTTTTTAAGATTAGTTCCACGCATTTGCATCATATTTCCAATTTATAATTAATTTTTATTTGAGGTTAGTTCAATGCAGTTGCATCCAGTTTCCGATTTTCCGTTAATTTAATCTTTGAAGGTTAGTTCAATGTATTTGCATCCAGTTTCTGATTTTCCGACAATTATTTTTTTTATGTTAGTTTGATGTATTTGCATCCAAGTTTTGATTTTCCGTTAATTATTCTTTGAGGTTAGTTTAATGCAGTTGTATCTATATTCCAATTTTCTATTAATTACTTTTTAAGATTAATTTAATGCTTGCATTTGCATTCAATTTTCGATTTTCCATTAAATATTATTTGAAGGTAGTTCGATGCATTTCCATCCAGTTTTGATTCCCCATTAATTGTTTTTGACGTTAGTTTCATTCATATTTTATATTTTTTAAAATATTTGTCATTGTTGTTTTGCGTTATTATTTTTTTTTTCATTTTATATTATATATTTTGTGATGTTAGTTTTTTGTATAATTGTTTTTAACTATGTTTTGAGGCGTGTTAAGGATATATTCAAATAAGTGGTGCTTTATCATAGATAATGAAATTGTATGATTTGTAATAGGAATTAGTTTATACAAATCACCTATTTTTTAGCAATTTTATTTATTTAATCAAATATATAAGAATTGAAACACTAAAAGTGTTTGATTAAGTAATAGGAAATTACCTTTTACAAATCACCTATTTTTTATCAATTTTTTTTTATTTGATCAAATATATAAGAATTGGAAATACACTCAAACTCTTCAAAGAGGTTCCATGTACATGTGATTGTAAGCTATTAGAAAAGACTATCTTTCATATTATAGTACCACATAGGTGAGAGAAAAAACTAACTCTCATATTAGAGTGCCACATAGGAGAGAGAAAATCCTCCATGAGAGGTCTCTGCTTTAGTATATAGATAATTTAACCCGTTTTAATTTATATAACAAATCGTTTTAACTGTGTTTTAAAAACCCATTTTAATTTCCTAACAAATCGTTTTAATTGTGTTTTAAAAATCCGATTTTTGTTGGGGAGTGATCCCGTTATAAAAGTTGACTTAATTTAGAAGTGTGATTCCCATTTTAATTAAAAGTGCTTAAATTACTTTTTTCAATATAAGAGATAAATTCCCGAATTTTAATAGAACTCTAAAAATACTCTTTATAGGAACTTTAATATTAAGATATAGATAAATAGATATATGGGCCCCTATATATATTGATTAATATAGACGTGGTTTTGGCTTAATATTAGTGTAATGGTGTGGACTCGTGGAGTCTTATTCTCATGAGCTGAATTACACTAGGATTTTCTGCAGACTTAATTGAGATAATGATGAATTTGCCCACTCCCTCCCAAGTCCCAACCGATCGTATTTTATTAAGTTAAATAGATTTTATTTTAATAGGATAAAGATTCCCGCTTTAATTAGCTAGAAGTGTTGGAATTTGTTTTAATAGGATAAGAATTCTCTTTATAATAGAAGAGGAATTCCTATTTTTCAAATAGGAGAGAAATTTCCGTTTTAATAGGAGATGACGTGGAATTTTAATAGAGCTCGGAAAATACCCTACAATGGAGCTTTAATATTGAGACTAGAATTGAGATAATGATGAATTTGCCCACTCCCTCCCAAGTCCTAACCGATCGTATTTTATTAAGTTAAAGATATTTTGTTTTAATAGGATAAAGATTCCCGCTTTAATTAGAAGTGTTGGAATTTGTTTTAATAGGATAAGAATTCTCGTTATAATAGAAGAGAAATTTCTGTTTTTCAAATAGGAGAGAAATTTCCGTTTTAATAGGAGATGACGTGGAATTTTAATAGAGCTCGAAAAATACCCTACAAGGGAGCTTTAATATTAAGACTATAAAGTAAACCCGTGCATACGCACCGACTCTTTTAAAAAATTCTCAACAATCATAACAAATCATGATTCCTGTTTTCGCTAACTCGTTTTAATTTCCTAACAAATTGTTTTAATCAAGTCTTAAAAACCCGTTTTAATTTCTTAACAAATTGTTTGAATGAAGTTTTTAAAACCCGTGTTTTTTAATTGGGGGAGGAATCCCATTTTAATTTAGAAATAAATAGTTTTTATGCTACTATTTGAGTTTTGGTTTTAAAAGGAAATGAGATTCCCGTTTGAAGTTAGATTCTAAAAAGAATAGAGCTTTCCGTTTTAAATTAACTATTGAGTTGATGACGTGGAATTTTAATAGAGCTCGAAAAATACCATTTGTGGGAGCTTTAATATTAAGATATAGATATAGATAGATATATATATAGATAGATAGATGTAGATAAATAGATAGATAGATATATTGATTAATATAGACGTGGTTTTGGCTTAATATTAGTTTAATGGTGTGGACTCGTGGAGTATTATTCTCATGAGGCATGAACTGAATTACAATAGGATTTTTTGCAGACTTAATTGAGATAATGATGAATTTGCCCACTCCCTCCCAAGTCCCAACCGATCATATTTTATTAAGTTAAATAGTTGTTTTCTACCCTATTGTGGTTTAGGGGTGGGGGCAATGGGCCGAGTCGGGCTAGTCCAGCCTTAAACATTTAAAACCCTTCATATATTAAGACTAGGTCGGCCCGACTCTAAAATCAGCATAGAGTCGGGTCGGGTTGGGTCACAAGTCTAAATCTCAAGCTCTGACCCTATCATAAGCCCTCTTTAAAGGCTTAATGTCCGGGATTTAAGGCCGGGCCTATATATATTTTTTTTTTTTATTACATCAGTTTTAAAACTCATTTATATTATAAAAATGTACAATAATCTACAAACTCAAAGTCCCACTAATCTAGTAATAACTCTAAATAAGTCCAACAATCTAATGAACTGAAATACATCGAGAGTTCGGAATTTGTTATTCCTTGTACTCAAACCTCACTAAAAGTACATTTAACATTGAAATACATAGACAAATAATTATATTATCATTTTAAAGAAAGAAGTAATAGATATAAAGAATAAACATAATAACTTTGGTTAAAGGTCTTGGAAGTTGTTAAACTGTTTCCATAATAGATTCAAACAAATATAATATTATCTTTCTTCTAATTTAAAATTGATTTAAGTTTTTAGATGTGAAAATAAAAATATTGGTTTTTTGAACAGTGATGGATAAATGTTTGAGATTACAAATGTCATTTTTCTGACAAAATTGTTTTTTGGTTTCTATATTACAAATGTCTGATATGTATTTCGCTTTAATGGTGTGAAAGAAAATCTTTAGTTTTAGACTCGGTTTGGATGTAAATAAAAATATAATTTATAAGAAGTAACTAGGAAAAGAAATTTATTTGAAGCAAGTGGCATTTTAAGATTAGGGTGTATATATAACCAGTTATCTTTCTTCCATTTTGGCGGTCTTTTTTTTTTTTTTCCATTCTTTCTTCAACTTTAACAACAAAAAAGAGATGAGCGAAAACAAGGATGAAGTATCTCGGCCATGGCAATCTTATCACACTGTTTTCACCAACGCCAAAGCAGGTATCGTTCTAAATTCAATTCAATAAATGCTTCATTCTCAAACCTAGGGTTTTGATCATTAATATTATTAAAAATTGTTTAGGAATGGATGGGGTTGATAAAGAGAAAGTGCAAAAGATTGTATACGAGATGAGTAAAGGATCGAAATATTTTGAGAATGAGGAGCGAAAGGAAGCATTTATTAAACAGAAAATCGAAAACATGTGCGCTCAATGTGCCAACCTCACTGCTGCCGATATTTCTCGTTATCAGAAGGTAATTCATTTTACATTATCCACATATTTAGTTATTAGTGAATGATATGTAGTTAAATAGCTTATGTTACTTTGTAGGTTGCGGATAAAAGAATTATAGAGCTTGAAGTGACGAGAGATCTATCAAAAACTTGGTTGCATGTTGATATGGATGCTTTTTATGCTGCTGTTGAGACGTTACACAACCCTTTATTGAGCGGAAAACCAATGGCTGTTGGATGCATGTCTATGATCTCCACGGCTAACTATGAGGTGTAAATAGTTTACTGCTACTTTTATATGAAATTGTGTCTGAATTGTAATGATGCATTTTTCTTGATTTTTTAATGTTTAGGCCCGGAAATTTGGGGTCCGTGCTGCAATGCCTGGTTTTATTGCGCGAAAATTGTGCCCAGAGTTGATTTTTGTTCCTCCTGATTTCAAAAAGTATACACACTGTAGTGAATTAACAAGAAAAGGTTAGGCACTTTGTTTAAGGAAGATTTTAAAATGAAGCTCGAAGTTGACAGAAACTTTATATGATTCAGTTTGCATTTTTCTGTTAGTGTAGTGTTTCAGAAATACGACCCCAACTTCATTGCATCTAGTCTGGATGAAGCATATCTAGATATAAGCGAGGTCTGCAAAGCAAGGGGTGTTAGCAGTGAAGAAGTAAGTTTTTAAATGAAATAAATAGTTTGTGATTGATGTTTCTCCTGTGAAAATAGTTTTTACTTTATTTTATTATCTCAGCTGTGACTTTTCATGCTATTTTACGCTCTTTGTTGTTTTGCTATGGGAAGGTTGCTAGCGAGCTTAGGGCAGGTGTTTATCAGGAGACTGGTCTTACATGTAGTGCTGGCGTGGCGCCAAATCGTATGATTGCTAAGGTTCGGCCATTACTACCTTTATTGTTTTTATTGATTGCTTGTTATTATTATTATTATTATTTTCTGTAATGAATGGAAGGAACACCTTTGGGTGGATGTTGACTCGAGACTTCAGCATGGGGCAAAATTTTACAAAATCTCTGTAATATCGATACATTGAAGTTGTGCCTAATCTCAAGATCTTGAACTACACATCAGACCATTTCATACTAGTTAATTTACAAAATTGAAGTACCAGAAAAGAAGCACTGAGAAACAATCACTATGGACATGAAACTGAAAAATGAGCTAGATGGCATGAATTGTGTGGTTGTAATAATCAGTTGAATGGTTTCATGACTTTATCTGATTGACTAACCATTCTTCTATGGTTGTTCATATGCTGCTTGTTATATTAAAAGCTGAACTTCTCTTCTGCATCCATTTCCTAGGTTTGCTCGGATATAAATAAACCGAATGGGCATTTTGTTTTGCCTAATGATCGGATGGCTGTCATGACATTTGTATCATCACTCCCCATAAGGAAGGTATTCCTTGTATTCTCCATTATACTTATGGATCAATTTACATTCCAATATACAATTGCTGTTCAGTCGCCATTATTGGATCTATTTATCTCATAGTATAGTTTGAACATTATACTATGTACTTTACTGTTTCGTGTAACTAATAATATGGACTGAAATAGATAATGAGCGCGTAGCCAATCCAAAGTGGTAAAACAATTGAGTTTCTAATACCTCCAGTGCTGTATTTTAGTCTTCCAAAAAATCAAAAAGACTAAATAAATGAAAAAAAAAGGAAGAAGAAGACATGATACTATTGCATTTGGTTGAGGGAAGAAGAAAGGCAAAGATAATTGATATTATTCTCTAAATAACGGTGGACTTGAGTAATCTTTGGGATTAACCAAAAATAGCTACATTAAGCTGGTTCTCAGGACAAATAAATCAATTTTCAAAATGTATTATTAGGGGTTTAGATCAGCTACTCTGAATACAGGTATTAACAGAGCTGTGTCCCTGTTTTCAAGTTGTCTCAATATGCCGTGTCAGGGACTTTGTACTCGTGAATATCAATTAAACACTACTAAATTATTTTTCTTGGTAAATATGTTTCTACCAATATGTCCACATCTTATGTTCATAATTTACTTTGCTGCTTATTGATTTCTTATACAGATTGGGGGCATAGGTAAGGTCACTGAACATATTTTGAGGGATGTTCTCGGAATCAGTACATGTGAGGAAATCCTGAGAAAGAGTGCCTACCTATATGCTCTGTTTTCTCATCCTTCAATAGGTTTGCAAGCTTGTGAGACTTTTTAATTGATTTGTTTCTGTTCTTAACCAAATGACTTTGGAATTGCTTAAAGTGTTATGGTTTTTTCTATATCTTCTAAGAAGTTTCGACCTTAGGCTCTCTACAGTGGAAATGTTCTATGTTGGTTCTATCCATTAATAACATGTTTGTGCATACAATCTGATGCACACTGTCCTATCAATGTATTGTAGATTTTTTTCTGTCTGTGGGACTGGGCTTAGGGAAGACGGACACTCCCCAATTTAGGTCTCGGAAAAGTATAAGTAGTGAAAGAACATTTTCAGCAACGGAGGATGAGGCTTCACTACATAATAAACTAGGTAAAGAAATGTCTGTTTTTTTTACCTTAGTACGTCTTTTGGAAAGTACTAACACCGTTTTCAAATCATTCGATCTATTCTCTTGCAGCGGATATTGCTGAGTCTTTATCGACTGACATGCAAAAACAAGGCCTCTGTGGACGGACTTTGACTTTGAAACTGAAAACTGCAACTTTTGAGGTACATTTATGGCATGAGTTTCGCTATTATTTTTCAATCACCAATTCACCTGATGATTTGGTCTTGAAGAATGCTAAACTTTTGCATCGTTCAGGTAAGAACCAGGGCTGTGTCCTTGCAGAAGTATATTTACACAAGTGGGGATATCTTGCATCATGCATCCAAGTTGCTGAATGCTGAGCTTCCTCTTTCTCTCAGACTCATTGGTAGGGAGGCCATTTATCATGCCTACCACTTAAAAGTTGTTAATTTAGGCTCTTTCTTATGATTCATACCACACTTTGCATTCTAGTATGACTATATTACGATTGTACTGACAGGTCTGCGCATGTCTCACTTTGATGATGACAAACTCAGTCCTGATGTGACACAGAAAAAACTCACAAGCTTTATTGTCGCTGGAAATGCTACTGCAAAAGTTGAGTCTAATGACAGTTTGATGGGCTCAGGGAGTAGTAGTAGCCATACAATAACTGATACAGAAATGGGTGTTCCTATCAATGCCTATAGATCCTTTGTCTCAGATGATTATAGTGACTCACCGAACTTTGAGCAGTTATCAAATTCTGAACACAGGTCTGTTCTTCCAAGCAACGGTGCTGGTGAAATGGAAAAACCCGATCTGATGTCAACCAACGGGGGCTTAAACAAGGTATGTAGCTAAGGTCAATTAATTTCTTGTGGTTCCCTTTACTCTTATGTTTTACATATTATTAATGGTCTTGCATCAAGAAGAATAAAAATAAATAATATTGGAAATTTGGTGTAATAGAGTGCTGTGGTAGTCACAATTTTGAAGCTGTTCAGTAAGTGGTGCCCAGATGCATCTTCCATTGTTCGTGGATGTATGCAGGGAGAACAAGTCAGAGCTGTCATTTTGGGTGTTTTTATTTCCCTTCCTCTTCATCTTCTTCTTGTAGTCTCGTCTCATCTTGACTTGTCTCAGTTTCTGAAGTCTGTTACTCGGCCAGATTTTGGGACTTCATTTCTGCATAGTTTGTGAGGGAATATACAGTTCTCTTAGTAAGACAAGGGACAAACTTTCAGTGGATTGTGGTCGACTTTGATCATGCGTGTGGGTGCATTGGTTATGCACAACTCTTGCTGAATCTGCCCCAAAATGATGTTCAGATAATCAGAACAGGGAACAATATTCAGTTGAATGTGTCATATTATCTCGGGTTCCAGCTAGCTTAGTTGGTAAACCTTTAAGTGATGATACCAGAGGTCTGGTTTCGAAGCCCGCCAGCATTAATGAGTTACTGATCCCATGCAAATAGAAAAAAAATGTCATATTTTCTTTCGTGCCAGTTTTCTTTACTCCCAAATCCCATGAAAATAATTTCGATTCTTGAATTGAATTCTAAGTAGTCACAGACATACAAATCAACAATAGGATTTTGTAATGCGACGAATGAATTTTTCTTTTTTCTAGTGGGAAGTACTTGTGCGTAAAAACCCGATGTGAACTTTATTGTCATTAGGTTTATGGACCTAAAAAAGAAAGGGGAGAGGCCTTTTAACTTTCAAGTAGTTATACTGTGTGATCCCTTTCATTTCTTTGCGTTCTAATGGAACCCACCAGGCCACCAGCAAAACGATATAACTTCTTTAGGATGTTTGTTGTTGTTCAGGTTGCTGGCCACGAGCTCACTGCTTATGTCACTCCATCAAAGGAAGCTGGTAGTATGAAAACGGTGGACATGGAATCATTTCTTTTCAGTGGACAATCTGTGGCTCGTTCTGTTGAGGGACTTAACTACAGAGACAACATCTTGCACAAGAAAGCACTGTTGTCATCTAGTGAGAAAGATCACTCTTTGTGGGTGGACGATTACAAATGTTCCTTATGTGGGGCTGAACTACCTCCAGGTTTTGTCGAGGAAAGGCAAGAACACTCTGATTATCATTTTGCAGAGATGCTTCAGATGGAGGAATCTCAGCACAATTCGAGAAATTTTAGGCAGAGGTACTCTTCTATCTCATCACACTATACTTGCAAGTAAGGCCCAAAATATCGATATCGATGAATATATTTGGTTTCAAAACCGATTTATAAGCATTAGATTTGATATTTCAGATATATCTATGTTTTTTGGTGACCAGTCCAAACTATTTAAAATATCAGAAATATCGGAAATATAATATCGGAAATATATTGGAAATCTTCCCATTTATATGTTTTTGGTAAAAAGCAATCAAAACCTGATATATATTGTAAATATCATATATATGCATGTATTATATCGGTGATATAACGTTTTTATTCGAAAGTCGATATATATCGAGGAAAAAGAGTTCTATATTCGGTGGATATATATGGAAATGACGGTTTCGAATGTTGTTCAAACCAAAAGTTACCAATATATATTCGATTTGTTATATCGGATATATCGGTGATATTTTGGTCCATGCTTGCCAGTCTTGTCACTTCTAATGCCGTCAAAACTCCCGGATCCAATGATTATGTATTTGGTTTCTTGATTTTAAGCATTAGATTTGAACTTCTACTACATTTCTTTTTTACTTCCAGATCAAACCAGAAAACTCAGATCGATAGCAAAAAAGGTCGTAAAAAGCACAAGACTACTCCCAAAGATGGCAAGCATCTTCCCATTGACCTGTTTTTCGTTAAGAGCAATCAAAACTTCTGATGCTGTATATATTGGTGAGAGTTCATTCTTTGCATGTTGCCTGCATGGATTTTAGTTTCTATTATATTAGGCTTGGACTATAATACATAAAAAAAAAAGCCCAAAAAAAAGCCCAGGCTGAAAGCAGTATAAAAACTTACATATTTTAATACAAAACCTAATAATCATCTCTCCAGCGGCAGCGGCAGTGACAATGAAGTTCAATCCTCGAGTAACGAGTTCCCGTCGCAAGAACCGGAAGGCTCATTTCACAGCACCATCAAGTGTTCGACGTGTGTTAATGTCTGCACCACTCTCAACAGATCTCCGAACCAAATACAACGTTCGATCTGTCCCAGTCCGCAAAGATGATGAAGTACAAGTTGTTCGTGGTACATACAAAGGACGTGAAGGGAAAGTAGTTCAAGTTTACCGCCGTAAGTGGGTCATTCATATTGAGAGAATCACTCGTGAGAAAGTCAATGGACAAACTGTTAATGTTGGTGTTAATCCATCCAAAGTTGTTGTTACTAAGTTGAGGCTTGATAAGGATCGTAAGTCCCTTCTTGAACGTAAGGCCAAGGGTCGTGCTGCTGCTGATAAGGACAAGGGGACTAAGTTTACTGCTGAGGATATTATGCAGAACGTTGATTGATTGAGGTTTATTGCTATCGTTATGTGTTTTCATGTTTTCAAGTGCTAAATTTTCATTTTGGATTATGTGGTGGCCTTATTTTAATTATGTTGGATTATCGATATCATGTTGTCCCTGTAGCTTCAGGTGGTAGACTTGCATTTTATGATCTTTAGATTCAATACTTTACTCTTTAGACATTGCAAGTATCTTAGGTAGTATATTTGATTTGGGAGACTAGTGTGGCTTTATCTCACAAACATCAAATTTGTGTTTTACTAAAATATATATATGTATTGATGTCTGTGGTTGGCACGTGTGGATAGGATCTTCAGATTCTGCTCTCGAAGATTTCTGTCTGTGGTGAGATTTAGTTGATTGTTTGTAGGTCTAAGGGGTTCAGTTAAGAGTTTTTTGATTGCTTTTTGAGTCTTAGTTGATTGTTTATACGTCATAAGTGGTTCGGTTAAGAGAGACTATGCTGTTGTTGTTCGTAGGTCTTAAACAGGCCCAGTTAAGGGAGATTATGCTGTTGTTCCATTTTTCTTTTTCTGTCATTGTAATAAAGTTGGACTTTGTTGCTTTGGAGTCCAATGCAAAATAATTTATTCAAATCAGCTAAGAGTGCTAAAATTAGAAAAGAACTGAGATGATGTTCTTTGTTTCGATGACCTTATGGAATAAGTACATGATACCACGTCTTCTCCAGCGTGTCCACCCAAAAACAGCACCCAAGAAAATTGTACGACTTTTATCTTCATCATAGAATGTGTTACATGAACTTTGTAGTGGTGTGTTTTAAAATTCTCTATATTAACATTTAGTTACCTTTGAATCTAGGAAAAGTCAAGAATTTAAGAAACAGTAAATAATTGTTACTTGATTATTTCTATTGTATTTACTATATACTTTTTAATGACATGTTTATCTTGAGTTTTCTGTGATTAGCTATGATCAAAGGAATGGTAAGCATGAATATTGTTACTTGTCTAAATTGTTGGGGAAGCTTTTGAGGTTTTGTAGCATACTTGGCCAGTGTGCGCATATCTCTCCCAGTGGCACTATTTCGTTATTAAAGATGTATTATATACTTAAGTGCTCTGGAGAAGTGGAGATACCCTGTTGTTCGAGGTGGTATTTGATAATGGCTGTAGGTCAACAAATGCTTGGATTTTTGTGCGAGATGATTTTCTTTATTATTGTACCTGTAGCTCTTATGGATGATGTGTAAATCAGGGTGATTATGTGACTTAGTTTAGGCTATGGAGCAAGGATTTAGGCATTTAGCTGTTTCAGTTTGCCCTTCTCATCGTTCAGTGCCATTTATGATTGTCCAGTTTGCCCATCTCCACATCTCTTGCTGTCAGGTGGTTATTGATGGGAATTAGTTTAGTTTTGTGGTGATTGTGTCTTATGTTTGTGATTGGAATATATGAGATTTAGAAGAAAAGATGCGGAGATCTTCAAAAGGGAGGATTGATTTAAGGAGGAAGAAGATTGAATAGAAGAATTGTAGAAGTTCAGTGAGAAAAGTATATTAGGTTTTGGAGATTTGATAGTTTGATAATTGATAATTGAAATCCTGAACTAAACTACAATGGACTCTTTATATAGATAAGCCATACTTGATAACTAAGAAACCTACATTTCTAAAGCTAATTAAACTCTAAATAGAAAACACTAAATATTCCAAATTCCTAATAAATAACAATTCTACTTTGAAAATAATAATCTTAGCACAAAAGAAGGAATTATGGTTAGAAAGAGGGGATAGTAATCCTATATCAGTTTGGGCCCTGAAAATCAAATTGGTAACGTTGGCTATGCCTTCTAGCAGCTTAGGATTACTAGTAGAAACTGAGATTGTTAGGAACAAAATTAGTTCTCAGTATTTGTAGATAACTCTAAATATGGTTCTTCCATGTAGTTCAGTTTTACCTATGGACATCCTTGTTCATGTGGTTATTTGTTGTATACTGTTGTTCCTTTTGTGGTACGGTATCTGCTCTATTGATCTGTGATTTTCTTATGTTGTTAACTTGTAAAGTGTGACTGATTAACTCCTGAAACTAGGTAAGAATGTAGGATACGGAGTGTGCTTATGTCCTCTTATAAGCAGGAATGCGACTTCCAGCAACAACCTGCAAAGACTAGGGAAACCCTTCCACATATGTGAGGCGTGCTTGGGCATATGTTAATTTGCATATTTGAAATAGAAATTTGTAGCCAGCCTTGGGTCGCCTGGAGATGTGGAAATTTTTATGAATTTTATTCAATGGACGCAAGGCCCTGATGCCTGAAGTCCTCATGCCTTGCTAGCTATTTGAAGGTTAAAGTTTGCTTTGAACTTGTCAAAGCTTTTAATATTCTAGGGTCTTGCTGGTCGTGGAACCGAGGTTATTAGTAAATACTTTCCCAAAGATATTTATGTGATACTGCGGAATAAGTGATGAAATCCATGGTCTGTGTTTTTGAAGAATTAGAAAGGTTTGTAATTGTCGTATGGGGGGTGGCTTAAAAGAGTTTATATATCGCTGATATTTCCGAAATATTGTGAATATATCTCAGTTTTTGAGATACCATATATGGATATAGGATGGATATATTGACACATTTTGTATTTGATTTAACTGATTTTTATTAAAATTTTCAATATAATTGATGATATTTCTTATATAATTTTTTATTAATATATTGCCCGATATTGAAATATTTGGCATTGTTCTCTATAACCATGAAACAAACAGGCCATGATCTCAAGATGGTGAGTTAGTTGGGCAATTAATGTGAATGTCAAACCAAAGTAATTGTAATTTGTTGTCTGTATCTTTCTAGTGGGGACAGGGTTCTCTGTTTGTCAATATATGAATGAAGTGTTTAGAGTAGTTGTAGCGGTGTTAATACGTACGTAGAAAGTAATGAGAAAGTCAGAAAATAATTTTGGTTATTGTCAGATTACTATTGTTTTCTAGTATAACTGTTTGTTAATTTGTTATAGTCCTATTAACTTTCTAACTAGTGATTTTTTGCTCCTAGCGGGATTTGCTCAAAAAGCTCCAAACCAAACAGAAATCAACCACTATCCACTAAAAAGAGATTGACAGTTATCAAATTCTTTCTTTAAAACAAACTTTCTGATTTGCTCCCACTAAAAATAAAAAAAAAAAAGAATTAAAAAAATCTCATTGTAAAATACATAGGAGTTATTCCTATCATTAGCTAAAGATTTAGTTGATTTTGTAACTGGTTAAGTTTTTTTCTTTTATTTTTTTATTTTTTTCCAACAATTAAAACAAAAAAACATATTTTATTAAGGTGGAAATTTGTTTTTTTTCTTTTATTTTTTTTCAAAAGTGGACATGGTTGGTTCTATTTCCCTTGGAAATTTGTAACTCTTGGGCGGGAACACTTGGATTTTCCTTCGTTTCCCTTGGAGCTCTTGGAGCAAATCCCGCTGGGAGCAAAAAATCACTCATTTTTTACTGTATGGCCAAGTTATCGGGCACTTGATTGCAAATTGCATAGTGTATAGAAGTTTAACGCGTTTCTCACACTCCAGAGTTTAGAGAGCTTGAATATTTGGTTTTTTAGTTTACTTGTTGTACAGTACCGACTCACGCAAAATGCGTGAAAATGCTTCTTTGCTAGTTTGCTATGATCTTACTGGGGAAAGTCAGAAACCTGTTTTAGGGAATTTAAAACAACCAACTACAAAAAGTCAATCAAAGATAATTTATGGTAAAATAAAAGTAAGAGGTCGGCTACTCTGAGGATATCCTCATAGTGACGAGATTCGAAACCGTTGGATGTGTGATCCAATAGTCCAAAAATAAAAAATAAATATGTGATTCAATAGTCCAAAAATTAAAAACTACTGTCTCGAAACTCTCATCACTATGAAAATATCCTCATGGTAAATAATACGTGGATAATCTGGATAAATAACCAAAAATAAAAAAATCTATGGTGCGCGAGATGTATCCATTATATTTCATACCAAAAATAAAAACAAAGATATCCTCAGATAAGTAATACGTGGATAATCTGGATAAATAACGTGTAATATAATAAAATGAAGTGAAAAATGTAGCGCCTATAGATGACTTGACCCCAAGAAGTATCTTTCATATACTTGTATCGTCTCTGCAGACTCTGTCTTCTTTCTCATTTACATTTCATCTAATCACAGGATTTCTGTGTTCTCTGCTTGGAGCATGGTGAGGCCTTTAAGGACTTGTGCTTCTTCTTCACCTTTAATGGACTCACAAATATGGAGGCAATTGCCTCAAGAGCTGATTGAACACATCTTAGTTTTCCTTCCACTCAAAACCTTCTTCAATCTTCGCTCTACCTGTAAACGTTTCTACTCTCTACTCTTCTCGCCATCTTTCATCTCTAAACACTCTTCTCTCTATTCTCTAACAAACAACACAGAAAACACACCATCACCATCACCATCACCAGCACCTTTTTCTTCTTTTCTTCTTCTTTCACACCCACAGTTTCAACAACACTTCCCTCTCTATGATTCCATTCATAACCACTGGCGCATGTTATCTCTCCCTTTATCAAATGGATCCTTGTCATCGTTAGCATCCCATCTTGTCTCTGCTTCCAATGGGTTGCTCTGTCTCTCCCTTCGCTCTTCGTCTTCTTTCCTTGTATGCAATCTACTTGCAAGATCTTCGAGGATTATCTCATACCCAATTTTGCCTTTTGCCTTTGAATCAGTTACTTTGATTCCTACTGCAAATGGGTACAAGATCTTTGTCCTTTCATCTGGTTCTTCTTTGAATTCGGTTTATGTTTACGACTCTAGGGGACTTCATGGACCAGATTCCCAGGTTTCAATCCAATTCTGCGACTAAATTTAAATCAAGAAGGGGTGTTATGCAATGGGCACTTGTTCTTTTCTAGTCCAGAGGCCTTTTCGATTGTGGGGTTTGATTTGGAGAGCGGAAACTGGAGAGATTCGACTGAAGAACTACCAGGTAATGGTGAGCTTACATTTGCTAGATTGGTGAGTAATGCTTGTGAGGGGAAACTGTATATGATTGGAGGAATTGGAAGGCATGGAATATCAAGAAGCATGAAGTTGTGGGGGTTGAGAGGAGGAGAAACAGGAAGAGAATGGATGGAGATTGGGAGTTTGCCAGAGATGATGTGCAAGAAGTTCATGTCCATTTGCTACCATAATTATCAGCATGTTTACTGCTTCTATCATGAAGGGGCGATATGTGTGTGTTGCTATACATGGCCAGAGGTTTTGTGTTACAAGATTTCTAGGCAAACTTGGCATTGGCTTCCCAAGTGCCCTTCTTTGCCTGATAAGTGGAGTTGTGGTTTCAAGTGGTTCTCTTTTGTTCCTAATTTATATGCTTTGGTCTGAAAGGGCTTTAGATTTTACTAGTGATCAGTGAATATTATGTTCATGCTGTATCGATTTCCGTTGTGTTTTGTGCAACTTAGGCCTTTGTCTTGAATCATGCCCTGTCTCTTATTTTCTCTTTTAAGATTTTACCAACAAGTTGATCATACTCAGCTCTCCAGATCTTTGCTTCACTGTTGATCAGTTCATAAATTATAGAACCAGTTACTTGGGTTTAATTCAGGCTTCTCTTCTAGTTAAAGGTTTAGCGATAGTATCTAGATTTTAGATTCCAAAAGATATTTGTGCATATGTCCACAAAATATAATATCATCTGGGCCCCATATATATAAGCACTGGTGTATTACAAAAATTTTATGTCTAAGGATATATTCCTACGTATTTATGATATTTACTCTAGATGCCCTCTTTGATTTTTTAACTATTTTTAATATTTTTATGTAATTTTTGATATATTTTGAGACATTTTTAAATCCTAAGGTATTTTAAATTTTAAATATACTAAAAACTATATATATGGTACGAAATATGGAATCTATATATATATTTTAAAAGTTTATAAATGTTAAATTACTATTTTACCCCTTAAAAATTAAAAAAATAATAAAAAAATGAAATAACTAAAATACCCCTACGTCCACACACATTCACTATTCACTCTACCCTCGTTTTTCTATATATCAAAGATGCTTCTTTTTCTATTATCCTAGTTGGTTATCTTTCATAAATTCTTCCCCATGAACGATTCATTGGCGACTTGAATATGAATTAACATGAAGTGTGCTTAACATTGAGTGTACAATTAATTTAAATTGTTGACTATGGGACGCTCGTTGCAAGTTGCACCTTGCAAGTGGTGCTAAGTCTTAAGTCTTAACCATATAAATATAAGTAAATTTACATATCGTCAATGAAAAAAAATCATAACTGCTTCTTGTTCCGAGATTTCTAGCACGCCAGACTGTTGAATTGGAGTGAAGAAGATTCTAGATGAGAAGTGGAAGGTTGAATTCGCATGTTCAGATTTCATCTATGGTTAACTGTATGAAATTCTGTTGATGTATGATTATGGAATTAAACTAGTGTCTAGTGGATTCAAAAGTCTTACAAGATATCATTGCTACTTTACCTACTTCAAATAACTTCAAATATTAAAGTTGGTTAAACGTGAAAGTGTGCACATATTACATATAGAAATCATCTACTAATGAAGAGTTAGTTGCATCCACTTTGACTCACTTAAAGATCAATATCGAATTACTTTAGCAAGCACAGCGAAGTTGTCCTCTGTTGTTAAACAAGTGATGGTTGTCATATGGTTTCAGTGACCAAAGGTGGTCGTTCATGGTTTAATTCTAAATATAATTCTTCCCACAGCCTGGAAGATACCAGCTCAAGTAGAGCGTGATCTCTATTTTTACATTTTACAGTTCCCGCAAGGCCACAAGAACGAGCTCAGGCCTCAAATCCCACAATAACAATTTTTGTTATACTGTCACGTGTCATACTCCCAAGACTGCTAAAACACTCCAATCCGATATAAGAGAACTGGTTTTCAGTATCTGGAACCAAAATTCATATTCTAAACAAAGCCAAAAAATATGATAAATGTACACATGTTACCAAGTTCAAGAATCTTTGTTTCATCTCAAGTTATGCCAATTAGAACCCCAGCTTCTTCTTCCAAAATTTTATCTCATTCAGCAAAGGCCCGTTTGAATTCATCCACTAACAATAATGATCAGAACGAGTTAAGTTGCATACCAACTATGTTGGAGATCATGAACTCCTCAAAATCCCAAAACGTAAACATTCAGCTCCAAACACTTGGACCCTTCTTCAGAATCACAGCAACTAGTTTGGAGACCAATAATGAGTTGGGAAAGCAGAGGGGATCATAAGGCTGTGGTGGGGAGGGAAAATTCTACACTTGGACTCTGTAAGATTGCAAAGGGAAACACTCAGCATGGAGAAATCAATATTCGGTATTGGTTTGTTCGTTGGAGCAGTCGCAATTCGATATGGTTATGATTGTGGTTGTGAAATAGCTGAGCTTCTAGCCATCAATGACTCGGATCTTTACCATTCCAAGGTTACCATCTTATCTCATCTATTCTTGTGTTTTTGAGTTTTATTTCCAAGTAAATTTTGATTACATACCAAGTTACTAACGTACACTGTTTCAAAGTTTCACCAATTGCTATGTTGTGCAAAATGTTTATTTCTTGTTCCAAGTTGATGATTTGAATGCAAGTTTCTTGGTTTTGGCGTTTCAGCTGGTGAGATTCTATACAAGAATTGGGTTCAAGGCTGTGCATGAAGTGACTGGTTCGTCTATTAGGGACATGGTCGACATGTTAGTATGGGGAGGATATGGAACTCGAATGGATGCTGATGTTACACAGCTTCTGATCAAATGGGGTAGAAGGTTTAAAGAGCAAAATTGAACTTGTATATACTGTGTCAAACTTTATAACAAGTTTACAAGTTTGCCCAGTTAGCGACCAACTTGTTACAAGTGTCAATGTTTATTGTTCGATGCCGGTCTCAAGAAAGCATCAAGATTCAACCGTCTGTAGCAGAAAGAGCTGGTTCCCTTGCCTAAGAAGATAAGGCAAACTAGCTCATTTGTGCACTGGATTGTAAGACGAACTTTTATGTTGTTCAGGTCAAACAAATGGCCTAGAAACTTAAAGTATCAGCGTATCAGCAACCTGAATTCATCTGAAACTTGCACAAAGAACTCCCCGCCGTGGGAAGACTTTTTCTCCGAGTAACCCTTTTCGACATGTCATCTGTATTAAACATAAAACAACGTTAAAACAATAGTAATCTACATACACTTTCTTTTCACATGTTGTCGATGACATCAGTTAATGATATAATATTTGGGCCATCTAATTGCATTTGCCTAACTGAGATCATTGATTGATTGATTGAATGACAATGATTTTAATGAAGACCATGTAAAATCAACAACGGTTTTCTAAAGCAAACCAGCTGTAAAGTTTCTCTAAAAAGGAACATGACATTACAATGCATTTTCCAATCAAAATGTCCTCAGAAAAGAAGGGCTACCACAGGGTCTAAAATATCCAAATGGACAATCCACAGTAATTCCAAACTAACCAAAAAAAAGGGAATACCTGTGGAAATTTATTTTCCATTTCCTTCCAAATGCAACCAATTTGGAAAAATAAAGACAAGTGTATTCTCAAAAGTTATATCATCCCTGAAGCTAAGGAAGTAACCACTCAAGGCTTCATAGCAAGAGCCAACCCAAACCTGGGATTCTTATCCAAGGCCTTGGTGTCTATCTCACTAGAAATTGTCAGGAGTGACTTGGGTTTGAGTTCATGCTGCAGGAGGGCCCCAAGCTTCCCATTGCTGTTAAGCCTTGCCTTCACCACTGTCAGATCATCAATTGCATACGATCCTCCAGCTGTGATAGTGTTCTCATTGGTGGAGAACCTTCTAGCAATCTCTATAACTCCAGCACTCCTCTTAGGAAGACCCAGATAATGCACATATGAACCTTTCAAGGTATCTCCTTTGTCGGCCCTGGAAATGAGAGAAACCGGGTGTCAGAAAGTAATTTGTTTTTTCGCTTTATTCATTTACCAGGAACTTAAACATTACTAGGGATGGCATATAAATCAACTGGGAACAGAGAAACTTACAGAACAGCGGAAGCATCGTAATCTGCACTTTTCACACTAATACCAGCATTGTATTTTGTTAAACTACCCAACTTGGTCTCGTAAGTAGACTCCACTCCAAATGCAAAGTTGGCTGTGCCAAGGGTGACTGAAAAATCTACAACTGGGGACTGGTTCAAATTAGCAGCTGTAGTCAAAGTTGAATGCATGTTCATGGAAGTATTGCACCTCCAGCTGCAACAGCAATAAGAAGAAACGCTTATTCCAGTTATAGCGACATTCAGAAATACAATAAAAGAGTCTTGCATTTAACATGACAGATATTCTACCTTGCTGCTGTCATATTGTGGAAACTTGACTGTAGCAATAGCCTTGGTAGATGGCACAATCTCATGGAAAGTGACGGTTGTAGATATCTGCAATATCATGGATAATGAGAAAGATATACAATTTTAATAAATTACTTGATACTACAAACTTCCGCTAGAAAAAGGAATAAACATAAGGCCAGTAACACACATTGGATTCCGTATCAACTTTCACATCAATGACATGGTCCTTGTATTTGTACTGTGCTGCAACATCGCCAGTTGAGATTCCTCCTTTCTTTGCGGCGGTTGAAGTTAGAGCCTGCAAAAAATACACAACCATGCAGTTAGCTTTCAATGTCCCCACGAGATTTAGATATTATACACGAAAAAATCTTTCAGCAACAGAATAATTTAGACTACATGTAAGTTCAACAGGATATCACAATTCATAATCCCTCAAATTTTGGGCTTTAAACAATTATTGTGGTTATAAATAGATCTTAGGCAAAGTATATTAGCTGGGCCAAGCATATTAGTTGAACTTAATACAAGTATTAGACTTGTGGACTAGTGGCATCTCACCCTGGATGAAAATCGTGGGTCTGCCACTGATTACATACTTGTTATAGAATTTTAATAACAACAAATGAAAATAGAAACAATCCCACAAGCAAGCAGCACACTAATACATATACCATGACGTACCACTCACTGGAGTTGTACTTCACAAGTCAGTCGCATATCAACATTCTCAAAATAGAGTTTTTGTATCAATTTTATAGAGTTCAAAAGGTCAGACACTTTTACTCATGTTGTAAACAAACACAGAGTCCTTGTAGACTTGTAGTATTCACTTAGCTTCTCTCTGACTTGACTGAATCATTCTTCATTTTGGAGAGCTAAAAAGAATGCGGAGGTCAAGCAAATTCGTTTTTCGTTACAAAGGTTAGACGTTAATAGTAGTGATAGAATCCAGTTCTAGTTCGAGACAATGCATTCATCAAGATATGCAGGACAGTCAAGGGAAAGACAGTAATCTGAAGCTTACACCAATAGTCATCATGAAGCCCTAACTCACATCAATCCTAAGTTTTAATAGTAAATTTGACAAAAATATTTTGAATCACACTTAAGCTTGTAAATGGTAGACCACTTATAGAACCAGGAATTCAAATGACAACCTTAACAATTACATTGGTGAATAAATAAAAGATACTGACAAGGAAAACCTTTTTCAATCTCGTTCTCATTCGACCAAAGAAACTTAAGACTAGGTCCACATTCTCAACAAAAAAAAAAAAAAAAAAAAAAAAAATGTTCACACATGCTGAAAAGAAAAACCTTTAGTCTAAAGGCCACATTAATCCATTCATTTCTTAACTTGAATATCTACTTAAATAAACAAGCATACACATTCAGACATTCTAACACCATAGTTTCCAATCGAAATTAAGAAATTTCAACAGAGAATAATAATTATACCACTCCAGCATCAGTGAAAGTTGAGACGGAGAACTTCTGATCATAGCTGTAATCCTTGGTAAGCAGATCTGCAGATCAAAACAGTAAATAAAAAAAAAAAAAAAAACACGAATCTAAAGTAGATGTTTTGTTTTTACCTTTGGCGTTCTTCCCGATGTCAGTAAATAGACCAGGTCCCTTATTCATGTTTGAAGAAGAAGAAGAAGAAAGAAAAATAAAAATGGGGTTTGGGGAGTGTGAGGGTTTTTATATATAGTGAGAACAGAGTTCAATTTTTGGGAAATCTTTCTAGAACATTTTTGCCTATTATTTTTGACTTATTTCACAAGAATGCCACGAGCCCAAAAAAAAAATAGATTGGGCTTTAGGGGTCCAACTTAATATTGGGCTAAAGCCCGCTGGGGTGGGCCTTACTAAATTTGATTGGGCTGTCATATTACGAGCAACCCCAACCTATAAATATAAACCCAGGTAAGAAAATAAAAACTAGGGTTTCTTTTGGTGTAAATATTTTAGGATGTGTTAGAGCATCTTTATGATGTGTTAGAGCATATTTTAGGATGTGTTAAAGAAACTAGGGTTTTTTTAGAGCATCTTTAGGTGAGATACTATCATAACATCAAACACTAAATTTATAATAATTTAGGCCCTGTTTGGTAGCCTGTATTGCCCAACCCATTCATGGGTTAGGGTGCACTATCCCGATTTTTATGTTTGGTTCCTATTTTTTGAGCCCAAACCTGTAGACCTTAAGCTACTAGTTGGTTGGCCCAACCACAAAAGTATGAATAACGGTATCCATTGGAAAAGGTTGGATTTCAATCTACATCATAATAAATAAGAAAAGGACCGACAAATAAAAAAAAAAAAATGAGAAAACACAGCCGTACTCTCTTCTTCTTCACCACTTCAACAATTTATTCCCCCCACCACCATCTTCTCTCCACACCTTGTTTCTCTTACTTAAACAAAAAATAAAAGTGCAATATCTCAAAGCAAAACCCACCGTTTTCATCACACAAAATCTCTATTTTCTCAAATTTGAACATCTCTCTACTCATATCATCTCTTGATTTCTCCAATTTTGAAGATACAAAATGAAACCCACTTGATTTTTGCGATTTCCAAATTGTTGCTACTAAAGAAGTTTATGTAATATTTCTTTGTAAATTTTTTTCAAGAAAATAGAAATATATATGTGGTTGTTTTGGTATATTAATTTGGGAGTTTGATTAACAATATGTTTTAAGATTACATTGTATTGGGTTTTCTATTTGAAGTTTTTCATGATTATTTTTGTGTGTTTCAGTGCAATAAGTTTTGAGGAAGAGTAGGCAAGAACCAAACAACTTGTGTTATTGATCATCTCTGGGACATGAACCACGAGAATTGGATACTCCAAATTTGGCTAAGTACCACCTAGTACAGCATAAGTTGTTACTGCCAAATAGAGCCTTAGTGTTTTTTCATTATCAGGAGAGATATGTTGATGAAAACACTAAAATTGACTAAAATTTGGTTCTAGTTTTGGTGTTGTATCAAATTCCGTGCAGTTTTTTGAACATCGGGCTTGGGCTAGAGTGTGGACTTTAATCACGTGGTTTTTCCCAAGAGATTTGAAAAAAGAAAAAAAAATAATTTCTGGAAAATTGCGTGGGTTTGGACTTCTAAGATGAGCTTCAGTGGCTTGGTTTTGAGAAAGCCACAGGCCCATAGATTTATCCAAACCCGCATCATTTGATATCGAATATTTGATGTTTCTCTTCAAGTTGGTTGGTGGTTTTTTGGTTTTGTATTTGGTTTGGTCTTCTATTCCAATTACTGAGAGGTTATAAGTCTATTGCTATGTGGCATTCATCAAAATAGGTTCCCAGCTGCAAACATGCTTGAGCACTGAAGTGAGTCGGGGCATACTTATACTTGCAGTACTAATTCTTTGTGCTCTGTGGATAGTTTCTGTATGTAAATCGGCCGCCCTGGCTTCCTCAAGTTTCCCTGTTTGGCTAGCACGTGCACCTTGGAGACTAAATAACCAGTCAGGTTCCATCAAGGTTCTCCTTCTGAATCATTCTCTCTTCATGTCTTTCAGTAAATAGATAGCTCCTGCTAACCCACATCTTCTATTGAAAATAAATAACTAAACTGAATATGAACCTTATAATTTCATGCAAGGCAGTAAAAGTGTAAAACCTCAAGGTTTCCATAAGCCCATAATAAGTGGATGACTCCATCAAAGGTACGGTAGCTATGAATCCATTAATTAGTGAAATGAGCATTTTCTAACTAATTGGTTGGTTTTCTTTATCATCACACACCAGTGATGATTCAGGATGAGGTATGTAAGCAACCAATGTAGCCTTTGCCCATAAAAAGGAAAACTTAAACACATAAAATATTATTTGCGACTATATTTTGTTAGGTTAGGTTTGGTATCCAAGTGGCTTTTAACAAGCCAAATGCAGTTTAATATATTTTATACAATTTGCTTATTTATAACCACATGAATTCGAATATTAATTTTTCCACTGAGTAGGTCAAGTGTCACACAAACCACCAATTCGTGTTGTGAAGCAAAGCAGCAAAATATCCTTTATATCAGAACGTAAAAAAATAACATTGATTGATTGACTCCTTTAGCTCAAATAAGCTTATAAGCATGTTTTGTTACTGTTTCGTCTTTTCCCATAATTAGGTTGTGTTTGCTATGGCTTGAATTTAAGCTGAATTCAGTTAAGAGTTCATATATTATTACAACTGATATACAATCTTTAACATACTTTGAATAGTTTTAGTGGTCTAGATCAGTGCTTCCGTTACATATTTAGCTATTTAGATTTCTCTTGTTGTTTATATATGTGGTCACGTGCGTCTTTATCAATAGTGTAGTCAATCTTTATATGCTACATTATTGATTAGAAAAGTTGTTTTAGATTCAATTATAATAAAGTAATCAGAAACCTAAAAACGATTAGAGTTCTAGCATTAAATCCTGTAATTTGTAGGAATTAAGAACTTAGAACCGTGTAGAGCCTCTTTTTTATCCATATATTTATCAGTTAAGAACCTGTACTTTATGCACCTTTGATTGTGGTGCTAAATTAAAAAATGTCATGTGAGATTATAACTTGTTCAACTATGTAACCTCTCCGTAGACATGGTTCCTTTTTCTGGCATCATGGTCGGAAAAGCTAAAGATAATTGGTGGTCCATACTTTATACACTGAAAAACACAAGCTAATAAGCTTTTAGGGCCTACATGTTACTTCACTAAGTATAATTTTGTAAGGCGTATACTTATCTGATGCGTTTATAATTTGATAGGATGATTTAGCTGTTATTACACTGAAATAGTTTATTCGGTACATACGCTTCTTAAAACTAGATTCAAAATCCTACCCAAGAACTCAGGAGGACTATCTTCCCACACAAAGGGCGAAATACGGTAGAAATTGAGTAAAGTGACCACTGCTATGATTTGAATCTTCACCGATGCTTTTCCAGTCCCACTTTCTTGCCGCAAAATTAGCTAAGCCATCCTCCCCAAAGTTGGCTTCTATGGTAGCAATGGAGATAGGAAACAACTTTGGTAACCAGGTTTAGCTGTACGTTATCTGCGCTTAATTTGAGGAGGGATGTACGCATGCAGTCATACTTACCTAGTTACCTCTTATAAATGCGACTCAAAATTATGTGAAGAGGGATGCAAAAATGAAAAACTTTGGTCTCACACTCTCGCCAAAAATGCAAAGTTTAATTGTTTCATGTCTCCGATGTCACGATTTCATACAAAAAAATCTATTTATCTTTTCAGGGTTCATTTTCTGAAGAAAGCATATGCCGATGGAGGCATGGAGCTTTGTAAGTTTGTATGCACCAAGTAATTTATGTTTAGCATTTCTAATAAGAAAATCTTCCTTGAATAGAAATTGATGCCTGCACACTAATCAATCCCCGAGAGATCTCCACAGAATTACTTTTTATTTTTTTTAAGATAATTTCCACAGACCTACTTAATCATCTCGAAGAGATATACAATTTAGGACTCGAAATTTCTACAACCGGGTACAGAGATTATTTCTGTAACCGTGTTATCTCGCCGTTGATCCGAATCCGAAATATGTGTGTGTGCCTTGATACCTGTGTGTGCCGAGATACGAAATGTGTGTGTGCCGAGATACGAAATGTGTGTGTGCCGAGATACAAAATGTGTGTGTGTGGTACAGAGATCATCTGTACCCGATTATAGAGGAACCGGACTCTACAATTTAACACGGGACATTGGAGTATTGGACGATTGTTGACCTCTTTCAACTCTTGCAGTCTTATAGCAGAGAGCCAGAGACTATCATGGACTTCTCTTTTAGGCAGCACGCCAGGAGACGCGCACAATTGACTGCCCGGGTTTTTTTTATTATTAAAGTAGCTTCTTTTCCTTTATTTGTACACGGGACATGTGGAGACTGGTTCTTCCGTTCTACGCATTTTGGGAAGAGTTCCTCTACGTCGAGGATATCCAGAGACAAAATCTGAGACCGTTGGATGTGTGATCCAGTCCAAAAATAAAAAACAAACTCACATTCTTTTCTCTTTTTTTTTTTTATTTTCTTTTGTTTTTTATTTTTGGACTGGATCACACATCCAACGGTTCAAAAATAAAAAACAAACTCACATTCTCTCTTTTCTTTTTTGTTTTTGATTTTCCATAAAATTGGGTATAAGTACACATACACAAATTTCTTGAGTTTAGGAAATAACAAACTTTTTTTTGTTTTTTCTTCTATAAAAACTGAAATTTGACATCTCGTCTCAAATTTCGGACTGACTTTTACAATTTTGACCTCTTTTATTAGTCACAACTAAAGAAACCAACTACCAAAAAAAAAAACTACGAACTAAATCAGTTACCAAAAAAGTAGTGGGTTAATCAAAATAACTAAAATTCATTCGAAATCTATAAAATTCCAATTAAAAATGAGATGAATTTCTGGAGAGACCAAAACAATGTGGAAAACATCAACTTCAAAAACGGAAAAAATGTATGTTGATTACAACTAATTTCAATACAACTTTAACAATTAAAAATGCATCTCTGATAATTTTGAATATCGTGTTTAAGCTTTGTTTGATGTAATTCAAATTGTGAAATTGTAAAAGGACAAATAGTTTTTTTTTTTATATGTAAAGTCCTGAATTATTATTAAGGGTATTTTTGTAAATTTCATATTAAATCTAGGGTCATTTATGTAAATTGGTCGTTGGGTTTATATTTCAACCGTACGTAACTTACTGAAACTTAAATCCGACTCCTAAGCCCCGTTAGATAAGCAAATCATATCATTAAAATTTGACAAAATGCCTTAGGTTAGGCCGGTTTTTATTCGAAGTTAGTTATTTTACACGCATGAGTGGGTTATTGTTATTCGGTGAGATAGAATATAGAAGATTAAATTTAGCGGGATGGGCGAAAAATAATCAAGACGCTAAGTCGAATTAGTGGGGGTTAGAAGTTAAATTAGGACCTTAAGCCCAATTGGGTCATATTGGGCTTGGGCCTTCACCGTATCGCACAAAAAAATAAATAAATAAAAAAATAAAAAAAACGAAATCGCGAAAACAGAAAATCGCACCAAACAATAGGGCTGTCAACGGGCCGGACCTAAACAGGACACACCTAGGTCCAGGCCCGGCCCGAATCATATTTGATATTTTGAGTCCAAGCCCAGCCTAAGTCCTATTGGGCAAGTTCGGATTCGGGCCAGGCCTAGGTCCGTTAGCAATACATGGGAACTGTTATTTTTGTCTAAAATTTAATCAAATTTTTAAGTGGCAAGAATCGAACCCACAACTCTTGTGTGGCAGGCACAATACTAACCAATATGGCTTCCAATTTTCTATGTCAATTTTCAGTAAATATAATAGATATATTAATAATATTAAATATAAAACACAAACTATTATAGATTTCGGGCCGGGCCATTATCGGATCGGACATAGGTATGTCCAGACTTGGCCCAATAATCTTATCGGGCTAAATTTAAAGTCTAAGTCCTTATCTTATCGATTCGGATTCAATCGGGCTTCGGGCTTGTCCTGGCCCATTGACAGCCCTACCAAACAATCCCAAATCGCACCCATCTTTTCCCCAATTTCCCAATCCTTTAAACCCTAGGAGAGAGAAACTCAAATTCTCTCAAATTCGGTGAATAAAACCAACAATTCTTCGCACCAATCTTAAGAAACAGTGAATTCAAGTGTGGAGATTCACAAAAATTCAGAATTTTGCCGTAACACAACGAAAGGTGAGTTTCATTTTTGTTTCAAATAATTATTTAGACTCGATTTAGATAGCTTGGGATTGTCTTGATGGAATTGATTGTATTGGGGGTGTTGAAGGTCGACAGTGGCAGTTTGGAGGAGCTAAAGTGGAGGGAAATAGTGGTGGAGCCGAAAATTCTTGGAGTGCGTCGGGTTTTCGCGAAAGGTGAGTGAATTTCGCCTACAAATCGATAGTGTAAACTCGATTTCGAGTTAATTAGTGGTATTTGATGAAAGATAATTGAATGGGGTGGTTGTTAACAAAGAAATGTGGGTGGCGCTTAGAGTGGAGCGATTTTTGGTGGAGCGGCCGAGCTAGGGCGATTTTTCGCCGACTTGGTAAGAATTTGGTTATTCATTGCAAATTCGAGAGATTCATGTCGATTTATAACTGTTAATGTGAAGTTCGAGAGATTCATGTCGATTTATAACTGTTAATGTGAAGTTCGAGAGATTCATGTCGATTTATAACTGTTAATGTGAATTACGAGAGATTTAATATGAATCGGGCGGTGGATTGGTTGTAGTTGAAATGTGGAATTTGAATTGAGATGTGATAGGATTGGCGCCGATATGAGGGGTTTGCCATGGCCCGAAATAGTTGAGAGACCCGTCGAATAACAATGCCGAAATGGCTCAGAGCTCGTTGGCGATGAGTTATAGGAAAAAAATACACGAAACCTAATTTAACGCCGAGATTTCTTTCGGCTTTACGCTAGATAATAATTCCTCGTTGTTCGATCAATTCTAACAACCGACGTATATGTATATGTTGTTATAGGAGTGAGTTCGAGTTGATTCGGTTAAACGGGCTCGATTTGGTTAAGTGGGCTTGAGGAGAAGGAGCTTGCTAAGGTAGGAACCTACATACCAATATATAGTCTGTTTATTTTCATGCATGATTTGAATTGTTTAAATAGGAAATAGATAGTTGAGTATCAACCATGCATGTATATATGATATTCATGTTTTGCACTGTATTTCCTCGATATAAACTGTATATATAGATAGCTTTTTGTGTGAAATGGTTTTTTGGTAAAAAATCAAGCGGGATTTGTTTTACGTATTAAAAGAGAAAACTGGTTTTGGGAAGGGTTCGCGTTCTTGTCTCGAGTAAGGAGACAGAGATGGATTTTGTATCTTGGTGAGGATTACCCGGTTGTTTGTAAATATGTGTGAGGTTCGGATTGTCCCGGAGAGAGTTCGTTTTGTTATTTACGATGATTCGCCGTTTGGGAATCATCGGTTGTCATTTACTATGACCGCCCGTTTGGGAGTCATAGGTTGTATGTGATCGATGGGGACATCCGGAACTCACATATCAGACCAACAGATTTTAAAAGAAAATCTAAATATATATCTATAGTATTTGGAAAACAATCGGCAATACGAAAGTATATATATAGATATTATTATGCTTATTAGGGATTTAGAAAAGGAATTGTGAATTCCTAAAAGAAGAAACCGTTGTTAAATTAGGAGACGCCGGTTCATTTTAGGATTCCAACCGTGGGTGTACACCTTTCGAGGTGGTAGACTACCTTTAAAGGGATGCATCATTTGGATGTAGTCCGGGAATTCCTTTTCTACTTTTCTAGATAACCATGCTTTTGCGTGTCACGTTGTATGGTGATTAGCTTGTGTGGGGTTACATGCTACCTCGATGAGGTTTAGGCCGGAGGAGTGAGAGTTTAGTCCACTCGGATGTGTGTCGAGGATCCCGAGTAGTCTCATAGTCGTCGAACGGTTGACCACCGTGAAGTTAGGTGACAACCCGTGATGGGGTCGTGGGTCACAAGGCCCACCCGAGCCCTAAAAGTTTTGGAGATTTTGTGTATATTTAACACATGGCATTCGACTTAAGGTAAAATCGGAAAACAACGGTGCATGGTTCATTTTGGGAAGATTGAACCGAGATTGCCTCGCGGATCGGGTGAAGTACCGTCATTTCACCATTCTAATAGGATGCGCCGCCACAATAGTTGTATGATGACCGTGAAAACTATATTTTGAATATTAAAGAAGCATGCCGATATGATTTATGTTAGCTAGTGATTTATTGTATAGTCCACGATATTTGGATATTATTATAAAACCCGCATGTTTTAAATGTTTTATTATAAGTAGTCTAGTATTGGTTATATGCTTTACTAGGCATAGTTGTTTGCTCATCCTACTTAACATTTCGGACGAGCGATTCGCGGAGGAGGTTTTCCCTAACCCTAGTGATGACGGGTTATGGTGATTTGGGAGGATTTCCTTTATGCTTGACGATCTTTGAGTCAAGTTCATACTTTTTGATGTATAGAGATAGTCTAGTCATTTTGGTTGTATATATATAGAGCTCCACTCATTTTATGTAATATTTGATGTATTTAAGAAATTACACTCACATAGTTGGTGGATGGGATGTGATGTTGTTTAGAAGGTTGGTTTGTATATATATGGTTGTTGGAAGGTTGTAGTTTAGGATTTCCGGGTTATGATGGTTTATGACAGTTTTAGAGTTTCTTAACGCCGATTAAACAAAGAAAAACTCGCGAAAATTTCGGTAGAATCGGGATGGTGTCGGCCTCGAGATTCATTCCACGTCCTTGGGATGTGTTGTGGGTCTCGGGGCGTGACATTATAAGACAATTGTATTATTTGATTGTAATACATCTTCGAGCAATACACACGCATCCTTGCCTGATGAGTGGCCTCGATTGACACACATACGTACAGCCTGGGCACATTAGATTTGAGTATTATTTATTTGTGGAAGAAATTGGCAGTTACAAATGAAAAGGTAAAAAGGATAAATAAGAAATTTTAAAAACAGATAATACACTCAAAGAGTGACGTGCTGCTAAAATTGGAATAGAATCAAAATATAATATTAGTCTTTCTCTAGACAAAAAAACACACTAAAAAAAAGTGTCTAGAGCTCAATTTCTAGTTTGATTTTCAGACCATATTCTCATAGAGTCATAGTCCACGCCTTTTGGAAATGAGACATTAAACAAACTAACTACAAGCCTTAAAATCTGTGTGAGATCCACTGGTATGTAAGTAAAACTAACTCGACGGTTTATTGTCATTATCACTGTGTCGTTGCCAATTCCTTACTTTCTGGAAAATTGCTGTTCTTGCTCACAAGAATTTGTTCACGCTGCTCGCTAAGCAACTTGTGTATTTAAATGCACAAAGCCAACCAACAATGGTGTATAGCATATTAGCATGTGTGATTGTATCCAATGGCTCAAAAGTAACAAATGTACCATCATCAAATCCGAGTAACTTCAACCCCACGCGTAAAAAGCGGTCGTCACACGTGTTCAACAGAAGTGACACATTGATTGATTCTTCTGCTGTGGTCTTCCAAAACGCACGTGTCTTTAGCCTTTGTCTATAAAGACGCCAAGCTATTAAAAGTTGGAAACCTTCCTTCACCACGTCGCTTTCACCTGGTTATATTTACGACAACACACTCATTTCCTCCTCCTCACTTTCATGCTTTAACCGAAATTCCAGCTATGGAAACTGAAATACCGGCAAATTATTCCTACATGGGAAGAACCATCAGCGATATCAGCGTTGACGATTCAACTTCGGCTTTCAGTGATTGTAACAGTGATATATCAGGTGAATTTCCAACACCATCGACGCAGAACCGGCGGTTCTTGATCACTTGCGCTTCGGAGAATTCCGAATGTTTAATACGTCAGCTAGTTGAAGATCTTGAGTCGTGTTCTATTGATGTTCAGAAACAAGCTGCCATGGAAATTCGATTAATTGCCAAGAACAAACCTGAAAATAGACTCAAGATCGCGAAAGAAGGTGCTGTGAGACCACTTATATCTTTGATAACCTCATCGGATTTGCAATTACAAGAGTATGGTGTCACTGCTATTTTGAATCTCTCATTATGTGATGAGAACAAAGACTTGATTGCTAATTCTGGGGCAATTAAGCCCTTAGTGAAAGCTCTCAAGACAGGAACAGCGACAGCGAAGGAGAACGCCGCCTGCGCTTTACTTCGCTTATCGCAAATTGAAGAACACAAGACAACGATAGGGCGTTCGGGGGCGATTCCGCTTCTGGTGAATTTATTAGAGAACGGAGGCTTTCGAGGGAAAAAAGACGCTTCAACGGCACTTTATTTGCTATGTTCGGTTAAGGAGAACAAAATGAGAGCAGTTCAAGCTGGAATCATGAAACCAATTGTCGAGTTAATGGCGGATTTTGGGTCTGGTATGGTGGATAAAGCAGCTTTTGTATTGAGCATGCTTGTTTCAATTCCCGAAGGGAAAATAGCTGTAGTGGAAGAAGGTGGAATTCCGGTATTGGTTGAAATTGTGGAAGTTGGATTGCAGAGGCAGAAAGAAATTTCGGTTGCGATTTTATTGCAGATCTGTGAAAATAATTTAGCGTATCGGCAATTGGTTTCTCGCGAAGGGGCAATTCCACCGTTGGTTGCTTTGTCACAGTCCGGCACCACTCGTTCTAAACAGAAGGTTAGTGATTGGTTGATTTGTTTTTAATTGAAAGTTTCAAACTTAATTTATTGGATATGTCGTATGTCGAAAATTTTAGTACGTGGGGTTTTTAGAATGTGGAAATGTGGGTCCAATAGTAGATTGGCATGTGTCTACACATTGACTTTAGTTAATCTATAGTTAGTGAGAGATTTAGTTATTATAATGGGAAAATAAATATGGTGAGTTTTAATTCCAGAATTTTAGGGACATCTCAACAAAAAGGAAAACAAAAATAAATGGGAGGCAAAACATGAATACTTTAGATTTTTTTTTCCCTCTCTTCTGGCCCCCTATTTTACCTCTTTTTATCTTAACAAACTCTAGTCACTTATAAAAAAAAAACATTGTATATACTAAACTTCCATGATAAGGTTTATTTATTGGCAAAAAAATAACAAAACTTTAATACCCAAACAAATCAAAGAAAAAAAAAAATGAGAAAACAATAATGTAATGACAAACAAACTAAATAATTGATTTATTATTAAAGATTGAATGCTAAACATGATGACTATTATGCATGTCCAAAATCATGAGATGTAGTTCTTGTCGCTTGATCAAAATCACGTTTGTCTCTAAATGTAGAGTGTTGTTCTTCCCGATATTGCCTTGTTCTTTCTAATTTACTGTATCACATTGGTCGCTAGAGTATGGTTTTGAAAAGTCCAAATGCCTTGCAGGACCCCTAAATGGATTTGGTTGTGCCACTGTATTTGATGGGTGTTGCGATAGAAGTTTAACAAATCCCTGCATAGACAGTATTATTATCATTCTGAAAGGAAAAAAAAAGAAAAAGGGATGTCTAATACTCAATTATTGTTTAAAACTAACCTGGGGAAAAAGATATGAGTTAGTAAAAGGGAGCAATGAAGTGCTTGAAGGATCACTGTGACCATAACAATTAGAAAGTCCATGAAAGTTAGATTGAGTTGTATTTTCGAAAAATTGAGGTTCTCGAACAAATCCATTTGATGGCTCAGTAAGAGATCCAAGAGTAACCTTAAAAAATATACATATCAATGAAAAAGATTAACTATATGTTCTAGTGTTCTCCAACTTAAACTTGAATAAATAAAAAGTATATATGCAAACATGTGGAACATGGTCAAGTTTTGAAGATATTAAAGAAGAATTTTCACGTTGTTCCAAAGTCTGGCCATTATTAAATAGACATGAACAATTGCAATAAAAAACCAAATAAACTACAATACATACAAATTAAATATATTAAAACATCATGCTTCTATGCATTTTGATAAATGTGCCATATGCACAAACAATGATGAATTCCCGGTAGTACTAGTCTTATAGTTTTACCTCTATTAAAACATCAGCCTACGTTTACAAGGTTAACCAATCATAATTTTTACAGTGATGTACTCCACATTTAGACAAACGTGATTTTGATCAAGCGACAAAAACTACATCTCACGATTTTGGACATGCATGATAGTCATCATGTTTAGCATTCGATTTTTAATAATAAATCAATTATTTAGTTTGTTTGTCAATACATTATTGTTTTCTTCTTTTTTTTTTCCTTTGGTTTGTGTGGGTACTAAAATTTCATTATTTTTTGGCCAATAAATAAATCTTATCATGGAAATTCAGTATATACAATGTTTTTTTTATAAGTGACTAGATTTTGTTAAGATAAAAAGAGGGGGGAAAATAAGGAGCCGAAAGAGAGAACAAAAAAGAGAAAAAAAAAATCTCACATACTCATTTTTTGTCTCCCATTTATTTTTGTTTCCTTGTTTGTTGGGATATTCCTAAAATTTTGGATTTAAAACCCACTATATTTATTTTCTCATTATAGCTAAATCTCTCACTAACGATGAGTTAACTAAGGTTAATATGTGTGGACACATGACAATCTACTATTGGACCCACATGCCCGCATACTAAAAACCTTACATACTAAATTTTTCATGTCATATGTCTGTTCTTAAAATAATGGGTGGAGTAATCAAAGGGAGGTTTTATATAAAAGATATTTTTATAACATTGTTAATAATTGAGTTAGAAATAATTTCAATTTTTCAGTATAACGAAAGTAATCAACTTTGAAAAGTTCAAAATATCTTGAATTTTGATTTAAGTTATAGTAGAGATTTAATTTCAACACAATCTTTTACATGTAGTTTGATACTAATTTTTATTTAATTTTGAAGTTTACCTAAATGCCGGCCTGTATATTTCATTAATGATTTGGTGTGAGAACTTAGGACTTGATCATTCATTCTAGTCTGCTGAGACTCTAGCTGTTGTTTATGGCTTTTTGCTGACATTGGAAATTAAGACTTTTTGGAGTATGATCTTGATGTCACATATTAATCTAATCAGAAATATTAAACCATAATGAAATTTATAATCACAGTTGTCCAGTGTCCCCGTCAATACTCAATGCATTCATTAAGTTACTATTTTTGTGAGCTATGTTTTTTAACTGATTTACTTATAGAATGTTGGTTATCCGTTATTGTGTTTTTCTACCTAGAAAAAAATATTATTGTTTTTCTAGTATCCCTTGGAGAGTTGGACTTCTGGCAATCCACACATTGTAAAATTTCTCTCTCTTATTGCTTTTAACCCTTTTGAATCACCAGTTTTTTCCTTATTCCTTGTTTTAATTGTCAGGAATTTTTGTGATGCCTTAACTAGTAAAGAACCTTAGTTAAAGAAAATATAAGTAAATTAGCAAAATATAGAAAAAGCATTAGTGATTTAGTTTCAATTATTTCCAACCTCATCGGAAATCAAAGGTTTTGCAATAACTAATTATAGAGATGAATTATTACTATGTAAACACTTTAATGTGTAAAATTATTTTGTGCTGACCTGGGTGGGGATTTGATTTGATTTGATCTCATGGATCTACACAGGCGGAGATACTGATTGATCTTCTCCGACAACCAAGATCCGGAAACAATGCTTCAAGGACCCCAGACGTGTCAGATTAGTGGTCCACAATTGTGATCAACTACTCAACTAGTTGTGTTGTTGTCTTATATTATTTAGGTACACAAGACAAAGAAAAAAAAACTGTAAATAGCTTATGCTACTTCTGAGTTCTGAGATGGTGAGATTGTAAAATTTGTGATGACGGCTTTTTTGTTTGTTTGTTTGTTTTTTTTTTTTTTTTCAATTTACAATTTTTTAAGGGCTTTGTTCTTTGTATGCCTTTGTTGTTTTTGGGTTATTAGTTGGTAGGCATGCTAATTTTTGTGTTGCTGTGAGGTGGAAGGTGTAATTTTGAAATGTACAAAGAAATTAATTTTCCAGCAAGAAATTATGATTTGTGTTAAACTCCGAGCTAAAGAATGAAGAATCGCAATAAATAATTGCCGACATTTTTTCGATGAATCAATACCAACCATATGGATATATTTACGGCCATGGGCCCATGGCGGCTACATCTGCCAATTGGGGCACATTGTATCTGATATTCTGATCTATATAGGATTTCTAAAGATGCAACCAAGTCAACCCAAATGGATTGGTGTGGCTGCGGTGTGGATGCTCTTATCGCCACAGGCTGAGCTCTACATATTGGGCCCAAGTCTTAACTGTAGATTTTCCAAGAGATACTGTCAAAACATTCTCTAATTCTCAATTTCGCATACACACTGTAGTGGTTGAATGTTCATGTATCAACAACTCGAATGGTCGTTTGGTAATTGGACAAACGACGTGATTTTGAGTCCTAGTTTTGGTGAGGTGACGGCCTGGTCATTATTGAGCTCACAGAAATTGTTTGACAATTTCATAAAAAGTCAGCCAGAAGTGATATATTGAAAGAAACTTGCACTTGGATTGGGTAAACCATTTGATCGCCGACCGCGTACGTCTGAGAAGGTTATTGGTTCATATATTGAAGCCTTTTTCCAGGCAATAGAAGTGATACCTTGTTCTTTTTCAAGTAGTCACTTTTGAAAAATTGTGAAGAAAAAAGGAAGGCACTGATAATTACTAACTTGTCAATCTATGCGCAAAGTTATTCTGGAAAATCCAGAGATATTGGTACTGTGTTTGTGACCTTGTGAGTATGAAGTTATGTTCCAGTCAAGTTCATTTTTGCCTTCATTTTTCAACAATTCGACACTTTGTTCCGAGTTCCAACACTCGATCAAAGCCCTACCATGCTATAATTTCAAACTCATAACAGAAGAATGACTAAATAATGAAAAAGGAGAGATTTTGATTTGCCTACTTGGAGGAAGTTCCAGGAACCGACTGTCATATAGTGTAGAAATGGGATAAACCGATAAACCATCCTATCTCGAATCCGGCTGTCATATAGTGTAGAAATGGAATAAACCCATAAACCATCCTACCTCGACATGATCACTTCAACATAGTGTTCAGCTATTCGCACCTCGGGGACAATTAATCATGGGCCACCTAGGAGGACCAAGTTTCGGTCTACCAGGTTCAGGTTCATCTACTCAATTAGGCGCAAGAGATCCAATTATAGAAGCAATTTGTTTTTGGTAAGAAACTAATTATTGTTCTAAGTGCATATAACTACATACACTAGCAAAGTCCATAAGAAGTAAACCTGCCCGTTGTATGAACTCCCATTTATACGAATTCTAAAAAAAATCTACCATGAAAAATATAGAGGTAGTATTTGTTTGACTAAACTTGATTATGTCGAGCTGCCTACGTATCGAGTTCTTTAGTGAACTCGAATCAAGTCGGATGTAGTTCGAGCTTTTGATTGGTTGATTGGAGGGAAAATGGAGATGATAGATGATCGAATTGGCCTCCTTTGAAAATGGAGAAGATGTCTTTTTTTATAGGTGTAGATCCTCCTTTTGCGTTGTCTTGATGATTGTTTTTACTCCTTCCATTACGAAGTAATGATCTCTTATTAATGATGATGTTGACTATCTTGTAGCGGTTACGTTTCTTAGGTCGTTTGGACGACCTGACCTTAGATTATATGCACGCCCTGCTTGTAGTCTAGACACGTGGTCTGCCACGAGTGTTTGAGAATGGAGGGTACTGACACAGCCCCCTTTCTTTATATCACTATTTGTAGAATAGTGGTGTAAAAAAATAATAAAGGAGATCGATCGCGTGTCTTACTTGCTTGAAAATTGAGATTGTTGCGAATTGAATTTTCTGTGTTTGTAGGTTGGATGTCGTTTGTTGCTTAGAGTTTTGTTGTGAGTTGATGTGGTAAGTCATACTTCGTAGTGCGTAAATCATAGTTCGTAGTGCATAGATCGTAAATCGTATATTGTAGTTCGTAGATTGGATTTGACTGATAATTAGTCTTTGAGTGGTAATTACAGTTGAATCAAGTTTAACACTATAAGAGGCTTTAAATTGATTTGTAGTCCTTTGGGGGTACCGTGGATTAGATTTGATTGATAATTAGCATTTGAGTGGTAATTACAATTGAATCAAGCTTAACTCTGGCGTTGGTGTTAAGTTGATTTATACGCCTTTTGGAGGCGTTTTTGTTGATAGTTAGCCTTTTGGGTGTGTCATTATGGTTGATAGCTAGCCTTTTAGGGGTGTCACTATGGTTATTAGTCTTGAATTGACTTTATGTTGCTAGGCCCAGTTTTGGAGCTTTGAGCGACCAGGTCGGAGATGGTTGTAGCTTGCCCGAGTTCGTAGTAGAAGCAACCCTTTGTGGGTGTTAATGTTGTTTAGCCCCAGTGTTGGAGCTTGATTGACATGTTTAGATGGCAATAACTTGTCCTAGTTCGGAGATGGCTATGGCTAGCCCCCCAACTTGATTGGCTTGCAATAAACTACAAGGGAGTGAACTTCCATTTTGCAATTCGGGTGATTCACTGGTTTGTAGTATATCCGAACTGTCGAGGAGGGAACTGCGTGCTTTGAATTGTTATATCTGATTCGGGAACACTTTGATGCTTCTCGGTTTGAAATTGTTGATTCCTTGATTCGACAAAGTATTGTTTCCCCTTGATTTGTTATTTCAATTGATGATGAATATGTTGACAACCTTTTCTATGTGGTATAACTCCATGGCAAGTGAGATTTTTAGATTGATTGACATCATCGACGCGAGCTTTATGGTGTGGTCAGTCTGGGATGACCTGGAATATTGATGTTCGTTCAAGCTCCAGTGAACTGATGACAACTTGTGTACAAGTTGAACTGATAGTGATTGTGTTCGAGTATAACTAATAGTTGAAATATTGGTTGTTTCTTCCAGGTTGTAGACCTGTTCTGACCTTACTTGAGGATGACTTGATCTGAGGATAACCTGACCTTAGGATGACCTAAGTTGAGGACGACCTGGTCAGAGGATGAGCTGATCTGAGGATGACCGATCTAAAGACGACCTGACTTGAGGATGAACTGATATGAGGATGACCTAAGCTGAGGACGACCTAATCAAAGGATGAGCTGATTTGAGGATGACCTAATCTGAGGGAGACCTGATGACTTGAGGATGACCTGATCTGAGGACAACCTGACTTGAGGATGAGCTTATCTGATGGACGACCTGGCTGAGTAATGCAAGAGGATCTGAGCCAGATGATGATGAGTTGTCAGATTGCACATTGATGGTACTAAAATATCATGAGTTGGCGGATAAGCGCAAAGATGGCAAGTAATCGTGATCTTTAGCTAATTGGAGTAAATTTGAATGCGTTTTGGTATTTTGGCCATAACTTTGGCTACAATTGTCAGAATCATGCGTGTGACCCTAATTCGGAAAGATCTCGGTGACGCGCACGATGTCACCATTAAAATCTGCTTTGTAGTGGCCATTTTCGAGGTCAAAATCCACTATTTTCTCTTGCAAATTCATATTTTCTTTTTTGTCTGACCTGAGCTGATGATGCGCTGATCTGATGGACGACCTGACTGAGGACGACCTAGAGGAGGATGACCTGGCTAATGGAAGACCTGGTAGAGGTCTTTGCATGAGATATGGTTGAGGTTTTGATATAGCTCTGTGATGAGTTGTGCTGGTGTGCACTTTTCCTCGTTAATATAGGTCCATAGATTAACATGCTCTGAAATTTATGTTTGAGATTGGTTGAACCAACACCTTAGTTGACCTGGTAAGGAGCAACCTGTAAGCTAAATTCCTGGATCTGTATTGTCACCGATTCACCGTAAAGGAACGTGTGACATGGTGGTAGGTGCAGCCCTCGGGTCGGTACTAGATCGACTGAAAGTGATCTGTATATCTTGCAACAAAGAAGTGTGCACATTTGACTTATCAAAAGATTATCTATTATAGTTGAATGTAGACTTATCTCTTAGAACACTGACTTTTCGCTTGCCACCATTGATAATCTACACCAGCGTCATGAAAACTTCAATGACGTGTTTGCCATAAAAGAATCTTGGAGAGTTTTCATTTGATCGGCTAAAGCTTTGAGCTATCCTTCCATGGTGGTTTTACCAAGTTTTGTGGGCTTGAGAAAATGGTTTAAATGTTTTTTCTCAAGAAGACGAACCGGAAGACAGCGTTAATGTAGAGGTAGTATATTTGTTCGACTGAATTTGGTTATGTCGAGCTGCCTACATTTCGATTTTTTTTTAGTGAACTCGAATCAAGTCGGAAGTAATTCAAACTTTTGATTGGTTGATTGGAGGGGAGATTGAGATAAGATGATCGAGAAGATAAGAAATTGGCCTCCTTTGAGAATGGAGAAGACGCCTCCTTTTATAGGTGTAGATCCCCCTTTTGCGCTGTCTTGATGATTGTTTTTACTTCTTCCATTACGAAGTAATGATCTCTCATTAATGATGTTGTTGACTAGCTTGCAGCGGTTACGTTTCTTAAGTCGTTTGGACGGCCTAACCTTAGGTCGTATGCACGACCTGCTTGTAGTCTGGACGTGGTTTGCCACGAGTGTTTGAGAGTGGAGAGTACTGACAAAAAACAATGAATTAGAAACTGTTTTTGGTAGAGATATATAGATCATTCTTATAAAAAATTAGCACGGTTAAAAATTTGCTTACAATGTTATAAAATTATTGGATGGTCCAGATTTTTCAAATTTCAAAACAACTGTTGTTTCATTCAAATTTGGTAGTACGTAACGTTAATTGTATTTGTTGAACGAAGTAATTACAAAAAGGATTTAGCCTATATTTGTAGTTGAAGGTGCTTGCAAGCAGGTGTCGACTAGCAAAGTCGGTAAAACCTTGGGTGATGATATTAGAGATATGTGGGTCGTACCCCACCAACATCAAAAAGTTACTGATCTCATTTAAAACAGGTTTGTCAATAAAAAAAAAAATAAAAGGTGCTCATTCGGAGTCTCATGACAAGATCTTAGACGGCTTCATACATAGCAGCAAAGGAGTTTTTATACATATTTTGAAACCCATAAGGTATTAGAATATATATTTTCAATTTGTACAATATCTTTTAGTTTTGCTAGTCCTGGCCTGGCTGGCTGGCTGTACTTTGCATGAGATTAGGGATATTGAAATATTGAATTTGGGTCCCTCTTATATAAGGCGTTTTCAGGTTTTAGATCAGTTACTAATTAATCAGTAGGTTTTTCCGCTTTGTCATTGAGTTTGAGTTCTGTTTCAGCTGATTTTTTTTTTCGGATAAACAACCTATGTTTTTTTTTTTCATTCACAATCACAGGTCCAATTCATAAATTGAAAACATCGGGTGTAGGCTCATCTTTTTTTTTTTGATAAATCGATAATAACCATCTCCATATATTAAACTTCAAAAAAGTCAGGGTTACAATCCAAAAACAATGGGAAAAATGTTGCCTCTCCATTAGAAGACCTACTTATCCAATTACAAGGGAAAGGCAAAATCAAAAGTGCTGAAACAAATTTTGATGTTTTTTTTTTTATTGGTAAGATCAGTAACTCTTTGATGCTGGCAGCCAGACCTTTAATATCATCGCCCAAAGATTTTACCGACTGACTTTGCTAGTCGGCACCTGCTGCAAGCTTTAATGTACAGGAATGCAGTCCCAGTTTAAGGATTCTTCTTCCTCATCCAGTGCTCTCATTACTTCTTTGTTGTCACCTTGTATGATTGCTGCATGAGGGGATCGGAAACTTTTGTTATAAACTTGATGGCTAAATCAGCTGCAAGTAGTTCAGCTTGCTGCACACTGCTAGCTTTGAATCTTGCGAAACCAGTGCCCACAATATGTCCTGCTGCATCCTTATGCAGCATCCAAAGAAAACATCCATGGTGTAGGCTCATCCAATGTTCCCGTTTCTAGTTGTCCATATAAAGTTATACATAAGCTATACAAACAGACTATTATAAAGTCTCTTAAAGCTACTAAGTTGTGCTATATGAAGAGGGATCTGTCAAAGCTACTGTGACTAATCAAGTCTCCCTTGAATTCTATTTGCTCCACGCCAAGTCGGGTCACTAGAATTGCAGAAATTTCTACAGCCTCTAGTTCTACTTCATCAATATCATAGGCGCTGAACCTCCTATAAGCCATTCCTTCTATCTCCATCTTCAGTCCAATGTACCTCACCAGCTGCTTCTTTCCTAGAATTCGTCATATGCAGCTTCAAAGCAAACATCTCCAACTATATCCCAAATATGGGTTTTTTTCGATAATTCCTATCCCAAATATGGTCAGGCAGGCTGAGACATTCACATATGCTCATTGTCACTTTGGGGGTGGGGTGAGACACTATGAGGGGTTATTTGGTAAAGGTAATATTTCATTTGTTGAGCTGATGGATTCATCCTACCGTTAAAATGAAAAGTACGTTAGAAGAGTACTCAAGTTAGAAACAGTAAGCTGATCATATCATATGATTCCATACTTCTTTAAATTTAATTTTGTTGGAAACCATGTAGAATTTTTGACTGACTTATCATAATTGGCAAAAAAAAACAAGATACATGACTTATTAATAAATAAATACTAAGAATCTCATTTTGTCCAATTTACTAAGGCTAAACTTGATTAACTAGTTGCAATGAGTTGTGACTCGTAACCAAATTCAACACTACTTACAAATTAGGAAATCTCTATTACCTAAATATATTAACATAATTTTTTTATTTTCAAATATTGACTAAATAAATTAAGAAGTGCTTGTTTACGTAAAATATTTATATATATTGATGAACAGTGTTGAACTAAAATAAAACAAACTAAGTTTATGTAGTTGTGGTGTACACACAAATTGAGTTGAGTTGAAATCTTTTAGTGCTCACCGGCTCACTCTAGAATAAATTCCTGGCTCTGCCACTGATGAGAGTACGTATAAACACCCATTATCATGCGAAGTTACGTTTTAGCACTCCGGCGGAATCGGATGGTTTTGAAGTGCATAGGGAATTAGCCAATTAGGGATTGTGCTTCATGATCTCAGTGTGCACTCACCAACCTAGAAACACTATAGAGACTCGAAAACAAAATTGGATTTGTACTCCTTTGTTTGTTGTGGTCCTCCATCCACGTTTCTACTGGTCCATGTTTCTTTGTTGCATCCTTTGGAAAAAATGCACCCAAAACGTACTAAGTACAAAGTATGATTGGCAAGTTCCATCACTTCAATATATTGAATTTGTAGTTTCTAATGGATTGTGGGCCATCCATGATCCAACAATATAAACAAAGTTGCTGAAATTGGATGTGTGGAAGTTATTATTTGGTCCATTCTTTGGGTGTATCAATTGTTGAAGATTTCGTTTCTTTAGGTAAAGTGGAGTCGAATGAATTTGCTTGTACAGGAACCTATTTGTAATCATCTGCCCATCACTGTGGTTCATGATTTCACACACGGCCAAACGGCCAAACCAAAATTTGGGACCATTTGTCCAATTTTAATGTATCTACCACTCCTACCAGAGTCTAGCAACAAAATTACCATAGAAAAAAGGATTAGTTAGACTTACTCCCCGATTACTAGTTGCAATTAGTTTTATTCTCCATTTTCAAAAATATTAGTGATACCCCCTATTTGAGTGATCTAACGGTCAGATTTCTTCATATGAAAAAAAAAAAATCATCTCGTAGCCGTTGGATCTTGCAATTGGGGGTATCACTAATATTTTTGAAAACGGAAGATAACACTAATTGCAAGTAGTAATAGGAGGTAAGTCTAACTAACCCTTAAAAAACAAAAAAAATAGAGTCCATCAACAAAAGGTTGTTTTTTTCGAATAAAAACCAACAATATTGGTTGCAGCTAATGAATCACACAATTTGTTAAAAGCTTCTGACTTATGAGTTGAAATCTTTCAATAAAGAAGAACTAGAGGCAATCAAATAGGTGGTGGGACAAGCGCGATGGATGTTCAAAAAAAAATTCTTTTTATTCGTTTATATCAAACATATAATATTACTCACGTAAGAAACAATTTTGTTACTTGATAAAGTGATAAACTGCTTGTTTTATTCAACAACCAAACTCAACTGTTCTTTACCCAAAAAACAAAGCGGATAAGAGTAAACTAAGAAAAAAAATTGTGGGTTTCATCACGTTGAGTTCTTGTCTTTTTTGATACCTATATAAAATCCCAAATGGAAGGAGACTATTGTCCACAACTTATTAAACACGTGTCATCACAAATCTTACAATGTCATTGGTCCACGTGTCATCTCAACTCATCTAGTTAATGCTCGCCTGAGAACTGGAACTAACACTGCCGGAGCACTTAAATGTGGTAAGTGCCCTTCAGTGTTTAATAGTTCCACCGTAGTCCGACCACCCAAATGTGTCTTAAGGTAGTTTGCAACCTTTAATGGCACAGAAACATCTTTGGCAGTCTGAATTATCACACATGGTACCCTAACAAGGCCCAAGTATCCTCGTAAATCGCTAGTAAAAACTGTTTGACACACAAATAATGATATATCCGGCCTCATATTGAACAAGGTCCGGCTGAATTCACGAACAGCGGTTGGGACATCGGCCCCTACCGCTAATGGTGCATAGCCACTGACCCACGCTTCATAATTCGCCTTCATTGCCGTGAACACTTTGTCAATTTCCCCATGCTCAAATCCCCCATGGTAATCACTGTCATTGAGGAACCTGCATCCATGGGCAATAACTAATTAATAAGAAGATTAAAATTAACAGCTAGAATAATATATGGTATATGCGTGTGTACCTTGGTGAGGCGCCCAGTAGTATTAGTTTGCTGAATAGATTGGGACGGCGAATTGACGCAAGGATACCAATCATAGCAGAGACAGAATGACCAACATAAGCACATTTTTCGACTCTAAGAGCGTCAAGAATATGAAGAAGATCATCTACATATGCCTCAAGACTAGTGTAACGACGAAAATCAAAGTAATCAGGATTGACACTTCCAGCGCATACAAGATCGTAGAGAACTATACGATAACTAGACATGAAATAAGGGAGAATTTTCATCCAAGCTGATTGATCTGTGCCAAAGCCATGGGCTAATACTACGTACTTTTCGCCGTTTCCGACTACCCTCACATTGAGAGCTTCCAAAATATTGATTGTCATGTGCGGCACTTAGTCTAGCACTGAAGGTGATAATGAAGAAGAATCGTTTTTATGTGCGAATGAGTTTCGAATTTTCGATTGATGGAACTTTGGAAGGATGAGAATTGGTTGAAGGGGTATCGGCCTTTTTTTGTTTTATTTTGGATTTGTATGTGGACTATGGAGAGTGGGTGGGAATATAGGTTGTGTTTTGTGTGTTTCTCAAAGTCTTTGTATAGTGGGGTATTTATATAGCTGGTGATAGCAGTATCAGGCTATCAGCTACACTGCTCTAATGGATTTTCCTTTTCTTTTACTTTTACCACCACATTATCTGGAAGACTAGAACATTAATATCTTAATTTGAGCAATTTCATAAAAATTGGATCAATTAAACTAATTGTCAACTTTCTCTTTGTCTCTGAAAAGATTTAAAATCTAGCATGTGATAACATCACCAGCAAGAGGATATTTTAAGTTTATAACCACAACACCTCCCGTATTTACAATGGGGCGAAACTCAATTATTTGTTGAAACGTTGTAATTGTGCGATGATTCAAATCTTTGGTGGCATCAAACGTAGTTTGTTCTTAACTAAGTAGCTCATACATACGTTTTTCTAGATTCATATTCATATAATCATAACATCGATACAATACAAATGTTACTAGCGAGTTTTGCAACTATATATATTCTGTTCAACAAATCAGGGCATTACTATCCAGAGTTAAGACTTAACATGACCATATTACAACAAATCTTATTTCGTTGTTACTATCCATTAGTTATTTTAGACTTTTAGTGTCTATAGTTGCCCATGTGTGTTCATTACTTTTATAGAAAAACTTGAGTTCTCCTCTCTTCAATGAATATTCGGAATTTGGGATACAGTTATTGCTGAAAACCGGCCTATATATGATCTGGTAGTGTTATACACTTGTATATGTTGGCACTGAATCTCTGCTCCAGTGGGTCTGAAGAATCTGATTCATAGTGGTGGGGCAAGCTCTAGTAACAAAACTTTTTTTTGCTAAAGATAGTAACAAAACTATTGCCTGCATTGGTACCTCTTTTCCATGTTGCCGCATCCAACCAATTGGCAAAGAAATTGACAACCAACAACACTTCTTGCTCTTTATCTGCGTTGTTCTCTATCTACCTGATGGACCTACTCAACAACTTTCGCCACTCTCATCAATCACATATAACACTTTCTTTTCCGGGAACATTCCGGTTGGTATTCCGACATATTCCGGAAAATTGTGGAATTTGTATTTTTCGACCTGCGCAGGTCGTATGGTGCGCAGGTAATATCCTTTGGAATTTTTGATTATCCCCTTGGTATCTAAAACTGCACCATAAATTTAGCCATTTTTAAATTCCGTATGAAATTCCGTTCGAAATTAAAACTATGAATAGAAGTCTCATCCCAGTATTAAGTCTTCTTACATAAATGATTTCCAGTTTGATGTTGAACTGATGATGATTAGACAATTTAACTGTCGGATCAAGATCTAGATACTAGCTGGATGAGGGTCGATGATCAGAGAAGCGTGCATCCGGGGGTTATAATGATATCCAATAGAAATGTGTTTTTTTCTTAAAATGGGTGATTATATATGGTTATATGTCAACTTCATAATAATGAAACTACATTTATTCAAAGTTAATCCATGAAGGTAACACGATTTTATTGGATAGCCATATGCATATAGTGATATAGTGATATAGATGTGAGGACATTGAATGGAGATTGGTAAAATAATTAAGCCAATGAGGAAATGCCTCATCACAAGAACACACTTCCCAGTACCACTCAGTCTCTAGTAGCTATCTTGTGATCATGTTACTATCAATAAGATAAGGAGTATGAGGCTATTTTGAGCCATAAAGTTTCTGTCCATTATATAAGTCTTGTGTTTGGGACCCCTATATCACTTGGCATATTGTTAAACAATGACATCTAGCTTTGGAAAGGGAGGGGTTCTTCTACTTCAATAATCCCTACTCCTACCACGACAAAAGCCATACATTTCTCCGAAGTACGTAGTTTATAATGGTTTGTTGAGTCATGCCCTTATCCTATCTAGCTTCTTTGATTCTCCTTTTCCCTACTTTCTAACATTTAGCATCTGCAGTTCTGCACGTATTCGACTTCTGCCTAGTTTGAAATAGAATAAATTAAAGGTAGGCCGGGGACAAAGATGATCGTGTAACGTGTTGGATGTGTTTTTGGACCTTCAATTCATCTTGAACTTTTTTTCATGTGCGTGCGTGTGTAAACTAATAATGAGCTGAGGTAACCATTGTTACCTTCTTCATTTTATTAGATAGAACTCATAGAAGTATATTTGTCAAATAAATTGAACTTGTTCCATAGTCGAACGATGTATGAACAAGTATATGAAACGAAGGCTTATACATAATTCGTTTTTGGCCATTCAAAACGGCCTAGCTTAGAAATCTTTAAAATTAAACAGTTAGCCAGAAATCTTCTCCATATGATTGTTTGTGTTATATATTGTTAGCTATCTCGGTGACAAAACCTAAATTTGGGGGTGCAAATCGTTTTAGTTTCACACATTCCTCATAGCTGATTACTACTTATATAATGGCGCTGCGTTTTAATCCTTACAGATGAGGTGCCCAATCTGCACCCAGCACCCTTGATTCCATCATTGTTATTAGTCCGGCCATTACGAGAAGAGATCATTTTAGTTTACAGAATATATTTTGACCTGTTTTGTTGGATTTCAAAGCACCTCCAAAAGTTTATGAACAAGGGTTGGACTGTTGGAGTCGTTCTCTTGTATCATTAGATGAGAGATTATTGTAAATTCGTTGCTTTAGAGGCATGATGATTTCCACCAAAATACTTGAAGAACCTCCCATTTAAACCCATTTAAAGGAAAGTCTTATCCATTCATGTAGGGTCTTGGCATAAGGTGTATGTATACGATATTGACTATGTTCTTCAGATCATTGTATCTTTTATGGCGCATTGGTGCATGATTGCAGATACGCACAACGCCAGTAAGCCACTCAACTATATTATGAACGTGTTAGAACTTCTATCCAAACATCCTTCGCTTTGCTATACTAGGTTGAGAAGATCTGAAAGTTGTTGGTTTCAATTTTGAACCTTAAAGATGAGGCGACGACTTTAATTGTCATCCTACTATTAAGAAGGATAACAAGTATAATCACTATAAAAATATATATATAACAAGTATAAGGGCATCTCCAATTGGGGTGTAAACTGTGTAGAGTGGAAATTTTACACTCAAAATATAAAAAAACTCTCTCCAATTAGGGTGGAATAATAGTGTATTAAACTAAAGCTTTACCAGGCTTTCAAGCCTCGCTATTAGTTAATACACACGAGCTTTAATTGAGTCTGAGTGAAATAATTTCATATAATTGAGCTTGAGCTAGCGTCCTTTATAATTTTAAAGTAATTTCGAGCTCGAATCCCTTTAAACCCGGTTTAAGCCCTAAACCAAGGCAACTTAAAGTGGTTTCTCATTTTACAAATCTTTTTATACCTTTATTTGAGAAATTTAGGAGCTTCATCAAAGCTCATTTGTTTGTGTAAAGTTTTAATTTGAGCTCATGGCTCATATAGTAAACATTGGAGACGAGCCCTAAAATCCTTTTAAACGATGCAAGCCAAGATAAAGCTCATCGAACTATTAAAACTCAAATTCCACCCTTATATCCAATGGAGGTGTTATCTAAAAATATTAGGTAATAGTGTATTAGCTAATAAAGAGGGATAGGGTACAAATAGGAAATTTTCCCTCAAGACCCGCTATTAGTTAATACAAAAACAATAACCACTATAAAAACTATTTAACGTGTTGAGTAATTACAATCCACCACACTAAAATAAATAATTTTTGGACGTAAAATCACTGAAAGAACGTCCTTTCTAAGTTTTAAAAGTAATTTTTGAATCTTTTGATGACGCCATTTATAAGCAATTGACGCACCAAAGTTTAAAATCAAGTGAATTTTTTTTTACACATTTCCATTGGAGCTTTATGTTAGAATAATCCCTACTCTTTATGGTGGATACTTTATAAGCTATATACACTTTGATTAGTATCAATTAGAGGTGTAAAATCCTAATGACACCTACATAGAGCCTAGGTGGAGGTGTAATTTTGCACCCCCCATTGGAGATGCCCTAAAAATGCTAGGGGATGCAATTATAGATAGGGTTGGTCATCGAGTTATTAAGGTGCTCAAGCTGGGCTCATCAAGTATTTGAGTAGCTCAAGGAATCTAGATTCCTATTCTTCCATATTACAAATTTGAATTCGATCATAGGCTCTATAATTTGATTTGACTTGTATTGTGTATAAGTTTGATTTCAACCACAAGGGATAGATAATTGAGTACAAATAGACCCAAAATTTTACCTCAAGACCAAAATAACTTGCTAAACCCATCTAAAGAAAATATTAAAATGCAACTACAATTCACTAATACGACAATAACCACTATCAAACAACTATTTCAAAGTGCACACATTATAAATACAATTATTGTGTTGAGTAATTACAATCCAACACACTAACATAAATAATTATCCCAAGTAAGTGTTAACAGAACTATGTAAAATGCGAACTGCGAGTAGCTCACAAGCGTCTTGAGTTTCAGCTCAAGTTTTAAAATGTGCTCAAACTCGACAATTGACACTTTGAATTTTTGATGTTGCGGGAATAAAAACTTTTTATTTATAAGCAATTCAACAAACATGTCAAAACACAAATCTTTACTATATAGAAAAATATAAGGTCAAGTGAATAGTAATTGTATGTGGACGTAGGGGCTATTCGTCATTTTACAGGGGTGTTTTTTTTTAGATCTCAGGTCCCATGCTTTATGTAAACTATAGAATAATCCCTACTCTTTATGGTAATTACGGGATAATCCCTATACTTTATGATAACTACATAACAGTCCCTACACTTTGTTTAAATTATATATTAGTCTCTATATTTTATCTAATTACTAAAAACTCATGTACTTAAAATTACAATATTACCCTTGTGTGTGTGTGTGTGTTTTTTTTTTATTTATTTATTTATTTTTTATTATTATTATACATTTGGTGCAATATTGCCACTGGGCTTCATAGGTATTATGTATCCTATTTTTCTCTCTCCTAATCTAAGCAAATAACTACTAATCTAAGAGAAAAGCAAAATGGCATTGAAATCAAAATGGTTGAAATGTACTTTATCGTAATTACATTAAAATATACTATTTATCAATATTAACCCAGATCTAATTATCTAATCCTAACTCCAAATTCTCTAATTATGGAGGATATATGATGAAGTTGAAGAACAAATAAATGATATATTATAAAATTGATGAATAACTTAGAAAAATATATGATGAAATTGAATGAAGTAAAGGAAAAATGGAGATTATCACTCTTCATAAACTTTGTCTTCGTCATCACCATTAATCAATTTCTCTTTAACAACAATCATTGTTATGTTAAGAAACCCTAAATATAAACTCTTAAACTTAAGTGGATGGACAATGATAAGATTTAAAATTTGACAATGAGGACGTGTTCCAATTGTTTGTATTACTTTGCAAATTTCAATTATGTTGTTGGAATTCCGAACGAAATTTAAAATTTTCAACATTTCAGAATTCCGCTAATTTTGAAATTTGTAATTATGTGCATAAATCATTGCTGATAAAATTAAATAACAAATAAATGATATATTATGAAATTGATAATAATTTAGAAAAAAAATTATGAAATTGAAAGTGGTAGAGGAAAAATGAAAATTGTCATTCATCAAAAACTTCGTCTTCTCCATCACTATTAATCAATTTCACTTTCACAGTTACCATTGTTTCTCCACTTTAAACAGTCTTGCTATTGTTATGTTAAGAAACCCTAACTATAAACTCTTAAATAACTTAAGTGGATGGACAATGATAAAATCTAAAATCTAAAATAATGAGTCAGGATGTTCTCCAATTATTTTTAATACCTTGCAAATTAATTTTGATATTGCTAAATTCGAACGGAAGTAGATTTTTCAACATTTCAAAATTCCAATAAGTTTGAAATTTGTAATTATATGCATATTATACCACGCTCATTAAGCGTGCATTTTTGCTAGTACCGGTAATATTCACATCATCGGAATTGGCACTTGGAGATATTCTCAGTACTTACATACCAGATTTTGAGATATATGGCAGCATTGTGGACCATGATCAATTGCAAGTACATTTGGGTTGGGCCAGATTAAATTATAAGGCTTGGATCCGCGTCATTCCCCCAGAGGTCTATACAAGTCAACATAGGTCTTCGTCAGTCAATGTACGAAAAGTGACGTCCTATTCATACCCAAGTGGGCCTGTGGTCCACTAAAACGCGTAGAGTGTGTCAGTGTGATAAATATATTCGACAAAAAGTATAAAACTCGGCAGTCGGGCTGAGATCAGTTCTGAATAGGGTGGAAGTGGGGCGGGTTGGGTCGGGTTGAGAAATAATCCAAACTTAACCCAAGTTTCAAATCTTTTAATCTGAGTCCGGGAGCAAGTCCTAGTTGGTCCTTAAATTTTTAGTTCAAACTCTAGCCTAATCAACTCAGGTTGGGTCGGGTTATATTGGGTTGGTTAAATTTTTCTGATTTTTTTTATAATTATAAAGTACAAAACACCGAAATTGAAATCTTATAATGAAATCAAAGAGATTTAATTGTTTGAAAATAAAAATAACTTTGTTAATCGAGTGAGCGGAACGAACTATCTTGGCAGAAGGGGGAGTTATGCGGATAAAAACCAAGTTAGTTGGTTTACGTACATATATCGCCCCTCAACTCTCTCTCCATTTTTTTCGCCAAATACTCTTCTTACTCTCTCATTTTTTTCAATCTCCTTCTCCCGTTTTGACTCTCCTTCACCCAACTCTCTCCCCCAACTCTTCTCTCACTCCCCGCCGCTTACGATTATACTAGTTATATTATTCTCTCTAAAATAAAGATTATCAATTTTTTTTTTACAAAAATAGAATAAATAAAATATATACGTACATATATGCACACGGACTCGGATTTTTCAGTTTTTTAACATTCTAACCCGAATCCAACCCAAAACTGAGTCGGATTTTGATTTTACAAAACCAAATCCGGACCACGGATCTAACCCAGGACCAACAAAAATCGGGTTATAGTCTAACCCAACCCAAATTCCACCCCTAAATTATATAATGGCCCAACGCGTGTTGATCTCCGGCATAACGGGGATGGACCCTACCGAATAAAAAAATAAAGGCTCCTAAAAAGAGAAGGTTGACTCCCCACAAAAATCGGACAAAGTGCCCGAGTCTCTCTTGCCTCCGACCTTACCTCACTCAAATTTCGGATCCAACCAAACTTCTCTTGTTTTCTTTTTCTCAACTCTCAAAACTCAAAACTCAAAACTCAAAACTCAAAACTCAAAACACTGCTTTTTCCTTAAAACGTTTATTCCATTTTTTTTTTTTGAAGTTTCAGATTTAGTTTTTGAAGTTTCGAAGAAAGTTTCAAAAGTTAAGGTTGACTGGGAGTTGATTTATTTATTTGATTTGGTGTAATAATATCTATAAAAAGAAGAAGAAGAAGAAGAAGAAGAAGAAGAAGTAAGAAGAGATGGAGAGTTATTTGAATGAAAATTTCGGAGGAGTAAAACCGAAGAACTCATCAGATGAAGCACTGGAGAGATGGAGGAAGCTTTGTGGTTTTGTTAAGAATCCTAAACGTAGGTTTCGTTTCACTGCTAATCTTTCCAAACGTTATGAAGCCCAGGCTATGCGTCAAACCAATCAGGTTCTTACATTTCATTTCTGCTATCTTAGGATCTAAGAATTTGAGGGTAATTATATGATGGAAAATAGAGTGATTGGGTTATTTAAATGCCTCTCAACAATGTAGTTAAACTAGTGTTTTATAACGCCCTCTTATTGCAGTTGTCGTTTAAGCTAAAGATATTGTCTTTCATATTTTGTTGTGCAGGAAAAGTTGAGAGTTGCTGTTTTGGTTTCAAAAGCTGCACTCCAGTTTATCCATGGTAAGGTTCTTTTGGCTTAACTAATGTTGAGGTTTGTGCAACTTTTCCACTTTTCAGTTTGATTCACTTAGGGGATTCTCAGGTATAACTTTATCAAGTGAATATATTGTACCCGAGGAAGTCAAAGCAGCTGGGTTTCAGATAGATGCAGAAGAGTTGGGAACCATTGTTGAAGACCACGATGTAAAAAAGTTGAAAATGCATGGTGGGGTAGAAAATTTAGCAAACAAACTCTGCACATCCACAACCAACGGGCTCGCCGCCACTGGAGATCTATTGACCCGCAGGCAACAAATCTATGGAATAAATAAATTTACTGAAAGTGAAGCACGAAGTTTCTGGGTGTTTGTATGGGAAGCCCTTCAAGATATGACCCTCATGATTCTTGGTGTATGTGCCTTTGTGTCTCTGATTGTTGGCATAACTATAGAAGGATGGCCGCACGGAGCACATGATGGGCTTGGAATTGCTGCCAGCATACTTTTGGTTGTATTTGTCACAGCAACAAGTGACTACCGGCAATCACTACAGTTCAAAGATTTGGACAAGGAGAAGAAGAAAATTTCCATTCAGGTTACAAGGAATGGGTACCGTCAGAAGATCTCGATATATGAGCTACTTCCAGGTGATATTGTTCATCTTGCGATTGGAGACCAAGTCCCGGCAGATGGACTGTTTGTCACAGGATTCTCGCTGTCAATAAATGAGTCCAGTTTAACTGGAGAATCTGACCCTGTAATGGTGAATGCCCAAAATCCTTTTCTGTTATCTGGAACCAAAGTACAAGATGGATCATGTAAGATGTTGGTCACCACAGTTGGGATGAGAACCCAATGGGGTAAGTTGTTGGCAACCCTCAGTGAAGGAGGAGATGATGAGACCCCATTGCAAGTCAAACTGAATGGAGTAGCAACTATCATTGGGAAGATTGGCCTTTTCTTTGCTGTTGTTACCTTTGCAGTGTTGGTACAAGGTCTATTTACCAGTAAGATGCAACAGGGAACCCACTGGAGCTGGTCTGGAGACGATGCATTACAAATGCTGGAGTTTTTTGCTGTTGCAGTGACGATTGTTGTGGTTGCTGTTCCTGAGGGACTGCCTTTGGCTGTGACTTTGAGTCTTGCCTTTGCCATGAAGAAGATGATGAATGATAAGGCCCTTGTTCGTCATCTTGCGGCTTGTGAAACTATGGGTTCTGCCACAACCATCTGCAGTGACAAGACTGGAACTCTGACTACCAATCACATGGCTGTTGTGAAAGTATGCATATGTGGGAATATTAAGGAAATGCACAGCTCTGACGAGGTTCTTACCTTGAGTTCTGAAGTTCCAAGTTCCACATTGAAAACCCTTCTCCAATCAATATTTAATAACACAGCCGGAGAAGTAGTGATTAATAAAGATGGAAAACGTGAGATTTTGGGAACACCAACTGAGACTGCTCTGTTGGAATTTGGCTTGTCACTTGGTGGGGACTTTCAGGCAGAGCGTGGAGCATCCAAACTTGTAAAGGTTGAGCCATTTAATTCTGAAAAAAAGAGAATGGGGGTAGTGCTAGAGCTTCCACAAGGAGGTCTCCAAGCACACTGTAAAGGTGCTTCAGAAATAATTTTGGATGCATGTGACAAGTATGTAGACTCAAAAGGTGACATTGTTCCTCTCGATGAAGCTACCCTGAACCATCTTAAGGATACAATTGAACAGTTTGCTAATGAAGCTCTTAGAACTCTTTGCCTTGCTTACGTGGAACTGGGAGATGAGTTCTCTGATGTGGATCCAATACCTCTTAAAGGGTACACTTGTATAGCAATTGTGGGTATCAAAGATCCTGTCCGCCCTGGCGTAAAGGAATCCGTGTCAATTTGTAGGTCAGCCGGGATTACCGTGAGAATGGTTACGGGAGATAATATAAACACTGCAAAGGCGATAGCTAGGGAATGTGGAATTCTTACTGATGGAGGAATAGCTATTGAAGGTCCCGTGTTTCGAGAAAAGAGTTTAGAAGAGTTGCGGGAAATTATTCCGAAAATTCAGGTATTACCTTGTACTTTTTCCCTTTATTTTACTTGCATTACCAAGTTACTTTCCACTGGCAAGAGATTTTTAAGGCCAAACTTTTTTGTATGTTGTATCCAGGTTATGGCTCGATCTTCGCCTTTAGATAAGCATACCTTGGTGAAACACTTGAGAACCACTCTTGGTGAAGTTGTTGCTGTGACCGGCGATGGTACAAATGATGCTCCAGCATTGCATGAAGCAGATATAGGACTTGCCATGGGCATTGCTGGCACAGAGGTAATTACCCATTTCTACTGAGTATTAGCTTTACTGGTTTCTCAACAGTTTCACTTCTCCACTTTATTTAGACAGTTTTACACTTTTACATAGAGAGAAGGCATAAATCCCTGATGATTAAAATCCCAATTCTGAAAAACTGCCATTTGGTATGAATTAGGTGACTAGTTTAGGATTTTGTGGTGCGGTTCTGAAACTTGAACCTTTAACTTTGTGCATTCCTTCTAAGTTCTAACTAATAATGATTTTACTTGTGATTTGGATTATTAGGCGAGTTTCCACCAATTTCCTTTACTTCTGGTTGGTTAATAACAATAACTAATAAGTGGGATGGGAAATCTTATTCCTGGTTTTTAGGTGGCGAAAGAGAGTGCTGATGTCATTATTCTGGATGACAATTTTTCCACAATTGTGACTGTGGCAAAATGGGGACGTTCAGTTTACATTAACATTCAAAAGTTTGTACAGTTTCAACTGACTGTTAACGTGGTTGCGCTGATTGTTAATTTTTCTTCGGCATGCTTGACAGGTAAAGAAACTCCATCCTTTCTTTCAACTGCAAGCAGAATAGTATTTGCTGCATATTTTATTGTATATTTCCTTTTTTAGCTATAATGAGGTTCCTTGTCTTGTGGCTTGTCTTGTGGCTTTATATTGTCTTACTTGTCCTTTGGGTGACGACGCCTGCTTCAGGAAATGCCCCCCTCACGGCTGTTCAGCTTTTGTGGGTCAACATGATCATGGATACTCTGGGAGCACTTGCACTGGCCACTGAGCCTCCCAATGATGAGTTAATGCAGAGAACACCAGTTGGAAGGAAAGGGAACTTTATTAGTAATGTAATGTGGAGAAATATCATGGGCCAGTCACTTTATCAGTTTGTCGTTATATGGTATCTCCAGACGCAGGGAAAAGCGTTATTCCATCTTGATAGCTCCGAGTCTGACCTGATACTGAACACGCTAATTTTTAACTCGTTCGTCTTTTGTCAGGTATGTATGTTGTCTTTTATAGTCTACTTTTTTACTTGCCTATGCATCTCATTACTTGTTATAGCCATTTTTTCTCATTACTCAACTTGCACTGAATACCGCAATTTGTTGCAGGTTTTTAATGAGATAAGCTCTAGAGAAATGGAAAAAATAGATGTTTTCCAGGGAATACTGAAGAATTATGTGTTTGTGACTGTGTTGGCTTGCACTGTCATTTTCCAGATTATAATCATCGAGTTTCTTGGTACTTTTGCAAACACCTCTCCTCTCACTTTGTTGCAGTGGTTCTTTAGTATTTTCATTGGGTTTTTAGGCATGCCAATTGCTGCTGCTGTCAAAATGATCCCCGTAGGATCAACATAAGCACTATTAGAACTTCAGAAGTGCTTTTGATTTTTTGTAAGAGGCCTTCCCTTGCATACCAGTTTCTGGTGTCCTGGGTTTTCAAGCAAGGAATGGTTCTCTAGGACCTGAAAATGCATGCTTGACAAAGCAGGGTCCGAAGAATTCTGTCAGTCGGTGAACTTTTTAATATCCAGCTTTTTGATTGAATTCATATGCCGTTCTCAACAGTTCTAACATAAAGAAGTGTAAAGATTCTTCGTCAACAACCTTTCTACTGGTAGTTCTGAGAACTGTTTTCCCCTTCCTAATAGCATTATGGACTTATTGTGATGTGTTATTCTAGATTTCTGGTTTATTGTAATTATTATGGGTTTTGCAAATGGCTTAGAAGTGATTTTTATGTAAAAGTAAAACACTTGGAATATTTACAAAGGGCCACATGTTGATCTCAATAGTTCTATGTTAGGGAAAGTACTACTTTAAAGACTTGTTGTTTTGTTCCCTGGTTGAATTTCCAACCAGGACCCAGGGATTAGTCGAGGTGCGCCATAAGCTGGCCCGGACACCTGGTTAGCAGAATAAAAAAAGGCTTGGGCTATCACGAGAATAATATAGGGATGAGGGTTCCGAGACCGTTGGATGTGTGATCCAATGGTTCGAAAATTAAAAACAAAAAGGTAGAGAGAATGTGAGTTTGTTTTTGATTTTCGGACCGTTGGATCACATCCAACGGTCTCAGATCTCGTCACTATGAGAATATCCTCGGGTAGACGAACTAAGTAGTCAGGGCTTGAAAGATTGATGTGCGCAGCTGTGTCAAACAATACGTTTCGATCTAAGTAGTATAAATTCCAAGGTAGAATTGAAAGGCTAACTGATAGTTTGATTACTTTGATACAATACTCGGACTAAATTCTGGTTGTATTTTCTTTGATACAAAAACCTTTAGATATACCATTTCTTTTTGAGGAGGGAGGTAAACGAAAAAGTAACCTGTTTAGTGAATAGTGAGTGCCCAATTTGATACTTATCAACTGATTTTGGTTATGCCAGAAAACATGTTTTAAAATTCGATATGCAATCAAACCTCCACATCATCACAAGGGCTGAAGACAAAATCTATACAACCTTTCCAGGCCAGCTTAACCATTAACCTATGGAAATTGATTACCTTGCTCCAAATTAACATTGGTATTTGACAACTTAAGGTCCCTGGTTCAAATATGCACCTACGGACTTACGGTCGACAATTATTCAATCAACTGTGCAGAGATTGGCATTGAGAATCTGGAAACACTGGAGACAAATGAGGCCATGATTACTTCAAGAACTTCTAACAGTCTTCAAAGTTTTTAAGAAAACAGGTGGAGGGTGTATAAGATTCAAAGACAAGTAAAAAATATATGTGCATTAGTGCATAGCTAACATCAAGTTATTAGCAACAATCCCTAGGTAGTGAAACAAACACGATTAGATACAACTAACAAGTACACAAGCCATATTACATGCATTGTACATTTCAGTCCCTTGTAGTCCAAATCTATCTATTCAACAATTTCTTCTAATGAAAAGGAGAAAAGAACACTATAAATTGCCAAGTTATTCTTCCATCACAGATCCACCACCATCTTTAAATACATATTTTGCCCAAACAGGTCCAAGCAATGTCATTGCCCTATCTAACATCTGCCTCCCATCTTCGCTAGTTGAGTCCTTGATACTGTTCTCTATTTGAGGGTAAAGTTCTTGCAAAGAAACCAACATCACTTGAAGGTCCTCCCACTCCCCATGTTCATGTTGGACCAATCTCACACAAACAAAATGAACAATTCCTAAAACCAATCCATATTCCTGTCTTTCCAGCAACACCACCAATCCACTCAAAAAAATAGACCCAACAGAGTCCAGTACTTTTTGGTTACGCCTTAGAATTAAAACAACCATATCCATAATATCTTTGAATACGGTGAAGTCGCTAACCTCTTCATCTTGGTCAAGTTTACTTATTACACAGAGCTCGAGTTTGCCTAAAACTTTGAGCCAAGGAAGGAAAGAGGATGTACTGTTGTTCATTGCTGCAGGAGGAGCTCTATTGTCTGGACTTTCGGTCATAATGTGTGAAGAGCCCAATGCCAAAATCAGATCAGACACCCACGGCTTTACTGCAGGAACGAGAGAAATTGCATTCCTTGAGCCAAAGTAAGACTCAATTGATACTAACAAATTGAGCAGGTTGTTGGCAAGGTTGAAGGCGTCAGGTAAAAGTAGGGAAGAATCATTGTTATTACTGAGGACTAAATTGAGCAACTTGGCTGCATACGTGAAGGAGCTCTTAAGGCAAAGAAGTGTTCCTTTCATATCTTCATGCAACAATGATATGTCATGACAGTGTTTTCTAAGAGTGGGAATAATGACTTGGAGATATGCCGAGGCAAATTGTAAGCACGTCCCTTGATTGTCGAAAATAGGAGATACCATATTGGCATCAACAACAAACTTGAGAACTTCAGTGGCCATTTTCAACATATTGAGCATAAATTTTTTATCACAAGAACAGGACCCTGCAAGAAGACAAGTAACAGAACCAAAATCAGTTAACTAACCTCTAAAACCCTAAGAGGAGTCTAACTGGCTCAGCGGTGGCAGGAGGGAGAAGCGCCATGGTTGGCAATTCAGAAGGCACAGCCAAAACTCAACAAAAAGTAACAATTCCAAACAGTAAACCGTGTTGTTGCTTACCACTATCAGGCGAACTGCAAGCGCATGTCGGAGGAAGGTCTCCAGATTCACTTTCTGTAAAAAGTCTCTTTGTACAACCAAACAGATGATTTAATGAACTTTGCAACACATCCCCCTGATAAAAAAGAGGAAGGCTGTCTATATAAGCTCAACAAAACCGACGATGCACTTTCAAACAGTATCCAGAATACAGAATAATTACAAATAGAAACTTACTCGAAAAATGTCATACTCAAATAATCCTTACCTTCATTAAGTATCTACTGGAATCTGACTTCTCGTTCTTTTTACCACGGAGATCGTTTTTCCCAGCTAAGTTGGCATGGTGAAGCTTTGCATGCAAAGCAAGAGCTGTGTACGCCAGAAGCGGTGATGTATCCATGTACTCAAGATGCACGCAGTGCTCAATGCTGACCTCGGAAACGACCTTCAAAGCTGAGAATGCCACTTCTAGCTTTGGAGACTTTAGAACAGCAGCCCGACTGTCTTCAGCGGTAAGCAATTCTTTTATCTGCCATGCTGCTCCAGCAGCAACTACATAATGTTGATTAAAATTGGAAGTGACATCACCACTGTTTTCTTTACTTCCTTTGACATTTTTTGACTTTACAAAGTATTTCACTGATTGCTTAGCTTTCTTCTGTCTCATGTTTGGCATACTCTGCTCTGATGATCCGGTGCTATATTTGATACGACACTCGCATGCTGCTTTTTGCAAAATCTCCGTTAAAGCACCAAATAACTCATCAAACCTCAAACAGGATATCATCAACTTATGAACCGATCTTACTTCTGCTTGCATTTCCTCATTGAGAGGTAAACCACCACAATTTTTAATTCGAACCATGCATTCTTTGATAACATCAATTACATCATCTGGAGAAACTAAAGAAGCAATTTTGAAAATTGTTGTATGGGCATGCTTAGTGGCTTCAGCGGAAAATAATTGCTTCAGCTTTTTGCCTGAGAACAACTTTTTGAGGGAGAGCTTATAAGATGTGTCACTCACTAAACTGTTGCAAATGTTGGCTGATGCAACCAGAAAACCCTCAATCTGATTTGGATTGAGACCCTTAGGTGATAAGGCTAAACAAATACAAACTCTGACGAGTTCCATCAGAGACTTTGGAGACGATCCTTCAGTCAAAGCAAATTCACAAAACCTTGCTCCAGCCATTGGGGACCTTTTTACAAGTGTAACAAAACGACGACATGACTCTTCCATACTTACATTTGACGGAAGATAAGATGGTATAAGCAACCTTGTGATTTTCTGAGCAACAGCAGGTTGATCATCGGAAAGGGTGGACAACAAGCCATCTAAACCAACCACCTAAAAGTGAAACAACGATTTTGCAATATTAAAATAAGTGTTAACACGAACCTAAAAGGAAAATTAGAAAAGTTCAGGCAATAGTTCAATGGAAGGCGTCACAGATAAGTACGGACTATTTATTAAAAAAAAAGGTATTGATACCTTGTGAAATTGGAAAGTGGGCATGTCACTCAGAGTAAGGAGGAGATCAACGAAAGCCGCTCGCACAGAAAGTACTGAATCTAGAATCAGGTGTCCTAATCTTGGTAGAAGCACTTTTAAGATTTCGTGAGTTTGAGGATTTCCAAGCAAATATATAATTCCATTCAAGGTGGAGAGCCTGATTTCAGTGCATGCGTCTTGCGACATGTCATCAACTATTTTCGAGATGGTCTTTGTAATGGCTGAAGAAGAGATGACTTCCCAGAATAGATAGAGGATACGACAAGAACCTTCAACAGCAACAACTCTCACATTAGGGCATTCATCTAGAAGTAATTTCTCCAACAAAAAAAATTGTTTGTCCAGCAAGGCATCTTTGACTTCTTTTGTAGCATCTGGATCTTCAAGAGGGAACATGTCTAAGAGCAAATGCAATGCGTTTTTTCTAACATTAGAATTAGCCACCTGGAATTAGAATAAACAAGGTTACATTTTTAGGTTTCAAAGTTGCTACGCTGGTCAATGGGCCTAGTTTGTGTATCCAACTGAACTATCAACAATGGATATCTATCGTTTTAACTGTTTATGAACTATATAAATTGACATCTGCATGATTCTGGCAAAAGAAAAGACACTAACTTGTATGAAGAAGTATCTAAGAGCAGATAACTATGTATACATAAGCAAGATATTACTAAATGCAAGAGTCAAACAGTAATACAAAGTCCATTACTAATAATATGAAAAAATGTGATGCATGAATCCGGTTCTTTCATTCCTCTCCCTGCACTACATGATAACAAAGTTCCTTCAAAACAGACAGAATATCAAATATCTAGTACATTCTCTTAACAACATTGATGACAATGTAGCCAACTAAGTAAACTATGTGAACTGAATGATGCAATACACTGACAAAAGTTGCAATCACTTTAATCCCAAGTGTCAATCCATGGATGCATAGCGCAATCTCTACTTGCCATATTGATTCAAATCACCCAAGTCAACATATCCACTTCTGTAACTTGTTACTGCCAACGACTTGGTTGAAGTTAGGACGCATGTTATGGCAAAACATGGTTGCTGATGGAAATACATAAACATGTTGAAACTACATTATAGAAATAAAGTACATCTCAAGTTCATAGAACAAAGACAAATACCTGGAGTGACCTAAAGATCACAGGTTCACTGAGGCGAAATAGAAGCTTCTCAACACCATCAGTAGTTCGCTGATTCACAAACCCGCCTAAAATTCTCCTTATAGAAGCAGCCAAGGTTTCAGACCTTGCATAAACTGCCCCCTCAACCATACCCTGAAGAAACCCATTCTCAATCTCCTCCCTGGACAACCCTTCCCCAACTTTCCAAGCCCGAAAAAGAATATCAGCATATGCCTCCAACATCGACTTCCTCCCGAAAGGAATCTGTGAACGAATCAAAGCCAAAGCTTCCTTAACTAACTGCCCACTCAATCGAAACAAAAACGCGATAAATCTCCTCCCCTCGTCCATTTTCAAATAAAAAGGATCCACAACACACCTTAATAAAAGTAGTTTCAAATCATCAATACTCTCGTCATCAAAATCCAACAAAGTAAACGCTTCCCGCAAAGCATACACCCTATGAACATCAACCTTTTTCCTTAACGTCAACGACTTGGATAACAAAAAAGGTAAAGACTGAGATATTAAAGTCTCTCTCCCACCCAAATTCTCCTTCCACCATTCTTCACATAACTTGGATATCTCATTCGATAAAACCAAATCATTTTCAAACAAAATTAAACTATCATGTAACACTTGCACACACTTCAAAATTAATTCCTCAGACAATAAAAACAACTTTTTAGGATGAGTAATTAGTAAAAATGCAACACAAGTGTACATTTCAAGACTCTGTAAAATAACTTCCCTTTTGGTATTTTTTGTGTCCACGTCATCATAATTTTTCTATGTCTTGAAGATTTACGCTTTTTGAGTGGAGGGGAGAGTGTGACGTCAGCAGTGGTTTGATTTTTGAAGGAATTGAGAGAGAGATTGAGGGAATTGAGGAGAGAGAGAGGGAGAGATGAGATGAGATTTGAAGATGGTGGGATGTGAGAAATTAGGGTTTTCAAAATGGGTTTTGTGGATTTTATTGCGGTTGAGAGAAATTCGTCTGCGGATTTATCGACGAGAGATGATTTTAGTTTGGTCTCCATTTTCGTTTTTTTTTTTTTTGGGAGAAATTTGAGGTTTTTATTATGAAGATGGAGAGCGCCAGTTTTTTAAATATTCCAGAGTTAGAATATCTACGATATATATTATAATTTCGGCATCCGAAACCCTCAACATTATAGGATTTGGTATTGGTGATTTTGGAGTAGGACATGCAGCTAGTAATGCAGCTAAATCGAAGTTGGAGAAACACGAAAGAGTTTGTTTTGCTAACCAATATTTTTTCATTGGATTTTTGGCAGTGGAAACAGTTGAATTGCTTTGGAGAATACCGAGAGTATTAGACAACAATGTGATCACAGCTGACTCTAAGAGCATTTCCAATGCAAGTCAAAATAATTCCTTCCCTTATCACCTCCACGTAAGTACTTATTCTCTCTATTTTCACCCAAATGGTGAAAAGCAAGGTGAAATTGTGCAATGCAAAAGTGAAAAAAAAAAATCTCGGACGGGATGTTAGATTCAATGCAGAGGATTTTTGATCGAGGATGAGAATGTAACATCAGTGCGTTTATTTTGTCTAAAATTAAAAAAAAACGAAAAAACACGCGAGACGGAATGTTTGTTGAAAAAAAATTTGAAAAAACACGTGAGACATTCCGTCTGAAAAAAAAATTCGAAAAAAACATACAAGACAGAATGAAACATTCCTAACAAGTCATCCACTATCTCGGTGGAAGATTTCACCTGAGGAAAGTAGTCACCAGTTTTTCACCTCTGCATTGGACACCACTTTTTCTCCAAAACCACTTGCATTGGGAATGCTCTAATGAGTATGTATTTAAGAGAATAAACACGTATAAGGCAAGGCACGTGAATCTTTGTGTGGACCAGTGGAGCTTGGGATATTTTAAAGCCCAATAAAAACCAGTCCGATTTGTTTTAGCCCCGATAGATTATTGGGCAAGCCTAGAAATACTCACACACCCTTGTCCGATTTAAGCACAAACTGATAGTGGCGTCTGAATGAAGCCTGCGTTAGGCTTGGAGTCTTGGACCTCCTCATGTGCAATCGGTTTTAACTGGGCCTTATCTGAGATCTGACCCAAATCCAAACTCCCAAATTCAAGGACAGGAGCAGATTCCGAATATTCGATTTTGTATGAGGGATGTCTCATAGAATATTTATTAATACTTACTAGTGCTATAAGAGCAAGTCCAATAGTGGGCGAATATTCGATTTTGTATGAAGGATGTCCCACAGAATATTTATTAATACTTAGTTATAGAGCTAGCTAAAAGTCCAATCTTTAAATTTGGGCAAATATAAAAACCCAAAAATATTATTCCAAAATTAAAAGACTTTAAATTTGGAAAGGGTAAAAAACCCAAAGACCAAAATTAAAATAAGTTAGAGGTTATAATAAGTTAGGGGAGACAGATGACATAATTTTTCATTCATTTGTTAAATTTATTTAAATTCGGCCGGATGGCGGATTTAGCGTGCAATCGTCCAAAAAATTCAAAAAACAATGTTTCTACCGTCCGTATTATTTAGCACTTCAAAACAGACAACTCAATTGGATTGGTTTTTTTTATTTTGGGGAGCCAAACTAAAAATCCTATGTGGCAATTATGTGACACTTTTATCATCTCTCAATTTAGCATATCTCTCTATTTTGCTCTTGGTCTAAGGAGTTTGTTTTAGGACAGTCCTCGAACTTGAAATATTTCCATTTTCTATTTTCGACTCCCCAGCCTTTCCTGTTCCCTCTCTTTTAACACGCCCAGTTAACTCAACTGAAGAAGAAGAAGAAGAAGAAGAAGAAGAACCCTTGTTATCATCAAAGGCATTAAACAATGGGAAAGCGTAAGTATCTCAATAACTTAAGCAACTAGTTTGTTTTTTTTTATTTATTTATCTTTTTAAAAAAAAAAAAACAGTTTTGTGGTTGTTTGTAGGTAACACGAATCCATTACGAGGAAAGAGTAAAGCTTTTTTTAATAACAGTAGTTATTATGATGATGGTGATGATGACAAGGATGATGATGATGATGATAGTGTGAACCAATGTTCGTCATCCATGTCGAAATTAAAGTTGAAACCGCCAAGGATTAAAGAAGACACTGTAACACTTGAACGTTGTTTGGAGAAATTGTTCGAAAAGAGGTATAATTCTTTGTCAAGTCTTAAAGAATTAGTCTTTGGATACCAAGTATGTTTTTTATAGTGAAATATAAGTCAACTGGTATATGTTAACTATTAAGTATTCGGGTTTAAGGTAATCTCTCTTGTGCAATTGTATTCAACAGAATGCGTAACGCCCGATTTAAGTTTTTGAAACTGAAATATTATCTATTTACCTCTATGATGATCACCTTCTTGCATGATTCTAATAGACCAAGATCGAATCAGGTTTTTTTTATTGATTTTGTACTCATAATAAAGTCATAGTGGATATACGCCTCAATGAGAATTGAGAAAACTTTATTTAACAGGGAAGATTTTCATATAATGGATTCACTGCTCTAAGTTACTTGACGTCACCTACTGATTGATGGGATTAGTGATTTCTACTTACCTTGAATATTGTTTTGTCTTTGTAACAACAGAGGAGCCACCAGGGAGAAAGCTCTATCATTGATGTTGGATCGCTTTACGAACAATGTACAACATCGCTTCATCAAAAATGAGTATGGATTCTTTTTCTTTTCACTTGAAGATTCTGTCAGAGGTGATCTTGTCACTGGTGCTTATGTAGAACTCACTTTTGAGAGGACAAAAAAATTACAAAAATAAATGGATTTATTTTGTTATTCATCGTGTAGATTTATACCACGTCATCATGATGAACTCAAAAAAATTGATCATTATGTGCTGGACATAGGAAAGGCCAAAAAGTTATAAGAGTGCTCTCCCGTGAATAACATAATTGGTATGAAAGACTTATCTGAAAGAAGAATGTTGTATTAAAGGGCCCATGGGCATGCCAAATCATGCATGTCCATTTCACATGCTTGTTGAGGAATGGAAATTATTTGCAAACCCTGGTCATTACCAAAACCAAACTCACTTTTTATTGCTCCATTTATGTAATTATGAAGTAGTTAATTAACTAGCTGTTCTTTCCTCTAATGTTTTTTTGTAGATGTATCACTTTACTACATAGGTGCCTCAATTCCATGAAGCACGGATCTTCCAAAGAAATTTGTCTAGCTTCTAATGTTATTGGTAAGTCTTTAATCCTTTCAAGTCCCCCCCTAATTCTCACCGTTGTTTGGGGCTTAATCATGTGGTATCTTGGTTAGGGTTGTTGGCTATAACCGTTGGTCCCGCGGATGGTTTGGCACATGAAATTCTAGAAGACTCCATCCCCACACTATCTCAAGCTCTCCAATCTGCTTCTGAACTATCACAAGTAGCATCTGTAAGCATGTTATCATATGTTTTACCTTTCTAAAGCTTCATATATCTTTTGAAGTTATTTTGAGGGAAATAATTTTGATGACTAATTGGTTTTTCGTGGGTATTGTTTCCATTGCAGTTATTGGATTGTTTGGCTATTGTAACCTTGGTGGGAGGAAATAATGTTGAAGAAACGGAACGATCAATGCAAGTCATGTGGCAGTTTATCCACCCGAAAGAAGGTTCTGATGTATGTAAAATGCCCTTTGATGGTTAAATTGGAAGGTTTTTGAATATGTAGTAATAATGTTCATGATCTCTGCAGATAATGCAGATTAAATTATTTTCTTTCAAAGTAAAACAATTATTTGGTTAAATTATCTCAGGTTGTTGCTAGTGCACCTGCTTCGGCTGCAATATCTGCTTGGTCATTTCTTCTTGCAACGATGCATAGTTGGAGCATTAACTCAAAGCTTTGGAAGGAGTCAGTAATTTTTTTTATATTTTTTCGCTATTTATTTAATTTTGAATGTTGGATGCTACCACTCATGTTTGAGGTGCAATGCTAATCGATGAATAACTCTTACGTGACTTTACGAACTAATGCAGATCATTATCTTATTTTTCAAACCTCCTATACATGGATGATCTCTCTATCCAGATGGCAGTTGGAGAAGCACTGGCTCTTATATTTGAAATTGGAAATCTGCCAAAGTTCTCAAATGAAACTAAGATGTTAACTGGGACGTCAGTTCATGAAGAGAGTGAAGGGAATGCATCCATAGAAGGACTAAAAGACACAATCCTAAAACAAGTGAGGACCCTTTCTGTGCAGATAGAAGGTAGCGATTCAACAGAGAAAGGTCTGATTAAAAGACAGAAGACTTTGTTTCAGGATGTCCTGAAAGTTCTCAAGGTATTTCCTTAAGCTCCATTTGACCGGTGGCATGCTGCTTACTTTGTCCATTATAATGATCTAACCAATGTGAATACCAGGGAAGTTGTAGTCCAGAGACAACAATACAGATTGGGAGAGGTTTGCTGAAAATATCAACATGGTCGCAGTTAGTTCAAGTAATTTGTTTTTTTCAAAATTTTTTTTTGGCACTTTCTTTTGTTAGGTAGTTATACTTTTTTGCACTTACTAGTTTTATTCATGCTTGTTTCTTATCTAACATTCTCAACTTATGTTTTCAAACAGTTGAACTTTCTGAAGCGCTTTCTAGGAGTAGGGTTTTTGAAGCATGCACAGGTGGGTTTCTTTCAAACAACTTTTGTTCTCAATTTGCTCCAATGTAAAGTTACAAACTAACAAACTGCACTATGTCATTAGCTGTTTTTCCATCCGTATTACTGGTTGTTTGGTTAAGTGTTTATTAATGATTTATACATTTGTGGATGTAGGAAAACGAATTACTTCGTGACCTTTTTGAGTTTACGCCAAAGAGAAATCAACAGCTACAAGGTGGCAAACAGCACATAGGCTGCGAAGAAAAGGTTTATCTCTTAGGCATTCCCCTTCCCCCCTCCCCAAAAAAAAAAAAAAAAATAAAATAATAATAATAATAATAATAATGTTCTGCTGTTATGCATTCCCTGATGGTGTAGTTTAATTTTCTCTTGATTATTCCCTTGGATTGACATTTTTAGTTTTTCCACAAGTTGGAGCCGCTTGTGCGTTTTCAGTAAAGTGGTTGATTCTTCACTTTGAGCTGTGCTACATTCTTTTGTCATATCTTTTTCAATAGTCGCTAATTATCCCTGGCGAGTTCCTTTTTATATTGAGTAATTAATTCCCAATATTCTCTCAGTTTAGAATGTTAATAGTGATTACTTGGGGTAGAGTAGGCCATAGGGTTGATAAGAAGGGAAACAGATAGTTGGCAAGGATTACCCTGTCTTGGTAGTGGTTCTCAACTTCATGCATGAAGTCGGGTCTAGAATCCCACCACACTAGAACCTTACAAAAGTTGGTGCCATATTTTGAGCAGCTGTCCGTTCCCAAATTTGTTTCTCTCCCAATCCACCCTAGCTGTAATCTGGTTCCATGCGATTCACCTTCTAATGCACTGCAATTGAAATGCTTGCACCACTGAAGTTGAGTCGGATTCCAATCATTATAGCCTTCCAGCGAAGCACAAGTGCCTTGTGTGTTCCCCTAGGAAAATGGTTTATTTGCTCGAAAAATAAGATTAGAAATAGATACTAAAAATTGTGAGAAACAAATGCTACCCTTCATTGTCTTCTACTGAGAATGGGTATGTAGGTAGTGAAGTGGCTGGAAGAGCATTAAGAAACTCTTATTATTGTGTATCTCTCTCTCTCTCTCTCTGCACATTGCACATTTGACCTATTTCTTAATATTTTCTTTCAAGTTCTTTTTTCAGTGGTCTATATCAACTTGTTTAAGAATTATAGCAGAGAATGTCTGACAATTTTTCGTTTCTTTCTTTTAGGTGGCCATTCACTTATATCAACGGCCTGAAGTTAGAATGGGAAGTGATCTTACTCTGGTATAGTTCTGTTTTCTATAGTAGTACATTTTGTATATTCAGAGATTCCTTACATGAGATATAGTTAGTCATCCTACTAAGAACAGTGTGCACTTTAAGTATCTATTTCAGCTGTGGTATTTTGTTTTAGGCTTGATATGCATGAACAAAGTAGTTTCTGCCGATTTTCCAATTTGTCGGCTTTAGTGACTATCTTAATCGTAATTCAAGTCCAACCAATTTTTATCAGCAGAATTTATTTATGGTCTTATGGAGACCAAGAAACAAATTTTGGAAGTGGCTGATGCAACTGACCAAATATACTTTTGTATATAATAATACAAGGCTTTTATTTTTGCTAAATAATTTTTTTTGTTAATATCAATATATCACTATTCCTGTTCCCTACTTAATAGTGGTACTTTTCTTTGCCTTTCTACTGTACTACAGAAAAAGTTGAATTCCTCAGATCTCAACAAGGCGAAAACGCAGTTAATGAACAAGAAGCGCATGTTATCTCAGGTAGTTTCCTTGACTTGCTGTAGCTTAATTCTTTTCAGCTCATTCTTTTGGATGATTATTTTGTAAAGCTACATTGTTTTCCATAGAAACTAACAAGGCAATTTTCTGATGTCGTCATTTGCAGGCGAGGGATGATGGTTACTATGCAGTTAGTCTTGCCAATGAATATGATTAGAACATGATCAACCTTAGTTATGTTCTTCGAAGATTGACGACTTCAAGTTAATTTATAATTCATTGCAATTTATTTCTTACTCAGTTATTCATTCATTCTTCTGTATTATTATTTGCAAAAGGCAATATAAAAAGTTATTTCCAGTTACACTTTTATAGAGTGATCTTTAATTTAATGGAAGTTGCATCTTCCTTCTTTAGGAAAAATTTGGTACAAACGTAGGAAGGACAAAGATTATCTGCAGAATGCGCGAACAATGAGTTGGTTAATTAGTTCATTTGACAGTTAAGAGAGAGCGGGAAAACGAGTATCCAATCCAAAACGTGTTCAGACCGGGCTGTAAATGACAAGAAAATAGATAAGGTGGTTTGGTATGCTTGACAAGATAAGTGATTATAACTGTATATTCAGTTAAATCTAGGTTACAATGTTACATTGACACACATGCAATATGCACGTGGATACATATCCGACATGGATTTTTTTTCAAAATATGGCGTCCATGTAACCTAGAGTTAAATAGAAACCAACCCTTCTCTCCATTTTGTTTTTTTTTTTTTTCCTTTTTAAGGTAGATAAAATGTTTTGGAGCTGATATTATAGGAAGAAAAGGAAGTGATCCTCAAATTTTCTGTTTAGCAAATTAATTCAGCTTTTTTTTTTTTTTGGATATATCCAACACAGAGGTAATGTGCCTCCCTCCCTTCCTTTTTTTTTAATCTTTTTCTAGCAATAATTTTTTGAGTAAGAAAATGTTGATATTCACGTACAAGGTTTTTTACTTGTTCTTGTTTTCTTTTCTTTTTCACATCATTTTCACCTTTTGTGGAGAAACTCAATAGCTGCACTGCATTCCAACTAGCATGCACCATTCACCGTTCTTGACATTTCACGAGTCACGTCTAATAGTAATGAGGTAGACATTCAGGAAATTTTGTTAATAATTTGTTGTCATCAACGTGTTAGCTGCAAGTTCTCTTTGGTTTTATTCTCACAAAAAGTTAGAAAATGGACATTAGGAAGTTGACATGAACGGAGCATGTTCTCACTTCTCATTGCTCCTATTAGAATAATGTGATTTCATGTTTAATCCAACACATTTTTCATTTTTTTCCCATGTTTACACCTATGCAAAAAGTGATACGAAACTGCTCCATACGTACTAGACAGCGCCTAGAGGTTGTTTTCTGATTGATTCATTATTTGTTATCTCAGAAGTCATACTTATAAGTTGAGAAAAGAGACAAGAAGTGATTTGGAAAATTCTTCTTCTCCTGCTGATATGGTTGCTCCAGAGGCACCTCCATTGCAAGAATTAAAGCTTGCTCGTCACCGTTTGAAGAATTCAGAAGTTGATAGACCGTCAAGAAGGGGATACAAATATGTCCCAACAGCGACTAGGGACATGTGGGAGCGCCTGTTCGATGAAGGTTATAGAGCAGATGTTTCTATTACTACAAGTGATGGAAGCGTTATCCATGCACATGCAAGCATTCTCGTAAGTCCTGTTTTTCTTGAAATACGAGTGATTGATAATTCCTGTAGTAGGAGGACTAGGACTAAACCATTAACCATTAGACAATAGAATTGAGATTGAGGCAGAAACACTTGGATTGTGCTGTATCATAGCAGATAAATTCCATGTCCTAAAGTTATATCTGTCAACAGGGTATGGCCTCTCCAGTGATGAAAAGCATGTTAAAGAAATCAAGAAACCATGGTTGTCGACGAATAATCTCTGTTCGTGGTGTTCCACATAATGCAGTTCGAGTTTTCATTCGCTTCTTATATTCTTCTTGGTAATTGAATTATGTACATAGCTACTCTACTTTTTTTTTATCTAGTTATTGTATTAAAATTGGTGTTAGGAATCATTTTAATGTTGATTATCTCATGGTAATTGATTATAGCTATGAGGAAGAAGAAATGGATGAATATGTCTTGCCGTTGCTGGTGCTGTCACATGTGTTTATGGTTCCTTCATTGAAGAGAGTGTGTGAGCAGCAACTAGAGACTCGCTTGCTCACCGAAGAGAATGTTGTTGATGTCTTTCAGATTTCACTACTTTGCGATGCAGCACGCCTTGGTTTATTCTGTCACCGTATGATGCTCAAGAACTTCAAGTTTGTCTCTGACACTGAAGGATGGAGAGCGATGAAGACAAGCCACCCAATGCTAGAAAAAGAACTTGTAGAATCTGTGATGGAAATCGATTCAGTATGTCTATTTAGTTTTAAAACATATGTTATGTTCATCAATTACACTAATCCTCTCCCTAAGAGGTATAATAACATTTTGAATTTGATTTCAGAGGAAACAAGAGCGGTTAAGGAAAATTGAGGAAAGAAAGATATATCTCCAACTATACGAAGCCATGGAAGCACTTGTCCATATCTGTAGAGATGGCTGCCGCACAATCGGGCCTCATGACAAGGTTTTGAAAGGGGACAAGGCACCTTGCAACTTTGCAACATGTAAAGGGCTTGAGTTGCTCGTCCGTCACTTTGCTGGTTGCAAGTTGAGAGTCCCTGGTGGATGCATCCATTGCAAGAGAATGTGGCAGCTCTTGGAACTACATTCCCGCCTTTGTTCTGAACCCAATGAGTGCAAGGTTCCCTTATGCAGGTACAGTGAGCAAATTTTTGTCATATTGCTCTTTTGTTTGGACTGGTGGCACGATCTAAAATGTACTCAATTTAGAGGACGATAACCACCTGTTTTGCTCAAGTACCACCATTTTGTTTACCACCTAATAGAATGAAACATAAACCTTAAAGAACTAATGGTACTGCCATTGCAGGAACTTCAAGGCAAGAATGCAACAACAGAACAAGAAGGACGAAATGAGGTGGAAAATATTGGTAAAGAAGATTGTGAGAGCAAAGAACATTGCTAGAGCGCCTCTGTTTTCAGCAGCAATTGCAAGTGGTGCCGAAGTTTAGGTGTTCCTTTTCAGTTTTCTCTCATAATACTCCATTTGTTTTCTTGGATGTATGGCCTATTGTATACAGTGTAAAACTGGAATCAATGAAAAAGTGAATTAGTTCCTTACTTCTCTGCAATTGAAATTTCTGATTCCTGCAAAAATGGGATGCGAGTTAAATGAGCAAACATGAAACTACAACCAACGGACCTGAAAAGTCAAGGCTATTTGTGAAAAACAAAATAGACAACGATTAACTGTGAATACACAAACCACTTGCCAATAAAATGAATTCCAACAATTTATTTTAATGACTATGTAAAATTTGTATGTTTAGGAATTAGATGACGATTACAGTTTAGAATCTAGGTAATATATGTGTTACATAAGCAAAAAACACACGTTGAGGATTCCAAAATATACAAGTGCTTGCAATTACGAAGAGATCACTTCTTGGGAAGATATTTTGAATGTCTAATCTAGGGGTTCAATCTCTGCACGTTTATGCAATCTTTGTGTTTTCTTTCCCGAAAGGGTGCTCAAGTAAGAGTGTCAGATATCCTGTATGTAAATGAATGAGAAGCCTTTAGAGTTTAGATGGAGGCATGACATTATTCTTTTTTCTTGTTAAGATCGGAGTCAGATTTGCTTGTCATCTATAGGATAGGGGTAGGTCATAAGAGGGACAGAGATTGATTGCTTGGCACCTGAACATTCCACAGAATTCATGGGGACAGGCTATCCTCGTCTGAACTTGCTTCTTGCATTCTGTTGAACCTACTGAGAACTGGTAGCGAAGCACTTGCAGGTATCCGAAAGGATCTGGCAGATCCCACCATTGTTTTTTCCTGCATCCTTCCCACTTCCTTGCATACATGGTCCAACACTGTGAGGAAATCCCTAACAACCATGAAGATTCTAAAAGGATGGGCTTCTTCCTTTGTAGTGTCTCCATGAAAATATTGTGTCACCTCTTTTACATGGTACAATGCCTTCTTTTCATCACTCTTAATCTTGAGGATTTCCTCCTGGGCTTCATTGAGAAACAACTTCATTGCCTCAAAGAACTTTCCCTTGGCATTTGACTTCTCATATTGGAACACCGCTCTGACTTTCTGAAGTCCCATTTCAAGCTTAGACACATAGCTGCTTAAAACATCCGAATCCATTCCTGCTGCCTTTTTAACATTGGCAAGTTCTCTTCCCAATCCAGCCACAACATGTAAACCTTGTTTCTGTATATCATCCTCCTTTACTCTCTGGTCCACTTTGTTGAGAAGATTCTCTGGTATTTTATCAGAAATTGCAGCTTCTGATCTAATGATCTCTTGCACAACAAAATGAAGCAATGTTGTCTTTCCATCTATACCTTTTATATCCAATAGTTTGAGGAGTGTATCAAGCTTAAATGCTCTTGCGTCACCACGGTTTGTACCAACATTCATTCGGTTTCCCGTTCTGAGGACGGCTTCAAGGAGTTTTAAGAACAATCGACTGTTTCTTAACTCCTCACATGCTGCCTGAAACGACACATAATGCAGTGTCATGCAAAGGTCCTGTCTAAGAGTTGACAGTGTAGCACAGAATCATACTAGAAACAAAACTGCAGAATATATATAATAAGCAAGTATAAATTCTTAGCAACAACTACCTCTAGGGTTTCAAAAGATTTCCTCAGGTACTTTATTTCTGTGTCAAAATTAGCTCTGTATAGCATGGCATCAACTCTCTTGAAGGCAAATGGTATATCTAGAACCGCTTTTAGGAAACGTTCTGCAGATCCTAGTTTTGTAATGTCTCCGTTGTAGTCTCTCAACTTCAGTTCTTCCTCTTTCGTAGGGGCCATCTTCACCAAAGTTTCTAAGAGCTCAGCACCCAAACCATCAGGGTTACCTGTTGCAGAAGAATATGCTTACTTACAAAGAACTAGTAAGTTATAACATTCAGTTTTCTTGTGATTCGTATTCTTATCTTGTAAGAGTAACTAGTTTTGTGAACTGGCAATTGGAATGCTTGTCTGACTGACTAGACCACTACTAATTTAATCTGGTCAATGCATTGTCACTTTGGAAGATTGACGAATCAAACTCAATTACTTAACCAGTTCTAAAACGTGTGCAACTCCTAGTTGCATCATCTTGGCCAAGGGGTGAAACATCAATTTCTAGAAATGACCTTAGTGTGTTAAATATGTCCTCATGTAAATATTGGTATATGGTTTGCTACTGATGAGAATGTTCATCCATTTCGTACTCAAAGTCTACAAATTGTATAGAAAAATCTCATGACCATTTTTCAGAATCAACAAAAATATTTCAAACATAAAAATTGAATATTGATCAAAGATTGAGAACATAAAGACAGTCACCTTCTAAAAGTGCTTCAGACACCTCATCCCGCGTAACATTCAACGCCCTTAGAAGTATAGCTATGTTCTGTGACTTCTTTGGGTCTAACACCCGGTTTTCTTGTTCCACTGGAGGGAGAACCGATCTTCTTGGTGGTTCCTTTTTAGCTGGAGTATTTGAATTACATCCAAAGAGTGTCTCAATCCTATCCTCATTCAATCTGCAAAGAAATGGAATTGAACTGAGCACTAAGGATTAAGCGAGTCTCCGTTGCAAGACTAACACAGTCTGATTCACTTACTGAAAAGAGCTTGACTTCAATTGGTCCCAGACCATGACCCGATCCGAGGTTGCTCGTACTTTATCCCAATGCAAAGGCTTTAACTTGGGTTTTGCTCCGTCTTCATCTTCTACATCTCTCCGTAGCTCTAAAGAACTACTTCCTTGAGTAGCCTCTGCAACGGGCGTGGGTATTTCAGCCCCAGTCGGCCTTGTGGGGGTAGGCATCATTGATTGAGGCATTGGCATTACTTGTACTAGCTTTCTTGGGACATTTGCTTCATATAATAATATATCATTCCTTGATGTCACTGATGCTGGTGGAGGTGGAGGTGGTGGTGGTGGTGGAGGAGGAGGGACTTGAATCTTAGTTTCTCGTATAGCTGGCTCGTGTACTGATCTTGGAAGAGCAAAATTTGATGGTGGAGAAGGCGGTGATGGGAATTTCACTTTCCTCCTAGGAGGAGATGGTGTTTGAGGCTGACTATTTGGCAATTGGGGATCTAGTAATGGTACTGGAGGTGGTGATGGAACAATGACTTGTTTCACATCAGGGCTAGAAAGCGAAAGACGTGATTTCGGAGAAGATCTTCGAGAGTGGGGCTTATTAGGACTAGTACTATGAATAACATTCTTAACAGAAGTAACAGAATTATTAGCACTTGCTGAAAAGATCTGTTTAGGAACAGGGGAATAAGGACTCTCACCATTTCCATTAGCAGAACCATTAGTATTAGGACTATAGAACACATCTTCTGAAGACGCAACCGAAGACGGATTAGTCCTAAATGGACTTCTAGACGAAATGGAAATTAAAGAACTCTCATTTATTTGAGGTCTTCTCAAAGGTGGCAATGGTTGAAGTTCAGGACTTGGTCTATGCAATTCTGAACTACGAAGTGAAGTTAACTTATGATAAGGAGATGGAGATCCACTTACTTGTTCATTTCCTTCACTCCCACTTCTTCGACTCGCCGGCTCCATTGTCCCCAAGTATAAAAGCTCAGAAGTAGTTTGCCCCGATTCTTGTCTAAGCCTCTGAGAATTTGCTTCACCCCCACCATTACCAACTAGTTTTTGAGATTCAGCTGGATGACTAGCTCTGTGTCGGTAAAGAAAAAATGCCAATGCTGAAACCATACCCAAAGTAACAATACCAACTGAGATAGCTATGGCAACTTTTTTAGTCTTATTAGAAGGTTGAGTTGCTAATGGAAGTGGGGTTGATAGATTTGTGGTTGAAGCTGGTGGTGCTTGGAGTTGAGTCTGGTCTTGGTTTGGTGCATTTGGTGTTTCTGGGAAGAATGGGTCAGAAGAAAATGGTGCAGGTGGTGGTGGAGGTGGTGATGGTGGTGGTGTTGTGTCAATTGGATATAATGGTTGGTGTAGAATTCTTCTATCACTGTTATAACTAAATGAACTAAATGAACATAGTGTCAATGTACTAAGAACAAGTATAAGTTTTAGAAGAGATGGAGTTTTCATGGTGGAACTTTATTTTGCTAAATTTTTGTTTCTGTTTCTCACTTTCTTTGTCTATTTTTGTTTGCAAGAAAAAAAAAATGGTGCTTTGCTTACTGAGAGGAGAAGCTTCTTTTCGGTTATTATAATCAAATGCCACGTGGAGATTAGAATCTACTTTATCTTTTACTGTCTTTTGCTTTTTTTCAGACAGTATACTACTTTTACTTAGGTTACTTAAGTACTTTAGTTTTGGATTGGATGATCGTGTTTACGTTGATGATGTGGTTTTGTAGTGACCTTCTCCTGTCATGCTCCAATTTCCACCTAGGATTCTAGCTATGGTCTCATATCATACTCTCAATGTCTCATGAAGCTTTACTTTCTATCCTGGATGCCATGGTATACAGTTATACACTATATAGCATGGTATAGGATTTGGCTAGAAGTCAGTGTTTTCTAAATCAGAGAATGTGATTGGAGTTTGGAGCCATTGGCAGGATTTGGTCGCCATCTAGTCTAGTACAGCTATACAGACACGCTAAAACTGTCTATTTAGCTAGAGTTAAACGTTAGGATCGGTAGAGGTTGAGTAATTGAGTCTAGAATTTGCAATGCTGAATTGGTGATGCTAGATTGCTAGAATCATACAAAATTACAGATACTCAATTGAGCCAAACCATGTTCTCTTGTTGAGAATCTAGGGATACATTTTCCGTTGTCTCTTGAGTTGCCGTTACAATCTTTCCAAATAATCCATCCAGAATAGAAGTTTTTTTTTATTGATGTGAAATAAATGAGTACTAAATAGGCCAACTGATGCTAAAAATAGATTATCAAAATAGAGAAAATTTAGGAATTCGTCTACCATGAGGATATCCCTATAGGGATCAACCGAGACCGTTGGATCCGAGATCTAACGGTCCGAAAATAAAAAACAAACCCATATTCTCTCTCTTCTTTTTTGTTTTTGATTTTCGGACCGTTGGATCTCGGATCCAATCCAACGGTCTCGAAACACTCATCCCTATAAAAATATCCTCGTGGTAGCCCAGATCAAAATTTAGTGTGCCCAGAATAGAGAGAAAATGGTGTAGCCAATGGAGACCACTCATCACACAAAAAGTACGTGTGTATTTCATCACGAAGTACTATACAAGGTCCAGATTTATGTACAGGTGCAGCAGGGTACTCTAGAACTGCTAATCAAAATTAAAAATAGAGACATCAGCGTCAAAAAAGTGAATTAGACGAGCGTACGAGTCTTGATAGCAGCAGATTAGACAGGAAAAGGAAAGGTCGAAATTGTAATTTATGGAGAAAGATTCATTAAAAGATTGTGATTTGTCAAGTTGACGAATGGATCTGAAATTTGCAATTCTTTTCTATCCACCGACTCGTAAATTTTCCCTGCTAACTGTACTACATAATTGAATTTTCAACTCTTATCCCACCCTCTTTCACACGTTGGAGAGCATTTACTTTATCTTTGTTCTTTCCTTTTTTATTTCTAAAGGCTATCTTTACTTCTTTTTTGTTCTGCTATGCACACGTTAGGCATCTCCCTGCCTTGTATCCGTGCCAATTTTATTCCAAATCCCCAGTCAAAAAACGTTTTCTACTTGAACCAAATTGCCTGTCAAATAAAAAAGTATAAATGCAAATGATTAAGTTTAGAAGTTTTCATAATTAGATTTGTCACTAATTGTTATTATTAGCTTGAAGCAAACAAGATGTTTAGGACTACACATTCTGAAATAACGTACACTTCACCTATGCAGCGAAAAAATGAAGCTCCGCACTCCACCAACACCAATCAATTGACATACTCGAAAATGTTTTAATTTATTTCGTGTGTCTACTTTCTTCTTTCTTAATATTAATTGATGTTTTCTCTTGTGCACGCTCTACTGTTAAGGTAGAGGTAATGAGTTGGGCGCAATTACAATATTGAGACAAAATGAGTTCTGAATAGTGAATACTATATAGTCTATATAGCAATCAGTGCTACTTTTTTTTTTTTTTTTTGTTATTCGGTAGGAAAATCAGTGCTACTTGATAATACACTAACCAGGGCTAACCCTGGTACCCTGTTAGTAATGTATTTATGTTTTTTTTTTTGAAAATAGGTAATTATTTAACGTCAATATTTATTAAATATTAAAATTAACGGTATTGCAATTAAAAAACTGCAGTAGTTCAGTTGGTCAGAACGTGTGGCTGTTAACCACAAGGTCGGGAGGTTCATGCCCTTCCTCCAGCGGTGGGTCCTGGCGAATAAAACAATATGTAACACTAGTATATTCATTGGGCCCAAAATAATGGCGGACTGGACAATTTGCACTATTCTTGACAAACTAGAATTAGCCCTCCTTGTTCCAATTATAATTAAAGACATTTTCTATTACAGTAGTAATAAGATTTTCAAAGTTCAACCAAAACTAATTTTCTGTATTCAAATTCCGAAGATGTGTTTCTTTCTCTATTCAAATTCCAGAGACAAATAAGTTTATCTGGGCCAAGCTTAACTTTATATGTTAAAAAAGATTCTCAGGACCCTATACATTTACTATGACAGGACTACTCAATACTATACTCAAAATCAAGCAGTGAACAAAATTTGGTTGCACCAAATGATACAAAAATGGAAAAGACCATATGCTATTTCTCAAATATGTACTCAATAACCACCACCTATCCCTGCAAAGTGTTTCTTCATTGCCTGATCCTTCCGATAACCACCACCTCTTTTTCCCCTGCCCCTCAAGCTAGCTGGTCTCCCTCTTCCGCCTACCTCAATAACATCAGACGCCTCCTGATCCTGTTGCTCATTAGACTCTGTCAATTTTTTAACAGCACCCAGTGGAAGGTTTCCACCACATCCGAGACCATTAATTACTTCCTTCTGGGCTTGATTGACCAGAGCTGCTTCTCTAGAATCTGCCACAGCAACTGATCCTGAAACTTTGTAACTGTAGTTCTTCCCATCCTTCACATAAAACTGAGGTCCCTTCCTTGAGTTCCATCTTGGACCAGATTTATTGGGAGCAGTGCTTTCTGCTTCTGACCCCGATGATTTCATGGGAGCTGATTTAATCCTATCACCCAAATTTTCATCATCTTCAAATCCAGATTCCACAACATTCAGACCCAGATCATCAAATGAGTCATCATACTCGTCTTCGTACTCATATTGAGATGCAAGAATTGCAGTTTTTGCAGAATGCCCATCACCTCTCGAGTTCAGGGCCTTTGAAGTGGGCAAGTCATGTTTGGTCTTTCTTGTATAACGCCCAGGCAATGATGAAGATGACGATGAGGAAGAGGTCCCCTCAACTACTTTTGATGGTGATGTAATTTCTACCAATCCTTTTCCCTTATCATTCCTACTTGAAGATGAGGAAGACTTGGGTGGTGGAATCATATCCAGTGAAATATCCATAGACTGCAGTTCCTTGTGCAGAGTTCCTTCTAGTATTCTCTGAATCACCTCTTCCGGGTTTTGGTTATAGGCTTCAAGGCAAGCTGCAAGGAAACCTTTACCATAATCCGGGAAAAGATCTTTTATTTGACTGATTTTGGACTCAATAATTGCAGCATTCTCATCCATATGCATCTTGTTCCCCATAGCAGTTGACCGGTTGAAATCCTTTTCCATTGCCACAGAAGGTGGCATCAAAATATTAGTTACATACTGAAACTGTTCACTCTCCATGTAAATCCATCCTGCTTGTAGAAAAAAGAAATTAAGATCAGAAGTCAAGTTTGACAACTCTGTGTTATAGTTAATATTTGAACAATTACAGAGCAAAGAAGCTTGTAAATGTGCACGGTCAGAAAATGTGAAAATACCTTCTAATAGACAAGCTTATGCATACATACGATTTGTAAAAATTAGTAATACAAGAAAATGATATTGTATTGACCTCTAACAATGATGCCCAAGGGTTGATATAAATACCTAATTACGGCACATGATCAAAACCATCAAAGAAGTAGGTGAATAGTCGATGGTTCAAAAGAACAACTATAGATCTAACAAATATAGCACAGTAGGATCTGTAAATCCTAGATAACTTAAACCAACAAACTTTTACAGTAAACCAGATAAACCCTCGTATAGCTTATAGGTCATTAGGTCTTTGATTCAGTAGGAAATACATCCACTTCTTTCACACTATTAAATGTTTGTTCAAAGCAAAGGTGCAGAAACTATGAACATTGGAAATAAAATGCCTAGTAGATTAATCAAAATAAACGAACATGAAAGCAAGAAAATCTAATTAAAGAACGCAAACAGCCAGTAACAGGGGAAAAAAAAGACGAATGAAAATTCACAAACTTGGAAACCAAATGTCTGAATGAAACCCTCATACTCTAGAGTATCTTCCAGCCACAAATTTAGCAAGATATGCTGGTGCATGTAGTCAATACCTAATAGATGTTTTATTCAACCCTTATTATATTTGTAAAGTTCATTTCAGGAAGAACAATTGGACACCAATCAACTCTGAGTGCTAGTTACCAAGATGTACAAAACATAATAATACATTTCAAAGAATAGTTCAACCTGCTTTGGTCAGAAGCATCAATAAGTAGGACTAGGTCAAAAGCTTGATCAAATTCATCACAATGTTACCCTAAAAAGTAAGGCGACACAAGTATCACAATAAACTACTGAAACCCACAATATCTCAGAAGATGTGCGGTTATATACTCACCAGTACCTCGAAGTTCGTCAAGCCTGCTCAGTATACTGTAATTCTTTTGCACTTTCTGTAGCAAAGTTCCACTGCACTTGTTCCCCTTAGTATGACGTGAAACTTCTTCACTGATCTCTCTGAAAGTCTGCACCAAAATGTCTCCCCGTATCACTGGATCCTCAACGTTGGAAGGAAACATTTTCGTAGACGTTAGATGGGGGAGGCATCCTTCAAATACTTCATTAGACAAGTAACATAAGTTCAGCAAATTCCAAAACAAATTGATTATTCTCATTGATAATATTTTGAAACTAGTAGCAATGTCTGGAAGTGAGCCACCAGCGTTCTGAATTCCATCTTCAGCTGTAAACCCATTCCCAAAGCCTTGTTGTAAAGATGGTAGTAATGAATCATGCAACCTTGCCAGGGTGCTAAGTAATTCTCCACTCCCATAACTGCAAGGTTTTAAAGTTGTCATCAATACGTTTTCAAGAAGCATCTATGCCTATGCAATTACAGAGAGTGGGACACGACTCTTCACAACCGTAAAGTATAAGGCAAATATTAGTAGAGGTACCCCGTCTGCGTGGATTACGGATGCCATCTTTTTCTAAAGCTAAAGTAGTTACCTCATATATATACAAAACTAAAATATTTCTACTGACAAAACACAGAAGGAATTCTTGTAAGTATAAAAAAATAAACAACTGTTTCCAACTTGTGCAGATGATCCAAAAAAGAAGAAGTCTAATTACACATGCATAGAATGCCAAGTGATCAATACTAAAAAAAGAAAATAAATTGGAAAAAGCAAATGATGAAACCGAATGAAGACATGGTACTAATTGAATATTTATGCGGTGTAAGATACCAGCATCGCTATCTTTTTGTTAAATATGAGCACTTTATTTGCAAACTATCATAATACTGTGTTTTTGAGGTTCATTGATTACCGACTTTACAGTGCAGCAATAAATTATGCAATGTACAAGGTTCGGAAATGAATATGCTACCTCATTTCAACAGGACAAGAAAAGTATACAGCTGCAGGGTTGTATGCGTTAACAAAAGCATTCAATGATGCAACTGCGTCATTAATGAAGTCCATGACCTGAAAAGAGGGAGAGAGAGCATTATGTTACAGTATAAAATGAAGCATATGCCCAGCCTCCGCAGACACTCACCTCTAACAAATCCGCATGAATTTGACCATCTCCAGGATCATCACGACCTCCAGAAGAATATGAAGTCTGTATATCGAGAATTGAAACAAACTCTGATTGATTAATTATGAACCGGCATGTTAAATCTATTAATAAAGAAATCAAATGACGATTATTTAGTTAACATACAAATGATACAATACCTCCACCAATGAATCACAGCGTTGATGCATTGTTTGGACAACACTCAGAAAATGAGAAACTACAGCAGACAGATTTTCGTGAAGCATTGGTTGAGCCTGCATGGCGTTGGTAACCTGAAACCCAAGTTAGCAATTAGATCTCAATACTATTTTAGAATAATAACATCCATATACCATAGTGTGGAAAACTGAAATTCCTTTTAAAGATAAAAAGAATTGCAGTAGTCGAACTGAGTTTATGGGAAGGCACCATATTGTATATGTTTAATGTCAATAGTAGTGACTGCAGATCCTACATTCAGTAATGTATATTGGAATTTCTGAAAACCCATACCATTACGGAAATTCTAAATCAAGTAATCAACAGATAGTATCACTATAAAAAATTAGAAGTTATAAATTAAAAGGCGCAAAAAGTAAAGATAATGAGAGGAGAGTTTGAGAGACACCTCGGGTGCTCAACTTCAAGGTCTAACATTGTTCTACTACAACGTTGCGAAGTAAATTGGTATTGAACAAGCCAAACATTTTCCTTCTAAATACAAGAGGTGAATGAGAAACTTACCAGTAACTTAGTTAGCTCCTCGTTTTCATGTCCATAGATGGCACATATATCTAGCAACTTTGGTAAATCAAGTAGCTTTTTACCCTGCAAGAGGGCTACAAATAGATGTAATGAATAAGAATGATCTAGAATCTATGACAAAACACTAAAAACGCAAAAATTACTTCTGACAGTAGGCGTGTATCCGTGCTCAATAACTTCCGAAGATATCATGCGGAAGATATGATATCTTGATGTGTCTTGATGTTTGATATCATACGGAAGATATCAAAAAACCAACCTTATGAAAAACAGATATAGATAATAACTTCCAAAGTCGTGATATTTCAAAGTTAAAAAAATGTGAAAGTACAACATCGCTCTTTGAAAAAACTACTAAGTCATTAATCCCCGAGATGCACATTTTGACGCAATCTTGTCTTAAAATGCACCCTGTTTTTGTTATTCAAATTAGAAGATAGATTCTAGTAAGGGTTTGTCCAAAGAAAGAGTTACTTCATTATCAACTCTAATCAACAACACTATAACAAAACAATAGTTATAAACACGTGCTCCCCTAGTTTTCTTTTCTTTTTCGTTTAGTTATGTAAAACTTTATCAGTAATATATGATAAATATAAGTAGAACGGGTAGTCTCATCTCCAAATCATGGACCCCATAACACACCTTAGCAAGATACCAAGGGAAGTAATTAAGCTGATGAATTTCAAGTGCCCTCCCAGTAGTCTTATATAACCTGATAAAAAATTTCAGTTGCACGCGCATATACCTCCATGCTCTTTTGCGCTGAGACTATCACTTGCACGCGCACCAGGATCCCTGTTGGAAGATCTGTTGAAAAATAAAGGCATGTTAAGCTTTTGACATGATACATTCACCATTGAAAAAACATTGAAACTCACATGCGATACAAAGCCATGAACACTCGACGGCATAGCTCGAGCTCTCCAACAATGACTCCGGCAACTAAACCACCTTTGGTTCCATGATGAGGATAATCATACCATCTTTTCCTAAACTGAAGAAAACTATCCAAAAATTCATGCAATGAAGTGTCGCTCGCCACTGACCAAAAAACAACAACACATCTATAACATTTAATTTAATGATCAAGTAAAACACAATTACGTAAATGTAAAAATAAAAAAGTAAGGAAACAAACCTTCTGTCCAGAAATCTTTTGGGTTTAACTTAAGAAACCTGGACAACTCACGATTAAGAAGATCAACAACTCTCTGAGACTCAACTGGATCTAAACCACCATCTTCAGCACCAAGACCAGTAGCAACAGCTTCATCTTGTGCTAAATAATTTACAAAATTGCCCCCAAATTTAACCCTAGAAGCTGACGTTGCAGAAGATGAGGAGGCATTGGTTTCTCTTAGAGAAGTTGTGAGAGAGGAATTAGATGTTGTCTGTTTTTGTTGTTGTTGTTGTGAGGATGATGACGTGTAATTTGTTTTGGGAACAAATCGTTGTTTCTGTGTTCGGTCATTAAAACCAGCACCTCTATTGTTATTATTATTATTGTATGTTGATCGAGATGAAGACATTTTTTTGATAAGCAGAGAGATAGAGAGTGAGTGAAATCTGCGTTTTATGTTATTTTCCAGGGCTTTTTTTTCACAACTTATTATGAGTGATGCCCAAGCAATTTTTGTTCAACCCATGGCCCCACTCTTGGGTTACTGGCCCAAGTCCAACACAACACGCACAGTCAATAGTAGGGGTTCCAAGTCCGATGTAAGGGACAAATCCAACCTAAAAATAGTCAAGACTAGGGCATGATCAGGTCTGGTTAATTCGGATATGGCTTTAAATTGAACTCGAATAGTTTCATAATAGTTAACCGAGTTATATTTCGAAATTAATATCCAAAACCCGAACTAACCGGTTATTTAACACTATAAAATGTTAAAAGCTAAAAAAAGTATATATTCGAACCTCATTTGTTACACGACCTTTAATTAAAGCTCGGATATAAAAATTGACATGAACCTGAACTATTCACGGTCGGGTCAGGTCAGATTTGAGTCAAACCCGCCGAAGCCCTGAGCCCCCTCAAATTCCAGGGTTATTACTCTGATGGACTAAAATCCGACTTTTATTGGTCCTGGACTAACATGTCATATCTTGAGCTTGGTTTTGGGTTGGGCTCGAGATAGAATATTAAAAAGATTGAAAACCCGAGCCCGTGTGTGTATATGCATGATATCTTTTAATCATTCTATTTTTATAAAAATTAAGGTTGAGAATTTTTATTTTAGAGTGAATAATGTAATCAACAAGATTAGTTTTCCTTTTAAACAATAAAATCTCTTTGATTTTATTATAATATTTCAATTTTAGTGTTTTTTATCTCATAATTTAAAAAAAAAAAAACCCAAGAAATTTGACCAACCCAACATAACCCGACCTAACCCAAATTAATTGGACTAGAGCTTGGGTTATGCCTCAACCCGACCCAACCCGCCCGAGTTCCACCCCAACTCAAGAGTCAAAACTCTTGTTTCTCTCTCTTGGTCTATTCTTTGGTCATTCTTGGGCAAGACACTACCCACTAGAAACTCTCTTTCACAGCAAAGCATCTCTTTAACCACCATACAAGTACTTCTCTTTGCACTGAAAATACTCATCTCTTCAGCAAAGATGTTGAAGATGGAGTGTTACTGTTTTCTTGCACTTATTTGCTCATTAGCACTTACTGGTAAGCCAAGTGAACCAAAAATGACACATGTTCTTAATTGTACCACACTCCCCTACTTATTTCATTGTATGTTTTTTTTTTTGCAGGTAATGCTGGTCTAGAAAGAGTGAAACTGTTGAGACTCATTAGTGATACAAATCCAGTAGTTCTTCAACCATTGTCCAAAAGTGGTTCTTTTATAGGAATATCTGTGGAAAATGAGCAACTTGATAAGATTTCTTCAAGTGTTTTAGCAGCAGAAAGTTGGCTTAGAAACCAGGTTCTAACTCACTACCCGGGTGTTCAAATAACTACTATTGTTGTAGGTAACGATGTTCTTTGCAACAATAGTCATGAAGACAAGTGGGATTTTGTTTTACCAGCTGTGAAGAACATTTATCACTCACTTGTGAGATGGGGTTTAGAGAAAGATATCAAAGCTTCAGCTGCTTTATCTACAGAATGCTTGCATCCATTTTCTTATAGTTATAGAGAGGATTTAGTTGATAGAGTAATTAAACCTCTTTTAAGCTTCCTCCAAAACACAAACTTATCTTTCTCTGTCAATGCACCTTCAGATTTCTCACCTTTGGTTAATGCTTTCACAGAATCCACTAAAAGACTTGGTTTTTTTCAATTGAGTGAGATTAATGTGGTGATCTCATCAAGTTCTAGTGAAAGAAAACCCAAGAGCAGAAAACTCTCATTCTTGAGTTCTTCCAATGTTGTAGAACCATTTCCAGCAAGACCAACCCCATTACCTATCCACTCTTCCATTGGTTTCTCTGTTCCTGCAAATATTGCTAGAACCCTTCTTTCCCCATTAGCCCAAACACCTCCAACTCCATTTATTTCTACCCCCTATTCTCCTCAAATTTCTCCACTTCCTCCATCTCCACCGATGACTTTCCCTTTTACCCCTCAGGGAACTCCACTTCCCCCAACAACTAAAACAACCCCATCACCATCAATGTCCTTCTCTTTTGCTCCCCAAAGTCCTCCATTGGTCATTCCTTCAAACCCACCTGATGGTTTTTATTATCCACCTTGTTCTGCATCACCAGCAGCAGCACCAACACCAAGAACAGGGGAGGAACAGAGGTTGTGGTGTGTTGCTAAGCCTAGTGTTCCTGAAGAAAAGCTGAAAGTAGCCATGGATTATGCTTGTGGATTAGGTGGTGCTGATTGTGAAGAGATTAGACCTCATGGGAGCTGTTATTATCCTGATACAATGGTGGCTCACGCTTCCTATGCATTCAACAGTTACTGGCAGAAGAACAAGAAAAATGGAGGTACTTGCAGCTTTGGTGGAACTGCCATGGTCATCAATGCTAATCCAAGTATGTTGATATCTCTTCTTGAGTAAGATTTACTATTTGGTCGAGATTATGGTCTTATATTAATGAATTGCTGTTAATGTTCCATTAAAAATGTTTCTTAAGGTTAATCAGTTCCTGGTAAAATAATTAGTTTTTTTTGTCATTTAAATGACAGAAGTGTGTTTCCTTTGCAGGTTTTCAGCAGTGTAGGTTCATTCTCAGCTGAACATTGGATACTTGTGGGCGCAACATCCTTGAAGTTTGCTTTCTCTTTTGGACCAATGTATCTGTCTTTTTGTCTGATGTTGGACACAGAAAAAAGGAGAAGTGTCACTACTCACAAATGTATTACTCTGGGAACAAAAGCACTGTAGTTCATCAGTTCATGTACAAAAATTTTATTGTATTTTGGTTTTTGTGGTGATGCTAGGTTTTCTATTTTGTTTTTCTTCTCATTCCACGTCTGATCGAGCCCATGAATGGTGTGGGCTTTCGGCACATTTATGGTTGCCTAGATACTTAACTTATAGGCACTGTTCTAAAAATCGGTCTAGGCGGTCTCTAGGCGCTAGGCGGTGTCCAACCGACTCGCCTAGGCCCTAGTCGTTTAAAAAATCGGTAAACCGACTAGGCCGCCTCTAGGCGGTCCAGTCAAGGTTTTTTTTTTTTTTTTTTTTTTTTTTTTTAAATGATTAAATGTCAAAAATTAAAGGCCTGTATAGGCTTAAGATTTAAATGAGTTTAAAATACTTAAGTCTAATGTAAATTATGTCACTGTAACAAAGAGTATGTTTTTATATGAAGTCAATATTCTTCAACTATTATACATTTTTGTAATAAATATTTTTGTTTGTGTTTATTTTTTGAATTATGGTAAATGATTTTCTTTATTTCTTGTAGTATATGTGTATATTACTATATATATTAGGAAAAAAAAACTGGCGCTTTAAAGCTTCGTTAAAGCAATCGCTTAGAAAACCTAGGCACTAGGCTCTCCCCCCATACGCTTCTTGCCTGGCGTTTTTTTTAGAACAGCTTATAGCGGCGGATCTGAGTTTACTCTGGCCCCCAAACTTCCCAAAAAATAAAAATTAGTATGAACACTATATTTACGGTCGATACTACATTGAGTCCTAGAGTGAATTCTGTGAAACCGTCGAGAACCGTAGCGATAACTGATCAAGCTATTGCACTAGTTCAAGCTGGTGTACTTGTTATTTGTATAGCAGCTGGAGAACCCGATTTCGATACCCCATCAGTGATTGCTGAAGCGGGGATTAATGCGATACGTGAAGGGCATACTTGGGTACTTTGCTGGTCCAACACATTTTGTTCAAGCTTGTAGGAAGATTCAAAGTCAAGCTACTTTAGGTGCTAGTAGTATTTCACAAAAAGCTAGAGTTGCTGCTTTAGGACTTGGATATGCTGGAGGTGAAACTGTTGGTTTTGGCAGGGTATGCAATATATTAAACCGCACATTTCTTAATAATTGTATCTGGCAGGTGGAGCATAGGCAGGGGTGGATGGGGGAACACACCCAACTTTTCCGTAAAAAAAAAAAACTAGTTATAATAGTGTATAATTCATCCCAAAAACAAAATTTGTAGTGTATATTAGTTGTAGCAGCCCCCTTGAGTGGCAATACTGGATCCGCCCCTGCTTATAGGTGCATGCATGGTATCAAGTCAGTGTTGGTTAATGGTGTAAGTATCAAAGTATGTGATATCTCTAAGTCCTAAGATTCTGATTCTGTACTGTGAGCCTGTGACCAAAGAAAAAAGTAATGTTTAGACTTTAGACCAGAAACAATTTCACTTTTAAGATCGGCAACACCAATTTTGCGGTTTTCTTTGTAACTGTTCCACACTTCCATTATATGTTTTTGACTTCAAAAAGTCACGAATAATCCAAAAAACAGTGTACATGAATGTGACAACTGACGAATAACAACTGACGACTCGAACGCCCTTCCAGGCTTTGGAGTATAAGGAAACTTATCAGCCTGTGCTTGTGGACGCTGTGATGAACTGGTAATGGAAAAACTTCCGAATAAAACTTGGGCTCCATCAAGAATTTTGCTAACCCAATTCTAATTTACTAGACTATTTGCAGCCCAATAGGTCTCGACTATTTGCACTTTGCACTTCGGCTCATTCCGTTTATTTATGGGCCCGTTTGTTCACCAAAAGTGTCTTCGTAAATATCAGCCTGCAGCACCTAATGTCCTTAGGATAAGTCCAATAGTTTGGTGCGCCATCCCGCCAAACCACAATAGCATAGTGTATACAGTTAGCGGTTTAGCGTTTCCCAACCCAATGGTTATTTTCACAACTGCCAATGCCTATGGCAGATAGAATTTTTTTTTTTTTTTTTTTGGGACTCTCCAATCGCCATTCCCACATGCGTGTGAGAAAAAAAAAAAAAAATAAAAAAAAGTTTTTTTTTTTAGGACTCTCAACCGCCAGTGTCTATGGCGGGTAGGATTTTTTTTTTTTAGGACTCTCCAACTGCCATTCCCACACGCGTGTGGGAAAAAAAAAATAAAAAAAAAGTTTTTTTTTTTTAGGACTCTTAACCGCCAGTGCCTATGGCGGGTAGGATTTTTTTTTTTTTTTTTTGGACTCTCCAGCCGCCATTCTCAAAGGCGTGTGGTTTAGATTTCTTTTACCCGCCACTTTGAGTGGCGTGTAGACTTGACGCTATCTCGTTAAAAGTGGCGCTATATATAAGTAAACTTATACCGATAGTGTTGGCGGGTTAGCGTTTTGACGCACCATTGGATCAAAATGTCCGTGATATTTGGTGCTTTGCCGCACCATTGGACTTAGTCTTAGAGGACGCGGGGCACTGTCTTTTTGCGCTTTTGGGTTTCCATTCTACGCATGTTTAAGTTGGGCGTAATAATTTGTTAACAATAAATTTTTTACTTTATTGGAAAAAAACAAACAAACAGAGCTATTTAGCGTTTAGACTACTTTTTAATTGGATAATTTGCAGTTGGTCACCAATTAATCGTTTATTTGTATTTGGGTCAAAATTGAGAGTTGACTGCGTTAACATTGAGTTGACTATTTATATTTTTTACCTGTATTTTCTATCAACTGGATTTTATACTTTCCATTATTACCTTCGCTTCATTCAATATATTGCAATATATGCTACACATTAGACTTTGTAATTTAAGCTAAAGATAAGGGTGCATATGTAATTTAGATTTATTTACTATATCTCATCTCACCTCACATCTTCTATTATTTATCCTCAATATCTCTCATCACTCTGTCTTTATTCTCAATATCGCATCCCCTTAATATCTCATCCCTTCTGTTCACTTTTTATATTTTAAATATCTCATATCTCTCTCTTTAATATTTCATCTCATCTCTTCACTATTTATAAATTCTAATCAAAATCTCATTTCTCTCTCTAAGATGAAATTTCGATACTTTTAAATTGAAATTTCGATACATTCTAAAATTTGGAATGAAATTGAAATTAATACAAGGACAAATAAGTAATTACCTGCCAATTGATATATTTACTATTTTTGTCATTTGTAGATCAATTAATATATAAAAAAAATCAAAATTTATATTTTTTACTTTTATATCCAATATAAATAAATTTCCAGTGGAGGGTAGTGAATCGGGTTGCGTATTTAAATTTCGAATTGGGATTGTGGGTTTGGTTTGATTTTACTAACATGATAGGATTCATATTCGGATATGTAGCTTCGTGTCTGTTCGACTCAATTAAGACGAGGACAAATAAGTAATTACCCACCAATTGACATATTACTATTTTGTCTTTTATAAAATCAATTAATATATAAAAAAAATTCAAAATTTACATTTTTAACTGGTATTTGTTGAGAAATATCGATAGTTACGGTCATTTTGCCAAAATTCCAAATCTTCACTTTATTACCTTACAAACTATGATGGTTGAAAATAGGGGCTGGTTAGCGAGCTACTCAAGTTGAGTTTTAGGGTGCTCAAGCTCGGCTCATGTTTCTCTCGAGTTGAGCACAAATTTTGTTCGAAATTTATTTTGTGCTCAAGCTCGACTTGTAGAGTATTCGGGTAGCTCAATGAGTCTAGAATCTAGATTTCTATTTTTCTAGACTACAAATTCGAATTCAATAATATATTCCATTGTTTGATTCAATTTGTTTTGTGCATATGCTCAATTTCAAGCACACACTAGAAATAAGTGAGCACATATAGACACATAATTATACCTCAAGACCAAAATAACTTGCTAAACCCATTCAACGAAATGCAAAAATGCAACGATAATCTACTAATACCACAATAAACCACTATCTAATAATTATTGCAAGGTGTAAACAATATGATTACAACAATATGTGTTGAGTTCCTATAATCCAACACACTAACATAAACAATTATCCTAATTAAGTGTTAAAATAACTATATAAAATACGAGCTAGCTACGAGTAGCTTGTGCGCGTCTCGTGTTCTAAAATGTGCTCAAACTTGACTCATATTTTTTTTTGGTTGGCAACTTGACTCATATTATTAAACGAGTGAGTTTAAGTCAAGCCCAGAATGAGCCGAGTACGAATTGCTCGTGAGCTATTTGGCTTTATGATCAACCCTAGTTGGGAAGTACCATAAATATCGGTAATTAGGATAGACTGGAATTTTGGCCTGGCACAGCAATTTATCCTATGGTAACACGTGCCCATGGACTGGTTGTCTAGATTATATATATCTTCATGGTTTCTAAATTAGGTTGCCACATTTCTAGAGAAATTTTTTCTAGGGTTTTCATATGAATATTAACAACAACAACAACAACAATGATCCAAACCCTAACACCCCAACCCCCGCCACGCCAAGACCTCAATATATGTGTTTGAGATATATCTTTCTGGGTAGTTTGTAGATCGATAAACAGTGGTAGTTTATCGTCAAACAACCCGCTGTTATTTCATCTACAAACTACCCGGAGATAAAAGGATTCACGAATCAAATTTCCACTAAGATAATATTGGAAGCAAAAATGGCTCAAATGGTATCCTCTCTCCGTCGTTATCTCTCTTTCTAGGTAATAAATCTAATTTTCGTTCAAGATTTGTTTGTATGGTTAGATCTAGGATTTTGTAAGGTTTGATTTGATGTTAATCCACTAGATCTTATTAATGTATAATACAATCTAGATCTAGGGTTTCGTTTAATATATGTTTGTTAAGTTAGATCTGATCACTCTCAGGGACAGAGCCAAGATTCTAAGCCAGGGGGTGCGAGATTATGTGCACGCCCCACCCCATTAAAAAAAAAAGTAGATAGAGTGCAATTTTTTTTTTTTTTTTTGTTAGAAGGTCTAAACAATAAAGATTAATAAAATTATTCATTTATTTCAATTCACAAAACTAGAGTATGTTGACTACTAAGAATTGAATATGGACTGACGAAGTTAACTACTAAAGATTTAAGCCATTAATTGATATTACTATGTCTATATATATCTACATAATCTAGTCCACAAATCTACAACAATTTAATAAATTGTTAACTTCATGTAATGTTATATATAAGTCTATATAACCCTACTATCATGTGGAAAAAACTATAAAAGATTAATATTGAAAGTAAAAAATTACTTTGTTTTTTTGTTTTTTTTTTTGTTTTTTTTATAAGTGGAAATTTTATTGATAACGATAACGAAATTTACAAATAATTATGACAAACGTGCAACAAGTTACGCCGTAAGTTCTTTCTGAATTTGTTTTTTTTTTTTTTTTTTTTTTTGTTAGACCTCAATATCTGTTGCAGATATATCTTTCCGGGTAGTTTGTAGATCGATGAAATAACAGCGGATAGTTTATCGTCAAACACCCCGCTGTTATTTCATCTACAAATTACCCGGAGATAAACGGATTCAAGAATCAAATTCCCAGTAAGATAATATTGGAAGCAAAGATGACTTAAATGGTACTCTCTCCGTCGTTATCTCTCTTTTTAAATAACAAATATAATTTTCTTTCAAGATTCGTTTGTATGGTTAGATCTAGGGTTTTGTAAGGTTTGATCTGATGTTAATCCAATAGATCTTATTAACGTACAATACAATCTAGATCTAGGGTTTCGTTTAATATATGTTTGTTAAGTTAGATTTGATCACTCTCAGGGACAAAGCCAAGATTCTAAGCCAGAGGGTGCGAGATTATGTGCACGCCCTACCCCATTAAAAAAAAAATGTTGATAGAGTGCAATTTTTATTTTATTTTTGTTAGAAGGTCTAAACAATAAAAATTAACAAAATTATGCATTTATTTCAATTCACAAAACTAGAGTGTGTTGACTACTAAGAATTTAATATGGACTAACGAAGTTAACTACTTAAGACTTAAGCCATTAATTGATACTACTATGTCTATATATATCTACATAATCTAGTTCACAAATCTACAACAATTTAATAAATTGTTAACTTCCTATAATGTTATATATAAGTATATATAACTCTACTATCATGTGGAGAAAACAATAAAAGATTAATATTGAAAGTAAACAAAAAATTTGTTTTTTTTGTTTTTTTATTTTTTGTTTTTGTTTTTTTTTGAAAATTTTATTGATAATGATAACAAAATTTACAAATAATTAGGACAAACATGCAACAAGTTGTGTTGCAAGTTCTTTATGAATTTGTTATTTGTTTTTGGTTGGGGGTCTAACGCTTGTTTAAGAATTGAGAGTGAAAGAAAGGAAGGAGAGATTACGGGTTTGTTATGGGTGATTAGAATTATACAAACGGACCGGTAGGGCTTTGGGCCTTTGGCTATTTATTTTAGTCTCAATAACCCATCAAAAATTCAAAGACACATTTGTCCCTGTTTAATAATTTTGAACTCAAAATAAATAATAAATGATAATTTTGTCCTGCATCTTCGTGGTGGTTTTTGAGTGTAGTTTGATTGATGGCTATTCACATTCTAGTTTGTGTTGATGTGGTCTGCGTGTTTATGCTTTTGTAGCACTGATATTTCTGCAACTTTCATGTTTATTAACTCCGTTGCCACTTTTGAAGCTTTAGTTTTCGGATTCTGCCGTCTGAAGTCTGAACAACAATGGTTTTTGCAATTACTAAACTGCTAATCTACTAGTGAAATTTAGTAGTACATTAATTTTATCCACTCCCATCTGATTAAATTCGGTACTTGACGTATCTGATCAAATTAAACAAAAACCAAACCAATCTCTTTAGTTCGAAATGCTAATATCTTGTCGAATGAAGTAAAGTACAGAGAACCCCTTTTTAATTTTTACAAGGTTTTTCATCTGTGCAAGACTGCACATCAATAGGAAAAACAAAGGGAGGGAAAGGAAAGATTTCAAACAAAGAAGAGACGTGCAATATACCATATTTTGGCGTTTAAAGTGAAGGTACAAAATCAGCTTCAATATCAGCCTGCTGTTCAGCGTCTGGTGCAACGAGTGTTTCACTGTTTTGTGGCACCACCTCAGCGTTTACTATACAAAATTTGCCTTCTTCCATATGTGAAGCACCCCCTCTTTTACCTTGTGAAGAGGAGACTAACTGCAAACATGTGCAGCTGCCCAAAGCTCAATATTCAATAACATCCAAATTTCACACCAGCTTCTAAACGGAGTCATATTCACTCTAATGAGTATAACAACTAGCAAGACGTTGAGCTTCATCACGTCTTCATTGTTTCTTACCTGACCCAAGCCTTGGGCTCTTGCCATCACTATTATTCTTAACTTGATTATTGGATCGAGAAACAAAGATTATTGTACGGTGGTTTCTGTCACAACCCGAATTTCTAAACAATTACAGAATGAAACATTGAAATATACATATCTTAAACACCTTGTTCAATCATCTAAAAATTCAAACTATGACCTTGTTCAATCATCTAAAAATTCAGGCTATAATAGGGTGGATACAAAATATAGAAAACACCTAACATCTAAACAACATGGAATCAACTTAAGAAATAATCCAAAAATATTCACCATCACTTTAATAAAAAGGATCGGACCAAGTCCAAAGAATCATCAAACAAAACTAACAAAATAACCAAGTCCTCAACATCAAATCCTCAAGTAAAAAAAAATATGAAACTACGTTTATTACATTTGTCCAAAAACAGGATCGGACCTAAGAATAAATAAACTAAAGAACTGCTCCAAAAAATGAATCCTAATCAAGCGTCGTAGTTCCATTGCTCTCCCCCTATGTTCCTAAGAACACACTTACGTTGCCAAAACAAAACAAACATGCGCGCGGTCAGCAAAACTGGAATTTGCTGGTATAAGTAGACTAATAAAATAAGATAATCCTAAAATAAATAATTTTAAATATAATCCAACTTAACAAATTTTAACTTTGAAGACAAGTAGTCTCGTCTTCACAAAGCGGCATATAGTTTCTTCCCAATTAAAGTTTCAATCTCAATAACTAGTAAATAACTTTAATTACATCTTACCGATAACAGTTTACGTGTAAAAAGATAGGACGTCATCCTTGTATGAAACATTATTAGTTAAGTCCTACCTTCCCGCAAAAGAGGTCGAGAGTACGTTAGCAATTACCAATATAAATATTCAAATAATATATACATTTAAACACAAGGCCAAGCACGCACATGCACAACTAATACAATTTCTTATATTAACTAAATTGATTAATTTTATAAACCCAACCTAGTACCTACTCCACGATTTGTACTTCATAGATTTGCCAAATCACATACCCGTGTGCCTCACTTATACTGGGTACCACTACAAGACATATGTCCCAAGTGGGGATATCTCTTCCAGGAAACACATTTCCATCTTGTAAACTCGTACTTGTGAGTCACAGCCATCTCTGGGCTTTTAAATGCGCATAAAACAAAGCTTTTTTTGGGTATAAAAATAGCAGGTTATTTCATGTACATTCAAGGAATCTAGACCTACATTCCCGTATACTCAAAAAATACACGCAAGACGAATATCTTAGTTTCTCTCTAGGCCGGTTTCCTACATGACCTCAGTAGTCATAAACATTTATAGTTTTTTATTTGAGTTAAAGACTATTTAGTACCACGAACTTTCACTTTTTTTCCTAAATGGTACCCAAACTTTGTTTCTCGCGCCTATTCGTACCATGAAGTTTCAATTTCAGTTAATTTTCCATCCAATTTCACTAACAGCGGTAGCACTATTCACGTGAACAGTAGTTTTTTTCAAAAAATCAAAGTTTGAAAACAAAAAAACTATTCACGTGAACAATGTTTTTACTATTCACGTGAACGATTTTTTTTAGATTGATTAAAGATTACTAAAAATCTAGTGTGCGCAGGCCTCTAGGCCACTCATATAGGTAGGGGATTCGTGTGTATTGCAACAGAAAAGTACTATCAACGGCTAGATGTCCTGCGCACACATACATCATGATGCGCCCTGGATGCCCTCTAAAGATTATTACAAAAAAAAAAAATTGTTCACATGAACAGTGATTTTACTATTCACGTGAACACCTTTTTTTTTTAAATAATCTTTAATCAAGCTTTTAAAAACACTGCTCACATGAATAGTAAAACCAATGTTCATGTGAATAGTGTTTTTTATTTTTCATTAAAGAATTTATTTTTAAGATTCTTACAAAACACTGCTCACGTGAATAGTGTTTTTTGTTTTTTTCCAAAATTTGTTTTTTTTGGGAAAAACACTGTTCATGTGAATAGTGGAAAACACTGTTCCCGTGAATAGTACTGTGTGAATAGTGCTAACATCGTTAGTGAAATTGGACGGAATTAGATGGAAAATTAACTGATGTACTAAATTGAAACAAACTGAAACTTCGTAGTACGAATAGGCGCGAAACAAAGTTCGGATACCATTTAGGAAAAAAAACGAAAGTTCGTGGTACTAAATAGTCATAAACTCTTTTTTATTTTAACCATGAGGTGTGGAGAGTTCTAAAAGTGTGTGTGACACCAGATAATGACACATAAAAAAAAAAAGTTTACGAGGGCAGTGTGTTCCAATTACACGTTATCACAACTTTACTAGTACCATATCACAACTTTACTAGTACCATCTTGTATGTGATCAAGTCATGGAATACCACATTGAATTAAGCCATGGACTAACAGGCGTATACTCAAGCATTTCCACATATAACATAATCTAAGTATCATAAAGATGTGCACAATAGCTATATAGGACGGATACATGTCATGTGGAGTTATAGGTGGTAAGGGGTCGTATGCAAAGTAGCGAAGAGAAGACCTGATGCAGCGGATCATGGCCGCGGCAATCTAACTGCCGAGAACTGCCATATAGAGAGAGGGACAGGTGGCGAGAAGAGGACCGCGAGATGAGAGAGAGATGAACGAACCTAATGGAATGAGAAGTTAGAAAAAGGAGGGAAGTTATAAAGAATAAAGGAGGAGAAGGAAAGGGAAGAAGAAAGGAGAGAGAAAAAAGAGAGAAGAGTAAGGACTTGGTACTAGGAATCTTATTGGTTGTAATAGTAATATATACATTTGGCGCCGTCTGTGGGGATAGCGAAATAAAATGGTCACTGTAACAAAGAAACGCGGAGGAAGACCTAGGAAGGAAGTGGTTCGAGAAGCAATAGAAGAGGTTGTGAGTGAAGAAAGGGCAGGGGTCGGAGAGGAAGAGATATTTGATGTGGCGGCAGACGCCACCAGACTTCTTCAAGAGGAGATAGTTAGGTTGAGAAATGAGAATGAGGAGTTGAGGAAGGAAAGGGAGACCACACAGGAAAGAATGGAGCATGGGGATCATCAAGGCAGTGAGATGGAAGGGGAAAATGTAGAGTACCAACCCAGGGGCGAGGATCCAGTAGAGGGTATCACGCTGGAGGTAGTCCAGGCAATGATTGAGAAAGATAGAGAAGTGAACCGTGCGGATCAGAGGAAAAAATGAACCAAAGTGCCGCTCAAAAGGAAGTGGCTAACCTCAATAAGAATCCATTGGCAGATGCGATATGGAATTCGGAAGTGCCTAAGAGATTCAGTCAACCAAGGTTTGAAAGGTATGATGGAAGGGCGACCCAACAGATCATCTGCATCACTTTAGGCAACATATGTCGTTGTGGCAGGAAAGTAAGTATGATGGACTGCGCTGCATGATGTTCCCGGCCAGCCTTAAGGGGGGAGCCTCGGACTGGTATTACCGGTAAGGGTGGAATTGCGGCTCGGGATCGGCTCGTTTAGCTCGGCTCAAACTCGTTCATTTAATAAATGAGCCAAGTTTGAGCCTATATTATAACTCATGTAACAAACGAGCTTATGAAGCTCGGCTCGATAAACAGACTACTCGGGCTCGCTCATATATTATATGAAGAAGCGTGAGCTTTTCAAAAGCTTCGCTTAATAAGCGAGCCAAGCTTGAGAATAGTGAAGCTCGGCTTGATTAGCTCGAATTCCACTTTTAACTATGCAGACCTACTATATGGATAACTTCCGGATTGGTCAACTTTGAAGGGTGGTATTACAAAACGAAAAATTGTGGCACGGGCTTGTATATAATTATTCAGTTTCACAGGGGCTATATTGCAAAATGTTTAAAATAAAATCTATATAAAACCCCCTTTCGTATTCCGGTTTTATTTTTGGATATAAAACCCCCCCTCTCTATATCTTAGTACATCATAAGAATAATAAGTTAGTAGGGTATACAGACACTCCAGAAGTTTGTTCAGGTTTCGATCATGGTAGATTGGTCAGAACTTCCAAAAGACGTTCTTGCTTTAATAGCATGTAAATTGATCCACATCAACGATTTCATACGTTTCGGTGCTGTTTCTAAGTTATGGCGATCTGTTTATACCGAAGAAAATAGAAGCTACGTAGTCAACCGCCAAGTTCCCATGCTGATGCTTACTACTGAACTCAATGGCAAGACTCGCAGTTTTCACAGCCTCAGTGAGAAAAGAGTTTGCAATTTCCAAGTACAACTGCCTCACGACAGGTATTGCGCTGGTTCTATATATGGATGGTTGGTAACAGTTTCTGAGAATTATGAGAATTATGATGTTTGTCTTTTTAACCCATTCTTGTCTGTGGATAATGAGATCCATCTTCCTTCTTTGAAAACACTTGAAGCTCTTAATGAGGAAGATGAGATTTTCGGTGTCCATTACCTGCAAAGGGTTGCTTTGTCAGCAAACCCATCATCAGATCGCGATTTTGTTGCTATGGCAGTATACGGTCAATATGGTAGGTTAGCATTCTGCAAGCCTGGAGACAAGGAATGGACCGGATTAGATCAGACGCACACACTGATGTCCAGCGTTATTTATTTTCAAAAGCAGCTTTTCGTTTTGAATATCTACGGAACTGTTTTTAATTGTGATCTCAATCATCCCCATCCTAAGTTATCAGTGGTGGCTGCTGCCCCAGATTCTTATGGTGTAGGTCACACGATTGAAGAGAGGTATCTTGTAGAATTATCTGGTGACTTGATACTAATAAAAAGAGTGAGGGATTTCGTAGGTGTAGATGAATCGGATTATTACCTCACTCATCGATTCCTCGTTTTCAAGCTCGATCAACTTGAGGTTAAATGGATTGAGGTGAAAAGTTTAGGTGGTCGCTCTGTGTTTCTAGGTGTAAATTCTCCCCTGTCTCTTCCAGCTTTAGAGTTTCCTGGATGCAAACCAGATTGCATATACTTTACGGACGATTATACAGAGGTGTACATGAATGATCTGCCCCATGGAATTGGACCTCACGACTTGGGAGTTTTCAGTTTGGAAGATGGGACTCTTGAACCTCATTACCAAATGGATGGTGACATGATATTTCCACCGCCCATTTGGGTTGAGCCAACTTTGCTGCAGTGCTGAATTTTACCCCCCATTTCTTTCTTAGTATTGGTGTTAAGGGAATTGTAGCATGAGTTTATTATTAATTTAATTATTTATTGTGTTTGTGTTGTGATTTATTGAGTGATATATCGATCTCTGATTTATGGATATATCCACAAATGTTATAAATATTTTCATTAAATGTGATGATAGTTTTAATATGAAAAACTCTAGTGATAAAAAATGCTAACTAATTTATGTGCACATATTTAAGATTGTTATATATACCTCATGAAATCATGTTTTGAGTTCCTAATACAAGTTCAAATATAAGCTCACGGCAAAGAAATAGGGTTACTGGGTTTGAACCATACAAATTAATAGGTATACAATAATAGATTGGTTTATGAATATTAATATTTTTCATTCTCTAGTGGTTAGTGGGTTTACCATTTTTGGAAGAAACGTAGGTTCAATCTCTCTCCCACAAAGCTTAATTGTTATTAAAAAGTCTATTTTGTTAATTTTAATTTCCACACTTTGTGAATGATTTGAGAGCTAACATTTACATAACAAGTTATTGGCGCATGTTAGCCCTCAACTTGAGGGAACAAGCTTTGACTTCACACTTTAGCATAAATATTCGACTTCACATTTGAGCGAAAATATTTTTACATTTAGAAAAATGTTAGAATTAAATAGCTTTAGAGAGAACACCATACTAATTTAAGTAGATTGAATAATGGAGAGAATGAGAGAGAAATCTTATTAATGAAGTCTCCATGAATGGGAGGAGGTTACCTTTATATATAACTAGGTATGTTTATTTCCTAGATACAAGGATTACCAAGATAAATACATATCAGGAGGTGTCCCATATGGGCTCAATGGTAGACATCCATATAGGCTCATAGATTTCATAACACTCTTCTTTTGATTTCCACTATTCTTGTGGAAATTCCGGTGGATACATCTTTTGTAGCATTCTTCTGGATGCTCTATAACTATCCAATGACAGTTGTCTCATTAAAATATTTCTAAGGAAAATCCAATAGGAAAAACCAAAGTGAATGAAAAAAAGTACAACTTAACATTATTCAGAATCATTGTGACTTGCTTAATACTGTCTCATTAAAACTTTTACTAGGAAAACCTAATGGGATAAAACCTACATAAGGAAAAAAAGTACAGTGCATATGTCCTAGGACACATTCTTCAGGATGCTCCCCCTGTTCTATTACCCCCCCCCCCCCCCCCCTTTTGATAAAGACAAGTCTTTATATGGCTTGGTGGTGAACTCTGTGTATGCCGATCCCATATACAAGCTTTTGAAATGTATGTTTTGGTAGTGATTTAGTGAAGAGATCAGCAAGATTGTCACTGGAACGAACTTGCTCGACCTTCATCTGTTTATTTTTCTGATGCTGGTGAGTGTAAAAGAATTTTGGCATAATGTGTTTTGTCCTGTCTCATTTTATAAATCTTTTTTGAATCTGGGCTATACAAGTTGCATTACCCTCATAAATAATGTTGGGAATAGGGGTGGGCAATGGGCCGAGTCGGGCTAGCCCAGCCCTAAACATTTAAAACCCTTCAAATATTAGGGGGGGGTCGGCCCGCCCTAAAGTCAAGATATAGGGTCGGGTCGGGCGGGGTCACAAGTCTAAAACCTCAAGCTTACTCCTACCCTAAGCCCTATTTAAAGGCTTTTAGATTAGGGGTTTAGGGCCGGCCTATATATTTTCTTTTTTTTTTACTACATGGGTTTTAAAACTCATTTATATTACAAAATGTACAATAATCTACAAACTCAAAGTCCAACCAATCTAGTAATAATCCCGTATAAGTCCAAAAATTTAAAATGCACATCCACAATCTAATGAACCAAGTACATCGAGAGTTCGAATTTGTTTTTCCTTTGTACTCAAACCTCACTAAAATTACATTTTAAATTGAAATACATAGACAAATAATTATAATATCATTTTAAAGGAAGAAGTAATAGATATAAAGAAGAAACATAATAGTTTTGGTTAAGGGTCATGGAAGTTGTTAAAATATTTGTAATATCATAAATTATTTCTATAATAGATTCAAACAAATATAATATTACCTTTTTTTCTAATTTAAAAGTGATTCAAGCTTTGTATATGGAAATGAAAATATTGGCTTTTGAACAAGTGATGGAGAAAGGTTTGAGATTACAAATGTCATTTTTCTGACAAAGGTTGTTTTTTGGTTTCTATGTTACAAATGTCTGCTCTGTATTTTGCTTTAATGGTGTGGAAGGAAATCTTTAGTTTTAGACTTGGCTTGGATGTGAATAAAAATATAATTTATAAGAAATAAGTGAAAAAATAAATTGAGAATAATAAGTTATGGACTTTGACTTGATGATCAAAGGAATAAAGTTTTATTTTTATTAGGCTAGTGCTCATTGTTCTTCATGGGCTGTTAAGTTGACAAGTTTTTGTTATATAAGGCAGGTTATTGGAAGTACCCTTGGGTGTAAGTGATAAATTACAAAGGACAATGTTATTTTAATTGAAAATATTTAACAAAGAGTTGGACAATTATGGTATGTGTATTTATAGTGAAAGTGTGAAACAGGGCCGGTTAGGGCTTGGTTAGGGTCGGGCCTATGTTTTAGAATCTTAGCCCTAGCCCCGCCTCTAGAAGGCATTAGTACGCCCGCCCGACCTTAAACTCTGTGAGGGCTTTATAGGGCTTAGGGTCGGGTCGGTCAGGGCCGGGTTAGGGTCGTTAGGGCCAAATTCCCACCCCTAGTTGGGAACACCTGTTATAGAAGGTAATTAGCAAGAATTATGAATATGCCCAATTAATAACCTTAGCCATACACATTCACAATTAGTTTCATGAAGAGCTAAAATTTTAGAGTTCCTTTACAGTTTTACGTTCTTTTTTTGCCATCTCGTTGTTGTAACCAAAGGTATTGCTTGGCGTACAAGAAAACTTAAGGAAAATATTGTTGGTCAAAATAGAAGTAATACTAAGGTGTTTACCCATTTGAGGGGTTGAGCTGAGGGAGAGCATGTAGATTTTGGGCACATCATTTGTAGAATTGTAACAGGCATGTAATGTACGAAAGCAAGGTACCTGGGTCTCTCAAGGTGCCACGAACGGAGTAACCTCGAGATAGGAGCAAGTGGATGAGCCAAGATGCCTGATATCCTCCAGCTCCTGTCACACAAACTACTCTTTCCCCCTCGGTTTCCACCATGATGACTTCCCTAGCTATCTCTTTCTTTCTTCTTTCTTCTTTCTTCTTCTTTGAATCTGTTATGAAGCCCAACGTGAAGAACAAGAGTAACTAAAACTATGTCGTTTAAGGGTGGAATTGCGGCTCGGGATCGGCTCGTTTAGCTCGGCTCAAACTCGTTCATTTAATAAATGAGCCAAGTTTGAGCCTATATTATAACTCGTGTAACAAACGAGCTTATGAAGCTCGGCTCGATAAACAGACTACTCGGGCTCGCTCATATATTATATGAGCGAAGCGTGAGCCTTTTTTCAAAGCTCGCTTAATAAGCGAGCCAAGCTTGAGAATAGTGAAGCTCGGCTTGATTAGCTCGAATTCCACTTTTAACTATCAAGAAATTGGGCTAGAGAGTCTCATTTAAAAAAAAAAACAACTCTAAAGCCCTATCCATAATTTTTTTGGGTTTTAATACCCCTACATTGTTTTTATTCGCCATAAGTGTTTTTTTATAGAAAATCTTTAGAATCTAAGCTTTTGATTCGAGACCAGGTGCCACCTGTTATTTTTTAATATAAATTATTCTCTTTTTCACCCTTCCAAGATAACTACTTGTAGATAAGATAACTACCAGAATAAAGATTGAATAAGATAACTACTTTTAGATAAGATAACTACTAGAACAAAAAGAGTAGATTTTGGGTTTGAATAGAATTTAGCAAAAAGTACCGTGTATTGCTCCAAAAGTTAAATTTGACACTACCTGTTTTCATCCGAATGTGGACGTTATAAACTTATACATTTTAAAATGCAGATGCACCATGTTATAAACTTATATATTTTAAAATGCAGATGCACCACGTTATAAACTTATATATTTTAAAATGCAGATGCACCACGTTATAAACTTATACATTTTAAAATGCATACACACCACGCATTTTAAAATACAGATACAAAATGCATTTGATTATTTATTTTGTGGGTTTGATTAACTACTATTAAATGAAACGGGTTGGTTTAGAGTTTATTGTTTATAAATTTAGAATATAGGGATTAGGGTTTAGTGTCTTAAGGTTTAGGCTTTAGGCTTAGGGCCTAGTTTATAGGGGTTAGGGTTTAGTGTCTTAAGGTTTAGGGTTTATGCTTTAGGGTCTAGTTTATAAAGATTTTGGGTTAGGTGTCTAGTGGTTTGGAGTTTAGACTTAACGACTAGTGTCAAATGCCTCCACAAAATATTGGAGGCATAATATTTTTAGTTTTTTTCATTACCGAAAAGCTAGTGTCTTGTGAGGATGTACTTTCAGCCAGATAGCATCTGGGCCACTCATATATAGGCACAAAATCTTGGTGTATTGCAGCAAAGAAGTATTGTCCAAGGGCTCTCATTCCCACAAGACTCATACACTCGATGCACCCTAGATGCCCTCTTTTCATTATATGCATTTTTAAATGTGAAAGGTGTAGTTATAAGTGAATTTTTTGTGTGAAATTTAATTTTTTGTTTTGTATCCCACTATATATGTTACTCGGTAGATAGTCGGTTATGTTTGTTTCCAAGTGAGGATATTTTCGTCTATTCCTGGTAAAGTTGGATAACAGGTGGTTAGTTCCATATTCTGGTCAAATTGGGGTATTAAATTCTAAACAAATTTAAGAGGAGTCTTAGGACTACTAAATATTTATAACTAACTCCTCTAGACTAATTTTATGTTTTAACTATGCAGACCTACTATTTGGATAACTTCCGGACCTGTCAATTTTGAAAGGTGGTATTACAAAACGAAAAATTGTGGCACGGGCTTGTATATAATTATTCAGTTTCACAGGGGCTATATTGCAAAATGTTTAAAATAAAATCTATCTCTACACTATATGATAGCCGATCTTTAGGAGGAAAATTTATCAACCGAACTGTGTATTTGTAATCTCTCTATTTTATGATTTTAGAACCACCTCCTTTAATTATTCTAATCAGCTCCCTCTTTTTTAAACAATTTATCAAAAACTCTCTCACTTTATTGAAATTAGAATTAGCTTCATATTATTTAAAATAATTTAAAAAACCTCATTCAAGTCACTCAAATTATATTCAACCCCTCCTAATGTTTTTATATTATTTTTTAGATTATAACTAGAATTCAAAAAATCATACTATCATAGAGATGTTAGAGCGACAGGTTTAAAGATTTGAAAAAACACCAATGGGTAGCACGGTTCGCATACTCGTATAAAATCAAAACGTTGCCCTATTTTACATACGGTTCGCATACTCGTATTCCGGTTTTATATAGTTCTATGTGGTAGTTTTATATATCTCTATTTTTCCTTCATTCTGTTTACAATACCTTAGCCTATTCGTTATTGGTATTTGATTGGAAATCAAAGTTCTAAGTTTTATATTTTTAATTTGTTTCTTTATTATTTTCTAAGGAATAAGGAAATCAGAGATTGAATTGAGCTCTGATTCCCTTTTTAGAGATTGAATTGAGCTGTGATTTCCTTTTATATGTTGAATGTTTTTCTTTTCTTTTCCAGCGTCTTTTCTGTCTACTTTTCTATGATCATCCTAGCCATTTTACTTTTTGTTTAAACTATTTTTGTTTCATGGCAATCAAAAAGTGTTTAAGTTATTGTTGCTTTATGGCCATCAATTTGCTGTTTTTTTTGGAGTATTTTGTCTACAAGATCAAATTAGTATTTGACCCAATCAAATTGGTATGGGTTTTCCGTAATTCTCTCTATATCTTAATACATTATAAGAATAATAAGTTATTAGGGTATACAGACACTCCAGAAGTTTGTTCAGGTTTCGATCATGGTAGATTGGTTGAGTGGTCAGAACTTCCAAAAGACGTTCTTGCTTTAATAGCATGTAAACTGATCCACATCAACGATTTCATACGTTTCGGTGCTGTTTCTAAGTTATGTCGATCTGTTTATATCGAAGAAAATAGAAGCTACGTAGTCAACCGCCAAGTTCCCATGCTGATGCTTACTACTGAACTCAACAGTGATGGCAAGACTCGCAGTTTTCACAGCCTCAGTGAGAAAAGAGTTTGCAATTTCCAAGTACAACTGCCTCACGACAGGTATTGCGCTGGTTCTATATATGGATGGTTGGTAACAGTTTCTGAGAATTATGATGTTTGTCTTTTTAACCCATTCTTGTCTGTGGATAATGAGATCCATCTTCCTTCTTTAAAAACACTTGAAGCTCTTAATGAGGAAGATGAGATTTTCGGTGTCCATTACCTGCAAAGGGTTGCTTTGTCAGCAAACCCATCAGCAAATCGCGATTTTGTTGCTATGGCAGTATATGGTCAATTTGGTAGGTTAGCATTCTGCAAGCCTGGAGACAAGGAATGGACCGGATTAGATAAGACGCAGACACTGATGTCCAGCGTTATTTATTTTCAAAATCAGTTATTCGCTTTGAATCTCCACGGAACTGTTTTTAATTGTGATCTCAATCATCCCCATCCTATATCAGTGGTGGCTGCTGCCCCAGATTCTTATGGTCGAGTTGACGGGACTCAAGAGAGGTATCTTGTAGAATTATCTGGCGACTTGCTACTAATAAAAAGAGTGAGGGATTTCGTAAGTGTAGTTGAATCGGATTATGATTACCTCACTCATCGATTCCTCGTTTTCAAGCTCGATCAACTTGAGGTTAAATGGATTGAGGTGAAAAGTTTAGGTGGTCACTCTGTGTTTCTAGGTGGAAATTCTCCCCTGTCTCTTCCAGCTTCAGAGTTTCCTGGATGCAAACCAGATTGCATATACTTTACAGACGATTACATAGAGGTGTACATGAATAATAGTCTGCCCCATGTAGTTGGACCTCACGACATGGGAGTTTTCAGTTTGGAAGATGGGACTCTTGAACCTCATTACCAAATGGATGGTGACATGATATTTCCACCGCCCATTTGGGTTGAGCCAACTTTGCTGCAGTGCTGAATTTGTCTTACCCCCATTTCTTTCTTAGTATTGGTGTTAAGGGAATTGTAGCATGAGTTTATTATTAATTTAATTATTTATTGTGTTTGTGTTGTGATTTATTGAGTGATATATCGATCTCTGATTTATGGATATATCCACAAATGTTATAAATATTTTCATTAAATGTGATGATAGTTTTAATATGAAAAACTCTAGTGATAAAAAATGCTAACTAATTTATGTGCACATATTTAAGATTGTTATATATACCTCATGAAATCATGTTTTGAGTTCCTAATACAAGTTCAAATATAAGCTCACGGCAAAGAAATAGGGTTACTGGGTTTGAACCATACAAATTAATAGGTATACAATAATAGATTGGTTTATGAATATTAATATTTTTCATTCTCTAGTGGTTAGTGGGTTTACCATTTTCGGAAGAAACGTAGGTTCAATCTCTCTCCCACAAAGCTTAATTGTTATTAAAAGGTCTATTTTGTTAATTTTAATTTCCACACTTTGTGAATGATTTGAGAGCCAACATTTACATAACAAGTTATTGGCGCATGTTAGCCCTCAACTTGAGGGAACAAGCTTTGACTTCACACTTCAGCATAAATATTCGACTTCACATTTGAGCGAAAATATTTTTACATTTAGAAAAATGTTAGAATTAAATAGCTTTAGAGAGAACACCATACTAATTTAAGTAGATTGAATAATGGAGAGAATGAGAGAGAAATCTTATTAATGAAGTCTCCATGAATGGGAGGAGGCTACCTTTATATATAACTAGGTATGTTTATTTCCTAGATACAAGGATTACCAAGATAAATACATATCAGGAGGTGTCCCATATGGGCTCAATGGTAGACATCCATATAGGCTCATAGATTTCATAACACTCTTCTTTTGATTTCATAACACTCTTCTTTTGATTTCATCTGTTTATTCTTCTGATGCTGGTGAGTGTAAAAGAATTTTGGCGTAATGTGTTTTGTCATGTCTCATTTTATAAATCTTTCTTGAATCTGGGCTATACAAGCTGCATTACCCTCATAAATAATGTTGGGAACACCTGTTATAGAAGGTAATTAGCAAGAATTATGAATATGCCCAATTAATAACCTTAGTCATACACATTCACAATTAGTTTCATGAAGAGCTAAAATTTCAGAGTGGTTAGAGAAAGTTGATACTAAAATTTGTTTAGTGGAATGCTAACAAATGACAGCATTACCACTAAGAAATACATAACCTATTTGGGAGCCACACTTGTGAGGATTTGACATAAATCCTGAATCTGCATATCCCACAAACTTGGAACCTTTAGAATCCTTTGAGTAAAACAAACCTAAACCCGTGGTTCTACGTAGATATCTTAAGACATGTTTTACGCTCCAATGTCTTTTAGTAAGCGCTGAGCTGTACCTAGCTAACAAATTTACAGAAAAAGAAATGTCCGGTCTAGTGCAATGTGCTAGATACATTAATGCACCAATTGCACTCAAGTATGGTACTTTAGGACCCAATACTTCTTCATTTTATTCTTTGGGGCGATATGGGTCTTTTTCTGTGTTCAGTGACCGGACGACCATTGGGGTACTTAATGGATGTGCCTTGTCCATATGGAAATGTTTCAAAACATTCTCGGTGTAATTAGTTTGGTGGACTAATACCACTATAACTTCTCTCGATCTACAAACCGAGACAAAGTCTTATTTCCCCAAGGTCTTTCATCTAAAATGCCTTCTTTAGGTATTGAGCAGTTATCTCGAGCTCTTCCGGAGTTCCAATCAAATTTATGTCATCCACATAAACGGCTAGTATTGCAAATCCATTTAAGGATTTCTTTATAAATACACATGGGCAAATTTCATTGTTTACATACCCTTCCTTAGACAAATTCACTAAGACGATTGTACCACAATCTTTTGGATTATTTGAAACCATACAATGAATGCCTTAGTTTGATTGAATACATACTCCTTGATTTTGCTTCAGGCAAACCAAATCCTTCAGGGATTTTCAGGTAAATATCTTTGTCTATGTCCCCATACAAGTAGGCTGTCTGTAGCGCCCCAATTTTCTAGACGATTGAATATTCAAATAATAGAGCTCGTTCCAAATATTAAACCATCTAATAAACCAAGACGTGAGCGGTTTTGACTCACATAAGTCCAATTAGAACTAAAATATAAAACACCCCTTTGAACATCACGTTCAAAGAAATTTCGACAGAATTTCTTCTGTATTTCCAACATTTCATAAATCTACAACCTGTTATAACCTGAAAATCAGATAATATACTTTCATTTAATATATTACAACCTCAGTTGTAAACCCGACTACTAAAAGATATACTGATTTGTGGCACCGGCTATTTAACCATCTCGACAATTGCCAGTTAAATCAAGTAGTTGTAGCGCCCCGAAACCGATCTTTTACTTAATTATCTTCATAACTCCTAATTAATTAATTTATAACTAAAGACAATTAACATTATACTAAATTATTACAAAATCACTTAAAGGGAATAAATTTAGAACAAGAAAGAGTTAAAACAACCGCCTTAGCCAATCAGAGTATGCTTCACGTTAAATTTTCTTCGTGAGCACATACGCCTTTTCCCGTCTTCTGGGAGCCGGTTTTCCCTGTCATTTAACACTTTCTAACACGCAACGTTAAATGGTTAGTCAATGTAAGATAATCAAGGTGAATTACACTTATTAACAGCAAACAAGATTACTTAACTGTTTCGACCAAATATGATCAAAACACCAAGTGTTGATGAAAAAGATGAAGAACGTAGAAAAGTAATTAGAAAAATGATGGTGATCGGGGGAATGATGAGACTGTACCTTGTGGTTGCCTACGTACCCAAATTATCAGTGGGATCAAGTCTCAAGAACGTAGTTCTTTATGAAAAATAGTTTTGTATTTATATGTGTAGAGTAGAGATTTCTTGTAGCTCAAGTAATTGTAATTGAATATAACTCTTAATTGATAATTATCTCATTGATAAGAAAACGAATCTAGACATAAATTAATGTACATAAGTGGCAAGCCATGTGGCTAAGGTTCAGCCTTAGACACATAAGTTAATGGGCCTGTACATTGATCCATGATATTGCGAATTGGGCTTTAGCCCTGTCGATTAAACGAATAAAGTGGAGACCCCTACTAATGGACGTTTGCCACGTAGGTGGGGGTCGAAACACCGCCCCCTCTTTGGCATGCGAACAAAGTTCATATGGCAAAGAAGAAAGAAAAATGAGCGGAATGTATAACGAAGTGTCGTGCGAAAAGAAATAATTCGAAAATTGACTGCCAAAAAAAAATCGTGAATTATCGGAAACGAAATAATGTCAAACTAATGTATACGGGACGCATTGTAGTTAAAAAATGGCTGAAAAATGCACACAAAAAAAAAATTCAAACGAAATTGATTGCTGAAAACTGTGCCGAACGCATTACGTAACAATACGAAAGTTGATTTCGACGACGCGTACCACCGGAATAGCGATACTAGGATTAGACCGTTGAAAATAAACGTAGGGGCAATATAATAATAATAGTAATCAAAGGAAGTTAGCTACTAATCGGACTCAAAGTGTTCGGATGAGATAAGAATTGAGAGTAGAGATGAAATTGGAGTTGGAGAAGAATCCCACCAGTACTTAAGTCGGTTTGGATAATAGAATTAGATAACACATATACCACTGAGTCGCCCACCGTACCATAAACTGTTTTGGATGAGTATTGTGCTTGTCTATTTATACGGTTTTAAAATTGATAGTCACCCACTTTTTCGGTCTCCTCTGCTTTAAGGTACCTTCTTTCCTCATCTTCTTCTTTCTTGCCTTGATGTATATGGTGTCGTGATTCTTTACATGCAAAGATCTTCCACATGCTAGGGGAGACGGATCATGCGTCTAACAGGAGCATCTCTTTCTCTTGCTTGTCTCGGGCTGCCTTAAGTGCCAATGCAACATTGGCAAACACAAATATCTGCAATGGTTTGATTGGCGCAGGAATACTACCTACTTTAGATTCTCCAAAGTCATCAATTTCAACTTTTTTAAGGCGCTTCATTGTATCTAGAGCAGACGACTGTTGTAACTGCTGATATCTTCTCGTATTGACCGTGGTCGTGGATGTTGAATGTTCCTTGAAACATATGTTCAGAGATTGCAAGTTTGGATAACTCCTTAGCAAAGAGATTATCATATTGACATGGTGCTTGGTAGGGGACACTTCAACCTTCAGATGCTTAAGGCTACCACATTTGGTAGGAAGACGAGGTAATAAATCTGGATCCCTGGAGATAATCTCTATAAAGAAACCACATAAGCTTAGGGTGGATACATTACACAGCCCATCAGAATCTTATTCAGACCTTCATAAAGAAAAAGGTGAAAATCTGTTTCCTCATTGAACTCAAAATTTGCACTAAGCAAAGAGGAAAGGGTCTCTGAGCTAATGTTTGACGGTTTGACTCTGTTGAATTTGATTTCTTTCAGATTTGGTCTTGTGTGGTCCGATGTTATCTCATCATCTTTTCAAAGTGGAATCTCATAACTGAGCTGTAGTCCATCTACTTCAAGTGATCCATGTGAATGGGATTCCTATAGACCTGCTGGAGAAGATGGTGAGGGCGATACTGATGGCGCCAGCTCTCAAAAACTTGTTTCAATCACACACGATACGGTGCAGCGCCAAGAAGGGAAGGACACCGTACCTGTGTTGCCTTGATCTGACCCGGTTCACCCTTGTGGAGTTAGTAAATCTGGTTTTTGAGCAATCTGACCCGATTTTTTTTTTTTATAATTTTTTGCAGGTAGAAACGACCGTACTATACTGGCGAAATATAATCGAGAAGAAGAAGATGCGTTGACGATCATAGACTTGGTGAGGTGGAAAGAAGGTGACAAATATAACGAATACACGAGGCCACGACATAATCTAGCTCAGGATCGAGCAGCTTCAAATTGGATCGGCTAGGATATTAAGCTTAAATTATTGAGTTTCGATAAAACTTAAATTTGGCCTGTCGAAGAAGACGAAGAAAATGGAGAAAAGTGCGGAGAATATGACAAAGCGGTGTCGGAAACAGATATGTTAGTATTTTTTTTATCAGTTATCGTAAAATTTTGGTTAAGTCTGAAAAATTGACGAAAAGATTTGTATTTTTGTCGCAGGTTGAAACGGAGGAATTACGAGCAAAAGATATTGACAAAAAATTTCGAGTGGAAAGATCTCAATGCCTTAGAAAAAATAAAGAAGTTGAAGAAATGTTTTGCTCAAGGTGATCGCGCCGCAATGCCGTAGAATAAATAAAGAAGTCGGAGAAAATTTTTGCTCAGAAAAATCGACGAAAAGTGTCTCTCAGAAATATCGGCCCAATGCCTTAGAAAAAATAATGAAGCTGACGAAAAGTTTCGTTGAGAAAGAGCGGTGCAATGCCTTAGAAAAAATAATGAATGCGGAAGATAGTTGACCGAAAGTGCTAAGCGAAGCGAATGCAGATTTCGAAGAAGAAAACGAAGATTTAATCGAAATAACCGTGAAGATTTGGATGAGACAATTGATTAGGTAATTGTGTGAATGTAATATCATAGAGCTAAAACTTCTTTTGATGAAAAATAAAAATAAAAATGGGTTTGCTATTGAATATTGTTGTTGTGTCAGATAACATACCTGCGGAAAACTGACAATGTTGTAGATTTATGTAGTTGAAATGAAATAGAACGAGACGCCCAATGCTAACTTTAAGTTTGCAAAATTAGATTGAGCGAAAAAATGCTCCGACGCAGAACTGACGAAACGAAACGGGGAACTTCATTAGATGTTGACATAGCGCGAGTAACCGACTAAACGAGCGTAAAATCGTTCAATTTAGACTGACGAAATTAAATGTGGTAAGTTCGTCAGATTTTGTCGTAGCGATAATACTATTAAGCGAAATGAATAACGTTCAACTTTATTTGCCGAAATTAAAGCGTGGTAATTTGTTAGATTTTGTCGGAGCGATAGTAACGATAAGCGAGCGGCGTAAAAGCGTTCAACTTAGGACCGGCGAAAATTAAACGTGGTAATTTCGCCCGGATTTTGTTGTAAGTGATAGTAACGTGGTAATTAAGCAGATTTAAAAAGCGTTCAACTTAGACCGAAATTAAACGCGTGGTAATTTCGCCAGATTTTGTTATAGCGATAGTAACGACTGCCGGCGTAAAAGCGTTCAACTTAGATCGACTAAATTAAACGCGTGGTAATTTCGCCGATTTTGTTGTAGCAATAGTAACTAACTAAGCGGCGAAAAAAAGCGTTCAAACTTAGCGTGGTAATTTCGGGCGGCTAAACATGGTAACCGTCATATTTTGTTGTAGCGATAGTAACTCATAACTAAAGCGAGCATAAAAGCGTTCAAACTTAGATCGACGGTTAAACGTGATAACTTCGCCGATTTTGTAAATGAGCGATAATAATGTTGCGATGGAAACAAAATGATACCATTAGAACTGAAGTGAAAGAAAGACTTTATTGAGCACAAAATCTTGAAAAGTGCAAAAATAATAACGGAAAAGAAACTATTGAACTGGAAATAGACGAACAAATTTTTTGTCCGGTTTTTCGTTCAACTTGTTTATTTTGTCCGCTCCCTTAGTAAAATAATTTATTGCGACGAGCCAGAAACAAACACTGTCAGGGGCTGTCGGAAATAAACCAACAATGTCAAGGCTCCATTTCGCAAATGACCAAGGTTTATGGATTGGATGACGCTTTGTCGCGGGAAGTTGACCCATATCATATATCATGTGTTTGACAAGGCACACACTTCTCGGACAAACGCTTAACATCCTTTGGCATGTATGACCACCAATACCATTGGGTCATTGTGATGTGAGCGAGACCGCCCGGAGTGGTGTTCACATAGTTGAATGAATTTCTTCGAGGCCTAGTAAATTGTTCGCTTACGCCCAAACAACGAAGGATAGGATTGAGACTTGTTTTGCTGATGGATAGAGTTTTTAGTCATCGAATTCATAAGCATCGTCCACCGTGATGATCGTCGTCGGTAGATACCGAGACATTATCGGTCAAGCTTCGTTGGAATCATCTTACAAAGATAAGTATTTAATCCGGTGTTGTCATAACAAAGTGGCGACTTGATTTTCCACGGATAAGTATCGCGATAGAATCGGGATGCCTTACATTATAACGCCGGATAATCGCGGTAATGATAGATGTAAAATTTCATGCAATTCGTTGAATGAAGTCTAAATAAACGTACATTCTATCATTGCGAGCGCATATTATCATTCAAATTGGCTAACGACTAATTTAGAATAATTAATCGTGAACTTAGTAAGCCCCGGTGAAGAGTTGTCGCGATACCACAAATGAGCAGGTTTAGGACTCGGCCATATTATTTGATGCGTCAAATCCCCAATGTAGAAACCTCTCAATTATGTCTTCATTCAGCTTCAAGATGACACAAACAAGACCGGAGGCGGACTTATTATGCGAACTATCAGTGTAAATCTAGCAATTAGTTGATATATCCGATAAATATTTCAAGTCATCGCCCCCGGGAGATAATGAAAATTAGAGATCGACGTTTTCCTCATCGAGTAATGCTTTCGACATAGGAATATCATCAATAAGAAAATCAGTCATTAGCGAAACCAAAGTTTGTCTCTGTTTAATTGTATGAGTGTCAGAGACAATGTTGTAAACACTAAGGTAACTTTTCCATTCTGCGACTCGATCCGTAGACGTTGCGAAAAAACTTGCGCAGTGGATATTCGACAAGTATAAACTTCGACTATTCCGTCTTTGAAATAAGCTTAAGGCGTCGACAACATGAAACAAGGCGGTGTAATATTTTCAATACAAGAATGCCTCGAGACATATGGCCGGACATTATCCGCAACATATGACGAAGAATCGTCGAGGCAATAACCGTCTTTGAATAATTTGGCGCATCGGTAGAACGGTAGCCAGGTCGTATGCAATCGGATGTTGAAAAGGAATAGGAGGGAGTAGTTCGATACCGCCAGGTTGACCTGGAACCGCACATTCGCGATGATCGTCAGTAAGTGCATCGAGAACTTAGGCTCATCGAGTATTCATCATAACTTTTGTAGAACGTGATCGTCGGTTTTGCATAAGAACCGCAGACGGTGCCAATTATGTTTCGACCAAATATGATCAAAACACCAAGTGTTGATGAAAAAGATAAAGAACGTAGAAAAGTAATTAAAAAAATGATGGTGATCGGGGGAATGATGAGACTGTACCTTGCGGTTGCCTACGTACCCAAATTATCAGTGGGATCAACTCTCAAGAACGTAGTTCTTTATGAAAAATAGTTTTGTATTTATATGTGTAGAGTAGAGATTTCTTGTAGCTCAAGTAATCGTAATTGAACATAACTCTTAATTGATAATTATCTCATTGATAAGAAAACGAATCTAGACATAAATTAATGTACATAAGTGGCAAGCCATGTGGCTAAGGTTCAGCCTTAGACACATGAGTTAATGGGCCTGTACATTGATCCATGATATTGCGAATTGGGCTTTAGCCCTGTCGATTAAACGAATAAAGTGGAAACCCTACTAATGGACGTTTGCCACGTAGGTGGGGGTCGAAACACTTAACGACTTACCTTTCAGCTACATCGCAATGCTTGGCGTACCGTTTTTCTTATAAAATCTCCCCGCGTACTTAAGTAATTTACTTAACTAATTGAACAAATATTTAAGAAAACACTTAACAATCAACGTTAATAACTATTGTTAGATATTACGTACTCCGAGATTAAGATCATGCTTAACACGAAGAATCATATGTTAAAACTAAATTAAACAGTAATAACATATATAGAATAACTGATTAAGGGGTTGGGGTTTTCCTATGGAAGCGGTTGAGCCGGGTGGCTGCCTACGTAACCATTTCGGGATCAAGCCAATCGTAGTTCTCCTATTGGGGTGCAAGGTTCTATAGGAATGGATTTAGCTGTTCCGATGAGAAAGGCGGCATGGGTTCCTCACTCCTGTTCCAATCATGTAACATCCACTAACTGATTCTCAACCTTGAATCGGTATTCTACATGTACGTCACTTCACTTTTAATCTTTCGAGGTTTCCCCGAATACTCGATCAAACAAACAACTCTCAATACCAATAAAGAATATTAACTTATTTATATTTGAACTAGCCAAAATATTAACTTCTTGAGAGCATACGATGATCCCTTTATTCAAGTGGTTGAAAAACCCAGTTTGTCATATGTTGCATCATCTAAGCCTCATGAAGAACAACTACTACCACACTCACACTCTCTTGGACAATTCAAACATGTCGGGTTATTACATAAATTCCATGATGGTTTACATAAGATTTCTCTTATCATTCTGCATCTTACACTCCAAATGCATAATTTCATTCTGTTTGGGGGTAAATGCTTTCATATGTTTTCCTATAAAGATCTCTAACTATTTAGACTATTAGTATATAGTTAACAGCATATCATCCATCTCATATGTATAGTCTTAGGGAATCTGACTTAAGACGACTTTACATATAGTCTTGAATATCTTACTATAAAATATTCATGTTATATTTTCTCGATGCATTCCATAAGAGTGCATCATTAAGGTAACCGGACCACTCCACTTGGAGTGTGTGGTTGTAAGTGCCAGAGCCTTGAGTCCACGTATATCTTGCATATTCCACGTTAGCACTTTAACTCGCCGTTTGAGTAGTGTACCCCTATGGAGCAAGTATACAATTTTTTTATTTCTTTATTTTACATTTCTTTTTAGAATAGCTTTTCCTTTTCCGTCATTCCCATTTACTTTCATTTCTCTGCTTTCTGTTTTTACGTTTTTTGTCTTACATAAACTCTTTCCTCACCTTTGACGCTGAGTAGTCTTTCCTATATAAAGAAGAGATGTGAAACAAAGCAGAGGGCGATGGGGATTGAGTGCAGGTGACTTATAGTTGTTTTTCATGGTTGTTTAACATGATTCATCTTATATAGGCATGCCAAACCATGGGATGGTTGGCAACTGTAGCCCTTTATTTTCGAAAACTTTTTCCTTCTGTGGGTGATTTCTAGTTGTTTCGAGTTTCGTCTTACAATCTAGTTGGAATGGCTTTAACTAGGGCTAACTAGAGAGTAGGAGAGGAGAGACTAGATTATCTAGAAATAGAGCTAGTCCTTTTCACTAGATTTGCCTACTTGCAAAACAATAGGTGGAAGATCTAGGGAGACCAAACCATAGGATGGTTCGCAATTTGAGACACCTAAATTCAAAAATCTTTTCCTTCTATTGGGAGGATCACTTTCGTCATAGTGATTTTTCTTAGTAGTTTTATAGTTATATTTTTCTGTCATAGTAATTTAGGAACAAAAAACCAAAAAAAAAACAAATGTTTATTTCTTTCTTTAATAAAAATGTTTGTTTTTCCTTTGCTTATAATAGAGGATTCTCGATACAACAATAGTCATGTGATTTTCTAAAACACAGGCAATGGATTCCACATAGACCAACCCTTAGAAGTACGCAATCTCTATTTTTTTAAAGGCGGTTTGAGGATCAGTTATGTGTTACTAAGGGTCGCCCATATCACCATGATATTCGTACAAAATATCTTACGTCTTGCACAGTAAATCCTCCAACACACATAACTGAAGCCACAGTCTGGCTGGATTGGGGTAAAAAAGAGCCGACACTAAAGTTGCTTATGATCACCTATTGTGGTTTTTTTCAAACTTAGCTTAGAAATCACTGCTTTTGTACGAGTTATCTTTAAAACATCTCTACATAGTTTTTCAAAAACTTGAGGATATAAAATTTTAAAATCTTACGTCCCAGAGTAACAAAATGATACTGGATAAACGTATTATTTTATTCTCTTGTAAAAACCCTATATATGGTTAGAGATACATTTAGATTGAGAAAAACAATCTTTAAAAAAAAAACTAACAATTTCATAGTAGACATATACTAATATACCTAATATATTATATATTAATATACTAATAGACATAATATAGAATAATTACATAACTTTCTATTTAGATAAACCATGTATTTCTTGTTCTATATACAGCAATCTACACTCCAAATTTGTTTGGGGGTGGTATGTTCTCATCACGAAGAAAAGAGTACAGGTTACTGCCGTTTTTGCTCATGTTCCTATGGTAATCTATTTCATTTTCTTCATACTTTGAGGACAAAACATATTTCTATTTGGGGGTGATATAGTAACATTCTGCAAAAACTAGGCATTTATTATATAGCAATTTTTATATTAGTATATTTCTTTCTTTCTTAAAATATTTTCGAAAAGACCAAAAATGGTTTTTCTGTTTAGTTTTAAAGTCTTGATTCCTTTTTCTATGATGAATACATGGTCTAGAAGTCTCATTATAGTAATAGAGTAAATATTCGTTCTTCGAACTTAGATTAATATATATACAATTGTTTCTGCATCTTTTCATAAATGGCATGCATCAACATTTGATTGTATATAGCAGTAAGTTTCCGAGACCAAGGTTAGAACAACTAAGTTCCATATCCTGTAAGAATTTAGCCAAAACTCCCAAAAGCCTCATCTGAATGATTATTGAGTGATAACACAAGAATGTCCGGATAGAAAGATAACACATCCATTTGCTTGATCAATTATTGATCATATAATTTGACTAAATTGAAACATTATAAGAGGATAAAAACGTATATTTGGAGACTAATCAAAAGTGTATGGAGACGGTCGAATAATTAATACGTAACTGTAAGGGTTATTTAGGTTTTGGTCTTACTTATTATGGGGTATTTAGGTTTTAGTCCTAAAATTATCGATTATTAGGTTTTAGTCCTACTTCCATCTATTGACCTTGAGTCGTCTCAGTTGACCGTGGTAAACCATTTTCTAATAATATATTTTTTGATTTTTTTACAAATGGCCAAACTACACTTGAGCAACACGCTTAGGGCAGGGATCGGGTCGGGTTCGGGTCGGATATGGCTATATCCGAATCCGAATCCGAATAGTTTTACAGTATCCGAACCCGATTATATCCGAAATTTAATATCCGAACCCAACTAACCCAATCGGATAACACTAAAAATTCAAAAAAAAAATCCAAAAATTATATCCGAATCCAAACCCAAACCCAACATATCCGACCCGAATACATGAACGGATATGAAAATTGACCCGAATCCGAACCGATGTATTCGGTAATCGGGTCAGGTCGGATTCCCTGTCCTAAACACGCTATTTTATATATTGAATTGTTTGAACACCACGTGTCGAACAAATTTTCCCACCCCCTAATTCTATAAATATCGTAATTGGTTAGAGAAAAATTTTCTAGCCACATTTAATATGAACATTAACAATGCAAACCCTAACCCCAGCACCCGCCGCCGCCGCTCCTCACGATCCGTGTGCAATGTCTGCAAGAGGATTGCCCATTCTGCAAACGGACTTGTCCAGCACGCTGCTTCTCATAGAGGATACTCCATGTGTAAAGCACCGGCTGCTATTTCTTATACAAATTACCGGGGGATAAACGCATCCATGATTCGATATCCCACTAAAATGGTATCCTCTCCGTCGTTATCTCTCTTTTAAAATAATAAATATCTAGGGTTTGTAAGGTTTGCCATTGATTACATTATTATTACTAATCAATAAAGGAAGAATTTCTTCATATTTATAGAGACGGGGGACATAATTTACATGGATATCTGTGTAACGGTTTCTGTTCTAGGGTTTACATATACACATAATTGTTGTTATACTTTTAATTGAAAGACTATGTCTATATATATCTACATAATCTAATCCACAAATCTACAACAATTTAATAAATTGTTAACTTCCTATAATGTTATATATAAGTCTATATAACTCTACTATCATGTGGAGAAAATAATAAAAAAATTAATATTGAAAGTAAACAAAAATTTTTTTTTTTTTTTTTTTTTGGAAATTTTATTGATAACGATAACAAAATTTACAAATAATTAAGACAAACGTGCAACAAGTTGTGTTGCAAGTTATTTCTGAATTTGTTTTTTGTTTTTTGTTTTTTGTTTTTTGTTTTTTGTAAGGGGTCTAACGCTTGTTTAAGAATTGAGAGTGAAAGAAAGGAGGAAGAGATTACGGGTTTGTTATGGGTGATTAGAATTATACAAACGGACCGGTAGGGCTTTGGGCCTTTGGCTATTTGTTTTAGTCTCAATAACCCATAAAAAATTCAAAGACACATTTGTCCTTATTTAATAATTTTGAACTCAAAATAAATAGTAAATGATAATTTTGTCCTGTGTCTTGGTGGTGGTTTATGAGTGTAGTTTGATTGATGGCTATTCACATTCTAGTTTGTGTTGATGTGGTCTGCGTGTTTCTGCTTCTGTAGCATTGATATTTCTGCAACTTTCATGTTTATTAACTCCGTTGCCACTTTTGAGGCTTTAGTTTTCGGATTCTGTCGCCTGAAGTCTGAACATTAATAGTTTATGCAATTACTAAACTGCTAATCTACTAGTGAAATTTAGTGGTACATTAATTTTATCCACTCCCATCTGACTAAATTCGGTACTTGACGTATCTAATCAAATTAAACAAAAACCAAACCAGTCTCTTTAGTTCGAAATGCTAATATCTTATCGAATGAAGTAAAGTACAGAGAACCGTTTTTTATTTTATAGGGTTTTTCATCTGTGCAAGACTACACATCAATAGGAGAAACAAAGGGAGGGAAAGAAAAGATTTCAAACAAAGAAGAGACGTGCAATATACCATATTTTGGCGTTCAAAGTGAAGGTACAAAATCAGCTTCAATATCAGCCTGCTGTTCAGCGTCTGATATTGTTTAATTTGGCGTTCAAAGTGAAGGTACAAAATTTTGTTCACGTAAACAGTGGTTTACTATTCAGTGAACAATTTTTTTTTTTGTAATAATCTTTAATCAATCTTTTAAAAAACACTGCTCACACAAATAGTAAAAAAACATTGTTCACGTGAATAGTGTTTTTATTTTCCATTAAAGAATTTATTTTAAAGATCCTTACAAAAAAACTGTTCACGTGAATAGTAAAAACACCGTTCACATGAATAGTGAAATATTGTTTACGTGAATAGTGTTGTGTGAATAGTACTAACATAAATAGTGTTAACACCGTTAGTGAAATTGGACGGAAAATTAACTGATGTACTAAATTGAAACAAATTGAAACTTCGTAGTAAGAATAGGCGGGAAACAAAGTTCGGATACTATTTAGGAAAAAAAGCGAAAGTTCGTAATACCAAATAGTCATAAACTCTTTTTTATTTTAACCATGAGGCGTGGAGAGTTCTAAAGGTGTGTGTGACACCAGATAATGACACAAAAAAAAAAAAAAAGTTTACGAGGGCAGTGTGTTCCAATTTCACCATATCACAACTTTACTAGTACCATCTTGTATGTGATCGAGTCATAGAATACCACATTGAATTAAGCCATGGACTAACAGGCGTATACTCAAGCATTCCACATATAACATAATCTAAATATCATAAAGATGTGCACAGCTATAGACCTATAGTCAAACATTCCTTATCAAATTCAACATGCACTTCTCATATATTCAAGACAAGACACTTGAAGGCAATAAAGTCATGCATAAAACTATCAGCCATAGATACCCATGAAAGCCATATAGAGCATGTCAGTAGCACAAAAAACAGACTTTTCATATATAAAAGACACTTCCAACCAAACAAAGTCATGCAGGCATCAGTAGCTATATCAGACCTTTGCAATAGAAAATCTATCTCCTGAAATAATCAAATTACTTTGAGTTAATTTAAAACAAGTGGTTTGGCATCTACTAAGTCAACATACTCATCACAACATAACAATCAGGGAAAAAAAAAAGTTTTGCATCACCATTGACTACAGAGAACATATCCATGAATATTTATGCATGACCAAAGTGAAACTTGAGTTCCTAGCTCAGAATGCCAATTAAATTTTTTTGATCAAATTAATATTTTCATCACAAGGTTCTAATATATAAAATAAATAAATAACTAATAGAATCATATGATTATCAATCAAATAAATTTTACGAGCGTCAAGTGAGCCTTCTTCTCCCACTCTTTCTCTTTCAAGAACTCTCAAGCCAGTAATCTCTCACTTTGTTACTCTAACACAAAACCTCCGAAAATAGGAAACTGGTTTTAACCGACCGTCTCTCTCTCTCCACGTTTCTCTATTTAATAGTTTCGGACCTCAACACTTATGAGCTGCTTGTTGCCTATAGCTTGTGACCGAACGTCACCAAGAACCTCCTCAAACAACACTGAATACTGCATGCATGTTTTCAGTGGGTTACAAATTACCAAGCTACATAACAATTTTTAAAACCATTGCAACCACATCATTTAACGATTGGGTACTCCTTTTGCATTTATAAGGAACAACAATGGAAGATTCTAGCCCTGAAACAATAACTGCGTTCAATTAAGTTTGTTTCCTATATATAGCCCAGCCATTACCAGGAGAAAAACCTTTTTTATTGTTTTTGGAACAATAATGTTCTATGTGGATTTTCTCTCCAGATTCTATAATCATGTGGATTAACTCTGCTCTTCTTTTTATCCAAAGAAGCACACTTTTTTCCGCGGTCTCAATCATCCATGAATATGAACCAGTACATTTGCTGCTTAGGTGGACATACATGGAGTTTCTCCCCTTCTTCCGTTGCAGTGTTTCCCAAATTAGACCTGTTTCAATCAAGTCAAACGAGTTTCCAGGTAATCTTTCTTTCTTTTCTCACTCTCAATTTTGACTCCAAACCAATGGGTTCAAACAACACGATTAAGATAAAAATGCAAGAGATTTTAGCTGTTTCCCAGACTGGAAATTGCTTTTCTCTAGAAGTTTCACAGTCAAAGAATTCTAAATAGACATTATATTGATATCTCTGTACAGCTTATCTCAAAGATAGATTATAATCAAAATTTATAGATTTTTTTGTAAACACGTTGACACAAATTGTAAAAGTTTGTAATGGCGTCATTGAACCCTGGAGTTTTAGTTAAATTATTAGAAGACATGAATGATTCAGATGAAAATGTGACGGTGGAACGAAGATCACCTCTATTGCAGGTAAGAAGCATTGTACCGGTAATGGAAGAAGGCGGTCTTTGGCCAAACCGTGGCTTTTATTTGAAAGTTTCGGATTTGTCTCACGCAATGTATGTGTCGCTTCCTCATGAATGTGATGAGATGATTTTTAATAATGAGTTGCAGCTTGGGCAGTATGTTCATGTACAGAAATTGGAGTCGGCACAACCGGTTCCTATTCTTAGAGGTGTAAAACTTGTTCCTGGTGGGAAACATCCGTGTGTTGGAACTCCAGAAGATCTTGGCTTTACAAAGGATTTGATTGGTCTGTCGTTATCTGATCCTGACTCCAAATTGGAGAAGAGGCCCAAGGAGAAGCCTCGTTCTTTGAGTGCTTCTAGAACCCATCGGAGTGTCCCAGGGGATGTAAAAGATTTGCGATTTTGCTCAACACCAGTGTCTCCTATCCATCAGCCTTCGGAGAATGAATCTTCAGATGTTCTCAAGGAGCTTACCTGTATCAGCATAAGTTGCATTGATGAAGACAGTGACCTGGAGAATCTAAATACACCCTGCTTTGTAAAGCCTAAATCTGTGAGAAGGAGTTGGGAAGGGGCAAGAGCGGGTCTCAAGGAAAGGTCCGGTCGCCCAGTTGCCGCGCTTGAAACAAGATCCCTTGTTCGTTCCCGTAGTGCTTCGGTGAGTATTCTTACTTTCCATTGTACCTTCCATATATGAGTTTATGTCTCTTGTTAAACACAAGGTTTGTTTTTTTCAGCTGTCTTTCTATTGCATCCAGAGTCATCGTTTGGTATTTCAACATATCTTACCTGTAAACACCTTATCTCAACGCATCATTTTCTGTATTATCAGGTTTCTCCATATTTCTCTCGTCGATGTGACGGTTCTGATGACCATTCCAGTTGCAAATCAACTATAAAAAGAAAAACGAGTCGAGGTTCAGAAGTAATCAGTAGTTCTGTTAAGCAAAGAATTGGTATACCGAAGGAAAAGCAAGGGATCTTTAGGCCAGTGTTGCCATCGATACCAATTAGTGATAGAAAATGGGCAGAAACTGCGGTTTCTTGGGGTTCACTGCCATCAAACTTGGTGAAACTTGGGAAGGTGATATATCTGCTATATCTGTTCAAGTCATTACTGATATGACTTGTACAATTCATTTTGCTTGTCAAGGAGAGTACTGTAATGAGTATTGTTTTGGTAATTTTGCAGGAGGTGTTGCAGCACAGGGATGCAGCTCTAGCTGCAGCAGTAGAGGCTTTGCAAGAGGCGTGCGCTGTTGAGAAATTGATACAATGCTTGAGGTTGGTGATAGTACACACATTTGTTCTAATTTGTTACTCAATCTGATTTGTTAGTTCCTTTACAGTTTTACGTTCTTTTTTTGCCATCTTGTTGTTGTAACCAAATGTATCGCTTGGCATACAAGAAAACTCAAGCAAAATATTGTTGGTCAAAAATCAAAATAGAAGTAATACTAAGGTGTTTACCCGTTTGAGATGTATGAAGAAGTCAGGATAAAATCAACATAGATTCCAACGAGTGCAAGTATGCAAGAGTAAATTCGATAACATCAACTAATTGCCTCGAGTTGGTGTATGACATTCGTTGGATTATATCATCCCCAAATTGGAAAATAAGGTTGTATTCTATGTCTATGTAGCTCTGTGGTTGTATCAGAGTGGGACATCTATGAGATTGCTGCTGAATTTATGATTTATCTACCATACATGTCACTTAATACCTATTTTTAATTTGCCTTCTCAGCACATACTCGGAACTCCAGTCCACCAAGGACAATGATCCACAGTTAATGGTTGACGGGTTATTAGATCTCCATGAAGATTTAGTACAGGCCAGATTGATAACACAATCATTAGCAAAGATCAGCCCAATGAAAGCTGATAATGATGCAATTAGTCCAGGATCAATCAAGGAAGCTCTGAAGCTCACAGTGGAAAGGAAAAAATGTGCAGCTTCATGGATCAAAGCAGCCTTAACATCTGATCTTTCCCAATCAGCTGATCCTTTTAAGTCAACCAGTGACTCAGAAGAAACTATTTCTAAGAGTTTGGTTCCCCGAGGTAGATTATTTAAACCAAAGGGTGTAGGCACTGTTTTTAAGGAGAGAAAGATTTGTGAGATCCAGTTTGGACTGGCAACAGTGAAGGATAGTGCGGGTGATTGGGCGAAGGGAAGCAGTTTGTGCGTGTCCAGTGACTTGGACAATGCTTTGCAATGTGAATGTAGGAAACGTTTTTTGATTTATGTTGAAGAGTTTTTAGATGGAATCATGAGCAATACTATTTCTACTGAATCTGATAGCGAGATTGCTGGTGTGATGTGCCGGATCAAGAGAGTTGACAATTGGTTGGATGCGATCATGAGCAAAGAGGGTAGTTTGCCAAAGGATGGTTGCAAAGAGGACTCCATGTCAGAGGATGAAGACATAGAAACATGTCAGAGATTGAGGAACAAATTATACGTGGTTCTTCTGAAGCATGTTGAGCGCAGCGCAGTTGCTTTGGAGAGCATGAGTACAGCATCATAAGTTTGGCAAATCAGAAATCAATTACAATTGTGTAGGTGTCTGAAATCCTTAACTATTGAATTCTTCCTTGGAGATGAAGAGCGTGAAGAAAGGTAGACTTCCAGTACTTTACATGACTAACTGGGGATAAATGTAAGTAGTTAATCATTATTGGAGTATAAAGAATGTAAAGATAACAATCAAATTTCATGTACAGTAACGGTTGTGAAGACAGTTCCAATTATTCTTTGCTTTTGTTTGTAGTTTCACTTATTTATTGTTAACACAGTAGGGGACCTGGTTTTTTCTTCAGTTAACTTGATCATGTTAAGTGTCTGAGAATGAAATTCTACTCAGAGATTGACTATGCCGTCTGGTGCGACTGACAATCTGTCTCGAAGAATGCAATACTGATAAGCTATTTTAACACACAACCATTAGCATTGATCACATGTTTCACGCCCCAAAACATATCTCCATTGTTTTTGGCAATCTGGACTCCAAAAGATAAGCCATCATAAATTGGATAGGCCCGCAATAACTTCTAAAAGGATAAACGAAAGCGAAATACTGTACGAATTTGGACAAAAACAAGGATAAATTCATGATTTGGCCATGATAATGTTAATGTGTTTCCAATTCGATTACAAATTGCAACTCGGCGGATTTTGTCAGCAACAAGTGGGGTAATGTCAGCAATTTTTTGCACTGAGTTGCTAACAATGGCCGGATTAGAAACAAAATGACATTATCATGGCCGAATCAGGAATTTACCCCAAAAACAAATGACACGAATGTGATTTTTGAGATTGTGAAAAAATTACAATTTAAGAGCATTTCCAATACAGGTGGATTTATTTCCCCTCTTATCACTGCCACTACCACGTAGGTAGTATTTTTCAAGTTTTTCACCGTCAATGCAAAGGTGAAAAATAATTTCGGACCGGATGTTGGATTCCGTCTAGAGGCATTTTGATTGAGACGGAATGTAACATCCCGTCCGGTATTTTGTCTGAAGTTAAAAAAAAACGGAAAATCAAAAAATACACACAGAGGAATCCAACATCCGTCCAAAATTCACAACTCAACTAATATCTTGATTAAAGATTTCACCTGATTTTTTACTTGGGAAAATAGTCACAAATTTTTCACCTCTATTGAACAACCCTTTTCAACAAAAACAGGTGGCTATATAGTCACAAACCCCCCAAAACCACCACCATTAGGAATGGTCTAATTTTCTCTTCAACTTATGTTGGTATTTCTGGACAACATTTGTCTCAAACACTCAAACAAATTGGACAGTCGACACTACTAGAATTGAACTCGTAACTTAGTCTACCAAACAAAATTAAACAACACCACCAAGTTGACCAAAGAACAAAAGCGAGATGCAAAGTAAAATAAGTTAAAACACGCGGAACCCATTAAACACGTCGGTCTGTTACTTTTTATTCGGTCCAACCCCCTCCCCCCTTCAATTCGCAGCTCAAAAAACACAAGTGTTGCATCGAGATACGAGCCATGTCGTGAAAACTCCCACTCACTCAATCCATCCAAATTTTTTATCCAACCTCAAAAACGAGATGGAGAAATCAGTAGCGTTTGTGATATTACTATTTATTTGTATATCCTCAATATCAATATCAACATCGAGATTCGTGGTGGAAAAGAACAGTTTAACAGTAACATCACCAGATAGTATTAAAGGAACACATGATAGTGCAATTGGAAACTTTGGTATTCCTCAATATGGTGGAAGCATGGCTGGTACTGTTCTGTTTCCCAAAGAGAATCAAAAAGGTTGTAAAAATTTCGAAGATTTCGGTGTTTCATTCAAAACTAAATCTGGTGGGCTTCCTAATTTCGTCTTGGTTGATCGTGGAGGTACCCAAAGTTTCAAACTTTTGATTCATTATTGTTATTGGGCTAATTATTTTTATTGGGAATTTTATAGATTATTTACATAAGTTAATTGATCATTTATAGTTTTGTAGTAATAATTCGGAAACAGTTGTATTAGAAGAAGTAGAACAATTTTATGGATTGGAATGGTGTATACTTGTTTCAGATTGCTTTTTCGCATTAAAAGTATGGAATGCACAGAATGCGGGAGCTTCGGCTTTGCTTGTTGCGGATAACGTTGAAGAGCCGTTGATAACTATGGATTCGCCTCAAGAAGATGGTGCGTCGGCCGCTAAGTATATCGAGAACATAACTATACCATCTGCACTTGTTACTAAAGAATTCGGTGAGAAATTGAAGAAAGCAGTTAGTAGTGGGGATATGGTTAGTGTGAATCTTGATTGGAGAGAAGCTGTTCCGCATCCGGATGATCGTGTGGAGTATGAGTTGTGGACTAATAGTAATGATGAATGCGGTCCCAAATGTGACATGTTGATAAACTTTGTGAAAGACTTTAAAGGTGCAGCACAAATACTTGAGAAAGGTGGCTATACACAATTTACACCCCATTATATAACTTGGTATTGCCCTCAGGCGTTTACTATAAGCAAACAGTGCAAGTCACAATGCATACACCGCGGAAGATATTGTGCACCTGATCCAGAACAAGATTTTACTCATGGTTATGAAGGGAAAGATGTTGTCGTGGAAAACTTAAGACAACTATGTGTTCATAAAGTGGCAAAAGAGGCAAAAAAGTCTTGGATCTGGTGGGACTATGTAACTGATTTTCAGATAAGATGTCCCATGAAGGAGAAGAAATACAATAAAGAATGCGCTGATGGTGTTATCAAATCTCTTGGTAGGTTTCTTTATGTGTTTGTTTTCGTTCTTTATTAGAAGAATTCAACTATGAATGCTGAGATGCATATCTTGCCTCTTGACAGGACTTGACAATAAGAAGATTGAGAAGTGTATGGGAGATTCAAATGCTGACTCTGACAATCCTGTTCTGAAAGAAGAGCAAGAGGCTCAGGTAGATTTTTTTTTGGAATTACTATTTGCTCTCGACACTTGCTTTAGACATCTTATATATGTTTTCGCGTTAGTTCCTAATACCTTGACCACCATGTGCACTCCTTCAAACTTGAAATTATTAGTTCCACTTATGTAATATATATACTGATAATGAGAGTACTTTTGTGTAGGTTGGAAAAGGGACCCGAGGTGATGTTACAATACTGCCTACCCTTGTTGTCAACAATCGACAATATCGAGGTTAGCCTTCTTAATTGAAATCTCTGTGATGCATTCATGTGTTGCATGTTTGTTATTTTTTCTGTTTCTTTTAGCTTCCGTTTTTGTCTTTTGATCCGATTTCTCACCTCTAAAGTACTAATTGCAGGTAAGTTAGCGAAAAGTGCCGTTTTGAAGGCTATATGTTCTGGGTTTGAGGAAACTACTGAGCCAGCTGTTTGTCTGAGTGATGGTGAGCATCTTTTGCCACCCCGACGTCCCTAAACAAGTGACCATTGATCGTTAGTTTTGCACAATTTTTGAAACATAAAGGGGTACTGAGCATGGCTTTTCTTGCAGATATAGAGACCAATGAATGCCTGGATAATAATGGTGGTTGTTGGAAGGATAAGGTGTCAAATTTCACTGCTTGCAAGGTATAAAATATAAATAATAATCCATTAGCTTAAAATGGTTATATTTGTTTCTATCTGCATTTCACAGTTACATTTACTACTTAGGATACATTCCGTGGAAGGGTATGCGAGTGTCCCCTGGTTGAAGGCGTGCAGTTTAAGGGAGATGGATACAACAAATGTGAAGGTGAATTTCATATGCTTCCTTAGTTACTCAATAGAAACCCTTTGGCTGTTCCTGAAATGCAGATAAATTGAATGCTTTCTAGAAATTCATCTTTTAAATTTGTAAAACAAAATCTTACCGCCTTAAAAAAAAAAACCTTTTCAATACGTTTTATCAAGTTACAAGTTAATTGGTGATACTGATAACCCTGTTAATCACTATCTTACCTTGGAACCTAGCACGTATTTCTGAGGGCAACCCCCATAGCCTGAACATGCGTTAGGCCTCTGGTTTATCATTTGGATCAGCAAGATGCTGGGGAAGGCAAGATAAGACAAAGTGCCCAACCTACTCATTTCATTCTCTATCGCTTTTTAATGAGATTTGAAACAAACATCAACTTGGACTTCCTCTTCAGTGTTGACCTTCTCCTTTTGGTTGGGTTTGAAAGGGTCCTGTATTTATCAAAATAATGAAAGAGAAAAAGATCTTGTACTTAAACTACTCCAGTACCAGCTATTCTAAAATTGGGTCCATGTGTTAAACACGAGTTTCAGACTCGACTTATGTGGGCACTGTCTTCTCAAATTGTCTGGTAATGTTACATTTAGACACATCGAAACGGCTGTTCTACAAACAAGTGTTTTTCAATGACATAGATATATTTTAAAAAAAGGTAAAACATAAAATCCACGTAATAAACTTACACAACTTACATGTAACTGATAACCCCAGGAGATTATTTTCGATGATTTAGTTCATAGCATTTGCCTTCTGCTAATGAAGTTACAGAAATGTTCCATGATGTATTTGTTTTCTGCTTGTGAAATTAGGTAATCACTTTGGTACAACTGGGAAGCATAAGAAAGCTAAAAACCCAAGTAACAGTCCCTATAAGCCTATACTTATCTCTAAAAGCAATTATGTTCTTGCAGCAAGCGGACCTGGACGATGCAAGATAAATAATGGGGGATGCTGGCACGAAACTCGAGATGGTCAAACCTTTTCTGCTTGCGTGGTTGGTACTCTCTCAGTCATCCTTTTAATTGTTCTTCCTTTTACTGATACCAGGCTGATAGCATCTCATATTTTCTGCTAACAGGAAGCTGGGGGCAGTAAATGCAAGTGTCCTTCAGGATTCAAGGGTGATGGTGAAAAAAGTTGTATAGGTAAGAAATGTTGCTTTAAAGAATCTCCTTCATGCTTTTGTTATTGAAGAATAGTAAGTCATGAAGAAAATAACTAAGAAATTTAAGATACTGTGTGACAATTGATCTATTTTTATAATCAGCGTTCACTGTTATTATCTCCTTTTAAATTATTTGGGAACTACTGTGTAACATTACATATATGTTGATAGTCATGGTTGGATATTTATTTATTTAGAGTCAGAAAGTATGGCGGATTTTTCGAAAATCTTTGAACTTGCTGGCACAATTGTGCACAATATTTCGGTGTTAGGTGCAGTTCATCAAGCGAAACTGATTAAAGTAGGAATGGTTTATGAAGTCCAGACGGTTGATGACTTTGAGAACCATCTGGTTTGTACTTTTGTAGGATTCAACACACTTTAATGGTTCGCAAGACCAGCCTAAAATTCTATGGCAAGAGAACTTTAGCACGGGCACAACCACATTAGGCAACCATTATTAAGATCAAGATAGACCTCACCACACCTGAAAATTATTATATTAATTAGCATGCTTACAGATCATATTCTTTTTTCTCATCTTCTTATTTGTTGGTCCCGAAAAGATATCGATGAATGCAAAGAAAAGAAAGCTTGTCAGTGCCCTGAATGCAGCTGCAAAGATACGTGGGGCAGTTATGATTGTTCTTGTGGAGGTGACCTCTTGTACATCAAGGACCAGGACACTTGCATCAGTAAGTGTTCTATTCCAATCTGTGAATGTGTTTGCTCTCATACACTCCATCTCATCCTCATTGTCATATAATACAGGTAAGAAAGCTAGTGAGGGGAAGACTGCGTGGACAGCTATTTGGGTCATTTTGATAGGCTTGGCTATGGCCGCAGGCGGAGGATATCTTATTTACAAATACAGATTGCGAGTAAGTTTGGTTCATTCTTTCTCTCAGTGTTTGAATTGTTTCCATCAAAAGCTTTTTTGGAAATGATATTAAAACTGGACCTTCTTTGAATATCATAATGAAAATCCCTTGGGGAAATCCATGTGATATTTCATTAGCTAATATTTTTTAATTTAGCAACTCTGGCATAGATTAATCAGATTTTCCCTTAGGAATATGAAGTACTTGTGTTGGTCCATGATTGTTGATGACCTCTTTTGTTTTATCAGTCCTACATGGATTCGGAGATCAGAGCTATAATGGCACAATACATGCCACTAGACAGTCAAAATGAGGTTCCAAATCATGTCAGTGATGATCGCGCTTGAAGAAATTATTGCCAGCTTTCTCAGATCTTAAGGAAATTCAAATGATGTTGTTTGTCTTGTTCTCCATAATTTATATCCCATCATGGAAGCTCTCTACAACCGAAAGGTACTCGCGCTACAATGGGTTGCTAGAAGCATATGCTAGAGACTGCCATGAGATCTATTTGGACAGAGAAAAGCAAGGATAAATTTTGGTCTTGAAACTGTTGATTCTGGTTTGTAGTATATCGTTGTTCTCGTTGTAAGTTAAAGAACTTGGATAGCCGTTGGTAGTCTTAGGTAGATAGCAATGGTATTTATGTATAGCTTCTGGTGCTACACTTTTGCCAAGATTACGCCCCTTGTATTTCTGTTAACCTATAAATGGATCAAACATGTGGTTTATTTGATCTATATATATAAAGTAAAGTTAAATTGTTTGATAATGAATTGGGTTATTTGTCACCCATACCATCCTATGATTCCTATCTGTTGAGAACTTGAGATTACTTCTGTAAGATAGACTTCAAACCCAAGTGTCGAAAATACAGGTCCTGAGAGCAATCCAGTGACATTCCCTGGGAGGCAAGTTTTCACAAGCCAGCTTATCTTGCGAGTTAATACAAAGTAGTTGGCTAATTATCTCTCTCTTTCTCCAGGAATGGTTCCTGATAGAGGAGTTTGGAGGAGTAATTGAAGAATATTGAAAGAATTAGGGTATTTTATTCCAAAAGAACTAAAATGCTTAATAAGCTTGATCATAAATGATTGATGATTAGAAATTTTATTTCAGAAATTGATGATTAGGGTTTCATTATAAGTGGGAGTGGGAATCTCAATTTTTATTTATTATGAAAAAGTCAAAAACGGAAAAAGAAAATGAAAAGGGCCAAGCCTAAGCTGCGGAAAGCCAGAAAGTAAACAAGGGCCCAAGGTGATTTGATGTTTGCTATGGAGCTTTTGACCTTCTTTTCACAGACCCACCGGGCTTATGGACTCTGCGTTTTTCTAAAGCCAAGTCTGATTTTTCACGCGATTCTCTACTTATCTTAACACGTAAACAAACTCAAAATCCTTATGACATTTATAAGTTTTGGATTAGACTAATTTTTTGTAGATACGATTTTCTAACTATTATAAATATTGCCACAAATAATAAAAAAAATCCAAAATTTTTAAACTTAACAAATAGTATCACAAATGGTGAAAATGAATGGTCTACAATTAGCTAAATTTTGTAAATTGTTAACTATACTTAGCAAGTTTAGAATTTTTTGATTTTTTTGATTGTTTGTGACAATGTTTAGAATAATTAGAAGATCATATTTAAAAAATTAGCATAATCCAAAACTTATAAATGCCCTAACAATTTTGAGTTTGTTTAAGTGTTAAGATAAAATATATTCCTCTTCACCTTTTTTTTTTTTTTGGATAAATAAATTTTATTCAATTGGTTGCCCAATGTGGTACAAGTGTAAAGTGTTAGAGAAGCTCACTTACAACTTACAATATGCAACCAGTGCACAAGCGGACTAGATACCTCCTATGACCTCTTATAGCACTACCCAATACCGTAAAGCTCTTCTAAAAGAGAAATTACACCCCAAACGACGACTTGTAGGCCCCAAGATTCCACCCTATCACTAGCAACAATGTTATTGCTAGAGGTGCACCTAGTTAGTCAACATGATCATCTTCATGTTCCCTCTCTAGGACAGACTAAAGCCCCATAGTTTGTTCATTCCCACAGCTCCTAGTGTTATTCCCATGTATTTCCCCAGAAAGCTTTTCAAAGCCCATTCTTCCCGATACAAATGTTATTCCCAAGTTGGTTGCCAATGGCATGACCATGTATTTGATCCAATCGCGAGAGTCATCAGTGTTTTGGCATTTGTACAGTCTTTTCACAATATCACCAACATTCCTTTCATTAAGACTCTCGTTGTGCAAACTCTGATCGCTAATCTTCTGATATAGTATTGTCAATAGAGGCACTCCCAAAAACACTAGCTTCTTGGAGTCGCGGTGAATGTGGTTGATATAACGAAAGGGATGAAGGCTCCATATCTGATGTAGCCTTCTTAGTCTTGCTCTGGTTATCTTTTGAGCTATGCCTCGCCTTACCATTACGAACTCTGAAAGCAATGTCTGTAACTGAAGTTGGGCCCATTATCGGACATAATTTAATTTCCCCTTGCATTTGGACCATCTATCTCTACAATGTCTGTAACTGAAATCTCCGGAGGTCCTATTCCAGTAGCAGTTGATGGATCTGAACTACTTTTCTCTCTGCCTCCATTGGCAGATAGATGCACAAGTGGATCTGAAGCAAAAGCAGGAGGACCATGGTACTCTGCTGCTGGCAGTGAAACGGGATGACTTCCAAACAAGTTTTTCTCCAATCCCGTCTACAGACAATCAGAAGGAATGAATCAAATCATAATCTTCACAAGTAGAAACATGTAATAAGAATCTAAATGCATAATCATCTCTCTCTCTCTCTCCTTTTTTTTTTATTGTACCGGTCAATTTGAGAATTTGCATGGATAGGGTATAGTAATAGGCGTATAGCCAAGAAAAAACAGTTTGCTTCATAACTCACCTGCATAATAGTTTCCTTCAGTTTTGAGTGAAGACTGGATCCCGAATCTTTAATGCTTTTAGGAGGCCATATCTGTACCAAATAAGAGATTAGGAAAATTCGCTAAAACATTCCACAAAAAATGTCACTAAAGGTGGTAGAAGAAGAGCAAGAGCACGATATGAAACTTTGACTTGTCCAAGTTCAGTGAATTATGACAGAGGAACCAGCCCAAGTTACTTGTGATTCAGTAGACAATAAAACCAACATTACCAGACGTACTTAGTAGTCCAACTTAAAATAATGTGGTTCAGTAACTACAAGATAATTTTTTTGGTACCAACTCATATCACCCTGTCACCAAATGGCTAATGCTATTTCCAAGGGTTAAATGAATTTACCTAAAAACCCTAGTATACTATTTGAGGCCCATAGATGAATGAAATTGGCCACTCTGGAAGATATCAAGATCATTTTAGATAAAAGAGAATATATACAAACAATAAATGCCACAATGTGCTCAACACAAACCTTTTACTAGTTACTCTCTGCTAGTGCTTCACAACTTCCGCAATTAAAACAAATATATGTACTAATATACCAGAGACTCGTAATAAAGGAAAAGATAAGGTCAACTTGAGCAAGGATCAAACCATGCACGATTCTTCAAAAGGGATATGGATCTCACTGAGGTGGAACATGCAGGGCATACAAAACCTGCTGGCGCAGTGTTCTGAGGATAACTCTTAATATGGGACACCAAGCAACTTGTGTGTATGACATCTGAAAGAAACGGGAGAAAGGGAAAAAGAAGAGTTAAAACTTAAAAGACCTTGCAAGTTAAACAAGCAACGAATATATGGAGAATGAGTAACATACGCAAGCAACCCAATCGAGTAGTGTGAGAGTCACTCCCATCTTCAAGCGTGGCCTGACACAAGCAGCATGCTGGAGGCCAATCATAATCCCCGTCTATTACCCATTCTGAGTAAGTACGAACCTGAAAAAGTGCTAAAATCAATACCACTGTCAATCTAGGCGCTGGAAGGGGTTTTGGCCTACATGCTAATTTGGAGCAAACACTGATTAAAATTCTCTACTAATATCTGCATTTGTAGCTGAATGCAGCCAACCAAACAGGGAGGTTGATGATAGAAATTCAGTGTGTAAATAACTGGGTATCGAGATTACCATTCCTGACTGACAAGGGACACAAAGACCTGGGTTACCCACGAACGAAGAGGGAGAGGAGCTCAGCAACTTCAACAAAGATCCTGGTACAGAACCCCTGAATAGATTAAACGAAACATTTGCCTCGATTAAAGAATCGAGCTCACCAACTGTAACCAAACTACCTGAAAGATTGTTTTTAGATATATCTAACATTTGTAGCAAACTCAATTTCGCCAACTCTGGTGGTACCACAATCTTACTTTTCAAAATTTCCACAATCTTGATCGATCAGAGGGGGATGAACTCGAGATTGGTGAGGCTCTCAAGCAAAGCAAGTGTAAAGGTGATACAAATACCCAAACGAATCACGGCATCCAGAAAAAGAAAAAGAAATAAACAATGAGAGGCACTATGTGCTGTTTCATAGCACTATCACTGCTCCCACATCCTGGAGTTTATCAAAACTCAAAAAATACAGATTGCAAAATTCTGACTCAATAAAAAATTTTAAAAATAAAAACTTCCATTCATAGAGGTTGCACACTTGGAACAAAACTGAAAAGAACAACCACAATTAAAATGTCTAAACGTAAGAATAATATAAAACTTTAACTTTGGAAGACATTTGACAAAAACAAAAATTCCACTCGAAATGATCTAACGTCTAGATTCCTTTCAAGTTCCGAGTAAATCAAGAACCCACGCTCCACTGAGATTCTAATTAGTTTCTAGAGCCTCTTCCTCGTCCACGTCCACGTCCACCTCTTCTTCCACCGCCACCTCTTCCTCCATGGCCGCCTCCTCTTCCCCCAGGGCCTCCCAGGGCCTTATTGGCATCTGAATTTACTCTCATTTCTTCAGGCAATGGCAGTATGCAATCAATACACTTCCTGTAGCTGAAATCATCCACAGTTTCATCTTCCCTGATGATGAAGAAGCACCTACTTTTCCACATTGGATGGACACGAATTTGGAAACCGCTAATTCCTGCACCAATCTTCTTGTCTGGCTCTGGGTGCCCTTTCCTCAGCAAGTCCAGCAAAATCATGTACTCATACTGCAGAAAATAACAGTAAAATTGAGACATACCAAAGATATATAACAATATCTTAATTCAGAATGGCAACAACAAACTAGCATGACTGGATAAAGTATTCCTAATTATAAAAATCTTGTCATGTTATCTATCTCTATTTATAATCGGTGACGTCAAACTTTTGATTTTCTTCAAAAAGTAGCCATAAGTACAGCATTCTAAATGTTAGATGAAAATCAATGAATAGAATATATTTTCAATGCCGCTTTGCTCCTATAAGGAAGCTCCAATGCCAAACATGTAACAAAGGTCGCAACTAATGGAGGACACTGTGAGTTCCTCTCCGAAAGGAAACTAAAAACAATGATGTAGCATGCAAGTTACAATACAAACGCCCAGTTTCAACTACAAAGATATTTCCAATGCAAAGCATCAAAAGTTAATCAATTTTTTTTATGTGAACGTCAGTGAAAGTATTTGGAAGTAAAATTCCAGAAGCAAACCCAATTCTATATCTAAATTCTAAATTATCGATAAACGCCCTGGCCTCATATTAAAAATTATCGAAAAAAAAGTACATGAGATTATTGACAATCATGCAATGCCTGCATTTTTAAACTTTCTGATTCATATAAACTTAACATATAAGAATTTCAAAGAAAATAACACGATTTCCAAATAAGATGAAAAAGATGGTACCTTGTTGATGTCAAAGTTCATTGGCCAATAATGAACAAACTTGAAAAAGTAATTAAACATCTCAACTGATGACCCAAACTTCTTTGGCCCCAAACTTACTTCCTTCTCTCCTTCTTCTTCAACCTTTTGTTTCTTTGCATCATTCTCTACTTCTTTTCCATTCACTTCTTCTTCTTCCACTTCGTCTCTTGCCCTTTTCTGGGCTTCACCGTTATTGGCTTCTGATGTTTGTAAGTCCATGGTTTCTTCCTCTACTACTGTAATTTTCTCTGTGATTTCTTCTGCCATGTTTACTACCAGAGTGTGTGAAGAAGGGAAGGCGGAGCCTAATAAGTTTATATTGGTTTTATAGTGTTTAAAAACATGGGTTAATAATAATAAGATTTGGGCTACCCCGAGGATATCCCTATAGGGATGAGTGTGCCGATACCGTTGGATTCGAGATCCAACGGTCCGAAAATCAAAAACAAAAACCTTTTTGTTTTTTATTTTCGTACCGTTGGATCTCGGATCCAACGGTATTGGATATCGTCCTCCTCGGGGTAGACGAACTCTAATAATAATAATAAGTTTAAAGTTTAAACAGGAAAGTCTTCTAATTTCATTGGCATTTTCTCGGTTGAAATTACATTGGCATTTCTGGAAAAAGTTTTTAATCTACCACAACATCTAACTACTTTGAAATTTCATTGGGTTTGCGAACAAGGATGCGGCTAGACACGTGATGCGACTGAATTTGCTTCCACATAGAGTTGGATTTCTGCAAAATTCCGAGTTTTAGAAGCAAATTTGAAGAATTTGCATTAATTGTTTTACTTCAATGTAGTTGGATCCAATTTCTGATTTTCCATTAATTATTATTCTTTTAGGTTAGTTCAATGACAATTGTATCTAGTTTCCGATTTTTCGTTAATTATTATTATTATTTGATATTAGTTCAGTGTATTTGCATCCAGTTTCCAATTTCTCATTAATTATTATTGAGATTAGTTCAATGTATTTGCATTCAGTTTTCGATTTTTCATTAATTATTTTTTTAGGTTAGTTGAATGCTGCATCAATTCTTATCCGAAAACAAATGAAAAAGAATTGGACCGATCTCCCATTAATTATTGTTGTTTGAGGTGAGTTCACTGCATTCCCGTTAATTATTCTTTGAGATTAGTTTTAATACAATTGTATCCATCTTTCGATTTTCTGTTAATTATTCTTTAAGGTTAGTTTCATGCAATTGCATTTTTTTTTTTTTTTTTTTTTAATTATTCTTATTTGAGATTAGTTCAAATGAAGTTGCATATAGTTTTCGATTTCTCATTAATTTTTTTCTCTGAGGTTAATTCAATGCATTTACGTCCAGTTTCTGATCTCCTGTTAATTATTTTTTGAGTTTAGTTCAATGCATTTGCATCTAGTTTTTCAAAGTATGAACCGACCCTCAACTCTTCAAATATTCCAAAAAATAGATTGGTGTGGATATAGCTATAATATATATTTATTTTATATCATACTTTTTCTTAATTAGCCACGACACGTGAACACTCTAGAAACGCTTTCAATATATATATAAAGATCTCCTATGGCTGACCGGCGATGAAATCAACCAAGTAAATAAACTGTTTGGGTATTAGAGCGAGCACGATGAGAAAAAGCTAAAATCTAGGTGAACGGCTATAACAGAAACAATAACAACTTAAAAACGGTATGGTCTTGTTGTTTTCAATTCTTTCAAGTCTTTAGAAATTCTAGGTTTAATAAAAAATTATTTCTACAACAATAAGTCTAGAACTCACCTTATTATTACACTTACAAGGGAAATAAGAAGAGTAACGGAATCACCGTGTAAAAAAGTTGCAGTGAGAATGAGTGTTATTTCAAACTTCAATAGACAATGGAGAGTGTAGAACTGATCGTTTAGGCCGTGTGCACATACTCGCTAGATGGAAGCTTTTAAGAAAGCCAACTGTTGATTTCTATATGTATGCCATGCAGCACAAAAGATTACTTCGGCAATCAGCCTACGGACTGACTTATTTCAGTGCTTCAGACAAGTTCGTTTGCAGCATATATAAAAATTAGAATAAACAAAAAGAACAAACAAAACCCAGCAGAAATGCTGGTACAATTATCTGGTATATGAAACCAAACCAAGACTACACAAAATGGGAAATTAAAAAAAAAATGTCACTACGAACAATCAAAACAGTAACTTGCGTACTGAGAATGGGCTTGCGAGAATAAATAACTTCCTCCATCATGACGCCAAGAGTGCTTCAACCTTGGCAATTTGATCCTCTGCAGTCTTTGGGGATGGACTTTTATTGGCCTCATCAAACATGTCATGCTTCCACTTCTCTTTGCGTGGATTGTCCGGACGATACTCATCTCTTTCCCAATTTCTTCCAGTGTTTCTGTCTCTTCCATTGGAACCACCTGCACCACCAAACCTATCTCTTGAAGAAAAGCCAAACCTTTGTGTTTCTCCCCTGTGTGGAGGACCTCGATCTCCTGTAACTGGTTTCTCAAGTCTGTTCGAATCATGGAGGTAGCGTCTACCCCTTTCCTCCCTTCCTCCATTTAGCTCCGGATGGTTAGGTCTTTCAGATTCAGTTACTATTTCTCCTGCATTTCCAGACTCAGGCTCTAACTTCTTCTCCCTGAATGCTGGTCTTTTCCTCGCAGGGGGCGGTGCATCTGTTTCAAATTCATGGAAACGGTCATGATGCCAAATATTGTTGTCATGAACCCTGCCTTGGGTCCTCTCGTCTCTCTTACGGAAGTTTTTCATATCCACTTTATGTCCTACGAGCCTTTCACTCGTTCGCTCCTTTGAACCGCTACCCCATCCACGCTCTATTAAGAAGGCATGACACAGATATCATCTTAATAAATGATAAACGATACAAACAACAGACAGCGACAGGAGTTCTTTGTTCCAAATTGACCAATGAATTGTCATCTCTTTTCAATTTTTCATTTAAATTTTTTATCAGTTGGACTAAGTTCTGCACTGAACTAACAAGTTACCCAATCTATGCAACTTCTTTCACAAGTAGACAGTTGAATGGACATTTAGATGTCATTGAATAATCAAAAGGAAAAAGGAAGTTATGATACAATGCGCTCTCAAAAGGAAGTTATAGACAATGCATACAATTGAATAATCAATTTTTCAAGAAAAGGCACAAAACATGGACCCATATCCCCAAGAAATAAAGGATGAGGAAGCACACCAGTTGTTGCCCTTCTGCCAAAACTTCGACCGCCTTGCCCAGCACTGGCACGCTCATCATGCTGTATACAAACATGTATTGGTAGGTCTTAGATTTAATATCCCTCAAATCACAGATCTGAACAAGAATCTAGTATCACCCAATAAATGTAATAAATAGAGAAAAAGGATAAAAACGAGAATGATAACAGTAAATTACAACTGCAGATACAACTTTAAGGTTAATGGAAGCCAGAGATGAGAGTTCACTTTATCCAATAAACAAGACTTGGAAGCAAAAGTGAAGATCATGATACCAAGAGTGGGAACTGAAGTATTTATTACTTACAATGGAGCCAAACAAGCTTCTTGCATACGCTATGAACTGTCTATGCAAATGACTCAATATTTTCTTTCTTTATAGATACATGTATCACTTAGTTATCAATGCATTCTTTCTTTCTTTTCTGTCAATAACTCTCAAAGCATTATAACCCGATTATCATAAAAAAAAAAAAAAAATGATAAAAAGTAATAGATCTGTCAATACTCTGCCAAGTTTAATTTTTATCAAGTGACCCTTTGCCAGTGGTGGTGCTGCCACCGTCACGAGACCACCTTTTTCCACCACTTTTTCCCTAGTTTTACCTTCTCCCAGACACCGTCAAGCCAATGCAACTCTAGTCTAAGTAAAATAACAGGGGTATAAAAGATATACTAATCAAATCACAAATCAGTTAACCATTGCAGAAATATGATGAAATATTGACATAAAACCTGGAAATAAGATCGAGATCTGGGGACTTCAGTTGGATCAGAAAAATGCTTGGCCCCAGCATTTTGTTCATCTGCCGTCTTTTCCAATTCTGAAATAGCATTATCAGTAACTACTTTAGACTCGGGCTCTATTGGAGCTTCAAGAGGTAAAGGATCCTGCAACCGCCTACGGAGCTTTTGGTCCTTATCTTTACTGTTTAAAGTATCCAAATCATGAGCTCTGGAATGGTTTCTCTCCGATTCCGGCTTCCCGTCTCTTCTTGATCTCTTTGGGCTAGGATTAAGGACATAAAAACCATGTCAAAGGTCAAAAGCTCACTCATCCTCCACACTTTTTTTTCTCACACTAATCCTCATGTTTCAAATAACATAATCCTAATGTTTCAGGAACCGTCCCATAATGGCATTTAATCACACAATATATACAGCTCAAAAACACCATTCTACGCAAAGAATGAGAGAAGACAAACCTGGATTCTCTTTCAGTCCTGGAAAAGGAGGAGCGTTTGGTTTCTCGTCGAGACATTGTTGCTTGTACTATGACTGAAAACAGATAGAGCATAGTTTTAGTGTTTCTCAGTTCAATAAATAGAAACGTAGTAAAAACATATCGAATTTTCTAGTGCAACGGCAAGCTAAAAACCGTAATAATTACATGCAATGGAAATGAATTACAAGCTAAGCTAAGATTAAGGATTGAATCGAATAATGATTACCTGCAAGATGAACGAGTCAAAAACATAATAAATTTGGGTGTTTTAGTTTTTCGTTTGTGGTCCCTCTAATTCTCTAAATTAATGAAACGAGTGGGCCCAGCCAACCCAAGTTCACATATCTCTTATAGTCTTATCTCGATCTCGAGTCCAATCCAAATTGGGCCTTAAAACTAACCCGAGCCCAGACTCAATGTGCATCCATAAATTTAAATTTAGGCATAAACACATAAATTGACTGATAATTTCGGTTTTAGGCCTCGTTGACCAATAATTACGGTTTTAAGATAAAAACGGACTAACAGCCTGACAATAGTATCTATCATAAATAATTTCGCTATAAGGACATTTTCAAGCTGACGTATTTTTTTATTAATACTAATTATGTCATTCTCTAATATACATGCAAACACCACTATGTATATATGATATGCATTGCATATGTATACTAACATGCATACACCATTATGTATGTGTACAATATGTATGCAAATACACATGCAAACACTACTATGTATGTGTATACAACACATGCACACACCATTATGTATGTGTGCAACAAACATACAAACACTACTACTATGCATGCACACACCAGTGTGTATGTGTTCAACAAACATGCAAACACTACTATGCATGTGTACAATATAAAATAAATTAAATTTCTCATGTTATTAGTCCTAACATAAAATGTAAGTGTGTTGAGGTGGTCAAAAACAAAATTAAAAAGTTACGTGAGAGCTTTCCCCACTAGTCACAACATTTTAATTTTGATTTTGATTTAACTCATAAAAACTTAAATGAGGGCATCTTTTAGCAGTAGCCAATCCGGTTTGTCTTTAAGCCATAATTATTTGCCGACCCAAACTAAAAGCTAAATTAATCCCCAATTCTGTCCGATGGTCATGTCCTCTCCTCTCCTCTCCTCTACTATGAGGACTAGAGGTTGCTACATGTGGTTCACATCCAATGGTTTCCATACAAAATATATTTGGTTGTGTAAAACATAATATTTTCGCTTATTTTCTATACAAAATATCAGAAAGTGCTACCCCTTGAATATCTCGATGGGACATTCTTCTCTAGTGAAATTTTACGGAAATTATGCAACAAATAATTCATGCAGACATTTTACGAACAAAATTGTATCAAAGACGTGACAATTGTGCGGATGTCAATTTTTTAAAATAAAAAAATATAATTCACTGAGTATCTAAAATGAAGCATCCAAAAAGTAGACTGGGTGACTTGTTGGCTGTTGCCTTGTTGGACGCTTTAGTGCCGGACAACAACTATAAATGAGACTCGTGGTTCACAATAAGGCCCTTTTATCTTCTCTCGCTCGCCATGCGTATGCAACTATGTTTTCCTTAGTACTTTGGCCATGCGAAGTATACACGCTAAGTAAGTCCATGACATCAATGGAATAGAAAAGGTAACTCTCTTGCTGTTTCTAGCTTTATATTTAGTTCCATGCATAATATTGTTTTTGTCCATTTTCAGTATTGTTAGTTGGAAACTGTTTTCAGGTTATTAAGAGTGGGATGTGGGCATGCTATTACTATATGGATTTATGCAGTTGTATATGTCGTTTCCCCAAGTTGAAGGCGAGTTATTCATTTTTGAGTTGTATACGCTACAGACATTTTTCAATAAGATCAAATAACAAAGAGTGTGCGACTAGTTTTAGCTTTAGTCCACTCCCTTGCAAACGTAGAAAATCATTAAGTTTTTCCAAGGGTCGAGAGGCGAACAACTCGAACCGTGATAATGGTTACAGTAATGAGGAGGAGGAAGAGAGAGGGAAAGAAAAATTGGAAGGAGTTGGCAAGCTTTTAGGATTACTTGTTCCAATTCCCAGACAGGAGAATGAGAGGAATGAGGAAAATTTGAGTATCTTAGCAGCCTGTGTTGTTGGTCTCCTCACAGGCATTGGTGTCGTTCTCTTTAACAACGCGGTGCGTGGTGTGCATTCTGTTTTGTACTTTGAGTTTGTTCACTGTTAACTATGGATCACTCATTGTATGTCTATGGCTCGTTTATAGGTGCATGAGATACGTGATATTTTCTGGGATGGAATTCCTTCTCGAGGGGCCTCATGGTTGAGAGAGGAGCCCATCCAAGACACTTGGAAACAAGTTATATTAGTACCTACTTGTGGAGGTGTAATTGTGTCAGTGCTGAACAGTTTACGTGCTGCCTTAGAGCTAGACACGTCTTTTCCTCTTGGAATCCAGTTTTATAATGTAAGGGCTGCACTGAGATCATTTTTGAAGGCAGTAGCTGCTTCTGTTACCCTTGGAACTGGTAATTCTTTGGGGCCTGAAGGTCCTAGTGTTGAAATAGGTTCGTCCATAGCGAAGGGAATCAGTAACTTCTTTGCCAGAGGTGTTGGAACAAGGCTCTCTCTTATTGCTGCGGGATCAGCGGCAGGTTTTTCATCAGGTTAAAATTTTCCAATCATCTTAGTTCTGTTCCAGTTATACACTGCCGACATGATTAACTAATAAGTCATATGCATCTCTGTCTAGTTTTATTGAGATATTTTTTGCTGTCAAGCTGCTTTATAGGCTTCAATGCTGCTGTTACTGGTTGCTTTTTCGCTGTGGAATCTGTCCTAAGGCCGTCACCTGCAGATTCATCTCCGTCACTCACTAATACAACATCTATGGTGATACTTAGTGCTGTAATTGCTGCAGTAGTATCACAAGTGGGTCTTGGTACAGAACCAGCATTCAAGGTCCCAGAATATGATTTCCGGTCTCCAACTGGTAAATGTTTTCATATGATAAGATAAAGGACCTGAACCCAGCTGCATTCAAAATTTCAAACTCCCCTAAATTGCTTTGTCATGCCTTACTTGGCCAACTTCTTTCAGTATATTTGATAGATGAACATATTCTGATGTTACCATGGTTTGATACATCTTCAGAACTTCCACTTTATCTTTTGCTGGGTGTCCTATGCGGCTTAGTATCATTGACCTTATCTAGGTGCACATCATACACACTTATGGCTGTTGACATTGCTCACAAGGAAATGGCAATACCAAAGTCGGTGTTCCCTGTACTTGGTGGCTTCACTGTTGGGTTGATAGCCTTAGCATATCCAGAGATTCTTTATTGGGGATTTGAGAATGTTGACATTTTGTTAGAATCTCGGCCTTTGGTGAATGGACTTTCTGCTGATCTATTGCTTCAGTTAGTAGGAGTTAAAATACTAGCTACTTCTTTATGTCGGGCTTCTGGTTTGGTTGGAGGCTACTATGCTCCATCTCTCTTCATTGGTGCAGCAACAGGCATGGCGTATGGGAAATTCGTAAGCTATGCAATCTCCCAATCTGATCCTGTGTTTCATTTCTCCTTCTTGGAAGTGGCATCACCTCAAGCATATGGTCTGGTATGATTCTGAGAAGAGACTTTAGCTGTAAAAGTTCTTGCTAATCACTCTTAATAAAAAAAGTCGTTTATATACAAGAGCGATCAAGGTAACCAACACACTTTTAAACAAACAAGGAAGGGTCATCTTTCTCCTAATACTTTTGCTGAGGAGAGCATAACTTAATCTCTTTTTCTTTTTGGCATAGTTTTTTGTTTAGCATAACTTAATCTTCATAGGAGGCTCTTAGAGTTAAAGATGTTTTAGGCCATACAAAGCCTTCTAGAGTTTAGAACTAGGGCCTTGTTTCACTATTTTCACTTTTTAAATTATAAAAGAGAAATGATTTGCGAGGGGTATCTCATAACTCGGTATGCTTTATAATCACTAGGTTCTTCATACAGGTGGGGATGGCTGCTACTTTGGCAGGAGTATGCCAGGTACCCCTCACTGCAGTTCTGCTTCTTTTTGAATTGACTCAGGACTACCGCATTGTTCTACCACTACTAGGAGCTGTTGGCCTGTCTTCATTGATTGCGTCGGGTCAGACAAGAGGAAAGGATACTGTAGATAAAACTGCATCGTTTGCATCAAAGGGTAATGACATTGAGGAAAGTAGAGATTCGATTCTATACTCAGGCATGCCATCTTCCAACTCTGTGGAATTAGAAGCAGCTTCTAATTTCACTGACCTGTGTGAACTGGAGAGTTCTCTCTGTGTAGATTACTCTTTCACAGAACTCAAAATTCTGGAAGAGAGCATTGTTGTTTCACAAGCCATGCGAACAAGATATGTAACTGTATCGATGAGCACTTTGCTGACAGAAACAGTTGCGCTGATGCTTGTGGAGAAGCAGTCTTGTGCACTGATAGTTGGCAACGATAACTTCCTCATGGGTTTTCTGACGCTTGGGGACATTCAAGAGTTCTGCAAGTTTAACAGAATAACAAGCAGTACAGCTAAGGTAATACAAGTATACAAATAAAAATGGATCATGCTATTGTATGCTTTAAGATTTTATGTGGGGATTCTTTTATTGTTTTTCTTGTTTGTTGTCGTAACTAAATGCCAGCTAAAAAGTATGTAGGCCATTTCAACTATGCCAGTTACAATGCTATAAAGCAACTGATTAGTATATGCGAGTTAGTTGTAAACTTAGGTACTTATAGTGTTATGGGAGAAAAGACCTGGAAAATATCATGGTCCAGTTGGAGTGCTATTACTATCAATTGCTTGGCGGAATTTTCAATCAATTAAGACACCACTAAAATAACACTCACTTAGGGTTCCGACATCTTACAAAAAGAAAAAAACACATGAAACAGATTCTTTATTCATAATTTTATGACCAAAAGTTCAAAACTACTGAATTACATCAAGGCCAAAAGGCTTATTAGTCAGCCAATTACTTGCTAGCAAATATAGTTCGCATTCTAAAAGGGAAACAAATGGTGCAACTATGATAACTTGCCAAACTTGATATAGTCAGACATATCATTTTTAGCCTGATCTTTGCACATCACAATGTGATTTGCATCTCGTCTTACCTGTGACATTTATATGATCATTTCAACCTGCTTATTTCACATATCAGTGTGCTTGAGACTATGATGGATGTCTGGCAACAAAAAATATTGTTAATTTCTAGGACTCCCTGCTTCTTTTATTAGGATCTCTTTTGTATAAATGTCAACCTGTTTATTAAGAGGTCAATATGCTCACAATGTTGATGTATCAGGTAGAGAAGCTTGTTGTATCTGAAATATGCCAAGTAAAAAGTGAAAAAGGTCGAATGTTGTGGACAGCAACACCAGATATGAGTCTCCTATCGGCACAAATTCTCATGAATAGGCAGAGTCAAGAGCAACTTCCAGTTGTTTTGGAACACGTTAAAGACCAGAGGGGTTACTTAGTTGGTCTCCTGGACAGAGAGTGTATTGATCTTGCTTGCAGGTTCTTTAGCCTACACTACTCAGCACCTACCTTAAATATTTTTTACTCGTCCTTTTCTGATATATGTCTTTGTCTTTTTTTCATTTCCTTTTGCAGAGCTGTAGCAACCCAAGAATTTCTCACTCTGTTATCTAAGCTGCAAGGAAAGAGCTCTAAACCACAATGAATATATACCTGCCAATTATTTTTGTGGAGTTTGGATGATATACCGAGGAATGTTGACATTGATGTCCAAGCTTTCCTCCCTGTACTTCAGGTGATGCAGTGGAGCAATTTACAACAGTCCTTTGGAGTGAGAACTGGTATCAAGCTTAACAAATTAAATATGATGACGGCAATCTCTTTTAGGTAGTTGAGTTTCAAAACACCATCGTATAATTCCAAGAAAGAAAGAGACACGACATTTGTTAGGATTTTAGGTTTTTTTTTGCTCAAAAACTAAGATCTTATTAGGATTTTAGGCTTGATCAGGAACGGATGCCTGTTGAAGTGACCTTCCTATAACATACAACACAAAATAACATACAACACAATACCACTCCCTTATCCGAAACTGCGGTCTTAATGATGTCTAAGTGGCTAAGTGGTTGTCTGGTAACTTTTACCCGCCCCAATTCTGTGTGTAAGATGTGGTTTTGTGATTTATGTACTCTTGTACTTGTTTTGTGGTCATGTGCGCCCAACATCAGAGACCAATACATATCGTACCAAAGAAAAAGAAAACAGAGACCAATATGTATTTGGAGTTTGCTTACGTTGAGCTTCTGATGTATTCATACTCAGAATATCTGTTAAACCTATTATTTGCACTTAGTATTACTTGTTAACTCAAATACTAACTGTGTAGTTTATGCCGTAGTTATCTCTTTGCATTTTGAAATGATAAACAGCTGCATCTGGGAGTTTCTTAACACAGAATGAACTGCTTCTTAACAAGAGTGAAACCGAGCTTTGAGATATAACCGGGATGGAAAAATGGTACTGCTCTCTGATGTAATGATATACTCATGGGTCTACTTAGTCTTTGCCAAAAAAGAGGATCTTTGGATTAAGCTATTACAACGTAGCAATGAATTCTTTATCCAAAAAAAAACATAGCAATGAATTTGTAGAGATAAATAAATATTTTTGACAGAAAAATATACTACACATTTTTCTTGTCATATTGTTATTGTGGTGGAGATATCTTAAGATCGAGCCCGAGGTTCATTCCGTTGTAAGCAATGGGAGCATACATCCAGTGATCGTCAGAACTTAAGAGCTGCAAGAATGCACACAAAAGACATAAATAAGGTTAGTAAGTTTTTGCAGGTAGGCTATCAAGTAAAACTATGAAGTGTAGATACCAAAAGAGACTAGGACCGAGCGACAAATATTTCTGGTGAAGATATTGAACATATTATAAGTAAATAGTTTGTTTACCTTGATTTGGAGCTGCAAAAACTTAACATACTCAACAGCTTCTTCAAGCATTGTACTAATGTCAACCTGTCAAATAACGAAGAAAGGGTTCAGAATGCAATGCTTGCATAAAACCAGTGCATACACATATTCATGGGATTTATTCCCCACTTTTGTGCCATTTGGGACCAGGTTCTGCAAGACTTTCAGTCGTTCATTTATTTTCTCTCTTCTCTTCTGCAAAATGAATATAAGAATACCGAGTTAAACGGAGACAAATGCTTTTTAACAAATATGATTTTCATTTTGCTGCACAATTGTGATTGTGGTAGTTACCCTTGCATAGAGGCTTTGCGGATCGGTGGCTGACCCCCTACCTGCTCTTGCTTTTCCATTCAAGTTGAGAGCAGCAGACCTCTTGGAGCTTGAAGTGGCTCCTCCATTTATCTCTTGAGAACCATTTGAGTCATCCTCGGAGCTGTAACTACAACTCGGTCCATTGGAAACACCATTAGTCTCTGCTTCAACTTTACTACACGATCTGAGCTTATGCTTTTTATTGTTTTGTACCTGCATTTTCGCATTATTGAGCAGAGATTAGGAGAGGAAGAAGAAGAAAACAAGGCATCTATATGTAGAGCATATAGGATCAAGGTTGAAAACATGTTTGGTCACATACCCAAGATATCATCTTTGAGTTTTCTGACAGCATGTTGTTGAAGCTATCTTCAAACGTTGCACCTGGTTCTGGAACCTCAGATTTTCTTTTCAGCTGCAATTTCTTGTTTGAAAGAACAAGCGAGTCCCGTGGGATTCTTCCTGATTCTCCTAAACTACCTCTACTAATCTCTTCATTCTTGCAAACATCTTCGCTATTGTCAGGAAAAACTTTTGTTGACGAACTTATGTTGTGCTCTAGCACCATACAATAATCCATGGCGGAACTATTCTCGTTGACAAGATTAAGATTAGGATCATTCAAGTAGTTTACATGGTTCAAACTAGGAAAATGGAAGGTACTATCGTCACTGTAAGTAGTCTCTTCAGGGATATGGATAGTGTTTCCTGAACAATGATATGAACCTTCATTGCCCCCTAACACCATGTTGATGGTAGATTCATGACTAGGCCAGTAAGTCGATGTACTTCCCTCTTGCTCGCTCGAAAAGTAACAATTGCCAAGCAACTGTGTCATGAAATCTGACTCCTCAGCACAAATCCCACTAAAAGAGTTCCATTGTCCCTCAGGTAAGATTCCCACAGACTCCATTTTTTTCGTAATGAGAAAAGGGATTTGGTATTTGATTGTTGGCTATTTGGAGAACTTGATTAGAGCTGATGATGGAGAAACAAAACAAAGTGACATATTTATACCCTACAACCAACCTTGGAATGTAGCACTGGATTGACTACATTTCTATAAACAAATTAACTTGGCTACTTACAAAATTCCATATTATTAATCTATTATCTATACAACAGTCTTAATCCTCTGTAAACAGTTGCCCAAGTACTCGAATGTGGGGTAGCCACTAGCCAGGAATCCAAGTACAACTCAGAGGGGGGCCAAAATCAGGCTGAGGGATTAAAAAAAATGCGACACATCAATAATCTTAAAGAGTTTTAAATTGCTTAACGAACACAATTAATTTGAGAGAGGGTCTAAATTCAATCATTGATAGATGACTAAGAATGATTAACCTATACATACAATCCCAGTTAATGAGGAAAATTTAAAAGTGACATAGGAAAGGCAATGCTTGAACGTGGGGGGTCTTCGTCAATAACAAATTTAGTGCCAATTCTGTAGGAGGAATTTATATATAATAGCACAAAAGAGCGCATGGATGTGGACTTGGGCATGGCCGTATGGCATCCTTACAAGTCCGTGGAACTAGACAAGATATCTGCCGCCTATGATCCTTGTGTTTCTATTGCTCGTACCTAACAAAATTCCTTTTGCATGTACATATAATGATAGAATGAAATAACTCATTTGATAAGGCTGGCTTTAATTATGGCAAGATTCAAAAACACCCTTGTCCTTGTCCTACACAGACTACACGCAAATTTTTTTTGGTACATGTTATATTATTTTTGAGAAAAATTTGCTCCTAGACACTTACGAGCGAAAAATCTCCTAACCACCCATCCACTATACATCCACTACTTTTTAACTATTGATTAATTCTAGTATCTAGTTAATTAAAATCTAATTAAATATTTATTTTATTATATTATATAATAATAATAATAATAAACCTTATATAATAAATTGAAAGCTATACTAACATTTATGAAAAAAACTCTTAAATAAATTTTGTCATAATTTTTAAAGAAACGTAAATGTAATTACAAATTGCTACTTTATTATACTCCAAACTATTGGCAATAATAGCAAATACAAAATAAAATTGAGAAATTCGCAATGTAATTGAATGAAAGAGAACCCCTTGAAAAATCTGCAACACAAAATAAAAATTTATTTGCAAATTTTTTAATTTTAATTTTAGTTAATAATTTAGATTTTAAATTAACTAGAATTAATCACTAGTTAAAAGAGATGATGGATATGTATGGTGGATGGGTGTTTAGGAGACTTTTCACTCTTAAGTGCCTAGGAGCAAAAAAATTCTCATTTTTTTTTTTCCTGCTTCGTTGCCCAATGGAACTCGGACCCAAAATCTCCAAGACAACCGCGCCCTTAAGGCTTGACCAGTTGGCACCAACATTCACCAATGCGCGTAAGGTAGCTGCATTTCTCGCCATATGCCCTTTTTCTTTAAAAAAAACCATGAAACGAATAAAAATTTGAATTTTCCCAGCTGTGAGATCTAAATTTTAAGATTAAGGATGAAGCACAAAATCCTAACAACAGTTATTAAGGTGCATTTCTTAAAACAAACAATATATGGAACAAACTCAAAGAGATCAGTTGGATGAGTGCCTCAAAGAATTAGACAAAATTATATAGAGCTGAGATTAAGGCGGTTTTCACGATTAGATTGCTCGCATGGTTCACAGATTTGGTAGGTCTCTTGATTATTAAATGATGAAATGAACTCCCTACTAATCTGATATTTGGGCCGGCCATTGCACGACTGAATGTCTAGTTCAGAAAGAGAACTAAACTCTCGAAAGTATGAAGTATGAACTGTGAAGGCCCAAACAAGGAATAAAATCTTTAGAAGCTAACGTTGAAACTTGATACCACCTATGAAAAAATCTGATTTCCTCAGTGTTTGAATTTTTTTGCCCATCCGGCCGGCATTAACACGAGTTTTTATTTCAGTTTTTGGCTAGCGCCTTACACGTGATTTTTCTTTTATGCAAACTGGCATTTCTGCTCTCTCTTTTTCTATTGGACCAAAAGCCATATCAAACATCTCCGAATATTGAACATAACAGTATTTCCAAACTATTAGGGCTGGCAATGGGTCTGGTAAGAACCGATACCCGATCCGGTTCAAATCAATAAAAGCAGGTTTGGAATAGATAATTAGCATTTTGGACCGGTTCTAGGTCTTGAAAATTAGAACCGAACTCTTAATGAATTGTTTCTAGATTAAGTATCTATCGAACCAATATGGCCTGATCCAATTGAAATTTTAAACTTTATTCTTCCAAAATCTTGATTTTCCTCCACCGTATAAAGATTCATCAAGTGAATAAAGAGTGTATGCAATTCTCCGTGACATTTTTTCTTTTGTTTGTAATAAATTTTTGTAATAGGTTTTTGTGACATGCGCCGTCAAAAGATAATAAACAAGAGTTGATAAAATTCAAGGTTGTAAGCTTTTGTAATGATTTTTTATTAAGTAATTAAAATTTTCTTATTTAATTAATGTGTTATACTTTTTGGATTTATGTACCGTATTAATATTTTACAAAAAAAAAAAATTATATAATAGTAATTAGAATTCAATTATAAAAGACCCGTCTAAATTAAGATTATTGATTCGGAACGGATAGGTTGAATTAAGAAAAAAAAAATCGGTTCGGTTTTGATTCTCAAATTCAAATATCTAATCAGGTCGGTCCAGTTCTAAATCTGCATTGTTAAAATGCGGAACGGTTCTGGATTTGCACATATCCCCACCTATCCAACCCATAAATAACAGTTTGTAAGTTATGGTTTTGAAAGATAAGAGAACCATTTTGCGTTTATCGAGGGCAGTGAAATTTATTCTCTTTAGAATAAAATGTAGAAGGCTCTGAAAGTCCCACTCTCGTGTTAAGCACTGGTCTTACGAACATGTGTAATGAACACTTAAACAATTTAGAAGTAACTGAATCAGACTTGTAATCCATCTTATTTGGAAATTGTAATATGAAAATGCTATAGTTTTTAATCTCTGCACTACTTGTTTGTTTATAAATGGAGCTTTCAAATTTTTGGGTCATCAGAATGGCAACAAACATATAATAATAGCGAAGTTCAGTGCAAATTGCCAAACACGATACTGAACTTTGTTTCATTACAAACTGCCGACTGCTCAAAAAAAAAAAAAAAAAAAAACTGCCGACTTCTATGACTTGTCTTATTTCTTCAATTAATAATAATTATGAGTTAGAGCTTATCCGATTTGTTGAGACCATTGGACATTTGCTACTTCAGTGGATCTAATTTTGTTTTCTCTATTGCTTTAACATTTAAATCACAATTTAGTTATGGGAGAAGTTTTAGAGACATATTATCTTAATAGGTAAACAAATTCAAAATCGTTAGTACATTATAAGTTATGGATTAGACTAATTTTTTGTAGATATGATTTTCTAACTATTATAAACATTGTCATAAATAATAATAAAAAATAAACAAATTATGAACTTGCCAAATAATATTACAAATGGTGAAAATGAACACTCTACAATTAGTCAAATTTTGTAAATTGTTAACTACATTTAGTAAGTTTGGAATTTTTTTTTTTTTTTTTTGACAATATTTAGAATAGTTAAGAGATTATATCTACAAAAAAATTAGCATAATCCAAAACTTATAAATGCCCTAACAATTTTAAATTTGTTTACGTATCAAGATAAAATATATTCCTCTTCACCCGCTCTTCTAAAACAGATTCCATACAAAAATCGGTTGGTCCATGACTTCCAATTCAAAACCCCTTAATTGCCCACGAGACATGCAAAATACACATATTGATGCCATCAGTAGGCTTGAGTCTTAGACGTAAAGTCGATAATCTGTCCAAGCTGACTATGTCATTTTTCTGTTCTTCAAAACCGTAGGGTTTAATCATGCAAACTGGTTTAATGTGTTACTTTGTGAACTGTCATTTTCGAAATGGATTGAGAAACTAAACGAAACAGTTGTTTAAGCGGTAAGCACACTATCAGCTCGGAATTTTTAAGACCTTTTTTAAAGACGTCATCTTGGAACTGTCCAATGTCCATACATATATCTTATATTATTTTAATAATTAATTTGGAATACATGGTTTCTTCGTGCTAGCAGTTATAAATATCGAATTCAACTTCAATCATATACCCGTAACTAACTTCACTAAACCTTAAACAACGATGAGTTGCATATTAAAATGGATAAAGACAAAAATGAATTATTATTTATTTCTAAATTAAAGCAAGTACAATTTTTGTTGTATTTTTCTAATGACTCCTCGAGGCATTATGCGTACAGTTAATAAATAGAATAACAAGATAATGTTAATTGAAGTACCACGTATTTCCTTTCTAGTGGTACTTCTTCAGTTAGGTAGGGAGTAGGGACTGAGGGACTAGAAAGGAAGTTGAAATTTAAATCAGCCGTGATAATGTCATTTTGTTTTTAATTAATTCCTTCTTTGATTAATGAAAACAATTCGGTAGAAAATTTAATTAAACTCTCAATGCTAAAAAAAATTGCTAACATTATTCCATAATTAATGATCTTTTCATTGGTAAAACAAAAAATGAGTTGAAACAAATTTGTCGATATTGGCCAAATTAAAAACATATCGACATTATCATCATATTCAAACTACTATGTAAATTTCGGAATCAAGAATTTACCCAAATTTAAAATGGCCCGACTACACGGGTACCATTTAATATGCATGCGTAATGAAACTTTTGGTGTTCTTTTTTTTCTTTTGGAGTGGAGTTCATATAAGCTCCCCCTTTATTCACGTATATATATAACTTTTGGTTAGAATGCGGATCTATTCCTAGTTCCTACGCATTTGAGAGGAAGCATGTAAATGCCTTTTGTGGAAGTGTACATTTCCATGTTTGGATCATAATTTACCTGTGGACCTAAAATAATATCGAGTTTTCGACCACGAAATATCAACGCAAGAATTAGAACCTATATGGTCTATGATCTGGCAGAAGTGCTATACGAATATACCCAACCAAATGACTGAAAAATGATTTCACACGATCAAAATACTTTTAAACTAACATTTTTGTGATTGTATAGGCTTATCCATAAACCTAAAAGAATTGTAGTACCATTTATAATATGTATAATAGAAATATCTTTTACAAAAACGAAAAACATCATGGCTTATTAACAAGAAAAGGAAAAACAGTCATGGTTCCATATATTTACATGTCATATTGCAGAACTTCTCGGTTCTCAATTCTCACCATGCAATTAGTGCTCTTTGTTTATCCCCAAAAAATGTAATAAAAACAAATAATAATAATAATAATAAACTAGTGTTCTTTGGATCCTGAACTTTTTTATTCCTACCACATACACGTTTTGCAATCTTCTGACTACAGCAAGATTTGTTCCTCAACCTCTTGCTAACTGTGGCAGAAATAATACAGAATGGGTAAATAAAAGAGCAAACTTCATCCTGTAAAAGAGGGTTACCAAGTGAAAACCCAACTTCCTCACGACGGCTGCAAGTGAATCTGTTCCAGCGGTTCCATGTCCATTGCATTGAGGCTCCTATAAAGCAGAACAAAAGTACTTTTATGGTAGTCACCACTCACCATCTCCCACTCTCTCGCTCTGACTCGGGTCCAAATGACCAATATCTCTATGGGGGGACTGCGATAACCCTAGATAAACCTTGTTTTTCCTTACAGTCGCTTCACAGAACAAGATCAGAAGATAGGTCTTCTGAATTTGTATCATGTTGCCCTAAAGATATGTACACAATAAACATTGGGCATACTCATCTTTAATATCTCTAATCCGCATGAAAAGCTCACAATATCATCAGTCAAACCAAAGAGTAAAGCGATATTTAGAAGCCAAAATAGACGTGAGTAATATTCAAAAAAAAAAAATCCTTGTTCTCATTAAAAAAAAAAAAAAAAAAATCATTGCTCTTTAAGAACCTAAAGCACACTCAATTGATTTTAAAACCCAGATTTAATTTAAACAATTTTCCTCTAAAAACCAACAGAAAACAAAGAGTACAGCTACTCTGTGGGCAAGAAATACATATAATTCACTTCTAACATCTCCTCAAGTTCAACTCACATATGGAGCAACACAGGTAAGAGGAGTTATGCACCACATTAGTGTAATCACACTGTGACTAAATGCTATTGACAACAACAAAAACCTTCGAATCATCCAAACAAAAGGCTCTCCACTAAAAGGCTAACGGGTACCGAGCAGAAACAGACATGGAATAAGGAGTACAAAGCAAGCAATCAAGAGATTCTACCGTTGAATCTTGAGTCATTCATGCTCAGACCAAAGCTTCAAGTCTACTACCGTTGTTCGTCATTGGACTGGTTTTCACCAAGGCCTCTTTGTGCCAATCTGTAATACAATATACCCATTGTTGCCATGCATGCCCTGAAAAAGATGATAGAGCGAATGCCTCAGTATATAGTATTATCTTAATTTATGACAACTTTGCAAAGCACATGTGGTGGGTGTAGGATGTCTGCTGCGTGGGGTGGGTGCTGGCAGGTGAGAACTTGGTACTACTTGCAGGGAATGAGTGAAAGAAATTGCAGTGCCCTCTACATGTTTTGCAAAAGAATTGGGATCCTTCTTGATCCTAGCATAGGATCCTAGACTACGAACAAAAACTTTGGCAATCATAAATATTACAAATAATCAATGTTTAAGGACCAGATTCTCTCAATCATGAGATTACAAATGTTTGGCTTAGAAGTCCAATGGTAAGCCTATCTAATAATAAGTCCCAAGGCATGAGTGTGTGCAATGGGCAGGAGGGATCTCCTGTTAATAAAATGTTACAGTCTTATACCGCGAACAAGACCATGCTGCTCAAGTGCTTAATACAGATGCATCACTAGACAGGGTGCAATTTTATTCTTCTAAAAATAATTATGTTCTTAATTTGTGAAGAAAACAAATCAAATATAAAGATAGAGAAGAAAGGTTAAGAAGCTAATACATGATTGCCATGATAAGTAGGATTTTTCTTGGATCAATCCTTGAAGATCTTTGATGCCGCACGCGACCTTCTGGAATATCATCTAGGTTTGATGTTTCTTTACGCGCAGGGGTGCAGTCACTGGAAGAGTAGGCATTGCACTAGACCAGAAAGGTAGTAAAGCCCTTAGAAATTTGTGACGGAAAGGTCCTGTTGTTCAAAAGCAAGTAAAATTGTTTATATAATTTACCCCAATAGCTTTTGAACAGGAGTATAAGAGATTATAACCAAATGTCTTAAAACAATAAAATAGATAACAGCTATAGAAATAAGTCAAATAAGTCAAATAGAAGAATAGTGTCCCTTTAGCTTCCCCCAACTCCATATAACAAACCATGGGCAGTTTGGGAATGAAGAATACTTACTATTGTGTTAAAAGTTCCAGAATGAAAGCTTTGTGGCCTAGAGTAGCCCATTCACTTGAGCACCTTTCTAACTGATTTGATGCTACTTCATAATTTTGGTTATGTCATGTTAAGCAATTTCATAATTGTTTTCAGATGACATTCAATTTCATAATTCTATTCTGGACAGTCCAATCCAAGTTAGTAGGAGTTCTTACAAAATTAAAGCTCGTGTAACCAACAAAGTAGTTGGAAAAAGATAATGTAGAAACGTTCTCACCTCTTCGAGTGTACTTTTTCTGGTTCCCATCTTCATCATCTGCATAATATGAAATTTCCGAGTTTTGCCTCTCGACATGGTAAGCACCCTTTCTCGTTGTGGCACCAGGCTGTAGTATATTTCAATCATACAAACAGAAGTACATAAGATGGAGATTATGCATACTAAAGCACGTTCACAAAAATATGCTAACACACACACACACATATATATAGCCTAACTGAGGTCATATTTAAATGCATGAAATGAGAGTTCAACTGGAATAAGCATTGTAAAAAAAGCAATGTTTAATGCAAAAAACCACCTACACCAGCAGGACTAGTGTTTTTTATGAAGTTGGGCCCATTATCGGACATAATTTGATTTCCCCTTGCATTTGGACCATCTATCTCTACAATGTCTGTAACTGAAATCTCCCGAGGTCCTATTCCAGTAGCAGTTGATGGATCTGAACTACTTTTCTCTCTGCCTCCATTGGCAGATAGATGCACAAGTGGATCTGAAGCAAAAGCAGGAGGGACCATGGTACTCTGCTGCTGGCAGTGAAACGGGATGACTTCCAAACAAGTTTTTCTCCAATCCCGTCTACAGACAATCAGAAGGAATGAATCAAATCATAATCTTCATAAGTAGAAACATGTAATAAGAATCTAAGTGCATAATCATCTCTCTCTCTCTCTCTGTTTTTTTTTTTTTTATTGTACCGGTCAATTTGAGAATTTGCATGGATAGGGTATAGTATTAGGCGTATAGCCAAGAAAAAACAGTTTGCTTCATAACTCACCTGCATAATAGTTTCCTTCAGTTTTGAGTGAAGACTGGATCCTGAATCTTTAATGCTTTTAGGAGGCCATATCTGTACCAAATAAGAGATTAGGAAAATTCGCTAAGACATTCCACAAAAAGTGTCACTATAGGTGGTAGAAGAAGAGCAAGAGCACGATATGAAACTTTGACTTGTCCAAGTTCAGTGAATTATGACAGAAGAACCAGCCCAAGTTACTTGTGATTCAGTAGACAATAAAACCAACATTACCATACGTACTTAGCAGTCCAACTTAAAATAATGTGGTTCAGTAACTACAAGATAATTTTTTTGTTACCAACTCGTATCACCCTGTTACCAAATGGCTAATGCTATTTCCAAGGGTGAAATGAATTTACCTAAAAACCCTAGTATACTATTTGAGGCCCATAGATGAATGGAAATTGGCCACTCTAGAAGATATCAAGATCATTTTAGATAAAAGAGAATATATACAAACAATAAATGCCACAATGTGCTCAACACAAACCTTTTACTAGTTACTCTCTGCTAGTGCCTCACAACTTCCGCAATTACAACAAATATATGTACTAATATACCAGAGACTCGTAATAAAGGAAAAACAAGGTCAACTTGAGCAAGGATCAAACCATGCATGATTCTTCAAAAGGGATATGTATCTCACCGAGGTGGAACATGCAGGGCATACAAAACCTGCTGGTGCAGTGTTCTGAGGATAACTCTTAATATGAGACACCAAGCAACTTGTGTGTATGACATCTGAAAGAAACGGGAGAAAGGGAAAAAGAAGAGTTAAAACTTAAAAGACGACCTTGCAAGTTAAACAAGCAACGAATATATGGAGAATGAGTAACATACGCAAGCAACCCAATCGAGTAGTGTGAGAGTCACTCCCATCTTCAAGCATGGCCTGACACAAGCAGCATGCTGGAGGCCAATCATAATCCCCGTCTATTACCCATTCTGAGTAAGTACGAACCTGAAAAAGTGATAAAAATCAATACCAGGTGCTGGAAAATTCTCTACTAAATCTGCATTTGTAGCTGAATGCAGCCAAGTGTAAATAACTGGGCATCGAGATTACCGTTAAATGACATAATAAAATAAAATCTAGTACTAAAACAGATCTATTAATAAATAAATAAATAAATAAAATTGATATGTAAATTACCACGCAAATTTGGTGTTCTGGGAAACAAATGCATTCTCCACAAACAGGTAATTTATGAACGAAACAATATAGCTTCGTTGCCTGAAAACAGAATAAAAAAGAATCATAAAACATGAATTGATTCCTCAGATTTATAATTGATAGCGATAAATTACCTTGCGACATTTACAGACCACCATAGAGAGGATGAGATTAGATTGTGTAAACTAATAATTTTGCAAGGCGTTAAGAAGATTGATTTCTAGCTTTAGTATGGAAAATGAATGGAGATTAATTGAAGATCTGATTTCTATTTCTATTGTTTGGGCTTTGCAGAGGTAATATTGTGGGCTTATATAAAGGCCCACATCTCCAAACGCTATCTGTGGTCTGTGGGCTTATATAAAGGCCCAACAGCCTAATAGGTTAGTCCATGACCAATCAAACCCTGTTTTGAATTTGTAAGAGCAGCAATATTTAGAGAGATGCTAAAATTGGACTACTAAAAGTGCCACATTGACTTTTTTTGGCTCCCCAAAATCAAAAAACTAATCTAATCGCATTGTCTGTTTTGAGTTTTAAAATTTTAAAGGAGTAAAAACTCAACCAAAGTTAAGACCCATTATTAAAAAAATAAGTTTGGATGGACGATATAGTTTCTATCGTCCGTGTCGAATTTAAATTTAAAAAGACGGTAGAAACTATCATCCGGTCCATATTTCCCGAATTTTATAGAAACTTGTTAGCAAATGTCTTAACTTTGGTTTGGGTTTTCAAACTCCTTCAAAATTTAAGACTCTTTTAAAATATATGGAATGAAAATTTCGAAAGGTCAAGGCCCAAAAGGGTCGATATATAATGCCAATATATATCGGTTTTTGAATTTATCTAATCGATATAGATATATTCCAAAAAATTCAAAAATATTATGGATTTTTTCAGAAATATATATCCGCAATTTTTCATTTAGCACATATATATTGACCGATAACGCGATATAAATTGTTTTTTTTATTTTGATATTGTTGGCTTTGACCAAATATTGTTGACTTTGACGACTCCGATATATTGACGATATTTTTGATATATCTAACATCAAACAAAATTCCCAAAAAATTTTGTTTTTCATCTTCGGGAGAGACACATGCTTGATGAAAACAAAAAAAAAACCATATCGGCTAATATTTGGTTCTGATATATAGTGATATAAATCTTTTTGGGTACATTTTGGAAAAAAGTCGTTTTTTTTCACTGAATTCGATTTTTAGGGCCTTGCCTTGAAATGTGCTATATTTTAAAGGCCTACTGCCCCAAACGCTATCTGTGGTATGTGGGCTTATGTAAAGGCCCAATGAGTCCATGACCAATCTAACTTGTAAACTGTGTTTTGAATTTCTAACGTTTCAAAGAAATTTCCCTCTCCTTTTTTTACTCTTTTTTTTGTTGTTTTCAGTTGAAACTACCGTTAAGAGTATATGTCCTCCTAAATTTTGAAACACACTCTCATCAGCTTCTTCTCTTTCAGAATCCATGACTGCTTTCAATCTTCCAACTCTTGGCAGGAAGCTATCAGATCCTCCTTCAGATGGAATCACCAACATAACATTCTCTAGTCACACCAATCATCTCCTCGTTTCGTCTTGGGACTCGGTTTGTGCTGCCTCATTTCCTGAAATAAATTTATTTACCTTGGATCTTAAATTAATTGCACTGTTTATTTGTCATGTCACCAGACTGTTAGACTTTATGATCCGAGCGAGAATGTCCTAAAAGTTAAATTCACTCACGGAGGCTCAGTCTTGGATTGTTGCTTTGACGAAGATTCTTCGGGTTTCTTCAGTGCTAGCCTTGATAATACTGTGAGGAAGTAAGTGGAATTAGTACCATTGCCCATATATTTCATTACTCGTCTTTCTTTAGATCTCTTTCAACTTACTTTAGCTGTTTGGAAATAAAGTTCTAGTAGTGTACAATGAGTTAACCATTTTTTGCCGAATTTTGTTTATCATTGATCGTTTGTCGATACAAGTAATTATTCGTGCATTTAAGAGCACACATTAATCTTGTAGTTGGATAGTTGTTCCCCATAACCTTTCAGGAGGTTACAAATGTTAATATTTTGCTATTTCAGATTTGATTTTACTTCCGGCAAGGAGGATGTATTAGGAAAACATGAGGCACCTGTTCGTTGTGTTGAACACTCCAATGCATCAGGTACTTTCATTTTAAATATTTGATATGAATATCGTCTTTTAAGCTTTTGAGCATGTTTAAAGATATGAGCATTTTCAGTTGAATGAAATCGTATTATCAGTACTGTACTGTCGGCCATTGAAAAACCAGATGTGCTAAATAATGTGAAGGTGACTTGAAGTTTGAACCATTTTCAAATTTACTCTACTTTTGTAATTTTAGATGTTTCAATGTGATTTTTAACCACAAGAAAACCCATTTATATACAAATACCCAAAGGTTTTACCGACTTTGCTAGTCGGCACTTGCTTCATTTTCCAATATTACTAGCTTTGAAATCAATTAAACCAAATGTTTAAATGAAGTGTAAATTGTAGTGGGCAAGAACTTAGTACTGGATCAGGTTGACAACGTGTTGCAAATGAATTTACATTTGTTAATACGTTAACAACGCACAGATAGTTACCAGTGCCAGTAAGTTTATTGCTAGTGCTTAGCACAGTCAATGGTTCAAAAAGCATCGCCTCTAGACATGTTTCAGAAGTTTACTTGTATGAAAGCACATCACCATGCGACCTAACATGGTAAACAAGTAAATGACTGTCCTCGCCTTCAATATTACTACTATGGCAATAAATATGTTCTGAGTTCTGAAAGTGGTTTCTTTTATTACTGTTATATATTAGAATAAGTGAAAACAAAAACCATGGTTTTTCCTCACTTAACATATTTATTTTGATTCAATTATTGAGTTTTGTTACTCCCTGTTTTCTTTAGTAATACAAGTTTCCATCCTCAGCGAGTAGAGTGTTATCTATGTCTAATGATGGGTTCAGTAATACATTCATCAATTATCTTTTTTTGCTAAGAATATGGTCCTTTCCTTTGTTTATGGCATGGTCGTAGGACAACTGATATCTGGGAGTTGGGACAAAACTGTGAAGTGTTGGGATCCCAGAGCTGCAAGTGGAAAGGAGCATACCCTTGTTGGAACACACCTACAGCCTGAGCGGGTCTATTCAGTTTCACTTGTTGGCAATCGTTTGGTAGTGGCAACCGCAGGCAGACATGTAAATGTTTATGATCTACGAAATATGTCAAAACCAGAGCAACAGAGGGAATCTCCATTGAAGTATCAAACTAGATCTGTGCGTTGTTATCCAAACGGAACAGGTATGTATGTGAACTATTTGTAGTTCTGCAGAAGTCTCTTCTTTGCATTACAGATATGTATTCTGTAAGTTAATTTTTACAAGGAGATTGCGAGTTGTGCATAATGATTCCTATACCAGGCAGGAAGCATGAATCTATTCACGCTCCTGAAAGAGCGTGTATGCCATCCTCGTCTCATTTTTCCTCCTAATGGAGAGATCAACATTTTCATATTTTAGAAGCATGAGCAAAATCATCTCATCGCACTGGAATTTTATCTTTCAGTTTCCTAACCTTTTGTCTCTAGAGTCATGATTGGAGCTACTAAGCTACTTTATCTGAATAACTACTGGAACTGAGTATCAGTTTATGTTTTGTCATTGTCGGTCCTACTAGTTGGTCACATTGACAGGAAGCACATTGAAAAGTAGTCTTTTTGTAGTTGTAGATGTTAAAATGTATAGTATCTTATCAAACAATGAAACACTTGGGCAAGAAGAAATGAGTATAAAGTGTTGACTGAAATATAGGGCACATGTACCAATAAGATCTCAGAGTGCAAACTTTGTTGAGATAAGGCCCTCTTAACATTCAGGTAGCTATCACATTTGGTACATCTAGGGTTTGTGAGAATTTTAGTTAAAAAGGCGATCAATGCTATTATTAACCTGGTCTCTTTTGCAGGTTTTGCTGTTAGTTCTGTGGAAGGTCGGGTTGCAATGGAGTTCTTCGATATCACTGAAGCTGGTCAAGCTAAGAGGTACATATTGATTCTCTCAAAGCTGTAGTTGCAGGAATGTTATAGCTGCAAAATATTAATTGAGACGGATTCCGTTTTCTTCCTATATCTACTTGACAATCACCAAATTTCAGGTTTCTTAGTCGGTTTTTGCCTCATGCACAGTTCTTGCAGCTGCTCAGTCAAATCATTTTTTGATCGGTTACTTTGAGGTCATAGTCATTGTTTAACCTCGCGAATGATCCTAAAGGAATTATATATGTTTCTATACAAGTATACAAATTCCAAAATTCATGGAGCACCTCTTCTGCTTCCATTTCAGCACCCAGGACATGAAAGAGCTGGATGTGTCTATCAGTCTATGTTCACAGACTTTGCATTTTCTTAGTTTCTCCTAGTTAATGCTGTGATTATGTATTGGTGCAGGTATGCTTTCAAGTGTCATCGGAAATCAGAAGATGGAAAGGAAATTTTATATCCTGTCAACACCATGGCATTCCACCCCATGTATGTTGATTTACTTTCCTTTCTTTATCCATACCTTAGCTTTTACGAAGTGCGATTGGTAGTGGTAACAGTGAGTGGAAATTGTACCCTGTGATCACGTGATACTCTTTAGGAATTGAATAATCCCTTTATTTTTATTTATTTATTTATTTTTTCGGTCGGTAAGCAGGGTTTTTAGAGAGGTCCCTTCTTTTCATATATCATAAAAAAGCTTGTTACATGCGTAAGTACATTTAGGGTTCAGGGTTTAAATATTATCCTAAGCCAATTTGAGTATGAGCTAAAGCCAACCTTTTCATGGTTGGGATCAAATGATCAATGAATATTCTGGCTTCTCTGGCATAAAGGTGGGTGTCTATCATGCTGAGAGTGCCTTTATTTGCTCTTTAGTTGGAGTATATTTTTTCTAGTTAGCCAGTTTTATATATGCTCATTTTCACCTATAATTCATTGCGAAACCGTTCCTGCAGCTATGGTACATTTGCAAGTGGAGGTTGTGACGGGTATGTAAATGTGTGGGATGGTAACAACAAGAAAAGACTATATCAGGTATGATGTGCAGAAGCTATTGCTACACATGATTTCAGTAGCTTGAATCGAGACTTACAATTTGCTGTTTTTTTCAGTACTCGAAATATCCAACAAGCATCGCTGCATTAGCCTTTAGTAGAGATGGCTGCATGTTGGCTGTGGCATCCAGTTACACATATGAAGAAGGAAAGAAGCAGTACGATCCTACCTGAAAGCCCTTTTTCTTGCTATTTTGTAGTTCTTGGCTTCCCGATGGACCAACATACTAAAAACTTCGAGCTTTCGATAATCTAAACAACTTGATCCATGAGCTTGGAAAATTCCTTCCACTTTGTTTTGTTTTCGTTTTCTGTCATCTACAAATTGTTAATACATTCTCTTTTTGTCTCTGCAGCTATGAAACAGATTCTATCTTTGTCCGCGACGTCAGTGATGAGGTTAAACCAAAGCTGAAAGTGTAGCTCAAAATCTTCTGTGCAGCCTTTCCTTTTGGGCATTATGTCCCTCGATTTAGCTGAGATTATTCCTTTTGATACTCTTCATTCTTGGTACTTAGCCCTACTTGTATCCATCCTCGAAGCTTGAATCTGTCGACCTTTTCATTTTCCCCGAGGAAACTTTGTGCCACACTTATTGAGAATATTGAAACTTTCAGATACAAATTAGAATATGCAACTAAATAGTTTTTTCGGATTTGATGCCTTTTGTTATTAAATGGCCCGGATTTAGAAGGTTTCATATGTAATCTACTTCAGGTTTCATCTGTCAACTGTGCTCCCCAACTCGGCATTTCATCCGCCGTGGGCATTAGCTTCAAATTTTGCAGATTTTACGATAAATCTCCTGAGTGCATAATCAGGTCAATAAAAACTCCTCCCCAGCGAGAGAACTCATAAAACCTCCCTATTTTTTTCAAAAACAAAACCACAACTTAAATGGATACAAATATAAGTTGTGCAAAACACTATATAACATGTCCGTTAATGGACAGTCTGTTTAAGAGAAAGCATGTAAATTTTTGATATAACTAACTTATATACCAGTAGTAATAGTCAATTGTGTCCTATATGAGGTTGGACCAAATGGTGATTTGAGGTTTTAAGTAATGCTTGTTGAGCTGTTCATTGCGTGTTTTTTGCTATGAATTCTTAAGTTGTATGTCTTACTGTTTTTTGGTAAGTTGTATGTCCTACTTTTAAACCAATGCTTCAGGCATACCTGATCAACCTGTCAGCTTTTAATGGCTATTGGGGAGGACAGAGGAGTACCTTCGGACAAAGTATAGGGGCATAGAGTTACAGTCAGCAAGTTGTCTGGTTCCTGGGGTTTTCTAATAGTGCTAGAAGGATAGAGTTTGAGAAGCTATTAAAGCAAGGAAGGAGTTCTAGTGAGATATCTTTTAACATGCAAAATAATGGGAGCACTTAGCTGAGGAGTTTGGGTCGTATGTTGCTGAGTTGGAAGTAACTAGCATCCGGCTAGTTATAGAGAAGGAATAGGTTTGATGTAGAGTTGGAGAGGAAGCTTATGGCAACTAGAAGAGGAGTTAGCTGTCTTGGTCGTAATCTGCCTTAAAGAGTGGTATATATATATACATGCAATTGCTCTAATTTATAAATTACAAATTTAGTTTTCTACACATTCTTTTGAAAGTTAGCTAGTACAACTGGATGTAATATAGAAATAATCGTGAGAAATGCCAAGGAGTTGTTCCTAAGGGGAGCTAACAAGTAGCTACCTCTTAAAAGACCAGATTTTTACATTTGACCCTTTCCTGATGAAGTGACCATCTGTTGGAATGAAGATAAGAGAATTGTTTTTCAGTACATTTGAAGGAGTCCTGATGAAATGACCAACGAAGTGCTGGATGAAGATACAGAGAATTGTCTTTTAGTATTGCCATGCTATTCAGGTCAGCATTATAATGCAATTTATTCCAGTCTTATATTGCAATTTATTCATTTCTTTTATAAATTCAGCCTTATGACCTAATAGTAGGTTGCAACTCATGGTGTTACATATGTTAGTGAAGATGTTAACACTAGCAAAAGTAATGGAGGTTGAAGCCAAAGAAGATGGGAAGGGAATTTGTTCCAATGGAGGAGGTAGCATCAGTGTGGAGAAAGAAAATGAAAATAGAGCTATCCTGCAAACGGTTCCCAATTGCTTCCAGCGTGGTATGTTTAGTAGCACCCTTCCTGGGTGTTGCATCTTCAGTGTTATCTAATGGTTGAAACGTGGGATAATAACCCGAGACCAGAGATTTATCTCAGGAACCACGACTTCATTTTATGGTAATTCAGAGCATGTAAGAACCAATTGCCATGGACTTTATTTTTATTTTTATTTTTTTGTTTTACTATTTGAGGTATGTGAAATGCTTACTAATTAGTAGGGTAGGATTGGTTGGATATGGTTATATCCGAATCCGAATAGTTTATAGTTTCATAAAATCCGAATCCGATTATATTCGAAATTTAATATCCGAACCCGACCGAATCCGACTAAACTAAACCGATCAGATAATACTAAAAATTCAAAAAAAATCCAAAAAATATATGAACCCGAATCCAAAAGACCTGAACCAAACCCGACCCAAATAAATAAATAGATATAAAAATCAACCCAAACCCGAATTTGAGTCAAAACCGACCCGATTCCCTGCCTACTAATTAGAGTAAGAAACATCGATGGTCTGGATTTAACAACAACGGTATATCAACACAGAACTGTGAGGCATTAAACTAGGGAAGAGACAATTTTTTTTATGCTTAATGGTACGGATGATTCTTACCAAACTTTAGTCAAACCAAGGCCTAAAATATTGAATTTGGTGAATATTTCGATGTTCCAAAAATCGATATATATTGGATATATCGAAAATATCAGAGATATCTATTTTTTTGTTGACCAGTCAAAATTTTGTTTTGTATGTCTATATATCGAAAATATTGTCAATTATATCGGTCAAAGTCAATAATATTTGGTCAAAGTAAATATTATCGGTCAAAATCAATAATTTATATCATATATATCGGTTGATATATATCATTATAAAAAAAAAGATTTAATATTCGGTTGAAATATATCAAATATATCCATATCGGTGTACCCAAAAAACAATATATATTGGTGATTTATCGGATATATCGGCGATATTTTAGGCCTTGAGTCAAACTGCATAAAGGAAGAAACCATTGGTCAGAGTAACTAACACATGCTAAATCAAGGAAAATGTTGATTTAGTTGATTAGTTCCAACTTTAGGTCTTCTAAAAATCATATTGCATTTCGAAAAAATACAATAATTCTACACTGATATAGGAAATTGACACATTCATCCGACACAGTGACGTGGCAAATGATCATGTATCAGTATGATATATATAACATGTTATGTCACGACTCACGAGGATAGACCAAAATGGCGCATAATTTTGTAAAATATCGCCATATTATATTTCAGTATGAGAAAATCTATACAATAATGTCAAGATTTTGGGGTTTAATGTGTTAATATTTCTAAATATTATACTTTTAAGTTTTGATGTTTTGGTTAGGAAGAATAGTGTTCTATAGTGAAATCCTTTTCCCCTTCAAGATTCCATTTTCAAATGTGACAAGCATGCTAGTTTATTTTAACGTGCGGGCAACTCAAAACACTAAGTTGCATCCGTTGGTCTCTGGAACAAAATTCATTGCATTATCGACAACATCCATTTCAATTGCACCTGCTTCCTGTGGATGCTTAATCATCAATTAGCAGCAGCCGCCATTACATCTAAAACGAGTACTTACCAGTCAATGAGCCTGTACTGTGATCCCGAAATCACTGAGCAGTTTCCAATCCCTGTCAATCGATAATATCCCCACATGGCAGAGACCAAAAGGGTAAGCTTCCAGTGGCATTTCAATTTTTCTAGTAAAAACAGGTAAGCGGCTCAGTTACTCAAACAAAATGAACATGTGAACACTACCTGTCAGAGAAAAACAAGTGTTTGGAAATAGATACAAAGGAATTAACTTTTGTCCTTGCTGAATGCTGACTAAATCACAACCAACCCTGATCTTTTTCTTCTCTTTATCAGAAAAAACAGGGGGGAAGCAATTTAAAACAATTTGAAAGCTTATAAGACAGGTGCAACTGGGCAAGCCTGCAAATACCAGATGAATGGTGAATTTGAGATTTAGATAAATTTCTCTTGCAATAACTCTGACAAATACAAAGGACCTCAGCCCACAGCATCATCATATTCTTACATTCAAACATAATTGTTTTAAAGTACAAATTAAACATAAATGAAAGAAACATCTTTTACAACTACTCCTCTTATTAAGACAACGTCCATTCAAATGATGACTTCAAGATTCCCGAGCTAAAAATGCTCTACCAATAGTATCCCATATTGGGAACTACCATTATCAATCTGCACTCACAAGAACAAAGAGTGGTTTGTCTCCCAAGCGGTCCCGGCCCTGCAAAAGAGATAAAGAAAGCATTCACTTGCATATATCAAGACAAACCGTAAATGTAAAGAGCTAGTGGTTGAAAGAACCACTAAGACGAAAAATGTAATTGTAATTAGGTTAAGAGTGTTAAAAAGGAGAAGCTTCTGTAGATCTGGATGTAAGCAACTAGTTTTAACAAGGGAGTTTGGATTGTTGAGCTTTTTAAATGCATGACCAGTTGACCATATGCTGGAATTGAGATTGCACAATCAAGCTCTGTATCTAGGTAGAGGTGGACTCAGGTTCATTATAGACTAGCAGTAATCTCCCTTTCCCCCTCCCCCCCAAATAATTAGAAGCATATTTCCTGCTTTCATAGAAAGTTGGAAACTAATATTTCATATATAGAGACAATTTAGACAAATATTGTAGACGATGGTACCCAAATAAGGATACCATCTCAAAGAACAATCATAAGAGACATCAATACATAAATTTCTAAGACAACTCAATAAGACAGGCGCACTACCTTCAGCTCTGGCAACTCAATAAGACAGGCGCACTCAACCACCACCACTCCAACTCGTTCTGCAACGAAAAACTAATATAGTTGAATACCAACAGTTCGACGTTATGTATAAACTAATATAGATGAAAAACTAACATAAATGAAAATTTAAATGTATTATAAAGAAAAGGATTTGCTTGAAGACAGATTGATAAGCAAAGAGAGAACCAACTTGTGTTCAATAATTTGAGGACAAACCAAATAACCAGAAAAAATTAACTTTAAATTTTAGGACTGAGAAACAAAGTTTATATCTTAGACAGCTATATTTAGTCTCCAACCACCACTTGTCACAAACTACACTCATTTATTGTTAGCGATTGCAGCAGACAGTGCCCATTGAAAATTGACAGTTTGGCTTCAGACTGTAGTGCAAATAATTATATTCTCTAGCAGTTTCAGATTACCAAGTAGCCTGATTGCGGCACACAAGGTGCCCCCAGTTGCAATGAGATCATCAATAATAAGAGCACGTTCTCCTGGCTCCACAGCTCCTACATGCATCTCCATTATGTCTGTTCCATACTCGAGAGAATATTCTTCCGAGATAACTTCCCCTGGTGAACCACATCTATTAGAATTAACATGACACCATAAATTATAAAAACATGCAAGCAACCATAGATGTACAACAACCAACCAATCATATCAATCCTACTTGACACCATCTGCTTTCCCGTTAGAATTTAGCAGTCAAAACAAACACATAACCTATTTCAAATTTTCAATGTTAATGGAAACTCGAAAGAAAGCCATTTGCACGTAGCATGGTTTCACTACTCTGGTCATCAACAAAGCAATTCGCCAAGCTAATACATGAATAAGGATTGCAACCATACCTGGTAACTTCTTGGGTTTTCTCATAGGTACAAACTTTGCCCCAATGGCCAAGGCAATTGGAGGACCAAATATAAACCCTCTTGCTTCAATTCCTGCAAAAATTCCCGTGTCAAGTAAACAAATAAACACCAATACAAGATGAAATGCTGGATGACATTTCATCCAGTATAAAAAAAAATCTAGAAATAGGTTGAACTTGTAAGCTGTGACTAATCCACTAATACTCAAAAATTGCCCAAGTCTGTTTACCCCTGAGGCTCGATAAGTTTATATTAAAGATTGGCCTGTTACTACCCTCTTATAAGATCTTTGTAGAGATACAAAAACCCAATCAAGTGTTTCTAGAAACCATTCCAAGGATATAAATATCAGTAAAGTTGTAACATGAACATGAAAAAAACAAACGAAATACCAGCGACAACAGAAATTTGTTGGTCTTTGTATCGCTCAACGAACAAATCAATGGAATCCTTGAATGCCTTTGGGTCCAGAAGCAAAGTAGTTATATCCTGAAACATAATCCCTGCCAAGACAAAAATTAACATGAAAAATTGAAAGTGATTCGACCAGGATTGGAAACGAAGGCAACTAGCCCAATCTAAAGTTAGTATCTTTACTAAAAAAAAAACACAAAATCATTAGCAACCTGGTTTGGGGAAGTCAGGAATCACTCTAATGGCAGAAGAAATTTTTGCAATTCGATCATCTTTAGTAGAACTCATTTTCTCTTCCTCTGTTTCTCTTGATGAAGAAGAAGAAACACAGTAGACCTTTTTGTTTGACTTTTCAGAGTGGTTCAGTAACAAAAAGGGTGAGAGTCCACTTTTTTTTATTACCCGTTTTGTCCTTTCCCTAGGTTGTTGCGTGCCAATAGCAGCGATGTGTGATAATAATAATAAGCTACTCATTTTGCTTTATCTGCTGTCTCAGATTTGCATATGTAAATATGTAATGTAGTCTTAGGGTGAATTTGAGTTATCCCCCAAAATTACTTGGTGTTTTGTGTTTAACCTCTAAATTTTGAATCATCACAATTAGACCCCAATATGTTTTAACTGTTATTTTTTTCATAATATTCAAACTATCTTTTCAAAGTATCGTTTTTGACACTTCAGTTGTTACTATTAGAGTCCTTAAAATTAGACAATTTTCGTTTTGTCGTCCTGGTTTTTGGGGATTAATGACAAATTAGTTACAAAGAGTAAGAGCATCATCAACGATTTATAAATTTTATTTCTAATGTGACAGTTGACAATTTTCGTCCCCAACGCGTTGTTATAACAATGTTTTCATAATAACAATTGTCAAATCCGGAACCAAATTACTTATAAATATAGAAATGACTTGCACGGGACAATTTGTCCCATCCAAAAGTGAGACGGAACTACTTTTGCTGTCTAGAATTTTTTTCGTTTTTTTTTAATAAAAAATTTCAAATGGCTCGATTTTGTACCGTTCAGCTTTTGTAATTTGGCACAGGACAACTATTCCTGTCCAAAATTAAAAAGCAAATTTTGCCCAAAATGCACTGGTTCTTCCTTTCGTTTTAGAAATTTTGAAGTACCAAAACTGCTGAAGTGTCACATCGAAAAATATAAATGCGTTGATGATGCTCGCAGGGTTAATAACATAATTTTAACACATGATTTGAGGGTTATGTTTTTCTCTTTTCAGGCTACTAGTTGTTTTCAATGTGGCGATTTGAACCATTGGAAGAATATAGTAACATGTTTAATTAGGGAAAACAATTTGCTCCCGCAATTTTTTTGAAAAAGTAGTTTGGGCGTTATAGAAAAAATGAATAGTTATGTTAGAAGTCTGAGAGAGATTGAGAGTCTAATTGTGATGATTCAAAATTTGAGAAATTGGAAATCTAATTGTGATGATTCAAAATTTAGGGATTAAACACAAAACGTTAGGTAAGTTTAGGGGGATAACTCAAAAAAACACTAGTATTTCGCTACTATTTTGACGACCATTTCAATGTACTAGTTCAATTGGACGGTTACTATTACTATTGAGCCATTGAACGGAGACTCTTTTTTCTTTTTCTTTTTCGATGGATCATTGAACTCAGACTCTGAGAGACGGTTGTAATAAACTATTAACATATTAACTGAGATTCTTAATAAGAGTTCTATTGTGCCACATGTTATGTAACAAATTCATGGCATCCATTTTATCTCTTCAGTCACTCAAAGTTTTGGTTATCTATGGACGGATTTCAAATCTCAACATGTTTGACACCCATCGATATGGAGAGGCCTTTTTGGTTGGACTTCTTCGTTGCCTTCTTTCGCGCCAAACTCCTATCAGGTTTTTACTCCTCATGCACCTTGAAGATATAAATCTGCAACCAAATTGGAAAAGCACATGTTGGCAAGATTCTCAGGTAGTAGGAACTCATCAACTTTACTAACATATGGTTTTTGGGATTTTAACTATTCTAAGCATCTGTTCAAAAATCAAATTCAGAACTTAATTTCAACATCTGTTCAAAAAATTAAAAATACAAAGCATGCAGTAGCTATCTTCTGGGTGTAAACCTTAAATTTATCGTTTTCAAATTAATGACTAATTGAGACAATGGGTTGACAATTCCTCGGGTGCAATTTTACGTTCCCACATAACTAACAGAAAATTCTTCTCAATTGTGTCTCAAATACAATTACACAACGAACATCAACTGTGATTCAAGCAGGAGAAACTTATGTGTGCAAAAAGCAAAGCTTGAATAAACCAAATGACATCTGTGAATAATGAAAATTCCGTGATAACCTTTTGTTATTAATCGCCAAGGATAAATTCCTCTCTTCTGCATACCATTTTGTTACTATACGTTCATCATACATTGCAAGTTGTTATACTCCTACTAAGTTGTAAGTAATATTCCAATTACAGGTAAAATTACCCACAATGCATGATACTCGTCATCATTAATATGAAGAAAATAAAACACAAAATCAAATGAAACAAAAGGAAATTTTGTTAAGATATGAATGTATTATGTATATAAATTAGAGAACAAAATAAGGCCCTTAAGCATTAATGAAAATTCCGTGATAACCTTTTGTTATTAATCGCCAAGGATAAATTCCTCTCTTCTGCATACCATTTTGTTACTATACGTTCATCATACATTGCAAGTTGTTATACTCCTAATAAGTTGTAAGTAATATTCCAATTACAGGTAAAATTACCCACAATGCATGATACCCGTCATCATTAATATGAAGAAAATAAAACACAAAATCAAATGAAACAAAAGGAAATTTTGTTAAGATAGGAATGTATTATGTATATAAATTAGAGAACAAAATAAGGCCCTTAAGCATTCCCAATGCAAGCAGCAAGTCTTCACCTCCATGTAGGACAATATGGTGAAAAGCTATGAGGGGTTGTCCAATGCAGAGATGATTTTAAAACGTCGGATGGAATGATTTCATGCGAATGTAAAAAAATGAAAAAATATTGGAAAAAAAATGTTGGACGGAATGAAACATCCCGTACAAAATAAAAAAAAAAAAACGAAAAAAGTCGAAAAAACTCGCAGGTTTCATTCCGTCCAGAAAAAAAAAAAAAAAAAATCGAAAATAATCGCAAGACAAAATAAAAAGTCCCATCCGAAGTTCATAACTCAGCAGCTATCTCCGCATCAAGTACTACCTTCATTGTCACTGAGTTACAAGTTACTGATTTGTCACCCTTGCTTTTGGGCAAGGGTTTTGGCTTCATAAGGGTGCTAGTCCCTATTTTCACATAGTAACTTGCATTGGGAATACTCTAACAAATGCAACATGACTAATTAAATCCAAAAAACCAATCACCATAACTTTGCCAATTCGGGAAGACCATATCTGAAATGTGCCGTGAGTTTTTCAATGATAACATAAGAATCTGCGCTGAGCATGAATAGAGCATTGGAATACAGACAAAAAAACCGAATTTTTTTTTTCGAGAGGACACGTCCAAATATATAAACCACAGCATATTTGCTAAATATCTGTAAACTATAGATTTTACCTTGAACTTATCTGAATGAATAAGCTCAAAAACCACAGCGTCCCCATCGTCCAACTTATGGCTTTCAACAAAACGTTTCCATCCGCCACCTAGGCCAGTTTTATCCCCAATGAATATAGATGGGTATTCCGCACCTCCACTTTTTCAGAAGAAAGGTGGTCATTGCAGAACTTCCTTGGAAGACCCTAAGATCCAGAAATGAGTTAGCTCCAATAAAAGGTAAATCATACACAAAATTTAACTTCGATGATCAAAAACCTCTTGCTACATGTGAATGAAGCATAGATTTCACAAATGATGGATTCCCAGATTGTAAGTTGGTATTAAATTCCTCAGCACGTCTTGTCGCAGAAACCTGTTCTTCATAAGTGGCAAAGTAGCTGAATATCCAAATTGAGTTAGTATTCGCAATCTATGATAGTAAGAAAACACAAAATGAAAAATGCAAACAGTTCAGCTACCAGTTCCATGAGACGAATGAGCTTGAGCTAGTTCTTGACCTTTTGCGTGTAAGAGGAAGCTCTTCAGTAAACTGTATCACACATTTGAAAAGTTTAGGCTTGTTGCAAAGAAATACAATGAGGCACTGAAATATAAACACCAAGTTTGATGTAGCAATGCCAAACCTGAAGTAACTAGTATACTGCCATAGCAGTGGGGGCGTGAGAGGAGAGAGAGAGGGAGATGAAAAGAAAAAAAATGAGGACAAACAGATAGAAACCAACCAACTCACATTTAGGCCACATACCTCCCTTCGGCCCATAACGTTCGCTCAGCTCACTTAACTATTATGCAGCAAATCAAATTATGTCAACATGGAAACACTAGTACTGCTCATTTGTATGAAGTTCCTCACAGTAATGGAGTCATGGACACATGGGTTGCTTACAGAATAAGTGGGTAACAGAGCAATATCATTAGGGTCCATACTCCATACGTAAGTTAGTTTAGTTGGAATACTTGGATCAGGAAGCAAGTAAACAAAAAGACAGATGAGATTGTGGAATTCCTTACTTCAGCATACAAAATAGCTTGGTTTCGTTCTCATCCTTCAAAACAAAGAAAAAAAAAAAAAACATAATTAAAGGAGTAAATAAGATGGACATATGCTGAACAAACATTTTCCAACATCTCATCCGATATAAACACAACCCAGTTTAATAAATGTAACTCAAACTGCCTTTTTTTTCGTTCAATATATCCGTAAATTAACATGAAAACACATAAGAAGGAGGAGAAAAAGAACCTGCAATCGTTTCTTATTTTCCTCAAGGCGTTGCCTTCGGGCATCTTCGTAAGATTTGTTGTTGCTGATCGCCATGGTGATGGTGAAGGGTAAAGTGGGCAAGGTTTTAGCCGGTGCGGGGATTGGCGCGGCAATTTTAATTTCAAAATTTTAGGTTGAAATTTCGTGAAATAAATTGGTAATTCAGAAAATAGTCAACCTAGTAACAGTGGGCCTTTAGGTTGGGTGAAATGGCTCTCGATTCTCTCAAAAGCAGAGAGAGCGGTGGTGGTTTTTTACCCTATCTCTATATAACTCTCTATATATAGACAGTATTATTAGTATTATTGAGGAATAGAGAGTACATTCCACGCGAGTTGAAATGGCGTGGTTTGTAAAAATCCAAATGGCGCCACTTGAAGTGGCGTGGAATGCAAAATAAAATTTCATTCTACGCTGGTCGAAGTGGCGTAAAAAATAGTGGGTTTCAAACTGCCCAGTTCAAATGGGTGTAGAATTGTTCAAACCATTGGTTCACCCAAAACTACTCTCTATCGTTATAAGGGCATCTCCAATGGAGAGTGTAAAGCGTATAATGTGTGAAATTTACACTCCTATTTTGAAAAAACTCCTTCCAATGGAGGGGGTAAACCGTATACAATAGCTATTAGTTGTTAAAATTTGGTGGAAATTCCCCTCTCATGTTATTAGCTAATAAGAAACACGGACGTAGCTTTAAATGTTGTTGGTGGGTTTTTTAAGTCCGGACGTCACTTCAACAGATGTGGGAAGTTAAAATATTTCATTTGCGACGGGCCATGACCGTCGCTACGTTTGTTTTCAGATTTTTGAAATACGGACGATAGTTGAAGTGACGTGCGATTCTCTATTTAAATTTTACTTTTGCAAACTTGCAACGGTTAACGTCTGTTGTTTTACTCTTATTTCCACACCACCATTGTTATTTTTTTTAAAAAAATAAGAGTGTAAAATCCTAGTGGCTTACATGGAATAGAAATTGGAGAGAGAATGGCAGACTTTTGGACTCAACCTTATTATAAAAGCTAACCCAATTAGTTACCAAATAAAAAGGCCTAACCCATAAAACAAGTGATAAGACCTTAGACTTTGGCCAACAGCGACAGCCAACTAGTAAGACACTCTGACTAGATGGGGCTGCGCTAATAGTATCGACCGCGTTTGTTTTGAGTTTTGACTTTTGACTTGGGGAAGCAGTCAAAAGTCACCAAAATATAGCCCCCTTCCACCACTTCATCGATCACTAGAAGTGTTTGACCTGAGTACCTGACTTCACTCTCTCACTTCACACCTTCCCTCCCTCCCTCCCCACCACCAACGACTCAAACAAACTTAAAACGTGCTAAGTGCAAGTCCAACCTCTTTTTTATAATCACACTCTTTTGCATCTTTATTCACTCTTTCCCACCACTTCTCACGCAACTTCCCTCTCTCCACTCTCTTCACTTCATTCCTTTATAAAACCATCCCCAACTCCAAATAAATCACTCATTCACACTCAGCTCCAACCAACAACAACAACAAGAAGAAGCAACCACAAAAGAAACCTCAATTAACTCATTAGACGATGGCTCTTGAAACTTTGAACTCCCCCACAACACTTGCTCCCACCTTCCACACTCATAACGACATGGATATTCACAGTCTTGAGCCATGGATGAAGCGAAAGCGTTCCAAGCGATCACGCTCCGAGAACAACTCGCCTACTGAAGAAGAATACCTTGCTCTTTGTCTCATCATGCTCGCTCGAGGTGGTACCACGACTAATATGATTTCTCCACCACAACCACCTATACTAAAGCTGAATTACAAGTGTTCTGTATGCAACAAGGCGTTTTCGTCTTACCAAGCTTTAGGTGGACATAAGGCAAGTCACCGCAAACTTGCTGTACCATCTGATGAACATCAATCAACCTCCACCACCACTGTTACTAGTTCAAGTGGTAGGACACACGAGTGTTCTGTGTGTCACAAGTGTTTTCCTTCTGGACAAGCTTTGGGTGGTCACAAAAGGTGTCACTATGATGGTGGTAGTAGTGGTCTTACCTCGTCCGAGGGTGCAGGTTCTACCACTACTCACAGCCACAGCCAACGCGATTTCGATCTCAATCTGCCTGCTCCCCAGGAGTTATTCTTTCCTGGTTTTAGCTTTGGTCGTAGCTCTGGAGATGAAGAGGTTGAGAGTCCTCATCCAATGAAGAAATCGCGTTTATCGATTCCATCGGGGATATGAATAGAGCAATTCATCCATTCAATTTGTTAATTTTGTTCTTTGAAAGTTATATGTTCAATTGATGTACAGAGAATCTTTAATTCATTCATTTTGTAAAATTAATTTCTCCTTAATTTCATAATTGAAGTGATTTCATTTTAATTTGCCTTTTGCTAATGTTACTTACACTTACTTCTTGGTTCTTTTACGTGGTAAGTAGGCAGACCACTGTTTATGGATTTCCAATCTGCATGTTAAAGTTAAAATGTTAAATTGATGATATGAAGTGTAACACCAAACTTCCATGTGTTTCATATGATTCTGGTGCGTGTGATTGAAGCAATTCGACTAAGCCACGATAATACAATTCAGTTATTAATTAAACTGAGCTTATTATGAACTATACCGACACACATGAGGTATCTTATGAACTCAAGTCTCCCTGGATCACTAGGTACTATGAAAATGCTGGTTTCATTAGATAGATGCCCAATATTGCGAGCTAAAACGTTTGCCTAAGAACAATTCCGACCAAATTGAAAGTTGAATTGCTTAGTCTACATTAAAGTCTAGTTTGTACAAAAATATTTTTTTGTCAAAGTTAGGGCCAGCATAGGGGACTGAATTCATTGACGGGTAAGGAGAGTATATACACATTCTTTTGTAGCCGAACTTTGATTCCCAATTAGAAACTTTATACTCAAACTATACTCTGATTGGAAGACCATAGTTGTCTAGTTGGTGCATAAACTTGTGATGATTGAAAGAATTACTTAAAGACACGCAATCAAAGTTCCCAGTGCTTATCAAAGAGTAATCCAATTTTGTATCCTCTTACTTGAAGAATGATGAGAATATGTCTAAATATATCTTCTGATTGTTCATTCTGATCTTCAAGATCGACAGAACTACTGTTGAACTCCAATAAACTGCATTTTAATTTCTAAATGGATGAAGGCATCTTGGTGTTCAAGTCGCCACGTCCTTGTTGACTTTGTGATCCAATTGCATGTTCGATCTTAATATTAGTCGTCTTTGCTGCTTAAATTCGCACACCTTAATCATTGGTGACGAAGTATGTTTTTTTTTAAAAAAAATTATCTAACTTGTTGACAAGGGATATTGGCATGTGGTAAATGAAAGAAGGTATGAATTTGGGTGTAAGTTGCGGAATGTTAAATATGCGAAGTATTTTTTTGCTGTTTAATAATGTACCGTGTTTCTAGCGTGTGGGAGAAGGTTTTGAATACCTACATTGGTAGAGAAAGACTTACCGGAGATCATTCTGGAATTATCTATTGAAGTGTTGATGCAATGCCTGAGATCATTTAGTTCTGTATAGGCAACTTTACTGGACGACTATACTCGCCCATTGACAACTTGACAAGTAGACTTTATTCTTTCAACAAGATACATATCTAGTCTCTAATAATAATCCAATGAAGCTTATTTTAGGTAATCATGACTTCACAGAGAGTATAATTTGCTTAAAACCATGTTCAAAAGTGTGAAACTTGCTCAAATAAGATTAAGAAACGTGTTGACTGGCATATATAAATTGTAGCATTGCATATGAAAATTCTCCTACCAAACAAAGTTCACATACTCTTAATTCGGCCGAGCTTCCTAGTGAACTTCGCAATTCATGCAATGAGGACAGAACAAGTCACTATAGTCAGCCCCAGATTCCATTGAACCGCGCGGAATCAGTCATTTGATGGCGTTGCCAAAATGGCCTAGGAGGACTCGATATAACGCCAGCATCAGGTAACAACTTAGTTGTATTTGGACTTTAGCTAGACTTAGTTTTAAGTTGTTGGTTTATACCAATTATGCCCAGCAGTATTGGGCTTATCGCAGGGGCGCAATAAAGGTCCACATCTGGGCCTCAGTCTTTATTAACGGTGTACTTGGGTTTGCCAAGTGTAAAATTGTTTGTTCTTTAATCCAATACTAGCATTTCACCCGGCTCCACCGGGATTGTTTCATTATATGCTTTAAACATTTGGGTTTATCTGTATTTTGGGCTTAATTTTTATAAAATTATTAGAGTCAACTATACTTAACTGGCTTAGTCTATTTTGGCGACATGGGATGTAAAAAACGGAAAAAAAAACAGTGAGATGGAATAACTCAAAACTGAATCAAAATCGAAAATTTCTAAATAAAATAGAATGCAACAGACAAAAAATTCACCCAAACAAAATTTTGGTGTGTATGTATGAAAATGAGAATCATGTATGCATGAAAATCATATGGCCTGTAGCCTAACCTAACAGTCCATAAAAAGGACCCCATTTGATAGCATAAAGAAATAATGGTTATTAAAGCAAAAAAGTACATACATAGTTTTAAGAATACTATAGATTGTTGTCACTTGACTAAAGAAAATATACATGCGAATGAATAAATAGTTTGCTCTCATTACACTTGATACCATGGCATAAGGAACTCCCCATATCCAAAGAAAAGCATATGATCAACTTCAAATATTTCAAAGTGAGGCTAGTTAGCAGCTACTAACCATTCACCCCAGCCATCCCACCTCAAACATGGAGAAAGAAAATGGTGTCTCCACTTCAGTTGTTGCCAGTGTCTTGCTTGCATTTGTAATCACCTTTTTCAGAGGTATGTGAACCAAATCATTATATTACAGCTATATTTAGTTACAAATTTTGTTTGTGCCCCTAATATAATTGGCTTCTTTACTGCCTTAGGCGTCCAAGGAACCATTGGTGTGAACTATGGTACAGTAGCAAACGATATTCCTCCAGTAGAAGAAGTTGCACACTTTCTCCTCCAAAAAACCGTTATAAATCGTGTTAGACTATTCGATGCCAACCCCTCGACGTTAAGAGCATTTACACACACTGGCATTGAAGTAACCATCACTGTACCTAATGAACAAAATGCGACCTTGCCAAGCTCTCCTTTGCTCAAGCAGTGGATCAAGTACTCATGTGCTTCCTTACACTCCAAAGAACAAATATTGTTCGCATCTTAGTAGGTAATGAGGTCTTATCAACGGTGAGCAGATCACTGATAGTAAGCCTTCTTCCAGCTATGTGAAACCTCCACACAGCCCTTGTTGGCATGTCTCTTGACCGTCAAATCAAAGTATCCACACCACATTCATTAGGCATATTATCCTCCTCTAGTCCCCCTTCAACTGGGAAGTTCCGAAAAGGCTATGATACTGTTATGTTAAAGCCATTGCTTAGCTTCCTAAGAGCCACCAGTTCTCCTTTCATGATAAATCCATATCCATTCTTTGGCTACTCAGCTGACACACTTGATTATGCTCTATTTAAACCCAATACAGCATTGAAGCTCCTTGGCTTCTTGGATTTGGCGATTGTTATTACTGAAATTGGTAAGAATAACTCAAAATTTAAAGTGCAGCACACACAAAATTCTCTTTTCAATGGAAAATTATTCACATCCATTACCCAAAACAATTCATACAAAAAGAAATCTCTAACCAAAAAATACAATAAGAATAACTCAAAATTTAATATAGATCTCAATATATTCCTTGAAAAAATAGTGAAAAATAGATTACTAAAAAAAACTTATGAATCAATGGACTGGCAAATTGCTTCCTCTTCCTTCGTCAATAAGAGAACTCTTCATTTTGTTGAGGTTGAGAACTCGTAGGTTTTGGATTTTGGGTGTTTTTATTTATTTGGTTAATAGTAGTCCAAGGTATTTTGGGTTTTTAGGATTCCTAGTTGAAGTCGAAGAGGTTTTTTTTTTTAAGATTCAAATTTTGTGTTTGAATGATTCGTAGTTATCGCGAATTGGTTTAGAGATTGGGCGTGTAATTGTTTTGTTCTTATAATATGTATCTCGAGAACATCTAGAGAATCTCGAGCAATCCAACGACAGATATAATTTGTATCTAATCCCTTGCTATGGTCATGTGTTCGGTCAAAGCTAAACTCATAATGCATAACAGTCCAATTGCAGATTGTATCTTAATCCCTTGCTATGGATGAATAGATGATAGCAGCAAGTACAATATTCAAACCATAAAAACCATGAACATTAGGATTGTATTTCTAACTACAACGAAGAAAGACAAATGATTTTCAGTTGATCCTTATACGCCTTGAAGAACTTGAAACACTGAACAACAGACATTCATGCTGCCATATTTCAATGTCTGGAAACAGCTTGAGGAAGTCAAGAGGAACGTAGGTAACTGGTTAATAAAGTGTACCTTTTACTGCATCAAAGTTTTTCCACAGTGATACGTTTGTTGCGATATGGGAAACAGTTGGTACAAACAATAGTGTTTTCACTTTGTATTCTAGAGGTTTTTGTGTAGCAGTCTGTGAACTCTTAGTAGTGGTTAAAAAAGTGAAAACTTACGTTCCTCCAATAACTTCTGAACTGATTTGATGAAACAGAAGTTCACACAGGGCAACCTTGCAACACATATAAGGGTTGATTTAAAACAACAACACAATCAAACAACACAACTAATAGCCTTTAAGATTACCTTAGCTCCAAGTGCAGTAGAAGTTCTAGAAGCACGAACACCACCACTACAAGCACCAATAACAAACAAATCATAATCATATACTTGTTCTTCTGCATCAGTAGCCACCGAGTTATTCACTTCACCGTCAATTAACATCTTTCTCGACATGATGATTACTCCTCAAATCTACAACCCAACAAACAAACAAAATTAATCAAACCAATCAAATGATTATAATAAAATCATGAAATAAAGTTAGAAAGAAAGAAAAAAAGGAGTACATGGAAATAAATGACTTCTAGCAATCAATGTAACGACAATTTACAAAGGTAACTATTGGAGATTTCAAGCTAATACCAATGTGTACCGCAAACTGGAGTTTGCTGAAGTTCAACAAACAATTACCACTATAACCAGCAAAAATGGATCATCAAGTTGAGAAACAACGTTTGCAAGAAGTGAGACCTCATCCATATTTACCTTTCCAGTACACATACAACTAAAGAATACCAGTGGATTTCAAAGCGTTTCTGATTACCTTCAACCATTTTGATGCGATTGGGAACAAAACTCAAGAATTAGAAGAAAAAGTTTTGGGGTTTTGACGAACGGTTTTCTATTTTCAGTTGAAGGTTTTTTGTTTTATGAGGATTCGTAGTTTGAGACGATGGGAACGATTTTCTATTTCAGCTGAAGATTTTTCGTTTTTTGAGGATTCATAGTTTGAGGCGATGGGGGTTTTTTTTTTAATCATTTTTTGTGTTTTAATGTTCCGTAGGTATATCACGAATCATAATTTTGATTGGCGTGTAATTGTTTTCTCATTATTTTATGGATCTCGAAAACATATAACCAATCTCAAGCAAATCCAACGGGCTGGTGTACTTTTTAGTAGGGATTGACTCACAAATAATCAAAATATTGTCCTGACTTTTAATTAACTTTAGGTACCCACTTAAAAATACTGCTGACGTGGCCTCATGAAATCGCAGATGAGCATTTTTGCCCACTGTGCAATAATAGATTTAGATAATTTTTTTAAAGTAATTATCTTTTAAATGAGATCAGTAATTCAGGCAATTTGAATGTTGGCAGGTTTGATCCTCATACCTATAGTATCATCACCCAAAATTTTTACCAACTAAGTTAGCTTGCAACTACATAGTTTTTTTTTTTTTTTTTGGGTAATCGTATTTAGGTTATTTATCCATAAGCACATTCTTTTCCACAATAAAATAACAACCCACTGCACAGTCAATGGTTTGTATCAAGGAGTGTGGTGGTAACTAAAAAATAGAATTATCTTCTACAGTTCCACTTATTTCAATTAAAATACATCACTTTATCTTTCTAGAGTGAGAGTTTGTGACTATATATACGTAGTATGTGTAAAGGTTCATTTTGTGTTTGACCTGATCAACCTATGAGAATAGGGGGTAGATGAGATTGGTGATGATATGACTGAGTTCGAATGATAGAACTGCTTACGTATCCAGTTCTCTGGTGAACTGGAATCAAGTCAGACGTAGTTCATGTTGTGTGATTGAGTTGGAGATGAAGAGAATGTGAGCGTAGAGCTCCCTCCCCTACTTTGTTAGTTCTCTCGTCATTTATAGCGTGTGATCCTTGGTCAATGTGGCTCTTGAATGAGCTTAGATGGAGGATAAATGAGTGCATGGTTGTTGTTAAAGAATTGCTGTAACGGTTGTCTTTTCTTCTTTGAGCGTTATAAGACCTAGCTGAGCGACTTGGATGAGGTCTTGACGTGAGTGACCTTGCAGGTCTTGATATGAGTGACCTGGCAGGTCTTGGTATGAGTGACCTGGCAGGTGAGCGACCTGAAAGTCTTGACGTGAGTGACCTGACAGATCCTGATATGAGCGACCTGGCAGGCCTTGGTATGAGCAACTTGATAGGTCTTGACGTGAGTGACCTGGCAGGTCTTGATATAGTTATGTAATGAGTTGTGCTAGACACATGTATAATATATATTGGTTGTGTATATTAGTCCCTCACAGTATGTACAACATTTGCTTATGAGCTCCTTGACTAACTATCTTCCACAACACAAGAGCCATTCACTACTATAAAAGAAAAAACAGATATATATATATATACAATAATTCTCTAAAAAGTAGCTACTTAAGTTAACTTAAAATAAGTCCGTACGTAAAACTTCACCTACAAAATGAATTTAAACATAATTTTTTTGTGGTTATGAAGCACTCACCATAATGATTATCTTTCCAAAATTTCAGCTCATTTGGAAACCTCTAACATAGATAAAAATTGTTGTTATCTTTAAAAAGAAATCTAACGGTCCAGAAATATTGAATTTTTGTAATTGTTTTTTGCGAATGTTAGAGGTTTCCAAATGAGCTGAAATTTTGTAGAGATGATCTTAATATTGAGTATATCATATCCACAAAAAAATAGGTTTAAATTCATTTTGTAGGTGAAGTCTTTTAAGAGAAGGACTGTATATATATATAGTCCTTCTCTTAAAAGACTTGATATATATATACAGTCCTTCTTTTAAAAGACTTTACCTACAAAATGAATTTAAACCTATTTTTTGTGGATATGATATACTCAATATTAAGATCATCTCTACAAAATTTTAGCTCATTTGGAAACCTCTAACATTGGTAATCAATATTAATTGTCCATAAAAATAATAAAATCAAGTGTGATCTGATATCATCATACACCCGAGATCTCCTTAATAATACGGTGGCATAAAAATCTCAAAATGGATATAAACCTCAATATGGTGACCAAGCATTGTCTATATAGTACATATACACACGAAAATAAATATGTGTTAGTAATGATCAAGAAAATAGAGTACGGTGTTGACAAATTAGAAGATGGATCTATCATATTAGCTAGGATTCATTATCGAAGAAATATATATATTAGCTAGGATTAAGTTAAAACATTTGAAAATGGATCATATTTGCAACCTTCCCGTTATATGAACTCCACTTATACGAACTCCAAAAAAACTCTATCACAAAAAACAATGAATTAGGCTGGGTGCAATGGCTTTGCATTCCCTTAAAATCGGTGGGAGTTGCGGTGGTTTTCTCTCCCTATCCGCATTTAACTCTCTATATATAGAGAGTATTATCGAGGAATGGAGAGTGCATTCCACGCAAGTTGAAATTACGTGGTTTGTAAAAATCCAAATGGCGCCATTTGAAGTGGCGTGGAATGTAAAAACAATTCATACAACAACATTTGAAGTGGAGTGGATTGTGAAGTGTCCCCACCAAACCGATTTTGAAATACAATTTCATACGTCACTGGTCGAAGTGACGTTGAAAAATAGGTGGGTTTCAAACCACGCCAATTCAAGTGGTGTAGGATTGTTCAGACCATTGATTCAGCGAAACCTCCTCTCTATCCGTATAACACTGTTTTTTGGAGAGATAGAGATGCAGAATACATAACTATTGGACTCAGATAGTCTTAGAAACTGATTTTTGGAGGAGATGTTCTCCCCACAATATAGATTATCCTTATAATAAATCAACACATTTGAAAATGTATAAACGTATCAAAATTAGTTTACAATGTTATAAAATTATCCAACGGTCTAGATTTTTCAAATTTCAAAACAATTTTTAACAAGGTTAAACATTTTCGTTTGGGTTGATTTTTTGTAAGGAGATTCTCCATTATGAGAAGACTTTCTTTCCAAAAATCAGCCCTCAATTCATCTTATAAATCTATTTTTGGTGGTAGAATTCATTTAGAGTTCATTTAAGGCAGAATTCATATAACATAACAGGCTTGTACTTGCAAACTGAATATATACACCCAATAATCTTAGTTTGGGTTGTAATATAAAGAGAACAAGATTGTGATTCCTCCGTCCTATGAAATTTTCCTTTAGACTTTAGAGGAGTGCTTTAAAACTGGGCTTAGTTTTAAGATTAGGTCCAGCAGTATTGGGTCTACTTTATGGTTAGGGGCCGTTACCCTAAAAGATTGCCCAATGCTGAAGTACTTGAGGCCCAAACGTAAGGTCCATCTCGTAAAATGCTAAACTAAGGCCCAGTTTCCCCGCTATTTCTCGAATATTGGATCGGTTTCATTCATGAGTTGGTTTAGCCCATCAAAGTTAATATACCTTCGGCTCCTTTGGACCCAATAACATGTCAAAAAATTCATAAACCAAAGCCCAAAATCCAAAAAGTGAGAATATATATATATATTTTTTTTTGCGATAATCCCAAATTGTTTTAATTAAGTTTTAAAACCGTTTTTTCAATTGGGAAAAAGGTGAGAATATCCACGGTCAGGATCTCCTGTTTGCATTCTGGTACCGTTTTTTTGGCTAACTATTTTTAATTTTATAACAAAAAGTTTTCGTTTTTTCAATTGACCAAAATGTTTTTGAATGATTCCCGATTTAATTCCCAATTTTTCGAGAATTTGTTTTCAAGCTTAGAAGAGAAATTCCGTTTTTTGGCACGCAAATGTGCGGCTGGATATATATATATATATATATATATATATATATATATATATATATATATATATATATATATATATATATATATATATATATATTTTTATTTTTTTTTTTTTTAAATTTTATTTATGAATACGAGGAGTTTATTCTGGTCTTTGAAAAGCTCGTCTGGAAAATTTTATTTATGAATACGAAGTTATGAGCTCGTCATCATACAAATCACCTCACAAAAACTTATACATTATGATGAATGTTACAGACCTCTAATACTTTAGATTGTATATACTCATATTGAGGGCTATAAGATATTTTATTTCATTATTATGATCTTTTTGAGGAGACGGTTTTTGTTTGATTCCCACAAAATGGTCAGGCTGATTGGTCCTACATGTATCAGGTTGATCATCTAATGTGAATTCTGCCATCTGATCATTAAGGGCAAGTTGATCATCTAATGTGAATTCTGTCATCTGATCATTAAGGGCAAGTATGATTGCGCACACGAATTTTTACGTTGGATTTATTCTAGTGCGTGCAGATCTTTGGGGTATAGGAATCACTTATGAACTCCGCTCAAAAAACTTCTATTCCAGGGTAAGGTTTACCGTTTACATAGGAAGGATAAGAAATAATATTTAAGGTTTTTTTGTAGTACGTCATACTATATTAGTGCGCTTTTGAATTTGGTCACACGAAGTTTAAAATTTTGATTTTAGTTACACTTCGTTAACAAGTCTGTCTCAAGCCGTTAGTCAACCTATTTGACTAGGTTTGACCATACGTTGACCTTATATATATATACGGGCTCGCTACGTTGACATACAAAATTGACATATAATTTTTTTTTAGAAATGACCCGTATTTGTTTCATTTCTAAAAAAAATTAATTTCTATGGTCAACATACGGTCAAATCTAGTCAAATACGTTGACTAACTGCTTGAGACAGACTTGTTAACAGAGTATGATCGACTAAAATCAAAATTTTGAACTTTGTGTGACTAAACTCAAAAGCACACTAATATAGTGTGACGTATGTACTACAAAAAGACCCTAATATTTATGGAATAGAGACGATCCAAGGGCCGTGAAATCCGCCCATGTATGTTTCATTGCTTCCAATCTAATCTAACACAAAATTTGTCCTAAAAAGTGGAATTCTATTTATATCTGTATGTATACTCCTTATATAGAGTTGAGATGCTAATTGCTAATCATACCAGTATATATCTCCATCTATCCATGATTTTATGTTAAAGGAATGAGTGATGGAATTTGGCAGATTTTGTTGTCTTTTGGAACAACACATTATGGCCATCACGATCAGCATGGTCATCATGCATCGCGTGCCTTTCCACTTCTTATATATGAACATATTGTGAAAGCAAATAAGAGTAGAATCTCTATAGTCTATACAAACAGATGCTGACACAACTCCAAAGCAACGAACTGACCCCTCTTCTTTTCTCTTAGTGAGCATGCATTGTCAATTGAGTACATCTCTCTCTCTTTTCTCAAATGTATCTGCTCTTCTTCTCTTTCTTTCTCTAAAGATGTTGATGGTTGGTCATTGAATTGGTGTACCTTCTAATGGTGGTCTCAAGGCCATGTGTCGTCTACATCATCTCAATCAATGCAACTATGCAAGTGTTTTTAGAAAAGGTGAGAGAAAGAAGTAATCATCATAGAAGAGATCGAGAGATATGAGTAGATAGATGATATGGTTCCTAATACTATGGACTGTGGTTATTGCTTGATGGAGCTTAAGACTCTTATCATCATCATCATCTTCAGCAGTACTTTTTCACTTGAAAAAAGCAAAAGCAGGCCTAACTTGGTGCCTTTGGACCACATCTTTTATGGAACTTTAGAAGTGTCACAGAAACAGTTAGGTTTCATGCAAGAATTAGAAGTGTACTGTAAAGAATAAAGGGGCATAAACATATATATAAATCACTCACTCGTATCATGGTTAAAGTTGTAAAACTTTTTATTGGGCAATCCTAGTATTAGCTAGAGAATCTTTTCTCAGTTTGGTTTGATCTTGATTACTAGTTTACTGTTTGGTTCCTCTTGTTTTCTTCTTGTCACCCGTCCACACCACAATTCGAACTTTTTTCTTTACCAGCGCCATATAGTTCATTCTTCCAAGTCATGATCATGATTTTCAATTCCTAGTTATATATATGCCGAAAGCAGGAGAAGATACATTTCACTGGTCAATAATCTTAATTGTTTATAAGCTTTGAGAGTTAAAGTACATACCGACCTCTTGTGCAAGTATAACAATATAGACTAACGCACATCTTGAGAGATAATCAGGCACATCTTGATACTTGAAGAGAGGGGGATATGATGGACAGTGTACGTATTAGTTCAATATTAGCAAGTTCATAAACAAAGAAGCTTAATTATATAATGAAAGGATCTCTTCTTTGCACCTTTTTTTTCTTCACTCTTAAGTCTTAACTATTAACAGATGACTAATGCTGATGACTAATAATTAACCTAGCTACCACCTTAAGGTAGCACTAAAACCCGGCCTCCCAGATGTTATATATCATTTTTCACTATTTGATGCAATTTTCCTTTCACACATTTAGTTCAATCACTTATAAACTTTTGATTCGTGTCTTAATTAGGAAAGCATCGCTAAACCTAAAATATAACATTTTGCTGTTTATGTTCTATTAAGGACTATATAAGGAATTTACACAAGAGTTTATAGCTTAATTGGTTGTGTACCCCTCTTCTCATGGGAGAGTTTGCAAGTTTGAATCCCACCAAGTGTTAGTTGTGATTTCTTTCTTGTGTAATTATGTGGTGGGCCTTTGGCCGGGTGAGCTTTTGGGCTAGGTTCCCTTCGGGGTTGATGAGTCTTCGGGCTATGTAAGCTTTCAAGCTAGAGTGATTTTTTGCTCCCAGCGATATTGCTCCAAGGGCTCCAAGCGGACTCTAGAACCAACCACCTGTCAGTAAAATCAGAAAACCAGCTAGTCAAAAACCATGGAAAATCTTGACTTCCTATATTACCCTTATAAAATACAAAATGAAAAAGAGATAACGTACGGTGCTGGGTTTCCCACTCCCCCTTGTTATTTCATCAAGAGGAAAATCAACAATATTCTAGCCATAGCCCACAATTTTGAGCAACACTACATATTTTGATTTAGTTAGAAATACAAGTAGCCTTTCATTAATCACTGTTATTAGTAGTAGTTGAAATAACTCAAATAAGATCGAAATTTTTGAATGGTTATCAGTGGTAGCCTTTCATTACCACCGATTTCGAAGCCGAAATCACGTACTCAGCCTCAACGGAGAAGACAAGGATAAATTTCATTTTGTTTTGATATAAGGTAAAGGACAAATTAGAAAGTCGAAAATAAGGTCAGTTACTGCTAGGCTGGTTTTCAAATGATGTTGAACAGGTGGTTGGCCTTGGAGCAATATTACTGGGAGCAAAAAATCACTCTTCAAGCTAGGGTCGTTCAATATAACCGGTCTGTCTTAACTCTCTAAATATTTCAAAAAAATTAAAAAATAAAAAAGACTATAAGGAATGACCGAAAATCACAATTACAAAACAAATCAATTTTTTTTTATTGGTAAGCCTATTTTTAAATGAGATCAATAATTCTTTGATGGTGGTGGGGTTCGAGCTCTAGACCTCTGGTATCATCACCCAAAGGTTTTTACCAATTTTCCTAGTTGGCAAAAAAAAAAAAAAAAAAAACAAACAAAAACAAAAACAAATCAACTTTGAATAATCATTAAACCTAAAATGTGGAATTGTATGTCTAACCCAGAGCCGGCTATACCCCTGCCATAGTAACATAGTTCAATATTGAAAGTGTAAGGCTCTCATCTCTTCCACCATCTCTATATCTCATTTTCTAAATATATAAAAATAAGTTTTATATCCTTAGTTGAAATTGATATACATAATTAAAAGTATAATAAAAAAAATTAAAACTACTAAAAAAAATTAAGTAAATTAGTAGTGTATAATTTGATTGGGCCCGACCCGGTCCTCATTTGGCCCTCAAAATTGAGGGCTGAGGGGCGGGTAAGGGCTTGCGTATTTATGTCCTGGCCCTACTCGACCTGGCCCTCAACACACATTAGGAACGGGCTGACCCGACCCTTGAGGGATTTTATGGTTTGAGGGTCGGGCTAGGGCTAGCCCGACCTGGCCCTTTTAACACCCAACCCCATAGCATAATAAACAGTCGCTTAGAGCCCCACAGCCAAGGGGCCCAATATATTTTAGCCCACATCCCATTATTGTTTTATTATCCAAAAAAAGTTTCCACTATTATTTTTCATTTATTTTAATCCGATAGATAAACGTTTTTATATTGGAAACTAGAAGATCATGTTAAACCCCTTTGTTTTCCTCGCATTTTTGCTTTCTCCAACAAAAAAAAACATACACTCTATAATTTATTAAAAAAATTCATCACTCTATAACAAATAATCAAATATGAGATATTGAAACCAACACTTCAATCTTATGTATACCATTCTTTTGTCTTTTATGGTTTTTCCCTATAATCCTTCATTCATTTTATATATTGCATATTTGGTATAGAATTCTTCTATTTTTGTGTATTTCTTTGTTAAATAAATCTATCGAAGTTTTAAGTTTATGAGATGACTATTCAAGAAAGAAAAAAGAAAATATTGTGATATTTTTGTAAATTCTTTGTTAAATAAAGTGAGGTTTGTATTCATATGAAATAATATAAACAAATCAATAAGATATAACAATTGTATTGGTATATATTAATACTATAAGGCCCCATATTTGGAACTTTGCATAGGCCCCGATTGCCTTGAGCTGCCCTGGTCTAACCTAACTATATTTTTTCGAACTTTTAGTCATTTTAAATAATATTAACAAAAATTTAATAGAAAATTAATGGTGAAACAGTCCTTGACAATTTGTTGAGTTACGTTGTTTGTATCAAGTAAGGTTAGATGATTGATGGACGACAATAGGTATATAGGCAACTAGATTAGGCTGCTTAAGTATGCTGCTAACAAATTTCGATATTACATTCAGGTAAGAGTCCGAATTTGTGGACAGACTTGTCCACAAACAGCACAATTCTATTGGTTAACAGTTTTTTCGGGCAGTAGGCACAATTTTTTTGGGTAGCCACTCCACCAATAAAAGCTGAGGTCTTGTGGACAGCAAACAGTTGCTTGTCCACAAATTTATTCTGTTCAGGTAATGGAAAAAGGAATATGTATTAAGATAAATTGTATTTTTACATATAAATTGTTCTAGCTAGTCGTTTGGATGTGGTATGGCAATATATATGCCAAGATAGTAAAGTTGAACTGCAACCAGGACTAAGATGTTGTAAAATGATTTTTTTTTGGTAACTGCAATTTATTTATCTTATGTCTCTAAATGCACATACAACAATTTTGTCATTAAACAGTAAAGCAAACACAACGTTATGGTGCTGTGTTGCACCATAACGAGGTACATCCTAGCGAAAGCCGAGACAACTCTTCAGGTACTTCTTGCTGAATGAGAATAGGATTTATCCACCAATTATTATCAGTCGCTTGATCTGAACCAAATTTCACAAATTTGTCAGCCACAAAATTGCTCTCTCTATAGCTTCAGATAAGTTCAAAACTTGTGTTTGCTGCTAGTAGCTCCTTGATGTCTGTGATTACTGATTGAATCTCCCAAGGTATGCGGTGAGAAATCCTCACAATGCAGTTATACAGATAATTCTCACAATGTTGTAAAATGATTTGATAAAACTTTTCAGGCTATTAATAATTAACTATAATGAAAATTATCAGCAAAGTGTTTCTTATATAGGCTGAGACAGTGACTCCCCCACTCATTTCTCAAAAGACTCCATTCCTCTGTTTATAGCTCTACTTTGCAGAAAAACAAATGTGGTACAAAATTTATTTATTTTGTGAAGGAAACATGAGATTCTATAAAATCGTCACAAAGATTATTCATATTATCAACTTATAACCACTTCATTGGTGTGAACGTATCAATGGAAATAGTTTTGACTGAACCTCCACGATCACATTAGTAGAAAGTTAATGAATAAAATGATCATGCCTTATATGAATTCTACTTATACAAACTCAAAAAACACTCTACCATAAAAAATAATGAATTAGAAACTAATTTTTGGTGGATAAATTCTCCCTACAATATATATCATCTTTAAAAAAAAAAAATAGCACATTTGAAAATGTCTAGAGCTATCAAAATTAGCTTATAAATGTTATAAAATTATCCAACAGTCTAAATTTTTTAAATTTCAAAACAACTTTTGATAAGATTAAATATTTTTGTTTGGGCTGATTTTTTGTAAAGAGATTCTCTATTATGAGAAAACTATCTTCACAAAAAATCAGATCTTAATTCATCTTATAAATCCACTTTTTGTGATGGAATTCATATAACGGGGGCTCGTAAAATGATTTGTTAATTAATGTCAATTGTATGGTATGTGATACTTATTGTACTCAGTTGTAGGCCGGGGTATGTGATATACCTATTGTTGGCCATGTGCATTGTGTTTCACCAGGTAATTAAGAATGCTTTTTCCACTAGCTATATTTTAACTCTTCTCTTGTTTAGACTTAGATGAGTTGTTAAAATGATTCCTATAATCTTCTCTATCTACTTGATTTCTTTCATAACTAGTTGATTTGCCCAAGCAATGTAGAAGATATTCATGTCTTGGTTACAATATTCTTCAACCAGATATTAGGACCGATAGTTATGTTTAGACTGTAAACAGATGAGATCTCCTTTGTCTGATACTGATCCACTGTCCACAAGTAGATGACTATGTTATGGTTAAGAACTTACGATACATTATGTTATGAGATATTCGTAATGTCTAGGGATCTTTTTATTCATAGTGAAGATGAGCATCTAGAGTCTCATATATAACCTCATCTAGTACCAAGCAGCTAACCATAACCCAAATAAATGTGGCTATGGTTGGGTCAAAACTCACATCGGCCAAACATATGGGGCATACACTAGAACACCCTTTTTCCTGAGTTGGTATATATCCACAAGCTTGGAATGGTTGTTATACTGTTCTAAAAAGTCATCTTAGACATGTAGGACCTCTAAGTTTGGTTGAGCATGACATGTCGTAAAATCGAACACTCCCACGAAGACGATAATTCATTGTCTAGATCATGTAGGGAGCCACAATGAGGTTTGATCACTTGGGCAAAATCCAATCCAATTTGTAACGACAGGATCTTTCGTATAGACAACTTTTGAGTTCTATAACTTCTAAGCCAGCTCAAACTCGAATACCATATCTTCAGGAATCAAATTCTCATGTTGCTATAGATTCCTTAGTTCCAGTATTACAGTCAGCACCAGGTGCGTAAGCTTAATTAGATACTCTATCAAAGAAAGAGTATGGACACTTAAAAAAATGGTTTGTGTGATAGCACTGTTATAGGGATGTGTCTTAGAGAAAGGGAATATGATAAAACCTATGGGAACTTTTATATGATATATTTGTTGAATTCTTGTGACATCGGGAGAAGGGGATGTGAAACTCTGCATGTGGAGTGGGAGAATTAAAAAGATTGGCTAAAAGGAGGGAATTGGTGCCCACATTTCATCCACTAGCTAGGCTAAGGGGGTGATGTCCATCATAGTTGGGTTTGGGTTGAGACCAATAAAAAAAAGGGTAAATTTATGATTCGGCCATGATAATATTAATGTTTTCCAATTCAGCCATAATTTGCAACTCAGCGCATTTTGTCAGCATTTTTTTGCACTGGCCGGATTAAAAACAAAATGACATTATCATGGTTGAATCAGAAATTTACCCTAAACGAAAGTAGTCACACTTGCACACCACATATTCTCATACCCGCTATGGCTCTATCTTTCACAACATATTGAACTTTTGATGAAGATCAGACGGGTAGGAACATGCCGTGTTGCCAAATTTTTAGTGGATGGGAAAATTGGCTTAAGTTGAAATTAAAAAACATAAGCACTTGAGTTATACATGTGAAAGCAACAGTCAAGTCACCATATATATTAATATAATTATTTTTCCAAGATATAATAAATTTTTTGACTACCATGTCGAAAGAATACAATAACAAAAAAAAATAGCAATTGTTATCAAAGTACGAGAGGGATAGAGGAGTCGTTTTCTTCAACTGTTGTTTATGTCCCAATGGTAGTTTAAGTAAATAAAGTAGTGGGTAAAGGGTGTTTTATAAACAAGACTTGCATTAAGGGGAGCAGCAAAGCTGACGAGTGTCAGATTGGCGTGCATAACGGTGCAAAGATAGAGAGGTAATGGGGCTTGAACTCATTTCTCTTTTTTTTTTCCAATATCAATGCATTGTTTTTGTAATTTTTGTTGATATTTGTGGAAGATAAATGAGAGTGGGGGTGATGCTGATTCTAAGAAGATTGGGGTAGGGAACATTCTAAGCATGGCTTTTTCTGTTAATGTTGGTTGGAATGGGCATAATGAGGAACAGCTAATTTTTGTATTGGGTAGTTGTATTATTTTTTTTGGAGTTTTAAGTGGGAAGTATGGAGGGGTGGTTTTGTTTTTTGTCTGGTAGATAAAAATGCTCATGCATTGTGCACAGTGTGCTACAGAGTGCTACAGAGTTATTGTGCGCACTGGAAATGAGGAGTATTGATTCCAAGATTCGTTCTTTCTTAACTCTGATTCTTTAGCAGACTGAGAGTTGTAAGTGTACTGTGTGTCTTGGAGCTAAAGAAAGAGTTAGGAGATCATTTTAGTTGGAATTTGTGTTTGTTTTTTGGTGGGTTTGCTTTACTTTTCAGTTTGTTTGTGTTAGTTGCTGCTGTTCTTTCAAAGCACTTTACTTTTAGCTCATTTTTCTGCTTTTGGGTCACTTCATTTTTTTTTTCTATCTTTAAGGTGGGTTTTTTTCATTTTTAGCACTATGAGTTGATAACCAAGTCATTTGAGATGATGCGGGGAGTGTTTATTGGCATTTGTCTTTCTTTGTTCTTTTGAGAGTTGATCATGACTTAAGTTCAAGAGTTTTCCAATGAATGAGGTTTCTAGATTTGGTGTTGGATTTGACATATGTGGATACATTTTCTTATGTGGATTCTGTTTGATCTCTCGTTGATTTTCTTTTATGGGTTTCCTTTATCTTTTTTCATTAGTAGGAAACATGCTTTTGATCAATTTCTTCATTTGTTAAAGTAAACAAGATGCTTGTTGTCTCTCTGTTGCTGTTTTCAACTTATACCAAGATATGCTGTTTTCTGTTGCAGGTTTACAACGGAGGAGCGACGGTGAGCCAAATATATAAACAGGAATAGAGGTGATTGGAACTTGAAAAACTCTTTTGAAGATAAATAGAGGTGAGGTGAACCAATATTTAAGACTTATTAAAGAGAGAGAGAGAGAAGAAGAAGAGATAAATAAAATAAGGGAGTGAGAGAGGTGTCAGTGCTGTGCTTGTGGTGTTTCTGTATTTTGAATTGTTTAGTAGTGAGGGTGTGTTGGCAATGTCTCCTTAGTTAACCATGAGTGCCCGGGGTCTGTGGGTGCTGCCGATCACCAAGGAAACAATCACTTGTTTAGGTATCTTGCCATTCAAACCATTCCTTCTTAAATAGAATACTTGCAGACCACATCAATTTTCTGCTATCAACTCCTACCTCGGTTTGCGTAAAAGATTCGGTCTAACAAACCATTACCATTAGTTTTTTTGTTTATCTTCCCTTTCAATTCATTCTTCCTTCTCTTGAATCTTAGAAAGTTGGTTACATTCATAAGTCCAATCCCCTTACCACCCAAGTGGATCTTCTTTCCATTTCCAGTTCTAGACTTATTTTTTCAATTTAGTTTTTGGAAATGTTCTGTGGTCCCTCGAGAAGTGCAGTGGCGGCAGTGCTGGTTTAGATTCTGATATTCAATTGTGAAGTGGGGTTAGGATAATTTGTCGTCCTAGAGGAATTGAAGCCGAAGTCGAAGTCGAAGTCAGATCTTTTCCTTGCCAAGATGAAGTTTATGAAACTTGGATCAAAGCCCGATTCGTTTCAGAGCGATGGAAACAACGTCAGGTGAAGTATTTGATTCTTGCATTGATACAAATTTCTTCTCTAATCTAATTTGTTCTGCTATTCTTGCTTTATGTTGCTATTAATACTAAGTTCTTAGCTTAGACTTGATAATTGTGGGTTTGATTATGTATTAACTCCACAAAAGTACTTACTGGAGTTCCCTCAACTTTGTAAGATGCGTCAATCCTGGGTGGTGATTCATTCAGGGTGGCCATAATTTATTTATCACTTTGTTTTTAGCTCAGATGAGTGTTATTATTGGCTTCTATATAAGTTAGGCACTTGTTTAAGCACTTATAACTAATTGAATGAGGTTAGGTTTATCTTGGATTTAGTGTCTTTATGCTGATGACCCTTTTGCTATACTAACCTCAAAGATTATTTAATTTGTTATATCATGTATGCTTTGTTAGGTTATGTAGCACGCTTTCATATTTTTTTGGTGAAACACACTCATATATATGGAACCTAGTCGCTTCCTTTTGCAGTTTTGCAGAACTATTGTGTTGTCAGCCATTTTTCAGTTGATTTAACGAGGATTTGTTAGTCTAGTTTAGGAAGGTATTCCTGAATAAAACAAATTGAATTGGATGGCCCTATTTTTGGGAAGGCGTGGCACATGATTTAAACAGTTTCCCAAACAAGAGAAATGTTTTTAATTTACAAGTGATTTGCTTTGAGCCTTTGATGAGTAGTACAGAATTTTTTTGAGTTGAACTTGTATTTGGAAAAAGTTTTGGGTTTCCTTATTTTCACAGGAAGATATTGCCCCAGTTTGTCATTCTTCAGTAACTTTATTGTGGTTGCTTCAGTACTTGGTACACTATAAAATCGAACAGACCATTAGCATAGTTTCCATTTCTACCAGCAAAATGTAACCTGATGGAGGGATTTCTGGTGGAATAAAAACTAGAACTTTTCAACGAACAGTTATTTGTATTCAGTTATTCACTTATTATTATTCTTTTTTTGAAAAGGAGTTATTCACTTATTTGATACCTCTATATCTTAACGAAATGTCCAAACTACAGGAAAAGCTTTGTGTGGATGATAATCATTTACAACATCAGTGCATGATTCATTGATTCTTAATGTGCCTCCTCATATATGAGTTAAATTTCATTCTCAGTGAGAATGACAAGCCACCAATCCTAGTATTTTTTTTGAGTTTCCATGAACTGCTTGTCCTGGCTAAGCTGCGTTTTGGTTAAATATTTCTCCATGATGACAAAAACCCTACACCCATCTCTTTTTGCGCTTTACTTAAGTGGGAGTGAGTAATTTTGATCTGTTGAAATGACTGTAGTAAATGTGAATGTCTATTTAAACATGCAGATTTGTTTCTGTTAACCTGATTTGGCATTTAAACATTTCTGTTTGCAGATACGTGGCATCTGAGCTGGCAACTGACATAACTGTTAATGTTGGAGATGTGAAGTTTTATCTGCACAAGGTATGGACAGCTTCAAATGTATTCAATACTTAAATATGGACACTCACAAAATGGAACCATTATGTCGAGCCATCTATTCCTTTGTTTAGTGGGGAAAAAAAAAAAAAAAAAAAAAAAACAGATTCATCTAAATCATAGCGCTGGAGCTGATCATCGAAGGTTCACCATATATGTGGTCCGTGGCCACAAGTTTCAAGTACCTGGCTCAAGTTCTGGTGATTGTCAAAATGCAATAACTTCCAGATAAACAGAAGTCCTACCATCCTTAACTGAGAAGTCTCGTGATATTGAAACTAATGGTCATGCGTGTGGACATGCACATGCATCCAATAATATGTATTTAATTTTTTATTGTTCAGATAACTGATGAAAGAATAAGCGGAAATAACAGTTGTATTGAGTATTACCACCTTGTTTGGACAGCATAGATAATTGGGCTTGGCCCACTGGCAACATTTGCTGATAAAGTTCTTAATCATATACTCAATATAAAGTTATCATCATTATCTACCTCATTATATGATAAGATTGAAAAAACTTACCGTGATCATTTTGGTTCTGTAGTTTCCCCTTCTGTCCAAGAGTGCTCGCTTACAGAAGTTGGTTGCATCAACAAATGATGAAAATGGCGATGAAATCCACATACCTGATATTCCTGGAGGACCAGCTGCTTTTGAAATATGTGCCAAGTTCTGTTATGGCATGACAGTTACGCTAAATGCTTACAATGTGGTTGCAGTGCGCTGTGCGTCAGAGTATCTAGAGATGCATGAGACCGTCGAGAAAGGAAACATAATTTACAAAATTGAAGTATTCCTCAATTCCAGCATCTTCTGCAGCTGGAAGGACTCAATTATTGTTCTTCAAACTACAAAGTCTCTGCAGCCGTGGTGCGAGGAGCTGAAGGTGGTAAGTCGTTGTATCGACTCCATAGCTTCCAAGGCCTCAATCGACACATCAAAAGTGGAGTGGTCCTACAGTTACAATCGTAAAAAGCTCCCTTCGGAGAACAATAGTGATCCACACTGGAATGGTGTCAGAAAACAGCAGATGGTGCCAAAGGACTGGTGGGTTGAGGACCTATGCGAGCTCGATATTGATTTCTACAAGCGTCTTATAACGACCATCAAAACCAAGGGAAGAGTGTTGGCCGATGTAATTGGAGAAGCTCTCAAAGCATATGCACTCAGGAGAATTCCAGGCTTTAGTAAGGGTGTCATCCAAGGTTGTGATGTTGCCAAGTGCCGATCGTTAGTGGAGTCCATTATATGGCTGTTACCCATTGAAAAAGGCAGTGTATCCTGTAGTTTTCTGCTGAAGATGTTAAAAGCTGCTATCTTACTCGATTCTGGAGAGATGGGAAGGAGAGAGCTGGTTAAGAGAATAGGCCAGCAGTTAGATGAAGCTTCAGTTACTGATCTACTTATTCCATCCCCAGAAGGTGAGACAATGACATATGATGTTGATGTAGTACAGAGTATAGTGGTAGAGTTTGTATGGCAGGAGCAAAATCTAAAGATTGATCCTCCGCCGACTGAAGAGATGCAGGAGATTAGAAGCTCAGGATTTATATCAAATACTTCCAAGCTTACAGTGGCAAAATTAGTTGACGGATATCTTGCTGAAATTGCAAGGGACCCAAATCTTCCTCTGTCAAAGTTTATTGACCTTGCTGAGATGGTATCGGGCTTCTCAAGGCCAGCTCATGACGGACTTTATCGTGCTATTGATATGTTTCTCAAGGTATGTTTCCTGATGTTTTGGTTTTGTTTATAATTGTAACACACACACACACACACACACACACACACACACACACACATGATTGATGGTCTTCTGAAGTGTTATGTACATATAGCTCAGAGATTGTTTAATGAAACCATATTAATTGATGACGGTCTGAACTGTTGTGTATAACAGTTATTTACAATGGGTCAATCCGTTATGTTATACACAATAGCACGATAAATTAGCGATTATGGATAACTCACTGATTGCCCATTTGCCCCAACTGTTCATGTTTTTGTTCAGGAGCACCCAGGTGTGAGCAAGAGTGAGAGGAAAAGGATCTGCAAACTGATGGACTGCAAGAAGTTAACAGCAGATGCTTGCATGCATGCCGTGCAAAATGAGCGGCTTCCTCTCCGGGTGGTGGTGCAGGTCCTCTTTTTTGAGCAGGTTAGGGCAGCCACTTCTCCTGGGAGTTCTACACCTGATATTCCTGGTAACCTCAGAGCTCTACTGCCCGAGAAAATGGTGGTTCCCATGGGAGCTCACGGACTACAACGACCAACACAGAGGACGACTGGGATGCAGTTGCAACAGCAGAAGAACTTAAGGCACTCAAGGGAGAGCTTGCTTCCCTTAGGTTGGGAAATGGACGAAGTGAGAAGAATGGGGGTGATAATAGAAGTATTGATAAAGCTGCAGCAACCAAAGTGAAAGGGCTACTCATGTCTAAAAAGTTATTTTCAAAGATATGGTCAAACAAAGGTTCACAAGATGAGAATAGCAGCTCAGATACATCCGAGAGCCCTGGTTCTGGAAACCGAGAAGAAACCAAATCAACACCCGCCAGAAATAGGAGGTACTCAGTCTCATAGTAGAAAGATGATAGGGAGAGAGCTTGGAAGTTGTTTCTTCCCTCTCTCCCTCCTTGACATTAGGAAGTTAGAGGTTAGAACTGCTAACAATGTTCCAATGTTTGACATGGATTGAAATGAGGGGGATCTTTTTGAGCCAAAACAAAGTATGTGGCTTCAGAGTTATGGAAATCATTGCTGGTAACTGTCATTTGCTGTTCTCCAAGAGTTAAGATAATCCTGTTCTTTCTTCTCCCTTTTGTTCTATTTTGGGTTTGTGTTCAACTGTTTATGACCCAGTTTTGGTGTACCATAACTGAAAAAGCAAAGTCCATGCTTTGCTTTTATTTCTTTAGACCTCTGTTAATCCATAGATGACTCCGTCGTGCCAAAACTACTCACTGTTGGTTACTCGGTTGTTACCAGGGATTACGAGTGCATGTACACAAACAACATATATGGTTTAGATGGAAAAAGATGTTTATCAATTCTCTTCAAAATACCAAATTTATATTTAAGAACACTGCCGTCCTTCAAGCTCTTTGGTGGATGGCAGTTATGGCTGTTCACTGAAATGGTTAAAATGCACAAACAAAGGGTACTCCCGTACTCCATAACTAACTATCGGCAATCTTCTTCTTTTCATTTGTCAAAATTTGAATGGTCTTGGCCAACGAAGTGAATGCTACTAACATTAAGAATATTGTTCCAGAGCTCTTTGAAGAGAATCTTATCAGAGGAAGAGGTATCTTCTGAAGATCTATAATCAAGTCTCAACTAGCGTCTCCTCAGTTTACACGTCTTTTCAGCATTAGTTTCTGTCGTTAATTCTAAATATCCTGAAGTAGGTCTTCTGTTAAAGAGAGTTGTGTTGCAACTCAAGAGAGCATGCAAGAGAAACGATAAGCCCCAATTGCTCGCTGCCAGTAAGGTTATCGCGCACCTTGTTAACCAAGAGGTTGCTCATGAGCTAATTGCTCTGGAGTTACTTACCGTATTATTGGAAAATCCTACTGAAGATAGTGTCAAGGTAGCTGTTGGATTCGTCCCTTCTGCAAGACCTCTCTCCCAAGGCCCTCCATGGTATCTTCGAGCGCTTTCGTGGAATACTTCATGAAGGAGAAACTTACAAAAGGCTTCAGTTCTTGATTGAGAGCCTTTTTGCTATTCGAAAAGCCAAGTTTCAGGGTTACCCTGCTGTCCTCCCTGAACTGGATCTTGTGGATCGCGACGACCAGTTAACACACGAGTTATCACTTGAAGACGTCATAGACCCAGAGTCATGTCTCGATATTTTCAAGGCCGATGCAAGTTTCTTAGAGAATGAGAGACACTATGACGAACTAAAGAGAAACATCCTTGGTGATGAATCATCATTGTCTGAGGATGAAGCGGGGTCAGATGAAGAATCTGATGATGAAAAGACGGACATAAGAGACGAAACAGTTATCTGACCATCATGTCAAGCATCGACTTCGAGGAGGCTGGGCACAAACTCTTACAAATTATGGTTCAGCCAGGCCAAGAGATGGAACTATGCATCATGCTCCTGGAGTGTTTCAGCAGCGCGCGAACCTATCTCCGCTATTATGGTCTTTTGGGCATTGCCTCTGCATGTTTAGTGACATCTACCAGAAACACTTTGAGACATGCTTTGTCAAGCAATATTCATCGATTCATCAGCTTGAAACTTGTAAGCTGCGTAATGTGGCAAAGTTCTTCGCTCAGCTCCTTGCCAACCATGCATTGCCTTGGCAAATCTTCTCTTAAGTAAGTTTGACAGAGGAAGATACGACATCATCTTCCCGCACCTTCATTAAGATTTTGTTTAAGGAACTGTCCGAGCATCTTGGCATTCGATTACTAAATGAAAGGCTTGAAGATCTACTAGTGCAGGCTTATTTTGAATCGGTATTCCCAAAGGATAACCCCAAGAATATCAGATTTTGCATCAACTTCTTTACGTCAATCGGACTAGGTGGTATGACAGGGAACCTTAGGGAATGCCTTAAGAAATGCCAAGACCCATTTACTAACGGAAGAGTATGACAGAAAAAGATGAGGATTCAGTGACTTTGAGTTCACTCAGCAAGCACAGAATTAGACTCGAGTCATCTGACAGCTCTCAAGGAAACACCAGAAAGAAGAGGAAGCTTAGTTTAGAATCTTAATAATGTATGTAATATATATGATTATGTGTAATTCATGTTGAATTGTTTAAGATGTCAATGAGAAAATCTCAACATTACTACACTCAACACAAACTGATTCGTCATTTTGAATTTTACAAAACATTTTAAGTGCAAGAGTCACAAGTCATTGTATACGAGCTGCAATCACAAGCACAAGCAAACTTCTCATTTTGATTTTTTTTTAAGGTTTAACACCTTAATCCAAATTCATTACGATATACAAATTACATCAACTAACTGACATAACTATAGAGACAACTGACATAACTATAGAGACAACTAACTCACATAACACCTAAATTGGAAAGCAAGTCTTTGCACTTCAAAACTTTGAAAGATGCGCTCGAAGAAGACCCTGGTGATCTTATTGTTGGGACCTGTACTACACTACTACTACTGTACTACATCACAACAACGACCCCTGAGCGGACCATTAGAAGAGTGGATGTTTATCACTTTGTCCTACTCTGATTCAGGGGGAGCTGGCAATAAATCCTGTTTTGTTGGCTCTAAAAAACTGATGAATGAACTCAATGAAGTACCCTCATACAATGTATACTATCAGATTGCCAAATTTGATCCTAGTCCATCAACTCCATACTCATCAAATTAACCTGACCATCGTATTTTTGTTTTTGATTTTCTTGTGGGCCTGATAATGCTGGATCATTCTTCTTTTGATTTTGATCATGTGGTTACTGCGCCACTTGAAGCTGGGCTTCATAATTGTTTTTGGGCCACCTCTCCATTTAAACGGTCTACAAGTAGAAATGAATTTGAGACCGAACATCAAACAACTTGGGCATGTAATACGTAGGGCTGGAAATGGTATGGTTTCAATCTGAATCCGAATCCGACCATATCTGAATCTATTTTACTATATATGATATGGTTTCTATGTTGGTGATTAGAATCCCATCCTAACCCAAACAATTTTAACAAGATTCGATACCTAAAAATTAATTTATATTATAATATATGAAAATCATTAAAATAGTATTTTTTTTTGTTTTTTTTTAATAGATATAGATATCGAAAATCCAACTCGAAGATCCTAATATAATAGAGTTTTGAATGAGAATCAGATCCAAACCGCTCCATTTCCAACCCTAGTAAGACACTAATACGTGATAATGTGATGCATCTATCATCGAAAAAACACTTATACATCTCCCGATTGAGGATTCTCTATTAACCTTCACAGAAATCCAAAAACAGTTGTCAAGTAAACATCAGCTGAAAACTACTCCTCTCCTTCAAAGTGTGGTGATGTTTTCCACTCAAATTTTGACATATTAATTCAAGGATTTTCACATGGCGAAACCCTGTGAAAGTGAGTTGATACTCAAAATTGAAAAAAGTACTTACCCCATAAGTATATCCTTATTTAGGCCCACCTCATGATATTGATGCAAACCTTACAAAGAATAACAACAGATTGTCTGCCCTACTCGGCATTCCCTTCAACATCAATAATACCAGGGTTTGTCTTGAATTTTGTCTGGTTCACTCCCTCAGTCCCTTTAGGATCGCCTATGAATCATGGTCTGAATGCCGTGGGGCTTACCTGAATCGTACTCGATATTTGGTCCTACAATATCTTGTATAGGAATTCCTAGCATTTAATATATTAACTTATCGTCTTAACACCCTACATCTAATAATCACAATTAACAACATATTGGGTACCATTGATTTAAGGTTTATGCGAGTTTCATTCACTCCCTCCCAATTTTTTTATTTCTACTGTTCTGTTTGTGTTGTTTTAAGTCTTTTTTAATGCAAACGCGTTATTTTAAGGGAAAAGTTAGAAAATATATAAACAAAAAAGAAAATAAAGCCAAACTGACGGAGGATTACAGCGTGCTACTATTTTTTTAGATTTTGCAAGTCAATATTTATGAAATGAGCTTTTAACAATCGACACAGTGATCTAAAATTGGGATTCTGTACAGTGGTTTTCATACAACTAGGCCCCAGTTGATGTTGATCTATGCATGTTAGAATTGGCCTTTGCATAAGCAAGTGTCTAAAGGAATGCATGACACATGACGGAAATCAGCATCAACTATGGTGCTGTGCGATGAGATTATTTTCTTTGATATCATCATTGATTCATGGTCCGTGTGAAGTGTAAGAAGGCCCACAACCATGCATTACATACTCGACCAAAAAATGCTGAGAAAGGATCCTTTAGTGTGGGGCTTTCATAAAGACAAAAACATCTAATTATATCCGAACAAAAACACACCAATTTAAGGGAGGAAATAGGAAAGAAAGCAAGAATAAAATACGGTGGAGAAACATGAAAGTTGCCATTTCTCTTTTGGCTCGTTCTTAAGATTTTTGAAGGAGAACCCACAATCCCACATCATGAAAAGCCAAATAAACCATTAAAGAGCATCATATCAAATCACTAAAAAAAGCAACTAAAAACAAATACCAACACGACCCCCTCTCAACAAATAAAGTAACGCTTATTTAATCATTATCCGAAACTACTATTATATCACAAAAATGTAAGCATAACTAAAAGTGTTGAAAAGTTTTCTTTGCTCTCTTCCAATATCTTTTTTTATTGATAATTGCTCTCTTTCTTGTCTCACAAAAGTTACAACCGTTACTTAACAAATTCCAATTGCAAAAGATAAAATGGAAGCAATACTCTTACGAAAAATGGCTGATTTATAAACTTATAAAACCTTAATCATTTTTTTTGTACCTTACACCCTCAAAACTGATTCACTAACAGTAAAAACTCAACAAGAGCATTATACTGTAATCCCAACAACAACAAAAATACTATATTTCCTTTTTCTTTTAAAACTCTCTAGGATCAACAAAAATTGAAATTCCAGGTGCCGATTTCGTCCAATCGCCAAGTGACCCGTCACTATAATCTTCACCGAAACGTTTTATACACCACAAATCTTCGTCACAAGACAATTTCTTCCAGTGAGGAATTCCTAACCTCAGTGGTTCACCACTAGCCACTTCGGTTGCCACTACACCACAACCATAGTCCATAGCCAAATTATGTGCAAACCCACATAACGCCTTCATTAATTTCACTGATTGGGTCCCACACCCTCCTAAACCGTACAAAAAATGTAATCCAAACGGTCGAAATACTTCAGGTACTGAAGGAATACCGAGCCATGGAAACGCCCGATCCACGATTCGGGTCGTTTTCGCGAGTCCTCTACAAACTCGTGACGCACCCCGAACTTCCAATGTAAAAACATCCTTACAGTTCCATATACTGAAAACCGCCCATGACTCGGGTGGTTCGGCTAGAAACCGTTCTGGACTATAACACACTGAGTCAGATTGGACAGCAACAAAAGTACCCAAGTTGAGTTTGTTATTTAAAACTGAGTCAATATCACGAGGGAAGAACTCAGTGGTGGAGAATCGTTTTCTGTAGTGAGTTTCAGCTTGGGATGGAGTGAGATGAAAGATACGAACTCGTTTTGAAATTTTGACTCTATGAGCAAAAACGGGTTGGACTAAAATTGATGGGGTTCGAAATTTTGAGTAACCACACCGGTCGGTGAATAGCTTAACTGATGCTTTGTTGTCCTTATCTGTAGCCATGTATGAATATTCAGCTCCATTTTCTCTAAACCATTCTTCAATTCTGTTTATCAATTTCAATCCAATACCCATTCTCCTGAAATATACACATAACAAGTAATAAAATTAATATTCGAGACACATTGAAAATGGAATTTTTTTTTTTTTGCAAATTAAGAAGATACGGTACCTATGAGAAGGACATACGCGAAGACCTAAGATGTAAGCAAGCTTAGTGTAGATAGGTAGAGGAGTTGGCGGTTCACGAAAAGAATGATTTTTGCCATTTCTCAAGAGTTTTTTGCCGCATGTAACGGTTTTGATGCAGCCTCTAATAAGACCCACTATTTCTCTCTCTTCCTCTTCATCACCAATCTCAGCTACCTGATGCAGTAAGCAAAAAGTAAACACGCCCATTAAAATCATGAATGTTTTTTTTTACATAGTCATTTCGATAGAAATACTAGGATGTTACCGAAATTGTACCAATTACATATAACATTTTTAGACTCACAATTCCATGTACACCAAATTAATGCAAACAATCTTATTAACAAATGAAATGAAGGCAACAATAACCATCCTTATTGAGCAAATCTTTATTCTCACTTCCCCAAATCTCTATCTCATTTTTTTACTATGGAGAATATACCATAACAAAGCACGTACATTATCACAAACCACCCTCTCATTACTCCCTACTGCTACTCAAACCTCCTCCACCTCATCACCATCTTTACCATGCATCCGTTGCAGAGGACAAATCTGTCTTTTCTGCTGTGGTAATGACGTCGAACCGATCCACCTGATTATAAAAAAACTACTTACTAGAACCTATGCTGTAATTGACGATAATGCACCTCCTCTTTCTTTATTCAGCAACAAGTACGTCGTTTCCTTTTTATGTTAATTTAATTGAATTAGAGTATAATAATTAATGTATAATTGATTGTGTAATGCTTTCAGATTGTGAGGAAAAAAACTGACAAAACTGAAGAAATAAGCTGAAAGAAAATAGAATGAATAACAGAGCACATACCAACATGCGAAAAGTAGGAGAATGACGAACTCTGCAGATGGGGTCACCTAACAAATCGGTGAAGAGAGACATCTTACCACTTGGACCAACTTCACACCTTGTTTCCAACTCTTCTACTCCTAAAGAGTCCTTCTTTGGGTCATATTCTCTTAACCTTATCACTACCACTACCTCTTCCATCACTTCTAGTACTCTACTCAAAACACCTTTAGAAACAAAAATACACTATTTGTAGTACTATGTCATAACTCATAAGTTTGGTGGGGATGGGATAAGAAAGAAATGGGAGGGGAACAAAGACTTATATAGAAGATTGATTATTGGAGAGAGAGAGAGAGACAGAAGAGGCAATGATATGTGGGGTTAAAAAACCAAATAAAAAGATGGGAAAGAGAAGAGAGAAATCTCGCCTGAATCACGTGTAAAGCAAACAAAACCTAAACATGGATAGAGCGAGCGAAAGAAGGAAAGTTGTTGAGCTTTAAAAACCCTTTTCCCAAAAATCTTGAATGTATAAGAAATGGCACAGGAGATGGTGATAAACTCTTCACTGTTAGAATTCAATTTATAGAATATAGAGGAGGCTAAAAAGTGAGTGACTAAACTGACTGAGAGAGTGAGAGTAGATTATCATTGGAAGGAGAAAGGGTTTCTCAATACTTAATTAATGGCATTCATTATGCCCCATCTTATTCTCTCTGGAGAGTAGTAGTAGTAGTAGATATAAATGGCGGCTATGGCTGCGCAGTCTCTTCAGTACACTCCTCATTTTTAATCATTTATTTCTCCACTTTAGGGGGGTTGGATTGGGTGCTGGCCATTAATTATCCCCAATTTTCTTTCTATCTTAATCATTACTCATTATTATTCACTAACCCAGTGACCCCATTACCTGATCTTCTCCTCCCCACATCATCTTATCTATCCATACATACCCACATACATCAATCTCATATTTGAGGCGGAACTTTCTTGTTTTTTGGTGTTTGACATCATTGGGTCGTGTGTATGATGACCATGTTAATTATGCATGTGCATGACCCACCACAGTACCCATTTCACGCATTCATCGTGCTAATAAATCACTTTCCAGTTATAAACTTTTTATCCGCCGCCGTAACTGGAAACGTGGCGTAACGCCTGCCTTCTGATCAGTAACATAGGTTTAGGTCTACGTTACCATGGAATTTTTGACGCGTGGCTAGTCAAACTGGCTAGTGCCACGACAAACAATCCAAATTTAATGCAGATAAACTATGTAGATTAACGGACATAATGTCCTACAATTTTTGTCGTTAATTAGATAAGTTGAAATTGGTGTATGTTAGCATGTTACGAAATCTTGCTTAGCTGGTTAAGTTGAACGGAACATGAAGTGAATAACAGTTTAGCGGCTGAAAAATGAGAGAGAAGTGGGCCATTATGGGGGGCTTGATAACATATTTATTTTTGGACAAAGTGGATTTTTATTTTTAGTAACGAAGTGGAATCTAATCACCATTTCCAGAAAATATTGGATTCCTTCTTAACAAGGGCATCTCCAAATCTCCAATAGTGGTGTAAAACTACCTTCCATATAGGTTCCACCCAGGGCCGGCCCTAACGACTTAATCCGACTAGCTGAGGGCCCGATCCCAAATAATAAAGGCCCCATTAAAAGCTGTCCTGAGTTTATCTACTATATATCTAATGATCCGGATACAAAAATCTAAAACATAGGAAATTAGAATAGCAACCAAGCTACACTAAATAATTTTAGATTTTTACTTTTTAGGCATTTAAAATATTTTTTATAAATATTTAAATATTTTCAATTAATTTAGTCCTTTTAAGAATTTGCCTTGGGGCCCCCCTTACAATCTTAGAAACTTTCCTGGCTCCACCTAGGTCGTTATTAGGATTTTACTTATTTTAATTGTAAATTATCAGATAGCCTTTATAAATATCTACTTTATTCATTTGATAATGGAAAAATATAAAAAAATTTGATTTTAAACTCGAACTACACTTGAAATAGCGTCCCTTTTTAAGTGACGTCCGAGTTTAAATATTTCAAATTATAATTTTGGAAATAGATAGGGACGTCATTTGGAGTAAAGTTGAAGAAAATTTTGAACTCGACATCTGGAGCCATCACATTTGGATGCAACAAACAAATATAATAACAACAAATCTATTTAGACTCCCTTAATAACTCCCTATAGACTCCACATCTCAAGTGGCATCCAAATTATACATTTCTTTCCAAAAATAAAAAAACAAAAATAGAAACATATAAACAACTAATAACTTGTCCAATTAAATAACTAAATCTCAAAATAATAATATATAAATAATAATAATAAAACATAATTATATATCCACAAACAAATTTAAAAAAATAAAGAAAAATAGGTGCCCAAAAAAATTCACCTTCGACATTCTAAATCCTTCTATATTTTTTTTCCTTTTACAAAATTCCATTTTTTATCACTTTATGTTGATTTATATTAATTTATAATGGTTTTCTATCTATTCAAGTCCGACCTTGAGCAAGTGTCATATGGGCGACCGCACAGACCCCCAACATACAAGGATTAATAGATAGATATAATAGATTCTATCAACGACTAGATACCTCTCTATTACTAATTAATAGTGTGTTTTTTTTTTTCACTCCAATTAGTCAATTTTCAAATTGTGACTTTGGAAATAGATAGAGACGTCACTTGGAGTAACGTGAGCACTTGAGATGATGAGTCTATTACCTATGGTTTAGCACTCCTATTGGATAGAGTTTTTTGACACTTGAAGTTTAAACTTTTCAATCTCTATAGTTTGCACTCCCCATTGGAGATGCTATAAGTTGAAGAAATTTGAACTCGACATCTGGAGCCATCACATTTGGATGCAACAAACAAATATAATAACAACAAATCTATTTAGACTCCCTTAATAACTCCCTATAGACTCCACATGTGAGATGGCATCCAAATTATACATCTCTTTTCAAAAATAAAATAAAAAACAAAAATAGAAACATATAAACAACTAATAACTTATCCAATTAAATAACTAAATCTCAAAATAATAATAAAAAAAAAACATAATTATATATCCACAAACAAATTTTTAAAAAAAAAAGAAAGAAAAATAGGTGCCCAAAAAAATCACCTTCGGCATTCTAAATCCTCTATCTTTTTTTCCTTTTACAAAATTCCATTTTTTATCACTTTATGTTGATTTATATTAATTTATAATGGTTTTCTATCTATTCAGGTCCGACCATGAGCAAGTGTCATGTGGTCGACTGCACAAGTCCCCAACATACAAGGATAATAGATATAATAGATTCTTTTAACGACTAGATATCTTTCTATTACTAATTAATAGTGTTTTTTTTTTCACTCCAATTAATTGCTTGAGGTCGCTCAATTACTTAAAAAAAAAAACACACACACACACACACATCATTTACCTAGTATCCTCTCATTCTCATCAATTTATTTCTTTTATAATCTCACAATTGTAAATGTGTAGTTTTCACTTGGATCAATCTCAATTACTTATTTATTACCTAACTTTTGATTCTTCTTGTTAAATATTGAAATCAATTTTCCCTTTCTAAATATTATTTTAATAACTCAATTTAATTCCAAAATAATATAGTCTAATTTTGTTTTGTGTATATATATTTTTAATTGCAGACGTTACAAATTGAATAGGCTAGTGTTAATATCTATTGAAAATAATTTTTTTTAAAAAAAATTAAATATCTATTGAAAATGAATTTTTAAAGAAAATTAACTTTGAAAACTTCATTGATGATTTTGCAGCCAAAAATGCGATTAGATAAATATTTCGACGATCCATTTTACCATTTGCACAAAACTATTGAAAACTCAGGAACGGCTCTGTATCTATTGATTTGAATAAATTGTTCATATGTATGGTGTATATAAATGTCAAAAAATATGATGATTTGTTTCGCACTTGGGCACCCGATTCAATTTTTTTAGTGTTAAAGTTTTTTATTAATTTATTTATTTATGGAAATATAGGTAAGTTATTTATTTATTTATTTATGTGTTACTATTTTTTGTATTAGCTATATAATTAGGTAAGTTATTTATAATTAATTTGTTTATATATTTGCATTTTAATTTTGGAAGGAGAGAATATGATTTGATGCCACTTAGGAAATGGGATAAAAAATTCGCTCCTAGGCGCTTAGGAGTGAAAAGTCTCCTAAGTACCTATCCACCACACATCCACCATCTCTTTTAACTAGTGATTAACTCTAGTTAATTAAAATCTAAACAAATATTTATTTTAGGGTGTTAATATTCTCACCCCCTCAACTTGATAGCATCCCCGCTCTAAAACCAAAATACCCTCTATACCCCTCTATCTAACACCACCCTACTATCTTCTCCTTCAACATGCCATCTCCAACGTGACATTATCTCCTACTCGTTTGGAAGTGAGTAAAATTCAACCTACTCAAATTATAAAAATTGCATTTCAGCTACCATACATCAAGTAATCACTTGGTTTTTGGGAATGCAATTTACACAGGTTAAATTGTAAAGAAGGCGAGCAGGTGATCTTTGACCTTCACACTTTAACCTGATATTTTACAGGCATGCCTCTATTAAGACATGATTTAAATATAACAATGTCTTTAATTGTTTAAAAAGAAGCCCCATTCTCCTAAAGATTAAAACAGAGAAATTGGCTGTCCGAAAATGATCAAGTAGAAGAACTCAACGTCAAATAACTTGAGAAAATGTGTAGTGGTTTTAGATGAACAACACCCAATGGTGGGTATCGCTGACCTTGGAGGGAGTGGTTGAAGAGCGCTTGCTCTTGATGAGAGGTAATTGGAGAACTTTTTGGAGCTCAATTGAGGATCCAAATCCATGAAACGAATCCATGCTTCAGGGTATCATTTTGATTCATTTTTTATATTGGAGAGGCAAAATCACAAAAAGCGAAACAAGGAGTAGTTGGCATCCGGTGGTGTTTAAGGAAGGGCCATATTGGGTATTATGGTTTGGAGGTTATCAAGTTGTGGGGTGAGAGTATTAGTACCCTTATTTTATTCTCTCTCCAAATCATTCTATTTTTTTCTCCACAAACTTTTTATTTCTCTATGCTTCCATTAAAAATAAAATAAAAATTATTAACTAAAATTTTAATTAAAAAATTTGTAAATTAATTTTTAATTTTTTGTTGCAAATTTTTCAAGGGGTTCTCCTTCGTTCAATTATAGTGCGAATCGTCAATATTTTGGGTTCTAATAAAATAACAAATTGTAATTACATTTACATTTCTTTAAAAATTACGATAAAATTTAAGATTTTTTTTCATAAATGTTAGTGTAGCTTTCAATTTATTATATAAAGTTTATTATTATTATTATTTATTATATAAAAATAGAATGATTGGGAGAGAGAATAAAATAAATATTTGGTTAGATTTTAATTAGCTAGAGTTAATCAATAGTTAGAAAGTTGTGGATGTGTGGTGGATGGGTGCTTATGAGACTTTTCGCTCCTAAGCGCCTGCGAGTGAATATATTTCTCGGAAATAGAGTTCTAAAGGAGTTATAAAGAGAGTTTTAGTAGAACTAATAGTTGTTATTGATGTAAAGAAACACAATCACAAATCAAATCCAATTTGGTGAAAAAAATTTATAATCAATTTTATAAATATAAAAGATCTATTATGAATATCTGACTAATAATTTCCTTTGTATATTACCATTTCTAGTCAACTTTTAAATGTAGTACTACATCCCCCCAAGCTCATGCTCAAGTTTCGAGGCCCATAAAAGTTCAATCCATTGTTAATTTCTTTTTGTGGGGTGGGTGAGGTGAGAATGATTTTTTAACTCACCCCAACAAACCTTTTTAACTCATCTATCATGATTTTTTAGTGGCTATGGTTAGGGGTGTGCCGACCACGTCTCACCTTATGACATGGAATTTGTCCCCCACTCATTTATGTTTTATTAGATAGATTTTACTTAATTTGATCAATAAAAATCGTATAAATAACAAATATATCATACTATATGTTAGCCATTAAAAGTAAGGGTGGAATTCGAGCTAATCAAGCTGAACTTTACTATGCTTAAGCTCAACTCGTTTATTTAGCGAGATTTGAAATAAAGTTCAAGCTTGGCTCATATATTATAAGAATGAGCCTGAATAGCTCAGTTATTTTACACTACAAATATGTTATTTGAGCATATTAAGCCGAGCTTCATAAAACTCGTTTGTTACACGAACTATAATATAGACTCAAGCTTGGCTCATTTAACTAAATAACCAAACTCGAGCTGAATTTAAACGAGTTGAACTCAAGCTGCTCGGGTCAAATTCCACCCTTAATTGAATTGAAGGAGTTCAACATCTAGGGAATAGAGATGTATTTCTATCATCGTGAAAATGACTAATTGAGAATTTAAATCCATGCCATTTATTAATTTGGTACCATTTTTTTTGTATTTTGGTCTCTTTTATAAAAATGATACATCTTGAAGACATTTATAAATACTAGTATGGTGCACGTGCAACACACACCTAACTCATGGACCCACTTTCCACTCACAAAACAACAAAAGAAAATCTTTTGTAGTTACAATTATACCCCAACTACCTTACAAATACTTCAATTGTTTTTGTAAGGTAAATATTGAAATTTAAAATATAAGCAAGGGTAAAACTGACAAGAAAAAAGTGATCAATAGTTATATTTTTTTATCAGTTTTTTAATTTTAATCCCCCATTTTTTTTAAGCCAATTAGCTTGACCTCTAATCTAGAGGTTTAACACCCCACCAAGACCACAACACATCCAAGTCAACCATGCTTGATTGTTATCTTTTTGGTTAACACATATAAAAAAATTTCATTGTAGGTCTTTTACCCTTTTAAATGGCGTGGAATTTGTTTCCACATTGGGAGGTGCAACAATATGCCTAATTTGGTCATGCTTTTGGAAACGGTGGTGATAAGCCATGGGGAAGATAAGTGTTTGTGGCTTTCAACGAAGGATGGTATCTCTCGGCAAGCACTTTCTATGGTATACTAATTGTTGAAGGTAGAGACCAAGAATACCAACCCCCTCTTTTCCCACTAAGTTGGTGTGGCGGGTTTCCCATATCTTTGAAGGTGAGAATTTTCTTTTGGGAGGCCGTTCCGAAGTTGCATTCTCTCACGATATTCTTAGACATAGGGAACTATGGTGTCTCCAAGATGTACAATGTGTGACACTTTTGATGAAGATATTTGTCATCTTTTTCTACACTGCTCTTATGCTTTAGAGGTGTAATTGACACAACCAAGGGTAATAGCTTTTCCACTTTTGCAAGCCGAGTCGTTACAAGATTTTCTATCACTATGGCCGAGGAAAAGATACGGATGCTTTGGGGACAAGATATGGCGCCTTTTTAACATGCTACTATTTGGGTGTTGTGGAAAACAAGAAACAATCATATTTTCAGGGTACAGTGTTAGCAGTTCGAGTAATCGGCTAGAGGTTTACATATCAAAGAAGGAACTACAGGTTCAAAGACCTTGTTTTAGATTGGTCACATGTATTAACAGGAGAGTGATTAGGGGGTCTTGGGAGGGTTGTTAGTTTTGTTATGTTTTTTGTAAACAAGTGAGGTCCTCACTCACTGTTTTAGTTTTATTTTCTTTTATTTTGTTTTTGTGCTCTGCACAACCCTCTTAATAAAGATCACTTATAAAAAAAAAAGGTCTTTTACTTTTACCCCCAATGATTTCTTAATTAGCTTTACCCCCACAATTCTTTAATCTAAAGATTTACACCTGCCCCCGTCAATTGAGTTTGACCGTGATGTTTTCTTATGACTAATGATTTGGAAACACAACTAATATTGTTGGCCTAATTCAAAACAAAAACTTTCCCTTGACCACCCAATATCTTTGTTCTTCGATTAAACAAATTCAAGAAGCAACATCCCACATATATGGAGTTGGCTACATCGACATACAAAAATGACACACGCATTTCAAAAATAGGCTTTCACATTGAACTAAGAGCTGATTTTTGGTAGAGATGACTTACCTATAATGGATATCATATCCACAAAAATCAATTCAATTGGATGTTTTAGTATTGTCTAAAAGATATTTAAATTTTGGACCGTCAGATAAATTTATAATTTGAACTCAATTTTGAGTAGAATTAAACATATTTAAAAGAGTTGATTTTTTTTTGTAGAGATGATCTTCATATCTTGGAGATCACATTCTCATAAAATCAGTTTTTAATAAAATCAGTTTTTAATTCATTGTGTTGGTAGATAGAATTGCAATCGATTGGTAACAACATATAGGACAGAACATAAGTAACTGGCAACTAGGCAAACATGTTCACAGTTATCTCGGTTATTGTCTGGTTAGTTGAAAATGACCAGATTAATTAGGCCATAATATGATATTTAAGCCCAACTAGACTAATGGGATTTCAGCAAGTTGACCAGCCTCCAATTATTTGTTAAATTTAAGTGGTTGGTGTGGCTCGAGGACTACTAGTCAGACGAACATCTTTTTTCCTTTGCTATTGACCTATAAATCTATAACTTCATGGCTTCATCCACCAGGTTTCTTCTGTCATCGAGCCCTTCAATTGACCCATTGCTTCATCCACCAGGTTTCTTCTGTCATCGAGACCTTCAATTGACCCATTGAACATACTCTAATGGCCACTTGGTCTTTACATTACAAAAAAAAGGCTTCTTGTACCTGGTCAAGTACTCAAGTCAAAGGCACCCGAAGTCCTATACTTAGTAACTCCAGTTTAGATTTTTGCGCCACTTGGATATGTTTTGTTTTGGTTTTAAAGAAGACTTGGTTCATTCATAATCTCAATCTTAATCATGATGTCAATTACACTTTAAAATCTCGACATATACTGCCAATGTAACGAGGACTGGGTTTCCATGCCAATGGAGTATCCACAGACAAAATGAACACACGATATATACGGCGCCATTCTCAAAGAAATCGACAAAATATCATAAAAAAAAATATATATATATATACTAAATTTTCATGTACTTATCCACCTAAGAACATTTCTAGGTAGTAGTATAACATGTCAAATTCCTCAAATTTGAAGAAAAATTTCAAAAAATTTCAGAATTCCATTTCTAGGTGGCCTCAAATTCAGTCACATCACCTGCTTGTTTGCATTTTTGTTCGCAAATTTGGCAATTTAGATGCAGATGCGGAGCAACATTGGTAATGTCGCGTGCCATTGCAAATATCGCCCTAATTTTTTTTTGACTTTGACCAGCACCACGAGCCAGTATTACTGTCGCGTGCTACTCCTAATGACGCGCATCATTGCCAATGTCGCGTGCTCCAACGAAAAAAAAACGGGCAAAAAATAGTCGGAATTCTACATCCATATATCTACACTCATCTCCTTATTTATTTTACATATACTCAACTCAAACATTTTTATCAAACAACTTAACCATTTCACATCAATTCTTAACAAACAACACACACACATTGCTAAAAAATGGATCATGAAGTATATGAGATTTTGACCCTTCAATCTTCATCTTCATTTTCATCTTCGTTACAATTTCTATGTATGAGCATATAATCTTGACAATGTAGTGCTTTAGAACACATTTTGCTCAGATACTTGTATGATAACGCAAGATATTTTCTTAATTTGCACATCTCTTGATTAAATGTATCAAAATAACAGGATTGTTGAGTTGATTCAGCAACATCGGTATGTTGGCTAGTTTTTTGTAATTATGAATAATAAGTTATGGTTGTGGATATAGTTTTGGAGTGTTGGGTGAGACTAAAGTAATTTGTGAAATTCCAGATTTTCTACTCGATAGCACGCGACATTAGTAATGGCGCGCGATAGTATTAATAGCGCGCGTGGTGGCCCTACATTCAATTTTGTGGTCGATATTTGCGACTATTTAGAATTGGTCGAAATTTGCGACCAGATTCTCAAAACTTTTCTTCAAATTTGAAGAGTATACTACCACCACTTAGAGATGCTCTAAGAATCTAAGATACCCATTGTTTGGTTATTCTTAGCAAGGCTCAAAATATTGATGATATATCTTGTTTTTTAGGTACCCAATATGAAAATATTTGATATATCTCTATTGAATATTGAATATTGAATATTATTTTTGTTGATATATATCATAATTTCCGATATCAATATATATCGATTGATATATACGATATAAATAGTTGGTTTTGACCGATTTTTATTAATATATCAATGACATTTATAATATAATTAATAATATTTTTGATATTTTTTGATATAACAATATACCAAATAAATCTTAATTTTTAAGTATATAATATATTGTTCGAATTCGATATTTTGGTACTTGGTCCTTGATTCTTGGAGTACAGCTTTGAAGATTTGCAGACAGAACAAAAGGGGGACAAGGTAAAGATCGAGTACTACTGCCATGGATTTGGTGTACTTTCAAGGGGGGACGCATTTGTAGTAGTGAATCTGTGAAGAGCTGTCATTGTGTGTGTTGTTTTTGCAATTTTTTTCCATTTGTAAGCCTTTGTAGGCTAAGTGTCCGACACAAGGGTGCGGCCCCTGGCTCAGCCTAATCGCTAGAACTATGCACCATCTCTCTTCTCTCCTAATTGAATCGAGCCCATCTATTGTCCCATTCCCTCCTCTGATAATCTCAACTCCAGCGTCCCTCCCTTCCTTTATCTTGATAATACCTCCACTTGGCTTACATGCTGTGGATGATGTCCTCTAACACGTAGGCCTTAATATATCATTGTTTTTTTGTCCTATTGGGTCACTACCATTACCAATCTACCACGTTGCAGTTTTGTCTCTGAATGAAGATGATAATTGGTGACAAACAGACAAAGTAACACTAGTCAACTTTATTGATAGATCACTTCCAACGAGTTAGCAGACCTCATGGAATGATGAATACAGAACAAACTTTTTATGGAACGCATTGCAAATCTTTTATAAGGCCGGGTGCAATGGATTCACATCCCCTCAAAATCGGTTGGAGTTACGGTGGTTTTCCATCTCTCTATCCGTATTTAACTCTTTATATATAGAAAATATTATTCAAGAGTGCATTCTATAGAGAGTGTATTCCATGCGAATTGAAATGATATGGTTTGTAAAAATCTAAATGACACCATTTGAAGTGGTATGGAATGTAAAAATAATTTTATACGGCGCTATTTGAACTAGAGTAGTTTGCGAAGTGTTTCCACCAAACCGATTTTGAAATACAATTTCCTACGACATTGGTCGCAATAGCATTGAAAAACACATGGGTTTCAAACCGCGCCAATTCATAGCGTAAGATTGTTTGACTTCAGACTATTGTTTCAGCGAAACTTCCTTTCTATCCGTATAACACTGTTTTTTAGAAGGAATAGAGATGCAGAATACAGAGCCATTCGACTCAGCCTAAACACCTGCACCAGTGCGACCTCCATCCAGAATGTCTTGTTCACAAATTGAGTGTATTGATAAAGGACCTCGTTGCATATTAGTTTCGAAGTTAGATAGGCCGCTAAAAAAAAAAAAGTAAAAGTTAGGTTGCGTATTGGGAGCAGAACTGCAGATTGATCCAGTCACAATTTTATATCTTTCCACTAAATATTCTGACAATGACTTTACATTAAACATTTCGTATCACGTAGATTTTTTATTTCGATAAACATATTTGGTATCATGTAGATGACATTATGACATTATGACAATACCTGTTTTTTTTTCATCCCCTTTTCAATTTCGTTCTTTCGTTTTAAGCCACTTGAATCTGAACATTTGTAGTTACATGTTATATCTTAGTTCCTGGAATACCATTCCTATAGAACCATATAATGATATAAGTAGATACATTCATAGTATTAGCCAGTGATAGGACTTTTGCGTCTCGCTAATTAGTTTTTCATCTTGGAGGATTCCAAAAGTGTAGAAAATGCCAAATATGTATTCTTCGAGGAAGGTATTAGAATTTAGAAGACAAGACAAAAGGTACTGAAACCAGAAAGCATGGGTACCTCTTCAATTCTGGATACAATTTCAAAAGCCATGCCACGCCATTTTCATAACAAATCAACCATACATACATCACAACTGCATTCAAACAAAAATCATCTCTCCATTATCTTATGACAAAAGTTTGTTAATTTAATAAATACAATGTTCAAACTTCAAAGTGATGTGGCCCTCTAGCCTTTTTCACAGGGTTTAGATGCCAAGTGTCTCAATCACAAGGAAAAGTTGGAGACACAAAGATTGTCACCATTCATGTCTGAATTTTAGAAAGATCTTTTTGCCTGCTGAGACAGCTGCTTTCGTTTTCGTGGATTCGCCCCACCACTTGAGAGTCCAAAAACAGTATGGACTATGGACTAGAGTGTAGGGGATTGCCCGATATTTTTTTTTTTTTGATAAAAAGGGGATTGGCTCGAGATCTCTACAACCGGTACAGAGATAACCATGTTATCTCGCCGTTCATTCAAATTCAAGATGTGTGTGTGCCTCGATACCTGTGTGTATTCCGAAATGTGTGTGTGTCGAGATACGAGATGGGTGTGTGTGTGGTGCATAGATTGATCTCTGTACCTGGTAATAGAGGAATCGGACTCTTGGCAGATATAGTTCGTGAGGCAATTTTAGGAAAACATTTTATTTGCAGCATAACCACTTATCTCTTCAATTTTTTTTTAAAAAAAAAAAAAAAATATGGCTGGGATTTTGCATATCTCCATCTGTTTTTATTATCTTTCATAATCTTTAGTTACATCATCATGTACTATAGTACTCAAAGTCTTACATAAAAGATTTGAAAAACCAAAAAGTTTCATATTAGCACCCAAAGAGAATTTTGCAAGGTGATATGCAACTCTATGCTTTTCGCGATAGACACGAAGGAAGGCAATCTAGTTTACACTAAGCATAAGTTTCTTAATTGGTGCCACCAGATTCCAGGATGTCTATGGCGTTGTCTCAATTCCCCTAAGATACCAACTTCAATTGCCTTTAGTTCCTGGAACAAGAGAGAATGCACATTGCTACCACCAGTATAAGCAAAAATGACCTGCCCATGTTCATTTCGAGCAATACCCATATCCAAGATCTTCATATTCATAGACCCATCACAGTTCAACTTTATGTACCCAGTAGGAGTAGGAGGTAGTAACCATAGTAACCATCTAACCTTTTTGAGTTCTGTCCTCCTATATTAAAGCGATAGACCTATTCTGTCAGCCAACACTCTCATTTGATCTCCTCAACCTGAACTTCCAAATAATGTTTCATATCTTTAAGAGTCATGAGTTCTGTCCTCCTATATTAAAGCGATAGACCTATTCTGTCAGCCAACACTCTCATTTGATCTCCTCAACCTGAACTTCCAAATAATGTTTCATATCTTTAAGAGTCATGTTACTGATGGTTCTAGAATTGTCCTGTTTTCCATTGAATCTTCTGTTATTTCATGGTGGCACATATATACAAACTTGCATATGCAGCATAACCACAAATATTTTGCATATGCAGCATAACCACAAATATTTTACTTTCTTTGATCTGTAGCCTGTAGAGCCTTCTAGTTTAGTCGGTTGCAGTGAAACTATCAGCCGTGTATTCCATTTTGCAGCCTTAGACAAAAGTTCCATAACCATTCAAAGTTGAATAGTTCAAGTTCAACAAACTGAACCTCAACTATCACCGTAGCCGACAGTCTTTCGGTATTTGTTTGGGGTGCTTTTCAACACTTTCAGTTTTGTTGAAGCATTCTGAAAAAAATGGTTTGTAGTCATTTAAGCATGTAGCAATTTTAATTTGTTATCAGTTCCTTGAGCCTACAGCTTAAACTCATCTGATATACACCGAACGATAAATTAACTAGATAACAATCATTAAAAAAAATATCTGGGGCCCGAAAATTTAACTTTTCTGGTTAGAGCAAGAATTGGAGGTGATTAAAGATTAGGAAGTGTTTCCACCGCCCCCAAAGGAAAAAAGATTTGAAAACAGATGAACATATGTAATTTTTGAAACACAGTTACTTTTTCTTCTCCTTCAAGAATTGGCGGAATCATCTAATAAGCCCTTCATTCCTTCAATGTCTCCTAGAACACTTCAAACTTGCCCTAAAATAAATATACAAATAGCACTGCTAGTGACAACTAGTTATCACATATATTACTTATCATAATGGAGGATGGCTGGTCTTTACTCTTTACTGGCAATGTACCGTTTGCTAGTTAAAACCAAAACCCAAAAAATGCCATGAAATGTAAAACCTAAAAATGTCATAAACCACAACGAAAACAAACAAACATGCACACAAACAAAGAACTTTTTCCAACATTTGGTGTTACTCTTCTAAACTCCGGAAAAGGCCCAAGTTCCTTTGTTGTAGCAGATGATCCTCAAGAACACTTTCCGCCCGCCAACTACACAAAAGTTTATAAGAAACACACAAATATAACATGTCTCATTATGGAGCCTTGTCTTCTGAGTCCATACCATAATACTGTTTCTAGCAATGGGGGATCCAATCACATTCAACATTTTCTCCAAAATTTCGGGTAGGCCAAAAGGCAAGTGCAGAAGGGAAGAAAAAGATTCTATATAAATTGTTGTCTAGAAAACACTCTCGAAATCCACCAAAGAGAACATCAAGTTTAATGGGTGCACATCGCTATCCCAATAATAAAAACATATGCTAGACATGATCGAAAGAAAAAGAACATCTCCATTTAGTAATTTATGGCTTGACAAAAATTAAATACAGTATATTGCCAATAGCATTGCCGACTAGAAAAACACTCACCCAGAATAAGGTAAAAGAGAAAAAGAATACAGTTTGGTTTTATAAGTAGACATGCAGAGGCTGTTGTTCTTTACCAGCCAAACGAGTTTTTTATTGGTTGCGGGTGGTCCTGCTGCTTTCTGCACTCCTCACAGGATAAAAGTAGGGATGGGCCTGCAAGATATAAGAAGTAGCAAACTCAAAAATATAGTCATAAAACGTGGAACAAGTTAAATGAAAGATCTCAAATAACATCTCGAAATTCCTAAACAATCAAACCTGTAGTGAACATAAGTTTCAATAGTCCAATTACATATACCTCTCAATGGCAGTCGCAATTAACGCATTGTATGCAGCTGACAAATAAGACTAACTGGAATAACCTCACTTTCTGACAAAGGACCCTACCCCCTTTTTCCATGTCAGCCTGAAACACACCAGATCCACAAAAAAAGCACGAGGATCTATGTAATGTGTTTCAAAGCTGACACAGTAAAGAGTACATCTAATGTTGCACCAACCAAAGTTCAGTATTAGCGGCTGTTTAAGGTAGGTCACTTCAACATATCTTATAATAAGAAACAACTAAAACATGAACCTATACCAAACGATTTTAATTTTATTAAGTACAAGACCAGATATATTCAGACAGCAGGACTAATTAAAGATATAGTTAACTTCATGTCTTCATGTTACACCAATGTTATACGATAACTGGAATAGCTAGTCTACCATTGCTTCTTTTGCAGTTGGCCTTTCCTGGTGATCGTATCGCAGCAACTTGTCAAGAAAGTCAACCGCCTACACGAGAGGGAAACGTAGTGTAAGTAAGCTTAGATAACAAGGTTCCTTAAACTCTTTCTTCCAAAGGGTAAGGAATGCACCTCGGGAATTGCCAAATGTTGGTTATCAGCATTAATAAACTTAGTCCATGGTTTCCTGCTATGCCTGAAAAAAAAAAGTGGAGCTCTTCGTTCTCAGAAAAAAACCACTCAATTGCATGAAATGCTAATAAATGCATTTTGAAAAGAATCAAGCCAATAACCTCCCAACAAGAGCCTCGAGATGTGGGTCCAACTCCAAACGATATTTGGTTAGATATGCATTCAGTTCATCAGTACCAAGTACCTAGAGAAGCAATGAAAACTTATATTTAGTCGGTCTCTTTCACCAGTAAACTACGTGAAAATTATCAAATGAAACCAAGAAAAGAGGTTAGCCACACTTAATATGATAATTTATTTGCATTAGGGCGCTTTGGATGATTGGGTAGATGTCAGGTATTCGAACATATAAACGAACGCATGTTGGGTTACCTGTGAAATTCATTACTCATATACCTAAAAAATATTCAGGACTTCAATGATAAAAGAACTTCTCCAGCCTTAGCCATGTGGTCTCCATAGCTAAGAAGAGGATAAGGGAAGCTTAATCTGGTCTGTCTTGGGTCCACTCAGGCCCTTACGAGATAAGAAGAGTATATGGAAAGCTAATACCTTATGCTACATTTAGGGCGTTTGGTTGGAGCGCTACAAAAACTTTTCAACAACCAGGACCACAATAGTCAACACACCATCCATAACATTAAAAGGCTATTAGACCTGTCTCATCGTGGATCTTAAGTTAAAATAGTATTTCTTACAATCATGTTTCTTGGTTGACTGTGCTTTATCAATGTACTACAGTGGGCCAGCTTATCCTACTAAGAGTTTCTACCTTTCTATAGTAGTTTCCCAATACAAAATGAAGTCCAATAAACTTCTTTGCATAACCTACAAAGGAGAGGAATGATCGTGTACTTCCTGTAATCGATAGGCTAAAACTGTCTGTCCTTTCCAGCATGTGCTACATATTTGATACTTACATGGAGTACTAATGACTATTCCAATCTCTAGTTCTCCATGGCTTTGATTCAAACAATAACATAACCACGGTTGATTGTAACTTTTGTAAGTATAATAAACCCTTCTACCTCATATAATACCACATACCTTGGCTATTTTGACCAATTGATCATAATTATCATGCCCATAGAAAAATGGTTCCTTGCGGAATATCTGTAGAGCAGAGAAAATGTGTAAATTGAGCTTGAGATGTCAAAATGCAGATTCAATGAAAATTTTCACTTATAAATGATATCTTTTAGATCTCAACCATTACAGGGTATAACTCATGCCATCTTTTGAATAATACATTTAACACTAAAATAATAGTAATTTTAATAGGTTATTCCCCATGAATCGCAGGGTTTTTAAACAGGTAGAATTCTCCTGGATAATCGCACTTTGAAATTTGTACTCTGCCACAAACACATTATTAACTTCACTCCCAAATAGGCAGTAAAGCTTACCATTCCGGCAAACATACAGCCAAGGCTCCACAAGTCTAATGAGTAATCATAGTCTTGTAAATCGACAAGGAGTTCAGGGCCTTTGAAATATCTGAAACGTGAGTGAAAGCAAAACATGAGTGCACTAGGCAAGTCATTTGAACCCATGCAAGATGAAAGAAAATGAGCAATGTGTAGTGGAAAGCAAAGTATAAGAAATATAGCAATTACATCACTAGTTAATATTACTGACAACTGCAATAGAAGCAGCATTTCAGTGGGAAACCTTTTACACAAAAAAAAAAGAAACTTCCCAAAAAGAAAATTAGTGGCTCAGAACTACAGATATTTTAGATTTCAGTTTCACTTCCTTCTCAAGTTTTGATACAATAATCCAATAAATGTGTTTATAGAACTACTATAATGCCAAAGTTCCAGGTTCCCTCATCCTCATAAACACTTATTCGACTGTGGTCCTTCAATTGGGCCACGGCATACGCTGGCTACCAATTGTGAATTCGAAAAGTCGATAACTACTAAGCATCCAAGTTGTAAGCCCGCTATCCAGTTCGAACCATTCCGGTTGGCCCCAAGTGAAGTGAGGAAAGCAAGGAAAGGTTCTCTGATTGGGCCTCAAGTGAGTGCAAGAAATGGTTCTCGTCCTATTCAGACATTCCCGACTAAGAGGTACTGGATAGAGGATATACTTAATAGCCCTGAAAGGAGAAAGGGGGGCTTTTTCCTTCAGATGAACCAAAGCTTCAGAGTACTTTATTTATTATTTATTTATTTTTTTATTTTGACTGGTCAGACCATAAAAGCCACTTTCTCAGGCGGGAAATATCACCACTATATAAAGATAACAGCCTAAGAGAGGTTCACTTATCAAGGCCTTTAAAGGTAACAGACTCGCAAGTTCCTAAAGACTGAACCTCATACAAGCTGGATCTGACAGCATAATCCCTTCCAGTTCAGCAAGCCAAACTTACTAAAAATATAGTATCCAAAGCATTCGTATGTGCACTTACATAAATAAAAGAAGATGATTTCAAGTAAGAGGTGTAAATCACTAAATCCCATCATATAACAAGAGAACCATAAAAAACAGCACATTCATAAATCATGAGAAACATATAACTGACAACTGTGCCAGCTACTTAACGTCAAACTGTGAAAACATGTACTTAGTCAGTTGAACCACAACAGTACATCACTTCACAAGCAGCTATAGTTTTTCTTCTTTTTGGTCACTCCCCACTTCACAAGCACCTATAGTTTTTCTTCTTTTTGGTCACTCCTCGGGGTTAGATTGGCTGATGCTTCATTTGATTGTTTGATGGCCCTCGACACTCGTTAGTGTTCTGTTTGAAGGGTAACTCCCTAATGGACTATGGTGTTGACTGTTGAGCTTCCATGTGCCATGAACAAGGGTGCATTATCCTGTTGCTCGAAGACTAGGAAGGGTATGTATGGTACCTCTTTTACTCATATATGTATCTAGGTGGTCATATCTTGCAAATGGACTACAGGCCATGATCTACTGTATTTTGCTTGAGCCGTACCCTTTTGCTTTTGCCTTTTGTTTTTAGTAGTAGGTTAATAAAATTTCTACCTATTACTGACCAAAATAAGTAAATGAAATTATGCAACCACATATGTGAAACTTAAAAGCAAAGCTCCCCAATCCAACAATTCATTTTCTATACATGATGAAGAGCTGTCAAGCAACTACCAAACAACAAGATATTGTCAAATAGAAAACTCAATTTAGACTACAGATTCACACTGTTTCAAAATACGTGAAGCAACCAGTCATACCTTGAAGCCACTCGAACATTGTATTCTTTCCCAGGGTGATAAAACTCTGCAAGCCCCCAGTCGATAAGACGAAGTTTACGTTGTTCGTGATCAATCATGACATTATGAGGCTTGACATCTCGGTGCATGATTCCTTGTGAGTGGCAATAATCTAATGCCTAAAGATAGAATGAAAGTAAGCAACATATCACCTAACAGAAACCAAATTTCCACAGTTGCACACTTGCATGTACTTAAAATCAATATCATAAAGAAATATTGTTTTTGAGTGGGTCTCAAGGACGGTGGCTCAGTCCTCAGTTACTTTTTGAGGTGCTTTCCTGTTTTCCAGAGGTCATGTGCTTGATGACTATCCTATCCAAACCTATTAAGACCGTCATTGTGATATGAATATTGATCATACCAATCCACCCTCGTAAATAAATAAATACATACATAAAACATTGCAACCATGACAGAAGTATGGATGATACATTAGAACAATCTGCACTAATAAGTAGCATATGTATAAGATTACTAAAGAACAGTTGATATTACTAAACTAGGTATCATATTAGTCGGTTTGACTAGTCCTTAACATAAAAGGTTGGAAAATTGGTTGCTTATTTAATATTTCTATTATTTCTACTATGTGTGGTTGTTCTTACTAAAGTGGTACGAATGTACAATTAGTGACTGTGATCAGAAACCAGAGAGGTTGTGGCCAATTTATTTCACCATTGACCCCCACTAGCTACTTTGGGATTTCTCCTTGATCCAATCAAACACTAAACCCTGTGATCCACCGCAAAAAAAAAAAAAAAAAAAACCCTGTGATCCAATAATTCTAACTTGTGTACCACTTCCACCTCACAATTTGTGGCTAATCAAACACTACAAGCAAGGAAGGAAACATAAGTTCCCAAAATGCAATTAAAATGTATATACTATTGAAACATTGATAAGGAAACACAGAAGCATATGGACATAACACATTAAATAGACATGTTTTACTATTTTTCCAAGCGGACTAATGTAGTATGCAGAGGCCAGGAGAAGAATAAGCTTGCCTTCAACAGTTCATAGATATAATATCTGGTATCATAGTCTGTTAGCGTTGGATAAAGAACTTTAAAATCAGTGTTGTTCACATATTCAAATATTAAACTGGGGGTCTTTGATTGCTGATCTCTGACAATATCCAACAACTTCACAATATTTGGACCACCACAAAGGTTCTGCAATATTTTTATCTCTCTCTTGATCTGCACTAGCATTAAAAAAGTGAAATTCCAATTAAAAGTCAATATGAGGGCATCATACAACTACGACAAACATAAAACCACAATTACGGTACATTAACAAGTGCAGGTGCAAGTATAAGCCAATATGTGAAACTTTAAGCAAAAGGCATTGGACCACAAGTCCTATAACCAATATCCTAATCATTGAAAGGATAGAAAAGAAATGAAAAGAATGATAGTAAACACCAACCCCTCAAGATTGAATTTGTATTTCAATGGTTCAACCAAATACCCTATTAGGGTCTTCATCAACTTACTTAAACCCAAGTCTGTAATGATGTATTAAGACGGGAACAATAGGCCTTGACAGAAACGATAGTAAAGTAGCATCAAACCTTGCAGAAAATGAGGAACACTAATGGAGAAGAAGTTGATAAAATGCTCAATCTTAGTCTAATTTAATCCTAATGCAATTCGTAATTGCGTCAAGAATATGAATCATAGGTAAGATTAACTGGATGGATAACTTAGCCTATACAATCAAATTTTCATCTCTTATAGCTAAAAAACAGAATATTTCACCCCAAAATCCTACACCACATAAAAAAGATGAAAAGAAAATGAAAGACCTTTTTCTTCTTAACAGGCTTAAGGATCTTGATAACGCAACGCTCATTATTGGTGCAATGAACCCCTTCGAAAACCTCGCTATATTTCCCTCTCCCCACTTTCCTAACCACTTCATAATCATCTTGCTCCCTGCCCACCACAAAATTTCAAATCAAATTAAAAATCAAATCTTGAAATTTAAAAAAAAAAAAATAGAGTATTATATTACCCCATTGAACAGTCAGAGATTCATAGTCCCAATAATCTTTAGGACGAACGACGTTAATGTCGGCATGAACCCGGGCCTTGGAAGTGGCACCAGGCCTTCTAATCGATTTCCCTATTCTTTGCGCCAGGTTTTCTAATGGGAACGGACGACGCTCGTTTTGTTGTCGTTGGGCGGCGGCTAAAGGGGACCCACAGATTATCTTAGGAAGATGAGGAGGAGGAGAAGGAGGAGGAGCAGAGAAGAAAGATGGTTTGTGGAAATAAGAAGAGGTATTGTTGATGAATAATCGTAGGGGCCTTGCGGCCATCAAAATGAACGAGAAAGAGAGAATCTTTTCCCTTTTTTTTTTTTTCTCCTTTTGGGCCTTACGCGGTTTAATTCGACGCCAATTTTGCTGTGCGCCCAAAATCCAAACAAAAAACTCGCTCCGAAAATCCAGACCGAAATCCCCCAAATCCGATTTCAATTACATATTACTAATCTCATATAAAAGAATGAGTTAGATAAATATTTGGATTATGATCTCATTTATGTTTACAATGATGAGTTATTTAATATGTTGGATTATGGAAAATTTTATGTCGGGATTTTCATTTTTTCCAGTAATTGCACGTGATCATGTGTTTATAGTTTATCCGATATATCGTTATTAACAATTGGTTATAAAAGTCAACATATATCGATATATATATTTTGGTGAGGTCAAAAAAATTTCGGAAAATCGGAAATCATCGAAAATTTCAATATTAAGTTATTAATTCAAAAATCAGCGGATATATCGAAGTTTTATTTTATTTGATATAAACTTTCATATCGAAATCCGATATATGAAAAAAAATAATAAAATGTAGAAATATATATTTTAAATAAGATTTATTATATCGGATATCTTTTTTTCATTTATATCCGGTTTTATTTTAAATCATATGAAAGAAAAAACCCCAATCCGTTTAGAAGTTTTATTTTGTTTGAAGGAATGGATACCCAAAAAATAGAATATATTTTAAATAAATATTGTCTTATTTTTTCATTTGGTTTTATTTTACTTCGAAACCCAAACAGCTGGATGAGTACCGAAAACAAAATATCCTTCTCAACAAAATATCCAACTCCTAACCCGACCCGTTGAAAACCAATCCGAGTTCGGATAACCCGATACCCATTTAAAACCCAAAAAATCGAGTTTGGGTCGGTCGGGTACCCATTTGGACATCCCTAAGTCATGCGACCAAAATACACTCTCATTATTAGATCATGCCACGTGCGACGTCTTTCTTATGAATCACCAAACCCTGTAGATCGGTTGGAATTGCATGAGGAGTTGCAAACAATGCAAAGCAGCTTTAGGAAAAAGAAGTAAACTAGGTTGGTGCATCATTTTCATCAACATGCCTTTTTCTCATCATAGTTGTGTCTGACTCACCAAGTTTAACTTGGTTCTAAAGGAAAGCATATAAACGAGCTGGGCTTCCACCCTTTTCATGAGATCTTTAAAGCATTTGGACACTTTCAGTAGCAAATTGTTCATTTCACTCACACTTTGTTTATCAAACAATTCAACTCGAATGTTTCGGTTACTGAAGCGCTAATTATTCAAACTTTTAAAACATAAAGGCATATGAAAATGTTGATATACAAGGTGTGTGTATCAGCTGCAGACAGACATGATCAAACACGTTCAATTTGCTTCTACTTCGGCAATTGCAAATTATGTTGTGCCACCAGGGTTCTTTGTGATGGGCAAGTTCCCATCATAAGAGCACTTAAGGACATCCGGTTTTCTCACTATCCGTGGTCCAACTGGTACTTTGCTAGATTTAGGACGAATATCCTGCACATACATGGACAGTCCAATTTTAACAGGAAAAATCAGTAAGCGGTCTCTTTGGTGGTTGGAAACGATGAACGATATTTAATGAGATCAAATTATATACAAGGATGCTAAAACCCAGATACTCCTTTATGCAAACATATTTATCTAGAAACAGTGGTGGGAACTAGTTACCTGGTCAAAGATAGCTATTGGGATTGCAAGAGTGGCACAAGCATTGGGAGAATCGACGATTCCTGAAATCCTCCCTTCGCAGGGGCAGCATGATAGTAGAAGATAGATCTAATAGTTCCCACCATAGTAAGTGTCAGTACAAGAAATAACCTGATACAGATTGCCAAGAGTGACTGACATACAAATCTATCACACCTTAAAAGACAGAATTCATATATTATAAGGGATTCGGATTATAAAGCAGAAGTTGGACCTGCTCTTTAGAGTATCCAAATCTGGAGAGGTAATCAATGGCATTGAGAACTGCTCGTTTATATGCAACAGTTGCGTCAAGGTAGTGCTGCCTTCCACTTTCATCAACACTGATGCCTTCAAATACCAACCATTCTGAGAATCTCGGCTCGACTGGGCCTATCTCAAAGATTGGGTTGACATGAAGTGGAGTTGGCCCCATTGGTGTCAGGTACTCTCGCATTCCGTCCCTTATAATCTCACACCTGACAACAAGATATATTAAGCAGTAGGAAGTTTGGTTATGTTCATAATATATGTTACAATGAAGCATTTCTATCCCTATATATATAGCAGGTTTTTCTTCTTTTCTTTTCTTTCCTGCAAAAACAGATTCTAAGAGACATTAGCAATACTACCTGAAACCCAATACCTTTACATACGTATGGAGGATAGAATGGGACGATTCTCCAGTGAAGGGTCTTCTGGTATCTTTTGTGAAGTAGGATCATACAAATTAAGCGATGACACCCCTTGAACAACTAGTGAACAGATATTTTAATGGCTAATGCTACGCGTGTTAATAATCAAAGTGTGATTAAAAGCTTTCACTGTGGAAGATCTAAAGCAAAGTTTTTTCAATATGTTTTCAGGGGGCTAGATTCGAGCTATGGAACCAAAGGAAAGGTGCAAAGATATACACCTTAAGCATAGATTTGTCCCATAGATATATCCTGTAAACAGATATATAGCCATATTGCCTGCACAAAGTTGTGGCAAAATATGACAAGTGGATATGTCAATCAAGATACATTGGACTAATGGATGTTGATTAATGGATTGATATAAGAGAACAGCATCAACTGTATCCGTGAAGGTAAAATAACACTTAATTTTTTTTGTTTTTATTTTTATCGTTTATCAGTTAAAAGAAATTTGAGGACAAACCTTCCATGTAAAATTTTTAAAAATGAGAAGAAATTAGATAAGGAAAGTACTTGAGCTCTAGGAATCCACTCATCTCTATTGCTCCACAGAACGAGACTTCCCCATCACCCTGAGAGAAGTGCATGTCGCCTGTGCTAAAATTTGCTCCTTCTACAAAAACTGGAAGGTATATCTTTGAGCCTTGACTAAGATTCTTGATATCACAGTTGCCGCCATTTTCTCTTCCTGGAATTGTCCTTGCTGCCTTTGATGCAATACTTTCCCACTCAGAAGTGCCCTCCTTAATCTACACATGTCCATTAACTGTTAGTAAGAAGTAAAGGAAACTGATGTTAAAAACCATTCTTGAACTGGTAAATGTCTTTTTGTAGCTATCGCCAGATTTATCATACCAGTCCAAGATGACAACCATTGCTAGATGGTAAGTTCGCCAATGGCCGTTGGTGCACAACCTCACATAGCTTCAAAGACTGAAGGCCATTCTCTTCGACTTGTTTTTCTCTCTCATTCCATATGTCTAAAAGCTCCATTGATGGTGCAGTTCCAATTATTCCAGGGTGAGTTAAACCTGGAAAACGGACACCTGACCAATTGTGTATAATAGTACACAAATTATTAAGATTAGAAACATTAATTAGTTCTCCTTCACCCTGGAAACATGTAGGTTCTTTTATGAATTGCAAGCGGCTTATGATGAGAGAGTTGAAGTAAAATGAAAATTTACCAGGTATCTGAGGTGAGTAGGCATATATTCCCTCAAAATACCAAATAGCTTTAGTTGCAGAAGGGAAATGGTCTGTCAGAAATCCACCCCCATTTTCTCTGTCAAATGTTGCTGTATAACCCCATTCATCTCCAGGGAGAGGCCCCAAGTTACAGATTTCAACTGCAAGGAGATCTCCAGGCTTGGCTGGAACACCATCTGTATCGATAACTCTGATAGGTCCACTAAGATAATGCACCTGTGCCATTGTTAAGATACATAATTTTCGCCACGGCCATGTTGAAATTGGAGTGAACATAGACACTGACGAGAAATACATGCTTTTCCTGAATTACAAAGCACATATTGCTAAACTATACTAGCCTAATTACTCTAGTGCATCGTTTATTAAAAGTTGATCATATACTAACCAAATTAAACATAAATTCAAAAACTTTTCCTTGGTCACGTATGTAGAGTCATCTGAATGCAACAATTTTCATCACTGGAAGGTCTCTTGATCCTCCACATGATATTCAACCTATGCTATATGTAGATAGAAGCATACATAGTCAGTGCCAATGCCAATATCTATTGTTCTTTGGATATACAAGGTGATTCTTACTTTTGCCTTGAACATCATCTAAAGATTCAAGCCATATATTAGACAACTTTCCTTTTACTTTTTCTTTTTCCCTTTATTATTTTTTTGGATGTAGCTACAAACATCCTTTGACTTGAGCTTTTATGCCTTGTGTGCAAAATTTTACAACAGTAAAGTGATTATAGTGACTACTGACTAGCAGTGGAGAAGGCCAGAAGGGCCACATTCAACAACATAGACACTTTTTACTCTATTCAAAGTGCTTTTCTGAACTTAAGCAGCTAGCCATCTATTCCCACTGGATGAAAAGAAACTTACAGTGGAGAGGTCTATGGACTTTACATCCATGGCAGAGTTATTGTCCTGAACGACACCACCAGTCCAGTCCACCATTTCAACTCTGAAAAAATCTCCCTCTTGAACCTCAGTGACTGGGGGTATATGGGGGTGCCAACGGTTGTGAAGGGGTAACTTTTGTTCCCATGGCTTCTTCCTTAGGTCTATGGGCACCACTAATTTCGGAGTGCGAGGAGCCATGACTGAACTATTGGTAGAAGCTGGATTTGTAACAAGATGCCTGATTTTCAAGCAGCAGCTGACAAACAACTGCTTGACTTTTGGTTTCTGCTTATTTATTTCTTCCACTTATTATCAATTATATTGCACTTCATGGTTTCTGCAATTTTCTATTTTGATGGTCCCAAAGTATGTGAGACATAGTATGCGATTATGCCTGATTCATGTTGAGATTCTGTTCTTACGAAAATGTAAACAAATCTAGTGAAGCGTGATATGATATTACCAAAGGCTCAATGGCTACCTACTCATCTAGAGCTGGAATTTGAGCCAAAGGAACTGAGCTTCATTATGGCTAGGGGGCCTAGGGCTGACCTTGATTCGATCATGCTTTAAAATCTGTTCATAGTTTACACTTTACACATACTCATACATACAATTATATGAATGAAATCTGCTCATACTCGAGCATACAATTATACAAACAAAAAATCTGCTCAAACTCGCTCATACAAATGACACAATTACATAAACGACGTTAAGCGAAATGAACCGAGTCCAGAGTAGCTGGAAGCCTGGAATCATTTGCCGACATTATTCTGGCCCATTCATATGTAATTTCCATGGGCCAACCTTGGCCCATAGGCCTCAAGCGGAACCATGTCTAGTTCTTCTGCCTTGCATTTTATCAGACCGGTTTAGCTTGGGGTGCATGCATGTGTGTGTGTGTGCAAGTAATTGAAACTTTATGCAGCTTCATCAGTAAGGTGAGGTAGCAAGACTTACGAGAGAGAGATCTGCATGTTTAATGTCTTCGGCAGAGTAAGAATGCGTGATACCACCACCAGTGCAGTCCACCATTTCAACTCTAAACAATTCGCCTACCGTGACCTCTGCTACATGTGGTATGTAAGGGTGCCAACGATTGTGAAGGGGTAACTTCTGTTCCCATGGCTTCTTCTTCAAGTCTATTGCCACTACCAGTCTTGGACCATGATGTTGAGCCATGCCTCACCGTACCCTTTCTTGATTTCTTCTCTAACTTGGGGTTCAGTCCGCTGTAAGGTGAAGACGAGAAATTGAACATAGTGACAGTACTGAACTTCAAAACAAGTGTTATGCCCTTTCGTTACTGGCACGCAATTCCACATTTCCACATATGTCGTAGATCTAGAATTCAATTTCACTTCATGGGTCCCCCCCAGTGAATTGTCCTAGATCTAGAATTCAATTCTCTCTTGGTCCCCTGTGAATTGTCCTAGAACTAGAATTCAAGTTGGCTGACGGTGAAAATAAGTTGTGCACACTTCTTCAAAGTTGTAAACAAATTAACTTGAGGTTTGTTCCTTGCCACTTTCTCCCAAACAAATCCAATGTAGCATGCACTCGTACAAATCCAAAGGCCAGTTAAAATCTTTTGCAGTGTACGTTGTATTAGCTCTGCATTTGAACTTCCATCCTATGCTTACAATGCAAGTGCAAATCAGCAATGCCAATCCAATCAAATATCTGCATAAAATGGAATGCAAAGTCGTGAAGAACATGCATTTTGAGAGAAATTTGTGAGAAATTATATTCGTATACAAACTGAAAATTCATACAGACTGTAACCTGAAAGAGGTGACCGTATTTTTCACCATGTGACCGAGGCGATAGTACATTGCAATAAGTGAACAAAACCAGTATAACTGAACATCAAAATCATGCCATTACTAATGTGCCCCAACAGTGAGGTCGCTCCTAACCTTGAATTCCTGAGTCAAATAATGTTGCCCATGCTATTGCAAATATAAGCTAATAAGAGTAAGAAAATCCCAAACACAAAAAGAGCTATTGCTCTACATGACAATTATATGTGAGCAGACACCTCTGAGGTACACGAATTAACTCTCATTCAATCAGTACTTGTGTGCATCTACTCCTTTTATTGTTTAATCTCATCGTCACTCTTTCATGTAACTCGTACATGTCAATGAAATATACATACACGTTTTAACATCATTTGTTATGGTAAAAACAACAATCTCCAAACATTCATGACACCGAAAAGATCAAATAACCAATCTCAAGAAAAATCTCCAAACATCCATAACACTAAACTAATAACCAATTGCAAGAAATTATAGGCAGCAAATACCTTGAGTACAAAAAATTACAGCAAAATACGGCTAACAGTACAATACTTGAAAGAAAGAAAGAAAAATATTGTAGTGAATATAAAGAATAGATGTCATTCACACTCAACACATTAATCTATTGCCAAGAATTTATATAAATGGCTTAGAGCATCTCTAGGTGGTGGTAGCATACTCTTCAAATTTGAAGAATGCTACCACAAAATTTGATAGCAAATTTCGACCAACTCTAGGTGGTCGCAAATTAAATGGTCATAAAATTTATTGGGGGGACCCACTGACATTAGACGACATTAGCCAAGATTAATGTCGCGTCTTTGTGTTTTATTTAATATCGCGACAAATGGACTTTTGTCATTTTACAATTTTTTTTTCAACTCATTCACTCTAGTTAGTAGGAAAAAAATGAGTTCCGACGACGAATCCGTCTATAATAACCAAACACGATGGAGTGGTGGCGGTGAGGAAGAAGAAAAAAAGGCATACATTTGGGATAATCCCCAAGTGGTGATCTAGATGATGAACCAACCACTTCCTGAGTCGGAAATCAAACCGAGGTCGACGATCCATTGTCGCTTCAATATCGCTAAAGTCGATTTTGAATTTTCTGGAGGCTATTGATTTCGACCATCTTAGGCGGTGTCTAAGAGGTTTCATGAAAGGCATGTCTCAAGAGTTGTTCTTGAACAAGCGGTGTATGTATTTTAATTTCATAAATTAGTAGTAGTAGTAGTTAATTTTAGTAGTTCAATACAATACGTATATTTTTATTTTTATTTTTTTAATTTTAGTTTCATTTTGCGTACATCAGAGATGTGTTATGTATCGGGTTCGGTGCACTCCACGTGCGCTTAGGAAGTGGTGGGATGATATTAAGAAAGTCGGTGCACTTGACCATGTTAGAGATGCAATTTTAGCGACTCTTTTGCTCATCTAGTTGACATCCCTTACAATAAGACTGACATTCAGGGAGTTATTAATGGTTTAGTTGAGAGATGGTGGGATAGTACACATACTTTTCACTTCCCTCAGGGAGAGTTGGGCTTCACTCCATTAGATTTTTGCATGATATCTGGTTTGAGTATAGGATTAGGTAATCCGTTGAGATGTAGTAATCAATTCGTGAGTTGTGCCCAAATGATGACTTTCTTCCCTTTATCCGACCGAGGAGTCGTATGACAAGGCCGGTGTTAGGATTTCCGGTATCAAGGTCGCATACATTACACCGTTGACTACCGATTCAGATTGCAGTTTTTGATAGATTATTTGTCACTTGATTAGATGATGGTCAAACACATGTTGATGAGTATGTAAGAGCTTCAGTATGTATTTGATGGGTGTCTTCTTTTTTCCTTCCGCCATTCCACGATTAACTTGGGATTTCTAGCTAACTTTGAGCACTTGCATGAGTTGGGCGGTATTGATTTTGGTGGAGCCATATACCGTCATTTGTTCGTTGTTTAGATAGGGCGCCTCGACATACCGGGTGTTGTCGGAGTCCCCGGATGGGAGGGTTTGTCATTCTCTTTAGAGGTATGGTTTTATGAGTATTTCCGTCGCAAATCCTATCCTCACAGAGTATACCGATGAGAGGCCTAGGCTCGTCGGTTTGGCACGGACCTTGTCTTGTCGGCGCGTCGACCAATTGAGATCATCATAACATAACTTCGGTCCAACCCGGATCGAGCTTAGCACCACGTGCTTCTATTGTTTGGAGGCCTTGGAGGATATCTCGTGCACATCGTAGCGAATGGATAGATATGCATTGTTCATTTTCATAGGAGGATGGTATTCACTTGTGGGAGTGATATGGAGTGGTATTTAGGGGATAGATGTTACAGACAGCTCACACCATACTTTGGTATCCCTCCTGATCCGCCTACCCATGTATCAGAGGCTAAGGACATGACCTTAGAGCAAGTCATCGAGAGTAACGTGCATTGGATTTGGCTACAGGCTTCTGACCTAGTTACATTGCAGACTTATGAGCAGTACTACCGTTACTGGTTTAGGGTGTCTATTGGTCATTTGCTCCCGGCCGTTTTTTGCCCGTTTTTTGCCCGTTGAAGCACGCGACATTAGGAGTGGCGCGCGCCAGTAGTAGTGGCGCGCGACAGTGGTAATGGCGCGCCTTGGTTGTGGGTCAAAGTCAAAAAAGTTGCGCGACATTAGTAATGGCGCAGCGACATTACTATTGTCGCCTCCGCAAGATCCGCGATCCAAATTGCCAAATTTTTAACAAGAATGCGTAACAAGCGGTGATGCGACTACCTAATGCGACCACCTAGAGTTGGAATTCCGGGAAATTCCGACGCATTTCTTCAAATTTGAAGAATGCGACCACGGATACGTCCACCTAGAGATGCTCTTATGTTTCTTTTATATCCTGGTTTTTTTTAAAAAAATAAAAATAAAACAAATAGCTAGCTTATGTTTCTAATCATTGAATGCAGTCAACAATATCAAAAGGTAAAGAGACAATAACTACCAATGTGTTATATCGAGCTCAGCTCACCCTTAACAACCCCCACCCAAACACAGACCTCGATTTCCTCTTCCAAACAACTGAAGAGCATGGAGTTCTTCCAATCCACCTCCTCCAAAGTCCAATCTTCTCCTTTCTTTTTCACCTTAACCTTTTATTTTATATGTTTTTTGCATTGACCTGGATTTCCCACCACTCCCCAAAGTTGATCAGCTCATGGATGTTAGCTTCAGAGATAAAGGCACCGACTACATACTAGAATATAGTCCTCTTTATCTTCAATGTAACTCCTTTGGTTTTGCATCAAATGAAAAAGGCTAAGTTACACTGACATAGATACGTGTCCGTATCGGACACAAATACGAAGTGTGTGACATAGCAAAATATCAAAATATGAGGTAAATCACATACAATATGTATCTGATATGTGTCCGACACGAACACGTGAATACATATCCAACACGGATTTTTTTTTTCAAATATGGCATGTCCATATAACATAGGAAAAAAGATATGATTCATACTTTGATGCACCTGCAAGTTCCTTTAATATGAGCAATATGACCAACAATTTTCACATTAGATTCTACGATGGTTTGCAGGATAAGAAAAGAAACACATTGTGTATCAACAAAACAACAAAGTATATCAAAGTTACGACTAAAAAGTTTAATTGCCATCTACATTAATTTTAGTCATTAAGACAATGAAAATAGCACATTAGTTAAAGGTTACATAAGAGCAACGACATCTAATAACTAAACTAATCATTATAACCAAATTAAAATTTAATAATTATAACCAAGGGGATGGTTATATGAACTCCACTAAAACGAACTCCAAATGAACTCCACCACTTAACTCAATGAACTAGAAGCTGATTTTTGGTGGAGATGTTTTCCACACAATAGAGATCATCCTCACAAAAAATAAGCTCATTTGAAGATGTACAACCTCATCAAAAATCATTTAAAAAGTTATGAAATTATCCAACGGTTCAGATTTTTTTAATTTTGATACAATTTTTGACAAGGTTAGACATATTCAATTGAGCTGATTTTTGATGGGGGTGTTCTCCATCATGAGATGTACACATCCACAAAAAATTAGTCCTCAGTTCATTTTGTAAGTTCATTTTTATGAGTGGAGTAACTTTGGAGTCGCTATAAGGTGGAGTTCATATAACCATCCCCTATAACCAAACTACAATAAAAATCTAATCATGGGTCATTTCTAGAAATTGAGCCACCAAGATCCACCTATTACAATATTTTAATGATTTTAAGATGTATTAACTATAGAAACACAGTTTGCTTGCCTCATCTTTATGTTCACGTACGCATTGGCATTAATTCTCCGGAAATGGCTTTGATGACTTGTTCAGCCAAAAAAAACAAATTGCCCTACACTATCGCAAAATCTTTGACATAAAGAGAAAATTGGGATGAGGTAAAATCGAATGAATCATAGTTGGTCATTGTTACAACTACACTAAACAAAATATTTTTGGAGTTACTTCTAATCTACAACAACATTAACATTTTCAACAATGAATCCAACCCCAACACCAATACTAACTTCATACATTACATACCTATATCAAAAAGAAAATGTACAGATAAGATGATGGAACTATCATAGAAAAGTCAAGAAAAATATGTATGCCTTCAATAAACCATGCATGGTATGCATCCCTTCATGGAATAAGTGGTGAATACAATGATGCTAGAGTAATAAACTAATAATATGTCTAATATATCAATTAGAAGCAATTTGGAAAATAATATTAATCCAATTATTTCAAGATGGTGTTCAAATACCATTAAGTTAGTATAAATGTTTAAAAAAAATGAAAAGAATGCGGCCAAACTTCATTTAGCTCTTTAATATGGGTCCTTACTCCTTGTCTCTATAAACCACTCTAAACTGCATGTTTCTTAAATTAGGTCAACTCAAATGAAATATATATATATATATATGGTTTGGTTATAATGACACCCTTATTTTGCCACCCTTATCTTACACCCCTCCTGGTCCGTTAGATCTAATCTAAGATCATCAGATCTAACACTCCAAATTTCAAACAACAAATTGGGGGTAAAAACGTCATTTCCTAGATCAAATTAGAAATCCACGCCTTGGATCTCTCTCTCCCCTATCTCGACAGCAAGAGAAACCATGATTTCTCTACGGGTTTTCTCCATCTCAAGTGAACTAAAAATCTCGTGCCAAATGACGATTAACTCTCTCTCTCTCTCTCTCGAGTTGCGTCTGGTGAAGCATGAGCGCGTTCATGCTTCACCAGACAGAGAGTGAGTAAGTGAGTGAGGAGAAGAAGATGGTCGTGGTAAGGTGTGCTTCTTATCTAAGCGCAACTTGCAAACGTGTATTTTGAGCCCATTCTAGAGAACAGAGCAACTCTTAAGTTTTTCTAGTTTCAATTTAGTTGGCGAAAATGGAATTTGTCCAACTAAGTTTGTTAATTGGTCATTGTAGAATGCTGGTGCCTGATAAACCATCCATGATTTGTAGTAGTCAGTAGTCACCACTTGAATTACAATATTTAACTTCGTCATAACCATATGATAGTCTATGGTTTTTTTTGTAGATCTGGTTTTGTTTTTTTTTGTTTTTGAGAAGATGAGACGTAAAAGACATTTTTACCCTCACTTTTGGTTTCTAAAATTTTAAAATTTCGCGATTTTTAAATGAATTAGATATGATGATCTCAGGATTAGATCTAACGGACCATAAGCTACTTAAGTTAACTTAAAATAAGTAGGTACGTAAAATTTCACCTCAAAATGAATTCAAACCTAATTTTTTGTAGTTTATGAAACACTCATCATAATAATTATCTTCCCAAAATTTTAGCTCATTTGGAAACTTCTAACATAGAGAAAAATTATTGTCATATTTAAAAAGAAATCTAACGGTCCAGAAATGTTGAATTTTTGTAATTATTTTTGCCAATGTTAGAGGTTTCCAAATGAGCTGAAATTTTGTAGAGATGATCTTAATATTGAGTATATCATATCCACAAAAAAATAGGTTTAAATTCATTTTGTATGTGAAATTTTACTTACGTACTTATTTTAAAATTAACTTAAGTAACTAGTTTTAAGAGGATGACTATATATATATATATATATATATATATATATATATATATATATATATATATATATATATGTTCGTTTACAACACTTTTTATACAACGTTTTATACAATACCCCCCACCGGACCCTTATATATAAGAGCAGGTTCCATTTACCATACTTTTTATACCATAGTTTATACCACGCCCCCCTACAAGATGAGTGAAGTGCTAATAATTTGGGGATATGATCTACTAACCATAGATAACATCTCCACAAAATTTCATCTCATTTGGAAATCTCTTACATAGTTAAAAATCATTGTCAACTTTGAATTTTTTTTAACGGCCTATATTCTTCAATTTTGCAATCATCTTTTGACATAATTAAACATTATCAAATGAGTTGATATTTTATAAAGGTGATCTTCATGGTTAGTTGAACACATCCATAAAAAACCTAGGTTATAATTCATGTTGTAGGTAAAGTTGTGGGGCATGGTATAAACTATGGTATAAAAAGTGTGGTAAAACAACTTGTTAAGATCAGATGTTATCCTCATTAAATAACAAGAGCTAGATCACAAAACCTAAAACACAAAAAAAAAAAACATACAAAGTTTTTACCAAGGGAAACTAACTAATTTTTTGAAATAAGCAAATAATACAACAATCACTACATGGTTAAACTGATCTCTTGCTCGAACCAATACTTGCCAATTCACATTATTAACCCAAAGAAATGGCACTAAAAGACCTAAATACACTTATTCACACAAACAATAACATGGCAGCCCGACTCAACAAATAGCACATAAAACCCCATTCAATCTCTTTTACCTTACTCATATTCAAGCCATCAATTTAGACCCATAACATAACCACTTTTAACACTTCAGAAGTAATATACATTTTTTTTCCAGGTAATGTATTTGTTGCTTTTACAACTTGAAGCAAAATTATCTTACATTGAACTTCTTTTTGGTAATTGAGATTTAACAAACAGTGAACATCCATTAAAAAAAAAATCTTAGACTACTCACATTCCAACTACAAAGATGCTACTATAAGATTAAAACAAATCCAAACTTGAGCAATACCTAATCTTGAAATGAACCATATAAGATCAAATAAAAAAACTGCACAAACAATTCAACGACCCCCAAATAAATGCTAGAATATCAAGATGTGTGTAGAATATCAAATACATTTACAAATGCCTAACACAAAAAATTTGTAAATACTTCCAGTAATTTACAAAGATGAGGGAACTGAGTACTTTTATCAACTATTGCAAGGAGCAAAGCAAGTTTCAGAGATCATGGGTTTCTAAGTGGCACAATTAACACCAAGCTGCATTTATTTTCATTAAATTTTGAATCAGTATGTTCCTTTGTGTTTATCGCCCGGTTTCTGTTTGATTCCAAAAAATTAAATAAAAATTATTACAATGAATAAAGCAACATTGTGTAAATGATGAATATATGACCTTTTACATTTGGTAGAGGAACGTTGATGGCAGAAATTTGGTGAGAGAGTTATTGGAGTTGGGAGAGGAAGCTTTGTTGTGGTTTTATACACTTGAGAGAAGCAATTGAGTAGCTACCGATCAGATGCGTTATTTGGTCATACATCTGCTTTAACTCAATGGAGTAATTGCAATAAACGGTAGTGGAGCAATTATAAGGAAAACAGTACTAATGGTTGTGTTAATGGGGATGAAGAAAGGGGGAAGAGAAATAGGGCGTTGGGAGAAGAAGAAGTTGTAAACAACAACTCGTTTTTTTGGAAAGTCTTTGTCAAATGAAATTTCTGAGCTAGAGAGGATCGGAGTTACGTTATTATAGTTTTATTTCTATTTTCAAATATAATTAATTAAGTATAATTAGTGTTCGATCTAATTGAAACAAGAGGATGATGATGTTCTAATTGAAATAGGAGGAGGGATGGGAAACCCAATTAATTTGGCAGTCCTGGGAAATTAAATGAGGCATTCAACCAACATCTGAAGAGATCCCCGGAACGTTATGAACACAATGTATTAATAGATTGTTTAACTCCCCAGAATAATTATGCCTATTATTTTTATTATTAATTGAAAATTTGATTACATTAGGAATCCAATGCACAACCGATGCATGGCATTGAATTTGTATTAAAAATCATCTCATTAACTATTGGAAATCCCCACGCACATCAAACACAGATCCTGAAAAGATTCCCACCACCTTTTGTCTATCCATTTTGTTAGGGTATATTAACAAGTGCAGGTGCAAGTATAAGCCAATATGTGAAAGTATAAGCAAAAAGCATTAGACCACAAGTCGTATAACCCAATATGAAATTCTTGTATATCTTAAAAGCTGGAATTTCATTTGCCAACCAAAGCTCAATGGGGTTTAGGAATTAGAGATATGACTCTAACGAATCATGCTCATCTCTGCAAAATTATTTGGAATATTGTCACTAATCCAAACTCTTTCCTATCTCAAGAGCTTAAAGGTAAGTATTTCCCCAAATGTAATGTCTTACACTCTAAGAGTAATTAAGGGATTTCTAGGTTTTGGTTTGGCATGCTACACATGCATGATACAAAACATTAAAGATAACTCTTTATGGCAAACTGGAACAGGTATGAACATAAATGTGTGGGCTGACCCTTGGATCCCTAGTCTTCTTAACTATGAAAATACCACCCCACCTAGCTGTAAATAGAATCCCTCTCATGGTGTCTGACCTTATTGATCAACACACTAGGACATGGAATGTAAATATCTTAAATAGTTTGTTTGACAACAAAACTAGCCTTGAGATCCAAAAAATCTTTCTGCCCTAAATGGAATCTTGAAAAAACTAGAAAATTCAGTATTAAGTCTATGTACATTAAGCTTAGTGAAGTTACCTCTACTATAAATCACCATAAATCTAATCTAGTTTTCTGGAGAAATACTCATAACCAGAGGGCCTCTTTATTTGCTTGGAAATGTTATTATGATATTGTTCCTACTAGAGATCATCTTAGCAAATTCATGTACATACCTAATAAATCTTGCCAGCTATGTGGCTTAGATATAGAATCAATTCATCGTATCCTTTTGAAATGCAGCTTTACAAGAGCCCTATGGTATGCCACTCCTTAGCTGGTCCATATATCAAATTTTGATAAAGATATGTGGTTTGCACCACTTGCAGGGTGGCCCATTGACAATGAAACATGGACAAAATTCTGCTTATGCTGTACTGGAACATCTGGCTAGAAAGATGTTCAATCTTCCACAATAAACTTCCACCAAATTTGTACAAACTACTTATTTTAGATCAAAACTTTTTGCTTCTAATCATTCTAATGTGAGCATTTCATGTGTCCTACAAATACTAGAACTAGAAACCCCCTTTGGGGAATTACCTGAAACTCAATACTGACGCAAGTTTTAAAAAACAGAGAGCCAAATCTAATTATAGCTATGTCTTAAGAGATTCTTATGGAATCTATATTGCTGCAGGAAGAGAACAGGGATGGGACAACTGCTATGAAGAGGCAGTATGCAGAGCCTTACTCAAAGGAATCAGCTAGCTGGTGTAGGAAGTTCACTTCAAACAACATAGAGGTGGAGACAAGTTCCCAGGCAGCAAAAAAAAAATTTGGAGCTAGCGGAAGACTTTGAACCTTTCATGGACATCACAGCTCATCCTAAATGATGCACTAGCTTTTTCTGGTTGTTTTGCAAACGTCACTACAAACTGTGTAGGACGTACTGGAAACAAAGTTGCACATATCCTTGCATCTTTTGATAGTCTGTATATGAATAATATCCACCTTCCTTGTGAATGGGTCGAGCTACCACCTAATATGGCAGATGAACTCCTTGGAAGAGGATAGACTATATGTAAATTCTGTTTATTAATATATAAAATATATGTTGATTACCAAAAAAAAAACCTAGGAAAGGAGAGAAATGAAATGAACAGAAAGTATCATATGCATCAACATACCTTTTTCTCATCATAGTTGTCTGACTCACCAAGTTTAACTTGGCTCTAAACGAAAGCATATAAACGAGCTGGGCTTCCACCCTTTTCATGAGATCTTTAAAAGCATTTGGACACTTTCAGTAGCAAATTGTTCATTTAACTCACACTTTGTCTATCAAACAATTCAACTCCAATGTTTCGGTTACTGAAGCGCTACTTAATCAAACTTTTAAAACATAAAGGCATAGAAAATGTTGATATACAAGGTGTGTATCAACTCCAATCTTTCGGTTACTGAAGCGCTACTTATTCAAACTTTTAAAACATAAGGCATATGAAAATGTTGAGATACAAGGTGTGTGTATCAGCTGCAGACAGACACATGATCAAACACGTTCAATTTGCTTCTACTTCGGCAATTGCAAATTATGTTGTGCCACCAGGGTTCTTTGTGATGGGCAAGTTCCCATCATAAGAGCACTTAAGGACATCCGGTTTTCTCACTATCCGTGGTCCAACTGGTACTTTGCTAGATTTAGGACGAATATCCTGCACATACATGGACAGTCCAATTTTAACAGGAAAAATCAGTAAGCGGTCTCTTTAGTGGTTGGAAACAATGAATGATATTTAATGAGATCAAATTATATACAAGGATGCTAAAACCCAAATACTCCTTTTATGCATATTGTCAATATTTATCTAGAAACAGTGGTGGGAACTAGTTACCTGGTCAAAGATAGCTATTGGGATTGCAAGAGTGGCACAAGCATTGGGAGAATCGACGATTCCTGAAATCCTCCCTTCGCAGGGGCAGCATGATAGTAGAAGATAGATCTAATAGTTCCCACCATAGTAAGTGTCAGTACAAGAAATAACCTGATACATATTGCCAAGAGTGACTGACATACAAATCTATCACACCTTAAACACAGAATTCATATATTATAAGGGATTCGGATTATAAAGCAGAATTTGGACCTGCTCTTTAGAGTATCCAAATCTGGAGAGGTAATCAATGGCATTGAGAACTGCTCGTTTATACGCAACAGTTGCGTCAAGGTAGTGCTGCCTTCCACTTTCATCAACACTGATGCCTTCAAATACCAACCATTCTGAGAATCTCGGCTCAACTGGGCCTATCTCAAAGATTGGGTTGACATGAAGTGGAGTTGGCCCCATTGGTGTCAGGTACTTTCGCATTCCACCCCTTATAATCTCACACCTGACAACAAGATATATTAAGCAGTAGGAAGTTTGGTTATGTTCATAATATATGTTACAATGAAGCATTTCTATCCCTATATATATAGCAGGTTTTTCTTCTTTTCTTTTCTTTCCTGCAAAAACAGATTCTAAGAGACACCAGCAATACTACCTGAAACCCAATACCTTTACATACGTATGGAGGATAGAATGGAACGGTCCTCCAGTGAAGGGTCTTCTGGTATCTTTTGTGAAATAGGATCATACAAATTAAGTGGTGACACCCCTTGAACAGCTAGTGAACAAATATTTTAATAGCTAATGCTACACTTGTTAATAATCAAAGTGTGATTAAAAGCTTTCATTGTGGAAGATCTGAAGCAAAGTTTTTTCAATATGTTTTCAGGGGGAAAGATTCGAGCTATGGAACCAAAGGAAAGGTGCTAAGATATGCACCTTAAGCATGGATTTGTCCCGTAGATATATCTGTAAACAGATATATAGATATATTGCCTGCACAAAGTTGTGGCAAAATATGACAAGTGGATATGTCAATCAAGATACATTGGACTAATGGATGTTGATTAATGGATTGATATAAGAGATCGAACAGCATCAACTGTATCCGTGAAGGTAAAATAACACTTAATTTTTATTTTTATTGTTTATCAGTTAAAAGAAATTTGAGGACAAACCTTTCATGTAAATTTTTCAAAAATGAGAAGAAATTAGATAAGGAAAGTACTTGAGCTCTAGGAATCCACTCATCTCTATTGCTCCACAGAACGAGACTTCCCCATCACCCTGAGAGAAGTGCATGTCACCTGTGCTAAAATTTGCTCCTTCTACAAAAACTGGAAGGTATATCTTTGAGCCTTTACTAAGATTCTTGATATCACAGTTGCCGCCATTTTCTCTTCCTGGAATTGTCCTTGCTGCCTTTGATGCAATACTTTCCCACTCAGAAGTGCCCTCCTTAATCTACACATGTCCATTAACTGTTAGTAAGAAGTAAAGGAAACTGATGTTAAAAACCATTCTTGAACTGGTAAATGTCTTTTCATAGCTATCGCCAGATTTATCATACCAGTCCAAGATGACAACCATTGCTAGATGGTAAGTTCGCCAATGGCCGTTGGTGCACAACCTCACATAGCTTCAAAGACTGAAGGCCATTCTCTTCGACTTGTTTTTCTCTCTCATTCCATATGTCTAAAAGCTCCATTGATGGTGCAGTTCCAATTATTCCAGGGTGAGTTAAACCTGGAAAACGGACACCTGACCAATTGTGTATAATAGTACACAAATTATTAAGATTAGAAACATTAATTAGTTCTCCTTCACCCTGGAAACATGTAGGCTATTTTATGAATTGTAAGCGGCTTATGATGAGAGAGTTGAAGTAAAATGAAAATTTACCAGGTATCTGAGGTGAGTAGGCATATATTCCCTCAAAATACCAAATAGCTTTAGTTGCAGAAGGGAAATGGTCTGTCAGAAATCCACCCCCATTTTCTCTGTCAAATGTTGCTGTATAACCCCATTCATCTCCAGGGAGAGGCCCCAAGTTACAGATTTCAACTGCAAGGAGATCTCCAGGCTTGGCTGGAACACCATCTGTATCGATAACTCTGATAGGTCCACTAAGATAATGCACCTGTGCCATTGTTAAGATACATAATTTTTGCCACGGCCGTGTTGAAATTGGAGTGAACATAGACACTGACGAGAAATACATGCTTTTCCTGAATTACAAAGCACATATTGCTAAACTATACTAGCCTAATTACTCTAGTGCATCGTTTATTAAAAGTTGATCATATACTAACCAAATTAAACATAAATTCAAAAACTTTTCCTTGGTCACGTATGTAGAGTCATCTGAATGCAACAATTTTCATCACTGGAAGGTCTCTTGATCCTCCACATGATATTCAACCTATGCTACATGTAGATGGTAGCATACATAGTCAGTGCCAATGCCAATATCTATTGTTCTTTGGATATACAAGGTGATTTTTACTTTTGCCTTGAACATCATCTAAAGATTCAAGCCATATATTAGACAACTTTCCTTTTTCTTTTTCCCTTTATTATTTTTTAGGATCTAGCTACAAAACATCCTTTGACTTGAGCTGCCTTGTGTGCAAGTGGAGAAGGCCAGAAGGGCCACATTCAACAACATAAACACTTTTTACTCTATTCAAAGTGCTTTTCTGAACTTAAGCATATGAAATGGTGAGACCAAATGAATACCAAACACCAAATTCTTGAAATTTTGGTAAAAACCATCTTCAATGGCAAGACTAAACCAAAAAAACACCAAAGGGGCGCTCCCATTTGGTGTTTGGTTTGATGTTGTATCAAACGTAGGAAGTTGTGTTCAATAAGCACAGTTTTACAAACACCGTGTGGGCCTGTGGGCTTCTTTGGCGCGGTTTTCAGAAAGCAGTGTGGGCTTCAAAACAACATGGGCGTTAGGCTAAATTGTACGATGCGGTGTTTCAATAGCCACGCGGTGTTTGAAACACCGTGTGGGCTTTGGGCTAAACTGTGGGCTTTTTCGAAAGCTGCGTTGGCTATTTTGGCGCGGTTTATCCAAAGCAGCTTAGTTTGGTGTTGAATTTTTGATGTCTAGGCTGAAATTGTTTGGTGTTTGTTTGGTCAAAAATTTGGTATTATTCAGGTCTTACCATTAAAGATGCTCTTAAGGAGCTAGCCAACTATTCCCACTGGATGAAAAAGAAACTTACAGTGGAGAGGTCTATGGACTTTACATCCATGGCAGAGTTATTGTCCTGAACGACACCACCAGTCCAGTCCACCATTTCAACTCTGAAAAAATCTCCCTCTTGAACCTCAGTGACTGGGGGTATATGGGGGTGCCAACGGTTGTGAAGGGGTAACTTTTGTTCCCATGGCTTCTTCCTTAGGTCTATGGGCACCACTAATTTCGGAGTGCGAGGAGCCATGACTGAACTATTGGTAGAAGCTGGATTTGTAACAAGATGCCTGATTTTCAAGCAGCATCTGACAAACAACTGTTTGACTTTTGGTTTCTCCTTATTTATTTCTTCCGCTTATTATCAATTATATTGCACTTCATTAGTATATACTGCAATTTTCTATTTTGATGGTCCCAAAGTATGTGAGACATAGTTTGCGATTATGCCTGATTCATGTTGAGATTCTGTTCTTACGAAAATGTAAACAAATCTAGTGAAGCGTGATATGATATTACCAAAAGCTCAATGGCTACCCACTTATCTAGAGCTGGAATTTGAGCCAAAGGAACTGAGCTTCATTATGGCTAGGGGGCCTAGGGCTGACCTTGACTCGATCATCAACGAGCTTTAAAATCTGTTCATAGTTTACACATACTCATACATACAATTATATGAATGAAATCTGCTCAGACTCGAGCATACAATTATACAAACAAATGACACAATTACATAAACGAGGTTAAGCGAAAGCTCAAAATAACCGAGTCCAGAGTAGCTGGAATCATTTTCCGACATTATTCTGGCCCATTCATATGTAATTCCCATGGACCAACCTTGGCCCATAGGCCTCAAGCGGAACCATGTCTAGTTCTTCTGTCTTCAATTTTATCAGACCGGTTTAGCTTAGGGTGTATACATGTGTGTGTGTGCGTGTACGAGTAATTGAAACTTTATGCAGCTTCATCAGTAAGGTGTTCATCAGTAAGGTGAGGTGTAATCAGTAGTGATACTTACGATAGAGAGATCTGCATGTTTAATGTCTTCGGCAGAGTAAGAATGCGTGATACCACCACCACTGAAGTCCACCATTTCAACTCTAAACAATTCGCTTACCGTGACCTCTGCAACATGTGGTATGTAAGGGTGCCAACGATTGTGAAGGGGTAACTTCTGTTCCCATGGCTTCTTCTTCAAGTCTATTGCCACTACCAGTCTTGGACCATGACGTTGAGCCATGCCTCACCGTATCCTTTCTTGATTTCTTCTCTAACTTGGGTTCAGTCCGCTGTAAGGCGAAGACGAGAAATTGAACATATATAGTGACAGTACTGAACTTCAAAACAAGTGTTATACCCTTGAGAACAGGGGCGGAACCAGGATGTAATATCAGGGGGGGTAGTTTGAAATTCACTTCTATCATATTTTTTTTATTAAGAGAACCAATCAATTTTTTTTATTAAGAGAACCAATCAAATCGAACAATTCAATCCACTAATTGTGTCAAAAGAAACCACGTGAATATCTATTTGAAATCATAATTAACTAATATTGTAAACAAAAGAGTTGTTATTTTCATTATAATACTCAAAATAGACAAAAGAGTGAGTGTGGTCCCTACAAACTTAGACAACTATAACAAAGACATTTAAACAAAGTACAAAGTATCATACTAGCAAAATTTCGCCTTACGTGATTTCTTAATAAATTCATATACTATTTCATCCAAATCGACTTCTTCAGCAAACTATCGTTCAATATAGACAATCATACAATCGGCAAGAAACACATCTCCTATCTTATTACGAAGTTGTGTTTTGACGATTTTCATAACTGAAAATGCTCATTTTGTAGTTGTCATGGAAACAGGAAGTGTGAAGATAAGACGAATCAATCTATCAATCAAAAAATAGTGTTTTAACTTTTTTTTGTTTAAACTAATCCTTGACATAACTCGGAGATTATAGACATTTTCTGAAAAAGAGCATGATTAACCACATCAATCTTGTAATGTTGCAGTTGGCTTCTCAAAATATATATCTCCTACTTAGTTAAGTCTTCACAATAAAAACAATTGGCAAACTTGCAAATATCATCAATATCGAAAGACTTAAAAGCACCACTTGGCCACGCATAAAGTTACTTGCAATTAAAACACCTTTAGCTTCCTCATGCATAGAGTTACTTGACCCATTCTCCATGACACTTTCAAGAACTATACAAGTTGCACCAAACAACTCTATCAAGCTACTAACCGATTCAAAATGAGAACCCCATCGAGTATCTCCAGCTCGTTGCAAGGTGGACACTTGATTAGCTTCTCTTCCACTAATGATTTCACCACTAGCTACCAACTTATCAATCTTAATTTGTCGAGCCTCATGTAACTCAGATTTACGCTTTGGCAAAATATGAAGATTAACTATAGAAGCCAACTTTGAGAAAAATAACCAAACATCCGACACATTTTTAGAAGCTGCAACTAAGGCAAGTTGTAGACGATGTGCTAAGCAATGCACATAGTATGCATATGGACACTCCTTAAGAAACAATGTTTGCAATCCATTCCATTGACCACGCATATTGCTTGCATCATCATACCCCTGACCTTCAGATTTGTAACAAGCAAATTGTGACGAGCAAGGACATTGGATATAACTTCTTTCAAAGTCAATGCACAAGTGTTTTTCACGCCGACAATGCCCAAAAACCGCTCTCTAACAAAACCACCACTATCAACAAATCTTATGACAATCGCCATTTATTATTTGTTTGAACTATCTTGTGCTTCATCGACAAGGATACAAAATTTTGCATCACCAATTTTTTCACGAATCCTCTTTCTCACTTTTTCAGCATATATATTCAAAAATTTCTTTTGAATTTTAGGTGAGGTATATTTGACATTTCTCCGAGCCCCACCTATTAATTCCGCAACTTTTTCATTCAACATCGCCGCAAACTTCAACACTTCCTTGAAATTCCCACTATTCTTTGATTCGGTTGACTCGTCATGACCTCTAAAAGAAATCCCTCATAGCGCAAGCAATTTAATACATTGAACAATATCTTTGACTAGCAAACAATTATTAGCAAGCTCTTCTTGACATTGTGGTGAACATGGACCTCCTTCATGTTGCAAGAAAGCACAATTCTTTCCATCATTAACCTTCTTCCAGTTTGTAAAACCTTTAATAGAAAATTCTAGACGCTTCGGCGGATTTGTTTAAAAATGAAACAAGAAAAACAATAAGTTTTATCCTTCTTTATTGAGTACTCTAACCAAGGAAATTATGAGAACCAATTATATTTGAACCGACGACCTTGCTTAATAGAACATGCACATTGATATTTCTACTCAAGCCCACACAATCAAGCCCAATTCAACCAACTATCCACATCCATAACCCATACCAACCCCGCCAAATATAAACGTTAAACCTCCGCCAACCAGATCCCAATTAATGGTATAAACAATAAATTCACACTAGATAATACTACACATCAACTAATTATGTAAAACACTTAACAATTTATTTGTGTCAAATTCAACTACACAAGTTCACATCAAAATCAATTATAACAAGACAAGTCGAACGTGTAATTTCTTATAGAAATGTTGAAACAAAGTGAAAAATGACTCGATTACCCTTTGCTGAAAATCTGAGTCATTACACTTTGTTGTATATTAAGTTTGGTTTTACTGCATAAAGAAATGAACATTATTTGGATGCCATATTACTTCTACATCTAATGGGATCGAGAAGTTTACTTTGTTGAGTAAGTGTTGATTTATAATTTTTACCTGTCTATATGTCTTCTTGGATTCCGTAGGATTATTCGCTTTTAATTACACTGCTTTCTGTATAGCTATTGCATTATATGCAAGACCTCAATCTAATTCATATTCAAAGTAGTCTCAATATAATAATAATATGTTAGAGGAAAGACAAACAAAAAAATTGGCATATTCTATAAACATTAAACTATCGGCTAATTGATTATGACATAGTTCCATTTGGTAGACAAAATTTAAACTAAAATTTAAAATAACAATTTCAATAGTGACTAATGTTCATAAATAGTAAACTTTTATTCATAGTGTTTTTTCTGTCACGCTTTGATGGTTTCTATGTTGTTGATATAGAAAACTTGTTTGTTTTCTAATAAGAATGTCATCCAAGTTGTTTCTGCTGCAGTTGGGCATGTGTAGTATGTTTTTCCGTTTTCATTTTGTTCCATGTAAACCTTGTTTTCCTCGTTGTTGGCATATTCTTTCTTTTCTACTGCCTATAAAATTAAAAGAATTTGTGCTCTTGGAAGTCTTCTGGTTCGAAAATTTATCCTATAGATAACAATAAAAAAAAAATTATTAATTATCTTTTTTTATCTCTAACATTGATTTGTTAATTTTTAACAATAATTAAATGTAAAACGTTTTGATTTACCTTTTTCAAAATATTGTTTGTTGCGTAAATTCATCATAAATTTCTCGAGTTTCATCTTGAATACTCGGTTGACAAATCTTTCATTCCTTAAGCCAATTTCGTTTCTTTCAATCCATTTTTCAATTTCTTCATCAGCATTGAAATCCATTACAATTTTAGGGGTTTTTGTAACTGTGTTAGCGCTGAAAATTATATGTCTAACCATTGAGTTGTCAGTAGTATCATCTAAACATGTGTATATGCCTGCCGTGATTATTGGTAGTCAGTTGTTTGCCTTCATCTGTACAACAAATGTAACACTGAATTTTATGTAAAAGTAAATGCAAATGTAGATAAAAGTAAATATTTTATTAAGTTATGATGAACTATAGATAATTCAAATCGAAAAAAAACTAAAACATAAATTTGATGGATCTAACACTATGCTAATCCTCATCCAATAGAGAATTCAACTCGAAAACAACTCAAATAAATAAATTTGATAGATCTAACACTATGCTAATCCTCATCCAATTCTAATAAATTATTTGGAATGCTTAGGTAGTCCATTTCCTAATTTGGGCCTCCTATAAGCAATGTTTCATTTATTGCCTTCAAATAGGCATTTTCTTTTCTTAACTCTTCAATATATTGATGAAGTTGATTTTCTTTAGTATTTGCTTCATCTAGCTCTTCACGTTTCGTAATGACTTCTTTGTGGTTGACGTCTAAAATTTCAAATTTGTATATTTGTTATAGAAAACGTATAACGTTTCCTGTAGTAGCATTTTCTGATTCCACTTTCTTAGCTTGATACGCCCCTAGAAATAATTGGCTAATAGGATAATTAGGATTTTTGAAAATTTCTCTCATTATCGGCAAATTTATTATGACATCTGCAGCGTATTGGTTATTTTCAATCTTTGATATGTAAACTAGTTCTCCCTGGATTTTTTTTCTTGATGAGAATTTCCCTCAACACTGTCTTTAGTAAAATATTGTGTTTGGTTTCATATTTCATGGCCTGCATTTTTAAAATTACATTAGTTAATGATTTAGAATACGTGTGATAGTAACGACAAAAAAATGTTATGTAGTTTGAACGTGAATAGACACAAAGTGTCAACCAATTGGTGAAAAAGTGTTTTGGTTTGCAGAAATTGTTGTGATAAACTCTATTGTTTATCAAACTTGTTGGTACTTATAATATTTTGTGCTTAAATTACATACCCTCTACTGAAACTTCCTTATTATAATGTATTTAAGCCTCCAATGTTCTAGTTTTTCTGTATTTAATTAGTTGCTACACCACAGACCATTTTGAACTGAAAATTATTAAATAATTATTGTATTGGATAAGTTTTCAGTGACCAAGAAAGAAGGTATAGGAGAATGCTAATATATGTAGTATACCCGAACCATTTTACCATTTTTTAGCTGGGTAGATATTTTATGCACTAACTGTAGTTCTATTATTATTGTTGTACTGAATATAAATGTGTAATATTGAAACCTCCTTACTATCAAACATTTAAGTCTTCTCTTTTTTAAATTATCTTCTTTTGTTAATTTAAGAGGAAGTATCACACTACTCGGATTGGACTAATATACTGTTGGGATGATGGGCCTTTGGTAGCCATATGCGGAAATGAGCCAAAATTTTGTATTCCTCTGAAATTTCAGCTATACTATAAAAATAAAGTTAGGGTTTTAACCAAAGGGTGATGAGAGATTTGTGAGTTCTTCTAAAAAAGGGGATTTTGGGTGTTCTATTGAACAAGGTGAGTGTGTAACACTATTTGATTCTCTCAATTTAAAATTTCTCATTTGGTTGTGGATTAGGCATAAGCCAAACCACTTAAATCTTTGTGTCTCTACTAGTTGGTTGGTTATTTCTTGCATAGTTGATACTTTGTTTGCTTTGGTTGGTTGTGATTCACCACTCTTCTCAAGTTGTTATAGTTGTTATCGCCATTTGTAGTTGTTATCGCTTCCGTTGCACAAGAAATTGGTATCATAGCCAAGGTTCTACTTTGGGTTTGTACTTGTGGTTATTGGAGGAGTCCAAGTGTTTGAAGAAATTCTCAAGTGAGTTTCTTAGTTGATTATTATGGTTGTTAGTATTTGGGTTCTCTTTTGACTATCAAGTGTGTGTTGAAATTCCCAAGAGAGTGTTTCTTTGGTTATTGTGGATTGTTTGGGGTGTGTGAAAGTTTGAGAATAGTATGTCGACGGAGTCCATCATTACTCCTACTACTTCTACGTCTAAAGAGAAATCTCCTACGACTTTGAATATCAATCATGCGAAAATTGATGTGGAGAAATTCGATGGATCTAACAATTTTAGTATATGGCGTTGTGAAGTTATAGATGCACTATATGCCAACAAGACTTAGATGATGTGTTAGATGAAAAACCATCGGATATAAAGGAGAGTGTTTGGGTTAAGAAAAATAGACGAGCTTGTGGTATCATAAGATCGTGTTTGGCTAGGGATGTGAAGTATCTTGTTCTCAATGAGACTTCGGTCAAGAAAATCTGGAGAATACTTGAAGAGAAGTATTTGGATAAGACAATGGAAGGTCGTGTCTTTATGAAAGAGAAGTTATATGAAATGAGAAATAAGCAAAGTGTTTCATTGGCCCAACATATGAATGAGTTCAATAAGTTACTTATCGACTTGTTGAATATTAAAGAAGAAACGAAGGATGAGGACAAAACTTTCCATTTGTTGAGATCTTTTCCTAAAGAGGAGTATATGCATATAAAAACCACCATTATGTTTGGAAAGAAATCTTTGAACTTTTATAAGGTGCAGACTGCATTGACAAGTTGGGATATGATGAACAATAATGAAAGGGACTCAAAGGAGTCGACGAATTCTACTTTTGTGGTAAGAGGAAGGTCTAATGACCGCCCAAATTTTGGTGGAGGAAGAGAAAAATCTCGTTCTAAGTCGAGATGGCGAACTCTGGCCAAAGATGAGTGTGCTTTTTGTCATGAGGTTGGGAATTGGAAAAATGACTGCAAGAAGTTGAAACACAAGATGAAAGATAATGAGTAGAAACAAGCCAATGTCAACATTGCTCAAGGAGGTAATGATTCAGATGGTTCCAATTTTTCTTTTGCTATTACATCTAGTATTTGTTTCATTGACTCTAGTGAATGGATTTTGGATATAGGTGCTACCTATCATGTTTGTCTTATACGGGAGTGGTTTTCAAGCTTTAAGGAGATTGATAGTGGAGATGTGTTGATGGGGAATGATCAACTTTGTCGCATTTTGGGGATAGGTAATATTTGTCTCAAGATGTATGATGGAATGGTTTGGTGTAGCGGATTGGTTAGCTCGAATTTGATAAATTCTCGCCGAGGTGGAGAATTGTTGGGATGATTGGCCTAATAGGCTTTTGATAGCCATATGCCGAAATGAGCCAAAATTTCGTATTTCTCTGAAATTTCAGCTACAATATAAAAACAAAGTTAGGGTTTTAACCAAAGGGTGACAAGAGATTTGTGAGTTCCTCTAAAATGAGACTTTGGGTGTTCTATTGAATAAGGTGAGTGTATAACACTTTGATTATCTCAATTTGAAACTTCTCATTTGGTTGTAGATTGGGCGTAAGCCAAACCACTTAAATCTTTGTGTTTCTATTACTTAGTTGGTTATTTCTTGTATAGTTGATACTTTGATTGGTTGTGATTCACCACTTCTCTCAAGTTGTTGTTGTTGTTGTTGTTGTTGTTATCGCCATTTGTAGTTATCGCTTCCGTTACACAACATATACCACCTATGCTAAGTCCCAATTCATAATTAGTTGGTCTTTGATCATATAAGTATTATTTTGGTTGCTTGTTTTTCAATTATGTGTCAACGAACATGGTGGTTGAATTAGTGATTGAACATAAACGCTAATATCTAATGTGTTTAAACTGTAATATTAAGGTGAGGTAGTGAGACTTAAGAGAGAGAGAGAGATCTGCATGTTTAATGTCTTCAGCAGAGTAAGAATGCGTGATACCACCACCACTGAAGTTCACCATTTCAACTCTAAACAATTCGCCTACCGTGCGGTGACCTCTGTAACATGTGGTATGTAAGGGTTCCAACGATTGTGAAGGGGTAACTTCTGTTCCCATGGCTTCTTCTTCACGTCTATTGCCACTGCCAGTCTTGGACCATGATGTTGAGCCATGCCTCACCGTACCCTTTCTTGATTCCTTCTCTAACTTGGGGTTCAGTCCGCTGTAAGGCGAAGACGAGAAATTGAACATAGTGACAGTAATGAACTTCAAAACAAGTGTTATGCCCTTTCGTTACTGGCATCACAATTCCACATATGCCCACTGATGTTTCACTTCATGGCCCCAGTGAATTGTCCTAGAACTAGAACTAGAACTAGAACTAGAACTAGAATTCAATTCTCTCTTAGTCCCGGACACTCGAGAAAATTTGGTTCCTAAATATACTCATGATTCAGGTTACCTAGGGGCTACAAATTCAGCGTATTCTGGAACCACAAATTGGCTGACGGTGAAAATAAATTGTGCAGACTTCTTCAAAATTGTAAACAAATTAACTTAGATGGTGCAAATGTCATTTGGTTAATTTTTTTCTAGAGACGATTTTACATCTTTGGGATCACTTCGTCACCTCGATCGTGAACAAGCATTTTCCAAAAGTCCAAATAAGAGAAAAATACCCAGCGCAGCGTGCGTGTTGTATAAGTATTCAGTACCTATGTATAGTCTCTTATTTCCCCCCTGATAAGTGCGTATGTCGTATGATATGTATGTATATGTGTATACTGTGTACTTATCAAACATTCATATTTCAATGGCTGAGAAAATTTGTATGTAATTTCAAACGTTGAAATCCAACGCTGACAGACAAACAATTTTGTCCTTCAAACGTGCATCACCAACGGCAGTTTACATGTGGTTATTGCGGCCTGCGAGCCCCTTTTGCTCCCACTCGCAGCCTGGTAGGGTCAGCCCCAAACTTCTTGGATATGTTTATTTCTTGGATATGTTTATTGTTTTGTAGATTGGATAAAGACGCCACATCTGCGAAGACAGGTACATACTATAGAAAATGGTACAAATTAATTCGTTTGGTATGACTGTGTTCTCTTGAATATTTGAAATGTCAACAAAAGCATAAAACTTGATTAATACGATAATGCCGTTGTTCAATTGAAGTTAATCCGGATTCCCGGAATTCTCTCTCTTGATAAAGACATAGATAACATTAATTGTACTTTAATTTCAAGCCAATTAGCTGCATTCATTGTCTATATCTTAGAAATTAACCAAATGTTTTCATTAGCAATGATTTTATTTTATTTTGGCAGGCACCGACTAGCAAAGTCAATAAAATCTTTGAGTGATAATACTAAAGGTTTCGGACTTGAACCCAACAACATCACAGAATTACTAATCTCATTTAAATAAGTACATTTGAAGATGTCTAGACGTATCAAATTTTGTTTACAATATTATAAAATTATCCAACGGTTTAGATTTTTCAAATTTCAAAATAATTTTTGACAAGATTAAACATTTTCGTTTGGGATGATTTTTTATAGAAAAATTCTCTATTATAAAAATACTATCTTCACAAAAAATCAGCTCTCAATTCATCTTATAAATCCATTTTTTGTGATGGAATTAATTTGAAATTTATATAAAATGGAGTTCATATAACAGCCTCGTTAAAATAAACGTACCAATAAAAAGAAATGATTTTATTTTATTTTTGGTGACTACCAAAATGCTTCTGGGCTTTTATCAGTATGTGTAAAGAAACTAACGTTGTGGTAGCTTGACATAGTTGCACGCGAGAGTGTGGGCCGGACTTCAAATCTACGTCCGTACCATTTCATTTTATGGATCACTCTAATATATAATCGAAGAGTCTCATAATCGAATTATATGATCAGAGGGGCCTACCTAGCTAGGAAATGTCATCTTCAATACACAACGCATTTAGAACGAGGATCAAAATTGTACTGACCAATAACCAATAGTTGCCGACTTTAGTACTTGAGATAAGGTATAGATTAAGATTGATTATGACGATGATGGCGATGCTTTACCTTGCAAAACACAATTTATTTTATATATTAGTCGTATACCTTTATATATTAGTCGTATACCAGCATACCGCCTCTCTATTTCCTTGTATTCTTGGTTGGAAATTAAAAATCTATAGTCTTTAGCTATTGCCTCTACCTATCACGGCAAAATATAATAATATAAAAATACCATAATACCCTTATACATAATATGATAAATATGTAGCATTAGAATGAAAAATTACAACATTTTGTCTCACTTACATTGAACCATAGTTTGTGATTTCGACGGTAGATGGAATTCTCATATTTTGAATATTTCGTTTTTTGATAAATTTGGAATTCTGAATTAAGAGTCGAAAAAACATAAAATTCATAATGCATTCGGAATATAGCAGAATAAAACCTGAAATTTCAATTTTTAGATTTATCAGAATTCTAGAGATTCCGATATTTTGAACTATACATTTAACAACAACCCAGCCCATTCATATCGATCCTTTCATCCCAAATGTACGTGAAAAACGTAACATCTGAAATTGCCCACGACAATTTACACGTAGTGAAGATATAGTAATTTATCATTGAAGAGCATTCAATTATAATATTAGTCTCAAGCACCAATAAGTGGTACATACCATTCCAAATTCGGCAAGGAGCGCACCATACACCTTTGGAAAAGACGAAAACTAACACTAACAGCCAAGGAACTAATAATTATTGTCTCCTATATAATGTTACCATTCATAAATATCGTGCCAACGTAAAATACTTTGAAATCATGTTCAGTCACCCCAAACAAGTTTTTAAGGCACTCCTAACTTAAGTCACAAGATTTTTTTTTCCCGATAATTAGTTAGGTCATAAGATATGATCTGCTCAATTGGATAGAGTGGATTGTTCCTCTTCCCTATTTTCATAACTGTCTAACTGTAGTAATGCCGACATTATCAATGGTAATTATCTTTTATATTTTTGAATAGGCTAATTGTTTCTGGCTAATTAACATTTATAATTAAGATTGGGTGATCTTGGACACACTCATAAAAACACTCCCGTACCCAACTCTCTATACTTTTAAACTTTTGGTAGAACTGAAAGAATAGATAATAAGAAGATGAGTTGCAAAACCTATACAATCTGGCAAGTGGGTGTCCAAGATCACCCTTGCGATTGCCTCAATATTTAAAATTTCAAGAGATCGAACACTAATAGGAGAATTTTGGACCAAGCGGCGTTAGGCAGCAGAAATGAGCTAGAGAAACCAAAGAACTCTGAAGACACTTTGAGCTCTCAGCCGAAATTTGTGCCAAAAGAATTGGTTGCAAATATATAAGGCTCGTAATTCATAACACACATGGGCCCGATCGAACAATGAAATTGATATCATTGTTCTAAACTCTTTACTCTTTTCACTTGGTAAAATTTTGATTGAGATAAATAGAAATCTAATCTACTTGATTTTAGGATAAGCATATGATCCTATTGTTTATTTATTATATGTTGATGATTTACTGCTTTTCACTAAAGCTTCTTTAAATGAAGCAGGTGTTCTTAAAGATATTTTGTATGAGTATTGTATGGTCTCTGGCTAAAAAATCAATTTTGATAAATCTAGTATCTATTTTAGTATGAATGTGCATGCTAAATATAGAAAAATTTTGAGAAAATATTAGCACATGAGATAATTTTCAAATAAAGATAAATACTTAGATGTACCTATTTTACTCATAGCAGTAAGAAAACTGATTTTGATTATTTTGTAGATATTGTACATAGTAAGATAAAAGATTGGAGAGCCATACTTTTATCCCAAGCTGTCATAACAAGTTTTATCTAAGATGTATCTCAAGCTCCACCTCTTTATGCCATGACCTCGTATTCCCTCCCTATATCTGTTTGTGACAATATGGATAAAGTGTGTAGGAAATGTTGGTGGCATGGACATGATGAATCTAAGAGTATCCACACTATTGAGACCTAAGTCCCTTGGATTACTTCGAGAGAGGGGTCAATAAAAAGTTTTGATCCGGTGCATAAAGGGTCTATCTGGACCATCGAGGATGGTGCCCACACCTCTGTGTTCAATGATCCTTGGCTTATGCTTCATGATCACCCTATACTGATAAAGGATTTGCACCCACCAGTGGGGATCCATAAATACTGGAAAGTAAAAAATCTCATGAATAAGGAAGGATCAACATGGAATGATTAACTTATTGACAAAGTTTTTGATCCTATAGTAGCAGGGCTTATCAAAGGAACACACATCAGACCACATGATAGTGGGGATGATGAGTTAACCTGGTGGCCCGCCACTAAAGGAAAATTCTATGTCAAATCTGCTTTTCATATGCTGAAAGCAAAGGATTGGGAGAGAAATGACTCTACTTTTCAAGCAAAAACTATCAGAAAAATTTGGAGAGTTCGTCTGGCAGTTAGGGAACAAGTTTTCATGTGAAAATTATACATGAACATATTGTCAACTGGAGATAAGATACAGAAGAGGATTATAAACAATGACACTATGTGTTGCTTTTGCTTAAGGCAAAAAGAAACGGTGGAACACATATTTTTTAATGTGATTGGGCTAAAATTTTGTGGTTTTTCGCCACTGGGTTTACGAACAGAGGTCAACAGATGATGGTCCATTAAAAGATAGGTGGATGAGATCATAAAATGGTGTGAAAACAAGATCCCTGACATAGTAAATTTGGGTGTATATGCATGCACACTAATGCAAACTATGTGGGATAATAGGAATTGGAGAAGTTTGGATAAAAGAGCATCGGATATGGGATCTATAATAATCGCTACTATGATTTAATGGAAAATAAGACTCAAAGCTTTTGACAAAGAGAATCCAAATCTTACTTCTTCTGTTAATACTACATTTAGGAATATAAATTCAAATCATAGCCCACATGCTTCAACATCTACTAGTAACAATAATAATATATGTATTTTATATTATCATATAAGTAACACCACGCTCAGATGCCTGCTTTTGTAAATATTAAGTTTGACGTTGCTTTCAATAAGAAATCTTTGTCAGGATCTGCTGCTGCTATGGCTTGGAATTAAGAAGGTGCTTTACTTGCTGCTGCAGTGAGGAGATTCACAGCAAAGTCAGCAGAGAAGAGTGAATTTCTTATAGTCGAGGTAACAGTGAAGCTGACGCAATACTTAAGAGGATAAAATTTTCTTTTTGAGGGGGACAACATTAACGTTATTAACAATTTGAGTTTCCGGGAGTCTAGTATTGTTTGGTCTTTTCAAAACATTACAAAATCAATTATCGACCTGCTTAATAAATTTAAGTTTTCATATGTTTTAGATAGTTAAAAAAATATTTTAATGGTGAGGCTAATAATCTAACTAAATGGACTTATAGTTCTTCTGACATCAATATCTTACCAAAGTATTGCTAAGACTTTCGGTGTACCATTTAATTCTATAATAATATATAAATATGTGATTTGTAGCGGAAACAAAAAAAAAAAAAAGGATAAGCATATGATCCACTTGATAGATATGTTGGTCAATAACTCGCTACTCAATAGAGTAGGCTTATTAGTGTACGCATACAAAACACGTAGACAACGAAAATACAGATTGCTTTTCTCTGGATACTTTGTTTTTAATGATAAAAAGACAGGAAAGTAAAGTTTCTCCACATCTCTCGAAACCCACGCAAGGAATCAGAATCGAACGGTTGATGGACAACCATTCGCGGAAACACGGAGCCGCTCGCACCCAGGACTTTGGAACCTAAAAAACCCCACCCTACCTAACCATGGTTAATTGCCTCAACCGTACTTTTTTTTGCCTTATATATCCACTTCCCTCTTGCTCTTCCAAGCCCTTGTTCTCCATCTTTTCTCCTCATTTTCTTCCTTTTTTTTTTTCACTTGAGACATTTCTTTCTCTTGTGTCATTCCTAAATCCTAATAATACTTCTCTTTTTAAGGTTATATGATCTGAAAATTGGAATATCAAAAAAAATGAGCTGCAATGGTTGTCGTGTTCTTCGAAAAGGATGCAGTGAGTCTTGCATTCTTAGACCATGCTTACAGTGGATTGAAAGTCCTGAAGCTCAAGGCCATGCTACAGTTTTTGTCGCTAAGTTTTTCGGTCGTGCTGGGCTTATGTCATTCATTTCAGCTGTTCCAGAAACTCAAAGACCTGGTAAATATTTGGAACCAAAACTAATACTTCATGAAATTTATAGTTTTTGACTTTCCGGATGTTACATAGATCTATAAGCTAGTTAAGTACTGATGTTGGGTATTTTTGTTTCAGCTTTGTTTCAATCTTTATTGTTCGAAGCATGTGGAAGGACAGTCAATCCAGTTAATGGTGCTGTCGGACTACTTTGGACAGGAAACTGGAACATTTGTCAAGCATCAGTAGACACAGTTTTACGAGGCGGCACATTACGGCCGATGACTGAATTTGTAGGTGGAATCCTGATGCAAGATTCTGATGATGTTTCTGAAGTAGTTGGTGGATGTAGTAGAAATGAGGAACGGTATCAAGATCCATATTTCCAACCAAAGTTGGTGAAGCGAAAGGGGATTGAAAACATGAACAAGTTTAACATGAGTCATAGTGATGTAAATGATCTCGATCTTTCTTTGTGTCCTAGAAAGTTTTCCAAGCTAGCTCAAGCTGAACGAGGCGAAAAACAAAGGCCTACTACTCCATCTATGTATTCTTCAGAAGAATCAGTAACAACAAGCTTGGATAGCGGGTGCGGGGCAATTGCACAAGATCGTCGTCATCATCATAACAATCGCGGCGAAAAGACGCTTTTGAATCTGTTTATGTAACTGAGAAAATAATCAGCGGCAAATCAATGGTTGTTGTAGCAGTGAATGTGAGTCGTGAGTCATTTAGATGATGACTCCGATTTATGAGAGTTGATTAAATCGAGGTGTAATGTAATCTTCCCGGTTTTTGGTATCCGGCGAGAGGGATTTTACTTCTTTTGGTTTTAGTTTTCCGGCATAGGATTTCCTATTTTGGGAAAAATGAGTTTGTCTGGAAACCAATGTTTTGATGAATAAATGTATGTATTTATTTAAATGATCTAAATTGACGAAACGTCCTAGTAATTGTGACTTGTGAGCTTCATAGACAAACTGAATTCTGAAATTTAGTACTCTCATACACATCATAAGCTAAAATTCAAAATGATTTCAAGTTAGCTCATTGGTATTCAAGTTCCTCCAGCAATTTACTATCGTGGGCTAAAAAAAAAAAAATTTATCTGAAATTTAAGTTTTCTGGCAAATGAGTGATTTTTAAGTTTTGTTAGCTGAACAGTTAAACTTTTCTTTTGACATTTTCGATACTTTGTCATATCATTAGATACTTATCGTAGTACTGACTACTGAAACTTTAAGCATTTCGACAAAATCTATATTTGTGATCTCAGGTTTTATTAAAGGGTACAGTTGGAATAGAAGAGTGTGGGCTGTAACTTGTAAGTGGAGGAGGAAACAAGTAGTATCTGTTGCCATACTTATCCAAAACAAATTTCATTAAACAAGAATAAAAAATGATGATGATGAGTTTGGGAGGAGGAAGGTAGGTCGGTCATGGTGGGGTTAAGATTTTAAGAGGGTTGATTTGTCTTGTAGGGAGACGATGGAATATAGGAGGGGAACAGCAGGAGAGAGATGAGGTGAGACGGCTTTTGGAAGAAATGAAAAGGAGGAGACGTGGTGAGAAGTGGAGGTGGGGAAAGAATCAGAGGTGGTGATGCTATGGGACCCAATTTAAGCCATTTGTATTTTGTAATTGGTTGCAAGTTGATGTAAGGGTGCGGCGGCATGTCAGCGTGGGGTACGTCTGTGTCTGCTTTTGTAATACAGTATTACTACTGTGCATCATGATCTATCCATCTTTGGTGGTGCTGAAAATGTGAAATCTTTTGAAGGTGGGTTACAGATTGATTCACTAATTTTTGGAATTAAAAATGCTTGTGTATGATGGGCATTCACATAGTGAGAGTGCCCTTGTTTAGATGTCTAGGTGACTAGGTCTTCCCAAATGACCTATGGTGCATATCTATGCACTGTAGTGACCTAGACATTTGATGATTTGAAGGAAGGGTTGCGTTATTTAGAACATATTTAGTAGAGAAATAAAAAAAATATTAAAATTTTTAACCAAATCAAACACCAACCAATTTTAAGAGAAACATCAAATATTCGACATTAAATGATGTGGTTTTGGATAAACCGTATCACTGAAGCTCATTTTAAAAGTTCAATCCCACGTGGTTTTTTAGAAACTGCGACGATGTGTCGCACATCAACTTTTTTTTTTTTTTTTTTTTTTTTTTCAAATCTCTCACGCGGTTTTTGTTTTGTAAAACCGTAATTTTTTTTTTCTCTTTCCAAATCTTTCGCATGATTTTCGCAAAACCGCGTAATTGAAGTCCACACTCTAACCTAAGCTCTTAAAAAACCGCAAGATTTGATACAACACCAAAACTGAAACCAAATTTTGGCTAATTTGGCGTTTGGTTTGGTATTTTTTTGTATTTTCATTAATATGTATCTTTTCCTGAAAATGAAAAAACACCAAATTATTAGAAATTTAATGTTTGATGTTAGGATAGTATCTCACTTAAAAATACTATTATAGATTCAAATATGCAATCTAACCTTGACGTAAAACTAGCTCAATTTTGGTATTTATCTATTAACATCTCGGTGCAATTTATATAGCGAGATGAACGCTTAAATGCACAATTAGAAGAAAGTATAAGGTATTACTATTTTGTTTAATTTTTAAATCAGGGAGAGTTATTGAAAAGTACTGCTCCACATCAGCTGGGCAATAATTAAGACCAAACAAATGGTATTTTAATATGGGGCAAGCAACCACTAGGCGTTTGTTTTGTTTCACTTTTTTATTCTAAAGAAGATAAAGATAGATACATACAAAGATGAGTGATTAGATAAAGAAGCACGGAACCAGCACCGCTAACATTGGAATGGAATACAAAGGTGGTTCGCTGCGTCTCGCCGCATTTGCGATGGCCCCACGGAACCTTCTCCCATCCACTTGGGCTTCTGCTTTGCTTGCTTGCCCCATCTTTTATTTCTTTTCTTCCATTTTTTCTTGTGCCCGTCTCTATCTCTGGTCTCTGCGTCTCTGGTATGACTTTTTTTGTACTTTAGCAGTTCTTTTTCGTAGAGAATCAAATGTTTGATCAGTGGACTTCCACTATTCCATCAGATGATCTTGACCACTGGTTTTTCAAGATTCAACATATGGTTCTTTGCATGTTGAACAACACTCACCCTTATGAATTTTTCTTATTTGTTGACTTGGTCAATATAGTTTATTTTTGCTCAATTTTTTTTTTTTTTTTACAAATCCTATATTTTCACCAAGTTCAACCTGGAAAAGTGGAAAACAACCTGCGTTAGTAAACACTCAAAACAGAGTCTTCTTCTCTCCATTACCACCGCCGCCCTCCCCAACAACCACTACATTCGTCAGACTCCGTATTACCAACTAGAGTGCCGCCACCTTCCATTTTATTCTTCTTTAATTATCATATTCTCCTCTTAAAACCACCACCCTTAGCCGCCGCCACCACCACCAACTAAATATTTTATCATGGGGATTCTTATAAAGAATTTTAATCTAATAATATAGGATATGTTTATTAAATTTTTAATATTCTGTAAATTTCTTACAATTTTTTTTTAAGTGGAAATTTTTATTAATAACGATAACGAGTTTTAAAAATAATTAAGACAAACGTGCAATAAGCTACGCTGCAAGTCTTTTATGAATGGTAAATCCTATCTTTTTAACGATTTTTTTTTAATTGGAAATTTTATTAATAATGATAACGAGTTTTACAAATAATCATGATAGACGTGCAACAAACTGTGCCGCAAGTTCTTTCTAAATAACAAATTCTATCATTCGAAAAACAAACTCGTTAGAACGAACAGTCATAACGTTAATGTCCATAACTTTCTAAAGTCTCTTGAGGAGCTCAACAGACTGTTATTCCAAGAAACCAAAAGTGTTGAAACTAAACGGAATAAAACAATATTGGTTAGTCCTACAAATTTCATCATGCTTCTCCATCTTTCATGTTGATACCATCTTAGCAGTTTCTCCCGCCTCAAAGTTACCATTTTCCAACCCTACCAACGAAAATACTCCACTTACATCAACACATGCATGTTTTCCTTCAGACCAACTGTAAATCAAAACATCCGCAGGCCAAAGTGTCGATCCGCCCTCATTTGATTCGGATCAATCACTTGTACCCAGCCTACCAAAATATATCACACAAAATGTCTCTAACATGATCATGTCGGTATTTAAAATCATAAAAAATCTACAATGTACTGCATGATCCCCAAAAGCATCTAATATATTTTTTATTTTATTATTTTATTTTCTCAATTTGACAGTTTAGTTTGAGAGAAGAAATAAAAAATTACCGATTTAAATGAGATTTGTAAACAAAATAAAAGTGATGTGAGAGATAGAGGACCAGTGTCTCTCTCGGTCAATTTGAATATTTTGATATGCTGAGGAGGGGAGGGAGGGAGGAACATGAACATGAAGAAGATGGTGGTCTGTTTTTGGTATTCAATAGAACAAAATGTCTGTTTCTTTCCTTTAAAGTTTTGCAAGTACCCTCAATGGAGACTTAATGATGTTCCATGCATGCCTATTAAGGTACTTGGTGCCTATATTCAGGACTCAATTCAGTTTCTTTAACAAGAGAGAATTGTAAGTAGTCTATTTAATTTGGTATAACCTGAGTCTTGAACTTGAGCTTGGAAGTGTGAATTGGTTTAAATCAACGCAGTGTTGTTATCCTGTGCTTATAATCTATTGTGTGATTTCTTTTATTCTGTAGTTAAGTATGTGATATAGAGCAAGAAACCATGACTTGGTCCTCTTTTCAGTTCAGTAATGATATCCACATCACAGGGGGATTATGAGAAATCAGGAAGATTAAATTAGAAGTATTTAACTGAAAAAGGAAAGCTAAACCCAACAAAAACTCAACGATTTAATTTATAGCACGAAAAATGTTCCTTTTCTGTTCCACAAGTGATATACTAAACCCTACTCTTCACTATTTTCCCATTTGATATTGTGTCGTCCATGCTTATATTATCTATGAAGTAGAGAAGAAACATAGAGATCTAGCATCATCAAAACACTCTCAAACTGGAACAGTTAGTTGGACGTTCCGCCTTCCAAGTCTAATGTTCTCTCTTATTTCATTTTTGTATGAATTAAATTTTAGTTTCACTGGAAAATTAACAAACAAGTTTCCTAATTTGTTCTTTGGTGTTAATAAATTATAGGTTATTTAGTTGCTAATTAAATAGTAGTTTTTTGATGACCACGTGCAATTAATTTTGTTTATTAGTATCAAATCGCTATATTATATATTTATATTATTCTTAATTAGTGTGTATGTGTATGCACTGTTTAGCAAGATTTGATACGAACATTAGTTATATGGAATCTACAATGTGAATGCTTCATATACTAAAGAAACAATTAGCTAGGCTAAAGCTAGATGGTTTCCAAGGATCAATTTGAATATTTTGATATGCTTGAATGCAGGGGATACAATTTATACTTAAAACAGATTGCTCAAAGGATCACATAAGAAGACGATGAATGACCAAGTAGGCATCTCTCTCTCTCTGACGTGCTCGCATTACATGTTTTTAGGGCAATTATTGCTCATTTTGTTGCTGAATAGGTTAAGACAATCTACATTACTAATAATTTTCTTAATTACAGAACGATCACAAATTAGTCACAAAGAAAAGTCTTCATAGTGAACCAGTTGATCTCTCGATTAGGAACAATTTCAAGTCACAAAAATCTACCATTTATCATAGTGGCAACTCGTAATCAGGAAAATCGGTCTCACGCTCTGATGAAGCATTGCATGAAACTACTTAATACAAAAGGCTCTTATAGGAAACCATTGATGTTGTCAATTTGATGTGTATGAATTACACTGGGAATGGAAAGTGTAAGAGAAAGCCTCCAATCAACAACTATATACCTACAGACAAAGACAGTGCAAAGCCATAGACAAGCCTGTTAGTCTCAAAATTTTGTTATATAGCAAAAAGTCACTTCAGTTCTAACATTTAAGTAGCTTTTCTTTATTTGTTTTAGCTAAGTTATAAAAACATAGCGAGGTTGTTATGGTTATCCTCTATAAAGATGAGCACTGTAGAAAGCGTACACTAATGTTGTACATCAAATAGTCCTTTCTGTTTCAGCAAGTAAATTAAATAGTTATTACTTTGTTATTACTTTGCAAGTTCTTCTCATCACCCTCACCCTTAAATAATCAGTTTCAAGTCTTTTGTGTCCTGATAAAATAAATGAAGAAGCCTGCTTTTGAAAAAGTTGTGCGCACCCTACCTATTGATACCTAACAAAGCAAATTTTAGTTTTCTTTGGACTATAATTTAAATTATGTTATAAGATTTTTTTTGTGCATTCAAATATCTCTTCAACGTGTGCTCAAATATAAAATATTTTTTTGTCCATGACAATTTCTTAGATCTATTTTTTTTTTCAATTTTGGGTGTATACAAAGTTACATACGGCAATATGATGTGACGAAATTATATAATTGAAAGCATAAGAGGTATTATTAATTAATATCATTACGTTTTCTTACTCAATTTTTTTAATGAATTTTGATACTGTCATATGTAAATTAAACCCAATAGAAAATTGTCGATTTTTTTGGTCTATAAAAAATGTTATATACGACAGGGAAAACATAAGAGATGTTATTAATTAGGGGTATTTAGCTTTTGGGCCACTTTTATAATGGATAATTTGCAGTTGGTCACCAATTGATCGTTTATTAGCCTTTGGGCCAAAATTGACGATGATCCGTCCATATTTTCTAAATTGACATATTTACCTTTTCACGTGTATTATATGTGATTGAAATAAACGGCTAATATCAATGTTCTGTTCAAATCAATAGCCACCGTGACTATTGATCCCGACCATTTATTCGTACGTGTCGTAATCTCTCCCAATAAAAAATCCTAACACTACTAAAAAACACAACCACTAATCATCATCGGTGTCTTCCTTCTAATTAGTTTGTATGTTCCTCTCCGCAATAAACCCAACCCCCGAAAACTCCTCTCTCATTCTCTCTCGCTCACACTATAATCACACCCAAGTTTTTTACTAAACACAGACCAAAAACAATAACCAACGCATCTAATAAAAACAATTTAATTTCATCAGCTTTTGCAGTTGCAGCTGTTAGACGTAAAGCAGCGTCAACTACTTGTTCAGCAGTTGAGTTTGTACAAAGAATAGAGAATACTAGTAGTCGGCTAGTTTTACCCAGTTCGGATTTCCAGTTACTCTATAACACCCCGGATTTTTCTTTTGTTTTCCTAGTATAAAAAAAAATAATAATAATGAAAATAGATAAAATGGATAGATGATAATTATCAATTAAGGATAAAAGTCCCGTAAGTAATAGATAAGTGTTGTCCTTGTTTTTCGGGGAGTTTTCTCACGTAGAGTTTTTGGGGAAAAACACAATGAGGGTTTTAGAAAAAAAAAAAAGGAGTTTTACTGAAAGAAGAAAAGGTTTTGAATGAGGAAAATCGTCCTTTTCGCGTAGAGAAATGATCGACGGGCTTTCGGGTTTTTTCAAAAATTTTTGGAAAAGTTGTTCGATTTATAAAAGGTGAGTAGATATTTTAAGGTTTTTTAGATTTCCCGTTTATTGTAGATTTTATGATACGAGGAAAAAGAAAATATAGGATTTTTTTTTGTTAGAATTTGTTCTCTATTGATCAAGTGTTGTATTCTTTTCTGTATTCGATAACTATGTTTATATCTTGGCGTTTATGGTTTGAAGAAACTCTGTCTCCTGTGTCTCCGGAAACCTTGTCCCGACTCGTGATTGCAAGTGAGTTCTCAAACGAATTCAGGCCTACTATAAATAGAGTGGTAGGTCGATGAATAGATTATTGGTAGGTCGCGAGTTGGTGGAAGCTTCTGTGCGGTTCATGGTGGCTAAAGCCCCACATATAGAATCGTCTCTAAATCCTATAGAATCGTCTGTAAACTGTTTGAACTAGGATATTTTTTTTGGTTGATTCATGATGCTGGGTGGTTATTGTGAAGTGTTGGGCATGCAATTGATGTTTGGTTTGGGTGATTATGTAATGGAGGTTGGCAGAGGGGCTGTTGAAGCTTTGTAACTCTGTTAATGGCGGCGCAAGAAATCGCCAGTAGATTATGTGAAACTTTGGTTAATTTGGTTTTTATTGATGCTTGAATGATGATTGATGTTTGGGGAGTAAAGGTTTGATGGTTGGGTCGATGTATATGGAGAAGGGGACGATTGAAGCTTTTACAGACGTTAATGGCCGTAGATCGCGATTTTCGCAGTATAAGGAAATCGCGAGTTGTTGGTATTGGTGTCTAGGGGTTTTCTCAAGGAACCCAACCGCTGGGTTTAATATGGGTGGTGAGTGGCTAATTGGTGGTGGCTGGAGGTGGTGACGCTGGTGGAGGCGTTGGTGAGGAAGATGAACAGTGAAGTTAAATTTTTGTTTTGTTGGGCTTGGGCCCGAATTTCGTGGGTGGGCTTATGTTTTAGATTTTAGATTTTATTTTTTAGACTTAAGGTTAAGACTTTGGGCCTTTGACTTTGGGCTTTTGGGTTAGAGGAGTTTGGGGTGGTTGACTGTTGTTGACCCTTGGCAGGTCGACTTTGACTTTGACCAGGGTTGACTTTTGACCAGGGTTGATTTTGACCAGTTGACCCAATTTGACCTTTTAACTCGGATTATGATTTGGGTTATTAGGATAGGTCTAGGGCTATTAACATGCTTGGCTTTAGGCTAAAACCGTTATATATACGTGTGTATGTGTATTAACTACTATGTGATATTTCAATTTTTATGATATGCAACGTTATGACACTTAGACATTAATCTAATTAATAACGCATAAACCAAATACATGAATCAAGATACTCCTCTGTTCTCTAAAAGAATATATATAATAAATTTCAATAATGCGTAAACAAATTTACCGCACTCTTTTAGAACTCTCCACGCCTCAAGTTTTGGATTTGAGTTTTATGACTGATGATGTTATATGTTATGTGGGCATTTATTGAATGTGCCATAAATGGCCCGTTAGCGTTATATATGGGTATTCATTGAATGTGCCATGAATGACCAGATTTTTTGGACTGCCCTAGAGAGGAACTAAGGTATTCGCCTTGCGGGTTAGTTGTATTCTTTGATTATGCGAATGTTTGGGTTACTTTTAAATACCTAATATAATATCTACATATGTTATATAGAAGTTCTAACTTTCTTTTAGGGGGAGGGTAGGACTTAATAACATTTTGTCTTGAGGCTTGGTCCCACCCTTATATCTGGAAGATGGATATCGGTAAGTTTTAATTCAATGAGTTAGATTTTAAAACGAGTTATTAGAATGAGTTAATCTAATGGAAGTTTTGCTTGGGAAGAAACTATGCCGATTGAAATGACGGAACTACCTGTCTTCCAAGCTAAGAATGATTCAGTAATGGGAAAATATAAAGTGATTGTTTGGATAATTAAAGTATGATAATGTTTATATGTGGTTAGTCAACTCATACCAACAAATTCTATTTTGCTGACCCATGTTTGCTTTGTTTTGGCAACGTGGGTGTGTTCTTGGGAACATAGGTGGAAGGCAGTGGAACCGCAGCGTTTGATTTGGATTTGATCTGAAGCAATCCGGGAGTTTATTTTATTAGGTCTGATTTTTTGGAAGTATGTAATAACGTAGTTTTCTTTTCATATGACATGAAAATACGATGTTGAAGACCTGTTATTCTTAGAGTGGTTTGATGTTTTATTGGGACGGAAGATAGACTTTTTTTATAAAGTAATAAAGAGAATTTTTGGAGATTATTTTTATTGTTAAGATTCTTTTATGATGTGGGTTTTCGGTTTTGGCATGTGTAGTATCCATCCCGTCATAGCCTGGGTTTTTAGACAATTGAATATAGTGATGTTTGAGATATTTATATTTTAAATATTCATTTTTTAATTGTTTAGAAATTCGGGATGTGACATACTTTGTTCTCAACAGTTGGATTTGTTTAAAACTGTTGTTGATATAAGAGATGTTGTTTTGTCGGTTAGTTTTTTTTCAATGTCGTTTGACAGCATGTATATATTTATTTATGAGTTAAAAAAAAATGATTAATCTATTGCCAGGTTTATGTACGGCCTGCTGGTAGTTACGTTATGGACCGATTAGAGCTTTGGCGAGTTACCTTTTGGCGAATTGAATTGAGTTTGGAGATGGGATTTTTGGTTTGATAATTGGGGTTACTTGATTAATTAATATTGTTGGGTTTTGAGTGGAGAGCAAAACCGAATGGTTTTGTTGGGATGATAGTGGTCGATTCGTAGTGGCTGATGGTGGAAACAGAGATATCTGGCGGAGAAGATGACCGAGAGCATGATCCAGTGCTCCCGACCTTGTTTAGTTACATAGATCTATGGAAGTTTAATTTAGACCGTTGGATTTGATCTAAGATTTTATCATTATTTGCTCATTTTAAAAATTCACATGTGCAAGGGTGTGCAAGGGTGTTTTAGTCATTATACAAAAACCCTTTTTAAGACCAATGATTAAATCACGGTCAACGCAATCAATCGTCAATTTTGGCACAAAGGCTAATAAACGGTCAATTGGTGACCAACTGCAAATTATCCATTATAAAAGTGGCCCAACAACTAAATACCCCTATTAATTATTGTCATTAGTTTTTCTTGCCAATATTTGTTTTAATTCATTTTGAAACTGCTGTATGTAAAATCAACTAAAAAATTGTTGATTCCTACCAAGACGTTTATAACTTGGGAAATGCTAGAATATCGCGAATTAAAATCACAAAACATACACAATATGGAAAATAAAATCACAAATTAGAGTATGATGTTATTACTTATCACATGATATTATATTATTTCAAGGTATTTAACTGTATTGAACAAACTTCAAATAATAATTAATGGAAATCAGAAACTGGATGTAACTGTATTGAACTAACCCCAAAGAATAATTAACAGAAAATCAGAAAATGGATGCAACTGCATTGAACTAACCTCAAAGAATAATTAACTTGATGAAATCGGAAACAGGATGCAATACTAACCTTAAAGAAATAATAATTATCGGAAAATTAAAAACTGGATGCAAATGCATTGAACTAACCTAAAAAAAAAAATTAACAATAAATAAAAAACTGGATGCAAATGTATTGAACTAACGTCAAAGAAGAATAATTCACAGGAAATTAGTAACTGGATGCAAATGTATTAAACTAACATCAATAAAGAATAATTAACAGAAAATAAAAAAATGGATGCAAATGTATTGAACGTTATCAAAGAAGAATAATTAACGGGAAATTGGTAATTGGATGCAAATGCATTGAACTAACCTTAAATAATAATAACTAACCGGAAATAAAAAACCGGGTGCAAATGCATTAAACTAACTTCAAAGAAGAATAATTAATAGAAAAATCGAAATTTGGATGCAACTACATTTAACTAATTTTAAAGAATAATGAACGAGAAGTCGAAAACTATATGTAAATGTATTGAACTAACATTAAAGAATAATTAACGGAAAATCGAAAACTAGATTTGCAATTGCATTGAACCAACCTCAAAAATTAATTAATGAGAAATAAGAAACTGGATGCAAATGCAATTAACCAACCTCAAAGAATAATTAACATGAAACTAAAACTAGATGTAAATATATTAAATTAACCTCAAAACATAGTTGTATTGGAAATGTTTCGACAAATATAGTTTTACAGTTAAAATTTAGTTTAGGGTTAACGAACATTACCCCCCCTAGATGTGCCAATTAGGATCCCCCAGATGGGAAATTAGAGTCTCTCTCCCCCCCCCCCAAATACACACAAAAAAAACACGGTCAATCCAAGTTGATTTTTATTTTTATTTTTTATTTTTTTTATTTTTTTATTTTTTTATTTTTTTATTTTTTTTTTGTACTTAGGGGAGAGACCATAATTTCCCCATCTAAGCTAGTAAGGGGGAAATTCTAATGGAAGTGGGGAGGAATACTAGTTAACCCTTTAGTTTATCATATCTATTTTCGTATATTTGAGAATGACTTGCTATTAAAGTAGCTTCAATATGATATAATTGGGAAATCCTATTTGTTTTATTGTAGGGGTATGCACAGGTTGGTTCAGGTTTGGTTTGGGTCTAAACCGACAATCGAACCGACCCTATCAGTTTATATTTTTTTGGAACCGAACCAAACCGAACTGATACCTGAACCGAACCAACTGGGTTACGATTTTAACCCAAACCGGTTTTTATATATTTTTAAATTAAATCAATTAAATATATATATTCTAATATATATTATATATAGCAGGTCGGTTCAGTTCATAAATATAACCAATCAGAAACCGACCGATTCGGTCGAGTTTTGTCGGTTCAGACAGTTTTATGGACACCCTTATCTCATTGGACATTCTTACAAAACTTTAATCAAACTTATATTATTAAACAACAAAAAGAAATCCAAATATTTTATCAAGGGTGAGCTATTTTTTATTTTTTTTTTATTGAGAATGGAGTTTTTCTTGCAAGAAATTTAGATGAGTGATAAATATAATATTTATATCTCATAATTATGCATAATTCAAAACAATTTAATATAACTACATCCGTTCGTAAGACGGGTTCAAAAACTAGTTTATATCTAATGAAATCTCTTCCCATTCTCTCTCTCTGCCACTGGTCGTGTTAATCGTTATGTTATTACTCACTCACATAACTCCTCTTTAAGTTAGTCCAAAAATATTCTGATATATTGGTAAATATGGATGATATATTAGTATTTGGATTTTGGATAAAATATCCACAACATTTCATCGGCATATATAGGTAGTTGCTTTTACATACCTTGGTTTGAGAGATGATAAGGAGATACAAGATCAACACTTTCTTAAAATTTTAAAAATTTTATCAAATTAACTCTCTTGCTGAAAATTTAACTATCAAACACTGTCCTCGAAGAAAAGCAACAAAAATATTCTATTGCAAAATTTGCATCATCTCAAGAAACCATATGAGATTTGGTGAACGTTCGTATTTGCACGGTTGGGTGCAAATTGCAGGTTGACACACAGACATTTTCAATCTTACAACATATTTTTTCTGGATAATAAGTTTCATCTTACAATATGGCACCAACATTTATCAATTAGTACCTCAACATAAAACAACTGTATACCAAACACACCAATCAATTTAAATTAACCAGGAAACCTTGGGATATCTTGATCGATAAAATTGCCATGGCGTTGAAAATTACCAATGGTTCCAGATGACTAATCTATCACTAAGGTTTGGCTTTGGAGCCGTAAGCGTGAATTAAGGAAATGGATCAAGAAATTAAAAAAATTAAAGAAAGTGAATGAGGGATGACGCTCTAGCTCTAAATGGGCACCACATAGTACAATTAATATGAGAAGTGGAAGAACGAAACATATCAAAAGTTTAGTGTAACTGTGGGGGTCCAACATTTTAAGTACATTGAACGTAGTTCACAAGGACAAAATTCCAAGCTTCTTGGTGGAGGAGCGAGAGACGTACACCACAATTGCAAAATAAAGTCGTGCCTTTCTTCTTCTCAAATTTGAGGATAATATACATACGACAGAATGTATAGCACACTGTACTTTTAGTTTATAAAATTCTTTTAGGCTTGCACCTGTGTTATCCACTAGAAATGTAGCCATGTAGGGTTTTTTTTTCTACGATGTTTTTGTCCAAGTCAAAAACTATGAACGATAGCAATTTTTTTTATCTTTTTTGCACTAGTAGTCTAACCAGGTTGAAATAATCTGATGGTATCAAAAAAAAAATGGAGGGGTTGGAATCTGATATTCTGATGTATGTATTTCTGCCTTCTGGGCAAACATGAACACCGTGGCAGTTTGTAAGGATGGATTACATAAGCTAAACACATAATGGTTGGTCGTTCCTTTGCATCTTTTTATATCTTAAAGTGGTCTTATTAGTTTGATTTAAAGTGGTTATTTTTTTAGCTGTAAAAAGAGAGCAACTTGGCAGCTGGGTTTAGACGTTTGGTTTATTGCAGATGCAAATGGCTTTTCCTTCTCGAATGGTTTTAGTTGGGGATTTCGAGATTCGGACTGTCAAGTACCTGGGGTAAAAAAATTATTAATCAAACAATCTCCCATGAGTGGGAATCTACGTCTTGGTTTCATGGATTTTCTATTGGCTTGTGAGTCGTACACTGGACTGCCCTTTCATTGACTTTACAGCAGGGGCGTGCACCTGTCGGGTTTTTCATAAAACCGACAACGGACAACCGAACCAATTCTCTCTTTTTCACGCTAGGGCAAACGGAATCGGTTCGGTTGTGTCCGTTTTCGGATCTAAAATGGTTGGAAAAAGGGCTTTTATTTCAAACAAAAAAAAAACTAAATTAAAGAAAAATTAATTTTTTAGTTCAACTATTTAAATAAAAATTGTAGATCCATCCGTTTTAGACCTTAATCCATACATAAACTACCAATTTCCTTTCATACCAACAATTTTTCCATGAAAAGGTTCAAAGAAAACCTAAAAAGTGAAAATGAGAAGTAGAGACCTCTAAAGCACGGATGCACCTTCTAATAGGTATGTGTCCGCGTCGAACACGTGTTGGACCTGGATGCAGACGCGGATACGAACGCGCGTCGGATGCGGTCAATATGGTCAAGACGCAGTCAATTAAACCGGACGCGGGTCAAGACGCAGTCAGGACACAGGTCAGGATGGTCATTATGGTCAGGATGCAGATTTTAACCTAATAAAATAAAAAAATAAATCAAAATAATATTAAAAAATTCAAATTTTTTTCATTTTTTTGTTTTGTTAAGACTTATGACATGTTTTTAAAATTTAATTAGGAAATATTAAACTTAATTTTGTCACTATTTATCTCTAATAGTTTTGAATTTATGAATGTTGATACATTTAATTTAATTTTTGATGTTTAATTTATACAAAATAAATTTATAAATATTAATTAGTTTTCGCATTTTTTGCCGCGTCTGCATCCTATTTTTTTGAGATATAATCGAGTCTCTGCGTCACTGTCAGTGTCCGCGTCCGTATCCGTGCAGGTAGAGACATTAGTGGAAAGAGAGTGGATAAGAAAAAATAGAGGCATTAATCCACGCGAGGTTGGTCAGTCAGTCAGTCAGTCCTTTTACTCTTGAGGTGTTTGTCATTTAGGGTAATTTTTTACAACCAATTAACATGGGATGCAGGACTTCACTAGACTGATGTATGAGTACAAACAATACAAGAGGAAACACACACACAAGATTTGAGCATGTGGGGGATGTTCAATATGGTGTTCTCGTGAGCCTAAACGGCCACCGCACGATCACCGCACGGCCGAAATTGTTGACCCAATGAGTGACGTCGTCAGAATGTCTTTAAGCACGTGACACTTGTTAGTCTTGCCCTCATTCGGTCATTCCCCATCAAAACAAACAAACAGGCTCATTTGACTCATCGACGTACCCAGCAACCGCATTATAGTGGTGGGACTGATATCCTTCTTTCTTCCTAACTTTCGCATGCGCCGGAACCTTAACGTGAGCTGTCGGTGCATTTTGCTGTTTAACTTATTTAAGTTATTTAATAGTAATAAAGTGGTGACAATTATTTGTATGAAGGTATGTGTGTTTCCACTCAAGAAGCAGTGCCCATGTTTCCACCTCTGAGGCCGATCCCCATTCTCATCAAAACAAACACACATTAATTTAAATGATATTGGGTTTACAAGATGTTGGGACATTTGATTATCTTACTTTAAATATCCAATTAATAAACTAACTCATTAATCTGATGCAGTTTAGATTGATTAGCAAGATGTTGGATCATTTGATGTTCTTACTTTACAAATCCCAGTCACATTGATTTTCCTGCCGTGTCTGATTACTGTTGCACGCTTGAGATACGAAATCGAATTGGTATTTTCTCAAAATTGTCCGAACCATGGTTACATATTATGAAACCACTCCGCAATTTGATCTTCCGGCCTCGATGGTGAAAGTGTGAAACTAGTTTGAAAAATTCCTTGCTCACATTGCAATAAGAGCAAGTTACCCCATAAACAAAATTTCTTCCATGTTTCTACTCGACTTTCCCAACCAATAGGCTGTGCAGTGTCCCTTTATGTCACGGGTACTGAATACTGCGTATGATTGGCATTTACACATAGAAAGTAACTCAGGTTTCAATTATCACTCGAGGAATTCTGGTTCAGCAGCAGAAACAATTCTTTATCCGTGAGCGGAGCAAACATTTTGGGAGAAAGGGGGTTATGCGGACAAAAACCAACTTAGTTGGTTTCTGTCTGTCTGTCCTCATCTCTTCCATTCTGTTTTTTCTCTTCGTCTCTCTCACTCTCCCTTTTCCTCCCTCTCCAGACACTCTAAATCTCCACTCCTCCTTCTCCATCTCCACTCCTCCATCTTCCTCTCCCACTCCGCTCACCCCCACTGCTTAGCAGTATACTAGTATTTTGCTTGGCTCAGTTTTCACTCCAGTTCCAAAGCATTGCATAGTTCTTGTCGACCATTCAAGAATTCAACCAAATATTTAACTCTAAAGAATATGCTTAAAATTGAAATTTTACTACAAGGGTCATAGAAGATATATAATGCAGCTTCTGAAGCTAGCTGTTGATGCTATAATTGATGAACATTGCCTTCTTTAACGTGAGATTTACAACAGGGTCCTTACAAAGAACTAAACCCTTTTCAGGGAGAATGAAAACAGAAAGACTCGCAAATTTCAAACTCAACTTTGCAAATAACATGATCGAAACTGACAACTTATACCAAGCAAGGTGCAAATAACATGGCAGTCCTCGAACCCAACAAAAGAATTTGGCCAATAGCTAAATAGAAAAAGAAATCAACAGGAGATTGTGGAAGCGAACTGAAGCATAACTAAAGATTATAATGTAAAACTGAAAAATGATGCATATATACATCAGCTTTAATCTTACCTACAGAAAAGAGGTAGTTGTATACAGCTAAAATTAGTTCATGCATAGCAAAGGTCATCTTTTGTTACTTGCGCATACAAAAATACATGACAGAGCAAACCTCCATGAGCTCCAAAGAGCCCAACTGAACGCTCCGCTTTACACAACACGAACAAGCACACAGTACTTTCGTTTTAGCTCCAACTCCCTTGGCTAAAATGAGGAGGTCTAATCTGAAGTTAGCATTTAGCGCAGCTAGTCAGCTTCAGCTCTATACTTGTGTTGTCAGACTTGTTGGTACACGTTTTAGTTGTAATATATTTGTTCTGAGGCTACAATGGTTGACCTGTTTGCATACATTCATTACTTTATGAAAAATGAAAAGAAATATAAAATCACATTTAACAGGCAACTTGCATTACCTGCATGGCTTCTAATGTAGACAAAAGATCTCTGCATTGATCAAGCAAAGCCCGCTCTTGTAATATCACATTCGCAAGTTCAGCCACCAAGTGGTTCACTTCCTCAACCTATAAAATGACATGGACTAGGTCACTAGACAACCCTGTGAAGTTAAAATATGGAACGAACAGAAGCAGTACCACATCCGCAAATTGAAATTACTTCACTCCAACAAGATAGATGTTATACAGCTACACAAAGGACGCACAAATAAAACATATTCATTTCTAATGATGTGGGAATATAATAAAAGTTTCTTAGATCAGATTACAAAGGTCATAGAGGATAAGTTACAGAAGGAATAAATCAGTCTGCGGTAACTGATGTATGACTTGGAAATCCATAAGAAATGTTTCCTTGGACATTGCTGTTTTGTGTAAAGTGAATTAAGCGTATGCATTTCTAATCATGTAGAAATTTAACATTCTCTCTTTTGTATATGGCTACATTTTCTAAAACAAAAAAAAAAATCTTGTCTTTTCATTCTTTAGATGTCCACATTTTCTAAAAGGATATTCGTTCATGTGGTAATGGTTATCTCATTTACAGTTTATATCTATTGATGCTGAAAGAAGATGGCACCAATGCTTGGATCAGGAAGAGAAAAGCTAAAAGAAAATGCCACATGCTAATAATCGAATTTGAGCTTTATTAGAATTTCACATTATATAGACCATAGAAATAGAAAGATCTTCACATGCCATTTTGTTTATAAGCATAATGAAATTGACAGAAGAGCATCAATAATAAAAAGGACAGAACTGCAATGACAGAAGCCAGATTATTAACAAAGAGCAAACCTTTAATAGTGAAGAACATACTGAAGATGCCATTGCTTGCATCACATCAACTGCTGAACCAACAGCATCCTTCATTTTTTGAATATCTGCCTGTTGAAAGAAAGACAAATGAAATTTCACAAAAGATCAACGGATTGACTCTAGAAAGCAGCATATTAAAATCATTTATTCACATACCCTAGCTCCACCAACAATTGGAAGGCGTAGAGTGCTAGCCTCCAGGGCCTCAATAGCCCCGGATAAGGAACTTGTGTGCTCCCTGTCCAGAAGGCCCCACTCTTCCAAATAGGTCATCTGCATTGGTAATTAAGGTTCATTTCAGGTGCAAATACTTTCAAGGACTAACAAACAACCAAGCTGAAAAAAATATATATAATAAAATAAAAATACTTATATATATTATTTAATAAATAAGATATTTATAGTTATAATCAACATAAAGAACAATTTTATCAGTACAATGTCATACTCAATCCCAAATAAATAAAGCAGCATGCCATTGTTTTTACATGTAATATAGGGATAGTTTTCACTAGGATATGGAACATACTACCTTTTGCAATTATGTGGGGTATTTGGTTGGAACGGAATAGATGCATCTTTGAGGGCAAAGCTATGGTGATCTAGAAAGTTGTACTAGACATCAAAGGACAAAGGGCTCCTTTGTTATTAGAGTAAAAAATTTGTGGACTTAAGAAACATTCGTTTTGAACAATTTGTAGCTAGATGGAAAGATACTATGCATAGAGAGTCTTGAGTAGGGTGGTTGGTTTACTTTTGGGTTGTTTTGTTTATATATACTATGTAATGGTAGGTTATCTCGACCTACACTTTATTTGATCTAATACAATTTAACTTTTACCGATCAAAAAAAAAAAAAAAAGGTTTTCACCAAATTGTTTTCTCCAATTATCCCAAATAGTCATCTTTCATACCCACCACATTAGGACACCCAAAATTTGGCTTTCTTCCTCCTCCAACCGCCAATACCGCTGTCACCAGAGGCCACCACTACAGTGGCCAAAGAAGAAGAACAAGGAGGATAAGAGAAAACAGGTGACAAAGTTGACAGCATGGTGGTGGTGGTGGTCGTTATGGTGTCGTGGTGTTGCCTGTACAAACTTCTCTGGGACATCAGGACATACAAGTAATTTTATTGGTTGCCGCACTTGCAGAAATGGTGTCTTTAAATAAGCCCAGCTTACACACTTCATTAACAAAAATTGTATACACTCATAGTCTCATACTAATGGTAAAGAAGGTACATTAAGCAAATAGTGTGCAATTGAAGCAAAGTGGGCAAGGACACCAAGGTTTAAGGAAACCAAGCAATTACAGGGAAATCTACATAAGAATAACACAATGGTGAAACAATGAGATTACCTGGCCTTTAAGGATGGATGTAAGCTTTAAATTCTGCCTCACCAACTGCAGCTTGATCCTTTTGAGTGTGACAGATTCACGTAACTCTGACATAGATATCCAAGCATTATATAGATTTTTCTGGTAAAAGAGAAAAATAATTTAGATCATGAAACAAGAATGGTCTACATTTTTCTTGATTACTGATATTAATATTAATATAAATATAGATATTATTTTATAAATGTTATAATATTATTATTCATTTGTATTGGAAAAAAAGTTCAGCAAAACTCTCATTATTGTTAGCAAGGTGTGAAAAAACTGAGAGAGGGGAGTGTATATATCCACCCCTAGCTCCCTTGGAAGCACAACCCCAGATCCAACTACAAATAGATTACATCAAGATTACACAACAATGGTTCCCAGTTAACCAAATGATGCCAATTCCAAGATTTCCATAATGCTGCCCCATGGTGCCCAGAGATTGTTAAATGAAGTGAAAGAAATATCCCATAAACTTGTTGATAACTGGCCAGAGATGAGTAGGCGGTGCAGATCCTCTTCCAAGTTCTTAAAAAGTCTAGTCCACTAGATATCCAAAAGGAGGAAGAGAAAAACAACCTCTCTCTGTGAACCTCCTTAGATATCCAACAAATGATAGAAAGTGGATACTGACCATTTTCATTTATTTGAAACACGTGGAGTCAGTTTCATTTGGACTAGTCAAGCAGATTGAAAGTCGGATATTGTTCCCACAGTTGCCTAAACTAATCAGTTGACTTCTTCATCTTTTCACTTGGTCAGGACCTTAGCAACCTAAAGCATGTGGGAAGACTGACGCTTGTGCTTTGAATCCACGCTTTGGCGCTTTTAGCTTAAATTCATTATAAAAGCTCATTTTCCATTGTGCAAAGTCACGCTCTACTTTATTAGGTCGTGCATTTGCTCACCAGCTGTCCTACTTTTTAGCACAAAACATTCTTCAAAATGCATACATGTGGCCAATTGTGTGACCAATAATCAAGGAGGACATCATCCTTCAAAGTGCATACATGATACATGAATAATTAAGGAGGACAAACATCAGCATGCACCTCCTTCAAAGCGCGCACACCCCCCACATATGCATATGACATTATGACCACACGTTGTAAATAGAACAGTTAAGTAATTCTACCTATATATAAACTATTTCTATAATGAATTTTTTTGGTTAAAAAGAAAAAGTCCCTATAACAATTTAAATAAAAATAAATATATATTAATAAAATAAAAATAAAATGATATATATTTATGCACTCTAGACACGCTTTGAATATTGACAAACTTGAAGTTTCGACGCTTTGACACTTGCACTCCCGCTTTCACTCTTGCACTTGCCCTACGCTTTGGTTGCTAAGGTCAGGACTTCTTATATCTTCTCCATTTTTCACCTTATATCTTCCAGCTGGTTGCAAGAAACTTGTAACACATCTAACACGTAGATGAAGAAGCTCTATCCCGCAAAATCCAAGGGGTAGCATCATGAGCAAAGACCATTTCAATTTCCAAAGAGTGCCTAATTGAACAACACAAGCTATGAAGCACCGACACTCCTCTAGGGGCAACGTATCCATGTCGGACACGTATTCGACACCGACACATGTCTCATACTTAATTTGGAGTGTCGGACTTGATAATTAATTTTTAGAATTTCCGACACTCTGTGGACACGCTGGGGACACTTCTACATTTTATTCTTATTTTTTAAAAAAGTTATTAAAATACTTACAAGAAGACATGACTTGGTAAGGGTTTTATTTCACTCTTGAAATAAGAAAAATGAGGCACACTACATGACTGCACTTGATGATTGCCAAGTCCTTTTTATATATATTTGTTTTGAATTTTCTGTAATTATTATTTCTTTCGTTAGCATTAGCTTGCATTTTTGGACATGTATGTTGTGTTTTAATTTTGTTTCAAAACCAGTGTTCATATTCATATTTTAATTGAAATTTAACATTCTCCATCAAATTTAAATCAAAATATGAATATGAACACAGGCTTTGAAACAAGATTAAAGTGGACATAACATATCTGTGTCCTATTTTTTTTAAAATTGTCGTGCCGGTGTCCGTGTCCATGTCATGTTGTATCTGTGTTGCGTGTCTGTGTCCGTGCTTCATAGAACACAAGAGCTGGCCGACAAATCCCAATGGGTACATTTCTTCCCATTTAGTTTCCCCTCGGTCTAATTGGAGAGGTCTAATTGAGATCTTTCAACAGATATAAATTTTAACAGAAACCGACTGGAAAATCTAAGTTATGACATTTGGAGTTTGGCTTAAAAGTATGCTATAGAGATTTACATAACCGTCTGTCGACTTGCACTCTCGCATAACCATCCCAAGTTAGGAGTTCAAACGATGACCAATTCCGCTGCTAAAATGGTATGAAAAATTAGCAGTGAACGGTTATGCAACATCCCTAATGGCACGGCAGAATGTACATTGTTCCCTGCTCAAGTTGCACAGATTTCTCGCCAACAACACACCAAACAATCCTGTTGTGAGTCAACTTAACAAACTCCCTGTTTGTCTTCTTGTAGACAAGGACCAAAGCAATGAGAAAATTTGGAAATGGGGATATTCTGAATTTCTGATAACTAATGTTGCAAAGATATTTGTCCTTAAATCCTCAAAAGCCTGCATCATAACTACTCAACATAGTATCCATCAGAGCTCCAGATGGAGTATCCCTCCACTCCTCCCAGATCGAAATGATGGCCTCCTCAAAACTAGTTTTACGATCTTATTAATGACGCATGCACATTCATATTAAGATTTCGACTCCAAAGTGTCACTCTTGTAATCTTATATCTAAACTCTATGCTCACCCAACCTAAGCTTTTCAATGAATGGTGTTCCTAAACAGGACTTGCAAGTTTTAAGAAATTTCTTTTTAATACATATATATTTGAGCAAACTTAGTATTAGAAACATGAAGCATACAGGTCAACATCAGCTCAGAAATTGCCTTAGTTCCCATGTTAGCCTATCTAAACCTAGACTAGAACTCGTTCTGCAACATTTTAAAGTATGAAGAAACTATCCAAAAAAACGAAAAAGAAAAAATCGTTTCTAACTAAAAGTCAAAATTATGCAGGATAATCCTATAGTTTAAAACCTACATTTATAAGCATGATATTGCACAACTTAATAAATACAACATACCATAAGATAACAGCATTAAAGCCCAATTAACTCTAAAAGTCATGTGATCATACCTCTGCTGTCAGTCTCTGAACAAACAAGGCAGCATCTGCTCTAGCATTCACAAACCCCCACTGCAATTGTCGATTATACAAAAGCCTCAATAAATGAGCATCCACTACACGGTTTTCCCCCAACTTCGCTCTCCCAGCAAAACACAGAATTGAAGGCATACTACTAACTTGACCACCCATTGCACTAGGTGTAGCATTCCTCGTCCGAGATGGACTAGACATTCCTCTAGGAGAAGACATAGACGGAATCATTAATTTACTTGGGGACACAGGTCTAGCAGGACCTCGAAGAGGGGATGCCATCCCCCTACTTGTCGAAACACTTCGAGGAGACGAAGCCGGACTATCCACTGAAAACCTCTTTGACGAAACCAACTTGGGCGTACTACTAGGGTCTTGCAATCGACGCAACCTAGTATTCGTCTCTTGCCAAAACCTAGCAGGAACACTAATCCCCCTCGGTGGTGCATTCCTCATTCTCCCACATTCTTCAACTCCGAAATTCCCACCTGACGACACACTCTCAGTATCAGAACCAACTGAATCCATATCAAGTGATTTCACTAATTCACCAATATTACCCCCTAACAAATCCAAATGCATCCTTCTATCTAACTTAACAGATCCAGTACTAATAACTTTCTTCTTCTCACCTGTACTAAAATCCATACTTCTCGACAACTGATTACTATTATTACTACCCCATTGTCTATTTCTCCCAGGCCATCGTTGATCAACTGGCGTAGTACTATTCCCATTCCTCCTTCTCTCTGGCAGACTTTTCCTATAATTCGGTATCGTTGGAGTGGGATTGTGTACAGGTTTAATCTTACTAACAGGTAACGAAAACGATTCCCCTTGAAACGAAACAGATAAACTTCTAGTAGATGTAAATAAAATCTTTGAAGCAACAGATACCTCACCATTGTTTTTTGAATCAAGTTTTCTTCTTTCAACCGACTGTGTCCGTTTTAACGGTGTTGAAGGAGTGGGCAAGAATCTTCTAGAAGAATTAGTGTTTGAATTAGATGAAGAAGTTGATGAGGTAGAAGATGATGATGATGATGATAAGTATCTCGAGGTGACTTGTCTAGATTTAGGTTTTCTTACATTGTCTTTTTCTGATGGTAATAAAGGTGGTCGTTTTGTTTGGTGGTCAGTTGAAGTGACGGTGGAAGATAAAGCAGCGACCATGATTAATAATACAACATTTGGGACTAGTAAAATAAGAATGTAGAAAAAAGAAGAAGAAGAAGAAGAGTATTTAAGAGGGAAAGAAGAGGAGGGGATTACGGTTAGGAGATGAGGAGACGCCGGGAAGAGAGCAAATGAGGGATGGTTGTTTGGGCTAAATTTTGGGGGCATAACTTTTTACAAGGAAGAGAGAGAAAGAGAAAGTTGAGTTTGGGTTTAGTGAAGCTTTAGAAAGACGTTACGTTAAGTTTTAACTAATTTTAAGATTTGTTTAATTAATTTTTTTTTAATTATTATTATTGGATCATGGAATGTGTGTGTACTTTTGGTTGTGATTTGGGTACGGAGGTGGGTGTTCTAGTACAAAACAACATTATGGGTTTAGTGAAGCTTTAGAAGATTGTTTAATAATGAATATGGATGACATGATTTAGGCTAAGGGATTGTTTGTTTTCTCTATTGTTTTTTTTTTTTATGTCCGCATCGAATCCAACTTATAAGTTGAGTCTTACTTATAAGCAATTTTAAACTGGTGGAAGTGGTGGATTTGTTTTACCCATTTTTTTTTTTTTTTTCCACGGGATTTTTTATAAGTAGCCGATTTTTTTTCGATTTTTTTTAAAACTGTCGGGAAAAATTCGGTCCGAGAATTTTTTTCAATTTTTATATCGAAAATAGGAGATAGTTGAAGTCGGCTTTCACCTTGTTTATCACCGGGTTGGTGATATAGCGGGGGTGAAAAATCGGTGATAAAGGGGTGAAAACTATCACTTTGCATTGCAAATGCTCTTATAAGTGGTGATTGTAAGTGGTGGAGCACTTGTTTTTACCTATTTATTTTTTTTCCACTTATAAGTAGCCAATGGTCAAAAAAAATTATAAGTAGGGCCGAAAGTTGTAACCCATAAACTTATAAGTTGGGATTATAAAAAAAACACATGAACATATAAAAACCACATATTCTTTGAGAAGAAGTTAATGTCTTTCCAATAACACTTTATGATTATCATAATAAACAATATGTCTATTGTGGATTGTTTAATACATGGTCTATATGAATTTATTTCTACTTCCATTGAATTGATTTCTTATATGATCGTTATTAACTTTGACAAGAGAGTACACGTGTTATTAAAATATAGGTAAAATTGTAATGTCACCACTTATAAGCGCTTGAAAAAACAAACACCCTTGCCACTTATAAGTACTTATAAGTATAAAAAAACAAACCGATTTTAGGACCTACTTATAAGTGTTTAGCACTTATAAGTAGCAAACACTTATAGGTAGGAAAAACAAATATCCTCTAAGTCTAATGGCTCTTTATCTTCTTGGAGGCCAAAGCGGAAGTTTTCACTCTCTATCGCCAATTTAAGTGGAGTTGTATGACTTACTTTTCTATTCCGTGCCGTAGAGTGGTATGATTTATTTTTTATTATTTTTTAATTTGCATTTTGAGCCAGATGAAATGGAGTGATTTGTTGAGGGTTTCATTCTATCCCTGTAAAATCATTGGACCCATTTTCCTTATCTATATCTATAAAACACCTTATACAGTTATACCTAGATACCTAGTACATGTTTATATGGGTATGTTTATTTGCGAGGCAAATTATTTTGACAATTCACCACTTTTAGGCAATTGTCTTGGTTTATTTGGAAAAGTATTATGAATCAACAGTAGATTTGACTCATGAACAACCCATATTAGGCTTTAGTCATAGCTACAAATACTGATAGAAGAAATTTAATGAAAAATGCCAGAAATGAATACCTACTAACCAACTCATGTGGAAGAAGTGAGCATGTGGGTATAGTTTTCAATTTGTTCAAGAATTGATTAATATTTTCTCCAAATCTTTTAAATAGAGCATGCAAGAAATGTGCTACAAATAAAAATGGAATGGGAATGAATATATCTTTGATTTGGATCGACCACACAAAAGGCCAAAAAATATGCAAATATTATATACTCTTAGCTTCAGAATACTCATTGAACAGAGGGTAACCAACATTTAAGAGATAACTCGCCCTTTGAGTATTGATGACACTTTTAATATAGAGTTCTAATTAAGTTTTTCTCGTTACTTCTTTTTCACTATTCCAACCAGGATTGCAAGCTAAGACAAGTAATGGCCAGCATTTATTAAAATGCCATTGATAAGTCACTTAAGGGAGACATAATCCATCATGAATACTGCAGCCTTAGACGAGAGTTCGTTGCTTCTGTCAATTTTCTGGGATGACTGAGATCAGAATAGCCATTTAACTAATTCTAATTATTCAAACCTTTTTTATTGACTTGTGGTGCAAGTGATTAATCCCCTAAGCTAAACCTAGAAAATTCCCTTAAGAGAAAAAGTGACAAGAATGTTAGGCAACTTTGAATTTTCTCTTCTCATACATACCCTCGGCAACTTTGATCGCCGCCCTCTATAGGTAGGGTCGCATATATAGCATTTTCGTTTGCTTACAACAGAAGAATTGATTTATATGACACGCAGTGTGCCTAAGTGCCTAACCATCCATGTTGATCCAAGTGCCCTCTGCAACTTGATGCATGAAATATAAGAAGGTTAAGCTACTCTGTACTTAAGAATTCGGTCTTACAGCACCAATGAATTTCCTTGAGGTCTTGAGGACATACACATGCTTGACTGTCTAATTATACCCATGTTCGTATGATCGTATCTGATTAAGATGATTAGGAAAATATAAATGGTTCAGTGAGATTACTTTCTTATTCTTCTTATCATCTTAAATTGTTGATTTTATACTCCTTATCAATCGCCATATGTTTCAATGACATCTCTCCTACGTCATAATTTACCTCACAAGGAATATTGTAGGAGGAAGTGAGGAACCCAAATGTAATTCTCCTATTCTGGACATGAACTACTCTCGATCCCAAGACTGTAATTTGTAACTAGTAGTTCAAGACTTCTGAGTCCATGCAGGCATGCAGCTAGGATAACCACGCCCATTCGCTCTATATAACAGTTCTATGCTCAAACAGTGCAGTTCGTGTCAAGTTTGAGAAGGATTCCAGGACCATGGCTTACATGTAGGACATGTGTGGGCGTAAATATAAGTGCATCTCCTTTTCGCCCCTTTTTCTTTTTGCGGAATTGGGATTAGCTGGTCCATGGACAACAAGTTGGTCTCGTAGATTGATATAGAAGCAGTTGCATTGCGTGAAATATTTCAAGGACCACAACAGGTTTTGATTCTTGGGACCAAATTATCTTTTTCTTTGCACACTCTAGGCAGTCAGGGTCATTTAGAGGGTCCTCTGCCATAAGGTATGTTTTCCTAAACAAACACATGAAGATATATGGGTGAACAATCATCTCACATACAAAAGCAGCTGCCAGCCTGCCAAGGTGTCCCAAATTAAAGAGAATGAGCATCACATAAAGTAAAATAATATAAGTAACTTGGCAACTAACAGAATTGAGTGAATTATATTAGTGGGTGCTTTTGGAACAGGCAATGTCCCTTGGCAGCTCAAGGCGAGGTGGAATAACTGTGTTACACAACTTCCACTCACCAAGCTTATCTCAATTTGGAGGGAAGCAAACTTTTCAACAGATTTGGCAGTGAAAAATGGCGTGAGTTTTTTGAACAACCAAACCATGATATATGAGTCTCCCTGTGGGTACTACTATAGATTTCCTTAATTGCTTGTATGGTGCACCATTGTTGCGATGGTTGCAACAGTATGAATTTTAGGGGAGGGATGTAATGTAACTCTCCTCAAAACCACTTCTTTTTTTAATACATTTTTAAACTTACCAAGTAAAAATAAAAAAATTAGTCGGCTAGCAGATGGAACAAGTCTAACTGTCACAGCAGATGGAACAAGTGTGATCGCATTTTTATTAAAAAACCAGCAACACGAACATAACTCCGATATTTTTATTTATTTATTTATTTAGATAATCAACATAACTCCGATCTGACAAAATAAGGAAGATGTAAAACATATATCTAGCGTATGCACAAAAATGTAATGACATAGTGTAGCTATATATAGCCTATAGGTCCACTTAGAATGAAATATGTTTGCTATATTGCTACTGTTGTTGCATTGTTAAGTAATGATTTTAATAAACGAACAATGAGTCAATGAAAAAGACTGAAAGTTCATAAGTTAGATAGATTTGTGTCTTAATTCTTAAAAGACACTCTAATATTATAGTTCATCATAAAGTGGCCTCTAAAACAACGCTTTATTGTTTATTAACAAAGTATAGGAACATTCTGAAAGTGATTAGAGACCTAGAAAAATGATTTTGTCTTGAACCTTGTCTTCTCATTTCCACTTCAATTTTGCTTACATTAGTGCGTAAGCAAAATCAATAGAATACCTTGTACTACTTTGTGTTTATAACAAGTGTGCCCATTCGTAGTTAGAGACTTAAGAGTTGTTAGGAGACACACGTGTAAGCACCATCTTATTCCAAACAGTATATTGTAGACGTGTATCTTTTGTACTGTAAATGTGTCAAATAGAAATCAGACCAAGAGTGGACGTATATATGTTTGCTATCAGCCTATCACTATATATGCCTGTTTGATTAAGAGGAGTTACAACACGGTGGTGAGAACTGACAACCGACCTAGAAAGGAGGAAGGTAAAGATTTTGGGTAATATGAAGAAGTGGGGACAGATAATGCCGACAATTGTTGAAGACCTAAAAAAAAATCCTCAAGCCCATAATAAAGACTTCACAAACCACTAGGCCGACCACTTGTATGGGCCCCCATTATGTAAAATAATAATTTATTAGACTGGGCCAACTGAACCACGTAATTTCTAAACCGGGCTCATGAAAAGTTTATAAGTTGTACTTAGCGTATATAGGGCTGTCAACGGGCCGGATTTGAACAAGACTCACCTATGTCCAAGTCCCGTCTAAATTATATTTATATTTAGAAGGTCCAAGTTCGGTCTAGGTCCCGTTGGACATGATTGGATTCGGGCCTAGTCTAGGTCCAATAAAATTACATGGAAATTGTGTATTTTTTTATTATTTCTCTTAAAAACAAAGAAATAATGTATTTTTTTATTATTTTTAAAAAAAAATTGAAATAGAGTGTAGTAAGACTCAAACCCAAACTTTATATGTGGCACTACAACACTAATCTATCAAGCCTCTTAACATTTTATGTATAATAGTAGTTGCAAATTTAATAATATTTATTTGAAAAACTAAAAAAATGACCTTAGTTTTCGGAATGGGCCGTTATCGGGTCGGATGGGAGTATGTCCATAACTGGCACAATAGTCTTATCGGACAACATTTAAATTCTAATCGGATTCAATCCGATATCGGGCCTGGCCCAGCCACTGACAGCCTAAGCGTATATAAAACGCGCGTGATGGTCACGCTAAACCAAGGTATATATATAGCACAACTCTTGTTATTTTCATCTCTTGTTTTTGTAATTAAATTTTTTAGGGTTTTCCCCTTTTATCTGTTTAACTTGTAGTGGTATTTTGAAATCTAATTTCCCAACTTGTTTTAAAATATTCTCAATCGATTCTAGGGTTTTCTGTTGTTTTTACTATTCTTTTTTAAAAACAGAAAATTTCCTATTTGATTTTGTAAAATAAAAGGGTGTATTTGGTTATATGGGAGAATATGAATGGCATATATGTCTGAGTTGTAGAAATATTTCAACAATTGGATGGAAACACGTGCAATTATATTCTCCATCCTCAAAACATTTCATTTCTTGAGGGAGGGGCATGGTGAAAAAGGATGAAAATTTTCGGTTTACTCATGAATGTTCTCCATGCAATAATGATCCTATTTTAGATTCTGTTAAGTCAGATGAAATGTAATCTTTTTATCTCTCTGTAACACATTCTTTTATTTGTAATACCACTCCTTACTTGCGTGCAAAAAAAAGTTCTCCATGCAATAATCAACATACCCAAATCTTTACATTTTTTGCTAAGAGTGGGGTCACTCATCGACACGTCGACACACTTGATTTGTATCTGATTTATTTATATGTTACTAGCCATTTGGCCCGGCCTATGGCCGGACTTGCTACATAGATAGCTAATGACTCAAAAACCTAAAATCCACTTAAATAAATAATATATGTATATTGATAGCATTCACTGCTTATAAATATATATATACTTTGTTTGATGGGTTTATGTTTTTCTAATTTTTTTTGAAGTATTATTGTCCTAAATAGCACAATGAAATGAAGAAAATAAGGGCCACATTTTGACATATATTTTATAGGGAATTGAAGAGATGAAGAAAACCTGGGAATTTGATTCCATAATAAGAACAAATTAAACCAAATAACAAGAGCTCTACTAATTGGAAATTGACCTCGTGAGTCATGACAGAGACGTAAACCTTGGGTAACAAATCTTTAACAATTCTGATATACTTGGAAAACGTTATATAACCACCCAACAAAGTGATTATCTTTAAAAGCACGGATCTTAAGAGTTGTAAAAGCGTATAATAATATATCTCACGGAAGCAAAGTGATTATCTTACCTTGAGGAAGAACTTACCATGGGGAAGAACTTTATTTGGTAGGTGGTGAGGTTGAAGATCGAATGACACTGATCGAATAGGCATTGAGAGAGTGGGTAAGGCTAAGTTCAAATTAAACAGGTGGCACGTCCACGTGACATGAAACAATAATCATACTGTTGGAATAGTTGTATTTTCCAGAAATTATAAGCTGCTAGAAAATTTTCATGGAAATTCATTTGGAAATAGAATATTACATTTTGTCGTACATGAGTTGCATACATCACTAAATGAAATGAAAAACACAATCTAAGGAGCGGGGAACCTTGAATCCTGCTAGACATGAAAATATCCAAGTTCAAACTTAGTCGGGGTGCCATCCACATGACCTGAAACAGTAATTTATGTTAGAATAGCTATATTTGCCTTGGAAATGAGAAGTCGTCTAAAAATTTTACTTCAACTTCACTTGAAAATAGAAAATTAAATAATGTTGGACAGGGGTTCCATACATTTCTAAATGAGATGAAAAGCGTAATCTAAGGAGGAACCTTGAACCCCTTTATATCCTGAAATTATTTTTTTAAACAAATGGAGTAACATAGAATTATGTCTCTTTTGTTCTACCAATCCACAATTCAAAATAAAAAAAATGTAATTCCTCAAATTCCATAAATTCTCCATTTATCTTCATCAAGACTATCAATATATATTATCAATATAGATAAATCTCTCCACTGATATATTTATAGCTATCATATTTTATGATCTCAGGCAATACCGTATACTATTGATATAGGGAGTTGTAGTCTATCATTTTAAGATGCTAATAAATCAGTTTCACTTAAAGGATAAAAATGCCATTCTTACATCAATATGCTAATACCTTATGAGGCTGGAGAATCATATGGTAATGGGAATACTAATTAGGAACATCCAGTAGATGGCACTCTAATTTATAATTACAAAGAACCTGATTATCAGCAATGTTCAATACTCCCTCAATCCAATTAAACTAACCATCAGCTGAGTATATCTCATCGTGGTTCTAGCTACACGGCTACCATAATTGTTTCCAGCTCTCTTTTTAAGAATTTAGGCATGGTTGAGAAGAGTAGCACTTGGTAGCGATCCATTATAAAAAAAAAACTGAATAAAACAATCAATCTAAATGCACCGTTATATACCCCATTTGAAGCCTCATAATATATTACAACACTAATTGCTTATTATGTAATTTTTTTACTTTTTGAAAGCCATGCTAATAATCTGGCCTATGAGTGTCAAAGAAATTAAACAATCTACTAAAACTTGAGTCCAAATACCAAAGTTTAACTATAAAAAAAAATCGCTAGAATTACATCTCTAGCATGGTCAAGTGCACCAACTTTTTTAATATCATCCCACCATGTCATAAGCGCACGTGGAGTGCACCGAACCCGATACATAACACATCTCTAATGTACGCAAAATGAAACTAAAATTAAAAAAAATAAAAATAAAAATATATGTATTTAACTACTAAAATTAACTACTACTACTGCTAATATATAAAATTAAAATACATACATTTTTAAATTGCATAGAAATAAAATTCTAAAAAGCTTCTAAGCAATAAGAACAATATGCTAAAACGTACAATACCTTCTATCAAATCAACTAATCCAACCAGAAGATTAACAATTATCTTTATCTAACACCCACATAGACGAAGAACCAAATAAAGTGTGGTGGCTTCCTTAATATTGTAGTCGTCCAAATTGCTGTGAAGGCTCAAGCTACATCGCTTTGTAGATGAGCCTTTCTTGCGACCTTATATGTATTCCTCCCGCTCTTCAATCATTTCTTGCACATTTTGAGCGGTATAAGATCCATCCACTCTGCAATTAATCAATTTACCTAAAGGCACCCTAATGAATATTTGCATGTTGTCACTCCTCAAATTCAATGTCCGTCCTTTGAAAAATGTAAGTCCGCTAAAGTCATATCATTCTCGGCTCCACCTTGTCAAGCGGAGTTTACGTTTGCCAATTGGGATCTCCAACATGCTTACAATCGGGAACTTGACATTCAAAAACAAGTAAACCATCTTTTCACTTTAAGACTAAACGTTCTATTTTTTTCAAGTAGTAACCGATATTAGCATTGTATCTCCCAAAAGCGAAAAGACTGCATAAATTGTTGACCCTCCCTCAATGTTATAACTTGCAATCGTTCGACCATCATCCAGTTCTTCTCCTAAGTAGAAAAGCTCTTGTTGGCCAATGAGAGATACCCTCCTTGTTTCAGTATCTGGCTTGATAGTAAGGACTGTGTCCCTCATATCCACATCAAGTGTTATTGGCTTCTCGATCGCAACATCTTTATATGTATTTTTGTTGAATCTCGAATCGAGAAAGACACTAATGATTGAGCCATTCTTTATGTCATAATCAACAACCATTTGCTCATTGCGAAGTCAATCTCCGCAAATGGACTCTTGATTTACCATAGATATACCTTCGGTTTTGAAAATTCAGTTTTCACGTTTTGGATTGTGTCAGACTTCTTCACCTCTCTCTATGCAGTTTTAACCACAATACCTTTAATAACCATGCCAGAAATCAAAATACAATAAAATTAGTACTTTGCTTAAAAAGTCGTCCACACAAAATTTATAGAGTTGATCAAAGTTGAGGCTTGCAGTACAGAACCCCCCTGAAATAGTAGTTACTGAGCTACTCCTGTGCGGTATCTTAAAGATTCTGGTGTATCTTGTGATTCCCACTCCCAGCCTCATTAACGCCCTCTTTTATTTAATTTTACCCTGATCAACAACATTTATACGTTTTGCTAATAAATTCAAGAAGGACAACCCATAAACCAAAGAGAGATCCTCCATTCAAAAAACGGAAAGTTGAGCCAACTCAAGGTATGGGCATATGTCAGATTTTAATCTCTTGTAGAAAGTTGATATTATTGTCATGAAAGTAGATCTTGATATATAGCTTAAATAGTTGATAATGATGTTGTTACTTACTTGATGTCTTGCTTTTTTCCTTCTCCACCCATTGCCACCCCATCATCTTGGCTTATGACTCATCGAAGTCTACCTAAGTCCGTGTTTAAGTCGCCGATGTCTTCAACACATCTTGGCAAGGGCAGATTCTCGATCTCACCGGTACCATCTCCATGAGAGAAGTCAAGGCCTTGAGAATCTCTTTTCGCAATTCTTCAAAGGGTCGGATAAGCGTGGAAGATGGTAATACTCCTCAAGTAAAAAAGACATGAATAGGAATAGGAATAGGGTTTACATGAAAGGTTATTGCCGGTTCTTGAGTTTCTGAAATTGCATCAACGCTGAGTCTGGATCTTTTAGGAGGAGGATCCGGAACATATTTGGGATAATGAACACCGATTTTCAATTTCAATGTATTAGAATATTTGGATGACTTGTCCAAGTACATGGCAAAAGACTACTTGGAGGGAGGCAGTCCTTTATATACGGAGTGTTTGGAAATAACCACTGAAGCGGCAAGGTGGAGCGGGGTCAGCCCCAACTTGTTTCTCTAGCTCACATTGGCTCCCGTTTGAAGCAAAAATGGAATCCCTACGATTATCATTAAGCAAACGCCACAATCTTAACAAAGATAAGAAAAATATGTGTCCCTGTCATGAGAGATTTTAACTATGAACTGCTATTGAAAGCGGTGCTTGAGGTAGCAATGCGGCGGAGTTTCCTTCTCAATGCGTTTCATTTACATCAATGTTGGTACCGGTGAAGAAGCTTTACAACTTCTTCATCGCACACCTTAAACAATAGTTCAAATTGTTACTATCTCATCCGGACATTCACATTGCTCCTCATAATTTTGCCACCAAAATGCCATGTTTGATTTGTCTTCTCATTCTTAGTACCATTATTTTATGCTCCTTTGCTTAATTATTAAAATTCAGATAATACCTTAGGCCATTTTTCACTTCCGGATGAATAAGTTAGGTGTCCCTCATCTCATGTCATTTACCACTTCTAAATTCCCAGATTAATTGTTAAATGAATAGGATAATCTTTGTTTCGACAATCTAACATTAAGGTAATTGTCAAAATGACTTTTAATAATTACAACCTTCCTATGTATATTTTATATTTTACGAACAGCAAGAATAAAAGGTGAGGTGACTTCGCGGTCGAGGGACTTTGCAAGAATGAAGCATCGAATAACTGCAAAGAACTCAATCTCAATGAGCGATAAATTTCTTTTCCGAAGTTCTACTCATCAATCTAGTTCGGACATTTTATCTTTGTCGATCAAGCAAAGTACTTGATATCATGGCGCCACCTCTTACAGCCATGATAGCTTAGCGATGGCGACTTTTGGAGCAATGGAAAATGGTGTATTCGTTTCTGTTAATTTGGAAATGGAGGGCCGATCCGATTACTCTCATGAATGTGTCTCCATGGATCACCACGAGGACGGACCCGGCCACAATGGATAGAGATTTCCCATCTGTTGTGAAGCTAGGGAGTAGAAGAACATTGTCGGGTGTTTCACTCTACGAGGCGGATCAATCTATCAACACGAGGTAATACCGTTAGTGTATTCGTTAGTGTATTTGGGTACCAACTCGGCGATACGACCCAACCTCCATGTGTCTTGAGGGAGCCATGGATCTAGTCATTGTTGGATGGGAAGATTGTGATATGTGACGCAGGCATCGGTCAGAGTACATAAAGGGCAGGTAGTGAAGGATGTAGGGGGAGTGGGCATGATATTGGCCAACACTTGCTGAAAATGGAGAGGAGGCTGGTTGCGAGATAGCCATCTTTTACCCAGCAATAGCGGTTGAGCAACGGCAAAAAAATTGATTAAGCGATGCATACGACCAACCCACGCCAACAACAACTCTCTAGCTTTGGGGGACGAAGTTGGGCATTCTATAGTAGCGACATTCTCATCGAGAGGACCCAACTTCGGACGTTAGAAATTACGGAAGCCCGATCTTGTTGCACGGTGTGATGTGTGAACATCCTTGCCGCTTGGGCCGGAGAAAATAGGGCCATCCGTCGCCGCGGCCAGATCCACGGGGAAAGTGAAGTTTAACATCTTGTCGAACGTCTATGTCATGTCCTCATGTTAGTGGTGTTGCGGCTTTGCTTCAAGGCAAGACACCAGAGAATGGAATCCCGCCGCAATCAAATCAGCATTGATGACTACAGCTTATATCTATGATAATACCTTTGACCCATTGAAAGATGCTTCTGTTAGAAAAATGATTTGCTCAAATCCATTTAAATATGAATGAGTAGTTTGTCTCCCAAGTTACCCCACTTAAGATGAAATGGGTTTTATCTTGAAACAGTACGTAAAGTGAGAAAAACCTTTTCGAAATGGTGCACTAGTTCGAAACAGTGCATCATGCCGAAAAGGTGCGACTTTTCGAAATGTGCACTGGTTCGAAACAGTGCATCATGCCGAAGAGGTGTGACCTTTCGAAATAGGCACTGGTTCGAAACAGTGCTTTATGCCGAAATGGTGTGTCTTTTCGAAACATGTGACTTTTCAAAGAGTTGCTTACTTTTTCCCAAGAGTCACTGTGTTCTTTCGAAGAGGCACCACTCACCTATAAATAGTGGATGAATTTGGAGAGAAAGAAAAAAACACGAGATCACACAGAGTTCTGATCTTTCTCTTCTCCCTCTGTTCTTAGTCAAATACTATGTTGTGTTCGCTGAGTCTATAGAATTGAAGTGCTAGCTTTCTATAGAAGGAAATCCATTCTATCTTGGGAGATAGTTTCCCATCAACCTTCAAGCACCGTGAGGGGGAAAATCTGTCTTAAAGACATAGTGTATCTACACTAGGCTCGGATTTAATTAAGAAGTACAAGACACTTACAAGACAAAAGGTTTGTATAGTTTGGTAATTGGTAAAGAGTAAGTACAATTAAGTTGTATATTCCTAACAGCTTCAACAAACGCGCCTTCAAATCCATTCGACCATGGAGTCGGGCCATATAAACCCGTCAAGAGCTCTTCACCTCGCCTAATTTATGATATTGGGTCGACGATTATTTGAACTTCTGTGCACACAAAAGCTAACCCCGACGAATTGAGAGCCTCTACCAAATCATCCAATCGATCTTGCCGGCGTTCATTAAGCTAACCTGGGAGATCTAAATTATCCATCCATTTTCTGCTTTGTATTCCCAGCCAGGTGAGGCGGTTTTATTCCCTACTTGACTTGACAAACTTGAGCGAATTCTAAAGCGAGCGGAGAATTCAATGAGCTCAGAGACAACCAAATCGACAAACAAGAATTTGACACTATTATCTTAGAACATGTTCTAATTTAATAGTTGTAATAATCATAAAAACAATAATGAAAGATTTTCACCAAGGGGTTTGGAGTTGATAGTTATACCTTGTTGAAGCGTCGGTCTCAAAATCAAGTGCCAAGCTATAAAGTACGGCTCCACTCCAAATCGCGGTAACCGTTATTTTGGGCCTCTAAAGCGTTTTGCCTCCACCAATTACGTTCTTGAGAAACTTGATCTCCTTTTGAGTGAGCAAAAGAGCACTTTTCCCTCTTGACATATAGCTGATTTTCCCTAAGGATCACAAAAAGTAACTTACTGGGGCTATCACTTTTCAGGTTTTCTTTTGTTTAAGAATGGAGATAAGATTTAAGAACGGAGTAAGAATGGAGATAAAATTTAAGAATGGAGATAAGATTTAAGAAAGAAGTTTTTATCTACTTATCTATTTTGGGTTTTTATATATTTTGGGCTACGAACAATTGAAATCGCAAAAAAAGGGCGTAAAAAAGGGCGTAGAATTCATTTTTTTAGGTAAAATTTGATGTGTCAGTCTAAGAGAAAAAAGGGGGGCTGACGTGGGTCTGGGAGCATTCTCAACTACTCAGTATTAATGGTCTTTGATATATATATAGTTCCCTAAGTTTTTTAATAATCTATTTGTTGCTGATTACTTTTTGGGTTTTCTTTTCCTTCCATATTATTTTATTTCTTTTTGCTACTTAATTAGTTAATTACGAGTGTGAAATGTTTGCTCACAGTGATAATTGAGTTTTGAGCTCTCAACTTCTCGTAAGTTCTCATTTTCAAACCTCCCTTTTTGTCATATGTTTTGATGTCTATTTCAATGCTTCTTTCTACGATGTTTTTTTAATCTTTTCGAACATATTGGAGGTGATAAGTCTCCTTTTGTGACCATGCATAAGGACTTGCAGAATGCATGACATGTGATGGGGATAATTGATAATAGGACTTGAAAAAGGGAAGGCAACGAGTAGGAGACATGGACGCGAAAGAGGGCCATTTCTTTTCCAGGCCTTGTGTCTTGCTCGTAAGAACTATATAGTCGAGAGAAACCATGGATCCCCCTTACTTGGGTCTCTTGTATTTTGCCCTGGGTTTGGTGCCTAAAACCCCTTTATAGGTGTTGTTTGAACCTACAGTCAACTTTAATTTATTTATGTTTAGTGTGACTGAAGCTGATGGTCCAAATCCTAAAGTTTTTGACGGTGGTAATCTTTTGTAATTATCCTGAGCTCATTATGTAGTCTGGATGTTTCCATATAATTATGACGAAAGTTCAGTTCTAGCCGTGTTGTGTAAATTTGCTGTACTCAGGACCTTTACCTTCCTTAGACCAACTCCAACGGTTCCTCAAGGATCCTGGAATCCAATTTCAGACTCCAAGCGGTAAATGCATGGGATGCCACTTGCAATGGCATTCAAGACCTTACCTTGTTTGATGGAAGCCAGTTGAAGTGGCGCCTGAAAGAGGTCGGATGCAAGTTGGATTGGCTTCTGGTTGGAGTGGTGCTTGAGTAACCTGCATACCTGCAAAGTTAACTGCATAATATAGGGTGAGAAATGCGATTACAGATATGGGAATGCAAGATACAACACGTTTGGGGATGGTTTTCACTGTTTTGGTGTTATAAAAAAGACGGTTGAAGTTGGCCTTAGCGTCTTGCTATGGAGGGGCAACCTTAATTGCTAATGAAATTTTATTCTGCTGATCAAAAAGAAAAATTGGTAAAGACGAAAATAAATGATGTTGGTTTTCCTGTTTTGAGCAATATGCATACTATAAAGAATAGTAGTGAGTCAGTGACTATTTGTTGTTTCAGTAATAACATATCAACTGTGCTGAGTTCATTTTTGTTATTTTTCTGAAAAATTACTTGCGTCTATGATTCTTTGTTATGAACCAGAATATGGGATGTTTATCAACCTAGTGGGCTAGTGGGATTCTTTGGAGAGAATCCTGTCATGTTGGATCCTGCTTGCAGCATTCTTGACTTACTTGAGCATCGGCAAACTTGAATTGTGGTGCCAGCAGTAGCTGCAATTCCATGCTGCACCTTGCTCTAAACAACCCATGCAGGTGGTAGTTTCCTGGTACCCTCCTAAGAATGGTTCCTGACCATCGCTATGAGACAACCTCAATTCGTCATGGATTACAAATATTCGTCTGGAGGTTCATTAGAGCCTTAGAGGTAAGTTAGGCAACCGGTTCTCATCTTTAACAGTGTTGTTTACTTGGTACCTGTAGTTTTCTTCGTGAATGATCTTTTTACAATTACTTTCAGTTGTTTTGCAGCTGTTTGATTAGGAGATAGGGTCGAGACTCGAGATGCAAGATGTGTTTTGTCGGAAAAATCATAGCCAGCTAATCTCAATCTTTGACTACATTGACGCATAGTTGGTGAGTGTTTTTCACATATCACTCTAGTGTATACTGCCCCAAGGATCATTCAGTAAGGCATCTCTATACTTAGGTGATCTCGATTCTTAAATAACAGAAACTCAACTTCCGTTAAATTAAATGTTAGCGGAGAGATGCATTCCTGTTCCACCCAAAAAAAAGGATTTGATGATTTTAGACATTGTAAACCTTAGTAATTGCTAGGGTAGTCAAATGTCCAGCACATTTATGCGTTCCTGACCACTTCATAATTGAACCTAGTTTTTTGGTGCATGCCCAACAAAGTGTGTCAATTCTGAAAGTTCAGTCCTATAAAAAAAATTATTTTCAATCCAAACCGTTTACTGGAAAATACTGCAACATTGTGAAATTGAATCTCAGTAGTAATAGTACGTGGAATACACACCTTTACGGCCTTACATTTTAAAAATTCTAAACCTATCAAATTTTAGTTATCCCTTGATCAGACATAATTTTTGTGAAATGAACAACAAAGTATGATTGAAATCATTTATGCATCAAGTCTTTTTAGGATGTTTTTTAATTAGTTGAAGTATTAATATGGCGAATTTCTATACAATATTATGTGTAGGTTTTGTTTGCAGCTGGAACCGACACTTCAGCCGGCACAAGCATAAAATAATGCCCATTTAGAACAAGGCCGCCTTATCAATGAATCTGTTCTGATGTCAACAAACTTCCATACATAGCATCTCATGAACAAACCTTGGTTTTGCTATTCTTACCAATGTTATTGACCTTAGAAATCGATAAGAAGAGAGTTGGTGTGTGAGGCATAGACAAGTTGGTGTGTGAGGACTGAGGACAAAGGAGGCAAGAGGATTGATCTATGAGTGTGTTTAGCAACTGACAGGAAGCTAATTAGGAATAGAATGGAGTAGGAAACCATTGGAATGAAATCTATTATAATAGAATTTGATTCCAACTTATAAAATGTGTATTTGACAAACATTCAGAAATCATCTGAATTTAATTCCTATTTCAATTAATGTGTTTGGTTGCAGTATAGAATCCCCTCTAACATATTCCAATTTTTAGTTTATTTCCCCATTTTCGGATTATAAATAAAAAACTGATTCCCATAGTCTAGGATTCTTTTGGATTAACAGGGTCTGTCAAAGACTTAATAAAAGGAATTGGAGTCCATTTAGAATCAATTCAGAATTGGATTCTATGTCTCCAAATAGGCCCAAAGTGAGTGGTCCACCAAGAATTCCAGTTAATTCCACTCCTCAAGTCCGATTCCTAGTAAACAAGCGCACTGATAGGTAGTGATGTGGATGTTTCCCTGTGATTGGGCTTACGAATGTTAAAAAATTATTGTACCTCGATTTATTTTTCAGTTGCTTGTGCTTGTTGTATTTGATTAATTAAGAATAGTCAAATCCATCGAGATTACTCTGCTAAAACCTTTCTGGGAAATTCATTGACACCACAAAAAAAGATCATTAACTCACTGGTGAGATCACATATTTTGGACAAGGACCTTAATACGAGGCTTTAGTAAATACATCAACAATCTAGGAGAAAAAGTCTTCCATTTGCATTTCGACACCAGTTTATCTGTACATGCTTCTCAAGTCACTAGGAAGGATTAGAACAACACATCCCCTACCGTGGTGGGTTATTATTGATTTAATATTAACATAGCTGCCATGTCACAGAACAGTGTCATATAGACTGGATCTCATTGCTTCAGGGACCACCAGGCTTTGGGGGAGCTGAGGGTGTTGGCTTTGGAATATAAGGCATAAGAGGTGCCCCATGCTCAATAGGTCCATTTGTTATAGAGGTCCTTGAACTTGGAACTGGATCAACCGGCAGGTAGTCTTCCAGGTTCACATCTTGACCGTTTTTCCTATTGTTACCGATGCTCGGATAGTATCCCTTTTCCTGTAATGATAACGGAATATCAGTTAAGAGTTGCACCAAGTGCAGCTAATCCTTCCGAGAAAGGAAGGACATGAGAGCATCGGTGTTTACTTAAAGTTTCATGGCATACCTTGAGCTTCCTATTATGCAGTATGGCCATCTCACTAGCACCACTGCTATAAAAGACCGTATCTGTAGAATAACAACAAATAATTTCAGTATTTCAATGGCTCGCACTCGAGCAAATATTGTTGGAACAGACGTGAGTTAATTCAAGTCCAACTAGACCTAAAGCGCACTCTTATAGCAAAATCCTAATTCAATTGCCAAGAATTTATAGCTGCTATACTGTGTTGCATGGGTACGGGACGGAGTGTCTGGTTTGGACACGGGTACGACAATTTGGACACGCGAGATCTGAGAATTAGAGTCTGTTTTGCTTGTGTCCGGGTATCCATACCCGTACCAATGTCCGCAGGACACGCGGTACAGAGGAAATTAGGGCGTACCCATGCAACAGAGCTGCTATGAAGCCATAGTGGAGAGACTGCTAGAATTCAGGATCTTTGGAATCCCAGTGAAGTCCACACGGTTCAAATAAATAAACTGGTGGAGTGGTCCACTGTTAATTGATGTCAGGAAAATAATTCTAAGGGGTTAGTATGAAATTTAAAAATGATGGATGGGTTCAAGTGAACATGGTAGATGGGAGGAAACAGGGGAACTAGGGAGTAAACGACACGGGTAGATGTGTTTGTTGTCCTTGGATGATGTAGGCAGGTAGGAGGAAGAGTGAACAATAGAAACTTCCTTTTGTGTTTACATACTAAAATTTAAGAATGGATCTGTCATATTGCAAATAAGCAAATTCATAATCTATCATACATGAAAAGAAAACACGATCGTTTCGATTTTGATTTTCCCGCACAATAAATAACTAAAGAGTAAAGGGTGCAACAGTTTGCAGCGAGAAATACGACTTAGAGATCCAGATATGTGAACTCATTCATCAGTAGAGGAGCAGAACGATTTGGATACTAGTAATAGATAGTGATAGGGCTAGTATATATTTCGGTATTTCCACAACAAAATATTTGTTCTTATGGAGTTATGGTATTACATTCCTAATGTATTGAACCAGAAAACCAAAAATTTGTACTCCAGATTTACTGCTAAACTATTTGGATAGAGACCAAGTTTTTAAGGCTCGAGCTGGCCTGGGAAGCGAAAATCGTCAAACCATAGAAAAATTTGTCTATATAAGGCTTATTTTCTATTGGAGGTAAAGATTTCTTTGGGTCAAACAGTCAAAGTGGCAATGCAAAGCAAATTTCAGACTAAACTAAACTGGAGTTACCAACAGCCATTATTGCACATTTGCATGCAAGAAGCACCCAAAATTGACGCTATAATTACTTTAGTCCCAGGCTCCCGTTTCCTCTATTTAATCCAAAAAACATTTATTCATAGGCTAAATCTATGGTGGGTACCCTCTGACATCTCGGCCATTCATACCAAAGGGTGCGTGTGTATTTAATGGTAAAAGTACTGATCCAACGACCCATATGACCTGCGCACCATACGACCTGTGCACTGAAGACATGCTCTTATTCATAAAGAAGGGAAAGTGAAGGAAAATACCAGGCGAGGAGGTGGTGGCAGTTGTGAAGGCAAGAAGTATAAAACTTATTCCCACCACCAAGAACAAAGCAGACTTCCCAAACACTCTCATTGTGTAAAATTACTATCAAAGCACAATTTGCTCCTAAAACAAACTTTCTACTATCTTCAGATTCTCCAGTCTCCACCGCCCTTATAACGAAATTAGAAGGACCCACTCTTGCGTCACTAAGGAGCTTTAAGGTCTAACCATAAAATGTCTAAAAATATAAAAGAAAGAGTTTCTTCCTACGTACCCATGTCGGAATTTTCATACCAGGTAAAAACAAGAGAGACCCATCCCCATTCTCTTCCTCTCTCTCTCTCTTCTTTATTTAATGGAGTGCATGTGTTGCGTTGTATAACTTGTGTTGTGTTGCAGAAGGAGGGAAGTGAAGAGAATTGAATGCTGGACAGTGGTGAAAAGCGAGCCTTTTAAATGCGCTCGTTACCAGGCTCGAGCACGTCTCAAGTGATACATCTCGGGTTACTCAAGCATTTGTTCCTTCTGCTTTTATGACTAAAATCACTAAACACGTACACTACCCTGCATTGTAGATTTGAAGCCATTGAACAGTTGAACCATTGCTTTGATCAATGATCAAGTTATGAAGCCTAGCTGTCTAGGGAATATATTTTTTTGTCCAACCAATTTTTAGAACAACGAGGCCGTATTTTCATATTATTGCACTATAAAAGGCCAAGTAGGGCAGTAAGCTCCCGAGAAATGCAGTGCAAGCCCAACTAAAGTTTATGTTGGGCTCGAAAAATCTCACTAAATATAGGCCTAAGCGCAATATAACAGCCTTTTCTGCCACCTATTTTAGGGGTGTGCATGTACCCAATTACCATAAACCAAACTGGAACCGAACCATTTATAGCGATTCTAGGTCCTAAAATGTTAGACCCGTAAAAATAGATTTTTAAGAACTGAACCGGTAAATAATTGTAACAGTTAGAACGAATAGTAAAAAATCAATGGGTACCAAATGAAATCGGAACCGATTATTATGATTTTGATATATAAAATTTAGTATTATATTACACTAAATAAAGGCAAATCATAATATTATAATATATATTTTTTGTTTGTTAGTTATAAAAGTTTATTAAATATATATAACATAATAGTTAATGTGTGTTATATTAAATGCATGTTTTATAATATTACATTAAACACATGTATTATAAATGTTAATAATAATGTCAATGTCCACACGTATACTATGAATTAGCTAATACACGGTATATATTAACTAATATGCATGCTTGATATATTATATGTGTATATATAGAATAATAAATACGTGCAATGCTAACTAACGATATAATTGTCATACATGTATTTATTATATATATATGACGCATGTACATATAGTATAATGTCCACGTATTCGCAAAATACACGTGTACGTACAATTTATTATATATACTTAAGTGGGTGTTTGGGTCTATTTTTTCAAAAAATCATTTTTTTCTTAAAAACATTTCTATGAAAAAATATTTATTCTAAAAACAGTTTTTGAATAAACATATGCATGTTTGGTTGTGATTTTTCTTAAAACCTATTTTATCAAATCAGATTTTGCACTATATTTCTCGACATATTTCGGTATATCGTGATATAAAGTACTAAAGTCTAAAACATCTTGGCAGTTCATTTGCTTTGAGCACCCAAAGTGTTTCTCTAAAAAAAATAGTTTTTTAACTTAAAAAACAAGTTTTACCTAATTATCATAAAATGAGTTTTTGGGACCAAAAAATGTTTTTTGGATGAAAAAATATATTTTTTTAAATAGAGACCAAACACATTTATTTTTTCAAATTTTTTTTTTTTACTAATAAACACTTTTTGGTAATAAATAAATAGGATCTAAATACCTCCTAAAATTTTTAGAAAATTTTGAAAAACTATTGAATTTAGGACCATTACTTCTTTTGAGAGGACAAAAATATCGGTGACAAATACTATCATCGCACTAAAAACCAACTTTAGTATCGATTACATAAGTAAAAAAGTAATTTTAACAATAATAATGTATAACCGGAGAAAAAACGGAAACCCAAATTAGAACCGACTTAATTAATGGGTATATATCCAAGTTTTCTAAATATAAGGACAAAAACTGAAATACCTAAACCCGGTAAGAACAATTAAAAATAGAACCGAACCGAAACCGACCCATAAACACCCCTGGCCATACGAAACTACCCATCCCAACAGAAATTTGAAGAAGACAATTACTAAAATATTGGTGTGGAAAAAAGTGTTGCGTTGAGGAACAGGACATGGACATGGCCATTTTTAATAGGATAAAATCGAAACATTGGTCAAATGCGAACTGCTTAAATCTCGTCAACAATTGGGAATATGTTTGCGCTAATCTCTGAAATGTTGGCAAATATTATGAAGTTTTCAAAATTTTCAGCATTTTGTAATATGGATTATGGACATGGCAACACACATGATGACATTAATGGAATTTACAATGAAATGAAATATTGAAAATTTGAAATCTATAAAAAATTCAAAATGTATCCTTTAAACAGCCAACCCTCTACTAGGCAAATAGTCCAATAGAAATATAATAGTCAAATGTAGCAAGCGTTATGGAAGCATGCCCACCAATTTTATTTTTATATAAGAGATTGGTCCATCTTCTTGAAACTACTTTATCTTCGTATGGAAGCATGGTCGATTGGTCGTGCCCCAAACAACAATATATGAACCAAAATTCACTGACCAAAATTCACAGGCTGTAAGATTGAATCAAGGAACAACTCTCTCGGTCTCCACATGTTCCTGGTGAATCAAGTAGTTAAATGGATTTTCAAATCAAGGCCGTCCCTCAAAATTGGTATATGGGCTTATAGTTTTCCGGCAGGTAAATGGGCTATTTATATGGCTCTGCTTGGTCGAGTATTTAGTGGAGTGGTGGGCCAAGAAATAGGGTGCCAATATGCAGCAATCCCCGCCTACTTCTAAGTTCTAAGCAACACCTACCCTAATTTGTTGTTAACACAAGTATTATCCGCTAAGCTCTTAGCAATCATTGAATGAGCTGTAATACCCAAATACACATGAATTAATGTAAAATGAATGTCCTTTTTCCGATGGCTCAAAAGTCGATGAGATACTTGTCGTATATCGTTGGTTCTTATATGTGTTGGGTAAGATCACATAATATAATTAACATTAGTAACCTAAGTGTATGTGCTTAATATACAAAGTTAATTAGTTCCAAAATAAGATGGGGTTATCTGAGCACATGTTAACATGCCTTACTTTCATGTTTAAACTCTTGTATGTTGTATTGTCTTAAGCTATGAAAACCAAAACCATTGATGTAAGAGAATTCCTTTGTGAGAAATTCCAAAACATGTTTGAACTGTTCACTTTACGTCTTTACCCATAGTGTCTTCTAGTCCTTGTATCTCAAGCTTAGGAATCCTCCTCAAAATTCTCACCAGTAATAGTTAAACCTCAAGGCTTGACTTACTCGATTCTACTTATATGCTTCCCTAGGATTCTTCTTATGCCATTCTTGAGCTTCATGCTTTCTCAAAGTCCTAGAATACACTCTTTTATATGAATTGCATGTATTATCAAAACAATAATAAGTGAGCCTAGTTTACAACTTTACATGCAACTGTTTTAAAATTAGAATAGCCAAAGGACTCTGAACTATACAACATGCTATAACTTTTGTTGCACCTTTATAGTGATGATTCAGTCGACACATTTGAATATATACCAGGTCTAAGGAACTATTCGATCTCGATCTTCTTGCAAATCAACATAACTGTCATCTCATTATATATGAAGCATATAAGACTATAAGAGGCCAGGGGGCGAGGGGCCGACAATAATTTTGGGCGTAATATTAGTGCGACTTGAATCAATTGTCTACATAGTCAAACAAAACCAACGTCTTTTCGCATAATGCTTTTATAATTGGTATTGATATATAAAAGTTCGGATTGGACGAAAATTTGAAAGAAACCAGCACAACGTTTTCATTGCAAGGCTGTGTGCAAAGTGCAAACTATGTCATAGAGCAATTATTGAGATTGGGTCACTCCACTCATTCCCAATTAATTTTAGGATGGATACTCCATAGTCCATATATAAAATGGTATCTGAGCAACCAAATGCGTGTTGCCCAATGATCCACACGCCCCACGAATCAAGTACTAGTCACCCTAAATGCAACGAATTAAAATAGTAGATTCTGATTTTGACTACGATTTCACCAACTTCGTTGTGAAAATATACTTACAATGACTTGTATCTCACCACTATTTCATCACGAGGTGAAACTTCCTTAGAACCAAAAACTTCAGCCATTTTACATTTATTCCTCTCCATGTATGGAAGGAGAAAAGATATTGAACTTGAGCATCATCCATCGAAATTAGATATGTCATAGGGGACATGCATAATCCTAAGGGATTTTATTAATGGGTATCGTAGTATTGTCATGATCATATGCGTTCACATGTGTCATGAGCAACAAAATATCCATGGGGGACCTAAGTTTTGATGATGTATACAAGTGATGACATGGGGGAGAAACTACACAAAGAGTGTAAAGTGAAAAGGATGGGGAATGTCCCATTTAGTTTGTGGCAAGGTAGGCTTGTCTATACAAGGTCTGAGTAACAGGGTCATGCACAACCAATCCTTCCCATGGCCAAAGGCATCAAAAGGGAGTATATCACGTGTGTACCTGTAACAAGAGTTGAAATAAAGATATATATGGAGCCATATATTCGATCACATGGTATATATTATGCTAATATGCTTATAAATGCCACCTTCAAGTTCTTTGGAGGATATCCAAACTTTGTGGTGGATAAGATTGAGAGTGGGAGACATGAAGCTATGTGTTAGAGTTACATAGAGAGCAGTGTTTGTTGGATAATGTGTTTAAAGCAGTGTTAACATTATAGTTTGAGAGGGACGTTTGTGCTGAGAAGCATTTTACTGTTGGATATATATTTCTTGTAGAATATATATACAAATAGCATTTGGAAGGAATCAGGAACACCTTGTATACATGGGGTTGTGATTTGGACAGGGAATATTCTCTATCATGGATGAGTGGCAATACTTGAATGTTGAGATCTTGTATTTTACAACAACATGAGATTTAAAATTTGGATTAACTAGTATTACCCACCACTATATGAGCCAATTAGGATTTTTTCCTATTAGATGGGAAATTAGGGTCTCCCCCCTAAACACACGGTCAATTTGGTTTGACCATTAACTTTCAAGTCAATACAATTTAAAATTACACAAATGCCTTCATTATTTTCAAAAAGAAAATATTCGATTTTAATTAGGTGGGGGCATTTAAGTTATTTTTAGTTGTTTGACTTGAAAGTTAACGGTCAAACCAAGTTGACCGTGTGTTTAGAGAGACCCTAATTTCACATCTAGTGGGGGAAAATCCTAATTAGCTCATCTAGTAGGGGAGTAACACTAGTTCACTCTTTAAATTTTGCTTTCTAATGGTGTGGTACTGTGTTGAGCATTTTTGTGAAACCCATACAAAACACGGATCGACAATACACTGATCGACAAGGGGTTTTGTGAAACCCATACATTGGGTTATTCAACAAGCATGGTTAAGATTAAGAATCACATAGAAATGTTAGGAGAGTTAAAAAACATCAAAAATAGTTTTCAGATCAAAAGAAAAGTGTTCGTGACATGAGCACATACAATCAAGCAGTGTGACAAATGGTACTTTTAATCAAAAGAATGTTTAATCCATAAGCATCTGTGGTACTATGGTACTGATGGAGGAGAGTGCATAATCCAGCCATAGATAGAAAAAAAGGAGCCCACTTAACTCTTTTAACATGGATATATGAATGAGACTATGGAGTCTGTCATTGTCTAGCTAGCCTAGTAGGAAAGAATACTTTGATTTATTCATCAGCTCATTCTACAATTAATTCTCTCTCCCCTCCTAAATTCTAAAGTCAGACAAGTCAATTCCATGTAAACTTATCGACATATAGAATATGAATATGAAGTTCTATGATTCAAAGTCCATGTATGATCCAGCTATCCAACCATTCGTCCATTAGTCCATACCAAAACCCTAAAAGTTTACTCATGAAGACCCTTAAGAATGCAAGAAACTGCAAAAAATGATTTGTTCATGATATGGCCCGTGAGTGAGCCAAACCAAACTCCTTGTTCTGTTTTCTACCCGTTACATGACAAAACCTCAACTTCCACATCAAGACAACTCCCAGGCCGGCCACCTCACATGCCCCCAAAAACCAACAGAACCCCAACTCTTTTCCTATTCTTTCTCTCTATAATAACCACTCTTTGTACTCTCTTCTCTTCCACTTCATATAAGAGGAAAGGAGAAAATAGAAGAGCAAATATCCTTTTGTAGCCATTAAAAGGTTCTATACATGCATACTGTTATTTAACTTTCTATAGCCTTATTGCACCCTTTCTTTATCTGTATCACTGAAAAAGCTGATATATCCTTTAAAGTGGGTTTACCTTTTTTCAGCAAAATTTGACTTGTGTATAGTTTTGGGATGTCGAGTTTTTTTTCTTATTGTTCAGTCCTTTTTCTTCATGGGAAGCACTAAAAATGCCCAAAAGCTGAACAGTCTATTTCTTGTTTCAGTTGCACAATTTACTCATTTTGTACTGATTTTACACTAATGGATCATTTCCCAATATCAATATTTTCCAGTCTGGTCTCTTTCTCTTTCTGATCTTCTCTGATTTCTTCTATCTATCCGTCTCTCTTTTCTTTCTTAATTTTGTTCTCTTTCTCACATACACACAAAAAACCATTACTTTCTCCATTTCTCTAACCCTTCATGATGCAATTTACTGAAACCCCACCACCACACTTACATCAAAACAACTTCAACTCATGCTCAAATCTTATCATGAATAAAAACCCACTTCATCAAACTCGTCCATGGCCTGGTTTTCCTACATCAAAGTCCTTAGGAAGCTTTGGTGATGCCAACTGCATGGAACAATTACTAGTGCACTGTGCAAATGCAATTGAAAGTAATGATGCAACTCTAGCCCAGCAGATCCTTTGGGTCTTGAACAATATTGCACCCCCAGATGGAGATTCGAATCAACGTCTCACTTGTGGCTTCCTTCGTGCCCTTATTGCCCGTGCTGGGAAGACTGGAAGCTGCAAGTTACTAACAGCCATGGCGAATTCCAATCCCAATTTGAGTATACACACACATAAGTTCTCTGTGATCGAGTTAGCTAGCTTCATTGATCTAACACCTTGGCATCGCTTCGGGTTTTCTGCTGCCAACGCTGCCATACTAGAAGCAATTGAAGGGTACTCTTCTGTCCACATAATTGACCTAAGTTCAACGCATTGCATGCAAATCCCAACACTGATTGATGCAATTGCAAATCGTCCCGAAGGCCCTCAATTTATCAAACTCACTGTTGCTGGTGCTACTGCAGATATCCCACCCATGCTTGACCTATCCTACGAGGAATTAGGATCTAAGTTGGTTAATTTTGCGAGGTCTCGAAATGTGGGATTGGAATTTAGAGTAATTCCTTCAACTTCTTCAGATGGATTCTTATCATTAATCGAACAAATTAGGGTGCAACAGCTAGTTTTCGCCGAAGATAGTAAAGGTGAAGCCCTAGTTATAAACTGCCACATGATGCTTCATAACATACCAGAAGAAACACATAGTGTAGTCATTCCTGATAATATAAACCCAACGCTTTATGCTTTTGAGTCTTCTTCAACATCGTCCCTACGCAATATGTTTCTTAAGGCCCTTCGCAGTTTAAGTCCTACCATTGTAGTTTTAGTAGATGAAGACGCAGATTTCACATCAAATAACTTGGTTTGTAGGTTAAGATCAGCTTTCAATTTTCTATGGATACCTTATGATGCAGTAGATACATTTCTACGCCGAGAAAGTAAGCAAAGGCAGTGGTATGAAGCAGATTTATGTTGGAAAATTGAGAATGTGATCGCACAAGAAGGTGTGCAAAGGGTAGAGAGACTTGAAACGAAAAGCCGGTGGGTGCAAAGAATGAGAAATGCAAGCCTTAAAGGCATTCCTTTCAGTGAAGATGCGGTATTGGAGGTAAAGAACATGCTAGATGAGCATGCAGCTGGGTGGGGACTGAAGAAGGAAGATGATGATCTTGTTCTTACATGGAAGGGGCACAATGTTGTATTTGCTACTGCCTGGGTACCTGCTTGATATTTCACTCGTCCTGCTGTAGGCTTCTTCTTCCTATTCTCTCTCTTCTCTAATATAGCTGAGAGTATGTATTGAGGTTTGAGTAATTAGTTTAGTTACTAAATTTATTTTCACCTCAGTGATTTTGTGTTAAAGAAACAAAAGCATAGAGCACATCTCTCTCTCTCTCACACGCACACACACGTACAGACACACCAATCCCCTATTGTGCCATTCGATTTTTGAATTTGGCTGGGCTGAAAGAATAGGCTGCTTTTAATTTTCAGTTTGACAACCTATGCTACTTTTCAGAATTTCATTTCTTAGTTTGGTCATGTCTAAATAGCAGCCTTAAACAAGTTACAAGCAGAAGTAGATGAAAGACACCTTTTCAACTAACATACTTTGAGCAGAAAGTATACAATTTAAACCAATCAAGTAATTATGAGAGTGTTTTAATTTCTGAAGTGTAAGGTACAAACTTAATGGAAAAGTATGTAGCATATGATTTCATCTTATATATATAGTAGATTTCTTACTTTGAGGAAAAGAAGGGAGGAGGGGGCAGCGCAGTTGTGTGACAATTCCAGATTATTGTGTTTGGTGTCACTTGTCAGCACAACTTATAATCCACATTACTATTTACGCTAGAAACTAGGTTTATGTTTGTCAGACCTGTCTTTTTTACGAAGAGATCTTTATGGAAGGACTTGTTATAGCAGCCTTTGTTCTATAGCTTATTCTCACCACAATTTCACTGCATAAAGAGTGAGGATCCACTTTTGGAGTCTTGGAGATGAGAATTATGAAAAGTAAAACTTTAATCTGTATCTTTTTTTTATCTGTGACACACATTAAATAATATTCAAATGTATAACAGTGAAGAACATATAGCAGAATACTTTTGAACTGAACAATTAAGAATTAATGCTAGCAAAGAAGACAGTACGAATAGATTGATGAGATCCGGAGAAAAAAAACCTACTAAACATCATGTAAGAACTAAGAATAATTGAATGTACTATCTTCACCAAAAAATAATAATAATTGAATGTACTAAGAATAACTGTATGCTTGGTAAATTTAGGGTAACACTTGACTTCATGTGCATGTTATGCACACAGTCACAGAGCTAAATCTGTACCTGGCTCCCTGCTACCATCTTGTACTGCTCGACACTCAGACAGTGTACATGTCAATTGAGAGTTACAATGTTGTACCATAACAAAATTCATGAACTTAGAAATTATAAAGGTTTACACTTGAGTAATTTCCGCCAAGGAAAAGACAAATCTCTTGAAATTCCTGTGTAAGTTTGCTTGAACTTTTAGGCGGAATATATCAAGTAGTGAGTTAGTAGGAGCGCATCATCCACTGAGGAACAACCATTCAAACATTACTAAACGATGTGCCTCTTAAGACAAAAAAGGCAATGCTGTTATGAGTTAGGATCAAAGAGAAAGCACTTTCAACTTAATACATACAAGTTCCGAAAGAGATTTAATGAACACGATACACAATACAATATTGGAAACTAAACAAAACCCTGCGTGTTGCATCATGTGATGTAGTATCATAGCGTAATGATCGAAGCCTTCAATCAGAAGTCAGACCAACCTAACAAGTTAGCATTCTTTGGTAAGAATGTTTAAGAGATTGTCAAAGAGAAACTCACATTCTCGAAGAGCGGAAGAGCCTCTAGTAGTCTAGTGAAGCAAACTGAAGCATTACATCTGTGTTGCAATTTGTTGTTGTTCAAGGCTCGTCACAAGAACTCTTGGTGAAGTGATTCGAGAGGAAGAATGCTGAAAAAACAAATCCATCTGAGAGTTGCACTGTGTACCGAACGTCAAAATTCAATGTGGAGCTTCAAAATTCTTTGTCAAGCAAAAGCCGAAAATTCAGCGGAAAGCCCTTGCGTTCTTTTATTTTTGTCGGATTCAGTTGGAACAATGCTCTGTTCTTTCAAAAGTTGGTGCGGCCTTCATTTATTGGAATTATAATTTCCATTACCAGAAGAGAAGCAAATAAGCATTCTGAAGTCTTTAAGATAAGTTAATTATTAGTCTATTAACATATTTTGGCATTTGAGAACGGTGATTTAGCAGTGATACTAACCATTTCCATTAGAACTTCGAACCAAGATTAACCTATATCACATCAACTAAAGCAAGCTTGTTACCTTGTGAGAGCATATTAAAATATTAAATTGCCCTCAGTCTAGAGGTTTGATGTAGGTACTCTGCCTTCTGCCATCCCAGTCAACCAACCTTCTTTCATGTGGTATACAATACAGAGTATCCCGCATTGCATACCAATTATGAAGCAATCATCTATAAGTGTAATAACGGCGTTATAGTGTACAATGGCCAACTCCATGACAGCGAATCTAGAGTGACAGTGCTTAACAGTATATAGTTTGGACCACATATATCAAAATAATTCAGTTACTGAATCAATACAAGAGGACAAAGGAATCAGCTCCATGAAAACTAGACAAATGGACTCGGTTAATCAATAACGCTGACATTGTGTCCGCACAACTATAAATATCTGCTGGCGCTAAAGAGGCAAGGCTGAGGGACTATCGGTTCATGGAGCTAGCCACAGCTTAAGACGAATCTACTACACCTATATCACTCGCTGAATCAAAGGGCCAATAAGTATCAGCAGATGAACCCAGAGAAAACCCATCTGATTCCTAACAAATATTCAAATCAAGATACACCAGAAGAAACATCAAGTAATAGCAAATAAATATGGGAACAGTAATCATGATAAACTAGAATTACTGAGAATCCTCAGTACAACTGATTGTCATATAAATCTTGCTCCAACAGATTTAAACATACTGAATCAACTGAAATCAAACTTTTTATCGTCTATTAAGGTCCTAATTCACCACAAAAAAACATGTCTTCATCACAACAATCTCCACCAGCACAGCATGCCGACTCCACCCTTTAGCGATACTGAAAAAGTGCAGACAATAGCAACAAATCATAATATGCATCTTATTAATTCAATAGCCTTGGAGAGAAAGAAAATCATGTCCCTAATTTAATAACCCACTTTCTTTCTTTTGATCTAAAAGACTAAACCCCATTAGTGTCAACTAAAAACACACCTTGATAAAGCCAATTTCCTTGGCATTGCTTCGGAAGCACTGCCTGCAGCACATGAGACCATACTTGCGTATCAACCCATGGGGGTTTCCACAAACTCGGCTGCACAAAAGGATGAACCGTAGACATAAATTGACGTAATGCAATTCAATGAAGAAAGTCGAGGAACATGGTCTTATCAAACACTGTGATTGGCTGAGAGACGCAGTGTACATACACTAAAAGCCTAGACATTCATTGTCAAGTAACTGCTCAAAACCCAAATCCCTAAGAATCCAAAATATCGTAATACGTTTCTATTGAAGTAAGAGTTCATTCAATTAAAATGGTTGAACTAGCATAAATCAATCAACCCATGCAGGAAACAGTTAAGCATCTGCCTCTCGAGTACACAAATGTAAGAGGTGTTTACATTTTTAATGTGCAAACGTTCATCCTCATCACCAACTTGACATCAGTAATAATTCTTAGCAAATTATAAACATCAGTACCAATCACTTTATAGGATTAACACGATTTCAAATGCATGATAGTATTACAACACAAATCACAATAAATAATAACGATGAAAATGATTCGATCCATAAACTAATTATAGTCTAGAAAAAATATTACCAAGTGCGAGAACCGGGACCGTAGGTCTTAGGATGAGAATTCCACACGTTCGAATGCCCCATCTTCAAATTTATCACCGAGAGAAAAGAGGCTCAAGAGTGCCGAAGGTGGTGAGACTTAGGGTTTTATAATAGGTCTTATAAACTGAAGCCCTAATTGACTAAAAAAATGGGTCGGACTATAGGGCCCATGAAACTGCCGAGGCCCAAGTATTTTTACGACACGTAAATAGTGAACAACGCCGTGTCTATCACGGGGTTTCCAGCGGTATTACTGTCTACTACTCTACTAGTATGCTGGCACGTGCTTTGCACGTTTTATCAAAGTTGGTGATGGTGACAACTCAATTGCATTCAATTACACTTTTATCCCTATTTCAATTTCTATTGCCATTTTCATTCTCTTGGAGTTTAAATATTTAAAGGGGTAAAACAGTCAAACAAAAAAGACGAAAACGTTGTTGGAGGTGATGGTGACAACTGACGACTCACTCAGCTTATTTACTTTTCTATCCCCATACCAAATTTAATCACCTTTTTATTAGTATTGTAATTCGAAAATTTTACAGTGACAAAAAAGTCAACAAAAACAGACGGAAATCATGACAAAACGACGGCTTGAAAGCTTGATGACTAAGAAAACACGTGTTGCATTCTGGTAGGATGGAACAAACGGAATCACAGTCGAAAGGCTTAGAAGACTAAAATCCACAGATGTTCAAAAGTGTTTGGCAGTGGAAGGCTAGCTCGTGAAAGCCTCTATGTCACGGCGGCTAAAGCCAGACTTAACAGCGCAGGCACGCCCCTTTAAAGGTGTTTAGATATTCCATGTTGCTTAATTCTTACGCCATGTTGGGCACATTCAATGAACGTGAAATCTATTTCGGCATACGAGATGCACATGTTGTTGTTTTTCATATTTATTTTATGTTACTTATCCGAAACCGAAATCAATCGGGTTAATAAAAAATTCCGATTTCAAAATTCAAATTTGAATCGATCATTAAAAATTTTAATTCCCGACTCGATTTGTTGTTCTAGATATAAGGAGATCCCACTAACTATAGTTAGCAATTCAGCGAATTATTCGTTTAATTTGGGAAACGTCTAAAAATATCGTATTTTTTAATGATACAGAATAATTCATTAATTCGGCAATAAATTATTAATTCGCGAATTATTCATATTGTCACTATAAGTTTGCTAAGTATTATTCGTATGTTGTCACTATAAGTTTGCTGAAGGAATATCTCTATTACGGAAAATTGAAATCAAATGGAGAAAGATCGTTAATAAAAACTAGAGCCTCTAGATTAGTGAACAACGCCGTGTTTATCAAATTTTTGGTATTATCATTCTATATTCCATGAATTATTCGATAACGTGAAATCTATTTTGGCATACGAGATGCACGCACATGTTGTTGTTTTTCACATTTATTTTATGTTACTTATCCGAAACTGAAATCAATTGGGTTAATAAAAAACTCCAATTTCAAAATTCAAATTTGAATCAATCATTAAAAATTTAAATTCCCGACTCGATTTGTTGCTCTAGATATAAGGAGGTCCCACTAACTATAGTTAGCAATTCAGCGAATTATTTGTTTAATTAATAAAACTTCTAAAAATATTGTATTTTTCAATGATATGGAATAATTTATTAATTCAGCAGGAATCATTAATTTGCGAAATATTCATATTGTCACTATAAGTTTGTTGAGTATGTTGTCAAAAAAAAATGGTCACTATAAGTTTGCTGAAGGAAGATCTACATTTCGTCCTGCGAATGTATTGATCTACAGTTGGTTTGAGAGGAGACATGCATGTGTCGATGTAATTGGAGCCTCTCCGTTGGTAGGGCTTGGGAATAAAATATTTGAGGTGGGAGAAACAGCTAAGAGAGTAACGACAAGGAAGATGGAGAAGCATGAGGAAGCTTGCACGGCTAACCAGCATTGTTTTATTAAGTTTAGTTTCGACACTTTTAGTCTATTAGAAACAACAAATCGGTTGGCTTCAAGAGACTTTGTTTTAACGAGTTTGTTTTTTAATAATCAGAGAAATGAGTTTAACATTTTGGGGGGGGTTGAAGAGGCGGACAAAACCAACTTGGTTGGTTTTTCATCTGTTTTTCATCTCTTCCCTTCAGTTTTTTTTTTCTCTCTCTCACTCTCCTTTTTCCTCTCCCTCTCGCACACTTAATCTCCACTCCTCCTTCTCCATCTCCACTCCTCCATTTCCTTTTAACTTAACAAGATCTTATAGTAAGATTAGATTTATTAAGAAAGACTTTTTGTTTTCACGCAATTTTTAGAATTTTTTTATCTTTTCAATAAAATTCGGATAAAAAATAATAATAATAGATAACATGGGTTGTAATAATAGTTTTTGACGAGGGCAATATCGAAAAACGACGTATAAATACACTGTCCTCCCTGGAAGTCGGAACTATTTAATTTTTTCAAAAGACAGAGAGAAGCGCGAAGTGACGAGAGTAATCTAGGGTTTCGTCTTCTGGTAATAGTGCAATACACACCCTCTCTTTAATTATTAATCTTGGATCGAATTTGTTTACTTTTTTTTTATTTTTAGATGAAAATTCAATTCCATTGACTGTTTGCTCATTAAATTATTCCCTTGCAATCAAAACTATTATTACACTCTGTTCAAACCCTTATTAGTTTGTTTCTATTTTTTGCATGCCTGGTATTTGGTGATATGTTCTGTATACATGTCCTCCTATTATTTATATTTTCTATACATAAATTTTTGATACATTAAAAAAAAAAAAACTTTTTATGTGTTTTCAACTTTTTACTTCTTTGTTTTTGGTTTGCTTTTATCAGATATGTATATACCACTTATTTGATATCTTGGTTAACAATCTTTTCCAAACGAATTTGTGTTTCTTTTGCTTTTGATAGTGGTCGTTACCAAATCTGTATTTGCTTTTGCTTGGATAATATTTTGGTTTGATAAACTTGTTGATATTTTTATTGTGTCTGGAGAAACGTAAGATCCTTAACCAAGATCATGAGCTCTTAAGGTGGGCCATGGATGATCTTCTGCCAGGGTATTAGTGATAAGGACTGTTATTTATTCTTCGAGATAATTAAGACCTTCTAGTTGTTCTCATGATTAAGCAAAGAGGATCATGGGACTGATGTTTCTAATTTTGTAAACCAGGAAGAAAAGAGTACCTTGGACAGAGGGCGTCGCGACCGTATGTGAATTGGAAATGTCTGCTATTGCTGGTATTGCAGCTGCAAATGCTCTGTTCCTCTCAACACAAAATTGAGAAGATGGATCTAATGTGTATATTATTAATATGAATCTTTGGCCTTTAGTTCAGGGATTAACCTACTTATTATTCTACATTTCTGTTTTTCTGTTCTTTTCTCTTTGCTGGTTCTCATAGGGCGGAGAGGAAAATCACCTGAGACAGAGAACTCTAAACTGCACATGTGACCCAAACTGCTTATAAAAAAAAATGTGACCCAAACTGACCCAACCACTGGATCAACCCAAAACTGCAGAGAACTCCACACTTTTGTTATGGTTTGCTTGACAACTGCAGGGAACTTAAAACTTTTGTTATGAATTGCTTTTTTGTTTCATCAATTTCTCCACCACTTTGCATTTAGAGTACATGGATATTAACTTCTTTTGGGCCTTTTTTTTCTTGTAGAATATGAAAATGGGGAATCTCGTTGTTGCATACTAGAATTTCCTGGGAGTTGCATATCACTGAATCGTCAGGTAATGTTCAGGAGATGATTGGCCTCCAGATCAGGTCTTAACGAGTTGTTGGGCCTCTTTTTATTCTTTATTTTATTTTTTGGTGGTTCTTATAGGAGGTGAGGAAAAATCTAGGCGGGGACTTTTACTTGTTTGTGTGATGGTCACGGCATTCGCGTTGCTTTGATGGTATCAAATGAATGGAAATGTCTCCTTTCAGAGGAAAATAAATGTGAGCACTAGTCGGTTGCATTGCTAGACCCTGGTAGAGCAGATAGCATTGCTCCGGGCTTTCCGTTGAAGAGAACGCCATCCTCTTAGCAGTCTTTGATTTTCTTTATAGTATATGTATCATTGAAGCATGCAACAAGGGCGGCCTTGAGGTCATTCAGGATATTAATGGTACCTTGACTGGGTTTGTTTTCTAAATGGAGCTGTCCCATACCATTTACTCAGTACATCTGCTAAAGGATTCAGAGATAGTTACATGTCAAAATGAACCCTGATGAAAACTCAAAGAGGTGCTTGATGTGGATATATCGGAACTTGTGTCATGATTGCTGGGTGACATGCTGCAAAAGAGGAATTTGCTTTGAGGAAAAGCCAGAGGTGAGAAATATTGAAGCCTAAAAACAAGAATGTTGCTGTTGAGGTTGCAAATTTAGTATTTGTCTAGGTGCAAATCTTGGCTGTACAGATGTTAGCGGAGAAATTAGAGCCACTAACGAAAGGAACAAAAGGAATGAGAAGGAATGCCACTACTGTGGAGGAGGAGATAGCTTCCATGACGTTATATCTAAGCTTTTCTGGGTAATTCAAATGGGCCTACAAACAGTTTTCAGTCGCACTAGTGAGGTATGGTAACAATATCCTTACTTGTATTGGTAGGTGGTACAGTACACTGTATGTCCGTCTAAGTCTTATGGTTTCCTTAATGTTTTTGTTGATGTTGAGTTGTTGACATTTACGAGTCAGCATCTAGCCTCATCATGATCAAATGGTAGAGATGTTTTTTAGTTAAACCTGCAATATAGCTATTCTCTGGTCTACTTTTATTGTGTGCAGAGTATCAACTACTTGAAGTACGATGAACCTATCGTTCAAGGCCGACTGTTTGGTATTGCCAACTATGTCATGATGTGTTTGCTAGACTATTATCCATTGTATACAATGAGGGATGCAGCCCACTCTCGGGGGTGCTAAGGTAGAAAATAAATAGGAGTAATTATGATACTTCTGATAAAAGTAAAACATTTTCATGTAAAATACTTTGTATACAGGTCTTATCTATTGATACATATCTCATGTTGATTACTCGTTTTATCATATCAACCTTATGTTTTGAAGTCGACATTAATGAAGCATATGATTTACTTATATCGACATTATGTTTTGAAGTCAACATTAATGAAGCATAGGAATTACGAAGTACATATTATGAATTAATGAAGCATATTAAGAACATATTTAGTCTAATGTGTTTGTCAATGTGTACTCTTTAATGGATTCATAAGCTCAAATGGTAAGAGCTCTTTACTGAGAGGTTGATGGTTCAAATCCATTTGGATCCAATTACGAAACGAAGTCTGATTGGGTATTCACAGGTAACAGCTTCTGTTAAATTCTATGGACTGTAGATGTATTATATATTCTTAAATCTTGATAGTTTATGATAATTCCAATCAGATATAAAACATATTGTTTGTCAACGTTATTATTTATTAGAAACAGCATTTGGAGAAAAACGATGTGGTATTACATTGTGTTTGGAAGATAAACGCATTACCATAATAATTGTGTTTCGAGGCAATACAACTGTAGAAAAGATACAATAGGTCCTTGGTTGATGCAACTACGAAGCTTAATTTCTGTTTTGTTTGCTTGACATACATGATAAGATAGTTGTTGTTCCTACATTTTAGTTCTTAATATGTGGAGTCATGCACTTTTGGTGCCACCATCTAGCTGGGAACTGGTTATATTTGTACTGCAAAGACGTCCTTGAAGTAGTTTTGTTAACAGGCATAGCTTCAGCATCCTTTCTGTTATTGAGTTAGAGGTATGAATTATTCCACTTGCTCTTTATGCGTCATATTTGTTCCTGTGGATAATTTTGTAAGGACTTCTACTCTTAGTCTGTTTTCTGGTCAAAGTGACTTCTCAGTTTGGTGCATCTCATGTGATGCATATCTATATGTTGAGATCTTGTTTGGTTTATTATGTGGTTTGACTATTCAATTTTGTATTTTGTAATCCCAGTGTACACCAAATGATTAATTATAGTTAATGTAGAAGTCTGTAGGAGAAGAAGAAGGAATCTATTGTCCTCTTCCTTTTGTTTCCATCCCCTTCCCCTTTTCTCTCTCTTATTTGTTTTTGTTTTCTTTATCTTTTATTGACAGGTTACATTCGACAACACTGAGAAGAGTTCCTATCGTCCAAAGCAGATGCTGCACTGTTAGATCATTGAGATATATTTGAAAAAGTTCTGCTGGACCTGAATATGATGCCTATTATGCTACTTGACTGAAATTGAGGACAGCAAACACACAGGGGAGCACAGTTGGTGCTCTTTCAGAAGTGTCGTTTATGTGAGGGAGAGAGAGAGGGCTCAGGCATGTTATGCAGTGATTTTGTATGCCAATAATGCTTTGCCTTTGAAAAACTTGGTGTGGATATGGATACCTTCTTTTTTCCATCCCTACAATAGCAGTTTTACTGTGGAAGGCATGAAATATTAATCGGTGAAGTCATTGTAAAATTTATCTGAGGAAAACTTTTTTCTTTTTCGTTATTGAAATCTAGTTTATTTGTTGCATTATCAATTCAGTATCTATCGTAACAAACCGATATGTATTTACCGCTATATGCAACACACGTTGCTTAAAAAATAACGCGACCTGCCGAAATTTGATAACAAAAGTAGTATTTATAGTTTCTCCGAAATCCCAACTTAATAATAACTAAAGATGACGAGCGAATCATCGTCTTCTGCTGCTGTTCTAGTACTGATTTATAGAGTTTACTCCTATTTATTTCTTCCTTTTCTACAAACCTGCTTATGATGTACTTGTTTTTTTGGTCAAGGAACGATTAGAGGAGGAAGAAGAGATGTTGTATGGAGCTGGGTCTGGTTGGGTCGAAGCGCAGGCCTCATGCGATCATTTGAACTCCTTATCATCAGATCTCTCTCACATTCCTACTCCCAACACTCCATGTTCCAGGTTATTTAAAACCAGAATAATTCCTTGTTATAGTTGTTCGTTATTTGATTTTGGTCATTGGAGTTTCAATCAGGCGGTGGATGATGTAGAGTAAAACTACCTCACACTTGTTGTGTATTAGTAAAATGTTTACATTATGTGATAGGCCACAATACGTCTGAGAAGTACATTTGATTGAAATTTATCTTACTGAAAATCCTATTTGGATGAGTATCTAATCCTGTTCTGTCTAATGTCTTAACAATTTTTGTAATCAATGAAAGCTGTTACTAGACGACCTATAAAAGCTATAAGAGAAATGCAAGTTGCTCATATCTTTAGATTCCTAAGAGCAAGTCCAATGGAGAGCTGCTAAATTGGCCTGCTAAAAGGTGACACATAGGCCTTTTAGTTTGCCCAGCCAAAATTGTCACCCCAAAATCAAAAAACCAATCCAATCGCGTTTTTTTGTTTTGAAGTGTTAAATGATACGGACGGCATAGTTTCTGCCGTCTGTCCATTATTTTGTAACTTAAGTTGAAATTTTTTTTTTGGACGATTTGCGGTTTTTACGCCGTCCGGCCGAATTTATTTAACATACTGCAAAAACTATACCGTCCATCTCCCGAACTTATTATAGCAGCTGCTAGCGAAGGTCTTAAGTTTTAACTTTGGCTGGGTTTTTTACTCCTTCCAAATTTAAGACCCTTTTAGTAGCCCTATTGGAATGACATTTTTGTAGTTGGGGTGCTATATTTGTCTTTAGCAGGCCATATAGCCCCTCCATTGGACTTGCTCTAAATTAGATACGTGTGTTTGTATCCGACAAGGTGAAATATCTTCTTTTTTTTTTTTTTTTTTTTTTGGAGTGGTATATCAAAGGTATATTATCACATACAACATGTGTCCTGTGCGACATGTGGATTCGTACTCAACACGGATTTTTTTTCAATAAATTATGGCGTGTCCATGTAACATAGTTAAATTCACACATTAAACCAAGTTGGACAATCTCCATTACTTAGATTCAGATGTGATCCTGTCCCGGTACAAGAGGCATTTTAAGATGTTTCAGATCGCTTCCAAGTTGCCTTGGTTTGAAGAAGTATATTACCAGAAGGATGTGAGCGACAGATGTATGGGAAAAAAATTGAAGATTGTCAACCATGGTAGATCAGGCCTTAGTTGATGAAACTATTACTTCTCTCTGATTCCAAAACTGAAACCTACACGTTAAGCCTTAGTTTGTCTTACTGAATAATATACATGATACAATAGTTATTGATCCTAAATTCCAATTCTTAAAATGTGGAGTCACATGCATTTTTCAGGTGCGACCATCCAGCTGAGAACTGGTTATGTTTGTGCTGCAAAGACATCCTTTGCAGCCGCTTTGTGAACAAGCACATGCTTCAGCATTTTCAGGAAAGAAACCATTCTCTGGCGTTGAGTTACAGGTATATTTTATCCTACTTGGCCTTTGGGTATTTATTTATGCCTGTGGAAGACTTCTAAATGACCTTGATTGTCATCTTGTTTTCTGGTCTCAGTGATTTGTCAGTTTGGTGCTTCTCTTGTGATGCATATCTAGATGTTCAAGCCATTTGGCAGTTGCGGCCTGTTTATGAAATTGCCCACCTATTGAAATTTGGTGAGGCGCCACCTTTCCGGACAATTGAATGTCTACAGGTGTCTTGCAACCAAGCCGAGTCCTAATATCTGGTAAGAGTTTGAACACAATGTGATATCACAAGAAAAATGTTAACTTTTCATGATGATTTTTGTTATTGTAAAATGTGGAATATATTGACATTAGGAGCAAATAGTCAGTGTTGTCTGAGTATTGCCATTGGGTCTAAAAGAAAATTTCTGACACTTTGAGAAAAACTCACATGCACATCTGCAACCCGCACAAATGAAAAAGATGATTTCTATTTCCTTACCCGAGAATTCTGTTGTTGTAGTTTGTCAGCTTACACTACTTGCCTTGCGCCCCCGCCCCCTCCCTCTTTTATTATGCGATGTATATTATTTTTCATTGGTGTTGGTGAATGATGGAAGATATATTGAGAAAAGTAGTAGCCGTAAAAGAAATAATTTGGGAAACGTATTTGAAAAGTCGGTTATGTGCATACATAGATGATATCAGTTCAAATAAAATGGTAAACATAGTAACATTGTATATAGGTTAGCCTACTTAATATGTGAATTCGTGATTATATTTGACTAGCCGGGAAACCTAACAGTACTTAAGCTTACCATGTGGTTTGACTGTTTAATGTTTGTATTTGTAGAAGTGCGGAGGAGTGGAAGAAGGAATTTATTCTCCCTTCCTTTTCTTATCCTCTCTCAATTATTTATTCTTTTCATTATGTTTGTTGGCAGGTTACTGATTGGACAACACTAAAATGAGAGTTTATCGTCAAAAGTCATGCTGCTTGTTCGTGAGTAGAGAGGGGTGGGGGGAGTTCAATTAAACTACAAACCATCTTATGGACTAACTTTTTCTTACTATTATTTAACAGTCGGGTTACTGAGCATCATTCACTTGGACAGGAAGTACCATATGAGTTCTTTAGCTGCTTTCTTGCTTCAGGTTTTGGTCTGATCTAGGCTGTGTGTGCTGGCTCAGAAACGATGATGCACTGTTAAACCATTGAGATAGTTTTTTAAGCTTTACTTATTGGCTGATATTCGGAAGCAATGTCCAGTTAGCATAGTTGGTACTCCTTCACATTATTGTTAAAAATCATTGGTTTTTTTAAAGAACGAAGAAAAAAACTGACGAAGAGGACTGTGACTCGCCATGTTATATCCAATGATATTTGGTATACCAATTATACAGTTTCCCTTTATACCCACTGTTTATTGGTCGTTTGAAATTTTCGAGATGGATATGCTGTAATAGGTCCCATAACAGATAGTGGGAAATGTTCAGTTCTTAATTTAGATCCTAGCACTGAATCAGGCAAGCCCGTTTTGCCAGTTAATTTTTGTTGGTGGTATTTGCTGCTGCTAGTTTAGACGATGAAATCCTCAGATTTTGAGGTAAATCATTCTAATTTCCCTGCTTGCCTCTATCAATGTCACAACGTTATGTGCTTACGCTTTAGTAAATATAGTAGTGGACAATTGAAAAGATATATCGCCTGTGCCTGGGCTCAGTAAGGGCAACACACTGCGACCAGTTGAAGATTACAGTTTAAGATTCGAGCGCCACTGAACTGGTATATAAACATGACACCAGAACACGTGGTTTACTGTGTGCATAAAGTAAAATTGTTTCGTGGTTTTCCTCACAAGGTAAAAAGAGTTAGCTGCACCACATTTATACGGAGCATGAATATATCACTTGAGGTGTGTATTCCCTTAGTTTGACTACAGGGGGAGGTATGTATTCCCTTAGTTTTCCTTTATGGACGTGTAGCACATTTGTACAGGATATTTAGTGGGTTCAAAGGTTGGTATAATGAAGAAAAGAACAATAAAAATTTCCTTTCAAGTAATGTCAAATACGATTTACGCATTAGTAATACCAATTACAATCAGAAACTGTCACCCCTTGTTGCTTATCTGTTTCTGTACTCTGTCGAACTTCCTTCTAAGTCGCATGCACGTTCCCTGCACTCGAGTTTGCCCCATCTTGCATCTACACGTTGACATGGGAATACAAGCTTGCCAAGGCTGTTAAAAAAACAAAACAAATCACATCAACAAATTCGTAAAGTTTCTAAATCAATTAGAACTACCAGCTATTCCGTGGGATGGCAAAACGTAATTTAATAACAGAACTACCTTCTGTTGACAACATTGTGGACGTGACAAAGCCATTGAGAGAACTCAGATTGGGATCCAGCTTGTACAGGATTTGCACTATAAAAAATAGAAAGAAAAAAAGTGGGATTTAGTAAAAAGAGTATTGCGGGGGTTGGGGTGTAGTGAAACATCATTTGGTAAGGCTGCAGTTGGCATTTCTTGATCTATTATTTTGCTCAAGAGAATAGCATATGCTATATTGCTATACTATAACGTACAACATCCAATGTCAGTTTACTATGTACAAATCTACAAACATAACAAGCAAGCAACAGCAGCATCTAAAAGCCGCCTTTTATCAGTAAAATGCAAAGACTGTAAATTCACATATATCCAATAAAAAAAAATTGAAGATTTTAAATGTGCTATATCCCCAGACTCTCAAGAGCAGCTCAACTAATTCGTGATTTTTATTTAATAATGAAGGGTATACGCTCAGATGCTTGTAATCTTGATACACTCAGTAAATTTCAGTTCCACAGTTTTCTTGAGGAGACAGAGAAAAGGAAAGAGTGATGTACCTCAACACTTCCTTAAAGTGATCCGCACACTCTTTGCAAGGGTAAAGCCGAGATAGTATTGCCATCTGTATGCCCAAAGTTTACAATTAATCAACCCTCGTATCAGTATTTATGAGCTCTTCTAAGTAACATCTTGTAACAAAATCAGAATTTTAAATAATTTTATGATGCGTGTACTGTGTACAGAGAGATATAAAGAGAGAGAACCGCGCACATACCAATTCTTTTACATCTTTGTTTTGCTGCCTAGTTGGACGATCTGGAAACTGAATATATATAAGAAAAACGTCTAAGCATGTACGGAGGAATTAGCAACATAGTACAGACTAGAGACTAGAGAGTGAGCTTTTTGTGTGTGTTTTTTTAACCTGCGCTGCGAGAGTGTGAAGGAATGTCCAAGTAGACCTTCCCAGCTCTTCTTTACTCACAGGTTTAGCAAACTGTACCTGAAAATCACAAGTATCAAAAGTTGAGCAATGCAATATCTCAATGAGAACTTATATCAAGCAGTTCGTATGCAATGTAAACTCCACAAGTTAGTATCCAAAACAGACGAGTGAGCTGGTACCTTGATCAAGTTTTTTTCTTGTGGGAATTCGATAAGACTCTGATCGCCTGATGAAGTTGTTGATGAGAAAAGTGGGCGATGATGATTTGAGAGAGAGTCAGTAGAGGAGGATGGAGGGTGGGAGACATGAGTTTGTATGCATTGCGCCAAATTTTGATAAGTCTTGAAAATTAACTGAATCGGATTCATCGGATTTTAAACGTTTATCTTTTTTTTCCTACTATGCAAATGCAAATGCAAATGCAACACGCAGATAAGTAGATTGTGCATTGTTCATTTGTTTGCACATATATACTACTACTAGATTTTTGGACCCGTTCAACGAATGGGAAACCGTTTTTATATAAATTTTTTTTCACTCTTTATTATTATCTTTATTATTATGTATCAAAAATCTTACTTCCAAACTATATTCACTCAGACAATAAATTAAAAGATCATCTTGTATTTGGCATTAGAATACTGAAGCAGAAACTCACTATCTCATTAATATTTGGAAGACATTGTCCAGTATTTACATTGTAGAATGTTCAGGGCATCCACTTATTGTAGTATGGAAATAGCTGATTACCTATTATTCTTTACTTATTTTTTTATCGATATTTGTTAATTGTTAGCTTATTTTGCTAAATTCGTTTGTAATAATAGTAAGGGAGGATAGGTAATGATTACATTTACTCACTTGTTTTTTAAGGTCAGCAAACGAAACAATGCTATGATACAAATACCTACTCCAAAGGTGACAAATAACTTTTTTTTTTTCAATATCGAACACAATATAACTTGAATTAGTTGAATTGGAAAAGTGAGCATGCTAATATTATAAATTTAAACTAAAAATTAAAGGACTTAATAGTGACAAACTTTCATAAATAAGAAGCGTTAAACCTCGGCCATTAAAAAAATACTATATGATTAACATACTAAATTTTTTGTATTAAAGTACTAATCCTCATGGTTTTCTTTCCTTTATTATGGAACTCTCTATGTCCTTTATTCCTTTAATTTTATCTTTGTTGTGTTTATCATCAACCAAACAATCTAGCATAATATTTTTGAGGATGTCGAGTTGATTTTGTTTCTCTTCAACTTGTATTGTTTTCTTCATAAGTTCTTTGAAATTGAAGTCTTCAATTTCCATATCACGTTCATCATTTATAAACTGTATTGTATTAAAAGCTGTTGAATCCTCTGCTTTTGCAACATAGTATGTTGGTCTTCCATCAATTTCTTTAACTATGACGTTTTCACCTTTAATGTTACAGTGTTTTTGAGTTGTCCGCTCTCTAATTCTGTGTTGTAAACCGGATCTTGTTGAATGTTAAGTCCTTCTTCTAGAATTTCCTTTAACATTTTTTTTTTACATAAACTGTAATTTTCATACGCCATTATCTGCAATATACATAATAAAATGAAGTCAATAAATTATTGTAAATAATGGTGAAGAGGAAGAAAATAGGCTACCTTGTTTTTCAATATGTGTAGTTAAATTGTTTTTTTTTAGGTTAATAGATTATGTTTTACTAAGTGATTGGAAGTTCACTTTTCCTAGGTTTTTAGTTTTGTATATCTCTTAAATTTTGATATTTTGGAACAACGAGCTTCTCCTTTTTTGTAGCCACCACTCTATTAGGAGCATGGATTATGACACGTGTCGGGTAATTTGAAATTTGGATTTTGAGTTTTATGGTGTGGGCACGTGCAAAATGTGTGAGGGGTAGTTGTTGCATTTTGAAAGGGCATAACACCAGACACACCACAATAGACGGTCAAACTTGGTAAATGAATCGTTAACTAACGATAGGATTACCTAAAGCTAAGAAATGTAAAACTTTGGGTCCAACGCAAATACCCATATTTTATTTTAAATTAGATTTTTTTTATTTTTTTTAATTAGGTATAATCCATTGGGTTTAGAAACCTCTAAGTATAACATATGTTTTAAGCGGGTATTGTATCTCAAATTCAATTCAAATTTGAGTTGGTACCTCTTATGGAGATATTGAAATGTCTTACACCTAGGTACTCATCTTCGATTCATAGCAATATATTGAGAGTCGGGCAACGAACAAATGATTTCTCAACTTCGTGAGTTTAGGAAGTGCGTAATACAATACCAACTTATTGAAGTGGTTCAGATAGATAGAGAGAATAAAGCAAACAAATCGAGGTAGGTATGGTCTTTTTTCTCATTTGTCTAAGAAACTTATTAAGGTGTGGTTTTGACTTCCTGTTGGATAGTTGTGTTGTTTTGAAGTTTTGTATCTTCCTGTTGGTAACTCTGATTTTAGACCGATTAAAAACTCAGATTGACTATATAGACCTGTGGCATCTATTGATATCTTTGTGTTTTCACTGGTTAAACTAAATTTTTAACTTCCTGTGGATTTTTAACCTACCGATGTCATTAAATGTATGAAAATTTGTGTCGAAGTAGCTTTTCTGTGCTAGATCAGTATATTTCTTGATCTTTCTTAGTTCTTGTTTCCCAAATTTCAGCAAATTTTGGAATTGCTGCTATATCTGCTATGAGAATGCTTGGGGTTCGGTCAACTGGTCTATCACTTTTGCTTGAGAAAGGGTTATTTCAACATACCACTTGATTTCACGCCTAAATCTCTTAAATTAAATACGAGATGTGGATATGGACTGCGTCAGGCCAAAACGAAGGTGAAGCTCTTGTATTTGCTTTGTAATTATAACACGATATGAACTTATTTTTTGGCGTTTCTCGATATGAAATTATTTCTATATAAATAAAATGACCACATGCATCCCATCGAAAATAGTTTGCACTACTTAAGAGCATATCCACTATTATGATGGGAGAATCTCTCTTATAAATAAAAGAAATACAAATTATTAAGCCTTTAATCAAACAATATGATTTTTCTGCATGTACATTGATAGACACATTGAAGACAATGTCAAGGTTGTGGAAATGGATTTTGGGCAATGTAGATGGAGTACAAAGAGCAGGAATGACTATTTAACCAATGTTCATGTTGAAAGGGGACATCAAAGATATTGACCACATTGTTATGCAGAACTAAAGCAAAACTGTCTCTGCCACATGTTATTAGCAAAGATGAGCCCTAATGGTTGCAGTAGACATTTTGATGATAATTCAGTGAGTACAGAACAGAGCAGTTCCTCTCACAACTTAAGTGTGTCAAAACTTGATCCAAGTTTATTAAGTATCTTTCAGTTTTGGTTAAAGCTATTATAATAAGAATGCTTTCTAGCTCACCATTTTCATAATCGATTGTGATCTTGTGGTAATTTGTGGTGATTTAGGAGAGTTTATATAATGGAGTTGCAAAACTGCCTCGATAATACTAAAAAAATCTAGACATCTAAGAATGTTGCTGACTGTCTAATTATTTCGCACTACCAATGGTGTTTTTTTTTTAAAGTTCATCTGGTATTTGGCATTATAATACTGAAGGAGGAAGTCACTATCTCATTAATATTTGGAAGACATCGGCCCGTCAAGATTTACATTGTTGAATGTTGATGCATCCACTTATTTATAATTACTCACTTCTTTTTAGAAGGTCGAAAGCTAAACAATGCTATGATACTTAATACCTACTCCAAAGGTGACAAATGACTTATATTTTTTCGATATCGAACACAATATAACTTGAAGTAGTCGTATTTGAAAAGCGAGTGTGCTAATATTATAAATTTAAACTAAAAAATTAACGGACTCAATAGTTACAAACTTTCATAAATAAAAAGCGTTAAACCTCGCCATTAAAAAAAAAATACTATGTGACCAACATAATAAAGTTTTGGTATTAAAGTACTAATCCTCATGGTTTTCTTTTCTTTATTATGGAACTCTACATGCCTTTCATTCCTTTAATTTTTTCTTCGAGATAATATATTTTATCTTTGTTGTGTTTATGATCAACCAAACAATCTAGCATAATATTTTTGAGGATATCGAGTTGATTCTGCTTTTCTTCAACTTCTATTCTTTTCTTCATAAGTTCTTTGAAATTGAAGTCTTCAATTTCTATATCACGTTCATCCTTTATAAACTGTATTGCGTGAAAAGCTGCTGAATCCTCTGCTTTTGCAACATAATATGTTGGGCTTCCATCAATTTCTTTAACTATGACGTCTTCATTGTTAAAGAATAAGTCTTTTGGTACCTTTAATGTCTAAAGTTGCTTTTGAATCGTCCGCTCTCTAATTACGTGGTTGTAGACCGGATCTTGTTGAATGTTAAGTCCCCGCTTTTAGAATTTTTTTTAGCATTTTTTTTTACATAAGCTGTAATTTTCATACGCCATTATCTGCAATATACATAATAAAATGAAGTCAATAAATAATTGTAAATAATAGAGAAGAGGAAGAAAATAGGCTACCTAGTTTTTGGATATGTGTAGTTAAATTGTTTTTTTTTAGGTTAATAGATTATGTTTTACTAAGTGATTGGAAGTTCACTTTTCATAGGTTTTTAGTTTTGTATATCTCTTAAATTTTGATATTTTGGAACATCGAGGTTCTCTTTTTTTGCAGCCTCCACTCTATTAGGAGCATGAATTATGACACGGTCGGTATTTTGAAATTTGGTTTTGAGTTTTATGGTGTGGGCACGTGCAAAACGTGTGAGGGGTAATTGTTGCATTTTGAAAGGGCATAACACCAGACACATCACAATAGACGGTCAAACTTGGTAAATGAATCGTTAACTAACGATAGGGTTACCTAAAGTTTAGAAACGTAAAACTTTGGGTCCAACCCAAATACCCATATTATTGGGACGTCCTAAAGCTAAATCACCTTATTTTAAATTAGATATATTTTTTTTAATTAGGTAGAAGCTATTGGGTTTAGAAACCCATAACTATACTATTAGTGTTGGGCCTGGGCCGAACAAATTGCGGGTATTGAATCTAAAATTCAATTCAAATTTAAATCGCTATCTCTTTTTCCCACGCACTTCCTTTCAAAAGCAGATGCAATTGCCTGTAATGGCGAAGCTTTGGCATTATCATAAATGTCACACTGAAGTTTCTTGGACCCTTAAGAGTAATGGTTTAAACATCATACCATCTTTGTTAGCATCGTAATTCATCGATGCTAACCGCCTCTCCGACATTGTTTTGTGCTCTACCGTGAGTGGTGATAGATTTGTAGTGAAGGTGAGGATCTCGGGATCCTCACTGCTAGGATATTCTTTGAACATGCAGTTTTCAAGCTACCAAATGAAGAGGTGGTTCAATATATGAACTTTTCCTTACATGTTTGAATGACTTGAAGACACACAGGATCACTCTGTTTCTTTGTTTCTTTCAAGCCCATTCTCGAAGCTAAGGCAACAAAGAATCTGCCTTGACAAAAACCATCGGGCCTGTTCACATTCCTCCAGAGTTACGATCAAAGGTTGTTTAGTATCTTCGTAATGAAGGGTTGATGTGATTCTATATCCGTGGGAGCTATATCTACGGTTATCTGATTATGTGGATGTGTTCTGAAGAATTTTATCTTTAGTTTTTTCGTTTAATTTTGTCATTCACATTTTTCGGCTAGGGAGGCCTCGTTATGGAATGGTGAACCACGCCTAAAGTTCTTTGCTTGTTGAGCTTGTGGAATTGCTTATCTTCATGAGAACCGAAGCATCGCTTTTTCGAGAGGTGGTAAAAGCCGATGAAACCGTTTGTGAGGTGTCGGTTTCAATGTTACCTATTTTTTTTTGATGATATAACTATGCTATTTCTTCTCATACCGAAATTGTTTCCGTTTTCGTGTGTTTTGATTCCCTCGAGTATTGTTTGAACCGGTAGCTCGAGCAATGTCTTTCCCCAACCACTTTCGGTTTAAACTTCGCGGGTTGCGGGATATGTATTTGTAACCATTGAAAGCCACTTAACAAAATGCATATGCCTTAACAATAGGTTTCCTTTCAATTTGGTCTTACTCTCGATCTATACTTGAGAGAGTGAGTGTGTTCATTTACAAATTTACCTAGCAGTGTTTGAAGAGAGTGCTTGCTTTCGCTTGAGAAAGGGTTGCCGTTAGGGAGTGGTTTGGGTTTGAGTGTGGCGAGTGTCCGCCTTGCGTTCGAAAGCGTTGAATGAGATTTTTGGTGGGAGAGTGGTTTGGGGTCGAGGGCGAAAGTGTTCTTCTTGAAGGAGAGTGTTAATGAGATTTTTGGTGGGATAGTGGTTTGGGGTCGAGTGGGGCGAGTGATGCTACTATAGCTGTAGCTATGAATGAGATTTTTGGTTGGAGAGTGGTTTGGTCTCGAGTGCTGCTACTATAGCTGTAGCTGTGAATGAGATTTTTGGTGGGAGGTTAATTGTTCCTGATCTTGTTCATGCCGGGTTCTTTGAGCTGTTAACGCGATTTTTGGTGGGAGAGTGGTTTGGGGTCTAGTGTGGCGAAAGCCAGCCGCATACCGTAGTCGTGGAATGAGATTTTTGGTTGGAGAGTGGTTTGAGCTCGAAGTGAAGTGCCGCCGCAGCTGTAGCTGTGGAATGAGATTTTGGTGGGAGGTTAACGTTTCCTCGATCTTGTTCATGCCGGGTTGGATTGGAAGCTTAAGGTTTTGGGTTATCATGCGGATAATGTTTGCATTTTCAATTCCATTATTTGTAAAAACTGTCATGCTACCAATACATACATAAACCGGCAATTATGTATCTATGATTGCAAAGACTGATTTAGGGGTCATACATATGGGGTAGGCTAACACGTGAGGAGCAAAATGTTTTGTTTCAGATGACCTTAGGTGGATTCAAGCAAAAAACAGTTCTTAATGTCATCAAAAGAAAATTCTGAACTACTCAGATATGTCCTAAAATAAATATTTCATTAAGTTATGATGAACTATAGATAATTCAAATTGAAAAACAAAAACATAAATTTGATGGATATAACACTGCTAATCCTCATCCAATATAGAATTCATTTTGAAAAACACTACGCTTAATCCTCATCCAAATGATGAATTATTTGGGATGCTTAGGTAGTCCATATCCCAATTTGGTCCTCCTATAAGCAATGCTTCATTTATTTACTTCAAATAGGCATTTTCTTTTCTCAAGTTTTCAATATCTTGATGAAGTTGTTTTTCTCTAGTATTTGCTTCATGTAGCTCTTCACGTTTAGTAATGACTTCTTTGTGGTTGATGTCTAAAACCTCAAATTTGTATATCTCACTGTAAGAAGCGGATAGCGTCCCTCGCAACAAGATTTTATGAGTCCACTTTCTTAGTTTTGATCGCCCCCGAAAAAATGATTGGCTTATAGGATAATTGGGATTTTTGAAGATTTCTCTCATTATCGGCAAATCTATTATGACATCCGGCACAGATCGGTTGTTTTCAATCTTTGATATGTAAATTGGTTCTCCCCGGATTTTTTCCTTGATTAGAATTTCTCTCAACTGCGCCTTGGGTGAAATTTTGTGTTTTGTTTCATACTCCATGAGCTGCATTTTAAAAATTACATTAGTTTATATTATCCAGAAAATATACAAATCTCACCATTGTCGTGGCATATAGTAATTTGGTATTTTTAGAACATGTAAATTTTAGGTTTTGTTTTATTGATGGATCTTTTACTGTTTTGTAGGCTTTGTGGGAGGATACCAAATGTGTGTCAAAGTGGGCTATAGTGAATAACCGCAGGTATATATATACCACTAAACTTGGTTCCAAAGATTACATAATTTTGATATAAAACATGCATTTTCTTATACTCTAGTTACATATATATACTATACTGTACCTTATACACACACACCTTTCCCCCTTGAAATAAATTTTAAAGCATATGGATGATTTGAAAGTTGATATGTTCTCCTTTGGTATGCTCTTATATTTCATATAATTTCATTAATAATTGTTGTGTTGGATTGATTGACTCAATAGCTTCAACTCGAGACTTGTCTCTCCCCAAATTCCACGGGATTTCACAATATTGAGAAGAATTATAAAGAGGAGGGGTAAGAGGGGTTCCAGGAACAGTTAATAGTGAGTAGTTGTTACACTAATACAGGTCTTAAGTTCAATATAGTTCAATATAATTTTGAATTAAAAGAATCATAAAAACAAACCGCTACAAAGGCTTACGCTAATATCTCATGTGTTTAAACTTTAATATTATCATCAGTTGAATCATAAAAGAGAAATCAACAAAATTATTAAATAAGATATTGGAAAAGAAATAGTTTACCTTATCCATTTTTGTTAACTCTTTCTGAAGCCTTGATTGAATATCTTATACTGCATGCAATGAAAAAAAAGAAAAAGAACTCAGTTATATATGTAAAACTAATGTAAATCAGACTAAAAGAAAAAAAACTGAAAGTTTACCTTTGTTTTTTGTTTTGTGTTAGGAGGATCGTGGGTTTTTTTTTATATATATAGGTTGTTTAGGTTTTATTATGTCATTAGAAGTTTAGTATTAATAGGATTCTTATTAGATATGTTTGTTTAGGAAGTTAAGTATAGATAGGATTCTTTTTGGTAGAAGAAGTCGTTATGTAGGCCGGGAATTAGACCGCACTTCCTTGCTATTCCGTGAGATCTTCCTCAGCAAAGAAGAAGTTCGGGTGCCTCTTTGAGTAGCTGCAGCCAGCTTTGCTCCTCGACCACCCCGATTAACCAAAATGTTAGTTTATGTTTCAAATTGGCACTTCACCACTGAAATGGATATTATCAAGATTAATCAGAACCTTCTATGAAGGACAGTCTTGAACCAAAGCGTGAGATATATAGCTATCAAACTTAAATTTAACAATCCACCAAATTGAAGGTCATAAATACTGTATGCTAAACTACACCGATCAAAGGAGATGTAAATACAACGCATAAATATAAACCTATGGAGAATCTATTCACCTTCACAGCCTTTGGTAAAGTACATCAATAAGGGGCCATACCCTCTCAGATTGAAAAAAATGTAAATGACCTTTATGAAGTTGCAAGTCTGTAAATAATTTAAAATTTGTACAATGATATTAATGTTTTAAACCTTTTGATAACCACATGGCAAACACAATAATTGGACAACCATGACTTTGAAGCAAGTCAAATGAATATCAACTTTTTGAACTTTTTACTCATCTTCAAGTTGCAACCCATCAATTAATCCGAATACGATGGAACATCAGATGCTTATGAGCTTAGCTCTCCCGCTCAATAAATGTTGGTTATCTTGTTTATGCACCTAAGTGCATCTTTTGTTATGATCTCAGAGGCTTAGGTCCTGGGACACTTGTTGGTTCTCAGCAAAGATTCAATTCGCTTCGTGATAAATGTTGTGTGAGTAGTAGTTCCAAAAATATGAGGGATGTTGCATTGATGAATATGCTAGTAAACCGGTCCCGGGTGTGATGTAGGTCGCCTCAAGTCCCACGCTTATCGCTGAGAAATGCCCATTCCAATCTTTTAATCATCCGAAGTGCATGATCCAACTCGGATAGAGATGGATCATATCTTGTTTGATCCAATATTGAGAGGCTGATTTCATTCTCTATCTCTAGTCTCGTTTCACGTTTTTTCTTTTTGAATCATCGGTAATCGGGCTATGCCCCGCAAATCTGATATCCATTAGTTTGTGAGAACACTTTACATTCAAGTTTTGCATAATAATTATCCATTTATAGCCTTGGGATGCAAAATTCATCTGCAGAAGAAGAAGCCTCAAATCCATTCTTGTTGCGCTTGGGATGAATTTGTTCCCCGCCAAGTTGATTTCAAAGTGGCTGATGCCCGACCGTGCTAATAACCATTACACAGTAAAAGGATTCTCAAAACTTGATCTAAACGCTTCTTTGCAAAAGATAATAAACAACCGGTTCTTTTGGTTGTACATCAAGATATCAGACTTTATTATCACCATCGACAATGAGATGAAAATTAATAAGTTTATGGAGTAATTTGTTCATGTGATGTCAGAGTGGTATTGGATATACCGACTTTTAATTGTGCTTTATGTATGTTATGTCTATTTCTATTCAAAGCAAGGACGACCGACCGGGTTGGTCGAATACAATGAGAAGAAAATATTTGAGATCAAACTCAAGGAAATGAAATCTGCATTGACCACCCGTGATAGTAGAGGAGACTCGACATATCTGAAGTCATTGACAATCGCGGAAGCAACGCGGTTAAGGACGCTTAAGCTACCGATGTTGAGGTTGTAACGATTCTATGGGATGTAATTATGGATGTTGTTCGCTGGTCGTGGAAAAATCGCCAATAAAATGCCAATGCTGCATTGCGCCAGGTTTGTGCTTTACCATTTCATTAGTTTTTAGTTGCACCATTTGATTGATTTCTAAATTTTAGTTGGTGTTTTACATATTTTTCTTGTTGTTCTTTTGCGGATTGCTGCATATAAAGTTAATATAGAAATTAGCCATTTGGTGTTATCTTTTGCCACTCTGTAGTCTGGGCATAACATAACAATAGCTTCAATGGGACAAAACCTCATTTCCCTTCACAAATGTAGTTGAAATGTAAATAAATTTTGTTGTCTGGACGTCTGGTGTCACAATAACAATGTTGTTAAAATTATTTTTAAGTGTTTCATATATGTTTCTGACTTGGGAGTAATAAATTTGTAAATAATATTTACACATCCCGCAATTATTTTTTCATTTTGCTCCTGCTATGTTTCACTGAAAAAATAAATAAAAGAAAAGAATAAATCTTTAGGTTTGTAATCGATTCACATTCTCGTAGAAATTTTCTATTAAAAGAGCACCAATGAGACTTCGTCTCATCATACCTCAAGAGAAATTTACTTCGCTTTCAGAGAAGCTCAATGCCTGGAAAACTAACATTGTATCAAAGGATGATTCAATTCAGAAGATGGTTGACATTTCAGATTCAGAGCAATCTAATGGTGAGTCTTCTGTTGCTTCTCAATAATGATGTGTCCCATGGTTAGAGTTATGACGTGAGTCGGAGTAGATAGAAGTGACTATATTAATGTTTTTTGGTTGTTCTTTATATGTTTTTGTTCTTCAAATTAGGTAATGATTTGTTGTGTTTTTTTTCTTGTATATTTAGTGGCACGCGGATCAAGACTCGCAAATGGAATATAAACTTCCTCTGGACTCGGGCAAGATTTGCAGATGCAAAGGGTCCGTATATCCGATAATCTTGGTGATTTGGTGAGTTCCTATTATTCTAATTTTAATTGATATAACTATTTTTAATTGATATACTGAAAATAGATGAACAATAGCCCTTGGTCCTCTTTGATATACGAAAGTTAAATTTATACCACCTAATTGGTAATGCGTTCTTCCACTTTCCTTTCTCAGGCCGTTGTGCTTTTTTCTTTGGGTGGTTATGGAACATATTTAGGGTTCTGGATATGGTACTCAGATGTTTGGTAAGTCGGTCCTTGAGTGTGTGGTAGTCCAGTATTTGTACATATTTTTTGTATCGGTCACCATCAGCTCTTGATATAACTTTGTCATTTAGTTCCAGTTTCATTCTTATATCTAATCGCCTTTCGTTTCAGGAGGAGAAAGCCAATGCAAAAGATCTGCATCCAAAGCTTCGACCTTAACTTTTCAAGATACGGATGCCATGTGTAATTTAAGGTATCTTTTCTAGCTAATTGTTGGATCTGGTTTCCAATAATAGCCGGCGTTTTTTATTGAATATTTGCAAATTTCATGGGTTAATCCCACTTCGTTGGATATTTTTTGGTAGATGGGAAGCATTTTAGAATCTACTTCTCCACTCTAGGAGAAATTCCTCGGGAGAATTCAACCAGGGTTTACGGAAGAAATTTCATTTGAGGATAATAACTGGGGCAAGTGAAACTTCGATATGCTACTTCCCATATCTTCCGTGTAATCAAATAAACTTTTAGATATTGAAAATCTACGTAGGTTTTTATCAAATTTTAGCTCGTTATTCATGCTTCTTTCTACCCAAGCATGATGCGAATGGTATGCTATGAATGGATTGATCGTCATCATAATCCAAGCCCTTCTCCAACCAACTTGAAGTCGGGAATACCCTTTTCAGCCATTTTATATTATCCAGTCCCAAAGAAATCTTTAAGAACTTGTTCTAGGTATATAATATTATTTCTTCTCAAGTACTTCGGATGACTCATAACCTGTTACTTCTAAAATACTTGTGTTATGTAAGGATGAGATGTAAATGCTTATGCATTGTAACTCAAAGGCTTTTTTGGTCAATTGTATTGTGTATATATATATATAAGCTTGCGCACATTCTCTCTCCTCACTATATCGCTCCATTTATAACAAATGCATTTTGCACCTCGAGCAATATGATTGGCTCTTAAAAAATCGGATGGAATAATAATTAGTGAGACCTCCCCAGATTTGTTTAAATCTCCCTAATCTATGCTTAATTTTCTATGGACTCCTCAAATTGAAAATAAAAATAAAAAAACCTTATCCAAATTCTATCGAAAATCTAACTTTTCTCCTCAAAACTAGGATTGTCTCTTATCTTCTTCCCTTTCCCTACCAAGCAACAATTCAAAAACCCCCACGTATTCTAAACACTAATGAATGAGAAAAAAAAAAAAAGATGAATACACTACCTCCGCGGTTACACTATCTAAAACCAATGACACCTTTTTCCAAAACCCAAACAAAAGTTATTCTTCATCTTTTGTTTGGGAAAATACCATCCCGACTTCAGTTCATATTTTGTTTGGGAAAATACCATCCCGATTTTAGTACGTCAGAGTCAAACTTTCATTGAAATTGTTTAATAATGCTTTTTGGATATAGGCATATGTAAGTCGATTGTTATTTTCTAATTTTTAGTACTTGATTTAAACTTTATTGGCATTCTCTTTACTTTTTGTTCTTAGCAAATTGAATTTCTTCATGTTAATAAGACCGAGTTCCCTTTTGTTCTCAGGCATAAATTGTAAAGACTCAAATTCTCGCTAAGGGTATTTTTGTAAATTTTATATTTAACCTAGGGTCATTTATGTAATTGGTCGGTCGGGTTTATATTTCAAACGTACGTAATTTAATGAAACTTAACTCTGAATCATAAGTCACGTTAGGTAAGCGAACCATATGCGAAAATTTGACAAAATGCCGGTTAGCGGCTTTCTGCGTTCGAAACAGGTACGAGTTAACAGCTTACACGCATGAGTGGGTTATTGTTATAGCCTGCAGTGAGATAGAATGTAGGAAATTAAATTTAAGCGGAAGGGGCCGGAAAAATAATCACGACGCGAAGTCTAATTATGCCTTAAGCCTAATTGGGATATATTGGGCTTGGGCCTTAATAACTTAAACCAAAAATCGCCCAACCAAACAAAAAATCGCGACAAACCCAATTCTCCTTCTTCCCCAATTTCGCTATTCTGAAAAACCTAGGAGAGAGAAAATTCATTCTCCCAAATTCGATCGATCCAAACAAAAAATTCAAACACCCAATCACTAACAACAACACTCAAATCAAGTGTGGGGATTCAAAATTTAGTGGAATTTAAGGCCGTAATTTTCTTGGGAAGGTGAGTTTAATTCGTTTCAAATAAATAGTTAGATTCAATTTCGATAGCTTGAGGGTGTATTGCTGAAATTGATTGTATTGGGGGTGTTGAAGGTCGTGATGTGAGTTTGGAAGAGCCTGGAGTGGAGTGAAATAGAGGTGGAGCGAAAACTAAGGAGGATCTTGGTCGACTCGGTAAGAATTATCTATATTCACTTTATTTTAGAGAAGTTATGTTAGTCTAAACTTGTTTAGGATTTGATTGAGTAATGCACTCCATTGATAAGGAACACTACAAGAATTGTTGTTAGATTTAATATGAATCGAAGGGTGTGGAATTGGTTGTAGTTGAAATTTGGACTTGGATTGGGATTTTATTACAAATGGAAATTTGTGTGGGATGGGAGGAGAGTGAATATGAAGCATCCGAAGGGGTTAAGTTACTAATAAAATATATGTAAGAACCGAAATGGCTTGTAGTCGATCGTCGGCAAAGCAACCCTATCGGTGTTCTCAGAACGGTTTGTGGTGGCCTATAGCAGTCTAGAACAAAACTTTTGGTAACTAGAAGGGTAGTAATGCGTTAATAATTACATTAGTGGTTAATATAATCAACTAGTAATTATTTCTTTTCAATTTATGTTGAAAGGAAATATTAGTTGTCTTCTTAGGGTTCTAATAGATTTTACTGATTGGGCTTATATGATTTTATAGGAGTTGGATTTGGTTAAGTGGACTTGATTCGGTTAAGTGGGCTTGAGGAGAACCGAGCTTGCTAAGGTAGGAACCTACATACCAATATATAGTCCGCTTATTTTCATGCATGATTTGAATCGTTTAAATTGTAAATAGATAGTTTTATGATCAACCATGCATGTATATATGATAGTCATGTTTTTTAATTGATTTCCTCGCTATAAACTATATATATATAGATAGCTTTGTGTGAAATGTTTTTTTGAAAAAAAAAAAATCGGGTAGCTGGATTTGGTTTCTTGGTTAAAAAAGAGCAAAACTGGTTTTGGGAAGGGTTCTCGTCTCTTGTCTCGTGAATGAGACGAGAGATGGATTTTGTAATCTTTGGTAAGGATTACCCGGTTGTTTGTAAATATGTGTGAGGTTCGATTGTTCCTGGGATAGAGTTTCGTTGATATTTACGATGATTCGCCGTTTGGGAATCATCGGTTGTCATTTACTATGACCGCCCGCTTTGGGAGTCATAGGTTGTATGTGATCGATGGGGAAATCCAGAACTCACATACAGACCAACAGCTTTAAAAGAAAAACTAAATATGTATCTATAGTATTTGGAAATAACCGGTAATACGAGTATGTATATATTACTATGCTTATCACGAGGGGATTTAGAAAAGGAATTGTGAATTCCTATAAAGAAGGAACTGTTGTCATATTTCCGAAGATGGCAAGTTATTTCTAGGATTCCAACGTGGTGTACACCTTTTGAGGTGGTGGGCCACCTTTAAAGCGGATGCATCACCGGATGTAATCCGGGAATTTTTTCTACTTTTTAGATAACCATGTTTGTATGCGTGTCACTTGTATGGTGATTAGCTTGTGTGAGGTTACATGCTACCTCGATGAGGGTTTAGACGGCGAGATGTGAGAGTTTAGTCCACTCCTAGATGTGTGTCGATCCCGCGGTCTACCGCGGTCGTCGAAACGTTGACCACCGTGAAGTTAGGTGACGTTCGCATATGGGGGTCATGGTGGCCCACCGAGCCCTAAAAGCTTTGGGGATTTTGTGTGTACGAACATAATAACGGCATTTCACCACTGCCGGTAAAATCAGGAAAACAACGGTGCATGGTTCACACCGGAAAGTATTGAACCGAGATTTGCCTCGCGGATCGGGCCGAGTACCGTACCGCACCCCCTCACCATTCTAATAGGATCACGGCCGGGTCACAATAGTTGTATGATGACCGCGGAAAACTATATTTTGAATATTAAAGAAGCATGCCGATATGATTTATGCTAGCTAGTGATTTATTGTATAGTCACGATATTTGGATATTATTATAAAACCCCGCATGTTTTAAATGTTTTGTTATAAGTAGTCTAGTATGGTTATGTGCGCTTTCATCGGGCATAGTTGTTTGCTCATCCTACTTAACATTTCGAGACGAGTTCGCCAGAGGAGGCTTTTCCTAACCCTAGCGATGATGGTTGTGGGGATTTGGGAGGATTCCCTTTATGCTTGACGAGGACGAGTCAAGTTCATATTTTGGTTGTATATATAGAGATAGTCTAGTTCATTCTTTTTGTTGTGTATATTGAGAGCTAGCTCATTTTGGATGTAATACCCATGTATTGGAGTAATAGTTACCTTAAACCTTTTGTGGATATGTGTATATACATCTTGGTTGTTTAGAAAGTGGATTTTGTATATATATATGGTTGTTGGAAGGGTATTATGAAATGTCCAGGTTTATGACAGGTTTTAGGGTTTACTTAATGTCGATTAAACAAAAGGAAACTCTCCGAAATTTCGGTAGAATTGGGATAAATAATCACTCGAGATTCACTCCTAGTCCTCGAGATGTGTGTTGGGTCTCGGGGCATGACATAAATGATCACAAGTATATTATGCTATTCTTTCAGTCCATTGTGTATGGAACGCTCTTGGGAGATCCGGTCAACCTCATGAGGTTCAATGGGTATGATGAATTTTTGAACGAGCTTGACTCGATGTTTAATTTTGGGGGAAAATTGATGGGCTGCGGCACTGGTTGGAATTCTTCGATAACAGAAAAACCAACCCCCCTCGATAACAACTTTCTTCTTTGTTGTTAAGAAAATGAATGGTGGTGGGCAGGATGTAGAAACATAATATGAGGTAAACTTAATTTTTTTTCTCATTTGCATGTATCCTGATATGCTTATTTGCTTATTTGTCAGTTTACATTTGTTATCTGATAATTCAGTTGTAGTTGAGTTTTATGACATTTGAATTGGTATGTAAATTGAATTTGGAATGAACAACTTATTGAACAAGGTATTAACGCAATTCACCTGCATATTCTAAATTGCATTCCCTACATTTGCTTATTTCTCCCTAATCTATTATTAATTTTCTATGGCCTCCTCAAAGTAAAAAAATAATAATAACAACCTTATACAAGCCTGGAGAATTCAACTTAAACTCAGTCAATAAGGTTTGAACAATCAATAAGTCATAGTCACTTCTACTGTAATGAAACTGAGCCAATAAGAACAAAAATATAGCTTTACTCCAAAACTTGGGGAAGAAGAAATCTCTTCCTCAATTCAATAATATCCACATCAAGTAGCTTTTATCTACAAATGATGAGTAGTGTGCTTTATCGCTTCAACCCGATCTACTTTTTGTTTTCCTCGTGATTCTCTTAGAACCCTAAGGTACACAAAGCATAGATGCCTCAAATCTCTCGGGCAAGAGCAAGTAAAATTGAAAAACCCCATTAAAGAGAAATAGAGGCAGCCCCAATCATGTGAAATTGGCAAAGGATATGATGAGTTTAAGGTTTCTTCATTCTCTTCCCCAGAATCCCATATAAACTGCTTTCTGTCAACAAAGAAAACTTTTCAAGCATCTTGCTTTACAACATATTGGGTTTGATGTGAAAAAAGCTTTGTTGAATCGAAACTTGAAATAAACCTTTGATTTCAAGCAAATGTCTGATTTTCACATAACCCTCTCTTTTGTCAATTTTTTTCCCACTTTTTTGTTTAATACTCACTTATTTTAAACATTTTGGAATTTTGAATTTAGTCCCATTTCTACATAAAGATTATTTATTTTACATTTTTTTAGCAATTGGGTATCTTAATTTTTCCTTCTTTATCGTGACAATTAACCTTCTTCTTCATGTCAGTTATGCTTCTCTTATTCTCTTTCTATTTATTTTGCTTCTTTTAATTTTGTATTGTATTCTTAATTATTTGGTTATATATATTCTTATAATTTCTTAAGGTCTATAGCTTCAGGAACTCTTTATGCCAATTAAGCTTTCAAGTTGATTTCCATTATGTTACCCCATGAAAGCATCGCAAGTACCGAAAAATTCAGTTTTTATTGAATGATTGTGTTTTTGTTTCACATTTTGTTTGCTCTTGAGGGATTTATTATGTTTTTTTGTTTTTTGTTTTTTAGTGATATGTCGGTGTAAAAACTGGCGGTATCCAAATTCAATCAACATGTTACACACTATTTCCTGCTTTCATTGATATGAAAGTAGAGCTTAAAGTACCATAAATACATGTTGCAAAGACAAAGTCAAATGTAACAACAAAGGCTAATAGTACTTTGGCTCCATGGGAAATATGGAAGCGAGTCAAACGACATAAGAAAGAGATATCATGTTTTTTCAACCATATTTAATATTACATATTTCAGCCAACATGGCCATATATGCTTTTGGTTTACTTATTATTATTTTTTTGAAGCAATAATACTTTATGCTGATGATATTGCTATATTGAATGGGATTCCTATTGCATACTACCCCATTGCTACATGTACTAACTCATGTTCGTAGCCAATGTTTTGTTGAATGGCGTGTTTAAACTGTTGATAGCTAAATCGGTTTCTTACCCTTATGTTAAATAGTTTTTGTTAAACCTCATGTGTAGAATACCCTACATATTCTAAATCTCACTTTTCTCTTCTTCCCTAATAAAAATGTATTCAACTAAAATAAAAATTCACGCACATTTCTCCAACAAAATTCTTTCTCAATTGAAAACAATAATATTTATTGCTAATTGGAAGCCATTTTTACCAATATTAATGTTGATTCTCTTTTTCCACAGTTGAGTTGTTGTAGACCGACACTTAATTCTTAAGTTGCTACTATGAAGCAACACCTGTTGTTGTTGCAGGATGAAGGAGCAGGTTTTATATTCATCATCTTCTTTAATTCTTTTATTACCAATGACTTTTGAGGTCTAAGATAATCTATTCCACTACCTTTATATGCGGGTTTAAGGTAATCTATTCCATTGCCTTTATATGCGTTAATACAAATTGGGCTTTCATCATGCATATAGAATATTCATCCACCAGAATAGTGTTTTATTTTTGGCAATGAATTGGCCATGTTCTTTGACACCATTAATAAGATTGTGCCATTGGTCACGTACTACCCAGCCCTTTTACTGCACATCGTGGACCAAACATAATTATTCATTTAATTAATCATTCAATGACTCTTGAATTTAGGGTGTACGTAATATATGGAGCTACTCCATGTCGTCTCGCATGGAATGTATGAATTGTATATTCATATTCTATTCAAAATTGCTGAAGCAGTCATCATTCATAAATAAAAAGAGACCTCAGTATCCATAATTAGTCATTCTAGGGCTTTTTGTAGTTTAAGAGTGACATTTCATGGGTGGCCAGAGGCCATCCAATTTTGTTCAACTCTATATTGAGTCGCAATAGTAGGTTGTTAAGTAGATCTGAGTAGCCCTGGGTAAATATGCTTCTTAGTTTTATAGATAATCAAGGCAACATAATATTTTTAAGCAATCCATTCAGGCTACTTAGTTTCTTACCATCCCACTTTCGAAATTTTCAAATGATGTTCCTCAGGGGCAATGATTGAGTTACATGAAAGAGGTGGGAGATCGGAGTTTAGGATTTGGCTCCTTCTATTGAAAAACAAATATGGGATGCAACAACTACTATTGGATACTCATTAAGGTAATCTATCTTTAGTTTATTTTAATAGTTGTTACCATTTCATTTCCACTCCATCTCCCTTAGAGTTAATTACTAATTATTTTTAAGTGTTGGTAAAATATAACGGGACATGAGGTCAGGTAGTAAGATTGCATGAACACATATGTCTCAACATGCGGTTGAGTTCTATATAATAGTACTGATAATTTACCATGTTCCATTGCCTTGGTTTGCAATCATCATATACATTATTTCTTATATTTTTTATTGCTTTCATGTGGCATTTACTTATTTCACCGAAAATAGGTTTTGAGCGTGTCTATTATAATGTCATACTTAAGTGCTAGCTATATAGTAGTACATCTAGATTCTAAAAAACATTTTGTTATTGGAACACAAATCGCCTCAAACAAAGGTACTTTGCACCTGCAAGTCATATATTTACAAACTAATCTCACATTCTCATTTAGTACTATTTTTTCCACCAATGCCCGGGACACATGCACGCCGTTTACTTATAAAATTCTCATAAACATGTCTTTACCCTTTGCATAGACTTGGGAGATCATATATGTTTATATACCATATTCTCTTATCTCTTAATCTACTTACTTGACATCTTCTCATAAGGAAACAATATCTTAATCGACATGTAATTTTTGTTTAGGTTTAGTAATAGATGCACAACATGGTTGTGCATGGGGAGGAAAACCTGAGTTCATAATGACTTCACATCCTCTCCGTTTCTTTTGATGCTATAAACTTCATGTAATTATGTTACATTAAGTGTCACAAATGTTGTAACACATGGCAGAAATAGAAAGTTGTATTTATATTAGTTGAGTGTTGCATATTCATTTTATTCTATGGATGCAAAATCCATGTTTCTTTATGATCGATAAATAAAAAATCGATTTTTATGATCAGTCAATAGAAAATCAGAAGACGTATAACTTACAAAACTATGTTCATGTATAAAAATCCTATTTAGGTAGTGTTTCATAGCTATGGTCATTAGTAAATTACCATATTGAACGGTAGAAGTTTAGAGTGAATATGAGTGGTATAAAAGTCCTATCTAGGTAGTGTTATTTCACAGTTGTGGTTAGAAAAAGTACCAAATTTTATGTTTCCTTTTATTTCATTACGTAAAAAAAAATACAAAAAGATTAACATTTTCCTCATGTAATAATAAGATTTATGTATAAATAAAAACATCATCATGTATAATTAATAAATGTTCATTGGCTTTATAAAAGCCAAATATCCCAACAATTTCCCACTTGCTTTCAAAACCACATTGAGCAACTACTCTAAGACCTATTATCCATGTGACTCTCAAAAGGATTGATAGGCAAAACTTTAGTAAAAGGGTATGCAAGATTCTCAGTTGTAGGAATCTTTGTAACTGCAATATCACCATGCTGCACAATGTCACGTATCAAATGATACTTACGCTCCACATGCTTTGACCTCTTATGATACTTAGGCTCTTTGGATTGAGCTACTACACCACTATTGTCACAAAATAATGTTATAGGGATCTGTGCTTGAGGCACTACTCCTAATTCCATAAAAAACTTCTTAAACTAGACTACCACTTTTGCTGCTTCACTAGCCGCAACATACTCTGCTTCTGTAGTCGAATCTGCAATACATTGTTGTTTTACACTTCTCCAACTAACTGCTCCACCACCAAGTGTAAACACATATCTAGATGTAGACTTTCATCAATCGTGCTAAGATTTTACCAACTATAATTGATGTATAAATATGGTGCACATAGAACTCTTAAAAGTAATAGCCAACTAAAGTTCAAGGCCAAGTGACCATGCACAAAAAATGCAATTCTTGGATGTTACAACTTACAAAGTAATATATAGTTTGGAGTAGATACATAAACTAAAGTTTATTTACCGTCTATGATATAATTTGTTTATTAAATTTTGAAAGTATACCCGCCTAATTAATGTTCCAAATTATTGTTTGTTAATGGGTAATTTTTTGCAAATGTTAATTAAGATGAAATACTTCGGAACATTCAGCAACCATGATTGTATTATCATGACTTCATGTCGATTATTTATTTTTGAGTATGTTCAATCGAGAAAAGAAAAAAAAATGATTTATTAAGAAGAGATTCATTGCCGGAGAAGGGTTATCTTACTCCCATGAATGAAATTGTTTAAATTTTTGTTGTTTGAATTTTTTGAATTCATGCTATGCAGAAAATTTTAAGTAAATTCAAAATGTTTAGCAAAAAAAATTATTTCATTTAACGGCAGAAATTATGGCTAAGTTCAAGACGAGGAGAATATGAATAGATCAGTTAAAGAGCTTCATCTCTTAAAGTATAAATGTCTTGCATAATTATTTATTGCTTATCATTTTCTTTATTGTTTGAAGTCTAGGACAAAATCTGGCAAATAATTGGCGCTGGAACTTTGACCAATTAATTTACTGTATGAGTTTTTATATATTTTGGAAATAAGATTTTTGATATATAATAATAAAATGAAAAAAATATATAAAAACGGTCTCCGTTCAAATGAAGGGAAAAACTTAATATATATACAATTGTTAATTCATCATCGCTCTAAAGAGTTGAACATTGTTAAAGATTTGCAGCACATTGATTATAACTATTAGGGCGATCAAAACAGACCTAGTTAGGCATATTATGTTAGACCCAGAGGAAAAATAAAATAAAATAAAATACCAGTTATATATTTAATACCATATTGAATGAACTATTAGCTAGTGAATGCGTGATCTTCAACAAAATTTTGAATGAGCTTTGGTTCTCCTGGATCACATTAGATTCAAAAGTCTCAAACATGCAATTTCTATAACACTATGATTCAATGCTAAATACATATCATAAGGAAACATTCTTTCCTTCTGTACACCTATATCAAAAAAAGCTAAATACATGGTTCGAACTGGAGACATCTTGCATGTAAAGCAAGCATGATGACCACTACACTACAACAACTTCATCACATCTAATAAATTTTGTGGTAATATAGTACATAAATTATATATAAGGTGCAACCTCTAGAGCAAGTTATCCTAGTTCCATAATATAACAATGTTCTAAGTTATACATAGGTATCTAATGATAGTTCTTTGAAAGTGTGAATCTTAGATAGGAACCATAATTTTTAGCGGTCCTGTTTGTCTTTCTTGGGTGACCCTAGAGTATATGTATAACTTAGGAAAATGTGCAAATTTATTCTAAATCTTATGTGAAGAAAAACCTTTGAGTGGAGAGTTGTTATGGATTCATTCCCTTTGTGTTAGAGGTAGAGAGGCCAAGCACTAACTTGCAAAGCTGCTGGTGCATTAGTGCTAAAATCCAAATCCATAATGAGCAAGAGCCAGTCCTATTATACACAATGCAACAATGACAATATATAGTTAGACAAACCCAATACATATACCAGTGTCATATCGAGAACAAAAGAGTAATTAAGCAGAGAAAAAACACTTATTTTTTCATTATAAAAATTTGATAACAAATTATATAGATGTTATCTTTTGAGAAAGAAGCTTCTAAGAGTTCTAAGCATCTATAGAATTGTAAACAATTAGGTAGTGTCCAACACACTGAAGTAGATCCCTAACTAACTAAAAAAACGTATTTGTTGCCTATGATAGCTTATATGTAAACCAAGTTGTTTGAGAGGTTATTTTAGGATAGATTCTTCAATGAAGGAAGCATATACTTTCTTTGTGAAAAATGAACAATATAATTTCTATCTTCAATTTGTTCAATAAGAATTAGGGGGTGTTATACATTTACATCTATGAATAAAAAAAGAGGTTTAAATGTTGATCCTTATTAACCCTAGCCGTCATTTCTTCCGACAAGTTTTATCAAAAAGGAAAAACAAATGCTTCGATATAAATTTATCTTTCTATTAGGCTCCCAAACTTGGTCTTAATGTGTCAATGTCTAAATGCATGCTTAACTAACCTTTCAGCTCAAGAACCTTATACTAATGTTCTTTTCTTGTCCATCCTAAAAGCGTGTCAATGAACTTGAATTTTGAGATCTTCAGATCTTGCCTTTCCAAGGGCAACATTTGAGTTAACTACCCAATACTACATTTTAGTATTTCTTTATCTCTGTGCCTTGTTAATGAATTTGTGTTGTTGCTCACAATTGTCTTACCACATGACAAATAGAACCCCAGTTAATGTTGAATATGAATCATAGACTATTTTAAATATTCTTTCCAGTTTAGTAATTATTTAAATTTGTAGTAATAATCAAAAAAATTATGTTTTGTAATTCATTGAGAAAATGACAGCATATGGATATAAACTTTCACCTCATAATGTGTTTGTACTTTTGATCAGTTGCATAAAAGCAACAGTCTTCTCTCTTGAACTAATTACCTGTTATGATCTCGCGCATTTTCTCTCTCCTCACCATATGCCTCTATTTTCTTAACAGATAAATATTAGAGACTCCTAAAAACTACGGTGAGTTTGTAAATTAGAGAAACCTCCCCCCATTTGTTACTTTCTCCTTCATTTTAATCCAAATTATTAACACCTCCCCAAATTATGCATTTTGGTTTTTTCTATAATCTATATCAAACCTTCCCAAATTATGCATTTTGATTTTTTCTATAATCTATATAAATCCTCTTTCTTATTGGTATAGGATATTTGATCTATTGTACCTGCATTTGTATTAGGATATGGCACTTGGTTGTTGTTTGGAAAGTGTGAGAAGTGGTGCGTCGATGGCGAAATGAACAAAGACCCATTGTGATTAACTAAATTAAATGGTGCACACAATTTTAGTTTCAAAAGATATGCATACCTCTGAATATTCTGAATATTTTTCTCAGAAATGGGCTTGACAGATGTTGTAGTTTTCTTTATTTCAATTTTTGTGCACTTAAAGCAATAAAAATAAGGGGAGTTAACATGATAAACAACAAAGTGACTACTCTAAAAAGTTTAAAGAGAGATCAACTACTATATACCTACAACTACACTAAAAGGTTACCTAACCAATGCTTTCAGACTCAGAATCTTATCAAGAATGTAGCACCTAATTGTTTCACACAATCATTATCTTTTCTATTTGGTATCAACATTTGGCATCGAAGGTAAGCCTGAGGGCATTATAACTTGTAAGTTCGCATGTAAAATATATCCACTGGTTTCCTAAATCCTGCTAAACAAAAATTCGGATTTTCTACTAATATCTCAGAATTACCTGACATTTTTTCATTGAGTATTGCACTACTTGACATCTTGTCCACAGCTCTAACAATAGTAGAATATTTTTTTTTACATGAACAAAAATACTATCTATGGTCACCAAACCCAGTTGAAAGAGTTGGAAGTCTTCAGAAATAGTTTCACTGCTTGTCGAAAGCATCCCTTCGAAAGTAACAACTTCCATTCTACTTTGCCGGCTACATTGGTAGTTATTTTTCCAATGAATTAAGTTGTGAGTAGAGACATTACATAACTTGTAGTAGCTCTAACAGTAATATATCTTTGAGTTCCCTATCCATTTGAATAGAAGAGCTTTGTTTATGCGTTAGCACCTACAAAATTTGTGGGCATGCCTGTTTCTAAAGAGATTAGTAACTCGATAGTGTGCAAATGGGGTTTGAACCCCAGACCTCTAGTATCATCACCTAAAGGTTTTACCAACTAATCTAGCTGACACTTACAACTGAAATGGGATACCATAAGTGAAAAGAACAATTGTAAACAACAGCAGGAAATAAAAGACAATAATAAAAAGTAAACACCCTTATTAGATTTTACCAAGTGATACCATCAAACTTGAAAACTGGTTTGAAAGGGTCACCATGGTTTGAAAGAAAATTTTAAAAATTGGGGGACAAATGGGGAACAAAAGCTTACATCCTTAGAAAATTTTTAGTACTGTGTGTTGTGTCCATGCCATTACTATTACTCCAATGTTTCCAACGTGCATTTCTAATTAATCAATGTCCTTACCATGCATACTATGATAACTTAAGTTGTCAAGGCACCTACACTAACTTACAATCCCCTTGCAACTTATGTTGTTAAGGTACCTTCTAATAAATGAAAAACCAAACCAAGGCAACATTGACAATAAGCATATTATCCAAAAATAAGAACAAAATCTGTACAAAGCAAAAATCCATCCATCTACTAATGAATAAGGTATCTGTTTTACGTGTTGTAAATCAATGCCCGATGAAGAAGCAATACCTGCTACATGTGGTTTAAGGTTCATGCCAACGTGGTAAGTCATGCGCCAATCAAATATCTCCTTGAGTCCCTTTACTACCACCACCTGCGACATTAACAATTGAAATGATACTCCTAGGTCGGATAATTGAACTTAATATAATAGGATCAAATTAAAATCTATCCACGTTAATGATAACCAATGGGAAGGAAAAATGTCGCTACCCCAATTAACAAAATCTCAAACCTCTACAGAAGTTTAAACTCCAAAACCCAAATACGAGTATTACCTTAATGCTAATTAGCAAAGCGATCTCCCTAGCTTCATGTCATTGGTTTTGCAATAAATATTGGGATGGGAGGATAAAAAATGTTCATGGAGGTCTTGGGAAATGGCGGGTATGAGGGACAAAGTTTGGGTTTCCCAATTCCATTTTTCAAGTGCATTATTTAAATAGTAGACTGAAAAGACTCATAAGAAGTGTTTAAGATGTTCTACTTTTTTTAATGGGAGTTATGAGAGATCTGAAACGGTGCGTTTCACTTCTTTAAAGTTCAAAGTAAGGAATAGAAGGTTTAGAAGATGAAGGCTTAACTTTAGGTTACAATTATGAAAATTCATGAATGTATTATGAGATTTTATTATTCGACTTAATTGTGATCCCGATCCTTTGAATGTTATTGGAGAAAACAACAATAATATCACTTTGAACGTACTCGGTCAAATTCATTTGTTCATGAAATATGGCTACTCTTAGTTTATTGCTATCAGTCCAATGAAATGATTTTCAAACTTAAATAGACATCAATGCCGTCAAAGATGGTTGCCACAGTACAAAGCTTCCTATAAACAAAGAACCTTCAATTAGTACAATAATAGAATTGCAAAGATGAAATGAAGTTCACTATGAAAGTTTCCCCAAAATTTGATAGCACTCACGCATTACATACACAAACAAAATGATAAACAAAAGTAGAGATCTAATACATTTTTTTTTTTATAGCCACCATCATATCCTAATCACCAAGATTGCAATAATAGACGATGAAGATGTTATAAGAAGTCCAATATAATTGTGTGTAGAGGCACCAAATTATTTGAACTTAAGGACATCAGTTGAAATGTTGTAGCTATGAACACCGCTCTCTTAATTACTTTCTAAAGTGCAACTCCTAAATCTCAACCTAATCTGACTTTGCCTTAACAATCCGAATTAACAACTCAATATCATTCGAAAGCCTAGGAAATGTATATGTAGTTTACGATGGATTTTTTTAAACCATACTGTCTATAATGGACATCTATATTCAAATATTTCCACTTCAATTGATTTCTAAAATCTTGGGAAATGAATACAGGATAACTACATATTATGGATCATTGGATCACAATATGTTTATTGGATCATAATTCGAGTTCCATGCATATTATCAAAATTCATACATATGATAATAATCGCAATATCCTTCAACTAATTGATGCTAAAGGTAGAGACAACTAAAGAAACTAATTAATGCTAGAAAGAGACAACTAAAGGAAGACTAACCTAACAACTCAATAATGTCATATAAGAGGACACAATATAACAAATAACTTGTTCATAAAAAGGTTTCTTCGAAGCTAAGAACTCACCTATCAGTGACTCTTCATGAGCTATTGTTAAATCCTTTGCATTCAGTATTAGCTCCAAAACTGATTTTTGTAATGGTCCTAAACCCAAGAAACATTCGATCAAAATAAAATGTTTAGAGCAGTGAGCGAGATGTTTCGGTTATTGGAAATCCTTCTTCTTCAAATAGATTTGATAGATATGATACTGCAGCAATGGTTGAGGTTTTGTTTCTCCTTTGGGTTTTTAATTACCTATTTGCCCCCAACATACAATTCAAATTTTGTTAATCAGCGAAGGACTCCTGCATATGTGTTTTCTTTGACTAAATATGATAAACTTCTCAAAATTTCCAAATCAGACATTATTGATTTACACAAAAAGAAGGATAAACAAATTTAACAACCTGATTTCAATTATACTTGATTTTGCAGAGATAAAAAATTACAATGAAGTTCTACTTTTCTGAAAGTTGTTCAAATCTCAGTATCTCACTTAAGGCGACAATAAATTCATAAATAATAGTTTAGTATGTGGCTATTAAAATTGATATAAGTGGCTATTAGTGCCCTTTCTTATTTTCAAAAAATTTGACCCTAGCTAGTACCATTAAGAGTTTTAGTAATATTAAACATATTACACAAAAAAAAAAAAAAAAAAAAAAAAAAATGAAAATGGGCGGTACCTAGAATGAATAGGAGAAAGAAGCAATAATTGTGAGTTGAGTTTTTTGTTTTTGTTTTTCAGTTTTCTTCTTGACTACGAAAAAAGAAAAACGATATATTTATGTATGCAATAAGTGAGAAAATACCTAAACAATAGTGGATGACATTGATCCTTCGCATTTGAATAACTCTGCAAAGGCGCATCTTTAACTGGAAACAAAAAAAAAACACCTAAAATCAAATGAACCTTCTTTAATTAAGTACAAAAATGGTTCCTCCAAATAAGAGCCCACAATACAATCAATGGCTTATTCAAATATATAGAATTCAAGACAACCAAAACCTGTTTCCATGTATGAGTAGCACTGTCAAATCTAATCTATCAGTATCATTATTTGCAGAATAGGTATCATTTATCAAAGAGTCAAGGACAGCAAATGATATACTAACATGTGTGAGTGATAATTACCCTATTACATAGATATGCACCACACAGTATTCCCCTGAATTTGAGAACACTAATAGATGGATATGCACCACGGTATCTTTTCCCACATAACATAATGCTAAAAGGGAAAACAACAAATAACTATTGAACACATGCCTAAAACACATACCTAAAAGAAGAAATAAGCATAGTGTTACACTTTCAGTTTCAACTTAGCATAGTGTCGATTGAGATGAAACCAAATAACCTTATTACAAAATAAAACCAATCCGTCGAACGGGATTACATACTTCTTGTATGACCCTTAAAAAATTATTGATCAACAATGATAATTACTGACCAACACTATGCTACTCAACTTGATCAGGCTTAGATTGAAAGATCTTACTATCCATTGCAAAGAAATTCCCTACCCAGAGAAAAGCAAAATAATTTTTAATCTAAGCTTAACAAATGAAAGATAAGAAGAACAGTAAAGAGAATAAAATAAGTGACCGTTGAAGAAATCAACATATAATTCCAAGTGATTATACTACACATGATTTTGGTTACACATGATTTAGGTAAGCTCTAATCATAAAAATTCTAAACAGTGAAATATAAAAATACAAAACTAATAAGAGTTTCACACTATTAAAATGGGTGTCATCCAATGACAACGCGATTGCATGTAAAACTAATAAGAGCCCAAAACTGTAGTTTTAACCCTGTAACAGACATACTTTTAGACCAATTATGTGAGTAATAATTAAGAGTTAACGATTCACGTGTTTTATGCATTCGGGCTCAAAGTCCATTATGTCGAGAGAAATGTGCCACTTTAGCGAGATAAAGGAGCAAAGGTCGGTTACTAAGGAGTTCCGTGATTAAAGGCCAAGATTCAAGAAGAAAAAGCCTTTCTAAAGCCCGGTCAAAAGCTGAAAAGTCGACGCGGGTAGAAACAGCACACAAAGTCAACAGAACTTCCGAAGGCCATATCTTTGGACTCAGACCTCGGAATGGGGCCTACCTTATGTCAAAACGACCGGCTCGGAAAGAGCTTTCCAATGGTCTAAGCCTTGATCCAATCAGAGAAGCAAAAGTGGACGAAAAGTCTGTTAAAGCCAACTACAGCTGAAGAGGCCTTTTTGGACGGAAAGAATTGGGGTTTGGGCCTGATTCTCTGGCCCAAAACATGGCTCCAAGCCCATGCACGATTTTTGGATCGGAAAGTATAAAAACCAAAGCTTAACTCTTTGTTAATGGTAGATTTTTAGGTTAGAAAATAAAGGAGCTTAGAATAGAAAGTAGCAATTATAATAGCTTCTAGATCTAGATTTAATTGTTTTTAATTAAGTTTAATTTCAAATCCAACTCTTGTTTTAGATTAAATTCTTAGAATCATTGTTCTTAATTAGTTGATAAATAAAATAGCTAGTTTGTCAATTTCGATTCTTGTCATTTACATTTGTGTTAGATCTGATTTCATTTATTACTTGTTATTCAATTCTTAGTTATTAATTAGATTTTAATTATTGTTTAAATTAGATTAGTAAATTTCAATTCTTTATATTATGTTTAGTTTTAATTTAATCGGAAATGATTGCGTAATGATTCTCGGCTAAACCTCCATTAGAGGTGGTTGAGAAGCCTTGATAAAAGCTTGATTTCGACTATCGTAAAGTCATCGTAATTTCCTTTCCACTCTAGAAACGATTAGTTCACCATGAGAATGGGTTTAATCGTTCACATGCTAGTTATGAATTGGTAGAAATGCCATGTGTAATTAGGGATTAGGATGAACCAATTGTTTTTGGCAGATTCAATTCGGATTCTGACGATTAAGTCGTTAATAGGATTAAGTCGAGTTAAGGTGGAATCAATCCCCCTCTAACTCCTTATCATCGAATCAGCGTAGCATTCCCTTAGTTGTTCTAATAGTCGACTAGTGCATCTTGTGGGTAGTTGCATCGTAGTCTAGTTGCCCCACTTAAAAAATCTCATTAGACTTTAGAGTTAAGAATACTTACGTAGAGAACATTAACATCGCGGAAGGACTAGGAGTGGAGCGAATCACTCTACTCCACTATATCTCATAGGATTGAGAGTAGAAATCTTTGATAATATAGGCATCATAGGATAGTTTTAGTTTTACTTGCGTTTGTAAGTTTTCATCGCTTTATTTAAGTAGGTAAAAACTATTCAATTTTATGTTTTATCAAATGCATTTGCCATCTTAGTTTCACTTTTCGTATTGTTTTAGTAGAGTAAATACTTTTCTTAAAGTCCCATTTTCACCCACCCACCCTGGTTTGTTTCATCTTGTGGTTTTCGATTCATCGTTGAAAAGTTCGGACAAAAATACAATGTAGCGACCGGCTATAAAGGAGGCGTGCACAATATAGCACTGGAACAGCGACCGTCCCCATGTGGGCGCGACCGCCCTAAAAACAACTTGTAATTTGAAAATTACCGGATAGCGACCAGCTATCTGGCGCAACCAGCCCTTTGTTAATTTTTCGAAATTCTACGGTTTGATTTCGAACTTTGATTTTTCAAATTTTTTGGTGTTCTAACTTGTTATACACACGAACAGCGTAAACAAGGCGCTATTCATAAGCGAAGCAAGGGCCAATCGGTATTCCTTTCTTCCACACCTCGCGTCTCTGTTAGAGGTTTATACTAGTATATCAGAATTGTTTGGAGTGTTGGCGTGTTTAGCTAAGTTTGGTCTTAGCCTTGTATGAGGTTAAGGTGCGGCGAACAAAACACGAGCGTAATTACACAACAACGTCAACAAACAAGTCTATCTAGTATACCACCCACTACACCTCTAGCTAATACTTCACACACACCACCTGATATAATGGTGAAGAAAAGAGACTCCTCTCGACTTCTACAAAGCCTTGGCGATAGCCCCAAATCTTGCATCGTTCTAGCGGACCGATTGGGGATTTTCGAATCCCCAAATATTTTTAATTTGTTACCCGTTTTTCATGGATTAGACCATGAAAAACCTTATCGGCTACATCGTAGGATTGAACAAGTCCTAACAACATTCCACCATCCTACGGTTGGTGCGGAACAAATTAAACTAGGGGTATTCCCTTTCACCTTAGCCCGATAAAGGCGTCTTGGTTAAGCACTTGGCTGGCCCCTAATTACGTGGACTCGTGGGCTAAACTAGTTCAACTATTTATGGAACATTTTACCCACCCTTTAAAGGCGGATGAGATGCTTTCCAAGATTCATTTCTTTTCGACAAAATCCTTATGAATCATTTTCGGAGGCTTGGAATCGTTTCACCAATCTCCTTATAGAGTGTCCACATCATAACTTAGCGAAAAGACATGTTAGTTCGTGCCTTTTTCAAAGGACTTCTACACCACCATAAAGAAGTCCTAGACATAATGAATGGGGGTAGTTTCTTAAGTAAAGGAGCCACCGGAGGCTTATAAATTTTTAGAGGATCAAACTAAGTGAAATAACAACCGGGGGGTAGTGATGATATCCACCGCTCCGCTAGTTCATCAAATCTGATTAAGGCGCCCGGTATGTTTGAAATTAAACCACGATCCCGAGCTTAAAACTCTAATCGAATCACTCACTAAAAAGGTAGAGGCCATTTCTATTCAAAAAGCCTATCCCGTCATGAATGTAAATTCAAATCCTTGTAGTTTGTTGGAGCCACTGAGCATCCGACTCCCATTTGTCACATAGCCTATGAGCAGGGCTTATTCCATTAATAGTGAACCTAAGCAGCCCCTTGGAGACAAAATCCCAACTTTGGTTGGAGAAATAACCAACACGTCACACCTCCGAGGTACAATAATCAATATGTTAGGCCAACACAAAGTTTTAACCAAGCTCCACCACGACAAGGGCGGGGTCAAGGTAATTTTAATAATTATAACAACCAAGTGCAACCTCGACAAGGTCAAGCACAAAGTCAAGGTAGTTATAATAATTATAATGCTAATAAGGTATCGTTAGATAAATAATAACTATCAAAATCCACCCATAAATAATTCCGTGAAATAGTTCGGTCCACACCACCGTGACTACTACACCCACATGGCCGGATCGTCTTGACACCTTCATACAAGTGAGCCAAAAACTTTTCAAACCATGGCTCAATCTAACCAACGGATTCTACAATCCGTTAATAATTTAACCCGGCGGTTGGCTCAAGATAAAGCCCAACCAAAAGGTGTGTTTCAGTCCGCGAAATACCTAATCCTAAAACAACAAATACAGCCTTTGAGGTAACCGATAATACTAGTAATGAATATGAAAATGTAGGTGAGCTAAAGGCCATCACCACTCTCGGCGCGAGTGGTTGATAATAAAGTAACTATGCCTATAGTTACCCCACCGATCGCCCTACACCTGCTATTTTACTAGATGCGAAATAGAAGAGCCTACCTACCTTTGTAGAGGTACCGGTTACAACCTGACCTAAGAAAGAGAAAGCCGCGGTTAAACATCCGGTGATACCATTGCTAAATATAAGCGAAACCACCGTTTCCACAAAAATTAGCCGTGTTAACTAGGGATACTAATTATGAGGAGATTAGGGGCGTTTTCAAGAATCTAACTATAAACCTTCCCTTCCTCGAAGCTATTAAAAGCTACCACACCATGCTAAGTTTCTTAAGGAATTGTGTACTACTAGGCGTAAGAGCAATATACCAAAAGCGCTTTTAACGCGGAACAATTCCCAAGTCTATTTGAACATAATGGAATTGTTAAGTACAAGGACACGGGTATCCCTCTTTGTCTGATGCACCTTAGGAGATTCTTATCGACGGCGTTATTAGACTTGGGGGCTAGTGTTAACTTACTCTCGTTTTATTTGTATAGACAAATAGGTCTGGAGGCGAGATGCAACCCACTAAAATGGCGTTGCAATTAGGCGATCGGTCTATTAAGTATCCTAAGGGTGTCGTCGAAAATGTTACGGTAAAAATTCAGGATTTCTACTATCAGGTTGATTTTTGTCATCCTCGTCTGAGAAGTGGATTAGCGACTCTGTCGATCATTTTAGAGGCGTCCTTTCACGGCGAAACGCCAATCGCGGCTCATTAATTGCGCGATGGTTCAATGTCCATGTCTTTTGGCCATCTTGTTGTTGAAGTCAATGTTTTAAAACAAAGACACGCGTTTACCCGATTAGATACATGGATGGAGAGGTTAGCATGATCGAGAGCTTTGCTCGAGATTATTTCAACAACACGTTCCTTGATAATCATATGCCCAAATTTCTTTCCTTTGGAAGTTCAGGACTCCAACATTTTCATCCCTACACTAGTCGATACACATATTACGGATGAGAATGACATAGATGACTTTCAAAAGATATAAAGGACTATCAAAATAAGCGTGGATATGACCAATCTAGATGAGGAATTCCATGAGTTTTTAGGCGGTGATGATTCACCCTATCAAGAACTACTTTGCACAACATCCACCTCGACTCCCCTCCTTCCACCCTTTCAAAGGAATCTCGAGTTTGCACTTTCGATCCTGTTATTTCTTACGTGCTTCATAATTTTTAAATTCACCTAGTAAACAAATGCGAGGAAGACAAAAGCGTTTGACACCTTCATTTTCGGACTTGAGGCGGTCCCTAACTACACCATGAATGAGTTTTGTGCTAAACCCACATCCTCATTGTTTACATACTTTCCTTCTACAACTTACCCATATCCACCATATTCTCCACAACCATTCACTCTTCCACACTTATTCACTAGGACACTCTCTCGTTCAAAATGAAAAAGAAGGTGCATGCTCGTTATGTACTAGGGTTATCGACTTAGCTTTCATTTCACTAGGTTGCGTCATAGGAAATCTTGGTGCTTGATTGTGTTTGGATATATTTTCTGTGATATTTATTTATGGAATGATCCACAATTATTTCGGTTGTTGATATATGATAAACTGCATGTTCATACATATGTTTAGATAAAGTCTCGAGTGTCTGACTATAAACGACTCAACTTTTGTGTTTGGTGCAATTCCTTTCATTTCCATATATTGGTGAGTGCACCATTAAGGTAACCGGGCCCTCCCTACGGAGTGTGTGGCTGTAAGTACGGATCCTAAGTCCACGATTAACATAATTCACGTTTTCCACTCTTGCATGTTTTTCCGGATTTTTGAGTCATGTTTCTCTATGGGGGGAATTATGTCTTTGTTGTTTATTGTTTTTCTTTTTAAAATTAAAAAAAAAAAAAAAACATGCTAAAAACATAGTAATATAGGAAGTCTCGGGAATCGACTTTAAAAGACCGGCTGCTAAAACAAATTTTCTAAGCCGTTGTAAAAATTTGTTTGGGGGTCAAGTGTTAAATGTTCGATCCTAGAATGTTTATGTCTCATTACAGTTGCTTAGGCGTTTAATTGTATTATGATTCGGGTTGACATAATCCATGAATTTAGAGTTCAATTGTTAAGCATAGCGTCGTCATACCGCGCTTCGAGGCGTTTTCCACTATCTTATATGTCATTCACGGTCGGAATAGAGTGTTTTATGGATCATTAGATTGGAAATTCTCTCCTGATCATTTCCATATCTCATTCGCAAAAAAATCGGACCCGATAGCGAAGTGACAATTTTGATTTGAAGTTTATGCGAAAAAATCGAAAAATTCACAAATTTCGATTTGGGCTTGGGCCCAACCAGCGCCATCGGCCAGTAGCACCCGTGCCCTTACCTTCACCATCGGGTTCATCGTTTTTTTTTACAAACCGCCATTAACAAAGCTTCAAACAAAACCTAAAAAAAATAATAATAAAAAGACAACCCTAATTAACCCGCCACAATCAATACCCAACCCAAATCGACTCAACCGCGCGCCCCACAACCTCCACCGATTTACATCAACAAAAACCACGGAAAATCAAAATAAAATAAAATTTTTTGGTGCTGTGCCGTCCACCACCACTGTTTGTTTGTTTCAGTCGGTCGATACAAATTCCACCACCACATCCCATTTAAACCCCACTACATTCCAAACACTAAAATGGCTCAACAACAGCGTCGAATTTTGCGGAGCAAGCTTTTCTTGGCGACCACAGCGCCGTTTTACGGTGATGAAATGATCGATAGAGACTAGAATAGCTTGTGGTACTTTCGGTGAAGCCCTATTACCCGAGGACTTAGTCGGATGGTTCTACAATCTGAGGGAGTTGGAAGAGACTAGGATTTTTGTTGTGGTGGCGAAGAGGAGGAAGGAAGTGACTCTTGGGTTGTTGCTGAGATTCTAGGCATTCCGCCTAGAATCCATCCGATGTCGCGTTGCGGGGAGTCCCAATATAATGGGGGTAGAGCCATTGATGAGCGTGGCGGTTACAAAAGGAACTACAATGCGAGATCGCATTGTGTTCGCCGAGCATCCCTTAGGACCAACCCGGTGGCAGCATTTCGATGGATTGGTCGGGCGATCTGGGGAAGGAGAAGGTCGGCGACATCGGCTGAAGCGCCTCCACATCTTATGGATACGCCGAGAGCGAAATCACGAGTTACGTATCTTGGAGTTTTCGCTTAGCATGATTAGGGGAGTAGGGAAGTCTATTGCACCTCTCCCTGTGTTGATAACCAAGATCATCTTTGAAGTTGAGAAGCGGCTCGAGGCCCGATAGGACTTACATCACCCTACACCGTAACCCTCGCATCTATAAGGAGTGTGTCCAACGAGTTTGGAGGTTGCCTGAGGATCGGGTGGAGGATGAGGAAGATGGTGGAAACGAGAATGACGAGGAGGTTGGGGGAAACGAGAATGCCTCGGAGGATGAGGAGGACTTGACTTATTTTGACGCGGATGCCTTGGAGAAGTGCTAGTCAGATGCAGAACGCATGGCTGTGATTCATCGTGGCATGTGTTCGCTCAACACTATTTGCGAAGACCTCCGGACTCGACAGGCAACGATTCATCATAACTTCGAGATCCGTACACAGAGAGAGGATGAGAGGTGGGAACAGATTAGGGCCGAGCTAGAAGCTCAGCGCCAGTTCTGGGAAGAGATGCTTACACGATTCCCACCTCACGGGGACTCTCCTTCTGAGGACACACCATCGAGGCCGCGGCGTCGTCGTAGAAGGGCGAATGGTCTTTGGCCCATCAGGAGCCTAGGAGCCATCTCCGGACCGTGTGCCCTCCGCTACCAGTACAGGAGTGGTTAGGGATAGTATCGTTTGATGTTCTATGTTTATTTGTAGTTTCATTATTGTCATTTATTTTAATGTAAGTTTTATTTCCGTAATTTGAATTTTGTAGTGAAATGTACTTCGAATGAAATTTTTAATATAATGCGGTTATTTTCATTATGCGTGGTTGTTTAATATTGATCCCACCTTCCCAAATTGTTTGGGGGTGGTTTTATATATTCCAGCATGATTTTTATATGACCTTCGTCTTAGATTTTATTGCGGAGTCAAGGTGAAAATATGGCCGTTTAGGCATATCTATGAATAAGTATCATGGTAGGATGAAATATCGATTAAATAGGTAGATTCTATCATAAATTCAACCTAAAAAATATACTAGGTTTGTTTTAGAATCAAGAAAATGAGTTGTTTCCGTTTAGGGGTTTGGATATTTTGGTATTTCCGGGAACTGCGTAAAAACTTTTGGCAACTTCGATCCGTTTTAGCAACTTAAAACCTATATAAACTTCATACATTCTACACTCACAACTCACACTACACCTAACCTCCATCACTCACCTTTCACTCCCCGCGATTCCCTCGTTTGGCTCATTTTTCGAGTTTCGGCAACTCGGCGCTTTCAGCTCTGTAATTTTTTCTGAATTTTTGTCGAGGCCTTTTCGCGCTTCAAGCTAAAAGCGACGACCGCTCAAACACTGGATTTCAATTTATTACGGCACTTTCGGCACCGACTTCCGTGGACCTGAAAAATTCGGTTTTCTGCGGGTAGTTTCGGATCATTAGCAGCTATTCCATAAGCGTAATTTTGAGATGACATCTCCAACATTAATACCGAACGTCTCTTTGAAGATTTGTTCCAAAGCACTACTTACGGTGCTTGGTTTTTCAAAGCGATCACATATGTAATTTTGGGAACCACTTATGGTAAGACTGATGCACTTTATTCTCCAACACTAGCATCTTATTTTTCACGATAAGCGTATTTTTTTTGAAAGACCGGATGGAGAACACTTGTTCTCCATCAACATTGATAATGAACCAATGGAAATTACGGGGTTCTTGCTAGCATTTGTTCTTGGACTTGCTATGCCGGCTGAAATACAAGACCCATGGTGCTATTGGGTAGATAATATGTATGTCTACACTTACGAGTTTTTGCATGAGTCGTATGGCGCGGGCATTTTCGATATAGAGGACGAGGGACTATAACGTCGCTTTTGGTAGCTTTGTCCATGAACATAGGAACTGTTATGTTTTGGATCATGCTAAACATTTTAGGGAATGGCGTTTTTCTTACGTGAATGATGCCACTTGCGGCGTTTTCCTTGCTTTAGCCGCGGGACTTATGTGTCATGACCTTCCCGAACCTTGATGTCTAGTTTAGCTTTCGATCCCATAGCATGAGGCATAAGTTCCTTCTTATGCCTGTTCTAGTTTCCCGTATAATGCTATCTTTCTTTCCTATTTTTTGTACCGTTTCACGGATTGGATTACGGCTCCATTAACCGCATGCGACCACCAATAGTATTATTCGATCTTTCCGGGTGTAATGACTTGGCAGGGGTGGAGGATACAACCTCATCGGGTTGCACCCTACACCCCGTCGGACCAAAGTGGCTCTTAATAGGTTAGCAATAATAGATGATAAATGGCGGGAACCCGGGCAAATTATCATGGCATGGCAGGACGCGAAGGAACCTCACTTCTTTATGGAAGAAGAGAATGAGGAAGATAATGAGTAATGCGGGAGATAAGGTAAGTTTCATTCTAGTTAGTGTCTGCTTATGTCCCAAGCAATTTCATTCTTGTTAACCCCATAATGGGTAGAACTTCATTATAGAGTTCGTCAGTTTATTACCTATATTATATTGATGCGTTCTAACTTTGTTTTGCGGATATCCCCGAATTTCCATGGCGTTTCAATGGTATTTTTCCTACCCTCTTTATTTAAATGCTTTGGGGACAAACGTATGCTTCTTGTTTGGGGGCATAGAAACACGTGTAATTAAGGCATCTGATAGGATATAGATATGTATAATATGCATTTGTATTCTAGTTAAAATTTCAAAAATTCAAAAATATAAATAAATAAGTTCATGCTATACACTTAGGAATGGTGGTATTGTTTTCCTTCTCTATGCTCTTAACAATCTAGAAATCTCACGTAGCTTTTGCATCAGAATAATTTTTAGAAACATAGGTTAATATGTAGGTAATAATCTTTGCATCTATTTATAAATATATTACATGAGTATCGATGATTGTTAGCGGTAAGTTTCGAAATCTAGGCTAGAGTACTTATTCTACAAATCCTGTGAGAATATAGCCTAAAAGCTTTATATGAAGCGAAACATTTGAGAAATGACACAAGGGAGAAGTAAAATCCGGATAGAGATATCACACGTCCACTTGCTTGATCACTAAACCATATCCTAAGCGAGAATTTAGGCCCTCTTTGGATCGATATAGCCAGAAATTCAAACCTATGAATTATTTTCCGCTAGTCGCCCCTCTGAGCCTTTCTTTAGCCTTTCATAAACCACAAATCCTTTACCCTGTTACAAAATAAAACAAAAATAAATAAATAAAAATTCAACCTACCCAATTAAGATAAGTCTGAGAATAGAATGAGGAAGAAAGAAGAAGAGAAAAACCTGTGTAAACAAAAGTTAGTTAATTGCTTCAGAAAATAAAGAAAAGAAGTTTCCATCCAAAGAAAAGAAAAATAAAATAAAAACTCCAAAAAAATAGAATAAAAGGAGTCAAAAGCCAAAGAAAAAGAAAAAAAAATATGGCTAAGGATGGAAACAAAGTGTAGAAGCAAAAGTAAATACCAAGGTTTTCTCTAGTTACATAATATGAAGACTATTATCTCAAACTTGTCCTTTTTGAATATCCATTTCCTTCCTTCTTAAACCATCTCCTAATCCCCGCAACACCTAATAAAGACCTCTAGCTCAATTAGGAATAGGTTAGTGTGATAGTAAGTGGCAGATGTGTTTGATGGACTCCGGCTTCCTTGTTGTCATTGAGATTGTAAGGTAAAGTGTGCCACTGCACACTAGAGTAGCGGAACTTGAGTGGAAAAATCAAAGTGTTGTATCTTGACTATTATTGTGAGAACCTACTTGGGCTTATCTATCAGGAGTTTCAGAAACTTGAGCACTGCTAGGCATTTCATAGTATTACTCATTGTATATATGTTTATTGTAGATAATTGATTATTATGCGTATATTAGCTTAGGTTTCGACTTGATTACTCTATATGCATTCTGCTAGTGAGAGGTATAGATAATTTAGAGCATGAATAAGGAAACAATAGTTTTATTTCTTAGTCGTTGTAGTATAGATGAAGTTTGTGAGTACCTTCGGAAAACTCTCACGAGGGCTATAACTCGTCCACTAGGGAATTCCTAGTGGTTTAAGGCCTATTGCATATGGTCAATTGATCAATCGCTTTCAGTAAACGAGTAGTTAGAACTCCATTTTGGTCACTTATTCTAATTTCTCATCTTTGCTTGAGGACAAGCAAAATGCTGTTTTTGGGGGTGGTTTGATAAGAGCCCAAAATGTAGTTTTAACCACATGAATGTACATACTTTTAGACCAATTATGTGAGTAATAATTAAGAGTTAAACGATTCGTGTTTTATGCATTTCGGGCTTCAAAGTCTATTATGTGCGTAAATGTGCCACTTTAGCGAGATAAAGGAGCAAAGGTCGAGTTACTAAGGAGTTCCGTGATTAAAGGCCAAGATTCAAGAAGACAAAGCCTTTAAAAAGCCGGTCAAAGTTTGAAAAGTCGACGAGGGGCGTAAACAAAGACACAAAGTCGTGAGAACTTAGAAGGCCATATCTTTAGACTCAGACCTCGGAATGGGGCCTACCTTATGTCAAAACGACCGGCTCGGAAAGAGCTTTCCAATGGTTTAAGACTTGATCCAATCAGAGGAGCAAAAATGGATGAAAAGTCTGTTGAAGCCAACTACAGCTGAAGAGGCCTTTTTGAACTGAAAGAATTGGGGTTTGGGCCTGATTCTCTGGCCCAAAACATGGCTCCAAGCCCATGCACGATTTTTGGATCGGAAAGTATAAAAACCAAAGCTTAACTCTTTGTTAATGGTAGATTTTTAGGTTAGAAAATAAAGGAGCTTAGAATAGAAAGTAGCCATTATAATAGCTTCTAGATCTAGATTTAATTGTTTTTAATTAAGTTTAATTTCAAATCCAACTCTTGTTTTAGATTAAATTCTTAGAATCATTGTTCTTAATTAGTTGATAAATAAAATAGCTAGTTTGTCAATTTCGATTCTTGTCATTTACATTTGTGTTAGATCTGATTTCATTTATTACTTGTTATTCAATTCTTAGTTATTAATTAGATTTTAATTATTGTTTAAATTAGATTAGTAAATTTCAATTCTTTATATTATGTTTAGTTTTAATTTAATCGGAAATGATTGCGTAATGATTCTCGGCTAAACCTCCATTTAGGGGGTTGAGAATTTATCAGAATCCGTATTTTTAAAAGACATATTTAATTATTTATTAATTAATTTAATTAATTATTTTCAAAATTCGTCGGACCGGACTCGGGATACGTGGGCCTGGTTTTTGGGCCCGAGTCTGTGTTGGGCTTGGGTTTCGGACCCAAGTATATAAACACTTTTTCTAGAAAATAGGGTTCTGGAGAATAAAATATATTAAAAATGGAAGAGAAACCTGGTTTCTTTGGAAGGCGTTGGGACGACGAATCGGGCTAGGAGGATTCGCCGAAATTCCTCTAGTGAAGTAGTTAGTTTTTCTACTACACCGGTATACAAAAATTGTTTTATTGTTCATTCTTTTTGTCCGTTTCGTTATTTTGTTTAAACTAGTTAAATATTGGTATGTTAAATATTGGTATAGTGTTTTTGGGTTAGTAGTGAAACTGTTGGTTGTTGAATCTCGACAGACGTCGCCAAGCCACGAGGGACAAATCGTCCGATGGTCTTGTTTAAACTCCTTTTTGGTTATCTCTTGTGATGTTAGAGTTTAAATGGATTGTGGATGTGGTTTGAATCGGTGGTAGTGGGGAGTTTGGGGGTTGAGTGAAACTTCAAGATCGCGAGAATGGCGGTGGCGAATCGGTTGGTTGGGCTGTTTTTGGGTTTGCTTGGTTGTTTAGTGTTGATTGTAGTGGGTGAGGCGGTAGATGGGGAGCTGCGAAGCTTGCAATCCATCCCATCAATGGCGGCTTGCCCAAACCAAACACCTCAGTGATAACTGGTTGAACGTTTTTTGTTGATATTGTTGTTGTTTGGGTTGAGGGACGATGAATGGTGGTAGTGGGGTCATCGATTGGAGCTTGGAGCATGCTTTAATGGCGTCCGAAATCTCAGATCTAGTTTTGGTGGAATCTAGATTTAAACATTTGAGGTGTTTGCCTTAATTAAAGTTGGTTGGTTTATGATGGGGAGTCAAACCGATGTGAGGGGAGGTGAGATAGTGGTGGCGGATTTGAAGAATTTGGTGGAGGAGAATTGGGGAGATGATGAAGCGATAGATGTCGGTTTGGGCTTGGGCACGGGTTGGTTTATTTGGGCCCGAGGTTATGTTTTTGGTTGGGCGAACCAAGTTAAGTTATTTGGGCCAAAAACCCGATTTGTTTGTTTGGGCGAAATTTGATTGGTGGTTGGACCGAAATTTCAGTTTAGTGTTAGTTGTGGGCGAGTTCTATTCGGATTTGGGCCAAACTAATTAGTTGTTGGGGCCCGATTCGGTTTAGGTTTTGGGCCTAAACACTAGTTAGTTATTGGGCCGGATTAACCCTTGGTTTCGGACCAGTTTCATATTAAGTTGTGGACCAGTTTAACTTAAGTTTTGGGACCAGTTCTAATATTAGTCTATGGCCCGTTTCATTTGTATTTTTGGACCGAACCACTTGACTGTTTTTGGGCCCGTTTCTAATATTGCATGGACCAGTCCATTGGACTTAAAATAGATCTACATGGGCCTTCCACTGTTTAGACTTCAGGGTAATAAGGTTTGGGCTTGGCGGTTGGTCCGAACCATGACGCTTTAGCCATGAGCCCATGAGCCATTACACCTTTGACCTTAGCCATGAACCATGGCTATGACCATGAACTGTCGAACACCTAAAACGACAGTTTGACTTTGACCGGGACACGTTGACTTTGACCGGGACACATTGACTTTTGACGAGACGGTTTGACTTTGACCGGGACACATTGACTTTGACCATGACCTGTTGACTTTGACCATGACACGTTGACTTTGACCGGAGACGGTTTGACTTTGACCATGACATGTTGAGTTTGACCTTGACCATGAGGTGTTGACCTTTGACCTTTGGCCAGTTGACTTTGACCGATTGACTTTTGATTGTTGATTTGAATGTTGACTTTTCTAGTTTTTCACATATTGGACTTTATGGATAAAATATAGAAATAATATCTTTGTCGGATATTGTATAACCCGGATTGTAATTATCTAATTTAGATTTGACGTGAGTAGTGTGTAAAACATACATATATTGGCTTTGCTTTGATTGTGGATGTTTGTTTAATTGTGCTATGTTTTCTGTTGTATATTGTATGGACAATCCATACAATAAAATGGTATGGAAGCCTGCATAATTTGGTTGTCATTATCTAAGAAAGATTTGACATTGATGTTGTGTATTTTTGACACATGACGATATTGAAATGTTATATAGTGTTGAGTTATACATATTATGCGATACGTTGAAGCATTGTGACAAGATATAATATGTTGGGATATGTATATAAATGCAATATCTTGGAGAAAGTTATATAAACGCTCCATTATGATATATGTGAGATGCTACTATGAGGTAGCATAAGATCGATGAATATTTGCCGCGGGGTGTGGCGTTGTGCAATAATATATTGCACGTGAAAGTATGAAAGTGACTATGAGATATAATTGAGATGTTTCTATATATTATGGCTTAGTGCAATAAGGTAATTGACCGCACGTGATATAGTGGAATGTTTAGGAGTCATTAAGGTATGACACTTGAATAAATTACGTAACGAAAATCCACAGAACCTAGCTACCACAACTCATGTGTTCTACCTATGTGGGTGGCCCGCCACGGCGTTCAGTTTAAGTTTGAATGGCCTTCGGCCCTCCCGGCGTAGCGAATAATAGTGGCTTGATTATTCCGTTCGCAAAATAGAACGATGATCGCGATAATATTTTATGCCGAATAGTGGCACCGCTTACATAGATTTGGCTTCCGTGTGAGGATTTACGGTGTCGCGGCATCCATTTCAGGTGGTTACGCACGAGTGGCTCATTATGTAAGGGAGGCATGTGGATGTACATGTTCGGCGTTGGGTTCGCGATTTGTGGTAGCCGGAAACTAGGTAAGACATAGATACTGACGAATTTTAGGGACACGCAAAGAAAGCCCGAAATAATCTAATTATGGTAATATATTTAGTTGGTTATTTGTTTAGTTAGAACCTAAAAAGCCTCGATAGAGGAACTACATGCCTTATTTATTATATAATATAGTCCGTTGGGTGGTTAGTGAGAAGTTAAGGCCTCGATTGGAGGAACTACACCGCCTAAATTATTATACTTAAAGATGTTGTAATAGTTGTTGAAAGTTAAAGCCTCGATGGAGGAACTAAGCGCCATTATGGTTTGTGTATATATTGGTATAAATATATGTTGTATTTTAGAGCTACTCACACGGCATTTTATAATCAACCGATTTGCATGTTTGCTTATCGGGTGTGTTCATTAAATGAACATAGTTGATAAGTCTTGATGAGGTTTAGTGATGAAGAAGATTGGTTCTTTGCTTGTGGTTTGCGTTAGCATTGCATCTCAGGTTGTGTTTTGTTTTCCCTTGAAGTGATATAGATTTTCCGTTGAGATAATATTATTTGCATTTTCATTTGTAAATTGTTTTATAATGAAGAGGACTTTGTTTAAGTTAAAATTTTTATTGGTTTTAATTATCCGCATATTTTAAACTGTTTATGGGCTTTTGGGAGTGGAGAGTGCGTCACACCTCGGAGATCGAAGAGTTGGGGGCAAATAATGTTTTTTCCGAATTCTGTCGAAATTTGGGGTGTGACAGTTTGGTATCAGAGCATTTGGTTAGCTTAGACTAGGGTGAGTCTAGGTGATTCTCGGATCGTGGTTTATGGGTAGTGTTTAAGAAGTAATATTTTCAAAACTATTTCCGCTAGTTGTTTTACTTTTAGAAATAAAAGAAGAGATATAGAAATAAAGAGAGAGTCAATATTTTTTTGATTGGTTTGTATGTGTGATATGTATATTTATATTAGTTACTCTGGTGGAATGGATAGTAAATGATTTTATTTTTCCTTATTATATGAGGAGTGGTTATATGTGTAATATATTAATTATTAACGGATTTGATCAAAATGATGTGTGTTGCTATAGTGTGATTTTATTGTTTGTGTTCATTTTCACGTGGAGTATGGATTAAGTACGACCACATGTCTGTGAATTTTGTATTGGAGTGTTATGTTATTATTCAATAAACTATGAGATACTTTAATATATATTGAATGAGCTGTATTATCTGGTGGTTTTGTGATGTACTGAGTAAGGAACTAATCGCCTCGGTTTTGGAGGAACTATCTCGCCTCACTCGTACACGTTAATGGATGAATAGTATTTTAAAGTATAAGAGATTAATCTGTTAGAGGTGATTAGTTAGAAATAGATTGAATATAATAATAAAATATACGTGTATTCTTTTTGAGATGTGTATACCTGCGTATACACGTGTATTCTTTTTGAGACGTGTATACTTGCGTATACACGTATATTCTTTTTGAGATGTATATACTTGCGTATACACGTTGTTATATTATTGAATATAGGTGAACTATTACCGTGCGTATGTGATGATTAAAATTGTTTTACCAAGAAAACATGCATGTGTAGGTTGTTTTCTAAAGGTCACGTTATTAATGATTAATTAAAATAATGGTGATAATTGTTATTTTTAAAATATATTGGAATTTATGTAGATGATGTCTTAATATAATGATGATCGTATTTCCACAACAAACGGATTTTTATTTTGTCTTATAAGTGTGTCGTGCCTATAAATTATGACATGATTGATTAATATCGTTAAATTAGTTTCACATGATTTTGGCATATTCGAGTATTTACTCTTAATTGTTTTGTTTCAGTCTATATGATTTTGATAGAGAAACATGAAAAATTATTTTTGAATCGTGCTATATTTGATCCAGTTGCAAGCATGAATTAGGATTCAAGGATTGTTTTAAAATTTAATTTTTAGAGAGCATGACTAAAGTAATATAAAGTTTTATTGTAGTATCAATGACATGAGTGATTTTTATTTTTAAGTGTATCAGGACACTAATTTTCTTTTATACATGATAATGAAAACTCCATAATGTTTTATGAACTTTCTCCATATTATTGATTAGTTAAGTAGAATATTGATTTTCGTAGAGTTTGCTACGTGTCAAGAAACTGCATGCTAAAAAGATATGATATATTTGTCTTGTGTTTAAGTGATAGTAATAATTTGTTTTAATATAGACAGTTAAACTGTAATAGGTTTTGTAATGGCATGAGGATATATATTGAATTATTATTTAAAATAATTAATACCAATGTTATCTTGTTTAAGTTTAATCAATGTGCATTCTTGTATAGGTTCTAAGTTAATAACCAACGTTTTGTTAGAGTATAGCTTTACTTCGAATCTCGGATGAGATTCTTTTGAGATGTGTATATCAGCTATAGCGTGATTTTTAAAAGACATATTTAATTATTTATTAATTAATTTAATTAATTATTTTCAAAATTTGGTCGGACCGGACTTCGGGATCACGTGGGCCGGTTTTTGGGCCCGAAGTCGGTGTTGGGCTTGGGTTTTGGACCCAAGTATATAAACACTTTTTTCTAGAAAATAGGGTTCTGGAGAATAAAATATATTAAAAATGGAGGAGAGAGAAACCTGGTTTCTTTGGAGGCGTTGGAGCCTTGACGAATCGGGCTAGGAGGATTCGCCGAAAGTACATTCATACAGTGAGTAGTTAGTTTTCTACTACACCGGTATACAAAAATTGTTTTATTGTTCATTCTTTTTGTCTGTTTCGTTATTTTGTTTAAACTAGTTAAATATTGGTATGTTAAATATTGGTATAGTGTTTTGGGTTAGTAGTGAAACTGCTCGGTCGTTGAATCTCGACAGACGTCGCCAAGCCACGAGGGACAAATCGTCCGATGATGGTCTTGTTTAAACTCCTTTTTTTTTGGTTATCTCTTGTGATGTTAGAGTTTAAATGGATTGTGGATGTGGTTGAACTATCGGTGGTAGTGGGGAGTTTGGGGGTTGAGTGAAACTTCAAGATCACGAGAATGGCGGTGGTGGCGAATCGGTGGTTGAAATTTTGGGTTTTGGGTTTGCTTGGTTGTTTAGTGTTGATTGTAGTGGGTGAGAGGGGTAGATGGGAGCTGCGAAGCTTACCTTGCAATCCATCAATGGCGGCTTGCCCAAACCAAACACCGCGATGATAACTTTTCTGATTGAAGCGTTTTTTTGTTGATATTGTTGTTGTTTGGGTTGAGGGACGATGAATGGTGGTAGTGGGGGTCATCGATTGGAGCTTGGAGCATGCTTTAATGGCGATCCGAAATCTCGATCTAGTTTTGGTGGAATCTAGATTTAAACATTTGAGGTGTTTGCCTTAATTAAAGTTGGTTGGTTTATGATGGGGAGTCAAAACCGATGTGAGGGGAGGTGAGATAGTGGTGGCGGATTGAAAGGTGGTGGAGAGGAGAGAATTGGGGAGATGATGAGCGGTAGATGTCGGTTTGGGCTTGGGCTGGGTTGGTTTATTTGGGCCCGAGGTTATGTTTTAGTTGGGCGAACCAAGTTAAGTTATTTGGGCCAAAACCGATTTGTTTGTTTGGGCGAAATTTGATGGTGGTTGGACCGAAATTTGGTTTAGTGTTAGTTGTGGGCGAGTTCTATTTCGATTTGGGCCAAACTAATTAGTTGTTGGGGCCCGATTCGGTTTCAGTTTTTGGGCCTAAACACTAGTTAGTTATTGGGCGGATTAACCCTTGGTTTCGGACCCGATTTCATATTAAGTTGTGGACCGGTTTAACTTAAGTTTTGGGACCGGTTCTAATATTAGTCTATGGCCCGTTTCATTTGTATTTTTGGACCCGAACCAACATTTTTGTTTTGGGCCCGTTTCTAATATTGCATGGACCGGTCCATTGGACTTAAAATAGATCTACATGGGCCTTCCAATTTTAGACTTAGGGTAATAAGGTTTGGGCTTGGCGGTTAGGTTCGAACCATGACCTTAGCCATGAGCCCATGAGCCATGCACCTTTGACCTTAGCCATGAACCATGGCTATGACCATGAAACTTGTCGAAACAAAAGCAGTTTGACTTTGTAGGACACATTGACTTTGACCGGGACACATTGACTTTGACCGAGGACGGTTTGACTTTGACCGGGACACATTGACTTTGACCATGACACATTGACTTTGACCATGACTGTTGACTTTGACCGGGACAGTTTGACTTTGACCATGACATGTTGAGTTTGACCTTGACCATGAGGTGTTGACCTTTGACCGTTGACCGTTGACTTTGACCGTTGACTTTGGACCGTTGGATCGTGAATGTTGACTTTTTCTAGTTTTTCACATATTGGACTTTATGGATAAATATAGAAATAATATCTTCATCGGATATTGTATAACCCGGATTGTAATTATCTAATTTAGATTTGGCGTGAGTAGTGTGTAAAACATACATATATTGGGCTTTGATTGTGGGTATTGTGGACCATTTTAATTGTCTTTATGTTTTACATTTGTATATTGTATGGACAATCCATACAATAAAATGGTATGGAAACACATATAATTTGGTTGTCATTATCTAAGAAAGATTTGACATTGATGTTGTGTATTTTTTGACACATGACGATATTGAAATGTTATATAGTCCGGTTGAGTTATACATATTATGCGATCACGTTGAAGCATTGTGACAAGATATAATATGTTGGGATATGTATATAAATGCAATATCTTGGAGAAAGTTATATAAACGCTCCATTATGATATATGTGAGATGCTACTATGAGGTAGCATAGATCTTGATGAATATTTTCCACGGGGTGTGGCGTTGTGCAATAATATATTGGCACGTGAAAGTATGAAAGTGACTATGAGATATAATTGAGATGTTTCTATATATTATGGCTTAGTGCAATAAGGTAATTGACACGCACGTGATATAGTGGAATGTTTAGAGTCATTAAGGTATGACAACTTGAATAAATTACGAATAACGAAAATCCTAGAACCTAGCTACCACAACTCATGTGTTCTACCTATGTGGGTGGCCCTTCCGGCGTTTCAGTAAAATTTGAATGGCCTTCGGGCAAACCCTCTGGCGTACCCGAATAGTGGCTTGATTATTCCGTCAAGCAAAATAGAGCGATGATCATAATATTTTATGCGAATAGTGGCACCGCTTACATAGATTTGGCTTCCGTGTGAGGATTTACGGTGTCGCGGCATCCCGCCAGGGTGGTTACGCGCGGAGTGGCTCATTATGTAAGGGAGGCATGTGGATGTACATGTTCGGCGTTGGGTTCGCGATTGTGGTAGCCGGAAACTAGGTAAGACATAGATAATGACGAATTTTAGGGACACGCAAAGAAAGCCTGGAAATAATCTAATTATGGTAATATATTTAGTTGGTTATTTGTTTAGTTAGAACCTACTCGATAGAGGAACTACATGCCTTATTTATTATAATGATATAGTCTGTTGGGTGGTTAGTGAGAAGTTAAAGGCCGATTGGAGGAACTACCGCCTAAATTATTATACTTAAAGATGTTGTAATAGTTGTTGAAAGTTAAAAGGCCTCGATGGAGGAACTAAGCGCCGTATGGTTTTGTGTATATATTGGTATAAATATATGTTGTATTTTAGAGCTACTCACACCAAAGATTTTTATAATCTTGACCGATTTGCATGTTTGCTTATCGGGTGTGTTCATTAAATGAACATAGTTGATAAGTCTTGACAGGTTTAGTGATGAAGAAGATTGGTTGCTGCTTGTGGTTTGCGTTAGCATTGCATCTCAGGTTGTGTTTTGTTTTCCCTTGAAGTGATATAGATTTTCCGTTGAGATAATATTATTTGCATTTTCATTTGTAAATTGTTTTATAATGAAGAGGACTTTGTTTAAGTTAAAATTTTTATTGGTTTTAATTATCCGCATATTTTAAACTGTTTATGGGCTTTTGGGAGTGGAGAGTGCGTCACACCTCGGAGATCGAAGAGTTGGGGGCAAATAATGTTTTTTCCGAATTCTGTCAAAATTTGGGGTGTGACAGAAGCCTTGATGAAAGCTTGATTCCGACTATCGTAGAGTCGTAGTAATTTCCTTTCCACTCTAGAAACAATTAGTTCACCATGAGAATGGGTTTAATCGTTCACATGCTAGTTATGAATTGGTAGAATTGCCATGTGTAATTAGGGATTAGGAAGAACCAATTGTTCTGCGAAGCAGTTCAATTCGGATTACGACGATTCGTCGTTAATAGGATTAAGTCGAGTTAAGTTGGAATCAATCCCCCTCTAACTCCTTATCATCGAATCAACGTAGCATTCCCTTAGTTGTTCTAATAGTCGACTAGTGCATCTTGTGGGTAGTTGCATCGTAGTCTAGTTGCCACTTCGTAAATCTCTCATTAGACTTTAGAGTTAAGAATACTTACACGTAGAGAACATTAACATGCGGAAGGAATAGGAGTGGAACGAATCACTCTACTCCACTATATCTCATAGGATTGAGAGTAGAAATCTTTGATAATATAGGCATCATAGGATAGTTTTAGTTTTACTTGCGTTTGTAAGTTTCATCGCTTTATTTCGTAGGTAAAACTATTCAATTTTATGTTTTATCAAAAACCTAATATCAAAAGGAAGGAATCAATTGTACAAAAAAAAACTTAGTCTTGATTTGTCATACATTTCCATTTAAACTGGCTTTTACTTAGTTACCAACTTTCGATTTTTTGCCTATACCTGATAGTCACTAAAATTAATCAAGGTACACAAATAACCTGGCGCAAACAAAAATTACATGCGCTAGAAGCCATTAGTGGTTCTGGCATTGGATATTCAATTTTGAAACTGAAAAATAATACAAAGCTTTTTCCATCACCCGAGTTAAGCTTGTATAAGTACAGTATAGCAATACCAACGACCAACCAAACTAATAGTGATATTGTTTTTCCTTTTATTTTTGCTCTTCTTGCAACAACATAAATAATCCAACAAATAACTGAGTCCTTAGCATCAATCACTTGGACTGGCCAGTAAATTTCTCCACCACTCACATACTTATTTTCATCATGTTGAAAATGACTCAATTCAACAAATTCAGAAAATAAGAACCCCCATATATCAAAAAATAAATAAAATTATTAAAACGAAACAAATAAGAAGACAATTAACATTTCGTGTAAAAAAGCTTATCAACCATGAATAGATAAGAAGACAATGAAGACATCTTACTTGATAGAATAGGAAGACATGATAGGTTGATAGGCATGAATACCTGGTGATGAAGAAGAGGTTGAGCTTCCCAGAAAAATCAGACCAAGAAAACCCACCTCGTTCACTCAACCATGGCTGCAGTATCATATCTATCAAATCTATCTGAAGAAGAAGGATTTCCAATAACCGAAACATCTCGCTCACTGCTCTAAATATTTTATTTTGATCGAATGTTTCTTGGGTTTAGGACCATTACAAAAATCAGTTTTGGAGTTAATACTGAATGCAAAGGATTTAACAATAGCTCATGAAGAGTCACTGATAGGTAAGTTCTTAGCTTCGAAGAAACCTTTTTATGAACAAGTTATTTGTTATATTGTGTCCTCTTATATGACATTATTGAGTTGTTAGGTTAGTCTTCCTTTAGTTGTCTCTTTCTAGCATTAATTAGTTTCTTTAGTTGTCTCTACCTTTAGCATCAATTAGTTGAAGGATATTGTGATTATTATCATATGTTTGAATTCTGATAATATGCATGGAACTCGAATTATGATCCAATAAACATATTGTGATCCAATGATCCATAATATGTAGTTATCCTGTATTCATTTCCCAAGATTTTATAAATCAATTGAAGTGGAAATATTTGAATATATATGTCCATTATAGACAGTATGGTTTAAAAAAATCCATCGTAAACTACATATACATTTCCTAGGCTTTCGAATGATATTGAGTTGTTAATTCGGATTGTTAAGGCAAAGTCGGATTAGGTTGAGATTTAGGAGTTGCACTTTAGAAAGTAATTAAGAGAGCGGTGTTCATAGCTACAACATTTCAACTGATGTCCTTAAGTTCAAATAATTTGGTGCCTCTACACACAATTATATTGGACTTCTTATAACATCTTCATCGTCTATTATTGCAATCTTGGTGATTAGGATATAATGGTGGCTATAAAAAAAATTTGTATTTGTCTCTACTTTTGTTTATCATTTTGTTTGTGTATGTACGCGTGAGTGCTATCAAATTTTGGGAAACTTTCATAGTGAACTTCATTTCATCTTTGCAATTCTATTATTGTACTAATGGAAGGTTCTTTGTTTATAGGAAGCTTTGTACTGTGGCAACCATCTTTGACGGCATTGATGTCTATTTAAGTTTGAAAATCATTTCATTGGACTGATAGCAATAAACTAAGAGTAGCCATATTTCATGAACAAATGAATTTGACCGAGTACGTTCAAAGTGATATTATTGTTGTTTTCTCCAATAACATTCAAAGGATCGGGATCACAATTAAGTCGAATAATAAAATCTCATAATACATTCATGAATTTTCATAATTGTAACCTAAAAGTTACGCCTTCATCTTCTAAACCTTCTATTCCCCACTTTGAACTTTAAAGAAATGAAACGCACTGTTTCAGATCTCTCATAACTCCCATTAAAAAAAGTAGAACATCTTAAACATTTCTTATGAGTCTTTTCAGTCTACTATTTAAATAATGCACTGAAAAATGGAATTGGGAAACCCAAACTTCGTCCCTCATACCGCCATTTCCCAAGACCTCCATGAACATTTTTTATCCTCCCATCCCAATATTTATTCTGAGAACCAATGACATGAAGCTAGGAGACTGCTTTGCTAATTCACATTAAGGTAATACTCTGTATTTGGGTTTTGGAGTTTAAACTTCTTTGTAGAGGTTTGAGATTTTGTTAATTGGGGTAGCGACATTTTTCCTTCCCATTGGTTATCATTAACGTGGATAGATTTTAATTTGATCCTATTATATTAAGTTCAATTCTCGACCTAGGAGTATCATTTCAATTGTTAATGTCGCTGTGGGGTGGTGGTAGTAAAGGGACTCAAGGAGATATTTGATTGGCGGCAGCTTGCCACGTTTGGCATGAACCTTAAACCACATGTAGCAGGTATTGCTTCTTCATCGGGCATTGATTTACAACACGTATGAGATACCTTATTCATTAGTAGATGGATGGATTTTTGCTTTGTACAGATTTTGTTCTTATTTTGGATAATATGCTTATTGTGAAAGTTGCCTTGGTTTGGTTTTTCATTTATTAGAAGGTACCTTAACAACATAAGTTGCAAGGGGATTGTAAGTTAGTGTAGGTGCCTTGACAACTTAAGTTATCATAGTATGCATGGTAAGGACATTGATTAATTAGAAATGCACGTTGGAAACATTGGAGTAATAGTAATGGCATGGACACAACACACGATTACTAAAAATTTTCTAAGGATGTAAGCTTTTGTCCCCAATTTTTAAAATTTTCTTTCAAACCATGGTGACCCTTTCAAACCGGTTTTCAAGTTTGATGGTATCACTTGGTAAAATCTAATAAGGGTGTTTACTTTTTATTATTGTCTTTTATTTCCTCTTTGTTGTTTACAATTGTTCTTTTCACTTATGGTATCCCATTTCAGTTGTAAGTGTCAGCTAGATTAGTTGGTAAAACCTTTAGGTGATGATACCAGAGGTCTGCGGTTCAAACCCCATTTGCACACTATCAAGTTACTAATCTCTTTAGAAACAGGCATGCCCACAAATTTTGTAGGTGCTAACGTACAAACAAAGCTCTTCTATTCAGTGGATAGGGAACTCAAAGATATATTATTGTTAGAGCTACTACAAGTTGCGTAATGTCTCTACTCACAACTTAATTCATTGGAAAAAATAACAGTCAATGTAGCCAGGCAAAGTAGAATGGAAGTTGTTACTTTCGAAGGGGATGCTCGACAAGCAGTGAAACTATTTCTGAAGACTTCCAACTCTTTCAACTGGGTTTGGTGACCATAGATAGTATTTTTGTTCATGTAAAAAAAAATATTCTACTATTGTTAGAGCTGTGGACAAGATGTCAAGTAGTGCAATACTCAATGAAAAAATGTCAGGTAATTCTGAGATATTAGTAGAAAATCCGAATTTTTGTTTAGCAGGATTTAGGAAACCAGTGGATATATTTTACATGCGAACTTACAAGTTATAATGCCCTCAGGCTTACCTTCGATGCCAAATGTTGATACCAAATAGAAAAGATAATGATTGTGTGAAACAATTAGGTGCTACATTCTTGATAAGATTCTGAGTCTGAAAGCATTGGTTAGGTAACCTTTTAGTGTAGTTGTAGGTATATAGTAGTTGATCTCTCTTTAAACTTTTTAGAGTAGTCACTTTGTTGTTTATCATGTTAACTCCCCTTATTTTTATTGCTTTAAGTGCACAAAAATTGAAATAAAGAAAACTACAACATCTGTCAAGCCCATTTCTGAGAAAAATATTCAGAATATTCAGAGGTATGCATATCTTTTGAAACTAAAATTGTGTGCACCATTTAATTTAGTTAATCACAATGGGTCTTTGTTCATTTCGCCATCGACGCACCACTTCTCACACTTTCCAAACAACGACCAAGTGCCATATCCTAATACAAATGCAGGTACAATAGATCAAATATCCTATACCAATAAGAAAGAGGATTTATATAGATTATAGAAAAATCAAAATGCATAATTTGGGAAGGTTTGATATAGATTATAGAAAAACCAAAATGCATAATTTGGGGAGGTGTTAATAATTTGGATTAAAATGAAGGAGAAAGTAACAAATGGGGGGAGGTTTCTCTAATTTACAAACTCACCGTATTTTTTAGGAGTCTCTAATATTTATCTGTTAAGAAAATAGAGGCATATGGTGAGGAGAGAGAAAATGCTTGAGATCATACAGGTAATTAGTTCAAGAGAGAAGACTGTTGCTTTTATGCAACTGATCAAAAGATACACGAAAGTGTTTACCATCTCTTTAGTAATTTGTCAGAATATTGGATGGTGGTCTTCAAATTTTTTTAAATCATTGAATTTGGAATCCTGAAAGTACTACAAACACATTATGAGGTGAAAGTTTATATCCATATGCTGCCATTTTCTCAATGAATTACAAAACATAATTTTTTTGATTATTACTACAAATTTAAATAATTACTAAACTGGAAAGAATATTTAAAATAGTCTATGATTCATATTCAACATTAACTGGGGTTCTATTTGTCATGTGGTAAGACAATTGTGAGCAACAACACAAATTCATTAACAAGGCACGGAGATAAAGAAATACTAAAATGTAGTATTGGGTAGTTAACTCAAATGTTGCCCTTGGAAAGGCAGTACGAAGATCTCAGCTCAAGTTCATTGACACGTTTTAGGATGGACAAGAAAAGAACATTAGTATAAGGTTCTTGAGCTGAAAGGTTAGTTAAGCATGCATTTAGACATTGACACATTAAGACCAAGTTTGGGAGCCTAATAGAAAGATAAATTTATATCGAAGCATTTGTTTTTCCTTTTTGATAAAACTTGCCGGAAGAAATGACGGCTAGGGTTAATAAGGATCAACATTTAAACCTCTTTTTTTATTCATAGATGTAAATGTATAACACCCCCTAATTCTTATTGAACAAATTGAAGATAGAAATTATATTGTTCATTTTTCACACAAAGAAAGTATATGCTTCCTTCATTGAAGAATCTATCCTAAAATAACCTCTCAAACAACTTGGTTTACATATAAGCTATCATAGGCAACAAATACGTTTTTTTAGTTCGTTAGGGATCTACTTCAGTGTGTTGGACACTACCTAATTGTTTACAATTCTATAGATGCTTAGAACTCTTAGAAGCTTCTTTCTCAAAAGATAACATCTATATAATTTGTTATCAAATTTTTGTAATGAAAAAATAAGTGTTTTTTCTCTGCTTAATTACTCTTTTGTTCTCGATATGACACTGGTATATGTATTGTGTTTGTCTAACTATATATTGTCATTGTTGCATTGTGTATAATAGGACTGGCTCTTGCTCATTATGGATTTGGATTTTAGCACTAATGCACCAACAACTTTGCAGGTTAGTGCTTGGCCTCTCTACCTCTAACACAAAGGGAATGAATCCATAACAACTCTCCACTCAAAGGTTTTTCTTCACATAAGATTTAGAATAAATTTGCACATTTTCCTAAGTTATACATATACTCTAGGGTCACCCAAGAAAGACAAACAGGGCCGCTAAAAATTATGGTTCCTATCTAAGATTCACACTTTCAAAGAACTATCATTAGATACCTATGTATAACTTGGAATATTGTTATATTATGGAACTAGGATAACTTGCTCTAGAGGTTGCACCTTATATATAATTTATGTACTATATTACCACAAAATTTATTAGATGTGATGAAGTTGTTGTAGTGTAGTGGTCATCATGCTTGCTTTACATGCAAGATGTCTCCAGTTCGAACCATGTATTTAACTTTTTTTTATATAGGTGTACAGAAGGAAAGAATGTTTCCTTATGATATGTATTTAGCATTGAATCATAGTGTTATAGAAATTGCATGTTTGAAACTTTTGAATCTAATGTGGAGAACCAAAGCTCATTCAAAATTTTGTTGAAGATCACGCATTCACTAGCTAATAGTTCATTCAATATGGTATTAAATATATAACTGGTATTTTATTTTATTTTATTTTTCCTCTGGGTCTAACATAATATGCCTAACTAGGTCTGTTTTGATCGCCCCAATAGTTATAATCAATGTGCTGCAAATCTTTAACAATGTTCAACTCTTTAGAGCGATGATGAATTAACAATTGTATATATATTAAGTTTTTCCCTTCATTTGAATCTTTGTCCTATTATTTAGAAAAAAAATGCATAGATGATTAACAAACTTACTGTGGTAGTTTATTATTATTTTTTTAAAAAAACGAGGTAGTAGTCCTTAATTCCCCAACACCTTCATAAATTTAGTTTACGTGGTCGGTGGTCCCATATTGTTCCTGGCACAATAACTTAGATTGCAACATGTATTGTGAATTTGTGATACACTTGCTCACTCGCTTAGGACCAAATGAAGTATTAAACTGTATTAAAGCCAATGTTATGGTGTTTCGTGCTTTAAGTTCCAATGTCATAGAGACTATCATCTTGTCTAATCTTGGCTTAATAGTTGAAACTCCAATTCAATTGTGAACTTGAAAAAAGCGAAGCTTTAAGTTCCAACAACCAATTAACTGGTTCATGCAAACTTAGATTTCCTAGAAGGGAAAACAAGGGAGGGCTAGGAAGAGTTTAGACATATAAATAGGCTCTAACTGAAACGTAAAATGACAGTACGTGGAGAACTTCACACCCTAACAATACTCAAAAACAGATAAAGATGGCGTTGGTGCAAAGAACTAACACTGCCAATATTGTCCATACCCCCAACCACGTTATTCTCTTTCAGGGCAGCAAAATTGAGTCAACGGTGACAAACAGTTCTGCAGTCATAGAGGATTGGTTGTCTCAAATCTATTCCTGCTTTCACAATGGAACTCGCATCATTGTTGGATTAGATTGCAAACTCAAATCTTCTTATTTTCCTAAATCTGAAGTCTTGCAGTTATGTGTGGACAGGAAGTGTCTCGTTATTCAATTATGCCACTTGGACATTATTCCGCAGACCCTTCTGGATTTTGTTAGGGACCCAAACATTCTCTTTGTTGGAGTTGGTGTTTCTAACTGGGTCGGGAAGCTTAACGAATACAATAAGCTTGACTGCTCGTCTGCTATAGAAGCATATAAGTTAGCAAACCACAGTTACTCTTCCTCCCTCTTAAAAAGTGTGGGTATGACCCGTGTTTAACAAATCTTGCAACTCATGTTTTGGGAAGCCCGTGGGTCGTAGAGAAGCCCGTTTTTGTTACTGAGAGTAATTGGGGAGCCAGTGTATTTAGTGTGGAACAGATCAGATACGCAAGCATTGATGCTTATGTTATTTATAGAATTGGACGTGCGCTGTTATCCACGAATATCTGAATTTCAGTTGGAATTTTCATTAGGCTGTTTGCGATATTTTGATATGTGGGTTCTGTTCTTTTCAAACACACCTTTATTTTCTCTGTCCATGTTTTTGTTTGATGTCTGTTAGCATTATATTGTTAAGGTGTTTGATGTTTCCTTCTATATGTTGTTAGGGAGAACAGTTATTGGCGAACAGTTTGAGAAGTTGATTTAAGAAAAAGTTATAATTTGGTTTGCTGTTCTAACTTCTAATTTATAACATTAATTGTCTTACTTGTTTTGGGATTCGCTGAACTGTAGATTCGTCAATAACTGTATTTTAAATCAATTGTTATTGTTATGTTGCAATGTGACATTTAGTTTTGCACTAAAGAAGCTTATGATCTGCTCTGTGCTTACGCAAATAAATTCAGTAACAACCGCAACAGTAGACTACGTACATGTACCAATTAATAACAAAGAACTTCTCCTTGAAGAAAAAGTGACAGAGACAGAAGAAACTCATTGTCTATTATCTAATCAAATCATATGCGGTTCCCCCGCACTCAATTGTGAAAGTCTCATTTTTGTATTTCAGTTAACAACACATATATACTTCAAATTTGTCTATATAAACAAGGACTAGGAATGTGCATACTCATTCAATTACTTCAATCCTACTAGTCTACAAAAACTATAAGTCCAGATCCTCCAATAGTCATGGCTTCTTCACTCAAATGGCAATGCATGAGTTTGGCGTTGGTCGTTTTGGCTCTCTATACACCTCAAGCTATGTCACGTAACCTCCAAGAACTATCTTTGGAAGATAGGCATGAGCAATGGATGACCAATTATGGACGGGTGTACATGGACTCTGTTGAGAAAGAGATGCGCTTCCAGATATTCAAAACCAACGTCGAGTACGTACATTGATACTTTTAACAAGCAAGTTGGTGATCGAACTTATGTGCTAAGTGTCAATGGCTTTGCTGACCAAACCAATGAAGAATTTATAGCATCTCGAAATGGATACAAGAAGTCCCCTGAACCAAAGTCTGGGACATTGTTCAGGTATGAAAATGTTAAAGCAGTTCCATTTAGCATGGATTGGAGAAAGAAAGCCGCTGTTACACCTATCAAGGACCAAGGCCAATGTGGTAAGTGAACATAGATTGATAAAAACGCTATAGATATCACCATCTAGTTGTTACACCTATTAGTTGCTGCTCCTGGTTTTTTGGCATACTTATGTTTTTAATTAGGCATCACCTTCAATTCTAGTTGTTTATTAACAAGTTATTGATGTCAAAATACTCAAAATTACAGGAAGTTGTTGGGCATTCTCTACTGTAGCTTCTGTGGAAGGTATAACCCAACTCTCAACAGGTAAATTGATATCTTTGTCTGAGCAAGAGCTCGTTGATTGTGATGTGAATGGTGAGGATCAAGGCTGTGAAGGTGGTCTCATACTCTCATGGATGACGCCTTTGATTTCATTGTACAAAATCATGGTCTCGCCACTGAAGTTACCTATGTTGGATTTTATTGAATTCCTAAAATTGTCTCACATGATGGACACATGTAATGTATAATTAATGGTTTACAAAACATGGGCTTATATGATGAAGTATCCAAATCCATATTAATATTTTGTTAATTAGAAGTTGTTTCCAATTATAGTCTAATTTTTATGGGAAATTAGAATCATTGTCCAATTAAGAAAACTGTTCTCTCCCCCCTTTTCTCTATATATACACATGCCTCATAGTTGTGTATTATGTCATGTTAAGAAAACACATTAGGGTTAGAAAAAAGGCTTAGGGTGAGAAACAAGTTCTCCTTCGCCGTTCTACACGTTTCATTCATCTAAAGCTATGGATTAAGGTATGTTTATTTACGTTTAATTATTGATTTATGATTGTTATGATGTTGGTGAGTTCATGCGATTCAATATCCTTGGCTTAAGTTTAAGAATTGGTTTATATGTATATTACGCTTTGTTGTGAATCATTATGTTTCTCCCATTAAAAATGAACTTTTGATATTTGGTATATAATGACATTTTACGCCAAAACCGGTATTTTATGGATCGTTATTTGCACTATTCCTATTGAACGTTGAGATTATTGTGTGCTTATTTGGTAAGTGGTGGTGATACATGTTCCTATTGGTCAATGCGAATAATAATAATTGTTTAAAACGCCGGGCATGTTTTAATGTTTAGAACCATATATCACCAAGTTCTAACATCTCAAAGTATGTTTTAATGTTGTCATGCAAAATTCTTGTTGTTTTAGTTTAAGTTTCGATTAACTTCAGTTATGAATGGATCACTCCCCAAAGTTGTATTATTCTTTCTTACGGATTAAAGTTTGGTTACTGTTTGATTTTGGTAGGTTCATGTGCATTATATTTTGGGTTGAAGATTAAAATCCTACTAATGGGCTTTGTGGTTCTACTTGTTCCCTTTATTGAATGGAAGAAGGTGCTGATATCATTAAGATATCATCAACTCATGCTGATATCATTAAGATATCATCAACTCATTAAGATTCTTTTGGGTTTCAACAGTTGCAATTTTGACCCACTATGATTTTTTATTCGTTTCTTATAGTTGAGGAAGAAGACATGATGTTTCATGACATTATCTATCTTTTTAAGGAATGAAATTATTGTTATGATGTAAGCTGTTTTAACCCAAATCCCAGCCCATTAATGAATTGGGTATGGTTTGCCCATTACGCACTAGACGAACCTGAATTGGTTCTGACCGGGATAGATCTGACCCATAATGACCGGGTCCAGTCTCACCATGTTAACTGGGTTAGATCTAGACCATAAGGGACAGGGCACTTTTTGACCATTTATGAAGGCCCATTTTTACTTTTAGGCTCGTTAACCGTCATTTACACACAATACTCATTTGAAGTCTTTTTTTGACGTATGAATAGTCATTACAAAGTTTTTTTCGAACCCTACATATTGAACAACCTTGAAAGTGGTTTTGAAGCTTTAAGAATTCCGATATTAAAGTTGGAAGTTTATATAATCTTTATAGCTTGCTAAGTTGGGTTTTGACTTATAAACTTGCGTGCATTATTTGTTTTATTACGTTCAAAGTATGCAATATGATAGAATGAATATTTCTTTTGGTTTATTAATATTATTGATGTCTATCAATTTCCACTATAATGATAATTGCACAGTGAACCATTTTGATCTTGTACATTATGAATGGACACACGTTATTCCGCTGTATGTTTAGTTTTTCACTATGATTATGTACGTTAATCAATGTCATTTAACGATTTGGTACTCACAAATTAAACTGTATTGGTAGTTGCCACAGTGGCCCAATAGTAAGATATTGTGAATATTTTATTGTATTATTGTTAGTGACACTGTATAATGTTATTTATGATGATGATTAAGGATCCATTTAGATTATAATGAAGTTAAAATAATTGATATAAAACTAATCATTTGGTAGTCACCACAGTGACCCAATATTGAGAAGTTGTAAATATCATTAACGTTACAGTTCTAATTTATTTAGGGTGATAATGTGTACTAAAGAGTTAGATATGGAATTGACTGCCCACAAGTAGCAGACCTATCTAATTTTGACATACTTAATGACTTAGCCCTAAATGTAAGTGAACTCTTTGTATGTTGTGATACACGCCCACAGGTGGTTTCATAATTATAATGTACGTTCATCATCATAATATTATGGAGTGAACACCTCGTGTGTTGTAGTACTCACCCACAGGTGATATTGCAATGACAGTATTATGTTCATCATTAGATTTTAATAAAAAAAAATATAGTTATTTGTGTTAATAATCAAAGTTTTAATGTAGTGAGCATTATTTTCTTTGTTAAAGTCCCAATTCATATACCATAAAGTTTTACTTGTCAAAACCTAAGGTGTCGAATATTCATATTACGTATAAGTTGGTGTCCACCACAGTAATTCCAACTTTGTCCATGAATATTGACTTAAAACATTCACTTTACGTATAGTTTGGTATTCACCACAGTGAACCAACTATATATGTTCTTGAATGTTATAATAGTGACAATAATTGTTGTTTGTTTATTCGATTGTTTTGAGTTACCCATAGATAGACCAAACATGTAAGGTTGAATAAACATTAAATGGTAATATGCATTCTTTGGTTAAATAAGTATAGGATATCCACAGATACCATGCTTGTTTGATTATCGAATAGAGACTTTATTATTATGCATCTTAAAGTTAGAGTTGAACTTAGCTAAAGGACTGACACGTCTTCTTAGTGGTGACATGAAGAATGTAGAAATCTTCAGAGAAAGAGTTTATAGAAAGATTAGCATATGATGTGAGTCATTCGAATCTAAAATTGTTAATCTCATATGTGTGTGGAGTGTATTATAGAAAACAAACCAACACACAAGAAATGAAAGCCACAATAAGTATCGACATTTATATACTTTTTGGCACTTTGTATTTCGTTGTGAGATACTTCTCACATTATCGAAGATGACAATTCACATTAAGATTATGTTCCTATCTTATGTAATGAATCTCTACCAGCGTGAGTTGTTAAGATTTACATTATTGATATTGTAAGCAACTAAACAGACAAGTGAAAACTATCAAACCAAATTGAAGTGGTGAAAATTAAGATAAATGTCAATGTCCTAGAGTGATAATTGTCGAAGTTTTAGAAAAGCGTTGTATTTGTGATAAATATACAATACTTAGAACGCCACAGTATAATGATATTCTTTGAAAGGCTTTTAATCGTACTTTATAGGACATGGTTAGGATTAGGTTAAGTTAATCTAATTACCCTAGTTATTATGGATATTTAAAATTATAAAGACGTACTGTTGTATATAAACTGAACTCGCTTTCCAGTAAAAAAGTTTCAAAGACTCTTTTGAGTAGTTATGGAATAAAAGGAAACCTAGTTCAAGTTATCTACCATTTTGGGGATACCAACAGAGTTTGAGCTTATAAATTATCCACATAAAAGTATATTGGATTTTAGAAAAGTTACTGGTAACATTATATTAATTGGTTATCTTGAAAATCCAAAGGGTATATAGATTTGACTTATCTAATCATAGCACGAGAACAATAGAAACCGGTAACGTTAGATCCTTTGACAATGGTGAAATCAGTAGGAGTGACATATCATGATATACGTCTATTAAAGAAAAACTAGGACACAATCATGAAATGTAGAAAGTACAAAAGTTTGAATACAAGCCCCGATACTTGTATCTTTTACAATAATTGTTGTTTCCTCATGATATTGATTTATTCAATATGAATGAACAATGATTATATGATCAAACACTCCATAATGGAATTCTCATCAATGAAGCGTTCGTAGAAAAAGCACAAATTATGGTATTTGGAAAATCTTATATAATACAAAGATCTACAATTCTGAATGACTTTGTGGCATATCTACAAGAATCTGATTATGATCTAGGGTCTATGAAGACTCGGTTTCATTTTGATGAGCCAAGATAAAAATTGATTCTACTAATTATATTGACACCATAAAAGAAAGTTTAAATCAATGGAACATAATGGAGTTAAGGATATTGTCACATTGCCTAAATGATACAAGAAAGTTCCTTATAAATGTGTCTTTTCGGATAGAAGCGTTTCCAAAAACTATTTGACTATAAAGGCAATAATAAAAGACATAACCAGACTTGTTCCAAAGATTCCACTGTCAAAGGTGTTAGCAATATAATGTGATACACTATCTTGTGTCCTAGCAAGTATCACTTGTAATCATTATGGCTTTTGTGACTCATTACAATTTGAAGCTTCACTAAATGTCAAAATCACTTTTCTGTATGTAACTTCATAATGAAAAGAACACATAGTTAGCAAACTTAAGAGTCATATTATGGACTAATAAACGAGTTTCCCAATGATGATATTTTAAGTTGAACAATATCATTAGTCTCTTCATCTTTAAGGGAAGAATCTACTTCTCCACTCTAGGAGAAATTCCTCGGGATATTTCAACCAGGGTTTATGGAAGAAATTTCATTTGAGGATAATAACTGGGGCAAGTGAAACTTCGATATGCTACTTCCCATATCTTCCGTGTAATCAAATAAACTTTTAGATATTGAAAATCTACGTAGGTTTTTATCAAATTTTAGCTCGTTATTCATGCTTCTTTCTACCCAAGCATGATGCGAATGGTATGCTAAGAATGGATTGATCGTCATCATAATCCAAGCCCTTCTCCAACCAACTTGAAGTCGGGAATACCCTTTTCAGCCATTTTATATTATCCGTGTCCCAAATTGAAAAATCTTTAAGAACTTGTTCTAGGTATATAATATTATTTCTTCTCAAGTACTTCGGATGACTCATAACCTGTTACTTCTAAAATACTTGTGTTATGTAAGGATGAGATGTAAATGCTTATGCATTGTAACTCAAAGGCTTTTTTGGTCAAGTGTATTGTGTACAGAAGATATCTTGAAATCTGTAGTCCTGCTGAAAATTTTAATCGAGGTACCTTATTATGTATAACAATAACACATGAACACTGAATGAGTTAAGAGTTGAAATTTTGAGAGAATACTCATTTTCTCCTCTTCCTTTTCCCTTGTTACTTTCATTTATAAAACTCATGCTACATCTACTCTGTATTTCAAATCACATCTGTTGATCAAATTATTTACAGCTTATAATGTTTGAGTGTAGTGATAAAAGAAAATGCTTATAATGCACGAGTGTATTAGACTTTTATGAAGAAGAGCAACCTTTGTTTCAGTAGTATTTGTCTGCACTTCATGCAGTGTTCTTATTGATAGGAATCTCCCGCTCATGCTTACACACATGTGACATTATCTAAGCATTTTTATATCTACTTTTTCTGCTTCATCTTTTTATGTTTTTTTTATTGTTCTTACTTGTCAGTTGGATTATTCTTTATGATGTTAGTGTCTCACTTGCAGGCGTTAGAAGTTATCCGTGAACTTCATAAGCAATTTCCTATTAAAAGAGCACCAATGAGACTTCGTCTCATCATACCTCAAGAGAAATTTACTTCGCTTTCAGAGAAGCTCAATGCCTAGAAAACTAACATTGTATCAAAGGATGAATATGGAGAGCATCTATCTGTGGTAAGACCGAGTTATCTAAAACTCCAGAGAATAATCAATAGTGAACGCTTTTACCCTCAAATCCTTTGTATGATATATTTTGGAAATTTAATAAAATATATTCATTTGTCAAAAAAAAAACACAAAACAAAAAAACAAAACAAAAAAAAAACAAAAAAAAACAGTAATATGACAATTACTTTTGTATTTGCTTGCAGCCCTCATGCTGTTACTGGTCCTATTGGCCCCTCTTCTGACTATACAGACAACTCTACCTACATTATTTGAGGTAGTTCATCTTGGCATGGCAAATCAATCTATTAAAGCTGCGCCAAGAAGCGGTTCGGAAATCGAGAGGAGCTTGATATAAGGTAGCACTTGGTTTTTCTTATTTTATTTTATTTATAAGCTGGTATATAGAATATATTAATAAGAGAATCAGGATCACAAAAGTAGACGGAGCTAAGCTACACTTGTCTACATTCTCCTAGGAATTCGAGACAAATAGTAATCATCCAATCACAGCATATTAGGTTCACATCATTAAAGATCAGGTGCAGTCTGGGTTTTCTCATTACAGGAAAATTAGTTAGCGACTATCTAACTTAATATTTGAAAGTCGCACATTAGGAAACTTAGCAAATACCATTCTTTGGGGTTATTTGAAATCCAGTCTTTTTATTAAAACTCATTATTGGAAAGATTATTGCTTGCTAGTGTCGGTACATCTTCTTTGAACTTTGGTGCTTGTTGTATCTCTAGTGAAAGTCACGGTAATTCGAACTGACTTTATGTTAATTTAGTATGAAAATGAAGTTTTCTTTAGGATCAAAAGAAGTACTCACCGAGGAAACCGATGATTGCATCTTTGTGATGGCCATCTGTCGAGTTCAATTCAATTGCCTTCTTGTTTGATTCACTATCACAATCTAGTATCTTTAGAAGTTCTTAAGAGATGACTGACTTTTTTTTTGCTTGTCCTAATCAGATTGGCTACCTAGGCTACTGCAAGAAGTAGGGCCTTTCAACATGTTATTATACCCCTCATATCAATATAGAGAGGCAAATACAACTTCCAATTTCAATCCAATTTTTGGTCTTCTATCAAAAATTATGCAAGTAAAGCTCTGAAGAAGAGTTCACTTTCTCATATTTTGGTTGGAGCAAGAATGAAATGGAGGATCTAATTTATTTTATGTTATAACAGGGAGAAAGGTTAGATTTCTCCATATATTCTTTCTAGTATGAATTATGTTGTTCTTTATCATTTCATTATCTGATTTGATTCATCCTCTTTTATTGTTTTTGTCAGTTATTCCAACTATTAGATCTTTGAAATCGTAATCGCATTGACATAAATAAATTTGAAATCGTAATATCATTCACATAATGAAGAAAAACCAAATTAACTTGTAAAAGACATGTAAAAACATAATTTATAAGCAAATAAAAATATCAAATTATTTTCTCCATTGTTCATTGAAGAAAATTATACATACGAAAACACTAAAATCCTATTACCCATCTGTTCATTGTGATTCTGGAGCTTTCCGGTTCTTTTTTGTTGGTGAGACCTCATCTGTAGGATTTTTGTTCTTATTTTTCTTTCTATTTGATCCATTTTCCTGTATTTTTGACATGTAAGTTTTTCTTATATATGAAAATAAAATTGAACAACGGTCGTAAAGAAAGTTAGTTTAAAAGATTATTACCTGCTCGATGATTGGGCTGTCTGTTGGGTCAATATATTTTGTTTTTTCTTTATCAGTTTCTTCTTCCAAGACATTGTTTACACTAAATGTTGGATACATTTCATGCATACTGTACTCGTTTATCACAACTTTGAAGATGTATGTCTTTCCAGTATTTTTCTCTAGTTCTCCTTTAATTTCATCCCAATCATTGCCCTGCATTATAGAAATTGAAATGCATTAATATATATTTTCCAAAAAATTATACTTGGTATCATTAAATAATTGTATATTTACTCACCTTTAAATTCATCTTTTTAATTTTGTCAAATGGTTGTTGCACTATGTATTTTGCTTTATTTCCAAAAACAACAAATGCTGTTTGATTTGTTTCATCTTGCACACAAAGTTTAAGATAGTACCTGTGCTAAAAAGAAAACATAATTGAGAAGATTAGTAATATATAAATTTTATGTTTTTTTGAAAATTCAATTTGTTTATTATCTCTCAGATGGTTCATTATAAGTAGTTTTACATTCCTTGTAGTATGGTTCATCCCCGGTTTCCACATGTTTGACAGTACAGAATTTGCAAGATTTGTAGTTCCAACGATTTCCAAAAGTTTTTTCTGAATCTTGCTTTGCAAGTGAATGACTTTTTCTACAAATCAATATTTAAATAATGAAATAAATAACTTTTTTGCATGCGTCTTTGCGTAATTCCAACATTACAAACTAACCTGGTTGCATCTTTCCTTGCCTAATTTAATTAGGTCAGTGATAGTGACTCTGTCCTTACTAAGTACTTCCAAAAGTGAAGTAGGTTCACCTTCTTTATGTTCCTCAAACTCTATTTGAATGTTTTCGGTTTCAAAGCTGCATTAGATTAGATTTATACGTCAATATATATTAATTATTAAATAATAAACATATTAGATTATTTTTACCTCTTTCTCATTTCATTAGACTGAGGGATATCCAAATTGAAGTATACTTGTGTTGCTGATGTGACGGATGCTTTAAAGACAGCTATGGAGTCAAATTAGATAATAATAAAAATTAAGTTTTTTAAAATAATAAAATTAGACATATAAACATCGAGTATTATTGAATAATTTGCATACGTTCAATTTTTTTCATATAGAGTGACGTTAATATGACTATGACAATTCCATTAGAATTGTTTAGTCCAACAATTTTTTCTGAATCTTCACCCCATAGAGCAATATCCAGTTCATAGTTCCTGCAAAAAGAGAAAAGAGATCAGAAATAAGAATTTATTTTGTAAATAAAATTGTCGAATTATTTATTTTCTTCGTATGTTACCTCTCATTCATTAGTGTAACATCTCTGAAACCATATGGGCTTTGAGCTAATACTTTTTTTAGAAGCCCTACAAAATCTGTTTAGTAGAAAATGTTATTACAAAAAATACATGTACAAAACAAAACTTGAAGTAATTAATAACATACCAACTGTGTTGATCGCTTTGACATAGTAATCTTTTTTCTCCATGAATTCTTCAAATTCAACAAATGAAAATTTGTGGTGCCTGAATATTGATGTGTCTTCCTTTGAAGTAGTCACGACTGTTTCTTTTTTGAATGATATTGTGAAGTTGAATCTCACAGGTTGAAATTTAAATGGGGCTGCCTTTACCTCAAAATTGTCAAAATAATAAACTTCTCCTTGTTTCAATTTTGTGTCAAAGTCCTTTTTGCAAAACTTTATCGATTTTAGCATGAATTTGGTTTTCCGTCTACAACCTTGAAAATCAAAGAAGATAACAACTTTGTTTTTGTCAAAATAGTGCTAATTATTTGTAGCAACAAAAACATTTAAAATTATGAAACAATGAAACTTGAATTTTAATTTCAATAGCCTAAACAAATAAATTTTACCTTTTCATCAATTAAGATCATCTCAGTTCCAAAGAGTCTTTCCTTAAACCGTGATATCCAAAGTCCGCTTACTTTCGTGCTCTTATTTTGCAAAATCCGAGTTAAGGTAAGGTTCGTCAAAAGTTTTGCACTTCCTTGCCATTTTAAATCGATTCAGAAACCATTAACAATATCAAAATATTGTTAAAAGCATGTAGTTCATGGAGTATAAATAGATTAGTTAAGATTTTACCTTCTTTTGTTTAGGAGTTAAGAATGACAATTGTATATTGATATTGTATTTATAGGTTTAGTATTAGTATGAATTAGAGTTTGAATTAAACTATTGTTCTCAGAAACGTAGCTAATAGGAATTTAATGTTGAACAAAACACTTAGTAAGTAAATCTTTCTTAAATAAGATAAACTTTGACATTAATATAGTCTTCATTTCATTGGCCGTGGTAGATAAACTTTGAAATTAGTTTATATTCTGAACATAATTCGTAATTGTTATTGTCTGAGAAATCGTATGAAGATAAACATTAACCCTTATAGTAATCTAGTGGTAGATTCTATTGGTATGAAGATAAACATTAACCCTATCTAGTGGTAGATTCTATTTGTATGAAGATAAACATTAACCCTTATAGTGCCGTACCTTGTCTTTTTTTCAGTCGTATCAAGTAATTTCTTGCTTAGAGACGAAGTTGAAATATGATTGGAGTAAGTACCAATATGACTATGTCTAGGCTGGGTGGTTTAACTAAAGTACTACCAAATAAGACTATCTGTTGAGTTGCAATCTTCTCACACACACGAAAATACTGACAACAAAGCTCAGGAAACAAATACTAAGAATCTCATTGCATATATCTTTCAATAGAACAATCCACATTTACTCGAAATCGAGAAAAACATTACAATAAGAAATAAAAAACGAACTATTTAAAAAGTACTTTGAGATGAAGTACTCTTGTTAAACTTCTGTACAGGTTACCGAATCAAAATACCAATGCTCTTGGCATTTTGCTTTATTATGTATAATGATGGTGTCTGTTCTACCATTTTTAATAATGAAGAAGTCGTTATGTAGGCCTGGGAATTAGACTGTATACTTCCTTGCTATTCCAGGAGATCTTCCTCAGGCAATGAAGTTCGGGGTACAATCATGAATCCAAACCCAAGATGCTTCTTGAAGTAGGACTACATCTCGAACTAATCAGACTTTGTTGTACACTTCAGTAGGTGCTCTACGACATTGCCCTTGATGACCCAACTCAATCCCTACACGCTTTGGTCCCACAGTTAAGCGGTCAACAACATCATCTATGTCTGACTGAAGGATAGAACCATGCCCTCTCCGAACTGCCACCAATGCAGCCTCTTGAGAAAGGGTTGTCGTTAGGGAGTGGTTTGGGTTTGAGTGTGGCGAGTGCTGCCGTTGCAGCTGTAGCAGTGAATGAGATTTTTGGTGGGAGAGTTATTGGACAACATCATCTATGTCTGACTGAAGGATAGAACCATGCCCCTCTCCGAACTGCCACCAATGCAGCCTCTTGGAGTAGCTGCGCCAGTTTTGCTCCTGACCACCCCGATTAACCAAAATGTTAGTTTATGTTTCAAATAGGCACTTCACCATCGAAATGGATATTCTTGCATTAACTGTAACCTTCTATGAAGCGATGAGTGTTGAACCAAAGCGTGAGATATATAGCTATCAAACTTAAATTTAACAATGCACCAAATTGAAGGACATAAATACTGTATGCTAAACTACACTGATCAAAGGAACTTACAGCCAAGAGCAACGAATCTGCAGACCTTAAATTTTCAAGATACGGTGACACCTTTAGAACCCATTATCAGTTGTTTTATGTGGTTTAGAAACAAAGTTTTCTGCAACTATAGTTTCAGGCCCATACCACACCACTTTAGATCTATCTAGTGAATAAGTGTGGAAGTGATAGAGAGTTCAGTGCCACAATCTGAACCCCCAATATGGAATCTTGGTTCATGAGAAACTGAATTTTCCACTGGGCTAATCTCTTTTTTCCATGTTCGAGAATCTGCGGTAGATGAAACTTATTTGTCTAACTTTGATTCTACTCCCACAACTTGAGAAGAATTGTTCGACCTACCTGAGGTGGCAAATGAACTCAGCTATTCAAATTTTGACTGGACAGGTGCAAATGTAGGATTGCATGCCTTTCTTGATCCAAACCCAAACTTCTTTCCCTTAGTTTCAAGTTGTTCAGTGGCTACTCTTTTCACAGACCGTCTTGGGTGTTCACTACCTGAGCATAACTTATGTTGCAGTTTTTTCCCTTTTGCGTTGCTGAATTATGCCTTCAGGTTTAGCATATTCAGAAAGATCCCTATTAATACATTTCAAGTATAACTGAGAACCCAAGAACTAAAAATTACCAACTGCCAAGTACATATACAAATAGTATATAAATAGAGCGAGAACTTACGTTGCAGTTTTTTTTCACGAAAATAGTGACGGATACACATACACCATAGATATTAGTAAATGAATAACCAAGTTTATCTTCCGAAGACGGAATCCGTAGTACTACAGAAGAAATATATGTTCTAAGTTTTAGTCGTTCTAAGTACCATAGATATTTAGTAGTACTAATAGTGGCATCACATTCTTTTCACTACACCATGTCAGTATCATCTTTTAATATCCTGTATCTATTCTATAAACATTATGTTAAGACAATGACACTGACCACAACTCACAACTTCATGTTAGCATGCTCAATGCCAACATACATTTCAGTTCATGGTAGAAAACAGCAGGAAGTATGAGATTGAAGTTTACTAAACAACACAATACAAAAAAAACCAATGGGCATCTTTTCACTAATATGGTTTATAGATAGATACTACTCATTACAAAAATTAGATCTATTTTACTGAATCAATTCTTACGAAGATGCAATTCATACTCCATGAAATTGAGCATCACTCACAGCACCAGGAAAGTATGCTCAATGCTAACAAATTTTCAGGTCATGCTTAACAATGAACTGGAACTAATAAAGTTGGGATTTCATTGATCAAAGCATACTACTCTGTTATGAAAATAAAACATATATAGAGGACTTCTAAAGTGTAGACATCAGCAACTATGTAATCTTATCCTAAACATTTTGGTTTGGATGACTCTCATCATTCCTTTACCTTTAAATTGAGCTTTTCCAGGAATTTAGAAATCTAAAATTGTTTGCCAGCAGGAGATTCTTCTTTCTGTACTACTACAGAGGTTGTCTCACCGGGTACATTTTGTTCGTCAGGTCCTTCCATGGTTACCACTACACCACTTACATTTTCAAGTTGCCCATCTACTTCAGTATAGTAAGGATCTTTCGGTACTACCTTAGGTGTATCACCTGGTGCAGTTTGCTCATCAGAAAATACTACACCGTTTAGTCGGGATTACCTATGACCTTCTTTCTAGCTTAACTTATGCTCCCTCTCACCTAAACCTATCGACTATTGTATTGTTCTATGATAACCAAGTGGTTAGTTTGATCCAAGTGAGCGAGCAAGAGGTAAGCACAATTTTTTTTTTTTGGTTTTTGGTAAGCACAATATTCAACCTCTCCATGATAACAGGCTATAAAAGAACCAAAGAAAGAAAGAGACGCGAGGAAAGAAAAACCTGTCTTCAAAATTTGGAGACCCAGATTCATGAGGAAGACATGGAAGACTAAATACAACCCAAAATAACTGCAACTCACAAATGTAAGCAATCGTTTTAACTGGTTCGTTTCCAGAGATCATGAGATCGATCCGCAAAGAGGCCAAGAATACTGAGTTAAAGAAATTAAACTAATGTCTATTGATGAAACATACTGAGAAATGGCAATAGGAGTTTAATTTAAAGCAATAGGCGATGCATTCCATGCCAATATTAAACATCCGGAAGAGTGTAAACATACTTCATGACCGATTCTCTCTCGGTGATTTTATCGCAATAGCGACCTTTCCTTCATCATTGGAAGCAGCTTCCTTTAACTCTTTGTCTAGTACAAAACCAAATCTAGCACCTAAAAGGGTTAAATGTAAAGTTAAAGAGAAAGTTTTCCAGAAAAAGCACATTGGAAGAATAGACATATTACAAATAGTGTAACCGGGGAGGTAGTGTATTCATCTTCTTTTTTTTTTCTCATTCATTAGTGTTTAGTTGGTAGGGAAAGGGAAAAAGATAAATAGACAATCCTAATTTTGAGGAGAAAAGTTAGGATTTTGGTAGAGTTTGGATAAGGTTTATTTATTTATTTTCAATTTGAGGAGTCAATAGAAAATTAAGCATAGATTAGGGAGATTTAAACAAATCTGGGGAGGTGTCACTAATTATTATTCCATCCGATTTTTTAGGAGCCAATTATATTGTTGGAAGTGCAAAATGGAGCGATATGGTGAGGAGAGAGAATGTGGGCGAGCTTTTATATATATATATATATAGATGTAAGGCCGTTGAACAAAAGCAAATGGCCACATTTGTACACAGTCTCAACTAGTTATAAGTCCACTAGGGATTTTAAATATGGGAAGGGTTATAGGGACATATATTAGAAAAACGCCTAAACAAACTCATGACTTTTAAGGTATTTATAAGTTTTAGATTTGACTAATTTTTGTACATATGATTTTCTAACTACTTAAAATATTATCACAAAAAAATATTCAAATCGGAAACTTGTAATCTCATCCAATGTAGTCAACAAATTAAAAAATCTTGATAATTATGAACCATTCACTTTCACTATTTTTTATACTATATTTGGTAAGTTTATAATTTTTAGATTTTTTTGATTTATTCATGACAATGTTTAAAATAGTTAGGAGATCATATTTACAAAAATTTAGTTTAATTTTAAACTTATAAATATCCTAACAATTTTGAGTTTGTTTATGTGTTTTTCTAATATATGTCCTTAGAACCCCTCCCTATAATATACCTTGCCCAAATAGTAAGTGCAACATCAGTATTTTACTAGTTATCCCGCATGTGGTACTGCAAGTCATTCCAATGCAATAAATCAAGTGCTGCTAACACATTAGAGAAGGCATAATTTATGTCATCCGTCCATTACTATATACACTTAAATACTTAATGACTTAAATGAAAAATTATGACACAAAGTAAGTTTGTCATCCGTTAGTAACTTAAAGTTCAAAGGTAAGAGTACAAAGTATGTCGTTCGTCCTTCACTTAAATTATAAAACTGCTACACAAGCTCACAAATTTTACCGAGTTTATCACACAATCCAAACTTAAAACTCATATAGCATCCCCATAATATTAGAATCGATTATTTAGTAGTTCATATAACACTCTCATTGGACTTGCTCTAAATTGGTGACTTGGAGACCGAAGATGGAAAAATGGTGGTTAAACTATATTGGTGACTTTGACATCCAATACAAAAGAAAAAAAATATATATTATGATTTAAAAAATATTAATTTGATTATATTAGAAAGTTATTTTATTTTAAGAAAAAAAAAAAAAAAAAAAAGGTTTATTGTACATGTAATTTGTAGGGTATAATTTTGAGGATCTGAAAACTAACTCGATGAAACCGAGGTGACCAAAGTACCAAACAATCAAAATATGATTGTAAAAACTGTAAGTATTGGAATCAGTATCTATAAGTCAAGTTATGCAGAAAGAAGGAAATTTGTAACTTACTAAAAACAGATTACCCCTTGCTCATTTTTCAGTTACCCTACTCAAGAAAAGTTAGAAGGATAACTAATTTTTTAAGTTGCCATTACGAGGAGGAGCAGATTCACCTGGGAGATGAGTGCCTTTGGTTGGACATGACTTCAGTTTTCAGACCAATCATTGTCCCAACTTTTACGTGTGTTTTGTTGAACTGTTGAACTACTTTGGAAGGTTTTTGACACCCCAAGTACATTTCTCCTAACTTGGAACTTGAAAACTGTACGTATTCAGTATGCATTTTGTTTATTTTGTTGACTTGTTGGTGAACAAAATTAAATAGATACTGAAATTAAGCTTTAATTGGATCATGGAACAGAAGGACATACAGAACATAGCAACATCTTCAAAGAAGATTTGGCAAAGTCAAACAAGCACTCAAAAACATGAGATACCGTTGACTTTGACCAAAACAGTTTAGAACAACATTAGAAGATTCCGAACCCCACAGCTGGACACTCAACTTCATAGCTGTCTTTTAAAAAGAACACCATTAGATTGGCCTTGAGATAACAAGATTTAGAAAATAAACTCCATCTAACATTCTGTATCGTAGGGGAGTACACAAACATCTTACAACTTAGTGCACAGTATTCCATCTCCCTGTTCTCTTCACTCACTAGTAGCGAAGCAAGAAGAGTAGTGATTGATGTAAAACAGTGAGCAAAACCGAGAAATTTTCATCAGCAATCAAACAAATCAGGTTAGTTTTTATCTTACTTTGTTTATCTATTGCTTGAATTTTCAATTGCTTCAGTGATTTTTACAGTCATGGGCAAATTCTTCAAAGGGGTTTGATGTAGAGTGTAAATTACTGTTTTTTAGTTGTTTGCAATTTGTTTTGATTCATTTTTTTTCAGATTTTTAGTTTGGTACTGGTTTTGCATCAAAGTTTGGTGACTAGGGTTGTAGTATTAAAATTGAAGAGAGTGGAGTTTGGGTTTTGTTGGATTTGAAAAGGTTTCAATTTTGATGATTCTGAGAAAACAGTGAAAATTTGAGATGCCCCCTTATCGGCATTCATCCAGAACTGATACATTAGAGCTCAAGGCTCAGATTGTTAGCAACATTGGAAGTGAGAAAGCAGAGAAGTATTTCAATTACATTAGCAGATTTCTAAGGCTCAAGCTTACCAAGTTTGAATTTAATAAGCTCTGCATTAGTACTATTGGGAGAGAGAATATCTCTCTTCACAATAGGTTTATTGGTTCGATTGTCAAGAATGCATGTACTGCAAACACGCCCCCGTGGAAAGGAAGCAAAGGAGAAGGTTCTTTGAATGGTAAAGTTACAAATGGTTATCACGGAAGTAATCTTCAGTTGCTGTATGGAGATGCATTCCCTTTGTCGCCTCGTAGAGGGAGGTCCTCAAATGTGCGTGATCGCAAATATAGAGATCGCCCCAGTCCACTTGGACCCAATGGGAAGGTCCACAATATCATGTATGATGATGAGTCAGTTCCTAAGACACAAGAGAAGCAAAGTGTTTGTGAGCTAGTTTCTCCAAGTAGTGGTCCACGGTTTGAAGTTGTCTCAGTGGAAGATGGAGAAGAGGCTGAACCAATGATAGTCAGTCCAAGTGTTGAAAGAAGTCACTCGGTCAATGCCCCCCTGGGAATCTACATGAACCCTAGAGGAGCACGCAAAACTCTTCGTAGGAGTTTCTTATCTGCTTTACATCCTGAATCTATGTGCAATTCCTATGAGCTACCTGATACCTTGTCTTTAAAGAAGCAATTGGAGCGGAAGTTGGAATCAGAGGGACTTGGTATTTCTGTGGATTGTGCTAATATATTGAACAATGCTTTGGACACTTTTGTAAAGAGGATGATCAAGCCATGTTTAGAACTTGCTCGATCAAGGAATGTAGGTGAACGTTTGAAGCAAGTTAGTGGGCATAATATCCCTGATGATCTGCATATATTATCAACCAATAAGTCCATGCAGAGATCAAAACAATGCATTTCTGCATCGTTGCTAGATTTTCGAGTAGCAATGGAGTTGCAACCCTCGCTACTTGGTGAAAATTGGCCTGTACATCTTGAGAGAGTTTGCTTGCGTGCGTCAGAGGAATGAATGAGAAAAATCTGACCAGATATTGTACATTGGTGTTACTAAATAGCAGTTTGCGGCTCACTTAATGTAGACATTGACGTTCATCCAAACACCAATTACATCATGTATACAAACACTGCAGATAGAAGATAATTTATAGATGCTAGAAGGGATTGTACATAACAGTGACCAGGTTGCCTTAACATTTCAGAGCTGATGACTCCTGATGCTGATGGGACATGTTCATATGGTAAAATGTACTCAAGCTATACTCCAAATAATCGTGGCGTGTCTTCAAGTTCAATGTCATTTCCATTTGTATTTGGCATTTTTTCTGTAAACAGAAAATTTAGTATCAAAGTTTTTTTTTTCGATAATAAGAACTTAGTATCAAAGTGGCAGCAATTTTACTTTTACTGCAATGACCTTGAATAAAAGTAAACATATTTTCACTACTGTCTGGAGTAGTTCTCTGTTTCTAAGTGAGTATCTCCCATTATTTGTTTCTTGTGAATAAGAATAACTTGTTCCATTTTTAACAAGTTTAAGAATTCGTAACTGCTTCGTGCATCATTATAGATGAATACGCTGGTTTATTTAGGGTGCCCACGTGCTTTCTTTTCCTGTGAAGGTAAGGGCCATTTTCATTTTGCTTAGAACTTTCTGATCCCTATAACTGACTCATGTCAGTGCACCATTCTTGCCTACTCTTCTCATCAACTCTTTTTTCTCCAACCTAGTCAATTTATCTTATTCTGTTTCGCCATAAAAAACAATTTATTGGATTCAGACATGTGGTCCCTTCACAGAAATGTAAATATAATGTAGCTTCAGTCATTAAATCCACTTGAAGAAATCATTTGGTTGTTGGGCTTGGAGCTTAGTTGATCTGCTATTGTCATTAATAATATTTGTTGATTAAGTAACTCTTTATTGACGTCGGGTTGTAGCTTTGCTCCTTTTCTGTACTGAAGTTGGTTTTACAATCAAGAGGAGTTTGGCAGTTTTCTCATGGCTGGTCCTAGCAAAACATCAGAAAGAAAAAGAAGAAAAGTCATACTGAAAACGAATCAAGATGATATGTACTAAAACTACCACCAGTAATTGCACTGGAGTCCTTGGAGACTACTACGTCTGTTGTTAGGACACCATTGGTGAATTTGTGATTTTAAATTGGTACAAGTTTTGCAGTAATTTTTCCTGTTTCCAAATTACTTTTCAAATTATTCGTCAACATACAACCTTAGTCTTTTGGAAACCCATTTACAAAGTGGTTTCTCTTGCTGATCGAAATTCATATAAATGATATGGTAAAGCTAGGCACGTTATTATGATAAAATTTAAATTAATAACAAAAAGTATACTGATGACATTTGTGAGTATAAACACAGCTCCCACATCGGCAGGCTTCAGTTGTGTCTGGTACCAAAATTAAACAGATATGGTCTTAACAAATATACATAATAGCATCTTTAGGAGAGATACTTTCTTAGCATCAAACTATCAATAATTTGGTGTTTTTTCATCTTCAGGAGAATTACATGTTGATAAAAATACCAAACCAAACACCAAATCGACAAAAATTTGGTTTCAGTTTTGGTGCTGTATCAAATCTCTCACGCGGTTTTTCTAACACTGTATGGGCTTGGACTAAAGTGTGGGCTTCAATCACTCAGTTTTGTAAAAACCGCGCCAGAAATTTGGGAAGAGAAAAAAAGAAGAAAGTACATCGGGCGGTTTTTGAAAAATTGTTTGGGCTTTTAAGATGGGCTTCATTGGCGCGGTTTTGAGAAAGCCGCGTGAGTGGGCTATATGTCGCACCTCATTTGATGTTGAATATTTGATGTTGTTTCTAAAGTTGGTTAGTGTTTTTTTGGTTTGGTAATTTGGTGTTTTTTTGGTTTCTCTCTAAAAATCTCTTCTCAAGGTTACAAACAAACAAAAAAGATACACTAGTCACGAAGCATTCTTTCGTACTGATACTGGATTCAGTTTCTGCTGTCTGCACTGCATACACCATATGATATCTGAAATATATTGTTTTTATCAAAACAATACACGCGGTGACCTATAAACATATAATATGACGGGAATTGTGTAGATGGCAGGGAAAAGAGATCATCACAGCTATCAGTTGTAAGTTCATTGATATGTACTGGTGATGACAGATTACTTTGTACCGAGTCCTCATCTAAATCTACCCATCCATTTCAATTGGCCTGACAGAAATGTATAAACGGAAAAGCACCACATGTATACATCCCATCCCTCCTATCAAAATCTACAGGCTGAGATGGGGGTACATGAAGATATTCCAGAAAGGCCTTTTTCTTTTCTTGGCAGGCAAGACATCCATCTCAGTTTCTGTTTTCTTCAACATCTCCCACATCACATGAACGTCTTCATACTCGCATGTCCTTATATCATGGCTCAGCTTTTTCAGTCCTGTTTCCATTGCAGACACTAGATAAATAGATTGAGAACATAATCTGTATAAGCATATCACATGAGAATCATTGGATGCTTATAGCTTTTATCTTTCTGACTACAACATCCACTATATATATATACTTCAAAACAAAAATAATACTGAAAACAACCCCTGTTATTAGATGGTGACAAACTAGCAACTTATAGCTCATATTGGGACAACTTATGCACACTTTGAGTTCCATCAATATCAATAATGCACGACTTAGTGGTGTAGGCCAATTTCCATATCTTCTTTCGCATTATGCTGTTATGGCATATGTATTTTCAAACAATCTCATATAAAATGAAGCTTACTAAAGAATCACGCATCTATATACCTCTATTACCAACCCGAACACGGTCAGAAAGCCCCGAGCCGAGCCATATGTATTTTCAAACAATCCATCATAGGCTGCTGCCCACCTGCCCGCAGATAGAAGTGAGAGAGAGAGAGAGATTGAAGATGGGGAAGGAAGAAAAGAAAGTGATCACCAACCTTGTTCTCTCTCGATCAATTCCTTCTTCTTATAAAGAGCTGACACTTGTTCATGCCGGTATCTGTTTAAAGCTTTGTCCGCATTTTTTTTAGCAGTCTTCTAGTCCAAATCAATTCAACACGTTCGTCTTTTAACACCATACACGTGTCGTGTACTCCTCACACCAAAATGATTTTTTTCCCGATTTTTGTAATTTTGGGCTTCGGCTAGAATTTTATGATGTTTTGCTTTGGGCTCAGGGAAAAGATCTTATAAGAGACTCCAATTCTATAAGTACTAAAATTGGATCTACTTCAATTTTATAAGTCTTGTAACTTGAAAAATGACTCAAACACTCCAATCCATATACCCCTAGCCTCATTTATCTCTTCTTCCCTTTTCATTATCTTATTATCCAAATAACTCTATTGCCCTAACTACCACCGGCTACCACCACCATCATCACCTCCACCACCACTATCACTGTAATATTAAGACTATCACCACCACCACCATCACTACCACCGTGCTATTAAGACTAATATCATCACTTTCACTACCACTACCACCACCACCACCACCGTACTATTAAGACTATCACCACCACCACCACCGTACTATTAAGACATCCATCACTTCTACTACTACCACCACCACCATGTTATTAAAACCAATATCATCACCTCCACTACTATCACTACCACCGCCAATTAAGATAATTTTCTAAAATCGATATTCTAATTATCAAAATTGATTGGAAACCGAAAATCAAACTATACGTTTGTTTCAAATTAATCTATTCAAGTTAAATGTGATGTAAAGTAGGATTATATTTGTCAAATAACTATCTATAAGATGTCATGTATTTGTTTTTTTCTATTTTTACAAGTGTTTATAAGAAGAACTTAAAATGAAAAACAAACCACTTCATAAGACCATGTGTTATAAGACACCTCTTATAACACATGGTCTTATAAGACCCTCTTATAACTTAACCCAAAAAAACAAATAGCCCCTGAGAATGCGTAGAGAGGGATAGAGAGACGAAGAGAATAGAAGAGATGAAGAGAGACAGAAACCAACCAAACTCCGCTTACTCTCCTCTTCTACTAATAACGTTCGCTCCGCTCACTTAATTATGGGCTTATATATGGGCTTTTGAATATCATCAATTTTTGGAGTACATACGATTGCCGATGCGATCATGTTAAGTCAAGAAAGTAGTGCTGCTTACATAAGAAGAAGAAAGTAGTGCTTTCTCGTGGAATAAATTAAGGGGGGAGGAGAGTTGAGAATGCGAATCTCAGACAGAAGATATTATATGCAAAGTCTTATTCTTATATATCAATGGTTTCATAGATTCGTTCCTTTGTAAATTGAATTGATGACAAGAGCATCTATACGTGAACTCCATCTAAATTTTGTGGTTTTAATCTCAAACATGTATACATCACTTTTTCCACTAAGGATATCTAGACTCGAGCATTTGACCAAAAAAAAAAAAAAAAAAACTGGAAAGAGAGAGTAAAATAAAAAAAAAAAAAAAAAAAAAACTGGAAAGGGAGAGTTTGAGAGTACCAAGGCTCAAAATATCGAATTCGGTGAATATTTTGGTGTATCTAAAAACTGATATATATCGAAAATATCGGATATATCTATTTTTTTTGTGATCAGTCAAGACTATCTAAAATATTAAAAATATCGATAAAAAAATATCGTAAAATATCGAAAATATAAAAAATATAAAATATTTATATTAAAAAATGGTCAAAAAGTCAAACAATATATATCATAAATAGTGCATATATCGGTTATATCGGCGATATAAAATTTTATATCAGAAATTCCGATATATATTAGGAAAAAAATTATTCAATATTCGGTAGATATATATCGGATATATCGATGTCGGTGTACAAAAACCCGATATAGATCGGCATTATATTAGATATATCAGTGATATTTTGGGCCTTGGAGAGGACTCCATCAATTAGAACTCCATTTTTGTCAAGGAGTAAACAAAACACTAGACGCTACTGAACCATTTCCGAAGTGGAATATGTGGATTGTGGACATGCATGTGGTGAGTGAGGGCCTGTGGGTGTGGTGGGGTTCCGAATTTCTATAATACAAAATGTGGAGTTGAACATCTATTAGCAGTTTAGCTAACCCATGTCGGATGAGGTACTTCATTCAAAATCTATTTTTTCCCGACTTTGATACTAATAACACTACACATAAAAAATGACATAGTAAAGAGAAGACAAAATGATATAGTATGTTGCAATATTGATGTTGGCAGTGGTGAAAATAAGAGCCAAAAATATATTTTTTTTCTCTCAAAACCTTTGTTCTCTTTCCATTATCATTTTTATATTATCATATTTTCTTCATAACAAACTATCTATTTTATTGATTTTTCATTGTACAATATTGATGTTGTAGTGATATTTCTCAATACAACATTGATGTTGTTAGTGCTGGTTTTTCATGGTTCAACACTAATTCCAGTGCCATGTCACTGCGTTGATCAATAGGGCTGGCTCTACCACATAGCATAATAAGCAACTGCTTAGGGCCCTGCAGCCCAAGGGGCCCCAATATATTTTAGCTCACAGCCCACTATTGCTTTATTAGCAAAAAAAAAAAAAAAACTTATTATTATTATTTTTCATTTATTTTAATATGTTAGATAAATATTTTTACATTGGAAAATTAGAAACTAGAAAATCACGTTAAACGCCCCTTCGTTTCCTCGCATTTTCACCTTCTCCAAAAAAATAGATACATGTCTCTATAATTTATTAAACTACTTCATCACTCTATAACAAATAATCAAATATGAAGCATTGCAGCCAACACTTCATTCTTACCTCTATTATTCTTTTGTCTTTTTTGGGTTTTCTCTATAATCCATCATTATATATATATTGTTTTATTTGGTGTAGGGTTATTCTTCTCTCTCTTGTGCATTTCTTTGTTAAATAAATCTATTGAAGTTTCAAATTTATGAGATGACTATTCAATAAAGAAAAAAAAAGTTGGGATCAATTTTTATAATAATTGTTATATTCTAAATTTTTTGTTATATAAATTAAACTTGAATTCATATGAAATAACGTAAACAAATCCATAAAATGTAACAATTTTATTAGTATATATTAATACTATAAAGCCCCATATTCAAATTTTGCTTAGGGCCCCAATTGCCTTGAGCCGCCCCTGTCAATCAAATGTTTCATCAATTTTTTTGTGTCAGTGTAGAATTATTACTTTGATACATAGAACAGTAAGTGTTTTCTGTTTTTAGATCTTTTTAGGAATGATACCAACCTAGCATCTTTAGGAATGATACCGCGTGTTACTTTGATATATATATATATATATATATATATATATATATATATATATATATATATATATATATATATATATATATATATATATATATATATATATATATATATATATATATATTTTGAACTTTTGAACCCGTCCTACGAACGGGTGCCGTTATATTAAATTATTGTAAAAAATATTAGCAACTATGCATAGCTATGAGATATGAAAATTATATTAATCAGTCATTCAAATTTCTTGCACCACTCTCATAAAAAGAAAGCACCAAACCTTGATAAAACTCATCGACTTCTTTTTGTTGTTAGGTTTAATAATAGAAGTTTGATTGAAGTTTTGTGAGAATGCCCAATATGACGAAGATAATATTGAAGCTACTTGAATAGCATGACATTCTTAATCATAATAAAAAAAAATTATGATAAACACTACTTAAAATACAAAACTATATTTGTCGAGACATTTATTCCCCCTACATATAATACAAACATGTTTTAGGGTTATTAGTTCAATGCATTTCCATCAAGTTTCTGATTTTTCATTAATTATTCTTTGAGGTTAGTTCAATGTAGTACGTTGCATTCAGTTTCCAATTTCTCATTAATTATTCTTTGTGGTTAGTTCAATGCAACTGTATTAAGTTTCTGATTTTCCGTTAATTATTATTTGAGGTTAGTTCAGTGCAATTGCATCCACTTTATAATTTTCCGTTAGTTATTCATTAAGGTTAATTAAGTACAGTTGCATCCAATTTTTGATGTTTAGTTAATTACTCTTTTTGTGATTTGTTCAATACATCCGCATCCAGGTTTCGATTTCCCGTTAATTGTTTTTCTAGGTTAGTTCGATAGTTTATAATTTCTAGTTATTTATGCTTTGAGGTCAATGCGATACAGTTACATCCGGCTTCCGATTTCCAGTTCACTATTCTTTGAGGTTAATTCAATGCATTTGCATCCAATTTCTGATTTTCCGTTAGTTAATCTATAATTTTAGTTTAATGCAGTTGCATCCAGTTTATGATTTTTCGTTAATTATTATTTGAGGTTAGTTCAATACAGTTGTATCCAATTTCCGATTTTATATTAATTGTTTTTTGAGGTTAATTCAATGCATTTGCATCAAGTTTCTGATTTCCTGTTAATTATTTTTTAAGGTTAGTTCAATGCATTTAGATCAAATTTATAATTTCCTGTTAATTATTCATTTAGGTTAGTTCAGTGTAGTTTCATCCCTTTTTCAATGTTTTGTTAATTAGTCTTTGATATTAGTTCATTGCAATTGCATCTAGTTTCTAATTTTACGTTAATAATTCTTTAAGGTTAGTTCAATACATCTGCATCTAGTTTCTGATTATTTATATTTTGAGGTTAGTTCGATGCAATTACATCATGTTTCTGATTTCCCGTTAACTATTCTTTGAGGTTATTTTAATGCATATTTGCATTTAGTTTTTGATTTCCCACCAATTATTCTATGAGGTTAGTTCAATGCATTTGCATTCGATTTTTGATTTTCTGTTAATTATTTTTTGAGTTTAGTTCAATGCATTTGCATACAGTTTATGGTTTCCCATTTATTATTATTTGAGGTTTGTTTGATGTATTTGCATACCGTTTACGATTTTCCGTTAAATATTTTTTAAGGATTTGCATCCAATTTCTAATTTTCTGTTAGTTATTCTCTGATGTTAGTTTAATGCAATTGCATCCAGTTTCTAATTTCTAGTTAATTACTTTTTGAGTTTAATTTATTGTATTTGCATAAAGTTTTCGATTTCCCGTTAATTACTCTTTGAGTTGGTTTATGTATTTGAATCCAATTTTGGTTTCCTTTTAATTATCCAATGTGGTATGTAATACCAACTTCTCTTGATCCATCTCAGTAGTGTCCTTGCAAACATGACATAAAAATAAATTATGTTTGATTTACTATGTGGGATCATCAAAGATTATCTAGTTCCCGATTTCTTATTAATTATTTTTTAAATTATGCATGACTCACTATGTGGAATCTGCAAAGATTATCTACGAACGGGTGTTATTATATTAATTATTCTAAAAAATATTTGCAAATATGCATAACTATTATATATTAATATTATATTAATCACTCATCCAAATTTCTTATAACGTGAAAACCTCACTCTCCATTAAAAAAAAAACTCACCTTTGATAAAACCCTTTAACTTCATTTTGTTGTTTAGTAATATAAATTTGATTGAAGTTTTGTGAGGTTGCCTAATAAGACGAAGTTCATATATATTGAAGCTACTTGAATAATAAGGAGTTACCAGTCATACGGAAAGAGATAAGATAAACACCATTTTAAATGCAAAACTATACTTATTAAGACATTCTCACAACATATAATCTAACTATGTTTTGAGGTTAGTTCAATGCATTTGCATCCAGTTTCTGATTTTCCGTTATTTATATTTTGAGGTTAGTTCAATGCAATTGAATCTAATTTCTGATCCTCGTTAATTATTCTTTGCAGTTATTCAATACATTTGCATCCAATTTCCAATTCTCTATTAATTGTTCTTTGAGGTCAACTCAATGCATTTGCATCCAGTTTCTGATTTCCCGTTAATTATTATGTAAGATTAGTTTAATGCATTTGTATACAGTTTTCGATTTCTCGTTTATTATTTGATAAGGTTGTATTTGCATCTAGTTTTTGATTTTCCGTTAATTATTGTTTGTGGTTAGTTCAATGAATTTGCATCCAATTTTCAATTTTCCGTTAATTATTTCTTGAGGTTAGTTCAATGCATTTGCATCTAGTTTATTTTTTAAGATTAGTTCTATAACACCCCGTGTTTTTATTCTTTGTTTTCCTAATAATAATAATAATAAAGATAATAATGAAAATAGATAAAAGATAAAACAGATATAGAATATCCAGCAATTACGGACGGATAAAAGCCCGTAGGTAAATGGATAAGTGTTGTCCTTGTTTTTCGGGAGTTTTCTCACGTAGAGTTTTTGGGAAAAAAACACAATGAGGGTTTTAGAAAAAAATGGGAGTTTTACTGAAGGAATGAAAGGAAGGTTTTTCCTGGTAGCTGGTTGATAATCGGAGAGCGCTACAGGTGAGTAGATTAGTTTTCTATTCACGTCTAACTTTACTGTTCAAAGATTCCACTCATGGTTTCTGCTCTTTCTGTCATTATTATTCGTCTTGTTGATGTGAAAACTTGTTAAACTATCGTTATTAAAACTGGTTAAACTCTGGTTAAACTCGGAAAGTGGAATTTAACTGTCGAAGCTTATTGGGCACGATAATGGCGGTGCGTCCTGTTTTTGTTTTGGTTGAACTATTCTGTTGTAGTTGAACTTTGATGGTTGTGGTGTGATTGAATAAGGTTTGGTTGTGATTGTAAAAGTGTGGGTATGAGAATTGATGTTTGTGGGTTCTGTAGAAGCTTGGAGGGGTCGTCAATGGAGGCGTCAGCCTCTTAGAAATCGTCCTGTACCGTTTATACTTTTGGGGTGTTTTAAATTCCTCTTGTGGTATTGAATGTGGATGATTGGGTTTATGTTTGAGTGTGTGAGGACGTCGAGATGGAGATTAGAGTGTGCTGTTGAAGCTCGAAGCTCCATTAATGGCGGCTTGCCCAAACCAAACACCTAGAATACTTTACTTTTTGAGTTTTTGTTGATATTGTTGTTGTTTGGGTTTGATGATGATAGGGTAGTGTAAGCGTGGGTGTGGAAATTTGTCGATTGGAGCTTGGAACAAGCTTTAATGGAGGCCGAAATTGTAGATCTACTTTTGAAGAAAGGAATTGTTGTAATTAATTGAAGCTTTCGCTTTTGTTAATGTTGTTTGGGTTGTTATGGGGATCAAAACCGCGGGGTTGTATTGGGTGGTCGATTAGAGCTTGGTGGTGGTCGGTTTTGGTGGCTGTTGGTGGAGGGAGAAGATGAACAGTAACCGATTTTGGGCTTGGGCCGAACCCTTATTGTTAGCTGGGCCGAAATGTTTAAATTCTTTGGGCCAATTTCTATTTCTTGTTGGGCCCGATTTTAAGTTATTTGTGGACCAGTTTAATTTAAAGTTTTTGGGCCGGTTTCAATTCAATTCTTGGGCTGAATCACTTAACTGTTTTGGGCTAGTTTCTAATATTGTTTGAGGCCAGTCCATATAATTTAAAATAGATCTACATGGGTCTTTCAACTTTTAGACTTTCGAGTTCTAAGGTTTGGGCTTGTCCAGTTGGGTCCGAACCATTACCTTAGTCATGAGCCCATGAGCCATGCACATTGACCTTAGCCATGAACCATGGCTATGACCCCGAACCTGTTGAATATGGAAACGACAGTTTGACTTTGATCAGGGTTGACTTTGACCAGTTGACCCAATTTGACCTTTTAACTCGGATTATGATTTGGGTTATTAAGATAGGTCTAGGACTATTAGCATACTTGACTTTAAGCTAAGACCTCTATATATATGTGTGTATGTGCATTAACTACTATGTGATTTTGCAGTATTTTATGATATGCAACATTATGACACTAAGACATCCCTGAAATTAATAACACGTAAATAAAAAAATACAGGGAATCAAGATACTCATTCGTTCTCTGAAATGATATATAAAATAAAGTTCAATAATACGTAAATAAATTTACCTCACTCTTTTAGAACTCTCCACGCCTCAAGTTTTGGAATTTAGTTTTATGACTGTTGATGTCATATGTTAGGTGGACATTTATTGAATGTGCCATAAATGGCCCGTTAGCGTTATATAGGGGTATTCATTGAATGTGCCATGAATGACCCGGGTATTCATTGAATGTGTCATGAATGACCAGATTGTTTGGACTACCCTATAAAGGAACTAAGGTATTCGCCTTGCAGGTTAGTTGTGTTCCTTGAGTGTACGAGAATGTAGGGTTGGGTATTCCTTGAATGTGACGGGAATGACCTAAGGTATATAGGCACTAAATGGTGAGGGTATAAGAAAAGAAATTGATTAGTTGTATGATTTGATTATGCGAGTGGGTTTGGGTTTACTTTGGAATACCTAATATAATATCTACATATGTTATATAGAAATTCTAACTTTCTTTTGCAGGAGGGTAGGACTTAATAACATTTTGTGCAGGGACGTGGTCCTACCCTTATACCGCAGTGGATATCGGTAAGTTTTAATTCAATGACTTAGTTATTAAAACAAGTTATAATAATGAGTTAATAAAATGGAAGTCTTCATTTTGGGAAGAAATTATGCGGTTAAAATGGCGGAAGTACTGTCTTCCAATTATTTGTGAATGATTAAGTTATGGGATAATATAAAGTGATTGTTTGAATAATTAAAAGTATGATAATGGTTTTATGTGGTTAGTTTACTCATACCAGCAAATTTCATTTTGCTGACCCATGTTTGCTTTGTTTTGGCAACGTGGGTGTGTTCTTGGGAACACAGGTGGAAGGCAATGGAATCGCGGCGTGTGATTTGGATTCTCGCTTGGAGCAGTCTGGGAGTTTAGTTTATTAGGTCTGATTTTTTGGAAGTATGTAATAACGTAGTTTTCTTTTCATATGACATGAAAATTCGATGTTGAAGACATGTTATTCTTAGAGTGGTTTGATATTTTATTGGGATGGAAGAAAGTTTTTAATAAAGTGATAGTTGAGGAATTTGGAGATTTTTGTTGTTAAGTTGATCCTGTTGTGATGTGGGTTTTAGGTTTTGACATGTGTTGTATCCCCCCGTCATAGCCTGGGTTTTTAGACAATTGAACCAAGTGATGGTTGAGATATTTATATTTCAATTATTCATTTTTTTAATTGTTTAGAAATTCAGGCTGTGACAAGTTCAGTACAGTTGCATCTGGTTTCCGATTTTCCGTTAATTATTCTTTAAGATTAGTGTCACGCATTTGCATCATGTTTCCAATTTATAATTAATTTTTCTTTGAGGTTAGTTCAATGCATTTGCATCCAGTTTTCGATTTCCCGACAATTATTTCTTTTATATTAGTTTGATGTATTTGCATCCAAGTTTTGATTTCCCGTTAATTATTCTTTAAGGTTATTTTAATGCAGTTGTATTCATATTCCGATTTTCTATTAATTACTTTTTAAGATTAGTTTAATGCTTGCATTTGCATCCAGTTTCCGATTTCCGGTTAAATATTATTTGAGGTTAGTTCGATGCATTTGAATCTAGTTTTTGGTTCCCCATTAATTGTTCTTTGACATTAGTTTCATTCATTATTATATATGTTTTGAAATATTTGTCATTATTGCTTTACCCGTTTTTTTTTTTCCATTTTCTATTATATATTTTGTGATGTTATTTTTTTAATTTAATTTTTAATGTAATTTTTTTCACATGTAATTTGTTTTGATTTGGTATATAATTTATTTAAGCCCAACGCCCACTTTAAAATTGAAAATTATATATATATAGTGTTGAAAATTTATAAATTTATAAATTTAATTGGAATCTGCCAGAATTATTGTGACCGAATTGTGATTTTTGGAATCTTTAACTATGAATAAATGTTGAAATCCCATTGTGAATGACGATCAAATCGAAAGGGTTTTAGGAAAATTGTTTTCGGTGGAAACTATTGTTTTTAGCAATTTAGTTTTTTTTTTTTGTCATATTCATTTTTTTTTTTTCGTAATTAGCTATATTTTTTGGAAAAAAGTTAGAGACTCTATGAAACTCTAGATAGATTGATTTTTTAAAAAACTCTAAGAAAACCGAGAACAAGAGGAATTGAAGTGAGAGAAGGTAATTGAATTTTTTTTTTTTTTTGGTTGAGAGAGAAGAATAGTTACGGGAGAGAGAAAAGTATGAGAGAAATTTTAGAAACATAAATAAAAGAGAGAGAGAGATTACGGTGGGTTTTTTTTTTTTTTGTTTTTTAGATTACTAAATCTTGTGGGATCTCGTAAGGTTTAGTCCGTTATATATATCCCGACTCTTAAACGGACTAGTCCGTTTACGGATTTGTATCTTAAACAGTTTATATAGTGTTGTGAACAACTTATATAGTGTCTTGAACAACTTTTTTAATTTACACTTATTAATTTTTTAATTTATGCTTATATATGACACTATATAAGATGTGCAAGACTTTATATAAACTGCACAAGACTTTATATAAACTGCACAAGACACTATATAACAAGTTTATAAACGGACGTCCATTTAAGAGCCGGACTCCAGAAAGAAAAAAAAAATATATATATATATATATATATATATATATATATATATATATATATATATATATATATATATATATATATATATTTATTTATTTATTTTTTTTTTTTTTTTTTTTTCTAGAGTCCGATATATCTGTTGATATAGAAAAATTGGGCCTTGCTCCAACATACAAGTATACAACGTAACAGATGGAATAACGCAACAGACAGATAGGTTCGTTATCGACAAAAAAAAAGGCAACAGATAGGCCTAGATTTTAAAAAGCTGTGATCAAGATTGGATGGCTCAATGAAAGGAATCTTGGGCATATGAGCTTAACTGATTACTTTTAAAATGGTGATGATGCTAAATAATTAATAAATAACTAATCATTATTATCTGCTAATTAGTCAGTACAAACTACAAAATAGTTAGGCGATGATAAAGATGTTCATTTGTCGGGACGTGATAAATTCACAAAGTTTCTCGATTTTAGTGCAAGTGGGACCATTTGAGCGTTTTGCAAAGCCCGTGGGCCATCATTGTTTCGGAACCCAAAATGACCCACCACCCTTTACGGATGCGCCTTCTTGGACCAACAACGCGTGCTTCTTGTCGGCCCCTCTTCTAACTCTTTTGCCGTGAGCGAGTGAGATCTTTGTGACCTATGAGTGGCATGTTTGGAGTCATATCGAGGTGGTGGAATTCCGAAATAGTAATCAGAATAATTATTTGAAATCGTTGATTGGACTCATAATTAAAACAGTTTGTATTCATTTTAGAGTCCGGTTCCGGTACAGAAATAATTTTCTATAACCGTGTTATTGCACTGTTGAATCGTCTCGAAATACAAACATTTATTTTAAAATACAGACCTCGACTTCTACATTGTGTATTTTAATATAGATCTAACAGTATAATAACACGATTACATAAATTCATCTCTGTATCCGGTTATAGAGAAACCGGACTCTTCATTTTAAGTCCCGAGCTGCAAAAACATCATAAACGATCCCTTGATTTTGTGGGAAATCTTACTCCAGAATTTTATGTTGGCAGGAGAATTTCTTTTCAAAATTTTCAACATATATTTTTTAATGATTATGCTTAATTTGGATTTGTAAAATACTAAACCTCGTTTGGTCTCGATCTAAAAAAAATGTTCTTAAATTCTTGTTACTAACATGCCTTGGATGGAAAGTCGATAGATTAAGGTTATAGCTGCGAAATTTCTCAAGTGTATCGTGCATTCGTGCCAAGGCTTAGATGTTAGAATAGCAGCAATTATGCGGCACTGCCGGCAGTACAGTACTTGTGCCTTTTTATAATAATAAAAAAAAAAATGTAAGGAGAGTTTGCTTATTTAGATCTACAAATGTTATGAATGGGGAAGTGACATGTACTGTACATACGATCTATAATTTGATGCATTATGAAGATTGACGGGAGTACATCAGTACATGTGATGAATCTTCTTTCACGCATTTGAACAAAGTTATCTTTTTCTAATAAATACATCCAAGAGTTTTTAGTTCAATTTGGATAAGACCCAAGATACGCCATTCAGTCATGAATTTATATATTGGACCATTACCCCATCCAAGTGATATCCACGTATTGTACGGTCTAGATCATTGGGTCGGCTATATTCCCATCTCTCTCGATCTCTATGATTAAGATATTTAGACACATAATAACATAATTAAGAGAACAACTGTTAATGATATATAGAATCCTTAGGAGCATGTGGTTCACCTTAGTAGCCTAAGCTGTCCATTTGATGATTCTATATAGCAATATAAGAGTGTATGATCCGTTTACTATGGTTTTTTATACCATATATATATATATACATAAAAGTTTGTTAACTTATATTTATACCTACTTAATATAATATTTTTCTCTTGCTGTACATGTCTGAGCATCTCTTTCACATATCTTGAATCACATTGGCTAAGTACACTGAGATTTGTTTGGCATGCTTATCACTCCCAAATACAATATTATCTCATGTCTCTCTGTACCAAAGAATCTTAAATTCTTCTTCACTTCTGTTTAGTTTAATATGTTATGATGCAGTATATAGTTGTTGGGAATGTGAAAGGAGTGGTGTTGTTTTATCAAAGTAAGGTACGGTGTGGTTCCATTTCATCTTCAAGTGGTAACAAAGGAAACAAGAAAGGTTACAATATAGCTTTTTCTTGAAAGAGATAGAAGATCTTTCGTTCTTCATTTTTGTTGCTCTCAGTTTATGGGAATCTACAGGTGAGAGAAAACAGAGCTACTTTTTTTTTGCACCCCCTACTTTTCATATCTTGATTTTGTTGTGGAGATCTCAAAACTAGATATGGTTTGTTTGCTGGTGGGACTTTTCTTGATCTTCTAGTTAGTTTCTAAAAGGATGTTGTCTTGAAAATAGAATCCATATATCTGAATTAGCATGTTCTAAACTTCCAGGTAATTTAACTTGTAGTGAGAGTAGGGTATCTGTTTCGAGTGTTGAGCAAATATTTTGTGCTGAGTCGCATTTCATCTCAACAAAATTCAGAGTTTCCAAACTTCCAATATGTACATATACTCGCAGAAGTGCAGAACAACAGAAATTCTGATTGAACTTTCAACTCTTACGTTCCATATATAATAGTTTCACTCGTTGATTAACTTGAAAAACATGCTTTTTTGTATTTTGATTTAAATCTGAAGCTTGCTTGAACATGTACATTTCTACTTCAAGTTCTCTTGTTTGGCATGTGTATTGCATGTCCATAAGAAGACAGAAGTGCACAACTAAGGAGGATTGACTGCTAGTCAAAACCCTGCATATAACCTGAAATAACAAGAAGAGTATGTTTATATTTGTTGAGTTGATTTGATCTCAACCAGGAAATGGATGCCATTAAACTCAAGAGTTTTGTGATTTCGATCAATTAATGGATAAGGATAACCAATTAACCATGTTAAGTCCTCGTTAGTGCCCTTGACAAACTAGATGTGGACTTTGTACTAATCTTCCCATTAATCTCTGTGAAAATTTCTTTCAACAGGTTAAATGCAAAGAGATATTTTTTATGAGGATTGATTGATTGAAGAGTGAAGACAAACATACATTATACGATCCAAGTTGAAGAGAAAGATTGAAGCTACTAGTTTTGGCTTTTCTGGCCTGGCAAAGGCACCTCCAAAACAGACTATAAATTTTTTTGGATAACGAAGGTGAATGGAAAAGGTATTGAATCCATATGACAGGCAATCCATGAAAATGGCAATACTAAAGCACGAAGAAACATTTAGAGAGCAGGTATAGTTGTGTGTGTCCAGATCTTGATAATTAGTTAATGTCCATTTTCTAGCTTGAATGACTTCAAGCTTCAAAATGATTATGCAGGTGTATGAACTTCACCGGCTATATAGAGTCCAGAAGATGTTAATGAAAAATATGAAAAGCAACAAGGCTTATAGACGCGAGCCAGAGGGATGGTCCCCGGAGAACAAAATCAATCGAAGTGAAACTAATTCTTGTATCAAAAATCAGGAAAAGATAAGAAGGGAGCTTGACTTGGAATGTCCAGCTGAAGGTGGAGATGGTGTGCTAGAGATTGAAGATGAGAATGAAATTGAGTTGACATTAGGCCCCGCAAGATATAGACGAATTAACAAGGATGAGACACCAATTAATGCAGATGCTGGACCGAGCTTTTCTTCTTCCATGCAATCCAGCTTCACTCAGAGACCACGTACGGACACTCATAACAGGGCAGATAGAAGAGAAGAATTAGCATCAGTCCAACAGTGGGGGCTCATCCAGGTGCCAAACCTGCACTCAAATTTCCAAAGTGCCAAAAAGGCATTTGATGTTGATGAAAACTTGAAACAAGAGAGATTAAATCACCCCCCTTGGCTTTTACAGGTTTTGAGTTTGAAGATGACTTGAATATTCTCAAATAATATCTTGGCGACATTTTAGGCTCCCTTGTGGTTGACTATGTCATGGCTTATGTTTGTGGTTTTTGTTAACATCTTACTTCCGAGACCATAATTTAATGTGTGGTTGAGTCTCTAACAGCTATAGCCAGATATAGAACAATTTACTACAAAATCCATCCCAGGCATTCTATATGAGTATATCATGTTAATTTTTAGACACTATAAAGATTTTTTTGACATACTTGAGTGGCTATGCCTCTTAGAGCATTCCCCATGCAAGTCAAAATAATTCCCCCTTATCACTTCCACGTAGCCGTTATTCTCCCTCTTTTCACCGTTTTGGTGAAAAACAAGGTGAAGTTGTGCAATGCAAAGGTGAAAAAATATCTCGGACGGGATGTTGGATTCCGTCTGGACGTAAAAATCGAAAAAACGCTCCGGACGGAATGAAACATCCCATCTGAAATTTAAAAAAAAACAAAAAAAAAGTCGAAAAATCATGCGAAACGGAATCCAACATCCCGTCCAAAATTTACAAGTCAGCCACTATCTCGGTGATGAGTTTCACTTTGAAATCAACTTAGCAAAATATTCACCAAATAATCACCTCTGCATTGCAGAGCAGTTTTTCCCCAAAACTGGTGACTATAGTCTACCCCTTGAAATCCCCTGCATTGGGAATGCTCTTACAAGTTACACACAAAACATCTCACTTTGAAATCAACTTAGCAAAATATTCACCAAATAATCACCTCTGCATTGCAGAGCAGTTTTTCCCCAAAACTGGTGACTATAGTCACAAACCCCTTGAAATCCCCTGCATTGGGAATGCTCTTACAAGTTACACACAAAACATCAGGTTTTGCGTTCAATGTTTTGTTGTTACAACATTCACCACGCATCTATGGACGACATTCACCCGTTCACTGTAAACTCAATACATAGATTACGCCAAGGCCAAAGCCCAATAATAATTTTTGCCCCAAATCCACCCTAAATTTTAATTACGAATTTAAGGAAAATTGGGCTGAGATCATCAATCTTCACTTATAATTTCAGCTCAAAGACAAATTTTCATCAATAATTTTGGCTCAAGGACAAATTGGGATGATGTCATTATATGTAAATTTGTATTTACATAAGACAATATAAAATTACATAGTTTTCTTTACCAATGTAAATTTAAAATTTCATATGAAAATGTAAATTTATATAGTATTTTACATATGCAAAATGAAAATTTTAATTTATATTGTTGACGTCAATCAGGATTTTTTTCTTTAAATCTGTAACTAAAATTTAGGAAAAAAATAAATTTATGGGCATCCAATATGGCCAATTTCACAGTGGGTAGCAAATTTTTTTTTAACATTTTGGGCACCGTGGTTTTTTATTTTAACAATGTGGGGATTCTGTCTAAGTTCCATCTCAAATAGTTAACATATGCTTATGTGAACACTCAATTACACACGTGGACCACTATAAAAAAAATGCTATAAATAATTCAAAAACTAAAAATTAAAAATAAAACGAAAAATTACATTTAAGTACGATTACACATGTTATATTTTGGGTGGTGATATTGGCACTCACCATGTTATGAACTACACCTACTTCAAAATCTTTTATTCGGTTGGACATAAGAGTCATCTTCGTTGTTAACTACACCCACCTATTTCAAACAAAAGAGGTTATTTCTTCTTTATCACAAACAATAAAAATTTAAGGATTTCCTGCTTAAACTTATTTTTTCCTTAGTATCTCCTTCTTCGTAGTCTCATTTGAGTTTGGCATTCTCATAGTTAAAGGAGCTTACTTAATTGAGGTATGAGATTCTTCCAATATTTAATACTCATTTGTTTCTTAATAATAAGTTGACAATTTTGTATGGAATGAATTGGAAGTAATTCTTACAAATAAAATGAATTAAATTAAGTGAATCCAATAACTTTTATTTTATTATTAAGTAATTAACTCTCAATTTTCGGATATATTCTCATGATAGAGAAAAAAAAAAGTGAAATTTTTTGTGGGTTTATTGAGTAGGTGAGTGCATGCTGCTTTAAAGAGTAGGTTTAGTAATAAAGTGGGTGTAGTTCATAATAAGGTGGGTGCCAATATCACCACCCTATATTTTCATATCAAATGAAATCTAATGGATGAACCACAACATAAAATACATTTTGGAAATAAAGTGTACTATTATTATATTTATTTAATAAAAAAAATCCATTCGGTTACCTGATTTGGATGGCAAATAGATGGAATCCCCACATTATGTGTTAAAACCACAATGCCCAAAGTAAAAAAAAAAGTTTGTTGCCCATTATGTGAATTTGGCTATAATTTGATGCCTATAAATTCATTTTCTCCAAAGTGGACTTGGGGCGAATTTTTTTGGAAAATTGGACTCTCATCCCAATTAGTTGAACTCAACATGGTTAGGCCCATTCCTAACATCTCAGTTAAGCCCAGTAAATATGGGCCCGGACACACTAAGTTCAGATAAGCCCAAGGTCAAGATTAGCGTAAAACAAAGTCCAGGGTCATTGGGCCAGAACCAAATCAGTTAAAAATAGAACGCGTAAACTATTCACACAATCACAAGGCCTTTCTCACATAGAAAGGGAATGACTAAATACAGGCCCCAAACTTAAAATTGTCCTTGGCCCCCCCGGGCCTTGTCAACCTAAAGTCCAAACTGCCTTCTCTTTTCACTTTCTTTGGTCGTTCTCTTTTTCCTCCTCTAAAAATAAAAAACCAACTGTGTCCTAATATCACCTCCTCTTCTCTCCATTTCAGGTAATAATAACACCACCTCATTCTTCAATTTTCAATTTTTTTTTTCACAATTGTCACTAACAATGTAACTGTAGTTTATTATCCTAGTTTTTTTAAGTGTTTAAAGTAGGTAATGTAAAAGTTTGATACTTTTATGTTTTTACATTTAATAAATATTATGTTTTTCTTGATTCTAATATAGAATATGGTAATATGCATTTTAGAACAATCACCACATGTTATTTTGCCCTCTTTTGTTTGTTTCTAGTCAGCCTTCAGTTAGGGTTCCCCAAACGGCATCTCATCGAATACGAAAAAACAAAAAAACAATGGTTGTAGAAGACCATATTGAAGAAGACGAGAATGTTGAGTTAGAAGAAGAACATGATGAGGAGATAGAGGTTTCTAATAGGCAAGAAGAAGATTTGTAGCAAGTAGGTGAGAACGAGAGTGATGAAGAGTCTAAATTGGGAATATATTATGGAGGTCCTATAGATAGCAAAGTTTTGGTTAATTATAAGGACCATATTGCTCACAAGATTTGGGCTGGAAAGGTTTTTTTTTTTTTTTTTTTTTTTGAAATTAAATTAAAATATTGTTTAATTTTATAAGAAAGGGGTATTCTAAAACTACACCACCCCTAGAGCAATAGAACATAAGTGAAGAACCACCTCTTTTCCAAAAGAAGCTAGAAGCTACCGGATTGTTAAACTTAGCCTTGTATTCGTGGAAGAACTTCAATGCAGTAGTAATTTTAGCATTTTGTGAGAGATGACATCAAGAAACAACTACTTTCCATCTCCCATTTGGCGAGATGACCATTACTCTCGATGATGTGAGCTAAATTTTGGAGATTCCAATCAAAGGTCTTCCAGTAAAGGGGATCTATTTGTTAGATAAAGGAAAAGCATAAAAATTGCTTATACAAGGGTTTGGTTTGACGAAAAATGTACCCAAAGTGAAAAAGGGACATGTGACTCTAGAGTGGTTAAGGAAGACATTTTCTAACATGCTCGAAGATGCTACGGCTGAAATTGTTGACTGTTATGTTCGAGCTTATTTATTATTTCTTTTGGGGTGTACAATCTTTAATGACAAGTCGGGAGTTGGTCTTCTCATTTCCCAACACTCACTATTAAAATCAACCATTAACGGAATAGGTCATCCACTCATCTTCATAGATTAAGTTTGCATAAATATTTTATAATCACATTTTGTACAAGTCGTTCTCATAATGATTTCATAATAATTGATATTGGAATCATTATGAACAATAGTTGTGTATGGAGTTACCTCATCTTGTTCGCGTCTATGCTGATCACTGGTCACTCTTTTCAGAAAATGGTAGATATGAAGATAATGAGAGCTTGGAATCTACTAGTACTTCTACCAAAAGCTCCTCGTATTAGGCCATGTTGGTGGACACCGCCGGCAGAAAGCACAATTAAGGTCAACTGTGATGGATTGGCTGTATGGAATCCCAGACCAGCTGGGATTAGGTCTACATTTAGAGATGCTTCAGGTGACTTTCTTTTGGTTATGTGGAAGAAAATAGGAGTTAATACTAATTATCTAGCCGAGTGTTTAGCCATAGTTGAGAGTGTGGATATTGCAGTACAAAGAAATTGGAAGAATGTGTGGGTTGAATCAGATTCGCTGGCGTGGTTTCTCGCTTTTTGGTCGCAAGCTTCCATGGCAACTCAAGACTAGGTGGAGCAAATGTATTTTTGAAATGCATCAGTTCACGATATCCTCAACTTGGAGAGAGGCAAAGTTTTCGGCAGATTAGGCGGCAAAAAATGCTACAACTATGACTTCTGAAGCCCTGTATGTGTATCATGACAGGCCACCATGGTTATATATATAAATGGGAGGCTGTGTCTAGTACCTACTTTAGGCTTGATTAAATGGGATATGTGCTTGATGAGATGCGCTTGGAGGCCTACCTAGTAGGGTTGCAACAACACCTCATTAAAGTACAATACCCGGTTTTTCATTTTTTTTTCCTTTTACACTTTTCTTACTGTAATTCCTCCTCCCCTTTTTTTTTCCATACTTAATATAATTCTTAGCTCACTTAGCAAAAAAAATAACCTCGTCTTGGTCGTTCCCTTAGTCACTTGATTAAAATTTCTCTTCATTAAATAGTTCATTTTCCAAATTAAAAGATAGTTCATTTTCCACATTAAAAACATCATATGCTCATTCCATTTCACTCATGTCATCAAAAAAAAGGAGGAAAACAAAAAGAAGGGTTTTAGGGTTGTAAATAGAAATATAACAAATTTTTTTGAAAAAGAAGATGAATATGTGCAAAGAAAGATGTGTGGGTTAAGTTTATTTAGATTGGAAAATAATAGGAGTTGGGAAAAAAAAGGTGTGGGTTTAAGTCTTTAAGAAATGTTTATTGAGAGTAAAAAGACAAAAGTTGAAATTTTGAAGACATGTCCATCGGTATTTTAATTTTTCAAAATGGGGTCTGTCTCTCGAGAGTTGTTTTTTTTTATCTATGGAGAAAACAAAAATATGCCTGCTTCTGTAACAAGCCACCTCAGCCAGGTCTCCGGGCTCTCAGAATTTTGGGCCTTCTATGTCTAATTGTCTATGCAAGTATGTACATCTGTTTAGAAGATTTGTCTCTTTGGACAATTTTTTCCTTTAATGCATGAGGTGTTAATACACTAGTGAGATTACAGTTCCAACCTGCTATTGCGTAACAACAGACACAGCAATTTATTCAAGTAAAAAAAATTGCATGTTGGGCAAGGTATGTCCGTATCAATAGCTAGAAGAAGTTCTGGTCAAAGCCAGCGGTTCCACTTTTCTCAGCAAATGCAACAGTTGCCACCGAGAACTGTCCAACCAGCTGTTTTCTTTGCAATATGGTCAATCAAACATGGTTATTAATACCTTCTTTGCACAGCCCCAACGTAGTACTCACCTTTTAAGAGATCATATTCATAATGTACGTGGTTTGGGAATGCCTCCTTCCTCATATGCTGTAGATTTCGTGTAATTGTGTTTTGCCAGATGTAATCTACTTAAGAGTGTTGGTCGGTTTCTAATCTCTAATATCTTTTGGTTTGACTCTTGTAGTTTGCACCATCTTCTGATTGTTGTATTAGTGAAAAAACGACAGTTTATTATTGTATTTACTTAACACTTTCAAGTGCTGGTTCTCATGTGTCATTTGTCGATGATGCTTCGACAAAAGTGGGTATGCATAAGCCACCTACTCTATTTCCTTGAACTAAGAAGTGTTTGTGCTTTATTCTTTTAAACATGGTAAAATGTGTTTGAATTCAGGTGGTGGAAAGGATGGAAGGTGTCAATGTGTGCTATGGCTACAGGCGTGTGCAAATCAGCCACGAAGAAGATGCCTCCAGTGTTAAACAGGAATGACTACCGTACCTGATGCAAAAAAAAAACTCTAGGCTGTGGAAGCAAATGGAGACGGATATGAAGAAAATGGCTGTGGAAATAGCTGAGATCAGATCATTAGAGCTGAACTGACAAAAGAGATAATTAAACTTCAGTTAATTTTTTTAGCATATTTACTGGTAAACATTACTTAACAACCTTGAATTCACAGATGATTCTCAAAACTCAAGGACAAGTTTATTTACAAAAATACTAACGTGAATGAATCAGTAAAACAAGAAGCAGATTAATGTAAGTAAATCTCTAAGGTATAGAAGCCAAACAACATAAAGTGTATACTCCTAATGAACCAAATTACAATACTCACAATATAGGTAGAAACTAGGAGATGGAATATCTTCGATCTTTGCTGGGCTTTACTCTACCCTTGGCATCAGAACGTTCGACTCCATCAGGCCGCACGAAGGGGTAAAGGCGCCCAATTTTTTTCGACATAGAGTTGATTATAGACTTTTTAGGCAATGGTGGTTTACCGGATGATGTTGGAGTACCTGGTCGTGAAGTGCTTATAGACAGTTTCTCAAGTTCTTTTACTCGCATCCGTGTCCTAGCCAACTCTATTTTGAGATCCTCGTTTTCTCTTCTTAAGCTGGAGAGCTCGTTTGGGACCTGTTGGTAATCCTCAGAATACCGATTCTCTTTCTGGACTACAGCAGGAGATTCCCCACCACTGAGACCACCATTCATGACATCTCGGAGGCGCTGCTGCTCATAGTAAAGTACCTGAACCACAGTCTGAACAGGAAGCCTGTCATTCTGAGCTGCATGAGCACAGGCCTCCCGTGAAAGCTTCTGGCAGTCCATCAAGCTGCAAATTTTCTTCCTTTCCATGTCACTTAGAGCAGGGTGAGCCTGCAAATAGTAATAGCCAAGCCCGATGTTAGGGAATCTCCAAACTAGACAGCTCTCGGATAATCTACAGTACTACACTCCTGGGCATGGGACATTATACAACTGCAGCTACGTTGCTTTATGCAGTATCTTCTGTAAATTTCTTTACCATCTGTCATTCAAGTCATTATATACTGGCTAAGATGAGCTAAATACATAAAGAAAATAGTTTGTTTATTTTGTTATTGTTATGGTTAATGGTGATATATGTGTGTGTGTGTGTGTGTGTGTGTATAATGCAATATGCCTAAACAAAATTTAGGAAGAAATTTAATCTGAAGATCACACCTTCAAGTAGATGTCTATGGCTCTATACATGCCATCCTCAGTTATTCTTGCCTGTTCTGGGATCAGTTCAGTGAGGCTAATAAATCTCGAAACAGATAAGTTGTGGTCAGACGCTATTTCAGCAAGATAGCTCTCCATTAGCTTCCCAACCCTCTCCATATCACTGAGAGGAGGAGAGACAAATTCGTCTTCTGCAGAGAAGCACAATCGAGTTCCATCCATTTCATACTCCAAGTAGTTCATCATGATCCGCTGTACAGTGTCAACATCAAACAAGGTGTCTCCTGTGAAGGAATATGAAGGAATCAAAAGATCGTCCAGTACCGCCTGTCCAAGTTGCAAACCTAGTCGCTTTTCAAGGTCAAGCCGGCAAGCAACCGTAGTCTCAAGGGAAATCGCTGCACGTAGAAGCATAGAAAGAAAACTAACTGACATAGCATTCTTCTCTCGTGGAAGAAGACTCACAATTGTCTCTAACACAACCCTTTTTTCATGTTCTTGGTTTGGATCTATTTTCTTCCTCCCCCTTCCAAAAATTTCCTGCACCAATTATTCATATTAGATACATTAGCATGTGGAAACATAAAATGTGTTGGTTTTCAGGGTGGTTTCTCACCAAACCTCGAAGAGATTTCTGTGCGTAAAGCATTAGTACTGGACCAAGCGCATACTGTTTAAAGCCTCTTGCTATCATTGCCATGATAACACGTTGAAAGACGTCAATTCTGAGAACTGTCAAGTCCTCAGCCCACCAATCTTCAATTGTTTTAGCATTAGAACCCAAGGGAGAAATCACAATCTCATTGTTATTGTCAGTCCTGCTAGGCAAACAGAATTCACTATCTTTGCAGGCTATGTATGCTATGGCGTCTATGCAACGACCCATCAGTTTCACCTTCCCCGCCATGGGAAGGAGACTTTCTGATAGATGCAACACAGAGACCGCCCCTGAAAGGCTATTCATCGCTACTTCATTCAAGTAGGCTTCTGCTCTGCTCACTAGGTTCCCGACTGCGTAGTCTTCTGTCATCTCGAGATACTCTGCCACGCAGCGCAGCATGGCAATGTTATCCGTACTTATTTCGAAGTTTATCCCATAACAAAACTTTGCAGCCAGTTCAAATGCCTCTGCTCCACCAGGTATGTCAGGAAGCTCAAGGACTGACAGATCAACATCGCTTGCTCCCGAGACAGATTTCCTTATGTATCCACACTTAGAGACCAATGGAAACTGCAATTGGATCAACTTCAGTTAGACCCAATTACTCAGTTCCACTTGAAAAATGTGAATTATATATCTTAGTCGTGTAATTATGGACAAACTACGGTCAAGTCCAAATTCAATACAATCTATTTGTTTTTCAGTTATCTGAACGTGTAATGCTCATATTAGTCCATGAATCAATAATACAGTGTCACAAAATAATTTGAAAGTACGTGCAACAGTTGAGTGCTACCTTATGCAGTGTGAAGGAGGCTCCTCCAGCTTGAACTGTTATATCACTCGGTATCTCCTGGGAGAAAATCCTGTTGAAATTCAAGTACCATCTTTCGTTAACCTTCTTATCTTTCCTAGATATATATTTTTCTCTTTAATCCTAGTTAAGCAGTTAAGAAAGAAGTCCATAACAAGAGGGAAGAAAAGCAAACCATTCGCTTGTTCGTCTCATGGCACTTGATAAAAGCTGTTTCTTTTTGGCAAAAGTAGGCAGAGATATGGCTGCAGTTTCTTCTCTATCAGGTTCCACCATTGTTGTGATTCAACAGTCTTACTTTCTCTTCTTTTGTGAACCACAGCAAAAGAAAAAGAAACACTTCCCTTCAAATTCCACTTTGAACTAATGCCAACTATGAAACAATCGGTGTCATGATCGATGCTAACTCAAAGCTCAAGGTTCTATATTGGCCAATCTATAGCAGCATTACATGTCGTCCCCACATTTTCTTTCTGACTAAGTGTGTGGGTCGGGGGTCTACATGTTCAAGCATACAAACAATCAACGAAAATCATTTCACTGTTCACAGTCACATCAATTCAGTTGATCAACTTTAGCAGATTATCCAAAATGCGTCATTTTAGTATGAAATAGCATATTTACAGGGATGAAACTAAACAAGAAGTCACGTCAAAGTTTAGGCGTTATTGGAAGTTAGAATTAGCACTAGCCTAGAGAAAGACAACAGCAACTGATAATACCGGATAGTGGGATGTACATTTTTTGTGTGGTGAGCTTTGAAATAAAATTGGAATGGATGGGAGTCACTCACTTTTCCATTAAGTGGCGGCTTACCTCAATTTCTAGCCACAGAATCCATATTTCTCATCTCCTCTGTCAAAAGGAATTTTGGGTTTAGGCTTATATACGTTTTAGTTTCAAACTTTCAACTGTTGCATGTCTATAACAGATGTGTCATGAGTGATGACTCATGAGTGTGATGGATCATTCTCTTCAATAAATGATGTTCTTAAAAAAAATTGTAGGTGCCGACTACCAAAGTCGGTAGAATTTTTGGGTGATGATATTACTAAATTAATAATAGAAGTCTCCCAGCATTAAAAAATTACTAATTTCATTTAAAACAGATTTGCTAATATAAAAAAAAAAGTGTTACCCCCTACTAGATGAACCAATTAGGATTTCCCCTACTAGATGGAAAATTAAAGTCTCTCCCCTAAATACATACAAAAAAGATTTGGTCAATCCACTTTGACTTTTTTTTTGTGTGTATTTAGGGGGGGTTAACTCAAAAAAAAATGTTCTTAAACTTGATGGCAAAAATAAACTCAAGCGTACGTGGTATATGTTTTATCGCATCTTATTTTGATTACCGAAAATAAAAAATATATGTTTCATCACATCAAGTACATCTGCTAGGAAGTTGATTGATCATCAAATCCAACAATTAATCAAGGTATTTGTTACTGCCGGATCCCAATTTGTGTTGGACGGACTAAAAAAAAAACGATTATTACAAGTGTGCCATTGGTTTCAAAAAAAAAAAAAAATTATTACAATTAAAAGATGGTTTGAAAAATTCAAAAAAATTAAATTCCAAATGTTGATTCCAAAAAAATTGAATTCCAAACCCAAACTTAAAACGCGGCCGGGCCAAGAGATTCGAAAAACATAACTTTGAATTTTTTGAAATTTTTCCCAAACCATAACGACACACCGCGTTTGATCGAGTCCAAAACGATGTAGACCATGTACGCTTCGTGGATTGGGACTTAAAAAAAATGGTCACATCGTTTGAACTTAGAAAAATCCCCAACGATATGGCCACACCGTTTGGACTAAGTCTCCGGCGATATGGTCACACGAATTTGAACTTTGGTTCAAAACGATGTGACTATGTCGTTTGAGATTTGAACTTTTAAAAAATTCAAAAGTTACGTGTTTTGGGCTCTTGACCGGTCTTGGTGTGTCCCAAGTCGTTTGGAGTCGTTTAAGTCTCAAACGACTCAAGCGGTGTGATTTGGATTAAATCATTTGGGACTAAATTCAAACGACCTGGCCGTTTAAGTTTGGGATTAAGTTTCCCAAAACAATTTGACCAAATAAAGCATTGGGACTTAAATAAAAAAAAATTTTTAAACCGGATTCGTTTAAGTTTGGGGTTTGAATTCATTTTTGAGGGATTAATAGCATATTTGTAATAATTATTTTTTTTTTTATTTTTTGAAACCAATAGCATACTTGTAATAATTTTTTTTTTTTTTGGGAGTCCCCCAATATAAATTGGGGTCCGGCACTAATAGGACCCTTAATCAATTCGGCACCTGCACTACTAATATCGCATTCGTGTGATGTTGTATTCCATGAAATAACTAGTATGTACAATATACTTAGAGTCCGGATCCAGAGAGGGTTGCCGCACAAGGTAATTTGTGTGGGGCAGCACCCAATCTCGTTGAATTCTCTTTGGGATTCAGATCTATAACGTGAGGATTAACTCCCTTTGATATCATGTTACCACAAAAATAGTTGTACTTTCGAATACATGCAAACCTGTAACCATGCTGGTCCTTTGCCTATTGAAGAAATTCCTGGGCTAATGATTTCAAATCAAGATTCCCACACGGTCACACGGGCTAGTAGCGGACTAGTGGCTACTACATGCATATATGTTTTACAGGCTCAACAGCGTTACCCTAGATCTAGTTCTGGCATGTTGCACTAATTACTGATTTACTGGCACAAGCAGCTCTTAAGCATCAACTCTCAAACCAACAGCTTCCATCATCGATTCTGAACTGTAATCTGACTGAACTTGTAGAAAGGGCATTAACACCTCTTTCTTCTACTATTATTACCATGGCCAGGATCTAATTATCCAGACCATTATTTCAACCCTTGCGAACCAAGTTTCTAAGAGAGCACATTATAGATTGTCCAAAAGTCAGGCGTAATCCTTCAATGAGATAACATGTGACATTATCTACACGACAGCTTGAGTGATCACCAGTGTGTCTTTGTTAGGTAGCACATCCTCTCAAGGTCCACCTACAGCATCAAGGTGAAGCTCTGCTTGCCTGCTGCCTGTCCCTTTACGAGTCATCACTCTCTTCCTATTCAAAACTCACGTGGTTCCAAAACAAAAGAGGGTCAGCCATTACACAAAAGGTCTTGTCACTATACTTGCAAGGAACTAACTCATAGCCAACCACTAAACGTCTTTACAGGGTAGAAAGAATGGAAACTCTTACAAGGTCTTTGATCCTCAAAAGGAAGCATATAATTAACATTTTCTGTTATTTTTTCTTTTATTTTTGGGTCGCAACAAAACAAAATAATGTATCTAAATGTGTAAGACAGTTGTTATTTTTCATTGCTACGGAAACTGAACTTGATTTTCAGAGATAATCAACATAAATGATCGTTCCTGCCTGCATCCAGTATCCTGACTTCTTCCAATTGCTGGAATGGTTGAACAGATAATTCCAGACATGTGCCTAGAAGAGATAGCAATCAAATCTATCTCAATCACAGCCCAATCGATGCCTTTTGTTGGTGGAGTCATGGAGTCAGCAGCAGATCATATAAGACCATCACATAGGGAGACCAAATCAATCGATAGCGATTTTCCCTCGGTCAACTTTCTTTAAGCTTGCCATGTATGTTATGTATATTGTCCACAAATATGCAAATGAGTTGCTAATCAATGGCTGTAAGAGAAGGAATTAAGCAAATAGATAAACAAGAGATACATAAATGGAATGAACAGTAAGCATCAATATTTTAGGAGGATAAGTGATTAACTAATTCAGATATAAGGATTGGTAAGCCATTGTAATCTGTAATCCTCATTATGAAGACACGTAAGAGTGAATGGTGTGTGCAATATTACATTTTTTGGCCTTTAACGGTGCATGTATCAAGATTAAATGTATCAAGTATACAGGATAGCACTGTATATTTCCTTCACTGAGGGAAAAAAATTATGAGAAGTTCGCAGTTGGGGGGGAAGGCAGTGTAAGACCAAAATTGTGACTTTTGATCATGGAGATTCTGGACATACTCATTAGAGAAGGGACATGAACCAAGGATAATTACTAAACCATTCGAGAAGCCGCAGAGGCAGTATAAGAGACTTTGCTCGTGGAGGAAACATATAGTGAGCAGTCTAACAACAGTCAAAGGTAAAATAGTCAAGAACATATGACACTACCGATTGGCCCAGGATATTTCCTTCAAAATTGTGGTGGATCCATCTACCCATCAACATGCACTATAACGTCAAGAAAATAAATAACAGAATGATGTTGTGGTGCATCCATCTACTCAACACTAAGCATGCAAAAACAAACACAGTATTGCGCCATCCTTCTGTTGCTATAAGTAACATGGAGAGAAAAGAGTGGACAGTTACCTGTAGAGGGACCGGGATGAATTTGAATGTGATGAAATCACACACTGGCCAATAAAGAAGGCCATTTTTCAGAGTGGGGAGCAAGTCTCTTCTCAATCTGGCAACAATCTCTATACCATTTTCACCTGTGTTGTCAAACGTGGTAAGTAAGCCTCAACCAAGATTTAATGTATTAAGGAAATGTGTCTTCCAATGAAACCATCTAACGTTTTACATTTCAACTGTGCAAGTGTAGGTGCTATTAATGGAGATCATATCAAACAGAGCAAGAGAAATACAAATTAGTTGAGTTTCATGTAGATACTAAAGTAAATGGCTAACTCATGCACTACTCATGCAAACTGCCAATTCACATGTAAGAGAAGTTTAAATACTTACTTATTATTCCATATTTTTATTTGTTCATAGTAACTGCAATATCACCTACAGTTAAATTTTAAGATTATAAAATTGACCAGCACCGTCTTTGTGGTTCACGTATGCGTTTCAGATACTGATACTCAAAAGGGATAAAACACCAGAAATAAGCATTTTGCCATTTTGTAGTAAACCTCCTATTCTCTGTTTACAAGGAAATTCTACCTCAGTGTCTACAAAATTGTCGTCTTTATATCAGCATCTATTCTTGCATCAGGGACAAATGCCAAACCTAAGAAGCAAGATTTTAGGGTTACCAATACATATCCAAAAAATGGTATTGACCAATAGTAAGAGACCACGAGCCTAACCAAAGGGGACATTATTAGCAAAGAGTAACTAGCGCTTATGCTCTTAATACAAAGACCACAGATGACATGCCATATGATCACAGGCTGATAGTCCGAATCCCATAGAAGTCTAGGATCCTTTCAAGTTGAAATTATTTTAGATTAGGGCACAGGTAGATTGACTGGCACTTTCTTTACTTCTATGTTTTCTTCAGTTGTCCACTTGTCCAACAAAGAAGTGAAATCTAAAGCAACAACTTAAAAAGTGAGCAGTCCTAAAGAGAATTTTAAAACTCGTCGCCCATCATTGTTGCCTATTATCGTCCTTTTCATCTTCGTCTACCCTCTCATAGTTATTAGCTCATAAACTCCAGTTACTAAGTATGAGGACACTCCAACTGCACAACACCACAACAGCTCGAACCCCTTGCTCAATTTATGTAACAAACCTTTAGCATACCCATCCAAATCATTGAAGGATGGGACTGGCTAATATGGTTTCTTTTGGCGTTTGCCACCTGCTTTACTAGTACAACCACCTTGCGAGACCTTACTTAAGTTTCATACAAGAGCCATTTTTAAGTAACAAGGAAAATAACTCAAAATCATTACAAGACAAAGGCTCGGTAACTTAAAATCATTTTAAGTTCTACCAAAACTCTTCTTACATAAATTTTCTACTCCTTTCTATTCTACTCCAAATTTCAAGCATGATGCCCACTACAATCAATCATATATACAAAATAAAAAATGATTCCACATTCAGATAACTGCAAAGCAACCAAAAAATTTTTTCTAATCATGCATGGCACATGCTGAGATTAAAATATGAGTCATTGTCTTAAAATTTTCATCAGCAGAGTCATATACCTTGGAGTCCTGCGTTTGAGGAGAAGAAAACAGCAGTCATAATTGGCCCGTAGAGAGCCTGTCCCACAAAAATCTTCTTCAAAGTAGTTAGTACATCCCGCTTTGGCAGGACTTTTGACATGGAATTAAACCAGATATGCATTGATGGTCCAGCAATTAGCAGGCCATATCCAGTCATACGAAGGGTCCTATATAAATCATATGATTCTGAAGATGTCGCTGTAAGTCTCTGATGAAAAAAAAAAAAAAAGAAAAAGCAATTAAAAATGGTGTCAAATGGAGTTGAAATCATTCATTAAATAACTAATCATATGTACAACTTGCGGTCACGGTACAAGTAGCATCACATACATGAAGAGATTAAGTAATTTGCAATAAGTTGAAACAGAAAATTTGTGTTCATTTTTTTTTCCCAACAATAAACAATACAAGATGACAAATGCAATCATTCTAAGACAATAAAGGAGAAAAAGAAATAGAGACTAGTTTATTCGCCTTACCGGGCTTCACTGGGCAGAACTGAAATCATAATCTACTTTCCTCTTAACTCTTAATGAAATTATTTCAAATATTCTAGACCCACTAAACTTAAATTGGTTAAAGACGCTTGATACATTTCACCAAGCTTGTAGTGGTCTCCATTGTCAAAGTAAATTTTTTTTCATTCATGCATTACAAAATTCTTCAATTTGTTTGAGATTCAAGTTCTCTGGTCATTGTAAGCATGAAAGTTTAACCATCACCTAACTCACTACCAACCTAACTACATTGGAAGATAAAAAGATGGGTTCTTTATTTTTACCTGAGAAGTAAAATCAGCAGCAGTGTAAATACTAGCAGAAGTAACACTTTTGGTCAAAACAGGGTGAGACTTTATCATACCCAAGTACCACCCTACAAACCCATTCTCTACAAACCAAGACAACACCGACGACGACGTAGAAGAAGCAGAAGAAGAAGAAGAGTATAAAGAAGGCGTGGAAATTGCTGTATCCTTAAACTTCCTAAACAGCAAAGGAAACTTAGAATAAAAACTTCTCGTATATTGCTGTTTACACAAAACTATTGATGAAGTTTCGTTAAACACATTTAAGTAATCATAAATTGAACTTGTCTTAAACAACGCTCTTTTCGTTCTTCCGCTTTTAACTAGCCCGCCGCTCATTTTTCTTCTCCCAGTTTTGTGTATAAACCCTGAAAGAAAAGAAAGAGAGAAGAAAAGAAGCGTGTTTTTTCTGCTGAATTGAACTTGTTGATTGTTTTTATGGTTTTTGAGCGGGCCAATAAAAGTCCAAGGGTTTAGGTGTGTCAGTAGGTTCATGACACGTTTGTTATGTCGACACGTGGGTGTATCTATGGTGACTTGTGATCTATGGTGGGGTTTGGTTGATTGGTATATATGTGAGTCACTCCGACCGACTAACGTCGGTCAATCACGTGTTTCAGGTGTACCGTCATTTTCGTTTGTGGCTTTCTGCTTGGCCCATCTAAATCAACTTGTTTAACTGTTTCAAGCCCGTTCAACGGAATGAATAGAATTGCTCAGGTTTCATCAAGTTGTATTGTAGACAGTTACTAGATTTTGGATCCGGTTATACGCCCGGAATCTATTAAATATTCTGTGTGTGAGAATGTCCAATGTAAAGATTTTAGAATCGAAGATAATATCAAATTCAAATTATTGAATAAATTCAAAATATAATAGAATTTTCAAACGAAATTATCTTAAAAAACATTTAATAGTTTATAATAAACACTTAATTGATAAATCACTAAAACAGATTGATTGTTTCCATATTTGTAAAAGATTTTTTAACGTGTCCTATGAATAGGTTTTATATTAAATTATTATAAAAATACAAATATGCATTATGAAATATTTATATTAATTACTCATTTAAATTTTTTTCTATAAAAGGAAACATCAAGCATTGATAAAACTTTAACTTTTTTTTAGGTTTAATTAAAAGTTTATTATTTGAAGTTAGTTTAATGTACTTAAATAACAAGACATTCTCAATCCAATAAAAAAATTATAATAAACACTATTGAAATTATTATTTTAGGAGACATTTATTTTACATACATAATACAAATATGTTTTAGGGTTAAGTTCAATACATTTTCAAGTTTCTAATTTTCCATTAATTATTATTTTAGGTTAGTTTAATGTATTACGTTGCAGATCCAATTTCCAATTTCATTAATTATTCTTATGAGGTTTTCCACGGTTTCATTAAGTTTTCATTTTAAGGTTAATTATTATTTTAGGTTATTATCAATTGCATTTTATGATTTCGTTAGTTATTCTTTTAGGTTAATTGTTCATTGCAGTTTTTTTGATGTTTCGTTAATTAGTCTTTTATATTAGTTCATTGCATTTGCATTCAGATTCCAATCTCCCGTTAATTACTCATTGAGGTTAGTTCAATACATCTACATCCAGTTTCTGATTTCCCGTTAATTGTTTTTCTAGGTTAGTTCGATTGTTTACAATTTATATACAGTTTGCATACATGTAAGAGTATGTTTTTATAAACTCACTTTCATTTTGGGTTCCTAATTACTCATAATTAATCACGTGAGAAACCTAAAAAAGTTGACATTTATGTTTTGAGGTCGATGCAATTACATCCGACTTCCGATTTCTAGTTAACTATTTTTGAGGTTATTTCAATACATTTGCATCCAATTTTTGATTTCCCGTTAGTTAATTTCTGATTTTAGTTTAATGCAGTTGCATATAGTTTTTGGTTTTATGTTAATTATTCTTTGATGTTAGTTCAATGTAGTTGCATCCAATTTCCGATTTTATGTTAATTGTTCTTTGAGGTTAGTTCAATGCATTTGCATCAAGTTTCCGATTTCCCGTTAATTATTTTTTGAGGTTAGTTCAATGCAATTACATCAAATTTATAATTTCCCGTTAATTATTCATTTAGGTTAGTTCAGTGCAGTTTCATCCATTTTTTAATGTTTCGTTAATTAGTCTTTGAGATCAGTTCATTGCATTTGGATATAGTTTCCGATTTTCCATTAATAACTCTTTAAGGTTAGTTCAATACATCTGCATCTAGTTTTTTATTATTTATTCTTTTAGGTTAGTTATATACAATTATATCCGGTTTCTGATTTCCCGTTAACTATTATTTAAAGTTATTCCAATGCATTTGCATTTAATTTCCGATTTCACACCAATTATTCTATGAGGTTAGTTCAATGCAGTTGCATTCGGTTTTTGATTTTTTGTTAATTATTTTTTGAGTTAAGTTCAATGCATTTGCATCTAGTTTCCGATTTCCCATTAATTATTATTTGAGGTTTCTTTTATGTATTTGCATACCGTTTCCGATTTTCCATTAAATATTTTTCAATGATTTGCATCTAATTTATAATATCTCGTTAGTTACTCTCTGTCGTTAGTTTAATGCAATTTGCATAAAGTTTCTGATTTACCATTAATTACTCTTTGAGCTCAGTTATGTATTTGAATTCAATTTATGATTTTATTATAATTATCTAATATGGTGTATAATACCAATTTCTACTGATCCATCTATAATGTCATTGCAAACATGACATAAAAATTAAATTATTCTTAATTTACTATGTATGATCATTGAAGATTATCAAGTTCCCGATTTCCCGTTAATTATTATTTAAATTATGTATGACTTACTATGTAGAATCTTCAAAGATTAACTACAAACGGGTGTTGTTATATTAATTATTCTGAAAAAATATTTGTAAATATGCATAACTATTATATATTAATATTATATTGATCACTCATCAACCAAATTTTTTATAACGTGAAAATCTCACTCCCCATTAAAAAAAAAACTCACCTTTGATAAAATCCTTCAACTTTATTTGGTTGTTTAATAATAGAAGTTTGATTGAAGTTTTGTGAAATTGCCTAATAAGGTGAAGTTCATATATATTGAAGCTACTTGAATAGTAAGGAGTTCTCAATCATACGGAAAGAGATAAGATAAACACCATTTTATTACCACAACATATTACCTAACTATGTTTTGAGGTTAGTTCAATGCATTTGCGTCCAATTTCTGATTTTTCGTTATTTATATTTTGAGGTTAGTTCAATGTAGTTGCATCTAATTTTCCAATTATCGTTATTTATTTTTTGAGATCAGTTCAATGCAGCTGCATCTAGTTTCTGATTTCTCGTTAATTATTATTTTCAGTTAGTTCAATACATTTGCATCCAATTTCCAATTTTCTGTTGTTAATTGTTATATTATTTGAGGTCAGTTCAATGTAGGGCTGTTCACAAAAATCGGAAAACCGAAAAACCGAACCGGACCGCACCGAACCGGCCAGTTCGGTCGGTTCCTAACATAGCCGGTTCGGTTATCGGTTTGCAAAAATGAGAACCGACTGACTCCGGTTCGGTTACGGTTTGTAGACTCGGTTAACCGACTTAAACCGAACCGAATATATATTAAACATATTTTACTATTTATAGCCTGTTGAATAGTTGATTAACCAATTTCAGAGTTTAGCACGTGACAACCATTTTAAGTTGGCTTGAATCGATACATTTATTGAGACTTTATTCTCTGATGGACTCACATGTCGCCCATGTGGGACTAAAGTTAATTCCATCTCTATAATCCGTTGGAAGAAGATATTCAGTTGTTTTATGTGAAGGGAAGGATGGAGGTGAAGTGAGGGCTCCTTTACCAGTGAAACGAGATATTTTATATGATGATCATATGTTGTATAGAGCTGCAACTCTGTGAGGATGGAATATTCATCAAACGAGCCAAGTTCATTGGTTGCATTTCGAAATTTTAATGAGGAGATGAGACGCCCGAGTCCGGGAGACGGGCAAAGTGCTTAACCTTCAATTGATAATCTTGCATCTCTGTATCGTCCACCTTTTGCATCTCTGCATTTTTGTGACGTGAGAATGATGGTGTTTTATAAGTTTGTCTTAAGCAGTTAAACCTGCTATAGTACAGGGGAGAATTGTGTTTCATAAAATTTCTTAAAAAAAAAGCTATATGACCCATTGCCATTTAACCTTTGTTGGTCAAGCATGCAGACAAGAGGATGAGTATATTATATTGGTCGCAATTCACATTCACCAAAACAAAGCTCACAATTCTAGCTTCTGAGCTAGTTGAACCGTTGAAGAGTTAAACAAAGTGTATTAGCACAAAAGTTTATACTACATCAATAATTGTACAAGCATATGAGCGTAAAAGTCTTGAGCTGGTAAATTTATAGTTCCACATTGCCCAGACTAGAAACAATAATGACATTACAAGTTTATAAATATATGGGCTTGGTTAGTTAATCAAACATTGGGCTTGGGCTTAGTGCAAATCAGGCCTTACTTTGGTAAATAATTATTTTTGGATTAACCAAACATTGGGCTTGGGCTTGGTGCAAATCAGGCCTTGCGTTGGTAAATAATTATTTTTGGAGAAAGGGCATAAGCATCGGTTTTTAAACCGAACCGAACTGAATTTACGGTTCGGTCTGCACCCGGTTTCTGTGAACCATCGGTTTGTTGACGGTTTTGTTTTTAGGAACCGAGTACTAACGGTTCGGCTCAAGATTTCACCTAAAACCGGACCGAACCGAACCGTGGACACCCCTAGTTCAATGCATTTGCATCTAATTTATGATTTTCCGTTAATTACTTTGTGAGATTAGTTTAATGCATGCATTTGCATCTAGTTTCGGATTTATTGTTTATTATTTGATAAAGTTGCATTTTCATATAGTTTCTGATTTCCCATTAATTATTGTTTGATGTTAGTTTAATAAGTTTGCATTCAGTTTTTGATTTTCCGTTAATTATTTCTTGAGATTTTGCATCCAGTTTATTTTTTGAGATTAGTTCAGTGCAGTTGCATTCGGTTTATGATTTCCGTTAATTATTTTATAAGATCAGTTCTATGCATTTGCATTATGTTTCCAATTTATAATTAACTTTTCTTTGAGGTTAGTTCAATACAGTTGCATCCAGTTTCTGATTTTTCGTTAATTTAATCTTTGAGGGATAGCTCAATTCATTTGCATCCAGTTCCCGATTTTCCGACAATTATTTTTTTATGTTAGTTTGATATATTTGCATCCAAGTTTTAATTTTCCGTTAATTATTCTTTGAGGTTAGTTTAATGCAATTCTTTCCATATTTCGATTTTTTATTAATTACTTTTTAATATTAGTTTAATGCTTGCATTTGCATCCAGTTTTCGATTTCCCGTTAAATATTATTTGAGGTTAATTCGATGCATTCCAGTTTTCGGTTCCCCATTAATTGTTTTTTTTACATCAGTTTCAATCAGTATTATATATTTTTTAAAATATTTCTTATTATTGCTTTGCCGTTATTATTTTTTTTATTTTTTATTATATATTTTATGATGTTATTTTTTGTATAATTGTTTTTAACTATGTTTTGAGGCCGTATTAAGGATATATTTGAAATAAGTCGGTGCTTTATCATAGACACTAAAATTGTATGATTTGTAATAGGGAATTAATTTATACAAATTACCTATTTTTTAGCATTTTTTTTATTTAATCAAATATATAAGAATTGGAACACTAAAAGTGTTTGATTCGTAATAGAAAACTACTTTCTACAAATCACATATTTTTTCGCAATTTTTTTTTATTTGATCGAATATATAAGAATTTGAAATACACTCAAACTGTCCAAAGAGGTTCAATGTACGTGGGATTATAAGTTATTATAAAATACTATCTTTCATATTAAAGTGTCACATAGGATAGACAAGCTAGGGAGGGCACCTAGGATTAAGGATTGCAAATGGTACCCACCTGAGGGTGATATCATAAAAGTTAATGTCGATGGGGTTTCTTGTGGTAATCCTGGCCCTTCAGGCTATGGTGTGTGCTTTAGAAATTATGAATGTGTGTTCCTAGCGTGTCTTTGCAGAAATATTGGTCATTAGATGGATTTCATAGCTGAATGTTTAGCAATTCTAGAGGCGGTGGAGTATGATATTAAGAGAAATTGGAGGAAGGTATGGGTGGAGTCAAACTCGACATATGCGGTTAATGCTTTTGGAACTTCAAGTGTACCTTGGTGTATGAAGCAGAGATGCATAAATCTTTTAGACTACTGCAAATTGACTCCAATTTGGAGAGAAGCCAATTTCACAACAGATCAATTGGCAAAGTACTCGGTCAGTTTGCAAGACAATGATCAAGTTGTTTTTATTGTAAAACCCCCATGGATAACCAAATGGGAGGTTCCAAAACATGTTTATTATAGGTTTTGTTAAGTTCTTATAGTGCTACTGTGTGAGTAGACTATAAGTAACTCCTCATGTACTCTCCTCCCCCCCCCCCCTCAACCACCTTTCATCAATACAAATTTTTGCTTACTGAAAAAAAAAAATGTCACATAGGATAGAAAAAAAGACTAAGGGGCCATTTGTTTTTACCTCTTATAAGACTTTGAGGTCTTATAACCTCTATGTGGCCCAGTGATTTTGGACATTTTTTTGGTTTGTTTTTTGCCTCTTATAAGAGGCATTCTACTATAAATGTCTTATAAGAGGCTCCAATTCTATAAGTACCAAAACTTCAATTCTATAAGTCTTATAACTTGAAAAATGATTCAAACACCCCCGTCCATATACCTCTAGCCTCATTCATCTTTTTTTCTATTTTTATTATCTTCTTCTCCAAATAACTCCATTGTCGTAGCTACCACCAGCTACCACCACCACCATTGTCGCCACTACCACCACCACCACCACTACCACCACCATCATCATCATCACCTCCACCACCACTACCACCGTACTAGTAAGACTATCACTACCACCACCACCACCACCACTACTACCGTGTTATTAAGACCAATATCATCACCTCCACTACCACCACCACCACCACTACCACCGTACTATTAAGACTATCACCACCACTACCGTGCTATTAAGACATCCACCACTTCCACTACCACCACCACCACCGTGCTATTAAGACCACTACCACCACCGCCAATTAATATAGTTTCCTAAAATCGATATTCTAATTATCAAAATTGATTTGAAATCAAAAATCAAACTATACGCTTGTTTCAAATTAATCTATTCAAGTTAAATATGATGTAAAGTAGAGTTATATTTGTCAAATAATAACCATCTATAAGACGTCATGTATTTGTTTTTTATATTTTTACAAGTGCTTATAAGAAGAACTTAAAATGAAAAACAAACCACTTTATAAGACCATCTTATAAGACATTCTTATAACACATGGTCTTATAAGACCCTCTTAAGGCATCTCCAATGGGGGGTGTAAACCGTATAGAGTGAAAATTTTACACCCCAAATATAAAAAAGCTATCTCCAATGGAAGTGATATACTGTAGGTAATAGTGTATTAGCTAATAGAGGGGATTCCCCTCCTCGCTATTAGTTAATAAAAAGCCTGGGCGACACTCGAACTGACGTTTGAGTGAAATAATTTTCGGACATCACTTGGAGGAACGTCCATTTCTAATTCTAAAGTAATTTTTTAACTCGGAAGTCACTTTAAGTGACGTCCCAGTTTAAATTAAAGAGGGACTTGGACGTCACTTTAAGTGACGTCCAAGTTTAAAATATATTTTTTTTACACTTCTCCATTGGGGAGTATAGAGTGTGGATATTTATAAGCTATACAATAATATACACTTAGAGGTGTAAAATCCTAATGGCACCTATGTGGAGCCTAGGTGGAGGTGTAATTTTACAGCCTCCATTGGAGATGCCCTAACTTAATCCAAAAAAACAAATATCCCCTAACTCTCATATTAGAATGCCACATAAGAGAGAGAAAATCCATTTTTAAAAGTCTTTGCTTTAGTATATAGATAGTAGATGCACTCGATGAAGTTAGCGTTCTAAAAAAAATTAGGCGGTAGTAATACATACATATACTACAAGAAATAAAGAAAATTATTTACTATAACTCAAAAAATAAACACAAACAAAAATACTTATTACAAAAATACGTAATAGTTGAGGAATATTGACTTCATATAAAAACATATTATTTGTTATAGTGGCATATAATTTACATTAGACTTCATTCTTTTAAACTCATTCAAAAATCTTAAACCTACACGGACCTTTATTTTTCGACATTTAATCATTCAAAAAAAAAAAAACCTTGACTGGACTGCCTAGAGGCCGCTTGGTCCACCTAGTCGGTCCACCGATTTTTTAAACGACTAAGACCTAGGCGAGTCGGTTGGGCACCACCTAGCGCCTAGAGACAACCTTGACCGATTTTTAGAACAGTTATCCACAGCCCACCCAACCCCAAAGTTAAATCAGAAAAGCCCAGACTAAAAGAAACCTTTTCCAGGCCCAGTTACCTTCAAGGCTTCAACGTTGTTCTTCCTTTGTGAGGAAAGAGAAAATCAAACCGCCTAAAATATAAATCAAACTCTCTCTCTCTCTCTCATATATATATTCTCTTCCCAATTGTTGCTTCAGTTTTTTTTTTTTGTCTTGATAATAATTACCACGCATCCCGTGTGAGATTGAACCCAAGTTCTAGAAAAGCATCGCCGTATGCTATAGAGTATAGACACGCTACCACAATTTCCAAGAAGAAGATATTTCAAGATTACGAGGTTTCAAAATCCCTCCTCAAGTTTTTCATTCAATCAATAGGTTGTTTTATCATTGCTTATTCTTAACACCTTAATTCTTGTTATCATTTGGCATTACAGGATAACACAATGCAAGACACTCAAGGCGATAATTTTTCCACCATCAATTCGCAATCCGATACCACCGGTACGAATCTCGATATATAATGATCCAAAAGTTGATACCAATCACTAAAAGAAAAGTAGCCCATCCCCTATGAACTCTGTTTGTTATATTGAAAACTATATATGTTTACTGTAATGTTTATAGAACATGGTAATGAGCTTGGTGAATCTATATATGCGTAGGCATTGTGCCGGTCCATACTGTTTCTGTTTTGATTGCTTGATTCTAATCTCTCCTGTACAATTTGCATTTTGAAAATCTAGGATTACTGCCCCACAAAAATAATTCTATGCCAAATCAATTGTTTCTAACCAGGAAGAAAATGGCAAGTTTCTAACCAGGAAGAAAATGTCGTTGTTCAAAACAATGAGGAAGAAGTAAATTTGCAGAACCAAGGCCAGATTTCATCTGAAGTGGATTTGTTGCAACAGGGATTGAGCTCTGAAAATCAGGTACAGCCAGGGATGGACCCAGGAGGGTGTGAAGGTATTCAACCTTCAATATATATATATAACGTCAAATATATACTCTAAGCTATAGTATCCATTATCCAATACTATCAACAAGAAATGATTAAAGCCTGTGTATGAATTTTTGTTGCTACTTTAGAAAACGTGATACTATTTCTAAACAAGAAATATAGTATCTTCTAATTTAGTATTTAACGTTTATTAACAATAAAACTGTCAATATTTGTAAAAGTTTCTAACTTATCAAGCTTTTGGAGAACACCAACAGTTAAAAAAATTCCGATCTAAGTCGGTTTTGAGATGCGTGAATTACAGGTTGAATACCTTCGACAAAACTTCTGGGTCCATCACTGGTCACAGGAAACTGGTCACCTACGGGAAAGCAGTCAGCTGAAAATGCAGCAGAAAGATGATGATCAGCTAGAAAGGCAGGCAGAACAGAATCATGTTCATGATGGAGGTCAAGACGAAATGCAACCAGAAAACCAACAGCCCTACCCCAATATGCAGACCATGAATAACCCACAGGCACAGGCTGCAAAGTCAGAAAATGGCAGTAAACAGGTTTCATATAGTGTTTTGCTTCCTTTGCTGTTGCCTTTACTTGAAAAAAAACAAGCAATGCTGCTTCAGGCAAACTATTTCAAACTACAGGTGCGTTTTATTTTAATCAGCCTCCTCTTTATCAAGTTCCTTTTCTGCATTAGATCGTCAGTTGTTACTCTAAATGATATAGCTGCTTGTATTTCCAGAAAGATGAGATCTCCAAAGAGGGTTTTGTGAGGAATTTGAGGAATATTGTGGGTGACCAGAGGCTTAGGCAAGCAGTACTTTTATTAAAAATGCCACAGGCAAGTAGATTATGATACTATCAATGAACTTGTGTTCATTCGTTTACCTCTTCAAAATATGAAATATGTTCTCTGAAAATTTGATGTTTTTATGCGTAGGAACACTCCAATGCTCAGGCTGATCATAACTCACAGCTTTCTCAGCAAACTGTCCAGGTATCTGAACAAAATCACGTTCATGATGGAGGACAAGACGAAATGCAACCAGAAAACCAACAGCAATACCCCAATATGCAGACCATGAATAACCCACAGGCACAGGCTGCAAAGTCAGAAAATGGCAGTAAACAGGTTTCATATAGTGTTTTGCTTCCTCTGCTGTTGCCTTTACTTGAAAAAAAACAAGCAATGCTGCTCCAGGAAAACTATTTCAAACTACAGGTGCGTTTTATTTTAATCAACCTCCTCTTTATCAAGTTCCTTTTCTGCATTAGATCGTCAGTTGTTACTCTAAATGATACAGCTGCTTGTATTTCCAGAAAAATGAGATCCCCAAAGAGGGTTTTGTGAGGAATTTGAGGAATATTGTGGGTGACCAGAGGCTTAGGCAAGCAGTACTTTTATTAAAAATGCCGCAGGCAAGTAGATTATGATACTATCAATGAACTTGTGTTCATTCGTTTACCTCTTCAAAATATGAAATATGTTCTCTGAAAATTCGATGTTTTTATGCGTAGGAACACTCCAATGCTCAGGCTGATCATAACTCACAGCTTTCTCAGCAAACTGTCCAGGTATCTGAACAAAATCACGTTCATGATGGAGGACAAGACGAAATGCAACCAGAAAACCAACAGCAATACCCCAATATGCAGACCATGAATAACCCACAGGCACAGGCTGCAAAGTCAGAAAATGGCAGTAAACAGGTTTCATATAGTGTTTTGCTTCCTCTGCTGTTGCCTTTACTTGAAAAAAAACAAGCAATGCTGCTCCAGGAAAACTATTTCAAACTACAGGTGCGTTTTATTTTAATCAGCCTCCTCTTTATCAAGTTCCTTTTCTGCATTAGATCGTCAGTTGTTACTCTAAATGATACAGCTGCTTGTATTTCCAGAAAAATGAGATCCCCAAAGAGGGTTTTGTGAGGCATTTGAGGAATATTGTGGGTGACCAGAGGCTTAGGCAAGCAGTACTTTTATTAAAAATGCCGCAGGCAAGTAGATTATGATACTATCAATGAACTTGTGCTCTTTCGTTTACCTCTTCAAAATATGAAATATGTTCTCTGAAAATTCGATGTTTTTATGCGTAGGAACACTCCAATGCTCAGGCTGATCATAACTCACCGCTTTATCAGCAAACTGTCCAGGTATCTGAACAAAATCGTGTTCATGATGGAGGACAAGACGAAATGCAACCAGAAAACCAACAACAATACCCCAATATGCACACCGTGAATAATCCACAGGCACAGGCTGCAAAGTCAGAAAATCGCAGTAAACAGGTTTCATATGGTGTTTTGATTCCTCTGCTGTTGCCTTTACTTGAAAAAAAACAAGCAATGCTGCTCCAGGCAAACTATTTCAAACTACGGGTGCGTTTCAACCTCCTCTTTATCAAGTTCCTTTTCTGCATTAGATCGTCAGTTGTTACTCTAAATGATATAGCTGCTTGTATTTCCAGAAAAATGAGATCTCCAAAGAGGGTTTTGTGAGGCATTTGAGGAATATTGTGGGTGACCAGAGGCTTAGGCAAGCAGTACTTATATTAAAAATGCCACAGGCAAGTAGATTGATATACTATCAATGAACTTGTGTTCTTTCGTTTACCTCTTCAAAATATGAAATATGTTCTCTGAAAATTTGATGTTTTTATGTGTAGGAACACTCCAATGCTCAGGCTGATCATAACTCACAGACAGGATCCCACCAATCTCAAGCAGAGTCTCATTCTCCCAGGGCGTGGCATATGTACCAATAAAGTTTGTTTTGCTCCAAAGGTTTAGGTGTGTCAGTAGGTTTGCGACATGTTTCTATGTATCTTCTAGTAGTCGCGAAGGCTAATACTGTTGGTCTATGGTGACTCGAACCATAAATATAATGACACGTGTATGAGATTGACTGAGGGACACCTGCATAATTGACTGATTGGCATGTGATTCTGTATATGTTACCTATCGAGAACAGTCTGTAGTAGAGATCAACAAGATGTTACAGCATACTGAAGCATCAAGATTGAAATGCTCTGAGGCTTTCCTTTCCAGCAATGATCCTATTTTACCCAATGTTCTGCCTCTGGATTCTATTAGTTCTTGGTGTCCTCCTGTTGATCCTTGGACTAAAATAAATTTTGATGCTGGTTATGACAGGACTAATGGTAAGGCAGCAGCAGGAGTTATTTGCAGGAATGCAGATGGTGTGATCATAGGAGCTGCTTTTAGGAGGTTTTATGCTAAGGATGTGGTACAAGCAGAAGCTATAGGAGCTGAAGTGGCAGACCTTTTGGCCCTACATCTGAAGCTATCTTCTGTCATTTTGGAAGGCGATTCTTCTCTGTTATTGCTAGCTTTAAAGCATGTAATTCGTCTGTAAGCTGGCATATCTCTACTATTGTATGTTTTGTAAAGTCTTTAGTGGCAAAACTTCATGATGTTTCTTTTGTTTGGGTCTGTCGAGCAAGGAATGGGTTGGCTCATGGCCTTGCTTCTTGGGCTCTCAAACAAGTGCCGGGCAGTCATCCCCCCTTGTGTCTGGAGTCTGTAAACATTTTGGCTCTTTGATCTCTATATATAGAAGATGGGGTTATCAAAAAAAAAAAAAACCTATCGAGTATCCACTAGGGACTCTCTTTGCTGTACAAGTTTAGTCCAACAGGCAACAACCCTGCATTGAGAGCCCAAATTGTTGATATGGTCTATCAACAATCCGCATATTTGGAATGCTCTTAGCCCATTTTTTTGTTTTGCTGTATTGCTCCTTTCCCCTGCAACCCGCAATTACCTAAAATTTCTATTTCTGCGAACGGACTTCATATGGCATTCTCATCTGTTCATTTGGGTGAACTGCACCATAGTGGAAAGTGGAAACTCATCGGGATTCAGGTAGGCTTACATTCTATTAAGGAGCATTACACTTTTAATTATCTAGCTAACTCCAAAAATAACATAGCTTCATATATACAGAACGAGGGCAAATGATATGCCTGAGCCCATTTTAAATTAAGACCACTCTTTGACGCAGCAAATCAGCCAAAAGGCCACGAAGGACTCACGCCAACCAGACTCCATATGCTTGCGCTGTTATTTCTATTGAACAGCAAGTTTATGCAAGTGTAAAAAACATTCCAACAAAAATGTTCGAAAACAATTAGTGACTATACAAGTTAGAACGTAATTAGGTAAAACTGTTTTGATCGTGCCACCAAGTTAGACAGATGATCTACCGCGATTCTGAAGTTCAGTCAACCGCACACACCAATGAAAGAGGCATTTACTTTGTAACAGCTAAAATAATAGGGGTGTTAATATATTCACTGTAAGCAAATGCTATGCTCACCAAAAATATGGTGAGTTACCCATTATACCCCTTCCCTCTCTTTTATCCAGTATCGCCACTAACCACCTCCATTTCAACAACCAAAAGGATGAAATTGGTAGCCTAACCATGAACAAAAGCTCACAATCCTTCTTAAATAATTAAGGAATTCGAACTCGTTTAGTGGCCATTTGACCATTTCAAATGGACTACTAAGGAATCTTATTTTACTAGCAAATAAGAAAAACCAGTGAAAATATGCGTGCTCTTCCTCTTCAAAGTTCTAACTGAACATAGAATGAAATATATGCACTTTGAAGGAAAGTACAAAGCTTAAACTATTAAAACTAAAGGTGATTTGTTGTTGCATGTTCTATTAACTTTGAAAGAATAAAACAATATCCCCAAAGGAACATTGAGACGGCTAACAAAGCGACCTTCGACCTCCAAAAATGAAATTTAATTTTACAAGAGTTTAAACAAAGATACCCGATCCTCAAGATTTAACACTTTGCCAGAGAGACGTAACGCCCCCACCGGGATGTAATCATTGCCAAAATCTTATTTGTATTTCCCACCACCGGAAATAGGGACTAACCAACTCCCAATCGAGCATGACTTACACCAAAACCACTCCAAAGACTCATTCACGATCTCTACTCTACATTTGTACAAAAAGTATATGCGAAGGATCTCCATAATCCTATAAATACCATGGAACACGCCGGACTGATTCTTCCCCAGAAGAAAAGGAAAAACGAGAAGAGATATGAGGCGGTTAAGCTTCACAAATGACCTCGGTCCCATCCAAAGTCCAAACCCATTAATTTATGAATCGGGATAAAACTAAGAGTTTTACACTCTTAGAGTCTTAGAAGAGTGATTGGAATTGTGAGTTAAAATGAACGTATAGGTGAAAATTTCTTTTTTGTATTATAACCATATCCCATGTGCATGAATTTTTAGCTAGTCGCCATTAAAGCCTGAGATCAGAATTTTAATTTATTCTTTAAGAGTTTTTTGTTTCAAAAAGTTGTGGTATAACTCAGAGAGTAAAATACTAACAGGAGTGGTGGAGGTGTTAACTCGGTACGATTTGGTTATTCAAAAAGAAGAGTGGTGGTAGTCATCAGGTAAAGGAGGGTATAATAGGTAAAATGAAGTTTTTGTGGTTAACTTATAATTCTCTAGAGGTGAATAAATTAGCACCCAATAATAGCGAATCAACAGTCTAGAGCAAATAAGAAAAATCAGCTCAAACACCTATAAATAGAAAGAGATTAACTACATAAGGTTTGATTTAAGTTGACCCAAAAAACTTAATACGTAATCAACTTTTATCCAAAATAAGAATGCAGCCATTCCCAATCAATCTTTACACTGCCCGTTAGTGTCACAATTTTTGTATAGTAAACCAAACATATGAATATTGTTAAATAAAGAAACGAATAAATAATGACTTACCCCAAAAAACCTCGCTCCATCAACTTCTGTAATTGCTGTGGTGGGGAAGTAACTATGAATGTGCAAGGGGTTGTTTACAACTTTATATATAGGTATGCTCATAGTACAAAATATCATGATATATGTATTTATCGATATTTAATTTCTGGATATGTATCGTAGATATATTCTCCTCTTTGGGGATATTTGACATTGTTTCACATACAAATATCGTGGATATATCCAAAATATCGTAGATATTGTAGATATTTATTGATATATCATGATACATTACTTATATTTATTTGAAATATAATGGTAAATATTAAATAAAATTGTTATATACACAAATTATCATAAATATCTCTAAACATATCGTGATATTTATATATCTTTTTCTGAAATCTAGATAGATATCTCCAAATATCACGATATATCGGGATATTTTGTACTATGGGTATGCTTGCGTAGGATCTACGATTGCGTTGTGTTTAAGACTTTAAGCTAAACCGAGATATTTTGGGTCTCAACTTAATATGAGTCGAGGGCTGAACCCACAACTTCCAAATTTATCTTCAATTCCTACACCGTCTCTCTCTATATATATACAGCTTTCCCCAGCCTTAAAAAAAACAAAAAAAAAACTCACATGTTCTCTACTTCAATTGTTGCCTTGAGGTTTTGATTACTATGGACCCTAACATAATGAAGATCCTTGAAGACGACGAGGTTTCTAAACCCCCTCTCAATTTGTGTCATTTACTTTTTTTTTTTATTGATTTCTTATTGCAATTATTATATGAATTTGCAGGATGACACAATGCATTCTGGGGCGGATGTGGATGCGTTCACTGCTGCTTTAAATAGAGACATTGAAGGAGATCCTTCTTCTCAATCTGATACCACCGGTACCATTTTTTTTTTTTAATTTTTTTATTACCCAACTTAATTTTTATTATATATAAAACAATTTTGTGCCCCCTCCACTATGTTTGTCGTCTTAGACAATGCGCTAATCTAGGCAACTGATAATGTAAAAGGGATGTTCATGTTGAATAGATGTATTGTTATTAGCTGATTTAAACGGTAGTTGGAGTCGGCGGCTCTCCTAGGGTTCCCTCAGCTGGGATCCCTGGGGAAGAGGATCAAGTTGGCCCTTGCGAACAGCTTGATGCACTATCTCTAGAACGAAAGCATGGTGCATAGATGTATTTTAAAAAAAAAAATTATTCGGTAAATTGTCCAAAGGAGTAATTTCTTATGAGATGTCTATTCTTTCTCCCAAGGTCTCTAATACTACATTTTCTGCTGAGTTCCGACTCCTCTAGTTATTTCTTTTGCAATATCAGTATGTTATGTTGTCTACATTGTAGTTGACTATTTCTGTTTTGATTGCTTGATTTTAATTTCTGCTATATAATTTGCATTTGAAACTCTAGGATTACTGCCCCACGAAAATAATTCTACAGCAAATCAATCGTTTCCTCAATGGCAAGTTTCTAACCAAGAAGAAAATGTCTGTGTTCAAAATAAAGAGGAAGAAGTAAAGAATTCGCAGAACCAAGGTCAGACTTCATCTGAAGTGGATATGATGCAACAGGGATCTGGATCTGAAATTCAGGTGCAGCAAAGTGGTCAGGTGAGGGAGCAGAGTCAGCTGCAAATGCAGCAGAAAGATGATCAGCTAGAAAGGCAGACAGAACCGAATCCTCACCAGCTTTCTAAGCAGAGTGCGGTCCAAGTATCTGAACAAAATCCTGTTCATTATGGAGGACAAGACGGAACACGGCAACCAGAAAACCAACAACAATTCCCTAATATACTGAAAACGAATAGCCCACAGGCACAGACTGCAGAGTCAGAAAGTCGCAGTAAACAGGTATCATTTGGTGTTATGCTTCCTGTGCTATTGCCTCTACTTGAAAAAGACAGAGCTATGCAGCTACAGGCGCTCTATTTCAAATTGCGGGTACCTTTTTTCTGTATTAGCTTCCTCTATGTCAACTTCCGTTTCTGTTATTAAATTGCCAGTTGTTATTCTAAGTGAGAGTTGCTTGTATTTCCAGAAAAATGAGATCCACAAAGATGGTTTTGTGAGACATATGAGGAATATTGTGGGTGACCAGATGCTTAGACAAGCAGTACATAAAATACAAATGCAGCAGGCAAGTATATATTGATATACTATTAATGAACATGTGCTCTTTCATGTACCTCTTCTTAAAATGAGTTATCTCCTCTGAAAATACCATGTTTTTGTGTAGGACCAAACCAAAGCTCAGGCTGATCAAAACTCGCAGACAAGATCCCACCAATCTCAGGCACAGTCTCAGACATCTTCCCAGCAGCAGCAGCAGCAACAGCAACAGCAGCCACAGCAACAACAGCAACAGCAACAGCAACAGCAACAGCAGCAGCAGCAACAACAACAACAACAACAACAGCCGCAGCAACAGAAACAACAACAACAGCAACAGCAACAGCAGCAGCAGCAACAACAACAACAGCAGCAGCAGCAACAGCAACAAGTTAAAACGCCTTCTCTTAGTCCTTCGCAGTTTACAGATTCCCAATCCTCTTCGCAACAACATCAGAAGGGCCAGAAGACTCCTTCAGATCCGAATCAGGTTCTCACTCCAAAAGTTGAAGCGTTGAGCAATTCTAGTTTTCCAACCCCAGAAAGCAATTCCCAAAAGTCCAGAGAAAGTGAGCATTCCTCAGATTCACAAAGGATGAATGTAAGCAAGGTTTCTTCTTCCAGCGTGGGCATGAATAATCAAGAAAGGGATCTTCCAACAGTTCCTCCACGAGGACCTAACAAGCAGCATCAGCAGCATTTGCACCTTCCACCTACATCTTACCCAATGTATGGGCCCAATACTAGTAACTATCATGTGCATCCGTATTCTGGGCAATCTATTGGAGCTTCATCAACTCCTCTCATACCCCAAACTCAAGATTCACAAGTTAGGCAGGTACTTCACCAAGGCAGTGCTCCAGCTCAATCAGGAGGGACGACTCAGCCAATGAGCTCAATCAGTATGACAAACTATGAGATACAGAATTCTAGTAATGATCCTAAGAGATTGCATGGTATGGTCTATGTCTCACTTGACGACCAATTCAACTATGCAACATAACCCAGTCTCTCGTGGCAGTCATCCATGGGTAAAGACCTAAAAGGTAATTCTCTGGCTTCAATGCTTTTCATAAAACGGTAAGTACTATGTCAGACTCAAGAACAGCACATTTCATTTTTCAGCTGCCTCAAGCTCTAGTTCTTTTAGTGCTGGTCGAGCTGACCTCGGAAACCCAGTACCAGCTGGAACAAATTCAATATCGAGTTCCATGCCAACGCAATTGGACCATCTGCAGGTATATTTGCATTTACAATCTATACTTTTTGACTTTTTGAAATGTATGTATAACTAGATTTCTTTATGCTTTTGGTATCTTATATTAAATACAATATTCAACATAAATGATAAATGTAAATGACAAACGTAAGATCAAAGGAAAATGAGCCTTTCGGCATGGCTCGAAGAGATAGGTTGGATAGCTGGATTAAAACCATTATTTTTGAAGCCTGCGTATGGTATAATTATCCGGATATGTCTGCTACTTTTGATTTGATCTGCTACCTTGCAAATTTCAGTCTGTCTTATTTATTCGAAAGTCTTAAAAGCGAAGATTTCATTGACAACTTTTAGCTCGTTTTCTGTTAGCGGTACTTCTTCGATACTTCCTGGACATTTCTACCTCACTTCCTATTGAAGTCATGTTTATTTTCTAAAGTCTCAATAGTTTTACTTAATGGTTTTCCCTGTACAGAGATTTTTTCTTACTTAAGTACTATATCTAGTCTGCGGGCACAAAAGTTGCACATTGATATATTCTTCTCATTATTGCAATTGCTATTTCATGATTTTTTGCATTACTATCTGATACAAGATACACACACTCAGGTTCCATCTACAACCACCTCACTTGGGACTGGAACTATTTTGAAGACACCACCCAAGAAGATTACCATTGGCCAAAAGAAGTCATTTGATGCGCTTGGGACTACATCAACCCAGCCAAGGTACTCTTTGCATTCTCTTTTAATATATATTTTTAATTTTAATTTTAATTTTTTTTAATCATATGAACTGTTTTATTTGGTATTACATAGTAAGAAGCAAAAGGTATCTGGGGCACTTTCTGATCAAAGCATCGAACAACTCAATGATGTAACTGCTGTCAGTGGAGTTAATCTAAGGGTATATATCTTTTACATTGCTCTTTATGTTATATCATACTCTGTTTGACATTTTGGGTATCTAAAATGGTAACAATTGTGTAATGTGTGCAAGTTTTGTTATTTTATTTATCATGTTTAGGAAGAGGAAGAGCAGCTATTTTCTGGCCCCAAGGACGAAGGTCGAACTTCTGAAGCAACTAGAAGGGTTGTTCAAGAAGAGGAAGAAAGGCTTATATTGCAAAAAATCCCTTTACAGAGAAAATTGGCAAAAATCAGTTTAGACCCTATACTTTGTTAAGAGCCATTCTTGTTATTATCTTGTCATGACTGACATTTGGGTCCCCTTTTTTTGGCAGTGTCTAAATCTGGTATAAAAAGTATAAGCAAGGATGTGGAGCGTTGTTTGTCACTGGTAAGATATTAGCATACAGATTTAGGTTTCATATTTTCTCATGGTTATGTAATCTTGATGTGATTGGGTTTCCAGTGCTTGGAGGAGAGGTTGCGAGGATTGATCAATAATTTAGTAAGAGTATCAAAACAGGTCAGTTACATGTTATGATTTCACTGTCTTGGACAATTTATATATCCTTTTTACCAGTTAAAATAAACTACTTGTTTCTTCACTTTTTAAATTTGTAGAGAGTTGATACTGAGAGGTCAAGACATCGAACTATTATCACCTCAGATGTTAGACGTCAAATTTTAGTCATGAATCGGAAGGCCAAGGAGGATTGGGAGAAAAAACAGTCTGAGGAAGCTGAAAAGATCCGGAAAGTTAATGAAGTAAGTATCTGGTTCAGACAAATTTGGGTTATGAAGTTCCTTTATGTTTCTAATTTCGTTTATGGAAGTTCCTTTATGTTTTTAATTCCGCAACCAGTTTGGGCTTTATACTGTATATCCTCGTTGCTGTTTTCTGCATGGAAACAAATTCCTCATTTTCAGGTTCTTTTCAATGGACACCACGAATACATGATATGCTTGACCATCGTCATGTTCTAAACTAATGTTCTTTTCATTCACAGGCCGAGGGAAACACTGGAGCAGATGGTGAGAAGGAGAAGGATGAAGTCCGAACAAAGACATTCAAGGTGGGTAGTGGAAAATGTGCCTTCTCTTCCTCAGGAACATTAGACAAGACTGTTCAAATGTTAAGCCACGTTTTGGGTCTCAATTTAATAAAAAAATTACAAGATCCAATTTTTAAGTCAAATAGTGAACAACACAGTCATCAGAGCTTTAGGGCAATAAATATAGGAACTGAAAGTTTTTTTGCTTCTCCCCCTCCCAACATTGTCGCAACAGGTAAACAAAGAGGAAGATGATAAAATGAGGACTACGGCTGCAAATGTTGCTGCTCGAGTTGCTGTTGGAGGAGATGACATGCTATCAAAGTGGCAACTAATGGCTGAGCAAGCCCGACAGAAGCGCGAAGGAGTGGATACAACATCAACTATTCAGATAGGTAAAGATGTGAGCCGTAGGTCTTCCTCAGCAACTGGAAGGACCCCAAGGGAAACCCAAGACGCTGAATACAGAAGTCCCTCTACTGCTGCTGCATCAGGTAATTCTCTTTTAAATTTGTGGAATTATTGTCGATGGAAATTTGAGATTGTACCTGAGGTTTCATGTCTGAGACATGAGTAAATACGCATATTCTTCATTACAAGTGAATTCTGGTGCCCAATGTGGATGACCTTTGCTGTTGGTGTCCTTTGTGGTCCAGTGGTTGAGATGCAGTTGGAAATTGTTTAATTGTTTAATTGGGTGAGTGTGGTGGTGGTGGGGGTGGGGGGTGGGAGGGAAACAAACTCACTTTTTAAGTTTTGATTCGGTAAAAACTCTATGTTGTTTGGGTGGGGTGGGGTGGGGTGGTGAATGAATGCTTCTTCAGGTTATCTCAACCTTGTTTTTTTCACTAACAGTAGAATGTCATATCTTCCCTATTGAAAAGGGAGAAAATTGGAACTTTAATCCACATCTGTTTTTGAGTAGATATTTAGGTAGTCCGAGTTATTGGTGTAGAAATAGGCATACCAGTATATTACAAACTTTGCCAATCGGTCTTTGTCACGGGACACTCTCATAGAACGCAGCTCTTCATTTCTTTCAGCCTATTATGAAGTTTATATTTTGTTTCTCAATTATTGACAGGGACAACAAGGAAGTTTGGGAAGAATGCAGTTATTATACCTCATTCAAAGGTTGTTCGTAACATCTCTATTAAGGATGTCATTGCTGTTTTGGAGAGAGAGCCTCAGATGTCAAGATCAACATTGGTTTACCGCCTTTATGAGAAAATGCGTGCTAATGCTCCAACGGCAGAATGAATTAAAGTGCACAGACGAGGAATTTCTATCACAAACATTGATGTTAAGCTGGACGAAGTTGGTTGGGATTCTTTCTGTGGTGACATATTTATGCTGTTGTAGGGGAACGGTTTTGTATATATGTGTATTTTTTTAAAAAATTCTTTGGTTTTATAGATGTATAATTATGTGTACCGAACAAGTGCTGCTTAGCTCTTTTCATTTTCATTGTAATTGTTACTGTCATTAATTAAATTTTGTTAAAGAAAAAAAAGGAATAAGTTTAGTAAGTTTTGTTCAGACAATCTGCTATTTAGAGCATCTTTAGGAGAGCAACCAAAAAAATACCAAAATTTTGAACAAAAAAAACACCAAACCAAAAAAACACCAAGCAATTTTAGGAGCAACATCAAAAAAACATCAAGCAACTACACGGTTTTGGCAAAACCGCGCCACTAAAGCCCAACTAACAGGCCCAAGACCACCGTGCCATGTATTACACATAAACTTTTTTTTTTTTTTTCTTTCTCAATCTCTCTGGCGCGGTTTTGTGAAAACCGCGCAATATAAACCCAATTAAAAGCCCAAGCCCACGCGACCGCGCGTGATTTGATACAGCACCAAACCTAGAACCAAATATTGGTCGGTTTGGTGTTTTCATCAACATGTAGTTCTCCTGAAGTTGAAAAAACACCAAACTCTTTGAGAATTTGGTGTTTGATGCTAAGTTGATATCACTGCTAAACATGCTCTTAATGCTTTGGAAAAGTAGAAAATAGGGATGAACTGTGACAAGCACAGTTGAGAGTTTCTAAATGCTCCAACAGATACTCAACCAATCTCCATTAAAGCCTTGTGTAGAAACAATCAGTTTTGAAAAAAAGTACAGAAACATATGCAATTCCTTACTAACTTTCACACAATCCAAGTCCCTCCTGAAAGGCCAACAACTCCATTGCCACATCCTCAAAACTGGCCTCCAAATCATTCCTCTCCTTTCAAACCACCTCATCAACTTATACTCAAAATGCCAACGTCCTCATGATTCCCGCCAAATATTTGAAGATGTTCCATTTAAATCTCCAACTTCTTGGAGCTCTATTATTTCTACATTTGCTCAAAATGAACTCCCATTGCTTTCTCTTGAATTCTTTCGTCGAATGCTGCAATATGGTATTCGACCCGACGATCATATCTTCCCTAGTGCAACTAAGTCTTGTGCTATTTTATGTCGAGTGGAAGTTGGAAAATCTTTTCACGCGCTTTCGAAAAAAATGGGACTTGATTTGGATGTTTTTGTTGGGAGTTCTATAGTTGATATGTATGCGAAATGCGGAGAGATTTTTGAGGCGAGGATAATGTTTGATGAAATGCCTGAGAAGAATGTGGTTTCTTGGAGTGGGATGATATATGGGTATGCTCAGATGGGTGAGAATGAAGAGGCTTTGCGTCTTTTTAAGCAGGCTTTGTTGGAGGATTTGGAGGTTAATGATTTTACGTTTTCGAGTGTTGTTCGGGTTTGTGGGAATTCAACACTTTTAGAACTTGGTAAGCAGATACATGGGTTGTGTTTTAAGACGAGTTTTGATGATTCGACTTTTGTGGGAAGTTCTTTGATATCTTTGTACTCAAAATGTGGAGTTATTGAAGGGGCTTATATGGTATTTGATGAGATACCGATTAAGAATCTTGGAGCATGGAATGCAATGTTATTTGCATGCGCGCAACATGGGCACACGCAGAAGGTTTTTTATCTGTTTGATCAGATTGAGAGAGTTAGGCATCGACCGAATTTCATCACTTTCTTGGGTGTTATGCTAGTTTGTAGTCATGCTGGGATGGTTGAGAAAGGACAGTTTTTCTTTGAACTTATGAAAAAATACACGATTGAGCCAGGGGCTCAGCATTATGCATGCTTGGTTGACTTGCTTGGTCGTGCGGGAAAATTGCAAGAGGCACTCTCAGTTATTAAGGAAATGCCAATGCAACCAACGGAATCTGTCTGGGGAGCTCTAATGACTGGGTGTCGTATCCATGGAAACACAGAGTTAGCGGCTTTTGCAGCGGATAAGGTTTTTGAGCTTGGGACTGTGAGCTCAGGCATGCATGTGTTGTTGTCAAATGCTTATGCAGCTGCTGGGAAGTATGTTGAGGCGGCAAAAGCAAGGAAAATGTTGAAGGACCAAGGAGTGAAGAAGGAAACTGGATTGAGTTGGGTGGAAGAAGGAAATAGAGTTAACACATTTGCAGCTGGGGATAGGACGCATCCAAAATCAAAACAGATTTTTGAGAAATTAGAGGAAATAGGGGAGGAGATGGAACAAGCTGGCTATATCGCAGACACCAGTTTTGTTTTAAAAGAAGTGGGTGCAGAAGAGAAGAAGCAAACAATTGGTTATCACAGTGAAAAGTTAGCAATCGCATTTGGGCTCATCACCTTCCCGTGTGAAAGGCCAATTCGAGTCATGAAGAACTTGCGTGTGTGTGGCGACTGTCACAATTGGATCAAATTTGTGTCCAAATGTACCGAGAGGACAATTATTGTGAGGGATAACAATCGATTCCATCGGTTTGATGGTGGGACTTGCTCATGTGGCGACTATTGGTGAATGAATTGTAAGAAAGAAGTTGCCGATTTTCTTTTTGATATTAATTGAAGACTTATCAACAAGCATTTTCATCTTCTCAGGTCATTTTTGTTATAAGTTATGGCAAGCCCTCAAGTTGTTTACACGCACTAATATAGACAGTTTTCTTACCTTTACTTGGGGCTAAGTACACAGCATATAAAAGTAATTTCTCCTCACTAATATAGATTGTTGAATGTGTGTCCACTATGTCGTTGGATACATGAGCACCTTAAATATATTGTGCACTTATCAGTTCGTTACCTGTAGATCTGTTTCATCATCATATGAAGGAAAATGCCTTCGACATCTTTGGTGGAAGTATTTGTGCCTTGGGTGGGAAATACTTGTGTAGCAAGTTCCAATCATATGGAAAACGGTTTTCTTTTTTAACTTCAGTTCGTAAAGGTGTGTAAATCAAATATCTACATATTGAATTCTCAACAGGGCTTGAGGAGTAGAGTCGAGATCTTATGCAATGACTTGTTTCAATAATAATGCTGCAGTCACTTTGTTATCTCTATAAACTTTCAGCCGTTTCAGGGTTCATTTAATCTTAATACGCTATCACAAGATCAACAACAATCTCATTTTTGTTGTGATCTTTTCTGAACTTTCGGAAAGGTATTCCCTCAGCGCAGCAGAGCTTTTTTTTTCAACTGCAATGTCTGCTTGGCTAGTGTTCTGGAAGGAGTGTGAAGTGTGAACTATGTCAGGAGAGGACTTTAGAATAGACTAGTAGAGTACCCAGGAACTAGCACTTATGGTATGGATAAAAAATCACATGGAACTAAAAAAATTAACAGAAATCGCCGCTGCCGGGGATCGAACACAGGCGGGAATACTCACTACTATACTACAACGACTTGACTTGGTTGATGTGTTTCAACCAGAACATAGTTTTATCAATCCGACACACGGAAATATAATTGAGTTCTTATCAAAGGACCAAAGGAAGTTGAACCACTGATAGTGTCATAGTGTTGGAGTTATTGATAGTGTGATAGTGGCATGAAGCTGTTACCCACCAAAAATCCTTATCAGTTATGGTCATGGACCCTCCAATTATCCCATCTGTTTTTGACTTCCAAGGAAGAATGGCCGCAAAAAAGGAAAAATATGAACGCAAGTTGAGACTCATGTAGCTGCAACATTTATTACTAGGAGTCGTTGACTGTTGTCTGTCTTGACTCTCGATGACCATTGCACGGCTGAACTTATCGACTATATGGGTGTAAATAAGGAAAAGGGTTTTGTGGAGGCAATACGAGAGAAAGCGTCGTTAAATACCCCAAGCTTTTGGTCTTGTGCACTTTTGGCTTGCGTCTCTTTTCTCTTCTTCTTCTTCATCAATAGTTTTTTCAACCCTCTCTCTCTTGATCCAATGGGTGGAGGAAACGGACAGAAAGCCAAGATGGCTCGTGAGAAGAACTTGGAGAAGCAAAAGGCTGCTGGCAAGGGTAATCTGTAAATTTTTTACTCTTCTTTTGGATTGAAACTTATCTTTTTTTACTTGTGCTTCACAGGAAGCCAGTTGGAAGCTAACAAGAAAGCTATGAGTATCCAGGTATAACTCACTCAATTGAAGTTATACTATTTTGAAGTTATGCTATTTTGCAACACACTTTGATTTACCAATTGCCCTTTGAAACAAGTAATAGGCGGAAAAAATACATCAAAATTAAGCCAATGCTATTTGGAAAATAAATTTTATGAAAAAAAAAGATGTTCTTGAAAACAAACCGGCAACATGATTACGCAATGGAGGCATGGAGCAGTGAGATTAGTTTCTGATTTCTGGAGTAACCAGCAAAAGGTCAGAATAGTGAGATGTACACATAACATGACAAGTCAGTGAACCATAAGTTTGAGTACAAATTTTGCATGATGAAAGGAATTGGGAATGGGGGATTTCATCAGTCTTTTATTGATGCTACATTTACCATTCAATACCTTCTTCTTTATATCGTGCTGCAAGTATTTTACCAGCTTCAGTTAGCTGTTGAGCAGTTTTTGGTTGTCACTGCATTATGATCAGAGTTTCTTTTCTTTCCCTACTTGATATAACTATGAAGCTATCATAATTGGGTTAGTTAGTGTTACTCCCCACTAGATGAGCCAATTAGGATTTCCCCCCACTAGATAGGCAATTAGGGTCTCTCCCCCCAAAATACACACGAAAAAAAACACGGTCAACCCAAGTTGATTTTTTTTTTCTGTGTACTTGGGGGAGACCCTAATTTCCCCATTTAGTATGGGGGAAATCCTAATTGGCTCATCTAGTGGGGGTAATACTAGTTAACCCATCCTAATTTGGGTTCAACTTTAAAATTCACGTACTTATGTTTGTTGTTTGTGAATGCAGTGCAAGGTGTGCATGCAAACATTCATCTGCACCACCTCGGAGGTCAAATGCAGGGAGCATGCAGAAGCAAAGCACCCAAAATCTGATGTTAATACCTGCTTTCCCCATCTTAAGGAAAGCACTCAACAAACCACCCAAAAATGAAGACATATTACAGGAACTGGGGAGAATATATCCAATCTCATCACTAGTTTGTTTGTTTTAATCGAGAGATCTATAATGTTTTAGTTCCCAAGGAATCAATACAATCAATCATGTCGTTATAAATATATGTTCTATACTTCTTTGTTTCTTTGCCTTCACATCTTTTATAAAACATCTATGACTTGGTGGTGTTCAAAACAGGCTAATCAATCTTGTCTGGACCGTTCAGTACCAATGAAGACTCATGTTGTCTGTTTTGGCGTACCTAATTTCTCCTTAAGTTTAAAAATGTTCACGTCGTCCATAACCAAATGGAATTGATGACTAAGTATTCAACCCCGGCTCTTTTTGAAATCTACGCGGTGTTAAAAATGCAGTGATGTTCTAATACCGGTCCATTTATTGACTAAATTCGTTAGTCATATTTTTGCTGCCAGTACTTGATTCCACTGGTTTCATTATAGCTTAATGCTAATTTGGAGTCCATTATGAAGTTTAACATCTCATAGTTTCTTGCATTGGTAATGACATTAGTTAGCACATAAAACTGGTAAAAGAAAAGTACATAAAACTGAACATAGAAACTAGATGTGCAAGCAGTAAAGGTTTATAGATCAAATTCTGGTACATTTACTACATTATATATGTTTGCTGTTGGCCCGCTGATAACATGGCGTTAGAGCAAGTGACGTCATAAGGCTCGGTCATAGAGCAAGTGAATACATGGAAATGAAGATCTGGGAAAGGGGGTTACAACTTACAAGAGGGTTTTGCAGAATTATAAGCATCTGGAAGACTGAAGTACCAATCATGACAGTGGCTTAACAGGTCAGCAATGAAGAGTGTTGCGTGGAAACAAGAAATAAATAAGGATCAAAATCTATTCCACCTATAGTATGAATTTCAACACACGCATGATGCTTCAAAACACGTCGCAAGTGGTTCTAAACCCATCCCTCCTAGCATGTGGAAGATATATTAATGACGGACAACTAATAGCTACTGCCAAGCATATCATATCTTCCACATTAGTATTATCCGAATTCCAGTCCACAACCATTCCCAGGATTGACACAGGAGACAGAGGAGGTATATAAATCTCACATAAGCAGCTAGTTACCTGTCACAATCCACTGTTTAGTTTGTTCAATGAGGCAAGTGTATCTTTCAACATGAAATTGGTAAAGGCAAGCCTAGAAAGTAAAACATAAGGTCCTCTTTGTCGTATTTTATGAAATCCTAGAACATCAAGATTGTGCAGCCACAGATTGCTAAGTTATGATGGGATTTTAACTTCTTTGCTATTATCTTTGAGAAGGCAGGAAATCTGCGTGGTTCTGACAAAATTGGAGTAAGAAAAAAGAAAGTGAGGAGACATACTAATTCAATGCTTGAGAAACATCTGAATGGTTTAAATACAATGCTGAATGCTCAAGAAACATGGGCGGTACAATTCAGTTTCTATGTACTTTTTTCCTGAATTACATTGATAAGAAAACACAAATCTGCAAGTATATGAAACAAAACCTATCGGATCAACTAAGTTTCTGGCCCCACCCACAGCGTGATCAAAGCAAGCCAATGAAGGGCATTTATTGCTTAGACATGCTAATCGATAACATATATGGTGTATTTTTCCTGAAAAAAAAACAAAGAAAATGGGTATGAGTATGATCCCAAGAGTAAATGTTTTATAAGTATTAAAACATTATCCTGAAATCATATGATTTTCTAAATAAACATAACATAAATCTAACAAGGGTAACTTATCACATAAACGACAAACCCCAAAGACACAAAATTGACAAAAACAATGAAAATAAATAAATAACTAAATTCACACAGATCAATTGGCAAAGTACTCGGTCAGTTTGCAAGACAATGATCAAGTTATTTTTTATTGTAAAACCCCATGGATAACCAAATGGGAGGTTCCAGAACATGTTTATTATAGGTTTTGTTAAGTTCTTATAGTGCTACTGTGTACTCCTCTCCCCCCACCCCCCAACCACCATTCATCAATACAAATTTTTGCTTATTGAGAAAAAAAAAACTAAATTCACACAGTTCGACCAACCAGTGGAAGCTAAAAACCGATGAAGTAATACTGATGCATTCAAAGCCAGCTGCCTTAGTTTAAGGGACCCATAAATAGAGATAATAGCAATACTTGGAAAGGATCAACTGGCGTGACTATTTTCAGAGCTAATGCGTAGGATAATAAGCCTGATTGTTCTGTCTGACCGGTTTTGAAGGTGAACATCGTCCTGTAAACTAGATTGCAACTTACAGGCAAAACTAAGGGTGATGTTGCATGGAGTTCAAACAAATTTGCAGGTTTGGACATATCCAGTCAGGGAGGGTAACTGCAAGTCTGCAACTAACCCAAAGAAAAGTGTCTTTTGGCGAGGTAGCATATATGCAACCCTGAGTGTGTTCCTTGCTACATTCTTCCTGTCTTTTTTCTAAATAACGAAACAATTAACCAAACAGGTAAAGACTTGATCATGTATAAAATTTCTGTTTTCTGGACTGTTACAAAAATAAAAAATCGTTTTTAGGATTAAACTTGGTTGTAGGATTGTAGCCTCCTTATCTTAAATTCCTTAAAAATTGAGAATCCCGAATTGAACCTCAGGCCGAATGAGGGACCATCTACACAGTTTGATCTTCTGGGGAGTCACCAAACTAAATCTTTTTTCTGAAGATCAAATTTGGTTGTATCCTTTTATGTTAAATTTCTCTTAAGAATCCTGGATTAAACCTCGGGCCTAATGAGGGCCAGCATCTTTCTCCCTTTCCCCAGTAACCAACTTCTTATACAGCTATACTGCATAGAGTAGTGTCTCCTACCCTCAAGTAACATATCCAAACATCCAAACTTCCCCATACTCTGGATCTATTGAACACAAGAAGCTGCTAGCAAACTCTCATTCACAATGAACATCTCTTTACTACATTAAATACTTACACAAATTAATAAGAACATAAACATCCTGCACAATAAGCAAAAGCTTTTCCTATAATGCCCAGTAGTTTAAGAAACCGATAACAATACAGTAAATGCCTAAAGTGCCTATCTTTTGTCATGGCCAATAGTGTCAAGTGGTTGTGGAATATTATTGAATACTGGTGCGTCCTATTATCTAATTTAAGTTTAAAAGTTACCAGGGATTATTCATTGTAATATAGGTAGAGTAAGGATTCAAAGAACATACCGAATTCAACGATTAAGAAGACTTGTCGTCACTGCACGCATTCTTCCTTGCAGCTCTAGCATTATCATACTCGAACTTCATAACATTAGTTATATGAGAAGAATCCTTAACATAAAACGCCCTTCCAAACGCACTCTCCTCGATTGCAGGAAAATAACAAATCAAGTAGGAATTGACAAAGTGAAACCAACCAACCCCAAGAAAAACACCAAGAGCAGCACCAGCAAAGACTTGTGCAATAGTATGGTAGCCTAAATAAACTCTAGAATACATAGTAAGCAAAGCTAACACCCAAGGAATAGAACTAACAAGTAATTTAACATTCGAAAGACGAGTGCCAATTGAACGTCTACTATTATCATAAGTTAAAAGTAAAGTAAAATAGATAGCGAAAAAAAAAGTGTATTGAGAATGACTAGAAGGCCAACCATGAGAATCACACATTTCGAGTAAAGTACATGCGATTTCAGGACGAGATTGTTGGACTGATTTTTTGACGAGTTCGTTTACGAATTGTGAGATGATTAGGCCTAGTGCAAAGAATAGGCCTTGGAGTTCACGACGGAAGAGGAAGTGACATGTAAAACCACCTAGGGAAATGAAGACGGGTATTAGAGATACCCATGCCAGGAAGTGACCTAGTTTGTCTCCTTTTTCGTAACGGACGTGTGTTAGGGTTACTGCTTTCAGTGGCATGCTTCTCTCTCTCTCTCTCTCTCTCTCTCTCTCTCTCTTGGATTTGAGATCTGTAATCAATGAGAAGAACTTTGTAGAACACGTAATTAAATAGATTGATGAAGATGGAAGGACGCGTGGTAAAAGAAAAGAATAGAAAGAAATAGGGAAAAAAACAAAAAAAAAAAAAACGTGGTCGGCAGGATTCGAACCTGCGCGGGCAAAGCCCACATGATTTCTAGTCATGCCCGATAACCACTCCGGCACGACCACTTTGTGGCTACTTATGACACATTTGCGTAAATAGTCAAACAGTACAATGTTACTGTGGCTCTTAACTTTGTTCCCCGAGTTCAAAGATTTGTTACTGGGGCAAAACATGTCAGTCAATATGTCTAAGCCAAGGCCCAAAATATCGCTGATATATCTGATATATTTTGGTAAATTGGTACACCGATATTGATATTTCCAACATATATTCACCAAATATTGAATCTCTTTTTTCCCGATATATATCGGAATTTTCAATATGAAATTTTATATTGCCGATATAATCGATATTTCCGATATAATCGATATTTCCGATATAATCGATATATATCGGTTGACTTTTTGACTATTTTTTAATATAAATCCGATATTTCCAATATATTTTCGATATGTTTCCGATATTTTAAATAGTTTGGACTGGTCACCAAAAAAATAAATATATCCGATATATATCAGTTTTTGGGTACACTGATATATGAACCAATATCGAAATTTTGGGTTTTGGTCTAAGCTAGTGCTTCCATCTTTCACGCAGCGGTAGTAGCTTGTGTCATTGCTTATGATAGAGATTATTTCTTTTGTAGGTCAGAAGACAACTTTATCATGCTACAGGATTGTTTGAACTTTGTTTGCTGCTAGCAGAATTAGCATGGGGCAACACCAGAATATATTGCTAATCCAAGTCCAACTATACATTGTTAACTTTACAAAAGTCTCTGTACTTGACTACGAGACATAATAGGTTGTGTACATCCTTACAAATTATGTCTACGACTCAACCGTACTCCCACAGGTATAATCAATCGAAAACACACGTTTGCAACCAAATGTAGCAGACTGGCGGTTATGTAATAACGCAATCCCACAACCAGAGAAACAAAATGCTTTGATACCGCACAAGTACAAAGACAACTGAATGTAATCATATCCATTTACACAACTGTGTAAGCTAACATATAGAAAAAACTGAAAACTGGATAATATCTATACTCTGCCAACAAACTTACATTTATAGAAAACAAAAACAAAAAAAAAAAGTTCAGTAGACATGTTTAAGTGTTCAACTCCAGTAGCCAGACCAAAACGACTAGATATATGACTCAGTTTATTTACATGAGCTTCGAATTTAGTCCAACAAGCAGGTACGACGGTGTATGAAGATCTCATTCACTGTGTTGCTACTCCTAAATATAGTCATGATCAGGATAACCCCCAGTCCCAGGTCTCCGTGGATTCCCTACGAACAAGTAAAAAAACAGTTAATTGTGTATGCGTTGAAGGTGTATTTAATACACTAATAACACAGGGTGATATCAGGAAGATACCTTGCAGAGGGGTTGGGTCCAAAACCAGGAACACCATGAGTGTCTAGACCAGGCCCAGGTTGTTCCAGATCAGGATGAATCCCAGGTCCAGGTCTCAGTGGATGCCTACCAACAAGTAGAAAAGACTATTAGTTATGTGTCTCAAACACAACAGTAACACAGGAATTGAAAACAGAAACATACCTCCCAAAGCTGTTGGGTCCAAACCCAGGAACACCAGGAGGACCATAGGGATCAAAGCGGGCACCTGGCGGTACACCCCCAGCCCTGATTCAAATAACCATACAACATTAAAGGCTAAAGCCACACAGGTCAAACTTTTAATCATCAGAAATAAAAACAAAACCAAAAATATCAGAATTCAGCAATTTACTTACAGGGAGCCATCTGGATATCTAGGTTGTTCACCAAGCGGACCAAACCAACGTCGATCATTTGGCCCTGATTGCATAAGAAGGATAAGGGTGAGGCATGAGAGAGAGAGAGAGAGAGAGAGAGAGAGAGAGAGAGAGAGCTTTACCTACAAGCATGGGCCCACCCACTTGAGGACCTTCCCTGAAAGATGACATAATGAAACGTTTAGCTAAAGGTTTCCCAGTATCACATGATTTATAAATACAGGAAGGGAATTAATACCTCGGGTACATTCCAGCTCCAGGCCCCGGGTAGAGATCATCATGGTGCCCAGGAATTATTGGAGGTGAGACATAACTGACACACAAAAAAGAAGATAGATGAACCGCATGTTAATCAAATCTCTTACAAATATATATAAGTAAATAAACAGTAAATATTTGTCAACTGAATAGTGTGAATGATATTCGAAATGGTAAACCCGTCTTCGGCAATAATTCAACAAGTAGATTTAACACTAATTGTTTTCCCTATTTATCACCATCGCCAGAAAATATTCCCCCAAACTTCACTTTTCTGGTTTAGTATGTCCTTACTCCGAGTAACAGAAGTCTTATGCTTGTACAGGAGTCCTAACTGCCTTTTTGTTCGAATTCGCATAATGACACTTACGATTGTCTGATTGTACAGCATAACTTTCCATTCGTGATGCTAGATGACGACTAGTATAGTGTCAATTAAGATGGTAAAATTCAATCCAACTGGTATCATAGCTACAGTAACAAAATACTAATTCACACTTTTTCTTTGATAAGTTTAGACTAAAAACAAGTATTAAACTAAATTACATAAGATACCCCCAAAAAAATGCCCTTAACTTCAGAGAGCCTGAATAGAAAAATCTACAGAACTCAACAACTACACTCTTGTAAATAAAACAATGTATAGAGCTCACAAAAGAGACGTGTAAAAAATACCAGAAACACCTCATGCATTCATTAGAAACTAATAATGCATATGCATAAAAGTTTCATTCAAGAGAACATAACAAATATGAAAAGTAAGAAGACTTACCCATGGGGATATGGCCCAGGGCTTTCAATTCTTTCATCCCTTTCACTACCTTCAGACCTGCCAAACGGAAACACTCTATGTATAAATATAATCAGTAATTGTATACACAGCTTATATTCCATACTGTAAAAGTGCAAATACCTCGATGGGGCAGGCGCAGAATTGGTTTTTTCCACCACAGGTGAATCATCTATCTTATCCAAGATCCCAGAGTTCAAAGTCTTCACAAGATTTCCAAATTTCTTATAGCGGTCGCTATAGCTTGTGCTTTCGTTCCCTCCATCGTAATCCTTGACACTGCAAGAAGTCGATATTATTGATTTTTTTTTTTCAAGAACCCTTAAAAAAATAAAAGGGTCTACTTACTTGATTTGAAGATAAATTGGTTCCTTGTCTTGGCCCTTACCAGTCAAAGCATCTATAACCAAGTTATCACCCATGACTAAACACTTGACTAACACAGTATTCTTCGTGTACACAAAGCCATAACTATCTTCAGTTTCATTCCAACCCTCAATTCCAACCTCATCTATTAAAATAAATAAATTTCAATTAAATAATTTCAAAGAAAGAGAGAAAAAAAAAAAAAAAAAATACCTGAAGGAGGAGAAGAAAGAATGGAATCAGAGAAAGCAGATGGGCCAGTGGCGACAAGTGAGTATCCCGAGGCGAGAAAAGCTGAGTGTAGTGCAAATGCAATTTTATCGTGTGGATTGCGAAATGTAGGACGAGATGCTTTGATCACTGCCATAACTGCATCCTCGGTCGCCATTGGAACAAATTTCTATTCAGTGGTGGTCTGATTTTATCAAATCTAAAAATGAATGTCTCTGATTACTTAAGGCGGTTACGGTTCGGGTCAGATATTATTTAGATCCGTTTCCTGGTCGAATCTTGGGGTCAGTGGCATAGTACAAAATATCCTGATATATCGCGATATTTGGAGATATTTATCCAAATTTCAGAAAAAGATATATAAATATCACGATATGTTAAGAGATATATACGACTGCAAATATCAGTGATATTTTGACGATATTTGTGATATTTGAAGATATTTTGTGATATTTGGAGATATTTAACGATATTTTGTGTATATAACAATTTTATTTAATATTTACCATTATATTTTAAATAATATATCATGATATATCAAAAAATATCTACGATATTTGTCGATATTTTAGATATATCCACGATATTTGCATGTGAAACAATGTCAAATATCCCCAAAGAGAAGGATATATCCACGATACATATCCAGAAATTGAATATCAATAAATACCCATATTCTGATATTTTGTACTATGGTCAGTGGTTCCTCACCCTTTTGCTTTCTCTTTCCTTTTTTTTTTAGTAAAATAAGAATAAAAGATTAAATTTCGATCTTTGGAAAATCTGTTTGTCAATAAGTTATTGTAAGTTATTATTTACTTCTTGATGTATTTTAAACAAAATAAGTTTATGGACAGACAACTATTTGTTGTCCACACTCCACACTCTACAAGACCTCAAGTGCTTGGTGGAGAGGCTGCAAGGAAAAACTGTTTACCTACACAAAAAAATCTGTGGAGTTGCTCACAAATTGTTTGGACCAATCAAGAGTTGTTGTTTGTGGACAAGCCTGTATTTTAAATGATGTTCCTTGAGTTCTTATTTTTATATTTGTTCATCGTGAGAGTTAACAAGGCTGCTCATAGAGTATCTGGTGAAGCTTTGAATTTCATTTTCTACTAACATGCATAATTTTAAAAGTTTGTTCATTTTCTATATCCTTCCAAAGAATAAGTGGAAAATATTGTTGCTAGCCATTAGTACTTTGAAAAGCTTGTTCATGGCAGCCCTTATGTGTGTGTTTCTACTTGAGACAATTCACAATGATATTTTTGGAATTGGGCGTGTGTTGCCAACAATGATTTCTAAATGGATCTTTAGCTTAAAAGGCAAAGCGTTTGGTCCTAAGAGATGGTAGTCCAAATCCACTAAAATCTTTAGACTTGAAACAGATGCCAAATTAGTATTGATTGCCAGTATTCGGTTTCGTGTGTCTTGTCATTGAAGTCGAGTTAGTTCTCTTCATAATCAGTTAACCCTTTTGAATTTTTCCCCACTCGAGTATTCTTAGTGTTCAAGCTTAAAGCTATTTGCCGCCAATACCTAGCTCCCTCGTTCTCCAAATAGCCTATGGTAGCATTAGTTGATCCACAACCACAAGTCACCTAAGCTATGTCTGCTGTTCTGAACTATATCTAGTGCTCTGAACTAAATTATGTCTGGTGCTCTGAATGGAAATATGTCTGGTGCTCTGAACTGAACTATGGTAGCAGCCCTTGGCAGCTCCATTTGTTTGATTGTTCTCCTCAAGGTACATCATGTTCAACCTTAAAGTTTTACAAGAATTTGACTGTTAGTTATACCATACTTTGTTTACTTTTTGACATGATTTATTTTTTTCCCAATGCGAGTTCAACTTTGTCAAGTTAACTCAACACCAACCTACACTAATAACTTTTGAACGCTATAGATCGAGTAGTAATATATCAATTAACTGCACAATGTTGAAACAATAATTATTGAAGTTGCCTTTATTCAAGGTTCAAAACAGAGAGCAAATTAAGCTCTATATCCCAAACGTAACATCCAATAAAACTTTCTGTGTTACAAACCAGTGGGCAAATAAACCTATCCTAAGCTTGACATGATTGTATCACAAAACAACGAGTAATTAAAGTTTCCCCAATGTAAAGGTTCATTTTGTGTTTAACCTGATCAACCTATGAGGATAGGGGATATATGAGATTGGTGATGCTATGACTGAGTTCAAATAATTGAATTCCCTACATATCCAGAGAGAATATAAGCATCGAGCTCTCCTCCCCTCTTTTTTGGTCTTTCCCTTGTGATTTATAGCACATGACCTTTGATCAGTTCCTTTTAATGTGGGACTTGAATGAGCTTAAAAGGAGGGTAAATGAGTGCATGGTTGTTGTTACAAAATTGTTGTAACAACTGTCTTTCCTTCTCTTAGCATTACGAGATTTGGCTGAGGTCTTGATATAAGCGACCTGGTTGAGGACTTGATATAAACGACCTGAATAAGATCGACCTAGTTGAGGTCTTGATATGAGCGACCTGGCTGAGGTCGACCTGGTTGAGGTCTTGATATGAGCGACCTAGCTGAGGTCTTGATATGAGTTATGTGATGAGTTGTGTTGGACACATGTATAATATATATTGGCTGTATATATTAGTCTCCCACACATCCCCCTCTCATTAGGTCGTTCCTATTATGTAGGGCGGCCTGATGAGAGAGTAATTCCACATGTGGGAAGCACGCAGGGTAGTAACTGAAGATGCAAGTGGCATTACTTTGACATGTACTAGATTGTTCTTAGAAGTGTAAGTCCTCAATTAGTGAGAAGATTATAGCTCAAGAGAACGTTATGGTTTGAATTTCTACACTGAATTGATCCTAGAAGTATAGGTTCGGCCTCAATTATTGAGAATATTATAGCTTTAGGGAGCGGTTGAGCTTGAGTGAGCATGATGCTCTAGTGAACGTTGTGATTTGGAGATCGCAATTGGTAGCTAGCTTTGAATTGGCGTGATTATAGTTGAATCGAACTTGGTCTTGAGCAGGGCATTAAGCTGATTGGTTGATAGCTAGTCTTGTGGGGGCGTTACTATGGTTGATAGTTAGCTTTGAATTGGCGTGGTTGTAGCTAGCCCTAGTTTTTTAGAGTTTAATTGACCTGAAAAAAATGCGAGCTGGTACCAAAGAGTTAGTACAGATTAACGACAGTAATTCTGGAAATGTATAAAGCATTGAGCTCAAATAATAACTTAATTGAACATGTTTAAATAGCAATAACTAGCCCCAGCTCAGAGATGGTTTTGTCTAGCCCCAAGTTTGGAGCTTGATTGACTTGCACTAGATCGAACTAATATCGAAAAGGAATTAGAACAAAATAAATAGTAATTTCGCCAATAAATCGAGCATTGAACTCAAAAGGCTAGGTTGTATGTGCGCAGGAGGTTGTAGCTATCCCCAGTTCGGAGTGTAATCGACCTGTTGAAGAGTTGTAGATATAAAAATTAGCAGTATAATCAAGGTAAATAGTTTTATCAAACCCTTGCACATTTGGAGGTCGATATGTACACGACCTAACAGAGGTTGCTCTTTTTGGTGGGAAAAGTTAGAGAGATTCAAGCCAACTCATATGAAATTTTCTGGATGTAGCACCTGCTTCATTAGTTCCTTTATGTATATTTGCTTCACCAGTTCTAAGTACAGGCGACTTGTTTTAGAATGTATAGCATTGCAATGTATACAAAAACTGGATCTGGCATGCCCTTGATTAGGTCGCTCAAAATCTTAGGATTCCTGAGCATGTAGTTCACGATAACACATAATATGAGTGCTGAACTCTTATATGTATCTAGTAATTCACGAGCTTATAGTATGATTTGGACTGCTGAACTCTTATCTTAATGGTGGCACTCATCCGCTTGTATGGTGTATGTAAGGAAAAACAATGTTTCTACTTTACTTGAAGTTGTATCTGTAAATTTCAATATTCTCATTAGCTACTATGTCAAGTGCGGGCTGTGCAGTTTTCTTCGTGGATGGATGCAAGTAGAGCTAAGTCGGGCAACTACAAGGAATGAAGACCATCAATGTCTTGTTTAGGTTGGGTGCAATGGCTTCCATTCCCTCAAAAGCGGAGGGAGTGGCGGTGATTTTTCCTCTCTATCTCAATATAACTCTCCATATATAGTGTTATTGAGGAATAGAGAGTGCATTCCACACAACTTAAAATGGCGTGGTTTGTAAAAACCCAATCGGCGCCACTTGAAGTGGTGTGGAATGGAATCAATTGTTTTGTGTCCCCACAAAGTCAGAAACTAATTATGACCAAAATTGTTTTGTATCCCCACCAACCCAAACGGAGTGGCGTAGAATGGTCCGAACCATTGGACACCAAAATTGACTCTCCATCCTCAAAATACTGTTTTTTGGTGGAATGGAGATAAAGGGTGGATGCACCATTGGACTCAGCCTTAGCTCAACCGAGGGCTGCACAGTAGATTTTGAGCTACACTTTCAGCTTTGGTTTAACCTCATCACTGAGGTCGCGTACAAAGATAGAACCTGTTTCCCGGCTAGAGTCAAAAATGAGTTTCAATAATGTCTAGACGATAAAAACAAAGTGGAGGGAATTTTTCAAGCTCATGGATCAAGGAATCAAGCTCAGCTTTGAGATGGCAGTAAAGTATTCACCCAATTTACATCTCTTCTTCAGTGGTGTGAACACCTACCAACTACTTTCAGCACTCTCTGTTTACTTTGCTCTATAACAAGTTTACATGGAAAAATTATCGAAAAAAAAATTACATGCAAAACAAACACAGCCTTCAATCTCACATATGAAAAAAAATCAGTGTATGTGAAACAATCAAGTTATTATTTGGGTTGATCCGGTGTTCCGAACGGAATATTAGAATTCCGCCCAATATTTGAAAAAAACAGTTTAGAGTCGAAATATTGATAATTCCAAAAAAATCGGAATTCCAAATATAACATGGTCGAAATATTGTGAATTCCAGTTTTTGGATTTGTCGGAATTCCGATAATTCTGAAATCCCGAACTATGGGTTGATCACTACAAAATTTGGTGAAGAACCAGTTCTTCATCTAAACAGACTTCAAACAAGAAATGGAAGAAGAAGAAGAAAATTCATCCAGAGTATACTATCTCCTGCTCTTTTTTGTCTTCAACCTCTTAATAGCCATGAAAGTAACAGCAGCTGATAGAGAATACCTGTAGGCAAACAAATTTCTAATAAGTAACAAAGCTGACTGCAAATTCTTGTTCATATGTACGAGCCTTTAAGTCTAAGCAAATATGAGTATATATTTTTGCATATAGTGCTAATTTCCCTATTTGTAGCTCATATATTTGTTAAATTACATTGACACGGATACGTGTGTTCATATCCGAGACAGATACAAAGTGTCTAACATGGCGAAAATATAAAAAATTGAGATATATCACATACTATATGTGTCCGGACACATGGATTACGTATATGACACGGATTATTTTTCAAATATGGAGTGTCCATGTAACATAGTATAATTGGGAACAAGAACATTTTGCAACCTTGCCTCCACATGCTTCTGGACCAAAACCAAATGTCATCAATCTAAAGGTAAGGGGGGAGGGGAGGGGGGTGAAACAAGTATTTACGCAATTATGCACAACATTGAGTTGAAGAGGAGGTTCGCATACCATGTCAATGTATAATTTAGATGATCCTGTGGCATAACCGAACTGCGAATCAAAGTATTGACATCCTTTGGGAGGGGGTAAGGTTTACTTGGATCAACATCTTCATTGATATCTTCAATATAGACAGTAGTTTCTGGCAATTTCGCATCCCGCGCAATCATAGGGACATCAACATAGAACCACTGGCCAGACCTTGGGTCATTTGCTGGAACAAAGATACTTGGCTTTTCACTCCCACGAACTACACCAATAACTTTTACCGGAGTGATTGCAGGACCTTGAACCTGTAGGTTTAACAACCAAGGTAGATTTAGAACCTCAAAGCCATACTGAACGTTTCGACAAATAAACTACATCATTGAATAAGTATAAAACCTTTGTGGTTTTACGCTTTTTTGACCAAAACTTCCACCAAGTGCTTCCTTCGTTTTCTTCAGCAGTGGGGGATTTATGGGTTGTATCTTGCTTCTTAGCTAGTGAATTCTCCAGATACTTGTCTCGCCAGCTGCGTGGGACCCATCCTCTATTCACCAGAACTGGTTCCTGCACACTGACTAAAGATTCGTTAATAAATTGACATCTGAAGAAGAATAGAATCTCAATGGTATCCAACACAAGCCAAATATGTGGAGGAAACATAAAGATCGGAGGAAGTTAGCTTTTCCAACACTTTTTCTTCAGTAAAAACATTGTCGATAACTATCGACCTAAATAAAATCGATGAATAGCGATTGAAATGTTGCTACATTAATAATACAGGTAAAGCCAAGATATTTCTTATGGGCAAACCACTTATTTACCTCTCCGGATTCTCTGATATGGGCATGAGCGGCGTGATAATATAGTACCCATTTTCAGTCACTCCTGATATGCTTCTAGAACGCGGACCCACATAAATCGACTTACTCTCATCAAAAACCCCTTCGCATAACACCCTCCTAAATTCCAATGAACCCAGATCTCCAGTACGAGAAGAAGATATGCTATTATAGCTAAGAGGCTCCAGTCCCAACCTACTTCTTCTATATTCCAGCATTTCAACCTAACCATCACAAAGCTAGAATAAGAATGTAAGCAAACCAACATATCTATCTGCAAAAAACCGCAATAAACATAAATAATAAAAATAAATAACAGCAGAAATTTTGCTTTTACAAAATAAAAGGACCCTTCAGATGGTCAGTTATGGAAACGAAAAAAGAAAGACAAAAAATTGAAAGGTTTCAATAAGAACACTGTAATAATTTTAAGAGGATAACAACAAAAAATTAACCTATAAAAGAAAATATGAGAACAATTTTATTAGTATTGTAGAAGTGGGGAGTAACATACATATCTTTCCAGACAATGCTGTTCAAAATGTCTGATCTGGAAAATTTAGACATGCAAAGAATGCCTATAATATCAACACAGGCTACAAAGACACAAATATAACCAAGATTACCTTGTCTTGCCTCCTTAAAATTTGCCAAGTTCCAAGTCCAAACGAGATAGCTCCAGGAAGAAAAAGTAACCATCTTGACCATTTTGCTCTCTCTTTCCCTGATTTTTTCAACAAAAAAACCATTAAAGTTCTTCAAAACAAAAATCAAACATTAAATAACTATGAACAGGCTTAACAGTAATGAACATTGATTCAAACAAACGCAATAGGAAGAGAGATAGACACCTTGAGCTTCAGAAGATGAAGGAAATGGTGACTCTACAACTGTTGAGAGAGACCTTTCATTGGTGGCGAACGAAGACAAGAAAGAAAAACCAGCTTGAGCTGTTCTGTGGTTTTGATTTCTAAAGAAGGAAGAAGTGCGGCGCTCTAGGACTTTGGAGATAGAAGAAATTGCAAATTTTGAAGAAGGTGACATTTGAAATTGTTTCCAGTGCAAGCACAACTCAATGGGCTACACAACTGGGTTTATGGGGAAGAAGAAAATTATATGGAATATTGCTAGCTAGTATACCACACCTCTGTGGGGGCAAAGGAGGTAAGGGAAATAAATTGTACAGTTAAACACATTCCACCTCCACCAAACAAAAAATTGAGAACAAGCCAACCTGCAACACATACAAACAATAAAAAAAACATACTGAGATTGAACCAAGCTGTAAATATAGTCATACTGAAGTAATATACATTTCAAACACATCAAAGAAAACCAATTCGGAATCTCATAATTTCATAACTATTGTCAAACTACCTATACAAAATGAAGATGCCACTTAGGCATTTCATCAAACATGTAAGAGGCATGGGAAAACGTAAGATGAACAATTAACAACAAAAAAAATATACTTCTAATCATTTACCATTCCTCTAAATGACTACTACAAGTAACATAAAGAGACCTCTACACCATAATAGTCATTTGAATCAAGCAAAAAAGACTTCCTACATTAAGCAGAATGAGTATTATTAGTCGATATATAAATGAGGACTGATATTAAAATTCTGAACTAACCTTCGCTGGTGCCTCGTCGCAAAATAAAGGAGGGGGTGTACAAAGTTGCGTAGTAGATGTTGCAGGTAGGGCAGGAAATGGAGCGGGTTCGGGTCGGATTCTCACTCAAAACTCATTACCAGATCCAGATCCATATCTACTAAAAACACAAAAAAAAAATACTATTTTAATGATTTTCATATATAAATGTATGATATAAATTATTTTTAGGCATCAAAATAAGAATCTTATTAAAATAGTTCGGTCTTCGGATATTCGGATCGGATAATTTAGATTCGGATAAAAATGAATTCGGATATGGGTCGGATTCGGATTGATCCCGTACCATTTCCAACCCTGGTTACAAAGTCATTTCCATTGCCAACCAGACTCTGAATGGGCTGGGCTGGTACAGGCCCAGGCCCGAAGTGTGATTGGCTCCAATTGGTTAATTTAGGGTGGATCCAATAACGGCCCTGGTTGAATCTTTCTGCATTTTGTGCGAAACTTGCGGAGTTGAGGTTGTTTGTCTTTATATATATATTATAGCTATACCTTCTTCAATTGAGGAAGCGTTTTTAGAGTGTCCACCTGTCATGGCTAATTAAGAAAAAATAGGAGATAAAATAGGAAATAAATATTTATCTTTATCCTTAGATATATATTATAGTGATATCCTCATAGAGACTCCAGTTCTTTCTAAACTCTATTACTAAATATAAAAAAGTAAGATATAAATAAGGAAACAATCCCATCTCGAGTTTCATAGACTCGCTCTCCAACTTTTCCTAAACATTATAGCTAATTTCCTAAAACCCTTTCGATTTGATGCATCATCCACAATGGAATTTAAACATTTATTCATAGTTAAGGATTCCAAAAATCACAATAATTATGACATATTTCAATTAAATTTATAAATTTATAAAATTATATATATATATATAAACTTCACCTACAAAATGAATTCAAACCTAATTTTTTGTGGTTATGAAGCACTCACTATAATGATTATCTTCCCAAAATTTCAGTTCATTTTAGGAAGATAATTCGGCTGAATAACGAGATTCAGTTAAAGTGAACGTTGGGCTTAAATAAATTATATACTAAACCAAAACAAATTACATGTGAAAAATTAAATTATACAAAAAATAACATCACAAAATATATAATAGAAAATGAAAAAAAAAAATAACGGCAAAATAATAATGACAAATATTTTAAAACATATATAATACTGAATGAAACTAACGTCAAAGAACAATTAATGGGGAACTGAAAACTGGATGCAAATGCATCGAACTAACCTCAGATAATATTTAACGAGAAATCAGAAACTGGATGCAAATGCAAGCATTAAACTAATCTTAAAAAATAATTAATAGAAATTCGGAATATGGATACAATTGCATTAAACTAACCTCAAAGAATAATTAACGGGAAATCAAAACTTCGAAGCAAATACATCAAACTAATATAAAAAAATAATTGTCGGAAAATCAGAAACTAGATGCAACTGCATTGAACTAACCCTCAAAGATTAAATTAACGGAAAATCGAAAACTGGATGCAACTGCATTGAACTAACCTCTAAGAAAAATTAATTATAAATTGAAAACATGATACAAATGCGTGGAACTAATCTTAAAGAATAATTAACGGAAAATCAGAAACCGGATGCAATTGCACTGAACTAATCTTAAAAAATAAATTGGATGCAAATGCATTGAACTAACCTCAATAAATACTTAACGGGAAATTGGAAACTGGATACAAATTCATTGAATTAACTACAAACAATAATTAACGGGAAATTGGAAACTAAATGCAAATGCAACCTTATCAAATAATAAACGAGAAATCGGAAACTATATGCAAATGCATTAAACTAATCTCACAGAATAATTAATCGGAAATCAGAAACTGGATGCAAATGCATTGAACTTATCTCAAAGAACAATTAACATGAAATTGAAAATTGGATGCAAATGTATTGAACTAACCGCAAATAATAATTAACGAGAAATCGGAAACTAGATGCAACCGCATTGAACGTACTAACCTAAAAAAAAATAACGGGAATCGGAAATTGGGTTCAACAGCATTGAACTAACCTCAAAATATAAATAACGGAAAATCAGAAACTGGATGCAAATGCATTGAACTAACCTCAAAACATAGTTGATTATATGTTGTGTTTTGCATTTAAAATTGTGTTTATCTTATCTCTTTTTGTATGATTGGTAAGTCCTATTCAAGTAACTTCAATATATACGAACTTCGTCTTATTAGGCAATCTCACAAAACTTCAATCAAACTTCTATTATTAAACAACCAAATGAAGTTGAAGGGTTTTATCAAATGTGAGTTTTTCTTTAATAGAGAGTGATGTTTTCACATTATAAGAAATTTGGATGAGTGATCAATATAATATTAATATATAATAGTTCTGCATATTTGCAAATATTTTTTAGAATAATTAATATAACAACACCCGTTCGTAGATAATCTTTGCAGATTTCACATAGTAAGTAATGCATAATTTAAATAATAATTAACGGGAAATCAGGAATTGGATAATCTTTGATGATCCAATATAGTAAATCAAACATAATTTATTTTTTATGTCATGTTTGCAAGGACACTACAGATAGATCAATAGAAGTTTGTATTACACACCACATTGGATAATTAAAAGAAAATCAAAAACTATATTCAAATACATAACTAAGCTAAAAAAGTAATTAACGGAAAATCGAAAATTTTATGTAAATGCAATAAACTAAACTCAAAAAGTAATTAACTAAAAATCGAAAACTGGATGCAATTGCATTAAACTAACGTCAGAGAATAACTAACGAGAAAATTAGAAATTGGATGCAAATCCTTGAAAAATATTTAATGGGAAATTTTAAACGGTATGCAAATATATTAAACAAACCTCAAATAATAATTAATGAAAAACTAAAAACTGGATGCAAATGTATTGAATTAAACTCAAAAAATAATTAACAGAAAATAAAAAATCGAATGTAACTGCATTGAACTAACCTCATAAAATAATTGGTGGAAAATCAGAAACTAAATGCAAATATGCATTGAAATAACCTCAAAGAATAGTTAACGGGAAATCAGAAACCAGATGTAATTGCATCGAACTAACCTCAAGAAATAATTAACGGAAAATCAGAAACTGGATGCAAATTCATTGAACTAACCTCAAACAATAATTAACTGGAAATCGAGAACTAGATACAAATGCAATCTTATCAAATAATAAACGAGAAATCGGAAACTGGATGCAAATGCATTAAACTAATCTCACAGAATAATTAATCGAAATCGTAAACCGGATGCAAAATGCATTGAACTTATCTCAAAGAACAATTAACATGAAATTGAAAATTGGATGCAAATGTATTGAACTAACCACAAATAATAATTAACGAGAAATCGAAAGCTGGATGCAACTGCATTGAACTAACCTCAAAAATTAAATAACGGGAATTGGAAATTGGATCCAACTGCATTCAACTAACCTCAAAATATAAATAACGGAAAATCAGAAACTGGATGCAAATGTATTGAACTAATCTCAAAGAGTAATTAACGGGAGATTGGAACCTTGATGCAAATGCATTGAACTAATCTCAAAGACTAATTAACAAAACATCAAAAACTGGATGCAACTGTACTGAATTAACCTTAATGAATAACTAACGGGAAATTATAAAGTGGATGCAATTGCACTGAACTAACCTCAAATAATAATTAACGAGAAATTTGAAACTTGATGCAACTGCATTGAACTAACCTCAAAGAATAATTAATGAGAAATTGGAAACTAAATGCAATGTACTACATTGAACTAACCTCAAAGAATAATTAATGGAAAATCATAAACTTGATGCAAATGCATTGAACTAATAACCCTAAAACATGTTTGTATTATATGTAGAGGGAATAAATATCTCGACAAATATAGTTTTGCATTTTAAGTAGTGTTTATCATAATTTTGTTATTATGATTAAGAATGTCATGTTATTCAAGTAGCTTTAATATTATCTTCGTCACATTGAGAATTCTCACAAAATTTCAATCAAACTTCTATTATTAAATCTAACAACAAAAAGAAGTCGATGAGTTTTATCAAGGTTTGATGCTTCCTTTTTATAGAGAGTGGTGCAAGAAATTTGAATGACTGATTAATATAATTTTCATATCTCATAGTTATGCATAGTTGCTAATATTTTTTACAATAATTTAATATAACGGCACCCGTTCGTAGGACGGGTTCGAAAGCTAGTTTCTACTTATACATAATGCCATAGTTTACATGGACGGCACTGGATAAGCAAATATTAGAGCATCATCAACGCGTTGCCAATTCTCATTTCTAATGTGACAGATGGAAATGAATTTGACAATTTCAGCCCCCAACGCGCTGCCAAAACACGAAATGTATTATAACAATTGTCAAAATCCAAACCAAACTTGTAAGAAAAATAGAAATGAGTGGCACGGGACAAATTGTCCCGTCTAAACAATTGATGATGTGTCACAAGGAGTTTAAATATAATTTAAGAAAGGCGACAAGTTTAAATATATTTTTTTGTCTAGACGGGACAAGTTTTGCCGTCCATAAATAGAAACCACAATTTCTCTATTTTTGCGTTGGTACGTGAAGTTAATTTAAGCATTTGGATTGATCTAAATGGCTGATATGTCACAACGAAATTTAAAAACGCGTTGATGATGCTCTTACGCGCCCATAACCAAACAGAGGTCGACTCTTTAAAAATCCCTTAGCTTCCACGATATATAATGAATCCACGCAACAAGGAAGTCCTAAAACCATATAAGCCGAGCATTAACGATCAAGAGTGATTTTTTGCTCCCAGGTTGGTTCCTCAAAGCGCTCCAAGGGAATTTTGAGCCATACACGTCTCATCTTTTCCACACAAAAAAAAGAAAGTTACAACCTTCACAAAATCTTCAAAATTTCCAATTTTATTAGTTTGTCTCTCATAAAGAAAATAAAAAGAAGAAATTAAAAAAAAATATGTAAAGTGGAATAAACCAACAAACGTGTATATTTCTTCTTCATTTTCTTCCAGCAAAAACATGTTAATAACAATAATATCATCTTCTTGTTAGCTTGTTCTTAATGCATCCATCGTGTTTTTTATATTTTGATTCCTATTTTTTATTTTGTTTCCGTTTTCTTTTTATTTCCTTTCTAGTTATGACTGAGGGACAAACTAAGTAAAATCTGGAATTTTGCGTGTAGAAAAAATGAAACGTGTGTGGCTGATAATTCCCTTGGAGCGCTTGGAGGAACCAACGCTGAAAGCAAAAACCCACTCAACGATCAAAAGGACGAATTATAGTAGAAGAACACAAAAGCGTTTCTATTATCATCCCACAAAAGCATTAGCACCAGGTATGTATTCCAGAATCTAAACACATATATAACAAACCAAAAGAATGACGATATTTATTCTTTTACAATTTTGTTAAATGAACGTTAGAAACAATGAGCATGTCCGCATCATGTTTCCATTTCCCTCCTTGCTCGTATTCTCGCCTCTTCCTCGGCTTTTGTCCAAGCAGCCTGATGATCATTACACATAGAAAAACACAGTCACAGTTAAGCCATCTTGATGAGATTACTACTTATGATCAATTAGATCCCAGCAAAGCATGCTAAAATATTGTGGGAGGTCGTTGATAAAACTATAACAAAACCAGAATACTAAAATACAAAAAGATCTTACCTTATCTCGTTCAAGTCTTGAAAGATGTGGTCGCACTGAACTCCCTAGACTCAAGCCACCCCATGCTTCTTGCAACTCTCTCTCCCTTGCTTCTCGTCGAGTTTTTGAGTGTTTAATTTCATCTACAGGTTGCTTAACCAAGCCTAATTTCTCCTTCTCAAGTTGTGATTGATGTTTAACCAAGATTTGATCCAAACTGTCAGTGCAATTCTTAGTAGAATCTGTATCCCTAACTTCCTTCACTTCTTCCTTGGAACTACGTTCCATTTTTTCCTTCTCAAGTCTGGAGACATGCTTTACCAGGACTTTGTCCAAACTATCACAATGTGAGCCATTATTAGTATACTCATGTCTCAGTTTGTTGCTCAGATTTCCATAGCCCATTCCTAAAGCTAATGATTGCTTTTTCTCTTTCTCCAACCTGTGAACAGGTTTGACTAGAATTTTATCAAGGCTGCTTTCAGACTCGCTCCTTGCATTTCCATCTTGAAATGAAAATGCTTTCATTGTTTCCAGTTTTGCTCTTTCAATTCGCGACATGGGTCTAATGGTCACGGAGCTCTTCTCTGACCAATCACTAGAATTATGTTCTATAGAGAATGTGGTACTACCGTGGTTTTCTGGGTGCATCTTTTCCACCACCTCTCTAATTGTTCCACACAAAGCATCATTAACTTGTTTGTTCGGGCCTATGTTCTCCTTCCCCACTTCAGATGACGAATCGCCCGTGTCATGGAGGTCTGCAACAGCAGGAGAAGATACTGCAGTGCTATCAGAGTTTGGTTTACTTTTTCTTTCGATGAGGTCGTTCTTTCTACTGTTCTTGGCTTCTTGGACTTCCCTTTCAAGTCTGGACACATGCTTCACAAGAAACTTATCTAAACTTGGAAGACCTGACACATCACGTTGTGTTTTTCCTAACTGCTTCGACTTCATTTCAAATTCTCTTCCTGATGTCTTCTTCGCAACTTCAATCTCCTTTTCCAGCTTTGAGACGTGTTTTAAAAGAACATTTCCCAAATCTGGAACAGCCTCAGACGTTGTGACATTACTGCTCATACTATCCAGTCTACTCTCAGAACCTTCAAGATTCTCTTCCACACTTCCTCCTTGGGCATGATTCTTTCTTCTATTCTTGGCTTCTTGCACCTCTATTTCAAGTTTAGACATGTGCTTCACCAAAAACTTGTCTAGACTTGGGAGTTCTTGCACAACTTGTTTTCTTCTGGCCGGCCCAATCTTTGAGTGATCCATACTAAAGCGTCTGGCTGTTCCACCTCCCAGTAACAAACAGCTTTTCGTGGAATTAATGCCAGACTCTGAACCATGGTGTTTCGTGTTTTCTACTTCAAGGAGAGCAGCATTTAAGCCACAAGTTGCAACAATAGTTGCGAGAGAAGCAAGTTCATCTTCTTGCAAACATTTAAGCCTTTCAAGCATAACATCAACAAGCTTAGTAGATTTTACACAAGGGAACTGCCTGTCCTGCGACTTCCTTCTACTCTCTGCATCCGCCATCTCTCCTTGAGATTCCGTATCCAATTCCGTACCGGTTTCTAATTCACAACTTGAAGAAAAATCTGATACTTCCTCATTAGATTCATTTGTATCTGGATTCTGACTACTGATTCTCCGTAGTAAATCTCTGTGTTCATCTTCATTTAAAGAAGAAGAGCAGCTTGCAAGACGGAGGAATGCAACCTTAACTGCTGCTGCAACTTCTTTATCCACCTCAAATGCAGTTTCAAAAGACGCTGTGACAGTGTGAGTAGTAGAACCTCCCATGCTAACAGAGGAGGATTCTACTTCACATGGCTTCCTTGGGCAATCTGGTGTATCATACATGATCACTCCCAGTGCAGCTGCTGCTTCAAAAGCTTCAGCGACATTTTTCTCTGCTTCCAGCAACAAGGCTTCAGCTGTTTTGCTTTGGATCCTGTAGTATGAAAATTGAAAAATTATTTCAAGGAGAAACAAAGGAAACATACAAGTTAATCTTACACTTTGTGTAGAATTAAACCTGGCAGCTCTAAGGATTCGACACCAAGATGCTTCCACCATTGCAGCTTTACGAGCTTCCATGGCTGTGCATGCTGCTTCGCTAGCTGCTATTTTTTCTCTCAACACTCTTGAGTAATGAGGATTTGAATCACCCAAAGTTTCATCAAGAGTTGAAGTCATCCCACCAACTTCCTGTCAACACGTAACAAAGATTCACCTCTAGTGGTTAGTCATATGGAATCGAAGAAATAAATAGCAAGCAAGGTGCATGGTATTATGGTAACCAGAGATACGAGATTTTGCACACATTCTTACTAAATTTAGAAGTTACAACGTATAGAAAAAGGATAAGAGAAACGAAAATATAACACTACCTGCAAAAGCCTTATTTTCCTCTTCAAGTAAGAGTCCACTTTTTTCCGAGGGAACCAGTTAAGAGGAGATGAACTTTTTCGGTGTGGCTTCTTCATTTGTGAATAAGATTTGTTGACAGCAGTATGGGCTGATAAGCCAGTTCCTTTTGATACTTTGTTCTGCATAAAAGGAAGAAGGCATTCCGAAAGAAATTCTTAGCAAGAATATACCATTCTGACTGAAGCAAATCATAGCAGTATAGCACCATGAAGAACCGGTTTTCACTGTTACTTCCAAAATTTCATGTGCATTGCTAGATTCTGAAAAGTGCATCTAATACAGCATTTTGCGCATACCTTCAATAAGTTAATACTACTTGCAGCTTATTTAGTCTCTCTAGCTTTACCACCAGAAATATAATTACTTACATCGACCTCACCATTATCACTTTTGTCCCAGCGTAAAATCTTAATTTGTGTGCCTAAAGATTAGTCAGGGGCGAATTTAGTTCATACTGCATTGTACATTTTATCATACTTTGTTGTCCCAGCATAATAATAACTGCATGAACCAAAAAGTTATGACCGCTCAGATTAGAAAGCCAATGTTGGAGATAATTGTACCGATCTAATACTAGAAAACTCGATTTCCTGGGGACAAACATACTTGTATGATGTTTGAGCATGTAGTTCACAGTGTAAACTTCAGAGGACTAGAATCAAACAAGTACTATTCAATCATTCCGAATCCAAATAAATAAATAAAAAAACACGAATTGATTCGAATCAAGAATCGAGTTAAGAGAATAATACAATTTACCTTTCCAAATTTGGAAGAATAACTAAACGTTGGAGAGTCTTCGGAATCTCCGTCTTTCTTCTCTAAATCAACAACAGTTGCCTCGTTTTTATGCTTTTCCAACACAGTAATGCAACCTATATCTAAACAGCCTAAATCCATGGATTATATAAATTCAAGAAACCTGGTTCTTGTTTTCTGAAGAAGAAGAAAATAAGACGAGAGATTTGACGAGTTTGCCAAGTATAAGAAATGAGAGTGTGTTAAAGAAGAAGAAGAAGAAGAAGAAGAAGAGTGAAGAGAAAAGAGATGTTTTTTTTTTTTTGAAGTTTTTTGATGATGTCTGATTTTCAAAAGGAAACTATCCGTTACATTGCGGCCGTCTCCAACGTTCCTATTTATTGTATCTGCTGCATCCAGTTTCATTATATTGGATGCAGCGGCAATTACATATGGAAATTATTCTAGTTTTCAATCGAAATTCAAAAACTTCCGACATTTAAGGAAGCCTGTGTTGAATACTTTGAATGATGTCTATATTGCAATGAGGTTATGATTGTATTTTGGTGATTGTTGGATATATTTCTCTTTTTCATTTTCGTTTCGATATACATTTAACTATTAGTTATTTGTGGCATGTTACATATGGAAAAGGAAAATCTTATTCGGAATTATCACCCGATTAGTTTCTAATTAATCATTATGCACTCCTTAACGCTTAAACTGCATAGCTATGAAACCAACTACATGAAAATATCAAGCCATTGTTACCAAGTAAAGAGACAACATTTGTGATGTGCTTATAGAGTGGGGGCTTGTAGTCATCAACCAAATATATTCAATAATTAAGACCTAAACTCATATATTTTATTCAAGTCTTAGCCGTTATAGAGAGTTGTATTGCTGTTCTAGTAGAATAGATTATTGTAGTGTATTTTAGTCTACTTCTATCATTGAATCTTGTTAGAGACTTCTGTGAAGCTTTTTACACCATTTGAGGGAGCAAAATCTTTTCTTAAGGACAGTATTTTTCCACACAATATTGTTCTTCCTATGTTTTTTGTTATATTCGATTATCTAACCCTTTCACAACACAATATTGTTAGACTGTCAAACCCTTATTGATATTTTGAAACATATAGGAACAATATATTTTTAGGAAACAATTATATAGCTCATGATATCTACTTGTTATTATCTCAACTGGTTGAGTAACTTTGAATTTTGTCGCCCATAGTTTAGCCTTTGTTGAGTTGTCATGGAGTCTGTAATCTTCTAATCTTAGAGAGTTGACCCTTTTATTAGGGGTGAACTCCCCTTTACTAAAAAAAAAACACACACACACACGCACACACTTGTAGGGGTGTAGTCCCAAACCCCCATGTGCCCATGTCGTATATATTTAGTTAACACACGGATTAAAAGCCAAATTTAACCAAACACCTATCTCTTCGTTGGTGCTGGACAAAAATAGTCACACGCACATAGCGATCCCTCCAAGATTTAGTGACATTACATTCGTTGAATCTGAATAAAGTTATGGTCGAGCTCTTCCTGTACGAAGTTGGGAATAAAGAATAAAGACTAAGATCCCTTCACGTTATCCTCCATTCAAAAGAGAGAGACCCAAACGTGCAGCTTTGAGAATGTATCCAAAGGTAAGACAGTAAAATACGTAAATGCATATATTATCATACTAAATGTAAACTTTAATATTTACGTAAACACGTATATACCGACTATATACAACCCATTAGATCAATTGACACAACAAACAATCAGAAAGACAATGAAAAAGCCTCCAATCTTCAAGCCCACTCAGTCATACGGGAACAGAAAGCAGTTCAAATTCCCATCGGATTAAAGAATAAGCAGCAGCCAGAGGAATTGCTTGCCTATCTGTTTTCTCCTGAAATTCCAAGATAAACAAGTCGAATTGAATAACTATTCTCGGTAGCCTGTCCAAAATAGTTTACAACCAAAACAAAACAAGAAGGGCACCAATATGATACAGCCCCCGCCTCTGTTTCCTCTTAACTCTATGTATGGAACAGCCGCAGTGAAACGGGCACAGTAACAAGTGTTTCCCCGCAGCTTGATATGGCTTATTGACAAGCAGATGTTGAACAAGTTATTTTCATCTAGGCTCTCTTACTACTAGTAGATCTCTCTACAAAATCATGGATTAAAGAAGTGTAACTCTCTCCACAAAAAGTAAAAAAAAATGCAACTAGTTCTTGCTATACTTTCACAGAATGTACTTTCATATAACTATTTTTTAGTGGTACTTATGGACGACACGACAACCAGATTTGAACCACAATCCCTGCAACTGTTTGCTTTACGTAGGACTGAAATATAGCGAGAAGAAAAAACATAATGCTTGGGTGAAACCAGCAAGGCAAAGAGATGAAAAGGCTAAAGCAAAAAAATCTAGCCCGACATAGATTTCTAGGCCAAAAACCTAAACCCTTACCATAATCGAAGCTAAATCTGAAATCCAAACTATCTAGGTTCCGTTGATTCAGTACCCCCTCTTATATTTTCATAATAGCAGAAATAGACATGAAAAACATAGCTTAGCACCAGTGAGTGATACGGTTAAGAGTGAAAAGGAGGGGGGAATCCCACTAGTTCCCCATGTTGCTAAAGAGACATGAAAAGCAGAAGGCAGTATCAGTGAGTGATACAAGTAAGAGTAATAAAGCTTAAGAAGCCACTCCTTGAAATATATGACTAGTCCTACGAGTTGTTGAAAATTGATAGACATTGAAACTAATTATGACAAGACAGGAAGATGATTCTAGCAGCGTGTCTTTAAAAGCACAACTATAAAAATTAAACTTAAAACATTGAGCTTGATATTGTTGAATGTGTTTCTAGAAAGACCAGAGTTACAGCTACATACATGGGTAAATTTTCACATAGGCGTCCAAATCTTCACAGAAATTTTACTGTATGTTCTGGACAATAAAGTGTTATTAAGTGGTCAGAATAGCACACGAGTTCAATCTTTTTCTAAAAAAAAACTAAACTAATCTAGTGTGATTGCTATCATGCGATTAGCATAGCCCTATACAAAATCTATGCCGCGAGCCATAAAGAAATTTAATTTACACTATACCCTGATCACAAGGAGTTTGCGTCACTGCCTTCACCAAGTGACTGAAATCCTGGTTTTCTGCTACACAGCCAAGGGGAATAGATGAAAAACCAAGAGAAAAAAATAGTTAGAGATCGGCCATTTCAAAGTTCACCCAAATGCAAAAGTTTGACATTTAGCAGATACCTTTCATTTTGGAAACTTGATAGATGGCGTATAGATAAGCTTTCATGGTCTTCTATTCTGGACCCTCCTGCGACTGGATCAACATTGCTTTTGTCATCTTCATGGGTACCCTGTAATACGAATAACACCCAAGTGAACACCAAAATATCCCAACAGTATCCACAGGAGGTCGTGAAGACAATAATAGTGAGCATATCCAAGAAGTGTAACTTACTTCAGGGTTTTCTCCCATCCAGCCAGGGATGCCACCAGAAAGGAGATTGACGTACTCTTCCATAGCCACCTCCGGAGTCATGTTTCCCAGCCGCTGCCAAGCATTCCTGCACAATGTAATAATTGCCCACCCTCACTTACACACAGCAGCTCTATATCCTGTTATTATAACAAGCGATCAAACTACACCCTAGCATTCAGCTATAGGTTGTCCCCTAGGTGAGTGTTTGTAAACCTATATGTTTCTTGCTCAATAATTTTTGAATCCCAGATACCAGTGGCGGGAGTTTACTCCTATAATTAAAAGTTTTCCTTCTTCTACATGATATTAATATAGGTGTATTGAAAGTTGTATATTTGTCTATTTAATTAAGGGGACACAAAAAGTAGAAAAAGCTGGTATCTATCTCAAACTTCATATTGGATTTAAAGGTTGCAATGGATCAATCTGGAAAGGAAATGTAGACAACTTAGATAAAACATAAGAGTTTACCTTCATTTGCAACTATACCATTGTACACAGGTAATTTAGTCTAAATTGAATTTTCATGTAATTCTTCCCACAAGAATAAATAAATACTATTAGAGCACAACAATTATTATGTGTATTAGCCGAATAGAAAGTCAAGCCCATGTAACTATCTATATTAATTTTCATGTAGTTATTTATGGTGACTATTTTAGATGGCACCTGCTATTTATGGTAACTATGTTATAGGAGTCTGAGCATTAAAGACTAGGATTCTGATATGTGTGGATGATGAGTGGATCATGTGTACTTCTATGTGTGTTTTCTTTTCCAATGTACTTTTCTTCCTTTATTGTGAAATTGGTTTTGCTTTGTGTCTTCACATGTTCCTATCTTTCTTTGCAAACTCATCACTCAGCATTATCACAATCCACAATCATAGAAAAAAAACTACATAGCAAGTAAGTAAACAACTAAAATTTAAAAGATAGCAAAGAAAAATTTAATACCACTTCGTTCGAGCTGAAACCTTCAATGCTAAAGGCGGTGACTCACGACAAGGTCCTTCCATGGCAACCTTATGAAGCCCATAGAGTTTCATCAACACATCATTACCAAGTTTCGACAATTCCTCAACATTGTCACCACAATTAACAAATCTCGAAGCAGCACCGAAAAGTTTAGCCACATCACTCTTCTCTATTCCCTCCCAATCATCATCCTCACTAAACATCTCCTCATTCTCTTCATATTCCCATCTTTTATTTACTTCATGTTCAATCACTTCATCCTTTACACTGACATCACAATCTTTCTCCTTTTCATGAATTTGTTTTACTTCTTTCAATCTATTTTTTTTAACTTTCTTTATATACCCAACTTCAATCAATGGAACATCTTCTGATTCATAAACCAACTCTTCCTCTTCTTCATCATCAACAATCTTATCACTTTCCTCAATTTGTTTATCCACAATTTCCAAACCTTGATTCATCAATCTATTATCTTCATTAACTTCTTTAGTGATTTCTTCTTTATGTTCGTTTTCACCGACAGATGACATAGAAACAAGTTTGGCAAATAGAAAAGCTAAAACAAGTGAAAGTGATGCAGTGAAAAAAATTTCCATTAACAGCTCCATCATCTTTTCTTCAGTGCAAGTTTTTTTTTTTTTCAGAAGAGAATTTTGAAGAGGAGAGGAATTGAGGAAGGCATATTCTTATATAATAATTATACAATCTGCTGGTCCCCGAAATAGATTAGGAGATGACGTGGATGATGTTATCACCACTGATGTGATTATATCGTACTGTTTTTGTTTTTATGGGGCCCCTATGGTTGCTGGATGAGATAATAAAGTGGAGGTGCTTTTTGGGGCCCACCAAAAGAGAAAAGACGGATTTGTTTTGGGGCTTTATCTGGGTGAGTGAGTCCAGGTACCTAATTGACGTAGGTTTGTACTCATTTCTTTGGGTCTGAGACACTGGGGGTGAAGGCAAAGTATGTTTGTTTGTCGCTCGTAGCAGACTGTTTTTTATTTTTTATGACCTTTTGGCGGTTTGTAGGATAAGTACAGTTCTTCTAATGGAAGGTTTTATTTTTATTTTTTTTTGATGAAATCTAATGGAAATCTATTATTGCTCTTACCTAACTTCTAAATCGATCACTTGGTCACCCTGCAGACTTCTTTGGAATTTCGGCCTAGCTTATTTTATGTAGGTTTGTACTTTTGTACTACTGGTAACTGTAGCATTTATTTCCTTCTTTTTGTTGAGGTATCTATTTGGATCTTTAGAGTATTTATAGGTGGTAATAGTATTTACTTCAAATTTGAAAAAATTTGATGCAAATTTTGACCAATTTTAGGTGGTTGCAAATATCGACCCACACGCACTATTAGTAATGTCGCATACCAGTACTATTATCGTGCGAGGTTGGAAAAAGTGGGAAAAAAATATCCACACGACATTCCCAATGTAACACTCAAATTGAAAAAGTAAAAAAAAACAAAATCACGCAATATTAGGAGTGGCGCACGACATTATTATTGTTGCTCCACATCCGCAACCGAAATCCCAAATTTGCGAACAAGGATGCGGCTACACAGGTGATGCGACCGAATTTGGTTTTATCTAGAGTTAGATTTCCGTAAAATTTCAAATTTTAGAAGTAAATTTGAATAATTTGGAAAGTGATATTACCACCTAGAGATGCTCTTAGAACATAGCAAGGTCAATCAACATAAATTTTTTTATCGGTCTAATGTAATAACAGGTTCCGATTTTGTAGACCAGTCAACATCTATATCTTAATATTAAAGCTCCCACACGGGGTATTTTTCGAGTTATATTAAAATTCTACATCATCATTTCCTATTAAAACGGAAATTCCTCTCCTATTTTTTTAGGCACTTTTAATTAAAACATAAATTATTCTCCTATTAAAACGAAAATTCTTCATCTATTAGAAAAAATAAATTATAACACTTCTGATTAAAACATAAATCATTCTCTTATTAAAACGGTATCTCTCCTCTAGTTAAAAAACGAAATTTTAAAACTTAACTAAAATAATTTGTTGATAAATTAAAACGAGTTAACGACGAATACATGAATCATGGTTTGTTAGGATATATATATATATACACACACACACAATTGTTGAACAAGTTTTAAAAAAAGCCGGTGCGTATGTACGAGTCTACTTTATAGTATCTTAATATTAAAGCTCCTACAAGGGGTATTTTTCAAGCTCTATTAAAATTTCACGTTATCTCCTATTAAAACGAGAGTTTCTCTCTTATTTGAAAAATAGGAATTTTCCTTCTATTATAACGGGAATTATTCTCCTATTAAAACAAATTCTAACACTTTTAATTAAAGAGGAAATCTTTTTCCTGTTAAAATGAGAATTCCTCCCCTATTGAAAATTAAACGAAAATCTAGAATATCTAATTAAAACGGGAATCATTCTCCTATTAAAACATAATCTCTCTCCCAATTGAAAAAACGGGTTTTTAAAACCTATTAAAATGAGAATTCCTCCCCTATTGAAAATTAAGTGAAAATCTATAATATCTAATTTAAACGGAAATCATTATCCTATTAAAATATAATCTCTCTCCCAATTGAAAAAACGGGTTTTTAAAACATAATTTAAAACAATTTGTTAGAAAATCAAAACGGATTAGCGACTAAAACGGCAATCCCAATTTTCTAAAAAAAATATAAGTGTTTTCAAAAGAGCCGGTGTGTATGCACGGGCCTATAAGCTAGTATATTTTTGTATCAGTCTAATGTAATAACATGTTCCGATTTTGCCGAACAATATATCTAAAATTATAATGTAATTAGAATTGTTTTAACGTAACTCCACTCATGTCAGCCGATTTAAAGTAGACGATAAACTTATATTAATTAATCAATATACAGTTACAAACAAACTATTTAAAATCATTTATCGGAAAAAAAAAAACTATTTAAAGTAGATTGTATGTTTTTTTCTGAATTCCATCCGAATTATCTGATTTTCGAAATTTCTGAATTTTGCCTAAAATTATGATTTTTCAATTTCGGAAAAAATATTACCATTCCGGAAAAATCGGGTCGGATCTGCATGGAATATTAAGTTTCAAAAAATTCCAGAATAAATTCCGAAAGCCCATAATCTAATTTGATCTAGCCGAAACACACCCCTAAATCTGCCAATAGAACACAAGGGGGAAGAGGGATTTTCCCTAGTCAAGTGGAGAGCTACCAAGATATCTGTATATTTTTAAGTATGAATACCGGCATGGGAATATGAGGTCTAAGTATCTAACAAGGATTCTTGCGTTTGGAGGGGTAGCTCAGTGCTACGTCTTTCACAAATAGCACTACAGTTCCTTGACAATTCTCGGGACTTAATTATGCGCACATGAATTGAGGCATTGAAAACTATAAACAAAGTGACAATCCATGATTAAAATGAGGATCATATGGTCTCAAGGCCTAATTTACGAGGTAAGTGTAACCACAATACCACATGACCACATCCATTGGAGAACTGGATAGACATACAACCCTCATGCTTGGGTGGACAAGTGCTACCCTCTAGAACTTTAGCCAAAAAAAAAACGTGCTACCCTCTAGAAGAAAAGTGCTAGCCACTGAGTTGGAAGTTGCGACATTGGCGGCCCAACCCGTAACTGAAAGGGCCGGGCAATTACTTTTGCAAAATAATTTAAAAAAATAGTTTTTAGATTAGGAGAGAGGGGTTTGGATCCTATTTATTTATTACTAAAAAATATTTATTAGTGAAAAATATTTTTTGAAAAAATAAATGCGTTTAGTCTCTATTTAAAAAAAAAATAGTTTTTCATCCAAAAAACACTTTTTGATTCCAAAAACTAATTTTATGATAATTAGGTAAAATTTGTTTTTCAAGTTAAAAAATTATTTTTCTTTTAAGAGAAACACTTTCGGCGTTAGGCAAATGAATTGTCCAGATGTTTTAGACTTTAATATTTTATGCCATAATATGCCAAAATATATCGAGAAATATAGTGCGAAATCTGATTTGATAAAATAATTTTTAAGAAAAATCACAACTAAATTTGTTAATTCAAAAACTATTTTTAAAATAAATATTTTTTCATAAAAATATTTTTTAAGAAAATATAATTTTTTGAAAAAATGAGACCCAAACACCCCACTAATAAAGTCTCCTATTTTGACAACAAGAAAACATACCTCCCTGACTGGACAGCTCGAGCTTTCCCTCCTGTGTTGGCAGGCTATGACTTCAATTGGTGGCATTTAATCATCCTTCCGAGAAGTTGCTTCTGCTACAAATTGAATAGCCAACGAGACAAATACTTCTACAAATTACGCACGGTCTTAAAACGTTAAAGTTGGGGTAATGTATCAAACACAAACAAAATTTCCAGTCAAAACCTTTGATTCTAGAAAACAAATATTTTTTTTTCGTAGAACTACAACTACAAGAAACAATTCCTGCAAACGGAGTAAGTTAGGCCGGCTTGGTACTAAAAGTTTTAAGAAGCTCAACCTTTTTGCTTCAGAGTTCACAAACCTTTTCCTCCACGGAAAGTTGACTGGAGCTAAAGTATCGTTCAAAGCTGAACTTGTGCTGCTACCAGAAATAACAAAATCTTCATTTGAAACCAAAAGCTCTAAAAAACTATTTGAGTTCAGAAGCTCATTAGTCGATTTTGTTTTGCCTGATGATTCAGTGCTATGTAACTCCCAGTAAGTTTTAATTTATTTATCGATAAGTGATATTCAACTGACATCATTAAAAGACTTCCATCAACACCCAAAACTAGCCTTGATCAAGTTTCCAGGACCAAGAGACCAGCCCTACCCAACCTAATGGAGTAACGGCTACTGAACCCAATAACAAAAGCTAACCAACGTATAAAAACAAGCAAATGATTCAAAAAAAGTGCCAACAAGCCTTGATCATGCGTACAACCACCCCACCCTCAAAATAAAAAATTGAAGGTAAAGCAGGACCTATATGAAGTAAGAAGTTACAGAAAAGAACTTGAACATGCAATGACCCAATCACCCAACAAACTGCAGGTTTCCTCTGAACCCGCAATAGTATGTATGCAGCTGAACAAGCGAGGAGTCCAATAAAAAACTAGCCGAGAAGTAGACTGCATGCAGATACTAGCCAGGAGCAGAATAAGGTACGTTTGTGGGAGGTCTGCAGCATAAGCTCCTCATTAAATGCTACAGTCATTACTCACGGAGAGAAATAATCATTTGAAATTAGAACTTCTCAAAAAGTAAAAAGAGTAACCAATGGAATAATAAAAAAATTAAAGATAAACAGGGGAAAAGATAATAAATCACCTTAGCTAGCAATCTAGCATATGCAAACACAAATTAATGGGCTTTGGCAACTTCATGTTTGCTCCTAGCTTTTCCTAAAATCAGAGTCAATCTCCAGGATAATACAAACTTCATAACATCAAGGTACGACAGGGACAAGGATTTCCTCGGGTCCATATTCTAAGGGTATATGCCTCCATAGGCTCATACAAGGGTTATCTTTATTCTAATTAACACTGTTCCTCGTAAATTATCTAATTGTCTTGCTCCGTTTATATGCACTATATAAGTAGTTTCCATGACATCCACTTGAAGCTAAAAAAATTGTGTAAATATATGCAAACACAAGAGAAGTGATTTCTCTTATATAAGATATGATAAAAAAAAAGTAGGATAATGTAACCAACTTTACATCTTTTTGTCTTGGGTTTACCAAGCACAAATAAGTTGGATGCAATGAAATCAGCATCTGACCTATGCTATTAATATCGGATTAATCGCTCGTAAACCGATTAGTTTTTACCAATTTTTTAATTTTTTCTCACCGAACTGATTTAATCACCGAATTGACCGATTAATCGGCAAATCGCTAAACCGAACAAAAAATTATTGAAAATATCAGTTTCCAATCCAAAAAAAATTAGTAAAATTAACGAATTAGATTCTTAAACCATATTAATAATAATAGAACTCAATCAATACACAAAGCTAAGAGTTTACTTATTTTTCCCTCCTTAACGAAAGTTAAATATACAAATTATTATATTATCTCTCTAATAAATATTATCGCTTCTCAATCTCCTTATTCTTTTAAATATTTAACATATTTTTTGTATTTGACATATCTGTAGTACTCCAAAATTGAGCTAGTTAGATGTGATTAAGAGAATTTGATATTTTTTTGTTGTATCTCGAATTACTGTTTAGAAATATTTTGTATAATTATACTAATATATATTTTGAAAACATCAAATATATACATCCGATACAACCGATTAAATGACCGATTAACCGATTAATTGCATATCGCTCTTCGACCGATTAGTTTCAAAAACTGATTTTAACTGTTTATCATCTGACATACCTTGATAATGGCCAATAGACCCACGGGCTTTGGACCAATGAAGCGGTCCACCTGTTTTTAATTTTTTATAGACCAACTGGGCTTGGGCTTGCTAATTTTCTTTTACTTTTTTTTAATTACCGCAAAAGAAAATTTACCGTTGTGCTTACTTTCCACGCAATTTGTAAACACTATAAAAGAAGTGCTCCACTGAACAAAAACGAGAAGCGCGAAGAAACATGGCCAAGCTAGGTAACTGTTATTAGTTCCTCTCAATTTTTGCTAGCGTTAAATATTCGTAATGGGCCATGATTCGAACAGATTATCTAGCATTGAATTTAGACTAGTTTAGTTTTCTTAAACAGTTGAACAATCAATGTGTTGTTTTCAGTTTTATGTTTAAGGATTGGTATAACACATTGCTGAATGGAAGCACCAGAGAATTGAGTAGTTGTCCTTGTGATTCTTCTCACATTGGATTGTTGTCCACTTTTTATCCCTAGTGTTTATGGTCTGTGACTGGCATCTAGAGAAGTAAGGTTTCCTCGATACGTTGGCACTACTTGATCTTTATTAGCCTCTTTTATTTTTGTCATTTCTTTTTATTTACCTTATTCTTGTCACCAGTAACTTTTCTGATCCTATTTTAACTTTTGCTCACGTTTTCTTTTTATTTCGAAATGTTTTCTCAGTTTTATTTGCTTTTCTTCTATATCTTTCATATTCGATGTTTCAAACATCCATATTTCAGAAATGATTTTTATATTTATATTCCTGTTTCTGTTTCAAAACGGGCTTTGTTGAAAGAATTTAATTAATTGATTTTGATACCTATATTTTGGTTAAATCTGTTTGATATTTGTAGTTTATAGTTTTGTCTTTATTTACTTTTGTCAATATATGGTGATCATCCTATTGGGAATAGTGGATAAGGACTTGCGGGAATGTTATACACACGGTGGGGGGGATGACTAAGAACACATTTCCAAGAGGGGATAGACGCTGAAAAGAGTGCAAGGACTATATTGATGGCCAAACTTTTAAGTCCTTGTGTTTGGGGACAGCACCTTCTATGATCTGGCTTGGGAGTGTCAGATAGAGAAGTAAGGTTATTTTCCACTTTGGCGTCTGTTGGACCTCCAGACCACGTGATCTATCGTTAACCTCCTAATGCTTAATAGCCTCTCACCTATCTGGTTTTTTATTATTTTTATTGTATGTCATATACTCATATGGTTTCATTTAAAAAATAGGTATGGATTAAATTTTTTGTTATTTAGTGTGATTTTTTGTTTCATCATGGTGCATTATCTTTTTCAATTTTACTAATTGAAGTTTCTTAACACCTAAATTTTTTACTTGTCTTATTTGTCTCCTTTTTCCAAAAATGTTTCTTCATTTTCTTAAAAGAGTGGTTTTTTGTATTCAATGCTTTCTGCATCTTTTCTTGGGCTTAATCTGTTTCATTTGTTTTCTCTGTACTCAACTGTTTTCATTTGTTTCCAAAACTCTATATGACATTGAACAAGGACATTGTCTATTTGTATTTGGGCCATGTTTTTGTGTCTGTGGTCAGTTTTTCGGATTTTGCACTATTGGCCTGGACCTGGTGCCTAGAGAAGTAAGCTTACTTCTCTAATAGTAGTGAGTAGCGTGCTATGTAAATTTTAATGAGGAAATCCTTGTGGTTGTTTGTTTCGTATTGGTGCTGCTTTACCTTCAAATTTTTTTTTATCCTTGTTGCAGTTTGATGGTTGTATACTTATTCATGTTGGAATTTGTAGTGGGTGGCTAAAATCTCAGATTGAAAAATCTTTACGGGCTATCTCTATACTCACCAAAGAACTGGAAGAGATGAGGTAGAAGGTTAAGTTGAATTAGGGAATGGATCTTACGTTTGGTAAATTTGCTTCCCTTTTACATTTTAGGCTTGAAAGAAAAAATAAAAAATGTTGTCTTATCTGATTTGCAGAAATATTTCTGCAGTAACCTTGGGATCAAGAAAATGAGAAGAATGCATCCATGCTTGCTCAATCTAGGGTATACGCCACTTTTTGAGGGCTTATGCTGCTTAAAAGAATGAGAAATGCTGCCAATTGAAACCCATTCCTCCACCACCAGAGGGCGAGGTCAAGCTTGCTAGGGAGGGAGAGGGGTATGTTTCCCTTGCTTTGATCCATTAACCCTATGTCAACGTCTCTTTGAATGCATTTCTATATTAAACTTTGTTGTTTTGCGGATAGCAACATTGCAGGATCATAATAAAGCATTACATAACCTTACCAATTTGAAAGAAGTGGGATTCATGTGGACTTGGCAAACTGTAAATGCTCATTGGATGACCTTTAAATTAAAACGAAGAGGGAGTTACATATATACTAAGTTACATTGACACGGACACGTGTGACTGTATCCGACACGGATACGAAGTGTCTGACACGGCAAGATATAAAAAATTGAGGTATATTACATACGATATGTGTCCATGTGTGTCCGACATGGACACGTGGATACGTATCCGATCCGGATTTTTTTTGAAATATGGCGTGTCCATATAACATAACTTATATAGATTGAGATCTGACAGGTATTTAATGATTACGATTGCTCTTTCTTCAAGATATTTAGAAATTAGAATTGCTAATTTTCAAGTTTGAGTAGAATTATCATGGGAGTGATAGTCTAGGCTGTTCAAACACGGTACCACAGCGCGACAGAGATGGCAGTTTTTCAGTAAAAAAGTTGTAGGCTGTTTTTAAAGGCGCGTGACCGAGGCGGTGCCAATGCGGCCCAAGACACAACTTGGGAAACCTAGAGCCTCACCTCACCCCTAGCAAGAAAACTGATATTTCTGCTGTTGCGTGAACCAGGAATAACTTGAGATCCTGGGCAAAATGCAATTCCAATAGGTTGCAAAGGCCTAGAAGCTTGGTTAAGAATTTGATGAGGCTGTTTTTGCTGGTGGTGGGGTTGTGTTATTTAAGCAATGTTTAGGAGATGAATGTAAGTTGGTAATACTAATTTCACTGTTTGGCCTCCGGAGTTCAGGGTGGACCTAATAGTTATTCTTTCCTGTTATTGTACTTTTGATTTTTTATAGGAGTGAAATTTTGTACATGGAAGCTTGTGCAAAGGTGACAGCAAATCAAGTTGATGCAGTTGTGGTGGCAAATGAATCAAGAGATGCTAAAGTTGAAGTGGTGTATTCAGGCAATGTCTTGATAGATGCATGCAGGTTTGTTTTCCTAATTCCTACCTTCCTTGGATTCCTTACTGCTGATTGCTGATTTGCTCCTTTGTCTTCCATTAAGTGAAATATGTGTTTTTTATTGCTGAACAAACTGCCAGATTGGAAGCACAGGTGAAGGTACTTGAATAAGGGAAAATTATCAAACTATGTGAAGTTGGAATGATGATGTTCTCATCAAGTGAATACCCCTTTATTTCAGCGGGAGAAGTGAGAGCAACTAGAGTTTCACGTCGCCAGTTCCTGGGCAGAGCAAGTAGTTTGTGAAGGGTTTATGGTGCTTAAAAGGAACATAAAATACCACCAATTGAAGCAATTTTGTATCACTGGAGGAAAGTTTGAGGTTTTCAGGCAAGGAGGTACGTGTCCTTTATTTTCTGATTAATAGAGTAACTTCAGGGCTTGGTCTCTTTGACTGCATATTTAGAGGAACCTTCGTCATTTAGCTCTGCTGTTTCTTTGCAGATAGCAGCACTGCGGGATGATGATAAATCATTATATCTCTTCTTACCAAATGTAAAGAAGTAACTTCGCTTTTGAATCAGAGAGGGATCCTTTATGCGGCCTTGGAAAGACCTCTATTGCAGATGATCTTTAGGATACATATTGGTAGTAGAAAAATGATAGTCCTACTGCTAGGTATTATTATCTAAGAAAGTAATTATAAGGTATGCAGGTGGGCTGATCTTGAACGTACCCCACAAACACATACATATTGATGTCTTGTGAGATGTATGTGTTTACCGGTTTACCCCCACAGACACATGCATGTTGATGTCTTGTGAGATTAATGTCCCATTTGCAGAGCATTAAGTCTGTGTTGGGACAAAGAAAGCAAAAAGGACCTATCTATTTGTCCTTTTGTGTCTCTAACTGGAATGATGTGTAGTGAAGAAGAAGCTAATACTGTCTAATTTCTTGTTGTGCTCTCGTTTTTTCTTAGTCCTTTTCCCCAAAATGGCCAAACCTCAACCTTCGAGCACAAACCAAAACTCAAATGCTCCCTCATGGAGCTCGCTTTTCAAAGGAGCAGTTACAAACATGGCAACCACTGCTCTAAAGAGTTTCACGCCTGTGTTACAGGATGTTGTTGCTGAAGTACCAATTCATATTGTTGAACAAGGCAAACTCCAATGGGAGAACTGTAGAAGACTAGAGTATGAAGACCTTCACCTGCCACGTATTGCTCCAGCTCACCTGCTTCTAGAACAGACTACCCGATCAGTTAGATATAACAAACTAACAGTAATTAGTTATAAGAATTAGTTATAACGTATTAGAGAACTCTGTGTATATAAAGAGGTGTAATCACTCGCTGAGTAATAATGAGAAAAATTCTTCGCCTCAGTCTTCATTTCTTCTTCTTCTTCATACTTTGTTCATGATATCGAGCCATTGAACCTAAGTTCTTCATCATGATCCACCATTAAAGAATCAATTCAGAGTTCTCAAATTCAATAGAATCATCAGGTTTTACTTCATTTCTTGATTTTTACTTCATTTCTTAATGCTTCAATCCTTTTGATTCTTCAATCTTTGTTATAATGACATCAAATTAACATTCATCGCTTCCAAGCACATCCGTGATCATCTAATATGAATTCAATAAACATTAGTCATTTTGTTCCTATTAAACTCAACAAGGATAATTTTCTTCTATGGAAATCATTGTTTTTGCCGATTCTTAGAAGTAATAATCTTTTTGGCTATGTGGATGACTCACTTGTATGTCCTCAAGAGGTTATTTGTGTTGATGGTACAACAACTGTTAATTCTCATTATCTTGATTGGGTAAAGCAAGATCAGACTCTTTTGATTTGGATTAATGCAACATTATCTGAAAGTGTGCTTCCATATGTTATTGGAATGACTACTTCACGAGAGTTATGGAATGTGTTGGAGCCGAAGGTTTTCAGCAATTACTCACCACACCAAAGATCGGTTGAAAACAAACTCCAAGCTACCAAGAAAGGTAATGATTCGATGGGAGAGTTCTTACTAAAGATCAAAGAAACCTCCCGATAGTCTAGTCCGCCTGCGGGGTTATAATAAGTGATCTTTGATTTAGTTTCTTATGTGTATAATGGATTACCATCCGAGTATGAAGCATTTTGCACATGCCAAATGAGGGTTAGAAAGGAACAAGTGCTATTTGATGAATTGCACAATTTGTTGTTGAGTGAGGAGATTACTATAAGTGAAAGAACAAGAAATTTGGTTGCTTCTTCACCTCAAGCATTCAGTGTGAATAGATTTGCTCAGCAAGATATTTCTCAAAATGGTTGTAAGAACAATGGATATCAAGGTAATGGCTATCAAGGTAATGGTTATCAGGGAACTGGATATCAGAATAGAGGAAGAGGTCGTTCAAGAGGTCGAGGAGGATACAATAATTATCAAGGAAGAGGATATCAGAACTCTCAGAATTTACAGAGTTATAAGAACTTTGGTTCAGCATCTTCTTCAAACTCTCCAGTCACACAAGGTGCAAAGTCCGGCAAAGATAGGAAGGGTTCAAAGGTCAAATATGTGGGACTAACCGGTCATGTCGCTATAGATTGTTTCAATAGGATGAATCATGCCTATCAAGGAAGGCAACCACCATCCAAGCTTCGTGCTATGGCTGCCCAAAGAGGATCTACTCCAACATGCCAATTTATCGATGAACAATGGGTTGCCGTCACGGGGGCAACAAATCACATGATCGCTGATATTAATAACTTGGCTAACATTCACCTTTTACATTGGAAGTGACAAAGTCTTAGTGGGTGATGGTCAAAGTCTTGACATCAACAACATTGGTAATTCCTATGCTCATACTTTAAATTCCTCCTTTCACTTGAAAAATATTCTTCACGTGCCTCACATATCACAAAACTTGCTATCTGTTCATAAATTCATCAAAGACAATAATTGTTCTATTACATTCCTCCCACTTCATTCTTTGTGAAGGATACTTTGGGAAGACTGTTTTCCAAGGGAATCATGAGAATGGATGTACCTCATGAAGTTCATGCATCATTCATCAAATCTACCTCGCCGCATAAGTCCGCTACCTTTGTTGGAGTCAAGACCATCGCTCAAACCCCGCATCATAGACTAGGGCATCCAAATAATGTTTCCTTTTCCAAAATAATGACTACATATAGTTTAATTGTTGTTGGTAAAACCATCGGGTCTTAGTTTTTGTTCTCGCATGTAATCAAGGAAAGAATGTCGACTTCCTTTTCAATCTTCTATTTCATGTACTACTTCAAAACCATTACAATTGATTCATAGTGATTTGTGGGGCCATCCTCTATTCCTTCGATTTCGGATTCTTATACTATGTCTCTTTTATTGATGATTGGTCAAAGTATACATGGATCTTTCCATTGTATAGAAAATCTGATTTTTTTTTCTCTATGTTTCAAGTGTTTAAAAATAGTGTTGAAAATCAGTTTGATACAAAATAAAAAGTTTAGGATGTGATGAAATTGGTGAGTTCAAGAGTAATGTATTCAAAGCAATTTTTTAACTACTCATGGAATTAATTTGCAAAAGATTCTTGCCCTCATACTCCTCGTGAGAATGGCACCTGGCCGAGAGAAAACATAGACATATTTTAAAGTTGCTTTAACTTTAACTGCTCAAAGCAATGTCTCTCCAAAGTACTGGGTTGATATTTTTCAAACTTCAGTTTTCTTGATAAATAGAATGATCCCTCAAACCTTGTCAGTTACACCCTTTGAGAAACTCACCAATAAAAAAGACCAGATTACTCATTCCTAAAAAATTTTGGGTCTGCTTGTTACCCATGGCTTAAACCATATGTTTCTTCTAAACTCCAACCTAGAAGTACAGAGTGTGTGTTCTTAGGTTACAGTTTAGACCACAAAGGTTACAGATGTTTAGACTCCAAAACAGGAAAAATATACATATCCAGGCATGTTGTTTTTGATGAAACAAATTTTCCTTTCAAAACATTATTACAAGTTTCAATTCCATCAATTCCTTCAACAACAAAATCATCTATGATTGTTCCAGCTTTTAATTTTCTTCATTCTACCAATTCTCAATCCAATACTCTTCCTATTTCTAATTCCACTCCTACTGTAGTAATTCCCTCTGCCAATACCATTCCTGTTTTACTGTCAGAAGACAATCTTTCTCAAGTGTCTGAAAATAATCATCTTCAAATCTCAGAATCAATTCCTATCACTCAAACATCATATCCCAATAGTCAATTACAATCTTCTACTAATCCGCTGTCAAGCACTTTACTTAATCCCTCAGTTCATACAAGATCAAAGTCGGGAATCTCTAAACCAAAGAAAATCTTTAACTTGAATGTTACAAGGCATCCTTTATCATCTGCTCTGGTTTCACATCTAGAAACTAAAGTACCGACTCCTACATGCTATACTCAAGCTGTTAAACATCCAGAGTGGAGACAAGCAATGCAAGTAGAGTACAATGCTCTCATTCAGACAGGAACCTGGTTGTTAGTTCCATCTGCTCCCCATCAACATCTTGTCAGAAATAAATGGGTATTCAGATTAAAAGAAAAGATTGATGGCTCGATTGATAAATACAAAGCAAGATTAGTGGCAAAGGGATTTGATCAAGAAGAAGGCGTGAACTTCAATCGGACTTTTTAGTCCATGGCCAAAAGCCGCAACCATTAGAATGATTTTATCATTAGCAGTTCAAAAGGATTGGCAGGTAAAACAACTAGATGTAACTAATGCTTTCTTGCATGGTACTCTGAAAGAAGATGTGTATATGGTTCAGCCACCTGGCTTTATTGATCCTCTGAAACCTCATCATGTCGTAGAACTACATAAGTCTCTATCACGGACTTAAAAGCGCCACCCGAAGAATGGTATGAAGCTTTGATGAATGTTTTGGTTGATATAGGATTTACCTTATCTCAAGTCGATCCTTCTTTATGTATAAGATCCACGGCTCGGGGACATTACATTTGTTCTAGTATATGTTGATGACATACTAGTTCTGAGGAGTTCTAAATCTTATTGTCAAGCTTTGATTGATCGCCTAAGCACAAAGTTCGTCATGAAGGATTTAGGTGACTTACATTTCTTCTTGGGATTGGAAGTAACAAGGGATAAGGATGGCATGTTCTTAACACGCACAAAGTATGTCTTGGATGTTCAAGAAAAACTAAGATGGATGGAGCAAAACCCGTTTCTACTCCTTGTTCTACTTCAACTAAGCTTGATAAAACCCGGTGGAGAAGAACCGCATGATCCTATTGAATTTAGATCTCTAGTAGGGGCCCCGCAATATGTTACTTGGACAAGACCGGACATCAGTTTTTCAGCTTAATCAGGTTTGTCAATTTATGCAACAGCCAAAGGAGTACTCATCTTCTTTGCACCAAGAGGATACTTAGGTATCTAAAAGGTACTATCCAATATGGTATCAAGTTCTGAAAGGAAATGCTCAAGTCGAGCATTTTCTCTTGCCGACCGGGGATGTCCTTTTGATAGAAGGTCTACCACCGGGTCTATGTGTTTTTATGGTTCAAATCCTATAATTTGGAGTTCTAAGAAGCAAACAACAGTTTCAAGATCATCAACCTGAATTTGAATCTGAGGCTCTTGCATACACAATTGCCGAGATTTATTGGTTGTGTATACTGCTAAAAGAACTGAAAGTTTTTCTGCAGGATTCACCTATTTTATGGTGTGATAATCTGAGTGCTATTGCCCTGTCCATGAATCCAGTGTTTCATGCATGAACAAAACATATAGAGGTTGATTTTCATTATATTCGAGAACAAGTTACTAACAAAGTTCTTAGGTTACAATATGTGTGCACAAAAGACCAAGTTGCTGATATTTTTACAAAAGGATTGTCCACAACTAGATATTCAATGTTACAACAAAGACTCAATGTTAGATCCCTCTTGCAAAACTGACAGAAATCACTTCAGTTTGAGGGGGTGTTTTTCCACTAGAGCATGAAGACCTTCAGCTGCTATCAAGCTTTACTGAATGCTCATCAAAGCTTGAGGGGGTGTATAGAAGACTAGAGTATGAAGACCTTCAGCTGCCACGTATTGCTCCAGCTCAGCTGCTTCTAGAACAGCTACCTGATCAGTTAGATATAACAAACTAACAGAATTAGTTATAAGAATTAGTTATAACTGTATTAGAGAACTCTATGTATATAAAAGGTGTAATCACTCAGTGAGTAATAATGAAAAATTCTTCTGCCTCAGTCTTCATTTCTTCTTCTTCTTCATACTTTGTTCAAGAACTAGGTGGTAGGTTGTTTCCTATGGTCAAAGAATTTCTAACTCTATACAATTAACTAAATTTCTTCCAAAGAATAAAACTAAAGTGACTATTAAAGAAACTAGTAACCACTCTATCTATTTCACTTGAATAAAATTATATACCTGGAAAGAGTATTGAAGCTGAACAATGAAAGGGTGAACAAACTTAGTAAGAATATCTCTCTCAGCTTTCATATAATCAACATGATTCTTCTTTATAATAGTGTCCTTCCTCATCACTTTCATCGCGAAAATCCCATCATCCTCACCATCAATATTCTCCTTTTTCCTCACTTGAAACACTTTCCCAAATGCACCTTCCCCAACAACTCTCAATATCTCAAAAATCCCCAGGACACATTTTCATCCTCTCTTGCGCCTTCTCGGCCTGGACACCAACTCCTTCTTCTTCTTCTCCATCTGAGGTCGGAAAGTGAAGAGAAGTTAAAGGAGCTAAACGAGGAGAAGGACGAATAAGAGAATGAGATATTGTATGAATGATTTCAGGGTCAAGAAACAAAGTTGATGAAGAAGAAGAAGAGGGGTGTTTTGAAGAATGAAAAGAAGCAATAAAATTGGATTGGAAAAGGGTGGAAGTTGTGAAAGTTGCAACCCGTTGATAATCCATCGAGACATGTCAGATTTTGGCACAACTAGATTACTAAAGCTTGATTCATCCGACCAAAGTCTTCTAGTAGGCACGTATGGATACATTGCTCTTGGTAATTAAGTCGATTTAATGTTTTTTGGTTCCGACAAGAATTTTATTCTGAACTGGTGGCTTCGTTCTTGTTTTACGTTGGCAGTGATTAAGAAATGTGATGTTTCTAGAGATTATGTTCCACGTCTTCCGCTTGGTTGACAATTTGACGCATGATACTCACTGGATTATCAGTCATGGACAGATCGATGAGCTCTGAGTCTTTGGTGATTGACTTTTGACAGTCAAGTCTTTGGTGATATTGACTTATGACAGATCAGTCCCAACTCCCAAGTCTTTAGTGATATTGACTTATGACAGATACAATTCAAGTCTTTGACGATACAGGAAGGAGAAATTTTATGGATATGCATGGAACGCAACTTTTTTTCTTTTTTTTTGTCTCCGCTCACTGAGAATTTATGCATCATTCCAAAACCTTGCCAGAGAAGCATAAAACACTTGAAGAAATGAAAACGAATAAAGCACCAAAATAAAAATAAAAAAGAACAAGTAAAAAGGTAACTCCACGGAAAATTTACTTAAGTTTATCTGTAGTTTCTGAGACAAAACTGCAAGTTGCGTGGTGCGGTCGTTAATGACAAGCATCAGTATGAGAAGTGTGAAATCTCATCCAACATTTGCCCTGGACCAAAAAACTTAAGAATCTCATAAATGTCATGTCGATTCAAAGTTAAATTTTTTGGGTATTCCAGAAAGTCCAATCAAGGAGATAATACTACGGTCAGTCAGCATTAAAGACTTTTCCTATATAATACTTGATAATAATCTTTCCTCTCCTCTTCATTCCATTTTGCCAAATATGATTTCAAGGCCAAGAGTCCCACTACTCACTAACCTGTATTATCTCAGTATCTTCCTATTCTGTTCACTTAACCAATTATTGCTACAAACAGAATGCTCAAGCAACGAGACTGATCTTTTCTCTCTAATTGCTATTAGAGATGGAATACAAGGGGGATTAATCTCGTGGAATCAATCCTTCCATTTCTGCCAGTGGCAAGGTATAACATGCCGCAGCACCGATCAAAGGGTATTATCACTTAACATTTCTAACCTGAGTTTAGTTGGATCCATTTCACCGCACATTGGTAACCTCAGTTTCCTTCGGGTCATCCACCTCCAAAATAACAATTTCTATGGCGAAATCCCACAAGAAATCGGTCACTTGTTTCGTCTTCGAGGCCTCAGAATCAGCAATAATACTTTTGAAGGAGAAATCCCAGTTAATATATCTCAATGTACTGACCTTAGGATCTTGGACTTGAGTGGGAATAGACTCGCTGGCATGATTCCTACACAACTTGGCTCATTATCAAATCTTGTTTTTTGTCTCTTCAGAAAACAATCTCACTGGAGAGATCTCACCTTCTATAGGTAACCTTTCTTCTCTTCAAATCTTGTCATTAGCAGAAAATAGTTTGGCGGGAAGTATTCCAGGCAGTTTAGGTAGATTGTCCAGCTTAACAGCTTTCCTAGTTGGCAGTAATAGATTGTCAGGTGAAGTCCCACCATCAATTTACAACATCTCATCTATGCAAAATTTGGTTATCTATAGTAACCAATTCACTGGTATACTTCCACCAGACATTGGAATCACTCTTCCGAATCTCCTATTTCTTTATGTGGGCGGAAATCAACTTTCAGGGTCTCTTCCAATGTCGTTTACTAATGCTTCCAAGCTCCGAGTCTTAGATTTGCAACAAAACAGTTTCACTGGACAAGTTCCAACTAACCTGGGAGTAATGCAAAATCTCTATAGGTTAAATTTCGGGCAGAATTATCTTGGAAGACGAGAAACTCATGATTTGAGTTTTATCACTTCTTTGGCCAATTTAAGTATGCTGCAGGTGTTCTCTTTGAGCAGTAACAATTTTGGAGGTGTGTTACCCGACTCTATCTCCAACCTCTCCACCACAATTCAGCAGTTGTATCTTGGAGGCAATCAAATATCAGGAATCATCCCAGACAATATTGGTAACCTTGTGAACCTGATTGGGTTAGGACTCAGCAACAATAACATTCACGGTAACATTCCATCTTCTCTTGAAAGCATTACAGAATTACAAGTGTTGTATCTAAATGACAACAACTTGACCGGATTCATCTCATCATCTCTAGCAAACCTTACTCGTTTGTCCATACTGGATTTATCAAGGAACAGATTGGAAGGAAGCATTCCTTCGAGTTTTGGTGGTTTTCGATTTCTGCAATCACTAATCCTTAGAGCAAACAATCTAAATAGTACCATACCTCGACAAATCTTTGGGATTCCCTCCCTGTCAATTCTGCTTGACCTCTCTCAAAATTCTTTCTCGGGTTCCCTACCTCCAGAATTAGGCGACTTAGAAAGTCTTACGGAACTCGACGTCTCTGGAAATAAGTTAGGTGGTCAAATACCTAGTGCTATCGGTAATTGTTTAAGTATGGAAGAACTTCACTTGGAGGACAACTTGTTTGTAGGAACAATTCCTGAGTCCATGAGTTTTTTAAAGAATATTCAAAATATAAACCTATCAAGAAACAACTTGTCTGGTCAAATTCCAAAGTATCTAGAGAACTTTCGATATCTCGAGAGATTGGATTTGTCCTTCAACAAATTTGCAGGTGAGGTGCCCATGGAAGGAATCTTTAAAAATACAAGTTCTACTTCAGTAGCTGGAAATGTGGAGCTTTGTGGGGGTATCCAAGAACTGAAACTGCCGAAATGCCAAAGTAAAGCTACTAAAAAACTTGGAAAGCCTGAAGACTTGCGTCAAGTCATATTCATTGAAATCCCAATTCTTAGCGTAATCGGTCTTGCATTACTAATAGTTGGAATTTGCTACATTCATCGAGTGAAACTGAAAATTATGGTGGAAGAAGCAAAACATGGAAATCTACATTCAGTAATGTTGTATGACGGGAAGATTGCCTATAAAGATATCTTAGGAGCAACAGAGGGTTTTGACGCCAAATATCTCATTGGTGTTGGAGGTGATGGGAGTGTTTACAGAGCAGATCTTCCCTACAAAGTCACAGTGGCAGTGAAGAAACTTCACCGAGTAGAATTTCCTGAGCAATCAAGCAAGAAAAGTTTTGAAAATGAAGTTGAGATTTTAACAACTGTAAGACATCGAAGCATTGTGAAACTTTATGGGTTTTGTTCAGACGAACGAAACATGTTTTTGGTTTACGAGTATATGGAAAGGGGAAGTTTGTTTTGTGTTCTGAACAATGAAACGGATACAGTAGACCTGAATTGGAATAAGAGGGTGAATGTTGTTAAAGATATTGCCCACGCTTTATATTACTTGCATCATTCACGCACTCCACCGATCATACATCGAGACGTATCAAGTAATAACATTCTAATGAATAAAGAACTGGAGGCTTCTGTCTCAGATTTTGGTATTGCTAGACTACTAAGGTTCGATTCTTCCAATGAAACTGTCCCTGCAGGCACTTATGGATACATGGCTCCTGGTAAGTCGATCAATTCAAAACTTGTTTTCAATTCCATGATTTTTGGTTCTGACTTCAGAGTGCTTGAGTAACCTGGTTTGATTTGTTTTGCAGAGCTAGCTTATACACATGTTGTGACTGAAAAATGTGACGTTTATAGCTTTGGCGTGGTAGCTCTAGAGATAATAATGGGAAGACATCCAGGAGACTTTATTGCTTCACTATCAACGCCTCCTGCTCAAAAATACTATGCTAACAGATTTATTTGATCCACGTCTTCCATCTCCCATGGATCAAGATATTACAGCGGAATTGGCTTTGATAGTGGAGTTGGCACTTGCATGTGTGCAATCCGACCCTGAACACCGTCCAACCATGCAACATGTCTCTCAAGACCTTCACACTTACAACGAACCTCTCCTCAGCCGTTGGATGAAATTTTGGCCTTAATTGATTGCACACAGATACTGGGATGGATAGATATCTTATTCTGAAATCCCAAGTATCAGCATAGTAGTCTGTGTTGTTGTACTCAACTCTGTTCAAGATGGAATAAAATCCTATATACACAGCCTATGGTGTTGCTCCCTCGCTTCACAAGATTCAGACATTGCTGAAATACATTTTGATGTATAAATAAATTCACCACTATAGAGTATAGACAGAAACCATTGAAATATAGGTCTTCTACCGATATTTTTTTTCAAAACTTCCTCCACCTTTCTTTTTTACCCAAAATCTTCTCTACGCCAGAAAGCAGTTCCCAACTTCCCATGTCCAACCCGAAGTCCTTCATAAACAAGTTTTCTTTCCATCAAGGTACTTCCAAGTTCCAACACTAAGTCTAAGCATCAGTATGACATTACTAGTGTTTCCTGTGACTGCACTAGGCCACAAATTTTCTTTCCATAAAGGTGCTGTTGGCTGAAAAATACGACATATATAGCTTTGGTGTGGTAGCTATAGAGCCAATAATGGGAAGACAATCCACCAGTCTTCATTGCTTCAATATCAATGCCTGGTGATAAAAAAATATATCTTATATATAATGCCAAAACCTGTTTTTTAGATTAGTTTCCGTATTTCCGGTTTTAGGCCAAAGTTTTAAATCTCAAGGGTACCGGAAAGTTGGACAGCCACTTACTGTTTTGCTCTTCACTAAATTGGTAAATAAATCTCACATAATTATAACCAGAAACAGACCGGCATCGCTTCGAGCACTTTACCCACTATAAAAAATAACTGTTCATCATATTCTTTCCAACTCTCATTCTAAATACAAGCCGTATCTTTAGTACTAGGACCTCATAACTTTATATTTTGTTTGTTGTATATGTATGTGCCACCATATCTGTACCCCCATAAACAATCAACGTTGGGTTGGGTACTATTATAGCGCCACCCACTACTATGTGCCAACGCCGCCCAAAATCAGGGCATGCTAAAAATCAAAATCGTGGCATGCCAGTGTCGCCTAATTTTATGGCGTGCGCCGCCTAATTTTATGGCGTGCCGTCTGCGCCCATTTTATGGCGTGTACCGCCTAATTTTATGGCGTGCCTACCGCCCAATTTTATGGCGTTATGCTTAATTTTATTTTACCATTTTATGCTGCTACCGCCTAATTTTTATGGCGTACCGCTGCCCAATTTTATATGCGCATTTTGCCCAATTTTATGGCGCGGCCATCAATTTTAATTTTATGGCGTGCTGTCGCTCAAAATTATGGCATCATAAGCTAGATATAGCGGTTCAGATTTAGAAAATATATTTGGCAAGATATGCTTCCATATTAAAACTTTACATAATTACGAGAATATTATGTAGCAATAAAGGAAATAATATTTATCATTATTATCCTATAAATACCCCATTTCCTCAAAACAAAGAACGACGCTCATTTGAGAGACTTGATTCTCGAGAACATTTGATATGTAGGCTGACCATTAAAGGTGCAATCTCAACAATTCATTGCAAACAACCTCCCTTACTTAAACCATGGGTGTGTTTGGGCGAAGTTTCTACCCAAACATAATTGGCGCCGTTCCCTGTGGTTCTTACCAACGAACTTTCGCCCACGTTCTTTTTTCCAAGATCCGTAATGGCAAAACAACAAGATCTCAACCGAGCAAGAACGCAAGATTACAACAAGAAGAAGAAAACAACTTACCCAACCCGAAGTTCTAACTAATCGGACCTTGATGAATCAACCCGGCCGCTCCAGATCGCAAGCTCGGAACCTTCAAACCTCTCGGTGCCACAACAACGTCGATCTAGACGCACACCCATTTCAGCTCTAATAACTCAAGATCTAGAGGCAAGCAAAGCGATTCGAGAGAATATGGAGATAGGAGATGAAGATGTGCCTTTAGAAGTGTTGTGTCGAGGTTTCAAGAGAGAAAGAATATATCAACTACTTGCGAAGCAACCGGACAAAGAGAAGCAAATCTGAAGGGATGACGGCCCGATCTTCACACCCAAGAAGAGCCCCGAGATCCGGTGAACAATGGAGGTATTCAACCGACTACAATTTAAGTACCTGTGACATCCCATCCATTGGACCCCGCCCCCGAAAGCATCATCAAATCACTCAAGGTCAAGCGGATATTCATCCCATTCAAGAAGGCGATCCGGATCTCAAAATACCAACAACACTAGGTGAAAGTGGTCATAACATGACAAGATCATTGAAGGTCGATCATTGCACATCAGAAAGGTGGACAACATCCACCATAAGACGTAATGCTAGACGCCAAGATCAGGACCTCCGAGACGAATTGCAACATGACCTTAGACATGGCTTGAATGCAGCAAACCGATACAGACAGGTTAACAAAGGTCACCCAGAAATGCACGGCGACACCAAAGAAGCGGCTCCCCAGTTCGACGCCTTAGCCCCTTTTTATCGGCATAGGTCTCGTACCCAAGGAACCAAACCAAATATAGAAGAAAGCAATAGTTGGGGGCGACAACAACGTGAGATGCAACGTGGTGAAATTACTCCTCAAATTGGGAATCTAGAAGTCACAGGCGCACCATTCACGGAACAACAAATCAAAGACATTGTCAAGAAAACAATAACCAATGTGGGTGTCGCCGATGCACGATGGAAAGACCTTTGCGATTGAAGCGAAGATGTCGCCGGAGATTTTCCCTAAAGATACAAAATGCAAGAGCATCGGGGAAGGATTCAAACAACCATAACTTCCACGTTCAAAGAAGGTGAGGTGACCAAGCGGTCATATTATGGAGTTTAAAAGTAGGCTAATTCTCCGGCCGAGATGACCCCCTCTTATGCAAACTTTTTCCATCTACGTTAAAGGAGAAGCTCTACGTTGGCTTTCCGGCCTTTGCCACCAATCAATCTATCGCCATTCCAGAATTAGCAAACCAGTTCACGATCGGTTTAAGCATAATTGGACACGCCCTAAGGATGTCAACATCTTGCTTAACACCAAGCAAACAAAAGGATGAAGGCGCAATCGCAAAGTTAAGAATTAAGTTTCCGTCAAGTACAAGCAGAGGTCACCGATGTCCCCGGACGTAATGATCATTCATGCATTCAAGGAAGGAGTTCATTTTGATAAAACAGAATCTACAACTCCCTTTATACGAGACCCCCACAATCAAAGTCCGATTTGTTTACATTAACGCATGGCAGTTCATTAATGTGGAGGAAGATGTTAGATCAAAAGCTTCCAGAGATAAAGACTTTTCGGAGTAAAGACTCAAACGAAGGTAAAAAAGGAAAACATAAGCAAAACATATCGGAAGGGCAACAAGAGAAATATGAAAAGGTTAACACAGTTTGTGAGGAAATGAAGCTCACTCCATTAAATGCCAAGTATGATGCGATATATGAGAAGATCAAGGGACGCAACTTACTTTTTCCTCCGATGCCCTTACCTGAACACACTAAGTTTAAACGTGACAAAAATCTTTGGTATCACTTCCACAATGATTTCGGTCATGAAACAGAAGAGTGCAGATCCCTCAAGGGAAAAATACAGAGACTAGTTGACAAGGGACAATTAGACGAGTTTTTGCTTTCAAAAACGGTGAAGCAAAATTTAGCAATGACTGGCCACAATGTCATACTAGCTGGTCATGCCAAAATCAATGACATTTCACGATCAAGGCAAAAGTGTGAACAACGAGCTAAGTTCGGTTTCTTGCGTGAATTTTATCACGTGAATAACATTGATTTTGTTGAAGAAATTCGCTTGAAACTTCTGAGCCCCGTCCCCTATGCTTTTAGTGATAGAGATCTAATTGGCGCCCATCATCCTCATTATGATGTCGTCGTCATCTCAACTTCGTTGGATTATGGCGTAAGTACAACAAGATCATGATAGATATTGGATGTTACAAGGCGTCGTTTTTTGCAAGGTTGCTACAAGAACATGAAATATATCGGAAAAATTTAATTATTGGCGGAAAAAATAATCCAATCATTGGGTTTCGGAACAACAACAACCCCGATGGGAAGAGTCTCTTTACCGGTCACGCTTAATGGACAAGTCAATCGACATTGAATTCCTTCGATGAATTGCAAATTTTACAATGCAATCCTAGGAAGGGATTGGCTCCACAAAGATGGGATAGTCTCTACATTTCACCAGGTAGTAAAGTTCCCATCTCTTGACAAAATTTGTAAGGTGCGCGGCGACCAGATGGCTTCCCACAGCTGTCACGAAAAGGTCTTGGAGGAATATCGTCAGTCGGATATGCGGGCACTACACCATAAGGGTCATTTACTAACAGCCCCCCTTTTCTATTTGTAACGGATATAATTGTTACCTACTTCCTAACGGACATAAGTGTTACCTATTGACTTATTCGTTACTATATCTTTATTTGTTTTTGAGATTATTTATTATTGATTTTACTAATATTATGTAATAATTATTTCCGTTAGGAAACCGTGATGGAAAATAAAATAAATTAAGAAGAAAAATAAATAAAAGGCAAAGGTGGTCAATAATTAAAGTTCCGCCCGATCAAATTCTTCAAGCTCGACTTTCTCGGTTCTTCAAAGTTTGGGTTCCGGATCTATCACTTGAAGATGTAGACTACATCTTTTAAAACCATAGGTGCGCTCCTCTCCTCTTCCTTAACTCTCTTAGAATCCTTGAGAAATCTGTTACTTTGTTGTTTTTCAATTTGGATTGTATGGTTTGATTGAGGAATTTAATGGAATGTAGGATTGAAGGAATTTTGTTATTAAATTTAGGGTTTTCTCTTGCGAAGATGTGTTATTATTATTATTTTTGTGATATGAGTTTTTGTTCGTAATTTTAGTTTACAAGTTGTTTGAAAAGATCAAAACTTTGTTACAACATGGCGTTGTCTAACTATATACTCCAGTTTCTATATAATCATGGTGATGTTTAACATATCACAAGTAATCATTGTGACAATTATCCAAAAGATATTATATTAAAAATTAAATATTGTGATAAAAATTAAATATTGAGAGAAACAGGTTTCACCTCGATTAAATTGGAAGGTGAAACCGTTTTCTTTTTATTTATTGTGTGTAACTTGAAAGATGGCTCCCAAGATGTCAAACATAAAGGTTTGAAGTAGAGAAGTTTAATGGGAAGAATAACTTTGGGATTTGGCAAGTCCAAGTAAAAGACATCCTCATCCAACAAGGTTTGCACAAGGCTTTTAAAGGGGATTAAATCTAAACAGTATGATGAGTAATGATGATTGGGAAGAGTTCGATCTTCAAGCTTGTTCATCAATCCGTTTATGTCTTGCTAATGAGGTTATGTAACACCCCAAAATCAATAAAGATTACGAGTGCTAATAAGATTACTTTCAACATTAAAATTTTAAATAAACCATCATATATTTTTTCTACAAAAAATCGTGGCAGAGTTTCCTTTGTATATTCAACATATCATATACCTAAACCCGTCAGAATCCAAAAAAAAATCAAAATAACCTAATATACATATATCAACCCTTCCAAGTTATATAACTTTACATAGTTTGAAAACCAAAACATATCTATATACAACGCAACCTAAATATATACAACCCCATCAAAACATATACACAACACCTTCCAAAAAAGATAAAGTATTGACTACACTACAACATATACATACAGGGAAAATAAAAGGTTAACTATAAACGGCTTCACTCCAAAGCTTCTACTCCTCGTCGCTCTACATACTCCACTAAACTCAGATCGACATCTTCGACAATTATATCCTAAAAAGGGAGATAGGGTGAACAAAAGTCCAAAAGAGGGAAGATACAACCGCTATTAATCATCATAAAAACATTTCACGATATATATAATATTCTAGTATAAGCTTAAACATTTAAATAACCAATTTAACCTTCATAGCAATATCTACCACAACCCCGAAAGTACATTCCACAAATCAAAACCACATTCTAATTAATTCACAGAGATAAATGGATGCCTTAAAAGTATGTGGGATTTTGGGATTACGTTTTTAAGAATGTTTTCATCTATTAGAAACCCCATAACCGCTTAAGAGATGTATTCCTTAACCATCCAATATAATTTTTGTTGCCGGACTAATACAAAGAATTATATATAAGGAATCGTGAGCCAACCCCTCTTCCAAACATCCCGAGTATCGATATACAAGTATTTAGAATAAACTATGGCCCACGACCTATTTAAACGACAAGCCCGCTGGCTAATTTAAATGACAAAGCCTCAGGCCAATTTAAATGGGTCTAGCCAATTTAAACGACAATGGCCCGCGCCTATTAAAAACATACAACCCAAGGCTAATTTAAATTACTTACACCCTTAATCAATACTTACCATTCTTCAATCCGTAATCATAACCGATAACTCAAAATATAGCAAGCTACACTATCAACTAACTTCCATCTCTAAAACCAATACCATATATAACCAATCATTCTACAACACACCAAACAATCACACGCGATCACATCAAAATATCATACAATATATATTTTCATAAATGACTAAGAGAAGTAATATCCACTCTACCTTCTACCAAGAACCTAAACCCAAGCCAAGTTAACTCAAGAACCACTAGTTCTCTTCCATTCCAAATCAATCAAATAAATATTGGTAACTAATATTAATCATTAAGTCATACTCTAAACTTACAAGAATTCTCTAGTTTCTAACCGTAATACCAAACACTACTACACTCTACATGATTTAAAATTCATCGACGACAATCAAATACACTCCCCTATTGTTAGCCTGCTCATATCCTCCATTCAATATAATCAACTAACACAATGAAAATTACAACTACTCACCTTCAAATTGTGTTTCTTCAAATACCTAACAAAACCCATGAAAAATCATGTCTAAACACTAAACAACTAAAGAATATTGTATGGTTCTCATAGTATAATGATAGGGTAGTGTTTAAATCATAAATTTACTCAAAATAATGCATTCTAGATGATAAGAAAAGAAGAAGAAGCAAAGATGACGGAAAATCAACAAACTTACCACTTAAAAGCTTTAAATTGGCCACCCAAATCAATACCAAAACCACCCTAATCACCTAGAGAACTTAATTCAATCATTTCAAAACAAAACCCTCTAAATTTTGTTTGAAAATCAAGTTTTCTTTGAATATCTAAATCGCTTTTAAAACAAAAAACTTTGTTTTCAGTAAAGGTTTTATGTTTATCTACTAACACTCTTAAACAAATAACATATTTATTATAAAGCCCTCCCTTTGTTTCAACTTAAGCAAATAAGCCCTCCCTTCTTTCTAAAAAAACCTTTTTCTATACTAACACTTTATTAAAATAATATATATATATACCTAACCAAAGCTAACACTCCAAATAAATTAATATTATATTAACAACTAATATCAATAGTAATAAAGATTAATCCACCCATAAACCTTGCATCATTACATTCTCCCCAACTTATAGAATTTCGCCCCCGAAATTTCCAACTAACCACCTTTAGCTTAAAAGTTCGGATATTGTGCCTCGCGATATCCTTCTTTTTCCCAAGTGGCTTCTTCAACATTATGGTGCTCCACAAGATTTTCACCAAAGGAATAACCCAGAACGTAATATCTTTCTCTACACGGTCACACTCAGACCGCCCTTCATAGGAAACATCCAAGCTTCTAAACGCAAGGACCCCGCCTATCACATGTGAAGATCCTGATAATACTTTCGCAGACCAGGACCCCTGATTCCATCTTCCTATACTTGTTGCTTGTAAACAACACATTCCATCAATAACGAAAAGTAAACAACGTTCGAGTTTGACTGTCATGCAGTCAAGCTTTCTAAATGAGAGTGAAGTACATTTCTATGAAGTCAAGATTATAAAAGTGGTACAAGAAATAAAATGAAAAATAAATCCCAAAAATGCTGCTCCCATCTTCAGAGATGAAGAGTCCATCAAGCCTTCCGCTTACTTAACATCTCATCCATCCTAGCTATCCATAGAAAGGAAATAAACTGTTTAACATCAGCAGCAAAATGACAGAAAATGTGATGAGCACGACAATACATCAGCTTGAAATCTATCACTCTTTGAGGATCTTTCGGCAACTCGATTATGTACACCATCTTCTCCCCTAATTTTACTGGAATACAATTCCACAATTAATATACTTGTATAGTGTGTTTATTAATCTTATTCACAAGGCAGTCAGTATGTGCCCTTCCAGTGGGCAAGTATATTCATGGAACAGGGTGGTTTTTGATTTTCTGCTTCATCCATATTTAGAGAAAAATGTCAAGGGGGGCACTAATGCAATCAGCACTTTTATGGTCCTTGGATCTACCATGTGGAATGCCTTGGTGGTGATCGAGATAGATCACAATCACTGTGATGTCATCATGAAAGTGGCGCCTAATCCCTTTCTCGATCTTTTTATATCATCATATCTCATCTCCCTCTTCTTTGCTGCCTCCTGAAGGGCAGCTCACCAATCGCTTTGCTATACCCTGGGCACATCATTTGTATGTCAATATTGGCTCATAATGTGATTTTAATCCATAATAAAGAGGATTTGGAATTTAGAGGAGAGGATGACCAACTAGTTTTAGAGGGACTTACAGCTCTTGGGTTTTGAAGACAATGTCTACAGCTGCATCACACTCAGTTGCTCCCAAAGGCCATCGGATGCAAATATCAAAAACAAGTCTTGCGGCATTAATTTTCTTATCTTGACAGAGGGTTCTGCTGTCATCACAGCTCGCTTCAAAGGAACTGGAGATCCAAACTGCTGGAAAAGAGGATCTCTGTGGAACTCTGGTTTCTTCAGATAGACATCGCCGATTGATCTTGATACCTAAAGAGAGAATCAAATGTTAAAAAAGAGGTGCAGGACACATGACTTTAAAGTATGGATACGCAAATAGACAATGATCGATAGTGATATATTCACTTGATATACATTATGTAAAGTCATACTGGATATCAAAAAGTCATGAAATCTTCACCACATAAAATTACAGTACACCGTATCAGCTCACTTTAACACGGAAAACACAGATAGAAAGAGCAAGCATCTAGAATCAATCAAATCAATAAATTTTATGTGTTTTCCTTATGCTTGGTATCAATCAAGTCAAGAATATAATATGACTTGAGAACTTACAAAGGCAGATGTGTACATGTAACCAAAAAGTCTACATGTACATCTCATGAACCTTTCATTTTATTTGATCCTCAAGTAAAGAGGCTAACATGTGACTCCTGAAAAGTATGATGATACACAAAGGAGAAAGTAACTGGAACAAGTGTTTGATGATTGACTCACAACTTCTAAGGATAAGAGAAGATCAGAGAATTCTTTTCAGCCAACAGTTAACAAAATAAAAGGGCATCAATAAAAGCAAAGATGTGTTTATGCTTGTCTACAGACATAATGAGAACCAAGAAACTATTTTGTAATACAAGTCATTGCTCAAAAGAATATTTTGCCCTTCGTTTTTGCTTTTGATTAGTTACAAAAGACTTCCAAACGCGATAAGGATATAACATTCCTTCTTTACAAAATCTTTACTTCAACCCTAAGCAAGTATTATCCAAACTTGCTTTCTAGTTAAGCTTCAGGTCGCCATAAAACAATTTTCCAAACTTCATCTTTATAACAGAGTCAGGAAAATTATTTATGAATAATGTTACTTGTAAGCATACGCAGGCAGCAAAGTAGCATGGTGATATACTGGTTCGCAGCAGCTAAGTGGGCAAAACTTACTAGTGATATCTTATAGAGACTGGGAAAAGCTGTAATTTAGGAGAAAAGTCATATAAAGCACAAAGCAATCATCTATTCCAATAATATTAGACATAGTTCAATATCAACTGGAACTTAAATGTGAACCACACGATCGAATCGAATTCTGCCACTCCTTAAAGTCGAAGTCCTCTGCTATAAAGGTATTACAATAAGTAGAATGTCAAATCAGAAAATTATAACAGCCATGGACATAAAGTAAAACTACAGCAAGGAAAAAATATATTGAAATGAAGAGCATAACAATAGAAAACAAATTGATACTCCATAGAAGAACATGCCTAAATCTATATCAGGAAAACTTGAACTCTCTCCACCCAAGAGTAGCTCAATAAGTTACATCTTAATTTGATGAAGTGCAATTTCTCCCAATGAACTGATGGCAACAAATTGATCATACCGTAGTAATGCATAAGCAATTATAGTATAAACAATAGACTCCCTCATAAAAATCAAGTCAGTAAACACTGAGAATCATGCATAACTGCCACTACTAATGTGAATATCTATACCTCAAATTGCATTTTGAACTAGTCAATCAGATAAATTCGTTCCAATCGGCTAAAATATGCATATCAATTATCAAGCAATCAACTACAAAGTAGGAAGCAGTTATACCTGAATAATACCCTTAATCCGCCAAACGCCTCGAGTATACACCACGACGTGCGCATCATCGGGATGTAAAGCCTCAACTTCCTTTCTTACTTCCTCAACAGCAACATTATGGTCAGTAGACAACCTTTCAGCCACAACTGGACTCCTCTTCCCTCCAGAAACTCTCCTTCCAAGAACTGCCCTCGAATCGCCAAGATTTGCCACATACAAAGTATCACCAGCAATAGCTCCAACCAAACAACAAGAACCAACAGACGCAATTTGAGGATGTGCCGTCCATGAATTCTTCACCAACTTCACAAATTCTTGCTCAGTTGCATCAAACGCTTTCTTTATAACATCTACTGACACGCCCCCTTGTTCTATAGCCATCTCTAAAACAAGAAAAAAAATTAAAAATCTGAACTTGACTAAAATTAGTTGGAGTCTTGGAGATAAAACAAAAGAACGAGAAAAGAAATAGTAGTTACTGTGAAGATGATGGAACAAATGATCGTTAATAAAGCGTGAAGCTTCGGGGCCACCATGACCATCATAGACACCAACATAGGTAACATTAGGTGAAGTAAAAACTTGACTTTGATCTTCAAGAGAAGAATTGGCTTGAACTACTGCAATTGAGTAATCACCAGAAGCATGTCGTTTTAAATCCATGTCCCATAATAGTCCATCTCCATTTTGACCAAAGCAGCTATCTAGTGGTTTTAAACAAGAACTCAACATCGTAATAAACTAATAACATAGAAGGAGATAAAAGATTATGTATAGAAAGATGATGAAGATTGAAAGAAAGAAAAAAGTGTGTGTTTGTGTGCTATGGAGAGAGAGAGAATGAGAAAAAAGACGTGAGCTTGTTGGGTAAGAAATGGTGGGAGAACTAAAAGAAGTCGTGGCCTCGTGTCAATGCCGCGTTAGAGGAAGCCGAGTGCTTTCTTCTCTTCACACACGCGTGTGAATCACACTGGGTTCTCCACTTTTCGAAAAAAAATAAAATAGATAATTATTTGTATTCATCTCTTTCTTTTAAAACGGAAAAATCTCATTTTAAACATTGGGATGAGGAGAATTACACGCAAGAAAATATAACATGGCTTATGTGTTATGCAAATTTAATTTGAGTAGAAATCAAGTGAATTTTCCAATGCGTTGATGTTTCTATCTAGAAATCTGATTGATGGAGAATTGGAGATTATATTAATGATTCCATTAGACGATTAGAACTAAAGTCTCTTCCAGCTTATAAAAAAAAAAGACAAGAAAACAGAGTCCACGAGCTAGGTGATTACAAAGTTGGAAGTATCAATTTACAAGTTTGTGGACTCACACATGCCACAGGGAGTGACTCTCAAGCAACAGAGATCAGAGAAAAAACAATTCTAGATGACATTTTTTTTTTTAATTAGTCACAAGGACCGGATACATAAAAAAGTCAAGTATACTTAGGTCAGGAAATTTGGTCGGATTTGACTCAAATCCGACCCGATTTGAATCTGAATAGTTTGGGTTTGGATCGATTTTCATATTCGTTTATTTATTCTGGTTGGGTTTAGATTTGGATATATTTTTTGGGTTTTTTTTGTATTTTTAGTGTTATTATCGAGTTGGTCGGGTTCGGATATAAAATTTCAGTTTTATTCAGATTCAAGTTCGGATTCGGATATAGCGTATCTGACTCGAGCCCGACCTGTTCTCTGCCCTAAGTATACTCTTGACGTTAAATTAAAAACAGTTCGGATAGATGAAAAGGTCCAGTATATCGATAATTTAATTAATAAAAGCGACCCGGCCACCCCAATCGAAATGATCTGGTGTATATAATATGAACAGTGATTGTTTATACTTCAACATAATATATGATTAGTAAAAACACATATTGAAGTATTAACAATCAATGTTTATACCTCAATATGTATGATCAATAATAACACTTATTGAAGTATGAGCAATCATTGTTCATACATCAGTATAAGGTATGAACTCTCATTATTCATAACAAAATGACAGAAAAGATAAACTCGGAAAAAATTTATTTCAAATCTAGATCATTTGTCTTTAAAGGTTTTCACTTGAAAATTAGTTTTTCGAGTTATTTTCACCCAAAATCTGTCCTTGAGAGTAATTAAAAAAAATCGTTGGTTTTCACTCGAAAATGGGCTTTAAAACCAATTTCTTGCACAACTTGATCAAACAAATATAAACGACACATTATGTTTTTTTTTGTTTGAATCAAATAGCTTGAGCATTAAGTATTTCTGTATAGATTTTTAAGCATACATAATTGCTTGCTTGAACTTTATAAGTTGCAATACTGTGTTCCCCTGAAAATAGAAAGTTGCATAACTGTGTGCTTCACCGATTTGGTGAGAGTGGTAATTCGTAGTTTCAACTTTCAGTTGAGTTCGGGCTAGACACAAACAAAAAAAATGTCTTTAAAAGAATGCTTGAATGCAAGAAAGGGACATTGATCAGAAAATTCTAAGAAACTTTTATCCCTATCGTGGAAAACTAACGCGTTCAGACTTCACACTCTAGACAATTTGATTCCTTAAAGTCGCTAAACTCAAAATTCCTTCTTCGGTTAGACCGGGCTGAGATTTTGATCAATACGCGTGTTTCTCCCTTTTACCCTAGAGGCCTAGACAAATATCTCTTAGTCAAAAACAACCCCAACTAATCTCATTTCATACACTGATACACCAAAGCGCCAACCAACTACTTGTTAGTTTAGACCGTTATGACGAGTGTAATAGTGTTGTATTGGAAATTTAGCGATTTAGAATGGGCGTTGTACGCAACAAATTCAGTGTCATTAGGATCACAAGGGTTAGTACTGGAGTAGGGGTTACAGTTGAGGTTTTTTATTAGTTCTTTATATTTTACAAGTGTTGAAAACAAGAGAGTGACATACAGGCATACAGCCATCTCACACTTTTCTGTTGTGAAGTCTTGGGAGTGTGGAATCATTACAAATCCTCGTCAAGGTTATTTATTAGTTTTAATTATAGGATGTGACAATTGATATGATTGTGGAGGCTTGAATTCGAGAAGGAGTCCGGCTATACAATAATCGAGTACTGGGATTCAATCCCGGTAGCTGTATTTGCACCCCGTGTCCATATATCACAGTACAAAATATTTATTAATATTTAATTTCTGGATATGTACGGTGGATATATTTCTGTTTTTAGAGATATTTGATATTATTTCATATATAAATATCATAAATATATCCAAATTATCAATAAATATCGTAGATATTGTAAATATTTTTTGATATATCATGATATATTATTTATATTTATTTGAAATATAATGGTAAATATTAAATAAAATTATTATATATATAAAATATCGTCAAATATCGCAAAATATTCCCAAATATCACAAATATCAATGAAATATTGCCAATATTTGCAATCATATATATCTCTGAACATATCGTGATATTTATATATCTTTTTAAAATGGAATAGATTTCCTCAAATATCGCGATATATCGGGATATTTTTGTACTTACGGGTCCATTTTATTAACTAGTCAACCATTAACTAGGACTGTCAATGAATCGGTTTGGGTTGGGTTATGAAAATCGAACCAACCGATAAGAAAATTGAGAATCAAACCGAACCGAATTGATAAGATATATTGTAATCTCGAAAATCGAATCGACCGAATCGAAAACTATAAAATCAATTAAATTTTAAATTAAATTAATCAATTTTAGCCACACAATTGATAAACATATACAAAATTAATCATAAATATTACTAAAATATTATTTTATTGGTTTGGGTTCATATCGGTTCGGTGGAGAACAAATTCAAAACCAAACTAATATCTTATATCGATTCGGGTTTGATTTCAAATCGGTGGAGGACAAACAAAATTATCAAAACCCAAACCATTTTTATCGGTTTGATTCGGATCGGTTATCGATTATCAAAACCCATTGACAAATCCTACCGTTAACTCTCCATTATTTCCCATATTTTTTTTACACTATTTATTTTTTATCTTAATTAAGAAATAAAACCCCACAAAACAAAATACCCAAAGCCCACTTCGTCTTCTTCCTTCCTTGTGCAAATACAACATGTCACCTTACATAGAAATGTTATCGAAATCTAAAAATCTGAAATATTACTAAAGAGCTTAAATTTTTTTGACAATAATGTAGTATTTATGAAGAAGAAAAATTCTAACTACATCCCAATTTGTTTGGGACTTAGATATGTTTAATAACACTCAACTCAAAGTCAAATTTAAGTTGTATTAGAGCATTATCAATGATTGTTAAAATCGATTTAATGTGACAATTGACAAAAATTGGCAATTTTTAGATCTCAATGCATTGTCAAAATACCGATTTTTATTTTAACAATTATCAAATCAAACGGTGAAACCAAATTAGCGAGAAATATAGAAATGAGTTGCACGTGACAAGTTTTGCCGTCCATATATATATATATATATATATATATATATATATATATATATATATATATATATTAAAAAATTAAAATTGCTTGATTTTGGATGTGGGGCCTAAGAAATTGGAATGGGACAAGTTTTGCCGTCCATAACTTTTAAATTTTTTTTAAATAAAAAATAAAATAACAAATTAAAACGGTTGGATTTTTTTGGCCCAAACGGTTGGAACAGGACAGCGATTCCCGTCCGAAATAGAAACCCCAAATTTTGTCCAAATGCGTTGGTAGTTGACACATTTTAACAATTTAGATCGATGAAAAAAAACTGATGTGTCACAAAAAAATTTAACACTGTGTTCATAATGCTCTTAACTGTTGAGAAGTTTTGCCATAATATTAGGATCCAACAGAGATTGTCTACAGCAGGCGTTGCGTGTATTGACCTTATTAGTCTAGCTAGTAAGGTTTATCCTCTTACTAACTTGGTTTTTGAATTTTGGAGGGAGATCAACTTTATTGGGGTTTGAGAGGCGAAGCTGGGACTTTGGGTTTTAGGAGAGGAAGACGAAGGCAGGCTTAACTTTTGATATTTTTAAGAAAATAAAAAAGAGAAAGAAAAACTTAATAAATGAGCATCCCACGGTTATTGCACAGGTGGACCCTTACAGAACTCTTGCGTTTGCCGTTAAGATAGACAACCAATTGAATAAAGAATATTTTAGGAGAATCTGTTATTTTTTTTTTGATAAACGATACTTTCTTTATTTACTTACTGATTAATCGTTCAGTACAAAGTCCTTGAACATCCGCTCTTATAGAGCTTAATACAAAAGCAGGTGGATGAGACCACCAGAACGAAGAGAACTCATTTAACAAGGGTTGAATCACTTCCGGTATATTATCTTGATGAGGGATTGGATTGGTCATCCAATCAGCACTGGCAGCTTGTGTCGACGCATGTCGAGCAAAAGTATCAGCGACACAGTTCGCTTCTCTATAGTTCCAAACCATCCTTGTATGCCTGAATCCCTTCAATAGTTGTTTGATGTCTTCTATTAGAGCTATGACAGATGAAGGTGATTCTTCTTTCTCACCAATTATTGCTTTATGAAGGAAGGATGAGTCCACTTCAATGATGATGTGATCGAGTTCTAACTTCTTTGCTACCAACAATCCCATTCTAAGTGCATAGCATTCCATCAATATGGCATTAGCTCGCTTGAAAGGTGTTGCAAATCCATAAATAAAACCACCATATTCATTTAAGTAATACTCCACCCGCTCTCAAATTGCCCCGGACAACCTAAAAGGAGACTCCATCTCAGATTCAATTTCAACCACCCGCTAGGAGGAAATTGCCAAATTATTGAAATCGCTACTTTGGCTATCTCACTCTCACGGCTAAAGTAGTACTATCTTCATCTTTGAATTTGAGCATAGATTTAACTTTGTACAGAAAATGCATTATGTTCGTGATCCTTTGACTGAATCGAAATGAATTTCTTGCTAACCAAATACACCAAAAACTATTGCAAATTTTTTAACCAAATCTTGGTCTACCTGATATTCCTTGCACTTGTAGATGACCTCCTCAATCCATTGTTTGAAAGTTATGAAATTTGTTCCATATATTATGGAGTGTAAGTCAGAACCAAACCATAGAGCTCTTGCAAAAGGGCATCCAATGAACAAATGATGTAATGATTCTTCTTCATGTCGGCATAAAAAGCATTCTTGATCCACATGGAAATGATGCCTTAATAGGAAATCTGAAGTAGGAATTACCTCTTGCTCTCCTTGCCACATACAAGCGATTTTTTGTATGCAACCTTACATTTCGGATAGAAGCAAAAATCTTTTTATTGTGGTACTTTTGAGGGGTCAATCCAACCTTGAAGCATCCGATAAGCAGATTTAATCAGTATAGCATCCTTTATGGTGTGGAGCCCAATATCGGGAGTCTTGAGTTGCATGAATCTTGTTGGGATAGTCAAAATCCGATCTGCATATTCCATCGGCCGATCTTGTCTAACTAATTGAGTATTCCATCCATCGATTGCCCGGGGATCAATGAAATCAGCAACTCTATCTAAAATGCAATTGTAAGGTTTTTGAATCAAAGGAAGTTCCAACGGTGTTCCAGTGACCCATGCTTCCAACCATGCTCGAACAGATAATCCATCTCCACGCGCCAAGCAACACCAAAAGATAATAGATTCCTCGATTATGCATCACTTTCCAAGTCAAGACGCATTTGAACTCTCGGACATCTAGCTCGCCAAAAATCAACATTAGGAAAATATTTGTCTTTCATGTATTTTGCCCAAAGCGAAGTTTTGATGCAAAAGATCCCATGCCTTCTTACCAAGGAGTGCAAGGTTCTCGAATATCAAGATTTTTACCCCAAGTCCTCCCGCATTAACGGGGTACAAGCTAAATCCCATGAAAAAATAATGCATTTTCGCTCCGCTATATCATGTCCCCATAAAAAAGATCTTCTATACTTATCTAACTGATCAATCAGTTCATATGGTAGTTTGATACATGACATAATGTGAGAAGGAAGAGCAGAAAGAACCGAGTTAATTAGAGTTAACCTTCCTCCTTTACTCAGTAAAATAGTTTTCCACTTGGCCAGTCTATCTCTGAACCTTTGCACCAAAGGTTGAAACTTATCTTGATGAGCCCGTCCGAGGACAGATGGAACACCAAGATAGCTTGGAAAATGATGAGTTGTTGGAACTTTGAAGATCTTGAACATGAGTTTTGCAAACTTTGGATGTAACTTCTTGTGATGAATGAATTGTGACTTTGACCGATTAATTGATCGACCAAGAGAATAAAGACAATACTCTTCAAGCACCTTGTTTATATCAACAGCTTGCTTCAAATCCGTTTTGCCATATATAATGATATCATCATCATACATCAAATGTGTGAGAGGTTGACAATTCCTTGCAAGTTTGATACCATCATAATCAGAATTTGATTGAAGCTCCAAAAGTTTTAAAGACAAAACTTCAGCACAGATTATGAACAAATAAGGTGACATTGGGTCACCTTGTCTGATTCCACGAGTAGGGCAGAAATAACCGAACGGTGATCCATTTAATAGAACTGAATAGGAAACAGATTTGACACAAAACATGATTTTTCTGACAAAAGTTTCATCAAAACCAAAAGCTCTCAAGACTTTTTGGAGAAAACCCCATTCAAGTTTGTCATAAGCTTTTTGTAGGTCTAATTTGAGAGCAAAGTAATTCGCTTTCAGATTGTATTTTGATCTAATTGTATGAAAGGCTTCATGAGTGAGGGAGGGCATTATCATGGAGTGAACGATTGGGTAGAAATGCAGATTGGTGAGGGCTTATAATTTTCAAGAGAATGGGTCTCATTCGATTAACAAGGATTTTGGAAATGAGTTTGTACACTACATTAGTTAAACTTATCGGTCGGAAATGATCAGGTGAGATGGGATTATTTGTTTTGGGAATAAGGACTATATGAGTGTGGTTGATTTCTTTAGAGAAAGCTCCATTGTTAAAAAGTTTTGAACCAAGTCAAGTACTTTTGGTCCTACCTCATTCCAATAATTTTGAAAAAGCGATTGCTGAAAACCATCCGGTAGGGAGCTTTTAATGATCCCATATGGTTTAAAGCCTCGAAGACTTCGGAATCTTGAACTGGTCTCAGTAGACATTCATTATCTTCATCAGAAACAAGCTGAGGGATAACATCAAAGTAACTTCCAGGGAGATCATCCACAGTGGAGGAGAAAAGATCAGAAAAGTAGTTCACAAAGCAGTTACCAATGTCCTCCCTTTGCTGGTGTGTCGTGCCGTTCAAGTCTTTAATTTGGGAAATGTTTGCCCGATGTCTTCTCTTAATCACCAAAGTATGAAAATATTTGGTGTTTATTTCTCCCAACTTCCACCAATCCTGTCTTGACTTTTGATGCCAGTGCATTTCTTAGAGTTGCAGCAGATGATCATATTGAATTAAAAGCTCCCTGCTCTTTTCTCGATACTTGACTCAGTAGGCATAATACACATCGTGATTATGTTCTTGCAGTTGCTTGAGTTGATTATCAATCTCCTTCATTTGGGTTTGTAGGTAGCCAAACTCTTTTTGATTCCATTTGAGTAGTTCCCTTCTACAAAGCGTCAGATTTCGACAAAAGGCATAAGAGCTCGAACCATCAAACTCTATTTGCATAGCAGCCTTAATCACCTCCTTACATGTAGGATCCGTTGTCCACATTGATTCAAATCTAAATGGCCTTTTTAACTTTGACTTCTTAGGGTGAAGTTGGACCAGCAAAATCTTATGATCAGAATGGATTGTCGAAATATGTATAACTTGTGCCTCTGCAAAACTTGTCCTCCAAAATGGGTTGCATAAGACTCGATCCAGTCTCTGGTACATTCTGCTCAGACCTTCCTGTCCATTACACCAAGTAAATATATTCCCAACATAGCCCACATCAATGAGGCCGCAGTTATAAACCATCTCCTGGAACGCATCTATATGTGATTTTTTCGGGTCTGGTCTACCTCCCCATCTTTCCTCATGGCACATAATTGAATTAAAATCTCCCAAACAGACCTAAGGCTTTTGAGCATTTGGTTGGAGTTGATTGAGCATACTCCATTGAGTGCGCTTTATTCTCATCTTAGTACTAGTATACACACGAGGAAAAGTACCACTCCAAACCACTTACTCCATTCGGTTCAAAGATGGATGATCCATGAATCGAGTACGTAATATTAACTTTTAGATTAGAATCCCAATAATAGCCAAAGCCCACCGTAATGCCCAACCGCTGGAATTACAAAATACCTATAGTCACCGCCTAGACTCCTTATAACACCTACAGACTTATTGTAAGAAGCCGAGTTTCGCATAAGAAAATCAATATAGGTCTCTCCTTTCTAATATGATCCTTAAGCGCTTAACCATCGAAAAGATCGACCAACACCTCGGACAGTTCCGGTGATGATACTCATGCCTCCCGGAGGCTCGGCTGCTGGTCGATAAAACTAGCCTCTGTTCTTCTTTTCTTACCAAAAGTTGATGCTTGAGTAGAGTTTCCTTCTAAAGAGATGTGAAGCACACGCCCTACTAATTCTCTAAATGAGTCTCCAACATCAAAAAATGATTCCTTTACTAAACACTCTATTACTCAATTCAGTCCATCCTGTCATTGCAACACACTCAAAACCAACACCGTAAACCAATAATCAAGAATTTAAACCAATCATGCAATATTTAAGCAATCGCTAATAAATTGTCCAATCGGGATGAACGAACAACCAAAAAAACAGGATCTTCGACCGATTTAAGCTACCAATATCATATCAATCAAATCCCAACCTATAACATAAAGTCCTCAAAATAACGACCTCTTTGCCTCGCCGAAATTTCAAGTAAATGACATCGATAGCTAGTTAAACTCGCCGAAATCCATGAAATCACTTTGTCACCACCGTTCACGACAACGCCACATAGAACTAAAACCACGGTTTGCCCTAAACATCCCGTCAGATTGATTCTCACTCTGTAAAACTGGAGAAGGTGAATTGGAGAAGGTGAATAAACTGGAGAAGGTGAATTGGAGAAGGAGAATCTGTTATTGAGAACAACAATATGTATGCATAATGGTTAATGCGCAGAAATGAAAACATTGATAAAATGGTTAGGCCTATACGTTTAATTGTAGGCCGAAAAATTGATGTTGGGATGGGAAAAAAACACAGACAAACAAAAATGGGTAGATTTTCCTCTCCTGGTAAGCAAGAAAATGGTCTACCTGGTGATTCCATAGTTCGGGATTTCGGAATTCTCGGAATTTCGGTAAATCTAAAAACCGAAATCCAGTAAATTTCGATACTATAGAATTTGGAATTTGGAATTCTTTCGGAATTTCAATTATTTCGACACTATATTTAAAATTTTGATTTTTTGAAAAACCGAAATTCCGAGCGGAATTCCGGAATTTCGTTCAGAATCATAAACTATAGGTGATTCCAAGTGATTCAATAAAATCTTCCGAAAAGTAACAAGCTAATAAGTAATAAGGGCATTTCTAAAGGGTTTTAGTACTTATAAAACAAAAGTATTAAACATTTAAAAGAGCAGATGAAAGATTGAAACTTGAAAATGTTACAAATACATGTAAACACAAACATCCATTTGAAGAATTGGGGGTAGGGATGGGAATTTGGCCTTAACGACCCTAATTCGGCCCTGACCGACCACTACAAGAAAACAGACTATTAGCCACGGTCCAAAACCGTGGGAAAAGCATTTTTCCCACGGTTTTGGACCGTCGCAGGACCGTGGGCTTTTTGTGCGTCGGAAATGATCTACCCACAGTCATGACCGTGGGAAAAAGTTAGTTTTTCCTACAGTTTTAGACCGTGGGAAAAGGTTACTTTTTCCTACGGTTTTAGACCGTGGAAAATAACATTTTGGCGACAGTTCTAGACCGTGGCAAAGTTCTTTTTTTTTAAAAAAAAAAAAATAATATTTTAATTCTTGGGTCAGTTCACCGCAATCAATAGAAACGTACCAATCACCTAACAAAACTCCCATAACAATCCTACACCACAAAATCACCATTTCCATTCATCCTAAAAAATAGAATTCCATTGACTAAATCATACAATCAAAACCTAACTAATGCTAAAAATATTTACGACTAAACCGTATTTTTGTTCTCATTCTTCATGAAATGAAAGACAAATAATGTAAACAAGAAAGAATTCTTCGAAGAACAGGTAGACAACCCTTGGGCAAAAGTGCTTTCTTTGTTCTTCTGCCATTCTTCCGCCATCGTAAACTCATGTGAACTTCTCCAAGTGCTACAATGTCGATCCTAAAATCTGTCATAGTTCAACACTAAAGTATAAGAACTTAATTAGTACGCCAAATACAAACACATAGATGTCTTGACTATGCCAAATCATCATAATATCCAAGATACCAAGAAAATAACGTGAACTAATATGGGAACGTTATTAAAATCGATAAGAATAACTTTAGTTACAAGACATGAATAAAAATCTAATGTAACTAATATCCAACCCAACTCAGTAGGTATTTGAAGCATTAATAAAAATAAACTGAAATAGAAAACTGGGCTTAATATACATGGCTAGCAGCATCTAGTGCATGGCTGCTACATAGCTATGTAAGACTGAACAAGTTCAACAACCCTTAATGTATTGCTAAAGCTATTCCCAACAACTTGTTGCAAGGAAAAAGTTTTACTAAAACTAACATTTACAAAGTATGAAATTAAATCTAAGACAGCACTCACCCTATTTGAGATCAAAATGATTTCTAAATGTGCTACGCTAGTGTTGTGGAAGCCTTGTAAGTAGCAGTAAGTAATAAAGGGCTCTATGCCTACCAAAGTAAAGTATGCAAATTGTGGTGGAATTAAAACAAGGCACGTAAGCAACTCAAAATGCGCTGGTAGGTTGGGAGCACATATGACTACATGAAAAACTCAATAAATGGTTGACAAAATCCAAGCACAAAGTACAAGATCTTTCTCAGAATCCAAGCATGGATGGTTACACTTCTAGTAGATGGAATGCCATCCCAATTCTCATATATGTAGAGAGCGGAAGAGAAATTAGAAAGATACTAACGGGAAAAAACACACACACACAATCTGAAATCTACTTACCATAAGACTCAACAAACAAAACCCCACACTAAGGTTTTGATTCTCAAGGCAGTTGTACACTTGTACCATCAGGCAAATTATGCATCGATTACATTGAGAAACTAACAAGGGAGGGGATAAAGTGTCTATGGAAAATTAAAATGGTAAGGGTACCCTTTGTCAAGTCAGTCCCTTGCATGAAAGGCAAGGCCCATCATTTTTTTACGTAAGAGAATAGAACATGAATATATGACTGATTAAAAAGAACTTCTACATGTAATGAAAGGAAATAAACTATGAGAAATCAATTGTTTATGGAAATATATATATGTTCACTGCCAACTACAAGTAATTCAGTAAATAAAGGTAAATATCATGCATAATTAATGAAAACAAACTACTAAAGTTTCAAATGTCTAACCGCGACAATTTGGATGAGGTCGACACCAGATTAGTCCACCTTTGTCTAACCTTCACTATATGTTCTAGAAGCTATGACCATGCTATGATAGAAGCTTATAACTACTTCACCAGCAAGGGCATACTAAGGTACATATTTTAACAGGATAATCTGTGAATATGCCAAAGAGCTGAGATACATATTTTCATTCTCACCGTGGAGATCTTGGTGGCCGCCGACATCGATTATCCTGCATAATCAAGTTTTAAAAGTGTTAAACAGGAAATTGAATGTTGAAATTATACTAAAGTAAGGATAAGAAAGAGAGAAAAGAAAATGCAATTACGAGAACGCCATACCATGGTTGGCTTATGTGAGACTTCTATAGAATTGAAATGAGAATGAGTTGGTTGATTCTCCTGAATTGATGGACCAAGCGTTCCTTCCCATCATTGTAGAAGATCCTCCGTGTCAAGACTAGAAGGAGATTGATGTCGAGATTTAAAACTTAATTTGGTTTACATGTTCATCAGATCGCTAGTTAGATTACCTAGGTAAAAGCAAGATTACTAGTTACAACTTTCGTGCCCATCTTGAAAAATTTAAACTGAAGGAAGATTAATATATAAATTATAAAAGCTCAATAGCTAGGTTGTAGAAAGTATAGGTGAGAATTGTTGGATACTTTATTGCAAGATTGGCCGATAAATTAAGGAAAAAGTTGGATGAAACCGCATACATTCAAGAGGAGAAGTCAAATAATCAACGTAAATAGCCAAGGACTTGTCCCGAATAAGGCATTTAACCGATCAACACTTTTTCTAATGGCTATCCGAAGCCTTAAAACACAATGTTATAGAATGGGCTTGACTCGAGGGAAACACAATGTTCATGGCAAACCGTAACATTTAGTGCAAAACCTTCCCCGTAGGTTAGTCCTATGAATAGCTCAACCAATTTGCTTCATGATTTCCAAGGGCGTGGAGACATTTACTAACAAATGACTCTATTTTCAAACAAAAAATATATAAATGACCACAAACCGATGGAAAGATTGACAAAGCCAACATTTTTTAAAACCCAATTTGATAAAACCGATACATAAGGTGAAATTGGGCACTCACTTACCACTCTAAAGCCCTAATGCACAAAATTTCAAAACATTCACACACTACTACCTTGGAAATTATCAAAATCAATAGGGAAAATGAGCAACAAAGTACCTCTATCATTTGTTAATAGCATCAAAATTCTATCTTTAAACAAGCTTCCAAAGAAGAACACGATGACTCAATTTTCGAGCATATCTTGTAAATCCAAAACGCCAAAAAAAAATAACACTAAATAAAAAAATGTCGTAAATAAGAGGAAACCCTAGTTTGGAGAAAGAGAGAAGAAAGTTTTCGTTGGTGTTGCACAAGGTTGAAGGACAACGATGAGAACCCTGGAAGACTTCAAGAGACTATTCATTGTTTGTGAGTTTGTGTTTTTTTTTTTTTTTAAATTTTTGAACTATTATTGAATGGATCTGTTCCTACGGCTTGCAGTGGTGTAAAGTAACTTTAAGCCGTGGGCAGCCTTTCACACATGAATCCAACGGCTAAAATTGTCCAAGCAGCTACGGCCTAATTTGTGGCATAACCGTAAACCCTAAACCCTAAACCCTAAATTGACCCGACCCTAAATCCTATAAAGCCCTCACAACTAAAGCCCTCACAGAGTTTAGGACAGGGCCGACCCGGCCCGGCACTAATGCCTTCTAGGGCAAGGCTAGGGCTAAGGTCTAAAACATAGGCCCGACCCTAATTCATCCCTGATCAGCCCGGCCCTATTTCACACTTTCACTATAAATACACGTACCATAATTGTCTAACTCTTTGTTAAATATTTTCAATTAAAATAACATTGTTTTTTGTAATTTATCATTTACACCCAAGTGGTACTTCCAATAACTTGTCTTATATAACAAAAACTTGTCAACTTAGCAGTTATAAAGAACAATGAGCACTAGCCTAATAAAAAATAAGACTTTATTCCTTTGATCATCAAGTCAAACTCTAGAACTTATTATTCTCAATTTCTTTTCCCACTTACTTCTTATAAATTATATTTTTATTCACATCCAAGCCAAGTCTAGAACTAAAGGTTTCCTTCCACACCATTAAAGTGAAATACATAGCAGACATTTGTAACATAGAAACCAAAAAATAACTTTTGTCAGAAAAATGACATTTGTAATCTTAAACCTTTCTCCATCACTTGTTCAAAAGCCAATATTTTAATTTCCACATATAAAGCTTGAATTATTTTTAAATTAGAAAAAATGTAAATATTATATTTGTTTGAATCTATTATGGAAATAATTTATAATATTGGAAACAGTTTAACAATTTTCCTGACCCTTAACGAAAGCTATTCTATTTCTTCTTTATATCTATTACTTCTTCATTTAAAATGATAATATAATTATTTGTCTATGTATTTCAATGTTAAATGTAATTTTAGTGAGGTTTGGGTACAAGAAAAAACAAATTTCGAACTCTCGATGTACTTCAGTTCATTAGATTGTGGATGTGCATTTTAAATTATTGGACTTATGGAGGCTATTACTAGATTGGTGGGACTTTGAGTTTGTAGATCATTGTACATTTTTGTAATATAAATGAGTTTTAAAATTGATGTAGTAAAAAAAAGAAAATATATAGTCTCAGCCCTAAAACCTTTAAATAAGGTCAGGATTTGATATTTAGACTTATGACTCGGCCCGACTTGATTCTATACTGACTTTAGAATCGGACCGACCCAACCTTAATATATGAAGGACTTTAAAAATTTAGGGTCGGGCTAGCCTGACCCAGCCCATTGCCCACCCCTAATTGGGGGTGGGGTTGTTTCTTAAATAATACATGCATCCAAAATGGTAGAAAAGGATGTCCAATAACGGCATATTCCACCATAACAATGATTCAATGACCCTACAATTACGCATGAGGTGGTCAGTCAATCCAAACTAAAGACTTGCCTTTCACACATCCGTTCGTGATTTCGAGCGGAATTATTCCATCATATATCTCAGTTTTTTTGAAGAAATTAAAATAATAATTTAAGGGTAGAAAAATACAAATTCTAAATTTTGCTTGGAATATTGTGGAATTCTGATTTATGGAGTTGTCGGAATTCTGACAATTCAAAAATCCTAAACTTTGTTTTTACATGGGCGTAACTTTATGCTCTTTAATATTTTTTTTGTTAGCTTTTCCGGCATGACACCCTTTGCCAATGTTTGCAATTTCATTTGGAATTTTGATATTTTTTTATTGTTTTTTCAAAAATCAAAACGGCATTGAAATCACAATGTAGTGTCAAAATTCCAGGCCAGTATCATGATGAAAATCTTCCTAATTTTTAGAGCTGTCAGAATACTAACAATTCCAAAACCCTGGATTATGACTTCTGAATAATAATGAGATAATGCAATGACTATTATATTTGCACATCTATGGAACTATGGAAGTAATCACAAACAAATTTATGTAATTAGTCTTTGTGCGCTTGAGGCACTGACACAACACAGTTCAATTACTTCAATCTAGCTAGTAAATTCGGAAACCATGCCTACAAACTATGTTCCCATCAGAACAGCTGTTAGAAAAATGATTTGCTCAAATCCATTTAAATATGAATGAGTAGTTTGTCTCCAAAGTTACCCCACTTAAGATTAAATGAGTTTTTTCTTGAAACAGTACGTAATGTGAGAAAAACCTTTTCAAAATGATGCATTTGTTTGAAGCTTGGTGCATTATGCGAAAAGGTCGCGATCTTCGAAATATATACCTTTGGTTTGAAACTTGATTGCATCATGCCGAAAAGGTAAACTTTTCGAAATAGGCATCGGTTGAAAATGATCTTATATGCGAAATGGTGTGTCCTTTTCGAAACATGTGACTTTTCAAAGAGTTGCTTACTTTTTCCCAAAGAGTCACCGTTTTGTTTGAAAGGCACCACTCACCTATAAATAGTGGATGAATTTGGAAAAAAAGGATACCGGATCACCACGAGTTATGATCTTTCTCTTCTCCATATTTCTTAGTCAAATACTATGTTGTGTTATTTGAAGTCCATAGAATTGAAGTGCTAGCTTTCATAGAAGGAAATCCGTTCTATCTTGGGAGATAGTTTCCATCAACCTTCAAGCAACCGTGAGGGGAAAATCATCATAAGGACATAGTGTATCTACACTAGGCTCGGATTTAATTAAGAAGTACAAGACACTTACAAGACAAAAGGTTTGTATAGTTTGGTAATTGGTAAAGAGTAAGTACAATTAAGTTGTATATTCCTAACAACTTAAGACATATTTTTTTTCTTCTTCTTCTTTTACCGAGCGAATTTGTTTGTTTTTCTTTTTCTTTTGGTTTAAGGAAATAACAAAGTGTAGTTATATTTCGAATATGGCAACACCACTAGTTACTCCCCGCATTATCGTTCCTACTTGCTATTTCCCATTATGTTCCTCATGGGGAGAAGCCCGAAAAGTTTAATGGAACCGATTTCAAGCTACCGGCAACATAAGATGCTCTTCTATCCGACTACCCCGAACTTGGCAAGGTTTCTATGGGATAAGGCTCCGATGTAAGCCCCGATGAAACCGAGCAAGGAGAAGGTTTTAGCCAAGGATGCTTGGTTTCATGTCGATTTCTTGTGTAGAAATTACGTGCTTAGTGGGTTGGTGACTCATTATACATTGTGTATAGTGTGTTCAAGAGGCGCTAAGGAACTTTGGGAATCGTTGGACAAGAAATACAAGAGTGAAGATTTGGCATGAAGAAATTCATAGTTGGCGATTTCTTGATTTCAAAATGACGGATAGTAAGACCGCCATAAGCCAAGTCCAAGAACTTCAAGTAATCCTCCATGATGTCATTCTTTGAAGGAATGACCCTAGGAGAATCTTTCCAAGTGGTCGCAATGATTGAGAAATTACCACCATCTTGGAAGGATTTTAAGAACTATCTTAAGCATAAACGCAAAGATATGAATCTTGAAGAAACCGATTGTCCGCCTAAGGATAGAGGAAGATAACCGCCTATCCGAGAAGAAGGGCAAAGGATCCCATGGTGGCAAAGGCCAATGTTGTGAAAGGATCAAGTGCTAAGGAAAGAGGAAGCACCAAGACAAAGCTCAAGGTGAAGAGTAGTAGCACGCCTACTAAGTTCAAGCGGCAAGTGCTACAATTGTGGGAAAATTTGGACATAAGGCAAGTGAATGTCGCAAGCCAAAAAAGATAAGAAGCAAAAGATGAAAGCCAATGTGACAATGGACACGCTTTCTAACAATGTTAATGACATGAACCTATCTCTGCTGTGGTTTCGGGAATGTCTCATGATTGGAAATGAAAGGGAATGGTGGGTGGATACCGGTGCTACTCGCCACATATGCTCCAACAAGTCGATGTTCACCACTTATTATCTTTGTGGAAAAGGAAGAACAACTCTTTATGGGAAACTCTTCTACGCCCAAGGTTGAAGGCAAAAGAAAAGTGGTGGTGATGAGGTTGACTTCGGAAAGGAACTAACTCGAATGAGGTGCTCTATGTGCCCGACATTCGCAAGAACTTGGTTTCGGGTTCTTGAAAGCAAGAATGGCTTTAAGTTAGTCTTTGTTTTCGATAAATTTGTACTAACTAAGAATGATGTATTCGTGGAAAGGGCTATCTTCGGGGATGGGTTCTTTAGGATGTCTTGTTTTACTATTAAGCCAAAAAAGCCAATAAAGTTGAATATTCATTTTACTTGATTGAGTCTTCACATGTATAGCATGGTAGATTAGGACATGTTAATTATGATACTTTGCGTAGATTAATTAATTTGGACTATATACCAAAATTAAAAATAGAACCACACCATAAATGTGAAACTTGTGTAGAATCCAAGTTGACAAGATCATCCTTTCATTCCATTGAATGAAGTACTGAACCTCTAGACTTAATACACACAGATATATGTGATCTTAAGTACGTGCAGACTAGAGGTGGTAAAAAGTATTTCATTACTTTTATTGACGATAACACTAGATATAGTTATGTTTACTTGTTGAGAAGTAAAAATGAGGCAATTGAAGTGTTCAAGCATTATAAAAATGAAGTTGAAAATCAACTAAGCAAAAAGATTAAGGCTATAAGGAGTGATAGAGGAGGTGAATATGAATCACCTTTTGAAGGTTTCTATTCTGAACATGGAATCATTCATCAAACTACGGCTCCTTATTCACCTCAATCAAACGGTATTGCGTAATCCAAAACCGAACTCTAAAAGAGATGATGAACGCTATGTTGTTAAGTTTCGGGTTTGCCCTGAATTTGTGGGGTAAGCTTTGCTTTCTCGCCAATTACATTCTCAACAAGATTCCTAACAAGAAGACGCTTTAAAACACCATACCAATTGTGGAAAGGTCATCGACTTCCTACCTAATTCTTAAAAGTGTGGGGGTGTCTTGCTAAAGTGGAAGTCCCTAAACCTAAGAAGGTGAAGATAGGACCCAAGACTATTGATTGTGTATTCATTGGATATGCAAACAATAGTAGTGCATATATTTTTTTCGGTTCATAAATCGAGATTCAAGATATACATGTTAATACAATTATAGAGTCAAGGAATGCTTCATTCTTTGAAAAGACGTTTCCGTGATAACATGTGTATAGAGTCAAGTTCAACAAAGAGAACTTTAGATGCTACAACTAGTAACCATCCTACACAAAGCTTAAATTGAGGAGGAACCTAGACGTAGTAAAAGGTCAAGGACGCCAACGTCTTTTGGACCTGATTTTCTAACATACTTGTTGGAAAATAATCCTCAAACGTTCAAGGAGGCAATGTCATCTCCGAAGCTACTTATTGGAAAGAAGCAATAAATAGCGAGATTGAATCCATAATGCAAAATCATACATGAGAATTGGTAGATTTACCACCGTGTTCCAAGACTTTGGGATATAAGTGGATATTCACAAAGAAATTTAAGACGATGGATCAATCGACAAGTATAAAGCTAGACTTGTGGTCAAAGGCTTTTAGACAAAAGGAAGGATTGGATTATTTTGACACTTACTCTCCAGTTACAAGAATAACTTCCATAAGGATGCTAATAGCAATAGCATCAATACATGGATTTGAGATACATCAAATGGATGTAAAGACGGCATTCTTGAATGGTGAGTTAGATGAAGAAATATACATGGAACAACCCGGGCGGTTTATTGCTCCCTGGACAAGAAAGGAAAGTTTGCAAGCTTGTTAAATCTTTATATGGATTAAAGCAAGCACCTAAACAATGACATGAGAAATTTGACAATGCAATGTTGTCAAACGGTTTCAAAATAAACGAGTGTGACAAGTGTGTCTATGTCAAAAGCACTCAAAAGGGATGTGTCATTGTTTGTCTCTATGTAGACGATATGCTAATTTTGGGTAGTAATATGGATGTCATAAAATCTACCAAACAAATGTTGTCTAGTAAGTTTGACATGAAAGATTTAGGTGTCACTGATGTTATCCTAGGAATTAAGATCTCTAGGATGGAGGATGGACTTGTTCTATCACAATCTCATTACATTGAGACGATTCTTGACAAGTTCAAGAAATATAACATTACACAAAAAAGGTCACCAGTTGATGTAAATCTTCATTTAGCCAAAAATACTGGAGATAGCATATCTCAACTAGAATACTCTCGTATACTTGGTAGTTTAATGTATGTCATGAACTGTATAAGGCCCGACATCGCGATACTGCGGAGCAAGCTAAGTCGATATATCGAGTAATCCTGGCAGAGATCATTGGACTGCCATATTGAGAGTTTTGGGATACTTAAAGTATACTCAGAATTTTGGTTTGCACTATACAAGATATCTAGCCGTTCCAGAAGGGTACTGCGATGCTAATTGGATATTTGATACTAAAGACTCAAAGTCCACAAGTGGATATGTCTTTACACTTGGAGGTACAGCTGTTTCTTGGAAATCCTCAAAACAAACGTGCATAGCGAGGTCCACTATGGAATCGAATTCATAGCATTGGACAAGGCCGAGAAGAAGCGAGTGGCTTCAAATTTCTTAGAGGATATTCCAAACTGGGCTAAACTCGCGTGCCAAGAAGTGTGTATACCCGCGGATGACCTAATCTGCTATTGGTAGAGCCGAGTAGCATGTTTAATCCGGGAAGTCTCGACATATACGCCGTAGACATAATACCGTTAGACAATTGCTCTCAAATGGAGTTATCTCAATCGACTATGTAAGGTCGAAAAGATAACATTGCGGATCCGCTTTACAAAAGGTTTAACAAGAGAGCAAGTAGAAAGATTATCAAGGGGAATGGGCTTAAAGCTTTTGAGATAATCAACCAAGAGTCATCATAATGGAAAAACCAACCTAGTTGACTAGAGATCCCAAGATCTAGGTTCAATGGGCCAACTGAATTATGTTTGTGACTCAGTTAGCACTGGAGAGTAATATTATACTCTAACCCATTCCTATATAAGGCGGTGCATATCCGGCCAGAAACCGGGATAAGTCAAGCTTTTAATGATTTACTATATATATCTTGGAAAGTTATGTTATCCAAGTGGAGTATTGTAGGATACTCTTTATAGAAATCACCTATGTTAGTGCGAAGTGGGGCCGCTTCTATGAGAATTTTAAAGACAAATGTCTCAAAAGCACTATCTGAAACCAAGAAGTGTTCAAGGCCAAAATGAACACAAACGTGAGAACCAACAGTATTCGAGACGGCGATGCTGGCGTGAAGATGATTGTCTAGGTTTATACAAACGGCTGATAGTTCAAGGACATTAATTGAAGTCTACTGATCGTCCAATTAAATCCGATCGTCTTTCACTAAGGCAAGTTCAAGGCCTCCCATGCTACTTGACCGTCGCGGTATCTTTTCATTTGTAAAAACATAAATCCGATGTTTATGATAGAAGAAGCCAAATTTTCATTCATGTGGGGATTGTTAGAAAAATGATTTGCTCAAATCCATTTAAATATGAATGAGTAGTTTGTCTCCCAAGTTACCCCACTTAAGATGAAATGGGTTTTTTTGAAACAAGACGTAATGTGAGAAAAACCTTTTCAAAATGATGCATTTGTTTGAAACGATTGCATTATGCGAAAAGGTCGCGACCTCGAAAAATATGACCGGTTTTGAAACAGTGCATCATGCCGGAAAAGGTGCAACCTTTTCGAAATAGGCACCGGTTCAAACAAATTTTATATGCCGAAATGGTGTGTCCTTTCGAAACATGTGACTTTTCAAAGAGTTGCTTACTTTTTCCCAAGAGTCACTGTGTTGTTTCGAAAAGGCACCACTCACCTATAAATAGTGGATGAATTTGGAGAGAAAAGGATACCAGATCACAGAGAGTTCTAATCTTTCTCTTCTCCTCGCTCTTAGTCAAATACTATATTGTGTTCGGCCGAGTTCATAGAATTGAAGTGCTAGCTTTCTATGAAGGAAATCCGCTCTATCTTGGGAGATAGTTTCCCATCAACCTTCAAGCACCGTGAGGGGAAAATCTGTCTTAAGGACATAGTGTATCTACACTAGGCTCGGATTTAATTAAGAAGTACAAGACACTTACAAGACAAAAGATTTGTATAGTTTGGTAATTGGTAAAGAGTAAGTACAATTAAGTTGTATATTCCTAACAACAGCAACATCCACGCGAATTTGATCGTGTCATAACATTTGGTGTACACTTCAACCATGCCTACAAACTATGTTCCCATCAGAACAGCAACATCCACGCGAATTTGATCGTGTCATAGCATTTGGTGTACACTTCAACCATGGGGGGTTAAAAACTTAAAATACCCTTCCAACATATTCTCTGTGTAGAAAACTCTGGAAGTTTAGAGTATTTCCAATGGAGGGTATAAACTGTATCGAGTGGAAATTTTATATTCTAGATGTAAAAAAACTCTATCCAATAGAGGTGCTAAACTTTAGGTAATAGACTATTAGTTGATAGACGGGGTGAGGAATTCTCCATCTTGCTATCAGTTGATAAATATCCCACGTGACACTTGAACACACGTTTGGAAAAAAAAAATGTTCGGATGTCACTTGGAGTGTCGTTCCTATCTATTTCTAAAATCATAATTTGAAAATTTTAAACTCGGACGACCCACTTGAAATGACGTTCCTTTTTAAATTAAAGAGGGACATCATTTCAAGTGTCACCCGAGTTTAAAATTAAATCTTTTTATACTTTTCCATTGGAAACAATAGAGAGTAGATATTTATGGGTTATACAATAACTTACAATTAGAATTGTAAAATCCTAATGGTACCTAAGTGGAGTCTATGTGGATGTGTAACCTCCATTGGAGATGCCCTTACAAATCTACTTTTACACCTCGGCTTTATAATTTTATGTGGGGCATGGGCTAACTTTTAAACACTGGAGATATTGATTCAGGCCCACAGTTCCAGCCTTTCAGGCTCATTCATCCAGCTTATGTTATGGCCCCGATATTAAAAGCCTATGAACATAAGTGAATCTCCAGTTCGGCAGTGCAAACTGCCTAGTAGTCGGACACTCCGATCAACTTTGAATGTTGATTGCAGAAACTAAAAGAAATGCTTGCCATTGTAGAACATACGCTAGAATGATAGTACCGGACTTCTACACTACTGGACGTCTGGACTAGAACAACAACCTGTCAACCTATAAACAGCTCATGCAATAGGCCTGTCAAAACTCCTAAATCTGTTTGTTGTCATCCCAAATCACTCTGATTTTAACCTCGGACCCATCCAAATTCTATTAGATAAATGGCCAGACTGATGTAACAGTCATTAGCAATTCAACTAGTGGTCAGAGTCCAGCTTTCATTCGAAGACGGGAGACCATATATATAGATATATACTGTGACCCACTGACCCTTCAGCACGGCACCAAGGTACCCAGAAACTGAATTGTTATTATCATGTATGAGCACCTATCTGTAAAAGTTCCTATCAGTTTTGTGACATGCCATTATTGTATGCGGAAACAGTACTCAGAAGTCATAAATCACAAATTTAGAAGATGCGCCAATCGGCCAATGCTAAAATTTGTGACATGCGATTTTTGTGCTTGGGAATCAAACTATTTGAGGATGGGCAGCAACTGGAACTCTTTAACTTTTTCTTTTTTCGTAAGGGTTTTTTACACACTTGAAGTCTTCAGCCTTGTTGTTCTTTTATTTGAATTCTGGCACTTGTGTTTCTCTCTCGTGCAAGCTTAGGAAACGCTGTTTCCAAGTCTCTCATCAGTCCTCCACTACCAGTGTCCAAAAAGCGTCACGCTTTAATCATGACCGACACCAGCACTCACTCACAAGCCACACCTTCACCTGCGCACCTGATCCACCAAACAATTTTAAAGTAAAAGCCCAAATAGTATATCTCTCCAATTTGCTCCTTCATTTCCGCACCTGATAACAAATTGCATCTCCTCTAAACTTTTAAGCTGAGTGTATCCTCTGACCTTTTACTAGATAATAAAGAAAAGTGCACATAGAAAGTTCAATATTATTTAATTGCATTTTGTCATCGAAAGCCATAAGTCAGTTCAAGCCTTCAAGGAAGTCCATAAGTTGATTTCACTGCCTATGTGTTAAATTCCTAACTGCAATCTGTAATCAAGTTGCATCTTTGACCCGTAACATTACTAGGTATCTCCTTGCACACATTGTGAACTTCTACATCAAGAGTCAATTTTCTAGAAGCTTGTAGCCTTGGAAGATATTGAGGTTGATCCAAATTCTTATCAAAGAACTTGTTTCCATTGCTATTCATGGACAATACAATCGTGTTCAGTAGGTGAATTGAAAAACTGATTTCTTTTCCAATCTGCAAGCCACCTATATTAAGGACTGACATATAGTCAAACTCAGATGGAGGTACATGTAATTCAAATAGGGATCTTCGTCTGAAAAGACAATCAAAGATGGAGTTACATCAAAATACTTATAAGAACATAGCAAAACAAGAATCACAGCCTTTTCAGAAGGATGAAAGCAGAATGCAGAGTCTGTCTTTAGACTTTAGGATTATATCTCTAAATCTCTAAGTACGAATAATTTCCTACAAACAAATCTTCAAATTACAATTAAGACCAATTAACAATTAAAATTACAATTCAGTGGGAACATCTGCGATTGATAGCTCCTTCAACCACTCAAATGTTCTTCTGTGATACAATTCTTGCTTCTTTTCTTTCTCCGTCTTCTCCTTCTCTTTCACTTCTTCTTTACGTTCTCTTTCATTATAAACGTTCTTCTTCTTCTTTATAACAATAACTGTTTCAACTGCATTAACTGAGCATTTGCAATTCTCAAAATAATATCTTTCTGCCTTCTTTTTCTTCTCTAGTTTCACTTCACTGTCACTCTTTCTACTACTGCTACTACTACTACTTCTACTATTAAAACTGGTTTCTTCTTGTTGTTATTTCGAAGTTTAAGCTCTTGCAACTCTATCTCAGGTGTTTTCACCAACCCCAGTCGGAATATACCCCATATTGTGGAGTTTCGACTCCGGTTACAGGCATTTCCTGGTTTTGCACCAGAATGCAAAATCTGAGGATTTGGGCTTGGGTGGCTATGAAACTGGTTTCTGAGTTTGGGTTTATAGGTGGAGGTAGTACTGCTAGTGGTAATGGTGGAGTTATGACTTCCAGTACTGTTGCTTCTGCTACTATGGCTAGTGAAACCACACGATGAATTATGATCCATGGACTCCGCTCTTGATTCACACCTGTTTAGATTCTTGCTTTCTTCTTTAGTACAAGGTAACCCAGCTTCAGAACTGACTGAAAGGCGTAATGGAAGTAACTGGCCTTGAAAAAACACTTGGTCAGCTGCACACATCTCTGATTCTGTTAAACGGGAACCACCCAACGAACCAAATGCGAAGTCTTCAGCTTCTAATGATTTAGTTTCTTCTGCGGCGCTTTGTCGATTCTCCTCATTGTTTACACACACTGGAAGATCACAGAGAGATAATGTTTCTTCTTCATCTTCACCATCAGAATTGTGATCACTCCATTTATTTTCATCACCACCACATCCATCCATTTCTTCTAACACTTTGGTTTAGGAGTTAGAACTTGGGGTTGAGTTTATTCTCATGTGAAAGTATAAAGTGAGAAAGGAATGGTTGTGGTATTTAAACAGAAAGAAAAAGTGGGAAGATATTATGTGATAGACAGATGGAGTTTAAATTAGTAAAGTGATTAGTAAAATAAACAAATGTACTAAGAGAGAGAGGAGTTGGTTGGTTAATTGCAGGCTTCCCTAAAAGCAAAGTACTTCTCTTTTGTTTCTATCATGTTGTTGGAATTTTGAAGAACTGCAATTGCTGAGACGGCCTGAATAGATGATGAGTGGTTGTCAGCTTTTTTTTTAGTTATTTTGAATCTCAGTTAAGTTAGTGGATTGTTTAATAACAAAGGACAGGCTTTGTTGTTCTGTCTCCTTTTATTCTCTTGTTAAACGTCTATATGTGCAAAGTGGGGGCACGGAGGCTGTGGTGACTACGTTTTGGATGAGGTAGATAGAAAACAAAGTATATAGAGCAAATGTTGGCTGTAATTTATCCGATTCTGAAGAGGTTTTCTTTTACTGGTAAAGATTCTAAAAGAGGTTTAGTAGTGGCCATCTGTTTATACTTCATATAGTATATACATTACACAGCTATGGTCTATGGCATCGATGGCAAATTTAAATCTTCATACTTAACCTACCATTTCTATTGATTTTATGACATATTTTGCAGTAAAATCAATGACAAAACAAACTGCTAAGGCGAAAACAAAATTTTCCTATATGCTCAATGCATCATCAGACATTTAGTTATGTTAAATTTTGCCAAAAAGAAAACAACTAGAAATTCATTTCTGTGGTTCATATTTGAGGAGGCTTAACTGATGATTTTTAAGGACGGCTTCTGATAATGCAATTTGATTTAATATTAGATGCGAGGAAGTTTGTTAGGGTTGAGAGTTAGTCAATGGCTTTATTATGTTTTGGGTCATGTAGACCAGTGTAAGTGTAGTAAAGGCGTTAAAGCGCACCTAAGACGCAACACCCTCTTGTGCCTTGAAGCATGGCGGCGTGAAGCGTAAGCGCTGATTGAAGTGGTAGCGTAGTAATAAAAAAATAGATATATCAAATAAAAAATAAAATAAATATTAATATGACATGAATTATCATTGATTTGCTTAGCCAAACTTTAAAATTAATTTTATGTGATTGTAAACATAAAACCATAGTAGTCATTTAAAAGAAAAATCTTAAGCAATAAGTAAAGAGCAAAATAAAACTTGTATCTCTCAATACAATCTAGCTCAACTTCAATAAACTAAAATAATGAACCGATAGAATTGAGTCAAATGAGTTCTTCATAAAATAGAACCGTGATTCAATTTTAGAATCGTAAAACTTCATTTAAAATTTAATCCATCTTTTTGTGTCTTCTCTCAATCCATACAACTTAACAAAAACTAGTCAAAATTAAGTTTAAAGTGTACTCCACAATGAAACTTACTAAATTTGTACAATTTCTTTATATCATACAACAATTGGATCAGTGTAAATGTGTCACATTATAGCAAAAATTAAAAAACGAAAAAACTATAAAAGTTGATAAAGCGGCGCCTACAACCTCACTAATCGACAAAAAAAAGCGCATGCCTTATGTTACCTCTCGCGTCTTGGTCAAGGCGAGGCACTAAAAGTGCGCCTTGCGCTTTAAGCGCGCCTAGGCGCGCGCCTTGACTACACTAATGTAGACAGTGAGGGTCAACTAAAACTATTGGAGTATTGGTGCAAGTGTGCAACAAACAATATAACTCGGAATGAAACAAGCACAGGTAAAAAATCTGCATTCAAGTGGTATTTTCATTAGATTGTTTGAGCCTAGATTGATCTAAACTTGTCCACGAGGCACTAGTAATGAGTTCCTCTGCCAATAATCTTGGTTTCGTCTAATTTATGTTGTTAGTCTACGGGGTTGTTTGTTTTTGACTTTTCAAAGAGGCGGTGTAGTAGTCAAGGCCAGCGCTTTAAAGCCGCTTTTAAAGCGCGCTTTTAGTGCCTCGCCTTGACCAAGGCGCGATAGGTAACATAAGGCGTGCGCTTTTTGCGTTTTTTGTCGAGGTGCGAGGCGCACAAGGCGCGCGCCTTATCCACTTTTACAGTTTTTTCGTTTTTTTTTATAATTTTTGCTATACGTGACATATTTACACTCGATCCAATTGTTGTATGATATAAGAAATTGTACAAATTTTGTAAGTTTCATTGTGGAGTACACTTTAAACTTAATTTTGACTAGTTTTTGTTAAGTTGTATGGATTAAGAGAAGACACAAAGATGGATTAAATTTTAAATGAAGTTTTACAGGATTCTAAAATTGAATCACGTGTTCTATTTTATGAATAACTCATTTGACTCAATTATATCAGTTCATTATTTTAGTTTATTGAAGTTGAGCTAGATTGTATTGAGATATACGAGTTTTATTTTGCTCTTTACTTATTGCTTAAGATTTTTCTTTTAAATGACTACAATAGTTTTATGTTTACAATCACATAAAATTAATTTTAAAGTTTGGCTAAGCAAATCAATGATAATTCATGTCATATTTAATATTTATTTTATTTTTTATTTGATATATCTATTTTTTTTTATTACTACGCGTCTCATTTCAATCAGGCGTGCGCCTAAGGCACAAGAGGGTGTTGCGCCTTAGGTGCGCTTTAATGCCTTTACTACACTGATTCAGAGACTTTGAAAACTCAAGTTTCAGTATTCAGTGGACAAAATCTTGTTTGTTTTTTCAAGTGGTTTTAGCATTCAGAGACAAAAGATGGTTTCAGCGTTCCGCGCTAACTTTCGGAATGCTGAATTGAACTGTTGAAAGCAAAGAATTCCACCCTATACCCTTTGTTTATTTTTCTTTGGAAAAAAAGATTTTCACTGCAAAATACATCTATGCACCTTTCTTTGCCTTGATCTTTTGTGTAAATGGGCAACAACAATCTTTGAATCCATTAATATCTGAAATCGATTTTCAGGGGGTCATAGATCGATAATGGGTGGATGAGAGAGACAAAAAGAATGGGGTTTTGAAGACGGAGAGAGAATGAGGTTTTATTTTGGGGATGAAGAGTTCTTATTTAAAAAGTAAATTTTGATGTCTTAACATGACATCTGTATTATGATATAATTTTGCTCATTTAATGCGTTGGGTTTTTAATTTTATTACAACTAAAATTCTTATATTTTATATATGTAAAACAATAATAAAATGACCTTGGATAAATACATTTGTTCATCATTATTTGCTACAAGCAATTATTTTGTAGTCTTTTAAAAATAAATTTCTTGATTGTCCAAATAAAAATAGAATAATAAATTCTAAAGTGTTTGTGTTCAAAATAGATAAAAGGGTGAAATTGTCCAAATAATTTATATTCAGCATTCAGAGCCAGGACATTATGACAGAAAACAAATATGTTTTTCAAAGTTCAGCATTCAGCATTTAGCATTCAGAGGGTGAGTTATTCATCATTTAGCATTCAACATTTAGAGGCTCAGAAAAACAAACGACCCCTACGTGTGTATAATGGGGATGATAATTTTATACTCAGGTTATTCGTGGTTTAAAGAACTTTATGATGTAAGCATGTAGGTAGTGTATGCATTGAGGTCTACAAAAGGAGTGTAAAGGGGAGAACCTTGTGGTATAATGTATACATGAGTGACTCCAAACAACACAACGGCCAAAAAAATAACTCTCACCACCCATTTTTTTTTAATCACTATAAATGTCTAAATTTACACCAATGATTAGGATTTGATTCTTAATTTTTAAGTTAGGATAATAAAAAGGGAATGGTTTTGGAGTGTGTTAATGACTGTTCTTCATGAGTAATAAGGTGCCTACGTATTTAGCACTATGTTAGTGAGACTGTGAGACTGGAATCAAGTCACACGTAGCTATGAAGGGTGGCTTTTATAGCCATTGAGAGTGAGCATCGGGTATGACACATGTATTGATAAGTACAGATGTGCGGTCGAGATGGATGACATGTTCCATGTGAGGGGCACGTGGATAGCAGTTGTAGGCCTATCTGAGTTAGCATAGGATGTAATGATGATATTCTCTGTAATGATGGTGTATGGCTGTAATAGTGCATGTATTGCGGCGGGAATGAGGCTTAATAATAAGTTGGTAATGATGATAGTAATAGGTGATGATGTCACGATGTGAGTGCTCTGATATAGCGAATGCGATGAGTGTTCGTATGTCTGAAGGCCGTGTTGTTTTGAGGGAGTCGTTGTGCATGCATATCACGTAACTGATGGGATGTTCCTTACAATCACTAACAAAGATTGGATAGATGAAATGTCACGTATACTCTTGACGTAAGATTAAAAATGGCTCAAGTAGATGAAGGTCAAGTCTACCCCTTATGCAAAAGAATAAACGGCCCAGCCTAACTGAAACAACCCGGTGTATATAATATGAATAATCATTGTTCATACCATGAACAATCACTGTTCATATCTCAACATGAGCTATGAACAATTATTATTCATACTATAATTAGTGAGAACACCTATTGGAGTATGAACAATCATTGTTCATATCTATTTGGGATATGAACAATTATTGTTCATATTTCAACATGAGTTATGAAGAATCAATATTCGTATGAACAATCTATTTGGGGTATGAATAATCACTGTTCATATCTCAACATGAACTATGAACAATCACTGTTCATACATATTTGGGATATGAACAATCACTGTTTATACCTCAACATAACGTATGATTAGTAATAACACTTCTGGAGTATAAACAATCACCAAATTTCTCTTTTTTATATATCGATCCCGTTATATGAACTTCACCACCATAAGTAGATTTATAAGATGAATTGAGGGCTGATTTTTTAGTGAAGATAGTTTTCTCATAATGGAGAATCTTCTTACGAAAAATCAACCCAAACAAAAATGTTTAACATTATTAAAAGTTGCTTTGAAATTTGAAAAATTTGGATCGTCGGATAATTTGATAACATTGTAAGCAAATTTTGATATGTATAGATATCTTCAAATGTACTAATTTTTTTTCTTCTAAGAATAATCTATATTATGGGAATAACATCTCCACCAAAAATCAGCTTCTAATTCATTGTTTTTTTATGGTAGAGTTTTTTTAGAATTTGTATAAGTGGAGTTCATATAACGAGCATATATATATATATATATATATATCACATAGGGTTAAAATATGTATTTTAAAAGAAGTAAAAAAGTCGGGCTAATTTATTTTGTCAGTGAAGGTTAGTAAAATTGAAATAATGGATTTATGGGTTACTTAATGCCTAGAATTTGTACTTGTGAGTTACTAAAAAAAAAAATAGTGTCCTCTACAGTTGTTTTGGCTAGAAATTGGTCCTTTGGACCATTTTCTTGTACTGTATAAATATTGTAAAAATAGAAGTAGACATGAACTGATAAACCTAATTAATATGAAATTATGAAATTACTGGGTCGCCGAGTTAAGGATTTTATACTAATAAAGCAAAACCAAAAGCCTCGGAAGGCTTCTGTTCCACATTATTTTTGCTGTTATCTTGTAAACCAAATGCAGCCACGTAGTACAAGTGTCCAACTGATGCACAGTTAAGTACCTACCTTCAAGTCTTCGACATCTCAAACTTGGCATAAGCACAAACGGAACATGCCAACAGCTGAATCTTGATCTATCACTTTCTCACTACAGTTGACAGAAACACATCAAACAATGCGAACCAATTTATATTCTGTCCTACAGCAATTCCAGGTTACAGAATATCAGAGAGCAGCTGACGTAATTGAGAAAGGTAGGGCATTTGTCATAATTTTGTTATTAAAACAAGTTCGAAGTGTTAGTTGGCAATATCTTTCGGTCTGCAAGATGAACTACGTGGTTGTCTAACCCCACACCTTAATAACATGCCCAAGTAATAGATTGTTCGTGGGCTACAGAAGTTAATTGAATCCTCCATTGCATATTTGCTTTTAGTTTCACGGGTTTCTCGGTCAGTAAGTTCTCTTAACGTGGTTGTAAACTTTAAAATGGCTGTACTGTACTTGCACTAGTATGTGCGGCAAGTCTAATAGCTAATACAAAGATCTTTCATTGAAAACCAAAAACTATTACTTGAGATCAATCAAATAACAACAATGACTTAAAATCGAGATTAATAAAAAAAAACGATAAAGTGAAGTACTTTTAAAAATAGATTGTTGTTCGTCGGATATATAGAGAAATTGATGTGGAAAGTTAATTCAATTTAGAAGACATTATTAGGGAAGGAAACGTAGGTGTTTGCAATTTCTAATTTCCATATTATTAATTGAATTTATAAATTAGTGGGGAGTATCTGTAAATATTTTATAGTTGTTTTATAAATTTTAAAATCATAAAAGAGGAAAGACTATATAATCAAAGAAAAGAGATCTAAATTAGCCTACTAGGGGTTACTCAAAACCCGGCTATCATATAGTGTAGAGATATGATCATGGAGCTCATACTAAAATGATGACAGGATCATCACATGTCGCTTATCTAACCGATTCATCCATCCATCAACAACCGAACAATTCATTTCAACAGTAGGATGAATCATCGGTTTTCCAGTCAATATAAAGTTTACAACAGAGTAGAACCGATGTTATGTTTTAGGAACTACACAGTTTGCAACAAAGTGGAATACACATGTTTACAACATTACCAAAAGCACAAAAAGGAGCTACAGTAACCCATGCCAACCATTCCAAAACTAAGGCGCCAAAATAGCTAGTCTCAAAGGACCCACTATGTCTACTTTTGCGTGCCATGGTTAACTATCACTACACCTGCTCGACAGTTTGGGCAATCCCCACAAGTCCGCACCCAGGGATATAAGCACCCCGAGTGAAATTTATGTTTACATGGAAGGCAAATCAGGTCATCACCTTCGTGGAGCCTGTCCAGACATATACTACATTCCAGTACCGCTTCTAATACAGGCACATCATCCTTATATTCAACGTTGAAAATCTCCCGCTGTAAACAATTCACCTCTTCTTGGTTAAGTCCTGGTGGCCTTTTTGTGCTAAAATCTGGCAGTGATGAGAATGTATGTATTAGGGTAGATGAATCAGATATTGGGTCATCTCCTAACCAGTCCGCTGAAGTTTCAATCTCCCAGCCTCCTGTATCAATGAGCCTGAAGTCATCGTTGTACAAGAACTCATTCCAAGGGACGCCTGATGTTAATCTACTGCTTTGCCTGGCATTACAAGCAAGTATAATCTCTTAGTCTTAAACTCAGAGGGAAGAGACCCCAACGCCAAAACACATCAAAGATTAATCACTATTAGGAGGCAGACACAATATATCATTCAAACAAATAATGACATAAAACCAACGCCGCGACTGATTCAATGCTAGATCCCATGAGATGTCCTTTATTTGCAACATTTTCTACTATTGCATTTCTGTGGCCACCCTTCTCAGCTACTCCTTTATATAGGTAAATGGGTGATGTTGTTGGCGACTTGGTATATCCCAAGGGTCCGAAATTCCCTGCTCCAGGTCTATGTGAGTGTGAGAGAATTTCAGATACTGGCTTCCTAATGCACCAAACAACTAATTGTTTCTATTTTTTCCTCGTGTTATACGCTCTTAGTAAGAGACCTGGCAAAAGGAGATTGAAAGAGAATCTCTCCAGTTGTTTGCAGCTGGATTAGGTAGTCCTGACCACCGCGTAATTATCTGTGTTCGATATCTCATACACTAAACTAGCTGACACCTACCCCTTTCACGCACTCCATTCTCATACCAATGGGCGCCTACAGTGCATTGTTTTTATTATATTCATAAATCTAGTCGATACTTATGGAATATGTATGTTCAAAAAGAATGAAGGGATATTGATATGAGCACAAACAAACCTGTTAGCAGAGAGAGACACACCTCTGAGTCTCTCAACAAGCCTTTCCCTTGCCAGTAGCACATCCCCAGGTAGTTGGTCAGTCCTAGTAAATTGCATTCTATTGGCTCTACTACTTGATGTCCCCCTGCTGCTACTACTTCCTGTATTGAATTGGCTTGCCCCATGATCCAATCGAACAGGTTCATGTTCCTAAAATTTGTACAGAATACACTATACAAGTCATTTCCATAATCCATTTGTAGGACTGCACAACAATAAAGCAATAAAACAAGATTCATCCTAATTTTTATTATACAAGAGATAACTAGAGTTTATAAAATTGGAAAAGTATAAATCTTTCATGCTGACTGCTGAGTTTACTTATTAAATTTAGGCAAACATACATGAAATGAAGCCTTGAATCTAAAAAAAAAATAATCTTTACCCGATGCCTTGAATGGGAAGAAGAAGAGGAGGAGCGGTTGCAGTCTTCAATATCACGGCGCTGATTATGGCGAGAGCGGCGTCGATTGTGGTGATGGTTGATGAGAGGTGTTGGAATATTTCGGTCGAAAATAGAAGAACCAAATCCTAATTCCGTATCGTCGTTTCGGCCTAATCGAGATCTTCTGCCGTGGAATAGTTCCGATGCGCTCGTCATACAATTTCAACTCCTGTTTCTAGTAGTGTCCTGATTTTATTTATTTTTATATATTTGTCTTGTCTTGAATAAAATTCTCCCAGAAAGGAAAGGAAAGGGAAATAGAGACGTAGGCTGTCCCTTTCAACTTATCGGTACACTGTTTTTGTGTTTACGCGCTAATAATAATGATAAGTAATTCAGACTTTTGCAGTCAAATCTCATAACAACAAACACGGTAGTAGCTCTTATCCTAAACCCTTACCAAACCATTTTTATAATAATCGAAATTTTGTCAAGCCGACGAGTGCGAATTTGATTTATCATCCGGGTGTTTGATTAGAAACTTTAATCAAACACGTTCGATTCCATTTAAGGCCACTGGCGAGGCAGTATCCGGTCGAATATCCAATTAGGGCATTGGGATTAGTTGAGGTGCACCGCCCGGATACCCGGTTAAAAAAAAAAAAAAAAAAAAAAAAACGTTTGGAAAATGTCTTTAAATCTCAAGCAAGCAAATTGGTCAGTGTAGAGAACTCAGTTCTTATTTTCATCTTCAAGTAACTTTGCAACAACTAGAATTTGCATTGTGAAATATGAGGGCAGTTTGGTCTGAACGGATTAAAATTTTTAGTTTTATTTTTATTACTTAAGTCCAAAATCTAAGTTAAAAAAGACTGATACGTGGTCCAATGAAGAATTTCGAAATTTTTGGAATTCCTATAAATTCAAAACCCGAAATTCATTAAATTTCAACTTTTATTACATTTGGAATTTTAAATGATTTTGGAATTTTAGATATTTCAAATTCCGTTTTTTTGAAAAACCGAAATTCCAAACGGAATTCCAGAATTTCATTCGGAATCACGAACTATGGAACAAACACTGGGATAAATCCGTGTGCAACAAATTTGCACTCCAAGCTGACTGATATAACAATGTGGTCGCATAGGGGTTGATTATCATTTGGAAATGGGTTAGGGTTGATTGAGGGACAATCAAAACAACTAACAACTTTTTTGATGAGTCATGTCTTTGTCATTCTTTTTAAAAAGCAAACCACTAATTTAAAAGTAGCTTTAAATGGAGCCCTTCCCAAGTGTAAAACGAGTAATAGAAAGAAAACATCAGTCATCAGACGACCGATGGAAATAAACTTTTGCTCCTAGGTCCCATATGAGCACATTAAATCCTATATATAGATTTTTTTGGTAAAGCTCCAATATATAAATCCTATATATAGATTTTTTTGGAAAAGATCCTATATATAGATATGCTTATATAAAACAACGATATAAAAGGCTTATCTACTCACTTTTTCAGTATACATTGCCGGACACACTCAGTGTCTTGGACCTTTTTTTTCTCCCAGAAACACTCAATGTTCATACACTTTACACAGCAACTCAATTACACAAATCTGAGCCCGCCACTTTATGTAGAGCCCTTCATTACACATTGTTCCATACAAACATACATCTTGGATCAGGCAAATCTTTCTATATCGCATGACAAAATAAACTTGCTCCTGAGTTTAGTTGTGAAAAATCGAGCAAAACCGATAGGAAAATAAAAAGAAAACGAAAATAATACAACAAATTTCTTTTTTCTACATTCTTTTTAAATACCTCATCACAGGAAAAACACACTATACAAATGAGGCTCCCGTCAAAACTTTCCCAGCACCAAGAGGAAGCATTTTGTTGCTTATATATGATATAAACTTTGTGATGCTTCTTTTCCACTTAACCAGGCCCTCTGAATATTCTTAACCACCATGAAATAACAACTAACATTTGAAATTTAGTGCCCCATGCGAAACGTGAACTAGACTGCACAGGATCAGTGCCAATCAATGCAGCCAAAAGCATGAAACCGATAACTGGTGGTAGGTCCCCTCACTTTGCCTCGGTAAAGAACTACCAAAGTTTGTGGAAGAATATGCTCAACTCCTATAATGCGCGCAAGACGAGTATGACTGCAAAGATTAAAAAGCCACATAACTCCAAAACCAAATCAAATATAGAGGCGTCCATAACAAAAGCAAGTGTCAATCAATACACTTTCCTAATTTCAATGGATATTAACAGGTAATTTATAGTTTGCATCTTTCACCTTCAATACAATAGATACTGAAATGAGTCAATCAAGAAATAAATGCATGTAATTAGATGGACATAACAAATTTCAAATAATGAAGTGTAATGTAAAAGAGATCCAATGGAATTTGGTGTTAGCTGTAGCACATGTAGATTATCAGGATTAAAAGGGAATAACAATTTGCCAAACCCAAATGGCTAAAGATAAAAATTATGAGTGAAGTGTGAAAAGGTTAGTGAACCTCGCAAATACCAACTAACACATGCACAGAGAGTATCCTGCAGGTATCCCAATTTTTTTTCATTATTTCAAGAGGATGACTTCAGCAAAAGTTGACATTGTCAAACAACCAAAGAAATCACAGAATTGTGGCTAATAAACTACAAAGGGCAAAGAACCTATACCACTGAACAACACAGGCATAGAGGGCAAGTTACAACCTGATAGCAATGATGTTTACAAAATGAAACTTATCCACAAAAACCACACAACATCCTAGTTCGGGATTTCCATAAGTTATGCATATTTTCTGCTATTGCTTTTCCTTGCAACCAAAAAGAGGTACGATTGCAAAATGGTTATTCGGTAGCAATAACAGTTTGAAACTGGTAGGAACATTTGCTTAAGATCCCCTAAAACCTTGGGCATTTGGGTAAACAATGGAAACCTTTCGTATTCATTAACCTGATAGGACATATTATGTATTAAAAACAAGCCAAAACATAGTGGTTTCTTCTCCCGAAACTGTTGTGGGTGGTGAGCAGGACTGGTCCGTCATCTCTCCCTGTCAAATTTAGGAAGGTGGTTCTTCAACTAAAATAAATGACTTATTTCTCCTCACGGCATATATTTAGTACAAGTAGAGAAGGGCCAAACAGTTACTTGAGCTTAACTAATGCAACCTTCAAATAATTATGACTGCATATCCACATCCATCACAATACATACTTTATTGTTAGATTTTTTTTAAAAAAAAATTACCTTCCGGAATTCCATTAAAAAATCTCTAAGAAAGATGGCCCTGCTTTTATTTTCTTTGCCCAGAAGATGCTCTTTGATATCTTCCATGAAAAGAAAATAGCTATACGACTTGGCTAAAACAATCCCAATATGCACGACAGGTCTTCCCTTTATGCCATCATGAACATGAATCACAAATCTAAAAGACAACGTGGCATGAAATGCATGCAGATCTACTCAGTAATTTGAAAGCAGTAGTGTTTTGTATTTCTTTCAACCATCCATTGGAAGCAGTAGCTAATGTAAGCTTGTATACCGACAAAATTCACTTTTAGTAGAGAATATGAATGAAACGGGAGGCTTAAAAGAGCACCATGCACAAGAACTTTTAAGGACATATTTTATAGGAGAACTCCATAGGGAGGTTAACAGAGAACTTTTAAGGGTAAATTTGTCATAAAAGTCTGTGCTGTGCCTCTGGTGAAATTACCCAATGTAGGTTTCATTGAGTTTCTCCAACAAAAAGTGGGATTTAATGGTGTGAAGACATCCTAATGCATTTATAAAACCAATGAATTGATAAAACAGACAGAGCTCATGGATAGCAATGTACAGGCAACAAAAAAATGATGAGAGCAATAGTCCGGCATGCTGAACTAAATATCCAATTGCTGTCAAAGGGCAGCTTACCTAACATGCAAATGGCAAGAGAAATCCACATTGCAACTTGAACCGTCCGACTATATTGGATTTGATACTGAGACCTCTGAAGCTGTCTCTGAACAGCCCCCAGCCAACCATAAAGGTGCTTATCGTACGATTCATCACAGGCATCAAGGCAGCTCTTGCTTCTTTCACAGCATGCATCAATGCCCTGTAGGTGTACATGCAACACGCAAATATATCATTTGCATAAAGGACAACCAAGTTCAACATTATCAGTAGAAGCGATCTCAAATGGCCAAAACAGCCAAAAAAGAGAAAGCTAAGAATAGAGAACAGATAAAACTTCTCACCGACTCAATTGTTGAGACTGCAATGGCAGAGTATCTGCTGCTTGATGGCGATCACTTAATTTCCACTTCCTGAAACCATTCTTTGCTGTCTTTATCTTGGACATGGGTTCCATGGTATTCAAAAACCCAGAGAAACTGACTATCCTTGGAAGGGGTTGGTCAGGCTGCCCATCAGTTGTGCCCGTTGAAAATCTTCCTCGGCTGACTGCAATCTTCCAGGAGGCACTAATCTCCGCAGCACTTGCTGTCCTCCTGTGTCCACAACCTATCCTCTTTCGTTTCCTCCGTGGAATTAGATGAACAACCAGGCATAGCCTCTTCACGTGATGCCTGTGAATCCAACTCTCCCTTATCCTTACTAGAAACAATCACAGGATTCAAACCACCAAATCCGGATAAAAATACCGCAAGCTCGTCTCTTTCCCCTTGGTCTAAACGTACCCAAGGCAGCGATGTTGTCTTCCCTTCTTCCCCAGATGTTTCCTTCAATGAATTCTCAGCAGTCGCAATCTGACTACCAATTGCATCAATAAATTGACAATGCCTAGTTCTCGCATCCTCAGCTAAACTATCCACATAACTCGATTTCACAGCCCGCTCAAACTCTTCCAACTACACTCAATACATTGCTAAAAATTTCAAAAACCTTAATTCCACACACACATAAGTCATAACCATAACAATATTCTTAAAAATTTACCTGCCATTTTGCAGTTCCCAGTGCCGTTTGTAGGTCTCGGCGAATCTCATTTAAATCACAATTAGTTGAAGCAAGTTTCTTTTCATGGATCCATGTTCTATAAGTTGATTCCATTCTTCAAATACATGATAAAAAAACAACCAAATAAAAAATAAAGACCTCAAATTTAACTCCAGTAATAATTAATTAATCATGAAACATTGATTTTTTTACCTGTCTGCAGATTCCTGAACTTCTTCAGCAGCAGAAAAGAATGGATCTTTTTCCCACCTATCAAAATTCGCTGCCATTTTATATATTTATTTCTCCAATTGAATTGAATTTGTACAGAAACTCTTCTCCAAATGCAGAGAAGAAGAATGTTTTTTTTTCTGCAGAAACAAATAATTGGTACAGGTGTCGTGTTGGTGCACCGACGCTTAACGGGCTAGCAAGTTGGAGATAATAAGCTAATGATTGGGATTTATTTAGTTATATCTAAGCCGTCGAATACGTGTGTGGTTGGTACGAAAGCCCCGAGAATCAGGAGTGTGTTTGTTACGATGGAAGGAAACACTACGGAAAGTAAAAGGAAAATAAGAGTAGTCTATTTTTTCCATAATTTTTAAAGGCGTTTATTTATGTTTATTTATCTAGAGAAAGAAAATGGGTTTTTTTCATATGGAAATAAAATTATGAAAATAGAAAAGATTTTGTGTCTTTAGAGCATCTCTAAGTGTATCCTTTAAATTTGAAGGAATGGTCGGAATTTGCCGAAATTTCATCTCTAGGTGGTCGCATCACCTGCTTGTTCGCATTTTTGTTCGCAAATTTGATACGATAGAAACACTACGGAAATGAAAAGGAAAATAAGAGTAGTCTACGTTTTCCATAATTTTTTGTTTTTAAGGCGTTTGTTTATCTAAAGAAATAAAATGAGTTTTTCCATATGGAAACAAAATTATGGAAATAGAAAAGATTTTGTGTCCTTAAAGCATCTCTAGGTAGTAGTAAATTTAGTCGCATTCTTCAAATTTGAAGGAATGCGAGGTGGAAGCATTTTGTGGTCGATCATCTTTAACTTGTTTCGCGATTCTTGTTTCAAATTTGACAATTTGGATCGCGGATCTTGAGGCGACATTGGTAATGTCGCCAGCACCATTGCAAATGTCGTCCCAATTTTTTTTTATTTTTGACCCAAAGACCACTCACGCGTCGTGAAATCTAATCGGCGTCACTACTAATGTCGCCTGAAGTTTTTTTTTTTTATATTTTCAATTTAGTGCGATAGTGGGAATGGCGTGAGTTTTTTTTCAACTTGGGGGCGACATTGGTGATGTCGCAAATGATTATGAATGTGTATAAGGTAGCCTTATTCCCAATTCTGCGAATGAAATTTGCGACCCACTTTATTGAAATTGAAATGGCGACGATTTCTTCATTCGCGATTCTTCAAATATGAAGAAAGATATCTTCACCACCAGTAGATCTTTCCAAATTAATCTACGAAAATTTTAATGGAAATGAAAGGAAATAGATAGTTAGAGACTTACTACTAACACACCCAACAATACAATTATTCATTTCTATAACTTTTACAAATAAACGTGATTATATTTTTTTCCAATTTTTACTTTTTTTTTTTACCAGTTTACTAAACACATATCATTTAAAATTATTTCATTTCCATTTTATAGTGGACCACTCATTTTATTTTCTTTTTTTTTCTATGAGTTAAAATTTAACAAACACACTCCAAATGTTACGAATTCTTGACTTCATGAGATTAGACATTATTAGAATCGCTTGAGTATGTTTATGTGTGCCTTAAAATATGTTTAATATTGTAGGTTGGTAACACGAGCCAAAATACCATTCTTCACTATGGAGATATAATTCAACCAACTGTTTGAAGTTTTTGTTTCGAAAGGAAAATAGATGTGACACCAACTTCAATAACGACAACCTAACATGCGTGATCGGCACTAAAAATAAAAACTTGACATGTGTGATGACAAGTACTAAAAATAAAAACTTGACATATATATATAAGAGCAAGACAGAGAAATGCATGTCCTGTTGCAGCATCCAGCATGAGTGATGACAAGTACTACCACAGTATCAAACGCGTGATTTTTGCAGTAGTGTGCATTATAAAAGACAAGCTCTTTGTTCTGTCCCTAGAGTCAGGGACAATATCAAACGCACTGCTGCTGGATAAGGGAAGACAGTAAGTAAATACGTTTGAAATTTTGAATTCAACGGAGTCCTCATCCTATAAACAATTGAACTTACTAGTCTTCTTTGGATTTTATTAGTTTTGTTCGGTATCATAGGCTCAGAGATCCTACATCAAATGTAGAAGACAAAAATAACGTTTTCAATTGTAAAAAATACATTGATCGATGATGAACACGTTTTCTTAGCAACTTATCTGTTTGGGAAGGATGGAAGACTATTGGTTGCCTTAGAACAGATGAGGCTAACTTTGATGTGGCTAATTGGTTATCAAAAAACCTATTGATATTAATGATACTAGATTTTTGGACCCGTTCAACGAACGGGGACCGTTTTTATATCATTTTTTTTTAATTTTTTTTTATTATGTATCAAAAATCTTACTTCCAAACCATATTGAAATTCAGAAAGTAAATTAATTGATCAAAGTTCCCATCGCCTAATAATTTGTTAGACTAAAAGATTTTTTTTTTTATCAATGGGCCTTATAGTGTATTACATATCCAAATTTTGGGCTGTCTTTTAATTATCATTTTTTTAATGGGTTTTATGATAAATGTTGGCTTAATTCTTAGCCCATTAATTAGTATACTTAACACGTGGTCTCACTTTCACCACTTGTATCTCTAATTTCCACACGTGTATTCTCACTCACACTTTTTTAAGAAAGTAAATGGGTTAACCTATTTATCGAGTATCTATCTTCAGTTGACTTTAGCGAATAAGTAAATTCAGTCACTCTTAAAGGTACTTTTATTTTTCTCAATATCCCTTGAACTTGCTCTTGTTTTTTATAGTTTCCTAATTTTCTATCGTTTGTTCATTGCCAAGTTCATGATAAGCGTACTGATGTACATGTAATGTATAAAGTAAGGTTTTTTTTTCATCATCACGGAAAAGAAATCCAATGCTGAAATTTATAGGTTGTTGGTGGGTAAATTTATAGGTTTTTCACCTCTTGATTGATTTCTAAAGCATTTCTTGGGAATGGCTCTGTGAAGAGTTAAATCTGTCAAAGTATTGGCGTATTCGAGTGGTTTATGGTCGGTTTATCTGGTGATGTCCTTGAGTGGTTGTTTATTTTTACTATTCATTAATGATGTGTTCTCATACTTGGGCCGGGTGCCGTTAAATGAATATATATTTTTGTTAAAAGACTTGCAACTATTTGTAATTAAATGAATAACATTAGTTCTTTGTAGATGTCACGAAAATTGTTGTGTCAATTTTTTATCGTGTTCCAAGTGATGTGTTCTTGTGTCAAATTGTAGCAGCTCTAAGAACGATCTTTTTTCTTCTATTTATGGCTTGGATAGCTCTCTAAGAGTCTGAATATATATTCATTGCTAAGACAAATCTTCACCCCTTCTAGATTCCAAGTATTTCTACCATATCCCTGAGCAGTACAACTGATGTTGCATTATGTAACAAATTTCACGATACAAAAGAAGCCTCAGCTCCTATCCAAAAAACTGTCGATTCACAATTCAAAATAAGTGCACGTCTTAAGCTTTTTATTTATGGGGTCCTTTCTCATCCAATTCCTATTCTATTCCCATAATTAAAGATTTGGAACTCCTGAAATACATATTATTCAACCAAGAGGAAGCATGACTTCAACATAACGCCATATATATATATATAAAAGTTTCAATGAAATACGCATGTGATAAAAGACTACTTGATATCTTGGTTGGCCCACTTAGCATAAAGAAGGAAAAAAAAATTAGATCAAGATAAAATTATACAAACTTATAGTTCACGACTTCAAGTATCCACATTTAACCTCTTTTAACAAAATCAATATCATTACAGTTGCCTTTGATATAATATAATGGACTACAATATATACTATATATGCTACTATAATATTTAATTTTACTGATTCTGAAACTTGAAGCTAGGATTTTCTGATTGATTTTAAGCTCCGGCTACTTAATATTACGCCGAATACAACAATTCCGACCGGGATCAAATACTTCAAATAGAGTTACATGGCACGGTTACCATATCATAGATGCCATCGTCGGTCAAGTTCACTGTCTCATAACTTATAGTTGGGGACACATGGTTACCTCAATTTGACCGGTGTGCCTTATACTAATGGCTTTGTAATTTGAACTTCTAGAGGCCGATTAGGCGTTTACTCGATTGTTTTAGGTGCATTCTCACTTATTGCTTACGATATATATAAATCTTTGTCTTTACGCTTAAAACAAATAATAACAAACGCTTTCACATTAACAGAAGCCTTTATCTCTAGAGAATTTGATATCTAATTCATTACCTTTATATTATTGCCCATCAATGTCACCTATGTCGAAGTTTCTCTTGTGCTCATTATGTAATTCAATGTCCTTTCATCTCAAGTTTTGTTCTGCCCTTTTTAATGATTATTGTCGCTAAGTTCACTTAAATTGTTTTATACTCTTCTCTTCTTCTCATGCTTTCTTTTGCTTTCCAAATTCTATGCGTATTCTTAATTTTCTTAATGCAGCAAAAATTCTTAAAACTGCTATGTTTTGTGCAACCATTTCCTTCTTGTTCTTCTTTCCCTTAAAATGCATCAAAATTTGCTTGTGACTTCTTCACGCCTTTGACACAACCATATCAATAATTGCATGCCATGTAAACAATTCCAATTTTGTTTTTGAGATCATATATATACATGTAGCATTTAGAGCATTCCATGATTATCAGGAAAAAAAAATAGTGCACTCCGCATCTGGAAAACGCACTAAGATCTGTCAAGATACTATTGGCAAGTATATAGAATTCACAAAAATAAGTTCGGATAGTTATCACTTAAGAGGTCTCTAATCTGATAGAAGCCTTGTTGATAATTTACAATACAAGATAAGTACCCACCACTATTACCAACACTAAACAGATTAAAGTGTATCATAATACTATTAAGAATAGATTCACAACTCAAACTGCCTTCAAAAGTCTTGCTATTGGTCGCATTTATAAGCAATTTATAGTATCCTCTCACATCGTGGGTTGACATCACACACAACTATCACTAACTTTGCATCTTCATGGGCATAAAATCAGCTAGTTGCCAATCAGATTGCAAAGCCAGTTCCTTTGCTCCTACATCAAGTAATTGATAATAATAGAGTTAGCTTCCAGCTACACCTCAACTATTACAATGCATCGTGGAAGTGTATGTTGAGTCTTTCAATCTCCTTTTATGCAAAATTCCTTAGAATAATATCCTAAAAGACTATTGCAAGCTAAAAAAAACAGAGGACTCAAAGGAGTCTAAAGGAATTCAAACCCTCAGTCAATGGAGTATACATACAAATAAACACATTCATATCCATATGTAGAGATATAACATGCCCAACTTACCAACTTTTGTGTCTGACGCTAAAGATTGAAACACCGTAGCATCATGTACTTGAGAAGCAAAGCTGACCAACTCGTAAGACTTCCCTGCCATTATTCTCAAGTTAAAACCCACAAATTCAAGCAAAAAAAAAAAAAAAAAAAAACAACAACAAACGATATAATCTTACCTGATAAAGTCTCAAAGCTAGCAAAATTTCCATTCCTTTGCAACTTAAGTGTTATCTCTTGCCCATCAAGATCAGTATTCTGAAAAAACTGTACCAAAGCTCCTTATTCACATTAGTTTAAAAAAAAAAAGGAGAATTAATAAATGGGAAGACATAATTACTTGATTAACTGGCCATTGAATAAGCCAAAGCTCCTTATTATTAGTCATTGAAGATATATCTAAAAGTGGGTCCTTATCATCCTCTTCAAATTGTGGTGCATTCGGTTTTTTTGCCATTTGATCTACTTTGGACTGATAATTTACAATACAATATAAGTACCAGCCACTATTACCAACACTAAACAGATTGAAGTGTAGCACAATACTATTAAGAATAGATTCACAGCTAGTTGTCAATCGTATCTGCAATAGCAGTTCCTTTGCTCCCGTATCAAGTAATTAATAATAATAGAGTCAGCTTCAAGCTACACCTCAACTATTACAATGCATCGTGGAAGTCTATTTCAAGATGAGCACCAAGGTCATACAAAGTCTCAAGATGGGTCATTACAGCATATAGTTTATTGGCATACTTATCACATTGTGGAAGACCTTGAAAGAATGAAACACTCTAGACATTTCTATTTCATGACTCATGTACATTTTTTATTTATGCTTAGAAAACTGAATCAATGAACCAACAGCCTAAAAGTCATACATGAAAATCAATACTGACTACAATAAAGTTACAAATGCATTCTTGTGCACCTATAATGTTGAACATGAGCTAGTTTATGAAGGGTGAAAATGCATGATGTATACTTACCAATGCATACTTGTATAAGTGCTACTACGCTTGGTGCGTGTAAACCCACTCATAATGCAATGAAACACCCAAATATAAATAATTAATGCCATGAAACTACAATATTTTTTACCTCAAAATACAACTGTATGGAGACGTTCAAACTCATCTAATAGATTAAGACGTGTCTATTGAACAATCATCATGACCATAAAGTATTCAATATCGAATTTACAAAACTGTCAAACCCATTTCACATGAAAACTCTAAACCCATTTCATTGCATCATGATGAGTTGCACAAACATGATTCTATGGAATATGGACCCAATTTTTTGAGAATCAACTAATTATATACATTTACAATAATAGAAATGAAATAAAAACCTTGTAATCTTCTAGGCTATAGCATTAGCAACTTGAAATAAAAAATATAACGTAGAAAAACTATATAGATAATCACTAAAGAAATACAATCTGTGAGCATAATTACCATACCAACAGGATGATTGGTCACTCCAACTATTCTTCAATTTTGAATCCCTTGTGTGTTATGGTTCGCCTTCTTGGCTTTTGCCACCACAACCTTCATAACTTTCATATGGGGTTACTCAGTTCAACTTTCCCATTGCAAGGTGCATTGTTGTATTTCCTTAGGTTATCTCTAAAGAGTTTTAAGAAATATATCTAATAAAAAAATAAAAAAATAATTGACATAAGAAACCACTAATGCCTAGCACGCATAGAATGACTAAGACTAAGACTAAGACTAAGCAAAGTCAAATACATATAAAAGCGAGGACAAAAATGCTTTGGTACAGTACGATGCACAACTGCAAGCAAGTATTAAGTTTTAATATCCAAGTGTCTACTTAAAATTCAAAAATCTAAATACCCAATATAATATGGCCGGGCTTGTTAAATTTATTTGGAAACTTTATTTTCATAGCCTGGACATCATTATGTTACCGACAACAGGATCTCTTTTTTGCATGTTTCCAAATGTGTTGACTTAAGGAAAAAAAAATATAAAAGTAAAAGACTATGCATTCTACGCATATAACTATGTTAGAAATTTACAAATGACCACGAAACTATTATTGTGTAGCTTTGTTAAGCACAAACAATATCTTGCACAACACGCACTATCAACATAAATAGCGGACCAATGAATTGTGCATGATAATAATTAATAAGTTTGTCAAATCTCCTTTGTGTCATTCAATGTACACCCTAAATCTGACATGTTTACACCTTAGTATGTCTTAGATTATATATCTAAGAGACCTATTCATATATACGTCAGCCACATAACAATTATGTGAAAGACACCAATAACAACAAAACATAACTATATGATTTTATAACCTACAATATAGATGTGCTCTAACATCTTGCATAACCATTCATATCTATCCCGTTGATTATTTTAACTGGATCTAGATCCATTTAAAGTTCAATGATCTTGAAGTAATAAATACAATTTTCCACTCATCAAACAAATTCAAACGAAGATGGATGTACAGGTTTTAATGCACTTACAATGAAAAGATGAGCTGTGATATAGATTTTTGTCGGGGAAATATTTAAAACAAAGAACCAAGGGCAATATGGATTGCATATGCATTACTCCCAACTTATTCCCATTCTTTAAGTGTGAAACTCCGTTTGCTTCAGTTTTGGGATGTGGTTAAAAATATGTTTACGTGAAACATAATATAAAAAGCAAATCGCCAGACTCATTTACAGATCTTGTATTATAAAAAGCATCACGTGATAAAAACCAAATAAAATTTGATCTATATGAAAACTAAAGAAAGTATATATTAAGCGTGTACTACATATCAACGAGGCGTAATCAAATCAAAACCGAAGTCTACAAATCGACTTTTTAAGCTGCACAAAAGTAAAACTCATAGATGGCATGATTAATGAATTTAAGTGAGTGTGCACCTTTTATCTCGAGTATTTTGCCATGAAATCTGTTACAACTTGCATTGCAAGAATAGTATAGGTTCATATATGTATGTTTGGTTGAGTAATCTTGCCTTGGATAAAGATCTTATAGTGTTCAATTTAGTGAAAATCCTCTCTTGGCAAAATAACCTCTCAATACTTTCGAAGCTCTAGCACCGGTTTGTGGCACAAACAATTTAACTTTGAGCTTTCACTACCATGTTCCACTCCATCATTATTGAAATTGCTCCTCTTCTATCTAGACTTGACCATTCATTATTGAGATCAATCATATATTGGGCTTTAGGTGAAAATTAAGAATTAAATTCATGTGGTCTTAATAAAGAGAAAAGAAAAGTCTCCTAGACACAAAATATAAAATTTAAGTAGGATATATCATTCCACGTTGACACAAAAAGGAAAAATATAATAAGAAGAAGAATATTATTACAAAACAAATAAGGCATGGCATGAGAGTTTAGACTTTCAAAATGAGATCCACACAATCTATATGATGTGAAGCTCAACAATGAAACATTCTATCTTCAAAGCTATGATGAGTACAAAATTAGCTAGTTACCTAAAATTATTTGAATAGATTCATATGGAGATTATATAGGGCAAACTCGTTTAAATAAATACCTCTTATCCCTTACATAGTCAAAATAAATATGCATGTCAATAACAACATAGAACACCGTGAAACACAAAAGGTAGAACCTAACCTCATTTAGCTTATCTATTTACAACTTTAAGAAACAACCAATTAACGTGATGAAGTGTGTGGATGGCATAATCTCATAACAGTATGTCTAATTGGTTGAAAGGGACAATAGAAGTTGATAAGCCACGGTGAACTAATGAAGCTTATAAGTGGAGTATCATATATTTATTTGATTCCATGGTCTTTTTTTAAGACCCTCCTCAACTTCATTATCCGAACATTTTTATTGATTATTAGTGCTATTTTCAAGTCAATAAAAGTCTAAAACAACCACCAAAACAAAAGTCAATACCAATCTAAACAATACATGCTAGTTCAACATTGAAATTGTAAAAGTAACTGAATCAACTCAAAAATAAGAGACTTACATAACCGATTCAAATGGTGCTATAATCCACCAATGACAATTGGTACTCTGCCAGGTATACTGACAAATTAACCCGGTATAGAGAAGAAGGATGAGAAATAGAGCCACTGCAATAACACAGTAAAAAATTCATCAAAAAGGGTGGTCATGAACTTAAGTATATCCATAAGAAAGTGAAATACATAAGCGTATAATTGTATCCTTTAACATAATGTCCAATGGCCTACTGGTAAAGTAATCAAAGTCGGGTCAAATATCTTGCATTCGAAAGTCAAAGAGCAAGAATTCTCATAAAAATGATTTCAGGGGGGGGTAAAACACCTATATGCCAACTAAAATTTGATATAATCAAGAACCTCGACATATCCTATAACATATTAGTTCTTGAAGAATGACAAAAACACCTTAACCAAAATGGCAAAGTCCAATTACAGTAACAAAAATTGAAATAACTAAGGGATTCAGAGACCTCACTTTCTCAGCTCATGTACAACTTCAGTTCAATAACCTAGCTCAACAGAAAACTCAAAGGGAACTCATAATGAGAAGGATATACATCATTATGAGTATATATCCTAGGCGAGATCCTAAAATGGGGCCTATGTGGTAAAACAAATGAAAAAAATAATGGCTTTTACTATATCAAAGAATCAGCTTAATGACATTCATGACGGTTATACGTACTTCTAATGTCAAATGCATTGAGTACACAAAACAATCTATAAGCAAAAGAGATGCAGCCAATTCCAAGCCTCTCAAGACCTCTGACAATATGAAAATCCTCTTCCCATTCCAATTATTACAATCAAACTTCCCAAAACTTTTTTCCAACTCATTTCAAAGCGTGGGGTGGAAAATCGAGCCCCTTTAATCAAATCAAATATTGCCAATTTCTCTCTCTTTTTTTTTTTTTTTTTTTCTTTTTTTTTATAATACCCATTTTCCAACTTCAAAACAACCCGTCTCAATGGTTGTATACAAATAGTAGAGATAAGATAAACTGAAGTTCAAGTTTCATTATGATTATAAATTAGTATTTATTTCATACAAAAGAAGAAGGGGATACAATTAAGAATATGGTTACGAATGAAGTTACGAAAATATAATTATTTATAGAATACCCATTAATTATAATGATATAACAATATCTCACCCTCTTGGTTGAAATTCTCGGTCTGTGGAGGAGGTTGTACATTATCCCTCCGGTTGTTCGAAAGTTAGGTGTTGGAAGTGGCTGCGTCTCTACCCGAGAAATTATGGTTCGATTTGGGATCTTTGCATTGGTGCACTCCGGTGATTCCAAGTCTGATTTGGAGGTGGAACATTTCCATTATGATATCCTTGCCTCTCAATTGGTTCTTCGCATGTCCCGATTTTGAAATTCTCGAAGTCCGAGAATGTGATTGCGGATAACTATTTTGGAAAGTCCGATTGAATTGGAGGTGGATATATCTACGCCTCGATAACTTTGATTCGTAATGATGATTGTGGCATACCGGTGTTCGAAAGTTCGATTCGAATCGGGAGTCTTTGGCATGTCTCTATTTGGAGTTGGCGATGGTTTTGATTGGTTTTGGACACGTAGTAGTTGAAACCTACATAGTAGTTTTGATTTGATTTGATCGGCGTGTTTACTCCTTCTCCGCTCTCCAACTTTTTGTTTACTAAAAGGTAAATATATATTAAGTATCCATCACTCAACGAAGGTTTGAATCGGTTTTTGCTAGAAATTGTAACCGCAAGTTCTTTTTGTCTTGACTTCGGTTTGGTTCTAAATAATATCGTATGATTAGTTTTTCTCGAATGTCATTTGTTTTATGTTGTACCTTTTTTGTTTGTAGTAGTTTGGTTATTTGATGCTCCTGTTTTCTGAGAAGTCAATTGTTTTCTTTGGTCATTTTCTATTTGATTCAAATAGAAAATGTGTTGTCATGCTTGAAATCCATATTGAGCCTCTAAATATGAACAAAGTACCGAGATATGTGGTTATTGAAGTCCCTCCACTCAACACATCGGTTCTCTATTTGGAGTTGGCGATGGTTTTGATTGGTTTTGGACACGTAGTAGTTGAAACCTACATAGTAGTTTTGATTTGATTTGATCGACGTGTTTACTCCTTCTCCGCTCTCCAACTTTTTGTTTACTAAAAGGTAAATATATATTCGTATCCATCACTCCGACGAAGGTTTGAATCTGGTTTTTGCTAGAAATTGTAACTGCAAGTTCTTTTTGTGCTGACTCGGTTTGGTTCTAAATAATATCGTATGATTAGTTTTTCTCGAATGTCATTTGTTTTATGTTGTACCTTTTTTTGTTGTGTAGTTGCAGTTGGTATTTGATGCTCCTGTTTTCTGAGAAGTCAATTGTTTGCTGGTCATTTTCTGTTTGATTCAAATAGAAAATGTGTTGTCATGCTTGAAATCCATATTGAGCCTCTAAATATGAACAAAGTACCGAGATATGTGGTTATTGAAGTCCCTCCACTCAACACATCGGTCGTCCTCAATCAAGTGTAATACTTTGTGGGACATGAAGAAGATATTGTTTTCAGAAATAGATCTTGGGAAAGAGCAATGTCTTTTTAGAATCTTAAAACTTTGTTACCTGAATTCACATTGGCTACAAATGTCCTAAACCTTTAGCCAACTTTAATCTGTGACTATGGCATTTGAACAAAAGCGAAAAAAACATGGCAACCTGGCTTTTAAAGGATACCTATCTTCTTGCATGCTTTAGCAGTTTAGCTTATCATCAACAGCTAGAGTTGTTCTAGACATAAAGTTGTGTGCATGTTCTGAGAACTGGTTTCTGGTATCAAAGCTACTTGTAGAGTATTCTAACTTGTACTCTACGTATGAATACATTGCTTTATTCCTCATGTCTGGCTGTTGTGGTGTTCCATCATTACCAGTTATATGCTCATTCAATCTAAACCGTTGAATTGATAACTCTGGCCGGTTACGATGAATACAATTATTATACAGGCTTACTATGGTATTGATGTAGGCGTATAGCCTATGAAAGAGTTCTCTTACCAAGATGTGGGGGTAAATGGTGAATATAAATGAAGATGAGGATGTTCCATTCAGCTAGTTGTACGTTTAGTTTTACACTGGAATACACAAAACATTCCCCATTATTATCATGGTGATTTCCACAACAGAATTAACAGAGCTAAGATGCTTTATTTGTAATTAACTATTCGTTGTAGAGTCGAAATACAAAATGAGACTAAGATTTCATTTGTATAGGACTAATCAAAATAAAATTTCTGTTTGAAGATATGGAAGCAGAAGCATGCATAGCGACCTTATTATCAATGTTAATTAGCTTAGTTATTCAATTACCCACCCTTGTTTTATTTTTGTTATTATTATTATTATTATTGTTTGGCTACCTATAAGCAGCCTTCACCTGAATAATGTATCATACTATCGTGTATGTTTTAATGTCTGCATGTTTTTCTTCGTTTCAGTTCCTTAAAATATAATATGGGCATAGAAAACACCGACGATTGTACACATTTGAATCAAATAGATTAAATGTTCACCTTCATTTAATTTGTTATTTTTTTTTAATTTGAGGAGGTCATAATAATATAAAAATAGATTAGGGAGATTTAAACAAATATAGGGAGGTGTCACTAATTATTATTACATCCGATTTTGTAGGAGCCAATCATATTAGAGAGTCAAAATGGGCGATATGGTGAGGAGGGAGAGAGAATGTCTTGTGCTTTTATATATATATATAGATGTGTGTTCTCCTGTTTTTTTACTGTGCTATCTATATATATATATAAAAAAAGACATTATCTCTCCTCCTCACCATATCGCTCCATTTTGCACACCAAGCAATATTAGTGGTCCCTAAAAAAAAAGAGGCTCTAATAATTAGAAATACCTCCCTAAATTTGTTTAAATCTCCCTAATTTATTATTATATTATTATGACCTCCTCAAATTCTAATCTATACCCGTCTCTAGATTTGTTACTTTAACAAATCAAACAGAAAACCAATCGAAATATTTCTTCAACCCTAAACTCTTCTCACCTTCAAACCACAACAGACTTTCTTCGTATAAGAAAAAGAGAAGAGAGAAAAACAAGAGAACCAATGCAATTTAGAGAGAGGGAGAGAGAGCTTCTCCATCAATCTCTTCGGATAACCATGCCTTCTCGGCCAGATTTGTCCCCTTTAATGCTGATCCCTCTTGCAATCAGTCTTACTCACTCGATGACATCAAGTATAATATAGAAGCTTTGAAGAAGTTCGATGCCCAGTATTGGAAAACATTGTTTAACTCGCGTGGGAAGACTACTTGGCCTTACGGATCAAGTGTTTGGAAATACAAAGAATGGGTCTTGCCTGAAATTGATGCCGATGACATTGTTGGTTTGTATGAAGGCAATACTAATGCATTTTGGGCTGCCAGGTTTGGTAAAGAGAATTTAGGTATGAATGAAGTGTGGGTCAAGAATTGTGGGATTAGTCATACTTGCAGTTTTAAGGACTTGGGCATGACTGTATCACAAATGACATTGTCCATATATATTGGGTTTTGCTTTGCTTGGCATTGGCTGATTGACATTCTGAATGATTGATGCCCCGAATTCATTTGGTTTCAATGTTGTAGTGTCGGCATCAAAATAATTCCACTACTCTTTTCTGGTGATCTTCTTTATCTTGAATTCTTGATGTGTATTTTGTCACTGCAAAGTGCGTACACTCTTCAGTTCTTGGCTTGCCAATACATAGTATTTGGTCAAGTGCCATTCAATGACGCTGCTTGCTGAATGGGTTATCTCACAACTTTACTCGTATGGTGATATGGAGTTATGTACTGATTCATGGTCTGGTAAGACAGTAATTAACAGGCCTGTAAAAATTTAATCCAAAATTCCTTTAAGAAAGTAATTAGGGGCATACCATAATCTGTGTTCTTTTTGTGGGATTGACATCTAGATTGGCTAGGACAGTATGACTGCAGGTATTCCAGTTGGTTAAGGATAACTCAGCTCAGGTAGGGCAAAAATGCAAAATGTTATGCATTTAAGGAGCTAAAAATCTGACCAAAGTGGCACAGCAGAACAAAATATCGGTAAATATTGCAAACTATCACTTTATTTTGTGAAATTTTAGAAATTGGCTTCTGCACTATGAACTAGAATTGGAATAGAGTGATCCAGAAAACTCTTTCTGATTAGACTATACATGATGAATCTGAATAAATTAGATAATCAACTGAGGAGCCAACCTTGGACGAAGAAAAAATCTTACCAAGCCAGTTGCATATGTGCTAATACTCTTCAGCATATAGGAACATTTTGATTCCATTCTCAAGGAGCGAGGGGGATCCCGACTTCTAGATTCCTCTTCCTGTACATCATCATGGCTTCATAGTTTAAGTTTATACACAGTAGGGGTACAAGATATGAAATCCACTCCATTAGCATATATTGATGGATTTTTATTTGTTTGTTAATTAAGGTTTCTCGATTGTTCAGATTTGAAGAGGTTGATTTTCCTATACTTGAATCTGAGGCGCTTTTTATTCGCAAAGTCGGGGAAGAGATTAGAGACCAGGTATGCATTCTTCTTTTGTAGTAATATAATTTGTACTTATATATGTATATGAGTTATGGGGTTGAATTAAAGATATTGTAAATTCTTGATTGAATTAAAAAGATTGTGAACTCGCGAAGTGAGAAAGACCACTTTGTTATTTGGAAACATAATTATCTTAATAAGCTTTACCGATTATTGAGTTCTTCTCAACTGGTGGGGATCTCAGTATACTCTTAATTCATTTTGTTCTTCCAACTCTTTCATTTTAAAAAGTGTATTTAGCATCTGAAACTTTCAGACCTCCCAAGATCACGACTCATGGTTTCTTGGGCTGGGTTGAAAACTATCATGCATCATACCTCTTTTTTTAAGAAATAAGCAATGGTTAGACAGACCCCTACCTGTATTCATTAAGATAATTTTACATATTGAGTCCCAATTGCATCCTCCTCTATCAGTACATCGAGCTCACTATCTAGAAGAGGACCAAAAACCAACAAAGAAGGAACATAAGAAACAAAAATTCCTGCCAAAAAATCTACATGCTTATTACACTCTAAACAAAAGTAAACTCAGTCTTCAACTCAGAAATGTGATCCGTCATATATAGGTAATTAACTACGGTTTCTAGAGTTTTCTTTTCGCACCAAGTGATAGAATTCATTTCCTCATTTCCTCATTTCCTCCATTCTATTTTTTTTTTCTGTCTCCCTAGATTCTATCTGCATAGAAGTCGTCCTCCTGCCTTTGAGAGTATTTAGTCATGAAGGCATTGTTTGCGATGATTGTCAGATTGTGCACTTGCTTAGAGCTTTTAGCCTTACTTCTTTCAGTTTAATACTGTTTAGTATGACACATATTGGATCTGTTCCTTGAATCAAATGCAAACTTTGGTAATAATGATTGCAAGATTCATAAATGCCATCGCTTTACAGTATGGTACCACTGCTAAATGAAGCAAATCTGTTCAGATGGAAAGAATAATATCAATGAATGCTACTCAATACCTAGCTAGAGAAATTGACATGGTTAGGAATATGCTAGGCTTTGGTGGTGACGTACTTTCATAAGAAACCCCAATTCTATATAATATTTGTCAATTATTTAAACTCTTAGACTATTAACTGTATTTTGAATAGTTTTTTATTTTGTTTTTTTCCCTTCTAGACTTCTATAAGTTCAATTGATGTATTTGAAAAGGTTCAATTACTCTATAGACTGAAAAAGCATAGTCCTTGGACAATGAATTATTGAGATTTCTTTAAAAGCACTTAAATGGTGACTCATTGATGAAATATTTGACCATGCATCATATGCATTGTACACATAATTCCAAACTTAATTTCCCATTTATTTTTGAGAAATGGCACCAACATCCTCTTTTAATAAGTGGAATTAGGTATGAACTAAAGATATGTTCTCCTTTAATTTCCGTAGCATCATTTTTGTTTTTGTCAAGTAATGACTTAAAGTTCCATTTTTAGATTAATTACTGAAAAAAAAAGAAAGAAATGTAATTAGAATTTTTACATAGAATCAAACAAAAAAACACATCAAATTCATCATACCTCTTTCCTAAACCCTAATAAAACTCTTCCTCTCCATGGAGATTAATCTGTTAGATAACGATATGAAATAATCCAAGATTTTCATTTGCTTTTTTTGCTTGAGCATGTACTGTGATTCTTTTTGTTTTTTTGTTTGTTTGTTTGTTCAATATAAGATTTTAGTTTGTTTTTTTGTTAGTTATAATATTATAATATTGATGAAAAGACATATAATTATAATTATATGTCTTTTCATCCAAATTTGAATCATTACAATATTCTATAGCTAAATTTTTTTGGTATAGAATAATTCAAAAGGAATTAAAAATTACAATATCACGCCCAAAGTCCAAGTCTTTTTAAAGGTTATCATCTTCTTCCCAAAACCCAAATAAAATCTCGCCCCTTCTTTTTTCAGTTTTTTTTCCAATAATAATCTCTCCCCTTCTTCAAACCAAACTTCAACAGGTTTTTTTTTTAAGAAAATATTATGTTTGATTCCGCCTCCTCAAAGTAATTTGGGGCAATCCGATGTTTTCAAATCTAAATCCTTTATGGATCTGAAGAAACGCTTCTATCATAGTTCTCAACCTCAACCAGTTGCCGGATCTCGACAATTTTATTAATCCGGCCAAGCAGAATTCAATTTTCTTAAGGTATGTTCTAAATTTCTTTGAAAAAAATCAGCTTTCAGTGGTTTGGTTATGATTGTGGAATTCGAGTTGTTGAAGATGCTGAGAAGTTGAAACTGAAAATTGCTGTTGGTGAACAACTTAGGAATTTCTCACGTTTGTTTTCTTCGTATTATGATACTAAATCTGGTAATGTGATGGTACATAAATCTGTTTTAGGTGTCTTTTGGTTCAAAGGTATATTTGAGTCACTAAATTACTTTTAGGTTACTTTTGCTTCAACAGTAAATATGACATGATAATAGTACTAGCAACTTTTTATGCATTGCATAGGTAGGTTCGGATTCAAGACAAAGAAATGCTCAAGTCTTGAAAAGTGTATGCCAAAGTTTCATGCAGATTTGCTCTTGAAATTTGAAGTAATCAACAGCTTAACAGTGCATCAAATAGAATCTTAGAGCCATTATATACTATATAGTTTCAACTTTTTTTACTTTTGAAAATGCAAAACCATAAGTTTTAACACCAAGGTAGATTGAGTTGCTTGCTTTCATTAAATTATGAGAATGGGTTGGAGAAGCTTGAATTTAGTATGACACATAAATTATTTATATTACTTTAGAAGAAAAAAAAATGAATTTTTGAATGATAAGAGTTGATATGTGAGCATAGGTATTACATTTGTTGGAAGTTAGGCCATAATAGTTGGTCACTGAGATCATGCTTGGTAAGATACATTTCTTGATAATCTTTTCATAATAATATATGTTTTCTCGACTATACTCCTAATTAAATGCTATTAGTTTTATTTTACTTTTAATCAAGTAACAATAGATATGGATTCCACCACAACTTGAGCCTCAAAAGTGTAAGGAGATAGAAGTGAATGTGAAGATGGATTCAAAGATTGAGGGTACATGTGCTAAAGGCACTTTGCATCCTTATGTCCAAGTACTCTCACACTTTCTAAGCTCACTATAAACTTTCTCAAATCTTTTCAATGTCGGTAGGTTTTTCTCCCTCTTCAAAACCCACTAATTTTCACATCTATATGTCTTAGATAAACAAAAGTTTTGATTTTTATTATGATTATTATTTCTTTTTGTGACTGAACTTTGAGTACAATGGAAGTGCAATTGGAATATATTAACTTTTATACTTTATTCTCCTCCGATTATACTTTATTTTATTAATTTTCCTTTAACTAAATGTGTTATTAGTTAAGCAAGGGTATTTTGTGATAGGGGCAACACCAAAATCAGTTTTGGAGCTAATAATGAATGTGAAGGATCTAACAATAGCTCATTGAAGAGTCACTTATAGGTTAGGTTCTTCGAAGAAACCTTCTTTGATTTCAAATGGATATCTCATTCTTCTTTTGGGTGGTAAGTCTTTTATAAGTGGTTTTATAGAAAAACATATAATAAGTGAGGGAACGCATTACTACTTAGCGAATGAACTTATTGTATTTTTTATATATAAATATATGCTCATGGTAATTATCTAAGTAGTGCTTCTATATTTTATGTGAAGTGAGCGATCTTAAATATGAGATGATCGTAACACAATATATAAGATTCGCGATTCTGGCAATCCAATCTTCCGTGTGTAAGGTGGAAGCAAGTTATTTACTAGAGCAAATATGGTCTGGAGGTCAATCAGGGAAAGTGTTAGGATCAATTTTTCATGTTAAGCTATATGAATTGTGAGTGCTTTGTACGAAGTCCATAAATTATAGGGTCAAATTTTGTTACTATTGGTGTTTTTTATATCATTCTTATGTAGCTAATGTATATAAGAATAGCTAGCTCTCTTAGATATATTTTTTAAGACATACCAATAAGTTGTAAACCTGTCAGATTTAGGGAGGACATCCAATGATATATAATGGAGATGCAAGATATTGTTATTGCTTAACAATTAAATACAATAATAGCTTTGTGGCGTACTCTTACCTAGACCAATCTATCATGAGGCTTTTGGAGTCATGTTCTTATGGAAACGTGATGGCCTTTCTTCTTTGCTCTTTATTATAATTAGGCCACTCTTTACTTTGCCTCGGTCCACTAAGGAAATTAAGTTAACTAGATAAATGGCCGAGAACAAGGATTCAAACTAAAAGTAGTGCAACACACTCTTTGTAATATTCTTGATCGAATTTATGTAGTTTCACTGTACGATATTTTGATAGGAAGCTAACTGAGGTATTTATATTTTTCAATTGTAGTGATGTGCTCATTAAGAACTGGAAGGGTTCTCACTTTCAATGCTGCCAACACAAAGAGCTTTATTGCTACTGGCCTTAGGATATGGGTTTTCAGGTAACATGCCTCTAATAATGCATGTTCTATTTACTGATCAGTGCGTGTAGATGTGTAGTTTCTCATGGAGTACAATTTAATCTCACTAATGCCTAGAATATGTTCAATGTAGTATTGTAGTAAGATACTTAGGAATTATTCATTTGAATTTATTTTGCATTTTGAAAATTCATTGCTATTGCTTTTTATATGTAGTCAAAAATGCATTCCAAGTATTACACCTTTCAAAAAAACAATATCATGTAACAAAGTTATATAACATTCAGATTGCCTTGAGTGTAACTGATTGGTAACTTTTCAAGAGTGAACTACATTTTTTTGGAGTCTGTTTGTGAAGTTTTGGGGTCTTGAAGGTGTCTGGTGGCTCACTGGGCAAAGCGTTAGGGGATGGGCCAATTCCCATTTCTATCTAGGAAAGAGGGATTAAGGGGTTTGGGTTAAAAGGTAAGTTTTTAGGGTTGTAGGTCATAGCTTGAGTAGATTATATTTGACAGAAACTTTGCGCAATAACTCTAATATTAGTTACCAAAGAAAGTCAAGACATGGTGAAACTTCACGAATATTTTTATTCTTGGTCAATATAGATATGTTTTTCATTTGTAAATTTCTAATATAGTTATACGCGCAAAATGTATAGTCTTTTACTTTTACATTTTTTTTCCTTGAGTCAACACATTTGGAAACATACAAAGAAGAGACCCTATTGTCGCTAACATAATGACGTCCAATATGAAGATAAAGTTTCCAACTAAATTTAACAAGCCCGACCATATTATAATTGGTATTTAGATTTTTGAATTTTAAGCAGACCCTTGGATATTAAGACTTAATACTTGCTTGCAGTTGTGCATCGTACTGTACCAAAGCATTTTTGTCCTCGCTTTTACATGTATTTGACATTGCTAAGTCTTAGTCATTCTATGTGTGCTAGGTATTAGTGGTTTCTTATGTCAATTATTTATTTATTTTTTTATTACATATATTTCATAAAACTCTTTAGAGGATAACCTAAGGAAATACAACAATGCACCTGGCAATGGGAAAGTTGAACTGTGTAACCCCAAATGAAAGTTATGAAGGCTCTGGTGGCAAAGGTCAAGAAGACAAACCATAACACAGTAGGGATTCAAATTTGAAGAATAGTTGGAGTGACCAAGCTTCCCGCTGGTATGGTCATTATGCTCACTATTTGTATTTCTTTAGTGATTATTTATATAGTATTTCTACGTTATATTTTTTATTTCAAGTTGCTAATGCTATAGCCTAGAAAATTACAAGGTATTTCTTTAGTGATTCAAGTTGCTAATACTTTTCTTGGAGTGTAAACTTCAATGCTACAATGGTATTTTCCCCATTTGAAAAATAATTTGGACACAATGGTATGCTTGATGCCTCACCACATTAGTATACCCTTGCGGTTTTTATGATGTCAATTACTATGAAATTTTATTTGGCAACCATTGTATAGATTTGCTGACATAGTCATGGACCTCAAACAGATTGTTGTCACACCTGCACGGTGTTTTCATTTCTATTATTATAAATGTATATAATTAGTTGATTCTCGAAAAATTGGGTACATACTCCATAGAATCATGTTTGTGCAACTCTAACATTGAATCATGTTCACCAGCTTGAGGAAACATACATGCATTGAAAAATCTTATTGGATTTAGAGTACACATGGAATAGAGTGCAACATTAAATCTATATGCCAACATTAAATCTTTTGGTTAGGTTGCCAAATATTCCTAGAACTAGATAGATATTAGCATACAAACTGGCAGCGAGGAGCTAGGAGGTACTTATATTCCTTGACATAATCACTTTTGAGCTGGTAGATTGAATATTCATATATGTTTTGATTAAATATTTAAGCAATGGACTGCCATAGGCACAATTATTAAACTCTGAGTGTGCAGTTAGTTAGTTAGGTACTAATACATTACGTACATTCTATTCATTCTTTAGGATAAATGATTCCATATCTGAAGAAAGAGGAAGTGTTAAGCTTGCATACATGGAAGTTACAACACGAAGGTGAACATATTGTTGGTTTTAGGATAAATGAACTACTAGGTTTGGTACACTCTATTAATTCATTAGGATATATGATGCATGACTGAAAAAGAGGAAGTAATTGGTTTGCCTACATAGAAGTTACAGCACCAATATGAAGTTAAGTACCATGAGACGACTAGATTTTAGTAGAGAAGTATGAAGTTTGTTCAACATAATGAATTAATTACACTACATTTTGTTGAGTGGTGAATGTTTTAATCAACCTAAACCTTTTGAAGCCTTAATTGTCGAGTGGTGAAAATGTTAACTTTTGATGGTGATGAAGATACATATATGATGCATTTTGTATTATTTTTTTCTTACGGTGTTTGACAACTTCAGTGCTAATGATGTAGTCGTCGATGGGGGAAAGGTTAGGCTTGGATATGGGATAATGCATATGCATATATGCATCTTAAGTTACCTTAATGTGATGATTGTTTACATTACCATGTTCTTAACCTCGAATAGTGTCAAATTTTGGTGGTTTTAAGTAAGCTAATGTAGATTAATGTGATGGTTTCCCTATTATGTGGTTCAGTAATAGAACCAATGATGTTAAGTTTAGTTGGTACAAAGAAATAGATGATTAAGATTGTGGTAAAAAAACATGCATTGATTTAAACAAATAGCATATTAGTAAAACAAAATCCGTGCTCACTGGATGTGGTTGCATTGACATACTCTCCCCCATTAGGTTTGTAAGATATAAAAATAAATAAATAAATAAATAAAAAATTGATGTATTGTGTACGTGCTCTGTGCAGTCTGCCTGACATTTTTTGTACGAGCAACATACTTGGTTGTGGGTTGAAGAGATGCACATCATCACAAGGATTCTCTATTTCAGCATTTTTGTTAAGCCTTTAATAGTACAACAACACATCAACAATAAGTAAAGTGATTCTCATGACAATGGAATACGCTGTTTGAAAATATTGATGCATGCTACAAGGAGTGCTAATTGGAATGTTTTGGATCATGGGTTGAAGGTATGTCTATGAGGAGCTTTTTTTTTTATTTAATTTTCTATTTTAAATAAGACAAATGAAGTTGACAGGAAATTTCACCTCAAAAGTGTGGCATATTTACCCTATTTTCTTTATATTTGTGAGAAGTGCATACTACGTCAGTTCAACGATCAGGTAAGCTTACTCCTATAGCAATGCTTTAATTGCTGATTGGTTTACACAGTCAGGTAAGCTTACTCCTATAGCAATGCTTTAATTGTTGATTGGTTTACACACTAACGCCCACGCCCTCCCTTACCAGTTGGGCTAACCTGTTGGGTGTTTTTTTTTGGTATATCAATGGGGGTTGTAGATAAAAGACCCAAATAAATATAGTTTTGACTTTTTACTATAATTTCAGATACTTATTTTACATTTCTCCTAATTAATGTAGCAAGCCCAGCCAAGTTATAGTTACCGGATGATCAACAAAGATGGTGACAGGAAAAGAAAATTTCACCTAGCAAATTACAGGTGGTTATGAAATAAGGTATGCTTCAATATATAACTATTCTGTTAGAAGTATGTACTCATCTAAAGAGTTTCAGTTATGAATATATGTGGTGTTATTTGTCATGGCAATGGAGCATGGTACTTAACTTTGAAAGCGTGGATTAATTCTAATGACTATACGGAAAAGAGCATGCCAAAGCATTATAGATAGAATAAACACGGAGAGTGGGAGAAACTATAGAGCTGATTTTTTGGAGAGGGGTAAATTTTAGAGCTTATTCTACTGTATTTCATGTAATTTTTTAGTGTTAATAAGCCACTCATATTTCTAAAGATTATAGGGTTGAGGTCTTCCTTTTATTGTGTATTAATGTGGAAAACTACTGTCTATTGAATGTTGCTAATGGCTATAGTGATGTAGGTATGGTCATAAAGTATGGAAAGTATCTTGATGAGTAGGAAACATATCCAAGGGTCAACTGTGTTCTTGGCAGTACATGAGCAACACATTCAGCAGGTAAATACAATTAAGAAAGCTAATTTTCCTTTTTCAATTTTTTAATTTTAATTTTTTTTTTTTATCACTTCGATTCTCCTATTTAGCTCCTATAATTTTCCCTGAATTTTGTATATTGGACGTTGTATAAAATTTTATTAGCGTGACCAAACTTAGCTCCTATAATTTTCCCTGAATTTTGTATATTGGACGTTGTATAAAATTTTATTAGCGTGACCAAACTTGATATTAGAAAATTAATCCAAGCAGTATCCCAATTATTTATGAAGGGTTAAGTACATCCTTGCACCTCTAATATATATCACCTGTAAGCACACTTATATGCAAGGAAATTCATGTTACTATACAATTAATAGTATGGAATTGATACTAAAACCCTTCGCACTTATTTTCCTTTTTTCTGTCATTTTTTTTCTCCTTTACAAAAGGAATTAGAAAGAGATAAAATTGTAGAATTTAGTCTTCCTCCTCCTCTCACTCATCAGCCATTAATGTATTTTTTTCCTTATTGCAGCTCCTTGCTATCTTTCTCATTTTCCGCTTGAGAAATTTTCAATTTGATATATTTCTATTAAACTCCTTTAACCCTTCCACAATGATGAAGAAGAAATAATTGCAATAAGAAAAAAAAAATCAAATTTGAAGCAACTTCTAGAAGAGGAAAAAAACAATTTGTTTTTTGGGCATTCTTTTACCTTTATTAGAAGTTCTCTTATTATGTAGTGTGTTGTAGTAATACAAAGATTCTTCAAGGTCCAGAGTATTATTTTCAATTTTTTTTATTTGTTGTTTCCTTTTGGAATGAGTCTCTCTGTCTTTTTGTTTTTTCTCTTTCTTTACCCCTATTGGAAATGTCTCAAATTAATTTGGAAGATATTGTTGGATTGAAGCGGTTATTGGGGTATGGCAAAAACTGAGTTAGTTATGGGGTACGGGAGTATTTTTATGGGTATGTCCAAGATCACCCTTTCTAAAATCGCAAACTGTCAAAGATTTTTTTTTTTATAGTAAAACTGTCAAAGAATTAGAATTACGTACGATGCTTGAATTTGGAGAGGTGATATTAATTTGAGAATAGATAAAGGAGAATTAAACAAATATAGGGAGGTGTCACTAATTATTATTCCATCCGATCTTTTAGGAACCAATCATATTGCTGGAGGTGTAAAATGGAGCGATATGGTGAGGAGAGAGAATGTGCGTGTAATTCTTTTGGACCCGTTCAACGAACGGGAACCGTTTTTATATAATTTTTTTCATTTTATTATTATGTATAAAAAATCTTACTTCAAATTATATTGAAACTCATACAGTAAATTAAACCAATTATCGAAAATAAAAATGTGAATAAGATTATCCTTCTTCCGCAAAGTCATTATTTGGAAGGGAATGAATCTTTCCTTAATAATCAGCATTATTGTCTATTTTCCTTTGCTTGAACATACTCATGTCGTAACTGCAGTTAAACGCACGACATGGATTCTTAAGCAAGATCCGCAGCAAAGGCTTGCAACCAACATTGCACTCTTGCAAACTCATGGTGTACCCGATTCCAATATTATAAAACTATTACTTCAGAGATCTGGAGCACTTTTGAGGTCTGATCGGCTGAGAGAGATTGTCGAGAAAACTAAAAACATTAGAGCAGCTTTTCAAATCATGAGCTGTCTAAGTTATGAAGTTTGTTTATAATGGAGTTTCCTATTTCTATCTGAGTATCTAATTAATATATTGAATGTGGTGTTCCTTGCATACCTATATATATATATATATATATATACATAAATGGAAACAACCAAGCTTTAAATTGGAAAAGTGGTAATTAGATCCTTGGGACTCAACTTTTCATGATAGTTTAGGCAAAAATGACAGAATCGCTAAAAGTAACAATATCCTTATTATACGCTCATAAAGAATTTTTATTTTTATTTTGTTAATGTAGTTATCACTGCACCCAAGTAACTTCTGGGCTGCCTACGTAACTGGAGGGGGACATCAACCTTCACCTTGCTTAGGGATCAAGCGACATGTAGTTCTTTTTATTATTATTCAATTACAAATAATATGATTACAAAGTACATGTAATGTAATGGCTCCAATTCGTTAGTTCCATGTAGAAACTCTTATCTGAATCTGAGACAGCTCCCTATTCAACTTCTTCTAGTAATGCAGTTTGTGCATTTACACTTTGAAAGTGTCTTCACAAATGGGTCTATTGAACTTTTGTCGAGAAGAAATAGAATCTTTTATCACCATCTGTAAAATAACTTGAAAATCTGCACTTCAGAATAAGCTATATATGTAGAAGAGTATCATAATGTCATTTATAGGAAGCATGGAACATATACATATTGGGTTATGGGGTTGGTAAGATGACTAAAATCCAAAAAATATTACCTAATACTGTTTTTTGTTTCCGTCACATAAGCTTTGAGACAATTGTAGCAATAAGCGATAGTGTCAAAGTATTTCCAGAGTCATTGTTTGTTTGACATTCCTTAAGACCTGAATTCATATCCAAATGAGAGAATTAAATGAAATGGAAGACAAAATAATAAAAGATGAGTATATAACATGCATACGTGAAATGAGACCACTTATGCTCGATGACCAAATATATCAAAGCTAATTTGTTATTGTATTCACGAATTGAATGAGCAAGATCAATAAAGTCTAGCAAAATAGTTAAGGTATCTAATCCGGCAGAAAGTGCATTCAGTCACCATATTTATTGCAGACCGCTTGTCTTGAATGACAAATTTGAATTCTTTGGAGTTCCATGCATTAATCGCTAGCTGCATTAAATCAAAAATCAAGAAGTGACAATGAAATTCAGCATCATTGATTGATGGAATCAAGAATTATTCCACGCAGCAAGTCTCTCAAAGTTCTATCAACTGCCTCAAAAGAATTTTTATGGTTTAAAGGAGCTTCATCCCATATTATGAGGCTAGCTTTCTGTATTAGGCGAGATAATTGTGATTTAATTGGAATGTTGCAACATGAATCGTCATCAGCTATGACTGGAATTTTAAACCTTGAATGTGCAATTCTCCCCCCATGTAATAGAAGATAAGCTATCCCCGAGGACGCCACCACCAGAACTATTTTTCCTTCAAAACGTAACCTTGATATTATTGTCTTCCACAAATAAGTTTTTCCCGTTCCTCCACTCCCATAGACAAAAAAAATGTCTCCCTTTTTTTAATGAACAACTTCAACGACAGCATCGAAAACAATATTTTGTTGAATATTTAGCCTATTGTGCAATTGAGAAAATTCAGAAGCAAGAAGATCTTTGTCAAAACTTAGTTCCTCTCTCAACAATCTATTACGTGGTTGTTGATAGGATGAAGAATCCGGTGATGGCATGCAGAAGTCCTTGACTTTCTTCCATGGCATTTCGAATTCTCTCAATATCTATCAATGCTAAATTCTTAATTCAGCCTCACTAAGTTGCAAAGTAAGATCCCCCGATTCCCTCCATTCTCTATGCAAAATATCATCTAACAACAGCTCCCAATGCCTACTCCAAAGTTCAAGTGGATGCGTGACAAACAATTCACGCAAAGAACTTCCTGTAGACCAACCCGCTTTGACCAAAGTTTCATCCCATTCTTGAGCATCTTCTAACAATCCCAAAGCTAAGCAAGCCGGTTTAAAATCAGGATATGTGACACCACTTACTTTCCGAATATCTTCATAGCACCATGGACCTCTAACACAACAACATTTAATAACAAACTAAGATAATCTTTCTCCGAATGTTGGATGGGCATAATATAATCTTCCATTTTTCTCCCACATTCCCTTCTTGTCCATATTTTCTCATCCTTGTGCCAAACGCTACTATGATTTATTCTCATAAACTCAAGTGGGGTTAACGAATTTCTTATGAACCTCAATTTCACAATTACCATGTCATATGTTATTTCAATACTACAAACTCATAGTTTCAAATTCAATCACTTAATTTAGAAAACATCTTTTTAAAACCAAATATCTATGGAATGAGGGAAAGAGCCATAACAATTGTGCATGACGGAAGCCAAATAATTGGAAAAAATTATGGAAGCTTACCATAGTTCACTTGTCGTATCCTTAATCTCTTTGGCATATATGGATTGTCGCTCTGCTACATTTAATCACATGAAGCACAGCCTAAATCAATTCATTCCCCTTGTCAGGCCAAGTATTAAAAAACATTGATATCAAATAAAAAACGTTGTTCACATCAAACGAAAACGAAGATTAAGGAAAACAAAATGCAATTGACTACTCACCTGGAATATTTTCGTTCAAAATCTTTAAGAACTTACCTTTAGAATATTCACTGCTATCATTTATTTGACCTGCACAGATCAGAAAAATGGATCAAAAAGCAAACTTGGATACTGGAATTGATTAAGGGTATATTTAGATGATAAAATTATGGCACGCATTTTAAAATTTTAGAATCTGTTTTCTGATAACCAAAATAGATATAATTTTAAATTTGAATATGTGGAATCCATGATCATTATTAGAGCTTATTGGGAGTAGAAACTCTGCAAGTACACTATCAAGGGGTTACACAGGTAGGCACATGAACACTATATATCGAAATACAACTATACAATTAAGTATGAAAATATGGAACTCACAGAAACAACACAGCCCAATTTAACAAAATGCAAAATTTCTAAAGCCCAATATAGTGAAAGATGTAATTACGAAATATGCAATTGGAATTAAAGGGACACCCTTCATCGAATTGAATAAATGCATATGGGAATTGGTACACCACCTTCATTGCCTATTTGATTTCGGTTTGCCTGAGAATTACTTTTTTCTCAGAATGAAATCTCTTATGTTGAGGAAGCTCCTTAATTACCTATTTGATTTTGGTTTGCCTGATAATTACTTTTTTCAGAATGACAAATAGCATAAACTATTATTAACCACATTACACCAACAAACAAACACCCATCAAAATAATTCCTCAACACAAACCATAACAAACGGACAATAAGGAAAAGCTTTGATACATAACATACCCTTGCAATATAAAATCAAGTATCAACAACAGATAACTAATTTCAATGGGCAACAATATTTGTTAAAAACATGAAAAGTAGAAATAGTAAAAAATTACCGGAATGTGACAATCAAATTCTCAGAAGTTCAAATGCAATGACAAAAAGCGCAAAAGGAATTTAAAAGTAAAACTACTAAAATCCATTTAGTGGGTTTGCTGGCGTGCGTGTGTTAAGGACCAATCTATTGTACTCGGTATTTTCCAACAGTTGCAACTTAGCAACTCAACTGTTTTCAAATATAATTTGAAGTTTTATCTACTTAGAATGACCTAGAAACAATTTGTCATTCGCTCGTATACACCATCTACTTCTGCTAGAGTAATAATTCCTTTTATATTATTAGTGCCTTGAGAGTAAGTCATGTCTTTGACAACTCTGTAACAACTCTCCTACTCCATACCCTGCCCATATGAGGAAGACCCACTGCGCAATTAAAGAACCACCATTATATATTAAGGTAAAAATTACATAATTACGGGAGCATGAGGGTTTTATGTGTTGGTATTGATGAACAACCAAAAGAACGTCCCTTAAGTTTCTATGTCAGAGGTACTGATCAGAGGAGAATGAAGTCTTGATGTTGGAATATCATCTGAACACTGTTATTTGGAATCCTTAACAGGGGAAGCAGGTGTCATTGCACTACTACTACATGACCATACCTATATGAAACACATGTAGCAAATCAAAGAAAATAGTCATGGTACACAAACTGCTTGGTCTAAAGTTTTACCAAATAGTTAGTCTAAAGTTTGCATAGCCAGGAGGAAGTATTGATCTTGATGTCTGAAAGCTTTATATTCTTAACTGAGAATCAACTGTTGTAGCTTCTATTTGTTCATCGACTGCTGGATCCCCCCACCTTTAGTACTTTTGTTAATAGTTTCGGAAGAAAAAAACTTGCAATATCATTCACATAATGAAGAAAAACCAAATTAACTTGTAAAAGACATGTAAAAACATAATTTATAAGCAAATAAAAATGTCAAATTATTTTCTTCATTGTTCATTGAAGAAAATTATACATACGAAAACACTAAAATCCTATTACCCATCTGTTCATTGTGATTCTCGAGCTTTCCGGTTCTTTTTTGTTGGTGAGACCTCATCTGTAGGATTTTTGTTCTTATTTTTCTTTCTATTTGATCCATTTTCCTGTATTTTTGACATGTAAGTTTTTCTTATATATGAAAATAAAATTGAACAACGATTAAAGAAGAAAGTTAGTTTAAAAGATTATTACCCTTTCGATGATTGGGTCGGTCTGTTGGGTCAATATATTTTGTTTTTTTTTTTATCAGTTTCTTCTTCCAAGACATTGTTTACACTAAATGTTGATACATTTCATGCATCTTTGTACTTTCGTTTATCACAACTTTGAAGATGTATGTCTTTCCAAAGATTTTTCTCTAGTTCTCCTTTAATTTCATCCCAATCATTGCCCCTGCATTATAGAAATTGAAATGCATTAATATATATTTTCCAAAAATTATACTTGGTATCATTAAATAATTGTATATTTACTCACCTTTAAATTCATCTTTTTAATTTTGTCAAATGGTTGTTGCACTATGTATTCTGCTCTATTTCCAAAAACAACAAATGCTGTTTGATTTGTTTCATCTTGCACACAAAGTTTAAGATAGTACCTGTGCATAAAAAGAAAACATAATTAAGAAGATTAGTAATATATAAATTTTATGTGTTTTTGAAAATTTAATTTGTTTACCTCTCAGATGGTTCATTGTAAGTAGTTTTACATTCCTTGCAGTATGGTTCATCTCCGGTTTCCACATGTTTGACAGTACAGAATTTGCAAGATTTGTAGTTCCAACGATTTCCAAAAAGCTTTACGAATCTTGCTTTGCAAGTGAATGACTTTTTCTACAAATCAATATTTAAATAATGAAATAAATAACTTTTTTGCATGCGTCTTTGCGTAATTCTAACATTACAAACTAACCTGGTTGCATCTTTCCTTGCCTAATTTAATTAGGTCAATGATGGTGACTCTGTCCTTACTAAGTACTTCCAGAAGTGAAGTAGGTTCACCTTCTTTATGTTCCTCAAATTCTATTTGAATGTTTTCGGTCTCAAAGCTGCATTAGATTAGATTTATGTGTCAATATATATTAATTATTAAATAATAAACATATTAGATTATTTTTACCTCTTTCTCATTTCATTAGACTGAGGGATATCCAAATTGAAGTATACTTGTGTTGCTGATGTGACGGATGCTTTAAAGACAGCTATGGAGTCAAATTAGATAATAATAAAAATTAAGTTTTTTAAAATAATAAAATTAGACATATAAACATCAAGTATTATTGAATAATTTGCATACGTCCAATTTTTTTCATATAGAGTGACGTTAATATGACTATGACAATTCCATTAGAATTGTTTAGTCCAGCAATTTTTTCTGAATCTTCACCCCATAGAGCAATATTCAGTTCATAGTTCCTGCAAAAAGAGAAAAGAGATCAGAAATAAGAATTTATTTTGTAAATAAAATTGTCGAATTATTTATTTTCTTCGTATGTTACCTCTCATTCATTAGTGTAACATCTCTCAAAACCATATGGGCTTTGAGTGATACTTTTTAGAAGGCCTACAAAATCTGTTTAGTAGAAAATGTTATTACAAAAAAATACATGTACAAAACAAAACTTTAAGTAATTAATAACATACCAACTGTGTTGATCGCTTTGACATAATAATCTTTTTTCTCCATGAATTCTTCAAATTCAACAAATGAAAATTTGTGGTGCCTGAATATTGATGTGTCTTCCTTTGAAGTTGTCACGATTGTTTCTTTTTTGAATGATATTGTGAAGTTGAATCTCACAGGTTGAAATTTAAATGGGGCTGCCTTTACCTCAAAATTTTCAAAATAATAAACTTCTCCTTGTTTCAATTTTGTGTCAAAGTCCTTTTGCAAAACTTTATCGATTTTAGCATGAATTTGGTTTTCCTGTCAACAACCTTGAAAATCTCAGCAGTATAACAACTTTGTTTTTATCAAAATAGTGCTAATTATTTGTAGCAACAAAAACATTTAAAATTATCAAATAATGAAACTTGAATTTTAATATCAATAGCTTTGAACAAATAAATTTTACCTTTTCATCAATTAATATCATCTCGGCCCAAAGACTCTTTCCTTAAACCGTGATATCCATAGTCCGCTTACTCGTGCTCTTATTTTGCAAAATCCTCGAAGTTAAGGTTAGGTTAAGTCAAAAGTTTTGCACTTCCTTGCCATTTCGTCTGATCTGTAAACCATTAACAATATCAAAATATTGTTAAAAGCATGTAGTTCATGGAGTATAAATAGATTAGTTAAGATTTTACCTTTTTTTGTTTAGGAGTTAAGAATGACAATTGTATATTGGTATTGTATTTATAGGTTTAGTATTAGTATGAATTAGAGGTTGAATTAAACTATTGTTCTGAGAAACGTAGGTAATAGGAATTTAATGTTGAACAAAACACTTAAGTAAATCTTTCTTAAAGAAGATAAACTTTGACATTAATATATTCTTTATTTCATTGGCCGTAGTAGATAAACTTTGAACACAACGTTATTGTTGAGAAATCGTATGAAGATAAATATTAACCTTTATAGTAATCTAGTGGTAGATTCTATTGGTATGAAGATAAACATTAACCCTTATAGTACCGTACCTTGTCTTTTTTTCAGTCGTATCAAGTAAATATGATTGGAGTAAGTACCAATATGACTATGTCTTACACAATGAGCTGGGGATGCTTCCATTAAGATGGTTTGGTTATTTGATAGATCCAAAATATCGACGTTAGAGAAATCTAAGTAGGATAGTTGGGAAGAAAGGTTTTGAAACCAATTTGGTTTAGAGTCTGAAATGCTTGCATTGGGCATCGTTAATGCGGTGAATTGTGTTTGTGTTCGAAGCCATTCTGGAAATCTGAGTCCTACATTGCAAGAAGTCATTCCAATATATTGGAGTTGAAAGGGTGGAATCCAACCTGATGTATTCACAGTGAGAGAGTTCCAGCTCAATTCTAAAAAAACTAATTTGGGGAGTTTAGCAAAAATCGCGTCAGATATAACACCATTCAATAAGTGGAACGCATTGGTCCCATTCAATTGATTAGATCTGAGATTTAGTTGTGTCAGGTTTGACAGTCCTCCAAATGACACGGGAATTTTATCTGTGAGTTGGTTAAGGCTGAGGCATAATAGTTTCAGTCTCCATCTCAAGAATGTAGAGCTGGTTGCCGTAGTCAACCCTCTGTATGAGGTAGAGATGGTCTCTGGAAGCGCCGAGGTAGTCAACCCTCCTCTCTTCTCGTCCCACAGGTATTGGAGGCAGTGGCATTGTTCTGAATAGTTCTTTTTCTACATCAAAACAGAGACAGCAGTCCTCCGATGTTCGGAAGTGCAAGGCACCATTCCAGTATATTCCAGATAGGTAGATAAGACCAGATGCAGTGAAAGTTCCTCCAACAAATCTCCTGGAAGAGGTATTCGATGAGTAGATCGAAATCTGATGGTCTTCATCATCAGAACCAATGTTGTGCATGCAGACAACTTTGTAGTCTGGTGATTTCAGAGGATTGAAAGCTAAGCTAACACTACATATGAAACCTCTGTTGCTACCAGGTACGCTGCAAGCTTTGGGAAGAAGAGTGTATTGCTTTGTGTTGGGGTTGTAAATGTAATAGGTTTTTGAGTTTGTTCTGAAGCTGCCGCTACAACAAAGGAGACCATTGCAAGACTGAAGAATTTTAATACCTACTGGATCATTGACAAAAATGAGAGATTTGAATGGTGCAGATTTTGTGGTACTGTCGAGGGAGATGAACTCAAATTCTGGATTGCCAAGTATTGATGTTCTATGCAGAAAAACTCCAGAGATCGGGGGAGTGTTTCTAAGGTTGTAACTATGAACCATATAAGGATCAGAAATGAGAGAGGCAATGCTTTGAGACAGACTTGAATCTAAGAATAGACTTCACTGGCAAGCGGAAGAAAAACTGTCTTAAACAAATACTAAGAATCTCATTGCATATATCTTTTAATAGAACAATCCACATTTACTCGAAATCGAGAAAAACATTTACAGTAAGAAATAAAAAACGTACTATTTAAAAAGTACTTTGAGATGAAGTACTCTTCTTAAACTTTTGTACAGGTTACCCAAAAAATTAAATTCCACAGATGAACAATCACTTGAAACAGCTTCCTAGAAGAATCACCACATAAAATCTGTAGTTCATTATCCTTAAACAAATTAAATTCCACAGATGAACAATCACTTGAAATTTCACCCTGATTCAATGGCCTACATCTGTAGAATGTATGAACTGGTGTCTTGGGATTAAGTTCCATTGTTGGATAAATAATGTGTGAGTTGAGGGATCTTCTGAAATTATAGTAAACTCAAAGGTCATGGAGGAACCTCTTTTACAGATTGTCTAGCTGATGGCTGGTATATGATTACCCAGGTACCACCTCTAGCATAACCTGCTAGTGGGAGGGATAATTGATGTTCCTAAGACATTCGATTCCTTGTGTGTCATTCAAAGCAATGAGCTGAACTGAATTGGAAGTGGTCTGACATTCACAACTGATAAATACCAACAGTCAATGTGGTATTGTTGCTCTATAATTCATAACCTAGTCGCGAACCTGAAAGTAGTGTACTACATCCATTTCGTATGTAGCTTAAACAAATCTCTGGAATTGAATTTGCCAAATTAACACAGCCGCATTCAGATACAAACTTGATGTGACTCCGTTCACATTCAGAATTTCAGATGACAGACACACGGACACAGTCCTAAAATGAAACAACTCACACATCATAACATAAAGGTTCATCAAGTTTGGTCAGCCAAGCTTAAAATATAAATACAATACAACATGTAAATAAATAGGACAACATCAAATTCTGGCCAGGTTGATGACAATCAATCCCCTGTTCCAACCATCAAACTCTTTGAGTTTGAAAATAAAAAATCGAATCAGAGATGTGCAAGAGATGTGTGTGTGTGTATATATAAACTGATCGGAATTATGATCTCCTTAAACAATTATTCAAAGCTTACACCAAATGCAAGTATAGTTGCAGTTTGCTTAATTTGTGCGAATGTGCGTTACCGTAATATGGTATTGTCAGTTATAACTGGTCAACAACTCACCTTTTTCTTGGCGAGCTCAAGTTTGACCAGTTTAATACCTATATTCCCCTGTCAAAGTCGCATTAACCAGTACCTAGACAGGACTTGACAACCTTGCAATATCAATGAAAACAAAAGATAGGCATATTTTTTGTCAGAGGTAATAGGCATATTTTTATATCCTGATTTCTAAGATCGACCTTGGGCAAGAGTCAGATGTAAAGTTCCTACATTAGATCACACTGAATGATGTTGAGTGTCCAGTCAATATCAATAAAAAAAAGTGGAGACAGCATAAGGTTTTTTTCATAAATGTCATACGTAATAGGACAAAGAAAATTAGACAAAGTTGGTATGAAATAGACAAAGAAAAACGTCTTCTAATGCAGTATCATCAAATGACCATTCCAGCATTCACACATAGTATTTCTGCAAAAAAAACATGTATACGATTTTAGTGGTAAGTCCTTCACAGCAAAAATCAGATAGTAATGGAGCCTTACAATCACTTGCAAAGGAATTTCCAACGCAAACAAAAAATATTAATAATAATATTACAAAAAACATTAAGTATTATGATGTTGATAAGCTTAATCATAAGAACAATACCTTAATCAAATTGCTTGAAAAACCTCTTTATACACAATGTTCTGTGTATATCCTTTTGGCTCATCGTCTTCACTTTTTATTAGAAATTTTAGTCCCTGTCTAGATGTTGTTCTTGAAACAGCCACATATAATTGGCCATGTGTGAAAATTGGACGTGGTAAATAAACACCAACATGGTTGAAAGTTTGTCCTTGGCTCTTGTTTATAGTCATTGCATAGCACACTCTGATAGGAAATTGTTTTCTCTTGAAAACAAATGGCCACTTGGTGTCACTCGGAGACAGGATGATTCTTGGAATGTAGACTGGATCTCCTATATTACTACCTGTTATAATTTTTGCTTCAATAACTTTGGATCCCAACCTAGTCACAATCAACCTAGTTCCATTGCAAAGCCCTGCACTCTGGTTCAAATTCCGCATTAACATTATGGGAACACCAACTTTCAGCTCAATGTTATGGTTTGGCACTCCTGAAAATTGAAGAGTATTCAAAAATTCTATAGGATAGAGAACGTCTTGTTCAGCAGACTTTCCTACAAAATAATTAAATAATCTTATAAGAAATGTAAAAAACGTCTAAAGGAAAACAGTTTTTAATTTATTTATTTGATGTGCTAACCTTCTATGGGACAAAGTGAGTCTGCACTCAAGTAACTCTGTAAATCTCCGGTAGTGATGAAATAATGTATGAGTTAATTTCATCAACTGTTTTCATTCTTAGGGGCTAAGATGCTTCTTTCCTTGAGGTACTTAACCGAGTTATGATTTCTGGCAAAATCTGGATAAATAGTTGACACAATATCTTGGATAGAGTCATCGGATTCGGAATAAGGAGATCTTCCGAATTTGTATCCATGTTCGTTCAATATCATTCTCCATAGCAATTCTTTGGCAAGTTTCCATCTCCAAGATCTAAAACCCACTTGCTAAAGTCTTCTATAGAGCTAACTGTTTTTTAGGGTCTACTCTGTCATTTTGTAATCTCATGTTTTGAGTCGGATGAAATACTTTACATTCTTCCCAGATTTTGGACCTGTCAAATATAGATAAATATGGTTAAAAAATAAATTGTTCAAAGTTACTAAGTTTAATTATTTGATAAAATTGTGTTTTTGATATATCTAAAATCATTACCTATTTATTGAAGCGTCAACAATGTCACCTCTTTTACCCCTTGGAATAATCGGCAAAATTTGTCCAAGTCACCACCCATTAGAAATGTTTTGCCACCAAACGTTTGGTTTCTTCATCCATTATGTCTTTTTAAAGTTCTATCAACGACTTCAAAACCGTGCCTATGAGTCATTGGTGCTTCATCCCATAAAATAAGATCGGCTTTCTGTATGAGCTTGGCCAGTGCTTCATGTTTTGAGATGTTGCAAGTTGAATCTTCATTGGTAGGAATTTGAATATTAAACCTTGAATGTGCTGTTCGCCCTCCTGGTAAAAGGAGTGATGCTATTCCTGAAGAAGCAACTGCAAGTACAATTTTACCTTCTGATCTCAACTTTGAAATGATAGTCTTGTACAAATACGTTTTTCCAGTTCCACCGCTGCCATAAACAAAAAATACACCTCCATTCTGTATAATATATAATTTTTTTTTTCATTTTATTATTATGTATTAAAAAATTTATTTCAAAACTATATTAAAATTCATATAGTAAATTAAACCAATTATCGAAAATAAAAATGTGAATAAAATTATCCTTTTTCCGCAAAGTCATTATTTGGAAGGGAATGAATATTTTCTTAATAATTAGCATTATTGTCTATTTTCCTTTGCTTGAACATACTTAAAATTACCAACATGATAGATGATATTGTCATGTTGATGAATGATATGAAGCATTTCATTTTACTTAACATTTTAAGTTATTTGTCACGGTTGATAAGCTACTATGCATCGTATGCAATATCTTAATCTTGGAAATTAATGGAGGGAATAAATTTACTAACGACATTTTAAGTTACTTGTCACAGTTGATGAGCTAGTTTGCATCGTATGATAATATTTCACAGTGGAATGAATGTAAGAATTTTTTTAACAAAAAAATGTAACCAACATAACAGTAGAAATATTAGCTTGATTGCTGTAATAGAAAAATTCGGACAATGTAATAGATTTTAGCTCTTAGAGAAAACAAATTGCGAGTGACAAAAAAATATATATATAATTTCTTCATAAATCTATTGCAAGACTTCTTTGTGATGTCCTACTATTCATCCTACCGACTTTCTAAGTTTCTAGCATGACGCTTTATAGGGCAGCCACCTGCAAGCGATGAACTCCCTCAGTCCCACTTACCTGCATGAAGGATACAGATGAAAATGTTACCTTATGGACGTATTGCCAGCTTGCATATGCTACTGAATCACATATAAAACATATATGCCCAACTGTATGTGTATGAACTATCAACAAAGAAAAAAAATAAAATGTACGTTAAATCCAAGAAACTTATCAAGATAATCACCTTGGAGTGGTGTGATATGAAGGTGACCTTGGGAGGCTATTTTCAGTGAGTGTATTTCCTTGGGAGGCTATTTTCAGTGTGTGTCGTCCTTCAGAGACTATGTAGAGAGTGAATATGTAGTGTATCGTTTTCTATGTGAACATTTTCACTTGGCGTCCACCATTATTACTATATATATATATATATATATATAAAAATTTATGTTTATTCCTAACTCACTTGAATGGGGAATTTTGTTAAGATGTCCAAGATTGGTTATTGCTTGCCTTGCGTACTTAGTTAAACATTATGGTTTGTGGGGTGATAAAGCAAAAGTCGTCAATGAACACCCTTTATCTCTCTGAATTAGGACGACGACCACTGCAACAACTCGTTCGTTCAAAACTTTAGGACTCTGGAAAACATAATCTAAATTAGCATAGAACTTTGTAGCACATATTAAAAGCGAAGAAACCTACCAAACAAAACAGTGAAGAATCACCATACCACTAATATACTATTAGATGATAAAACCATGCCTTGCTCTCTTCATTTGACCCATTCGAATGTAGTCCACCAAAATATGATTAGGTTTGGTGTACCGAGAAGGGATATGAAGCTATTCATTTTTCCATGTCAGTTTACCACTTTAAGGTTAACATTGTCTTCTCTGTATGATACTGTCATTCCATTAAGATGGACCTGCAGAAAGGTACAACAGTTTGAACAAAACTAACAACATAATGTAGTTACTGAAAAGCAAAAGAAAATAGCAAATAGCATCATTGCAATTCTTACAAACCACGCACCAATCTATGCGAATATTTTTCATAAAAAAACGTAATAGGCTACGCATTTCTAAAGTGTTGTGTTAAGTTAATTGCTATAAATAGATCTATAAGGTAAAAGTGAGCAGTAACAGAGATGTGCAGTAATTAAAAATCTCATTGTAAAGCATTTCATATTTCCAAAAGATGAACAACCATTGAAATCAGAGGAAAATAAAAATCAAATTATTCACTGTTGCAATTTATAATATTGGTGTAGGTAATCTAAACGATGTTCCTAGCCTGAGCAAGTCCAAATTCCTAGCAAAATTCTAGCAAACCGGCCATGAAATTACTCCTCTCTATTTGGGCTTGTAGTGGTTGTCAAAAAAAAAAAAAAAAAACACTTCAAATTATGGCAGAATATAGTACATGATCAATCACTGGTTGATAAACAAACTTCAACCATGGGATCATAGAAATGGTCAAGGACATTCTAAACCATCCAAAATGGGTACTTCACATACTAATTAGTAATAAAAAGATTTAAAAAAAAAATAGTGCTGGTGCAATCCTTTATGTGAAAATCATTGTCATTGTCTTTCCTGCGTCCAACAATTCTATTAAGCAACTAATATGTGAGTTGCATACAAAACACCTCCTACTAACCACAAACTTTATACAATCCAACTCTAAAATATATTCTTTGGTTCTCGAAGACATCCAAGTGGATGTCTTACTGAAATTCAAAACAGAATTTCCTCTTACCATTCTTCCAGTGTCAAATAGGTGGTAGTGCCAAATAGACACAATTATTAGACCAATAAAACCTTCATGTTCGCAATCAAAACTATAGGTATAATCAGTTGGCAAACAAAACAGGTGACAGGAAGAAAATATAACATGTGATACAATGAACATTCAATAATCTTGATAGACTGCTTGCTAATTAGTTTTGTAATGCATATCAAATCGCCCATCAGTCCACTTCTTATTGAAAATTGATAACCCGAACACAACAGTTTTCCTATATTATAGAACTACATTACAAATATATGGCAGAAACAAAGTACAAAAAATCAACAATTTGGTCTAGGGCAAGTTTGGTTAATAAGGAACCATAAAATTGATCATTACCAAAAAATGAAGGAAAAAAATTAACAAAAAAATAATATTAATTTAAATAAGCACAATCGATATCATTGTGAAATAATTCTCAGTAGTATTTATCTCAATAGTATACATTCATACAACAATTAGGAATCATCTAAAATTAGAGACATCACAATAGGCAATTACTACACTACTTGAAAAGATGTCTATGGTTATGAATACCTAACATTTCATTTACTGCTTCTACAGGTACCTCCTTTCCCATTTTTTTAAACCGCTTTTCAACACAAATCTTCACCACATTTGGTTTTGGAAATACGACAACTACAATCTGATTTATTTCATGAAATAATATAAACAATCAGCAGAGACTTCTTCCTTTAATTCCGTTATAAAGGAACTATAAATTAAGGCAATAAAGCTACCTTGCGACATTGAAAAAATGCTCAGTTTACATTTACGGGCACTCTTGTAAACATTTGTTTGATCAGTAATGCTATTATGTGGTATATTAGCAACCCTAGTGAACAGTGTGTTCAAAATATCTGTTGCTCGGTCCCTTAAATGGTCAAAACGTTCACTATAGTTCTACTTTCTTAGGAGCCCTTGTAACTGCATTAAGCACAACCAATCATTCAGTAGTGTTAATCAACCATGATTTCATTGTAAAGAAAAAAATAACACGAAATATTAAAACTTAATTTTTGGTATTTACTTTTATGCAATAAATGAATACTACATACCTTCATTTGATCAAGAGCAAGGTTTGTTCCAAGCAAAAGATACCACTTTTCAAGATACTCCTTCACCCATTTTTTCTCGGCCCATATCATCTTTCCAGAAGCCAGCAATCCAACCATCATCATCAATTCGCAGTCCTTGGTATTGCCAAAAGCAGGTCCTACTACAACATTTCTATGCTCATATGCACAATATTAAACCTTAAACCCTTCATCAGGAAGAAATGAACCAAACCATATTCAACACCAAACTGCATCACAACGACAACATCAACAAAACATATGTCTATTTCTCCTAAACGCATAAAGACTCACTCCGGATGATCTAAACAAATCAATTAAACATATATAGTTCTACATATATATACAAAACTAAGAAGCCATATTTATGTTGGTGTTAGCTTTGAAAGACACAGTTGAATTTGTTTGCTGGCTTTAAGTTTTATGATGAAATGTCAACTCGCAGACCTATGAGAGCTAAGGAGGACTTAGGTGTCTCTTTTGTCTGGGTAAAACTTCCATAGAAAGTCTAAACTGTTAGGAATCACACGCAGACTTAATGTGCCATTATCGACATAAGTAACACGTACATTATTATAAATAAAAACATACATTGTCAATAATCGAAGGGGATCCAACAAATAATATATAACTCCATGTGTACTCTAAATTCAATCATATTTTTCAATGTATATGAGTTCCTCAAGCTGGTGAACATGATTTAATCTTAGAGTTGCACAAACATGATTCTATAGAATATGGACCCAATTTTTTGAGAATAAACTAATTATATACATTTACAATAATAGAAATGAAAATGTCGTGCAGGTGTGACAACAATCTGTTTTAGGTCCATGACTATGCCAGCAAATCTATACAATGGTTGCCAAATAAGGTTTCATAACAATTGACGTCATAAAAACCGCAAGGAATACTAATGTGGTGAGGCACCAAGCATGCCATTGTGTCCAAATCCTTTTCAAATGGGGAAAATACCATTGTAGCATTGAAATTTACACTCCAAGAAAAGCATTAAAAACCTTGTAATCTTCTAGGCTATATAGCATTAGCAACTTGAAATATAAAATATAACGTAAAAATAATATATAGATAATCACTAAAGAAATACAATCGGTGAGCATAATGACCATACCAATGGGATGCTTGGTCATTCCAACTATTCTTCAAATTTGAATCCCTGGTGTGTTATGGTTCGTCTTCTTGACCTTTGCCACCACAACCTTCATAACTTTCATTTGGGGTTACTCAGTTCAACTTTCCCATTGCCAGGTGCATTGTTGTATTTCCTTAGGTTATCATCTGAAGAGTTTTAAGAAATATATATATGTAATAAAAAAAAAAAAAAAAATTTGACATAAGGAACCACTAATGCCTAGCACGCATACAATGACTAAGACTTAGCAACGTCAAATACATGTAAAAGCAAGGACAAAAATGTTTTGGTACAGTACGATGCACAACTGCAAGCAAGTATTAAGTCTTAATATCCAAGTGTCTGCTTAAAATTCAAAAATCTAAATACCCAATATCATATGGTCGGGCTTGTTAAATTTAGTTGGAAACTTTATCTTCATAGCCTCGACATCATTATGTTAGCGACAACAGAATCTCTTCTTTGCATGTTTCCAAATGTGTTGACTCAAGGAAAAAAAAATGTAAAAGCAAAAAACTGTGCATTCTACGCGTATAACTATGTTAGAAATTTACAAATGAAAAACATATCTATATTGACCAAGAATAAAAATATTCGTGAAATTTCACCATGTCTTAACTTTCTTTGGTAACTAATATTACAGTTATTGTGCAAAGTCTCTGTCAAATATAATCTACTCAAGCTATGACCTACAACCCTAAAAATTCAGAAAAAAAAATCACAATGTCACTCGTCACAAAGTCACTCACCAACATAAAATTCCCAACAAATTACCTAGAACTGGAGTAGAGGTCTTGGCTGGGACACCATCTTCGCTGCAAGAGTGAATGGAAGAAATAAATAAAACTTTTTTATCCAAAAAAAGGATGAAACCATGAGAAGAAATCTGAGAGCAAACTGTAAGCATCAGTGACAAATAATATACGTAGTGACCTGGAAACACAATCCAACATACTTACCATTTGATTTCTAATTGTTATTTTCAACAGTACAATAGGAAGTCTAGTAAGCACTTTGAACACTACGTCCATACAGTCCTTCACAACACTCTTTGCAAGAGTGACTTGCACCTTGAATCTGGAACATCGTATCATTAGTGATTAGCCAGATTAATTTAACTTGTTATTGGCTAACTACTGTACTTGGAGCAACACTAATTAAGAATATGAGTATATGCCAATATATTTTCTAACCTGTACAATCTTCATTAGGGACTGCATCGTCGTCTCCGTTATTTTCTAGTTTGAAGTTGTGCCTTTGTCCCATCAAAGTAGTGCTTCAATAACACAATTGAAGGTCAACTGTACAGAAAACATAATATATACATACTATTAAGGTATGTTATTTGATTTCTTCTATGCACGCTACTTGTTAAATCCATTGTTGTGGCGAGGGAAATATATAATGTCCCCAAAAGACTGATCAATATGCTATTTCCACCTTTCTTTATCCTTGATAAGCCAGGCATATCCTCATCCATTGTGGATTTCAAGTAGTTTCATATGTACTCTAGAAATTGATAAAAACAAATTCAGCAAATATTTGAATTACCAACATGGTATTAACTATTAAGTAGTATAAATTTTTTGATTAACCATATTAACTTACTGCCCATGGTCACAATTGTGAACACCGGAGTCACTAAATTTATTACACATGAAATGATCATAACCGTCTGTTTGATCGTAGTTTCCACCAAAGGTTCGTTTATAAACAAATCCATTTCACTAAGTGCATAAATAGGAACAAATATATGAGATATTGTTGTCTCTCATCACTTTTAGGCGAACCTGCCCTATATTATTGTCACCATATGATAGGTTTATCTAAACAAAGGTAAACTTGAAAATTCAGTTTAGAGTAGCTCATAAGTACAGACCAAGTCGATTATACCAATACACCAAGTGGGTTCACTAATGCAGTCACTATCAGACCATGGGAGGTTAGTATGTCATAACTAAGGGATCAACAATTGGCAGGTATCCAGGGATTTGGATTGCAAGAAATCAAAATACAAAGATTATTCGCAATAAAACCAAAAAGTAACATTAATTGCAAGACCTCAAAGACGTGAAGAACAACATCGAGTTGTCCATACGTTATAAACCAAGACAAATGGTTTTCCAAAGTTTCAAAATATAAAAAAACACTACAATGCGATGCAACTAATGCGCCATAAATCCCATGAATTGTTTGGGGAGTGATGCAAGGAAATTTTAAGCCGTATTCTTAGCATGAAATTGGGGTTGTACTCATAGTGATCATTCCCTACAACTCATCTATATGCACTATTTAAGTAGAAATTTTGTTCTATTAAAAGATTTAATCTAACTTTTATACGAACAATTGGTGAAATGAGACTACCATTAGTCATAGTGATCATACCCTACAGTCCAATCTAAATCCGTTATTTATGTATCAGTTGATTTGCTTTATCCAATTTTCAATAAAAATGGACTGCAAAGACAGTGCCCAAAGAACATTGTGCTTGATTATTAATGCAATCAAACATCAATGGCATATACACAGTTACAAAGTTGCAAATTTGCAAATGTCCTCAACAATCTTATAGTATATAACTTGGAAATTCAAGGTAATTAAAAACATGGGCATTACCTGATGTCTATCATTCCAATACCCACTCCATCCAGCAATTAAAACAGAATCGTCAGCACCACCAAGAACCGAAGGCAACTTTAGCAAATTGAAAGTCACAAATATCAGCACTTTGGAATTGTTACCTTTGATTTAGAAAGTCGAATCCAATGAATTGAAGATAGAGCTTTTGGGTTGGGGAAATTGAAGATAACCTTGTCGAAATTGAAGATTAAAAAAATGCTTACTCGTTGTGATACACAGATTGTTGAAAAGAAAAAAAATAAAACTGAAGAGAAATTGGTAAAAGAATCACAAAAATGAAAAATATTAAAATGAAAAGGAGAAGACCATACCTGAAGCATAAGAAAATTTGGGAGATTGAGATTTATGTGTTTTTTTTTCTTCTTCGGTGGTTTGGGGTTTTCAAAGCTTTTTAGCTAATAAGAAAAGAATTTTAGTTTTATAGGCCTATGCTATTGTGAACGTTGTGAATGGAACTTTTAAACACTGACTTTTTTATTTGGATAGAACTCTGGCTCGGTTGGGAAGAAGATAAAAGTGAGATTTAGGATATGTAGGGGTTTTTGTTTTTTCCAAAAATTTCGGTGTTTTTAATATGATAGTTTCAAAATTGGGCGAAATTTCCGTATGATGGAGGAGGTGATTATAATTTGAGAATAAACGAAGGAGAATTAAACAACAAATGTAGGGAGGTGTTTCTAATTATTAACACCTCCTCTTTTTTAGGAGCCACTAATATTGCTCGGGGGTGCAAAATAGAGCGATATGGTGAGGAGAGAGAATGTGCGCGAACTTTAGTTTGTTGAACGGGTCCTAGTGAAAGAACCATACATTTTGTAATAAGTACATTTTCTTCATGAAAAGTGTTCGTCAAAGATTGGAACTTCAACCCCCAAGTTGGGTTGAAATGCGCGAGCGTGATGTTACACTACTCGCCTCGCACATCCAACCGGTCCAAGTAAGTTGAATCCCCAACTCACTCTTGGCAAGTAAACTTAAACCAAAAGACTAAACTTCCAAAACTTAAACTTTGTCCGAGTCTTATACATACTAAGAATCGCTATGAACAGAATAAGCTCTATAACAGCAAAGACTTTCTAATGGCACTAATGTGTAATCTTTAGTTTCTTTAAAACAAAAAATATATAATTTGTTAACCAGATAGATGAACGAAAAAGAAAATAGGCGAACTATCTGAATAATATTTGCATTGCATTAGTAAGCAAAGTAAAAACAATTACCAGCCATTCTCGGTGTCCTTGAAGACCTTCAAAGTCTAGAAGTTTTACAGCGACAGACTGAGCCTTTAATCCTTGTCGTAAGTTCTCAAATAACTTACTAATATATACTAAAAGTAACTTTGCTTGCACAGGTTAAGAGGTTAAAATATCACCTCTGCCTTCATGGGAGAATAATACTAATCATCAGTTTAGATATATTAGATGCCTCAAAGTATTAACCTAGTTATTCATATCTATTGACTCTGAACTTCTACAATTAGATTGGTGTTTCAACGGTAGTCCCTATATCTCTTGAACACACCCTTCTCAAATGCTTACCAAGTTAAATATTTAAACTCTTCAACTATGTATTATCAGTTCTAAGAGAGCGGATATTTGTTACTAATAATTTTTACACCCAGCACCTTATCAGTTTTCACAACCTTTCCATTTTCTTCTGTGTTCTTCATATACGTAACATTTTAAAACACACTTAAACTAATCAATAAAACAGGAAAAAGTAGAAACACCAATACAACATTGTGATTTGTTAGTTGTACAACATGGGAGCATAACTTTAAAAAAATTAAAAATGGAACATCGAGGTACATGCATTTCGATAGCAGAAGTGAGTGCTCGATGAGATGTTGAATAGATAACGACCAAAAGTGAGATGTTTAGTACCTGTACAGTAACATTAGGATTTTTGATTGTTAGTGAAAGGAGTGATAACAATATAAACCAATAAGAAAAAGAGGTGGAAAAAACATGGAACTGAATGTGGTATATCAATGTGCATCAAATAAGCAGGAATCAAAAGCCCTAAACTCCAATAGATAGCAAAGTAAACTACCATTATCTGAAGCCGAAGAGAGCTCTAGAACCCATGACAGTGCTATCATTTTCCCTCTCCTTTGAAACTCAGTAAAGTCAATAATATCACCAGCAAGTCAGCAACAGCCCAGCACCACCTTCATCACTAATTATCTTAACAATCAAACCAATAACAGGGAAAAAAAGTTGGATACAGAACAAAGAACTCAACCACATATGGTACAACATAGGGACAAAACTTCTCCAATAAGATAAAAGAATATCGGGGTGAATGCAAAATTAAGGATTATAAAGATCCACCGAATTTAACATGTAAACACAATACAAAGATTAGATAAGCATAAACAACATTTGGCACTTGGAGAGGGTCTGAATTTGAGTATATGACATTTTTGCATGAAAAGCCTTTAAAACATATCTGAAACAAAAAGAGGAGAAAACGTTCGCAAAAGCAAAAGAAAGTTTTAAAACCCACCTTTAGTACATCCTGGCCTTATATTTGCATTTCATGACTTGCCCCACTCTTAATTATACAAAATCAAGTTATATGCTTGCACTATGAGAAAGACATACTGGATTAACATAACCAACTGGGAAAATGAAAAATTAACTCAAAATATAGGCCATGACCACCAAAGGGAGACATTCCGATATGATCAATTACTATTGATAGTAGACACTGGTAATTTAGTGTGGCTACTCAATCTATCAAATAAAAGAAAGAAAGAAGAGAAAAACTTAAAGGAACAAAAAATAAAAGGAAACTAATCAAGGAGGTGAGGTTAGAGACACCTATGGCCAGTCGATGAAGATTTTATTGTCCTTGATGACTTACATTGTTGAATAGCTCCACAACAATCATCATCATCATCATCATCATCATCATCATCATCATCATCATCATCATCATCATCATCATCAGCCCCCTGCACCAGAGTTACCATAAACCAACACTCAACTAAAAGATATGAGAAGAACAGAAAGGTGTTTGCATCAATTATTTAAATGTATGTAGGCACTTGAGTATCTAACTATCCACGTAAGTGTGTATCTAATAAAAATCATGTTAATCGAACTATTCACCAACACAAATACTCTCTCAGTAGAAAGAGGAAGCCATCCAGTCATATTATTTGCTTGTATCTATCAATCTAATATTTATCAACATAATGACACATACACAACCTATATATATAATAGAGGAAGAACAAACATTGTGTGCCTTTATATTTGCATGTCTCTATCGATCTAATATTTATCAAAATAATGACTTACATAGTTGAAATACTTTAGAGGATTTGGCCATAACTCCTCCTTGATTATATCACCACCTGTAATAATAGAATAATTAATAGTAATAGTAGGCAGTTAAAAGGGTATAACTGGCGACTCAAGCAGCCTTTTACAAAATCATACATCTTGGTCAAGTAAATCATCCAGATAAAATAAGTAAGAAGTGAGTAAGCAATGCATAACCTCATCATGAAATACATCCTCAGTCGTATTTGGCTTTGTCTCACTGAACCAACAAAAGAAGCTTTCCCTAAAATGTAAACACAAAATTGGGTATAGCTATACAGACGCAAATATTTTAAGTTCATAGGAAATAACAAACTTTTTTTTTGTTTTTCCTCCATAAAAACTGAAATTTGACATCTGTCTCAAATTTCAGACTGATTTTTACAATTTTGACCTTTTTTATTAGTCCCAACTAAAAAAACAACTACCAACAAAAAAAATAAAGACTACGAACTAAATCAGTTACCAAAAAAGTAGTGGGTTAATTAAAATAACTAAAATTCATCCAAAATCTACAAAATTCCAATTAAATGTAGGGATGTCCAAACGGTACCCGACCCGGCCCGAACCCGATTTTTCGGGTTTTGAGCGGTATCGGGTACCCGGGGCCCGGCTCTATTCTTTTATGGTCGGGTTCGGGTTCGGTATTTGTTGGATACATGTGACCAAACCCTACCCTAACCCTATATTTTTCGGGGTTCGGGTTCGGGTTTCGAAAGTATGGTAAAACCCAGAAATATATGAAATAAAAGAATATTAAATCTCTTCATCAGGAACGTCATTTTCAGTTATTAGATCTCAAGAAAAAACCTCTTTTTCATCTAATTAATCAAAAGCCATCTTCTTTTATTGGATTTGATCTGTTTAACTTTAACATCGTAAAAGCCACCCAACATCATCAAAGATTCAAAACACAATGGATTGCATTTTTGAAAAGCAAAAGAAGAGAAAAGTAGACCAAGCAAAGCAAGCAATTCCAAGACAATAACTCAATAAGATTGATGGTTTTTTTGGGAGTTTCGACTTCTTGTGGTGGTGTGAATCTGACCTATTGATTTGACAATAAGATTAATGGCTTTTGGGAGTTCGGTTTCTTGTGGTGATGTGAATCCGACCGTTGATTTGCTTTCGGCCTTTGGTGACCACATTGAGAAAGAGATATTTGAGGAGGTCGCAAATTTTCTGAGTGAATGCAAACTTAGCAGCACCATCAAACCCACCAATCTCTTCATCATGAACGTGTGATTGGGTTGTCTTGTTCTTGGGGAGTTGTTGGAGGGAAGAGAGAGAAGAGTAGTAAGGGTACGGTCAAAGGTAATTTGTCTTGAAGACCAAAAGTAAATAGTAATGAGCAAAAGACTAAAAGTTTGTTGAAGATAAATAGATAATAAATGAAAATATAGTTGTTGGGAATTATGGTCTGGTTCGGGTTCGGGTTTTGGTCGGGCATTTTTACCCTATATAACTGGGTTTTGGGTTCGGGTTCGGTCTGGATATGGTTTCGGGCTTTTTAACCCTTTTAACGGGTTTAGGGCCAAATTATCGGTCGGGTTCGGTCGGTCGGGTTTAGATAGTGTGACCAAACCCGACCCTATGTATTTCGGTCTGGGTTCGGGTTCGGGTTTTGTCGGGCTCGAGGTGGTTCGGTCGGGTTTTTTTTCGGTTTTGGGCCGGGTTTGGGTTTTCGCGTAATGGACATCCCTAATTAAATGTGAGATGAATTTCTGGAGAGACCAAAACAATGTGAAAAACATCAACTTCAAAAACGGAAAAAATGTATGTTGATTACAACTAATTTCAATACAGCTTTAACAATTTAAAATGCATCTCTGATCATTTTGAATAACATATTTAAGTTTGATGTAATTCAAATTGTGAAATTGTGAATAACATATATAGTTTGATGCTATAGCCTAGAAGATTACAAGGTATTTCTTTAGTGATTCAAGTTGCTAATATTTTTCTTGGAGTGTAAACTTCAATGCTACAATGGTATTTTCCCCATTTGAAAAGTGATTTGGACACAATGGTATGCTTGATGCCTCACCACATTAGTATACCCTTGCGGTTTTTATGATGTCAATTACTATGAAACCTTATTTGGCAACCATTGTATAGATTTGCTGGCATAGTCATGGACCTCAAACAGATTGTTGTCACACCTGCACGGTGTTTTCATTTCTATTATTATAAATGTATATAATTAGTTGATTCTCGAAAAATTGGGTACATACTCCATAGAATCATGTTTGTGCAACTCTAACATTGAATCATGTTCACCAGCTTGAGGAACGCACATGCATTGAAAAATCTTATTGGATTTAGAGTACACATGGAATAGAGTGCAACATTAAATCTATATGCCAACATTAAATCTTTTGGTTAGGTTGCCAAATATTCCTAGAACTAGATAGATATTAGCATACAAACTGGCAGCTTCAGGAGCTAGGAGGTACTTATATTCCTTGACATAATCACTTTTGAGCTGGTAGATTGAATATTCATATATGTTTTGATTAAATATTTAAGCAATGGACTGCCATAGGCACAATTATTAAACTCTAAGTGTGCAGTTAGTTAGTTAGCTACTAATACATTACGTACATTCTATTCATTCTTTAGGATAAATGATTCCATATCTGAAGAAAGAGGAAGTGTTAAGCTTGCATACATGGAAGTTACAACACGAAGGTGAACATATTGTTGATTTTAGGATAAATGTACTACTAGGTTTGGTACACTCTATTAATTCATTAGGATATATGATGCATGACTGAAAAAAGAGGAAGTAATTGGTTTGCCTACATAGAAGTTACAGCACCAATATGAAGTTAAGTACCATGAGACGACTAGATTTTAGTAGAGAAGTATGAAGTTTGTTCAACATAATGAATTAATTACACTACATTTTGTTGAGTGGTGAATGTGTTAATCAACCTAAACCTTTTGAAGCCTTAATTGTCGAGTGGTGAAAATGTTAACTTTTGATGGTGATGAAGATACATATATGATGCATTTTGTATTATTTTTTTCTTACGGTGTTTGACAACTTCAGTGCTAATGATGTAGTCGTCGATGGGGGAAAGGTTAGGCTTGGATATGGGATAATGCATATGCATATATGCATCTTAAGTTACCTTAATGTGATGATTGTTTACATTACCATGTTCTTAACCTCGAATAGTGTCTGATGGTTTCCCTATTATGTGGTTCAGTAATAGAACCAATGATGTTAAGTTTAGTTGGTACAAAGAAATAGATGATTAAGATTGTGGTAAAAAAACATGCATTGATTTAAACAAATAGCATATTAGTAAAACAAAATCCGTGCTCACTGGATGTGGTTGCATTGACATACTCTCCCCCATTAGGTTTGTAAGATATAAAAATAAATAAATAAATAAATAAAAAATTGATGTATTGTGTACGTGCTCTGTGCAGTCTGCCTGACATTTTTTGTACGAGCAACATACTTGGTAGTGGGTTGAAGAGATGCACATCATCACAAGGATTCTCTATTTCAGCATTTTTGTTAAGCCTTTAATAGTACAACAACACATCAACAATAAGTAAAGTGATTCTCATGACAATGGAATACGCTGTTTGAAAATATTGATGCATGCTACAAGGAGTGCTAATTGGAATGTTTTGGATCATGGGTTGAAGGTATGTCTATGAGGAGCTTTTTTTTTTATTTAATTTTCTATTTTAAATAAGACAAATGAAGTTGACAGGAAATTTCACCTCAAAAGTGTGGCATATTTACCCTATTTTCTTTATATTTGTGAGAAGTGCATACTACGTCAGTTCAACGATCAGGTAAGCTTACTCCTATAGCAATGCTTTAATTGCTGATTGGTTTACACAGTCAGGTAAGCTTACTCCTATAGCAATGCTTTAATTGTTGATTGGTTTACACACTAACGTCCACGCCCTCCCTTACCAGTTGGGCTAACCTGTTGGGTGTATTTTTTTTGGTATATCAATGGGGGTTGTAGATAAAAAGACCCAAATAAATATAGTTTTTGACTTTTTACTATAATTTCAGATACTTATTTTACATTTCTCCTAATTAATGTAGCAAGCCCAGCCAAGTTATAGTTACCCGGATGATCAACAAAGATGGTGACAGGAAAGAGAAAATTTCACCTAGCAAATTACAGGTGGTTATGAAATAAGGTATGCTTCAATATATAACTATTCTGTTAGAAGTATGTACTCATCTAAAGAGTTTCAGTTATGAATATATGTGGTGTTATTTGTCATGGCAATGGAGCATGGTGCTTAACTTTGAAAGCGTGGATTAATTCTAATGACTATACGGAAAAGAGCATGCCAAAGCATTATAGATAGAATAAACACGGAGAGTGAGAGAAACTATAGAGCTGATTTTTTGGAGAGGGGTAAATTTTAGAGCTTATTCTACTGTATTTCATGTAATTTTTTAGTGTTAATAAGCCACTCATATTTCTAAAGATTATAGGGTTGAGGTCTTCCTTTTATTGTGTATTAATGTGGAAAACTACTGTCTATTGAATGTTGCTAATGGCTATAGTGATGTAGGTATGGTCATAAAGTATGGAAAGTATCTTGATGAGTAGGAAACATATCCAAGGGTCAAGTGTGTTCTTGGCAGTACGTGAGCAACACATTCAGCAGGTAAATACAATTAAGAAAGCTAATTTTCCTTTTTCAATTTTTTAATTTTTTTTTTTTTTTTATCACTTCGATTCTCCTATTTAGCTCCTATAATTTTCCCTGAATTTTGTATATTGGACGTTGTATAAAATTTTATTAGCGTGACCAAACTTGATATTAGAAAATTAATCCAAGCAGTATCCCAATTATTTATGAAGGGTTAAGTACGTCCTTGCACCTCTAATATATATCACCTGTAAGCACACTTATATGCAAGGAAATGCATGTTACTATACAATTAATAGTATGGAATTGATACTAATCATTGTGTTTGATAGTATGCATTTACTTGAAATACATGCATTCCCTTACTATAGTCAAATTATAAGGAGCCCTAATAAATAATAGTCTTTGCATGATATGCATGCATGTTAAACTTAATGATAGCATCTAAATCTGGGGGTGCAATTTGTATAGCATGTGCTTTTCAGTAATATTTGTGGAATACCAAAAGTTTGAATTTGAGTTCTTAGAAAATCAAAACCGTTTGGAAGGGCCCATATATATGGTTGATCATTGCGTCATTCATTTAAATAGAACTGAAGTATGAAGAGAATGCTTTAAGAGTACTTTTCTTAAATGGGAGCTAAGTATTCATGCTGATGAAAGTTTACGCCGATTTAGATTTTCATGTTTGATTGTTATAGAACTTCTTGGTAAACTTTAAATGGTCGTTGAGATTAAAACATCAGCGATGATCATATCCAGTACTCACCTGATAACTATATTATTTGATAAAATAGACTAAGTCTACTTCAAGCACCAACTTAAGAACAGACATTGGGATCTCTTGATACTGTCTTAGATTTTGACACTAGAAACATGCAGTGAAACATTTTAGCTTCATAGTGCAAATAGGAATATCTCTATCAACCAGTGAGCACTGAATATTAGGTTCATCTTTACCTCTTTCAAACTTCTTATTTGTTTCACAAATGTGTCTCAAGAGCCAATATTGATTATCCATTACGATGACAGTCAGCGCTGTACAAGCAAGTTTACTCATTCAACATGATATTCTCAAGTCTGCATATATGATTGTTGTCGATATACCACGTGTTGTTCCTTTTTATATGTTTTTTTTCGTGGTCTTATATTAGAAATTATGTACTGGAAGAATGAAGATGGAGGAAGCGCAGGGAACAACTTCTTGATAACGAGAAAGACTCCTTGACAATTATAAAGTTAAGTGATTTAGACTTCTTCTTTGCATATGCTCTATTAGGTAGTGGTGAAGTCGTCTACTCTTTGCTAAATAGATTACATATTGGAAGCTATTAGTAAAGTTGAGTCGTTAGTTGAGCAAGTGAGTGTGATAGGCTATTTAATTGAAATTTTGATTAAGAAACAAAGTGGATGGATGTAGACACATGTCATCTTTTTTTTCTTTAGCAATGGTCAAAGGGCAAGGGCCGTTTATTTCTCTGTAGCAATGTGTAGCACAGACTTTTATATAGTTCATTTCTTTATTGGCCCTAGAATGTATGCTATTTCTATGTAGGTTCACGAGGTCCTTTTTGAATGACATGACATATGCGACTGTGCAATGAATCTTTACGTACTTCTTTTAGTTGCTAACTTCATTTATTTTCTTACACGTGATATAGGATATGAAAATATGGAATATGGTAAATACTCTTAAGTTTTAATGACAAGTGCCAATTAGACGTGCTCAATATTAACTTTTGATACCTATTCACTGTAGGCATTGGTTGTGTTTGTTCTTTAGGGCATGGTTTAGACAAATGGTTCGAGTTTCATAGCATTTCACTGTAAACTTAGTCATAGAAAATAAAAGGTGTCTCATGTGTATTATCCAATAGTATTTAATGCTAGATATCAATTTTTTTTGGACTTTTCGTGTTTCTAAAAATAGTTTACTTGCTATGTAGAATGCATACTAGCTACCTTTATATCATTTTTCTAATTAGTCACTATTTTTTAGTATGACAACAAGAAGTGTGCACATTTAATTCTTTTAAGTTCATAGTAACTTACGCTATATTGAACATCTACTTATCAGCACTTGCTTCTTCTTTACAACACCCAAAGCGGCCAGTATGACAATATTTTAATCATCGACACCCCGTTAGGTATTTCAGACTTTATACTCTTTTCCTTTTTATATCAAGACAATACATAGATTTCTACTTATTATTATTTTGTTTTTTATGACTGAATTAAATATTTTGAATTCATAGTCATAGAGATTGCTTTTTTAAAAAGTAGTGTAAACTCTTTATAAACATGTGTAGACTCTGTGTTGTATCCAGTTTCAATTCATTGTAAAGATGATCAATGGTTTCTGAATTTGACTTCCATTCTTTCCACCGAGGTCAGAACACATTTCTCCCTTAGTTAATAAATATTCCAATAATATAGAGTAATTAAGTGCTCAATAGTTATAGTTGTCATGGCGTTTCTTATTATTTAAGCTCCTTATTCTTATAAGAATATAATAATTCATTGTTGTTTTTTCCTAAACAGGTCATCTCTTATATCTTCACCGTGAGAGGTCGTCGTGGAAATTGGGAATGATCAAAGCTACAGCAATTCAAAGGTAATTTCTTATAAGAATATAGCAATTCATTGTTTCTTCTCCCCTAAACAGGTCATCTCTTATATCTTCACCGTGAGAGATCGTGGAATTGGGAATGATCAAAGCTACAACAATTCAAAGGTAATTTCAGTGCATCTTTCTTCATTGACATTGGTCTTTCAAGTTTATTGTCTACTACCATAGACCATGAAAAATATGCAAATAGAGGTTTGATTGAGCATAATGTGTTATGGACCATTTATATTTGATCGAGCATGGTTACATGTTGCTTAGTTTTTTACTAGGTTTTCTTATATATGTTAGAGCCAAAATTTTTTTATGAGAAACTAATATAGACAAACGGACAAACTAAGTGGATATGATACCCAATTCGATGAATAGCGGTATCTATTGCAACCTAAAGAAACTTCATGAGACCATAGGTCGTAATATTACTTGGGCCAGTACAACTGATCAACATATAAATTGCTATGACAATCTTTTTGGGTATTATATACAGTATGGGTATTTGTTACTTTGGGCAATTTTTATGGTTTGTGGTATTGATTGCAACATATTCAGAATAGACGAGTCTTTGGCAGTAAGGTCAAAGACTAGAAAGACTACTGTCACTATAATTAAGTTATGTTACACCTATAATGAATTTACAAGTTACTGAAAGTCTGGAAAGTAACAACATGCACCTTTGCACTCATTGGTATTATATAGTAACAACAAACACTTGGTCTTATTTAATTTTATTATATTGGAACACATTCCTTATCCGTAGCTGATTATATAGTTTAAATTGTATGAGTGATAGGAAACACTTTGATACAGCCTAACCCAATGAAATGAATAAGAACAATAACTATAACCTTAAAAATATAACTATAAACCCTAATTGTCATGGGGACAATGAACTAACCTCAGAGAATAATTAACGGGACATATAACTTTGCATTTAAAATTGTGTTTATCATATATCTTTTGGCTATTAAAGTAGTTTCAATATGACTTTTGTCTCATTTGTCTCAATGGACATTTTCACAAAACTTCATTCAAACTTCCTATATCATAGCTATAGCTATTCATAATTGCAATTATTGTTTAGAATAGTAATTTAATATAACGGCATATTCAATTTCAATGCTGACCATCAGCCTTCAGGAAGCACGGTTCATGACTCCAATTATTCATCAATGTCCCTTTCTCTAGCCTTTGCTTTGGATTGTATCTCTTCTGCTGAGATAAGACTAAGATGATCCTCTTATACCGTTTTGGTCATCTGGTATCTGTATGCTTCATGCAGGCAAGTAGGACTGAGGGAGTTCATTGCTTGCAGGTGGCTGCCCTACAAATTGTCATGCTAGAAACTTAGAAAGTCGGTAGGATGGATAGTACGATAGTGCAAAGAAGTCTCGCAATAGATTTATGAAGAAATTATATCTTTTTTTTTGTCACTCACAATTTGTTTTCTCTAAGAGCTAAAGAAAGAAGATGACACTGTAATGTCGCATGTGTCACACGGAAAAACATAGATAGCCATTAAAGCATTAAGTGAGCCTTCAAGCAGCATCCATGGCACGCTCAAGGTTTGTCATACCTAAAGAAATTTATTACATTTAAAACCCCAAAAAAAGAGAAAAAGAAGCTTTCTTGATTCGCTCATAGATGATGATTACTATTCACAAATCAGTGGGTGTGAATCAGATGGTGATGAAGAAAGTAATTCATATAAAGAAAGGATGCTTGGAGAAAATGAACATACAAGTATGAATCTAAATATATGTTATTTTGATATTTATAATGTGAGAATAACTTAAAATATATGATAAAGTTGCTTATCGTAGACATAGAAATAGGTAAATTCTACTTCGTAATCAACTTAGTGCTAATTTCTTTTATGAACAAATGTCATTTGAATGAATAGTCTACTGCTCTTGAATTTTCCATAATGGGTCACAGGTGCAATGACGGAATTACAACTATATAGGAAGAACACGATGATGTTAAAAAATGGTTTTTGCTATCGGTGAAGGAGGGGATTAGCTTTCGATAGTGTTATGTATTTTAAAAAAAATACTTGGAGATGCTTGTGGAACATGCATATTCATTAAGATGCGCCTACACCTTTTCTTATTTGGTATGTTTAATAGCTTATTTTTGTTTCATCCATGTTCGAGGTTTTTAACAATTCTTTGTGCATTTAATTTTACTTCTTTGGATTATAATTGAGATATCAAGGCGTTGAAACAAAGTTGTTCGTGAATAAAGAATTTAAGGTAAGTAATAATGAAATCAAGCTTTATGTTGTGGATACTTAGTGAGTTAGTGGTTGAATTTAAGTATCTCTTTATGTATAGATATCCTTGAAGTGGAAAATGCAGAGTCATCTCCATAGACTCATAGTAGCATTGGTTTTCTATACAAAGATATTAGAATTAACCAAGGAGGCATGTCAGACTGTAAGACTGGACATATATTTGAAAATTGTTATCCAATAAATCCTAATAGTGCAACATTGCCATTAGTGGATTTTGGGGTACAACGTGTTCCTTAGCTAGCACTGCATATTGCAGAAAATAGCAGGATTGTGTTATGTATGCATGTCACTGTATTCCATGGAAAATAATGTTTTGGACTCATTTAAAGAAGTGAACTAATTCTTATCTCTCTATATGTTATACACAAATCCTTTGATGGTAACAACCCTTGAATTGGAACAATATATGAAGCCTTTTACCGTCTTCCAGGTAAGCATTATCAGGTAGTTGCATGTTCCAAGGATATTGATAGGAAATGGTTAGTTCTTTCACTGAACTTGGTTCAATGTGCTATTAACAAGGTCCTGTTGGCATCATGTGTATTATTATCTTTGCAAGTAGCATTGAAAGTTATTCAATCCAAGATGTCATTGTAGGAATATGTCTACTTTTTTGCCGTGGTAAATAACCAATGTTTAAGAAGGATTTAAGAAACAACGATTAAATTATTTCAAAAGTTTATTGTTTATTATATAGTCTCTTTGTGAGAATAATGTTCATATTTTCTTTCTTTTTCAGTGAGCGAGAGGTGAGCTTCTCAACAATTGTCAAGCATGTTATGTCATAGCCTTGCTGCAAGATAACAAGAATTTGATGTCAAACTTTGTCAAATACCTAGATGGTAATTTAAAGATTTGTTTTTCCCACTGAAGATGTGTTTAATCGGATGAACAATCAGTGGCCTGCAATAATAAGCATCTGTGTTCTTACTAAACAAATTCATTATGGTTATTGTACTTATTCTTACAGGCTCTTTTTGTGCCATGGTAACATTTGATTGAATAATGATCAAATGGGTTGATCTCCAGAGGATTTCCTGAACAAAAACGACTTAGATCATAGCACTGGTAAAACTGCCATTGTATAACTTTGGAGTTTGGACGCTCTTATTAGGTTGAACCTCCCATGTAAGAAACGTTTTTTTTCTTTTTTGTATCCAGCTGTGTCCAGTATGTGCGTGGTACATATTAAGCAAGTTTTTCTTGGTCTTTTGCAGAGACCATAGGAAGAACATGTCAGATGCAATGAATTGTGAAACTGAGATGAATATCCTCGGTAAACGTCCAATAATTGATAAAGGCGACTGTGATTAATAAAGGCGACAACACTCAGGGAGAATCTTAACCATCCCATCCAGTGCTACAAGAAGTTAATGTGAACGTAAGAGCAATATATGAAAAATTAATTTGAATCATTCAACCACTAAGCTAAGCTAAGCTAAAGGTGTATAGTTTTAGTGAGTCTTAGTGCTGTCATAGTATCATTGACTGCTATATTTCATTTCATATGTTATTGAGGGGCATTTTCTCATTTGTCGTGTTATATAATTGATATAATCTAAAGGGTGTCGTGTTATGACATAACATAAGGCGTGAACAATTTTTCAGGTGCATTTTTGGAAAGTTCAAGTTTTGAGCATTCTTTTTAGTACGAGGAAAAACTGAAAAAGTCATCAAATTCCTAACCAAACACCAACAATCAAAATGTTATTTAAGATGCCAATTGCAGCTATTATTCTAACAAGTCATACTGAACTTTTTGAGTTTTTATTTCAAATGAATTTTTCCCACTTCAATTTATTTTTACAAATTACATATCAATATTATATGCCAATATTACAAAACAAAATAATAAAGTACTTTCATATTACAACATATTACAAACGACACCACAATTTATTTAAAAAATGCAACTAGAAATCTTTAATGATCCCATATAGTGAATCATGTATAATTTTTTTTACACAATGTTTGCAAGGACACTACAAAAGGATCGATAAGAGTTAACACACCCTAAAATAATTAACGGCAAATTGGAAACTGGATACAAATGCATTGAACTAACCTCAAAGAATTATTAGCGGGAAATCGAAAACTAGATGCAAATCATTAACCTAACCTCAAAAACTAATTAACGAGAAATTGGAAATTGGACGCAACTGCGTTGAACCAACCTTAACCAAAGAATAATTAATTGAAAACTTGATGCAAATGCATCGAACTAACCTCAAAGAATAATTAACATGTTGCAAATGCATTGAGCTAACCGTAAAAAATAATTAACATGAAATCGGGAATTAGATGCAACTGCATTGATCTAACCTCAAAAAATAATTAACAAGAATCGAAAACTGGATGCAAATGCATCAAACTAATCTCAAAGAATAATTAACAGGGAAATCAACAACTGGATACAAATGCATTGAACTAATCTCAAAGAATAATTAAAGGGAAATCATAATTAGCATAAAATCAGAAAATGGCTAATAATCTTTGATATCCTGTATAGTTAATCATGTATAATTTATTTTTTTATTTTTTTTAATGTCATGTTTGTAAGGACAATGCAGAAGGATCAATAAAAGTGGGCATTGCACACCACCTTGGATAATTAACGGGGAATCGAAAACTAGATGAAAATACATTGAATTAATCTCAAAGAATAATTAACAATAAATTGTTTACTAGATAAAAATGCATTGAATTGAACTAATCTCCAAGAATAATTAACAAAAAATTGAAAATTGGATGCAACTGCATTAAACTAACCTCAAAAAATAATTAATGGAAATCGAAACTAGATGCAAATCAAACTAACTTTAAATAATAATTAACGAAAAATCAGAAACTGGATGCAACTGCATTGAACTAACCTCACAGAATAATTAACGGAAAATAAATAAATAAATAAATAAAAAAAACTAGGTGCAAATGCATTGAACTAACCTCAAAGAACATTTAACATGAAATCAGAAACTGAATACAATTACATTGAATTAACCTCAAAGAATAATTAATGATAAATTGAAAAACTGCATATAAATGCATTGAACCTCAAAAAATAAGTAACAGGAAATCGAAAATTTGATGCAAATGTATTAAACTAACCTCAAAGAATAATTAACAAGAAATGAAAAATTGGATGTAAATACATTGAACTAATCTCAAATAATAAGTAACGGGAAAGCAAAAACTGGATGCAAATGGTATGTATTGAACTAACATCAAAACATAGTTGTATTATATGTAGTGAGAATGTATTCACAAGTATAGTTTTGCATTTAAAATGGTGTTTATCTCATTTTGTATAATTGGGAATGTCTTGCTATTCAAGTATCTTCAATACGATCTTTAATTCATTAGGTATTCTCACAAAACTTCAATCGAACTTCTATTATTAAACAACAAAAAGAAGTCGAAGGGTTTTTATCAAAAGTAAGTTATTTCTTTTTATGTGAAGTGGGGTTTTCACGTTGCAAGAAATTTGGACAAGTGATCAATATAATTAATATTCATATCTCATAGCTATGCATAGTTGTTAATATTTTTAGATTTTTTTTTTGTATAACGGTCGAAGGGTTTTATCAAATGTAGGTTATTTCTTTTTATGGAAAGTGGGGTTTTTACGTTGCAAGAAATTTGGATAAGTAATCAATATAATATTCATATCTCATAGCTATGCATAGTTGTTAATATTTTTAAGAATAATTTTATGTAACAACACCCGTTCGTAAGATGGGTTCGAAACTCTAAAAACAAAAACCATTCATTCTCTCCATTTAAATCTTAATCTCTCTTTTCTCAAAATCAATTTTACGCCGTTGTTAGCTTTGTTCTCACCTGTTAAATAGAGTTTGTCGCGTTGGCAATTGATTGACAATATATTGTAGCTTTGGAGTTCTTTTGGGGTATTCTTATTCACTTTGCAAATTTTGATCGATTATTTGCTTAGCTTGAATTTCAGGGTAGTAGCAATCTTACACGTTTATTCTGCAATACTAAGTTCATATAGCCTTTAATGATCAATTGTTTGTACACTCTGGAATCACTAAAATGTACAATATTATACTAATTTTGAAACCAAGGAATATGCAATTGTACTAATTTTTCATGGGTTTATTATTATGCACCTTGAAATAGTTTTTTAAATTGAACCAAGTACTGGATGCAAAACAAGTTTGTTTGCAGTAGAAATTAATTTTCTATATAGGTTATTTAACGATAGTGGACCTTCATTAAATTATCTTGGTTTGCATTAGTTCAACAATTGACTTTAGAGTGGCTCTGATGCGACTCTCAGAATGCTAATTACTGCTCAACAACTTCTTAGTAAAAATTCTTATGCATCGACTCTAGAATTTAGTTTTGTTTTTGTGTACTTTAAATATCATGTGGTGGCAATGTCTAATAAATTTTTGGCTTCATCAATATATTATGTAATTATTGAGTATTGTACTATTGTGATCAAGGAATTTGGGTAAAAAAGAAGGAAAACGGACTAAAGTAAACCAAGCCAAACATGTTTAGGTATAATAATCCAGTTAACATGAACAAATGTATGATATAGCAATGACCATCAGAAGCTGAGTGCATATCATCCTAGACTATTCCTGAGAGATCATATTAAAAAACAAATGAGGAATGCTCTTGAGTCACCGTTTGCTTAACTTGCACTTCTTTGCATCTTATCTTAACTTCTCTTCCCTCTTCACTTCTTCGAGTTGAAGCTCTCTTTCCTCCTCCTCTTTGCACTTCTCCTTTCCTCCTTTCGGATTATATTAAAATTAGCTTCCATGTCCCTGTCGTCTTCATCAACGCTAACGTGCTTCTAAGGATCATATCCAATTTTTTTTTTTATAGATTATTGTTCAGGGATCCTCTTCATCATCTGCTTAATATATTATTGACTTGAAAAAGAGATAAGACATAAACGATCGTTGTGGTTTTGGCAGGGGTCATGGAGGTTTCGGTGGCCATGATTATTCCTCTTTGTTAGGTTCAATTTGGAAAATCTATATTAGCTTAGACCATATAACTATATTACATCATGAGCATCTTGGTATTCTAAATTCTTGGTAATCTAAATTTTGATGTTAGTGAGTACTTTCATTGGGTCGTCACATATTGATAACAAAGAATTTATTTTAAAATTATATAGTTTTAGCTATATATATATATATGATAGTGTTGGATACGTCGATGTGTTATGTGTTAGATTAGAATTTGGAACGTAGGATGAACTGTGAAAGACAATGGTTGGTAGTGCAATTTCAGGTCAACTAATTGGGTATGTAATTCTCGCAAATTTTAGAGTTAGTATTAACTACAGACCCAAGTAGATTGTAGCCACACTAACATTGTTTAGTTCATTATTTTCCAATTCAGTTAAATTAGTTGGTTAGGTTTTTGCTTTTCATTGTGCCACTTTGAACTCTTATATGAATTTGTGCATGATAGTATTTAGAGAAAATCTCGATCAATATCTTTAGTGGAATGTTTACGAGTTATGCAATTATTGCTTCAGTACATATCAAAATAGTCATAGGGGGAGCATTGTAGATTGAATGTGGCTTCTGAAGCTATTCAATGCAGGTTTTTGAATCTTGAAAAATCCAAGTTATGAACTTTCAGGGTTTGTGGGTTTGTTATACGTTTGATTTCTTTTCTTCTTCATCGTTCACTTTTATAGATTTTTGGCATCGTTCACTTTTCTTCTTCATCGTTCACTTTTAAAACTACGATTACGTATATTATCAAGGACAGATTCCAGACAAACAAAGGGACATGATGTGATGAGTTGGAAGCAAAGGAGGATCTTCTGAAATATCTTCATTTTCTGATCTCATTTAATTTTGTCTTCATGAAAATTGGTAATATCATAAGCGGAGTTATTTTGGCTCTTTGTAGCAAATATACTGCTTCGATTATTTTCCTAAGCTAAGACTGAGAATAGGTGGATTCCTTTCTAAAATATTAATAATTCAACATAACAATTATATTAAGTTACATAACTTTGAACTCAATTTATTTCGTAGTCAATGTTTGCTAACTTGATCTATGTTTTTGAATTATCATTCTTTTGTGTGGATTTTAGTCAATTAAAATTTAAGAAAGTATCAAACCTAACTGTAATAAACTATCGTGTTCTCTGTCTCTCTTGGGTTTTCAATATATTTTCTTACTTTCTATGTTTGTTAACTGAATTTCACAAAAGTTATGAAGAAAAAAGTGTTCGATGAACTGCAAGGTGGCTTTGATTATTTAAAGTAGTGTAGTTTTGATTATTTGTTAATTAATGGTGTTATATGTGTAGTCTTTTTTTTTTTAATTGTAGGGATAACTTTACGAAACAAGCACCACTTATGTGAATCAAGCTTGGGGGTTTTCAGAAAAGTAAGAGTTGCTATCACTCTTGATTCAAGTAACTTCTTCTAATTGTTTCTCTATATTCTCTAAGTTTTGATGGTATAATCAAAGCCACATCCATGCATGCATGTGTGCTCTTTTTCCCCTAAATTCTATTAAAACAATGTCCCCATGGATGGATGAAGAATTCTTCATCTTTTGCATATATAAATTGAATTAATGAAGGAGACTTTTTTATAGTTCTTGGACAGCTCTAATCTTAGCCCTCCATGGCATGCATATATGCGGCTGGAAGAGTTCATTCGAAATTAAATCATTTTGCATCAAGTTTAATCGGGTTGATTCTATTGTTGTTGTGCTTTTAGCCTGTAGACACAGTGGATTTCATCACTAGAAATGGACATCTTAAGGAGGCAGAGCAATTAACCGTACCAGTTGCTTGCCTATCCAATGAGCTCATTTTTATATATAGCCCTCCATCTTGACCAGAAGCCAGCCAGAGCAAGAACTAACTTGAGACACCAAGACATTGTAGTGAATAAATTCAAAAGGAGTAGAAGCATGGTGATCTATAGAAAGAAGAGAATGACAAGTGAGTACATCTCTCAAGGTTGTAAGAGTTGCAAAGTAAACTGAAAGAGGGGCTCAACGGGTTAGTGGACTTTGGAACCTCATCTTGCAACCGGCTAAAAGTAGAAGTGATTTGTTTTAGCTCTAGTCATTACGGATTTGAACCGAACCGCTTCTTGCTTTATACCTTACCTTATCTTATTTTTGATGATACAAGCTACAACAAAGAATTCAAAATACCGACTACTGAGAGGAGATGGAAAGTAAGGTTGCCATACAAAATGATAGTTGGCTACACAATGAGAAGTGATCTTTCAAGCCATGTGATTGCCGGTGACTTTTCGTGATGTCCGGATGATGACCCGGCTTGATCGGCTCACCATATCTCACTACAATCACAATGGTAGCAAATAAAATTATTAATGGCAACCTAGCTTGCAAAGGCGCCTCGACATTAACTTGAAACAACCAAAATTTGTCATTTGCCGCGAAATTGTACTGACTATCGCGAGGCCATTAGGCGATGGCCTTTATCCGGCAATTGTCAATCGACATAATTTTGCTTCATCCGCTTTGTACTTGAACAAGTAGGTTTCATTCATATTCATGTTCCCTATGCATGCTATTAGGGGATTGTGAATGCATATTGATAAAGGCACGATTAACTGCTATTTACGTTAATCTATCGATAAATGAAAAATCTAGCTAATGGTTGTTCATTGGTAAACTCAATGGAACCAACATCATCTAAATGGACTGAGTAGTGACTTACTAAAAATCAGATTATTTGTCAAGTGGTTAGTATTTGAAAAAACAGCTTGGACGATATGAGTATTTGATCAGTTTGTAGCATATCCTCTTCAGTGAATTAGATGTCAATTGCTATAAACATATGTATGCACATTGATTGATGCTATAATTCTATAGACACACCCATGCATCACGAGAATCCGAGAAGGAATAGTTACGCCCTGTTGGTTGCCAAAACTACCATTAAAACATTGCCCACACTTCCCTCCGAAAGTGGTATACCAAGTGCTCTTTTTTCAACAGCTCAATTAGAATACTTCAATTGCAGGTTTGCTTCCATTGCACACATTGAAAGACTTAAGTTTCTCCCGTATATGCACTCAAAGTTTTTGCACATTGAAGAAGGATGTCCCATACTTTTAAAATCACCTCAGTTCAATGGGGATGGCCAAATGCACGGATTTTTTAGATGCATCTCGGTGTCGTCACGGGGATGTGCGTTCCTCGCCACCATTGTAATTACTTGATCACTCAATATAGAGCGGGTTCTCAAGGCTAAATTGTGCAAGTTATAGTGAGTATGTATTTTTTTTATTTGTCAAGAAACACCGAACAATCTTGAGGGGTAGTAAAATGAATAACATCGTGACATCCGTGCGAAAAAAAAATCTTCATGTTAAGTCAATTGCAAAAAAAAAAAGAAAAGAAAAGGGCGGACAGATGTTGAGCACACCGCTACAAAGTTAATTGGTAATTCTCAAAAGGTTTCATCAAATTTTTTCCCCTATAGGTTTGGTTCTTTAGATTAAGTTTACTTCATTCCAACTTAGTGTACATGACAATCACTTATGACTTCTTTGGATTATAGGAGTTTGCTATTAACTTTTTAATTATTTTCGAATTCTTATAAAAAAAATGGGACTCAAGAACTATTGACCATTGGCGTGAGGGGCATTTGCTATTTGGTTTCTTGGTGTATTTGGTTTTTTAGTTGAGTAGTTTTGTTTCGAAAGATAAAATGTATGACTCTACAAGTATTAGCAAACTATTAAATACACAATTTTAGAGTAAGGATGGGGAGAGAAACTCAGCCACATTGTGACTGAGCGGAGCACATAATTTAAAAGCAATAGGTGAATAACAGTTTTAGAGGATGGTGTAACACTCTTTTCATTTTTCTAACATACATTTGCCTTAGTGTTTTAGGAGTGAACATGCATCCTACTACCCATTCTATTTTGTGGTTCAGATGCGTGTAGCTTTATGGTTTAGTTCAAGTAGAATTATATATATTTAAATTAACAAAAATTGAAAAATCAAATTGGATGTACTGGCTGACATGATTTTACCAATATTTTACTTTTCTAAAGAATTTGTTGAGTCGGAAGTCCCATATATGCGGAATTGCATAATCATCTTGGTGAATATGGCATATTTGGGATGTTTAAGAGTATAAATGAGTTTGTAATTAAATATTTGGAGAAGGAAAATTAGCATACATAGACACTTCAATTTCCTTTCAATTCCTAAGGTGCATGCATACCTAATATATGGAGGTCACCATTTGTAAGTAAGCAAAAGAAGAAAAAGGTTAAAAGTATGGCCAATAGGTCACCTAGCTTAGTGGTAATTCTAAGAGGCTTAAGAAAACATATCTAATGCGCAGGATAGTATAATATGGTTAAAGCAAAATTCCATAATTGGTTAATCAATTTGATAGTAGTAGTTGTACCCTCTTTATATATTCATAGATCCATAGGAATTGATAACATGTTTCCACTTCAATTGATTTTAATTTTAATCACATAGAATATAATAATTGAAAAAATTGGAGTTTGGTTCTCATTCAATTTTCCCAAAAGGATGTGAAGATGGAACGTTCGTTGATGTAAAATAATAAGTTCACACATACATTTATTTAGCTTAAGTTACTTATAATGACTCAAGTGGCTACATTAATTGCTTTCTTTAGTGGGTCAAAATGTTGCAGTTATTGGGGTTAGAAGCAACAAGTGCTATAATGAAATATCAGTGGAGCTCCTTCGTGTTAGTCTTCCCCTAACTGATGACCAACAACGCAAGTTTTTACTTTTTAATGGATTTTGCTCAATGCTCTATATTTGTAACTTTGTTTAATAGCCATAACAAATTATTGGCACTAGGAACTTTGATTAATTAATTTGCTGTATGAATTTCAATATAGTTTGGAAGTAAGATTTTTTATACATAATAATAAAATAAAAAAAAAATTATATAAAAACGGTCCCCGTTTGTTGAACGGGTCCAAAAATCTAGTATATATATATATACACGAGTAGTTTCCGTTTACCACATTTTTTATAGCATAGTTTATACCACACTTTCCTACAAAATGAGTTCAAGGGCTAATAATTTGTGGATATGATATACTAATCATAGATAGCATCTACACAAAAATTCATCTCATTTGGAAATCTATAACCTAGTTAAAAATCATTGTCAACTTAAATTTTTTTTTAACAGCTCAAATTATTCGATTTTGCAATCATAAAATATAATATTTTGAAAGGAATCGGGTATTATAGATTATTCATGACATAGTCCAGAAAAACGAAACAAAAAAGTAATGATGTGAAATCCAATTGAATTTTTTCATTTACGGATTAAAAAGTACTAAATTTATAGCCACAAAATTGCATACTAGATTACCAGTACAATGACCACATTAGTAATTGCTGAGACTGTTAAAGGGATTTGGGACATGATAAAATAAAAATTTCTCATTATGTAGAGCTGAGTTTAATTATGCCAATGTGGCACTCTGGACTTATGATTGTTTTTCTAACTTCAAAGCGTTTGAGTAATAGGGTTACATGGTTGGGCTAATTTTAATAGAACATAGTATTTCAATTTTTTAACTGAACTTGGTTACGTGGTTTGCCTAATTTTTTATCTGAAAATTTTGAATTTTTTTCAAAGTCTTTTAATTTTAGTCCTACTGTGACGATTAATTTTTTTTTAGAAAAAAATTATAATTAAATAATAATTAATTTAACGAGTGACATTTTTATAATTAATTCAATTAAAGAGTATAATTTATTTTTAACGAAATGCAAAGAGTATAATTTATTTTTAACGAAATGCTATGCTCCGCTCAAGCTCCCACTGCAATGCAGTATACTAATATAGACATGAGTAGTGGATATCTATCCCATTAGGACCCTAAATATCTCTACACTATATGATAGCCGGGTCTTTAGGAGTCAGATTTCTCAACCGAATAGTGTATTTCTAATCTCTCTATTTTAAGATTTTAGAACCACCTCCCTTAATTATTCTAATCAGGTCTTTTTTTTTAAACAATTTACAAAAGAACTCCTTCACTTTATTGAAATTAGAATTAACTTTATATTATTTAAAATAATTTAGAAAATCTCTTTTACGACACTGAAATTATATTCAACTCCTCCTAATGTTTTTATATTATTTTTTAGATTAGAACTATAATTCATAAAATCATACTACCCGAAAGATGTTAGAGTGAGCAACAGGTTTAAAGACTTAAAACAACACCCATACGTAGCACGATTCACATACTTGTATAGCAATAAGTGGGGCCTACGCGGTGGCCTATGCGGCCTACCCCTCAGAGCCGGCCGTCACTACATTAGTCATGACATTCTTCATTTTGCAAAGCACCTTGTCCATGGTCAACTAAAATTGTGCTCCTCCTACCAGTCAAAATATTTTGACCCGCAACCAAATTCCTCCACCTTCCAGTTTGACATTTCGACACATAAAATTTCATCTTCTCACTCCCGCGAAATATTGACTCTAATTTATCAATCTCTCAAAACTACTCACGTTTTTCAAAATTTCTTTATCCATGGCCTCAAATGCATCTTCTCCAGTAAGTTTTACATTAATAATTACAATTAAGCAATCATGTATTCAAAAAGTTTGTTAATTTATTATCAATTTGGTATTGGGCAGAGAGGTGGAGATAGTGAGAATAGCTTGGAGAAGATCAAACGACAGCTATCGTCAAATTCCGGAAGGAATTTCTTACAGGGCCCACTTCTAAAACGCTCCGAAACGGTAACAAATTCTCAATTGAACCAATTTGTTTTCTTTAAAGTTATTTACTTATTATTCTCTCGCCCCTTGAACAGCTAAGGAAATGGAACGAGCGGTGGGTGATTTTGGACCCAACCACTGGAAAAATGGAATACAAGTATGCTACTTTATTAATAATTTTGAAGAAGAACTATTGATATGTTCACATTGTGTTACATTTTTTTTTATTCATGTTAATTTTGTACTTAGGACGAGGAGAAATGAGTCAATTGTGAAGGGAACCATTACATTTGATGCAAATAGCACAATCAGCTTATCTCCTGTAAACTTCCAGTAAGTTTGGCATTCTGTCTTTTTGTTTTAAGGACCAGCTTTTATGAATTTTAAAGTGATTTCTTATCTCGGGTCGTTTTACAGTGGACTGCCCAAGTATGATGGTTGCTGTTTCTGTATCCTCATGAATTATTATTTCATTGGCAATATAGAGAGGGATTTTTCTTTTGTGGCTTACAGTTGGTTGTATTACTAAGGATTCTTAACTAACTTACTAAATATTGGAACCCCGCAAAAAAAGGATTATTTCTTATGTGCAGAAACTCCTGGTGCTGCGAAAGCATGGGTATCAACGCTACAGTAAGCTTACTTTTCTTTTTACTTGGTGCTGTATTGCGCTAAATATTGTATTGTCTGTTTTAGGTGGTGAATACATCTCTGACACTTTGCACTCATATTGGTGACTAGAGTTGAATACACTTGTCTGTATCTTTGCTACATATGTTACTTGGAACACACAAGCTACGGAACTATTTACAATTTTATTGTATATAATTTCACTTATGATGTTTATTTTATTGGTTGAACTTTGTCAAAGCATGTATGACACAATGCAATACGTTTCAGATCAAAGATTAAATTGTTCGTTACTTCAACTTTACTGGACACCCCCTCCCCCTGCGCGCACACACCACCACCCCTTTTTTTCTTTTTCAATTTCACGAGCATGTTCTTATTTGTTACTGTCTGCAAAACCTCCAAACAGGGCAACACAATTAGTGCTAAAGGCTCATAAAGAAGCTGTAGATTCATTAAGTGGGAATGGTTCTGCAAAACTGGGAACTGTTGCCGCGGTGGTTGCGGCTGCCAATTCGATGGCGTTGGAATCAACTAAAGAAATTGAAGCAGCAATGAAGATATCTATGAGAACTGCTCTAGGAATGGTGACCAATAGGACAACTGAAAGTCCAATGGATGACTTGGCAATTATGAAGGTACTTTAATTGATGGATACATCTTTTCTTTTCTTCTTTAATTGAAATCAGTTCCTGAATATCCTCAGAGACTCGAGACGGAGAACTCTTTCAGTGGATACCATATCCAATCTGAGGTTTCTGAAATGACTGGACAAAACTGGAAAATAGATTCAAAAAAAGAAAATTAGAAGGAAAAGCGGTTCCAGTAAACTCATTATACTTCTCCCTTTCAGTTGTGAACTTGTAATTTTGATTCTGCAGGAGACTATGAGAGTGAAGGATGAGGAATTACAACAATTGGCTTATAACATATGAGAAATGCCAGATGAGCCTTTAAATATTTTGGTAAGTTTATGTTCTTTTCAACTTGAGGTTTATGAAGAAGTCTAGAAAGAGCTTCACGAATAAAGAGATAGGGTGATAGAGGGTCACCCTGTATAAGTCCTCTATTTGGTTTAGAAGTTTGGAGAGGAAAACCATTAAGGAAGATTTCATAAGTTACTGTAGATATGCAAAATCAAATTACACTAATCCACTTATAAGAAAACCCCCAAGTATAGAGAAAATGATTAGTAAAGGAGCCCATTCAACCCTATCATAGGCCTTGGACATATCTAATTAAGAGCAATGAGGCCTTTCTTATTCATGTTTCTGACATGCTTAATTTTATGGATGATCTCATGAACCACATCGACATTATCACCTCTGGACCTATTTGGAGCAAAAGCTCCTTGGTTGGGTGAGATAGATTTCAGGAGTAAATTTATTGGCCAAAATCTTAGAAATTATTTTGTAAGAGACATTACAAAGACTATTGGCATATAATCTTTGACCTTAGAAGGAGCTTGAGACTTGGGTATTAAGCAAATTAAAGTGTGGTTGAGATATTCTTCAAAATGCAGTGTAAGAACTTTTGAACCATATATATATTCCTTGTCGTCTAACTATGTTCGTGAAAAGGGCAGGGATCTCATGCAGGCCAGCTGGCCAGGAGATTTATGACCGTTCGTACATTTTAGTACTTTTTATTTTTTTTTACTTGATAGACAAGTAGGGAAATCATTACTAGAAGGTGTAATACGACAATCAAATAAGTTAGATATATCCATTAGAGAGTCATCTGAGGCAGGAGACATAGTCTGAGTTGAGGAAGAATCGAAAGGGAGGAGAAAGAGTGACGAAGGTAATCAGCTATGTCTTCCCTTTTAAGAAGCCAATCACCTGAATCAGTTTGCAATTTATCATTTTTATTTCTACTCCTTCTAACATTAGCAGTAACATGGAAAGGTTGATCTGTAAGTATAATTAATCTAGAGTTCTGTCTCCATTAATCCTCTTCTTTTGCGTGTAAGGTATTAATAAAATTAGAAATAGACTTTACTTGAGACAGGGCTTCATTATCCGTAGGGAGGAACGGAGATGATTTAATTGATGTTTAAGAGTTGAAATTTGAGAGAAAAAATCCCAAAGGTTTCCTTGTTCCATTTTAAGAGATTTTTGAAGAGAAATGACTTTAATTAAGTGGAGTAAATGAGTAAGCAAACAAGGAATAAAGTATGATGTGTTTAACATTCTAAACAATTGTATTTATCTTCTGACTTGGTGCATTCAAAGCCATTTGAGTCCAATGTACGCATCTATGCACCTCCTTTATGTTCAGCACTCAATTTTAGTTCTTTTCTCTACTAAATTCTTTGTTGAAGGATGCCATTGTCAACTTTATCCTGCCAATCTTTTTAATTTCATCTTATTCAAATATATTATGAATGGAGCATTAGGTATTTGTATTTACATATGTCAGTTTTTGTTTTCCAGGAGAAGGCGGTCCAATTCTGAACAAGTTAAGGTATTAACGCTACTAATGTACAATGTCCCATATTTTGTTATGATGACATTATTTACTACTAAGTAACTATGCATACTTCATTGCTTCCAGTTTCAGATATTGTAAGGTAAGAGCGGAGAATTTAGGGTTACCGTCTTACCGAAACACATTGGTGCTTGTATCTAGTGAGTAATAAGACTAGATTCTATATTTGATATTAGAACAGTTAATCTGATTATACTCATTTCTCCCATGCTGTATATTTCTAGGCTGATTTTTCCAAGTTATATACATGTGTTTGGAATTTTCCAATAATGTTGTGAATACTTAGTCTCTTGGGCACAAAAGAGGGCACCCGGCCACGGATAAATCTGCATCTCGGTTAACGAGACAGAAGGGGGTGGATTTTAGAAATTGTCATGCTGTCCAAAGTCGGTGCAACCTGAAATGGATGAAGTATTTCGATCAAAAAAATAAACAAATAAAAGAAAGGATGAAGTATCTTTCTGTTGTGTCAAAGTTTGTAATATACTCCCCGTGCAGAAGCCCTGTCTTCATTGTTTGGATTAACTGAATGAATCCTCTGGTTTAATTTGAATGACTGTTTATGATTCTAAAATGTAGGATCAAGGTTTTCAAGGAGGAAGCAGGAATGGTGATACTTGGGAGAAGGTTGGCCGCATTCGGGATAAGTTTGAATATGACAAGGAGAGAAGAATGAGTGAGAAAGGTTGGTTTTGTGATGAATAATTAAAATTTTTGTTGTTGTTTTTGTGAACAATATGCATATGCATATGCATCATAACACTTTCTGTTTCCTCTTTATAATTCAGATTGCATCCAAGAGTAAGTGATAGACTTAAAATTTTGCTTAGTCTACCATAAATTCATTTCAAAATCGTCCACAAAAAATGGCCTGTGTTTCCATTTATGATATGATTTCAAAAGTTGTTTGTCTGTCTGATTTTCATAAACTTGGTATCTATATTTAAACTTCTAACATAAACTTGGCATCTAAATGTAAAGAGTGTACACTGCAAAATATATGCAATTTAAACACCATCATTCTTTGGGCTTTAAACTCTTCATCGTTATATGATTCCCTGTTAAAGTGAAGACCACCTCGAGTGATCAGGGGAGAGAAAAAATTGGAGAACCCTGCTTCAAACAATATGAATCACAACCATGCTTGTTGCTGAGATGTTTAGTATAGTCCCACATGGGAAGTTTAGAGCCTTGTAATATAGTATAAAAGTTCCTGGGCCTCTCCACTCATAGCCATTTGGTTTTGAGTTGGATGCTCATGATGCAGACACATTCTTTTCTATACACCCTCAATCCAAGCCAAACCCAAAGAATAGTTTGCCATCCCTGTAAAGACCTTTTCAATTAATTGTCTTAGTATCCATTTCACCATTTGTGCGCTTGACACAGTCACTGTCTTTGCAGCGTTTGATCCAATGAATCGGGGAGAGTCAGATTCCAGGATTCAGCCGTTTGATGCCCATAAATACTTTCCTGAGTCTGAAAGTGACCGAACAGAAACTACAGGTAAAAACGCAGAGAGTTCCTGGAGGCTGAAATCTGTTGTCGCACCACCATGAGGTTGTAAAGTGATAATAGTAATGCCAAGGGACTTCAAAGAATATTAGGTTCAAAACCGAGGAAGAGGCAAACAATGAATTCTAAATGAGATTTGTGGGGATATTCTAACTAGTCAGTACTTTCCATATCTGTAGTAATGCTGGGTATTTCTGTCTTCATCTGTAACTCTTACATGCTTACTGATAAATCAGATAGGCACAGACTACATACATTAAGCGGTTTAGTGTCTCAATTATCCTGTGAACCTCACATCAGTCCAGTCGTCATGTAGTTTTTCTTGGGATACTGTGTCCATTCATTTATGAGCTTTTAAAGGAGAATGTTCTTTATGATCGGATCGAGTACCTTATCTAAATTCAGTATAAGAATTGAAATTAATTTAGCAATGTTTTGGGATTGTTCATTACTGAACTGGAATAATTTTATGAGTCTACAGAATCTGCCAGAAGTGCCAGAAGGTATGATTCTTGATGAGAGATTTGATAGGCTCATTAGTAATTCCTGTCGAGGTGTGAGATAATGTTCTTTGAAAATATTTTGCTTGATACGGTTGATATTCTGGATCGACCTACTGCAGCCATTGTGTAGGTGGAATCTGATTTGATTGCAGGCGTTGTTGTGAGGCAATACAGGTGATGTCTGAGTTTGTAATGCACACTGCCAGTACATACGAATATCAATGGTGCATACCAACGAAGCTTAACTACATACTGCCGATGTACTATAATTAAGTGTATCTTGTAGAAGGAAATGAATTGGAAGAGAGACTCTCGGGCTAATAGAAAAAGCCTAGTCCTAGGAAAACGTCTGAGATTACTATGAAATTAGCAAATAAGTAAAATTAGTCAATTAAAGTTTAATGTGGTCCACAATCGGTCTCCAAGACCAATCGAAACTTCCATCTGGTTCTGCCAGAAGCTGCATCACTCTTTTTAATTCTCCATCAGATATAGCTACAGTTAATCCTTCATGCTTGGCTACACTCACTGCCAATTCAACTGCCAAAAGTTTTGCTTCCATCTTTTTTATTGGCTTCTCCACCTGAGCTGCTGCAGTTGCAATGTTGCCTTGAGAGGCCCTTGTCACAACAGAGACCTGTTTTTTTGTGGTTTTTATGAAGTACTCTGTAGAAATGTGATAGATTACGGTGCAACATCTCTTGTTAGGTCTCACAACTACTTAGTTTAACGACTAAAACCAGTATTGAGATCATCGCATATAAATCTGGTACATAAAAAGCAACGCTAGAAGGGATTTGGCTGTACTCATATTGAGACAAATGAATGTGACGCAGGTTGGAGCAAGAGAAGAGGCGGATATCTACAAATAGCATCTTTCAAAAACACAGCCTAACTGTTTAACTGAACCCTCTCATAAAAATGCCACTCATTGGACCTTTAATACAGACAACGGTCAAAAGACTTTTCCCCACTGAGCTCATTTTCTGGAATACATTCCGCAAACATCTATCACTTGCAAGATAATGAAAATACCACCAAGAAAAAAAATAGCAGGTCACAAAATTGGAGAAATAGGTAACCATTACAAGGCATCTAACAAAATGCAGGTCACAAAATTTGAAGCAAACACCTAGCGCCCTGCATTTCTCAGCCACATCTCCCTTGTAAAAGTAAAGCCAAATCCTTTACAGAACTACAGAATTATCTGATCAATTGTACAATGACGATTATAAGATAATGCCCTCATAAGATAATTTCACAACTGCTGACATATACCACAATGGGTAGTGTTATTTAATGTTTGTATTTTAAACATGATAAATGTAGTCTGTATAACTTGATCCACAATTCCACATAACATAATTCACATGAAAGTATCAGTGCCACCACAGATAAACTGAACCATGTAAACACATTCACAACTTAAATTAAATTCAAGAGTACACAAAATTAGCAATTAAATCAGAAGCAGAATGTTGAAAATATCCATAGAATGATTCTGTATCAGCCATAATATTCACTACGCAAAAGAAAAACAAAACCATTGTCTAAACATTAAGTTGCTGAAATCTCATAGGAAATTAAATGATAACAAAAAAAAAAATTCTCTGCTTATGCAGCACCAGCACTGCCCTTGCCCTTTTTCCTCTGGAGCTTTTTCATGTAGAACTCAAGCTCCTTTCCCTCCAAGATGTATCTACACAAAAGAAAATTATTAAGATATTAATCTATTTAAACAAGAGAGAAAAGCAATTAATACAATAAAACACATGAAAGCTAGTACGTTGTGCTACTCACCCATCAGTTCTGCCACACTGACCAGGGCGGGAAGAGATACAGGCCAGCAGCCTGCCACCACCAAACTGCTCTTCGATGTGAGAATCCAGTTTCTGCTCTTCCTTGCGCTTCTCCAGTTTCCTAAGCACATGCTGACTCTTCTTAACTTCTTCTACAGCAGCCTCACCCTCCCGAGCGTTTAAATAAGAAACACAATTAGCAACCATACCATGATTATACTAAAATTGTATCTGAAAGAGGAACATTCATGAATCAATCATAACCAACATGTACGAAGTGTGAAGGTTCGAATACCAGTAATATAAATGTAAAATCATTCCTAATTTAAGGTCACAATTAGAGAGCTCAAATATGAAGACATCGACACCAACAAATCTTGCAATTTGAAAATATTTTATAAAATCAGACAAAAAAATCGACAACTCCTCAAACACTCATCATTCTGACTACTCTAAAATGACGAAGGTGATACCTCAGAATTCTGACTACTCTAAAATGGTTTGCGTTTTCTTTCAGCGCTCAACTGATTACTCTGCAAGGCCCAAATCATGTGGAACATTTTCCAGTAGGTTGCCCAAGATTTTTGAGGGATCACAGTTACAGTCGGAAGGCTTGTACCTTCCAGGGGAAATTGCTTAGTTGGCATTGAAACTAATCTGCATACCAAATATATGGACACTTCAGAGTACTGTAGCGGGCCTAATTCCCCAGATTTTTGGCAGGTGTGGCGTTATTGTGTCATCTTATTTCATCTTCCCTTTGGTTCTTTCTGTTGATAGATTACCACTCGGCAATGGCCCCGAAGATGGTAGTGTGGAGTGTTTGCATTTGGTGTTGTATTAAATCTTGTTAACTGCACAGAATCTTCCATAGTCCATGGTATAATGTCGACCGATTGAAACCAAAACATATGCTGCAAAAGGAACGACGGTAAAATATAGCTCCTTCAAACTTTCCTAAATAATATTGCTGATTTCTATACTGATTTGAATTCCAATATTCCTATCCGAGAGAGTTTCAAGTACAGTCGCAAGCACATTCTTTCAGTACGCACATACAACTTACAAGTATATATATACAAAACAAGTGGAAACAATGTCTCTCTTGGTTTGTGAAAAGTGTAGCAACTCAATCAAACACGAGGCACAACCTAAAAACTCCTAATTCATGTAAACAGACGGATTCAACTCCCAAAGTGGTGTATTTTGCTTCTGATGCTTAAAAACGGAACAAAAGGCAGCTAATGGATAACGTAACTCGGGGGGAAAATATGTCTGTTATTAGTTTTTGGGTGAGGAGAGTAGGTCTATAATGGGCCGGGCTAAGTGGGCTATCCAATTATGACTCATGATCTAATGAGAAGGGGTTGCGGAGGATTTCTTCTTCGTAGAGTAAGTCATGTTCGGTTGTTGTCGTTCTAATGATTGACATAGACACAATTGCAAATTCCACAGGACTTGGAAAAATTGGACGTGATGTTGACAATAGGATGTGGCATCCAATAATTCACTTTTCAATTCTTATTTCCTTCCTCTTAATATCACTTTAACCAATTGTCAAGTTTGCATAGTCTCAACTCTTAGAGCATTTCCAATGCAAGTGAAAATGGAGGGTTTGTGAAAATAGTCATCTCTATTTTGTGGAAACTAGTGCCCAATGCAAAGGTGAATAACTGGTGTCTATTTTCCTAAGTTGAAACCAAGGTGAAACATTCAACTGAGATAGTGGCTGACTTGATATCTTCGGACGGGATGTTGGATTCCGTCTCATGTGTTTTTGTTTAAAAAAATCGGTTTTTTTTTCACGTAATGTTTTATTCTGTCTCGTGTGTATTTTTGATTTTTTCAGTTTTTTTTTTAACCTCAGACAAAATACCAAACGGGATGTTACATTCCGTCTCGATCAAAAAATCTCCAGACGAATCCAACATCCCGTCCGATATTTTTTTTTCCTTTACATTGCGCAACTTCACCTTGCTTTTCACCAAAACGGTGAAAAGAGGGGGATAAACTGCCTACGTGGAGGTGATAAGAAGGGGAAAAAATCCACTTGCATTGGGAATGCTATTATACGTTCTATGACTTCAAAGTCTCAAGTAATATCTTATATCGAGAGTCAAGAGTCAACACAAGTCATCTAACAAAACAGAGTCTAGCAATCACTTATAGTCATGAAAAATTTAGTATGTGGGGCAGGGCAAGTTTGAATAGTTTCAACTCTTAATAACCTCTTATACGTTCTAAGACTTCAAAATCTCAAGTAATATCTTATATCAAGAGTCAAGACAAGTCATTTAACAAAACAGAGTCTAGCAATCACTTATAGTCACGAAAAATTTAGTATGTGGGGCATAGAAAAGGCCCAATGCAAAGTCTGAAAAATTGGGTTTTTGTCTGGATTTCTAATACTATAGTGGGCTTTTAAGAACTTCCCAGGGCCTTTTTTTTTGTTTATATTGGGAGCCATATGCAAAGCCTTAGACAACATAGGCCTAGGCCCGGCCCTGATGTTGGGAGTTTTGTATGTGGGCATGTAGGTCTAATACATAGTGTATTGCCATGTGTCCATACATATTAATCATTGCTAATAAGAGATTTGTCTATAATAGGAAACTAAATAAAGTGAGTTTTATTTGCATGATTAACAATAAATTGAACAAAAATAAATATGAAACAAAAAGTGTGCCTGGGATTTAGTATTATTTTTATTTATTGGGCATCTTATTTTTCCTCTTTCAATTCTCCTCCATACTTTGTTTCATGGGTTCATTTGTTTAAACCCCTTGCATTTGTCACCAGTTTATAATAAACCTCCCATATTTGTAAACATCACGATTCCCCCCACCCCCAGCGCCGCCTGACTTCCATCCTAGTTCTGTTGGTATTTCATCTAATACCAAAATTACCCCTGAACCAAAGATATAACGGATATTTAATAATAATTTTTTTTCAAGTGTAAATAGGAAAAAGAGAAAATATAATAACGACTCTTTTTGAAGAATAATTTTGGAATACTAACGGAATTATGATGGAAGTCATACGACACAGGGGAGAGATAAGACGCCTAATAAATAAGAATAATACTAAATCCTACAAAACCACAAATAATATTTCTACAAAAATTCAACTTGTTTGACAATTTTTAACATTGGCAAAAGATGATTACAAAAACTGGACATTTCTAGACCATTAGATATTTTTTCAAAAGTGGACAACAATTTTTATCTAAGTTAGAGGATATCAAACGAATTGAATTTTTGTAGAGATGTTCTTTATGGTTAGTAGATCATATACACAAAAGATTAAGTTTTAAATCATTTTGTAGGTAAATTTGTGTGTTGTTTTAGATTTGGTACTTATTTAAAGTCATTTTAAGAGCCGGACTGTATATATATCATTTTTTTTTTTTTTTATCTTTTAATTTTCTCTTCATCCATCTCTTTTTAAGAGTTACAATTAAAGGTGAATTTCCAATCCTATTATTACACCAATTAACAGCTATCCTTGATACTCTCCAATAATGGAAGACTACAATAACTTTTGTATTACCAGATTTCAATACCGGCCCAAATCAAATTGCAATTAATCTCACATTTCTCTCTTAGATCTGACTTTTGAATTTGCCACGGCTGGTTCTCACTTAGTCATTGGATTGAAGGCCATCTTGCGTTTGAGTGAATTTGGATGTCAACTATATATATCCCCCGATCCCTCTTCCTTATCGCACAAGAGCTAGCTAAATCCTATTTTCTCCCTTCATACAATAATGAATTCATGGCCTTGGACTATTTGTATGTTTGTTTTCTTTGCAATATTTCATTACAATGGATGCTTGGGTTGTTTGGAAGAGGAAAGAGTTGCTCTATGGAAAATAAAAGCTTCAACCAAATGGAATCATACGGATTGTCTTCGTACGGATTGGCTTCGTACAGATCGATATATCCCCCCTGTTTGCACTTGGGTTGATGACAAAACAAGTGATTGTTGTACTTGGGAAAGAGTTAAGTGTAGCAATAGCACTGGTAGAGTGATCCAACTCTCTCTTGCTGGTACATACAACAGTGAAGATTACAAACATTTTCTAGAGCGCCTTCTAGATGTATCCTTATATACTCCTTTTGAAGAGCTGCAACATCTAGACTTATCAGACAATTTACTTAATTGGGAAATTGAAGGTAGATACTGACGACTCCTCATTTTAGCACTTAACAAACAACCATTTCCAACTAATTAATTTTTATTTCCCTATGCTCTACTTGTAGATCTTGAAAGATTATCCAAATTGAAAAAGCTGGAGGTCTTGGATTTAGGACATAACCAATTCGTCAACAAGAGCAATAATGCACCTTCAATTCCAACAAAAGTGATCTTTTCCAACAACAGTGAGAAGAGCACTGTTCCGTTTCTGGGTGAATTCAAATCTCTCAAGACTCTTTTTCTTAGTGGTAATGGATTAGCAGGGTCATTATCGGACTTTGCCAAAGGTATGTGATCGTACACTTTATTCATTCTTATTGTTTTGCTGCCACATGAATAAGCTTTCTGAATCGGGGATGCATCTATAATTGATTATTTTTGCTGCAGTGTTAACAAATTTGAGCAACTTGGAATTCCTAAATTTAAGCTGGAATAACCTAGATGACTTCCTTGGTAAATGGTTCAGAAATCTCCATAACTAAAATTTCATTTAGAGTACGTAATATTTGACAATTCTTTACTTTATTGCGTTCTAACCTTTCGAATCAATTTTTTAGATTTGAGAAATATGAGCAATTTGAAGATCTTAGATTTGACTTGGAACAACTTCTCAGGGAGGATTCCTCCATCAATATTGTCTTTGACTTTTCTTGAGAGTTTATCCTTGAGTCAAATGAATATCAAAGACTCCATATCAGGTAAATCTCCGTCAAGTCAATGACACTTTCTTTTTGGATAACATGGTTTATATTCTCTCATATAATCTCTCATATATTCTTTATAGGATTTTGTGAATTGACGAAGCTTCAGGAGCTCGTTCTTAGTCGGAACAAGTTTGAAGGGATCCTTCCTCCATGTCTCAATAATTTGACGTCTCTTAGAATGGTAGACTTCTCTGATAATCAACTTAGTGGAAACATTCCTTTATCTCTTACATCTAACCTGACATCCCTAGAATATATTTCACTTAGTCGAAACCAGTTTGATCAGAGTTCCCTATCTTTCATGGCTAATCAAAAAAATCAATTGAAGGTTCTCCGTTTATCAAACTGTAACCTTAACACGTCAACAAGTGACCTTCTAAACTTTCTCCATAACCAGTATGACTTGAGATCAGTAGACCTCTCCCATAACAACTTACATGGAAAGTTCCCCACCTGGTTATTTGAAAATAATTCACTGTTACGTGATTTAAATTTAGCAAACAACTCAATTAACGGTGATATTCTATTTCCATCAAGTCCTATGGTGAGCTTAACCTTGATTGATATCTCTAACAATCAAATTCATGGAAAACTTCCAACAAATATCGGTAACATATTTCCAAGCTCAGCGGCGACTCTAAATTTTTCTAAAAATAGCTTAGAAGGTAGAATTCCAAGCTCACTGGGTAACATTGACTTATTTATTTTAGATTTGTCAAATAATAACTTCTCAGGAAAAATGCCAGAGAGTTTGGCCATGATTAGTAACTTATCAGCATTGATACTATCAAATAATAGACTAGATGGTCAAATATCTCCTAATCTTTTTAACAATATTTCGTTGTGTACTCTACGTCTCAATGGTAATCAATTCACTGGAATTATCCCAAATCCTACTCTGCCCGAATTCTCTTCTCTACAAATATTGGACCTAAGCCGAAACCTTATATCGGGTGAAATACCTACTTGGATAGGTAACTTGACGTTCATATGGACGCTTGTCCTGCGCAATAATTCCTTTGATGGTCCCATTCCATTAGAGTTCTGCAACTTAGTTAATTTAGGTTTTTTAGACCTTTCTCAAAATAACCTTTCAGGTCCCATACCTTCTTGTCTGAACTTGACATCCTTGCAATATATGCATTTGCAAGGAAATAATCTCACAGGATTAATGCCAGAGGCATTACTTAAAAGCCCAAACTTAAAGACATTAAACCTTAAGCATAACAACTTATCTGGTAGCATCCCCTCTTGGCTTGCCTTACTTTCGAATCTGAGAATTATTCTTTTGAAAGGAAATCATTTGAGTGGTTCAATTCCACATGAATTTTGTCAGCTGAATAAGATACTTATACTGGATCTTTCCCATAACGCGTTTATTGGACCAATACCTCCGTGCTTCAGCAACATCACATTTGGAAAGAATGGAACTGTTGAACCTGCATTTGTCGATCAAATAGAAATTTCTTTTGGAGCAAGCGTGTATATGTACCCAAATCATTTTGAGAGAGGCGAGCACCTTCATTATAGAGACGACGATACTTTACTTGCACAATACGAAGAACAAGAAGAAGTCGACTTCGTGACAAAAAGTAGGTCTGATTCTTACAGGGGTGACATTCTTAATTACATGGCTGGAATGGACTTGTCATGCAACGAATTCACTGGTGACATACCGCCCGAACTAGGAGCTCTAATTGCAATCCGTGCTTTGAATTTGTCCAACAATCAGTTAACAGGATCAATACCGAAAAGCTTGTCAGATATAAAGCAATTAGAGAGCATGGATCTTTCTCACAACAAATTGAGTGGACAGATTCCATCAGAGCTTATTGGTATGAACTTTTTGGCTGTCTTCATTGTGGCCTACAACAATTTATCTGGTCGGGTTCCAGATAAAGCGCAGTTCAGCACATTTGATGTATCTAGTTACGAGGGCAACCCGTCTCTCTGTGGACTACCTTTGCAAAAGCAATGCAACACCTCAAAAGATTCAGTCATTTCAGTGACACTCAGACAAGCTGGACTCGCAGAGAAGTTTGGGATTGATCCTATCAGCTTCCTTTCAAGTTTTGCAGCTACTTATGTCGTGTTCTTGCTTGGATTTGTAATTGTTCTCTATGTCAACCCCAATTGGCGTGGATTGTGGTTCAATTTCATTGATGCATGCTTGAGCTTCATATTTCCATTTTGTTCAAAGTAATCCAATATATTTGAACGCAGAAAGTTGAAGGAGTGATCAACGCAGGAATAAGTTGTGGGTGATTACTTCAGCTCATTTTGTTTCTAATTAATGTTGCTACTTCTACTACTATTCATCACACGAAGAAAAAAAAGTTTACTTCAGTTCACTTCTACTGCTATAAATGATTATGGCATGCACCCAGTTCACTTCAAATTTTACAGAGAAACATAACATATATGTATGTAGTGAAAGCTAATAAGCTATCACATCTTCATGCACTCACTTCAGTTCTTACTTATTTTACATAAATGTGGCGCCTTAGATTACTAAATTCAATGTATAATTTTATTGATCATAGAAAGGGAACAGAGTCTCCCTGATGTTTTGTAGATTCGTTTACTGCTGTAAAACACCCACCCACCCATGCTTAAAAGAGAAAAAATCCCATCTATGATTTTTTTTTGTTTTTTTTTTTTTTTTTTTAATTGGTAAATCCCATCTATGATGTTGCAATCTAAAACTGTGTATCTCCATGCAGGGATATTCTTTGATACTTATGGGGAGTATTACGAAGATTTGAGGAAATTTCACCAGGAACTTCCGTCACTTCTGAAGCCTGGTGGAATCTACTCTTTCTTTAATGGTCTTTGCGGAGGTAATGCATTTTTCCATGTGGTTTACTGTCAGTTAGTTTCTTTAGAACTTGGGAATTTGGGTTACTCCACACAGTTTATTCCCTTACCAGTTAAAGGCTGTTTGGGCGAAGAAGTTTGGGAGGGTGTAAAACAGAAATATTGGCAGTTAGATACGTACTATCTCCCTGTTTGTCAGTCTTCAGAGGATTCTGAATGATGTTTAGTTTTTATTTTATTTTTCTTCCAGAATTCTGTATGAACCATTTTCCATGGTATGATAGGATTGATAGCAATGCTTAATGTGAAATTAGTTGGATGTCATAAATAGAATGGACTTCTACTTCACACACACACACACACACGAAAGAGGACTTGTAAACAATAACATTGTTTGCTGTTTGATGTCCTATCCGAAATTATTAAGTTGAAGGCCCAATTTACTTCCTACAGGAAACATAGCCTACATTGCTTTGAACTGTGTGGTCTTTGGTGTCTTTACCAAATACCTACAGTTGAGACTTTATGCATCCTTGCACCTGAAATGGTCCCTTATTGGATAGTACTTGATGATATACATGTATCTTACATTTAAGTTGATCTGGATTAGGCTTCTGGTTGAGCACATCCTTGTGAAGTTGTGAGGTTTGAAAGTGGTGACCAGTGGATTGTGGAAGGATGTCTGAGTGCATTGGTCGACATTTAGTATTCTCCAGAATCAGTTACGAGTTGGGATGACATGTGTGAATTGACAGATTATGCTAACCAGACTTGGGGAACTGTGGAGAGAACCTGCTAAAACGAGAAAAAGGATAGTCTTAGGTCCTAATATAACAATGTGACTTCTCTTTACATAAATCATATATTCCCAAATACTTAATATTGACCATTAGACTAAACAGTGGGGATTTCTTTTATCCCTCTTCGGTGGGTATCTGATAGTGAGGATAAGTAAGTGGTTAATCACCACAAAATGGAGGGCTGTCTCCACAAAATAATTATCAGGAGAAGCTATAGATACTTGGCCCTTTTATTTTTATCTTCTTTTTGCTTAAAAAGTTAGAGAGATCATAAATTAAGAATAATCTCACTTATCAAGTTCTAAAGTTAAAGGTGACTGCAACACAACACTTACTCAGTCCAGATCTGTCCTAGTGTACTTCAACACTTCGATGTACGGAGCACAACTGTGGAATCAGATTCTTTCTTTACTGAACCAAAGGTAGATTAGAGGTGGGCTATAAGTACAACTTATTACAACCTTTATCTAAGGTAGGTTACAACCTTAATCTTCCCCAGGCAGGGTGCATACATAAAAGATATTGCAGCTCAACCTTCTCTCTTAGACGTCAGTGAGTCGTAGTACGTCATTTCTCTCGTTGGATGATGGCCAGATTCAGGCTTGCTAAAACAAAGATGTTAGTTCGGTAACTATATTTCTTCTTGATCATGTTATTCCCTTAAATATGTGTAGCATTCCTTTGACTAGCAACATTGCCTACTTTGCAACGTTGTATTTTTGTCTTAAATCTAGCTTTACAAAAAAAAAGTCAGATAAATTTGTCTTGCTAGTTAATTATGACATGTATTACTTGGTCAAGACATCAACTCTACTTTGAATATGTACTTTTCCATATACCTAGTAGCTGCAATGTTACTGTGTGTGTGTCTTCCAGAGATATATTTGATGCCAGATTTTCCCCAGATACACAATAAGCCTTTTGTTCATGTTTTCGCTTACTAGTGTAAATAATTACTAAAATCATCTCTTTTCCAATTTAGCTGTAGTTCTAAGCTTCCAGATATTAGTCATTATGTAAGGCTCTTGGCACAGCGACTGTTAGCCAATACAGAGTGCATGTGTTTTGCTCCGACATGGTTTACAACTTCCTCAACTTCATTTGGTACCTGATGGCCACCCAACTTGTACTCGCTATACAGCCTATACTGATGATGGGAGGACACAACCAGAAAGTAATTCTTTGAATGTAAACCCTACAAATGAATCACAAAATTTAATAAGCGCTGGATTCTATTATCCACATTTACTCATCTTTCAAGTGTAAGAACTAAGAAGAATTAATGGAAGGAAATGACTTCTGCAAGTGAGTAGTCTCAACTATCAAAACTGAAACATATTTGCTCTTAGAAAGTTAAATGAGATATTTTACCACCAAGTCTACAATGTTTTGACGGAATGACAAAAGAGATCCTATGTTTCAAGAATTAATCCATCCCTCATTTTCTTGCATTCCCTGACATGTGAGGATACTGAGGATCATGTTAATTTTTCAAATAGTAATTAACCATAAAAAAACTAATCAACTATTAAATGTTTAAACTAATCAACTATTGCTTGGTGCTTTGCGTAATTCGGTTCTTGCAGGGGATTTTGGTGGGGCAACCGCTATGGTGGCAACCTTACTGCGCGGGATAAGACTGATGCCTTGAGAGACTCAGATGATGATGGTAATAAGGTCAATCTCCCTTATTGGATTCCTCATCCACGCACTGGAATATACTATCCAAAAGGCAGTGAACGGGTAATGGAAGATGTTCCTGATGGTGCTTCTGTGTTCATCCGAACTCATTGGTTGCGTAGTGATGAAGGAGTTGACAAACCAGCCCCACATGATGTCTACGTACCAATCTGTGCTGGTACTTAGAATGGAGTGCAGTTGCTGCATGTAGACCTTTTACTAGCAAAAGATGCTGCACAACTGTATTTATAATCATAATGACGATCTCTACGTCCCCGTGTTGCTTCCTCAGATAAAAGGGCGATGGTTGCCTGTTTCTACTTTATAGTCTTCACTCTTCATTTCCAATAGTCGACTTTTATTTCGGTTTTGCTTTTAAAATAGCCAATGCCCAATGAACAGTTCTCACGGAGGATGAGGGAATTTTCACTATTTTTTGGGTGTTCCAACAGTTTTAGACTTTTAGAGTTTTAGGTCCCGAGCTTCAGGCCTGTCTGATAAGCAGCTTTGAATGTTAATTGATATTAACTGAACTTCTCAATTAGACTTCCTTTACCTTGAATTTTCACGTTCTTTCTAAAGTTGATCATTTTTTTTTTTTTTTTTGGGGACCCATGAATAAATCATGGGCACTTTATTTATTCCTTACTTAAAAACTGGTTTAAGAAATTATTACATACATTTAGTACAGTAGTACAGATAAAGACTCTCAATATTACCCATTTTACCAGTTTATGAGCTGACATGTTGCATGTTCGAATATAAATATTGCACAGAGCTTGGTTCCAGGTCCATGAAGATCTTGAAATCATGTTTACACATGCTAAAATGACTGATTTAGCATCCCCTTCTACAATGATCTCTCTCCAACGTTGTTGGACTGCATAATTTACTGCCAGTTCTACTGCTAAGGCTTCTACTTCTCTAGGTGAAGTGGTTTTGACTCTACAAACTTTTTCTCCTAAGAATTCTCCTCGACTATCTGTGCCGATCACAGCTATATTTACATAATAACAATCCTTATGAAATATGATTGAGGTTCTATCATTCTCTATCTGTTCATCAATAACCTCTGCATCATTAGTAAAAGTTCTATTTCAATTCTGCAATATATTATAAGCATGTTAAAAAGTTGACTGCTGGTTAAATTTAGAGTCCTGAAATATTTTATTATTCCGAACTTGTCTTATTGCATTTATAACTAGATTTTTTGGACCCGTTCAATGAACGGGACCGCTTTTTATATAATTTTTTTCATTTTATTATTATATATCAAAAATCTTATTTCCAAACTATATAAAAACTCATACATTAAATTAATTGATCAAAGTTCCAGGGCCAATTATTTGCCAGATTTTGTTCTAGACTTCAAACAATAAAGAAAATGATAAGCAATAAATAATTATGCAAGACATTTATACTATAAGAGATGAAGCTCTTTAAGCGATCTATCCATATTCTCCTCGTCTTGAACTTAGCCATAATTTCTGCCGTTAAATGAAATAATTTTTTTGCTAGACATTTTGAATTTACTTAAAATTTTCTGCATAGCATGAATTAAAAAATTCAAACAACAAAAATTTAAACAATTTCATTCATGGGAGTAAGATTACCTTTCTTCGGCAATGAATCTCTTCTTAATAATCATTTTTTTTTTCTTTTCTCGATTGAACATACTCAAAAATAAATAATCGACATGAAGCCATAATAATACAATCATGGTTGCTGAATGTTCCGAAGTATTTCATCTTAATTAACGTTTGCAAAAAATTACCCATTAACAAATAATAATTTGGAACGTGGTCGGCCTGGTATACTTTCAAAATTTAATAAACAAATTATATCATAAACGGTAAATAAACTTTAGTTTATGTATCTACTCCAAACTATATATTATTTTGTAACATCCAAGAATTGCATTTTTTGTGCATGGTCACTTGGCCTTGAACTTTAGTTGGCTATTGTTTTTAAGAGTTCTATGTGCGTCGTATTTATACATCAATTATAGTTGGTAAAATCTTAGCACAATTGATGAAAGTCTACATCTAGATATGTGTTTACACTTGGTAGTGGAGCCCATGTATCATAAATTGTGTGACTGCTTCATATGCAACTTTATCTTCTGGGTTTGGAAGCTCTGCTGATATTAACTTATTGATCTGAGTAGGGGTCTTTGGCTTGGCACCATTATCCAAGAAAAGCAAGATATGAGCGTGTGGTAAACCCCTCTTCTGAAACTCTATTGTGTATATTGCTGCATAACAAAAGTTGGAAAGTATTATTTCTCTGGTATAGTCAAAACTTGGAAAAACAAATTGAGTAGAAACTTTGGTTTACAAAAGAATATTATTATTGCTTCGGAATAGATTATATGCGCGTCTATGTTATTTTTTCAGCTTTGAATTCTCTTGTAGAATTTAGAGAGACTATTACTGGCATGACTTAGTGATTATTGCAGCATCTTGGGTTGTCGCGCATAAGAGCGCTTTCCTTACTTATGAAGAAGGTGACAACTGACGCTCAAGAATAAGGGAAGATCTCTTAAGATAATAAAGCGAACTTTTTACTATAGTGAAATGCTTTATCTTATTATTGATTCCTTTTTGCATATAGGATTCCACCTCCTATGAGTATACGTCAATGAAGAATTTGAATGAATCCAAATATGGCTTTTGGGGAGTTCTTGCTAGAAAAGCTAAATCCATTCTTGACGATGAGAATGTGGCTCACCAGTTAAATAAACCTGCCCTCCATATACCTTCAGATGATATGGTCAGTTTACCACTTTTTATCGTTTCTTTACAGATTTTGCATTCTTCATCTGTCCATATATATATATATATATATATATATATAAATGATAAATTATAAAAGGTCTATAAGTTGTCCGCAACAGCCTCAACCAGGGTCTTCACAATGTTGGCATTGATGTTGAAAAGGTCATCACGGGTCATACCTGGTTTTCTTGGAACACCTGCGGGTATGACAACCACGTCTACACCTTTCAAACAGTTGCTCAATTCAGACGGGCCTGTAAATTCCAGGACTTCAGAGGGAGTGTTGCAGTGGCTAAGATCAGTGGCAACTCCCTTTACGTTCGCAACATCATAAAGATGCACTTCAAACAATATGATTGGCTCTAAAAAAAAATTGGATAGAATAATAATTAGTACCACCTCCCTAGATTTGTTTAAATCTCCCTAATCTATTTTTAATTTTCTATAGACTACAAATAGATTTAAAGAGATTTAAAGAATTGACAACCTATCAATTAAGTGTAACATGCATGCATATCATGCAAAGACTATTATTTATTAGGGCTCCTTATAATTTGACTATAGTAAGGGAATGCATGTATTTCAAGTAAATGCATACTATCAAACACAATGATTAGTATCAATTCCATACTATTAATTGTATAGTAACATGAATTTCCTTGCATATAAGTGTGCTTACAGGTGATATATATTAGAGGTGCAAGGACGTACTTAACCCTTCATAAATAATTGGGATACTGCTTGGATTAATTTTCTAATATCAAGTTTGGTCACGCTAATAAAATTTTATACAACGTCCAATATACAAAATTCAGGGAAAATTATAGGAGCTAAGTTTGGTCACGCTAATAAAATTTTATACAACGTCCAATATACAAAATTCAGGGAAAATTATAGGAGCTAAATAGGAGAATCGAAGTGATAAAAAAAAAAAAAAAAATTAAAAAATTGAAAAAGGAAAATTAGCTTTCTTAATTGTATTTACCTGCTGAATGTGTTGCTCATGTACTGCCAAGAACACAGTTGACCCTTGGATATGTTTCCTACTCATCAAGATACTTTCCATACTTTATGACCATACCTACATCACTATAGCCATTAGCAACATTCAATAGACAGTAGTTTTCCACATTAATACACAATAAAAGGAAGACCTCAACCCTATAATCTTTAGAAATATGAGTGGCTTATTAACACTAAAAAATTACATGAAATACAGTAGAATAAGCTCTAAAATTTACCCCTCTCCAAAAAATCAGCTCTATAGTTTCTCCCACTCTCCGTGTTTATTCTATCTATAATGCTTTGGCATGCTCTTTTCCGTATAGTCATTAGAATTAATCCACGCTTTCAAAGTTAAGTACCATGCTCCATTGCCATGACAAATAACACCACATATATTCATAACTGAAACTCTTTAGATGAGTACATACTTCTAACAGAATAGTTATATATTGAAGCATACCTTATTTCATAACCACCTGTAATTTGCTAGGTGAAATTTTCTCTTTCCTGTCACCATCTTTGTTGATCATCCGGGTAACTATAACTTGGCTGGGCTTGCTACATTAATTAGGAGAAATGTAAAATAAGTATCTGAAATTATAGTAAAAAGTCAAAAACTATATTTATTTGGGTCTTTTTATCTACAACCCCCATTGATATACCAAAAAAAAAACACCCAACAGGTTAGCCCAACTGGTAAGGGAGGGCGTGGACGTTAGTGTGTAAACCAATCAACAATTAAAGCATTGCTATAGGAGTAAGCTTACCTGACTGTGTAAACCAATCAGCAATTAAAGCATTGCTATAGGAGTAAGCTTACCTGATCGTTGAACTGACGTAGTATGCACTTCTCACAAATATAAAGAAAATAGGGTAAATATGCCACACTTTTGAGGTGAAATTTCCTGTCAACTTCATTTGTCTTATTTAAAATAGAAAATTAAATAAAAAAAAAGCTCCTCATAGACATACCTTCAACCCATGATCCAAAACATTCCAATTAGCACTCCTTGTAGCATGCATCAATATTTTCAAACAGCGTATTCCATTGTCATGAGAATCACTTTACTTATTGTTGATGTGTTGTTGTACTATTAAAGGCTTAACAAAAATGCTGAAATAGAGAATCCTTGTGATGATGTGCATCTCTTCAACCCACAACCAAGTATGTTGCTTTCGTACAAAAATGTCAGGCAGACTGCACAGAGCACGCATTACACAATACATCAATTTTTATTTATTTATTTATTTATTTTTATATCTTACAAACCTAATGGGGAGAGTATGTCAATGCAACCACATCCAGTGAGCACGGATTTTGTTTTTTACTAATATGCTATTTGTTTAAATCAATGCATGTTTTTTACCACAATCTTAATCATCTATTTCTTTGTACCAACTAAACTTAACATCATTGGTTCTATTCTTGAACCACATAATAGGGAAACCATCACATTAATCTACATTAGCTTACTTAAAACCACCAAAATTTGACACTATTCGAGGTTAAGAACATGGTAATGTAAACAATCATCACATTAAGGTAACTTAAGATGCATATATGCATATGCATTATCCCATATCAAGCCTAACCTTTCCCCATCGGCTGACTACATCATTAGCACTGAAGTTGTCAAACACCGTGAAGAAAAAAATAATACAAAATGCATCATATATGTATCTTCATCACCATCAAAAGTTAACATTTTCACCCTTTCGACAATTAAGGCTTCAAAAGGTTTAGGTTGATTAAAACATTCACCACTCAACAAAATGTAGTGTAATTAATTCATTATGTTGAACAAACTTCATACTTCTCTACTAAAATCTAGTCGCTCTCATGGTACTTAACTTCATATTGGTGTGTAACTTCTATGTAGGCAAACCAATTACTTCCTCTTTTTTCAGTCATGCATCATATATCCTAATGAATTAAATAGAGTGTACCAAACCTAGTAGTTCATTTATCCTAAAACCAACAATATGTTCACCTTCGGTGTTGTAACTTCCATGTATGCAAGCTTAACACTTCCTCTTTCTTCAGATATGGAATCATTTATCCTAAAGAATGAATAGAATGTATGCGTAATGTATTAGTACCTAACTAACTAACTGCACACTCGAGTTTAATAATTGTGCCTATGGCAGTCCATTGCTTAAATATTTAATCAAAACATATATGAATATTCAATCTACCAAACTCAAAAGTGATTATGTCAAGGAATATAAGTACCTCCTAGCTCCCTAAGCTGCCGGTTTGTATGCTAATATCTATCTAGTTCTAGGAATATTTGGCAACCTAACCAAAAGATTTAATGTTGGCATATAGATTTAATGTTGCACTCTATTCCATGTGTACTCTAAATCCAATAAGATTTTTCAATGCATGTCGTTTCCTCAATTTGGTGAACATGATTCAATGTTAGAGTTGCACAAACATGATTCTATGGAGTATGTACCCAATTTTTCGAGAATCAACTAATTATATACATTTATAATAATAGAAATGAAAACACCGTGCAGGTGTGACAACAATCTGTTTGAGGTCCATGACTATGTCAGCAAATCTATACAATGGTTGCCAAATAAAATTTCATAGTAATTGACATCATAAAAACCGCAAGGGTATACTAATGTGGTGAGGCATCAAGCATACCATTGTGTCCAAATTATTTTTCAAATGGGGAAAATACCATTGTAGCATTGAAGTTTACACTCCAAGAAAAGTATTAGCAACTTGAATCACTAAAGAAATACCTTGTAATTTTCTAGGCTATAGCATTAGCAACTTGAAATAAAAAATATAACGTAGAAATACTATATAAATAATCACTAAAAAGAAATACAAATAGTGAGCATAATGACCATACCAGCGGGAAGCTTGGTCACTCCAACTATTCTTCAAATTTGAATCCCCTTTTGTGTTATGGTTTGTCTTCTTGACCTTTGCCACGAGCCTTCATAACTTTCATTTGGGGTTACAGTTCAACTTTCCCATTGCCGGGTGCATTGTTGTATTTCCTTAGGTTATCCTCTAAAGAGTTTTATGAAATATATGTAATAAAAAATAAATAAATAATTGACATAAGAAACCACTAATACCTAGCACACATAGAATGACTAAGACTTAGCAATGTCAAATACATGTAAAAGCGAGGACAAAAATGCTTTGGTACAGTACGATGCACAACTGCAAGCAAGTATTAAGTCTTAATATCCAAGGGTCTGCTTAAAATTCAAAAATCTAAATACCAATTATAATATGGTCGGGCTTGTTAAATTTAGTTGGAAACTTTATCTTCATATTGGACATCATTATGTTAGCGACAATAGGGTCTCTTCTTTGTATGTTTCCAAATGTGTTGACTCAAGGAAAAAAAATGTAAAAGTAAAAGACTATACATTTTGCGCGTATAACTATATTAGAAATTTACAAATGAAAAACATATCTATATTGACCAAGAATAAAAATATTCGTGAAGTTTCACCATGTCTTGACTTTCTTTGGTAACTAATATTAGAGTTATTAGCAAAAAGTTTCGTCAAATATAATCTACTCAAGCTATGACCTACAACCCTAAAAACTTACCTTTTAACCTGAAACCCCTTAATCCCTCTTTCCTAGATAGAAATGGGAATTGGCCCATCCCCTAACGCTTTGCCCAGTGAGCCACCAGACACCTTCAAGACCCCAAAACTTCACAAACAGACTCCAAAAAAATGTAGTTCACTCTTGAAAAGTTACCAATCAGTTACACTCAAGGCAATCTGAATGTTATATAACTTTGTTACATGATATTGTTTTTTTGAAAGGTGTAATACTTGGAATGCATTTTTGACTACATATAAAAAGCAATAGCAATGAATTTTCAAAATGCAAAATAAATTCAAATGAATAATTCCTAAGTATCTTACTACAATACTACATTGAACATATTCTAGGCATTAGTGAGATTAAATTGTACTCCATGAGAAACTACACATCTACACGATCGATCAAGTAAATAGAACATGCATTATTAGAGGCATGTTACCTGAAAACCCATATCCTAAGGCCAAGTAGCAATAAAGCTCTTTGTGTTGGCAAAGCATTGAAAGTGAGAACCCTTCCGGTTCTTAATGAGCACATCACTACAATTGAAAAATATAAATACCTCGAGTTAGCTTCCTATCAAAATATCAGACGGTGAAACTACATAAATTCGATCAAGAATATTACAAAGAGTGTGTTGCACTACTTTTAGTTTGAATCCTTGTTCTCGCCATTTATCTAGTTAACTTAATTTCCTTAGTGGACCGAGGCAAAGTAAAGAGTGGCCTAATTATAATAAAGAGCAAAGAAGAAAGGCCATCACGTTTCCATAAGAACATGACTCCAAAAGCCTCATGATAGATTGGTCTAGGTAAGAGTACGCCACAAAGCTATTATTGTATTTAATTGTTAAGCAATAACAATATCTTGCATCTCCATTATATATCATTGGATGTCCTCCCTAAATGGATGACAGTTTACAACTTATTGGTATGTCTAAAAAAATATATCTAAGAGAGCTAGCTATTCTTATATACATTAGCTACATAAGAATGATATAAAAAACACCAATAGTAACAAAATTTGACCCTATAATTTATGGACTTCGTACAAAGCACTCACAATTCATATAGCTTAACATGAAAAATTGATCCGAACACTTTCCCCGGATTGACCTCCAGACCATATTTGCTCTAGTAAATAACTTGCTTCCACCTTACACACGGAAGATTGGATTGCCAGAATCGCGAATCTTATATATTGTGTTACGATCATCTCATATTTAAGATCGTTCACTTCACATAAAATATAGAAGCACTACTTAGATAATTACCATGAGCATATATTTATATATAAAAAAATACAATAAGTTCATTCGCTAAGTAGTACGTTCCCTCACTTATTATATGTTTTTCTATAAAACCACTTATAAAAGACTTACCACCCAAAGGAAGAATGAGATATCCATTTGAAATCAAAGAAGGTTTCTTCGAAGAACCTAACCTATAAGTGACTCTTCAATGAGCTATTGTTAGATCCTTCACATTCATTATTAGCTCCAAAACTGATTTTGGTGTTGCCCCTATCACAAAATACCCTTGCTTAACTAATAACACATTTAGTTAAAGGAAAATTAATAAAATAAAGTATAATCGGAGGAGAATAAAGTATAAAAGTTAATATATTCCAATTGCACTTCCATTGTACTCAAAGTTCAGTCACAAAAAGAAATAATAATCATAATAAAAATCAAAACTTTTGTTTATCTAAGACATATAGATGTGAAAATTAGTGGGTTTTGAAGAGGGAGAAAAAACCTACCGACATTGAAAAGATTTGAGAAAGTTTATAGTGAGCGAGAAAGTGTGAGAGTACTTGGACATAAGGATGCAGTGCCTTTAGCACATGTACCCTCAATCTTTGAATCCATCTTCACATTCACTTCTATCTCCTTACACTTTTTGAGGCTCAAGTTGTGGTGGAATCCATATCTATTGTTACTGATTAAAAGTAAAATAAAACTAATAGCATTTAATTAGGAGTATAGTCAGAGAAACATATATTATTATGAAAAGATTATCAAGAAATGTATCTTACCAGTGGCGTGATCTGTGACCAACTATTATGGCCTAACTTCCAACAGTCAGAATACCTATGCTCACATATCAACTCTTATCATTCAAAATTCATTTTTTTTCTTCTAAAGTAATATAAATAATTTATGTGTCATACTAAATTCAAGCTTCTCCAACCCATTCTCATAATTTAATCTGAGCAAGCAACTCAATCTACCTTGGTGTTAAAACTTATGGTTTTGCATTTTCAAAAGTAAAAAAAGTTGAAACTATATAGTATATAATGGCTCTAAGATTCTATTTGATGCACTGTTAAGCTGTTGATTACTTCAAATTTCAAGAGCAAATCTGCATGAAACTTTGGCATACACTTTTCAAGACTTGAGCATTTCTTTGTCTTGAATCCGAACCTACCTATGCAATGCATAAAAAGTTGCTAGTACTATTATCATGTCATATTTACTGTTGAAGCAAAAGTAACCTAAAAGTAATTTAGTGACTCAAATATACCTTTGAACCAAAAGACATATTAAGGTGTAAACATGTCAAATTTAGGGTGTACATTGAATGACACAGTGGAGATTTAACAAACTTATTAATTATTATCATGCACAATTCATTGGTCTGCTATTTATGTTGATAGTGCGTGTTGTGCAAGATATTGTTTGTGCTTAACAAAGCTACACAATAATAGTTTCGTGGTTATTTGTAAATTTCTAACATAGCTATATGCGTAGAATGCATAGTCTTTTACTTTTATATTTTTTTTCCTTAAGTCAACACATTTGGAAACATGCAAAAAAGAGATCCTGTTGTCGGTAACATAATGATGTCCAGGCTATGAAAATAAAGTTTCCAAATAAATTTAACAAGCCCGGCCATATTATATTGGGTATTTAGATTTTTGAATTTTAAGTAGACACTTGGATATTAAAACTTAATATTTGCTTGCTTGTTTGTGCATAAATCTTGTACCAAAGCATTTTTGTCCTCGCTTTTATATGTATTTGACTTTGCTTAGTCTTAGTCTTAGTCTTAGTCATTCTATGCGTGCTAGGCATTAGTGGTTTCTTATGTCAATTATTTTTTTATTTTTTTATTAGATATATTTCTTAAAACTCTTTAGAGATAACCTAAGGAAATACAACAATGCACCTTGCAATGGGAAAGTTGAACTGAGTAACCCCATGTGAAAGTTATGAAGGTTGTGGTGGCAAAAGCCAAGAAGGCGAACCATAACACACCAGGGATTCAAAATTGAAGAATAGTTGGAGTGACCAATCATCCTGTTGGTATGGTAATTATGCTCACAGATTGTATTTCTTTAGTGATTATCTATATAGTTTTTCTACGTTATATTTTTTATTTCAAGTTGCTAATGCTATAGCCTAGAAGATTACAGGGTTTTTATTTCATTTCTATTATTGTAAATGTATATAATTAGTTGATTCTCAAAAAATTGGGTCCATATTCCATAGAATCATGTTTGTGCAACTCATCATGATGCAATGAAATGGGTTTAGAGTTTTCATGTGAAATGGGTTTGACAGTTTTGTAAATTCGATATTGAATACTTTATGGTCATGATGATTGTTCAATAGACACGTCTTAATCTATTAGATGAGTTTGAACATCTCCATACAATTGTATTTTGAGGTAAAAAATATTGTAGTTTCATGGCATTAATTATTTATATTTGGGTGTTTCATTGCATTATGAGTGGGTTTACACGCACTGCCGTAGTAGCACTTATACAAGTATGCATTGGTAAGTATACATCATGCATTTTCACCCTTCAAAACTAGCTCATGTTCAACATTATAGGTGCACAAGAATGCATTTGTAACTTTATTGTAGTCAGTATTGATTTTCATGTATGACTTTTAGAAATTTGTTGGTTCATTGATTCAGTTTTCTGAGCATAAATAAAAAATGTACATGAGTCATGAAATAGAAATGTCTAGAGTGTTTCATTCTTTCAAGGTCTTCCACAATGTGATAAGTATGGCAATAAACTATATGCTTACTGTAATGACCCATCTTGAGACTTTATATGACCTTGGTGCTCATCTTGAAATAGACTTCCACGATGCATTGTAATAGTTGAGGTGTAGCTTGAAGCTGACTCTATTATTATTAATTACTTGATACGGGAGCAAAGGAACTGCTATTGCAGATACGATTGACAACTAGCTGTTAATCTATTCTTAATAGTATTGTGCTACACTTCAATCTGTTTAGTGTTGGTAATAGTGGCTGGTACTTATATTGTATTGTAAATTATCAGTCCGAAGTAGATCAAATGGCAAAAAAACTGAATGCACCACAATTTGAAGAGGATGATAAGGACCCACTTTTAGATATATCTTCAATGACTAATAATAAGGAGCTTTGGCTTATTCAATGGCCAGTTAATCAAGTAATTATGTCTTCCCATTTATTAATTCTCCATTTTTTTATTTTTTTTTTTTTTTTTAAACTAATGTGAATAAGGAGCTTTGGTACGGTTTTTTCAGAATATTGATCTTGATGGGCAAGAGATAACACTTAAGTTGCAAAGGAATGGAAATTTTGCTAGCTTTGAGACTTTATCAGGTAAGATTATATCGTTTGTTGTTGTTATTGTTTTTTTTTTTTTTTTTTTTTTTTTTTTTTTTTTTTTTTTTTGCTTGAATTTGTGGGTTTTAACTTGAGAATAATGGCAGGGAAGTCTTACGAGTTGGTCAGCTTTGCTTCTCAAGTACATGATGCTACGGTGTTTCAATCTTTAGCGTCGGACACAAAAGTTGGTAAGTTGGGCATGTTATATCTCTACATATGGATATGAATGTGTTTATTTGTATGTATACTCCATTGGTGAGGGTTTGAATTCCTTTAGACTCCTTTGAGTCCTCCGCTTTTTAGCTTGCAATAGTCTTTTAGGATATTATTCTAAGGAATTTTGCATAAAGGAGATTGAAAGACTCAACATACACTTCCACGATGCATTGTAATAGTTGAGGTGTAGCTTGAAGCTAACTATATTATTATCAATTACTTGATGTAGGAGCAAAGGCTGGCATTGCAGATAATGATTGGCAACTAGCTGATTTTATGCCCATGAAGATGCAAAGTTAGTGATAGTTGTTGTCTTTGCCAACCCACGATGTGAGAGGATACTATAAATTGCTTATAAATGCGACCAATAGCAAGACTTTTGAAGGCAGTTGGAGTTGTGAATCTATTCTTAATAGTATTCTCGATACACTTCAATCTGTTTAGTGTTGGTAATAGTAGGTCGGTACTTATAATTGTATTGTAAATTATCAACAAGGCTTCTATCGTATTAGAGACCTCTTAAGTGATAACTATCCGGAACTTATTTTTGTGAATTCTATATACTTGCCAATAGTATCTTGACAGATCTTAGTCGCGTTTTCCGATGATATGAGTGCACTATTTTTTTTTTTCCCCGATAATCATGGAATGCTCTAAATGCTACATGTATATATATGATCTCAAAACAAAATTGGAATTGTTTACATGGCATGCAATTATTGATATGTTTGTGTCAAAGGTGAAGAAGTCACAAGCAAATTTTGATGCATTTTAAGGGAAAGAAGAACAAGAAGGAAATGGTTGCACAAAACATAGCAGCTTTTAAGAATTTTTCTTTGCATTAAGAAAATTAAGAATACGATAGAATTTGGAAAGCAAAAGAAAGCATGAGAAGAAGAGAAGAGTATAAACAATTTAAGTGAACTTAGCGACAATAATCATTAAAAAGGGCAAGAACAAAACTTGAGATGAAAGGACATTCAATTACATAATGAGCACAAGAGAAACTTCGGACATAGGTGACATTGATGGGCAATAATATAAAGGTAATGGATTAGATATCAAATTCTCTAGAGATAAAGGCTTCGTTAATGTGAAAGCGTTTGTTATTATTTGTTTTAAGCGAAGACAAAGCATTTATATATATCGTAAGCAATAAGTGAGAATGCACCTAAAACAATCGAAAGTAAACGCCTAATCGGCCTCTAGAAGTTCAAATTACAAGGCCATTAGTATAAGGCACACCACCGAGGTAACCATGTGTCCCCAACTATAAGTTATGAGACGGTGAACTTGATCGCATTAGTGGCATCTATGATATGGTAACCAGGCCATGTAACTCTATTTGAAGTATTTGATCCTAGGTCGGAATTGTTGTATTCGGCGTAATATTAAGTAGCCAGAGCGAAATCAACTGTAAAATCCCTGTAAAATCCTAGCTTCAAGTTTCTGTAACTGTAAAATTAAATATTATAGTAGCATATATAGTATATATTGTAGTCCATTATATTATATCAAAGGCAACTGTAATGATATTGATTTTGTTAAAAGAGGTTAAATGTGGATACTTGAAGTCGTGAACTATAAGTTTGTATAATTTTATCTTGATCTAATTTTTTTTTCCTTCTTTATGCTAAGTGGGCCAACCAAGATATCAAGTAGTCCTTTATCACATGCGTATTTCATTGAAACTTTATATATATATATATATATATATGGCGTTATGTTGAAGTCATGCTTCCTCTTGGTTGAATAATATGTATTTCAGGAGTTCCAAATCTTTAATTATGGGAATAGAATAGGAATTGGATGAGAAAGGACCCCATAAATAAAAAGCTTAAGACGTGCACTTATTTTGAATTGTGAATCGACAATTTTTTTGATAGGAGCTGAGGCTTCTTTTGTATCGTGAAATTTGTTACATAATGCAACATCAGTTGTACTGCTCAGGGATATGGTAGAAATACTTGGAATCTAGAAGGGGTGAAGATTTGTCTTAGCAATGACTATATATTCAGACTCTTAGAGAGCTATCCAAGCCATAAATAGAAGAAAAAGATCGATTCTTAGAGCTGCTACAATTTGACACAATAACACATCACTTGGAACACGATAAAGAATTGACACAACAATTTTCAGACATCTACAAAGAACTAATGTTATTCATTTAATTACAAATAGTTGCAAGTCTTTTAACAAAAAAATATATATTCATTTAACGGCACCCGGCCCAAGTATGAGAACACATCATTAATGAATAGTAAAAAAAATAAACAACCACTCAAGGACATCGCCAGATAAACCGACCATAAACTACTTCGAATCGTCAATACTTTGACAGATTTAACTCTTCACAGAGCCATTCACAATAAATGCTTTAGAAATTAATCAAGAGATGAAAAACCTATAAATTTACCCACCAACAACCTATAAATTTCAGCATTGAATTTCTTTTCCATGACAGATGAAAAACCTTACTTTACACATTACATGTACATCAGTACGTTTATCATGAACTTGGCAATGAACAAACGATAGAAAATTAGGAAACTATAAAAAAACAAAAGCAAGTTCAAGGGATATTGAGAAAAATAAAAGTACCTTTAAGAGTGACTGAATTTACTTATTCGCTAAAGTCAATTGAAGATAGATACTCGATAAATAGGTTAACCCATTTACTTTCTTAAAAAAGTGAGAGTGAGAATACACGTGTGGAAATTAGAGATACAAGTGGTGAAAGTGAGACCACATGTTAAGTATACTAATTAATGGGCTAAGAATTAAGCCAACATTTATCATAAAACCCATTAAAAAAATGATAATTAAAAGACAGCCCAAAATTTGGATATGTAATACACTATAAGGCCCATTGATAAAAAAAAAAAAAAAAAAAATCCTTTTAGTCTAACAAATTATTAGGCGATGGGAAATTTGATCAATTAATTTACTTTCTGAATTTCAATATGGTTTGGAAGTAAGATTTTTGATACATAATAAAAAAAAAAAAAATTAAAAAAAATAATATAAAAACGGTCCCCGTTCGTTGAACGGGTCCAAAAATCTAGTGGAAACATATATGCCTATCAACCAAGTACAGAGTCTTGCTTACATATATGCAGAACATAAGATAATATGACATCAGCCTAACACAAGATTCACACTCACCTTGACAAGTTGACATCCTTGAGAGCCATTGAGATAAGGATTCCCAGTATACCCTGATAAACATTTGCAAAGATAGCTGGGTTTTTAAATAGATCTTTCGGGATAGTTGTTATTTCCGCACAAAGTCACTGGCATTAGTGCATTACCAAAATGATGTTCCTCTATAGCCCAGGTTAGTTTCATTGTAAATTTTGTTGTTCGGTTACTGAATTTAAATGCATCTTCTTTGTTAAAGATGTAACTTCCTTCTTCAACGACAAATCCATAACTGCAAGGACTAGAAACTGAGCGACTGTAGTTGTATTTAATGGTATAAAATTCGAGCTGCGAATTAACTGTTCTAGGAAGGGTTGCTTCACAACAACCTCGTCCTGTGCAGCCAACTGGGTCAAATATAATACCTCCAACATTGCAGCCAAGAACTATAAATTTGTTTTTCCGCCTTGAAATTCTGTAAGGACTTTGTATGAGCAAATTCATAAATTGGGTATCACTTGGATTTGTTTGAGCAAACAGTAGATAGGAATGGACTAGAGTCTACGAGTAGTTCTCCTTGAAGGATCTCTATGAGTTGAAGGTTTGGACCTGACAATAAGGGGACACTTTGATCTGTGCAAGTGATTCCGAAGCCTTCCAAGTAACAACCACCTCCAATCCCAAAAGGATAGCTGATTTCTGCTGCACCACATTTATTTGGGCAGCCAGGATGGGGAGAACCAATGCTGCTGGCGAGGACAAATACTGGATATAGATTTAGCACTGATGCAAGCACTAGTACCTTTAGTAGTAAATAGTAATGGAAGGACACGAGTATTGCAGCAGAAGTGAATACCATGACTGATTCATAATATCATGAGCACTCATGTAGTCATGTGTTGCTTATATATATATATACATCGATTATTACAAGTCACTTATCTGTATCACTTACATGAGCCTTGGAATTTCCTCAAATGACATGGTGGAATACTTTGAAAGAAGGTGTCACTTTTATATTAGTCTCCCTTTTTATTAGTTATTTTCTGCGATTCGAATGCTTTTAAGAACAACAAAGTAGTTTTAGCTAGTCATATATTCCTAAAAAATGAAGGCTGTAAACAACACATACGTGAGAATATTTCCAGCTGAGGAGAACCACTCATGGAACTAAGCCTGCCAAAGATATTCATCTTCCTCCAACATTTCTTAGTGTTGTTGATAATAGTATTAGATGGATTTTCTGTCTTTGTTCTCACTGGAAACCTTGCTGGTTCCTTAACAGGGTGCAGTGACAAGTGTGGCAACGTGGAAATCAGCTACCCTTTCGGAATTGGAGATGGGTGTTTCATTCAAGGCTTTGAAGTTAAATGAACTAATTGTTGGAATCTCTTGTGTATTTCTAAATACTAGTGTGTGTGCAAAGTGGAGGAGATGAACAAAGGGTGTTCTCTCTACTTTAGTGTATAGTAGATAGTCCCATATTGGTTATCCACCACATCAGGTCGGGTTCGGGCTTGGGCTTAGGCTTACTGTTGTGGGTAGTGGTTTGACCAATTGCCTAAACTTGTTTTGTTTTTTTCTTGAGCAGCAAGTTTCGGTTTTCTATTAGGAGTTGGTCTCTCTTCCTTATCTGTTTAGGAGACCGACCTAACCTCTATAAATAGGACTATGAGTCCATAGAGGGATGCACTTCAATAGAAACCCATCTCAGAGAAACAGAAACTCGCACCTGCCCTATTCTTCTTCTCTTCTTCCTGTAGCCACTAGAGAGTTATATTGTCGCTTTTTTAGAGTAGTTTGTTCTAGTGCAAAGTCAAACCGGCAGACACCATTAAATCCTGTGAGAAAGACGCCACTACTGCCTTTCTGCACCACTGAAAGGGGCAAAATCTTTCCTTAAGGACAGTTTAATTAATACGTGCTTTGGTGGTTCCCATTATCATTGCTTTGTCTTTGTTCATCGTTCCTACGCTCTACTCTAGTTCTTTGTTTATATACAACTAATCTAATAATCTTAAGGAAAGATTTTCGTAGTAGAACAAAGGAGAGTGCTTTAATACGGCAATCAAAAGATAAGTCTTTTACTTTGAGTTATTGTTTGTGTTATTGGGTTATGACTTTAGAAATTTTCTGATAAATTCGTTTTTGTTAGGGAAACCAATTAAAGATTGAATATTTATTAATCTTTTGTGGTTTATCAAACCCTATATGGTTGTAGACCTTTCTCCTACGTTTGTGGGAGTTAAATATAGGATTTCTATCAAGAAAAACGTCAAAGTTCGTTTTTTGACAGTTGCATCGCTCGTTACAGAAACTGCTGTAACTTTCAGCTCAGAGCTCGGTTTTGCAATCCGCTTTTTGTGCTGGATAGCTGATTCAAAGAGCTTTCCAGTGATATAAGGCTAGATACCCAATTCGTCCTGAACTGGTTCAAAATTACAGTTCTTTTGAACTATTTTTCTAGAAGAAGGAAAATATAGTAATCCAATTTTTCAATCAATTAGGTATCATATTCTTTCATTCTTTGCAATTCTTTTAGTTTGATTATATGGTGATATTCTTGTCTTGGGTTGCATGCTAGTTTTTCTTAGGAGGGAAATCCCTAAGCTTAAACTTCTTTAACAACCTAGTCAACAAATTATACGTGTTTATCACTAAGATACTAATTGGTTGGACTAGAAGTAGTTTGATATTAATTTTCTTTGTACATATGTAGATGTATGTAGATGGTCTAAGAGAGAATTTAAGATAATTAATATCAACCACACTCAAATCTTGAATAATAATTATAATGTATTCAATGCATAATTGCTTACCTCTATTGAGTGTAAGTGTTGTTAGACGATGATTATAATTGTACTGTTGTGAAAATACATATTAGATGAAGTAACTTGTAGCTTATATCCAATATAGCATATGTTAAAGTTGTGTAGCATGCTAGTTTGATATTAATCATTGTGGATTTATTTTGAACTTGATGATAGTTTATTGGTAAATTTTTCTAGTTGAAAATATTAATGGGTTGAGCCATTAGATGTTGTGGTAGTACTTGAGGTCTTGTTGATAAGGTATTCTATCTTACTTGGGCTCATGTAAAAAGAGGAGGTGAAGTCCTTAGTTGTTTTGCATATTCAGTGGCTAGATTTTCTTAAATATCGTATACTTTTTGTTGTGATCGGAGGGGTACAGTTAAATGTTACTTTTCCTGAACCTATAATATGATATTAACCATGTTTGACATGAATGCATTATTTAACATTGGCATAAAACTTAACCTTGTCATATATTATTAAGTAATGAGCATCGTTGTCTACGAGAGGAAACAATATGAGAAACAATTAATATCCTCCTAAACCTAATTTAGTCAAGGAGATGTAAGGTTATAGATTGTCTTCTTAGACAATATCCTCTAGTGACTATTTTAGACAAAGAGATGTAACGCTTGTAGATTGTCTTATTAGGCATTATCATCCTATGACTATGAATAAATAGGCAAGGTGATGTATAAGTACGTGGATTGTCTTACTATGTAAGTTGGAATATTGAATGATGAAAAGAAGAATGATAATGATATTATTTTGGGTAAAACCCTTTTCATCTAATTCTTCTATTCTTTAAAATTCATTTGAATCACTTGTGGATTTCTTTTCATATAGATAGTATGAACATAATATAACTATGTTTAATATGATCCATAATCATAGACTTGAGTAAAGTATATTCTTGTCATAAGAGTGTATATTATTGTTGGTGTTTCTTTTAGTGTTTGTAACGGTATAATGTGTTTTGCATGTAAGTTTGATTAGGTTGAGTAACCATTGAATTGTGGGAGGTGGTGACCCATATGCATGACACTATTTTACCATAGTTCATCTCACAAGATAATTGGAAAAACACTGAACTACAAAGTATGGAAAGGTCTTGGGCCTATCCAAAAATATTTCAAAATGTGGGGGGTGTCTTGCCAAGGCTATTGTGAATGATCTAAAAGAAATATTTTTGAGACCTAGAACTATCTAGTAGATGTTCATTGGTGAAACTCATAATAGTGATGTTTGTTTTAGTTGTCATGCGTGATAACAATCTTGTAGATAACACACTATTATTGAATGTCTTATATGCTAATTTTATTTTGAGGATGTGCTTTCTATAAAATTGGCATAGAGTGGTTGGATGTTCATAATGAACTACGTAAGAGGATCCCATAATTTCTGAACAAGAAATTTGGAAGACTATCAGTGAGTATATCCACCATTCACGGTGATGATGTTTATTTAACCTATCCAGAAGTTGTTTGTCTATGAGAAGTGTCCTTTTTTTAAGGATACAACTCCTCTAAACTAGACTCTTGTTTTATTGGGGGATCTATAGGTTGAATTGGATCTTCAAGAGAAAACTAAAACATGATAGTTGTATTGCAAAACACAAGGCTAATAATAATAGCCAAGGGGTAATCAGAGACAAGATTTATACTACTTTGAAACCTTGCTCATGTAACTAGAATTTCTTCTACAAAATTCTAAAAACTCTAGTTGAGTAGTTGTACGGAACTACAATACCAAGTAGTACCAGGTGATGAGCAGAAGATATACAATTTAGTTAAATCTTTGTATGAGTTGATTCAAGCGCCTATAAATGGCATGAGCAATTCAACAACATATTATTGTCATATGGATGTCAAAATACCGTTGTTGATAAAGAGGTGTACTTTCTTTAGAGTAAAGCAAGACATATGTGTTAATATCTCTTTGTTTAGATGATTTAATATCATGAGTGCTAGCATTGAGAATGTGTATGAGACAGAGAAATTTCTATTTGAAACATATAATATACCGTCATTGGAAAAGATAGTTCATTATGTTGTTAAACTCATTTCTGTAACTGCTATATTTAGTTGTCAAGATGTTGACATGTGAATATGGTTGAAGGCCACAACGTACCTTAAACCAAACCGGTCGGATGGTATAAGCGAATTTTGGGCACTACAGAATTGAATGATAGGTGAATATAGGAATTATAACTCATGTTGGTCTCATTATGTTGTTTTCGCACTTAGTAGAAATATTTTCATTAAAAAGTATAGGTATTACATTAGTTAGACTGTGTCAACACTTATTGTGGCAGATATCCATCTTATAAAAAATAATCTACTTGTGTTTTCTCATACTAAATATGTTAATATCATTGGTAGTCTATTGTACTTGATGGATTATATTTGTGACATGACATTGCCTACATTAATGGCATACTAAGTTGATAACCCATTGTTCTTAAAAGGAACATTAGATGTATATTGTCAAATTATCCAAGTACTATAGCAGATCGAGCCATTGATTATGGACTTATATTTAGTAGTTTTCCATCATTGTTGAAAGGGTAATGTGTTATAAGCTGAATCCAGTAATGTTTATGTGTTTACCCTTGGTGGAAATTAAGTGTCTTGGATATCATCCAAGCTAATCGCCTTAGAAAAGGCATGTGATGATGTTAAGTGGGTTAACAACCTCTTGGCAAATCTTCCTATTGTTTTTAAATAGTCTCCTGATGTGTATATGCTTTGCAACTGTCTTATTGCAATAGCTAAGACATAAATAAATATGTTCAATGGGAAAAGAATATATATAAGTTTGAGATATAACTTAATCAAGCAGCTGCGAGAGATTATGTTAGGTTGGACTTCGTTTGGCCACATGTCTGACCACACCACTTTTTGGAGGCAAGTGGTTACGTCGAGGGGGATAGGACTTATGCCCATATAGAGGGCGACACTGACGGCAACCCTACCTATGTGATTAGAGATCCCATGAAGTAAGTTCAAAGGGAAAAACAAGTCACTTTCATTCGCCCCCAAAGATTACTATCGTCTTATATATTTATGAGACGTCCCACCCTATGGCGAGATGGTACTATAGTATACTTTGTATAATTAGAATTGCAATGAGTAAGGATGACTTATGTTACTCTTATTGGAATCCATAGTCCATTTTATAATGAGATAGTGTATTTTAACTGCAATGTACACTTGATGGATATCCACCTACATGAATGTAGAACTGGGTCGGTTCTTATGAGTATACGGGCAAGTACTTTTAAAGCATTCATGGAACAGCAAATAAGGGCGAAAAAGTGCAACAACCGCATAAACAGGCATATAATGAAAGAGCAGTGTGAGTGCATGTGATTTATTTTACTATAAGGGAATGTTGGTTCAAAGATTTTTTAATCCACCACTTTCACGTATTATAAGACATGTTACCCTATGACTGGTTCAAGCCCATAAAGCACCAGTATCTTATGCATTGTTTTTTCGATTCTCTCTGGCTTTTAGTTAACCTATTTCTTTTGTAATATCATATTCCAAAATAGTGGGAGACTATTAGTATTTTGAAATAGTGGGGGATGGTTGGAATCTATTGTGTATTTCTAAATACTAGTGTGTGTGTACAAAGTGGAGGAGATGAACGAACAAAAGGTGTTCTCTCCACTTTAGTGCATAGTAGATAGTCCTATATTAGTTATCCACCATATCGGGTCGGGTTCGGACTTGGGTTTGGGCTTGCTGTTATGGGTAGTGGTTTGACCAATTGCCTAAACTTGTTGCTTTTTTCTTGAGCAGCAAATTTCGGTGTTCTATTAGGAGTTGGTCTCTCTTCCTTATCTGTTTAGGAGACCGACCTAACCTCTATAAAAAGTATTGTGAGTCCATAGAGGGATGCACTTCAATAGAAACCCATCTCAGAGAAACAGAAACTCGCACCCTGTAGCCGCCAGAGAGAGTTATATTGTTGTTCTAGAGAGTAGTTTGTTCTAGTGCAAAGTCAAACCGGCCAGACACCATTGAATCGCTGGAGGAAGACGCCATCGCCGCCTTTCTGCACCACTGGAAGGGGTGAAATCTTTCCTTAAAGACAGTCTAATACGCGCCTTGGTGGTTCCCTCTTACTGCTGTCATTGTCTACTGATCCTTCTGTTCTACTCTAGTTGATGTTTACATACAACTAATCTAACACTAATCAAAGCATCCCCTTCTTGGCTGGATCAAACTTTCAACTTATAGAGATCCTTCAAGGAAAAGTACGGGTCGACTCTACTCCATACTTATACTCTGATTGTACACCAAAAAGTAATGAGTTGGTCAAAGAGTTGAGTTTGCTCCCACAAAGTCCTTATACATTTTCTAGAACCTCAAACAAATTTATAGTAATTGGGTGCAACGTTGAAGGTGATATATGGGACGCAGCTAACCTTTGGATCTCAATGAAATGCAAGTCATTTTGTGATACTGAACTTCAAAAATGGTCCCTGCACCGGAAATGGTTGTTGTGAGGTACCCCTTCCTGAAGTGCCTAACTATAACAAGACTCTCAACTTTTATACGTTTAAAAACGATAGCCATAGTCGCGGAGAAACTAGTCCTTGTAGTCGTGGATTTATCGTTGAAAATGGAAGTTACAACTTCAATGCATCTGATGTGTATGAATTTGATAAGCAAAGAATAAACTTTGTAATGAAGCTCAGCTGGGCTATAGCAGACGTCTCTAGTGATGACAAAGTGAATTTGTGCGGTGAAAATAGCTATCGTGACAGATCAGTTGGCAAGTCTAGTTATCTCTGCACTCTGCAGATGTTTACCAGGGTATGAAGGGAACCCGTACCTCAATGGTACTCAGGGATGTCAATGTAAGTATAGGTTGCTGATTGACAATTAATCTCAAGTAAATTTCTAGTCATGTCCTTGAACTAATTTGCTTGGCTTTGGAGAATTACTATTTGCTTAGCTTATAGAAATTCCAAGTGTGAACCTGCAGATACTTCTGTGGACTTCAAATAGTTTACTGTCCCTGATTTTTCATCTATAACTCTACAGTACTATATTTACAAGAGTGGATTAGTGGAACTTATAGATAAACACGAGAAAAAAAATCAATTTCAAGTCTCGGAAAATAAGAGGCATAGAATTTATCTCTGAGAAGAAGATGCAATGATTGGGAGATAGAACAATATGCAATGAGTGGCAATCACGTGGTTTCAACACAACCCTATGGTTCGCTCACAACTGCTGTGGTGATGGAGATTTTCAGCAGACCCAGCAAGTAAACTAAGGCCGATTTGCTTAATTTAAGATAATTGGAAAATTAAAAAATCTTATCTAAGATATATACAAATCATGCCTTATCTCCTATATCTATACAAATCACGTAGTAATTGAAGCAACTCTAAAAAAAAGGAATGCTAAATAATTATAAATACCTCCCTAGATTTGGTTAATTCTCCATAATCTACTATTCACTTATACATTCAACCAAAACCTATTACCAAACTCAACCAAAAAACACCTCCTTACCGTCTTTATACTCAACCAATATCGTACATTGTTCACCAAATCAGGTACTCTTCTTATCTTTTATGTTATGTTTGATTCTTTTTTTTTTGCTTGGATTCGTATTTGAACTATACCAAGGTTGATTGTGCATCGAGATAGACAATAAACAAACAAACTAATTTTATGTCTTATGCAACTTACAGTTCTAATATGGTTGCAAGAGGGACAACAAAGCGTACTACAAATAGTGCTAGAGCAGCACATGGTACAACTAAACCTAGAGCTGCAAGAAGATCAAGAACAAACGATCGACCCCGAAAATTGTTTGGCAAAAAAAAAACCAATTCTTAGTACTCAATTACTAAGTAAAGGAAGAATGTAAATTTAATCGATCTAATCGGATGTCTTCTTTAGCAAAAAAGAGGAATAGACCTCTAGGTGTTGGTGATTTGCAAAATCAGTTAAAGAAGGATTTAATAAAAGAAATTCCCATAAAAAAAAACATACCTCAAAAGAAAAAGAAACTGTTTTGATTCGCTCAGAGATGATGATTACTATTCACAAATCAGTGGATGTGAATCAGATGTTGATGAAGAAAGCAATTCATATGAAGACATGATGCTTGGAGAAAGTGAACATACAAGTGAGAATTTAAAAATATGTTATTTTGATATTTAGAATGTAAAAATTTTAACTGTGTTATTTTGTTATTTTTTTACACAGGAAATTTTCAAGAAGCATGGAATTTTGGAGAACCAAACTGTGTGTGTTCTTTTTGTGGAGCAATATTATGGTATGAAGAAAGGGTTGGGCGAACAAGACAAACCAAAAAACCACAGTTTGGAATATGTTGCCTACATGGAAAAGTTCAACTTCCTGTTTTTGGCTAATGCACCTCCATTCCTAAACCAACTACTAGATCATGAAAGTGGTACAAGGTCGACCAAATTATAGAGAAAATATATGGCGTATAACTTCGATGTTTGCTTTCACATCAACCGGAGGAGTAGTTGATAAAAAAAATAAACAACGGAAAGGGGCCATATGTTTATAAGATAAGTGGGCGAATCATCACAAAATTGGAACCTTGCTACCAATTCGTGTTAGCTTTTAAATTTGGTCAGTTATACATATATACAGCAAATGAAGTGCAAAATATTATATTGTTTTGGTATGTATAATTTTCTTTAATGAACAATGCAGAAAATAATTTGACATTCGATTTTTCTTAATAATTTTGTGATTACATGTCATTTACGTTAATTTCGTTTTTGTCCTTTACGCCGTGGTCGATTCCTAAATTTGGCCGATTATAATGATATATGATACTGACCAATGAAGTGCAAAACAGATTGAACTCTTTTAGTAAAAAGATTGAAAAGAAAAAAAACCGTTAGATCCAAACATTATAGCGGGACTCATTGAAATGTTAAATGAAAACAACATAATAGCCGAGAGTTCTGAGAATGGCCGAGATAGATTTTACGAATCTGAAATTGCCGATGTTAGTATAAGACTCATTAGTACAAAGACATCGATGGAAGAGTATACAACATGCCAACTTCTAATGAGGTAGCCGGGTCTCATTGTTGGTAATGGAGATGAATCTCAAGGTCACCGTGACGTTGTTGTTGACAAGAAAGGATACGGCTTGAAGAGGATCGATGAGACTTTTCCAAGTTTTATGTCAATGCAATACCCTCTCTTATTTCCTGATGGAGCTGATGGGTATAGACCGAAATAAAATACAGAAATGGTAGTAAAGTTGGTAAGAGACAACATGTTACCATGAGAGAGTATTATGCTTTTAGAATGCAAATGAGAGCAAATGAAGGACTAACAATATTTAGAGGTGGTCGATTGAAGCAACAATTTTGGGTTGATGCATACACTTGCTGCTGAGGAAATGAGGCTTTCGTGGGTTAGAAATAACCAACATAACGATTTCGTCTTTGAACTATACCAAGGTATGGTTGATGTTTGTTGTTTTCGGGATACTAAACCTCAGATCTCGTTGGTAGGCGATTAGTTTTACCATCGCCTTTTCTGGTAAGTTCAATCAAATCCCAAATACTCACTTGCAACCTTTGAAAATGAATATATAATGACAAATGATTAATTTTACCATTGTTTTTTATAGGTGGTCCAAGATATATGGTTCAAAATTATCAGGATGCCATAGCCATTTCCATATGGGCTGGAACTCCTGATATTTTCACCACATTTACTTGCAACCCCAAATGGCCTGAAATTCAAATGGCATTGGACAAGGTTTCTAAGGGACTAAAACCTGAAGATGCCCCTGAAATTATTGCTCGGGTATTCGAAATAAAACTACACGAGTTAATGACTGATTTGCAACGGCGTAAACATTTTGGTAAAGCTTGGGCAGGTCAGACTTTATGTTTAATTCTTTTGCCTATAATTTATAAAATGCATAAGCGCCATCAGTTGCTTGCATAAATAAAGAAAACTTAGTACATACCTCTTGCTTGAACAACTGATCTGAACAAAAAATAAATATGAAAAACTAGGTAAAAATATTTCTGCATGTTACAGATAGTAATGTCAAGACAAGACTACTGAAGGATTACTTCTATCAAACGTTTAGAATGCTTTATATAATCAAAGTATTGTCTGCTTTACGTTTATATAATCAAAAGCAAAAATCAAATGTACTTTGATTATATCGCTCTATTCTAACAAATCTTCCACTAATTTTACGTTTAGAATGCTTTAGTAAACAAGCACCAATTACATGTTTGTCTGGAACCTTAAGAAACAGAAACTCAAAAGCATCTCAAGTACAAACCTGCGCTGCATCAGAAATTAGTAGTAAAACAAGATCGCTGCCTGACACAGTTTCCCAGATATCACCCAGGGTTCCATTCTCTTCGGTGAATCCAGCACCACGAGCTTCAGCAAAGGAACTGGAGCCTTTTCTCACGCCGATCTGCATTGCAGAAAATAAACTAATTAAAGAATCCAAATTGCAGTGATACTTTAGGACTAATAATATTTTACTACTGCTTACACAATATTCACCTTCACGACAATGTCTGACTTCACTTCTGCAAGTGAATCTCTCAGATTCTGAGCTTGGGCAGGACCCTACAAAGGCAAAAGTAAGGACTAATAATATTTTACTACTGCTTACAAAATATTGCAGTGATTGCATCTAAACCCTTCTGCAAGGAAGGATTATCCGTCTTTCGACTGCTCTCAGGGGACTGATTTGACTGGTGGAACTGCTATGTTAAAATGAACAGTGACAATACATTAGCACCTCAGTAGACTGAATAAACATAAGCTTATTAAAAAAGCACCTGTGATAATTTAAGATAAGTTATAAGATGATTAAATTTATAGACCTTTTATAATTTATCATTTATATATATAAGATGATTAAATTTATAGACCTTTTATAATTTATCATTTATATATATATATATATATGGACAGATGAAGAATGCAAAATCTGTAAAGAAACGATAAAAAGTGGTAAACTGACCATATCATCTGAAGGTATATGGAGGGCAGGTTTATTTAACTGGTGAGCCACATTCTCATCGTCAAGAATGGATTTAGCTTTTCTAGCAAGAACTCCCCAAAAGCCATATTTGGATTCATTCAAATTCTTCATTGACGTATACTCATAGGAGGTGGAATCCTATATGCAAAAAGGAATCAATAATAAGATAAAGCATTTCACTATAGTAAAAAGTTCGCTTTATTATCTTAAGAGATCTTCCCTTATTCTTGAGCGTCAGTTGTCACCTTCTTCATAAGTAAGGAAAGTGCTCTTATGCGCGACAACCCAAGATGCTGCAACCGGTGCTTATTCGTATCGCTGTACAGATTCAATCTTCGGGACATAATAATCACTAAGCCATGCCAGTAATAGTCTCTCTAAATTCTACAAGAGAATTCAAAGCTGAAAAAATAACATAGACGCGCATATAATCTATTCCGAAGCAATAATAATATTCTTTTGTAAACCAAAGTTTCTACTCAATTTGTTTTTCCAAGTTTTGACTATGCCAGAGAAATAATACTTTCCAACTTTTGTTATGCAGCAATATACACAATAGAGTTTCAGAAGAGGGGTTTACCACACGCTCATATCTTGCTTTTCTTGGATAATGGTGCCAAGCCAAAGACCCCTACTCAGATCAATAAGTTAATATCAGCAGAGCTTCCAGACCCAGAAGATAAAGTTGCATATGAAGCAGTCACACAGTTTATGATACATGGGCTCCACTACCAAGTGTAAACACATATCTAGATGTAGACTTTCATCAATTGTGCTAAGATTTTACCAACTATAATTGATGTATAAATACGACGCACATAGAACTCTTAAAAACAATAGCCAACTAAAGTTCAAGGCCAAGTGACCATGCACAAAAAATGCAATTCTTGGATGTTACAAAATAATATATAGTTTGGAGTAGATACATAAACTAAAGTTTATTTACCGTTTATGATATAATTTGTTTATTAAATTTTGAAAGTATACCAGGCCGACCACGTTCCAAATTATTATTTGTTAATGGGTAATTTTTTGCAAACGTTAATTAAGATGAAATACTTCGGAACATTCAGCAACCATGATTGTATTATTATGGCTTCATGTCGATTATTTATTTTGAGTATGTTCAATCGAGAAAAGAAAAAAAAAAAAAAAAAATGATTATTAAGAAGAGATTCATTGCCGAAGAAAGGTAATCTTACTCCCATGAATGAAATTGTTTAAATTTTTGTTGTTTGAATTTTTTAATTCATGCTATGCAGAAAATTTTAAGTAAATTCAAAATGTCTAGCAAAAAAAAATTATTTCATTTTACGCAGAAATTATGGCTAAGTTCAAGACGAGGAGAATATGGATAGATCAGTTAAAGAGCTTCATCTCTTATAGTATAAATGTCTTGCATAATTATTTATTGCTTATCATTTTCTTTATTGTTTGAAGTCTAGAACAAAATCTGGCAAATAATTGGCCCTGGAACTTTGATCAATTAATTTAATGTATGAGTTTTTATATAGTTTGGAAATAAGATTTTTGATATATAATAATAAAATGAAAAAAATTATATAAAAACGGTCCCCGTTCGTTGAACGGGTCCAAAAATCTAGTTATAAATGCAATAAGACAAGTTCGGAATAATAAAATATTTCAGGACTCTAAATTTAACCAGCAGTCAACTTTTTAACATGCTTATAATATATTGCAGAATTGAAATAGAACTTTTACTAATGATGCAGAGGTTATTGATGAACAGATAGAGAATGATAGAACCTCAATCATATTTCATAAGGATTGTTATTATGTAAATATAGCTGTGATCGGCACAGATAGTCGAGGAGAATTCTTAGGAGAAAAAGTTTGTAGAGTCAAAACCACTTCACCTAGAGAAGTAGAAGCCTTAGCAGTAGAACTGGCAGTAAATTATGCAGTCCAACAACGTTGGAGAGAGATCATTGTAGAAGGGGATGCTAAATCAGTCATTTTAGCATGTGTAAACATGATTTCAAGATCTTCATGGACCTGGAACCAAGCTCTGTGCAATATTTATATTCGAACATGCAACATGTCAGCTCATAAACTGGTAAAATGGGTAATATTGAGAGTCTTTATCTGTACTACTGTACTAAATGTATGTAATAATTTCTTAAACCAGTTTTTAAGTAAGGAATAAATAAAGTGCCCATGATTTATTCATGGGTCCCCAAAAAAAAAAAAAAAAGTGATCAACTTTAGAAAGAACGTGAAAATTCAAGGTAAAGGAAGTCTAATTGAGAAGTTCAGTTAATATCAATTAACATTCAAAGCTGCTTATCAGACAGGCCTGAAGCTCGGGACCTAAAACTCTAAAAGTCTAAAACTGTTGGAACACCCAAAAAATAGTGAAAATTCCCTCATCCTCCGTGAGAACTGTTCATTGGGCATTGGCTATTTTAAAAGCAAAACCGAAATAAAAGTCGACTATTGGAAATGAAGAGTGAAGACTATAAAGTAGAAACAGGCAACCATCGCCCTTTTATCTGAGGAAGCAACACGGGGACGTAGAGATCGTCATTATGATTATAAATACAGTTGTGCAGCATCTTTTGCTAGTAAAAGGTCTACATGCAGCAACTGCACTCCATTCTAAGTACCAGCACAGATTGGTACGTAGACATCATGTGGGGCTGGTTTGTCAACTCCTTCATCACTACGCAACCAATGAGTTCGGATGAACACAGAAGCACCATCAGGAACATCTTCCATTACCCGTTCACTGCCTTTTGGATAGTATATTCCAGTGCGTGGATGAGGAATCCAATAAGGGAGATTGACCTTATTACCATCATCATCTGAGTCTCTCAAGGCATCAGTCTTATCCAGCAAGAGTAAGGTTGCCACCATAGCGGTTGCCCCACCAAAATCCCCTGCAAGAACCGAATTACGCAAAGCACCAAGCAATAGTTGATTAGTTTAAACATTTAATAGTTGATTAGTTTTTTTATGGTTAATTACTATTTGAAAAATTAACATGATCCTCAGTATCCTCACATGTCAGGGAATGCAAGAAAATGAGGGATGGATTAATTCTTGAAACATAGGATCTCTTTGTCATTCCCGTCAAAACATTGTAGACTTGGTGGTAATATCTCATTTAACTTTCTAAGAGCAAATATGTTTCAGTTTTGATAGTTGAGACTACTCACTTGCAGAAGTCATTTCCTTCCATTAATTCTTCTTAGTTCTTACACTTGAAAGATGAGTAAATGTGGATAATAGAATCCAGCGCTTATTAAATTTTGTGATTCATTTGTAGGGTTTACATTCAAAGAATTACTTTCTGGTTGTGTCCTCCCATCATCAGTATAGGCTGTATAGCGAGTACAAGTTGGGTGGCCATCAGGTACCAAATGAAGTTGAGGAAGTTGTAAACCATGTAGGAGCAAAACACATGCACTCTGTATTGGCTAACAGTCGCTGTGCCAAGAGCCTTACATAATGACTAATATCTGGAAGCTTAGAACTACAGCTAAATTGGAAAAGAGATGATTTTAGTAATTATTTACACTAGTAAGCGAAAACATGAACAAAAGGCTTATTGTGTATCTGGGGAAAATCTGGCATCAAATATATCTCTGGAAGACACACACACAGTAACATTGCAGCTACTAGGTATATGGAAAAGTACATATTCAAAGTAGAGTTGATGTCTTGACCAAGTAATACATGTCATAATTAACTAGCAAGACAAATTTATCTGACTTTTTTTTTGTAAAGCTAGATTTAAGACAAAAATACAACGTTGCAAAGTAGGCAATGTTGCTAGTCAAAGGAATGCTACACATATTTAAGGGAATAACATGATCAAGAAGAAATATAGTTACCGAACTAACATCTTTGTTTTAGCAAGCCTGAATCTGGCCATCATCCAACGAGAGAAATGACGACTACCACTCACTGACGTCTAAGAGAGAAGGTTGAGCTGCAATATCTTTTATGTATGCACCCTGCCTGGGGAAGATTAAGGTTGTAACCTACCTTAGATAAAGGTTGTAATAAGTTGTACTTATAGCCCACCTCTAATCTACCTTTGGTTCAGTAAAGAAAGAATCTGATTCCACAGTTGTGCTCCATTACATCGAAGTGTTGAAGTACACTAGGACAGATCTGGACTGAGTAAGTGTTGTGTTGCAGTCACCTTTAACTTTAGAACTTGATAAGTGAGATTATTCTTAATTTATGATCTCTCTAACTTTTTAAGCAAAAAGAAGATAAAAATAAAAGGGCCAAGTATCTATAGCTTCTCCTGATAATTATTTTGTGGAGACAGCCCTCCATTTTGTGGTGATTAACCACTTACTTATCCTCACTATCAGATACCCAATCAAGAGGGATAAAAGAAATCCCCACTGTTTAGTCTAATGGTCAATATTAAGTATTTGGGAATATATGATTTATGTAAAGAGAAGTCACATTGTTATATTAGGGACCTAAGACTATCCTTTTCTCGTTTTAGCAGGTTCTCTCCACAGTTCCCCAAGTCTGGTTAGCATAATCTGTCAATTCACACATGTCATCCCAACTCAGAACTGATTCTGGAGAATACTAAATGTCGACCAATGCACTCAGACATCCTTCCACAATCCACTGGTCACCACTTTCAAACCTCACAACTTCACAAGGATGTGCTCAACCAGAAGCCTAATCCAGATCAACTTAAATGTAAGATACATGTATATCATCAAGTACTATCCAATAAGGGACCATTTCAGGTGCAAGGATGCATAAAGTCTCAACTGTAGGTATTTGGTAAAGACACCAAAGACCACACAGTTCAAAGCAATGTAGGCTATGTTTCCTGTAGGAAGTAAATTGGGCCTTCAACTTAATAATTTCGGATAGGACATCAAACAGCAAACAATGTTATTGTTTACAAGTCCTCTTTTTAGGTGTGTGTGTGTGTGTGAAGTAGAAGTCCATTCTATTTATGACATCCAACTAATTTCACATTAAGCATTGCTATCAATCCTATCATACCATGGAAAATGGTTCATACAGAATTCTGGAAGAAAAATAAAATAAAAACTAAACATCATTCAGAATCCTCTGAAGACTGACAAACAGGGAGATAGTACGTATCTAACTGCCAATATTTCTGTTTTACACCCTCCCAAACTTCTTCGCCCAAACAGCCTTTAACTGGTAAGGGAATAAACTGTGTGGAGTAACCCAAATTCCCAAGTTCTAAAGAAACTAACTGACAGTAAACCACATGGAAAAATGCATTACCTCCGCAAAGACCATTAAAGAAAGAGTAGATTCCACCAGGCTTCAGAAGTGACGGAAGTTCCTGGTGAAATTTCCTCAAATCTTCGTAATACTCCCCATATGTATCAAAGAATATCCCTGCATGGAGATACACAGTTTTAGATTGCAACATCATAGATGGGATTTACCAATTAAAAAAAAACCAAAACAAAAAAATCATAGATGGGATTTTTTCTCTTTTAAGCATGGGTGGGTGGGTGTTTTACAGCAGTAAACGAATCTACAAAACATCAGGGAGACTCTGTTCCCTTTCTATGATCAATAAAATTATACATTGAATTTAGTAATCTAAGGCTAGTACCCCTTGGCTGAGGGCAAGTTGTAGTGATGTTTAGCCAATGAGTGATCAATTTAAATATACAAGTCTCCATGTGCGAGTTTAAGCAGACACTAGCATTTGAACATGGGCTTGATTAATAAGACAGCAAACAAAAAAAATACTTCAAGCTGATGCAGTAGTCTTATAGGGAAAAAAAAATCATAACACGGCTTGCGGATTTAGCGATAAATGATGCAATTCCAATTCTGCGTGTCTGCCACTATCAATTTCAAGTTAAGCATAACATAGTACTATCTAAAGAGCCCTAAGGGAACTATCAGTTTACAAACATCATTACTATTCTCTTACCCCAACAACTGGGCTATTTGTCACTGGTTTTGTCAATTCACAATTATGATAACTTTGCCAGGGAGTAGTGCTTCAATTAAGAAATATTTTAACATATAACTAGATCATAAAGAATATACGTAAAATCATATTTCCGCAACTACAACACAAATGAATCATATTTCAATAGGCTGGTATGAAAAAATTTACCATCATAAGAGTCGAGTTGTGAAAGAACGTCTTGCCATTTACCAAATATTATCTTCACATTTTCCTTTTCTCCCCAGCCAGTACGTAGCATACGATTATAAACCTCAGGATGAGCCTCAATAATGGTATGAGTAGCAGGAGAATACTGCTGAATAGCCGTGTCGACAAGACCCATTCCAAAGCCAATGTTAAGAATGTGACCACCACCAGAGCAAACAGCTTTTGCATGAGCTTCCATCAATGGTTTCTCCCAAGCCATCATGACAGCCTTGCTACTCGAATCCATGATCTTATCCTCACTAAAAGTAACTCTGTCTTCCAAGTAATCCACATCAGACACATTGTTTTTATTTTCTGATCTTGCAATTGTTCCTAGAACTAACTCAGCCTGAATCCCTGCACAAGGAAACCCAAATAAGACCCTAACGTGTAAAATGCAAATTGTATTATTGAATCAGCAGCAACTTACATACCAGCATTGAGGAGTAGATCAAATGCTTCTTGGTGGCCAGCATCCATGGCAAAATCACCAGCAGAGAGGTTTGAAGGAGTGAGGGCATTCCAGGGGGCACCAGCTTCAAGCAGAGTTTTTACTACGTCAGCATGGCCATGCTTGGCGGCGTGCATTAATGGTGTGAAACCTTGTTGGTCGAAGTAAGTGACGTCTGTGCCACCACTGACTAGATTTTTAACCTTGGTGGAATCACCGGACCTTGCTGCCTCACAGACCACTTCCTCTCTTCCGTCCATATTTCGTCAGCCTTAAAATCAACAACACTCCTCACTGGTATTTAACTTATTTCGTTCAACAACCGAAATCAATTGAAATTCCAACCGGCATTTGTCGAAATAATAGTACATACATGTCAAAATTTATCGGAACAACTGATTCTCTTACCAGGAAAAGGCTGCAAGTGTTGATTAGTCTTTTTTTCTTTTTCTTATTTTTTTGGTTCTCACTAGAATCCCTAGATATTATTTTCTCAAGGTGGAATGTCCTCTTATTATTTCTCTCATGGGAATCCCTAGACATTATTTTCCCAAGGTGGAATGTCCTCTAAAACTTACGTCAAAAGCAAAGATAGACAATAAGATAAACGCATATTGAAAACTTTATGTGCCCTCTACATGATAGAATATAATTGAAAGTAAAACGAGCGTAAAAATAAAATTGTAATTGCCCGTCTTTCCTAATTCATAACTCCTTGCATAGATGTCAAAATAAAATGAAACTTGATTCATTTGAAAATTGACATATAACACTATTTTTTCTGTCTGGGTAACTAAAGCCTAAATTTGACTCTAACTATGTCAAAAGTGAGCTCGAAATCAGACCAGTGCAACTTCTTATGGCAGACTACAACATGTGTTTTCAACCTTCTAACAATCATACAAATAGAAAACCATGATGATGGATATATTTGAGTAACTACTTACTTGACCCTTGAACATCCATAGGCGTGAAAAAAACAAGAAAAGATCAAACCAATCCATACATGGTGGTGATTTCATTACAATAAATATGTGCAAGAAGTCAGGAAATTGAATTGGAACAGTCGACCTTTCAAAACACATAACTAGAACCTTCACTATTAGAAACTAGAAGGTATAACTGACAGAGCAGCTGTTAGATGGGGGGGGGTAATCTCAAAAAAAAACATTGAAAACAGGGAGTATCTCTAATTAACCCAAAAAAAAAAATGTAATTAATTAGTCTATAAATAATCCACATAAACACCAATATATATGAGTTACAAATAAACCAAATTTCAATTACAAACTAAAAGGCTAGATAATGAGTTATAGATTATAAATGTGTATTAATGATTTTTAATTATAATTAATATTCAAAAAAATATCTAACAAGAAGAAAGGATAGGAACTCTCAAAACTTAAAACTTAATTGCATATGAAATGGTGTGCATTTTCTGGTCTAGCTTAACAGTACCGGAACCATAAGCAAGAAACTTAATGGACAACATGGAAAGTGTTTTTTTTTATGGTGAACAACATTGAAAGTGTCAATCGAGTCATGTCCTATATGGTTGCAGAAATGGGCTTGAATATTTGATTTGGGTCGGACTCCAAGGCATCTGCTAATTTGGACCACACCATTGAAAAAACAACCCACGACCCATCTCCCCTTGAACTAGGCTGAGGGTTAAAATACGCAGCACATAGCCTTTGTAGGCTTGAGTAGTAAGTCCCAACCACAGGTGGACCAAAGCCCATATTTACCTCAAACAACGAATACTGACGACCAGATGTTACTATAACAGAAGGCCCACCAATACCGAGCAGTATCTTTGCTAAAAAACATCCCAGGCTTGTGACTCTCAATCCAATCAATTAAGTCCAGAAAATGTTCTTCGTTAGTCACCTCACAGATTGCTCTATGTGCAATAGTAGCTACCTTTGAGAGTGTACCTTGTCTCAAATCTTCCACACTTGCCTCTCCAACAGCCATTGACAAAACATTTCCGACCAAGTTTGAAACATCCTGTGACACTATCCGTGGTCTTCCGTCAACCAACCATCCCATATTACAATGTGTCTCCGACTCTTCCAATGTCGCTGCTACGACCTTCCAGATGTACGCAGACACGGCCTCAACTTTCGTTCTCTTTTCCCCATTTTCACTAGCTAGTTCTTGCAACTTAATGACATCCGATGCCTCAATGAAGTACATTCTTTTCACTGAAATGTCATAGGCGTTTGGTGTGTTTAAGAACATCTCTTCGGTGAACTTGCAAAATGTCCGGTCAAATATTGGACCATACTCAGGAGGTGACCGTGGCTTAAATATCGATCTTTGATGATTTGGGTAGTTAGAGATCGGCCTCTTTCGTGCAACTTCTGACCATGCTACAAGAAACGTGTTAGAGGACTTCGCGTCAACAAGAACATGGTCAAAACTCCAAAAGAGAGAAAACCCCCCACAGGTGAAACTAGTGACCTGCAAGGATAGTGGCATCTCAAGTGAAACTGGGATATAGATGTCCTTTACAGATTCGTTTAGATCATGGAAACTAGCTAGATCTATATTGGCATGGGATTCAGTAACTTCAACACCTTGGTTGTTACATAGAATCTCAGTTTCATTAGTTGCACTATTAGAAACTACTCTACCAGCAAATGGGAAGTAGTGATTAAGAGTTTCAGAAAGTGAGGTTTTGATTGTAGAAAGAATTGATGAGAAGTCTCCTACTGGAGGTTTCGTATAGGCAAATAGAACAATAATTGCAGATCTGCCTGAAAGGAGATCAAGATTGGAGATAGGGAGTGTGTAATGTTTGATTGATGTATTGTTTGCCATCACCAATGATTTTTGAGTAACATTGAGGATGGTTTCTGAACTAACCATTTTGAAGGATGAGGAGTTTGCTTTATTTTTCTTCAATCATATATGCAAGGTTTATATACGACCCTGTTTTGTATATGGAATTTATTTAGAAAGATTCCTAACTACTAAAATATGTTTTAGTACATATATATCAAACAAATTACAAGTTGGAGTAATTGAAGAATTGACAACTTGAAGATGCCATTTGTTTGTTTCTCAACCAACTTTAGTAGATGCTGTGCATGATTCCAGTTGATATCGTTTGTCTTCTTCTCCTAAGAAATTAAAAAATGATCCAGAAGTGTTTGTCCCTTACTAGTGAAAAAATTAGTGTGTTCGATAGCTCTTGACATCATGCATGAAAAAATGTTTATAAAAAAAAAAATTGAAATAAAAAATAGTTCTCAGCAGGGGTCTACTTGGTGGCCGGGGCAGCTAGTACTGAAGCATCTTTCATCACAGGTCTTGCCTAAAGTTCTCAAGCTAATGAACTTACTGGGTGAACTAGGAGTCGTGATCCACAATTTTTTGAGCTTGTGTAGGATTTTAATTTCCAACTTGTTTTCTATTCGCACTTGCTCACCATCTTATTTTAAGGAAGCAGCAAATCTTTTTGATAGATGCACGTCTCCTCAATATATGTTCTTCGGCAGTATTGTAGTCGTTGATGGGCCTGGCTTTGGTGATCTTCATTGGCGTTTGTCGATGCTCCCACTACGTCTTGGTGGTTTAGGAATTCATTGTGACCAACGTCTCCACATTTGCATTTGTTGCCTCAACATATTCAGACCAACGAGCTCCATAACCACATTCTTAGAAGTCGTGGTACTAAGCCTAGCAAGTGAACCACCAATATGAAACATTGGAGTGAATACTACCTGGTCGGCTGATCCTCCTTGCAATTCTAGACGTCTCCACTACAACATTTGATATGAAACTCCTATTTTTCCCGTTGCCACTCTTTACATCATTTATAAAAGTGATATGGTATATTTTGACATCACTTATAAAGTGACTTTAATTAATGTTTTTTCTGTTGTAGTAGAGTCCAACATCAAATTTTGGTACGGTACGTCGGTACTCACTAGAGTCAATTCAACTTCAATTATTCAAGTAAATAAAATCAGCCCGTATCTATTGAAGGTCCAACTTCAACAATCCATAATAGTCCTCAACGTCAAATTGAGATGCCAAGCATCAATGTTATTTCAAGTTGAGTTCGAGATCTCTACAACCGGTTACAGAGATCATCTCTGTAACCGTGTTATCTCACCGTTGATTCGAAATCGAGATGTGTGTGTGTGTCTCGCGAATTACTGTGTGTCATGACGCCTCCTAGAGATGTGTGTGTTCAATTATTCCGAGATAAAATCAGCCCGTATCTATTGAAGGTACAGAGATCAATCTCTCTGTACCCGGTTATAGAGGAACCGGACTCTTTCAAGTTTTCAACCTTTAAGCCTCCAATAGCCCATGTGCCGATAGGTCTTCTTCTTTTCCTTCCTTCCAATTAATATAAAATTCTCTCTCATTATTTTACCAACTATAGAATTTAATCAATAATCATACCTTTTGTAACCAAACCAGCTCATTACCAAAGAAATTTAAATCAAACCCCACTAATATATCAACTCCTCTTTCAAAATCAGATTCAAAATCAGATTGCATTAAAACCCCAAATCAACCACTTTGCAGAAACTTTTTAACAAGAATAATAAGTAGAAGAGTGTAAGTGTACTATGAGTCTATGAGGAATTCATGGCCTAATTAAATTATTTTAATTTCATCATCCATAAGTCCCTTTATGCCGTTTGTGGAGATGGAGAGAGAGGTTAAACTAAAAAAATTCAAGCTAGATAAGCATGGAACTTATCAGCTCTCGGCTTGTTTTCCCTCAAGCTAGCAGGTGGTGTCAAACGAACTTATCACCAAGTCTGCCAATCAAACATTACTTCAAGGGTTAAGGCCACCTCCTACTCCCACGCATACACCCGACCATCTCACAAGTATTTTCAATCAATTTAACACATTAATGACAAAAAAAAAAAAAGGTACGTGAACCAGATTGTACTTTAAGAGCATTTCCAATGCATATGAATATCAAGGGGATGTGACAATATTCACTTTTAAATGGTCAAAAACTTTTGCCCAATGCAAAGGTGAATATCAAGGTGATTATTTTCCCAAATCAAAACAAGAGTGAACATTCAACCGAGATAGTGGCCGAGTTGTAAACTTCGGACGAGATGTTGGATTCCGTCTCGTGTGTTTTTTTTTATAAAAAAATTGGTTTTTTTTTCGAACCGAATATTTCATTCCGTCTCGCGTGTTATTTCGACTTTTCTTCGGGTTTTTTTAAAATTTCAAATGGGATGTTTCATTCCGTCCGGCGTGTTTTTTTGATTTTTACATTCAAATGGAATCCAACATCCCATCCGAGATTAATATTCACTTTTACATTGGGCAGCCTCACTTTGCTTTTCACCAAAACGGTGGAAAAGAGAGAAAATTGAGCCTACGTGGAGGTGAATAATAATGACATGCATTGGGAATGCTCTAACAACTTGTGCCCATTCGATCACCGACCAACGATTTGTTACTTACCGACACAATGGATACATATTATTAAATAGAGTAATATACTAAGAAATACCACGTAATTTAACACTGAAAAGAATCTTAAGCTTGAAAAAAAATCACAAATAACAAACTATGATACTACGAAAACACCCTTAAGCACAAGTAAATTACTAAGTTGCCCTTATAAAAAAATATTTGTCATTACATTGATGTTGAGTTGTTGACATCCTAACAAAAATATATATATATATATATATATATATATATATATATATATATATATATATATAATATAATATAATATAAAATTTCAGTTCATTTGGAAACCTCTAATATAGATAAAAATTGTTTTCATTTTTAAAAAGAAATTTAACGGTCCAGAAATATTAAATTTTTGTAATCGTTTTTTGCCAATGTTAGAGGTTTCTAAATGAATTGAAATTTTGTAGAGATGATCTTAATATTGAGTATATCATATTCACAAAAAAAATAGATTTAAATTCATTTTGTAGGTGAAGTTTTATTTACTTATTTGTTTTAAAGTTAACTTATATAGCTACTTTTTAGAGAATAACCGATATACAATAATTTTCTAAAAAAGTAGTTACTTAAATTAAATTAAAATAAATACATAAGTAAACTCTGCTCTATAAAATGAATTCAAACCTAATTTTATGTGGTTATTAATCACTCACCATAATGATTATTTTTCCAAAATTTCAGCTCATTTGGAAACCTCTAACATAGATAAAAATTGTTCTCATTTTTAAAAAAAAAAAATCTAACGGTCCGTAAATATTGAATTTTGTAATCGTTTTTTTGCCAATGTTAGAGGTTTCCAAATGAGCTCTAAATTTTGTAGAGATAATATTAATATTAAGTATATCATATTCACAAAAAATAAATTTAAATTCATTTTGTAGGTGAAGTTTTACTTTTATTTACTTATTTTAAAATTAACTTAAGTAGTTACTTTTAGAGAATGATCAGATAATTCAAACCTAATTTTTGTGGTTATGAATCATTCATCATAATGATTATCTTCCCAAAATTTCAGCTCATTTGTAAACCTATAACATAAATAAAAATTGTTCTCATTTTTTTTTTAAAAATCTAACGGTCTAGAAATGTTGAATTTTTGTAATCATTTTTGCAATTGTTAGAAGTTTCTAAATGAGTTGAAATTTTGTAGAGATGGTCTTAATATTGAGTATGTCATATTCACAAAAAATAAATTTAAATTCATTTTGTAGGTGAAGTTTTACTTACGTATTTATTTTAAAGTTAACTTAAGTAGCTACTTTTTTAGAGAATGATCAGATAATTCAAACCTAATTTTTTTGTAGTTATGAATCACTCACCATAATGATTATCTTCCCAAAATTTCAGTTCATTTGGAAACCTCTAACATAGGAAAAAATTGTTCTCATTTTTAAAAATAAATCTAACGGTCCAAAAATATTGAATTTTTGTAATCGTTTTTTGCCAATGTTAGAGGTTTCCAAATGAGCTGAAATTTTGTAAAGATTGTATTAATATTGAGTATATCATATTCACAAAAAAATATATTTAAATTCATTTTGTAGGTGAAGTTTTATTTATGTACTTATTTTAAAGTTAACTTAAGTAGCTATTTTTTAGAGAAGGATTGTATATATATATAAACTAGATAAGCGAAAAATTTGACGGTGCAAAATTTGGGTTAAATGCTTGACAACAAGAAAATCTACATGGTTACTTGTAGGGCTATCAAGAGAAAAAAAAAATCACTCTTAGGCACTTAGGAGCGAAAAGTATCTTAAGCACATGTCCACCACACATCCACCATCTATTTTAACTAGTGATTAATTATAGTTAATTAAAATCTAAACAAATATTTATTTTATTCCCTCTCCAAATCATTCTATTCTTTTATCCACAAATATTTTATTTCTTTGTGTTTCCATAAAAATAAAAATAAAAAATTATCAATTAAAATCTAAATTTAAAAATTTGCAAATAATAAATTTTTAATTTTTTGTTGTAGATTTTTCAAGGGGTTCTTCTTCATTCAATTATAACTAATTTTTCAATTTTATTTTGTATAAGCTATTATCGTCAATATTTTTGGGTTTGTAATAAAGTAGCAATTTGTAATTACATTTACGTTTCTTTAATATTTATGATAAAATTTAAGATTGTTTTCATAGATGTTAGTGTGGCTTTTAATTTATTATATAAAGTTTATTATTATTATTATTATTATTATTTATTGTATAAAAAATAGAATGATTGGGAGAGAATAAAACAAATATTTGATTATATTTTAATTAACTATAGTTAATCAATAGTTAAAAAGTAGTGGATATGTGGTGGATGGGTGCTTAGGAGACTTTTCGCTCCTAAACGCCTAGGAGCAAATTTTTTATTTGCTATCAATGAATCGGTTTGGGTTGGGTTCTGAAAATCCAAACCCGAACTGATAAGAAAATTGGAAAATAAAACTGAACCGAATCGATAATATTATATTTCATACGAAACCGAACTAAACTGATAAGATATATATTGCAAACTAAAACCGAACCGACTCAAACCGAAAACTATAAAATCAATTAAATTATAAATTAAATATATTAATTTTAGTTATACAATTGATAAACATATACAAAATTAATTATAAATATTACTTAAATCTAGGAGTGTAAAAAAAAATGTTGACCCATCATCCGGTAGGGTATCCGGGTCTTCACCCGCCACCCAAAACCGTCTTCACCCAAAAATAGATCGGCCCCCCGCCACATCGTTTTTTACGCCGGGTCGGCATGAGGTAGGTTTTATGCTCAAACCCGACCCGTCAAGCCACTCGATCCGCACCGTGTCAAAAGTCGTTGACCTGCACAATTTCAATACTCTAATTCTAATATTTTTGTATTTTGTTTATATTTTATTTTAACTTTTGTAGGAATTTGAGAGATATGAACACAAACTTATGAGTTCAACATCAATTTCGAATATTCAAGTTTGAACATTGGGCAAATATCAAAACTTTAAATTTAACTTTCGAATTTTGAAGAAGATTAATCATTCATCTTTGTATTAATTTTGAATTCTTTTAGTTTATATTTTATTATTTTATACCATAGATCCTCGCTCTCATCTTCATTTTATCATGTTATGGAAAATAATCAATTTACAAATGATAAATCACGAGAAAAAAATTTCAAATTTATAGATATAGTTTTGGGTTTTAGTTTAAGTTTTTTTATTTTTGTTTATTTTAATTGATTGATTATATTTTTTTTTCTATGTTGTGAATCGGAAATATATTACTGCAATTTAATGTTTTTGGGTGAAATCGGGTTAAAATGATAATTTCCATCCGACCGAATGACCCACCCAAAGCTCGGGAAGTTCGATCTCCAACAGTTCGGGCGATAAGATTTCAAGCATATTTACACTTCAACCCGCCCCATCACTATTTGACCTACGGTTGACCCGCCCGCCCGTATTACACACCTACTTAAATCCCATCTTATCGGTTCGGTTTATATTGGTTCGGTGGACCAACAAACCCAAAACCAAACTAAACCAATATCTTATCGGTTTGATTCGGTGGAGGGCAAAGCACATTACCAAAACCCAAACTATTTTTTATCGGTTTAGTTCGGATCGGTTACCGGGTTTCTTAGTTCTTCCTAAAATAAATTTTTTTATCATTAAAGGGAACACTAACTTCCTGAAAATGATCATTTACTTGTAAAGTTTGTACTGCCAAAGCAATATAGTTGAGTTTGCGATGCCAAGTTAATTTAGCACCCAAAATCGTTCATTTTGTCGAGATCTATAATTCCATATCAGGTATCTAAATCCTATGGTCTATCTGCTTATCACATTTGGTTTTAAGTATGATCATCTGATGCCTATATACATTTAGCATTAGAAAATATATGACTTGACTATCCCGGACAAAAAATGCATGCATGAGCACCATAATCCGAAGTCCAAACGGCACTGAGCAAAGTGTTATAAAATAAAAAACTTTCTTCACATATAAGTACATCACATTAATCCAAGAAGATCTTAAAGTTCTTTCTTGTGAACTCTGTTCTTTGTCAATTAATTTTACATAATTCTTACAGCTTAGTACTTCAGCAGTCACACTGACTACAGTACAAGCACACTGAGCATCTTACAAGAACACATGTCATAGTTTTCAGCTTACTGTTTTCCACTTAGCAAATACAGCATAATTAACAATTTTGTTCTTTTATAAGAAGAAAAGAAAAAGAAAAAGAAGAATAAAAATAAGTCCGTTACTTTATCTTCTTTCTAGAAACCGAATTTTTTTTACTTCCAACTGAAAGCGATAGGACTGCCCACGATATGCTTACCATCAGACCACTCCAAACGTGCAAACGAGTTCGTTCCAGAAGGCATCGAACTCGCTGTAAAACGTCACGGTGTACAATTTTTCTCATTTTGCTGTGTGAAACTCAGTGAGTCAGGCTCAACCGATATCTTCACCGATTGTGACTCAGATGACAATGACACCTTATAAGTTCCAGCTGCACCCACGTTCGTTAACGTGCGGGTATATTTCACTACTTTACTTGATCCACTACTCCCACTCCCACTCGTGGTAGTAGCAGTTTCAAATGCAGCAGCAAACGAAGGATAGTTCAAATATGTGACGCTGTACTGCTTACTAGCATCACACGTGTACTTCCTCTTTGCCACACTTGTAATCTGCGCCGCAGTGTAATTTAAAGCACACAAAAATTCAAGATAATCATCAGCAGTAATATCGTAAACCAAACCAGGATCAAGGGCAGATACAGGATCCACGTGCCCAGCACCATAATCGAACGGTGTAGCTAGACCACCAGTTGCAATATCTTGTAACTTTGAACCTGATTTATAGGAACTGTAAGCTGTCGTCATTAAAGCTGATTTGATCGCTGCTGGACTCCATTCCCGATGTGCGGCCTTGATTAACGCTGCTAATCCACTCACGTGTGGACATGACATGGATGTACCTGATATTATGTTGAATCCAACTCGACGCGTGTCACCTGGTAAACCAGTTGGGCCAACTGAACCAGACCAACCAGCTAAAATATTGACACCTGGAGCAATTAGATCAGGTTTGAGAACCTCTGGTGTAATTGAATTTGGTCCTCGTGAACTAAACGCTGCTACCACCGGTGATGGTGAGATTCCCACCTTTGTTCCTGCGAATGTAATTGTAGCCGTTGGATTAGAATCTGTTAATAAATATTCTTTGATTGCAACACCACTTTTCTGGCCCACTGTAGATGCAGGCAATAAATGAGCATCGGCGACAAGCTCTTCGCCGTTTGCCGCAGTGTTCGCTAACACCATTCCATAGCCACCAGCATCTTTCACCACTTGTCCCTTTTGTACTCTAGCACTTAATCCTCGATCACATAGAACAATTTTTCCGGCAACTTTTTCCGGCAATAATGTTCCTGTCATACAAAGATTTCCATTTGTCGAATTTGAGGCGTTAGCGGCATAAATAAACGGTAACATCGAGTTGGTTAATGGTTTTCCACTGTAGAGTGAAACACCAGAGAAATTTTTTCCATTGCCAAGGCTAACATATGCAGGGAAGTCACGGTCCAAAGTACCAGCACCAACAGTTGTGATCCATGGAGCAACATTAGACAAACTATAAGAACTAGGCCCAGCATTACCAGCAGAGCAAGAGACTAGAATTCCCTTTTCCATTGCCGTAAAAGCGCCTATTGCGACGCTATCACGGTAATATTCAGACATTCCACCACCGAGGGACATGGAAAGAACATTTACGCCGTCTGCAACGGCTTTATCCATTGCAGCAACAAGATCACTACTGAAACATCCACCCAACCAACAAACCTTATAAACAGCAATTCTCGCACTAGTAGCCATTCCACGTGCAGAGCCTTCTGCGTAGCCGAAAAGGCTTGCACCATCTACTAATGATCCTGCTGCAGTACTGGACGTGTGAGTACCATGCCCATCGTCGTCTCTTGCAGATTTAGACTCTTTAGACTCGTCTATGGGTCCAAGAGTTGCTTCGTAACCACTCGAGAAAAATCGCGCTCCAATTAGCTTCTTGTTACAATTTACTGCAGTGAAACTCTTGCCTAGTTCACACTCACCTTTCCACTCACTAGGCACTGGTCCAAGCCCCATGTCGTCGTAGCTTTTGCTTTCGGGCCAACCACCAGTGTCTAGCACACCCACGATTACATCACTCACTGAGTCAGACTCGGGAACCAAACCGCCTATGTTTCTGTCGAGTCCAAGAAACTCAGGAGTTCGAGTTGTATGTAGTTGATATACAACTTCAGGTAAAACAGAGAGAATTCCAGGTAACCCTTCCAAAGACTCAGCTTGTTCAGGAGTGAGTCGAGTGGAGAAACCATGAACAACGTTGGTGTAAGTGTAAAGCATTTCAGCTGAGTCAGAAACCGATTTGAGTGATGAATCGTACCAGTGAGTGTGTTCCTCAAAACTCTCTGGCATTTCGGATTTAGCCATGTGTACGATGTAAGTCTTCTTCTCTGATGCTGAACATGATACGTGGGAAACACCCAGATACAGAACCAGTAATAGAATCAGAGATAGGGACTTGAACATCATCTTCTTGAATGGGGTTTTTCCCTTTCCGAGTGTGAAAGAGACTAAGAAATGGAGTATGGAAGGTGTTCGAATAAATAAGAAAAAAAAGGAGGAGAGAGAGAGGAAGTGGAGAGAAATAAGCAAGAGCGGGGCAAGTTTAATTAGTAGGTATGAAATCATGCAAAGAGAGAGAAGTGGTTCATTTGTCTGGTTCTTTGAATGATTGATTGCGTTTAGACAAAAAGGAAGACAGCTCTAAGCGAGAAAATTGAGCTTTCATCACGTGTCTTCGTTCGGTACTCTCTCTCCCTCTCGAGATTCTCTCTCTGCTGGCAATGTTACTCTGTTAGGCTACTTTTACTTTACTTTTGCAGGAAAAAGGATAAAGGTCGTTCGTCGTAAACACTTTTTTATTTGAAGGCCCAAAACAAGGTTTATCCGCATTCTCGAATTTTTTAAGTATTGTGGTTGAGAATAATTCGGTCTAAAAATTCATAATTTTCATAAGATTTAAAAAAAAAATTTATTAGAGCATTTGCAATGTAGGGGATTATGAAGAGTTTGTGACTATAGTCACCAGTTTTTGGCAATGCAGCGGTAAATAAATAGTGACTATTTTTCCCAATTGATTTCAAGGTGAAATTTTTCACTAGATATTGGATTCTGTCTTTTGTGTTTTTTTTTTTTATTTTTTCTTCAGATAAAATACTAGATGGGATGTTATATTCCGTCTGGATCAAAAAATCTTCAGACGGAATCTAACATTCCGTCCGAGATATTTTATTTACCTTATTTTTTACCGTTTTAGTGAAAAAAAAGTGAATAAGTGCTGAAGTAGCGGTGATAAAGAGAGAATTATATTCACTTGCATTGTAAATGCTCTTAAAAAAATTCTTATTCTTTAGGATGAAGATATGAAATGTAAAAAGAATTTTGATTTTTTTTTTCATTATTAAAGATGTTTGTTTTAGTTTAAATACTTAATATAATTTCATATGGTTTTGATCAATTTTTTGTAAAATGAATGTATAGTTCATATCTAATATTTTTTTACCCACTTATTTACGAACCACAATTTTTAAAAAAAAATTAAAATCGAATTATACGCTATTAACGTTTTGAATAATTTCCGGTCGACCTTACTAACTAAGATCCACACACAGAAGAAATGGGCTTCGTGGACTTATTTGCTTCCCCTTCCACGTTAGGTCCCACAGTGGTGTAAGTGTGTAAGGAACGTCTTGCGTTTATCTCCACTCATAAACTCTCCATACTTTATCACTTTATCTTGCGAAACAATGAATCAATGATTAAGTTGTATTCAGCTCAATCATGTCTGTAACTCTGTATAACACGTAGTTTGTGATTCTCTAAAATATAATTTTATGGTCAAAAAATGGATAAGCAAAAGATGCTCGGTAGGGTCTGATTGTAGTAGTGGACTAGTGGAGTATCTTGTTGAGGTGGGGAAGTGGGGAACGGGTGTTTACTGTCACAGGCCACCCATAATTTTGGAGTTGTACAAGAAAGACAAAGAGAGTCCAATTATGATTGAGTTACGAGGAGTTCGAAGTTATGGAAAATTCCAAAGGTTACGTATGCTGGTCACGGGATGGGTTTTCGGATTTATTGTCATTGCTTTTATTACACACGTAGGGTGGTGTTCTGTTTTCTTGATGCATAAGTTCTACCAGCCACCGAATTACCCACACGATATAAATAGCATTGTAGATTTTCTACTAACTAATGTTTTATATTAAATTTCAAAGAACAGTATGGGTGATCATTTATAACATCGCATGTGATTTCAAAGAACTGGGAGAAAATTTTCCAGCATACATAGTAACGTTTAATTGTTCAAGCATTCAATGGTACTGGTTAGAATCGGTGTTCATTTTCGACAACCTTTTTGTTTTAATAACTCGTTTTCAATAACCTGAAAACCTGGCTTACTCTAAATTCCATAATGTGTTGAATATGAGACTTGATTTTGGCCAGAGCAAATAAACATTTTTTTGTTGGATCATTAATCTGTTTGTATGCTCGTAAAAAACGATTTCTTCCTGTTTATGTATTCTTTTGGGAATTAGTGAGTTACCATTGCCATTTTGTCTTCCATGGTTTTTCTCCAATGGATCCTATCCTACCGTATCCATAGTTCAAGATTTTGGAATCGTTAGAATTCTGACAAATCCAAAAACTGGAATTGTGGCCCTTATTCCACTATATTCCAAAATTTTATATTTTTCGATTCTTTAAAGAGTATGTCTTCAGTGCGCAGGTCGTATGGTGCGCAGGTAATATTGGGCCTTTGGATCAGTACTTTGCCATTAAATACACACGCACCCTTTGGTATGAGTGACGGAGATGTAATGGCGCACCATACATCTCGCGCACCATAGATTTAGCCTTCTTTAATTAGAATTCCAAATTTCTCAAAAACCAAAATATTTAATGGAATTCTGAAAATTTCATCAAAATCACGAACTATGAACTATGATCGCATCACATTCGTGGAAGTTCAAAATGTGGAAACCATTTCATTGCGGGTTTTTGGTTCTTAGTTCTTACCAATTCTAAGGTTGATTTAATTCTTTAAGGACAATTTCACAAACTTTCCGGCTTCAAATTGACTTGCAAGTTATGCTCAAAATCTTGAACAAGGTTACCATGGACTGCAAAAGGGGGCTTATTAAGGAGATCCACAATGGAGGTGTGACATTAACTGGCGTTTACAACTTTACATAACACAACCCAATAAATAACAAGAACAGCCGGAAATTACATCAACCTGATATTTCACTTTTGAAGTAGTAAGACAGTAAACGTTCAGAATATTTTATACTGGACTTGTAAATTCCATCTGTTTTGTTTGGTTAGTGATAAATTAGCTCTCTCTCATATATATATTCTCTTCCCAATTGTTGCTTCCAGTTTTTTTTTGTCTTGATAATAATTACCACGCATCCCGTGTGTGAGATTGAACCCAAGTTCTTAGAAAAGCATCGCCGTATGCTATAGAGTATAGACACGCTACCACAATTTCCAAGAAGAAGATATTTCAAGATTACGAGGTTTCAAAAAATCCCTCCCTCAAGTTTTTCATTCAATCAATATGTTGTTTTATCATTGCTTATTCTTAATACCTTAATTTTGTTATCATTTGGCATTACAGGATAACACAATGCAAGACACCTCAAGGCGATAATTTTTCCACCATCAATTCGCAATCCGATACCACCGGTAATGAATCTCGATATATAATGATCCAAAAAGTTTATACCAATCACTAAAAAGAAAAGTAGCCCATCCGCCTATGAACTCTGTTTGTTATATTGAAAACTATATATGTTTACTGTAATGTTTATAGAACATGGTAATGAGCTTGGTGAATCTATATATGCGTAGGCATTGTGCCGGTCCATACTGTTTCTGTTTTGATTGCTTGATTCTAATCTCTCCTGTACAATTTGCATTTTGAAAATCTAGGATTACTGCCCCACAAAAATAATTCTATGCCAAATCAATTGTTTCTAACCAGGAAGAAAATGTCATTGTTCAAAACAATGAGGAAGAAGTAAATTTGCAGAACCAAGGCCAGATTTCATCTGAAGTGGATTTGTTGCAACAGGGATTGAGCTCTGAAAATCAGGTACAGCCAGGGATGGACCCAGGAGGGTGTGAAGGTATTCAACCTTCAATATATATATAACGTCAAATATATACTCTAAGCTATAGTATCCATTATCCAATACTATCAACAAGAAATGATTAAAGCCTGTGTATGAATTTTTGTTGCTACTTTAGAAAACGTGATACTACTTCTAAACAAGAAATATAGTATCTTCTAATTTAGTATTTAACGTTTATTAACAATAAAACTGTCAATATTTGCAAAAGTTTCTAACTTATCAAGCTTTTGGAGAACACCAACAGTTAAAAAAATTCCGATCTAAGTCGGTTTTTGAGATCTTTACGAATTACAGGTTGAATACCTTCACAAAACTTCTAAGGTCCATCACTGGTCACAGGAAACTGGTCACCTGCGGGAAAGCAGTCAGCTGAAAATGCAGCAGAAAGATGATGATCAGCTAGAAAGGCAGGCAGAACAGAATCATGTTCATGATGGAGGTCAAGACGAAATGCAACCAGAAAACCAACAGCAATACCCCAATATGCAGACCATGAATAACCCACAGGCACAGGCTGCAAAGTCAGAAAATGGCAGTAAACAGGTTTCATATAGTGTTTTGCTTCCTTTGCTGTTGCCTTCACTTCGAAAAAAACAAGCAATGCTGCTTCAGGCAAACTATTTCAAACTACAGGTGCGTTTTTATTTTAATCAGCCTCCTCTTTTATCAAGTTCCTTTCTGCATTAGATCGCCAGTTGTTACTCTAAATGATATAGCTGCTTGTATTTCCAGAAAATGAGATCCCCAAAGAGGGGCTTTGTGAGGAATTTGAGGAATATTGTGGGTGAACAGAGGCTTAGGCAAGCAGTACTTTTATTAAAAATGCCACAGGCAAGTAGATTATGATACTATCAATGAACTTGTGTTTCTTTCGTTTACCTCTTCAAAATATGAAATATGTTCTCTGAAAATTTGATGTTTTATGCATGTGAGGGAACACTCCAATGCTCAGGCTGATCATAACTCACAGCTTTCTCAGCAAACTGTCCAGGTATCTGAACAAAATCACGTTCATGATGGAGGACAAGACGCAATGCAACCAGAAAACCAACAGCAATACCCCAATATGCAGACCATGAATAACCCACAGGCACAGGCTGCAAAAGTCAGAAAATGGCAGTAAACAGGTTTCATATAGTGTTTTGCTTCCTCTGCTGTTGCCTTTACTTGAAAAAAAACAAGCAATGCTGCTCCAGGAAAACTATTTCAAACTACAGGTGCGTTTATTTTAATCAGCCTCCCTTTTATCAAGTTTCCTTTTCTGCATTAGATCGTCAGTTGTTACTCTAAATGATACAGCTGCTTGTATTTCCAGAAAAATGAGATCCCCAAAGAGGGTTTTGTGAGGAATTTGAGGAATATTGTGGGTGACCAGAGGCTTAGGCAAGCAGTACTTTTATTAAAATGCCGCAGCAAGTAGATTATGATACTATCAATGAACTTGTGTTCATTCGTTTACCTCTTCAAAATATGAAATATGTTCTCTGAAAATTGATGTTTTTATGCGTAGGAACACTCCAATGCTCAGGCTGATCATAACTCACAGCTTTCAGCAAACTGTCCAGGTATCTGAACAAAATCACGCTCATGATGGAGGACAAGACTAAATGCAACCAGAAAACCAACAGCAATACCCCAATATGCAGACCATGAATAACCCACAGGCACAGGCTGCAAAGTCAGAAAATGGCAGTAAACAGGTTTCATATAGTGTTTTGCTTCCTCTGCTGTTGCCTTTACTTGAAAAAAAACAAGCAATGCTGCTCCAGGAAAACTATTTTCAAACTACAGGTGCGTTTTATTTTAATCAGCCTCCCCTCTTTATCAAGTTCCTTTTCTGCATTAGATCGCCAGTTGTTACTCTAAATGATACAGCTGCTTGTATTTCCAGAAAAATGAGATCCCCAAAGAGGGGTTTTGTGAGGAATTTGAGGAATATTGTGGGTGACCAGAGGCTTGGCAAGCAGTACTTTTTATTAAAAATGCCGCGAGGCAAGTAGATTATGATACTATCAATGAACTTGTGCTCTTTTCGTTTTACCTCTTCAAAATATGAAATATGTTCTCTGAAAATTCATGTTTTTTATCTTGAGGAACACCTCCAATGCTCAGGCTGATCATAACTCACCGCTTTATCAGCAAACTGTCCAGGTATCTGAACAAAATCGTGTTCATGATGGAGGACAAGACGAAATGCAACCAGAAAACCAACAAACAATACCCAATATGCACACCGTGGGAATAATCCACAGGCACAGGCTGCAAAGTCAGAAAATCGCAGTAAACAGGTTTCATATGGTGTTTTGATTCCTCTGCTGTTGCCTTTACTTGAAAAAAAAAACAAGCAATGCTGCTCCAGGCAAACTATTTCAAACCACGGTGCGTTTCAACCTCCTCTTTATCAAGTTCCTTTTCTGCATTAGATCGTCAGTTGTTACTCTAAATGATATAGCTGCTTGTATTTCCAGAAAAATGAGATCTCCAAAGAGGGTTTTGTGAGGCATTTGAGGAATATTGTGGGTGACCAGAGGCTTAGGCAAGCAGTACTTATATTAAAATGCCACAGGCAAGTAGATTGATATACTATCAATGAACTTGTGTTCTTTCGCTTACCTCTTCAAAATATGAAATATGTTCTCTGAAAATTTGATGTTTTATGTGTAGGAACACCCAATGCTCAGGCTGATCATAACTCACAGACAGGATCCCACCAATCTCAAAGCAGAGTCTCATTCTCCCAGGGCGTGGCATATGTACCAATAAAGTTTGTTTTGCTCCAAAGGTTTAGGTGTGTCAGTAGGTTTTGCATGACATGTTTCTATGTATCTTCTAGTAGTCGCTGAGGCTAATACTGTTGGTCTATGGTGACTCGAACCATAAATATAATGACACGTATGAGATTGACTGAGGGACACCTGCATAATTGACTGATTGGCATGTGATTCTGTATATGTTACCTATCGAGAACAGTCTGTAGTAGAGATCAACAAGATGTTACAGCATACTGAAGCATCAAGATTGAGATGCTCTGAGGCTTTCCTTTCCAGCAATGATCCTATTTTACCCAATGTTCTGCCTCTGGATTCTATTAGTTCTTGGTGTCCTCCTGTTGATCCTTGGACTAAAATAAATTTTGATGCTGGTTATGACAGGACTAATGGTAAGGCAACAGCAGGAGTTATTTGCAGGAATGCAGATGGTGTGATCATAGGAGCTGCTTTTAGGAGGTTTTATGCTAAGGGATGTGGTACAAGCAGAAGCTATAGGAGCTGAAGTGGCAGACCTTTTGGCCCTACATCTGAAGCTATCTTCTGTCATTTTGGAAGGCGATTCTTCTCTGTTATTGCTAGCTTTAAAGCATGTAATTCGTCTGTAAGCTGGCATATCTCTACTATTGTATGTTTTGTAAAGTCTTTAGTGGCAAAACTTCATGATGTTTCTTTTGTTTGGGTCTGTCGAGCAAGGAATGGGTTGGCTCATGGCCTTGCTTCTTGGGCTCTCAAACAAGTGCCGGGCAGTCATCCCCCCTTGTGTCTGGAGTCTGTAAACATTTTGGCTCTTTGATCTCTATATATAGAAGATGGGGTTATCAAAAAAAAAAAAAACCTATCGAGTATCCACTAGGGACTCTCTTTGCTGTACAAGTTTAGTCCAACAGGCAACAACCCTGCATTGAGAGCCCAAATTGTTGATATGGTCTATCAACAATCCGCATATTTGGAATGCTCTTAGCCCATTTTTTGTTTTGCTGTATTGCTCCTTTCCCCTGCAACCCGCAATTACCTAAAATTTCTATTTCTGCGAACGGACTTCATATGGCATTCTCATCTGTTCATTTGGGTGAACTGCACCATAGTGGAAAGTGGAAACTCATCGGGATTCAGGTAGGCTTACATTCTATTAAGGAGCATTACACTTTTAATTATCTAGCTAACTCCAAAAATAACATAGCTTCATATATACAGAACGAGGGCAAATGATATGCCTGAGCCCATTTTAAATTAAGGCCACTCTTTGACGCAGCAAATCAGCCAAAAGGCCACGAAGGACTCACGCCAACCAGACTCCATATGCTTGCGCTGTTATTTCTATTGAACAGCAAGTTTATGCAAGTGTAAAAAACATTCCAACAAAAATGTTCGAAAACAATTAGTGACTATGCGAGTTAGAACGTAATTAGGTAAAACTGTTTTGATCGTGACACCAAGTTAGACAAATGATCTACCGCGATTCTGAAGTTCAGTCAACCGCACACATCAATGAAAGAGGCATTTACTTTGTAACAGCTAAAATAATAGGAGTGTTAATATATTCACTGTAAGCAAATGATATGCTCACCAAAAATATGGTGAGTTACCCATTATACCCCTTCCCTCTCTTTTATCCAGTATCGCCACTAACCACATCCATTTCAACAACCAAAATAATGAAATTGGTAGCCTAACCATGAACAAAAGCTGACAATCCTTCTTAAATAATTAAGGAATTCGAACTCGTTTAGTGGCCATTTGACCATTTCAAATGGACTACTAAGGAATCTGATTTTACTAGCAAATAAGAAAAACCAGTGAAAATATGCGTGCTCTTCCTCTTCAAAGTTCTAACTGAACATAGAATGAAATATATGCACTTTGATGGAAAGTACAAAGCTTAAACTATTAAAACTAAAGGTGATTTGTTGTTGCATGTTCTATTAACTTTGAAAAAACTAAAGGTGATTGGAATTGTGAGTTTAAATGAACGTATAGGTGAAAATTTATTTTTCGTATTATAACCATATCCCATGTGCATGAATTTTTATCTAGTCGCCATTAAGGCCTGAGATCAGAATTTTAATTTATTCTTTAAGAGTTTTTCGTTTCAAAAAGTTGTGGTATAACTCAGAGAGTAAAATACTAAGAGGAATGGTGGAGGTGTTAACTCGGTACGATTTGGTTATTCAAAAAGAAGAGTGGTGGTAGTCATCAGGTAAAGGAGGGTATAATAGGTAAAATGAAGTTTTTGCGGTTAACTTATAATTCTCTAGAGGTGAATAAATTAGCACCCAATAATAGCTAATCAACGGTCACCAGAGCAAATAAGAAAAAATCACCAAAACACCTATAAATAAATAAAGAGATTAACTACATAAGGCTTGATTTAAGTTGACCCAAAAAACTTAATACGTAATCAACTTTTATCCAAAATAAGAATGCAGCCATTCCCAATCAATCTTTACACTGCCAGTTAGTGTCACAATTTTTGTATAGTAAACCAAACATATGAATATTGTTAAATAAAGAAACGAATAAATAATGACTTACCCCAAAAAACCTCGTTCCATCAACTTCTGTAATTGCTATGGTGGGAAGTAACTATGAATGTGCAAGGGGTTGTTTACAACTTTATATATAGGTATGCTCATAGTACAAAATATCAGGATATATGTATTTATCGATATTCAATTTATGGATATGTATCGTAGATATATCCTCCTCTTTGGGGATATTTGACATTGTTTCACATGCAAATATTATAGATATATCCAAAATATCGACAGATATCGTGGATATTGTAGATATTTATTGATATATCATGATACATTATTTATATTTATTTGAAATATAATGGTAAATATTAAATAAAATTATTATATACACAAAATATCATAAAATATCACAAATATCGTAAATATCGTCAAAATATCACTGATATTTATAGTCGTATATATCTCTAAACATATCGTGATATTTATATATCTTTCTCTAAAATCTGGATAGATATCTCCAAATATCGCGATATATCGGGATATTTTAAGACTTTAAGCTAAACCGATATTTTGGGTCTCAACTTAATATGAGTCGAGGGCTGAACCCACAACTTCCAAATTTATCTTCAATTCCTACACCGTCTCTCTCTATATATATACAGCTTTCCCCAACCTTAAAAAAAACAAAAAAAAAACTCACATGTTCTCTACTTCAATTGTTGCCTTGAGGTTTTGATTACTATGGACCCTAACATAATGAAGATCCTTGAAGACGACGAGGTTTCTAAACCCCCTCTCAATTTCTGTCATTTACTCTTTTTTTTTTTTTTTTATTGATTTCTTATTGCAATTATTATATGAATTTGCAGGATGACACAATGCATTCTGGGGCGGATGTGGATGCTTTCACTGCTGCTTTAAATAGAGACATTGAAGGAGATCCTTCTTCTCAATCTGATACCACCGGTACCATTTTTTTTTTTTTTTTTTTATTGCCCAACTTAATTTTTACTATATATAAAAAAGAAAACAATATCAGTATGTTATGTTGTCTACATTGTAGTTGACTATTTCTGTTTTGATTGCTTGATTTTAATTTCTCGTATATAATTTGCATTTGAAACTCTAGGATTACTGCCCCACGAAAATAATTCTACGGCAAAACAATCGTTTCCTCAATGGCAAGTTTCTAACCAAGAAGAAAATGTCTGTGTTCAAAATAAAGAGGAAGAAGTAAAGAATTCGCAGAACCAAGGTCAGACTTCATCTGAAGTGGATATGATGCAACAGGGATCTGGATCTGAAATTCAGGTGCAGCAAAGTGGTCAGGTGAGGGAGCAGAGTCAGCTGCAAATGCAGCAGAAAGATGATCAGCTAGAAAGGCAGACAGAACTGAATCCTCACCAGCTTTCTAAGCAGAGTGCGGTCCAAGTATCTGAACAAAATCCTGTTCATTATGGAGGACAAGACGGAACACGGCAACCAGAAAACCAACAACAATTCCCTAATATACTGAAAACGAATAGCCCACAGACACAGACTGCAGAGTCAGAAAGTCGCAGTAAACAGGTATCATTTGGTGTTATGCTTCCTGTGCTATTGCCTCTACTTGAAAAAAAGATAGAGCTATGCAGCTACAGGCTCTATTTCAAATTATGGGTACCTTTTTTTTCTGTATTAGCTTCCTCTATGTCAACTTCCGTTTCTGTTATTAAATTGTCAGTTGTTATTCTAAGTGAGAGTTGCTTGTATTTCCAGAAAAATGAGATCCACAAAGATGGTTTTGTGAGACATATGAGGAATATTGTGGGTGACCAGATGCTTAGACAAGCAGTACATAAAATACAAATGCAGCAGGCAAGTATATATTGATATACTATTAATGAACATGTGCTCTTTCATGTACCTCTTCTTAAAATGAGTTATCTCCTCTGAAAATACCATGTTTTTGTGTAGGACCAAACCAAAGCTCAGGCTGATCAAAACTCGCAGACAAGATCCCACCAATCTCAGGCACAGTCTCAGACATCTTCCCAGCAGCAGCAGCAGCAGCAGCAGCAGCAGCAGCAGCAACAGCAACAGCAGCCACAGCAACAACAGCAACAGCAACAGCAGCAGCAACAACAACAACAACAACAACAACAGCCACAGCAACAGAAACAACAACAACAGCAACAGCAACAGCAGCAGCAGCAACAACAACAGCCGCAGCAACAGAAACAACAACAACAGCAGCAGCAGCAACAACAACAACAGCAGCAGCAGCAGCAACAACAGCAACAAGTTAAAACGCCTTCTCTTAGTCCTTCGCAGTTTACAGATTCCCAATCCTCTTCGCAACAACATCAGAAGAGCCAGAAGACTCCTTCAGATCCGAATCAGGTTCTCACACCAAAAGTTGAACCGTTGAGCAATTCTAGTTTTCCAACCCCAGAAAGCAATTCCCAAAAGTCCAGAGAAAGTGAGCATTCCTCAGATTCACAAAGGATGAATGTAAGCAAGGTTTCTTCTTCCAGCGTGGGCATGAATAATCAAGAAAGGGATCTTCCAACAGTTCCTCCACGAGGACCTAACAAGCAGCATCAGCAGCATTTGCACCTTCCACCTACATCTTACCCAATGTATGGGCCCAATACTAGTAACTATCACGTGCATCCGTATTCTGGGCAATCTATTGGAGCTTCATCAACTCCTCTCATACCCCAAACTCAAGATTCACAAGTTAGACAGGTACTTCACCAAGGCAGTGCTCCAGCTCAATCAGGAGGGACGACTCAGCCAATGAGCTCAATCAGTATGACAAACTATGAGACACAGAATTCTAGTAATGATCCTAAGAGATTGCATGGCGGGTCTATGTCTCACTTGACGACCAATTCAACTATGCAACATAACCCAGTCTCGTGGCAGTCATCCATGGGTAAAGACCTAAAAGGTAATTCTCTGGCTTCAATGCTTTTCATAAAACGGTAAGTACTATGTCAGACTCAAGAACAGCACATTTCATTTTTCAGCTGCCTCAAGCTCTAGTTCTTTTAGTGCTGGTCGAGCTGACCTCGGAAACCCAGTACCAGCTGGAACAAATTCAATATCGAGTTCCATGCCAACACAATTGGACCATCTGCAGGTATATTTGCATTTACAATCTATACTTTTTGAAATGTATGTATAACTAGATTTCTTTATGCTTTTGGTATCTTATATTAAATACAATATTCAACGTAAATGATAAATGTAAATGAAAAACGTAAGATCAAAGGAAAATGAGCCTTTCGGCATGGCTTGAAGAGATAGGTTGGATAGCTGGATTAAAACCATAATTTTTGAAGCCTGCGTATGTCTGCTACTTTTGATTTGATCTGCTACCTTGCAAATTTCAGTCTGTCTTATTTATTCGAAAGTCTTAAAAGCCCTTCATTGACAACTTTTAGCTCGTTTTCTGTTAGCGGTACTTCTTCGATACTTCCAGGACATTTCTACCTCACTTCCTATTGAAGTCATGTTTATTTTCTAAAGTCTCAATAGTTTTACTTAATGGTTTTCCCTGTACAGAGATTTTTTCTTACTTAAGTACTGTATCTAGTCTACGGGCACAAAAGTTGCACATTGATATATTCTTCTCATTATTGCAATTGCTATTTCATGATTTTTTGCATTACCATCTGATACAAGATACACACACTCAGGTTCCATCTACAACCACCTCACTTGGGACTGGAACTATTTTGAAGACACCACCCAAGAAGATTACCATTGGCCAAAAGAAGTCATTTGATGCGCTTGGGACTACATCAACCCAGCCAAGGTACTCTTTGCATTCTCTTTTAATATATATTTTTAATTTTAATTTTAATTTTTTTTAATCATATGAACTGTTTTATTTGGTATTACATAGTAAGAAGCAAAAGGTATCTGGGGCACTTTCTGATCAAAGCATCGAACAACTCAATGATGTAACTGCTGTCAGTGGAGTTAATCTAAGGGTATATATCTTTTACATTGCTCTTTATGTTATATCATACTCTGTTTGACATTTTGGGTATCTAAAATGGTAGCAATTGTGTAATGTGTGCAAGTTTTGTTATTTTATTTATCATGTTTAGGAAGAGGAAGAGCAGCTATTTTCTGGCCCCAAGGACGAAGGTCGAACTTCTGAAGCAACTAGAAGGGTTGTTCAAGAAGAGGAAGAAAGGCTTATATTGCAAAAAATCCCTTTACAGAGAAAATTGGCAAAAATCAGTTTAGACCCTATACTTTGTTAAGAGCCATTCTTGTTATTATCTTGTCAAATATCTTGTCATGACTGACATTTGGGTCCCCTATTTTTGGCAGTGTCTAAATCTGGTATAAAAACCATAAGCAAAGATCTGGAGCGTTGTTTGTCACTGGTAAGATATTAGCATACAGATTTAGGTTTCATATTTTCTCATGGTTATGTAATCTTGATGTGATTGGGTTTCCAGTGCTTGGAGGAGAGGTTGCGAGGATTGATCAATAATTTAGTAAGAGTATCAAAACAGGTCAGTTACATGTTATGATTTCACTGTCTTGGACAATTTATATATCCTTTTTACCGGTTAAAATAAACTACTTGTTTCTTCACTTTTTAAATTTGTAGAGAGTTGATACTGAGAGGTCAAGACATCGAACTATTATCACCTCAGATGTTAGACGTCAAATTTTAGTCATGAATCGGAAGGCCAAGGAGGATTGGGAGAAAAAACAGTCTGAGGAAACTGAAAAGATCCGGAAAGTTAATGAAGTAAGTATCTGGTTCAGACAAATTTGGGTTATGAAGTTCCTTTATGTTTCTAATTTCGTTTATGGAAGTTCCTTTATGTTTTTAATTCCGCAACCAGTTTGGGCTTTATACTGTATATCCTTGTTACTGTTTTCTGCACGGAAACAAATTCCTCATTTTCAGGTTCTTTTCAATGGACACCACGAATACATGATATGCTTGACCATCATCATGTTCTAAACTAATGTTCTTTTCATTCTTTGTTGAAAACTGCTGTGCCTAGTGAAATGACTGAGACTCTTTCTACAGTTAGGGTGATTTTTAGCGCCCCCCCCCCACCCCACCCCAAAAAACACACACACACACACACAGTCCAAATGGGTTGTCATTGAATTCCAAAGATGACCTTGGAGACCAGGTGACTTCATGCGTTCAGTGAAAGACTGTCAGTCGCTGCTGGAATATAGTGTCAACTGTACTTTCTGTCATCCCAAAATTTAGGTTGCAAGAGCCATTGTTGAATTTAAACCCATTAGCCTTGTAGAAAGTGCATGTAAAAATATTCTTAGGCTCTTTTATGCATATGGTATGAGTTTTTGACACGTTATATTCCTCATTAACATTTTGTTTACATATATGTATATGTATATATTGTATATACAGTATTATCTGACCTCTCTCTCTCTCTCTGTCTTGGAGTGGGGGGAGGGATTATGTATAATAGGTGATGTCTATACCTTTTTTAAGCATAAGTAAAGCTCATTAACTATGGTTCTAAAATGTGTTGAGAACAGGCCGAGGGAAACACTGGAGCTGATGGTGAGAAGGAGAAGGATGAAGTTCGTACAAAGACATTCAAGGTGGGTAGTGGAAAATGTGCCTTCTCTTCCTAAGGAACATTAGACAAGACTGTTCAAATGTTAAGCCACGTTTTGGGTCTCAATTTAATAAAAAAAATTCAAGATCCAATTTTTAAGTCAAATAATGAACAACACAGTCATCAGAGCTTTAGGGCAATAAATATAGGAACTGAAATTTTTTTTGCTTCTCCCCCTCCCAACATTGTCGCAACAGGTAAACAAAGAGGAAGATGATAAAATGAGGACTACGGCTGCAAATGTTGCTGCTCGAGTTGCTGTTGGAGGAGATGACATGCTATCAAAGTGGCAACTAATGGCTGAGCAAGCCCGACAGAAGCGCGAAGGAGTGGATACAACATCAACTATTCAGATAGGTAAAGATGTGAGCCGTAGGTCTTCCTCAGCAACTGGAAGGACCCCAAGGGAAACCCAAGACGCTGAATACAGAAGTCCCTCTACTGCTGCTGCATCAGGTAATTCTCTTTTAAATTTGTGGAATTATTGTCGATGGAAATTTGAGATTGTACCTGAGGTTTCATGTCTGAGTCATGAGTAAATACGCATATTCTTCATTACAAGTGAATTCTGGTGCCCAATGTGGATGACCTTTGCTGTTGTTGTCCTTTGTGGTCCAGTGGTTGAGATGCAGTTGGAAATTGTTTAATTGGGTGAGTTTGGTGGTGGTGGTGGTGGGGGGTGGGAGGGAAACAAACTCACTTTTTAAGTTTTGATTCGATAAAAAATCTATGTTGTTTGGGTGGGGTGGGGTGGGAAGTCTTTGTGAGTTGAGTGACATTCCTTTTGAGCATTTTCTTTTTAAATGGACATTCCATGTTTCGAGGGTGGTGAATGAATGCTTCTTCAGGTTATCTCAACCTTGTTTTTTTCACTAACAGTAGAATGTCATATCTTCCCTATTGAAAAGGGAGAAAATTGGAACTTTAATCCACCTCTGTTTTTGAGTAGATATTTAGTTTGTCCAAGTTATTGGTGTAGAAATAGGCATACCAGTATATTACAAACTTTGCCAATCGGTCTTTGTCACGGGACACTCTCATAGAACGCAGCTCTTCATTTCTTTCAGCCTATTATGAAGTTTATATTTTGTTTCTCAATTATTGACAGGGACAACAAGGAAGTTTGGGAAGAATGCAGTTATTATACCTCATTCAAAGGTTGTTCGTAACATCTCTATTAAGGATGTCATTGCTGTTTTGGAGAGAGAGCCTCAGATGTCAAGATCAACATTGGTTTACCGCCTTTATGAGAAAATGCGTGCTAATGCTCCAACGGCAGAATGAATAAAAGTGCACATACGAGGAATTTCTATCACAAACATTGATGTTAAGCTGGACGAAGTTGGTTGGGATTCTTTGTCACATTTTCTATATGGTGACATATTTATGGTGTTGTAGTGGAACGGTTTTGTATATATGTGTTTTTTTTTTTCAAATTCTTTGGTTTTATAGATGTATAATTATGTGTACCGAACAAGTGCTGCTTAGCTCTTTTCATTTTCATTGTAATTGTTACTGTCATTAATTAAATTTTGTTAAAGAAAAAAAAGGAATAAGTTCAATAAGTTTTGTTCATACAATCTGGTATTTAGAGCATCTTTAGGAGAGCAACCAAAAAAATACAAAAATTTTGAACTAAAAAAACACCAAACCAAAAAAACACCAAGCAACTTTAGAAGCAACATAAAAAAAACACTAAGCAACTGCGTGCCACTAAAGCCCAACTAACAGGCCCAAGACCACCGCGCCATATATCACACATAAATTTTTTTCTTTTTTTTTCTTTTCGTCTGTGAAACCGCTTGTATTTTGCCAAACCGCCCAAGAGTGATTTTTGATCTGACTAAATCTAGAACCAAATATTGGTCGATTTGGTGTTTGGTTTGGTGTTTTCATCAACATGTAGTTCTCTTGAAGTTGAAAAAACACCAAATTCTCTTTATGCTAGGTTGATAACATGCTCTTAATGCTTTGGAAAAGTAGAAAATAGGGATGAGCACAGTTGAGAGTTTCTAAATGCTCCAACAGATACTCAACCAATCTCCAGTAAAGCCTTGTGTAGAAACAAGCAGTTTTGAAAAAAAGTACAGAAACATATGCAATTCCTTACTAACTTTCACACAATCCAAGTCCCTCCCAAAGGGCCAACAACTCCATTGCCACATCCTCAAAACTGGCCTCCAAATCATTCCTCTCCTTTCAAACCACCTCATCAACTTATACTCAAAATGCCAACGTCCTCATGATTCCCGCCAAATATTTGAAGATGTCCCATTTAAATCTCCCACTTCTTGGAGCTCTATTATTTCTACATTTGCTCAAAATGAACTCCCATTGCTTTCTCTTGAATTCTTTCGTCGAATGCTGGAATATGGTATTCGACCCGACGATCATATCTTCCCTAGTGCAACTAAGTCTTGTGCTATTTTATGTCGAGTGGAAGTTGGAAAATCTTTTCACGCGCTTTCGAAAAAAATGGGGCTTGATTTGGATGTTTTTGTTGGGAGTTCTATAGTTGATATGTATGCGAAATGCGGAGAGATTTTTGAGGCGAGGACAATGTTTGATGAAATGCCTGAGAAGAATGTGGTTTCTTGGAGTGGGATGATATATGGGTATGCTCAGATGGGTGAGAATGAAGAGGCTTTGTGTCTTTTTAAGCAAGCTTTGTTGGAGGATTTGGAGGTTAATGATTTTACGTTTTCGAGTGTTGTTCGGGTTTGTGGGAATTCAACACTTTTAGAACTTGGTAAGCAGATACATGGGTTGTGTTTTAAGACGAGTTTTGATGATTCGACTTTTGTGGGAAGTTCTTTGATATCTTTGTACTCAAAATGTGGAGTTATTGAAGGGGCTTATATGGTATTTGATGAGATACCGATTAAGAATCTTGGAGCATGGAATGCAATGTTATTTGCATGCGCGCAACATGGGCACACGCAGAAGGTTTTTTATCTGTTTGATCAGATTGAGAGAGTTAGGCATCGACCGAATTTCATCACTTTCTTGGGTGTTATGTTAGTTTGTAGTCATGCTGGGATGGTTGAGAAAGGACAATTTTTCTTTGAACTTATGAAAAAATACATGATTGAGCCAGGGGCTCAGCATTATGCATGCTTGGTTGACTTGCTTGGTCGTGCAGGAAAATTGCAAGAGGCACTCTCTGTTATTAAGGAAATGCCAATGCAACCAACGGAATCTGTCTGGGGAGCTCTAATGACTGGGTGTCGTATCCATGGAAACACAGAGTTAGCGGCTTTTGCAGCGGATAAGGTTTTTGAGCTTGGGACTGTGAGCTCAGGCATGCATGTGCTGTTGTCAAATGCTTATGCAGCTGCTGGGAAGTATGTTGAGGCGGCAAAAGCAAGGAAAATGTTGAAGGACCAAGGAGTGAAGAAGGAAACTGGATTGAGTTGGGTGGAAGAAGGAAATAGAGTTAACACATTTGCAGCTGGGGATAGGACGCATCCAAAATCAAAACAGATTTTTGAGAAATTAGAGGAAATAGGGGAGGAGATGGAACAAGCTGGCTATATCGCAGACACCAGTTTTGTTTTAAAAGAAGTGGGTGCAGAAGAGAAGAAGCAAACAATTGGTTATCACAGTGAAAAGTTAGCAATCGCATTTGGGCTCATCACCTTCCCGTGTGAAAGGCCAATTCGAGTCATGAAGAACTTGCGTGTGTGTGGCGACTGTCACAATTGGATCAAATTTGTGTCCAAATGTACCGAGAGGACAATTATTGTGAGGGATAACAATCGATTCCATCGGTTTGATGGTGGGACTTGCTCATGTGGCGACTATTGGTGAATGAATTGTAAGAAATTCAATAAGTTGCCGATTTTCTTTTTGATATTAATTGAAGACTTATCAACAAGCATTTTCATCTTCTCAGGTCATTTTTGTTATAAGTTATGGCAAGACCTCAAGTTGTTTACACGCACTAATATAGACAGTTTTCCTACCTTTACTGGGGGCTAAGTATACAGCATATAAAAGTAATTTCTCCTCACGAATATAGATTGTTGAATGTGTGTCCACTATGTCGTTGGATACACGAGCACCTTAAATATATTGTGCACTTATCAGTTCGTTACCTGTAGATCTGTTTCATCATCATATGAAGGAAAATGCCTTCGACATCTTTGGTGGAAGTATTTGTGTCTTGGGTGGGAAATACTTGTGTAGCAAGTTCCAATCATATGGAAAACTGTTTTCTTTTTTAACTTCAGTTCTTAAAGGTGTGTAAATCAAGTATCTACATATTGAATTCTCAACAGGACTTGAGTAGTGGAGTCTAGATCGTATGCAATGACTTGTTTCAATAATAATGCATTAATGCTGCAGTCACTTTGTTTTGGGTGTACAGCTCTCATATATACCCTTAATTTGCATGCCCTCATTCTTGACATTATTAGTTTCATTGAGTCGGCATCACATGATTATCTCTATAAACTTTCAGCCGTTTCAGGGTTCATTTAATCTTAATAGGCTATCACAAGATCAACAACAATCTCATTTTTGTTGTGATCTTTTCTGAACTTTCGGAAAGGTATTCCCGCAGCGAAGCAGAGCTTTCTTTTTCAACTGCAATGTCTGCTTGGCTAGAACAAGTGTCAACTTTTGCGAAGGCAGTAGTCGACAATGGACATATCATCTGCAAAAATTAGCCTCACCGAGTCACTAGTGTTTTGGAAGGAGTGTGAAGTGTGAACTATGTCAGGAGAGGACTTTAGAATAGAGTAGTAGAGTACCCAGGAACTATCACTTTGGTATGGATAAAAAATTACATGGAACTAAAAAAAATTATTGATAAAATGGCCCAAGGCGAGTTTCTTAAAATGGGCCTATATTATTGATAAAAAAACAAGTCTTTTACACAAAAGGACGTAGGCAATGTTTGAGTGAACTAGACTGCACATAATTTGACTGGAGGAACATTCTTAAGTCCTTTACGTGTGGTCTAGTGGGTATACGATTATACTTGGCGGCTGCCTAGTTGGCCTGCCCTCAAAGCCGGCCCTGGCTGTCGGAGATCAAACCCGGGTGACAGACGGGAATACTCACTACTATACTGCAACGACTTGGTTGATGTGTTTCAACCAGAACTGATGTGTTTCAACCAGAACATAGTTTTATCAATCGGACACACGGAAATATAATTGAGTTCTTATCAAAGGACCAAAAGAAGTTGAACCACTGATAGTGTCATAGTTATTGATAGTGTGATAGTGGCATGAAGCTGTTACCCACCAAAAATCCTTATCAGTTATGGTCATGGACCCTCCAATTATCCCATCTGTTTTTGACTTCCAAGGAAGAATAGCCGCAAAAAAGGAAAAATATGAACGCAAGTTGAGACTCATGTAGCATTTTGTCTGCAACATTTATTACTAGGAGTCGTTGGCTGGTGTCTGTCTTGACTCTCGATGACCATTGCTTATTATGACGGCTGAACTTATCGACTATATGGGTGTAAATAAGGAAAAGGGTTTTGTGGAGGCAATACGAGAGAAAGCGTCGTTAAATACCCCAAGCGTTTGGTCTTGTGCACTTTTGGCTTGCGTCTCTTTTCTCTTCTTCTTCTTCTTCTTCATCAATAGTTTTTTCAACCCTCTCTCTCTTGATCCAATGGGTGGAGGAAACGGTCAGAAAGCCAAGATGGCTCGTGAGAAGAACTTGGAGAAGCAAAAGGCTGCTGGCAAGGGTAATCTGTAAATTTTTTACTCTTCTTTTGGATTGAAACTTATCTTTTTTTACTTGTGCTTCACAGGAAGCCAGTTGGAAGCTAACAAGAAAGCTATGAGTATCCAGGTATAACTCACTCAATTGAAGTTATACTATTTTTAAGTTATGCTATTTTGCAACACACTTTGATTTACCAATTGCCCTTTGAAACAAGTAATAGGCGGAAAAAATACATCAAAATTAAGCCAATGCTATTTGGAAAATAAATTTTATGAAAAAAAAAGATGTTCTTGAAAACAAACCGGCAACATGATTACGCAATGGAGGCATGGAGCAGTGAGATTAGTTTCTGATTTCTGGAGTAACCAGCAAAAGGTCAGAATAGTGAGATGTACACATAACATGACAAGTCAGTGAACCATAAGTTTGAGTACAAATTTTGCATGATGAAAGGAATTGGGAATGGGGGATTTCATCAGTCTTTTATTGATGCTACATTTACCATTCAATACCTTCTTTATATCGTGCTGCAAGTATTTTACCAGCTTCAGTTAGCTGTTGAGCAGTTTTTGGTTGTCACTGCATTATGATCAGAATTTATTTTCTTTCCCTACTTGATATGACTATGAAGCTATCATAATTTGGGTTCAACTTTAAATTCACATACTTATGTTTGTTGTTTGTGAATGCAGTGCAAGGTGTGCATGCAAACATTCATCTGCACCACCTCGGAGGTCAAATGCAGGGAGCATGCAGAAGCAAAGCACCCAAAATCTGATGTTAATACCTGCTTTCCCCATCTTAAGGAAAGCACTCAACAAACCACCCAAAAATGAAGACATATTACAGGAACTGGGGGGGGCGGGGGAGAATATATCCAATCTCACACTAGTTTGTTTGTTTTAATCGAGAGATCTATAATGTTTTAGTTCACAAGGAATCAATACAATCAATCATGTCGTTATAAATATATGTTCTATACTTCTTTGTTTCTTTGCCTTCACATCTTTTATAAAACATCTATGACTTGGTGGTGTTCAAAACAGGCTAATCAATCTTGTCTGGACCGTTCAGTACCAATGAAGACTCATGTTGTCTGTTTTGGCGTACCTAATTTCTCCTTAAGTTTAAAAATGTTCACGTCGTCCATAACCAAATGGAATTGATGACTAAGTACTTCAACCCCGGCTCTTTTTGAAATCTACGCGGTGTTAAAAATGCAGTTATGTTCTAATACCCGTCCATTTATTGACTAAATTCGTTAGTCATATTTTTGCTGCCAGTACTTGATTCCACTGGTTTCATTCTAGCTTAATGCTAATTTGGAGTCCATTATGAAGTTTAACATCTCATAGTTTCTTGCATTGGTAATGACATTAGTTAGCACATAAAACTGGTAAAAGAAAAGTACATAAAACTGAACATAGAAACTAGATGTGCAAGCAGTAAAGGTTTATAGATCAAATTCTGGTACATTTACTACATTATATATGTTTGCTGTTGGCCCGCTGATAACATGGCGTTAGAGCAAGTGACGTCATAAGGCTCGGTCATAGAGCAAGTGAATACATGGAAATGAAGATCTGGGAAAGGGGGTTACAACTTACAAGAGGGCTTTGCAGAATTATAAGCATCTGGAAGACTGAAGTACCAATCATGACAGTGGCTTAACAGGTCAGCAATGAAGAGTGTTGCGTGGAAACAAGAAATAAATAAGGATCAAAATCTATTCCACCTATAGTATGAATTTCAACACACGCATGATGCTTCAAAACACGTCGCAAGTGGTTCTAAACCCATCCCTCCTAGCATGTGGAAGATATATTAATGACGGACACTAATAGCTACTGCAAAGCATATCATATTTTCCACATTAGTATTATCCGAATTCCAGCCCACAACCATTCCCAGGATTGACACAGGAGACAGAGGAGGTATATAAATCTCACATAAGCAGCTAGTTACCTGTCACAATCCACTGTTTAGTTTGTTCAATGAGGCAAGTGTATCTTTCAACATGAAATTGGTAAAGGCAAGCCTAGAAAGTAAAACATAAGGTCCTCCTTGTCGTATTTTATGAAATCCTAGAACATCAAGATTGTGCAGCCACAGATTGCTAAGTTATGATGGGATTTTAACTTCTTTGCTATTATCTTTGAGAAAGCAGGAAATCTGCGTGGTTCTGACAAAATTGGAGTAAGAAAAAAGAAAGTGAGGAGATATACTAATTCAATGCTTGAGAAACATCTGAATGGTTTAAATACAATGTTGAATGCTCAAGAAACATGGGCGGTAGGGCGGTACAATTCAGTTTCTATGTACTTTTTTCCTGAATTACATTTATAAGAAAACACAAATCTGCAAGTATATGAAACAAAACCTATCGGATCAACTAAGTTTCTGGCCCCACCCACAGCGTGATCAAAGCAAGCCAATGAAGGGCATTTATTGCTTAGACATGCTAATCGATAACATATATGGTGTATTTTTCCTGAAAAAAAAAACAAAGAAAATAGGTATGAGTATGATCCCAAGAGTAAATGTTTTATAAGTATTAAAACATTATCCTGAAATCATATGATTTTCTAAATAAACATAACATAAATCTAACAAGGGTAACTTATCACATAAACGACAAACCCCAAAGACACAAAATTGACAAAAACAATGAAAATAAATAAATAACTAAATTCACACAGATCAATTGGCAAAGTACTCGGTCAGTTTGCAAGACAATGATCAAGTTATTTTTATTGTAAAACCCCCATGGATAACCAAATGGGAGGTTCCAGAACATGTTTATTATAGGTTTTGTTAAGTTCTTATAGTGCTACTGTGTACTCCTCTCCCCCCACCCCCCAACCACCTTTCATCAATACAAATTTTTGCTTATTGAGAAAAAAAAAACTAAATTCACACAGTTCGACCAACCAGTGGAAGCTAAAAACCGATGAAGTAATACTGATGCATTCAAAGCCAGCTGCCTTAGTTTAAGGGACCCATAAATAGAGATAATAGCAATACTTGGAAAGGATCAACTGGCGTGACTATTTTCAGAGCTAATGCGTAGGATAATAAGCCTGATTGTTCTGTCTGACCGGTTTTGAAGGTGAACATCGTCCTGTAAACTAGGTTGCAACTTACAGGCAAAACTAAGGGTGATGTTGCATGGAGTTCAAACAAATTTGCAGGTTTGGACATATCCAGTCAGGGAGGGTAACTGCAAGTCTGCAACTAACCCAAAGAAAAGTGTCTTTTGGCGAGGTAGCATATATGCAACCCTGAAGTGTGTTCCTTGCTACATTCTTCCTGTCTTTTTTCTAAATAACGAAACAATTAACCAAACAGGTAAAGACTTGATCATGTATAAAATTTCTGTTTTCTGGACTGTTACAAAAAATAAAAAATCGTTTTTTAGGATTAAACTTGGTTGTAGGATTGTAGCCTCCTTATCTTAAATTCCTTAAAAATTGAGAATCCCGAATTGAACCTCAGGCCGAATGAGGGACCATCTACACAGTTTGATCTTCTGGGGAGTCACCAAACTAAATCTTTTTTCTGAAGATCAAATTTGGTTGTATCCTTTTATGTTAAATTTCTCTTAAGAATCCTGGATTAAACCTCGGGCCTAATGAGGGCCAGCATCTTTCTCCCTTTCCCCAGTAACCAACTTCTTATACAGCTATACTACATAGAGTAGTGTCTCCTACCCTCAAGGCCTCAACTAACATATCCAAACATCCAGACTTCCCCATACTCTGGATCTATTGAACACAAGAAGCTGGTAGCAAACTCTCATTCACAATGAACATCTCTTTACTACATTAAATACTTACACAAATTAATAAGCACATAATCATCCTGCACAATAAGCAAAAGCTTTTCCTATAATGCCCAGTAGTTTAAGAAATCGATACCAATACAGTAAATGCCTAAAGTACCTATCTTTTGTCATGGCCAATAGTGTCAAGTGGTTGTGGAATATTATTGAATACTGGTGCATCCTATTATAATTCTTTTATGGTTCTCTAACCATCTAATTTAAGTTTAAAAGTTACCAGGGATTCAAAGAACATACCGAATTCAACGATTAAGAAGACTTGTCGTCACTGCACGCATTCTTCCTTGCAGCTCTAGCATTATCATACTCGAACTTCATAACATTAGTTATATGAGAAGAATCCTTAACATAAAACGCCCTTCCAAACGCACTCTCCTCGATTGCAGGAAAATAACAAATCAAGTAGGAATTGACAAAGTGAAACCAACCAACCCCAAGAAAAACACCAAGAGCAGCACCAGCAAATACTTGTGCAATAGTATGGTAGCCTAAATAAACTCTAGAATACATAGTAAGCAAAGCTAAAACCCAAGGAATAGAACTAACAAGTAATTTAACATTCGAAAGACGAGTGCCAATTGAACGTCTACTATTATCATAAGTTAAAAGTAAAGTTAAATAGATAGCGAAAAAAAAAGTGTATTGAGAATGACTAGAAGGCCAACCATGAGAATCACACATTTCGAGTAAAGTACATGCGATTTCAGGACGAGATTGTTGGACTGATTTTTTGACGAGCTCGTTTACGAATTGTGAGATGATTAGGCCTAGTGCAAAGAATAGGCCTTGGAGTTCACGACGGAAGAGGAAGTGACATGTAAAACCACCTAGGGAAATGAAGACGGGTATTAGAGATACCCATGCCAGGAAGTGACCTAGTTTGTCTCCTTTTTCGTAACGGACGTGTGTTAGGGTTACTGCTTTCAGTGGCATGCTTCTCTCTCTCTCTCTCTCTCTCTCTCTCTTGGATTTGAGATCTGTAATCAATGAGAAGAACTTTGTAGAACACGTAATTAAATAGATTGATGAAGATGGAAGGACGCGTGGTAAAAGAAAAGAATAGAAAGAAATAGGGAAAAAAACAAAAAAAAAAAAACGTGGTCGGCAGGATTCGAACCTGCGCGGGCAAAGCCCACATGATTTCTAGTCATGCCCGATAACCACTCCGGCACGACCACTTTGTGGCTACTTATGACACATTTGCGTAAATAGTCAAATAGTACAATGTTACTGTGGCTATTAAACTTTGTGCCCCGAGTTATGGTATCTCCTTGACTCCATGAGTATAGCATAGACACATAGTGAGATACTCATGAGAGAACTATAGAAGGATGGTACACGAGCTAAGAGCATCTTTAGCAGAGCAACTAAAAAAACACCAAAATTTTGAACAAAAAAAACACGAAGTAACTTTAGGAGCAACATCAAAAAAACACCAAACAACTACGCGGTTTTGCCAAAACCGCGCCATATAGCTCATGCGGTTTTGGCAAAGCCCAACTAACAGGCCCAAGACCACGCGGTTTTGAGAAAACCGCGCCATGTATCGCACATAAACTTTTTTCTTTTTTTTCTTTCCCAATCTCTAAAACCGCGCCATATAAGGTCAATTAAAAGCCCAAGCCCACGGTGTTAGCAAAAACCGCAAAGCTTCGTGGAGTGATTTGATCTGACGCAAACCTCGAAACCAATATTGGTCGATTTGGTATTTGGTTTGGTGTTTTTTTGGTGTTTTCATCAACATATAATTCTCCTGAAGTTGAAAAAACACCAAATTCTTGATATCACTGCTAAAGATGCTCTAAAGGATCTGTCCTCTTACTTTTGTAGGTTTACATAAAGAGGATCAATGGTTAAAGAAGCGAAAACTCTCAAAGATTTGTTACTGGTGCAAAACTTATCTATCTAAGCTAGTCCTTCCATCTTTCACGCAGCGGTAGTATCTTGTGTCATTTCTTATGATACATATTGCTTCTTTTTGTAGGTCAGAAGACAACTTTATCATGGCTACAGGATTGTTTGAACTTTGTTTGCTGCTAGCAGAATTAGCATGGGGCAACACCAGAATATATTGCTAATCCAAGTGCAACGATACATTGTTAACTTTACAAAAGTCTCTGTACTTGACTACGAGACATAATAGGGTGTGTACATCCTTACAAATTATGTCTACGACTCAACCGTACCCCCACAGGTATAATCAATCGAAAACACACGTTTGCAGCCAATGTAGCAGACTGGCGGTTATGTAATAACGCAATCCCACAACCAGAGAAACAAAATGCTTTGATACCGCACAAGTACAAAGACAACTGAATGTAATCATATCCATTTACACAACTGTGTAAGCTAACATATAGAAAAAACTGAAAACTGGATAATATCTATACTCTGCCAACAAACTTACATTTATAGAAAACAAAAAAAAAAAAAAAAGTTCAGTAGACATGTTTAAGTGGTCAACTCCAGTAGCCAGACCAAAACGACTAGATATATGACTCAGTTTATTTACATGAGCTTCGAATTTAGTCTAACAAGCAGGTACGACGGTGTATGAAGATCTCATTCACTGTGTTGCTACTCCTAAATATAGTCATGATCAGGATAACCCCCAGTCCCAGGTCTCCGTGGATTCCTACGAACAAGTAAAAAAAACAGTTAATTGTGTGTGCGTTGAAGGTGTATTTAATACACTAATAACACAGGGTGATATCAGGTAGATACCTTGCAAAGGGGTTGGGTCCAAAACCAGGAACACCATGAGTATCTAGACCAGGCCCAGGTTGTTCCAGATCAGGATGAATCCCAGTTCCAGGTCTCAGTGGATGCCTACCAACAAGTAGAAAAGACTATTAGTTATGTGTCTCAAACACAACAGTAACACAGGAATTGAAAACAGAAACATACCTCCCAAAGCTGTTGGGTCCAAACCCAGGAACACCAGGAGGACCATAGGGATCAAAGCGGGCACCTGGCGGTACACCCCCAGCCCTGATTCAAATAACCATACAACATTAAAGGCTAAAGCCACACAGGTCAAACTTTTAATCATCAGAATAAAAACAAAACCAAAAATATCAGAATTCAGCAATTTACTTACGGGGAGCCATCTGGATATCTAGGTTGTTCACCAAGCGGACCAAACCAACGTCGATCATTTGGCCCTGATTGCATAAGAAGGATAAGGGTGAGGCATGAGAGAGAGAGAGAGAGAGAGAGAGAGAGAGAGAGAGCTTTACCTACAAGCATGGGCCCACCCACTTGAGGACCTTCCCTGAAAGATGACATAATGAAACGTTTAGCTAAAGGTTTCCCAGTATCACATGATTTATAAATACAGGAAGGGAATTTATACCTCGGGTACATTCCAGCTCCAGGCCCCGGGTAGAGATCATCATGGTGCCCAGGAATTATTGGAGGTGAGACATAACTGACACACAAAAAAGAAGATAGATGAACCGCATGTTAATCAAATCTCTTACAAATATATATAAGTAAATAAACAGTAAATATTTGTCAACTGAATAGTGTGAATGATATTCGAAATGGTAAACCCGTCTTCGGCAATAATTCAACAAGTAGATTTAACACTAATTGTTTTCCCTATTTATCACCATCGCCAGAAAATATTCCCCCAAACTTCACTTTTCTGGTTTAGTATGTCCTTACTCCGAGTAACAGAAGTCTTACGCTTGTACAGGAGCCCTAACTGCCTTTTTGTTCGAATTCGCATAATGACACTTACAATTGTCTGATTGTACAGCATAACTTTCCATTCGTGACACTAGATGACGACTAGTATAATGTCAATTAAGATGGTAAAATTCAATCCAACTGGTATCATAGCTACAGTAACAAAATACTAATTCACACTTTTTCTTTGATAAGTTTAGACTAAAAACAAGTATTAAATTAAATTACATAAGATACCCCCAAAAAAATGCCCTTCACTTCAGAGAGCCTGAATAGAAAAATCTACAGAACTCAACAACTACACTCTTGTAAATAAAACAATGTATAGAGCTCACAAAAGAGACGTGTAAAAAATACCAGAAACACCTCATGTATTCATTAGAAACTAATAATGCATATGCATAAAAGTTTCATTCAAGAGAACGTAACAAATATGAAAAGTAAGAAGACTTACCCATGGGGATATGGCCCAGGGCTTTCAATTCTTTCATCCCTTTCACTACCTTCAGACCTGCCAAACGGAAACACTCTATGTATAAATATAATCAGTAATTGTATACACAGCTTATATTCCATAATGTAAAAGTGCAAATACCTCGATGGGGCAGGCGCAGAATTGGTTTTTGCCGCCACAGGTGAATCATCTATCTTATCCAAGATCCCAGAGTTCAAAGTCTTCACAAGATTTCCAAAGTTCTTATAGCGGTCGCTATAGCTTGTGCTCTCGTTCCCTCCATCGTAATCCTTGACACTGCAAGAAGTCGATATTATTGATTTTTTTTTTCAAGAACCCTTAAAAAATAAAAGGGTCTACTTACTTGATTTGAAGATAAATTGGTTCCTTGTCTTGGCCCTTACTAGTCAAAGCATCAATAACCAAGTTATCACCCATGACTAAACACTTGACTAACACAGTATTCTTCGTGTACACAAAGCCATAACTATCTTCAGTTTCATTCCAACCCTCAATTCCAACCTCATCTATTAAAATAAATAAATACCAATTAAATAAATTCAAAGAAAGAGAGAAAAAAAAAAAAATAAATACCTGAAGGAGGAGAAGAAAGAATGGAATCAGAGAAAGCAGATGGGCCAGTGGCGACAAGTGAGTATCCCGAGGCGAGAAAAGCTGAGTGTAGTGCAAATGCAATTTTATCGTGTGGATTGCGAAATGTAGGACGAGATGCTTTGATCACTGCCATAACTGCATCCTCGGTCGCCATTGGAACAAATTTCTATTCAGTGGTGGTCTGATTTTATCAAATCTAAAAATGAATGTCTCTGATTACTTAAGGCGGTTACGGTTCGGGTCAGATATTATTTAGATCCGTTTCCTGGTCGAACTCGAATCAAGCCCGCCTTGGCCGACCCAGTCCAAACCTCAAAATTGATTGATTAGTGAGTGACCTCGAGCAAATTGATTTTGTTAAAAATTGTTTTGGTAATCCCAATATGTCATATACAACCATCGAAAATGTGGACACTAACAGATAATGACTCTTCTCCTTATATTAAAAAGAAACCAAGTTGTTTACAGCATTCAGAGTCCAACGAGGGGACATATGGCTGCATAATTTAAAGCTTAGTTGCTTAATTCATCTGTCTCCCTGTTATGAGCTCTCCTAAACCAATAGAACAGCAAATTACAACTGAACATCAAATAAGATTGTTTAAATAAAACATCAATTCGTGAGATGAAGTCATCTTGTTCCAATCTAGCTCCATTGCTTTTAAGAATCTGCATCAAGTCTCTGCAGTTCTCCATTATCAACACTTTGTCAAGTTTCAATTTGTACAACAGGATTGCATGCAGCTAGCTCCGCACTATGACACTCTGCTTCATAAGGAGTTTCTCTGAACCTTCTATACACTGACCCCAACAATTTGCCATCTGCATCTCTACATATTGCTGCTGCTCCTTTTCTAGTCATCCTATCAAATGCTCCATCAAAGTTTATCTTAGACCAAAAACTATAGAAATCAGTACCTAGGTTGTTCAAAGCCATATGGTATTCAATGGGATTATTTTCCTTCATGCTAGCCTGAGCACTGCTACTTGCTTCCTTCTTATATGTTTCTAAAGTACTTCCTACTTTCCTTGCAACAGTCCTAATCATTTGCTTCATGTTAGGTTTAATTTTCTCGAATCGCAACTGATTTCTGCATCTCCATATCTCATTTATCATTAGTATAAAGTTGGTACTCGCATATCTTTGTACCTCTGTTTCAACAGAATCTTCTAAACTATTCCAGCATACTGCCTCTCCAATCCATTCATGCAGAGTCTTCCCTTCATGTTCCTCCATACGTATACTAAGAGAAGATCCAAACCATAAACATCTTGTCCATTCACAATATTCACAATGGATAAACAGATGCTCATCTGTTTCTATCTCTTTCTGGCATAAAGCACAAGAGATATCCCCTTTAAATTTCTGTCTTCTTAATCTATCTCCAGTTAGCATACCTCCATTATAAAGTTCCATATGTTGACATGTGAAGATGTCTAGTCATTCACATGTCCCTGAGACCTCCTATCATATATGAATAGAATTGACATTTCACATAAGTTCGAGCTTATGGAAAAATTAGCAATTTAACATGGTATTAAATTGTCAATTTCTCTATAAGCTCGAACTTATGTGAATAGTCAATTCTATTAATATATTATAGTAGGCTCAGGGACACTTATATATGTCAACACCATACAAGCAACTAAATATTAGCTTCTACCTTAGTCTTCCACATCTTTTTGACAGCTTGCTCATTAGCAGTAGAAGTCTCTCCCTTACAATCTGTCATGCTCAGAAAATGATAAACATATTTCACAGTGATAATGCCTTTAGGATTACTTGACCAAATAATTTTATTAGCTATATTAGTATTGATGACTACTTGGTTAATGCTACTGACAACAGGTGAAGGAAACAACTCTCCTAACCTATTTTGATTCCAACTATGGTGATCCTAATCTATAAGGTGGTGACAAATGATATCTTTGGGATTTGTATTATAAATAGGAGGTACCAAATCTTTAAGACACACAGGTTTATTCATAAAGGATAACCAAGGGTAAGTATAAATATCAATAGTAGAACCATTCCCGACCTTCCATATGAATCCTGCTCTTATACCATCCATAGTTTTGTTAATCCCTCACCAGAAATAAGAACAAGGGGCACTCCTTTTCTTATTCACCACCTTTAACCCAAACCATTTGTATATACTTGTAAAAGTTTTCTACCATATAGACTCTTCTTCATATAATAATCTCCAACAATGCTTAGAGATTATAGCTTGATTCATTTCTTTTGCCTTTCTGAAACCCAATCCACCAGCACTCTTAGGCTTACACAATTTCTCCCAACTTATTGTATGATTAGTGTTGGAATCTGAGATCCCATTCCACCAAAAATTCCTGTTCAGCTGATTCAATTTATCTGTAATTTTATTCGGCAGTAGATAAGTGCTCATAGCATAAATAGGGACATCTTGCCCTACAGTCTTGACTAGGGTAGTTCTAGCTGCCTGAGATAGGATTTTGGCCTTCCACCCAGTTACCTTCCTTTATAAACTATCTACTAGGTAATCAAAATTCTCACTCTTTTTCCGAGTGAGAAGTATCGGCACCCCCAAATACTTTTCCCTCTCATCGAACTTCCTTACTCCCCAAATTTTTGTTAACATCTTTTGGTGTCTATAATGGACATTACTGCTAAAAAAAGCACTTGATTTCCCCACACTGACTTCTTGCCCAGATGCCTTATAGTACAAGTCCACAAACTAGACTTGCTAAAAATTATTAGATCATTAGCATACAATAAATGACTAATTGGTGGGGATTTCTCCTAACTTTGATACCACTGATACTATTATCTCTTTCCCCCTTGTGTAGCATCCTTGAAAGTGCTTCCGTAACCAGAATAAAGAGGTAGAGAGATAATGGATCCCTCTGTCTCAACCCTCTCCGTGGTGTAAAGTTATCCAAAGGAACTCCATTCAATAAGCCTCAAAAAGAGACAATTTCTAAGCATTGTTTGATAAGTTCGATCCACTTATTACCAAAACCCAACTTTCTCATAATCTTATACAAAAAATCCCATTCAACTTGATCATATGCCTTCTTCATATCCAGCTTCACTGCCATCCAACCCTTTTTTCTTTTTTTTTTATCTTCTTCATATTATAAAATATTTCACTTGTGAGTCCTATATTATCACCAATACAACGACCCTTCACAAAAGCACGTACCCTGAAATGGGGAGACAATCTTATGTAGGTGTACGTGATTTTAGTCTGTTTGCAAGCAGTTTATAAATAATTTTGTAAATAAAATTACAAAGACTAATGGGTCTAAATTTTGCAATATGATCTGGATTAGGGATTTTTGGTATTATAGATATGAAGATTTCATTTAAATTGGCTTCTAGGATACCTAATAAAAAGAAATTCTTCACAGTTTTCACTACAATTTCTCTCACTATATCCCAACAATTTTGAAAAAATACTAATTGGAATCCATCAGGGTCGGGAGCTTTTAAGGCCCCCATCTTTTTTACTACATTCCAGATCTCCTCACCAGTAGGAATAACAGTAAGCATACTATTTTCTCTATCTGTGATTATAAATTCAAATAAATGGAGAATCTCATTACTAGGTTATGGGTTACTTGTCATAAAAAGATGTGAAAAAAAATCATTGATTGTCTCTCTCACCTTCTCCATGCCCTTCCTCTATACACCTCCATCATCTTTCAATTTTGTAATGTTATTCTTTCTCCTTCTATAAACTGTAAACAAATGAAAGTATTTGGTGTTCCTAGCATAGTCTTTTATCCAATTATTCCCTGACTTTTGCCGCCATAGGCTTGCTTCTTTAGTTAACAATTCCTCCAATCGTATACGTAGTTCCATGGTCCTTTTATACTTCCATTCATTCACTTCTCCCAACATCATTTTTTCTAGTTCTTTCTTCACTATTCTAATTTCGGATAACACATTCCCAAAAATCTTTTTGTTCCAATCCTATAATCTTTCTCTTGTAACTCCCAACTTCTTTATGACACTATCTCTGCAATAGTCTACACTATCTACTGAACACCATGCATTATGAATAACCTCTTTACAAGTCTCATCTCTCAACCACATCTCACAAAACCTGAATGGTTTCCTAGGAGATGGTTCCACATTACTCAAACATATAGATAAGGCGAGGTGATCAGAAGACACATTAGGTATAGTTTTTACACTGGCATAGGGGAAAGATTCAAACCATGACACAAAAGCAAGTGCACGATCAAGTCTTTCAAGTATATGATTATCAAAAGACCTATTGTTAGACCAGGTAAACTTTGAACCTCTAAAACCTAAGTCAATCAATCCTAAGTCACTTATAAAATATTTAAAAGCATGCATACTTTGGTTTAAAACACTATGACCACCTGACTTTTCATTTAGGCTAGAAATAGCATTAAAATCCCCAAATAATAACTATGGGCCGGGAGCAAAGTCCCTGATTTCATCCCAAACTTTTTTCCGTCTACATGAAACAAGCTCACCATACACGAGTGTGAAATACCAATCACCATGATAATCGAAATTAGTAATTTTACCTGAAATATGGTTCTGTGTAGCACCAAGCACTTCCAACTGTATGCCTTCCTTCCATAGTATTGCTAGCCCTCCTCTAGTTCCTTCTGCTAACAATATAAAATTTCCTTGGTATTTTAGCTCTTTCCTAACCACTTTCATTCTCCTCTTATCAGCCTTTGTCTCAGAAAAACACATAATGTTCGGCTGGTGTTCACGCACAAGGTCCTTTGTTATTAGAATCGTCAAATCCGTACCCATTCCGCGATCCTCGGCAGTTCATTGTCATCATCATTGCTATTGCTATGAAATTGATTTGATCACATATGAACCAGAAAGCTCTTAATACACTTGTCCAAAAGATAATAAAAAAAAAACTAAGAACAATCATAAGCCACAAGAATTCCAAATCAGAAATTTTTTTTCCGGTGAAATACGTCAAAACAACCAAGCTTTTTGTCTCAAATCAATTAGAGATTTGTAGCTGTGTAGTTGAAAAACCTGTGATGGCTGTAATGGTAGAATGGTTTAGAGCTACTAACCACCTTCGTACAACTCCCCAAAAGGTATCTCCTCTCCCAATAACAACACAAACTACTGACTGAATTAGACCCAAATAGGATTAATTGGACACTCCCTTAAAATAAACCCAAGAAGAATTAATTTGACAAATGTGTAGTTTTTAGTCCTTCCAATTGATTGATAAAAACATATATGCAAACCCTTGAAGTCTGATCTTCTGCTCCACCCCTCAATTGATGAAGTAACGGCTCCAAACGGTCGGATACTCGGATCGATAAAACTCAGTGCGTGACTCGGTCTGATTCGGCCCTAACTAGATCTAAAAGCTGGGACTGACTCGGTTTTTTCAACAGCTGAGTTCACTGATGTCTACCATCCTTAATTTTTATTATTTACTTCTTGATGTATTTTAAATGATGCTCTTTGAGCTCTTATTTTTATATTTGTTCGTCGTGAGAGTTAACAAGGCTGCTCATAGAGTATCTGGTGAAGCTTTGAATTTCATTTTCTACTAACAGTGCATAATTTTAAAAGCTTGTTCATTTTCTATATCATATCCTTCCAAAGAATAAGTGGAAAATGTTGTTGCTAGCCGTATTTTGAAAAGCTTGTTCCTGGTAGCCCTTACGTGTGTGCTTCTACTTGAGACAATTCACTATGATCTTTTTGGAATTGGGCATGTGCTGTCAACAATGATTTCTGAATGGATCTTTAGCTTAAAAGGCAAAGCGTTTGGGATCAAAATGCAACACATACATATCCCAAGAGATGGTGGTCCAAATCCACTAAGATCTTTAGACTTGAAAGAGATGCCAAATTAGTATTGACTAGATTTTGGACCTGGGCATACGCCCGGGATCTATTAAATATTTTGTGTGCTGAAAAGGCTTTATAAAATGTCTCACACAAATTTTCGAATCAGAATATATTTTTATTGAAAATAAATCGAAATATGTTAATGAGCAGCGATTATGGTGCATAAGTACTTAGAAATTAAGAGATCAAATTGAGATAGCATCTTCACTTTATGGTTTAGGATATTAATCCATAATTTTCAAATAAAATTATCTTAAACTCGATCTAGCTTGTATAATAGTGTTTTTAGATTTATGGTGATTTAGCAGCAAATTTTCGAATCAAAATATATTTTTATTGAAAATAAACCGAAATATGTTAATGAGCAGCGATTATGGTGCATAAGTACTTGGAAACTAAGGGATCAAATTGAGATAGCCGAGCAGCGATTATGGTGTATAAGTACTTGGAAACTAAGGGATCAAATTGAGATAGCCTCTTCACTTTGTGGTTTAGGATATTAATCCGTAATTTTCAAATAGAATTATCTTAAACTCGATCTAGCTTGTATAATAGTTTTATTAGATTTATGGTGATTTAACGGTAAATCATCACCGCTCAGCTTACGTACTAATGTGTACAAATCACTAAAATAGATTGATTGTTTCCATATCCTCAAAGAATACACCACTCTCACTTGAAAAGATTTATCACATGAACGTGTCCTACGAACGGGTGCCGTTATATTAAATTATTCTAAAAATATTAGCAACTATGCATAGCTATGAGATATGAAAATTATATTAATTACTCAATTAAATTTCTTGCACCATTCTCTATAAAAAGGAAGCATCAAACTTTGATAAAACTCATCGACTTCTTTTCATTGTTAGTTTTAACAATAGAAGTTTGATTGAAGTTTTTTGAGAATGTCCAATTTGGTGAAGATAATATTTAAGCTACTTGAATAGCAAGGCATTCCCAATCACAATAAAAGAAGTATGATAAACATGACTTAAAATGCAAAACTATATTTGTCGAGACATTTATTCCCCCTACATATAATACAAATATATTTTAAGGTTATTAGTTGAATGCATTTGCATCAAGTTTATGATTTTTCATTAATTATTCTTTGAGGTTAGTTTAATGTAGTACGTTGCATCCAGTTTCCAAATTCTCATTAATTATTCTTTGAGGTTAGTTCAATGCAGTTGCATCAAGTTTCCGATTTCCCATCAATTATTATTTAAGGTTAGTTCAGTGCAATTGCATCCATTTTATGATATCCGTTACTTATTCATTAAGGTTAATTCAGTACAGTTGCATCCAGTTTTTTATGTTTCGTTAATTAGTATTTGAGATTAGTTTATTGAATTTGCATCCAGGTTCTAATCTCTCGTTAATTACTCTTTGATGTTAGTTCAATACATCTGCATCCAATTTTTGATTTCCTGTTAATTGTTTTTCTAGGTTAGTTCGATAGTTTACAATTTCTATATAGTTTGCATACATGTAAGAGTCTGTTTTTTTAAACTCACTTTCATTTTGGGTTTCTAATTACTCGTAATTACTCATGTGAGAAGGCTAAAAACCGACATTTATGCTTTTAGGTCGGTCTTGATGCGATTACATTCGACTTTCGATTTTGAGTTAACTATTTTTTTGAGGATATTTCAATGCATTTGCATCCAATTTCTTATTTCCCATTAGTTAATATCTTATTTTAGTTTAATGCAATTGCATCTAGTTTTTGGTTTTTGTTAATTATTCTTTGAGGTTAGTTCAATGCAGTTGCATCCAATTTCAATTTATGTTAATTGTTCTTTGAGGTTAGTTCAATACATTTGTATCAAGTTTTCGATTTCCGTTAATTATTTTTTGAGGTTATTTCAATGCAGTTTACATCACATTTATAATTTCCGATAATTATTCATTTAGGTTAGTTCAATTGTAGTTTCATCCATTTTTCAATGTTTAGTTAATTAGTCTTTGAGATTAGTTCATTGCATTTGGATCTAGTTTTCGATTTCCCGTTAATAACTCTTTAAGGTTAGTTCAATACATATGCATCTAGTCTCTGATTATTTATGCTTTGAAGTTAGTCCGATGCAATTATATCTGGTTTCTGATTTCCCGTTAATTATTTTTTGAGATTATTTCAATGCATTTGCATTTAGTTTCCGATTTCCCACCAATTATTCTATGAGGTTAGTTTAATGCAGTTGCATTCGGTTTTTTATTTTATGTTAATTATTTTTTGAGTTTAGTTCAATGTATTTGCATTCAGTTTCCGATTACTCGGCCTATTAATTATTATCTGAGGTTTGTTTGATGTATTTGCATACCGTTTCCGATTTCCCATTAAATATTTTTCAAGGATTTGTATACAATTTCTAATTTCCCTTTAGTTATTATCTGACGTTAGTTTAATGCAATTGCACCCAGTTTTCAATTTCTAGTTAATTACTTTTTTTTAGTTTAGTTTATTGCATTTGCATAAAGTTTCCAATTTCCGTTAATTACTCTTTGAGCTCGGTTATGCATTTGAATCCAATTTCCAATTCCGATTTCCTTTTAATTATCCAATGTGGTGTATAATACCAACTTCTACTCGATCCATCTCAGAGTGTCCTTTGCAAACATGACATAAAAAGTCAATTATGTTTGATTTACTATGTGTGATCATTGAAGATTACCAGTTCCTGATTTCCTATTAATTATTCTTTAAATTATGCATGACTTACTATGTAGAATCTTCAAAGATTATCTACGAACGGGTGTTGTTATATTAATTATTTTGAAAAATATTTGTAAATATACAAAACTTTTATATATTAATATTATATTGATCACTCAACCAAATTTCTTATAACGTGAAAACCTTATTCTCCATTAAAAAAAATAACTCATGTACCTTTAATAAAACCCTTCAACTTCATTTTGTTGTTTAATAATAGAAGTTTGATTGAAGTTTTGTGAGATGGCCTAATAAGGTGAAGTTCATATATATTGTAGCTACTTGAATAGCAAAGAGTTCACAATCATACGGGAAGAGATAAGATAAACATCATTTTAAATGCAAAATTATACTTACCGAGACATTCCCACAATATATAACCCAACTATGTTTTGAGGTTAGTTTAATGTATTTGCATCCGGTTTCTGATTTTCAGTTATTTATATTTTGAGGTTAGTTCAATACAGTTGCATCCAATTTCCAATTCCCGTTATTTATTTTTTGAGATCAGTTCAATGCAGTTGCATCCAGTTTCTGATTTCTTGTTAATTATTCTTTTTGATTAGTTCAATACATTTGCATCTAATTTCCAATTCCCTGTTAATTATTCTTTGAGGTCAGTTCAATACATTTGCATCCAGTTTCTGATTTCCATTAATTATTCTGTGAGATTAGTTTAATGCATTTGCATCCAGTTTCTGATTTCTCGTTTATTATTTGATAAAGTTACATTTGCATCTAGTTTCCGATTTCTCATTAATTATTGTTTGAGATTAGTTCAATGAATTTGCATCCAGTTTCCTATTTACCATTAATTATTTCTTGAGGTTAGTTCAATGCATTTGCATCCAGTTTATTTTTTGAGATTAGTTCAGTGCAGTTCCATCCGGTTTCCGATTTCCCATTAATTATTTTTTAATATTAGTTCCACGCATTTGCATCATGTTTCCAATTAATAATTAATTTTTCTTTGATGTTAATTCAATGCAATTGCATCCAGTTTCTGATTTTCTATTAATTTAATCTTTGAGGGTTAGCTCAATGCATTTGCATCCAGCTTCCGATTTGCCGACAATTATTTTTTTATGTTAGTTTGATGTATTTCCATCCAAGTTTTGATTTTCCGTTAATTATTCTTTGAGGTTAGTTTAATACAGTTGTATCCATATATATTCCAATTTTCTATTAATTATTTTTTAAGATTAGTTTAATGTTTGCATTTGCATCCAGTTTACATTTTCCGTTAAATACTATTTGAGGTTAGTTCGATACATTTGCATCCAGTTTTGGTTCCCCATTAATTGTTTTTTTACGTTAGTTTCATTCAGTATTATATATATTTTAAAATATTTGTCATTATTGCTTTGCGTTTTTTTTTTTTTTTTTTTTTTTTTTAATTTTATATTATATATTTTTTGATGTTATTTTTTGTATAATTGTTTTTAACTATGTTTTGAGGCCATGTTAAGGATATATTCGAAATAAGTCGGTGTTTTATCATAGACACTAAAATTGTATGATTTGTAGTAAGGAATTAGTTTATACAAACTACATATTTTTTAGAAATTTTTTTTATTTAATCAAATATATAAGAATTGGAACACTAAAAGTGTTTGATTCGTAATATAAAATTACTTTTTACAAATCACCTATTTTTTAGCAATTTTTAAAAATATTTGTCATTATTGCTTTGTCGTTATTTTTTTTTTCATTTTCTATTATATATTTTGTGATGTTATTTTTTGTATAATTGTTTTTAACTATGTTTTGAGGCCGTGTTAAGAATATATTTGAAATAAGTTAGGTGTTTTATCATAGACACTAAAATTGTATGATTTGTAATAAGGAATTTTACAAATTACCTATTTTTTATTTGATCAAATATATAAGAATTGGAACACTAAAAGTGTTTGATTCATAATAGGAAATTACCTTTTACAAATCACCTATTTTTTAGCAATTTTTTTTATTTGATCAAATATGTAAGAATTGGAAATACACTCAAACTCTCCAAATATAATAATTAGAAATACACTCAAACTCTCCTAAGAGGTTCTATGTATGTGAGATTGTAGGCTATTAGAAAAGACTATCTTTCATATTATAGTGCCACATAGGAGAGAAAAAAAACTAACTCTCTCATATTAGAGTGCCACATAGGAAAGAGAAAATCCTCAATTAGAGGTCTCTGCTTTAGTATATAGATAGTAGATTGCTTGTATTCGGTTTCGTGTGTCTTGTAATTGAAGTCGAGTTAGTTCTCTTCACAATCAGTTAACCCTTTTGAATTTTTCCCCACTCGAGTATTCTTAGTGTTCAAGCTTAGAGCTATTTGCCGCCAATACCTAGCTCCCTCGTTCTCCAAATAGCCTATGCTAGCCTTAGTTGAGCCACAACCACAAGTCACCTAAGCTATGTCTGATGTTCTGAACTATGTCTGGTGCTCTTAACTAAACTATGGCTGGTGCTCGGAATGGAATTATGTTTGGTGCTCTGAACTGAACTATGGCTGGTGCTCTGAACGAAATTATGGCTGGTGCTCTGAACCAAGGCCCAAAATTTCGATATCGATTAATATATCGGTGTACCCAAAAACCGAAATATATTGAATATATCGGATATATCGGTTTTTTTGGTGACCAATCCAAACTATTTAAAATATCGGAAATATCAGACATATAATATCGGAAATATCGAAAATATATCGAAAATATATTAGAAATATCAGATTTATATTTAAAAATGGTCAAAAAGTCAACCGATATATATCGATTATATCGGAAATATCGATTATATCGGCGATATAAAGTTTCATATCGGAAATTCCGATATATCTCGGAAAAAAGGGGTTCAATATTCGGTGGATATATGTCAGAAATATCGATATCGATGTACTAATTTACCGAGATATATCGGCGAGATATCGGATATCTCGGCGATATTTTGGGCCATGCTAAGAACTGAACTATGGTAGCAGCTCTTGTCAGCTCTATTTGTTTGATTGTTCTCCCCAAGGTACGTTATGTTCAGCCTTAAAGTTTTACAAGAATTTGACTGTTAGTTATACCATACTTTGTTTACTTAGCTTTCTGACATGATTTATTTTTTTCCCAATGCGAGTTCAACTTTGTCAAGTTAACACAACACCAACCTACACTAATAACTTTTGAATGCTATAGAGTAGTAATATATCAATTAACTGCACAATGCTGAAACAATAATTATTGAAGTTGTCTTTATTCAAGGTTTAAAACAGAGAGCAAATTAAGCTCTATATCCCAAACGCATGTAACATCCAATAAAACTTTCTGTGTTACAAACCAGTGGCCAAATAAACCTATCCTAAGCTTGACATGATTGCATCACAAAACAGTGAGTAATTAAAGTTTCCCCAATGTAAAGGTTCATTTTGTGTTTAACTTGATCAATCTATGAGGATAGGGAATAGATGAGATTGGTGATGTTATGACTGAGTTCAAATGATCGAACTGGTTACGTATCCAGAGAGAATGTGAGCATCGAGCTCTCCTCCCCTCTCCTTTGGTCCTTCCCTTGTGATTTATAACACGTGATCTTTGGTCAATCCCTTTTAATGTGGGACTTGAATGAGCTTAAAAGGAGGGTAAATGAGTGCATGGTTGTTGTTACATAATTGTTGTAACGATTGTCTTTCATTCTTTGAGCGTTACGAGACTTGGTTGAGGTCTTGATATAAGCGACCTAGTTGAGGACTTGATATAAGCGACCTGGCTGAGATCGACCTAGCTGAGGTCTTGATATGAGCGACCTGGCTGAGGTCTTGATATGAGTTTATGTGATGAGTTGTGCTGGACACATGTATAATATACATTGGTTGTATATATTAGTCCCCCCACACAGCCCCCTCTCATTAGGTCGTTCCTATTCTGTAGGGTGGCTTGATGAGAGAATAATTCCACACGTGGGAAGCACGCAGGGTAGTAACTAAAGATGCAAGTGAAATTGCTTTGACAAGTACTGGATTGTTCTTAGAAGTGTAGGTCCCCAATTAAGATTATAGCTCAAGAGAGTGTTTTGGTTTAAATTTATCACTGAATTGATCCTAGAAGTATAGGTCCGGCCTCAATTAGTGAGAATATTATAGCTCTAGGGAGCGGTTGAGCTTGAGTGAGCGTTCTAATTTGGAGATCGCAATTGATAGCTAGCCTTGAATTGGCGTGACTATAGTTGAATCGAACTTGGTCCTGAGCAGGGCATCAAGCTGATTGGTTGATAGTTAGCCTTGTGGGGGCGTTACTATGGTTGATAGTTAGCCTTGAATTGGCGTGGTTGTAGCTAGCCCTAGCTTTTTGGAGTTTAATTGACCTGAAAAAATGCGAGTTGGCACCAAAGAGTTAGTACAGATTAACGGTAGTAATTCTAGAGATGTATAAAGCATTGAGCTCAAATAATAACTGAATTGAACATGTTTAGATGACAATAACTAGCCCTAGTTCGAAGATGGTTTTGTCTAGCCTCTAATTTGGAGCTTGATTGACCTGCACTAGATCGAACTAATACTGAAAAGGAATTAGAACAAAATAATCTTAAAAGTGAAATCTTAAAACTGCCCCTGGAGTTGGCCAAATTACAGGTCGCCGATATTTCATATTTCGATCAATAGATAGTGAAATCTCTCTGATTGGTCCTCCTAAACTAGAATTTCTAAAATTCCATTTCCTGTCAAATGTTGAGTCTCGCATCGTTATAGTTTCGTAATTTTTTATGTTTCTATACTAAAATAACAAAATTTGAAGATAATGCCACGGCGGATGTAATGCTGAATTGGGAAGCATAGTTGGCAGATGATGTCCTCATGAACTTACTAATATGTTACCACCACGGCACCCCTCTTATCTTAAAATGGTGGAACTCGTCCGCTTTTATGGTGTATGTAACTATGTAAGAAAAAACAATGTTTCTACTTTACTTGAAGTTGTATCTGAAAGTTTCATTAATCTCATTAGCTACTATGTTAAGTGCGGGCTGTGCAGTTTTCTCCGTCAGAATGCGGGCTGTGCAGTTTTCTCCGTCAGAATGAAAAGGTCGACAGATTTAAGCTTCGTGGATGGATACAAGTCGGCCAACTCCCAGGATTGAAGACCATCAACGTCTTGCTTAGCTCAACCGAGGGATGCACAGTAGATTTTGAGCTACACTTTCAGCTTCAGTTTAACCTCATCACTGAGGTCGCGTACAAAGTTAGAATCTGTTTCACAGCTACAGAGTCAAAAATGAGTTTCAATAATGTCTGGATCATAAAAACAAAGTGGATGGAATTTTTCAAGCTCAGTTTTGAGATGGCAGTAAAGTATTCACCCAATTTACATCTCTTCTTTCAGTGGTGTGAACACCTACCAACTACTTTCAGCACACTCTGTTTACTTTGCTCTATAACAAGTTTACATGGAAAAATTATTGAAAAAAAAAATTACATGCAAAACAAACACAGCCTTCAATCTCACATATGAAAAAAAATCAGTGTATGTGAAACAATCAAGTTATTATTTGGGTCGATCACTACAAAATTTGGTGAAGAACCAGTTCTTCATCTAAACAGAGACTTCAAACAAGAAAAGGAAGGAGAAGAAGAAAATTCATCCAGAGTATACTATCTCCTGCTCTTTTTTGTCTTCAACCTCTTAATAGCCATGAAAGTAACAGCAGCTGATAGAGAATACCTGTAGGCAAACAAATTTCTAATAAGTAACAAAGCTGACTGCAAATTCTCGTTCATATGTACGAGCCTTTAAGTCTAAGCAAATATGAGTATATATTTTTGCATATAGTGCTCATTTCCCTATTTGTAGCTCATATATTTGCTAAATTACATTGACATGGATACGTGTGTTCATATCCAAGACAGATACAAAGTGTTTGACATGGCGGAAAATATCAAAATTGAGATATATCACATACTATATGTGTATGGACACATGGATACGTATATGACACGGATTATTTTTCAATATGGAGTGTCCATGTAACATAGTCAAGTGAGCGGAGCGAACGTTCTGGGCCGAGGGGGGTATGTGGACAAAATGTGATTTGGTTGGTTTATGTCTGTCCTCATCTCTTCTCTTCGTCCCTCTCCCTCTCCGCTCACACTCCCACTGCTACGCAGTATACTAGTATATTTGGGAACAATAACATTTTACAACCTTGCCTCCACATGCTGAGGGGGCGGGGGGGGGGGGGGGGTGTAAAACAAGTATTTACGCAATTATGCACAACATTGAGTTGAAGAGGAGGTTCGCATACCATGTCAATGTATAATTTAGATGATCCTGTGGCATAACCGAACTGCGAATCAAAGTATTGACATCCTTTGGGAGGGGGTAAGGTTTACGTGGATCAACATCTTCATTGATATCTTCAATATAAACAATAGTTTCTGGCAATTTCGCAGCCCGCGCAATCATAGGGACATTAACATAGAACCACTGGCCGGACCTTGGGTCATTTGCTGGAACAAAGATACTTGGATTTTCACTCCCACGAACTACACCAATAACTTTTACCGGAGTGATTGCAGGACCTTGAACCTGTAGGTTTAACAACCAAGGTAGATTTAGAACCTCAAAGCCTTACTGAACGTTTCAACAAATAAGCTACATCATTGAATAAGTATAAAACCTTTGTGGTTTTACGCTTTTTTGACCAAAACTTCCACCAAGTGCTTCCTTCGTTTTCTTCAGCAGTGGGGGATTTATGGGTTGTATCTTGCTCCTTAGCTAGTGAATTCTCCAGATACTTGTCTCGCCAGCTGCGCGGGACCCATCCTCTATTCACCAGAACTGGTTCCTGCACACTGACTAAAGATTCGTTAATAAATTGACATCTGAAGAAGAATGGAATCTCAATGGTATCCAACACGAGCCAAATATGGAGGAAACATAAAGATCAGAGGAAGTTAGCTTTTCCAACACTTTTTCTTCCGTGAAAACATTGCCGTTACTATCAACCTAAATAAAATCGATGAATAGCTATTGAAATGTTGCTACATTAATAATACAGGTAAAGCCAAGATATTTCTTATGGGCAAACCACTTATTTACCTCTCCGGATTCTCTGATATGGGCATGAGCGGCGTGATAATGTAGTACCCATTTTCAGTCACTCCTGATATGCTTCTAGAACGCGGACCCACATAAATCGACTTACTCTCATCAAAAACCCCTTTGCATAACACCCTCCTAAATTCTAATGAACCCAGATCTCCAGTAAGAGAAGAAGATATGCTATTATAGCTAAGAGGCTCCAGTTCCAACCTACTTCTTCTATATTCCAGCATTTCAACCTAACCATCACAAAGCTAGAATAAGAATGTAAGCAAACCAACATATCTATCTGCAAAAAACCGCAATAAATATAAATAATAAAAATAAATAACAGCAGAAATTTTGCTTTTACAAAATAAAAGGGCCCTTCAGATGATCAGTTATGGAAACGAAAAAAGAAAGACAAAAAATTGAAAGGTTTCAATAAGAACACTGTAATAATTTTAAGAGGATAACAACAAAAAATTAACCTATAAAAGAAAATATGAGAACAATTTTATTAGTATTGTAGCAGTGGGGAGTAACATACATATCTTTCCAGACAATGCTGTTCAAAATGTCTGATCTGGAAAATTTAGACATGCAAAGAATGCCTATAATATCAACACAAGCTACAAAGACACAAATATAACCAAGATTACCTTGTCTTGCCTCCTTAAAATTTGCCAAGTTCCAAGTCCAAACGAGATAGCTCCAGGAAGAAAAAGTAACCATCTTGACCATTTCGCTCTCTCTTTCCCTGATTTTTTCAACAAAAAAACCATTAAAGTTCTTCAAAACAAAAATCAAACATTAAATAACTATGAACAGGCTTAACAGTAATGAACATTGATTCAAACAAACGCAATAGGAAGAGAGATAGAGACCTTGAGCTTCAGAAGATGAAGGAAATGGTGACTCTACAACTGTTGAGAGAGACCTTTCATTGGTGGCGAACGAAGACGAGAAAGAAAAACCAGCTTGAGCTGTTCTGTGGTTTTGATTTGTAAAGAAGGAAGAAGTGTGGCGCTCTAGGACTTTGGAGATAGAAGAAATTGCAAATTTTGAAGAAGGTGACATTTGAGATTGTTTCCAGTGCAAGCACAAGTCAATGGGCTACACAACTGGGGCAAAGGAGGTAAGGGAAATAAATTGTACAGTTAAACACATTCCACCTCCACCAAACAAAAAATTGAGAACAAGCCAACCTGCAACACATACAAACAATAAAAAAAACATACTGAGATTGAACCAAGCTGTAAATATAGTCATACTGAAGTAATATACATTTCAAACACATCAAAGAAAACCAATTCGGAATCTCATAATTTCATAACTATTGTCAAACTACCTATACAAAATGAAGATGCCACTTAGGCATTTCATCAAACATGTAAGAGGCATGGGAAAACGTAAGATGAACAATTAACAACAAAAAAAAATATACTTCTAATCATTTACCATTCCTCTAAATGACTACTACAAGTAACATAAAGAGACCTCTACACCATAATAGTCATTTGAATCAAGCAAAAAAGACTTCCTACATTAAGCAGAATGAGTATTATTAGTCGATATATAAATGAGGACTGATATTAAAATTCTGAACTAACCTTCGCTGGTGCCTCGTCGCAAAATAAAGGAGGGGGTGTAGTAGATGTTGCAGGGTCATTTCCATTGCCCAGCCTAGACTCTGAATGGGCTGGTACAGACCCAGGCCCAGGCCCGAAGTGTGATTGGCTCCAATTGGTTAATTTAGGGTGGATCCAATAACGGCCCTTGTTGAATCTTTCTGCATTTTGTGCGAAACTTGCGGAGTTGAGGTTGTTTCTACTTATACATAATGCCATAGTTTACATGGACGGCACTGGATAAGCAAATATTACGCGCCCATAACCAAACAGAGGTCGACCCTTTAAAATTCCCTTAGAGTGTGTTTGGCAACCGAGACTGGAAACTAATTAGGATAGAATTTGATTCCAACTTACAAAATGTGTATTTGGCAAACGTTCAGAAATCATCGGAATTCAATTCCTACTTCAATTAATGTGTTTGGTTGCCGTATATAATCCTCTAAGAGACTCCAATTTTTAGTTTATTTTCCCATTTTTGGATTAGAAATAAAAAACCGATTCCCATAGTCTAGGATTCCTTTGGATTAACAGGGGTCTGTCAAAGACTTAATAAAAGGAATTGGAGTCCGTTTAGAGATGTCTCCAAATAGGGCAAAAGTGAGTGGTCCACCAAGAATTCCAGTTAATTCCACTCTTCAAGTCCGATTCCTGGTAAACAAACGCACCCTTAGCTTCCACGATATATAATGAATCCACGCAACAAGGAAGTCCTAAAACCAGATAAGCCGAGCATTAACGATCAAGAGTGATTTTTTGCTCCTAGGTTGGTTCCTCAAAGCGCTCCAAGGGAATTTTGAGCCATACACGTCTCATCTTTTTCACAAAAAATAGAAGGAAGTTACAACCGTCACAAAATCTTCAAAATTCCCAATTTTATTAGTTTGTCCCTCATAAAGAAATTAAAAAAAATATGTAAAGTGGAATAAACCAACAAACGTGTGTATTTCTTCTTCATTTTCTTCCAGCAAAAACATGTTAATAACAATAATATCATCTTCTTGTTAGCTTGTTCTTAATGCATCCATCGTGTTTTTTATATTTTGATTCCTATTTTTTGTTTTGTTTCGGTTTCCTTTTTATTTCCTTTTTATTTACAAACTAAGTAAAATCTGGAATTTTGTGTGTAGAAAAAATGAAACGTGTGTGGCTGATAATTCCCTTGGAGCGCTTGGAGGAACCAACGCTGGGAGCAAAAAACCACTCAACGATCAAAAGGAAGAATTATAGTAGAGGAACACAAAAGCGTTTCTATTATCATCCCACAAAAGCATTAGCACCAGCCACCAGGTATGTATTCCAGAATCTAAACACATATATAACAAACCAAAAGAATGACGATATTTATTCTTTTACAATTTTGTTAAATGAACGTTAGAAACAATGAGCAAGTTCACATCATGTTTCCATTTCCCTCCTTGCTCGTATTCTCGCCTCTTCCTCGGCTTTTGTCCAAGCAGCCTGATCATTACAACATAGAAAAACAGTCACAGTTAAGCCATCTTGATGAGATTACTACTTATGATCAATTCGATCCCAGCAAAGCATGCTAAAATATTGTGGGAGGTCGTTGATAAAACTATAACAAAACCAGAATACTAAAATACAAAAAGATCTTACCTTATCTCGTTCAAGTCTTGAAAGATGTGGTCGCACTGAACTCCCTAGACTCAAGCCACCCCATGCTTCTTGCAACTCTCTCTCCCTTGCTTCTCGTCGAGTTTTTGAGTGTTTAATTTCATCTACAGGTTGCTTAACCAAGCCTAACTTCTCCTTCTCAAGTTGTGATTGATGTTTAACCAAGATTTGATCCAAACTGTCAGTGCAATTCTTAGTAGAATCTGTATCCCTAAGTTCCTTCACTTCTTCCTTCGAACTACGTTCCATTTTTTCCTTCTCAAGTCTGGAGACATGCTTTACCAGGACTTTGTCCAAACTATCACAATGTGAGCCATTATTAGTATACTCATGTCTCAGTTTGTTGCTCAGATTTCCATAGCCCATTCCTAAAGCTAATGCTTGCTTTTTCTCTTTCTCCAACCTGTGAACAGGTTTGACTAGAATTTTATCAAGGCTGCTTTCAGACTCGCTCCTTGCATTTCCATCTTGAAATGAAAATGCTTTCATTGTTTCCAGTTTTGCTCTTTCAATTCGCGACATGGGTCTAATGGTCACGGAGCTCTTCTCTGACCAATCACTAGAATTATGTTCTATAGAGAATGTGGTACTACCGTGGTTTTCTGGGTGCATCTTTTCCACCACCTCTCTAATTGTTCCACACAAAGCATCATTAACTTGTTTGTTCGGGCCTATGTTCTCCTTCCCCACTTCAGATGACGAATCGCCCGTGTCATGGAGGTCTGCAACAGCAGGAGAAGATACTGCAGTGCTATCAGAGTTTGGTTTACTTTTTCTTTCGATGAGGTCGTTCTTTCTACTGTTCTTGGCTTCTTGGACTTCCCTTTCAAGTCTGGACACATGCTTCACAAGAAACTTATCTAAACTTGGAAGACCTGACACATCACGTTGTGTTTTTCCTAACTGCTTCGACTTCATTTCAAATTCTCTTCCTGATGTCTTCTTCGCAACTTCAATCTCCTTTTCCAGCTTTGAGACGTGTTTTAAAAGAACATTTCCCAAATCTGGAACAGCCTCAGACGTTGTGACATTACTGCTCATACTATCCAGTCTACTCTCAGAACCTTCAAGATTCTCTTCCACACTTCCTCCTTGGGCATGATTCTTTCTTCTATTCTTGGCTTCTTGCACCTCTATTTCAAGTTTAGACATGTGCTTCACCAAAAACTTGTCTAGACTTGGGAGTTCTTGCACAACTTGTTTTCTTCTGGCCGGCCCAATCTTTGAGTGATCCATACTAAAGCGTCTGGCTGTTCCACCTCCCAGTAACGAACAGCTTTTAAATGGAATTAATGCCAGACTCTGAACCATGGTGTTTAAGTGTTTTCTACTTCAAGGAGAGCAGCATTTAAGCCACAAGTTGCAACAATAGTTGCGAGAGAAGCAAGTTCATCTTCTTGCAAACATTTAAGCCTTTCAAGCATAACATCAACAAGCTTAGTAGATTTTACACAAGGGAACTGCCTGTCCTGCGACTTCCTTCTACTCTCTGCATCCGCCATCTCTCCTTGAGATTCCGTACCGGTTTCTAATTCACAACTTGAAGAAAAATCTGATACTTCCTCATTAGATTCATTTGTATCTGGATTCTGACTACTGATTCTCCGTAGTAAATCTCTGTGTTCATCTTCATTTAAAGAAGAAGAGCAGCTTGCAAGACGGAGGAATGCAACCTTAACTGCTGCTGCAACTTCTTTATCCACCTCAAATGCAGTTTCAAAAGACGCTGTGACAGTGTGAGTAGTAGAACCTCCCATGCTAACAGAGGAGGATTCTACTTCACATGGCTTCCTTGGGCAATCTGGTGTATCATACATGATCACTCCCAGTGCAGCTGCTGCTTCAAAAGCTTCAGCGACATTTTTCTCTGCTTCCAGCAACAAGGCTTCAGCTGTTTTGCTTTGGATCCTGTGGAAAAATTATTTCAAGGAGAAACAAAGGAAACATACAAGTTAATCTTACACTTTGTGTAGAATTAAACCTGGCAGCTCTAAGGATTCGACACCAAGATGCTTCCACCATTGCAGCTTTACGAGCTTCCATGGCTGTGCATGCTGCTTCGCTAGCTGCTATTTTTTCTCTCAACACTCTTGAGTAATGAGGATTTGAATCACCCAAAGTTTCATCAAGAGTTGAAGTCATGCCACCAACTTCCTGTCAACACGTAACAAAGATTCACCTCTAGTGGTTAGTCATATGGAATCGAAGAAATAAATAGCAAGCAAGGTGCATGGTATTATGGTAACCAGAGATACGAGATTTTGCACACATTCTTACTAAATTTAGAAGTTACAACGTATAGAAAAAGGATAAGAGAAACGAAAATATAACACTACCTGCAAAAGCCTTATTTTCCTCTTCAAGTAAGAGTCCACTTTTTTCCGAGGGAACCAGTTAAGAGGAGATGAACTTTTTCGGTGTGGCTTCTTCATTTGTGAATAAGATTTGTTGACAGCAGTATGGGCTGATAAGCCAGTTCCTTTTGATACTTTGTTCTGCATAAAAGGAAGAAGGCATTCCGAAAGAAATTCTTAGCAAGAATATACCATTCTGACTGAAGCAAATCATAGCAGTATAGCACCATGAAGAACCGGTTTTCACTGTTACTTCCAAAATTTCATGTACCTTGCTAGATTCTGAAAAGTGCATCTAATACAGCATTTTGCGCATGCCTTGGATAAGTTAATACTACTTGCAGCTTATTTAGTCTCTCTAGCTTTACCACCAGAAATATAATTACTTACATCGACCTCACCATTATCACTTTTGTCCCAGCGTAAAATCTTAATTTGTGTGCCTAAAGATTAGTCAGGGGCGAATTTAGTTCATACTGCATTGTACATTTTATCATACTCTGTTGTCCCAGCATAATAATAACTGCATGAACCAAAAAGTTATGACCCGTCATATTAGAAAGCCAATGTTGGAGATAATTGTACCGATCTAATACTAGAAAACTCGATTTCCCGCGAAATTATAGTGGCATAAACCCTGGGGATAAACATACTTGTATGATGTTTGAGCATGTAGTTCACAGTGTAAACTTCAGAGGACTAGAATCAAACAAGTACTATTCAATCATTCCGAATCCTAATAAATAAATAAAAAAAACACGAATTGATTCGAATCAAGAATCGAGTTAAGAGAATAATACAATTTACCTTTCCAAATTTGGAAGAATAACTGAACGTTGGAGAGTCTTTGGAATCTCCGTCTTTCTTCTCTAAATCAACAACAGTTGCCTCGTTTTTATGCTTTTCCAACACAGTAATGCAACCTATATCTAAACAGCCTAAATCCATGGATTATATAAATTCAAGAAACCTGGTTCTTGTTTTCTGAAGAAGAAGAAAATAAGACGAGAGATTTGACGAGTTTGCCAAGTATAAGAAATGAGAGTATGTTAAAGAAGAAGAAGAAGAAGAAGAAGAAGAGTGAAGAGAAAAGAGATGTTTTTTTTTTTGAAGTTTTTTGATGATGTCTGATAATGAAGATTCTTTTTCAAAAGGAAACTATCCGTTACATTGCGGCCGTCTCCAACGTTCCTATTTATTGTATCTGCTGCATCCAGTTTCATCATATTGGATGCAGCGGCAATTACATATGGAAATTATTCTAATTTTCAATCGAAATTCAAAAACTTCCGACATTTAAGGAAGCCTGTGTTGAATACTTGAATGATGTCTATATTGCAATGAGGTTATGATTGTATTTTGGTGATTGTTGGATATATTTCTCCTTTTCATTTTCGTTTCGATATACATTTAACTATTAGTTATTTGTGGCATGTTACATATGGAAAAGGAAAATCTTATTCGGAATTATCACCCGATTAGTTTCTGATTAATCATTATGCACTCCTTAACGCTTCAAGTGCATAGCTATGAAACCAACTACATGAAAATATCAAGCCATTGTTACCAAGTAAAGAGACAACATTTGTGATGTGCTTATAGAGTGGGGGCTTGTAGTCATCAACCAAATATATTCAATAATTAAGACCTAAACTCATATATTTTATTCAAGTCTTAGCCGTCATAGAGAGTTGTATTGCTGTTCTAGTAGAATAGATTATTGTAGTGTATATTAGTCTATTTCTATCATTGAATCTTGTGAGTAGAGACTTCTGTAAAGCCTTTTACACCATTTGAGGGAGCAAAATCTTTTCTTAAGGATAGTGTTTTCACACGCCTTACAGTCTGTTTTTCCACACAATATTCACAACACAATATTGTTAGACTATCAAACCCTTATTGATATTTTGAAACATAGAGGAACAATATATTTTTAGGAAACAATTATATAGCTCATGATATCTACTTGTTACTATCTCAACTGGTTGAGTAACTTTGAATTTTGTCGCCCATAGTTTAGCCTTTGTTGAGTTGTCATGGAGTCTGCAATCTTCTAATCTTAGTGAGTTGACCCTTTTATTAGGGGGTTAACTCCCTATGCACATGCGTGTAGGGGTGTAGTCCCAAACCCCCATGTGCCCATGTCGTATATATTTAGTTAACACACGGATTAAAAGCCAAATTTAACCAAACACCTATCTCTTCGTTGGTGCTGGACAAAAATAGTCACACGCACATAGCTATCCCTCGAAGATTTATGGTGCCATTACATTCGTTGAATCTGAATAAAGTTATGGTCGAGCTCTTCCTGTACGAAGTTGGGAATAAAGAATAAAGACTAAGATCCCTTCACGTTATCCTCCATTCAAATTGTCAAAAGAGAGAGACCCAAACGTGCAGCTTTGAGAATGTATCCAAAGGTAAGACAGTAAAATACGTAAATGCATATATTATCATACTAAATGTAAACTTTAATATTTACGTAAACACGTATATACCGACTATATACAACCCATTAGGTCAATTGACACAACAAACAATCAGAAAGACAATGAAAAAGCCTCCAATCTTCAAGCACACTCAGTCATACGGGAACAGAAAGCAGTTCAAATTCCCATCGGATTAAAGAATAAGCAGCGGCCAGAGGAATTGCTTGCCTATCTGTTTTCTCCTGAAATTTCAAGATAAACAAGTCGAATTGAATAACTAATCTCGGTAGCCTGTCCAAAATAGTTTACAACCAAAACAAAACAAGAAGGGCACCAATATGATACAGCCCCCGCCTCTGTTTCCTCTTAACTCTATGTATGGAACAGCCGCAGTGAAACGGGCACAGTAACAAGTGTTTCCCCGCAGCTTGATATGGCTTATTGACAAGCAGATGTTGAACAAGTTATTTTCATCTAGGCTCTCTTACTACTAGTAGATCTCTCTACAAAATCATGGATTAAAGAAGTGTAACTCTCCACAAAAAGTAAAAAAAAAATGCAACTAGTTCTTGCTATACTTTCACAAAATGTACTTTCATATAACTATTTTTTAGTGGTACTTATGGACGACACAACAACCAGATTTGAACCACAATCCCTGCAACTGTTTGCTTTACGTAGGGCTGAAACATAGCGAGAAGAAAAAACATAACACTTGGGTGAAACCAGCAAGGCAAAGAGATGAAAAGGCTAAAGCAAAAAAATCTAACCCGACATAGATTTCTAGGCCAAAAACCTAAACCCTTACCATAATCGAAGCTAAATCTGAAATCCAAACTATCTAGGTTCCGTGGATTCAGTACCCCCTCTTATATTTTCATAATAGCAGAAATAGACATGAAAAACATAACTTAGCACCAGTGAGTGATACGGTTAAGAGTGAAAAGGAGGGGGGAATCCCACTAGTTCCCCATGTTGCTAAAGAGACATGAAAAGCAGAAGGCAGTATCAGTGAGTGATACAAGTAAGAGTAATAAAGCTTAAGAAGCCACTCCTTGAAATATATGACTAGTCCTACGAGTTGTTGAAAATTGATAGACATTGAAACTAATTATGACAAGACAGGAAGATGATTCTAGCAGCGTGTCTTTAAAAGCACAACTATAAAAATTAAACTTAAAACATTGAGCTTGATATTGTTGAATGTGTTTCTAGAAGACCAGAGTTACAGCTACATACATGGGTAAATTTTCGCATAGGCGTCCAAATCTTCACAGAAATTTTACTGTATGTTCTGGACAATAAAGTGTTATTAAGTGGTCGGGAATAGCACACGAGTTCAATCTTTTTCTAAAAAAAAACTAAACTAATCTAGTGTGATTGCTATCGTGCAATTAGCATAGCCCTATACAAAATCTATGCCGCGAGCCATAAAGAAATTTAATTTACACTATACCCTGATCACAAGGAGTTTGCGTCACTGCCTTCACCAAGTGACTGAAATCCTGGTTTTCTGCTACACAGCCAAGGGGAATAGATGAAAAACCAAGAGAAGGAAATAGTTAGAGATCGGCCATTTCAAAGTTCACCCAAATGCAAAAGTTTGACATTTAGCAGATACCTTTCATTTTGGAAACTTGATAGATGGCGTATAGATAAGCTTTCATGGTCTTCTATTCTGGACCCTCCTGCGTCTGGATCAACATTGCTTTTGTCATCTTCATGGGTACCCTGTAATACGAATAACACCCAAGTGAACACCAAAATATCCCAACAGAGTATCCACAGGAGGTCGTGAAGACAATAATAGTGAGCATATCCAAGAAGTGTAACTTACTTCAGGGTTTTCTCCCATCCAGCCAGGGATGCCACCAGAAAGGAGATTGACGTACTCTTCCATAGCCACCTCCGGAGTCATGTTTCCCAGCCGCTGCCAAGCATTCCTGCACAATGTAATAATTGCCCACTGTCACTTACACACAGCAGCTCTATATCCTGTTATTATAACTAGCAATCAAACTACACCCTGGCATTCAGCTATAGGTCGTCCCCTAGGTGAGTGTTTGTAAACCTATATGTTTCTTGCTCAATAATTTTTGAATCCCAGATAACAGTGGCGGGAGTTTACTCCTATAATTAAAAAAATTCCTTCTTCTAAATGATATTAATATAGGTGTACTGAAAGTTGTATATTTGTCTATTTGATTAAGGGGACACAAAAAGTAGAAAAAGCTGGTATCTATCTCAAACTTCATATTGGACTTAAAGGTTGCGATGGATCAATCTGGAAAGGAAATGTAGACAACTTAGATAAAACAGAAGAGTTTACCTTCATTTGCAACTATACCATTGTACACAGGTAATTTAGTCTAGATTGAATTTTCATGTAATTCTTCCCGCAAGAATAAATAAATACTATTAGAGCACAACAATTATTATGTGTATTAGCCGAATAGAAAGTCAAGCCCATGTAACTATCTATATTAATTTTCATGTAGTTATTTATGGTGACTATTTTAGATGGCACCTGCTATTTATGGTAACTATGTTATAGGAGTCTGAGCATTAAAGACTAGGATTCTGATATGTGTGGATGATGAGTGGATCATGTGTACTTCTATGTGTGTTTTCTTTTCCAATGTACTTTTCTTCCTTTATTGTGAAATTGGTTTTGCTTTGTGTCTTCACATGTTCCTATCTTTCTTTGCAAACTCATCACTCAGCATTATCACAATCCACAATCATAGAAAAAAACTACATAGCAAGTAAGTAAACAACTAAAATTTAAAAGATAGCAAAGAAAAATTTAATACCACTTCGTTCGAGCTGAAACCTTCAATGCTAAAGGCGGTGACTCACGACAAGGTCCTTCCATGGCAACCTTATGAAGCCCATAGAGTTTCATCAACACATCATTACCAAGTTTCGATAATTCCTCAACATTGTCACTACAATTAACAAATCTCGAAGCAGCACCGAAAAGTTTAGCCACATCACTCTTCTCTATTCCCTCCCAATCATCATCCTCACTAAACATCTCCTCATTCTCTTCATATTCCCATCTTTTATTTACTTCATGTTCAATCACTTCATCCTTTACACTGACATCACAATCTTTCTCCTTTTCATGAATTTGTTTTACTTCTTTCAATCTATTTTTTTTAACTTTCTTTATATACCCAACTTCAATCAATGGAACATCTCCTGATTCATAAACCAACTCTTCCTCTTCTTCATCATCATCAACAATCTTATCACTTTCCTCAACTTGTTTATCCACACTTTCCAAACCTTGATTCATCAATCTATTATCTTCTTTAGTGATTTCTTCTTTATGTTCGTTTTCACCGACAGATGACATAGAAACAAGTTTGGCAAATAGAAAAGCTAAAACAAGTGAAAGTGATGCAGTGAAAAAAAGTTCCATTAACAGCTCCATCCTCTTTTCTTCAGTGCAAGTTTTTTTTTTTTTTCAGAAGAGAATTTTGAAGAGGAGAGGAATTGAGGAAGGCATATTCTTATAGTATAATTATACAATCTGCTGGTCCCCGAAATAGATTAGGAGATGACGTGGATGATGTTATCACCACTGATGTGATTATATCGTACTGTTTTTGTTTTTATGGGGCCCCTATGGTTGCTGGATGAGATAATAAAGTGGAGGTGCTTTTTGGGGCCCACCAAAAGAGAAAAGACGGATTTGTTTGGGGCTTTATCTGGGTGAGTGAGTCCAGGTACCTAATTGACGTAGGTTTGTACTCATTTCTTTGGGTCTGAGACACTGGGGGTGAAGGCAAAGTATGTTTGTTTGTCGCTCGTAGCAGACTGTTTTTATTTTTATGACCTTTTGGCGGTTTGTAGGATAAGTACAGTTCTTCTAATGGAAGGTTTTTTTTTTTTTTTTTGATGAAATCTAATGGAAATCTATTATTGCTCTTACCTAACTTCTAAATCGATCACTTGGTCACCCTGCAGACTTCTTTGGAATTTCGGCCTAGCTTATTTTATGTAGGTTTGTACTTTTGTACTACTAGTAACTGTAGCATTTATTTCCTTCTTTTTGTTGAGGTATCTATTTGGATCTTTAGAGTATTTATAGGTGGTAATAGTATTTACTTCAAATTTGAAGAAGGCGAAATTTGAAAAAATTTGATGCAAATTTTGACTAATTTTAGGTGGTTGCAAATATCAACCCACACTCACCATTAGTAATGTCGCGCGCCAGTACTACTATTGTGCGAGGTTGGAAAAAGTGGGAAAAAAATATCCACACGACATTTCCAATGTAGCGTCCAAATTGAAAAAGTAAAAAAAAAAAATCACGCAACATTAGGAGTGGCGCACGACATTACTATTGTTGCTCCACATCCGCATCCGAAATTCCAAATTTGCGAACAAGAATGCAGCTACACAGGTGATGCGACCGAATTTGGTTTTATCTAGAGTTAGATTTCTGTAAAATTCCAAATTTTATAAGCAAATTTGAAGAATTTGGAAAGTGATATTACCACCTAGAGATGCTCTTAGAACATAGCAAGGTCAATTAACATAAAATTTTTTATCGGTCTAATGTAATAATAAGTTCCGATTTTGTAGACCAGTCAACATCTATATCTTAATATTAAAGCTCCCACACATGGTATTTTTTGAGTTGTATTAAAATTCTACATCATCATTTCCTATTAAAACAGAAATTCCTCTCCTATTTTTTTAGGCACTTATAATTAAAACATAAATCATTCTCCTATTAAAACGAAAATTCTTCATCTATTAGAAGAAAAAAATTCTAACACATCTGATTAAAACATAAATCATTCTCTTATTAAAACGGTATCTCACCTCCAGTTAAAAAATGAAATTTAAAAACTTAATTAAAATAATTTGTTGAGAAATTAAAACGAGTTAACGACGAATACATGAATCATGGTTTGTTAGGATATATATATATATACACACACACAATTGTTGAACAAGTTTTTAAAAGAGCCGGTGCGTATGTACGGGTCTACTTTATAGTATCTTAATATTAAAGCTCCTACAAGGGGCATTTTTCAAGCTCTATTAAAATTCCACGTCATCTTCTATTAAAACGAGAGTTCCTCTCCTATTTGAAAAACATGAATTTATCTTCTATTATAACGGGAATTCTTCTCCTATTAAAACAAATTCTAACACTTTTAATTAAAGAGGAAATCTTTCTCCTGTTAAAATGAGAATTCCTCCCCTATTGAAAATTAAACAAAAATCTATAATATCTAATTAAAACGGGAATTATTCTCCTATTAAAACATAATCTCTCTCCCAATTGAAAAAACGGGTTTTTAAAACCTACTAAAATGAGAATTCTTCCCCTATTGAAAATTAAGTTAAAATCTATAATATCTAATTAAAACGGGAATCATTCTCCTATTAAAACATAATCTCTCTCCCAATTGAAAAATCGGATTTTTAAAACATAATTTAAAATAATTTGTTAGAAAATTAAAACGGATTGGTGACTAAAACGGCAATCCCAATTTTCTAAAAAAAATATAAGTGTTTCAAAAGAGCCGGTGCGTATGCACGGGCCTACAAGCTAGTATATTTTTGTATCAGTCTAATGTAATAATATGTTCCGATTTTGCCGAACAATATATCTGAAATTATAATGTAATTAGAATTGTTTTAACGTAACTCCACTCATGTCAGCCCATTTAAAGTAGACGATAAACTTATATTAATTAATCAATATACAGTTACAAACAAACTATTTAAAATCATTTATCGAAAAAAAAAAACTATTTAAAATCATTATAATTGGTGTACATTGTACATGTAATAATATAGATTGAATGTTTTTTTTCTGAATTCCATCCGAATTACCTGATTTTCGAAATTTCTGAATTTTGCCTAAAATTCTGATTTTTCAATTTCGGAAAAAATATTACCATTCCGAAAAAATCGGGTCGGATCTGCATGGAATATTAAGTTTCAAAAAATTCCAGAATAAATTCCGAAAGCCCATAATCTAATTTGATCTAGCCGAAACACACCCCTAAATCTGCCAATAGAACACAAGGGGGAAGAGGGATTTTCCCTAGTCAAGTGGAGAGCTACCAAGATATCTGTATATTTTTAAGTATGAATACCGGCATGGGAATATGAGGTCTAAGTATCTAACAAGGATTCTTGCGTTTGGAGGGGTAGCTCAGTGCTACGTCTTTCACAAATAGCACTACAGTTCCTTGACAATTCTCGGGACTTAATTATGCGCACATGAATTGAGGCATTGAAAACTATAAACAAAGTGACAATCCATGATTAAAATGAGGATCATATGGTCTCAAGGCCTAATTTACGAGGTAAGTGTAACCACAATACCACATGACCACATCCATTGGAGAACTGGATAGACATACAACCCTCATGCTTGGGTGGACAAGTGCTACCCTCTAGAACTTTAGCAAAAAAAAAAAACGTGCTACCCTCTAGAAGAAAAGTGCTAGCCACTGAGTTGGAAGTTGCGATATTGGCTGCCCAACCCGTAACTGAAAGGGCCGGGCAATTACTTTTGCAAAATAAGTTGAAAAAATAGTTTCTAGACTAGGAGGCGTTTGGATTCTATTTATTTATTGCTAAAAAATATTTATTAGTGAAAAATATTTTTTGAAAAAATAAATGCATTTAGTCTCTATTTAAAAAAAAATAGTTTTTCATCCAAAAAATACTTTTTAATCTCAAAAACTAGTTTTATGATAATTAGGTAAAACTTGTTTTTCAAGTTTAAAAACTATTTTTCTTTTAAGAGAAACACTTTGGGCGCTAGGTAAATGAATTGTCCAGATGTTTTAGACTTTAGTATTTTACTAGTTTTTGAACCCGTTCAACGAACGGAGACCGTTTTCATATAATTGATTTGATTTTTTTTTTAATATTTTTTAAATTATTCTATATCAAAAAGTTTTAACTATTCGTAGAAAGGGCATTAAGGCATAATAATATAGTATTAATAATAATAAAAAAATAGCTCAACAAACATAATTAATTTGATTTATGACCAAACCACTGACAAATCCTAAAATTTAAAAGTAGAATCTATTTTTCTTTCATGCACAAATCAAAATTGGAAAAGTCATTGAACTCAAAATTTAACTGTTGACACTTTTTAATTGATTATATTTTGACAACCAATCATTTTTTTTCCCTAATTTACACTTTGATTCATAGGTGGAACATGTTCAGTTTACATTTTGTGAAAAAAAAAAAAATTTATATTTTTAAATTACTTACTTAAATTATATAAATCGACACTCTTCACAGAACAGGGACCGTTTTCATAAAATTGATTTTTTTTTAATTCTTTTTGAATTATTATGTACCAAAAAGTTTTAGCTATAAAATATTGTAATAATTCAAATTTTGATGAAAAGACAAATACTACAACCCTACGTGGGCTATAGTATTAATAAAAGAAACAATAGCTCAACAAACATAATTAATTTTTCATATAATTGATTTGATTTTTTTTTAATATTTTTTGAATTATTATGTACCAAATTTTTTTAACTATAGAATATTGTAATAATTCAAATTTTGATGAAAACACAAATACCACAACATAGTATTAATAAATGAAAAAACAGTTCAACAAACATAATTAATTTGATTTATGACCGAACCATTGACAAATCCTAGAATTTAGAAGTAGAATCCGACTTTAAAACTTGCGCAGCATGTAATACCATCGATCTTTTTTAAAGGTTATGTATAACTTCTAAAAAAAAATATATATTTTTTAACTCGTAAGAGCATAGTCAATTAGTAATTAGCAACATTTAAGTACCTAATTTTTTTAAAATTTGAACATTGTAAGAGACAATGACGTCAAGTAATTCCATAACAAATAGCATAGACTCATATAAGAAAGAAAATTAAAACACATAATGATCACCTAAGCTATATTGATAAGGTAAAACAACGAATGGAGACCGTTTTTATATATATTTTTTCATTTTATTATTATGTATAAAAAATCTTACTTTCAAACTATATTTAAACTCATATAGTAAATTAATTGATCAAAATTCCCAACGCCAATTATTTGCCAGATTTCGTTCTAGACTTCAAACAATAAGAAAAAATGATAAGCAATAAAGAATTATGCAAGACATTTATGCTTTAAGAGAGGAAGCTCTTGAGTCCATCCACACTATAACAGTTGCTAATGATAAGCAATATAGCAGTTAACTACTAAATAATTAAGCTCAGTATAAACTAAGAAAGTACTCTCACTGATCTACCTATAACTTCAGGATATTATATACAATATAGACATAATTTTGTATGACTCTTTACCTTTAATATGGGAAGCAATACTACCATTGGACATGTATAGGTGAACCAAAAGCTTTTGATGTTTGGCAATCCGATATTATCGTAGAAGGTACACACCCATTTGTATATAATTTCCCATCCATTAGATTTTAACATGAATTTCGTAGATAAAAATTTATGAATTAAACCATGCATCTACAGGAGAAGCAATAAAGAAATATGGTACTGAAGAAAGAAGAACACCTTTGGGGGAATATAATAACTGCAGTCTTTTGTTCACCATACACAATCCACCTTTCACTTCTTTTCATAGCAACTATGAATGCCACAAAATTGAATAAAGTAGAAAAAATATTAATATTGCAGGGGTATATAAGGGTCGTATCAAAGCGAGCACTTAAAATTAAAAGAAACTCCCCCTGTTTCATATGACCGTTTTCATATAATTGATTTGATTTTTTTCAATATCTTATAAATTTAATTTTTGAATTATTATGTACCAAAAAGTTTTAACTATAGAATATTGTAATGATTCAAATTTTGATGAAAACACAAATTTATAGAAATATTCAATGTGTCCATATTTTTTTGTTTGGCTATTATTTCTCTTTTTAATTTTTCGATTTTTAATTTTTTATTTTTATTTTTTAATAATATATATGGTTTTGTTTGAGTTGTCTGTGCTACGTGATAAAGAAATGAAACCTATGATAAAGATGGCAGATGTATTTCTTATAATGCAAATAAGGTAATGCTGATACTATAAATTACTCTCTATTTTTCATTCCATTTTGGTTTGTCAGCCCAAACATAATGCCACTTTAAATCCCACTTTAAAAGGGCTGAGTGAACAAAAGATCCTTGATTCCCAACAAAAAAGGTAAGGAACTCCCAGCTACAACAATGAGCTTAACAAACCACATTTCCCACGCCCAAAGTTTAGTATGATACAAAAAAAGGAATTTAAATAGCTTAACAACAATGAGCTTAACAAACCACATCATCAAGCTGCTTGGAAACAATGATGAGTAATTGTTAATATGCCCTTGGAAAAAGCTCATCTCATCACCACTTGGGAAGTCTAGCAGCAACTACAATGACATATCAGTAGAATCATTAAGGTAATTGGCGCTTGAGGAGTCAGATCAAGCCACTACACCATCCTTGTATCTATCTGACTTGCAGCTCTTATACTCCATGTCCTCGTGTTGATTGCTAACTTCGGTGGACACTCCTACATTGACTTGTTCCACGTCTGCGCTAACCCCTGAACCAACTCCGTATTCTGTTGAGGATGGTGCCTGAGAGTTGGGGCTATACCTGATGTGTTATGTTGCTGCCTCGCCTACCTTTATATTCATCAACTTGGCAATCCATCCCAATCAAACAGGTTGTCCCAAACTTAGTATGAGGTAGTCATCATGTGTTACATTTTGAAAATGGTTGAATTCTATTTAACAAACAATCACTTATACCTGAAAATAGATTTGAGATATTATGAGGTTATTAATCCTAAAACCGATACACCAAGTTAAAATACAAATAAAGGCGAATGTTGCTTTAACGATACCACAACCTTAATGACTACAACGAACTTGCACAAACGAATACAATTCAAGCAAAGACCGTCCTTTAAAATGTCATTACAACTATGAAGAAAGCTTACATCTACATACAAATAAGTTAAGTTATCAAAAAACTTCTCGGCATAACTCTTATATTAATAACTCTTTTCCAAATTTGAATAAATATAACACCCGATACTCTCCCGAGACTACCTTTACAACCTTTGTTATTTCATGCATGCCTTTTGAGAGAAATTAAGTAAAGCCAAAGGAATAAAAAGAAACTAACAACTTATTAAGAATTGGATGCCAATCTTTAAGTAGCCGCAGTATGTGTCTTCATCAAGTCTGATGTGCTACGTTGTCCACGATACTTTGGTTTAGACTTCTTGTATCTTTTTTTGCTAGGTTGGTTAGTCTTCTTGTAGATAGGTTGAAGTGTTGCGAAAGTTAATGAAGTTGAGCTACACATTGAAGTATTAGGAAACAACATACTATTTTAAAAACCAAATGTGAAACATAAAACATAGGTTAGCGTAAAACACTTGAGTAAATTTACACTCCTACAAAATGAATGTTGAACGTGATAGAACTTGGACTAACCATCTTTAGCCACAGTTCCTCCACTTCGGTCTCTCTCCATATATAGTTTAGTTCAAGCTATTAAACCTCATACAACTATATATCCTATTTTTTTAAAGAAATATTGGTCACACAAAGACTACAATAAATTAAGCTTTCAAACAATCTGATAGGTATCTTTCACGGCTATGAATGATATCCATCCAACATTGTGATGAGTGCTTGATATTGGCTATGAAGTACATACCATCAACCTCATTAATGATGGTTCTAACACTGGATTTCCACGCAACCAATGTGTTCTTATTTTACTTTACTATTCTTTTATCTTATCTATGGATCATCCTAAGAAATGAAATTCTTTCTTACTAAATGTATGTGGAAACTGGACACATTACAATCTATAGTATAAATCTGTTGTGCTCAAACTTCCACCACTAAGTTCCTCTTCAAAGATCTATTAAAGAGAAAATGAATGCTGACACTTGGTTGTGCAATTAAAGAACCTAATTGTCTACACAAAGTGGTGTTGGAATATCTAAAAAGAAAAATAAAATCTCACCCAATAACTTTGTCTTCTGCAGTTACGAAGTCAATATTGAAACCCATCTTTAGACATCTCTTAAGATTTTTTTCAAACAAATAGTTGACACAGGAGTCAGGACTATAAGACACTTAACGTGAAATAGTCCTCTAGATGTTCTTGCCAATACAAACTTGATATCAGTAGCAAAAACATATAGAAATACTGAATAAAATAAACAACATATTGAAAAGAAAAGATTTTGTTTCGCCACTAAAACTTCATATCCAAGTTTAGTTTTAGATGGGCCAGGTCGCCATGTGTCCATGTCACCACTTCCATATGTCCCCCTCCTGAAGGTATGGTCTATTAATACACATTTGAGTTTCTTCATTGCAATCTTGACCCCCATCCATCATCTCCATCCTTAATGTCTTCCCCAACTTATGTTTTTGTCTCCCTCCACCGAAAGAACTGATTTGACCCACATATGGTCACAGTTTAATATGATTTGTTATTTGTTAATCTCACATACAGTTGTATGATGTTCCTAATATATTTATCTCTGAATAAATTCTTAATATCAATTAAAATTTTGAGTTTGTGTGAACGAAAGTTGTTAAAATAATTTACATCCTTTGCTTGAGAGATCCACCATAGAACCATCTTACCCAATGTGTGCCTACTGCCTACTACATTTACCATTACAATTCAAACACAAAAAACAACAGCCTATTCTATTGGAGTAGAATAGCTCAAGGAACATTGAGCGAAAAACAATAGACTCAAACATATTAAGCAATGTAGTAGTCTACCTACATTCATCAAATTAAATTTATTATGTTAAACAATAACATACGTGGTACAACTTTTCTTGATTCTTTCTTTTGGTCAGCAGCAAACGCGAACCTCTGTTCCTTATATGTCACTTCGGCACGTACAAATCCCAATCAAACAAACTAATATAACATCCAATAACATCACCTTCTACATATCCTTGGAAAAAAAGAGTAAGGATAAAAAGAAATTCACATTAGATTACCTTGTTAACTAAAAGAGATGGAAATTAAATACCAACAAACTCTTTTAGGATTAGGGATTATAATTACCTTGTTAACTAAAAGAGATGGAAATGAAATACCAACAAACTCTTTTAGGATTAGGGATTATAACATAATCTATCTTAGGATTCTTAAAACCAATCCTACAAAAATCCTTACTAAAAATACTTGGTTTTGCACTGTGTTCTTTCTATTTCTTCGGTTATTTATTGCAAAAGCCCCAACCATCGGTTTGTTTTCCCAGCTCCTAAGCTTTAATCCATTGTCTACAGATTAGTAATATAATTATTAGAGCTTATAATAAGCACTTATATGGTTATACCAAATGTAGTCACTCTTTGTTTCTCTCTTTGGTTATACCAAATGTAGTCACTCTTTCTTTCTCTCTTTGGTTTCTCTCCTTTTCCGGTCCTTTTTTTGTTGATTGATTTAGGGTACGGTTCTCGTTGGGTTTTTATGGAAGAGAATGAATGTTGATTTTTATTTTATTTTTTGGTTTTTTAATTTTCATGGCGAACATCTCTCCCTTATTCTATTAAACCCCAAAGTAAATTTTCAAATCCTTATTCTTCTTGTTCATAGATAATTGATAGATGTTGCATAACAGTTAAAAGTACCAATGTGTCTAGCCTAAACCTTGAATGGAATATCTAATATATTGCCGAATGCAAATAAATATATTTAGCAGTATGTAGTTTTAACTGCATATAGACAACCATAATATTTGTGAAGCAGGAGACTCACTTTGCTTGTCGTTGGCTTGAAAGGGTTTTGATTCAAATCACCGTACAACATTTCTAAAGCCTCTAAGCGTATGATAAGCATTGCCTTTGGTTCTTCTTTAAGCTTTTATAGTTGTTGAAATTATTGATGAAAGCAATATTAGACATTTTAAATTGGTCAATAACAACTAAATTTATAATGCAAGAGTAAACAGATTATCACATTTATCACTGTTATATATATTGACCGACATCCATATCATAGGTAACATAGTGCTTGATCAAAACTAATGGAACCATTTTATGAGACAAATTCTCAAACAGTCAAACTCACAATTAAAACCATCTGATCACATAAAAAAATAGCCATTAATATGACTAAAGAATAGAAAAAAAAAAAAACACTTTCATAGAAAGCAAAAATCTATATTATTAATTATTAGGAGGGATAACCAAAGCTACCGTAACGTCTAAGAGCTCCAGAAAATGCTAAGCATTCAACTATCCGTTACTGACTTGCAAGCATCTTACATAGTAAATTGAAGTCAGATAATATAATACTATTTTGATGAGAAATAGAAGTTACATTAACAAATGAAAATATAATTCTAGACGCATTCCAGTTTAAGATTTTGAGGTCACGGAATCTAAAAGCCCAATGCTAAAACTATCACCATAAAACCCAAATAAGATCCTGCATAATCACCTACAATATAGATGTGTTCCAACGTCGGACATAATCTTAGATATACTCGTAGACGTGAAATGAAAAATTATTTGGAAGAAATCGATTACTCACAGTTAGAAACAACTATGAAATATGCATTACCAATTAAGTCAATTGTTTTTTGTTTATCGTTACATGAGGGAAGAAAATAGTAACAACAAACAGAGTGGAAATAATCCTATTTGCTACATATTAATGCAAAGAAGAAAATCAATTCAAACCATGAGTATAATTAAACAGCTTTGAAGTTAATATGAAGTTCAATTCACTTCCATTCTATTACTTAATTACATGCCAAGAACTGGGTTGGGATTTTATCATCTTAGCTTTTTTGCAATATTAAGAGAAAAAAAAACATAACTATACGTGAGACCAAGCATTGTGCCCACGTCATGTTCACAACAAAAGCTTCTGACAATTGGTGTTATTAATTTTTTTTTATAGATAGGAATCCAAAATCTAGCCTTAACCTTCTGATGCATACGAAATTAGTTTATGTTTTCGAGGCAGTGAGACACCTAATCTAACAATCCCAATGTCCCATTATCATAATAAATCCAAAAGAAAAGAGAAAGAAAAGCAAGGGTGTAAATCTATTAGGTTTTCCATGAATCCAAATTCTAACCTTAACCTTCTAATGCATACGAAAGCAGTTTATGTTTTCGAGGCAGTGAGACACCTAATCTAACAATCCGTTGGCAAAAATCAATGTCCCATAATCAATCCAAAAGGAAAGAGAAAGAAAAGCAAGGGTGTAAATCTATTAGGTTTTCCATTAATCCAAAAACCAGTAATCATCTTCTCAGTAACTGCTAAATCTAGTATTGGGTAATTCTTTGTCGATTACAAACCAATTGACCCCAAAAAATCTTAAATTTAACCAAAATTAATGCTTCACCTAGTAAGAAGTCTCAAACTCAAATACCTATTATTTTGTTAGCTTTTGTCATCCATGAGGTTGATGGTGCACCACTTGTCAATGTCTTCATTGTGAACACAGAGAAAATTAGCTAACCATTCAACATAGAGAGTAAATCAGTTAGCTTCTAACCGAGAAGATCATCTATTAACATTTTAATTGAAGGATTAAGCTATTGATTGAAAAATAAATATAACTCTACCTACTATACAGCTCGACCTTCTCACGAATAATCTGTCTTTCTCATGGTTATCCAAAATCTCATATTAATCTCTTGTACAACTCAACCTCGCAATATACAACCTAACACATTATCATAAGGATACACAAATGAATCATGCACCTTAGAGTTCAACTTCGATATCGATAATAATATTTACTTGAAAGTTCTCAATACATTGTGATGTCAACATTTTAGTGGCAATTTTATAGTTTTAGATTTCTTAACATATACTTGTCTTTTTAATGAAAACATTGTGATGAAAATACATTATTTCATATCATCATTGGTGTTTATTATATACCCGGATCACATTGACTATAAAAATCTTGAGAACCTACAAAACCAAAGCCAAATCCAAATGAAAATTTTCTAAATTATACTCCATGTAATTAGATTACTTTCCCAGTTTAAGATCCAAGTAAATATCATTCTCAATAGCTTGCAAGATATTTCAATGCAACTCTCAATAACATTGATCAAAATGTAATGGTTTTGAAACAAAAATCAAGATATTACTTTGTATTTGCCTACACCAAAGTGCCTTTGAATGATTTTTTTTTTTGGTTTGGATTGCATGCGTTGATTGAACGACTCAAATGGAACATTAAGTAGGACCCTACAGTTTTAACTCTTTCAAAAATTGTTAACTACACAGATTTCAAACTTTTAGTATAGTTGTCAAATTACTCGCCAAGACTCAGTGTAAGCTACTGACTCCAATTCTACACATTGCTAATTAAAATAACTTATTCAAGCTTCAAAAAGAGCAAGCTAGTCTATTACATTTTCAGCAGCAAGCTACAACTTTTAAAGAGTCTAAATCTGATTGAGTTGCAAGGACCCTAAGTTAAATATTCCTATATACAAATACTTCCTTGTTTCAACCATAACATACTATACAATCAATATCGACTAACCAATTCATCGTTCCTAAATCATTGGATCATAATGCATTAGAATGTTATACTTAATGGAATAAGTTGTGGTCATATAACTTACTGCCTCATGTGTAGGATATATATAGTTACATGGGAAACCGCATAAGTAAATTAGTTTAACAAACAAACTGAACAAAAAAAAAATCACTTGTCATAGGCATCAAGCTAGTGATTCAATGGGCATTGGGGCATCACCAATTGATTTGCAACAGGATAGAAAAAACCAAAATTTTGAAACATTTCTAGATAAAAAAAAAAAATGATTGCTAACGTCATGCTCTGCACTACCCATCAAAGCAATCTATTCAAGCAACTATAAAAACACATGTTCTTAAGTGGTCTCATTCTTTAAACTAAGAATGGGACTGCATGTGTGTAAACCATTGGATCCTTCAATTCCTTGCTATCCATTCTATGGTAAGCCACACCTGATAATTTGTTCACAAAGAACCCAAAAAAAGACTGAAACCTAAAAAAACTTTAGTAAATCATCCTATAGACCCTTTAAAAATGATATTTTGAAACCCTTCTTAATTATACACCAATTAGTCTCCCAGCAATAAGATGATGGGTCTCAAAATGGTCAATTCATCAAAAATAGAAAAAGCAGATTGAAGAAGAGACAATTAACCATATGGATATCTATGGTGTTTCGGTGTATACACAACTGCATAAAGAAGTCATTAAACCTTGTTTTCACCCTTAGCCAACTTATCCTTTTTTGTCACACCTGTAACTATTGCTTCAATTCCTTAGCAAGGTATAAATTAAAGGTAAGAGTAGTTACAACTCCAAGATAGAAATATATAAAGTTAAATCATTAAGAAATTACAATTAAACACAACTCCAAGATACAAATATATAAAAGTTAAATCATTACGTAATTACAATTAAACACATAATCTTGAAATTTAGTCCTTTAAAGGTGTCATACTGACCACCTAGCTTTACATCTCAATGGGGCAAAACAAATGATAAGACCATTACCTAAACTTAAGTGATAGTACCTTATACCTAACATTACTATATATATGCGTCCAAAATTAAACAACCATCAAATTTAACAAATTTAAACGTTTCACACTGTAAATAATCAAATATGTAAGGCACTGAAGAATTAATGACTGGATATGAAAGTAGGATTTAATCAAAGAAAATTAGTCGAACTTCTAGGCCATGAATGTATCCTCCAGTTTGGGCTGTTTCCCTTACATTCAGTAATAGTAAGCTTTTTCCCTTACATTCTGTTGTTTCCTATAATAGCTGTTTCCCTTACATTATGTTGTTTCCTATAATATTTAGAAACAACAAAAACAGTAAACACTGTTTCTCAGCCTGCCTGGTAGCTGGGACCTTGCCAGAATGTTTCAGTGTTCTAGCACGACCATAAAAGATCAAATATACTATTCATTATACCAATAGAAAGGTTCCAATTAACCACTCTACAATGTCGAAGATGAGGTTCAAAATATATAGATTAGCAAAAACCCTTCATAATGGATATAGTAACGGTATGTTCACATTGGCAATAGAAAGAGCATAAGCATGACATCCTTTTAATCTTAAACCTGTGATAAAATATATGAGTTACCCTACAAAGGAAAAGATAACAAAATATTTGGAGCCCAATACAAAGCATCACGAATAATAGTTGTGACCACTAATAGACAGTTGTTTCTCCTCGATGTTTTTCCAAAATTCTTTTGGAAAAAAGTTGTCAAGCTAGTGACGTCCCTACTGAAAAGCGCGCGAAACTATAGATATTAGGAAATTTGTACAACCGCTACCAATGTAATAAACGATAGCGAAACATCAACTAAAGGTGCTCAATGCGTAGACAAATTTACACCTCATAAATGAGCACAATGATTTATGCCAAGAACAACAACAAAGAGATGAAGCATACACCTGCTCCTTAAAACCCGTAAACTTGTAAACTAAACCATCTCTTATCCGAACCCCAAGCTGAAAGGTCATTGGAACCTTCATCCATGTTAGATTAACAATGTCAGACTTATCAACCTCGAATATTATAGATAATAAAAGAAATAAAGTGCTCTTTACCGCTTATCGCAAGAAAGAGCAAGAAAATGCGGGGAATAGTAAGTATTTGACTACGAGGTCAAGAGGGCCCGTGATATTAATAAGAAAAAAGAAAATGGATAAATAAAACCTATTTGAATGAATAAGGCGATACCTCCTTCAATTGAAGTCTTGGAAATCCACAGCTTCAGCCTTCCCTTTGTAAATAGGGGGGGAGGGTTCGACCCAAACACCACTAATAAAGGATAAAACTGGTCCTCTTTCAATATAGAACAATACGATTTCCCTAGATTTAGTGCGCATTGCATTGAGAGTCTAGAACTCTGTGGAGTCTATTGTCCTTCAATTCTTTAAATCTCTTTAAATCTACTTGTAGTCTATAGAAAATTATAAATAGATTAGGGAGATTTAAATAAATCTAGGGAGGTGACACTAATTATTATTCCATCCAATTTTTTAGGAGCCAATCATATTGTTTGAAGTGCAAAATAGAGCGATATGGTGAGGAGAGAGAATGTGCGCGAGCTTTTATATATATATATATAGATGTCGTGATATGCCAAAATATATCGAGAAATATAGTGCGAAATATTATTTGATAAAATAACTTTTAAGAAAAATCACAACTAAATATGTTAATTCAAAAACTATTTTTAAAATAAATGTTTTTTCATAAAAATATTTTTTAAGAAAAAATAATTTTTTGAAAAAATGAGACCCAAACACCCACTAATAAAGTCTCCTATTTTGACAACAAGAAAACATACCTCCCTGACTAGACAGCTCGAGCTTTCCCTCCTGTGTTGGCAGGCTATGACTTCAATTGGTGGCATTTAATCATCCTTCCGAGAAGTTGCTTCTGCTACAAATTGAATAGCCAAGGAGACAAATACTTCTACAAATTACACACGGTCTTAAAACGTTAAAGTTGGGGTAATGTATCAAACACAAACAAAATTTCCAGTCAAAACCTTTGATTCTAGAATTTTATTATTATTTTTTTTTGTAGAACTACAACTACAAGAAACAATTCCTGCAAACGGAGTAAGTTAGGCCGGCTTTGGTACTAAAAGTTTTAAGAAGCTCAACCTTTTTGCTTCAGAGTTCACAAACCTTTTCCTCCACGGAAAGTTGACTGGAGCTAAAGTATCGTTCAAAGCTGAACTTGTGCTGCTACCAGAAATAACAAAATCTTCATTTGAAACCAAAAGCTCTAAAAAACTATTTGAGTTCAGAAGCTCATTAGTCGATTTTGTTTTGCCTGATGATTCAGTGCTATGTAACTCCCAGTAAGTTTTAATTTATTTATCGATAAGTGATATTCAACTGACATCATTAAAAGACTTCCATCAACACCCAAAACTAGCCTTGATCAAGTTTCCAGGACCAAGAGACCCGCCCTACCCAACCTAATGGAGTAACGGCTACTGAACCCAATAACAAAAGCTAACCAACGTATAAAAACAAGTAAATGATTCAAAAAAGTGCCAACAAGCCTTGATCACGCGCACAACCACCCCACCCTTATACTCTCCTCCTTTCTCACCCCACCCCGTCTCCACCATCGAGCTCATAATAACAATAAAATCATCAAACAGCAACAAGATAAAAATAAAAAATTGAAGGTAAAGCAGGACCTATATGAAGTAAGAAGTTACAGAAAAGAACTTGAACATGACCCAATCACCCAACAAACTGCAGGTTTCTCTGAACCCAAATATGGCAATAGTATGCAACTGAACAAGCGAGGAGTCCAATAAAAAACTAGCCGAGAAGTAGACTGCATGCAGATACTAGCCAGGAGCAGAATAAGGTATGTTTGCGGGAGGTCTGCAGCATAAGCACCTCATTAAATGCTACAGTCATTACTCACGGAGAGAAATAATCATTAGAAATTAGAACTTCTCAAAAAGTAAAAAGAGTAACCAATGGAATAATAAAAAAATTAAAGATAAACAGGGGAAAAGATAATAAATCACCTTAGCTAGCAATCTAGCATATGCAAACACAAATTAATGGGCTTTGGCAACTTCATGTTTGCTCCTAGCTTTTCCTAAAATCAGAGTCAATCTCCAGGGTAATACAGACTTCATAACATCAAGGTACGACAGGGACAAGGATTTCCTCGGGTCCATATTCTAAGGGTATATGGCTATATGCCTCCATAGGCTCATACAAGGGTTATCTTTATTCTAATTAACACTGTTCCTCGTAAATGATCTAATTGTCTTGCTCAGTTTATATGCATTTATATGCACTATATAAGTAGTTTCCATAACATCCACTTGCAGCTAAAAAAATTGTGTAAATAGATGCAAACACAAGAGAGATAGTTTCTCTTATATAAGATATGATAAAAAAAAAGTAGGATAATATAACCAATTTTACATCTTTTTGTCTTGGGTTTACCAAACAAAAATAAGTTGGATGCAATGAAATCAACATCTGACCTATGCTATTAATATCGGATTAATCGCTCGTAAACCGATTAGTTTTTACCGATTTTTTAATTTTTTCTCACCGAACCGATTTAATCACCGAATTGACCGATTAATCGCTAAACCGAAAAAAAAATTTATTGAAAATATCGGTTTCCAATCCAAAAAAAATATGTAAAATTAACGAATTAGATTCTTAAACCATATTAATAATAATAGAACTCAATCAATATACAAAGCTAAGAGTTTACTTTTTTTTTCTCCTTAACGAAAGTTAAATATACAAATTATTGTATTATCTCTCTAATAAATATTATCGCTTCTCAATCTCCTTATTCTTTTAAATATTTAACATAATTTTTGTATTTGACATATCTGTAGTACTCCAAAATTGAGCTAGTTAGATGTGATTATGAGAATTTGATATTTTTTTGTTGTATTTCGGATCACTATTTAGAAATATTTGGTATGATTATACTAATATATATTTTGAAAACATTAAATATATACATTCGATATAACCAATTAATTGCATAACTAGTTTCGAAAACTGATTTTAACTGTTTAACATCTGACATACCCTGATAATGGCCAATAGACCCACGGGCTTTGGACTTTGCTTTTCTTTTATGCTTAATGAAACGGTCCACCTGTTTTTAATTTTTTATAGACCAACTGGGCTTGGGCTTGCTAAATTTTTTTACTTTTTTTTAATTACCGCAAAAGAAAATTTACCGTTGTGCTTACTCTCCACGCAATTTGTAAACACTATAAAAGAAGTGCTCCACTGAACAAAAACGAGGAGCGCGAAAAAACATGGCCAAGCTAGGTAACTGTTATTAGTTCCTCTCAATTTTTGCTAGGGTTAAATTTTCGTAATGGGCCATGATTCGAACAGATTATCTAGCATTGAATTTAGACTAGTTTAGTTTTCTTAAACAGTTGAACAATCAATGTGTTGTTTTCAGTTTTATGTTTAAGGATTGGTATAACACATTGCTGAATGGAAGCACCAGAGAATTGAGTAGCTTCTCACATTGGATTGTTGTCCACTTTATATTCCTAGTGTTTATGGTCTGTGACTGGCATCTAGAGAAGTAAGGTTTCCTCGATACGTTGGCACTACTTGATCTTTATTAGCCTCTTTTATTTTCGTCGTTTCTTTTTATTTACCTTATTCTTATCACCAGTAACTTTTCTTTTGAAAAAACTTTATTGTTGTGAATATATAAGTGCGGAAACAACGTTATCCACAACAAACGGATCAATCCTACACAACGATCGATCCTTCACACTAGACAAGACTTCAACACCCTCCAAACAATATCCCAACACTTCTCAATATCAAATAACAAGCATATAAAGTAAAACAATTAATGCAAAAGAGAACCAACCACAAGACAAGGATATATCGTGGTTACGCAATTTGCCTACGCCCACACCGGGCGAGATCCAAGCTTTACTACAAGTCCCGAGATAGCAGTTTACAAGTCTCTCGATTCACTCACAAAGAATGAACACTCAACTCACAAAGAATTGTTCTCTTGTAATCACTCTCTTTCTTGTTTTGGAAAAGTTAAGTTTTCAAAAGACCGATTTTGTTTTTATACCAAAACCAAAATTTCGATTCTTGAAGCGAAGCCCGGAGGAGAAAAAGCTCGAGCGCTGGCGCCTCCTTCTAAAGCCTGGCGCCATGTATTAAAGCCATGGCCGGGTCGCCCTTCTTTGGCGCGGTAAGCTCTAAATCATCGAGTCATGAGTCAAGTCGCCACTCTGGCCGGGCCTCGATCGAAAAAGCGAAAAAATCTCGTTTTTTCTCTACATTCTCCACCTCGGTGAGGTTTTAACACATAAAACCGAGCCGAACACATCCAGCAAGAACACATCCATCCAGAACTCGCAGTCAACCGCCCCGAAGGGCCATGCCCACAAAGGGCCACCCACAAAGAGTGTCTTGCTCACAAAGAGCCACCCACAAAGAGTGTCATGCTCACAAAGAGCCACCCACAAAGAGTCATGCCCACGAAGAGCACGTCATGCCCACAAAGGGCCACCCACAAAGAGTGTCTTGCTCACAAAGAGCCACCCACAAAGAGTGTCAGGCTCACAAAGAGCCATCTCCACAGAGAGTCATGCTCACAAAGAGCAATCACGCCCACAAAGGGCCATGCCTACGAAAGGCATCAATCAACAATGCATGAGCCTCCACCATTTGTGGAGTACCTCCAACCAATGTTGGAACTCAACTCCACAGAGAACCTTCTACAACCCAAAACCCTGTTGCCCTTAGGTAATGAAACAAATTGCCAAGTACAAAACTTGTCACGAGCCTCCACCATTTTCTGCATATCCACCGACCAATCTCTCAAATGAGCATCTCTAATGACTTCCTTGAAGCTATCCGTTCATCATCCGCAATATTCAGTCACAGTAGGCAACCGAGTCCGGTTGACCATAATGCTTCACTGGCTTATCATGCCCGTACTTCATAACTTGTTTCACACTTCTCTTTGGCTTTGATCTAGCCAAAGTTTGCTGCTCAGGTTGTTGTAACTCTACTTCTTGTTGAATAGTTCTTTCACTAAGAACCTCACTCTCTTTAGCATCCTCGGGCGCTTCTATCTCAATCACTTGAGATTGTATAGAATCACCCCTATTTCCGCCCTTCTCCTACCTAAAAAAGTAGCACCGAAGTCTCATCAAAGGTAACCTCACTGCTGACCAGGAACTTGTGGTTCTCTAGACACCACAATCCGTATCCCTTTCCTCCCTTTGCATAGCCCAAGAATATTGCTTTCCTAGCTTTAGAATCAAGTTTACTATCATTCATGTGGTAGTAAGCACTAGATCCAAACACTCGCAAAGTACCATAATCAGCTGGTTTCCCTGTCCACACCTCATAAGGTGTTTTGCAGTCTATCGCCGGAACCGGTGATCTATTATACAAGTAACACGCCATGGCCACTGCATCTGCCCAGAACTCTTTGCCAAGGTTGGCATTGGAAAGCAAACACCTAGCTTTCTTAAGCAACGTGCGATTCATTCTCTCTGCTAACCCATTCTGGCGTGGCGTGCCCTCATTCATTTGTCGATTAATGCGGCAATTCCATTTATAAGAAAAACTCTTGGAAAGGCTATGGGTATACTTTCGATTACCATTGTCGGGCCGTAAAAGTCTTCACCTTCCTATCCGTGCGATTCTCAACCCTTGCCTTCCACTTCTTAAATGTCTCCGAAAACTTCATCCTTGGACTTCAAGATATATACCCACACATAGCGTGTATAATCATCGATGAAAGAGACATAATACCTAAGTTACCTCCCCCGAAGCCACTCTAGAAGGTCCCCAAACATCCGTATGCACATAATCCGGGATGCCTCTCGTCTTGTGCTTGCTTGTACCGAACTTGACTCTGCTTGCCATAGACACAATGCTTTCATGAGAATTCCATACTTGGTTTCTCCAAGTCTTTCAAGAACCCTCGCCACCGCAACTCGGACAATCCGCGCGGACTCATATGCCCAAGGCGATATGCCACAATTTTGTGCACTCGAATCATCACTACATGTACCCACTTTGCTACATCACCTATCAACTGTACTACCCAACAAAGTATACAAGTTTCCATGTCTTTGACCGCCTTCATAATGACTAGAGAGCCACTAAGGATCTTTAGGACTCCACCATTTCCCACAAAATTGTGGCCTTTGGAATCCAAGGTACCAAGAGAAATAAGGTTCTTTTTAACTCGGGAACATGTCTCACATCGGTTAAAGTCCTCACTACACCATCATGCATCTTGACCCGTTATAGTTCCAATCCCAACCGCCTTACAAGCAACGCGTCATTGCCCATCAAAACGGAACCTCCACTCAAGTTCTCATAGGTAGCAAACCACTTCCTATTTGGACACATGTGGTAGGAACACCGAATCAAGAATCCACGTGATCGGTCATGTGGTCGCCTTGTGTAGACACCGAAAAGACTTACATCATCCCCATCGCCGGAAGCAAGACTTGCTTCACTAACATCCTCATTCTCAAACTTACCACTCATCTTGTTACTCTTTTTTTCGGGCTAGAGCAATCACATAGATAATGCCCCTTTTCTTTGCAATTGTAGCACCGACATGTTTTAAAGGCTTCTTCGAACTACCCTTCCACTTGCTTGTGGAAGTCATCTCGTCGACATCACCACTCGCCATCTTTTCTTTTGCTTCTTTATCAAACTTCTACTTTTAAATCTAGCATTTGATATCTTGGGAGCCCTTTTTTTCAAGTCACACACAATAACCCAAAAATTATCTCACTCGGAATTTTATCGAACACCTTGTCTACATAAATTTCGAAAGCTATGGTTCTTTACCAAAACTCAAAATCCTGAGTCGTATACCTCGCCTCGATACCAATTGTTGTGAATATATAAGTCGCGGAAACAACGTTACCACACAACAAACGGATCAATCCTACACAACGATCGATCCTTCACACTGGACAAGACTTCAACACCCTCCAAGCAATATCCCAACACTTCTCAATATCAAATAACAAGCATATAAAGTAAAACAATTAATGCAAAAGAGAACCAACCACAAGACAAGGATATATCGTGGTTCGGCGAATTTGCCTACGCCCACACCGCGAGATCCAAGCTTTACTACAAGTCCGAGTAATGCAGTTACAAGTCTCTCAATTCACTCACAAAGAATGAACACTCAACTCACAAAGAATTGTTCTCTTGTAATCACTCTCTTTCTTGTTTTGGAAAAGTTAAGTTTTCCAAAAGATCGATTTTGTTTTTTATACCAAAACCTAAGCCCACCCACGGAGAAAAAGCCTTTGGCCTTGCCATGTGTTAAAAAACCATGAGCGCTGGGTAAGCCCTAAATCATTTGAGTCATGGTAGCTGAAGTCGCTTCACTGGCCAGGCTTAGCTCGATCGTGGAAAAGAAAAAAATCTCGTTTTTTTCTCTACATTTATGTTATTTATTCTGATCCTATTTTAACTTTTGCTCTCGTTTTCTTTTTATTTTGAAATTTTTCATATTTGATGTTTCAAACATCCATATTCCAGAAATTATTTTTATATTTATATTCCTGTTTCTGTTTCAAACCGTGTTTTATTAAAAGAATTAAATAATTGATTTTGATACCTATATTTTGGTTAAATCTGTTTGATATTTGTAGTTTATAGTTTTGTCTTTATTTACTTTTGTTAATATATGGTGATCATCCTATTGGGAATAGTGGATAAGGACTTGCGGGAATGTTATACACATTTTTTGTATTTGTATGACATTGAACAAGGACATTGTATATTTGTATTTGGGCCATGTTTTTGTGTCTGTGGTCAGTTTTTCGGATTTTGCACTTATGGCCTGGACCTGGTGCCTAGAGAAGTAAGCTTACTTCTCTAATAGTAGTGAGTAGCGTGCTATGTAAATTTTAATGAGGAAATCCTTGTGGTTGTTTGTTTCGTATTGGTGCTGCTTTACCTTCAAATTTTTTTTGATCCTTGTTGCAGTTTGATGGTTGTATACTTATTCATGTTGGAATTTGTAGTGGGTGGCTAAAATCTCAGATTGAAAAATCTTTACTGGCTATCTCTATGCTCACCAAAGAACTGGAAGAGATGAGGCAGAAGGTTAAGTTGAATTACTGAATGGATCTTACGTTTGGTCCCTTTTACATTTTAGGCTTGAAAGAAAAAAAAAAATGTGGTCTTATCTGATTTGCAGAAATATTTCTGCAGTAATCTTGGGATCAAGAAAATAAGAAGAATGCATCCATGCTTGCTCAATCTAGGGTATACGCCACTTTTTGAGGGCTTATGCTGCTTAAAAGAATGAGAAATGCTGCCAATTGAAACCCATTCCTCCACCACCAGAGGGTGAGATCAAGCTTGCTAGGGAGGGAGAGGGGTATGTTTCCCTTGCTTTGATCCATTAACCCTATGTCAACGTCTCTTTGAATGCATTTCTAAATTAAACTTTGTTGTTTTGCGGATAGCAACATTGCAGGATCATAATAAAGCATTACATAACCTTACCAATTTGAAAGAAGTGGGATTCATGTGGACTTGGCAAACTGCAAATGCTCATTGGATGACCTTTAAATTAAAACGAAGAGGGAGTTACATATATACTAAGTTACATTGACACGGACACGTGTGACCGTATCCGACACGGATACGAAGTGTCTGACACGGCAAGATATAAAAAATTGAGGTATATTACATACGATATGTGTCCATGTGTGTCCAACATGGACACGTGCATGGATACGTATCCGACCCGGATTTTTTTTGAAATATGGCGTGTCCATGTAACATAGCTTATATAGATTGAGATCTGACAGGTATTTAATGATTACGATTGCTCTTTCTTCAAGATATTTAGAAATTAGAATTGCTAATTTTCAAGTTTGAGTAGAATTATCATGGGAGTGATAGTCTAGGCTGTTCAAACACGGTACCAAGGGGGACCACCTCAGCGCGACAGAGATGGCAGTTTTTTAGTAAAAAAGTTGTAGGCTGTTTTTAAAGGCGCGTGACCGAGGCGGTGCCAATGCGGCCCAAGACACAACTTGGGAAACCTAGAGCCTCACCTCACCCCTAGCAAGAAAACTGATATTTCTGCTGTTGCGTGAACCAGGAATAACTTGAGATCCTGGGCAAAATGCAATTCCAAAAGGTTGCAAAGGCCTAGAAGCTTGGTTAAGAATTTGATGAGGCTGTTTTTGCTGGTGGTGGGGTTGTGTTATTTAAGCAATGTTTAGGAGATGAATGTAAGTTGGTAATACTAATTTCACTGTTTGGCCTCCGGAGTTCAGGGTGGACCTAATAGTTATTCTTTCCTGTTATTGTACTTTTGATTTTGATAGGAGTGAAATTTTGTACATGGAAAAGGCTTGTGCAAAGGTGACAGCAAATCAAGTTGATGCAGTTGTGGTGGCAAATGAATCAAGAGATGCTAAAGTTGAAGTGGTGTATTCAGGCAATGTCTTGATAGATGCATGCAGGTTTGTTTTCCTAATTCCTACCTTCCTTGGATTCCTTACTGCTGATTGCTGATTTGCTCCTTTGTCTTCCGTTAAGTGAAATATGTGTTTTTTATTGCTGAACGAACTGCCAGATTGGAAGCACAGGTGAAGGTGCTTGAATAAGGGAAAATTATCAAACTATGTGAAGTTGATGATGTTCTCATCAAGTGAATACCCCTTTATTTCAGCGGGAGAAGTGAGAGCAACTAGAGTTTCACGTAGCCAGTTCCTGGGCGGAGCAAATAGTTTGTGAAGGGTTTATGGTGCTTAAAAGGAACATAAAATACCACCAATTGAAGCAATTTTGTATCACTGGAGGAAAGTTTGAGGTTTTCAGGCAAGGAGGTACGTGTCCTTTATTTTCTGATTAATAGAGTAACTTCAGGGCTTGGTCTCTTTGACTGCATATTTAGAGGAACCTTCGTCATTTAGCACTGCTGTTTCTTTGCAGATAGCAGCACTGCGGGATGATGATAAATCATTATATCTCTTCTTACCAAATGTAAAGAAGTAACTTCGCTTTTGAATCAGAGAGGGATCCTTTATGCGGCCTTGGAAAGACCTCTATTGCAGATGATCTTTAGAATACATATTGGTAGTAGAAAAATGATAGTCCTACTGCTAGGTATTATTATCTAAGAAAGTAATTATAAGGTATGCAGGTGGGCTGATCTTGAACGTACCCCACAAACACATACATATTGATGTCTTGTGAGATGTATGTGTTTACCGGTTTACCCCCACAGACACATGCATGTTGATGTCTTGTGAGATTAATGTCCCATTTGCAGAGCATTAAGTCTGTGTTGGGACAAAGAAAGCAAAAAGGACCTATCTATTTGTCCTTTTGTGTCTCTAACTGGAATGATGTGTAGTGAAGAAGAAGCTAATACTGTCTAATTTCTTGTTGTGCTCTCGTTTTTTCTTAGTCCTTTTCCCCAAAATGGCCAAACCTCAACCTTCGAGCACAAACCAAAACTCAAATGCTCCCTCATGGAGCTCGCTTTTCAAAGGAGCAGTTACAAACATGGCAACCACTGCTCTAAAGAGTTTCACGCCTGTGTTACAGGATGTTGTTGCTGAAGTACCAATTCATATTGTTGAACAAGGCAAACTCCAATGGGAGAACTGTAGAAGACTAGAGTATGAAGACCTTCAGCTGCCACGTATTGCTCCAGCTCAGCTGCTTCTAGAACAGCTACCTGATCAGTTAGATATAACAAACTAACAGAATTAGTTATAAGAATTAGTTATAACTGTATTAGAGAACTCTGTGTATATAAAGAGGTGTAATCACTCAGTGAGTAATAATGAGAAAAATTCTTCTGCCTCAGTCTTCATTTCTTCTTCTTCTTCATACTTTGTTCATGATATCAGAGTCATTGAACCTAAGTTCTTCATCATGATCCACCATTAAAGAATCAATTCAGAGTTCTCAAATTCAATAGAATCATCAGGTTTTACTTCATTTCTTGATTTTTACTTCATTTCTTAATGCTTCAATCCTTTTGATTCTTCAATCTTTGTTATAATGACATCAAATTCTGGCATTCTATCGCTTCCCAAGCAGCACATCCGCATCATCTAATATGAATTCAATAAACATTAGTCATTTTGTTCCTATTAAACTCAACAAGGATAATTTTCTTCTATGGAAATCATTGTTTTTGCCGATTCTTAGAAGTAATAATCTTTTTGGCTATGTGGATGACTCACTTGTATGTCCTCAAGAGGTTATTTGTGTTGATGGTACAACAACTGTTAATTCTCATTATCTTGATTGGGTAAAGCAAGATCAGACTCTTTTGATTTGGATTAATGCAACATTATCTGAAAGCGTGCTTCCATATGTTATTGGAATGACTACTTCACGAGAGTTATGGAATGTGTTGGAGCCGAAGGTTTTCAGCAATTACTCGACCACACCAAAGATCGGTTGAAAAACAAACTCCAAGCTACCAAGAAAGGTAATGATTCGATGGGAGAGTTCTTACTAAAGATCAAAGAAACCTCGGATAGTCTAGTCACTGCTTTGGGGTTATAATAAGTGATGCTTTGATTTAGTTTCTTATGTGTATAATGGATTACCATCCGAAAGTATGAAGCATTTTGCACAAAGAAATGGGTTAGAAAGGAACAAGTGCTATTTGATGAATTGCACAATTTGTTGTTGAGTGAGGAGATTACTATAAGTGAAAGAACAAGAAATTTGGTTGCTTCTTCACCTCAAGCATTCAAGTGAATAGATTTGCTCGGCAAGAAGATATTTCTCAAAATGGTTGTAAGAACAATGGATATCAAGGTAATGGCTATCAAGGTAATGGTTATCGAGGAACCGGAACCGATATCGTATAGAGGAAGAGGTCGCTCAAGAGGTCGAGGAGGATACAATAATTATCAAGGAAGAGGATATCGTAACTCGGAATTTACTGAGTTATAAGAACTTTGGTTCAAAGATCTTCTTCAAACTCTCCAAACACAAGGTGCAAAGTCCGGCAAAGATAGGAAGGGTTCAAAGTGTCAAATATGTGGACGAACTGGTCATGCTGCTATAGATTGTTTCAATAGGATGAATCATGCCTATCAAGGAAGGCAACCACCATCCAAGCTTCAGGCTATGGCTGCCCAAAGAGGATCTACTCCAACATGCCAATTTATCCGATGAACAATGGGTTCTCGTCTGGGGGCAACAAATCACATGATTGGCGATATTAATAACTTGGCGCAACATTCACCTTACACTGGAAGTGACAAAGTCTTAGTGGGTGATGGTCAAAGTCTTGACATCAACAACATTGGTAATTCCTATGCTCATACTTTAAATTCCTCCTTTCACTTGAAAAATATTCTTCACGTGCCTCACATATCACAAAACTTGCTATCTGTTCATAAATTCATCAAAGACAATAATTGTTCTATTACATTCACTCCCACTTCATTCTTTGTGAAGGATACTTTGGGGAAGACTGTTTTCCAAGGGAATCATGAGAATGGACTGTACCTCATGAAGTTCATGCATCATTCATCAAATCTACCTGCCTCGCATAAGTCTGCTACCTTTGTTGGAGTCAAGACCACTGCTCAAACCTGGCATCATAGACTAGGGCATCCAAATAATGTTTCCTTTTCCAAAATAATGACTACATATAGTTTACCTGTTGTTGGTAAAACTACTGGTCTTAGTTTTTGTTCTGCATGTAATCAAGGAAAGAATGTCAGACTTCCTTTTCAATCTTCTATTTCATGTACTACTTCAAAACCATTACAATTGATTCATAGTGATTTGTGGGGGCCATCCTCTATTCCTTCGATTTCAGGATTCTTATACTATGTCTCTTTTATTGATGATTGGTCAAAGTATACATGGATCTTTCCATTGTATAGAAAATCTGATTTTTTCTCTATGTTTCAAGTGTTTAAAAATAGTGTTGAAAATCAGTTTGATACAAAAATAAAAAGTTTCAGATGTGATGAAGGTGGTGAGTTCAAGAGTAATGTATTCAGCAATTTTTTAACTACTCATGGAATTAATTTGCAGTATTCTTGCCCTCATACTCCTCAGCAGAATGGCACTGCTGAGAGAAAACATAGACATATTACGAAAGTTGCCAGAACTTTAACTGCTCAAAGCAATGTCTCTCCAAAGTACTGGGTTGATATTTTTCAAACTTCAGTTTTCTTGATAAATAGAATGATCCCTCAAACCTTGTCAGTTACACCCTTTGAGAAACTCACCAATAAAAAACCAGATTACTCATTCCTAAAAAATTTTGGGTCTGCTTGTTACCCATGGCTTAAACCATATGTTTCTTCTAAACTCCAACCTAGAAGTACAGAGTGTGTGTTCTTAGGTTACAGTTTAGACCACAAAGGTTACAGATGTTTAGACTCCAAAACAGGAAAAATATACATATCCAGGCATGTTGTTTTTGATGAAACAAATTTTCCTTTCAAAACATTATTACCAGTTTCAATTCCATCAATTCCTTCAACAACAAAATCATCTATGATTGTTCCAGCTTTTAATTTTCTTTATTCTACCAATTCTCAATCCAATACTCTTCCTATTTCTAATTCCACTCCTACTGCAGTAATTCCCTCTGCCAATACCATTCCCTCGTTTTCTTTCGTCGAAGACAATCTTTCTCAAGTGTCTGAAAATAATCATCTTCAAATCTCAGAATCAATTCCTATCACTCAAACATCATATCCCAATAGTCAATTACAATCTTCTACTAATCCGCTGTCAAGCACTTTACTTAATCCCTCAGTTCATACAAGATCAAAGTCGGGAATCTCTAAACCAAAGAAAATCTTTAACTTGAATGTTACAAGGCATCCTTTACCATCTGCTCTGGTTTCACATCTAGAAACTAAAGTACCGACTCCTACATGCTATACTCAAGCTGTTAAACATCCAGAGTGGAGACAAGCAATGCAAGTAGAGTACAATGCTCTCATTCAGACAGGAACCTGGTCGTTAGTTCCATCTGCTCCCCATCAACATCTTGTCAGAAATAAATGGGTATTCAGATTAAAAGAAAAGATTGATGGCTCGATTGATAAATACAAAGCAAGATTAGTGGCAAAGGGATTTGATCAAGAAGAAGGCGTGAACTTCAATCAGACTTTTAGTCCAGTGGCCAAAGCTGCAACCATTAGAATGATTTTATCATTAGCAGTTCAAAAAGATTGGCGAGTAAAACAACTAGATGTAACTAATGCTTTCTTGCATGGTACTCACAAGAAGAAGATGTATATGGTTCAGCCACCTGGCTTTATTGATCCTCTGAAACCTCATCATGTCTGTAAACTACATAAGTCTCTATACGGACTTAAACAATCACCCAGAGAATGGTATGAAGCTTTGATGAATGTTTTGGTTGATATAGGATTTACCTTATCTCAAGCTGATCCTTCTTTATGTATAAGATCCACGGCTCAGGACATTACATTTGTTCTAGTATATGTTGATGACATACTAGTTACAGGGAGTTCTAAATCTTATTGTCAAGCTTTGATTGATCAGCTAAGCACAAAGTTCGTCATGAAGGATTTAGGTGACTTACATTTCTTCTTGGGATTGGAAGTAACAAGGGATAAGGATGGCATGTTCTTAACACAGACAAAGTATGTCTTGGATGTTCTGAAGAAAACTAAGATGGATGGAGCAAAACCCTGTTCTACTCCTTGTTCTACTTCAACTAAGCTTGATAAAACCAAAGGAGAAAGAACCGCATGATCCTATTGAATTTAGATCTCTAGTAGGGGCCCCAATATGTTACTTGGACAAGACCGGACATCGGTTTTTCGATTAATCGGGTTTGTCAATTTATGCAAATGACCAAGGGAGTACTCATCTTGTTGCAGCCCAAGAGGATACTTAGGTATCTAAAAGGTACTATCCAATATGGTATCAAGTTACTGAAAAGGAAATGCTCAAGTCGAGCATTTTCTCGATCTTGGCCGACCAAGGATGTCCTTTTGATAGAAGGTCTACCAATCGGGTCTATGTGTTTTTATGGTTCAAATCCTATAATTTGGAGTTCTAAGAAGCAAACAACAGTTTCAAGATCATCAACCGAAGTGAATCTGTGGCTCTTGCATACACAAATTCCGAGATTTATTGGTTGTGTATCTTGCTAAAAGAACTGAAAAGTTTTCTGCGGATTCACCTATTTTATGGTGTGATAATCGAGTGCTATTGCCCGTCCATGAATCCATGTTTCATGCATGAACAAAACATATAGAGGTTGATTTTCATTATATTCGAGAACAAGTTACTAACAAAGTTCTTAGGTTACAATATGTGTGCACAAAAGACCAAGTTGCTGATATTTTTACAAAAGGATTGTCCACAACTAGATATTCAATGTTACAACAAAGACTCAATGTTCGTCCTACTGCAAAACTGACAGAAATCACTTCAGTTTGAGGGGGTGTTTTTCCACTAGAGCATGAAGACCTTCAGCTGCTATCAAGCTTTACTGAATGCTCATCAAAGCTTGAGGGGGTGTATAGAAGACTAGAGTATGAAGACCTTCAGCTGCCACGTATTGCTCCAGCTCAGCTGCTTCTAGAACAGCTACCTGATCAGTTAGATATAACAAACTAACAGAATTAGTTATAAGAATTAGTTATAACTGTATTAGAGAACTCTATGTATATAAAGAGGTGTAATCACTCAGTGAGTAATAATGAGAAAAATTCTTCTGCCTCAGTCTTCATTTCTTCTTCTTCTTCATACTTTGTTTAAGAACTAGGTGGTAGGTTGTTTCCTATGGTCAAAGAATTTCTAACTCTATACAATTAACTAAATTTCTTCCAAAGAATAAAACTAAAGTGACTATTAAAGAAACTAGTAACCACTCTATCTATTTCACTTGAATAAAATTATATACCTGGAAAGAGTATTGAAGCTGAACAATGAAAGGGTGAACAAACTTAGTAAGAATATCTCTCTCAGCTTTCATATAATCAACATGATTCTTCTTTATAATAGTGTCCTTCCTCATCACTTTCATCGCGAAAATCCCATCATCCTCACCATCAATATTCTCCTTTTTCCTCACTTGAAACACTTTCCCAAATGCACCTTCCCCAACAACTCTCAATATCTCAAAATCCCCAGGACACATTTTCATCCTCTCTTGCGCCTTCTCGGCCTGGACACCAACTCCTTCTTCTTCTTCTCCATCTGAGGTCTGAAAGTGAAGAGAAGTTAAAGGAGCTAAACGAGGAGAAGGACGAATAAGAGAATGAGATATTGTATGAATGATTTCAGGGTCAAGAAACAAAGTTGATGAAGAAGAAGAAGAGGGGTGTTTTGAAGAATGAAAAAGAAGCAATAAAATTGGATTGGAAAAGGGTGGAAGTTGTGAAAGTTGCAACCCGTTGATAATCCATCGAGACATGTCAGATTTTGGCACAACTAGATTACTAAAGCTTGATTCATCCGACCAAAGTCTTCTAGTAGGCACGTATGGATACATTGCTCTTGGTAATTAAGTCGATTTAATGTTTTTTGGTTCCGACAAGAATTTTATTCTGAACTGGTGGCTTCGTTCTTGTTTTACGTTGGCAGTGATTAAGAAATGTGATGTTTCTAGAGATTATGTTCCACGTCTTCCGCTTGGTTGACAATTTGACGCATGATACTCACTGGATTATCAGTCATGGACAGATCGATGAGCTCTGAGTCTTTGGTGATTGACTTTTGACAGTCAAGTCTTTGGTGATATTGACTTATGACAGATCAGTCCCAACTCCCAAGTCTTTAGTGATATTGACTTATGACAGATACAATTCAAGTCTTTGACGATACAGGAAGGAGAAATTTTATGGATATGCATGGAACGCAACTTTTTTTCTTTTTTTTTTGTCTCCGCTCACTGAGAATTTATGCATCATTCCAAAACCTTGCCAGAGAAGCATAAAACACTTGAAGAAATGAAAACGAATAAAGCACCAAAATAAAAAAAAAAAAAAGAACAAGTAAAAAGGTAACTCCACGGAAAATTTACTTAAGTTTATCTGTAGTTTCTGAGACAAAACTGCAAGTTGCGTGGTGCGGTCGTTAATGACAAGCATCAGTATGAGAAGTGTGAAATCTCATCCAACATTTGCCCTAGACCAAAAAACTTAAGAATCTCATAAATGTCATGTCGATTCAAAGTTAAATTTTTTGGGTATTCCAGAAAGTCCAATCAAGGAGATAATACTACGGTCAGTCAGCATTAAAGACTTTTCCTATATAATACTTGATAATAATCTTTCCTCTCCTCTTCATTCCATTTTGCCAAATATGATTTCAAGGCCAAGAGTCCCACTACTCACTAACCTGTATTATCTCAGTATCTTCCTATTCTGTTCACTTAACCAATTATTGCTACAAACAGAATGCTCAAGCAACGAGACTGATCTTTTCTCTCTAATTGCTATTAGAGATGGAATACAAGGGGGATTAATCTCGTGGAATCAATCCTTCCATTTCTGCCAGTGGCAAGGTATTACATGCCGCAGCACCGATCAAAGGGTAATATCACTTAACATTTCTAACCTGAGTTTAGTTGGATCCATTTCACCGCACATTGGTAACCTCAGTTTCCTTCGGGTCATCCACCTCCAAAATAACAATTTCTATGGCGAAATCCCACAAGAAATCGGTCACTTGTTTCGTCTTCGAGGCCTCAGAATCAGCAATAATACTTTTGAAGGAGAAATCCCAGTTAATATATCTCAATGTACTGACCTTAGGATCTTGGACTTGAGTGGGAATAGACTCGCTGGCATGATTCCTACACAACTTGGCTCATTATCAAATCTTGTTTTTTTGTCTCTTCAGAAAAACAATCTCACTGGAGAGATCTCACCTTCTATAGGTAACCTTTCTTCTCTTCAAATCTTGTCATTAGCAGAAAATAGTTTGGCGGGAAGTATTCCAGGCAGTTTAGGTAGATTGTCCAGCTTAACAGCTTTCCTAGTTGGCAGTAATAGATTGTCAGGTGAAGTCCCACCATCAATTTACAACATCTCATCTATGCAAAATTTGGTTATCTATAGTAACCAATTCACTGGTATACTTCCACCAGACATTGGAATCACTCTTCCGAATCTCCTATTTCTTTATGTGGGCGGAAATCAACTTTCAGGGTCTCTTCCAATGTCGTTTACTAATGCTTCCAAGCTCCGAGTCTTAGATTTGCAACAAAACAGTTTCACTGGACAAGTTCCAACTAACCTGGGAGTAATGCAAAATCTCTATAGGTTAAATTTCGGGCAGAATTATCTTGAAGACGAGAAACTCATGATTTGAGTTTTATCACTTCTTTGGCCAATTTAAGTATGCTGCAGGTGTTCTCTTTGAGCAGTAACAATTTTGGAGGTGTGTTACCCGACTCTATCTCCAACCTCTCCACCACAATTCAGCAGTTGTATCTTGGAGGCAATCAAATATCAGGAATCATCCCAGACAATATTGGTAACCTTGTGAACCTGATTGGGTTAGGACTCAGCAACAATAACATTCACGGTAACATTCCATCTTCTCTTGAAAGCATTACAGAATTACAAGTGTTGTATCTAAATGACAACAACTTGACCGGATTCATCTCATCATCTCTAGCAAACCTTACTCGTTTGTCCATACTGGATTTATCAAGGAACAGATTGGAAGGAAGCATTCCTTCGAGTTTTGGTGGTTTTCGATTTCTGCAATCACTAATCCTTAGCGCAAACAATCTAAATAGTACCATACCTCGACAAATCTTTGGGATTCCCTCCCTGTCAATTCTGCTTGACCTCTCTCAAAATTCTTTCTCGGGTTCCCTACCTCCAGAATTAGGCGACTTAGAAAGTCTTACGGAACTCGACGTCTCTGGAAATAAGTTAGGTGGTCAAATACCTAGTGCTATCGGTAATTGTTTAAGTATGGAAGAACTTCACTTGGAGGACAACTTGTTTGTAGGAACAATTCCTGGGTCCATGAGTTTTTTAAAGAATATTCAAAATATAAACCTATCAAGAAACAACTTGTCTGGTCAAATTCCAAAGTATCTAGAGAACTTTCGATATCTCGAGAGATTGGATTTGTCCTTCAACAAATTTGCAGGTGAGGTGCCCATGGAAGGAATCTTTAAAAATACAAGTTCTACTTCAGTAGCTGGAAATGTGGAGCTTTGTGGGGGTATCCAAGAACTGAAACTGCCGAAATGCCAAAGTAAAGCTACTAAAAACTTGGAAAGCCTGAAGACTTGCGTCAAGTCATATTCATTGAAATCCCAATTCTTAGCGTAATCGGTCTTGCATTACTAATAGTTGGAATTTGCTACATTCATCGAGTGAAACTGAAAATTATGGTGGAAGAAGCAAAACATGGAAATCTACATTCAGTAATGTTGTATGACGGGAAGATTGCCTATAAAGATATCTTAGGAGCAACAGAGGGTTTTGACGCCAAATATCTCATTGGTGTTGGAGGTGATGGGAGTGTTTACAGAGCAGATCTTCCCTACAAAGTCACAGTGGCAGTGAAGAAACTTCACCGAGTAGAATTTCCTGAGCAATCAAGCAAGAAAAGTTTTGAAAATGAAGTTGAGATTTTAACAACTGTAAGACATCGAAGCATTGTGAAACTTTATGGGTTTTGTTCAGACGAACGAAACATGTTTTGGTTTACGAGTATATGGAAAGGGAAGTTTGTTTTGTGTTCTGAACAATGAAACGGATACAGTAGACCTGAATTGGAATAAGAGGGTGAATGTTGTTAAAGATATTGCCCATGCTTTATATTACTTGCATCATTCACGCACTCCACCGATCATACATCGAGACGTATCAAGTAATAACATTCTAATGAATAAAGAACTGGAGGCTTCTGTCTCAGATTTTGGTATTGCTAGACTACTAAGGTTCGATTCTTCCAATGAAACTGTCCCTGCAGGCACTTATGGATACATGGCTCCTGGTAAGTCGATCAATTCAAAACTTGTTTTCAATTCCATGATTTTTGGTTCTGACTTCAGAGTGCTTGAGTAACCTGGTTTGATTTGTTTTGCAGAGCTAGCTTATACACATGTTGTGACTGAAAAATGTGACGTTTATAGCTTTGGCGTGGTAGCTCTAGAGATAATAATGGGAAGACATCCAGGAGACTTTATTGCTTCACTATCAACGCCTCCTGCTCAAAATACTATGCTAACAGATTTATTTGATCCACGTCTTCCATCTCCCATGGATCAAGATATTACAGCGGAATTGGCTTTGATAGTGGAGTTGGCACTTGCATGTGTGCAATCCGACCCTGAACACCGTCCAACCATGCAACATGTCTCTCAAGACCTTCACACTTACAACGAACCTCTCCTCAGCCGTTGGATGAAATTTTGGCCTTAATTGATTGCACACAGATACTGGGATGGATAGATATCTTATTCTGAAATCCCAAGTATCAGCATAGTAGTCTGTGTTGTTGTACTCAACTCTGTTCAAGATGGAATAAAATCCTATATACACAGCCTATGGTGTTGCTCCCTCGCTTCACAAGATTCAGACATTGCTGAAATACATTTTGATGTATAAATAAATTCACCACTATAGAGTATAGACAGAAACCATTGAAATATAGGTCTTCTACCGATATTTTTTTTTCAAGACTTCCTCCACCTTTCTTTTTTACCCAAAATCTTCTCTACGCCAGAAAGCAGTTCCCAACTTCCCATGTCCAACCCGAAGTCCTTCATAAACAAGTTTTCTTTCCATCAAGGTACTTCCAAGTTCCAACACTAAGTCTAAGCATCAGTATGACATTACTAGTGTTTCCTGTGACTGCACTAGGCCACAAATTTTCTTTCCATAAAGGTGCTGTTGGCTGAAAAATACGACATATATAGCTTTGGTGTGGTAGCTATAGAGCCAATAATGGGAAGACAATCCACCAGTCTTCATTGCTTCAATATCAATGCCTGGTGATAAAAATATATCTTATATATAATGCCAAAACCTGTTTTTTAGATTAGTTTCCGTATTTCCGGTTTTAGGCCAAAGTTTTAAATCTCAAGGGTACAGGAAAGTTGGACAGCCACTTACTGTTTTGCTCTTCACTAAATTGGTAAATAAATCTCACATAATTATAACCAGAAACAGACCGGCATCGCTTCGAGCACTTTACCCACTATAAAAAATAACTGTTCATCATATTCTTTCCAACTCTCATTCTAAATACAAGCCGTATCTTTAGTACTAGGACCTCATAACTTTATATTTTGTTTGTTGTATATGTATGTGCCACCATATCTGTACCCCCATAAACAATCAACGTTGGATTGGGTACTATTATAGCGCCACCCACTACTATGTGCCAACGCCGCCCAAAATCATGGCATGCCAACGCCGCCCAAAATCAGGGCATGCCGGCCGCCTAATTTTATATGGCGCTGCTGCGCTTAATTTTATGGCGTGCTTGCTGCCCCATTTTTTTATGTGCTGCCCGCCTAATTTTATGGCGTGCCTACCGCCTAATTTTATGGCGTGCACTGCACTAATTTTATGGCGTGCCGCTGTCCCTAATTTTATGGCGTGCTGCTGCCCAATTTTATGGCGCGTTCCGTCCGCCTAATTTTATGGCGGCGCCCAATTTTATGTGCCGGCCCAATTTTTTTATGGCGTGCTGTCACGCTTCAAAATTATGGCATCATAAGCTAGATATAGCGGTTTGATTTAGAAAATATATTTGGCAAGATATGCTTCCATATTAAAACTTTACATAATTACAGAATATTATGTAGCAATAAAGGAAATAATATTTATCATTATTATCCTATAAATACCCCATTCCTCTGAAACAAAGAACGACGTTCATTTGAGAGACTTGATTCCGGAGAACAATTTGGATATGTAGGCAGCCATTAAAGGTACAGTCTCAACAGTTCATTGCAACAACCTCCTTTACGAAACCATGGGTGTGTTTGGGCGAGTTTCTACCCAAACATAATTGGCGCCGTCTATGGTTCTTACCAACGAACTTTCGTCCACGTTCTTTTTTCCAAGATCCGGTAATGGCAAAAACAACAAGATCTCAACTGAGCAAGAACGCAAGATTACAACAAGAAGAAGAAAACAACTTACCCAATCCCGAAGTTCTAACTAATCGGACCTTGATGAATCAACCCGGTCGCCTCCAGATTCGCAAGCTTAGCCTTCAAACCTCCGGTGCCACAACAACGTCGATCTAGGCGTTACCCACTTCGGGCTCTAATAACTCAAGATCTAGAGGCAAGCAAAGCGGATTCGTGAGAATATGGAGATAGGAGATGAAGATGTGCCTTTAGAAGTGTTGTGTCGAGAGGTTCGGAAGAGAGAAAGAATATATCAACTACTTGCGCGAATAACCGGACAAAGAGAAGCAAATACAAAGGGATGGCGCCGGTCGGTTTGCATCTTCTACACCGGCAAGAGCCCCCAGATCACGGTGAACAATGGAGTGTATTCAACCGACTACAATTTAAAGTCGGGTACATCCCATCCATTGGACCACGTCCCCCCGAAAGCATCATCGAATCACTCAAGGTCAAGCGGATATTCATCCCATTCAAGAAGGCGATCCGGATCTCAAAATACCAACAACACTAGGCGTAGCGATGGTCATAACATGACAAGATCATTGAAGGTCGATCATTGCACATCGAAAAGGTGGACAACATCCACCATAAGGCGTAATGCTAGGCGCCAAGATCGGGACCTCCGAGGCAATTGCAACATGACCTTAGACATGGCTTGAATGCAACAAATCGATCTGATTAAAGTTAACAAAGGTCGACCTAGAAATGCGGGCGACACCAAAGCGGCTCCTCCCGGTTCGACGGCTTAGCCCTTTTTATCGGCATAGGTCTCGCAGCCCAAGGAACCAGCCAAATATAGAAGAAAGCAATAGTTGGGGGCGACAACAACGTGAGATGCAACGTGGTGAAATTACTCCTCAAATTGGGAATCTAGAAGTCACAGGCGCACCATTCACGGAACAACAAATCAAAGACATTGTCAAGAAAACAATAACCAATGTGGGTGTCGCTGATGCACGATGGAAAGACCTTGCAGTGAACGAAGATGTCGTCGGGAGATTTTCCCTAAAGATACAAAATGCAGAGCATCGGGAAGGATTCAAACAACCAGAACTTCCTACGTTCAAAGAAGCAGGAGGTGACCCGAACGATCATATTATGGAGTTTAAAAGTAGGCTAATTCTCTGGCGCAGAGATGACCCCCTCTTATGCAAACTTTTTCCATCTACGTTAAAAGGAGAAGCTCTACGTTGGCTTTCCAGCTTGCCCGAATCAATCTATCAGCGTCATTCCGGGAATTAGCAAACCAGTTCCGCGATCGGTTTAAGCATAATTGGACCGTCCCTAAGGATGTCAACATCTTGCTTAACACCAAGCAGCAAAAGGATGAAGCACTGACAAAGTTCGTAATTCGTTTCCGTCAAGTACAAGCAGAGGTCACTGATGTCCCTGACGTAATGATCATTCATGCATTCAAGGAAGGAGTTCATTTTGATAAAAACAGAATCTACAACTCCCTTGTATGAGACCCCCCACAATCAAAGTCCGATTTGTTTACATGAACGCAACAGTTCATTAATGTGGAGGAAGATGTTAGATCAAAAGCTTCCAGAGATAAAGACTTTCGGAGTAAAGACTCAAATGAAGGTAAAGGAAAACATAAGCAAAACATATCGGAAGGGCAACAAGAGAAATATGAAAAGGTTAACACAGTTTGTGAGGAAATGAAGCTCACTCCATTAAATGCCAAGTATGATGCGATATATGAGAAGATCAAGGGACGCAACTTACTTTTTCCTCCGATGCCCTTACCTGAACACATTAAGTTTAAACGTGACAAAAATCTTTGGTGTCACTTCCACAATGATTTCGGTCATGAAACAGAAGAGTGCAGATCCCTCAAGGGAAAAATACAGAGACTAGTTGACAAGGGACAATTAGACGAGTTTTTGCTTTCAAAAACGGTGAAGCAAAATTTAACAATGACTGGCCACAATGTCATACTAGCTGGTCATGCCAAAATCAATGACATTTCACGATCAAGGCAAAAGTGTGAACAACGAGCTAAGTTCGGTTTCTTGCGTGAATTTTATCACGTGAATAACATTGATTTTGTTGAAGAAATTCGTTCAGAAACTACAGAGCCTAGTCCCTTATGCTTTAGTGATAGAGATCTAATTGGCGTCCATCATCCTCATTATGATGCTGTCGTCATCTCAGCTTTCGTTGGATTATGGCGAGTACAGCGCATCATGATAGATACTGGATGTTCTGTCAGCGTCGTTTTTGCAAGTTGCTACAAGAACATGCGACTATCGAAAAATTTAATTATTGCGAGAAATAATCCAATCATTGGGTTTGACCGGAACAACAACAACCCCAAAGAGGAAGAGTCTCTTTACCGGTCAAGCTAATGGACAAGTCAATCGACATTGAATTCCTTTCGATGAATTGCAAATCCCCTTACAATGCAATCCTAGGAAGGGGATGGCTCCACAAAGATGGGCGCATAGTCTCTACATTTCACCGTAGTAAAGTTCCCATCTCTTGACAAAATTTGTAAGGTCTTGGCGGCGACGGATGGCTTCCCACACAAATTGTCCGCGAAAAGGTCTTGGAGGAATATCGTCAGTCGGATATGCGGGCACTACACCATAAGGGTCATTTACTAACAGCCCCCCTTTTCTATTTGTAACGGATATAATTGTTACCTACTTCCTAACGGACATAAGTGTTACCTATTGACTTATTCGTTACTATATCTTTATTTGTTTTTGAGATTATTTATTATTGATTTTACTAATATTATGTAATAATTATTTCCGTTTGGAAACCGTGATGGAAAATAAAATAAATTAAGAAGAAAATAAATAAAAGGCAAAGGCAGGGTCAATAATTAAAGTTCTGCCCGATCAAATTCTTCAAGCTCGACTTTCTCTCGGTTCTTCAAAGTTTGGGTTCCAGATCTATCACTTGAAGATGTAGACGACATCTTTTTCGAAAACCATAGGTACGCTCCTCTCCTTCTTCCTTAACTCTCTTCGTAACTTGAGAAATCTGTTACTTTGTTGTTTCGCAATTTCGGGATTGTATGGTTTGATTGAGGAATTTAATGGAATGTAGGATTGAAGGAATTTTGTTATTAAATTTAGGGGTTTTCTCTTGCCGAAGATGTGTTATTATTATTATTTTTTTGTGATATGAGTTTTTGTTCAGAATTTTAGTTTACAAGTTGTTTGAAAAGATAAAAACTTTGTTACAACATGGCGTTGTCTAACTATATACTCCAGTTTCTATATAATCATGGTGATGTTTAACATATCACAGTAATCATTGTGACAATTATCCAAAAAGATATTATATTAAAAATTAAATATTGTGATAAAAATTAAATATTGGAGAAACAGTTTCACCTCGATTAAATTCCGAGGTGAAACTGTTTCTTTTGGGTTATTGTGTGTAACTTGAAAGATGGCTCCCAAGATGTCAAACGCAAGGTTTGAAGTAGAGAAGTTTAATGGGAAGAATAACTTTGGGATTTGGCAAGTCCAAGTAAAAGACATCTTCATCCAACAAGGTTTGCACAAGGCTTTAAAGGGGATTAAATCTAAGGCGGCGAGTATGAGTAATGATGATTGGGAAGAGTTCGATCTTCAAGCTTGTTCATCAATCCGTTTATGTCTTGCTAATGAGGTTATGTAACACCCCAAAATCAATAAAGATTACGAGGCGTTAATAAGATTACTTTCAACATTAAAATTTAAATAAACCATCATATATTTTTTTCTACAAAAAATCCGGCAGAGTTTCCTTTGTATATTCAACATATCATATACCTAAACCTGTCGTAACCTGAAAAAAAATCAAAATAACCTAATATACATATATCAACCCTTCCAAGTTATATAACTTTACATAGTTTGAAAACCAAAACATATCTATATACAACGCAACCTAAATATATACAACCCTCATCAAAACATATACACAACACCTTCCAAAAGATAAAGTATTGACTACACTACAACATATACATACAGGAAAATAAAAGGTTAACTATAAACAGCTTCACTCCAAAGCTTCTACTCCTCGTGCTGCTCTACATACTCCACTAAACTCGTACTGACATCTTCGACAATTATATCTGAAAAAGGGAGATAGGGGGGGGAACAAAAGTCCAGTAGGAAGATACAACTACTATTAATCATCATAAAAACATTTCACGCATATATATAATATTCTAGTATAAGCTTAAACATTTAAATAACCAATTTAACCTTCATAGCAATATCTACCACAACCTGAGTACATTCCACAAATCAAACCACATTCTAATTAATCTAGAGATAAATGGATGCCCGAAAAGTATGTGGGATTTCCCGGATTACGTTAAGAATGTTTTCATCTATTAGAAACCCCATAACCGCTAAGAGATGTATTCCTTAACCATCCAATATAATTCTTTGTTGCCGGACGAATACAAAGAATTATATATAAGGAATCGTAACCAACCCTCTTCCAAACATCCCAGAGTATCGATATACAAGTATTTAGAATAAACTATGGCCCACGACCTATTTAAACGACAAGCCCGCGGCTAATTTAAATGACAAAGCCCGCGACCAATTTAAATGACAATGGCCCGCGGCCTATTAATACGACAAGCCCGCGGCTAATTTAAATTACTTACACCCTTAATCAATACTTACCATTCTTCAATCCTGTAATCATAACCGATAACTCAAAAATATAGCAAGCTACACTATCAACTAACTTCCATCTCTAAAACCAATACCATATATAACCAATCATTCTACAACACAGCCAAACAATCACACGCATCACATCAAAATATCATACAATATATATTTTCATAAATGACTAAGAGAAGTAATATCCACCTACCTTCTACTCGCAACCGAAACCCAAGCCTCGGTTAACTCGCAACCACTAGTTCTCTTCCATTCCAAATCACTGAAATAAATATTGGTAACTAATATTAATCATTAAGTCATACTCTAAACTTACAAGAATTCTCTAGTTTCTAACCGTAATACCAAACACTACTACACTCTACATGATTTAAAATTCATCGACGACAATCGAAATACACTCTATTGTTATTGTTCATATCCTCCATTCAATATAATCAACTAACACAATGAAAATTACAACTACTCAGCTTCAAATTCGTGTTTCTTCAAATAGCTAACAAAAACCCATGAAAAATCATGTCTAAACACTTAACAACTAAAGAATATTGTATGGTTCTCATAGTATAATGATAGGGTAGTGTTTAAATCATAAATTCTACTCAAAATACGATTCTAGATGATAAGAAAAGAAGAAGAAGCAAAGATGACGGAAAATCAACAAACTTACCACTTAAAAGCTTTAAATTCGTCACCCAAATCAATACCAAAACCACCCTAATCACCTAGAGAACTTAATTCAATCATTTCAAAACAAAACCCCTCTAAATTTTGTTTGAAAACGCAAGCTTTCTTTGAATATCGAAATCGCTTTCTTTTAAAACAAAAAAAAACTTTGTTTCTGTAAAAGGTTTTATGTTTATCTACTAACACTCTTAAACAAATAACATATTTATTATAAAGCCCTCCCTTCTTTCTACTTTAAAAAAAAAACCTTTTTCTATACTAACACTTTATTAAAAATAATATATATATATACCTAACCAAAGCTAACACACCAAATAAATTAATATTATATTAACAACTAATATCAATAGTAATAAAGATTAATCCACCCATAAACCTTGCATCATTACATTCTCCCCAACTTATAGAATTTCGTCCTCGAAATTTCCAACCTACCTCATTAGCGAAAAGTTCCGGATATTGTGCCTGCATATCTGCTTCTTTTTCCCAAGTGGCTTCTTCAACATTATGGTGCCTCCACAAGATTTTCATCAAAGGAATAACCCGGGAACGTAATATCTTTTCTCTACGGTCAAGCACTTGTACTGGCCCTTCTTCATAGGAAACATCTGTTTCTAAATGCAAGGACTCCCAGTCTATCACATGTGAAGGATCCGGATAATACTTTCGAAGCATGGATACATGAAAAACATTGTGTACTTTTTGAAGTTGACTCGGCAATTCCAAACGATAAGCTACTGTCCCAACTTTCTGAATGATAGGAAATGGCCCCACAAACCTTGGTGCTAGTTTCCCTTTCATGCCAAATCTGAAAATTCCCCTGCGAGGTGAAACTTTAAGAAAAACGAAGTCGCCAACCTCAAAACTCAATGGACGCCTTCGATTATCTGCGTAGCTTTTCTGCCTACTATGTGCAACTCGCAAACGATCCATTATCAGCTTTACTTTCTCTGTGGTTTCTTGTATCAAATCCGGCCCAACCGAAACATTATCCTCAGTCCAACAAATAGGAGATCTGCACGGTCTTCCATACAATGCTTCAAAAGGTGCCATGCCTATACTAGCCTGAAAGCTATTATTATAAGCAAACTCTACAAGTGGCGGTGTTCTTCCCAGTTACCCCCAAAATCAAGTACACACAACCGCAACATATCCTCAAGTATCTGTATAACCCGTTCAGATTGCCCATCTGTTTGTGGATGATAGGCAGTACTGAAATCCAGTCTTGTGCCAAGAGCTTTATGTAGACTAATCCAAAACCGTGAAGTAAATTTTGGATCCCTATCGGACCCCTGATTGACAAAGGGACACCATGTAGTCTCACAATCTCCTGAACATACAATGCACTGAGTTTATCAAGTGAGAAATCAACCCTAGTAGGTAGAAAGTGTGCTGCCTTTGTTAACCTATCCACAACTACCCAAATAGAATCATGGCCCTTCTTGGTCTTCGGCAAACCTGTAACAAAATCCATGGAAATACATTCCCATTTCCATTCGGCAATAGGAAGCGGTTGTAGAAGCCCTGCTGGTCGTTGATGCTCAGCTTTAACCTGTTGGCAAACTAAACATCTACTAATATATTCCGCTATTTCTCTTTTCATTCCCGGCCACCAGAAATGCCTACGAAGGTCTTTGTGCATTTTTGTACCCCCAGGATGGATAGTGTATCTGGTTTTGTGTGCTTCATCCATAATATCAGTTCTCAAGTGAACATCATTAGGCACCCAAATTAGATTTCTGAAACGTAAACTACCATCACTATGGAATGCCCAGTCAGGTATATCAACACTAGAAGCTTTCTGACTAAACTCCACAAAATCCGGACTTGTTACTTGCACATCCATAATTCTTTGAGTCAAGGTGGGTTGGATTCTCATTTGTGCCACATAAATTGTATCATCAGCTGTAGGATTAACAAAGTTGTAAGTCGTGATGCTTTCAAGCATTTCCCACACCTTCAATTTTGCTAGAACAGATCCACCTCTACGACTTAGTGCATCAGCCACTACATTTGCCTTACCAGGATGATAATGCAATATATAATCATAATCCTTAAGGAACTCAGTCCATCGTGTTTGTCGCATATTCAAGTCTTTTTGAGAAAACAAATATTTCAAACTCTTGTGATCAGAATAGACTTCAAAGCTCTCCCCATATAGGTAATGTCTCCATATCTTCAAAGCAAATACAATGGCGGCCAATTCCAGATCATGAGTCGGGTAATTCTTCTCGTGGTTCTTCAATTGTCGGGATCCATAAGCAACCACTCGACCATTATGCATTAATACACATCCCAATCCTTTCCCAGAAGCATCACTATAGACTACATAACTGTCTTCGGAACTCGGCACTATCAGTACTGGTGCTGTGGTTAATCTAATCTTTAGCTTTTCAAATGCTTGCTCACACTCATCAGTCCAGATAAAAGGCTCATTTTTCTGAGTAAGCCGTGTCAGTGGTCCCGAAATAGTGGAAAATCCTTCAACAAATCTACGATAATAACCAGCAAGCCCCAAGAAACTTCTAATCCCTGTTACTATCGTCGGTCTAGGCCAATCAATGACTGCTTCTACCTTAGAAGGATCAAGAGATATACCATCCCCAGAAACCACATGCCCAAGGAACTTGACTTCGCTCAACCAAAACTCACATTTGCTTAATTTCCCATATAACTTGTGCTCTCTCAAAATCTGAAGTGTGATCTCTAGATGTTTGTCATGCTCCTCACGTGTGCGAGAGTAAATCAAAATATCATCTATGAAGACTATGCCAAAATCATCTAAATGCTTCTGAAAAATACCATTCATCAAATCCATAAATGCCGCAGGAGCATTGGTTAAACCAAAAGGCATAACAAGATACTCAAAGTGACCGTACCGAGTCTTGAAAGCTGTCTTTGATATATCTCCTTCTCTAACCCTTAATTGGTGAAATCCATTTTGTAGATCAATCTTGGAAAAGAACCGGGCACCTTTCAACTAATCAAACAAATCTTCTATACGTGGGAGAGGATATTTATTCTTTATGGTTACAAGATTTAACCTCCTGAAATCAACACACATTCTCATCGATCCATCTTTCTTTTTAACAAACAAAACAGGAGCACCCCATGGAGATGTGTTATTGCGGATAAAACCTTTACTCAACAAATCATCAACCTGAGCCTTCACTTCTTTTAACTCAACAGGAGCCATACGGTAAGGAGACATATTAATAGGAGCGATTGTGGTATAAGATCGATAGCAAAGTCTATCGCTCTCATGTGGAGGTAATCCAGCAAGTCTTCTTGAGAAATACATCGCAAACCGACAAACAATAGGAATCGTTATGCACCGTGGTGCCTCATTTTTCTCTTCCCCATACTAGCCATCAAGGAATATTGTCTCTTCCGTTTCACCCTTCCGTTAGAATAGAGACCACTGAAAAGAACTTACTACCCATAAACTTGAAAACAAAGTTGCCCCGAATATGGAACCTAACCGTCTTTGAGAAACAATCAACATGTGCATGATGTGTGCGGACAACCAATCCATGCCTAATATGACATCAAAGTCGTGCAATTCTAGCACAGTCAAATCTACATTCATCTCATGATTATCTACCATAATAGTGCATGACTTACAAACTTGGAAAGGAAACCTTCTAGTTCCCAAAGGAGTCGACAATAATAACGCTTTCCCAAAGATCAAAAGGTATTAACTCTAGTGCATTTCACGATCGTGAAGAAAAATAAAAGAATGAGTAGATCCGAATCAATAAGAACATGCACCAAAGTACTAAAAGGAGCACCGTACCTTCTATGACATCATCGAAAGCACGTGCATCAGCTGAGTTAATGAGTACACTTTCGACCACGAAGTCAACCGAAGTCCCCCCCCATGCGATCACGGTCCCTTTGGCGCGAATCTCTCGAATGTGTCCGGGTCTCACCACACCCATAACATGTAACCGAAGGTTTACTAGTCCGTCCCCGACTCTGCTGCGTTGGGACGGGGTAGTCTTTGGTGGAAGAGACGGAAACCGTGGTCGTGGAAAGTCTTGAACCTGCCGATCGCCCTTTGTGGTCTAAAAGGTGGAACCCGACTTTGTAGGCCTTTGTGCTTGCGACCTTGAAGTGGAGTCATCCGAAACCTACCTTGGAAAGGTTGTTATACGGCCTATACACTTGCTGCGCCTAGGATCCATAGTTAACATTCTTGGTCGCTTTGATGGATCATATCCACTCGAAACTTGTTGTGTTGCGGTTTGACTTGGACCCGTTTGGAACTTGGACAATCAGTATGTCTTCATCCTCTCTCTATCCTTTGTGCTCTATTAACGAATCTGCATAACCTGGTTATCTCAAAGCCTCGCCATCCGGTCCCTTAGAAACTTCTTAAGGCCTCTCACATACTTCTTAGCCTTTTGTACTTCAAGTAGCTATCAAGTCCGGAGCATAACGTGACAACCGAAAGTGAAATCGCCTCATCTTGATTCAACTGTCTTGTTCCCTTGAACCAAACTCATGAACTCCATATGTTTTTGTCTCGAGCACTCTCCGGTACATACTTGTTCAAGGAAAATCTGTTGGAATTTATCCCAAGCCATAGGAACTTCACCTCAATATTCTTTCTAGATCTCCACCAATGTCCTGGCCAACTTCAAGCATGAAAGAAGCCAATGTCACTTTCTCGAGTTTCATTACACTCCATTGCTTCAAGTATTTTCTCTGTTTGAATCAACCATTCCTCATCTTGTTCAGATCGGGTGACCCTTTAAATGATGGTGCATGCATCCTCCTAAAATCTTGGAGTAAGGCTCCAGTTTGCCCTTGATAAGGAGTCATACGTGCCATCGCTCGATGCACAACAGAGGTGGAAATATAGGCGGAACTTGGGCAGCTCTCTGTTCATGAAGGATTGGTCGTACTCCCAACCCTGAACTTGAGATTCATTTTGTTGCATCTCAATCCCAAAGAATTCGTCCCATCATCGAGTTTGATTATCTCTCATTTCACCCATTACCTGTAAGATTCTCTCCATTGTGCCCTCGGGACTCTGATTGGATGAATCTCCTTCATGCCCCCTCGCCCTTGTGAATTACTCATCGTGTACCTTCAAAACAAAACATATAAACTAACAAAATGCTACACAAAGTAATTCACACAAGCACACCTATTATAATGCACAAACAAATTCAAACAAGCATACTTTTATCATATTAACTTCTTTAAAAAAAAATATTATTTTAACAATCTTTATAGATTTTTTTTTTCAATCGATTAAACTCAAGCCCAAAGGATTCTAATAACTAGGCTCTGATACTATTCTGTAACACCCCAAAATCAATAAAGATTACGATGCGTTAATAAGATTACTTTCAACATTAAAATTTAAATAAACCATCATATATTTTTTTCTACAAAAAATCCGGCAGAGTTTCCTTTGTATATTCAACATATCATATACCTAAACCTGTCATAACCTAAAAAAAAATCAAAATAACCTAATATACATATATCAACCCTTCCAAGTTATATAACTTTACATAGTTTGAAAACCAAAACATATCTATATACAACGCAACCTAAATATATACAACCCCATCAAAACATATACACAACACCTTCCAAAAGATAAAGTATTGACTACACTACAACATATACATACAGGGAAATAAAAGGTTAACTATAAACAGCTTCACTCCAAAGCTTCTACTCCTCGTGCTGCTCTACATACTCCACTAAACTCGTACTGACATCTTCGACAATTATATCCTAAAAGGGAGATAGGGGGTGAACAAAAGTCCAGTAAGAAGATACAACTGCTATTAATCATCATAAAAACATTTCACGCATATATATAATATTCTAGTATAAGCTTAAACATTTAAATAACCAATTTAACCTTCATAGCAATATCTACCACAACCTGAGTACATTCCACAAATCAAACCACATTCTAATTAATCTACAGAGATAAATGGATGCCCAGAAAAGTATGTGGGATTTCCCAGATTATGTTAAGAATGTTTTCATCTATTAGAAACCCCATAACCGCTAAGAGATGTATTCCTTAACCATCCAATATAATTCTTTGTTGCCGGACGAATACAAAGAATTATATATAAGGAATCGCAACCAACCCTCTTCCAAACATCCCAGAGTATCGATATACAAGTATTTAGAATAAACTATGGCCCACGACCTATTTAAACGACAAGCCCGCGGCTAATTTAAATGACAAAGCCCGCGGCCAATTTAAATGACAATGGCCCGCGGCCAATTTAAACGACAATGGCCCGCGGCCTATTAAAACGACAAGCCCGCGGCTAATTTAAATTACTTACACCCTTAATCAATACTTACCATTCTTCAATCCTGTAATCATAACCGATAACTCAAAAATATAGCAAGCTACACTATCAACTAACTTCCATCTCTAAAACCAATACCATATATAACCAATCATTCTACAACACAGCCAAACAATCACATGCATCACATCAAAATATCATACAATATATATTTTCATAAATGACTAAGAGAAGTAATATCCACCTACCTTCTACTCGCAACCAAAACCCAAGCCTCGGTTAACTCGCAACCACTAGTTCTCTTCCATTCCAAATCACTGAAATAAATATTGGTAACTAATATTAATCATTAAGTCATACTCTAAACTTACAAGAATTCTCTAGTTTCTAACCGTAATACCAAACACTACTACACTCTACATGATTTAAAATTCATCGACGACAATCGAAATACACTCTATTGTTACTGTTCATATCCTCCATTCAATATAATCAACTAACACAATGAAAATTACAACTACTCAGCTTCAAATTCGTGTTTCTTCAAATAGCTAACAAAAACCCATGAAAAATCATGTCTAAACACTTAACAACTAAAGAATATTGTATGGTTCTCATAGTATAATGATAGGGTAGTGTTTAAATCATAAATTCTACTCAAAATACGATTCTAGATGATAAGAAAAGAAGAAGAAGCAAAGATGACGGAAAATCAGCAAACTTACCACTTAAAAGCTTTAAATTCGTCACCCAAATCAATACCAAAACCACCCTAATCACCTAGAGAACTTAATTCAATCATTTCAAAACAAAACCCCTCTAAATTTTGTTTGAAAACGCAAGCTTTCTTTGAATATCGAAATCGCTTTCTTTTAAAACAAAAAAAAACTTTGTTTCTGTAAAAGGTTTTATGTTTATCTACTACCGCTCTTAAACAAATAACATATTTATTATAAAGCCCTCCCTTTGTTTCGACTTAAGCAAATAAGCCCTCCCTTCTTTCTACTTTAAAAAAAAAACCTTTTTCTATACTAACACTTTATTAAAATATAATATATATATATACCTAACCAAAACTAACACTCCAAATAAATTAATATTATATTAACAACTAATATCAATAGTAATAAAGATTAATCCACCCATAAACCTTGCATCATTACAGGTTATGTATAGTGTGATGGGAGAAAATATCGCTGCCGGTATTTGGCTCAAACTAGAGTCTATGTATATGACCAAGAGCATGACGAACAAGATGTACCTTAAGAAGCGTCTTTATCGGTACATGATGGTCGATGGTTCAACGATGCAAGAGCACGTTAGTGAGTTCCGTCGACGTCTAGCGGATTATTTGAATGTTGGTATGAAGATGGATGATGAGGATCAAGCGGCATGTTTAATATTCTCCTTGCCAGAAAGCTATGAGCATTTAATGACTACATTCATGAACGAGAGAAGTCGTCGATCTTGACGAAGTTCAAAGTGCACTTCTTTCTTATGAGTTGATGAAGAAGACACGTGTAGAAAATAGCATTGATGCAGTCGGGGGGCTAGTGGCAAGAGGAAATTCGTATGAAAACGAGAATTATTCAAGTAATGAGAATTCTAGGTCCAAGTCAAAGAAGCCTTTAAAATATGTACAATCTGCTACAATTGCAATGAAAAGGGACATTATGCAAGTAATTGTCCCTCACCCAAGAAAGAGAACAAGAGAGATGGTCGGGAGAAAGGTAAGGCAAAAATTGAGGCAAATTATTCTTCGTGCTCAAAGAGGGATGAGTTCACTCGTGTGTCCACACAAGACTATATGACCGAAAAGTGGATTCTTGATTCCGATGTTCCTATCATATGTGCCGAATAGAAAGTGGTTTACTTCTTATGAGAGCATTGATGGTGGTTCCGTTTTAATGGGTAATGACGTTGCTTGTAAGACGGTAGGAATTGGAACTATACGGGTCAAGATGTATGATGGTGTAGTGAGGACTTTAACCGATGTGAGACATGTTCTTGAGCTAAAAAAAAGTCTTATTTCTCTTGGTACCTTAGATTCCAAAGGCCACAAGTTTGTGGGCGAAGGTGGAGTCCTAAATATTGTTAATGGCTCTTTAGTTGTTATGAAGGGTAAAAAATATGGAACCTTGTATACTCTGATAGGTAGTACGGTGATAGGCGATGTAGCAGTGGGTGCATGTAGTAATAATTCTGAGTGCACTAAGATATGGCATATGCGTTTAGGGCATATGAGTGAAAAGGGTTTGTCCGAGTTGTCTGTGAGGGTTCTTGAAGAACTTGAAGAAGCCGAGTATGGGGTTCTGTGAGCATTGCGTCTATGGGAAGCAAAGCGCGAGTCAAGTTCAAGTCAAGCAAGCACCACGACAACAGCATCCTTGATTATGTGCATCACGGATGTTTGGGGACCCTCCGGGTGGCTTCCAAGGGAGGTAACCGGTATTATGTCTCATTCATTGATGATCATACTCACTATGTGTGGGTGTATATGATGAAATCGAAAGATGAAGTGTTTGAGACATTTAAGAAGTGGAAGGCAAGGGTTGAGAATCGCATTGATAGGAAGGAAGGTAAAGACATTACGGTCCGACAATGGTAATCGAGTATACCTATGGACCTTTCCAAGAGTTCTATGTATGCGAATGGGGAATTGCCGGACAATCGGACGGTCGGGGGGCACGCACACAATGAGAATGGAATGGTAGAGAGGATGAATAGAACTTTGCTTGAAAGAGCAAGATGTTTATTGTCTAATGCCGGTCCCCAAAGCAAAGTATTAGGCGGATCACGGTGTCCATGGCGTGTTACCTGTATTAATAGGTCACCGATTACCAACTATAGATTGCGGGACACCTTATGAGGTGTGGTCGGTAACCCAAATTATAGTATTTTTTTGCGAGTGTTTGGATCGAAAGCTTACTACCATGTGACGGACGACAAGCTAGATCCTAGAGCTAAGAAGGCCATATTCTTAGCCTTCGCGAAATGGGGTAAAAAAGGGATACTGATTGTGGTGTCTAGAAGACCACAAGTTCCCCGGTCGCAGAGATGTTACCTTTGATGAGACTTCCGTGTTATCTTTCATGAAGTCCCAAGTAGGCGAATGGTGAGTCTATAGAAGTTCAAGTTAATGAGCTTGAGTTGTCCGATGCGCCAGATGACCGTTAGATCATGATGAGGTACCAAATCATGGAACCACACAAAGAACAGAAGAAGAGCAAGAGCATCCACAACTTGTAGTGGGGTGACCACAGCCCGCGAGAGACAAGTTAAAGAAGTGCACAAGTATGGGCATGAAAGCCGAAACACTATGGTCGTGGATTTAGTGGCATATGCACTAAATATCGAAGATGATGAGCCGGATAGCTTCAAGGAAGCATTAGAGATGCTCATTACGAGATTGGTTGGTAGCTATGCAAGCGAGATGGAATCTCTTGATAAAAATCACACATGGGACCTAGTTTTATTGCCAAAGGGCAAAATGACTATCGGCGATAAATGGGTGTTCGAAAAAAAGAGGTCCTTCCCGAGTCCGACAAAGATCGGGTACAAGGCAAGAGTGGTAGCAAAGGGTTTTCACGAAGGAAGGAGTTGACTACAATGAGGTATTTTCCCGGTGGTCAAACATACGTCCATTCGTGTGTTATTAAGTTTAGTTGCTCACTTCAACTTGGAGTTATAGCAACTTGATGTGAAAACTGCTTTCTTGCATGGGGACTTGGAAGAAGAGATCTATATGAGACAACCTGAAGGGTTTGTCGTTCTTTGAAAAAGATTATGTATGCAAATTGAATCGGTCAATCGCACGGGTTAAAGCAATCGCCTAGGCAATGGTACAAGCGCTTTGACACATTCATGATGCAACATGAGTACACCCGAAGTAAGTATGACTACTGTGTCTACTTTAGAAGGCTTCGTGGTAATGACTTCATCTATCTCCTGCTTTATGTGGATGACATGCTTATTGCTTCCAAAAGCATGGTGGAGATAGACAAGTTGAAATCTCAACTTAGCTTTGAGTTTGAGATGAAAGACTTAGGTGGAGCCAAGAAGATACTGGGCATGGAGATTGACAGAGATAGGAAGAAGCGACGGATAATTGTATCTCAGAAGAAATACATTCAGAAAGTAATTTCTCGATTTGGTATGGAGAATGCAAAGTCGGTTTCTACACCTTTAGCTGGGCATTTTAGGCTTTCAGCTAAGTTCTCTCCTAGTTCGGTGGAGGAACAAAAACATATGGCAAATGTTCCTTATGCAAGTGCCGTGGGCAGTTTGATGTATGCTATGGTGTGCACACGCCCAGACATTTGACAAGCAGTTAGTGTTGTCAGCAGGTATATGGAAAATCCTGGGAAGCATCATTGGGATCGCGATGAAATGGGTACTAAGGTACTTGAAGGGTACCTTGGATGTGGGATTAGCTTATGGTGGAGGCACTTGTTATGTCGGTGGGTTTTGTGGATTCGATTATGCAGTGATCTAGATAGACGACGATCGACTCGGTTATGTGTTTATGATACATGGTGCACCGGTTAGTTGGAGGTCTATGCTACATGCTACATTGCTCTATCTACTACTCGAGGCGATATATGGCGATGGCGAGGCGGTGAAAAGAAGCACTATGGCTTCGAGGTCTTATAGATGATTTGGGTATTGAAGCGAAACGGTGTTCTTTGTGTATTGTGATAGTCGAGTGCTATTCATTTGGCGAAGAACCAAGTTCATCATGGTCGGACCAAGCATATTGATGTCCGTTATCACTTTATACGGGATGTCGTTGAGGATGGTGATGTTGCACTTGAGAAAGTAGACACTCATGACAATCCTGCTGATATGCTGACAAAAGTTGTCACCGGAGTTAAGTTCCAACACTGTTTGGACTTGCTCCAAATCCTACATGTTTGAAAGAGCCCTGTGTGGGCATAGCCCTTCGAGGCGGATTATTTCATGAGTCTTCCTTTTTGGAGGTGTTCCCTCCGGATGTGATCTTCTTTGGATGTGTTCGGCTTGGTTTTATGTGTAAAACCTCACCGAGGTGGAGAATGTAGAGAAAAAAACGAGTTTTTTCCTGTTTTTCATGTTCCGAGGCGCTGCTTCTTCGAGTGGCGCGACTTCGCAGCTCATGGTCCGATGAATTGGCGCGACCAGCTTTCGAAGAAGGGCGCGCCAGCTTCGCCACCGAAGAAGAAGCCAGCCAGCCAGCCTTTCGAAGCCCCAGCGCTCGAGTCCTTTTCTTTGAAGCCCGCTTCTGATAACCCGCGATTTTGGTTTTTGGTATAAAAACAAAATCAGTTTTTTGGAAAACCTAACTTTTTCCAAAACCAAGAAAGTGAGAGATTATAAGAGAGCAATTCTTTGTGAGTTGAGTGTTCATTCTTTATGAGTGAATTGAGAGATTTGTAATCTGTTACTCAGGACATCTAGTAAAGCTTGGAACTCGCAGTGTGGAAGTAGGCAAATTGTTGAACCACGATATATCTCGTCTTGTGGTTTGTTCTTCTTTTACATTAATTGTTTTACTTTATATGCTTGTTATTTGATATTGAGAAGTGTTGGGATATTGCTTGGAGGGTGTTAAAGTCTTGTCTAGTGTGAAGGATCAATCTTTGTGTAGGATTGATCCGTTTGTTGTGGGTAACGTTGTTTCCGCACTTATATATTCACAACAAAAACTCTATATGACATTGAACAAGGACATTGTATATTTGTATTTGGGCCATGTTTTTGTATGCGTGGTTCGTTTTTTGATTTTGCACTATTGGCCTGGACCTGGTGCCTAGAGAAGTAAGCTTCTCTAATAGTAGTGAGTAGCGTGCTATGTAAATTTTAATGAGGAAATCCTTGTGGTTGTTTGTTTCGTATTGGTGTTGCTTTACCTTCAAATTTTTTTTGATCCTTGTTGCAGTTTGATGGTTGTATACTTATTCATGTTGGAATTTGTAGTGGGTGGCTAAAATCTCAGATTGAAAAATCTTTCTTGGCTATCTTTATACTCACCAAAGAACTGGAAGAGATGAGGTAGAAGGTTAAGTTGAATTAGGGAATGGATCTTACGTTTGGTAAATTTGCTTCCCTTTTACATTTTAGGCTTGAAAGAAAAAATAAAAATGTTGTCTTATCCGATTTGCGAAATATTTTTGCGGAACCTTGGGATCAAGAAAATGAGAAGAATGCATCCATGCTTGCTCAATCTAGGGTATACGCCACTTTTTGAGGGCTCATGCTGCTTAAAAGAATGAGAAATGCTGCCAATTGAAACCCATTCCTCCACCACCAGAGGGCGAGGTCAAGCTTGCTAGGGAGGGAGAGGGGTATGTTTCCCTTGCTTTGATCCATTAACCCTATGTCAACGTCTCTTTGAATGCATTTCTAAATTAACCTTTGTTGTTTTGCGGATAGCAACATTGCATGATCATAATAAAGCATTACATAACCTTACCAATTTGAAAGAAGTGGGATTCATGTGGACTTGGCAAACTGCAAATGCTCATTGGATGACATTTAAATTAAAACGAAGAGGGAGTTACATATATACTAAGTTACATTGACACGGATACGTGTGACCGTATCCAACACGGATACGAAGTGTCTGACACGGCAATATATAAAAAATTGAGGTATATTACATACGATATGTGTCCATGTGTGTCCGACATGGACACGTGGATACGTATCCGATACGGATTTTTTTTGAAATATGGCGTGTCCATGTAACATAGCTTATATAGATTGAGATCTGACATGTATTTAATGATTACGATTGCTCTTTCTTCAAGATATTTAGAAATTAGAATTGCTAATTTTCAAGTTTGAGTAGAATTATCATGGGAGTGATAGTCTAGGTTTCAAACACGGTACCACAGTAGCGGCGAGATGGCGGTTTTTCAATAAAAAGTTGTAGGCTGTTTTAAAGCGCGTGGACCGAAGGCGGTGCCAATCGCGCCCAAGACACAACTTGGGAAACCTAGAGCCTCACCTCACCCCTAGCAAGAAAACTGATATTTCTGCCAAGCAGGTGAACCAGAATAACTTGAGATCCCGGGCAAAATGCAATTCCAAAAGGTTGCAAAGGCCTAGAAGCTTGGTTAAGAATTTGATGAGGCTTTTTTTTCTTTTGGTGGTGGGGTTGTGTTATTTAAGCAATGTTTAGGAGATGAATGTAAGTTGGTAATACTAATTTCAATCGTTTGGCCTCGGAGTTCAGAGGTGGACCTAATAGTTATTCTTTCTGTTATTGTACTTTTGATTTTTATAGGAGTGAAATTTTGTACATGGAAAAGGCTTGTGCAAAGGTGACATCAAATCAAGTTGATGCAGTTGTGGTGGCAAATGAATCAAGAGATGCTAAAGTTGAAGTGGTGTATTCAGGCAATGTCTTGATAGATGCATGCAGGTTTGTTTTCCTAATTCCTACCTTCCTTGGATTCCTTACTGGCGATTCTTGATTTGCTCCTTTGTCTTCCATTAAGTGAAATATGTGTTTTTATTCTTTGAACAGGCCGGATTGGAAGCACAGGTGAAGGTACTTGAATAAGGGAAAATTATCAAACTATGTGAAGTTGGAATGATGATGTTCTCATCAAGTGAATACCCCTTTATTTCAGCCGGGAGAAGTGAGAGCAACTAGAGTTTCACGTCGCCAGTGTTAGAAAAATGATTTGCTCAAATCCATTTAAATATGAATGAGTAGTTTGTCTCCCAAGTTACCCCACTTAAGATGAAATGGGTTTTTCTGAAACGAAGACGTAATGTGAGAAAAACCTTTTCAAAATGATGCATTTGTTTGAAACAATTGCATTATGCGAAAAGGTGCGACCTTCGAAATGTGCACCGGTTTGAAACAAATATCATGCGAAAAAGGTGCAACCTTTTCGAAATAGGCACGGTTCAAACAGTGCTATATGCCGAAATGGTGTGTCCTTTCGAAACATGTGACTTTTCAAAGAGTTGCTTACTTTTTCCCAAGAGTCACTGTGTTGTTTCGAAAAGGCACCACTCACCTATAAATAGTGGATGAATTTGGAGAGAAAAATACACCATATCACACAGAGTTCTGATCTTTCTCTTCTCCCTCTGTTCTTAGTCAAATACTATGTTGTGTTCGCTGAGTCTATAGAATTAAAGTGCTAGCTTTCTATAGAAGGAAATCCGTTCTATCTTGGGAGATAGTTTCCCATCAACCTTCAAGCACCGTGAGGGGGAAAATTTGTCTTAAGGACATAGTGTATCTACACTAGGCTCGGATTTAATTAAGAAGTACAAGACACTTACAAGACAAAAGGTTTGTATAGTTTGGTAATTGGTAAAGAGTAAGTACAATTAAGTTGTATATTCCTAACAACTTAAGACATTTTCTTTTTTTCTTCTTCTTCTTTTTAGCGAACGTGTTTTGTTTTCTTTTTTTCTTTTGGTTTAAGGAAATAACGGGTGTGTTTCTATTTTAGAATAGAAATGACAACACCACCGTTCTCCTATTCATCTTTGTTCCTATTTCATTTGTTAGACCTACTAGTTCGTTGAATGGTATGAACATTTTGGTCCCCGATGATGACCTTATGTTAAGTAGAAGTGGAACTCAATAACTTCTGACGAGTGTATACTAGCAATGGTAGATACCGGTTCAACTCATAATGTTAATCTCTCGAGTATGTATCTGAGGCTATTGGATTGAAACTTGCAGAATGTACAGGCTCTATGAGAGGCTTGAACCAAGAAGCCGAACCGATGAAAGGACTTGCTTTGGAAGTTGACATTAAGATGGACAACTGGCGAGGAAAGGTGGACCTGATCGATGGTAGCTCGCTTAGACCATTTTCAAGTCATTCTTGGAATGGACTTCTTGAAAGCAAACAAGGTGGTGGTAATGCCACACTTGGAGGGAATTATGATCCAAGATTCCGAGAATCCTTGCTTCATTCCAGATGTTAGGAATGGCTGGTGTTAAAAGGGTTCTAAAAATATTGTATTATTTGTAAGATGTATGCGTTTTACTATTGCGCCAAAGAGTGCCAATAAAAAAGATTGTTTAAGATATTGTTCTGTAAGCATACTTGTAAGCAAAATTGAGGTCTTAGAAGTGTTTCGACACTATATGAATGATATGTGACATTCTTTAACAAGACGCCTCACTTGCTAAACATATATCTAAATGATTTTCCAATTTATTGACTTTGTCATGAGAAATTGGGAAAATATGGGGGATTATGAATCTCCTTGAATTAATTAATTCAAAATTGGAAATTTGTTGAAGCATTACTCAAAAGACATCAAATGTGGTGTTTTACTCTAGGAGAGATGCATAAATTTCTTGGAAATCCTCAAAGCAAACGTGCATAGCGAGGTCCACTATGGAATCAGAATTCATAGCATTGGACAAGGCTAGAGAAGAAGCAGAGTGGCTTCGAAATTTCTTAGATGATATTCCAAACTGGGCTAAACCTCGTTACCCGGGTGTGTATACATACTGCGACGCCAATCTGCTATTGGTAGAGCCGCAGTAGCATGTATAATCGGAAGTCTCGACATATACGTCGTAGACATAATACCGTTAGACAATTGCTCTCAAATGGAGTTATCTCAATCGACTATGTAAGGTCAAAAGATAACATTGCGGATCCGCTTACAAAAGGTTTAACAAGAGAGCAAGTAGAAAGATTATCAAGGGGAATGGGCTTAAAGCTTTTGAGATAATCAACCAAGAGTCATCATAATGGAAAAACCAACCTAGTTGATTGGAGATCCCAAGATCTAGGTTCAATGGGCCAACTGAATTATGTTTATGACTCAGTTAGCACTGGAGAGTAATATTATACTCTAACCCATTCCTATATAAGGCAAAGGCATATCCGCCCAGGAGAACCGGGATAAGTCAAGCTTTTAATGATTTACTATATCTTGGAAAGTTATGTTATCCAAGTGGAGTATTACAGGATACTCTTTATAGAAATCACCTATGTTAGTGCGAAGTGGGGCCGCTTCTATGAGAATTTTAAAGGAAAATGTCTCAAAAGCACTATTTGAAACCAAGAAGTGTTCAAGGCCAAAATGAACACAAACGTGAGAACCAACAGTATTCGAGACGGTACTGCGTGAAGATGATTGTCTAGGTTTATACAAACGGTGACGGTTCAAGGACATTAATTGAAGTCCACCGATCGTCCAATTAAATCCGATCGTCTTTCACTAAGGCAAGTTCAAGGCCTCCCATGCTACTTGACGACGCGGTATCTTTTCATTTGTAAAAGAACGAAAACCGATGTTTATGATAGAAGAAGCCAAATTTTCATTCATGTGGGGATTGTTATAAAAAAATGATTTGCTCAAATCCATTTAAATATGAATGAGTAGTTTGTCTCCCAAATTACCCCACTTAAGATGAAATGGGTTTTTTTGAAACAAGACGTAATGTGAGAAAAACCTTTTTCAAAATGATGCATTTGTTTGAAATAATTGCATTATGCCGAAAAGGTCGCGACCTTTCGAAATGTGCCTTGGTTTGAAAACAACAGATCATCTTCGAAAAGGTGCAACCTTTCGAAATAGGCACTAGTTCAAAACAAATATCTGCGAAATGGTGTGTCCTTTCAAAACATGTGACTTTTTCAAAGAGTTGCTTACTTTTTCCCAAGAGTCACCGTGTTGTTTTTTGAAAGGCACCACTCACCTATAAATAAATGGATGAATTTGGAGAGAAAATACACCAAATCACACTGAGTTCTCGATCTTTCTCTTCTCCCTCCGTTCTTAGTCAAATACTATGTTGTGTTCGTTGAAGTCTATAGAATTGAAGTCTTAGCTTTCATAGAAGGAAATCCGTTATCTTGGGAGATAGTTTTCCATCAACCTTCAAGCACCGCGAGGGGGGAAAATTTGTCTTAAGGACATAGTGTATCTACACTAGGCTCGGATTTAATTAAGAAGTACAAGACACTTACAAGACAAAAGGTTTGTATAGTTTGGTAATTAGTAAAGAGTAAGTACAATTAAGTTGTATATTCCTAACAGCCAGTTCCTGGGCAGAGCAAGTAGTTTGTGAAGGGTTTATGGTGCTTAAAAGGAACATAAAATACCACCAATTGAAGCAATTTTGTATCACTGGAGGAAAGTTTGAGGTTTTCAGGCAAGGAGGTACGTGTCCTTTATTTTCTGATTAATAGAGTAACTTCAGGGCTTGGTCTCTTTGACTGCATATTTAGAGGAACCTTCGTCATTTAGCACTGCTGTTTCTTTGCAGATAGCAGCACTGCGGGATGATGATAAATCATTATATCTCTTCTTACCAAATGTAAAGAAGTAACTTCGCTTTTGAATCAGAGAGGGATCCTTTATGCGGCCTTGGAAAGACCTCTATTGCAGATGATCTTTAGAATACATATTGGTTGTAGAAAAATGATAGTCCTACTGCTAGGTATTATTATCTAAGAAAGTAATTATAAGGTATGCAGGTGGGCTGATCTTGAACGTACCCCACAAACACATACATATTGATGTCTTGTGAGATGTATGTGTTTACCGGTTTACCCCCACAGACACATGCATGTTGATGTCTTGTGAGATTAATGTCCCATTTGCAGAGCATTAAGTCTGTGTTGGGACAAAGAAAGCAAAAAGGACCTATCTATTTGTCCTTTTGTGTCTCTAACTGGAATGATGTGTAGTGAAGTAGTGATTAGTGAACATCAGATGTGTATTGGTGTGTGACTAATGCCAAGAAAACAGAAACTTGAGGTACGTATCTACTTTTTAGGTTATAGCTCAAATGCCAACCATTTCATAAACCAACCTTCCGTTTACACCACTACACTAGTACAGTCCTAATTCCTACAGCATTAAAGTGTGGGTTACCATTTTCTACTACCAATCTACCACACTAGAGCCAAAAATCCCTATGACCAGATCAAACTTGTCCATTCGAGATCAGAGATTGTTTCATTCATTGCTCCTTTATCTTCAAATAAAATAAAATGTTAACAAACGAATAGTTGCTAAGTTGTATCTATATCGATTTGCAGACCACACCTCAGTCATGTGGTTTTCTCCCCAGGGCAAGGTAACATCAATCCACTGCTGAGATTAGCCTAGTGCCTTGTTTCAAAGGGTCTCTACATCACCTTCTTCCCAACACACAAAATTTGTCATTCTATCATTAAAGCGAAGGACAACACCACTTCCGAATTTTTGCTCTCGAAACAGATGGTACGGCAGGGTTCAGTCCATAAAACGGTTCGGCCACTTTAGAACCCGACAAAATACCCAGATTTCTACAATTAGGCCCAGTGGGCATTTATTCAGCATAACTAGCGTAGGTGGGAGACAAAAATTGAGTGTCTTTGTCTTTACAGGAGTGGCATGTACGCAACTCTTGACGGATAGGAGGCACTGTTTTTTTTTCGACGAGTAAAAAACACATTAATTGCGTGCACGTTAACCAGTGCGAAATAAAGAAGTGACAAATGTCGTATTAGCAGTTAATAATTGAATAATCTATTCGTTAACTTTTGGCTCGGTCGACATGTGAGAATACTTCCACCCACGTTCAAACAAGAACAAATCTGAAACTGCCAACCTTTTTTTTTCATTCTCAAATTTTTAGTTCTCACAATTTATAGTTTCTTTTTAGAGTTTTTTGAGATCTACTAAAACAAACAAATACAAATGGGAGTAGTAATCGAGAGCGATATATGGGAATTGAGACCACAGATATTTCTCATTCTCTTTTTCACATCTTTTTTATCAATCTTTCTTTTCCCTTACTTCAATAAAAACAACTCTAACAACAAAACCTCATCTTACCCTGATCTCGGTGGCATTGTCTCTAATCCTCCATCTCTTTCTTCTTTCCTTCGTTTCCAAACTAGTTTTCTCTTAATCTACTCTCTGGCTTCGGGTAACTATTTTCTACTTTCATTTTATTTAATTTAGTGCAACTGTTTAGTTTTTTTTGTTTGTTTGTTTGCAGTAAATGAAGGGATACAAGCTGTGTTTGGGGAATTTGAGTATGCGTATTATGGAGTTAGTAGGGAGCAGATGTTGGTTTATCTCTGTGTTGGATCGGCTTCTGCTGTTCTTTTTGGTACTTTCTTGGGCATGTTTTCTGATGTAATGTGAGTATGCTTAGTGTTTGTTTTTTTACTATCAAATTTAATCGCGGGCCCTAAAAGTTTTAATCTTTTGATAGTTACCCACACTGGGAATATAATTTATATGCTTAATTAGGAGGTGTATTAGTGACTATTGGTTTGCTTCTTTCGGTAGGGGTCCAAAGAAGATTAGTTTGGCATTCTGCTTCCTACACCTCTTTGTTGGTATTTGGAAGAGTGTTACAAGGCACCCAACAGGTTGGATAGCAACTACTTGCTTGGCCCTTGCTTCTACTATATTCTCATTCAGTTTTGAAACATGGATGGTAACAGAGCATGAGAAGGTATGCATTCTGAACCATTATTCTAACTCTACATTGTACAAAAGAACTATCCAATCGAATATGCCTTTCACTATGATACACTATCATATACTAGCTTCTTTCAACTGTAACTAACCATTGTCCATTGTCGTTTTTTTTTGCAGCTAGGCCATAGGCAGGATATGTTGAGCGACACTTTTTGGTTGATGGCTTTTTTTGAGTCTGCATCTCTTATTGGAAGCCAAGTGCTTGGAAATTTGCTTATTGGTGATAATGCTGAGAAAGGAATTGGGTTCCCTTCCACTGCAATTGTGTTCTTCTCATTGATGATCGTCATTTATATCAGTAAAGAATGGAAAGCAATGCCACTTGCGGGTGGAGTTGATGATTATATGGTTGCCTTGAATGCATGCGTTCTTCATGGTGAGTTCAAAATCTTTCCTGCCCTCCTTGTTTCTGAGCAAACCAATGTTCTGATACTTAAAATAATGAGAATATATAACAAAATTTTAATTTTGGACGTTACCAATCATTGGCTTTATATGCATAACGAAAGAAAGTAGAACACATTAAATTCACAAGTGAAATCTGATATAGGGGTCTTAGTGGTAAAAGTGTTATACAGAGACAGAGATATTCTATTATTATAATAGTGGCATTCATTTGGATGGATTTACTCTCCATCTACCAAGTATATGTACCAAGTCTCTCTCCATACTTGAAAGTAGGAGGCGATAAAAAGGTACATACATGGTTTTAATAAGTCCTTCATCATATTGGAATGCTCTACAACTTAAAGAAAGAAGCTGAAACTTCGGCCCAATTTTTTTGGTGTCATGATTTCAGTAATTTGAGTTAGTTGATCAGTTCTGTCTTTTACATTTATACTTCTTGTAATTTCCCTCCCTTTTTTCCCAATTCCCAATACAATTCTCAGCTCATTTAGCAAAAAAAAAAAAAACAGTTGTCTGGTTATTTTCTAATTTTGCATTTTAGTTCATAAGAAACTATTACATTCTTTACAGATAAAAAGGTGTGGCTACTGGCATGTGCACAAGCGTGCCTTCATTTTGCGACTACAATCCTCTGGCTGCTTTGGGCGCCAACTATGGTGGTATGTCTATTGTTGAAGTAGATAATGCTTATTTCTGTGTTTATCTTTTCAATTTGACTGGTGACTGTTTTATCTGACAGACTTTATCAGAGTCAGTAAATGAGACCATCTTGTAAGAAATTTTAAAATGTTGTGCAAAAATAAAAAATAAAAAGTCCCCTCGAATTCTATTATAAAATTGAGTCTTCCAAGTTTGGTTATGCAGTTGTGATATGGATTTTAGGCATCTACTATTCTAGCTCTTTAATTATAAATGTTGACCATTGGCATTAGGTAAACTTGTAAAAGTGGCAAGAATATGAATGAAAACTAGACTAAGTATTGAAGAAAAAGTATATTACACACTCAACTGATAACAAAGATCATCATAGGCCATGGTGAGAAGATATTATTTCAATATTTGTGTTCTGACTGTGAAATGTGTTTAAAATGGGAAGTATTTTTGGTACAGAAACTCATGTTACATGGTTGCAGACCATCTCTTAGTAGAAGACTTCTAGATTCTTAACATTATGTTTTACTTACATCAGGCTGATGGACGAGAAGTTCATCTAGGGCTCATATATCCCTGCTTTATGGGCGCAAGAATGCTAGGAAGTACGGCAGTTCCATGGTTCCACAGTGGATTTTTACAAGTTGGAATAGAGGATTGTCTGATGTTTGCATTTTCTGCCGCGGGGCTTGTCTTTTCTATTGTGGCTTACGATTATCAGGTATTGTCAGAGATGAGGGTGGAAAAGATTCAATCTAGTCCAGTGTTAGAAATTTTGCTTCGAAAAAATCTAAACATGAAGTTCTGATTGTCAGGAAATTGGAGTTCTAGTAACACTCTTCTGCTTCTTCCATGTCTGTGTTGGCATCATTTTACCTTCACTTGCAAGATTGAGAACGATGTAATGTCTCTGTTTCCATTCTTTTGAAATTGAACCTAAATTTTGACTGAAGAAGAACTAATTTTCCTGATACCATCTGCACAGGTACGTGCCAAATGAGCTGCGTGGGGGGATGATTAGCCTGTCTCTTGCTCCTGCTAATGCTGGAGTTCTTTTTGTTCTGATCCAAGTATGTACTTTTTATCAAAAAAGAATTAATGGAAGGTATTTCTAAAATAGTTAGCATTCAGTATGGGCTTTTATAAATATGTCCAAGGTTTGCATTATTGACGCCCACCTCAGAGATTTCTTATGGCATACATGATACATGTTTCAGTTTAAATTATCACCATAAATGTTTATGATTTCATTTGAGGAGATTTGAACAAATTATGTTCTTTAAAAACTTTATCACTATTGAAGACATTGCTGAATACCTTCTAAAGGCAACTTGGTTATATAGGGTTGTTATTAGATCTTGCTAATAAAGCTGTTATACCACCTCTTTTTATTATTCTGCCTCTAGTCCTGATAGATCAACTGTACTAACATTGTCTTATTCTGGCTAACCATCGTCACAGAGAGGCTATTTTCGAAGCATTGAGAATTCAACTATCATGGCGTTTTCTGCATTTGCATTATTCGCAGCCGCTGGTTGCATGCATTTACTGAAGCTGAGGAGAAAACAACCACGTCAAAACTGGCATGAATTATAAGTTTGATCATATTTGAACCAAATCAGAAGCCAAATATTGATTATGAGTTTTCTCTTGTGCATCATTATGCATCAAGACTGCTGACAACAAAAGATGTTGGCGAGACAGAAAAGAAAACAAGAGAACATGGTACTTTGGAAATTTTGGCTAGAGATATGAGTGGTGAAGGGGCTCTCTCAAGATTGATAGGTGGTTTCGAATTTTCATGATGCCCACCAACTCATACAAGATATTGTTGGTTGATGTCTATTCAAGCATCATTGGAGGAGCTACAGCGTCTGAGTTTGGGAATGCAAAACTTGCTGTGCTTTCCATCCTTCGACATGAAAACAATGAGAAGATGTTGCATATCCGCTTGATCAACAGTCTCCCAGGCCTGTTTGGAAATGAGAACTGAATAACTGAATGGAGAAGCACTCTGATCACATGCATAAATTTTTTGATGAGATGTTTTATATTCTATAGTTTATACTTCCTAGTTCATACAGGAGGGATGGATAACATCTATTGCAACTTGAAACCATCGTGTAAGTAATCTAGTTTCTATTTGTAACCAAAAAAGAAAACATCGTAGCTTCCCAATTACACAATTGCTTTCCTCCCGACACAACATAAGTTGATTTTTCTTCCCGTACCAATGAAAGTAAACTCTCGTGTAAGTGATTAGGAAGTAGGAACATGCAACAAAATTCGGCCCCAAAATGTCTGCAAGTTTTTTTTTATATTTCTTTTGGTGATTGATTTTACAAAACCTTTGGGACATCAGAATAAGATTAAGGATAAAAATACAAGAAAAAAAATTGCTTTTCAGACAATAAATACACTTTCATTATTATTATTCTTCTTGATCTTGATCTTGATCCTGATCTCTAATCCACTTCGTAGCTACCCATTTCTCACCTGTAATCACTGGACAGCTCCCATGGAGGGATGTCTGCAAAATGATGCCATAAAAAGCTGCATGAGAATCAGAATAAACCATGACAACTAAAATGAGGGGGGAAAAAGGATACTGTTTTATGGGGTTGGCATTAAAAAGTTGTTACAGTTGTCCTTTGTAAACATACATATGTTATGACTTATGACAGACCAAAAGGAACCTAAATTTTAGAAGGAGAGGACTGAAGGACTGATTGTTGGTGCAAGCCTTCTATTGAGATCTACAGATCTTGCATACCTCTTTCTTAAATTTTAACCGCATCAATTGTGCTTATAAAATGAGCTACATCTAATCTTAGTTTTGAGAAATAATTTTGGCAAGACTAGTAAGGAAAACCTCAACTCAGCTCTAGAAGCTTCTGGAAATCACTATATATTATACTAACTTCATAAGTTTTGCACTACAAAAACGGGGTAAATGTGACACGGTGTGGGCTTAATTTGATAAGAAGGCGAAAACAACAATAACCTCAGGATTATTAATGATGGCACCGAAATATCTATTGGGTTTCTGACGAGGATATCAACTGACATGTAGCATGTCAAGATATGGTGTAATGACATACCTGATCAATGGTACCATTTGGAAACAATGAATAAAAAAGAAGTCCATCCCCCTGACGTGGCTTCACTTTCAAACCAATACACTCTTGGAAATCATAGTTGATGTCCATATTTGAGCCATTCTGCATGCCAACAATACAATGAGCACCTGTTCTCATAGTTTGGCTACAAAAATTGAAAAAACAAATATAATTGAGAAGACCATGACCCTCACAATCTCACCTCATATGGAAACTTCGTTTCCCCACCTTCTTCAACATCAGATAGATACAGCAAGAATGATGCAATCTACATGGAAGTGTGTACAATCTAAGTTACATTTTATATGTAGCCATATACTTTTAGTATAACAAAATTGTTTATAAACCTAAGACGGTAACATTGACATAAACATCAGTAGAGACAAATCCAAAATGTCAGTGGCGGGCAACAATAAATTGTAATGGTCAGAATCGTCAACAATGCCTATAATACAAATCCACCCCAGCTATCCATTATTGACAATTTTAACCATTAAAAATAAAGGACTTGAATACCAAAACAAAGTTACAGAAAACTGCTTACCCTTTGGCTCTTTTGTGGTCCATATTCTGCTGGGTTGAATGCATCATAATGAGCCAAATATCTTTGTCCAATCTCATACCGCAAGATGTTGAATACCTGTAACATGATGATATCCTCGAATTACACAGACTATATTACAACTTCCCTGAAATAAGAGTTTAACTAGTTCTGAGAAGGGAAGGAAAGATCTGAGTTCAATAAAACTCAAACACGCTAAAGAAAGAACAAAAAATACAAACTAGATTGCCAAAATTTTATGATACAGATGTACTTAACTTCTTATTCATCCTTAACATTTTCGTGCGTTTAGAAAATCAGATTTTCCTGTTGACTCTTTCTATACATACCAGACATCAACACTATGTTGACCTTACCTCTTTCTTGGGGTACAGATGCACAATTGCACACAATAACTTCAAAATCACGTGCATCTGATAAACCAGGAAAGAGTAGAACGTAGGATCTCTGGAGACTAAACTCAGGGTCAAGTCAAATAGTCTTACCCTACCAAGTTCTGTTGAATAACCTCACATTTCATGTGGTTACGCAGAACATAATGCAAGCCTTATGAAGATAAGATAAGATGCAAGTATATATACCTCTCCATGAGACTGTGGAATCATTGTCGCTCTGGCAATTTTTTGCTCAATAAGATCCAGAACTCCCGTTTTGTCTTCCGATGCACTGAGAAATGTGCCTGAACTGTAGTGTAATAAATGTCGAACACAAACAAAGTAAATAACCAATAAGTGCACCGACGACTTTCTAATCATGTCACGGGTCTAAGAAGAGTGATCTATCGTAAGATATACGAGTTAACTCATAATTGTATTGAAAAACATGATTTATTGAGTCAACTTCAAACATCAAATACCAGAAAACATTGGTGTTATTGTTTTACCTGGTTCTTATCCCCTGTGTATTCTCAGCAGTTTCCCCCTTTCGCAACGCCAATGTAGACGGTTTGAGATTTGCCTTTGCTCTTTTAATTACAATTTCACATTGTTCTGGAGTAGCAAATCCTGGATATAACACAGTCCGAGGTTTCCAGCTCAACACCTACATTCAACATGTATATCAAATTCAAATTGCATCTGTAACCAACTACTAATTTCGATAACTAACTAACCTGGAAGGGAATCGAACTAGTAAAAGGATCACCCTTTTTTCCATGTGGAACCGACTCCAACTCTGTATCATCGGCCAGTGACTCCAGTAACCTTGATCTAGGACTCTGAACTTTTCATGATTAGAAAAGAAGCAGGCCAATGAATATAAAAGTGATCAAACTGCTAACTCTAACACAAATACCTGATGATAAGGCAGGAACATGGATCCATAGAAGCCTGCAAGGAAGAAAGCTAAGCATAATATGAAAACAATTGGCAAACTCAATTTTCCTCTAAAACTTGATCTGTAACTCTTGGACTTCATCTCTTATCTATGTTTTACACTTCGAGGGTGCGGCGGGACTTGGTATGTTTTTAAGTCTTAATGATAAATAAAAAAAAGTTAATTCAGTTGATGTAATTGTATGTAATAATTATGCATGTATGATTCTATTTCTATATCTGGGGGGACAAGAGATTCTGGGGATATATCTTTCTATGTAAGTATGTAGCCCACCGTTTTCCCGCAAAAAGAAAAAGATCCTGATACCATTTTGTGGTTTCTGTTTTGCGCGTTCAGTGAAGAATTTGTGGGTCTGGGAACAAGTTTGGGCCATTGGCATTTTTTTCTTCAGGACTGAATGTAAAAAAGTCGGAATATTTTTGTCTAAGTTTGTCTCTGTGCTCACCTTTTGACGCTTTGATCATTTAAAATTGCAAGCAACTTTTTTTCACATCCACGTAGGACTATTTTCTTTTTATTTTTTTTACTATTTTGTGGTGAAAAATAAAAAAATATTGTCCATAATATTCATCTGTAGGGCTGAGTTTAAAACTTCTTTTGATTAAAAAAAAAATGTTGTCCAATCGAAAAAAAAACTCAGACAAAATGTTTAATTCCGTCTAAAAATAAAAAAAATGGTCCAAACGGAAGCTACAACTCAACCACTATCTCGATTGAAAGTTTTACTTTTGTTTTGACTTGGAAAAATAGTCACCTTGATATTCACTTTTGCATTTGGCAAAAAAATTTGACCATTTAGAAGTGAATATTGTCACATTCCCTTAATATTCATCTGTATTGGGATTTGGGAATGCTATTAGAGAAAAGTGAGAGTAGAGTGAAAATATACCACAATTCTTTTCGATGAGGATGAGAGTATCAGTTGATTTTAAGTTATCGCTAAAGAAAAAATGGACTGACATACACAGTTGTTCCCCCTTCAATAATTGATTTGAGTTTAGGAGCAATCATTCTGTCAACAATTTCTTAGTTCTCAGTAATACTTATGTTCATACTTCATAGTTCGTGATTTCGAACGAAATCACAGAATTCTGCTAAATATTTCGGTTTTTGAAATATTATAGATTTCAAAATATTCTCGGAATATACCCCAAATATCATCCGGAATTTCGGGTTTTGGAGTTGTCGGAATTCCTGTGATACATGGCTGACATTTTTAAATACTGTAGTAAACTAGTACTGTACTGCTGCAGTTGAAAATGCTATATGAGTTAGAAGCTACGGCTTAAGATTTTCCAGTCTTCGAATTATCTTTATGATCTATGAATCTTGTTAATCTTACCAATGCCAAAGTGGCAATTTGTGGCTTTGTGCAACCATGAGTTTTGCACACCCAATATCGTGCAAGAAACAACATCTCACGTGTCGCAAGCTTTGCTTCTCACTCTCCCATTCTTAACCACAAACTCAAGCAAGACTCCTAACATTTGGATAATCTAATAAAACAAAAAAGTTTATTCATTTATATTTCCCTCCACGTAAATAATGCATGGTACCCAGGTCTTAACCAAAAACCATTCCCTTCTTTTAACTCCACTACAACAAAATCAGAGCTTCACAGGTTCAACTGTAGAACAGGAGATGCTCAGGTTAAATGTTACCTGCAGCTTGATCCCCTACGCCAAACAGCCAAACATCAGTACAAATTATAGTTCAGGGATCCTTCAATTTCAGGGCATTCGGTATTCATCAGAGTGGGTGCGTGTCAAGGCTCTGAGAGGAGAGGCTAATGGAGGTGGGAGTGGATACGTCGGACGAAACTGGGATCCTGGGATGGAAGTTGAAGTCCCCTTCGAACAGAGACCAGTGAGTATGACTAGGAAATTTACCCTTTACCATGCTAATGTGCATTTAAGCACCTTCCAATCACAGGCCACAACTCACAAGAAATGATACCACATACCTGCATCAGTTATATGTTTTAAGCTTATAAGATGAATTGTAGGATAACAAGTGTACGCTTAAGACAACCTTTTGTATTGGTATTATTCTAGTTTTTTCTAAAAATCTAACTTTCCTCTTTGTACCAGTATTAAGGACTTCTTATTGTTGAACTCATGTCTTTTGGAGTACATATCAACTACCAAGCAAAACTCTAACTTCTATAAAGAATGTCATATAAGAGAAGGAATTGTGAGGCACATACCAATGCAGCAACCAGAAATTACCTGGCCATATTTTTCACACACCTGAGATTTTTCCGAGCAGCGACATGTATAAACTGTGGAGTCAAAACTGAAAGATGTCGAAGATGGCATCACACAACATTTCATGGTACCAATTGTAACAAGTGTACCATAACTCCTAAACAGTAGGACAAGACAACTGGATCACAAAAAGACTTTGAAATATTCAACTTGCAGCAATGCTATAGCTAACCAACTGACAGTCTTACACCTTGAGCATGCCATGCGTGTTGCAGAACAGGGAGGACCATTCTTCTCATTCTCCCTTCACAAAAAAGGAGTCCACTTTACATATATTTTACTTTGTATATAGATACTGCCAAGTGTTCATTCTTCAATTTCTTGTCTTGTACAGGTAAATGAGTACTCGTCACTGAAAGATGGACCCTTGTATTCATGGGGCGAACTGAGTCCAGGGCCATTTTTTCTACGTCTTGGTGGCCTTTGGTTGGGTACTTTAACAGTTCTTGGGATACCAATTGCAGCTGCAAGCTTTAATCCTTCAAGGGTAAACTGAAATTGAACATTTCTTCTTTGAAAAGAAGAACATATTATCTTGATAAAAAAGTATCATCCATATGCATATTTAAAATCTAAAAAGTATAAATGGATTGTTTCTTCAATGCAATCACAGAAATTTCTAATATTCATATAGTGACTGTTGATCCACCTTTACATTAAGAGTCTGCCACTACAGGCCTTACATGCACTACATAAAAGATTAGTGACTATATTTCTTTGTTAAGCGCTCAGATTGTTCAGCGTATAAGCATGATGCTCAGCATAGGTGTATAAATGTGCAGAAGTTAAAACATTTTACTCTGTTCCAGATAATGAAGTTAGCACAGTTAGCTATGCAATGTAAAGGCATCCTCCCCAGTGCCATAAGAAACTATTTACAATGACTAGTACCAAGATATGCAATGTAAATGAATCCTGAAATCTACTAAATACACCCTTTCTAACATTGCAGGAGCCTCTAAGGTTTTTGCTAGCAGCTGGAACTGGAACTCTTTTTCTGGTTGCACTTGTTGTCTTGCGGATATATCTGGTATTGTCTTCTATCTATGATCACTGAGTTTAAGTATATTTGCAGCAAAGGCTTTTTGAGAGAGTTAAACAACTAGAAGTTTTATCCACTAACCATACATAAGATAACTTCAGGGCCATCCAACATGAAATACTTAGCCAACTCCAGAAGCTTAGATAAGATCATTGTTGTCAGCCACAACCTTGTCCTGTTGTTCACCCCTTTGTAAAGAGTCACACATTCAGCCAAGGTGTGTGGACTTCCAATTTTTCTACTACTTTATATTTCGTCATGGCCTCTTTCAACTTCTTTCTTAACTCTACTAAGCCATTTAAGTATCCTAGTTTAAGCTACACACTACACTACTTCCAGATAGCTAGACCTGTCTGATGGTGTACCGCTTGAGCAAACTATAGTGAGTTCTACAGAGTTCTCCACTAGACTGATCCACATATTTGCTATCCAACCACTATCATTTGCTAGATGCGTCTAACACATAATTTACCTTTTGCTCAATCCTTATTTACTTACTAGCTCAGGTTCGTTACTTCTTCAACTATGCCACATATACTCAATATACTTTATAGCTATAATTGGTAACCCTACCAAAAGATTTTTATTGCACTTGACAGGGTTGGAGTTATGTTGGTGATAGACTTCTGTCTGCAGTGATACCTTATGAAGAGACTGGCTGGTATGATGGACAAATGTGGGTGAAGCCACCTGAGGTTGGTTCTGAGTTCTGACGTTTTATATCCTTGTCCACTGCCTTGGTTTTCTATTACTCAAGAGATACAGTTGATTCTACCAAATTAAGAGTCGATTAAACAAGCTCAAGATCATCACTCAATTGGTTAATTTCCCTAGTTCTACAAAGTCTACATTGATGATTTTGAAATCATAGTTTCATAGTTTTTAAAACTGTTCTAATACTAGATCTCCCTTTGTTATAGAGTTGGAGATCAATGTGGTACATCTGAATTATTTTAAACTAGGCCAAACCCAGTAACAAATCATGCTCACAAAAAAATAAATAAAATCAATAAATAAAATCAAAACATAGATGTTAAAGACAACCAACGAAGTCATTTGCTAGCACCAAATGAGATAAACATGGATGATTCTGACAAGAGAAATCAGAAAAGTCGAGGAACTTTTACACTAACGCATGAGTAACAATTCAACTAGATAAATTAATACTAAACAAGACTACTATTAGCAATCAACATCATATAGGCATATAAACATTTAACTCAATTAACAATCCATATTGGTTTTTAGTGGTGAATGCTTGATTTTAAATCTTTGGTTCCAAGAAAGTATGATTATTACGTAAGGGACTTACATTTTCTTTTGATAATACCGCTAGTGATTTCTCCATTGCAGGTCTTGGCTCGAGATAGGCTGTTGGGCTCTTATAAGGTACTCATGATCTTTTGTGATGATGAAACTTTATCTCCTAGAATATATTATTCTGAACTTTAAACAGACTTGACTCCTGGCTACTCTAGTACTCTGTTTTCCAACTGAAAGGCATTGGTGTTTACGATAATCATTGTCCAAAAGATTTCTATAACTCAGTGCACTATTGCATGCTATTAGCCTATTAGCACCTGTGTTCCACCACAATAACAACCAGAAAAAGACTGTGGGCTACAATTTATCAACTTCTTTTGATGAACATGAAGCTCATGTAAGTTTATGGTGTAGGTAAAGCCAGTCATCAAGTTGCTGAAACAAACACTAGTAGGCACAGGCGCTTTGCTTGTCACAGCAGTTTTCCTCTTCATCTTTGCCACACCAGTGGAAAATTTCTTTCAAAGCATTTCCGCAAGATTAATGAACCAGGCAAATGTTCCAATTTCTACAAGCAGTGCAAAGTCCAACTTAAGGTACACGTCTATATTTACTGAGTTCAAATGTGCTCTTTGTCTTAGTGAGGGGATTTCATTCCCTTCCATTTATGATCTAAGACCTGTTCACTTTTCCTACATTAAGTGTAAGCCACGTGTGATTTCTTGAACTCCCATCCTTTTTAAGTTACAATACTATGGAAGAATAGTAAAACAACGGAAATATATTTTGCTCTTCTCAAGTAGCATTAGCTCTTAAAGGTGAAATATCGTTATTTATCTATTTATTTGTTTTTCTAACATTATCTTGTCATTCTTTTGGAAATAATAGAAAAGAGGAGTTACTAAGATTGCCAAAGGATGTGATGGGAGATGATGATCTAGCAGCAGCTGCTGCTGAGGCTGCAGATGGAAGACCAGTATACTGCAGGGATAGGTACTATCGTGCGTTAGCAGGTGGTCAATATTGTAAATGGGAAGATCTAGTAAACTAAAGCACAAATATTAATGTTCTATTCCATTTTTTATAATTAGGGTAGCACTTAATGTATGAACACTTTTCAATATATCAATGTCATTTTTATTGGCAAAATGGCTAGATTATCATAGTATCAGAATACATTCCAAAAGGTTGAGAAAGAAATAAACGATACAAGCAAGGTTAAAGGACATATTTGCAAGTCACTTACAGCTTTTCACAGAGAAGTACAGCATAGCATAGTTGAAGTAAGGTTGGAGTTTTCTTAAGCACAACACTTGGATATCCTCTCGTCTGGCATTGGCTTCTATTATGAACGAATCACTGAATGACTGACTTTCGTCTTTGATCACTCAAACACGTTTTCATGCCTGAAGAACACCTAAAGTGTAAACCTTCAAGAAGAAACAAAATGAAAATATACAACTTCAAGTTATTCCATCTAAATGCCAAAAGATTGTACAAAAATATACCTAGTCATCATCACAAATTTTGGTTGGAGGAGACCATATAATAAAACATGCAGGAGTCGTGGGCGGCCACATCCTCCACTCCTTATGACTCATATGGACTGATACCAATCATGGTAAACTGTTGCTGCTTCTTGTGCTTACAATTCTCATCCAAATGAATACTATATTATCTTATATCTTATTTAAAGAACTCTTTTCCACCAATGGATAAAGTTAACAATTCTTGGTTCAAGAATATCCCTAACTCTCCATTTCCTTTTTCTCTCTTCTTCAAGGTCTAAAGTTCTATAAGCAAGAGCAAACAGATACATTGCTGGATGGAGTCTCCTGCACATAGAATTAGTTTTACTCAGAGATTAATTTAATGAAAAGAACTTTCAACATCCCTAGGTTTCTAATTAGACATCAGAATAGATGGATACAGACAGTATAGATAGGCTTCAGAAGGTGCAAAGTTGAGCTAAGGTAACAAAGACATCTGCAAGGGAGTGGACATACTTCTCATGCTGCTCATCCATGTCAAAGCCATCCCAGTGCCTTTGTGATGGGATAGTCCTGCCTCTCTTATCACGACCATATGTCTCTACATACCAACCACCAATATCGTGTGTGGTGCACCGCGGCTCAAACAGCCAAAATCTGCATTAAGAACTTTCAATCAGTTGAAGGCATCATAGACATGGACCAAGGCAACTATATAAACTGAGACACAGTTGGAACAGATACTTATGGTCATGTCTTCAGGCCAAAAAGAGACCATCTCGGTCCAAACCGAATGATTTATTAGTTCAAGTCATACCATTTGGGTATATTGATGGATTGATAGGTAACAACATAAAACTACAGATCTCATTAACCGTTAGAGTATATAAATGTAATAATCACAAAGAGATCAATTTGGACTCAACAAGATAACGTAAACCCTGCTCCAATAAGTGAACAACACGATATGTAGAAACAACATATGCAGTATGGATAGGCCTTATAAAGTGGAGAGGAGAAATGTTGATAAGCATGGAAGTTCATGTTACATGAATGTAACATAAAACGGATGTTCAACAGGTTGTGAACCATCATATAAGTAGAAAGGATTCCTTCAGTTATTTCTCTTCACAATTCTTCCCTTTTCCCTCTAAAACCCATTAATTTAGATGAGCGAAGAATATGAGAACTCATTTATTTACATGGATGCAAGGGGGAAAAAAGTAAGCTTACTTGCTAGGCGGTAAACGGGCTCTGGTACACCTGCATTCACAAACAGAAACTTCATCTCCAAATCGATACCAGTGCATGTGCTTTACCTGAAACAAATTTCAACAGAATGTAATTGTGTAAACCTTTTGCTTCAAGTAAGGATGCAAGAAAAAAAACAAGGTTGAAGGCATGTTTTGAGGGGTAACAGATATACAAACCAGCAAGGTCCTATGTTTCATAAGCGCATGAGTTCTTGCACCAGTGTTATTATAGACAAAGCAGGACCCTTCTTCTTGGCTGGTTCCTAGTCCAGTAATCGTTCCCAATAGAATCCTTGATCCAAATGAACTACTCGAAAATGAGTTCCCAAACCTCTCTTTGCAAACATGCACTTCACATTCATCAGAAGTAAAAAATACATGTATGTGGTCTTCAGAATCTTCATTTTGAATTCCATTCCAACAGGTTTTAGGAGGGACCCTAGTAGCTTTTGCAACCACTGTACCGGAAATATGCAACTCTAAATCCTTATAAACATCTGTTTCACCATATAGCCTAGTTTGCACCTCTGGAATCTCCGAAGATGCAGATTTCATGTCGTTGCTTGTGTTAATAGATTGACGAAGGCCAGAATCAACCGAAGTAAAACAAGTTAATTTATCAAAGCATGTATTTGTCAATTCAAGATGCTTATCAACAAACGATACAATACCAAACAATTCACGCCCAGAAACTAAATGAAGGACCTCAGGTATTCCATCACCTGATCTCTCCTCAGCTTCAAAACAGTCTGGAAGAAATTCCAGAGACTCAACTGCAGGGCCATGATAAGCTGCATTTATAGCTGAATAAAAATCCTTTTGTAGTACATCAAAATAACCAGTTCCAGACACAATATGTTTATGTGACACAATGTCATTGATAGCATATCTGTACCACCTCAACCACTCAACAACTTCCATTTGCTCACAAGATTCATATCTTGTTGTGTACATTACTGACCTATATCTAGAATGCTTCTGCACAAACTTTCTCTGAGAAAACAAATAATTGTCGTAGTGGGCCCTTCTCTCAGTATCAGAAAGAATCTGGGCAAGCCAAGAATGATTACTATATAGTTTAAAATATTATTCAATTGTAAGTGAGAGATAAGTATGATATAATACCTCATAAGCAGCAAGGATTTGAACGAAACGTTGAGAAGTGTTTGGATGAGATGAAGAAGCTGAGAGGTCTGGGTGAGTTTGTTTAGCTAATTGTCGAAAAGAAGCTTTTATTTCAGAGAAGCTACTGGTTTGTGAAATGCCTAAGACATCGTATGCGTTTTTTCCTGCCAAATTGTTCGAACTGAATAAACGATTGCTAATAATACTTGTCAACAATTTGTTTCTACCAGTTAATAATGAAGCCATATTTGGATTAGGAAACAAAATTCGATGATTGTGGTTTCAACTTTCAAGTGGAAACTATTTATCGTTACTGGAAAGACCAGCAGCTGTCGAGTTCAAATATATGAAAAATTCCATTTGATTTATTTAATAATCGATGATTTTATAGGTTTCGGACAAAACCAACTTGGTTGGAAACTCTTCATTTATATTTATATTTATTCGTTTCGCCATTTTATAAGATTGGGGCCTCGTTAATATCTTTTTTTTGGAATTCCCGATCATATTTGAAACTAGATAACTGCAAATGGGAAGTGATCCGATGGAGAAGAGAGAAGGAGAGATTGAAGAGTTGGGTTTGGTTGAGAAGGAAAGAGAGTAGGAGAGTGAAAGAGAATGAGGACAGACAGAAACCAACCAAAATAATTTTTGGGCCATATATTCTATTTTATGAAAATTAAGGCTCCACTCACTTGGTAGTATCTTTATTAAAGCGGTGGGGGTTAGCGGAGAGGAGGGAAGATGGAGGAGGAGATGGAGAAGGAGGGAGAGATTTAGAGTGGGAGAGGGAGAGGAAAAGGGAGGGAGGAATGGAGAAAAATAGAAGGGAAGAGATGAGGACAGACAGACAGAAACCAACCAAGTTGGTTTTTGTCCGCATAACTCCCCCCTTTCTCCCAAAATGTTCGCTCCGCTCACGGATTAATATTTTCTGAATTTATATTGATATTTCGATTTCGTTTGGTTTTTTTTGAAAACCGAAATATCCGTTTGAAATCATGAACACAGGATTAATTATGCAACACCTAGTGCACAACATTCGCACAGAATTATGTTATGGTGGCCGAAGTGAGTGTTGGCAATGGTTTCATATGAAACATCAGAACTCGACTGGGAGGCCATTTCTCTACAAGAAATAGTAGGTACTGAATAAATATTCTTACTTTATTGATACTAGATTGATTCAGCCAAAAAAAAAAATACTAGACTGAGAATACAGTAACAGCCTAAAATCAGATGAAATCACTATATTTGCAATGCAATTTTGTTGCTGAAATGCAATAATTGTGATTAAGTCCGTCCAGGACCAGATCCGTGTGGAACATCATGGCCGTAACCTCCGCCTCCACCTCCACCGCCTCCTTGTCCACCACCAACACCACTACCATAACCAGTACCATCGCCATTGTTACCCCCACCCAAACCACCACCACCAGGTCCATAACTACCTCCAGTTCCTCCACCAAACCCACCTCCACAACAACCACCACCTGAACCACTCCCAGACCCAAAACCACTGCCCCCATTACCACCTCCTACCCCACTTCCATATCCGCCTCCATGTGCACCTCCTCCACCACCACTGCCAGAACCAAATCCATTCCCACCACCCGACCCTGAACCATATCCGCTCCCACCGCTCATACCAGGTCCAGCACCCCCACCTCCATAACCAACCCCTGTAAACTTTTCATATCGAGGTTGATTCTTATCACCAATCAACCTCACGTCTCTAGCTTCAACGACCACATTGCTAAAAACACAGACTAATGAGGAAATGAGACACCACAAGAACATGTTATTTCCTCCCATCTCCACGTACAGTTTCTCTTCTACACCACAGCCTCTAACTTAAAAACCGTTTAAACAAGAGATTGAAGAATGCAATTTCAAATTAAAAGTGAAGAATGCCTTGGAGAATTCATGACGTCTATATATATGCAGCCATGCAGGGGTACTATACTACTCTGTAGTCTATTTAGCCATGCTGAGCATTGCATGAGAAGAGCGTGCGAAATGACTTTAGGCGTGTTGAGTTGGTTCGGTGAAGCGGACAATAAGCATGAATAGGTGCATTTTATGCTTGGACTGTGTGCTTAGTGCTTACTACTTTGCTAGGTGGGAAATCTTCATTTTGGGAGCCCAGATTAGCTATAGAATCAATTTGCATAACATTTCACGAAATAATTAGGTAATTCATAGTTCTGGTATGTGATAATGTAACGTACCAGGAGTCCAGGACTTGGACTGATATTCAGCCCTCCGAAAACTTCAGCCCCAGTTCAATGTTTTGACTTGTAACTCAAAATGGTTCACCACTGAATTGATTTCTCAAATATCAGGTAGCGAACTTATCTATCATCAGTTTCTATATCTGAATCTGACAGGCAAAAAACGCCAACCATAAGACAACAATAACAGGTGCAATTAGGGTAACTTCAATATTCCATTGATATTCTTAAGTCTGGATTTCACTAATTGCAGATAGTCTTTCACTCACTCAAATGGAGATAGGCGACTCCATAGCCATGAACTTTTTTTTTGATCGAAAGCTAAGATCTTATTTATTTATAATTCTATATTTACAAAAGCCCCAAGCATCAAAAGCTAGGACTGAAGCTGCAAAAACAGGTGATCGATGTAACCAAACTGAAGAGAAAGGAGGTAAAAAACTTAAGTCATCTAAAGACCAAGATGTGTTTTCTGCAACTGGGTGTGCTCTCCACGTATCTGACGATGCCAAACTAGCAGCATGAGAAGCAAAACAGTCAGCAGTTGAATTTCCCTCCCTGTAGCACCAAAGAATTCTGAATTCCTCAAAATTTTGTAACAAGGACATGATTTCCCTGTTTATTTTCGCCAACAGCCAATTTGTATCGACCGTTGTAGCAGTCATGTATTTGTACCAGTTTCAGTTCAATCTTGGGATGCGAGTCTCACAGCCAAATGGATACCATATAACATAGCCAAAAACTCAAAATTGTTGGAGGTGTGAAGTATTGGGATCGCGGCACCCCATGATAAAAAGCCTCCATTAGCCATTAAGTAAAACACAACCAAAGACCTCCGAATCCGGGATTAGCGAGGGCAAACTCCCTGTTGAGTTTTGCCCACCCTTCAATAGGTGGATGCCACTTAATATATATAGTGATAAGCTCCTTGTGTTCTTTTTCATCGAGGATGTCTTTAAGAATTTGGTACCCCTTTCCGATGTAAAAATAGGATCCGGGACTTTATGTTGAAACGTCGTTCCTTGCAAGCCAAATGAACCACAAACCCGGTCCTAGCGGGCAAACTTGAATATCCCCTTCAGCCCTTCCTTCTTGTATCAAACATCCGGAAAATTCTTTGTTTAAAATCCTCGATCATAGTCAAGCAATTTGTACCACACCATACGACCTTTGCAAAGCCAGCATTCCAAAAAACATGAAATGGAGTCTCAAAGTAGTCTCACATAGAGTACCCTTGAAAATGAAGAGATGCCAAATGATCCACATGACACCACCGCAAACATTGCCACAAGAAAAATCTAATTCGAAAAGGTAACTTGAGTCTCCATACAAATTTGAACAAAACCCTTTGTTCGCACACCAAACTACTTCCAATTCACCAAATGTAGACATCCATTATATCTTGACTTGACGAGAAAAACATCCCGAATGGTCCACATCCATTCAAGTTTATCACAATCGATCGTGTGAAACAATGGAATGGAAGTGATTTTATGAACAAAATCGGTGACCAAAATTGAAACAATTCCAAATTCCATGTGTTATTAAATGGTTTATAAAATCAGCAACTAACTCCAAATCACATGCCCGGTTTTGGAGGCATCGAAAAAATCCAAGCATCCTCCCATGCTTTAATTGATGAACCAGGTTGCAATGTTCCAAAACAACCCGACTCAATCACCTTTAAAACACCGCACAAAGTTGCTTCCACATGATGGAGTCATTGCTTCAATTGAGAAAACTTGTTGAATGGAAGTACTTGCCCTTCATCTGTTTTAAGCCCACATAGAATTTTCTCTTCTAGCAAATCCCAAGCTTTTTGCAAACAAAGGCATAATTTTGAAGCGGAAGGTCTTTGATGCCAAGTCCTCCATTACCCTTGGCGGTACAAGCAAGCCTCCAAGAAAAATAATGCATCTTCGCGTTGAAAAGTGCCCCCATTTTATGACATCCATAGTGTCAACAATCGTGAAGTAAAGTGCAAGACATGGTGTGAGTCGGTATTGAAGATAAAACAGAATTTACCAAGGTCAAACGGCTGCTTTAGATAGAATCTTCGACTTCCGGCCCGGCAAGCTTATTTTGAAAACGAGAACGGAGCAAATTTATGAATCGCGGCCTCTACCGGTAAGATTTGGTATTCCTAAATAAGTTTAGCTAGTGGAAGGCATTGCAAGGATTTCTGAGGAGAAAATAAACAAGCCTCCCCGTGGAGCTTTGGATGATGAAGAATCAGACTTGTCTCACGTTAATTGTCCGGCGAAACTGCGATGATTCGATAACAAGTTGTTCAAGTGAAATTGCTCCGAGACCACATTTCCCAAATACAAAGAGATCATCGGCATACATAAGGTGGGAAACAAAAGACAATGTCTTGCAAGGCGGCAGCCATGAATTAGACCTTGTCTTTGTAACTTCGAGAAAATTCAAAGATAGAATCTCGGTGCATATAATGAATAGATACAGATAAAAGGGTCTCCTTGCACGAGACCCCTTGTTGGTTTGAAGAAACCATGAGCAGCTCCATTTAAGAGAATAGAGTAAGAAACTTTCTCCACACAAAACATAATGCGGTTAATCCAAATAATAGGAAATCCAAATTTGGAAAGAACAATTCTAAGGAAAGACCATTCAAGTTTATCAAAAGCTTTTTGCATGTCAATCTTTAAAGCAAAGAACTTGGATTTCCTATTTCCACGACCTCTAATTTTATGATAAAACTCATTGGCGAGAAGAGCATTGTCATGGATACTTCTATGTGGAAGAAAAGCGGTTTGATAAGGGCTGATTATTTTCCTCGAATTAACCTATTTACAATAATTTTTGAGATTAATTTGTACACTACATTAGTTAAATGATTGGGCGATAATGTTCGGGGATGTAGGATGTGAAAATTTTTGGGATTAAAGCAATGAAAGAATGATTGAGTTGTAGTGAAAAAAGATCCTTGGGTAAAAAATCCTGTTTTACCGCATTTCCGACGAGGTGCCGAAATGATGGAAGAAAATTGCTTGAAAACCGGGAGCTTTGAAAGGGTGCATTTGTTTTAAAGCAAACAAGATCTCCTTATTGTCAATTGGCTTCATAATGGACAAAACCGGGTGTCTCTACATTTAGAATCTCGAATCAAAAAAGACGGTTCGAAGTTGTCATTAATGTTGCGAAGAATTCCGTCAATCTATCTCCAATCTGGCTTTTCGGTGAGTATTGCCCCCGTAGGGTCACTAATCCGGTGAATGAAAGATCTTTGCCGAATTTACATTTGACTAGAGCATGAAAATACTTGGTATTCAGTCCACCGAACTTGTACCGGTCGAGCAAGATTTCTCGACCCCGATGAATGAGTAGCTTTGTTGGACTAGAAGATCATTGTATCTTTGAATTTGAGTGTGCTCAAATGAAACAAATCATCCCGTGGTCGGTTTGAGAAAGGATTTCATATTGAATCTGCTTTCAAGTCTATGCCGATTTTGGTGTCTAAGAGACCGAAAATATTCTTATTCCACCATTTGAGGTTCTTCCGGCATTGCTTTTAGCTTATTACACAAGGTAAAAGAGGGAGAGCCCGCGATTGTCAATTTCGAAGGCGGTGAACTTGTTCAAGATGACTCCCTATCTTGTAACCACATGGCTTCAAAACGGAAAGGTCTTGGAAGGTGATTTGATTCATTACAAACTTTGATGACCAAGAGCTTATGATCGAAGTCATAGACATATGATGGTAAACCTTTGTGTTAACAAAATGAAGAATCCAAGCGGCATTAACCGTAGTTCTATCGAAGTCGCGTTCCATATTCGTGCGTCCAACTTGTTTATTTGTCCATGTGAAAATGTTCCCAATGAAGCCCAAGTCGATCAATTCACAAAGAATCATATCCGAAATGGTATGGCTTTTGTACAAAGTGGAAAGGTCGACCACCCTCTTTTTCACGGGTTGTTACTTCATTAAAATCCCCCATCACAATCCATTTTTCATCATTTTGTGGCTTTAGCAGGTAAGAAGACCCCATTGCATCTTTCGAATTGCCCGCTTTGGATTTCCATATACACAAGACAAAACAAAACTCTCTTCCTTTCCATTCATAGATAAGTTGACATTACAATGGATAAACCAACTTTCATTTCAACCTTCACAAAAACTTTCCCACAACAACCACATGCGTCAAACCCATACTTGGCACCATATAAAAACGATAGTCACCCAATCTACGTATCATACTAGCAGCTTTATTTAGATTACTACATTTAGTTTCCATTACAAAAATCAACAAAGGCCTAAAAACAGAAATCTTCTTTTTAAGCTCCTCCAAAGTCGAGGAACGGCCACATCCTCGATAGTTCCAGCTGATGCAATTCATTGCTTGGGGTGGAGCTGCTTACGGGCAGCTGCCTTCACCGTCTGGCTTCTCTTACGCCTGCTAGATAGGCACAAAGTATTACTATTTGAAGACATGGAGTTTTCAATCCTCCATAATTACATGAAGAGAGGAGTTTCAGCTCTCTAGTCCATGTTAAAACTATCCACCACTTCGGTCGACATGGGTAAAGTTTTCATCATGACGCCAGACTTTGCCTTGACTAATTTCTTGCCTTTTGCATTGATTCATCTGTTTTTCATTCTCGCCATCCAAATGGCGTAGTAAGATCAACCAAAGGAACCACATTAGGATTAGATGGTTAAAATGCTGCATAGAAAGTCATTGTTGAAGTGGATTAAACAATGGCGGGGAGTTGATGGTTAAAAACAAGTTGATCGTAAAAAATGACTTGAGTTGATGGGGGTGTCATTGATCATCCAGTCTTCATTAAAATGCTGACCTGTGCCCAGATTAGAGTCAGGGGTGTTTAATTCCATAATCATCGGTCCTTTACCTTTACCTTTACCCTCGATGGTCCCGGGTTGTAATCATCTTCATTTGGTCCTTTCATTGATGTATACAGCCCTTCTACATTAAAAAGAGTTCCCCGGTGAGAAAAGGGTAATGTCCTCGAGGTGGTTCGGTTAAGCGATATCACCGAGATTCATGGAGGGGCCATTGGTTTTGGGAAAATGCGGTTCTTGGCGTTATAGAGTTCAAACTTCAAACCAGTTTGAGGTGAATTGAGGTTCAAACAAAATCAAAGATTGTTGTAATTGCAAGAGGCCTTATGTCCAATGAAGCCACACCGAAAGCGAAAAATTGGTAGATACTCATAGGCAAATTGATCCATTCTCGCTCCATTAATCGATTCCGAAGCTTGAAACCAGGTGGAATGGGGTCGTTGACATCAAGCAACACCTTGACTCTTGTTAGTTCAGCCATTTCTTTATGCTTTGGATATAGTTCTAAGTGCATCAGTTGGGTTGGTCCAAAACAACCAGATTCAAGTAGATTATTCTCAACTATTTCCTTGTCCTGAAAAATCTCAGGAAAGTTTAGTAATTGAACCCATATAAAGAACTTATTGAAATCAAGTTCCTTGTTTTCCTTCACATCTATCCAAGGTTCAATCTTTAAAGATATCTTTGCGACACAATCCAAGGTTGCCTTTTGAGGATCAGTTCTAGTTGGTGTTGGTTCTCAAGCCAGACCTGAAAGACTTCATTTCTATAAAGCTCCATCTTAACAATCTTGAAAGGTGCCCAAAGTTTTTCCAGACCAGCACGCAGATTTCCAGCTACTATTTTTCCATCCAAGACACGAATAAAAATGCTCAGTTTATTATGATCTAACAATTTTGATTTCATACGGTCTGAGTAAACAATAGTAGGGGCTGACTTATAAGGCAAACGAACTTTTTGAGCAAAATCAGAAGAAAGGTTTTCCATGTTGTTTGAGTGGTCTTGGGTAAAAGTGTTTTGATCTTTGGAACTGGGCATGGTTATTTTGATAGATAGTGCAGAAATGGGGTTGAGATGATGAAGAAACAGTGAAAGATTGTTTATATAGAAACTCCATTGTCTCATCAGCTTTCGACTCCAGCTCGCGTGGTAAAAACTCATCATACCAAAACCCGAAAAACCCGGTAGGAAAACACGAGAAAACTTAGAGTTCCAACACAAAATCGCATCAAGAAAAAAGATCTTCCATTTTACGCTATGCTCTTGCTTTACTAGGCTAATCATGATTAGCGTCAGTCCTATTAGTTTAAACTCAAATCCAATGAAAAAACAAACACTTGTATCAAGCAAATCTAAATCGGGCGATCTTTAAAACAAGTCCCCGGACAAAAAGCGAATCGCTCTCTCAAAAATGGATCTGGGCTTAGGTGTTTGGGTATGGGCTTAGGGAGAGGGTTGGTGGGAGGTGGAGGTGGGTGGAGGTGGGTGGAGTTGTATGGTGGTTAAAGAGTTGAGAGCTCAGGGTATGGTGTTTGTTTGGAATAGTTGAAGATGAAGGTGTTATACAACTTACGACTCTTCATTAGTCATGACTCGTGACAATCAGCCATAGCCATGAACTTGCCTAGTGATCAAACATTAAAAAACCTTACCTCCCCTAGTACTAATTGTGGATATATTCCTATATGCCGGCTTTCTCTTAAATGTACATGTTCGTGAGGCAGCTTAAATAATGTCTTGAACAACTTATATAGTGTCTTGATCGAACAGTTTTTTAATTTATGCTTATTAACTTGTTCATGAGCAGTTTATATATGACATTATATAAGCCGTGCAAGACACTATATAAGCTACTCAAAACGCTACATAACATGTCCATTAACAGACAATCATTTTAAGAGAAAGCATGCACTCCTATGGTACTATAAAGTAGAAATGGTTTAACCATAATTTTCAGGGTTTATTCATTTTTGGCCCACTTTTAATAGGGTATTCAATGTTTGGCTCCTGTAAGTTCGTTTATTCGTTTTTACCCTAGTTTTGTTAGTTGACTCTGTCAACTTTAATTGCATGTAGCGTATTTTCAAAATTACATTTTTACCCTTCACATGATTTGCACATGAAACTCATAAATACCAATTTTGATATTGAATTTCAGTAAATCTCGTTTTGTTGATTTCGATTTAAATGACTATTTGACAAGTATCAAAATTAAAAAATTGACGACTTGGATGTTAAATTTTATATATCACGAGAATGTGTTAGTTTATAATTAGGGTACTAAAATTACTAATTAACAATTACCCCAATTAGGGTTTAAAGTTACTTGCAAATTTTGGGGTTTTTTTTTTTTTTTTTTTCAAATTACAATTTATTTGTAAAATTGAACATAAATTAGCCTGTTATGAAATACGTGGGTCTATATGGGCCTAATAATGTGTTATATTTAACTAGTTTTAAAGATAATACTACGCTGACAGAGTAGAATAACAATGAGAGAAAGAGAGAGAAATCTTATTCATAGAAGTGTCCATGAGTGGGAGGAGGTTACCTTTATATAACTAGGTAATCTCCTTTCCAAGATATAAGAATTATAAGAATGGAAACATATGAGGAGGTGCTCCATATGGGCTCAATGGTGGGCATCCATATAGACCCACGTATCTCATAACACTCCCTTTGGATGTCCACCATTATTCTGGAAACTCTGGTGGGTGCATCTTTTGTTGCCTCATTAAAACCTTGATTAGAAAACTGTTGGAAAAACCAAATCGAAGGGAAAATAGTACAATGTGTAGCTAACTTTTGTATCATTCTTCTGGATGCTCTATCACTATCCAATGACAATTGCCTCATTAAAATCTTGCTAAGGAAAACCCAGTTGAAAAATTCAAAGCAAAGGGAAAAGAGTACAATATACTCTTCAGGATCATTGACATGAACTAGTATTTGGACTTGTGTAATGCTGCCTCATTAAAACCTTTACTATGAAAACCTAGTGGAATAAAACCTATATAAAGAAAAAGAGTATAACACATATGTCCTGGGATACATTCTTCAAGATGCTCCCCCTGTTCCATTACTCCCCCTGATAAAAACAATTCTTTACATGGCTTGGTGGTGATCGAGTTCTTCACAATTTAAGGAAACTACTACTGGATCTTGTTTTGTCGATTGCCAAGACATAGCTGCATAGTTACTAATAAAAACTTAACATGTATAAGAGTGACCTTTCTGAGGGTCAGATGGATAACTAAAGACTGCATAGCCAACTAGATCATAGTTGTTAGTAGAATCACAAAAATAAAATAGTTTCATATCAGTTATTCTTTGAAAATATCTCAATATGTGTTTTGACATCATTCTAGTGTCTAAGTGCATCTGCAAAATTATATCTTGATAAGAAACTAAAAGAAAATGCAGTGTCTAATGTCTTATGAGCTTGTGGACATATTGTTCTAGATACATAAATGTTGCAATAGCACTCAAGTAGAATATTTCACGACCAAGATTCCCCATGCATGTTCTTCCTTTGGTCGAAATGGGTCCTTATCCAAATCCAAGTTCCACACAACCATCTGTTTTGTCCATTTCATTTCAAAATATATAGTCAGTAGTTTTCTCCAATTCCTTGGGAGTCCCAATCAAGTTTATACCAACTAAACTTGTTGCAACTATATTGAATCCAACCTCGGATTATTATATTATAGGTCCACATCACCACGTTTTTCAAATAGTTTAATTATGCTTGATGAATAGCAAATTTCAGATTGGCCAATCTTTCCTTTGTCCATAAAACACGTGGTTCATTTATTATCATCATTGTCCTTTGATGTTCCAATAGCTATACCATAATTAAATATGTCATCCATGACAAGTGCTTTCCTATCCCACAATTCACATTAACATGCATGCAATATTGAGATAGATCTCTTCATTTTTACATACATGTGTCTCTCCATGGGCAACCATATATAAGCATTTTAGTGAATTTGGGTATTTGCCCATTTTCATTATTTGTTTATGGAGCTCCAACTATTACCTAGCTATTATATGAACAAGATGTTTCTTCAGTTCTCTTCTTCCTAGAAACACTCTCTTTGGATCCGCTATTATTCATGTATCAAGTATGTGAATAGTTGGGTTTAGTTTATCTACCACGGAGCTCATCTTTAGTATTTGCACTAAGGTGTCATTTGAAATCTCAACTCATTAGAGTCTAAGGTGTGTGTGTATGTATGTTTTTAAATTTAAATTTTTGTTTTTTTTTATCAATAATTATAGCACAAGGTGTAGGTAATATACTCTTGGGGTAATTATCTTCCTATATATGTGGTTTTATTTAGTAATATAGATATGTTCAAGTTTTGCTAAAGATAGCTTATATTGCCTTTGCCCTTTACCCATTTTCAGATTGTGTCTTCTTGGATGTGAATTTGACTTTTGGTTGGTTGGTTGACAAACACGAGCTGAATATCAACTTCACAACAAGACCTCTTTCGGAACCAGGTAAACACGTTTTTTGTTTATGCCTTAATTATTAATTCCACACAACATGGTGTGGACCGTTAGCTACTTTAGTTTACATGCTTCAATATACCATAGAACTTTTACGATGATTTGGGAGTCAAGTCTAGGTATGCGTTGTTGACTTTTTTTTTCTCAAAAAACTGGCAAATAAACAATCTAAGTAATAAATGGTAATTCTTCAATATCAACGACATAATGACATTGAGCACGCAGATCATACAACACACACTATGCAAGTATCATGAACTGCAATGCACACACACCATTTATGAACACCATGTGTGTAATTCAAGGTTATCTACCCAAATAAGGCTACACATATAAAACATGACCAACTAAGAGGATTGTACATATTCAAACCAGTTGACAAAGGTTTAGGACTATAGCTCACCATTACGGTGTTAGATTTAGCTAAGAGAGCTTTGTAAAAAATGTACTAGCCTTGCCTATAATATATATGAGTACATGATATTTTGATAGCGAGGACACCGAGATGATTAGGCATAACACCACAATTTAAGGTCAGTATGCCAAAGCAACTTCACCATCACATGAAACATGATTTGATGACTTAGGAATGTGAGTCTTGCATAACTTGCTTTATGAAAGGGTTTCTTTGCTTTTAATTATATTGGTTACTATGCTCGCTCTAATATCTTGAAGGTTAGTATGAAAGATCACCTCATAAATTGTACCAATGAAGATTAAGTTTAAGCTTCATCATGATCGATCGTTTTTAATAATGTTTCCCTGCATTCGCTTTTCATTAATAGAACATGGGTATCTTTTACGTTTTTTAATCTCTTTTTTTCGTCTCCTTTCCATCTTTGTTATACATTATTATCTGTTGAGTTTAAGTGTTCTTTTATGGGGCCTCACAGTTCAAAAAATTCAGTTCACAGTGCAAATAATAATAATGAAGGGTTGTTCTAGATGGATTGTTGAAATAGTGTTGGCAGGAAATACAAATTAGTCTAGGTGTAAGTTGTTCTATGTTTACATCTTGATTTGAATAACATCAAAAATTTCACTTTTACTGGGCAGGTTATGAAATGATCTAGAGAAATACTTTCAAAATTACTTTTAATATTATTTAATAATTAATACATGGTTTCCTCTGCAGGTTGCATTGTATTACAGATGGAGTGTTTTGTTTCCATTATATTGGCCAAGGTTAGCTAGGAACATGTATGTAATGGAACAGTACATAATCCTATAGCTGCAAGTAGGACCGGCCCTGTGTTTCAAAGGGCCCAATGCAAAGTTTGAAAAATTGGGCTTTTGTTTGGGTTTCTAACACAGTGGGTTTTTAAGAGCTTCACGTTTATATATATTGGGGGCCTATGCAAAGATGGAAAGATGTATCTATGTAATGTATTAATAAGGAAACAATATGTAAATTTCAAGCATAAAATAATATTTTTTATTATTTCAAAGCGTGTACAAAAAGTGAGATGTCATTTGGTGGTTGTTTCTTCTGACAATAATGTATAGACACCTATTATATATGAAAACAATATATCAATCTTAGGTTCTTTGTGATGGTTTTGCGAAGATTCACTTGATATTTGCATGAATCCACTCACTCTTAAAAGATTGAAGGGGTCAAATGCACATGCATCCACTGTCAAAGGAATATATTAAAATTGGTTGAACCACTTTGTGATATCACTAATTTTGAAACGGAGTTATAAAGAGTAACGAATCATGCGTCAATAGATGTTATATATCTAACATTGGTTTGCACGATAACTAACTTGAGCAAGAATTCAATACGTCAATCTGCTATCATTTGAATTGTTCGTTTGGTTGAGACTACAATAGAAATTTATGACATGACTGCCTTTTTAGGAATCAGAAATACATTATTTCATGATGAATCCATAAAATGTCGTTTATTTTTTCAATGAACATGTAATTTTATATCACATTATCGAGGATGCCTCTTTATAAAATCTGTGCCAAAGGCACGGGCATTAACTAGTATAATATACATAATAGATGGTTACATACATATAAAAGAGAATAACACAACTAATTAATTAATTAATTATAATAAAATAATGTAGACACTCAACCTTATTTTAGATAGTCTAAGCATGTCAAAATAACTATTAAGAATGTACATAGCGGTTAGCTCATAAAATACTTCAAAACAACTATTTATATGCTAAGTTATAATCTAGCCATGTATATAGGATTAAGTATTTGAGTAAAAGAATTAAACGTTGATTATAGGGTTAGAACTTTTGGTTCTAAGTATATGAGAACTTCTAGTTCTTCGTAGAAAACTTAACGAACTTTTGGTTATTTAAATGAAAATAGACTAGTGAATGGAAATTCAAGGGTCTTGACAATATCAAAACTTTCACATTCAATACAAGAACTTTTGATTATATTTAAAAACTACGTTCATGATTTTGGAACTTCAAGTCCCAATGTAGAATAAAGAACTTCAAGTTCTTGAAAACAAAATTAAGATCTTTGAACTTCAGGTTCTTATAAAAAAAATTAAAAAAATAGATCTTGGAACTTCAGGTTCCTAAAAATTGAATCTTGGAACTTCTGGTTCCTAAAAAAATAGATCTTAGAACTTCAGGTTCCCGAGTATATCGTAGACCTTTAGGTTCCACATTGTTGTTCAAGAGTATACATCGAAAGAAGAAATAAATAAACAAAATAAAAGAAAAACAAATTTGAATGTGTTATAGATCAATTATGAACAATAACATTCTTTATTTTATATCTGACAATCTAACCGTTGGAGGAACTTCAGGTTCCTAAAAATTGAATCTTGGAATTTCTGGTTTCTAAAAAAATAGATCTTAGAACTTCAGGTTCCCGAGTATATCGTAGACCTTTAGGTTCTACATTATTGTTCAAAAGTATACATCGAAAGAAGAAATAAATAAACAAAAGAAAAGAAAACCAAATTCGAATGTGTTATAGATCAATTATGAACAATAACATTCTTTATTTTATATCCGACAATCTAACCGTTAGAGTTTTCTAAACTTTGGATATGTTTTTACTTCATGAATTGTGCATTGTGCATCTACAGTAAAATTTTCAGGTCAATCCAACCATGGAAATACCTTCATCTAAACATAAAATGAAAATTGCTTTAGTGAAACAAATCAGTTAGTGTTCTCGTACCTTTGTTTTTGTGTAGTAGATGATGAGTAGAAAAAGAGGGTATTTAGAAGTTGATAGCTCCTAGAGTCTTCATGCTGATAACTGATAACATGTTATATTTAACTAGTTTTAAAGAGAATACTACACTCAAAGTAGAAGAACAATGAGAGAAAGAGATTGAGAAATCTTATTCATAGAAGTGTCCATATATAGGAGGAGGTTACCTTTATATATAACTAGGTAACCTCCTTTCATTCATGGACACTTTTATGAATAAGATTTCTCTCTCTTTCCCTCATTGTTCTTCTACTTTATTAGTGTAGTATTCTCTTTAAAACTAGTTAAATATAACATAGCCCAAATTATACCATATAAATTGGGGTTTTCATCAAATTAGGGTTATATTGTGCATATTGTTGGCCCCAATTACATGTAACAAATTGGGGTTTTCATCAAATTATGGTTATATTGTGCATATTGAACATAAATTGGTCCTAATTACATGTAACAAATTGGGAGTTTTATCCAATTGGGGTTCTATTTTGCAAACTAAACACTGTGAAGTCTATTGAATTGTAGAATTATTTAAGTATATTTAACAAAAAATACTCCATTTAAATATATTTTTGTATTTAGCCCCTCTTTCAATAAATTTTTAAGTTTTTAGCCTCTCATCCATTAATAGTCTGTGGGAGCAACATTCAAAGCTCCAACAGCTAGTTATCAATAACCATTGGTTGCCAACCTTAAGATTTGGACACGTGCAAACCATTGGTTGCCAACATGCACATTTATTTTGTTTAAAAAAAATGGTCATGTATGTCGCATGTGAGGAGTATTTAGGTTATTAGGAAAATATGATGAGCAAAACACATACAATGCAGTTAAAGTTGACGACTAGTTATCAATAACTGTTGGTTGTCAACCTTAAGATTTGGACACGTGCAAATTTATTTTGTTTTCAAAAAAATGGTCATGTGTGTCCCATGTGAAAATTATTTAGGTCATTAGGAAAATATAATGAGCAAAACATATACTGCAATTAAAGTTGACTGAGTCAACTGACAGAACTAGAGCCAAAAACGAATAAACAAACTTACAAGAAGCCAAACGTTGAACACACTATTAAAAGTGGGGCCGAAAACAAATGAACCCTATTTTTAAGCAAAAACATAAAAGAAGAAAATGTTAAGGCATCTGAGCAAAGGCAACACAAAAGCTAAAAGATAAAAAGGCGCTAAGGAGCAAAATTTGGTTTTCAAAAGAACATCCAAATTACACTTTGCGCTACGCAACCCATAAAGATCAGAAGAAAAACTTGGTGGGACTAAAATGTGATTTATCAATCAACAGGTTACGTTAATAAGAGATCCATTGATTGATGGTAGTGGAATTGTTTTACTAATGCAAAATGCTTTTCACGAAGAATCTTTGATTAAAACTGATGAGTGAAAATGTGAAAGGCTTTAGGACCACAAATTTCATTGCACAGGGCACTTTTGGAGCTCTCTCCTACTTTCGTCATGCTATGAAATGGTTGAAACCTTACTCTCTGCATTGCATCTAGAAAAGATATCAAGATTTTATTTGATTAACATTACCCAGCTATCTACCTGCCTGTTGCAAATGGAAGCCGCAGTCAAGTATCACGACCAACTTAAAGCTATAAGATGATTCTCCCACATTCACTACCTAATCATTTACATTTTATAAGGCGTTTGTAATAGTAAAAAACAAAATCATTGTTGCAATGCAACTGTAGGAGAACAATATAACAGTTTACTCAGCCTTCAGTCTAGATTGATATGCGCTTGAAGAAAAATGTCCAACACAAAGCATCGTCCCTCAACCAGTGAAACAGATGCAATGCAAAGGAATCCATTATTGAATTTAATCAAATAACCCGTGCAACATGTGCGTCCCTCCTTCACTAATTAAACTATCACCAAGCTGCTCATTTTATTCTTTTTTTTTTTTTGGCAAGTAGAAATTATATTAAAAACGGAAAAAGTTATAAAAATGTGTGGTCTGGACTATGAAATCCCACCACCATCAAGTTCAGAATATCCAAAAACATAGTACATGATGTTGAATTGTAAAAAATTAGAATCTAAAAAACTGCTGAAAAGGTGATTCCCAGTGTAGTACAGTAGCCATGGTACATGTGGTTTAGCTTTTCATTATTCTATAGTGCTACTCCAGCTTCTCATTTTATTCACTGGACTAGTATCAATAAAAGGAGGACAAACAGACACACAAACCAGAACCAGAACTAGAACTTTAATCTAACTTTAGCAAAATCACATCCCATCAGATTTTTATAATACACAGTAAACTAAACTAAAAAGCACTAATTCGAAAAAGGGTCATTAAATATAGTATACTAAACTCATCGTGCCCTAGAATCTCTCAAAGATAGGAACAGAAAAGAAACACCATGATATTTTCTACAGATCAAAGTAATCATAAAAAAAAACATGCAAGCAACGAAATCAAGTGCGCACTTTCTTTAATAACCGAATAGAAAGAAAGAAAAAACACTACTAACTTTTGGACAGTTCTCACATCTAGGAAAGCAAGTCAAGATCAAGAAACGTGTCCCGAAACTTATGTATGTTTCAATTAGTTTTCTTTTCTTTTTCTTTACTACATTGTCACTGAAAGTAGACATATATATAGGGATCCCTATATATATATGCCCTGTACTGAGATACTTTTCAAGTAATAAAAGACAGAGAGACTAGCTTCTTCCATAGCACCATTGCTATGGAGAAAAGAAGGCCTTTTATTGTTATAGTTATAATACAAACCATATATGCTGGCATGTTTTTGCTCTCCAAGGTTGCATTGGATGGAGGGATGAACAGCTTTGTGTTTGTGTTCTATAGACAAGCGTTTGCCACGATCTTTTTAGTCCCTTGTGCCTTCATGTTCGAAAGGTACATAATTAAGCTACTTAGCAACTCCTTAGTTCATCTTCTAGCTTCTATTTGATTAGTGTTATAACGTAAAACTATTTCTAAGGTATTTTCTCTTTTTGAATGTCCAATAGAGATAAAGCTCCACCACTGTCTTTTATAGCCTTCAGCAAGATATTCATGCTTTCTTTATTTGGGTAAGTTTATACTATTCTGCTAACTTTAATGTATTCAGCCAATATGAAGCAGAGAAACTTTAAACTCTATCGAACTTCGGTGTTTCTAAATTTAGGATTACCATTTCCTTGAACGTGTATGGCATTGCACTGGTTTACACATCCGCAACGTTGGCCGCAGGGACTGCAAATACTCTTCCTGTCATCACCTTTTTAATGGCTGTTTTGCTCAGGTAATGCACTTCGATCATTCTTTGGTATTTGAAGAATACAAAATGAACCTGCTGACCATTACAACTCGAGTAAGGAATCTTTTAAAGCCTAGCTGATGAGTGATATGATAAATGGAAAATACTGCACAATATTTTAGGTGGATTGCTAAATAATTGCTCGAGACTTTTAAAAGACAAAACATACGCCACATTAATATATTCTGAGTACATGAACTATTCACATAAAGAAATTGAAGAGCATTAGGAGGCACTGTCTTTAAATAAGGTTATTGTATCAGCAGACAACATAATAGTATACTACAAATAAAAATATAAATTAGAGGGGAAAAGGACAATATTAAGTTGTAAGATTGTTCTTCCGGTCTTTCCTACAGGCATTAACATATAAATTAAGTCGAACCAGATTCACTTGGCCCGAGTATTTAGCTCTTTCATATGTATAAGCATAGGTTCTACATTTTTTCTATTTACAGGATGGAACCTTTGAAGTTGAGGAGTGTTTCAGGGGCGACGAAGATTTTGGGCGTTATACTTTGCTTGGCTGGTGCAGCTACTTTAGCTTTCTACAAGGGGCCCCATTTGGAACCATTGATCCACTACCACCATTTTGGACACCGAAGTAGCACAGTTCAAGCTGTTGCTCATCCAAGCAACACATGGATAAAGGGTTGCTTCCTCATGCTTACTTCCAACATTTTATGGGGCCTGTGGCTTGTATTGCAGGTACTTTGCCTTGTTTTTGAAGCGCATATTGTGGTACACAACAACATTCTTTCTTTCTTCTAAACGGTTAGTAGAACATGAATATTACTTTGAAAAAAAACAACACATAATTACTTGCTGCAAACATATAGGGATACTATCATTCCTTAATATTTTTGCTGTGATATAGATATACTTGTTATAAGATTTCTCAAAGCAGATAAGAAATGATTATACTTTGATTGGTGACAGGGAAGAGTTTTGCAAATCTACCCCTCAAAGCTTCTCTTCACAACTCTGCAGTGTTTTCTAAGCACAATTCAGTCATTCATAGTCGCCATTGTTTTCGAGAGGAATACTTCTTTGTGGAAATTACATTTAGACGCTGGACTCCTTGCGGTGGCCTACTGTGTACTACCACTTTAACACACTACTCTTTCATCTTAATTACTTGACAATTTGACATTAATGGTCATTGATTCGTTTTTTAGCACAACACAATCCTATGCAGTGTATTTTCAGAATAACCATTTTATCACCTTAACACGCATTCACAATAACTAAATAAATTCTTGATTAACTGTGTTATCTATGAGATGGTCGTTAGGGCCTAGAACCATAAAAAGGATATTATATATTGATTGGTTTGCTTTACAATTAAACTATATGTGTTCTTAGTTTTAATAGTGTAGCTTACGATTTATGGCAGGGGATCATGGTCACTGGTGTTACATTCTATTTACAAGCATGGTGCATTGAGAAGAAGGGGCCTGTTTTCCTAGCGATGTCAACCCCTTTATCCTTAATCATCACAATCTTGTGTTCCGTACTTTTCTTAGGCGAAATAATTAGTATGGGAAGGTAGGTTTGCTTTATTCGAATCCATAGCGTTCTACTTTAAATGATATATATACTAGCTAAAGCCAATTAACATGCTGTGTGATTTCAGTGTTTTAGGAGGAATCTTTTTGGTTGGAGGACTTTATTGTGTTTTGTGGGGTAAATGCACAGAACAAATGGATGAGAAGTTGCCAGTTAAAGATGAAAAAGGCAATGGAAAGTTGGTAACTGAAGAGCATACTGGAAGAGTAGAGATAATCTAACCAATTAAACAAAAACTGCTACTACACGGACTTACTTTTTAGACTTATTACTGCGATTTACTATTTGGATAATGTTGGTTTGCATTGCAATACATATGAACACATATCTCTATGTAAATCAATGATTATGACTTTTGACACATCAGTAGGTCCAAATAGTAGGTCAAATAAATAGATAATTACTGAAAACTTATAGACCTTTTCACGCCACATTGCTTCACCCATCTTTTTTCTTATTTACGTAAAGTTGTAGAATTCAAGTTGTGGATGAGCTGATTACTTTACTACCTCTGCACAATGAGAAATTAAGAACCAATAGTTCCACACTTCCACCAATACTAAGTGCAACGCTTTCGAATCCTAGCAGGTGGAGCCACCTATCAAATTATCAGTCAAGGTGAATCTGAACGCTGGTCAATGATTATTACATCAACCAACAAATAAAAATTAGCGGATGGGCCAAAATCGACTTTGGATATTTATGAAGGCTTTTGCAAATTCAATATCTTTTTAATTAAGTAATCTAATTTTTAACGACCCACGTCAGTACGCCATTCAATAAATTTGACGGTTTGACTAAATTGAAATATTTTGAAAGTACAATGTTTAATTGAATATAAAAAAAGTACAGTTGTCTGCAAAGTTTAATGTATTTTTTTATCATTTTCTCTAAATAGAAAGAGTTGTATTAATTGCATTGGGTGTCTGTGCCAGTTCTAGACCAGTGAACATAGCCAAAGTTCCCCAACTATAAAGTCCTCTGTAAATGTTAAATGTTTGATGAATCCATTGTTGATAAAAATGATTACGAAAATTTGAGACATATGACAACGTATATTATTTCATGTACAAACTCTGTTACAGTTACGCCTCGATTATTAGACTTTCTCCTAAAACATGACTTGATAGAGTGATGTGTGATGTGTGATGCATGATGGAGCCCAATTATTCAGGGTTTGAGTAGTTGCATTTGAGTAAGTCATAGTTGTTACCACGACTAAAGGAAACGTGGGTTGTTTTGTTTTTGCTTTGATAGTTTATCCGTAAGATAAAAACCAAATGAAGTTCAATAACAATGTAGCCATTCCCAAACTGTTAGTGTTCTTCTTAGTTTTTCTTTTATTTCACATTTGGTATTGTCATAGGGGATTGATCATAAGATTTGAGTGTAAACACAAGAGAAAGTGAGGCATGTAGGGGGTATAGATGGCGCAGAGAAGGATTCATTGTTGAGTATTCCTAAACTTGATGGTGACTATGAATTGGGCTATGCTCATGGAGAATTTGCTTCGTTTGGAGCGAGGGAACCAACAAGAGGAGAGGTTCTTAATGGTGCATGAGAGCATCTTGCGGCGATGAAGTCAAGGATCTAAAGGTAAAGAATTTTTTCCGGGCCATTTTACTTTGAAAACCATTCTTCAAGGACCATTTGGGATTCATGAAAACAAGATATCAAGGGAATGAGAGAAATAATCGCGGACATTGAAGAAAGGTGCTAATGAAATTGGGAGAATCAATCAATGATTACTTCTCAAGAGTGATGATTGTTGCAAAATGAATTTAGGAGAAGATCTGCGGGATGCAAAGATTGTTGAAAAGGTATTGCTAGAAATACAATTATATTGTATGTTGATTGAAGAATCGAAAAATATCAAGTGCTTGTGGAATTGCAAAAACTCTTTATTAGTTCATGAGCGAAATTTGGGGGCATTCAAGTGGGGAAGAACAAGCACTCAAAGTCACTCATGCCGGAAGGGAGTAATGCGATGTGAAATAAAGAAAAACTAAGAAGAACACTAATTGGCTACATTGTTAAACTTCAACCGGCTTTTATAAAGCCTTACGATAACTATCAAAGCAAAACAAAACAACCCACGTTTATAGCCTAGAATGGGTAACAACTATGTTTGCAACTACTCAAACCCGCTGAATAATTGGGCTACAAGGTCAACCTAAAACTAGAATGTTCAAAAACAAACTAGTTTATCAAAGGAAATTCTTTGAAAAGAATCCAACTTTTTTGTGAACACATCACCACGATCATGTGTACCACCGATCAAATTCACGACTCCATCATTTGCAAGGTTCACTTATATGTTTGCTTCTTCCATGTAAAGGGATTCTTAGCTAGCTTAATGGTTGAGCTATTGTCACGAAAAATGACCGTGCTTTCATTCCCTTCATACCCCAACGTCTCCAACACCCTTTCATCCATCTGCTTGAGTTGAACATTTTCTCGCGGTTGTAAAAACGATAAAGAAATGAAAACAAAAGCATAGCCCGAGGTGCTCTTCCTATCTTCCACATCACCAAAGATAATCACTAAATCCAATCAGCTTTATTTCCATCCTTCTTATACAACAAAAAAACCGGAAGTTCCTTGTAAATAACGGTTTGAAAGAGATGAAGCTCTGTTGGTTTTCGACATATATCGAATCAAACCGATAATACATAATATCCGGTTTGTGGCTGTCATATACATCATGCTTTTGCGTAATAAGAACTATCTACCTCTATTCCATTATCATCTCGAAAAATCTTAAAACCCGGGAATTGGATTTTGAATAGAGTTTACCAAATTTCTTTAGAACTTCCAAAGACATATTTCTTTTGGTGAATAAAAATTCCTTCACTAAGTAGAAAACTTCTAACCCAAGAAAGAACCTCATTTTACCAAGATCTTCATGTCAAATTCATTCATCATTTCTCTTAAACTTCAAATGACCATATTCTCATCGTCTCCGGCATAAATCAAAAAACATAAAGGCTAATAACCAAGAGTTTACCTTGTTTACCGACCTTGGTGAAGAGTGTTTGTTCACTTTACACTTCTCAAAGAGTTCAAAATAAGCTTCAACACGGTTGAACCATGCCCTCTACGGCTCCGCAATATAATGCTTTATTGAATAGACTTTGTGCATTGCAGTTTTCACCTCATATCCTCTTGGTTGATCGACATAAACATCTTCTTCGGGTCAAATTTCCACTGAAGAAAGGCTGATTTAACATCAAGTTGATAAAACGATCCTCTTTTGTGCGACTAAGGCAAGAAACATTCGAACAAAGATCCATACGGGACCACAGTGCATATACTTCCTCATAGTCAATGCCAGGATTTACGTAAGTAGCCTTTGGCAATAAGCGGGCTTTGTATCTTTCTACCTCACCGGCTCATTGATTTTTGTCTTGTAAACCCATTTAACCCCAATCTTTCTAGCACCTGCGGCAGCTCATCAAGTAGCATGTATTATTTTTTTCTGAATGGCGTTTATCTCTAAATCCATAGCTTCTCTCCATTTTACATCACTCTTGCTTCCTCATAGGTCATTGGATCCGTAGTGGCAAGAAATGCCCAATTAGCCACAACATCTTCATCGAAAAGCTCTTCTCGAGACATAGTCCCCGCCCACAAGGGATCTTCTCGTTCTCACACTTAAAAATCCCGGAAGGCGAGATTTCGGGTTCACAAGATTTGGTACATCTTCGTTGCTTCTTGCATTCTCGCTTTCGACTCATCCGAAGTTGCATTCGTCATCGTCACCCCACTTTCAAATCAAGAGCAATCTTCTCTTCAAAACTGTCATCCCGTTCCATTTCTTGTCTCCTTCAAAGACAACATCTCGACTAATTACTACCTTCTTGAATCGGGATCATAAAGTCTATAGGCCTTCTTCTTCACTCATCCCAACATAACACAACTCAGGCTTTTGTATTCCGGCTTCTTATCCGCATGATAATGTGCAACACCGCCAAAAACCACGAAATGAGTTCTGGTTTAACCCCACTACGCCTCTTCCGATGTCATGGGGACGGATAAAGTGGGGCTCTGCTGAGAACATTCCAGTTTTCAAAAATATTTTAGGGGACACCTTTCTCGACAACAAACTCCTTACCATGTTCATCAGTCCGGTTTTTCCTTTCTGCGTTACATTTAGCGGTGTGTATCTTTGTGATCAATTGCCTTTTAATGCCATTCTCTTTACATAAATCATTAAACTCATTCGGTAAATTCCCCACCACGTTTTTAAACATTTAATATCAAGACTGTTTCTTTCTTTCTTAAATAACAAAGGGCAAATGCATCGACTTATCAATCGAGAAAATGTACCCCAAGCTTTTCTACTATAATCATCAATAAAGCGGATAAGGTACCTCTTTGTGGCTTTTGAAATAGAATAACATATATCGGCAAATGAGTTCGAGTTTACGAAATCTCCATGTACTCTTCTTTGAAAAGAATGTTGCTTTCCTTTAAGCACTACTATACCTTCCTTCACCATACCTTCAATGTTTTGATTTGCAACCAAGGTGACCATACCTCCGATGCCAAAGATCGTTTCTTGAAATTTTGCAAACATACCTCCTTCTTCAATTGCTTCTTTTTGTTCGGATAGCAAGGCAAACATTCTATTTGCGGTCATGTCGGTGTGGATAAACAAGCCTCTTGAGGGATGATAAATTCGACATTCATTGGATTGAATCAAAGACAGTTTGCTAAGAAGATGATTTTGTAACTTCGTAGAAGACATGCAACCACATTCATCCTCATATTATTTCCGAGCCTCAATTCATCAAATCACAAAATAAAGAGCGATCACCGCATAACACTACAACCGTCAAGGAACCATAAATTATTTCGATTACCTCGGGGCATTCCACATATGCCATAAGCGGCGTAGTTCCTCGATCATCAAACTCCACATAGTTAAGCCTTCTTTTCCCACATTGGACAATCATATTGATAATGTCCAAGACATTTGTAACACTTTCGATTTTTGTCATAGAAGTCCAACCTCTTCCTCTAAAGGTTGTTCTTCCACGCCCCTCGTTTTACTCCCTTCGGCATGAGTGACTTTGAGTGCTTGTTCTTCCCCACTTGAATGCCTCCGAAATTTCTGCTCATGAACTAATAAAAAGCTTTGCAATTCATCAACCCGACAAGCACTTGATATTTTTCGATTCTTCAATCGAACATACAATATAATTGTATTTCGGACAAGGGCCTTGATACCTTTTCAACAATCTTTGCATCCTGCAGATCTTCTCCTAAATTTTTCACTCTTGAAAGTAATCATTGATTGATTCTCCCAATCTCGAAAGCACCTCTAAATCTCTTCCGAATGTATAAATGATTTTCGACTCTCTCATTCCCTTGATATCTTGTTTTCATCAATCCCAAATGGCACCTTGGCATTTTAAGAATGGTTTTCAAAGTAGTCTTGTCTATGGCCCGGAAAAGGTAATTCTTTATATTCATGTGTAAGATCTGCATGCACCATTAAGAACCTCTCCTCTTGTTGGTTCTATGACTCTGTCTCCACCAACGACCACCATTCCTTCGAAATTTAGAATTCTCCATGAGCATAATAGTCACCATCAAGTTTAGGAATACTCAACAATGAATCCTTCTCTGCTGCCATCTATACCTGTTATGATGTTTTCTCACTTTCTTTGTGTTTACACTCAAATCTTATGATCAATATGATTTCAGCTCCGATACCAAATGTGAAATAAAGAAAAACTAAGAAGAACACTAACAAAAATGGCTACATTGTTATTGAACTTCATCGGTTATATGATAACTATCAAAGCAAAACAAAAATCCCGTTTATAGCCTAACGTGGTAACAATATATGACTTGCCTCAATAATTGGGCTAAAGGTCCAAATGAATAAGTCATAGTTGTTACCACGCCTCTAGGCTATAAAAACGGGGTTTGTTTTGCTTTGATAGTTATCTCAAGAACATAATAAAAGCGATACATATTGAAAACTAAATGGCAATGCCCTAACACGAATGATAGGACCAGCTAGGCTATAGGTATTGGAATCTGCAACTTATGGAACACACTCTCTTTGCGGAGGAAGAAAAAGACATGAAATACTATTTAAATTTGAGTATTGTACGTTTGGTTTAAACCGAGGAAAAAAAATGAACACCAACAAATGGAATTAACTATGTTTGTTATGCAACAACTAAAGAAATGAAAGGAAAATGGAAATGAAAATAATTTTTATGTCTTTTTCTCTTTCTCCCTTGTTTCTTTTCCATTTCATGTTTGATATTTAAAAACTAAAGAAATGAAAAGAATTGAAAACAACCCTTTTCCTTTCTCTCAAATCCGTGGGTTGAATCTCGGAATAAAAGTCTTTCTTTTCCTTAGTTTTGGTTCCATAGGGGAAAAAAATTTCCTTTCCATGACAAACAAATACACCAATGAAAAATGTAGACCACTATATACTTTTCCTTTCGTTTCCATCATTTTTTGTTAAAACAAATGCAACCTAAGCTATGTAGCTATGGATTCAATGAGTCAGTGACCACATGAAGAAAATTCATTCAAGTGAATATAAAATTTATAGGATTTGTTTGATTGACCAGGGCAAATAAAAAGGTTGCAATATATGCAAATAGGTTGATAGTTCTGCTTAGGACTTGAGGATCGAGAGTTGCAACCGATAGATGCTATTTTGATATGAAGAATTTTACCACTAAGAATCTATATGGTTGTGTTAGCAGGTAAGTGTAATAGATACATTGGGACGTTGCATTTTTTTTTAAAAAAATGTCTATCTAACCTAACAAGATGTGCTATCTGGCAAAGTTGATATTTCAGTCTTCATCAAAGGCATCTATTTTGAAAGGGATACCAAACGATACAATATAGTTCAATCTCCCTCCCTTTGAATGAATCCTTACTACTATACCTTCTTATTCATGATGCATCTCATGTGTTTGAGAAATTTTGCTATTAAGACTTTATTCTATGACTTGCATCGGCTTATGTAAATTGTCATTGCACAACGTGTTATTTTATTTTATATGCATACATCTATATTATCAATTCAATCATGTAACATGTTTGCTATGTTGTATCTAATGGGCATTGTGTTAATAGCATCAGGATATAAATTTTTTGGAAGTCCAACCTTTTAGTGGTGCTTTCTATTTTTAAAAGCTTAGTTTTTTAAAAGCTTAGTAGTAAGTGAATCATGCTTCTTAGTAACAACCTTTTTTTTTTTTGCAATTACTATATTTTGTATAAGGATAAAAATTATATGGCACCTTGGCATTTTAAGAGTTGTTACATTTCTTTATATCATGTGTACAAATAGTAATAGTAATAGTAATTAGGAAAGATCTATTAATTCACTATAAGAAATCCGATTTCAATCTAGAATTCCCTAAAATCGGTTATATGCTAATAAAAATTGAACATAAACCATTAACAATATATGACTTCCGATAAGGTGAAAGTGCTATACCAATATAAGTATATAACTGGAAATGGGGATTTTGCTTGAACAACACCTAGACTTGTGCTTGGGAATGAGACACGTGATAGATTTTAATGGATGTTGTTTCATTGCTTCCTACCTTCATTGATTCCTCCTAAGGATTTCATTTCAATTTGTGATTTTAATACGCGAAATACCTAAAAGATCCTGGGCATATGCCCGAGTCCAAAATCTAGTATTCTCTATTGTAAACCTTAACTCTTCATACACAGACCAAAGTACACAGCCTGACAGCCTTAAAACCTTGTGTGACCGATGAAAATATCAAATTTTGTTAAGAGTGTTCATAACTTCATATCTTAAATATCCCTTGATATTTCTGGCTATCTATTTAAGAGCATCTCTAGGTGGTAGTATCACCTTTAAATTTCTCAAATTTGCTTCTAAAATTTGGAATTTTGTGGAAATCTAACTCTAGGTGGAAGCAAATCTAGTAGTATCACCTGTCTAGCTGCATCCGTAGATGCAAATTTGGAATTTCGGATACGGATGCAGCGCCATTTGCCATTGCAAATGTCGCATGGATTTTTCTTTTTACTTTTTCAATTTCGTGCGACAATGGCAATGTCGCGTGGGGGGGGGTTTTTTTTTTTTTTCAATTTGGGGCAACATTGGGAGTGTCAGGCGACAGTACCAATGGCGCGCGGGATGAAATTTGCGGATGAAATTTGCAGCCACCTAGAGTTGGTCAGATTTTGAAGAAAATTTATCAAATTCGAAAACAAATCTGTAGATGATACTACCACCACATAGAGATATTCTAACGATTATGTTTAAATCCTCATATCATGGTCGAATATAAATATCGATATCAATTATTTGTGCTATTAGCTTAGTTGAATATCTCATGTTTTTTTTGTCTGGCTGAAGTGCTGATTGTATGATTGAGTGAGAGATACCAGTCAATGAGAGGGGCCGTTTTGGATGATGTTAATATGCAACCCACCTAAAGATATTCAACTAAGCTAAGCAGTGCCGACCTAAAATAGTACACCGTAAGTCCGTAACACTTGTTAACGCTAAGGCTAACACAGTAAAGATAATTCGGCTAGTCCATTTTCACATATGATCTATGTATTTTACTAGTCAGGCACTTGGGCTCGAGTTCAGGCCTAAACTGTAACACGTTGATATCATCCATGCGTTTGATATTTTGATATAACTAGAAAGAAGATCAGCTACTGTGTAGTTTGATAGTGTAGCTTGTTTAGATGGACTTCGTTCTGTCTCATGTACACTTGGCTCAATACTCTAATGGGAGTTTGATTTTAATATATATGTTTTGATTAAAGATTATGTTCGACGTCCCATCCTCTTAATATGATTGAGTTAACACTTACATGCCAATCTTAATCAAAATAAAAGCATTAGATAAGGTATGTACTAGTGCCCACACCAAATCACATGGGAAGTTCTTCTAATTATCGATCTATTCTATAATGAACCCCACACACAAGTTTTTCATGCTCAGTTGCTCACTATGCAAGAATTTACCTTGGGCTACATGGCTTAGGCCCAATCGGCCAATCTTCGGAAGTATTTGATATTTTCTCGGATTTAGGCATGGTAATTGGTAAGCACCCTCTGGTTCCGCTGTCTCAAAATTAAGCTAAAAGTCCAACAGTTTTCTTCGGTGCCTAAGTGCCTAACAGAAATGGGTCCTAATCCGTTTCTATTTGGCCAAATGGTGTACTGAGGGTTGGCCGTCCTCCAGGGTACCTTCGAAGTTCAAGCCAGGGCATCAGTGCTATAAGTCTATAACTGGAACTGAGGTAAAACCATCATAATTACTCCATCTCTATCGCACATGCTCTCCTAGCATTAATCTGTTAAACACTTCCAGAAATCCATCTCTATCAGACTGCTCAATTCACCATAAATATTGCACCAAGCCACCAAATAGAGACAACCAGTTGCTATCAAATTTAGCACTGAAGAAGATCGAAATGATTTAATTTATTTACACTAAGCTTTGGAATAGTGTGAACAGGCTAAGTCCAATTGTGGGGACGAACACATTCATTTATTTTCTTGGTGTTGTGGAACACCACATACACACACTAACCAAAACTTCCATTCCTCAAATCACAAATGGCTGAGGAATCGCAAGATTCTAAAGTTAATGAAATGTTAGGTTTGAATATGTTTTTCTCTTCTTTTAATTGGAGTGTGCGTATTATTTAAGGGAGAATGACATGAAAAGTTCAGAATACTTTACTATGGTTCGCCAAAAGAGAGCACTGACCAATAATGATGTTTTGAAAAGATTTTGTTAAGCTTATCTATTTTCTTGCGTTAAAAAAGTATATATTATTACGCGAGTCTGGCTTTGGTGAATGTATTATGAACAAAAAACTAGATGAATGTATTATGAACAAAAAAACTAAGAAAAATGACTGATTCCCTGTCTTTTGCACCGAGAATGAATAAATGAAATAGTATAGTCTCAAAAAAAAATCCAAGAAAGGAATAAAAATTCGATCATTAATTGACCACTAACTATTAGAAGTTGTTCTTCACGTCATAGTGCAGAGCGCGCCCCGCGCTCGTACATAACACAAATAGAGCGCGCTCTGCGCCTCGTGCATAACAATTGTTCAGTAGATATAGCGCGTCTCTACTCCGGATCAAACGAGGGCCATACCCATTTATGTTGGTCAAATACACACCGACTGTTTTGTTTCTATTTTAAACTTGTAATCTCTATATAAATAATTGTAATTTTCTTAGAAATCAATCAAAAAAATATTATCAAATCTCTTTCTCTAATTTATCACTAACCAACAAAATAGATAGAATTTACAAGTCCAATATAAAATATTATGAACGTTTACTATCTTACTACAAAAGTAAAATATCAGGTTGATGTAATTTCCGGCTGTTCTTGTTATTTATTGGGTTGTGTTATGTAAAGTTGTAAACGCCAGTTAATGTCACACCTCCATTGTGGATATCCTTAATAAGCCCCCTTTTGCAGTCCATGGTAACCTTGTTCAAGATTTTGAGCATAACTTGCCAGTCAATTTGAAGCCGGAAAGTTTGTGAAATTGTCCTTAAAGAGTTAAATCAACCTTAGAATTGGTAAGGATTAATGTCAGGCCACCACCGCACCGCAGTAGTGCACTTGGTGGGATACTTCCTTTTGGAAGTGTTAATCTGACGATTTGGACCTTCGGGTCTTTGTTTCGGAAGATATGGGTTGGAGTTTTGTGCATTGGAGGGATGAAAGTGATGGTTGCAAGGTGGATACAGATAATGCATTTCAAGCTTGACGGTGGCGGATTGGAGATGATGCTCCTAGGAGAAGTTTACTTGGGTTCACTTTTAATGTACTTGTTATGTTATTTGTTCCCTGTAATCTGCTTTGACTTATTTGCTTGTTGTATCTGTTGTACTAGTTCATAAATAAAAAGTATGATTTATCGGGAAAAAAAAAGAATTGATAAGAACTAGGAACTAAGAACCAAAAACCCGCAATGAAATGGTTTCCACATTTTGAATTTCAACGAATGTGATGCGATCATAGTTCGTGATTTTGACAGAATCTTCAGAATTTCGTTAAATATTTTGGTTTTTGAGAAATTCGGAATTCTAATTAAAGAGTCGAAAAATATAACGATACAAAGAATCAATGGATCCATTGGTGACACGCTACTAAGAAAAACCATGGAAGACAAAATGGCAATGGTAACTCACTAATTCCCAAAAGAATACATAAACAGGAAGAAATCGTTTTATACGAGCATACAAACAGATTAATGATCCAACAGAAAAATGTTTATTTGCTCTGGCCAAAATCAAGTCTCATATTCAACACATTATGGAATTTAGAGTAAGCCAGGTTTTCAGGTTATTGAAAACGAGTTATTAAAACAAAAAGGTTGTCGAAAATGAACACCGATTCTAACCAGTACCATTGAATGCTTGAACAATTAAACGTTACTATGTATGCTGGAGAATTTTCTCCCAGTTTTTTGAAATCACATGCGATGTTATAAATGATCACCCATACTGTTGTTTGAAATTTAATATAAAAACATTAGTTAGTAGAAAATCTACAATGCTATTTATATCGTGTGGGTAATTCGGTGGCTGGTAGAACTTATGCATCAAGAAAACAGAACACCACCCTACGTGTGTAATAAAAGCAATGACAATAAATCCGAAAACCCATCCCGTGACCAACATAAGTAACCTTTGGAATTTTCCATAACTCGAACTCCTCGTAACTCAATCATAATTGGACTCTCTTTGTCTTTCTTGTACAACTCCAAAATTATGGGTGGCCTGTGACAGTAAACACCCGTTCCCCACTTCCCCACCTCAACAAGATACTCCACTAGTCCACTACTACAATCAGACCCTACCGAGCATCTTTTGCTTATCCATTTTTTGACCATAAAATTATATTTTAGAGAATGCAAACTACGTGTTATACAGAGTTACAGACATGATTGAGCTGAATACAACTTAATCATTGATTCATTGTTTCGCAAGATAAAGTGATAAAGTATGGAGAGTTTATGAGTGGAGATAAACGCAAGACGTTACTTACACACTTACACCACTGTGGGACCTAACGTGGAAGGGGAAGCAAATAAGTCCACAAAGCCCATTTATTCTGTGTGTGGATCTTAGTTAGTAAGGTCGACCGGAAATTATTCAAAACGTTAATAGGGTATAATTCGATTTTAATTTTTAAAAAAATTGTGGTTCGTAAATAAGTGGGTAAAAAAATCTTAGATACGGACTATACACTCATTTTACAAAAAAATTGATCAAAACCATATGAAATTATATTAAGTATTTAAACTAAAACAAACATCTTTAATAATGAAAAAAAAAATCAAAATTCTTTTTACATTTCATATTTTCATCCTAAAAAATAAGAATTTTTCTAAGAACATTTGCAATGCAAGTGAATATAATTCTCCCCTTATTACCGCCACATCAGTACTTATTTACATTCTTTTCACCAAAACGATGAAAAATAAGATAAATAAAATATTTCGGACGGGATGTTAGATTCTAAGGTGAATAAAATATCTCGGACGGAATGTTATATTCCGTTTGGAGACTTTTTGATCTAGACGGAATGTAACATCCCATCCGGTATTTTATCTGAAAAAAAAAATCGAAAAAAACACACGAGACAGAATCCAACATTTAGTGAAAAGTTTCATCTTAAAATCAATTGGAGAAAATAGTCACAAATTATTAACCACTACATTGCACAACTATTTTTGCCAAAAACGGGTGACTATAGTTACAAACCCCTCATAATTTCTTGCATTGCAAATGCTCTAATAATTTTTTTTTTTTTAATCTTATGAAAATTATGAATTTTTAGACCGAATTATTCTCAACCACAATACTTAAAAAATTTGAGGATGCGGATAAACCTTGTTTTGGGCCTTCAAATAAAAAAGTGTTTACGACGAACGACCTTTTTCCTTTTTCCTGCAAAAGTAAAGTAAAAGTAGCCTAACAGAGTAACATTGCCAGCAGAGAGAGAATCTCGAGAGAGAGAGAGAGTAAAAGCCGAACGAAGACACGTGATGAAAGCTCAATTTTCTCGCTTAGAGCTGTCTTCCTTTTTGTCTAAACGCAATCAATCATTCAAAGAACCAGACAAATGAACCACTTCTCTCTCTTTGCATGATTTCATACCTACTAATTAAACTTGCCCCGCTCTTGCTTATTTCTCTCCACTTCACTCTCTCTCCTCCTTTTTTTTCTTATTTATTCGAACACCTTCCATACTCCATTTCTTAGTCTCTTTCACACTCGGAAAGGGAAAAAACCCCATTCAAGAAGATGATGTTCAAGTCCCTATCTCTGATTCTATTACTGGTTCTGTATCTGGGTGTTTCCCACGTATCATGTTCAGCATCAGAGAAGAAGACTTACATCGTACACATGGCTAAATCCGAAATGCCAGAGAGTTTTGAGGAACACACTCACTGGTACGATTCATCACTCAAATCGGTTTCTGACTCAGCTGAAATGCTTTACACTTACACCAACGTTGTTCATGGTTTCTCCACTCGACTCACTCCTGAAGAAGCTGAGTCTTTGGAAGGGTTACCTGGAATTCTCTCTGTTTTACCTGAAGTTGTATATGAACTACACACAACTCGAACTCCTGAGTTTCTTGGACTCGACAGAAACATAGGCGGTTTGGTTCCCGAGTCTGACTCAGTGAGTGATGTAATCGTGGGTGTGCTAGACACTGGTGGTTGGCCCGAAAGCAAAAGCTACGACGACATGGGGCTTGGACCAGTGCCTAGTGAGTGGAAAGGTGAGTGTGAACTAGGCAAGAGTTTCACTGCAGTAAATTGTAACAAGAAGCTAATTGGAGCGCGATTTTTCTCGAGTGGTTACGAAGCGACTCTTGGACCCATAGACGAGTCCAAAGAGTCTAAATCTGCAAGAGACGACGATGGGCATGGTACTCACACGTCCAGTACTGCAGCAGGATCATTAGTAGATGGTGCAAGCCTTTTCGGCTACGCAGAAGGCTCTGCACGTGGAATGGCTACTAGTGCGAGAATTGCTGTTTATAAGGTTTGTTGGTTGGGCGGATGTTTCAGTAGTGATCTTGTGGCTGCAATGGATAAAGCCGTTGCAGACGGCGTAAATGTTCTTTCCATGTCCCTCGGTGGTGGAATGTCTGAATATTACCGTGATAGCGTCGCAATAGGCGCTTTTACGGCAATGGAAAAGGGAATTCTAGTCTCTTGCTCTGCTGGTAATGCTGGGCCTAGTTCTTATAGTTTGTCTAATGTTGCTCCATGGATCACAACTGTTGGTGCTGGTACTTTGGACCGTGACTTCCCTGCATATGTTAGCCTTGGCAATGGAAAAAATTTCTCTGGTGTTTCACTCTACAGTGGAAAACCATTAACCAACTCAATGTTACCGTTTATTTATGCCGCTAACGCCTCAAATTCGACAAATGGAAATCTTTGTATGACAGGAACATTATTGCCGGAAAAAGTTGCCGGAAAAATTGTTCTATGTGATCGAGGATTAAGTGCTAGAGTACAAAAGGGACAAGTGGTGAGAGATGCTGGTGGCTATGGAATGGTGTTAGCGAACACTGCGGCAAACGGCGAAGAGCTTGTCGCCGATGCTCATTTATTGCCTGCATCTACAGTGGGCCAGAAAAGTGGTGTTGCAATCAAAGAATATTTATTAACAGATTCTAATCCAACGGCTACAATTGCATTCGAAGGAACAAAGGTGGGAATCTCACCATCACCGGTGGTAGCAGCGTTTAGTTCACGAGGACCAAATTCAATTACACCAGAGGTTCTCAAACCTGATCTAATTGCTCCAGGTGTCAATATTTTAGCTGGTTGGTCTGGTTCAGTTGGCCCAACTGGTTTACCAGGTGACACGCGTCGAGTTGGATTCAACATAATATCAGGTACATCGATGTCATGTCCACACGTGAGTGGATTAGCAGCGTTAATCAAGGCCGCACATCGGGAATGGAGTCCAGCAGCGATTAAATCAGCTTTAATGACGACAGCTTACAGTTCCTATAAATCAGGTTCAAAGTTACAAGATATTGCAACTGGTGGTCTAGCTACACCGTTCGATTATGGTGCTGGGCACGTGGATCCTGTATCTGCCCTTGATCCTGGTTTGGTTTACGATATTACTGCTGATGATTATCTTGAATTTTTGTGTGCTTTAAATTACACTGCGGCGCAGATTACCAGTGTGGCAAAGAGGAAGTACACGTGTGATGCTAGTAAGCAGTACAGCGTCACATATTTGAACTATCCTTCGTTTGCTGCTGCATTTGAAACTGCTACTACCACGAGTGGGAGTGGGAGTAGTGGATCAAGTAAAGTAGTGAAATATACCCGCACGTTAACGAACGTGGGTGCAGCTGGAACTTATAAGGTGTCATTGTCATCTGAGTCACAATCGGTGAAGATATCGGTTGAGCCTGACTCACTGAGTTTCACACAGCAAAATGAGAAAAAATTGTACACCGTGACGTTTACAGCGAGTTCGATGCCTTCTGGAACGAACTCGTTTGCACGTTTGGAGTGGTCTGATGGTAAGCATATCGTGGGCAGTCCTATCGCTTTCAGTTGGAAGTAAAAAAAATTCGGTTTCTAGAAAGAAGATAAAGTAACGGACTTATTTTTATTCTTCTTTTTCTTTTTCTTTTCTTCTTATAAAAGAACAAAATTGTTAATTATGCTGTATTTGCTAAGTGGAAAACAGTAAGCTGAAAACTATGACATGTGTTCTTGTAAGATGCTCAGTGTTCTTGTACTGTAGTCAGTGTGACTGCTGAAGTACTAAGCTGTAAGAATTATGTAAAATTAATTGACAAAGAACAGAGTTCACAAGAAAGAACTTTAAAATCTTCTTGGATTAATGTGATGTACTTATATGTGAAGAAAGTTTTTTATTTTATAACACTTTGCTCAGTGCAGTTTGGACTTCGGATTATGGTGCTCATGCATGCATTTTTTGTCCGGGATAGTCAAGTCATATATTTTCTAATGCTAAATGTATATAGGCATCAGATGATCATACTTAAAACCAAATGTGATAAGCAGATAGACCATAGGATTTAGATACCTGATATGGAATTATAGATCTCGACAAAATGAACGATTTTGGGTGCTAAATTAACTTGGCTATATTGCTTTGGCAGTACAAACTTTACAAGTAAATGATCATTTTCAGGAAGTTAGTGTTCCCTTTAATGATAAAAAATTTATTTTAGGAAGAACTAAGAAACCCGGTAACCGATCCGAACTAAACCGATAAAAAATAGTTTGGGTTTTGGTAATGTGCTTTGCCCTCCACCGAATCAAACCGATAAGATATTGGTTTAGTTTGGTTTTGGGTTTGCTGTCCACCGAACCAATATAAACCCGAACCGATAAGATGGGATTTAAGTAGGTGTGTAATACGGGGCGGGGCGGGTCAACCGTAGGTCAAATAGTGATGGGGCGGGGCGGGTTGAAGTGTATCGTATTTAAGATTATCACCCGACCCTGTTGGTCAACTTTACAGACGAAACTTTGGGTGGGTCATTCGGGTCGGATGGAAATTATCATTTTAACCCGATTTCACCCAGAAAAAAACATTCTAATTCTGCAAGTAATATATTTCCAATTCACAACATAGAGAAAAAAAATATAATCAATCAATTAAAAATAAACAAAAATAAAAAAACTTAAACTAAAACCCAAAACTATATCTATAAATTTGAAATTTTTTTCTCGTGATTTATCATTTGTAAATTGATTATTTTCCATAACATGATAAAATGAAGATGAGAGCGAGGATCTATGGTATAAAATATAAACTAAAAGAATTCAAAATTAATACAAAGATGAATGATTAATCTTCTCCAAAATTCGAAAGTTAAATTTATAGTTTTGATATTTGCCCAATGTTCAAACTTGAATATTCGAAATTGATGTTGAACTCATAAGTTTGTGTTAATATCTCCCAAATTCCTACAAAAGTTAAAAGAAAATATAAACAAAATACAAAAATATTAGAATTAGAGTCTTGAAATTGTGCAGGTCAACGACTTTTGACACGGTGCGGATCGAGTGGCTTGACGGGTCGGGTTTGAGCATAAAACCTACACTCATAGCCCGACCGCGTAAAAACGGTGGCGGGGCGGGACGAGTCTATTTTTGGGTCAGTACGGTTTTGGGTGACGGGTGAAGACCGGATACCCTACCGGATGATGGGTCAACATTTTTTTTTACACTCCTAGATTTAAGTAATATTTATAATTAATTTTGTATATGTTTATCAATTGTATAACTAAAATTAATATATTTAATTTAGAATTTAATTGATTTTATAGTTTTCGGTTTTAGTCGGTTCGGTTTTAGTTTGCAATATATATCTTATCAGTTTAGTTCGGTTTCGCATGAAATATAATATTATCGATTCGGTTCAGTTTTATTTTTCCAATTTTCTTATCAGTTCGGGTTTGGATTTTCAGAACCCAACCCAAACCGATTCATTGATAGCAAATAAAAAATTTGCTCCTAGGCGTTTAGGAGCGAAAAGTCTCCTAAGCACCCATCCACCACATATCCACTACTTTTTAACTATTGATTAACTATAGTTAATTAAAATATAATCAAATATTTGTTTTATTCTCTCTCCCAATCATTCTATTTTTTATACAATAAATAATAATAATAATAATAATAAACTTTATATAATAAATTAAAAGCCACACTAACATCTATGAAAACAATCTTAAATTTTATCATAAATATTAAAGAAACGTAAATGTAATTACAAATTGCTACTTTATTACAGCCCAAAATATTGACGATAATAGCTTATACAAAATAAAATTGAAAAATTCCCGTTATAATTGAATGAAGAAGAACCCCTTGAAAAATCTAAAACAAAAAATTAAAAATTTATTATTTGCAAATTTTTAAATTTAGATTTTAATTGATAATTTTTTATTTTTATTTTTATGGAAACACAAAGAAATAAAATATTTGTGGATAAAATAATAGAATGATTTGGAGAGGGAATAAAATAAATATTTGTTTAGATTTTAATTAACTATAATTAATCACTAGTTAAAATAGATGGTGGATGTGTGGTGGACATGTGCTTAAGATACTTTTCGCTCCTAAGTGCCTAAGAGTGATTTTTTTTCTTCTCTTGATAGCCCTACAAGTAACCATGTAGATTTTCTTGTTGTCAAGCATTTAACCCAAATTTTGCACCGTCAAATTTTTCGCTTATCTAGTTTATATATATATACAATCCTTCTCTAAAAAATAGCTACTTAAGTTAACTTTAAAATAAGTACATAAATAAAACTTCACCTACAAAATGAATTTAAATATATTTTTTTGTGAATATGATATACTCAATATTAATATAATCTTTACAAAATTTCAGCTCATTTGGAAACCTCTAACATTGGCAAAAAACGATTACAAAAATTCAATATTTTTGGACCGTTAGATTTATTTTTAAAAATGAGAACAATTTTTTTCTATGTTAGAGGTTTCCAAATGAACTGAAATTTTGGGAAGATAATCATTATGGTGAGTGATTCATAACCACAAAAAAAATTAGGTTTGAATTATACAGCAGTCATTCTCTAAAAAGTAGCTACTTAAGTTAACTTTAAAATAAATACGTAAGTAAAACTTCACCTACAAAATGAATTTAAATTTATTTTTTTGTGAATATGACATACTCAATATTAAGACCATCTCTACAAAATTTCAACTCATTTAGAAACTTCTAACAATTGCAAAAAATGATTACAAAAATTCAACATTTCTAGACCGTTAGATTTTTAAAAAAAAATGAGAACAATTTTTATTTATGTTATAGGTTTACAAATAAGCTGAAATTTTGGGAAGATAATCATTATGATGAATGATTCATAACCACAAAAAATTAGGTTTGAATTATACAGTCATTCTCTAAAAAGTAACTACTTAAGTTAATTTTAAAATAAGTACGTAAGTAAAACTTCACCTACAAAATGAATTTAAATCTATTTTTTTGTGAATATGATATACTTAATATTAATATTATCTCTACAAAATTTCAGCTCATTTGGAAACCTCTAACATTGGCAAAAAACGATTACAAAAATTCAATATTTCTGGACCGTTAGATTTTTTTTTAAAAATGAGAATAATTTTTATCTATGTTAGAGGTTTCCAAATGAGCTGAAATTTTGGAAAAATAATCATTATGGTGAGTGATTAATAACCACATAAAATTAGGTTTGAATTCATTTTATAGGCGAAGTTTTACTTATGTATTTATTTTAATTTAATTTAAGTAACTACTTTTTAGAAAATTATTGTATATCAGTTATTCTCTAAAAAGTAGCTATATAAGTTAACTTTAAAACAAATACGTAAATAAAACTTCACCTACAAAATGAATTTAAATCTATTTTTTTGTGAATATGATATACTCAATATTAAGATCATCTCTACAAAATTTCAATTTATTTAGAAACCTCTAATATTGGCAAAAAACGATTACAAAAATTTAATATTTCTAGACCGTTAAATTTCTTTTTAAAAATGAAAACAATTTTTATCTATATTAGAGGTTTCCAAATGAACTGAAATTTTATATTATATTATATTATATATATATATATATATATATATATATATATATATATATAGGTTTGTTAGGATGTCAACAACTCAACATCAATGTAATGACAAATATTTTTTTATAAGGGCAACTTAGTAATTTACTTGTGCTTAAGGGTGTTTTCGTAGTATCATAGTTTGTTATTTGTGATTTTTTTTCAAGCTTAAGATTCTTTTCAGTGTTAAATTACGTGGTATTTCTTAGTATATTACTCTATTTAATAATATGTATCCATTGTGTCGGTAAGTAAGAAATCGTTGGTCGGTGATCGAATGGGCACAAGTTGTTAGAGCATTCCCAATGCATGTCATTATTATTCACCTCCACGTAGGCTCAATTTTCTCTTTTTCCACCGTTTTGGTGAAAAGCAAAGTGAGGTCCCAATGTAAAGTGAATATTAATCTCGGATGGGATGTTGGATTCCATTTGAATGTAAAAATCAAAAAACAGGGACGGAATGAAACATCCCATTTGAAATTTAAAAAAAAACCCGAAGAAAAGTCGAAATAACACGCGAGACGGAGTGAAATATTCGGTCCGAAAAAAAAACCGATTTTTTTATAAAAAAAAACACACGAGACGGAATCCAACATCTCGTCTGAAGTTTACAACTCGGCCACTATCTCGGTTGAATGTTCACTCTTGTTTTGATTTGGGAAAATAATCACCTTGATATTCACCTTTGCATTGGGCAAAAGTTTTTGACCATTTAAAAGTGAATATTGTCACATCCCCTTGATATTCATCAGTATTGGAAATGCTCTTAAAGTACAATCTGGTTCACGTACCTTTTTTTTTTTTTTGGTCATTAATGTGTTAAATTGTTTGAAAATACTTGTGAGATGGTCGGGTGCATGCGTGGGAGTAGGAGGTGGCCTTAACCCTTGAAGTAATGTTTGATTGGCAGACTTGGTGATAAGTTCGTTTGACACCACCTGCTAGCTTGAGGAAAAACAAGCCGAGAGCTGATAAGTTCCATGGTTATCTAGCTTGAATTTTTTTAGTTTAACCTCTCTCTCCATCTCCACAAACGGCACAAAGGGACTTATGGATGATGAAATTAAAATAATTTAATTAGGCCATGAATTCCTCATAGACTCATAGTACACTTACACTCTTCTACTTATCATTCTTGTTAAAAAGTTTCTGCAAAGTGGTTGATTTGGGGTTTTAATGCAATCTGATTTTGAATCTGATTTTGAAAGAGGAGTTGATATATTAGTGGGGTTTGATTTAAATTTCTTTGGTAATGAGCTGGTTTGGTTACAAAAGGTATGATTATTGATTAAATTCTAAGATAGTTGGTAAAATAATGAGAGAGAATTTTATATTAATTGGAAGGAAGGAAAAGAAGAAGACCTATCGGCACATGGGCTATTGGAGGCTTAAAGGTTGAAAACTTGAAATAACATTGATGCTTGGCATCTCAATTTGACGTTGAGGACTATTATGGATTGTTGAAGTTGGACCTTCAATAGATACGGGCTGATTTTATTTACTTGAATAATTGAAGTTGAATTGACTCTAGTGAGTACCGTCATAGCTAGTAATTCGCCCAATTATTCACGAATTATTCGCAAATTATAAGGTTTTGCGAATAAAACGAATAATTCGGTGAATTTTTGAATGATACAGTTTAATTCTTGGGTCGGGCTTATAATTGCCGAATTATTTGCGAATTATTCACGAATTATAAGGTTTGGCGAATAAAATTGTAAAAATAAAAATAAAAACGTTATATACTTATATATCAAACTTTTAAATGTAAAATATATAGCCGAATTTTAAAGAAATATATTCAGTTGGACCCATATAAAACACGATATAGATACCGGCTTTTATTGGACCGAATATTTAAAAGTATTATTGTTGAAAATTTCGAATCTTAGGCGAATAATTGACATATCGAACTTTTGCCATCCACGAATTTACTAGCTATGAGTACCGTACCAAAATTTGATGTTGGACTCTACTACAACAGAAAAGACATTAATTAAAGTCACTTTATAAGTGATGTCAAAATATACCATATCACTTTTATAAATGATGTAAAGAGTGGCAACGGGAAAAATAGGAGTTTCATATCAAATGTTGTAGTGGAGACGTCTAGAATTGCAAGGAGGATCAGCCGACCAGGTAGTATTCACTCCAATGTTTCATATTGGTGGTTCACTTGCTAGGCTTAGTACCACGACTTCTAAGAATGTGGTTATGGAGCTCGTTGGTCTGAATATGTTGAGGCAACAAATGCAAATGTGGAGACGTTGGTCACAATGAATTCCTAAACCACCAAGACGTAGTGGGAGCATCGACAAACGCCAATGAAGATCACCAAAGCCAGGCCCATCAACGACTACAATACTGCCGAAGAACATATATTGAGGAGACGTGCATCTATCAAAAAGATTTGCTGCTTCCTTAAAATAAGATGGTGAGCAAGTGCGAATAGAGAAAACAAGTTGGAAATTAAAATCCTACACAAGCTCAAAAAATTGTGGATCACGACTCCTAGTTCACCCAGTAAGTTCATTAGCTTGAGAACTTTAGGCAAGACCTGTGATGAAAGATGCTTCAGTACTAGCTGCCCCGGCCACCAAGTAGACCCCCTGCTGAGAACTATTTTTATTTCAATTTTTTTATAAACATTTTTCATGCATGATGTCAAGAGCTATCGAACATACTAATTTTTTCACTAGTAAGGGACAAACACTTCTGGATCATTTTTAATTTCTTAGGAGAAGAAGACAAACGATATCAACTGGAATCATGCACAGCATCTACTAAAGTTGGTTGAGAAACAAACAAATGGCATCTTCAAGTTGTCAATTCTTCAATTACTCCAACTTGTAATTTGTTTGATATATATGTACTAAAACATATTTTAGTAGTTAGGAATCTTTCTAAATAAATTCCATATACAAAACAGGGTCGTATATAAACCTTGCATATATGATTGAAGAAAAATAAAGCAAACTCCTCATCCTTCAAAATGGTTAGTTCAGAAACCATCCTCAATGTTACTCAAAAATCATTGGTGATGGCAAACAATACATCAATCAAACATTACACACTCCCTATCTCCAATCTTGATCTCCTTTCAGGCAGATCTGCAATGATTGTTCTATTTGCCTATACGAAACCTCCAGTAGGAGACTTCTCATCAATTCTTTCTACAATCAAAACCTCACTTTCTGAAACTCTTAATCACTACTTCCCATTTGCTGGTAGAGTAGTTTCTAATAGTGCAACTAATGAAGCTGAGATTCTATGTAACAACCAAGGTGTTGAAGTTACTGAATCCCATGCCAATATAGATCTAGCTAGTTTCCATGATCTAAACGAATCTGTAAAGGACATCTATATCCCAGTTTCACTTGAGATGCCACTATCCTTGCAGGTCACTAGTTTCACCTGTGGGGGGTTTTCTCTCTTTTGGAGTTTTGACCATGTTCTTGTTGACGCGAAGTCCTCTAACACGTTTCTTGTAGCATGGTCAGAAGTTGCACGAAAGAGGCCGATCTCTAACTACCCAAATCATCAAAGATCGATATTTAAGCCACGGTCACCTCCTCCTGAGTATGGTCCAATATTTGACCGGACATTTTGCAAGTTCACCGAAGAGATGTTCTTAAACACACCAAACGCCTATGACATTTCAGTGAAAAAATGTACTTCATTGAGGCATCGGATGTCATTAAGTTGCAAGAACTAGCTAGTGAAAATGGGGAAAAGAGAACGAAAGTTGAGGCCGTGTCTGCGTACATCTGGAAGGTCGTAGCAGCGACATTGGAAGAGTCGGAGACACATTGTAATATGGGATGGTTGGTTGACGGAAGACCACGGATAGTGTCACAGGATGTTTCAAACTTGGTCGGAAATGTTTTGTCAATGGCTGTTGGAGAGGCAAGTGTGGAAGATTTGAGACAAGGTACACTCTCAAAGGTAGCTACTATTGCACATAGAGCAATCTGTGAGGTGACTAACGAAGAACATTTTCTGGACTTAATTGATTGGATTGAGAGTCACAAGCCTGGGATGTTTTTAGCAAAGATACTGCTCGGTATTGGTGGGCCTTCTGTTATAGTAACATCTGGTCGTCAGTATTCGTTGTTTGAGGTAAATATGGGCTTTGGTCCACCTGTGGTTGGGACTTACTACTCAAGCCTACAAAGGCTATGTGCTGCGTTTTTTAACCCTCAGCCTAGTTCAAGGGGAGATGGGTCGTGGGTTGTTTTTTCAATGGTGTGGTCCAAATTAGCAGATGCCTTGGAGTCCGACCCAAATCAAATATTCAAGCCCATTTCTGCAACCATATAGGACATGACTCGATTGACCCCTTTCAATGTTGTTCACCATAAAAAAAAACACTTTCCATGTTGTCCATTAAGTTTCTTGCTTATGGTTCCGGTACTGTTAAGCTAGACCAGAAAATGCACACCATTTCATATGCAATTAAGTTTTAAGTTTTGAGAGTTCCTATCCTTTCTTCTTGTTAGATATTTTTTTGAAATATTAATTATAATTAAAAATCATTAATACACATTTATAATCTATAACTCATTATCTAGCCTTTTAGTTTGTAATTGAAATTTGGTTTATTTGTAACTCATATATATTGGTGTTTATGTGGATTATTTATAGACTAATTAATTACATTTTTTTTTTGGGTTAATTAGAGATACTCCCTGTTTTCAATGTTTTTTTTGAGATTACCCCCCCCCCCCCTCCTTTGGTTTAAAGATCATTCGCAATACCCCCATCTAACAGCTGCTCTGTCAGTTATACCTTCTAGTTTCTAATAGTGAAGGTTCTAGTTATGTGTTTTGAAAGGTCGACTGTTCCAATTCAATTTCCTGACTTCTTGCACATATTTATTGTAATGAAATCACCACCATGTATGGATTGGTTTGATCTTTTCTTGTTTTTTTCACGCCTATGGATGTTCAAGGGTCAAGTAATTAGTTACTCAAATATATCCATCATCATGGTTTTCTATTTGTATGATTGTTAGAAGGTTGAAAACACATGTTGTAGTCTGCCATAAGAAGCTGCACTGGTCTGATTTCGAGCTCACTTTTGACATAGTTAGAGTCAAATTTAGGCTTCAGTTACCCAAACAGAAAAGATAGTGTTATATGTCAATTTTCAAATGAATCAAGTTTCATTTCATTTTGACATCTATGCAAGGAGTCATGAATTAGGAAAGACGGGCAATTACAATTTTATTTTTACACTCGTTTTACTTTCAATTATATTCTATCGTGTAGAGGGCACATAAAGTTTTCAATATGCGTTTATCTTATTGTCTATCTTTGCTTTTGACGTAAGTTTTAGAGGACATTCCACCTTGGGAAAATAATGTCTATGGATTCCCATGAGAGGAAATAATAAGAGGACATTCCACCTTGAGAAAATAATATCTAGGGATTCTAGTGAGAACCAAAAAAATAAGAAAAAGAAAAAAAGACTAATCAACACTTGCAGCCTTTTCCTGGTAAGAGAATCAGTTGTTCCGATAAATTTTGACATGTATGTACTATTATTTCGACAAATGCCGGTTGGAATTTCAATTGATTTCGGTTGTTGAACGAAATAAGTTAAATACCAGTGAGGAGTGTTGTTGATTTTAAGGCTGACGAAATATGGACGGAAGAGAGGAAGTGGTCTGTGAGGCAGCAAGGTCCGGTGATTCCACCAAGGTTAAAAATCTAGTCAGTGGTGGCACAGACGTCACTTACTTCGACCAACAAGGTTTCACACCATTAATGCACGCCGCCAAGCATGGCCATGCTGACGTAGTAAAAACTCTTCTTGAAGCTGGTGCGCCCTGGAATGCCCTCACTCCTTCAAACCTCTCCGCTGGTGATTTTGCCATGGATGCTGGCCACCAAGAAGCATTTGATCTACTCCTCAATGCTGGTATGTAAGTTGCTGCTGATTCAATAATACAATTTGCATTTTACACGTTAGGGTCTTATTTGGGTTTCCTTGTGCAGGGATTCAGGCTGAGTTAGTTCTAGGAACAATTGCAAGATCAGAAAATAAAAACAATGTGTCTGATGTGGATTACTTGGAAGACAGAGTTACTTTTAGTGAGGATAAGATTATGGATTCGAGTAGCAAGGCTGTCATGATGGCTTGGGAGAAACCATTGATGGAAGCTCATGCAAAAGCTGTTTGCTCTGCTGGTGGTCACATTCTTAACATTGGCTTTGGAATGGGTCTTGTCGACACGGCTATTCAGCAGTATTCTCCTGCTACTCATACCATTATTGAGGCTCATCCTGAGGTTTATAATCGTATGCTACGTACTGGCTGGGGAGAAAAGGAAAATGTGAAGATAATATTTGGTAAATGGCAAGACGTTCTTTCACAACTCGACTCTTATGATGGTAAATTTTTTCATACCCCCCTATTGAAATATGATTCATTTGTGTTGTAGTTGCGGAAATATGATTTTACGTATATTCTTTATGATCTAGTTATATGTTAAAATATTTCTTAATTGAAGCACTACTCCCTGGCAAAGTTATCATAATTGTGAATTGACAAAACCAGTGACAAATAGCCCAGTTGTTGGGGTAAGAGAATAGTAATGATGTTTGTAAACTGATAGTTCCCTTAGGGATCTTTAGATAGTACTATGTTATGCTTAACTTGAAATTGATAGTGGCAGACACGCAGAATTGGAATTGCATCATTTATCGCTAAATCCATAAAGCCGTGTTATGATTTTTTTTTTTTCTATAAGACTACTGCATCAGCTTGAAGTATTTTTTTTTTTTGCTGTCTTATTAATCAAGCCCATGTTCAAATGCTAGTGTCTGCTTAAACTCGCACATGGAGACTTGTATATTTAAATTGATCACTCATTGGCTAAACATCACTACAACTTGCCCTCAGCCAAGGGGTACTAGCCTTAGATTACTAAATTCAATGTATAATTTTATTGATCATAGAAAGGGAACAGAGTCTCCCTGATGTTTTGTAGATTCGTTTACTGCTGTAAAACACCCACCCACCCATGCTTAAAAGAGAAAAAATCCCATCTATGATTTTTGTTTTGGTTTTTTTTTTTTTTTTTGGTAAATCCCATCTATGATGTTGCAATCTAAAACTGTGTATCTCCATGCAGGGATATTCTTTGATACTTATGGGGAGTATTACGAAGATTTGAGGAAATTTCACCAGGAACTTCCGTCACTTCTGAAGCCTGGTGGAATCTACTCTTTCTTTAATGGTCTTTCTTTATGGAGGTAATGCATTTTTCCATGTGGTTTACTGTCAGTTAGTTTCTTTAGAACTTGGGAATTTGGGTTACTCCACACAGTTTATTCCCTTACCAGTTAAAGGCTGTTTGGGCGAAGAAGTTTGGGAGGGTGTAAAACAGAAATATTGGCAGTTAGATACGTACTATCTCCCTGTTTGTCAGTCTGCAGAGGATTCTGAATGATGTTTAGTTTTTATTTTATTTTTCTTCCAGAATTCTGTATGAACCATTTTCCATGGTATGATAGGATTGATAGCAATGCTTAATGTGAAATTAGTTGGATGTCATAAATAGAATGGACTTCTACTTCACACACACACACACACACACGAAAGAGGACTTGTAAACAATAACATTGTTTGCTGTTTGATGTCCTATCCGAAATTATTAAGTTGAAGGCCCAATTTACTTCCTACAGGAAACATAGCCTACATTGCTTTGAACTGTGTGGTCTTTGGTGTCTTTACCAAATACCTACAGTTGAGACTTTATGCATCCTTGCACCTGAAATGGTCCCTTATTGGATAGTACTTGATGATATACATGTATCTTACATTTAAGTTGATCTGGATTAGGCTTCTGGTTGAGCACATCCTTGTGAAGTTGTGAGGTTTGAAAGTGGTGACCAGTGGATTGTGGAAGGATGTCTGAGTGCATTGGTTCGACATTTAGTATTCTCCAGAATCAGTTACGAGTTGGGATGACATGTGTGAATTGACAGATTATGCTAACCAGACTTGGGGAACTGTGGAGAGAACCTGCTAAAACGAGAAAAAGGATAGTCTTAGGTCCTAATATAACAATGTGACTTCTCTTTACATAAATCATATATTCCCAAATACTTAATATTGACCATTAGACTAAACAGTGGGGATTTCTTTTATCCCTCTTCGGTGGGTATCTGATAGTGAGGATAAGTAAGTGGTTAATCACCACAAAAAATGGAGGGCTGTCTCCACAAAATAATTATCAGGAGAAGCTATAGATACTTGGCCCTTTTATTTTTATCTTCTTTTTGCTTAAAAAGTTAGAGAGATCATAAATTAAGAATAATCTCACTTATCAAGTTCTAAAGTTAAAGGTGACTGCAACACAACACTTACTCAGTCCAGATCTGTCCTAGTGTACTTCAACACTTCGATGTACGGAGCACAACTGTGGAATCAGATTCTTTCTTTACTGAACCAAAGGTAGATTAGAGGTGGGCTATAAGTACAACTTATTACAACCTTTATCTAAGGTAGGTTACAACCTTAATCTTCCCCAGGCAGGGTGCATACATAAAAGATATTGCAGCTCAACCTTCTCTCTTAGACGTCAGTGAGTCGTAGTACGTCATTTCTCTCGTTGGATGATGGCCAGATTCAGGCTTGCTAAAACAAAGATGTTAGTTCGGTAACTATATTTCTTCTTGATCATGTTATTCCCTTAAATATGTGTAGCATTCCTTTGACTAGCAACATTGCCTACTTTGCAACGTTGTATTTTTGTCTTAAATCTAGCTTTACAAAAAAAAAGTCAGATAAATTTGTCTTGCTAGTTAATTATGACATGTATTACTTGGTCAAGACATCAACTCTACTTTGAATATGTACTTTTCCATATACCTAGTAGCTGCAATGTTACTGTGTGTGTGTCTTCCAGAGATATATTTGATGCCAGATTTTCCCCAGATACACAATAAGCCTTTTGTTCATGTTTTCGCTTACTAGTGTAAATAATTACTAAAATCATCTCTTTTCCAATTTAGCTGTAGTTCTAAGCTTCCAGATATTAGTCATTATGTAAGGCTCTTGGCACAGCGACTGTTAGCCAATACAGAGTGCATGTGTTTTGCTCCTACATGGTTTACAACTTCCTCAACTTCATTTGGTACCTGATGGCCACCCAACTTGTACTCGCTATACAGCCTATACTGATGATGGGAGGACACAACCAGAAAGTAATTCTTTGAATGTAAACCCTACAAATGAATCACAAAATTTAATAAGCGCTGGATTCTATTATCCACATTTACTCATCTTTCAAGTGTAAGAACTAAGAAGAATTAATGGAAGGAAATGACTTCTGCAAGTGAGTAGTCTCAACTATCAAAACTGAAACATATTTGCTCTTAGAAAGTTAAATGAGATATTACCACCAAGTCTACAATGTTTTGACGGGAATGACAAAAGAGATCCTATGTTTCAAGAATTAATCCATCCCTCATTTTCTTGCATTCCCTGACATGTGAGGATACTGAGGATCATGTTAATTTTTCAAATAGTAATTAACCATAAAAAAACTAATCAACTATTAAATGTTTAAACTAATCAACTATTGCTTGGTGCTTTGCGTAATTCGGTTCTTGCAGGGGATTTTGGTGGGGCAACCGCTATGGTGGCAACCTTACTGCGCGGGATAAGACTGATGCCTTGAGAGACTCAGATGATGATGGTAATAAGGTCAATCTCCCTTATTGGATTCCTCATCCACGCACTGGAATATACTATCCAAAAGGCAGTGAACGGGTAATGGAAGATGTTCCTGATGGTGCTTCTGTGTTCATCCGAACTCATTGGTTGCGTAGTGATGAAGGAGTTGACAAACCAGCCCCACATGATGTCTACGTACCAATCTGTGCTGGTACTTAGAATGGAGTGCAGTTGCTGCATGTAGACCTTTTACTAGCAAAAGATGCTGCACAACTGTATTTATAATCATAATGACGATCTCTACGTCCCCGTGTTGCTTCCTCAGATAAAAGGGCGATGGTTGCCTGTTTCTACTTTATAGTCTTCACTCTTCATTTCCAATAGTCGACTTTTGTTTCGGTTTTGCTTTTAAAGTAGCCAATGCCCAATGAACAGTTCTCACGGAGGATGAGGGAATTTCACTATTTTTTGGGTGTTCCAACAGTTTTAGACTTTTAGAGTTTTAGGTCCCGAGCTTCAGGCCTCTCTGATAAGCTCCTTTGAATGTTAATTGATATTAACTGAACTTCTCAATTACAATTCTTTTACCTTGAATTTTCACGTTCTTTCTAAAGTTGATCACTACTCTTTTTTTTTTCGATAGTGAGGACCCATGAATAAATCATGGGCACTTTATTTATTCCTTACTTAAAAACTGGTTTAAGAAATTATTACAGACGAAATTATTACAGACATTTAGTACAGTCGTACAGATAAAGACTCTCTCGATCTTGCCCATTTTGCCAGTTTGTGAGTTGATATATTGCATGTTTGAAGAGTGAATCTGAATTCTGAATAATATGGAATTAAAACTACGAGAGCTCATAGAAATATTGCACATAGCTTGGTTCTAGGTCCATGAAGATCCTGAAATCATGTTTACACATGCTAAGATGACTGATTTAGCATCCCCTTCTACAATGATCTCTCTCCAATATTGCTGGACTGCATAATTTACTGTCAGTTCTGCTGCTAAGGTTTTTGCTTCTCCAGGTGAAGTGGTTTTGACTCTACAAACTTTTTCTCCCAAAAATTCTCCTCGACTATCCCTGCCAATCACAATTATATTTGCATAATAACAATCCTTATGAAACATGATTGAGATGCTATCATTCTCCATCTGTTCATCAATAACCTTTGCATCATTAGTAAAAGTTCTATTCCAATCCTGTAATATATTATAACCATGTTGAAGGGTTGACTGCTGGTTAGATTTAGAGTCTTGAAATCTTTTATTTTTCCAAATTTACTATATTGTATTCATAATAGTACAGAAAAGAGCAGGAAAACACATATCATTAATATCAATAGGTTTTTTAATACTTAGACAGAAAAAGAACCAATTAGCCACATAGTTAGCCTCATCTGTTCTAAGGCAACCAATAATCTTCCATCCTTCCCAAACAGATAAGTTGCTAAGAAAACGTGTTCATCATCGATCAATGTATTTTTTACAATTGAAAACGTTATTTTTGTCTTCTACATTTGATGTAGGATCTCTGAGCCTATGATACCGAACAAAACTAATAAAATCCAAAGAAGACTAGTAAGTTCAATTGTTTATAGGATGAGGACTCCGTTGAATTCAAAATTTCAAACGTATTTACTTACTGTCTTCCCTTATCCAGCAGCAGTGCGTTTGATATTGTCCCTGACTCTAGGGACAGAACAAAGAGCTTGTCTTTTATAATGCACACTACTGCAAAAATCACGCGTTTGATACTGTGGTAGTACTTGTCATCACTCATGCTGGATGCTGCAACAGGACATGCATTTCTCTGTCTTACTCTTATATATATATATATATATATATATATATATATATATATATATATATATATATAATATCTGATTCACACATGTCAAGTTTTTATTTTTAGTGCCGATCACGCATGTTAGGTTGTCGTTATTGAAGTTGGTGTCACATCTATTTTCCTTTCGAAACAAAAACTTCAAACAGTTGGTTGAATTATATCTCCATAGTGAAGAATGGTATTTTGGCTCGTGTTACCAACTTACAATATTAAACATATTTTAAGGCACACATAAACATACTCAAGCGACTCTAATAATGTCTAATCTCATGAAGTTAAGAATGCGTAAAATTTGGAGTGTGTTTGTTAAATTTTAACTCATAGAAAAAAAAATAAAAATAAAATGAGTGGTCTACTATAGAATGAAAATGAAATAATTTTTAAATGGTATGTGTTTGGTAAACTGGTAAAAAGAAAGTAAAAACTGGAAAAAAAAATAATCACGTTTGTTTGTAAAAATTATGGAAATGAATAATTGTATTGTTTGGTGTATTAGTAGTGAGTCTCTAACTATCTATTTTCTTTCATTTCCACAAAATTTTCAAAGATTAGCTAAGAGCATCTCTAGGTGGTGGTAGCATACTCTTCATATTTGAAGAATGCGAATGAAGAAACTGGTCGCAAATTTCGACCAACTCTAGGTGGTCGCAAATTTCGACCTTCATTCGCAAATTTGGAATAGGACTACCTTGCGCGACATTCATACTGTTGCGCGACATCACCAATATCGCCCCCAAGTTGAAAAAAAAACTCACGCGACATTCTCACTGTCACACCAAATTGAAAATGTAAAAAAAAATAACTCGCGCGACATTAGTAGTGGCTACTACTGACGCGTGGTGCTCTTTGGTCAAAATAAAAAAAAAATTGGGACGACATTTGCAATGGTGCGCGACATTACCAATGTCGCTCTGCATCCGCATCCAAATTGTCAAATTTGCGAACGAGAATGCGAACAAGCAGGTGATGCGACCACAAATGCTTCCACCTCGCATTCCTTCAAATTTGAAGAATGCGACTAAATTTACTACTACCTAGAGATGCTTTAAGGATACAAAATCTTTTCTATTTCCATAATTTTGTTTCCATATGGAAAAACTCATTTTATTTATTTAGATAAACAAACGCCTTAAAAACAAAAAATTATGGAAAACGTGGACTACTCTTATTTTCCTTTTCATTTCCGTAGTGTTTCTATCGTATCAAATTTGCGAACAAGCAGGTGATGCGACCACCTAGAGATGAAATTTCGGCAAATTCCAACGCATTTATTCAAATTTGAAATATACGACTGAATTTACTACCACTTAGAGATGCTCTAAAGACACAAAATCTTTTCTATTTTCATAATTTTATTTCCATATGAAAAAACCCATTTTCTTTCTTTAGATAAATAAACGCCTTTAAAAATTATGGAAAATATAGACTACTCTTATTTTCCTTTTACTTTCCGTAGTGTTTCCTTCATCGTAACAAACACACTCCTGATTCTCGGGGCTTTCGTACCAACCACACACGTATTCGACGGCTTAGATATAACTAAATAAATCCCAATCATTAGCTTATCTCCAACTTGCTCGCCCGTTAAGCGTCGGTGCACCAACACGACACCTGTACCAATTATTTGTTTCTGCAGAAAAAAAAAACATTCTTCTTCTCTGCATTTGGAGAAGAGTTTCTGCACAAATTCAATTCAATTGGAGAAATAAAAGTATAAAATGGCAGCGAATTTTGATAGGTGGGAAAAAGATCCATTCTTTTCTGCTGCTGAAGAAGTTCAGGAATCTTCAGACAGGTAAAAAAATCAATGTTTCATGATTAATTAATTATTACTGGAGTTAAATTTGAGGGCTTTATTTTTTATTTGGTTGTTTTTTTTATTATGTATTTGAAGAATGGAATCAGCTTATAGAAATTGGATCCATGAAAAGAAACTTGCTTCGACTAATTGTGATTTAAATGAGATTCGCCGAGACCTACAAACGGCACTGGGAACTGCAAAATGGCAGGTGAATTTTTAAGAATATTGTTATGGTTATGACTTATGTGTGTGGAATTAGAGTTTTTGAAATTTTTAGCAATGTATTGAGTGTAGTTGGAAGAGTTTGAGCGGGCTGTGAAATCGAGTTATGTGGATAGTTCAGCTGAGGATGGGAGAACTAGGCATTGTCAGTTTATTGATGCAATTGGTAGTCAGATTGCGACTGCTGAGAATTCATTGAAGGAAACATCTGGGGCAGAAGGGAAGACAACATCGCTGCCTTGGGTACGTTTAGACCAAGGGGAAAGAGACGAGCTTGCGGTATTTTTATCCGGATTTGGTGGTTTGAATCCTGTGATTGTTTCTAGTAAGGATAAGGGAGAGTTGGATTCACAGGCATCACGTGAAGAGGCTATGCCTGGTTGTTCATCTAATTCCACGGAGGAAACGAAAGAGGATAGGTTGCGTGGACACAGGAGGACAGCAAGTGCTGCGGAGATTAGTGCCTCCTGGAAGATTGCAGTCGCCGAGGAAGATTTTCAACGGGGCACAACTGATGGGCAGCCTGACCAACCCCTTCCAAGGATAGTCAGTTTCTCTGGGTTTTTGAATACCATGGAACCCATGTCCAAGATAAAGACAGCAAAGAATGGTTTCAGGAAGTGGAAATTAAGTGATCGCCATCAAGCAGCAGATACTCTGCCATTGCAGTCTCAACAATTGAGTCGGGTGAGAAGTTTTATCTGTTCTCTATTCTTAGCTTTCTCTTTTTGGCTGTTTTGGCCATTTGAGATCGCTTCTACTGATAATGTTGAACTTGGTTGTCCTTTATGCAAATGATATATTTGCGTGTTGCATGTACACCTACAGGGCATTGATGCATGCTGTGAAAGAAGCAAGAGCTGCCTTGATGCCTGTGATGAATCGTACGATAAGCACCTTTATGGTTGGCTGGGAGCTGTTCAGAGACAGCTTCAGAGGTCTCAGTATCAAATCCAATATAGTCGGACGGTTCAAGTTGCAATGTGGATTTCTCTTGCCATTTGCATGCTAGGTAAGCTGCCCTTTGACAGCAATTGGATATTTAGTTCAGCATGCCGGACTATTGCTCTCATCATTTTTTTGTTGCCTGTACATTGCTATCCATGAGCTCTGTCTGTTTTATCAATTCATTGGTTTTATAAATGCATTAGGGTGTCTTCACACCATTAAATCCCACTTTTTGTTGGAGAAACTCAATGAAACCTACATTGGGTAATTTCACCAGAGGCACAGCACAGACTTTTATGACAAATTTACCCTTAAAAGTTCTCTGTTAACCTCCCTATGGAGTTCTCCTATAAAATATGTCCTTAAAAGTTCTTGTGCATGGTGCTCTTTTAAGCCTCCCGTTTCATTCATATTCTCTACTAAAAGTGAATTTTGTCGGTATACAAGCTTACATTAGCTACTGCTTCCAATGGATGGTTGAAAGAAATGCAAAACACTACTGCTTTCAAATTACTGAGTAGATCTGCATGCATTTCATGCCACGTTGTCTTTTAGATTTGTGATTCATTTTCATGATGGCATAAAGGGAAGACCTGTCGTTTTAGCCAAGTCGTATAGCTATTTTCTTTTCATGGAAGATATCAAAGAGCATCTTCTGGGCAAAGAAAATAAAAGCAGGGCCATCTTTCTTAGAGATTTTTTAATGGAATTCCGGAAGGTAATTTTTTTAAAAAAAAAATCTAACAATAAAGTATGTATTGTGATGGATGTGGATATGCAGTCATAATTATTTGAAGGTTGCATTAGTTAAGCTCAAGTAACTGTTTGGCCCTTCTCTACTTGTACTAAATATATGCCGTGAGGAGAAATAAGTCATTTATTTTAGTTGAAGAACCACCTTCCTAAATTTGACAGGGAGAGATGACGGACGAGTCCTGCTCACCACCCACAACAGTTTCGGGAGAAGAAACCACTATGTTTTGGCTTGTTTTTAATACATAATATGTCCTATCAGGTTAATGAATACGAAAGGTTTCCATCGTTTACCCAAATGCCCAAGGTTTTAGGGGATCTTAAGCAAATGTTCCTACCAGTTTCAAACTGTTATTGCTAGCGAATAACCATTTTGCAATCGTACCTCTTTTTGGTTGCAAGGAAAAGCAATAGCAGAAAATATGCATAACTTATGGAAATCCTGAACTAGGATGTTGTGTGGTTTTTGTGGATAAGTTTCATTTTGTAAACATCATTGCTATCAGGTTGTAACTTGCCCTCTATGCCTGTGTTGTTCAGTGGTATAGGTTCTTTGCCCTTTGTAGTTTATTAGCCACAATTCTGTGATTTCTTTGGTTGTTTGACAATGTCAACTTTTGCTGAAGTCATCCTCTTGAAATAATGAAAAAATTGGGATACCTGCAGGATACTCTCTGTGCATGTGTTAGTTGGTATTTGCGAGGTTCACTAACCTTTTCACACTTCACTCATAATTTTTATCTTTAGCCATTTGGGTTTGGCAAATTGTTATTCCCTTTTAATCCTGATAATCTACATGTGCTACAGCTAACACCAAATTCCATTGGATCTCTTTTACATTACACTTCATTATTTGAAATTTGTTATGTCCATCTAATTACATGCATTTATTTCTTGATTGACTCATTTCAGTATCTATTGTATCGAAGGTGAAAGATGCAAACTATAAATTACCTGTTAATATCCATTGAAATTAGGAAAGTGTATTGATTGACACTTGCTTTTGTTATGGACGCCTCTATATTTGATTTGGTTTTGGAGTTATGTGGCTTTTAATCTTTGCAGTCATACTCGTCTTGCGCGCATTATAGGAGTTGAGCATATTCTTCCACAAACTTTGGTAGTTCTTTACCGAGGCAAAGTGAGGGGACCTACCACCAGTTATCGGTTTCATGCTTTTGGCTGCATTGATTGGCACTGATCCTGTGCAGTCTAGTTCACGTTTCGGCATGGGGCACTAAATTTCAAATGTTAGTTGTTATTTCATGGTGGTTAAGAATATTCAGAGGGCCTGGTTAAGTGGAAAAGAAGCATCACAAAGTTTATATCATATATAAGCAACAAATGCTTCCTCTTGGTGCTGGGAAAGTTTTGACGGGAGCCTCATTTGTATATTGTGTTTTCCTGTGATGAGGTATTTAAAAAGAATGTAGAAAAAGAAATTTGTTGTATTATTTTCGTTTTCTTTTTATTTTCCTATCGGTTTTGCTCGATTTTTCACAACTAAACTCAGGAGCAAGTTTATTTTGTCATGCGATATAGAAAGATTTGCCTGATCCAAGATGTATGTTTGTATGGAACAATGTGTAATGAAGGGCTCTACATAAAGTGGCGGGCTCAGATTTGTGTAATTGAGTTGCTGTGTAAAGTGTATGAACATTGAGTGTTTCTGGGAAAAAAAAAAGGTCCAAGACACTGAGTGTGTCCGGCAATGTATACTGAAAAAGTGAAAAGTAGATAAGCCTTTTATATCGTTGTTTTATATAAACATATCTATATATTGAATCTTTTCCAAAAAAATCTATATATAGGATTTATATATTGGATCTTTACCGAAAAAATCTATATATAGGATTTAATGTGCTCATATGGGACCTAGGAGCAAAAGTTTATTTCCATCGGTCTTCTGATGACTGATGTTTTCTTTCTATTACTCGTTTTACACTTGGGAAGGGCTCCATTTAAAGCTACTTTTAAATTAGTGGTTTGCTTTTTAAAAAGAATGACAAAGACATGACTCATCGAAAAAGTTGTTAGTTGTTTTGATTGTCCCTCAATCAACCCTAACCCATTTCCAAATGATAATCAACCCCTATGCGACCACATTGTTATATCAATCAGCTTGGAGTGCAAATTTGTTGCACACGGATTTATCCCGGTGTTTGTTCCATAGTTCGTGATTCCGAACGAAATTCTAGAATTCCGAACTCCAAATATAGAGTCGAAATATCTAAAATTTCAAAATCATTTGAAATTCTGAATATAATAAAAATTGAAATTTAATGAATTTCGGATTTTGAATTTGTCGGAATTCCAAACTATGGTTTGTTTATTAGACCACGTATCAGTCTTTTTTAACTTAGATTTTGGACTTAAGTAATAAAAATAAAACTAAAAATTTTAATCCGTTCAGACCAAACTGCCCTCATATTCCACAATGCAAATTCTAGTTGTTGCAAAGTTGCTTACTTGAAGATGAAAATAAGAACTGGGTTCTCTACACTGAACAATTTGCTTGCTTGAGATTTAAAGACATTTTCCAAACGTTTTTTTTTTTTTTTTTTTTTTGCTAACCGGGTATCCAGGCGGTGCACCTCAACTAATCCCAATGCCCTAATTGGATATTCGATCGGATACTGCCTAGCCAGTGGCATTAAATGGAATCGAACGTCTTTGATTAAAGTTTCTAATCAAACACCCTGATGATAAATCAAATTCGCACTCGTCGGCTTGACAAAATTTCGATTATTATAAAAATGGTTTGGTAAGGGTTTAGGATAAGAGCTAGTACCGTGTTTGTTGTTATGAGATTTGACTGCAAAAGTCTGAATTACTTATCATTATTATTAGCGCGTAAACACAAAAACAGTGTACCGATAAGTTGAAAGGGACAGCCTATGTCTCTATTTCCCTTTCCTTTCCTTTCTGGGAGAATTTTATTCAAGACAAGACAAATATATAAAAATAAATAAAATCAGGACACTACTAGAAACAGGAGTTGAAATTGTATGACGAGCGCATCGGAACTATTCCACGGCAGAAGATCTCGATTAGGCCGAAACGACGATACGGAATTAGGATTTGGTTCTTCTATTTTCGACCGAAATATTCCAACACCTCTCATCAACCATCACCACAATCGACGCCGCTCTCGCCATAATCAGCGTCGTGATATTGAAGACTGCAACCGCTCCTCCTCTTCTTCTTCCCATTCAAGGCATCGGGTAAAGATTATTTTTTTTTTAGATTCAAGGCTTCATTTCATGTATGCTTGCCTAAATTTAATAAGTAAACTCAGCAGTCAGCATGAAAGGTTTATACTTTTCCAATTTTATAAACTCTAGTTATCTCTTGTGTAATAAAAATTAGGATGAATCTTGTTTTATTGCTTTATTGTTGTGCAGTCCTACAAATGGATTATGGAAATGACTTGTATAGTGTTACAATTTTAGGAACATGAACCTGTTCGATTGGATCATGGGGCAAGCCAATTCAATACAGGAAGTAGTAGCAGCAGGGGGACATCAAGTAGTAGAGCCAATAGAATGCAATTTACTAGGACTGACCAACTACCTGGGGATGTGCTACTGGCAAGGGAAAGGCTTGTTGAGAGACTCAGAGGTGTGTCTCTCTCTGCTAACAGGTTTGTTTGTGCTCATATCAATATCCCTTCATTCTTTTTGAACATACATATTCCATAAGTATCGACTAGATTTATGAATATAATAAAAACAATGCACTGTAGGCGCCCGTTGGTATGAGAATGGAGTGCGTGAAAGGGGTAGGTGTTAGCTAGTTTAGTGTATGAGATATCGAACATGGATAATTACGCGGTGGTCAGGACTATCCAAAAGCCACTCCATCTTTTTTAAAGTCCAGCTGCAAACGACTGGAGAGATTCTCTTTCAATCTCCTTTTGCCAGGTCTCTTACTAAGAGTTGTTTGGTGCATTAGGAAGCCAGTATCTGAAATTCTCTCACACTCACATAGATCTGGAGCAGGGAATTTCGGACCCTTGGGATATACCAAGTCGCCAACAACATCACCCATTTACCTATATAAAGGAGTAGCTGAGAAGGGTGGCCACAGAAATGCAATAGTAGAAAATGTTGCAAATAAAGGACATCTCATGGGATCTAGCATTGAATCAGTTGCGGCGTTGGTTTTATGTCATTATTTGATTGAATGATATATTGTGTCTGCCTCCTAATAGTGATTAATCTTTGATGTGTTTTGGCGTTGGGGTCTCTTCCCTCTGAGTTTAAGACTAAGAGATTATACTTGCTTGTAATGCCAGGCAAAGCAGTAGATTAACATCAGGCGTCCCTTGGAATGAGTTCTTGTACAACGATGACTTCAGGCTCATTGATACAGGAGGCTGGGAGATTGAAACTTCAGCAGACTGGTTAGGAGATGACCCAATATCTGATTCATCTACCCTAATACATACATTCTCATCACTGCCAGATTTTAGCACAAAAAGGCCACCAGGACTTAACCAAGAAGAGGTGAATTGTTTACAGCGGGAGATTTTCAACGTTGAATATAAGGATGATGTGCCTGTATTAGAAGCGGTACTGGAATGTAGTATATGTCTGGACAGGTTCCACGAAGGTGATGACCTGATTTGCCTTCCATGTAAACATAAATTTCACTCGGGGTGCTTATATCCCTGGGTGCGGACTTGTGGGGATTGCCCAAACTGTCGAGCAGGTGTAGTGATAGTTAACCATGGCACGCAAAAGTAGACATAGTGGGTCCTTTGAGACTAGCTATTTTGGCGCCTTAGTTTTGGAATGGTTGGCATGGGTTACTGTAGCTCCGTTTTGTGCTTTTGGTAATGTTGTAAACATATGTGCATTCCACTTTGTTGCAAACTGTGTAGTTCCTAAAACATAACATCGGTTCTACTCTGTTGTAAACTTTATATTGACTAGAAAACCGATGATTCATCCTACTGTTGAAATGAATTGTTCGGTTGTTGATGGATGGATGAATCGGTTAGATAAGCCACATGTGATGATCCTGTCATCATTTTAGTATGAGCTCCATGATCATATCTCTACACTATATGATAGCCGGGTTTTGAGTAACCCCTAGTAGGCTAATTTAGATTTCTTTTCTTTGATTATATAGCCTTTTCTCATTTATGATTTTAAAATTTATAAAACAACTATAAAATATTTACAGATACCCCTAGGGGTGTCTCTTTTTGCCGAATTTCCGATTTTTCCGAAATCCGACCCGAAATTAAATTGGTCTGGCTCACGGGTGTAGTTTTTTCGGGCCAATTTTTCCGATTTCGAAAATTCGAAAAAAAAATTGGATCGGTTTGGATATAATTCTAAAATCCGATCCGATCCGATCCAAAATTCGATATTATTGCCAATTTATTCGAAAATATATACTTCTCTCACTATCCACTTAGATTAGATCTTCGACCGTTCATTCATTTTACAGTTTTTTACTTCCAAAACAAAAAAAAAAACATAACATACCGCTCTTCCCCACTTGAATTGGACCAACCTCTACGTCATTACACCGCCCCTGCATAACAATGATATGAAAAAATGTCATTGAACTTCCGGACCAATCCAAAAGTCAAATTCCAATAGATAGAATATTATGTAAAAGAACTACTTGCAGAGTCCAAGACCATAATCCATTATTTATCTCAGACACTTCACGCACGCTTCAATTTTCACACACGTAAAAGATTGAAATATTACAAATACCCGGACTCAACGAATCACGATGCTTGCTATTGGTGGGCGCAGGTTATTTTTCTCGTTTTTTCTTGGATCACTTGTTTGAATGAAAATGGGTTTTCTCAGTAAACAAGTGCGTATTGTTGTTGGTACATTGATGTTGTGGACATGGTTTTCTCTCCCTACAATGAACATTGGCGTATGATATTCCAAAAATAATTGAAAGTAAAGAGATCTTTGAAAATTTACCAAGTATTCCGAAATTTCCGAGTTATTCCGAAATTTCCGAAAGTTCTGAAATTGAAAATATATTTTGAATCCGAAAAAAAATTAGATCGGATTTGGCTAGCATATTAGGTTCCGAAAAAAATTTGGAAAAATTCCGAAGGAGGTTAATCCGATCCGATCCGATCCGAAGTCATCCCTAGATACCCCCCACTAATTTATAAATTCAATTAACAATATGGAAATTAGAAATTGCAAACACCTACGTTTCCTTTTCTAATAATGTCTTCTAAATTGAATTAACTTTCCACATCAATTTCTCTGTATATCCGAGGAACAACAATCTATTTTTAAAAGTACTTCACTTTATCGTTTTTTTTATTAATCTCGATTTTAAATCATTGTTGTTATTTGATTGATCTCAAGTAATTGATAGTTTTTGGTTTTCAATGAAAGATCTTTGTATTAGCTATTAGACTTGCCGCACATACTAGTGAAAGTACAGTACAGCCATTTTAAAGTTTACAACCACGTTAAGAGAACTTACTGACCGAGAGACCCGTGAAACTAAAAGGAAATATGCAATGGAGGATTCAATTAACTTCTGTAGCCCACAAACAATCTATTACTTGGGCATGTTATTAAGGTGTGGGGTTAGACAACCACGTAGTTCATCTTGCAGACCGAAAGATATTGCCAACTAACACTTCGAACTTGTTTTAATAACAAAATTATGACAAATGCCCTACCTTTCTCAATTACGTCAGCTGCTCTCTGATATTCTGTAGCCTGGAATTGCTGTAGGACAGAATATAAATTGGTTCGCATTGTTTGATGTGTTTCTGTCAACTGTAGTGAGAAAGTGATAGATCAAGATTCAGCTGTTGGCATGTTCCGTTTGTGCTTATGCCATGTTTGAGATGTCGAAGACTTGAAGGTAGGTACTTAACTGTGCATCAGTTGGACACTTGTACTACGTGGCTGCATTTGGTTTACAAGATATCAGCAAAAATAATGTGGAACATAAGCCTTCCGAGGCTTTTGGTTTTGCTTTATTAGTATATAAAATCCTTAACTCGGCGACCTAGTAATTTCATAATTTCATATTAATTAGGTTTATCAGTTCATGTCTATTTCTATTTGTACAATATTTATACAGTATAAGAAAATGGTCTAGAGGACCAATTTCTAGCCAAAACAACTGTAGAGGACACTATTTTTTTTTAATAACTCTCAAGTACAAATTCTAGGCATTAAGTAACCCATAAACCTATTATTTCAATTTTAGTAACCTTCACTGATAAAATAAGTTAGTCTGACTTTTTTATTTTTTTTAAAATACATATTTTACCCCTATGTGTTTTATATATATAAACATGCTCGTTATATGAACTCCACTTATACAAATTCTAAAAAAACTCTACCATGAAAAACAATGAATTAGAAGCTGATTTTTGGTGGAGATGTTATTCCCATAATATAGATTATCCTTAGAAGAAAAAAAATCAGCACATTTAAAGATATCTATACATATCAAAATTTGCTTACAATGTTATCAAATTATCCGACGATCTAGATTTTTCAAATTTCAAAACAACTTTTAATAATGTTAAACATTTTTGTTTTGGTTGATTTTTTGTAAGAAGATTCTCCATTATGAGAAAACTATCTTCACTAAAAATCAGCCCTCAATTCATCTTATAAATCTACTTCTGGTGGTGAAGTTCATATAACGGGCTCGATATATAAAAAAGAGAAATTTGGTGATTGTTCATACTCCAAAAGTGTTATTACTAATCATACGTTATGTTGAGGTATAAACAGTGATTGTTTATATCCCAAATATGTATGAACAGTGATTGTTCATAGTTCATGTTGAGGTATGAACAGTGATTGTTCATACCCTAAATAGATTGTTCATACGAACATTGATTCTTCATAACTCATGTTGAAATATGAATAGTAATTGTTCATACCCCAAATAGATATGAACAATGATTGTTCATACTCCAATAGGTGTTCTCACTAATTATAGTATGAATAATAATTGTTCATAGCTCATGTTGAGGTATGAACAGTGATTGTTCATGGTATGAACAATGATTATTCATATTATATACCGGGTCGTTTCAGTTATGCTGGTCCGTTTATTCTTTTGCATAAGGGGTATACTTGACCTTCATCTACCCGAGCCATTTTTAATCTTATGTCAAGAGTATATGCGACATTTCATCTACCCAATCCTTGTTAGTGATTGTAAGGAACATCCTATCAGTTACGTGATATGCACGCACAACGACTCCATCAATACAACGTGGCCCCCAGACATACGAACACTCATCGCATTCGCTATATCAGAGCACTCACATAGTCAGCAGATCAGTGACTCGCCACTCTACTTCATCTTGTGACATCATCACCTATTACTATCATCATTACCAACTTATCATTAAGCCTCATTCCCGCCGCAATACATGCACTATTACAGCCATACACCATCATTACGGAGAGCATCATCAATATATCCTATGCTAACTCAGATAGGCCTACAACTGCTATCCATGTGCCCCTCACATAGAACATGTCATCCATCTCGACCGCACATCTGTACTTATCAGTACACGTGTTATACCCGATGCTCACTCTCAATGGCTATAAAAACCACCCTTCATAACTACGTGTGACTTGATTCCAGTCTCACAGTCTCACTAACATAGTGCTGAATACGTAGGCACCTTATTACTCATGAAGAGCAGTCATTAACACATGCCAAAACCATTCCCTCTTTATTATCCTAACTTAAAAATTAAGAATCAAAACCTAATCATTGGTGTAAATTTAGACATTTATAGTGATTAAAAAAAAAGGGTGTTGAGAGTTATTTTTTCGGCCGTTGTGTTGTTTGGAGTCACTCATGTATACATTATACCACAAGGTTCTTCCCTTTACACTCCTTTTGTAAACCTCAATGCATACACTACCTACATGCACATCATAAAGTTCTTTAAACCACGAATAACCTGAGTATGAAATTACCATCCCCATTATACACACGTAGGGGTTGTTTGTTTTTCTGAGCCTCTAAATGTTGAATGCTAAATATTGAATAACTCACCCTCTGAATGCTAAATGCTGAATGCTGAACTTTGAAAAACATATTTGTTTTCTGTCATAATGTCCTGGCTCTGAATGCTGAATATAAATTATTTGGACAATTTCACCCTTTTATCTATTTTGAACACAAACACTTTTGAATTTATTATTCTATTTTTATTTGGACAATCAAGAAATTTATTTTTAAAAGACTACAAAATAATTGCTTGTAGCAAGTAATGATGAACAAATGTATTTATCCAAAGTCATTTTATTATTGTTTTACATATATAAAATATAAGAATTTTAGTTGTAATAAAATTAAAAACCCAACGCATTAAATGAGCAAAATTATATTAAAATACAGATGTCATGTTAAGACATCAAAATTTACTTTTTAAATAAGAACCCTTCATCCCCAAAATAAAACCTCATTCTCTCTCCATCTTCAAAACCTAATTCTTTCTGTCTCTCTCATCCACCCATTATCGATCTATGACCCCCTGAAAATCGATTTCAGATATTAATGGATTCAAAGATTGTTGGTGCCCATTTACACAAAAGATCAAGACAAAGAAAGGTGCATAGATGTATTTTGTAGTGAAAATATTTTTTTCCAAAAAAAAATAAACAAAGGGTACAGGGTGGAATTCTTTGCTTTCAACAGTTCAATTCAGCATTCAGCACGAAAGTTAGCGCGGAACGCTGAAACCATTTTTTTGTCTATGAATGCTGAAACCACTTGAAAAAACAAACAAGATTTTGTCCACTGAATGCTGAAACTTGAGTTTTCAGAGGCTCTGAATGCTGAAAGTCAAAAAAACAAACAACCCGTAGACTAACGACATAAATTAGACGAAACCAAGATTATTGGCAGAGGAACTCGTTACTAGTGCCTCGTGGACAAGTTTAGATCAATCTAGGCTCAAACAATCTAGTGAAAATACCACTTGAATGCAGATTTTTTACCTGTGCTTGTTTCATTCCGAGTAATATTGTTTGTTGCACACTTGCACCAATACTCCAATAGTTTTAGTTGACCCTCACTGTCTACATGACCCAAAACATAATGAAGCCATTGACTAACTCTCAACCCTGACAAACTTCCTCGCATCTAATATTAAATCAAATTCCATTATCACAAGCCGTCCTTAAAAATCATCAGTTAAGCCTCCTCAAATATGAACCACAGAAATGAATTTCTAGTTGTTTTCTTTTTGGCAAAATTTAACATAACTAAATGTCCGATGATGCATTGAGCATATAGGAAAATTTTGTTTTCCCCTTAGCAGTTTGTTTTGTCATTGATTTTACTGCAAAATATGTCATAAAATCAATAAAAATGGTAGGTTAAGTATGAAGATTTAAATTTGCCATCGATGCCATAGACCATAGCTGTGTAATGTATATACGATATGAAGTATAAACAGATGGCCACTACTTAACCTCTTTTAGAATCTTTACCAGTAAAAGAAAACCTCTTCAGAATCGGATAAATTACAGCCAACATTTGCTCTGTATACTTTGTTTTCTATCTACCTCATCCAAAACGTAGTCACCACAGCCTCCGTGCCCCCACTTTGCACATATAGACGTTTAACAAGAGAATAAAAGGAGACAGAACAACAAAGCCTGTCCTTTGTTATTAAACAATCCACTAACTTAACTGAGATTCAAAATAACTAAAAAAAAAAAAAGACAACCACTCATCATCTATTCAGGCCGTCTCAGCAATTGCAGTTCTTCAAAATTCCAACAACATGATAGAAACAAAAGAGAAGTACTTTGCTTTTAGGGAAGCCTGCAATTAACAAACCAACTCCTCTCTCTCTTAGTACATTTGTTTATTTTACTAATCACTTTACTAATTGTTTTTACTTCTTTAAACTCCATCTGTCTATCACATAATATCTTCCCACTTTTTCTTTCTGTTTAAATACCACAACCATTCCTTTCTCACTTTATACTTTCACATGAGAATAAACTCAGCCCCAAGTTCTAACTCCTAAACCAAAGTGTTAGAAGAAATGGACGGATGTGGTGGTGATGAAAATAAATGGAGTGATCACAATTCTGATGGTGAAGATGAAGAAGAAACATTATCTCTCTGTGATCTTCCAGTGTGTGTAAACAATGAGGAGAATCGACAAAGCGCCGCGGAAGAAACTAAATCATTAGAAGCTGAAGACTTCGCATTTGGTTCGTTGAGTGGTTCCCGTTTAACAGAATCAGAGATGTGTGCAGCTGACCAAGTGTTTTTTCAAGGCCAGTTACTTCCATTACGCCTTTCAGTCAGTTCTGAAGCTGGGTTACCTTGTACTAAAGAAGAAAGCAAGAATCTAAACAGGTGTGAATCAAGAGCGGAGTCCATGGATCATAATTCATCATGTGGTTTCACTAGCCATAGTAGCAGAAGCAACAGTACTGGAAGTCATAACTCCACCATTACCACTAGCAGTACTACCTCCACCTATAAACCCAAACTCAGAAACCAGTTTCATAGCCACCCAAGCCCAAATCCTCAGATTTTGCATTCTGGTGCAAAACCAGGAAATGCCTGTAACCGGAGTCGAAACTCCACAATATGGGGTATATTCCGACTGGGGTTGGTGAAAACACCTGAGATAGAGTTGCAAGAGCTTAAACTTCGAAATAACAACAAGAAGAAAACCAGTTTTAATAGTAGAAGTAGTAGTAGTAGCAGTAGTAGAAAGAGTGACAGTGAAGTGAAACTAGAGAAGAAAAAGAAGGCAGAAAGATATTATTTTGAGAATTGCAAATGCTCAGTTAATGCAGTTGAAACAGTTATTGTTATAAAGAAGAAGAAGAACGTTTATAATGAAAGAGAACGTAAAGAAGAAGTGAAAGAGAAGGAGAAGACGGAGAAAGAAAAGAAGCAAGAATTGTATCACAGAAGAACATTTGAGTGGTTGAAGGAGCTATCAATCGCAGATGTTCCCACTGAATTGTAATTTTAATTGTTAATTGGTCTTAATTGTAATTTGAAGATTTGTTTGTAGGAAATTATTCGTACTTAGAGATTTAGAGATATAATCCTAAAGTCTAAAGACAGACTCTGCATTCTGCTTTCATCCTTCTGAAAAGGCTGTGATTCTTGTTTTGCTATGTTCTTTAAGTATTTTGATGTAACTCCATCTTTGATTGTCTTTTCAGACGAAGATCCCTATTTGAGTTACATGTACCTCCATCTGAGTTTGACTATATGTCAGTCCTTAATATAGGTGGCTTGCAGATTGGAAAAGAAATCAGTTTTTTCAATTCACCTACTGAGTTCTTTGATAAGAAAGATCAACCTCAATATCTTCCAAGGCTACAAGCATCTAGAAAATTGACTCTTGATGTAGAAGTTCACAATGTGTGCAAGGAGATACCTAGTAATGTTACGGGTCAAAGATGCAACTTGATTACAGATTGCAGTTAGGAATTTAACACATAGGCAGTGAAATCAACTTATGGACGTCCTTGAAGGCTTGAACTGACTTATGGCTTTCGATGACAAAATGCAATTAAATAATATTGAACTTTCTATGTGCACTTTTCTTTATTATCTAGTAAAAGGTCAGAGGATACACTCAGCTTAAAAGTTTAGAGGAGATGCAATTTGTTATCAGGTGCGGAAATGAAGGAGCAAATTGGAGAGATATACTATTTGGGCTTTTACTTTAAAATTGTTTGGTGGATCAGGTGCGCAGGTGAAGGTGTGGCTTGTGAGTGAGTGCTGGTGTCGGTCATGATTAAAGCGTGACGCTTTTTGGACAATGGTAGTGGAGGACTGATGAGAGACTTGGAAACAGCGTTTCCTAAGCTTGCACGAGAGAGAAACACAAGTGCCAGAATTCAAATAAAAGAACAACAAGGCTGAAGACTTCAAGTGTGTAAAAAAACCCTTGCGAAAAAAGAAAAAGTTAAAGAGTTCCAGTTGCTGCCCATCCTCAAATAGTTTGATTCCCAAGCACAAAAATCGCATGTCACAAATTTTAGCATTGGCCGATTGGCGCATCTTCTAAATTTGTGATTTATGACTTCTGAGTACTGTTTCCGCATACACAAAACTGATAGGAACTTTTACAGATAGGTGCTCATACATGATAATAACAATTCAGTTTCTGGGTACCTTGGTGCCGTGCTGAAGGGTCAGTGGGTCACAGTATATATCTATATATATGGTCTCCCGTCTTCGAATGAAAGCTGGACTCTGACCACTAGCTGAATTGCTAATAACTGTTACATCAGTCTGGCCATTTATCTAATAGAATTTGGATGGGTCCGAGGTTAAAATCAGAGTGATTTGGGATGACAACAAACAGATTTAGGAGTTTTGACAGGCCGATTGCATGAGCTGTTTATAGGTTGACAGGTTGTTGTTCTAGTCCAGACGTCCAGTAGTGTAGAAGTCCGGTACTATCATTCTAGCGTATGTTCTACAATGGCAAGCATTTCTTTTAGTTTCTGCAATTAACATTCAAAGTTGATCGGAGTGTCCGACTACTAGGCAGTTTGCACTGCCGAACTGGAGATTCACTTATGTTCATAGGCTTTTAATATCGGGGCCATAACATAAGCTGGATAAATGAGCCTGAAAGGCTGGAACTGTGGGCCTGAATCAATATCTCCAGTGTTTAAAAGTTAGCCCATGCCCTACATAAAATTATAAAGCCGAGGTGCAAAAGTAGATTTGTAAGGGCATCTCCAATAGAGGTTACACCTCCGCATAGACTCCACTTAGATACCATTAGGATTTTACAATTCTAATTGTAAGTTATTGTATAACCCATAAATATCTACTCTCTATTGTTTCCAATGGAAAAGTATAAAAAGATTCAATTTTAAACTCGGATGACACTTGAAATGATGTCCTTCTTTAATTTAAAGAGGGATGTCATTTCAAGTGGGTCGTCCGAGTTTAAAATTTTCAAATTATGATTTTAAAAATAGATAGGGACGACACTCCAAGTGACGTCCGAACATTTTTTTTTCCAAACGTGTGTTCAAGTGTCACGTGGGATATTTATCAACTGATAGCAAGATGGAGAATTCCTCACCCCGTCTATCAACTAATAGTCTATTACCTAAAGTTTAGCACCTCTATTGGATAGAGTTTTTTTACATCTAGAATATAAAATTTCCACTCTATACAGTTTATACCCTCCATTGGAAATACTCTAAACTTTCAGAGTTTTCTACACAGAGAATATGTTGGAAGGGTATTTTAAGTTTTTAACCCCCCATGGTTGAAGTGTACACCAAATGCTATGACACGATCAAATTCGCGTGGATGTTGCTGTTCTGATGGGAACATAGTTTGTAGGCATGGTTGAAGTGTACACCAAATGCTATGACACGATCAAATTCGCGTGGATGTTGCTGTTGTTAGGAATATACAACTTAATTGTACTTATTCTTTACCAATTACCAAACTATACAAACCTTTTGTCTTGTAAGTGTCTTGTACTTCTTAATTAAATCCGAGCCTAGTGTAGATACACTATGTCCTTAAGACAGATTTTCCCCCTCACGGTGCTTGAAGGTTGATGGGAAACTATCTCCCAAGATAGAACGGATTTCCTTCTATAGAAAGCTAGCACTTCAATTCTATAGACTCAGCGAACACAACATAGTATTTGACTAAGAACAGAGGGAGAAGAGAAAGATCAGAACTCTGTGTGATCTGGTATCCTTTTCTCTCCAAATTCATCCACTATTTATAGGTGAGTGGTGCCTTTTCGAAACAACACAGTGACTCTTGGGAAAAAGTAAGCAACTCTTTGAAAAGTCACATGTTTCGAAAGGACACACCATTTCGGCATATATCATTTGTTTGAACCGATGCCTATTTCGAAGGTTGCACCTTTTCGGCATGATGCAATCGCTTCAAACCAAAGGCACATTTCGAAGGTCGCACATTTTAGCATAATGCAATCGCTTCAAACAAATGCATCATTTTGAAAAGGTTTTTCTCACATTACGCATCTTGTTTCAAGAAAAAACCCATTTCATCTTAAGTGGGGTAACTTGGGGAGACAAACTACTCATTCATATTTAAATAGATTTGAGCAAATCATTTTTCTAACAATCCCCACATGAATGAAAATTTGGCTTCTTCTATCATAAACATCGGATTTGTTTCTTTTACAAATGAAAAGATACCGCGACGTCAAGTAGCATGGGAGGCCTTGAACTTGCCTTAGTGAAAGACGATCGATTTAATTGGACGATCGGTAGACTTCAATTAATGTCCTTGAACTATCGGTAGCTTGTATAAACCTAGACAATCATCTTCACGCAGCATCGCCTCGAATCTTCATGGTTCTCACGTTTGTGTTCATTTTGGCCTTGAACACTTCTTGGTTTCGGATAGTGCTTTTGAGACATTTGTCTTTAAAATTCTCATAGAAGCGCCCCACTTCCTCGCACTAACATAGGTGATTTCTATAAAGAATATCCCGCAATGCTCCACTTGGATAACATAACTTTCTAAGATATAGTAAATCATTAAAAGCTTGACTTATCCCGGTTCTCATGGCCAGATATGCACCTGCCTTATATAGGAATGGGTTAGAGTATAATATTACTCTCCTCGCTGCTAAATCACTAACATAATTCATTGGCCCATTGAACCTAGATCTTGGGATCTCCAAATAACTAGGTTGGTTTTTCCATTATGATGACTCTTGGTTGATTATCTCAAAAGCTTTAAGCTCATTCCCTTGATAATCTTTCTACTTGCTCTCTTGTTAAACCTTTTGTAAGCGGATCCGCAATGTTATCTTTTGACCTTACATAGTCGATTGAGATAACTCCATTTGAGAAAAAATTGTCTAATCGGTATTATGTCTACGGCGTATATGTCGAGACTTCGGATTATACATGCTACTATGTGCTCTACCAATAGCAGATTAGGTCATCACAGTGTATACACACTTTGTACGATGTTTTAGCCCAATTTGGAATATCCTCTAAGAAATTTGAAGCCACTCGCTTCTTCTCGGCTTGTCTAATGCTATGAGTTCGATTCCATAGTGGACCTCGCTATGCACGCGTTTGTTTTGAGGATTTCCAAGAAATGTTTGCACCTCCAAGTGTAAAGACATATCCACTTGTAGACTTTGAGTCTTTAGTGTCAGATATCCAATTAGCATCGCAGTACCCTTCTGGAACGGCTGGATATCTTGTATAGTGCAAACCAAAATTCTGAGTATACTTTAAGTATCCCAAAACTCTCAATATGGCAGTCCAATGATCTCTGCCAGGATTACTCGTATATCGACTTAGCTTGCTCACAGAGTATGCTATGTCAGGCCTTGTACAGTTCATGACATACATTAAACTACCAAGTATACGAGAGTATTCTAGTTGAGATATGCTATCTCTAGTATTTTTGGCTAAATGAAGATTTACGTCAACTGGTGACCTTTTTTGTGTGATGTTATATTTCTTGAACTTGTCAAGAATCGTCTCAATGTAATGAGATTGTGATAGAACAAGTCCATCCTCCATCCTAGAGATCTTAATTCCTAGGATAACATCAGCGACACCTAAATCTTTTATGTCAAACTTACTAGACAACATTTGTTTGGTAGATTTTATGACATCCATATTACTACCCAAAATTAGCATATCGTCTACATAGAGACAAACAATGACATATCCCTTTTGAGTGCTTTTGACATAGACACACTTGTCACACTCGTTTATTTTGAAACCGTTTGACAACATTGCATTGTCAAATTTCTCATGCCATTGTTTAGGTGCTTGCTTTAATCCATATAAAGATTTAACAAGCTTGCAAACTTTCCTTTCTTGTCCAGGAGCAATAAACCCTTCGGGTTGTTCCATGTATATTTCTTCATCTAACTCACCATTCAAGAATGTCGTCTTTACATCCATTTGATGTATCTCAAATCCATGTATTGATGTTATTGCTATTAGCATCCTTATGGAAGTTATTCTTGTAACTGGAGAGTAAGTGTCAAAATAATCCAATCCTTCCTTTTGTCTAAAGCCTTTGACCACAAGTCTAGCTTTATACTTGTCGATTGATCCATCAGTCTTAAATTTCTTTGTGAATATCCACTTATATCCCAAAGTCTTGGAACCTGGTGGTAAATCTACCAATTCCCATGTATGATTTTGCATTATGGATTCAATCTCGCTATTTATTACTTCTTTCCAATAAGTAGCTTCTGGAGATGACATTGCCTCCTTGAACGTTTGAGGATTATTTTCCAACAAGTATGTTAGAAAATCAGGTCCAAAAGACGTTGACGTCTTTGACCTTTTGCTACGTCTAGGTTCCTTCTCAATTTCGCTTTGTGTAGGATGGTTACTAGTTGTAGCATCTAAAGTTATCTTTGTTGAACTTGACTCTATACACATGTTATACGGAAACGTCTTTTCAAAGAATGAAGCATTCCTTGACTCTATAATTGTATTAACATGTATATCTTGAATCTCTGATTTATGAACCAGAAAACGATATGCACTACTATTGTTTGCATATCCAATGAATACACAATCAATAGTCTTGGGGTCCTATCTTCACCTTCTTAGGTTTAGGGACTTCCACTTTAGCAAGATACCCCCACACTTTTAAAAATTCGTAGGAAGTCTGATAACCTTTCCACAATTCGTATGGTGTTTTAAGCGTCTTCTTGTTAGGAATCTTGTTGAGAATGTAATTGGCGTAAAAGCAAAGCTTCCCCACAAATTCTGGGGCAAACCGAACTTAACAACATAGCGTTCATCATCTCTTTTAGAGTTCGGTTTTGCTCAAGCAATACCGTTTGATTGAGTTGAATAAGGAGCCGTAGTTTGATGAATGATTCCATGTTCGAGCGAAACCTTCAAAAAGGTGATTCATATTCACCTCCTCTATCACTCCTTATAGCCTTAATCTTTTTGCTTAGTTGATTTTCAACTTCATTTTTATAATGCTTGAACACTTCAATTGCCTCAGTTTTACTTCTCAACAAGTAAACATAACTATATCTAGTGCTATCGTCAATAAAAGTAATGAAATACTTTTTACCACCTCTAGTCTGCACGTACTTAAGATCACATATATCTGTGTGTATTAAGTCTAGAGGTTCAGTACTTCTTTCAATGGAATGAAAGGATGATCTGGTCAACTTGGATTCTACACAAGTTTCACATTTATGGTGTGGTTCTATTTTTAATTTTGGTATATAGTCCAAATTAATTAATCTACGCAAAGTATCATAATTAACATGTCCTAATCTACCATGTCATACATGTGAAGACTCAATCAAGTAAACAGAAGATTCAACTTTATTGGCGCTTTTTGGCGCAATAGTAAAACAAGACATCCTAAAGAGCCCATCCTGAAGATAGCCCTTTCCCACGAATACATCATTCTTAGTTAGTACAAATTTATCAGAAACAAAGACTAACTTAAAGCCATTCTTGCTCAGCAGCGACCCAGAAACCAAGTTCTTGCGAATGTCAGGCACATAGAGCACCTCATTCAGAGTTAGTTCCTTTCCGGAAATTCAACCTCATCACCACCTTTCCTTTGCCTTCAACCTTGGGCGTAGAGAGTTTCCCATAAAGAGTTGTTCTTCCTTTTCCACAAAGATGATAAGTGGTGAACATCGACTTGTTGGAGCATATGTGGCGAGTAGCACCGGATCCACCCACCATTCCCTTTCATTTCCAATCATGAGACATTCGAAACCACGCAGATAGGTTCATGTCATTAACATTATTAGAAAGCGTGTCCATTGTCACATTGGCTTCATCTTTTTGCTTCTTATACTTCTTTGGCTTGCGACATTCACTTGCCTTATGTCCAAATTTTCCCCACAATTGTAGCACTTGCCCTTGAACTTAGTAGCGCTACTCTCTTCACCTTGAGCTTTGTCTTGGTGCTTCCTCTTTCCCTTAGCACTTGATCCTTCCACAACATTGGCCTTTGCCACCATGGGATCCTTGCCCTTCTTCTCGATAGGCGGTTATCTTCCTCATCCTTAGACGGACAATCAGCTTCTTCAAGATTCATATCTTTGCGTTTATGCTTAAGATAGTTCTTAAAATCCTTCCAAGATGGTGGTAATTTCTCAATCATAGCAGCCACTTTGAAAAGATTCTCCTAGGGTCATTCCTTCAAAGAATGACATCATGGAGGATTACTTGAAGTTCTTGGACTTGGCTTATGGCCGGTCTTACTATCCGTCATTTTGAAATCAAGAAATCTGCCAACTATGAATTTCTTCATGTCAGCATCTTCACTCTTGTATTTCTTGTCCAACGAATCCCAAAGTTCCTTAGCAGTCTTGAACACACTATACACAATGTATAATGAGTCAGCCAACCCACTAAGGACGTAATTTCTACACAAGAAATCAACATGAAACCAAGCATCCTTGGCTAAAACCTTCTCCTTGTCGGTTTCATCAGGGCTTACATCAGGAGCCTTATCCAATAGAAACCTTGCCAAGTTCAGGGTAGTCAGATAGAAGAGCATCTTATGTTGCGGTAGCGAAATCAGTTCCATTGAAATTTTCAGGCTTCTCCCCATGAGGAACATAATGGGAAATAGCAGTAGGAACAGTAACACCAGGAGTAACTAGTGGTGTTGCCATATTCTGAAATATAACTACACTTTGTTATTTCCTTAAACCAAAAGAAAAGAAAACAAACAAATTACGTTCGGTAAAGAAGAAGAAGAAAAAAATGTCTTTAAGTTGTTAGGAATATACAACTTAATTGTACTTACTCTTTACCAATTACCAAACTATACAAACCTTTTGTCTTGTAAGTGTCTTGTACTTTTAATTAAATCCGAGCCTAGTGTAGATACACTATGTCCTTAAGACAGATTTTCCCCTCACCGGTGCTTGAAGGTTGATGGGAAACTATCTCCCAAGATAGAACGGATTTCCTTCTATAGAAAGCTAGCACTTCAATTCTATGGGACTCAAATAACACAACATAGTATTTGACTAAGAACGGAGGAGAAGATAAAGATCGAACTCGTGTGATCCGGTATCCTTTTCTCTCCAAATTCATCTACTATTTATAGGTGAGTGGTGCCTTTTCGAAACAACACAAATGACTCTTGGGAAAAAGTAAGCAACTCTTTGAAAAGTCACATGTTTCGAAGGACACACCATTTTAAGATATAAAGATCTTTGAACCGGTGCCTATTTCGAAGGTTGCACCTTTTCGGATGATGCAATCAAGCTTTCAAACCAAATTCTGCACATTTCGAAAAAGGTCGCGACCTTTTCGCATAATGCTTATCGCTTTCAAACAAATGCATCATTTTGAAAAGGTTTTTCTCACATTACATACTGTTTCAAGAAAAAAAAACTCATTTAATCTTAAGTGGAGTAACTTGGGAGACAAACTACTCATTCATATTTAAATGGATTTGAGCAAATCATTTTTCTAACAGCTGTTCTGATGGGAACATAGTTTGTAGGCATGGTTTCCGAATTTACTAGCTAGATTGAAGTAATTGAACTGTGTTGTGTCAGTGCCTCAAGCGCACAAAGACTAATTACATAAATTTGTTTGTGATTACTTCCATAGTTCCATAGATGTGCAAATATAATAGTCATTGCATTATCACATTATTATTCAGAAGTCATAATTCAGGGTTTTGGAATTGTTAGTATTCTGACAGCTCTAAAAATTAGGAAGATTTTCATCATGATACTGGCCTGGAATTTTGACACTACATTGTGATTTCAATGCCGTTTTGATTTTTGAAAAAACAATCAAAAAATATCAAAATTCCAAATGAAATTGCAAACATTGGCAAAGGGTGTCATGCCGGAAAAGCTAACAAAAAAAATATTAAAGAGCATAAAGTTACGCCCATGTAAAAACAAAGTTTAGGATTTTTGAATTGTCAGAATTCCGACAACTCCATAAATCAGAATTCCACAATATTCCAAGCAAAATTTAGAATTTGTATTTTTCTACCCTTAAATTATTATTTTAATTTCTTCAAAAAAACTGAGATATATGATGGAATAATTCCGCTCGAAATCACGAACGGATGTGTGAAAGGCAAGTCTTTAGTTTGGATTGACTGACCACCTCATGCGTAATTGTAGGGTCATTGAATCATTGTTATGGTGGAATATGCCGTTATTGGACATCCTTTTCTACCATTTTGGATGCATGTATTATTTAAGAAACAACCCCACCCCCAATTAGGGGTGGGCAATGGGCTGGGTCAGGCTAGCCCGACCCTAAATTTTTAAAGTCTTTCATATATTAAGGTTGGGTCGGTCCGATTCTAAAGTCAGTATAGAATCAAGTCGGGCCGAGTCATAAGTCTAAATATCAAATCCTGACCTTATTTAAAGGTTTTAGGGCTGAGACTATATATTTTCTTTTTTTTACTACATCAATTTTAAAACTCATTTATATTACAAAAATGTACAATGATCTACAAACTCAAAGTCCCACCAATCTAGTAATAGCCTCCATAAGTCCAATAATTTAAAAAGCACATCCACAATCTAATGAACTGAAGTACATCGAGAGTTCGAAATTTGTTTTTTCTTGTACCCAAACCTCACTAAAATTACATTTAACATTGAAATACATGGCAAAATAATTATATTATCATTTTAAATGAAGAAGTAATAGATATAAAAGAAGAAAACGAATAGCTTTTCGTTAAAGGTCGAAAAATTGTTAAACCTGTTTCCAATATTATAAATTATTTCCATAATAGATTCAAACAAATATAATATTTACATTTTTCTAATTTAAAAGTAATTCAAGCTTTATATGTGGAAATTAAAATATTGGCTTTTGAACAAGTGATAGAGAAGGTTTAAGATTACAAATGTCATTTTTCCTCACAAAAGTTGTTTTGGTTTTACTATTCTACAAATGTCTGTATGTGATTTTCACTTTAATGGTGTGGAAGGAAACCTTTAGTTCTAGACTTGGCTTGGATGTGAATAAAAATATAATTTATAAAAGTAAGTCGTGAAAAAGAAATTGAGAATAATAAGTTATAGAGTTTGACTTGATGATCGAAAGGAATAAAGTCTTTATTTTTATTAAATTTGAGTCTTTCGTTGTTAACATAACCTGCTTAAGTTAATGTTTTTGTTATATAAGACAAGTTATTGGAAGTACCATTGGGTGTAAATGATAAATTACAAAAAACAATATTATTTTAATTGAAAATATTTAACAAAGAGTTAGACAATTATGGTACGTGTATTTATAGTGAAAGTGTGAAATAGGGCCGGGCTAATCAGAGATGAATTAGGGTCGGGCCTATGTTTTAGACCTTAGCCCTAGCCTTGCCCTAGAAGGCATTAGTGCCGGGCCGGGCCAGCCCTGTCCTAAACTATGTGAGGGCTTTAGTTGTAAGGGCTTTATAGGATTTAGGGTCGGGTCGGTCAGGGCCGAATTAGGGTCGTTAAGGCCAAATTTCCATCCCTACCCCCAATTCTTCAAATGGATGTTTGTGTTTACATGTATTTGTAACATTTTCAAGTTTCAATCTTTCATCTGCTCTTTTAAGTGTTTAATACTTTTGTTTTATAAGTACTAAAACCCTTTAGAAATGCCCTTATTACTTATTAGCTTGTTACTTTTCGGAAGATTTTATTGAATCACTTGGAATCACCCATAGTTCATGATTCCGAACGAAATTCTGGAATTCCGCTCGGAATTTCGGTTTTTCAAAAAATTGAAATTTTAAATATAGTGTCGAAATAATTGAAATTCCGAAAGAATTCCAAATTCCAAATTCTATAGGATCGAAATTTATTGGATTTCGGTTTTTAGATTTACCGGAATTCCAAAAATTCCGAAATCCCGGACTATGGAATCACCAGGTAGACCATTTTCTTGCTTACCAGGAGAGGAAAATCTACCCATTTTTGTTTGTCTGTGTTTTTTTCCCATCCCAACATCAATTTTTCGGCCTACAATTAAACGTATAGGCCTAACCATTTTATCAATGTTTTCATTTCTGCGCATTAACCATTATGCATACATATTGTTGTTCTCAATAACAGATTCTCCTAAAATATTCTTTATTCAATTGGTTGTCTATCTTAACGGCAAACGCAAGAGTTCTGTAAGGGTCCACCTGTGCAATAACCGTGGGATGCTCATTTATTAAGTTTTTCTTTTTCTTTTTTATTTTCTTAAAAATATCAAAAGTTAAGCCTGCCTTCGTCTTCCTCTCCTAAAACCCAAAGTCCCAGCTTCGCCTCTCAAACCCCAATAAAGTTGATCTCCCTCCAAAATTCAAAAACCAAGTTAGTAAGAGGATAAACCTTACTAGCTAGACTAATAAGGTCAATACACGCAACGCCTGCTGTAGACAATCTCTGTTGGATCCTAATATTATGGCAAAACTTCTCAACAGTTAAGAGCATTATGAACACAGTGTTAAATTTTTTTGTGACACATCAGTTTTTTTCATCGATCTAAATTGCTAAAAATGTGTCAACTACCAACGCATTTGGATAAAATTTGGGGTTTCTATTTCGGACGGGAATCGTTGTCCCGTTCCAACCGTTTGGGCCCAAAAAAATCCAACCGTTTTAATTTGTTATTTTATTTTTTTATTTAAAAAAAAATTAAAAAAGTTATGGACGGCAAAACTTGTCCCATTCCAATTTCTTAGGCCCCACATCCAAAATCAAGCAATTTTAATTTTTTAATAATATATATATATATATATATATATATATATATATATATATATATATATATATATATATATATATATATTGGACGGCAAAACTTGTCACGTACAACTCATTTATATATTTCTCGCTAATTTGGTTTCACCGTTTCGGATTTGATAATTGTTAAAATAAAAACGGTATTTTGACAGTGCATTGGAGACGAAAATTGCCAATTTTTTTGTCAATTGTCACATTAGAAATCGATTTTAACAATGCATTGATAATGCTCTAATACAACTTAAATTTGACTTTGAGTTGAGTGTTATTAAACATATCTAAGTCCCAAACAAATTGGGATGTAGTTAGAATTTTCTTCTTCATAAATACTACATTATTGTCAAAAAAAATTTAAGCTCTTTAGTAATATTTCAGATTTTTAGATTTCGATAGCATTTCTATGTAAGGTGACATGTTGTATTTGCACAAGGAAGGAAGAAGACGAAGTGGGCTTTGGGTATTTTGTTTTGTGGGGTTTTATTTCTTAATTAAGATAAAAAATAAATAGTGTAAAAAAAATATGGGAAATAATGGATAGTTAACGGTAGGACTGTCAATGGGTTTTGATAATCCGATAACCGATCTGAATCAAACCGATAAAAAATGGTTTGGGTTTTGATAATTTTGTTTGTCCTCCACCGATTTGAAATCAAACCGAATCGATAAGATATTAGTTTGGTTTTGAATTTGTTCTCCACCGAACCGATATGAACCCAAACCAATAAAATAATATTTTAGTAATATTTATGATTAATTTTGTATATGTTTATCAATTGTGTGGCTAAAATTAATTAATTTAATTTAAAATTTAATTGATTTTATAGTTTTCGATTCGGGTCGATTCGATTTCGGATTACAATATATCTTATCAATTCGGTTCGGTTTCAGATTCTCAATTTTCTTATCGGTTCAGATTCGGATTTTCATAACCCAACCCAAACCGATTAATTGACAGTCCTAGTTAATGGTTGACTAGTTAATAAAATGGACCATAGTACAAAATATCCCGATATATCGCGATATTTGAGAAAATCTATTCAGATTTTAGAAAAAATATATAAATATCACGATATGTTCAGAAATATATATGATTGCAAATATTGGCAATATTTCAATGATATTTGTGATATTTGGAAATATTTTGTGATATTTGACGATATTTTATATATATAACAATTTTATTTAATATTTACCATTATATTTCAAATAAATATAAATAATATATCATGATATATAAAAAAATATTTACAATATCTACGATATTTATTGATAATTTAGATATATTTATGATATTTATATGTGAAATAATATCAACTATCTCTAAAAATAGAAATATATCCACCGTACATATCCAGAAATTAAATATCGATAAATATTTTGTACTGTGATATATGGACACGGGGTGCAAATACAGCCACCGGGATTGAATCCCAGTACTCGATTATTGTATAGCCGGACTCCTTCTGGAATTCAAGCCTCCACAATCATATCAATTGTCACATCCTATAATTAAAAGTAATAAATAACCTTGACGAGGATTTGTAATGATTCCACACTCCCAAGACTTCACAACAGAAAAGTGTGAGATGGCTGTATGCCTGTATGTCACTCTCTTGTTTTCAACACTTAGAAAATATAAAGAAGTAATAAAAAATCTCAACTGTAACCCCTACTCCAGTACTAACCCTTGTGATCCTAATGACACTGAATTTGTTGCGTACAACGCCCATTCTAAATCGCTAAATTTCCAATACAACACTATTACACTCCTCGTCATAACGGTCTAAACTAACAAGTAGTTGGTTGGCACTTTGGTGTATGAAATGAGATTAGTTGGGGTTGTTTTTGACTTAGAGATATTTGTCTAGGGCAAAGGGTGGGAAACGCGCGTATTGATCAAAATCTCAGCCCAGTCTAACCGAAGAAGGAATTTTGAGTTTAGCGACTTTAAGGAATCAAATTGTCTAGAGTGTGAAGTCTGAACGCGTTAGTTTTCCACGATAGGGATAAAAGTTTCTCGGAATTTTCTGATCAATGTCCCTTTCTTGCATTCAAGCATTCTTTTAAAGACAATTTTTTTTGTTTGTGTCTAGCCCAAACTCAACTGAAAGTTGAAACTACGAATTACCACTCTCACCAAATCGGTGAAGCACACAGTTATGCAACTTTCTATTTTCAGGGGAACACAGTATTGCAACTTATAAAGTTCAAGCAAGCAATTATGTATGCTTAAAAATCTCTACAGAAATACTTAATGCTAAAGCTATTTGATTCAAACAAAAAAAGCATAACGTGTCGTTTATATTTGTTTGATCAAGTTGAGGAGCTAATTAGTATGTGCAAGAAATTGGTTTTAAAGCCCATTTTCAAGTGAAAATTACTCTCAAAACCAATAAATTTTTTTAATTACTTTCAAGGACAAATTTTGGGTGAAAATAACTCGAAAAACTAATTTTCAAGTGAAAATCTTTAAAGACAAATAATCCAAATTTGAAATAAATATTTTCCGAGTTTATATTTTATGTCATTTTGTTATGAACAGTAAGAGTTCATACCTTATACTGATGTATGAACAATGAATGTTCATACTTCAATAAGTGTTATTATTGATCATACATTATATTGAGGTATGAACATTGATTGTTAATACTTCAATAGGTGTTTTTACTAATTATATATTATGTTGAAATATGAACAATCACTGTTCATATTATATACACCAGATCATTTCGGTTGGGCTGGGCTGGGTCAGGTTTATTAATTCGTATATGGGATATACTCAGACCTTTCATCTATCCGAACTGTTTTTAATTTAACGTCAAGAGTATACTTAGGGCAGAGAACGGGTCGGATTCGGGTCAGATACGTTATATCCGAATCCGAACTCGAATCTAAATAAAACTGAAATTTTATATCCGAACCCGACCAACTCGATAATAACACTAAAAATACAAAAAAAACCCAAAAAATATATCCAAATCCAAACCCAACCCGAATAAATAAACGAATATGAAAATCGACCCAAACCCAAACTATTCAGATTCAAATCGGGTCGGATTTGGGTCAAATCCGACCAAATTTCCTGACCTAAGTATACTTGACTTTTTTTATCTATCAGGTCATTGTGACTAATTAAAAAAAAAAATGTCATCTAGAATTGTTTTTTCTCTGATCTCTGTTGCTTGAGAGTCACTCCCTGTGGCATGTGTGAGTCCACAAACTTGTAAATTGATACTTCCAACTTTGTAATCACCTAGCTCGTGGACTCTGTTTTCTTGTCTTTTTTTTTTATAAGCTGGAAGAGACTTTAGTTCTAATCGTCTAATGGAATCATTAATATAATCTCCAATTCTCCATCAATCAGATTTCTAGATAGAAACATCAACGCATTGGAAAATTCACTTGATTTCTACTCAAATTAAATTTGCATATAATAACACATAAGCCATGTTATATTTTCTTGCGTGTAATTCTCCTCATCCCAATGTTTAAAATGAGATTTTTCCGTTTTAAAAGAAAGAGATGAATACAAATAATTTTCTATTTTATTTTTTTTCGAAAAGTGGAGAACCCAGTGTGATTCACACGCGTGTGTGAAGAGAAGAAAGCACTCGGCTTCCTCTAACGCGGCATTGACACGAGGCCACGACTTCTTTTAGTTCTCCCACCATTTCTTACCCAACAAGCTCACGTCTTTTTTCTCATTCTCTCTCTCTCCATAGCACACAAACACACACTTTTTCTTTCTTTCTTTCAATCTTCATCATCTTTCTATACATAATCTTTTATCTCCTTCTATGTTATTAGTTTATTACGATGTTGAGTTCTTGTTTAAAACCACTAGATAGCTGCTTTGGTCAAAATGGAGATGGACTATTATGGGACATGGATTTAAAACGACATGCTTCTGGTGATTACTCAATTGCAGTAGTTCAAGCCAATTCTTCTCTTGAAGATCAAAGTCAAGTTTTTACTTCACCTAATGTTACCTATGTTGGTGTCTATGATGGTCATGGTGGCCCCGAAGCTTCACGCTTTATTAACGATCATTTGTTCCATCATCTTCACAGTAAATACTATTTCTTTTCTCGTTCTTTTATTTTATCTCCAAGACTCCAACTAATTTTAGTCAAGTTCAGATTTTTAATTTTTTTTCTTGTTTTAGAGATGGCTATAGAACAAGGGGGTGTGTCAGTAGATGTTATAAAGAAAGCGTTTGATGCAACTGAGCAAGAATTTGTGAAGTTGGTGAAGAATTCATGGACGGCACATCCTCAAATTGCGTCTGTTGGTTCTTGTTGTTTGGTTGGAGCTATTGCTGGTGATACTTTGTATGTGGCAAATCTTGGCGATTCGAGGGCAGTTCTTGGAAGGAGAGTTTCTGGAGGGAAGAGGAGTCCAGTTGTGGCTGAAAGGTTGTCTACTGACCATAATGTTGCTGTTGAGGAAGTAAGAAAGGAAGTTGAGGCTTTACATCCCGATGATGCGCACGTCGTGGTGTATACTCGAGGCGTTTGGCGGATTAAGGGTATTATTCAGGTATAACTGCTTCCTACTTTGTAGTTGATTGCTTGATAATTGATATGCATATTTTAGCCGATTGGAACGAATTTATCTGATTGACTAGTTCAAAATGCAATTTGAGGTATAGATATTCACATTAGTAGTGGCAGTTATGCATGATTCTCAGTGTTTACTGACTTGATTTTTATGAGGGAGTCTATTGTTTATACTATAATTGCTTTTGCATTACTACTGTATGATCAATTTGTTGCCATCAGTTCATTGGGAGAAATTGTACTTCATCAAATTAAGATGTAACTTATTGAGCTACTCTTGGGTGGAGAGAGTTCAAGTTTTCCTGATATAGATTTAGGCATGTTCTTCTATGGAGTATCAATTTGTTTTCTATTGTTATGCTCTTCATTTCAATATATTTTTTCCTTGCTGTAGTTTTACTTTATGTCCATGGCTGTTATAATTTTCTGATTTGACATTCTACTTATTGTAATACCTTTATAGCAGAGGACTTCGACTTTAAGGGGTGGCAGAATTCGATTCGATCTTGTGGTTCACATTTAAGTTCTAGTTGATATTGAACTATGTCTAATATTATTGGAATAGATGATTGCTTTGTGCTTTATATGACTTTCTCCTAAATTTCAGCTTTTCCCAGTCTCTATAAGATATCACTAGTAACTTTTGCCCACTTAGCTGCTGCTAACCAGTATATCACCATGCTACTTTGCTACCTGCGTATGCTTACAAGTAACATTATTCATAAATAATTTTCCTGACTCTGTTATAAAGATGAAGTTTGGAAAATTGTTTTATGGCGACCTGAAGCGTAACTAGAAAGCAAGTTTGGATAATACTTGCTTAGGGTTGAAGTAAAGATTTTGTAAAGAAGGAATGTTATATCCTTATCGCGTTTGGAAGTCTTTTGTAACTAATCAAAAGCAAAAACGAAGGGCAAAATATTCTTTTGAGCAATGACTTGTATTACAAAATAGTTTCTTGGTTCTCATTATGTCTGTAGACAAGCATAAACACATCTTTGCTTTTATCGATGCCCTTTTATTTTGTTAACTGTTGGCTGAAAAGAATTCTCTGATCTTCTCTTATCCTTAGAAGTTGTGAGTCAATCATCAAACACTTGTTCCAGTTACTTTCTCCTTTGTGTATCATCATACTTTTCAGGAGTCACATGTTAGCCTCTTTACTTGAGGATCAAATAAAATGAAAGGTTCATGAGATGTACATGTAGACTTTTTGATTACATGTACACATCTGCCTTCGTAAGTTCTCAAGTCATATTATATTCTTGACTTGATTGATACCAAGCATAAGGAAAACACATAAAATTTATTGATTTGATTGATTCTAGATGCTTGCTCTTTCTATCTGTGTTTTCCGTGTTAAAGTGAGCTGATACGGTGTACTGTAATTTTATGTGGTGAAGATTTCATGACTTTTTGATATCCAGTATGACTTTACATAATGTATATCAAGTGAATATATCACTATCGATCATTGTCTATTTGCGTATCCATACTTTAAAGTCATGTGTCCTGCACCTCTTTTTTAACATTTGATTCTCTCTTTAGGTATCAAGATCAATCGGCGATGTCTATCTGAAGAAACCTGAGTTCCACAGAGATCCTCTTTTCCAGCAGTTTGGATCTCCAGTTCCTTTGAAGCGAGCTGTGATGACAGCAGAACCCTCTGTCAAGATAAGAAAATTAATGCCACAAGACTTGTTTTTGATATTTGCATCCGATGGCCTTTGGGAGCAACTGAGTGACGATGCAGCTGTAGACATTGTCTTCAAAAACCCAAGAGCTGTAAGTCCCTCTAAAACTAGTTGGTCATCCTCTCCTCTAAATTCCAAATCCTCTTTATTATGGATTAAAATCACATTATGAGCCAATATTGACATACAAATGATGTGCCCAGGGTATAGCAAAGCGATTGGTGAGAGCTGCCCTTCAGGAGGCAGCAAAGAAGAGGGAGATGAGATATGATGATATAAAAAAGATCGAGAAAGGGATTAGGCGCCACTTTCATGATGACATCACAGTGATTGTGATCTATCTCGATCACCACCAAGGCATTCCACATGGTAGATCCAAGGACCATAAAAGTGCTGATTGCATTAGTGCCCCCCTTGACATTTTTTCTCTAAATATGGATGAAGCAGAAAATCCGCTCCACCCTGTTCCATGAATATACTTGCCCACTGGAAGGGCACATACTGACTGCCTTGTGAATAAGATTAATAAACACACTATACAAGTATATTAATTGTGGAATTGTATTCCAGTAAGAATTAGGAGAAGATGGTGTACATAATCGAGTTGCCGAAAGATCCTCAAGAGAGTGATAGATTTCAAGCTGATGTATTGTCGTGCTCATCACATTTTCTGTCATTTTTGCTGCTGATGTTAAACAGTTTATTTCCTTTCTATGGATAGCTAGGATGGATGAGATGTTAGTAAGCGGAAGGTTTGATGGACTCTTCATCTCTGAAGATGGGAGCAGCATTTTGGGATTTATTTTTCATTTTTATTTCTTGTACCACTTTATAATCTTGACTTCATAGAAATGTACTTCACTCTCATTTAGAGAAGCTTGACTGCATGACAGTCAAACTCGAACGTTGTTTACTTTTCGTTATTGATGGAATGTGTTGTTTACAAGCAACAAGTATAGGAAGATGGAATCAGGGGTCCTGGTGTGTGCCAGCAAAACTTTGAGGCATTCTGGCATGACTGGAGAACTTAGTAGCCCTTTCCAGCTTAAAGTGACATATTACTTTGAGGACGGAACGTGGGCTCTTCGTCCCTCACAATTGAGAATGTGCAGATGAGTAGGAAACTTTCTACTGTAGTAATGTGAGTCTGTGACAAATACACTCGCCTAGCCAAGAGTATTCGAAACATAACGCACTTAGATTTCTTTTTTCTCTACCAAATTAGGTCTTTTTACGTGACTGGCTAACCGCCCAAACGCCATCTAATGATCTAAATAGAATACAGACGTGTCAGATTTATGTAACAGGAGTATCCTATGCTAAGTTTGAATCAGATTTATGTAACAGGAGTATCCTATGCTAAGTTTGAACTTCATCCATCTTTTTATCCGTCTGTTTGTAGTTAATTTCATAGTACAAAATATCAGGATATGGGTATTTATCGATATTCAATTTCTGGATATATATCGTGGATATATCTCTCTCTTTGGGGATATTTGATATTGTTTTACATACAAATATCATGGATATATCCAAAATATCAAAAAATATCGTAGATATTGTAGATATTTTTAATATATTATGATACATTATTTATATTTATTTGAAATATAATGGTAAATATTAAATAAAATTATTATATACACAAAATATCTTCAAATATCGCAAAATATATCTAAATATCGCAAATATCGCAAATATTGTTAAAATATCACTGATATTTGCAGTCGTATATATCTCTGAATATCATGATATTTATATATATTTTTTTGAAATATAAATAGATATCCCCAAATATCGGGATATATCGGGATATTTTGTACTATGGTTAATTTGATAGCTTTGTCCAAACTCAAAACTACTAAACTGAAATAGTTTTTTTTTTTTTGCTGGTATACAAAACTGAAATGTGCTTACAATTACCTGTGGTTTTTAAGCTACACAAATACAGTAATGCGAATCTGCTAAAGATTTTGAAACCATTATTTTAACTAGAAAGTAGGAAGTCGAGCTTTAATATACTTTAAGCTATATTTATTCTTCTTTTCACAGAAATCTGTTTCCAACAAAAAAAGACGCTTAATCGTATCCAATGTACGGCAGCTATATAGACTAACAAAACAAGTGTAGCCGCCACCGCTTAAATGCCCATATCTGTAACCCGATTACCACAATCAAAACATCCGGAGTCATCAGGTGACATCATACATTCTTCCAACACACGTCTTTGTCGATTGAAGTGATATTTTGGACATCTTTACCAAAAAAAAAGGGTGCTTTACCAAAAAAAAAAAAAAAAAAAAAAAAAAAAAAAAAGTGATATTTTATTTGGACTTGAGATCTCTATTGAGTTCTGTAACCGTGTTATCTCGCATTGATCCGAATCCGAAATGAGTGTGTGCGTCGAGATACGAAATATGTGTGTGGTACATAGATGAATCTTTGTACCCGATTATAGAGGAACCGGTCTCTTTGGACATTCACCGTTACCATTAGTTTGTGGGTCCTGCTATTGCTATTGCCTAGACAACACTCTGGTTGACTTATTTCATCGATCTTAGCTATTACACCATATAAAATCATGTGTACGTCTAGAAATGACTTCAAAACAAGGACGGCTAGAGCTATATGTTATATCGTACTGCTTTCTGTGCCACGTGCCGCGTTGAAGCCCACTTACTTTGTTACTTGCAATCAAGTTGGTTGGACAGAGACACGGTTCTGCAGCTGTAGCTGAAAACATTGCTTCCCCATGTGAAGTTCATGCTGAGGCATACCCGTACTTAAAACACTTAACTAAAATCCGTTCAGATATTATCAACTCGTGTGAAATTTATAAACATTTTGATTTTCCAAAATTCTATAGCAACCGAATGTTTTGAACTGAATTTGTGAACACACTGACGTGACACTCATCAGGCAGGGGGTGCCTGTGTATTGGTGAAAGAAATACTGAAAATCAAAGTCTCTCTACATTCGGTTCAAAAGTGTGAGTTGCTGTAGAAATACTCTTTGATTTTAGTCTTATCGGTATTATATATGTCGACTAATTTATAATGACATCAGTTTAGAACGGGCTTACGGGCATGTATCTCATTTTGCAACGTTCCCTAAATGAGAGCACAATTGTAGTAGTTGTGTGCAGTTATTTTAGGATGTGGTGTAATTTTACATAAAAATAGATGTTAAAGAATTAATGTGTTACGGATTTAAGTCTCTGGGTTTTTTGTGAATGACTAGTTTTCTTGCAGAATATGATACAAATTATTAAAGTGGATACAAACAAGATCCCTGTATAAAAATGCATGAGAATATAACCCAACATCTTATCATTATGTATTTTTCAAAAACCATGTGGTGCTCATAGAAACACTTCATCTTCTGCCTTCCTAGAAGTCCACCCCTTCACAACAAAGCCAACCAACTTAAGGAATCAAAGAAGGTTGGTGAGAGTGAGACACTGAGACTAGCTTAGAGAGAGAAAAGTCTAAAGAGGTATGGGCATAGTGGAAGAAGCACACAACCTTAGGGTGTTGGGCACAGGTGAAAAGATAATAGTACTTGCTCATGGTTTTGGCACAGATCAATCAGTGTGGAAACATCTTGTCCCTCATCTTGTCAATGAGTACCGTGTGGTTCTCTTTGATAACATGGGAGCTGGACCTACTAATCCAGACTACTTCGACTTTGAACGATACTCAACACTCGAGGGTTATGCTTATGATCTTCTAGCCATTTTAGAAGAACTTCAAGTTGGTTCTTGCATCTTTGTGGGTCATTCTGTCTCGGCTGTCGTCGGTGTTATCGCTTCCATTAATCGCCCTGATCTCTTCTCCAAACTCGTCTTGATTTCTGCCTCACCTAGGTAAAATTTGTTTCATATTACTTGCAGGCGGTTTTTGTCCTACTTTATTGTCATGGATATATTTTTAAAATTTTGAGAAATAATGGTAATTATTTGCTCATGAATTCATGATAAGAATTTGAAATTTTGTCATACACAGACCAATATTCGAATATACGAGTGAAAATAATTGAGTTCCATAATAATGCTCTCAATGACCCTGGGGATACATACTTACACAGTGTATCAGCTTGCAATAGTACTATGACAAGGAGTTAGTTTCATTTAGGGGACTCAAAATAATCCTCCTAGCCTCCTAGGTGTAGGCATATCTGAAGATGAAATAGAAAAGATGCTTCTTCACTAAGTTGCGCGGCGCAGTTTCTACATACAGTGAGATCTTGATAAACATCAACTCAACTTAACCGCGATACAATGTCTCACAGCAAAAACTGCTTCCTCAAAGTTCAATCTTCATTTTTCCTATTGTGATACAGACTGTTTTTTGTTATTTTGTATTATCTTAGATTACCTTATATGTTCCAAAATGTTCTTGATCTGAAGGTACTTGAACGATGCGGATTACTATGGTGGATTCGAACAAGAGGACCTGGATCAATTATTTGAAGCGATAGGATCAAATTACAAAGCTTGGTGTTCCGGATTTGCCCCATTGGCGGTGGGAGGCGACATGGATTCGGTGGCAGTTCAAGAATTCAGTCGGACCTTGTTCAATATTCGACCCGACATAGCACTAAGTGTAGCACAAACCATATTCCAAAGTGATTTAAGGCATGCATTAGCACTTGTGTCAGTGCCATGCCACATATTGCAAAGTACTAAGGACTTGGCTGTTCCTGTTGTGGTTTCTGAATATTTACATAGACATCTTGGGAGTGAATCAATTGTCGAAGTTATGTCTTCTGATGGTCATTTACCTCAGCTGAGTTCACCAGATATTGTGGTTCCGGTTTTACTTAGGCATATTCGTCACGATATTGAAGCTTAGAATTGTTGTTGTCTCGAAGATGTATGAGATATATATAGTTGGAAGCTATAATAATGTGAAAATGTGCTTTTATTTTCGTGCTGTTTTAATCCGTCTAATTCTCGATTGCTTGATGTGTACTTGTGTGCTATAAAGAATCTCGTGTGGTTTATTGGCTTCCTTCTCAGAGACAGTTCTTCCAAAAAAATTAAGTATTTTCATCCTTGTCTAAATAGGAAGCACCATGAGCAAATACTATGGCCACTTAATCAGTCGTTTATTTTCGCTTGATTATTATTTTTTTCCGGTTGTAAATTTGTAGTGGAAGTAAGATAGCCTTGATAGGAGGTGCACGAAGTTTTCGTGAACCATCTGGAGCGAGAAGCTGTAGTTATTGTAAAGTTGTAAACTCACACGTAATCATCTATCCACATGAATGTGTCTTACTTTCTTCTCCTTACTTCCTTAGTGCCGCATGAATATTTCATTCAACCTAAATCTGAGCCCAACAAAAATTGCCATTTACTGGATTTTATTTAGAGGTGGTATGTGGCCAAAATGTTATTTGATTGGTTTCTTTCGTCTCTCTTTCCCCTCTCCATACCCTTTCAATCTCTCTTTCTCCGTCTCCACTCTCCATGCTCTTCCAATTTTCCGCTCACGCCCCCACTGCTATGTAGTATAGTAGTGTATATATAGGTTTTGTTAAGTTGGGTGGGCTTACTGGCCGAAATACTTGTCCACGAATTAGATATTTATATCTTAATATTAAAGCTCTCACAAGAGGTATTTTTCGAGTTATATTAAAATTCCACGTCATCTCTTATTAAAACGAAAATTTTTCTTCTATTTGAAAAATGGGAATTTCTCATCTATTAAAACAAATTCTAACACTTTTAATTAAAGCGGAAATTTTTCTCCTATTAAAATGAGAATTTCTCCTATATTGAAAATTAAGCGAAAATCTAGCGTATCTAATTAAAACGGGAATCATTCTCCTATTAAAACAGAATCTCTCTCCCAATTGAAAAAACGGGTTTTTAAAACTTAATTTAAAACAATTTGTTAAACAATTAAAACGGGTTAGTGAGTAAAACAATAGTTCCATTTTTTTTTTAAATATAAATGTTTTCAAAAGAGCCGGTGCGTATGCACGACCCTACAAGGGGTATTTTTCGAACTCTATTAAAATTCCACCTCATCTTCTATTAAAACATAAATTTCTCCTATTTGAAAAACGGAAATCTTTTATTACAACGAAAATTATTCCTCTCTTAAAACAAATTATAGCACTTATAATTAAAGTGGTAATCATTTTCTTATTAAAATAGAATATCTCTCCCAATCGAAAAAATGGGATTTTAAAACTTAATTAAAATTTCATTAAAAACAATTTATTAGAAAATTAAAATAGATTAACGACTAAAACGGTAATTCTAATTTTCTAAAAAAAAATATAAATATTTTAAAAAGAGCCTACGCACAGGCCAACAAGCTAGTGTCATAGTAAGGCACCGAAGTAATTTAAAAGGCAAACCTTGCGTACAAACTACAAAAAAGCCATCTCTACAAATCCCGATGCAGATAGCTTAAAATTTACGACGTGTACCCAAAAACCCTTTTAAAATCACAAAACCCTTCCATCTCACTCTCCAAATAGTGTTTTCAAAACGATGAAAGTGTGGTAAATGTCTGCATGCAATTCGATTGCAGAAGCAGTTTGGAAAGATATCAAATCTACTCGTTCAGGTATTTTCACTACTTACTCATTCTTTTCTCCATTTATTTCAATTGTAGTTTCAAAATCTTCACCGTGTGTTTTTTTTTTTACCAGTGACACATGATCAGCTTTCAATGTTAGTTGTTTCTTAAACCCAACTTTACTTATTTTCTCTTTAATTTCACGTCAATTAGAAGGAAAAAAAAAAGATATGTAGAACGTTTTAAAGTGTTGGCTGTTTTTTGTTTATGCAGTTTGCATTTTTTATTTGGGAAGAATTTTGAGCGTGCAACTAGAATAGTTGATCAAAGAGGTGTTAAGAGAATTTCTGGTGAACCCAGTGGTCGTTGCGTTTTTCAGGTACGTTACATAAATCTTAACTTTTGTTTACACCAGTTTTGTTGTTTATTGATATTGATTTTTTATTTGGGTGTGTAAGGTTGTTGGTGAATCTAGAAGGAAAGAGGAGTATTTCTGCTTCGCCGAGCATTATTGTGCTTGCTATTCGTTTTTCTACGATATAGTTAACAGGGGAGAACAGCTTTGTGTAGGTTTTCTGTCTTGAGTGATTTCGTATAACTCAGAAACTGTCTATGTGATTTTTTTTTTTTTATCATGTGGATTTTGATTCAATTTTTCTTTTCTACTTAGTGTAAGCATCAGTTAGCTGCGAGGCTTGCTGCATCTGTTGGAGCTTGTGTGGAAGTGAATGTGTCAGATGAGCAGCTAGCAATACTGCTTTCCAAGCTTTGAAGCCTTAGTCGTAAAAGCTATATTCTGCATTTTTCTGAAAGGTAACTACTAATTGAAACTGAATGTTTTAATTCTGAGGCTCATTATTTTAATTCTGACCAATGGACTTCACTCACTTTGTATATTTCTCTCTTTATTGTGTTTATGAATTCTTTAACATGCGTTTTAAAATGTAATGGCTTGTGTTTCACGCGTAGGATTTAAAATGGACATATATTTAGCTAAGATTGATCTATACTTGGGTGTCGGCAGAATAGTTGGCTTCTCTTTAAGGAGAAGTTAAGTAGCAAAATCTGAGCTTGAGATATTATAAACATTTACCTGTTTTACTACCTCTACCAGTGTAGAATGTTAGACCCAAAAGCACATATGACAGCATTAGGGTCTGTTTCTACCCAAATTGATGTTAGCAATGCCATCTCAATCCCTCTCTTCGTTACTCTTTCATCTGCAGGTACACATCCTTGGACTAAATTTTTGGTATGTAACTGCCACTTTAGGATGCATATCTTTGTCCCGTATTGTAACAGATTGTGCCAACTGATTTGATTTCTCATCTATTTGACTTCATTATAAGAAATCTGGAGCTGTGATCTTCAACTATATGACATATCTTTTACTTTGCCCATCTTATCATGGATTTTACAGATGAAGTATGTGAAACCAATCACCTTGTTTCATGATCTGCTGAAGGCAAATGCATCAGTACAAAGACGGTTACTTGGTCTAGATGTTGGTACTAAATATGTTGGATTTGCTGTTTCAGATAGTGAAAATAAGATTGCATCACCACGAAGGTATTATTGCACCTTTGTTGTGCAAATTTATTTTGTTCTTCAATATCTCTATTGCACTAAAACTCTTACTTTGGTTGTCTTATGTCTATGTCTCTGATGATTCCAGTTTAGCATGCCACATCAACTTTTATATATAGAGAGAGTATGCATATGCATTTGTAAAGTTTGTGGTGTCCAAACAAACCTCATCCGATTTCGTTTCTCCAAACTTTCAAAAGATTTTGGCATAGACATCTCTCTCCACTCCTTTGTACACAACTGACAATTCGTATTTATCAAAATTCCAATAAGAAGTAGCAAAACAATATTGTAGCACATTGGCATATGCAAATCAAATGCAAGTATGCAATTAATTATCTGTCGACTTTTAACAATGTTGCAGCGTACTGGTTCGTAAGAAAACAACTATTGATCTGATGGCCAAAGACATACAAACACTGGTAATTTTGCTGCTCCTATGTAATCAATGTTTTCCTCTTTGCTTCTTTTACAGTTGAAAGTTAGTGAGTTGGTAACGATATTAGTGAGCATCCTGTATTCCTTGCAACTAACTCTTGGATAACGTAGTCCCACAGTCTAAAATCATGAGGAGTAGGTGGTTAGTTCATATGATTTACTTGAGCATTTTGTTGTAAGCTTCAAAAATTTGAAACAATATTTAGACCGTGAATTCATACTAGGAGAAGCATGTGCTTTCAAATAATGTACTGTGTGATATGGTTCTTTCCAGTTGGCTTGTCATTCATGATTTTAGGCAGCAAAACTAACAGGTTGAATAATTAGGTGTGTATTAATAGAATAAAAATTTTCAAAAACATTAAGCATGCGCGGTAGACTGAAACCCAACCATATATATGAAGGAATTATTTTCTCCGTTGGAGGTTTCTGCTTATTTATTTATTTTTATTACTAATACTAATTTTCTTCTTGTTGGATGCGGTTCAATGAATTGCAGGACTTCAAACGCATAGTTAAAAAGTTCTCTTGAATTTAGTGTCTGATAGAAAGTTTACTCCTATACTTTCTTTTGCTATGCAGATTTCTGAAAATTCTATCGACGGATTGGTCATTGGCTGTTCTTATGAAAGACACCGTTCCAGCTTAGATGTGCGTATTCAGTCAATGAATTTTCAAACTTTTATTCGTCAAAAACCAGATTCCCAAATTTGTTCTCTCAATCTTGTGCTTCATTACAACCTCTTACATTTTTTGTATTAGGCTGGACAAGTGAAACTATTTGTTGAGGCACTCCGCAAAACTGGAAAACTTGAAGGTTTAAGATATACATACTGGGATGAGCGCTTTACATCCAAGGTGAGTTCTTATTAACTCCCAAATTTAACTGGAATATAACTTGTGAAACTTATTGGACCGCAAAAAATAATTTTTAATGGTATATCATATATGCATGAATGTTAGTTGTATTGGCAATTTGGCAGAAAATATATGATGGAGTCGGACCTATAGTTGAACTAACTCCACATTTTCAGTTCGAGTGATTGTTGTGAGATGATTGCATAGATCGCATGGTCTTAGATCATCCATATAATTCAATTTGAAAGTAGATACTTATTCGATTGACCACTTTGCATGTGCTTTCTGGTATGACTTTACACCCGTGGGAGTGGATTGAGGCATTTAACTGAGTGTATTTTGGCTTGGACTGCATGTTGTCATGAACCAGCCTGGACCTGGTTGTATATTTGAATCGATCTGCTACAAGTTGGACATGCACATAGTTTTATTATTGCGTCAGACTTTCAAGTAATTTAAGTATGCTGAGTTGGCTTTGCATTGGACAAAATGCATTCGGTATCTTATTGCCTTCCCTAAAAGGGCGTGATTATAAAAGCAACTTTGGAAAGTGTGGACCAGCAAACTACTTGGTAGTCTTACAAACATATCCTCAACATTTTCACAAATTTTGTTTGTTAATAATTGTGAGGTTGAGATTGTTATTCTGATTGCAACTATTTTCAGTCTGTTGAAGGATTGTTGAAGCATTTGCATCTGGACCCTGTAACATCCAAGACAATCCTTGACAAATTTGCCGCCGTTGGTATACTCCAGGTACAAAGCATGCATCTTATCAGATTGGTAACACATATCTCTGCTATTTTAATTTTTTCAAGTATTTTGCAGGAGTACTTGGATTATATGCAAAGGGAATTCAGATCTGTATAAATCCTGACATTATGCTTGTGTGGAAATGATGATATAGACTGAATAGATTTCCAGAGTACTTATTTTGAGAGGGAGAGAAGGAAACATGATAAGAATAGTTTATATCGTGATGTTGTCATGTTGTTGATTGTCCAAACTTTTAGTTGGAATATTCTTATTGCAATATCGCATCAAGTTGAAGGAATTTGCTGGACGAACCAACTAAAGCGGCTTAAGCATTAAATAATACATTGCTCTGTCATAAAATCTAGTTGGAGTGGCTCCTCAGTAATTGGATATCAAATATGATCAGAGGGTAACATAAGAAAAAATTGGTTCTAAGTAATGTCACAGCTTATATTACTTTATCAGCTGCAGTTTATTTCGAAGCATATCCTAATGTGTTATAGATATTACTAGATCCGATCATTGCAGAACTAGAATGACTAGAATGCACGGTCTCTCTTACGTTCCCGTTTCACTTTAACAATCGGCGAGAGTCTAATCTAATACTTGATATCGGTTGCTTTTGTCAACAACCTGTATCCAAGGTAGAAACCAGCTACCAGGAAGGGTACAAAGAACTCTAAAAATTCCGAGTATTTTGGCACCACATCTTCCTTGATGACAAATGCAGTCATTTCCTTGCCCCGAGTTTCCTCATGAGTTACTTCCTCTGCCTCCCCTTCAAACCTGAAGTCTTCAAGGATCCCAACTTGGTATTTAAGCAGCATTCCTTGAGCAGCTTTGCTATGACCAATGATCTCAAAATCCTTCGTTGCATCTTTTCCTGCGGATTCTAATAATACCTCCGATCCTCCGGGGTGTTCCTCCAAGAATTTTGTCACGTCCAAAACCTGCATGTAAACTGCATCAAGACTAAGGAATAACAAACTTTTTAAAAAATCTGATCGTTGTAGAGGATTAGAGCTACCCTTCCATTGATGACGAACCAGCAGTTTTTGTTGGATTTGTGTTGAGCAACCTGAGAAAGAGTGAAGACCCTTTGGGATGTCATTGTTTTTTCTTCTGTTTTCCTTGATGGAAAAAAAATGCTCAGGAGATGGACATTTGTAGATGATTAAGAGTTCGGAGGGTTAGGACATGCATTGAAAAGAATTGAAAGTTAGGTAAACGTCAGATTAATGTGGTTGTTACTTCAAACAGTTCAAAGTATAAGCACCACCAACCACAGTAGGAGAAGATTCTCTCCTTTGTGCTGAACCAGTTTTTCATGGAAATTTTTAATATATGATGAAAATGAAGTAAAGGTACAAGAACAGAAATTAAAGGTATATGATTATATACTAATTTTACAACTCCTTAACTAGTCAGAAGGTTGTTGAGTTGTTTGCAAATCACGTGCCAGGAGAAATTTCAATGCAGCCTGGAATTTAGACACTTGATGAACTGAAATTCACATCACCACTTCCCACCAAATTTTGGTGAAATATGTGACAACAGAGAGGAACATCATGATATTTGTCTGAGAACATATTAACTGTGTGCAATACAACTAGGGCTGTCAATGGGCCATACTCCGGCTTGAGCCGGTTATTTTTAAGAATCTACTAAATTTGTAACTACGATAAGATAGGTTTGATGGATTTAGAATTTAAATGTTGTCCTCAGATAAGACTAGATATCTTCAAGCTCCATTTAAGACTTCGGCTCGTTTAACTATTTGAGCCGAGGCGAGCCTAGGGAGCCAGCTCAATAAATTAGTTGTGATACATTTTGCACAAGCCCACTCAAAATAGTCCATTACCCAAGAGTCTAAGTTCGAGACCCAAGATATAAAATGGCAGTTTCTTTTTCTAGGTTTCCAAGAGCCTCCAAATAACATAAAAGATGAGGAACAATTGGGCAGAAACCAATGCCAACTTTGGCATTTTGTCCGACGCTGCATAACCCAGCAGCAAAGGAGGGATCAATGCACTGGAAACTTAAGGGCATATTTTAAGCTAGCAGAAGATTGCGGCTGCACATCTCTGACTCTAAGAGGGAAGCAAACTTTTCAGCTGACTTGGCAGCTAATAAACATGCTTCTAGACTTGATGAGTTTGACTTTCTCTTGTAATCCGAGGCTCGCTATGGTACCTACTTGAATGGCCTGCCACTGAAAAAGTTCATAACTTGTAAGGTTTTATTTTTTTTAGTTTTTAAATAAATACTATTAAATTTGTAACTATATGTCTTCAAATTTAGTATACAAACTAAAATATTTTATGAGGCTTTCTCATGGATTAGTGTTGGAGGTAGTGCCACATATAAGACTTCTGGGTTTTTGAGTCTTAATACACTCTATTTCTTGGGTTTTTAGTTTGCTAATTTGCAGTTTTAAATCCAAGCATTGAGAAATAATAAAAAAAATATCCTATTTCCACTCAACTTTATTGGACCTCGGCTAAATGTCCGAAAACTAAAACATGGATACCGTGATTTTAGTTTTACTTTCTTTTAAATGTAAATATAATTTAAATGGCGGGCTTGGGCTTTTGGGGACATAGCCAAACCAACTGAGCCGATGTTTAAGTCATGGCCCGTTGACAGCCCTAAAAAGTAAAAACAACTGTGCCATATATATAGACTTGGACTGATTAACAATAAAAGGGCTTTATGGTTAGTGGGCCGGACGGGCCCGATGAAAACTCGCGGTCTTAATGAGGAAGCAGAAACCTTTTGAAAACCCTCGATTGAGGAATGAGGAATCATCTCAACTCTTTCGATCTTAGCTGAATTCCATCTTAATCCGACTCTTCTTCAAGCCTACATTTTGTCCAAGGTATGTTTCTTTTTTCAGTTGAATTTTTTTTTTTTCTGTTTTTGTTAATTTGGATGAAACCTAGATAGAGATTTTATCTATAATCTCTAGTGGTTCAACAGTCAATCAGCATCAACAATATTACAGCAAAGTCTTGTGCAAATTTACTGATTAACTTCAACCTGTTACGGTCAATTTCGTAGTTCAATTTCCTTTCTGCGGGTGGAGTTATGTTGAGTGTGCATTGGTCACGCAATGGTGGAAAAAATGGCCAGTTTCTGTTCAAGTTTCAATATTTATTTGTTTTGAATCTTCCTATTCTGTCTTGTTCTCACATTCTACACTCTTCAGTCTATTCTCTACATCTTCCATAATGGAATCACAAGACACATCCCAATCAACAAAAGGAGGAACTAGAACGAGAGGTCCTAGTTTCAATTATAAGGAGGACAAAGCTCTTACACAAGCTTGGTTGCATGTTGGAGATGATGGAGTTGTCTGGGATGAGCAAGCCGGTAATTCCTTTTGGGGTCGTGTTCTTGGACACTTCCATATATTTTTGGGTAACACTACCGATCGAAATGCAAAGGGGTTGTCGGTTCGTTGGAGTTTCCTCCAAGGGAACATCCAAAGCTTTCATGCCATTCTTTCTAAACTTGAGGAACACCCTCCAAGTGGTGTTTCACATGGAAACATTGTAAGTTATGTTCTCAAATATGAATATTCTTGAAAACAATGTGTAGTTTTGTTATGTCATTAAATATGTATTTTTTCCCCCTATAATGCAGGTTGAATTAGCAAGGCAAGCCTTTTTTGTCAATCAAAAGACTATTTGGAAATGGCAAGAGTGTTATGATCTTGTCAAGGATAACCTCAAGTGGAAGAGAGCGCAAATGAGGAATGAAGTCAGTGCAAAAAGAGCAAAGAAGAAAGCCAAGTCAGTGGATGGAGAGGGTGGTCTGTTTGACCTCACAATGCTAGACACACAAGGAGAGGGAGATTCGTCTACCCCAGCAACGGTACACACACCAGGAGAGGGAGGATCTGTTCCTTTCAACACCGATTATGATCCTACGCAAACGGAAGGATTCATGGATCGTCCAATTGGAAAGAAGCAAGAAAGAGAAAGGAGAACAAAAGAAAAAGATCACATGCATGCCCAATTGGAAAAATCAATCGAAGCAATTAACGAGTTTGTTGCTTCTTTTCAGCAATACATGTCTGAAAAGAAAGAGTTGGAACTTAAAAAGTTGGAAATTAAAAGAGAGGTAGAATTAGAAAAAATAAAGTTGAAGAGAGATCAACTCCGTCAACGAGAGGAGGATATTGAGACCAGAATCATTGCCATGAAGTTGGATGGACTAGGTGAAGACCAACGCAGATGCATAGAAATCAAGCGAGCGAAGATTATGCATAAATGGGCTACAGAAGGGAAGAGTAGGGGAAGTAATGCTAGGGAAAATGGTGCTACTTAAGCAATTGTCAAAGTTTTGGTTAAGAACTGATGATAAGATAACGATTATGAAGACCAAGATGGGCAGCATAACTGTTGATGCTTTTAGTATTAACAAATGTATTAGGATATCGAATTTGATGTTTCCATTTGTCAGAGAATTATAGAACCAGCCAAGTGAAAACTGCTGACTTGCCTACATAGAGTAAGTAGTTCACTTGTAAATACTAAATACCCTCAATTTTAGTTTTCCTATTTTTTCTCTGTTATTATTTTTATTATATTATATTATATTATTTATTTATTGATATTGTTTTGTTTTTTGTTTTTTTGATAATTTTTTAATAATAATTAATTAAAGAGGGTTGAATAAAGGATCTTCCTGTATAGCTTTTGAGTAGTCCTGTACTGCGGTTAGGGGTGCAAGTGGATATCCAAATATTCAAATCTGATTTGTATTCGAAAAATCAGATATTATCCAAAAATTTATATTCGGATTCGGATAATTTTTTTATGTCCAAAATGGTTTCAGATATGGATTCGGATATTGACATATCTGCATCCGATAATATCCGATCTAATTTAAAAAATTAATAGTTATTATATATATTTAATTTATTTTTATTGAATAAAATATTATATAAAATTATAAACTAATAATATAAAATTATAATAACAAAATAATAATAATAAATGACAAATATATATATATATATATATTAGTTTTTATAGTGATAAAATGAATTATTCAAAGCAAATAAAATTTTAATTAATTTTAATTTTCGGATCAGATATTATCAAATATCCGAAATTGGATTCGGATAAAATATTTAATATCCATCGGATTCGGATATTGCCCGAACCTATCCGTTTGCACCTCTAATTGCGGTAATGCTAATGTCACAAACGAGAGATATGGTCTTCTTCCTTTGTAACAAACCTGGTTTGTTTGGTCTGGCTAATTATTGCTGACTGTTGAAGAATACAAAATTTGAGATGGATTTGAGACATGATTACATGAATACGCTGAATACGCTGATCAATCTTGTAAGTTGTAATAACTGATTGAATAAGTTAATATTGGTTTTTAGATTTGATAAATTTCCAACGTTTTGAAAGAGATCATGCCACCAAGTTTAACGCGATAAATAACTATGAGCTTTTATCCCCGTTGCCTGATAGCCCATAGTTACCTTCCCAATCTCAAACCATCATTTATATGAGTCCGAATTTGTGGACAGACTTGTCCACAATAGATTTCTATTGATTAAATCCATTTTCAGTTAGTTTAACAGTGTTTTTGGCTGTAATACAGTTTTTTTGGGCAGCCACTCCACCAATCAGAAGCTGAGGTCTTGTGGATAGCAAACAGTTACTTGTCCACAAACTTATTCTGTTAAAATATAAAGCCCCTTTTTACACAGGAGGACTTCACTTTAACCTCTCGAGTCTCTAGTTGCACTGCTGAAAAGTATCGGAAGCATCCAAAATATATGTATATATCAGTTGATGAGAAGTTGAAACTTGAAAATAACAAAAATATGTCGATATTCGATAGTTATAGGGCGTGGTATTGGCACTTCTTTAGTAAAAAGTAAAACAATAATGGTTGTTCTTTATATGTCTTTTTACACCCCATATGTCTATAGTCTTACGGCATCAGGTTCCGCGAGATCCTATATCCCACGATAGCTAGTTGTCGCGAGATTGCACAATCTATGGTATCCACGGCAGGGAGTTGCCGTGGAACATTTTTTTTTTTTTTTTTTATTTCAAATTTTACATTTTGCGTATTGAACACACACAATATATGAATATCTCATTTTCTTTTTAAAACTTAAAAAAATATACAATCGAGACATAATTTTGTTATATCGCGGAAAATGTTTTCATATGATATAAGAAAATTTTGTGATAAATAAAATTAATGAAGAAGAGTTTTGATAATTAACACAAGCAAATTCTCCATTTTAGGTAATACAACCATCTCACGGCAACTTTTTACTGCCCAACTTGTTGGACTTGTGTTTTTGGGTAAGCAATTATTTGTTTCTTCGTTTTAAACATTTTTTATGTTTGGTGTGACCAAGACACTAATGGATTTGTTTGTGAGAATGCTTGCAACTGTTTCTCAATTTGATGTCATTCAAGGGATCAAGGTCACTGTTGGGTATAATTTTTTTAATTTATCGTATGTCATCCAACCCTATCATTCACAAGTAATTTAATCCAGAATTGCATCTACTATTTCTGTTGGGCGCTAATGTCTTTGTTATTGGTATTTACATGGTCCATTCACTATGAATACGTCCAATTAGGCTTGATGTGGAGATGGAGGTATGACAAAAGTGGAATATCTCCTTTATCTCTCTCTTCCTACTGTTTTTTGTTTTTTTTATTAGTGTGCTTGACATGCTCTTCTTACGAACATACAGGCCCTTTTCTCATTGGAGTGATGTTCAGAACATGGAATATATACCTTAGAGATTGTGGGAATGAGGAACTCGTAGTGTTTCGTTATAGGGATTTGATATGCTTTTGGTAAAATCTTATTAGTTTTTTGAATAAATGTGAACATTTTATCTTGGTGTTCAAGCAAACAAGGTTGAGTGGAAGGTGTGATCAAGTATAAAAGAAACAATCCATCATTACTATACATAAATTATTGCTTTGTTCTGGTATGGTAGATTGATCACTCTCTCGCTATAGGACTGTTTTCCTACTTTTAACGATATTCTGCCATTGTCTCTCATACCTAATTAAGTAATTAATTTAGGACTTATAATGTTTGAAGAGCTGACGTTTTGGGTTATTTTGCAGAAATGGAGCAAAGGCACATGAAGGAGAAGTTGAGTAAGATCAAGACAGTAATGACAAATGTCTCCAGTTACGTGTAGTTCAATTTGTTTGGTTTCAAGTACCTTTATAATCTATATTTGGTGCAAGTCTATTTGTCAGTGTGTTTTCTCTATGGATTCATAAGCTCAAAATGGTAAGAGCGCTCTTAATTGAGAGGTTGATGGTTCAACTCCATTTGGATCCAATTACAAAAGGAAAATATGGTATGTTGTTCACAAATGAAAATGCCTCTGTTTAATACCATAAACAAAAGAAAATCAATTGTAGCCAAAAACATCTGGTCTGTTTTACTAAATAACAAAGCAAGACTTTTAATAAGTTACTACTTTTGGTCCCAAGTACATAAATTAGTGGCATAGGATAGTGTAGATAATGGAAATATGAGCACTGTTGTCGGCATTGATGCATGTCTTGGCTGTTTTTCTTTTTCGCAGGGGTACCTGGGTTAAAGTAAGGAAGTCAAAGTTGGATAAATTGTCAGAGTGGGGTGTGTTTGAAGATGGTGATAAACTGATAGAATGTTTCAAACCTGCACAACTTATAAAAGAGAGACATGAATTTAGATGAACTGTTGATGCTGGTGGCACGATCAAAACAATTTATCTGGTGATGGTCTAACTTGTATGCTCAATTCAACTTGTTTTCGAAATTTTTGTTGGAATTTTTTTTATACTTGCATAAACATGTTGTTCCATAGAAAAAAATAGCGCAGGCATATGGAATCTGGTTGGCATGAGTACTTCGTGGCCGTTTGGCTGATTTGTTGAACCACTGTGAGAACAAAGAATGGTCTTGCTTTATAATGGGCTCAGGCATCTCGTCTCACTTTTCTTGCACCTTTGGCGTGGTCATTCACCAGGTTCTGTATATACCTTTTTTTAAAAAAAATACCTATCTTTCTTTCTAAGTTAGCTAGATATGATTAACAGTGTAATGTTTCTCTCCTCCGAAATTTATAATTTGATTTTAGTCGTGAGCAATCCTCAGTATTTAACCTAGGAATGTGATCTATTAGGCTGTTTGCCTAGTCTGAAACATCTGCTTTATGATTTGAATCCTACCAAAAATCAAGTCCCAAATCATTCCATTCTTACTAAGAAGTTACCCCAATCTGCAAGAGCTTCGTATATCTGTCCTGGTACAACAATTAGAACTTTAAGCATTTTTTGTTGCAATACATGAATTTCTTCTATATGTTTTAAATTTAAGTCCTATTCAATTCACAAGCACTATGTTCATTAGATACACTGTGAGCGTGATTATACTTTCAGCATGGAAGAGCATTATTGTCAAGCACAAGAGTTCTGCAACGTTTGCATATATCAAAGCAACTTAAAAATGTTGCAATTTAGTCCTTTGAAGGAAGCTAGAGTGAAATTGACTTTGTGAGGTTTTTGGTTGAGAATGCCAACATGGAGAATGTATCATCCTCTCACAACCGAATCAAACTGATGCAGAAGATTGAACGAGTAGTAGTGAGAAGATACAGATGTTTACTATAGGTTCTCCCTATGCAGCCATATCAGTTTTTGGAACAAATTCAGGTTATTATGAATATTACTCTCATAGCTTTTGTTTCTTATGGATGTCTTTTGAACTTTGCTCAACTTTTATGATTAAAATTCATGGTCGACTTTTATATCTTAAACAGAACTCTTAACTACTACACTGATTTTAGTGTTGAGTTTGTGGATGTGTTGTAGGAGATGCTGATGGGGAAATTAGATAGGCTATGCTAGAAGAAACTGGAAGTTCAATTTTGTGTATAGGATGTAGAAGATATTTTCTGCGAGGAACATTATTTTCTCCTTTGAGATCCGAAGTTGATGCTCTGGTTTTGAAGTGTTAGAAATCTATCTTGTTGGATCTTGGTACTTAATTCTTTATTGATTGTAATGGGGGAAATTTGATATGCTATGCTAGAAGAAACTGGAAGTTCAATTTTGTGTATAGGGAGTGGAAGATATTTTCTGTGAGGAATGTTACTTTCTGCTTTGAGTTCTGAAGTTGATGCTCTGGTTTTAAGGTGTTAGAAATGTATCTTGTTGATCTTGGTACTTAATTCTTTATCGATTGTGATGTAGAATTGTCTCCTGAGAGCTTGCAGTTTCTTGGTAATGTTGGCAACTGGCAAGATTCTTCTGACAAGCTTTATCTGCAACTGTCCTCAAGCCTGGTATCTTTTACAGCTAGGTTTCAAATTTGTATATGCTTTGATTAGTTTTTCGTTTCTAGTTCATAGTTTCTTATTCCCGAGGCAAGTCTCGTGCCTTGTTTCTTTACAAGGCAGGCAATTTGTATATGCACTTGCTAATTTTCATTCCTAGCTCAAAATGTCAGAGTCCTGCTGTGAGGTATTTGAGTATTTCTACTATTGCCTCGTGCCTGGTTTTTTACAGTCCCAGTTTTGAATTTATGTATGCAATGTTTGAGTCTTGCTGTTTGACTATCATTCGTTTGTTTTTGTGATATTTTCCCAGTGAGCAAAGCTACTGCAGATAGTCACATTAAATTCAAAACGTAGGAGGCTTTCAGCCTGAAGACCTTAGCTATTACTCTTTGAAGGCACACCTCCATTCCTCCAATACATAGGATATATTGCAATAGGAATCGTTTCAACAAGGCAGTTTTTCAATCTTCTTCTCTATGCTATTATGCACGAATGGAAATTGTAGTTTACCTCCATTGTACACTTCCTCCTCTAACGAAGTAGTCTTTGGTTTTGACCAGCTTGACTTGCTGAGTTTTGCCCTGTGTGATGCTAACTAGTAGTTTTTAACCAGACGACAAGAGAAAATGCGGGGCCATGGTCAAATATTCTGATTTTTGTTTTCCACTAAACACAAAGAACAACAAGAGGTCGTCAGTTCAGTAGTTTGATAGTTTCCCCATGCCGTTGGGATTACGCAATCATATATTTTTCAATGAACTTACTAGTCTTTTACATGTGAATGTGTACATGGTAATCACGATTCGTTGTTTTCATTGGCAAGCAGAGAATTTGATCTAATTATTTAAACTCGCATCATGTTCTTTCAGGTTGAGGGAAATCCATGCAGTCGCCATGTGTAATATTCAACTCACTGTTCAATTTGATTATGTGTTTTGGTTTCATGTTCAGTTGATGTCATTATTTCTCTACTTGGGTTATAGTTTCTCTGCAGGTTTGGTGTTGTTGGCAGTTTGAAGTTATTTTAACTTGTAGAAAAATTATGACTAGTATAGCTGATCTTGACAGTTGAAGTATGATATATGCACTAGCGATGGTTCAAGGAATCAAGGCGGACAATTGGATATAGTCAACTATGTCGATCACATTCAAAGTTTCCGGCTATAGGACTGTGGTCCTACTTATCAACAGAGGTTCTTGATATTCTGCCATTATTTCTTTCATGCGTATTTATGTTAGGACTTTGTACCGTTTGAAGAGATGATGTTTTTTATTTTGCAGAAATGGAGCAAAAGAGGAGGCGAGTAAGAAGAAGGCAGTTATGACAAAAGTCCCCCGTTGATGGTTCCAAGTACTTTTACACATTTGATGCAAATCTGTTTTCAATGTGTTTTCTCTAATGGATTCATAAGCTCAAAATGGTAAGAGCCCTCTTAATTGAGAGGTTGATGGTTCAACTCCATTTTGATCCAATTAGGAAAAGAAAAAACTTGGTATATTCACAAATAAAATAACCTCTCTTTAATGCCATAGAAGGAAGAAAATCAATTATAGCCAACAATAACTTTGTTGTTTTACAAAAGAAAAAAAGAAAAAAGAAAAGAAGATTTCTAATAAGTTCCTACTTTTGACCCCAAATATAGAAATGGTGTGAGAGAATGTAAATGGTAGAAATATGAGCACCATTGTGGGCATTGATGCATGTCTGTTTTTTTTTTTTTTTTTTTTTTTTCGCAGGGATACCTGGATTGTATAGTAAGGAACTCAAAGTTAGATAATTTGTCAGGAATGAGGCAATACGAAGACGGCTATAGACTGATAAAACATTTCTAGCATATACAAATTAAAACGGAGACTTGAATTCAGATTAACTGTTGATGTTGGTGGCACGTTCAAAACAGTTTATCTAGTGATGATTTTCTAACTTGTAAAGTTATTCAATTTGTTTTCCAACTAACAGCTTTTAGTTGAATTATGTTTTTTAGACTTGCAGTCCCAACCTAATAACAGGATTATTAACAACACAAGCATTTGGAAATATAGAATCTGTTTTTTCATGCACCTTTTGGCATTGATTGAAGTGGCCAGTCTATACCAAGGTATTCTTTTCGAGCTAGCTAGAATGCCTAGATGATTAACACCGCTGAAATTAATGTCACGGTCACCAAGTGGAATATTTCAGTAAAACAAAAATGGGCCGGATTCCAGGATTGAAAAAAATATCCGGCCTACAGTTTCGAGCCCAATTTAGACGGAAGACGCGTGTAAAAAAGTAGAGGCGGAACTCCGGCGGTCGGGTCGGGTCAGATTGAGGCATAATCCGAACCCAATCAAAATTTCAAATGTTTTAAATTTTCAGCCTAAACTCTAGCCCAACCAGGTCTTTAAATTTTCAGCCCAAACTCGGATTGGTCAAACTAATTCGGATTTTTTCGAATTATAAAAAAAAACACTACAATTGAAAATTTCTAATAAATTCAAAAAGATTTGATTGTTTGAAAGGAAAACTAATCTTGTTGATTCCATCATTCTCTCAAAAATAGAAATTTTTAATCTTATTTTTTACAAAAATAAAATAATTAAAAAATATATATATATATATATACATACGGGCTCGGGTTTTTCAGTTTTTTGATATTCTAATCCGAGTCCAATCTAAAACCGAGTCGGGTTTTGATTTTACAAAACCAAGCCCCAACCACAAATCTACCAACAAAAATCGGGTTTTAGTCGATCTGACTTGGGCTAACCCAACCCACAAAAATGAGATGTAGTTGGTGGGACCCCAATGTGACAATGTCCATCACTTGATCTGTTATCCTCGTTAAGACTTAAGACACACAAGAACCAAAAAAAAGGTCGGATTCTCTCTCACTAAAATAATCACAGCACGCACACCCACGAGGTCACGCCTCCTTTTGTTTTTTTTTCTTCGTTACTTCTTAACCACTTCACTCTCTCCTCATTCTCCTCTTTATGACCAAACCGAGTTGACTCAACCGATCTGGTAACGGAAATGGAGTCAAGCTTTGTATCAGAGAGAATTGAACTTGCCAAGCTTTGTAGCTCTCGTAATTGGTCCAAAGCAATTCGTGTCCTCGATTCTCTTCTCTCTCGTTGTTCCATTACTCAAGACATCTGGTTCGTATTGCCTTATTATTATTTTTATATATATTTTTTTAAATTTCGAATTGATTAATTATATTATTATTTGGTTGCAGTAATCGAGCGTTTTGTTATAGTAAATTAGAGTTACATAAGCATGTGATTAAGGATTGTGACAAGGCAATTCAACTTGACCCGGCTCTTCTTCAAGCCTACATTCTTAAAGGTCTGTTTTTTTCAAACTTTTTCAATCTTTATTAATTACACAAATGTACTTGTTCTGTTTTGATTGTTGATCAAATGTAAATGTAGTCCAGTGATAGAAATTAGTATTCTTGGCAGTGAAATTGAATGTTTGGTTGATAAAATGTACTTTTTTTTGTAGTCCAGGCAGTGCCTTGTCATGTTTGGGAAAGGAGGAGGAAGCTCTTATTGTATGGGAGCAAGGACATGGGTATGCTGTTCGACAATCAACTGATTTGAAACAATTGGTAGAACTGGAGGAGCTACTTGCTCGTGCAAAACAAAATAAACCCATTGTTTCTGAACAACATATTAAAGAGTCCTCAGATCCAATTGTGTCTGTATGTGATTTGGGAACTAAAACACACAGTGTGTCAAATGGGTCTCTTGAAAACGGCAGTAGATCGAGTGGTACTTATCAAGTATCCAGCATTTCTAGTGCGACTTCTGGAGCGATCAGCAAACCAGATGACACATCTGGAGTTATCAGGAAACTAAATGACACATCTGGAGTGATCAGCAAATCAGATGACACATCTGGAGCGATCAGCACACCAAATGACACATCTGGAGTGATCATTAAACCAAATGACACATCTGGAGTGAGCAGCAAACCAAAGGACGTATCTGAATCACACAAGAAGCAAACCACTGCATCTGAAATGGACAAGAAATCAAGTGGTTCATCTGAAATATGCATCAAATCAATTGATGCATCCGCAATTCACATGAAAATAAGCGATGGATCTAAGAGGATTCAGAAGTCTAATGGTATTTCGAAGACCACGTCGATAAGCTTGGATTTTCGATTATCAAGAGGGATAGCGTGGGTAAGTTTTACTTATTTTACTTTCGATATTTTCAATGAATTGTATTTTGCATCCATTCATGGGGAAGTTGTTTATTTTAAAATGAGAAGAATTACTAAAAGTTATGTTACCTGGATACTACAGAGTTATGGCCGGGATATGCCATGAAAATAGCATTTTCACTGAGGAAGTGAAGTGTTCCACCTTGGTATGGCATCCATCTCATGTATCCAGGTAACATAGATGAAAAGTTATGTTCATTTTGATTAATGTTTGGTGTGATGGTTGACTGGCAATTCCGTGACTGTTTGCGGTCTTGGCTGCCTATAAGACGGATGATTTCTATACCAATATGATTTAAACTCTTTTGCAGGTAAATGAAGGGAATTATGCTCAAGCTATTTCTATCTTTGACAAGGTTACATCTTCTACCTTGCTGACTGCGGGTCTCTTGATAATAAGTATCTTCTTCTTGATTCTTTAGTAGTAAACTAGCCCGTAATTCATGTATCATAGTGTGCCTTCGCTACTTCTCTGCGCACTCTTTCTTTCTTGTAAAGAAGGGAGCAACTTTACTCTTTCTGAAATTTGGAATCTTGAATCTTCAGATATTGAAAGACAATCCTACTTATCCAGAGGCATTGATAGGAAGGGGAACCGCTTATGCATTCCAACGAGAACTTAATTCTGCTATTACTGACTTTACGGAGGTTTGTAATCTCTTCATTCACTGTGTGTATAAAAGTGGTTTCTCTTTATTAATGGAGGTGTCTTTATTGCTTATTTATTAGGCTATAAAATCGAATCCATCAGCTGGAGAGGCATGGAAACGGCGAGGGCAGGCTCGGGCAGCTTTAGGAGAATCAGTGGAGGCAAGACTCCTCCATACTACTCTTCGAATTTGTGGTTTAATTAACTACACTGCAATTTTTATATGGTATATAACTATGTAAAGCTATTTCCATCATTTTATATATAACCACAATAATGACACATTTTTTTAAGTTGCTCGTAGATTCTAATACTTGCCAATCTGGCAACAAATCTCACGTTTGACCATTTGCTCTGCTACACCAACTAGGCTCCTTATTTTGTTCAGATAAGATATGTGGCATCTTTGTTTCTCCTTTCCTAAATCAAATTTGTTAACCATAATCATCATCCCAGACAAAGTGGGATCTGTTCATAAAAGTTTATCAAATTCAGCTGCAAGAATACATTTTAAGGCCTTCATCAATAAGAAGTTAACTGGAGTCTCTTTGATCCTTGTAAACTCACGATTTTGTCTTAGTAGAGGAGTCAAAGGGATGATAGTGATGGTGAAGGGGCGCTAGCTTGTTGAACAGAGTTTCTGATCACTATTCACCAGATTTCCATTCTTCAGCCACATTCAAGGTTCTCTATGATATAACTTCCTTTTTCATTTGCATCCATAGGAGTGGTAACTTTGTTACCGAGTTTGCTTGTTGACCGATGGTACTCGCCTTATCTAAACCTTCACTTTGATGAGATAGAGGAGGTGTAAGATCATTAACAATTGCTGTTGTCACCGACTAGCTGGTTGGGAATACATTTTCCATCCTATCCTTTAAGCTTTATTCTATCTGGATTATGGAAGTTATATTATTATAATTTAGAATAACATCAACACCCAAAGGAGCAGCCAAGGCCACTATTGAAAGACCAGACCCAGTGGCCACGTACACAAAAATGAAAAAAAGGCGAAAAATATTACAAAACCAAAAGGAAGAAAGAGCATCCAAGGTCACTCTTGATTCTGTTTGGAACTTATGGCCTAGGAAGCACGGATACGGATACTCGACACGGATACGACACGACACGGATATGCGGACACGACATTTTTCAAAAATATAGGACACGGATACGTCATGGATACGTTTGAATAATATATATATAAATATTATATAATTGAGCATTTTTCACCAAATCACTTCATCTTTCTTCTCTTGCATCTCTTCTTATCTTGGATTTTATTTCACTTGTTTTTTTTTGTTGAAGTTCCAAAAAAAATTTGTGAGATTACTATTCCCGCGTGTCCCCCGCGTATCGGAAATTAAAAAATTAATTATAAAATTGGATACTCCAAATCGCGTATCCGACACGTATTGGACGCGTATCGGGGCGTATCCGTGTCGGATACGTATCAGACACGGATACTTCACCCTACTAGACGTATCCGTGCTTCATAGCTTATGGCTTTATGGGGGTTTGTCATTATTGGTATCTAAATCTGTACAGTTGTTCTTTCTTTGTTTGTTGTCTCTGTGTGGGTTCCTTTATGGTGAAAAATGTTACAATAAGTTTAACTTAAGTGTCACACCCTTATTCCTGTTTTCCCCTCCACACACACACACACATGTATAACATTTCTTTTAGACAACATACCATGGGGTTCACTGATTAGAATCAGTGAAGACCATAGAAATAATGGAAAAAGGCTATTGGGAGGTTTATGTGTGTTTAAAGCCCAGTTTTATGTGTATCAACACGCTGTACTTCACCCTTTCAATTCTATCTATTTTAGATGACATTATCTTTCTTTTCAGGCTATTGAAGATTTGACCAAGGCGTTAGAGTTTGAGCCTAACTCACCAGATGTTTTACATGAAAGGGGTAATTTGGTCACTCTCTTACTGTAGTAATATTTGGTATTTACTGTTTTCCCATTTTTTTGGATTGATCTTCCTCTTTTTCCTGCACGGACATGTACACACAAATGCCGTGCACACAGCACATTTGCTTGTTACATTATCAGGTGAAATTGAAAGCTGACACCACTACGTCATCTGCATAATTTGGTTGTGTCTGATATGGACAGTAATAGGGGTAATAGTTGGTTGTGTTGGTTTTGAGGTAATGTTTCGTGCAACTACCATCAACAACCAAAGGTGAAGATATTAGTACTTCCACAACAAACTTTCTTACTCGCCTGTTGTTTGAAATGGTGGCACGACTCTGCCAATTTGTACCAAAACAGTATATGAAGCTTGATTTTGGGATCACTATTTCTGTTGTTTTCTTACTAAGAAGCGAAAGCACAAATGAACACAATAACCACCATTTCCTTATGTAATACTACTTCGATGTAACAAAAGAAAGGATAGAAAGAATGAGAAACTTAGTGAAACCCGGAAGAAAAGAGAGAAATTAATAAAAGGACAAGGAAAGGGTTATGAAAAGATGTGGGACGAGTTAAAGCAACACCTTTTTCTGGTTTAAAGTTCTTGCACCTCTCTTCCTTTTCCGATAAAAGATTGTTTATTAGGTTTTGGCCCTTCTAACCATATCTTTATTTGCATCCAACCTTTGAGCTGCGTTTCCCAAAAAACACACACATAAAGATGTGCTTAGAAGGGTCGAATCTGGAAAATTGGTTTTGTTGTACTGAAGGCCTCATTAGCATTATGAAAACTAAAACCTAAAAATCCCATTGTTTTATTGGATGCTGTGGTTGTCGTGATCATCGTTGTTGCCAAAGTGCTTTTGGACAGTATTTCAAGCATGTGTGTGCAAATTCCTTGTAGCAAAATTGTGGGTTTGTATTCTTTTACACATTTATATATTCCTTTTTCACACGCATGTTTATACTATATACACACAGACATACACAATGATGCAAACTCATGGAAGCAAAAGACCCTGTGCGTGTGTGCACACGCTTGTGTTTAGATTAATACTGACAAAAAATGCTGCATTTATGTCTTTTCTTGTTTATGCATTTATGCTGCATTGTAAGGAGTTAGAAAATATGCAGGAATAGTTAGTTTCAAGTTCAAGGATTATAATGCAGCCGTGGAAGATCTGTCCTCGTGTTTGATGCATGACAAGGCTAATAAATCTGCATACACATACTTAGTGAGTACCACCAAAACCTTCCATAATGTTTTGGCTTGTCATTGAGGATCTCAGGTCATGTAGATTAAAATATTTAGGTCCTATGTGTAAATTGAATCTACCAGCTTGTTTATGATAAGACGTTCCTTTCTAATTGAACAATTTAATTATCTTTGTAGGGCTTGGCATTATCTTCTGTCGGTGAATATGGAAAAGCTGAAGAGGCCCACATGAAAGCAATAGAATTGGATAAATATTTTGTTGAGGGATGGATCCATCTTGCTCAGGTTTCTCACTGCCAACTATTTTCTTGATATTTTAGTTATAAATCAATTCCGGCAGACCGACCTCCCCACCTGTTTTAGGATGGGTATTAATATTTGAATGTTCAGATGAGAAACTGGATTTCTATTATTTGTATCGTGTGTTATAGCAACCAAGAAGAATGTTCTGGTGGATTGGCTTGATATAATGCATTTAAATTGGTGATACATGCATACAGATCCTCATAATTTGGTTAACTTTCTCTGTTCAAGAGTGAGTTTGAGCTTTTCTGAAAAGAAAACCCACGTTATAATACATTGAATTCTATGTATAAGGTTAATCACTTGATCTGCATTGGATGTTACTCATGAGCACCTTAGATGTTGGAGTTTTAGGCATTTATGTATGAGTTCTCATACACTATCTTATTGCGAGTGTCTTTGACTGAGATGGATTTCATGTCTTTTTGGTGGTACAGTTTTATCAAGATTTGGCGAATCCAGCGAAGGCTTTAGAATGTGTTAAACAAGTCTTACAAATTGATGAAAGGTGCTGTTACCAATACTTCATTTTAGAATAGTCTTGTTTAGATGGATGATGGATCCTTATGCATCCTGATTCCGACTGCCTACATACACTCTTTTCTTTTTCATATAAATTCTTTCCCTCCAAAGGATTACTGATTTACTGATAATGTTTGCCATTACCAAATCATTTGATGGTATATGTTGTAGGCTTGCCAAAGCATATCACTTGCGTGGCTTACTATTCCATGGGATGGGAGAACACAGGTAATCCAGTCTCTTTGTTTTCTTATTCAATTCAACGATCTCTTTTCTTTTTTTCTTTTTTTTAAACTTCATTCCTGTAACTAAAGTCGGTTATGGGTAGTACTATTTTTGCTTGCGCTATGTGTTTTTAGTTGACAAAACTGTTGTTTGCAGGAATGCTATAAAGGATTTATCTCAAGGCTTGAGCATTGAGAGCTCAAACATTGAGTGCCTCTACTTACGTGCTTCCTGCTACCACGCTGTCGCTGAATATAAAGATGCCGTATGTGATAGTTCCTTTTTTCGTTCTTTGATGTCTTATTGTCATTATAATGTGTTGATTTTAATACTTCCAGCTGTCTTTTGCATGGTTACGGCTATCAAGTAATAAGTTGGGTTAAATGTTTCCAGATCAAAGACTACGACGCTGTTTTGGACTTGGAATTGGATTCTATGGACAAATTTATGCTCCAGTGCCTGGCATTTTATCAGGTTCTGTAATCTGGTATTGGATGGTTCAGCTTATAAGTATCAAACTTTTTGATGAGTTGCACAGATTTTTCTGCTTCGTAGACCTTAAGCAGTATAAATATATAATTCATACTGGTGTATCATGTACCTTTTAGTTTAATTCAAATCCAGTAGCGGACCATGTTTCCCAGATTTCAGGGAAGGTTTTCATGATAAAGACGACAGTGAGTACGCTATTAAGTAGTCATCTTAAATTCATGTTTTTTCCAACCAGAAAAGAACTCTGAGGAAGAAGCTGAAGGTGTCTTATTAATGATTGTCAAATGAGGGTAAAAAGCCCAAGTCTCACTGAGTTGATTCTTCTTAAGTCACTGCCGTGTCACATTCTCTGCATGCTGACTTTTATATGAAAAAACATTAACTGGAGTTACCTCCTGTAACAAAACATGCGCCCATTATTTATTTGTGGTCACACACACATACAATCAAAAGGAAGAGATATATGGGTAAACCGACTTTATCCTGTTTTTTTCAAGGCATGACAGTGTAGCTGTCTTCCCTTTTAAACATTCCATTTTGTATCTTAGGCGGATCTTTTTTTATGCTTTTTGACTGGTACACATTAAAATTTAAGAATTCTTCTGGAATAAATAATAGATTTGCACACGAATTACTGCAAACTTATTGGACTTAGATGCAGTCCGTTGATTGGATCATTAAAAGCTCAACTGTGGTGTTGATTTAGATTCTGACATCACTTTTTTGTCTATTTTTTCCCGTTTTTGTTTATTATTGTTATTATTGTTATTATTATTTTATCTTTTTGGCTTTACTTACCCAGAAATATCACAATGCATCTGTTTCAGTTATACCAATTATCCCTCCTAATACTTAAATAATCATGTTCTTCTATTACGCAGAAAGAAGTTGCTTTGTATACTGCTTCAAAGTATGGTAGCGAATTCTGCGGGTTTGATATTGATGGTGATGTCGATTCCCTCTTTAAGGTATTTTGATACTTGTTCTTGGTGACTTTCTGCTCCAACCGAACGACTTCATTTTTGTTTTCCTGTAGAATACCAAAAAATGATAAAACATACTCGGAATATCCTCTGAGTCATAACTTTATGATGTAAATTACTGTAAATAGTAACTCCGTGATTTACTATAAATAGCAACATCACTTTATAATCTTCTGGCTCATCAAGTTTTAAAATTCTGAAATTTGTGTTCAGACTTCTGACCAATCACAGTCATGAACTCGTTTTGAATCTTAAAAATAGCATGTACCGGAACATGAAAGTGGTGATTAAGATGCTATATGATTAAAGTGAAGTGGCCTTCAACAAACAACATGCAAGAAAAAAATCCCTTACTTTTTTTCTTTTGCATTTCCAAAAGTGTTGCAATCGAATCACATCCGAACACTGTATTCAGCATTCAACTGTTTTTTTTCTGTTGTGCTAATTGTTCTCCATTGATGATATGCATTCTAGCGTGACAGTTTAGAATGTGAATTCTAGTTAGTTACTGTCTCTATTTATTTCAGAACTTTTTTGGGAATCGCAAGTCTTTTACCTTTGTGACTTAACCCCCACCCTCACTAACAGGAATACTGGTGCAAGAGACTTCATCCAAAATATGTTTGTGAAAGAGTATTTAGGCAACCGCCACTGCGTAGGATTAAGAAGCAGGAGTTTGTTATTACAAAGCAAAAGGCCGCTCTTCTGCGTGCTGCAGACCTTATTGGCCGAAGGATTCAGTATGATTGTCCAGGCTTCTTACCAAATAAGCGTCAGGTGAATTATTTTCATAATCATAACAACTATGACAGACTGAGCTCGTATTCATTCGTTATTTCTGGCAATGTTTTCATGCTTAAATGAATTTTTCTGTCAATAACCAAGTCTGCCATTTCCCCTCCTTTTTTCCCTTCCTTTAATCTTATATCCATAATGTGTTAATTCTTGTTTGACAAATTTGTGTTAATATTGCATTTGTTCACATGAATTAAATTTCCTTTTGTTAGACTTTATATGTATTTTCCAGAAGGGCTCAATGGTTTCTTCCTGTTATATGTTGAAGTGAAAATGGAGATATAACATAAAGAGATGTAGATGTTATGGAAAAACGAGAAAGAACGTGTTTTAGGAACTTAACTATATTTTGGATCCGGGCATATGCCCAGGCTCTTTTAGATATTTTACTCGCCTAAATACTTTTAATAAAAAAGAAAAATCAGTAAAATTCCTTATAGTTAGATTCCAAAACTAAAATTCCATGCAAGCTATGTTCGTGATAAGCTAATAATTCGATCAGTTCCCTTTTGAATCCGATACTCGTAAAAATATGAGAGAAGCACATAAGATTTGTACATGGGAGTATTTCCATAACATGTCACTGGGCATTTGATCTACTTATTGCATAATAATACCTAGAGCTAGTGCTTATTTGTCATGAAAGTATACATAGAACTATAGAAGTGAATAATGTACATGAGTAATTTGAAAAATACTACCAAGTTCAGCACAATGATCCCCGAGTTCTATGTTACCATGAATTCTGCAAAGATTCACCAAAGATTCTCAAACATCTACATTCGGGTCAAACGATATCTTTTCAATGAACTCCATGGCCTCTTTCAAACATTTTGTACTCCCCAACATGTTCTTTACACTCAGAAAATGCTCCATGGTTGCTCATTGATTCAAATTGCAACATCCCCTCATCAAATAGGACACCATATGCTATAAATATTTGTGCATCGGGTGTTAGTCCAATTTCTTTGAACTAATTAAATAGATTGATGGCATCTTCTCCACCCCCATTTTTTGCGAGACCCAACATTGTTGAGTAACAATATAACGCTTAGCAGCGTATAAAGATTTAATATTTGGAAAATTTATTTTCGGTTTTGCGGGTAAGAAATAAGTTTTACACTGTCATAGTGTGCTTATACAATCAACCTAGCTAGTTAAAAGTTAAGACTCCTTTTGATAATTAACCTCCAAAAGTTTTCAACAATAAGTCTTCTAAAACAGATTGCATAGTTACAAAAAAAAGGTGACAAATATATAGCAATAAAGTAGGAAAATTGACAAATAAAACATTATTTGTACAGGACATAGGTAAAACATTTTCTAGGATTGTTTGTTTGTTCAGCAACCCCCACAACGGTATTTAACGGAAATAAAATTGTCGTCACGAAGGGAAGCGCTCATGAGTGGTAATGCTCCTACTCCTTAAGTCTATAGATGTGTTTCTTTCAGCATGTTGAGTTAGCAATCTACCAAAGACGATCAGTTTCATTAAAGAAGTCTTAATATTATTGACGAGGTTTTGCAATCGAAGAACATAAGTGAAACACTGCCCAGAATGATCAACTCTTTGTTTATCTTGTTCTCCCATTTATATTTAAATAAAAATATATACTAAAAAGTAACAAATATATGACAATAGAAGTAAGGAAATAGACAAATAAAATATTATTTGTACAGGACATAGATAGAACACTTTCTAGGATTGTTTGTTTGTTAAGCAACTCCCATAACAGTATATTTAACGGAAATAAAATTGCCTCCACAAAGGGAAGTGCTCTTGAGTGGTACATGCTCCGACTCTTTAAGTCGATAGGATTTGGAAAATTGTAAAGAAAATCATATTGAAGATTTGAAGACAATGATGCACGGATACGGGCACCGATACAATATGGCGACCTGGGTTCGGGGTACGATACTGTATTTTTGAAAATCTAGGATACGGGTACGGAATTTCCCTATCCGTAGTACGGATAGGGATACGGGAATATACACAAAAAATTTGTAGAAAAAAATAGCATTTTAATATGATTTCAAACATAAGGTGGTGGTGTGACTATTGATTAGCAACAAAGTAAGTCCGAGTTCCTCTTCATCTTTCTCTATTTCTTATGTTCCATCTCTGTTTGTGTTCCCCACCCACCTCTGGATAAGTAACGAGATGTTTCAGCAGTATCCGAAGTGTATCCTACACCAATACCAGTATCATACCCGGTGGACACTGGTGCAATAGAAAAACTGCAGTATCCGTGCATCATAGTCTGAAGATGCATATGAATAGTAGAATGAGTTGTCAAGTACTCTTTTATATTAAGTACTTGGCAAAAGTAAAAAGGGACGACCTGATTTCATCAAATTTTAGGAACGACCTGATTTCATCAAATTTTAGCAAATCATTAGATCTAGCCAACTTCCAAATAAGCCGGTGCTTTATAATAGACACTACAAGTTTTTGATTATTAATAGGAAACTAACTTCTACAAATCACCTATTTTCACCTATTTTTTAGCAATTTTTTTTATTTGGTAAAATATAAAGAAAGTGGAAATACACTCAAACTCTCCAAAAAAAGATTCCATGTGGCATTGTAGGTTATTAGAAAATGTTATCTCTCATATTAGAGTGCCACCTAGGAGAGAGAAATCTCTTTTAGAGGTCTCTACTTTAGTATATAGATAGTAGATGAAAGAACAATCGTCTAGTTCGGCTCTTGATCTTTGTTCAGTTAGATAAGTGAACAAATGTGCCTCCATCCTATATACAAAACTCTTCTAAATTGTAAATAGGAAAGACATGATTAATATTAGGCTGTGTTTGCTGGTATCAGCACCGAATATCACAACTAGAAATCAAATTTTGGATGACACTATCCAACTCTGTCATTTGTTTGGTTCGCACAGAAGGTAAGGTATTCTTGCCGTGATTTCTGGTGTCCTTTTTATTAGGTGAGATACCTCTGTTTCAGAAATTTATTGGCATGTTTTTGGTAACCACTCCTATAAACCCGTTATTTAATCATAAAACCGACAAAGCACTTGATTTGTAAAAAGCAGTTTGCCACATCACATTGTATAGTGATATCCTCTGTGTGTCACCAAAACACTGCTTGAACAATGTTCTTAACACTTCCCTTCTGTATACAGCATTAGTTTCATCTATACCCAGCTTGTTACATTAAGAAACTGAGCTTCCCCAGGGACTCGGGAATTTTTTCCAATGCTTTCAGCTCCTATCTATAATTTTGTGTTTACTGTTTTATCGTCTCACTCTCACAAACTTCTCATGCAAAATCTATTTTCAGCATCGTATGGCAGGATTGGCTGCCATTGAGATTGCTCAAAAGGTCTCAAAAGCTTGGCGATCTCTTCAAGCAGAGTTGAAGCATTCAAGTAAAGGCACGGGAAAAAGTACTAAAAAACCTAGGAGAAAGGAAAAAATTAATTTACTCAGCCAAAACCGAGGTGGTGCAGGTTGTAGTACTAGTAGTATGTCAGATACATCAACTTCATATGGGTTTAGTGAAGATAGAACTTCAGGTCGTTGTCTGCTGTCTTGGCATGATGTTTATGCATTGGCTGTTAAATGGAGACAAATTTCTGAACCATGTGATCCAGTTGTTTGGATTAACAAGCTAAGGTATCTATATTTGGTGAATAGATACATACTTGCTAATTTAAAGTGGTATAGAGTTCTGATAGGGTAGCACCTGGTTATATTTCTTCCGTTGTATTATGCATAGAGATTTTTTTTTTTAATTGACGTGCAACAAACGTTTTGGATCTTCCATATATATATATATACAACATCATTCTAACTTTTCCAAATGGTGTCATATTGTAAGTTTTCAAATACTTTCTAGCTTTCCATTGTTTCGGAGAAACCTTTCTTTAAGAAGGGTTTCCCAACAGATGGATACCCACACATTTTTTTTTTAATTTTCCTAATTTAAGTAAATCATAACAATCTAGTCAACACCATTTTCTCAAACTTGTGTCTTGCAAGATGTTTTCCAGTAATGGCTTACATTGGTTCTGGTGGACTATTATTTTTATGACAATGTCTTGCAGTGAAGAGTTTAATTCCGGATTTGGGTCGCATACGCCACTGGTTCTTGGACAAGCCAAAGTTGTCCGCTACTTTCCTAACTATCAAAGGTAAGATCATTTTGCATTCAACACAGACAAGTTGCTGGAAGCATAGTACAGTAGACCACAAGTTACCTAAAATTTTGCAGAGTATGTACATTTTTCTGGGAGGAAGGCGTATCCAAAGTGCGTAAAATAGGACAACTTCCTGTCAAATTATATCCACCAAATGCTAAACGTATTGTCAAATGATTCCCAGTTTCTTGAGATAGAAATGTCCGACAAAGCAACCCTTATTGGCAATGGCTTGAGCGATAAAATTATTTTTCGTTGTTGTCCGATTTTGCAGGGTATTGAATTTGGCAAAAACGGTCATAGAAGAAACGAAGCATGTTAATAATAGTTCTGATGCTGTTGTATATCTTACTAGAGATGGGAAACTGCATAACGTAAGTTTTTGTGAATTCCGAGAGTTCTTTTTTTGCTAAGGTGCCACCAGTTATATCGTTTTAGCTGAAAAGTTTATGATATTTTGTTCTTCCACATTATATTGCATACTCTGATTGGCTAGGTTAAGGATATACTGACTTAAGAGTCTTTCTCATCAGTTTAGAATCCCATTTCGCATGGGTATAAAGCTTGTTTTGGATGCATGTAAAAGTTTGGAGAGACTTTTTTTCTTTCTTACTCCTTTCCGCTATCAAATATGTAGCTCTGATCTTCATTGGTGTGCCTCGTGAATTCCAATAGTTTTCTTGGATTCTGTTTGTATGAAATTTCAAATTTGTGAATCAATATTTGATTGTATAGGTTATTTCGTTGTACTAGGGTATTCTGTTAGATTCTTCACATTGTTACATCATAAATTCTAGGAGACTAGACTAGATGTGTATTTAATCAAATTTACCTTAGAGATTGTTATGTGGTAGATGTTCCCTTATGTATTTGTGCCTACTGATGTCCTTCCAAGCATGGCTTCTCAATCTTGATGGTAGCATGAAGGCCGTAATGCCAAACTGATTTGAACTTGATCTTGCCTGATGTTTACGTGCATTTTATTTTGCATGATCTAATCACTGTTCATTTCTCACTGTTCAGTGACTGACTTCAGTCCCTATTTTATGATACCCTATCTGCAGATGCTGAAAGCAGATACCTGCTCTGATCTTTATGATGTTATTGGTGAGGACTTCTGGTCAGCTACCTGGTGCAACAGTGCTGCATTTGAAGGGTAAATATCTGTTTGGTACTTAAACGACGAATTATTGCTCTCTTTAGCTAGTGCTGCTCTACCAATTTTAGTTCTTACTACCAACAACTTGAAGAAGAAATTGTGAAGCCTTACGTGTGCAACATTTCTTGGCATTAGTTTGATTTTCAAGATTTTTTTGCATATCAGGAAGCGTCTCGAGGGGACAAGGATCACCCTGCAGAAAATGTACTGTCTGCCTTTAATTCTTTTGAACTTTTAGTTTCATAAGAACATATATATAATACTCGTAGTTTTCTTGCAGGAGTGAACGAGGATTTGACTTCGCAATAAGAACACCTTGTACACCTTCCAGATGGGAGGACTATGATGCAGAGATGACAATGTCATGGGAAGTATGTATACCGTGACTTCGAACCTTTTTCCTTGGTTCTTTTGTACCCTTGTAATAAGCCTTGTTAAAGTTGACTAAATGCAACTCCAAGTTGATTCTGAATTAAAGCAGGATGGAGTTGAATCATGGATTGTTAAACAATATGGTAACTTCATCGATTTGAAAAAGGGATTGTTAGATAGTATGGGTTAATCTATATTGAAACAGGCCCGAGGCATATGCCTTGTGTAATTGTGTTGTGCATCTCGAGTCTAGGGCAGCTTGACGCCTTGACCTAAGGAATGTTCTCGATGCGCCTCATTCGTTCCTACTACCATTATATCGCCTTTGATAGACTTAGATATCGCTCTCTCTAGTATTAAAAATGTACTATAATGTGCTTCCCCTAGGCCCTGTTCAGACAGTTGCCGTCTTTCACCAATAGCAACTTTCATTGTTCTCCTGCCAATGAAACTCAAGATTATGAAAAACCATCCTTGACGATTACTCTTACCTATTGATTGCAGGTTTTGTGCAATGCTTATTGCGGTGAAACATACGGCTCTGCTGATTTGAATATGCTTGAGAACGTGGGAGATGCAATATTAAGAATGACATATTACTGGTAAAATGGGGATGCAATGCAATCAAAAGTTTGTTTTTTGGTAATTAATGTTGATAGTTGTAGGTGTAATGATCTTGCAGGTACAACTTCATGCCATTGTCAAGAGGCTCTGCTGCTGTTGGTTATGTGGTCTTGTTGGGATTGTTTCTTGCAGCCAATATGGAAGTTACAAGTAGCATCCCAAAAGGTTTGCAGGTGGATTGGGAAGCCATGTTGACCTCTGATCCTAATTCCTTCGTGCATTCCATTAAGAGTTGGATGTACCCATCTCTAAAAGTCTCAACGAGATGGAAAGATAATCCAGATGTAGCAACAACACTTGCCACAACAGGATCAGTTATTGCTGCTCTGAGCTCTTACGAAGACTGAGGTTTTTAGATCCCAAAATATATAGATCAGCTGATGCTTTGTCATTGCCCTTGTGAGGAAATTATACCAAAGAAGGTTATGGCAGTGAAATGGAATTAGAACAGCACTATGCTTTTTATTTTTAGTTTTTTTATAGTAGAACAGCTCTATGCTTGGTCTTCTCCGATATAAAAAGAATAAACGGGTGTTAATGGATGGTGTTAAGGGGAGGCCCTTTCAGGCCCTTCTTTTAGGAACCCTGTGTAGGAACAGCAGTATGCCTTTGTTTAGGAACCCTGTATTTTTTTTACAAAGATATACAGTCAAGTTACTGGTTGCAGGAAGAGGAAGGCATAAAAGTAATTTTCTCGACCTCTCTCTCACAACACACAAAGTTGGGTCTTAGTATATTGTAATCTACAATATGTATTTGCTCAGATGAGTTCAAAATGTCTCAAAAAGCCATCTACTTGTTCTCCACGTACTGTATATTTGGAAAAAAAAACCAGTTCGCATTTCCCCAGCAGAGAGCCAAGGTCTGTAATATTGACTTAGGCAATAATGCCTCTCTTTTTAAGGATTTTGAACTTCTAAAATGATGGAGTTTAACATCTAAAATTATGGATTTAGGAACAAAATTCGGCAAACTGATACTCAGGCTTGCCCTAATATTTATATTTATATTATAGCTCTACCCTCTTCAATTGAGGAATTAAGTTTCTAGAAAAAATGTTTATCTTTATCCTTATATATATATATATAATTAAGATAAAATAGGAAACAAATATTTATCTTTATCCTATATATATATATATATATATATATATATATATATATCTTCACAAAGACTCTATTTTTTTTTAAACTCTATTACTAAATATAAAAAAGTATGATATAAATAAAGAAACAATCTCATCTAGAGTTTCACATACTCTCTAATTTTTTTTTAACCCTAGCTAATATGAAAAAACAATCACATTTAGAGTTTCACAAAATCTCCAACTTTTCCTAAACAATATAGGTAATTACGAAAAAAAAATAATAAACAAAAAACTAAATTGCTGAAAACAATAATTTCCACCGAAAACGATTTTCCTAAAACCCTTTCGATTTGATGAGTCATCCACTGTATAATTTAGACATTTATTTATAGTTAAGGATTCAAAAAATCACAATTACGACCACAATAATTACGACATATTCCAATATATATATATATATTAGTTACACCCTCACCAATTTAATTTTTGGAACACTCTCAGGGACTCCAGTTTTTTCTAAACTCTATTACTACTTATAAAAAAGTAGAATATAAATAAGAAAACAATCCCATATAAAGTTTCATAGAGTCTCTAACTTTTCCTAAACACTATAACTAATTACGAAATAACAATTCCATTTAGAGTTTCACAAAAACAATCCCATCTAGAGTTTCATAGAGTCTCCAACTTTTTCCAAAAAATATAGCTAATTACGAAAAACAAAATATGAGGCAAAAAAACTAAATTGCTAAAACAATAGTTTCCATTGAAAACAATTTTCCTAAAACTCTTTCGATTTGATGCGTCATCCACAATGAGATTTAAACATTTATTCATAGTTAAGGATTCCAAAAATCACAATTCTGGTCACAATAATTACGACATATTCCAATTAAATTTATAAATTTTCAACACTATATATATATCACAATTACTATATATATATATATATATATATATATATATATATATATATATATATATATATATAACGAGATTCAGTTAAAGTAGACGTTGGGCTTAAATAAATTATATACGAAACTAAAACAAATTACATGTGAAAAATTAAATTATACAAAAAATAATATCACAAAATATATAATAGAAAATGAAAAAAAATAACGGCAAAACAATAATGACAAATATTTCAAAACATATATAATACTGAATGAAATTAACGTCAAAGAACAATTAATGGGGAACCAAAAACTAGATGCAAATGCATCAAACTAACCTCAAATAATATTTAACGGGAAATCGGAAACTTGATACAAATGCAAGTATTAAATTAATCTTAAAAAGTAATTAATAGAAAACCGGAATATGGATACAACTACATTGAACTAACCTCAAAGAATAATTAATAGGAAATCAAAACTTGGATACAAATACATCAAACTAATATAAAAATAATAATTGTTGGGAAATCGGGAACTGAATGCAAATACATTGAACTAACTTAAAAAAAAATTAATTATAAATTGGAAACATGATGTAAATGCGTGGAACTAATCTTAAAGAATAATTAACAAAAATCAAAAACCGAATGCAACTGCACTGAACTAATCTTAAAAAATAAACTGGATGCAAATGCATTGAACTAACCTTAAGAAATAATTAACGGGAAATTAGAAATTGGATGCAAATTCATTGAACTAACCTCAAACAATAATTAACGGGAAATCGAAAACTAGATGCAAATGCAATCTTATCAAATAATAAACGAGAAATCAGAAATTGTATACAAATGCATTAAACTAATCTCACAGAATAATTAACGGGAAATCAGAAACTGGATGCAAATGCATTGAGCTGACCTCAAAGAACAATTAATAGGGAATTGGAAATTTGATGCAAATGTATTGAACTAACTGCAAAGAATAATTAACGAGAAATTGGAAACTAGATGCAACTGCATTGAACTAACCTAAAAAAAACGGGAATAAAAAATTGGATTCAACTGCATTAAACTAACCTCAAAATATAAATAACGGAAAATCAGAAATTGGATGCAAATGCATTGAACTAACCTCAAAACATAGTTGGATTATATGTTGTGAGAATGTCTTGATAAGTATAGTTTTGCATTTAAAATGGTGTTTATCTTATCTCTTTCCGTATGACTGGTAACTCCTTACTATTCAAGTAGCTTCAATATATATGAACTTCACCTTATTAGGCAACCTCACAAAATTTCAATCAAATTTATATTATTAAACAACAAAATGAAATTGAAGGGTTTTATCAAAGGCGAGTTTTTTTTTAATGGAGAGTGAGGTTTTCACGTTATAAGAAATTTGGACGAGTGATCAATATAATATTAATATATAATAGTTATGCATATTTGTAAATATTTTTTAGAATAATTAATATAATAACACCCGTTCGTAGATAATCTTTGCAGATTCTAAATAGTGAGTCATGCATAATTTAAATAATAATTAATGGGAAATCGGGAATTGGATAATCTTTGATGATCCCACATAGTAAATCAAACATAATTTATTTTTTATGTCATGTTGCAAGGACACTACAGATGGATCAGTAGAAGTTAGTATTACACACTACATTGGATAATTAAAAGAAAATCGAAAATTGGATTCAAATACATAACTGAACTCAAAAAGTAATTAACGGGAAATCGAAAACTTTATGCAAATACAATAAACTAAACTCAAAAAGTAATTAACTAGAAATCAAAAACTTGATGCAATTGCATTAAACTAACATCAGAGAATAACTAACAGAAAATTAGAAATTGGATGCAAATCCTTAAAAAATATTTAACGGAAAATCATAAACGGTATGCAAATACATCAAACAAACCTCAAATAATAATTAATGGGAAACCAGAAACTGTATGCAAATGCATTAAACTAAACTCAAAAAATAATTAACAGAAAATCAAAAATCGAATGCAACTGCATTGAACTAACCTCATAGAATAATTGGTGGGAAATCAGAAACTAAATGCAAATATGCATTAAAATAACCTACAAGAATAGTTAACGGGAAATTAGAAACATGATGTAATTGCATCGAACTAACCTAAAAGCATAAATAATAAAAAACTAGATGCAGATGTATTAAACTAACCTTAAAGAATTATTAACGGAAAATTAGAAACTAGATGCAATTGCAATGAACTAATCTCAAAGACTAATTAACAAAACATTGAAAAAGGGATGAAACTACACTGAACTAACCTAAATGAATAATTAATAGGAAATTATAAATTTGATCTAAATGCATTGAACTAATCTTAAATAATTAACATGAAATCAGAAACTTGATGCAAATGCATTGAATTAACATAAAAAAACAATTAACATAAAATTGGAAATTGGATACAACTGTATTGAACTAACCTCAAAGAATAATTAACGGAAAATCATAAAATGGATGCAACTGCATTAAACTAAAATTAGATATTAACTAACGGAAAATCAGAAATTGGATGCAAATGCATTGAAATAACCTCAAAGAATAGTGAATTGGAAATCGGAAGTCGGATGTAACTGTATTGCACTGACCTCAAAGCATAAATAACTAGAAATTGTAAACTATCGAACTAACCTAAAAAAACAATTAACAGAAAATCAGAAATTGGATGCAGATGTATTGAACAAATCACAAATAGTAATTAACGAAACATCAAAAACTGGATGCAACTGTACTGAATTAACCTTAATGAATAACTAACGGAAAATTATAAAGTGGATGCAATTGCACTGAACTAACCTCAAATAATAATTAACGGGAAATCGGAAACTTGATACAACTGCATTGAACTAACCTCAAAAAATAATTAATTAGAAATTGGAAACTGAATGCAACGTACTACATTCCTCAAAGAATAATTAATAGAAAATCAGAAATTTGATGTAAATGCATTGAACTAATAACCCTAAAACATGTTTGTATTATATGTAAGGGGAATAAATGTCTCGACAAATATAGTTTTGCATTTTAAGTAGTGTTTATCATAATTTTTTTTATTATGATTAAGAATGTCATGCTATTCAAGTAACTTCAATATTATCTTCGTCATATTGGGCATTTTCACAAAACTTCAATCAAACTTCATTATTTAACCTAACAACAAAAAGAAGTCGATGAGTTTTATCAAGGTTAATTTGGTGCTTCCTTTTTATAGAGAGTGGTGCAAGAAATTTGAATGATTGATTAATATAATTTTTATATCTCATAGCTATGCATAGTTGCTAATATTTTTTACAATAATTTAATATAACGGCACCCGTTCGTAGAACGGGTTCGAAAACTAGTGATGAATATATACACAAGCAGGTTTTGTTTATCATATGTTTTATACCATAGTTTATTTTATGCTTCTATAATTTTACGTACAAAGTGAATTATAATCCAATTTTTTGTAGATATGTTCAACTAACTATATAGATCATTTTTATAAAATTTCAACTCATTTGATAATGTTTAACTATATCAAAAGATGATGGCAAAATCGAAAAATTTGAATTGTTTAAAACAAATCAAAGCTGAGAACGATTTTTTAACTAGGTTACAGATTTCTAAATGAGACAGAATTTTGTAGAAATGTTACCAATAGTTAGTAAATTATATTTACAAATTATTAACACATTTCATCATTAGGGCAAGCCTGTGTATCAGTTTGGCGAATTTTGTTTCTGAATCCATTCCTTTGCATGATGTAGTTTTTGTTTATTTTGATTTTGATGAGGGTGGGCCTACTTAACTACTGGAAAGTATGGAAAGTATTGCCAAAAATCAATAAATCTCGACATCAAATTGCAAATACTGCATCTGATAATTATTTTGTTGAAATATCGGCATTTGGCCTTTGAAAAACTGATTGCGGGAAAATATCGGTATCTCTCGAGATTTCAGTGGCCGACATGTAGGGTCGGTCCCCAACAAATCTTTGCGCCGCAAAATTGGTACGTCAAATTCTCAAACAAAGTTGTTCTGACTTTTGAGTTGTAAGTTGTACTTCAGCACGACCCGCACGGCCGCACTTCATACATGTTATTTAGACTGTAAATCTTCGACAAAGGACTCAAACAACGCAACAATAATCAACCCAAAGTTGTGAAGTTCGATCAACATTCTCTTGGATACTGACGCTGTAAGTTTTACTCAAATATTCTTTCTCGTTACTTTAGTTTTTTTCACCTCTGATTATAATGTTATATTTTCTAAGTTTAACATAAACATAAATAGTTGTAAGTTGTAACACATCTTGCATAGTTGTATGCATGCATATGCATGAGTTGATAAGTTGATAGAAGTGACACAAAATAAGGATGTCTAAGCTAGATTTAGTATGTAATCTATCTAATGTCGGTCCTGAGTTTCTGGTGGTCCTAAGCCAACTCTTAAAATGTGATCCTATATGTATAAATTCACATATCAAAAACAAAAATCGATGTATTTTTTGGCTAGCCTTATTATTTGTCATCTCTTCTTTTTAGTTGAATTTCTTTTTGTTTTATGTAACAAATAAGATTTTATGTATCTTTTGACTTCGTAATCTGTGAAATAGCAAGTAAATTTAATAATTTCATTAGCCATATATAAGTTACAATTAAGCCTATAATTATATTGTTCTTATTAGTAAGTGTATATTGCAAAGTGTGTTCGCTTGCTTGTGTGTCTTTGCCTCAGGGCGGCACTGATCGAATCTCTATTATAATATCTGTAAAACACTCTGTGAACTAAGATTCTTCTCACCTCTCTTGCTCCTTTTATGGTTTTTTATTTTGTTTATAACAATGTCCAGTATGGAATGCTTAATTTTACAGGTCTGAACTCTGAACTATCGATCAGTATAACCTTTACTTGACTGCTATTAAAGAGCTCAAGTGTAGAAATCAAATATTCAGTTTATCATGGAAAAGAAGCAAAAGATCTCAGGTACACTGGAAAATTTGAATAGGATCAATAGATTACCGGTACCCGTAATCCATCATGTTCTATCGTTTCTTCCAGTCCAAGAGGTAGTTCAAACCTGTGTTCTATCCAGAGGTTGGAGAAACTTATGGTGTTCTGTCCCCACTTTAGATTTTGATGAGCAATTGAATGGAGGTGATTTTTCTAAGTTTTTCAACAAAGTACTAATTCTACGAGATGGCTCTGATATAGAAAAATTTCGTCTCAACCTTCATCAGAAAAACCTCTACCATAGTAATAGTAAGGTCAACAATTGGATCTTATATGCAATAAGACATAATGTTCAAATTCTTGGTCTTCAAAATACGCACGAGAAATATATACATTTGAATTCTCAGATATTCACTTGCGAATCGTTGACAGAGCTTTATCTCTACCATGCCAGCATACACCTGCCAGAGTCCGTTTGCTTACCTGCTCTCAGCGTTCTGCATCTGCGCTCAGTATATTTCAAGGATGAGTATCTAGACGAGGGTTTATTTTCAGCTTGTCCTTCCTTGGAGAATTTGACTCTAGAAAACTGTGACTTTGAGTGTGATATGTTATCTATAACTGCTTCTGAACTTAAGAATTTGCGCATGAAGGGTCTGTTTCCTTCTTCAATAGTGATTTCTGCCCCTAATCTAGTTTCTCTCGAACTCATAATAAATAATGAGTTACCACTAAACCTTATGTTCAATGGAGATCTAAAGGCACTCTCTCATGCAAACGTTGACGTTAAACTTGATTCTTTTGATTTAACTACCGAACTAATCAGTATAATTAAGCATGCGCGGTATCTGACATTCTCTGCTTGCTTCCTTCAGGTAGATGCTTCTAAAACTTCTCTTTGTTTCCATTTGACAAATTGAAATATGATATCTTAAATTTTTAATTAGTTTCTTATCTGTTGTAACCTTTTCATAGTCAATTATTTCTGCGGAACTGCACAAACATGTGCCTATACTAAGTTGCATCATCCAGACTCCATTTTTTAACCTCAAGTGGCTGAAGATTGGAACAACGTTCCGCAATGATGAAACTATAGTGATCAACAATATACTCAGGCACTCTCCTGAAATTGAATCTGTCTTCTTTGTGAACGATGTGGTAAGCACTTATTAGTAACTCATGAATACTAGATAAACTCGATTATATTCTGTTCATGTTTTAACTATTTTGGCATTCATTTTAGGAGAATAATGGTGAAGATGTTGATGAAGATGAAGATGAGGACGACAACGACAACGATGGTGATGATGATGACGATTGAGGATGAGGATGATGACGATAACGACAATGATGATGGTGCTGGTTATAATGTAAATAAAAGAAAGTTAGTAGAGGAGGCGTGGTCCCTGTGCAAGCTGTTACACCTCAAGTTAGTTGAAATGCAAGGGTTTCAAGGATCTCAGATTGAAGTTAAGGTGGTTAAATTTTTTCTGGAGAACGCAATAGTTTTGGAGAGAATGATTATCACGGTGTCAAAGTCAGATCAGTGGATATCCATAGATAAGCAAGGAATGATGAGAATTGGCAGAGAACTGTTGAAACATCCCCGAGCCTCGTCAAGTGTTGGAATTTTGTTTCTGCATGACCTATAATGCTTGATCTAGAGTCTTGATACTTTGTTTTAAGGTCTGTCAAAGTTGTGAGAACAGGTCACGTCAAGTGAGTATATGGATAGGATTCAAGATACTTTTTAAAAATGATATAAAAAGTTTGTGTGTTAGTTGTTTACTGGGAATCGAATGGTTGGAGGAAACGCAATGATTTTGCAGTTGTGGACGCCTCAAGAGCATGGTCAGGATTATTGTGGTCTACTAGTCTATGTACCGCTGAGAAACTGGTGCATTTTATGTTATAAAAGTAAGAGCATATGTTTAGAAATTTTCACTCAAGCCTTACAAATAGTGATTGTGAGGGACTAATATACACAACCAATATATATTATACACGTGTCCAGTATAAACAAAAATATCTTACCGACCTCATGTCCTCGTCCTCCAAGCTCGCTTCATTAGCAATCTGTTTGTAGATGGTTCACTTCAGATGGTGCAAACAAGTAATCATCAAATCTAAGATGTTTGCCCTACCAACTTTCGATGTCTTTAGTATAATGATCTCACGCTATATTTATCTCATGACATCATCCATCTTCTAGATGCAATCATTCTCTAAGACTTATGTACACAAGCCATTACCGTAAAATCAAAATCATCAGAACCACTTCCCATCATTACAAAATTCCTACCAACACCAGCCCTACACGCATCCCTTATCTCCACCACACATCTGTACTCGTCATTACACGTGTCGCGCAGATCCACATGCGCAACAACTATAAATACTACCTGTATGAACTTCATTTTTTCTTTAATAATGGAAGATGCGTGGACTCAAATAGCAAACTCGGTCTTTCCCACTTCCAAATCCAATCTCCCCTCCTATGACATTTGCAAGGAATAACTAAAACACTCCTTTATAGTGATCATTAAACGTCTGGCTTCTGAGGGTTTCCCACTAACAGATGTGTATTCCGGACCATACTCGCTATGCTTGACGCCTTGACAATCTGTTTACTGAGATTTCTTTGAGATGGTGCTCAAGTACTCTAAAAACAAGCTGTTTCTTGGCCATTTCATGTCGTTTAGTATAAAAAAAATATCTAAGTAAATGTGCTAAACGTTGTGTAGGACTGTAGGCGTATGCTTCTCTATGCTGAAAGACTTTTGAAAGCAATTGGCTACAAAATGCAATATAATCTTGAAGTTTACAAAATGCTACATTCCTAATTCCTAATCAAATTTGGAAGGCGAGAGGTAAGGACATTCCATTTCTTATTTATATGGAAGAAAGTGGACAGCACAATTTCTTTCTCCTTGGTCCTTAATGCTTGGGACGCTGGGTTTATTCAGAGACGACACAGTATCCCCCATCATCTGGGTTTCTAAAACTCAATGTGGCAGACTATGAGACTAATAAGTTACATTTTTGGCAAAATTGAAGGGAGGCTACTAAATATTATTGTGCAATAAATATTATAGAATCTTGCTTTAGCGTACAGCACAAGTCTCTACCGAAATATTTCGTAATCCAGCTGTCTACTTTAAATGAAGTCACTCACAGTTCAATTTTTTTTAAAAAAAATGCGCACTTCTCGGTGCAACGAGTACTTAGAAGACACGAGTTTTGTTTTGGGTCGTTATAGCTTCCTCAACGCTCCTTGTCCCGAACCATTCATCTGCATTTTCGTTTCACTCTCACTCCCCACTGTAAGTTTGATTTAACTATTTCATGATGTTGTTTGTTGTTTTCATTCTGTTTGTAAAGGTTGCACTTTTGTACTTCTGTTTTTAACACATCTTGTTTGTTACATGTTGGAATTCATTTTTTTTTTTGCATTCATTTTTACGTTCTTTTGTTTAATTAAGGATAACGTCCTTTCCAATGTTGATTGTGGGGACTAATAACATGGGGTTAAGTTCTTGTGCTGGATACAAGTAAAGAAGTTCTGCGTTTTTTTTCTTATGTGCACAATAATATGGGGTTATGCTATATAAATTGAAGAGTTTATGTCTGTAGATTTTTGAGAGGACATTTAGTGCTGGAATTATTGTTTTATAAGAGGCTGGCAACAAATGACCCGAAAGATGGAAGGTAATAGGAGTCATTGTGATGTAAGATCAGAGCTGTTTCAAGTTTATGTTCATGGAGGCATTAGTTCCTTGATTAAGCGAATCGGTTCCTCAAATTGTTTATGTTCTTTTTTATCATCTATCTCCTTATTCCCCAACCCCCAATTTTGTTTTGTTTCGTATCTGTGGTTTTAAAGTTAAGGCTAATATAACCATTTCATGCTTGGATTGTGTTCACAGGTCTAGACATACAGGCTACTGTTGGGGATGCTAGGGTAACATTTACTTGGATTTACCAAGCTTTCGATTTTATCTGAGAAAGTATTTAGTATCAATGAACAAGATCCAAAAGCTCTCCCTTTCCCGAGATGTGAGTCTAGGAATGGATAGGTTCACTGGTTTATCAAGGACTGAAATCCATCATATTCTATCATTTCTTCCTGTCCAAGAAGTGGTTCGAACATGTGTTCTATCCAAACGGTGGATAAACATATGGTCATCTGTCCCTTCCTTTCATTTCAATCAAAAGTTATTTCAAACCACTAAAAAATTTACTAAGTTTGTGGACTCTGTACTATTTTTTCGAGATGGGTCAGATTTTCAGAAATTCCATCTCTCCTTGGTAACCGAGTTTCAGGCTCGTGATATCGCTAGGGTCGACTCGTGGATCACATATGCAGTCAGACATAATGTCCAATCTCTTCATATTGAAAATGATTGCACTAAGAATGTCCTGTTAACTCCTCAGTTGTTCTCTTGCGAATCGTTGACAGAGTTAAGACTATCTCGCAACAAGCTATTTGTGCCGCCTTGTGTCTATTTACCTGCTCTGAAAACTCTGCATCTAATCTCAGTTGTTTTAAAGGATGGCCAACTTGATGAGGTCCTATTTTCTGCAAGTCCTTCCTTGGAGACATTTATTCTAGAAGACTGTGACTTTATGCCTGGTATCTTAACTATCTCTGCTTCTAAACTTCGGTATTTGAATCTGAAGGGCAGCTTTCCTTCTTCAATTGTTATTTCTGCCCCGAATCTAATCTCCCTGAAACTAAGTATATCAAATTTACTTCCCGTAAATATTATGGTCAGCGAGAACCTAAAGTCGTTGTCTGATGCTAACATTGACCTCGGATTTCATTCTTCTCAATCAACTACCCAACTAATTAGTATTTTTAAGAGTGCACGGTACCTGACATTGTCTACATTGTCTGCTCAGGTAAATACTTAGAATGCTTTTATTTACTCTCATTTGACCAAATTGAAATATGATTGTATCAGATTATGTTATTTTCTTACACTTGTTTTTCTTGTCTTAGTCAATTTCTGAGGAACTGCACAAATATCTATCAATACTAACTTGCGACAAGACTCTATTTTCTAATCTGAAGTGGCTGAAGATTGAAACTCTGTTCAGTGACCATGAAATTGTATTGATCAACAGTATAATCAGGCACTCTCCTGAAATTGAATCTGTCTTTTTAGTAAACGATATGGTAAGCACTTAGTACTCAACTCAAGAATTAGTAAATAAAGTTGTCGTTCCTCCATGTTTACAAGTTTTTTATTTTCATTTTAATGGTCATTGTCAAGGGGGGTCATATTGATGATGATGGTGATGAAGATGAAGATGAATATGGTGAAGATGAAGAAGATGATGGTGACGATGACGATGACGATGACGATAACGAAGATGATGAAGATGTAGATGTAGATGTTGAAATTGAAGATGAAGATGAATATGTTGATGTAGATGATGTAGATGTAGATGTTGAAATTGAAGATGAATATGTTGATGATGGTGAAGGTGAAGATGATGATGGTCGTGTTGGGCACTTTTTGTTGGAGGAGATGTGGTCTGAGTGCAAACTGTCACACCTCAAGTTAATTGAAATCCAAGGGTTTTGTGGATTTGAGAATGAAGTGAAAATGGTTAAATTTTTTCTGGAGAACGCTATTTTTTTGGAGAGAATGATCATCATGGTTTCAGATCCTACTGAATGGAGTTCTGCAGATAAGCAAGAAATGTTGAAAATCGGCCGAAAACTTTTGAAACATCCACGAGCCTCTCCGAGTCTTGGAATAATTTTTCTACCTGACCTGTAATGGTTGACCTCGAGTCTTGACACTTTTGTTTTCTCATGTCAGTTAAAATTGTGAGAACAGGTTATATTAAGTGGTTATTTGGATGGGAGGCGAGATAAGTTTTTATGGTTGATATTCGGAGTTTGTGTTAGTTGTTTCCTGTGAATCAAGTAGTTGTTGGTAACCTAATGATTTTGCGCTTTTGAAGACTCAGGAGTCCGGTCAGTATTACTATATCGGGTGTAAACTGATTTCCAAGAAACTCATGCATTTTATGATTTATGAAAAATATGATTAGATGTTTCATCTCAAGCCTTTCAAGTAGTTATCGCTTACTTACGTGGGTTTCCCTCAAACAGATGTATACTGCAGGGAGTGCAGGCTCTGCAATGGTTCTTTAAGACGGTGATTAAGTACTTATTAGACACTACTTTTCTCTTGGCCATTCTTGCTTTGTAGTAGAGAAAATATATCCATGTGAATGTGCTCGTTAAATGTTATATGTGACTGTATAAGTATTCTTCTCCTTCCAAATGCCAATCTGTGTTATATAGTCATTTCTCGTAGGCATTATACATAGACGTTGATCTTGATCTGCCACAGACTAACTTTTGTTTTTTGCTTGGGAGGGGTGGTGTGGTGAACATTATGCAATCTGCAATCTGCACTCTGTAAGTCTGTATTGCTTGTACAAGATGGTCGAGTTTATAAGAAAATAAGATAAAATAAAATACAAAAAAGAACCATCATCTCTCAAATGTGTGAAACAATGTTGAAATTCTTGACTAAGAAATGGCACAGATAAAAGAGTTTTTACGTGAACAAACTATTTTGAACAAACTCTAGAGAACAAACTGACGTGGCAAGCAGAGAGACCTTGATTGCAATACTTCTTGGAGCAATACACACGCATCCTTACTTGATGAATGCCACATCAGTTTGTTCAAGAGAGTTTGTTTAAAAGAGTTTGTTCATATAGAATTTTTGCAGATAAAATAGTTTGAGTTTATCGACAACTTAATCCCTTTGGACAAGTTGTAGACGACCTTCAAGTTGACACACAACAGAATTCTTCTTTATGTTGGTCCCAAAATATGACACACATCAGAAATGCTCAGAGGCAACATCCCATCCGCTGTAATTTAAGACTCAATTTACAGTTGTAATGATTTTGTCTGTGCAAAATGAAAGGGAGCGCAAAATGCACTCCTGTACAAGATCTAAGGGTTGGTTTAGGAATTTTACGTGCAAACAAATAGTATAAAGCTCGTACAAGAGCAGTTGTTCGACCGAAAAATAACAAGAGCATTTGTAACGGTTCGAATTCTTTGGCGTTCAATAGTTCTTCTCTTCGGAACCATTTATAACTGAACAACACAAGTACCAACCGAAAGATGTGGTGATTGTTGGAAAACTAAACCAAATTTCTAGAAGTCAAAGAGTCATAGTGAAAGTTTAATTGTGTCTAGGATAATGAAAAGTCTAATTAAAATGTGTGATATAGTTAATGAGGTTTCTAGTATCTAGAGTCTTCTTTAAAGACTATATATATAAGCCATTTATGTATCTGTTTTTGGATTAAGAAGAAAACTAATTAGAAAAATAGAACTGAGTTTCATGACAATGTTGCAAAGTGAATTTGATGACCAGAACGTTAGTGTAGGAGTGGACAGATTCATTGGTTTGCCACTACCTCTAATCTATCATATTGTATCATTCCTTCCAGTTGAAGAAATAGTTCAAACATGTGTTCTATCCAAAAGGTGGAGAAACATTTGGTCTACTGTCCCCTCCTTTCATTTCGATCAGAACTTATATCTATCCAAGAAAAAACTCGATTTCTTTAAATTTGTCGAGTCAGTACTATTTCGACGAGATGGCTTGGATATACAAAAATTTTCTCTTTCCCTAGGATACAAAACCAGGTCTGGTGATATGCATAGGGTCAATTCGTGGATCATTTATGCGTTAAGACATAATGTTCAAGTTCTTCATATAAGAAATGATAACACATCTATTGATTGGACTCCTCAGATATTCACTTGTGAATCCTTGAGAGAATTCAAACTGCGTTACGAAATCCTAAAACTTCCAAATTTGATTTCTTTACCTGTTCTCACAGCTCTACATCTTAGCTCAGTTGTGATTTTGAATGGTCATCTACACGTGGCCTTTTTATCAGCTTGTCCTTGCTTGGAGACATTAATTCTAGAAGAATGTGTGTTTGTTAACTGTTATACGTTAACCATATCTGCTTCTCAACTTAAGAATTTGAGAATAAGTCGCGTAGTTCCTGCTTCAGTTGTGATTTCTACCCCAAAGCTTGTATCCATCGAAATTATCAGAATTAGGAATCCATCCATTAGGTTCACTTGTGAGCTAAAATTTATTTCTGATTCGAACTTTGACACTGTGAGGAATGCACAATCTCTGAAATGTCTTTTTTACTTCAGGTAAATACTTGTACAACTTTTCTTGTTTTCATTCGACGAGTTGAAAATCTATTGTATTATGTATCGTTTAGTCTTACTGTATTTTGTTTCAATCGTGTCTTAGCCAATATATGTGGAACTGGGAAACGATCCATCTTCCTTCAGTTGCATCCAGACTCCATTTTCTAACCTTAAGTGGCTGAAGATTGGAACTCTGTTCAGTGACAATGATATTATGTTGATCAAAAATTTACTCAAGGATTCTCTTCAAATTGAATATGTTATCTTGGTAAGCGCTCAATTTTTGATACTAAATTCAGTGGCTTACTAGTAAATCCCCGTCCTTCTTTTAACTTTTATCTAATGATCATTGTCAAGGGGAAGTATACGGATGACGATGATGATATCAAGGGGAAGTATACCCTACTAGTTAGCACTGTTCATGTTTTAACTATCTTGGCATTCATTTAGGAGAATAATGGTGAAGAAGATGATGATGACTACTAGATAAACTCGATTATATTCTGTTCATGTTTTAACTATTTTGGCATTCATTTTAGGAGAATAATGGAGAAGATCATAATGATGACCACGTTGATGAAGATGAGGACAACAATGATGGTGATGATGATGATAACGGCGCCGATGAGTATAAAGATGAGGATGAGGAAAGCTACGATGGTGATGATGATGGCGATGAGGATGAGGATAAAGTTGAGGATGATGACAATGATAATGATGCTGGTTATAATGTAAATGGGAAGTACGAAGACTGCAAGGACACCGACCAAGTGGAGGATAATCTAGAGGAGGACAACCAAGTTGATAAAAAAAAGTTAGTAGAGGAGGCCTGGTCCCTGTGCAAGCTGTCACACCTCAAGTTAGTTGAAATGCAAGGGTTTCGAGGATCTCAGATTGAAGTTAAGTTGGTTAAATTTTTTCTGGAGAACGCAATAGTTTTGGAGAGAATGATTATCACGGTGTCAAAATCAGATCAGTGGATATCCATAGATAAGCAAGGAATGATGAGAATTGGCAGAGAATTGTTGAAACATCCACGAGCCTCGTCAAGTGTTGGAATTTTGTTTCTGCATGACCTATAATGCTTGATCTCGAGTCTTGATACTTTTCTTTTAAGGTTTGTCGAAGTTGTGAGAACAGGTCACGTCATGTGAGTATATGGATAGGATTCAGGATACTTTTTTAAAATGATTTAAAAAGTTTGTGTTAGTTGTTTACTGGGAATCGAGTAGTTGGAGGAAACACAATGATTTTTCAGTTGTCGACCCTCAAGAGCATGGTCAGGATTATTGTGGTCTACTAGTCTCTGTACCGCCGAGAAACTGGTGCATTTCATGTTATAAAGTAAGAGCATATGTTTAGAAATTTTCACTCAAGCCTTACAAATAGTGATCATTAAACTTCTTGCTTCTGCGGGTTTCCCACAAACCGATGTGTATTACGGACCATACTTGCTATGCTTTGCAATCTGAGATTTCTTTGAGACGGCGCTCAAGTACTCTAAAGACTACTGTTTCTTGGCCACTTCATGTAGTGTAGTTTAAAAAAAATATTTAAGTAAATGTGCTAAACGTTGTGTAGGACTGTAGGCGTATGCTTCTCTATGTTGAAAGACTTTTGAAAGCAATTGGCTAGATAATGCAATATAATATAATCTTGAAGTTTACAAAGTGCAACATTCCTAATCAAATTTGGAAGGCGAGAGGTAAGGACATTCCATTTCTTACTTATATGGAAGATTGCAATTGCCGTCCGAACAATTATTACAAAGTGGACAGCACACTTTCTTTCTGATGTTGGCCTCAGAATAGTAGAATACGATGCCTACCGCAAAATAAGTTCTCCTTAATGCTGGGACGACACAGTATCCCCCATCATCTGGGTTTCTAAAACTCAATGTGGCAGACTAAGTTACATTTTTGGCAAAATTGAAGGGAGGCTACTAAAGTACTAAGTCAATTTGTGATTCTCACGCGTCACGGTCTGTTTAAAAATTTATCAAGTACTTAGAAGAGTTTTGTTTTGGGTCGTTATAGCTTCCTTAACGCTCCTTGTCCCGAATCATTCATCAGCATTTTCGTTTCACTCTCACTCCTTCTGTACAAGATCTAAGGGTTGGTTTAGGAATTTTACGTGCAAACAAATGGTATAAAGCTCGTACAAGAGCAGTTGTAAAGGTTCAAATTCTTTGGCGTTCAATAGTTCTTCTCTTCCGAACTATTTATAACTGAACAACACAAGTACCAACCGAAAGATGTGGTGATTGTTGGAAAACTAAACCAAATTTCTAGAAGTGTAGGAGTGGACAGATTCATTGGTTTGCCACTACCTCTAATCTATCATATTGTATCGTTCCTTCCAGTTGAAGAAATGGTTCAAACATGTGTTCTATCCAAAAGGTGGAGAAACGTTTGGTCTACTGTCCCCTCCTTTCATTTCGATCATGACTTATATCTATCCAAGAAAAAACGCGATTTCTTTAAATTTGTCGAGTACAAAAATTTTCTCTTTCCCTAGGATACAAAACCAGGTCTGGTGATATGCATAGGGTCAATTCGTGGATCATTTATGCGTTAAGACATAATGTTCAAGTTCTTCATATAAGTAATGATGATGACACATCTATTGCTTTGAGTGCTCAGATATTCACTTGTGAATCCTTGAGAGAATTCAAACTGTGTAACGAAGACCTAAAACTTCCAACTTTGATTTCTTTACCTGTTCTCACAACTCTACATCTTAGCTCAGTTGCGATTTTGAATGGTCATCTACACGTGGCTTTTTTTTCAGCTTACATGCAAAACACATTATACCGCTACAAACACTAAAAGAAACAACAACAATAAAATGCACTCTTATGACAAGAATATACTTTACTCAAGTCTATGATTCTGGATCATATTAAACATAGTCATATTATGTTCATGTTATCTATATGAAAGGAAATCCACAAAAGATTCTCATGAATCTTAAAGAATAGAAGAATTAGATGAAAAAGGTTTTATCCGAGATAATATCATTATCATCCTTCTTTTCATCATTCAACATTCCAAAAACATCCGAGGGGAGACAATCCACTTGTACATCACCTTGGCTATTTATCCATAGTCATAGGAGGATAATGCCTAATAAGACAATCTACAAGCGTTATATCTCCTTGCCTAAAATAGTCACTGGAGGATATTGTCTAAGAAGACAATCCATTACCTTATATCTCCTTGACTAAATTAGGTTTAAGAGGATATTGATTGTTTCCCATATTGTTTCCTCTCGTAGACAACGATGCTCATTACTTAATAATATATGACATGGTTAAGCTTCATGCCAATGTTAAATAATGCATTCATGCCAAACATGGTAAATATTATATCATAGGTTCAGGAAAAGTAAACTTTAACTGTACCTCTCACAACAAAAATTATACGATATTTAAACAAATCTAGCCACTGAATATGCAAAACAACTGAGGACTCCACCTCTTCTTTTTACATGAGCTCAAGCAAGATAGGATACCCTATCAACAAGACCTCAAGTACTACCACAACATCTAATGACTCAATCCATTAATGTTTTAAAGTAGAAAACATTTACCAATAAACTATCATCGATAAAGTTCAAAGTAAATTCACGATGATTAATATCCAAAACTAGCATGCTATACAACTTTAACATATGCTATATTGGATATAAGCTACAAGTTACTTTATCTAACATGTATTTTCACAACAGTACAATTATAACCATCGTCTAACAACTCGTACACTCAATAAAGGTAAGCAATTATGCATTGAATACATTATAATTACTATCCAAGATTTGAGTGTGGTTGATTAACTATCTTAAGGTCTCTCTTAGACCATCTACATATGTACAAAGAAAATTAATATCAAACTACTTCTAGTCAAACCAATTAATTCATCCGTGATAAACACGTATAATTTGTTGGCTAGGTTATCAAAGAAGTTTAAGCTTAGGGATTTCCCTCCTAAGAAAACTAGCATGCAACTCAAGGCAAGAATATCACCATATAATTAAACTAAAAGAATTGCAAAGAGTGAAAGAATACGATACCTAACCGATTGAAAAACCGGATTACCATATTTTCCTCCTTCTAGAAAAACAGTTCAAAAGAACTGTAATTCTAAACCAACTCAGTACGAATTGCGTATCAAGCCTTATACCACTGGAAAGCTCTTTGAATCAGCTATCCAACACAAGAAGCGGATTGCAAAACCGAGCTCTGAGCTGAAAGTTATAGCAGTTTCCGTAACGAGTGACGTAGCTGTCAAAAAGACGAACTTTGACGTTTTGCTTGATAGAAATCTCATATTTGACTTCCACAAACGTAGGAGAAAGGTCTACAACCATATAGGGTTTGATAAACCACAAAAGATCAATAAATATTCAATCTTTAATTGGTTTCCTTACCAAAAACGAAATTATTAGAAAATTTATAAAGTCATAACCCAATAACACAAACAATAACTCAAAGTAAAAGACTTATCTTTTGATTGTCGTATTAAAGCGCTCTCCTTTGTTCTACTACAAAACTCTTTTCTTAAGATTGTTAGAATAGTTGTATGAACACAACAACTAAAGTAGAAACGAAAAAGAAAAGAGACAGCGAGAGCAATGAAGAGACAAGGACGGCAGTGATGGCGAGAATAACCAAAGCGCGGATTAAAGCGTCCTTAAGGAAAGATTTAAGCCCCTTCCAATGGTGCGAAAGGCAACCGTGGCGTCTTCCCTCACAGGATTCAATGGTTAACAAGAGCTGACTTACTAGACTAGAAACGGACTACCCTCTAGAAGCGACAATATAACTCTCTCTCAAGCGGCCGACAGAAGAAGAGAAGAAGAAAAGAACTTTTGAGTTTGTTTCTCTCGAGAGTTGAGTTCCGATCAAGTCTCATCTCTCTATGGACTCACAGTCCTATTTATAGAGGTTAGGAGGAAAAGAGACAAACTCACTGAAACTTGCAGCTCAAGAAAAAGGCAAAACAAGTTTAGGCTATTGGTCAAACCACTACCCACAACAAGAAGTTTCTAAGCCCAAGCCCGAACCCTACCCGATGTGGTGGATAACCAATGTGGGACTATCTACTATGCACTAAAGTGGAGAGAACACATATGGTTCATCTCCTCCACTTTGCACACACTCACAAGTATTTCGAAATACACTTAGAGATTCCAACAATAACTACTCAACTAATTAGCATAGTCAAGAATGTGCGATATCTGACAGTGTCTACTCTGTTCGTTCAGGTAAATACTCCTACCGGCTTTTCTTTGTTAACTTTCGACAAATTAAAAAATGGTTGTATTAGGTTTTGTAAACTCTTAGAAGTTTGTTTCATTGTGTCTTAGTCGATAGCTGTGGAATTGCAAAAGGATTTAGCTACACAAAAGTGCAGCGAGACGCCATTTTCTAATCTTAAGTGGTTGAAGATTGGAACTCTGTTCAGCAAGGATGAAGTCATATTGATCAACCATATTATAACACCCCGTGTTTTAGTTCTCTTATTTTCTTAATAATAATAATAATGAATAATATATAAAATAAAATAGGATAAGGGTTAGTGGAAATAGGAGACGTGGGTTTATTGGATAAACCTTCCTCCCTATTTCGGGGGTTTGTTTTGAAATTGAACGTAAAAGCGTAATAGGGTTGGTCAAAAACACCGCGATAGTTTTATTCAGAAAAATGGGAGTTTGACTGAAGGAAGGAAATGAAGGTTTTTCCTGGTAGCTGGTTGATAATCGGAGAGCGCTACAGGTGAGTAGCTATTTAGCTATTTCACCGGATTTATAGTTTTCATGTATCGGTGTTTTACTTTATTGATACTATTTATTATCTTGTTTTATTCTCTACGCCGTGCGTCAGATTATTAAACCTCGTTAAATCTCGAAATGAGATATGGAACCTGATGGAACTGTGGTAGATTATTCAATCTTGGTTATATATTAAATTTTTATTTGGTTGATGTCGGTGTCGAAAGCTTGACGAGAAGTCAATGGCGCATCACGGTTTTAAACTTGTATTGTGTTTAATAGGTGGTGTGTTAGTTAGATATGCTATTGATCGTTATTAGTAGATGATGGGTGAGGTCGGGTTTGAATTTTGTGGAGGTCGTCGAAGGTGAGAACCAGTTTTATGGCGTCCACATCCGTTTTTGTGTTGAACAATGGTGGTTGTAGTGATGTTCAATTGGTTGGGTTAAGTATTGTTGGTGGATGAGCCGCCAAAAAGCTTTGAGGGAAGCTTTAATGGCTGTGAACGGCTTTCTTGTGTTCTTGGAAGATCACGATTTTTTGCATCTATTTTTCATTATTTTGAACTATTTTGGTTAGTGTTGTTTGGGGTTTGATGTATGGGTGTGAGGGTTTGAGTGAGGGAGTGGTGGGGAGCTTGAACCAAGCTTTAATGGAGATCGAAATCTTAGATCTAGTTTGAAGAAGAGTATTGAATCACCGATATTAGAGTTTTGTGTTTGTTAAAGTGGTGGGGGTTTACACCCTCTTCACTTCGGTTGGTTTGATTGGGTGGTTGTGTGGAGGAGTGGTGGCGGATTTTTGGTGGCCGATGGAGCTAGAAAGATGAAGCGATAACAAACCGAACTTGGGCTTGGGCTTGGGTCAAGACCAAGTGGGTCGGTTTGGTTTGGGCCCGGATTCTATTTTAAGTTGTGTGGGTGCGTAATTTAAATGTTTTGTTTGGGCCCCCATTTAATTAAGTTTTGGGACCGATTCTATTTTGTTTTGTTGGGCGGTTTGAGTTCAATTTTTTGGGCGAACTTCGGTTGTGTTTTGTGGACCAGTTTAACTTAACGACTTTTGGGCCCGTTTCTAATATTGCTTGGGCTAGTCCATAGGACTTAAATAGATCTAATTGGGTCTTTAAATGTTTAGACTTAGGGTTCTAAGGTTTGGGCTTGGCGGTTGGTCCAACCATGGCCTTAACCATGAGCCCATGAGCCATGCACCTTTGACCTTAGCCATGAACCATGGCTATGACCACTGAACTGTCGAACATGAAAGCAGCAGTTTGACTTTGACAATGACGTGTTGACTTTGATCAGAGTTGACTTTGACCGTTGACCAGAGTTGACTTTTAACTCGGATTATGATTCGGTCTAATAGGATAAGTCTAGGACTATTAACGTGCTTGGCTTTAGGTTAAGACCTTTCTATATATACGTGTGTACGTGTATTAACTAATATGTGATTGTGCAGTATTTTATGATCTACAACGTTATGATACTTATACATTCATGAAATTAATAACGCGTAAACAAAAAAAATACGTGAATCAAGATATTTCTTCGTTCTCAGAAATAATACATGAAATAAAGTTCAATAATGCGTAAATAAAATTACCCCTCTTTTAGAACTCTCCACGTCTCAAGTTTTAGAATTAAGTTTTATGACTGTTGATGTCATATGTTAGGTGGGCATTTATTGAATGTGCCATAAATGGTCCGTTAGCGTTATATATGGGTATTCATTGAATGTGCCATGAATGACCAGATTGTTTGGACTACCCTAGAGAGGAACTAAGGTATTCGCCTTGTGGGTTAGTTGTATTCCTTGAGTGTACGGGAATGTAGGGTTGTGTATTCCTTGAATGTGGCAGGAATGACCTAAGGTACATAGGTTGTGAAATATGTGTATAAGAAAAGTAAATGATTATTTGATAAGAGAAATTGATTTGATTATGCGAGTGTATTTGGGCTTGCATTGGAATACCTATAGGATATCTACATATAGTATATAAAATTGCTAACTTTCTTTTGCAGGAGGGTATGACTTAATAACATTTTGTCTTAGGGACGCCGGTCCTACCCTTATCTGGCCAAATGGATATCGGTAAGTTTTAATTTAATGATTTAGATATTAAAACGAGTGATTTGAATGAGTGAAAATAAATGGAAGTCTTGCTTGGGAAGAAGCTATGCCGATTGAAATGACGGAACTACCTGTCTTCCAAGCTGTGAATGATTAAGTTGTGGGATAATATAACATGATTGTTTGGATAATTAAAGTATGATAATGTTTATATGTGTTTAGTCTACTCATACCAGCAAATTCAATTTGCTGACCCATGTTTGCTTTGTTTTGGCAACGTGGGTGTGTTATTGGGAACATATGTGGAAGGCAGTGGAACCGCGGCGTGTGATTGGGATTCTCGCCTGGAGCAGTCTGGGAGTTTAGTTGATTAGGTCTGATCTTTTGGAAGGATGTAATAACGTGAGGTTACATTTGCATATGACATGAGAATACGATGTTGAAAAACTGTTTTGTAAAGTTTGTTTGATATTTTATTGGGATGGAAGAAAGTTTTAATAAAGTGATAGTTGAAGAATTTGGAGATTTTGTTGTTAAGTTGATCCTGTTGTGATGTGGGTTTTAGGTTTTGACATGTGTTGTATCCCCCGTCATAGCCTGGGTTTTTAGACAATTGAATATAATGATGTTTGAGATATTTATATTTCAAATATTCATTTTTTTAATTGTTTAGAAAATCAGGCTGTGACACATATACTCATGCACTCTACTGAAATTGAATCTGTCTTCTTAGTGAATGATGTGGTAAGCACTTAATATGAAATACCCATTAAACTTGATTTTTCGATGTCTTAATTTTCTCTTTAATGGTCATTGTCAAGGGGAAGTTTGATGGTTTGAAAAACATCGCCCAAGTTGAGCAATATGAAGTGAAGGAGTGGTACAAGTACAAGCTTTCCCACCTGAAGCTAGTTGAAATCGAGGGCTTCCGAGGATCTGAGAATGAAATGGAACTGGTCAACTTATTTCTGGAGAACGCAATAGTTTTGGAGAAAATGATTATCTTCCTTTGCAAGTCTGGCGAATGCAGTTCAATAGATGAGCAAGAATTGATGAAAGTTGGTAGAAAACTATTGACACAACCACGAGCGTCATTGACTGCAGGAATAATGTATTGGCGCATCTGATGATCTTGGCCTTCTTTAACTCTACACTTTTCTGTTTTCTAAGTTAGTCCAGATTTGACAGTCAGGCGAATCAAACGGTGAACTGTGTATGCAATTTCAAGGATTCAAGTGGAACTGTTTGTGTTTGGTGTCAGATCAGTATTAGAGTTGTGTTTATTGTCATTTTCTTAAACTTGTTCTGAATTCTTGGCTATTGTAACTATTTCATATTAGTAATATGCGCTTACTGGTCTGAATTGATAGATCCTCCACATCAATATATACGATTGAAGGATACTACTAAGTTTTTTGTTTTTTTTGTAAATTCAAAAAAAAATTCTGTGCGGAGAAGAGGGTATGTAGTTAAATATACTCTTATTCAGTTTGGCAGTATTGGATTTTTGGGGTGATGGAATGGGGAATGAAGTACTGTACTAAAGTTAAGTGTGTAAAAAAACAAGTAAGCTGGGGTTAAGGTATACCCCATCTGATATTATTGCAAAAGATTAAACCTTACAAGCTTCCTAAGAGTTAGATCATTGCAAGGAAGAATACAAAGACACTATAAAGGAGGAACAAAAGACACTATATCGACAGTTAAGTGTTAATCGACCATTATGTGAACTTGTTTTGAAGTCATTCCTATAGTAACAAGCTCAGATTCGGAATCCTTTTGCAGGTCTTAACAAATCTAGTACGAAAAGACGGGAGGAGATCGAAAGAGGGGATGGAAATAAAGAGAAAATTATAGGTTGTTTATCAAAATCACTAAATTTCTTTTCATGGTTTCCTATTTACCCCTATTCCCTAAGAGCATCTTTAGGAGATATACTTTCCTAGCATCAAACACCAAATTTCCAACAATTTGGTGTTTTTTCATTTTTAAGAGAGTCACATATTGATGAAAACACTAAAAAAACACCAAACCAAACACCAAATCGGGCAAAATTTGATTCTAACTTTGGTGCTGTATCAAATCTCTCACGCAATTTTTCGGTTTTTCTAACACCGCATGGGCTTGGGCTAGAGTGTGGGCTTCAATCAAACAATTTTGTGAAAACCGCACGAAAAATTTGAGAAGAAAAAAAAAAAAAAAAAAAGTATATCGTGCAGTTTTTGAAAAACCGCATGGGCTATATAGCGCGGTTTTGGATAAACCGCGCCATTTGATGTTGCTCCTGAAGTTGGTTGGTGTTTTTTTGGGTGTCTCTCTTAGAGGGCGTTTGGCAACACCTCTAAAAGCCACTTTGTGGCTTGCTAAGAGGATAAAAGACAAAAGTTCGTTTGGTAATGTCCCAAAGTCAAGAAACCATAAAGTTAAAAAGGCAAAAATATAGCTTTTTGAGAAGACCAATAATTGCTTTCTATGTAGCCTATTTTTTAGGCTTTTTCCTTTGGGCTTTGTGGCTTTTTATTGTGAAATTGGGTCCGCACACAAGTGTTATTGTCTACCCGGGAATCAACCAGCCGTTCCGCCACCCGGGACCAACACTGATGCTAGCGCCTAAACTAGTGGCTATTCTCCACTATACTACTTTAATTCATCTGTTAGTAATGAGATACTATAATATCTATAACCTGGATAAAGACAAACGGAATTCATTTTAAAAAATGTTGATTATGAAGCATTTTGAAATTTTGTTTACACCAAACAAACTTTTTAACTTCTTGGTTTTTCAATTTCATCTTTTTGGCTTTAGAAATTGTGTTTTTGACAAACGTACTTATACTTTACATTAAGTGAAAAATCAAATAAGGACTTTTTAGCTTGGTAACTTATGACTTTTTATTAGTTGCCAAACACCCCCTTAAAGATGCTCTAAGTGAATTCCCTAATATATTTCTAGCATAGAACAATCTGTCCAAAACATGAGTGGACAACTGAACCTGGACATCGGCCCGTGGAAAATGGGTTGCGTTTTCTTTTGGGCCTTAACTCCTTTTAGCCAGTCACGGTTCCGTTCGATATTTTAGGGGTTGGGAACACTGAGCAGACACTTGATAACCTTACTGTTTTTTTCTTTTTTTTATTTCTCAAACACGAGAATCAACGATCAAGGTAAGCTCTCTATTTACTTTTCCACCGATTTCCTGCTGTAAGTTCTATTAAAAATAAATATCCCACGTTGGCTCTATTTATTATTATGTTTTTTATGAGTTATTAAAGTAATTCATGCCTAAATGTGTTAACAGGTCTGAACCTACGATTGCGGGTACTAGGTGGAATCACTTTGTTCCCAACTTCATCTTAAATAAAATTTGTGTGTTTCATGACAATGTTGCAAAGTCAATTTGATGACCAAAACGTTAGTGTAGGAGTGGACAGATTCATTGGTTTGCCACTACCTCTAATCTATCATATTGTATCGTTCCTTCCAGTTGAAGAAATGGTTCGAACATGTGTTCTATCCAAAGGGTGGAGAAACGTTTGGTCTACTGCCCCCTCCTTCCATTTCGATCACGACTTATATCTATCCAAGGAAGAACGCGATTTCTTTAAATTTGTCGAGTCAGTACTATTTCGACGAGATGGCTTGGATATACAAAAACTTTCTCTTTCCCTAGGATACAAACCTAGGTCTGGTGATTTGCATAGGTTGAATTCGTGGATCATTTATGCGTTAAGACATAATGTTCAAGTTCTTCATATAAGTAATGATAACACATCTATTGCTTGGACTCCTCAGATATTCACTTGTGAATCCTTGAGAGAATTCAAACTGCGTAACGAAGACCTAAAACTTCCAACTTTGATTTCTTTACCTGTTCTCACAACTCTACATCTTAGCTCAGTTAAGATTTTGAATGGTCATCTACACGTGGCCTTTTTTTCAGCTTGCCCTTGCTTGGAGACATTAATTCTAGAAGAATGTGAGTTTGTTAACTGTTATACCTTAACCATATCTGCTTCTCAACTTAAGAATTTGAGAATAAGTGGCGTAGTTCCTGCTTCAGTTGTGATTTCTACCCCAAAGCTTGTATCCATCGAAATGATTGGAATGGAGAATCCATCCATTAGGTTCACTTGTGAGCTAAATTTTATTTCTGATGTGAACTTTGACATTGAACTTGATCAATCAAGTGAATCAACTGCCCTACTAATTAGCACTGTGAGGAATGCACAATCTCTGACACTGTCTACTTTGTTCCTTCAGGTACATACTTGTACAACTTTTCTTGTTTTCATTCGACGAGTTGAAAATCTATTGTATTATGTATCGTTTATTCTTACTGTATTTGGTTTCCATCGTGTCTTAGTCAATCTATGTGGAAAACGATCCATCTTTACTCAGTTGCATCCAGACTCCATTTTCTAACCTTAAGCGGCTGAAGATTGGAACTCTGTTCAGTTACAATGATATTATGTTGATCAAAAATTTACTCAGGCATTCTCCTCAAATTGAATGTGTTTTCTTGGTAAGCGCTCAATTGTTGATACTAATTTCAGTGGCTTACTAGGTAAATCCCTGTCCTTCTTTTAACTTTTATCTAATGATCATTGTCGAGGGGAAGTATACGGATACCCTACTAGTAGTAAGCACTGTTCATGTTTTAACTATTTTGGCATTCATTTTAGGAGAATAATGGTGAAGATCATGATGATGACTACGTTGATGAAGATGAGGACAACGGCGATGGTGATGATGACGGCGACGATGAGGATGAGGATGAGGACAATGATGATGACGACAATGATGATGATGCTGGTTATAATGTAAATGGGAAGTACGAAGACTACAAGGACACCAACCAAGTGGAGGATAATCTAGAGGAGGCGTGGTCCCAGTGCAAGCTGTCACACCTCAAATTAGTTGAAATGCAAGGGTTTCGAGGATCTCAGATTGAAGTTAAGTTGGTTAAATTTTTCCTGGAGAACGCAATAGTTTTGGAGAGAATGATTATCATGGTGTCAAAGTCAGATCAGTGGATATCCATAGATAAGCAAGGAATGATGAGAATTGGCAGAGAACTGTTGAAACATCCACGAGCCTCGTCAAGTGTTGGAATTTTGTTTCTGCATGACCTATAATGCTTGATCTCTAGTCTTGATACTTTTAAGGTCTGTCAAAGTTGTGAGAACAGGTCACGTCAAGTGAGTACATGGATAGGATTAAGGATACTTTTTTAAAATGATATATAAAGTTTGTGTGTTAGTTGTTTACTGGGAATCAAGTAGCTGGAGGAAACGCAATGATTTTGCAGTTGTCGACGCCTCAAGGCACAAGAGCTTGGTCAGGATTATTGTGGTCTACTAGTCTCTGTACCGAGTTCCGAGAAACTGGTGCATTTCATGTTATAAAGTAAGAGCATATGTTTAGAAATGTTCACTCCAGCCTTACAAATAGTGATCATTAAACTTCAGGCTTCTGCGGGTTTCCCACAAACAGATGTGTATTCCGGACTATACTCGCTGTGCTTTGCAATCTGTTAACTGAGATTTCTTTGAGCGGGACGGTGCTCAAGTACTCTAAAGACTAGCTGTTTCTTGGCCATTTCATGTCGTTTAGTATAAAAAATATTTCAAGTAAATGTGCTAAACGTTTTGTTGGACTGTAAGAGTATGCTTCTCTATGCTGCTAGAAAATGCAATATAATATTGAAGTTTACGAAGTGCTACATTCCTAATCAAATTTGGAAGGCCAGAGGTTAGGACATTCCATTTCTTACTTACTAGCAAATTGGAACGCGTGTTGCGCTTGTGAAGCTAACAAAGTACAACAACAATGATAAATATTTCAATATACTTTAACATGATTATGGAAATTTTAAAAGCGCGCACAAATTAGGGGGAAAAAAGAACATTATCCGAACAAAACCAACTGAATACAGGAATTAAAATTTATAGAATTATTTTTTTTTTAATAAAAGCAAAAACGTAGCAGGTTAGGTCTAGAAACAATTGCAAGAAGAATACGTTCTTAAAAACTCTAAGGAACGAAATGTAAGCCAAACAAATGTTATTACATAAGCAAAATTGATAGAAAGAATGTCTAATTCTTAGTTCTTACATTATTTGTAGGAACATTGAATTTGCAAAAAAGTGAACGCTGAAACAATTGCAAGAAGAATATGTTCTTAAAAACTCTAAGGAACGAAATGTAAGCCAAACAAATGTTATTACATAAGCAAAACTGATAGCAAGAATGTCTAATTCTTAGTTCTTACATCATTTGCAGGAACATTGAATTTGCAAAAAAGTGAACGCTGAAACATATTGTAAATTAAAGCATAAAAAATCAGCATGAGTCACAATGAGAACCTGCATGCTGGCTATCTTCATCTTGAGCCTGAACACTTCATATATATTGTCCATTTGTATTGTACACTTAAATGTTTGGTGACATGTCTAGTCTTCAAATCAAGCACGTTCTATTTTGGTGCATTCCTTAGCATGGTTGCATGTAAAAGTAATTCATCTGAATTTAGACTCGACATTGATCAATAACTCATTCTTGTATAGTCTTCAATTGAGGGTGCGTGCTTGGCGTTTAAGTGATGTTGCTAATAGAAAAGTGGTATGGATGAAAAACCTTTCTTCTGTGTGCAATGTTAACATGTATATTAAACAAAATTTGTCTGTAGAATCAAATTCCATTTTTAAAGCAACACCATGGTCTTCGATATGTGTAAATTTACCAACTTAATATCTGGTAGCAAAAAAGGATGCAAAAGACAGGTAAAAGTAATCAAGTAAATAAAATATACTGCTAATAAGACATCCCATACAACAAAAAAAGAACTATTACATACCGCATCGTTTTTATTCAGGGACATCATGCTAGCAAAAAGCACGGAATACAGACACTCAATGTTTGAGATATGATAAAGCGTTGAGATATGTTCTTCTGAGCATTCCTGCATACATATGTTTTATCAGCAAAAAACACATTGAGCAATTAAAAAGAGTACCTACTTACATCAACTTGAGATAGAGAAAAGTACTTACAATGTTAAGAGTTCGTTTCTAAAGCATGCATATGGATGTTTAAGCCAATTTCTGATAACTCCGTACACATTTTTTTCAAGCAAATTGGGCACACCTGTTGCGCCTGCATCACCGAAAAAGTCATTATTGTTCGATCGATCAGTGAAAATCAAGTCCCTTTCACAATTACTATTATTATAATTTTCGCTAAAAAAAAGATTGTGTGTAAAAGATTTTATTGTTAAAATTTAGTTTTCATAATCCGTGTCTTATTTGCAGCCCCTCGGCAACGGTTTTGTGTAGATATATTAATGAAGATGTTGTTTATTTTGAAAAACAGAAACCTAGAAACTCAAAAATCATATAGAGATTGCAAAAATGACTAAAACTTTAAAAGGAAGCTAGACGTTAAGACAAAGTTAACTCCAATGACGACAAATGGTCCATAAAGTTTAATGCTAGCTAAATGCCCAAAATACCTAATGTCATTTCCTTAAATATCATAATTCATACCACAACACTAACACAACAAGGAAAGGAGTCTAATAAGAAGTCCTAATTATCTACCAACAAATCTCGGCAGCACGCCAGCACCTCAAACTAAAACGACTTGGCTTGCTTCCTTTGGATTATTTAGCATCAACTGCTTCCATCCTCAGTTGCACCACTACTTTTGTTTTAATTTATGCAAACAATAAACAATGTAACTATAAAGATAATAATTATATTTATCTCAATGTTTTATCTCAACATTTGTAATGTGAGACCCCAAAAAACAGAAGCTACGTTACAATTAAGATGAAGGGAAGTGATAGATTCATCCTACTCTTATTTCAAAGCTTAGTGTCAAAACTGTTTTCTAAGTCCTCTCCAACGCAGGATAAGAGGAAGAAGAAAATATTAATCTTACTTCTTCCATGGCCTGAGACGCTTGACTCGCAATCAAAACATGCATGACCAAGTGTAAAGGTGTGATGTGGTATTCCCTTACAAATAGTCGATGGGGGACTGGTATGGATAATTGGATGAGACCGAGTTCGGCTTTGAGAGCGAACTGCCTACGTATCTTACTCTGGGTTCTTGAGGTTAGAGTAGAATCAGGTCTGGCGTAGTTCATAGGAGAGGTATTTATAGAGATCGAAAGTGCATCCTAACCCTCCACGTGTAAAGGATGTCACCAACGTGGGGTGTGGATCGGGGGAGCACGTGAGAAATATCTACATAGGTTTGCCGTAATGATGAGAAGTGGCAGTCTGGGCAAGTAGCTTGCGGCCATGACCAGTGACTGACAGTCAAGATGAGTGCAAGTACATCTTTAGTCATGATTGCTTATGGATAGAGTCAACGTCAGCTTTGCTGGCGTAGTTCGCGTGATGTTGCGATCTGTCCTGTGGCGTTCTACTGGCTCATGGATGCGACCTGAGACCATAGGTCGGTGTGTTAGTTCCACCATGCTAAGCGCGTGCTGGATAGAGAATATCACTCCCCTACACAGCCCCCTCTTAGTAGGTTGTGATAACGACCTGCTGAGAGAAAACGGTGGCACGCGCGGACTATGTGATAGGTGGGAGTCTGCCACGATCAGTGTAGAACAGCTCGTGTTAACCGCGTGAGGTAGTTGGTGCGATCGTCGACGCGGCGGCGTGTGCGGACGTGATCCGGATCTGGCGATTCGCGAAGAAAACGCGTGGCGCTTTTTTTTTCGGGATGTGAAAAGACAAGACAGTTGTTTGGAAGTCGTGGGTGGCTAGGGCTAGGGTGTAATCATAATGCCTTGGAAACTGGAGGGGCGGTTGTTCAAAAATTTTACTTGCTTGACTGAGACTTCATTTTGCTGCTTCGTCTGGTAGAGAGAACTTCATTAGCGCATCATTCTTCAGGTTAGTTCTCTGCCATTTTTGAACCCATTTCCCTTGTTTGGTGCTAAGCCTCTGTGCTGGGGTTGTTAGGGTATTATGTTAAATACTAGTAGCTAGATTTGTTTAAGCTTTAGAAGAGAAAGATGTCGGATTCCGATGACACTCGTTCTAATGAGGTTCGTGAAGTTTCCCTCGGTTGGGAAGATGAGGAGGAGACAAACGAATCAGTTGGTATGCTGGGTGAGGGTGATGGGGATGAGGCTGTGAGTGAGGAAGGCGATGCTCGATCTGCTCCTGTGGTTGCTGACGTTAGCACTTCAGGTCGCGGTGAGAGGTCGTCTTCGAGCGGGCTGCCGCCCAGGGTTGTGGATAAGCACGCTTTGAGGGCGTTCCCATATTTAAGGAAAAAATATGGTATAAACGTGGACGGTCTGGAGATCCACGAGCCTGAGCGAGACACTCTGGTCTTTAGCGATAGGTACGTCCCACCGCACCACGGGGTGATCGTCTGTGAGGGGCAGCTGAGAGCGCATATGACGATACCATTTTCGAAGTTGGTTTGCGAATTCTTGAACCGTTGTGGCAAGGCGCCTGTGCAGTTTGTGGGCAACACGTGGCGGTTGTTTAAGGTGTTCGACCTGTTGAACGCCAGCGGTGAATACCAGATCGAAGTTGCTGATATTATTGAGCACTTCACTTTGAAGCGATCTAGGGCATATAACTTTAGCTTGCAAACCCGTGCTACGCTGTCGGGCGTTCTGGATGGTGTGAGTAACGAGTCTTGGGATAGAAGACCGTTGTTGTTATTCAGTAACTACTGTGCGAGCGGGTTTAGTGTGGACAGGAAAACGTGTGATTTTACTGGTGGGTACCAGTACGCTTTCTTAGGTTTCACGCTCATATCGACTGATCTTGTATTGATCTAACCTTTTTTTTTTTTTTTGTCCTTTTTTTTGTCCTTTAACCGGATCCCCGCACGAGAGAGACGAACCGGCAGTCGAGAGCTTCGCTAAGGACTTCGGTGAGAAAAAGCGAAGTTGCCCGGAGGTCGAAATTCTTTAAGGAGCGGGGAGGGCCTGCCGTTCGGAAAAGAAGGGAAGCTCAGAAAACAAGGGCTCGCGGTAAGGGGGCGTCCAAAGAACGTGTCATGGAGAAGCGTGGAAGTGATCTGGTGACCAGGGAGGATAGAAACCGGGGCCGTACTGGGGTTAAGCGACCCCTCGGGGGTGCTGGGGCTTCCGGGTCTGGATCGGGGAAGGGTCGAGAGGACGCTCCTCTTGATGTGGAGGACGTTCCCTCCGACGTTCCGGAGTACCGACCTGCTGAGGCTGCGAGGGTGACTCAGACCGCACAGGGTGGTGAAGTGCGAACTGGGGGGAGGGCAGCTCGAAACGCGAGGTCGAGACCGATGCCCGACTTCAGCGTCCTAGGTGAGGACGGACCGGAGGCTGCCCCGGAGGTCGCTCGACCTCGGGTTGTTGGAGATCCCTCGGGCAAGATGAAGGGAAAGGTTGGCTCCAGAGAGGCTGGTAAGGGGCAGTCCGGTACTGGGAAGGACGAGCTGGAGCGCAACCTGATGTATACTGATGAGGTAACTGGGAAGAAGCGCTATGTGAGGAGGTCGGACTGCAGCTACAAGTCCGCACCCATAGCTGCTTGCTTGTTGGAGGGGATGACCCTTGACGGTGATAGGAAGGACTTGGATACGAAGGAGTTGGAGTCGAATCTGAGAGGGGTGGATAAGGCGATCTGTCTGGTAAGTGATCGTACTGTTGCTGTCTGTGTTATCACTTATTGTACACTGTTGTTTATCTTTTGTTTGTGGTACAATGTGCGAGCTGCTGCAGCTGGTTGCTGGGTATCAGAAATTGAAGACAACTGCCCTGATCGCTGAGATGGAGAAGTCGGAGGTCGAATCCTTGAGGGTCGAGGTCTCTGATCTCCGAGCGATAGCTCAGGCGGAGAAGGTGGAGTTGGATACTCTGAAGGCACAGCTGGTTACACTGTCTCTGGAGAGGACGTCAGCTGTGAATGAGGTGACTGGGTTGAGGCATGAGGTCGATGATCTGAAGAAAAAGGCTGTTGCTGCTAATACGTTCGCTGAACGTTGCAAAGCTACTGCGGTGGAGGCGAGGGAGGCCTATTTTGCTATCCGTGCTGAAATAGAAGAACTGGAGGCGAGATATGGCGACTGCCCCGAGAGCCCGACTCATGGACTGCAATAGACCGGCGGGTCGATTCACTCGAGGTTGGTAGTCTTTGGTCTAGCGGTCGTTCCTACTCCCTGGCCGGTGGTGTGGTGGTTCTTGTCGACCCTCACATCGTTAGCGATCCAGGTGGGGCGTTAAGCGGAGAGTAGTGGCGTCTCCCGTGATCCGAAATGCGTCCCCGATTCTTTGAGCGTCCCTCTTGTTGAAGGCTTTGATGATGTTATCTGAGAGGTCAATGTCTGGTTTTTTGTGTTTGTACGCGGCCTCTGGCCTAAAACAATAGAGCTGTTTTCCTGGGGTTACTTAGGCAGCTCGTCCTTTTCTTTACTTGTCTTTATGATACTGATGTTTAGTTGGGCTGGATTTCCTGGGTAGACCCAGCAGCTCGGCTCATCCGGCGAACTGAGGCTGGACTGTGGTCCTCAGTTTGCTTACTGTTTTATATTAAGGATGTATTGTTGCCCTTTGTCTTTCTTCCTTGCGTACTGTATTTCTGCTTGGTTTGTATGCCTTTGGGTCGGCTATTGTGGTAGGTTATTGGAGCGTTCTAGGTTGGTGGACCTGTGTCACTCTTGACCTATTTTGCGTGTAGTCGGTCCAAGCGTCCTCTAGTTAACCGATGCTTGATGCGGCTGGAACGCCCCACAGTAGGCGGTGGTCACCTCCACTACAGTGCGTGCTTGGCACGTGTGCGGATATGAACGGTTTGTGAAATATGAAATGATGGTTGCCAGTTGGATTGGCGTTTGGCGTCTCGATGCCATAATGAGTTGCCTCGGGAAGAGACGTTTCACTTGTATAAATATAAACTGTTCGGGGAGAGCAACGACATTTGGACTTCCTGTTGCTGTTGTCTTTTCTCCTCTGAACTTGCTTGCTTTCTTTAGTCATCTCCTCAGGTATGTTTGTTCTTTCGTTATTTCATCGTGATTGTAAAGGTGCTACCTCTTCCTTATTGGCTTTGTTTTGTTCCTTGTGCTTTAGCTTCTCCAATGGCTCGGTGTTACCCGTATGTTAGGGGAGAAGGCAGTCTTCGAGAGAGCTCTCCTCTACTGATGGAGGAAATGGAGTTCCGTCCTCATCTGCACGAGGACCGTGGCAAGAGGAAGGCGGTGGCATCGGGGTCCAAGACGGCTAAGCGGTCCCGGAAGTCGTGGCGCCCTACTGGAGGTATTGTGATCAGGTCGCCCCAACGGGAGGACGTCATCCCTCGGGCTGCCGAAAGGAGAGGCGACCTGGAGCAGGGGGGCCACGTCTCTAGTGGGAGCTCGCACTCTCACGTGGGGGACGTGGGGAGTGAGTTCTTCTACGTTGGGAAGACGGGGAAGAGGCGTGCTGTAAAGCGCTCCGATTGCAGCTTCCACTCTGCGCCTATAGCGACTAGTCTCCTGAGGGGTATCGTGCTGGACGGGGACAAAGCTGAGGTCGCGGACGAAGATATGGATACGCTCCTGGGGACCATGGACATGGCTAGCTGCTTGGTGAGTACTTTAGTTGTTAACTTTGTAGTCGTACGCTTTGATTGATTTTGATTGTGTTTCCGTACTTGTAGTTTCTTGCTGGGTATGATAAGTTGAAGAGTGTTGTGCAACGTTCTGATACTGATGTCGATGCCCGAGTCGAGCTGGGATGTCTGCGAGCTGCTCGGGCGGCTGACAAGAAAAGGTTGGAGGCTATGTCGGAGAGATGTCGTGCTGCTGCTGATGAAAATGCGAAGCTTGCTGCGTCTATGGCTGATCTGCAAGTAGAGATCGCGGAAGTCACCGAGTACGCGAAGCAATGTCAGAGGGTTGCCCGTAAGGCTCAAACGCAGCGTATACAGCTGCAGAAGCGAAGTGCGCCAAGCGGGCCGAAATCTTGTCGGCTAAAGAAGGCAGGTGGGGCTCGAGAGGCGGGTATGCGTGTTGTTCTGCGAGCTGCCAGGCATGTTCCCTCAATCAGCGCTGCTCCTGCGGATAAACATGTGGTCGCTGCTCCGTGATGTCGATTTTGTCTTCTGGTGAGACTTTGTTTTGTGTTTGAAGTGAGCGTGTGTCTTCTTTGCCCCTACGAGGGTTAAACACTAGAGCTGCGTTTTCGGGCTTGCCCGAGCAGTTCGCCTCTTTTTTAATTTGGAGAACTGGTTTCCACGAAAGTGGCAGTTCGTTAACTTTTCTTTTCGTGTTTCGGTAGCCGACCTGGATTTTCTGGGTAGACCCAGCAGGTCGGTGCTTTAGAACTGATTTCACTGGATCCGAAATGTGTGCCCCTTTTGGTGAGCACTTGATTAATGCTATATACTTTTGGTCTGATTGTTCATGGCTTTGATCCTGTCTATGGATTTTGCTTCTGAGATGTATTCTCGTTATTTGTTAAGTTGGCACGATAATGCGTGAGAACGCGACATGGGGGATGTAAGTGTTTGATCTTTTTGGACGAAAGGGGACCGTGCCCCTGCGAGTTCCTGGGGTCATGTTGCTCACTGGGAGCGCTCTTCTTTGGTTAACCCTAGGAGTATCGGTCCTCGTCTAGCGAGGATCAAAGAGGCTATGAGCCTGTAAGCTCCTGAGAACGGGCTGCTCGTATGAGAGCTTGTTTAGCCGCTGAGGGCGTAGTGCTCCTGAGAGCGTTCTCGCTTAGTTGATCCTAGAAGTATAGGTCCTCAACTTAGCGAGACTCGGAGAGGCGATAAGCCTGTAAGCTCCCGAGCCGTCCCGCTTTCGTATGAGGCGTGTTTTTAGCGAGGGCGTAGTGCTCCTGAGAGCGTTCTCGCTTAGTTGATCCTAGAAGTATAGGTCCTCAACTTAGCGAGACTCGGAGAGGCGATAAGCCTGTAAGCTCCTGAGAGCGTCCTGCTCGTATGAGAGCGTGTTTAGCCGCTGAGGGCGTAGTGCTCCTGAGAGCGTTCTCGCTTAGTTGATCCTAGAAGTATAGGTCCTCAACTTAGCGAGACTCGGAGATGCGATAAGCCCTGTAAGCTCCCGAGGCGTCCCCGCTCGTATGAGAGCGTGTTTAGCCGCTGAGGGCGTAGTGCTCCTGAGAGCGTTCTCGCTTAGTTGATCCTAGAAGTATAGGTCCTCAACTTAGCGAGACTCGGAGAGGCGATAAGCCCAAAGCTCCCCGAGGCGTCCCGCCTTCGTATGAGGCGTGTTTAGCCGCCGGGCGTCTTGCTCTGAGGCGTTCTCCGCTTAGTTGATCCTAGAAGTATAGGTCCTCAACTTAGCGAGACTCGGAGAGGCGATAAGCCTGTAAGCTCCTGAGAGCGTCCTGCTCGTATGAGAGCGTGTTTAGCCGCTGAGGGCGTAGTGCTCCTGAGAGCGTTCTCGCTTAGGTGATCCTAGAAGTATAGGTCCTCAACTTAGCGAGACTCGGAGAGGCGATAAGCCTGTAAGCTCCTGAGAGCGTCCTGCCTACGTATCTTACAAATAGTCGATGGGGGACTGGTATGGATAATTGGATGAGACCGAGTTCGGCTTTGAGAGCGAACTGCCTACGTATCTTACTCTGGGTTCTTGAGGTTAGAGTAGAATCAGGTCTGGGCGTAGTTCATAGGAGAGGTATTTATAGAGATCGAAAGTGCATCCTAACCCTCCACGTGTAAAGGATGTCACCAACGTGGGGTGTGGATCGGGGGAGCACGTGAGAAATATCTACATAGGTCTGCCGTGATGATGAGAAGTGGCAGTCTGGGCAAGTAGCTTGCGGCCATGACCAGTGACTGACAGTCAAGATGAGTGCAAGTACATCTTTAGTCATGATTGCTTATGGATAGGGGGTCTGCGTCACTGCCTGGCGTAGTTCGCGTGATGTTGCGATCTGTCCTGTGGCGTTCTACTGGCTCATGGATGCGACCTGAGACCATAGGTCGGTGTGTTAGTTCCACCATGCTAAGCGCGTGCTGGATAGAGAATATCACTCCCCTACACCAAGCATTGCAGAATGATTTATCCAAACTTGTTGAACCAAAAAACGGTTACTTAGGGAAGATTGGAATTGCCGTATGATGTTGGCCTCAGAATAGTAGAATACGATGTTACCGCAAATAAAGTTCTCCTTAGTCCTTAATGCTTGGGACGCTGGGTTTATTTAGAGACGACACAGTATCCCCCATCATCTGGGGTTTCTAAAACTCAATGTGGCAGACTAAGTTACATTTTTGGCAAAATTGAAGGGAGGCTACTAAAGTACTAAAAGTCAATTTGTGATTCTCACGCGTCAGGGTCGGTTTAAAAATTTATTGTGCAATAAATATTATAGAATCTTGCTTTAGCGTGCAACACAAGTATCTACCCGAATATATAGTAATCCAGCTGTATATTTTAGATTCAAATTAATAGTGCCGAATCCTTGTATCATTTCCTAAGCAAAACCTTAAAACGCCTCGGAAGTTTCAATTTTTTTTAAAAAATGCGCACTTCTCGGTCGTTATAGCTTATAGCTTCCTCAACGCTCCTTGTCCCGAACCATTCATCAGCATTTTCGTTTCACTCTCACTCACCACTGTAAGTTTGATTTAACTATTTCATGATGTTGTTTCTTGATTTAACTAAATGTGGGTATCTCATTCTGTTTTTAACACATCTTGTTTGTTACATGTTGGAATTCATCTTTTTTGCATTCATTACTTTCGATTTTGTTACCTTCCTCGAATGGGGTTTTTACGTTCTTTTGTTTAATTAAGGATAACGTCCTTTCCAATGGTGATTGTGGGGACTAATAACATGGGGTTAAGTTCTTGTGCTGGATACAAGTAACGAAGTTCTGCGTTTTTTTCTTACGTTGACAATAATATGGGGTTATGCTATATAAATTGAAGAGTTTTTGTCTGTAGATTTTTGAAAGACATTTAGTGGGTAGAATTATTGTTTTATAAGAGGCTGGTAACAAATGACTCGAAAGATGGATGGTAATAGGAGTCATTGTGATGTAAGATCAGAGCTGTTTCAAGTTTATGTTCATGGAGGCATTAGTTCCTTGATTAAGCGAATCGGTTCCTCAAATTGTTTATGTTCTTTTTTATCATCTATCTCCTTATTCCCCAACCCCCAATTTTGTTTTGTTTGGTATCTGCGGTTTTAAAGTTAAGGCTAATATAACCATTTCATGCTTGGATTGTGTTCACAGGTCTAGACATACAGGCTACTGTTGGTGATGCTAGGGTAACATTTACTTGGATTTACCAAGCTTTCGATTTTATCTGAGAAAGTATTTGGTATCGATGAACAAGATCCAAAAGCTCTCCCTTTCCCAAGATGTGAGTCTAGGAATGGATAGGTTCACTGGTTTATCAAGGACTGAAATCCATCATATTCTATCATTTCTTCCTATCCAAGATGTGGTTCGAACATGTGTTCTATCCAAACGGTGGATAAACATATGGTCTTCTGTCCCTTCCTTTCATTTCAATCAAAAGTTATTTCAAACCACTAAAGAATTTACTAAGTTTGTGAACTCTGTACTAATTTTTCGAGATGGGTCAGATTTTCAGAAATTCCATCTCTCCTTGGTAACCGAGTTTCAGACTAGGGATATCGCTAGGGTCGACTCGTGGATCACATATGCAGTCAGACATAATGTCCAAGCTCTTCATATTGAAAATGATTGCACTAAGAATGTCCTGTTAACTCCTCAGTTGTTCTCTTGCGAATCGTTGACAGAGTTAAGACTATCTCGCAACACGCTATTTGTGCCACCTTGTATCTATTTACCTGCTCTGAAAACTCTGCACCTAATCTCAGTTGTTTTAAAGGATGGCCAACTTGATGAGGTCCTATTTTCTGCAAGTCCTTCCTTGGAGACATTTATTCTAGAAGACTGTGACTTTATGCCTGGTATCTTAACTATCTCTGCTTCTAAACTTCGGCATTTGAATCTGAAGGGCAACTTTCCTTCTTCAATTGTTATTTCTGCCCTGAATCTAATCTCCCTGAAACTAAGTATATCAAATTTACTTCCCGTAAATATTATGGTCAGCGAGGACCTAAAGTCGTTGTCTGATGCTAACATTGACCTCAGATTTCATTCTTCTCAATCAATTACCCAACTAATTAGTATTTTTAAGAGTGCACAGTACCTGACATTGTCTACATTGTCTGCTCAGGTAAATACTTAGAATGCTTTTATTTACTCTCATTTGACCAAATTGAAATATGATTGTATCAGATTATGTTATTTTCTTTCTTACACTCTTGTTTTTCTTGTCTTAGTCAATTTCTGAGGAACTGCACAAATATCTATCAATACTAACTTGCAACAAGACTCTATTTTCTAATCTGAAGTGGCTGAAGATTGAAACTCTGTTCAGTGACCATGAAATTGTATTGATCAACAGTATAATCAGGCACTCTCCAGAAATTGAATCTGTCTTTTTAGTAAATGATATGGTAAGCACTTAGTACTCAACTCAAGAATTAGTAAATAAAGTTGTTGTTCCTCCATGTTTCTAAGTTTTTTATTTTCATTTTAATGGTCATTGTCAAGGGGGGTCATATTGATGATGATGGTGATGAAGATGAAGATGGTGAAGATGAAGAAGAAGATGACGATGAGGAAGATGAAGATGAAGATGAAGATGAAGATGAAGAAGATGTAGATGTAGATGAAGGTGATGGTGGTGATGGTGATGGTGAAGATGTAGATGTTGATATTGAAGGTGATGGTGATGATGATGGTGAAGATGTAGATGTTGATATTGAAGGTGATGGTGATGGTGATGGTGATGGTGATGGTGATGGTGAAGATGTAGATGTTGATATTGAAGGTGAATATGTTGATGATGGTGAAGGTGAAGATGACGATGGTGGTGTTGGGTACTTTTTGTTGGAGGAGATGTGGTCTGAATGCAAACTGTCACACCTCAAGTTAATTGAAATCCAAGGGTTTTGTGGATTTGAGAATGAAGTGAAAATGGTTAAATTTTTTCTGGAGAACGCTATTTTTTTGGAGAGAATGATCATCATGGTTTCAGAGCCTACTGAATGGAGTTCTGCAGATAAGCAAGAAATAATGAAAATCGGCAGAAAACTTTTGAAACATCCACGAGCCTCGCTGAGTCTTGGAATAATTTTTCTACATGACCTGTAATGGTTGACCTCGAGTCTTGACACTTTTGTTTTCTCATGTCAGTTAAAATTGTGAGAACAGGTTATATTAAGTGGTTATTTGGATGGGAGGCGAAATAAGTTTTTATGGTTGATATTCGGAGTTTGTGTTAGTTGTTTCCTGTGAATCAAGTAGTTGTTGGTAACCTAATGATTTTGCGCTTTTGAAGACTCAGGAGTCCGGTCAGTATTACTATATGGGGTGTAAACTGATTTCCAAGAAACTCTTGCCTTTTATAATATATGAAAAATATGATTAGATCTTTCATCTCAAGCCTTTCAAGTAGTTATCGCTTACTTACGTGGGTTTCCCTCAAACAGATGTATACTGCAGGCTCTGCAATGGTTCTTTAAGACAGTGATTAAGACATTAAGTACTTAGACACTACTTTTTTCTTGGCCATTCGTGCTTTGTAGTAGAGAAAATATATCCATGTAAATGTGGTCGTTAAATGTTATATATGACTGTAAGTATTCTTCTCCTTCCAAATGCCAATCTGTGTTATATAGTCATTTCTTGCAGGCTTACTTTTGTATTTATACATAGAAATTGAGCTTGATCTGCCACAGACTTACTTTTGTATTTCGTTGGGGAGGGGTGGAGAGGTGAACATTATGCAATCTGCACTCTGTAAGTCTGTATTGTTGTAGACGACCTTCAACAGAATTCTTCTTTATGTTGGTCCCAAAATATGATACACATCAGAAATGCTCAGAGACAACATCCCATTCGCTGTAATTTAAGACTCAATTTACAGTTGTAATGATTTAGTCTGTGCAAAATGAAAGGGAGCGCAAAATGCACTCCTGTACAAGATCTAAGGGTTGGTTTAGGAATTTTACGTGAAAACAAATAGTATAAAGCTCGTACAAGAGCAGTTGTTCGACCACAAAAAACAAGAGCATTTGTAACGGTTCGAATTCTTTGGCGTTCAATAGTTCTTCTCTTCGGAACCATTTATAACTGAACAACACAAGTACCAACCGAAAGATGTGGTGATTGTTGGAAAACTACACCAAATTTCTAGAAGTCAAAGAGTCGTGAAAGTTTAATTCTGTCTAGAATAATGAAAAGTCTAATTAAAATGTGTGATATAGTTAATGAGGTTTCTAGTATCTAGAGTCTTCTTTAGAGACTATATATATAAGCCATTTATGTATCTATTTTTGGATTAAGAAGAAAACTAAGAAAAAAAGAACTGAGTTTCATGACAATGTTGCAAAGTCAATTTGATGACCAGAACGTTAGTGTAGGAGTGGACAGATTCATTGGTTTGCCACTACCTCTAATCTATCATATTGTGTCGTTCCTTCCAGTTGAAGAAATGGTTCGAACATGTGTTCTATCCAAAGGGTGGAGAAACGTTTGGTCTATCCAAAGGGTATACAAGGACTCTGTTGAGAAAGAGATGCGCTTTCAGGTATTCAAAACCAACGTCGAGTACATTGATACTTTTAACAAGGTTGGTGATCGAACTTATGTGCTAAGTGTCAATGGCTTTGCTGACCAAACCAATGAAGAATTTATAGCATCTCGAAATGGATACAAGAACTCCCCTGAACGAAAGTCTGGGACAGCGTTCAGGTACGAAAATGTTACAGCAGTTCCATCTAGTATGGATTGGAGAAAGAAAGGAGCTGTCACACCTATCAAGGACCAAGGCCAATGCGGTAGGTGAACATAGACTGATAAAAACATCACTAAACTATCTATTGTTACATCCATTAGTTGCTCCTGGTTTTTTCACTTTTTTGGCATACTTATATTATTAAATAGACATCACCTTCTAGCCGTTTGCTAACAATTTTTTGATGTCAAAATACTCAAAAATACAGGAAGTTGATGAGATAGCACAAAGAAAATATTTGAGTTGCTTCCACGTTGCAAACTTTGTTCCCAACTTCATCTTAAATAAAATTTGTGTGTTTCATGACAATGTTGCAAAGTCAATTTGATGACCAGAACGTTAGTGTAGGAGTGGACAGATTCATTGGTTTGCCACTACCTCTAATCAATCATATTGTATCGTTCCTTCCAGTTGAAGAAATGGTTCGAACATGTGTGCTATCCAAAAGGTGGAGAAACGTTTGGTCTACTGTCCCCTCCTTTCATTTCGGTCATGACTTATATCTATCCAAGAAAAAATGCGATTTCTTTAAATTTGTCGAGTCAGTACTATTTCGACGAGATGGCTTGGATATACAAAAAATTTCTCTTTCCCTCGGATACAAAACCAGGTCTGGTGATATGCATAGGGTCAATTCGTGGATCATTTATGCGTTAAGACATAATGTTCAAGTTCTTCATATAAGTAATGATGATGACACATCTATTGCTTTGAGTGCTCAGATATTCACTTGTGAATCCTTGAGAGAATTCAAACTGTGTAACGAAGACCTAAAACTTCCAACTTTGATTTCTTTACCTGTTCTCACAACTCTACATCTTAGCTCAGTTGCGATTTTGAATGGTCATCTACACGTGGCCTTTTTTTCAGCTTGTCCTTGCTTGGAGACATTAATTCTAGAAGAATGTAAGTTTGTTAACTGTTATACGTTAACCATATCTGCTTCTCAACTTAAGAATTTGAGAATAAGTGGCGTAGTTCCTGATTCAGTTGTGATTTCTACCCCAAAGCTTGTATCCATCGAAATGATCAGAATTAGGAATCCATCCATTAGGTTCACTTGTGAGCTAAAATTTATTTCTGTTGTGAACTTTGACACTGAACTTGATCAATCAAGTGAATTAACTACCCTACTAATTAGCGCTGTGAGGAATGCACAATCTCTGACACTGTCTACTTTGTTCCTTCAGGTAAATACTTGTACAACTTTTCTTGTTTTCATTTGACGAGTTGAAAATCTATTGTATTATGTATTGTTTAGTCTTACTGTATTTTGTTTCAATCGTGTCTTAACGCGTTCCATCTAGCATGGATTGGAGAAAGAAAATGTTACAGCAGTTCCATCTAGCATGGATTGGAGAAAGAAAGGAGCTGTCACACCTATCAAGGACCAAGGCCAATGCGGTAGGTGAACATAGACTGATAAAAACATCACTAAACTATCTATTGTTAGATCCATTAGTTGCTCCTGGTTTTTTCACTTTTTTGGCATACTTATATTATTAAATAGACATCATTCTAGCTGTTTGCTAACAATTTTTTGATGTCAAAATACTCAAAAATACAGGAAGTTGTTGGGCATTCTCTACTGTAGCTTCTATGGAAGGTATAACCCAACTCTCAACAGGTAAATTGATATCTTTGTCTGAGCAAGAGCTAGTCGATTGCGACGTAAACGGTGAGGATCAAGGATGTGAAGGTGGTCTCATGGATGATGCCTTTGATTTCATTGTACAAAATCATGGTCTCGCTACTGAAGGTACCTACCCATACAAAGCTATTGATGGAGCTTGCGATAACAAAAAAGAAGCCTCCCATACAGCGAATATCACTGGCCATGAAGATGTGCCAGCCAATGACGAGAAAGCTCTGTTAAAGGCAGTTGCAAACCAACCTATTGCCGTGGCTATTGATGCCAGTATCAGCCTTCCAGTTCTACTCAAGTGGTGTATTCACAGGAGATTGTGGCACCCAATTGGACCATGGTGTCACCGCAGTTGGTTATGGAACAGCTAGCGATGGTACCAAATACTGGTTGGTGAAGAACTCTTGGGGGACTTCATGGGGTGAGAATGGATACATAAGAATGCAACGTGATATTGGCACTGAAGGGGGTATCTGCGGTATTGCCATGATGGCATCCTACCCAACTGCCTAGTAAGAAACCTTGAGAATATGGATCAAATTATGTGTCTGTGATTAGTACTTTATGTTTAAGTTGTAACTACTGTATTCTAAGTAATTATTAAGTTGTGTCCGTGTAAAGTATGTTCATGTATGTAAATGGCGTAATTACTGAGCAATGTACATTGTACTAGTCCTCTTTTACGAAATGGAGATGCACTTTTATTTTGATACTGTTCGTAACGCATTTTGAAGAAGATTTTGTTTTTGTCAATCTATATAATTGCGTTCGGGCTTGATGTCAAAAGGATCTGTGCACGCTTATTGTTGGTAATAAACATCTTGAAGTTGAGCTTTCCCTCCACATCATAGGATCAGAATGAAATAATTTTCAAAAGAGCGATTCGCAAACAGAATTTGATCAAGGCACAATAGGCCTCTTAGGAGGGCATTGAGGATATTATGTTCCCTCAACGAATTCACCACGTACCATTAATTACTGGAGTAGCTTTAAGTCATAATGCTTTGCATTAGTCGTAGACTTCGTAGTATATGACTTACCTTCATTATGTGAGCCTGCCCTTAAGATTGAAATTTGAAAACGCTTTGGTTTTTCATTTTGTCATTTCAAGAGCAGCTTAAGGCAATACAGACACCATCCGATTGAAGCATGAAGTACAGAATGAATAGTTCAAGTACAAGCTGTCTCGCCTCAAATTAGTTGAAATACACAACTTCTGGGGATCTCAAAACGAAGTGAAAGCGGCTGATTTTTTCCTGGAGAATGTTGTATAACCACAAAATGGTAACATTATGCCGAAACCAATTGTGTATCCTCGAGCATCACTGAATGTTGAAATACCACCATCAAAAAAAGAATGTTGAAATATTGTTTGTGCAAATCTGCAATAGCTGTAATCTTATATATAATGGGAAAACTGGCCCCGTTTATTAGTCCTCGTATTTTTGGTTTTACCCAAACTTTTAAATCAAAAGGGTACCCAAAAGTTTCACCCAAAATTTTCTCCGCCAGTACTATTTCCGAGGGTAAATACATACTTTTGTTTATTCCCGGTTTTTTAAAGGACACCCTCTTCACGAAATAAACGTATTAAAGTTTGTTTCAGAACATTCGCACCGTTTTGCTTATTCTCCCAAAACAAAGTATTAAAGTATGAATAAGGAAAAAAAATTTGTTCGGTGTTAGATAATAGGTAAGTTCTTCTTCTTCTTACCGAACAATTGTTATCCCCTCTTCCCATCAAGTTCCAATTTCAACGAAGACTTGCAATTTCCCATTTTAAAACTAATATGTGCACAAGTGAAGATTTCCGTTATTTTTTTTTTTTACTGTTGTTTTCTAAACATTTCAATGGTTTATTTCTATTTCAATTTTGCTTTTAATTTTGCAATTGTTCCAGTTTCAGAATAATGCCGCGTGCTTCAATACTAAAATCCCGTTTTAAAGTTCGGGACGCACTCACGAACATCTTCTATCTTTTTTTCAGTTTCCGCATTCTCGCTTTTCTGAACCCTTTCTGTAAAAGGGCAAATTGGCAGATAAGAACAACCCGACAAACACATGCACCATTTCGGTTGCCAGTTTAACTTTCCAAATTTATTTCAGGAAGAAGGTGAGTGAACTCTTCATAATTCCTTTGGCAGATTTTTTTTTTCCTTCTTCAAAAACAGGTGTGTTCCTCTTCTTTTCTCTCTTCTTCATCACATGATTATTTATTGTTTCAGAAAACATGTTTAATCACAATTGAATTTTTAGACATATCGTCAATTCATATTTTTTGTATTTATTACTCAATTATGATTATGGACCAAAGAGTCAACAATTTCTTGCTACTTGGGGAACACCGCCATATGAAACTCTCATCTTAAGGTCTCTCAGTTCCTAATTTCTGTTTCTTAGTTATTCTCGCAAAATTCTTCACGTGCAACCAATTTTACAATCATTCCAGTATAAAGAATCTCAAAACTCCAATTTTGTCCTTCTTAATACAAATCTCTTGGTTGTAATTGAAATCTTTTTGATTCATTATTTGGTTGAGTTCGTTTCTGTTAGAGTCACTTAGAGGAATGCATTGATGATGCTCTTACTTCCCCCGAATAGCGTTTATTCCTCTGCTAGCTTCAATATTTGATTGTATACAATGATTCCTGTGTGTCTTCTTAACATTTAGATTTAACCCATGACTACATACTATTAATGTGCTATCTTTACGTAGTGCGCTCAGTGGCAGATTGTGTGTATTTATTCCTATACGTCTAATTTTTAAAACATTTAACCCATGCCTATCACCATAACTAATATAAACAAGTTTTTGGCTCCGCCAATGCAAAATCCGTTCTTGCATTGCTGGTCCCAATCCCAGACTAATAGCTTCGAATTTTGCTTTGAGAACGTATCTTTCTGTTTTTCGAATTTGTACATGTCATATTTTACACTTGGAAAAATTATTCTATGTACAACCGATCTAGCTGATGCTATGTGGATACTGGCTGGCACATTATCTGTATGGATTCAGTAACTACATTAAATAAAAATTAAGCACTACTAAAAAAAAGACTTATAATGACGGCTAAAAGCCGTCATGAAACAAGTTTAATGACATGTTTTCATTAAAAAAACAACCGTCATTATAGAGCCCGTCATAAAAGTTTACCAAAACCGTCATTAAATTTATGACGGTTTTACAAAAACCATTATATACTTCAAAGATTTTATGTCAAAAATAGGGCTAAAACTGTCATAATAGGCAATGAAATATTGAGTGTTACACAGTAACCGTCATTAATTTTAGTACAACTGTCATAATTTTCACCCAAAAACATTTAAGAAACCTAATCAATTTGTGATGGTTTTGGCAAAGACATCATAAAAATATACATTTTCTGGAAAAAAAAATATTTATTAAAAATTATTTTATACCCAAAAAATTGAATAAATTAAATCATATAGCATACAATCAAACTCCACTGCAAACAACTTAACATGATCATGAATGTAACGAACTAGCCAGTTCGTGATCTATTCACAAAATAGAATCCATTACATTCCACCATTTTAAAAAATTACATACATGATGCCAAAAATATCCAGAAAATGTCTCAAAACGAACGGTTTGCATGGTCTGAGTTTCATTCATCGAACCTTGTCCAAACTTCACCTGCAAAAGATCGAAATCCAAAAAGAAAATAAGAAGAGTCTATCATTCGAAGAAAACAACGAAAGGAAAAAAAAAAAAAACATTACTTCTGAGAAGACGAAAGTGATAACACTAACTCAATGAAATTGCTAAACAATTGCAACAGCAAGACTAGGGTGCTAAAGAGTATTTCCAACCACTACCTAGATCACCTTATGGGGGAGCAAGTAGGCAACTAACTAATAAATCCACTCAAATGTATAAACCTAACTATTGGTCATAAGACAAGGACTTTTATGTCGGACACTTTGTAACCGAGTTGGAGACCAAGTGATATGGCATTTTGTGCAATTTTAAGTCAATCGCTTGAACATGCAAGAGAGGTAGCTTACCTGACCAAAATACCATAGCACGTCAGTTAGCGCATTGTAAAATGCAGATGATGTTGAAGCATCCATGCGTTTCGCTTCATCAAAGAAAGTTTGAGCTTGAATCCATACATTTGCCCTACTCCCCATTAGAAGTCTATGAGCAACACCATGCATACACTTGATTATTAAATAATTATAGTTCCTCTAGTCATATGGAAGTCTTCAAATGAGTTGCAGCGGCTGCAAGAAAACACCACTGTTACTACCAACATATAAATTTATACTCAAAAGTATAAAATCATCTTGATAATGCCTTGACATAAATGTTGGAGTCAGTAACATGACGTTTATTTCTCCGATCAACTCTATCTCGTGAAATATTTTTCTTCATGCATGTTCTGCTTCAATGAATGACACGTCTGAGTGACAAAGAAAAGAATAGAGTGCCAAGAGAAAATATGAGAAATAGCAAGAGGTACCTAGAAATGAATCTCTGCTAATAAGCAAGTGCTAGAGAAAAAAAATCTACCAACATGAGAACATATGCCAATTAATATAATGGTAAGTACTAGAATTGTTTTCTAGAAGAAAAATATACTTCAAAAAACATATAAAGATTTGTTTACATCTAACAAACGCTCACCTAGGAATCAGCACACACCTTCATAATGCAATCGCCATAAGAACAGTGCCAAAACCACCCACAACAATAATTTATCAACCCTTCAATCACATCAACACCAACAAATTGAACCCGTCGTCAAGCTATTTTCATCATTTCATAAGCAACCTTTATGATTCTACATCAAATTCAAGTAATAGATCTAAAGGAGCAACATACATCCTCATAATATGATGATATTCAAAATGAACATGTCTTGCTCAAAGACCGGCCGTACAACTGGCAAGGCCTTCACATCTTGAACATTGATGAGAACACGAACTATAATGTAATTTTCCTGAAGTCACCACCATTTCTCATTCTGAAAAACAAACAATAAAAACGAACATCAAACAAACTTTCAATAGTGAATCTAGTTTAACTCATTAAAGTAATACGTATATATAACGCACCAGATCAAGAGTCTATCCTGCGCTTTCCCACACATCACTCAGAAATTGTAGCATAAAAATACTGAATTTGCTCCAAAGTCCTTACATCACCCATGGATACAAGTGGCCTAATATTAGGGATAATTGAATAAATGTTACTATAGTTGGTCCTCTAGCAAAAATATATATATTTTGTCCTTTGCAAACTACTAGCTTAAACTAAAACCCATCCCATGATTTGGACTAGTTCCTAAAATTTTTAAAGCGAAATATCTGCAAAATAGATAACTATATCCAAATGATTTATGAACACCTTAGTACAAAGCTTCCCTATCCTTCCCCAGTTAGGCAGTTACCCTTCCCATGTTTCAGCTTTTCCCAAGTCATTTACAAGGTTAACACTTCCCCATGAATATCTAACCTAAGTTGATAATATACCGGCCTCAATTGATAACAATCATACAACTGAAATTCAACAACACATACACAAAAGAAACCCCGAAAAATCCGATACCACCGATGGAAACAAATCAGAGATTAGAGTTGGTGTCACAAACTAGTTCGTCGTATACAGAAGAAACAAAATAGTATACTAGAATTGCAAAAGCATCAACAAGTAAACTGAAAAATAATCAAATAATTAATAAATAGATATAGTAATTTCATTTTTCCAAAAATCTTGACAAAGGCCATACTCTCATAGAAACAATGAAATCTGTTACTGAACAAAACTATTCCTCTCTTTCACCCCCAAATTAAAACTACCAAAAATTCATTGAACTAAATTACAAAAATCAGTGTAAATTCAACGACTTAAGAGTAGCTAAACTATATATTTGGGGAAAATGGGGGCACCTTTAATCGCTTCTGAAGGATAGGCAAGCGAAGTTTATGGCTTAGGTTCAACCTCCTCCCCCTCTTTGTTATACCATAAATCACAATTTATTGTCAAATGAAGTGAAAAATAAACTGAGCTTATGGCTTACTAGATATATGCAACGCCGGGACAGAAGCACAAGAACTGCTACATCCCATAATCAAAACCACAACTACAACCGCTTTCTGCGTACTCATCACAATTATCTGCATTCCATCTCAAAAGGGATCCAGCCTGTTCAAGAAGTCTAGAACATGCAATGTCTTTAGACATTGTAGTGTCCAAGCTTCCAATTCCACTTTTATCAACAGATAAAATCATAGAAGTCTCACAGTGCCCTGATTTATTCACGTACTACCTTCAACATATTGAGTTATTACTAACAAGTAACAAGGTCAACACACGAAAACATGCAAGTAGATATCAACGATAAGGATTAGAGGAGGCTGTATTCTCGTTTGTTTATTTGATTCAGTTGAGAATGTCATAAAAATAATCATCTGATCAAAGACATCAAATAATGAGAACACAAGATCAAAATACAAGATGGCACCCCAATCAACTCGAAAAAAGAATTGAAGCAGTAATAGGTTTAAAGAAATTGAGATAGAGATGCATACCTTGATCGATCCAGCTTGAATTTTGTTGCATAAACACGTGCAGTCCCATCTTGAACTGAGACCACTCGTTGATCCCCGTTCGATTTCGAGATGTTCCCGAGAAGAAAGGGCCTCAAACCATTTTGATTTGGTTCCTTGGTGTGGTGAGATCTAATCCACTGAACAATTAAGAGTGGAGAGATCGAGATTTGGGAATTGAAGAAGATAGGAAGAGAACTGATTAAAGTGCCCTAGGTTTTCAAGAAGAAGACAACGGATTAAGGGTTTTTTGTTTTTTTTTTTTTGGTTTGGTGTTTTTTTACTAATTAAGGGTTTTCTTTCAAGGACCGAGCCTTGAGTTGTCACGCTTCACTTTTTCTACTTGGGTATTTCTCTTGACGCATTGACCTACTCATGACGCTTGACAATAAAATAGAAACACTAATTTAAGCATCCTTGAATAAAATGTTAACCAGCCAATTGTTGACGTACGGGAGTTCTCGGTTGTGCTAGAACTATATCAGCTTACGGTTTTGCCAAACTCGCCATAAATTTTTATGACACCTGTCTTGGTTACGTCAAAAATTAGACAAAACCGTCAAGAAATTTTAAGTACTTTGGTTTTTTATATTACTGACTTGCCTGTTTTAGAAAACCCGTCATCAAATTATCAAATTTTCTTGACGCATGTGTCATACACGTCACATTATTGCAACAACCGTCATAAAATCACCAAATTTTCTTGACGCCTACATCATACATGATATAGTGCTGCAACAATCGTCATAAAAATATCACTAAGAGACCTATCTTGACGGTTTTCAATACAACCGTCAAGATAGATAAAAAAGAAGCGTCATAATATGTCTTTTTTTTAGTAGTGAAGGTTTAAGAATTTGTTCTCCTCGAACAGCGGAACAGAGCAGCCAGACTACATTTCAAAAAAAAAACAATCAAAGTTTGCGCTTTTACGTTTCTGCATCCATGTATTTATAGATAGACTTATATCTTACTTATATTTGTATTTTTATGTATGTGCAGAAATATGTTCGTTCACTCTACCACCTACATCTTCTTTTTGCCTACTTGGCTTCTCGACCATGTTCTAAAGGTATGTAATTAAGCTACTTGGCAACTCCTTAATTGATATTCTAACTTCTCTTTGATTAGTGTAAACGTAAAACTGTTTCAATTGTATTTTCTCTTTTTAAATGTCGAAAGTGGATAAAGCTCCACCACTGTCTTTTATAGCCTTCAGCAATATGTTCATGCTTTCTTTATTTGGGTCAGTTTATACTTTTCTCCTAACTTTAATGTATTCAGCCAATATGAAGTAGAAAAACTTTTAACTCTATCGAACTTCGGTGCTTCTAAATTTAGGATTACCATTTGCTTGAACGTGTATGGCATTGCACTGCTTTACACATCCAAAACGTTAATGCAGATGGACTGCAAATACTATTCCTGTCTTCACCTTTTTAATGGCTGTTTTACTCAGGTAATTCACTTTGATCATTCTTTGGCTGCTGAGTGATAATTGGAAAATACTGTACAATATTTTAGGTTGATTGCTAAATAATTGCTCAAGACTTTTGAAAGACATAACATAGGCCCCATTAATATATTTTGAGTACATGAACTATTCACATCAAGAAATTGAAGAGCATTAGGAGGCGCTGTCTTTAAATAAGGTTATTGTATCAGCAGACAACATAATAGTATACTACAAAGAAAATTATTAATTAGGGGGGAAAAGAACAATATTAAGTTGTCAGATTGCGCTCTTTCGGTCTTTACTACAGGCATTAACATTTAAAGTCTAACCAGATTCACTTGCCCAGACTATTTAGCTCGTCATCGAGTAGCTATAGCATAACCTTTTAGAGATTGGTACAATGGTACCCCGTTCTGGATACGCCCATTTTTGTACCAACTGCCCCTAAGTTTGTATTAGCTGGGTTTAGTGGCTTCTTAAACCACTTACAATTTCTTTTTTTAGTTATTATGCGTCAATTAAATGCATCATATTTCTTTCGCCAGGGGGAGAACCTAAACAAAAAATGGTTAAATATCTTTGCCAAATAATGAACCACTTAAAATTAGTTTGGCTGATGGATGTACACTAGCTTCAGCAGTCATACTGAATACTATTCGTGAAGAAGCCACACAAGTTTATGTAGAGCTTGATGCACTTATTATTCTCCCCCTCTTCTTTCAATGAATAAATTCTCACAATATTATTTCGTCTTGGTTATATCTTATATGAATCCATGCAACAATCTCAATTGGAACATATTATTCTGCCACTCTGTGTGCTTTGTGCAAGCATTGCCAACAGATATAAATGCAAGCATCACCGTGGGAATCCTAGGTTTTCTTGAAATGTTTTAGCACAGAATGCATAATAAAATATAGAATCTTCTTTAGTCAATTTAACCAGTTTTGGTTCACAGAAGAGGAAAGATAAATTAATATGTTGGGGTCTCCAAATCCATAATATGTCGTAGTTTGCATAAGACGATTCTAGACCAAATCATTGACTTTGCTTATTACAACGTCTGAGCCCTCCTTATGTATCCACTTAATAGGTTATTGTTTATGTTGTGCAAAATGCATTCCAATAGCCGTCAATGATTTGGTCCATTGTAATACAATCATATGACGGCTATTGGAATTAGTATAGTTCTATTGGCACATCATTTGACCAGCTTTCCTGATATTCTCCACGTCTTAACCTCTTCCTTTTCAACTTTGCGCAATTTGTTCAAAATAAACAGGTCAGTCCGCCTGACTTTTTTTCCCTTAACAATGGATTGCGACTCTGCCAAGTCCAATAGAATCATTGGTGTCGCAGAGTATGGGATATGGATTGTGCTTTCAGACTGAACAAAATGCAAGGAACAGTCTACCATTGCGTCGCTTTCATACATATCTCTGTGGATCCATGGCAGTTCCAATATTCTAATACCATCTCAACTATCCGAGTTCACGGACACCATGGCAGTAGCAGGAACTACAAGTTCACGGTATGATGTGATTAAAAATAACTGCAGCTTCACCCTGAATTCCAACTCTAGATTTAAGTGATAAAAAACCAAGATACTTGGCGGACAAGTGTTCCAATTTCTTACATGCTAGAAGGGACACAAATGCTTCCACTATGTCATGCCTCATGTACAGAATGTGGACACTTCCCCACTTGCAAGAAAAGGTGGTAGGAGATATTATGGAGGCAACCCAGCTGTTACCGAATTCTTAGACAAGACATGTTGCAATATCTTTGTGCTGCTCTATCTGAGCTTCTTAGTACCCGAAGTGTTCTGTTCATGTCTGGTCAGATGGTCGTGCCAAATGGTTTGTCGCAGGACAGCCAGATCAAGGCGACAGTGGGAGCTTTCTCATTCTTGAAGTCCACTGATTTCAGCAGATGTTTAGCCTGGTTCTGATTCGGTTTCATTTTAGATGGGATCTTACATCGACTCCTATTAATCACTGCAAGGATCTACAATACAGGCCTCGAAACAAAAGAGTTGTACATTTTTATTATGCTAATCGACTATATTGAAGTTTATTTATTGATTTCTCTGACATGCCCTGCATCTCTGTAGGAACCACCTGAAGAAAAGAAATTCCTCGGTGGTACAGCGAAAACAGTGCGCAACCGCATAAGACAATCCAGATTGAAACAGCAAAAACTGAAGCAACACATGTACTCTCACAAGAGATTAACACACTCCATCATAAAGAAGCCGCTCAGAAAATCCGGGATGAACTGGATGATCGTTTGCCATAAACTAATGTTATCAAAAGATGTTATTCTGCAAGCTGGGGGTACAAATGTATTTAACAACATCACATTTCTCATTTGCAAAGGGTCCAAGAAACAACCGCTCTGGATTACTACCCAATCACAATCCAAAACAGGAAGAATGACTCGAGGAGAAAACGTTGCTGAACCTACATAAGAAGTAGACTGATGGACTGGCGCATTAAAGATGTAGGCTTCACAAGAATATTCCAGCAGGAAAAAAAATTCAAGAAGAGATAGGCGCAGCAGAATCAAATACCATCTCTTCTTCGGATGGAACAAGTACTCAAATTTTATCTACGGAAAAGGTGTTGGTAAATAGAACCTTAAAGTCATCCCAATAAAACAAGCCACCAACAAGAAGAAGAGAAACGTTTCAATTCATACCGAGTAGGCTTATTATTATGTCCAAGGCTGTCGACTTATGAAGCAGAAAATCAAGTCCAAAAGAGGATATTTTGTGATGTAAAGAACTACGTTATGAATTCTGTTCAACTGAGCATTTGACAGGATGAATGCATTTATGAGTTTTGTTACCTATCAAAAACGAGATTTAACATATCAAAAGTGAGATGCTCAACTTCTATTATTATGGAATTTTTCTCTTTGCTTTTGAATGCAATGTGTCTTTGGTTGGAATAATGGAATATTTGTTGTTACAATTGGGAATTACTCATAGAAGCAAATCACAGACAAAATTATTTTTCATTTATATAGGTGCTGTGGTAGCATGGTAGGAATACGTGAACTTTAGCCACCGTTTATTTTAGTTCACGATCCTTGGTTTTACCCCAAACTTTTAAATCACAAGGGTACCTAAAAGTTTCACCCAATAAAATATTGACAGTTTTAAATTGAAGGGTATGTTTGTCCTTCAACAACCAACGAAAACAAAAAAAAAAAACCGGTGACTTCTCCTTTCAAAATAATAGAGCCAAAAGACACCGTTTCAAACCATTTCCCATCTCTTTTTCCTTCTACCATCTATGCCTTCTCCATCTCTGTTTACAAACTCCATTTTTTTTTTCTCCTTTGTATGATTTTTATACTCTCTTCTAAACTCCGATATTTTATCTCCATCTTTCTTTTTGAGAATTTGCATATACGCACTGGCAATGGATGAGGTTAGTTTTCTCTCATTTCGTTTTTCCATGGATAGTATGCCTTTTCAAAAACAAACACATGGCGGGTATTGCTCTTTCATCACACGTAAATATTAATGGAGTGTTTTATTGGTTGGCTGCTGGATTATCCTGTTACCAAATACAGTGATTATGTGCAATGGTTGCTATGGAATGTGCTTGGGCCAATCAGAAGGATATTTGCATTATATTTCGTCAAGTATCAATGAATTTAGGGTGTTGTCCTTTGAATGCTTGGCCTCAATAATAGACCATCTCCTTTCGTTGCTTTTATGCATTTACTCAAATAGTAACTTCTGTGATTAGTCATTTTTTTTTTGTAGGAGCACATCCAACTATGTGATTATTCATTTTTGTTTTTATTTTTATTTCTGTGTAGGAGCACATCCAAATATCTGATACTCGAAGAAGACATCTGCGTAGTTTTAGGGATAGAAATAGATATCAAAGGCGGTTTCAAACACCACATTCGCCTACTTCTGCAGAAGGTATTCGCACAACTTTATTTTTTAATCAAATTCTCTTTTCTTTTTCTTTTTTTTTTTTTTTTTTTTTTTTTTTTTTTTTTTTTTTTTTTTTTTGTGGTTGGGGTGCTTTGTTTATTGCCCATCATTTGTGTACTTCACTGTTTTCCAATTTCAGCATCTCATCCACAAACACACCCTGCGCGTGTACATCTTACCAACATTCGTCGACAGGCTAGATACACAAACACTCCTAACAATCAACAATCGCATGCAATTAAGTAATTTTACTTTGATTTTTTACTATTTTCTCATTTAATCTCTGCGCAGGTATGAGTGTTTCCTCTCTGAATAGCTGCTTTCTGGCGCACATAATCAGCCTTAAATCTGTTTTAACTTATGCCCTTATAGCATGTTCTCGACCTTTTAATTAGAACTTGGGAAGTGACTATCGAATTGCGTAGTTAGTGTCCAATCATTGGCGTCTCCTCAGGTCGTTATAAACGTAATCATCATCATGCCATCAAGATTCAAACTCCATTTCCCATCATCCCATGTAGTACGAGGAGAGCAACACAGTGCCAATATCAAATGTGCACCCACTATCACAGTATTCCAACTTTTCCTCCAGTGCATATATGGACTATACCACGTGTGTGGATTGGATGCTCCTGCTTTGTCTGAACGAATACGAAGGTTCACCAGTCGTGAGGAGCACTATGAATTTTTTATCCTGACGTCAATGAAATATTGACAGTTATGAATAACTTTTTCCCATTTCCCCTAGGGAAACATATATTACATAAAACAAACAAAAAATAATGCATATTGCAGTTTTTCCGTATGTGAGGAATCATATAGTTTAACCTGATTCACAATCAACTTGCAGTTCAAGCTTTTGTTGGGTGTGTCATGCCTTGGTAGCTCAAAGCAAAATGGCTAAGAAAAATTAAAAAGTTTCAGGAATGAAGGATTAGATACTCATAAATGGCATGAAACCAAACGATTACCAAATAGGGAACACCATAATGGTATTGTTAATGGAAAAGTTAATATTTTGCCTCCATTCTCTTGACAAACTGTTCAACGAGACTACCATTTGGCTCAATATTTATATAATTTTCTGCATCATTGCCATTGTCCATGCTACCGTCAGCCCATGTCAAGAGATTGTTCGTAGGTTAGTTAGTACTCAATATCTGAAATCAATGCTGCATAAAATGACCATTCATCCAATGCAATCAATACACAATGCTCCTTGGAAAACCTAACCACCACTACCAAGTACAAATCCATGTCGCCAACCAAGTCACAACGTCACCACCAAATGACCAACAAACAACAGGTTCAAATGTGGCGATCTTGCTAAAGTTTATTTTGAAACCATCTTTGACGATACGATATCTTGAAGTACTAACTTGAAATATTTGGAATCAGTCCCAGTGATATGCTGCTTACTCTAGATGTAATTCAACGATGCAGCTAGAATCCATAATTTCTTACTTCTGTGCACCTCCATACAAATGGATTGAAAAAATTCAACCCTCCATCATTTGAATCATTCAATCTTGCCACATAGCCATCTTATCGAAAGCTATTATTCATACATTCAATTCAGTCCACATATTATATCTGACTTAAATGTAAACGTTTCTAAATTAAAAAAAAAAAAATGGCTTTTTTTAGCTAGCAACATTTTCTTTCTCTGTCCAACCTACTTACTTATTTAATCAGACCAAAATATTCAACAACAAAAAAACAATTGCTAATGAATTCGCTAGATCATTTTGAAGACAATAATAAGAAAAATGTTATTCTTCTTGCATTTTTCTTTAGATATTTTAATCTTCGCTAAGAATACACATTATGTTGCACAACATGATGTAGTATTCTTATATCTTACAGGTAGTACACTCATATGAATCCAACAATGTTCCTCCATCACATATAAATGCTCGACAAGAGAATTACACAACTAGCAGCACAAAGGTGAATTTCCTCAACATAATATCTATTTTTTAGGTAAATAAGTTTGTGGCATATACAATACTAATTACATACTAGCTAAATTACAAAGCGTTAAATACATCTTCAAATATATTTATTCGCAGCATGGCAGAGCAGCAAAAATCGTATCAAACAAAAAATAAAACTAACGTATTCAAATGTTTTTTTTTTCCCTTAATTAAAGTTTCATTAAGACAAATTTAATATATACTATTTTACATTATACATAATTCTTTCCTTTCATTTTTTCCGCCCCATTTTTCATTCCTAGCACGTGCAACGCACGTGCCCGTTTACTAGTAACATTAACCTGTCATATGAAGTGGTGAACTGCAAATGCTCAGATTTAATTTGGATACAAATCTGGGGCATGCAGTTCAATAGATGAGCAAGAATTGATGAAAGTTGGTAGAAAACTTTTGATACAACCACGAGCGTCATTGACTGCAGGAATAATGTATTGGCGCATCTGATGATCTTGGCCTTCTTTAACTCTACACTTTTACACTTTTCTGTTTTATAAGTTAGTCCAGATTTGATAGTCAGGCGAATCAAACATTGAACTGTGTATGCAGTTTCAAGGATTCAAGTAGAACTGTTTGTGTTTGGTGTCATATCCGTATTAGAGTTGTGTTTATTGTCATTTTCTTAAACTTGTTCTGAATTCATAGCTATTGTAACTATTTCATATTAATTGTGAGAACAGATAATATTAACTTATTAAGTATAGTAGTTATTTGGATGGGAGTCAAGATAAGTTTTCATGGTTGATATTCGGAGTTTGTGTTGGTTGTTTCCTGTGAATCAAGTAGTTGTTGGTAACCTAATGATTTTGCGTTTTTGAAGACTCAGGAGTCCGGTCAGTATTACATAATCTATAGTGTACGTGTAAACTGATTTTCAAGAAACTCATGCATTTTATGATGATATGAAAAATATGTTTATATATTTCATCTCAAGCCTTTCAAGTAGTTATCGTTTACTTACGCGGGTTTCCCTCAAACAGATGTATACTGCAGGCTCTGCAATGGATTTCTTTAAGACAGTGATTAAGTACTAGACACTAGTTTTCGCTTGGCCATTTGTGCTTTGTAGTAGAAAAAATATATATATCCATGTAAACGTGCTCGCTAAATGCCATATAGGACTGTAAAAGTATTCTTCTCTTGCCAATTTGTGTTGTCTTCACTCTGTAATCTGTTGCTTCTACAAGATGGTTCAAGTATATAAGTAAACAAGATAAAATAATATACAAAAGTCATGAAAACAATGTTGAAATTCTTGACTATAAGATAGCACAAAGAAAATATTTGAGTTGCTTCCACGTTGATTATGACCTTGCATTTTACAAGGTGAGATGTGAGGCATTCCGTACGTATACAGAGTTACAGACTATTGCAACTTCATCCGTTTGAGCAATTAGTACACGACCTTCAACAGATTTTATTGGGTTTAACGGTAAGAGACACCAAAATATCCCCATGCATCTGCTGTAATTTGAGACTCAATCTACAGTTGTAATGATTTTCTCTGTGCAATATGGAATGGAGCTACTAAGAACGTTAGTTATTGTGGAAGATGCATGGTGTCGTTCTTAGGTTCGAATGCAAAATGTGTACAAGATCTAAGGGTTGGTTTAGGAATTTTATGTGCAAACCCACCATATTACTTTACAAAACCCACTTTTTTTCAGTCTCTTTTGAAAAAAGTGCCAATAATATGAGCTCCACATTAGCTTTATTCTTTCTCCAATTTCTTCTTTATTCATCTCCCCTTCTCCCTTAGCTTCATCCCTAAGTCAGTGAGTCACCTTGCCCCTAGTGAGTCACCTAAGATGCAATGATCAATTTGAGCTCTGGTTGTAAACTTGCGAAAGATGTGGTAATCCCTGTAAGTTTTATTCAAACCTTTCATGTTTAATGTTTTTAAAAAGTGGTTATCTCTATTGTAAGCAATCCTGTTTTTAAAAAGTGGTTATCTCTATTGTAAGCAATCCTGTTTTTAAGTCATCTTGCATGAAATATCCAGGACTTTTGATTTTGGTTTGGTGAGTTTATTACTTAGGGTTTTACTGTATTTGCTAAATCATGAGGATAAGAGCTCTTTAGTGTTGGTTTTAAAGAATGTAACTCTGTGTTAATTGATCAGAGAATTTGTTTTTTAAAATTATTGCTAAGGTAATAATTTCATGCTCGAAATGTGTTCATAGGTCTAATTCTCCTACACCGCCTATGGACGTCTACGGTTGCAGATTCTAGGGTAACTTACTTGGAATTACTGCGTTCCCACTTCCATTTGAGAAATATAGAGGAATAAAAAAAAAAATAGTTTCAATGACAAATTTCCAAAATAGTTTTGCCTCTGGAGCCTTTGTCCCTGGATTCGGATCTTCAACAAGCTCTGTCCTTGGCGAATTCGGATCTTCAACAGGTGCTACCTGTACTGGATTTGGATCTTCTTCTAGTCCATTCGGTTCTACAAATACTGCATTTGGAGCTTCAAGTTCTCCATCCTCTGGTTTTACTTTCACTACTGCCTTTGGCCAAAGTAGCAGTCCTTTAGGAACGACTCCATCTCACTTTGGAGCTCAGACTTCTCTGTTTGGTGAGTCCCTTTCCCGTGCAATACTTGAATTTTTCAGCTTAAATTTTCCAATAAATTTAGTGACTTTAGTTAGTGCACACGCCATTGCCGGCATCAGTTTTACACTTTTACTCAAATTTTGTCTCTGCTAGTAATTATTGAAGGATTCACACAAGTACTATTCTCAAGTGTTTTTACTTGTTCAAATTCATTTATAGGTGGCTCCAATCCTGCTGTTCAGCTTCCTGCTTTTAGTCAGCCTCCTACACAATCCACACCATCTATTTTTTATCCGACATCCTTCCCTTCATTGGGAAGAAGTAATCTGCCACCTTCGCTATTTAATTCGGGTTTGGCTCCATCCCCATTCGGTGGCATGAATTCTAACACACAATCAGCTGGGTTGTTCCAGTCCACTGCACCTTCACTTGGGCAGACGGGTAGTATTGTTGAGCAGACTGGTTCAACCTTTGGAGAGAATTCGAGCCTAGAAATGAATAGGATCTCTGCATTACCCATGCCTATAATCTATCACATCCTATCGTTTCTTCCAACCAAAGAAGTGGTTCGAACATGCGTTCTATCTAAAGGGTGGATAAACATCTGGTCTTCTGTCCCCTCCTTTCATTTCAATTCAAGACTCTTCCGATACATGAAAACATTCATTAAGTTTGTCGATTCTGTACTATTTCTACGAGATGGTTCAGATATGCAAAATGTTTCTCTTTCCATAGTAGGCTGGTTTGATAATGTAGATGTAAGTAGGATCAAAGAGTGGATAACATATGCAGTAAGACATAATGTTCAAGTTCTTGATATTGAAAATGGTTGCGGTACAAATATCCAATTAACTCCTCATTTATTCACTTGTGAGTCGTTGAGAGAGTTCAAACTGTTTAACAACAGCCTAAGCTTGCCACTTAGGATCTGGTTACCTTCTCTTAAAGTTGTGCATCTAATTTCAGTTTCTTTGAAGGATGGCCAACTTGATGAGGCCCTCTTTTCAGCCAGTCCGTCCTTGGAGACACTTCTTCTAGTAAACTGCAACATTACGTCTGGTATTTTAACAATATCAGCTTCTCAACTTAAGAATTTGAATCTGAAGGGTAACTTTCCTTCCTCAATTGTGGTTTCTGCTCTGAACCTCATCTCCCTCAAACTCAATATAACAAATTCAGTTCCAGTAAATATTATATTCAACGGAAATCTAAAGTTGCTATCTGATGCAAACTTTGACCTCAAAGTTGATTCTTCTGTATCAACTACTCAACTAATTAGCATAGTCAAGAATGTGCGATATCTGACAGTGTCTACTCTGTTTGTTCAGGTAAATACTCCTACCTGCTTTTCTTTGTTAACTTTCGACAAATTAAAAAATGGTTGTATTAGGTTTTGTAAACTCTTAGAAGTTTGTTTCACTGTGTCTTAGTCGATAGCTGTGGAACTGCAAAAGGATTTAGCTACACAAAAGTGCAGCGAGACCCCATTTTCTAATCTTAAGTGGCTGAAGATTGGAACTCTGTTCAGCAAGGATGAAGTCATATTGATCAACCATATACTCATGCACTCTACTGAAATTGAATCTTTCTTCTTAGTGAACGATGCGGTGAGCACTTAATATGAAATACCCGTTAAACTTGATGTTTTGATGTCTTAATTTTCTCTTTAATGGTCATTGTCAAGGGGAAGTTTGATGGTTTGAAGAACATCGTCCAAGTTGAGCAATATGAAGTGAAGGAGGGGTACAAGTACAAGCTTTCCCACCTTAAGTTAGTTGAAATCGAGGGCTTCCGAGGATCTGAGAATGAAATGGAACTGGTCAACTTATTTCTGGAGAACGCAATAGTTTTGGAGAAAATGATTATCTTCCTTCGCAACTTCGGCGATGAACAAGAATTGATGAAAGTTGGTAGAAAACTTTTGACACAACCACGAGCGTCATTGACTGCAGGAATAATGTATTGGCGCATCTGATGATCTTGGCCTTCTTTAACTCTACACTTTTCTGTTTTCTAAGTTAGTCTAGATTTGATAGTCAGGCGAATCAAACGGTGAACTGTGTATGCAATTTCAAGGATTCAAGTGGAACTGTTTGTGTTTGGTATCAGATCAGTATTAGAGTTGTGTGTTTATTGTCATTTTCTTAAACTAGTTCTGAATTCATGGCTATTGTAACTATTTCATATTAGTAATATGCGCTTACTGGTCTGAATTGATAGATCCTCCACATCAATATATGCGCTTACTGCGATTTTGAATGGTCATCTACACGTGGCCTTTTTTTCAGCTTGTCCTTGCCTGGAGACATTAATTCTAGAAGAATGTAAGTTTGTTAACTGTTATACGTTAACCATATCTGCTTCTCAACTTAAGAATTTGAGAATAAGTGGCGTAGTTCCTGATTCAGTTGTGATTTCTACCCCAAAGCTTGTATCCATCGAAATGATCAGAATTAGGAATCCATCCATTAGGTTCACTTGTGAGCTAAAATTTATTTCTGTTGTGAACTTTGACACTGAACTTGATCAATCAAGTGAATTAACTACCCTACTAATTAGCGCTGTGAGGAATGCACAATCTCTGACACTGTCTACTTTGTTCCTTCAGGTAAATACTTGTACAACTTTTCTTGTTTTCATTTGACGAGTTGAAAATCTATTGTATTATGTATTGTTTAGTCTTACTGTATTTTGTTTCAATCGTGTCTTAGTCAATCTATGTGGAAAACGATCCATCTTTACTCAGTTGCATCCAGACTCCATTTTCTAACCTTAAGCGGCTGAAGATTGGAACTCTGTTCAGTTACAATGATATTATGTTGATCAAAAATTTACTCAGGCATTCTCCTCAAATTGAATGTGTTATCTTGGTAAGCGCTCAATTGTTGATACTAAATTCAGTGGCTTACTAGTAAATCCCCGTCCTTCTTTTAACTTTTATCTAATGATCATTGTCAAGGGGAAGTATGAAGACTATGAATACACCAACCAAGTTGAGCTGTTTGAAGAAGAGGATATGATGTCTAACTGCAAGCTGTCACACCTCAAGTTAGTTGAAATCCAAGGCCGAGGATATGAGAATGAAGTGAAACTGGTCAAGTTCTTTCTGGAGAACGCAACAGTTTTGGAGCAAATGTTTATCATGGTTTCAAATTCTGATAAACGGAGTTGCGCAGATAACCAAGAAATGATGAAAATTGGCAGAAAACTACTGAGACATCCACGGGCCTCATCAAGTGTTGGAATCCTGTTTTTGCAAGACCTGTAATGGTTTATGTCCACTCTCCACATTCTGTAATATTAATTTTTCTTTTTTCAGGCCAGTCAAATTGTTTGAACATGGTCATGTACTCATATATCAAAAATATGTTTATATATTGTCAGCCAAGCATTTGAAATTATGTTGCGCACCATAGTCCAGAGGTTCTGCAATGGTTTTGTCTGTTTTCTTTGAGACAGTGCTTGCATACTCTGAGATTGGTTCTTTCTGATCCTTCTTGTTTGTCGTGGAAAAAATATATTTTAATTTTAAGTTGTGCTAAATGTCAGCCATGAGTACTCTTCTCTCTTTTTTTTTGCTGGGTAAGTTAAATTGTATTAAAAAGAAAACAAAAAAGAACAAAAAGTGTTTAGGGAGGCAACAGACTGCCTCTCTAATGTCAGACTCAATCAAGCATCCATTACTTCCATTTATAACTATGGAGTAAGGTACATTTCACTGAAATCTATAGAAAGTTTGGAAAGACCCTTCCCATTTGTGAATCCACTCTGGTCTGCCTTCACAAACAACTCTCTCATTCTCTGTAAGGGTTGTAGCAGTCTTTGCCAAGGTGTCAGCAGTGAGATTGCCTTCCCTAAAGATAGTGGTTATCTTAAGTTGATGCGTGGCAGCTGTGCAGTTCGTCCATCTTGCTTGGAGTTGCCATGGCACGTTACCACCTGTAAAAGCTTTCGAGGCAGCTTCTGAGTCCGTTTCTACCCAAAGCCTGAGCCATCCTCTAGATATGGCAGTTTCCACCCCTTCAAGGATAGCTAAACACTCTGCCCAGAAACTTGTTGCAGTCCCAATACTTTTCCACATTGTCAGCTTGAAGTCTCCCATATTTCCTCTGTAAGAAACACCAATACCCGCAGGGCCTGGATTGCCCGACGCCGCACCATCTGTATTCAGTTTGATTACATCAGGTTCTGGGGGGATCCAAATACATGTTTTGATCTTTGGTGCACCCTTTGCTCTAGGTTTGACATCCCAAAACTGCAGAATTGAGCATTCAAAACGAGAGTTGTAGCTATGGCTTCTGGACAGATTTCCTGTGATCTTTACTTGAGTTCTAACATAGTACTTGCAATCTACTATATTAGGTCCCTTTTCTTCAAACAAAACCTTATTCCTTTGCTTCCATATGCTAGCCAGCACAGCCACTATACATGCATTCCACATTTGCTTCAGTCGAGGACTCCATTCTCTGTTCGTACTCATAGCATCTTCAAGGCTCATAACTAGATTCTTCTTGAAAACTGCAGAGTACTCTTCTCTCACAAATGCCCATTTCCCTTTTCTTATACAGAAAGATTACGGGAAGAATGTAATCAGGTTACTTTTTCCCTTTTGAAGGATGGAGAAATTTCCGATGTACTGTTGTCACCATTGGTTTCGGTGTGGACTTGAGGATGAACATAAATTTGTGGAGTCTGTGCTACAAAGAACTTCCTGTCTCAGACTCTCAGTAGAGTGCATGAAGACTAGAGTACTACAGTGTTGTGAGATTGATAGTCTCTTTCCAAGAAGCTCATCTGTCCCCAGTATAATTTCCATTCCATGCATATAGTAATAACAAATTAGTAGTATCAGGTATCAGGACTCAGGAGACCTTACTAATTTATCTACCCAATAAGTTCGTTCAATAAGACAAAACTTGAATATTGTATGTCGTTGTCCATAGATCACTAATGTATAGTTTTGTATATTTCAGCACAAATATTTAAGTGCTAAATTGTCTATTTGCTATTCAAATCATCTGTGGTTCCCCCGGCACTCAATTGTGAAAGTCTCATTTTGGTGTCAAAGTTAACAACACATGACTAAAATTCGTCTATATAAACAAGGACTACGAATGTGCATACTCACTCAATTACTTGAAACTTGAATCCTACATATCTACAACTCTCAAAACTACACCCCCTACACCCCCAATAGCTTGTAGTCATGGCTTCTTCACTCACATGGCGGTGCATGAGTTTGGCGTTGGTCGTTTTGGCTCTCTATACAACTCAAGCTATGTCACGTAACCTCCAAGAATTATCTATGGAAGATAGGCATGAGCAATGGATGACTAATTATGGTCTGGTATACAAGGACTCTGTTGAGAAAGAGATGCGCTTTCAGGTATTCAAAACCAACGTCGAGTACATTGATACTTTTAACAAGGTTGGTGATCGAACTTATGTGCTAAGTGTCAATGGCTTTGCTGACCAAACCAATGAAGAATTTATAGCATCTCGAAATGGATACAAGAACTCCCCTGAACGAAAGTCTGGGACAGCGTTCAGGTACGAAAATGTTACAGCAGTTCCATCTAGCATGGATTGGAGAAAGAAAGGAGCTGTCACACCTATCAAGGACCAAGGCCAATGCGGTAGCCGGTAGGTGAACATAGACTGATAAAAACATCACTAAACTATCTATTGTTACATCCATTAGTTGCTCCTGGTTTTTTCACTTTTTTGGCATACTTATATTATTAAATAGACATCATTCTAGCTGTTTGCTAACAATTTTTTGATGTCAAAATACTAAAAAATACAGGAAGTTGTTGGGCATTCTCTACTGTAGCTTCTATGGAAGGTATAACCCAACTCTCAACAGGTAAATTGATATCTTTGTCTGAGCAAGAGCTAGTCGATTGCGACGTAAACGGTGAGGATCAAGGATGTGAAGGTGGTCTCATGGATGATGCCTTTGATTTCATTGTACAAAATCATGGTCTCGCTACTGAAGGTACCTACCCATACAAAGCTATTGATGGAGCTTGCGATAAGAAAAAAGAAGCCTCCCATGCAGCGAATATCACTGGCCATGAAGATGTGCCAGCCAATGACGAGAAAGCTCTGTTAAAGGCAGTTGCAAACCAACCTATTGCCGTGGCTATTGATGCCAGTGGATCAGCCTTCCAGTTCTACTCAAGTGGTGTATTCACAGGAGATTGTGGCACCCAATTGGACCATGGTGTCACCGCAGTTGGTTATGGAACAGCTAGCGATGGTACCAAATACTGGTTGGTGAAGAACTCTTGGGGGACTTCATGGGGTGAGAATGGATACATAAGAATGCAACGTGATATTGGCACTGAAGGGGGTATCTGCGGTATTGCCATGATGGCATCCTACCCAACTGCCTAGTAAGAAATCCTTGAGAATATGGATCAAATTATGTGTATGTGATTAGTCCTTTATGTTTAAGCTGTAACTACTGTATTCTAAGTAATTATTAAGTTGTGTCCGTGTAAAGGATGTTCATGTATGTAAATGGCGTTATTACTGGGCAATGTACATTGTACTAGTCCTCTTTTACCGAAATGGAGATGCACTTTTATTTTGATACTCTTCGTAATGCATTTCGAAGAAGATTTTGTTTCTGTCAATCTATATAAGTGCGTTCGGGCTTGATGTCGAAAGGATCTCGTGTTTGAAGGACTGAAAGTTGTGCAGGCTTATTGTTGTTGGTAAAAAACTTTTGAAGCATCCACGAGCCTCTCCGAGTCTTGGAATAATTTTTCTACATGACCTTTAATGGTTAACCTCGAGTCTTGACACTTTTGTTTTCTCATGTCAGTTAAAATTGTGAGAACAGGTTATATTAAGTGGTTATTTGGATGGGAGGCGAGATAAGTTTTTATGGTTGATATTCGGAGTTTGTGTTAGTTGTTTCCTGTGAATCAAGTAGTTGTTGGTAACCTATTGATTTTGCGCTTTTGAAGACTCAGGAGTCCGGTCAGTATTACTATATGGGGTGTAAACTGATTTCCAAGAAACTCATGCATTTTATGATTTATGAAAAATATGATTAGATGTTTCATCTCAAGCCTTTCAAGTTGTTATCGCTTACTTACGTGGGTTTCCCTCAAACAGATGTATACTGCAGGCTCTGCAATGGTCCTTTAAGACGGTGATTAAGTATTTATCGCCAACTTAATCCCTTTGGACAAGTTGTAGACAGCCTTCAACAGAATTCTTCTTTATGTTGGTCCCAAAATATGACACACATCAGAAATGCTCAGAGACAACATCCCATTCGCTGTAATTTAAGACTCAATTTACAGTTGTAATGATTTTGTCTGTGCAAAATGAAAGGGAGCGCAAAATGCACTCCTGTACAAGATATAAGGGTTGGTTTAGGAATTTTACGTGCAAACAAATAGTATAAAGCTCGTACAAGAGCAGTTGTTCGACCAAAAAAAAACAAGAGCATTTGTAACGGTTCGAATTCTTTGGCGTTCAATAGTTCTTCTCTTCCGTACCATTTATAGCTGAACAACACAAGTACCAACCGAAAGATGTGTTGATTGTTGGAAAACTAAACCAAATTTCTAGATGTCAAAGAGTCATAGTGAAAGTTTAATTGTGTCTAGGATAATGAAAAGTCTAATTAAAATGTGTGATATAGTTAATGAGGTTTCTAGTATATAGAGTTTTCTTTAAAGACTATATAAACCATTTATGTATCCGTTTTTGGATTAAGAAGAAAACTAAGAAACAAAGAACTGAGTAGTTTGCTGGAAACTCTTCTTCCAAAGTGATAATCTAAGTTACTTTCATAACAGTGATCCCTGTAAGTTTGATTCCAGCATTTCATGTTTAATTCTTTTAAAACGAACTGGTTATCTCTATTTTGTAAAGATTGAACTTTTATAAGTAGTTCTGTTTTTGAACCTATTTATTTACTGATGATGATGAACCTCACTGCTATGATGCGGCATTGGAGGTTGGTGATGCTAGCAAGTGGGAGCTTGTTATGCATGATGAGACGGAGTCCCTCGTCTTTAGTGTCACTTGGGAGTTGGCCAAAGTACCCAAGGACAAGACTCTACAGAGCAAATGGGTGTATCGAGTCAAGAAGGAACATGATGGTTCCAAGAAATATTTGGCAATGATATTCTCCCAAATACTTTTCAACCAAGTGTTTAGTATTGTTGTAGCGAATGTTTAAATCTTAAGCGCTTAAATGTGAAAACCTGCTTACCTCCATTGTGACCATGTTGAGGAGATTTACACGCCGACAACTGTTGGGTTTCCTACGGAAGGATAGAGAGAATATGGTGTGCAAAAGGAGAAAAAGAGCTTGCATGGTTCCCGAAAACCCTAGGCGGTGGTACATGGTTTGCACGCGACCTCGATATATCCCATGCAAAGGGGAGTTGCTTGGAGGTTTATGGCTAACCTTGGCAAACATCATTGGGAAGCGTGAAATGGATATTGTATTATTCATGGAGTATCACGGAGACATGTCTATGTCATGGTAGGGTGTTGTGGAGACGGTTGAAGTGTTCAACCGGTGGGTCTTCTTGCTTGAAGACCATGATGGATGAGCCGAAAGTTTTTCTTTAGTATATTGGTTTTGGATTGAGTTGTTACAATTGAGATGTGATGTGCATGAAGAATCTCGGGTTCCAAGTGGGAGATTGTTGGGTTGTTGGAACCGTCGAGCTTTGCTCCGGTTGTCCGTATACCACACTCGACCTTTGCACCTGATGAAGAGGCGACCGCGTCCGTCCATGGCGCTTCCACGGCGTCACAACAATTATGTCCGAAGAAGAAGGCTTCAGCCTCACCTACCTAAGCGCTCGCATCATGATCTAATGAAGAGGGCGGCCACCTATACCTATGGCCTTCCATCAAGCTCGAATTGCGGCCCAAGCCCATTTTACTTCCCTTTGTCTATGTACACCTATATAAAGGAAATAGATTAGGGTTTTGATCTTGAGAACTTTGAGAGATTCATTTCTAGGGTATTGTGGGAGCTCTGTTGAGCTAGGGTTTGAGTGAGGCCTCTTCTTATTGATTCTTGATATCTCTTGTAAACTCTCCAATCTTTGTTATAAAAGAAACTCGGCTCTTGTGTGTGGATGTAGGTAACATTTACCGAACCACCTAAATCTTTGTGTCTCTTTGCATTGTTACTTCCATTATTATTGTTGCTATGAATTGTGATGATATTGTAGTGGTTTTGCTTTGTTGAGGTTGTTGTGATAACTACCAAAGTCTTGGGTGGGTGATTTCCTTGGTGTGAGCTCCAAGTTGAAATCATTTGGGATAGAAAGTAACTAGATTGAGGTGTGACTTTCTAGTGAAATCTCCCAACAAGTGGTATCAGAGCACGGTTTTGAATCAGTGGAACAAGGTGTGTGAGGAAAGTTTCCACCTTTAGCATTTGAGGCTAAGTGTTTGAAGAAATTCCTCTGAGAAGTTCTCCACCGTTGTGTTTGGTTCAAGTGGAAGTCATGACGACCGAAAAGGAAAGCTACAAGATAGAGAAGTTTGACGGAACAAACTTCGGCTATTGGAAGATGCAAATTGATGATGTTCTCTATCAGAAGGATTTGATGGAAACGTTGATAAGTGAGAAGCCTGAGGAGATTCCGCAAGATAAATGGGATTTGCAAGATAGAAAGGCCTTGGCCACAATCCGATTGAGTCTTTCGAAGTCAGTGGCCTTCAATATTAAAAATGAGAAGACGGCGGCGTCTCTCATGAAGGCACTAACGTGCATGTATGAGCAACCTTCGGCCGTGAACAAAGTCTATTTGATTACCAAGCTCTTCTCCATGAAAATGTCGGAGAATGATTCCTTCAAGAACCACTTAAATGAATTCAACCAAACGAAAGACCAATTGGAGTCGGTTGAGATTACATTTAGTGATGAAGTGAGAGCGTTGGCGATAATAGGACAAATGCCTCCAAGTTGGAAGGCTACGGTTGCGGCTATTAGTGGCTCGGCGGGAATGAATAAGTTGAAATTTGACGATGTGGTTAGTATGATACTAGCGGAGGAAATTCGAAGGAGTTCGGATGGAGCCTCGACATCGGGTTCGGCTTTGAGTACCGAGAGCGAAGGGATGCACATGCACAAGGGTCGTGGTAGACCGAGAAATAGAAGGGGGAGAATGAACTCTCATGCCCCTAGTGATGAGCCTAGAGATGTTAGTATCATTATATGTTACAATTGTGGTTTGCCTGGCCACTATAGTAACCGATGCCAAACACCAAGGAATGACAACTACAAGAAGAATCAAGAAGCTAATGTAGTTGAAGTGGAAGATGATGCTTTGATATGTTCGATGGAGAACAATAAGGAGTCTTGGGTTTTAGATTCTGGCGCATCATTCCATGTGACCTCAAATCGAGAGTTCTTTGTGAACTACACCAAAGGTGACCTTGGAAAGGTCTTTCTTGGTGATGACCAATCCTGTGCCATTGTTGGCAAAGGTGATGTCCGTGTTATGTTGAAAGATAGGATATGGTTATTAAGGGATGTTCGACACGTTCCGGATTTGAGGAAGAATTTGATTTCGGTGGGTCAATTGGCTAGTGAAGGATTTGTTACAATCTTCATGAAGGATACTTGGAAAATCTCTAAAGGTTCTCTAGTAGTCGCTAAAGGCGACAAGGATGGTACTCTCTACATGACCGCACACGGGTGTGGGTCGGATGCCGTGGCAAATGGCAAAGAGGATCCAAATGTTTGGCACCGCAGACTTGGTCACATGAGTGAGAAAGGAATGCAAGTCCTTCACTCCACTGGTAAACTCCCGTTAGAGTCGACGGACTTTGACCTCTACGAGGATTGCATGTTTGAAAAGCAGAGAAGGGTGAGTTTTCAGGAGATGGGTCGAACTCTGAAAGCTAGAAAGCTTGAGTTGATTCATACAGACGTCTGGGGGCCAGCTAATGTCTCTTCACTTGGCGGAAAGTTATATTTTGTGACTTTCATTGATGACCATACTAGAAAGGTGTGGGTCTATTTCTTGAGACACAAGTCCGAGGTATTGGAAGTGTTCAAGACGTGGAAGGCCATGGTTGAGAATGAGACATGCTTCAAGGTGAAGAAGCTGAGATCCGATAATAGTGGAGAGTATGTTGATTCAGGCTTTAAGAAGTATTGTGCTAACAGTGGTATCAAGATGGAAAAGACTTTGGCGAGGGACACCTCAGAGAATGGGGTCGCAAAGCCGGATGATTAGAACACCGACATATAGGGCTAGGTGTATCGCGACACTAGCGGACTTTGCCCGAAAGCAATTCTGGGCGAGAGTGTTAGCACGCCAGCCTTACCCGATCAACCGAGGACCGCCGCACCTTTGGATTTCAGAATTCCGGAGGAAGTGTGGAGTGGGAAGGATGTGAACCTTTCCCATTTGAGAGTGTTTGGGTGTGAGTCCTATGTGCACACTAGTGACCAAGCTAGGAGTAAGCTTGATGTCAAGTGTACCTTCATTGGATATGGCGATGATGATCTTGGTTATCGTTTTTGGGATGACCAAAACCGGAAAATTATTCGAAGTAGAAATGCCTTGTTCAGTGAGATGGTTTTGTACAAGGACAGAAAAGAAGCACAGCCCGTGGAGCCGGTTACAGATAGTGACACTGAGTATGTTGAGTTGGAAGGCTCTTATATGAGTCGTGGTGTTGTGGAAGTTCCACAGTCAGATGATGATAGTAGTGACTCGGGTGAAGAGACTACGCCACCAAGTCCATCTCCACCTCGTGCACTAAGGAGGTTATCCAGGCAAACTGTACCGAGCATGAAGTATCCTCCCTCCACCTATTTATTTACTGATGATGGTGAACCTCATTGCTATGATGCGGCATTGGAGGTTGGTGATGCTAGCAAGTGGGAGCTTGTTATGCATGATGAGACGGAGTCCCTCGTCTTTAGTGTCACTTGGGAGTTGGCCAAAGTACCCAAGGACAAGACTCTACAGAGCAAATGGGTGTATCGAGTCAAGAAGGAACATGATGGTTCCAAGAAATATTTGGCAATGATATTCTCCCCAAATACTTTTCAGTCAGTGTTTAGTATTGTTGTAGCGGAATGTTTAAATCTTAAGCAGTTAAATGTGAAAACTGCTTACCTCCATTGTGACCATGTTGAGGAGATTTACACGCGACAACTGTTGGGTTTCCTACGGAAGGATAGAGAGAATATGGTGTGCAAGCTGAGAAAGAGCTTGCATGGTTCCCGACAAACCCCTAGGCGGTGGTACATGGTTTGCACGCACCCGGATATATCCCATGCAGTGGGAGTTGCTTGGAGGTTTATGGCTAACCTTGGCAAACATCATTGGGAAGCGGTGAAATGGATATTGTATTATTCATGGAGTATCACGGAGACATGTCTATGTCATGGTAGGGGTGTTGTGGGAGACGGTTGAAGTGTTCAACTTCGGTGGGTCTTCTTGCTTGAAGACCATGATGGATGAGCCGAGTGTTTCTTTAGTATATTGGTTTTGGATTGAGTTGTTACAATTGAGATGTGATGTGCATGAAGAATCTCGAAGGTTCCAAGTGGGAGATTGTTGGGTTGTTGGAACCGTCGAGCTTTGCTCCGGTTGTCCGTATACCACACTCGACCTTTGCACCTGATGAAGAGGGCGACCGCTACCATCCATGAAGGCCCATCACGCTTCGTCAATGCAAATGCCCGTCTGAAGAAGAAGAAGGCGGCACCCACCTACCTGCCTTCACTCTCATGATCTAATGAAGAGGGCCACTCACCTATGATGCTTCGGCGCTCCAGCTCCGCAGTGCGGCCCAAGCCCATTTTACTTCCCCTTTGTCTATGTACACCTATATAAAGGAAATAGATTAGGGTTTTGATGCAGAACTTTGAGAGATTCATTTCTAGGGTATTGTGGGAGCTCTGTTGAGCTAGGGTTTGAGTGAGGCCTCTTCTTATTGATTCTTGATATCTCTTGTAAACTCTCCAATCTTTGTTATAAAGGAAACTCGGCTCTTGTGTGTGGATGTAGGTAACATTTACCGAACCACCTAAATCTTTGTGTCTCTTTGCATTGTTACTTCCATTATTATTGTTGCTATGAATTGTGATGATATTGTAGTGGTTTTGCTTTGTTGAGGTTGTTGTGATAACTACCAAAGTCTTGGGTGGGTGATTTCCTTGGTGTGAGCTCCAAGTTGAAATCATTTGGGATAGAAAGTAACTAGATTGAGGTGTGACTTTCTAGTGAAATCTCCCAACATGGTCTTCTGTCCCCTCCTTTCATTTCAATTCAAGACTCTTCCAATCCTCCAAAACATTCATTAAGTTTGTCGATTCTTTACTATTTTTACGAGATGGTTCAGATATGCAAAATGTTTCTCTTTCCCCAGTAGGCCCGTTTGATGATGTAAGGAGGATCAAAAAGTGGATAACATATGCAGTAAGACATAATGTTCAAGTTCTTGATATTGAAAATGGTTGCGAGAGAAATATCCAATTACCTCCTCATTTATTCACTTGTGAGTCGTTGACAGAGTTCAAACTGTATAAAATCATCCTATACCTGCCACTTAGGATCTGGTTGCCTTCTCTTAAAGTTCTGCATCTGATTTCAGTTTATTTGAAGGATGGCCAACTTGATGAGGCCCTCTTTTCAGCCAGTCCGTCCTTGGAGACACTTATTCTAGTAAACTGCAACATTACGTCTGGTATTTTAATAATATCAGCTTCTCAACTTAAGAATTTGAATCTGAAGGGTAACTTTCCTTCCTCAATTGTGGTTTCTGCTCTGAACCTCAACTCCCTCAAACTCAATATAACAAATTCAGTTCCAGTAAATATTATATTCAACGGAAACCTAAAGTTGATATCTGATGCAAACATTGACCTCAAAGGTGATTCTTCTGTATCAACTACTCAACTAATTAGCATAGTCAAGAATGTGCGATATCTGACACTGTCTGCACTGTTCGTTCAGGTAAATGGTCCTACCCGCTTTTCTTTGTTAACTTTCGACAAATTAAAAAATGGTTGTATTAGGTTTTGTAAACTCTTAGAAGTTTGTTTCATTGTGTCTTAGTCGATAGCTGTGGAACTGCAAAAGGATTTAGCTACACGAAAGTGCAGCGAGACACCATTTTCTAATCTTAAGTGGCTGAAGATTGGAACTCTGTTCAGCAAGGATGAAGTCATATTGATCAACCATATACTCATGCACTCTACTGAAATTGAATCTGTCTTCTTAGTGAACGATGCGGTAAGCACTTAATATGAAATACCCGTTAAACTTGATTTTTTGATGTTTTAATTTTCTCTTTATTGGTCATTGTCAAGGGGAAGTTTGATGGTTTGAAGAACATCGCCCAAGTTGAGCAATATGAAGTGAAGTACAAGCTTTCCCACCTTAAGTTAGTTGAAATCGAGGGCTTCCGAGGATCTGAGAATGAAATGGAACTGGTCAACTTATTTCTGGAGAACGCAATAGTTTTGGAGAAAATGATTATCTTCCTTTGCAAGTCTGGCGAATGCAGTTCAATAGATGAGCAAGAATTGGTGAAAGTTGGTAGAAAATTATTGACACAACCACGAGCGTCATTGACTGCAGGAATAATGTATTGGCGCATCTGATGATCTTGGCCTTCTTTAACTCTACATGCACTTTTCTTGTTTTCTAAGTTAGTCTAGATTTGATAGTCAGGTGAATCAAACGGTGAACTGTGTATGCAATTTCAAGGATTTAAGTAGAACTGTTTGTGTTTGGTGTCATATCAGTATTAAAGTTGTGTGTTTATTCACTTTATTGTCATTTTCTTAAACTTGTTCTGAATTCATGGCTATTGTAACTATTTCATATTAGTAATATGCGCTTACTGGTCTGAAATCTTTGTGTACATTGTAATGGTTGAGCTCGAGTCTTGACACTACTGCTTTCTCATGTCAGTTAATATTGTGAGAACAGGTAATATTAACTTATTAAGTAGTTATTTGGATGGGAGTCAAGATAAGTTTTCATGGTTGATATTCGGAGTTTGTGTTGGTTGTTTGCTGTGAATCAAGTAGTTGTTGGTAACCTAATGATTTTGCGTTTTTGAAGACTCAGGAGTCCGGTCAGTATTACATAATCTATAGTGTACGTGTAAACTGATTTTCAAGAAACTCATGCATTTTATGATGATATGAAAAATATGTTTATATATTTCATCTCAAGCCTTTCAAGTAGTTATCGTTTACTTACGCGGGTTTCCCTCAAACAGATGTATACTGCAGACTCTGCAATGGCTTTCTTTAAGACAGTGATTAAGTACTAGACACTAGTTTATTTCTCTTGGCCATTTGTGCTTTGTATGTAGTAGAAAAAATATATATATCCATGTAAACGTGCTCGTTAAATGCCATATAGGACTGTGAAAGTATTCTTCTCTTGCCAATTTGTGCTGTCTTCACTCTGTAATCTGTTGGTTCTACAAGATGGTTCAAGTATATAAGTAAACAAGATAAAATAAAATACAAAAGTCATCTCTCAGTTGTGTGAAAACAATGTTGAAATTCTTGACTATGACATAGCACAAAGAAAATATTTGAGTTGCTTCCACGTTGATTATGACCTTGCATTTTACAAGGTGAGATGCGAGGCATTCCGTACGTATACAGAGTTACAGACTATTGCAACTTCATCCGTTTGAGCAATTAGTACACGACCTTCAACAGATTTTATTGGGTTTAACGATAAGAGACACTAAAATATTCCCATGCATCTGCTGTAATTTGAGACTCAATCTACAGTTGTACTGATTTTCTCTGTGCAATATGGAATGGAGCTACTAAGAACGTTAGTTATTGTGGAAGATGCATGGTGTCGTTCTTAGGTTCGAATGCAAAATGTGTACAAGATCTAAGGGTTGGTTTAGGAATTTTATGTGCAAACCCACCATACTACTTTACGAAACCACTTTTTTTCAGTCTCTTTTGAAAAAAGTGCCAATAATATGAGCTCCACATTAGCTTTATTCTTTCTCCAATTTCTTCTTTATTCATCTCCTTTTCTCCCTTAGCTTCATCCCTAAGTCAGTGAGTCACCTAGCCCCTAGTTTTAGGATGCAATGATCAATTTGAGCTCTGGTTGTAAACTTGCGAAAGATGTGGTAATCCCTGTAAGTTTTATTCAAACCTTTCATGTTTAATGTTTTTAAAAAGTGGTTATCTCTATTGTAAGCAATCCTGTTTTTAAGCCATCTTGCATGAAATATCCAGGACTTTTGATTTTGGTTGGGTGAGTTTATTACCTAGGGTTTTACTGTATTTGTTAAATCATGAGGATAAGGGATCTTTAGTGTTGGTTTTAAAGAATGTAACTCTGTGTTAATTGATCAGAGAATTTGTTTTTTAAAATTATTGCTAAGGTAATAATTTCATGCTCAAAATGTGTTCACAGGTCTAATTCTCCTACACCGCCTATGGACATCTACGGTTGCAGATACTAGGGCAACTTACTTGGAATTACTGGGTTCCCACTTTCATTTGAGAAATATAGAGGAATAAAAAAAAATAGTTTCAATGACATTCGGTTCTACAAATACTGCATTTGGAGTTTCAAGTTCTCCATCCTCTGGTTTTACTTTCACTCCTGCCTTTCGCCAAAGTCCTTTCGGAACGACTCCATCTCACTTTGGAGCTCAGACTTCTCTGTTTGGTGAGTCCCTTTCCCGTGTAATACTTGAATTTTTCAGCTTAAATTTTCCAATAAATTTAGTGACTTTAGTTAGTGCACACGCCATTGCCGGCATCAGTTTTACTCAAATTTTGTCTCTGCTAGTAATTATTGAAGGTTTCACACAAGTACTATTCTCAAGTGTTTTTACTTGTTCAAATTCATTTATAGGTGGCTCCAATCCTGCTGTTCAGCGTCCTGCTTTTGGTCAGCCTCCTACACAATCCACACCATCTATTTTTTATTCCACATCCACCCCTGCATTGGGAAGTATTGTTGAGCAGACTGGTTCAACCTTTGGAGAGAATTCGAGCCCAGAAATGAATAGGATCTCTGCATTACCCATGCCTATAATCTATCACATCCTATCGTTTCTTCCAACCGAAGAAGTGGTTCGAACATGTGTTCTATCTAAAGGGTGGATAAACATATGGTCTTCTGTCCCCTCCTTTCATTTCAATTCAAGGCTCTTCAAATCCACGAAAACATTCATTAAGTTTGTCGATTTTGTACTATTTCTACGAGATGGTTCAGATGTGCAAAATGTTTCTCTTTCCCCAGTAGGCCAGTTTGATGATGTAGATGTAAGTTGGATCAAAGAGTGGATAACATATGCAGTAAGACATAATGTTCAAGTTCTTGATATTGAAAATGCTTGCGGGAGAAATATCCAATTAACTCCTCATTTATTCACTTGTGAGTCGTTGAGAGAGTTCAAACTGTTTAACAACAACCTAAGCTTGCCACTTAGGATCTGGTTACCTTCTCTTAAAGTTGTGCATCTAATTTCAGTTTCTTTGAAGGATGGCCAACTTGATGAGGCCCTCTTTTCAGCCAGTCCGTCCTTGGAGACACTTCTTCTAGTAAACTGCAACATTACGTCTGGTATTTTAACAATATCAGCTTCTCAACTTAAGAATTTGAATCTGAAGGGTAACTTTCCTTCCTCAATTGTGGTTTCTGCTCTGAACCTCATCTCCCTCAAACTCAATATAACAAATTCAGTTCCAGTAAATATTATATTCAACGGAAACCTAAAGTTGATATCTGATGCAAACATTGACCTCAAAGGTGATTCTTCTGTATCAACTACTCAACTAATTAGCATAGTCAAGAATGTGCGATATCTGACAATGTCTACTCTGTTCGTTCAGGTAAATACTCCTACCCGCTTTTCTTTGTTAACTTTCAACAAATTAAAAAATGGTTGTATTAGGTTTTGTAACTCTTAGAAGTTTGTTTCATTGTGTCTTAGTCGATAGCTGTGGAACTGCAAAAGGATTTAGGTACACAAAAGTGCAGCGACACGCCATTTTCTAATCTTAAGTGGCTGAAGATTGGAACTCTTTTCAGCAGGGATGAAGTCATATTGATCAACCATATACTCATGCACTCTACTGAAATTGAATCTGTCTTCTTAGTGAACGATGTGGTAAGCGCTTAATATGAAATACCCGTTAAACTTGATTTTTTGATGTCTTAATTTTCTGTTTAATGGTCATTGTCAAGGGGAAGTTTGGTGGTTTGAAGAACATCGCTCAAGTTGAGCAATATGAAGTGAAGGAGGGGTACAAGTACAAGCTTTCCCACCTTAAGTTAGTTGAAATCGAGGGCTTCCGAGGATCTGAGAATGAAATGGAACTGGTCAACTTATTTCTGGAGAACGCAATAGTTTTGGAGAAAATGATTATCTTCCTTTGCAACTTTGGTGATGAGCAAGAATTGATGAAAGTTGGTAGAAAACTTTTGACACAACCACGATCGTCGTTGACTGCAGGAATAATGTATTGGCGTATCTGATGATCTCGGCCTTCTTTAACTCTACTCTTTTCTGTTTTCTAAGTTAGTCCAGATTTGACAGTCAGGTGAATCAAACGGTGAAATGTGTATGCAATTTCAAGGATTCAAATAGAACTGTTTGTGTTTGGTGCCATATCAGCATTAGAGTTGTGTGTTTATTGTCATTTTCTTATACTTGTTCTGAATTCATGGCTATTGTAACTATTTCATATTAGTAATATGCGCTTACTGGTCTGAAACCTGAATTGATAGATCCTCCACATCAATATATACTAAGTTTGTTCTTTTTTTTTTGTAAATTCAAATTTTGTTTCTGTGCGGAGAAGAGGGTATGTAGTTAAATATATTTTTGTCCAGTTTGGCAGTGTTGGATTTTTGGGGTGAAGGAATGGGGAATGAAGTACTGTAGTAAAGTTAAGTGTTAATCGACCATTATGTAAACTTGTTTTGAAGTCATTCCTATAGTAACAAGCTCAGATTCGGAATCCTTTTGCAGGTCTCAACAAATCTCGCCGAAAAGAAGGGAGGAGATCGAAAGAGGGGATGGAAATAAAGGGAAAATTATAGGTTGTCTAGCAAAATCACTAAATTTCTTTTCCTGGTTTCCTAATTACCACTATTCCCTAAGGCAATTCTAGTATGTCATGAAATTCTAGTATGTTAACCCGAATGTCACTTTGTTGGCTGCGTTCCAATACTTTCAAGAGACGGTTAACATCCAACCCATCACGACGCCCTGCGGCGGCAATTCGTGCATTGGGTTTAGGGCTAGAAATGGAGCGGGTTCGGGTCGGATTCTCACTCAAAACTCTTTACCATATTAAGATCCATTGGATTTTGGTCGGATTTCGGATATACATATCCATTAAAAAACACCAAAAATACACTATTTTAATGATTTTCATATATTGTATGATATAAATTAATATTTAGGTATCAAAATATAAATCTTGTTAAAATGGTTCGAGTTCGGGTCGGATTCTAGTCACAAACATAGAAACCATATCCAGTAAAATGGATTCAGATATGTTCGGATTCGGGTTGAAACCGACACCATTTCCAGCCCTAATTGGGTTGCAAAGTAGCAAGAGTGTGATCATCTGATTCAGAATGAGCATCAAGAACATGGTGGTCACCTCTCTCTTCATCAGCCGTATCATCCCCTACAAATGGGTTTGCGCCCAAGTCTGATTCTTCAAGGGTGTTTAAACCATTATTTTCGTTCACAACTTGTTCACCTTGATCTCTTTATAAAAAGAGTTGATCAACTTTTTCTGTCGGGGAGGTCAGCAACCATTCTACCTGTTCTAATCTCTGACTTTGATTTTGGTTTCTCCTAGGAGGCATCTTAGATCAGTTGATCGTTGCTTGGCAACAATAGCCTGTACTCCAAGAAAATCTAACCGAGAAAGAGCCTGGCTTTGATACCTCTTTTGATGCAAATTTGTTAGCGGAAGCAAGTCAGTAGATATAACATAAGATTAAAGCCAATTGATCTCTATTAAGATACTTGAAACTTAACAATTAGCAATGGCATACTAAGGGTCTTCAATAAGAAGATGAAAAGCTATAGCTTTTTAGTTCTAAAAAACGATCAGCATCTCTATACAGAAATAGTCTCTTTATATTGGGAGAATTTAATAACGGGATAAGATAATTAATGCATAAAATTAAATATAATAACTAATGTATTTGCGCCTGCATCACATTTAGTGGGTAGAATTATTGTTTTATAAGAGGCTGGTAACAAATGACTAGAAAGATGGAAGGAATCAGTGTGATGTAAGATCAGAGCTGTTTCAAGTTTGTTCATGGAGGCATTGGTTCCTTGATTAACCGAATTGGAAGACTGGAATTTCCTCAAATTGTTTAAGGACTGAAATCCATCATATTCTATCATTTCTTCCTATCCAAGAAGTGGTTCGAACATGTGTTCTATCCAAACGGTGGATAAGCATATGGTCTTCTGTCCCCTCCTTTCATTTCAATCAAAAGTTATTTCAGATATGTGTTCTATCCAAACGGTGGATAAACATATGGACTGTGTACTATTTTTTCGAGATGGTTCAGAAATTCCATCTCTCCTTGGTAAACGAGTTTCAGCCTAGTGGTATCCCTCGGGTCGACTCGTGGATCACATATGCAGTCAAACATAATGTCCAAGTTCTTCATATTGAAAATGATTGCACTAAGAATGTCCTGTTAACTCCTCAGCTATTTGTGCCACCTTGTATATGTTTACCTACTCTAAAAATTCTGCATCTAATCTCAGTTGTTTTAAAGGATGGCCAACTTGATGAGGTCCTATTTTCAAGTCCTTCCTTGTTGAAGGTGAAGTTCAAGACGGCTATGACGATGGTGGTGTTGGGCACTTTTTGTTGGAGGAGATGTGATCTAAGTGCAAACTGTCACACCTCAAGTTAATTGAAATCCAAGGTTCCGTGGATGAGAATGAAGTGAAAATGCTTAAATTTTTTCTAGAGAATGCTATTCTTTTTTAGAGAGAATGATCATCATGGTTTCAGAGCTTGATGAATGGAGTTCCGCAGATCAAGGCCCAAAATATCGCCGATATATCCGATATATTGCCAATATATATCATTTTTTTGGTACACCAACATCGATATATCCAATATATATTCACCGAATATTGAGTCCTTTTTTCCCCGATATATATTGGAATTTCCAATATAAAACTTTATATCACCGATATAATCGATATATTTGATATATCCAATATATATCAGCGAGATATTTGATATATGTTGGCGAGATATCCGATATATCCAATGATAGTGGTGGTGGTGATGGTGACAACAATGGTGGTGGTGGTGGTGGTAGAGGTAATTTTAATGTTCAATTGCATGACTCACCTGATGAGAAAACTCTATTGGACTTATAAGTATATGAGGTTGCACCGAGAAATAATAGTGGTAGAGGAGTTCTTAATGTCAATTCCCAAAGAATGTATGAGCCATGGCGTGGAAATGTTGGTCAAAGAAGACAACGATGACACATTATACGAAATGATGTTGATATTGATTCAGTTTATTTTAATTTTGAAGCAATGAGTATAAGTTTAGGAACACACGACCATGACAATAATGAGAGGGTATATGGTAGTGATTAGGGATACAACCAATCAAGAGATAACAATTATTCTAGTGGCATGATCAGTCACCCTGCGAGTAGTGCGTCATATGGTTCTTCATATGGATATTGGATGGGGGTTGATCAACAACTTTATGGCGCACCACAACCTGAACCAACATATGAACAACTCTATCCAAGTTATGAATCTATTGGAACTGTACCTAGATTTGTTGTATTGCGCCCAATGTATACTTACACTAACACTCATCGAATTGGAATCATGTTAGAATTTCCAACACAAAAATATGAGTGACATGTTCGACAATTTCTCGACGATGGGTATAACTCTGTATACACTTGGGTAGGGTATTATGAAGCAGTTAGGATTCAAGAATCGAGTATGGAAGTTGACCAGCCACGTCACTCGTTTATGTATTGATGTAACTTATTTATCTTATTTTGTAATTTGAGCTTTAAGTACATTAGATTATGACATTGTGGTTAATTATTTGTCAATATTTTTTTAGGGTTTTCTTGATAAATAACTGTTGCTATTATGTCTTCCGATATATCCGATAATTCTGATATCTTAGATAGTTTGGACGGGTCACAAAAAAAATAGATATATTCGATATATCTGATATATATCGGCTTTTGGATACACCGATATATTCACCAAATTCGATATTTTGGGCCTTGCCGCATATAAACAAGAAATGATGAAAATCGGTATAAAACTTTTGAAACATCCACGAAACTTGGCGAGTGTCGAATTTTTTTTTGTACATTGTAATGGTGAGTCTTAACACTTCTGTTTTCTCATGTCAATTAAATTGTGAGAACAGATAATATTAACTTTTTAAAGGAGTGTTTTAGTTATCCCTTACAAATGAGTTAAGATAAGAGAAGGGGTTTAAATATGGGAAAGACCGAGTTCGTTGTTGAGCGAACTGTCTACGTCCCTAGGATACAAACCCAGGTCTGGTGATTCGCATAGGGTCAATTCGTGGATCATTTATGCGTTAACACATAATGTTCAAGTTCTTCATATAAGTAATGATAACACATATATTGCTTGGACTCCTCAGATATTCACTTGTGAATCCTTGAGAGAATTCAAACTGCGTAACGAAGACCTAAAACTTCCAACTTTGATTTCTTTACCTGTTCTCACAACTCTACATCTTAGCTCAGTTGGGATTTTGAATGGTCATCTACACGTGGCCTTTTTTTCAGCTTGTCCTTGCTTGGAGACATTAATTCTAGAAGAATGTGAGTTTGTTAACTGTTATACTTTAACCATATCTGCTTCTCAACTTAAGAATTTGAGAATAAGTAGCGTAGTTCCTGCTTCAGTTGTGATTTCTACCCCAAAGGTTGTATCCATCGAAATGATCGGAATGGAGAATCCATCCATTAGGTTCACTTGTGAGCTAAAATTTATTTCTGATGTGAACTTTGACATTGAACTTGATCAATCAAGTGAATCAACTGCCCTACTAATTAGCACTGTGAGGAATGCACAATCTCTGACACTGTCTACTTTGTTCCTTCAGGTAAATACTTGTACAACTTTTCACAAGAGCCAGTTCTTTGATTGACTGCCATTGTCACGTTTGAGCTTTATACAGGTACATACAAATGAGTGTTGTTAATATATTCCAGGGGGAATAATGCATGGGTTGGCCAATCATAGTGGCGAATCAATTTGTTTATACTTACTATTCCTTGAATATTGACAAATTTGATGTTTCAATGCTTTGTTGTTTTCATTCTCTTTTCAATTTGAGTCATTAGCTATCTATGTAGCAAGTCCGGCCATAGGCCGGGCCAAATGGCTAGTGACTACCTAAAATCTCGGATTTATGAGTTCATGGATATATCATGCAAGTTTGGCAAGGGGTGTCTGTTCAGAATATAATACACTCTTTAACTGGTCGTCTCAACAAACAATTCAACTATGCAAAGTCAAGTCCAAATTCTTAACAAACTTATCCACCATCACTTTACAATCATTAAAAAGAAAAGGTACTCTGAAATTATTTTGAATATAAACAGTAAAAATTATTTCAAAGTGAACAAAGTAGCAACTGCAGTGCATGAACTCAAAATTCAATTTCATAGTCAACAAAGCATGAGAATACGGAAACCAACAGGAATTCCGTTTCCAAGAACATAGCAAATTCAAATTAAGTCACCAATGATTAAACAATTCGGGCATTTTTATTTGGGACAAGTTGAAACAAAAAGGCTAAAATCCCAAAAACCTGGTGAAGAGTTTGGCCTCATGCCAATATAGAATTAATAACCCCAATAGTCATTCCTTATTTCATCATCGAACTTCTTCTTCAGCTCAGGGTGCTTCTCAAAGTATTCATCTGCAGTCATGGTACTAATCTTCGACTGCTCAGATGAAGATGGAACCGATTAGAAATATAAGAATGAAACCATCTCAAATTTTAGGATAAACTAATTCAATCCCTTTACCTTCAATTCTCGAACTTCTCGATTTCCTTTTCCAATCTTTTCAGGACTCTTTCGGGGATTGTTTGCTTTCGCTTCTTTTAGCTCCACCAACCGTAAAACTGGCATTCAATCATTACATGCAATAAATATGATTCTAAAGAAAGTTAACATGCTTGCACACACTGAATTTTATCAAAGAGATCTGCTTCTATCTAACATACATATCCCGATTCAATCAGAAGTATAAACCCCCTTGCATCATGAATTGACAAGATGATAGTCACCAACGAAAACTAAAAAAGGAAAAGAGTTGGGTTCTCACTAATGCTTCAAACTTTGGTTTATATTGAGGAGTCACGGTGTCCACATACTTAGGGATCTCGATGCACGGAGAACAAATAGTAAAGGTATGCAAAAATGAACACATTCAAGAAAATCTTTGAAGTGTAAACCGCTATAAAGCAGAAAAATTAAATGAAAACAAACCACATGTAGCTGACCCTTACCCTCGCATACAAATTCTGAGAAAGCATATCAGATAAGATGTTATCAAATAGTTGTGGTTACTTAACCAAAGGATTCCTACCGTAGTCCGGTACATGTGTGCCAAGGAAGCATTACGCATTCCCAATATTTTATTTAGCCGATACATGTGACACCCCTCATACAACGGAGCCGGGCGGAAGTTATCAGTCTAATAGATGAGTGCTATTTAAACATATATCATGTCTCAAACCCATTATCCTATATATAGGTACACTAACCAGAATGCGATTTATTTATATCAACCTCAAGGCAAAGATGAGTTAAAATCTGAAGAATTGACATTCACTATTATACTTATTGAAATCTTAAATTTAAATAAGACTAAGAACAACAGAATTGTCGAATTTTAAAGAAGAGCACCCTGTTGAGGTTTTAAGCAACTACTACTACTAAAAAAAACTGCTCATTTTTGAACTTATCCCAATATAATCCCATAATGTAGGAGACACCATGGGTACCTAAGAAGGAGCAACACCACCCAAGATGGAAATCATATCAATACCCCAAGTATGAGCCCAATGCAACATTTCCATAAAATTCATAATCCTAAATTACATGAAATAGTCTTTCCTTTATTTCATAGCTTATTTTCTCACTTACAAAAAAAAAAAAAAAAAAAAAATGAACATACTGTCATAAGCTTCTTTATACATATCAACCAAGCGAGAACCAATTCCTTTTCTATAATACTCCCAGTCTATCGGCTCCGGTTCCTGTCAGCATCAGAAATTAAATAAAGTAACCCTTTAGATCTTTCCATCAATTTAACATAAATCGGTAAATAAAAGGAAATAATAATAAAATTACCTGGCTGAACTTGGTTTGAAGAGTGTTGTTGACTTCGTCAAAAGCACGACGAAGACTGGAAAATTCCTTACGCGCTTCATCAGAGACAACAAGTTTGTACATTCCATCCCAATCTATTTTTCCCCCTTTTGCGGCGGATATCGCTTTTGCAGCTACGTCTGCTACTTTCTTTCCAGCTCCGCTAGGGCTCATCTTTTTTTATTTTTTAATGATTGAGATTAGATAGATGAGGGTTTCTTTCGTTTATAGAGAAATGCCACAAATCAGAAAAGGAAACGGGCTAGACTGTTTGCCAGGGTTATCTCATTTGATGTCTTTGCCTGTAGTCTAGGAGAGGGTATCTTTTTTCTTTCTTTGTTTCATTAAATACCCAAAACGCCCACTACTACAACAATCCAATATATAATTTTGGTAAATTTTTTCGAGAGGATAAATCCTTATAACTAAACAAATAAAATACAATAAAAAATAATAATAATAATAAAAGAATTAAGTTGTATGAAATGAGAAGTTGAGAACAATGAGAAGTAACTACAATAGTTTATATAGTAAAAAAAATCAATCTAAAATATCTAAAATTACAAGTTAGGTTGAACGTAAATCTAAACGTTAGAGCAATGTTTGAGGGATTGACCAATCAGACCATCGCAGACTAAAAAATTAAATTAAGTAAACCGCTAATTTCTGAGGGTTTTAAGTGGAAATCTAAAACCCTTGTAGTAATAACAAATTAGGAGTATCAGGCTATCAGGACTCAGGAGACCTTACTAATATATCTACCCAATAAGTTCGTTCAATAAGACAAAACATGAATATTGTATGTCGCTGTCCATAGATCACTAATGTATAGTTTTGTATATTTCAGCACAAATATTTAAGTGCTAAATTGTCTATTTGCTATTCAAATCATCTGTGGTTCCCCCGGCACTCAATTGTGAAAGTCTCATTTTGGTATCAAAGTTAACAACACATGACTAAAATTCGTCTATATAAACAAGGACTAGGAATGTGCATACTCACTCAATTACTGGAAACTTGAATCCTACATATCTACAACTCTCAAAACTACACCCCTACACCCCAATAGCTTGTAGTCATGGCTTCTTCACTCACATGGCGGTGCATGAGTTTGGCGTTGGTCGCTTTTGGCTCTCTATACAACTCAAGCTATGTCACGTAACCTCCAAGAATTATCTATGGAAGATAGGCATGAGCAATGGATGACTAATTATGGTCTGGTATACAAGGACTCTGTTGAGAAAGAGATGCGCTTTCAGGTATTCAAAACCAACGTCCGAAAGTACATTGATACTTTTAACAAGGTTGGTGATCGAACTTATGTGCTAAGTGTCAATGGCTTTGCTGACCAAACCAATGAAGAATTTATAGCATCTCGAAATGGATACAAGAACTCCCCTGAACGAAAGTCTGGGACAGCGTTCAGGTACAAAAATGTTACAGCAGTTCCATCTAGCATGGATTGGAGAAAGAAAGGAGCTGTCACACCTATCAAGGACCAAGGCCAATGCGGTAGGTGAACATAGACTGATAAAAACATCACTAAACTATCTATTGTTACATCCATTAGTTGCTCCTGGTTTTTTCACTTTTTTGGCATACTTATATTATTAAATAGACATCACCTTCTAGCTGTTTGCTAACAATTTTTGATGTCAAAATACTCAAAAATACAGGAAGTTGTTGGGCATTCTCTACTGTAGCTTCTATGGAAGGTATAACCCAACTCTCAACAGGTAAATTGATATCTTTGTCTGAGCAAGAGCTAGTCGATTGCGACGTAAACGGTGAGGATCAAGGATGTGAAGGTGGTCTCATGGATGATGCCTTTGATTTCATTGTACAAAATCATGGTCTCGCTACTGAAGGTACCTACCCATACAAAGCTATTGATGGAGCTTGCGATAAGAAAAAAGAAGCCTCCCATGCAGCGAATATCACTGGCCATGAAGATGTGCCAGCCAATGACGAGAAAGCTCTGTTAAAGGCAGTCGCAAACCAACCTATTGCCGTGGCTATTGATGCCAGTGGATCAGCCTTCCAGTTCTACTCAAGTGGTGTATTCACAGGAGATTGTGGCACCCAATTGGACCATGGTGTCACCGCAGTTGGTTATGGAACAGCTAGCGATGGTACCAAATACTGGTTGGTGAAGAACTCTTGGGGGACTTCATGGGGTGAGAATGGATACATAAGAATGCAACGTGATATTGGCACTGAAGGGGGTATCTGCGGTATTGCCATGATGGCATCCTACCCAACTGCCTAGTAAGAAACCTTGAGAATATGGATCAAATTATGTGTCTGTGATTAGTACTTTATGTTTAAGTTGTAACTACTGTATTCTAAGTAATTATTAAGTTGTGTCCGTGTAAAGTATGTTCATGTATGTAAATGTCGTAATTACTGAGCAATGTACATTGTACTAGTCCTCTTTTACCGAAATGGAGATGCACTTTTATTTTGATACTGTTCGTAACGCATTTTGAAGAAGATTTTGTTTTTGTCAATCTATATAATTGCGTTCGGGCTTGATGTCGAAAGGATCTGTGCACGCTTATTGTTGGTAATAAACATCTTGAAGTTGAGCTTTCCCTCCACATCATAGGATCAGAATGAAATAATTTTCAAAAGAGCAATTCGCAAACAGAATTTGATCAAGGCACAATAGGCCTCTTAGGAGGGCATTGAGGATATTATGTTCCCTCAACGAATTCACAACGTACCATTAATTACTGGAGTAGCTTTAAGTCATAATGCTTTTGCATTAGTCGACTTCGTAGTATATGACTTACCTTCATTATGTGAGTCTCCCCTTACGATTGAAATTTGAAAACGCTTCGGTTTTTCATTTTTGTCATTTCGCAGCAGCTTAAGGCAATACAGACACCATCCGATTGAAGCATGAAGTACAGAATGAATAGTTCAAGTACAAGCTGTCTCGCCTCAAATTAGTTGAAATACACAACTTCTGGGGATCTCAAAACGAAGTGAAAGCGGCTGATTTTTTCCTGGAGAATGTTGTATAACCACAAAATGGTAACATTATGCAGAAACCAATTGTGTATCCTCGAGCATCACTGAATGTTGAAATACCACCATCAAAAAAATAATGTTGAAATATTGTTTGTGCAAATCTGCAATAGCTGTAATAACATTAACCTGTCATATGAAGTGGTGAACTGCAAATGCTCAGATTTAATTTGGATACAAATCTGGGGCATGCAGTTCAATAGATGAGCAAGAATTGATGAAAGTTGGTAGAAAACTTTTGATACAACCACGAGCGTCATTGACTGCAGGAATAATGTATTGGCGCATCTGATGATCTTGGCCTTCTTTAACTCTACACTTTTCTGTTTTATAAGTTAGTCCAGATTTGATAGTCAGGTGAATCAAACGTTGAACTGTGTATGCAGTTTCAAGGATTCAAGTAGAACTGTTTGTGTTTGGTGTCATATCCGTATTAGAGTTGTGTTTATTGTCATTTTCTTAAACTTGTTCTGAATTCATAGCTATTGTAACTATTTCATATTAATTGTGAGAACAGGTAATATTAACTTATTAAGTATAGTAGTTATTTGGATGGGAGTCAAGATAAGTTTTCATGGTTGATATTCGGAGTTTGTGTTGGTTGTTTCCTGTGAATCAAGTAGTTGTTGGTAACCTAATGATTTTGCGTTTTTGAAGATTCCGGAGTCCGGTCAGTATTACATAGTCTATTGTGTACGTGTAAACTGATTTTCAAGAAACTCATGCATTTTATGATGATATGAAAAATATGTTTATATATTTCATCTCAAGCCTTTCAAGTAGTTATCATTTACTTACGCGGTTTCCTCAAACAGATGTATACTGCGGACTCTGCAATGGCTTTCTTTAAGACAGTGATTAAGTACTAGACACTAGTTTATTTCTCTTGGCCATTTGTGCTTTGTAGTAGAAAAAATATATATATCCATGTAAACGTGCTCGTTAAATGCCATGTAGGACTGTAAAAGTATTCTTCTCTTGCCAATTTGTGTTGTCTTCACTCTGTAATCTGTTGCTTCTACAAGATGATTCAAGTATATAAGTAAACAAGATATAAAATAAAATACAAAAATCATCTCTCAGTTGTGTGAAAACAATGTTGAAAATCTTGACTATGAGATAGCCCAAAGAAAATATTTGAGTTGCTTCCACGTTGATTATGACCTTGCATTTTACAAGGTGAGATGCGAGGCATTCCGTACGTATACAGAGTTGCAGACTATTGCAACTTCATCCATTTGAGCAATTAGTACACGACCTTCAACAGATTTTATTGGGTTTAACAGTAAGAGACACCAAAATATCCCCATGCATCTGCTGTAATTTGAGACTCAATCTACAGTTGTAATGATTTTCTCAGTACAGTATGGAATGGAGCTACTGTGAGGGAAGTGATATTCTAATTCAGGAATATCAAGCACGTGTCCAACATAGCGGAAATACCACACCGATCTATGACCTCGTTCCCGAACTGCCTTCAAAGCGACCTACATCATTAGTTCACACATTCGAGCTACGAGATCGCTCCAGAACAGATCAACTCGCACATCCTCACACAGATCGTTCTATCTCATGACACAGCCTATCTTCTAGAAGCAATCATTGCCAAAGTCATACTTACACATTCTATTACGGCAAATCATGAACCACTGTAACCACTCCCCATTATTACAGAATTTCTACCAACACCATTCCAACACTCCTTCACAATCTCAACCATACATTGTGTTTATTTGTTCACGTGTTGGATAGATCTCCACGTTCATCACCAGCTATAAATACTCCCTACATGAACTACGTCAGACCTAATTTTACTCTCCCCCAGAAGTGAGAGATAAATACGTAGGCATTTCGCTCAACAACAAACTCGGTCTTTACCATTTCCTAACCCCTTCTCTTCCCTTATCATATTTGTAAGGTAGAACTAAACAGCTACTAATAACGTTAGTTATTGTGGAAGATGCATAGTGTCGTTCTTAGGTTCGAATGCAAAATGTGTACAAGATCTAAGGGTTGGTTTAGGAATTTTATGTGCAAACCTACCATACTAGAATTACTGCATAGCAGTGGGGAAATAAGCATAAAAGATGAGAGGAGGAGGAAGGAGGGAGATGAAGAGAAGAGCTGGGGATGAGAGGAGGAGGAAGATGAAGACAGAGAGAAAAGAGAAACTATTTAGGAGGGGGAGGCACCAACAGACAGCAGCCAAGACTCATTTTAGGCCCTCTCAAAAAAAAAACCAACTCAAAAACCTTTGCATACACTCACTTGATTACTTTACAAAACCCACTTTTTTCAGAATAAATTTGTGGACAACCAACTGTTTGCTGTCCACAAGAACTCAGATTCTTATTGGTGGAGTGGCTGCCCAAAAAAAGTGTGCCTACTGCCCAAAAAAACTGTTAAACTGATCCTAAAAACTGTTAACCAATAGAATTGTGCTGTACACAAATTCGGACTCCACTTTTTTTTTAGTCTCTTATGAATAAAGTGTCAATAATATGAACTCCACATTAGCGCTTCACTCTTTCTCCAATTTCTTCTTTATTCATCTCCCCTTCTCCCTTAGCTTCATCCCTAACTCAGTGAGTCACCTAGCCCCTAGTTTTAGGATGCAATGATGAATTTGAGCTCTGGTTGTAAACTTGCGAAAGATGTGGTAATCCCTGTAAGTTTTATTCAAACCTTTCATGTTTAATGTTTTTAAAAAGTGGTTATCTCTATTGTAAGCAATCCTGTTTTTAAAAAGTGGTTATCTCTATTGTAAGCAATCCTGTTTTTAAGTCATCTTGCATGAAATATCCAGGACTTTTGATTTTGGTTTGGTGAGTTTATTACTTAGGGTTTTACTGTATTTGCTAAATCATGAGGATAAGAGCTCTTTAGTGTTGGTTTTAAAGAATGTAACTCTGTGTTAATTGATCAGAGAATTTGTTTTTTAAAATTATTGCTAAGGTAATAATTTCATGCTCGAAATGTGTTCATAGGTCTAATTCTCCTACACCGCCTATGGACGTCTACGGTTGCAGATTCTAGGGTAACTTACTTGGAATTACTGCGTTCCCACTTCCATTTGAGAAATATAGAGGAATAAAAAAAAAAATAGTTTCAATGACAAATTTCCAAAATAGTTTTGCCTCTGGAGCCTTTGTCCCTGGATTCGGATCTTCAACAAGCTCTGTCCTTGGCGAATTCGGATCTTCAACAGGTGCTACCTGTACTGGATTTGGATCTTCTTCTAGTCCATTCGGTTCTACAAATACTGCATTTGGAGCTTCAAGTTCTCCATCCTCTGGTTTTACTTTCACTACTGCCTTTGGCCAAAGTAGCAGTCCTTTAGGAACGACTCCATCTCACTTTGGAGTTCAGACTTCTCTGTTTGGTGAGTCCCTTTCCCGTGCAATACTTGAATTTTTCAGCTTAAATTTTCCAATAAATTTAGTGACTTTAGTTAGTGCACACGCCATTGCCGGCATCAGTTTTACACTTTTACTCAAATTTTGTCTCTGCTAGTAATTATTGAAGGATTCACACAAGTACTATTCTCAAGTGTTTTTACTTGTTCAAATTCATTTATAGGTGGCTCCAATCCTGCTGTTCAGCTTCCTGCTTTTAGTCAGCCTCCTACACAATCCACACCATCTATTTTTATCCGACATCCTTCCCTTCATTGGGAAGAAGTAATCTGCCACCTTAAGCTATTTAATTCGGGTTTGGCTCCATCCCCATTCGATGGCATGAATTCTAACACACAATCAGCTGGGTTGTTCCAGTCCACTGCACCTTCACTTGGGCAGACGGGTAGTATTGTTGAGCAGACTGGTTCAACCTTTGGAGAGAATTCGAGCCTAGAAATGAATAGGATCTCTGCATTACCCATGCCTATAATCTATCACATCCTATCGTTTCTTCCAACCAAAGAAGTGGTTCGAACATGCGTTCTATCTAAAGGGTGGATAAACATCTGGTCTTCTGTCCCCTCCTTTCATTTCAATTCAAGACTCTTCCGATACATGAAAACATTCATTAAGTTTGTCGATTCTGTACTATTTCTACGAGATGGTTCAGATATGCAAAATGTTTCTCTTTCCATAGTAGGCTCGTTTGATAATGTAGATGTAAGTAGGATCAAAGAGTGGATAACATATGCAGTAAGACATAATGTTCAAGTTCTTGATATTGAAAATGGTTGCGGGAGAAATATCCAATTAACTCCTCATTTATTCACTTGTGAGTCGTTGAGAGAGTTCAAACTGTTTAACAACAGCCTAAGCTTGCCACTTAGGATCTGGTTACCTTCTCTTAAAGTTGTGCATCTAATTTCAGTTTCTTTGAAGGATGGCCAACTTGATGAGGCCCTCTTTTCAGCCAGTCCATCCTTGGAGACACTTGTTCTAGTAAACTGCAACATTACGTCTGGTATTTTAACAATATCAGCTTCTCAACTTAAGAATTTGAATCTGAAGGGTAACTTTCCTTCCTCAATTGTGGTTTCTGCTCTGAACCTCATCTCCCTCAAACTCAATATAACAAATTCAGTTCCAGTAAATATTATATTCAACGGAAACTTAAAGTTGCTATCTGATGCAAACATTGACCTCAAAGTTGATTCTTCTGTATCAACTACTCAACTAATTAGCATAGTCAAGAATGTACGATATCTGACAGTGTCTACTCTGTTCGTTCAGGTAAATACTCCTACCCGCTTTTCTTTGTTAACTTTCGACAAATTAAAAAATGGTTGTATTATGTTTTGTAAACTCTTAGAAGTTTGTCTCATTGTGTCTTAGTCGATAGCTGTGGAACTGCAAAAGGATTTAGCTACACAAAAGTGCAGCGAGACGCCATTTTCTAATCTTAAGTGGCTGAAGATTGGAACTCTGTTCAGCAAGGATGAAGTCATATTGATCAACCATATACTCATGCACTCTACTGAAATTGAATCTGTCTTCTTAGTGAACGATGCGGTAAGCACTTATTATGAAATACCCGTTAAACTTGATTTTTTGATGTCTTAATTTTCTCTTTAATGGTCATTGTCAAGGGGAAGTTTGATGGTTTGAAGAACATCGCCCAAGTTGAGCAATATGAAGTGAAGGAGGGGTACAAGTACAAGCTTTCCCACCTTAAGTTAGTTGAAATCGAGGGCTTCCGAGGATCTGAGAATGAAATGGAACTGGTCAACTTATTTCTGGAGAACGCAATAGTTTTGGAGAAAATGATTATCTTCCTTCGCAACTTCGGCGATGAACAAGAAATGATGAAAGTTGGTAGAAAACTTTTGACACAACCACGAGCGTCATTGACTGCAGGAATAATGTATTGGCGCATCTGATGATCTTGGCCTTCTTTAACTCTACACTTTTCTGTTTTCTAAGTTAGTCCAGATTTTACAGTCAGGCGAATCAAACGGTGAACTGTGTATGCAATTTCAAGGATTCAAGTGGAACTGTTTGTGTTTGGTGTCAGATCAGTATTAGAGTTGTGTTTATTGTCATTTTCTTAAACTTGTTCTGAATTCTTGGCTATTGTAACTATTTCATATTAGTAATATGCGCTTACTGGTCTGAATTGATAGATCCTCCACATCAATATATACGATTGAAGGATACTACTAAGTTTTTTGTTTTTTTTGTAAATTAAAAAAAAAATATATGTGCGGAGAAGAGGGTATGTAGTTAAATATACTCTTATTCAGTTTGGCAGTATTGGACTTTTGGGGTGAAGTACTGTACTAAAGTTAAGTGTGTAAAAAACCAAGTAAGCTTGGGTTAAGGTATACCCCACCTGATATTATTGCAAAAGGTTAAATCTTACAAGCTTCTTAAGAGTTAGATCATTGAAAGGAGTAACACAAAGACACTATAAAGGAGGAACAAAAGACACTATATCGACAATTAAGTGTTAATAGACCATTACGTAAACTTGTTTTGAAGTCATTCCTATAGTAACAAGCTCAGATTCGGAATCCTTTTGTAGGTCTTAACAAATCTAGTACGAAAAGACGGGAGGAGATCGAAAGAGGGGATGGAAATAAAGAGAAAATTATAGGTTGTTTAGCAAAATCACTAAATTTCTTTTCATGGTTTCCTATTTACCCCTATTCCCTAAGAGCATTTTTAGGAGAGATACTTTCCTAACATCAAACACCAAATTCTTGACCAAATTCCCAAGAATTTGGTGTTTTTTCATTTTAAGGAGAGTCACATGTTGATTCCAACTTTGGTGCTGTATCAAATTTATCATGCGTTTTTTCGGTTTTTTAACACTACATGGGCTTGGGCTAGAATGTAGACTTCAATCACGCGATTTTGTGAAAACCGCACAAGAGATTTGAAAAAAAAAAAAAAAAAAACATCGTGCAGTTTTTGAAAAACCGCGTGGGCTTGGGCTTCAGTGGCGTGGTTGTTCATTTGAAAAACATCGTGCAGTTTTTGAAAAGCCGCGTAGGCTATATGGCACAATTTATCTAAAACCGCGCCATTTGATATCCAATATTTGATGTTGTTCCTTAAGTTGGTTGGTGTTTTTTAAATTTGGTGTTTGATTTGATTCAAAAATTTAGTGTTTTTTGGGTTTCTCTACTAAAAATGTTCCAAGTGAATTCCCTAATATATTTCTAGCATAGAACAATCTGTCCAAAACACGAGTGGACAACTGAACCTGGACATCGGCCCGTGGAAAATGGGTTGCGTTTTCTTTTTTTTATTTCTCAAACACGAGAATCAACGATCAAGGTAAGCTCTCTATTTACTTTTCCACCGATTTCCTGCTGTAAGTTCTATTAAAAATAAATATCCCAGCTCTATTTATTATTATTATTATTTTGAGTTATTAAAGTAATTCATGCCTAAATGTGTTGACAGGTCTGAACCTACGATTGCGCGTACTAAGGGAATCACTTTGTTCCCAACTTCATCTTAAATAAAATTTGTGTGTTTCATGACAATGTTGCAAAGTCAATTTGATGACCAGAACGTTAGTGTAGGAGTGGACAGATTCATTGGTTTGCCACTACCTCTAATCAATCATATTGTATCGTTCCTTCCAGTTGAAGAAATGGTTCGAACATGTGTTTTATCCAAAGGGTGGAGAAACGTTTGGTCTACTGCCCCCTCCTTCCATTTCGATCACGACTTATATCTATCCAAGGAAGAACGCGATTTCTTTAAATTTGTCGAGTCAGTACTATTTCGACGAGATGGCTTGGATATACAAAAACTTTCTCTTTCCCTAGGATACAAACCTAGGTCTGGTGATTCGCATAGGTTGAATTCGTGGATCATTTATGCGTTAAGACATAATGTTCAAGTTCTTCATATAACCACCATCTATTGCTTGGACTCCTCAGATATTCACTTGTGAATCCTTGAGAGAATTCAAACTGCGTAACGAAGACCTAAAACTTCCAACTTTGATTTCTTTACCTGTTCTCACAACTCTACATCTTAGCTCAGTTGTGATTTTGAATGGTCATCTACACGTGGCCTTTTTTTCAGCTTGCCCTTGCTTGGGGACATTAATTCTAGAAGAATGTGATTTTATTAACTGTTATACCTTAACCATATCTGCTTCTCAACTTAAGAATTTGAGAATAAGTGACGTAGTTCTTGCTTCAATTGTGATTTCTACCCCAAAGCTTGTATCCATCGAAATGATCAGAATTGGGAATCCATCCATTAGGTTCACTTGTGAGCTAAAATTTATTTCTGATGCGAACTTTGACACTGTGAGGAATGCACAATCTCTGACACTGTCTTTGTTACTTCAGGTAAATACTTGTACAACTTTTCTTGTTTTCATTCGACGAGTTGAAAATCTATTGTATTATGTATCGTTTAGTCTTACTGTATTTTGTTTCAATCGTGTCTTAGCCAATCTATGTGGAACTGGAAAACGATCCATCTTCATTCAGTTGCATCCAGACTCCATTTTCTAACCTTAAGTGGCTGAAGATTGGAACTCTGTTCAGTGACAATGATATTATGTTGATCAAAAATTTACTCAGGCATTCTCCTCAAATTGAATATGTTATCTTGGTAAGCGCTCAATTTTTGATACTAAATTCAGTGGCTTACTAGTAAATCCCCGTCCTTTTAACTTTTATCTAATGATCATTGTCAAGGGGAAGTATACGGAAGACGATGATGATATCAAGGGGAAGTATACCCTACTAGTTAGCACTGTTCATGTTTTAACTATCTTGGCATTTATTTTAGGAGAATAATGGTGAAGAAGATGATGATGACTACTAGATAAACTCGATTATATTCTGTTCATGTTTTAACTATTTTGGCATTCATTTTAGGAGAATAATGGAGAAGATCATAATGATGACCACGTTGATGAAGATGAGGACAACAATGATGGTGATGATGATGATGACGGCGCCGATGAGTATAAAGATGAGGATGAGGAAAGCTACGATGGTGATGATGATGGCGATGAGGATGAGGATAAAGATGAGGATGATGACAATGATAATGATGCTGGTTATAATGTAAATGGGAAGTACGAAGACTGCAAGGACACCGACCAAGTGGAGGATAATCTAGAGGAGGACAACCAAGTTGATAAAAAAAAGTTAGTAGAGGAGGCGTGGTCCCTGTGCAAGCTGTCACACCTCAAGTTAGTTGAAATGCAAGGGTTTCGAGGATCTCAGATTGAAGTTAAGTTGGTTAAATTTTTTCTGGAGAACGCAATAGTTTTGGAGAGAATGATTATCACGGTGTCAAAATCAGATCAGTGGATATCCATAGATAAGCAAGGAATGATGAGAATTGGCAGAGAATTGTTGAAACATCCACGAGCCTCGTCAAGTGTTGGAATTTTGTTTCTGCATGACCTATAATGCTTGATCTCGAGTCTTGATACTTTTCTTTTAAGGTCTGTCAAAGTTGTGAGAACAGGTCACGTCATGTGAGTATATGGATAGGATTCAGGATACTTTTTTAAAATGATTTAAAAAGTTTGTGTGTTAGTTGTTTACTGGGAATCGAGTAGTTGGAGGAAACGCAATGATTTTGCAGTTGTCGAACCTCAAGAGCCTGGTCAGGATTATTGTGGTCTACTAGTCTCTGCCGAGAAACTGGTGCATTTCATGTTTTAAAGTAAGAGCATATGTTTAGAAATTTTCACTCAAGCCTTACAAATAGTGATCATTAAACTTCCAGCTTCTGCGGGTTTGCCACAAACAGATGTGTATTCCGGACCATACTCGCTATGCTTTGCAATCTGTTAACTGAGATTTCTTTGAGATGGTGCTCAAGTACTCTAAAGACTAGCTGTTTCTTGGCCATTTCATGTCGTTTAGTATAAAAAATATATCCAAGTAAATGTGCTAAACGTTGTGTTGGACTGTAGGAGTATGCTTCTCTATGCTGAAAGACTTTTGAAAGCAATTGGCTAGAAAATGCAATATAATCTTGAAGTTTACTAAGTGCCACATTCCTAATCAAATTTGGAAGGCGAGAGAGGTTAGGAGATTCCATTTCTTACTTACCAGCAAATTGTCACGCGCGTTGTGCTTTGCGAAACTAACAAAGTACAACAACAATGATAAAATATTTCAATATACTTTAACATGATTATAGAAATTTTAAAAGCGCGCACAAATTAGGGGAAAGAACATTATCCCAACAAAACCAACTGAATACAGGAATTAAAATTTATAGAATTATTTTTTTTTAATAAAAGCAAAAACGCAGCAGGTTAGGTTTAGAAACAATTGCAAGAAGAATACGTTCTTAAAAACTCTAAGGAACGAAATGTAAGCCAAACAAATGATATTACATAAGCAAAACTGATAGCGAGAATGTCTAATTCTTAGTTCTTACATCATTTGCAGGAACATTGAATTTGCAAAAAAGTGAACGCTGAAACATATTGCCTGAACACTTCATATATATTGTCCATCTGCATTGTACACTTAAATGTTTGGTGACATGTCTAGTCTTCAAATCAAGCACGCTCTATCTTGGTGCATTCCTTAGTATGGTTGCATGTAAAAGTAATTCTTCTGAATTTAGACTCGACATTGATCAATAGCTCATTCTTGTATAGTCTTCAATTGAGGGTGCTTGGCGTTTAAGTGATGTTGCTGATAGAAAAGTGGTATGGATGAAAAACCTTTCTTCTGTGTGCAATGTTAACATGTATATTAAACAAAATTTGTCTGTAGAATCAAATTCCATTTTTAAAACAACACCATGGTCTTCGATATCTGTAAATTTACCAACTTAATATCTGGTAGCAAAAAAGGATGCAAAAGACAGGTAAAAGTAATCAAGTAAATAAAATATACTGCCAATAAGACATCCCATACAACAAAAGAAGAACTATTACATACCGCATTGTTTTTATTCAGGGACATCATGCTAGCAAAAAGCACGGAATACAGACACTCAATGTTTGAGATATGATAAAGCGTTGAGATATGTTCTTATGAGTATTCCTGCATACATATGTTTTATCAGCAAAAAACACATTGAGCAAATAAAAAGAGTACCTACTCACATCAACTTGAGATAGAGAAAAGTACTTACAATGTTAAGAGTTCGTTTCCAAAGCATGCATATGGATGTTTAAGCCAATTTCTGATAACTCTGTACACATTTTTTTAAGTAAATTGGGCACACCTGTTGCGCCTGCATCACCAAAAAAGTCATTATTGTTCGATCGATCAGTGAAAATCAAGTCCCTTTCACTATTACTATTATTATAATTTTCGCTAAAAAAATGATTGTGTGTAAAAGATTTTATTGTTAAAATTTAGTTTTCATAATCCGTGTCTTATTTGTGTCCCCTCGGCAACGGTTTTGTGTAGATATATTAATGAATGTGTTGGTTATTTTGAAAAACAGAAACCTAGAAACTCAAAAATCATATAGAGATTGCAAAAATGACTAAAACATTAAAAGGAAGCCATTGTGGCCGTTAAGACAAAGTAACTCCAATGACAATAAACGGTCCATAAAGATTAATGCTAGCTAAATGCCTAAAATACCTAATGTCATTTCCTTAGATATCATAATTCATACCACAACACTAACACATCAAGGAAATAAGGAGTCTAATAATAAGTCCTCCTAATTATCTACCAACAAATCTCGGCAGCACGCCAGCACCTTAAACTAAAACGACTTGGCTTGCTTCCCTTTCCCTTGGATTATTTAGCATCAACTGCTTCCGTCCTCAGTTGCACCACTACTTGTGTTTTAATTTACGCAAACAATGTAACTATATATAAAGATAATAATTATATTTATCTCAACGTTTTATCTCAACATTTGTAATGTGAGACCTCAAAAAACAGAAGCTACGTTACAATTAGTCAAATGTAACACATAAGATGAAGGGAAGTGATAGATTCATCCTACTCGTTTCAAAGCTTAGCGTCTGAACTGTTTTCTAAGTCCTCTCCAACGCAGGATAAGAGGAAGAAGAAAATATTAATCTTACCTCTTCCATGGCATGAGACGCTTGACTCGCAATCAAAACATGCATGACCAAGCATTGCAGATCGATTTAATCTAAGGAAAATAGTTTACATTGAGAGAGAGAAAACCTATAGCATAATCAAAGATTGGGGGTCACTTGCAAGCCTGCAGTAGTTCCTATAATCAAAGAAGTCAAGTGGATCCTGCCAGAAGACAAGGAGATAAAAGCCAATACCGATGGCTCCTCTAGTGGCAACCCAGGTAATGGAGGTGCGGGTGTTCTCTTTAGGGATAAAGAAAATCAGATACTAGGTGTTCCTGCACAAGGGCTTGGAGTAGTAACAAACTTTGAAGCAGAATATTGGGCAATCATCTTGGCAGCAGAACATGCCGTGCGTAGAGGATGGCTGAAGTTATGGATAGAATGTGATTCATTGGCTGTGGCTCAAAGCCTTATGGGAGAGAACACGCCATGGAAGATCAGAGCAAGATGGAAAATAGCCACTTCGAAACTTAGCTCCTGGCGAATAACCCATACCTTTCGCGAAGCTAACTTTGGAGCTGACGCTGCAGCAAAGCATGCTTCAACTCTTGATAATAGACAAGCTGTTTGGAGTGACATTCGACCAGGTTTTGTCCCAAGAGTGGAGTGCCCCTTTCGATCCTATTTTAGATTCTGTTAAGTCAGATGAAATGTAATCTTATTATCTCTCTGTAACACATTCTTTTATTCGTAATACTACTCCTTACTTGCGTGCAAAAAAACCTATAGCATAAAACCAGTTATGGAGTGAGAGTGAATTTGTGATTCTCACGCGTCAGGGTCGTTTTAAAAATTTATTGTGCAATAAATATTATAGAATCTTGCTTTAGCGTGCAACACAAGTCTCTACCGGAATATGTCGTAATCCAGCTGTATATTTTAGATTCAAATTAATAGTGCCGAATCCTTAAAAACCCTCGGAAGTTTCAATTTTTTAAAAAAAATGCGCACTTCTCGGTGCAACGAGTACTTAGAAGACACGAGTTTTGCTTTGGGTCGTTATAGCTTCCTCAACGCTCCTTGTCCCGAACCATTCATCTGCATTTTCGTTTCACTCTCACTCCCCACTGTAAGTTTGATTTTACTATTTCATGATGTTGTTTGTTGTTTTCAAGTAAGTATCTCATTCTGTTTTTAACACATCTTGTTTGTTACATGTTGGAATTCATCTTTTTTGCATTCATGACTTTTGATTTTGTTACCTTCCTCGAATGGGGTTTTTACGTTCTTTTGTTTAATTAACGTCCTTTCCAATGTTGGTTGTGGGGACTAATAACATGGGGTTAAGTTCTTGTGCTGGATACAAGTAACGAAGTTCTGCGTTTTTACTTATGTTGACATTTATGTCTGTAGATTTTTGAGAAGACATTTAGTGGGGTAGAATTATTGTTTTATAAGAGGCTGGTAACAAATGACTCGAAAGATGGATGGTAATAGGGGTCATTGTGATGTAAGATCAGAGCTGCTTCAAGTTTATGTTCATGGAGGCATTAGTTCCTTGATTAAGCGAATTGATTCGTCAAATTGTTTATGTTCTTTTTTTATCATCTATCTCCTTATTCCCTAACCCCCAATTTTGTTTTGTTTCGTATATGTGGTTTTAAAGTTAAGGCTAATGTAACCATTTCATACTTGGATTGTGTTCACACTTCACAGCTACATACGCGCTACTGTTGCGGTCTTGCGGATGCTAGGATAACATTTACTTGGATTTACCAAGTTATCGATTTTATCTGAGAAAGTATTTAGTATCGATGAACAAGACCCAAAAGCTCTCCCTTTCCCATAATGTGAGTCTAGGAATGGATAGGTTCACTGGTTTATCATGGACTGAAATCCATCATATTCTATCATTTCTTCCTATCCAAGAAGTGGTTCGAACGTGTGTTCTATCCAAACGGTGGATAAACATATGGTCTTCTGTCCCTTCCTTTCATTTCAATCAAAAGTTATTTCAAACCACTAAAGAATTTACTACGTTTGTGAACTCTTTACTAATTTTTCGAGATGGGTCAGATTTTCAGAAATTCCATCTCTCCTTGGTAACCGAGTTTCAGGCTAGTGATATCGCTAGGGTCGACTCGTGGATCACATATGCAGTCAGACATAATGTCCAAGCTCTTCATATTGAAAATGATTGCACTAAGAATGTCCTGTTAACTCCTCAGTTGTTCTCTTGCGAATCCTTGACAGAGCTAAGACTATCTGGCAACAAGCTATTTGTGCCACCTTGTATCTATTTACCTGCTCTAAAAACTCTGCATCTAATCTCAGTTATTTTAAAGGATGGCCAACTTGATGAGGTCCTATTTTCTGCAAGTCCTTCCTTGGAGACATTTATTCTAAAAGACTGTGACTTTATGCCTGGTATCTTAACTATCTCTGCTTCTAAACTTCGGTATTTGAATCTGAAGGGCAACTTTCCTTCTTCAATTGTTATTTCTTCTCCGAATCTAATCTCCCTGAAACTAAGTATATCAAATTTACGTCCCGTAAATATTATGGTCAACGAGAACCTAAAGTCGCTGTCTGATGCAAACATTGACCTCAGATTTCATTCTTCTCAATCAACTACCCTACTAATTAGTATTTTTAAGAGTGCACGGTACCTGACATTGTCTACATTGTCTGCTCAGGTAAATACTTAGAATGCTTTTATTTACTCTCATTTGACCAAATTGAAATATGATTGTATCAGATTATGTTATTTTCTTTCTTACACTCTTGTTTTTCTTGTCTTAGTCAATTTCTGAGGAACTGCACAAATATCTATCAATACTAACTTGCAACAAGACTCTATTTTCTAATCTGAAGTGGCTGAAGATTGAAACTCTGTTCAGTGACCATGAAATTGTATTGATCAACAGTATAATCAGGCACTCTCCTGAAATTGAATCTGTCTTTTTAGTAAACGATATGGTAAGCACTTAGTACTCAACTCAAGAATTAGTAAATAAAGTTGTTGTTCCTCCATGTTTCTAAGTTTTTTATTTTCACTTTAATGGTCATTGTCAAGGGGGGTCATATTGATGATGATGGTGATGAAGATGAAGATGGTGAAGATGAAGAAGAAGACGACGACGAGGAAGATGAAGATGAAGATGAAGATGAAGAAGATGTAGATGTAGACGTAGATGTAGATGAAGGTCATGGTGATGGTGATAGTGATGGTGATGGTGAAGATGTAGATGTTGATATTGAAGGTGAATATGTTGATGATGGTGAAGGTGAAGATGACGATGGTGGTGTTGGGCACTTTTTGTTGGAGGAGATGTGGTCTGAGTGCAAACTGTCACACCTCAAGTTAATTGAAATCCAAGGGTTTTGTGGATTTGAGAATGAAGTGAAAATGGTTAAAATTTTTCTGGAGAACGCTATTTTTTTGGAGAGAATGATCATCATGGTTTCAGAGCCTACTGAATGGAGTTCTGCAGATAAGCAAGAAATAATGAAAATCGGCAGAAAACTTTTGAAACATCCACGAGCCTCGCTAATAATTTTTCTACATGACCTGTAATGGTTGACCTCGAGTCTTGACACTTTTGTTTTCTCATGTCAGTTAAAATTGTGAGAACAGGTTATATTAAGTGGTTATTTGGATGGGAGGCGAAATAAGTTTTTATGGTTGATATTCGGAGTTTGTGTTAGTTGTTTCCTGTGAATCAAGTAGTTGTTGGTAACCCTAATGATTTTTAAGCTTTTGAAGACTCAGGAGTCCGGTCAGTATTACTATATGGGGTGTAAACTGATTTCCAAGAAACTCTTGCATTTTATAATATATGAAAAATATGATTAGATCTTTCATCTCAAGCCTTTCAAGTAGTTATCGCTTACTTACGTGGGTTTCCCTCAAACAGATGTATACTGCAGGCTCTGCAATGGTTCTTTATGACAGTGATTAAGACATTAAGTACTTAGACACTACTTTTTTCTTGGCCATTCGTGCTTTGTAGTAGAGAAAATATATCCATGTAAATGTACTCGTTAAATGTCAATGTGTTATATAGTCATTTCTCGTAGGCATTATACATAGACATTGATCTTGATCTGCCACAGACTTACTTTTGTTTTTTGTTTGGGAGGGGTGGTAGTGGTGAACATTATGCAATCTGCACTCTGTAAGTCTGTATTGCTTGTACAAGATGGTTCGAGTTTACAAGTAAATAAGATAAAATAAAATACAAAAAAGAACCATATCTCTCAAATGTGTGAAACAATGTTGAAATTCCTGACTATGAAATAGCACAGATAAAATAGTTTGAGTTTACCGCCAACTTAATCCCTTTGGACAAGTTGTAGACGACCTTCAACAGAATTCTTCTTTATGTTGGTCCCAAAATATGACACACATCAGAAATGCTCAGAGGCAACATCCCATCCGCTTCAATTTAAGACTCAATATACAGTTGTAATGATTTTGTCTGTGCAAAATGAAAGGGAGCGTAAAATGCACTCCTTCTGTACAAGATCTAAGGGTTGGTTTAGGAATTTTACGTGCAAACAAATAGTATAAAGCTCGTACAAGAGCAGTTGTAAAGGTTCAAATTCTTTGGCGTTCAATAGTTCTTCTCTTCGGAACCATTTATAACTGAACAACACAAGTACCAACCGAAAGATGTGGTGATTGTTGGAAAACTACACCAAATTTCTAGAAGTCAAAGAGTCGTGAAAGTTTAATTCTGTCTAGGATAATGAAAAGTCTAATTAAAATGTGTGATATAGTTAATGAGGTTTCTAGTATCTAGAGTCTTCTTTAGAGACTATATATATAAGCCATTTATGTACCTATTTTTGGATTAAGAAGAAAACTAAGAAAAAAAGAACTGAGTTTCATGACAATGTTGCAAAGTCAATTTGATGACCAGAACGTTAGTGTAGGAGTGGACAGATTCATTGGTTTGCCACTACCTCTAATCTATCATATTGTGTCGTTCCTTCCAGTTGAAGAAATGGTTCGAACATGTGTTCTATCCAAAGGGTGGAGAAACGTTTGGTCTATCCAAAGGGTATACAAGGACTCTGTTGAGAAAGAGATGCGCTTTCAGGTATTCAAAACCAACGTCGAGTACATTGATACTTTTAACAAGGTTGGTGATCGAACTTATGTGCTAAGTGTCAATGGCTTTGCTGACCAAACCAATGAAGAATTTATAGCATCTCGAAATGGATACAAGAACTCCCCTGAACGAAAGTCTGGGACAGCGTTCATGTACGAAAATGTTACAGCAGTTCCATCTAGTATGGATTGGAGAAAGAAAGGAGCTGTCACACCTATCAAGGACCAAGGCCAATGCGGTAGGTGAACATAGCTGTTACATCCATTAGTTGCTCCTGGTTTTTTCACTTTTTTGGCATACTTATATTATTAAATAGACATCACCTTCTAGCTGTTTGCTAACAATTTTTTGATGTCAAAATACTCAAAAATACAGGAAGTTGTTGGGCATTCTCCTCAAATTGAATATGTTATCTTGGTAAGCGCTCAATTGTTGATACTAAATTCAGTGGCTTACTAGTAAATCCCCGTCCTTCTTTTAACTTTTATCTAATGATCATTGTCAAGGGGAAGTATGAAGACTATGAATACACCAACCAAGTTGAGCTGTTTGAAGAAGAGGATATGATGTCTAACTGCAAGCTGTCACACCTCAAGTTAGTTGAAATTCAAGGGTTCCGAGGATATGAGAATGAAGTGAAACTGGTCAAGTTCTTTCTGGAGAACGCAACAGTTTTGGAGCAAATGTTTATCATGGTTTCAAATTCTGATAAACGGAGTTGCGTAGATAACCAAGAAATGATGAAAATTGGCAGAAAACTACTGAGACATCCACGGGCCTCATCAAGTGTTGGAATCCTGTTTTTGCAAGACCTGTAATGGTTTATGTCCACTCTCCACATTCTGTAATATTAATTTTTCTTTTTTCAGGCCAGTCAAATTGTTTGAACATGGTCATGTACTCATATATCAAAAATATGTTTATATATTGTCAGCCAAGCTTTTGAAATTATGTTGCGCACCACAGTCCAGAGGTTCTGCAATGGTTTTGTGTGTTTTCTTTGAGACAGTGCTTGCATACTCTGAGATTGGTTCTTTCTGATCCTTCTTGTTTGTCGTGGAAAAAATATATCTCAATTTTAAGTTGTGCTAAATGTCAGACATGAGTACTCTTCTCTCACAAATGCCCATTTCTCTTTTCTTATACAGAAAGATTACGGGAAGAATGTAATCAGGTTACTTTTTCCCTTTTGAAGGATGGAGAAATTTCCGATGTACTGTTGCCACCATTGGTTTCGTTGTGGACTTGAGGACGAACATAAATTCGTGGAGTCTGTGCTACAAAGAACTTCCTGTCTCAGACTCTCAGTAGAGTTCATGAAGACTAGAGTACTACAGTGTTGTGAGATTGATAGTCTCTTTCCAAGAAGCTCATCTGTCCCCAGTATAATTTCCATTCCATGCATATAGTAATAACAAATTAGCAGTATCAGGCTATCATGACTCAGGAGACCTTACTAATTTATCTACCCAATAAGTTCGTTCAATAAGACAAAACATGAATATTGTATGTCGTTGTCCATAGATCACTAATGTATAGTTTTGTTACTTTTGTATATTTCAGCACAAATATTTAAGTACTAAATTGTCTATTTGCTATTCAAATCATCTGTGGTTCCCCCGGCACTCAATTGTGAAAATCTCATTTTGGTGTCAAAGTTAACAACACATGACTAAAATTCGTCTATATAAACAAGGACTAGGAATGTGCATACTCACTCAATTACTTGAAACTTGAATCCTACATATCTACAACTCTCAAAACTACACCCCCTACACCCCCAATAGCTTGTAGTCATGGCTTCTTCACTCACATGGCGGTGCATGAGTTTGGCGTTGGTCGTTTTGGCTCTCTATACAACTCAAGCTATGTCACGTAACCTCCAAGAATTATCTATGGAAGATAGGCATGAGCAATGGATGACTAATTATGGTCTGGTATACAAGGACTCTGTTGAGAAAGAGATGCGCTTTCAGGTATTCAAAACCAACGTCGAGTACATTGATACTTTTAACAAGGTTGGTGATCGAACTTATGTGCTAAGTGTCAATGGCTTTGCTGACCAAACCAATGAAGAATTTATAGCATCTCGAAATGGATACAAGAACTCCCCTGAACGAAAGTCTGGGACAGCGTTCAGGTACGAAAATGTTACAGCAGTTCCATCTAGCATGGATTGGAGAAAGAAAGGAGCTGTCACACCTATCAAGGACCAAGGCCAATGCGGTAGGTGAACATAGACTGATAAAAACATCACTAAACTATCTATTGTTACATCCATTAGTCGCTCCTGGTTTTTTCACTTTTTTGGCATACTTATATTATTAAATAGACATCACCTTCTAGCTGTTTGCTAACAATTTTTTGATGTCAAAATACTCAAAAATACAGGAAGTTGTTGGGCATTCTCTACTGTAGCTTCTATGGAAGGTATAACCCAACTCTCAACAGGTAAATTGATATCTTTGTCTGAGCAAGAGCTAGTCGATTGCGACGTAAACGGTGAGGATCAAGGATGTGAAGGTGGTCTCATGGATGATGCCTTTGATTTCATTGTACAAAATCATGGTCTCGCTACTGAAGGTACCTACCCATACAAAGCTATTGATGGAGCTTGCGATAAGAAAAAAGAAGCCTCCCATGCAGCGAATATCACTGGCCATGAAGATGTGCCAGCCAATGACGAGAAAGCTCTGTTAAAGGCAGTTGCAAACCAACCTATTGCCGTGGCTATTGATGCCAGTGGATCAGCCTTCCAGTTCTACTCAAGTGGTGTATTCACAGGAGATTGTGGCACCCAATTGGACCATGGTGTCACCGCAGTTGGTTATGGAACAGCTAGCGATGGTACCAAATACTGGTTGGTGAAGAACTCTTGGGGGACTTCATGGGGTGAGAATGGATACATAAGAATGCAACGTGATATTGGCACTGAAGGGGGTATCTGCGGTATTGCCATGATGGCATCCTATCCAACTGCCTAGTAAGAAACCTTGAGAATATGGATCAAATTATGTGTCTGTGATTAGTACTTTATGTTTAAGTTGTAACTACTGTATTCTAAGTAATTATTAAGTTGTGTCCGTGTAAAGTATGTTCATGTATGTAAATGGCGTAATTACTGAGCAATGTACATTGTACTAGTCCTCTTTTACCGAAATGGAGATGCACTTTTATTTTGATACTGTTCGTAACGCATTTTGAAGAAGATTTTGTTTTTGTCAATCTATATAATTGCGTTCGGGCTTGATGTCGAAAGGATCTGTGCACGCTTATTGTTGGTAATAAACATCTTGAAGTGTAAATACTTGTACAACTTTTCACAAGAGCCAGTTCTTTGATTGACTACCATTGTCACGTTTGAGCTTTATACAGGTACATACAAATGAGTGTTGTTAATATATTCCAGGGGGAATAATGCATGGGTTGGCCAATCATAGTGGCGAATCAATTTGTTTATACTTACTATTCCTTGAATATTGACAAATTTGATGTTTCAACACTTTGCCGTTTTCATTCTCTTTTCAATTTGAGTCATTAGCTATCTATGTAGCAAGTCCGGCCATAGGCCGGGCCAAATGGCTAGTGACTACCTAAAATCTCGGATTTATGAGTTCATGGATATATCATGCAAGTTTGGCAAGGGGTGTCTGTTCAGAATATAATACACTCTTTAACTGGTCGTCTCAACAAACAATTCAACTATGCAAAGTCAAGTCCAAATTCTTAACAAACTTATCCACCATCACTTTACAATCATTAAAAAGAAAAGGTACTCTGAAATTATTTTGAATATAAACAGTAAAAATTATTTCAAAGTGAACAAAGTAGCAACTGCAGTGCATGAACTCAAAATTCAATTTCATAGTCAACAAAGCATGAGAATACGGAAACCAACAGGAATTCCGTTTCCAAGAACATAGCAAATTCAAATTAAGTCACCAATGAGTAAACAATTCGGGCATTTTTATTTGGGAAGTTGAAACAAAAAGGCTAAAATCCCAAAAACTGGTGAAGAGTTTGGCCTCATGCCAATATCAAAAGAAAATAGAATTAATAACCCCAATAGTCATTCCTTATTTCATCATCGAACTTCTTCTTCAGCTCAGGGTGCTTCTCAAAGTATTCATCTGCAGTCATGGTACTAATCTTCGACTGCTCAGATGAAGATGGAACCGATTAGAAATATAAGAATGAAACCATCTCAAATTTTAGGATAAACTAATTCAATCCCTTTACCTTCAATTCTCGAACTTCTACGATTTCCTTTTCCAATCTTTTCGGACTCTTTTCGGGGATTGCTTTGCCGGCTTCTTTTAGCTCCACCAACCGTAAACCGGGCATTCAATCATTACATGCAATAAATATGATTCTAAAGAAAGTTAACTTCGCTTGCACACACTGGAATTTTATCAAAGAGACTGCTTCTATCTAACATACATATCCTGATTCAACTGTAGTGTATAAACCCCCTTGCATCATGAATTGACAAGATGATAGTCACCAACGAAAACTAAAAAAAGGAAAAAGAGTTGGGTTCTCACTAATGCTTCAAACTTTGGTTTATATTGAGGAGTCACGGTGTCCACATACTTAGGGATCTCGATGCCTGGAGAACAAATAGTAAAGGTATGCAAAAAATGAACACATTCAGTAAAATCTTTGAAGTGTAAACCGCTATAAAGCAGAAAAATTAAATGAAAACAAACCACATATAGCTGACCCTTACCCTCGCATACAAATTCTGAGAAAGTATATCAGATAAGATGTTATCAAATAGTTGTGGTTACTTAACCAAAGGATTCCTACCTGGTAGTCTGGTACATGTGTGCCAAGGAAGCATTACGCATTCCCAATATTTTATTTAGCCGATACATGTGACACCCCTCATACAACGGAGCGAAGCGGAAGTTATCAGTCGCAATAGATGAGTGCTATTTAAACATATATCATGTCTGTAACCCATTATCCTATATATAGGTACACTAACCAGAATGCGATTTATTTATATCAACCTCAAGGCAAAGATGAGTTAAAATCTGAAGAATTGACATTCACTATTATGCTTATTGAAATCTTAAATTTAAATAAGACTAAGAACAACAGAATTGTCGAATTTTAAAGAAGAGCACCCTGTTGAGGTTTTAAGCAACTACTACTACTAAAAAAAACTGCTCATTTTTTAACTTATCCCAATATAATCCCATAATGTAGGAACACCACCCAAGATGGAAATCATATCAATACCCCAAGTATGAGCCCAATGCCACATTTCCATAAAATTCATAACCATTTCCATAAAATTCATAATCCTAAATTACATGAAATAGTCTTTCCTTTATTTCATAGCTTATTTTCTCACTTACAAAAAAAAAAAAATGAACATACTGTCATAAGCTTCTTTATACATATCAACCAAGCGAGAACCAATTCCTTTTCTATAATACTCCCAGTCTATCGGCTCCGGTTCCTGTCAGCATCAGAAATTAAATAAAGTAACCCTTTAAATCTTTCCATCAATTTAACATAAATCGGTAAATAAAAGGAAATAATAATAAAATGACCTGGCTGAACTTGGTTTGAAGAGTGTTGTTGACTTCGTCAAAAGCACGACGAAGACTGGAAAATTCCTTACGGGCTTCATCAGAGACAAGAAGTTTGTACATTCCATTCCAATCTATTGTTCCCCTTTTTGCTGCGGATATCGCTTTTGCAGCTACGTCTGCTACTTTCTTTCCAGCTACGCTAGCGCTCATTTTTTTTTTTTTTTTTAATGATTGAGATTAGATAGATGAGGGTTTCTTTCGTTTATAGAGAAAAGGAAACGGGCTAGACTGTTTGCCAGGGTTATCTCATTTGATGTCTTCTCCTGTTGTATTGGAGAGGGTATCTTTTTCCTTTCTTTGTTTCATTAAATACCCAAAACGCCCACTACTACAACAATCCAATATATAATTTTGGTAAACTTTTTCGAGAGGATAAATCCTTATAACTAAACAAATAAAATAAGATAAAAAATAATAATCTTATATATAAAGCGGATACCAGATTTTCCAATTAGTTCCCGTATTTCTGGTTTTATACCAAAGTTTTAAATGGAAAGGGTACCGGAAAGTTAGACAGCCACTTATTTTTTGTTTTTCATTGGAAGGGTAAATTGGGAAAAATGAAGTGACGGAATTATAAGCCGAATAATAACCCGAAACAGACGCACCGTTTCGAGTACTTTACCAGTTTATCTACAGTATAAATATTAACCGCTAAGAAAAAAAAAACATCTTCTTTCTCCGGCAAAATAACGAAACTCCATCACTTATTTTTTTCAAATTCGTTACTTTTTTATTTTATTCTCACCATTTAGACCCCGTTTCCAGATTTGACTAAAAAGAGATAAAATGATAAGTACGATGTTCCATGGCGATCTTCAAAAACAGGTTTGATTGCTTTTTCTTCCCGTCTCGTTCTCTTATGTTTCTTTCTAATTTTTTTTCCACATAACTTTTAATTGTTTGAAAAAATGCCTGAATAACTTTATGTTTAGTTACACTTGAATTTTGCTACTATTAGATTGTTTAATATCAATAAGTTAGCGCTTCCCAAAATCGGTTTGAGGCTTTCGTATTTTTGTCAAACACAGGTCGCTGTTAGAACTTAGAAGGACTGCTAAATTACAATAGTGCCGTTCAAAATGGGATTCTGGAAAGTTGATTATAAATTTGCAAGTAACGATGTAATCCGCTTACTCTTTCTTCTGCCTGGCCTTTGTCTTTGCTATGTCCTGGTAAGTACTGTCTCTGCCTTTTTTTCTTCTTCTCTTAGTTGTTATATAGAATGTCTTAATAGATAAAGAAATAAGAACTGGTGTTTGAAATCTATTTTACATAGTTCACAATTTAATAAAAGTCCACATTCATGTATAAGAAAAATGAATGAACTCTCAAGCAATCAAGGTTCTTTCACTTCATGTCTTTCATTTTCTAAATCAAAACGGAACAACCACCAAAAAAGTTTGTTTTCTCTCACCCATATATTCTTCTTCTTTAGCCCATAGTTTATTTCCCAATTTCATTTTTTCCATCGCTTTTGAGTTATGTTTACCAGCATTTTTTTTCCCATATTTCATTTATCTTTTGTTTAGATCAGATTTGTATTTAGAGTGATTTTATTGTACTTTTAGATTGCAATAGCATTATCAACAGTTAATCCAGGGGTGTGTGTTTCACAACTCCCATTTTTCAAGCGTGTTCCTTTCAATTTTCGTCCTTGGTGATTATCCTGAGAGTTTAATGCATTATTTGTTACTAAGACGTACTCTGTGTGAACTCCAAAAGTTTAGCCACAGTTTGTGTTGTATAACTCCAAAAGTTCTATAGAATTGCTCTTATATTTGGTCTCACTTAGCTAGGAACATTCACACCCTTCAATAATAAAATACATTTATGTTGAATTCCTTTTTTTTCCCCTGCAACTATGATAGGCAGTCTGTTGTCTATTTAAAAATAAGTTAGCTATAATGACAGTTGCGCTCGGATCACTTCACAGGTTCTTGGCTAATTAAGGTTTTTTACATCCTAATATTTCTTAGATGTCTGTTACAGGATAAAAAAGTGGATTCCAAAGAGGATTTCTTAGTAAGAGAGCTGAAGGAAGATATTGTAGGATCACTGGTCTTATTAGGCAGCTGGAAGTGCAGAAGGAAGAAATTATTCAGGATAAGAAATTGTTTTAGACCATATTGATGGTACAAGAGATGATGCGATTCTGAACAATGGGACTACCAGCAAGACCACAACCTGCATTTAGAACCCGAAGTTGCTATTGGTCTCTTCTCAAGCAAGGAGTTGTGAAGATCGATGTTGTTGGTGCATTGAGAGGAATTCCCAGGATATCAGGTATGGGTGCTAGCTTCAGAGATGACATGGGGAACTTCTTACTGGTACTGAGTAGAAAAATATGAGTCCAAACACTTGGCCAAGTGTATAGCTATGATAGAGTGTAGAATGAGCAATTTAACATTGGTTGGGTCTACTTGTGGATTAAATCTGATTCTGTTGCTGCAGTTCACTCATTTGGCGAAAACAAGTTGCCATGAAGAACCCATCCAAGGTGAAATATATGTAAGAAAAGCTGCAAGCTATAAGGATGACAACCAATTACAGAGAAGTGAATATCGTGGCAGATAAAGCGGCTAAGTTCGGAGCAACATTGGCTCAACAATGAGTTTTTAGTGATCCAAGGAAGACCGACATGGGTTAACAGATGGGACGTACCTGATCTAGCCTACTACAGGTGTAAAGATAGATGAAAAATGTGCATGTTTGAATATTTTTGCAGGAGCTGTCTTATATAAACACTACCAGGTGTGATTTTGTCTGTAACTCGCACTGCACATTCTCCCTCTTTTACATTATATAAAATATTGCTGACTTGGCAAAAATAAATCGTATATACATTTCTCCTTTCTCACTGAACTTACAATGGAAAATAAACCCAAACAGACGCACCTTTCCATCGCTACATAAATCACAACAACAAAAAATGGCACACAAATTCTCTAAACTCTTTTTCATCATTCAGACTCTAAAAAATAATCTTAACAGACACCGTTTGGCAGATATATCCCAATTAAAACCCGTTCCTCTTCTTCTCCAAAAAAAAATTTAATAATAACAACATTCTGAAACTCTCGCTCATGAATCTATTTTTGGGTTTTCTACCATCTCTTTTAATTAGTTCCCGTATTTTCCCAAACATCTTGCATCTAAACCGGAAGCGGAGGTGGAAAGAAGAGAGGTTATTTCCGCACCAAAGTGAGTTTTTTTTTCGGTAGGTAGCGGCGATGGAAGTCACACCAGTGCTGATCCAGTTGTTTATTACCACAGGAGTCATGCAGTTACGAGAAGTGATTGTGATTCCGTTCCGGATATCCCAGATGCAGTGCCTGTTCATAGGGATTCAGTTTCAGAGTTCGAGTGTTGATGTGTAGCAAAATCAGAATAGACTCAAATCTGGGATTCTCGGGGTGGGATGGCAATATTTCTAATCGATAGGTGGGATAAGAATAGGATGCCAAGGCCCACTGGTGAAGGGAGTTCATTTGCTGTTGCGGAGTCAAGAGGTCGCTGTTGATGCTGCGAGCTTTCATCGGTGCTGGAGGAACAGAAAGACCGAACTGGTTTTGGTTCACTCGTTCTTGGCGCTAGGGCTTGGTCTTATTTGATAGGATTAAAGACTGATATGCTTCACTCCTGAGCCAGCTAAATACAGGACCTTGGTAAACGCAATGATCAGCAAAGAACAAGAAGAACGGGGGTTATGGTGAAGAATAGGAAGAAAGCTACTGAGGCCCTTGGGCCAGTTAAGAGAGTCAGTCTTCTTCAGTATCCCATCTGTCTATTAGTCAAAGAGGAATCACAACTGTCTCACGAAAGAAGGGTCTCCAGCAGTGTATTCATGGTCATTCCAAACATAGGATTTTCGCCTAGGTAATCTCGCTTTCGTCATACAGGTATTTCACTGCTCTGATTTTTTTTTTTTTTCGGTTTTATTTTTTGCTTCTTTTCCCACTTTAAGTATTCGCTAATATCGCTAATCTGCATGTTACAGGCTTACTGTGTATGGTTGCGCGCTTCATTTTCAGTATCATCCTCAGAGGTGCGTTTATTTTTTAAGGGATTGTTTCAATTTAAATAATGCTATAGTTTATCCTAGACTGGCAACCCGCAACTTCATGTTTCAATCTCAGAGTCAGGGTCTTATGAAGAATTTAGCATTTAAATTTTGTAGTGTTCTTATTTTTTTAGGGTTTTATTTGGTTGTCATTTGGATAATGACTAATCATAAACTGTGTTTTGATTTTTTTTTTTTGGGGTGTTATTTGGTCGTCATGTGGATTACAAATAATTGTATGCTCTATAATGGTTCTGTGTGATTTTTCTCGAGAGTTGAAGTACAATTGTTATAAATTGTACCATGATTTTTCACAATGTTGCTAACTTATCAATCAAAATATAAGAAAGAACTTGGGATGCTTTTTGATATTCTCAGCTTATTTCTTTGCTCCAAGTATTCTTAAATAATTATTTACTGCTCTATGTGTGCCTCAAATACTTATGGGATTTTCTAGATGTAGTCTGTGGATTGTCCATTGGCTTCAAACCTCTTTATCTCTACTTTTGCCATTCTGGCTATTGATTCATCCAGAACAATCCAGTAATGTATTGTAACTTCTGTGACAGTTTATGCGACCACGCTCACGTGACAAGAAACTTAAAGAAGAATGGGCTGTGTCACTAAAATCCGTTGAAGATATTCATGATGTATGATTTTCATTTCCATTTCATAGTATTACTGCGCCTTCCAATTTCTTTAGCTTAAACAATTCCATGAGAAAATATTTCCTCATTTGGTTCTTGATGCATAAGATATTTATGCAATGGTGCCTAGGAAAACTTGAAAGCAATCCATGGTCAGAGTTAAATGGTCTCCAGGCAGAGACAAAGATCGTTAATGAACAATTGGGAAGCATTAATTTGAAGGGTTTTCTGACCATCAACAGCCACCCATCTGTTAATGCAGCAAAATCTGATTCTCCTTCTGTTGGTGAGTAGTATATTATTTAAGTCATGCACCATCTTATAGCATCATCTTTTGTTGTTACTGAAGAAATGACGAGATGTTCTTTCTATCAGATTACCGTCACATTGTCTATTTGGAGTTGTGAACTTCTAATGATTTTTTGCGTTTAAAAAGACATGTTGAAAACCTACGTTTCTTTTTGAATGCATTTCTTTGGTATCTATGTAAATTTTGTTTAGAAGAGACGTCCCTTGCCATCTTTGCTTTTCAGCAACTATGGTGGATGATGCATTCCGTTTTCTTTTTCGTTTTGGGATTCCTCTTGGAGAGCTATTGGATGAAATAACCTGTAGCACTTGAGGATTCTGTTAATATCTACTCTTATGGGAACTAGCATGAGTAGGTTGTTTCAGTTACTAACATGCATTCTTCACAGGATGGGGATGGGGTGGACATGGTGGCTGTGTTTATTAGAAGGCCTATGTGGAGTTCTTCTGTTCTCAAGGGCAATTTATCAGAAGGCCTATCGTGAAAATCAGGCAAACATTAGAGCTGAATCAACTTTATTACATTACAGCAATCATTTGTAAGAATTCAGTTTCTAATTTTCCATGCTCCTGCACTCATGCCAAACAACCAAGAGTTCATTTGCGAATTTCATCAACATAATACCTATTTTCTTGGTAAATTAGTTTGTGGCATATGCACTAATATTTACTAAATTACAGGCTGTTAAATACCTCTTCGAATATATTTATTTGCACCATGGCAGAGCAGCAAAATCGAATCGGACAAAGAACACAACTAGCATATTGAAGTGTTTTTTTCTTATTGAAGTTTTTTGTCAGACCTTTACCTTTATTAATCTAAAACATGTTACATAATATATTCATTCAAACAAATATAATATGTTACTATTCTAATTTACATGGCGTTCATTCTTTTGATTTTCTATACCCCAATTTTCTTTTCTAGCACGTGCAACGCACGTGCCCGTTTACTAGTAATAATAAAAGAATTAAGTTGTATGAAATGAGAAGTTGAGAACAATGAAAAGTAACTACAATAGTTTATATAGTAAAAAAAATCAATCTAGTTGGTGGCGACTAGCAAAGTCGGTAAAACCTTTGGGTGATGATACCAGAGGTCTGGGACTCGAATCCCGCCAGCATCAAAGAGTTACTGATCTCATTTAAAACAGGCTTACCAAACCAAAAAAAAAAAAAAAAATCAATCTAAAATATCTAAAATTACAAGTTAGGTTGAACGTAAATCTAAACGTTAGAGCAATGTTTAAGTAAACCGCTAATTTCTGAGGGTTTTAAGTGGAAATCTAAAACCCTTGTAGTAATAACGAATTAGGAGTATCAGGCTATCAGGACTCAGGAGACCTTACTAATATATCTACCCAATAAGTTCGTTCAATAAGACAAAACATGAATATTATATGTCGCTGTCCATAGATCACTAATGTATAGTTTGTATATTTCAGCACAAATATTTAAGTGCTAAATTGTCTATTTGCTATTCAAATCATCTGTGGTTCCCCCGGCACTCAATTGTGAAAGTCTCATTTTGGTGTCAAAGTTAACAACACATGACTAAAATTCGTCTATATAAACAAGGACTAGGAATGTGCATACTCACTCAATTACTTGAAACTTGAATCCTACATATCTACAACTCTCAAAACTACACCCCCAATAGCTTGTAGTCATGGCTTCTTCACTCACATGGCGGTGCATGAGTTTGGCGTTGGTCATTTTGGCTCTCTATACAACTCAAGCTATGTCACGTAACCTCCAAGAATTATCTATGGAAGATAGGCATGAGCAATGGATGACTAATTATGGTCTGGTATACAAGGACTCTGTTGAGAAAGAGATGCTTTCAGGTGTTCAAAACCAACGCCGAAAGTACATTGATACTTTTAACAAGGTTGGTGATCGAACTTATGTGCTAAGTGTCAATGGCTTTGCTGACCAAACCAATGAAGAATTTATAGCATCTCGAAATGGATACAAGAACTCCCCTGAACGAAAGTCTGGGACAGCGTTCAGGTACGAAAATGTTACAGCAGTTCCATCTAGCATGGATTGGAGAAAGAAAGGAGCTGTCACACCTATCAAGGACCAAGGCCAATGCGGTAGGTGAACATAGACTGATAAAAACATCACTAAACTATCTATTGTTACATCCATTAGTTGCTCCTGGTTTTTTTCACTTTTTTGGTATACTTATATTATTAAATAGACATCACCTTCTAGCTGTTTGCTAACAATTTTTTGATGTCAAAATACTCAAAAATACAGGAAGTTGTTGGGCATTCTCTACTGTAGCTTCTATGGAAGGTATAACCCAACTCTCAACAGGTAAATTGATATCTTTGTCTGAGCAAGAGCTAGTCGATTCTCGGCGTAAACGGTGAGGATCAAGGATGTGAAGGTGGTCTCATGGATGATGCCTTTGATTTCATTGTACAAAATCATGGTCTCGCTACTGAAGGTACCTACCCATACAAAGCTATTGATGGAGCTTGCGATAAGAAAAAGAAGCCTCCCATGCAGCGAATATCACTGGCCATGAAGATGTGCCAGCCAATGACGAAAAGCTCTGTTAAAGGCAGTTGCAAACCAACCTATTGCCGTGGCTATTGATGCCAGTGGATCAGCCTTCCAGTTCTACTCAAGTGGTGTATTCACAGGAGATTGTGGCACCCAATTGGACCATGGTGTCACCGCAGTTGGTTATGGAACAGCTAGCGATGGTACCAAATACTGGTTGGTGAAGAACTCTTGGGGGACTTCATGGGGTGAGAATGGATACATAAGAATGCAACGTGATATTGACACTGAAGGGGGTATCTGCGGTATTGCCATGATGGCATCCTACCCAACTGCCTAGTAAGAAATCCTTGAGAATATGGATCAAATTATGTGTATGTGATTAGTCCTTTATGTTTAAGTTGTAACTACTGTATTCTAAGTAATTATTAAGTTGTGTCCGTGTAAAGTATGTTCATGTATGTAAATGGCGTTATTACTGGGCATTGGCAATGTACATTGTACTAGTCCTCTTTTACCGAAATGGAGATGCACTTTTATTTTGATACTCTTGTAACGCATTTTGAAGAGGATTTTGTTTCTGTCAATCTATATAAGTGCGTTCGGGCTTGATGTCGAAACTCCAAAGGATCTCGTGTTTAAAGGACTGAAAGTTGTGCACGATTATTGTTGGTAATAAACATCTTAAAGTTGAGCTTTCCCTCCACATCATAGGATCATAATGAAATAATTTTCAAAAGAGCAATTCGCGAACAGAATTTGATCAAGGCACAATAGGCCGCTTAGGAGGGCATTGAGGATATTATGTTCCCTCAACGAATTCACAACGTACCATTAATTACTGGAGTAGCTTTAAGTCATAAATAATGCTTTGCATTAGTCGTAGTATATGACTTACCTTCATTATGTGAGTCTGCCCTTAAAGATTGAAATTTGAAAACGCATCGGTTTTTCATTTTTGTCATTTCCCAGCAGCTTAAGGCAATACAGACACCACCCGATTGAAGCATGAAGTACAGAATGAATAGTCCAAGTACAAGCTGTCTCGCCTCAAATTAGTTGAAATACACAACTTCCGGGGATCTCAGAACGAAGTGAAAGCGGCTGATTTTTTCCTGGAGAATGTTGTATAACCACAAAATGGTAACATTATGTGGAAACCAATTGTGCATCCTCGAGCATCACTGAATGTTGAAATACCACCATCTAAAAAAATATATTGAAATACTGTTTGTGCAAATCTGCAATAGCTGTAATAATATTAACCTGTCGTATGAAGTGGTGAACTGCAAATGCTCAGATTTAATTTGGTTACAAATCCAATGGTTATAGTACAACCTCATCCTCCAGTGCATCTCAGCCAGATTTTTGTTACGTTTCACATCTTGCGAGTCCTGTGGTTTAGTAAGCGGAGGCATGGAAGTAAGAACTATCAAATTCAGAACTAATTAGATATTAAAACTGATGCCGACATGATCAGACACTCATCAGCAGAAGCAGAAGGGTTTGGACAGCTTGAGTTATTTGGATTAATGATGACATAACACAACAATTGTCTTTACAGATAAACTGAAACTTTTAGAGTTTACTCGTAAAAGCTCAAAGGAACTTTCAAACATATAAAAGAAAGCACCTCAATCCATTGATGGGATTCTGCACATTGTAAATTATGAGCACGGACAGTATTACAGGTTAGAAATCCCAGTAACTACCAAGATGGAAATGGATTTTCTTCCTTAAAAGACCATGTCCCATATCTCCATGGAACAGGATCACATTTCCTACTTCCAGTGTTGATGCAAAATAAAAAAGACTATTGTTGAAATACTAAAACAAAATAAGAAAGAGTGAAAGACAATTCTGATAAAGAATGGAAAATTGAAAACAATAGCTATACTCAAGCCCGAACACCCTGTCTTTTCTTTGATAAATCTGTCAGCATTTTCTCATCTCTCTGATCCTTAGTTAAATCAATGCCCTGAAACGTAATCTTGGATGTTCGGTATTGACTGCCAAAGGCAGTACCAAATCCCCAACCAAGGCCAAGTCCTACACCACAACCTCCACCTATACAAAAGTTCTAATGGTGAACAAAAAACAAAGCATACTAAATAGTGATCCTGCTCATAAGGAAAAACATCTGCATACCTGCACCAAGACCCAAGATACTCAAGGGAACACCTGGTCATAATAAAAAACAAAGCCAACCATCAAACTGAGGAATATGCAATGAAACTCATAACAAATAAGAAAACAAAAATTACCAAGTAGGTAAAAACACAAAAAAAAAAAAAAAAAATATATATATATATATATATATATATATATATATAAACTTTGAAAACCATCCTCAAGGAGATAACTAACATGCTTCATAAAATCGGTGGTTCAGAAGAACTCGATGTTACGATTGTAGCTCACCTGGTGGGAACAGAGGCCTTCTCCCATCTAGAGGAGATTTTAGTTTATTCAGTATTTGACTGTCTATAGCGGTCATACCCATTTTACCAAGTTATTCAGTAATTCTGCCTCTTCACTCTTCCCTTAACTATCGGACTCTACTTGCTTGCAAGCCCAAGTTAAGCCCTGCAACCCCCCAGGACCCAAATAACTCAATTTTCGCCCATGAACTACTTGTGTCAATGGATTCGTTCGATCTAAAACTTGAGATAAGGGGTGTAGGCCCAACTATTACAAAGAAAAACAGTATTACCCACCCAAAAACCTATACCACACCTCTACCTCCTATAGTCCTATTGCACTTGATGGAGCCGAGAGATGCCTTTCTTTCTTACCCCCCATCCCGGAAATGGAGAGAGAATGGTTGGGATATTCAACTGGGAAGGAGAGGTTTATAATAGAGGCCCCATGTGTTGATATCATAGATTCAGGCATATGGGAGGTGCTTGAATGAGACACAAGTGATCTTTCAAAAGAAAACTTGCCCTCCATTAACCCCCCTCCCAGCAAACACACACAAAAAATACCAATTCCGTGGAAACACCTCAAAAGGCTCACCACTGACTTATGAGAATAACCCATTCATCACCATCTCTATACGTGAACAACAATTTAGATACAAGATCTTAATATGTTTTTCCCTCGTTGTCAGAATCACCATTATCAAATGTTAAGGTCGCCAGCATGTAGAAGAGAAGTCCAATAACCTATGTTAATAATGACACCCTGCATTTTGGGTGTACCAATGTCTGCCACACTGAAACACCTAGCAGCCTCATTTTTTGCATAATTCTACTCATTATCATATACTAACTTGTGAATAGTCAGACACAACCACAATTAGATGGACTCCATTTTCAGAAATCCATTTCTCAGAAGAGATAAACAATCAATATCATTTAGTAAAATAAAACATTTTGATGCTGAACTACTATAATATGACAAATGGATAAAAATGAGTTGTCTGTTGGACTTCCCAAAGGAAATGTATCAGAGTCCATGTACCCACATTATGCTCATAGGAAACTTTTCTTTCAGGAAAATCATCTCATAAATAGGACATAAAAGAGTATACCCTCAAGGTGAACTTGACCTCTAAATTCACATTGAAGCATGTGTTCTGAACAGCACACTATTATCGCCTATTCCTTCAATTATCCCCCACCAAAAAAAAAAGAAAAAGAAAAAGAAATCTAAGTTCTCTAAAAAATTGTCTTGTGCATTATTTTCTAGAGGGTTCACCTTAATTTGTGAATTATTTCTATCTATTTCAGTGGACATCACCCCCATGAAAAATAATGAATAGGAAATATAACTTAATTATCTGGTCAAATTATTAGACAGAAATATTTAACAAACACAAGCAAGTAGTTAACAGTACAAACAACCATTAGTAGAACAGACCTCCGAAGCCCCATCCGATTCCGAAACCGCAACCAATGCCGAAACCTGTGGTGAGAATACTACGTTTTAGAGACAGAAAATTATATTATGAATTCCAATTTGAATTGAAATTTGTTTACCAAATCCAACGCCGGAGCCTTCGAAGTTTGTGAGCACCATCGTTTACTCACTCCTCAAGTCTCTCAGTCCAAAAACTTTTTGTCATTATTACGAGCCACGGAACCCATGGTCAGTACTGAAGCCCAAGTTACGGATTTATAGTTATTAAAGAAGCCCATACAAAGTAGCTCCATAATCCCGTCTAATCAAAACTCGAGTTGCCAAAGTCTAAACTCTAAACTGAAACTGAAATAACTAGTATACTGCATAACAGTGGGGGCGTGAGCTGAGAATTGGAAGGGGACGGAGAGTGCAGAGAAAGAGATTGAAAGGGCGTGAAGAGTGGAGAGAGAGACAAAAAAAAAGAGATAAGGACAGACAGAAACCAGCCAAATAACATTTTGGCTACATACTCTCCTGGCCTAGAACGTTCGCTCCGCTCACTTAATAAGTGAGGCAGACTTGCTTATTAGTATACTACGTGGCAGTGGGGAGTGAGCGGAGCTGCGGGAAGAGAGAGAGTTGGGTTGAGATAGGTGAAGGAGAAAGGGTATTGGAGCCAAGAAAAAATGAGAGAGAAGTTGAGAACAGACAACAAGATCCTTCGCTCGTTGAGATAGGTGAAGGAGAAAGGGTATTGGAGCCAAGAAAAAATGAGAGAGAAGTTGAGAACAGACAGACAAATCCTTCGCTCTGCTCACTCGATTAAAAGTGATATAGTTTTCTTTGCACATCCTGAAGTTGGTTTATGTCCCCATTACCCCCCTCAGCCAAGATCCTTCACTCTGCTCACTCGATTAAAAGTGATATAGTTTTCTTTGCACATCCTGAAGTTGGACAGTCTGAAATTCTATTTCAATTTGAAAATTTGAAATCGCTCTTAACATCATCCTATGAACCTTCAAAGTGTTCAAAGTCAATCTGTTAGCGTATCAAATTCAAACCTGTAAAACAACACTAGAAGGAAGTGTTAACATTTTAAGTGATCGACTACATACAATATTTCCTTGTCAGAGATGTCATCATCGAGTGAGCCAACAATTGATACATATTTGCGATAAATGGTCACTGCTAATTACAATACTTCGAAGCAAGGGCGAATGACACGGACATGAAAAACTCAGGAGATGCCTGAGCTCATTTTGAATCAAGACCATTCTTTGTTCATTCCAACCAGATTTCATATGCTTGCACTGTTAATACTTTGGGACAACAGCAAGTTTATTATGCAAGTGTAAAAAACATTCCATCTACAAGTTTGAAAACGAATTGAATGACTATAAAGTTAGAACATCACCAGATAAACTGTTATGATCATGCCACCAACATCAACAGTTCATCTATATTCAAAGTCTCTGTTTTAATTTGTATGTGCAAGAAACGTTTTATCGGTCTGTCACCATCTCAGTACATGCCTCACCCTGACAATTTTTCCAACTTTGACATCCTCAGTATAATCCAGGTAACCCTGCCAAAAAGATCAAATAAACAGCTAAGACATGCAGGAACGCCGACAATTTTGATCATATTAACCTCATTTACATTTCAATCCCACTAGTTTCCACATTTGGGAGCAAAAATAGTTACCTACTAGAGATATTGCTTCTTTTTAGTAAACCAGCCAATATCTATTATCTTGTTTACAGAAGTTCAAATGAAAGTCTTTGGCTGAAATTGATTCGCTTTAGTCTAAGGTGGTAAACATAAGCTATTTTATTTGTGAACGACATACCACATTTTCCTTTTGTAATTGGATCCAGATGGAGTTGAACCATCAACCTCTCAATTAAGAGCGCTCTTACCATTTTGAGCTTATGAATCCATAGAGAAACACACTGAAAAATAGATTTGCACTAAATATGTACAAGTACTTGTAACCAAACAACTTGGACCACACGTAGCAGGAAACTTTTTCCATAACAGTCTTCATCTCACCCACCACCTTCTCTTTTACTTGCCTTTGCCCCACTCCTGCAAAATAACCGAAAACATCGCTCTTCAAACGTCACAAGTCCTAACTTAATTATGCATGAGAGAAATAAAGGAAGAATATATATAAAGGACCTCTGCTAAAAAGTAGGACCACAATCCTATAGACAGAGTGATCAAGCTCAAACCTGTAATGTATATTTCAATCTCAAGCTACTCCTTACATAGCAGAACAAACCAATGGATCGTTTCAATTCTTTTGTACTTTATGCATTCCGTTAAACCTTGTTAACTTGAAGACCAAGTTAAACTGTTATACCACTACTCCCCTAAGTTAACAACTATGTCTTCCTTATTACAACGATTGCTAAGGTTTGTTTTTCCGAACATCATGAAAAGGAGGTGCCTGGACAATCATAACAACAGCATAACACACTATTTAAAAAATAAATAAATACAAACAAATATTGCCACTAACTAACATCTTTGCTTTATTCTCATCTATACTAACAACAAAGACATAAACAGAAGACACTATCAAGTTAAGATTTTACCGAGAGCATCTAGCAAGCTCGTCCTACATTGTCCAACATAAATATTAGATGCAATTCAATTAGCAGATGTTAATTTACAAGACTAAATTGCTGAATAGTTCCTGTGAGGGATTCCTTGCATTATATAGTCAAGATTACTTACAATATGTACCGTATATGCAGCTTGCATATCATTCTAAATATGGACAATATAACCACATTCCTAAAGTACAATTATATACATAGATATGGCAATTGCTGTCAAGGCCATAATATCTGCCAATCTCAGTAGCATATATGGTAATGCAAATATGGCAATCACTGAATCTCCGCAAATCTCCAGCCACAATATTTGGCAACCTCATTGACAGCAGAAACTTTGATTTTGATTACAGAACAATAGATATTGATAATAGTTGAGTATATCCAACAGTCAACCTTAATTCCAACAGTCAACCTTAATTCCTTGAACCATTGCTATCGCTACTTTCAATAATTAGATCAAATTGTGTGCATGCCGATGAAAACAATGTAACTTTGAATTTACGGTTTAATATTATTTTATGGCGGTAAAAATTAGTCGCTGGAACAAGGAGTATGGAGAGTAGAAAGCCTAGAATAATAAACAATCCTGTATTTGTACATCACCCCTTTTCCCTCTTGTCGCACTAGAAGAAGAAAACAAATAAATCGTTTGGATAGTAAAGCAAACATACGAGAAAATTGTTGAAAAAGAAGAAAGAAATAAATAATTACCCCAGTGGAGAGCCTTGATAGAATCCCCGCCCAGTATCTTTGCTCCAACATGTGTATGCAATTGTTGTGGTGTATCGGACGGCCATACACCATCACTGTAGCATTATTTTCTCCTAGTCATACACCACTACCACATAAAAAGACTTCATTGCCTTTTCACGGTTGGTTTTTTCTTTTTAACAACTGTGAGTAGGGGTGCCAACGGGTTGGTTTTGGGTTGGGTTTTAACGGTTTTGGTTTGGGTTTTATTAGTTGCGGTTTTATCGGTTTCGGTTCTCAACGGTTTTAGTATGAGAATTATAGAACCCAACTCAAAACCATCAAAACCCACGGATTTTTATCGGTTTCGGTTCTAATTCGGGTCTTTATTATTTATTATGATTATTAAACAATTTCAATCATTTAAACACTAAAACTTTTTTTTATTTTTTTATTTTCCTACATGATAATATTTTATAAATAATTAGTGATGTATCAACAATCATATTTACATCAATTTATATATCAATCATACACGTTAAAATATTTACAACTCATGTGATAATTTAAACCTTTGATATAGAAATTAAAATAATCAAATATTTAACTTTATAATTTTGATTTTTTTTATGTGCATACACATATATTTGTTTTCTTGTATTAACTCGATCGTATACACGTGCAATCACATATATTTGTTACCTTGATATATTTTACGTGCATATATATATACACGTGTATTAACTCGCATTTTAAATCGAACATGCAAGTACATGCGTCTTACAATTACATCTCATCACTAATTTTTAACATGAACACTATATATTGGTTTATAATAAGTGCGTGTACCAGAATATATCAAACATGTATATCATATTTAAATATACACGTGCATAAGTTAATAAATATAAAATGCATTAGTTAATTCATAATATACACGTTGACATTATTATTAATATCTATGATACACTTGTTTAACGTATAGTTATAAAATATATATTTAACAATACATATTCACTATTATGCTATATATATTTAATAGACTTTTATACGTAAAAAATATATTTTATATTATAATATATGAGTTTAATTATCTTAAATATAATATAATACTAATTTTTAAATATCGAAATCATAATAATCGGTTCCGATTTCGGTTTGGGTACCCACGGGTTTTTTACTATTCGGTTCAACGATTTCGGTTTTTTATCAATTCGGATTTTAATGACCCATTTTAAATGGGTCTAACTTTTTAAGACCCAAAACCGGAACATTCGGTTTCGGTTCGGTTCGGTTCTGGGTAATCGGGTACCCATTGGCACCCCTAACTGTGAGTTTAATTATGTAATTTCATAATGTTAAAGGTGTGGATGTCATTTGATAAGGATTAGTGGTAGCCGTCAGATAGAGTTCACAATATCATGACATGTGTGCTAGATGATTTGAATTCCAATTTTGTATTTGTCAAAGTAACATAATATTTATGTAATTATACCTAGAAAAGAGCATTAGAGTATTTTCATTTGTCTTTACCAAAAACATCACAGTTGACTTGGATGTGTTGTGGTCTTGGGGATAAACGTTTAGATTAAAGAACTAAGGGAGTAAAGCTAATTGGCCTAAGTTTTGGGAGATAAACCTCTAGATGAAAGAACTGGGGGGTAAAGCTAATTGACCTAAGTTCTGGAGGGGTAAAGCTAGAAAATTGTTTCTATTTTTAAGTGCTAAATGATACTGGACAATATAATTTCTGCCGTCCGTCCATTATTTTGTAGTTTAAGTTGAAATTGTTTTGGACGGACGGCACAGTTTATGCCGTCCGTCGAAATTTGACGGCAGAAACTATATCGTCCGTCTCCCGAATTTATTATAACACCTACTAGCAAATGTCTTAATTTTGACTGGATTTTTTACTCTTTTCAAATTTGAAACCCTTTTAGTAGCTCTATTGGAATAACATTTTTGTAGTTGGAGTGCTATATTTTGTCTTTAGCAGCCCATATAGCCTCCCATTGGACTTCTTACAACTTCTTCTGGTGTCTGCTTACTTTTAATCATGAAGTAACTTCTTTTATTTATATTAATATTTTTCTAGAGTAACCTCAAAATTCAACACGAGCACCACTAATAACAAAGTCAACAACAACAGTAAACAGCTGAAATATCACAACTTACAAACTCGAAGAGGTGATACAACACTATACTCGCTTCTTAACTTTACTTTTTCTAAAAAAGCGAGAAGAAACATATCAAGCACAATATGACAATACCAGTGCGAGCCAACAATTAGGGGATTAACTTATAGGCCTTCATCTTGTCTATCCAGGAAATGAATGAAGCAGTTGAATTTCTGAAACCCAGAAAACCATGTTCTTTGCTCTTGTTCATACTGTTCAACACAGGCTCCCTCAAAGCGAATATGACGTCCACAAACCACCAGACTCCAACCTCCTCTAGTTTAGTTGGAAACAGCTCTTTCTCCTTCACAATCTCCTCCCACACAGGACCTTTATCTTTCATCATCTCCTGCAAGCTCAATCCCTCTTCGAATTCAGCACATTCCACCCCAAATTGCTCTCCCAGCACCTTCCACAAATGCTTCCACTTGAACACATCTCCGTTGGTACAATTAAAAGCTTCATTCTTCGCGTGCGGTTCTACAGATGCCCATATATGCTGCTCCGCAATCAAATCGGCATCAGACGCTTCAGAAAAGCCTTCCCAAGCAACTCGTGTCCCCGGAAACCTCAAAGGCTTTCCTTCATGCTTACAAATCGTTGCATAAACACAAAGTGTGCCAATTACATTCATCATACTATAGGGGGAGAACCCAAATATCGTTCCAGGTCGATTGACTGACCAAGTTAGTCCCTCATTTCTCCCGACCTCTTCGAAGAGAATATCTTCAAGAGTGTAGTAAAAGTTAAGTGTGTTCAATCGAGGGAGATCCTCATGAAAAGGTGGATCATGTGGTTGGATCTTCCCAAAAGATTCAAAAGGACCGAGGTAGTTTTTAGTCCCAGTTTGGAGACAAATGTGTTGGAGATTTGGGGCATTGGGTATTACAGCTCGAAGAACATTTCGAAACATGCAGCCATTGGCTTCACAATTTTCTTCTTCAGTGGGTCGGGAGGTCCAGGTAACGTAGAAGATGTGAGTAACATCGGTTAAAGGTGAAAGTTTGGATGAGGTTTCCTCCCAATCTGAGATATCACATTGGATGTATTCAATGGGGTGATCTGTGTTCCAATCTGGGCGAGGACGACGAGCAACACCGTAAACCTTCCAAGGACCACCAGGGGTGTCAGATAATGGGAGAATTTCTGCTAGACTGTTGCCGACGATGCCGGTTACGCCAACAACCAGACCTACGCTCTGATACTTGGTTGAGCCATTGTCTTCATTGAATTTCTTCTGTAATAAGTGCAAAACGGGATGAGTGGAAATCAGATTAAGTATGTTTACTGGAATTATAATAGAGATACATATATCTTACCCCTGCAACCCCAATTGCGCCTGACCACCACCAGCTCATTTTAATTTTACTTAATTGAGAGAGAGAGCGAGAAAACAAATGAATGGAGAAGCTCAGAACAGAAGATATGAGTCCAAGGTTGATGTGATGATTTAATAGTAGAATATAAAGACAAAACGTGGACTACAGACATTTTTGACCAACTAGTGGATACTCAACCACAACGTCACTGCCAACGAATCGATTGGGTTGTGGTAGATGGTAGGCCGTGAGCATTAAGACAGGACATAAGTGCTATGTATGTTTTCTTTTAGGCCTTAGCCAAACAGAAGAAAATGAGTGAAGAACAACTCTAGCTACCCAAAAACAAAACAAGGTCCCTAGGTAAACTAATGATCATGAGCAATTAGAATGCAATAACGAAATTATCGGCGCAAAAGTGAAATTCTAAAACTCAAAGAATCACTCCCAATTATCTCAATATGCAAGAACTCTATTGAGCTATCGAAGTAATGGAAGCAAATCATTTAATCCAACATTTATTCAACTACAGTAAATTTTAACAGACAAGGAGACACCACCAGCAACAAGTAACAGTACCAAAAATATCAAGACTCACAATCTCAAAGTAAAAAGATAACACAAATGTGCTTACACTTTCTTTCTCTAGATACAAAGAAGAACAAACCTACTAAACACCATCAACACCACTGCCAACAATTTAAGGAACAATCTTGTAGGCTTTCATCTTGTCTATCCAAGAAATGAATGAGGAAGTTGAGTTTCTGAAACCCAGAAAACCATGTTCTTTGCTCTTGTTCATACTATTCAACCACGGCTCCTTCAACCCACATATGGTGTCCACAAACCACCACACACCAACATCTTCTAGTTTAGTTGGAGACAGCTCCTTCTCCTTCACAATCTCATCCCAAACAGGACCTTTCCCCTTCATCATCTCCTGCAAGCTCACCCCCTCCTCAAACTCAGCACATTCCACCCCAAACTGCTCTCCCAACACCTTCCACAAATGTTTCCACTTAAAAATATCTCCATTCGCAACATTAAAGGCCTCATTCTTCGCATACGGATCCACAGATGCCCAAATATGATGCTCAGCAATAAGATCAGCATCCGACGCATCCAAAAATCCTTCCCAAGCGACACGAGTCCCAGGGAACCTCAACGGCTTCCCTTCGTGCTTACAAATAGTGGCGTAAACACAAAGCGTTCCAATTACATTCATCAAACTATAAGGAGAGAAACCAAAAATATTCCCAGGTCGATGAACCGACCACGTCAATCCTTCTCTTTTCTCGACTTCTTCCAACAGAATATCTTCAAGATTGTAGTAAAAATTAGGAGCGTCTAATCGAGGTAGATCTTCATGGAAAGGTGGGTCATGTGGTTTAAAGTTTCCACCAAAAGGACCAAGGTAGTGTTTAGCACCAGTTTGGAGGCAAATGTGTTGGAGATTTGGAGCATTGGGTATAACAGCTTGAAGCACATTTCGAAACATAGGGGCATTAACTTGGACATTTTCTTCTTCAGTGGTTCTTGATGCCCAGGTGACATAGAAAATGTGAGTGACATCAGTTAATTGTGAAAGCTTCAATGAGGTTTCATCCCAATTTGAGATATCACATTGGATGTATTCAATTGGATGGTCAGTGTTCCACTCTGGCCGAGGGCGTCGAGCGACACCGTAAACCTTCCATGGACCACCTGGGGTGTCCGATAAAGGGAGTATTTCAGCTAAGCTGTTACCAACGATGCCAGTTACCCCTATTACTAGGCCCACGCTTTGGTACTTGATTGGACCTTCGTCTTCATCAAATTTTTTCTAGAAAAAATATGATTTTAGTATAAGACTGGAATTAGAAGAAACAGAAAAGAAGAAAATGAGTAATGAAAATTTACCTTAGCAGCACCAATCGCTCCAGCCCACCACCAGCTCATTTTCAGAGAAAGAAGAAACCAAATGACTTGTTTTTTTTTCCTTTGTTTTTGGGATACCAATCCACGAGGGGCAACACAAAGACAAAATAGGGCTGGAAATATTCAAACACGGCTTGTCTGGAATGTTGACTACGAGGATAATTTAGACGTTTGGGCAAACAAATAATGCATATCCAAATGCATGCATATGATTGTTCTGCCACATTAGAGTTATGGTTATTCTACTGTGTATGTATATTATTCAGTGGTTCATATTGTGCTTACGTTTACTATTTTCTCTTACCCAAAAGAAGTATGTCTTATTAGAGCATCTTTAGTTATGATAAAAACCAAAAAAAAAAAAACACGTAATTTTTTAAAGGTGATCTTGGACATACTCATAAAAACACTTCCGTATTCCAACTTTGAAATAAATAAATAAAATTGTTTAATACACATTTAGGTTCCTAATTTTTTTTTTATTAAGTATATCAAAGACAAAATAAAACAAGTGTTTATTCTTCTAGCAAACACAAACCCTTTGCATTTATTTTCCTTTTTTTCTGTCATTTTTTTTCTCCTTTACTAAAAGAATTAGAAAGAGATAAAATTGTAGAATTTAGTCTTCCTCCTCCTCTCACTCATCAGCCATTAATGTATTTTTTCCTCATTGCAGCTCTTTGTTGTCTTTCTCATTTTCCCCTTGAGAAATTTTCAATTTGATATATTTCTACTAAACTCCCTTAACCCTTCTACAATGATGAAAAAGAAGTAATTGCAATAAGAAAAAAAAAAATCAAATTTGAAACAACTTCTAGAAGAGGAAAAAAAACAATTTGTTTTTTGGGCATTCTTTTACTTTTATTAGAAATTCTCTTATTGTGTAGTGTATTGTAGTAACACAAAAATTCTTCAAGGTCCAGAGTATTATTTTCAATTTTTTTTATTTGTTGTTTCTTTTTGGAATGAGTCTCTCGGTCTTTTTGTTTTTTCTCTTTCTTGACCTCTATTAGAAATATCTCAAATTAATTTAGAATATATTATTGGATTGAAGCGCAAAAACTGAGTTAGTTATGGGTACGGGAGTATTTTTATGGGTATGTCCAAGATCACCTTTTTTTAATCAAACCAAATAGGCAAATACCAAACCAAATACCAAACACTAACTAACTTAAGTAGAAATATCAAATGATGTAGTTTTGGATAAACAGCCAATATCAAATGATGTAGTTTTGGATAAACAGCGCAACTAAAGGCCACCACTGTGGTTTTTCAGAAACCGCATGATGTCGCACATCAATTTTCTTCTTTTTTCTCTTTCTAAAACCGCATGATTAAAGTCCACACTCTAACCCAAGCCCATGCAATGTTCAAATAACCAACCGCGAGAGAGATTTGATACAGCTCCAAAACTGGAACCAAATTCTGGCCAATTTGGTGTTTGGTTTAGTGTTTTTATCAATATGTGTTTATCCTGAAAATGAAAAAACACCAAATTATTAGAAAATTTGGTATTTGATGCTAAGATAATATCTCACCTAAAGATGCTCTTAATACACCATTACAACCATACCCCCAACTTTATTTGCATTCAGAAATACAACATACAAATGATACTACATTGTTCTTCTTTATAATGCATTCGCTTCTATTGAATCTATTCCACTTCCATCTTTGAACATTACAAAATAATAATAATCTGAATCTCAAGAAGCAGTCCTGGGGCATTGTACAGGAGCATGCAGAGAAGCGAGATATGCAGCATCAATTTTGTCCATGCCACTAAATATATGACCGAAGGGTGGCATTTTCATATACTTCCCAGAGCCAGGGACAACCTTGAGTTCGTCATTCTCCTAAGCAATTCTGCCTCCTGAAATAGTCACTTCAACCTTTCCCTACAAATAAGCAACTTAAAAATTAACAGAACAAGTGTACAACAAAAGTAAGTTGGGATAGACAAAAGTTACAAGCGCGTGAACTACGAGTCAACCAATATAGAAAGCATGACTTATGACTATATGTAACCAGTACCTTCTAGAAAGCGTGAAATAATTGTATCTCATTGTTTTACCCAATAAACACAGAACCTATCATCTTTAATGACTCATTATACACTGTTGAGATATATAGTAGGCATATCGTTATATTTTGTAGTGAGACCAGTCGCTCAGAATGATCTATTAAGATATGTCTACAAATCTACAATATAACTCAACAGACACCTTATGCTGTGGATACCCTTTACAAGTGAACCTATCTTAATTCTGGAACACTAGGTGTTTCTGTCTTTCCAAACTGTCACAGTCTAGAGAAACTAATGCGTAAGTTCTAGATAATGGAAATCGACAGATTGTCGGGATATGGTATTTTATATCACCAATGGTCCTGCAAGAAATTGTTAAATCACAGACATGGTAGATTATTGACTAGATGATGCATTTTGTGTCTTGGCGTCTGGCAAAGTTTGCTCAGCAAAATCCGCAGTTGTGTCTGTGACATACAAGTACAACCCTGTGCGAACATAATTATTTCTTGGTGGTTAAACTACATGCTTACAACTTCAATCAAAGGCTACTTTTTCCAAAACTAATAAACCCTAAATGGTGTTTGTCACATATTTTTATGAGGGTAGGAAGGTTCAAAACAAACTACTGACTAACGGATTATTCTGAACAGACTGATGCTGATTCTCACAAGCTTATTTCATCTCAACCCCTATGTATCCAATAAAAGCATTCAAGTCTATCAAAGGTCTATCACAATGATCAAGTGTACATCATGAATTACAGGGACTACAATAACCTTAATTGAAATAGAACTTTCACTGGTCAGATTTGCTGATAGTAATTTAGCCAATTCATTAACCAAAAAAGATATATATTAAGTATTATAAGAAATACCTTTCCTCTCCTTCCTTCATACACATTTGTGTCTGATCTCGAATGATGAGACCTCGCTGATATTTCAAAGCTTGAATTTGGGTTGAATATGATTATATCAGCATCGGATCCAGCAAAAATAGCTCCTTTTCTTGGGTAGATATGAATATCTGAGCACTGCAAATTTCATTCATGCCGAGTCCTTTAATATACAGATAGCACCATCCAACTCAGTCAAAGAATTAATAGAAACCACTAGCAAAAACTGAAAAAAGTAATCTAGGCTTTTAGGGTTTATTCCCATTTCCCCTACTTGTAATTTAGGGTTCTATCTATTCTAATGATGTTGGATCAATTAATTGAAGCTTCCGCCGATTAGATCACATAAGAGATACTCTATCTGGTATGTCATGCAGAGCTAATAAAGAAGCCAGAGTATATGCACACCATTCAGTATTCGCACAAACCTAGTAACAGAAATTTGATCAGACTCCTGCGCTGCATCAGATCATTTGAAAGAGTAAGATTAACGAGAGTAGAAACATCGCTAAGCATTTTCTAAAACGAAGCTAGCTAAAAAAGCACGACGATAGCTTACCACCATCGTGTCCCAGATAAGATGCATTCTCTCTTCAATTCCTGAAAATTCCAGATGGCCCAGTGAATTAACAAGTCGAATAACCAAAGGTCAAGTTCACTTATCAGCCAAAAAAAACAGTCGACCAAACAAGGTAAACAAGGTGTCATTTCAGTTCTCCTGTGCAGCCTAGTAAACTTTTTAATTACCCTTTAGGTAGCAAGAATTGGAAATTACCATTGACACCATTAGGAATTTTCCGAAAATCATCTATTCCAAGAGCCTTTTGTGCTGAATTGTATGTACAGTGATCAGTTCCTACAAGCTGCACAAAAGAAAACGACAAACTATTAAAAAATTTCCAAGCCTGTGCAGCATGCTTACATATTAAATGCAATACTGTGTGAATCATAAGACAAGCTCAATTGGAGAGAGAGAGAGAGAGGTGTTAGTAAACCTAGTACTAATTTCATCTTATACAGTCATATGCACGATAAATCATTACTAAGAGAAGTACAGAACTATACCAGAGAAAGCAGTTAGTAATTTTAAGGCGGGACTACTCATCTAAGAACTAGATACTGTACACTAATGCTTCTCACAGCCTAAGGAATTTCACAGATATCATATTGACACTAGATATTATATTTATAATAAAGAATATACATGGATGGCATATACTCTCTTTTTTTTTGGTTTTGTCGTGATCAAATATTTGTGGAATATCTTTCCCCTGAGATATTGGTCTTAATGCCTTTTTCCTACTAGATACTTTTGAAGCCAAAAAGATATATGAGGCAAATGCGCCTAATTTCAAAATATCAGCCAAAGAAAATGTAACCTGCAAAATTCTGGTTGAAAGGGCAGCTTGAAGTGCTTTACCATGTCCAAGTTTCCTTATTGGAGGACTCATGACATACCTGGAGCAATGAAAATCACTGGTTGTTTGGAAATACTTCAAATACTGATTAAGAAGCAATAAAGAACTTAAAGGTATATGGGTTCTTGCTTTGCTGCAGTGGTGAAATCATTGTCCCAAAGCCAAGAATCATCCAGAACCAGTCCCGACACTATTGATTCACCAACAACCCTTTGTCCTGCATTTTGAAGTTAAAGAATATTAGTGATTTCTTACATCAAAGTCAGAGTTGTCTGTAAAGTGATTTGCATATAAACAAGTGCCGAAGGCATGCCTAAAATAACTAAGTTATGGAACACACGCGAGTTCCAAACATGTATCAATAAATAAAGCTCCTCCAAAAACATCTGCAAAATGGGAATGATTTAATGTGAAAATCTTGACTACAATTACATTTGCAAGCCATGTCTTCACCAATCTGAAGAACATTACAAAGCTTAACCTTCAACTCGTTTCCAAGTGATATAACATGCTTCTATTCGTAAAACCATGGTTCAGGTCTAATATTTGTTAACATGTGCATATTTCACATCCAACTCAAAACAAAAGACTCACAACCAATACTCCATTGACGTCAATAAATCTAAAAGGCAAACTCAGAAAATCAAAGACAAAAGCGCTCTCACCAGATTTTCGAGCCTTGGCTATCTCTTCCATTGCATCAATACTGATGACATGGACTGCATAAAGGGGTGTATTAACAAACGCCACCAAACGAATAGCTCTAGATGTGGCCTCTCCTTCCAGCTGATTTGCATAGAATTAATTATGTCAGGTACATGTTTTATGTGCGTCATCCTGCAAATATTCACAAGATTGCTCATGAGAGCAACAAAAACAAAGATTACCACAGGTGGCCTAAAGAGTGCATGTCCCTCTGGACCTGTGACGCCAAGATCTATCATCCTTATCTGCCCTTCAGCAACAACATCTCCATTCTCTGCATGAACCATAGCCAAGGCACCAAGAGACTTGCAGCAGAAGTTCATCGCTGGCCATAACAACCCCTTTGTAGGCTAGAAAGAACTTGAAAGAGTTGATACCTACAAGTAAGAAATGGAACCTTTAGACAGTGTAATCAAGAAAAAGAAAGCAAGATTACCCAGCACGTACTGGTGCTTCAGCATAAGCATGGTGACAAAAATCAAAAGTACAATCTAACAGCTAACCATGCTAACCTTTTTCCCTGACCATGATCTCCATGTCTCTTGCAACTACTTCATCCCATTTTGTGATGGCCATATGGAAACCATAATCCGTGCATGATCTTTGTGCTTTTTTTGTATAACCTTCAAAACCCACAGATAGACTTCCATTTACTGGTATAACAAAATCGATGTGCATTGTTGTTCCCCCAGCTAACGCAGCAGCCTGACCATTGAAGAAATCATCAACACTCTCAGTATTCTTGTACTTCATCCCCAGGTGTGTGTGTGCGGGTCGATGCCTCCTGGTCTCATCAGAAACAAATAATTCCAAACTCTATCAGGGTAAAATTTATTTTTTAATAAGTACATAATTTAGTAGATTGATTATGCTGACCAGAGATAAGAGTACTTAAACCCTTTTAATATATATTAAGTACAAGTGTACAACTCATTGGTTTACATGTATAAAGTAGAAGGAGGAACATATGTAGGAAAGACAACAACATCAATTCTCTGGTAACAAATAATTCCTAGGATACCTCATGTCCATAAGACGCATTGAGGAGGACAAATCTGTTATTTATACCAAATAGATATAGCAAAGTTCTAACTAGAACAATATGACATAAATTTCTGCTATAAAGTTAATAATATTCAACTTGTTCTCCTATACCTCAAAGTTCAAAAAAAACAAAGAGATTCACCTGGCATGACATATTTCTCAGTTGTGTCGAGAACAGTTACATCATCCCCGACCTGTAAAATGCAACTAAATTATATCCACACTAATTGCAGGGAATCAACAAATCATTGCTAAGTTAAGTAAATGCAAGAGTGCCTTACTAACTAAACACACTCTCAAAGGGGCACGGACTAAAATAACCTTATTTATTACAGTACCTTGATGTTAGGTTGCACAGTGACTATAATTCCATTCTCAACATAAACATCAGCAAGTTCTCGATGATGAGCATTCACAACAGTCCCTCCTTTGATCAACAACTTCGACGACGACGATGACCCACACTCAAAATCTCTATAAACATCACAAACCTACACAAACCAATAATCAAAACCAAATACCCACATAAAAAACTACCCCTAGACTAATTACTGAAGTTTAATATACCTATGGTATCTGGTTTGATTATGAGAGTTGGATTTGGAGAAAAGCAAGGAGAATAAGTGGTAGGAAAAAGGGAGTGGTACATTGGTATGAGCATCTCGAGGAGACTGGTTTGGTACTAGAGATTTGTGGAAATGGTGATGATGAGGGTCTGAGGAGGAGAAGGAGAAATTTTAGTTGTCCTGCCATTTTTTGTTCAGTTGAGAAGCATAAGAATAAGAAGAGAGAAACTATCAAGAAGGGGGGCACAGACAGACAGCAGCCAAGAGTCATTTTACACCCTCTCCAAAAAAAAAGCCAACTCAAGAACATTCGCATACGCTCACTTGATTATTAACAAATATTCACACATAAGCAAACAAAGACAACTATTAAGCATGAAACCTTTACAGATAACAAAAACATGTTCCAATTTTGAGCACGTTCGATAACAGAATATAGTATGATCATAGCCATATTAACACTACAATCCATTATCACATCCAAAGGTGTTTGAACTTTGAATCTGAAGGTTTTCAATCAAAACGTCTTCTGTATATGCTAGTAGTACATATTTTTGGAACGCGTGCCTCATATAAAAATCCCAAGTTACATTCAACTGTTAATCTTAGGAAGTGGAACTCTAATCTAGATACATTACAGAACTCACAGAATCTAGTGACTTTCAGGTCCGGTTCTTCGTTTGAGTGACCCAATTAAATGGGTCCAACAAGGAGAACTTCAGGGTTATTTTAACAAAACTAACCACTTGAAATTGGTGATGCTGAGAGGGAAAGAATTGTTCGCGGTCGCACCACCTCTGAAACCTACACCACACATCTTAACTGAAGTGAGTCAGAAACTGGAGTCTGATCGTGATGTGCAGCGTTGATTCAGGTGACACCAGTGTGCCATCTTATGTATTGTGAAATACCCCTTCTGGGAATCCTGACAAATTGAAAGTTCGAACATATTTAAGGAGTACATACGGAATTAACAAATAATAATGACAGACAAGGAAAACGGGCAGGAAGATCAAAATTCAAAAGCTCAAATCCTAAGAAGAAAGGGAAGTAATAGGAACATTCACACTCAAATCCTAAAGTGAAGGAATAGGACCGTTCTCGCTCAATCCTTGATATCTGTCCTCAAGACCTCAACTACCATTTTCTAGAAAATACATATCCATTCTAGTACGAAGATGTGTCACAATTTTTGCATGTACTGAATTCATTATTCAAGCAAATTACCAAGATAAATTTTCTTACAATCCAAACTCTTCAACTTATTTAGCATGGTTCCCAACCAAGAAGCTTTTGGTTCCCATTAATCTTTGTCCCTACTTCCCATCATCTTCACTCCTTCCCTAAAACATCTATAGTTTTCACAGTCACGCCAATAGAATCTCAATTCTCACAACTCGCTCGAATATCTCACAACCTATACAAATTGTGAATTTACAAAGCGCACATGGACCTTATTGATAGACTGCTTTCTAAACTCCCAAGTTATTAACACCCGTAAAAGTTACAAATTATGTAACTACCTTCAAATTCCACAGATCACTTTTCATTTGGTTTTCAACATGTATCAATGGTTAGTCTTTAGGACATGCTAGATACCATAGACAGTTTTAAAATAACCTGTAAGATGTACTGTTATAAATACCAAATAACTGATAAGTGCCATTGTTTTCTCAAAGGAACTACGGGGATCGAATAGCAAGTTCTTGAGAATTAGTAACACAGACTACCCCAAAACAGACTACATATTTGGCGAAGCTAAAAGAAACAAATATACACTACAAAAATAACACAGAGGAAGAACTTAGAGAACACTACCACACAAAGTCGCAAGGATAACATACACAGAACAGGAGATTTATAAAGAAAGCAACACCAACCTCGTCCATTGATAATTATTGCATCTATTAGAGTTGTACAATCTGTTGATGGAACTTCAAACTTTCTCCACCAGTAGGTATACCAACTGCTCCCTGCCAGACACAAATTAGCAGAACTAAGAGACTCGTGTATCAACTTGTACAGTTACATTATTGCACATAGAACAAATGCATTGCACACAGCAAAAAAAGGCTAAAAAATTGAATGCTTACGAGCATTGAGATTCTAATGCATGCGGACTAATCTTCCATCCTTCCGGAAATGGGTGCACTATAACTGTTTCTTTATTATCCTGTCTGATAACCGGCACTCTTCTTCCTTGGGAATTCGTGCATCAAGCTTGCGAAGATCGTGAACAAACGTGATTGCCTCGTCTCTTCTACCATGTTTACAATACCAATCCACAATGGCATTGTAGGTATTCTGGTTTGGTCTACACCCATGTCTGATCATGTACTGGATGACATCAATGGCCTCAGCAAACATGGACTGTGCCGCATAACAAGCAACAAAGGTATTGTACGTGATGACATCGGGCCTCAACCCAGAATCTGTTAGTTCCAAGAATATACGTGAGGCATCTCGCATTAAACCTTTCCTACCATACGCAAATATGACAGTGTTGTAAGAAATAAGATCGGGCTTTAATCCTCTTGCCTGGATTTCCCTGAGGATGTCTTCCGATCTCTCAAAACTTTCTGTTCGACTATACATATAAATCAAGCTATTGTAAGTTGTCAAGCTAGGAGTGAAACCAGTTTCCTTCATAAAGTTTATGATCTCAGTCGCTTTTGCAACCATCTGCCTCTTTCCGTATATCGACACCATGGCGTTAAGAGTACTTAGGTCAGCTGAGTATCCTTTTCTTCTCAACTCCAAGAAAGCTCGTTCAGTTTCCATTAGAAGATCACTCTTGCTGTAAACCAGAACAAGGGTCTTCAAGAGCACAGCATGTGGCTTAATAGCGGCAGTATATATCTCTTCCGAGAGATCACGCATTCGTTCAATCTCCTTACCATTGGCATAAGCATGCAGCAACGAGGAGTAAGTAAGCTCATTTGGTTTACACCGACCACCATCCTTCATCTCAGCAAGAATTATCTCAGCCTGTTTCCAGAGTCCCCCACGGGCCAATGCAGCCAAAACGGCATTATAGGTGGAAAGGTCTGGAGTGACCCCCGCAGCAAGCATTCTTTGATAAACAGCCATTGCTTGGTCAAATGCCCGACATCGACTGTATGCTCCAATCAAGGTGTTAAATGTGTCTCTCTCGGGTACAAATCCTGCCTTCTTCATTTCCTTGAACACTCCAGAGACTTCTGAATGCATCCCATTTTGCCCAAACACGGCCAACAGTGTATTCCAAGTGACAATGTCAGGGATGCAATCGGCAGCTCTGAGCTCCTCAAAAACCTTCATCATCTCAGTAAATTTCCCACGGTTACCATACATCTTGATAAGGGCATTGTAAGTGCATATATTAGGCTTGCACCCAACACTTCTCATCTCCTCAAATATCCTCAACGATGACTGATCCTTCCCAGCCTTTTCAAATCCCGATAATAGAGTGGTGTAGGTAACCACATCCGGCTTAATCCCTTTTTCCACCATTTGGTTTTTCAAATCCAGTGCTTCATCCAAGAGCCCGTCTTTAGCATAAGCTGAAATCAGTGCGTTATAAGTCACAATGCTTGGAGAGAACTCATTCAGCTCCATCTCTCGCAAAACCTCCATGGCTTCCTTAGGCCTTCTGGACTTTCCATAAACATCCAACAGAGCATTATAGGTAACCTTATCCGGAGTAAAGCCTGCTGATTTCATCTGCCCAAATATTTCAGCCGCTTCTTCATACAAAGAACCACGCCGACAACAACTTATTAGAGTGTTATACGTATACGAATCCGGCATAATACCCTGACTCCTCATCCCATCAACAACCGCAAGAATCTTGTTCCAAGGCATCCCCATTTTTCCATAAACATTGAGAATCACATTATACGTTATCAAAGTAGGTTGGCATCCCTCTTCTTCCATCTTCCTAAACACCAATACAGCTTCTCTAAACCTCCCATTGTTCGCAAACGCAGTAATCATAGAAGTATAAGCATAAACATCAACAGAAAACCCATCATTATGAAGACAATTAAGTAAAGACGCAGCATCAGACACCCTATTTTCCTTCCCTAAAGTAGTAATCAATACAGCGACAACCGGCCCTTTCAATAAAAGCTCAGAATCTCTATGATTCCGCATCCATTTAAAAATGTCCATTGCCAATTGACACTTCTTATAAAACCCCAAGCCTTTAACTATACCCAAAAGGTCAACAGATAAAATATCCAACTCAAATTCTGATTCAAAGTCTTGTTGGAGTATTAACGTGTCGAGAATTTGGTCGATTTTAATATCATTGACATTAGAATTAAGTAGAGTTTGAAGAATAATATGACCTTGTGGCGAAAGACGGTCTGAGGCCCACGGTTTTCCTCTATTTGGGTCATTGTATTTGCCGAGAGGAATGCGTCGTCTTCGAAGGAGGAGAGGAGAAGGAGGGGGTTTAGGGAGATTGTTATTGGTGGCTGGGGTTTTAGATTTTGGAGGGGTTTTGAGATTTTGGAAAAGAAGGTTTTGGACTAGAGGAGATAATGGACGAGTATTTGAGGTGGGATTGGGATTGGGATTGGGTTGTTGTTGTTGTTGGTCTTGGAAAATGGGTTTTGGAGGAAGGTGTGGACCTGGTAAAAGAATTGGAAGAGCTTTATCTGCCATGCTTGTGTTTTGAGTTTTGAGTTTTGAGGATGGGTATTGTATTGAGAGAATAAGAGAAGAATTGGATTATGAGGAAGTGAAGTTGACAGTTGACAGTTGACAGTGAGGGAAGAAGGCAAGGAAGTGGAGGGAACAATAGAAAAGTCTAACGATAATACTGGCGAGGGTGTGACATAGGGCTGTCAATGGGCCGGGCCAGGCCCGAAGCCCGATTGAATCCGAACGTATAAGATAGGGACCAAACTAAACTAGTATACTGCGTAGCAGTGGGGAGTGAGCGGAGCTGAAGAGAGAGAGTTGGGTGATGCAGGGGAGAGAGAGATGGGTGAAGAAGAAACGTATTTGGGCGAAAAAAAAAAGGAGAGAGAAGATGAGGACAGACCAAATTGGTTTTTGTCCGCATAGCCTCCCTTTCTGCCAAAATCGTTCGCTCCGCTCACTCGAAAAACACCAACTACTTTTAGGAGTAACATTAAATCTTCGACATCAAATGACGCGGTTTTGGATAAACTACGTCATATAGCCTACGCGGTTTTTCCAATACCACGCTAATGAAACCCATCTTAAAAGCCCAAGCCCATGCGATTTTTCAAAAACTGCGCGATCAATTTTCTTATTTTTTTTCTTTCCCAATCTCTCGCGCGATTTTAGCAAAACCGCATGATTGAAGCCCACAATCTAGCCCAAGCCCACGCGGTGTTGGCAAAACCGCGCGATTGATACAGCACCAAAGCTATAACCAAATATTGGGCGATTTGGTGTTTTCATTAACATGTGACTCTCCTGAAATTGAAAATTTGGTGTTTGATGCTAGGTTGGTATCACTCCTAAAGATGCTCTTAAAATTTAAATGTTGTCTGATAAGACTAGATAACTGTAAGGCAGTGGGGGTGTGAGCAAAGAGTGGAGAAGAGAGAGAGAGAGATGGGTTTGTGGGTGGCGAGAGAGAGAGAGAGTTAGAATTTGGTTGAGAGGGATAGGGAAGGAAGAGCGAGAGAGAGAGATGAAGATAGGTGATGATAAACAGACAAAAACCAACCAACTTGATTTTTGTCCGCATACCCCCCTTTCTGCCAAGATGGTTCACTCCACTCACTCGACTATTGCCCCAATTATGGACATACCATCCAACCCGATAATGGCCCAACCCAAAAACTAAGGTTATTTTTTTAGTTTTTCAAATAAGTACTATTAAATTTGTAACTACTAGTATACATAAAATGTTAAGAGACTTGATAGATTAGTGTTGTAGTGCCACATATAAGAACTTGGACTTTCTAAATGTAAATATATTTTGGACGGGACTTGAATATAGGTGAGTCATGTTCAAGTTCGGCGGCTTCGGCCCATTGCCAGTCCTAGTGTGACATCGAGTTTGTTGTGAAAACCGGACCGGGGTTCAAACGGGTCTGTCAGTTCACGAAAATATTTTGGACAGCAAAATTTAATTGGCCCAAGTTGGTAAGTTGACAAAGTATGCAACGCACATAAATCCGACCTAAATCTGAGGCCTTTTAAGAACAAATATCGGGCCTAGGGGCCTTAGAATAGGCCTAACAATACGTAATCCAGAGTCCAAACGACTAGCAGGTTGAAAACTTGAAACCAAAGTAGAGGCCCGTGAACACAAAGTGGCCTGGTTCATGGACGATTACTTCGTTACTAAACACAAACTCGGCAAATTTGATAATTCTTGGTGTTAGCCAGGGATGGTCATCGAGTCGAGTTGTTCGTGAGTAATTTGAGCTCGGCTCGTTGAAGGCTCGACTCGAACACGTCCGCACAGAAGTATGAGTCGAGCTTGAATTTAATTTAAAGCTCATTCTAGATAGCGAGTAGTTCAAGTAGCTTGTGAACTACTCGAGCTCGAATATCTCGCGAGCTACTCGTTTTATAAGCACATACATAGTATATAATTTATAATTTATACATCATTTTTATACTTTATACCCAACTATAATTTACAATTTATATTAGTTTTAATGTTTTAGATATATGTTTTTTTTCGAGTTTGAGCTCGAGTTCGAGTTCTATCGAGCAGAACTAAACTTCTTTAGCTCGAACCTGAGCTCGAGCTCGAAGTGTAAAACGAGTCGAGCTTGAGTTTCAATATTAAGCTCGAAGGCGAGTTCGAGTCGAGCTTCTGTACGTGCGAGTCGAGCTCGAACACGATGACCAGCCCTAGTGTTAGGCAGCTTAATCCGTCAATTCAATATTTTATTCTATTGATTTAGGACTAATTAATTACCGATTTACCGACACTTGTGAAGGAAGACAACAAGTTTTGTCTCAAGGTATATCTTGTTCGAAATCTTCCTAAACTTTAGATGCACTTATACGTATTTTGTATATTGGAGTTAATTGGTTAATCAAATCAGAAAGAACGAAATGCATGAGATAAATGACACTTCTTTCGGGCCTCAAATGTAAAATTTCACATACAAGACCATTGACACACCAATAATACCAGTTTTCTTGTGATCAAGATCATGGTCAGAAACGCAATATGCCAGTATAACACTGGTGTAGTTGTATACTTGTATGGACTAACGGACATAGGTAGGGGTAAACTCTAGATCTCTGAACAAAAACAGCATACTGTTTCAGATTATATCCAACGGCATTTTTAAAAAGATTACGGCATGATTACACGCTGAGATAAATCTTTTACTAAAGGGTACCACTAGAGCTGAAAATACCATGATAACTTAGATACTAGCTTTGCCAACCCTACTCAATCTCAGCAATTAAATATAGCTTAATTGGCAATTGTTGAATTATATCAGAATATATCACCTTAAGTCAGGAGGATATGATATGCTTTCATACCATAATAATTCAGGTAGGATATGATATGTTTGTAGATCTATTGAGAAAAAAAGAGAGAAAGGAATACGCTTTTAGAAGTTAGATATTGTGAAAGGTTGCTTTCCATAAATAGATGTCATAGTGGCATAAGCGAGTCCTTTGTCAAAGAAAAGAAGAATGGCATGGAAGGTACATACACTTCTGCCTTCTTTTTCACTTGTTTATTGCTCATCTTGCTTTCCAATTTTCTGCAAATGCAAAGTGAGTGCTCCTGTGGTCCTCTCATCCCATGCATTCAAAATGAACAAGAATTCCCCAAATATCTGGCTTTGGCCCATGATCCCCATGATCAGTCAATCACTATAGAGTTTGTACGGAAGTCGATCATTAATCTAGCTAGAGTACAAAAATATATGCTTTAGATGGATATCTGAAATCGGATTCGGATAATTTTTTTAATATCCGTCGGATTCGGATTCGGTATAAATTTTCGGATTCAGACACAGAAATATCCGAATCCAAACCTATCCGTTTGCACCCCTGTGTGTAGACGATTTGAACAAATTATTAACACGCAGTCAGTCGCTTTAATAGTTTGATGTCATGCAAGATGCAACTAACATACATTTACCGAATATCTACAATGATCTGATCTTCACATACTACTATTGTAATTTATATATCCAAAGATATGATCATTGATCACAATTTATGATTACATGTGTGGGCCAATGCTTGAATATTGTTGTGTGAAATCTTGAAGTCTCTGGATCCAACCATCATGCCTTTCTTTCTTCGACTTATTTTTTGTGTCGCTGCCCAGCTATTCTTTCTAGTCGACGGTTCTTCTAAAATGGGAGACAAACCTGAAACAATAGGATCGCGGGAAGGTGAGATCAAGTGTTAAAAAAGTACAATACCGTAGTATATATATGCACTATATATTATGCAGTATGCCAATATAATGCCATCACGGACTCAAATTTTATAAATGGAACAAGCACTAATAGATCAAGCTAATTAATTGCGCATGACACTATACTGAACCACAATTTGACAAGGCTAGAAACATATAGCACACACGCAATCTATTAGCTGAGTTGTGAAGATAACCAAGGTTTATAAATTATGAGTAAAGCTAGTACTCAATATTTGTTTTTCTACGACAAAGTTAGAATAACTAAGAATCAATAACCTATCTTCAATACAAGCAATGTTACGATGTTAGAAATTTTAGTCATGCAGCTATGCGCCTATGGACACTATTTTAAGGCAAACAGAAAATACATAACTTACCAGATATTGAAATCTCCTTCTGCTTCATCATAATTGCCCCACGATCACCATCACCTTCACCATCATTATCATCTCTATCTCTATCAGCAGTGCCATTTGATTCATGTACTTGTTCCTTTCCTTTCTTACAGTACTTAACCTCAGCAGAAGCAAAAAGGCAAGTAGCATTCATTTGCTTACCGATCATGCGTGCCGCGTAGTAAGGAACCTTAACATGTTTCGCCTTCTTGGAAGTGATACAACCATTAACAAACATGATACAATCCATCAAGCTCTCTTTAGCTAACCCCTTCATGTCATATGCTTGTGATCTTCTCCACAAGCTCTTGTTATGAGAATTCACAGGGTTTGAAAGACAGAGAGCTCGTGTTGAATCACTAATGGCTGCTTCTGCATCTTTTAGTAGTAAATAACATTGAGCTCTATTACTGTAAAGAACTAATCTATCCTTTCTCAACTTCAATGGACATAGACTCAAACCTTCTGTATACTTTGAAATAGCTTCTTCAATCTCTCCTGCCCAAAACTTCTCGTTTCCTTGTTGTTTCAACAAATTAACTAATACCCTTCTCTCTCCTACCTCTTCTTCAGAGATAGGTCTCTCTCTTTTTCTCCTCTGCACCTTCAAATCCCATAGCAAGTTTAATGCTCTTTCTACAGATTTGTTGATAATGGGCATTGACTTTTTTGTTTTATAATATAGCAGAAGAACTTTTGTGATGCTTTCTCCTACTTTAGTTCTTCCACCAAGGTTTTGAACTTCAACCAAATCAACGAGAAACAGAACAGAAATCTCCATAACTTTGTACCTAGTATCTGAGTCTTTCAGAAGCAAGAGAAGACAATCAACTCCCATGTATTGCCAATCATCTGAAGATCTAGAGAGATTACATAAAGCCTCGATAACGTGTTTTGATTCTGCAATGCTTTTTCTTCCTGTTTTGTTGTAACAGAGAATTCTAATAAGCCCAAAACCACCAGGTGAACTGTGATTCATCAATCCACCCCACATATCACATAAATCTTCCAAGAACTTTTGGTTGCAAATCAGATTTAACGATTTCCCTTTGGAAGCAAAACTACTTAGAAGATAAATAGACCAGCATTGATTCTGGCTTGCCCATTCCTCTGCTTTTCGATTTTCCATTTCTAATCCACCAACACCTCTACTAAGCAAATCACAATGATACTTCAATCTCTTCTTCTCATCCTTCACTCCCACCAATTCAATGTACACCACATCAAGACAAGTCGCAGCTATTTTCATAACCAACTCGACTACCTCTTCTTCGCGTTCTGCAACCGCATGGAAGGTTGCTTCATAGCTTGCTAGATGACCCAAGGCTCGAACTGCAACTCTTTGCTCGACCCAACTTATCTTTCCCCTTAAAAGTTCCATCAAAGGTATAACTACGCCAGAATTCACGGCTTCTTCGGCGAATTCAACTTTGTTCATGGTATAAGAACCAATGACATGAGCAGCATAATAAGGTATATATATGTTTTGATCCCTAAGAAGCCAATCTCTATCATTGATTCCTCTTGAAATGAGGCTGGCCATGCACTGAAAAATACCAAGAGATGGGAATTCTGGATCGTTTGGCTGCGTCATGGCAATGTTCCAGAGTCCACTCAGTACCAAAACATGTTCTTGATCATCTCTGATTGGCATTTCTTTGAAACATTTGATAATTCCAGCTCTTCTTAACAAAGGGTCTGATTCTTTCATGGTGCAGAAGAAGCAAGAGGGATTGGAACATGTTTCCTCCATGGGCATGTTAGTGTTTCTGTTGTCTGGGTTTTAGAAAGATTTGATGATATCAGGTGATTGAATAGGGTTTTTGTTTGTAATGCATTATAACTTATAAGCCATGATATATAGATGGAAAGTTGGTGGGGGGTGACATAGAGACATAGAGTTAGGCACACCTAGCGGCGCATGAAAAGAAAATATATACTATATTATATAAAAATGCGCCTTTTAAGTGAAGTGAGCAATTTTTGAAGCTGATATGGAATGTACTTTGCGGCATCTGTTTGTTTATGCCAAACAAGAAAAAGAGAGTCTGAGAAGGTCTAGAGAAAAGAGAGCGAGAGTGCTCCAGCTTTTAACTTTTCAGTACTCAAAGCTGATTTTGTGTCCCTCTGAATTTGAACTTGCATTTAGTGAACATGGTTGAAATATATGAGCTTTAAGACAACATAGTACTTGTTTCAACTGTTTCTTTGCAACAAGTTTCTTTTGTCACTTATAACGTGCTGATAAAAGCTAAATTTGCTTTGAGATTCTGGGGGGGGGAGAAATATTTTGAATCCAAGAACTGACCGTGTTACACTCGAGGAATTTTAGATCAAGGACTGATGAGACGTTGTATGTGTATATTGTATGCATCAATAAATTGGGATATAGAAATTGTACGCACTTGAACGGTTCAAAAAACTACAATAGCAGAAACAGCATGTCATGTCCTTATATTTTAAATGTCTTCTGAGAGTGTTGCTGGGGATACATAAATGTTCAAGCTTCTTTCTTACTTTCTTTCTGGGAAGTGCTTTCCATCTTACCAAAACAAGGAAACAAGAGATGGGGTGGTCCTCAGTCCTCACTCCAGCCATAATTTATTCTGAGATGCTAAGAGTACCAAACTTGGTGTTATTGCAAATAGGAAGAGGAGGTGAGTTTATACTTGTTTAGTTGTTCTCCATGAAGGTGTATGTGTCATGACAATATTCAGGTTTTGTATGTAATTTTCAGTGGGATTGAGAGTTGGTTGAAGTAGCTATGATTGTAGTAGTGTTATATGCTAGAAAGCCTAGAATGGTGGCATCCAAAAGTGTAATCTAAAATGAGAACTAAACTAAAATTGTAAAATGCAGCTTATTACTTCGGACAGTTTGGACTTTGGAGTAACCACTGAAATGTGGCATATAGCTTACCAAATGGGCAATGAAAGCCGGACCCTGCCTTGGTCCCCAGAGCTTCCAGACTATCCCAGAATTGCAATTTTGAATAATCTGCTTCAGTGTATGATGTGGGGGTAACTCAAGTAGTGCATGCTTTTGAAGCTCATATGCAAAAACGAATTGGGATGGTCTCAAGAATATGCGGCTACTATATAAAAACATGCAAGTTAGTCTAAATTATAATGTTTACTTTCCAATGTCTTTACTATGATGGTGATGATTATGTTTCTCTATCCAGAAGGTATGAGTTTGCTTTGTTTATAGGTGATTAGGAGTTGTGCCATAGATTATATATGTTTATAAGCACGTGATCTTGGAATAATTGGATATGAGATTTGCTTAAACATAATTTTTTTTTTGAAAAAGTAAGCTGGGGTTAAGGTATACCCCCACCTGATATTATTGCAAAAGGTTAAACCTTACAAGCCAAGCCTCCTTAAGAGTTAGATCATTGAAAGGAGGAGCACAAAGACACTATATCGACAGGCTTCAAACCTAACATATATAAGATAACATATTAGTCATCCTACAATCGAACTTAAGAAAGTAGAAATGATAATCCTATCATGATTTCTTTAACAATCTTAGAATGATCCTTTCTAAGATGAGTCTGCATTATTTTCTCATAGTTGCAAAAGAAACCTTTGTTTAAGTCCCAAAGTATCATCCCAAAACTCTTTGGTGTAGTCTTCAAGATTTCTTCTTCTTGTTTTTATTAGCCATTCTTCATCATCATAGCAAGATTTCTATAAGAACGCCTCTTGGATCCTTTTTGCTTCACAAAGAAGATTTTGATCCTTAGAAGGCGTTGTTGGGGCTCTTGGAATAAAAAACTTCGGTTGGATATGAGATTTGCAAACTAAACATGTCCTTCTAAATTATTGACCTCTGCTCCTCTGCATTAATTAAGTTTCTCTCCTTTCTAAATTATTGAGTAAGCAAATATATTGTCCTTCTACTTGTTTTTGAGACACCATTGTAACATTGTTGACGAGGAAGGTTCAAATGCTCCATCAACATTCTATTTTCTTTCTTCTTGTCTTCTTTCTTAGAAGTGCTTCCCACACATCAACATTCTATTTTCTTTCTTCTTGTCTTCTTTCTTAAAAGTACTTCCCACACGACTGTAAAGCAGAGAAACAGCTACCCAGTAAATGGGGCAGTCCTCAGTCCTCAGTCCTACTATGTACTAATCAAAGTATCAAACACAATTTAATCCAAACACCATATTAATCGTATACCGAAATGAGCCTCAGTTGTAGTGTCCTTCAGATAGCACAGCTACAATAAAATATAAATATTTTAAAAATACAAATCCGATTAATCTACGTGCGTGAGAATTCACTAGCTGACTGTAACGCAAATGCTTATAAACCATGACTACATTGTACATCAATTGCTTCAGTGGGAGAGGAAAAGCAGGAAAAACCTTGGTTCTCTGTCCTATGAAAACACCATGCTGCAGTGGTCCCAAATTTTCCAGCCAATCGATGAACTCACAGTCGAATAATATGCTCCAGAGCTCAAAATATTAAGGATGTTCAACCTGTTCATGATTTGCAGTTTGGGTTGGTCTCAAGAAAATGCGGCTACTATAATTTTAAAACCAGTTATGCTGTCTGTTTTCGAAAACCAGTATTGTCTCTTTTTACAACTTTTCAAGGCATTTAGAATGATGCTGATGATTACGTGTGCGATTGTTTATTTGGTCGACATTGGTAATGGATTACACGTTACTGTCTAATAAGTCCGCGCCTTTGGTATGGAAATTTTCCAAAGCATTTGACCGGGGCACCTGAATCAGCAGAGATTTGAACCAGACTTACGGTGTTTGTTGTGATTTCTCACTTAAGCAAAATCTTTTTAATGCTACGTAGCGTACATATCAATGAACAACTGCCCGACTAACGGACTATGTACAGCTCTCAATGGGCCATGGGGAGTGGTGGAGGAGAGATGAGACAACTAAGGCTTTGTAGGAACTAGGAAATGATATCCATCTTCGTACTTGTCAAGACTCAAGACTAATCTGAATTCAGAAAATGTAATTAAATCTTACTTCGACAGAACATCAGGCCACTTTATTATATGAAGATAACAACCTATCGTTTGTTTTGCTTGATTCATGATGTCCAGTAAAAAGTATGCAAAAGTATGAAAACTAAAGCCAATTCCAAAGTCAATCCTGAATAAGTATGCAGTGGGGTTCTTCACTTCTTCTACGATGATATCCAACATTTTCGCAATATTAATCTAGCACTCTGTTTATGCCGATTCATGATGGCCCCTTTTGCATTATATTACGAAGTCCAGTTAAATTTTTTGCAAAGCATGAAAAACAAAAGCCCTTGCTATACCCACAACTACTATATTAACCGGTTTTGCAACGATATACATTGTAAATCACAGATTCACAGCACACCAGTCAAAGAGTAAACATTTCTCTGAGCACGGCGCAATTAATTATCCTGACACCAATAAAAACAACTGGTCCTTCATTAAATCCAGAAAACCCCACAATATGCTAGATAAACCGATGCCCCAAACAGATTCACATTTCATAGGGTCTACACATTAAGATATAAGCAAGAAGTACAACCTAACAAAGTACTTCTGTGCAAATAAGATGTCCAAAACCTAACAAAGCACCACAGCTAACTTTGAAGTTAGTATGCCCGAAACCCTCATGTACAAGAAACAACTTCAAAATGCACCACGAGTACCCTCACTTGATGAAGTGAGGGTTGAGCAACCTAGCGATCTCGAGAAATCCAACACGTTCTTTGCCTGCAAATACTTTCTTCAGCTTCTCATCACACACAATAATCTTCTTGTTTTCAGGATCCTACAATTGTAAGAAGGTACAATAAAAGCCACATCATCACAGATTTGGAGTGTATGAATCAAGATACTACAAAACCAAGACCCATGTCATGAACTAAACTAAACAAAGTTACAAGAACCAGTAATAAGCAACCAAAAGAATCAAACATTAAGCTTGGAGTATAAATAAAGATGCATACCATAAACAAATACCTAACGAAATTCTGTATTCTGTCCAATAAAAAATATACGAGGGTACTCTATCAGCTTGTGAGTTGTGACCAGTGACACTAAGATTCTACATAGCAAGACGACACTCAAAAATGTGTATCAAGGATAAAATGTGGGCCACCTTTAAAGAGCATTCAAACATAACAACTACACCAATTCAACCCCATTGACATACTTGAAAACATTATCCTAAAGGAAAGAACAAATATCCAAAACACAATCAGTCACCAACAATTCCTTTTTACACAGAAGAGGTAGATTAATTATCCTTCGTACACCAAAATAGCACGCCAATCCAAATAAGCTTGAAAAGGCTAGTGGACAGACCAGATGGCTCATGTCACTGGGTCTCGGGCAATTTGTACTGATCTTTCGTATGATAAATGTTACTAAGTTTCAATTGTCAAATTTGACAATGGAAAAGCTTAAAGAAATGGGTGCTAAAGTTGTTGGTCCTTGCAGAAATTTAATACATCATTACCTTTTCATAATAATTACAAACTTTCCAACAAACATCCATATATGCTATTCAACCCATTTATTTAGCAGCCAAAGTAAATCCATATATGATGTTCAGCCCATTTATTTATCAGCTAAACTGAAAATAGATATGACTAACAATATTTCCCATTCCCAAATAAACTTATAATAACAATGTTTACGAATACTATTACCAACACAGTTAAAGGCATGTTAGGAGATTCAACTCATAAAATGTAAATGAAAAACCCACAGAAAAGTGGGTAAAACAATAAAGGTGTACTTACGGTCATACAATTTCACCAAGTTGCAAATAGGTAGTTTCACTCCCTTGTTCAACTATAATATTTTTTGTCTACTATGTCTGGCTTGCCAACAAAATGTGGCTACTGTTCAAATTAATACCAGGATATTGTAATATCATAAACTCTACCATCAAAACAAAATAGTTGTCCACCTTTTCAACAGATAAACCAACTATAATTCAACCATCCATCTATTCGACAACTAAATTATAAGCTATCTTCATATAATAAAACAAATACCCATTGTAAAACAGCACACAAACCCAAAAAATAGACCATAGCTATATACTCATCACTAGTCCAACAGTGTTTCACATATATCCTGGCCTATTAAATCGTTGAGTACTCACCGATTACGTACTCGCTGCTTAGCCGACCGTGATCACAATTGGGCTCAAAAACTCCCCGAGTACTCGGCCGATTAGGCCCGATTAGCCGAGTAATTGTGTTCACTATTTCAACTAATTCAATGTTAAACATTGAACTCGACATTTCGCCGATTCGACCAACCCTCGATTCTGTAAAGTTTTACACTTTAATCATATTTATTTTAGTTCATTGAGGTTTTTAATTGTTTATTGATTGGTTGGGTTCTTAATTGGCTTTATTATGCTGGTATTTCAAAGTTAAATATAGTTAATAATTATTTGTAAAGAAATATAGTGTTATGAAAAATTGTCCATTAATCCCAATTAATCCCCGACCGATTACACCTACTCACTACTCGCTGATTTAACTGCACAGCATATATCTCATTTATCAACAGACCATTATTCCACATTTGAAAACGGGTCCATCCTTTAAAACAACAAAACAAATCTCATTTATCTATTTCAAAACTCTATAAAATAAAATAAAAATGTAGAGTTACATATAATACAATAATAATACCTGAAGATTGTGTTCCTTGATGTGAACCCAAATCTGCTTAAGAGCTTGGGTTCTAGCAATTTCAGGAACACCAAAAACATCTTGCAATGCAGCTGATATAGGGATTGGCTTAGAAATACCAGACGGTGCAGCCTTCTTCTTAGTTGATTTATCACTACCAGTGGCAGCAGCGGGCTTTTTTGAGGCAGCAGCGGGTTTTTTTGAGGCAGCAGCGGGTTTTGAAGAAGCCGCAAAAGTGCGGACGTGGTTAGTTTTAGGAAGAGAGAAACCAAGGGTCGATGAAGATGACCTAATCAAGGCTTGTGAAACCAACCCAGACAAACGACGGAAAGATGAGTTTGCCATTTGAAATGTTGAGAGAAATGAGCTGTGGGCTAATAGTAGAAGAGAGAGTGACTGATGAGACTGAGGAAGAAAAACCCTAAACCCCCTTTTCGGAAGGAGGGTTTTATAATTAAATTACGGTAACACGTGTCGTGATTGGTAGAGAATCAACGGTTCATATTTCTACTTGGGTGCAGCACCAACGGCTATTCATGGGCTATTTATTATTGGGCTGATGGAGTATTGTATTTTTCTTCAAAGAACGGGCCTGTTGGACAATATTGAGTTTTAATTTTGGTTTTAGTTAGGGTCAGTCTGTAATTATGGATCAAAGACAGTTTTTGTTCAATGATAATTTTGTCCTCGACTTGATTATTTTGGACAAAAGCATACATGTCTCCACTTTGTTTGACCCTTTTTCTCTCTGGCTCCACTATTTTTTGGGAATCATGTTTAATTACAGAGAGAATGGGTGATTCAAATTTTAGCAACCAATTTACATGTAAAAAGGTGTATACATATTTTAATACACATGCATAATGGTGCATAATGATGTGTGCAGGTTGGTATATATATGCATAGTGGTGTTTGTATATGTATCGGACTACTACTCTTAAATTCCAACTTAAAAATATTATCGACGACAACAATATTGAAATCAAGATAAATTACACAATTAATTAACATAAGATTGATTTTGATATAAATTCAAATTAAAGATTTGAATATTAAATTCAACACTAACCTATAATTAAAAGTTCAAATATTGTTTGTGTTTGCCATAAAAAAATAAGTGTTAAATCACTAATCACAACACATAAATCAACTAATTATTTTTTCAATCAACAAAATAACCTATTCATTATTAAAATATTTAAAAAACCTAATATTTTGTTTATGCATCTACTAACCATAAAGTCTTCAACTTTTGATAGTAAAATTGTTGTCAACTTTTTGAAAAAATATCTAAAAACATTTGAAACAACTAAAAATCTAAAACAAGTATATATATATGAATAAAAAAAATTATGTTTTAAATTATTTTGTATGGAGAAGATTTGAAGTTATTTAATGTTAGTCATTTATATATATTTCTATTAAATGTTTGTCATAGAAATAAGGAATTGATATAATGATATGTCATTTTAAATTTCTATTATATATAGAAGGAGAAGATTATTATTGGAAAAAAATAAAACAAAAATAGAAAATTTTGTCCTAGAACCATAAATAAAAATAATTCGTTACTACAACCATAATTATTTTTCAATTTGTTTGTGGGATTAGGCCTTCATTTTTTTATTTTATGGACCTATTTACATTTTCAACATTTTATTCTTTCAAATTATATCCCGGGGTACGAGGCCATCCCTAATAACCTTCCGTGTCCAAATATGAGTATGATCAGGATTTACAGCATTCCCAACAGAAAAGTAAACATATCTAACTAATCTAAGCCATAGTTGTTTAGCATTTGATTATATATATATATAATATGAAAAATCAAATGGTCAAATTCCATAAATCCATAAGACGCTAGATAAACCGGAAGCCCAAAACAGTCAAACAGATACAGGTCTACAGATTGCAAGAAGTAAAACCTAACAAACAAAGTACTTCCTCTCAGTCAAGAAGTAAAACCTAACAAACAAAGTAACGAAAGCACCATTACACATTCCCAAGTTAGTATGACCAAAATCCCTCATGTACAAGAAACAGCTTCAAAATGAACCCCACCAGTAGGCTCTTCACTTGATGAAGTGAGGGTTGAGCAGCCCGGAGATCTCAAGAAAGCCAACACGCTCTTTGCCTGCAAATATTTTCTTCAGCTTCTCGTCACACACGATAATCTTCTTGTTTTCAGGATCCTACAAAATGAAGGCAGGAATAGTGAAACCACAACAGCATAGACATTGGATATATCCTACAAGAAATTATGCTCTACACAACACAAACTGCATCATGAACTAAACCTCAAATTTTACTGAACAAAGTTTCAAGTACCAATTATATGTGTACACACAGAAATCAACTTTCAAGCTTTGAGTATATATAGAGATGCATACCATTTACAAATACGAAATTGGGTTCTGTCTGTCTGTCTGTCTGTACAACAAAATACAAATTGGGGTACTATCAGCTTCTGGCCAGTCATACTAAGATTCTGTAATCAAGGCAACATTCTAAAATGTGCCTTGAGGATAAATCGTGGCCGACTTTACAACAGATACTTGGAAGAATCTTTTCCTTTGCAGAAAAAAAAGAGGATACATTCGCACTACGCCCGCACCAAACACATTGCAGGCGACGGTATTGTCGTGTCTATATATAGAAACCATAATTGTAAGTTTCCTACACTACGTAGCAAACAGATCAGAGTTATGTGGTGTTTTGAAACATTGTGATTTGAGCAAATCATAACACTGACAACATTAATAATTTCAGAAACAGAAAAAACTTGTATTGCAAGAAAATCTAAACAGACCTATCACAAGTCATGCAAAAAGACAATCCATTTGTTGATCATGTATTCCTCGGACACAGACATACAACAGAACACAGTCCGAGAAAAACTCTTTACTGGAGGTAAGAAACAAAACAAGGGATATCATAATTTACGGTTCTGTTGTGTTAGTTTAAAGAAGAAATCCCCAAACACATATACTCCTAGGTTTTAAAAATCACCTAATACACACAAATCAATCACATTGTTAAGAGCTAAATCAATCACATTCTATGAATGGCTAACAATATTACCCAACAATACGTTGAGAAGGTTATGAATACCAACATAGTCAAAACTTTCAACAACCATTAAGACTCTAACATTCATATGATAAAATGAAGAACAACAAAAATGCCCACAGACAATTCGAGGGTAAAAACATTAAAGATCAGTTAATGGTCATTCAATTTCACCAAAATTGCAAATGGGCTTTCCCAAACACATCTACTCCTAAGTTTTAAATCAACTAAAAGGATTTCTACTATGTATCATTCTATGAATGGCAACAAACCACTCAAAAGCAATATTCACTCTACAACTCCATCCATTTGACTAGGGCTGGTTAAATCAACAAAAAGCCCACCCAAGAGGGTAAAACATTAAAGATCAGTTTTCATTCAATTTCACCAAAATTGCAAATGGGCGATTCTCGCCGCTTGTTCAACTAAAAAGGACTACGAATCATTCGCCAACAAACCACTAATAAGAATATTCTCACAACTCCATCCATTTGACTAGGGCTTCTACTAATAGCCGAAGTCGAGCTTGACGTGACTTCGTGCTCAACATGCAGAAGTTGGACTCGAACTCGCCTTCGAGCTTAATATTGAAGCTCGAGCTCGACTCGTCTAGTTCTACTAATAGCTCGAGCTCAACTCGGCTCAACTCGTTTTACACGTCAAGCTCAAGCTCAGGTTCGAGCTAGAGTTCAGTTATGCTCGTTTGAACTTGAACTCGAGCTCAAACTCGAAAAAAATGTATATAAAACATTAAAACTAGTATAAATTATAAATTATAGTTGGGTATAAAGTATAAAATGGCGTATAAATTATAAATTATATACTATGTGTGGGCTTATAAAACGAGTAGCTCGCGAGCTACTCGAACTATTCGCTATCTAGAATGAGCTTTACATTAAGCTCAAACTCGACTCATACTTTTGTGCGGACAAGTTTGAGTCGAGCCTTCGAAGAGCCGAGCTCGAGTTACTCACGAACAGCTCGACCTCTATGACCAGCCCTACATTTGACTACTCAAAGTTCAAAAGTGCAACCTTATCCAAACATTGACTAACTGGTCCAAATGATTTTAGCACCAAGATATCATTTATCAAAAGAACATTCTTTCTTCATCTACGAAGCATTTTAAGAAACCCCTTCATTTTTCAAAAAAATAAATTGCACCCGCTATTCAAAATAACAACTTTATCCATATATTTCAACACCCACAATATTATTTAAAGAAATAAGTAAATAAAACCTTATCCAACTAATACCTGAAGATTGTGTTGTTTGATGTAAGCCCAAATCTGCTTAAGAGCTTGAGTTCTAGGAATTTCAGTAACACCCAGAAGCTCCTGCATTGCAGGCGAAATGGGCCTTGGCTTCGTAATACCCCTCGGTTCACGCTTCCCACTAGTTGAACCAGCAACAGCAGAAGCAGGTTTTGAGGTAGCCGCAAAGGTTGAAAAGCGCACAGTGCGTGCGTTAGTAAAGTGAGTTTTGGGAACAGCGAAATGAAGGGTCGATGAAGATGGGCTAATAAATGTCTGTGGTACAAACCCAGACAAACTACAGAATGAAGAAACCGCCGCCATTGAGAAGTCACGAAATATCAGTACCGAGAAATTAAACACTTGAGGATTTGTGAGAAAACAAAGTGGTGGGAGTAGATGAGAGTGAAGAAGAAAAACCCCAAGCCCTGCTGAAACGATGGAAAGGTTTTTGGTAAGAGAAGTCTCCTTCCTATCTTTTCGTAACACGTGGCAGATCGAACCGTCACGATCGATTGTTTTGGGGATCAACGGTGGATATCTAATTGTTGGAATGGATATTTGTAATGGGCTTTCCACTTGGGTTCACGGGTCCGTTAAACAATGTTTGGGCTTAGATTCATGGGTTATTCTTTTTTAGGACTCACGTTTATTTTTCTTTCAAAATTTCCTGTGGTTTTTTTTCATGGGCTTGAACAAAGAACAGGCCCATTGGACAGAATTGGAGATTAATTTAGCTTCTAGTTTGGGTCGGCAGATAATTATGGCTTAAGGATAAATCGGGTTGACCATTGCTGAAAAACGATAGTACCCTCATTTAAGTTTTTATCAGTTAAATCAAAATCTCACGTGACTTTTTAATTTTGTTTTTGACCTTCATCACATTCACATTTTATGTTATGACTAACAAGATAAATTTTATTTATTTCATGTTGTACACATGTATACTCGTATGTGCATGTGTGGTAGTAGTGTTTGTATGTTTGCTGCACACATGTATAATGGTGTGTTTATGTGTGGTAGTAGCGTTTGTATGTTTGTTACACACATGCATAATAATGTATTCATATGTGGTATACACATGCATAGTAGTGTTTTCAACACTTGTTATCTTGGCGTGTATGCACATATATATATAGTGTTTGCATGTGTGTAACACACGATAATAAAAAATTGCGTGTGTGATATACACATGTATAATAGTGTGTGCATGTTGATATACACGCATGCAATGCATATATATCATACATGCATAGTGGTGTTCGCATGTTTGTTTTACACATGCATACTAGTGTGTTCATGTGTGGTAGTAGTGTTTACATGTGTGTTATGTACATGTATACATTATACACATGTATATAATGATGTTTGCGTGTGTGTTATCTGGCATAATAATAGTGTGTGCATGTTGATATATCACATATATAGACGCGTGCATATCACACATGCATAGTGATGTTTGTATGTTTATTGGACACATACATCCCGGTGTGTGCATGTGTGGTAGTAGCATTTGCATGTGTTGTTGCACAAATGTATAATGGTGTGTGCATGTGTGGTATACACATACATAGTAGTGTTTACATATGTGTTATGCACATGTATAATGATGTTTGCATGTGTGTTAAAATTGTGTGTGTGTATGTTGGTATACACATGCAGTGTATATTATATATACATAGTAGTGGTTACATGTATATTATAGAAGGTCATAATTGGTATTAATAAAAAAATAATTTGCTGGCGTCAACTTTCGAAAATAGTCTTACAGCAAAATTATTAACGATAGATGCTTATGTCAGTCTATTTTTGTCCTAAAACCGTAATTATTGGTCAATTTATGCATTTGGTTCTAAATCTATGATTTCACAAACACATAGACTTATTTTTGAACAATCCACCTATGTACATGGTAATGTGGTATTCATTTAGGAATGCTCTTAGACTTTTCGTTAAAAAAATATTAGTCGTGTTTTGTTGTTATATATATATATATATGCCCGATCTTAGAAATACATACTTATTTTAAAGTTAAATTAAGTACGTAAGTAAAACATCACTTAGAAAATGAATTAAACTCTAATGTTTTGTGGGTATTAACTACATACCATAAAGATCATCTCCACAAAATTTGAACTCATTTGGAAACTTCTAACCTAACTAAAAATTGTTGTCATATTTAAAAATAAATTTAACGGTCCATAAAATAGTATTTTTGTAATCATCTTTTGTCTAAATTAGATATTTCCAAATGAGTCGAAATTTTGTAAAGACGATGCTGATAATGAGTAGATGATATCCACAAAAAATTAGATTTGAATTAATTTTCTAGGTGAGATTTTACTTACGTCATATAAAATAAATATGGATATATATTTATATTTTTGTACCGTGTCAATTGTTTATAGATGCCTGAATTCATAGGAGAAGTTTGCAACTCATCATATCTTACTATTATATGATGAGTTGCAACTTCTATATCGTATCGCAATAAACAAAATTGATAACGATCAAAATATAAACACATATAATTGCTTGTTATTTACAATCTTAAGTAGGGGTGTTCATGGGTCGGTTCTTATCGGTTTCGGTTACGGGTCTATTTTTAGCGGTTCCTATCGGGGTTCGGTTCTTTTTAGCGGGTTTTTCTTATATTTTGAAAACCCGGACCCATACCCATTAATTAAGTCGGTTCCGATTCCGGTTTCGATTCTTTATCGGGTTATGCATTTTTATTGTCAAAATTATTATTTTTAGTTATATAACCGATATAAAAGTTGGTTTACTCTAACACTTGTCATCGATATTTTTGGCCTCTCATAAAAAGTAATGGTCCTAAATTCAATAATAATATTTGAAAGTTATCTAAAAATTTTAAATACATTATCATACATTATATGTATGTGTATATTTTAAATCGAACATATGTATATTATACTATACGTAATGCGTCATATATAGAATAAATACCACATGTACCACAATTGTTAGTTAGCATTGCACGTATTCGTTATCTAATATATATACATGTAATATATCAAGCACGTACACGTTCATGTATTAGTTAATATAGACAGTGCATAAGTTAATTCATAGTATCGACTATCACGTATGAGGCGTGAACACGTAAATATTATTATTAATATTTATAATACACATATTTAATGTAATATTATAAAAGATGCATTTAATAACACACATTCACTATTATGCTAAATGTTATATATATTTAGTATAATTTTACACCTAACAAATATAGACTATATATAATAATAATGTTTGGGTTTGTTTTTATTTAGTGTAATATAATACTAAATTCTATATATCAAAATCAAACTAATCGGTTCCGGTTTCGGTTTGAGTACCTATCGGTTTTTTACTATTCGGTTCTAACGGGTTCGGTTTTTTATCAGGTCGGTTCTTGAAGACCCACTTTAAATGGGTATAATATTTTAGGACCTAGACCCACTATAAATGGTTCCGGTTTCGGTTCGGGTTCGGGTAATTGGGTACCCATGCACACCCCTAATCTTAAGTCATTTTTTGAACCGGTATAAAGAGCGTTATTTTATTTTTATTTATTATTATTTTTTCGATAATAACCCCGCTCATATTCAAAGTTTGCTAAAGGTGTTATAGAGTCATAGACCCAAACAGGAGGAGGTCGAATGCCTACATATTTTTGGGCCCATTTACATAACTCATGGCTTTACCATTGTCCTTTCTCTTAATCCAGCGAAACAGTAAGTTAGAGTCCAAAACAACATTATTAAAAGAAGCAGCATTTCTGATGATTGACTCCTGAAATTGCAATCCCGCTCCAGCTCATTTACTTCTAACAGTTCTAAGTATCTCCATAAGGTAACTTGTTATCTCCCCATACTTCGTTTATGTGTCAATGTAATCGGCCAACTGGCCAAGGCACTAACGATAAAAATCACAAGATTACCTCATAATTGACAATTCATTAGATTTCAAAACTTCGCTTAAAAGGGCCGTTAAATTGTTCACATGTAAGATGGGCTTTTCAGGGCCTACCACACTGATGGAGCCCACAACTTTTTAAAGACAAAATTAAGCCGCATAAGATATGTTGTTCTGGACCGGATGTCCATAGCCATCTGCCTCTTTCCAAAATGAGCTGTATTAAGGCTCTGAGTAGTTCCTTGTCTCTGATCCATTAATTGGTGAAAGAATAAAATAAGTATTCGATCAGCAGCTGATATCGGTTTGTGTGGCTCAAAACATCGAATCATTAGAAAAAACAAGCCAACGGGCAGATTGTTAAAACATAACTTCACAAAACCATGTGGAAATGTGACCGTTAAACGAACTACTCCACCTACCAGTATATGACCCAATATTCCTCGCTAACCAATGACCCAGAACAGACCCATCACCTTCCAATATACGCATTGCAGAAAATGTTAATATCTATATTCTATACTACTAGTAACTAGATTATCGAAAAAAAAAAATACTACTAGTAAGTAGTAACTAATACCTGTTTGGATAATGCCACATTTAACATGCAATTTGGTGGAGTAAACGTTTCATATTGCAAGTCTACTATACAATTAAAACAAAATAATTCACTGTTACAAGTAAGTGTACGTGCAAGCTTTGTATTTGGCTGAAAAAGAAATCTGTGTATTCGGCGTATACTCATGTAATTAAACCAAGGCCCAAAATATCGATATCGATGAATATATCGGTGTACTCAAAAACCGATATATATTGGATATATCGGATATTTCGGATATATACATTTTTTTGATAACCAGTCCAAACTATTTAAAATATCGGAAATATCAGAAATATAATATCAAAAATATCGGATATATATATCGAAAATATCGGATTTATATTTTAAAATGGTAAAAAAGTCAACCGATATATATCGATTATATCGGAAATATCGATTATATCGGCGATATAAAGTTTCATATCGGAAATTCCGATATATATCGGAAAAAAAGAGTTTTATATTCGGTGGATATATGTCGGAAATATCGATGTCGGTGTACCAAAATACTGATATATATCGGCGATATATCGGATATATCGGCGATATTTTGGTCCATGAATTAAACAAGAACATGTTTTCAGTGCGCGAGATGTATGGTGTGCAGATAATGTGGGTCTTTAGATCAGTACTTTTACTATGCAATACACACGTACTCTTTGGTATGAGTGGCCCAGATTTGATAGCATACCATACGACCTGCACACCATAGATTTAGCCATTAAACAATATAGTTAAAAAATTCAGCGTAATGTAAAAAAATTTGGCTAATTTAACAGCAAAATCGTTTCTCACAAAATTAGCCTCCCTAAAAATTACGACATAGTTCATGAGTAAAGAAAAAACATGAAAAAGACTTTTTTACAAGGCACGTATCTCACAGGGACCATGTAGCCACATGGCCCATATGTCGGTGCCTGCTTAAACCCTAACTTAAAACTGTTAGCCAAATAATACCCAAATTACTACAATTTTTCTTACGTGGACAATCCTCATTAGTGCATTAGGATTAACAAAAAAATTACATCCAGAAAAAATGATCATACAGTTCATACTGGCTAAAATAACATCTGGCGTCGGACTGTACAGTGGCCCATACCCATGGTCCAACCGATTGCTGACAGACTGTTGTGAGTCGCCACATAGCTCATACTGTTTTGGTTGTTAGTGAGGGTGGGGTCCCAACCGAACCACCGTCTCTAAAAGCCCATTTCATTTTAGAAAGAGAAACTAACAAAAAAAAAAGAGACTTCATCAAACTCCTCTATTTAACCTCTTCTTCCCATTTCTCTATTCTTCACTCACCACTTCTACTTGTGCGCATTTTAAGGTGAGTGTGCGCACGATAAGACTAAAGCATCAAAAAACCAAATTTTAGTATGGATCGAAGTATGATATGTGGACTTCTCTTCATCTGCATTACCATAGCTAGTGTCGGTGGTCAATCTCCAGCAGCATCACCAACAGCAACACCAACAACACCAACAGCAACAACACCTACCGCGTCGCCACCTGTTGCTACAGCAACCCCACCAACGAAACCTACAACTCCAGCTCCAGTTTCAACACCCACAGCATCACCACCAGTAGCTGTCTCAACTCCACCACCAGTAGCAGTCTCAACTCCACCACAAGTAGCAGTAGCACCAACTACCCCACCCCCAGTTTCAACTCCACCACCTGTTGCAAGACCACCACCAGCACCAGTTCCAGTTTCTTCACCACCCCCAGCACCAGTTCCAGTTTCTTCACCACCCCCGGCACCAGTTCCAGTTTCTTCTCCCCCACCAGCAGTGGTACCAGTCTCATCTCCCCCACCAGCAGCGGTACCAGTTTCTTCACCACCAGTTGCTGCTGATGTTCCTGCTCCAGCTCCAAGCAAGAAGAAGACCAAGACCAAGAAGAAAGGTGGGGCTCCTGCTCCATCACCCGCTACTGCTAGTCCTCCTGCTCCTGGAGCAGGAGCTCCTGGTCCTTCTGGAGATAGTCTATCTCCTAGTCCTACAACCGCTGCTGATCAGGTATTCCCAGATCTAACATTTTTCCCTACTCATTTACATTGGATCTACGCATATAAACACCAGATCTGAAGAAATATGACTTTTTTTTCATGCATTAATGTTTCGTTCACTTGCCTAAGTGTATATTATTACGCACATTATAGACTAGATTAAGATGAAAATGTCTACCTGTGTTTACGATTTACGACACAATGCATTTTTTCCGGGCACAATGTCGTAACATTGAAAGATTTTAGATCTGGTAAATTTAGATGTAACGTAGCAATGTAGCATAGACATCAATTGGTCGGAAAACCTGAAATTTTTATGTGCATTTCACGCATATATCATCACATTATAAAAGTGGAAAGTATTAGTAATGGTTTGAAATTTCAAAATTTCGGTAGAACAGTACAACATTAGATAAGGCTCGTGCATCTATGTTCCCCCACCACACACACTATCCGCTGACATTGTTGGTTTGGTTTCCATGAATTTATTTAGTATTGTCATTAGTGATAAATATAAAATATGAATGCTCACGTGTATTTATTGGTTGTGGCAGAGTGGAGTGGAGAAGCTATGGAGCATGAAGAAGATGATTGGAAGCATTGTGGTTGGATGGTCACTCTTGAGCTTGCTTATCTAAGAATTCAGACAGCACCATTATTTCTATTGATCTCTTTCTGTTTACTCTTCATTTTGTTTAATTAAATTCACTTTGTTATAGAGACTGTTTTGTTTGTTTAATTTTTACTTGGCTGTCTTAGCCCTCACTAGTCTACTTGATGTATGGAGTATCTACGTTCTACCACACATTCACTTTGGATTCTTTGGTCATTGAGATTTGTACTTAACTGCATTTTCTTCTTTGGAAATTTGGACCCTTCTATTTTATAACTTTTACCAAACCTTTATTTTTAGAAGAAATTCCCTAATATAATATTGACTTCAAACATGTAGTTGTGCAATCATCAACACATTTCTTTGTTTTTATTAGGCGACAAACTGTGTTAGATCTTAATGGTCACATTAAATACTAAATGTGATGGTACAATGTCAGATAAGGACTCTGTAACTGGGCGGGCAGTGGGGATTGGGCAAGACTTTGAACGGTCGGTAGGTGTTTTCTTTTCAGGTCTTCTGAGATTTGATTCTAATGTGTAGGCTCTAGTGCATAGTATTATTGCTTGCCAGTTGTATTATTGTTTGGTTCTCTCTTTACAACTAAGAGAGCCCCACATTGCTTTCCCTTTACCCCATCCAGTAATCATCTATAGTAGTTGTGTGTGTTTAAATGGAAATAAATCATGGAACATAATTGGAATACGGTTTTGCGTTTAGTTCTATATGGTTCCACTCGGAGGACATGTGTTTTGGATTTTCGGTTATGTATATTTGATGTCTAGGATCTATGGAATCTAGTGGATGCCAGTTTTGGGTTTAGTTTTCAATGGTCACGTATCCAATAATGCACCTAATGTTTGTATGATATATGCCAAAACTGAAGTGATGGCAAAATATCTAACTTGATCAAATATGCTGTGTGTTTTTTTAAAGTAGCACTTTCTCCACTCTTCTCAAATATACCAATTCGGTAACAATAGTTGACATCCCCAGTGACAGAGATGCGTGCTGGAATCAACTAACTCATAGTGTCATGTAAGCAGCGCAACTGCGCAAGTGAAGTAGCGTGTCATCAAATTTTTCTAAAACTAGGTGCCACATCATTGTGTTGGTACTTATACCACCTAAGGTATATTTAGTGCCGCTAGTCATTCAATACAAGATTTAATTTTGAAGTACTAAAGCAATAGAAGGCACAAATTCTGCTGTCTGTCCATCTCTTTAATTATAGAAGTTGTTACATAAGTCCTCAAATTTAGACAAGTTTATCACACCAGCCAAATTTAAACTCTGTCCATCTCTTAAATTATAGAAGTTGTTACGTAAGTCTTCAAATTTAGACAAGTTTATCACACCAGCCAAATTTATAATTCATACCGGACAATCCCATTTGTAAACATTTTTTTGTGGTTGCAGTCAGTGTTTAGAAAACCGAACCAGAATGGTGGTTGAACCGGGGTCCAATCGAAACCGGTAGATTTTTAGTTCGGGTCAATTAAAATTTAAGTTTTTCGTTTGACTCTCAGTCTAAACTTAAACCGTGGTTGAACTGGAAAACCAGTTCATCTATAAACCGGATCACCCTTATTATAATTTTTTGGGTTTATTAGTGAAAACCCCCCATTTTATGACATGCTTTTGTGTTTACCCCCCAAATTTTGAATCATCACAAAAGTCCCCCCACTCCGTCCTGGCCCCGTTCAGAAATCATCCATATTTGCTCTATTGGCTAAAATGCCCTTGGGGGTAAACACAAATGTATGTCACCAAATGATCATATCCCAAATGAAATTTCAAAATCTTTTAACATCAAAATTCCGATAATTGAGTCGACTCATCATCTTCTCCAATTAACTCTGATTCTGCTCTAAAACACAAAAAAGTAAGCCCTTGCCAAATAAAAAATGAACAAGGTGCCCCTGGTTTGGTTTTTTTTGAAGATATGGTGAGGAGTTCGCCTTTGGAAAATGAAGTCGACACATATTCTCCAAATGGAAATTCTGAGAGGAGCAATGATGATTCAGCTGAGCAAGATTTCGCCAATTCAATGATGACACTGCTGCTTCCACAAGCACTTCCTCTACTCAAGAAGACATCTGGTAGAAAAAGAAAAAAGGTCCGCACTTCTGAAAGTTCATTCAGTAATGGAGACGTTCGTTTGAATTTGGCGACAACAAAGTCTTCTGAAGAAAGCCACGGAATGCACACTTACAACAAGTTATCCTCAGGTACATATATGCAGTTTCTTCTGCTCTTGAATTCTATTCTATTGTTCGATTTCAATTTGAGGAATTGATTATATCTTTTGTCTTATGTTACAAAATTATACAGGAGAACCTAAAACTGGCACTTGTGCTGAGGGATCTCTTAAGGACAGGGAGGGACAGCCACGTTGTTTAAGTACAGCTCCGTGTTTTGAAAGTGAAAACTTGGAGAATATTAAGTCTGTTGTCCCAGACAGTTTGGAAGATACTAGTTATCAAACACCATCTGGTTCCGATTACAACCTGAAGAAGGATACCATTCTCAGATCTAAGTGGAGTACATGGTCAAATGTAAGTGGAGTACATGGTCAAATGAGTTCAAACTGTTTAAGGAATTGATCATGGTAGTTATTTTGGTTTGGTTAGTGTTGGGTTTGACTTTGAACAAGACTATGTGCTCTATATGACTCATTTTGATTGTTTGTGAAGATGAAGAAGAGAAGGAGAGGAGTGGAGGAGTTTGAAGAGGACCTTTTACTTTGCTGACAAGTGTGGGAACAAAACCCCTAAACAGTTAGACTAGGTACAATTAAGCTTATCCAGCCACCTCGATCTCTCACCTCTTGCTTAGGATGTCCATGATCAGTAGCAAGAACTACTTGTAGTCAACAATTCAACAATTTTTCTTATCTCTGTCCTATTCTACTATACTTTCACCATTCCAATCATTTTAATTGAGTACTTTTTTGATGACCTACGCTTTGGAATCACTATTGGAAAACTGAGTGATTGTGCTGGTGCTGCTGGTTTTTGGGTTTTAATTGGAGAAGATGATGAGTCGACTCAATTATCGGAATTTTGATGTTAAAAGATTTTGAAATTTCATTTGGGATATGATCATTTGGTGACATACATTTGTGTTTACCCCCAAGGGCATTTTAGCCAATAGAGCAAATATGGATGATTTCTGAACGGGGCCAGGACGGAGTGGGGGGACTTTTGTGATGATTCAAAATTTGGGGGGTAAACACAAAAGCATGTCATAAAATGGGGGGTTTTCACTAATAAACCCTAATTTTTTCACCCTTATTACATTTTTTTTTTTTTTTTTTGAAAAATTGATACTGTGGGGAGTTGAACCTAGCACCTAAAAAAAATAGTCCAAACTCGAAACCAATATGCTTCTATGCGTTTTTTGTATAAAAAAATTCATTTTAATATATAATACCAATTAATATTGAATTAAAATATATATTTATTCATTTTATTATTGTAATTATTAAAATTTCTGCTAAATAAACATCAATTGATCCGACCGAGTCGAATAATGGTTGAACCATTTTATCAAAAAATCAATTCAATCACCGGTTCGGTTTTCAAAACATTGGTTGCAGCCTTGCAGGTGCTATACTTCATTTAGATGCCCATATAGCACTCTCATTTTCACGGGCTAGTGCTGTTGTCCCGTAGCTTTCACTTGATTGTTTATGTACTAGAAAGTTAATTAGCAATGCACGTAGCAATATAGAAATGCCAGCAAAAGGAGCAAGAATAAGGAGAAATATCAAAAAGTGATTTATTTATTTTTTATTTATTTTTTATTTTTTATTTTTTTTTTCCACTACAACGCACACACATATATATTATAGAATTAAAGGGATACACTGAAAGTTTGTACAATATTTTGGTAGAGTACTCATGTCAGACGAGCTATAAGCCCATTTAACTAGATCATGAGCCCCACCATTAAAACATCTTTTAACCATCTAAAATATGAAAAATTAAATTTACTAGCAATACTGATAATTACTTTAGTAATGCTTTGTAAAGACCAAACAGTACTAGACTCCTGGGAACTCAAACTATTGATGACATTGATGTTGTCACCTTCAAAAAGAAAATTTTCTCCTCCTAAGTGTTTTGCCAATTGCACTGCTATCTCGGCTATAAAAAAATTCACTCTCCTCCACTGACCTTGATGTGAATCTCCTCACTGCAGTAGCAATTAAAACTCCTTCATTCCAAGTCATAGTAGCAGCGACTCCTGATAGAGATCTCTTATTAAAAGCACCATCAAACCTAAAATTTACAGAATCAGGCATGTGAAAGAGGTTGATTGTGGATATATTACTCGTATTACTTGTTGATGTAGAAGCATGTGTGCTTTGGTTAGTGTTTACATTCCTAATTGTAGTAGGGTTTAGATTCTTCCTGTCAAAAGCTTTGAGTCTTCTCATTGAATCATTATAGTTGTTAGTATAGATCCCCTATCAACTGCTCTTTTGTCAAACTCTTCCAGATTCCTATTATCCCATATAGTTTGCATTAGGGTGCATGCATACACACCCAAGTTTGCTATGTTAGGGACCTTGCTTTCACACCATTCTATAATCTCATCCATCCATATTCTAATGGACTATCATTTATTAACCTTTGTTCTTAAACCAAGAGGTGAAGCAAACCACAAAGCTTTTGCCCAATCACATTCAAAATAGATGTGTTCCACAATTTATTTATTCCTGAAGCAAAAACCACACATGGTATCATTGTTCTTTATCCTTTTATGTATCGTTTATCCAGTTGGCAGTATGTCCATATATAATTTCCACATGAACATTTGTTCTCTAGCTGCCACCTTAGCTATCCAAATTCTTCTGATAGTTTTTGTTTGAAAAGTAGAGTCACAGTCCTCCTAATCCTTCGCTTTAAGCATATGAAAAGCTGATTTGACCGAGAATTTTCCTTTAGTATCAGGCCACCAGGTTAACTCATCCTCCCCTCCATCCTGTGGTCTGATGTGTATTCTTTTGATAAGCACTGCTATTATAGGATCAAAAACTTCAATAATAAGCTGATCATTCCATGTTGATCCTTCCTAATTCATGAGATTTTTCACTTTCCAATATTTCTGGATCCCCATTGGTGGGTGCAAATCCTTTATCAGTATAGGATGATCATGGAACATAAGTCAAAGATTATTGAAAACAGAAGTATGAGCACTATCCCCAATGGCCCAGATAGACCATTTATGCACAAGATCAAAACTTTTATTAACCCCTATTCAGAAGTAAGAGGCATTAGATGGCAATTTTTGTTCTGTCCCTATACCCTTTTTTTCCATAAGCAGTATGAAAAGTTTTAAACCATATGAAATTATTATCTTTTAAAGCTCTCCAGCTCTGTTTGGCCAGCAGAGCTTTGTTCATATCAGAAAATTTCCTAAATCCTAGTCCTCCAAGGGACTTAGGCTTGTAGAGTTTAGCCCACTTAATAGTATGAATACTCTTGGATTCATCATGTCTATGTCACCAGAACTTTCTACACACTTTATCTATATTTTCACATACAGATAAAGGGAGGGAATATGATGTCATGGCATAAAGGGTTAGCTACAGCTTGAATCAAAACTGTTCTTCCAGCTTGAGATAACAGCCTGGCTCTCCAATTTTTTATTTTATTATGTACAATATCCACCAAGTAATCAAAATCAACCTTCTTATTGTCAATGAAAATAGGAACTCCTAGGTACTTATCTTTATTTGAAAATTATCTTATATTCCAGTATTTTCTCAAAAGTTCCCTATGTTTAACATGTACATTTCTACTAAAATAGATACTAGATTTATCAAAATTGATTTTTTGGTCATAGGCCAAACAGTAACTATGCAGAATATCTTTAAGAACGCCTGCTTCACTTAAAGACTGAAATGCAACCTTTAGCATTACTTAAAAAAAATTGGAAAACCTTTGGCACGTAGAAGAATTATAAGTGTTGAATTTTCTAGTATAACCAAGGAATTAAATTTTGTTTTCGGTCATAGACCCAATGACCACATAAAACAAAAATATATAAATTTTAGCGAAAAGTAAAAAGAAAAATTGCGAATACATTAGCAAAAATTAGAAATATGGTAGCAACTATACTTTTAAATTTAAATGTTCATATACCAAAAATGACCAAAATAAACAACTCTCTATTTCAAAATTAATAATCCTCTCAAATAGACATATATATCTCACTAATTAAATGTCTCCCATCTCACTAATCAAAATGGTGAGAGAAGAAAAAGCTTATCTAGGTGAAATTAGATGAGTCTCTTAAATCTTTGGATGACTCAATTAAATATTTGAAAAAAAATTAGATCATTAATGATTAGTAATTTAGTAAATAAAAATACAAAATAGACAAAATTAGCCTATATTTTAAATATTTATTGTATTTGGTACAATTTCAAAAAATTTGTGAAAAACTGCAAGTGAACAAAATGGACGACAATCGATAAAGTATCAAAATTTTTGTGAAAAGTGACATCATTACTTCGAAAACTTGCAAATAGAAAGTGTAGGGTTCCAAATGTTTCTATACCCAATTACCCACCGAAAATGAAAATTTTCGCAAATTTTTTGGAAATTTTGTTCCTTGGGTATATAACTTGTATATAAACTTCGAAAGATAGATTCGAGTAAGGTGTCTTGAAAGAACGAGGACGTAACTCTCTCCGATTTTCAAACAGCCCAAAGTTACTCTCAAAGGCAAACGAGAGATATTTGAAATAGCATATTTCACAAAATTCTGATTTCACACTCATCTACCGCGCAAGACAGAGACAAGATGCCAACACACTGAGATGGTTTAATAGAAGGGTTAGTTAGTGTTACCCTTCTACTAGATGAGTCAATTAGGATTCTCTCCTCCCCCACTAGATGGGCAATTAGAGTTTTCCTCAAAATACACACACAAAAAAGTCTTTTTTCAAGTGGATAGAAAATCGCTCATCTAGTCTAGTAGGGTAATACTAGTTAACCCTTAATTGAAAGAGCAGTTGTCTAAATATGAAATAAATGCGCCTAAAATCAGAAGTGCGCCGAAAATCTTGACATGAAGGTCTATTGCCCCACTTGGCCTCGTTAATAGATCGAACTTGCTGTCACAATAGTGACAATTAGTGTGCAGACCTCCGCATAATTATCTAGGTCGCAGATCATCCTCTAGAAATGATGTCTTAATCAAAAAAACAAAGAGAATTGCTAACGTTTCGGGAAGGACCATTCTTCGTGACAAACTAAATTGACCATGTACCTATTATTTGTCTTTCTTATCATGCCAAAATTACCTATGTAAAATTAGTTTTTTCTCAAAAAAAAAACAGTTCCCTTCTCTTTCCTCAAGAACCAAATCACCTTTTTTTCAACCCATTTTCCTAAATTTGAAAATAACAACCTCTCAACACATGTTTTCAAATAAATTATGGTATCATTTAGATTGGAGTAGTGTTACACGGACCTATTTTTTAGACCTACTATTGCAACTTACTATTTGGATAACGTTGGTTTGCATTGCAATACACACAAACACGTATCTCTATGTAAATCAATAATTAGGACTTTTGACACATCAATTGGTTCAAATAGTAGGTCAAATAAGTGGGTCAGTGTAACATTACTGTTTAGATTGGCTTCTTACATTAGACAACTCCCAACAACTCAATTCAATGAATAATTGCTATTACAAGAAATTAGTCCCAAATAGGTATGATTCTTCATACCCCAAATAGGTATGGACAATGAGTGCTCATATAAACAGTGATTGTTCATACTCATGTTAAAATATGAACAATGACCCCAAATTGTTCATACCCTAAATAGGTATGATTGAGATATGCCCCCCCCCCCTAAAAAAAAAATAGATATGAACAATTACTGTTCGTATCATACTAACAATGATTGTTCATATTTCTTACTGCTCACACATTATGTTGAGATATAAATAGTGATTGTTCATATCCTAAATAGGTGACTATTCATACTCAGCAAGTCGTTTCGGTTGGGTTGGACCGTTTATTATTTCACGCCAGGGGCATACTTGACTTTCATCTATTCGAACCGTTTTTCGCTTTAAAAATATATTTGACATTTCATTTACCCCGCAGTCCTGGTGAGTGATTAAAAAAAAAATAGTTATGAGAATTATTTTTTCCCCGATTGTCCCTAGAGAGTCACTCCTCTGTTGGTATTAACCTATAATTTGAATTGATGACTTTCTCTAATCAATTTTGGTTTTCTTACACTTTGAACGTCCAACATGAAAATTTCTAAACTTTAGATCTTTTGAGTTTGGCATTAGATTTTTATTCCCCAAATTGTTCAATTCTCGATTTTGATTTTGATTTATTTATTCATGCGGGTAAAAAGAACAGGACGCTAACAATTCTTCAAAAAAATAAAAACAAGTTAATTGCCATCAATACGCAGGAAGTTGGTGAGACTACAGGAATAGAAAATTATTATGCAAAGTTGGCCAAAAGAAGCACTGAACATAGGGACATATTGGCACATGGTGTTGGCTGAAATTGAATATGAACTTGGTCGACCGTAATGATTTAGGTTCCTTTTATTTCTTTTTTGATAAATAGCCAAACTAATACATCGGCTGTATTATTGTATTGTTGCCCAGTGGAATCGCTGTGAAAGATTCATACCCAGGTCACCACCAGGTGCTCATCGACTCCCCGTGAGCTGCTTAATCGATGAAGGTATTCACTGGAGAGAAAATTAATCTCTTGTAAGTTGATATTCTCCCGCTCTTGTCTCCACCCAAACAAAGGGAAGTTAGCCAAACGCCCATATACCCCAGATTGATGGTTTCAGAAATTTCAAAGACATAATTTGATTAGTAATTTAGTGTTACCAGTCCATACAAAATAAAAGTAAGGGACCAGCCACTCCGACATTCAGTTTTTCTAATAATATGAATTCAAACCAAAGTAATATGAGAGATTAGATAAAAGGAAATTTTCATTTAACTTGTGTCCCGCCAACCAAATAAATTAGCGACTCAACCAGATAAACTAATGAGCCCAAATTTATCAATAACTCTATAGTCAAAACTGTATCACCCTCAAGAGTAATCTATCGAACTCGTACCAGATGAACTCAAATGCGCAATTGTCAAGACTCAGGATTTGGTTCAGTAAATACAGGGAACCCCTATGCATACACAGAAATGCCCACTACAACATAAACCAATAATGGAACAAACTTACCAGATCAGGAGATCACGTATAGCGGTTTCACACTTTCATCTGCTCATCGTTAGGTTCCCATCTCAACCACTCAAAGCTGGGACGTAAGATTCCAGCATCAGTTGTGCTGGAGAAGGCGATTTGATCTCCACAATCAAGTAAGTGAACTTCCACTGCTTGTCCGCCTTGTCCTTGAACATCTCTGTAAAAACCTTACCAGCTCCATGAGGTCCACGTATATAGAAATTAACCTGCATACACAAAATGAGTTGGTGAGCTATATTTAGGGAGATGAACCTTCAAAATCAAAGTTATAAGAAACTGTGTCTCGTAAGAGGTTTACCTCAACTCGCTCAACACCGTCTTCGTCAGTCCATTTCCTGTTCGGAATCCTTTGGCGAGCAGCTCGGTTTCTGCTTTCCTGACCATAGCCCGTAATAGGAGATCCAATTCTCGCTCGAACCTGATAAGAGATAAGAAAAGGAAATCATCATAAATAAAGAGCGAAACTTTTCCGTTACGGAAGGAGTTAGCGGCACGTATAAAACTGGTGACACAGAGCATTATAACGGATTATTTTGTGATTCAGCACATTACAACATTTATAACTCTTTTCCATTACGGGAGTTAGAGGTAAGTATAAAATTGGTGACACAGCATTATAACAGATTATTTAGTGATTTAGCACATTACAATATTTTATAATACATATCTAAACAAAAAGAGGACACTGGCGGTACTATTTTAGCACTTCATTATTATCCAGCTGAGCCTGAATTCGGGAAATGTTAAACAGAATAAAAGTTGAGCTTTGACTGCATGCAAATGTGGTAGAGTCTACACTACACCTTTACACCCTTTATGGCACGTTGAATTAAATCAAACTCAAGAAACCCATCGGAGAGATAAGAAATTTCACTCTGCCACAAGTACTCAGCAGATGAAAAATCAGTTCAAAGCACCATTGTGAGAAAACAAATAAAATTTAATGCGATAAAATAAGGCTGAAAAAAAAGTCAATCCCCCCACCCCCAACCGTTTAGAACTATCCATGTTAGGTTCAAGGAATTCTCACTATAAAGCAACTCCTACTATAAACGAAAGGCCTTTCAACCAACCTGACCGTCGTCTTGTACCCTTTCCAGAGCCTTCCCATAAACCTTGTACCTAAAAGGAGTGATGAGGTTGCAGTTAAATTTTAATCCATAATCAACTCCTTGACGCCCAAAATTTAGACAAAAGATATTTCAAGGGAAAGGAGTACAATACACTCACTCTTTCGGTTGGAAGATAAGCTCTTTAAAAACAGCATATGCTGCGACAGCAGCAACACCAAGCCCAGCAAGTATGATAAGACTGTACGAGGCTCCTTCTGTAAATGTCACTGGCTTCTCGGGAATATTGTCCGTCAGAGCATCAAAGGGATTATCAACTGTAGAGATGTCTTTTCTTTGCTTCTACAGGATAAACAAGAGAAGAAAATACGTTTATTAGTTCTAACTATGCAAACACCGTGTCAAATGGAACAGAAAAGAATAAAATACAATTTTCATAGAATCATCAGATCAGACTCGTTGCAATAGACTCGAGGAGGACAAAGATTAGAGAACCCAAGTCACATATTACAGAACTCAGAACTCAGATTATTACTTGTATCATTAGACAGTAATACTTTGCAAATATAATTACAAAAACAATGTATAACGAGAGGCAGCAGGCATTCTAGCTGAATGATTTAAACTGAGCAGTACAAGTACAACTGTGAACAAAAATCAGACACTATCCATGCGTTAAGTTGAGTTTCATACCTGTTGTTTGGTTCGCCTGGATGATTGGGAATCTGAACTGGATGCGAGAGATTTGGTGAGACAAGGATGTCTGGGGATGCCTCCATAACATTTATTTAATTGATTTGGAGTCAGCAAACTAAGTACACTCACCTTCATGTGCCTTCCTCTAACAACAATATGGGTTCCTGCTGAGCAATCACTATCAATATAGCTTACTTCTTCACCAAGTCCGTAAAATATTACGCAAAACTTAAAGACATAGTTTAATTATCGAGTCAAACTATATGAGGTCACAACTTCATATATATCTGCCAAGCAAGAGCAGCCTCCGCCAGCTCATACAACCAAGGATAAGATTATAGAGTGATGTGGAGAGAATTTCATGAAACTTTTATTCTTGAAATAAATTGGGTACTATTGTCTCAGGCCTTACGTTTGAAAACCAAGACCCGCAACTTCAGCAAAACAAATTGAAAAACTTATTGCGTCTATTGGACAAATCAAATTCAACATTCCAGACTCCTGTATGGAACTTCATGATTCTTTTTCTTTCGTGATTGCTTCTCATACAAGACTTACTACAATTATAGCATAGCAGTGGAGAAGTGAGCGTAGCAAGGTAGGAGATGAGAGGAGGAGGAAGATGAAGGAGGGAGATGAAGACAAGGGCAGAGAACAAAGAGAGTGAGAGGAGAAAGATGAAAAGAAAAACATAAGAAGAGAGAAACTATAAGGGACAGATAGAAACCTCCAAAAAAAGCCAACTCAAAAAAGTTCGCATACACTCACTTGATTAGGACTAGTACTAGTATAACTGCTAGCAGTGGGGAGTGAGCGGAGAGGGAAGGTAAGTTTGGGGCGAAGAAGAAGATAAGAGAGACTGAGGACAATCAGACAGAAACCAACGAAACAACATTTTGGCCACATACCCCTCCTCCCCCCCTCTGGCTTAGAACGTTCGCTCCGCTCACTTGATAACTGCTACCAGTGGGGAGTGAGTGGAGAGGGAAGGCGGAGAGTGAAGGAGGGAGAGGGAAGAAGAAGAGAAGAGAGATTGAGGGAAACCAACAAAACAACATTTTGGGCCACATAACCCACCCCACCCCCGTACAGAACGTCCGCTCCACTCACTTGATTACCTTTTTGCGTCAGTGGACTATTACCCTAATGGGTCTTCTTACTCAAAGTAGTTATATATTAAAGATAATATGGTAGTAAGGAAAGAAAGTAAGCAACTTACCATTGGCCTTTGGAATATCCTGCATAATAAACATGACTAAAAAGAATCAGTCTTTAAAGTGATTGAAACAGAGAAAACACGGCTACAACATCTCCTATAAAAAGTACTGGTTTCTTCACCTTTGTCATAAAATTGGCACCAACAGTAGCCTGGCTCACATGACTCGAATCCGTTACAACCTGCAATTGTATAAGCACAAAAAGACTTGAATTAGCATCAGAGGAATAAAGTACAATATGTTTAAGTATAAGAAAATATTGAATGAAGCATAAGAAGCAATTGACTACTGAGTCCTGAAGACCAAGTATTTGTGGATTTGTTACTCGTTACCACCCCTATGCCAAATCTGATAACTTTGGTTGGTTATATCCTAGCTCACCTTTGTTGTCACGGACAGTCCCCTAGGTAAGAGGGTTAAAGACATCTCAAAACACGCCGACGAAAAAGAGTGGTGGGTGTATACATGTAAGTCAAATATAATATTCAGGATTTATGTATAAAACTATAAATACACCAGTTCACGCTTTGGCACAACATTCCATGATAAGGTTTTAAATCAGTAATGTAGCTTCATTACTATTAGAGTCACGCCCATCATCTTCAGACTTCAGCATCCTTGCCTAAATCCAATATGAAAGGGACGACCACAAGAATTCTACTTTTCCGTTCTTTTGTATTATAATCTATCTTCCCTATTATATTAAACTTCTTGAGATCGTTTCTAATTACTCATTCCAGGCTAGTAATGGTCTCCCTCTTTGTCTCTTATCTCCTACACATACCAATTTCCCTATAGACGATTAGCAAGTTGGACGTGTCCAAAGTCCGTACCGTCTAAGTCTCTTTCTTATATTATTATTTTTTCAATAAAAGATGCCCATCCTAATATTTTCCTGACACTATCAGTAGCAACTCTGATAAAACCCTTCTTATGCTCAACAGAGAAGTATATGTACTCTGATAAAACCCTTCTTATCCTTAACTCCGACGATTGATATTGAACACAAAGACATAGAATGTTGCACAACGAGAGTGAACAATAAAGAGATTATATAACTTGAGTTTTAGTTGCATACCTGCCATTGGGTCTGTCTGGCTGATTGGGAACCTGAGCTGGACACAATGGATCTAGAGAAAAAAGGAAGCTTGGGTTGCATCCCATAGCATCTATTTGATTGATGCGGAATAAGCAACCCGACAGTAGTCTCTTTGAGGTGCCTTCCTCCTAACAAAATCTGGGTTCCTACAAAATGAATAGACATATAGAATACATTGCTACAGTCAAATAACACTACACTGGAGTTGAATATACAAAAGTTGAAGTAACAAGAGTAGAAGCAAAATCGCAACTACGTTAGACAATCAGAAAGTCTTCTGTAATACAATTTCCATCGAGACTTCAATGCTGCATGAATTTCGATAAAGTTATTTAACCTTTTATGAATGTAAATGATCCTTCCTTCGGTAGGGTATATCTAAACCCTAGCAAAAAACATTAACTATTATATATAAACTGTATACTACCATTATGTACAGACTAGTCCAATAAACTATAATCAATACGCTAATAATAATAAAGGGTGGAGACTTACGTTGCTGTTGTTGTTGAAGACGGGACATGGCTTGGCCAGTGTCACGAATCCATAGTCCCACTTTTCGATAACTTCTCATTTTCTTCTTCTTGTTGTATATTCGATAACTTGTTCACCAAAATAACAACCCTACTCTAAAGGAACAGCCAAAACACAACAATTATAAATTCACCTCTTGAGCATTTGAAGATATAATTGTTCAAAAACCCAACAAGCAAGCACCATATAGTCTAAAATAGTTGCTATTCAGAACTAAATGCCAGTTGGACAGTCACATATTATACCCCAAGCATCTTCATTTATCACTCTCTTCCTTTCCAACCTCATAGTTCTATTAAACAATGTGAAATCCATTTTGTTCTCACACTATCAAGATGTCCAACTTAATCTTCAATTTGGAGTCTCAAACATTTGTCAAAGAACTGTAATTTACCATTTCGAAGTGGGTTTAAGCCCATGTAAAAAAAAAAAACAATCTTTATTATGTTAGAATGAATATATATAAAAAAAAGAGGTCGAAGAAACCCTAACCTTGCTTATGCAGTGAACGCACCTCGAACAAGGAAGCAGAAGAGAGTGAAGAAGCTGTGAAAATGAGTATAGTGAGAAAAAGGACTCACTTTGTTGCTTTGGGCTTTTGTAGGGTTTTTTAAAATGGAAAAAGGCCCAAATACAATGGGCCTGACGATTAACTAAGCCCATAAAAGTCGGCCCTCATTTACTGATTTCAAAAGATGGAATTTGATACTGTGGAATGTGGATGAGAAGAAAATGAGAAGTTATCTTCAATTTCGATAACTTGTTTCGGCAAGAGGAGAGAGCCAGAGAGTGCGATGCAGGAGAGTGATTTTTTGCTCCAAGCGTTCGTTCCTCCAAGCGCTCCAAGGGAATTATCAGTCACACACGTTTTATTTTTTCTACAAAAAAAGGTAGTTACATTTCGCACAAAATTCTCAAAATTCCCGATTTTACTAGTTTGTCCCTCACAAGTCATAACTAATAATTAAAAAGGAAATAAAAAGGAAAAGAAAAGAAAACAAAAAATAATAATCAAAATATGAAAAACACGATGGATGCATTGAGAACAAGCTAACAAGAAGATGATATTATTATTATTAACACGTTTTTGCAAGAAGAAAATAAAAAAGAAATACACACATTTGTTGGTTTATTCCATTTTACATTTTTTTTTATTTCCTATTTTTATTTCTTTTATAAGGGATAAACTAATAAAATTAGAAATTTTGAGGATTTTGTGCATGTTGTAATTTCCTTTTTTTTATGGAAAAAATCTGGGAGTAAAAAATCACTCAATGAAGGACAAAGGGCTAACCTTTTTTCTGAATTGAGCCCATGAATCGGTACACAACTGAAGCTCGTCAATTTCACAGTTCACACTTTTATTAAAGCGTTAGGTGGGCTTCGGCTGTTGTACCCAAGTGGCTGGCCCACGAACAAAGCTTGAGAAATAGTGAAATACATAAAACAAATTGAAATTGAGCCCAAACATAGTTTAAAACTTTAAATTGCTCGGTCTGTTTATCGGTCCTCAACATTCAGGGGCATTAGGAGCCACCTAGGATTTACAACATTCTCTCTGTTGCTCCAAAAAAATAAACATTCTCTCGGTTGTTCTACATATTCAAAGAGTTGTCTCAAAATTTACACAATCTTCTAAAAGTAGTTTTACACATTCTAAAAGTAGTTTTTTTTTTTTTTTCCGTTAATATCTAAAAGTAGCTTCCACTCTATGCATACTTACTATATTTTTACCAACAGCATAACAGGACCGGCTCTGAGACTGTGAGGAGTCTAGCAGAGTGAAAGAGAATAATTTGGGTTTCGATAACCAACCCAAACCAAACCGATAAAAAATGGTTTGGGTTTTGATTACTTGGTTTATCTTCCACCGACTCGAAACTGAACTGAACCAATAAAATATTGGTTTGGTTTCGGATTTGTCCTCTACCGAACCGATATGAATCCGAACCGATAAGATATCATTTTAGTAATATTTATAATTAATTTTGTATATATTTATAAATTATATGGTTGAAATTAATTGATTTAATTTAAGATTTAATTTATTTTATAGCTTTCGGATCGAGTTCGGTTTGCAATATATCTTATCTGTTCGGTTCGGTTTTGGATTTCCAACTTTTTTTATCGGTTTGGGTTTGGATTTTTCAAAACCCGACCCAAACCGATCCATTGACAACCCTAGTCTTAAGGGTGTCGATGGGTACCAATTTAACCGGAACCGAAACCGTATAAAAAATCATGGTTCTGGTTCTTATTTTTAGGAACCGTTTAAAAATGAGTACTAAAAAAACTGGACCATACAGAACTGAAACCAAATGGTTTTTTAAACAAAAAAAACGGACCAAAACCGAAACCAAACATTATCGTACTTTTAACATAAAAAATATTAAAAAAAATAATATAAAAACTCAAAACGTTCATTTATATATTATTGTTTTCATAGTATTTAATGTTATAAACAATATAAAAGTATAGTTTACAATCTGAAATATATTATTTTATTTAACTTATTATTGAATGATATCATTACTTATAAAAAAGCGTCTTATTCGTGCGGTATTTTTATATTTTTAGTACGCTTTTTTTAATAAGACCAATAAAAAATGTATGTAAATAATGAATATTTTAAAAACCGAAATGAATAACCAAAATTGAAAATGCCAGTTAGGAACCGATGGTTATGGGTATGGTTCCATAATTTTAATAACCGTAAAGAACCAGAATCAAAACCGAAACTGTAAAAATTAAATGATTTTTGGTTCTTACAACACTAAAAACCGGACAAGAACCGGCCGTTGACACCCCTAGTCACAGAGTATTGTAGCTTGTTAGATGTCTCAAAGACTCAAACTTTCTTGTTTTTTTCGGTAAAGATAGTTACTCAAACTTTATTTTTGTTTCACCACTGCAAATCTTATAACCAATTTTAAACATTTACAATACCCGCTTCTCCTAGTATTATTTGTATTTACACAGGCTTTCTTCAAAATCACTGTTGCCAATAAATAAAATTTTATTGTTTCTTTTTTAACTTAATTTCTAATTTAAAATTTTCCTTCCGTGTACCGTGTACTTCTACAGTTGTACGTCTCTTATATTACATAGTCCCAACCTTATTACGCCGCCACGAGAAATTGGAGGAGGAGGGTCTTTCTTTTGGGTTTTAAGAAATCAAGAAGTAAAACGAAGGTACGTCTCCTGATCATCATGAATATTGTTACGAATTTGATAGATTATGGGCCTTTTGTTTTGTTTTTATGTACGACGATAAAATTTAGTTGGATATGTAAGTTGTTAGCAATAGGCAGACCAATAAGTGCATACCGTGTGATATTACCTAAAGTAATCCATCCTCACAGCACATTAGTCCTGCAGTTTTCAATTCGAAACGAGATAGACAGTAATATTGATTAGTAATCGTATCCCTCCCTCACTGTCCATGAGAAAATTAAGAGAACGATGATGACGAAACAGAAGAATCTAGAACATTCGACTCCAAGTGTTGGCACTTTTAGACCCATATGATGGTCAAATCCGCTTGACCACGATAACTTACCATGGGCTAACTAAAACAACTAGTATGACGCACGTGCATATGCACGTGTTTTTATGCCAAGCTAATTGTATAAGTCGGCAAATATTTTTAGAACAATTGTTAACCAACTAAGTACTAACGTATCTAAAATGGTATATATTGTATATCGTATCTATATCGTTGCTTTAAGCAAGGTATATATTCAATTTTACATTGTGCTGTCAGTAAAAGAGTTGGTGAAAAATGTAAAAGATATATAGAAGATAGTAGACAGTAAAAAACACATAAGAAAAGACTTAATATCATAGACATGTACAGAAGCAAAAGAGGATATAGTAGTTAGCAAAGAACATGTAAGAAAATACTGAATATCTTTTACATATTTGGTTTCAAAAGAACAAAAATTAGTCACTTAGTGCTAAGTGAAGTTGTTGTCTCTGTCTTTCAGTAAAGTTGTTCATCGAAGCATTCACTACAACGGATGTCATCACTGCCAAAATAAAAAGATATTTGTATGAATGCGTACATTAGAGATATGAAAATTTTATGGTAAGTATTTGAAATTGTAAGAATGTCGCACTTACATTTTTATCCAGAGTTGGTGCATTGCCACTTGTTGAGTCATTAATAATTGGAAGTAGCTTTGAAACGGCGAAGAAACTGTTTTTATGTTGCTTGTTGAAGTTGGTTATTTTTAGTTGGAATATAGCCTTATATCCCACCAAATCTTGGAACAGTTCTAGTAAAATGTCTACCATTTTCCTGAACATATTGAATGCACATAATTTAAATTGCTATTGCATGCATATATTGAATGTAAGAGTAGTTATAGTTATTTTTTCACCTATGATTCAATCTGAGCAAGTTCTTTTTTAGTTTTTTGCAGGAGTGTTGTTGCTTCAGGATCAAATGCTACAACTCTTGTTGTAGATGTTTCATCCTTTATCTCCATTCCCAATCGGTACCTGTGCAATATATAAGTTAATTATAGCATATAGATAGGGAAGATGTAAAACTTAAATCTTACTTTTGTTCTCGAGGCACAATGCCGCGGCGGCTAGCGATTTGTAACCGCTTAATTGGTGATATCAACTGTTTTTAGACAATGTTGGCATGCATTGTAAGACCATCCCTTGTCAAGAAGTACTTTGGAAATAGTCGCCTCACAGGTAAAATGCATTTGCTGTAAATAACATAGTTCGTTATATTGTATATATAGAATTGTTAAGAGATGAAAGTTATAGATGAACATATGTTGATTTATATACATGTGATGAAGCGTCGTTAACCAAGGCAATTATTTCTGACAATGTCTTTTTGTTCTGGAATGAAGAGAGTGTGGTGAATCTTGGCAGTGCTTGAGGAAGCCCTTGTAATGGAAGTTGACTTTGTGTTGGTACTGGACTGGAGAAAAAAAAAAAAAAAAACAAGTCATACAGCTGTTGAAAGGAAGTGTTCTCAATCAAATATATTAAAAATTTATGTTAAAATTCTCTTCAAATGCTCAATCGTGATTTCATACATAAAAATGCCAGAACGTACAGTCATGAAGAATGGGCAGAGAATATAAATGTTGGTGCTCTTTTTAGAGAAGATTTTACATGGCATGATTACCAATAAAATGTAATTAGTTGAAACTAAGTAATTGAAAGTACCTGTTCATGATATCCGCAACACGTGGAATTTCCAAATTTAGATAAAGTTTTGTTGCAGATGTAGATGACAAAACATATTCAAAGATATTCGGTCGTTATGTTAGGTTTTGGATAAGTTGAATGATTATAAATTATGATAGAATATGTGTTTGGTGTGAAGAAACATACCATTATGTTTGATGCTCGTAGAAGTTACGATCAAAACTGCTGTACTACAGTGATTCTTGATTGTTTCATCATCGAGTTGTTTCGCTGAGCCGCTTCACAATGTGATTTTCAAGACATATCCTCTACATGATGAAGCAATAAACAGGTAGCATGTGTGTAAAGAGGGAGAGTAAATAGAGAGAGACAATTTTGATATCGAAATTTTATGTAGAATAATATAAAGTAATTTTCCTTTTCAAAATGGATCCGGATGAAATTCAGTGCTCAATTTAATTTTCTCCCTCCTCAAATACATGAATTTTTTAAGTTTATATTAGTAGAAGTATGATAGTACATTCTGTTCCCTATTCTGACAGATTCTTGCTTACGTTCCTGCAGGTTTATGCAGTTCATTTCAAATGCTAAAAAAAGCTCCTTCGTGAGTACCCGAATTTGTTCAGCCACACCAAAGACATTTTCCAAGTCCCAGGCATGAGTGATACAGTTAACCTGCAACACATCAAGAAACACTACAATGGAAGTGACCCGTCCATCAATCCATTTGGAATCATCCCTCTTGGTCCTGAAATAGATTTTTCTACTCCCCACGACAGGCAGAGATTTAGTTCTTAAAATGAGTAATAAAAAATGATGCTGCTCAGTTTTTTCAAATCTCGCGTGTTGTTGTTTTGGTTCAAGTACAATACAGTTATACCCAAATTTCTTATGTTCAGTTTTCTGGAATAATCAGGTACTTAAATCTTCATATATCTTCTGTGACTTTCCATGTGTGATCAAGCTGATGTTATATCTAATGTAAATTATTTCACCTCGTACTTCCATAGTTCCCTACCTACTTTTAGAACATGTAACGTGAGAGACTCAATCAATGTGAGCTTGTTCCTTGCCAACTTCATGTCAGACTATAATTGTTGGAGTTATCCCTCACATGAGGAGAGAAAACCGAGCCGACAGAACGGGCAAATTGCATCGCACAAGTCGAAGGCCTGCCGCCGATAGAAGCGACTTCCTTCGAGCTCGATAACATAGAATTGACCAGCCAAAGTGGCCGCCCAAGGCCCAGCTTCGAGTCCAGGCACCAAATTCCAGAGGAGCGCCCAAGGCCAGTCTATTTTCGTGGGCTTGCTACAAGATCCGCGAATTTGGTTTTGGAGATAAAACCAAAATCAAGGTTTTGGAAAACCTAAGCTAACAGAACCAAACAAGTCGGGAAGGATTGGAATCCGGACTAAAACAAAGAGATAACCTTTACGAGAGATACTGACCCGTAAAAGAGATAAGAGTGATCTAGTAAGGTGAGAGATCGTAAAGGAGAGATTGTAATCTTCCTTCCCATTTTATTAAGAACCGGCTCTTGTGGAAGTAGGCATCATTAAGTAAACCACGGTAAATCTTTGTGTTGTGGTTTTGTTGTTTAACCGCTTTACATTATTATTTGTTGTTGATAGTTGTTTAGCGAGTTGGGCATGTTAGTATAGGTTGTAGTTGATATTTAGATTTTGTCCGGAGTTGAATTGTGTTCATACAAGTTATCCGTGGTAGTGGGGAACCGATTGGTATTGGTGTAATCCCCAACAAGTGGTATCGAGCCTTGGTTAGAATAGCCTAGGGTGTTATCCCAATCTTTGTCGGGCGGTGTTTGACGAAATTCCCGAGAGAAGATTTGAGGTTAAATAACTTGTAGAGATGGACCATTCCGTGAACACTTTCGTATGATGAGTCCGAATAGGAAGAACTACACCATCCGGAAAGCCAAGATGGAAGACTTGCTATCTTTACAAAGGACTTGGCACTTCCATTGAGAATGAGGGAGTAAAACCGTAAAAGGCGATGAAATTTGAATGGAAAAAGCTTGACGAAAAAAGCTATTGGGTACATTCGACAATGGATAGGCGGCGATGTCTTTCACCATGTGGCCCAAGAGACTACGACCTTCGATCATGGAAGAAACTTCGAAGACCTTTTATGAGAGGAAGTCGGGTGGAAACAAAGTGCTAGTCGTTAAGAAGTTTGCGGAACCACGAAGTACCAAGAAGGTTCTTCAATGTCCGAGCATCTTAATGAAGTCTGAGAATATCATCAATCAGATGCATTTGATGAAGATCAATTTGGGAGGCGAAGTTGAGGCTTTGTTTCTATTAGGCTCTCTACCCGAAAGTTGGGAGACATTAGCGGTTTCTACATGGAAGAGCAGCCAAGGATGGAATTGTTACCATGGAGATGGCTACCACGTCTTTGTTGAATGAGGAGACTAGAAGGAGTGCAAGAAGCGACTCTTCTAACTTCGGAGGTCCTTTTCCGCGCGAAACGGGGAGAGGTCGAAGCGAAAAACCATCTCGTTCTAGAGGTGATGACCAGTAAATCTAGGGGTGAAGCTAGAACTCCTGGCCGGAGGCAATGTTACTATTGTGCCACCAAAGGCCACTTCGGATATGAGTCGCGAGAACGAAGAGGGATGAGAAGAATAACCGTGTACATGAAGACATGGTGCGGAGGAACGGAAACACAGGCGAGATACTACCGCGCACTAGTCGATGACCTAGTGGGAATTGTGTCGGTGTGGTGTGTCTTTGTCTTAGTACCTCATGTCGGGATCTGAGTGGGTGATAGATCTGAGGAGCATCCTATCCGTCACACCGCCGCGGGGATTCTTCACTACCTACAGTTGTGGTGAATATGGTGAAGTGAGGATGGAGTAACGATGGCGTCTCAAGATTATAGGCATTGGAGATGTTCATGTAGAAACCAATGTCGGCTACACCTTGACACTCGAGGATGTAAGACATGTCCCCGACATACGGTTAAGCTTTAATTTTTGAAATTAGATGATGATGGCTTTGTAAACTTCGTTTGGTAACGGGGTATGGAAACCGGCGAGAGGTTCCATTGTAGCGGCCGGAGGAAAGAAAACTTGCTCTCTTTACAAAACCACGGGCTAGTTTGTGTAAAAGCGAATCTAACGCGCGAAGAAGAAGAGCTTCATCCGAACGTGGCACAAGAGAGGCGTGTCACATAGGGCATAAAAGGGATGGAAGTTCTTGCTAAGCAAAGGCCATGCCGGACATTAAAGGTACACATTTAAATACATGTACTCATTGTTTGGTAGGAAAGCAACACGGGTGTCTTTCCAAAGATTCCGTCTCTCCACGAAAGGACAACGTCCTTGAACTAGTGCACCTGGACTTATGTGGTCCTATGAGAGTGAAGTCCCACCGGGGGCTTCGTACTTCTTGACATTCATTGATGATCGTCAAGAAAGATATGGGTCTATAGTCACGAAGACCAAGGATGAAGTACTTGGCGTGTTTGAGAAATTCCACGGCATGGTGGAAAGAGGCCGGGAAGTTGTTGAAGTGTATTATTTCGGATAATGGGGGTGAGTACATTGGGCCATTTGAAGAGTATTGCGAGTCATGGGATTAGTCATGAGCGGACCGTTCCCAAGACACCGCAAATGAATGGAATAGCGGAGAGAATGAACCGTACCATTGTAGAGAGGATAAGATGCATGCTATCTCACTCTAAGCTACCTAGAAACTCTTTGGGTAGAAGCAATCGCGTCTGGCCGTGCATGTGATCAACTGTCACCGAAGAAAGCCTCCGAATAGTGATTATCCGGAGAGTATGGTCGGCCGAGAGATGTTGATTATGGATACTTGAGGGTATTTGGGTGCGGGGCATTTGTGCATATTCGAAGGATGAGAGATCCAAGCTTGATGACAAAGCCAAGCGATGCATTTTTCTCGGTTATGGAGATGAAAAGTTTGGTTACAAACTCTATGATCCGATTAACAAGAAGGTAATCCGAAGTCGAGATGTTGTGTTCTTAGAAGACCAAACCATAGCAGACTTTGAGGAGGGTGAAGCTGAGGCTTTCACCAATGATCTTGTTGATTGAGAACCGAAGTTCCTACCGTGGAACGTCGCGTAAGCATTGAGAATCACGAGAACCATGAGTTTGAAGCTCATGATGAGAATCCTATTGCTTTCGTGATGGGATAGAACCTATTGGTATAGAAGATGCATGAGATGCATGAACCAACACCGAGAAGCAAGCGTGTATCCTCCCCGGCACCACCCGGGGGCAAGGAGGTCCGACAGGCAGGAGAGACTAGCTTCAACCGGTATCCACCACATAATGCGTGCGTGCTACTATCGGATGGTGGAGAACCTATGTACTATCAAGAGGCACTTGAAGGTGCAGACAAAGAAAAGTGGTTGAAGGCCATGCATGACGAGATGGATTCTTTGCATAAGAATCACACTTATGAAGTTAGTTGAGAAACCCACGAGGAGAAAAGTTCTCAAGAATAAGTGGATATACAAAGTCAAGCATGAGGAGAACAATCCTCACCCAAGGCACAAAGCTTCGCCTTGTTGTGAAGGGATTGGTCAAAGGAAAGGGATTGACTTTGATGAGATTTTCTCTCTGTAGTGAAGATGACTTCTATCCGGGTGGTATTGGGTATGGCCGCAAGTATGAACCTAGAGGTTGAGCGACTAGATGTTAAGACAAATTTTCTTCATGGAGACCTTGAAGAAGATGTCTACATGGACCCGGCCGAGGGGGTTTGAGGTCAAAGGCAAGGAGCACCTAGTATGCAAGTGATAAAGAGCTTGTATGGGTTGAAGCAAGCACCGAGACGATGGTACATAAAGTTTGATTCCTTTATGGTGAAGCAAGGATACAAGAAGTCCGCTTCCGATCATTGTCGCGTTTGTTCGATTTTCGGATGGAGATTTCATTGTCTATTTCTTTGTATGTGGATGATATGTTGATAGTTGGCCCAAACATCAACAAGATATCAAAGCTTGAAGAAAGACTTGAGTAAGTCCTTTGAGATGAAGGATTTGGGTCAAACAAAAAAGCGGATACTTGGGATCACGGATCACTCGTGATGAAAGAGTGGAAAGTTGTGGCTTTCTCGAAAAGCTACATTGAGAAGGTGTTGAAGAGATTCAACATGGATCAAAGCGAAGCCCGGTCGGTTGTCCGCTTGGGTGGCCGGTTCCGCATGACCAAAGAGATGTGTCCTAAGGGTGAGCATGGCGAGTCGGATGGAAAAGATTCCTTATGCATCCGCAGATGCGATGGCGGTTTGATGTATGCCATGGTGTGTACTAGACCGGATATTGCTTTTCGCCGTTGGGGTGGTAAGCGATTTACATCAAATCGGGTAAAGAACATTGGGAAGGTGTTAAGTGGATATTGAGATATCTCAAAGGCACTTCCAAATCATGTTTGTGCTTTGGTGGAAGTAAGCCCTTACTTGAAGGCTACACTGATGCAGACATGGCAGGTGATGTTGACTCGATGAAGTCCACCTCCGGTTATCTGGTTACTTTTGCAGGGGGAGCAGTTTCTTGGCAATCTAAGTTGCAAAAGTGTGTTGCCCTCTCCACTACAGAAGCCGAGTATATTGCAGCCACTGAGTGTTGCAAAGAGTTGCTATGGATGAAGAGGTTCTTCGACGAACTAGGGCTAAAGCAGAAACAGTTTGTAGTTCTATGTGACCGTCCAGGGGCCATCCAATTGAAGCAAGAATCCGAGTTTTCATTCTAGATCCAAGCACATACACGTCTGCGTTATCATTGGATTAGAGAAGTACTCGAAGACAAGCATTTGTGTATCGAGAAGATCCATACCGACAAGAACGGGTCGGATATGATGACCAAAGTCTTACCGAAAGGTAAGTTTGATGTTTGTTGTGCTATTGCCGGAATGGCAGCACACTCCTCCTGTTGATTTGGCAATTGCATGGAGGTAGCCCCTCATTGTTCGGGAGGGGGAGATTGTTGGAGTTATCCCTCACATGAGGAGAGAAACCGGAGCGACGGAACGAAGCAAATTTCGGCATCGCGACAAGTCGAGGCGCCCAGCCTCGATAAGCGCGACTTCAGCGCTTCGAGCTCGATAACATAGAGGCGACCAGCTCAAAGTGGCCCAGCGCCAGTGTCAGTTTCTTGGTAGCGACTCGCGCTCAGAGTGGCAGCGCCAGCGCTGCCAGTCTATTTTCGTGGGCTTGCTACAGTATCCGCGAATTTGGTTTTTGGAGATAAAACCAAAAATCAAGGTTTTGGAAAAACCTAAGCTAACAGAACCAAACAAGTCAGAAGGATTGGAATCCAGACTAAAACAAAAGAGAGATAACCTTTCTGAGAGATACAACCCCGTAAAAGAGATAAGAGTGATCTAGTAAGGTGAGAATCAGAAAGGAGAGATTGTAATCTTCCTTCCCATTTTATTAAGAACTGGCTCTTGTGGAAGTAGGCATCATTGGCCGAACCACGGTAAATCTTTGTGTTGTGGTTTGTTGTTTAACTGCTTTACATTATTATTTGTTGTTGATAGTTGTTTAGCGAGTTGGGCATGTTAGTATAGGTTGTAGTTGATATTTAGATTTTGTCCGGAGTTGAATTGTGTTCATACAAGTTATCTGTGTAGTGGGGGAACCGATTGGTATTGGTGTAATCCCCAACAATAATAAAAGGAGGCAATCCAAGGTGGGAATATATAGCTTGCACCTATATATAAATTTAACACAGGCGGGGCTGTCCTCAAACTACTTCACACAATTAGAAAATTGTACACAATCTAAATTGTCTTAATGTCTTATTTTATGAAAAAAATTTAAGAAGATTTAATAACAGTACGGTAAAACGGAGTATAGTGATTAATAGAAAAGTGAGCATACATAAATAAGTAATTCATCAGCAGAGTATTTCTAAAGTTTGTTTGGAATGAAATGTCTTACTGTTCATCTTGGATTTGTATATCCCTTATAACAGTCTGATGGCCATTCTTTTTTGTAACATTCTTTAGTTTGTTCCACACAATTATCCGTCCGACTACATCTGTAAATAAAAAGAACAACGTAAAACATTAGAATAACGTTGGAAATAATTATTAAAATATTATAGTATGTAGGTACACATACCTATAAGATGCTTGTCGTTAATCTTGGATGGTATTTGATCAAAATCGACAAATTGGAATGCATGCTCTGGGAAGTTCGTAGCGCTGATTTTGGTTGGTTTTATCATGGTGCTCCAATTGAAAGTGATAATATATTCTCCAGATGTTACTTTATATGCATTGTCGCTTTTCATCAGAGAAAATCTATAGATTTCGTAAATCTCTTTCTCAACTATGCGGTGTCTGAACTTATCCATGAACATTTTATATATTCTTGAATGTATCTGGTGTCCCTGGTAAAAATGCAAATGTTGTTATATATATTATGTTTGATAAAGAAAGTAAAACAAAAGATATATAGTTATACATACGTGTTCGTCAATGAGGAGCATGTCTAAACTTGTTACTTCATCCGTGCTGTAGTCAACGGCTTCCCATAATCTACTTACTCTAGCTAATATCTTCCAGTCTCTATCAGAGGAGTCAATGGCAGCTATGCAGTGATGTTGAAGAAGTGCCATTCGTAGAGGTATGTATACACAATGATACAATATCAGATCTAAGAGAAATAAATTTGGCTGAAAGTATTGTCAAATATCTTACTCAAAAGAAATAATATGTTGAAGAAGTTCTCGTTGCTCCTCGGACATCATCTCGCAGCGCTCTCTATACTGATTTTGTCGTTGTTCCAACTGATCATCATTATTAGAATTAGATAATCGATCGGCGCCCGAATTAGTAGCCAATATATATATATATATATTGAACAACCAGGTATAGCTTTCTTCAAGTAGCTTTCACTGAAAATGAAAGACGTATTAACAAATCTATCTAATTTAATAAGTAAGATAAGATAATTATCATAAGATGAAATCTAGCAACATCAAACACTTACCCACATGGACGGGGTGCATAGATGGGCGCAAATTTGAAATCTACAAATTTGAATTAAAGATTGAAATCAGAGATGCCAATGTAGTCAATGGCAGCAAGTTGAGATGAGAATGGGAGAAATGGTTTCAACTATTCGTTTGCAAGCATCTCTCTGGTGTAGAAGTTTGGGAATAGGTCTCTGAGGGGATGCAGAGTCTTTTGTCCACCATAAATTTCCCCAGATGCCACATAGAGATAAGAATCTTTTCTGAAACCAAACGCCCTTAATATCAAACCCACTTCTTCAGGAGTGAGTGGGCATTTTCCACGTTTTCTTTCCCCATCAGGACTCAAATCCTGTAAAATCAAAATAACATGAATCCAAGTAAATAAGTAAGTAAACAATAAATTCATCGTTGTAAGTTGCTATACTTGCTCCGTAGATACGTAGTATTACAGTCCATTTAAGTGCTTTTACACTGTTAAATAAAATCCAACAAAAATAATTACTAATCCACCAGAGATGAGATTAATTAATGAAGCTAAATGAGATTGGGGACAGAGAAGGAGAAGGAGAAGGAGAAACTAAAATCGGAGACGTGAGACAGAAAGATGTAAAAGAGACAAATAGGGTTAAATTAGGTAAATAACCAGAGCAAAAACAAAGTGACGAAGAGTTTTAGAGATACATAAATAAATACTAGCTTTCGAACCCGTCCTACGAACGGGTGCCGTTATATTAAATTATTGTAAAAAATATTAACAACTATGTATAGCTATGAGATATGAAAATTATATTAATCAGTCATTCAAATTTTTTGCACCACTCTCTATAAAAAGAAAGCACCAAACCTTGATAAAACTCATCGACTTCTTTTTGTTGTTAGGTTTAATAATAGAAGTTTGATTGAAGTTTTGTGAGAATACCCAATGTGACAAAGATAATATTGAAGCTACTTGAATAGCATGATATTCTTAATCATAATAAAAAAAATTATGATAAACACTACTTAAAATGCAAAACTATATTTGTCGAGACATTTATTCCCCCTACATATAATACAAACATGTTTTAGGATTATTAGTTCAATGCATTTGCATCAAGTTTCTGATTTTACATTAATTATTCTTTGAGGTTAGTTCAATGTAGTACGTTGCATTCAGTTTCCAATTTCTCATTAATTATTATTTGAGGTTAGTTCAATACAGTTGTATCAAGTTTCCGATTTCCTGTTAATTATTATTTGATGTTAGCTCAGTGCAATTGCATCCACTTTATAATTTTCCGTTAGTTATTCATTAAGGTTAATTCAATACAGTTGCATCCAATTTTTGATGTTTCGTTAAGTACTCTTTGTGATTTGTTCAATACATATGCATCCAGTTTCTGATTTCCCATTAATTGTTTTTCTAGGTTAGTTCGATAGTTTATAATTTATAGTTATTTATGCTTTGAGGTCAATGCGATACAGTTACATCCGGCTTCCGATTTCCAGTTCACTATTCTTTGAGGTTATTTCAATGCATTTGCATCAAATTTATGATTTCCCGTTAGTTAATCTCTAATTTTAGTTTAATGCAGTTGCATCCAGTTTATGATTTTCCGTTAATTATTATTTGAGGTTAGTTCAATACAGTTGTATCCAATTTTCGATTTTATGTTAATTGTTTTTTGAGGTTAATTCAATGCATTTGCATCAAGTTTCTGATTTCCTGTTAATTATTTTTTGAGGTTAGTTCAATGCATTTAGATCAAATTTATAATTTCCTGTTAATTATTCATTTAGGTTAGTTCAGTGTAGTTTCATCCCTTTTTCAATGTTTTGTTAATTACTCTTTGAGATTAGTTCATTGCAATTGCATCTAATTTCCAATTTTTCCATTAATAATTCTTTAAGGTTAGTTCAATACATCTGCATCTAGTTTCTGATTATTTATGCTTTGAGGTTAGTTCGATGCAATTACATCCTGTTTTCGATTTCCCGTTAACTATTCTTTGAGGTTATTTTAATGCATATTTGCATTTAGTTTCTGATTTCTCACCAATTATTCTATGAGGTTAGTTCAATGCAGTTGCATTCAATTTTTGATTTTCTGTTAATTATTTTTTGAGTTTAGTTCAATGTATTTGCATACAGTTTCTGGTTTCCAACTTATTATTATTTGAGGTTTGTTTGATGTATTTGCATACCGTTTACGATTTTCCGTTAAATATTTTTTAAGGATTTGCATCCAATTTATAATTTTCCGTTAGTTATTCTATGATGTTAGTTTAATGCAATTGCATCCAGTTTTCGATTTCTAGTTAATTACTTTTTGAGTTTAGTTTATTGTATTTATATAAAATTTTTGATTTCCCGTTAATTACTCTTTGAGTTCAGTTATGTATTTGAATCCAATTTTCGATTTCCTTTTAATTATCCAATGTGGTATGTAATACCAACTTCTACTGATCCATCTGTAGTGTCCTTGCAAACATGACATAAAAAATAAATTATGTTTGATTTACTATGTGGGATCATCAAAGATTATCCAGTTCCCGATTTCCCATTACTTATTTTTTAAATTATGCATGACTCACTACGTGGAATCTGCAAAGATTATCTACGAACGGGTGTTATTATATTAATTATTCTAAAAAATATTTGCAAATATACATAACTATTATATATTAATATTATATTGATCACTCATCCAAATTTCTTATAACGTGAAAACCTCACTCTCCATTGAAAAAAAAAAAACTCACCTTTGATAAAACCCTTCAACTTCATTTTGTTGTTTAATAATATAAATTTGATTGAAGTTTTGTGAGGTTGCCTAATAAGGCGAAGTTCATATATATTGAAGCTACTTGAATAGTAAGGAGTTACCAGTCATACGGAAAGAGATAAGATAAACACCATTTTAAATGCAAAACTATACTTATCAAGACATTCTCACAACATATAATCTAACTATGTCTTGAGGTTAGTTCAATGCATTTCCATCCAGTTCCTGATTTTCCGTTATTTATATTTTGAGGTTAGTTCAATGCAGTTGAATCCAATTTCTGATTCTCGTTAATTATTCTTTGCAGTTAGTTCAATACATTTGTATCCAATTTCCAATTCCCTATTAATTGTTCTTTGAGGTCAACTCAATGCATTTACATCCAGTTTCTGATTTTCCGTTAATTATTATGTGAGATTAGTTTAATGCATTTGTATACAGTTTTCGATTTCTCGTTTATTATTTGATAAGGTTGCATTTGCATCTAGTTTTCGATTTTCCGTTAATTATTGTTTGATGTTAGTTCAATGAATTTGCATCCAATTTCCAATTTCCCGTTAATTATTTCTTGAGGTTAGTTTAATGCATTTGCATCCAATTTATTTTTTAAGATTAGTTAAGTGCAGTTGCATCCGGTTTCCGATTTTCCGTTAATTATTCTTTAAGATTAGTTCCACGCATTTGCATCATGTTTCCAATTTATAATTAATTTTTCTTTGAGGTTAGTTCAATGCATTTGCATCCAGTTCCCGATTTCCCGACAATTATTTTGTTTATATTAGTTTGATGTATTTGCATCCAAATTTTGATTTCCCGTTAATTATTTTTTAAGGTTAGTTTAATGCAGTTGTATATATATTCCGATTTTCTATTAATTACTTTTAAAGATTAGTTTAATGCTTGCATTTGCATCCAGTTTCCGATTTCCCGTTAAATATTATTTGAGGTTAGTTCGATGTATTTGAATCTAGTTTTCGGTTCTCCATTAATTGTTCTTTGACGTTAGTTTCATTTAGTATTATATATGTTTTGAAATATTTGTCATTATTGCTTTGCCGTTATTTTTTTTCCATTTTCTATTATATATTTTGTGATGTTATTTTTTTTATAATTTAATTTTTCACATGTAATTTGTTTTGGTTTGGTATATAATTTGTTTAATCCCAACGTCCACTTTAACTTAAAATTATATATATATTGTGGTCAGAATTGTGATATATATATAGTGTTGAAAATTTATAAATTTATAAATTTAATTGGAATCTACCGTAATTATTGTGACCAGAATTGTGATTTTTGAAATCCTTAACTATAAATAAATGTTGAAATCCTATTGTGGATGACGCATCAAATCGAAAGGGTTTTAGAAAAATTGTTTTCGGTGGAAACTATTATTTTTTAGCAATTTAGTTTTTTTGTCTCATATTTTTTTTCGTAATTGGCTATATTTTTTGGGAAAAGTTAGAGACTCTATGAAACTCTAGATAGGATTGTTTTTGTGAAACTCTAGATGGAATTGTTTTTTCGTAATTAGTTATAGTGTTTAGAAAAAGTTAGAGACTCTATGAAACTTTATATGGGATTGTTTTCTTATTTATATCATACTTTTTTATAAGTAGTAATAGAGTTTAGAAAAAATTGGAGTCCCTGCGAGTGTTCCAAAAAAATAGATTGGTGAGGGTGTTCCAATTCTTTATATATATATATAAAGAATTGGAATATGTCATAATTATTGTGGTCGTAATTGTGATTTTTTGAATCCTTAACTATGAATAAATGTCTAAATCACACAGTGGATGGTGCATCAAATCGAAATGATTTTAGAAAAATTGTTTTCGGTGGAAATTATTGTTTTTAGCAATTTGGTTTTTTGTTTACTATTTTTTTTTTCGTAATTAGCTATATTGTTTAGAAAAAGTTGGAGATTTTGTGAAACTCTAGATGTAATTGTTTTTTCATAATTAGCTATAGTGTTTAGAAAAAGTTAGAGAGTATGTAAAACTCTAGATGGGATTTTTTATTTATTTATATCCTACTTTTTTATATTTAGTAATAGAGTTTAAAAAAAATTGGAGTCTTTGTGATGATATAGTTATAATATATATCTAAGGATAAAGATAAATATTTGTTTCCTATTTTATCTCCTATTTTTTCTTAATTAGCCTTGACACGTGAACACTCTATAAACGCTTCCTCAATTGAAGAGGGTAGAGCTATAATATATATATATATATAAATCGAAATGATTTTAGAAAAATCGTTTTCGGTGGAAATTATTGTTTTTAGCAATTTAGTTTTTTGTTTACTATTTTTTTTTTCGTAATTAGCTATATTGTTTAGAAAAAGTTTGAGATTTTGTGAAACTCTAGATGTAATTGTTTTTTCATAATTAGCTATAGTGTTTAGAAAAAGTTAGAGAGTATGTAAAACTCTAGATGGGATTGTTTATTTATTTATATCTTACTTTTTTATATTTAGTAATAGAGTTTAAAAAAAATTGGAGTCTTTGTGAAGATATAGTTATAATATATATCTAAAGATAAAGATAAATATTTGTTTCCTATTTTATCTCCTATTTTTTCTTAATTAGCCTTGACACGTGGACACTCTAGAAACGCTTCCTCAATTGAAGAGGGTAGAGCTATAATATATATATAAAGATTATTTCACTATTGCGGGACTGTAGATTATGGTCGCGATTTTTAAAATAGTTTAGATAGCTATATGCCTGTTTTAAAAGAAAATACCCTTAATTTGGAGTATATACATGAAATTGACGGTTGTCCATCTGTTGTGGTGCCAAACAGTGGTAGCAGCAAATTTGGTCAGTGGGATATCTGGGTTTTGAGAGACCTAGCCCGTGGAGAATGGGATAAGCGTTATTGTTTAAACCTCACTGAGTCGGGCAAGATATTTCCTGGAGAGTGGTCTAGTTCGTTTGATGTTGTGGCTTCTCTTGAAAATGGTAGGTTCTTGTTGTTCAAAATAGAAGCTGACGGAGGTAGTATTACATATATGATGTACAACTGCCGCGACTTAATTTTTTTGAGCTTGATCCGGATGCGCACTACATTTTGGTCATTTTTCGACCTCATGTTGAGAACCTCGTCCCTTGCATAACGCCATGAGTACTGTTTCAAGTTGCTGTTATATATTCTTATTTTATTTGTAGTATTTATTTTCTATTGGATTTGGAAGTAATCTCTATTGCTTTTAGCCTTATAATTAAGGCTAAATCTATGGTGCACGTGATGTATGGTGTGCCACCACATCTGGGCCACTCATACACAAGGGTGCGTGTGTATTGCAATGCAAAAGTACTGATCCAAAGGCCCACATAACCTGCGCACTATAATTAAGCTGCAGCTTTAAATTCATCGTTCTATTTAACTTTCCAGTTATGCCCTTAGGTCTTATACAAAAATTAAATTTACCAACCACTTTTGGTAAGGATGCTTTAGTAATTTTACTAATTCTCAAAATCTTTATGTTTCCATTGTAGCCTTAAGGGCATCTCCCATGGAGAGTGTAAAAGGGCATCTCCCATGGAGAGTGTAAAATTACATCTCCACGTAGGCTCTATATAGGTGTCATTAGGATTTTACAACTCTAATTGCATACTATTGTATAGTCTATAAATATTCACATTCTATATTCTCTAATAGAGAAGTGTAAAAAAAATTGGATTTTAAACTCGGACGTCACTTTAAATGACGTTTCAAATTAAAGAGAGACGTCACTTTAAGTGATTTCTGAGTTAAAAAATTATAAATTATGATTTTGGAACTAGAAAGAGATGTGACTTAAAGTGACGTCCGAAAAGTTTTTCGTTCGGACGTTAGTTAAAGTGTCGCCCGAGTTATTTTATCAACTAATAGTGAGATGGAGAATTCCCCACTTCCTCTATCAACTAATAGTCTATTATCTACGGTATACCACTCCTATTGGAAAGAGTTCTTTAACAAGTGGAGGGTAAACTTTACACTATATACGGTTTACATCCCCATTGGAGATGCCCTAAGTAAAAGTATTACTTATTACTATTGAAAGGGACAATTTGGAGATATCATGAATTCTAATAATAGGAAACCATTTCCCAGCATAACTTTAATTGTTAGCTAGCTTGGTTTTTCGAATAATGCTACACCGACCAGCTTATTTGACCTACTATTTGAACCTTACTGACGTGTCAAAGGATGTGGCAGCCCCACATCAGCCGCCCCAAACTGTTTAGTTTAGACTTTAGAAGACTATATAACTCCCATGAACATTTAAAATCTTCCCACGATTGTTTTCCTAAAAATACGGAAATGAAACAAAAATAAAAATAAAACCACTCTTTCTTCTTCGTCTCTTCTTCTACCAAAACAAATACAAAACCTTATTAAAAGAATTACATGTTAGAAATCTCGAACTGTCCGTCATCATTACAGTAAGGTAATAACCCCACGAAGTGCCAAGGTAGTAGAGGGAAGTGCCAAGGCAGCAGGAGGGAAATGTAATACACACTTTTTGTATAATATTGTTGACAAAAATAGCGGCTCGACTGATCTGCTCAAGACAATAGTCTCTTGTGTTATGATCCCAGACTTGATGATGTGGAAGCTCCAAACTTTCCAACTGATGACCAAATGCAGCAGTGATGAGCGCCATCATTGGCATTCCATAAGCCTCCACAAGATTGAGCATCTTCATCCTAAAAGGCCGCCCAATGATGACACTTCCCAGCCAATTTCTCACACGTTCAAGATGAGTATTATTACAATGAACAAACTTGAATTTATCCTTCATTTGCAAAAACCTTTGAAAAGCAAGAGGCACCTTGGTCGGATCAGCATTACGAAAGATTATAATTCTAGAACCATTGCAAAGAGCCAACACCTTCAAACTAACAGTTTATGCACATACCCAAATCCCCACAACATTTTTGGTTGCTTTCCCAGTTAGCTTTTTGGTTTGGTTAACCCATTCTTTGAGCGCTTTCCCTCTTTGAGTAAGAATGACTTTTAGATGTTTTCTTTGAAGTAGGCCTACATTATAAGTAGTAGAGTTTTTGTTGGTTTTTGACATCTTTATCCAGACTTCCGTCAAGATTTAACCGGATCTAATTTGGCCAGCAAGAACAGTGCGATATTCCTAAATACGTAATCAGTAAAACAAGAGAATCAGTTGATCATAAAGATAATTTCAACTTAATCTCATGAATAGCAAAGAAAGAAAAAAGTACAAGTGCTGGCCCTAAGGCAAAGCGACCCAAACAGTTGCTTTGGGCCACCAAACCAAAACAAAAAAAATAGATGTCACACTATTATCGGCACAAAACAATAAATTTTCCAATAAAGAGTTCAGTTAGTTGCCACTTATTTATGACCAAAAAATAAACCAATCATATTTAAAAAAATCTTATATTAAACTCTTATATTAAACTCTTCGACAATACTTACCCCACTCGTTACAAACAATTAAAAAAAACAAAAAATACTAAACCAACTCACGATTAAAAAAACCCAAACTTTTATCTATATTTAAAAAAACAAATAAAATTTGTTTGTCAAATAACAAAATCACTCATAATCCCCGAGAACCCAACTCTTTATTAAATTCTTTGACAATACTTATCTCACTCGTTACAAACAAAAAAAAAAAAACAAATAACACTAAACCAACTCACAATTAAAAAACCCAAACTGTTATCTATATCTAAAAAAACAAATAAAACTCATCTCCCAAATAACAAAATCACTCACAATCCCCGAGAACCCAACTTCTTATTAAATTATTTGGCAATACTTACCCCACTCGTTACAAACAATTAAAAAAAACAAAAAACACTAAACCAACTTACAATTAAAAAACCCAAACTTTTATCTATATCTAAAAAAATAAATAAAACTCTTCTGTCAAATAACAAAATCACTCATAATCTTCGAGAACCCAACTCCTTATTAAACTCTTTGACAATACTTCACTCGTTACAAACAAAAAACAAAAAACCAACTCACAATTAAAAAATCCAAATTGTATCTATATCTTAAAAAACAAATAAAACTCTTCTGTCAAATAACAAAATCACTTCACCCGCTCTTTTTTGGATTATATTAAATAACACAAGTTAAAAAAAAATGATAACATTAACGTATATAGGGCCACATTCTATGTCTTGCTTTAGGCCACCAAAATATCAGGACCACATTGAAAAAAAAACCCGACAAATCCACTACAATATAATAGATGATGTACGATTTATCAAGACTTCGAGATCCAAATAGCCAACACAAAACACGGAAAAAAAGAACCAAATAAAAAAACGAGGTACCAACTTAAAATTCACGAGTCTTATTACTTTTAGAGATAACATGCAAATAATTCTTATCATTTTTAAAGAGAGAGATAACCTGCTTCTTCTTCTCGTTCTTCTTATGCAGTGAACGCATAAGAGATAACATTGCTTATGCAGTGAGCGCACCTCGAACAAGGAAGCCAAAGAGAGTGAAGAAGCTGTGAAAATGAGTATAGTGAGAAAAAGGATTCACTTTGTTGCTTTGGGCTTTTGTAGGGTTTTTTAAAATGGAAAAAGGCCCATATACAATGGGCCTGACGATTGACTGAGCCCTTAAAAGTCGGCCCTTATTTACTGATTTCAAAAGATGGAATTTGATACTGTGGATGAGAAGAAAATGAGAAGCGAACTTCAATTTCGATAACTTGTTTCGGCAAGAGGAGAGAGCGAGAGAGTGCGACGCAGGACAAGGGCTAGCCTTTTTTCTGAAGTGAGCCCATAAATCGGTACAACTGAAGCTCGTCAATTTCACAGTTCACACTTTTCTTAAAGCATTGGGTGGGCTTCGGCTGTTGTACCCAAGTGGATGGGCGCACGAACAAAACTTGAGAAATACAGAAAACAAATTAAGCCCAAACATAGTTTAAATTGCTCGGTCTGTTTATCGGTCCTCAACATTCATGGGCATTAGGAGCCACCTAGGATTTACAACATTCTCTCTGTTGCTCCCAAAAAAAAAAAACATTCTCCCTGTTGCTCTACATATTTAAAGAGTTGTCTCAAAATTTACACAATCTTCTAAAACTAGCATTTTTTTTTGGGTTTTTTTGACTTAACCCCCCACGGATGTACTCCTTTTTGAGATAACCCCCCATTTTGAAAATCATTACTGATTGCCCCCCATTTCAGAGTTAATTTTTCATATTGACAATTTTGCCCTTATGTCAAATTTGTAAAACCCCCATTTTTTAACATCGTCTTTGAAAAATTCAAAAAATTCAAAAAAAAAAAAAAAAAAAAAAAAAAAACTCAAAAAATCGGGAAAATTGAAAAAAAAAAAAAAAAAAAACAAATTCAAAAAAAAAGAAAATTCAAAAAAAAATTCAAAATTTTCCAAAAATTGAAAAAACAAATCAGAAAAAAAAATATGACTGATGTAGCTTACTCTTCTAATGAGTCAAACAGGGTTGAGTAATAATGAAGTGCCTTAGTAAATCGGTCGAATTAAATCGGCCCATTATGATTTGCTTCTTCTTCCACAATCGTAACAATTTTAGGCTTCATCTCTTTAATTGTACCCAAAACGTTATCAATTGCATTGGGCTGGGCTAGTAACTGATGCAACTCAAACATCGAATTCACTACAACCGTCTCGCCCGGTCGAAGATCCAAAATGGATGCGTCAAGATCAGCTAATGAATTACAAACAAACTCTCTATACTCAAACTCAACATGTAAATTTTTAGCAAATTGAGCTAACTTCCAACCAACCCGTCGCAGAGCATCTATGTTATCGGGTGAGGTGGCCCGATACTGCTTAATCGAAAACTAAAGCGCCCATTCTGATGCATTGCAAGTGCTTGCATTAAAGCGCACCATTGAATACCTTGTTTCATCTTGAAATCGATAATATGAACCCGATTGGAATCGATGAACGAAGTCTAGAAATCGCTTGATTTGCGGTGAAATGAGCGAAATTTGAGGTGAGGGCAAGTTTCATAAAATGGATTTGAAGAATATCGAGAAAGAAGAATCAAGTGAAGGTTGAGGATATAAACCATAAATATGACGAGCAAGTGCTTCAAAGAAAGTAAGTAGCTACTTTCCTCATTGTGAAACTAGCGCGTAGTAGGCTTATCCGTTTAACGAAAGTGATTCATCTAGTTTGAGGTTATCTTGTTGAACCGCCCAAAGCCCGACCATTAAAGTGTGAACTAGACGAATACCATTTTCCCGCGAGTCAATTAGTACTCTTGGGCCGAAGTTGACTCGGTTTAGAGTAACAATCCCATTGTTGTTATTTGAAGAGGCGTAGAGATTGATGGGATTTCTTGTTTGATTCTTTTTCCCCTTTCACCAAGTATTGCACTCAAATCGTAATTTGAAGAAACGGGTTAGCCATAGATCCGTGCTTTTTGATAGTTGAAGATTCAAAGCAGGGGAATATGTGATTGTTTGATGATTGTTGTTGTTGGGGAAGAGATAGTTCACTTTCACAAATCATGGATTCGAAAGCAAAGTAGAAAGATCGGAAGGATTATAATGAACTCAGATCGTAATCCACCAAGATGAGAAAGTAAAACATCTTCTTGAGCTGCTGATGAAGAACCCATCGTCATTTCAAGCTGTTCTATCTTAAAAGCTACATCACCATATTTTTTTTAATTTGTTTTCAAGTTGTTATTTTTTTCATTTTTTTTTCAATTTTTCTGATTTTTTGAGTTTTCAGATTTTTATTTTTATTTTTTTTTTGAATTTTCAAAATTTTCAAAGATGTATGTTAAAAATGGGGGGTTTTTACAAATTTGACATAAGGGCAAAATTGTCAATATGAAAAATTAACTCTGAAATGGGGGGCAATCAGTAATGATTTTCAAAATGGGGGGTTATCTCAAAAGGGGGTACATCCGTGGGGGGTAAGTAAAAAAAACCCTTTTTTTTCGATAATATCTAAAAATAGCTTCCACTCTATGCATACTTACTATATTTTTACCATTGTAGACAGTATAACAGGACCAGCTCTGAGACTGTGAGGAGTCTAGCCGGGTGAAAGAGAATAATTTGCAAGAAGTCAAAAACTATTTTGCAGATTTTAAATGCTCCTTGTATGTGATAAAGCTTAGTGCTGGCCTGGTACCTGGATCGGGGACTGGCTGCTGCTTAGTTGAACACTTGAATAGCTGCATCATCTGGTGCTATTGCTAGTTGTTGCAAAGTTTAAAATAAAATTACTATTAGCTTAATTATATCACCATGACAAGATCTTGGTCTGTCGTTGTCTCGTTGATATCAGACTTTTGTTCTTCCGTGAATACATAATCTCAAACATTAGGTATCGTCCACATTTACCGATAAAATCAGGTAGGTGCGTATAGCCATACGTAAATCTATCACGGCCCAGTAATCTTGTTATGCAATTGCGAATTTGCGATGCTAGTCTACTCTACAGCTGGGCAGTTTAAGCGCCTATTAATCACTGCTTAATCGGCACATAAGCGCTATGCGCCCCTCGACCGGTCCAATCAAGAAAAAATTTAGAGGTCTGAGCGGGTGTCATAAAACGGGCGATTTTTTTCTCTTAATCGGTATAAAAAAAGCACCGATTAAATTTAACATAAATTCGGTTTTCTTAAGCGCCGCCTAAGATCGAGTTTATAGGTTTTTTTTTAAAAAATAAAAAATAAAAATTTAAGTCCACAAAAAAGCCCAAAAAAAAAACTCACGAATCTATATATTGAAAACGTTTCGCTTCACCGAAAAAAAATAATCAAAACCGTAAAAAGTGAAAAACCACCAAAGAAAACTCTTAGGCCAGCTAGCACTCCACCACTCAGGCTAGTAGTTTTTTTACTTTATTTTGTTTTAAGTTGTTATATCACTTATATGTGACATATATATTATAGGTTAACTAAGGCGATTAATTCCGATTAATTGCTATAAGCTCTTGGAGCGACTTGCTCCCGATTAGCGCTTAAACTGCACAACTCTACAGTTGTAAGTCTGTAACTAGATCAACTGGCAGTTTGGGACCAACAAAAAGTCATAACTTTTCGATAATAACATAAACTCGGTTTTATACACGAAAAAGGTGTCACGACTCACAATGTCCTCATGACTGACTGACGCTAATTGTTGAGCAGAGTAACAAGTATCAGAGACCATAGTATAAAATATCAGAATATGGGTATTTATTGATACTCAATTTATTGATATGTATCGTGGATATATCCCCATCTTTAGGGATATTTTACATTGTTTCATATACAAATATCATTGATATATCTAAAATATCGACAACTATCATAGATTTTGTGAATATTTTTTGATATATATTATTTATATTTGTTTAAAATATAATAGTAAATATTAAATAAAATTGTTATCTATAAAAAAAATATCGCCTTATATCTCTAAATATCGTCACAATATCGTCGATATTTACAGTCTTATGTATCTATAAACATGTCGCGATATATATTTTTTTTGTTGAAATCTCGATATGTATCGTGCTATTCTGTAATATATCGTGATATTTTGTACTGTGTCATAGTCTTAAGGAGGGTTGTCAATGGGTTTCGATAACCCGATAACTGATTTGAACCAAACCGATAAAAAAACGGTTTGAGTTTTGATCATTTGGTTTATCTTCCACTGATTCGAAACCGAACCGAACCGATAAGATATTGGTTTGGTTTCGGATTTGCCCTCCACCGAACCGATAAGATGATATTTTAGTAATATTTATGATTAATTTTGTATATGTTTATCAATTGTATGGTTGAAATTAATTGATTTAATTTAAGATTTAATTGATTTTATAGCTTTCGGTTCGGGTTCAGTTTGCAATATATCTTATTGGTTCGGTTTTGGGTTCCTAACTTTATTATCGGTTCGGGTTCGGATTTTCCAGAACCCAACCTAAACCGATCCATTGACAGCCCCAGTCTTAAGGGTGTCGATGGTACCCATTTAACCGGAACCGTAGAAAAAAGCATGGTTTTGGTTCCTATTTTTAGAAACCGTTTAAAAATAGGTACTAAAAAACCCGGACCATATAGAACCGAAACTGAATGGTTTTTTAAACAAAAAAACCGGATCAGAATAGGAATCAAATGTTATTGTACTTTTAACATAAAAAATATTGAAATAAATAATATAAAAACTCAAAACGTTCATTTATATATTACTAAATTTTATTTATTGGTATAATATGTAGTTTTCATAGTATTTAATGTTATAAATAATATAAAAATATAGTTTATAATCTGAAATATATGGTTTTATTTAACTTATTATTGAATGACATCATTACTTATATCTTAAAAAGTGACTCGTTCGTTCCTGCGGTATTTTTATATTTTTTATACACTTTTTTTTTTAATAAAATCAACAAAAAATATGTGTAAATAATGAATATTTTAAGAACCGAAATGAAAAACTGGAACTGGAAATACCCGTTAGGAACCGATGGTTATGGGTATGGTTCTACAATTTTAATAACCGTGAAGAACCGAAATCGTAAAATTAAATGGTTTTTGGTTCTTACAACACTAAAAACCGGACCGTTGACACCCCTAGTCATAGACTATTTTTTTTTTCAAATAATAAGCTAGGGTTAGGCAGACCCCCACCTGCATTAATCTCAAAGACACTCGTACAATGTTCCTATTGCATCATCCTCTACTAGTCTATATAGTTCTCGACTTAGCGGGGGACCTTGAAAAGTACAACTATTACAATTAGAGATGGTTAACCCAGCAAGCCAATCCGCTAGTTTGTTACACTCTCTATAAACATGAGCAAAAGAACAAAATGCAAAAGAATTAGCTAATTCTTTGATATACAAGACTATGTCCAAACAGTACCAAGGGCTATCCACCACGTTCGTAATTATCTGTGTTGCCCATAGTGAGTCTGATTCCACTTCAATATCTTGTATACTTAGCTCCTGACATCTGATCAGTCCTATCTCAATGGCCTTGAGTTCTTGAAATATTACCGATTTCATCCCCCCAGAACCTGAGTAAGCTTCGATCACTGTTCCCTGTCCATCGCGCATCACTCTTCCATGTCCTGTGCCTAGATCGTTTAACGCCCCATCGGCATTCAATTTATACCTTTGTTCAGTCGGGGGGTTCCACTGGTTCCATTTACTTACTTTTGTTTTGAACTGTACCTGAATACCGATCGACTGACACAAACTTCTATTCTCCGGTGTTTCTCGAAGTTCACTGATCTGAGTTTGTAGATACACTCTCATTTCTCTGAGTAATCTACACAACACCATTGCCGCAGGCTTTGCATTATTCTTGAACCTTCTTGCGTTTCTCTCCTTCCATATTGCATCCACTGAAGCACATATGAGTGCTGAGTAGATATCGCCTGTCTTATCCCCCCTTTTACATACTCTCAGCAAGGATGACCACTCCCTATTGGATGACCTTGTATCAGACTCAATGCCCAAGATAGATTTGATACCTCTCATAATTTCCTTGGAATAGCTGCATTCAAAGAATAAGTGGTTTGAATATTCTCGACTTTGGTTGCACAAGCAGCAAGACGAGTGGCTGATGATCTTCTTTTGCACAAGCCTATCCTGAGTCGGTAGGCTATTAGAAAACAAATTTACCAAAGATGTGAACGAAAGTGCCTTGGCATTACTAACTTACCCCATACCATTCTCTGCCATCTTACTCGAGGACGCACTGGAGACAGAACTTTATATGCACTGCTGGCCGAGAACTTCCCATTAGGATTTGGCTTCCATATAACTCTATCCACCATCAGATGAGAGTTAATGGGAGTATTCAAGATGTCTTCTCTGAGTGAAGTGTTGTTCAAGTCCTCTACTGTGTTGCTCCATTTTCTCTCCCTGATCAACTGGCTGACCTTTGCATCCAGCGGCAATTGAATCTCAGCAACTGCGTGCGGGTTGTGAATGAGAGGACTCGACTGGCACCAAATATCGTGCCATAGCAAAATAGAATCACCAGTTGCGATGCTGTATATGACAAACTTCTTTACCTCATCCCTGCTCTTCAAGATACTCCTCCATGACCAAGCACAGTCATTTGGGACTTCCATAGTCCAGAAAAATTTATTATGCAACAAATTATTCCAGACCCATTCAACCCAAACACTTTCTTCCTTAGCTGCTATTCTATACACAAGACCACAGTATGCCCCTCTATTCCAAAGTGACATATTCATAATACCCAAACCCCCTTCCTCTTTTGTTTTGCAAATGGTAGATATGCTGGCCTGATGATGACATTTCTTAAGTTCTACACCACTCCATAAGAAACGTGCACAAACCTTCTCTATCCGTTCTATCACAGTTTTGGTATTATAAATGTTCTATACCAAGAATAGGCATTGCGGTGAGAACAGATAAGATAAGTGAAGTCTACCTGCATGTGACAACATTCTAGCTTTCCAAATCCTTAAGCTTAGTGTGGCTCATCCACCAATGGTTGGCACTCTTTAATCCCAAGTCTGTAAGCAAAGAGAGGTAAGCCCAAATACTTTATTGGAGGTCTAACCAACTCTACTCCCAAAATCGGCCTTGATTCTCGAGCCTCATAACCACTAATGGATCCCCGTCATGAGAGTAGTTTTATGATTGTTGATATGTAGCCCAGTTGCTTGACCAAAAAGATGTAAACAATCCTTAAGTCCTCGATAGACTCCTCCCCCCTACAAAAGAACAAAGACATCATCTGCAAGGCGAAGGTGGTGTGACAGTTGGTTTTCTTACACTTGGAATGAAATTTGATCTGTTTTGCATCAAACTTCTCCTTTACTATGCTTTCCAACACCTCCATGACCAGTACAAACAAATATGGAGAAATAGGGTCACCCTATCTCAATCCTCGTTTACCTTGAAAAAAACCTTCTGGAGCACCATTCACAAGAACTGAGTAGGTGGGAGAACATATACATAATTTGATCCACTTCCTTAGCTTCACAGGGAACTGAAATCTCCTCATCATAAACTCTATCGTATCCCAACTGATCATGTCATACGCCTTTCGGATATCAATCTTCACTGAGCACCTTGGAGTTCCATGTTTTCTTTCATACCCCCTCAAAAGCTCATGTGATAGGAGAATATTGTCTTGAATGTATCTATCAGGGATGAATGCCGATTGGTTCAAATGCACTAAATCATTAATGCATATCTTGAGTCTGTTGGTGATGATCTTAGTGACGCATTTATATATGGTGTTGCACAGAGCTATCGGTCTGAAATCCTCTACCTTAGTAGGAGTAGTTGCTTTAGGTATAAGGCAGAGAAAGGTAGCATTTACTGGTCTTGGTAGATGATAGCTGCTGAAAACATTCTTTACTACACTTGTGAAATCCTTACCCACAGTCTCCCAACAAGCCTTGAAGAAGAATGGATTAAAGCCATCAGGTCCTGGCACTTTATTATCCTCCATTTCAAACATTACACTTTTGACTTCTTCATCTGTGATTTCATCTTCTAGTTGCCTAGCCAAAGGTTCAGGAATGATATTTCTTACCTTCAAACTCATAAAAAAAGATTCCTCTTTCACTGGCAGCGCACTTGTACCCAGTAGTTGGGTATAGTACTCAACTATTGTCTTTGCAACTTCATTCTGACCTTTGACTGTGACTCCTTGGTCATTTGATAATGCCCATATTCCTTTTCTTGCTGTTTTCTCCTTTATTCAGCTGAAGAAATACGTTGTACACTTGTCCCCATCTTTCATCCACATTCCTTCACTTTTCTGCTGCATATCCACTGCCTCTGCTCTAGCCAGAGTGTTATATCTACTTAAGCAAACCCTTTCCCTTTCACCCAAAAAAATATTTCCGGAGTCCCTCTGTAGTAATATCTGCACATCTTGTAGCTCCTGCTTAGCTGTTTCTACCCTTTCATGAAGATGAGAGAAATTTGCTCTGGCCCATGGTTTAAGCTTCTGTTTTAGCAGTTTCAGTTTATGGATCAGCACATACATTGGATTATTATATATAGCCATAGTCCACACTTCCGCCAGTATGTCTTTGAATTCTAGTTGATACACCCAGAAGTTACAGAACCGAAAGGGAGGAGCTTTTCTTGTATAATCACTCCAACTCAAGAGCATTGGTGAGTGATCAGAAACCCCATAAGGTAGGTACTCAGCAAATGTGTAGGGAAATGAAGTAATCCATTCTTTATTCACCAAACATCTGTCAATCCTAGACATAATCCTTCCTATACCAACTGATTTATTCCACCATGTAAAGAAAAATCCAATGGAATTTAAATCTGTCAGTCCTGCATTTTGAAGGCATAGGATGAAGTCCTGAGCTTCTCTCGGGTGCATGGAATCTCCTCCTATTCTCTCATTAGCACATAAAATATTGTTGAAGTCTCCTGCCACACACCATGGTCCCTGCACTGAAGCACTTACATTCATAATATCTTTCCACATACCCAATCTCTCGCTGAATCTATTACTTGCATACACCACTGTGAGAAAATACTCTTCGTTGCAAGGCTTGAATCTGACCTTGCAATGAATGTATTGAGCTGACTCAGATAACTTCTGGACATACACTAAGAATGGATCCCAACATACCCATATTCTACCAGCATCACTAGAGGAATAATTACTGACACTACTCCATTGAGGGCAACATATGTTTCTAATAGCATCAAACTTCTGTTCCTTGACCTTTGTTTCCAACAAACCAAAAATACAAATCTTCTTTTCTATTCTAACCTTGTTTATCTCCTTTGCTTTATGTACATCATTTGTTCCTCGAACATTCCACACACTTATTGGGGCTATCATTTAGTGTTTTTTGTTTTTGGAACCCTTGGGCCTACCCCTACTCCGCTTGCCATGACCATTCTTTTTGCTACTAGGATTCTGCTGTTCTTTCAGCTTACTGCTATCTATTCCTTCCTTCTCTGTCATATGTCCAGACTCAACTCGGTTCACATCATTCTTATGTTGTATAGGTGTATCCATAATGGCCAGCGGCTCAGTGACTTTATCACTGAAGTACGGGGTCTCCTCCACTGACAAAACATCCTCTGACATTTCACCATCCCCAATTCCTTCTGTTCTTCTTATAAAATCCACCAGTTCTTCCTCAAACTCCTCCATAGCAACAGAATCTTCTGGATTGACAAAGTGCTCTAACCTGTCTACATAAGGCACCACGGATAGGTTCTGCAGAATTCTGACATCATTGTCTGCAGCAGGCTCCATATCTGGTTGAGCTTGATTTTGGCTCTGTATCATTATCTCATTACATACATCTCCGTCAAAAGGACCATTTTTCTCTATACCATTGCTCTCCTCTACCCCATCCACCACTGTAGTAATCTGGTTTACCTCTAGAGTTGCAGTGTTAACCACTCCTTCATTTGTGCTGTTACCAGAATTTTCTGATATGGATTCTGGTTCTTGCTCACCAGCCTCTTCCTGTTGTCGTTGCACCCATACCCTTCTTGGAGCCCTGGCATTTTGTGTTGCAGGCTCTGTAGTACTTGGAACTCTGAAACACTTGTCTGTGAGATGGCCAAAAGCCTTACAAATATCACACTTCTTGGGAACCCAAGAATACTCCACCCGTACTGTTCTATTATCCCCTTTTTCCATCTCAATCTCAAAGGACAATGGCAACTCTGAGGATATTTCAACTTCAATACAGACTCTTGCAAAACTAATTCTCTTTTTTGATGCAGTAGCCTCATCCATTAGTAATGGTCTACCCAATCGACTGGCCACAACACCTAGACCCTCTTCTGACCATAGTTCTTTGGGTACATCATAAAGATTAACCCATATTGGTATGCCTTTGATTGTTTTCTCCTCTTCTCAACATCCCGTGACCATGGTGTGACTATAAAATGGGTTTCCTGCCATGTAAATGGGACCTAATTCCATCACATGAAGTTTATCCTCCTCATTTGTGAACTTGAAGTAGAATAATTAAGAAATCAGGCTATCATATCAAATTCCCCTTTGTTTTCCATTTCTTAGCTAATGCTTGTTTCACAAACGGGGAAAGACATTCGATTTTCTAAAAAGAAACCCACTAAATAATCCCGCCACATACTAATGCCTCTGGAAATGTTATCTTTTGGAATAATTGTAACTCCATTAATAACCTCGGTTATTGTAATCTTTGCGCAGGGGGGTAAAGGCGGTTGCTTTTACCTTTGTTGAACAGTGAACTCCATGAATTTCTTTGGTTTGGTTCAACTTCACCGCTTCTTTTCGATTCTCGGTGGAATTTCAGATGAGCTTGGAACACTCTGCAATCTCACTCGAAATCGGTAGGGGGGAAACTCTTGATCGTTTACTAGAGAACTATTCATATTTACTTCCACTGATGAACTTACACTGTTGTCAATGAAGGATTTTACCAAAAGTGGAAATGAACATGATAAGAAAACGGATAGGAAAACTCTACCTAATAAAGTTTGCTATTCTAGGCAAGAATTGGAGCACTAGATCATCTCGTTGCAATATAAGCAATTTCACTACAAGTCGCCCCTAAAAAGGTCCCCATTTTCGAACAACACTAAGCAATAGTTACTTAGTCATAGACTATTGTAGCTTGTTAGATGTCTTAAACTTTCTTGTTTTTTTTTGGTAAAGATAGTTACTCAAACTTTCTTTTTGCTTCACCATCTTATAACCAATTTTAAACATTTACAATACCTGCTTCTCCTAGTATTATTTTTAGGGTTAAGTAGTATTACCCCCACTAGATGAGCCAATTAGGATTCCCCTCCTGCTAGATGGGAAATTAGGGTCTCCCCAAACACCACGGTTAACTTGGTTTGATTTGACCGTAACTTTTTAAGTCAAATGGTTGAAAATGACACAATTGCCCCCACCTAATTAAAATTGAACATTTGTTTTTTGAAAATAATGAGGGCATTTGTGTAATTTTTAGTTGCTTGACTTGAAATTTAACGGTCAATTCAAATTTAATGTACAATAGTAAATAAGTCTTCTATTTATGTGGTTCTCCTTTTCATCCTGTTCACACTCACTACCTGTGGTGGGAAATCAGTTTAAGGTTTCTACCATCCAGCAACATAATATTACACAATGGTAATGGTTTTTAAATACGCACCAGAGACCATCCATCAGCATAATATTACACAGTGGTAATGGTTTTTAAATACGCACCAGAGACGATATCAGTAAAATATATAGGAAAAAGGTATCCTAAGACCTAAATTTCAATAAAAGGGAGATTAGATTTACTCCATACGGTTAAAAATTGTGGCTCCGAATAAGTTGGTCATGTAGTTCATAGTTTCTGAATATTTTTTAAAAAAAATATACAGTTTGAAGACTTTGCCAACCACAATGCATTTCCACTGCTTGCAAGATACCGCTCAACACATCTTGTATTTAACGATGATATACAGGTAAAATGCTGAGTTAACGTTGTTTGGAAGTCTGGAAGCCACAGCTAATCCATGTGTACCAATTTTCTTTTCCTCAGGGTACATCATCTGTGGTCCTTGCAGGGCGATTGTTGCAATACTGCAAGAATTGCTCTGATTCAGCTTGGAGTATGTGTTCTTTTCATTGGTTGCAGGCTGGTATCGGTATAGCTGAACTCATTGCTGGTGCAATGAATTTGACTACAGTACCCAATACAAAATATCCCTCTAAACCATGTCACACGTAGTTCTTCCATACAGTTTACTCCACTAACTCTCATTCTTCATTCATGCCTACTAAATGCTTCCACCAAACTCCATAAATTATGCTCCACCAATTGTATCCTGCGTACCAAGAATATAAATCCAATTCATTGAAACAACTTCAAAAAAAAAAAAAAACAGCAATAAACTATGATTATGATATACCATATACACCACCTATGGACTATGGTGTGCATTCGAAAACACAATTTCTATAACATTTTGCATGGCTTTGTCCTGGTCTGTAATTATTGCATTAGGAGCACGACCACCCATACAACCAAGCCAAGTTTGAAAAACCCAAAAAAAGTCTTGGTGTCTTCACGCGATATTAAAGCACAACCCAACAAGATTGACTGACCATGATGATTCACACCCACAAAAATAGCAAATGGCATGTCATACTTATTAGTTAAGTAAGTTGTGTCGAAAGTGATCACATCACCGAACTCCTCATATGCTACTCTGCTCCTTGCGTCTACCCAAAATAAATTCCTTATTCTACCATTGTCATCTAAATCCATGAGGAAGTAGAAGTTAGAATTATCTGATTGCATTTTTGTGAAGTAGTCCTGAACAGCTGCAGCATCCCCATTGCCAAGCCTTAACCGTTTGGATTTCTTAATATAATTACGACAATCTTTACCTAAATATGGAAGTTTATCAAGTCCACCCGCTTCCACCGCCAAAGAAGAATTGCTTTTGTTTGGCCGAATACACGCTTGATCATTTATCTCAAATTTCCTTTTGACACGTCTGTTCAATTTACGATTTCTTATGAAATATCGTGACTTTCCTTAACTCAAACCATGATTATGATCAAGTACTACGGATGTCACCCACCACTTTCCATCATAATCTAAAGCAGCTCTAAGCTTCACATTACATTGAGTTTTGGTAACTGGATGCAATTTGAAAGCACTTCTTGAAGTGCTCTCTGTCTTGCCTGATCGAGAACATGTAAAAAGCACCCATCGAACCACCCCATCATCTCCCTTCGACGAATATCTTTTTTTTTATTGGAAACCCATTCTTAGTACCGTATTTAGTGTAATATTCAAACAATCCTTCGGCAGTATCAAACACCATTCCTATTTCTAGATCTCCCACTTTTTCTTCTTGAACAAATTCATTCTCTATACCCACATCAACACCAATTGTATCTTCCAATTCTTTATCATTGATGCCCTCATTCTCATGCATTTCTATATTGTCAAATTTAGAAATTTTTGGCTCCATTCATGAAAAAAAGAAGTAAACAATTACAAATAATTAAATCGTGGGTATATTACAATCAATAATAACTTAGGTGTTATTTGGTGCGTTTTTTTTTAGTTTGGAAAAGAAGGAATGGGAGACAGAGAGAGTGCGCGAGAAGATAAGGGTTTTTTTATCACAGAAACGAAAAGAAAATTGGTCTCTTGACTTTTGCTTACGTGGATATGACACATCACCAGCCACCTCTGTGTTGGTTGACTGTGTCGATATCCTGTGTCAGTGTAGTATTACTCAGGTGTAATACTAGTTAGGCGTGGGCTACCCCGTGGATATCCTCATAGGGATGAGGGTCCGCAGACCGTTGGATGTGTGATCTAATGGTCTGAAAATCAAAAGCAAAAAGTATGAGAGAGAAAATGAGATGATTTTATATTTCTAGACCGTTGGATCACACATCCAACGGTCGCGGACCTCGTCCCTATGAGGATATCCTCATGGTACACGAACTCTACTAGTTAACCCTTATTTTTATTCACACGGGGTTTCTTCAAAATCACTGTTGGCAATAAATAAAATTTTATTGTTTCTTTTTTAACTTAATTTCTAATTTAAAATTTTCCTTCCGTGTACTTCTACACAGTTGTACGTCTCTTATATTACATAGTCCCAACCTTATTACGCCGCCACCAGAGAAATTGGAGGAGGAGGGTCTTTCTTTTGGGTTATAAGAAATCAAGAAGTAAAACGAAGGTACGTCTCCTGATCATCATGAATATTGTTACGAATTTGATAGATTATGGCCTTTCTTGTTTTGTTTTTATGTACGACGATAAAATTTAGTTGGATATGTAAGTTGTTAGCAATAGGCAGACCAATAAGTGCATACCGTGTGATATTACCTAAAGTAATCCATCCTCACAGCACATTAGTCCTGCAGTTTTCAATTCGAAACGAGATAGACAGTAATATTGATTAGTAATCGTATCCCTCACTGTCCATGAGAAAATTAAGAGAACGATGATGACGAAACAGAAGAATCTAGAGCATTCGACTCCAAGTGTTGGCACTTTTAGACCCATATGATGGTCAAATCCGCTTGACCACGATAACTTACCATGGGCTAACTAAAACAATAGCTATATGCCTGTTTTAAAAGAAAATACCCTTAATTTGTGTCCTCCTAGTTCTAAATTCTGCGTGTACATTGTATCCCTGTCCCTGCGTCGTCATCTGTTTCTGTATCCGGGCATCATAGGACATTGGGAAAGTGTAGATACAGGGCAGAATTAACTTGGGACTGGCCTGTCCGTGACTCCTAGAATGATAGTGAGTGTGGTCTGGTATTCAGGTGTTAGGGTCAGATTACTCATGCACACCACCATCCCCTGCCCAAGGACCTCAAACTAATGTGAGTATTTGAGAGTAAAGATACTAGTTTATTTTCATGCAATATCTCAACATTCTTTCTCCCCTTAGTGGACATTGTGCTTTATTCACTATTTCATCAACGGAAGTGTTTTTACTAGCTCACATAAACATTATGCGCTCTAATTTAAGTTTTCTGACCCTAAATTTACACTTGCAAATTCAAATACAAAATTTACACTACATATGACTTTGTTAAGGAAGTGAGAAAGGGGATTTGTAGACTCCATATTGATGATAGTTTCTAAGGACCCAAAAAATGACACCCTCAAAGGGAGGAGAATTTAAAAATGCTCCAGACATAAAATATTTGAGAAAGTAAGGGCCCAGTTTTATCTTATGGTCGGCATGCTGATCTTCACTTCTACGACCGGGCCGATCTTGGTTTTAAATTGTCGGTGTGGCGATAATACGACTAGCTTCAAAATTATAATTTAGTTTTTCAGCTTGAAAGCGTCTCTGCAAATGGGGGGCATGGGAATGGCGTCGCATTGCGAATGAGCAGCCGTATAGTAATGGTCTGTTGAACTTTGACAGCCTCTACCAACTAAAGCCCTGCTCGAGTAATGCATACAGCAGGACAACAGTGTGCTTAATTGTATTTGTCTTAAAATTGGTTTTCTGTTTAAAGATTTTCTCAAATTAGGTGAAAAGTAACAGTCAACTTTTATGAAATTTACTTAAGTGAGACACCCGTAATTAACCTTCTTCTTTAAAACAATTTCTTATTTTCATAAGACGATTGATATCTAGGTTTTGCTCCTTAATAAATCAATATTAGAGTTTGGCCCTCCTCTAGTTCTTTGTTTTCAGGATCTGAAACGGTGAATATTTTCATTATGACCAAAATACAGTTGCGTCATCTCACATGAGGGGCCAAATTTTAAAATGCTGAAGTACTGGAAGGATTAAAGAATAAGTTTTTAGGGAAAAAATGGTTCAAACTCTGAAATCAAATTAGAGAAGGCCCAAACTCTAATGTTATTTACGAAGTGCAAGACCTAGAAATATTTCAGTTTGTACCAGCTCATGTTTCTCTTGGATGCATTTTCATTTAACCAATATCTGTCATTATGATTTATGCAGCAAAATTTGTAATTGAAGAAAAAGTTTATGATAATGGAAAATCATGAAAATAAGACCATCTGCGATGAGAAGGAAGACAACTGGGTTGTGCCTTATTTTGTGGAGGATACGATATACTTAGACATTTTAAAGAGGCTTCCTGTACGCAAAGTTCACAAATTGAGGTACGCTTGCAAACAATGGTTTATATTAATCAGCAGTTCACATTTCATCAACTCTCACCTTCGGCAATCAAATCTTTGTTTGATTGCTTGTCGAGGATGTACTATCGTACCTTCCGAAGGAACTACCTTGTCGAGGAAACAAATGGGAAGTCGTTATGTGCATCCTGATATTGTCAAAATCAATAATGGAAAGGTAAATGTCCGTGACTTCAGAATAAAATGGAGACTTTTTGTGGAAAATACTTGCAACGGGTTAGTATTACTGGAGGACACAGTAGGAAATGTGAGCGTCTCTAATCCTGCTCTCGGTCAGCTGCTCAAACTGCCTCCTTGCAGTCGAAGGAGTAAATTTGTGAGTGTTATTCGTGGAATAACTTATCTCGACTCCTCTGGGGAGTATAGAGTGGTGTCGGTTGTCTTCAACAAAGAAACTGGATCATTAGGATGTGAGATGCTTGTTTGTGGTTCTAGTACTTGGAAATGGGTTAGGTCTCATTTTGGGCGCCTACTAACTTTTCGTACTTGGAGTAGTCGTCCTTCCATTTCCATTAAAGGAGTGTTTTATTTTATGTTTGATGGGAAATTTGAAGGTGGTGATTTCTCTTCATACATAGGTTCCTTTGACATCGTCCACGAGAAATTTTGTAAATCAGACATGGGGCACATACAGTCTACATTGGAGTATATACATGAAATTGACGGTTGTCCATCTGTTGTGGTGCCAAACAGTTGGAGGAGCAAATTTGGTCAGTGGGATATCTGGGTTTTGAGAGACCTAGCCCGTGGAGAATGGGATAAGCATTATTGTTTAAACCTCACTGAGTTGGGCAAGATATTTCCTGGAGAGTGGTCTAGTTCGTTTGATGTTGTGGCTTCTTTTGAAAATGGTAGGTTCTTGTTGTTCAAAATAGAAGCTGACGGAGGTAAACTCAGGTACTACATATATGATGTACAACTGCCGCGACTTAATTATTTTGAGCTTGATCCGGATGGGGACTACATTTTTCGACCTCACGTTGAGAGCCTCGTCCCTTGCATAACGCCATGAGTACTGTTTCAAGTTGCTGTTATTTATTCTTTTTTAATTTGTTGTATTTATTTTCTATTGGATTTGGAAGTAATCTCTATTGTTTGAGCATTGTTTGGGTTATTTCTTGGATTATTTGATATTGAATATTTAGATCATGTTTATATCGTAATTTTCCAAGGTTTATGTGTGATAGATAACGCATCTTTATTGTCAAAGATGTATGCTACTTCTCATAATGGGGTTCAAGTCTGAGCTGCATTATCTTCATCTTATATAATGATCTAAACTCTGATATTATTATCAAAAAAGTGATAAATGTATTATAATATCTTGATGATTAAAATAAAATCCTAATAAAAGAAAAATAATTATTCAACTACTGAGAACTATTTATTCCTCTCCAAAAGATTCTTCAATTGCTTGATACTCTGCTGTCCTCATCACTTTTACTCTTCATTTTTTTTAGCTTTCTTTGATGGTCGAATTTCTTCAGTAATTTCTTTGGAAATTTGGTGCTGCATTTTAACATAACAATATATTGGTTATGTATTTTCTCAAAAATAGTAAATTAAATATTCGGAAGAGGAATTGTAATAAAATTTGAATATACCTTAGCATTTTCTGTCATTGATTCAGCATCTTTATTATCTTCAGATACCATATTTGTTATGGTAAATGATGGAAACTTTTCATGCATACTATATTTATTGAGTTTGACTTGAAATATCCAATCACTACCAGTATTTTTTTCAAGTTCTTTTTGAATGTCATCGAAATCTTGACCCTGCAAATTTTATAATAAACAGTTAATAATAATTTAATATTGAAATAAAGTTAAACGTGTTTATGCTTTACTTGCCTTTTTCTCTAAATCAAGAACTTTTGCAATTGGTATTTTCACAATATCTTCTGCTTTGTTACTAAAAGCTACGAAAGCTGTCATTTCAGTTTCATCCTCAACCCGTAGTTTTAAAAGGTATATGTAAATTAAAACATTTAGAATATTTGTACTCAATATCCTTTTTATTATACATTTGTTAGAAGACTTACCTCTTTTTTGGTTTTAAATATTTGGCTCTACAATCTGTGCATGTATGTTCTGAACCACTATCAACGTGTTTTACAGACATTTAACGCAAGTTTGGTAGTACCAGTTGGTCCCTAACAACTTAACAAATTTTCCTCTGCATGTGAAAACCTTTTCCTGTAAAAGGTCATAGATTACAAAACTAACTATATAAATCATATGATATTGAAAATATATGAAAGATAATGTAATACTAAATGGCTAACCTGATTGGTTGGTTCCATCCCATATCTTATGAGTTCTTCTATTGTTATCCTGTCCTTGCTTATTTTTTCCTCTAATGAAATTGGTTATTCATTGTCTGTTTCTTCTATTCCAATTTTTTTTATCGGGGTTTTCAAATCTTCACAATTGAAAAAGAGAATCATTATAGAAAATATGAATAATTGAAAATTTTGTAAATAAAACTGATCATAAATTACCTTTTTCTTATTTCATGATCATATTTTAAATCCAAATTTATGTAAAATTTTGTTGCTGATGAGACACACACTTGGAATTGCACTATTAAATAGGAAACAGTTTAGCATGATAGCAATTATTTTGGAAACTAATACAAAGATGATGTTAAAGCTTAAATTTATTTCCAATCTTTTTCAGAAATAGAGATGTCAGAATGACAATAACATTTTCTTCCTTATTGGTTATATTAGCAATTGTATCAGACATTTGTCCCCATAAAGCCACGCTCTTCTCATAATCCCTGTAGATTATCCCAAATTGTCAAATACAATTTAATAATAGAAGAAAAAATTGCGTACTTTTGAATTAATGTTTACCTTTTGTCTACCAAAGTAATTTCTCTATAACCTTGTGGTTTTTTTTGACCATTTTTTTTCAAAATTGTTATTATATCTGTATTACAAATATTGTTAGATCATTCGAATATGCATTATTAAAATATACAAAAAATAATAAGTTTATAAAATACCTTTCAAGTCACATGCTGAGAGATCTTCTGTTGCAAGGAATTTTTCGAATCCAACAAAAGTGAACTTGTAATTTTCAATACTCTTGTCATCTTCGATGGTAGGAGTTACTACATATAGTTGCTTTTGTAAACAAAATTTTGCAGTTAAATCATACAGGACGGTAACTCTTGTCTTCTTTGTCCACTTCAAATTTCTCAAAAGTATAAATTTTTCCCTCTTCTAGTTTTTCTCTAAATTTGTCTTTTAGGCTGTCCTGTACCTTGGCATGAATTTGATCTCCCTATGATTTCAAAATTAAATTATTAAGTAAAAAAAAAGTGATTATTAATTAAATTTATATTTCTGACCTTTTCATCAATGAGAAACATGTCTATTCCAAAAGTTTGTTTTCTGTTCAATGGATTAAAAAGGAACCACAATCTGCTGACACGTGCTTTCACTATACACTTGTCTGTTTTTTGGTTGAGCTCGGCAAGTCCTGTGTATTTATTTTCCATTGTGTAATGCCTGCGAAACAGTATTATAACATTGTGAATTAGTTCCTTAACAAAAAACTATCAATATATATTGATTAAGCTATTATTAAATCAAATTGTTAATATACCTTTTCTTCAGTTACAGTCTATGTTTTAATGGGGGTAGTTTAGGTAAATCAATTTCAAATTCCTAGAGCAATAAAATTATATTTAATTTTGAAGGTATGGTAGATTACCTACCCTTGAAGTTTCATTTCCAACAGTGTGTAATAGGAGTAAGTGTATTATCATGTAATTGAATTAATTGAGAAATTATTGCGTAATAAATCACAAATAGACACTCGGGCACGGCCATCTGGAAATTTGATGACTGACATAAGATTTACGTCAAGTTCAGAAAGGTATTATTATCGTTTAGCGCTTGTGCTAATGAGTTAAACAGCTTGACCATAGGGAAAGGAGTGAAAGCGGATCGAGATCTTGAGGGCATCACCGAAGAGATTGAGCTAATTATACTTGAATCATCATCAGTGGCAGAGGTATGGGGGAGGCAGGGAGTAAGAGTTTACCCAGCGTGGGACTGGAACTGACTCCTTTTACGCCCGATCGATGTACATTCAAAGACTGCATCTGATGTGCCGCCGGTATACAGTCAGTTCTAACACAAGGGTATTAAGGGAGGGAAAGATACTCGCCATATCGAAATGCACTCGCCGACTCTTCGAGTATTGCTTCTCGGATCTTTGATCCTTCCGTCCCTCTATCATATAACGAGGGGTAAGTGTTTGGAGAAATACTGTAAGGGAACATCAAGTTCCTGCACGCTTTGCTCCCTTTGAGACCTTGACTCTAAACTACATATCCTTTCTTGTAGCTGTTCATTCCTTTCATGAACCCACCATCTGAAAAGGGTGATCGTGAGGCATCCAGTATACCTCATTGGCAGCAAGCAATGGCAGAAGAGTGATCAGCGTTAGAGCGGACACATACCTGGGATCTGGTCCCTCTTCCTAAGGGTAAGAAAGCTATAGGGCTTAAGTTGGTCTATAAAGTGAAGACTCACTCTGATGGCACACTTGAGCGGTACATGTGGTAAGGGGGTATAGGAGGGACTGACCCGCTGGTTTTAACGTTTCAAATGTGGGTACTTGGAACATTATCTTATGTTCTGCTCTCATTTCTAAACCAAAATTTCTAGTACAGAAAAGAGCCTTTAACAATCACAGCTATATCAGCTTAAATTGCTGTGGTACCACTTGGACATTTAATGGCTTCAACAATCACTAAACACATATTCTTAAAGGGAACTCGATGGGAATTCACTATGAATCCAGGACCATTCAGTGTCAAAGAGCATTTTCTGATGACCATATTTGCTAACTCTGGTGCTGGAACTGTTTATGCTACACATATTGTTACTGCTTCTATGTGTTTTATAAAAAGGAGATCACCTTATTTGTTTCTGCCCATATACCCATAGTGTTTGTCTTAGTGAATGCCATTCAAAAGGGATTAGAATTCAAGCTTAAGCATTTCAAAGTGGAATACCCGCTGCGCACTAATGTGGCATGCTACTAAAGTGCAGTCAGTTAGAGCAAGATGTTCTTCTGCATATGTAAGTGACTACATGGGTATTCTGTCAGTTAAAGTTAGCGTATAGTTATTGTAGTTCTACCTAAAACATCCGTTTTCTTCTAAGACCATTGTAAAGACTGGGTCTTTGTGCAGGTAAACAGGGATGTTCATGCACCAAAAATGCTTTCCCACCTGAAAAGTCATTCTAGAGGTGGGGCAACTATGTAAAGGCATGGAGGCCAACATGACATGAAGAAGACTATTAATTGGTGGGATCTCATGTGGTTTGGTATTGGTGCTGATATTGGTTATGGGATCTTTGTTCTTACTGGTCAGGAAGCAAAGGGGACTGTTGGCCCTGCAATGGTTCTGTCCTACGCAATTTCTGGTATCTCTGAATTTCTATTGAATCATTATGTTTATATTATTGGCATTATAGAACTTGAATTCGTTGTAGATGTAATAACTATGTGCTGAGGTCCAACTTTTACCTATGTACAATTGGAGATTAACATTTTTTGTATCTATACCCATCAGTAGCAGTCCTCATTGAAGCTTTATGGGATAATTTTTTCCAAATACCCAATTGGAAGAAAGTTAAGCGCATTGGCTTCTTTGTGGATTGTCTATATCATCATGATCCATTAAAAGTGGCTCTTGAGTAGGACAAGAGCTATAGTTTTTTGCGGTGTTAATCCTTTCCCTTTGCTGTCTTTCTATATTAGTCCATGGAATTGAATGGTCAGGAGTTATATGGCCAGGAGCTGAGGCTTGATTATTCCAGACCAAGGGGTTCATTTAATACCCCGCAATCTGGGTATTGTTGATATTACATGTGTTTTTAATTGTTTTATTTGGTCTTCTCACTGCTAATTCTCATTATGCCAATGCTGAAAGACAAACTCGTATCAGAAGGGAGGCCAAAGTCTTACGGTTTTTGTTCGAGGTTTTGACACATCAGGGAAGCCTCAGGAGGTAAAGTTTTGTTGAACATTGTTACTATCTACTAAATCATATAATTGGATACTATTCTCACCTATCCTTTGGTGGCAGGTTGAGAGCACATTGCAGGAGCACTTTGCGTCTTGTGGGGAGGTCGCAAGGGTGTCTCTCCCAAAGGATTACGAATCCGATGCTTTGAAGGGGTATGTAAAATTTTTCCTTGTGATTTTCTTGTTATGAGATATTATTTTTACTACAATCTACACTTGCAATGGCAATGGTGGCTGTCGTGTGTAATTAAATCTAGGAATGATACAAAGCGTTCATATTGTCGTTGGCCTTACCCCTAGGTTCACTGTTGAGTGGTTGCTACTCACTTGCTCAACATTATTCTGTTCTAGATAATTTCTTAATCCTCACTTGAGGCATAATAATAATATATTAAAAAATATTCAGATCTATTAGAAATTTAAAATAAGTTACATATCCTATCCTATCCCAAATAAAAAAGTTACATAAACAAAAGTTGAAGAAACAAAAGAGGAATATGTTACTTTATAAATTTTGTAAATAAGAGGAATATGTTGTACCTGTATGATTGCTTGACTTGAATTATAGAATAGTCTGCAATATACAAAAGAAGAATTTAGAATCTGTCAAAATATTTTGATTAATCGTAGGATTTATATTTATAGTACTTGTTTTTTCTAATAATACCTTTGTTAATTTGAGGAGAGAAGCTTTGTAGATTAGTGGAGTATGGTTTTTGTTTGTGATTTATAGTTGTTTTTCTGGATAAACATCCGTAGGTATTGAGATAGTTATAGTAGTAATAGAGTTCTAAGACTTCTAAGACTGTCAAGTGTTGTGTTAGTTTTAGACTTTTAATTATATAAGACTTCTAATTGTCTAAGAACTGAGTTAGCTTTAGACTTTTAATTGTATAAGACTTCTTAAATATTTCCTTTGAAATTATAAGCCAACGACCCAATTGAGGAGGCCAACATATCCTCTTCAATTACGATGATAAAATTTAGGACAACTTTCAAAGCATTTAATGCATTATTTTTAGCAAAGTATTTGAGTAAGATAAGAGGAATAGGACACCTTTCAAAGGCTAGAGATGGACAAATGTGAAATACAAATGCCCTGGTTCTTCTTACAGAGTAGGCAGTTTTTTACTTAGCTATGAGGGAATGGTCTGCTGGTGGGACGAATAAGGGCTTTAGAATGGTTTGCTGCTCTAGGCGGTGGGATTTGTTTAGGGTTATTGAACAAAAGGAACATCGACTTTACAAAGTCTAGAAGAAATTATAACCTAATGACCCAACTGAGAAGGGCAACGTATCCTTTGCAATTACACATTTCAAACTAATAAAAAAATTTAGCCACGAATAAGATGAACAAATTTATTACGATTAGAGAGCTAGGTTATTGGTTAGAGTAGTTGATAAAATAAACAAACATTAAAAAATCAAGTGCACTCTCAAGTCGAAACACATCGGATCCCAGAAGGGCTAACCCCATGACAAAGGATTCCACATAAAACCAAGGAATTTAAAGAACTTGTTCTCCTGCAGGTACTCGAGATAGTATGGGGATACTTGAGCACACACATACATAATATGAGATGAGTAAAAGAAAATGAAATAAAAAAGATATGTGGTCAAGACTGGCTTTTCCTCGAGCTTGTTATGACCAAATATAGACAGACGGGCTTCAGCATTTTTTGACGAAAGACCTTGACGGGATGATCTTAGATGTTGAAAAACTTCTTCCAAGGGTAGGCGCTCCTGTTGAGTGAGTAGTAGTGTTTCAATATTGTATGTGCTACTACTTGCTTGATAACATATAAACTATCCTAGCTAGCTTACCAGATCAATTGCATCTCTGTTGAAGTTGTCAGGTCCGTGCAACGTTTTGTCCAGATCTTCCCCCATGATTTTATTGTTTGAAACTCATTAGTGAGGGATTCTTTAAAAGAAGACATGGGTAGCTGATGACTGGTTGTTTGGTGGACACGCCTCCTAGCCAAAGTCAATATCCAGAGAGAAATATGGGAATCGAAGAAAACTAAAACTCACTCTGAGAAAAAGGTAATGATCCTTCTTTTTCTTCCAAACATCAAATAATGAACAACACTCACGCTTATCAATCGCTTCAAACAAATCTTCTTCACCATCGATATCTTCACGTTCAATGAGCTGCATATGACACACATCTTCAGATCTAATCACCATCACACACAACAACAAAAAACGACTCTTCGGCATCGGTCTTGCACAACACTTGTAAGAAACCTCCCTCTTTCAACTTGCTGATCTTCCATCCGCCTCTTCCTGCGTCTTAGACTTCCAGTCTAAAATCAAGTCTCTGTCTCTTCCTCCTGATATTGCCTCCATCGTGTTTTGCACCGAAAGTGCTTCCAGACAGGTCCATATATTTGTGCTGGTATTGACACTAAGCAGGATTGGATTGATAGGTTAGGACCAACCACGCGGATTGACACAATGCCAAAGTAAGAATGGCTGACAGAACATCTATTTAAGAGCTTCCTAGAGTCTATTTGATAAATCCTACAATACCAATAAAACAACAAAAGTAATCTTGAGGAAGCACCAGGATTACTTGTGGGTTTTCTTGCTCTTTTCCCAAGAATAGCCTTTGCCTTCATACATCCACAGTTATTTTGATACTTCAGCACAGTTGCACTCAGCAACACAAACTTTTAAATAGGAACACACACAAAATTTGGAGTGTGTTATTCAAAGTAGAAAAGGTGAAAAATCTAATACATTCTTCCCATACTTTAATTCGAGATCAGCCAATGTCACTACGGGGTTCTCCGCATTCTCAATGTACAACAATTTGTACTTGACCAATTTGTTATGATAAAAGATAAGGCTGTTGTGTTTTGCTGTCTTTTCACCCTTTAATAAAATAAAATAGTGCAAATATCTTATTAAAATCACATCAAAATGTCTAAGTGAGAATGTAATTTCTTGAAAAATAAACACACTCGAAAAAAAGAGAAAAGTGGAGGTTATACTCGTGGAGAGAGTTTAGGGCCATAGACTGCAACCCATAATGTTGAGTGACACGGTGAGCTGCAAGCCGAAGATATGGCGTAGCAAAATGTTGAAACTTTAACTGTCTGCTGATCATGGTTTTGCATAAAGCGGGAACTAACATCAACTCTGCGAAAGCCATGTAGTTGACATCTTTGCAATGCTTTCTTTATAGCTTGTAGCTCTTGAAAAACAACAGAATTCCTTCCATAACCACCACAAAAAGACAAGACAACTTCAGCTAGATGGTCCCTTGCAGCACCACCATATTTAACGCCAGTAGACCTATTTAGATTAAACTCAACAATCTTTTACAGCTTGTACCCTAGACCTAAAGTGAAACAATAAATCTGATCCGCAGGAGATTTGCTGCCATGTCATTATGGCAGTCACTATGTTAGAGCTTGGCATCTCACAGGTACTCTCAAAGTCTAACGTAGGTGGTCACAGGGTTTTATTTATACAGCCATGGGTGGCCCCTTTATACACTTCAATCACATTATGAGGAAAATTGGCTCCATACTTGACCATAATTCAGCTGCAAAGTTTACTTATATCCTGAGAAGTTTTATGGAAAAGGATTATCTAATGGCGATAACTTGGTATACTAAGGTAACCAAAATTATATTTTTCAAGAGTACTTTCTACTTAAGGTGTTTTTTCACTGGTCATTTTTTTTAATTTTTCGTTCCAAATCGCCAAGTGCAGATTATGAAATAGGAACAGTGTTCCTGTATCCAATATGATAGAATACACAAACTTTTAAATAGGAACACACACAAAATTTGGAGTGTGTTAATAAAATAAAATAGTGCAAAGATCTTATTAAGATCACATCAAAATGTCTAAGTGAGAATGTAATTTCTTGAAAAATAAACACACTCGAAAAAAAGAGAAAAGTGGAGGTTCTACTCGTGGAGAGAGTTTAGGGCCATAGACTGCAACCCATAATGTTGAGTGACACGGTGAGCTGCAAGCCAAAGATACGGCATAGGAAAATGTTGAAACTTGAACTGCTGCTGATCATGGTTTTGCATAAAGCGGGAACTAACATCAACTCTGCGAAAGCCATGTAGTTGACATCCTTGCAACGCTTTCTCTATAGCTTGTAGCTCCTGAAAAATAACAGAATTCCTTCCAGAACCACCACAAATAGGCAAGACAACTTCAGCTAGATGGTCCCTTGCAACACCACCATATTTAATGCCAGTAGACCTATTTAGATTAAAGTCAACACTCTTTTACAGCTTGTACCCTAGACCTAAAGTGAAACAATCAATCTGATCCGCAGGAGATCTGCTGCCATGCCATTATGGCAGTCACTATTTCAAAGACCTAAAGTGAAACAATCAATTTGATCCGCAGGAGATCTGCTGCCATGCCATTATGGCAGTCACTATTTCAGAACTTGGCATCTCAAATTTCTTAAATCCAATCCATACATTATTTCCTATAAAACATATTAAATATTTGTATTAGGCAAGAAATTAATATATATTTATTTAATTTGTTTTTATTTTAATCTTGTATGTGATTTTTCTTGAATGTAAAATAGCGAAATTAGGACATACCTTGAGTTGATATCTTCATATTGAATTGAAAACTTCTTTATACACGATGTTCTTTGTGCATCCTTCAGGTTCATTTCCATCTTTTTATATTAGGAATTTCAATCCCTTTTTTGAGGTGGTTCGCGAGACAGCAACATATAACTAGCCATGTGTGAAAATTGGTCTGGGTAAATAAACACCAACCTTATCAAAAGTCTGACCTTGACTTTTGTTTATAGTTATAGCGAAACAAACTTTGACAGGAAACTGTTTCCTCCTGAAGACGAAAGGCCATTTTGTGTCGCTTGGAGACATAATCATTCGGGGAATAAAACCTGGTTCTCCTATCTTTGTTCCAGTAATAATTGTTGCTTCTATGACTTTTGGAGCAATATTTGTCACTGTGAGTCTAGTACCATTACACAGTCCTTCACTTTGATTCATGTTTCGCATCAGCATAATAGGGACTCCACTCTTAAGCTTCAGATTGTGGTTGGGTTCTCCGGAAAATTTCAAGCTGTTTAAAAATTCTGTTGGATACAGAACATCTTGTTCTGCGCACTTTCCTGGGATTGGACATAGAGAGTCTGTACTTAAGTAGCTTTTTAAATCTCCAGGAATTTTTGAAACAACTTGTAAGACCCCTATTTTATTTTTACATTATTTTCGTAACAATATTTAGTATATTTCTGTATTTGATTTTATTTTCTGGTCAACGTGCTAGTATGTGGGTTTGACTTTTGATAGAAAGCGAAAGGAGGGAATACCAAATAGTAATTTCGAATAATATTACTATAGGAAACTAGTATTTGAATTTTGAATGTTGGGTATAGATTATTCTTAATATTCGGAAAGTTTTACATAAAAAGGAAACAAGATATTAACATAAGGAACTTAATAGATATAGTACTTTTAATAGAGAATAAGATTTCCATAGTTAGGAATAAGGATATTTAGTAAAATTGGAAGTTAAGCAAAATATATGGTGCCTCCGGAGAAAATAGGTTTTTCTCAAAAACACAAACAACACACTCAAGCAAAAACGAAGAAGACCGGCGGATTTTGCGAGCTAGCTAGGATTGGTTCTCGCGTAGTCTTATTCGATATTTCTATTTTCACGATAACAGAGAGGTGAGTAGTTTAGTTTTCATTTTCTCGTGTATACAAAGAGATAACTTTACTGTAGTACCATGTTTCATTCATTTTCTGCTCATTTCTCTTCAGCAATTATTCTTCTTGTTATGGTTTAAAACTTGTTAGATTATAGGACTGTCAAAACTCTTAGGTGGTTATTAATGGAGGCGCGAGCCCCAAACCTCCTCCTCTGTCATGTAAATGTTTGAATTGTAATACTGGGATACTGTGGTGGTGTTGATATTGTATTTTTTTGTATTTTTGAACTGCTATTTTGTATTGTGGGTTGGTGGATTGATGAATGGTGGTAGGGGGGAGTTTGAGCGTGGTTTGAAAGCTTCAAGGCGACGTTAATGGCGGTCGAACCTATGCTGGGGATGAATTTTTGAAGTTAGGTAGTAAAGTTTTGGATTTATTAAAGTGGTGGGTTTTCTCCAAGACCAAAACCGCTGGGTTGAAATGGCATGAAGAGGCGAGATGGTGGTGGCCAGAATTTGTGTTGGTGCGCTGGTGAGGATGAAGGGGATCAGTATCTAGTGCTCCTGATGCTTTGTTTGGGTTTCTATTTTAGTTGGGCAGGACCACACCAGTTTGGTATCAGAGCATTTGGTTAGCTTAGACTTAAGTGAGTCTAAGTGATTCTCGGATCGTGGTTTATGGGTAGTGTTTAAGAAGTATTCTTTTTAAAACTATTTCCGCTAGTCATTTTATTTTTACAAAGGAAAAAAAAGGAAAGATACATAAATAAAACGAGTCAATATTTTTCTTGATTTGTTTGTATGTGTAATGTGTATATTTATATTAGTTACTTGTGGAGTGGATATGAAATGATTTTTATTTTCCTTATCATATGAGGAGTAGTTACATTTGTCGTATGTTAATTATTAACGGATTTGATCAAAATGATGTGTGCTGCTATAATGTTGTTTTGTTGTTGGTGATCATTTTCACATGGAGTATGGATTAAGTATGATAACCTGTCTGTGAACTTTGTATTTGAGTGTTATGCTATCATTCAAGAAACAAGGAGATATTTTAATCTATATTGAATGAGATGCATTAACTGATGAATGAGCTGCTGCATGCATTAACTGATGACTTTGTGACGTACTAAGTAAGGAACTAATTGCCTCTGTGTTGGAGGAACTATCTCGCCTCACTCGTACACTTTAATGGATGAATAATGTTTTAAAGTATAAGCGATTAATTTGTTAGATGTGATTAGTTATAAATAGAAAGAAAATAAAATAAAATATACGTGTATTCCTTTTGAGATGTGTATACTTGCGTATACACGTTTTTATATTATTGTATATAGATGAACTATTACCGTGCGTATGTGATGATAATATTGTTTCACCAATAAGACATGCATGTGTAGGTTGTTTTCTTAATGCCGCGTTATTAATGATTAATTAAACTAGTCGTGATAATTGGTTGCCATAAACCATAATTGGATTAATTGTTCTTAATTAATATATTGAACTTTGCTCATGCCGATCTAAATTGTTGTTGCTGATATATTAGAAGTGGGTTTATATTATCCTAAAGAATTTTAAAAATTCGTGTTATACAGTAACAAGTCTTATTTTTATTGTCATTGTATATGGAGATTAATTTTTGAATCTTTTCACCGTTTAAAATAATTAGTAATAATAATAGCAATGAGCGTTGAGTATTTATTCTTAATTGTTTTGTTTTAGTCTATATGATTTCGATAGATGAATATGAAAAATTATTTTTTGAATACGTGTTATATTTGATCCAGTTGCATTCCTGAATTAGGATTCGATGGTTGTTTACATGTTCATGATTTATATAGTTTCAAATGACTCATTTTTGCTTGCTTAAATGAGAGTATTATATGTTTGATTGTTTATCTTCCTCTCATGTGGATGAATTATAGTTGCATGAAGTTGAGTTAGAGTTCCTTAAATATTTTGTTTGATAATGCAAAGAAATAACGTTTGTAGATACAATAAAATAATGGAATAAAAGGGTTTCTGATAGCATGACTAAAGTAAATATAAAGTTTTATTGTTTGAGGTGGTTATTATCCTGTGGCATGTGGCATTTCAATAGATTTCATATGCATAATAATTAGTGCAATTCATCCGTTCTCTATAACTTTTGCCGACTAATTAATTTTATTCTTGTGTGATTAAAATGTGTTAATGTGTCGAAGTTTTCTTACACTTTTAGATCAATGGTTTACCATAGTGAGTAGTCATGAAACAAACTACAAATTATATGCATTTTGTTGTTTCAATTTTCTTATGAAATACGTAGTATGTCCGTTGTTTAGATTGTCATCCATGATAATAAGAGAAACTTGATTTGTTTGTTTAGAAAAAAAAAAAAAAAAAAATAGTTTACTAGTAAAATAAAATAAATTTTGATATATGCATAAGAAGAAATTGATGTAAAATTGGATAAGAGTGTTTTAATGCGTTATTGATTCATATTATGGTTTGCATTTTTAATTAGATATTTCCTTTTCGATTTGACTCATATGATAAAGGAGTACGCTTAATTAATATGTTTGAGATTTTTATTGTAGTTTCAATGACATGAGTGATTTTGTTTTAAGTGTGTTAGGGTAGGACACTAATTTTCTTTTGTGCTTGATAATGAAAAACTCCATAATATTTTATGCAGAGATGAACATACCTCACATTATTGATTTGTTTAAGTATAATATTATTTTTTCGTAGAGGTTGCTACGTGTCAAGAAACTGCATGCTAATGAGAAGCGATATATTTGTCTTGTGTTTAAGTGAAAGTGGTAATAATTTATTTTAATATAGACAGTTAAACTATAATAGATTTTGTAGTGGCATGAAGACATATATTCGGAAATTATTTAAAAATAATTAATATCAACGTTATCTTGTTTAACTTGAATCTCTGTACATTTTTGTGTAGGTTCTAAGTTAATAACCAACGTTATTTGTTCGTATAGCTTACTTTACTTCCAAATCTCGGGACGAGATTCTTTTGAGATGTGTATAGTTGTAAGACCCCTATTTTATTTTTACATTATTTTCGTAACAATATTTAGTATATTTCTGTATTTGATTTTATTTTCTGGTCAACGTGCTAGTATGTGGGTTTGACTTTTGATAGAAAGCGAAAGGAGGGAATACCAAATAGTAATTTCGAATAATGTTACTATAGGAAACTAGTATTTGAATTTTGAATGTTGGGTATAGATTATTCTTAATATTCGGAAAGTTTTACATAAAAAGGAAACAAGATATTAACATAAGGAACTTAATAGATATAGTACTTTTAATAGAGAATAAGATTTCCATAGTTAGGAATAAGGATATTTAGTAAAATTGGAAGTTAAGCAAAATATATGGTGCCTCCGGAGAAAGTAGGTTTTTCTCAAAAACACAAACAACACACTCAAGCAAAAACGAAGAAGACCGGCGGATTTTGCGAGCTAGCTGGGATTGGTTCTCGCGTAGTCTTATTCGATATTTCTTTTTTCACGATAACAGAGAGGTGAGTAGTTTAGTTTTCATTTTCTCGTGTATACAAAGAGATAACTTTACTGTAGTACCATGTTTCATTCATTTTCTGCTCATTTCTCTTCAGCAATTATTCTTCTTGTTAGGGTTTAAAACTTGTTAGATTATAGGACTGTCAAAACTCTTAGGTGGTTATTAATGGAGGCGCGAGCCCCAAACCTCCTCCTTTGTCCTGTAAATGTTTGAATGGTAATACTGGCCTGGGATACTGTGGTGGTGTTGATATTGTATTTTTTTGTATTTTTGAACTGCTATTTTGTATTGTGGGTTGGTGGATTGATGAATGGTGGTAGGGGGGAGTTTGAGCGTGGTTTGAAAGCTTCAAGGCGACGTTAATGGCGGTCGAACCTATGTTGGGGATGAATTTTCGAAGTTAGGTAGTAAAGTTTTGGATTTATTAAAGTGGTGAGGGCTTTCTCCAGGACCAAAACCGCTGGGTTGAAATGGCATGAAGAGGCGAGATGGTGGTGGCCAGAATTTGTGTTGGTGCGCTGGTGAGGATGAAGGGGATCGGTATCTAGTGCTCCTGATGCTTTGTTTGGGTTTCTATTTTAGTTGGGCCGAACCACACCAGTTTGGTTACTTCGGGCCAGACCACATCAGTTTTTGTTTTTGGGCCAATTCTATTTATCTTTTGTTTTGGGCCAGTTTAACATGTTTAGGAGGGCTGGTCCATAGAATATTAAGTGAATCACATGGGCCGGGTTAAATAATTTTAAGGTCTGTTTCGGTTAGTTAGGCCAAATCAGTTTATGGGCCGGGGTACGGCTTAAGTTATGGAACCGGGTCAGCTTAGCCAAGTCGGTTAGGACCAAAGTTTGATTTGTTTTAAATATGGGTTTTGGTGAGGACCGGTTGGGATGACCACCGATTAGGACTGTTGACCCGTTGACTGTTGACTTTTTCCAAAATGTTATAGATTGAATTTTATGGACAAATCCGGTGATAGGATGTTGGTGACTCTTGTATAAACTTGTTTGTCAGTATCTAATATAGATTGGACGTTGATCTTATGTGAATATGGACAAATATAGTAATAAAATGTTGTCGAAAATTGTATAACCTTGTTTGTCATTATCTAATTAAGATTTCACGGGAGTAGTGGGTAAAACATATAAATATTGGCACGTAACAAGAGGGGAATTCTTATAAGACTTATATATATACGTTTTAGGAGAATTAAACTACATACGGACTTAGATTCATGGACTTTAGTGTTGGGCTTTGATGGTGAATTGAGTTCACATAAATATATTGAATGAATACCTGACATGATTGATTTCTATTATGAGTTGCTACTTAAATGAATTGTAGTATTTATGAAGGCTTGAGATATTCCATATGGTGTAGTGCAATATATGATTGGCACGTGAAATAATAAGTTTTGAGATTTGATATAGAGATACCTGGATATCGTGCAATGAATAGTATTGGCACGTGATAATGTAGATGTTACAACACAAATACCAAAGTCAAGCTCTTATGACACAAATGTTGATTTCAAGCTGTTACACTCAAACACTGTTACAATCTTGTTCCTCGCTCTCTCTCTCTCTTGGATGTCTGCCGCCTCCTCACCCTCTTTCTCTTCCTCCTTTCTTTTTCCTCCTTCTCTTCCTCCTCACTTCTCTTTTATATCCCCTCCCTCTCTCATCTAAACCCTCCACCTGTCCCTCGATCTCGCGGTCCCCTACCCTCCATGTGTAGGGTTTCCGTACATCACGACCACGTCGCGAGGCATCACTTCTCGTGCGGTAGCGCCTTGTGGGTTATGTTAAGTCCGGCCCCACTCCCTATGATATTCCAGGATGGTATCATGCCACTACAGATGCCCCCTCTCGAGTCCGCGATGGTATCTCGATCGGGAGTCGAGTTCGCCTCCTTCCTCCTTCCGGGCGGGTCTTCCCTCTTCCCCTCACAGCTGGATTCGTGATTGCGCATGCGGTTTCCCCTTCTGCCCCCTCGTTTCTTGTGCATCCACGTGCCTTCTGCTGGCTGGTTCTTTTTGGTGTCCCCTCGATTTCAGCACCCCGGCAATTACCCTTTTGCCCCCACCTCTTATAAAAGCCCGCGCCGATCTTTTCTCTCTCACTCAAATTCCCTCTTTTCGCCTTCGGCTTCTCTTTCCCTTTTCCTCCACCTTTCTTCTATTTTCCCAGCTCCGGTCGCTTGCTCGGTCGTTTTCTTTGGGTTACAGAGGCGACATTCTTGCTCGGTTGCTCTCTCTTTTCCTCGGGTTGGTCTCCCTTTCTCTTTGGCTTCCTTTAACTGTTATAGTGCTCATTGTTCCTTTGTGTTTGGAACTGTTCATCTTCACTTCCTTCCCTGCCTTGTTGTGTTCGTACGTCTTCCACCCTGTCCCCGATGTCTGTCTCTAGATCCGCCACCTCCTCCTCCTCCACCGCGAGCCTTGCCCCGACCCGGGACCGGGCCCCTACCTCCTCGGGCAAGCTTTTGCCCTTCCACACCACCACCACGCCGTGGACCTAATCTTGAGGCTGTTAAAGGCGCTTTACGGGATACCGACGGCGTCACCTTAGAGCACGTGCGACTTAACTTATTACCCTCATTTGGTCCCCACAAGCCGGGGTGTCTCGTGGCCCGCGATGGGACAGATTGATTGTCGCTGGCCTTCGACTGCCTCTCACCCGTCTTGATGTCGAGGTGTGCAATCACTTCAACATCCCCCCATGCCAAGGTATTGGCAATTTCTGGAGGGTCATGTATGCCGCGAACCACTACAACCGCTCAGAAGTACCCCGAATAACGGTTCGCGACATGGCCGCCCACTTCTACCTCAAAAAGAGTACCAAGGAAGTCAGTGTGGGCTATCACTCGTTTTGCCTCCGCCCTAGAAAAAAGCACTTTATCCTTCGCATCACTTCCTCCGACAAATTATGGCATCACTACCCTCTTTATATCTCTGGAAATTTCATCTCCGCGGACCTTCCACCTGAGTTGAATCTCCATCACCTGGCCTTCCTCCCCAGTGGTGAGTCCCGCTCTTTATCTACCCCCATGGAAGTATGTCTTTCGGTTTCTAATCAAACTTGCCGTTTATCTATTTCAGGTTGGCGGCCCGACTCGAGATCGCGACCCTACGACAACATCTTTTCCACGACCTTCCAGAGGATTCGTGACCTGGGCGCGGCTCAATCTGTGCTACTTGGGATTGACCCATGCCATCAAGCTTTCGCCCTATTGTCCGACGACCCGAGTTGGCATCCATAGGAAAATACAGCGCCCCCTTCTTTCGTCCTCCTCCCCCTAAAGAAAGAAAGCCCCGTGCCACTTCCCCTCCCAAGAAAAAACGCCGCACCGCCGCCTCATCACTCCGCCCCCAACCTGTTCGTCTTACCACTCACCGCTCCGCAGCCCCTACCCCCTACCGCTCCCTGGAGACTTGGGAAGACCAGTGCTCCCCGTCTCATTCCTCCTCCACCACTTCTCCTCCTTCAAGCATGGGCGCTAACAAACGCAAACTCTTCGATAGCGACTCGGATGAGGACGTTGTCGCCGCTGCCCCCCAGTCCACCGCCGTTCCTCCATCTCCTCCCCCAGCCTCCAAACATTCACTGCCTTCCGTCCCTGGAGAAGGCCCCCCATCTAAGGATGCGCCCCAAACTATCGCGCCCCCTCAAGTGGAACAGCGCCCCGGGAAGGAGGTGGCGTCCCACACTGATAAGGAGGCCGACGAACCCACTCCTCCATTTTGTCCCTCCTTCAAGCTCCGGAACCGCACCCTGACCATCAAAGATTCTGCTCTGAAGAACCCGGCAGTGGCTTCTTCCCTGTTCTTTGGGTCTCACCTCCCCGAAGATATGGCATATGCCGAGGGTGGTTCCTTTGAGTCCCACCGGACCTCCTTCTACACAGGCTGGGAGAAGGTACCCCTCTCTTTGCATTCGATATCTTTCTTCCTTCTCTTTAAGTATTCTGACTTTTGCTCCCTTCTTCAGATGAGTTTGGATATCTCCTTCATGATCCGCGGCCTATTTGGTGCCAGGGCGCGGATTAATGAACTTGATAAGGAGGTGGCCCTCCTAGAAGAGAAGAAAGCGGCCGCTGACCTAGACAAGCTACGGGCCCAAGACGAGCTCAGGGCCGCAGAGGCCGCCCACCTGGCGTACATGAACGCGGCCGCCCTCCAGCGTGAGGCCCTTCAAGAGAAGCACGCTGCCGCTCTGGACTCCCTTTCTCAAAAACACCAACAAGCTTTGGCGGCACTCCATGCGCAGCACGAGGCCGACATGGACGAGCTCCGTGGCATTTACCGGGCCCAAGCCGAGAAGAGGGTGGCCAAGAAGGTTAAGGAGGAGATGACCCGGCTCACTAAAGAAGGCCGCCTCCTTCCGGAAGCTCCCGCTGCTGCTCCGCCATCTGAGATCTCTGTGCCAATACTGACTCTCTGCCGGAGGGAGAGATGCCGCTGAGCTGGTAGCCGAGGCTATAGATATGGCTGCGGACATAGTTATAGAAGAAGCCGCCGCTTCGGTGATCCTGGAAAGTTCTAGGCCTTGAAAATAGCTTGTTTGTGCCCTGGCTAGGCTTCTCTTGATGCTACATTGTCATACTCTTTACGCTACTTTTGCTGTATTTTTACTCCCCCCAGTTGGGATGTTCATATTATGTTTTGCCCCTTTTTATCTCCTTTTTATCTGATTGTTTCTGTACACCCTCTTGTTTGGATGTTTGACTTGCCCCCCGTCCAGTTTGGGGCTCGCTTTTCTCTATCTCCGGCGGCACTTCGCCACGGCATCGCGGAAGCTCTTTCGGCTTCGCTGCCCTATCTCTCGGGGGATCCGGCGACTCCTCTCACCCCGCCCCGAGAGACCTCACACCTGTGGCAACTCCTTTTGCCCCCTAAGGTTTGGACCTCGTCCCCGGGGCTCATCCCCTTCCCCTTCACTCCGAGGGGTAATGAAAACTCAAACGATGATATTCCACCTCAAAAGTGCTTTCTGATTTTATATATGTACAAATAGCTCATGCAGTTTTCAGTCTCTCTCATTACATTCACTCATGAAATATTTTCAACAACCTTATATTCCACGGCTGATCCACTGCTGCTCCCTCCAAGGTTTGTAACCTGTAGGTACCGGTTCCCCCTACCTCGACCACCACATAAGGCCCCTCCCACGTCGGGCCCAACTTTCCCTCGCTAGCTTTTTTGGTGCTGGGTGTCACTCTCCGAAGCACCTTGTCTCCCACCGCGAATCTCCTCACTCTCGCTTTTGTCAGTCTTTGCCTCTGCGGGACAGCGGTGATAGTCCTCCATCGGACGCCACCAATCTCTCCTTTCCTCTGCTAGGTTCATATCCCTGGCCAAAATGCCCCAGTTTGACTTATCCTCGACAGCCGCGGTCCTTGTGGTCGCCGCCACCATCTCCGTTGGTATCACGGCCTCTACTCCATATGCCAATGCAAAAGGGGTGTCACCGGTGGATGTTCGTGGGGTCGTCCGATAGGCCCAAAGCACCGACTTAGTTAAATTCGCCCGGGACCCCTTCCTGCCCTCCAGTTTCCTCTTGAGATTGTTGAGTATGGTTTTGTTAGATGACTCCGCCTGCCCATTTCCCTCGGGGTTGTATGGGGCTGAGAATCCCTGCTTGATGTGATACGTTTGTAGGAAACCCCTAACCTTTGAACCCGTGAACTGGGTTCCATTATCCGCGATTATAGCATAGGGCAACCCGAAACGGCAAATGATATTTTCCCACAAGAACTTGATCACCTGCACCTCTTTTCACTGTATTGCGCCGCGGCTTCAATCCACTTTGTAAAATAGTCGATTCATACCAACAAGAACCTCCTCTTACCGCGGGCCATGGGCGTGGTCCCACTATAATGTCCGGGACCCACATCGCTAATGGCCATGGGCTAGACACACTGCTTGTCTGGCTTCGGGTCGGGGCCCATATCAACCGAAAAAATCTCGACACTTCTCACATCTTTTGGAGAATTCCACGCCTCTCTTCATGTGGAGGCCGGTAACCCCCTGGTCGCGAATCGGTGTAATTGTCGTCCCGCCACCGAGTGGCTCCCGCAATCCCCCTCATGTAGCTCACTGAGCACCTCTCGAGCCAGTCCCGGCCCCAAGCATCTCAACAAGGGTCCCTTGAAATTCCTCCGATATAACTCCCCCCCTACTAATGTGTACCTCCGAGCTGTCTGTTCCAACCTTCGTCTCTCTCTGGGACCAATATTCTCTTCTCCTGTCAAAAACTGCTTGATGGGCACCATCCATCCTTCGTCGCTCTCTGCGGTATTCAGTACTCCCGCTGGTTCCTCTGTGCTCGGTCTGTCCAGTCTTCTCACCTCTATAGTTCTTCCTTCAGACCCCGGCATGGCCGCGGCTACATATGCCAGGGCATCAGCGTGACGGTTCTCCCCACGGTTCAAATGTACAAACCGAATCGCCGCTAACCCGGCCGCCGACCGGAGGACCCCAAGTATCTCGCCATCCCTAGGACACCGCGGCCCGAACCCACCATTCGCCGGGCACACCACCAAATGGAATCGAGTTACCGCGAAGTTCCTTCCTTTACCCCAAGCCTTACGCCATTCCCATGCCCGCAATTACGCGCATACTCGCCTCGTTATTAGATGCCGCGAACCCTAACTTCATCGTCGACTCTAGCTCGTTATTGTTATGCGTGACCCGATTACGCCGATTCCGCTGCCGGCATCCGTGGCTGACCCGTCAGCAAACACTCTCCAACCGTTACCTCCGTCCCATGGATCCGCTACCACTCCTTTTCTCCCTCATTCTCCAAAACCATCTCCTCCCCCATTAGGGTCCTCTGCGGGAACTCCGCCAAGAACTCCGCCGGGGCACGTTACCTCCATTTGTCCTAACCTGATATTGGATCTCATATGCACTCAGCATCACGGCCCATTTCAACATTCTCCCTGATTTCTCCGCCCTCAGAGCCTGCTTAAGGGGCAAATTCGTGACCACGATCACGGAGTGGGCTTCAAAGTAGGGCTTTAGTTTCAGGGCCGAAAAGATCAAGGCGAGGGCGTACTTCTCCACACGACTGTACCTGGTCTCCGCATCCAACATTGTCTTGCTCTGAAAGTACACTGGTCTTTCTATCTTATCCACTACCCGAACGAGGACCGAGCTGATTGCGTAATCTGAGACCCCTAGATACAGATACAATTTCTCTCCTTCTTCCGGTCGCGACAACAAAGGGATCTCCCCCAAATATCTTTTGAGCCCTTGGAACGCCTGTTCACACTCTGCCGTCCATGAGAAGTCCGCGGTTTCCTCAAAATGATCGATCTGGCCCGGCTTTGATTTGTCGACGACCGATATGAATCTATTGAGAGTTGCAAACCTTCCATGACCGCCGTGACCTCCTTTTTTCACCTGCGGCGGGGCATTTCTACCAATGACCTAATCTGCTCGGGTTGGCCTCTATCCCTCATTGTGTCACAATATACCCTAGAAATTTCCCGTGGTCACCCAAAATGTACATTTCTGGGTTGAGCTTCAAATTATGGGTCCGATTATCCGAATGTCTCCTCCAACCCTCCAAATGTTCCTCGCTCCGACATGCTCTTTTCTACCATATCATCGATGTATACCTCAATGCCCTTGCCGAATTTTGCCCTCGAACATCTTCTCCGCCAGCGCGGAATGTGGCCCCCGCATTTTCAACCCAAACGGCATTCTCGTGTAGCGATGTGCCTCCTTCCACCACGAAGAGGTCTTCCCCTCTGATCCGGCCATACATCGCCACCGGGTTGTACCCCATCGATCGTCCATAAACGAAACATCTTTGAACCCCGCCGTCTGTCTACCAACTCGCCAACTCGCGGCGTTGGATAACCGTCTTTTCGGACACTCTAAATTTACATCTGTGAAGTCAACACACATCCCCGACCTTCCCATTCTTCTTCGGGACCGCAACTATGTTGGACAACCAGTCCGTGAATTCCACGTCCCTTATAATTCCTGCCTTCTTTAATCTGGCAACTTCTTCTCGGATTCCTTCCGCGTATTTGGGCCTCATACCCCTCATCTTCTGTCTCACTGGCTTCGCGTCCTCCCTCATATGCAGGCGATGACATGCGAATTCCGGATCTAAACCAGTGATATCCTCTATTTCCCACGCAAAGACGTCTTTGTTTCTCACCAAGCATTGTATCAGTTTCTCCCTCCATTCCACTGCAAGACTCGATCCTATCGACGTAAACTTCTCTTCCTCTCCCTGCCCCAGGTTTACCATCTCTATCTCATCCAAAGTTTTTGGGGTCACCGCGACTTGCTCACCCACTTCCGCGGCCCCGCACTGTAATTGCTACGCGGACCTCTTCCGGGAGCTCGTCGGCTTCTCCTCTGGTCCGCGGGACATCCTCTTGATTGTATTCGCGGTGACTATTTTTAGATGCCACGATCTCCGCGGACCTCATATGTTCCGTTAGGGTAGGGGAATCGAATGACTTGATAAGATGCGTCGGCGGCACCCCTCATCTCATGTATCCATCTCCTCCCCGGGATCGCGTTATCTTGTGGAGCTGGAATCGACCACCATAAACCTTGAGAACACTGTCACCGGTCCCGCGGTTACTGGTAGCAAGAGTTCCCCCATAGGCTCGATGGCCCCCATTGAATCCATTACAAACTTGTCCGCGGAGGTCTCAGTTGTCCCGGTCGATCCCCATCTCCTCTATAGCCCCCGAAACAAAAATCCACGGCGCTACCCGCGATCTACCGGGACCCTTTTGACCACATAATTACCCATCGCTCTTGTGATGACCAACGATCCTCATGCGGTGTATCCACGGCTTCAGTGCGCCTTGGAGAATGTAATTGTCTCTTCCATTGTCTCTTCTCAGTATCTCGTCCCGGTGCGACTCGTTGACTGTTTGGATACTTTCCGTCCTTCGACCTTGTCGGTGGGCATTATGGCTCGATCTTCCCGCTGAAAATAACATTTATAGTTCCCATATTTAAGCCCGCGCACCTCGCTCCCTATTTGGAGGTTCCCCACGAATTCCCTCGGCATCCCTTCTCCACCAATCTGGACTAACCATTTTAGGGCATAACAATCGTTGGTCTCGTGATTGTGCACCAGTGATAGTCGCGTATGGTTTGTTAGGCATTTCCGCGGAATGGTTCGCGACCGCCAGATCCCCTGCACATTTTTTATCAACGGTAATATCTCACTCAATGGTCTCGCCAGGTAGCGTGATCTCGATTCAGCGGTATGGCTTCCTCTCCTCTCTCTCTCTTGAACTACCTCCTCCCTCTTTCCCGCCTCGATGATTGACCGCGGTATCTCTTTGCCTCGGTCCTTTCCCCGCCTTACAGCGCCCCTCTCTTTCTCCACTCATCTTGTCTTGCCTCCCTCTTCCTTTCATGCATGGTATCTTCATTACTGATGTACTTCTCTACCAGCGGGTATAATTCGTGCAAAATTCGCAATCTCGTTCTTAGCCACCGACCGATGGACCGCCCGTCCTGGTCGCGACCAATCTTTTCGAGCGCTATTACCGCCGTTCTCTCGTCCGTTTTTCCACGTTTAGGGTCTCGGCCTTGAAGGCGACCACGATACTCTCGACGGACTCAGCGGATCTTTGTCTAACATTGAATAAGGTCGCGATGTCTACCACCCTCCTCTTCGATGTATAAAATGATCAACAAATGCCCGTTTCTAGCTCTTGGAAATTAAGTTATGCTCTTTGAGGGTAATCGATAGTACCGTCGGAAGCCCCCTAAAGGCTGGCGGGAACATCATGCACCGCACCATCATACCTCGCCTCTTTGCCGAGGCGGCATCTGGCTGTCGAAGTGATGGATGTGATCTGCCGGGTCCCCGTCCGCCATACCTCTCCGAATCTCGGCTGGTTGAAGCGTTTTGGTACTTCGGGCGTCCATATCGCGTCCGCCCGGATTCGCGATTCAACCCCGCCACCACCACTTGGCGCCGCGCCCGTTTGGGCCCTTGTCCGGTGAAGATTAAGCCTCTGCGCCATTTGTTGATCATTTCTTTGGACTGCTCCATTGTTAACCCGTCACCGGATTGTCCACCAAAGTCGGTCCTTGCTCCTCATCCTCGCCTTTTCTCTCTCCGCTTCCTCTTCTTTCTCATCCCCCGGATTCTTCCTCCTTCTCTCTTTTTCTCCTCGGCTCCTCATTTTCCTCTCTCAATCTCCCAATTTCTTCCCGCGTGAGCGGCTTCCTCCTTTTTTTCCCCTCTCGTCCCTCTCCTTCTTCCACCGGGCTTCCGGCATTTGTTCCGGGACTCTCTTCTTTCGGGGCCTACCCGCCGCCTTCTTTGGTGCCATTTCTATCTTGTTGTTTCCCACAGACGGCGCCAGATGTTACAACACAAATACCAAAGTCAAGCTCTTATGACACAAATGTTGATTTCAAGCTGTTACACTCAAACACTGGTTACAATCTTGTTCCTCGCTCTCTCTCTCTTGGATGTCTGCCGCCTCCTCACCCTCTTTCTCTTCCTCCTTTCTTTTTCCTCCTTCTCTTCCTCCTCACTTCTCTTTTATATCCCCTCCCTCTCTCATCTAAACCCTCCACCTGTCCCTCGATCTCGCGGTCCCCTACCCTCCATGTGTAGGGTTTCCGTACCGCGACCACGTGCTGGCATCACGCTCTGGTGCAGCGCGGCCTTGTGGGTTATGTTAAGTCCGGCCCCACTCCCTATGATATTCCAGGATGGTATCATGCCACTACAGTAGATTTTATTATAACAAGAAATGTTGAGCTTCAGTACAATTAAGTATACTGGCATGAGATAGAACAAGAATTATTATTGAGGTTTTCCAAATATGGTGGCTTAGTGCAATAATTTATTTGGTACGTGATAGAATGAGATGGCTATGAGATAGTAATGTCTGACACTTGAATAAATTACGTAACGAAAATCCTAGATACTAGCTACCACAACTCATGTGATTTAGCCTTTGTGATGGGCGTATGTGATATGATTGGCCCTCCTGGCGTTTCAGCGAATCTGAATGGCCCTTCTGGCGTAAGTAATTTGATTGGCCCTTCTGGCATTTCATTGAATCTGAATGGCCCTTCTGGCGTAGCCGAATAGTGGCTTGATTATTCCGTTCGCAAAATTTGAACGAGACGCGCGATATTTTATGCCGAATAGTGGCAGTACTCACCTAATGGCTTTCATGTGAGGGTTACCTGGTATGCGATATCCCGCTTAGGGTAGCTACACATGGAGTGGTTCATTATGTGAGGGGAGGCATGTGGATGTACATGTTCGGCGTTGGGTAGCGATTGTGGTAGCCAGGGAAACTAGGTAAGACATAGATACGACGTGATTTTAGGGACACGCAAAGAAAGCCTTAAATAATATAATTATGGTAATATGTTGGTTAATGATATATCTTTAAATATATGATTGTATATGGTTTTGCAGAAGGGTGGGTCAAACTAATTACTTGTGCAGAGATGACCCACTCTGTAATTGAGCATTAAATGCGGTAAGTATAGAATATGCTTGGCTGGTTATTAGTTTAGTTAGAACCTAAGGTGCCTCGGTGGAGGAACTAAATGCCTTTGTATTATTGTTGGGAAGCTAAGGCGCCTCAATAGAGGAACTACATGCCTTATTTATTATGCGTATGGTTTGTTGTGTGGTTAGTGGGAAGTTAAGGCGCCTCAGTGGAGGAACTACCTGCCTTAATTATGGTACTTAAGGATGTTGTATTATTCATGGGAGGTTAAGGCGCCTCGGTGGAGGAACTTACTGTCTTATTTATTGTGTAAATATATGTATAAGTATATGTTATATTTTATGACTACTCACACCAGCATTTGTTTATAATGTTGACCCGATTTGCATGTTTGCTTATCGGGTGTGTTCATTAAATGAACATAGTTGATAAGTCTTGACAGGTTTAGTGTTGAAGAAGGTTGGTTGCTACTTGTGGTTTGCATTAGCGTCGCATTCAGGATATGTTTTGTTTTCCCTTAAGGTGTAATAGATTTTAGTTGAGACAAATGTAATTTGTACTTTCAGTTGTAATTATAATTAAAGAGTTGTTGAAAGAAGATTTGTAAGTTAATCAGATTTGTGAATTTTTGAAATGAAGAGGACTTTTGTTTATTTAAATTTTGTTTATTGGCTTTTAATTATCCGCGTATTTAAACTGATTATAGGTTTTTGGGAGTTGAGAGTGCATTACACCTCAAAAATCGAAGAGTTGGGAACAAATATTGTTTTTCCAAATTCTGTCGAAATTCGGGGTGTGACACAACTGCAGAATTTATTTCGTCTATCGTGTCATTCTTCGGTGCTAGAATACTCCTCTCTTTCAAGTACTTAACTTGTCACACCCCAAATTTCCAGAAAAATTAAAACTGATATTCAATCATCTGGAAACCCAGGGTGAAACAAAACCCACGAACATATTATCAACCACAATATTTAAAATCTGAGATCAAATTAAAACTGAAAGAACAACGCTTCATTTACAAATAAATTTTTTTACCAACCAACTCTATTACCTTTGTTTCAATTCAAAACCATACACTTTCAAAAAACTTAAACCAGAAGACTCCAAGAGCAAATCCAAGTCACGTGTCTTCATCCACTGCACTCCACCATCTATGTTCCCAAGAACACACCCACGTTGCAAAAACAAAGCAAACATGGGTCAGCAAATTGAATTTGCTGGTATGAGTAGACTAACAACAAAATATATATAATAATCTTTCAAATGAATAATATAACATTACAAACAATTTCAACTTGGAAGACAATATAGTTCCGTTTTCCAAAAACGGCGTGTAGTTTCTTCTCAAGTAAGATTTCACCCCCAACATATAAATTCCAAGAATCTCATATAACAGTACTCGTCATTCCCACTTTCCAAAATAACTCACAATACAATACCACTTACATTCCATTTATTAACTGCACATATGATAACATAATTAAATATGAGTTTGGTATACCTTACCTTTAAGCCAACACGTCGTCTTAGGGTAGGATATTTACGTCCTTGCAGAAAAGATTAATAGATCCTACCCTCCTGCAAAACAGAGTTAGACATCACAATAAAATAATTTATCTCAGTCAGTCAAATTTCCATTCATAACCAAACTTCATTTAAGACATTTAAGTCTAATTGATATAACTTGGTTCGTCCCGCATATTCGGGGAATACCACTTATCATAATACCTATATCAAGGGTAGTCATTCATATGATATCATTACGTCATACAGTTTCTGCGTGCATAACCATAGATCTCAGACTATCACAAGTCGTTAATAGTTTCGTAATAACATATCAAGTTATAGTAAATTCACAGTCACATAGAAATCACAATCATTTACTAATATTATTCACCGTCACACTTCATATCCATAACATCACACAATTCATATACTTTTACTTTAGTATCACTCGTCTACTTATGAGAACGAGAAAAAGTCACAACCCAGGGAGTACATTCATCCCTTGTGAGTATCAACTCATACAAACCACGTAAACATTTCTCATAAGAAATCATATACATCATATGCAATAATTCCATCACACGAAAAATCAATATTTTACTTTGCTTATTAATTATCTAGTTGACTCATTTATTCAAAGACACAGCCCAACCTTTAGTTCCTACTCCACGTTTTGCACTACACACATTTGCCAAATCACACATATCCATTGTTTGCTCACTCACACCGTAGTACTACTACAAGACATATGTCCCAAGCGGGATATCGCCTCCAGGAAACATACTTTAATCTTGTAAACTCGTAACTTGTGAGTCACAGCCATCTCTGGGCTTTCCATACACATAATCACAAAGCCTCTTTGGGCATAACAAAATATCAGGTCATTCATGGCACATTCAATGAATACCTTGGGTCATTCCCGCCACATTCAAGGAATACCCATCATAACACTAACGGGTCATTCATGGCACATTCAATAAATGCCCTGAGTCATTCCCGCCACATTCAAGGAATACCCGAACCTACATTCCCGTACATTCAAGGAATACGGCCAACCCACAAGGCGAATACCTTAGTTCCTCTCTAGGGTAGTCCAAACTATTGGGTCATTCATGGCACATTCAATGAATACCCATCTATCACATGACATCACAAGTCATAATATCTCATTACTAAATCCTGAGGCGTGGAGAGTTCTAAAGTTGTGGGCGACACATTAAACTTTCACCGGACACTTTTACACCGGATTTTTAACACTCGTGAGTTCTCATTTTATTATAATATTTTTATTACAAAACAAACATCGTCTCAAACAATAATTCATTACTAAAGATTCTAAACACAATAAATAATCAACTCACCTCATTATCAATTATATAAATCATAGATATCAAAAGGTTCAATCAGGAATAACACATTAGTTAAATGTTTCGTGAATACATTTTAAATAACCACAATCACGTACACAATCACGTTCACATATAGTTACCACAATAACTAATATATAATATTTAATATAGTATAGTGGCTGCACTTTTGCTCAAAGCTGCCTACGTATCCAAATCTTTCAAGATTGGAATCAAGCCTTCGTAGTTCTTATCAGCCACATAGTCAATGCTATAGTTTTTTCTACATTTATCCAAATGATATGTAACTTAATTATTTAGAAACTAGGGTATGTAGACATACTTTTTCATGTATAACTCGAAGTCCCAACCTTAGCCCATCTAAAAGAAAACTTAGGTTGAAAACGGTAAAAATCCTAATTTCAGCAAATTGGATTTCTGACGGGATATCTTCCGAATGGAACAACTCTTTCCACAGGTATCCAAACGCATCGAAGCTTTTTGTGTTGCAAAGCTGACGCACAGAACTTACTTTCTCATGTTTTACAAAAATACCGAATCTCATTCTAAATGTGCCAAAACTAGGCTCGAACACAGTGCGAAGAAACTGATTTCTGGCGACTATTTTTTTCTGTCGATCAAACTTCCAGACACCATAATAAATTCCACAGGCCTCGGAATGCAATGAGGCCAATTGGAATAGAAAGCAGACTTCCAAATCTTATTTTATTATGTTTTATAAAAATTCTAACTCTCACCCTAACTATTTTAAAACTGGACTTGAACACAATGTGCAGAAACTGATTTCTGACGCACTGTTTTCTGTCAACTAAACTTCCAGACCTTATATCTATTACCACAGACCTCGGAATGCGACGAGGCCAATTGGGTTGGAAAGTAGACTTATACAACTCACCTTTTCATGTTCTATAAAAACTCTAAATATTCCCCTATCTTTATGCAATTTGTGATCAAACCCTATGCAGAAAACTGTTTTCTGACGAATAGAATTTCTGACGCATAGAATTGTCGAGGTCATATCTTTTCCGTCACTTATCTAAATTAAGTGAGGATCACTGCATCAGATAAACGACTCTCTAAGGTTTCATTAGGTTTTGGTTTCCCACAAATCTACAAAGTATAGTGTCCTATACACTTCCTACAATGCAACATATTCAGAATAGGTGCACAAACAGTTATCATATATTGAAGTCCATTTTCATAATCTTAAGCACGAGTATGAACTCGGGTCAAAGTATGAGGTTGTACCTTGTAAGTCTAGATTCTAATGGTTTTGGAATCAACACAAAAGAGTAAATATTTTATTTTATATGATTTTATTACTGCAGACTACTCAGTTTCAGTCCCAGTTTATACGCCAGACTTCAACTTAAATTTCAGTATGCAAAACGACTAGATATGAAATTTTGCAAAACACGAAAGTTGTAGATATGCGTGTCTACAGTAGACAAACGTTGGATTCATATAAAAAAGATCAAAAACGAATTTTCTATGCTTAAATTACTAAGAACAGTTCTTAAATTTTGAAAATCAAAACCATATAACATAAATCCAATGACTTCACATCATTCAAAATAGTTGCAGGCCTATATAATACTACTAAGCAATCAATAAACACATGGTTTACTCACTACCGTATACAAGTACTCCTTAACACAACGACACCTATATATCAAAGCTAAACTTTTAGTGCCAGTACCTCAATATACCGAAAGTCTCTGATTAAACAAATAATTTCAATCTCAAAGTTTTGTGATACGTTCCTGTTGTAAGCAAATCCCCTAGCAAGAAACCTCCATTTCTTCTTTGAGTAAAACTCTTTCTCTCTCTCCACTCAAGCACTCTCCCCCAGTAAACACTCCTTCTCCTTTTCTCTTGTACGTCTCTCTCTCTGTTTTTCTTTTCTTTATTTATTTTTTTCAAAAACCAGCAAAACTCAACAAAAAGGGAGAGTTCGGTTGTAACCAAACCCCTCTAACTCTCCCACGTTTTTATCTTATCTTATTTTATCTTTATCCTTTTCTTTTCTTTTTAATATTATTATATTTTTTTAAACCCTAATAAATAGGAAAAACAAAGAAAATAAACGGGGTGTTATATAACTTATGTATACTTATTCACCAAATTTGGATAAATGGTGCTAATGATATCTTCAACTGAGTTGTCACTTTCTAGAATGAGTATGTCATCAGGTATTTTGATCCAAGTCGGCTCTATTTCTTCGTTCATCGCCTTTGCAGGTAGGTTCACATCTTCTAGATCAAGAACCCATTTGCTAAATTCATCTATAGAACTAACAGTGTCATAGTCCATTATTGTTAGTTCTACTATGAACAGTAGAGTAGATCTAGAACCCATTTGCAGGTATGATCTACTATGAACAATAAAGTAGATGAGTACAGAAGATGAAATTAAAAAAATAATTAGAAAGAACACAACACTGCAAACAAAAAGGCAAAGTTCTTATTGGTCACAACTCACAAAGTGTAGAAAAGTTTTAATTCCTTCATTCGATATATACAAACCATGGGGAATTTTTTTAAAAAAAATATTTAAGGAAAAAGAATGCATAAAAGTGAATTTTGAGTACATAATATGAGAACGTAATATCAATAGAATTAATCAAATGAGTGCACTGAAATCATATATGAAAGTCGATGAAAGAAAATACAAGAGTAACAGATTAATCACCTCTAAAATATCCATGTTGATAGTGGCTCTTCCGAGATCAATGTTGCGTCCACACTTGACGATTAAATTATTTGATAAAACCATGTTTGAGTTATTGAATAAGAGGATCAAGTGATTGTTGGAAAGGGAGAGAATAGATCTAATTAGAATTGGTAAAATCTAAACAGAAGAACACCATTTGCGTAAATCTCGGTCCTGCATAAAAGAAAAAATGGGGCATCAAACAAAGATGAACCAAAGAAGTTGATTTTTCAAATAGAATGGATGAAGAGATTGGTAGGCTCACCCCCAACACCTCACCAGAACCCACGTCTCAAGAGCACATATACCATATCCAAACTATATATTTTCAACTAAATGTATTATTAGAATAAAGAAAAATATTAATAAAGACCTGTTGTTGCATTTCTTCTACTGACAGCAACCTAAGAATTCCTTGCTCTCTAACAGTTTGACGCAGCTCACTTTTTGAAAAGGAATCCACACCTTCTGCTTGAATCAACTTGTCATCATTCTTAATCCTAAAAAACCAAGAATCAGAAAACATTGCGTATATGTATGTGCATGAGTAAGATCTCCCTAATGATCAAGAAGTATATGTATGTGCATGAGTAAGATCTCCCTAATGATCAAGAAGTAGCATAGATTAGACAAACTCAATAACATGAACAAAAATCAATATTCACGTTAATTTTCATTTGCTTACGTTGTCAACCCAAAGGACTAAATAAAGTCAAGGGGTTTCTTTTAAGTGGTCTCAGACTCTCAGCTCGGTAATGAAAGGACCTTAAAGTTTTCTCAATGTACAGATGGAGGGGTATCCTGTGAGCTGAGGCTGTAAGAAAGGCGGAATATTTTGGCAACACCTCTCTTCTATATGTTGCTCCTTGTGTCTATATAAAATACTCCATCAACATATCCATTATCTTTATGACTATGCTGTAAATGATATTTGTCCTTAAATTTGAAGACTATGATGCCGAATCCAACAACAAACTGATTCGACACCAACACAATGATACACAGTTTAACTTACATTTCTAGATATTTATTAAGCCCTTCAATTGCAACTGAGATATTGCCTTGTGCCTTTGCCATAGAAATCATTCTTTTATGAATAACCTACAACAAAAGGATGCAATAGGGACTTCAATTGAGATATTATTTGTATTAACAAAGTTAACACTGAATATATTTCACTGTTACCGCTTATACTTGATCGAGAGGACTATCCTCTAGAAGGCTTGAGTAAACTTTTTCTGCATCTTCCCACAATCCCTTTGCTTCAAGCAACATGCCCTCCAACTTACCTGAAAATAATTACTAAAATTAGGCAATAGCTTAAGAAGCAAATGCAAAAGCACAACAATTTTTACTTCTACTGTGTGAGTGGTAATATACACATGCAGTATAATATAATGGACTCACCGACCCTTCTGCTCTCTGGGAATTTCTTCTGGAGTGCCTTCATACAATCCTACAGAAAGATATCCAAAGTTTATATCATCTTCCTTTGTAAAATAACATGCAACGATACATTGGAGAAAATAAGACCAATATGAATGTAGACAAAGGAAAATGGAATATATGGAGGCAACATCAGAACAGTGATGATCAGAAAAGAGTATCCTTTGAGAGCAAAAAAAAATATAAGAAAATAAAAGAGAAGTGTATTCTTGCTTTTAATGACTCAACTTGCTCAACTCAACCAGTGGAGTATGAGATAATGCTATAAAGGAGTCTATTTCTTTTATCTTTGTTACTACCATATGTGAAATTCTTAATTTTTAATAGTAGAAAATTGAAATAACATTGATGTCACTCTGAGATTCAAGCCTGTTATATATAACACCGTCAACGTTCTTACTATTCCAGCATTTCTATCCTTTTTCTTCCCTTCCCTTTTTTTTTTCTTCTTCTGCCAAATGGATATGTCAATCATACTAAGGCTGGGTGCAATGGCACCCCATTCCTTCAAAACTGGAGGGAGTGGCGGTGGTTTTTGCCCCTCATCTCTATTCAACTCTCCATATATAGAGAGTAAAATGGAGGAATAGAGAGTGCATTCCACGCCACTTGAAGTGGAGTGGTTTGTAAAAACCCAAACGGCGCCACTTGAAGTGGCGTGGAATGCAAAATGCAATTTCAAACCTCGCCATTTGAAGTGGAGTGGTTTGCAAAGTGTCCCCACCGAATTACATGGTAATTATGAGAATAGCGAATTACTACACTACCCCCACTATTTCTATTTTATTATGGATGTATTATATTACTCAATTTAAGGGCGCAGGGGCAGTTTCGTCTTTTTCAAAATTTGAGTTTTCATTCTGCGCTGGTGGAAGTGGCGTGGAATGGTTTTTTTTTTGGTTTTCATTCTGCGCTAGTCGAAGTGGTGTGGAAAAAAGTTGCTTTCAAAACGCACCAGTTTAAGTGGCGTAGGATGGTTCAAACCATTGCTTCAGCCAAACCCACTCTCTATCCGTATAATACTGTGGTATTAAGAGATAGAGATAAAGAGTGGCTGACCATTAGACTCAGCCTAAAGAAAGAACAAAAGAAAAATAAGTAGTAGTTCTCAAAATAAGTTGATACTTTAAACCCATTTATATCATGTATCACTGTATTAGCTTGCCTCTAATTGTTTAGAAACCAAAGCTAGAGACTTAACCTATTATGTGCAAGAAAACTGAGGGGGGAAAGAGGGGCAGGTCACGACACTTTCAATTTTTTATTTTTATTTTTATTTTTATTTTTATTTTATTTTTTTTATTATTATTATTATTATTATTATTTTTTTTTTGTGTACGGAGGGCTTTGGATGGTTTCCTGTGTGTGTGTTTTTTTCTATTGTTATTTTGTTTTGTGATAAAATTAGAAATTGAGAAGGTCATAGTAATTTAAGAATAGACAAAGGAGATTTAAGCAAATGCAGGGAGGTGTTTCTAATTATTAGGACCTCTTCTTTTTTAGGAGCTAATCATATTGCTCAAGGTGCAAAATGGAGCGATATGGTAAGGAGAGAGAATGTGCGCGAGATTTTATATATACTAGAAAGTAGGCCCGTGCATACGCACCGGCGCTTTTGAAAACATGTTCAACATGTAGGAAACTTATTCCAAAGATATACTTATTGTTAAGTAAACAAGAAAAACAAATTGATATGAACAAACCTTTAATATCAACATACAAACAAACCTTTTAGTTCAACTAATGAACTTAATTTACCAATGATTAAATCCGAGCCTAGTGAAGATTCACTATGTCCTTAAGACAGATTTTCCCCCTCACGGTGCTTGAAGGTTGATGGGAAACTGTCTCCCAAGATAGAACGGATTTCCTTCTATAGAAAGCTAGCACTTCAATTCTATAGAATCAGCGAACACAACATAGTATTTGACTAAGAACAGGGAGAAGAGAAAGATCGAGAACTCGTGTGATCCGTGTCTTTCTCTCCAAATTCATCCACTATTTATAGGTGAGTGGTGCCTCTTCAAAACAACACAAATGACTCTTGGGAAAAAGTAAGCAACTCTTTGAAAAGTCACATGTTTGAAAAAGACACACCATTTCGCATAAAGATTTGTTTTTCAACCCGGTGCCTATTTCGAAGGTCACACCTTTTCTAAGCATGATGCACCGTTTGAACCAAAGTGCACATTTCGAAAGGTCGCACCTTTTCGGCATAATGCACTGTTTCAAACAAGTGCATCATTTTGAAAAGGTTTTTCTCACATTACGTACTGTTTCAAGAAAAAACCCATTTCATCTCAAATGGGGTAACTTGGGAGACAAACTACTCATTCATATTTAAATGGATTTGAGCAAATCATTTTTCTAACACAACAATCATAACTATATACATATAGAAATTTTCTAACAAATTGTGATTCCCGTTTTAGTCGTTAACCTATTGTAATTTCATAACAAATAGTTTTAATTAAGTTTTAAAAACCCGTTTTAATTTTCTAACAAATTGTTTTAATTAAGTTTTATAAACCCATTTTTTAACCCCGTTTTAATAGTTGACTTAATTTAGAAATATGATTTCCGTTTTAATAGGAGAATGATTTTCGTTTTAATTAGATATGTTATATTTTTCCTTTTCAATAGGGAAGGAATTTCCGTTTTAATAGGAAAAAGATTCCCGTTTTAATTAGAAGTGTTATAATTTCTTTTTTCTAATAGAGGATGAATTTCTATTTTAATAGGAAATTGATTCCCATTTTAATTAGAAGTGCCTAATAAATAGGAAATGAATTCTCATTTTAATAGGAGATGATGATGATGTGGAATTTTAATAGAGCTCGAAAAATACCCTTTGTGGGAGCTTTAATATTAAGACTAGCTTGTAGGCCCGTGCATACGCACCGGCTCTTTTAAAAACATTTAGATTTTTTTTAGAAAATTGGGACTACGGTTTTAGTCGCAAACCAATTTTAATTTTCTAACAAAATGTTTTAAATTAAGTTTTAAAAACTCGTTTTTTTCAATTTGGAGAAAGATCATGTTTTAATAGGAGAATAATTCCCGTTTTAATTAGATATGCTAGATTTTCCCTTTTCAATAGGGGAGGAATTCCCATTTTAATAGGAGAATGATTCCCGCTTTAATTAGAAGTATTAGAATTTGTTTCAATAGGAGAAAAATTCCCATTATAATAGGAGAAAAATTTTCGTTTTTCAAATAGGATAGAAATTCTCGTTTTAATAGGAGATGACGTAGAATTTTAATAGAGCTCGAAAAATATTCTTGCGGGAGCTTTAATATTAAGACTAGCTTGTAGGCCCGTGCATACGCACCAGCTATTCTGAAAACTTTTATATTTTTTTAAAAAAATTGGGACTACCGTTTTAGTCGCTAACCCGTTTTAATTTTCTAACAAATTATTTAAATTAAGTTTAAAAAACCCGTTTTTTCAAATGGGAGAGAGATTCTGTTTTAATAGGAGAATGATTCCCATTTTAATTAAATATGCTAGATTTTCGCTTAATTTTCAATAAGGGAGGAATTCTCATTTTAATAGGAGAAGGATTCTTAATTTAATTAAAAGTGTTAGAATTTGTTTTAATAGGAGAAGAATTCTCGTTATAATAGATCGAAGAGAAATTCCTGTTTTTCAAATAAGAGAGAAATTATTGTTTTAATAAGAGATGACGTGGAATTTTAATAGAGCTTGAAAAATACCCCTTGTGGGAGCTTTAATATTAATACTAGCTTGTAGGCTTGTGCATACGCACCGGCTCTTTTGAAAATATTTAGATTTTTTTTAGAAAATTGGGACTACCGTTTTAGTCGCTAACCTATTTTAATTTTCTAACAAATTGTTTTAATTAAGTTTTAAAAACCCGTTTTTTTCAATTGGGAGAGAGATCATGTTTTAATAGGAGAATTGTCACACCCCGAATTTCGACAGAATTCAGAAAAACAATATTTGTTCCCAACTCTTTGATTTTCGAGGTGTGATCCAATCTCAACTCCCAAAAACCCATAATCAGTTTAAATACGCGGAAAATTAAAAACCAATAAAAATTTAAGATAAACAAAAGTCCTCTTCATTTCAAAAATTCACAAATCTGATTAACTTACAAATCTCCTTTCAACAACTCTTTAATTATAATTACAACTGAAAATACAAATTATATTTGTCTCAACTAAAATCTATTACACCTTAAGGGAAAACAAAACATATCCTGAATGCGACGCTAATGCAAATCACAAGCAGCAACCAACCTTCTTCAATACTAAACCTGTCAAGACTTATCAACTATGTTCATTTAATGAACACACCCGATAAGCAAACATGCAAATCGGGTTAGCATTATAAACAATGCTGGTGTGAGTAGTCCTAAAATACAAATTTTACTTATACATATATATACACAATCCATAAGGCATTTAGTTCCTCCACCGAGGCGCCTTAACTTCCAACGACTAATACAACATTCTTAATTACCAAAAATTACTGCAGGTAGTTCCTCCACTGAGACGCCTTAACTTCCCACTAACCACACAACAAACCATACACATAATAAATAAGGCATGTAGTTCCTCCATTGAGGCGCCTTAGCTTCCCAACAATAATACAAAGGCATTTAGTTCCTCCACCGAGGCGCCTTAGGTTCTAACCAAACTAATAACCAGCCAAGCATATTCTATACTGTTTCGACCCCCACATATGTGGCAAACATCCATTAGTATGGGTCTCCATTTTATTCGTTTAATTAACAGGGCTAAAACCCAATTTACAATACCATGGATCAATGTACATGCCCATTAACTCATGTGTCTAAGGCTGAACCTTAGCCACATAGCTTGCCACTAATGTACGTTAATTTATGTCCAGATTCGTTTCTTATCAAAGAGATAATTATCAGTTGAGAGTTATATTCTATCACAATTACCCAAGATACAGGAATACTTGAGTTACAAGGACTCTCTACTCTACCTATATAAATACCAAACTATTTTTCATAAGGAACTACGTTGAAACTTGATCCCTAGAGAATAGATCTTGGGTACGTAGGTAGCCATTATTTGGTTCAGTTTCATCTCCCTCAACATCAAATTTTTATGTTTCTTAGTGCGTTATTTACCATTGCTCTTGTTGTGTTGAAGCAGTTTACTGCCAAAACATATACTTACCGCATTTCATGCTCAATTACAGAGTGGGTCGTCTCTGTACAAGTAATTAGTTTGACCCACCCTTCTGCAAAACCATATACAATCATATATTTAAAGATATATCATTAACCAACATAATGCCATAATTATATTATTTAAGGCTTTCTTTGCGTGTCCCTAAAATCACGTCGTATCTATGTCTTACCTAGTTTCCCTAGCTACCACAATCGCTACCCAACGCCGAACATGTACATCCACATGTCTCCCCTCTCATAATGAACCACTCTGTGCGTAGCTACCCTAAGCGGGATATCGTATGCCAGGTAACCTTCACACGAAAGCCATTATGTGAGTACTACCACTATTCGGCATAAAAATATCGCGCGTCTCGTTCTAGTTTTGCGAACGGAATAATCAAGCCACTATTCGCTCGCCCGGAAAGGGGCCATTCATATTCAACAAAAGCGCCCGGAAAGGGCCAATCAAATTACTTACGCCCGAAGGGCTATTCAGATTCACTGAAATGCCAGAAGGGCCAATCATATCACGTACACCCATCACTAGGGCCAAATCACATGAGTTGTGATAGCTAGGTTCTAGGATTTTCGTTACGTAATTTATTCAAGTGTCATACATTTATATCTCATAATAATTCTTATTCTATCTCATGCCAAGATAATTTAATTGTATCAAGCTCAACGTTTCGTTATAATACAATCCACATTATCACGTGCAATACTATTCATTGCACGATATCCAAGTATCTCTATATCAAATCTCAAAACTTATTATTTCACGTGCCAATCATATATTGCACTACACCATATGGAATATCTCAAGCCTTCATAAATACTACAATTCATTTAAGTAGCAACTCATAATAGTAATCAATAATGTAATGTATTCACTCAATATATTTATGTGAACTCAATTCCCCATCAAAGGCACGCATTATTTCCATTTGTGCACAATATAAATAGTACATAAATAATCAAAATATAAGTCCATTCCACCAAATTTCAAAATGAAACGACTTTAAAAGAAAGAACAACTCAAGTTCAAATATCACGTATAATTATTCGAGTCCAAATCACAAGTTTTCTAAGAATTCCCCTCTTGTTACGTGCCAATATTTATATGTTTTACATACTACTCACGTCAAATCTTAATTAGATAATGACAACCAAGGTTATACCATTTTCGACAACATTTTATTATTACAATTGTCCATAAAATCAAATATGTGAAAATCTGGAAAAAGTCAACATTCCCCAGTCAACGGTCAATTCTCAATAGTCAACGGTCAATGTCAAAGTCAGCCTGTCATTTCCATGTTCAACAGGTTCAGGGTCATAGCCATGACTCATGGCTAAGGTCAAGGTGCATGGCTCATGGGCTCATGACTAAGGTAATGGTTCGGACCCAACTAGCCAAGCCCAAACCCAAACCTTAGAACCCAAAAGTCTAAATATTTAAAGACCCAATTTGAATCTATATTAAGTCCTATGGACTGGCCTCAAACAATATTAGAAACTGCCCCAAACACTTAAACTAACTGGCCCAACAACTTAAACTAATGTGGACCGGGCCAAACAACCAAATAAAGAAACTAGCCCAAGGAAAACTAATTAGTTTGGCCCAAAACAACTTAAACTAAACCGGGCCCAAACAAAACAATCTAATTTCCGGCCCAAAGAAAACAAATGAAATGTTGGCCCAAACAACTAAAACAAAACCGGGCCCAAACAAAACAACTAAGGCCCAAGCCCAACTAAGACTAGAACCAGGTCGTCTTCCTCCCTCCAGCGCCATCAGGCAGCAGCTCTTCCACCAGCCACCACCGGATCAGCCACCATCCTCCTCCTCCTTCCATTCCAGCGGTTTGACTCACATAGAAAAACCCCCCTCTTCCCATACCAACAAACAGTTTTACCCAACCCCACAATCATAAACCAACACCACCACACAATAAACATACTGAAAGTTCAAATAAATACTGGACGATTTCTTCTTTGGCTTGCGCCACCATTACGGACCTTAGTTCCAACAGTTCAATAAATTTTAGTAATTAAGAACAAACAATATATTACAGGTTTTAACAATACTCCAAGTTTTTAATCATACGACAGACAATACGCAGAATAACAACAGTAGAATGAGCAGAAAACGAATGGCAACACTGTACTATAGTAAAGTTAAAGTTATCCCCGTGTATCGACTTGAAATGAAAACTAAACTACTCACCTTAATCAAAAGCTCCACGAATCCCTCATAGTCCGAATCGTCGCGCTCCAACGCTCTAGAAATCAAACTTTTATCTCCGCATCCATTTTTTTTATTTTATTTTAATCCAAAAACCTTATTCTCTGGAAAAATGTATATATACCTGGGTTTGAAACCTAAGCCCAACACAGACTCGGGCCCAGAAATCAGGCCCACGTATCCCAAATCCAATCCAACAAATTTTAAATAAATAAATAAATTAATAAATAAATTAATAAATAAATAAATACGTATTTTAAATACGGGCATTATAAGAATAATATCCGTTTTAATTAGATATGCTAGATTTTTTTTTTCAATAAGTGAGGAATTCCCATTTTAATAGGAGAATGATTCCCGCTTTAATTAGAAGTGCTAGAATTTGTTTTAATAGGAGAGGAATTTCCGTTATAATAGGAGAGGAATTCCTTTGTAAAAAAAGATTCCCTTTTTTCAAGTAGGAGAGAAATTTCCATTTTAATAGGAGAGAAATTCCCGTTTTAATAGGAGATGACGTGAAATTTTAATAGAGCTCGAAAAATACTCCTTATGGGAGCTTTAATATTAAGACTAGAAAGTAGACCCGTGTATACGCACTGGCTCTTTTAAAATTTTACTCAACATTCATAACTATACATATATAATTTTTCTAACAAATCGTGACTTCTATTTTTGTTGCTAACCCGTTTTAATTTCCTAACAAATTGTTTTAATCAAGTTCTTAAAACCCATTTTAATTTATCAACAAATTGGTTTAATTAAGTTTTAAAAATCCGTATTTTAATTGGGAGAGGGATCCCGTTTTAATTTAAAAGTGTGATTCCCGTTTTTAATAGGAGAATGATTCTCGTTTTAATTAGAAGTGTTAGATTTATTTTTATTTTATTTTTTTTATAGGGGTGAAATTTACATTATAATAGGAGAAATATTCCCGTTTTAATTAGAAGTGTTAGAATTTCTCTTTTCAATAGGAGAGAAATTCCCATTTTAATAGGAGTTGATGACGTGGAATTTTAAGAGAGCTAGAAAAATACCCCTTGTAGGAGCTGGTACTGGTGTATTGTGCTTGGGGATGGAGCATTTCAGGCTAGACTGCTGGGAGTTGACTTGAATTGCCCGACAACTGAAGGAATTTTTCTTGAAGCTTGCCCACTTGTTTGATTAGAACAATGATAATTGTTTTAAAATTCTGTTTGAACTTCGTGTATATATATATAGTTTCTCACAAATTGTGTTCATGTTTTCGTCGCTAACTCTTTTTAATTTCTCAAAAAATTATTTTAATTAAGTCTTAAAAACCCGTTTTTTAACTGGGAGAGAGATACCGTTTTAATAAGAGAATGATTCATGTTTTAATCAGAAGTGTTAGAATTTTTTTTTTCTAATAGATGAAGAACTTCCATTTTAATAGAAGAATGATTTCTATTTTAATTAGAAGTACCTAAAAAAAATCAATAGGAGAGGAATTCCCGTTTTAATAGGAAACGATGATGTGGAATTTTAATAGAGCTCGAAAAATACCCCATGTGGGAGCTTTAATATTAAGATATATATATATATATATATATATATATATATATATATATCTTAATATTAAAAATTGTTAAAACGAGTTGAATTTTTGTAGAGATGTTCTTTATAGTTAGCAGATCATATGCACAAAAGATTAGGGTTTAAATCATTTTGTAGGTGAAGTTGTGGGTGTTTTAGACTTGGTCCTTATTTAAGGTCCTTTTAGGAGCCGGGCTATATATATATATATATATATGAGGTCCGATTCTTGTATCTCTAGTAGTAGAGTAGTAGTATAACCTATAATGATCGTGGCCTCTTAGATTCATCCAGGTCTTTTTCTGACGCATAATACTCTTGATGAATAATAAAATCAGATGCCTAGATATTTATTAATGAGGACTACTTTGTCTTTTTATGCATTTATAAATTTTCAGTACCGATATTGTCCTTAAATAAAAATATTGCTTAACACCTTTAAATAGGAGCAATCAGTCTTTTCATGTGGCAGTATATTAGAAAACCAAATCCACGCCATTCTCAATTGTACGCCCATTTAATTAGCAATAATTGGGTTATTTAATAAGAGGTTAAGAAAAAGAAAAGTCTAATCAGAGAATATGAACCGATTATTTTCCCTTCTCTCCCATCTCTTCTGTTTCTCATATTTTTTTTTTCTCACAATGAAACTACTACTCTCATTCTTTTAATTTTGGGTTTTTCTCTGTAAGACAAAAGGAAATAAAAAATAACAAAAAAATTGAGTGTAATCTGAGTGTAACCAAAAAACCATTAGAGAAGAGCTCGGAGAAGAAAGTGCCACGGAGGAAGACCCCTCTCTTTATCTCCTTCTCATCCTATAATTATGTGGAATCGATGTCTCCAGCAAGCCGATTGCTTTGCTGATGGTTTTCTTTGTGTTCAGGAATGATTGGGACACACTAAAGAGGTTGTTATCCTTTCGACTGAAGCAGGTATGGTGAGGTATGCTTACAAGTTAATCTTAATAAGCTACTTAAGTGAGGGACACAGTGAATAATGATATACCATATGTTGTACATGGCGGTTGCTGATAGCCCTGTGTTTTTTTATTTATTATTGTTGATTTGTTTCCAAATTTTCTGCATTTAGGTTCTGGCCGGGTACCTTGAAGCTCAGACGACTCAAGATCGACAAACTTCTTCATTAGGAGAAACATATTAGGAGTTAGTAAGGAGGTTGGAAAAAGGTATTTCTTAGATTTTCTTTGGCAGCTTCTTTCTCTTCTAGCCAACATATTTCTGCTGAGTAAATATGTATTGTTCCACTATTTCTAGCTTATGTTTAGAACCTGTATGTGAAGTTCTTACGCACACTTTTTTCTTTTTGATCTGTTTGTGATGATATGCGTATTCCTTCACATCTCAACTCTCCAATTTTTGTTTACTCAAGATTCTTGCTTCCACTGCCATCTTTTCTTTTGTGCCAGTTTCCTCACAAAAAGGTTCAGTTAAAGCTTTTTCTTTTATTTTTTCTTTTATTTTAGCTTTTAATCAGGAAAACGATACCGACCAGAGTCAAAGGAAAACTTCTGATTGATGGAACAGGTTCGTTAGTTCTCCTATTCTCTTCAAGAACAGTTATTATTATTATTATTATTATTATTATTATTATTATTATTATTATTATTTGTCTTCTCTTGGAACTCATTAGTAGAGTGATGTGTGAATGTTCAGTTCAAAAGAATTGAGGACGCGGGTAGTAAGTGCGATTGTAAGTGCGATTCACTTATCTTCACATCATCAAGGGCAATAGTGTAAACAAACATCATTTCTTTCTCAAAATAGAAAAATCTGATCTACTCAAACTGTCCTTGGATTGAAAACAGGATAGAAAACTTCCCCTTATGGGGTGGTTTTGATCGAAAACTTAGGTTTTGATCATCTTTCTTTTCGAAAAATGGATTTATCGAGTTTGAGAGGCCATTTGTGAGCAATGAGGTAACAAGACGTCTTCGAGGCTCAACCAAAATGCTAATGGAAACAGAGCGGCAGTTTCCTATCGCAGAGGCAACTAAACAAACCGCGACCTTCTCAATTTGAGTTTCAAAACCTTCCTCGGCTGAGAAGATGGGAGAGTACCCAGCAATAACAATCCCTGGCGAGCGGTGGAGCGTGGCTTAAGGTATTGCAAGTTCTGCTTAATTGGCGGGGATTGATCCGGGTTAAAGTACCGATTGACAAGGTTAGGCAACTAGCCAAGGCTTAAATGGTCACCCACAAGAGACTTGCTTATTACACCAATAGGCAAGGGATTCTTATTCATAAGATTTGATAATGTTGAAGATCTTAACGGGGTTTGGTCTAAAGGCTCATGGGTTTTGATGGCTGCCCTCCGAGACTAAACACTTGGAATCCAAATTTCAATCCGAAGCTCAAAGACAATCACACGCCTTTAGTCCGGGTTAACTTCCCCGTGCGACCGAAATCAAGAATACCGGGATCTAGAGGCACTCATGTCCATTGCCGAGGTGTGGGCAACCCCTATGGAAATTGACGAAAGACTCTGAAAAGGGATTATGGGTACCAAAGGTGCTTGTTGATGTGGATCTCTAAGCCCATCCCCGATCAAATCTATGTCAAGACCAAAGCTTTTGAGTTTTGGCAAACGTGGAAGTAAGCAAGCTACCTAAACTATGCAATCACTGCAAATGTGTAGGTCACTTAGTGACACGAATGCAAGCGACTAAAGGGAGTGATGCAGCAAGACAAAAACAAAGAGGTGGTAGTCGATACTACACCAGCTGCAGGTCCTTCCAATGTGACAAAAGATGGAAACAAGAAAAGGAACAGGAAAGGAGGGCCACCACAAACCTGGGTCCAGAAAGCAACCTCTGTGAACCCTCATATCAACAATACAAATCAGTTCAGTGCACTAGCGGAATTACAAGAGGAAGAGGACGGAAACAAAGATGGGGAACAAAATGCACTGATTGTGGTCGTCGACGAACATATCACCACTTCACAAGAGGTTCAGCTAGCTCCTGAAGGGGATGAGGAAATTAACTTGGAAGCAGTTGTAATAGCTGATTCTGATGATCAAAACAAACGAGGCAACACTGAGGGACAGTTATCTGATTCAACAGATTCAACAGATACTGAGGAGGACTACTCTGGAGCTGAGTTTGAAGAAGAATTTTCTGATGCTCTAAATGTCCAGACAGAACTGAATACCGTGGAAAACATGGAGAGACAAGCCAATAGTGAATCCCCTAAACAAAGAGAGGATGCTCCACAAACACCTGCTTCATGTGCAAGTTCGGCATCAGTTGTTAGGTGTACTCCTAGTCGACTACAACAACTTATCAATGAGGCAACTGAAGTCATTCAGGCTATTGATCACCCAGCACAGGTTGATCAAACACCACCTAGACCACCAAACAAGGCCAAGGAGAGGTGGGCAGATATTCAAGAAGATGATACAGAAACTTCACATGCAGGAAAATTTGCTCTACTTACAGAGATTTGTCCAGTGCAGAACATAACTTCTTCTAAGACAGCCATGTCTAAGAAAAAAAGGAGCAAACGGTGACTTATCACCCTTTCACAAATAAAAACTTCTTTTGTTACAAAATGAAGTGCATCTTTTGGAATCTAAGAGGCATTGCAAATGCCAAAACACAAAATAGGCTCTCCAAGCTTATTAAGGAGTGGGATCCGGACTTATTGGGCATTGCTGAACCCAAAATAGACTCCAAAGCCATCTCTAAGAGCTACATTCAGTCCTTGGGGTTCTGTGTTACTTTTTTTTGCAATAGTAATAATTAGCAACTGCCAAACATCTGGCTGCTATGGAAGGAAGGGTTTTTTGCTCCTAACCTCATTCACTGCTCTAATCAGCAGCTTACTATTGAATGTAATGGTTCTATTGTTACTATGGTACACGCTAGTACTCTATATGTGCAACGAAGATCTTTATGGCAGGAACTGGCGCATCTTAACCCTTTAAACACTCCTTGGCTGATCATGGGAGACTTTAATGCATATTTAAGCCCATCTGAGAAGAAAGGTGGCTTGAGGCCCACTTCATCTATGGAGGACTTCAGAGACACAGTGAATATGAATCAACTTATTGAAGCTCCAAGTACTGGTTATATGCTCACTTGGACTAAGAATCAGAAGGTTCACAGAAGGGTCAGGGGCAAGATTGATAGAGTTTTTTTCAACTCTCACTGGTGTGATAGGTATCCTGGATGGAAATACAAAGTACTCAGTAGGCTTTGCTCGGATCACTCTCCTCTGGTAGGGTGGTATGACAGAATTCCAAAACCTACAAATGCTCCATTCAGATTCTTTAACATGTGGACTTCTCACCCTGATTTTTTGGAAGTGGTTAAAGAAAATTGGAAGGTGCCTATTGAGGGACACTCCCTCTTCATTCTATCACAGAAACTCAAAAAACTTAAACAAAAGTCAAGAATCGAACAAATATGTCTTTGGTAACCTGGGCACAAAGATCACAGAGGCAACTCACAATCTTGAGGCGCTTCAACATCAGTTTGAGCAAGATGAAAATGAGATGCTAGCTATGGAAATTGCAAAACAGGAACTACAAGTTGAAAATCTCCTACAACAAGAAGCTGACTACTGGAAGCAAAGATCCAGAACTAGATGGGATAAAGAAGTGGATAGAAGCACCAAGTATTTTCACAGCTTAGAAACATGAGAAAGTCAAAAGCAATGATAAGAGAAATACAAGATGCACATGGTGTCACTTTGAAAGATCAAGAAGATATCAGCAGATTCATAGTCAGCCACTATACAGAAAAGTTCAAAGAGGTGGAGCTAGAATCAGATGTGAACCTACTGAACTTGATACCAAAGCTAGTCACAGAAGATGAAAATAAAGAGCTCTCGTCTATACCCACATTCGGTGAGATCAAAAGAGCTGTCTTTGGTCTTTGTTCAGATAGTGCACCAGGGCCAGACGAATTTAATGGACACTTCTATCAAGCCTGCTGGAACATAGTTGGTGGAGATGTTTATAGAGCAGTGAGATACTTCTTTTTGAAAAGCAGACTACCAAAAAGCTACAATGCAAATTTTATTGTGCTAATACCAAAAGAGAGGAATGCAAACCAGCTTAATCGGTACAGACCAATATGCCTCTCAAATTTTGCTTACAAGATTATTACAAAGATCTTGGCATCTAGGCTGGCTCCGGTAGCTTCAAAAATCATTTCAAAGGCTCAGTATGGTTTCATCTCCAATCGAAACTCACATCATGCCATTGGGCTTGCTTCAGAAATGATTAATGAACTCAAAGTCAAGAGACATGGAGGCAATGTGGCTATCAAACTTGACATCTCTCAAGCATTTGATACACTTGATTGGAAATTCCTTTGGTCTGTCATGGAAAGATTTGGCTTCTCTGACATCTGGCTTCATTGGCTTCAAGGAGCTATCACAAACAATTGCATATCAGTCATGATCAATGGAGGGCCAAGAGGCTATTTCACAAAGAAGCGTGGGTCTACAACAAGGAGATCCTCTATCACCTCTCCTCTTTGCCTTTGCAGAAGACTGTCTCAGCAGGGGAATAGAGTACCTAGTCTCCCAAAAGAAAGTCAAAAGAATGGTAACACATACAAACTATTGTAGCCCCTCTCACCTCATGTTTGCCGATGATATTTTTATGTTCTGTAATGCTGATAAAAGATGTCTAAGGTCTCTTCTAGATTTGTTAGACAGGTATCAATGCTCAGCTGGTCAGTACATCAACAAAGACAAGTGCAAAATCTTTCTAAGCCCCATGACCACATGCAGAAGGGAATCTATTGTGTATTTTCTGGGCATAAAGGAGGGTGGCCTTCCAGAGAAGTATCTTGGTGTGCCAATCATCACAGGAAGGATAACTAAAGCAAATCTAGCCCCTCTGGTCGACAAGATAAGGAAGAAAGCAACTAGTTGGGCTGGCAAGATGCTTTCATTTCAAGGTAGAGTTGTTCTTGCAAGGCATGTTCTCAATAGCATACCCGTTCATAACTTGGCTATTTACAAATGGCCTGCTTCAGTCATAAAGGAGTGTGAGAAAATTATTAGAAACTTAATTTGGTCTGGAAATCCTACAGAAAAGAAATTCATGACTCTGAACTGGGAGAAAACATGTAAGCCACAGGAAGAGGGTGGACTTGGGCTGAGGAGACTCAAAGACATTAATCTAGCTATGCTGATGAAGTTGTCTTGGAGCTTAGAAAATGATAATAATGACTGGGCAATGTATATGAAGGGGAAATATGGTGCAAGAAGTGATGAGTGGACAAAATACAAGACTTCTACTATATGGCCAGGTATCAAATGGGCTCTCAAGGAATCAAAAGTGCATACGACTTGGGTCATTGGTACTGGAGAAGCTATAAACACATGGAAGGAAAACTAGACAGGAGCCGCAGCTTTCACTCATGTATTTCAGATGTTCGATGATTTTTGGGGGCATTGCAGTTCAAGACTTAGTGAATGCATACGCAATGGACAATGGAGTTTCCCTGCTGAAATGATTCAGATTCTAGATGCCGCTGGTGTCAATGTTAATGACCTACAAGCCCCAAATCCCACACAAGATGATGCTAGGATCTGGATGCCATCTTCCAATGGCAAATTCTCTCGGTTACCGCATTACGAAGCAATCGAAAAGAAGGCGTAAAAGGTGAGTGGCATACATTCATTTGGAAGGCCAAGTTGCACCCAAGTACTCAAGCCATTGGTGGAAAAATTTCGGGGATTATGCACCCGATGACATGCTTAAGAAGAGGAATTTTAAAATTGCATCTAGGTGTTGCACATTGCTTGCAAAGATGAAGAGACACGAACACATTCTCTTCAGATGCACTTTCGCACAAGAACAATGGAACTACCTAAAGGAATCATTCAAGTTGCAATCCGGCATCTACTCGAGGACAGATGTTCTTAATTCTTGTAAGTCCACGAGCCCACTCACAAAAGACATCTGGTCTGCCGCAGCCATTGCTTGCCTTGTACATATTTGGAAGACAAGAAACCGAGTTCTTTATGATGGTGGGAATGTTGAGAAAGGGCAAGTCAGAATACATATCAAAAGGGCTATTCTAAGAGCACATGAGCTCTCTGGAGGCACCATGGACAACACCCCTCTAGAATTGGAAGCACTTCATGCCTTGGGACTGAGGAACAAACTGAGACAAGCACCAAGGATTCTTGAGTGCTATTGGACTGCTCCATCACTTGAATACTTAAAAATCAATGCAGATGGCTGTGCTCGAGGCAATCCTGGTCCAGCAGGTTGGGGAACACTATTAAGGAAGCACACAGGCGAAGTTGTTGGAGTTTACATTGGGGGAATAGGCTCAGATACAAACTATGTGGCTGAATCTAGAGCTATTGTTGAAGGTATTACTAAGGAGATTGAGATGGGGTTCACGAAAGTATGGGTGGAGTCAGACTCCACGGCAGCAATCAAAGCATTCCAAACCAACTCAGTGCACTGGAAAGTTAGAGCAGATTGGGAAAGGACTAAAGGGAAGGCAAATATAGTTCTAACAAGCACATGGAGGGAGGCAAATTTCGGAGCAGACTTGTGTGCAAAGAAAGGAGCGACCCTAGCAAAAGGTCAGAAGCTATGGTGGGAGAATAGACCTAATTTTGTTTATAAGTTAGAGAATCAACACTCTACTTATTTCAGATTTATTTCTTAAAAATTTAGGAAATGTATGTTGGAGTGGTCTACCCAGGGCCCTCACAAAATGTATATTGTTTTTTCTTTGCTATCTAATACAATTACCCTTTAGCAAAAAAAAAAAATGTTCAGTTCATCTCTTATGAGTAGTAATGCAGGTAGGTTGTTGGATTTCTTTTTTTTTTTCCTCAGTAAGCAAAAATTTGTATTGATGAAAGGTGGTTGGGGAGGAGAGTACATGAGGAGTTAATTACAGTCTACTCACACAGTAGCACTATAAGAACTTAACAAAACCTATAATAAACATGTTCTGGAACCTCCCATTTGGTTATCCATGGGGGTTTTACAATAAAAACAACTTGATCATTGTCTTGCAAACTGACCGAGTACTTTAGATTTCATAATTCATATAACCAATGTTAATGTACTCTGGGCGTCTGTTTGTTTGTTTGGTTTTCATGTTTTTTTTAGATAGATATATTGCGAATTGATGTGTTGCGGTTTACTATAATAGTACCGAATTGACTGCGATTTAAGAAATGGCGAGGTCTAGAGGCAATCCAATACGTAGTGTGTCGAACTTCAGTTTTTTTTTTTTTTTTTTTTTTTTTTTTTTTTAAGTAGTCTTTAAATGGTGTTGTTTTGTGCTTACTGTCTTCTTGCTTTTCACTGTATTATGCTTTATAGACTGCGCACTTCATATATAACCAAGTTATTTTCCATTTGCCTGCGTTTGGAAATGGCTAGGACCGGAGGCCATCCAAATTTGCTTTCTGTTAGTGATAATAGTGTGCGCCAACAACAACAATAGGCTCAGAGAATTAGAGAAAGAGAGAGGCTTCCTTATAGATCAACATTCAGTCCCCTCTTCAAATCCTGGTTATGTTTGTCATTCTTTAATTCATATTCATTCAGATATATGGGACATCCAAATGGGAAAGTAGCACGAGCCTCTCATTTGGTATTTGTGGCTTTTATAGCCTCTAGAAAAGATTCTAATATGGATGACAGAGTGTTGTTAAAGGAACAATTAGTTTATTACTACATGCAAAGAGCTTTGGAGGTGTCTAAAAATACTGAAACTTCTCTTGCTGAAATTGAGCATGGATGATTTGTTATTTATACGATGAATTGAAGTCTTGGCTGTGACTGTAGGGATATCCAGGAATTACCCCTTTTGAAGGTATGGCGTCAGGAGTGGCATCCTTGGTTCGGCATCTTTCTGCAGGAAGGCCAGCCACTTTGTACTGTATCAACAGTATTGTAGAAAAAGCTAACATTCTTTGCAGTAGAGCAATGGAAGAGGGTGCTGATATGTGGAAAAATTGGCAAGGAGACTCTGAGCCCTGTAAGAAATTGGTTGAGTTGCTTTTGCGGCTGCTTTCACTTGTGGATATACATGTACACAGTGATTTCATTATCCCTATTTATCTAGGTTACATGGACACGCCATATTTTGAAAAAAATTCGTGTCGGATACGTATCCACGTGTCCGTGTTGGACACATATTACATGTAATTTACATCGAATTTTGATATTTTGCCGTGTCCGACAATTCGTATCCGTGTCTGATACGGTGTGTCAATGTAACCTAGCTATTTATGCAATGCTCTTCTGCTATTTGCTGCATGTGTTGTAGAATGTCAAGTCACTGTGTATAATATTGAATTAGAATACGAAATTGGAAAGATATGTCCTAAACAGTATAAGCTAGAGTGAAGTTTGAAATAACAAAAGACTTGCATTGCATAACAAAATGCTTTTGCACTCCTTCATGTAGGTACTGCCAAACTTGATGAAGCTGTTAGCCCAATTCACTCTTCAATTGCCAAAAGATGGTCAAAAGATGGTGCTTGATGAGATTCATACCCTGGTTGCCGAGTCCGATGATGTTACAAGGAAACCCACTTTAGTTTCATGGGTGCAATCACTTTCCTTCCTTTGTTCCCAAACTACTTCGTCTACAATGGCACGGAAATTTAAAAGGGACGAGGCATCTGTAGGGAGTACGGACAACTTAAGCTTAAACAGAATTAGTGCCCGTCTTTAAGCTTAAAGGTGCAATATCCAGATTTTTTTTCAAGAATGCAGCTTTTGTATCCTGAGCTATGCGGCTGCTAATAAAGAGGTTATTGAAAAAGATGAACCGGCACAACCTGGTATAAAGTCCGATGTGTTGCCTAGTTTTGCCAATCCAAGTGCATAAGCAATAAGAAAAATGGATACAATTTGTCAGTAAGGAGATAAGGAAGATAATGAGAAAGTCATTTGATTCTTAATGTGTTGGTGACTTGGTGGAATAAATGATTGACCTGCTCATATGCAGTTTGGAATGAGTGCCACGAGATCAATATGGGTTGGCACTGTTGCAACCCTTGAGCTTTTAACTTTCTATAGAAAAATGTATGTTTGCAGTACACACTTGCAGGAGTTACAAATGACATAAACATGTAAGGCCACATTGTTTCTCTACCCGAGCTTGATTTTGAAGGATGCATTCTCAAATTTTCTTATTTCTTCGATGGAAAAGGAAGTGCGTTCTGTGTTGACTGCTAGATTCAAAAAAATTCTGCTCATGGAATATGGGAAACAGTTATGGTCGAAGGTTTTTGTAGCACCATATAAGCGGAAGGGGACTAATGACGTTAGCCCCGATGATGAAGCTGCATCGAGAGTCATGGCTTGCTGTTGGGGACGTGGAAACCCTGCAACCACTTTTGTGATGTTGGATTCATCTGGAGAGGTGGTCGATTTATTAGAAGCTAACTACATTAGTAGTCGATCACAAAATGTTAATGACGAGCAATGCAAAAAGAATGACCAGCAGCGTCTCATGAAATTTGTTACAGACCATGGACCTCATGTTGTTGTTCTAGGAGCTGTTAATTTCATTTGCACACGTTTGAAATCGGATATTTATGAGGTACGTACTGTAATTGTCTTGGTTTACTAAATGCCAATTACAACAGCTGACAGTGTTTATGATAGCTTATGCATAAAATTAAAATTGCTCCCACAGGCGTGCCCAATTCACGAGGCATATACAGTTGCATGAAACGATATCATTTTTAGAAAGCGAAAAACAAAGATGTGTTGGTCTTCTATTTTGTAGTTGTCTTTAGATACTGTAGGCTTTGGGCTGTACTACCTTAGGTCCTTAGTATTTTTGTTTTATTTCTTATATATGATATGTCACCTCCTTTGTTTAAGCATGTAACCTTGCAATTTTATGTCATTTTTCGTCAGATCATATGGAAGGTAGTGGAGGAACATCCAAGAGATATGGAAGTTGAAGATGTAGTTGTTCATTTTGAGAAAAAAGCAGTTGGGAGTGACATGAACTTTTTGTCACTCCCAACTGCTGTTTCCTCTAGCTGTGGTCCCTCTGACTGTGTTCCCGATAACTTTGGTTTTCACTGCATAAAATAGGGAATCTTTGTTCATGCTGTTTTGATTATAAGAAAATTTCATAGAAATGGGGAATCTTTGTTGTTTTGTCAAGGGTTGTTTATAAGTACTTTGATGAATGTGGTGTTATGTTTTCTTGGTTTTTTGAGCTTCAGGGAAGCTCCTATGCAACACTTTTGGTTGTTCTTTGAAGCTCCTTTTGTTTACTTGTAGTTGTTTTTTAGCTGTGCAAACTACAAAAACATGTTCTTTTTTGTGAACATCGATTTTTTTAAATGGTGGTTTTGTTCAATTTGTTTCTACAGATTGTTAGCAAATATATGAAAGAAGCCTGAGCTCTCATTGCAACCTATGACCAGAGAGAGATCATTTCTGCTCTCGATCTTCTTGATGCATCCCTCGCGCTGTCTCCCCGATTTGAAGATGCTCTCGAGCTCAAAGCACAATCGCTTCTCTATCTACGGCGATTCAAGGAAGTTGCTAACTTGCTTCAAGATTATGTACCCAACTTGGCATGGAGATTGTTCTTCATCTGACCATGCACGCCTAATAGTGGTGTTCTCACCTGCAAGGATGCCATGTTCTCCTTCAGTTAACAAGAAAATGATGCAATTGATTACCATTTCACGGTTGCTTATCAGGCCCGTCATTGGGAATGAGTCGTCAGCTACTTGTATCTGGAGGGCAACAAGAGATCTCTGAAGTGTTTTCCGTTTCTAAGGAACATTTTCTTTGTTTGTGATTTGTTGTACTGTATTAAGTTTACCCAGTTTATTATTTTTTGTGTACTATGTAGTCATCCAGTACTGGGGCGAATTACTTTGAAGATGAAAATCTTGTACGGGATGTACTTAAAGTTATTGAAATGCTTTTATTATATATTGAAATGCTGAAATATTCACTTAAATTTTGCCGAGGATCTTCTCATCAAGTCAGACAAAGTACTTTCTTTGCCTAGCATATCTCGAGCTTCTTTCTTTGTAAGCATATTAAGCCAGACAAATTATGTTTACACTTTTCGGTGAGTTTTGTTTGACATCGCGTGTAGAGCACGTGCATCTTGGTAGTGTTTGTTAATTAGGGGCCGATTTTCGAAGTTGGCCTTCCAATAATATGATGAATGATGAAGTGTGCTGCTTTTAAGTAGCTGCCCTTCTACATCAGTCATTTTACTAAGTTTTCCCACTTGCATATTTTTCCCGTATTCCAAGCTACGTACAGCAGCTAATAAGTTCCTTTTTTTAGGCCGGCATGAATTGTGAGCAGCAATACCCTCTTATGAACTGCACGGAGAATGCCCAACTCAATCAAGGTTGCTAGAGAAGTGTGCATCGCTAGCTGTTGAAGCAATTCTTTCTGTGAAACTTCTATTAGTCATTCACAGCGGTTGCAAGCTCGCGAGTAGTCGAATGAAGCGTAATTTTGTACTTGGTTTTGTATACACTTGATCCCGTGGTGGACTAAACTTTCAATATCAAACAGTTTAATTGAGCAAATTGATTATTGGGAGAAGTTTCGTTGGTTTGAAACATGTATGAAAGGAGGTGTACTAATGCAAAATCAGATGACTTTGAGATGGTACCATGTCCACCAGATAGGAAATGATCATATTTTTCTAGCCATTTGTGTGGTTTCAACTGTCAATGTCTGTACCAAATTTTTTTTTATCCAATTGAAATAGCAAAAGTCCCTGTGTCAAATTAGTCTCCAAGTCTGCAAGTCCTAGCCCATTAGTCTCCAAGTCTTTAAATGTATTTCCTCCATTACTGAAGGACAAAAGAAACTTTACTTTGAGATAGTTGAATAAAACACGCTACTTAAGAGTAATAATAATTGGTTTTGTTTAGACCACACTGAAAAATGCCCCCGTCCAGTTCTATTCTTTAATTGATTTACAAACGATCTCATTTCGCGTTCATTTACGCAGTTACGCGTGGGGTTTCACAACTCACAAGGGTTTCATCTCTCACTGCATCTAGCAACCGGGTGAACTCCATTCTCCCTTTATCTTTTACCTATTTTTTGTTTTGCATTCTCAATTTCAGTTCATTTTACAAAAGTGCTGGTACTTAATTAGTAGTTTAACAATTGTTCTAAAAATATTCAGTGTCTTATACAATTAGCTTGGTGTAAAAACACGTGCAGAGTCAACATTTTCTTCTCAGATTCCATACTTTTTCTGTTTCTAGTTTTTCTTTCTACTTCTATTTCCTCTTTTTCCAAAATCTCAGCAGCTCTCAACTTGTTTTTAAGTTTGAGATTGTTAAGTTTCACGTGCTCAACATCAGAAAAACTAAAAAAGGCAACTACTCATAACCCCAATGCAATATCCCAAATCCATAGTATATTATTAGCAGAAAAATAACACGCATCATTGCTATGCTTTTACTTCATTTCATTACTAAACTGCACCAAGAAGTTTAATACTTCAATTCTATTCTTTAACGCGTAAACAGAAGCATATAACAACGGAATAAAATCGATTGCATTATTTAGACTATTATAGCATTACAGAATGTGGAGTAACATCAAAACACCTTGACAACAGACAACACAAACTGCAAAAGCAGGCAACCACAAAAAACACAAAAAGCCTTTTCATGCAGACCCATTAGAGACATACAGACAAAACTAAACAAAGACCATTCTCGATCAGATAAGCAATCTCAATATGGCTGCTGAGCTAAGCCAGCTTTACCAAATTCACAAACAAAGTAAACCCAAACAGCAACTGCACCAATTTGAGAAGGATGATACTCCCTTATGTTCTGATCCAAGATTTCATGACTTGGAATTTGCAGACCTTCCAACGCATAACCCAATGCAGCGGGGAGCCCCCAGCTGTTAATTCCACAAGCAGTAAAAAGATTAGTTATCTTCATTTTAAAAGGCCAATCCCCTTTGACGTTTCCCAGCCAATTGCGTACACGTGCGCTTTCTTTTACAACGTCGTTGCAGTGGACAAACGTGAACCTTTCTTTCATCTGCAAGAATTTTTGGAAGGCCAGAGGAACTTTGGACGGATCCGCATTTCGGAAAATTACTACTCGTGATCCATGACAAACAGCCATAATCCTTAAAGTAACAGTTTCAGTGCAAACCCAAATCCCCACAACACTGTGCATTGCTTTCCCATTTAGCAGTTTTGTCTGGTGCACCCATTCTTTCAAACCTTTGCCTCTCTGTGTAACAGTTACTTGAAGATATTTTTTCTCAAGTAGGCCTAGATTATAGTTTGTGAAATTTCTGTTAGACTTTGACTCCTTTAACCACACATCAGTCCACATGCCATCATTATTTCTGATTTTGCCCTCTAGAACGGTTCTATACACCTAAAACACGTATAAACAACTAGTTAAGCTCACAAAAATACAACAGAACATATCGGAAAGACGAAAACAACAAGAAATCCACATGTCTCAGTTTTTAAGATCAATATCCAACCATATCAAATCCACTAAAACAGATCAATATCCAACCATTTCAAATCCACTTAAACAGATCAATATCCAAATACGAAATATACAACCATATCAAAGAACGAGATAACATGCCAAATGATGAGAGAAATATAACAAGAAAGTAGACCTGGTTCTTCTTCTTATTTTTCTTCTTCTTTGGTTCAACTTTCACAGGACGCCGACGTTTTGAACGTTTTCTCGCAAGCTTGATACCTTTTGCCTGGAAAACATGAAGAGATGAAGCAAACAAAGATAAAAAATGAGAAAAATGAAAAAGTATAAACGAAAAATCAACTAGAAAATTACCTTCCTCCGTTTTTTCAATTTAATTGCCTGCTTTCTAGCTTCATTCTCGTCTCCAAGCTTCACTCCTTCTTGCTTTCTAGCTTGATTCTCGTTTCCAGGCTTCATTCCTTCTTCTTCTTCGAGTAACTCTGTTAACACGGCCATTCTTTTCTCTTCACTGGTTTTTTCTTTGTCTCTCCTCGTTTCGTTTCTGAGAATGAAATAAAAACTCAGCAAACTCATCTATTTATAGTGTTGTATGTGATTGGAAATTTCTAGAAACTTTTGGATCCTACGGCTAATATGACGACGTGTCATCAATCTGTGGTGTTTTCCTTCCGGATTTGAGTTTGTTCTTTTCTTTTGACACATTTTTACCAGACGTCCATAACCGTTTTTATGTAGCCCCACACCTCACTCATAAATGGTCCACACAGTTCCACACTTGATGACTTGATAACGAAAAACAATTTTTTTGGTGCAACATGTCTTTTGTCTTTTACAAGTTACAATTGGTCTCATTCTTTCTGATTAAGGAAACACATAGAATCAGATGGTCAGCATTAAAACACAAAACTCTAAAAAGAATGTCTATGTTGGAGAGGAAAATAGCTAGGTAAGCAAGATCCAAAATATCGAATTGGGTGAATATTTCGATATACTCAAAAACTGATATATGATATATCTGAAATATCATAAATATATTTTTTTTTGTTGACTAGTTAAAATTTTGTTTTGTATGTCGATATATCGGAAATATCGTCGATTATATTAGAAATATCATCAATATATCGGTCAAACTCAATAATATTTGGTCAAAATCAACAATATCGGTCAAAGTCAACAATTTATATCGGATATATCATATATATCGGTCGATATATATCGTTTATATCGGAAATTGTGATATATATCAGAAAAAAAAAATTCAATATTCGGTTGAGATATATCGAATATATCCATATTGCTGTACCAAAAAAATAATATATATCGGATATATCGGCGATATTTTGGGCCTTGTGCTATGGATAAATAGATAGTCTACTTAGTTAGTCTTTATTAGCTTGAATCTATTACTTGAAAAAATGGGTAGTGTTGTTAGTTGTTTGGTGATGTTTACGATATGTTTCATTTTCAATTATGTTGTTGTTCTTGAAAACGGTTTTTATTGATGACAGTTTTATGTGATTTCTCATTTTCTTGCTGCTGCTTCATTTTCATGGTGTTGGTAATTTTCTCTATGTTTTAGATTTTTTTGTGAAAAATGGTAGACTTATTATGTCAGAATTGCCTACGTGGACGGTTTTGTATTGTCTAACAGCATATGCAAAAATGTACACGTGGATCCAATGGTTAACAGAGAATGTGGAAATTGGTGTGGTTTGTTTGGCTTGAGTAGCACGCAACAGCTTTTTTCAGGTTTCTGTTACTAGCTTACTGCTGTTAATAACTGGTATGGGTACGGTTCTGTTAGTGGTGCAGTGTTAGTTTCGATTTGCATGATTAGGGTAGTGTTAATATACACTACTGCCAGTTTAACAATTTAACAGCATAGCCATAGCCTATAGATGACTGTCTCGGAGTGTTTATATCATCAGGTCATGTCCTCATGATGATCAAAAATCAGGCCACTCAAATTTGTTAGTCTTTGCAAGTGTGCACATATTCGTCGCTAGAATAAACATTAGTACTTAATGAATTAATCTGTTGGTGCCACTGTGCCCACTCACAAGTCACAATCTACTTACTTCTTGAGTTTGTGATATATGGGGGGCCATTTGGAAAAGAAATGATTGAGAGGTTTTTTTTAGAGTAAATTACATTTTTTGAGCGATTAGCAAAATACAAGCAGCACATGTTGACGTCTTAATGTGATTTCATCAAGGCAAATGACTCCAAAGGTAAAATCTAGGGTTGCCACCTTTTTTTTTTTTTTAAGGTTTTCCATTTGATATCATTGTAAAAAAAGACATAAACTTTTTTACCAACCTTGTATTTTACTTGCACAAATCCAGTGTGGTTCATAAATCATTTTCAGTGTGGTGGTTCAAAAAAACACAACCATTTCCAGTGCGGTTCTTTTCCCCCCCAAAAAATAGATAAAATCCAACACTACAAATTCAGTGTATTCACTAAAATGGGTTCATGAAAAGTAGGCCGAGTAAACAATCCGAGCTACTAGAGTTTGGCTCGAGCGTACAACTCAACTTGTTATTGGCTTGCTTGAGCTTGGCTTGTGGTGCAATATGACGGCGTACCTAATATTTTTCTTTTTTGGGCTTGCTCTCGACTGAGTTCCAACTTAAATTAAGCCTGATCATCATATCTTAAAGCCCAACTACCCTAATTAACTCAATTAACCGGCAACCAACTTGAGGAGTTATCAAAAAATCTATCTATACTCCCTTAATAACACCATAGGGACTCCATATTTTAGGTGGCATCCAAATTATATTTCTCTTTCCAAAAATAAAAAAAATATAAATATAAATAAATAAATAACTAATAACTTACCCAATTAATTAGTTAAAACTCAATATAGTAACAAATAAATAACAAAAAACTTACATGTAGTTCATCAAACAAAAAAAAGAAAGAAAAAACCAAAGCCCAAAAAAACACAACACCCAAAAAATTCACCTTACTCATTATCAATCCCCTCTTTCTCTTTTTTGTTACAAAGTTACATTTTTTATCACTTTAGTTTATATTAGTTTTGAATAGAGAATTTTTTTTTGTATGTTCTCTATCTATTGACTTGAACAAACGTATAAAGAAAGATGATGGAAGATGAATGTTTTGAATATGAAAATGGTGTGACTAAAAATGAAGATGCACTAGAAAAGAAAATTAATTAACCTTATTCAAGTTTTTTTTATTTATATATATATATATATATATATATATGCGTTAAGTAAGATTGGTTCTTTATTTCTTTATTTTTTCTTGTTTGTGAAAATATTGGTAAGTTTTTTTTTTTATTTGTTACTATTTATAGTTTTAGTTATTTAATTAGGTAAGTTATTAGTTATTATTTTGTTTCTATGTTTGTTTTTTTTATTTTTGGAAAGAGAAAGTGAGATTTGGATGCCACGTAGGAAATGGAGTCCCAAGGGAGTTATAGAGTATGAGTAGAAGCACTCTTATCTTTCACTTTTGTATGTCATGTTTTCAACATAAAAAACCAACACGCAGATCGAATTCATAGAGGCGAGTAACTAACAATCAAGACATTAATAGATGGACTAGACCTAGCTTATATTATATCAATTTAAACCAGCAAATCCAATCTTACCCAGGAAAAAATATAAATAGACATGGCCTAGGGCCGTGTGGACTGGTTGAAATCCCACAATGACTTACAAGTTGTTACTACTTACTGCATCTTGAATTCTTGACTAGTATGTGAACCCTGCTATGTACCTGTACTTTAAAGTCTTGGAACTGTGATTATTACGTTGTATCCTTTTAACAGAATATGTAATGGCAACAACATTTTAATTTGAACATTAATCCATCTAAAGACACCAAGTTAGAAAAGTAAGAGATTGGTGATTTTGCAGCAAGACAATCGTTGCTGAACATAATTTATAGACTTCAAATAGACCAAAGTTGTAGTATGATTACATATTGTCCTTATATCAAAATCAAATAATGTGAAAACAGTCCTGTATCCTTTCTTATGCAAATTCTTCAACTTTTTGAAGTCAATAAAACCATCTCCATTTGCATCAACAACATGAAATGCTTTAGTCACTTCCATCTCCAAAATTTGCTTCTCTAACGGCCTCAACACCATATGTGGTGGTATTTTTCCTTAAATATTTTACCAACCATGCATCGAACCTGTCAAAAACCTTCTTCATTTCCTCCACATTTGTTTGGAAAGAGGATGGCAAACTTGACCATTGCCTTTCTTGTGAACCCCGTCTGAGCTGGTTGGTTTGGATGGGAGCCGCTATGAAAGGTTGTAAACTCAACTTTGAGATGAATGAATGATCTCTCTGACTCTCTGAGGGACATGCCTTCATAAAAACCTGCAAATATACCCTTTACTCTTACTATAAAGACAATTATCTAAAATGCAGGGCTAGTATGCTAAACTTATTCAGAGAATATAGGAATTTAATCCAAGAATACAAAACGAAAGAACAGAGAAAGCATGGAGATTGAGTTCAGTGCCACGAAAATCATAAAACCAATGTCATTATACATGGGACTTGGTTGAATGCTTAACTAATATGAATGAGATTGGCAGAACACATACCAATCAGAAAGTGTTTTAGCACTATATATAGCAAATGTTTTGAATACGCTATATTATATATGTAGGCTTGTTTGTAAAAATTACTCAAAACTGACTGTAATACATAAAGTTGACGAAGGCTTCTACAGTTCTACCCAAGTTTAATTCATTAAAGGTGACACAAACAAAGTAACAATCCAAGTTGTGCATTCAACACTGTAAAAAGATGGTGGCAAAAAATCTGACATTCTCTGACCCTCTTTTACCAAAGCCTAACCTCCTCTTATAGCTGTTGCTTATTTATGAAGGACTGGAATCACCAACCATCTCGATCTGTTGGCTGAACTCGAGACAAATCTCGGTCTCCTTCACTGCAAGTTGATAGTGGTCTATAAATTTCCTTCTTGGGCAACACTCTGTATCACCAACCTTTGGAGATTTGGCCTTTTTCTGTGTTAGATAGACATAAGTTGTAGTTGCCACCATTGTACTTCGGCTGACGGATCAGTTACAACATTAGCCTCTCCTTGTAGTATTAACAATGGAAAAGATACATGTATCATATTTTTATTAAAATAATCAAATCACCAAACATCAAGTAAGACTGGAACTGATATTTGAAAAACATAGTTCACCTTTGAAGAAAATCAAACTACAACAGTGAAAAGTGAAATTACACAAATGAAAATTGAAATAGGATTTTCGTACTTCTCTTTATCATTGGTATATTTCTTGAGTTGTGTTGAGTAACTATGGCAGTTTGCAGACGTACCTTACTATAATAAGAAACCCATTATAGATAGCCTGCAATTCATGAAGAAGAAAATAGGTCACATATGCATTAATCGTTTTAAAATCTAGAAGACTTAGACACAGACATTCATCTTATTCTATGACTTAGAATTGCTCTATGCAATTTTAGTAAATAGCACCCACAACAGGTGAATCCTTGGATTTATTGATGGCACTCATACTGACCAAGAAAGAAATTTAAATGCTGAGTTGCGTCATTGCGTGAATACTCGGTGTAAAGGTTATATTTTATCTAACCTTATAAGTGTTGGTAATTCAGAGGAGATAGAATGGATGATTGGGATTGACCGAGTTTGTATGGACGAACTACCTACGTATCAAGTTCTTTCTACTGGGGGGGGGGGGGGACTTGAATCAGGTCAGACGTAGTTCCTCATCCTCTTTATATAGGCAAGGAGCCTGTCCCCGTTGCTCTTCTCCTTCAGGTCAGATCCAGATCTTCAGGTCACTTATGAGCCATGAAGGCGAGTTATGAAGAATCAATGAGTTGTGTGCCTGAAGTTGTAGTATTGACAGTTGTAATAAAGGCTTACGTTACGAGCCGTTGTGGAGCGAGAGGAATGGGCGCTGTGGAGGTCGCTTCTTGGTGAGATCATCTACTCGGCTCGAGTCACTTGGAAGTGAGCTCGTAGGTCGAGTACAAGAGATCGGTTGGGGGTGACATCACTCTGGGCGCGAGTTGAATAGGCTGCTTGCCTGAGTCGAGTTGCTATGTAGCGAGTTCTGAGGATGAGGATACGATGTTGGTTGTTTGTTCTGTATATGTTGGACACGTGTGTGATATTCATTGGATGTGAATAGTACTCCCTCACACAGCCCCATCTCAGTAAGTCGTTTAGTACGTCTTAACGAGCTGCTGAGAGAGAACGTCTGCACGTGTATAGCATGTGTGTGGAATAATAACCGCCTCAATTTGAGGGATTTTGAGATACGGCAGTTACAGAAGACGTGTCATCTGGGGTTTAGGGGATAATTATTGCTTCTCTATTGTTTTGAAAAACGAACCGGTGGCTTGTTGCATACGCATTGGGAGAGTTTGAGGGTTTCTCACTTTGCTTCCAACTGAAAACGAGAGGGTCAGGTTAGTTTTCTTCCTTCTGCCATTGTTGCTTGCTGTTCTTTTTCTTTGGCATTGCTATCTCTGTTTGCTTTTAAGGTCGTCTTTCGTTGTAATTATTGTTGGTATTGTAACATCTCAAAAGATATGTCTGATTCGGATGACACTCGTTCTAAGGAGATTCGAGAAGTGTCTTTGGGCTATGACGAGGTAGAGGAGGATATGGCGGAGTCAATAGGGTTTGAGGATGTTGAGGAGGATGTTAAATTTGACTCTATTGTTGCTATAACTAGCAGTTCGAATAGTGGGACTGCATCGTCCTCTAGTGGTTTGCCACCCAGGATAGTAGACAAGCGAGCTTTAGAAAGCTTTTTAGATTTAAAGGAGGTGTACAGTATAAAGGTTAGAGATCTAGAAATACATGAACTAGGAGATGATGCGAACATTTTTAGAAACGCGTTCGCACCGCTAGGTTATGGGGTCGTTGTATGTGAGGGGCAGTTGAGAGCTGGAATGAGGATACCGTTCTCAAAGCTTACATGTGATTTTTTGAATTTTTGTGAAAAAGTGCCCTGCCAGTTCATTGGTAATACCTGGCGTTTGCTTAGGGTTTTTGACTTGTTGAATGAGAGTGGTGAGTACCACATTGGTGTTGCAGATATTGTTGAGCATTTTGCGGTGAAAAGATCTAGAGCTAACAATTTTAGCTTACAGACGTTGACTGGAAAGTCAAGCATTCTGGATGGTATAAGCAATGAGCCTTGGGAGAGAAGGCTATTGTTGTTAATTGGAAATTTTTGTGCTAGTGGGTTTGGTTTACACACTAGGATTTGCAATTTTGCTGGTATGTACCAGTGTATTTTCCTTTGTATTGATGTCTTGATTGGTGGCTTTGTTTTTGATATATTTCTGTATTGTTTTGCAGAGGTCGCTGTCAGAGAGTGAACTGAGCGCTGTGTGATTGAGAAGTTTGCTAGGCTGAGCCAGACTGTGAAGCAAGAAAAACTTCCTGAGGTAGCGAACTACTTCATAGAAAGGGGAGTTCGCGAGGTTAGGTTGAAAAGGCGTAACCAAAAGAAGAGGGCGCGTGGAGGAGCTGCTCGAGAGCCTTCAACTGAGCTATTAATGGACAGGGAAAATAGTGGCATTATGACTAGGGAGGAGAGAAATCGTGCTGGGGTAGGGCGACCTGCCGGAGGTGGGTCGGATAGGCGACCTGAGGGGGGAAGGGGGAGGAGTCATGAGACTACCTCTGTTCTAGTGGAAGACATCTCTTTTACTCCTTGTGAGAGGAGTAAGCCGCTGAAGCGGAAGGCTGATGCTCCCGACTCAAGGGCTGCTAAGGTCGCGAGAGCGGCTGAGATTGTGCTCGGAGGTAGCTCTAGTGGTGCGGGCTGTGAGCGGAGTAGTGGAAAGACCGCTTTGCAGTTCAAGGGCGAGGCCCCTGGTCAATTTCAGTATTCTGGGTAGTGGTGGTACTAAAATTGTTCCAACTGCTCCTGTTGGCAGGGTGAAAGAGAAAGGGGCTGGCAAGGATAGTGGGAAGGGTAAGGACATTCTAGATCGCAATCTGGAGTATGTTAATGAGAGGTCGGGGCATAAACAATACATTAAGAGGTCAGACATTAGCTATCTGTCTGCACCTATAACAGCTTATTTACTGGAAAGGATAACTCTTTATGGAGATAGAAAGGATCTTGATTCTAAGGGTCTAGAACAGAACCTGAGAGCTATGGACCTGGCTCACTGTTTGGTAAACGATCCTTTTGTCATTGTTGGGTTTATTTGTCATCTTTTCATCCATTTGTGTTTGACTGTGCACTTTGTGTGATGTTGTGATCTTCTTTTGGTGCAGTTGATAGCTGGTTATCAAAAATTAAAGACGGCGGCTCAAATAGCTAAAATGGAGAAGGGTGAGCTCGAGGCCTCGAGGGACGAGCTGGTGTCAATTCGCCAGGTTCAAGAGTCTGTGATGAAAGAATTGGACGTTGTGAAGGCGCAACTTGTCATTGAGACTCTAGAGAAAACAATAGCTGTTAATATGGTGAGCGACCTGGAGGGGAAACTGGCCACGGCTAACGACTTTGCCCAGAAGTGCAAGGGGGTGACGCTGCAGGCGAAAAGGGCATATGATGATATGTGCCTTGAGTTGGAAGAGCTAGAGCAGAAGTATGAGCAGCTCAGAGAAGAGCATGAACGTGGGGATTTGGGTGAACGAGAGAACGCTTCACCCGAAGGTGCAAGTAATGCTCTTAATGTAGTGCCCTCTGTTGCTACCTATGCCCCTGTTAATTGACTTCCTGTTATTGACGAGCTGGAACCGAACCCTACCGTCCCTCCTACTGCGACCACCATGGAACCTGACTCGAGTCTTGTGTTGGATCCTCTGCTAGTTGATACTTTTGAACATGTTATTTGATTGCTTTTGCTTTTGCTTTGAGAGGTGTTAGGTCTTTGCTTGTCTTCTGATTGCTTGTAGAGATACAATAGAGCTGGTTTCCTGGGCTTGCTTGGGCAGTTTGCCTTTATTTATTTCTGCATGGCATATGACCCGATACATTAAGAGTTGATAACCTGGGCTTGCCCGGGCAGTTCGCCTTTATTATCTACTTTATTTTGTAACAACCTGGCTTCCACCTAAGTGGTAGTTCGGTAACTATAGAGAACTGGGATGTCTAGGGAAGATGGTGATGATCTTGACTCTTTGGTTCCTCCAATGGGAGGGGTGAGGGAGACCTCTCCGCTCGTCATGGAGGAGATTGAATTCGTGCCACGCCGTTCACGCGATCTGGGTAAGCGGAAGGCAGTCTCTGCGGAAACGAGAGCCACAAAACGATCTAAACATGTGGGTCGCTCTGCCTCTGGTTCGCACAAGCGAACTGGAGGTGTGGTGTTTAGGGACCTGACTTCGAGGGGTGGGGCCGACCTAGGTGCCCGCGTTCGTGATGTGGCCGGTAAGGGAAAAGTTGTTGCTGGGGAGAGTTCTAAGGCTGGTGCTTTGGGGGGCCAGGATGGCGATCTGGGGAGACAATTCATCTACGCTGGGAGGACGGGGAAGAGGCGTGCAATAAAACGATCTGACTGCAGCCTTGGGTCAGCACCTATAGCGAACTGTCTTCTAGAAGGTATTATCTTGGATGGTGACAAGGAGATGCTGGAAGACCAAGATTTGGATAAAACTATGGAGACCATGGATATGGCTTGCTGTTTGGTAAGCTTTACTATTCTCTGGTCCCTTTTTCTTTTATTGGCAAAAGTAACATGTATGCTTCTGTTGTAGTTTCTTACTAGGTATCATAAGTTGAAGCACTCCGCCCGAGTTATGGAGACTGTGGAAGATGATGTGGGCAGGATAAAGCAGGACCTGTTGAGAATACAGCTTGCTCGAGAGGCTGAGAGGAAGGAACTGGTTGAATTGTAGAAGCTGCATCAAGACGCTATGTCCGAGAGGTCGTTACTGGTCAGTTCGATGGTTGTCATGCAGGAAAAACTGGGAGCAGTAACTGTGTACGCCAAGCAATGCAAGTCGGTTGCTCATCATGTTATAAAGGCATATGACAGAGTGTGCCAAGATTATGCGTTGTTTGAGGAGACGTACTTTGCACTGAAAGGAAAGCGTGAACGTGAGGCTCTAGGTACAAGTGTGTTTGTCGTGCCTGGAGATGCTAGTAACACTCCGCTACTACGATCTTGCGCTTTCGACAGATCAAAGCTGTTATTACAAGACGCATGTTACTCCTGATGCTTGACCATTGCTTCCACATTTCTTTTTGGTGAGGCTTCTTTAAATGTGATCATTTTAGAGTTTTTGACTGGTTGTAAAATAATAGAACTGGTTTTTTAGGCTTGCCTGGGCAGTTCGCTTCTTGAAATGGTTGGGGCTCGGCCCAGATACATTAAGAGCTGATAACCTGGGGAAACCTAGGCAGTTCGCTTTATCTATTCCTTTAGGTTTGAGAATGGGACGAACTGGCTTCCACATAAGGGGCAGTTCGGTAGCTTTAAAGAACTAGTTTCCTGAGTGTGTTCAGGCAGTTCGTATTTGCACTTATGAAATGCATGTGTACTTTGAAGTATGATCTTACTTTTGTCTGGAGTGCTTGTTGCATATAATTTTGTTGGAATTTGGTCTAGAACTGTATGTCCCGTTGTCTTAGTAAGACATAGGATACTACGAAGCGTTTTGAGATTGAGCGAGCGTTGTAGCTTAAGTAAGTGTGTTGCTGTTAGAGGATGTTTTGCACTTAGCTAATCTTAGGAATATAGGTCTCCAACCAGCGAGAAGTGTTTAAGGCTATGTAGCCTGTGGGTTATGTTGCCATGAGCTCGAGTGAGCGTTTTTTTGTCATTCAGAACGTTTGCGCCTTGGACAACATTTGAGTTCGTTTGAATGTTTTGCTCTTAGAGAGCATTCTAGACTTAATTGACCCTAGAAATATAGGTCTCCAACTAGCGAGAAGTGTTAAAGCTATGTAGCCTGTGGACTATGTAGCTCTGAGCTCGAGTGAGCGTTTTTTGTCATTCCAAACGTTTGAGCCTTGGACAACGTTTGAGTTCATTTGAATGTTTTGCTCTTAGAGAGCGTCTACACTTAGTTGACCCTAGAAATATAGGTCTCCAACTAGCGAGAAGTGTTAAGGCTATGTAGCCTGTGGACTATGTAGCTCGGAGCTCAAGTGAACGTTTTTTGTCATTCAGAACGTTTGAGCCTTGGACAGCATTTGAGTTCGTTTGAATGTTTTGCTCTTAGAGAGCATTCTACACTTAGTTGACCCTAGAAATATAGGTCTCCAACTAGCGAGAAGTGTTAAGGCTATGTAGCCTGTGGACTATTGATAAATGTAAAAATGATAGTTTTACCTACTCTTAACTAGTTATGCTATGAATAAATAAACCTAAATGAAATTTACGCTATAAATCAAAGTTCTACTCTCGTTATCGTTCAATATGTGGAGTAAAGAATTCGTTCCACTCCTAGCTCGTTTAGATGTAAAGATTTCATAGTTTATGTAATTCTAACAAAAATCGATGAGAGTAATGAAATGAAAATATAATAACGAGGTGATTGAATACTAATAGAAATGATGTAATTTATACTATGACAATTCAATACTACGATGTGAATATGAGAAGGAATTAGGGGGATTTGATTCCACCTTGAATTCAACTTAATAAACTAGCATAGATTGGTTGTAATCCGAATCGTAATGTTTTCACATAACGATTGGGTCTTTCTAATCCCTAATTATTCATGGTAATCTCTACCAACTAATAATTAGCATGTGAGGTAATTTAAACTCATTCTCATGGCGAATTAATTACCTTCTAGAGGGAAATAGATTATTACAACCACTTCTACACTAACACAATCATGTTTTCATCAAAGCTTCTTCAAACCCCTCTAATGGAGGTTTTAGCTTTGATTTATCAAACTATCATTAATAAATGAATAAGAAGAAGACATCCTTGAAGAAATGTAAAAATACTTTATTGATCTAATGAAAAAGAGTCTAATGATTCAAAATTGTATTAAAAACTAAGTACTGACTAATTAACTAAGACTAATCTATATTATGAATCTAATCTAGAGTTTTTTTAAGAGTTTTGCCTTAATCCTTTTTATATAGAAGAGGCTAGGTCTACAAATTCGTGCATGGGTTTTAGAGCCATGTTTTGGGCCATAAAATCGAGCCCAGCTCAAAACTTGATTACTTCGGTCCAAAAAGGGTTTCTCTACTAGAAATTACTACAACAGTCTTTTCGTCCACTTTTTCTCATCTGATTGGGTCAAAGCTTGGACCATTAGAAATCTCTTTCCGAGCCGGTCGTTTTGACATATGGTAGGCCCAATTCCGAGGTCTGAGTCCAAAGATACGGCCTTCGGAAGTTTTGCTGACTTTATGCGCTATTTATGCCCGCGTTGACTTTGACTTTTTAGCTTTGACTGGGCTTTGAAAAGGCTTTTTCTTCTTGAATCTTGGCCTTTAATCATAGAACTTCTTAGCAACCAACCTTTGCTCCTTTATCTCGCTAAAGAGACACATTTCTGCACATAATTGACTCCAATGCCTGAAATACATAAAAGCACGTAAACAGTACTAACCCTTATTTATTAATCACATAATCGGTCTAAAAGCAATATTGTTAAAGGGTTAAAACTACAGTTTTGGGCTCTTATCAACTATATAGCCCTGAGCCCAAGTGACCATTTTTTGTCATTCAGAACGTTTGAGCCTTGGACAGCGTTTGAGTTCGTTTGAATGTTTTGCTCTTAGAGAGCGTTCTATACTTAGTTGACCCTAAAAATATAGGTCTCCAACTAGCAAGAAGTGTTAAGGCTATGTAGCCTGTGGACTATGTAGCCCTGAGCTCGAGTGAGCATTTTTTGTCATTCAGAACGTTTGAGCCTTGAATAGCGTTTGAGTTCATTTGAATGTTTTGCTCTTAGAGAGCGTTCTACACTTAGTTAACCCTAGAAATATAGGTCTCCAACTAGAGAGAAGTGTTAAGGCTATGTAGCCCGTGGACTATGTAGCCCTGAGCTCGAGTGAGCGTTTTGTTAAGGAGAACATTTAAGCTTTGGAGAGCGCTTTAGTTCTTAGATTTGCCAGTGTTGTGATACTGCAGTTTATTAATAAAACTATATGGATAATACTAAGAGAAAGAATTCATGGAAATGGAATTTTTATTGATAAAATTTCTTTAATAAGAAAGTATTCAAAGGACGTGGAAGTGCTTGTCCCTCTTGGGTTTTGATCCAATATGCTCTATTGCCAATGACTCGCTCCACTATATAAGGACATTGCCAAGTCGGTGCTAGTTTCGAGTTATCCTTAGTCTTTTTCAAAACTAGGTTACCTGGTTGGAAACTGCAAGGATTTACTTGCTTGTTGTATGTCTTCCTCAGAGTTTGTTGGTAGGATGCCACTCGAATGGCTGTGAGGTCCTGTCCAGATTCGACTTCACGAGCAAGAATAGAGTCGTTCTGTCCAGATTCGATGATCTCTGATCGAGTCGTTGTAATTTTCAACTCGGTAGGGATGACGGCCTCAGTACCGTAGCATAGTGAGAATGGTGACTCGCCTGTACTAGAACGAGTTATCGTTCTATGAGCCCATAGAATGTTTTCTAGCTGCATTGGCCACTGACTTTTGTTCTTTTCGATCTTCTTTTTCAAGTTTTCCAGAATTGCTTTGTTACTAGCTTCTACTTGATCGTTGCTCTAAGCATACTAGGGAGTGGAGAATACGTGAACGATCTTCCATTTGGCCAAAAATTCTTTGACTGTTTTTTCTTTGAACTGAGAGCCATTGTCCATTACCAATGTGTGTGAGAGGCCAAATCTAGTAATGATATTGGTCCAAATGAAGTTTCTGACATTAGACTCTTTAACATAGGCCAACGGAATCGCTTCCACCCACTTGGTGAAGTAGTCTATTGCAGCTAGGACGAACTGAAAGCCTGTGATTTTCTGTGTAATGAATGGACCCATGATGTCCAAGCCCCACATGTGAAATGGCCAAGGGCTGGCAATGTTGATTAGTTTGCGAGCTGGGTGGATGATGTTGTGGCCAAATGTTTGGCACTTGATGCATTTGAGTACATATTTCTTGGCGTCAATCTGCATTCATGGCTAGAAGTATCCTTGTGAGATCACTTTGTGGGCTAGAGAGCGACCTCCTGCGTGGTTTCCACATTCTCCCTCGTGAATTTCTGCAAAAATCGTCTGACCCTGTTCTGGGCTTATGCACCTCAGATGGGGTCCTCCAGCGGATTTCCTGAAAAGTTTGTCATTGACGAGGCAGTAGTGACTTGACTGATATTGAACCTGTCTGGCTTTTGTGCAATCTTCTGATGATTTTTTCCGAGCTGGATATAATCTATAAGAGGTTGCATCCATGTTTGACTCATCTGAGTTTCCGAGAGTAGGCATAGGTCGGTAACCTCTAGGACGTGCTCATTTTGGTAAGCAGGTTGGTCGACTACCTCGATAAGTAGTTTCTTAGGGTCACAGTTCGGTGTTTGGGTCACGAGATAGGCCAAGCTGTTAGCATGCGTGGCGATAATCCTCCTGTAGAAAATGTTGTATGGTGACTCTTTTGAAAGAAGGTAATAATTGATTTACAACTTGAAGGTACTTAGAAAAGTTACCTTCATTGGTGGTATACTCATGAGCAACCTAGCGAACGACCAGTTGTGAATTGCTAAAGACCTTGAGCTCCTAAACGTCGAGCTTTAGCACCATACGGAGTCCCATGATCAGGGCTTCATATTCCGCTTCATTGTTAGAGGTCGCGAAATTGATGCAAACTGATTTTTCCACCATGGAGCCATCTGGTGATACAGGACTATGCCGACTCCACTGCCTCCTGGGTTGCTAGCTCCATCCACGAATAGTGACCATATGGATGGGTCCAGTTGTTTAGCAGTCGGGACGTTCTTTTCTGGTTCCCAGTTTAGGTCGTCAACAGGGAAATCTGTTAAGAAATCAGCAATGACTTGACCTTTCTGGGATGTTCTTGGGGCGAACTCAATGTGGTGTTCCCCGAGTTCTTCTGCCCATACTGCCATGCGAGTTGTCTTATTGGCTTTAAGAATGATCTTTTTAAGTGGCAAGTCGGTGAGTACTTTGATTGGATGTGCTTGGAAGCAGGGCCTGAACTTTCTTGCTGAATAAAGCAGTGCCAGTACTGCCTTTTCAATGTGGGAGTAGTTCTTCTCAGCTGGCAACAAAGTCTTGCTTGTGAAGTAGATTGGTTTCTCTGCGTTCTGGTCCTCTTTGAAGAGAACCGAACTGATAGCGAAGTCAGAAACAACTAGGTAAAGCCCCATCATTTCATCATCAATCGGTTTTTCCATCACAGGTGGTGTTGTCAAATATTCCTTGAGAGTAGAGAACGCATGGTAGCATTGATCAGTCCAGGAGAATTGTTCACCTTTCTTGAGGATTTGTAGGAAAGGTCGGCACTTGTCTGATGCTCTCGATATGAATCGGTTTTGGGTGGCCACCATTCCTGACAATTTATATATTTGTTGTTTTGTTTTTGGATCGGGCATGTCCAAGAATGCTCGAATCTGGTCTAGGTTCGCTTCTATCCCTCGTTGGGATACTTGATACCCTAGAAATTTCCCGGATGACACGCCAAAGATGCATTTCTCTGGGTTGAGCTTCATCTGAGTTTGCTTGAGTCTAGATAACGCTTTTTCAAGATGGTCTAAGTGATCGCCATATTTCTTGCTTTTTACAACCATATCATCTATGTAGACTTCCATGGTGTCTCCTAACATGTCCTGGAACATACCGGTGACCAATCTTTGGTAGGTCGCTCGAGCGTTCTTTAGGCTGAATGGGAGGACGTTGTAGAAGTAGATGCCCTGTTCTGTTACGAAAATATTTTCTCTTGGTCTTCTTCTGCCAGTGGGATTTCGTTGTAACCATTATAGGCATCAATGAATGACATGAGTTCATGGCCAGCTGTTTGGTCCACGAGTTGGTCGATTCTTAGTAAGGGGAAGCCATCTTTAGGGGTTTCTTGGTTGACATTAGTGAAGTCAACACATAGGCAAACTGTGTCGTTCTTTTTTGGGACTGCTACTATGTTAGCAATCCATTCGGGGTATTCCATTTCCCTAATGAAGCCTACTTTTTTTAGATTGTCGATCTCATCGTTTATTGCTTTCTTGAACCTAAGAGATAGCTTCCTAGGTCGTTGGCGAACTGGCTTTGCATTAGGGTTAACATTTAACTTATGGCATGCAATATTGGGATCAATTCCAAGCACATCGATATACGACCAAGCAAAGACATCTTTATTTAATGATAAAAAGTTTACAAGTTGTGCCTTGAGAGTAGGATCAAGGTTAGCTCCTACATAAACGAACTTGGGGTCGTCCTCAGTTCCTAGGTTGACTTTTTCCTTCATCTCGGTAGGGATAGCGACTTCAGTTGGCTGAGCGACCTTTGGGGTCTTGGTCTCTTGCGGCGTCTCTTGCAATTGAAGGTTTGGGGGACATTTTTAACCGAGCCCCTGGCGTGCTCTTTTGTGAGGTCGGTGTGGTGGGTTTTGGTCAAGGTCTTGACCTAAGAGGTGAAGTCTTCTGCCAGCTTGGTTTTGGCGATCTCGCCTTTGTTTTTTAGTAAAGCCCCAGCTGGTTTGCTAACTGAGTGGATCTGATTACAGTTGTGAGCATCAAGCTGGTTGTTGCGGAGTTCCATCATGCCTCTGGGGCCGGGAAAACGCAACACTTGATGAAGTGTTGATGGGACTACTTGCATCTTGTGGATCCAACGGCGTCCTAGTATAGCAGTATAGGACTAGTTGACATCCAGAACACTGAAGCGTGTGTTGATACTGACTTTGTCTTCATGCGATTCCACCAAGACAGGTAGAATGATGTCGCCTATTGGAACAGCTCGTGATCCGTTAAAGCCATAGAGGGGGGTTATTGGATCGACCATAACTGATTTGGGCAAGTTCATCTCCTTCAGAGTACGATTGAATAAGATATCGCACGAACTGCCTAGATCGATCAGGACGCATTTAACAGTCTAGTCGCTGATTTTGTCATGGACTACCAAGGCAGTTCGTGTTGATTATGTGGGAGGCACACCTTGTTGAGGTCGGCTTCAGTGAAGGTGATATCTCTTGAGTTGCGGCCATTTGCGTGCAGGATGGGGGTCGATTGTGAGGAGAACTGGTAGACTTCGTGTAAGGCGCCCACTCGTCTCCTTTTCTCTCTGGAGGATGTGACCGAGTCGTCTTGGAAGGTGATCATGTTGATAGTTCGGTTGGTGTCTCTATCAAAGGAGTGTTGGCAACACTTGTGACGCGATCGCTCCTTTGAACGTCCTCTTGCATGAGAACAAGCTCGGCTGCTTGGGCTTGGTGGAGTTCGGCTTCACTCTCTGCGAGCCATAAGTTTGTGACGCAGGTCACCATCGGGTATATCGGCATAATGTTTGAGATGCCCTGCCTCGATGAGGTCTTCAAGGTAGTACTTGAGCCCCCGGCATTCGTTGGTCTCATGGCACTTTGCTTTATGGAAAGCACAGTACGGCTTCCCTGGTGTGTCCTCTGGCCGTTTTACCTCAGGTCGGTAATAGGCCGTGTTTTTTATTTTCTCCAGTATGTAACTTGGAGATCTTGATCTTGTAAGCACAGTGAACTCTCTTTTGGTTTGATTTCGGTTGCTGGTCTGCTGACCCTGTTGCCTGGGTCGCTTGTTGGAGGACGGGGCATTATCTGAGATCGCAGCGACCTCGCCTGTGGCCTTTAGCCTTTCTTTTTCAATGCTTTCAGCGAGCTTAATGTACTTCTCCACGCGTGCGTACAGTTCGGCCAATGTTTCAGGGTGCTCTTTCATGAGCGACCTGGAGAGATCAGTAGTGTTTTTCCTGATCGCATTTGAGAAGGCTACTATAACGAACGACTCCTTGAGACCGCTCTCCATGGACAGTAGCTCTGTCTTGAAACGTCCTAGGAATGTGCGAATTGGTTCGTCGCTCTTTTGAGACAATTGGAAGAGCGAATTGAGGTCGGCTGTCTTACGTCTTTTGTGGATGTACTGGCTGGCGAACTGGTCAATGAGCTTTTCGAAGTTGTCGATGGAGTTTGGTCCTAACAAGTAGAACCAATCGAGAGCTCTAGGGGTGGGCTGCGTACACCCAACTTTTCCGTCGGGAAAAAAAACATACTAATTATAATAGTGTATAATTCACCCCAAAAAATATATTTGTAGTGTATGTTAGTTGTAGCAGCCCCTCTTGAGTGGCAATTTTGGATCTGCTCCTATTTATAGTGATTAGGGGTCTTATTATTGACAGACCCCATTTTGTGTTGGGTAGAGCCCGGCTCAATTTGGGACCTGTATTTATGTTGGGCACAATATTGAGTCTTGGGCACCCCATCGCCAAAGCCCGCACAAACATAAACCGGAAATAACCAGTTAAATAATAAAAGTTTAACGCAACAAAAGAAGCAAACTGCCGTCCGCACCAAACAGGCTAAGCGAAAAAAGTTTTGACTCCTTACGTTGGAATTGATAAGAATTGATGTAAAACAAGTTGGTTTAGTGTTTGCAAGTTAGTAGTCTAAATGTTAGTGTCTGCAAGTTAGTAGTCCAAGTGGTCTATGTAATTGGTCGTAGTGTTTGAGTGGTTTAGAGTCCATTAGCTATACTTGAGGGAGTTGTGCTAGTCTTAAGGAGTCTTAGGTTGTTGTACAAGTATAGCCCACGTAGGCTATGCTTCTCTTATAAATAAGTCGAGAGAGAGTCAAGACAATGTAAGGATCGAAGTCTTTTAGTTTTTAGAATTCAAGTAACACTTGCGTCTATTCTCTCGCTTTTGTACTTGTTCTTTAGCTTTCTACTGCATTATTCCAACAGTTTTGGTATCAGAGCAAGGTTCGATTTAGGTTGGGCGAATCACCATTTTTTGGAGATTAGTTGCTATAGCAAATCTTCATAGAGAAGCATGGCAGTATCCATGGCGTCAAATGGTGTCAATTCTCTTAATGTCTCACATTCTCACTCTCTAGTTCCGATCTTTAGTGGAGAGAAGTACGAATTCTGGAGCATTAAGATGAAGACCTTTTTCATCTCTCAAGACCTTTGGGAGATTGTTGAAAGTGGTTATGCAGAGATGGGAGCTGATGCAAAGGAGCATCGCAAGAAGGATGCGAAGGCTCTACTAGTGTTACAACAAGTCGTGATGAGACCGATCTTTCCTCGCCTTGCAAGTGCAATCAAGTCGAAGGAAGCATGGAGAATTTTAAAGCAAGAGTTCCATGGGGACAGCAAGGTAACAATGGTAAAACTTCAAACTTTTCGTAGGGAGTTTGAAACTCTCCTTATGAAAGGTAATGAATCTGTGCAAGATTTCATTTGTAGAGTTTTTGTCATAGTAAATCAAATGAAAACTTTTGGAGAAACAATCTCAGATAAGAAGGTTGTTGAAAAGATTTTGAGAAGTCTTCCTTCAAAGTGGGATCATGTAGTTACTGCTATTGAGGAGTCTAAGGATTTAGATAACTATTCCTTGAATGACTTGATGGGATCTCTTTTAGCGCATGAAGATTGAATGAACAGGTCTGCAGAGAAGAGTGTTGAGCATGCGTTTCAAACCAAAGTTGATTTTTCTAACAAAGAAGAAGGTTCATGTAGTCGAGGACGAGGTCGAGGCAGAGGAGGCTATCGTGGTCGCGGTAGAGGAAGAGGCAGATTTGGTATCGGTAGAGGCAACCATAATGGCGGAAACCAATATGGTGATAAAGGCAACCAAAGGCAGAACCATCAAGGGAGGCAATGCTATACGTGCAATCAGTATGGGCACATATCAGTATATTGCCCACAAAAAGTTCAGCAACAAGCCAATTTCATTGAAGACAACCGAGAAGACGGTAATCTTTTTCTGACCTGTCTAGACTCTCAAGAAAGTAAGAGTGATATATGGTTCCTAGATAGCGGTTGTAGCAATCATATGACAGGGGATAGAAGTATGTTCCGCAATCTTGATGAATCTGTAAAGTTACAAGTTCGGCTTGGCAATGATAAAGCAGTACAAATCGAAGGCAAGGGGACTATAGTTGTTATGGCTAAATCAGGTATTGAACGACTAATTCATGATGTTTACTATATCCCTGGTCTAGCTCATAACTTGCTAAGCGTAGGACAGTTGATTCAACGAGGGTACTCTGTTATGTTTGATGATGCTATGTGTGAAATTAGAAAACATAGGTCTAATATCCCTCTTATAAAAATTCCCATGACCAAGAACAAGATGTTTCCTCTTGAGATTTCTTGTTTTGATGATTGTGTCTTAGTTGTCTGCGCTAATGATGATTCAAAATTATGGCATTTACGCTATGGGCATTTACACTTCAATGGGCTGAAATTGTTATGTCAGAAAGATATGGTGTTTGGTTTGCCTTCTATTTCCAGTCTTGATCATGTGTGTGAAGGGTGTATTTACGGGAAGCAACACCGCTTACCATTTCCAGTTGGAAAGGCGTGGAGAGCCAAGATGCCTTTGGAAGTTGTCCATGCCGATATATGTGGTCCGACAAGAACCATGTCTTTCAGTAAGAGTAGATATTTTTTACTATTTACTGATGACTATACTCGTATGAGCTGGGTATTTTTTCTCTCTTACAAATCAGAAGCATTTGAAAAGTTTCAAGAGTTTAAAGCCTATGCAGAAAAACAGAGCGGGTGTACCCTTAAAGTTCTTCGAACCGATAGAGGGGGAGAGTTCTTATCTGATGAGTTTGCATCATTTTGCAAGAGAAATGGCATTCACAGGCAGTTGACAGTGAGGAAAACCCCTGAACAAAATGGGGTTGCTGAAAGGAAGAACCGGACGGTTGTTGAAATGGCGAGAAGCATGCTGAATGAGAAAAAGCTTCCTAATGCATTTTGGGCTGAAGCAGTGGCGACATCGGTCTATCTTTTAAACATATCCCCAACAAAAGCGGTGCGAAACATGACTCCATATGAAGCATGGTGGAACAGAAAGCCCAATGTAAGTTGTTTAAAGATTTTTGGCAGCATAGCTTATTCACTGATTGAGTCTAGTGCTCGTTCTAAGCTCGATAAAAAGAGTGAGAAATGTATCTTTGTTGGCTATAGTGATGAAACCAAAGGGTATCGGTTGTATAATCCAGAAACTAGAAAACTAATCATTCGTCGAGATGTTATATTCGATGAAAACAGTTTTTGGCAGTGGGAAGCTGAACAAAATCAGCATGTTCCTTTTGTAGAAGATGCATCTGAACCAACACAGTTAGCGCAGCAAGTTGGGCCATCACAATCTTCTCCATTGCGAAGTTCACCTCAGTCTTCTCCATCATAGAGTACTCCAGCGAGCACAGGGAGCACTTCTTTAAGGTGTCAAAGTAGTGAGGGCAACAACATCAAAGTAGTGGGAGCACTCCATGGACGAAGAGATTGCTGCCATTGAAAAAAATGATACATGGGAACTAGTCGAACTGCCACCCAGAAAAGATGCCATAGGTGTAAAATGGGTCTACAAGGTTAAGTATAATGCTGATGAAAGTGTTCAGAAGTTCAAAGCAAGACTAGTTGTGAAGGGCTATGTGCAAAAATATGGTATCGATTACGTGGATACCTTCTCCCCGGTTGCTAGATATGAAACTGTTCGAATTATTTTGGGATTAGTTGCTCAAAATAAATGGCCAGTATTTCAGTTTGATGTAAAGTCGGCTTTCCTAAATGGTTCTTTGGAAGAGGATTTTTATGTTGCGCAGCCACAAGGGTTCATTGTTGAAGGACAGGAGGAGAAAGTATATAAGTTGAATAAGGCACTCTATGGGCTTAAGCAAGCGCCAAGAGCATGGTATAGCCGACTCGACTCGTATCTTCGTAAGGATGGTTTTCATCGAAGTGATAATGAGCCTACATTATATGTGAAGATAACAAGTGCTGGTGATATTATTATTATATGTGCATATGTAGATGATATTATATACACTGCATCCTCTAACATTCTTATCAAGGAATTCAAAGACAGCATGATGAGGGAGTTTGATATGTCGGATTTGGGACTGCTGCACTATTTCCTAGGTCTCCAGGTTCAGCAAACAGATGATGGAATATTCATAGGCCAAGAAAAGTATGCTTTGGACCTGCTTAAGAAGTTTAACATGCTGAATTGCAAGACATCTTCTACTCCCTTGAACACGAGTGAGAAGTTGTCAATGAATGATGGAACACCAAGAGCCGACGAAAGATTTTTTAGAAGTATGGTTGGTGGACTGATGTATCTTACACACTCTCGTCCGGATATAATGTTTGCAGTCAGTTTAGTCTCAAGATTTATGCACAATCCTTCAGTGCATCATCTTGGAGCAGCCAAGAGAATTCTTCGTTATATTCGGGCAACCAACAGCTATGGCATTTGGTATAAACCAGTTCCTCATTTCAGTTTGGTTGGGTCTACTGATAGTGACTGGGCAGGTTTCGTAGATGACTGAAAAAGCACAAGCGGGTTTGTTTTCAGCCTAGGATCGGGAGCTATATCATGGCTCTCAAAGAAGCAAGCGACTGTAGCACTGTCATCATCTGAAGCTGAGTACATGGCAGCATCGTCAGCAACGTGTCAAGCCATTTGGATGCGAAGAGTTTTGGAGGACTTGCACCAAGTACAAGCAACACCAACAGAGATTAACTGCGACAACAAAGCTACTATTTCAATGACGAAGAACCCAGTTTTCCATGGGAGGACAAAACACATTGAGCTTCGTCCTCACTTCATTTGAGATGTAGTTGCAGAAGGAACAATCGTGATGAAGTATTGTCCAACAAATGATCAAGTTGCAGATGGATTTACCAAGGCACTCTCATATCCTAAGTTCTGGAAGTTTCGATCCTCACTGAATGTTTTCCTTTTTGCATCAAGGGGGAGTGATAAGAATTGATGTAAAACAAGTGGGTTTAGTGTTTGCAAGTTAGTAGTCTAAATGTTAGTGTCTGCAAGTTAGTAGTCCAAGTGGTCTATGTAATTGGCCGTAGTGTTTGAGTGGTTTAGGAGTCTGTTAGCTATACTTCAGGAGTTGTGCTAGTCTTAAGGAGTCTTAGGTTGTTGTACAAGTATAGCCCACGTAGGCTATGCTTCTCTTATAAATAAGTCAGAGAGTCAGTACAATGTAAGGATCGAGTCTTTTAGTTTTCAGAATTCAAGTAACACTTGCAGTCTATTCTCTCTGTTTTTGTACTTGTTCTTTAGCTTTCTACTGCATTATTCCAACAGGAATATGGAATGATGACGAGGATGAGTATCCTAATAACAATAATCTCATTATTCTTCTCCATCACTACTACTCCTACTTGTCTTGCTGATATCCGATACACTAACATTAGACGGTTTAGACCTGCAGTTAAACCTTCATCCCTCGTCTATATTGATGTGTTTGGATTCACTGAATCCGGTCGCCTTGAACTCAATGCCTCTCACATTACTTTTCCTACAAATGCATACCCCAACAATGAATTCTTCAATCTCTCTAAACTGGGATTCTTCTTGCCCCCAACTCGTGTTTCAAATGGTGTTTAGCCATGTTCCTTGATAATCGCACCTCAACTTGCTATCTTGACTCTTATTTCTTTAAAAAACTCTTCACCTTTGGCATGATGATAAATACCAGTAGCAACTTAGATTTTGAGTCATCACTCATCAGTGTCAGACCCCAATGCATTTAAACTATACTTCCAGAATTGTCTTCTTTTGCCTGAGGGACAGCCTAAGGATCCCATAACTGGTCGTCCTAACTACCTATATCTACTGGAAATAATTTCTTTTTGACAATTCTTTTCATATTTTGCACCGTATATCTTTCATTTACCGTGTTTTGGATTTACATTCTGCGTGATAGAAGTTCCAAAGGAAGTGTTATTCTTCGTATACCCCATTATGTTATACTGTTTAATTTTTGCGGTATGTAAACTCTTGGGTTTTCTTCTTAAGTGGCTGACCCTATGCTACATCAAACGCATTGGTTACATGCCTAGTTTTGTGCTTTCCGTGTTCACTTGCATTTGGTGGTTGTGATTGGTGGTCGTCGGCTGATACCACATGTAGAGAAGAATGAGGATCCCATTACGTTTCTTGTCTTCTTTCTCCGATTTATCGTTAGTATTTTCCAAGCTTAATTTAACATCAATTGGCCTGAAGGAGTATTGTGATTACCCTTTGGTTCCATCTCTATGATTTCATTTACATTTTCTCCCTGCTTCTTCCTATTGTGTTTACGACAGGGCATCATCTTCGCACTGGGAGGGTCCATGGAAAGGATGCACGGAATCTGATGATTACTAAGATACTTAGGCAATTATACTATGTTGAAATATTCTACAACCACTTCTCATTCGTTGTTGTCATTGGGTTTGAGATTTATGCCTTGCAGACTAAATATATCTGATTGGGTGGTTTGGTTGGCGAGTCTGCGATACTGGCCATGTATGTATTCATACTTTATATGCAGAATCATAGTACCTTTAGGGATTAGGAATGAGGGAAAATAAGAAGAAAAAGGCTAAACAAGTTGCCAGGTTGTATTTTAGTTGGGCCCAACACAAATTACGATTTTTTTGGTCAATGACAAATTTGTAAAATAAATTTTTTTGGAATCCACCCAACACAAAATGGGAGGTGCCTAAAAGTATTTTCTTCATGTAACAAATTTTGCTCTAGGTTCGTAAAACAAATGCAGATTTATTTCCTTGATTTTAAGAAATTGTTAATAACAAACTTCTGTATCAGATGACCTCAATAAATTTTACAATGATCATTAAATTGCATTCTCCAAGCTTATGCATAGCGAATCTAAGTACCCAAATCTTAATGTACACCACATCCAAATGCAACGCAATATTTTTAATGCTGCTCTGTTGATAATAATCAACTCAGTAAAAATTACAGATAACAAAAAAGCCAATAAGTTTGTTACAACAATGAAACAGTCGACAACTACAAGATTCCACTTCTTCAAGCTTCGAAAGGCATCTTCTCCTCTCCCTCTCCTCTAAGAGGCAGTTGGATACATTGGACATAACGGCAGAGCCAAGAGTAACAAAATCTCATTGATGACTGAACCATATATCTTTAGTCAGAGTGTGTTTTCGTCTCCACACTTAACTTGCTTAGTATGAGGACCCCTAGTACAATTAGGAGAGCGCCCACAAACCACTGCAAGGAAACGATTTGGAATCAGAAATGCAAAAGGTAAAAACTGACTGAACTAAGATTCAAGTAAACAAGTACACACTGTAGCAATAATGAGAACTAACGGAGTAGACAACTGAATATTTAAGTTATAAGGTCACAGTAGCAATTGTTAAACCTAATTCACAATCAAATTTTAGGTGGTCCATTTGTTCCAATATCTTGGGGATGCAATCATATCAGAGGAGCAAGTATTTACTTTATAGCATAATAGATAAGACGAAGAAGTAAACACTTGGAGGAAACATCTAGATTGTACTTCCAAAGTCTGAATGCCCTAACAAAAAATATCACACAATCAAGTAATAATTTGATCTGGGAAGTAAAAGGCCAATTGCGCTTATCATGAAATTCAAACAGATGCAAAACACAAACCCCTCCCCTCTTATAACGTCTGTTTAGATCATCAAGAGGGGATAAAACCTCAAACTAGACTCTTTTTAAGGCATACACCTGTTAGTGTGTATAACATTGAGAAAGAAGCCCAGGACATCAAAGTAGTGACCACCTTGAGTTGGATAAGTATAACAATTTTCCATAGCCTTAACTTGAGTATTTGTTAGACTCTCCATTAAGCTCCCAACACAAACTGAAGGAAAATAAAATGTACCAAATCATTAAGTGAACATTACATCTTGCACATTTAGCCACTCATTTCTGTCTGTTGTTCCATTTTAGGAAATAGGCTCACTGGTGTTCTATTTGATACTGCTCAAGAGAAGGCCTTTTAAGTTGATGCATTCTTCTACTATGTTTGTCATGCCAAGTGTATCTAAAACTGAGGTGATTTCGCAAACTACCAAGAAGCAATTCCAAACAAGAAAATCACATCTACCCACTGATACCTCACAATTGAATTGTTCTTCAGTAACAAATCATAAGCATAGTATTATTATCATTGGATTTATGTTTTTGTCAAATGAAATAATGCCTACTGAAACCAAAATGAACTGATTATGGCGCACATCGTCACTTACCTTAGTGGATATGGTTTCGTCAAACAAGAAGAATCCGGCTAAACCTGAAGAAAGGAAGTTTGTAGCGAAATGTGTCACTGTAGCTTGCAAGGAAGACAGTGCTTTCAGGCTGTTAACATAGCAGCCCCACATCATTACATTGAAGACTATAATGAAACCATATTTCACAAACTGGGGAAGGAGAAACTAAAGTTAGATGCAGTCAAGAATTTTCACCCAACAAATGCACTAAGTTGCAGTTATTAACTCAATACAACAATTTGATCATATAAATAACACGCTCACCAAATAGACCCCAAGCAATAACTCTAAAGATGTAAGGTATATCAAAGATTTAACAACGATGCTAGAACTAAGGACAACCTGTTGAAAGATTACATAGCTTGAAATTTTTCATGTCCTTAAGAGGTAGAAAGAAGGACAAGTGTATATAATGTGGAGATAAGTTTCATGATACAAAGCATTGTCATTTGTAGGCTTGATCCTATACACCAAGTTTGTGACACAAATTCTACTCTTAACTTTATCCAAAATGGCATAGTTTAAATCCGGTCGTTCACCTAGCATATGTAATTTGGTTTGCTTCTTAGAAAATCAAAACGCATTTATTCAAAACTTCTTTTGTGAAAATCATCCGAAAGCAACTGAACTAACGGCGTGTCTAATAATTGATGAATATTAATATTCTAAAACATTATACTGTTCATGATGCATTTAAAACACAAATTATACTTGTTATTTTGGAAGGAAGAAACTGAACCTCCAGCAATCAAGAAGTGCAAATGAAAGAATGAGTGTGTACCTGAGAAGAGAAGAACTTTGCAGCAATGGCAGCTAATGCAGCGTTCGCACCCGCTGATATCGCCCATGCGTAGCCTCTTTTATTGCTACTGTCCATTGAGTTATTACTCAACTCGCTGCGACTTCAACATTCCTAAACTGGAGAAAAAGTAGCCAAAACGGATCATGCAAACTAAGAATTGCTGTAAACTGAACTCCTTTTGGATTGTCGTTCAAATTCCCTTTTGGAGATGCCCTTTTATGGGGACAAACTTCCAGTATGATCTGATTCTCTGCAGTTACACGTGATTGATGTTGCAACTTTCTGTAAATGCTTGTGAAGGACAGAAGGACCCTATTTGCTTCAGGAAATCGTTGTCACAATCACCTCACCTCACGAGGGTTTGAGGGGTAATGGCCTCCTATAAACACTACATCCTCCACCGAATATATCAGTTTAACTGTAGTGGTATCCAAATCCAATTCTATTCTATAGGGTTTTACATCATGTGCAACATGGGAATCGTCAACATCTAGCCTGTGATCACCAAGAGGCTGGCTAACCTTCAAAAATGGACATGATACAATTTATAAGAAACATATACCAAAACTACTAGAAGCTTACTTTCAAGCCAGAGAATAGCTTCTTTCCTAATAATGCTGCACAAACATAACCATATTTTAACGGCAGAACACTATAGTCTATGATGTTCAACAGAATCTATTATATTTGAATAGTTCATCAGATTTCCTTTCAAAATTGGATCCAGATGGATTTGAACCATCAACCTCTCAACAAAGAGTGCTCTAACCGTTCTGAGCTTACAAATCCATTAGAGAACACACTAACAAAAGTATATTTGCACCAAATACGTACTGAGGAGAATATTTGTTACCAAACAACTTTTGACTACTCGTAATTGGGGGATTTTGTCCTCAACTGGTTTTGAAGTTAATAATTCACTGTCTCCTTTGCTTACCTTTGCTCCATTTCTAGACGGTGGAACACACTTTTATGCCCTATGTACACACATTGACATAGCTTCGTGATCAAGCAAACACATGAAAGTAGCGTCAGAACTTAAACAGATAATACTTGTAATGCAGTGGGTCAACCTATTGAGTTTTTTTTCAAGTCGTTCGATTGAAAATGTGAAGTGTATTATAAATCCAGCAGGTCTATAAGTAGAATTCCTTAATAACTTAAAAGCACAAGATATAAGAAGAAAGATCCATACATTTGAGGGCTTGTCCCACAATTTGAAGCAGGCTTGGGTGCCTTCACGATATTTGCCTTTATTCAAGAATTTCTTGAAGCTGTGGCAGTACTTCTGGTGCATCAGAATTTGTACAGTTCCCTGGCATCACCAAACAGATAAATCATTGTGACCAGAAACAAAGATAACAGTAAAAGTCAAATAGAAATCTTGCACTGCCATAGATATGAATATATGATGCATAAAAAGAATGTAGAATAACGGGTACCTATAACTCAAACCGTAGAATGGTTTCTTTCCTGATATGCTGAAGCATGTGCTTGTTAACGCTTTGGCTCCAAAGGATTTGCAGCACAATCATAACTAGTACTAGGCTGTAAGCTATCTATATTTTAACAGCGCTATCTATATTTAACAGCGCAAACAGCTATAGTCTATGGCATTCAACCGAAACTACTTTTGTGGATAGCTAATCAGATTTCATTTCAAAATTGGATCCAGATGGATTTGAACCATCAACCTCTAAATTAAGAGTGCCCTAACCAGTTTGAGCTTATACATCTGCACCAATTATGTCCTAACAAGAGTATCTGTAATTAATCAACTTTGGACTACATGTAAGTGGGAAATTTTGTCCTACTGGCTTTGATCCTATTCTCTTTCCCCTTTGCTTACTTTGGTTCCATATTTGCAAAATGACCCAATATATCAGCTCCCAAACCATAATAACTTACTTCCTCTTGATAGAAGTAATGAAAGAATGTTGAGAACCTCAGTTGAAAACACAGCCAACTGTGCTATAGCCAGAGTGGTCGGTGGTTCAACCCAAACCTGTAAAGCATAATTTAAGCCCAGCTATAAAGCAGAAGAAAGCAATTAATCATAGGGCATAATGGGTTCCATGAGTAAAGATAGGTTCCTTTTTTACCTTCTTTGCTAGAACACCAAGAGAAACTGTTCACATCAAAAGAACTAAGAAAATGTGCATGTGCTAGAATAAATCAAAACACTAACCACTACTCACCTGAGTTAACAACTAGCACCTATTTCAAATAAATAAATAGGATGTCAATTCATAAAAAAGAGACATTACTTGTAAAGAAACATGACATCGAACCAGTGTTGAAATATTTACAATCCACTTCTCAAAGCATGGAGATCCAGAAAATATCGTTTTTAGGGATAGCTCTATGCTACTGCCTTCGAACTATAGATATATGTAAAGATACGGTACCAGTAAACTATAAACTGAGCAGAAATGCATGTAATCGTAATAATGTGAAAGCCACCGCCAAAGGCAAGTTACAACAAGACAATTGACTCTCCTCTCTCCTCACAGCAAGCTCCCTCTCAAGCTTTGCATCAGGATACATTTCTTCTCTATCTCTAGCCTAGTACGAGACACTACAATATCAGCCGCATCCAACCCAAACTCCTCGGCTTTCTAACTCTCACATCTTCATCTTGAATGTGCAACTAATATCATCTTGAATATAGGTTAACACAAGTGAAACTTTCTAAATAAAGAAGCAACCAAACACGCAAAAGTTTAAAAAAGAAGGCAATGTGATGCACTCTAGGGTTAGAAACCCCTGTTTTGAGTCCTAATTGGTTCATATGTTAATAGGGATTTTAGAAGCATGTTTGGTTGCTAATTTGGTGTTTTTAGGTTATTTTTAGGTTTATTTGTAATTCCGAAAATTAGTTGTTTTAGTTTCTAAATTTGAATTATAAGGCTAGCTTCTAAATTCATAGTTCCTTTAGTGTATACTAGGGGTGTGTTTGTTAAATTTTAACTCATATAAAGGAAAGGAAATAAAATGGGTGGTCCACTATGGAATGGAATGGAAAGGAAATAATTTTAAGTGGTATGTGTTTGGTAAACTGGGGAAAAGAAAGTTAAAACTGGAGAAAGGAATAATCATATTTGTTTGCAAAAGCTATGGAATGAATAATTGTATTGTTGGGTCATGGGTGTATTAGTAGTAAGTCCCTATCTATTTATTTCCTTTCCTTTCCTTTCCACAAAAATTTCAGGGGTTAGCTAAGGACACAAAACCTTTTCCATTTCAATAATTTTGTTTCCATATGGAAAAGCCCATTTCCTTTCCATGGGTAAACAAACACCTTATAAACTATGGAAAAGGTGGACCACTCTTATTTTCCTTTCCTTTCCATAGTGTTTCCATCATAACAAACACACCCTAGAATTTAACCCGTGGATATGCCACTCTAACCATATGGTCAAGCAATCCGGTACAAATGCTTCTAGTAACTAAAGCCAAATATTTATTTTTAAAAATTTTGTCCTACAATTTTGATGGATGTACATGTAACATGTGTAATGTACCATAGAAATTTTCTAAGTGCCTATCAATCCTACCAATTTTTTTGAATTAAAATAGCAAAAAACATATTATTGCATTCCTACTTTACTTAAAAAGATAAGTAAATTGTTTAAAGTACAATAAAGTATACTAATCTATTTCTAATTTCGACATGGTTTAAATTGTTTAGGACATGGTCAAGATGATAACTTATATTTCTAATTTCGACAGATATGGATTGCCACTCTTCTACATTTAACTATAAGAAACACAACTTAAATCAATGTATTAGTTCATTGTCTATTTTGCAATTAAAAATAAAGCATCTCTACTACAACTTAAAAACACAAAGCTTAGCAAATAGTGGCTATGATTATGACATCGTACAATTTTAATAGAGGATATACTTAATTTCAAGCAAATGCAATAACCCTCACATAGTGACGTAGTAACCAAAAAAAAATGCTTAGATTGTCTTAAAAGGTTTAAAAATCAATAAAAAACTAAAATTTAATGCTAAGAAGTAATTTATCATTGAATCATTAAAATTGTTGATGCATACCATGCTAATACGAAACATCAATATAATATACTTCGAATTAGGGACTCAAGTCATGCCTATTAATTAAGAATGTGTCAGTTTTCACAACAAGGTTAGTTGTATAGACAATTTGGTAGCTTCTCTCTGCACCCTACGTTCCAATTCTAATATATATGTCTAATTTGGTGTTCCTTGGAGCGAGCAACTGACTAACAATTGGCTAATACCTTGAAACCTTACATCAACCAATACAATAGGCACATCAACATTTGACAAACAGTTACTCGAAGAGGATAGATGTTGAAAAAATATATTCACCATTCTAGTGCAATCCCAAGTAGGTTCTCATTTGCCATAATCATCTTCAAGTCTGCTTCATTAAATGAACCGTTCCCAAAATCTAAGCTAGAAAATAGAAGAACGAATTAAATATGACGAACAACTACTCGAAGAAGACAGCAGTGAAAAAAATATAATCACCTTTTGACATGTTTATTTGAAGTAAATACCTTAGCATCTTAGTCAAAAATCCCACTGATACAACATACAAATAAATATGCATGTCTTAAAGTTCTGCAATGTTAGGATTTGATGGCAGTCAATTGTCTTACGACCTACAACACTGTTGGCTACCTTAAACGATTGAACAACATGTCATCACCAAGATATTTCACCAATGAAAAATAGTATCAAACAATGGCTGGATCATGGCAAGGTTGCTACACGGACTCAGTTGAGTTACATCATTACGAAGGCAAACAACTTGGGAGGTGCATGATAAAACATGCTTTAAGATTCGTTTCAGACCACATGCACATATGCGTGCGTTTCCAATATAATAATTGTTGAAGTCACCTTCTTCCATCAACCTAGAAGTCTAGCATTCTTTATACCTAGGAATGGTTAGATTATAACATATATATCACAACGTGTTTCCCAAAGTTATTTTTTTTTAACAATAAGCTGGTGGTTTTGGCCTACTCCTAACCTGCATTAATTAATCCTCATATACATCTTTCCTTCCATATCCTCCTTTACAATAGTCTGCAATATTTCAGACAATGGAGGAGTGAAGATAATACAAGAGTCATCTAAATAACATGTGCTCTGAAGGGTCAACCAAGGATTCCCAAAGTTATATCTCCAAGTAACATTCGATTGTTATTGAGTAACTAACAAAGTTTAGGCAGATGTTGTGGACATCCTACTATTTGGTTCTAAAGATGGCTAGCAAGAAAGTTCTCTACTTAAGTATACTATATCCAAGGTTTATCTCCCAGTTGAAAAAATATATTCTCATACCCCACCTTAAAATATAATATATAAGTTTTCGTATTAATATTAACCTATTGGACTTTCCCCTTGTATATGAATTCTTTCGTATCATCTCCCTAGAATTCACGATAACCAAATTGATAAAAGAAATTCAATTTAAGATTTGCCATGGACTCAGAAAACAAATGACTGAATAATCATTGAATTATCATTATTAACTAATTGCCCCATTAAAGTAAGTTAAATTTGAAAATATGTCTCAAACTAAGCACTACCCAGGTAACGAAGATCGTCCAACAATCGAAGCTAACAACAACATATATATAATGGTGTAGCCTTAAAAAATATGAAAAACCTTTTGCAATAATATAATAACATTAGCAGCAATGAAACCTTTACAGGTACATTCATTGATTGATAAAGACATCTTCTCTGACTTGTACCACACCTTAAGCTACATATCAATCGAATTAATTCATGCAATTAGTTTATGATATACAAAAGATGAAGGGTTAAATACTGTCTCCTACTTTTCATAAAACTTACATATTATAGTAAAAATTGTTCTTGGTATTAGTAAAAACTGTAAAAGAGCAAAAAAACTTACCTGAAAAAATCCTCACCAATTCCCTGGAGTTTATTGAGGTCGAATAGAAAGGAAAAATGGCCATCGTCGATTTGAGAAGATAGATGAATTGAGGAATACGATGGTTTCATCCATTACCTAAAACAATTCATACAAAAAGAAATCTCTAACCAAAAAATACGAAAAGAATAACTCAAAATTTAATATATAGATCTCAATTTCTTGAAAGAATAGTGAAAAATAGATTACTAAAAAAACTTACGAATCAATGGACTGGCGAATTGTGAATATATTTTTCGTTGATGAAACTTGCTTCCTTTTCAATGAGTGAGCTCTTAATTTGTCCTTCAATGTTCATGTAAATTGTCCAGCTAGTCCCCAAAATTAAAAACTCCCAAATCTAAATCTATTATTGCACAGTGGGCGAAAATGCTCATCTGCGATTTCAGGAGACCGTTTTTATATAATTTTTTTCAATTTATTATTATGTATCAAAATTTTTACTTCTAAACTATAGTGAAACTCATACAGTAAATTAATTTATCAAAGTTCCCAATGCCAATAATTTGTTATGGCTATTAAACAAAGTTACAAACATAGAACACTGAGCAAAATCCATTAAAAAGTTGAAACTTGCACTGTTGGTCATCAGTGTGGGGAAGACTGGCATGAAGGAGCTCCACTGGCATTTCCTTATAGCACTTGCTGCTTCTAACCCCAATAACTGTAACATTTGGACCCACATATTGTGACGAAGTACTCATATAAGGAGCATGTATTACTATATAAAAACAATTCATGAAATTATCTTTTAAATTCAATATAATGTCTTAAATCAATGTAAAAGATCCATATAATTCAAATAAAAACACACGTAAACTACTACCAAACTACTGGAGATTATTTCTAGAAGCAAATAAGCCATTTGAACAGTACTATACAACCATACGTAAGGATAAGTGGTATATCGAAATGGCATCACTTACTGGTGTCCATTCAAGCCCATACAGGAAAATTAAAATTATGAAGGAAAAGAAAAAAATCAATCTATTATACTACATAATACCTTGTAGAATCTACTCTTAGATAAATAAGAATTTATCTATGCGCCTTAACGTACAGACAAATTAATATTTTTCAAGAGAGCGCTCATATGGTGGATAAGTAGATGGCTATGCCTAATGGGTTTGATATCTATGATATATAAGATGTAGGCATGGGTTCTTGGCAAGCTTGAGTAACCCACTAAGCAAAGGAGGTAGTCCGATCCATGGTTCCTAGAGGTTATTCCATTAGCCATCCAAGATGAGGAGCATAAATTATTCTCATGATAAAAGATTGATATGAACACTAAGTATAATTCTTGTAACTATATGTTTCAAGTGAGCATACCCTACACTTATAAGGAGGTGATAATCTGACAATAAAAGTGCTCTTTAAAAAGTACCTGAGAACCATTCAAAGTTTTATCTAACTTCTAGTAGACAATATGGCAAGACTACCCATTTAGAAGTTTGAAAGTACAAAGAAGAATATGTGTGGAACAAATAAATTAAAATAATATATACACGTGAAACTGAAAAAAATCCATGGTATACATATACACGTGAAACTAAGAAAAACAATGGTATACAATTGTGAGGAAGTACCCATATATTTGAAAGTATTATACCTTTGACTGGCACAATCAAGTGGCCTTGTAAGCTAGATTGCAGGATGCCATTGAGGATATATCCATAAACCAAACACATATACATCCCGACCTACTTCCAGGAAAAATAGATAGAATAATCCAATGAATTTGACAAAAGGTAATTTTTGTAATCCAATGAATTTGACAAAAGGTAATTTTTGGATAGAATAATCCAATGAATTTGAAAAGGGTAATTTGAAAATGAATTTGGAAAGGAACTCGTTAAGACTAAGTACCAAAACCAAAAACCAATTTAAGAAAATTTTCTGATTATTGCATACCATAATAGCACGAATATAACTAATCTACAAAAAGGAGAAACAAAAGAAAACCTTATCTCAAATACCACCAGGAAAACACATTGTTTGCTGTTTAAACTACTGAAAGTCAAGTCCCATCAAGGATGTACAAACGAATTCTTTATTAAAAGTCTTTGCTAGCTTACTGAGCAAAAATACAGGACCTATATCAAAGTTTTTGAACAATGTAATGATATGTTAAGCTTAAATGTCCAGTTACTTGACATACGATTGTAAAATAAAAATCCTTTAAATGTTAGGTAGATAACATTCAGCCAAATACACGGATAACCTAGTCCTTGTACGTATTGCCAGCCCATGCACACATTTCCCAGGAGTAAGAAATCACTTGTCATCATAATAGAATAAAGTAGTGTTCAGGGATGACTGAATGAGAAGGTCGCTCAACTCACTCCACAGCTGAATTAGAAAACAAACTTGGTCTTCAATGCGCTTCTGATGTAATCAACTTGTAGAAGACGTCAAAGGTAAGCAAACTACATGATAAAAAGAAATTATACACATAATTCAATACCTACTTCATATGTTAATGGACTTGAACAAAATTCCAGCAAAACAAAGTGTACTATTAGCACAATACACCTTTATAAAGATTAAGTTTAATGGATCCAATAAATAGTGTAAACTTATGCCCAATAACAATTCCACAAAAAGAAAACATGTTTCAAAATGATATTGAAGCGCCCAACATCAACATGAGAAGGAGTTTATAAATGATATATTGCTAGAGTTTTGGCAATACAATTCTCCAATATATTGTAATGATTTTCGGCTAGTCTTGCTTTCTTTCATAAGAATTGTCAAGAAGATAACATAATTAATATTTTAATAGAAAAAAAAAAGAGATAAATGCTCAAGGCACAACACTTGTTTTTACAAATTAGTAGCAAGAATGTAGCCCGATTTGTAAGCAGTTACTGGGGTAGTTGGTCAGGTGACGCTGACCAAGACAATTATGCTTAGCCGAATTTTTTGGATGATCTGCCACATAGTGATGATACATTGTTTCTTGATGGTTAAGGCTCAAAGATATAGGCATATAAGGTCCTTGCATCACCTTGCATAACAAATAATGTCACACATACACACAAAAATCAAAATCCCTTAATAACAGAAATACTTGTATAGATGAAAAAATCTCAATTAAAGAATAAAATATCTCATCCTCACTTGGCATGCAAAGAAACAACAACAAAGAGAATAGTGGATTACATGCATGAGTAAATAAACCTATACTATTGCTATGTCGTTGGTATATATTTAGGGTTTAACTAAGTTATGGCTCTTGCTTTGACACACTAAGACAAAAACATTCAGAACTTCAGACTTGGGAGCCTTAAGCCCAAGACACACTAAGCTATCATTTCATACAAACATAATAAAATCACTACTTCAAACAACCCAAAGACAATAAACAAAGTGAAAAAAAAGCCGCTTAAATATCAATATATAATTAAGTTGTTCTTTCTACATGTCAAGTACACTCCCAAAAAAGAGATTTGAGATTTGATCAGTTTCCCTCACATCAAAAGTGCCTAATTAGTTACACCACACACTTACGATACAATCATCAAATCTTTTATAAAAAAACCAAATTTGGTCTTAACGAAGTTCAAACCATACAGAAACAATCAATCTAAATGCACCATTTCCACAACTCCTTATTTTATATTATATATTTTTTTCTACTTTTCATAAACCAATTTAAAAGATACTAACATTGTCTATGAGTGCAAAAGAAATTAAACAGTCTACTAAAATTTTAATGCAAATACCAAAGATTAACCATAAAGAACACAATCAAACACAACGATTGAGAACCCAAAAAATCTAAGAAGCCATTAAGCAATTAAGAACAATATGCTAGAACAATACCTTGAAAAAAGAAAATGCTCTATGGAGTCGTGAAGAATATGCACAACTAAAAGAAGACGTAGATCAAATAAAATGTGGCGTGTAGAAGACAACACCTCTTAGAGAACATATTGGCAGTGCTTGAATTTGAGGAGTCGACGTAACCTAACATTAGGGTATAAGAAACCTAAGGGAATGATCAATGCCTATAGTAAAATTCATGCTACCTTCTTGAGTAAATCGAAGCAAAGGCAAATCTTTGGTAGCTCTATCTCATCGATCTCTTCACCAATTGGTTCAACAATTATATTTACCACGCCATGCAAAACAACTTGAAAATAGAATAAAACCCATTTAAGTACACATACTGAAGCAAATGCAACTACCACTCAGCACATAAGCAGTTTTTTAGTGCTGCTTTAGTGGTGGTGAAAGTTTATCATATTTAAAGTTTAAACATATAGGTCATCTGCACAACATGCGCACATCAATTTCTATATAATGTAAAAAAAAAAGGTCAAAAAAAAACTTCACAAATTAAATACTCTAAAAAAAACTTCACAAATACTCTAAAATCCTCACATTCTGTTTCATATATGAATTTTATTACACTAAAAAGATTTGTAATCCCATGAACCATCAGAGTTAATCCCTCAATTGATTCACTTTCCAGGAATTGTTTAAATATTTTTAATAATCTAAGCAAATAATCACCAACCATAATATTGAGTTGGTATGTATTTTAGAATTTAGAACTATTTATTTCTATTTGAAAAGTGGGGCAAAGAGAGAAGGAGGCCATACCATTGTTAATCACTGATTATTTCTCAACAATTCTGGCAGCTCTTGTACAGATGCATAATTACTTTGATTTAATCCTTAGATGATTTTACTTGTATAACATATATAAAATCACTAACTTTTAATCGTTATTTACATATGAATTCATCAGTGATTGGCTCATATAGGTTGTGCACATCTCCCGCCTACTGGGAAATTTTACAGGCTCAAAACACACTAACGGGCACTGCACCTTAGTGAATTTTCACTCGTGTGAACGTTTCTCGAGTCAGTGAAAAGTTATTTACTATGAAAATTACCACTATTATATAGGGTTTGGTTAAGGCATGAAGCCACGCCTTTTGGTCGAAAGAGTTAATTGGTTACCACATCTGATAATTTATTCCTCATTATGGATTAAATAAACACTTGGAACAAAACCAAAAAAACATCTACTATAATACATCACACACCATACCTACAAATGGTGTGAACACCCAACTTGATGGAGTATACTCTAACACTAAACTTTCACTACCCTTCTCTTTTGCTTTCCATGATAAGCAATGACATTTCATATTTTTTTTTTAAAAAACCACACCCAGTGAGACTCGAACCCACAATCACCTACTCGCTCCATTTGCTTATGCATATGTTCCTTCCATGACTTCGTTTGTTCTATATGTTCTTATCACCTATTTAAGTGGACTCATTTCATATTCATTTTCATGATTAATGGTTCAATATCAGCCAATCATTAAAAAAAAAAAAAAAACCCAAGTTAATTACATGGATTGCTCATTATCAGCCAATCATAAAAGAAAAGCCAAGTTAATTACATGGACTGCTCATTATCAGTTATTAGAATGTCTCGCTTGACTTTGCACTAGAACAAAAAAAACAAGTTTAGGCTTTTAGTTAATCTACTAAGCCTAAGCCCGACCCGACGCGACTCGGCTCGGTGCAGTGCAGGGGCGCGCGCGCGAGTGTGTGGCTTTGGGTGAGTCCTCCCTCCTAACACAAAAGCATTTGTACCCTAAGGGCACGCCCTTATGGTAGAGGAATGTCTCTTATACTTTACTTGCTAGTGGTGGATAACCAATGTGGGACTATCTCCTATGCACTAAAGTGGAGAGAACACCCTTTGTTCATCTCCTCCACTTTGCACACACACACTAGTATTTAGAAATACTCAAGAGATTCCAACAATCCCCCACTATTTTAGAATAGGATATTACAAAAGAAATAGGTTAACGAAATGCCAGAGAGAACCGAAAAAACAATGCATAAGATACTAGTGCTTTACGGGCTTGATCCAGTCATAGGGTAACATGTCTTATAATACGTGAAAGTGGTGGATTAAAAAATCTTTGAACCAACATTCTCTTATAGTAAAATAGATCACATGCACCCATACTACTCTTTTATTATATGCCTGTTCTGCGGTGTTGCGCTTTTTGGCCCGTGCGCTGCCTGTGTTCCATGAATGCTCTAGAATATTTGCCCGAATACTCATAAGAACCGACCCAGTTCTACATTCACGTAGGTGGATATCCATCAAGTGTACATTGCAGATAAAATACACTATCTCATTATAAAATGGACTATGGATTCCAATAAGAGTAAAATAACTCATCCTTACTCATTGCAATTCAAGTTATACAAAGTATACAAATAATACTATCTCGTCATAGGGTGGGACGTCTCAAAAAAAGGACGATAGCATACCAGAGCAACTCGGTGACTTGTTTTTCCCTTTGAACCTACTTCATGGGATCTCCAATCACATAGGTGGGGTTGTCGTCAGTGTCGCCTTCTATCTTAGGCAAAAGTCCCATCCCCCTCGATGTTTCAACCACTAGCCTCTTGTGAAGCAGTTTTGTCAGAGGATCGGCCAAATTTAACTCTGACCTCACATAATCTAGAGCCACAACTCCAGATTCCAGTAGCTGCTTTATAGACTGTAGTCTCAGACGGATATGCCTGCTTTTCCCATTATACAATTTGCTCTTTGCCTTTGCTATTAAGGCGGCTTTGATCCAATGCATAGAATGCGGTGAAAGCGGTTTTGTACCAATAGGAAGATCTGCCAAGAGGTTTCTAAGCTACTCAGCCTCAGCACCTCCACCAAGGGTGAAAATATAACCACTAGTGGACTTGATATCATGAGAATCAGATATCCAGTTTGCATCACAATAACCCTCTATCACAAGTGGAGTTTGTCTAAACCGCATGCCATAATTCATTGTTCCTCTCAAGTACTTGGCTAGTCTCTCTAACGCACTCCAATATTCCTTGTTAGGACAATGAGTGTATCTGCTTAACCTGCTAACTGCATAAGCAATGTCAGGTATAGTGCAATTCATCAAGTACATGAGACTACCAATAATTTGGGCATATTTAGACTGAAGGACACAATGTTGATAATTTTTCTGAAGTTCACTACCTGCCTCATAAGGTGTCAACACAGGCTTACTATCATAATAGTTAAACTTCTTCAAAAACTTCTCAACATAATGCTCTTGTGAAAGCGTATAGCCATCACAGTTTTTGATGATTTTGATTCCAAGAATCACATCAGCTTCTCCCAAATCCTTCATTTCAAATTGGGAGGATAAGAACATCTTGGTGTTTCTCACAACATCAAGGCTAGGACTCATGATTAACATGTCATCCACATATAGACAGATAATCACATATATATTCACATCAAAAGATTTAAAGTAAATACATTTATCAGCATCATTTATTTGATATCCATTGGACATCATAACACTGTCAAACTTTTCATGCCATTGTTTTGGCGTTTGTTTCAACCCATATAAAGACTTAACTAATTTGCATATTTTTTGCTCATTCCCTGGTACTATAGTACCCTCAGGCTGCATCATATATATTTCTTCATCAAGATCACCATTCAAAAATGCAGTTTTTATATCCATTTGATGAATAAATAAATTATGAATAGCAGCTAGAGCCATTAGAACTCTTATAGAAGAAATCCTAGTTACAAGAGCATAAATATCAAAATAGTCAATGCCTTTTTTCTGGGAGAACCCCTTGACTACTAGTCTAGCCTTATATTTATCAATGGAACCATCTAGCTTCAGTTTCTTTTTGAAGATCCATTTGTAACGTATAGGTTTCGCCCCAGGAGGTAGATCAACTATCTCCCAAGTGTGATTAGATATAATCGAATCTAGTTCTGAGTTTATAGCATCTTTCCAGAAAGGTGCATCTCAAGAACTGATTGCCTCATTATACGTCACAGGATCATCATCAAGAAGAAACGTGTAAAAGTCATCACCAAAATTGGTGGATTTTCTATCTCTTTTACTCTTCCGAATTTCTTGTTCATAAATTTCAGGATCTGTTGATTGTTGTTCACTAGGAGCAACCAACCTCTCAATGCCAATTTTCAAAGGAAACAAATTCTCAAAGAAATCAGCATTTTTACTCTCTATAATAGTGTTAGCATCGACAAGGTTATTATCATATTTTACTGCTAAAAATCTATATGCAGCACTATTATGAACATAACCAATGAACATACAATCAACAGTTCTAGGTCCCAATTTTCTCTTTTTAGGTTCATTCACTAGAACCTTAGCAAGACACCCCCACATTTTGAAGTATTTCAGGTTAGGTACATGACCTTTCCATAATTCATATGATGTCTTATTCCCTGTTTTCTTGTTGGGTATCCTATTCTGTATATGGCAAGCAAATAGGATTGTTTCCGCCCACAAGTTCAGGGAAGCTCCAGAACTTACAAGCATAGCATTCATCATCTATTTTAGTGTCTATTTTTCCATTCGGCTACTCCATTAGACTCAGGAGAGTATGGTGGAGTAGTCTCATGAATAATGTCATTCTTGTCACAAAAGTCCTGGAAGGGGTTAAACCCATATTCTCTACCCCTATCATACCGAAGTCTTTTAATCTTACAGTTAAGCTGGTTTTCAACTTCAATTTTGTACTTGAGAAACATCTCACCTGCCTCATGTTTGTTTCTAAGTAAATATATCATGGTGTACCTAGAGAAGTCATCTATGAATGTAATATAATAAAACTTCCCCTCTCTAAACATGGTACTTCTGAATTTACCCAAATCCGTATGAATAAGAATTAGTAATCCAGTTTTATCTCTAGAAACAGTTCTGCAAGGTTTCTTTGTGGCTTTAATCTCAGCACATATCTCACATTTATCATTAGAAAAATTAGAAATATCATATAATAAACCACATGCTTTCATCCTTTTCATATACTGAACATTCACATGTCCTAGTCTACCATGCCATATATTAAAAGAGTCAAGCAAGTAAGCAGAAGCAGATTCATTCTTATTAATAATAATAATGTTGTCAAGTACATTCAATATGAAAATACCACTGTTATTACAATAACCTTTCCCAACAAAACCCTCATTCTTTGTCAGAACGAACTTGTCACTTTCAAAAGTCACCTTGACGCTAGCTTTTCCCAGTAAGGACACAGAAATCAGATTCTGACGAATCTCAGGAACATGAAGACCATTACTAAGTGAAAGGGTTTTCCCTGAAGTGAAGTTAACTTCAGAAGAATCTTGCATGTTCCCTCAACAGGAACAGACCTTGAGTCACCCATATAGACCTTTTCATCTTTCACTAGTATGTAGTCTGAGAAGGCTTCAATATCACCACAGACGTGGCGGGTGGCACCAGAATCTAGTACCCAGTTCTTTTTCCCAGTGGCCATGAACACTTGTGACACTACAGCAGCAATTATCTCATCTCCCTCAACTAAATTAGCATTGGGAGGATCATCAGTGTCTTTCGTCTGCCCGCACTGAAAAGCCCTATGTCCAGGTTTACCACAAACATAACAATTTTCATTGCCAGTACCACTCCTTTTAAAAGAAGTGCATTTGACCTTGAAATTCTTATTTTTGTTGTACTTCTGCTTTTTAGAGGTTTTGTTGGATTTGCTGGGATTACCTTCAACGATATTGGCTTTGGAATGGAATTCCTTAGACAACACCTCATCCCGAGTCTTGTTCTTTTCCTCTATGTGAATGTGAATGATCACATCCTCAAGAGTCATATGTTTGCGTTTATGCTTCATACTATTTTTATAGTGTTTCCAAGACTCGGGGAGTTTCTCAATCAAACATCCAGCAACAAAGGTTTCGGGTAAATTAATACCCTCAATTTTCAAATCATTAATTAGCACATGAAAATCATGGATTTGAGACGTTACATCTCTATCCTCTCTCATCTGGAACTTTAGAAAAGTCCCAACAAAGATATTTCGAAATTACCCGGCAGATCCTCTATTACGTATTTTTTGTTCAAACTTTCCCAAATATCATGTGCATTCTTATTTGAACAATAAATATAAAAAAATTCATTAGACAAGGTACTCAAAATAGCATGACGACATACCATATTCCCATTGAGCCAAGCAGCATGCGAAATCATTAGAACCCTCCATGGGTGCTGTATCAATGAGATACTTTGCATAGTTGAGTACATATAGGGCTGTGAACACCCTTTCTCTCTATCGTTTGAAGTGTGTACCGTTGAAGGATTCAATCTTTGACACATTAGGTAAGTTGCGAGCATTCAGTAGAGGTGCAGCATCTCTCATAGTCGAAGTAACTTCCATGACTCCAGAATTGGTTTCTTTGTTCGGCGTGTCTACTGGTGTAGACATCTTGATTCTTTCCTTAAGATTGTTGGATGTGAATAAAGAAAACAATAAAGAGACAAGGACAGTAGTAACAGGGAACCACCAAGGCACGTATTAGACTGTCCTTAAGGAAAGATTTCGCCCCTTCCAATGGTGCAGAAAGGCAGCAATGGCGTCTTTCTCACAGGATTCAGTGGTGTACGGTAGCTTGACTTTGCACTAGAACAAACTACTCTCTAGAACAACAATATAACTCTCTCTGGCGGCTACAGGAAGAAGAGAAGAAGAAAAGGGCAGGTCGTGAGTTTTGGGTTTGGTTCTGTTGAAGTGAGTTTCTCTATGGATGCACAGTCCTATTTATAGAGGTTAGATCGGTCATAGAAACCAACTCGCACTAGGACATGGTCGGTCTCCTACACAGATAAGTAAGAGAGAGACCAACTCGTACATAAACACTGAAATAAAAGCAAAAATAAGTTTAGGCTTTTGGTTAATCCATTACCCACAACAGTAAGCCCAAGCCCGAACCCAACTCAGTGCGGGCGTGCGCGCGTGTGGCTTTGGGTGAGTTCTCCCTCCTAACACAAAAATATTTGTACCCTAAGGGCACGCCCTTATGGTAGTGGAATAGTAGAGGAATGTCTCTTATACTTTACTTGCTAGTGGTGGATAACCAATGTGGGACTATCTCCTATGCACTAAAGTGAAGAGAACACCCTTTGTTCATTTCCTCCACTTTGCACACACACACACTAATACTCAAGAGATTCCAACATACCACTAGCCTGAAACTATTTTACCAAGGAGAGATGGAATTTCTGAAAATCTGACCCATCTCGAAAAAATAGTACACAGTTCATATGTTTATCCACCGTTTGGATAGAACACATATCTGAAATAACTTTTGATTGAAATGAAAGTAGGGGACAGAAGACCATATGCTTATCCACCGTTTGGATAGAACACATGTTCGAACCACTTCTTGGATAGGAAGAAATGATAGAATATTATGGATTTCAGTCCTTGATAAACCAGTGAACCTATCCATTCCTAGACTCACATCATAGGAAAGGGAGAGCTTTTGGATCTTGTTCATCGAAACTAAATATTTTCTCAGATAAAATCGAAAGCTTAGAAAATCAAGTAAAACAGTATCCCGTATGTCTAGACCAAAGGTAAGAAACTAAACTTGGGCCTCCATGAACAAACTTGAAACAGCTCTGATCTTACATCACAATGATTCCTTCCATCTTTCTAGCCATTTGTTACCAGCCTCTTATAAATTATATAAGATGCTGGTATAAATGTTTTACAACTTGAACTTGAAATATAATTTGATCTACTTCAATTATATAAGTCTTATAACTTGAAAAATGACTCAAACACCCCCGTCCATATACTCCTAGCCTCATTTCTCTCTTCTTCCCTTTTCATTATCTTCTTCTCCAAATAACTCCATTGTCATCACCACCAAACTATTAAAACCACCACCACCACTGCCGCCACTACCACCATCATCATCACCACCACAACTACCAACACCATCATCACCTCCATCACTACTACCACCATAATATTAAGACTATCACCACCATCATCACCGTGCTATTAAAACCACCACCACTTCCATTACCACCATCACTACCACCATGCTATTAAGACCAATATCATCATCTCCACTACCACCACCACCACCACTACTACCACCGTACTATTAAGACTATTACCACCATCACCACCGTGCAATTAAGACATCCACCACTTTCACTACCACCACCACCACCGTGCTATTAAAACCAATATCATCACCTCCATTACCACAACCACCGTGCTATTAAGACCACTACCACCACCACCGCCAATTAAGGTAGTTTCCTAAAATTGATATTCTAATTATCAAAATTGATTTGAAACCGAAAATCAAACTATACGCTTGTTTCAAATTAATCTATTCAAGTTAAATATGATGTAAAGCAGGGTTATATTTGTCAAATAACCATCTATAGGATGTCGTGTATTTGTTTTTTCTATTTTTACAATTGCTTATAAGAGGAACTTAAAATGAAAAACAAACCACTTTATAAGACAATCTTATAAGACCCTCTTATAACACATGGTCATATAAGACCCTCTTATAACTTAACCCAAAAAAATAAATAGCCCCGCCATTGCTAACTGTTAAGTTTCAAGTATCTTAATAGAGATCAATTGGCTTTAATCTTATGTTGTATCTACTGACTTGCTTCCGCTAACAAATTTGCATCAAAAATGGTATTATAAAGCCAGGTTCTTTCTCGGTTAGATTTTCTTGGAGTACAGGCTATTGTTATTGGGCTGTGGAACCGTCGAGCGAATGAAGCTCTGGTATCTCACCAGTAAGCTTTAGAGTTCTGAAACTTTTCGGAATTTCGACGATTTGTCGATATTTCGGCCCCAAACCCATTTTCTCCCCTTTTTTTCTATGTACACCTATATAAAGGAAATAGATTAGGGTTTTGAGACAACTTTGAGAGATTCATTTCTTATGTATTGTGGGAGCTCTATTGAGCTAGGGTTTGAGTTAGGCCTCTTGTTCTTGATTCTTGATATCTCTTGTAAACTCTCCAATCTTTGTTATAAAGGAAACTCGGCTCTTGTGTGGATGTAGGTAATATTTACCGAACCACCTAAATCTTTGTGTCTCTTTGCATATTTACTTCCTTATTTATTGTTTGCTTGTTATGGGTGATGATAAATTAGTGGTTTTGCTTGTTTGAGTTTGTTGTGATAACTACCAAAGTCTTGGGTGGGTGATTTCCTTGGTGTGAGCTCCAAGTTGAAATCATTTGGGATAGAAAGTAACTAGATTGAGGTGTGACTTTCTAGTGAAATCTCCCCAACAAGTGATATCGAGACTCTGTATCAGATCGAGCTACTGGGGTGTGTGAGGAAAAGACTCCACCTTTAGCATTGAAGGCTAGGTGTTTGAGGAAATTCCTCTGAGAGGTTCTCCACCGTTGGTTTTGATTCAGTAAAGTCATGACGACCGACAAAGAAAGCTATAGGATAGAGAAGTTTGACGGAACAAACTTCGGCTATTGGAATATGCAAATTGAGGACGTTCTCTATCAAAAGGATTTGATGGAAACGTTGATAAGTGAGAAGCCTGAGGAAATTCTGCAAGACAAATGGGATTTGCAAGATAGAAAGGCCTTGGCCACAATCCGATTGAGTCTTTCGAAGTCGGTAGCCTTCAATATTAAGACGGCGAAGTCTCTCATGGAGGCACTTACTACGATGTATGAACAACCCTCGGCCGCGAACAAAGTCTATTTGATCACCAAGCTATTTAGTATGAGAATGTCGGAGGGGACATCCTTCAAGGATCACCTAAATGAATTCAACCAAACTAAAGACCAATTGGAGTCGGTTGAGATTACATTTAGTGATGAGGTGCTAGCTTTGGCGATACTTGGACAAATGCCTCCAAGTTGGAAGGCTACGGTTGCGGCTATTAGTGGCTCTGCGGGAATGACCAAGTTGAAGTTTGAGGACGTTGTTAGTATGGTACTAACCGATGAAATCAGGAGACAGGATTGTCCTTCATCTTCGAGGTCAACTTCTGGGTCGGCATTGAGCACTGAAAGTAGGGGGAGAAATTCAAACAGGAATCGTGGTAAGAAGAAGTGGAGGGGGAGATCGAAATCTCAAGCCCCCCGATTGCAAAGCGTTGAACACAAACCTCGAGACATAAGTGAAGTTGTGTGCTATAATTGTGGTAGGCCTGGCCACTATAGCCCCAATTGCCCGGCACCAAGAAACAACAACAACATTAATAAGAACAAGAAAAAGAATCAAGAAGTTAATGTTGTTGAGATGGTAGATGACGCTTTGATATGTTCGATGGAGCATAAGAAGGAGTCTTGGGTACTTGATTCGGCAAGATCTTTCCATGCTACCTCACATCGAGTTCCTTGAGAACTACACCGGGTGACCTTTGAACGGTTTTCGGTGATGACCAACCTTGTGACATTGTCGGCAAGGATGACGTGCATGTCAAGATGAATGGCTCGTCATGGTTATTGAGGGACGCCGACACGCCCGGATTTGAGGAAGAATTTGATTTCGTGGGGCAATTGGCAAGTGAAGGATTTGTTACGTCTTCACCGTGATACTTGGAAGGTCTCGGCGGTTCATTGATTGTTGCAAATGGCAAGAAAGATGGTACTCTCTACATGACTGCACATAGTTGTGAGTCGATTGCCGTGGCACATGGCAAAGAGGATCCAAATGTTTGGCACTGCAGACTTGGTCACATGAGTGAGAAAGGAATGAAAATCCTTCACTCTTCTGGTAAACTCCCAAAGTTACAGTTGACTGAAATTGACTTCTGTGAGAACTGTGTATTTGGAAAGCAGAAGCGGGTGAGTTTTCAGAGAATGGGTCAGACTCCGAAAGCTAGAAAGCTTGACTTGATTCATACAGATATCTGGGGCCCAGCTAATCTCTCTTCACTTGGCGGAAAGTCATATTTTGTGACTTTCATTGATGACCATACTAGGAAGGTGTGGGTCTATTTCTTGAGACACAAGTCAGAAGTATTTGAAGTGTTCAAAACTTGGAAGGCCATAGTTGAGAATGAGACAAGCTTGAAAGTAAAGAAGCTAATTAAGATCCGATAACGGTGGAGAGTATGAGGATTCAGGTTTTAAGAAGTACTGTGCTGACAATGGCATCAAGATGGAAAAGACTTTGTCGTGACACACCTCAATGAGAATGGGGTTGCGAGCGATGAATAGAACACCGACAGAGAGAGCTAGGTGTATCGCGCACTACTTCAGCGGCTTGCCCAAGCAGTTCGGGCGTAAAGTGTTAGCACAGCAATGACTTACCTAATCAATAGAGGACCATCGCATTACCTTTGGATTTTAAGATTCCGGAGGAAGAAGTGTGGAGCCGGAAGGATGTGAACCTTTCCCATTTGAAGGTGTTTGGTTGTGTGTCCTATGTCCACGTTAGTGACCAAGCTAGAAGCAAGCTTGATGCTAAGTCACTAAAGTGCACCTTCATCGGCTATGACGGTGATGATTTTGGGTATCGCTTTTGGGATGATCAAAATAGGAAAATCATTAAATAGTAGAGATGTTGTGTTTAATGAGAAGGTGATGTACAAGGACGAGATGAAGCACAAACCAAGGAATCGGGTAGAGAGCGGCACGCAGTATGTTGAGTTGGAAGACTTTAATGTAAGTCGTGGTATAGTGGGAGCCCCACAGTCAGAGGATGACAGTAGTAGTGACTCAGAGAATAATGAGAATACTACACCACCGAGTCCATCTCCACCTCGTGCCCCAAGGAAGACATCCAGCCATATGTACCGAAAGTAATGAGATATCCACCCTCCACCTATGTGAATTACTTGCTACTTCATCGATGGTGACGAGCCTCAATGCTATGATGAAGCATTGAGGCGAAAGTGATGCAAGCAAGTGGGAGCTTGCTATGCAAGATGAGATGAAGTCCCTCATCTCTAGTGGCACGGGGAGTTAGCCAAACTACCTATGGGCAAGAAGGCTCTACGTAACAAATGGGTGTTTAGAGTCAAAGAGGAACATGATGGTTCCCGAGAGATACAAAGCGAGGCTAGTAGTCAAGGGTTTTCAGCGTGCAAAGCGCTGACTTCACGAGATATTCTCCCGCTGGTGAAACTGAATACTATTCGGTCAGTGTTGAGTATTGTTGCAGCGGAAGATTTGTATCTTGAGCAGTTGGATGTTAAAACTGCCTTCCTCCATGGTGACCTAGTTGAGGAAATTTACATGCAGCAACCGGAGGGTTTCATCAAGAAGGGTAAAGAGAATATGGTATGCAGGCTCAGAAAGAGCTTGTATGGTTTGAAACAAGCCCCTAGGCAGTGGTACAGGAAAGTTTGATAACTTCATGCAAGGAAATGGCTACTATAAGTGCAACGCTGACCATTGTTGCTACTTCAAGAGGTTCGACTCCAGCTACGTCATCCTGTTGCTATATGTTGATGATATGTTAGTAGCGAGTTCTGATATGTCAGAAATTGGGAGATTGAAAGAGAAGTTAGCAAGTGAGTTCTCTATGAAGGACTTGGGTGCAGCGAAACAGATTCTAGGGATGAGGATCAGAAGAGATAGGCGGAAAGGTATTCTGGAGTTGTCTCAGGCTGAGTATATTGAGAAGGTATTGAAGAGGTTCAACATGGGTAGTGCGAAACCAATTTGCACACCTTTGGCAGTCCACTTCAAGTTGTCCAAGGAACACTCTCCCAAGACTGTTGAGGAAAGAAACTTCATGGCTAAGGTACCATACGCCTCTGCCATTGGAAGTCTTATGTATGCCATGGTTTGCACGCATCCGGATATAGCCCAAGCAGTGGGAGCTGTCAGCAGATTTATGTCTAATCCTGGCAAGCAACATTGGGAAGCCGTGAAGTGGATATTGAGATATTTGAGAGGTACTACAGAGAAATGCCTATGTTATGGAAGGGGTGTTGTGAACCTGCAAGGGTATGTGGATGCCGATTTTGCAGGAGAAATAGATCGCAGAAGAAGCACTACTGGTTATGTCTTTACAGTAGGTGCTACCGCAGTGAGTTGGATTTCTCAGTTATAGAAGATTGTTGCTTTGTCGACCACAGAAGCAGAGTATGTGGCCGTTACAGAGGCAAGCAAAGAGATGATCTGGTTACAGGGATTGATGGAAGAGCTTGGGATGAAGCAAGAGAGAAGTGTGTTACACAATGACAGTTAGAGTGCTATACATCTTGCTAAGAATTCCGCCTTTCATTCTAGGACCAAGCACATTGGTCTCCGATATCATTTTATCCGATCTCTGTTAGAGGATGAGGTTTTGGCACTTGAGAAGATCCAAGGGAGTGAGAATATGGCGGATATGTTGACCAAGACCGTGCCTACTGAGAAGTTGAAGTTGTGTTCAACTTCGGTGGGTCTTTTTGCTTAAATACCATGATGGATGAGCCGAGTGTTTCTTTAGTAAATTGGAATTTGATGGAGTTGTTACAATTGAGATGTGATGTGCATGTAGAATCTCGAAGGTTCCAAGTGGGAGATTGTTGGGCTATGGAACCGTCGAGTGAATGAAGCTCCGGTATCTCACCAGCAAGCTTTAGAGTTCTGAAACTTTTTGGAATTTCAACGATTTGTCGATATTTCGGCCCCAAACCCATTTTCTCCCTTTTTTTTCTATGTACACCTATATAAAGGAAATAGATTAGGGTTTTGAGACAACTTTGAGAGATTCATTTCTTGGGTATTGTGGGAGCTCTATTGAGCTAGGGTTTGAGTCAGGCCTCTTGTTCTTGATTCTTGATATCTCTTGTAAACTCTCCAATCTTTGCTATAAAGGAAACTCGGCTCTTGTGTGGATGTAGGTAATATTTACTGAACCACCTAAATCTTTGTGTCTCTTTGCATATTTACTTCCTTATTTATTGTTTGCTTGCTATGGGTGATGATAAATTAGTGGCTTTGCTTGTTTGAGTTTGTTGTGATAACTACCAAAGTCTTGGGTGGGTGATTTCTTTGGTGTGAGCTCCAAGTTGAAATCATTTGGGATAGAAAGTAACTAGATTGAGGTGTGATTTTCTAGTGAAATCTTCCAACAATTGTTGCCTAGCAACGATCAAATGATCTAAGATGCCTCCTAGGAGGAACCAAAATCAAAGCCAGAGATTAGAACAGGTAGAACGGTTGTTGACCTCCCTGACATAAAAAGTTGATCAACTCTTTTTACAAAGAGATCAAAGCGAACAAGTTGTGAGCAAAAATAATGGTTTAAACACCCTTGAAGAATCAGACTTGGGCGCAAACCCATTTGCTGGCTTAGGGGATGATACAGCTGATGAAAAGAGAGGTGACCACCATGTTCTTGATGCTCATTCTGAATCAGATGATCACACTCTTGCTACTTTACAACCCAATTAGGGCTGGAAATGGTACGGGTTTCAACCCAAATCCGACCATATCCGAATCCATTTTACTGGATATGGTTTCTATGTTTGTGACTAGAATCCGACCCGAACTCAAACCATTTTAACAAGATTCATATTTTGATGCCTAAAAATTAATTTATATCATACTATATATGAAAATTATTAAAATAGTGTATTTTTTGGTGTTTTGTAATGGATATAAATATCTGAAATCTGACCAAAATCCAATGGATCCTACTATGGTAAAGAGTTTTGAGTGAGAATCTGACCCGAACCCGCTCCATTTCCAGCTCTAAACCCAATGCAGGAATTGCCGCCGCGAGGGACGTCGTGATGGGTTGGATGTTAACCGTCTTTTGAAAGTATTGGAACGCAGCCAACAAAGTGACATTCGGGTTGACATACTAGAATTGCCTTAGGGAATAGGGGTAATTAGGAAACCATCCAGGAAAAGAAATTTAGTGATTTTGCTAGACAACCTATAATTTTCCCTTTATTTCCATCCCCTCTTTCGATCTCCTCCCTTCTTTTCGGCGACATTTGTTGAGACCTGCAAAAGGATTCCGAGTCTGAGCTCGTTACTATAGGAATGACTTCAAAACATGCAAGTTTACATAATGGTCAATTAACACTTAACTTTACTACAGTACTTCATTCCCCATTCCTTCACCCCAAAATTCCAACACTGCCAAACTGGACAAGAATATATTTAACTACATACCCTCTTCTCACCACAGAAACAAAATTTGAATTTACAAAAAAAAGAACAAACTTAGTATCCTTCAATCACATATATTGATGTGGAGGATCTATCAATTCAGATTTCAGACCAGTAAGCGCATATTACTAATATGAAATAGTTACAATAGCCATGAATTCAGAACAAGTTTAAGAAAATGACAATAAACACACAACTCTAATACTGATCTGACACCAAACACAAACAGTTCTACTTGAATCCTTGAAATTGCATACACATTTCACCGTTTGATTCACCTGACTATCAAATCTAGACTAACTTAAAAAACAGAAAAGTGTAGAGTTAAAGAAGGCCAAGATCATCAGATGCGCCAATACATTATTCCTGCAGTCAATGATGCTCGTGGTTGTGTCAAAAGTTTTCTACCAACTTTCATCAATTCTTGCTCATCTATTGAACTGCATACGCCAGACTTGCAAAGGAAGATAACCATTTTCTCCAAAACTATTGCGTTCTCCAGAAATAAGTTGACCAGTTCCATTTCATTCTCAGATCCTCGGAAGCCCTCGATTTCAACAAACTTCAGGTGGGAAAGCTTGTACTTGTACCCCTCCTTCACTTCATATTGCTCAACTTGGACGATGTTCTTCAAACCATCGAACTTCCCCTTGACAATGATCATTAAAGAGAAAATTATGACATCAAAAAATCAAGTTTAAAGGGTATTTCATATTAAGTGCTTACCACATCATTCACTAAGAAGACAGATTCAATTTTAGTAGAGTGCATGAGTATATGGTTGATCAATATGACTTCATCCTTGCTGAACAGAGTTCCAATCTTCAGCCACTTAAGATTAGAAAATGAGGTCTCGCTGCACTTTTGTGTAGCTAAATCCTTTTGCAGTTCCACAGCTATCGACTAAGACACAATGAAACAAACTTCTAAGAGTTTACAAGGCCTAATACAGCCATTTTTTAATTTGTCGAAAGTTAACAAAGAAAAGCGGGTAGGAGTATTTACCTGAACGAACAGTGTAGACAGTGTCAGATATCGCACATTCTTGAATATGCTAATTAGTTGAGTAGTTGATACAGAAGAATCAACTTTGAGGTCAAAGTTTGCATCAGATAGCAACTTTAGGTTTCCGTTGAATATAATATTTACTGGAACTGAATTTGTTATATTGAGTTTGAGGGAGATGAGGTTCAGAGCAGAAACCACAATTGAGGAAGGAAAGTTACCCTTCAGATTCAAATTCTTAAGTTGAGAAGCTGATATTGTTAAAATACCAGATCTAATGTTGCAGTTTACTAGAATAAGTGTCTCCAAGGACGGACTGGCTGAAAACAAGGCCTCATCAAGTTGGCCATCCGTCAAAGAAACTGAAATTAGATGCACAACTTTAAGAGAAGGTAACCAGATCCTAAGTGGCAAGCTTAGGCTGTTGTTAAACAGTTTGAACTCTCTCAATGACTCACAACTTCACAAGTGAATAAATGAGGAGTTAATTGGATAGTTCTCCCGCAACCATTTTCAATATCAAGAACTTGAACATTATGTCTTACTGCATATGTTATCCACTCTTTGATCCAACTTACATCTACATCATCAAACCCCCAGCCTACTAGGGAAAGAGAAACATTTTGCATATCTGAACCATCTCGTAGAAATAGTACAGAATCGACAAACTTAATGAATGTTTTCGTGGATTGGAAGAGCCTTGAATTGAAATCAAAGGAGGGGACAGAAGACCAGATGTTTATCCACCCTTTAGATAGAACGCATGTTCGAACCACTTCTTTGGTTGGAAGAAACGATAGGATGTGATAGATTATAGGCATGGGTAATGCAGAGATCCTATTCATTTCTAGGCTCGAATTCTCTCCAAAGGTTGAACCAGTCTGCTCAACAATACTACCCGTCTGCCCAAGTGAAGGTGCAGTGGACTGGAACAACCCAGCTGATTGTGTGTTAGAATTCATGCCACCGAATGGGGATGTAGCCAAACCTGAATTAAATAGCAAAGGTGACGGATTACTTCCCAATGCAGGGGTGGATGTAGAATAAAAAATAGATGGTGTGGATTGTGTAGGAGGCTGACCAAAAGCAGGAAGCTGAACAGCAGGATTGGAGCCACCTATAAATGAATTTGAACAAGTAAAAACACTTGAGAATAGTACTTGTGTGAATCCTTCAATAATTACTAGCAGAGACAAAATTTGAGTAAAACTGATGCCGGCAATGGCGTGTGCACTAACCAAAGTCACTAAATTTATTGGAAAATTTAAGCTGAAAATTTCAAGTATTGCAGGGGAAAGGGACTCACCAAACAGAGAAGTCTGAGCTCCAAAGTGAGATGAAGTCGTTCCTAAAGGACTGCTACTTTGGCGAAAGGCAGGAGTGAAAGTAAAACCAGAGGATGGAGAACTTGAAGCTCCAAATGCAGTATTTGTAGAACCGAATGGACTAGAAGAAGATCCAAATCCAGTACAGGTAGCACCTGTTGAAGATCCGAATTCACCAAGGACAGAGCTTGTTGAAGATCCGAATCCAGGGACAAAGGCTCCAGAGGTAAAACTATTTTGGAAATTTGTCTTTGAAACTATATTTTTTTTATTCCTCTATATTTCTCAAATGAAAGTGGGAACGCAGTAATTCCAAGTAAGTTACCCTAGTATCTGCAACCGTAGACGTCCATAGGCGGTGTAGGAGAATTAGACCTGTGAAACCATTTTGAGCATGAAATTATTACCTTAGCAATAATTTAAAAAAACAAATTCTCTGATCAATTAACACAGAGTTACATTCTTTAAAACCAACACTAAAGAGCCCTTATCCTCATGATTTAACAAATACAGTAAAACCTTAGGTAATAAACTCACCAAACCAAAATCAAAAGTCGTGGATCTTTCATGCAAGATGACTTAAAAACAGAATTGCTTACAATAGAGATAACCACTTTTTAAAAACATTAAACATGAAAGGTTTGAATAAAACTTACAGGGATTACCACATCTTTCGCAAGTTTACAACCAGAGCTCAAATTCATCATTGCATCCTAAAACTAGGGGCAAGGTGACTCACTGACTTAGGGATGAAGCTAAGGGAGAAGGGGAGATGAATAAAGAAGAAATTGGAGAAAGAATAAAGCTAATGTGGAGCTCATATTATTGGCACTTTTTTCAAAAGAGACTGAAAAAAAGTGGTTTCGTAAAGTAGTATGGTGGGTTTGCACATAAAATTCCTAAACCAACCCTTAGATCTTGTACACATTTTGCATTCGAACCTAAGAACGACACCATGCATCTTCCACAATAACTAACGTTCTTAGTAGCTCCATTCCATATTGCACAGAGAAAATCATTACAACTGTAGATTGAGTCTCAAATTACAGCAGATGCATGGGGATATTTTGGTGTCTCTTACTGTTAAACCCAATAAAATCTGTTGAAGGTCGTGTACTAATTGCTCAAACGGATGAAGTTGCAATAGTCTGTAACTCTGTATACGTACGGAATGCCTCGCATCTCACCTTGTAAAATGCAAGGTCATAATCAACGTGGAAGCAACTCAAATATTTTCTTTGTGCTATCTCATAGTCAAGAATTTCAACATTGTTTTCACACAACTGAGAGATGACTTTTGTATTTTATTTTATCTTGTTTACTTATATATTTGAACCATCTTGTAGAAGCAACAGATTACAGAGTGAAGACAGCACAAATTGGCAAGAGAAGAATACTTTCACAGTCCTATATGGCATTTAACGAGCACGTTTACATGGATATATATATTTTTTCTACTACATACAAAGCACAAATGGCCAAGAGAAATAAACTAGTGTCTAGTACTTAATCACTGTCTTAAAGAAAGCCATTGCAGAGTCTGCAGTATACATCTGTTTGAGGGAAACCCGCGTAAGTAAACGATAACTACTTGAAAGGCTTGAGATGAAATATATAAACATATTTTTCATATCATCATAAAATGCATGAGTTTCTTGAAAATCAGTTTACACGTACACTATAGATTATGTAATACTGACCGGACTCCTGAGTCTTCAAAAACGCAAAATCATTAGGTTACCAACAACTACTTGATTCACAGGAAACAACCAACACAAACTCCGAATATCAACCATGAAAACTTATCTTGACTCCCATCCAAATAACTACTATACTTAATAAGTTAATATTACCTGTTCTCACAATTAATATGAAATAGTTACAATAGCTATGAATTCAGAACAAGTTTAAGAAAATGACAATAAACACAACTCTAATACGGATATGACACCAAACACAAACAGTTCTACTTGAATCCTTGAAACTGCATACACAGTTCAACGTTTGATTCGCCTGACTATCAAATCTGGACTAACTTATAAAACAGAAAAGTGTAGAGTTAAAGAAGGCCAAGATCATCAGATGCGCCAATACATTATTCCTGCAGTCAATGACGCTCGTGGTTGTATCAAAAGTTTTCTACCAACTTTCATCAATTCTTGCTCATCTATTGAACTGCATGCCCCAGATTTGTATCCAAATTAAATCTGAGCATTTGCAGTTCACCACTTCATATGACAGGTTAATGTTATTACAGCTATTGCAGATTTGCACAAACAAAATTTCAACATTCTTTTTTTGATGGTGGTATTTCAACATTCAGTGATGCTCGAGGATACACAATTGGTTTCGGCATAATGTTACCATTTTGTGGTTATACAACATTCTCCAGGAAAAAATCAGCCGCTTTCACTTCGTTTTGAGATCCCCAGAAGTTGTGTATTTCAACTAATTTGAGGCGAGACAGCTTGTACTTGAACTATTCATTCTGTACTTCATGCTTCAATCGGATGGTGTCTGTATTGCCTTAAGCTGCTGAGAAATGACAAAAATGAAAAACCGAAGCGTTTTCAAATTTCAATCTTAAGGGCAGACTCACATAATGAAGGTAAGTCATATACTACGAGTCTACGACTAATGCAAAGCATTATGACTTAAAGCTACTCCAGTAATTAATGGTACGTGGTGAATTCGTTGAGGGAACATAATATCCTCAATGCCCTCCTAAGAGGCCTATTGTGCCTTGATCAAATTCTGTTTGCGAATCGCTCTTTTGAAAATTATTTCATTCTGATCCTATGATGTGGAGGGAAAGCTCAACTTCAAGATGTTTATTACCAACAATAAGCGTGCACAGATCCTTTTGACATCAAGCCCGAACGCAATTATATAGATTGACAAAAACAAAATCTTCTTCAAAATGCGTTACGAACAGTATCAAAATAAAAGTGCATCTCCATTTCGTAAAAGAGGACTAGTACAATGTACATTACTCAGTAATTACGCCATTTACATACATGAACATACTTTACACGGACACAACTTAATAATTACTTAGAATACAGTAGTTACAACTTAAACATAAAGTACTAATCACAGACACATAATTTGATCCATATTCTCAAGGTTTCTTACTAGGCAGTTGGGTAGGATGCCATCATGGCAATACCGCAGATACCCCCTTCAGTGCCAATATCACGTTGCATTCTTATGTATCCATTCTCACCCCATGAAGTCCCCAAGAGTTCTTCACCAACCAGTATTTGGTACCATCGCTAGCTGTTCCATAACCAACTGCGGTGACACCATGGTCCAATTGGGTGCCACAATCTCCTGTGAATACACCACTTGAGTAGAACTGGAAGGCTGATCCACTGGCATCAATAGCCACGGCAATAGGTTGGTTTGCAGCTGCCTTTAACAGAGCTTTCTTCGTCATTGGCTGGCACATCTTCATGGCCAGTGATATTAAGCTGCATGGGAGGCTTCTTTTTTCTTATCGCAAGCTCCATCAATAGCTTTGTATGGGTAGGTACCTTCAGTAGCGAGACCATGATTTTGTACAATGAAATCAAAGGCATCATCCATGAGACCACCTTCACATCCTTGATCCTCACCGTTTACGTCGCAATCGACTAGCTCTTGCTCAGACAAAGATATCAATTTACCTGTTGAGAGTTGGGTTATACCTTCCATAGAAGCTACAGTAGAGAATGCCCAACAACTTCCTGTATTTTTGAGTATTTTGACATCAAAAAATTGTTAGCAAACAGCTAGAATGATGTCTATTTAATAATATAAGTATGCCAAAAAAGTGAAAAAACCAGGAGCAACTAATGGATCTAACAATAGATAGTTTAGTGATGTTTTTATCAGTCTATGTTCACCTACCGCATTGGCCTTGGTCCTTGATAGGTGTGACAGCTCCTTTCTTTCTCCAATCCATGCTAGATGGAACTGCTGTAACATTTTCGTACCTGAACGCTGTCCCAGACTTTCGTTCAGGGGAGTTCTTGTATCCATTTCGAGATGCTATAAATTCTTCATTGGTTTGGTCAGCAAAGCCATTGACACTTAGCACATAAGTTCGATCACCAACCTTGTTAAAAGTATCAATGTACTCGACGTTGGTTTTGAATACCTGAAAGCGCATCTCTTTCTCAACAGAGTCCTTGTATACCAGACCATAATTAGTCATCCATTGCTCATGCCTATCTTCCATAGATAATTCTTGGAGGTTACGTGACATAGCTTGAGTTGTATAGAGAGCCAAAACGACCAACGCCAAACTCATGCACCGCCATTTGAGTGAAGAAGCCATGACTACAAGCTATTGGGGGTGGGTGTAGGGGGTGTAGTTTTGAGAGTTGTAGATATGTAGGATTCAAGTTTCAAGTAATTGAGTGAGTATGCACATTCCTAGTCCTTGTTTATATAGACGAATTTTAGTCATGTGTTGTTAACTTTGACACCAAAATGAGACTTTCACAATTGAGTGCCGGGGGAACCACAGATGATTTGAATAGCAAATAGACAATTTAGTACTTAAATATTTGTGCTGAAATATACAAAAGTAACAAAACTATACATTAGTGATCTATGGACAACGACATACAATATTCATGTTTTGTCTTATTGAACGAACTTATTGGGTAGATAAATTAGTAAGGTCTCCTGAGTCCTGATAGCCTGATACTGCTAATTTGTTATTACTATATGCATGGAATGGAAATTATACTGGGGACAGATGAGCTTCTTGGAAAGAGACTATCAATCTCACAACACTGTAGTACTCTAGTCTTCATGCATGAACTCTACTGAGAGTCTGAGACAGGAAGTTCTTTGTAGCACAGACTCCACGAATTTATGTTCGTCCTCAAGTCCACAACGAAACCAATGGTGGCAACAGTACATCAGAAATTTCTCCATCCTTCAAAAGGGAAAAAGTAACCTGATTACATTCTTCCCGTAATCTTTCTGTATAAGAAAAGAGAAATGGGCATTTGTGAGAGAAGAGTACTCATGTATGACATTTAGCACAACTTAAAATTGAGATATATTTTTTCCACGACAAACAAGAAGGATCAGAAAGAACCAATCTCAGAGTATGCAAGCAGTCTCAAAGAAAACAGACAAAACCATTGCAGAACCTCTGGACTATGGTGCGTAACATAATTTCAAAAGCTTGGCTGAAAATATATAAACATATTTTTGATATATGAGGTTATGACCATGTTCAAACGATTTTACTGGCCTGAAAAAGAAAAAATATTTACAGAATGTGGAGAGTGGACATAAACCATTACAGGTCTTGCAACAACAGGATTCCAACACTTGATGACGCCCGTGGATGTCTCAGTAGTTTTCTGCCAATTTTCATCATTTCTTGGTTATCTACGCATCTCCGTTTATCAGAATTTGAAACCATGATAAACATTTGCTCCAAAACTGTTGCGTTCCCCAGAAAGAACTTGACCAGTTTCACTTCATTCTCATATCCTCGGAACCCTTGGATTTCAACTAACTTGAGGTGTGACAGCTTGCAGTTAGACATCATATCCTCTTCTTCAAACAGCTCAACTTGGTTGGTGTATTCATAGTCTTCACACTTCCCCTTGATATCATCATCGTCATCCGTATACTTCCCCTTGATATCATCATCGTCATCCGTATACTTCCCCTTGATATCATCATCGTCATCTGTATACTTCCCCTTGACAATGATCATTAGATAAAAGTTAAAAGGACGGGGATTTACTAGTAAGCCACTGAATTTAGTATCAACAATTGAGCGCTTACCAAGATAACATATTCAATTTGAGGAGAATGCCTGAGTAAATTTTTGATCAACATAATATCATTGTAACTGAACAGAGTTCCAATCTTCAGCCGCTTAAGGTTAGAAAATGGAGTCTGGATGCAACTGAGTAAAGATGGATCGTTTTCCACATACATTGACTAAGACACGATTGAAACAAAATACAGTAAGACTAAACAATACATAATACAATAGATTTTCAACTCGTCAAATGAAAACAAGAAAAGTTGTACAAGTATTTACCTGAAGGAACAAAGTAGACAGTGTCAGAGATTGTGCATTCCTCACAGTGCTAATTAGTAGGGCAGTTGATTCACTTGATTGATCAAGTTCAATGTCAAAGTTCACATCAGAAATAAATTTTAGCTCACAAGTGAACCTAATGGATGGATTCTCCATTCCGATCATTTCGATGGATACAAGCTTTGGGGTAGAAATCACAACTGAAGCAGGAACTACGCTACTTATTCTCAAATTCTTAAGTTGAGAAGCAGATATGGTTACGGTATAGCAGTTAACAAACTCACATTCTTCTAGAATTAATGTCTCCAAGCAAGGACAAGCTGAAAAAAAGGCCACGTGTAGATGACCATTCAAAATCACAACTGAGCTAAGATGTAGAGTTGTGAGAACAGGTAAAGAAATCAAAGTTGGAAGTTTTAGGTCTTCGTTACACAGTTTGAATTCTCTCAAGGATTCACAAGTGAATATCTGAGCACTCAAAGCAATAGATGTGTCATCATCATTACTTATATGAAGAACTTGAACATTATGTCTTAACGCATAAATGATCCACGAATTGACCCTATGCATATCACCAGACCTGGATCCGTATCGTAGGGAAAGAGAAAATTTTTGTATATCCAAGCCATCTCGTCGAAATAGTACTGACTCGACAAATTTAAAGAAATCGCGTTTTTTCTTGGATAGATATAAGTCATGATCGAAATGAAAGGAGGGGACAGTAGACCAAACGTTTCTCCACCCTTTGGATAGAACACATGTTCGAACCATTTCTTCAACTGGAAGGAACGATACAATATGATAGATTAGAGGTAGTGGCAAACCAATGAATCTGTCCACTCCTACACTAACGTTCTGGTCATCAAATTGACTTTGCACCAGTATCTTATGCATTGTTTTTTCGATTCTCTCTGGCATTTCGTTAACCCTTTTCTTTTGTAATATCCTATTCCAAAATAGTGGGGGACTATTAGTATTTTGAAATAGTGGGGGATTGTTGGAATCTCTAAGTGTATTTCGAAATACTTGTGAGTGTGTGCAAAGTGGAGGAGATGAACCATATGTGTTCTCTCCACTTTAGTGCATAGTAGATAGTCCCACATTGGTTATCCACCACATCGGGTAGGGTTACGCTTGGGCTTGGGCTTCTTGTTGTGGGTAGTGGTTTGACCAATAGCCTAAACTTGTTTTGCCTTTTTCTTGGCAGACAAGTTTCAGTGTTCTATTAGGAGTTGGTCTCTCTTCCTCCTAACCTCTATAAATAGGGCCCGTGAGTCCATAGAGAGATGAGACTTGATCGAAACTCAACTTCGAGAAACGAAACTCAAACCAGTTCTTTTCTTCTTCTCTTCTTCTTGTCACACCCGAGAGAGTTATATTCTTGTTCTTCTAGAGGGTAGTCCGTTCTAGTGCAAAGTCAGGTCTGCTGTTAACCATTGAATCCTATGAGGAAGACGCCACGGTTGCCTTTACGCACCATTGGAAGGGGCTAAATATTTCCTTGGGGCCGACCCTAATCCAGCGCCTTGGTTATTCTCGCCATTCACTTGCCCTTGTCTCTTCATTGCTACTGCTGTCTACTGTTCATTCTGTTCTACTTTAGTTGCTGTGTTCATACAACTATTCTAACAATCCTAAGGAAAGAGTTTTGTAGTAGAACAAAAGAGAGTGTTTTAATACGACAATCAAAAGATAAGTCTTTTACTTTGAGTTATTGTTTGTGTTATTGGGTTATGACTTTATAAATTTTCTAATAATTTCGTTCTTGGTAGGGAAACCAATTAAAGATTGAATATTTATTGATCTTTTGTGGTTTATCAAACCCTATATGGTTGTAGACCTTTCTCCTACGTTTGTGGAAGTCAAATATGAGATTTCTATCAAGCAAAACGTCAAAGTTCATCTTTTTGACAGCAGCGTCACTCGTTACGGAAACTGCTATAACTTTCAGCTCAGAGCTCGGTTTTGCAATCCGCTTCTTGTGTTGGATAGCTGATTCAAAGAGCTTTCCAGTGGTATAAGGCTTGATACCCAATTCGTACTGAGTTGGTTTAGAATTACAGTTCTTTTGAACTGTTTTTCTAGAAGGAGGAAAATATGGTAATCCGGTTTTTCAATCGGTTAGGTATCGTATTCTTTCACTCTTTGCAATTCTTTTGGTTTAATTATATGGTGATATTCTTGCCTTGAGTTGCATGCTAGTTTTCTTAGGAGGGAAATCCCTAAGCTTAAACTTCTTTGATAACCTAGCCAACAAATTATACGTGTTTATCACTGATGAATTAATTGGTTTGACTAGAAGTAGTTTGATATTAATTTTCTTTGTACATATGTAGATGTATGTAGATGGTCTAAGAGAGACCTTAAGATAGTTAATATCAACCACACTCAAATTTTGGATAGTAATTATAATGTATTCAATGCATAATTACTTACCTTTATTGAGTGTACGAGTTGTTAGACGATGGTTATAATTGTACTGTTGTGAAAATACATGTTAGATAAAGTAACTTGTAGCTTATATCCAATATAGCATATGTTAAAGTTGTATAGCATGCTAATTTTGGATATTAATCATCGTGAATTTACTTTGAACTTTATCGATGATAGTTTATTGGTAAATGTTTTCTAGTTTAAAACATTAATGGATTGAGCCATTAGATGTTGTGGTAGTACTTGAGGTCTTGTTGATAGGGTATCCTATCTTGCTTGAGCTCATGTAAAAAGAAGAGGTGGAGTCCTCAGTTGTTTTGCATATTCAGTGGCTAGATTTGCTTAAATATCGTATAATTTTTGTTGTGAGGGGTACAGTTAAAGTTTACTTTTCCTGAACCTATGATATGATATTTACAATGTTTGGCATGAATGCATTATTTAACATTGGCATGAAGCGTAACCATGTCATATATTATTAAGTAATGAGCATCGTTGTCTACGAGAGGAAACAATATGGGAAACAATCAATATCCTCTTAAACCTAATTTAGTCAAGGAGATATACGGTAATGGATTGTCTTCTTAGACAATATCCTCCAGTGACTATTTTAGACAAGGAGATGTAACGCTTGTAGATTGTCTTATTAGGCATTATCCTCCTATGACTATGGATAAATAGCCAAGGTGATGTATAAGTGCGTGGATTATCTCCCTGTGACAGTTGGAATGTTGAATGATGAAAAGAAGGATGATAATGATATTATCTCGGGTAAAACCCTTTTCATCTAATTCTTCTATTCTTTAAGATTCATGAGAATCTTTTGTGGATTTCCTTTCATATAGATAACATGAACATAATATGACTATGTTTAATATGATCCAGAATCATAGACTTGAGTAAAGTATATTCTTGTCATAAGAGTGCATTTTATTGTTGTTGTTTCTTTTAATGTTTGTAGCGGTATAATGTGTTTTGCATGTAAGTTTGATTAAGTTGAGTAACTATTGAACCGTGGGGGTGGTGACCCATATGCATAACAACATCGTTTTACCATAGTTCATCTCACAAGATAATTGGAAAGACACTGAACTACAAAGTATGGAAAGGTCTTGGGCCTATCCAAAAATGCTTCAAAATGTGGGGGGTGTCTTGCCAAGGCTATTGTGAATGAATCTAAAAGAAGTCTTTTTGAGACCTAGAATTATCTAGTAGATGTTCATTGGTGAAACTCATAATAGTGATGTTTGTTTTCAGTTGTCATGAGTGATAACAATTTTGTAAATACCACACTATTATTGAATGTCTTATATGCTAATTTTATTTGAGGTTGTTCTTTCTGAGAAATTGGCATAGAGTGGTTGAATGTTCATAATGAACTACATAAGATAATCCTATTATTTCTGCACAAGAAATTTGGAAGACTATCAATGAGTATTTCCACCATTCACGGTGATGATGTTTATATGTTTCTTGAGGAAGATTCATTAACCTATAATGAAGTTGTTTGTCTATGAGAAGTGTCCTTTTTGAAGGATACAACTCCTCTAAACTGGACTCTTGATTTATTGGGGGATCTATAGGTTGAATTGGATCTTTAAAAGAAAACTAAAACGTGATAGTTGTATTGCAAAATACAATGCTAATAATAATAGCCAAGGGGGTTTCAATCGGACAAGATTTATACTATTTTGAAACCTTGCTCATATAACTAGAATGTCTTCTACAGGAATTCTAAAGACTCTAGTTGAGTAGTTGTGCAGAACTACAATACCAAGTAGTACAAGGTGATGAGCTGAAGGTATACAATTTAGTTAAATCTTTGTATGAGTTGATTCAAAAGCGCCTATAAATGGCATGAGCATTTCAACAACATATTAGTGTCATATGGATGTCAAAGTATCGTTGTTGATAAATAAAAAATGTGTACTTTCTTTAGAGTAAAGCAAGACATATGTGTTAATCTCTCTTTGTTTAGATGATTTAATATCATGAGTGCTAGCATTGAGAATGTGTATGAGACAGAGAAATTCCTATTTGAAACACATCATAAATCGTCATTGAAAATGATAGTTTATTATGTTGTTAAACTCATTTCTGTAACTGCTATATTCAGTTGTCAAGATGTTGACGTTTGAATATGGTTGAAGGCCACAGTGTACCTTAAACCAGACCGGCCGGATGGTATAGGGGAGTTTCGGGCACTACAGAATTGAATGACTAGTGAATATAGGAATTAAAACTCATGTAGGTCTCATTATATTGTTATAGCACTTAGTAGAAATATTTTTTATTGAAAAGTATGGGTATTATGATAGTAAGCATGTGTTAACACCTTTTATGTCAAATATCCATCTTATGAAAAATAATCTCCTTGTGTTTTCTCATACTAAATATGTCAATATCATTGGTAGCCAATTGTACTTGATGGATAATGTATGTGAGACATGACATTGCCTACATTAATGGCATCTTGAAATGATAACCCATTGTGTCCTTATAAGGAACTTTGATGTATATTGTCGATTATCCAAGTACTATAGCGAGCCATTGATTATGGACTGATATTTAATAGATTTCCATCATTGTTAGAAGGGTAATATGTTATAAACTGGATCCAGTAATGTTTATGTGTTTACCTTTGGTGGAAATTGAGTGTCTTGGATATCATCCAAGCTAATCGCCTTAGAAAAGGCATGTGATGATCTTGAGTGGGTTAGCAACCTCTTGGCAAATCTTCCCATTGGCTCTAAACAGACCTCGATGTGTATATGCTTTGCAACCGCCTCATTGCAATAGCTAAGACATGTTATCTTATGTGCAATGGGAAAAGAATACATGTAAGTTGAGATATAACTTAATCAAGCAAAATGCTAGAGATTATGTTAGGTTGGACTTAGTTTGGCCACATGTTTAACCGCTTCCACTTCTTTGGAGGCAAGTGGTTATATCGTCGAGGGGATGGGACTTTTGCCTTAGATAGAGGGCGACAATCGGCAAACCCCCCACCTATGTGATTGGAGATCTCATGAATTAGGTTCAAAGGGAAAAACAAGTCACCTAAATTAAATCACGGTATGCTATTGTCTTTCTTTGAGGCGTCCCACCCTATGACTAGATAGCATTTTTGTATACTTTGTATAACTTGGATTGCAATGAGAAAGGATGAGTTATTTTACTCTTATTGGAATCCATAGTCCATTTTTTATAATGAGATAGTGTATTTTAAGCTGCAATGTACACTTGATGGATATCCACCTACGTGAATGTAGAATTGGCCTGGTTCTTATGAGTATTCGTGCAAGTACTCTAGAGCATTCATGGAACACACGCGTATGAAAAGGCCAAAAAGCAACACCACAGAACAGGGGCATATAATGAAAGAGCAATGTGGGTGCATGTCCTCTATTTTACTACAAGGGAATGTTGGTTCAAAGATTTTTTAATCCACCACTTTCACGTATTATAAGACATGTTACCCTATGACTGGTTCAAGCCCGAAAAGCACCAGTATCTTATGCATTGTTTTTTCGATTCTCTCTGGCATTTCGTTAACCCTTTTCTTTTGTAATATCCTATTCCAAAATAGTGGGGGACTATTAGTATTTTGAAATAGTGGGGGATTGTTGGAATCTCTAAGTGTATTTCGAAATACTTGTGAGTGTGTGCAAAGTGGAGGAGATGAACCATATGTGTTCTCTCCACTTTAGTGCATAGTAGATAGTCCCATATTGGTTATCCACCACATCGGGTAGGGTTCGGGCTTGGGCTTGGGCTTACTGTTGTTGGTAGTGGTTTGACCAATAGCCTAAACTTGTTTTGCCTTTTTCTTGGCAAAGAAGTTTCAGTGTTCTATTAGGAGTTGGTCTCTCTTCCTCCTAACCTCTATAAATAGGACTGTGAGTCCATAGAGATGAGACTTGATCGAAACTCAACTCGAGAGAAAGCGAAAACTCAAACCCGGTTCTTTTCTTCTTCTCTTCTTCTTGTCCGGCCGCCAGAGAGAGTTATATTGTCTTTGTTCTAGAGGGTAGTCCGTTTCTAGTGCAAAGTCAGGGCTAAGCCGTTAACCATTGAATCCTCGAGGAAAGACGCCACGCTTGCCTTTACTTTTCATTGGAAGGGGCTTAAATCTTTCCTTAAGGACTGCCTAATCCGCCTTGGCTATTCTTCGCCATCGCTGTCCTTGTCTCTTCATTGCTACTGCTGTCTACTGTTCCTTCTATTCTACTTTAGTTGCTGTGTTCATACAACTATTCTAACAGTTGATACAGAAGAATCAACTTTGAGGTCAAAGTTTGCATCAGATAGCAACTTTAGGTTTCCGTTGAATATAATATTTACTGGAACTGAATTTGTTATATTGAGTTTGAGGGAGATGAGGTTCAGAGCAGAAACCACAATTGAGGAAGGAAAGTTACCCTTCAGATTCAAATTCTTAAGTTGAGAAGCTGATATTGTTAAAATACCAGACGTAATGTTACAGTTTTCTAGAACAAGTGTCTCCAAGGATGGACTGGCTGAAAAGAGGGCCTCATCAAGTTGGCCATCCTTCAAAGAAACTGAAATTAGATGCACAACTTTAAGAGAAGGTAACCAGATCCTAAGTGGCAAGCTTAGGCTGTTGTTAAACAGTTTGAACTCTCTCAACGACTCACAAGTGAATAAATGAGGAGTTAATTGGATATTTCTCCCGCAACCATTTTCAATATCAAGAACTTGAACATTATGTCTTACTGCATATGTTATCCACTCTTTGATCCTACTTAAATCTTCATAATCAAACGAGCCTACTATGGAAAGAGAAACATTTTGCATATCTGAACCGTCTCGTAGAAATAGTACAGAATTGACAAACTTAATGAATGTTTTCGTGGATCGGAAGAGTCTTGAATTGAAATGAAAGGAGGGGACAGAAGACCAGATGTTTATCCACCCTTTAGATAGAACGCATGTTCGAACCACTTCTTTGGTTGGAAGAAACGATAGGATGTGAAAGATTATAGGCATGGGTAATGCAGAGATCCTATTCATTTCTAGGCTCGAATTCTCTCCAAAGGTTGAACCAGTCTGCTCAACAATACTACCCGTCTGCCCAAGTGAAGGTGCAGTGAACTGGAACAACCCAGCTGATTGTGTGTTAGAATTCATGCCACCGAATGGGGATGGAGCCAAACCCGAATTAAATAGCAAAGGTGACGGATTACTTCCCAATGCGGGGGTGGATGTAGAATAAAAAATAGATGGTGTGGATTGTGTAGGAGGCTGACTAAAAGCAGGAAGCTGAACAGCAGGATTGGAGCCACCTATAAATGAATTTGAACAAGTAAAAACACTTGAGAATAGTACTTGTGTGAATCCTTCAATAATTACTAGCAGACAAAATTTGAGTGAAACTGATGCTGGCAATGGCGTGTGCACTAACCAAAGTCACTAAATTTATTGGAAAATTTAAGCTGAAAAATTCAAGTATTGCAGGGGAAAGGGACTCACCAAACAGAGAACTCTGAGCTCCAAAGTGAGATGAAGTCGTTCCTAAAGGACTGCTACTTTGGCGAAAGGCAGGAATGAAAGTAAAACCAGAGGATGGAGAACTTGAAGCTCCAAAGTGAGATGAAGTCGTTCCTAAAGGACTGCTACTTTGGCGAAAGACAGGAGTGAAAGTAAAACCAGAGGATGGAGAACTTGAAGCTCCAAATGCAGTATTTGTAGAACCGAATGGACTAGAAGAAGATCCAAATCCAGTACAGGTAGCACCTGTTGAAGATCCGAATTCGCCAAGGACAGAGCTTGTTGAAGATCCGAATCCAGGGACAAAGGCTCCAGAGGTAAAACTATTTTGGAAATTTGTCATTGAAACTATATTTTTTTTATTCCTCTATATTTCTCAAATGAAAGTGGGAACGCAGTAATTCCAAGTAAGTTACCGTAGACGTCCATAGGCGGTGTAGGAGAATTAGACCTGTGAAACCATTTTGTGCATGAAATTATTACCTTAGCAATAATTATTAAATCATGAAATTTTGTGCATGAAATTATTACCTTAGCAATAATTTAAAAAAACAAATTCTCTGATCAATTAACACAGAGTTACATTCTTTAAAACCAACACTAAAGAGCCCTTGTCCTCATGATTTAACAAATACAGTAAAACCTTAGGTAATAAACTCACCAAACCAAAATCAAAAGTCGTGGATCTTTCATGCAAGATGACTTAAAAACAGAATTGCTTACAATAGAGATTACCACTTTTTAAAAACATTAAACATGAAAGGTTTGAATAAAACTTACAGGGATTACCACATCTTTCGCAAGTTTACAACCAGAGCTCAAATTGACCATTGCATCCTAAAACTAGGGGCTAGGTGACTCACTGACTTAGGGATGAAGCTAAGGGAGAAGGGGAGATGAATAAAGAAGAAATTGGAGAAAGAATAAAGCTAATGTGGAGCTCATATTATTGGCACTTTTTTCAAAAGAGACTGAAAAAAAGTGGGTTTTGTAAAGTAATATGGTGGGTTTGCACATAAAATTCCTAAACCAACCCTTAGACCTTGTACACATTTTGCATTCGAACCTAAGAACGACACCATGCATCTTCCACAATAACTAACGTTATTAGTAGCTGTTTAGTTCTACCTTACAAATATGATAAGAGAAGATAAGGGGTTAGGACATGGGAAAGACCGAGTTCGTTGTTGAGTGAACTGCCTGCATATCTATCTCTCACTTCTGAGGAGAGAGTAGAATTAGGTCTGGCGTAGCTCATGCAAGGGGTATTTATAGCTTGTGAACGTGGAGATCTATCCAACACGTGTACTAATAAAAACAAATGTATGGTTGAGATTGAGGAGTGTTGGAATGGTGTTGGAATGGTGTTGGTATGAATTCTGTAATGATGGGGAGTTGTTACAGTGGTTCATGATTTGCGGTAATAGAATGTGTAAGTATGACTTTGGCAATGATTGCTTCTAGAAGATAGGCTGTGTCACGAGATAGAATGATCTTTGTGAAGATGTGCGAGTTGATCTGTTCTAGAGCGATCTTGTAGCTCGGATGTGTGAGCTAATGATGTAAGTCGCTCTGAAGGCAGTTCGGGAAACGAGGTCATAGGTCGGTGTGGTATTTCCACTATGCTGAACACGTGTATGATACTCCTGAATTAGAATATCACTCCCTCACAGTAGCTCCATTCCATATTGCACAGAAAAAATCATTACAACTGTAGATTGAGTCTCAAATTACAGCAGATGCATGGGGATATTTTGGTGTCTGTTACAGTTAAACGCAATAAAATCTGTTGAAGGTCGTGTACTAATTGCTCAAACGGATGAAGTTGCAATAGTCTGTAACTCTGTATACGTACGGAATGCCTCGCATCTCACCTTGTAAAATGCAAGGTCATAATCAACGTGGAAGCAAATCAAATATTTTCTTTGTGCTATCACATAGTCAAGAATTTCAACGTTGTTTTCACACAACTGAGAGATGACTTTTGTATTTTATTTTATCTTGTTTACTTATATACTTGAACCATCTTGTAGAAGCAACAGATTACATAGTAAAGACAACACAAATTGGCAAGAGAAGAATACTTTTACAGTCCTATATGGCATTTAACGAGCACGTTTACATGGATATATATATTTTTTCTACTACATACAAAGCACAAATGGCCAAGAGAAATAAACTAGTGTCTAGTACTTAATCACTGTTTTAAAGAAAGCCATTGCAGAGTCTGCAGTATACATCTGTTTGAGGGAAACCCGCGTAAGTAAATGATAACTACTTGAAAGGCTTGAGATGAAATATATAAACATATTTTTCATATCATCATAAAATGCATGAGTTTCTTGAAAATCAGTTTACACGTACACAATAGACTATGTAATACTGACCGGACTCCTGAATCTTCAAAAACGCAAAATCATTAGGTTACCAACAACTACATGATTAACAGGAAACAACTAACACAGACTCCGAATATCAACCATAAAAACTTATCTCGACTCCCATCCAAATAACTACTTAAATAAGTTAATATTACCTGTTCTCACAATATTAACTGACATGAGAAAGCAGTAGTGTCAAGACTCGAGCTCAACCATTACAATGTACACAAATATTTCAGACCAGTAAGCGCATATTACTAATATGAAATAGTTACAATAGCCATGAATTCAGAACAAGTTTAAGAAAATGACAATAAAGTGAATAAACACACAACTCTAATACTGATATGACACCAAACACAAACAGTTCTACTTAAATCCTTGAAATTGCATACACAGTTCACCGTTTGATTCACCTGACTATCAAATCTAGACTAACTTAGAAAACAAGAAAAGTGTAGAGTTAAAGAAGGCCAAGATCATCAGATGCGCCAATACATTATTCCTGCAGTCAATGACGCTCGTGGTTGTGTCAATAATTTTCTACCAACTTTCACCAATTCTTGCTCATCTATTGAACTGCATTCGCCAGACTTGCAAAGGAAGATAATCATTTTCTCCAAAACTATTGCGTTCTCCAGAAATAAGTTGACCAGTTCCATTTCATTCTCAGATCCTCGGAAGCCCTCGATTTCAACTAACTTAAGGTGGGAAAGCTTGTACTTCACTTCATATTGCTCAACTTGGGCGATGTTCTTCAAACCATCAAACTTCCCCTTGACAATGACCATTAAAGAGAAAATTAAAACATCAAAAAATCAAGTTTAACGGGTATTTCATATTAAGTGCTTACCGCATCGTTCACTAAGAAGACAGATTCAATTTCAGTAGAGTGCATGAGTATATGGTTGATCAATAAGACTTCATCCATGCTGAACAGAGTTCCAATCTTCAGCCACTTAAGATTAGAAAATGGTGTCTCACTGCACTTTCGTGTAGCTAAATCCTTTTGCAGTTCCACAGCTATCGACTAAGACACAATGAAACAAACTTCTAAGAGTTTACAAAGCCTAATACAACCATTTTTTAATTTGTCGAAAGTTAACAAAGAAAAGCGGGTAGGACCATTTACCTGAACGAACAGTGCAGACAGTGTCAGATATCGCACATTCTTGACTATGCTAATTAGTTGAGTAGTTGATACAGAAGAATCAACTTTGAGGTCAATGTTTGCATCAGATAGCAACTTTAAGTTTCCCTTGAATATAATATTTACTGGAACTGAATTTGTTATATTGAGTTTGAGGGAGATGAGGTTCAGAGCAGAAACCACAATTGAGGAAGGAAAGTTACCCTTCAGATTCAAATTCTTAAGTTGAGAAGCTGATATTGTTAAAATACCAGACTTAATGTTGCAGTTTACTAGAATAAGTGTCTCCAAGGAAGGACTGGCTGAAAAGAAGGCCTGATCAAGTTTGCCATACTTCAAAGAAACTGAAATCAGTTGCATAACTTTAAGAGAAGGTAACCAGATCCTAAGTGGCAAGCTTAGGCTGTTGTTAAACAGTTTGAACTCTCTCAACGACTCACAAGTGAATAAATGAGGAGTTAATTGGATATTTCTCTCGCAACCATTTTCAAAATCAAGAACTTGAACATTATGTCTTACTGCATATGTTATCCACTTTTTGATCCTCCTTACATGTACATCATCAAACGGGCCTACTGGGGAAAGAGAAACATTTTGCATATCTGAACCATCTCGTAAAAATAGTAAAGAATCGACAAACTTAATGAATGTTTTCGAGGATCGGAAGAGTCTTGAATTGAAATGAAAGGAGGGGACAGAAGACCATATGTTTATCCACCCTTTAGTTAGAACACATGTTCGAACCACTTCTTTGGCTGGAAGAAACGATAGGATGTGATAGATTATAGGCATGGGTAATGCAGAGATCCTATTCATTTCTAGGCTCAAATTCTTCGTACTGGATTGTTTTTGATCTTTGTCATTGAAACTATTTTTCTCAAATGAAATCGGGAACGCAGTATTTCCAAGTAATAAGTTAATTACCCTAGGCCGTGTAGGAGAATGAGACCTGTGAACACATTTCAAGCATGAAATCACTACCTTTGCAATAAATTAAAGAACAAATTTCACCAGGTAATAAACTTACCGAACCAAAATCAAAAGTCGTGAATCTTGTGGTTCTTAACATGCCCAAGATGACTTCAAAAACAGAACTACTTATAAAAGTTCAATCTTTACAAAATAGAGATAGCCAGTTCGTTTTAAAAGAATTAAACATGAAATGTTGGAATCAAACTTACAATGATATAATGATCACTTTGGAAGAAGAATTTCTAGCAAACAACTCAGTTCTTTGTTTCTTAGTTTTCTTCTTAATCTAAAAACAGATACATAAATAGCTTATATAGTCTTTAAAGAAAACTCTAGATACTAGAAACCTCATTAACTGTATCACAAATTTTAATTAGACTTTTCATTATCCTAGACACAATTAAACTTTCACTATGACTCTTTGACTTCTAGAAATTTGGTTTAGTTTTCCAACAATCACCACATCTTTCGGTTGGTACTTGTGTTGTTCAGTTATAAATGGTTCGGAAGAGAAGAACTATTGAACGCCAAAGAATTTGAACCTTTACAACTGCTCTTGTACGAGCTTTATATTATTTGTTTGCACGTAAAATTCCTAAACCAATCCTTAGATCTTGTACAGAAGGAGAGCATTTTGCGCTCCCTTTCATTTTGCACAGACAAAATCATTACAACTGTAAATTGAGTCTTAAATTGCAGCGGATGGGATGTTGTCTCTGAGCATTTCTGATGTGGGTCATATCAGAACCCCTGTTACTTGTTTCGAGAGTTAATTCTTCACTTAAAAGCAAACCATGTAACTCATCTAACTGAACTGGATCATTCTAAGACCTTGTTCTGATAGATGTGGCAAAGGGTTTATACTCGTCAGTTAATCCACTTAAGACATGAAAGATAACATCATCATCAACTAAGTGAATCCCAGCAGCAGCAAGACTATCAGTGAATTGTTGTGAATATATAAGTGCGGAAACAACGTTACCCACAACAAACGGATCAATCCTATACAAAGATCGATCATTCACACTAGACAAGACTTCAACACCCTCCAGGCAATATCCCAACACTTCTCAATATCAAATAACAAGCATATAAAGTAAAACAATTAATGTAAAGGAAGAACAAACCACAAGACGAGATATATCGTGGTTCGGCAATTTGCCTACTTCCACACTTGAAGTTACAAGCTTTACTAGATGTCCTGAGTAACAGATTACAAGTCTCTCAATTCACTCACAAAGAATGAACTCTCAACTCACAAAGAATTGCTCTCTTATAATCTCTCTCTTTCTTGGTTTTGGAAAAGTTAGGTTTTCCAAAAAACTGATTTTGTTTTTATACCAAAACCAAAATCGCGTTCTTGTAAGAAAAGCCCACAAACAAAAGGCACGGCGAAGCCTGGTGGCGCTGGTCGCCAAATTCATCGGACCATGGCGAGCGAGTCGCTTCACTCTGGCCTTGCCGCGCTCTGAACGTAAAAAACAAAAAAAAAACTCTGTTTTTCTCTACATTCTCCACCTCGGTGAGGTTTTAACACATAAAACCAAGCCGAACACATCTAACAAAATCACATCCAAGAGGGAACACCTCCGCCAAAGGAAGACTTCGCGATCAAACCGCCCGAAGGGCTATGCCCAGACAGGGCTCTTTCAAACATGTAGGATTTGGAGCAAGTCCAAACAGTGTTGGAACTTAACTCCGGTGACAACTTTCGTCAGCATATCAGCAGGATTGCCATGGGTGTCTACTTTCTCAAGTGCAACATCACCATCCTCAACGACATTCCGTATAAAGTGATAACGGACATCAATATGCTTGGTCCGACCATGATGAACTTGGTTCTTCGCCAAATGAATAGCACTCTGACTATCACAATACACAGCAACACTATTCTGCTCAATACTCAAATCACCTAGAAGACCTCGAAGCCATAGTGCCTCTTTCACTGCCTCTGCCACTGCCATATACTCTGCCTCAGTAGTAGATAGAGCAACTGTAGCCTGTAGCATAGACCTCCAACTAACCGGTGCACCATGCATCATAAACACATAACCAGTAGTCGATCTTCGTCTATCTAGATCACCTGCATAATCAGAATCCACAAACCCACTGACATAACAAGTGCCTCCACCATAAGCTAATCCCACATCCAAGGTACCCTTCAAGTACCTTAGTACCCATTCCTTTGCCTCCCAATCTTTTCGTGTTTTGCCATATACACACTTACAACACTAACTCGCTTTGTGAAATGTCCGGTAATGCACACCATAGCATACATCAAACTACCCACGGCACTTGCATAAGGAACATTAGCCATATGCTTTTGTTCCTCCACCAAACTAGGAGAGAACTTAGCTGAAAGCCTAAAATGCCCAGCTAAAAGTGTAGAAACCGACTTTGCATTCTCCATACCAAATCGTGAAATTACTTTCTGAAAGTATTTCTTCTGAGATACAACTATCCGTCGCTTCTTCCTATCTCTGTCAATCTCCATGCCCAGTATCTTCTTGGCTCCACCTAAGTCTTTCATCTCAAACTCAGAGCTAAGTTGAGATTTCAACTTGTCTATCTCCACCATGCTTTTGGAAGCAATAAGCATGTCATCCACATAAAGCAGGAGATAGATGAAGTCATTACCACGAAGCCTTCTAAAGTAGACACAACAGTCATACTTACTTCGAGTGTACTCATGTTGCATCATGAATGTGTCAAAGCTTGTACCATTGCAGGCGATTGGTTTTAACCCATACGATGACCGATTCAATTTGCATACATGATCTTCTTTCTCAGCAACGACAAACCCTTCAGGTTGTCTCATATAGATCTCTTCTTCCAAGTCCCCATGCAAGAAAGCATTTTTCACATCAAGTTGCTCTAACTCCAAGTTGAAGTGAGCAACTAAACTTCAACAACACACGAATGGGCGTATGTTTGACCAGCGGGAAAATACCACATTGTAGTCGGCGCCTTCCTTACGTGAAAAACCCTTTGCTACCACTCTTTGCCTTGTACCCGATCTTCGGACTCGGGGAAGGACCTCTTTCTTTTCGAACACCCATTTGTTTGCCGATAGTCCTTTTGCCGCTTTGGCAATAAAACTAGGTCCCATGTGTGATTTTTTATCAAGAGATTCCATCTCGCTTTGCATAGATACCAACCAATCTACGTAATGAGCATCTCGAGCGGCTTCCTTGAAGCTATCTGGCTCATCATCTCCGATATTCAGTGCATATGCCACTAAATCCACCTGACCATAGTGTTTCACCGGCTTCTAATGCCCATACTTGTGCACTTCTTTAACTTGTCTCTGTGGCCTAGAGTCAGCCACTACAAGTTGCGGATGCTCATGCTCTTCTTCCTGTTGCTGTGTGGTTCCATGATTTGGTACCTCATCATGATCTAACCAGTCATCTGCTGCATCAGACAACTCAATGCAAGCTCAGTAGCTTGAACTTCTATAGACTCACCATTCTGCCCAGCTACTTCCGGCTTACTGAAAGATAACACGGAAGTCTCAACACGGAAGTCTCATCAAAGGTAACATCTCTGCTGACCAGGAACTTGTGGTCTTCTAGACACCACAATCTGTATCCCTTTACCCCATTTGCAAAGCCTAAGAATATGGCCTTCTTAGCTCTAGGATCTAGCTTGTTGTCCCTCACATGGTAGTAAGCTGTCGATCCAAACACTCGCAAAATACTATAAAATCAGCTGGGTTACCTGACCACACCTCATAAGGTGTCCTGCAATCTATGGCTGGTACTGGTGACCTATTGTACAGTAACATGCCATGGACACTTGCATCACCAATAATACTTTTGCCTAGGTGACATTAGACAATAAACATCTTGCTCTTTCAAGCAAAGTTCTATTCATCCTTTCTGCCATTCCATTATGCTGTGGCGTGCCCCTGACTGTCTAGTGTCTAGCAATTCCCTGTTGCGCACAGAACTCTTGGAAAGGTCCATAGGTATACTCAGTACCATTGTCAGACCGTAATGTCTTTACCTTCCTATCCGTATGCGATTCTCAACCCTTGCCTTCCACTTCTTAAATGTCTCAAACACTTTATCTTTCGATTTCATCATATACACCCACACATAATGAGTATGATCATCAATGAATGAGACATAATAGCGGTTACCTCTCTTAGAAGCCACCACGAGGGTCCCCAAACATCCGTATGCACATAATCAAGGATGCCTCGTTGTGGTGTGCTTGCTTGACTTGAACTTGACTCTGCTTGATCGCTTCCCATAGGCCGCAATGCTCACGGAAACCCCATACTTGGCTTCAAGTTCTTCAAGAACCCTCGCCAGCACAACTCGGACAAACCCTTTTCACTCATATGCCCTAAACGATATGCCATATCTTAGTGCACTTTCGAATCATTACTACATGCACCCACTTGCTACATCGCGATATCACCGTACTACCTATCGAGTATACAAGGTTCCATATTTTTGACCCTTCATCACAACTAAAGAGCCATTAACAATATTTAGGACTCCACCTTCACCCACAAACTTGTGGCCTTTGGAATCCAAGGTACCAAGAGAAATAAGACTTTTCTTTAGCTCAGGAACATGTCTCACATCGGTTAAAGTCCTCACTACACCATCATACATCTTGACCCGTATAGTTCCAATTCCTACCGTCTTACAAGCAACGTCATTACCCATTAAAACGGAACCACCATCAATGCCTTCATAAGAAGTAAACCACTTTCTATTCGGGCACATATGATATGAACATCCGGAATCAAGAATCCACTTTTCGGTCATATAGTCTTGTGTGGACACACAGAGACTGAACTCATCCTCTTCAGAGCCTGAAGCATAATTTGCCTCAATTTTTGCCTTACCTTTCTTCTGACCATCTCTCTTGTTCTCTTTCTTCGGGTGAGGACAATTACTTGCATAATGTCCCTTTTCATTGCAATTGTAGCACTGTACATGTTTTAAAGGCTTCTTTGACTTGGACCTAGAATTCTCATTACTTGAATAATTCTGTTCATAAGAATTTCCTCTTGCCACTAGCCCCTGACTTGCATCAATGCTATTCTCTACACGTGTCTTCTTCATCAACTCATAAGAAAGAAGTGCACTTTGAACTTCGTCAAGATCGATGACTTCTCTGTTCATGAATGTAGTCATTATATGCTCATAGCTTTCTGGCAAGGAGAATATTAAACATGCCGCTTGATCCTCATCATCCATCTTCATACCAACATTCAAATAATCCGCTAGACGTCGACGGAACTCACTAACGTGCTCTTGCATCGTTGAACCATCGACCATCATGTACCGATAAAGACGCTTCTTAAGGTACATTTTGTTAAATCATGCTCTTGGTCATATACATAGACTCTAGTTTGAGCCAAATACCGGCGGTATTTTTCTCCCATCACACTATACATAACCTCATTAGCAAGACATAACCGGATAGATGAACAAGCTTGAAGATCGAACTCTTCCCAATCATCATTACTCATACTCGCAGCCTTAGATTTAATCCCCTTTAAAGCCTTGTGCAAACCTTGTTTGATGAGGATGTCCTTTACTTGGACTTGCCAAATCCCAAAGTTATTCTTCCCATTAAACTTCTCTACTTCAAACCTTGTGTTTGACATCTTGGGAGCCATCTTTCAAGTTACACACAATAACTCAAAAAGAAACAGTTTCACCTCGGAATTTAGTCGAACACCCTGTCTACACAAATTTTGAGCACTAAACTCAAAAATCCTGGAGTCGATACCTACGCTTTGATACCAATTGTTGTGAATATATAAGTCGCGGAAACAACGTTACCCACAACAAACGGATCAATCCTATACAAAGATCGATCATTCACACTAGACAAGACTTCAACACCCTCCGTGCAATATCCCAACACTTCTCGATATCAAATAACAAGTATATAAAGTAAAACAATTAATGTAAAGGAAGAACAAACCACAAGACGAGATATATATCGTGGTTCGGCAATTTGCCTACTTCCACATTTCGAGTTCCAAGATTTACTAGATGTCCCGAAAATGAGATTACAAGTCTCTCAATTCACTCACAAAGAATGAACTCTCAACTCACAAAGAATTGCTCTCTTATAATCTCTCTCTTTCTTGGTTTTGGAAAAGTTAGGTTTTCCAAAAAACTGATTTTGTTTTTATGCCAAAAAACCAAAACTGCAGTTACTGTAGCAAAGCCCACAAACAAAAGGCCCGGCGGGCGAATTGCGGGTTGCGCAATTCATGGACCATGGCGAGTCAGTCCCCCACTCTGGCGCACTCTGAACGTAAAAAACAGGAAAAAAACTTTGTTTTTCTCTACAGTGAGTATTTTGATCTGTTGAAGATACTCACTCATTAGTGTTGATCCTTTCTTTATGTTTTGCAGTTTTGTTTTCAGTTGACTAACATGAGCCCTTGATATAGTAGACAATCTCTTCTCTAAAGTTAACCACAAAGACCTTGAGGTGGATAAACCAACAACATATGGGAGTAAGTCTTCTGACAATGTGGCATTAAGCCAAATCATGAGCATCTGATCTCTTTTCACCCAGGCAATATAGGCTGGGTTTACAACATTTGTAAAGCTACCATTTCCATTATTATGAGTAAAAAATTTAGAGGGACAAGAATCTGTACCATCAATAAGACCATGAAGATCATATGTATTGAAAATTGGTAAAAAAAGAGACCTCCATTGAAGATAATTTTCCTTCTTGAGCTTGATTGGCACCATATTTGAAATATTTTGAAAAGAGTATGAGGCTGATTGTTGTGGTGGTGCAACCATAGGAATATTCATATTCATCATGTTAACTGGACTTGCAGCTTGATTACTGAAAGAATTAGCTTGACCATTTGCTCCAAGAACAGCATTAGAACCAAGAACACCATGTGAACCAACGCCATATGAACCAAGAACACCATTAGAACCAAGAATATTTGGATTCTGAGTATTATAACCATAATTCTGATTAAAGAAACCATTAATTTGTTGATTTTGATTGTTAAAACCACCAAATTTTTTAAAGGAAGATGGATTTTGACTCTGGAGATAACGAATTTGAGAGTTTGAACTCAGATTTGGATTTGAAGCTAAAGCTGAGAATTGAGCATCAGCGATTGTGCTTGAGACTGGAATTTGAGCATCAGTAACAGCATTGATTGTAGTTTCAGCTGGAATAGAAACATCAGCAATTTGATTTGTGGTGTTTTGTTGATTTCGATCGATGATCGATGAAGAAGGAACGTTGACTTGATTTGTTCGTGCCATTTGAACCCTAGAGATTGATTTTGATAATGAGGACTCACCTCAAAATTTGATCGTCACCTATTGAAGGTGTTTGGCTCCGATACCAAGATAATTTTACAGAATGAAAAACTGAATCTGTTGTTGATTGAATGAACTGTTACATTGCTAGAGTATTTTATAGTATGGCGGTTACGATACACGTCACTGTAACTGATTAACTAAAGTAAAACAGAATTGTTAACTAATTATAACTAATCATTGTCTAAAGCTTGACTGTTGACTTGATTAAAATCTGTTGTCTCAATTATATTTTGGGACCAACATAAAGAAGAATTCTGTTGAAGGTCGTCTACAACTTGTCCAAAGGGATTAAGTTGGCGATAAACTCAAACTATTTTATCTGTGCCATTTCTTACTCAGGAATTTCACACATTTGAGAGATGATGGTTCTTTTTTGTATTTTATTTTATCTTATTTACTTGTAAACTCGAACCATCTTGTACAAGCAATACAGACTTACAGAGTGCAGATTGCATAATGTTCACCACACCACCCCTCCCCAACAAAAACAAAAAGTCTGTGGCAGATCAAGATCAATGTCTATGTATAAATGCCTACGAGATATGACTATATAACACAGATTGGCATTTGGAAGGAGAAGAATACTTATACAGTCATATATAACATTTAACGACCACATTTACATGGATATATTTTCTCTACTACAAAGCACGAATGGCCAAGAGAAAAGTAGTGTCTAAGTACTTAATCACCGTCTTAAAGAACCATTGCAGAGCCTGCAGTATACATCTGTTTGAGGGAAACCCACGTAAGTAAGCGATAACTACTTGAAAGGCTTGAGATGAAACATCTAATCATATTTTTCATAAATCATAAAATGCATGAGTTTCTTGGAAATCAGTTTACACCCCATATAGTAATACTGACCGGACTCCTGAGTCTTCAAAAGCGCAAAATCATTAGGTTACCAACAACTACTTGATTCACAGGAAACAACTAACACAAACTCCGAATATCAACCATAAAAACTTATCTCGCCTCCCATCCAAATAACCACTTAATATAACCTGTTCTCACAATTTTAACTGACATGAGAAAACAAAAGTGTCAAGACTCGAGGTCAACCATTACAGGTCAGGTAGAAAAATTATTCCAAGACTCGGAGAGGCTCGTGGATGTTTCAAAAGTTTTCGGCCGATTTTCAACATTTCTTGCTTATCTGCAGAACTCCATTCAGTAGGATCTGAAACCATGATGATCATTCTCTCCAAAAAAATAGCGTTCTCCAGAAAAAATTTAACCATTTTCACTTCATTCTCAAATCCACAAAACCCTTGGATTTCAATTAACTTGAGGTGTGACAGTTTGCACTCAGACCACATCTCCTCCAACAGAAAGTGCCCAACACCACTATCGTCATCTTCACCTTCACCTTCACCATCATCAACATCTTCACCTTCAATTTCAACATCTACATCTACATCTTCACCTTCACCATCATCAACATCTTCACCTTCACCATCACCATCATCTACATCTTCCTCATCTTCGTCTCCGTCTTCGTCTTCGTCGTCATCGTAATCGTCATAGTCATCGTCAACGTCTTCATCTTCAGCACCTTCATCTTCATCTTCATCATCATCATCAATATGATCCCCCTTGACAATGACCATTAAAATGAAAATAAAAAAACTTAGAAACATAGAGGAACGACAACTTTATTTACTAATTCTTGAGTTGAGTACTACCATATCGTTTACTAAAAAGACAGATTCAATTTCAGGAGAATGCCTGATTATAACACCCCGTATTTTATTTTGTTTATTTTTCCTAATCTTATATATAAAGCGGATACCAGATTTCCCAATTACTTCCCGTATTCCCGTTTTTAACACAAAGTTTTTCATGAAAAGGATACCGGAAAGTTAGATAGCCACTTTTTTTTTGTTCTTCCTTGAAAGGGTAAATTGGTCAACATGCTTAGCCTTTAAACCCTTTAAATAACAACCGCGAAAAAACCGACAGTTACATTCTCTTTTCTTTCCTTCCTCTCATCGCGACCCAACTCTCCTCTCTTCATCATTCCAAACTCTCAACTGTTCTCCTTTCAATTATACCCAACTCTCCTCTCTTCATCATTCCAAACTCTCTCCCCGACGCTTTTCATTGTTGTTTTGCTTTTTATTTTTTTTTGTTTTTTATTTTATTTTTATATAAAGCGGATACCAGATTTCCCAATTACTTCCCGTATTCCCGTTTTTAACACAAAGTTTTTCATGAAAAGGGTACCGGAAAGTTAGACAGCCACTATTTTTTTGTTCTTCCTTGAAAGGGTAAATTGGTCAACATGCTTAGCCTTTAAACCCTTTAAATAACAACCGCGAAAAAACCGACAGTTACATTCTCTTTTCTTTCCTTCCTCTCATCGCGACCCAACTCTCCTCTCTTCATCATTCCAAACTCTCAACTGTTCTCCTTTCAATTATACCCAACTCTCCTCTCTTCATCATTCCAAACTCTCTCCCCGACGCTTTTCATTGTTGTTTTGCTTTTTATTTTTTTTTGTTTTTTATTTTATTTTTAAAATCTCTCTTCTACATAGTTCCGATGCTAGAGGTATTTTGTTATTACTCTCCTTTCAATTACTACTCTCTACAAGCTTTTCCTTTGACATTTTCATTTTTGATTTTTTTACAGGCCCAAAGTGTTTCCCATCGGCGGCGCCGAACCAGACATCGAAGAAGAAATCCTGAAAATGAACAACAAAGACAGAGGCGTTCTATTGCTCATAGAAATCGCTACCAGAGGCGTATTAATCAACAACACTTATCTTCTAACGTTAATGAAGGTTGCCCATTTCCTTATTCCTTATTCCGTCTTAAAACTTTATTTTTTGACTCTGTATAACTTATTCTTTTTTTTAACGCTTTATTTCAGATTCCCATCAACAAAACTGTTCTCATACGACCACCGCGCTGCGACTAACAACCTCATTGCAAATTGCAAGAAACATAAACACGAATTTAGGTGACATTTATTGTTGTTCCTGTTTGATGCTTTTAGTTCTTCTACGTCGTTTATGAAACTCAGACGCATTTTTTTTTACCTTCTGTGCTTATCTTTTTACTCAATCAACACTTTTCAGGGAGTAACAGAACAAGCTCGCATGTAATGCCAATACCTCTACCATCTTCGAGACCGTCTAGGATCAGTCATGGGTTTTACAGGTGTGCAAGAGGTTTTGTTTTTGATCCAACCTTTGATCCTTACATGTTGCCCGAACCTACACTTTGTCAATACTGTGGAGCCAAACAATTCATTCACGAGACATCTGAGATATGTTGTGGAAAAGGTAGAATAAATCTTCCTAGGCCATCGGCGCCAGCCGAATTAGTTCAACTATTTCGTGATGGTGGTGACCTTGGTAAACATTTTAGAGAAAGCATCCGCTCCTACAATCATATATTTGCGTTTACTTCAATGGGTGTTGATTTTGATAAAGATCTTGCAAATGGTAAAGATGGCGTCTTCTCATTTCGTGCAAGAGCTTCTATTTATCATAGGATTGGAAGTTTGTTGCCGGGACCTAATAGGAAACCTAGATATTTACAGATGTACATCTATGACACTGACCATGAGATTGAGAATCGGAATTCTGAAAACCTTAAATTACGGGCGGATGTTATATCTACGTTGAAAAATATCCTAGATAATTGCAATAATCCCTTTGTCGGCGTTTTTAGACAACTTGGACAGAGAAATGATTTACAGAGTTGTCGGCTCATTATCAAAGAATTGAGAACAGACCGCCGGGAGCATGCTCTACCCACAAACATCACAAGTTGCTGCAGTATTGATAGGAGATACTTGATCCGTAGAGAATGGAAGCGAGAGATATTATTGTACAAACACAATCGGGCTTACCTTCGCCAATTCGACACTGCTGGATATTATGACCCGTTACAATATCCTCTTATGCTTCCTTTTGGTGAATATGGTTGGGACTTGGGTGTACATCGCAGTGGTACAAGAAGAATAAGTTGCCCCACCTACTATGCTTATATTTTGCAGGTATGCACAAAATTCATTCAACAGTATTTATATTGATTATAAAAGTTTTTCCTTTTATTACAAATTGTTGCATTTGGTAACTACTACCGCTACTATTTTGTTAATTGTTAAATGAGGAAGCTACCAAAATTTATTCATGCTGAAGAAAAAGCTTTGGAGGTGATAATTTATCTCAGACAAGCTCATATATAGCTTCATTGAAATATCTTTTTCTTTTTTCTGTTTTTTAAAATCTCTACTTCTTCCTTTTGTATATAGCAATATTCTTTTCTGAACACTTCAATTAGATAGATGTGAACTATTATAGGCTATAGCATCAAACGATTTTGGGATCATCTTGCACTCTTTTATTAATTGATCAGTGCATCTTTTGGTTAGCTTTCATTAGCTTCTTTACTTTGTATGTCCCGGACTTGGAGATATTTCAAATTTTCATGCCTTGGCTAGATAATCAATTGCATTGGAAGTTTACCTGTTGTGGTTTGAGATAAGGTTTGAAATACTTACTAAACGATGCTTGAGGGAAGTCACCCTCTAAATGAAGTTGAGTGAGATGTCAACTAAGCATGTCCTCTGTAAGATGCTTGGCAGTCCATGCATCGATAAAATTAAGTTTCTGATACAGTTCATTGCATCTACTTATCTAACATGCTTCATCTGCCTACACAAACAACAAAAATGGAATTCAGTTTTCATTTCCCTTCAATGAAAACAGTTTCAGTGTTCAAGCTGTATTGCAAGTACTTCGGAGGAACCAACTGGAAAAATACTGACTGTAAGTACGCTGGGATTAGAAGCTGAGGCTTATATAAACCAAAGCTCTTACATCTGAAACAGACTTCAAATCCTGAAACCGTTTTGACAAACATAGATAAGATGGATGGCCAAAACACCGGATTAGATGGTATAGATTGCTCATATAAACAGACTTCAAAACTTCAAACAGTATTCACAGGAACAGATACCCTTGACATTATGGCAGTACTATTAAAAAGTTTTTATATTTTGTCGCCCACAGTACATGTATATATGTCCAACTATCAACTATATTAGGCTTTCCTACAGGATAACTAACTTCAACCTAAGCTGTTTTACTTTGTTCTTCATTTATGCTTGCACCTGGTGCATCGGTTTTACACACCATGCTCTACTTAATCTTCACCTAATATAAGATCAAAGAGGACTACAACAACAATCTAAGACCACTTCAGCAGGGTATCTTGCATGCCAAACCATCACTCATTGTAAAGACTTCACCAGTCACTGCAAGCTCTTTAACTTTAGGAATTAAGATTCCAAAAAAACGGATGGACTAGCTAATAGACTCTGACCCTATTAGTTACCAAGTGTTGTAATGACCCCTTCTGCAAGAAAAAAAATCACACCAGGAAAATCTTGACTGAGATGAAAGAAAACATTAAATAAAACTGCCCCTAGCAAAATATTACAAGGATTAGTTTTTAGCACAGTTGCCCAAAAAGAAAAAACGTAAAAGCTCATCAACCATGTACAACCTTCAGAATTCTTACCACAGGAAACCAGTCCTTGAGACCTTGACTGTTATCACTCTAACAAAACAATACACTTTATAATTTACTGGATATCACTCAAAGTTCATACCCACTCTCTGCTAAGTAAGTGATGTTAGTGAGAAATGTTTCTGTCTCAAATGGCGATCCCACTGTTGGAACATACCCCCACCAAAATTAGCTTCCCCAGATTTACATCTCATTCACAAAAGTATCTCCGCCATATCTATTGAAGCACAATACGAGCCCTGAAATTTTTGTCTTCTGCACTAGCTATTCACAGTTTCTTGACATCATGTGCGACACTCTTAGAACCATAAAAACTACAACGGTTATGGATCATCTGTTATTTTTTCTGCATGGAAATTTAAAAAGCAAATATCCTGAATAAACCATTTTCGAGCTACGAGAATTTTAACTGTTTTCAGATAGACAATGAGATTGAATAGAAGGTGAAAAATAACATTTATGAAACTTATGGAAATTGCATTATACAAGTTATGTTGATCTTATGAAATTCCTGGCAGTTATTGATAGTTGCACAAATTGCCAGATTCCGTGGTTCACTTTTATTCTCAGCTTAGCCCTGCAAAATACATTTTAGATGTCGTCCCAACCATTCTTTTGTCCACTACTGTTCAGGCTTGAATTATTTTAGGCATATGGGACTGCTGTGCCAGCATTATCGTCTCTCAATGAGCATCTGTAATTTTATGAGTGCTACCAAGTATTATGCTAATGCAAGTCTTCGTATCAAATGTTTCCAGTGTCTTAATACGACCATGCATTTAATAATATTTACTGAAATGTCATTCAACTATCTCATTTTAAAAAATATTTGCTCGCCAGTGTTTGGTAGCATAAACCTTAGATAATGTAAATGACTCTTTCTTTTTTATTTTATGGATTGACATGTCTTTTTGTTATTGGGCTGTATAATAACTATTTCATTGATAGTTCGTTAATATTCATTCTAGCAATTAATATCAGTGTGTATAAGTTTTATTTATTTATTTATGCCCTCAATTCTTTTAATAGTTTATATATGAATTCTAATTCCTCTTATTATATTAAACACGCTCTACAAACAGATTGTTAAACTACACATGACATTTCACGAAGACCTACTTATTTATTTTCAGAGTTGGGCACTGACACAGCCGTCGAGAATACTAGAGACAATACATTGTTGTTGTAAATCAAATGGGATTAATGCATGATAACTTGCTGTCATCAGAGTTTAGGACATATCAAACAATTACAACAAATTATATAATTTAAACTCATAGTTGTTTCAGAGAGTTAACAACGTCTTTGACAAAACCATATATCTAATGATCTAATCGCTCATGTTTCTACATCTTTCAGATTCGCCCCATGGAGGTCTCATTGTTCCTTTTGGGGTGTCGTCTTCTGCAACAATTTGTCGTTGATATGTGTGTCAAAATTGAAACAATGAAAATGAGGTATTATCGGGATAATCAAAAGAATATTAGAGCTGAACTGTACCAAGGCATTCAAGATGCATTAAATGCAGGGGAAACATCTGCAGGTGCATTATATTTGTCTTCCGATATTCATATTATTAACTAATAATTGCCATTCTCTTTTTTTACTTTTTATCTTTTGAAAACTAACTTATTTACACTTATGATAACTAGGCAACATTGGTAGAAGGATCATACTTCCACCGTCTCATACGGGTAGCCCTCGGGATATGCATCACCGATATCAGGATGCAATGGCGTTGGTAAGGAGGTATGGAAAACCAGATTTATTTATAACTGTCACATGTAACTCATCTTGGCATGCAATAACACGAGAATTAGACCTAGACCTACGTACACAAGATAGACCAGATGTGGCCACCAGAACATTCCATTCTATTTTAGGGGAACTTAAACATGATTTATTTAACAGACATATATTAGGTAGAGTGATTGCACAAGTTCATGTTATAGAATTTCAAAAAAGAGGCCTTCCACATGCTCATTTTCTCATCATCCTCCATGAAGATGATAAAATAAATAATCCTGAAGATATAGATAAGATTGTTTCTGCTGAAATTCCAGATCCTGATACGGATCCTGATTTGTATGCTGCTGTTACAAAACATATGATGCATAACGCATGTGGAACTATTAATAGGAATGCAGTTTGTATGAAAAATGGTAGATGTAAAAGTGCATTTCCTAAGTCATTTTCACACTCAACTTCACATGGTACTGATTCATATGCTACATATATGAGGCGTGATAATGGAAGGCATATAAGTGTTGGAAAATACACATTAGACAATCGTAATGTTGTTCCATACAATCCTTATATTCTCTTAAAATATAATTGTCATATCAATGTGGAGATTTGTTAAGTTCCAGCATAACTTCAGTAAAATATTTGTATAAATATGTTTATAAAGGACCTGATCGGGTGTCGTTTGGAGTTAGTAGTAAACCATCTGGTAGTGATTATGAGATAACACAATTTGTAAATGCAAGATGGATTTGCCCACCTGAAGCTTTTTGGCGATTATATAAGTTCCCTTTAAATGGCATGTTTCCTTCTGTTATAGCCTTGCAAATACATCTACCTAATAGACAACAAGTTACTTACTATAGTGGTGAACTTATAGAAGATATATTAGATGATGAACACCGGCTGAAAACCATGCTCACAGAATTTTTCGAAACAAATCTTATTAATGAGGAAGCACGCCAATATCTGTATTTTTGGAGTTTCCGAATACTTTTATTGGGATTCAACTCGTAGGGAATGGTTCCAGAGAAATCGCGAATCGCTTGAACTATCGGAAGAATTGCAACAGTTTCTCCTATGGAAGGAGAACGCTATTACTTGCCTTTTTATTGTTACATGTCGAGGTCCTACTTCTTTTAACGATTTTTACTTCGACAGCAATGGTGAGCATGTGGGCACTTTTAAGGAATCAGCTAGAAAAAGGGGTTTACTTGAAGATGATGACAAAGATCAAAAGTTGTTTAAGCGGGCTGCAAGTACACATATGCCTCTTTCTTTAAGACGATTGTTCGCTACCATCTTAATTTATTGTCAGCCAAGTGGAGTAAGACAACTTTGGAATGAATACTACCCATTTATGATCGAGGACTACGCTTCGACAAATGATAGAAATAGAAATACCCAACTATTTATTAATCGCCTTCCTCAAGGAACTTCATGATATTTTAGCCGAGAAACAAAAGAAAATTACCGATTATGATTTACCCGACATTATTGGGGGCATTGACGAGGATATTGATTTAACAAGGCTTATTGTTGAAGAGAGATCTTTGCAAATTCCAGAAGGGGACCTTATGGCGATTCAAAACTTGAATGTTGAACAAAAAATGGCTTTTGATGAAATACTTTCATTTGTTAAAGAAAAAAAACATTCTATTTTTTTCATTGATGGACCAGGAGGTACAGGGAAGACATTCTTATATAGAGCACTTCTTGCGTCTTTAAGGAATGATAATCATATTGCGATAGCGACAGCCACATCAGGGATAGCAGCCATTGCATTACCTGGGGGTAGAACTGCACATTCGAGGTTTGCCATTCCAATAAATATAGATTACCTGTCGACATGTAACATTGGTAAGCGCTCTGCACTTGCCAAGCTTTTGTGTTGTGCAGATATACTTATATGGGATGAGGCAACAATGGCTCATAAACACGCTTTTGAAGCTCTTGATAGAACCTTAAAAGATATCACCGACTCTGACCTCCCTTTTGGTGGAAAAATTTTTGTTCTTGGAGGTGATTTCCGTCAAACACTCCCTGTTGTTCCGCGTTCTACAAGGGCTCAAGAGATTGACGCATCTGTTGTTAGGTCATGGTTCTGGAACAAGGTAAAAATAATTTCTCTAACACAAAATATGCGTGCACGAACTGATCCATGGTTTGCTGATTTTCTATTACGTGTGGGAAATGGTGACGAGCCTTATATTGATGATGATAGAATGATTAGATTACCTGATGATATTGTATTGCCCTGGACAGGTGATTCGTCAATAAATGATCTAATAGATTTTGTTTATCCTTCACTGAGTCTTAATGGATGTAATAGTAATTACATTATTGATAGGGCTATTTTAATACCGAGGAATGATGTTGTCGATAAACTCAATAATCAGATTATAGACATGTTCCCAGGACAAGAAAAAACCTACTACTCATTTGATATTGTTCCACCTGATCTGAGGAACTTATATCAACAAGAATTTTTGAATTCTATTGCACCAGTGGCCTGCCCCACATCAATTAACTCCTCGAAAAAAGGGATGCCCAATCATGCTTCTTAGAAATATTAATCCGACTATAGGGTTCTGTAATGGAACTAGATTAATATGTATTCATTTCTATGATAATACTATATATGCTGAGATTGCCACTGGGCAGTTCAGAGGTAAAAAAGAGTTTATACCACGAATACCTCTCGAGCCAAATAAAAGCGAACACATGCCGTTTACTTTTATAAGGAAACAATTTCCAATTAAGCTTAGTTTCGCATTAACTATTAATAAATCACAAGGACAAACTATTCGTGATGTTGGTATATACCTTCCTGATCATGTTTTCACTCATGGCCAACTATACGTTGCATTGTCGAGGTGTGTCTCAAGAAATAACATCAAGATTTTAGTCAAAAATGGAACCTTAACTAAACGTAGCGGAACTTACACTAGAAATATTGTATATCGGGACGTGTTACTTTCAGATGATGATGATACTATGGATGCTTTACACTGACCTTCTTTTCGTGTCGTCATGCTATCATGCAATGAATCGTTATTCCTTTGTTTTTCACTCCCTGGTTTTCGTATGTACAATAAAATGTTATGATTATTTTTCTACTGCATTTAAAATAAACAGTATGGTTAGTTCGGGATACCCACCCACAGTTAATATTTGCAGTTAGGTATACGTCATCCCCACCACTCCCACACGCTTTACTTTTTAAAAAACTCTCCACAAAGATATAAACATATATGAAGTAGAGATATCATGTGAGGCAATTTTTTGGGCAATCCATTGGATTCACAATATTGTCTTCCTATCTGATTTTTCTATTAGACCCCCTAAAACCTATATATGTTTGTAACCACCCAACAATGCTCAAGTAGTCCCTAGGATTCTTAGTTAATACTCGTGATAGTGCAAATTGAACGTGCCTTAGAACGTGTCTTTGTGGTCTCCACCCCGACATAGCCTGCGTTTTAGCCTTACTTTGTGATTGTTTCCTTTTGTTGGTACATTACAAGAGTGCCTTTAGTTTTTTCACTGAAGTCCTTACTGTAAACAAAGCAAACGCTCAAACAATTAGAAAAACAACTATTAAAGGGAGGGTATCCACGACTAACCAAAAAAAAATTTAACTCCGCCAATGCATTATGCGTTTTGCATTGCTGGTCCCAAGCCCCGATAAAGGAGGAGGGAAAATAAATTTAAATTGTTGTTGTATGCTATTAGTTATCCTTAGTACTGATATCTTCATTTATGAATTTAAACATACAATGTCAGCCATTCTAACTTTTCTTAGGAAGTGCTGACTATCGAACTTTACTTGGGCAGTGCTGACTATCAAGCTTTTACTTCCTATCGTTTCGTCCTTTTCCAAATTCAGCTTCTACATGTGGTGTTGCAGCAATTTATCTGTCTCTAAAGTTGATTTAAATTTTTTTTGTGTGGTGCTGAAACAATAGACACGTCACTGGAGTTGGTCTGCAAGTACAGGTTTGTAAATGTGATATACAAGATGTGCACCCGTTAATGGGTCTATAAGATTAGGATTTAATAATTTAACTCTGCACAATAATATTCTTCAGTTTATCTGTCTCCAGTTTTCCTTATATTCTTCATGTGCTTAAAGATTACTTTTAAACTTTGTGCAGTTTGTTCAAGATATACAAGTCGTCGCATCTGCCTTTTGTTCCATTAACAATCGATTGTGACGATAAAGAGGCCAATAGAGTCGATGGTGGTGCAGAAGCTGAGATATGAACAGTGTTTTCAGACTGAACTAAATTCAAGTCTAGCTATTGCCGTCATTGTTATTCAACTTTAAATGATGGTGAAAAAGAAGCCGATGGAAAACCAGCACCCTTCTAAACAAAATCATTGCATCGATACACATTGGCATCGCTCAAGTAAGAAACATTACTCTACTCCTACAACCATATTATGTATGTATTTAGTTCGAGGCTAACACTATCTCAACTATCCGATATGCATAAACTACCAGGTTATCGTGCCGCATACCATAAGTCATCTGAAGATCTATTGACACAGTTCTGGTATATGGCCTGCGGCTTCATATTGTCAAAAAAATATTATCGATTACTTGACACCGGCCTTTATCCGTGGAGCAGTTTTTTGATGACAGGCAATGATACCAAAGGCCCTTAGGACATAGACATATCCATAAACAAATACATCAGTGTCATGAAGTCCTTGCCCATTGTGTTCATCTCACTGAAGCTGAAGCTGGTTGCCGCACGACTTTGCCCTAATGTTCCAACATGCAATTATCTTCTTATTGCATTCCTTCTGGCACACCGGTTCCCTGATTCTTATGAAATGCTTCAGAGTATCCTGTTTTTGGGTCTGCAACCTTATTTACAGACTTACAAGTTGCTCCTCATCTGCTTTATAGACAGAAGAATTCATGGTGATATGTTGTTTTTTCCGCAATCTCATGACAACCACTGGCCACGCTGCTCATGCATTTCTGGTGTCCATGCCAGTTGCCGTACTATATGGTCAGAACGTGAAAGATCATGCAAGCAACTTCATGGATCTAAGGGTGAGTATGAAACATCAAATATCTTCCACGGGAAAATTATATATGCTCCCTTCATAATTAATGTATACTCCCATGCCAGTAAGATAGTACTCAACAAAGAACCCTTGCAACTCCAGTGTTATCACGTCACACACCGATAGAATCTTCATTACTCGATGAGAATTCTCAATAGATTTGGAAAGCGTATTCATCTTAAATGTTGCCTTGGTCAAAGAAGAAAGATCCTTTAAATGTCTCACCCCCTACTTCTCCCTCTAATTAGTCTCTCCCCCTACATACTCTCCATTATCTCTGCAACCACAATGGATGAGGTAAGATTCCTATTTCCTAATTTCACTTTTACTTTCAGTTTGATTTAAATCTTAAATAGTTTATTGTACGTTGCTTTCCTCTATTTTATTTTTATGCGTTATTTGAACCATTAATGCCGAAAGAACTTCATCTGTATCCATTGCAACAAATGAGTTATGATTTCATATGTACATATGTCACAACAAATTTGCAATGTTATTGATTTTAGTTAGATAGGTAGTCCATTACTTTCAAGGATGATAACTAATAAATACATCCTCCTTTCAACAAATAGAGTCTGAGATGAGGCGACTAAAAATGGAGCTAAAGCAAACCATGGACATGTGTACTCGAAATTTCCAAAAAAAAAGTCTCAAATTTAGACACAAGGTAAGATCTCTTCAGTTTGAACACCTGATCATATGTTGTTTAACTACAAAAGTTTCTAACTGAGGACCTGCTTATAACCCAAGTACCAAATATAAGTTAAGATCAATGGTTGCAACATTTAACTACAATTGACTCGCCAAGTTTGCATGGACCTTTCTTGATTTCCTTCAAAACCAAGTTAAGAAAACTGGTATCTGTGATGTTTGATATCAGGCTGTAGAGTTTCACCAATGGAAAATTAATGAAGCTCGCAAGTTTGAGGATGCAAAGCTAGTCAATAGGCAGACTTGCAATTGCCAAGATGCAAAGGCGAGGACGCAGCGCCGCTGAAGCACTCGCAAAGATCAAAAAGGATATCCGAACCGAGACAAAGAGGAAGAAGGGTGTCGAGATGAAGGCTCGACCGGGCGGCGAAAACCAAAGTCTTGATCTTTGCCAAACAAGAACATACGACATAGAAGAGATCGAGATTGGTAATCGATAACTTCTTCTCGATTCTCTCAAGATTGGTGAAGCCGGATATGGGACGGTTTATAGAGCTGAGCTTGATCCCACACCATTTGCCATTAAGGCCTCAAGATCGGCCGCAAAGACAAGGGATGAAACAATTCCAACAAGAGGTAACATATTTAGTGCTAGCGTGGTGGTAGCATCAAGAAATAACTATGCATTTATGTCTTTACCACGAAATTTTGTATTCATGATGAACAAACATGACTACGCAGGGAAGTGTTAAGTCGCATTAGACATCCAAACATGGGTTCTTTTGCTCGGCCTCTCGAGTCTTGATGCTTAGTCTACGAAAGTACATGGACAATGGTAGCTTAGAAGAAAGGCTCTTTAGGAAGGAAGGGAGGGACACCTACGATTCCATGGTGGACTCGATTCAAGATAGCAGACGAGATTGCAACCGGACTTCTATTCATTCACCAAACAAAACCGAGCCCCCGTGCACCGGACCTTAAACCAGGCAATATTCTCCTAGATCACAACTATGTGACCAAGATCATAGACGCGTTGGCTGGCACGTTTGTTCACACCCTCAGTGGCCAACACGGTTACTCAATATCACATGACATCAGCAGCGGGGACAATTTGTTACATAGACCCAGAGTACCAAAAACAGGCATGCTAGGAACCAAGTCTGATATATATACTTTCTAGACAAGGCTATATTGTTGTCGTCATTGTTGATCTATGATACTGGAACTTCGTTCTGACATACATAACAAACTAGCCTTTGTTCCTTCACATGAATTCATACCGATATAACTATAATAAAATCATTTACACATGGTGGTAATTTAGAACTGACACTCATTTTCTTCATAGAACTGCAAGCTTCCATCCCAAATTTTTTTTTCTATTGCAGTCTCCTTTTGAATGTCTTGACGTTATTTTTTTTCAACTTCCTTTTTATAAAAAAACGATCGTCGCTAACATTGCTTTTAAAGCTCAACAGAGGTTTGCCTAACAAAAAAATATATCATAAATCTTTTTGAAAAAAACATTACTGCTATGTAACATTGTTAATTTTGAATTACACGTTTTGAAATCATATTCAAGAATTTTATAAGGAATTACTACAAGTCTTACAAATATTTTCCCACTTTAATTTTTTTTCTTCCGTTTTTTTCATGCAATAAAAAAATGGCTTAACCGCCAAGTTTCTCATTTATAAACAGTTACACAACCACTTCCCTTAAAGCCAAGAATCTAGGTCTCAGTTGAATCTATTTTGAAAGCGATACATCCTACACACCGTTTAGAATACAGATTCAGTTACTTCATACACTGACATTCCTAACTACCCCAGAATGTATGATAGTTACTATAAATACTCAAAAACTACATTTTCAAATCCCTCTTCTTCTTCTACTGCTCCATTCTCTTATACGTCATCACCAAGAACAACAAGTACCCAAATCACTCCAAAAAGGTTGGTTTCTAAATCTTCTAACTTTTAAGTTACAACTTTTAAATTTGGCATGTTGTTGCTTTATTTTTCCTTGCAACTAATTCATTGCACTTTAGGTACACGTTACAAATGGGTACAGAAGAATATGTTCCATTGTATGAATTAACTGACAAAACTCATCGGTGTAAAATTAAAGTTCGTGTCTCGAGAAGATGGACATTAGGCAGTAAAGACTCCCAAGAGAAGAAGAAAAGATTTGATGTTGTCCTGATTGATGAATAGGTAATTCGTATAAGTCATTTATGTTCCGTTACATTGAATTCTCCCCATTATGACATTGCCTAAATGCTTTTAATTATTTTCAGGGAAATCAAATTCAAGCAATTGTTCCTAAGAACCATTCGAACACATTCTTAAATGTTCTTCACGAAGGACATGTATATCACATTGAAAACTTCAGTGTTCAAACTAGAACAGATTCATTCCGCCCCGTTCAACACGAATATCTTATACTTATCAGATGGGATACTATTGTTAGGGGATCTTCTGAAGCACACCCTGAAATTCCAAAATATAATTTTGACTTCGTTGAGTTTAACAAAATTAGGCTGCTTCCAAAAGAAAATCAAAATCTGCAAGGTAAGCTGCCGTGATATAAAAGCAGTCTTTCAATTCTAAAAAAATCGTTAGAAATGACTATTTCATCAAATTGTTTTTTTCAGATGTCTATGGTACGCTTGAAGGTGTTTCACAATTGATGTTTAGAAAAGGCCTCATGTTGAAAGAGATCTTCTTGAAGAATAGCAGGTTTGCTTTTCCATATGCTCATTTAGAATTTAAAAAATGCATAACCAACTCTATACATTAACACAATAATATATTATCTATGCAGTGGAACTGAACTGAAAATAAATCTCTGGGAAAATGCAATACAATTGATGGATAATGTTATTACATATGCAACGAGCGTACCGGTGTTGGTTGTCACTTCGCTAACTGTTGGAAGCTATTATGGTGATTATATTAGATTTTTAATCTATATAGCACTTTTTCTTTTACATAACCTTTTTACTCTTAAATTTTTTTCTTTTTCAGATCAATACTTCCTTAATTCAACAAGCGCAACCCAGTTCTATGTCAACTTGGAAATTCCAGAAGTGTTAGAATTACAGAACAGGTGATCTAATAAAACGAAAACTTATTTAAAATAAAATATACACTTTTATTAACTAGCCATTGATCAAGTATAACTATATTTTATATTTTTACAGCTCCACTTTCAAAGAAAGAAATATTTCAGTGCTACAAGCTTCACCATCAGTTGAACGTAATATGAAGGACAGATCTTTAAGAAACAGGAAAACGCTTTCGCAAATTCTTCAAATGTTAAATGCAGATTCTGTTGTAAGTTTACTCTACATTTGCCTATCGACCATATTTAATTTTACTTTTCTCAAAATACTTATATTCCATACAGGGACAAGTCTTCACATGCAAAGCAATTATTAATGATATTGTTCATGATTATGCACCGTTCTATAAGTCTTGCACCAAAATCGGCTGCCGGAAAAAAGTTATAGCCAAAGGTGATCACTATTGGTGCAATAATTGCAACAATGCTATTCCATCTCCAGATGCTAGGTGTGTATTCATATTCTTTTTTTTTTTAAAGATATTCATTTAATACTTCTCTCGACTTTATGATTTTGATCTAATAAAAATGTATGCTAGGTATCAACTGAAAGCTCGCATTCAAGATGACACAGAAAGTACCCTAATAACTATATTTGGTGATGAAGCAGAAGAGCTACTAAAACATCCAGCTTCTGATTTGGCTAGGCTTATCGAATCGGTAAAACCATTACAACGCATTCTTCTGAAAATTTTCGCATTCAATCTCTATGATTTACAAAATACAACATTGTAACTGAATAATTATCATTTATTGGAGTAGGCAGATGGTATCCAAACTGTTAAGGCCATAATGGATGAAATTATTGGAACTTCGATAGTGTTTGAGATAAAAATCAACCAATACAACATCCAGAGTCAAGGCAAGTATGGCTTTACAGCTAACAAGGTTTTTCAGATGGATTACAATCTTGATTCACACCAAATACAAGAAGATATTGAACAGGTAAATAGATATACAAACTTATTCTTTATGATTGTGTTTTATCTATTAGATACATACTTCATTGTTTCAACCTTTGGACGCGTTCAGTTTTATTACACTAGCTACCAATAATATGCCTATTTATCATTGGCGCGGCTTATATTTATTGGCTTACCTCTTAATATACACTCAGGTGACAGAGTCATCACAGATTTTAAATGATTCCTTCCAAGCCCAACTACCTGACAACATGCAGCAGAACAACTCAACTCTTATGAAGGAAAAGGTATTCATTTACTTTTACCCTACTGCAAATTACTTAGTATCTATACAAAAAAACTTTGCATATTCCTTTATTCCTCCCTTTATTCTTATTATGCTCTTTTGTCTAGCAGCAGATTCTTTTGGCAAGTTCCAATGACATTCCTCAGCCCTCAAATAAGAAAAAAAGACCTAATAAAACTTTCAAAAGAAAAGCTTATATGGTATGTGTTTTACTTTTATATGTTTCCCTTTTTAATAAATAGTTAGACATTCACTTATCCTCTGTATGCTTATTTGTCAAAGGAATTTTCGACTGAAGATTCGAATGAAACATCCCAGACTTCAGTCATTAGACCTCCATCTAAAAGAGTTCGTAGGATAAAAGAAAGCAAGGTATTTAAACATTACTTATTTTCAAACAAATTGACCTTTACCACAATTCTACATGACTCTTCTTACTCATTTCAATCACATATATTTTTTCTTTGTTTGTAGGATTGAAGCTCAAATGTGTCAAAGTAGATAATGCGATGGAGATATTTTATATTTATTTGTTGTTATTATTAGTTGTGTTCTCAAAAAAAAAAACTTAATGTGCTATCTTCTGTAACTTTATTGCTTTTAGACATGAAGTCCATCTCTATCATACGTATCAGAACTAACTATAATATTCTGCATAACTTTATTGCATTTATTGTGCTATTTCTTAGATTCCCTCTATATAATTTCCGCTTTTACAAGACATTCAGATATATAATCACTTTAGTATTACAAAAGGAAAAGGGAGACTTACTGTAAAGGTTTATAGATTTAAGGGATCAAGATCTAAGGTACTTAAGGGTCATATGCTCCAATTTCGATAGTCTAGCGGGGAGACAACCGCTTCCACTACAAGAAAAGGTTGTCAAAGCTATTAAGGAGGCATTCATCCCGAAAAAAATGCAACCATTACGGAGTTCTTAGCAAAGGTTACTTGCATTTCATGCTACTCTATCCGAGCATATTAGAAACGGATGTTGTTGGCGGTGAATTCGATGTTGTGTTGAATAAAAGGCAAAGATTTGATATCTTGTGAGGTTTGTTTCCTGTCTCCAAATTCACCATTACTATTTTTGTATTTATCTTTTATGTCTTTTTGCGATTATCGTTTCATAGTTTCATTTGATTAAGCAATTATTAAAAGGAAAAATAAAACAGTGCATTTGTCATGCATAAACCGCTGTGTTCGCGGCTTCTCATACTCTAATGTTGTTTGGTTGTAACAGGCAAGCCTGAGTGCCAACGTTAAACAATTGTTTTTACATTAGTAGTTCCGGATCTACAAGTAAACGCGAATGAGGCACCTCATGTTGAAGGGGTATGCTTTATGCTTCTCGCTCTGTTTTGTCAATTCCCATGTTTTTCATAATGGATATTTTCAGAATGTAACAACCCAAAAAACAAACTTACTATGTTGGTCCTACAGATTGCCGATAACTGTTGTCTCATGTTAGAAACAAGTAACATACTTGGGTAGTCGACATCATATTGATTCACAACTTCTTCGATATGTTTCCTTATTCAGATTTAATAATCGGAATTGTCCAAGACCTAAAATCGTCATCAAGGAAACAAGAAGTAATACTCCTTCACTACCCAAGCACTCAGAAGGTTCTGAGGAAGCATCTGTTAAGGGGTAAGCTTCGTCTTTTAAACTCCTAGGGTTTTCTATTCTTAATTGACCTTCTTCTTTTCTTCTCGAATATAGGTCGGCTCCTTTCGTTAACACCACAGAGAGGCCCTGCTAATAAGCAAAATATTTTTACAACACCCCACTAATAAACAGATAGAGTAGTTGGAGGGAATACAAGTGTTACATTCATGCCTTCATATTGTGTTGAGTGTTGGGTGTTATTGCTTTATCTTGTACTTGGTGCTTTTGATTCTGCCTTTCTTCTTTGTATGTGTTGCCGCTGCCCTTCTTTATCTGTGTTGGTGCTTTCTTTAACTGCTGCGTGGTAGGTGCTGTTTTCTGCCCCGCTACTATTGTTGTTCTTGCTGACTCCAAAGTGCTTCATTTGCTTCTTTGCCGATGGCTGGTACTAGGAATGTGGTGAGTGTCTTTGGTTCAGATCCGTGTGTAGACCGGTGTGTCATCTTTGTAGTAGTGTAGGTGGCAGTGGTTCAAGAGTGTTGTCGACTTATTTTGTCTCTTTGCTTTAGTGGTTTAAGATTGGAACATGTTAACAGTTATAGGACAAAATGATGGAGATGGCTTCGAGCATGTCGTTATTAATATTGTTCTCAACTTATTATTGTTTTATTACTTATGGTTATTAGATATTTTGTTGCTGGAATTTATTTTGTAAAGCAACAATGATGTTACTAATGGCTACTAGATTTGCTCTGCCATGTCATGGTGATGCCATAGGATTTACATAAATAGTTGTTCTATAAGGTAAGGTAAGGTAAGTGATCCCTGCTGTCAAAAATCTCAGTTATGTATAAGGTAAGGTAAGTGTCCTACCTAAATAAGTTGCAATACCATAGAACTTCCCAGTTGACCATCAACTCAAGGTGAATTGACCCATAAATAATGCCATCTTAACATTCTAAACGAGAAATTGTTTTGAGACGATAAATGTTTCACTCATATAGGCAATTACAAAATGCAACACAAACCAGTTAAATATGCCAACATATTCCTATGGGAATAACATAAAATACTCAGTAAAAACATTTACAACAAACTTTCACACAGAACTATAGAATCCCAAATTACTACACACCCAATCTCCTAAAACCCAAAAGACACAAAACTCTTCTACATAATAAACATAACCCATGTGTTCTTAAATCTAAAAAAAAAACACATTTTGCAGTAACTTACACTCTATCACTAAGCTATACAGCCTTTTGTTTGCCTTTCTAATTATTGTTTATAATGATTTTTACTAAACTTTCCATTCCATGCTTCACAATTCAAACGAAACTCCGCCGACACAGAACCTAATCACCCAATTGCAAAGTCTTCATACTAAAGTTCATCATCCATAGCAATCCATGATTCCGCCATTGTTGGGCAATATTTCAATAATTAGTTATTTACCATGCTCAGCCCAGAACAATATATAAAAATGGGACAACCCAATCCATCATGACGCAAAAAAATTGATGGATGGCATTTGCAGCTTGGTGCCAAGGAAAAAAGATTCATAAATTGGGACCATATAACCAACATTTCATTTCATTATGTTAATCAAGTGGAATCCCGAAACCTGGCAAAATTTTGAATGTGTAGCTTGGTGCTGCTAATAACATTTTTAGAATAGGGACCAATAAACAATGTAACAATTGATCAAATTAATGTGCGACTAACAGAATGATGACACAGATGTAATTCAGCAATGCACCTAGCATCCATAATTTCTTTCTTTTGACACCTCCATACAAATGTATTGAAAAAATTCAACCCTCCATCATTTGAATAATTAAATCTCCATACACATGAAATGGATCCACATTATATTAAAAACTTTTAAATTGTAATTTTGCCACATAGCCATCTAACCGAAAACTATTATTTACACATTCAATTCAGTCCACATATTATATCCAACTTAAATGTGAACGTTCCTAAATAAGACAAACAAAAAATGGCTTTTTTTAGCTATCAACCCTCCAAGCTACCTACTTATTTAAACCGATCAAAATAATTAACGACAAACAAAAAAAAAAAATGGATTCGCTAGATCATTCTGAATACAATCAAAAGAAAAAGGCTACTTTTCTTGCATTTTTTGTTAGATATTTTATTCTTCAGTTTAGAATATAAATTATATTGCACAACATGATGTAGTATTCTTATATCTTACAGGTAGTACACACATATAAATCCAACAATGTTGCTCCATCAATTATAAATGCACCACAAAAGAATTACACAACTAGCAGCACAAAGGTAAACTTCATCAACATAATACGTATTTTTTAGGTAAATTTGTTTGTGCCATATACAATACTAATTACATACTAACTAAATTACAGGTAGGTTAAATACCTCTTCAAATATATTTATTCAGCGACATCGCAAAAGCGAAGATAATGGAATCAAACAAAGACTAAAACTAGCGTATTCATTCGTTTTTTTTTTCTTATTGAAGTTCTTTGAATATAAACAATTTTACATAATCCATTCAGACAAATGTAATATGTAACATTTTACATTATACATTATTCTTTCCTTTGATTTTTCTACCCCAATTTTCATTCCTAGCACGTGCAACGCACGTGCCCGTTTACTAGTAATAATAATAATAATAGATAATAGATAAAATAAAATAGGATAAGTGTTAGTGGAAATAGGAGACGTGGGTTTATGGGATAAACCTTCTTCCCTATTTCGGGGGTTTTTGTTTTTAACAGAAAGAAAACAGAATAGGGTTGAAAAAAAAAAATACAGCGAGGGTTTTAGAAAAAAAGGGAGAGTTTGGCTAAAAGAAGAAAAGGAAGAGTTCTTCGGGCAGTCGACTTCGATCTTTCGGGGTATCGCTTTCGGGAAGCTGTTCGGTTTTAAAAACTGTGAGTAGTCTGAACATGACATGTTCTGTTAAATTTTTGTTTAGTGCTGAATCATCGTTTTTCTGTCGACTGTAAAGGTCGGAAATGTGGTTGTATACGCGTGTGATTGTTAGAACTAAATGGTATAAAACCAAGAAATACATAAGATTGTTAACGCAGGAACAGATAAACTGTAACCTCGCAAGATTTGTTTTTTTTGTTTAACCTGGAATGAAATCGAGTTTCCAGTTAATGATATAGTTAATTATTATTACATGGACTCAAAACTTATTGATTGCCGCGAGAGTAAACTGTTTTGATGAAGTCATATATTTGTTTTCTTTTGCTGTTGATTGAATTGAAGGGTGGTATTTTCCTTGGTTGTTGGTTGTGGTTTGGTGAAGAATAGATGAGTTGTTGTCGTCGGGGAATGATTGGTAGTGGTGGAATCATGGTATGAGTGTTGTGAAGCTCTGAGAAGCCATTAATGGCGTCGGTTTGAGATTTTCGCATTATAATGAAATCTAAGTTTTTGGATATCGGCATGTGGGGTTTTTCAGGAGGAGTCAAACCGATATGATGGAATTGGAGGAGGAGGAGAAATACGGTGGTGGCTGGCGGTGGAGAGGAGCTGCTGGAGAGAGGTTGGAGGAAGAGGACGACCTGTTGGGCAAGTTGGGCCTTGGGCCGAAACTTGTTGATTTTGTTTGGGCCTTAACTTGTTTTGTTTTGGGGCCAAACTAAATAGAGTGTTGGGCCAGGTTCTATTTTATTTTGGGCTGACCCATTTGAATTAAAATGGGTTAAGCCGTTAAGGTGAGTCTTTAAGGATTTAGACTTTTGGGCCTCGATTTCGGGCCTTGGTTTTTGGGGCTGGTCCATAGTATTTTAAGTGGATCTTCAAGTTGGGCCAAACCAGTGTATGGGCCGGGTTAAGGCTTAAGTTATTGAACTTGGTCAGCTTAGATAAATCGGTTTGGGACTGGGTTGATTGCTGTTGACCCTTAGCAGGTCGACTTTGACTGTTGACCAGAGTTGACTTTGACTTTGACCAGAGTTGACTTTGACTTTGACCAGAGTTTGACTTTTGACCAATTGACCCAATTTGACTTTTTAACTCGGATTATGATTCGGTCTATTAGGATAAGTCTAGGACTATTAGCATGCTTGGCTTTAGGCTAAGACCGTTATCTATACGTGTGTATGTGTATTAACTACTATATGATTTTGTAGTATTTTATGATATGCAACGTTATGACACTTAGACATCCATATAATTAATAACGCGTAAACCAAAAATACATGAATCAAGACTCTTTCGTTCTCTGAAATAATATATATAATAAATTTCAATAATGCGTAAACAAATTTACCACCTCTTTGAGAACTCTCCACGCCTCAAGTTTTGAAATTGAGTTTTATGACTGTTGATGTCATAGGTTAGGTGGGCATTTATTGAATGTGCCATAAATGACCCGTTAGCGTTATATATGGGTATTCATTGAATGTGCCATGAATGACCCGGTATTCATTGAATGTCTTGTGAATGACCAGATTGTTTGGACTACCCTGTAGAGGAACTAAGGTATTAAGCTTACTTGGGTTAGTTGTATTCCTTGAGTGTGCACGGGAATGTATGATTGGGTATTCCTTGAATGTGGCGAGGAATGACCCGGGGCATTCATTGAATGTCTTATGAATGGCGTTAGTGATATGATAGGTATTCCTTGAATGTATGGGAATGACCTAAGATACATAGTTTGTGAAATATGTGTATAAGAAAATAAATTGAGTAATTGATTTGATTATCGCGAGTGTGTTTAGGTTTATACGAATACCTATAGGATATCTACACATATTATATAGAAGTTTTAACTTTCTTTTTGGGAGGGTAGGACTTAATAACATTTTGTGCAGGGGCCGTCCTACCCTTATATACGGCCGTGGATATCGGTAAGTGTTAATGCAATTATTTAGATACTAAAAAGGAGTTATTAGAATGAGTTAATAAAATGGAAGTTAATAAAATGGAAGTTTTGCTTGGGAAGAAACTATCTTGGGTTGAGATAATGGAACTACCCGCTTCCAAGTGAGAATGATTAGGTTATGATAGATTTAAAGTGTTAGTTGGATAAGTAAAGTTTGAAATGTTTATATGTATTTAGTCTACTCATACCAAAGAAATTCAATTTGCTGACCCATGTTTGCTTTGTTTTGGCAACGTGAGTGTGTTCTTGGGAACATAGGTGGAAGGCAGTGGAACCGCGGTGTGTGATTGGGATTCGTGCCTGGAGCAGTCCGTTAGTTTTGTTAGGTCTGTTTCTTTTGGAAGTATGTAATAACATAGTTTTCTTTTCATATGACATGAAAATACGATGTTGAAGACCTGTTATTCTTAGAGTGGTTTGATGTTTATTTGGACGGAAGATAGACTTTTTTATAAAGAAATAAAGAGAATTTTGGAGATTATTTTTGTTGTTAAGATTCTTTTATGATGTGGGTTTTAGGTTTTGACATGTGTTGTATCCACCCCGTCATAGCCTGGGTTTTTAGACAATTGAACCAAGTGATGTTTGAGATATTTATATTTCAAATATTCATTTTTTTTAATTGTTTAGAAATTTGGGCTGTGACACTGATTATACTGTTGATCAATACAATTTCATGGTCACTGAACAGAGTTTCAATCTTCAGCCACTTCAGATTAGAAAATGGAGTCTTGTCGCAAGTTAGTATTGATAGATATTTGTGCAGTTCCTCAGAAATTGACTAAGACAAGAAAAACAAGAGTGTAAGAAAATAACATAATCTGATACAACCATATTTCAATTTGGTCAAATGAGAGTAAATAAAAGCATTCTAAGTATTTACCTGAGCAGACAATGTAGACAATGTCAGGTACTGTGCACTCTTAAAAATACTAATTAGTTGGGTAGTTGATTGAGAAGAATGAAATCCGTAAGAAACGTTTCTTGCATATACAAATTAAAACAGAGACTTTGAATATAGATGAACTGTTGATGTTGGTGGCATGATCATAACAGTTTATCTGGTGATGTTCTAACTTTATAGTCATTCAATTCGTTTTCAAACTTGTAGCTGGAATGCTTTTTACACTTGCATAATAAACTTGCTGCTGTGACCAAAGTATTAACAGTGCAAGCATATGAAATCTGGTTGGAATGAGTCCTTCATGCCTTCATGGCCGTTTGGCTGATTTGTAAGAACAAAGAATGGTCTTGATTCAAAATGAGCTCGAGGGCATCTCCTCGAGTTTTTTCATGTCCGTGTCATTCGCCCTTGCTTCGAAGTAGTCACTTAAAATGTATATTTTTTTTGAAAAAGTTACGGGGTTGAGACAAACTCCTACCTGTTGATTAAACTTCAAAGAGTTACATATCTCCCTAAGAGTATGATCATTAGAGGGAGAATCTTCACTACAATAATACTAGGCTCTAAGCCTAACAATCATGAGAAGCTCATGAACATAACCCACTCGGGTATACACACAAAGAGTTTACAACATAAAAACATTTAATGTCTGCCACCAAACAAAAGTTTATCCCTTAAGACTGGATGATCATTCTTTAGATGTTTCTGTGCATACTCGAAATTGTAGAAAAAAGTCCCACATTTACCGCAAGCGTATATTAATCCAAGAGTATCATCTGAAATCTCCTTGATGTATCCATCAAGATTTTGTCTTGGAAGCCTGCTTAATCATAGCTAAGGTAGGACTAATTTCTCCAGCAACGCGCTCCCTAACCACACTTGGAGAGGGTTCTTTGCTACTTCTTTTTTACCTAACCGTGGTCCATTCCTCATCAGCTTGAGTTTCTCCTTGAACTCTCGACCTTGTTCCATGTGGAGAGATAGGTTGTACTTTATATCTCGTCTGCTGTTTCATCATGGGAGCACAAGCCTGCTCACCATTCATGACGTTCTGGGAAGTATCTGCAATCATAGTACAAAATATCAGGATATGAGTATTTATCGATATTCAATTTCTAGATATGTATCGTGGAAATATCCCCTTCTTTGGGGATATTTGACATTGTTTCACATGTAAATACCGTGGATATATCTAAAATATCGTGGATATTGTGGATATTTCTTGATATATCATGATATATTATTTATATTTATTTGAAATATAATGGTAAATATTAAATAAAATTATTATATACACAAAATATCGCCAAATATCGCCAAATATCATCAAAATATCATCGATATTTGCAGTTGTATATATCTCTGAACATATCGTGATATTTATATATCTTTCTCTGAAATCTGGATAGATATCCCCAAATATCGCGATATATCAGGATATTTTGTACTATGTCTGCAATTATAGCAACATCCACTAGTACTGGAACAGTATCCACTTGAACCCCAACATTCAAATCAACATTAATAATTTCAGCATTCATATGTGCAAAAGCAACATCTTGATGAGTATCTTTTAGCTGGTGCGATATCTCTATGTGTACCAACTACAACCTTAGTAGCTAAAGCTCTAGCAACATTAACATTTGTGTTAGTAGTCACATCAGCTTGAGTTGGAATAACGACCATAAGAGAACAAACATCAACCTCAGCACCTTGAGAAGTAGGAGAAGCCACATTAGTGATTTCATGCTGAACAATTTGAATGTTAACACTTCCTTCTAGTGTTGTTTTACAGGTTTGAATTTGATATGCTAACAGATTGACTTTGAACACTTTGAAGGTTCATAGGATGATGTTAAGAGCGCCTGTTTTCAATTTTTAAATTGAAATAGAATTTCAGACTGTCCAACTTCAGGATGTGCAAAGAAAAGTATATCACTTTTAATAAGCAAGTCTGCAAGTCTGCCTCACTTATTATTTCAGTTTAGACTTTAATGTTGGCTGAGATGCACTGGAGGACGAGGTTGTACTATAACCATTGGATTTGTATCCAAATTAAATCTGAGCATTTGCAGTTCACCACTTCATATGACAGGTTAATATTATTACAGCTATTGCAGATTTGCACAAACAATATTTCAACATTCTTTTTTTTATGGTGGTATTTCAACATTCAGTGATGCTCGAGGATACACAATTGGTTTCCGCATGATGTTACCATTTTGTGGTTATACAGCATTCTCCAGGAAAAAATCAGCCGCTTTCACTTCGTTCTGAGATCCCCGGAAGTTGTGTATTTCAACTAATTTGAGGCGAGACAGCTTGTACTTGAACTATTCATTCTGTACTTCATGCTTCAATCGGATGGTGTCTGTATTGCCTTAAACTGTTGCGAAATGATAAAAATGAAAAACCAAAGCGTTTTCAAATTTCAATCTTAAGGGCAGACTCACATAATGAAGGTAAGTCATAAACTACGAGTCTACGACTAATGCAAAGCATTATGACTTAAAGCTACTCCAGTAATTAACGGTACGTGGTGATTTCGTTGAGGGAACATAATATCCTCAATGCCCTCCTAAGCGGCCTATTGTGCCTTGATTAAATTCTGTTTGCGAATCCTATTGAGCCTTGATTAAATTCTGTTTGCGAATCGCTCTTTTGAAAATTATTTCATTCTGATCCTATGATGTGGAGGGAAAGCTCAACTTCAAGATGTTTATTACCAACAATGTACATTGCTCAGTAATTACGCCATTTACATACATGAACATACTTTACACGGACACAACTTAATAATTACTTAGAATACAGTAGTTACAGCCTAAACATAAAGGACTAATCACAGACACATAATTTGATCCATATTCTCAAGGATTTCTTACTAGGCAGTTGGGTAGGATGCCATCATGGCAATACCGCAGATACCCCCTTCAGTGCCAATATCACGTTGCATTCTTATGTATCCATTCTCACCCCATGAAGTCCCCCAAGAGTTCTTCACCAACCAGTATTTGGTACCATCGCTAGCTGTTCCATAACCAACTGCGGTGACACCATGGTCCAATTGGGTGCCACAATCTCCTGTGAATACACCACTTGAGTAGAACTGGAAGGCTGATCCACTGGCATCAATAGCCACGGCAATAGGTTGGTTTGCAACTGCCTTTAACAGAGCTTTCTCGTCATTGGCTGGCACATCTTCATGGCCAGTGATATTAAGCTGCATGGGAGGCTTCTTTTTCTTATCGCAAGCTCCATCAATAGCTTTGTATGGGTAGGTACCTTCAGTAGCGAGACCATGATTTTGTACAATGAAATCAAAGGCATCATCCATGAGACCACCTTCACATCCTTGATCCTCACCGTTTACGTCGCAATCGACTAGCTCTTGCTCAGACAAAGATATCAATTTACCTGTTGAGAGTTGGGTTATACCTTCCATAGAAGCTACAGTAGAGAATGCCCAACAACTTCCTGTATTTTTGAGTATTTTGACATCAAAAATTGTTAGCAAACAGCTAGAAGGTGATGTCTATTTAATAATATAAGTATACCAAAAAGTGAAAAAACCAGGAGCAACTAATGGATGTAACAATAGATAGTTTAGTGATGTTTTTATCAGTCTATGTTCACCTACCGCATTGGCCTTGGTCCTTGATAGGTGTGACAGCTCCTTTCTTTCTCCAATCCATGCTAGATGGAACTGCTGTAACATTTTATTACCTGAACGCTGTCCCAGACTTTCGTTCAGGGAGTTCTTGTATCCATTTCGAGATGCTATAAATTCTTCATTGGTTTGGTCAGCAAAGCCATTGACACTCAGCACATAAGTTCGATCACCAACCTTGTTAAAAGTATCAATGTACTCGACGTTGGTTTTGAATACCTGAAAGCGCATCTCTTTCTCAACGGAGTCCTTGTATACCAGACCATAATTAGTCATCCATTGCTCATGCCTATCTTCCATAGATAATTCTTGGAGGTTACGTGACATAGCTTGAGTTGTATAGAGAGCCAAAACGACCAACGCCAAACTCATGCACCGCCATGTGAGTGAAGAAGCCATGACTACAAGCTATTGGGGGTGTAGGGGGTGTAGTTTTGAGAGTTGTAGATATGTAGGATTCAAGTTTCAAGTAATTGAGTGAGTATGCACATTCCTAGTCCTTGTTTATATAGACGAATTTTAGTCATGTGTTGTTAACTTTGACACCAAAATGAGACTTTCACAATTGAGTGCCGGGGAACCACAGATGATTTGAATAGCAAATAGACAATTTAGCACTTAAATATTTGTGCTGAAATATACAAAACTATACATTAGTGATCTATGGACAACGACGTACAATATTCAAGTTTTGTCTTATTGAACGAACTTATTGGGTAGATAAATTAGTAAGGTCTCCTGAGTCGTGATAGCCTGATACTCCTAATTTGTTATTACTATATGCATGGAATGGAAATTATACTGGGGACAGATGAGCTTCTTGGAAAGAGACTATGAATCTCACAACACTGTAGTACTCTAGTCTTCATGCACTCTACTGAGAGTCTGAGACAGGAAGTTCTTTGTAGCACAGACTCCACGAATTTATGTTAGTCCTCAAGTCCACAACGAAACCAATGGTGGCAACAGTACATCGAAATTTCTCCATCCTTCAAAAGGGAAAAAGTAACCTGATTACATTCTTCCCGTAATCTTTCTGTATAAGAAAAGAGAAATGGGCATTTGTGAGAGAAGAGTACTCATGTCTGACATTTAGCACAACTTAAAATTGAGATATATTTTTTTCCACGACAAACAAGAAGGATCAGAAAGAACCAATCTCAGAGTATGCAAGCACTGTCTCAAAGAAAACAGACAAAACACATGCAGAACCTCTGGACTATGGTGCGCAACATAATTTCAAAAGCTTGGCTGACAATATATAAACATCTTTTTTATATGTGAGGTTATGACCATGTTCAAACGATTTGACTGGCCTGAAAAAAGAAAAATTAATATTACAGAATGTGGAGAGTGGACATAAACCATTACAGGTCTTGCAACAACAGGATTCCAACACTTGATGACGCCCGTGGATGTCTCAGTAGTTTTCTGCCAATTTTCATCATTTCTTGGTTATCTACGATCTCCGTTTATCAGAATTTGAAACCATGATAAACATTTGCTCCAAAACTGTTGCGTTCTCCAGAAAGAACTTGACCAGTTTCACTTCATTCTCATATCCTCGGAACCCTTGGATTTCAACTAACTTGAGGTGTGACAGCTTGCAGTTAGACATCATATCCTCTTCTTCAAACAGCTCAACTTGGTTGGTGTATTCATAGTCTTCATACTTCCCCTTGACAATGATCATTAGATAAAAGTTAAAAGAAGGACGGGGATTTACTAGTAAGCCACTGAATTTAGTATCAACAACTGAGCGCTTACCAAGATAACATATTCAATTTGAGGAGAATGCCTGAGTAAATTTTTGATCAACATAATATCATTGTCACTGAACAGAGTTCCAATCTTCAGCCACTTAAGGTTAGAAAATGGAGTCTGGATGCAACTGAATAAAGATGGATCGTTTTCCAGTTCCACATAGATTGGCTAAGACACAATTGAAACAAAATACAGTAAGACTAAACGATACATAATACAATAGATTTTCAACTCGTTGAATGAAAACAAGAAAAGTTGTACAAGTATTTACCTGAAGGAACAAAGTAGACAGTGTCAGAGATTGTGCATTCCTCACAGTGCTAATTAGTAGGGCAGTTGATTCACTTGATTGATCAAGTTCAATGTCAAAGTTCACATCAGAAATAAATTTTAGCTCACAAGTGAACCTAATGGATGTATTCCTAATTCTGATCATTTCGATGGATACAAGCTTTGGGGTAGAAATCACAACTGAATCAGGAACTACGCCACTTATTCTCAAATTCTTAAGTTGAGAAGCAGATATGGTTAACGTATAACAGTTAACAAACTCACATTCTTCTAGAATTAATGTCTCCAAGCAAGGGCAAGCTGAAAAAAAGGCCACGTGTAGATGACCATTCAAAATCGCAACTGAGCTAAGATGTAGAGTTGTGAGAACAGGTAAAGAAATCAAAGTTGGAAGTTTTAGGTCTTCGTTATGCAGTTTGAATTCTCTCAAGGATTCACAAGTGAATATCTGAGGAGTCCAAGCAATAGATGTGTTATCATTACTTATATGAAGAACTTGAACATTATGTCTTAACGCATAAATGATCCACGAATTGACCCTAGAATCACCTGACCTGGGTTTGTATCCTAGGGAAAGAGAAAATTTTTGTATATCCAAGCCATCTCGTCGCAATAGTACCGACTCGACAAATTTAAAGAAATCGCGTTCTTCCTTGGATAGATATAAGTCGTGATTGAAATGAAAGGAGGGGACAGTAGACCAAACGTTTCTCCACCCTTTGGATAGAACACATGTTCGAACCATTTCTTCAACTGGAAGGAACGATACAATATGATAGATTAGAGGTAGTGGCAAACGAATGAATCTGTCCACTCCTACACTAACGTTCTGGTCATCAAATTGACTTTGCAACATTGTCATGAAACACACAAATTTTATTTAAGATGAAGTTGGGAACAAAGTGATTCCACCTAGTACCCGCAATCGTAGGTTCAGACCTGTCAACACATTTAGGCATGAATTACTTTAATAACTCAAAAAAAACATAATAATAAATAGAGCCAACGTGGGATATTTATTTTTAATAGAACTTACAGCAGGAAATCGGTGGAAAAGTAAATAGAGAGCTTACCTTGATCGTTGATTCTCGTGTTTGAGAAATAAAAAAAAAAAGAAAAAAAACAGGTTATCAAGTGTCTGCTCAGTGTTCCCAACCCCTAAAATATCGAACGGAACCGTGACTGGCTAAAAGGAGTGAAGGCCCAAAAGAAAACGCAACCCATTTTCCACGGGCCGATGTCCAGGTTCAGTTGTCCACTCATGTTTTGGACAGATTGTTCTATGCTAGAAATATATTAGGGAATTCACTTAGAACATTTTTAGTAGAGAAACCCAAAAAACACTAAATTTTTGAATCAAACCAAACACCAAATTTAAAAAACACCAACCAACTTCAGGAACAACATCAAATATTTGATATCAAATGGCGCGGTTTTAGATAAACTACGTCATATAGCCTACGCGGCTTTCTCACAACCACGACTGAAGCCCAAGCCCACGCGGTTTTCAAAAACTGCCTGTACCTTTTTGTTTTCTTTTTTTCTTTTTTTTTTTTTTTTTTTTCTCAATCAAATCTCTTGTGCAGTTTTCACAAAATCGCGTGATTGAAGTCTACATTCTAGCCCAAGCCCATACAGTGTTAAAAAACCGAAAAAACGCGTGATAAATTTGATATAGCACCAAAATTGGAATCAACATGTGACTCTCCTTAAAATGAAAAAACACCAAATTCTTGGGAATTTGGTCAAGAATTTGGTGTTTGATGTTAGGAAAGTATCTCTCCTAAAAATGCTCTTAGGGAATAGGGGTAAATAGGAAACCATGAAAAGAAATTTAGTGATTTTGCTAAACAACCTATAATTTTCTCTTTATTTCCATCCCCTCTTTCGATCTCCTCCCGTCTTTTCGTACTAGATTTGTTAAGACCTGCAAAAGGATTCCGAATCTGAGCTTGTTACTATAGGAATGACTTCAAAACAAGTTTACATAATGGTCGATTAACACTTAACTGTCGATATAGTGTCTTTTGTTCCTCCTTTATAGTGTCTTTGTGTTCCTCCTTTCAATTATCTAACTCTTAAGACGCTTGTAAGGTTTAACCTTTTACAATAATATCAAGTGGGTGGGGTATACCTTAACCCCAGCTTACTTGGTTTTTTACACACTTAACTTTAGTACAGTACTTAATTCCGCATTCCTTCACCCCAAAAATCCAATACTGCCAAACTGAATAAGAGTATATTTAACTACATACCCTCTTCTCCGCACAGATTTTTTTTTTTTTAATTTACAAAAAAAACAAAAAACTTAGTAGTATCCTTCAATCGTATATAGTTAAACAAGAAATTGGGCTAGAGAGTCTCATTTAAAAAAAAAACAACTCTAAAGCCCTATCCATAATTTTTTTGGGTTTTAATACCCCTACATTGTTCTTATTCGCCATAAGTGTTTTTTTATAGAAAATCTTTAGAATCTAAACTTTTGACTTGAGACCAGGTGCCACCTGTTATTTTTTAATATAAATTATTCTCTTTTTCACCCTTCCAAGATAACTACTTGTAGATAAGATAACTACCAGAATAAAGATTGAATAAGATAACTACTTTTAGATAAAATAACTACTAGAACAAAAAGAGTAGATTTTGGGTTTGAATAGAATTTAGCAAAAAGTACCGTGTATTGCTCCAAAAGTTAAATTTGACACTACCTGTTTTCATCCGAATGTGGACGTTATAAACTTATACATTTTAAAATGCAGATGCACCACGTTATAAACTCATATAAACTTATATATTTTAAAATGCAGATGCACCACGTTATAAACTTATACATTTTAAAATGCATACACACCACGCATTTTAAAATGCAGATACAAAATGCATTTGATTATTTATTTTGTGGGTTTGATTAACTACTATTAAATGAAACGGGTTGGTTTAGAGTTTAATGTTTATAAATTTAGGATATAGGGATTAGGGTTTAGTGTCTTAAGATTTAGGCTTTAGGCTTAGGGTCTAGTTTATAGGGGTTAGGGTTTAGTGTCTTAAGGTTTAAGGTTTAAGCTTAGGGTCTAGTTTATAAAGATTTTGGATTTAGTGTCTAGTGGTTTGGAGTTTAGACTTAACGACTAGTGTCAAATGACTCCACAAAATATTGGAGGCATAATATTTTTAGTTTTTTCATTACCGAAAAGCTAGTGTGCTTGAGGGTGTACTCGATTAATATAGCATCACGGGACACTCATATAGGCACAAATCTTGGTGTATTGTAGCAAAAAAGTATTGTCCAAAGGCTCTCATTCCCTCACAAGACTCATACACTCGATGCACCCTAGATGTCCTCTTTTCATTATATGCATTTTTAAATGTGAAGGCAGGTAGTTATAAGTGAATTTTTTGTGTGAAATTTAATTTTTTGTTTTGTATCCCACTATGTTACTCGGTAGATAGTCGGTTATGTTTGTTTCCAAGTGAGGATATTTTCATCTATTCCTGATAAAGTTGGATAACAGGTGGTTAGTTCCATATTCTGGTCAAATTGGGGTATTAAATTCAAAACAAATTTAAGAGGAGTCTTAGGACTACTAAATATTTATAACTAACTCCTCTAGACTAATTTTCTGTATAGTTAAATATGAAATAGTTATAATAGCCATATTCAGATCAGTAAGCGCATATTACTAATATGAAATAGTTACACTTTATTGGCATAGTATACAATGTACTATACATGTTTTTGCACTTTGGATACTATACAATTTTCTAGGCACTAAACTACATTGTACTATAAAAAAAAATTCACTTTGCGACTTGGAAGTATTTCCAGTCAATTTTTGCTGATGTGGCCACCGGCCTATGCCACGTGTCCGGCCATCTAGACATGTGGCATTTTTGAAATACACGTGACTTGGTGGTACCTCAATTTGAAAACTTGAAACACTAACTCTCAATTGCAAGTTTAACCTTCTTCCTCAATTTGAAAACCCTAACTCTCAATTTGAAACCCTAACTATCAATTTGAATAGTTCAAAATGTCGTCCACCTCTATCAATTCAAATCATTCATGCTTTTGTGGAGAGCCATCTCCTTTAGTAATGTCAAAGACTGTTGGAAATTTGGGAAGAAGATTTTTTGGTTGTACAAATTACAAAACTCACGATTGTGGCTACTTTGATTGGGAGGACAAAGTTCCAAAATCAACAAAGCAAAGGTTCATTGATTTGTACAAAGAGATTGACGAATTGAAAGAAAGTTTGGAGGAAGCTAACATGAAAAAGGTGGAGTTGCAAGGAAAATTGAATGTAATTGTTTACTCTGAGAAGAAGAAGAGAACAGAGTTGAAGAAAAAGGTGACAGCTTTGGAATGCCAGAATTATAAGACGAAGAAAACTTGTTTGATTTTGGTCATTGTATTCTTGCTTTACAAGTATTTGTTTGGTTAATAAGTGAAGTGCATTGTGTTTTTGTGTTTCTGTAATGTTCTGTAACATGGTTTTTGTAATGTAATGAGTTGAATGAAAATGGAATGAAATTATAGAGTTCTCTGGATTCTGTGTTTCTGTAATGTTCTGTAACATGGATTCTGTTGTTTTGGTAATGTTTGGTAACATGGTTTTTGTAATGTAATGAGTTGAATGAAAATGAAAATGGAATGAAGTTGTAGAGTTATCTGGTTTCTGTATCTTTAAGTTTCTGTGGCTTGTAGAGTTGGAATGAAAACGGAATGAAAATGAAAATGGAATGAAGTTGTAGAGTTATCTGGTTTCTGTATCTTTAAGTTTCTGTGGCTTGTAGAGTTGGAATGAAAATGGAATGAAAATGGAATTAAGTTTCTGTATGGCCTGGTTTCTGTAATGTTCTGTATCTTTAAGTTTCTGTGAATGAAACCCTGTGTAGCCTGGTCTTTAAAAAAACCAGAAAACCCTGTGTAACCATGTTACAAAAACCTGTGGCTTTAAGTTTCTGTATCAGGGTTAAACATCACTACACTACACAGCTCTGCCAATGTGTATGGTGGAGACAAACTCTGTGCCTTTATGGCTTTAAGGCTTAATATATAATATGGAAAGTTTATCAAAAAAAAAAAGACTTGATAATTTAACATAGAACAAGACAACCAAGCTAAAAAAACATCAAAACATAGAAACAAGAACAAGACACAATACACAATACACTGCCTAGATAAACCTAACATCGGGTTCACTTCAACACTTCAACACATCAAACAACACATCAAACATCGGTTCACTTCTTAGACTTAGACTTCTTAAACTTCTTGGACTTCATACAAAACCCGGGATAAAAGCCGCAGCGAAAAGACCGGATAACCTCTTGAACTTGCTGCTTGGATGGTGTTGGTGCTGATTCCCTCACTGCTGCTTCATTTACTGCTGCTGCTGGTAACCTTGGCGATTTCCTGAGCTTATGTTCGAATCCAGGTGGAACTTCTGGACTTGGTTCTCTAGGTCGACTTGACTCTCCCTCTTCCAAATGGCTCAATGATGCACACCCTTCCACAACCATCACAAGGCTTCAAATTAATAACATCATTCTCATAAACAACCTCCATGAACACTCTCTTCCCCTCCTTTGTTTTGATGAGGTCCCAAACTGCAACCAATGCTCTTTCAAAAGTTTTGGGTTCTCCCTTACCCTCAACATGGATCATCTGACCCTTGGGCATTGTTTTTTCGAATCTAAACCTATTGCATACAACCTCTACCCCTCTAGGATGGTTTTATAGATTGCATACCAAACACCATTAATTATCACCAACTATAAAGTCCAAAATTAAAACTATAACACTATTTACAAGACATTAGTCAAATCAGTTTTCAATATGTTCATTAAAGCATTCTCTTTGACCAAAAAAAAAACTGTTTTCTTACATTCAAAATATGACACTTGTTCTTTGCATGACCATATTTGAGAGAAACATACAAAACGTGACACTTGTTCATTAAAGCAACAAGTTTGAAACAGATTCCATTAATACACTCTTAAAACACCAAAATGAGCTAGATCAATTTTACCAAATAATTCGTGGGATGCCTTATCTTTGTCTTGTTTTGCGACTTGATTCCCCGAAGTTCCAAGTGGTGTATTATTTGACCCTTGACTACTTCCAACTTGATCACTTGCACTTGAAGTCTTCCTTTGTACAACTCTCCTTTCTTGTGGTGGCTATATAAGAAATAAAGCATAATTAATAAAACTTACCAAACTAAACTAAAGAATAAAGACATAAACTAAACTAAATTTTAAATTGCGGACACTTAAATGAATAAAAACTTAAAGTAATAACTTACATTAAAATATTTTCTTCCAGTTGGAGGTAATATGTGTACTCCATCACCCATTGACACAGCTTACTCTTGGTGCAAGTGGAACAAATAATCTTGAAGCGATCTACACACCATGCACAATGAATAAGCCAATGCACTCAAACTAATTTATTGAAAAACTAAACTAAAACACTCACATTGATGTCACTTCTCTTTCAATAGTATTAGTGTTTACACCAAGTGGAACAATGGTGGCTCATTGCTTCCCCTTCCTCTTCCTCTTTCACCCCTAGCCCTTGTACCTTTACCCCTTGTACCTCTACCCTTGTACTTGGTTGCTGATTAGTTGCACTCTCATCATCCGAAGTACTTGGCCCTTCATTACTTGGAGATGGTTCATTTGAATTCAAGGGTGTCAATCTTGAAGCAGTCTACACATAATACACTATGAATAAGATAATGCACAAAATATAATAAATGAAAAATACATTAAATATATTAGAAGACTCACATTGATGTAAGTTTCTCCTTCAGGACTAGTGTATACTCCAAAGCCTATAGGGACTGGTTCCCTTCTTCCTCTCCCTCTTTGACCTCTACCCCTTGTACCTCTGCCTTTTGTACACCTACCTTCATTACTGCCATTCTCAGCTGTTACATTAGTTGGCCCTTCATTAGTTGCATCCTCAGCTGGGACATTATTCACTTCTCCTTTCTTCTTCCTCACCTAATATTATATTAACATATTTAAATACAATCAAAACCACTTGTAAAAATAACTTATAAAAGTAAAAGACAAATGCATACTCACTTGTTTCTTTCTAAGTGGTGGGTCTGTAGACTTGCATGACCTTATGTTGTGTTCCTCACTATTGCATCTAGAACAATGCATTTTCCTACCCTTCCTGCATAGTTGATGAGAAGCCTTGTCTTCTGTCACTCTTCCAGTTCCCACTTGTGTCACTCTTCCAAATCCCCATTGCTACTCCTTCCTTCCTTCTATTCTTCTTGGTCTCCGCGGGCATCCTCCTTGCTATGGGAGGCAAAATAACAGCCTTTTTGTCCTATGCCACATGTTTTGACCATTCAAAGGTCAGAACACATGACTATATATCTTCTTGTACTCTGCCACACTATACCAACTAGATACATGCTGCAATGGATCAATGTTGAGATAATACATAACTGAAATGGCATGTGGACATGGGATGCCATTCATTTCCCACATTCTACAGCTGCATCTCATAGCAGTTGCATCCACAGTAAAGGCCTCATATTTGTTCTTCCTGGCCTCAAATGAGTTGCTTCCATTGTAATGTGCAACCCAAAACCTATGATCTTCTTTATTTTTTTCTAACTTTTGCATTATAATAGGACAAAAGGCAGTCTTCCAGTTAGCCATTGCTGCAATCTTCTTTTGCATTCTAGCCATTACTTGCAATCTGATATCCTCAAGCATTTCTATGATGTTCTTTTCCCTTGCTTCCACTATTGTTGAGTTAAATGTCTCGCATATGTTGTTGTCAACATAATCCGAACAAGGAAACATGCTAAAAAAAGCTCTTGACCAATTTGTCTTGGGTTTTGCTTCACCATGCAAAGTGATATGCATCCTCGAATACTTTTTCATTTCATCCATGTTTTGTTCAAACTCTTGAGGAGTCCCACATTTGCTAGCCTTCCAAAACATAAACTTATAATCAGAAACCGGGAATGTCTTCTTGAAATTGGCATATACATGTGCGGCACAATTTACTTGCTTTCGAAAAGGCAAATAGTCTTTTATCACTTGTACAAGACCCTTTTGCTGGTCACTAATAATAGTCAACCCAAGACCGACCTCACTATAACCCCAAGTCTTGCATCAAAGAAATCCAAAAAACCATATCCAACTATCTGAGTTTTCCACTTCTACAACGGCCCATGCTATTAGGAACATTTGATTGTTTGCATCTCTACCAATGGCTGCCAGTAGCTCTGTTTTGCAGTACCCCTTCAAGAAACATCCATCAACTCCAATAACTGGTCTGCAACCACTCTTCCATGCATTTATAAGTGCAGCAAACCCTATATACATGCGCTTGAACACTGCAGGTTCATTAGGTGTAGGATGAAATAATTCTATCTCAATAGTACTCCCAGGATTACTCCTTCTTAGTTCAAATTGGTAGTCCCACAACTTTGCATATACACCAGCCAACCTATTTTCCACTGCATCTAGAACTTTGCGCTTAGCTCTGCTACACTGACACAATGTCACATCAAGCTTAAACTTGTGCATAATATGCTCTTTCAAATCCTTCAATTTCATTTTAGGATACTTCAGTATCTTCTCTCCATATATCCTAGCAATCCATTTACAGGTTAGCAATCACGGACATCAAATATCCTTGAACACTTATGTTCTTCTATATAGGACTTTATCTGGAAGCTTCTCTTGCTTGTCATCCAACTAGCATATAGTCTAAATGGGCAATCCTCAGCACATAATGCAAGGATTCTTTTCTGGTTGTTTAACTTCAACCAAAGTTGGTACCCATGAGCAACTGCAAAATCCTTCAAACAATCTTTGAGCTGATTAGGGGATGCAAACACCATCCCTAGTCTTGGTTGCACATGAAATACATCAGTCTTGGGATCAAAACTAGGGTACCTAAACTTCTTGGTTTTTCTAATACCATCATCCTCATCAGTATCTGGACTTTCATAATCACTTGAATCTATATAGTCACTATCAACATCCCCATGGTCAGCTTCATCATCACTAATAAACACATTGTTTCCTTCATCAACATAAAGCCCATCCACTGCTACAGCACCAGTACTAGTGTTCATTGCTTCAACATCATCATCACCTTCAACATTATCATCACCTTCAGCATTCATTGCTTGCTCAGCTCCAGTACCATTCACTTCAGGTTCATGATCACCATCATCCCAAATTGATTTCATTCTTTCAAGTCTTTTTCGTTTTTTCCTTTCTTCTATCATTTTCCTAACTTCAATAAGCTCCTCATCATTATCAGACAATTCAGGCAAATCCTCAAACCTAAAATCTTCCTCATCTGACTCATTATCATCTGAAATACAAACCTTATCACTCTGTAACTGAGTTTGTATCTCAATGTCTTCTCCATTCTCTAACTCAACTACTTCAATATCATGCACAACATTTTGTTCACTTGAATCCACCTCAACATCATGTTCAATGTATACCTCAATTCTATTCCCAAAGCTTCTTGCGGCATTTTCATAATACTAGTATCATCAAAATTAACATATAACCCTACTTCTGGCGGCTTGACCATAGTGCATTTTACTCACATTATAATACCCCAACTCCTCCACCATTGATTTTAAATCAAAATATCCAAACCTATCCGGATCAATATTGTCCAAGCACTCTATCCTACCACCAAGGTAACGAAGGTCTGGACTAGTAACAAATGAACCCCCATGATGGAGATTAATTACAACTGTTTCCACTGCAGTAATTTAGCAACAATATATCAATAATATAACAACAATCATAGTATAATATTCATGTATAATAGCCGACAACAATATAACAAAAAACAATATAAAAAACATTAACTTAAGAATAAAAAACATTAACTTACTTTAATATGGACTAGATTTCTATGGATTAGTGTTTTATATAGGTTAGGGTTTGTGTGAATTAGGCAATTTAGTCTTAAAGACAACAAATTTTGGTCAATTAGGTTTTTGATGAAATCTCCAATTTTTGGGCGCTAATCAAAAGAGAGGGAAAAGTTAAGAGGGAAAATGCGGGAAATGCTTGTTGGCTATTCAGCTTGTGTGGCAAATGTCAACACACGTTTTTTATAATAAATAAAATGACATGTCTCCACATAGGATTATAAAACCTCCAAATTTGGCCACGTCAACAGATTTTGGCCGGAATATTTGCCCAGGTCGCAACCTGAAATTTTTTTGATAGTACAATGTAGTTTAGTGCCTAGAAAATTGTATAGTATCCAAAGTGCAAAAACATGTATAGTACGTTGTATACTATGCCAATTAAGTGAAATAGTTATAATAGCCAAGAATTCAGAACAAGTTTAAGAAAATGACAATAAACACAACTCTAATACTGATCTGACACCAAACACAAACAGTTCCACTTGAATCCTTGAAATTGCATACACAGTTCACCGTTTGATTCGCCTGACTGTCAAATCTGGACTAACTTAGAAAACAGGAAAGTGTAGAGTTAAAGAAGGCCATGCGCCAATACATTATTCCTGCAGTCAATGACGCTCGTGGTTGTGTCAATAGTTTTCTACCAACTTTCATCAATTCTAGCTCATCTATTGAACTGCATTCGCCAAACTTGCAAAGGAAGATAATCATTTTCTCCAAAACTATTGCGTTCTCCAGAAATAAGTTGACCAGTTCCATTTCATTCTCAGATCCTCGGAAGCCCTCGATTTCAACTAACTTCAGGTGGGAAAGCTTGTACTTGTACCACTCCTTCACTTCATATTGCTCAACTTGGGCGATGTTTTTCAAACCATCAAACTTCCCCTTGACAATGACCATTAAAGAGAAAATTAAGACATCGAAAAATCAAGTTTAATGGGTATTTCATATTAAGTGCTTACCACATCATTCACTAAGAAGACAGATTCAATTTCAGTAGAGTGCATGAGTATATGGTTGATCAATATGACTTCATCCTTGCTGAACAGAGTTCCAATCTTCAGCCACTTAAGATTAGAAAATGGCGTCTCGCTGCACTTTTGTGTAGCTAAATCCTTTTGCAGTTCCACGGCTATCCACTAAGACACAATGAAACAAACTTCTAAGAGGTTACAAAGCCTAATAAAACCATTTTTTAATTTGTCGCAAGTTAACAAAGAAAAGCGGGTAGGAGTATTTACCTGAACGAACATAGTAGACAGTCAGATATCGCACATTCTTGACTATGCTAATTAGATGAGTAGAATCAACTTTGAGGTCCAAGTTTGCATCAGATAGCAGCTTTAGGTTTCCGTTGAATACAATATTTACTGGAACTGAATTTGTTATATCGAGTTTGAGGGAGATGAGGTTCAGAGCAGAAACCACAATTGAGGAAGGAAAGTTACCCTTCAGATTCAAATTCTTAAGTTGAGAAGCTGATATTGTTAAAATACCAGACGTAATGTTGCAGTTTTCTAGAATAAGTGTCTCCAAGGACGGACTGGCTAAAAAGAAGGCCTCATCAAGTTGGCCATCCTTCAAAGAAACTGAAATTAGATGCACAACTTTAAGAGAAGGTAACCAGATCCTAAGTGGCAAGCTTAGGCTGTTGTTAAACAGTTTGAACTCTCTCAACGACTCACAAGTGAATAAATGAGGAGTTAATTGGATATTTTTCCCGCAACAATTTTTAATATCAAGAACTTGAACATTATGTCTTACTGCATATGTTATCCACTCTTTGATCCTACTTACATCTACATTATCATACGAGCCTACTATGGAAAGAGAAACATTTTGCATATCTGAACCATCTCGTAGAAATAGTATTGAATCGACAAACTTATTGAATGTTTTCATGTATCGGAAGAGTCTTGAATTGAAATGAAAGGAGGGGACAGAAGACCATATGTTTATCCACCCTTTAGATAGAAAACATGTTCGAACCACTTCTTTGGCTGGAAGAAACGATAGGATGTGATAGATTATAGGCATGGGTAATGCAGAGATCCTATTCATTTCTAGACTCGAATTCTCTCCAAAGGTTGAACCAGTCTGCTCAACAATACTACTCGTCTGCCCAAGTGAAGGTGCAGTGGACTGGAGCAACCCAGCTGAATGTGTGTTCTTATAAATGCCACCAAATGGTAATGCAGAGATCCTATTCATTTCTAGGCTCAAATTCTGCGAGCTGGATTGTTTTTGGATATCTGAAGCTATTTTTCTCAATTGAAATAGGGCTGCATCAAATTCTGCGAACTGGATTGTTTTTGGATCTTTGTCATTGAAACTATTTTTCTCAAATGAAATCGGGAACATCGAATGAGACCTGTGAACACATTTCAAGCATGAAATTAGTGCCTTCACAATAAATCAAAAAACAAATTTCACCACTTCTGTGATCAATGAACACAGAGTTACATTACTTATATACTTCAAAACCCTTTCCTTAGTAAAACGCCAGGTAATAAACTTACCGAACCAAAATCAAAAGTCGTGAATCTTGTGGTTCTTAACATGCGCAAGATGACTTCAAAAACAGAACTACTTATAAAAATTCAATCTTTACAAAATAGAGATCACTGTTATAAAAGTAACTTAGACTATCACTTTGGAAGAAGAATTTCTAGCATACAACTCAGTTCTTTGTTTCTTTGTTTTCTTCTTAATCCAAAAACAGATACATAAATGGCTTATATATATAGTCTTTAAAGAAGACTTTGCAACATTGTCATGAAACTCAGTTCTTTTTTTCTTAGTTTTCTTCTTAATCCAAAAACAGATACATAAATGGCTTATATATAGTCTTTAAAGAAGACTAAATACTAGAAACCTCATTAACTATATCACACATTTTAATTAGACTTTTCATTATCCTAGACACAATTAAACTTTCACTATGACTCTTTGACTTCTAGAAATTTGGTTTAGTTTTCCAACAATCACCACATCTTTCGGTTGGTACTTGTTTTGTTCAGTTATAAATGGTTCGGAAGAGAAGAACTATTGAACGCCAAAGAATTTGAACCTTCAACAGATTTGTACGAGCTTTATACTATTTGTTTGCACGTAAAATTCCTAAACCAACCCTTAGATCTTGTACAGTAGGAGTGAGAGTGAAACGAAAATGCTGATGAATGATTCGGGACAAGGAGCGTTGAGGAAGCTATAACGACCCAAAACAAAACTCTTCTAAGTACTTGATAAATTTTTAAACCGACCGTGACGCGTGAGAATCACAAATTGACTTAGTACTTTAGTAGCCTCCCTTCAATTTTGCCAAAAATGTAACTTAGTCTGCCACATTGAGTTTTAGAAACCCAGATGATGGGGATACTGTGTCGTCTCTGAATAAACCCAGCGTCCCAGCATTAAGGAGAACTTAATTTGCGGTAGACATCGTATTCTACTATTCTGAGGCCAACATCAGAAAGAAAGTGTGCTGTCCACTTTGTAATAATTGTTCGGACGGCAATTGCAATCTTCCATATAAGTAAGAAATGGAATGTCCTTACCTCTGGCCTTCCAAATTTGATTAGGAATGTTGCACTTTGTAAACTTCAAGATTATATTGCATTATCTAGCCAATTGCTTTCAAAAGTCTTTCAACATAGAGAAGCATACGCCTACAGTCCTACACAACGTTTAGCACATTTAAATATTTTTTTTATACAACACTACATGAAGTGGCCAAGAAACAGTAGTCTTTAGAGTACTTGAGCGCCGTCTCAAAGAAATCTCAGATTGCAAAGAATAGCAAGTATGGTCCGGAATACACATCGGTTTGTGGGAAACCCGCAGAAGCCAGAAGTTTAATGATCACTATTTGTAAGGCTTGAGTGAAAATTTCTAAACATATGCTCTTACTTTATAACATGAAATGCACCAGTTTCTCGGCGGTACAGAGACTAGTAGACCACAATAATCCTGACCATGCTCTTGATGGTCGACAACTGAAAAATCATTGTGTTTCCTCCAACTACTCGATCCCCAGTAAACAACTAACACAAAATTTTTAAATCATTTTAAAAAAGTATCCTGAATCCTATCCATATACTCACATGACGTGACCTGTTCTCACAACTTTGACAGACCTTAAAAGAAAAGTATCAAGACTCGAGATCGCATTATAGGTCATGCAGAAACAAAATTCCAACACTTGACGAGGCTCGTATATGTTTCAACAATTCTCTGCCAATTCTCATCATTCCTTGCTTATCTATGGATATCCACTGATCTGATTTTGACACCGTGATAATCATTCTCTCTGTTAAGAATGGAGATGATTTTGGTGTCTTCACTTGACTGTGAGACATAAAACTTCAATATATTTATAAAGGTATTACAAGTACAGGAAGAGAAACTTTCCCTTCAAGTTGAGAGACTTTCTCATCAAGAATTTACATATAGAAAGAAATCTAATTATACTAGGAAGGAGAATATATACAAAAGAGGTACACCGAATATATAGGAGATTAGAGAATATACACCAAGATAGTGTATACGTTAACACTCCCCCTCAAGCTGAGCGTGTACATCATAGCATTGACTTGCCCATAAGACGATGAAATGGATCTGCACCGAGCGGCTTTGTGAAAATATCTGCTATCTGATTGGAGGAAGGAATGTACCGAGGACTAATGAGGCCTTTTCAATCTTTTCGCACAAAGTGACAATCAATTTCAATATGTTTTGTACGTTCATGGAAAACGGGATTTTTAGCAATGTGCAAAGCCACTGATTATCACAATACACTGTGATGGGGAGGAGTGATAAATGCCAAAATCTTTGAGCAAATAATGCAGCCATTGGAGCTCACTAGTTAAGGTTGCCATAGCACGATACTCGCTTGGCCGAAGAAGGGAACGGTGGTTTGCTTCTTTGTTAAGCCAAGATATAGGACTGTGGCCAAGAAGAACACAATATCCCGTTGTAGAACGACGAGAAGATGGGCATCCTGCCCAATCAGAATCACAAAATCCATGCAAATGTAGAGAGCTAGATGATGACAGAAGGATCCCCTTACTAGCCGAACCTTTGAGATAACGAAGAACACGGTGTACCGCATCCATATGTGCGCTCCTTGGAGATTGCATAAACTGACTAAGGATATGAACTGAATAAGTGATATCAGGTCGAGTAACTGTCAAGTAAATAAGTCGGCCAATCAGGCGCTGATAAATAGTCGGGTCCGGCAAAGGCGTCCCATCAGTTGGAGATAAATGCAAATTTTGTTCCATGGGAAATGCTGAAATACGGCCGCCACTTAGACCAATATCCTTAAGGATGTCCAGAAGATATTTCCTTTGAGACAAAAATATGCCTTTGCATGAACGTGCCACTTCAATACCAAGAAAATATTTTAGACGTCCAAGATCTTTGATAAAGAATTTGTTCTCAAGAAAGTGCTTGAGATGGTTGATAACGGAATCATCATTACCTGTTATGATAATGTCATCGACATAAACTAACACAAAAGTGGATGATTGACCGGTGATATGAGTGAACAGAGAATAATCTGCTTTGGATTGAGAAAACCCGATTTCAAGAAGAGCGAGGAAAAATTTCCGAAAACCAGGCGTGATGCTTGTTTCAGCCATATATGGACTTGTTTAGGCGGCATACTCGATGCTCCCCCCTTCGGGAAAGCGGTGGTGTTCTCATATAAACTTCTTCTTCAAGGTCACCTTGTAAAAAGCGTTATTAACATCAAAGGCGATATAGTGGCCATTGCTTAACGTAGTGAGGCGACACTTAGTAAAGTTCGAACTGTGACCAGTTTAGCAACCGGTGCAAAGGTATCGTGATAGTCCATCCCTTCTACTTGTGTAAAGCCTTTAGCGACCAATCGTGCTTTATACCGTTCGACGCTTCCATCAGATTTGTATTTGATTTTGTAAACCCATTTGCACCCAATGAGTTTCTTGTGGGATGGAAGAGGACAGAGACTCCATGTATTATTCTGTTCAAGTGCTTGAAGTTCCTTTTGCATTGCCTCACGCCACTTAGGACACTTAACTGCTTGACTGAAAGAAGTAGGCACATCTCTGGAACAAACACTAGAAAGAAACCCCTTATGTGCAACAGAGATATTAGAATTGGAAAGGTACTTATGAATAGGATATGGATTACCTGTCAACTTGGAATTGGATGGAGGAGGGGAGCTATCATGAGTAACCCGTGTGCATACATAGTCACTAAGCTTTATAGGAGGATGTCGATCACGCTGTGGATGATGATACTGCTGCGGAACAATGGGTGTTGGAGAGTTATGACCAACAGGGAATTATGACCCGGCGGGAGACAATGGTGCGTCATTGGCGAATAATTTCTGAACTAGGAGAACCAGATTACCACCATTATTCCCTTCTACGATAGTATGATGATTGACTTCATTATCATGAGAAATAACTTCCATACTATCATTATCATTTAAAGGAAGGGGAGTAACAAAGGGAGATGTAGAAGTAGATTTAGAAACATCATGAAAGGAAAAATTCCTTCAAAAAATTAACATCTCGAGAAACATATATTGTTTTACTTGCAATATCAAATACTCGATATCCCTTTTGACCATGGGGATAACCAACAAAAATGCCAGGCTTAGCTCTTTGATCAAATTTATGCTTAATGTTACTGCTGTGAGCATAGCAAAGACTACCAAAGACTCGTAAATGTGAGTAACTTGGTATAGATTTAAATAAGAGTTCATGAGGACTTTTACCCGTTAAAATAGGTGATGGCATTTTATTGATAAGATAAGCTGCCGTGAGAATACATTCACCCCAAAACCTTAACGGCAAGTGTGCTTGAAATCTTAAGGCTCTAGCAACCTCAAGCAAATGACGATGCTTACGTTCCACAACACCATTCTGTTGTGGTGTTGAGACACAACTCCTTTGGTGGATGACACCATGATCGAAAAAAAAGCACGTGCATGTCGTTAGAAAGGAACTTCGGTGCCATTGTCGAAACGAACTTTTGAATTGGTGAGAAAAGTAAAGGACCGTTCTGAATAAAGATTATGGACATGAGTGTTGAATTGAGTTCTAATCATGGCAAAGAAAGATTGCAAAAGTCTTTTTGTTTCAGATTTAATATGCATGAGATATATCCACGTGCAACGACTATAATCATCAACAATGGTTAAGAAATAACGAGATCCATTCAACGAAGGATGGGAAAAACCACCCCAGATATCACAATGAATTAGTTGAAAAGGAGAACTAGTAGTGATCTCACTGGAAGGAAAGGGCAAGCGATGTTGCTTAGCTTGTGGACAAATTTCACAAGTACGTTTATTTGAACATGAAATAAAAGGAATGTCTCTACTTAAAGTTTGCAAAGAGCGATAAGATAAATGCCCCAAACGCCAATGCGAGATCGATACTAGGTGGTTTGATGACCCGATAAAAAGCGACGAGATCGAAAAGTAATATAACCCCTCATGATAGTTACCCTGTCCAATCCTCTTCTTCGTTGATAGGTCCTGAAAAATGCATTGATTGTGATAAAAAATTAGCAAACAATTGAGAGATTTTGTGATTTGGCTAACAGACAAGAGATTGAACTTAAACGATGGAATGTAAAAGCGTTTTCAAGTCTAATGGTGGGGGTAAAGAGTGATTGTACCAATATGTGTGACAGGAGCATGAGTACCATCAGGCAATTGAACATAATATGGCATGGAACAAGATGTATATGAAGTAAACAAAGATAAGGAATGACACATATGGTTTGTTGCACCTGTATCTATGATCCACATAGAACTAGGAAAATAAGAGAGAGCAATACCGTGGCTAGGTTAGCATTAGAGTTTCTTGCTACACGAAGAGCATAGCGAGCAATTTATTGTATTGCTCTTGAGTGAGGGCTGGAGGATTCATCAGAGGTTCATCAAGCTGAGAATTCGAAGCAGAACCAATTGTCTCTGTTTGCTTCCAAGGAACACCGTGCAACTTATAACAAGTGGCTCTATAGTGCCCATCACGACCCGCGAAATCACAATGGGGGCGCCCTTTGGGTTTTGCGCGATTTGCTCTGATTGATTATAGCCACCTTGTCGAAAGTTTCCAGTTTGTTTGTGATTACCAATCTGTCGATCGAAAAGAATTGTTAGATCGGTTTGAGGGGGTTTGGTGCACGATTTTCAAATTTGATGGTGTTGAGGGCTCTTTATGCTTCGAATCGAGAGGTAGCGCTTTGGATCTCTTGCTGTTTCTCTTCTTGACGAATCAACGAGTACAATTTAGGCAAACTCGGAAAAGGCTCTATCATGAGAATCTGACTTCGAATTGGACGAAAACGATCGTGAAGCCCTTGGAGAAACTTCATACCTTGATCTCTTTCAACTTGCTCGGCATTAGATTTTCCATGACCGCAAGTCTGGGGTTGAACAATAGAGAATGAATTAAGCTCATCCCAAAGGGCTTTAAGTTTGGTGAAGTATGCCGAAACAGATAGATCTTCTTGGTTAAGGATGGCTATGGAATCCTTTAGTTGGAAGATCTTTGGAGAATTTGATTGTGAATAACGCTCCTTTAGATCTGTCCAAGCTTCTCTTGCATTATCGGCATATAAAATCTTGCCGAATGTCGCTAGAATCTTGAATTCAATATCCAAGAATTCACCATATCATTACAACGTTCCCACTTGCGTGCCGGTTTGAAAATAGGTTTTGAGATTGTGCGTCCACAAAACCCAACTTGCTCTTGGCTCGAAGAGCCATGGTCATAGTCGAACCCAAGTGGGATAGTTATCGCGAGAGAAGTGGAGATACTAGAGCGAGGTGGGGCTATCGAGAATGGTGAACAAAGAGAGGATCATTTGTTGATCCTTGATTATTAAGAGAATCACGAGTAGTAGACTCGGCCATGACAACTAGAGATTATTGATTGAAAAGAATGGAGAGTCAGAAAACAAGGATCGTTACTGCTCTGTTACCATGTTAAGAATGGAGATGATTTTGGTGTCTTCACTTGACTGTGAGACATAAAACTTCAATATATTTATAAAGGTATTACAAGTACAGGAAGAGAAACTTTCCCTTCAAGTTGAGAGACTTTCTCATCAAGAATTTACATATAGAAAGAAATCTAATTATACTAGGAAGGAGAATATATACAAAAGAGGTAAACCGAATATATAGGAGATTAGAGAATATACACCAAGATAGTGTATACGTTAACACTCTCCAAAACTATTGCGTTCTCCAGAAAAAATTTAACCAACTTAACTTCAATCTGAGATCCTCGAAACCCTTGCATTTCAACTAACTTGAGGTGTGACAACTTGCACAGGGACCACGACCGCGCCTCCTCTACTAACTTTTTTTTATCAACTTGGTTGTCCTCCTCTAGATTATCCTCCACTTGGTCGGTGTCCTTGCAGTCTTCGTACTTCCCATTTACATTATAACCAGCATCATTATCATTGTCATCATCCTCATCTGCTGATGAGTGTCTGATCATGCCGGCATCAGTTTTAATATCTAATTAGTTCTGAATTTGATAGTTCTTATTTGCATGCCTCCGCTTATTGAACCACAGGACTCGCGAGATGTGAAACGTAACAAAAATCTGGCTGAGATGCACTGGAGAATGAGGTTATACTATAACCATTGGATTTGTATCCAAATTAAATCTGATCATTTGCAGTTCACCACTTCATATGACAGGTTAATATTATTACAGCTATTGCAGATTTGCACAAACAATATTTCAACATTTTTTTTTTGATGGTGGTATTTCAACATTCAGTGATGCTCGAGGATACACAATTGGTTTCCGCATAATGTCATCATTTTGTGGTTATACAGCATTCTCCAGGAAAAAATCAGCGGCTTTCACTTCGTTCTGAGATCCCCGGAAGTTGTGTATTTCAACTAATTTGAGAAGAGACAGCTTGTACTTGAACTATTCATTCTGTACTTCATGCTTCAATCTCAGACAAGCTTTTGAGATATATTTTTTCCACGACAAACAAGAAGGATCAGAAAGAACCAATCTCAGAGTATGCAAGCACTGTCTCAAAGAAAACAGACAACCATTGCAGAACCTCTGGACTATGGTGCGCAACATAATTTCAAAAGCTTGGCTGACAATATATAAACATATTTTTGATATGAGTATATGACCATGTTCAAACAATTTGACTGGCCTGAAAAAAGAAAAATTAATATTACAGAATGTGGAGAGTGGACATAAACCGGTCTTGCAAAAACAGGATTCCAACACTTGATGAGGCCCGTGGATGTCTCAGTAGTTTTCTGCCAATTTTCATCATTTCTTGGTTATCTACGCAACTCCGTTTATCAGAATTTGAAACCATGATAAACATTTGCTCCAAAACTGTTGCGTTCTCCAGAAAGAACTTGGCCAGTTTCACTTCATTCTCATATCCTCGGAACCCTTGAATTTCAACTAACTTGAGGTGTGACAGCTTGCAGTTAGACATCATATCCTCTTCTTCAAATAGCTCAACTTGGTTGGTGTATTCATAGTCTTCATAATTTCCCTTGACAATGATCATTAGATAAAAGTTAAAAGGACGGGGATTTACTAGTAAGCCACTGAATTTAGTATCAACAATTGAGCGCTTACCAAGATAACATATTCAATTTGAGGAGAATGCCTGAGTAAATTTTTGATCAACATAATATCATTGTCACTGAACAGAGTTCCAATCTTCAGCAACTTAAGGTTAGAAAATGGAGTCTGGATGCAACTGAATAAAGATGGATCGTTTTCCACATAGATTGACTAAGACACGATTGAAACAAAATACAGTAAGACTAAACAATACATAATACAATAGATTTTCAACTCGTCAAATGAAAACAAGAAAAGTTGTACAAGTATTTACCTGAAGGAACAAAGTAGACAGTGTCAGAGATTGTGCATTCCTCACAGTGCTAATTAGTAGGGCAGTTGATTCACTTGATTGATCAAGTTCAATGTCAAAGTTCACATCAGAAATAAATTTTAGCTCACAAGTGAACCTAATGGATGTATTCCTAATTCTGATCATTTCGATGGATACAAGCTTTGGGGTAGAAATCACAACTGAATCAGGAACTACGCCACTTATTCTCAAATTCTTAAGTTGAGAAGCAGATATGGTTAACGTATAACAGTTAACAAACTCACATTCTTCTAGAATTAATGTCTCCAAGCAAGGGCAAGCTGAAAAAAAGGCCACGTGTAGATGACCATTCAAAATCGCAACTGAGCTAAGATGTAGAGTTGTGAGAACAGGTAAAGAAATCAAAGTTGGAAGTTTTAGGTCTTCGTTATGCAGTTTGAATTCTCTCAAGGATTCACAAGTGAATATCTGAGGAGTCAAGCAATAGATGTGTTATCATTACTTATATGAAGAACTTGAACATTATGTCTTAACGCATAAATGATCCACGAATTGACCCTAGAATCACCTGACCTGGGTTTGTATCCTAGGGAAAGAAAAATTTTTGTATATCAAAGCCATCTCGTCGCAATAGTACCGACTCGACAAATTTAAAAGAAATCGCGTTCTTCCTTGGATAGATATAAGTCGTGATTGAAATGAAAGGAGGGGACAGTAGACCAAACGTTTCTCCACCCTTTGGATAGAACACATGTTCGAACCATTTCTTCAACTGGAAGGAACGATACAATATGATAGATTAGAGGTAGTGGCAAACCAATGAATCTGTCCACTCCTACACTAACGTTCTGGTCATCAAATTGACTTTGCAACATTGTCATGAAACACACAAATTTTATTTAAGATGAAGTTGGGAACAAAGGGAATCCCTTAGTACCCGCAATCGTAGGTTCAGACCTGTCAACACATTTAGGCATGAATTACTTTAATAACTCAAAAAAAAAACATAATAATAAATAGAGCCAACGTGGGATATTTATTTTTAATAGAACTTACAGCAGGAAATCGGTGGAAAAGTAAATAGAGAGCTTACCTTGATCGTTGATTCTCGTGTTTGAGAAATAAAAAAAAAAAAGAAAAAAACAGTAAGGTTATCAAGTGTCTGCTCAGTGTTCCCAACCCCTAAAATATCGAACGGAACCGTGACTGGCTAAAAGGAGTGAAGGCCCAAAAGAAAACGCAACCCATTTTCCACGGGCCGATGTCCAGGTTCAGTTGTCCACTCATGTTTTGGACAGATTGTTCTATGCTAGAAATATATTAGGGAATTCACTTAGAACATTTTTAGTAGAGAAACCCAAAAAACACTAAATTTTTGAATCAAACCAAACACCAAATTTAAAAAACACCAACCAACTTCAGGAACAACATCAAATATTTGATATCAAATGGCGCGGTTTTAGATAAACTACGTCATATAGCCTACGCGGCTTTCTCACAACCACGACTGAAGCCCAAGCCCACGCGGTTTTTCAAAAACTGCACGATGTACCTTTTTTCTTTTTTTTTTTTTTTTTTTTTTTTTTTTCTCAATCAAATCTCTTGTGCAGTTTTCACAAAATCGCGTGATTGAAGTCTACATTCTAGCCCAAGCCCATACAGTGTTAAAAAACCGAAAAAACGCGTGATAAATTTGATATAGCACCAAAATTGGAATCAACATGTGACTCTCCTTAAAATGAAAAAACACCAAATTCTTGGGAATTTGGTCAAGAATTTGGTGTTTGATGTTAGGAAAGTATCTCTCCTAAAAATGCTCTTAGGGAATAGGGGTAAATAGGAAACCATGAAAAGAAATTTAGTGATTTTGCTAAACAACCTATAATTTTCTCTTTATTTCCATCCCCTCTTTCGATCTCCTCCCGTCTTTTCGTACTAGATTTGTTAAGACCTACAAAAGGATTCCGAATCTGAGCTTGTTACTATAGGAATGACTTCAAAACAAGTTTACGTAATGGTCTATTAACACTTAATTGTCGATATAGTGTCTTTTGTTCCTCCTTTATAGTGTCTTTGTGTTACTCCTTTCAATGATCTAACTCTTAAGAAGCTTGTTAAGATTTAACCTTTTGCAATAATATCAGGTGGGGTATACCTTAACCCCAGCTTACTTGGTTTTTTACACACTTAACTTTAGTACAGTACTTCATTCCCCATTCCTTCACCCCAAAAATCCAATACTGCCAAACTGAATAAGAGTATATTTAACTACATACCCTCTTCTCCGCACAGATTTTTTTTTTTTAATTTACAAAAAAAACAAAAAACTTAGTAGTATCCTTCAATCGTATATATTGATGTGGAGGATCTATCAATTCAGACCAGTAAGCGCATATTACTAATATGAAATAGTTACAATAGCCAAGAATTCAAAACAAGTTTAAGAAAATGACAATAAACACAACTCTAATACTGATCTGACACCAAACACAAACAGTTCCACTTGAATCCTTGAAATTGCATACACAGTTCACCGTTTGATTCGCCTGACTGTCAAATCTGGACTAACTTAGAAAACAGAAAAGTGTAGAGTTAAAGAAGGCCAAGATCATCAGATGCGCCAATACATTATTCCTGCAGTCAATGACGCTCGTGGTTGTGTCAAAAGTTTTCTACCAACTTTCATCAATTCTTGTTCATCGCCGAAGTTGCGAAGGAAGATAATCATTTTCTCCAAAACTATTGCGTTCTCCAGAAATAAGTTGACCAGTTCCATTTCATTCTCAGATCCTCGGAAGCCCTCGATTTCAACTAACTTAAGGTGGGAAAGCTTGTACTTCACTTCATATTGCTCAACTTGGGCGATGTTCTTCAAACCACCAAACTTCCCCTTGACAATGACCATTAAAAAGAAAATTAAGACATCAAAAAATCAAGTTTAACGGGTATTTCATATTAAGTGCTTACCACATCATTCACTAAGAAGACAGATTCAATTTCAGTAGAGTGCATTGTTGGAGTTATCCCTCACATGAGGAGAGAAAACAGAGCTGGAGAGAAACGGGACGAATTCGACGTTGGAGTGGTCGAGGCGAGCCAGCTCTCGGTGTCCTAGTGTCTTAAGCGACCAGCTCAAAGAAAGACGCTACGGCCAAGTCTAATTTAAAGTGGGCCTTTGCTTCTGATTACCGCATGAAATTTGGTTTTGGAGATAAAACCAAAATCAAGGTTTTGGAAAATCTAACCAGAGAAAAACCAAGTCAGAAGGATTGGAATCCAGACTAAAAACAAAGAGAAAACCCAATCTTGAAAGCTATCAAGATTGAGAGATAACCTTTACTAAGAGATACAACCCTGTAAAAGAGATAAGAGTGATCTAGTAAGGTGAGAGGCTGAAAAGGAGAGATTGTAATCTTCCTTCCCACTTTAATAAGAAAAATGGCTCTTGTGGAAGTAGGCATCATTGGCGAACCACGGTAAATCTTTGTTTGTGGTTTGCTTTTCTTTGCTTTACATTATTATATGTTGTTAATAGTTGTTTAGCGAGTTGGGCATGTTAGTATAGGTTGTAGTTGATATTTAGAATTTATCCGGAGTTGAAGTGTGTTCATACAAGTTATCCGTGTGTAGTGGGGAACCGATTGGTATTGGTGTAATCCCAACAAGTGGTATCGAGCCTTGGTTAGAATAGCTTTAGGGTGTTATCGAATCTTGGTCGGAAAGGTGTTTGTGAAATTCACGAGAGAAGATTTGAGGTTAAATAACTTGTAGAGATGGACCATTCCGTGAACACTTTCGTATGATGAGTCCGAATAGGAAGAACTACACCATCATCGGAAAGCCAAGATGGAAGACTTGCTATATTGCAAGGACTTGGCACTTCCCATTGAGAATGAGGGAGTAAAACCGAGAAAAGGCCCGATGGTGAGTGGAAAAAGCTTGACGAAAAAGCGATTGGATACATTCGGCGGGTGGATTGACGATAGTGTCTTTCACCATGTGTCCCAGAGACTACGACGCCCGATGCGTGGAAGAAACTTCGAAGACCTATATGAAAGGAAGTCGGTGGAAACAAAGTGCTAGTCGTTAAGAAGTTTGCGGAACCCCTGAAAGTACCAAGATGGTTCTTGATGTCGAGCATCTTAATGAAGTCTGAGAATATCATCAATCGGATGCATTTGATGAAGATCAATTTGGGAGGCGAAGTTGAGGCTTTGTTTCTATTAGGCTCTACCCGAAAGTTGGGAGACATTAGCGGTTTCTCTACATGGAGCGACCAAGGATGGAATTGTTACCATGGAGATGGCTACCATATCTTTGTTGAATGAAGAGACTAGAAGGAGTGCAAGAAGCTCTCTCTCACTCGAAGGTCCTTTTCCGCGAAAACGGGGAGAGGTCGAAACGAAAAACCATCTCGTTCTAGAGGTGATGGCCAGTAAAAATCTAGGGTGAAGCTAGAACTCCTAAAAAGCGAGAGAGCAATGTTACTATTGTGCCACAAAAGGCCACTTCGGATATGAGTCTGCGAGAACGAAGAGGGATGAGAAGAATAAGCGTGTACATGAAGACATGGTGCGGAGGAACGGAAACACGGCGAGATACTACCGCACTAATCCCGGCGACCTGAGTGGGAATTGTGTCGGTGTGGTGTGTCTTTGTCTTAGTACCTCATGTCGGGATACAAAGTGGGTGATAGATCTGAGGAGCATCCTATCCGTCACACCGCGATGGGGATTCTTCACTACCTACATATGTGGTGAATATGGTGAAGTGAGGATGGGTAACGATGGCGTCTCGAAGATTATAGGCATTGGAGATGTTCATATATATAGAAACCAATGTCGGCTACACCTTGACACTCAAGGATGTAAGGCATGTCCCGACATCGGTTAAGCCTAATTTCAGGTGGGGAAATTAGATGACGGCGGCTTTGTTAACTTCGTTTGGTAGCGGGGGTATGGAAACCGGCGAGAGGTTCCCATTGTAGCGCCGGAGGAAAGAAAACTTGCTCTCTTTACAAAACACGGGCTAGTTTGTGTAAAAGCGAAGCGAATCTGTGAAGAAGAAGCTTCATCCGAACGTGGCACAAGAGGCGTGTCGCATCAAACATAAAAGGGATGGAAGTTCTTGCTAAGCAAAAGGTCGTGCGGACATTAAAGGTACACATTTAAATACATGTACTCATTGTTTGGTAGGAAAGCAACACGGGGTGTCTTTCCAAAGATTCCGTCTCCGCGAAAAGGACAACGTCCTTGAACTAGTGCACCTGGACTTATGTGGTCTATGAGAGTAAAGTCCCACCAGGGAGCCGTGCTTCTTGACATTCATTGATGATGCGTCGAAAGATATGGGCCTATAGTCGAAGACCAAGGATGAAGTACTTGGCGTGTTTGAAAATTCCACATGGTGGAAAGAGAGATGGGAAGTTGTTGAAATGTATTAAGCTCGGATAATGGGGGTGAGTACATTGGGCCATTTGAAGAGTATTGCGAGTCATGGGATTAAGTCATGAGCGGACCGTTCCCAAGACACCGCATGACGAGAATGGAATAGCGAGAGAATGAACCGTACCATTGTAGAGAGGATGAGATGCATGCTATCTCACTCTAAGCTACCTAGAAGCTCTTGGGTAGAAGCAATCGCGTCTGGCCGTGCATGTGATCAACTTTGTCGTCCCGGCAAAGCCTCACGAATAGTGATTATCCGCAGAGAGAGTATGGTCAGGCAGAGATGTTGATTATGGATACTTGAGGGTATTTGGGTGCAGGGCATTTGTGCATATTCCGAAGGATAATAGATCCAAGCTTGATGACAAAGCCAAGCAGTGCATTTTTCTGGGTTATGGAGATGAAAAGTTTGGTTACAAACTCTATGATCCGATTAACAAGAAGGTAATCCGAAGTCGAGATGTTGTGTTCTTAGAAGACCAAACCATAGCAAACTTTGAGGAGGGTGAGAAGTTACAGGCTTTCACCAATGATCTTGTTGATTCAGAACCAGAAGTTCCTACTGTGGAACGTGCAGAAGGCATTGAGAATGCAGAGAACCATGAGTTTGAAGCTCATGATGAGAATCCTATTGCTCATGATGGGATAGAACCTATTGGTATAGAAGATGCAGATGAGATGCATGAACCACCACCAGAGCAAGTAGAAGTGCAACCTCTGAGGCACCGATGGATGGGGCAAGGAGGTCGCAGAAGGAGACTAGCTTCAACCGGTATCCACCACATATCGTGCGTTTCTACTATCGGATGGTGGAGAACCTATGTACTTTCAAGAGGCACTTGAAGGTACGACACAAAAAAGTGGTTGAAGGCCATGCATGGCGAGATGGATTCTTTGCATAAGAATCACACTTATGAGTTAGTTGAGAAACCCACGGGAGAAAAGTTCTCAAGAATAAGTGGATATACAAAGTCAAGCATGAGGGAGAACAATCTCACCCCTGGCTTCGCCTTGTTGTGAAGGGATTCGGTCAAAGGAAAGGGATTGACTTTGATGAGATTTTCTCTCTGTAGTGAAGATGACTTCTATCCGGGTGGTATTGGGTATGACCGCAAAGTATGAACCTAGAGGTTGAAAGCGGCTAGATGTTAAAGGCGACTTTTCTTCATGGAGACCTTGAAGAAGATATCTACATGGACCCGGCCGGAGGGTTTGAGGTCAAAGGCAAGGAGCACCTAGTATGCAAGGCGATAAAGAGCTTGTATGGGTTGAAACAAGCACCGGCGATGGTACATAAAGTTTGATTCCTTTATGGCGAAGCAAGGATACAAGAAGTGCTGCTTCCGATCATTGTGTGTTTGTTCGAGAGATTTCGGATGGGGATTTCATTGTGTCTTATTGTTGTATGTGGATGATATGTTGATAGTTGGCCCAAACATCAACAAGATATCAAGTTGAAAGAAAGACTTGAGTAAGTCCTTTGAGATGAAGGATTTGGGTCAAGCAAAGCGGATACTTGGGATCACGGATCACTCGTGGACAAAAGAGTGAGAAGTTGTGGCTTTTCAAAAAGCTACATTGAGAAAGGTGTTGAAGAGATTGAACATGGATCAAAGCGAAACCCGGTCGGTTAATCCGCTTGGTGGCCAGTTCCGCATGACCAAAGATGTGTCCTAAGGGTGAGCATGAGCAGAGTCGATGGAAAAAGATTCCTTATGCATCCGCGATGGGCGCGGTTTGATGTATGCCATGGTGTGTACTAGACCGGATATTGCTTTTCGCCGTTGGGGTTGTAAGCGATTTACATCAAATCCGGGTAAAAAAGCATTGGGAAGGTGTTAAGTGGATATTGAGATATCTCAAAGGCACTTCAAATCGTGTTTGTGTTTTGGTGGAAGTAAGCCCTTACTTGAAGGCTACACCGATCGGGACATGGCGGTGATGTTGACTTCGATGAAGTCCACCTCCGGTTATCACGGTTACTTTTGCGGGGAGCGGTTTCTTGGCAATCAAAGTTGCAAAGTGTGTTGCCCTCTCCACTTCTGAAGCGGTATATTGCAGCCAGCGAGTGTTGCAAAGAGTTGCTATGGATGAAGAGGTTCTTCGACGAACTAGGGCTAAAAGCGAAACAGTTTGTAGTTACTATGTGGCGGTCGAGGCGCCATCCACTTGAGCAAGAATCCGAGTTTTCATTCTAGGTCCAAAGCACATACACGTGCGTTATCATTGGATTAGAAAGTACTTTCGAGGACAAGCATTTGTGTATCGAGAAGATCCATACCGACAAGAGCGGGTGGGATATGATGACCAAAGTCTTACCGAAAGGTAAGTTTGATGTCTGTTGTGCTATTGCGGAATGGCGGCCGCACTCCCTCTGATGATTTGGAAATTGCATGGAGGAAGCCCCCTCACTGTTAGGGAGGGGAGATTGTTGAGTTATCCCTCACATGAGGAGAGAAAGAGGTTTGGAAAGCGGGGCGAATTGGCGTTGGAGTGGTCGAGGCCAGCGCTCAAAGAAAGCGCGACTTCGCTCGGTGTCGATCGTCGGTCGAGGCGCCAGCGCTCAAAGAAAAGCGCGACTTCAGCTCGGTGTCCGATGTCTTAGTGCGACCAGCTCAAAGAGGGCAGCGCTACGCCAGTCTAATTTCGTGGGGCCTTTTTCTTCTGATGCACCCGCGAAATTTGGTTTTGGAGATAAAACCAAAATCAAGGTTTTGGAAAATCTAACGAGAGAAAAACCAAGTCGGAAAAAGGATTGGAATCCGGACTAAAACAAAGAGAGAAAACCCAATCTTGAAAGCTATCAAGATTGAGAGATAACCTTTACTGAGATACAACCACTCAAAGAGATAAAGTGATCTAGTAAGGTGAGAGGACCTAAAAGGAGAGATTGTAATCTTCCTTCCCACTTTAATAAGAACCGGCTCTTGTGGAAGTAGGCATCATTGGCGAACCACGGTAAATCTTTGTTTTGTGGTTTGCTTTTCTTGCTTTTTACATTATTATCACATTGTTAATAGTTGTTTTAGCGAGTTGGGCATGTTAGTATAGGTTGTAGTTGATATTTAGAATTTATCCGGAGTTGAAGTGTGTTCATACAAGTTATCTGTGTAGTGGGGGAACCGATTGGTATTGGTGTAATCCCCAACATGCATGAGTATATGGTTGATCAATATGACTTCATCCTTGGCGAGCGGGGTTCCAATCTTGACCACTTAAGATTAGAAAATGGGGCCTCATTGCACTTTTGTGTAGCTAAATCCTTTTGCAGTTCCACGACTATCGACTAAGACCATGATGAAACAAACTTCTAAGAGTTTACAAAACATAATACAACCATTTTTAATTTGTCGAAAGTTAACAAAGAAAAGCGGGTAGGAGTATTTTACACGAGCGAGCGGTGTAGGCGATTAATCGGATATCGCACATTCTTGACTATGCTAATTGGTTGAGTAGTTGATCTGAAAGAATCAACTTTGAGGTCAAAAGCTTGCATCGGATAGCAACTTTAGGTTTCCGTTGAATATAATATTTCTTTGGAACTGAATTTGTTATATTGAGTTTGAGGGAGATGAGGTTGAGGGCGAAACCACAATTGAGGAAGGAAAGTTACCGCCCAGATTCAAATTCTTAAGTTGAGAAGGCGATATTGTTAAAATACCGGGCGTAATGTTGCGGTTTTCTAGAATAAGTGTCTCCAAGGAGGGACTGGCTGAAAAGAGGGCCTCATCAAGTTGGCCATCCTTCAAAAACTGAAATTAGATGCACAACTTTAAGAGAAGGTAACCAGATCCTAAGTGGCAAGCTTAGGTTGTTGTTAAGCAGTTTGAACTCTCTCTTTTTTTTTGCATGAGTAAGGAGTAGTATTACGAATAAAAGAATGTGTTCTGAGAGAGATAGTAAGATTACATTTCATCGACTTAACAGAATCTAAAATAGGATCGAAAGGGACACTCCACTCTTGGGACAAAACACGGTGAATGTCACTCCAAACGACTTGTCTATTATCAAGAGTTGAAGCATGCCTTCTTTGCTGCTGTCGGCTCCAAAGTTAACCAGCGAAAGGTATGGGTTATTCTCCGGGAGCTAAGTTTGAAGTGGCTATTTTCCATCTTGCTCTGATCTTCCATGGCGTTCTTCTCCCCATAAGGCTTTGAGCCACGCGACCAATGAATCACATTCTATCCATAACTTGACCATCCTCTGCATACGGCATGTTCTGCTGCCAAGATGATTGCCCAATATTCTGCTTCAAAGTTTGTTACTACTCCAAGCCCTTGTGCAAGAACACCTAGTATCCGATTTTCTTTATCCCTAAAGAGAACACCCCGCACCTCCATTACGGGTTGCCAATAGAGGAGCCGTCGGTGTTGGCTTTTATCTCCTCGTCTTACGGCGGGATCCACTTGACTTCTTTGATTATAGGAACTCTTGCGGGCTTGCAAGTGACCCCAATCTGTGAAGGAATGCCGGTTCATGCACAGATTATGCATAGTGGCTTTGGGCGACCCGATGCTATTTTCACTTCCTTAAGAATATCTCTTTTGAATCGATCTTTATTGAAAAATCTCCCTTCAAAAAAAATTTTGTTTCTAGTTTTCCACACTTGCACCGTGATATGCACCACACCGGCATTCCATAGTGTTTTGACAATCGGGCTTCTATTGTTAATTGCTTTGATCAATTCTCGGAAGCTATAATTGGTGAGCCTAACTTCAAAGACTCCTGCAAACCAATCCCAAATTTCTCTGACAGTAGGACAATCCCATAGCATGTGTTCCACTGTTTCTTCATTGTTTCTACATAGTCGGCATCTGGACGCTAGTTTGATACCAGCTCTCTTCACTCTATCATCTGTAGGAACTGCTTTCTGGATAAGTTTCCAAGCAGTGCCAGCTGCTCTTGGATGAATATGTGTTGCCCAAATCCATTTCCACCAGCTCACCTTGTTCCGTTTTTCCCGAATCGTTTCATGTGCGGACTTAACGGAGAAGTTGCCATGATCATCAGGCTTCCATATTCTCTGGTCTTGTTCTCCAGTAGGTTGCTGAAATTCTGTGACGTTTATACCCAGTGAAGTAAGCACCGATGTGACTTGAGCCGGTATGTCCCATTTGTTGTCCGTTATTAGGTCCTCCACCCTAGCTTTGAACCCTTTCCAGTTTACTTGGGGAAGACAATCAGTTATAGCTTTTCCCGCCCATGAGTCCCTCCACATATCTATGTCCTTTCCTTGGCCCACCACCCATCCAGTGTGTGCATTGAGCTCCGTTAAGGCCCACCTGATCCCAGGCCAAACAGTAGATGTTTTATGGTAAGTGAGCCAGTTCCCATTCAACATTTTATACTTCTTGTGCATGAAACAGCTCCAGTCAGTGTCAAGTGTAAGCAGTTGCCACCCCAACTTCATCAGGAGAGACAAGTTTATGTCCCTAAGCTTTCTCAAGCCTAGCCCACCCTCGTCTCTTGGTTTGCACACGTTCTCCCATTTCAAAGTGATCCCCTTCCTCTTTGTAGGGTCCCCAGACCAAATAAAATTCCTAATGGCTGCTTCTCCCTCTTTAATGCATCTCGAGGCCATTTGCACATCGACATATTGTAAACCGGAATACTATTCAAGATGGATTGAGCTAGCACCACTCTGCCTGGAAAGAAAGCATTCTTCCCTGACCGATGCTCTTAGCTTGATCTTGTCCACAAGTGGTTGAATATGTCTCGAGGTAACCTTTCCCCTAAACAATGGAACCCCAAGTACTTTTAAGGAAGCTTTCCTTCTTTTATTCCAAAAGGTCTTCTACCCTTTTCTTTTCGATCGTCCATGCCACCTAAGAACAGAGCTCTTAGTTACATTAAAGAATTGCCCAAGATGGGAGACTTGGTAGTCTTGTAGTAATCTCCATAGTCTCCTAAGACCTTTTATGCCTCCATTTGCAAAGATAAAAATGTCATCCGCAAAGAGCAAATGGGATGGCCCAGAAGAGAAAGCCATATAGTCCACATGCCCATTTGTATACATCCAGTGAAGGGCCCTGCTGAGAACATCCTCTGCTAGGTCAAAGAGGATAGGTGATAGTGGATCCCCCTGCCTCAATCCCTACATGACAGCGAAAAACCACAAGGCCCACCATTTATCATGGTGAGAGTTTAGCACTCACGAGAATAGTTTTATCCAACAAGCCATTTACTATTGAATCCCATCTTGTTGAGTACTTCCATGAGGAAATCCCAACTGAGTGTGTCAAAAGCTTGAGTCACATCCAGTTTCAGCCCCACATTGCCTCCTCTTCTTTTGGTATCGAGTTCATTAATCATTTCTGAAGCCAGAGCAACTCCTGTGATACCTGTTCTTCCTTTTACAAATGCTAGCTGCTGCTTACTAATCAACTTGTCAGTATACACTTTAAGCCTTAAAGACAAGATTTTAGTAATAATTTTAAAAAAGAAATTACTAAGGCAGAGAGGCCCTGAACTTGTTAAGGGCTCTGGCATTTTGAGTCTTAGGTATCAGTACCAGAAAACTAGTATTCATGGCTTGTGGTAGCTTGTTGTCTCTAAAAAAAGAGATAATCGCACTACTTACATCATGTCCAACAATGTCCCAGAAGCTTTGGTAAAAGCAGCCTTGGAATCCATCTGGCCCAGGGGAGCTATTTGGGTCCATGCAGAAGACAACTTCCTTCACCTCCAATGCATTGGGGATTGCAGTCAAGAAGTCGTTCATTTCTTTAGTAACCAAGTGTGGAATCAAGTTCATGATGTATGGGTTCACTGTGACATGTTGGCGCTCGTATTTCAACTCATACGATGAAACAATAAACATGTTGGGCTCACTGTGACATGTTTGAACTCTCTCAACGACTCACAAGTGAATAAATGAGGAGTTAATTGGATATTTCTCCCGCAAGCATTTTCAATATCAAGAACTTGAACATTATGTCTTACTGCATATGTTATCCACTCTTTGATCCAACTTACATCTACATCATCAAACCAGCCTACTGGGGAAAGAGAAACATTTTGCATATCTGAACCATCTCGTAGAAGTAGTACAGAATCGACAAACTTAATGAATGTTCTCTTGGATTGGAAGAGCCTTGAATTGAAATGAAAGGAGGGGACAGAAGACCGGATGTTTATCCACCCTTTAGATAGAACGCATGTTCGAACCACTTCTGTGGTTGGAAGAAACGATAGGATGTGATAGATTATAGGCATGGGTAATGCAGAGATCCTATTCATTTCTAGGCTCGAATTCTCTCCAAAGGTTGAACCAGTCTGCTCAACAATACTACCCGTCTGCCCAAGTGAAGGTGCAGTGGACTGGACCAACCCAGCTGATTGTGTGTTAGAATTCATGCCACCGAATGGGGATGTAGCCAAACCTGAATTAAATAGCAAAGGTGACGGATTACTTCCCAATGCAGGGGTGGATGTAGAATAAAAAATAGATGGTGTGGATTGTGTAGGAGGCTGACCAAAAGCAGGAAGCTGAACAGCAGGATTGGAGCCACCTATAAATGAATTTGAACAAGTAAAAACACTTGAGAATAGTACTTGTGTGAATCCTTCAATAATTACTAGCAGAGACAAAATTTGAGTAAAACTGATGCCGGCAATGGCGTGTGCACTAACCAAAGTCACTAAATTTATTGGAAAATTTAAGCTGAAAATTTCAAGTATTGCAGGGGAAAGGGACTCACCAAACAGAGAAGTCTGAGCTCCAAAGTGAGATGAAGTGAGCTGAAAACCAGAGGATGGAGAACTTGAAGCTCCAAATGCAGTATTTGTAGAACCGAATGGACTAGAAGAAGATCCAAATCCAGTACAGGTAGCACCTGTTGAAGATCCGAATTCGCCAAGGACAGAGCTTGTTGAAGATCCGAATCCAGGGACAAAGGCTCCAGAGGTAAAACTATTTTGGAAATTTGTCATTGAAACTATATTTTTTTTATTCCTCTATATTTCTCAAATGAAAGTGGGAACGCAGTAATTCCAAGTAAGTTACCCTAGTATCTGCAACCGTAGACGTCCATAGGCGGTGTAGGAGAATTAGACCTGTGAAACCATTTTGAGCATGAAATTATTACCTTAGCAATAATTTAAAAAAACAAATTCTCTGATCAATTAACACAGAGTTACATTCTTTAAAACCAACACTAAAGAGCCCTTATCCTCATGATTTAACAAATACAGTAAAACCCTAGGTAATAAACTCACCAAACCAAAATCAAAAGTCGTGGATCTTTCATGCAAGATGACTTAAAAACAGAATTGCTTACAATAGATATAACCACTTTTTAAAAACATTAAACATGAAAGGTTTGAATAAAACTTACAGGGATTACCACATCTTTCGCAAGTTTACAACCAGAGCTCAAATTCATCATTGCATCCTAAAACTAGGGGCTAGGTGACTCACTGACTTAGGGATGAAGCTAAGGGAGAAGGGGAGATGAATAAAGAAGAAATTGGAGAAAGAATAAAGCTAATGTAGTAATGTGGAGCTCATATTATTGGCACTTTTTTCAAAAGAGACTGAAAAAAAGTGGGTTTTGTAAAGTAATATGGTGGGTTTGCACATAAAATTCCTAAACCAACCCTTAGATCTTGTACACATTTTGCATTCGAACCTAAGAACGACACCATGCATCTTCCACAATAAGTAGATTGAGTCTCAAATTACAGCAGATGCATGGGGATATTTTGGTGTCTCTTACCGTTAAACCCAATAAAATCTGTTGAAGGTCGTGTACTAATTGCTCAAACGGATGAAGTTGCAATAGTCTGTAACTCTGTATACGTACGGAATACCTCGCATCTCACCTTGTAAAATGCAAGGTCATAATCAACGTGGAAGCAACTCAAATATTTTCTTTGTGCTATCTCATAGTCAAGAATTTCAACATTGTTTTCACACAACTGAGAGATGACTTTTGTATTTTATGTTATCTTGTTTACTTATATACTTGAACCATCTTGTAGAAGCAACAGATTACAGAGTGAAGACAACACAAATTGGCAAGAGAAGAATACTTTTACAGTCCTATATGGCATTTAACGAGCAAGTTTACATGGATATATATATTTTTTCTACTACATACAAAGCACAAATGGCCAAGAGAAATAAACTAGTGTCTAGTACTTAATCACTGTCTTAAAGAAAGCCATTGCAGAGTCTGCAGTATACATCTGTTTGAGGGAAACCCGCGTAAGTAAACGATAACTACTTGAAAGGCTTGAGATGAAATATATAAACATATTTTTCATATCATCATAAAATGCATGAGTTTCTTGAAAATCAGTTTACACGTACACTATAGATTATGTAATACTGACCGGACTCCTGAGTCTTCAAAAACGCAAAATCATTAGGTTACCAACAACTACTTGATTCACAGGAAACAACCAACACAAACTCCGAATATCAACCATGAAAACTTATCTTGACTCCCATCCAAATAACTACTATACTTAACTAGTAAACGGGCACGTGCGTTGCACGTGCTAGGAAAGAAAATTGGGGTAGAAAAATCAAAGGAAAGAATTATGTATAATGTAAAATATTACATATTACATTTGTCTGAATGGATTATGTAAAATGGTTTATATTCAAAGAACTTCAATAAGGAAAAAAAACGATTGAATACGCTAGTTTTAGTCTTTGTTTGATTCAATTTTTGCTGCTATGCGAAGTTGCGAATAAATATATTTGAAGGGGTATTTAATCGCCTGTAATTTAGTTAGTATGTAATTAGTATTGTATATGGCACAAACTAATTTACCTAAAAAATAGGAATTATGTTGATGAAGTTTACCTTTGTGCTGCTAGTTGTGTAATTCTTTTGTGGAGCATTAATTTGATCAATTTTTACATTGTTTATTGGTCCCTATTCTAAAAATGTTATTAGCACCAAGCTACACATTCAAAATTTTGCCAAGTTTCGGGATTCCACTTGATTAACATAATGAAATGAAATGTTGGTTATTTGGTCCCAATTTATGAACCTTTTTCTTTGGCACCAAGCTGCACATGCCATTCATCAATCTTTTGCTTCATGATGGATTGGATTGCCCCATTTTTATATATTGTTCTGGGCCTGAGCATGGTAAATAACTAATTATTGAAATATTGCCCAACACTGGCGGAATCATGGATTGCTATGGATGATGAACTTTAGTCTGAAGACTTTGCAATTGGGTGATTAGGTTATGTGCCGGAGTTTCGTTTGAATTGTGAAACATGGAATGGAAAGTTTAGTAAAAATCATTATAAATAATAATTAGAAAGGCAAACAACAGACTTTATAACTTAGTGATAGAGTGTAAGTTCTTGCAAAATGTGCTTTTTTTTTAGATTTAAGAACACATGGGTTATGTTTATTTTTAGTGTTTTGGAGAAGAGTTTTGTGTCTTTTGGGTTTTAGCAGATTGGGTGTGTAGTAATTTGGGATTATGTAGTTATGTGTGAAAGTTTGTTGTAAATGTTTTTACTAAGTAGTTTATGTTATTTCCATAGGAATATGTGGGCATATTTAACTGGTTTGTGTTGGATTTTGTAATTGCCTGTATGAGTGAAACATTTATCGACTCAAAACAATTTCTCGTTTAGAATGTTTAAGATGGCATTATTTATGGGTAAATTCACCTTGAGTTGATGGTCAACTGGGAAGTTCTATGGTATTGCAATTTATTTAGGTAGGACACTTACCTTACCTTATACGTAACTGAGATTTTTGACATCAGGGAAAGATGCTCAGCTTACCTGTTAGGCTGTTTTATAGAACAACTATTTATGTAAATCCTATGGCATCACTATGACATGGCAGAGCAAATCTAGTAGCCATTAGTGACATCACTGTTGCTTTACAAATTAAATTCCAACAACAAAATATCTAATAACCATAAGTAATAAAACAATAATAAGTTGAGGACAATATTAATAACGACATGCTCCAAGCCATCTCCATCATTCAATCCTATAACCATTAACATGTTCCAATCATAAACCACTACAGCAGCAGCAAAATAAGTCGACTACACTACTAAACCACCTGCCACCTACACCACTACAGCATGACACACCAGTCCACACAAAGATACGAACCAGCACACTCACCACACTCCCACTACCACCATCAGAAGGCAAAGAAATTAAGCACTTGGAGTCGAGCGATGTATGAAAGCAATAGTAGCAGGCAGAAAACAGCACCTAGCACGCAGCAGTAGCACCCAACACACACAGCAGCATCAGGCAGAATGCAGCACCAAGTACACAACATCAATAACACCCAACACTCAACACAACACCACACACATAGCACAACACAACACGACGTCACACACACAACACAACACCACATGACCTGCCAACATACACATACACACAAAACACAACACACACACACACTACCACCTCCACCACACCACACCACACCACACCACACCACACCACACCACAACATACACTACCACATCCACAACACCACACCACAGCACACACATTTACTCCTATAACGACATATTCTTTCATCAAACATTTATTTAAACTAAAGATCACAATAGATGGAAGTTAAGAATTCTAATGACCATAATTAAAGTGTATTACCTGGTAAATTGTGCGGATTCTCTTAGATGCAACAGTCGTGGCTGAAGTTTCCATGGTTTTCTTAAAGTTGTATGAATAAATTTCCTGTGCCAACATAATACGCACATTTTCCCCCCCGGGTTAGTTATAAAGAATTGATAAAAACAAATAGTTAAAAATCAACGCGTTTGTATATTTACCACACATTCGGATTTTCTACGCATACGTTTAGGATTTATTTCCTTAGTTGAGGTTCCAGGTGGTTCAGAAGAATTTTCAAATGGTAATATCTGTATCAAGAAGGATTGAATTTCTAATGAGCTGATCTGCCCAGGACATGATTCTTAACAAAATAATATTCAATTTTCTAATTGAAACACCCCCCGTTACAAATAATAAAAGATGGCAACAGATAACATAACGTAAAAACGTGTAATAGCATATTAGTATGTACATTTTCTCTCACTTTTGGATGTTCGGATATAGGATTTGGGTAGATAGTATTAAGAGTATGAATTTCTACTTTGGCCTGCATCTATAATCAAAAAAAGAAATTATGCATTGAATAAAAAAATAATAATGTCTTGTCTATCTATCTTAAACTTTTATTAAATATATTTTTTCTTTTTACCTGATCAATGTGAGTAAGCATCATGTCTCCTTCTAGCTTGTAATCCATAGGAAAAACTTTAGTTGTTATGAAGCCATTGGTTCCTTGATTCTTGATGTTGTATTCACTAATTTTTATTTAAAAAATTAATGATGAACCTATAAGCTCATTCAGTATATTCTTAACCATTTGAGAACCACTTGCCTGGTTTAAGAAAATATTATCCACTTGAATTAGATATATTTAAATGCAAATAAATTAGTGTTGAAATGTTTAATAGTAGATTTACCGATTTAAGCATAGCCTCCAATTCAGATGCTGGATGTTTAACCAGTGTTTCTGCTTCTTTTCCAAATATGGTCACAATAGAACGATTTGTGTGATATTGAATGCGGGCTTGAATTTGATATCTAGCATTCAATGTCAATATAAATAATTGAAAGGGAAGTGAAGAAGTTATAATAAAATATAATAGTTTTACCTTGTAAATGGAGAGGGTAGAAACTCATTACAGCAACCAATAGCGATCATCTTTTTCCAAAACTTTTTTCTTTCGACAGCCAGCTTTAGGGCAGGATAAATAATATGGCTCGTAGTCATGTATGACTTCGCAAATTGAAGCTTTGCATGTCAGAACTTGTCCCTGAAAAGAATGATTCTATATAGTGAAAAGTTTTAAAGCAAAAAAAAAAAATTATATAAAAGTGTATTGCTAACTCACAATGGTGTCTCTGTACGTCTAATGAATTAAGAATTTCAGAAAGAGTTTTCCTGTTCTTGAGTTGTCGAGTACTCGATATACGATCAGTAGATGCTGACCCTTCAAGCAGTTCAATTGTTTTGTTCTTGGGACTGAAAAAATGAAAGTTAAATTTTGAGTAATGTAAAGTATATGTACGTTTGAGAACTTTACCTGTTCATTAGATGTTGAAGTTCAGGAATTGCCAAGTTGAAATAAATTTTTGTCGCCCTTGTTGAATTTAGATAGTAACTCCTGAAATATTTAAAGCAGCAGTTAGTTCCAAGGAGAAGGAATAATATAGTAATATAAAACGTATAATTATACTTGTATTAATTAAGTTACCAGTATAGATGTCAACAGTCAACGATGTTACAACGACCACAGGCTGATCCACAGTAGAATTAATGATATCTTTGTCAACCAAATCCACTGCATTTTCCCATAGTGTAATCCTCATTTTTTTTCCCACTGGGTAGTTAATTTTTTTGTGAGTATATAGATACAGGTAAGATGTTTTCCATACTCATTAAAACAAAATTTGGAAGCTAACCTGTCATTCCTCAAGTGAATATTTCTCAGTTGCTTCATTCCTTTCCTAACTGTTATGGCTGAAATTCCTTCAAGCACACCACATACATTTGATAAATATTATAAAGAGATATTTGTTATGTATAAATATACATATTTGTAGTTGTATATATTTCTCAGTGGCTTCATTCCTCGGATACCTATTAGATTTGTAATTTGTTTATAACGACTGTTGATGTTGTCAAATTCAGTAAAAGCAAACTTGTACGGCGGAATTTCTGGTGCAGTTTCACTTAGTAGTCTAACAAACGTGTCCCATTTAAAAAGTATAACAAACGCATGTTGAACAAGCCGATAATCAGACACTGTTTGTACATTAAAATGCTCAGCATGATACACGCAGCCTTCTCGGATAACTTCTGAGAATTTTTCAGATTGGTTCTTTGGAACAATTGCATGCACTTGATTCCCCTGAAACCAAAATATACGCAAACAGTTAATAATTTTTTGAATAAAATATACTGGAAAGGGAATTTGTACAATTCAAATAAAATTGGCTAACTTTATCGTCTATCAAAACCATGTCAAATCTGCTAGGTTTTCCATGCAATTCTTTTCCGATGCTCCATTTTCTAGAGACGCGAAACTTAATTCTGCAGTTTTGATTCTGGTAATTTATGTCAGATAAAGGAAGATATCCCGGTGGTGTCATTTTGAAGGAAACCTATAAAATTTTAAAGTCAGAGAAATATAGACCATGAAATAAATATTTTACGAAGGAGATTATGAAATGCAGTAGTGAATAAGAAAACGTGTACAAAAAAGTAATGAATCACTCTTGAAAGTGTGCATGATGAACAGTCTTGAAAACTACAACACTATGAAAGAAAAAATGATACGATGAAACAATTTAGTAGAGTTAAAATGGTGTCTATTTAAAGTTGAAATATGCAAAGTGTTGTTGAAGAGACTGAAATTAGTCATGATCAAACCTTTTTTGCAGGATAATGCTATTTGCTGATGCCAAAGATGGCACATGAGAAATTGGGAAGGAAGAGAATAAGTGAGGCTTTGACAATGGAATTTTTTTTGTATGTATACTGACAGTTTCGCTTAAGAAACGGTTATAGTTTGAAGGAACTATACGAGTGGTAGTTGAAGCAGTTAGTACTTGAATTTTGAAGGAAGAGTTTTTTGACGATTGAGGGGATTGAACTTCAAGCAGTGAGGATCGAAGGGATAAGTCCTTTTTTTTTCCCATTACTGGGCCTTCCTAGTCGGTTTGAAAGCTCTATGGTATGGGCATTTCCAAAAAGTAATAGTGGAAATCCGCTCTCAAGCAATACCTCGTATGAAGGCGTGAATGCAGACTAAATGTAACACTCGTAGCTCCCTCCTACAACTCTATCTGTGTATTAGCAAGGTGTTGTAAAAAAAAAATGACGTTTGTATGTATATTTGTTGGAGACTGACTTTTTAGTTGCATGTAAAAAAATGCATATTTGATGGCGCTAACTATATAAGTTTGTATTATGAGATAGTAGTAAGTATCAATGACACAATAGCGTTTAAAAAATGATGTACATCGTAATGAGTACATAATTATAAAGATCTTGCAATGTTGAATTACGCCGAAAACATACAGATTGAGTTCATGGGTATAACATGTGGAGAAAACACATTTGGTTGCAGCAAGAACAACATAAACAATTTTTTCTGCAAAAAAAGAAAGTAGGGATGCTAAGATATGCATTGATGGTACATGACAAAGAATAGGTAAGATTATTGATCAACTTATTAATATTTTCCTCAAACTCTTCAAGATGCACGGAGCTCGAGAGGGACAGCAGCGTGAAGGGTGATCATGGTTTTGTAGTTTCCCAGTTTCTTCTTATACGTCTAACTGGAGTTTCTTCTTAAAGAATTTCATCAATACGTCTCATTGGAGCATTAATCATTTCACTTGTTCGAGAGTATGAAGAACTGTTTCTGAAGTACTCCTATACTCATTTGACCCAGGAAGAAGCTCCTTGAAGTATACACTACTCTCTAAGCTCTAACGAAAAACTTTGTACAAACTCCCTTTCCCATGCGATCCTTCACTCTTTATCTGCTGTTACATAATGTCAAACACACATGCAATCTACCCACCACCATCTGAGCTATTTGGCATAGGTTACCATCTGACCTATGAGGCAACAAATTAACATTTTAACAGCCAATAGACTTACTGGGGCCATCTTCAAACATTTTAACAGCCAATACTTACACAGTTGAAAATCTTTCGGCTTGAAACAATTGGATCTTCAACTGCCGAAGTGAGTATAGAAGATAAGTCCCTAACATGGGAGATGTTGGTAGTTGCATCCCTGATCCCGGAATTCAACTGGTCAGTCATGAACAATACCTGTACACGGTAGATCTTAGTTAGATAAGATTGGAAAGATCAAAGTATTGGCTTCAGGTATTTGGAGTTGTAATAAACAATTATTATACCGACAGCTAGATGCCTAGAGCTAAACATAACAAAGGTACAAATAAGAATTTCATTCGCTTACTTACGATGAAAGAACCACTCCTCACAATCTTTGCTGTTTCCCGATCCAATAATGTGCTAGGGAAGGAACTCTGCCCAGCTACTGAAAACATTTGCAATATATTTATCCACTGCAACATGACTGCCATCAGCTTTAATGGTGTCCTGCCAAGTTTAGCTCAGTAACAGAGAAATGTAGGAGTCCTATTGGTAACACATTATTTATGGTAAGGAGACCAGCATACCGTGCCAGTGAGATGTAATATAAAAGCATTGGATTTTCGAATGGGCCGACCTTTGGGCATACACAAACATACACTATGAAGCCTTGATTTTGTTTGTTGGCTGAATAAGATGTGATTGTTTTAAAGAAAAACTATGTCCTAACTCTTCTCAGACTGGTGCTAAACTGATAATGGTAAACTCAGTTTACACTATGAAGCCTTGATTTGATTCGCCTGACTATCAAATCAAGACTAAATTAGAAAACAGAAAAGTGTAGAGTTAAAGAAGGCCAAGATCATCAGATGCGCCAATACATTATTCCTGCAGTCAATGACGCTCGTGGTTGTCAAAAGTTTTCTACCAACTTTCATCAATTCTTGCTCATCTATTGAACTGCATTCGCCAGACTTGCGAAGGAAAATAATCATTTTCTCCAAAACTATTGCATTCTCCAGAAATAAGTTGACCAGTTCCATTTCATTCTCAGATCCTCGGAAGCCCTCGATTTCAACAAACTTCAGGTGGGAAAGCTTGTACTTGTACCCCTCCTTCACTTCATATTGCTCAACTTGAGCGATGTTCTTCAAACCACCAAACTTCCCCTTGACAATGACAATTAAAGAGAAAATTAAGACATCAAAAAATCAAGTTTAACGGGTATTTCATATTAAGCGCTTACCACATCGTTCACTAAGAAGATAGATTCAATTTCAGTAGAGTGCATGAGTATATGGTTGATCAATATGACTTCATCCTTGCTGAACAGAGTTCCAATCTTCAGCCACTTAAGATTAGAAAATGGCGTCTCGCTGCACTTTTGTGTAGCTAAATCCTTTTGCAGTTCCACAGCTATCGACTAAGACACAATGAAACAAACTTCTAAGAGTTTACAAAACCTAATACAACCATTTTTTAATTTGTTGAAAGTTAACAAAGAAAAGCGGGTAGGAGTATTTACCCGAACGAACAGAGTAGACACTGTCAGATACCGCACATTCTTGACTATGCTAATTAGTTGAGTAGTTGATACAGAAGAATCACCTTTGAGGTCAATGTTTGCATCAGATATCAACTTTAGGTTTCCGTTGAATATAATATTTACTGGAACTGAATTTGTTATATTGAGTTTGAGGGAGATGAGGTTCAGAGCAGAAACCACAATTGAGGAAGGAAAGTTACCCTTCAGATTCAAATTCTTAAGTTGAGAAGCTGATATTGTTAAAATACCAGACGTAATGTTGCAGTTTTCTAGAATAAGTGTCTCCAAGGACGGACTGGCTGAAAAGAGGGCCTCATAAAGTTGGCCATCCTTCAAAGAAACAAAAATTAGATGCACAACTTTAAGAGAAGGTAACCAGATCCTAAGTGGCAAGCTTAGGCTGTTGTATAACAGTTTGAACTCTCTCAACGACTCACAAGTGAATAAATGAGGAGTTAATTGGATATTTTTCCAGCAAGTATTTTCAATATCAAGAACTTGAACATTATGTCTTACTGCATATGTTATCCACTCTTTGATCCTACTTACATCTACATCATCAATCGGGCCTACTATGGAAAGAGAAACATTTTGCATATCTGAACCATCTCGTAGAAATAGTACAGAATCAACAAACTTAATGAATGTTTTTGTGTATGGGAAGCATATTGAAGTGAAATGAAAGGAGGGGACAGAAGACCATATGTTTATCCACCTTTTAGATATAACGCATGTTCGAACCACTTCTTTGGTTGGAAGAAACGATAGGATGTGATAGATTATAGGCATGGGTAATGCAGAGATCCTATTCATTTCTAGGCTCAAATTCTGCGAACTTGATTGTTTTTGGATCTTTGTCATTGAAACTATTTTTCTCAAATGAAATCGGGAACGCAGTAATTCCAAGTAAGTCAATTACCCTAGGCGGTGTAGGAGAATGAGACCTGTGAACACATTTCAAGCATGAAATTAGTGCCTTCGCAATAAATTAAAAAACAAATTTCACCAATTCTCTGATCAATGAACACAGAGTTACATTACTTATACTTCAAAACCCTTTCCTTAGTAAAACGCCAGGTAATAAACTTACCGAACCAAAATCAAAAGTCGTGAATCTTGTGGTTCTTAACATGCGCAAGATGACTTCAAAAACAGAACTACTTATAAAAGTTCAATCTTTACAAAATAGAGATCACAGTTATAAAAGTAACTTAGACTATCACTTTGGAAGAAGAATTTCTAGCAAACAACTCAGTTCTTTGTTTCTTAGTTTTCTTCTTAATCCAAAAACAGATACATAAATGGCTTATATATATCTTATCTTATATATAATGGGAAAATTTGCCCCCGTTTATTAGTCCCTGTATTCTCGGTTTTAACCCAATGTTTTGGTATAAAAGGGTACCCAAAAGTTTCACCCACCAAATTTTCTATACTTCACGTTTAAAGGGTAAATTGGTCATTTAAATCATTTCCCAGGACTAAAAAACTCAACGTGAAAACAGATAGAGACACCGTTTCGCAGTTTCCCAACAAAAAAAAAACAAACCGTTCGTTCGTCTTCTCCGTTCCTTTCCAATTAAAACCCGTTTCAAACACTTTGCAACCAGTCGATTATTCCTGTGGGATTCTTTGCTTCGTTATAAATGCAAGTGAGTAAATAAAACTCTTCGATACAATTCTCTGTTTCCAATTTGTAGGAAACCACACTAATTTTTTGCACCATTTCAACACCGTTTCCAGATTTTACAAACAATCAGATTATTCTTCGATACAATTCTCTGTTTCCAAGGTTATAGGTTATCGGTTTGAGAAGAAACATAGTTCAGATCTACTTATGAGGCTTCAGGTACTTTCGCAAACTCGTTTATTTGGAAATGGTATTAAGTAGAATTGAATTGAAGTGGATTTTGTGTTTCTGCAAGAAAAAGATAAAATACCAGTACTAAGCACAGCAGCGGCGCTGTCATCGGCTTCACTGGTCTTTAAGAAAATCAACTCAACATATTCATGTATGCTTCTTAAGCATGCATAACAGATTTTCACTTTCGCTGATACCTATAGAGGCTCTTACAGTGTTAGTATCCCCGAAGTTCAAACTTACTACAACTCTACAGGATATGGAGATGAACTTCTGTGGGCCGCTTCTTGCCTCTACCATGCGACAGGGGAAAATTCATGTCTCAAGTATCTGATAGGGGAAAATGGAAAAGAATTTGCCAACACTGGGGCAATCCAACATGGTTTAGTTGGGATAGCTAGCATCTTTGGAACTTCGGTATATCGTGTTATTGCCAAATGCAAGATATACTGTAAACACTTTGCATTTAATTTTCATCTGATCATGTTAGTCAACTGACTTCTCTTACTACATAGTGACATATATGTACAACGGCTACTACTAATAACATCTTGAGTTTCAATAAAACGAAAGTAATTACACCTAATAATTCCGTAGTCATTTCTCAGATATTCAAGTAATGTGTTATAAAGGAACATTAAATCTCTACACCTACTGATAAGACTCTTAGCAATTTAAACATATTTGTCAAAATAATTAACTATAAAAAACAGTTAAAAAACAAAAAAGAATACCTCACCTTATAAAGCGAGAGTTGTTTGGGTGTTGATAACGCTTTAGGAATAAGTCAGAACAATCACGCAAATCTGCAATTTTGGGAGCGCAGTTCTACAAATCCGAGGTAAGTTTCTTTGGTGGAAAAGAGATTTCGGATCTTGATAGCATCGGACTCCAAATGTACGAAGAACAAACAGCCGAGGCTCTCATGTGCGACCTTCTACCAGATTCCCCTAGCCTCACCGCATTGAGCAGGTGGTAATCTTTTACATGTCCAAACATATACCAATTCATTTATTAAGGAAATTTAAATTAGGTTATAATCCAAATAACCCCGTCCATTCAGTAGTTTGTTATTGGCTATTGAGCCGAGAACTATTTTTACATATAAACCAAGAATGATTAGGGAGGAATCAGACAACATTGTTCTCAAGCACCTCCAGTTCTTACCAACTTGCGGTGGTATGATATGGGTCGATCAATGGAATGCTCTCTGCGAAACCTTGTTGGCTCGGCATTTCTTGCCGTTCTTTACAGTGATTACATGCTTTCAGCCCAAACAGCTGCCCTATATTGTAATGGAAAGACCTACACATATGCAAATCTTTGGAACTTTGCCATTTCAGAGGTACTATCCAACACCAATACAAATAGAAGAAGAGCTCAGATATTATCACTTGGACGGGGTCTTTAGGGTGGGGAGGGGAGGGGTTGAACTATATGATGATTCCCACATCCACTCAACATGCACTATTATTTTGGACCATAGTAAAAATGGCGCTCTCCTTTAGAATCAGAGCATTAGATTGTCTGCACGTTACTAAAAAATTGCCCATAATGTAAAGCATCTATCCTTTATCCCCCAACAAGGTTTTTAATTTGACCATGCTTATTTTTTGACAAAAAGAATCCGTTTGGACTTTGGCCTGAACCTTACGTAGAAGCAGTGTCAGTGAGCGCTACTTTAGTATATGCTTGTTGACCTTCTTTTGTAGATAGAATTTTTTCAATGATCAAACATTTCTTATGTTTTGAAAAATATAATAAAAGTATGTTTCTATCATGGAACCAGAGTATACCAAGTCCAAAATTCGCAGACCGGTAATTGATTGCAACCGGTTATGTGGTGTGTCATTAATTTGTACGCACACAAAGTAGGGGTGAGTATTGGATTCCATTCCAATTTTAGGCGATGTAAATCCTTAAAGCAAAAACCTCAGCCGCCTACCACCCCTCCTTCACCTATGAATTAACACAGGTCTTTGTTTCCGAAGAGTTGTATATAGACAAGTTCTATTGGCCACATTTCTTTATAACACCATCTAACCATCCTAACGTGCAATGCTTCTTTTAGGCTGATTATGTGTTGGGGAATTGATTCAATGATAAGGTTATTTTAGGAATAGTAGTAGATACAAACACTTTGCCAACCAACGAAACATAAATTTAAACCCTGTTTTCATTTTCCCAAATCACTATTTTCATCCGGTTTCTTCTCTCCATTCCTGATATTCCCAATTAAAAGCCGTTAAGTTTGAGAGTTCAAATCAGAAGGGCCGCGTATGTTGGTCATTTTATGTACAACAATTTTTGCTAATCCAAACAAGTCGTCTCCTCCAGATTCCCAAATACTCAAATCACAATTTCCGTCCCAGTTTCTTGATTCTTCCCAATAAACTTGCGAGAAGTTCTTGAAGATTGAAAGATTCGATTGCTCTGGTTATCTGGATCAAGGGTTCCAACCGTAAGTCGCAAATCAACTTTATATTTTTCCTTTCCAAAATTTCTAGATTTCTGGATCAATTAGTAGTCTGAATTCATGCTATTGAAAGTGGTTTTCTAAAAAAAAAAACCCGGCTTTTCCCTCCTGTAGTATCAGTTCTTCTGATTTGTTGTTTCATTTGATGTTTAATTTATTTTATGTTAATTCTCTGAATTTTTTTTTCTACTTTGCCCTTTCAGGTGTAGAAAGGAGTCTTAAGTGGTTTCGAAGGCGCATTTACAAGAAATGTTGTCTACAAAGACGTTCTCCAGTCATGTAATGTACATTTGTATTCCAGTGTAGATTCGCCATAAGTCCAATGTCATCGCCATAAGTACAACTGCAAAATCATTGCGTTTCCTCAATTCCTCCAACTACTCGATTCCCAGTAAACAACTAACACACAAACTTTTTATATCATTTTTAAAAAGTATCCTGAATCCTATCCATATACTCACTTGACGTGACCTGTTCTCACAACTTTGATAGACCTTAAAAGTATCAAGACTCGAGATCAAGCATTATAGGTCATGCAGAAACAAAATTCCAACACTTGACGAGGCTCGTGGATGTTTCAACAGTTCTCTGCCAATTCTCATCATTCCTTGCTTATCTATGGATATCCACTGATCTGACTTTGACACCGTGATAATCATTCTCTCCAAAACTATTGCGTTCTCCAGGAAAAATTTAACCAACTTAACTTCAATCTGAGATCCTCGAAACCCTTGCATTTCAACTAACTTGAGGTGTGACAGCTTGCACAGGGACCACGCCTCCTCTACTAACTTTCTTTTATCAACTTGGTTGTCGTCGTTGTCCTCATCTTCTCCATTATTCTCCTAAATGAATGCCAAAATAGTTAAAACATGAACAGAATATAATCGAGTTTTTCTAGTAGTCATCATTATCATCTTCACCATTATTCTCCTAAAATGAATGCCAAAATAGTTAAAACATGAACAGTGCTTACTGGTAGGGTATCCGTATACTTCCCCTTGATATCATCATCGTCATCCGTATACTTCCCCTTGACAATGATCATTAGATAAAAGTTAAAAGAAGGTCGGGGATTTACCTAGTAAGCCACTGAATTTAGTATCAACAATTGAGCGCTTACCAAGATAACATATTCCCTACCACTGGAATACAAGGGGGTTGAATGATATTAATAAAGCAAAGGAAGTGCACAAAGCTATTTCAGAAAATAACTTATGCATAGTCGCTCTTTTGGAAACAAAGGTTAGGCAAGACAACTTTAGTTTCTTCAGTCAGATTGCTTGTCCTAGCTGGGAGTATTTGAATAATTATGATAGCCACTTTAGTGGTAGGATATGGCTAGCATGGGATCCTAAGCGTGCCAGGATCCTGAAACTTTTTGAATCTGAACAAATTTTGCATGTTAAGGTATGTCATATGCCTTTAAACACTGAATTCTTCTTAACTATTGTCTATGTCAGTAATACTTTTACTGAAAGATTGGATTGCTGGAGACAAATAGTTACTTTGGCTACAAATGTAATTGGCCCGTGGTGCTCTTTTGGAGACTTTAACAATGTGTTGTTTTCTCATGAGAGAATTGGATGCGCTGCTGTTCATCCAAGAGAAACTGTGGACTTCTCCAATTGTTTGAACTCTTGTGGTTTATCTGATCTCAAGGCTCATGGATGCTTTTACACATGGACAAATAACAGTGATTATGTAAGAAAGTGGTCTAAAATTGATCGGTGTCTAGTGAATTCTTGCTGGAACTCTCAGTTTCACAACTCCTCGGTCACTTTTCTCACTCAAGGAGTATCTGACCACTCCCTCTTTGTAGTTTCATGGCATGACAATTATCAGTATCATCCACCTTTTAGATTCTGTAATTTTTGGTGCCTTCACCCTGATTTCAAGGATACTTTGTTGGAGGCCTGGGAGTCTAGCTTCATTGGTAATCCTCTTTTTATCCTTACTCAAAAGCTTAAGGTGCTTAAACCTCAACTTAAGAATTGGGCAAGAAGTCGTGTTCTAACATTAAGTCAAGAGTATTAGAGGCCGAAAATCCCTCTTTGAAGTTCAAACTAAAATGCACCTCTCCCTTTGATGTGAGCTTGTATTATCGGGAAAAACAAGCAAGACTTCTCTATACTTCTCTTGTCAAGATGGAAGAGGTGGACCTCAAACAAAGGAGTCATTGTGACTATATGCGGTATGGTGACAGATGTAATGCCTTTTTTCATAAATCTATACAAGAAAAGAAAGGGAGAAACTCTATATGGTCTGTGGAGGATAACTCAGGGATTAAGTCTACTACAGCGATGTTGCACTCCTTTGTAAAAGTACTACTCAAATTCTTGGGGTCGATTATCACATCAACGCCCGACATGGACTTTTTCAACAATATTGTTGTGAAGAATACTCTTTTCACATTACCTGCCGCCCTTACTTATAGCACCTATCTCAATCTTGAAGTAAAGGAGGCCCTGTTCAGTATGGAAGACAACAAAGCTCCTGGGCCGGATGGTTTCAATGCATACTTTTTCAAGCATAATTGGAGCACTGTGAGTAGAGATTTTATTAAAGCAGTTAAATATGTCTTTCATATCTCACATGTGCATAAGAGTGTCAACTCTACCTTTCTATGTTTAGTGCCAAAAGTTGTCAACCCCACAAAAGTTGATGAGTTTAGGCCTATAGCCTGTTGTAATGTGATTTATAAATGCATTTCCAAAGTCCTAACGAACAGGTTGAAGCCTTATATCTCTACACTTGTGGAAGACTGCCAATCAGCATTTATACCGGCGAGACATCCGGGACAACCTTCTTATGGCTCATGAACTACTCGAAGTTATGCAAGGACTCATTTATCATCAAGGTGTGCCATAAAATCGACATAAAAAAGCTTATGACTCACACCGGTCCGTCCCGATTATGGTGATGAAAAGGTTTAACTTCCCCAAAGAATTCATAGATTGGTGCATCATGTGTTTTGCCTCCCCTCATTACTCTATCCTTATTAATGGTTGCCCTCATGGGTATTTTGAAGGAAAGAGAGGTTTGAGACGAGGAGATCCACTATCTCCCCACCGCTTTGTGTTGATTATGGAAGTCTTTGGTGGCCTTCTCAAGCATGGTTTGTACAAGAGAAGACTTAAACCCCACTTTCGAAGTGCAAGAAACTCTCTATTACACATCTAAGCTTTTGGCCGATGATGTTCTTATCTTCTCAAAAGGGATGTTGACTCTATAAGGGCTATTAAGACTATCCTAGTCACTTTCAATCGGGGCTGTGCCTTGGTATTAGTCTCAACAAGTCCACTATACTTACCGGGTGGTATGAGCATAGTGGAATCTCAAGCTCTTGCAGATGTTCTTGGTGTTGTTGTGGTACATCCTCCCCGTGGAAGTATCTTGGCCTTCCTCTCTTTAAGGCCTAGACTTGGAGTAAAAGACTGCTTACCTCTCATTGAGAGTATCACAAGTAGAATCTCCAATTGGAAGAATAGAGTTCTCTCTCATGCCGGAAGACTACAGCTGATTCACTCTGTTCTTTCTTCCTTCCACACTTATTGGTCTAGGACTTTTGTATCGCCTAAAAACCTGTGCTCGACAAGGTTAGTAAAATTTGCAACATTCCTCCAGTCCGCCCATCTCTAACTAAGTGTTTACACAAGGCTAGTCATGAGCTACTCCGATTCTCTAAGGATGAAGGGGGGTTGAACATGATTGATCTCCACACATGGAATATAGCTGCGTATTGTGGACTAGTGTTCAAACTTGCATCAAGAGAGAATTCTTTATGGAGTAACTGGGTGTGGACTCATAGCATCAAAAACAAACATTTCTGGACTATGGAAGCTCCTAAGGACTGCTCATGGGTATGGAGAGGCATCTTAGAGCATAGGAAGACTGCTATGAAGTTTACAAGAAACATCATTGCTAATGGAGATGACACTTTCATCCGGCACTCCACTTGTGGTGTACGAGACACCCTCCTATGGGATAACAATGCTAGACAAATGCTACAACTTGGTGAGGAAGCCAAAGTTAGTGAACTGATCTCAAATGCCGGTGGAATGACATAGTTCTTTCTCTTCCAGAGTGTGACTTGAAGACCAAGATACTAAGAACGGATATATATGATCTCATGAACAAGGATCAAGTAGTTTGGTCTCTAACTCATTCAGGAAAATTCAGTGCTCGATCTGCTTATATAGCACTAAAGAAGGTTAAGAACAAAGTCAAATGGTCCAAGCTTGTTTGGGGAAAATTGGTGATCCCTAAACATTCCTTTTGCACTTGGCAACTATTCTCTGGTAGTCTCTCCACTCAAGACAGGTTGGTTAACAAAGGTATAATCAATCATTCAAAATGTAGTTTGTGTGGAACAGCAGCAAGAGAAAACTCCAAACACTTATTTTTTTAGTGTTCTTATACAAAGAGAGTGTGGAGTGGGGTCAAAGCAAAGATTGGTATGGGTTTCAGAGTAGCAGACTCTAACAATGAGTGGCATAGTATCTTGCAGACTAGCAGAAAAAGTTCTATGGAAGGTGATATCAGAGGAGCATATATCTGTGCTACCGTAAGTGCTATTTGGGCTGAGAGGAACACTAGAATCTTTCAGAAAAAGTATCGTCCCCCTCAGCTGGTCATGGTGAGAATACTAGAAGATATGAAGCTATACAACAAAGGGATGTAAAGGATATACCAGATTCCACATCAGTGAGAGTCCTTCTTCAAAACCTTGGTATAGATGCAAACTACCATGCAAAGGAACCTATTTATCGCCAATGGCGTAAACCCCGATCCAGCCATGTTAAGTTAAACACGGATGGGTCTTTGACTCCTTCCGCACCAAGGATTCGGTGGTATTGCAAGAAAAGAAGATGGCACAGTGCATTTTGCCTACATGGGCTCTAACCCAAAGAGGTCTATACTTCAACAGAGCTAATGGCTATTGATGCGGGGCTAGAGGGTGTCTCAAACATGGAATTACCAAAGTACAGTGTACTCGACTCTATGATTGCTGTGAGAATAGTTAATGGCTTGACTACATCACCATGGTATTGTCGAATATTGTACTATCTATCGAGAGCAAAAGGAAGAAACTTCGATTATAGTAGTGTCAACCATTGCTATAGGGAGACCAACAAGGTCTGCAGATTTATTAGCTAAGTGTGTAAAAGACTCTCTCGAGACTCTTTTGTATTTTATACCCCCTCTAGATGAACAATTGACTAAAATCATTGAGGAGGATGCAAGAGGAACAATCTATGTAAAATTTTGATTAAGGAATGCAGGTAGGGGTCCGCCTAACCCCATAGCTATCCTTCAAAAAAAGATAACATATTCAATTTGAGGAGAATGCCTGAGTAAATTTTTGATCAACATAATATCATTGTCACTGAACAGAGTTCCAATCTTCAGCCGCGTAAGGTTAGAAAATGAAGTCTGGATGCGACTGAGTAAAGATGGATCATTTTCCAGTTCCACATAGATTGGCTAAGACACGATTGAAACAAAATACAGTAAGACTAAACGATACATAATACAATAGATTTTCAACTCGTCGAATGAAAACAAGAAAAGTTGTACAAGTATTTACCTGAAGTAACAAAGACAGTGTCAGAGATTGTGCATTCCTCACAGTGTCAAAGTTCGCATCAGAAATAAATTTTAGCTCACAAGTGAACCTAATGGATGGATTCCCAATTCTGATCATTTCGATGGATACAAGCTTTGGGGTAGAAATCACAATTGAAGCAAGAACTACGTCACTTATTCTCAAATTCTTAAGTTGAGAAGCAGATATGGTTAAGGTATAACAGTTAACAAACTCACATTCTTCTAGAATTAATGTCTCCAAGCAAGGGCAAGCTGAAAAAAAGGCCACGTGTAGATGACCATTCAAAATCTCAACTGAGCTAAGATGTAGAGTTGTGAGAACAGGTAAAGAAATCAAAGTTGGAAGTTTTAGGTATTCGTTACGCAGTTTGAATTCTCTCAAGGATTCACAAGTGAATATCTGAGGAGTCCAAGCAATAGATGTGTTATCATTACTTATATGAAGAACTTGAACATTATGTCTTAACGCATAAATGATCCACGAATTCACCCTATGCGAATCAGCAGACCAGGAATTGTATCGTAGGGAAAGAGAAAATTTTTGTATATCCAAGCCATCTCGTCGAAATAGTACTGACTCGACAAATTTAAAGAAATCGCGTATTTTATTGGATAGATATAAGTCGTGATCGAAATGAAAGGAGGGAACACATGTTTGAACCATTTCTTCAACTGGAAGGAACGATACAATAGGATAGATTAAAGGTAGTGGTAAACCAATTAATCTTTCCACTCCCACACTAACGCTCTGGTTATCAAATTGACTTTGCAACATTGTCATGAAACTCAGTTCTTTGTTTCTTAGTTTTCTTCTTAATCCAAAAACAGATACATAAATGGCTTATATATAGTCTTTAAAGAAAACTATAGATACTAGAAACCTCATTAACTATATCACACATTTTAATTAGACTTTTCATTATCCTAGACACAATTAAACTTTCACTATGACTCTTTGATTTCTAGAAATTTGGTTTAATTTTCCAACAATCACCACATCTTTCGGTTGGTACTTGTGTTGTTCAGTTATAAATGGTTCGGAAGAGAAGAACTATTGAACGCCAAAGAATTCGAACCGTTACAACTGCTCTTGTTTTTTGTGGTCGAACAACTGCTCTTGTTTTTTGTGGTCGAACAACTGCTCTTGTACGAGCTTTATACTATTTGTTTTCACTTAAAATTCCTAAACCAACCCTAAATGGTTTGTTAAATTGGTTATTACTTGGCTGACTTATTACATGTGGCAGAGAGTAAAGAGTTAATGGGACTTGGCGTGGTTGAGGACCTCTTTTGGGCCAAAAATATCGAGTATAATTTAAATGGATTTTGACTTGGATATAGAGACATATAGTTGATGTGGCAAAGATTGTTTGGATCTTCAACTCTCTAACGGCCACGAAAACATGTTTGCTTCTACAAATCAAAGACCAAAATATCGATATCGGTGAATACATCAGTGTACCCAAAAATTGATATATATCGGATATATCTAATTTTTTTGTGACCAGTCCAAACTATTTAAAATATCGGAAATATATTGGAAATATCAGATTTATATTAAAAAATAGTCAAAAAGTCAAACAATATATATCGTATATATCAATTATATTGGCGATATACAATTTTATATCGGAAATTCCAATATATATCGGGAAAAAAAGGGTTCAATATTCGGTGGATATATGTCGGAAATATTGATGTCGGTGTACCAAAAAAATGATATATATCGGTGATATATCATATATATCAACGATATTTTGGTCCTTGCTACAAACACAACCGACATAAACACAATCAAATCAGCGACATTTAAAGCTCTATTTGACATGTTTCATGGCATTGAAAAAAATAGGAAAAAGTATCCAATAAGAATCAACCAATAGGAATATATATGACATAAATTATGCAAAAGAAAGGAGTGAATCCTAAATTGCTTCAAAAACCCTTAGAGTTCCCAATTCATTGAGGGGTGCCTATGTTGCATGGACGCGGACATGGACACAGACGCGACGACTCTGTTATATCTCAAAAATGTAGGACGCGGACGCAGCAAAGGACACAGAAATTAATTAATATTTATAATTTTATTTTATATAAATTGAACATTAAAAACTAAATTAAATGTATCAACATTCATAAATTCAAAACTATTAAAGATAAATAGCCACAAAATTAAGTTTAATATTTCCTAATCAAACTTTAAAAACATGTCATAAGTTTTAATAAAACAAAAAATGAAAAAAATTTGATTTTTTTAATATTTTTTTGATTTTTTTTTGGGGTCAAAATACGCGTCCTAACCATGTTGACCTACGTCCGAACTGCGTCTTGACCCGCGTCCAGTTTAGTTGACCGCGTGTTGACCACGTCCATGCTGCGTCCGCGTTTGTGTCTACGTCCGACGCGGACACAACCCATGGGTTGGTGCGTCTGTGCTTTAGAGAGGGGTGCATTTTGCAACCAGGATTTTAGGGTGGAATTCAAAATATATTTATGAAAAGTAAGAATTATCCTTTTTTGCAACTGGAATGGAAACCTCATATCCCCAAAATCAAAGAATTATAAGTTTATGTAGGGGGCAGAAAATTAGTATCTACTTGTTGATTTAGTAGTAGCATGTAATTCATGTATCATATTCTGCCTTCAGTACGTCTTTGTATAATCTTTCTTTCTTGTAAAATATTTCCTCTTACTCGTAGCATAAAAGAACTAAGAGAGTAACTTAATGTTTCAGACAGCAGTCAACTAGTTTAAAGTTAGTTCTCTCGGACCACTCTTGGTTTTTGGTAGGAAAAGTTTATCCACGATAAAAATGTTATATAGGACTGCGTATAAGAGTATTCTTTGCTGGTCTCTTCTTCCCTTCTTTCAGCCTCTCCCAGAATAGCGTTATTGACACAGTTACAAAGATATAAATTATTTTCACTGTCGCTCCCTCTAATCACTATAAATAGGGGCGGATCCAAGATTGCCACTCAAGGGGCAGCTACAACTAAGTGACTAACATACACTACAAATATATTTTTTGGGGTGAGCTATACATTATTATAATTAGTATGTTTGGTGTGCTGCAGCCGGCAGCCCGCCCCTGGATCCGCCCGACTATAAATGATTTTTGAGATGCTAACACGTGAAACAACAATTGAAAACCTCTTTGGCTCTTCATTTTAGTTGACTTTGCTAAAATTATTAGACAATATAATGAGTGCGCAGTCTATTATCCAAAAAAAAATAGAGTACGCAAAGTCAATGCGAACTCTTAAATAACACATATCTAATGTGTTATCCATCCAATCAGCAACACTAAATTATATATGTTCACTAGTTCTAGAGGGGAGAGTTAGGTTATGGAAGTTGAACGCAAAAAGTAACTAGAAACAACGACCGTCATTCTTGGAGGAAGAATCTAAGATTGTTGCTAACTTGTTTAATACTCAGTCTACAATCTACATTCTACCTCTTCCAATTTGGGGACGATTTTGATATTGGTATTGAAGGGAAAAAAAAAACAATGAGTGCAAAAAGGTCAGACCAACATTTCTCCTCTCAATGCTTTTCATATTGCTATTTCGGTCTACGCCGCCGTCTCAAAGGAAACTCACGTATTATTAGGTAACCACGATCTATTAAAGTTCCTTTGAAGTTGTAGCAAAGACTAAATAGATAACAGAAAGATAGATGCAAATTATTTCCATGGGCCTAATGTATTCAAGGGAAACTTTAAATAGGTCCCCCTACCTTCTGCCTAAAATGTTAGATACAAGATGTAAACTCGTGTTGATATAAATAAAAAAACAAAAAATGACTACTAAAAATAATAATAATAATAACAAATTACTCGGGCATCAAAAGTGAATGACAAATTCTGGAAAAGGAAGTGTGAAGGTGAGAGCTTAGGACCACAGTTGGTTGGCTTCTGATTGAAAAGGAAGGAAAGTGTGAAGGTTAAACTTAAGTATCTCCGTTGGATTTTGATTACATAAACTGGCTACGTCGTCTAGCTTACTTAATTGGTCACATCTACTTCAGAGTTCAGATGATCCATGCAATGCAACGGCATATGACCTAAATTAGCAATATTTATATTCATTCGATGGAGAATTTGAGCATAAAAAAGGCATCATCATTACAAGGGAAACGTCCCCTTCTGGCATAATAATTAAATTTGACTAACACACAACTTGGCTACAGCGAAGGAAAGACAATATCTGGCAAAAGCTCTTAATATATTCAGATTCAGTGGGGAACAGAAGAAGAAAGGGAAACCACATGGGTTGGCTTTAACCCCGTGCCCCCCTCTGTAATGATATTTCTCATACAAGCTTTGCCTCAAACGATGCATATCCAAAGTTCCAAACTTCCACCCTTCACCCCCACCACCTCCTGGTGGGAGTTCAGTCAACAAACATGGTCAGAAAAGGTAAAGGGGCACTCAAAAGAAAAGGCCCCACCAACAAGCACATCTCACCCTCCCACCTGAGTGAATGTGGGCCCATAACTATCACTACATTTAGCTTTTCAATAGCCAACATAAATGCTGGCGACTTGTGCACCAAAAAAAAGTGTACTGAAGCATTTTTCACCAACAAAACTATACAATTTCTGTACAATCAGAAGAAAATGTAGTAAAAATTAGCTATAAGTTTATAAGCATTCAATATCTGATGAAAGAGTCCTGTTTACATCATTTCCCAGAAGCAGTAGTGGTAAAATCCTTACCAGAAACACGAATCAAACACTCACATTTTGGTTCAGTAGGTAGTCAAAAATTGGGATTTTACCTCCTCCTTAGATTGAGAGAGTCCATTTCTACACCACACCCAATCAATACAACAACCAAACAACCACACTGACGCTAAAACATCAACACCGATTGAAAACAAAAAAAAAACTGAAAAACAATTAAGAGTGTAAAGCCAGGAGGAACAGCGGCTGAGTTATCGTTACCACTGTCCCCTGGATGCCTAAAGATAAAAGGATTAGTAAAATAACTGAACAGTTAGTGGTCTCTCTCCCTGAGAGACCTAAAGTGTTGCTAGTTGCTACAACCCTTCGTGCATGGAAGGTAAACTAAAAAAAAGAACCTCCATCTGCTTCAACATGCCGGAAAAAGTCTGTGCCGGCTTCTGCATTGAGAGTATAATGATTCAGCCAGACACCTGAGAGCCTGTGAAAGATTATGCTCTATTTACAGATGACAAAACATGCCAACTCAAAAGTCTTCAATCAGCTTAGCTCCTATTTCAGCAACTTCTACAGTGTCAGTGAATTAAACCTTCGATACCAATATGAACAATTTCCGTGTTCCAGACCTACGCAATTCTAAACTTCCACTTTCCACATAACATTGTCAAGGTTATTGTTATGAGACTTCTCCAATGCGGCCACTTTGGCTCTATGTGTTGCTGCTGCCATGGTCTTTCCCCTTTCTGCATGAGGGAGCTCGCATGTTTCACTGATGGAACCACATCTAATGTCTGCAGGAGGGATGAAACAGTCGACTGATAGACCAGGGACATTGAATGCTACCTCCTCTATTGTCCAAGCCTCTTCCATCCTTGTCTTGGTGTGGCTCATAGCCATCTCCCCAAACCTGAAAAGGGTCACTACAGAACGTCCTGAATGAGCAATCATGATCCCTTCAACAGGCCTATAATCATCAAGGAAGGAATTGATGGTAGTCTCCCAGTAGACAGCATCGCCTCCATTAGACTGAATGCGAGTCAAGTGGGAATCTTCCATGTGAATGAGAAGACCAGTCCTCTGGCTGAAGTAACCAAATAATACATGCCTTATGATCTCAGCTGGTCCTTCACTCCTGGCTTTCAGGGTCTGCGGATCGGCACAGAGCTTGAGGATGAAGCAATCTTCTCCATTCACCTTCTTTTCCCCAATGCACCTTGCATCAGCAAACATGCTGGCAGTAGTTCTGGGATCAAGACCCTGGAAAATAACAGATGACACATCTGAAAACAATCAGATGGCAAAGACCAAATCAAACTAGTTGGAACTGTGAGAAATGAAAAGGCATACGCAATTTCACCTGAAGCGCACGACGCAAAGGTCTCACAGGCCCTTTAGCAGCATGTGCACCAAGCCAGGGAGTGTGGCGCCAAACGAGTTTGCCATTGCAACCAGCATGAACCTTGCTTCCTCCAACAGCAAGTTCAACATACCACATGTCCGGTGCCATCTGCCAGAGAACAAACCCACCGGATTCAGCAGCTCTAGAGGAATTCCGATTCCTCATTACCTTTGTGGCAGTTTCAAACTCAGAAGCTAACATCTTCACTTTCCCCATCGCGTACGCATTTCGTATGGATCCCTGGAGCTTTTGTCCACCAGATGCAGCTGTGTACTGCTGCAATATATACTGAGCAGAAGATGTCTCCTGTAACAGCATACCATTTAATCAAATTTCTACCCAAATTTCCAGAAGAATCAAAAACTATGAACTACTCCAACAGTCTCAAAACAGAATCAAATTGTGACACTATGTTTTTCTTATTCTCAGTTAATTAACCCACAAGTAGACAGTCCCATTTCCATAATCTACAAGCAAAAGAATTTTTATGCTTTTCATCCTAATTACCACAAACCCCATCTCAAACCAAAAAACACTTGAAACCTTTCAACTAACATCTCATCAAAACAAAAGGGTAATTCAGTCCCAAAGATCAAAACAGTAACTAAATAACTCCAACCCAAAAAACCAACTTCTCTTGTACATATTTCCATTTATGTCCAAAAAGACATGATATTTTTATTGCAAATAACTTGTAAAACAAAAAAAAGTGAGAAATAAGTAATGAAAAGTAGAATAAAACAAAAAAAAAAGGGAGAGCTCACAATGGGAGTATCTTTGATACTGAGATGAGGAAGAGGATCAATAGAGCAAACATGAACAGGAGCAAGTGGAGCACCCATAACACCAAGTAACAACCTTAGATCCGAACGTTTATACCCACCCCCACCATGATTCGAAACCGAAGGTGCCCTTGATAGTTGTCCTTTCATCCAATGACCCCAACTCTCCCCTCTTTTCGACTCCCCATTTTCAGAACCACCACACCCATCTCCATTTTCCGGTCCTTCCATTAATGGTGTCAGTGTTTCACCTACAACTGGTCTTAAACTACCAGATCTTGCTATCAACGGTTCTGGTTGTGCCACGTAATGGTTATTATTATAATGTTGTTTTCTACTCCTTCTTAATAAACTAGACATTGGTGATGCACTACGATGGCTTGTTGATGGGCTTTTTGCTCTTGTTCTTGCTGGTGATATTGCTCTTATTACATCTTCTTTTAAATTTGAGAAGAAGCCTTGTTTTCTCTCCATTTCTATTAAATAAACTCTCCTTTTTTTTACCAAAACTGACCCTTTAACAACAAAGTGGTGACTTCTTCATAAATGGGGTGTTTTGGGAAACCATAGAAAATGAAGCAGAAAAACTCGGTGTTGTTTTGCTGAGAAGAGTGGTTTTGTAGAGAGAGACAGAGAGAGGAACTAGTACTACTACTGAGTCACACTGAAAAAAGCAACTTATGAACAGAAGAAGAAGAGAGAGAGTGTGAGTTAGGTTTGAAGGGAGAATGGTGTGACCTTCTTTTTCGGATTCGGATAATAAAAGGTGTAAAAGAGAAATTCTAGTATAAAGCCCACCAATCTTTTTTGTTCCCTTATCAGAGTTGCATATATGCTACTCTCCTACCTAATATTTTCTGCCCTAATAGCATTTTTAATTCAAGCCACTATTATTCACTTCCACGTAAATAGTATTTTTACTATTGTCTACCGTTTTGATGAAAAGTAAGGTGAGTCTGCCCAATATAAATATGACAAATAATCTCAGACGGGATGTTAGATTATGTCTGGAGGCTTTTTGATCGAAACGAAATGTAACATCCCGTCTGATATTTTACAAAGAGACGAAATGAAACATCTTGTATGGTGAGTCTAATATCAACAGACGCGAAACAGTCTATTTTCACCTTCTTCCAATAGGTGGATATAGTGAGACGGGATGTTGGATTCCGTCTGATGAGTTTTGTAATATAGAGTTATAGACGGAATCCACTATTTCGATTGAAGGTTTCATTCTTGTTTTGACTTGGAAAAATAGTCACTACCGTATTTACATTTGCATTGGGCAAATATTTTGAACCATAAAGAGGTGAGTATTGTCACATTCCCACCATATTCATCTGCATTGAGAATACTCTAACTAATTTCTTAATTACCCTTATGTGAAATTGGTAGTCGATGCACTCATCAGCATCTCTACAAAATATACCGAACATATATATCAGCAACAATAAATTCAGGTTTTGTACATAATTTAGGCATTTTTTGTCCTTGAGCTAAGAAAATGAAAGACAAGTTTTTTTAACTAGATTAGTCACTATGATTTGTTTTGCTTGTTTGATAACATATATTGGTGCCTATGATCGTAGGATTACCCAATGATCTAATTTTTAGGTTTATCGGCAATCAAGGTACCTGACTTAAATGTATGTGTGACCAATTTGGGAAAATTGAGTTCCATAAGACACTCCTTTCTTGTTGCTGTACATGTACAACTCTACAACCAAGTGGTTTTTAGCTGTACTAATTTATCTTAAATAAGAAATATTTGCTTCTTTTCTTGGTAGAGTCTTCTTGATATTATAAAGAGAAACAGAAACTGGACAAAAGATAATAAGCCAGTGGGAAGGAATCCTGGAAATCGACAGCAAAAATTCTGCGCCGTTAAGGAAAGTAGTAATAACTAACGGTGTTTCATAACGTCAGCTTTAATTATTTTGTTTTGTTTATTGTTTGTGGATTTAATAAATAAATGTTCTTTTAAAAAGGAAATCTAAGGTCATAATCAAAGGGAGATAGGGTAGGACCGTAAATATAGTTAGCCTACGTGATGGTGCACCGCGAACTACGCACATGCAAGTTTGGACAGATAGTGGACCACTTCCAATTTGATGGATTAGCAGCTGGTGCAATTTGGGAGGTTGATATTCTTTTAATTAATGATTAAAGAAGTACGTTTAATTGGTTAGTAAATTGACTAACTGAGGTCAAAATAAACATGTGTGCATCACGCTCAACTGTGATCACCAGTAAGTCTGTAACCAAGATTGGTCATGGACTCATAGTAACCAACTAACCATCACTTTAGATTATTAACTCCATAAATTGACTATATAAGCTTTCCTATAAACTAGTTTTGCTTCCTTGGTCTCCTTATTCTACCAGTTTGGACTGTATGACTAAAAAGGAAAACGATGTACAAAAAATTTCATAAAAGAAAATGGTTTACTAGTTCTGATCTAGAAACTATTTAGGAGGCTATCAGAATACATTTGCAGGAAACTCATGCAGAGTGGCATTAGAAGAGTTAGGAGTGGGCTGGACACCCAGAAACTTGATTTTCTGATATGATACCTAATCTCCTTCTAAAACTTGAATATATAGTCGATAAAATAAAAACACGAAAATAGAACTGCTGCTTTTATTTTCGGCCATTGATATTTTGACCGTACCCACAGTCCCACAGAGAATTAAGAATCTAATTATACAAAACAATTCCGTACATAAATGAAAGTAACAGACCATATCTTAAATGACCACAACTGACTATGTCGATGTTCATGCATGCTTATATTCGCTTGCAAAACAATGCTATCAAACTTTGGAGTTGGAGTAGGAAGTCGTATTTAAGTAGCTGGGTAGAAATGTGCATACGACAGCAACCAACAAGACAAAAAAGCTTACAATTAGAAATTGTTCACTTTACAAGTTCTTGAAATAAAAATTAATAAAATATCTTAGATAATCAATTGCCCATAAAAGGAAATTACATGTTGAACTTAATTCACACCATTTTTAGGCTAAATAGATGTCTAAATCTTGTGCTGCATTTCTATCCCAAATATCCCATTGTTATCAAGCGCTTAGCTGTGTTGCGGATGGTTTACAAATGTGGCATTGGGGACGCCAAAGATGGAGGTATCAACTAACAAGGGTTTATGGAAGAAGGGAAGGAGGACATGTCCGATTCGAATAAGGGTAGTAAAATTCTATTTTCATTGTATCCCACGACTGTTCTCTGATCCCTAGTACTAGTGGTCTCTTGGAAACTTAATTACTCCTACCACTAATTTTTAAAGACTGTAGTGGAGGACTAATACCGGCACAATTGTATATTTTTTTGTTAATATTTAGGGCGGACCACAGTCTCTTTACAAATAAAACTACAAATAAAGAAAATTTAGTAATTTGTTTTGTTAGATAATGAAGATTCATAAGATGAGTTCGGTTAATTGACATGGAAGGAAAGATGAGACGTGTTCCATAGTCTAGATCAGTGTAGTCAATGCACAAAGAGGTACGGAGAGGCGCACTTTAGTGTCTCACTTTGATCAAAGCATGGGAGCTAACATAGGGCGTGTATCTTTTGTGTTTTTTTGTTCAGGCCTTATCAATATTTACAGTTTTTTCATTTTTTGTTACGATTTTTGCTATACCTGATACGTTTATACTCGATCCAATTATTGTATGGTATAAGAAATTAAATAAAGTTTTACGAGATTCCAAAATTTGAATAATGCGTTCTATCTATTTCGTGAAAAAACTCTTTTTGTTCAATTCGATTGGTTCACTATTTTTAATTTATTGAAATTGAACTAGATTGTATTGAGAGATAGGAGTTTTATTTTGCTATTTACTTATTGTTTTAGATTTTTCTTTTAAATTATTACAATGGTATGGAAATAACTCGTAGATTTTATGGGTATTGCTAAATGGTTTCAGGTTTACAATCACACTATAAAATTAATTTTAATAATTGTCACAGCCAAACAATGATAATTTATATCATATTTAATATTTAGTTTATTTTTTATTTGTTATTTGTTATATTTAGTTTTTATTACGCCTCACTTTAATCACCTAATAGACAAAGAGAGTGTTGTGCCGTAGGTGCACATTAACGCATTAACTACACTTATCTAGATCAAGATGAGTGTCTCAATGAGGTAAGACCGTATAGTCTGGGTTGATTTGGGTGTTAATGTGTTATACGGCAGAAAAAGAATCCAAATTGAAGATACAAATTGGTGTGAAAACGCGTTACATCGCTTGCCCATCAGACGAGGCGTATGGGACCGCTGATGGTCCCTCGTTTACCTCATTTATTTTGACGCCGCATTAATTCGTGTGGACAATTCTCCATTAACTGACTTGCTTCACGAGTCACGCACTACACGTGTACACCTGATTGCTGGGCGAGAGAAAGATCAACGCCTCATTAAAGCCTTAAAGCTATCTACAATCATCATCCTTTAATGTGAATCATCATCCTTTAATGTAAGGCTAAATCTTATGTGCGCAAGGCGTATGGTGCGCTGTGAAATCACAGCCACTCATACCAGGGGGTGGGGTGTATAGGACGGCAGAAGTACTGAATCTATGGTCGTATGAGGCTTGCGCACCATACAGTCTGCGGACCGAAGAACTGCTCTGTATGTAAACTAGTATTATTGGCACGCTCGATGAGTATAAAAGCGTAAAATCTATTCCGGCATGTTTGATTCGAACGTTGTTTTTCACACTTATTTTATGTTATCTATCCGAAATCGAAATCAATTGCGTTCATAAAAAATTTTGATTATAAAATTCAAATTTGAATTGATTATTAAAAATTTAAATTTTTGACCCAATTTATTATTCTAGATGTAAAAAAGTCTCACTAATCATAGTTAACAATTCGGTGAATTATTCATTTAATTCGAAAAACGTTTAAAAATGTCGTATTTTTCAATGATACTGAATAATTCATTAATTCGGCAAAAAATCATTAATTCGCGAATTATTCGTGAATTATTTGCGAATTATTCGTATTGTTACTATAAATTTGCTGAGTATGTTGTCAAATTTTATCGTATTTTTTTATTTTTAATTTAGTATTATACTCAAATTACTTACGAACCTGGACTTTTGCCATTTACGTTTTTTTTAATCCGAATTGAAAAAACGAATTCTTATCGAAACTCGAATTTTATTCGAATATTTTCCGTATCGAATTTTTATCGTATTACGAATTGCTAACTATACCACTAACCTACTAATTTAGATTATATATGTTAAATTTGTTGGGATAAAAAAATAATAATAATAATAATTTTTGAAAAATTTGTTCGAAATTTTTGATGAAATTGTTGAAAGTTCGGATGGCATGGGTTGTAATAATAGTGTGAAAATTTGTCCGGAATTTCCGATGAAATTGTTGAAATTTCAGATGGCATGGGCTGTGGCATGAGTTGTAATAATAGTGTTTGGTGAGAGCAAAATCGGAAAAATAAAAAATTACGTATGAATTCTACGGTAACTAGGGGCGTGTTCTTTAAAAGAGAGGGATATTTTTTCTTTTTTTTCTTTTTTTGATAAAGATAATTCTCTTTTTAATATAGACCCTGCTCTTCTTAGTCATCTATGGAGTATATATGGACACATGAAAAATCAGAGTAGTTGCTGAAGTGATCATTGGATCATATACACACAATATTTGTACCAAAAAAATATACACACAACAAAATGGTGAATATCCTTTTTCATGGTTAAAATATTAAATAGTTGTAAGGTACTAATGAGGCAATGAGCCATTTCGAGCAAGATTAGAATGATTTCCTGATTTAGCCATAATGATAATTTCAAATTGTTAATGTGTTCCCAATTAGAACCCAAATAGCAACACAACTCATTTTTTTCAACAACTAGTGGGATAATGTAAGCAATTTTTTGCACTGAGTTACTGACATTGTCAACATTAGAAACAAAATGACATTATCATGGCTGAATCGAGAAATTACCCGCCAGATTAATTGTATAAGCTCAATTAGGCTACGCTAAAAAAGTTAAAATTTCATATAGTATTGATAGATCTGGAAAGTATAGAAAAATTTACCAATGTCAAAGTGAAATGCAAAGAGCGCGTAATTTTAATGGGTACATAATAATGTCGGTATTTGGTTCCCATAATTCAACATATATTTCGAAATATATTAAGATATTGTTTACCATGATCTAATATATATATATATATATATATATATATATGTGTGTGTGTGTGTTTGAGAAATACAAACACCAATGGAAATACCTCATTCACCACATCGGGTGAACCAAGGACACAAACACTTATTTTATATATATATATATATATATATATATATATATATATATATATATATATAAAATAAGTGTTTGTGTCCTTGGTTCACCCGATGTGGTGAATGAGGTATTTCCATTGGTGTTTGTACTTCTCAAACACATTTTTTTCAAAATTGTTTCAAACTAGATATTCACATAAAAGTGAAAAAAACACATTGTAAATATTTATATTCGGGGGATTAACATGACATTACACAAAATATTTATGACTTAACTCTAATCTAATTCAAGTGAAGAAAGGGGAATGTTTTGGTGGGTGGTACTGACGGCTCTTTATGAGTAAAAAGATGTCTACGTATTTAGCACTTTGGGGGTGTGACTGTAATCAAGCTAGTGTAGTTATGGGGCTGGTTTTTTATAGACATACGGAGTGTGTAGTTGGTATGATACGTGTGGTGATATGGACATGTGTGTTGTTAGGATGAGCGACACGTCCTCACAAGTTGCACGTGTGTGATGGTTTCAGGTATTATGTTGTTTAAGTTGGTATAGAAATAGTGTAGTTAAGGAGGTGATGATGACAATGATTTGAGTGTTACGTATTTAGCACCTTGGGGTGAGGACCGAATCGCTTAAGCGTAGTTTTGGGACTGGTTTTTTATAGACATTGGGAGTGTGTAGTTGGTATGATACGTGTGGTGATATGGACAGGTGTGTTGTTAGGATGAGCGACACGTCCTATCAAGTTGCACGTGTGTGGTGGTTTCAGATAAGTTGGTATAGAAATAGTGTAGTAAGGGAAGTGATAATGACAATGATTTGAGTGTTGTAGTAGGTAAATACTCGATGCTAATGATAACAATGATGAAATTGGCAGTGATGATGTCACGAGGCGAAATCGAGTGAAGAGTCGTTGGTGCCGATTTTGATGAGTACTCGTGTGTTTGGAGTTGAACTGAGTTGGTGAAATTGTTGTATGTGGATAGTGTGCGTGTGACGTGTTTGAGAGGTGGGATGTCCCTTGCACACGCCATCACCTATAATGCCAAGACCAAATATTTGTTAATTTCCAAATATGAACAAACTAATAGTGTAGGATAATTTCCAAATTTTTACACTTTGTTTTGGAGGTAGACGACGAAAGTTTCATCAAATTTAAACACATGCAAGTTTACAACTAACCAAAAGGCCGCAGAAGGCAAAGCTAGATGTGTATGCTCAGACGCTCAGTCATGCCGGATATAGTATTCGAATGAAGCACGGGCCCATCTTATCCCTTCACGACAAAGACTTCTCCCCACTATAAAAAATACCGTTTGACAAATGACAATACAATGATACATACACACTTAATTACGTTCGAATAAAAAGTAGCCAATTCAATGCAATGGTAATAAAAATAAATAAATGAAGCATATTTTTAGCCACCCCTTCGTGAATAAATGATCCTCGAGATCATTTACAATCTCCAATTGAGTACTGCAATAGTTGTGATCTTTTATACTAAGAAGAAGCACGTGACATTTACATTTGAGAAACAGTAATGAAAACAAAAAATGGAAACAGATAAACAAAAAAACGAATACTTCATTTAAATTTTGGTGGTGGACTGGTGAGGTGTTGGTGTTGGGGAAAAATGTGCTCGTTTGATTCTTGCAACCTGTGTTTCTGTTAGAGCATTGATCTCTGGATTCAGATAAAGTAATATGCTTGTATGATTATATGAAAATGCAAGCACGCAACATTGCTATATATTAGCTAAATTCTCCACCCGCAGCATTTCTATGACCAAATCCGGGTTCAGTTCAGTAGAAGCCATTCCTACGACCAAGTGGGGTTATGAACTTATAATCTGATGATGGATAAGTTCATTCCATACCATGCCAGAACAGGGTTTTTGTACATTCTCATTGTGACATTGTGACAACGGGTCATTACTCATTAGAGCGAATGTAAATAGATACAACGTTTAGTTGTTTAAATATGGATTCCAACGTCCTTGCATAACAGGGACCCATTTGAATTTCGCTGATACTTCCTCAACATCATCATATTACTTGTTTGCTTGAATTGAATCACACCAATAACATTTTTTGTTTAACGCGCTTATGCACGTGGAGAACACAATTACACCAGTTACATACAAAGCATGTTCTCCCTAAAAGGAATACACAGCTTTTAACACTTTAAAAGTTTTCATCATTTAAAAATTTGAACTTCCAGATAATTTGATATTATTTTTGTCATCTTGATTATGTAGGGACATGAGACGACAGGAGTCCACCACATGAACAAGATTTGTTGAAGACTTAATGTATTGTTAATTGAAAACTATAGACATAAAAGAAAATCGAAAACTGATCGATTTCATTATACAAGTTATTTAAAGCTTACAACCAAGATTGCAGAAGTTTGATCAATAACGCGTTTGTTTTTCCTTTTTAAGGTTCAAACCAGCAAGAATCTCATTAAATATCATATCAAAGCTCCATGGTTTTGGTTAGCTGTGAAGAAGTAAAACCCAAAAGAAGTGGAATATCTTTGCCTACTTGGTAGTTGGTATAATTCAAAGTGTTTATTGGTGTGTAACTGTGTATTGGTAAAAAGTCCCTCTTCCAAACTCCTGTAATAATTTAAAAAAATGATGCTGTCATTGACTCATCGGTACGTTAATTTAGCGAGGGTATATTCCCTCAAGAGTCCGGTTCCTCTATAACTGGGTACAGAGATCAATCTCTGTACCACACACACATACAGTTCGTATCTCGGCGCGCACACACACATCTCGGAGTACACACACAGGTATCGAGACACACACACATATCTCGGATTCGGATCAACGGCGAGATAACACGGTTACAGAGATGATCTCTGTACCTGGTTGTAGAGATCTCGAGTCCTTCCCTCAAAACAGTTTTTTAAGAGAGAAAGATTGGTGGAGACGTGGAGCAGGGGTTTCAAATTTTTCGTGATTTCGCCTAAAAAATTATAGCTTACCTAATCTTTTGAGCTTTAAAATACATGCAATGCAAATTAAAAACACCCTAATTTTTTATTTTTACTTAGTCCATGTATTTTAAAGCTCAAAAGATTAGGTAAGCTATATTTTTAGTGGATCTACTTGCACTTCATGTTTCTCTCCCGTTTTACCTCTATATAAACGTCAGTAGCCCAAAAAAAATCTGAAAAAAATCCTATTTTCTATACTATATTTTTGGACAGTTATAATATATATGAGTCTCGTTGTTTGTCATTTTCTTCTTTATGTGAACATAGAAGATTGATTGTTAGTAGCTGTTGTATTTTGGAGGTTGGCGTAGTCTGTCTGCACAAGGAAGAAAATAAGCAAAACAACCTTAAAAAGAGCATACCGATCCATGTCTTAATCTTCTTTTATTCACACCCATGACTTTTAAGTTCCTATTTTCTTTTCTATTTTTGCTCTCTAGGAGTAATGCTAGCAAAGATAGCCGCTGTCATCTATCTACAAAACAACCCAATTCAAATCCGCCACATCATTTCCATAAAACTTGTAACCCTCCAAAGTAGTTTTTTCATTTGTGATTAAAAAATAAGGAATTCTTAAAAGATAAACTTCCTTTTCCAATGGAGAGGAATGGATTTTCCTGTAATGATGATGTTCGATGAAAATGGAGGTAAAAGAGTTTGATTTCCGCTATAAAATAAGACAGGAATAATTTACAGATTGAACTCTTTATTCCAATTGTTCACAAAATTAAAAATAATGAATTATCACCTAAATAAAATCATCTCAAATTTAAGAATGGGAGAGTGAATCTCCCCTAATTGCAATATGTTGATCCACCTGATGCTTGAATCAATTTTCAATTGTTTAAAGTTTAAACTATATCATCACCTCCCCTTTTCTCTTTTGGACGTTTGGTAGAGCCGAGATATAGAAGAACGAATTTCTACTAGTATTTTTATGTTTTGGGTTTGGGTTATTTTCCAATTGAAAGAGAAACCAATTTCATTCAAATGATATGGCGGATTTCAATTGGGTGTTTTCTAATAGTTGAGAACTCCCTATTCATAATCTTCTAAAATACAATGTTATGAGAATACAAAGTAGTAATTGTTCAATTAATGGTGTGAAACCATAGTTCGGGATTTCGGAATTCTCGGAATTTCGGTAAATCTAAAAACCGAAATCCAGTAAATTTCAATCCTATAGAATTCGGAATTTCAAATTTTTTCGAAATTTCAATTATTTCGACACTATATTTAAAATTTCAATTTTTTGAAAAACCGAAATTCCGAACGGAATTCCGGAGTTTCGTTCGGAATCACAAACTATGTGTGAAACATTCTACTCCACTCCAACTGGAATAGTTTGATACCTTCCAAATTTGGTGAGGACACAAACAATACTACTCCATTTCAAATGGTGTCAAATGACATATTGTTGTTTTTCTGCGCCAGTTGTGTTTTTCCAAATCACTCCAATTGATCTCGCTTAGAATGCACTCTCCATTCTTCAAAATAACTCTTATATATAGAGAGAGAGAGTGAAATCCAGATGAATAGTAAAAACCATCCCTTCCCCCACTCCACTTTTAAGGGGATATGGGCATTTGGACTCAGCCTGAGGGGAGTTAAGTATAAGCCACAAGTCCCATAACCCATACTTCTTTAAAAAAAAAATAAAGTCAAACCACAAGGACGCTTTTATAGTTTTGTGAGCGCAAAAGAAGAGTGAAAACTTTACTGTTGAAACTTGAAAGCGATGTTCGCCGTGAGTTGTAAATTGTAATAACCAATTTGAGGGTTCATCTCCACGTTAAATCCAATGGTTCATAGCAATATCCCGCGTCATTCAGATTCTGTATAACTTTGTCCTCTTCCAGTGGATTGAAGTGCAGAACTTACTCCAAAAGTCCAAAATAGTTGCACTGGTTCCAATGGGGCTAGTCGCTACTCGCTAGGTCTATCGTCTCTTTAGTTTCATCACTCTCGTGACATAAACCAAACAATATTTTAACAGAATCAGCAGCTTACTCCTTCGGGTGGGTTACGGGTATATAATTACGTCAAATTAATTAACTATATATATAGGGTGATTTTGGACACACTTATAAAAACACTTCTGTACTCCAATTTTAAAATAAATAAATACTCCATATTTAAGTTCTTAAATTACAATATTTTTTTATTAAGTATATCAAAAACAAAACAAATCATTTATTTAATATACCCGTAAGACTCTATACGTACAGGGGCAAATCTACAGGCTGGCTGATCGGGGCTACAACCCCCCCTAACTTAAAAAAAAATAAATGAAGTATGAATAGCGAAAAAAAAAATGAATCCCACTGACTCATTGAAGTTTTGTTAAGTCACAATCGCATAGGCCAGACTGACTCGTTCACAAGTCACAATCTTAAGCCCAGTGGGCCACGTTTCTCTCAAGTCACAAACTCACAATCCCACGTTTCTCAGTTCTCACAATCACAAAATGTCAAAAATTAAAAATTGAAAACAAAACAAAAAACTGAAAGGTCAAAATAAAAATAAAAAATAGCACTTTTTGCTGTTCACAAAAGAAAATTTGATTTCTTGTCTTCTTCAGACTTCAGCAGTGCTTCCGCAGTTCTAGTTCTTGACTTCCGACCCAATCCATTTATCATTTTATTTCCTATTCATTATTTAAGATAAATTGTTTAGTATTATGTATATATTTTGCTAAAGAAGCTGATTTGGATACAATAATAGATGTATTTGATAAAAAACCACGCATGTCAAAACTTCACTAGTGTGATGCTAATGTGCTATGTTATTCTTGTACATTTCTTTGTTATGTTTAATTTGTCTAGGTCTATAGTGAAAACACTCTTTTGTCTATTTTGGATAAGGTAATAAAAGCGATAACTCTTTTGTTTATCAATGCTAGCTAATTATAAATTCAAATAGATATTTACATAATTTTACATAGATATTGATTATTGGTTCCTAAAAAAAAATTTAAAAATTAACTCCATAGCAGCCCCCCCTGATATAATATCCTGGATCCGCCCCTGCCATACGTACTAAACCCTAGATACTCTATGTTTTCACTTGGAATCGAAAAAAAATGTGTTCATCTTTTTCTTTTTATTTGTGTTAATCAAAAGAAAAAATATATTCTTGATTTCTTCTTTCGATCAAAAGAACGAGTATCCAAATACATGTTGTTCTTTTTTTTAAAATTATTTTGCCTATATTGAAAATACCCTAAATTAATTTGGGAGATGTTATTGGATTGAAACGGTTATTGGGGTATGACAAAAACTTAAGTTAATTATGGAGCACGGGAATGTTTTTATAGGCGTGTCCAATATATATACAGGGAAGGGATAGAGACACATTCTTATGCGCACATTATAGTCACATTGTAAATTAATTCAAGCAAAATCATGAACTTAAAAGTTGAACTAAGGGCTGATTGTTTGTAGATATGATCTCCCTACCATGGGGAACATGCTAACAAAAATTCAGCTCATTCAAAGAAGTCTAACATTAGAACATGCTCACAAAACTTTTAGACTGTTAGATAAAAAATTCAAAAATGAACACAAATGAACACTAATTTTAACATGGTTAGACATATCTAATAAATATTATGATTTTTTGATATATATATATGGTCAATCTTAGAAGTACATACTTATTTTAAGTTAAAATAAGTACGTAAGTAAAACTTCACTTAAACAATGAAGTCAAACGTAGTATTTTGTGGATATGATATATTCACCATAAAGATCATCTCCACAAAATTTTAGTTTATTTGGAAACTTCTAACCTAGATAAAAATTGATATCATATTTAAGAAGAAATCTAACTATTCATAAATGTCGAGATTATTTTATTTAGGATAGAGGTTTTCAAATGAACTAAAATTTTGTTGAGATGATCTTTATGGTGAATATATCATATCCACAAAAAATTACGTTTAAATTCATTGTCTAGGTGAAGTTTTACTTACGTACTTACTTTAAACTTAAAATAAGTATATACTTCCAAAATCGGCCCTATATATATATATATATTGGACTTAATATGATATTGTGGTTTTGTAGAATAAGATCAGATGAAAATTTAGGGTGTGTTTGGAAACGAGAAATAGAATTCTCATGAAAAATAGAATTCTATGAGGATTGAATTGCTAAACATTTAAGTGAGAAATGAGTTGTTTGGTCACTTTGGTGTCCCATAAGAATTATTTCTTTCCTAGATTTAAAGAGTACACATGTCATCAAATAGCATAGGTGATAATATTTTGATTATTTTTCATTACTTATTAACCACCATAAGAGCATTTCTAATTAATGGAGGGTGTAAACCGTATAGAGTGTAAAGTTTACACTCTAAATATCAAAAAACTATTTCCAATGGGGGTGGTATATCGTAGATAATAGAGTATTAGTTGATAGAGGAAGTAGAAAATTTCTCATTTCACTATCAGTTGATAAATAGTTATAGCGAGACTTTAACCAACGTCCGAACAAAAAAAAATTCGGACGTCACTTTAAATAACGTCAATTTCTAATTCTAAAGTAATTTTTTAACTCAGATGTCCTAGTTTAAATTAAATAAAGACGTCACTTTAAGTGACGTTCGGGTTTAAAATCCAATTTTTTTATACTTTTCCAACTTTTTCATTGGAGAGTATAGAGTGTGGATATTTATAGACTATACAATAGTATGCAATTAAAGTTGTAAAATCCTAATGGCACCTACGTAGAGTCTAGGTGGAGGTGTAATTTTACACCCCCAATAAGAATTTCCAATTAATATGGGTTTTAGGCGAGAATCAAATTCCTACTAAAATGAGAATTCATTTCTCGTTAAAATTACGAGTCTCGACCGTCATAAACATCCAAATATACACTAGAATTAGAATTATAATTCCCATCAAATATAGATAAGGGGAAATTCTCAAGGTTCTCCAACGTACCCTCAGTTGTTAATGATGAATATGTTCATGGTTATAGTTACATTGCTTGTAAATATAACAAAATTGGCTAAAAGGGTCATGAAAAATGAAACCGAATGTGATAAATTCAATTCGATAACAGTTTGGGTTGGCGATCCATCAATTTGGGAAAAAGGTACACAATCCTTCAAAACATAATGATTTATCGATTTTAGCTAAAAGGAAATAAAAACTGCACAATTTAGGAAATGCATTGTCAGACATTCCCCAATCCTATCCTGCCATTTAGACGTCTATTAACCTCACTCAATCATATCACAATGTCTATGTATTTTTAGATGGTGTCATGGTGATAAACCAATGCACCATAACAAGGGCAAAGACATTAGGGCCAGAAACTGGTGCATGGAAGCAGGCAAGCTGCTGGTGGTCAAGTTGAAAACCGTGGTGTGGTAACAGTCTGCTAATACAAGCTAGAGAATTGTCATTGGAGTGTTGAGTTTGCAATTTTGCGCACCCCGTATAAATCGAAGTACGCTCTCCAATTAGGCACAATCTGGTCCCACCTCTATTTAAGGTTCCCGCATTTCTCGGGTGGTGTCGTTGATGGGTTCAAGTCTTCCAAGTGTCAGTTTCAAATACACTTTTTTTCGATAATTCAGTTTAAAATACACTGTTCTCACAGTACAACGGTCGTTGGCAATGCCTGAGAATGTATATACAAAAATCCACGATTGGGCCGGCTAAGACGGAATTGGGTTTATGCTAATTATTTAGGCTGGATTCTCTCAAAAGTGGAGAGAGTGGCAGTGGTTTTTCCCTCTTATCTCCATAATACTCTCTATATATAAAGAGTAATATTAAGGAATAGAGAATACATTTCATACGAATTGAAATAACGTGGTTTGTAAAAATTGAAACGGCGCCATTTAAAATGGTATGCATTTTTTAATTTCATACTGCGCTATTTGAAATGGCGTGCGGTTTGTAAAATCCCAAACAGTGCCCACTTGAAGCGGCGTGAAATGTATTTTTTTATTTTTTTTTAATTCCGCACTGGTCGAAGTGGTATAGAATGGTCCGAGCCATAAAACACCAAAATTGACTCCCTATCCTCAAAACACTATTTTTTTGTAGAATAGAGATAGAGGGTGACACACCGTTGGACTCAGCCTTAGAAAGGGCCACTCTATTAGAAAAGAGTACCATCAAAGAACAGTGTGAAAGAAAAAAGAAATTTCACTATCAAAAAAAAAAAAAAAAAAAGGAAAGAGCAAGGATAGAGTACCCGGAGGGGGGGGCATAGAAGATTGCGATGGTACGGTATATATTTTCAAGCCATGTGCATCTGTTTGGTGGGACTTGATGGAATCTCTGAAGTTGGTTTTGTTGTTAGGTAAGACCGTAAGTGTCACCTTTGGTCGAAAGAACTGTACGTCAACAGATCTTCTCATGCAACATTGTTGGCCCTTTCCCTGTGACATTTACAATTAGTTTAGATCAGTTAAACTAAGTAAACAGAAATTAAGGTAGTCATCTACTCATCCACCAACTAAATTCGTGATAAAAGGCTCTTATTTTGGTTGCGGAATTGATTTTGTCCTGTTTAATTTATTCCTTTTTAGTGATCATTTTTCCCATCTACTTCACGAATTAATTCTACTCTAATGTCATTTTTATCTTAATGGTTAGTAGGTTTTCTAAACTATGAGTCAGATGTTTATAATATCTGAAATTAATAAAAGAAAAACTGAGACCATAACTAGCTAGACTCGATAATCAGAACACAGGTCCTTGGAAAATGACAAGGAGACATGAGCATGAAAACTGAGAAGCTAGAGCATTTTGGCCACAAAGCAAAAGAAGATCGAACCGGCAACATGTATGAAAATTTGGTTGTAAAGTGGAAGAAGTAATGGGTGGTGGGGTTCGTGAGTTATCTTCCATGTCCGAGTCTCCAAGACAAATTCGCTTTTCGCCGTGAATCATGCAAGGAAGAGGTGTTTCTTATTATTATTGACTACTTAAACAAACTAAATTCAAATACTAAGGAAGTCCCATCAAAGAAAGATGGGGAATTTCTTTTCTAGTTCAGCTCACCACCAACCATGTATAATTAATTGATAGTTTGATACAACTCAGTTATTACTTATTATTGGTCATTACACTCAAAAGTCATGCAAAATTCGATGCAAGTATCAATTTGAAAAAAAAAGATTGAAAATTAGACTAGAATCAAAATAAGTAGGTTAATATTGCCAACCAACAAGAAAAAGGAAAAAAACAAGAGTTAGGCGTTACCATAAGAGTAACGGTTGTATATCTCACTTTAAGTTGCAGGTTTTACGGTAAATTTCCCTGAGTACATAATCAGGTGATTCAGGTGATCAGGTCTATAAAAACTCCTCTCCTGCTAGAGAACTCATAAAACCTTCCTATTTTTTTCAAAAACAAAACCACAATTTAAATGAACACAAATACCCCTGTAACTTAGCTACTGAACAGAGAACCAAGTTCTCATCTTTTTCTACGTCATTTTTTCTATTGAAAAATAAAAAGAAATAATAAACCCAATACAAATATCTAACTTTTTTTTTGCAAAAAATCTCAAAAAATAAAAATAAAAACTGAAAATGAAGATATATGTAAAAATATTAGTTTCTCTACACAAAAAGAAAAGTCTAAACTAAAATACCACAAAAATCTCTGTTTTTTAAGAAATGTGTGGTTTTGTAAAGAAAAAGCTAAATAATCCAAAATTTGTTTGAAAAATCATATTTGTTTTTACATAATACACTACAATTACTGTTTCGCATATTGAAAAGTATATGCAAAACAATTTTATATAGTTAAAATGCTAAGCAAAAATACATTTTCATTCGAAATTACTATGTAAAAATCAATTTGCATATACACTACAATTACTGTTTCGCATATTGAAAAGTATATGCAAAACAATTTTATATAGTTAAAATGCTAAGCAAAAATACATTTTCATTCGAAATTACTATGTAAAAATCAATTTGCATAGTCAAATTGTCAAGCAAAAATAAATTTGTTCAGTCGATTTGATATAGTCAATTTGCTACGCAAAAATAAATTTACATATCAAAATATTATGCAAAACTAAATTTGCATAGTCAAATTTCTATGCAAAAATAAATTTACATACTGAAATGCTATGCAAAACGAAATTTGCATAGTCAAATTTCTATGCAACAATAAATTTATATAGTTAACTTGCTATGCAGATTTTTTTGCACATTGAAATGTCTATTTATAACACCGAAAATAAATAATCAATTGAAAAAAAATCAATTTTTGACGAAAAGTCGAAAACTAATCCACTAGATATAAACAAATAAGAGCGAAAACAAACATATCCAAATCCACAAGTTGAAAAGATAAATTTGCACTAATCTTTTTCAATACACATAAAGTTGAATTGAAAAAAAAAATTAAAAATTGATTCCACCCCTCAAATTGGAAGTTAAGAACGTTATTTTTCATTTAAAAAACAAGTTGAAGAGATGAATGAGTTGATTCAATATCAAATCATCCAATAAACCAAACTCCTCTATAGCATAATCATATGTGTTTTTTGAACCGTAAATGAAAATTTTCTAAAAAGACTTTTCAAAATTGAACATAATAGAATAAAAAGTAAAAAAATTAAATTTATTGAAGGAGAAACAATGAGTGAAAATAGGTTTTTTTTCTTCCAAAAGTAAAAAGGGGAGAAAAAAAATAAAAAAATAAACGAAAGAGATAATGATTTCTTTAAAACTATAATTTTTTTTTATGGCTAAATCTACTGTGCGCGAGATGTAGGCTACGCCCTCACATCTCGGCCACACATCACAAGGGGGGTGCGTGTGTATTGTATCAAGAAGTAGTGATCCACGGCCCTCACTTCCTGCGCACGATACATCTCGCGCACTGAAGTAGTGCTCTTTTTTTATAGGGAGGTGAGAGTTTTTTATGTACTCGGATCTGAATCAGTGATGTGAGGCCCATTTCTTTCTTTAAGGTGTAATGATGTTTTTTTTTTTGATAGCTCATTGTTGTGGAGAATTCTTTTAAATTTTCACAAAACTTTAACAACCTATACAATGATTACGCAGAATTAATGCAGATCAGAGTATATGGTGTTTTTTTTTTTTTTGTTTTGCTAAAGAATCAGAGTAGGGGTTGATGTAGGAGAACCTGAACACAAGCATCACACGAGAAAAATATGGGTATGTGGCTTTGTGCCAAGGAAAATCACCTAAATTTGTCACGCATCAGAATCATGCTTGAAATGGTACTATTGCTAAGCCATCACTTAAAGGCCGGAAAAGAAAAATCTAAGCTACAAACTTAGTTGTATGGGCCTGAAAATACTAGTTGACTTAGCTAGATGGGCCCAACAGACCCGCCCATCCATTGCGTATTTCCCATATAAACATAGATTACGGCTCAAGGACATAACCCAATAATAATTTCACAATAAATCTACCTTAATTTTTCATTTCGCCATAAATTCCAAACATCATCATTTTTTATTTATAATTTCGACGCAATGACACATTTTCAAATTTAATTTCGCCATAAGTCTTATATGAATTTAAATTTGCATATGAAAATATAAATTTACATAGTTCATTTTTATATATAAATTTAAATTTGTATATGTAATCTTTTTTTTTTCATATGCAATTTTAAATTTGCATAGAATTTATAGCAAAATTAAAATTGAAGTGAACTTAAAGCAAAAATATTTGGGAAAATTGGGCTCTCAGCCCAATTACTTGATATAAACAAACAATTGTTTTCTTCCTACAATGACATTGAGATTTTCAAACGGAAGTAGCAAGACCAACCTCTAGTAGGAATTAGGAGATCCAGTTACTGAGCTTATAACTAATTGAAGTTTTTGGGTCGAAATGTCGAATAGAACCAATAGTCAGTGCAAATTAGACTTCATAATACGGATCCTATAACCTAATATTGGAGTGTAGATGTAGATAGACGACAATAACATCAAAATATATGATCTAGGAGCACGTAAATAAGCATACCAGGGCTTGAGTTTAATATAGTTTTCATTTAGCTATTGGATATTTCTGTTCGGCTGTCGTAGCCTTCACTTGAAGTTGATTTTTTACATGCTTGAAATTGGTCCAAAAAAGCCCATGCACGAGCCTAGTAAGTTTTGGACCAGTTTTAGTTTAAGTTTTGGGCCGGTTTCAGTTAAATTCTTTGGGCCGAACCCATTTGTGTTTTGAGCCAGTTTCTAATTTGGTTTTGGGCTGGTCCATATAACTTAAAATAGATCCAATGGGGTCTTTAAATATTTAGCTTTTTGGGTTATGGTTTTGGGCTTTGATTGTGGACTTTTGACTGTTTAATTGTGCTATGTGTTATGTTGTAAATTGTATGGACCAATCAAATGATAGAATGTTGTGGAAGCCTGTATAAACTTGGTTGTCATTATCTAAGACAAATGTGACGTTGATATTTTGCATTTTTGACACGCGTCAAGAGTGAAATTTTAGGAGATATAATATTCCTAAAATGTTATAAAAATGTTATGCGGTACGTTTGGAGCTATTATGACGTTATGGGGTATGTTGAAATTGTTGTTCTGATAAATGATATCATATGTTAGGATATCGATTAAATGCAATATTTTTGAGAAATTTATATAAACGCTCCATTATTATATATGTGAGATGCTACTATGAGGTAGTATAGTATTGGTGAATATTTTCCCACGGGATTGTGGCTTAGTGCAATAATATATTGGCACATGAAAGAATGAAAGGTGTTATGAGATGTATTGAGATATTTCTAAATAGTGTGGCTTAGTACAATAATTAATTGGCATGCATGTGATATAATGAAATGATTATGAGATATAAATGTATGACGTACACCTGAATAAATTACGCAACGAAAATCCTAGAACCTAGCTACCACAACTCATGTGATATGATTGGCCCTTCTGGCGTAAGTAATTTGATTGGCCTTTCTGGCGTTTTAGTGAATCTAAATGGCCCTTCTGGCGTAGCCGAATAGTGGCTTGATAATTTCGTTAAGAAAATTAGAACGAGACGCGCGATATTTTATGCCGAATAGTGCAGTACTTACATAATGGCTTTCGTGTGAAGGTTACCTGGTGTGCGGCATCCCGCTCAGGGTAGTTACGCACGGAGTGGTTCATTATGTAAGGGGAGGCATGTGGATGTACATGTTCGGCGTTGGGAAGCGATTGTGGTAGCCAGGAAAACTAGGTAAGACATAGATACGACGTGATTTTTAGGGACACGCAAAGAAAGCCTTAAATAATATAATTATGGTAATAGGTTGGTTAATGATATATCTTTAAATGTATTATTGTATATAGTTTTGCAGAAGGGTGGGTCAAACTAATTACTTGTGCAGAGAGCCAGAGACGACCCACTTTGTAATTGAGCATGAAATGCGGTAAGTATAGAATATGCTTGGCTGGTTATTAGTTTAGTTAAAACCTAAGGCGCCTCGATGGAGTAACTAACTGCCTTATTTATTGTGTAAATATATGTATAAGTATATGTTGTATTTTAGGGCTACTCACACCAGCATTTTTATAATGCTGACCCGATTTGCATGTTTGTTTATCGGGTGTGTTCATTAAATGAACATAGTTGATAAGTCTGGATAGGTTTAGTGTTGAAGAAGATTGGTTACTGCTTGTGGTTTGCGTTAGCGTCGCATTTCAAGATAGGTTTTGTTTTCCCTTGAGGTGATATAGATTTTCAGTTGAGACAATGTTATTTGTATTTTCATTTGTAATTTTAAATAAAGAGTTATTGAAAAGAGATTTGTAACCTAATCTTATTTGTGAATTTTTGTAATGAAGAGGACTTTTGTTTAAGTTAAAATTTTTATTGGTTTTTAATTATCCGCATATTTAAATTGTTTATGGGTTTTTGGAAGTTGGGAGTGCGTCACACCTCGAAAATCGAAGAGTCGGGAACAAATATTGTTTTTCCGAATTCTTGTCGAAATTCGGGGTGTGACAGTTTAGTTCTGAAATTCTTGTCGAAATGCTGGTGTGAGTAGTCCTAAAATACAAATTATACTTATACATATATATACGCAATCCATAAGGCATTTAGTTCCTCCACCGAGACGCCTTAACTTCCAACGACTAATACAACATACCATACGCATAATAAATAAGGCATGTAGTTCCTCCATTGAGGCGCCTTAGCTTTTCAACCATAATACAAAGGCATTTAGTTCTTCCACCGAGGCGCCTTAGGTTCTAACTAAACTAATAACCAGCCAAACATATTTTATACTTACCGCATTTCATGCTCAATTACAGAGTGGGTCGCCTCTGCACAAGTAATTAGTTTGACCCACCCTTCTGCAAAACCATATACAATCATCTATCTAAAGATATATCATTAACCAACATATTACCATAATTATATTAATTTAAGGCTTTCTTTGCGTATCCCTAAAATCATGTCGTATCTATGTTTTACATAGTTTCTTTGGCTACCACAATCGCTACCCAACGCCGAACATGTATATCCACATGCCTCCCCTCACATAATGAACCACTCCGTGCATAACTACCCTGAGCAGGATGCCGCACACTAGGTAACCCTCACACGAAAGCCATTATGTGAGTACTGCCATTATACATCATAAAATATCGTGCATCTCGTTCTAATTTTGCGAACGGAATAATCAAGCCACTATTCGGCTTATTCATCAAACGCCGGGGGCCATTCAAATTCACTTACGAAAAGGGCCATTCAGATTCACTGAAACGCCAGAAGGGCCAATCATATCACATACGCCCATCACAAGGGCCAAATCCTCTGAGTTGTGGTAGCTAGGTTCTTGGATTTTCGTTACGTAATTTATTCAGGTGTCATACATTTACATCTCCGAATAATTCTTGTTCTATCTCATGCTAGTATACTTAATTGTACTGAAGCTCAACGTTTCTCGTTATAATAAAATCCACATTATCACGTGCCAATACTATTCATTACACGATATCCAAGTATCTCTATATCAAATCTCGAAACTTATTATTTCACGTGCCAATCATATATTGCACTACACCATATGGAATATCTCAAGCCTTCATACATACTACAATTCATTTATGTAGCAACTCATAATAGTAATCAATCATGTAACGTATTCATTCAATATATTTATGTGAACTCAATTCACCATCAAAGCCAAATACTAAAGTTCATGAATCTAAGTCCGTCTATAATTTAATTCTCATAAAAACGTATATATCTAAGTCTTACAAGAATTTCCCTCTGGTTACGTGCCAATATTTATATGCTTTACACACTACTCACGTCAATCTTAATTAGATAATGACAAACAAGGTTATGCAATTTTTGACAACATTTTTATTTTTATATTTGTCCATAAAATTTACAACATAAAACGTAGCACAATTTAAACAGTCAAAAGTCTACAATCAAAGTCCCAAAACCAAACCCATGTTTAAAACAGTTCAGCCCATTGTCCTAATCCAATTAAACAAGACAAGCCCCAAAAACCAAGGCCCAAAAGTCTAAACCCTTAAAGACTCACCTTGACCCATTTTAAGTCAACTGGGTCGGCCCAAAATAAAAATAGAATTTGGCCCAAACTAAAAATAGAAACTGGCCCAACACACTAATTAGTTTGGCCTAAAACAAAAGAAATAGAAAAAGTCCCAAAACAACTAATGTGGTCTGGCCCAAACAAAAATAGAATTTGGCCCCAAATAACAAAACTAAGTTCCGGCCCAAGCCCAAGCAAGAAATAGAACCAAGTCGTCTGCTCCAGCTTCTTCTCCGCCGCCAACCCAAATTTTTCCGGCCACCACAACCTCCACTCGTCCGCCCATTTCAACCCAGCGGTTGGACTCCCTACGAAAACCCACGCCACTTTAATACATACAAAACTCTAACCTATAAACTTCGAAAATCACTCCCCAACCAAGATCCGATCGCCATTAACGCCTCCTTCTAGCTTTCAATCAACACTCAAACCTCCTCACTACCACCATTCATCAATCAACCAACCCACAATACAAAATAACAGTTTAAACTACAAAAATCCACACCACCACAGTATTGCAGTATCAACCTTGGATCCGATCGCCATTGTCGCATCCTTGAGCTTTGACAGCACCCTACATCACCCAAACATCAACCCACAATCTTTCCCTACCACCAATTGTTTTAGCCAACCCCACAATCATAATCCAACATCACAACACAGTAAATATAATACTAAAGGTTCAAATAAAAAAATACTGGGTGCTTTCTTGTTGTTGGACTCCCGACGCCGCCATTGACGACTCCTTCCGAGTTCCAACAGTTAAATCCGGAGTTTCAAGGATTTAGTAAATAACTATACTACCATCTAACCTAACCAGTCCAAATATTTCATAGGAGGAGCAAAATAACGAAAATAGGGAAAGCAGAAAACTGAGCGAGAACCACAACTCTAACAGTAAAGCTTTTGTGAAATCGATTTTAAAAAAAACAATATAATTACTCACCTGTATTAAAACTCAACGAATCCTTCATCGTTCAAATCGTCGCGCTCCAACGCTCTAGCAATCAAGCTTTTATCTCCGCCTCCATTTTTATTTTATTTTTATCTCCAAAACCCTATTCTCTTGAAAAAATATGTATATATACCTGGGTTTGAAACCTAAGCCCAACACAGACTCGGGCCCAGAAATCAGGCCCACATATCCCAAATCCAATCCAGCGAATTTTAAATAAATAATTTAAATTAATAAATAAATAAATAAATATATATTTTAAATACGGCCGTTACACTTTTTGTCTTCTATTAATCAATTGTATGCTGACGTTGGCCACATGCCATTCTTTAAATCTATTCCTTGCCATTCTATAAGTCTTGGTGAGTTCGTTGGTAACATTCAACATATTTATCAATCCTTGAACAATGCTAGAATCTAAAGCATATTGTGGATTCCTCTTAACAATTTTCTTACTAAGAGAGTTCAACCTGTGGGTGACTTCATTTTCAGTATCATGTATGTACAACTGTGCAAACCTTGGACGTACTCCTTCAGTTGGAAGCAATATTCCAATTTTGTGGTGATTTTATCCTTTTATTTTATAAACAAAGGGTGCCTTTCCATAATTAACTGAGCTCTGAACTTGTCCACCAGTAGATGTGAACGCGAACATTGAGTTGTAAATGTTGATGTTTTCCATCTAATTTAACGATTTTGACCCTCCATTGCAATCCAAAAAATTCTTCAAAAATTCTGGAGTATCTTTTAGAAGAGGCAATTGAACCTTTCCATTCTGACAAGTGACAACATATGGAGAATTTAGGATTAATAGGTTTTTTGCTCCTATCATTCCTTTCTTCGTACCAGACAATAGCTCCATAGTGAGAACATATGGATGTTGGACATCCAAAATCCAAAGGCTCAAAACAACTTCCTACAAGGCAAAAAGTTAATTAAAATTAAAGAATTTAATTATAATAAGAATATAAAACATTGCTGTAAGACAATTACTTTTATGTGAGACATCTATTCCACGTGAAATGGAAACTTCAGTTTCATTGTCCACTTCAATGTCGGAATCTGATCCACTCATTTGTGATAGGTAATCATCATCACTTTCATTGTCAATGTAATTATCATTTCCAATGCTCTTCAAATTCAGCATCTCTTTTCGTTTAGCTCTATTTATTTTAGCTTCTTCTTCACTTGTTCCGGGCATAGATACTATTTAAAAAATAATAATATGTCATTTAATAAAGTATTTGCTGCTATAAGAACAATAAATTGAATACATAAGAAGAAAATATTTACCAAAACGTTTCATTCTACTAAGACGATTAGATTTATAACTTCTCTTCTGTGTTTTCCTCCTCTGTTTTCTTTTGACTGGGGTAGACTTTGTAGTTGTTGTTTTTCTAACTAATACTTGATGCTGACCTACAATTTAAGTGTAATATTAGTATGATGAATATATAAAGTACTTGTTAGAATCGTTGTAAGTTAAGACATACTTTCTTGTGAAGGAACAATGTCACCAGAAGTTTCTTCCATATTATTAGGCTTGGTCTTCTTTGGAGAAATTTGAATCTCTACTTGAATTTCATCCGAATCTTTCTCTGCGTTAATGAGTGCTTTTCTTTTCAACTTAGCACGCATGTTGCGAAACCAAGTAACTATGTTTTTTTTCTGAAACATTACCGTGTTGATTTAGTTCAGCTTTCAAATTGTTAATTATCTCTTTATTTGGACTTCCATTGAATTGATCAAATACTTGATGCAGTTTTTCAAGTTGGATTGTTGTTGGTGTCCATCGCTTTCTGCTGGATAAATTCTCGTCAACCGAAATCATGTAGAACAGAATATTGCTGGAAGCCTGGAAAGAAAAGGAGTTAGTTAAAGCACCCAAATGTGTTGTGTTGGACCAAATTTGAGTTGAACACTGTAAAACTCGATGTTAATTGGAGGTGTCAGTGTGGATAAATCTGGAATTGGTGGATCAAAGTATTATTAGTGATGGTGGTGGTCAGAGTGGTGAAGCAATAGAATCAGCAAAACAACAAAATCGCAGCCAACATCTTAACGATGACATTATCACCAAAGTTCTTCTAGGAGTTCCAGCTAATTCACTAAGTGAGTTGAGGCGCACGTATGCAAGCAATGGTTTAACATGATATCCGATCCTTATTTCATACTCCAACACAGCCTTAGTTCTGGATATGGTGTGAATGTGTAATCATCCAAGAACGCCTACAATACCAGCAGCAGGTTCACAAATATTTCATCAACATGAAAGATGGGAAGATTTTGAAAGAGAAACAAAGAAATCTCAAAGGGACGATTCTTGCTTCTTGTAATGGTCTACTACTCTTATAGATCGACAATGATAATTATGTTATTTTTTTTCAGTGAAGAATTATGTTATTAATCCTACAACAAAGCAAAAAGTGAAGCTTCTGCCATGCAGTAATCAATCTTCTGTAAGAAATTCTTGGGGGTTTGTGATGAATTTGAAAGGGAAAGCGGAAGTAAGGCTTTTCCTTTGCCATGCATGAGGTCAAAGCATGAGAAAACATTTTGATTAAGTGTGTTTGTATTTTTATGTACCAAAAAATATGTACTAACAGTAAAAAAAATACTAACCTTCAGTGGAAAGAATTTGGAGTCCTTTCAAAGATAGGTTTTTGTTGAATGCTTCATGAATATTGATGTCTTTATATATATTTTAATATGACAGTAGTTGTATAGCATAAGAATTCTGTTGTTGATCCATTAACTAATTCGTATCCATATCTATTAACTAATCCATATCCATATCCAATAACTAATACATATCAATTAACTAATCTATTATAGCACTATAGCATGGAATAAGTTGTGCATTTTTATGGATCACAACAAAGCAAAATTATGCATTTTTTATCGAACTTGTTCACGGGATACTCTAATGGCAACTATAGACGATTGTATTACACGTATATTTTCTGAATTGCTGCTTGCATTTTCTGTATGTTCCTTCGGTGTTTCTGTTGTGCTAGGACATTATACATTCGTTGTGTTATTGTTAGTTTCTCACCACGGTCTCATGGCTGGATTCTGAAAAAGGATTCTTTGTGATCTATCACCTGCATTAGGCACATATAACTTGTGATTTTGTGAATGATTCGAGCGAACAAAACATTTCATAATCAAGGGAATAGACCATTGAGATGTTGGAGTAAACCATGATAATTCCTATTATTAGTAAATCTGACTGGCTAGCACAGAGTGTTTTTTTCTCAATTAATATCTGAAATACTGACTTCTCTGATGATCCTGATTGCAGCAGCTCATTTGATCATATCAATAATAAATCGGTAATAGTTCTCCTATATGAAACAACAACAAAGCCGCAGCAATCACATAGTAATTTAACATTCGAAAGATGTATGAAATTATGAAAACACAATCCATATCACATAGTTCTCCCACATAAACTTCAAATCAATTTTGGCATCCACGTATACAGCCGCAGCAACGGGTTCGACGATATCCGCTAGGACTTTTGGCGCTTTTACCTTTCCTCCATACGCTGAGATCTCGCAAGCTTGTTCTTCTTTTTTAATTGCTAAAGAAAATTCATTAACCTACCAAAACAATATACAAACCCGAATATCAGAGCATGATCAAACCAAATATTTAAAGTTTAAAACCAACAGAATATTCTTAGCTTGTGTACCTTTGCATCAAGAGAAGGGGCATTGTGCCTAACAAAATGAAAAAGGCCATGTCGGACTGCAACGGCGAGCAAGCTTTTTAGTGTTAATATTGGAAGCACGAAGAAGCCAGAGTTGGACCAGATCAAGATCAGGGTATGTGATATATACGAAAATTTCAAAAGCAAGCCCCCAAAGCAGCACCACCAACGAACTTTAAACGTTGGTAAGAATGTAAGATGGCAATGAGTCAGCAAAAGAAGAGTGAGTTAATGCTTTTGCCAATAGTGACTTGTCAGAGAACCTGTAATTCAGAATCTGCTCAACTACTTCAATTGACAACATGAAGTTGTCATCTTCTGTCATATCACAACCTGTAAATCAAATCAATAAGAAACAACATATTAAGCCCAAAGAACAGAAGGAACCGAAAAGAAAAATATGTTAAATGTTTGTTATTTTTCCAAGTTGAATCTAAATGTTCAAGAAATAATTCCATATGTTGTGTCTAATGTTATGCTAATAGTTTACTGTAGTTTCTGGTTTCTTAATCTTAATAAGATATTATTTGAATTGGCATCATATTTTGTTGGACAAATTAGGGTTGGGTCGAAAACTTAAGATCAACTCAGCCAAGTGCTGTTGTGCCTAATCTGAGAATCTCACTAACAGAACACCACTTCTTTGCTAACCATATTACTTCTAACAGAAAATAAAAATAATAAAAATAATCATGGCATGTTCTCCTTTAATTTGCTCTCCTCAAAGATGAGCAACGAAGAACAAACTCGCACCAAGCAAAAAAAATAACAACAAACCGGTAACCAGTTATCCATACCCACCACCACTGGCTCAATCTAGCAACTACAACTCTAACCATAACCAGGTCCCACAGCGCAAAATAGCAATTACAACACAAAAACAAACACCGGTTACCTTTATACTACACCACCAACCAACTTTTCTCAAGCATCATAATATACAATTCCAGCATTCTCTACTCATTCACTGTCTCCTCATTCCTTTTTTCATTATTCAATTTCAAAACCTCATATATATAACACTCATTGAATATTACTTTAAACTACTCATTCAAATCATTTACACGACACTTTAAACTATTGAATATTACTAACACTTCCTTCTGCTAGTAATAAAGTTCAACGTTTTAAAACTTCAAATTTTGCAACTAATAACCACATATGACATACCTAACGAAATACCGCAAATATGAAAATTTTCCTTCCAAACAATCAATTCAACTATAAACGAATACATCGAAAAGAAATAAATAAAAATACACAATCTTCAATAAGTTGAAGTAATGACATAGTACCTTAGAATCATCAGATTTCCTTTTAATATTCTTCGTCAAATCATTGAATAACACTTCTCATAGAAGACCCTCTACTATAACTACTACTTCCAATTCCAATTTTTCTCCTTCTCAACAAAATCTCAAAATACAATTCCTTTATTATTATTAGAGTAAAGAAGTTGTGGCCGAGAAATTTTGGTTGTGAAGAATGGAGGCAAGAATTTTTGTTGATATGGGAGAGAATAAGATGCGATGGGAGATGAGAGAAAGATGGGCGAACAATGGAAAATAGGGAAATTGGGCGTGGATTTACTAAGCTGGGTTATCAAGGAAAATGGAAATTCGGTTACTTTCTTTGTTCTTGGTTCAACAATATTGCTTCAGTTTCAAAAACTATATCACCAGGCAAATGGATGCTATCATCATTAACTCAGGTGTCTATTAAATCAACAAAATTATAAATTTGTGTCCTAAAATTTCTATAAATCAATCAAAGATTCGAGATGTCCATAAAAGCAAACAAAACAAGCAAATGGGTATTCTAAAAAACAATCATCAATCCAAAATTCCAATAAGACATCACTTGAGCAAATACACCAATATCACCAAAGGGTTATTATCATTATGCAAACAAAAAACGATTTGAAAGACAAACCTGGTTGAAAGGGGCAGAAGAAGAAGAGTTCTTAAACCCATAGCTTAGCGTGTGCAAATCAAAAACTCATAAAAGAAAGACTGTTGAAAAAACAAATCATTGCAGTTTGGTAGTGAAATTAATTTACTTGGGACTTAAATAATGGTTATAAGAGAACAAAATATATGAGATAAACTAACCTCAGCTAATTCTTTCTGACTATTGGCCTGCCATAGTTAGGTCCATATACACGACTCTCTTTCTCAAATCCTCAAGAAAGGGAATTCCTGAGGTTGCAAAGAAGATACCGCGATTCCAAATTCAAGATGTGCCTGCAAATTTCCTACTTGATGAGCGAGTACAGTGGACTTAATCTTCTTATTCATCTGAAAGAGATACCCAGTCTTGAGCAAAGGAAATAGATAAGATGAACTGACCTGAAGTATCTCCATCTTCATATTTGTCTGTCGTAGTTGAGTCGACTGAAGGTGCAACTGTCTATCAATTCGTTGAGTGGTTCCATACCATTGGAAGTAGGTAACTTGAAAAATCTTGGTTACTTGGATGTATCTGAGAACAAAATATCGGCAGAAGTTCCTGTCACACTTGGTAGTTGTGACAGTTTGGAATATCTTTTTCTTCAACACAATTTCCTTCAAGGAGCTCTTCCGTCTTCGCTCGGTTCTTTAAAAGGAAGGCCTTCGAGTTCTGGATATTTCAGGCAACAACATAACTGGAGAAATTCCGAAAGAATTGGAGAAGCTCTCAGTTTTACAAAGTTCAAACCTATCTTTCAATAACCTTGATGGTGAGGTACCAATAACAGGAATCTTTGGAAATGCAAGTGCAATTTCGATTGTTGGAAACAAGAAGTTATGTGGAGGCATTCCAGAACTTAAATTACCTAAGTGCAACATCCAAAAGTCTAAGAAACATGAAATTTCTTTTGCCTTAAAGATATCAATTGGTGTTCTTACTTCATCTTTCACTGTGGCATTGTTCCTTATAATCTACAATTTAAGTAAAAAGCCTAAGGCAAAAGGTGCTACTGAACAATTTTTGGTAGACCTTAGAAGGGTTACTTACAATGATCTTCATAAAGTAACATGTGGCTTTACTTCGGAAAATTTGATTGGTATGGGTAGTTATGGATATGTGTACAAAGGAATTCTTCAACCTGATGAAGGTCCAATTGCTGTGAAAGTACTCAACCTCACAGAACATAAAGCTTCCAAGGGTTCTTAGCTGAATGTGAAGCCCTGAGAGTTATTTGACATCAAAATTTACTCAAAATCTTAACTGTTTTTCACCGTATATTCAAATGACTCTGAAAGGACTTGCTTATTGTCATAAGAAATTGGTCTTGCATAGGTAATGTATATATATTATTTTTGTTATGGAATTGTTTGTTTTTGTTGTGGTTTTTATGAGTTTGGGGTGTGATGGTTTTTGGTTTTTAGGGATATGAAGCCGAATAATTTGTTGATTGAAGCTGATGGGCAGCTTAAACTCGCTGATTTTGGGTTAGCTCGGATTTTTGGTAGCCCCAATTGCAGGTTTACTCATCAAGTATGTTGTTTTGTTTTGTTTTGCCTTTGAATATTTTTTTGTAGGTGTGGTGTCTTTTATGTTAATGTAACTGGGTATGGTTGTTGAGTAGATTGATGAGGTTGGAGCTAATTTCATCATTTAGTGGTGCTTTATCTTCCTTTGACGGGTATCCTGTATGCAAGTTGGTTTAGTAGTTAGATTACTTAGGTATTGGTGGACATGAAGGCGAGTGTGAGTTAGTATTGGACTTTGTTTGGACGCAAGTAGATATAAGTGCACCATGTTTATTGGGTTGAATTTGGTTATGAACATTTTAGTGTGTACTATGAACCTAGAAGGCTAGAAACGGAGCGGATAACAAATAATACTTTTCATATTGAACCATTTCAATAACAAAAGAGGAATAACTAAGATAAGTCACATAACAGTTTTTGAAAAGGCTGAACAATTTTTCTAATTGCCACCATTACTTTAAGTTGATCTTTGCAGTTAACCTTTCCAAGGCTCGATAGTCCTTTTTAGTAACTAATAACCATACGACATGTCTTTTCATACCTTAGATGTCGTTTGAGAATGCTTGCCTTCATTTGAACTGAATCTGTTTAGCATGCTCAAATTCACTGCCTCCTATGTGAATTCTTAAAACATTTTAAACATGAATTTGACAAAAATCATTCTGAGCAGGTTTTTGTTCGATGGTATAGGGCACCTGAGCTCTATACCATAACCTATGCAACTGATTTTTTTTGTTGGAACAACTATTTAGTCCATAACACCAAGAGATCGATAGTTGCGTGGTGTTTAGGCTTTCATGGAGTGGAACTTCATATTCTAACCCTGCAGTACCTGATCTACATAAACTGCTTGAAGAGAGGATGAAGTTTATCTTGAATGGTGAGTAACTGAACATCAAGTTGTGCATTTGTTCCATTATCCTTCTTATGGATGTTGTTGATATTATATTTTACCTATTTATACTTCCAACTTACTATGCATTTTTTGTGCAAAATTGTGCAATATTTTCAAGCATGTACTCCTATTTTATATTAGTAGCTCCATCATATCTTTCTTGGAAGGTATGATCAACTAAAAAAAAAAAAATTGCTTATACTATTATTTTGTAGGGGGGACCTTTATGGTGCTGCTTGAATACAATTTTTAATTATTTATATTAAGTTAGTGATTTATTATTTCTACTAAAACTGAAATGTTGTTAAGAAGCGGAATAAGTGTTTTTTTTTCCAACTATAATGATGCGAGGGATGCTACCGTTCAACAACTTTTCTTCCATCCGAATTATAGTTTAACACTTTTATTTTTTACTAGATCAAGCAACTGCAATGAATATGCCGCAGTAATCCTTTGAGTTTTCATAAAGACAAGCAACACGGAAACAAATCTAGGAGAACAATTTTCCCAACAAGAATAGGTTGTTCTCATTCCTTATTCCTTCGACCTGAATTGGCTTCAATCTCTTCATAAATCAGTCTCTAATCGATATCCACTCCTACATATATTATGTTTATGTTAGCTATATTAGTTAGTTTTAATTTTATTATAACTATTGTATAGGTTTGGCAGGTTCACGTGCACTTGAAGCTTGAGGAAGATACTAAGTGAGCTAAAAAAGAATTGTTGAGGCTTTAGAATCGCCTTGGTTTTGAGGTCATCACATGGCCATTTTTACTTTAAAGATGACGCATACTCCAATTTTGCTTCCAGTACCAAACTAAACCAATGTGATTTGTTTTGATCTCTTGGACCAAAAAGAATGGAGTGAAATTGTGCACATCCTTACCCTCAAAAGTATGCATAGACAATCATTCGAATTTTCTGCACGGTCAAAAGTATGTTTTCCATTTTGAAGTATATTATTTAATAGTACACTATATATTATTTTCTTAGTGTCTAGATATTATTGGATGTTCTGTTGAATTTAAATGAGTGTGGTTTCTTCTTAGAAATTAACTGTATTAAGTGCTATTATTCGTTGTTTTTTCTTAGAAACAGTTACTCTAATTTTCTTATATAATTCATGGGTGTTGTCAAATCTGGATAAAATCAATCTTTGAAGCCTCCTTCTATTTCGATTCAAACTCTTACAAATTCGAATCCGATGTTCTGTTGAATTTAAATGAGTGGTTTTTTTCTTAGAAATTGACAGTATTAAGTGCTATTATTCGTTGTTTTTTCTTTGAAACAGTTACTCCAATTTTCTTATCGATTTCATGGGTGTTGTTAAATCTGGATCAAATGAATCTTGGAAGCCTCCTTTTTCTTTTCAAACTCTTGCAAAATGAATCCGCTAATCAGGCAGGTTTCTTTAATGAATTTGTTTGTTTTACTTACAATTCAACATTCTGGGAGCGGTTTGTGAAGTCCTTAACAAGGGAATACTCATGTGGTTCAGGGCAAGGTGGTTCAATGCGGCTTATACAAGTTATCACATAGTGTTTCTGTTGACTTATGATTCCGATAGTACTAGATGTTAGAATTCAATCATCAATTTGTAAAAAGTGGTAGACTGTCGTACTTATAAATTACTATATTAACATCCTTGAGATTGTATATGATTAGACTTGATTATAATGTAGCAAATGCTCTTAAATATCTTGGGGGTTGTAGCCTTGGATGGGCATGTCTTCGTCTTGCAAGGCTGTCAAGTGGTCAAAGGTATTGGAAATACCATATGTAGTGGGTGTAGCAAGTGGATGCCTATAACTATTGTTACGCTGAGAGCTTTATTCATACATGTCAAGTGGAGATCTAGAACTGCTGTTACGTCACAGTTTATGATCTGCATATATTTTCTGCATGCTGCAGTTCTATATAGATAGTGGTGGAGACTTCAAATATAGCTATTAAGGTACTTGGTAGGTGCATATATTCAGACAATAGAATTTGATATAAACCAGAGTTTTGAACTTGAGCTTGAAAGTGTGAATTGGTTTAATGCAACATAGCATTGTTGTCGAGTGCTTTAAATAAATTGTGTGGGTTATTTTATTATGTAGTTTTCTATGTGCTATAGAGCATTGCATCTTATAGTCAAATTATTTTTATCTTTTAGTTTTGTGTGTTATACCTACTACCTAGCACACAGAGCAAGAAATCATGAAGTCAATCTATTCATGTAGGCTATGAAGGTAAAAGATAGTTAGTTTTGAGTAGTGAAAAGTAGAAGTGTAGAGGTGAATAAAGTATTAATGGGCTATGGTAGTTTGGCATGTCAAAGGTTGTTTGTTACATGAGTGTGTGGCTCTGCTTTTGAAGGCACACTAAGTTGAATCTCACTTTCCTACGGTTACGATTGTGGTTCATGAAATGGTACTTATCATTTTGAACTGCATACATAATTAAATACCTCTCAATCTCAGTTACAGTGTTATCAGTTCCTCGGTTGCATTTTTGTCTAAGAATTGATGATAATATATATCCAATGATCTATTAGGAGACCCCGAAAAAGGTAAAGAGCCCCGATTTGATCTTCTTAAGTCATGCATATTCATTAAGTTCATTAATTTAGATAGATTTTTTATTAACGTATTGGAAGTGGATTTTAATTAATTAACAATAATGGTTCATATCTTTCATTTTGATTTGTTTTAGGGGTTCAGAGTTAAATTCTCATTTTAGTTTGTGAGTTATCATTGGAGGAGATGGCGTGAGAACGCTCTGAAGTTCTTCTCGATAAATCACATGGTCGTATTGTTGGGTAAAATGATGCAACACTTAGGTTTGAATTGTTTTTACAATAGCTTCCCCTCATGTAGTTGTCTACATTCCCCGCCCCTTCGTCGTATGTTTTTGACGCTTTTGGATTTTGAAATGGATTGAAGGAGATATAATGTAGATATTAATTTTTGATTGGTCGTGTTATTTACAGCTGGTAATGATAAGAATTGGTGGAGTTGTATATAAGATTCAAATGATTCTTAGAGTGGATTTAAGGATTGTTCGAGTCATCAGTGTTTTTCATGTCATTTTTCTCCTCTCTGTGTGCATGCTTAAAACATTTTGAGGAAGTTTTTTTTTTTTTTTTTTTTTTAAATTTTTATTCTCTTTTTTTTTGGTTAGCACTCCTTTTGTTGTAGTCTAGGTTACATGGACATGCCATATCTTGCAAAAATCTATGTCGGATACGTATCCACGTGTCCGTGTCGGACACATATTGGACACATATTGTATGTAATTTACCTCAAATTTTGATATTTTGCTATGTCCGACAATTCGTATCCGTGTCCGACACGGACACACCTACCCGTGTTAGTCAATGTAACCTAGCTAGGTTGTAGTTATTTTTTGGAAGTCCTTGGATATATCACTTACATATTGTTGTGCATTGACTAACACGGGTAGGTGTGTCCGTGTCCGACACGGATACAAATTGTCGGACATAGCAAAATATCAAAATTCGAGATAAATTACATACAATATGTGTTCGACACGGACATGTGGATACGTATCCGACATAGATTTTTTTCAAAATATGGCGTGTCCATGTAACCTAGACTACTTTAACCCAAAAAAAAAAACAACAACAACAACAACTAAACTTCCTCAAAATGTTTTAAACATGCACACATAGAGGAGAAAAATGACATGAAAAACACTGATGACTCGAACAATCCTTAAATCCACTCTAAGAATCATTTGAATCTTATATACAACTCCACCAATTCCTATCATTACCAGCTGTAAATAACACGACCAATCAAAAATTAATATCTACATTATATCTTCTTCAATCCATTTCAAAATCCAAAAGCGTCAAAGAAATACGACGAACGAAGGGGCGGGGAAGGTCGACAACTACATGAGGGGAAGCTATTGTAAAAACAATTCAAACCTAAGTGTTGCATCATTTTACCCAACAATACGACCATGTGATTTATCAAGAAGAACTTCAGAGCGTTCTCACGCCATCTCCTCCAGTGATAACTCACAAACTAAAATGAGAATTTAAGACCTCTAAACCCCTAAAGGCCAAATCATCTCAAATGAAAGATATGAACCATTATTGTTAATTAATTAAAATCCACTTCCAATACGTTAATAAACAATCTATCTAAATTAATGAACTTAATGAATATGCATGACTTAAGAAGATCAAATCGGGGCTCTTTACCTTCTTCGGTATATATATTATCATCAATTCTTAGACAAAAATGCAACCGAGGACCTGATAACACTGTAACTGAGATTGAGAGGTATCTAATTATGTATGCAGTTAAAAATGATAAGTACCATTTCATGAGCCACAATCGTAACCGTAGGAAAGTGAGATTCAACTTAGTGTACTTTCAAAAGCAGAGCCACACACACATGTAACAAACAACCTTTGACATGCCAAACTACCATAGCCCATTAATACTTTATTCACCTCTACACTTCTACTTTTCACTACTCAAAACTAACTGTCTTTTACCTTCATAGCCTACATGAATAGATAAAAACTAAAAGATAAAAATAATTTGACTATAAGATGCAATGCTCTATAGCACATAGAAAACTACATAATAAAATAACCCACGCAATTTATTTAAAGCACTCGACAACAATGCTATGTTGCATTAAACCAATTCACACTTTCAAGCTCGAGTTCAAAACTCCGGTTTATATCAAATTCTATTGTCTGAATGTATGCACCTACCAAGTACCTTAATAGCTATATTTGAAGTCTCCACCACTATCTATGTAGAACTGTAACATGCAGAAAATATATGCAGATCATAAACTATGACGTAACAGTAGTTCTAGATCTCCACTTGACATGTATGAATAAAGCTCTCAGCGTAACAATAGTTATAGGCATCCACTTGCTACACCCACTACATATGGTATTTCCAATACCTTTGACCACCTGACAGGCCTTCTGCACTCAAAGACATGCCCATCCAAGGCTACAACCCCCAAGATATTTAGGAGCATTTGCTACATTATAATCAAGTCTAATCATATACAATCTCAAGGATGTTAATATAGTAATTTATAAGTACGACAGTCTACCACTTTTTACAAATTGATGATTGAATTCTAACATCTAGTACTATCAGAATCATAAGTCAACAGAAACACTATGTGATAACTTGTATAAGCCGCATTGAACCACCTTGCCCTGAACTGCATGAGTGTTCCCTTGGGTTAAGGACTTCACAAACCGCTCCCAGAATGTTGAATTGTAGTATTTTCTACATCACCTTAAGATGTGTAACACGTCTTATAAAGTGTTTCTCTATGTCAAAATAGCAATTTGGCATATCAAGAACTGTGAGAAAAAAAAAAAAAAAAAAAAAAAAAAAAAAAAAAAAAATTCAGAAATGAGAATTCATGGTCCTTAATTCATGACATTTAGTTCAGTAACGTAGATTGTAATAATCCTCTAGCCCTCTAGGATTAGAATATCTTAAAATTGTGGTGCCCCAGTTGTTCTGAACTGTATCAATGTAAATTACCATCCATTACTCTCACGATATATTCCTGTATAATCCTGGAATACAGATAGTGAGATAGACCATTGACCAAGTTTTATAACTAATTCCCATTCCATCCTTAGGATTTTGACCCACATTCGTGAAGCTAATCAGAACCTTACTACTTTGCATTTGCACTTAACATCTGAAAATGATAAAAATGAAGCCATCTGAACAACATTTGACTAGAGAAGCAGTTTCCTTCACACCGTTTTCCATAGACGTAGGTGGGGTCTCTCACCTGAAAAATCCAAATGGTGGTCAAACTGAGAAACAGGATTACATTTACTCATGCAAGAATCCCAATGTACTACCAGGAAATGCTAGTCCACGTGCGATTCCAACCTTGAACACGTGTCCAGAAGGACTTCTCCATTTTCTTCCTCTCTTCCAGTAATGCTCACCTCCTCTCTCACATGAAGGATACTTATTGAATTGGATGAATGTTGTACCTTCCTTTGTTAGTACTGTAATATAAAACTCATGCAAATTTTGGTAAAGGAAGGGAAACTATTACCGGATATTCGAACGTTGGACTTCTTTATCAACTGGGCACGGCAGAAAGTATAATGATGCACCCCAAATGGAAAAGGAAACAAACTAATTAAAAGAATCTCTTTAGCATAATTTCTATTGATGGCATAAATATTTTCTTTCCAAAGTACACAAGATTTTGGTGCCTATATATGGTATGACAAATTATACCAAATCTATCAGAACAGGAAGGTTTCTCAACTTCCTTGTTTTACCAAAAAAAAACACGTTTGTTAACTCATCTGCTTCGCTTCATCTTGGGTCTGAATTTCAAAACAGCCTCTGGTGTTCCTTTGCAATGGCTAAATTCTTCACCAGTGCATGGATAGTCTTTACGTTGCTCCTAGTCTCAGTTGGTGTCAACCAACTTGCTGTCAATGCCCAAACGGAGAGAAAGGTAAAAAAACATATCCTTCCATACAGAACTTTGGATACAAGAGATGTATCTAATTTAGTTCTTCTGATACTTTGTTTCAATTTGGTGCTTTGGTTGAAAGAGAGTTAGAAATACTGATTTCTCTTACAATTGGTTAGGCTTACATTGTATACATGGGCGCAAAACTCAAGGAAGAGCATTCTGTTGAATCTCCCCATCTGAGTGTTCTAGGCCAAGTCCTTGAGGGCAGGTATACTTTTCTTTCTTCTTCTGTCCTTTAGAAAAATTATTTCAGCTGTTCAGAGTTTTGTTAGTGTGCATGTGCTTGATATAGAAAAAACTTTACCAAAACTTTTCCGAGCATAATAGATGCCAATAGTGTGTTCTGAAGATGTTCTATGTAGTTTTCCACTACCAAATTCACTATAAAGATGAGTACACAAACAATCATATTTTGGTGCTGATCAAACCACATAAATTTGTTTGAGACGTCCTTTTCCGATTACCGTTGATTTGCAGCTAGGTTACATTGACACGGGCACGCGTGTCGGTGTCCGACACGGATACGGGGTATCAGATACGGCGAGCAGTTGAAGATCGACACGGGGACACGGATAGGAATAATTAATTCATTTTTTAATAATTATAAATTTGTTAAATTAGATGGTAAATCAGAAATCCGAGGTAATAAAATACAATATGTGTCCGACACGGACACGGACACGTGGATATATATCCGACACAGATTTTTTTCAAAATATGGCGTGTCCATGTAACCTAGATTTGCAGTGATATACAAGCGGTCATGCATCTAGATACAAATCAATAGTACTTAGAGAGGCACCCAGGTTTTTCATCTTAAATTTGAAACGAATTTAGAAAAAAAAAACTTTATTTGCTTTATACATATATGTTGCATTGCCGTATACATATATATTGCATTACTGTACTGGCCATACTACAATCTTGTAACAAGTGTTCACTGTACTCACCTGAGCTCTCATTGTAACAGCATGTCAGCTTTTGCTTTCTTGCTTGATAGAGAAAAAACATTGTATAGAGTTGATCATTAATCTATCAGATGGTCCGTCACAGGTCTTTTTTTCCCCTGATCCAACTATCAACTGTGCTCAAGCATACACTGCTAGTTTCCCCAGGTTAAGCCCAGACCATACAAAGGAAGGCCTATGATATTTATCATGTTACCCTTTTTTTTTCCGATCACAAGTATTACAAAGTCATTGTCTCCATTCCTTAAGCTCCATGTTAGTTTCGTTAACATGGCTAAGTTTCGCCTCTTTCAACTTTTTTATCTCTGAACGTCCGTCATCACAAGGGTTGCAATTCAACTCCCACGGTCCCACTTCATGGTTGTTTCATTCCTTTCTCACTTCAGGCTCGGCACATATAAAGTTTTTACTCTTTCTGAATCTCTTATTAAACTCGTAGGCCAAATTTAAACTGCCATACTGTAGATAGGAATGATGCGTAACACAGACTCGATGACTATACTTCTGTTGTTGAAATGATGGCATCTTTTCTATCCAACTTTTTGTCTCCTTCTTGATTTTAATTATCAGGCCTCAATCTAGTGCTAGCTCTAGCTACTTTGACTTGAATTACAGGTGCTTCCTACGTATTTCTTAGGGAAATACCCTTTTAAACATCCACTGTTTCCACCAGTCTATCTTGCTTATTGAGGGGCGTTACTCCCATGAACGCTTTACATTCTGATTCATTCATACCTAGTCCATTGGAGAGATGATATTTTTTAGTAATTAACCTAGAGATATTCGTAAAATTTGTGAATTCTCTTTTACTGAACAAAATTATGTCATTTATTTGCAAGAGCAGATGACTTGGACCCTTGAAATCCTTTCACTCTAATATGTGTTTAGAGAGTTTACATTCCATGAAGTAGTTATTTGCTCCCTGCTTCCTCAGCACCTTGTGTCCCACACCCTTTTGAACCTTAAAAACCCACGTACAAGGGCCACCCCTTCTAAAGAGAGATATTTTGGCAGTAGTGACAATGAATTTGATCCAGGATATCCATTTTTTGATAACGCCAAATGTGTAACATACTTCCCGTAGATGGTACCCATACAAAGTACCATAAATTTTAACTGGTATCAAACCTATTCTTGAGAATGCTTACCTTCTATGATCCCAATTTGTTCTTATGGTATCAACCTCTCAAATTTTCATCAAACCTATTATCAACCAGCTTTGGTGTTATCTTAACCAAAAAGACCTCCATGCAATTGGGTCTAAACTAACAAGGTGTTAGTAATATCCACTTGCTTTTCCCTGAACTTGCTCTCATAGTAGTCAACAACGTATGTTTTGATTCTTTCTTGGTCAGTAGCCAGCTCAACATCTTCAGCTTCTATTTCAGAAATCAGTGCTTGTGCTAGGCCTTGTCTCTCTCCTCGGTGCATGAAAGTACCGTATACTGAATCTCTTTGGTTTTCCTCCCTCCACTTAATTTACGTATTTTTCTCCATAACGAAGTTCTGATGTTTAATTGATTCAGACCTTGATATCTTTAGTCACTCTTGAAGCAATCGTATCATCCGGATCTCTTTCTTCTGCTAAACTAGTCCTGGAAGTGCATCAGTTCATTTTGTTTTTTGTGTAAGTTGGTGCTACATGACAGATAATCTCAGTTCCATGCCCTGATCTTCTTTTTATGCCTTTAGATCATTTTTTTAATTGCTCTAATAAGGGGAGGCTCCCCCATAGTCTGTTCAGTCTAAAGGAGCAGTTATTGGGTTTAATATTAGCTCCCAACAATAGAGCATGGTCAGCAGATCATTCTGCTTTAGACCTCCATCCTCAAAATATGCTATCCCAGTTGAAGTTCACAAAAGCTTGGTTAGCCATTTAGAAGTTTTTAACATTCTATATCCTTGTCAACGCTTTCCATATAGCGGTGAATAGCCTCTGTTGTTGAACTGCACCTTATACTAAGCATTTTTATCAGATCGATACTAAACTTGTCTAAGTCTGTTGAGCTTGTAAGTAAGCTCCTCTACTATCCTGCACATGGTTACTTTGTGATCGCATGAGTTGGATTGATTGTGCTTCTGATTCTTATCTGGTTTCCCCCAGTTTACATGTGCCAGTTGCACATACAAATTTTCACTGGTAACATTAGATTATAGAATAACTTAAGGCATTAGTTTCTCATCAATTCCATCAAGCACAACCGCATAAATCCTTCGATGCACTCTTGAAACTAACATTTTCAACATCTTTTTGAAGCCTCATGGTGAAACCTTTTAACAAATATTCTACTTACGGTAAATCAATCTACGTATAGTCATCTGAAGGATATGCATTCTACCATCACTTACATAAAAGATCACATGCACACTACATTCACCCATGAATATGAATCCACCAAAATCGTAGGGACTACTCTGGCAGAAATTCTGCCATAAGAAGTCATTGTTCAACTATAATGAACTGTTCATGGTAATAACTAAGGGCATTGAAAAACATAGCAGGGGTCTTTATGTATATTGGTTAATCAATTATGTCCAACTCATAGACTTATTCCATGCTTTATTTGCATTTAATTTTAAGATGAAGGAAGAGAACACACTTTAAAAGAAGTGCTGTCCGTAATTTCTAACTTTTTCTCTTTGTTGAATCATCGGAGTAGCGCTCCAGTAGAATCCTTAATTTACACCTACAAAAAGAGTTTCAACGGATTTGCAGCCTGGCTCACAGAACAGGAGAGTAAGAAGCTACTTGGTATGTATTCCTTTTGAAAACAGAGGTTTTGATTGATACTCTCTTTAGTGTTTGTTATAGTATGTTACTTTGTATTAAACAACTTGAATTGTAGGTGCGCAAGGTGTAATCTCAGTTTTCCCAAGCAGAACACTTAAAACTCATACTACTAGATCTTGGGATTTTTTGGGTCTGCCGAGTACTGTGAAGAGAATACCTGAGGTCGAGAGCAACGTTATTATCGGTTTAATTGACACTGGAATCTGGCCAGAGTCTGAGAGCTTCAATGATAATGGTATTGGGATTCCTCCAAAGAAATGGAAGGGCATTTGCCAAAATATCACATGCAACAAGTACTTCTTCTATCTACTCATTAATACTTGTTAAATCTTATGATCGATTTAGAACCTTCTAACTCGTATGGCTGTCATTGTAGGTTATATTATATTTAGCTCTTCAAGCAACGAATAGTAAATAGAGTATGAGACAGTTAATTAGTTGTACGTTCTGTTCCTCACTTCCTTGTCCGTATGTAAACTGCAGCAAAATTATAGGGGCAAGGTTTTACAAAGGTGACCAAGATTTCCACTCGGAGGAAGAAAGATCCCCACGTGATTTTGAAGGACATGGCACACACACTGCATCCACGGCAGCTGGACGTGAAGTTAAAAATGTCAGCTACTATGGTTTTGCTGAAGGAACTGCACGAGGAGCTGTTCCATCTGCTAGGATTGCTGTGTACAAAGTGTGCTGGAAAAAAATTTGCCTTGAGCATGACATCCTCGCCGCTTTTGATGACGCAATTGCGGATGGAGTTGATATATTATCTGTCTCAATTGGGAGAGAAGATATTGACTTGGCTGATTATTCTGAAAGTGCGATTGCTGTCGGGGCATTTCATGCCATGCAGCATGGAATTCTCACATCAGCTTCTGCTGGAAATAGGGGATTCTTAGCGGTTACCGTACAAAGTGGTGCACCATGGATACTGACAGTAGCAGCAAGCACCACGGATCGTAAGTTCATAACGAATATAACACTTGGGAACAATAAAACCCTTACGGTAAGAGTTTCTTTAGTTTCCTATCAATGTTGGCACGACTTGCAATAAGTTAGTGAGGATGTTTTTTACCTATGTCAACTGTCTAACTTTGAACTTTTCATGTATCGAGTAGGGGCCTGCAATTAATGTTTTTCCTACAAGTGAAAAGTTCTACCCCCTCGTACAAAACGAGTAATTAGCTATAACTTTCTCATTACAGATTTTTGTTTTAATTTCTCGAATGGTTTTTGACAATATTCCTTTCATGTATTTGATAGGTATTGTGAACCTGACGAAATGGATCAGAACTTAACAAAAGGGAATATTGTCTTATGCAATCCAATCGATTTGGGGAATGACGGAAGCGGCCCTTTAGTGTATGGTGCTTATGGAACAATAATGATAGCCACTGTTGGAGAATGGGATGTTCCATATCCATATCCTCTACCAGCTTCTGCTGTTACTAATTCTGATGGCGAATATATTGCATCATATATTTCAAGCACCAGGTGAGCCTATAAAAATGCAGCCTAATGCAGTTCTTCAACTTTTAAGTTTCTTTCCCTTGAAGATGGGCCCCATTCCAAATTAACCATCTATCTATTGGCTTAAAATATATAGTTGGGGAATTAGTCTGTGAATCGTGTTTCTGATGTTGTTTGAAGAGTTTGTTTCTTCTTTTTTGTAGAAACGCCACTGCCATTATTCATGAAAGTGAAGTTGTGTATGATCCTAGTGCTCCGTCTTTGGCGTCTATTACTAATCGAGGACCCTCTATCTTAACGCCTGCAGTTCTCAAGGTATTCTGTGTTGTTGTTTACTTTTATGGGCTAAAATTATGACTGTTTTTACGCCCTTATTGGTCATTGACATCGTTATCTGCGTATATTATGCAGCCAGATATAAGTGCTCCTGGAGTTGGCATTCTAGCGGCATGGTCTCCAAAAGGCCTCGTTTCAAGATCTGGATACGACCAACGCTCAGTAATGTATAATATCGTCTCCGGAACATCCCAGGCTTGTCCTCATGCAGCAGGGGCTGCTGCCTATGTCAAAACATTTCACCCAGCATGGTCCCCTGCAGCCATTAAATCTGCTCTCATGACCACTGGTAAGGTTGTTTGCTTCTGTGAATTTCATAAATGGGAAGAATCTATGGAGTAATTATTTTTGACCGAACTACTAAGTGTAGTCCGATGTCACTTTTTCTTATAGAAATTATTTTTTGCTTGGTAAATTCGAAGTTCACATAGATAAATTGTAAAAGCTCATATTCATCTAACGGCACCATGTTATACTTCTTCAGTCGAAGTAAATGTTATACTTCTTCAGTCGAGGTAAATGTTATTGAAAACACAACATTTTATTTTTAACCTAAATCACCAATGAGTGCATGCTACTGAATCTTCAATCTGGTTAATTATTTATATCTTTATATATTTTTGCAGCTTCCCCAATGAAAACCATCGATGAAGGAGAAAGCGAATTTGGTTATGGTGTTGGCCAAATTGATCCAGTAAAAGCCGTGAATCCCGGCTTGCTGTATGATGCTTTGGAAGTTGACTACGCAGAAATGTTATGCAACTTAAATTACACGGCAGACAAAATTAGAATCATTACTGGAGAGAATTTTACTTGCAGTGCAAGCAAAGGAGGCGAGGCACTTCTGAATTATCCTTCCATGGCTGCTTATTACGAACCAGATTCACCCATCACAGCCTATTTCCCCAGGAGCGTCACCAATGTTGGATTCGCAAACTCCACGTACAAGGCAACAATCAGCAATCAACCTTCTCTTAATATTTCTGTCACTCCCAGTGTCCTATCTTTCAAGTCATTGAATGAGAAGCAGAGTTTCATTGTAAATATTACTGGAGGAGTACGCCAAAGAAGTCGCGTTGTCACCGCTTGGCTCACGTGGTCAGATGGTACACATATAGTAAGAAGTCCAATCGCTGCTTTGGAGGGGTGAAACTCCAATTGATGGACTGGAAACTTGACATGCATGAATTTTTTGCAATAAGTAGTTACCGATTCGGTTTTAAACGTTGTGTTCCAGTTATCACTGTTTTTTTTAAGGTATCAGTTTGGTTAAACCTTTGAGAAAAGAATGAAACATATCAAGTATCCACCTGTTGCATCATAATTTAAGGAGCCATTCATTGTTTAGATTCTTGGCAGAAGTATTGCTCCCCTTTTGCAATTTGCTCATCTCAATGATTAATCCTAAAATATCAAAATCAATAATTAATTGCAGTGTAAAAATGTTCTAAAAGTTGGAGAAAATAACAGTAGAAATTGCCAATATTTCTGAACAAAATTGATCAATTAGCAAAACCAAAGTGCGTTGTAATTTTTGAAACCAAAACCAAAGTACGTTGTATATTTTGGTCGTTAACTCATCCTAAAATATCAAAATCAATAATTGCAGTGTAAAAATGATCTAAAAGTTGGAGAAAATAACGGTTGAAATTGCCAGTATTTCTGAACGAAATTAATCATCAAGAAATTGGTCCCAAGGCCCATTTGTTGTCCGTCACTCTCACTTAGCTTGTTTCCCAAGTTTGTTTTTTCTGGGTAAGATTAATCAACCAGTGCTCATTTTTTGTTTCTCATCAATTCTTTTTTCTCTTTTGGGAATATGCATCTACGCACTCCATCAAGTCATGCGTACAAATATAGGTGGTGGGAACATTCATCAGAAGGTTCATAGAAACCATATTCATTAGGTGGTTGCTCTAAGATAATGACCCTAAACTACATGCAACAAGTTACTAATCTCTGCAACACGCTTTCATATTCTTCTATGTAACCATACTTAATTTGTTTCATTCATTAAGAAATTAAGGTCTAAGGAATTAAACCACATAGCTTTTTTACTCTGAAGTTCAAGGTTGGAATAAATGATGGCCTTGAACAAGAACTCTGTCTATGTATGTTTTACATGTTTACTTATTTTCTCTTTTATCTTTACTTCGAGGGGTGCAACTGAAGATCCATCTACAGCCCAAAAAGATGATTCATCAACGGCGGCTCCTGGAGCTGTGGCTAATGGGAAGGCTGAGAGTAAATCGGTGAGTTTTGTTATAATCCAAATGAAAATCATTACTAATTTTTTCAAGTGACACAATCTACTTGCATTGGTATATATAATAGGTGACGCATGCTCTAACGTACAAGCCAATCAATTCTTAAACTTTGGTGTTAAATGTTGCACATAGGGATTGAGAGGTCAGAGGTGCAATGTTTTTCTTGGGTGATCCATTAAAATGTTTCATGTGCACTAATAATTTATCCCTGTCTCAACGTGCAAGACCTCTACTCTCTCTTTCATGTTAATGGATACAAGTGCCAAGTAAACAAACTACAAAACTCACCCATTATAAACAGTACTGATATTCGGAAGGGGGAAAGAACAGTTTACCGCTATTCTAGTACGTGTTACTAATTACCTTGGTTCTTTTTAGCGTTTAAAGCCAAGTACATTCCATGCTGAAGTTGGTCTAGTACTCAAAGTTAGCTTGAATGGACACGATGCTAAGTTCACAAGCATTCAAAAAGCTGTTGATGCGGTTCCACCAAATTGCCGTTCGAAGACGACGATCACCATTGGAGCAGGGACGTACAGGTTAGAGTCTCATTACATTATCCTTTGATAGCTGCTAGTAAATTTACAGTTTTAGATTGAGAAAATATGTTGTTATAATTTTAGATTGGAAAAAACAAATGCTGGAACCTAGTTCAATTCTGTACCTATGAGACTTTGTACGTTGTGTAATGCTAGTGTATAGTGTATACACCCACATATGTTGGCACTTTTGGAGCTACAAATACATGCACTTTCCAAGATATATATACTTCACACAACTCTAAGTAATCACTATATATGAAATTTGATGTCCTATTATTATTAGTTAAAATATTTTACTTCTAAAATTTGATTTATTTTTGTCTTTCCTCCGGTAGGGAAAAGGTAGTAGTCGATAGAACCAAGTCCAATGTAATATTTCAAGGTCAAGGATATCAGACAACCATCATCGCCTGGAATGACACAGCATTGTCTGCCAAAGGAACAGCAAGTAGCCACACAGTAGGGATCTTTGCATCAAACTTTACTGCTTACGATATCAGTTTCAAGGTATATAAAATTAATTGATTGTACCAACTAATACAAATAAGATAGTATCTTCATTGATTACTGCCCGAGTCATGTAGTGCACAACACCAGAATTAAGGAGCCAGTTCAAACTCCTGATAATACACCCTGATTAATTGCACAATCTAATGATAGAATGATCTTCATTGTTATGTGTTTCTACTAATATCATTTTATTTACTTTTGTTTCTGCAAAGAACACTGCTCCTCCTCCTGGTGGGAGAGACGGTGCCCAAGCAGTTGCAATTAATGTGCAGGGAGATCAAGCTGCCTTTTTCGGTTGCGGATTCTTCAGTTACCAAGACACCCTATTGGCCAACAAAGGCAAGCACTTTTTTAAAGAATGTTTTATTCAAGGAAGTGTTGACTTCATTTACGGCAATGGTAGATCACTGTTTGAGGTATGTTGATTACAAGCTATCGTTTATGGTTACTTTGTCATATCTCCATGTTTACTTTTCATTCTAAAGATATCACAATATCTTCTCTCTTACAAGACTGCTTCATTTATTAATTTAATGCAAATGTAGCAAAATATCAACATTCCAATTGTATTCTCTTTTAAATACAGACTTTTTTTCTTAGACACTTGTGTGAATATTATATTCTTTTCTTAGACTTCTTTACTTGCCTACATTCAAACTGATTGCTTGTGTGTATATTATATTATGTCTTCCTGTGCTTTACGTATAGTTGAAATCTCACTCATTAAGATGCCAAAAAATGGATTAACACTTGACATCCATATAGTATATGCAGCACCACAAGCCATGGCCCTAGGCCCTAGCTATGTCTTCTGCTTCAGTACTGTTTCCTCTGCACCTTCTAGATATTGAGTACATCATTCAGGACTGGAGTGTACATATGCTAGAACCCCATGTTTCTTTTAACCGTGCAGACGATATCTGGTTTAAAATGACAAAACCAAAGATGTGTTTTCTCTGCTGGCGAGCATAAAGAGTACTTATCTTTCAAGGATATCTGCTACCTTATGCATATCCCCACTAGGTAGTCACCTCATGCATCCAGCAATCATTTGCAGGTCCTTGTACAGAAACCACTCCAGTACAAGGTATTAAAGGTATATCCCACTTAGTAAGCAGTGGATTTTCCCTCAATCAAGAATAACTCATTACGAGGCATTTTGTAGGCATTATTAGCAGCTTTATCTGCAGAAACATTCCCTTCCCTCCACATAGCTCAAATCGTCAGCTCCTGTATCAGCTGTGTGCTTGCCCTCCACCTCTTTTTCAGGCTCCATGGCAGATTTCCTGTAGTGAAAGCTTGAACTGCCGCTATTTATAGAATCTGATTCTATCCATAATTTAGCTATCCTCTGTTAACTGCTACTTCTGTTCTCTCTAAGATGACGAGGCATTCTGCTAGGAGTTACTACAGAAGTCAAACAACGATGTCAACCATCTCCAAACACTTCTAGCAAAATCAGATTCCCGAAAGAAATGCCGTAGGTCTTCTTCTTGTTTCTTGCAAATGTAACATTTAGAGGCAATTTGAATTCTTTTTCTTTTGACGGAGATATCAGTAGCTGCAGTGTTCTGACATAGTTTCCAAGCAAACACTGCCACTCTAGGATGAATATATGAGATCCGAACTAGGGAATTCCTAGGCACTTTAGTCTTCTTTCCACTTTTAAGTTCAAAAGATGAGGACACAGAAAACTTTCTCAAAGATCTGTGGTCAAAACAATGTAATCTTGTTCATCAGTATCTGGATTGGGAAGTGTAGTTAGTACCAGTAAGGTGTGTTACCTCTTTAACTAGGTCAGGAACTAACCAAGCAATGTTACTGATGATAGAGGATACTTTTGGCCCTACACCGTCTAAGCTGATTACTTGAATTAGTGTAAATGTTAGAGGAAAGAGTATCTTAATATCAGTGGTTGAAGATGGAAAGAACTTTATTCTTTGAACCAAACCATGTACAGTGGCTGCTCAAGTCTTATGAAAGAATTAGACAATAGATTTTAAAGAAAAACCTGTAGAAACCAGTGGACAGCAGTATAGAAACATGTGAAACTTTTTTTTTCCTTAGTTTGTTATATGTTACTTAAATTGGCTTGTATTGCAATGTTATTTATTGTACAATTGAAGAGAATCAGGCTAAACAACTTGCTAGTCTATTATAGATAACTTAACCACGCAAGACTTCAATTCTCCAACGACACAAAGAATACTGATTGATATAATGCAACAGCTTGTTTGATGTGAAGTGTTGACTTCAACAGGATTGTATCTTGAACGTTGTCGCACAGAAAAGTCAGTCGGTGAATGCAATAATCACAGCACATGGAAGAACATCATTAAAAGAGAATACGGGGTTCTCTTTTGTCAATTGCAAAATCATAGGAACGGGCAATGCTTGGCTTGGGAGAGCATGGCGCCCATTTGCCACAGTTGTTTTCATCAATGCAAATATGTCAGGGTTAGTATCGAAAAAAGGATGGAATGATTTCGGCAACCGAAGTTCTGAAAAGTTCGTGATAAATTTTTGATAATACTTTTTCTTTTGCACTTTGCTTCTTTGCATGAATATAATTTGATAAGTGTTGGTTTTGAGTTTCTTGTAGGACTGTCTTCTTCGGTGAGTATGGCTGCTATGGAGAAGGAGCAAGCCACATCGAAAGGGTAAAGTACAGCAAGCAGCTTACCCTAGATGAAGCAACCCCGTTCATGAATACTTCCTACATCGAAGGCGAAACATGGCTCCCAATTCATACCTGATGATATCTTGACATAAAAAGTTGTATGATAAAACAACAACTGCCATAATGCCTTTATAAGTTCAGTTTTTTAGATTTCCACCCCCACCAAGTTTGCCAATTAGATTTCCACCCCTAGTTCTTCAATTATTAGACTTCCACCCCAAGTTTCACAGCATGACCTGATGGTCGGAGCTCATGTCTATAAATAAATATAATGATCTACCCCCACAACAAAATTCTTGATTACTAACGAATTTCAAGCTCAAATCCATCTCTTCACAAGATAATGATCTACCAATCATTTAAATCCCATGAAAAGTTAAAATGATTTCACACCAAATAAACAAGTTACAACCCAAATAAGGAAATCCAATTCGCACGCATACACTACTAAAAATGCAAAACTATATTTGTCAAGACATTTATTCCCCCTACATATAATAGAAACATGTTTTAGGGTTATTAGTTCAATGCATTTGCATCAAGTTTATGATTTTCTATTAATTATTCTTTGAGGTTAGTTCAATGTAGTACGTTGCATCCAGTTTCTCATTTCTCGTTAATTATTTTTTGAAGCTAGTTTAATGCAGTTGCATTAAGTTTCCGATTTCCCGTTAATTATTATTTGAGGTTAGTTCAGTGCAATTGCATCCACTTTATGATTTCTCGTTAGTTATTCATTAAGGTTAATTCAGTACAGTGCATCCAATTTTCGATGTTTCGTTAATTAGTCTTTGAGATTAGTTCATTGCATTTGCATCCAAGTTCCAATCTCCCGTTAATTACTCTTTGAGGTTATTTCAATACATCTGCATCCAATTTCTGATTTACAGTTAATTATTTTTCTAGGTTAGTTCGATAGTTTACAATTTCTAGTTATTTATGTTTTGAGGTCAGTGCGATGCAGTTACATCCGGCTTTTGATTTCCAGTTAACTATTCTTTGAAGTTATTTCAATGCATTTGCATCCAATTTCTGATTTTCCGTTAGTTAATCCCTGATTTTAATTTAATGCAGTCGCATCCAGTTTCTGATTTTTCATTAATTATTCTTTGAGGTTAGTTCAATGCAATTGCATCCAATTTCCGATTTTATGTTAATTGTTCTTTGAGTGGCTGTAGCATGCTCTGATTGAGCAAGCAATAAGAAGGCCATCATGTTTTATAGTTGTCGCGTCAGGAATGTGAAACTCAGCACTGATGGGTCTTCCCTGGGCAACTTGAGTTTGGTGGTGGCAGTACAAAAAATGAAACCAAGCAAACCAATACTAAAACCACAGTATCATTATAAAAAAACAATCAGAGATTTCATTCATTGTCTCCACAACAAAAACTAAGAAAATTAATTTTGTGCTTGATTAAACAAATATGAAATATGTAAATAATTTATATCTAACCATTCCATAGTTTTTCTATTGCATCAGTCGCTAGTCGTTACACCCTCCTCCAAATCCACAAATGGTTTATGAACTTGCAATCTAGTCGAAAAATTGAAAAAATGAGAAAGAACAAAAATCAAAGCAGTAAGGAATTAATCAGAACAATAAACATAAGATTCATGAGATAACTCAAGAGAGTAAATTCTTATTCCATAGAGTAATTGTGGTGGAAGTTGGCGGGGTTCACGGTTCACCCAAATACGGAAGTATAAATCCTGAGAATAATGGAGGCGAATTGAAGTTAGCAGGAGAAATACTACTAACTATATGAGAAAAAATAGCATGTCTTGCAAATGCAACGCTTACAAAACTCAAAAAACAACAAACCTGTTCTTCTTTTTCAAAGTAGTCTTAACTCATAAAGCTTTAAGCGCTAAAGAGTAGTGGCAACTCACCTAGATGCGCAAAAAAACATCAAAGCAAGGAATATATGGAGATTAATCAAACTGGTATGATATGTCTCAAGTTTATCGCAACAAAACCTAGCAATTTAATATTGAAATATGATTTAGCCAAAAAATCTTTAAAAAGATTGACGATGAGAGAAAAACCTGTTTTGATTGCCAAACTCAAGTTGGAGATCGAGGAAGAAGATAGCAGAAGATGCGCTAGCTGCGCATAGTGTTAGCGAGAGATAAAAATTAATTATTCAGTTTTTCAGCCTTGGTTTTTTTGTTGGGGGTTTAGAGAAAGCAGAAGGAACATCTTTTTTTAATCGTGGGTTTTTATTGGGACTTGGGGTTTAGCTTTTCTCGTTATATATATATATATATATATATATATATATATATATATATATATATATATATATATATATATATATATATATATATATATCCTAAATTGTCGTGAGTAAAAAACTGGCGTGGACACCCTGAGAGAGCTCGAAAGGGGACTGCTACTTGCTAAGACAAATCCCCATCACCCCTTCTATGGTTCAAGTAGTTCTACCTATAAGAAATACTTTTGAAATCATTTAGCAGCATAACAACTGGAACCTTTGACATGGCCTAACAATCTAGCCCTTTGATAAATTATATAAGGGAGACTCATAATGTTTAAAAACTAATAGGGGTACGTGGCTTCTATTTCATATTAATCACAACTTCACAGTATATATAATTGGATTCATCAATCAGTCTACCTCATTGTCTATGACACCAATTGAGTACACGGGGTGTGTTCTCCGCATATAAAACGATGGATTCTCCACAAATAAAAGGCTAACATGCTCCTAAGGCTACAAAATTGAAACAAAATGAAGTAATAATTTAAGTTATACCAAACGTGGACTGGAATTAGGTGAGTCACACAATCTAATGTGCTACAAATAATGGAATACAAAACACTATATCTTGGCTATCATATAATTGTCTTCCTATCATACACCAAACACGAACCATTGTAAAAGCAGTCACTAACAACAAATCAAACCAATCGACTTTAGACCCTAAAGCAGGAAAAAAGGGATTGCATATAGATGATACTAAACAAAATAAACAAATAAAAGGATCCTTGCAGTCGTGAATTTGATCCTACAACCTTGCCGATGAACTAACTTTATATTGTTGTTTCAATAGGGAAAAAAAATTGCTAACATCAAAACGCGTAAAATTATTTTTTACCAAAACAAACAAAAAAATACAATGATAAACTAAATTATTAAAAAGCAAGTCATGCACTATTTTGCATAGGGAAAGGGCATAACGGACTAAATAATTTCATAAATTCAGGAGCAGTTAACCAACTCGGTCATGGAAAAGCTCATAAGTAGTTCAATGCCCAAAAGAGAGTCCTATTGGCAGATTATGATGCTCACTAAGAATCATGGTCTGTGACTTAATTTGAGATCGAGTGTTTTGAGATAAGCTAGTAGACCGGTGTCTTAATTCATGGATGGTTGAAAAAACTCACACAGGCTACTAGATATAACCATCAGCATGTTGAACATCATTTCTTATCTAATAAACCCCTAATGATACAGATAAATCAATCAATCAATGAAGCTTATAATGTCAAATTGACAATTTAATCTAATACTCTTACACGAAAAGCTCAATCAAAATAGATATAGAAAATATGTCATTTATCATAGCAATGGTGCACTTATATTTACCTCACACAAAAGAAAATGTTTTAGCTAAACCCAAGCACTCCAATGCTTCAACAAAACCATCACCGTCTTTATAAAAAAAAATAGCAAAAACAGTTTGTAGCAACTTGGCACGCCCCAGTTCAGCGTCATCCACTTAACCTGTGAGCTCCTCCTTTCCTCAGAATTATCAAGAACCTCCAAGCCATTTTTTCATCGTTGCCACCAATTCTATGATTTAGAAATACTTGAAGTTAGAAATTGCAACAAATAGTTTAAATAAAAAAATAAAAAACTTCAAAGCTATCTCTTGTACAACGTGTTATGCAAAATTGACATAATCTCATTATGTAAAATCTGCAGCTTTGAGACATTCTAAGAGTATTTACTTAAGTTTCAATTTATCATATATTTTTCTTTCCAAATTTAAGAAGTTAGAATATTCCATATCATTGGTCATAAATTGTATGGAAAATTGATATATATCATTCTTTGGTAGAGAAAGCTAGCTACCCAAAGAATAAAGTTAGGTTAGGCAGGCCCAATTGAATTAAATGATATCTTTTAAGCATAATCCTATAATCTAACCATCTACAATGCAAAATCATAAAAGCTAAAAATGCAACACCATACCAAGAACATACTTGAGATTAACACTGTATAAAAAATTTTAGATAAGATAACCTTGTGCTAACGGTTAATATTCTATAAGATTTAAAGTTTAAAGCGTATCTCACAGAGAACAATATACACGTGATGAACCAACAATACACGTTATCATGTCCAAAGACTTACTTGCTGTGGTGCTTGGTTCAGGACTTCTTCACCACTTCATCCTCTTAGACTTCTTATAAGCACAATCATTATTCTAACGCAAAACCTTACAAAAACTGCCACTGAAAAAATATCATCCAAAGAAAGAAGAAAATTATATTAATAAACAACAATGATTATAAATATCCGCATTAGATCAAAATTATTTTGATATTGAGGTTTTACTATACATTAATTTTCGGTAATATCGTAACAGTCATAAAATTGTAGACCCACCAACCAAATCATAAGCCTTCTGGCCAATGCAATATTTTTTTTGTTAAAGGTAATTGATTAATTATAAAGAATAAGAGTTACATGGTATCAAGAGTAGTAGAATAGAGAAAAAAATAAAAATACAAGTCTGCACTAGAATATGAATTTCTAGTTAACAAAACGATAATAAGTCGTATGATGGTTCTCCAGATGAATCATGAAGGAAGGTCGAGAAATCCACCATATACTGTCTCCCTGTGTTAACGCAGCCCCCTGTCTGGCACAGCTGTCCGCTCCCAGATTAGTCTCTCTCCAAGATGGAGTGACATTAATCCATGCCACTTTTTCCTTCAAAGATTGCCAAATTTCTTTGACTCTCCAATGCGTTTTGTTGTTCTGGAAAGCCTAGACAACTGAGGTAGAATCGCATTCCACCCAAATATAATGCCAACCCAATTCAATCCCCTGCTTAATGGCCTGGATAATAGCCATTGTTTCTACCATGTAGTTAGTACAATGCAATAGTACAATAATTCAAACCGCTAAATTACAGTCATAGTTGGCAGAATAGTTAACATCATTTGTTGTTGGCTTAAAGACTATCAGAGCTTATCTCTAATTTGCCAAGCCCATATGTCAAGTGGAACCCAAACTTTGAGAGAGAACCATCCATTAGAGAAGCATATAGCACAAAGGTAAGAACCCAGTATCAGCCTATCAAGTGTATACTAATCCAGTTATGCCCCTAAAGAAAAAAAGTTGAACAGCTCAAAAAAGCCATAGTGCCATTTTTTTTTCGTTTTTTGTGCATGTACGTATTGATAAATCCTTGAGGTGCCTTTAACTATTAGGGCCTGAGGCAGCCTTGCCTAGTCTAAAGTGACTTGAACAACAACACATACGTCTACATGAGATAAGACACAGAGTATCAAAGAGACGAAGATGTTGTTTGGGTAGAAACTCGCCCAAACACACCAATGGTTTCATAAGGGAGGTTGTTGCAATGAACTGTTGAGACTGTACCTTCAATGGCTGCCTACGTATCCAAATCGTTCTCTGGAATCAAGTCTCTCAAATGAACGTAGTTCTTTGTTTCAGAGGAATGGGGTATTTATAGGATAATCATGATAAATATTATTTCCTTTATTGCTACATAATCTTCTGTAATGATGTAAAGTTTTAATATGGAAGCGTATCTTACCAAATATATTTTCTAAATCTGAAACTGCTATATCTAGCTTATGATGCCATAATTTTGGGCAGACAGGCACGCCATAAAATTAGGCGGTAGTCACCATATAAAATTAGGCGGTAGTCAGCACCATAAAAATTAGGCCATTGCGTGCCATAAAATTGGGCAGGCTGGCACGCCATAAAATTGGGCGGCGCATAATTTTGGGCGGCGCTGGCACGCCATGATTTTGGGCAGCGCACATAGTGGTGGGTGGCGCTATAACGGTACCCAACCCAACGCCGATTGTTTATGGGGGTGCAGATATGGTGGCACATACACCGCCCCCTCTTTGCCGGATGGAACTAGTTCCTTGTGGTGAAGAATAATAAAAAAAACTAGCTCGAAGAGGATGTGACGGTGGACGTTAGCTAAGGTACTTGACCCTATCCAAAACTGACCACATCCAAACGCTACGACTCTCGAGTGGATTGTGCGATTATTAGCAGGAGAGGACGTCAAATTTAACTTACCATATATAGCTATTAAGACCCATGCAAAATCTCACTGCTCTTAAAATGGGTTTAATAAGGTTGGCATGTGCGAATAGGAAGTTTTGGATAAAAAATGGGTTTAATAAGGTTGGCATGTGCGAATAGGAAGGTTTGTATAATAAGCAACCTTTGGCTATAGAAGTTTGACTCAATATTTTAAGAAATAAGAAACAATAAAGGGTAAATATGTGGGGTATAGAAACATTGATCTAAGGGTTGCTTATTAGAAGGATAGGAACGTGAAGATAGAAAGTTGCTCCCCATGCCTAAGTTGTGAGAATCATAAGAAGCTTATATAACGAGGGTTGTTTCACGTGTATTTCATATCATAGTGATACTAAGAAAATTGAGGGCGTGGTAAGGTTTCAAGACACACGTACAGGCCACAAAGTTGTGCCGTCGAAAGATATTATACGACCATATGGTGCTTGTGACAGAGAATTCTGGGGAGGTGAAGGCTAAGGTTGGCGTTAATGGGGCCAGATGGATGATGACTAGCTTGTCGGGCGAGACGCTGCAGCGCAGATGGGCAGAGCGCTCTTCCTTACCCACAAATAAATTTGCTCGAAGTACTACCGCCAGTGATCTGAAGAGAATGTTCCACTTGAGGAACCTTTCTGTTGAAGAACTCCCCGAATTTGACAGGGGACACGTGGTGAAAGAAAACGAGTTGGTGGTGACGTTCGCACAGATGGAGTATGGGTTGGTGCTTCCCCTTGACAAGGAGATATCTCGGGTATTATCTGTATGGCGCATTGCTCCGATTCAGGTGTCGATGTCACTGTGGTTAGTATTTTCGCGGTCACGCACTTTGGCTGAAGTATATCGTTGTCCTTTTGGGGCTGACGAACTGATGTTGTTAATTCGTCCAAAACGTACGGAAGAAAAAGACGGGTCGATAACATATCACGTAGAATGGGTGTATCAAGATATGAGATTTAGAAGGCTCCCAAAAGGGTACTTTAACTGGGACAAGTATTGTTTCTTAGTACGAGGAGATTGGAATCCTCATGGGTATCGCGTTCCCAATAGAATCCTAAGTATGAAAAGATTCATAACTACATGCTTTATTATAGATATATATTAATTATTGTTACTTTTTATTTTTAGTGATTTGTCTGTTTGTTTGTACTTGTAGATGAGCGACCAAACATCCTGAGAGCTGACGTGAGTCAAGAAGCTTTGGATAACCTTCAATTTTACTTCAGCAAGGATTGAGACGAAAATATTTTAGAATTGTCATGGCCTAATGAAATAGTCCCTGGCTGTCATTATGGTGAAGACAAAAGGTATGGGCGCCCGCTTTATGTGCCGAAGAGCCTTTATGGAACTAAGCTATTAACTGCCAAGCAGCCAGAACTTGAAGCTCAAGGTCAAGGTACCGAACAACATCAAAAAGGGAGAGATTCCCAAAGGAGTATGTCTCCGAGTTTGGACCCTCTTTCGAAACCGAAAAGGAAAAGATTAAGTAATGAAGAGGAATTGAATGCACTGGAAGTACTTCATAAAGCCTCCGCTGCTGTAGAACGAAGGAGCAAGCGAAAAGCCGACAAAGGATTTAACGTGAACCTGCAACCCGAAGTGGTCACTGTCGATGAAGGCGTGAAGGTTGACACAAACGGAGTTAGTTGTGGTCAAGTTGCCGAAGATGCAGGGTGTCGAGTGGACTCTACTGTTATGAGCAATGAGGCTATAAGGAATGGTGTTGCTGTAAGTGAAAAAGGGTCTGGAACCATGGAGAAACATTCTCAGTGTACACGACCAAAACATATCCATGCCGCCCCCAATCATGCTAGTGAAGCTAGAGTTATGCAAGACATGTCTAGTGTCTCTTTACGTGCTGGAAATATTACACTGGAGTCGTCCCTAAATAGCGTCCCGATGGTCTTTCTTGATGATGACGTGATAGATGCGTTGAAGCCAGCAGATGACATAGTTTTCTCTAGCGAGATGGTCGAAGAGTATATGAATAACCAATTTGCCTCGGAAATTTGCTCAAGCAACGTGAAAAGCATAGGGGAGACGTCAGAATTGTGTATCATGGGAATGCAGAAATTGCAAGAGGTAAAATGGATATATAAATACCAATGTACTCCCCGTGTCTTTCTTTTTGTATAAATTTGAATTTTTGGACCTTATTTACAGGCTAGAGAGAGTTTAGCTAAGCTGATGGCAGTGTTGGGCCGAGAAAAGGAACTGACTCCAACGCCCTTGATGATGGATGTGTTATAGAAAGAAAACGAACAAGCAAAGACCGAGGCTGTTAGGGCGGACGAGGAGGCACTGGTCCTGAAGGAAAAATTGGACGTGTTGACCTTTGAAAAGGACGGTTTGGTGCATCAAAATTCAGAGATGGCGCAAGCGATCATGGGGAAAGACAAAGAGTGTAGGAGAGTTATCCGAGAGTTGCGCAAGGAGAGAAGTACACAATCTGAATTGAATAAAAAACTCTCATCAGCCTTGCTTGAGAAAGCTCAACTTGAGGCTTTGACGAAAAAATATGTTAACGATTTGAGTGGCGCTACAAGGTAATCTTGAATGATGCCTTGCAACATTATACTTCAATGTACAATTGCTGCCCGAAAAAGGAGATTTGTGGTGTAATCGCGATGCCAAAGCCTTTGAGGATGCAATTGAAGATCTTGGACTTGAAGATGGAGCAGGAGGCCCTCGAAGTTAACGGGGATGACTCACGCTCTCCTGCTTAACGTGGCATTCTACCATATTCTATGGGCAGCATTAGTAGGAATTTATTATCTATAGCTGGATAGGTGTTTGAAATGGCGTTTTCATGTTTAGTTATTTTTGTGTAATATAGTTTGGAAAAAGAGATTAATAAAATAACCTTGTTGCTCCACGTATCTCTTGTACTGCAAGTGCTTGCATATACTTCCGATTGATTGATCATTGTTATATTTATGCAAATGATTTTTCAGCAGGAAAACACTCTTTGTAATATGCAAAGTTGATTGGGAGGTGTGGACTACAGGAAAGCAGTTTCCGCATTAGGTGATCGATCATATTTATGCAAACTGTCCGAGGTCAAAATCGTTACCTCACAATAATCGGCCTAATTATAAGGGTGTATGTACAACATGTTTTATATGTTAACTATACAAGTGAGCATAAATTATTTGGTCCAAGTTGTAGTTTGAGCTGGTGAAAAAATGGAACAACTTGTCTTGTTCGGTGCCTTATGTAGAGCTTGCTTGCTTGCAATCTTGACTCATTCTCGTTTATAAGAATGGATATTAGTCTCAAAGTTCCGTCACTTTGTAGAACTTGCTGTTGGAATCTCCAAGTGTATTTCAAAACACTTGTGTGTTGTTTAGTCCCACATTGGTGAACCACCACTAGCAAGTGAGGTATATGAGGTGAACCTCTAGCATAAGGGCGTGCCCTTAGGGTACAAAGGCTTTTGTGTTAGGAGGGAGGACTCACCCAAAGCCACACCCGCACCGAGCCGAGTCGCGTCGGGCTCGGGCTTGGGCTGGGCTATCTAGTGGGTAGTGGTTTATCAATTCCCTAAACTGGTTTTTCCTTTTGCAGCAAGTTTCGGCTAGCTAAGAGTTCTACTTCTAGTTGGTTTTGTGAAACCGACTTTGAGAGGTTTCCTTCTCCCATCTGGTAACCGGATCATACCTCTATATAAACACTGCTGTGTCTATAGAGGGGAGGATATATACAGAGAAAGAGAGAGGTAGAACTCAAGTAGAGAGAGCCAGAAATCGTCCTGCTGCTGCTGTCTCCAAAAACCAGCGAATTCAATCCTTTACAGAAACAGTAACTCGTGTTTATATAGAGGTTCACAGAAAACAGAGATTCACACATATTCTTCTTCTCTTCTTCCTGTCAGCCGCCAGAGAGAGTTATATCGCCGTTCTAGAGGGTAGTCTGTTCTAGTGCAAAGTCAGGCTGCTGTTAACCATTGAATCCTGTGAGGAAGACGCCACTGTTGCCTTTCTGCACCATTGGAAGGGGCGAAATCTTTCCTTAAGGACAGCCTAATCCGCGCCTTGGTTATTACCTTTGATTCTGTCCTTGTCTTCTATTGTTTTCTTTTATCTGCTTACAACAATCTTAAGGAAAGATCAATATGTCTACACCTGTTGATACCACCGATCAAAGAAACCAATTCTGGAGCCATGGAAGTTACTTCGTCTATGAGAGATGCTGCACCTCTATTGAATGCTCGCAACTTACCCAATGTGTCAAAGATTGAATCCTTTAACGGTTCACACTTCAAGAGATGGAGAGAAAGGGTGTTCACAGCCCTAGATGTACTCAACTATGCAAAGTATCTCACTGATACAGCACCCGTGGAGGGTTCTAATGATTTCGAAAGGAATCAAGCTGCTTGGCGTAATGGGAATAAGGTATGTCGTCATGCTATTTTGAGTACCTTGTCCAATGAAATTTTTGATATTTATTGTTCAAATAAGAATGCACATGATATATGGGAGAGTTTGAACAAGAAATACATAATAGAGGATGCTGGTACTCAGAAATATGCTATTGGGACTTTTCTAAAGTTTCATATGAGAGAGGATAGAGATGTAACGTCTCAAATCCATGATTATCATGTGCTGATTAATGATTTGAAAACTGAGGGTATTAATTTACTCGAAACCTTTGTTGCTGGATGTTTGATTGAGAAACTCCCTGAGTCTTGGAAACACTATAAGAATAGTATGAAGCATAAGCGTAAGCAGATGACTCTTGAGGATGTGATCATTCACATTCACATAGAGGAAAAGAACAAGACTCGGGATGAGGTGTTGTCTAAGGAATTCCATTCTAAAGCCAATATCATTGAAGGTAATCCCAAAAATCTAACAAAACCTCTAAAAAGCGTATAATACAAAGAAAATAAGAATTTCAAAGTCAAAGGCACTTCTTTTAAAAGGAGTGGTACTGGCAATGGAAATTGTTATGTTTGTGGTAAACCTGGACATAGGGCTTTTCAGTGCAGGCACAAGAAAGACACTGATGATCCTCCCAATGCTAATATAGTTGAGGGAGATGACATAATTGCTGCTGTAGTGTCACAAGTGTTCATAGCCACTGGGAAGAGGAACTGGGTACTAGATTCTGGTGCCACCCGCCACGTCTGTGGTGATGTTGAAGCCTTCTCAGACTACATACTAGTGAAAGATGAAAAGGTCTATATGGGTGACTCAAGGTCTGTTCCTGTTGTGGGAACAACAGTAAGGTTCTTCCCGGTTAACTTCGGGGAAAACCCTTTCACTTAGTAATGTTCTTCATGTTCCTGAGATTCGTCAGAATCTGATTTCTGTGTCCTTACTGGGAAAAGCTGGAGTCAAGGTGACTTTTGAGAGTGACAAGTTCGTTCTGTCTAAGAATGAGGGTTTTGTTGGTAAAGGTTATTGTAATAATAGTGGTCTTTTCATGTTGAATGTACTAGATAACATTATTATTAATAAGAATGATTCTGCTTCTGCTTATTTGCTTGACTCTTTTAATATATGGCATGGTAGACTAGGACATGTGAATGTTCAGTATATGAAGAGGATGAAAGCATGTGGTTTATTGTCTGATATTTCGGATTTTTCTAATGATAAATGTGAGATATGTGCTGAGGCTAAAGCCACAAAGAAACCCTGCAGAACTGTTTCTAGAGATAAAACTGGATTATTAACTCTTATTCATACGGATTTGGGTGAATTCAGAAGTACCATGTCTAGAGGGGGGAAGTTTTATTATATTACTTTCATAGATGACTTCTCTAGGTACACCATGGTATATTTACTTAGAAACAAGCATGAGGCAGGTGAGATGTTTCTCAAGTACAAAGCTGAAGTTGAAAACCAAATTGATCAGAAGATCAAAAAGACTTCGGTCTGATAGGGGTGGAGAATATGAGTTTAACCCCTTCCAGGACTTTTGTGACAAGAATGGCATTATTCATGAGACTACTCCACCATACTCTCCTGAGTCTAATGGAGTAGCCGAACGAAAGAATAGAACTTTAAAAGAGATGATGAATGCTATGCTTGTAAGCTCTGGAGCTTCCCTGAACTTGTGGGGGGAAGCAATCCTATCTGCTTGCCATATACAGAATAGGATACCCAACAAGAAAAGGGGAATAAGACACCATATGAGTTATGGAAAGGTCATGTACCTAACCTGACATACTTAAAAATGTGGGGGTGTCTTGCAAAGGTTCTTGTGAATGAACCTAAAAAGAGAAAATTGGGACCTAGAACTGTTGATTGTATGTTCATTGGTTATGCTCATAATAGTGCTGCATATAGATTTTTAGTAGTAAAATCTGATAATAACCTTGTCGATGCTAACACTATTATAGAGAGTAAAAATGCTAATTTCTTTGAGAATTTGTTTCCTTTGAAAATTGGCATTGAGAGGTTGGTTGCTCCTAGTGAACAACAATCAACAGATCCTGAATTTTCTGAACAAGAAATTCGGAAGAGTAAAAGAGACAGGAAATCCACCAATTTTGGTGATGACTTTTACACGTTTCTTCTTGATGATGATCCTGTGACGTATAATGAGGCAATCAGTTCTCGAGATGCACCTTTCTGGAAGGATGCTATACACTCAAAACTAGATTCGATTATAGCTAATCACACATGGGAGATAGTTGATCTACCTCCTGGGGCGAAACCTATACGTTACAAGTGGATCTTCAAAAAGAAATTGAAACTGGATGGTTCTATTGAGAAATACAAGGCTAGACTTGTAGTCAAGGGATTCTCCCGCAAAAAGCATTGACTATTTTGATACTTATGCTCCTGTAACTAGGATTTCTTCTATAAGAGTTCTAATGGGCTCTAGCTGCTATTCATAATTTATTTATTCATCAAATGGATGTAAAACCTGCATTTTGAATGGTGATCTTGATGAAGAAATATATATGATGCAGCCTGAGGGTACGATAGTACCAGGGAATGAGCATAAGGTATGCAAGTTAGTTAAGTCTTTATATGGGTTGAAACAAGCGCCAAAACAATGGCATGAGAAGTTTGACAGTGTCATGATGTCTCATGGATATCACATAAATGATGCTGATAAATGTATTTACTTTAAATCTTTTGATGTGAATACATATGTGATTATCTGTCTATATGTGGATGACATGTTAATCATGAGTCCTAGCCTTGATGTTGTGAGAAACACCAAGATGTTTTTATCCTCCCAATTTGAAATGAAGGATTTGGGAGAAGCTAATGTGATTCTTGGAATCAAAATCATCAGGAACAGTGATGGCTATACGCTTTCACAAGAGCATTATGTTGAGAAGTTTTTGAAGAAGTTTAACTTTTATGATAGTAAGCCTGTGTCGACACCTTATGAGGCAAATAGTGAACTTCGGAAAAATGCTCAACATGGAGTCCTTCAGTCTAGATATGCCCAAATTATTGGTAGTCTCATGTACTTGATGAATTGCACTAGACCTGACATTGCTTATGCAGTTAGCAGGTTAAGCAAATACACTCATTGTCCTAGTCAGGAACATTGGAGTGCATTAGAGAGATTAGCCAAGTATTTGAGAGGAACAATGAATTATGGCATACGGTTTAGACAAACTCCACTTGTGATAGAGGGTTATTGTGATGCAAACTGGATATCTGATTCACATGATATCAAGTCCACTAGTGGTTATATTTTCACCCTAGGTGGAGGTGCAGTCGCTTGGAAATCTTCTAAGCAGACCTTGATAGCTCGTTCAACCATGGAGTCCGAGCTTATTGCTTTAGATAAAGCAAGTGCTGAGGCTGAGTGGCTTAGAAACCTCTTGGCATATCTTCCTATTGGTACAAAACCGCCTCCTGCTGTACCTATGCATTGTGACTGTCAGGCCGCGATAGCAAAGGCAAAGAGCAAATTGTATAATGGGAAAAGCAGACATATTATTCGCGAGACTACGATCTATAAAGCATTTCTTTGGAATGCGGAGTTGTGGCTCTAGATTATGTGAGGTCAGAGTTAAATTTGGCCGATCCTCTGACAAAACCGCTTAACAGGAGACAAGTGGTTGACACATCGAGGGGGATGGGACTTTTGCCTTAGATAGAGGGCGACACTAACGGCAACCCCACCTATGTGATTGGAGATCCCATGAATTAGGTTCAAAGGGAAAAACAAGTCACCTCGTCGCTCTGGTATGCTATTGTCTTTCTTTGAGACGTCCCACCCTATGACTAGATAGCATTTTTGTATACTTTGTATAACTTGAATAGCAATGAGAAAAAGGATGAGTTATTTTACTCTTAATGGAATCCATAGTCCTTATTTTTTATGAGATAGTGTATTCTAACTGCTATGTACACTTGATGGATATCCACCTACGTGAATGTAGAACTGGGTCGGTTCTTATGAGTATTCAGGCAAATACTCTAGAGCATTCACATAACACAATAGCAAAGGGCCAAAAAGCAAACAACCGAAACGGGCATATAATGAAAGAGCAATGTGGGTGCATGTCCTCTATTTTACTACAAGTGAATGTTGGTTCAAAGATTTTTTAATCTACCACTTTCACGTATTATAAGACATGTTACCCTATGACTGGTTCAATCCCGAAAAGCACCAGTATCTTATGCATTGTTTTTTCGATTCTCTCTGGCATTTCGTTAACCCATTTCTTTTGTAATATCCTATTCCAAAATAGTGGGGGACTATAAGTATTTTGAAATAGTGGGGGATTGTTGGAATCTCCAAGTGTATTTCAAAACACTTGTGTGTTGTTTAGTCCCACATTGGTGAACCACCACTAGCAAGTGAGGTATATGAGGTGAACCTCTAGCATAAGGGCGTGCCCTTAGGGTACAAAGGCTTTTGTGTTAGGAGGGAGGACTCACCCAAAGCCACACACCTATAAATCACGCCAAGCGTCGCCGCCTTCGGGCTCACCGGGCTATCTAGTGGGTAGTGGTTTATCAATTCCCTAAACTGGTTTTTCCTTTTGCAGCAAGTTTCGGCTAGCTAAGAGTTCTACTTCTAGTTGGTTTTGTGAAACCGACTTTGAGAGGTTTATATAGAGGTTCACAGAAAACAGAGATTCACACATATTCTTCTTCTCTTCTTCCTGTCAGCCGCCAGAGAGAGTTATATCGCCGTTCTAGAGGGTAGTCTGTTCTAGTGCAAAGTCAGGTTGCTGTTAACCATTGAATCCTGTGAGGAAAGACGCATGCTTGTTGCCTTTACGCACCATTGGAAGGGGCGAAATCTTTCCTTAAGGACAGCCTAATCCGCGCCTTGGTTATTACCTTTGATTCTGTCCTTGTCTTCTATTGTTTTCTTTTATCTGCTTACAACACTTGCATCTATGTAAGTTTCAAAGTCAAGACTGCATAATCAATGTATACATACTGCTACCCTGCTAGGCTTTTTAAGTTAGTTTTTGGTGATTAACTTATATTTCTTAGTATCTTTGCAGTCGGGATTCCTATTCAACCATATATCTGTTCAACAACTAAATTTTTTCATTACTGTGGCCCAAACACTATCGTGCATCCTTGGCCAAAAAAATATATATGTTTATCGATTCTACTAACTTTATAATGGCTTGAGTATCAAGTCTTCTTTGCTTTGATTTCTCGATCAACAATTAATTGGTTTTGGGAAATTCATCTCTTACAACTAACAATTAAAAGATGAATTTGAGGGTTTTGGAAAATTAAACTTTGGGAATAAGAAGAAGTATTACAACAAAAAATTAACTAATAAAATAAAGACAACGATAACAATATGGAAATGATATGAAGAAGAAATTGAAGCAGAGAATCTCTAGGGTTGTTTTTAATTTTAGTCGTTGTGTGTGTGTGTGTGTGTTTTTTTTTTTTGGTGAATGGGTCATGGGTTTTTGGCAGGTTTAGGGCTTTCCAGTCTATGTTGGAGACATGTATCGCAGTTTTTCTCTCCTCTTTCAAGTTGAGATTTAATAAGTAAGATCCCACCTGTGAGAACCTTACTATAAATTTAGGGTGTAACAACGCTGTCTACCAAAACAAAGAAAAATTCACTAAACCCTTAATATTCTAATACTTCTACAAAATCAGCTCGTCCATGCATTCACACCACATCTATGTGGTGTTTGAAGTTCATTTGTGAGCCAATAGTTTTATGATTTTGCAGTCCTTTTTTGGGGCAATTTAAAATAATAATATGAAACTCACTCTTCCTTTGGAACAATGGGCATAAACGCGTAAAAATGGCGATGAATTGCTACCAGTAGCAAGGACTCCTTTGCCCATAAGTCCATGCCACAGTAGTGCACTGAACATAATAAATTCATCAACAGAGGAAGGACATTAGAATTAGAGTATCACTCAAGTATAAATGCCGTTTCAATCTCAATGAAAATTTTCTTGCCTGTAATAATCAGGATTGGGAACAAACGTTGTCGTGTTGAGGAGACCATAGTTCCCACCAATTAAAGTCTGTCTACAGTATACTTTAGTATTGTACTTGGATGCCATCCCCAATTGAGACGGTAATAACATGCATGTGGAATAGTTTGCACAAAGAACACGCCTGGTAATGTGTTGAGAATTCTCTAATTAATAAAAACAAATATGAACTACTCAACCAATTTACTGTAATTGAATTGAATGAGCAGAAAATAACATAATGAGTTTGGGAAAAAATAAAACCGGACATTGTAACAGCTTGCTAACATGTTGTTATTCAATAATCTTGTTGAACATAATGTAACCTAATTGCCATCATCATAATTCTTAACTATCATCTAACCGTATCCACTAATTATAGAAATCAACTATCCACTGGATGGGATAAACCCCAATTATTTATACTAATGAGCAAAGAAAAAAAAATATTGTAGAAGCAAGGAAGAACTCATCAAGTTTGTAAGAGGATGCAAGAACTTACAATAAGGAATCTGTCACGCCCCGAGACCCATCACACATCCCGAGAACGTGGAGATGAATCTCGAGGCAGTCACTATCACAATTCTATTGAAATTTCGCCAAGTTTTCTTTGTTTAATAAACGTTTCGTATACTCAAAACCTGTCAATAACCTGTAAATCTCATAATTCACCCTTCCAACAACCATATATATACTACTCTTAACTTTATATAAGACAGGGATATATCTGCATATCTACAAAACTGTTTAAGTGAGAACCGTTGCCCAAATACATCGATTATTACATCAAAATGAACTGGCTCTCTATATATACAACAAAATGAACTAGACTCTCTCTATACAACAAAATAACTTGACTCTGTCCCTAGTCAAGCATAGGGGAAACCACCCAAATCCCAATAACCATCGTCACTAGTGGTAGGGATAGTCTCCTCCGCAACTGGTTCGTCTGAAAATGTTAATGTAGGATGAGCAAAACAACTATGCCCAGTAGAAACACACATAACCAATAAATAGTCTACTTATAGCAAAACATTTAAAACATGCAGGTTTTCCATAATAATAATCCAAATATCGTGACTATATAATAAATCACTAACTAGCATAAATCATATCGGCATGCTTCTTTAATACTAAAAATAGATTTTTCACAATCATCATACAACTATTGTGGCGCTGCATCCTATTAGAATGGTGAGGGTACGACTGGTACTCAGCCCCAGTCACAGGCATATCTCGGTTCAGTACTTTCCAGTGTGAACCATGCACCGTTATTTTCCTGATTTTACCGGCAGGGAGCTGAAATGCCATTGTTGTGTTCGTACACACAAAACCCAAAGCTTTTAGGGCTCAGGTGGGCCCTGTGACCACGACCCCCATACGGGTTGTCACCTAACTTACGGTGGTCAACCGTTCGACGACTGGAGACTGCTCAGGATCCTAACACACATCCAGGAGTAGACTAAACTCTCACTCCTCACGTCTAAACCTCACACAAGCTAAGCACCATACAGTGTGACACGTACAAGCATGGTTATCTAGAAAAGTAGAAAAGGAATTCCCGGACTACATCCTGTGATGCATCCCTTTAAAGATGGCCCACTACTTCGAAAGGTGTACACCACAGTTGTAAATCCTAGAATGAACTGCCGTCTCCGGAAATGCGACAACAATTCCTTCTTTATAGGAATTCACCAATTCTTTTCCAAATCCCCTCGTGATAAGATTAGTACTATATACTCGTATTACCGGTTATTTCAAAATACTATAATTACATATTTAGTTTTCCATTTTAAACTGCTGTTCTGTATGTATGAGTTCTTGGATTTCCAACCGTCGATTAAATACAACCTATGACTCCCAAACGGGCCAGTCATAGTAAATGACAACCGATGATTCCCAAACGGCGAATCATCGAAAATAACAAAAACTATATCCATGGAGCAATCCATAACCTCACACATATTTACAAACAATCGGGTAATCCATACCCACATAACAAAATCCATCTCTCTTTCTCCTTCCTGAGACAAGAGACGACAACCCTTCCCAAAACCAGTTTTTGCTCTTTTAACGAAAGAAAACAATCTCCACTACCCCGATTTCACAAACTCATTTTTCACACAAAAGCTATCCATAGATTTAGTTTATATCGAGGAAAACTACAATGCAAAACATGAATATCACATATACATGCATGGTTGATATGCAAACTATCTCTTACCAATTTAAACAAATCAAATCATGCATGAAAATAAGCATGCTATATATTGGTATATAGGTTCCTACCTTAGCAAGCTCCGTTTCTCCTCAAGTCCCACTTAATCGAATCCACTCGCATTTACTCCTATAACATCATATATATAAGTAGGCTATTAAAATTTATCAAACTAACGAGAAATTCTTATCTAACACAAGCCGAGAAGAAATCTCAACGCTAAGAATTTGGTTTCAGGTATCTTTTCCTATAACTACTGTTAACAGCGCTACAGGCCATTTCTAACACTGTTACTCTGACAGATCTCTGCAGTCCATTTACAGCCACTGTAGGACCTTATGCCAACACCAATCATATCGATTCCACTAACAATTAAGATTTTCTTCCCAACTCCAACTACAAACAAATTCCACACCCTTCCATTCACATTAAATCTAGTAATAACTAAGTGTGTGTTCTTTCTCATTCAATCAGTAATCAACATGCTCTCAAACAAAGTATAGAACTAACATAAACTTCTCTAAAATAAAGTGAATCTATAATAATTCTTACCAAGACAATAAAAATAGCTCCTTAGCTCTCTTCTCTACCAATTCCACTCAACTCTATCTTCTCCAAACGGCTACTGTCGAAATACATCACCCCCAATTCAATTATTTCCATCAATACATCAAATCCATCGAAATTGAAGCTAAATATCTATTTGAGACGAATTTAAACTCACCTTTCGCTGTGCTACGACGCAATTCCAAGAAATTTTGAATCTTCACACTTGAATCTAGTGTTTCTAAGGATTAGGTGTGAAAACCTTAGGTTTGGATCAATGAAATTGGGCGAATTGGGTTTTCTCTCTCCTAGGGTTCTAAGTGGTTGGCAAAATGGAGAGGAAGAAGGAAAAATTGGTGCGATAATTCTTTTGGTGCGATTTGGTACGATAGTTTGGGTATTAGCTAAGTTCTTTTGTAATAAGACTATCCTACCCTTACTTTGTTAGCTATTATCAATCAAGGCTTGCTCCCATGCTCTCGCATGTAACGGTCTAAGTTCGCGCACGTTATCCAGTAATTACTAAGTTGTCATCAATGACTTGTCCAGTTCTAAAGTTTTCGGGTTTACAGGCGACAGACTCGTATTGACTATGCGAGTATTTAGTTATGCACACACAAATTTACCATGTATCGAATTATTTCATCCCTTATTATTTATCTCCTTTTCGATCTTCGTATATTCTAGGTAACTAATGATATGAAATCTTAGAATTTTACCAAGTGGTTTTCCTGAACTAACTTGGTTTCTCAGTCGGTGTTAAATTAATTTATGTTACGTCAGACTAAACGTCTATCCGACTAGCCACGTATGAAATCTTCCCTAAGGTTCGAGTGTCTTTTACTAATTTACCCTTAATAAGAATTCAGGACTTTACAGAATCCGTATATATGTTGGTGTTAGCTTTGAAATATCCACCACATTATTTGCTGAGAATAGAGATCCCAAAACTAATGAGCAAAGAAAAAAAAATTGGAAAAGCAAGGAAGAACTCATCAAGTCTAAGCCCTAAACTGTATGAACCCTCACTTTGCGTTACATACAATTTGCACTTTATGTGTGCAAATATGCTCTATGCACTTGCCCCATTCATTTACAAGTTTACAACCCCCATACATAGTTAAGACAGTACACAATAAGACGGTAGTCTAGCTAATACAACCTCCACTTACTGATACAAACACAGTAATTGATTCAGGCGCATGTAAATAATTCATAATATTGCAAACATAGCACCATTTAGAAAAGAATAATAAATCATGTCCCCCAAACCATTACTTAATCTTTAAGTGAGCAACAACATACACACGATAAGTAATGACCATAAATAAGGCACACATTACCAATTCGACTCAACTACGATAGACAAATATGAAGATGGAGATACTTCAGGTCAGTTCATCAACCTTCAAAGAAGACGTCAGAATTACAAAAATTGTGGTTGTGGTTGTGTGCGTGTGCGTGTGCGTGTGCGTGTGCGTGTGTGTGTGTGTGTGTGTGTGTGTGTGCGTGTGTGTGTGTGTGTGCGTGTGTGTGTGTGTGCATTTTTTTCTCCATCTTTCTCGTAATCCTCCTGTCCCTGTCGACGTGGACACCCTCAATGACCTCTAAAAGGGACTGCTGTTAAGTCTTAAGTGAATACCATAAAGTCACATTGATGGGTAACAACATAGACTTCACTGCTGCAACCTGATTTCTGTTGCTTGCTTTCCCCAATGCCTGGCATACAGCCACATGTATTAGATACCTAAACAATTACCCCTTCCTTTAGGTTTCTTATCACATTGTAAACTGTGCTGCTTGCAAAGATAGCGTGCATTTCACCCCTTCTAGCGCTGGACACCTGATTAGATGATTCTAAAACGCAATCACTTTTGGCCACGCCAGGATCATATCAAAAGGTTTGAAAAACATAAATCTCTTCATATACCAAAATGAGTTGAAGTGTTGAACAATTATACTGATAATAACTTTGACTAATGTTAGATACCCTCTGTCGATCTCTTTACCACTATGTGATTGTGTTTTACTGGATGCTGGCTATGTTTCATCAGTGTCCCTCCTTATCTTTTTTGAATTAGGCTTTCCTCTGTGGCTGAACTCTTGTACCTACATCAAACTCCTTAGACTCTGAACTTTTCTCCTTCTGTGAAGATGCAGCTCAAACTCGTATTGGTTTGGTTTACTCTGTCCTCTGTGTTCTCTTCTTCTCTTTCTTTATCCGATACATGAGCTTCTTGTGCAGCTGCAAAGACAAATTCTTTTGTCTTTTCAGTGTTTCCTTGTTTCTCTTCTCTCCTTCCATATACAACACCATCAAATTTGTTCTGAACTCCGTTGCTGAAAGCAAATTCTCCCACCTTTTCAGTGTTTTCATCCTTCTCTTTTCTCCTCCCATATACAACACCATCAAATTTCTTCGTCTTTTGAGTGTTTCCTTCTTTCTCTTCTCTCCTTCCAGAAATCCACTACCCAAACTCACACAAACATTACCCAGGTCCTAAAAACACATATCGAAGAAGAAAAAGTAACAATTAACTTGAGATCAAATTGAAACTCAATATATAACAAATTTAACCTAAAAAAAATACCTTCATCACCAGAGAAATTGTACGTATTAATAAACCAAACCCTTTTTCATTTAGTCATTCATCGACTGGAGAAATTGTATGGATTCAACTACACTAAAGCAAAACCCTTTTTTGTTTTGCCTTTCAAAATCTGTTAAACATTAAGGATTGAGAAGAGATAGAAATCAATTTTTAGAGAAAGGAGAAGGAATATGTGAATTGCCATCTTTTCTCGTAATATGTCACCCTCTAAGCGCTAGGCCTACTTGTCAGTGTATTTATACTGCTACCGTGCCCATCGTACTTCTCTCCCCGACCACCTGCAAAAATACAAATACATTAACAATATTAACGTAAGCAGAAAACAAACATTGTATAGATTGTGGAGTTTTACAATTCATGTAAGAATAAAAGAAAAAAAAAACTTGATAAAATACTTCAGCAAATGCAGCACGTTCACTGGTAGAAGTAGTTTGTATCTTATCCATGTTGAGGAGAAAATGGAAAACAATAAAAATTTTATGAGAACATGGCAGACTACAAAATATTGATAATCAATAACTTGTTGAGCAAAAAACAAAATAAATATGACTGCATTGAATACTAATCACTAACAACATATTCAATAGCCATATTTTGGGGAATATATGTTAACTTGCTTCACATTTTTTTTTCTTTCCTATGAACAATCTATCTAATCAATAAGTAAAAAGAATTTCTGAAGTAACGGTTTCCATTCCAGAAGTTATTTTGATTCAGGCTTATCAATTGAGGTGTTCTCTTATATGGTTTCAGTGTTTATACAGGTGTACAGTGCCGCTTCAACGACACAAATTCTATGTGTGCGAAGGGAAAAATCAATTGCTTGGTGTTTGCTTAGTCAAATAAGCCAGCCAATGTTGATAACTTGAATTATGAAAAACCAATGTAATACATAAACTTTCCCTAATAAGCGTTGATAACGAAGAATTCTTAGATAAGTTAGCGTTGATAACAAAGAATTCTTAGATAAGTTGGTAGTAATTCCAAAACCCTTCGTGTTTAGTTGTATGAGCCCAATCACACTAATACTCTATAGAAAGTTTGCGAAGAAGGAAGAAAGTGATTGTACCTGCGAAGCCCGCTGATCGAGATTGAGAAGAAAGTAATCTGTGAGGAGGTGTTGGGCAGTCTGGAGAAGGCTAATATCATCAGTACGTTAAAATTTAGATAACTTCAGATAAATTTAGATAAGTTAGAATTTAAATAAGTTATATAAGTTTCATAAATTCTAGATACGTTAGTAGTAATTTCTTTGAGTACGTTTTCTTAAAGATTGTTTCCTAATTGGAATCAACTTACTCTTTAATCGTGCCGGTCTACCGTCAGATGTACTGATTGTATTAACTATTAGCCATCCGATGTAGGCTTCACACAACTCTTTAGTTTATAGTAAATAGGACTCTTAACAGATATAGATTAAAATTGAAAGTGGAAAAGAGGTAAGACTCTTAAAAGAAGTAGGACTCTTAAAAGATATAGATTAAAATTGAAAGTAGAAAAGAGGTAGGACTCTTAAAAGAAGTAGGACTCTTAAAAGATATAGATTAAAATTGAAAGTGGAAAAGAGGTAGGACTCTTAAAAGAAGTAGGACTCTTAAAAGAAGGTAGGACTCTTTAGTTTAGAGTAAGTAGGACTCGATCTTAAAAGAAATTGATTTATCACCGTAGGATCATCTCAAAACTGCTTTCTCCTGGACGTGTTAGAATTAAACCGATTTGGAGAGAACACCACACTAACTTAACACTAACTTAACATGTATTGAATCATTGAGAAAATGAGGCAGAGAGAATTCTTATTCATTGAGGTCCATCTTAATGGGAGGAGGTTACCTTTATATACAACTAGGTAACCTCCTTTCCAAGATAAAGGATTATCAAGATAAATACCAGATAGAGAGTTATCATGATAAACACTAGATAGAGGACTATCAGAATAAACACAGATCAATGGTGGGCATCCATATAAGCCCACGGATTTCATAACACTCCCCCTTGGATGTCCACCATTCTTGTGGAAATTATGGTGGATGCATCTTTTTGTAGCATTCTTCTGGATGCTCTATAACTATCCAATGACAGTTGCCTCATTAAAACCTTGCTAAGGAAAACCCAGTGGGAAAAAACCAAAGCTAAGGAAAAAGAGTACAACATTACTCAGAATCATTGTGACTTGCTTAATATTGCCTCATTAAAACCTTTACTATGAAAACCCAGTGGGATAAAACCTAGATAAGGAAAAAAAAGTACAGTGCATATGTCTTGGGACACATACTTCAGGATGCTCCCCCTGTTCTATTACTCCCCCTGATAAAGACAAGTCTTTATATGGTGTGGTGGTGAACTCTGCGCATGCCAATCCCATATACAAGCTTTTGAAATGTATGCTTCGGTAGTGATTTAGTGAAGAGATCAGCAAGGTTGTCACTGGAACGAAATTGCTCGACCTTAATCTGCTTCTTCTTCTGAAGCTGATGAGTGTAAAAGAATTTTGGCACAATGTGCTTTGTCCTGTCTCCCTTTATAAATCCTTCTTGAATCTGGGCTATACAAGCTGCATTATCCTCATAAATAATGCTGGGGACACCTGTTATAGAAGGTAATTGACAAGAACTACGAATATGCCCAATTAATAACCTTAGCCATACACATTCACGACTAGCTTCATGAAGAGCTAAAATTTCAGAGTGGTTAGAGGAAGTTACCACTAAAGTTTGTTTAGTGCAATGCCAACAAATGACAGCATTACCACTAAGAAATACATACCTGTTTGGGAGTGACCCTTCTGAGGGTCAGATAGATAACCAAAGACTGCATAGCCAACTAGATCATAGTCATTAGTGGAACCATAAGAATAAAATAGTTTCATACAAGTTATTCCATAAAAATATCTCAATATGTGTTTGACATCATTCCAGTGTCTAAGTGTATATGCACAATTATATCTTGATAAGAAACTAATAGAAAATGCAATGTATGATCTTGTGCACGTATTGTGCTAGATACATAAATGCACCAATTGCACTCAAGTATGGTAGACTAGACTGCTTTCTCCCCGACCGCTCGATATAACAGCATAAAAAACCAAGCTGCTTTATTAGATAGATTAGATTTATATAGCATTGGATCAATCAGTATCTTTGAGTAGTAGTTTCCTAATTAGAATCAACTTAGATTAGATTTATATAGATATCATATATAATTTAATATATATATCTATGATGATTAATATCAATATAAAAGATAAAATTGTTTTTATCCTTTATAATAGCTTGTTCCTCCTTAGTTTAGTTTAGAGTAAATAGGACTCTTAAAATAAATTGATTTATGACCGTAGGATCAACCTAAAACTGCTTTCTCCCCGACCGCTCGATATAACAGCATAAAAAACCAAGCTGCTTTATATATATAGCCATGGCCTATTTCGAACCGTTAGATCATCCAAATCCATCCAAACATTAAATTTATCCAAAGGTTACGCCACTCGAGTCATTATGGGTGAATTTAGCAAAATAAAATCGTATCAATTTATTATTTTAACCCCAATTTTATTGGGAAAAAATCAAGATTGTTTCCACTATTATTTTACATTTAAATTGAACTTTTGTGGCCATAATGTTACTCAATTTTCACACGCAATATGCCCATAAAAGTAATGCACCCACAAGTGCTTCAAATCCCATGAGTAAATATGCTTTATGCCAACAAAACCTGAATAGTTGTTAAGTCCCTTTATAAGAATTAGAAAAATAAATAAAAAGTCAATAGCAAACTCCTATAATCCAAGGTATATATTGCTATCAATAAGAACCTAAAGCTCAAGGGTTATACAAACACTGTTGGAGCACTATTAGGCTCTTAGTGAGAACTTGTTGCACATGTATATACTTAGAGTGAATATTGAAGCACACCCTATCCGCGTTGTTAAGCAAGCAAATGCAATTTTCGCCAATGACAATCTTCTTAAGAGAAATTTTGTGGGTCTTTCGGCTTACTTGTTTTTAATCTTGCTAAATACATAGCGAGATTAGCTTATTCATGAGCACTTAATTATTATCATCAATAGTTCTGCAGATAGTCCTACGGTAGAACATACTTGGATCAAACAACTAAGATCCCAAATTGATATCAAATGTTTCCTGCTAAAGGACATGTCTATAAGTCTGCAATCCAATAGACTGCCAAACGAAGTGTCAACAGCCAACAACAATAAAAGTAATAACTAATATGAACTGCTGAAGTAACAAAAAGTTCTCAAGTTTTTTTTATTTTGTCAACATCAAAAGTTTGAAGACAGTAGCTAAATGAATTCAATACATCTAATTAATCACGTCCATTACACAATTACTATAAAAATGCATAAGAGATCATATGTAAGATGCACTACAAATTATGCCATTACATTGAACAAACAAAGATATTTCAAATGACCAATATAGAGCCCATGGAGCTTCAAATAGGCCCAATTAAAACATGGCTATTGTAAACAAATTTATAAGTCTGCTACTCAAAGATACTACTGTACTGGGAATAGTTTGATCTGCCACTCAAAGATACCACTGGGAATAGGTTTGATACTCAAATGAACTTCTAAAATTTGCTCTTAATGCCTCTAATACCCAATTTGCAAACTTCAATGGGTGGGGAATCTGTCAGTTGCCAAAATATTGTCGTCTTTATTTCCTTCATTGGATAGTTCCTGCATAAATATAATAATAGTGAAAGTCATAGATCTATTAATAAATAAAAACAAAATGGATCCTTGCTAAATCTAGCATATATGCAACCAACACTACTGCGTAAGAAACTAAAGATAGCCCACAACCAATGCTCAAGACAACATGGGATAGTTTAGTAGCTAGCTATTAAAAAGTGAGCCCAATTGACAATGAAATCTGAACTTCTGTAGCCACTTCTTGCAACTAAATCTTAATTACAAAGCCATAGCCAACCTTTCACAATGTAATGATGAAAATATAATATTTTTCCAATCTGGCTACGTCGTTAGACAATCCAAGGATATAAACCATTAGCTTCCAAACTTCTGACCCAAATATGCAACTCAATTATATCTGATGAAGAGAGTGTTTTCTTGCCTACCTTTATCTACTTGTTCTGATCTTAGTTTGAGGTAGTCTTCATGTGTCACATTCTCAAAATGTTGGTTTCAATTCAACCCACAATCCTTTGTACCTGGATTTAACATAATTAATAACTGTCAAATAATAACTAAATTCATATATTGTGAGATACGGTTATGAAGTCCTAATAAGTGCACACAAAGTCACAGTATAAAGAGGCCGAAAACATCCAAGAAACTACAACCTTAATATAAAAATTTATCGAAACTAAAATATCATATTATAAATTATAAAGATTCAAAAATCTGATATGAAGGGAGGATACTGATCCTCGATACTCGAGTGATGATATCATACGAAGTAGAAGTTCTACTTGTGCCTTGACTTATACTCTTTTGGTTGTTGTTGTATCCTTGACCATGCACTTATACAACACAATAAACATGGGAAATGAGTCCAACACAAACATTTGGGATTGGGAAACGATACATTCTTCTGCATTTAGTCTCCCACGCACTCAACACGTCTTTACAACTACAAAATGCACAAAATGAAGCTTACAACAACCTTTTCTTGAGTACCTGCAACAAATAAGAAATCAATTAAGGCACATGCAATTAAAAGAATAGAGCTAAACAATTAACAAGTGAATAACAAATAAATTGCCAACTTCCATGCACTAATACAAACCTAACCCCCTAGGTAAATCAACAAGTAAAAGTCTACAGGTATTGTTATATCTAGAACAAAAGACCGGCGACAGTCCTACTTGTAACATTGAACTTCTTTAGTCAATCATATTAATTACAAAAAAAAGATATTCATTGGAGCCACGGACTCATTATGAGGATCATCCAATGACTGTTCCAAAAATCCCACTAGACCCAAGACCACATGATATGAATGGTGTCAAATTGCCATCCCAATTACATTGCCTTGTCCACAAAACTAAAAGACGATGCACAATAGCCAATCTCCACCCTCATCAAGTAGGGAGTTCGACTAGATAAACCACTACCCCACTACCACTTCTAATAGGCTTAGTACAGCCATACACACATGGAGAGACTCCAAATAGACAGTGCAAAGGGGACAAGTCAGAAGGAAACATTCCTCCAGAATATACTTATTCTATACTTGATGTTTTATGCTCAAACATGGTCCTTTGGAAACATGGTGCTATGGAACCCACAAGAAGCTGAGTTCCGGAGATGCATTTCATTTAGGAATTTCCCTCATCATGAGAAATATCATTGACAAATTCAGCCAGTCTATATACCAAAACATTGAGCCAACAGTTTTATTTTTGCAATTTCAGTCTTGCTTGATCTATAGTGAGGATGATCCCAATGATTGTCAAGATCAGTTTGGCAATGTGAGCAACTGAGCACTCTATCTCTATTTTTTAAACTACACCTGTATACAGTACTACAAAGCATGTCTAAATCAAAGTCAATTATAATACTTGCCTTGTCACTCAAATCCCCTAGTGGTGGACCATGAATTTTTCCTCCTATGCAAGGTGCACCCATTGGGAACCGTTCCACAAAATGATGGGCCATCAAGTTATCAAGACCATGCTTCTCATAGTTCATAAAAGCACCCAAAGCCAGCTTTTTGCAGCGCATCCTTTTGCAACGCCAAAAAATTGTTGCTAAAAAGGGTCTTTTGCAACACCTTTAAGTGCTGCAAAAAGTTTGTCGTGTTATCTGACCCAACTCACTTGGAACTATTTGTTGAGACACCAATGGCGTGGCAAATGTTCGCAATTAAATATTTCTCAAAATCAAAAAAATATTTTTTTTTCAAGAAATTTATTATTTACAACGCTGGAGGTGCTGCTATACTGTGCATACTCTGTTGCAATGCCTTTTATCAAGTTGTAATAGCTTTTATGAATATAAAAATTTATTAGGAATGATCTTTTGCAACCACGGTTGGCGGGCTAATGGGCTTTTCATGGGCGGGTTCTACTGTTTTCACACAAAACATTTGTCACTGGGCTAGTTTGTTTGAAGTCCAGACGCTTTTAACTAAAACTAAAAAACTTAAAATTGACACTTTTGACTAAAACTAAATCATTAGCGGAAAAAAAAAACCTAAAACGAAAAAAACTTTAAGTTGAAAAACCATCCACTGCTGCAGCTCCATTCAACAAAATGAAGGTTCCATCTCAAAACCTATCTCTGAGATATTAAATGAAATCCGTAGATAGATTTTGCTTTCTAAATCTCAATGTTTATTTTCTCGTGTCTTTTTTACAGTTGAATAGCGCCAATCCAACCACTGGTTGCTAGAAAAAGATCAAAATCATCGAATTTATTTATTGAGCGAGGTTTAATGGTGGCTATTAGTGAGCGATTGTCACACTAAGGGTATTTTCATCTTTTGACAAAAAAAAGATGGAAAAAAAAAAAAAAAAAAAAAAAAAAAAAAAAAAAAAAAAAAAGAAAAAAAAAAAAGAGAGAGAGTGAGAGCGGGAAGCCTAGAACACCAAATAGGATTCCAAATAATAATGATGATGAGGAAGCGGACAGACTACAAACTGAGTTTGAGAGGGTTAATGGGAAAGGCTCGATGGAGAGGATGTTGCAACGTAGATTAAGAAAGATACATGCTGATCTTTTAGTACAGCAAGAGGAGGAGGATGAAGCAATCAGCACTGAGATACTAGCAAGTGCGGGTAAGAGTACAGAACCACAGAACCGTAATGGTCAGATTGGAATAACTCAAGCAAAAGTGGAGGCACAAAACCTAAATTCAAGAGCCGGAAATTTAGGATCTGACAAAGAGACTGCGGGAAATAATGATATCGCGAAAGGAGTTGGAACAATCCACGATACAGGAACTGCACAACATAGAGGAGAAAGACGAAGTGCTGATGGAGATAAGATGAATAAGACAAAAAAGGAAGAACCAAAACTTGTGGAGGGGAAGATCATGGAGGCAGAAAATAAAGCAACGAAAATATCGGATCTGAAGGAAAACGATGCAGCTCTGACAGGAAGGAAAACTTTCGTAGAAGCATTAAAAACAAGCTCTTGGTCTGACATGATGGGAAGAGAGGCAGTTGGGAAAGAGAACCTGAGATACATACCACCAACAATGGTTAATGGGAAACCAGTGATACACGCCAAATCCTCTCGGTTCACGCGTATGTGCATAAGAAATATGAGGATCTTGTGGTTGGCTACTTCATTGGAAGGAGACCTGGATATGGGTATGCGTTAAAGAGGTTGTGAAAACGAACGGAGAAACAAACATGGATTCGATATGAAAACTCATGGAGAGACAATGTACACGTTTAAGTTTGAGAGGCGAGGATAGACGCAAGGTTCCGGACATGGGGTCGTTTCACATTGCAAGCAAGCTGTTTGTAATACGCCTATGGAAGTTGTTCATTGCATCGGTTGAAGAGATGAAGACACTACCAATATGGGTGGTGATGAAGAGGTTTCCAATGGAACTTTGGGATAAGGAGGGTTCAGTTTGGTAGGAAGTGCAATAGGAATTCCAATGTTCACGGATAAACTCACAGAAGATAAGAAACGCACTACTTACGCACGCGTATGCATAGAGATTGATGAGGACTGTAAGTATCCCGAAGGCATCACAGTAGTTGTCGATGAGACGAGGGCTATTGATGTGGGGTTTGAGTACAACTGGAAACCGCCACGATGCTCAGAGTGCAAAAAATTTGGGCACAACGATAGCAACTGTGTCAAAGTTCAAGCAAAGAGAGTACGAGAACCAATAAAGAAGGAAGTATGGCTGAAAAAAGGCAGAGTAGATGAAAATCAGATGGGGATTGGACAAAGCAACAAAGATACCAAAGAGGATAAGCGTCCCAAGAAGTGCATAAAGTATCCGATGAAGGGGAGGGGAAACACCGAATAAGAAACAAACCCGCACCAAGACAAGAGGAGTCAAAAAAAAGCGAAGAAGGAGATATAACAGAGAAAAAAAAAAGATGAGTGCTCGAATCGAGGAAAACCACACAAGGAAACCGAAGGAACCGAACATGGAAAGAGGCGGCAGCACGCAGGGCAATAATAAGGAAGGACAAAACAGTTCAAAAAGACGGAGGGAATGAATACAGAATTTCAATACAAAGGAGCAAGCGGATACGCCAGGAGGGGCAAATCATAGGATCGGAAACTCTCAAATCCAAAGAGAGTAACACATGGTGTCATAACAAAGAAAGCTACGAACCGGGAGGGTCGCGATATGGGCCATTAACAACTCAATCTAAACATTAATGGTTAGTGTAGGCTGCTGGAATATACGAGGATTGAATAAAGCTTTTAAGCAATATGAAATAAAGGAACTGATTCGGAAAAATGAGTTAGGCATTTTCGGTGTGGTAGAAACAAAGGTGAAACAGAAAAACATTCAAAGGGTGCTGAATGGGTGCTGTCAAGGCTGGAGTTTAGAGCACAATTATGAATACAATGAGAAAGGGCGGATATGGGTTTGCTGGAACCCTCAAAGCTTATAACAAAAGATGAGCAGAATATAACTATGGATGTAAAGCTGGCTAATGGAAAGGAAATGGTTGTGACAATGGTGTATGGGTTGAATGACAGAGATAAAAGAAGAGAGCTATGGAGTGCAATTATCCAATTATCATGTACAATTCAAAAACCATGGATTGTATTGGGAAATTTTAACTCAGTATTGAGTACACAAGAGAGAGTAGGAGGGACAGAAACAAAACCTCACCACTACCGGGATTTAATGCAGTGTGTAACAATGGCTGGGTTAGTGGATTTGAAACACAAAGGGAATTTTCTAACGTGGAGTAACAAACAAGAAGCGAGAATGTGGAGGAAACTGGACAGAGTTATGGTTAATGCGGAATGGATAAATGATTATGGTGATACAGAGGCAACGTTTAATAACCCGGGAGCAACTTCTGACCATTCATCAATGGTGGTAAAGTCTACCACAAGTAAAGGGCAGTGCAAGAAATCATTCCGTTTTTTTTAACTACTGGATTGATGAGGAGGGGTTCAATGAGATTGTCAGAGGGGCATGGGCCATACCAGTGGTGGGAAACCCAATGTACACATTCATGAGGAAGCTCAGGCAGGTAAAGAATGACTTGATCAGTTGGAATAAAGACAAAGGCAGAACTATAACTAGGAAGCAAGATGTTGAGAAAGAACTCGAGGAGATCCAAACATTACTACAGATAAGGCCACTGGACCAACAGCTTATCACAAGAGAAAGAATGACAACGAAAATTTATGTGAAGGCAGCAGCAGAAGAAGAGTCAGAGTGTAAACAGAAATCAAGGGAGCAAGTAGTGACACTGGGAGATAGTAACACAAAATATTTTTTTAATTCAGTAAAGATGAGAAGAATGACAAACATAATTACATGCCTGAAAGACCAACAAGGGAGGATGCTAGAAGAGATTTCAGAGATCGGGGAAGAGTGTGTCAAGTATTATCAAGAGTTATACATCCCAGAGCATATGGAGGAAATAGATTTTACAATGATGAATGACATACAGGTGGAACAGCTGGATCAAAACACCCAAGATGAATTGATCAAAGAGATTACACAAGATGAAATCATAGAGTGTTTATCCAGAATAGACAGCGACAAAGCTCCAGGGAATGATGGGTTCTCATCTTTGTTCTTCAAGGCAACTTGGAGAATTATAGGAGATGATTTTGTCAATGCAGTAAAGAATTTTTTTAGATCAGGTATGCTTCTGCAAGAGGTGAACTCTACATGCATAACTCTTATCCCAAAGGTACATAAGCCAAACTCTCTTGGTGATTACAGACCCATTGCATGCTGTAACGTTATATACAAGTGCATTACGAAGATTATGACATGTAGAATGAAAATGTTTATGCCCAAGGTGATATCCCTCAATCAATCCGCTTTTATCTCGGGTAGAAGCATTCATGATAATATCTTGCTGTCACATGAGTTGTTGCACAATTACCACAGGGACAATGGCCCCCCGAGATGTGCAGCAAAAATAGACCTGAGAAAGGCGTATGATTGTATCAGATGGGAGGCAGTTAGATTTGCCTTAACACACATTGGAGTGCCCTTAGTCTTCGTGAATTGGATACATAAATGTATAGAAACACCAAGATATAGCATCATGATCAATGGAACACCTTTTGGGTATTTTAAAGGGAAGAGATGGATTCGACAAGGAGACCCAATGTCACCATACCTGTTTGTTTTGGTCATGGATTTCTTTACCCAGATGCTGAGACAAAGAGTGGAGGAAGGAGACTATAGACTTCATTATAAATGCAGAAATCCTCCTATCACGCACTTATCTTTTGCTGATGATCTCATTGCATTTATGAATGGAGACCTAGACACAGTAAGAACTTTGAAGGATACACTCATGAAATTCAAGAGCTACTCAGGATTGCAAGTGAATCTAGAGAAGAGTAATATGTTCTATGCGGGAATGGATGCTGCTATATGTACGCAAATGGAGAGCATAATTCAATTTCAGAAGGGCACTCTACCGGTAAGATATCTGGGGCTGCCACTGATAACCACAAGATTGAAAGCTCTTGATCAGATGCCTCGATAGACAAAGTTCGAAACAAGATACAAGCATGGAAGGGAAGAGCATTGTCCTATGCAGGAAGGCTACAGCTATTAAAGGCAGTTCTGAACAATATGAGCATATACTGGATTTCATCATTTGTACTTCCACAGCAGACAATTGATGAGATTAATCAAATGTGCCAGAATTTTTTATGGTCAGGACCGGAATGCACGACTTCACATGCCCTTATCAGTTGGGAAGATTTGTGTTTCCTTTATGACGAAGGTGGGCTCGAGATTCGAACTTAAGAACTGCTAATATTGCAGCCAATCTTAAGCACATATGGAATCTGGTGAGTGGTCAGAGCACTCTATGGACACAATGGATTAAAAAAAATCTCATCAAGGATAGAAATTTCTGGCAGTTGAAGGTACCCAATGATTGCTCATGGGTTTGGCGAAACATTTTGCGAAATAGGAAGGATGCCAAATTCATTGCACATCATCAGATTGGGGATGGAAGGGACACTAAGTTCTGGTTAGACCCTTGGCATCCCATGGGTATACTGAGATAGTACTTTCCTATTTTGCTGACTTATGATTCAACGTGTAACTTGAACGTATCGCTGGCGAATATGATTGAAGATGGGAGGTGGAATGCACCTTGGCGTGTGAGAGTTCATCCGCCCGACATCATAACATACATGGAAGAAGAAGTCGAGTGGGTAGGGGTGATGACCGAAGTTGTGTGGATGGACTTCGCGAAAGGGAGACTTTAACCTCAAAGATACATTTCAATGTGTCGAGAGACAAAAGTTCCAATATCGTGGTATAGCATTGTTTGGTTTCAAAACGAAATACCGAGACACGCGTTTATTGCGTGGTTAACACTCAAAAGAAGGTCCAAGATGTTGGTGAAGTTGAAGGAGTGGAAGAAAGTGCAAGATGATACGTGTGTTCAGGGGCCGGAAAGAAAGAGAGACGGAAGAGCATCCGTTTTATGAATGCTTGTTCTCATAGTTCATATGGCGTGCACTTCTTGTGCATCTTTGGATATAATGTACCAAGTGGAACAACTTGGCGGGAAGAAATCTCATGGATTATTCAAACAAAGAAAAGGCAAAGGATACAAACAGGGATGCATTGAAACTCATTTTTAATGGGTTCATTTACAATATTTGGCGGAGAGAAATAGAAGAATCTTCGAACACACAAGTAAAACAAAGACAACAAAGCGGTAAGGCGATCGTAAGAGATGTCGGATGCAAGCTACAATCAATTAAAGTGAAAGTGGAGGAAGGGCCGGAGAGAAATAGATTCATGCAAATGTGGAATATTACGGTGGATGTAAAGCACAAACAGGTTGAAGCAATCGCAAGTGGGTGAGTCGGAGAGCGAAGTCCACATTTTAAACACCGACGGTACTCTTCAAGGCAACCATGGAGGTTGGGCGTGATCATCGAGACCGAACTTGGGACCGTCATCGCGGCAGCTAATGGGAAAGCGAGCAAAAGTCAATAGACTTAATAGAACTAGAGGGCCTGCCCATGGGCTCGAAAGTTAGTAGTTCAAAAAGGCTTAAGGAGAATTAGCGCACAAACGGACTCAAAACATTGTGGTCGCGATACTTAAGGAGGAGAGAACAAAGAACCATGGCGGGCAAAGCATCCGATGGACTAAATCCGGGAGTTGATAGGGAGATTAGATGTTTTTTCAGTTTGCCATGTATATAGAGAGACAAATAGACTAGCCGATGCATTAGCAGCTACTATTCCCACGCTTAGTTACATAGAGATAGTACCCGTTCTTTTTAGAGGATGTAAAAAAGATTATTTATGAAGATGCCACGGGCAAACAGTATGTAAGAATGTAACCAAGACATATGATTATTTCTAACAAAATAGGGGTAAGGGACCTCTCAAAAACCCTGCTTGCCTTTCAAAAAAAAAAAAAAAAAAAATATATATATATATATATATCGAAATCGGTGATGGCCAGAAGCTATAAGTTAATCTCTCCATTTGTTGATTTACGGATACATTTAGTGGCTTTTGCAGTTGCATTTTCAATTATCTATTGTTCGTTGATGGCTGGTTTTTATGTTTGCGTAAATCCTGCTGTTTATTGGGTATTGCTTGTGTCTACTATCCGTGGTTAACTTTCAAAAGGTTTATAGGGCTTTAGCTTAGTTGTCTGTTTATTTGTTTTGCACATTCTTGGTAATTTTGAGTATAGGTCTGAGTTCTCACTGAATTTTACATTTTCAGCAAGCTAGGTAGTGGAAATGGAACCCCAGGCCAATTCAGGTTTGTCATTTTACTCTTCCTAATGATAAACTACCCCTTACCTTTCAACTATTGAGTCAAAGGGATACCTTAATGGGCTAATACATCCTCTGTTTCTATTGGGGATGTCATTCGGGTAAACTAGCCATTCTATGTTTCTTTTTGTACTGGTTTCAGATATATTTTCTTCAATTGAAGAATATTTATCAAATGTTTGCACCCTTAGCATATCATTTAGTGATATTCTCAGTAGAATCAGTGAGGTATTGGGTGTTAAAATCTTCTGCTTCATAATACCTTTTTGTAATCAAGTACAGATAAATTTATACAAGTATGTACTAAGCATGATCTACAATATCTTTTTTGACGGGGTTATTGTATACTAGCTACAAATGTGATGGCCTTCAAGTAGTAGATGCTTATCTTATGATCCATATGACATCTATGTTTCTGTGCGAGGTAGTGAGGTACTTGTGTTTTGGTCTTTGCTTGCTTGTTTCAAGATGGAGGTTTGACACAATTATAAGTAAATATTATTAATATCTACATATGAAATTTTTCGGTCAAGAGCTTATATTATTGTTTGATGAAGCAGGCAGATTACAAATGCTTCTTGTTATCATCGTTTCTGCCTCTTACCCATTATTCTATCTTGTTCAATTCAAACCATATTGGTAGAGTAACGCTGGGCATAAATATAGTCAAGCCATGATGCAAGTCGCAGTGTTACAGATGTTGGCAGAGAACGTAGAGACACTAACAAAATCAATGGATGCTGAAGCTAAGAAGATGCAAAAGGTAGTAGCTACAAGGGAGATGCTGAGAGCTTCCATATGCGTGGAGAAGGAACAATTCATAATTGCTCCCAGCTAGGTATGTGTAACAGCACCCTTACGTGGTGTTTCTACATGTTAAAGCTAAATAATCTTACAGTTTGCTTTACTGTTTTTTGTTCATTTTGGCATCAAAAATCTGAACTGTTGTTATCTTTTCTAGCTAGCTTCTATGTGATCTAACGATAAAACTTGAGATCTTACGCCCATGCCTAGAGATCAATCTCAGGGATCACAACTTTACTATATGAATCAGACCATTAAATAACTGCCATTTTTCTCCTTTCTCTACTATATCTATCTATCCATTTCATAATTATTTCGCAATCTTTTCTTTTTATGTAGTGCTCTCTCTACTATATCTATCTATTCATTAAATAACTTAAGTTTGATGCAAAAGCTCAATGTTTCGTCTTGTCATGCTACCTAATTTAACTTCCAGGTCCTAGTAGCTATAGATCCCTGTATGCCATTTACTTTTAAAGATAGCTCCTTGCAGACCTGAGTTTGACAGCTGGTTTGCTTTTTGCAGAACGGACTGGAAATATAATATTTAGAGCACAACAGTCCTTTGCAGAACGGCTATGTTATCTGGTATGGAGTCCAACAGTCATACTATACTTTTGTTAATCTATCTGATCGGTTGCTAAATTTCGATGTTTTTGGGACTCATTGTAGAAGCCTACAACCATATATAAGTATTTGATAAATTTGAATCATGTAAGAATCTTTTTAAATCCTTGATTGGTTATTGATAAATTAAGTTGCAACAGGATGGGGACTTTGACCAATTGGTTGTAGTGATTTTTCTACATGCTAGGTCTATAAGTTTGATTTGGTAAACATATTTTCACATGCATTGATTACTTCGAGTGCATTTTAGCTTTGTTACTTGTTCAGATAAGTTTACTTCTTTTTTAAATTCGTTGTACCAGATTGGTTGATTTGTTGCCGGTAGATTGTTCATGAAGAAAACATAGATGGATGCTGTTCAAATTGGTAGGCTATGGACATTTGTGAACTTTGCTAAAATCTCATTTTGAAGAATTTTTCTAATTTAGTTGATTGCTGTGAAAGTTATGTGATACAATATATTAATTGTGTGGATACTTTTGACAATTTTGTAATAGATGATCTATTGATCAAAATTAATTAAATATATTTTGTTATGGCTCATGGTGTTGTTATTGTTTTCTACATAAATTGCATTAGGAAGAATTCTGCACATTCAAAAGAATCAAAATATAATGTAAAATACAGGTGTTTTGACCATTGGCAATTAAAACACTCCTTTTGCAACGCTTTGTATATAGCAATAGGGTTGAGCAATGCCGAAGGTGTTGATAAAAGTAATCTTTTTGCGACGCTCTATGGTGTTGTTAAAAAATGTTTTTTGCGACGCTAGTCATTGCAAATAGTTTGAAATATTTTCAAAACCAATTTAATTTTGGAAAATGAAGTAGCAACGCACATAAACTATTAGTAATGAAGTGAGGCGTTGCAAAAGACTACAAGTTTTTGCAACGCCGTTGTATGCGTTGCAATTAATCATTTGCGACCCACTTTTTAGCAACGCCTTTGCGACGCCTAATTTGGTGCTGCAATTGATTAATTGTGGCGATTTTTCATACAATTAGCGACAAGGTATGGCGCTGCAAATGAGCCTTTATGTTGTAGTGTCCCCTAGAAATCCTCTTACCGCAAAAACATTGCTTTCGCCTCACCTTTTGACCTGAACATAAAAAGTGTTGAGTTCAACACTATAAGAGAAACTAAATAAATAAATAACAATGACACTCAATAACAAAGAAAATGGCAACAGAAGAAGTTGAGCAAAAACCAAAGGGAGGCGGGGTATCTATGTGTGTGTGGGTGGGGTGGTGTAATAGTAATAATTCGTGAACGTTTCATGTCTTATTACAACTTGCATAGTTGCATACGTCACCAGTACACGAAAAATGGAGGAGAAAAGATATACATATTCAGATTTCCCACCAACACATCTATACTAAGACAAAATTGTCTGTGCAACATCTAGTATTTATATGGTTATAGTGGGAGGTCACGAGTATCATTTAATTTACTTACAAGAAACAATAGAAATTTCAAAGATTTCAGACAGGCATACACATCAGTTGACATCAATTTTATAACCATAAGTTGCCAAAACAATAGGCACAAAAGTGAATAGCTAAATATTCCTTACCAGAAATGAACAGCAAAGGAGATGGTGTCCATGGTATAAGCATGCCCCCGTATAAAAAAATCCTCCAAAGAATATCCTCTTCAGTCCAAATCTAAGTGCATTCAAGTAGGCGATCTATCACATGAAGTCACTCATAATTTCAATATTCTATTAGAACAGACCGTAGCATATGAAAAGGAATTCATAGCAAGATGATATAAGTATAATACATGGGATTGTTATTCGTATTAAATTAAGTCTTTTCCCAACTCTTCCCAATTGAAAAAAATCAAATAAATTGAAAAGGAGTGGTAATCTATGTTCTTCCAGAACCTCTATCTTCACTTGAACTATGTTCTAAATACGATTTTGACATTTGAAAACCTTGTCAACTGCATTCGATTATTCGGAATTGCTATTTAAGTCTTAAGATCGCAGCAAGCTATTTCACACCACCTATGCTTACTATTTCATTAGTATCCTATTATTTCAAACTGAGAAATGACATCAACACCTAGAATTAGCCAGCAGGTAATACTAGGACCAGGACTTGATACACCAAGACTCCCATACACCAAATACCCTACTAATATGAAAGAGGAAAGAGTTACAGATATGAAAATCCTTTAATTTGGACTTAGAAAACTTGGCAGTTTCAGTTTGAACTTAGTTTCATAGACACTATTCTATAGGGGAAGTCTTGTTAAGTGGCCAGTCTTAATATACACACTTTTGGAGAAACAATATGATATAAACACACATATTGAATGTGAAAAAAGGAGAGAGACACATATAGAAAAAAAAAATAGAACAAAAAAATCTGAAGGACCCATATTGCACACGTTGGGATGTTGACGTTCCATTTGTAGGATTGATGCATTTTGAGTTATAAGGCTCAATAACCTCCTCCCCTTCAGTTTTTTGGGATATTACTAACTTAGATATATTTTTTATTTTTCTTATTTATCAACAAGTAATCTGGTAGTGTTGTCCAGACCACATCCCCTGTGGAAGTTTTATCAATACCCAAAAAAGAAGAATCATTCTTTGTAACTCACCTGTCCAATATTGTACAAAATCATTACAAGCAAGAGGGACAGAGATATCTTCGAAGACTGTAATCTTCAAGCTCCTTATTTTCAAAGATTGTTTTTCCAAAACTTGAAGCAATTGTCGATCTTTGAGAGACCAATCTGCTACCATCCTAATATTTAGAAGCAAAATTGCAGAGAATAAAACAACAATACCTGAAATTCCCATGCCACCTTGGAAAAGAAAAAGGGTCAATGGTAACCTCTGACTTTGATCTGGAACCCAACCAATAGTTTACTTATTACAAGATAAATAAGCATAGATGAAATGAGCTCAGAATTACCAGGCAGATAAATGTCTGTCCTATTTAAATATCTTAGCATCCCAAACAGTCTTTCAACAAGTTTTCCTGGAATAGGAGCATAAACTGAAAGTGTGGAACCTAAGAAAAGAAAAACATGAAAATCACACAAGTCAGCTAGACAAACTCCAATGTGCTTGCAAATTCTATGCAGTCCGGCCTCAACTGCAACATCATCAGATAGAATGGTAGAACTGCCCACAAACACATAACTTTCTCCTGCATAACAAAATTAAAAACACTAAAAATAAGACCAGTCGTCACCAACTTCACTCAGTTCCTAATAACAAAGTATGAGAAGAAATAGAATAAGTGGGTGTTTGGTTCTCATTTTTTCTTAAAAAGTATTTTTTTGAAAAAATATTTATTCTAAAAACAGTTTTTCAATAAACATGTTTTGTATCGCCCGTATTTTTAAATACGTATTTTTCTATTTATAAATTAATTTAATTTATTTATTTTCAAAATTCGTCGGATTGGACTTGGGATACGTGGGCCTGGTTTTGGGCCCGAAAAGAGGCTGGTTTTGGACCCAAAGATATAAACACTTTTTCTAAAAATAGGGTTCCCGGATAATAGAATATATTAAAAAAATGGAAAGAGCTTTAAAATTTGGATTTACGGAGGTGGAACGGCTAAGAAATTCATAGGAGTCATATAATACGGTGAGTAAATTATTTTCTTTATTTCAATCAATTTATGGTTTTACCATTTACTGTTCATTATCCGTGGTATTGGAATTCGGGTCATCTGTTTGATTAAACTTTATTGAATTTCGGACTTTGAATTTAACTGCCGAAACTGTGTTAAATTGGGTAAACTGTTAAGCTTTGGAGAGCAAAGCTTCGAGGAGCGTCAATGGCGGCGTCGCGTGCCCGAGATAATGGCATCGTCCTGTCTTTTGGGTTGTTTGAACTCTTTATGTTTTGGATGTGTATCGAGTTGATGTCGTGCTGTCGAAGCTTCGACAGACGTTAATGGCGTCGACAGTGGTGAACCTGGAGGTTTTGAGTGGTTTTGAGTGGGTGTTGATTTCACTCCAAAAGTTTGGTGGTGAGGGGGATCGGAACCCAACCATTTGGGTACTGTTGGAAGCCTCGCAGAAGTCGGTGAGGGAGGCGCGAGCCCCACACCTCCTCTCCAGTAAAAACGTTATTACTGTGATACTGAGGGATTTTATTTTTGGTTTTTATTTTCGTGTTTGATCTGCTATGTTGTTTTGTGGGTTGTTGATGTATGTTTGAACGTTAGAATTTGGATGGGGGCTGTTGATAGCTTGGAGGAGCCATTAATGGCGGCGAAAATCAGATCTAATGTTGAGGAAGATGGGGGATCAAAGGATTAGAGTTTTTGATTTTATTAAAGTTGTAGGGTTTGTGGTTAGGAGTGAAACCGCTTGGTTCAAAATGGGAGTGGGTGGCCGGAAAATTTGGTGGCTGCTGGTGGTGGAGGATGTTGGAGAAGATGAACAGTAATTTCGGGTTTGGGCCTGGGTCGGTTTCCTTGGGCCAAAACTCAAATTTGATGTGGGCCGGTTCTATTTTTATGTTGGGCCAGTTCATTTCTATTTGGTTTGGGCCCAATTCTATTATTTTGTTTGGGCCCGGGTTGTTTTAGTTGTTTGGGCCAACCTCTTATTTGTTTTGTTGGGCCGGTTTCAGTTAAATTTTCGGGCCGAACTCAGTTGTATTTTGGGCCGAACCCATGTGTATCTTTGGACCAGTTTAATTAAGTTTAGTTTGGGCCCAGTTTAAGTAAGTTTTGGGACCAGTTCTAATATTAGTCTATGGGCCCGTTTCATTTTATTTTTTGGACCGAACCACTTAATTGTTTTGGGCCCGCTTAATATTTGCGAGAGGCCGGTCACCCATGGGACTTAAAATAGATCCAATTAGGGTCGAATTAGAATAAATAAATGGACTTCAGAGTTTGGGGTCTGAAAAATCATTACCCCTCCCGAGTTGCACTGACCTTTTTGAGTAGACCTAACCACTCATGACTTGTCTCATCAAACACTAGGTTTTTTGACTTTGACTTGGACATTTTGACTTTGTGATTCGACTTTGACTAGGATAGTTTGACTTTGACCATCGAACTTTGACGGTTGACTTTGACTTTGACCATGGACGGTTGACTTTGACCTTTGACCATGGACGGTTGACTTTCGCCTTTGACTTTGGCGATAAACCTTGACCATGAGGTGTTGACCTTTGACCGTTGACCGATTGACTTTGATTTTGTTGACTTTGACCGATTGATTGTGAATGTTGACTTTTCCAGGTTTTTACATATTTGATTATATGGATATATATAGTATCTGGCGTTGTTTGGATATTATATAACGTTGTTTGTCATTATCTAATTTAGATTTGGCGTGAGTAGTGTAGAAAGCATATACATATTGGGCTTTGATTGTGGATTTTGGAATTTGTCTTCGTTTTATGTGTATATTATATGGACACATATAGTAATAAAATCTTATGGAAGCTTGTATATATTTGGTTGTCATTATCTAATAAAGATTTGACATTGATATTGTTATTTTTGACCGCGGCGATATTGAGATGTTAGGAGATATTATATTCCTAATCGTTATAATGTATGTGATACGTTGAAGCATTGTGACATGATATAATATCTTTGTGATAGTTATATTAATGCAATATCTTGGAGAAATGTATATACACCCATTATTTTATATGTGAGATCTTAATATAGTATCGGTGAATATTTGCCCTTAAGTCTGAATAATATATTATGGCGTTAAAAGAGCGAAAGTGGTATGAGATATAATTGAGATGTTTAGATATTATGGCTTAGTCTGATAAGGTAATTGACACCTTGCGATATAGTAGAAATGTTTATGAGTCATTAATGTATGACACCGAAATAAATTACATAACGAAAATCCAGAACACTACCAAACTTCATGTGATTGGCCCTTACGGCGTTTGATTAATCTGAATGGCCTTGCGGGGCTTCCTACGGCGTTCGATTAAAATTTGAATGGCCTTCGAGGCGACTTAACCGAATAATTAAAATTTTATTATTCCGTTTCGCAAAATAGAACGATGATCGCTAATATTTTTATCTTAGAATAGTGGCGGTGCTTACATAGATTTGGCTTCCGTGTGAGGATTTACGGTGTCGCGGCATCATCCGGGTCGAATGGTTACGGAGTGGCTCATTATGTAAGGGGAGGCATGTGGATGTACATGTTACGTTGGGTTGCGATTGTGGTAGCCGAAACCCAGGTAAGACATAGATCTGACGTGATTTTTAGGGACACACAAAGAAAGCCCGAAATAATCTAATTATGGTAATATGTTAGTTAATGATGTATCTTTAGATAGATGATTGATATATCTTGGTTGGTTATAGTTTAGTTAGAACTAAAGCCTCGATGGAGGAACTACATGCCTTATTTATTATGAGTATAGTTTGTTGTGTGGTTAGGGGGAAGTTAAAGCGCTCGATTGGAGGAACTACCGCCTTAGTTATTGAATTTAAGGATGTTGTATTAGTCGTTGAAAGTTAAAGTATGGAACTAACTCATTATGGATTATGTATATATTTGTATAAGTATATGTTGTTTTAGGGCTACTCACACCAAAGATTTTATAATCTTGACCCGATTTGCATGTTTGCTTATCGGTGTGTTTCATTCCAATGAACATAGTTGATAAGTTTTGACAGTTTAGTGTTGAAGAAGGTTGGTGCGCTTGTGGTTTTGCATTATATTACATCTCCTGATCGTTTTGTTTTTCCCTTGAGGTGATATAGCTTTTCTAAAAATGTTTTTGTATTCTCATTTGTATATTTTAATTAAAGAGTTATTGAAAAGAGATTTGTAACCTAATCTTAATTGGGAATTTTGTATTGAAGAGGACTTATGTATAATTGAAATTTTTTATTGGTTTTAATTATCCATATTTTAAAAGCTGTTTATGGGTTTTGGAAGTGGAGAGTCGTCACACCTCGGAGATCGAAGAGTCGGGGACAAATAATGTTTTTCCGAATTCTGTCGAAATTCGGGGTGTGACATGTTTGGTTGTAATTTTTCTTAAAAGCTATTTTATCAAATAAGATTTCACACTATGTTTTTCGATATATTTTGGCATATCGTGGCATAAATCACTAAAGTCTAAAACATCCGGAGAGTTCATTTGCCTTGAGCACCCAAAGTGTTTCCGACAAATAGTTTTTTAACTTGAAAAACAAGTTTTACCTAATTATCATAAAACAAATTTTTGAAACCAAAAAATGTTTTTTAGATGAAAAACTATTTTTTTTTTAAATAGAGACCAAACACATTTATTTTTTCAAAAAATGTTCTTTCACTAATAAATACTTTTTGGCAATAAATAAATAGGATCCAAACACCCCCTAAGGCTTCAATAGTGAGTATAACAATCCCATTACAAGAATACTTGGGATAGCAAGATTTAAGAGCTGATGACAATTAGAACAAGGTACAAGACTATGACAAAGTAATTGTGCAACCCGAAACATATGAATGACAAGGCAAGATACACATGACTTACATTAAATTTCTTAACCATATTCTACATAGTCGTATACGCAAAATAGTTATTAAATGGCAAACCTGGAAAGCTCAAACTTGCTAACTAGCACTATAGAAGTATACATAACTAACTATGACGAAAGAATCCCAGTGAGCCAAGAAGCAAAACTCATCTATTTTCCTGAATTAGAAAGAACTACCTGTTCTACTTTATTTTCTCCATATGTATAGGCTAAACCTAAGAGCCTATTTCTTAGTAACTAGATCAACATCAATTCACTTAGAACTGAAAACCCCAAAGCAACCCTTTTTCTTAACATTATATCTTAAATCCAACAATAGCTAATGAAAACAGATAAAAAGTAACGAATTGCTACTGGGCATCTTGAGAAGAGATTCTGAGCCAACTTGATTGAGTTCTCTTATATGGCAAAGAAGAAAAACCCAATTGTAAACACAAAACCAAATAAATGAGATGAATTATTCAAAATTAAGTGAAAAAATAGTGAAGAATAAAGCTACCTTAGAGAGTGCATTCACAACAACATATCTTGTTCTACCTCCGAATGAATGCACCACCCCACCAAAAGAAATAAAAATAAATCGATCTCATGAGAGGAGGCTTTGTGACTAACTTTCACATCATACTCCAAAAAAAAAAAAACACAACAACAACAACAACAACAACAACGGATCCTAACAAAACCAAAGCAAATTATGTACTAATCCTCATGGTTTTCTTTTCTTTATTCTGAAACCATTCTTGTTCTCTTTGTTGCTTTTGTCCTTGTTTTGGTTTTTCTCCATGTCTTTCATTTCTTTAATTTTTTCTTCGAGACAGTATATCTTATCTTTGTTGTGTTTATCATCAACCAAACAATCTAGCATAATATTTCTGAGGACGTCGAGTTGATTTTGTTTCTCTTCAACTTCTTTTCTTTTCTTCATAAGTTCTTTGAAATTGAAGTCTTCAATTTCTATATCACGTTCATCCTTTATACGTGAAAAGCTGCTGAATCCTCTGCTTTTGCAACAGAATATGTAGTGCTTCCATCAATTTCTTTAACTATGACGTCTTCATTATTAAAAAATAAGTCTTTTGGTACCTTTAATGTTACAGTGCTTTTGAATCGTCCGTTCTCTAATTTTGTGTTGTAGACCGGATCTTGTTGAACATTAAGTCCTGCTTCTAAAATTTCCTTTAGCAATTTTTTTTTACATAAGTTGTAATTTTCATACACCATTATCTGCGAACAATATACAAAAAAAAAGTTAATATGTAATATGTAATAAAATATACCTGACATGCTACTCTGAAAGTTGGATAAACTTTTCCATTAACAGTTTTAATATCTTCATAAGTCAAAGGACCTTTGACGATATTCAGCAACAGCCGCAGATAAAATCTCTCTCCTGAAGTGGGATGTGCATAGTAGACACGTCCAATTTTCTTCCCATTTTTTCTTGGCTTCCACTTCCTTTTCTTTTTATCCCATACGAATTTAGTAGGAAAATCTACATACCCCTAGCTAATTCTGGATACTCAACATTTGCTTTAAACCACTCTGTGAACTTGGTTTTTGATGAAGATTTCCTTTTTACTACATCTCTTGCATCATCTCTCTCACTATAATAAACCAAATGCTCACCTTCAAGATGGAATGGTAACCTTTCAACGCCTGGTCTTCTGTACTGAATATCAAATTTCAATATTCTCCAAACCGCTTCAGAAGCAGATAAGAATCGACAGTCTAAGAAATTTGCAACTTCATCAATGTCCTTTACTATTTGATGATTACTATTTTTATCTGTAACTATGTTTTCAACAATAATTGAAGTAGCTCTGTCCCTTCTATTGTTAATGTATTTGAAAAGGTATTTGATTGATCTTCCTTTGTTGCAGTGTTCCACATTAATATGAGCTTGGTACTTAACTATCAAATCAACATTGTGTGAAACAACCCATCTGTTATCAACTTCTATATTCTTCTTCATTCCTTTTTCGATTGTTATTTCGCCTCCTGTAAACTGTGAAGTCATTGTCATCAATAGTTGTTTCTTCACTAAACGGTCTTGGATAAAACTTAGATTTTTGTCAGCAAGCTGAGTCTTGTGATCTACTAATATCTTAGTGCGGGTGATAAGTTGATAACTTTACTTTGATTTATGATGTGGTGTAATGTGGTATGACTCTGTGTGGTGGAGGGGAGAGGAAGGAGGAATTTGGTTTCCACATCTTTGTTGTTCCATTTTTCGTTCACAATTACCTTTCTTCGGTGACAGACTGACAGGTGACACATGGGCCAACACTGATACGAGGGCCTATCGCCAACGGCCATGCTGCTTGTTTGTGTAATACAATTCGCAATGGTGTTGACAGAAAACCATGTAGATATAGATCGAAATTGGGCCCGAAGAAAGCCCAATACAGGACTTTGGACTTTCTCAATGTTCTTCTTACACTTATCACAACTTATTACAAGTTAGACATATAATAATATAATAATCTGAATAATACAGACACTTGTTCTGCTTTCACTTATCTCTCTCTGTCTCTATTTGGTTTGATGAACTAGCATTTACAGTAGTAACACCATGGTGATAGATCTCAGTACCTTAGAATCTCGGTATGTTCTATTTCGTTCCAATTTTCTTCTATATACATCTGTGTCGGTCTATTTTTTATTACTAACTCCAAATATTTGTCAACTAGATATCTTGATTTTTGCAAAAGGCAAGCAGTGCTACCAAATCCTGCAATTCTATTAGCTTTTCGAAAGGTTGTCATTTCATTAACTGCACTTATTTTATTGAATGCTCAAGTGGAAGAGTTATTGGTTGAACATGTCATTTAATGGTTATCAGGGCAAGTCTCAAAAACTTGGTAATGAGAAATGTAGCGTACATATCTCCTTGGACCAGTTAAGGAATGCGGATTATCTTCCGCTTATGCATTTGTTCTCTATGATTGATTCATCAGAGATAGATGCAATTGATATACTCCATGGATCACCTTGTGTCTTGAATGGAGAACATGTTCTTTCTTTGATGCGTGCTGCCAATCGGAAACTTCGGATTGTTGATCTCCAAGATTTGTCTTTCGGGAAAGACTTTCTGCGGTATGTAATTCTCCATCTATGTGTTTTTTTACCTCTCCAAGTGCTGCTGTGGTGTGATTTTGCAATGTTTCCTTTTGTTTTGGACTATGCTATGTACTTATGTTATAAAATTTCCGAAAGGTAATGTGTCTCGGGTGGATTACATTAGAAAGAATGCATAATGTTCTAACTCTACTAAAATATGAACATTTTTTATTTACGCCAACAGACATAATTTGGTTCTTGATAAGGTAATCATTGCTAGATTGGTTTTATATTCTTGCAAGATGGGGATTCTGAAATGTGTCACTGTATGAAAAGAACAAGCATTTCTGGTATAGTACGCTTGGGAAGCTTTTTAAATAGTTGATACATCTACATGAATGCACACTCTTGTTTTCGCACTTAGTTATGTGTAGGAAAGCTGTTTCTTGCATTTGTCTTCCACAGTGAGGTAGACCTGATTTTCTTTGCTGATCTCGATATTTATTTTTAACTCTTAGGGATCTCTTCCGCAATGGATTAGCGTGCCAAGTTTTAAACTTAAGGTCTTCTCAAATCCGGAAATTAAACTTGATTGGGAATTTCATCCAGTTACACACCCTATATCTGGATTTTTGTATTTCACTCACTGGTTTTAAGGAGGAATGCTTTTTATGCATGCCAAATCTGATGCGTATCTCCATGTGTGAAACAAGAGTTTCTAATCTCTGGACAACCAGTGCTGCACTATCAAAGCTACATTCTCTGGTGGAACTCCGGTTCCAGAATTGTTTGTGTTGCAATGATACTGGACCATGTTCTAAATCATCCATTGATAAACCAAATCCTCTTGCGTCTAACTCTAGTTATTTGGATCATCTAGGAAATTGTTCTCCTGGTAGACCATCCCTTGCTAATGACGGTCGAGAAACTCAAAATTCACAATATCATCTTAGAGAGGGAAGATTTAGGCATTTATTTTTGGATGCCTTGATTATGGGCCAGAATCCCCTTGAAAACCCAACCGAGGAATCATCCGATGATAGTGAAGTGGAATTTTCAAGTCCACAGCAGAGACCAGGATTAGACGATCTATTGTCCAATATGTTTCCTGAGTTGAGTACACATACTGTTGCGGAGAATGAGGTATAGTACATTCGATTATTTCAGCAGAACTATATACAGCATTGCATTTGGCTGATGGATCTTTTTTTTTGGTTGGCAGGAAAACTCCAGCATGTTCTTTCCTGTAGGTGATGCAGATGCTGCTTCAAAGAAGTATGTGCCACATCATCCTTCTCCAATTTGTTTTGAGAAACACTACAGAGAATACATGGTAGCATCTTTGCCTCGTTTGGAAGTTTTGGACAACTTGTCCATAACCGATACAGATAGAGAGCTGGCCAAAGTTATCTGTGCTCAGTACTATGAATGCTTACCTTACAACCGGCAGAGCAAGGAGAATCTTGTTAGTATATTGCAGAAGCGTGAGAAAGGATCATTTATAGGCCAGTCGAGACAATGTTCCAATGTAAAGTCACAATTTCCTCTTCGTAAAAGTCAATATTTCTTCTCCAGGTCAATTTCTGCTGCTAAAGTGGGTTCTTCAGCATGGCCATCCATTCATCCGGTGCCAAAGCTAAGCAGCGTAACAGGGGAAGAAATTAAAAGATTTCGTCCAAGGCAATTCGAGTACCATCCATCTGATCCTAGTCTCATGGTTTTTGGTACTTTGGATGGTGAAATAGTTGCCATGAACCATGAGAATGGAAGTGTTGTTGGTTATAGGTCTTCAGAAACACTGAACAGTGTGCTAGCGCTCTGTTGGCTTAAAAGACATCCATCAAAGGTTTGTGAACAACTTGTGATCTATATAATGATCTACATAACAGTTATAAGAAATTTTGTTGTTTAGCACTCATTATAATTCGGACACCCTCTTTGTTTAAGCAGAAATCCCTTAGTTTAAAGGAGATATCTATGTTTTTGAGGCTAATGACCAACTCAAGGAGGAATTTTATCATGCTAAATGCAAATGCGTGAGACACAATCCACTGTAGTACACTTTCGGAAATCTCGCAACTGGTAGCCAACCTTACTATATTACTTCTGAGTATCTGACCTCCTTCGTTCTATTGAATGAGGTGTATCATCTTACTATGATATAACCTGTTGAATTTGCATAGGAGATCTTAATGTAGCACATCAGATCATGACCTATGACGTGCATCCGTGCTTTCTAGTTCCGCCTGTTTATAGTTTAAACCGTTGTTGAATGTTTGGTAGACATGTTGATGTTTAGAATTTTTCTTCCTTGCTGTTCAAATTCTGGAGTTTTCTTATCCAGAAACAGAAAAGGTTTGTAGATTTTTTTAACTTTATGAATCCTTGCTGACATTATTTTGATTTAATTGAAATAACAGCTCATTGCTGGCTCCGATAATGGCTCCTTGCAACTATATGATGTTAGTCGAATGCTCCCCACAGTTACAGAAAGACACTGCTGTGCGAATATTGCCAATTTTGATGATTTTGAGCAATTGACATCTGTTCATGTTAATTCAACTGACGAACAATTTATTGCTAGTGGGTACTCCAAAGATGTGGCTCTGTATGACATAAACACTGGAAAGCGCTTACAAATCTTCAATGATATGCATCGTGGTCATATAAATGTTGTTAAGTTTGCCCATAACTCACCCTCACTATTCGTTACATCATCGTTTGACCGAGATGTCAAGATGTGGGACTTGAGGCAAACACCATTAAGGCCCTGTTACACGTATTCAAGCTCGCGAGGAAATGTGATGGTCTGCTTTTCTCCCGATGACCACTATCTGCTCACATCCGCTGTGGACAATGAGGTAATAGTATCTTCCGATATCAAATATATAATTCTACAACAGGATGATTCACTATTTTGATTGGTCTGACCTGCAAAGTCTGTTCATTCGGAGACTGATGGCACATATACAAGTGTACTTTCTTTAGACTGTTGATACTTTATTGACTGTTCAGAAGGATATCATGATTGTCTGTTAGATTGTATACCATCTACAAGATATAGTAAGAATGCGGCCTTGGATGGAAGGTTGAACTGCATGTTAGTCACCGGTTGTTTTCCATTGCAGTTACGCTATGCTTTAGTTGGCATGTGCTTGTGGCTAACAGGTAATGTTGCAGGTTAAACAACTACTAGCAGTAGATGGAAGGGTTCATATGGATTTTGAGATAGCATCAAGTGGGAGCTCTCATAATTACACTCGTTCATATTACATGAATGGAAGGGACTATGTTATCAGTGGGAGTAGTGATGAACAAGTTGTTCGCATATGCTGTGCTCGAACTGGAAGACGACTTCGTGATGTTATTTTGGAGGTATTATTCCATTTCCACAATGTGGTTTTATTCAATCTTTACTGAACTATGAACTATGACTGGCCATCATATTAGCAAATGAACTTATTCCTGAGTTTAATGCACGAATGTGTTCCCCAATGCAATTTTCGATTCTTTGTATATACTGTCCAGTGTAGCATGATTATAAAGTTCTACAAGTATAGGAAGGTGCAAAAGGCTATTACAGAAAATTAGAGGTAGGGTTTCCCAGTGGTCCTCTATGTTTACACATTGTGCTCCTACTATGGGTTTTATTGTTTCTTAAAATGTGCAAGAGGTTTTCTCCTTAACGTCGAAGTGCTAGTTTCCTAGTGAAGCAAACTGAGTGACCATCTTTAAAAGGGGATCCTGTTTTGATATCATATTGTGTGACCATCTTCTTTATGGTGAGTATTTAACCATATATTATTGTTCATAGTTTTTGGATGTGGTCATTGGAGATTTTTTCAGGAAAGTCAATGTAGCACATATATGGTTTCTGTTGCTTAGTTTCCTCTCTATGTTTCCCCTTCTTGCTTGACTTTCGCTATGGTTCGGATAGATAGTCATGTTTAAATTTAACCGGTGTTTTTTATCTGATTCTATTATGTCTATTATGTTTACGGCATCAGGTCGTCTTAGTTCCATATAAAGATTTTTGGTCAACTGTACCAATATTTCTATAGATATATCATTGTATTACGATTTACGGCACAAATAAAAACAAAGTGATTTTAGATATATCATTATATCATGGCATAAATAAAAACTAAGTGATTTAACCATTTTTTTAAGGGGCAGTCTAACTATCCAGAGTATCAACGATATAGCACCCTTATAAATTGGTTTTACAGGAACCTTGGCACTTGCGGAAATTTTTTGTTCCATGTTAAATTGTAATTGTAATAGTATATTCTAAAATGAAAAAGAAGAAGAAGAAAACCTTTTTCATTAGTTTCCCATATAATTACTCTCTGTCTGTTTGCAGTCTAGGAGTTCTGGTACATCTATGTTTGTGCAGTCTCTAAGGGGCGATCCTTTCAGGGTGAGTTCTTGGCACTACGAATGCATACCCTTTTCTCACTCCTAAAATTCACATGGGCATACTGATATGTGAAGTTTTCTTCACTCTTAGTTTGATTTCATATATTTGTTACCGTAGTATTACATGTTTGCGGGAGATGATGATGTATCAATAATGTATATTTTTCCTTTATAATGGCAGGACTTCCATCTGAGTGTCCTAACTGCATATATGCGACCCAGCTCAAAGTCTCAGATCATCAAGGTGTGTCTCTACTTCTTTGTTCTTTATCAATTACCATTGTTTCTCTGGGATGGCTTATTTTTTAAGACCCATCTGCAGGTCAATTTGATGAATTCGATTGAGCATGACGATGGATATGCTTATCGTCACCATTCTCATCCTTCCAGTGGCATGGGAGCTTGAGTATCTCCGTTGTTGTAAATACCTTTTCTTTTATTTTTAATGTTTCATCTGTAATTACCCTTAGAACGTAGATTATGTAAATAAGTATTTAGTCGTGATTAAGTTATAAACACACTTGTCATGTGCAGATTAGTATGATCTAATTTCCTCCCTGTACACACAAGGACTTTATTTATCGTATTTTTTTATTATTCAAAGGATGTAGAGAGAAGGATTTACATGGAACCCATTCTGGACGTCAGGGGTCTTCTTGCTTAGATGTGGTTATATCCATGGACTGAAATAACCGATATCATCCAACTGCCATTGACTTACCTATACTTTCGTTTTTCACTTGTATCTGATGCTTGATTGGCCTTCAGACTATAAGATACAACGTGTTTCACTTGTCGAGTTACCGGTTGTCTTTGATAGGTATTTGTTCCATTCATATTCTTTGATAGTTTGTTTGTTTTTTGTTTTTTTTTTCGCTCCGCTAACAACATTTCATATATTAGAACATCAAAGGTACAGTACTCCTATCCAGTAGGTATTGTGGTAGTAGACTTACGTCCTGGCCATGGTAAGCCCATTGTGCCAGTTTATGAGCCTCGCCATTATACCTCCTGTTAATCCAACTAAATTTACAGAAATTAAGAGGTCTACATAGATCCTCTATCAACACCTTTATAGGTTCTAATTTTCAATTGTGAGTTATGCTCCAAGGGAAAGACAACATTTTGAATTGCTAACAGACTATCTCCCTCAAACAAAAAGGAGTTCTCTCCAGTACTAGGAGGCAGCTTCATAGCCACTTCCAAGGCCACCATCTCAGCGTCCTCCGCATCTACTGTTAGAATAGTTGTATGAACCTTCTAAAGTAGAACGAAGGAACAAAGATAGCAATAAAGAAACAAGGACAAAGAATGGCGGGAATAACCAAGGCGCTGATTAGGTCAGTCAAGGAAAGATTTCGCTTCCAATGGTGCCCAACATCGTCTTCCTCCCTATTCAATGGTTAAGCACTTTGCACTAGAACTTATTACCCCTAGATATATAACTCTCAATAACAGGAAAAGAACAGGGTTTGAGTTTTACTTTCTCCTCGAGTTGAGTTTCCGATCAAGTCTATTTTCTCTATAGACTCACAAGTATTTATAGAGGTTAGGAGAAAGAGAGACCAACTCCTAATAGAACAACAAAACTTGTTTGCTTTCAAGAAAAAGGCAAAACAAGTTTAGGCTATTGGTCAAACACTACCCACAACAACAAGAAGCCCAAGCCCAGTTCAACCCCTACCCGATGTGGTGGATAACCAATGTGGGACTATCTACTATGCACTAAAGTGGCGAGAATACCATTTGTTCATCTCCTCCACTTTGCACAACACACTAGTATTTAGAAATACACAAGAGATTCCAACAATCCCCCACTATTTCAAAATACTAATAGTCCCCACTATTTTGGAATAGGATATTACAAAAAGAAACGGGTTAACGAAATGCCGAGAGAATCGAAAAACAATGCATAAGATCTTGGTGCTTTTAAGAGGCTTGAACCCGGGCATAGGATAACATGTCTTATAATACGCTAAAGTGGTGGATTAAAAAATCTTTGAACCAACATTCCCTTGTAGTAAAATAGAGGACATGCACCCACATTGTCTTTCATTATATGCCTTATTCATTCTGGCGCTTTTTGGCCCTCATACCTGTGAATGCTCTGTAGTACTTGCACGAATACTCATAAGAACCGACCAGTTCTACATTCACGTGGGTGGATATCCATCAAGTGTACATAGCGCTTAAAATACACTATCTCATAAAAATAATGGACTATGGATTCCATTAAGAGTAAAATAACTCATCCTTTTCTCATTGCTATTCAAGTTATACAAAGTATACAATAATGCTATCTAGTCATAGGGTGGGGGTCCAAAGAAAGACAATAGCATACCGAAACGAGGTGACTTGTTTTTCCCTTTGAACCTACTTCAAAATCTCCAATCACATATGGGGTTACCTTGTATAGTGTCTAAGGCAAAAGTCCCATCCCCTCGACGATAACCACTTGCCTCCAAAAAGTGGTGCATTAGACATGTGGCCAAACTAAGTCCAACCTAACATAATCTCTAGCATGTTGCTTGATTAAGTTATATCTCAACTTACATGTATTCTTTTCCCATTGCACATAAGATAACATGTCTTAGCTATTGCAATGAGAGGCAAATTGCAAAGCATATACATATCGAGTCAGTTGTTTAGAGCCAATGGGAAGATTTGTCAAGAGGTTGCTAACCCACTCAAAGCATCATCACATGCCTTTTCTAAAGGCGATTAGCTTGGATGATATCCAAGACACTCAATTTCCACCAAAGGTAAACACATAAACATTACTGGATCCAGGTTTATAACATATTACCCTTCTAACAATGATGGAAATCTACTAAATATCGACCATAATCAATGGCTCTTTACTTGAAGATTGGATAATCCTTAATATACATCAAAGTTCCTTATAAGGACCACCCAGGTTATCATCGGTATGCCATTAATGTAGGCAATGTCATGTCTCACATACATTATCCATCAAGTACAATTGGCTACCAATGATATTGACATATTTAGTATGAGAAAACACAAGGAGATTATTTTTCATAAGATGGATATTTGCCACAAAATGTGTTAACACATGCTTACTATCATAATACCCATACTTTTCAATGAAAAATATTTCTACTAAGTGCTATAACAATATAATGAGACCAACATGAGTTTTAATTCCTATATTCACCAACCATTCAATTACGAGTGCCCGAAATTCCCTATACCATCCGGATGTCAGAGTTTTAAGGTGCTTTTGTGACCTTCAACCATATTCAAACGTCAACATCTTGACAAAATATAGCGATTCTGAAAATGAGTTTAACAACATAATAAACTATCATTTTCAATGACGGTTTATGGCGTGTTTCAAATAGAATTTCTCTGTCTCATACACATTCTCAATGCTAGCACTCATGATATTAAATCATCTAAACAAAGAGAGATTAACACATATGTCTTGCTTTGCTCTAAAGAAAGTACACATTTTTTTTTTTATCAACAACGGTACTTTGACATCCATATGACACTAATATGTTGTTGAATTGCTCATGCCATTTATAGGCTTTGAATCAACTCATACAAAGATTTAACTAAATTGTATACCTTACTTTCATCACCTGGTACTACTTGGTATTGTAGTTCCGCACAACTACTCAACTAGAGTCTTTAGAATTTTGTAGAAGAAATTCTAGTTATATGAGCAAGGTTTCAAAATAGTATAAATTTTGTCTCTGATTGAAACCCCTTGGCTATTATTATTAACATTGTATTTTGCAATACAACTATCACGTTTTAGTTTTCTCTTGAAGATCCAATTCAACCTATAGATCCCCCAATAAATCAAGAGTCCAGGTTTAGAGGGAGTTGTATCCTTCAAAAAGACACTTCTCATCATGATAAACTTCCTTATAGGTTAATGAATCTTCCTTAAGAAACATATAAACATCATCACCGTTAATGGTGGAAATACTCATTGATAGTCTTCCAAATTTCTTGTAGAAATAATGGGATTATCTTATGTAGTTCATTATGAACATTCAACCACTCTATGCCAATTTCTCGAAAAAGCACAACCTCAAATAAAATTAGCATATGAGACATTCAATAATAGTGTGGTATCTACAAAATTGTTATCACTCATGACAACTGAAAACAAACATCACTATTATGAGTTTCACCAATGAATATCTACTAGATAATTCTAGGTCTCAAAAAAAATATATATATATTTCTTTTAGATTCATTCACAATAACCTTGGAAAGACACCCCTCACATTTTGAAACATTTTTGGATAGGCCCAAGACCTTTCCATACTTTGTAGTTCAGTGTCTTTCCAATTATCTTGTGAGATGAACTATGGTAAAACAGTGTCATGCATATGGGTCACTACCCCCACAGTTCAATGGTTACTTCCTAATCAAACTTACATGCAAAACACATTATACCGCTACAAACACTAAAAGAAACAACAACAAATAAAATGCACTCTTATGACAAGAATATACTTTACTCAAGTCTATGATTCTAGATCATATTAAACATAGTCATATTATGTTCATGCTATCTATATGAAAGGAAATCCACAAGTGATTCAAATGAATTTTAAAGAATAGAAGAATTAGATGAAAAAGGTTTTACCCGAGATAATATCATTATCATCCTTCTTTTCATCATTCAACATTCCAACTGTCATAGGGAGACAATCCACGCACTTGTACATCACCTTGGCTATTTATCCATAGTCATAGGAGGATAATGCCTAATAAGACAATCTACAAGCGTTACATCTCCTTGTCTAAAATAGTCACTGGAGGATATTGTCTAAGAAGACAAACCATTACCTTACATCTCCTTGACTAAATTAGGTTTAAGAGGATATTGATTGTTTCTCATATTGTTTCCTCTCAGTAGGACAACGATGCTCATTACTTAATAATATATGACATGGTTAAACTTCATGTCAATGTTAAATAATGCATTCATGCCAAACATGGTAAATATCATATCATAGGTTCGGGAAAAAGTAAACTTTAACTGCACCCCTCACAACAAAAAGTATACAATATTTAAGCAAATCTAGTCACCGAATATGCAAAACAACCGAGGACTCCACCTCCTTTTTTTATATGAGCTCAAGTAAGATAGAATACCCTATCAACAAGACCTCAAGTACTACCACAACATCTAATGGCTCAATCCATTAATGTCTTCAACTAGAAAAATTTACCAATAAACTATTATCAAGTTTAAAGTAAATCCACGATGATTAATATCCAAAACTAGTATGCTACACAACTTTAACATATGCTATATTGGATATAAGCTACAAGTTACTTCATTTAACATGTATTTTCACAACAGTACAATTATAACCATCGTCTAACAACACGTTCACTCAATAAAGATAAGCAATTATGCATTGAATACATTATAATTACTATCTAAGATTTGAGTGTGGTTGATATTAACTATCTTAAGGTCTCTCTTAGACCATCTACATACATCTACATATGTACAAAGAAAATTAATATCAAACTACTTCTAGTCAAACCAATTAATTCCTCGATATAAACACGATAATTTGTTAACTAGGTTATTAAAAGAAGTTTAAGCTTAGGGATTTCCCTCTAAGAAAAACTAGCATGCAACTCAAGGCAAGAATATCACCATATAATCAAACCAAAAGAATTGCAAAGAGTGAAAGAATACGATACCTAACCCATTGAAAAAATCGGATTACCATATTTTCCTCCTAGAAAAAACAGTTCAAAAGAACTGTAATTCTGAACCAGCTCATGAAGAATTGGGTATCAAGCCTTATACCACTGGAAAGCTCTTTGAATCAGCTTTTCAACCCAAAAAGCGGATTGCAAAATCGAGTTCTGAGCTGAAAGTTATAGCAGTTTCCGTAACGAGTGACGCAGCAGTCAAAAAGGCGAACTTTGACGTTTTTCTTGATAGAAATCTCATATTTGACTCCCACAAACGTAAGAGAAAGGTCTACAACCATATAGGGTTTGATAAACCACAAAAGATCAATAAATATTCAATCTTTAATTGGTTTTCCTACAAAAAACGAAATTATTAGAAAATTTCTAAAGTCATAACCCAATAACACAAACAATAACTCAAAGTAAAAGACTTATCTTTTGATTGTCGTATTAAAGCACTCTCCTTTGTTCTACTACAAAACTCTTTCCTTAAGATTGTTAGAATAGTTGTATGAACACAAAGAACTAAAGTAGAAACGAAGAAATGAAAGAGAGAATAAAGAAACAAGGGATGCTGATGAACCGGGAATAACCAAAGGCGGATTAGGTCAGTCCTTAAGGAAAGATTTTTCCAATGGTGCGAAAGGCAACGATGGCGTCTTCCTCACGAGGATTCAATGGTTAACAATGGCTGACTTTGCACTGAAACGTAAACCCTCTTATATAACTCTCTCTACGATTTGAAGAAGAGAAGAAGAAAAGAACCTGGTTTGAGTTTACGTTTCTCCGAGTTGAGTTTCGATCAAGTCTATTTTCTCTATGACTCACGGTCCCTATTTATAGAGGTTAGGAGAAAGAGAGACCAACTCCTAATAGAACACCCAAACTTGCCGCTCAAGAAAAAGGCAAAACAAGTTTAAAGCTATTGGTCAAACCACTACCCACAACAGTAAGCCCAAGCCCAGGCCCGAACCCTACCCGATGTGGTGGATAACCAATGTGGGACTATCTACTATGCACTAAAGTGGCGAGAATACCATTTGTTCATCTCCTCCACTTTGCACACACACACTAGTATTTAGAAATACACAAGAGATTCCAACATCTACTGCTCTGAACCTTCTAGTTGCTACTCCCGTAAGGATGCCTTTGTTATCCCAAGCCAAAGCTCCAGCTGCCCCATCTCCTGTCCCCCTATCAAAAGCAGCATCGAACCTTATTAAAGTAGTATCCAATTCAATAGCAGGAAATAACAGGAAATATTCTTTGATAGCTTCAACATAGGCTTTACACTGAATTGGAGAGTGCATTGAGGATGAAGATTAGAAGAGGTCTTATTAATCAAGCTACTTGCTTGTGCAATAAATCAGTTTCTTATTGTTTTCGGAAACTCGGGTATGTGACAGGACTCAGGAGTGGCCTAGATATTCTATATCGTTCTGCACAGAATATTAAATTTATGATATTCGAACACTTTACTGAACGCTAAAGGAGCGCTGGAAATGCAAAATGAGCTGTCTTTTTTAAAAAAACCTGACAGCTTGCACCCAAAGTTTATTGCCTTAGTTGGACTAAAGAGGCGCCCATGCAATTGGTCCTTCTTCTGTGTTCGCTATCTGTAATTGGTAAAGCGTTATTGTTCAAGTATATGTAGGACTAGAGTGTCACACTCATTCTGTCTGGTACGTTTATTCCAATTAATTTCTCCAAGGACAGTACTTGTTAGGTTTGATTTACAACTCACAGTCTCACTCTCACATGAATGACTTCGAATAATTATGACACTTTAACATGAGAATTACATCCACAATTCTACATACATTAGCCATGATGTTGGTCCATGGCGTCAAAATCGTGTTTTTTTGGGTAAAGTCAAAATCTTGTTTATGATTACCTTGTATAGTGTCGAGAATTATCCGGTACTGCATTACACTTATGAAAGTTTTGTATGGACTGCGGGCAAACTATTTATCAGTGTGGTCCTATAGATGTTACATTGTTACTGCTGCATAATTTGTCCGTTTGGAGTAACCAGAAAGATGATGCAACATCTGTTCTTTATGATGATTAGTTGCTCTATAATATGAGGCCAAATTACTATGCCGACTAATGCAACCCATTTTAAAATTTTATCCTGTCCTCTTTTGGTTCACCAAACCGAGTCCTGACGCGGTACAATCTGATTTCATGGTAATATTTATATTTTAGACTTGCTTTACTTGAATGGGATGTTCCTTTGTACTTGTGCGGAATGCCTGAATCCAAACCACCCAGGTTGTTGCTCAGGCCTGCGGTTACAACTTACAACTCAGTAACTCACAAGGTTTTATAGCATTTTTTGTTTTCTGGTGTAGTGGTATATCAGTATATGAGAGACTCCCGGGACTTCAATCCGTGAACTAGCTACTTTCATATTTTTTTTCATGACCTTCAGTGAACAGTATCTTTTGATGTCAGAGATTTGAGGACCTACCTCACCTAATGTCCTTGCTAGAAAAATAAATGGAAGATCCTGGAGTGGGTCAAGCGTCTCAAGAGCTTTAACTCCTTTAATTTAAGGTTGTCGGGTCAATACGATAAAGACGTCACGTAGGTTATGGTGTGTACTGTATAGTGTCTACTGTCAATCGCCCATGCATCTATTGTCACCTTTGCATCTGCTGTAACTTGTAATTACCATGTGGAAGGAGCGTTCTTAGGTGTTCTTTCTGACGGCGCAACTTTGTTCGATCTTGTATTAGAATTTAGAAGTTAAGCTAGTTAGAATAATGAATCTTACTTTGAAGGAAAGAGAAAAGTAGTGTAGACTTGACTGGAAGCTGCTTAGTGCCAATTAACGTACATACAAGATACAACGCATTCGAGTACAATTTTTTGCTGATAATTTTAGATAAAATTTTACTAAAAAGAATCATGGTTTTTTTTATGCAACTTCTTTAAACAAACTACTTTATCAAAATGTCTATTTTCAATTGAATAGCAGGAACAATTAAGCAGAAATGAGGTTTCAAGTTTGAGTAAAGGGTCGACCAACTTTTCCTTTACAGTAGAAAGAAAGAAACGCGTACACGAAAATTCTATAAAGGTAAAAATGCCACTTACGTGACAACTAATATGGTGCTGTTCATCATTTTATTGCTCCATTTTTTGTCATGATTCGAATCCTCTCGACCCAATTACCATTTTCCACACCCATCGTACGTACACCTTTTTCCACTATATATACGCACTTCAGCTCTCTCACTACTCACAATCCAAACCTCATACATAGCTTGTTTCCCTCTCACTAAATAACATGAAGCTTCTTCTTTCAGCTTTGCTACTTGCATCTCTTCTTCTCATCTCCTCTTTCCTTCCATTCGCTAATGCTGTTTCAGGTATATATGTGCGTCTGATGGAAAATTAGTTAGGCAGAATCATTTTTATGTTTTGCTTCATTTTCTATATTATTGACCTTAAATAATGCATGTTTAAATGTCTTAATTGCTAAATAAGCTTTGTTGATTGGTTGCATGGTTTAGATTACCCTTGTGATTCCAAGTGTAAGGAAAGGTGCGCTAAAGCAGGAGTGATGGATCGTTGCTTGAAGTATTGTGGGGTTTGTTGCCAAGAATGCAAATGTGTTCCTTCTGGGACTTACGGACATAAAGATGAGTGTCCTTGCTACAGAGACAAGAAGAACTCCAAGGGCAACTCTAAGTGCCCATAGTTAGAAATTCTCCAAAAATAAGTGCCGTGGCTTGGAGATAATATTACGTTCATACCTCATCCTATTATTATTATCATGTTTATTATGTGACAAGGAAAAGGTTGTTATCTGGGTAGATCAGTTTAGCTTCCGATCTTAGGAATTGCAAGAGAATAAATTTGGTGTTTGTGTCGACGACTATGTATGTCGATCTGTACTCATGTTATATGTATGCAGTAAAGCCTCTCTCTCTCTCTCTATTACACTTCGTATCTACCCACCCACTTATTTGATCTACTATTTGGACCTACTTATGTGTCAAAAGTCTTAATTATTGATTTACATAGAAATATGTGTCTATATGTACATATTGCAATGCAAACCAAGGTTATCCAAATAGTGAATCGAAATAGTAGGTTTAAAAAAGTAGGTCCGTCTAGCACTACTCTTTTGTATGTGCTTTAAACATCTTGTATGATTTCTTGGTTCACAAGACTAATAATAAGAGCATTTTTAAGAGAAAAACTAAGAAAACACCAAATTTTTGAACCAAACCAAACACCAACCAACTTCACGAGAAACATCAAATATTCGATATCAAATGACGCGGTTTTGGATAAACCGCGCCATATAACCCACGTGGCTTTCTCAAAATTGCGCCACTAAACCCATCTTAAAAACCCAAACCCACACGGTTTTCCAAAAATCGGGCGATGTGTTGCACATCAACTTTAATTTCTTCTTTTTTCTCTTTCCAAATATCTCGCGTGGTTTTCGCAAAACTGTGTGATTGAAGCCCACACTCTAGCCCAAGCTCATGCGGTGTTTTAAAAACCGCGTGGTTTTTCCGCGATAGAGATTTAATACAACACCAAAATTGGAACCAAATTTTGGCCGATTTGGTGTTGGGTTTGGTGTTTTTTTTGTGTTTTCATCAACATGTGTCTCTCCTAAAGATGAAAAAACACCAAATTATTATAAATTTGGTGTTTGATGCTAGGATGGTATCTGTTTATGGAGAAAAATGAATATGGATTCCGATTCACCTAAGAGCATCTTTAAGAGTGATATCAACCTAGCATCAAACACCAAATTTCCAACAATTTAGTGTTTTTTCAACTTCAGGAGAGTCACATGTTGATGAAAACACCAAATCAACCAATATTTGGTTCCAGGTTTGGTGTTGTATCAAATCACTCATGCGGTTTTGCCAAAACCGTGTGGGCTTGGGTTTCTAATTGGCATTATATGGCGCGGTTTTCGAGATTGGGAAAGAAAAAAAAAAAAAAAAAAAAAAAGTTTACGTTCGATACATGACGCGGTTTTCTCAAAACTACGTTGGGGTTGGGCCTGTCAGTTGGGTTTTACTGGCGCGGTTTTGGAAACACCGCGTGACCTATATAGCGCGGTTTATCCAAAACCGCGAAAATTTGATGTTGGTCCTAAAGTTAGTTGGTGTTTTTTTAGCTCTCCTAAAAATATGCTCTAACTGTACAAACGTATACTAACTACTAATTAATTAAGATACTGTGTCAAATGGCTTAAAGCCCAACATAGTAAACGTGTTAATTAATTTAAGGTGCTCAGCGCAACTGAAAAAACCGAAGAAGAAGAAGAAGATGGACAAGTTTTCGATATTGTTATTGTTCATTTTGGTCTCATATTATTATAGTGGATTCTTCTTCCATGTTGAAGCTCGAACTGTTGTATTGAAGAATAATAACAACAAGTATTTAACCCAGACTGAACTTTGGTTTAACCAAACCCTTGATCACTATTCCCCTACTGTAAGTCTTGTTTTTTTACTATTTTTATTATTGCACACCAATTGTTTGATGAAATATCTAATTGAAATTTGGACAATGCAAATATAGGATCACCGTAAATTCGGGCAACGGTATTATGAGTTCCTTGATCATTTTCGAGTTCCTGATGGGCCTATTTTTTTAGTAATATGTGGTGAAGCTACTTGTAATGGAATTACCAATGATTACGTCAGTGTAAGTTCTTCATATCCTTTAAATTAAAGTAATTGTTTCACATTTTCTTCTTAGACTGAATTGTTTCTTAATACACAATGGTTGCAATTATTTGTTTGAGTTTCCTCTTTTGCCGATTACACTTGGCACATTTTACATAGTGTGATAGGGTATTGCATTTACGAGATTCATGTGCATAGCAATAATGCAAGGTATATATGGTAAATGTGTTAGAAAAGTTTATTTATACTTGCGTAATGTAGGAGTTTGCTGCAAATGTCTCATTTAAAGCTTACCTCGGAAGAGTATCGAATTGTGGAGTCAAAGTTAACAGCTCAAGGCAACTCTGTTTACACTAGCTACAGATGTCTTATAAGAAAGGGAAATATTTAAGTGGGTTTCTTTATTGTTTTTCTAGTGATGACATAGTAATTACCTAGTTTATACACATTTGAAGATTCTTCTGAGAAACCCTCAATGAATCAGGTTTTGGCGAAGAAGTTTGGTGCTGCTGTGGTTTCTCCTGAGCATCGTTACTATGGGAAGAGTTCACCATTCAAGTCATTGACAACAGAAAATTTGAGATTTCTTTCCTCAAAGCAAGCTCTTTTTGATTTGGCTGTTTTCCGTCAGTATTATCAGGTGATTTCTACAATTTCATGCTGGTTTGGGCAATCTATCTGAATTTGAGGTTCACATTTTAATAGGAGGTATAGCCCTGGAGTGCATTCTTTTTCTTTCTTTCTTTCTTTCTTTCTTTCTTTCTTTCGTCCCATATGTACATTTTGGATCGTAATTTGAAATTATTGGTCACATTCCTTCATTAATAATTTATTGTTTTTTCCGTTGAAAAAAGTTAAAAGAAGTTACACCGTAGTCAATCCATACTATGTAATGTAAAACATGTTCATGTTCTCAATCAATTTTTCTGTTTAAAGTCTTGATTTGCTCTCAGGAATCTTTGAATGCAAAACTAAATCGACCAAATGTGGAAAATCCCTGGTTTGTGTTTGGTGTGTCTTATGCTGGAGCATTAAGTGCATGGTTTCGTCTGAAGTTTCCACACCTAACATGCGGAAGTCTGGCAAGTTCTGCAGTTGTTCTTGCTATTTACAACTACACTGAATTTGATAAACAGGTAATTCCACTATAATTGATTGTTTCTATGGTTGCCTTAGGTTGAAAACCATCCTTTTTGCTGTTCATTCACTGTCAACCTTATATTATCTTCTGAATGTAGATTGGAGAGTCAGCTGGTCCTGACTGTAAAGCGGCATTACAAGAAATCACTGGACTGGTTGAAAAAGAACTTGAAACAAATAAGAAAGCAGTAAAGGCAATGTTTGGCGCGGCTGAGGTACAAATTATCTATTGTTATAAAGGTTGATTTAGTTTGTCTACCACCTAGGGACTCCCAAATCCTTCATCTATATGCATTTGATCTGTGGCGCAGCTAAACTATTCATGTTTGAACATATAACTTTTATTCTTCTACTGGAGATGAAATTCTTGTGGCAATATCAACCCTTGATTTTGAGTTCCAATGTTTATGGGTGAGGAGTGGATGGGGGACCATGGGTGAAGGTGGATGGGGACCATGTAAAAATCTTCTGTTCTGTTATCTTTTCTCTTTCTCTCAATAAATTCTTGGTGAATATTTATTGTATTTGATGAGCATATGAACCCTAGAACAATCTGCTATTATACCATACAAAAATTTGGCTTTCGTAGAACACCTCATAAAGAACTTCATTGGTATTTGTTTGTGGGGTTCTTTCTCGAAGCTCTTCAGGGGATGGTAGAGTAGGCAGTAGAGTATTGTGGTTGGTTCGTAAGTCAAGGTCGTGAATTTCTTATATTGGTAACTATCTGACATGATATTTTCTGCTCAAATCCTCATCATGTGAATCTTTCATTTGTCACAGCTCCAAAATGATGGTGATTTTCTCTACTTTATAGCTGATGCTGCAGTAACAGCGGTACACATGATCTTTGGTAAAGTTTAAAGTTTTACACATTTCCATAATCTTCTATCAAGAATTTTCTTTTTGTTTTGTTTTGCAGTTCCAATATGGGAACCCAGATGTAGTTTGTTCTCCCCTTGTTGAAGCGAAGAAAGCTGGAAAGGATCTGTTGGTATATTTCTCTCTTAGCACACATTTAGTGATCTTCTATTGTTGCCTACACCTAGAGGGTACAAGCAAATGTTAAATGCTCGCGAGCTACCACGAAATTTATGTTTCTTTAACATAGTACTTGTGTATGATGGTTAATTATAATTCTATGCAGGAAGCCTATGCCAGCTACGTAAAGGATTATTATCTTGGAAGTTTGGGTGTTAGCACTGACACATATGATCAGCGACATCTAAAGAGTACTGCAATCAGTGAAGACAGTGGTGATCGGTTATGGTGGTTCCAAGTTTGTACAGAGGTTGCCTATTTTCAAGTTGCCCCTGCAAATGACAGCGTCCGATCTTCAAAGATTGACACAAGGCATGTATCCTGCTAAGTCTTAGTCTGTCCTTTTTATCAATTTTAGGTTTGACCTAAAACAATATGTATCTGTTTTTCACAAAAATGATAACATGGCTTCAAGTGTGTGTGTTTTAAAACATAACTTGGATGTTGAGAATCTGGAAGCAAAGATTTCATTACACATAGCCTTTTCCCCTCTTGAATACAAATCTAAATTGTAAGATACTATTTTATCTTTTGTAGATACCATCTGGACCTCTGTAAGAATGTTTTTGGAGAAGGCGTTTATCCTAATGTGGATGCGACAAACATATACTATGGAGGCACAAAAATAGCTGGTCAATCCTGTAACCTTTTTAGATTGCGTGACTATATTTTATATCCTTTCTGAATTGGAAATGTTCTTAAAGTAGCAGTGACATATTTTTTAGCCACCTTAGCTTGTCCAAAAATTATTTTTTTCTTCATCTTTAATACTTTTTGTGTTTATTCATTTAAAAGTTCTCCCAATCTATTTCAACAAAAGCTAACATTTGAGATGGATCTTATAAAGCACTGTAGAATAATATTGCAGAGTAATTTTCTTCATGGTTCCTATAGTTGTTATCTCTAGGAATCTGTGATTCACTATATGATACTTCTACAAACATGGACTTTGATATATATGATTGTTAAGTAAAATTAGTTTTGTGAAGGTAGTTGACTATCAGTTCACCTTCAAATAAATCTTGCATTGTGATTGAGGTTTGTTATGGAGTATTTTGTGTTCTTTTGTATTGCACAGGTTCAAAGATAATTTTTACAAATGGCTCACAGGACCCATGGCGTCATGCATCCAAGCAGACTTCGTCACCAGATAGTGAGTTCTTGAAATGTGGATTAATTTGGCATGGTGTCTGTCTGAGTCGGTATATTGTGTCCTGATTGAAATGAGTTTTTCTATCTATTTTCGTCCTCTTTGGTCATCCTTGAGTTTAAAATTTTAAAAAGTCATTGTTTTGAAATTAAGTGTGTGTATTGCATTGATAATACACGTTTACCAGAATACAGCTCCACCACCAAATTTTTGTTTACTAACACCTTCTTTTCTAACTGTCCAGTGCCTTCCTACATCATGACATGCCATAATTGTGGTCATGGAACGGATCTGAGAGGATGTCCACAGTCTCCACTATGCCTTGAAGGTATACTCCTTTTTCACGTACTATTATTTTATTAACACGGCCGGAGTGGACATCTTTTATGATCCCACGAGCTAAGAAATGAGACCATCCTAATGGCAAATCTTTTTGTTCTTGTTTGATCACTGTGATCTTTGTAGGTAATGCCCAAAACTGTAGCTCCCCTGATGCAGTTCAGAAAGTGAGGCAGCAAATCATAGAACACATGGACCTGTGGCTTTCTCAGTGCAAAGACGCTGCCAGGAGTTCTATTTGATAAAGTTTATCTGGCAGATTGTTAAATAAAAAAAGTGTAGCACAATATATCAAGTACAACAGCTGCAATCTTAAGTTTATCCTGGTATGGAATACATGTCAGGTTATTTTGCTATTGCTGCTTGACGTAAGGTGAAGACTAGGCTAAATACGCTAGACTGGATATGTAATGATTACAAGTGTTGTTCCTTACTTCCTTGTATACTCAATGATCGTGTTCTGATATATATATTTTGGATTAATCAGCTTTTGGAAATCTCACTTCAGAAATTCCTGTATCCCAAATTTTAGAATTCAAATACCATGTAATCAAAAGTAGGCATTTATATTTTCCACACAGATATTGGGTAAAACGATACCAATCGATTCCTACTAAGATAGTTTGTACTTTGAACAATCTTCTACTCTAATAAAAAATCTAAACTATGGATATGACTATCACAAACAAGCAATAGAAATATAAAACAAGTAAAATATACCACAACACAAAGATGTATCGTGGTTCGGCTAATGATGTCTACTTCTACAAGAGCTAATATTTTCATAAATGTAAAAAATAAAATTACAATCACTCATTTCAAGTCTCTCCACCTTATTAGATCACTATCTCTCCTTACTAGTTTTTCTCTTTGCAAGAGTTTTATCTCAATTTTGAATTTTGATTGCTTTCAAAATTAGGTTTCTATTTAAGACTTGGTTTTCCAAAACCTAATTTCTATTTTTATAGTAATTTGCAAATTTCAAGGTTATTGCAGAAAAATAAAAGTCTAGCCTTAACAATTTTGCAACTATCTTTTTTTTCACGGCAAGAGCGCGGCGCGTTTTGGGCTAGGCTAAATCGAGCGCGCTTCGACTTATTCACACGAACAGTATCTCTTCTCTTCTCTTCTTCCTCGTCTTCATGTGAGGGATAATTCTAACAATCTCCCCCTCCTAAACAGTGAGGACGAATGGCGCGGTTTTCTCAAAACCGCGTGGTCTTGGACCTGTTAGTTGGGCTTTAGTGGCGCGGTTTTGCCAAAACCGCATGGGCTATATGGCGCGATTTTGCCAAAACCGTGTAGTTGCTTGGTGTTTTTTTTATGTTGCTCTTAAAGTTGTTTAGTGTTTTTTGGGTTTAGTGTTTTTTTGGTTGCTCTCCCTCCTAAATATGCTGATACTCTTATAACTTGAACCAAAGTTTTCATCTAAAACCATTATTGCACAGTAGGCGAAAATGCTCATCTGCGATTTCAGGAGGCCACATCAGCAATATTTTTAAGTAAGGACACAAAATTAATTACAAAACAGAACAGTATTTTGATTTATTACAAATTGATTCTTGTCCTGAATTTCATTCGACGCAAGATGTTCTCAAGATTGTTTAAATGTTCTCGAGATACATACATTAAGAACAAACCAATTACACGCCAATCACAATTTTGATTCGTGATATAACTACGGAACATTAAAACACACAAATTGATTCTTAAAAAGAAACTTTCGCCTTCACCGAAAACACACACAAAAAAAAAACACAAAGTAATTAACAACCCAATAAAGAAACAAAACCCCAATCTGGTTAAACACCCCAACCACACATTCTCTCTAAAAAAATAGCGATGGCCTCAAATCTATCTCTGAATTCTAAAAAAGGCAAGAGATCGAAGAAGAACGGCTCAAGCTCCAATGGTTGTTTTTCTTAATTCTAAAAGTGGTCGTCGTGGTGAAGAACAGGTGATGACTTATATTTGTTTTAACCCGAAAATCCAGTTAAACATCTTAATCCAGCACCACTTTATAATGGTTGCTCTATAGGAATTATCTCGGCTGCGCAAACCTGTCCAGAGAACACTAAGAAGAAACCACATGTATGAGTTTTTGTGGTCTGATGGCAACAATAGAGTTTTTGTTGAATTCGCAAGTTTTTATATATTGGTGTAAGTTTGGTGGCGATTTCTCTTTAATTTGATGATACTACTTTATTGTTTTGAGTTTTAAGATACCCATATTTGAATTGTGCCCGAATGTGATAGGAATCCAATAGTCAATGAATGGTAATGAAGTGATAATTTGTTAGTATTGTTAAAAATGGATACTTTGAAGCATGACAATGTAAGTTGGTAGTGTCAGGGAAGTGAGGGAATGAAGTTGTGAGTTCCGAGTAAGGGACTATAAAATAACCACCAACAATTTTCAGTAAATATTCATTTTGGGTTTATAATCTTCTGTAGCAACAATTTAGCTAAATGTAGTCTTGGGCGGTCTGTTACCTCTGATATTGTCTTAGCTAAAATTAATAATAACACTAAAGTGGATTTCAGAAAGACAAGGTATATCTCACAGATCTATAACCTTAGTACAAGAACGTCAATAGCTGTCAATATCTATTGTGTGGACTTGAACTCGAGTGAATGGCAAAGCTAGCTTTAGTGTTACGAGGAGTTATTTTGTTTGTTCATATTGTGTTTGTCAGTCAATTGTACTAGCTGAGTTGATACTCTTTGTATTCTACCATTAGCGGACTGATATTATCATTCTTCTCTCACATAACTTAATTAGTTTGGAAGGTGTGGCAATGCTCATTTCCATTAGGTCTTGCTTTCCAAGTAACTAAAGGAAATTCTTATTTTACAGGGGATGTGTTTTACCCTTCCTTCACTGGATGACCCTTTTAATGATAATAACGGTCTGAAGAATTTTAACAAAAAGAATGTTCAGAAACCTGCTCCTTCCGAAACTGAAGCAGGGGCATCTGTTACTCAGAAAGGTGATTACTACTTTTTTCCGCAGGTGGGGCTTCTTCAGTTTTCTCTGTCACAGCTTCCTCGGGAGTAGTTTCACTGGGTATCTCAGCGGTTACCGATTCTGGAGGGGTTTCATCAGTTTTCTCAGGAACAACTTCCTCAGGATCCACAAGCTTTGTATTCTCAACCTCAGTTGCTTCAATAGGACTCTCAACTGGATCCGTTTTCTCCACTTTTGGTGGTACCAAATAATGCTGGATGAGTGAGCAATGTTATTATGAATGGAATAGGATATGACCTGTTAAGTATCTTCGCAGACAAAACTGTTGTTGATGACATGTAGTTACAGAGTACCAAAATAAGAAGTTAAAATGCATTTGAATGGGTACAATACATTATTGGTGTACTATAATATCGAGCTACACTAAACTACACAGACAGTTCTTTAGATTTTCAATATTAATTGAGTAGTCATGGTAATACAATAGGCTTATTAAATATTCTCAAGGTCAGATTAACATAGAATGAGATATGCCTAACATGTGCCACTTCATTCAGCCTGTAATAAGCTTAATTATGTTACTATTACATATTTACAGGAGTCCAAACATTGCAGAACTTCAAGACATATATTTGTATCCACTGACATGTATATTTATTTGTATCAATGAGATTTCTGACTAAGATGCAAATGTATTTACTGTAAATGTAACAATCCCGACATAGGCGGGCAAAATGGCTAGTTATATCTAATTGTATTCTACATGTTATAAATTCTACTGACTCCACTGTTCACTGCATTTGCGTCATTATACTTTTTCGTGTTTTGAAATGTTTGATTTCTTCAGGAAATCGGCATTCCGGCAAGTTCTGATATTTTGAATAACTAGTATCGTCTTCCTTGAACATTTCGTAATCTCTTCATTCTCTTCCTCGCGCGCTGTAAAAAAAATTCTCCGATCTACGAGACCCAATCTCATTCCCAGCATTCTTCAATGGAGAATCCCCCAGTTCAAGATGTATGTTTATACTCGAAACAAATCCCCTCTTTACACGTGTCCTCTCTCTCTCATTATATTTATTTGTTGTACAGATTCTGGCTCAACAGCTTCTAACGGTGGCGAAAGCAGTGGAAGACAAAATAGATGACGAGATCTCAGCCTTAGATCGACTTGACGTTGATGACATCGAGGCATTAAGAGAAAGAAGGTTACAACAGATGAAAAAAATGGCTGAGAAGAGAAACCGTTGGATCTCTCTTGGACACGGTGAATACTCGGAGCTTCATGTAGAAAAAGAATTTTTTTCTGTTGTCAAAGCTAGTGAACGTGTTGTTTGTCATTTCTATCGTGATAATTGGCCTTGCAAGGTATCTCCAATCATTTTTTTTGTTTAATCTATGTAATTATAGGGTTTTAATGAATTGTGATACTGCATTGTACTGAAATTTGAGGTTTTGGAATTGGATTGTTAATGAATTGATGTGAGTTTGATGTAATTGGATAAAGAGAAGTAGCAGAAACTTCAGATTTTCGGGCTGTGTGCCCTTGAGTCATATATTCATACTAGTATAAAAACGAGTCTATGAAGGACGAACGGTTCGAGTTGTCTTATATTTGATGTATGAAATATATCTATGAGTAACTAACATCTAGGCTCTTAACTTGCCAGTGTTAAACTAACAAAATATGTGTTATCTTAAAAGTTTTAATGAAAGCAATCTGTTATGAAGAATATAGTTGAACACACTTAATCTTGATAACCGGGCTGATGTCTTTGCAGGTGATGGACAAGCACTTAGCTATATTGGCCAAACGGCACATAGAGACACGTTTTGTGAAACTAAATGCTGAGAAGAGTCCCTTCTTGGCTGAGAAGCTTAAGATAGTGGTACTTCCTACACTTGCCCTCGTAAAGAATGCCAAAGTTGAGGATTACGTGGTATGGTTTACATAATCGTTTATACTTTGGGCTCTGAGTCCTTACGCTATTTTAGTACCCTTATGTGTGCCAAGTACCAACATTGTTGCTTGTGTTTGCCAGGTTGGATTTGATGAACTTGGAGGAAAGGATGACTTCAGCACTGATGAGTTGGAAGAGAGGATAGCAAAATCGAAGATTATAATTTTTGAGGGGGAATCATCCCTGAACCCATCAAAGTCCAATTCAACATCTAGAAGTGTCCGTCAGAGCTCACGAGCTGACTCATCAGATTCAGATTAACTGCGCATTTGTTATGTCAGGCACTCTTTTTCCTTGGGGATGGTAGGCAGAGTTTAGGTTTGATCTACATGTTCCCATTTCATCCTCGAGTGGCATAATAGTGCCTCTGCAACTGTGGGGTTGGCTGTTTTCTATGGGTTTATGTTGATACACTGTTGACTTTAGCGTCACCATTATGGTATTTATTGTATTAGTAAAGAGCTTTGTCCCAATTCTCTTGGTTCAATCCAAATTCTTTCGCCCATTTCTCTGGTCCTTTTCAGGGAAAGCAATTCCTGGTAATAGAGATGTCATTGCATTGTATTTGTTGCAAGGCCACAGCAACATCCATGTATTACATCGTGCTAAAAGTGTTCATGGAGTATGTTTGGAGATGCCCAAACAGCTAATGATCCGCTCGAACTAGAGTGCCTAGATGATGAACAGTGACATGCCAAAACTCTGATGATTCATGGTGGACTGGTTGCATCTGATTTCTGATGCCAAGAACTAGAATGACTAGTTCGTCAGTGAACTGGTCGGTGTGGCAGGCAAAGATTTCAAAATTGCTTGTGCCACTGGGATGAGTTCATGGCCTTGAACATATTCAGGAAACTTTTGAAACAAATAGAATCCATGACCTCAAATATCAATCACATATCGGGGGAAAGAATAAAGGCAAGGGGCTGAGGAAAGCAAAAGTCTCCGTCGCCACACAAAACAATGATAAAAGAAGACAAAATGCAAAAAGTACCATCGCTGTACTCTTATTTATATTTGGCTTGAAGTAATTTTTCTGATTCAGACCAAGTGACTCATTTTATACTAATAAACTTTTGAAGGGCGGGCGTTAAAATACATTCTTTGGCACCAATAAGAAGTATCTCCGCTAACACATTTTCGTATAAATTGTTGTGAGGCACTTAAGTAGCAAAATGACACGACCGGGAGACATTGAGAAGACAAGTCCTTGAAAATCTGCCTCGATGTTGTATAATTGTACTTACATTTTGATAAGCTACACAAAAATGCAAACATTTCTTTGTATTTTCATATATCAGATAAATATGAACAGAGATGGATCAATTCCGTGGCACCGCTCCTCAGAGGAAGCAATGCCTGATCAATAAAAAGATCTTCTGTACACGGGTTGCCCTTGCTAAATAAGAAGCCTGACGCGCATCCGCCCAAGATACTTTTGGCTGTAAATATCTGTGGGAGATTAACTTGCTGAGTTCACAACTTCTGAAGCTCTTGCTCAGGAACAATAGCGGCAACAGGCTTGTATGAGCCTAATGCTTGTTGTTGTCTCTGTCTCCATACAAACCACATCCCCAATGTTGCAAAACTTAAAACCATTACAGCAACACCTCCTAAAAGAAGAGCTGAGTACTTCCTCCACCATGGCCTGCACAGAGTGAACATATTATAGAATTACCATTAGCTAAAACTGAACTGTACAAGGATCAGATAATAGTTACCAAATGTAAGCAATTGTCTGAAAAACATAAAAGCTAATGCAAGTGTTGCACAGGTCAGCTGTTATGCACTCAAGTAACTGTAAATTTCTTAGCACAAACTTCACAAGTTTAGCTCTTCAGGAATCACAGAAATCATTAATATACTCTTGAACTACCTAACTCAATCTAGTGACTAAAATGATAGCTCAATCTGAAAGCTAACCAACTGAGTTAATAGAATTCACAGTATACCGTTTCCGAAGTGGCTCAATTTTCCATTCAACTAACTTGGAGTTTTCAAACACACCAGGAAGCTGAAAACGGTGTTCAGTTAAGCGATCAATTATTTTCTGCAGAATATAGAAGATATGTTGAGTAACAAAGTAATGTAGTTGTTAATAAGAATAAGATAAGTTCCTTGGAAGTTCCAAAAGAATTACCATTGCTGTGATATTGGAGATATATTGAGCAGAGCCCATCGGATGTATAGAACATCTCATGAGGGTTTCGTTTCCTCTTGCAGTAAAATTCAAAAGATGAACCTGAAACCATCAATCCAAAATGATTACAGCCAATCTGATGGTGCAGGCAAAGGAACAAAGGGGATTCCTCATAGAAAATCATTTCCTCGGAAGTTAACAATGTAAATGATCCTTTTTGCTTTTTAGTCTTTAGATTTGTTTCTTGTATCTGTATGATATCTCATTCTTTGTGTAATTGTGCTTCATTATCAATATATATCCTGATTTTACTGACAAAAAAAAAATAATCCACACCAAACACAGGGCACCATAGCAAAATCTGAGAAGATAACAGGGTATGAAAAAGAACTACTGCTCTACCTGGGATGTGTTAACTTCTAAATCTTGTGCAATGAATTCAGCAAGTTCTCGGATGTGAGGCACCAAATCAGAGTACTTTATACTCAATGACATATCAAATATTATGATTCCAATCTTGACTTTGCCTAAGATCAGGTATGAAAATCAACATCAAATATGATCAGTAATTGAACTCAAAAGAGGAATTATAATTAATTTCACAGGACTAATGCGGCCTTCCACAACACATACAAGACTTGGAGAATTCCAATTACTGCATTGTTGATAGGTGCAGCTATTATAGAACGGGATAAAGCAAGTTAAGTGTCACTTGAATGACTATGACTTGCACACCACATTTGATTGAGTTCTGGCCTTCTAGTTTCACCACAGACTTTCACACCACATTTGATTGAGCTTGAAATTTATAATAGACCGATCTTTTGTGAGGGAGATTTATAGGTGAGAAGTGATATTATCCTCGCGAAAAAAGGACAGCTACTAATTGAGTCGAAGGACAAGAAGGTCTGCATTCACTATAATTTCTTTCGCAGATTCATCAATACAAGTTTATGTACCCAATTAATCAATAATTACATTATACATACCAACATTCATGTCATGAACTGTGCGAAATGTGTAAATGGCACGCCCATACTCATGTACTACTGTTCCATAAACTGATAAGTAATTATTTGTGTTCGATATTTATGTCGACCAAACTACAAATTCATTTAAACTAAAACAAGTGCCATGGTACAAATTTATATTCACATTCTAAGACAGAATAATGTGTTACAATGGTCACTTGCAAGTTTGAAGTTTAGAGTACCTGGGTTAAAATTGTTATTCACTGGCAATCCACTAGGAGCCATGGTTGGTGGATATCCTGTAGTTGAGTTCTTGAGATGGTTACTTGAAGATTCGGTGGAATTAGCTCCTAAGATGTGTACATTGTCCCATAGAACAGAACAGTTGGTTTTAAAGAACCCAACCTTCTCATTCTCCCGATCGTAAGTTACAAGAGTATTGCGGACGATGATTCCTGCAAAGACAAATCGTAAAGAAGAATTGTACAGAAAATACCTATAGTCATAAAGAATGGGGGTGTTTGGATCCTATTTATTTATTGTCAATAAACATTTATTAGTGAAAAAACGTTTTTTGAAAAAATAAACATGTTTGGTGTCTATTTTTGTAGAAAGTACTTTTTCGTCCAAAAAACATTTATTGGTCCAAAAAAACATGTTTTATGATAAATAGCAAAAACTTTTTTTTCAAGTTAAAAAACAGTTTTTTCTTCTCACTTTGTCATCCAACTCCAAAGGCATATGGATTGCCCATTAGTGAAAAATGCCGAGATATACTAAGATATTTCAAGAAATATCACAAAATTTACTAATTTGATAAAATAGCTTTTAAGAAAAAATCTCAACCAAACATGTTTATTTAAAAATTGTTTTTAGAATAAATATTTTTTCAAAAAAATACTTTTTGAGAAAAACTGATTTTTTGAAAAAATGAGATCCAAACACCTACTAAGCATTAATGCCAGAAAGTGAAAAGAACGTTCTATGCTCAAGTGGCAAGCTGCCATTATCATAAAGTAGATTGAACATCAGGCATCATTGTATCCAATGGTTTAAGTTTTAACTGACCATGAAACTTTTTCTCTTTTGATAAACTTCAACAGTTTTTTACACCAACTGACCAGTCCCCAGAAACGTCCATGACATTTCCAAAACCTTGACTTTGCAGTATAAAGACAAGACAAATTAAAGATACACTAAAAGTGAGCCTACCTCCCAAAAGCGTTGTGGGGTCCTTTCCATTTTGAAAAATCCCCAGGCAATATGCTCCAGGATGCTTCGAATGCTATACAAAAGAATAAAGTAGCAGAAAATGATATAAAACCATCAGACTTAAATGACTTTTGTTTTAAAGGCCAGATTATATACTTGAAAGAAGAAAATTTTGACCAAGAACTTTAACGACAAAACAGTAAACACACTGCTGATGCAACATGTGGACCAAGCACATGATTATTATGATAAAATAATTAAAACATCACATGTAGTGACAAAGGTAAACTGAGGAAAAGCTTATGTTGTTTCAAGCGTACCTTGAACAAGTAGTTTTCAGGAGCCAGGGAGAGTTTTTTCCCACTTTCAAACACCATTTCGACCTTTGGAAAGGTCTTTGATAGTTCAGGCACGACACTGAGAAAATTTTAAACAACCATTAATTGTTATCCAAAAAATGGAGAAATCAAACTAGATGCTCTTGAGCTTTAATAATTAAACCACCTTCCAGCACCAGAGAAACAGATATCATTATAAGTTGGATCTGGACCTCGGATCGGTTTAAGGTGATTCAGATTCTCCGTAATCTGAAAGGTTAAAACATAGAAGTTATGCATAACAGTTGAACAAACTGAGTAATAAAATACAAAAGCAAACAAATAAATAAAAGTAATGATATAACAACAGAGAATTGAAAACATAGAACCAACAGAAAGCCAAAAATAAAGTTGCACTGAACATTAATCAAGTTTAAAATTGGTATGCTGTGGCCAACAAAGGCAAAGAAGCCACTTCTTCCATGAAAAATAACAAAATAACTATTGATCATATTCCAAAGAGCCCAAATTCATATTTCTTAGATATATCTTCCTTGCATAAGCTTAAAATTTCAGTTTCATATTTCATTAAACAACAGAGTGAACCCAATTCCCTGAATAAAGAGTTAAACGGAGAAGATAAACTTAACCAGATGAGCATGTATGCCATAGGGTTTTAGCCTTTTAGGGCATTCATTCATAATACCTCAGACAAATAAAATCAAGTTCTATCAAACAACAAAGGCAAACCATCCTTCAATGAAAAAAGGTGAAAGAGAAATGAACATAAAAAAAGTGAAAAAGAGGAAGATATCTTACAGCATCCTTGAATGCGAGAAATGCTTCTTCAGGTAGGTAAGCATATGTGGTTCCACTATCCAGGACAGTTCCATGCTTTTTATTAAAGATATCAGGGTTTAACTTCAACGACTTCCCAGCCACATGTATTTCCTTCAGATCAATGTTGTAATATGGGCTGTTTCCATCCCGAGACTAGAGTAAATGCGTGAGATGTAACAAATGTATTTGTTTAGAAAACTCATTTTTTTTCTGTTCCCTATTGGAGCTATTATTACTGAAACATACCTGCGAACAGGGTCTGAATGGGTAAAGACCATCTCAGTAGGAGGAGAGATTCCACCAAGGATCATCACACCTCCCCCAACATCCATCCCACCATAGCATAAAGAAAATGAATCGGCAATGACACCCTTGTCGACAAGTTGATCCAAAATACTGAGCTGACCACTACCCAAACCAATTATGCCATCAGCACGTTGACTGTAAAGATCACCAGTTTCTTCATTTTCACAACCAAACACTGCACGTTGGGGCTTAAGTGCACTTCCACTACCAAAAGAAACAATGTCCTCACCAAGAACCCCGCTACTAGAGCTCATTTCTGCATATTGCCTCTCGTAAATGCATTGTGTCCTATCGCTATTGCAAGTACAGTCCGTACTGCATTTTACGGGTTGGTACGTGCTTGACAAGTCTGGTTGGAATCTCGGATCCTTTATAACAAAATCAAGTCAATGAAACCAGCTAGACTTACTTAGATTTTCCTTCCCATCCAAATCTTACACTAACGAAATATTACAACTCACGGGCTCAAAAAATAAACATTACCTGATGCTTGCCACATTGTTCACACGTAGAGCAAGGAACATAAGTAACAGTACTTCCAGAATCTACAATAAGTGCAAACTCTTGAGGAGGCGTTCCAATCAAAAGCCGAGTAGTATAATACCTGCACAAAAAAAAAAAATCTTTATTCAATCCCAAAAAAAAACAAGACTAGGCCTAAAATTAAAAAATTAATAGTAATTTACCCATTGGAAAGGAGATCATCGTAGAGACGCATACGAGCATTGGGGTGTCGACTTTGTAACATTTTAAGCTGTCTACGAAAACTAATGGGAAGTTGTTGTTCAGATGAATTGGGTGTTGAACGGAATAGAGGTAATATCATTGCAGAAGAACCAAGTGATCTTATAAGCATGTCATCTTGATTTCCACCAGAAACAGAGATGATGAATAAGAAGAAGAAGACAAGGGTGGTTCGAACCATTGACCTTATGGTTCTGGCCATGGATACAAGAGAGATTGGAAGGAAGGAAGTCGTTGGCTTCTTCTTCTTTTTTTTTTACAATTTAAGGAATCAAATATTATTATTTTTCAATTTTAGACCATGACCATTAATATAAGGAATAATTTTTTTTATATATGCAACCCAAATTAAGATATTTGCACCCAGAATAAGAAGAAGAAGACAAGGGTGGTTTGAACCATTTGACTTAATGGTTCTGCCCATTTAAGAATACTAGTATACTACTAAGCAGTGGGAGAGGAAAATGGAGGAGTGGAGATTTAGAGTGTCTGGAGAGTGAGAGAGAAGAAAAGGGAGAGTGAGAGAGAAGAGAAAAAACAGAAAAAGGAAAGAGATGAGAACAAAGCAGAGAAACCAACCAAGTTTGGTTTTTCCCAAGATAACCCCTTCTCCCCAAAATGTTAAAACTCCGCTCACGGACAAGAGAGATTGGAAGGAAGGAAGTCATTGGCTTCTTCTTCTTTTTTTTTATTACAATTTAAGGAATCAAATATTATTATTTTTCAATTTTAGACAATGACCATTAATATAAGGAATAATTTTTTTTTATATATGCAACCCAAATTAAGATATTTGCACTCAGAGAAGAGTGGAAAGGGAAAGGGAGAGGAACGAAGACCAAACACATTTTTGTCACTTGATTACAATATAGTCATACATTGAATGCAGCGGATAAAAATATGGCAAAACGTGGAATAAGTAAGTTTGTTACTTCACTCATACTAAGAAAGCACATCCATGTCATGTGGGTTTTCCTTAAAGAGAACGTTATGACACTAAAACGGGGCTTTTACTAGACAAAAAGTTTCTCCATCCCATCCAAGTTACAACTACTCTTTGTTGTGCTTGTACATGCAACCTGAAGCTTCTTGTATCGTAGCAACTAACAATGTTCGCCTCCACAAGTGCACAGAGTGAAAGTGAAGGTGCTGTACAACTGACAACATGGTTTACAGAAGAGTATATTTGTTCACCCAGACGGAATGTTCTGCTCCACAGAATTAACATAGACAGACTAAAAACAACTTCCTTGTTAGTGTTTTACCATATCTTTTCTTGACATTGTATATGCATAATGGATTTAATGGGGGCAGAGATGTGGCCAGGTCATATCTTCTTACAGTAGTTGGAAAAAGGCAAAATGGAAGTGGTATTGATTCAAACAAAGCTTCCAGTTTTGGCCTGAATGAATATATGTGACATAGAATATATGGATATAACTCATCATTTATTCATTCTAAGCAAGTTCAAATGTCCTGAAACTTGATTTTAGATATAAGATGATATCGCCATATGCATGGCATTCATATCACATTTTACCATCACTATATTGTTCTGTTTTACTTATATACTGAAACTTAATTATAAAAATAACAATAATCAAGTATCAAATGAAAAACAGAATAAACACCTTCAATAAAGTAGACATCACTACCAGGTTCATGTCATACTCAAAGAAGAGAAGTGGAGTCCAGCCCACCTACACCAAGCAGAAAATTCACAATTTTCCTCCAGTGAGACATCTGCATTTTTCATGTTTACCAGGTACTGCTGGTAAATACATCAGGGAGTCCCAGGTCACATTCAAAGGCTATATTTCTCTGGAGTAAAATTTAGATTTTACCTTCCGGGCGTAGGCAATCTCAATCCTTCCAAGTATGTGTATGTATCTGCATGTAGTTTAGGAAATCTGTCAAGGTTAGTCTTACAAAGCTAGGCGCGTGCAGCATCCCATGCTAGACCGAACCATTGCCCTGCCACGTGAACGCATATGCAGCTCTGCATGCTAATCCCAGCCACACCAGCGCAATACTGCCAGGTTGTCATACAAAGTAGACCTACTCAAGGATTAACATGAGGCAAATGAAAAAAAGGAAATTCATTCAATGACCATTGCCATTTGTTCTTCAAAACCTTATGCTCCATAAAAGTATTGGCACCAGCAAGAAAAGTAAAGTTAGGAGTACATATATATTGTGAATTAACTTTTCGTTATGAGAAATATATGGTATCAAATATAGAACTGGAAGAGGGGCTAGGAAAACAATAAACAGAAGACGAGGATCATCATTATCTTTTTAAGTTAGTATATTTGTCATGAGAAATGAAGTTAAATTGAGCTAACTATTAGACTGCAACAATCATTGGTCTTTTTTTTGCATGTAACTTTCTCAATCCATCAAATGGAGCCTTATATGCTATTTTCATAATTCATGCTTCAAATGCGTATATGGAAGTTGATTCGACAGCACCACAGAGGATTTTCAGCCATCGGATGAACTCCAGAATCCACGGTGATTAAACAGCTAGTCTTAGCGGAAACCACTTGTTATAGACCCCTCCTCCCATTGCAACACATCCTACCTCATTAAGTCTCACTCTGTATTTAAAGCTCCCCCTCCCCCTACCCCTCCCCAAACCAATCTCATAAAATCTTCCCTCCCTCTCTGGTATTCAGATCTTAGATATGAGTGACATCTTCAGAGAAAACGAGATGAGCCTCTTGCAGAACAAACTCTCCATGTTGATGGAGGATGAGTCCATGCCAAAGAATGTAGGAAAAGCAAAGCCTTTCATGATCAAGGGACAATGGACACAACAAGAAGATGGGTAAGTCCTAGTTAGTCTCTTTTCCATTCCTCAGTTAGATTCGATATATGACTAATTTGAAGTCCTTGCAGATCACTGAGGAGACTTGTTAAGAAATATGGATTCGGGAGTTGGTCACATATGGCTGCAAGGCTGGGTGGCAGAACTGGGAAACAATGCCGAGAGCGATGGTATAATCATCTTCGTCCTAACATCAAGGTTGGCCTCTCTTTCAAAGATATCTCTCTGTATCCTTAAACAATTATTTCTACCATTGCATGTATCCTAGAACCTATCAGGGCTATTAACACTATATCTTCAAATTGACTGCATCATAAGGTCAAATATATAAATGCATGGTTGTTTGCAGAAGGACGCATGGACTGTGGATGAAGATATTGCTCTGGTTCAAGCACATAAGCAATTTGGGAATCGATGGGCTGAGATAGCCAAGAGAATCCCGGGAAGAACTGAGAACTCGATCAAGAACCACTGGAATGCAAATAAGCGGAAGCGAGATTCAAAGCTTAACAAACAGAAGTCAGGGGTCAGCGGACAACCTAAATCAGTCTTGCAGGAATACATAAACATGTGCTCGTCCATGAATAAAGGCAAAGACAAACCAAAAGAAGCAAGCAAGGAAAGGTACAATAACAATAGCATGTCCCTGAAAGGCAAGAAGAAAGAAGGGAAGGAAAATGATGAAAACAGTAAGCCGTACATTCCCTTTCCAGTGAATGAAGATATGCATGTCATGCAGAGCAATGTGGCCAGTGAGAACAACTATGCAATGTTTGAAGGCATGGATCTTTCTCCCTTTCTCACATGGCCTAATTCATCTACTGTTTCCTTTGGTGTTTTTGGATCTGGTCTTGAAAATCCAACTTTTGGTTGGGGAATTGGATTCCCCACCGAGTTTGATTGTGTGAAGAACGAACTGGACTTGATGGAGATGGTTTCCTCCACAGTCAAAATAGGTGATTGGTGAAGTGTACTGAGTAAGTAGGCAATAAATGGTACGACTGATGAACAATAAAATAAATGGAGTGCCTTTTTATCTAATTATTGTTAGTTGTGGATCATGCTTATGAATTTTCAAATGGAACTTTTTATGAATTAGCAATCTGCAACAATTTGGTAGTTCTTCTCGGTTCAAACATATTCAGATATGTTCTATGTAGATATACAAATACGTAATTGCTGCCCTGTTTACCTCTGTACGGAGGAACTGTTGAATACTATGCGAGAGGAACGCTAAGAAGCAACTCATTTCTATGAGTTGCAGACATTCCACCTCACAAAGAGGTAGAGAAAACCATATCACACAAGATAACCACTAACAACACCAAAAGAAGATAAACCACTTGGAAAAGAAAAAACTAGAAACTCACAAATTCTACAGCTTGAGCATAAGAAATGTATATCAATCCTCTATGAAGCGTTAGTTTTAATCACATCCAAAGAACATCTATGATATGGCTGCGTTAAGAAGGGGTGTTGCTGGTACATACTAAGGATAAAATTAGGAAGAAATGAATATTTTCCCCAACTGAATCAGGTGGCAGTGTAGTAAAGGATCCTCCTAGTAACTTGTATATAGGAACAAAAGAAGGTTCCTCATAATGTCCCAACTATGTGTCTCATTTAAGTTAAGAGTTCAGTGACTAAATTGAAAAGGAGTGGCAACAATAATAAACCATATATAAACGATTCCAACTATGCATCTCATTTAAATCAAAGACTCTACTACTGTATAACAAGCAACAGTGGGAAGAACTCAGAATGTACAGCTCAAGAAGACCCCAAAATCTTCTTTACATCCCTTCGAATGGCTTGTATACACACTAAACTGCCACAGGGCTACATATTATTCATCACCAATCTACCTTCCCTGCCCAAGTTCACATAACTACGTTTTCCTCTATATTCACAGTTTCACAGAGCTCATGAAACTCAAACAACAGAAACGACCACCCCTAAAAGGCACTGACATACAATTATTAACTCATTGCAACTAACAACAAATTAGTCCAGGAAAGAAACAACACATGCCTGCTCCTGCAGGTTCCCCCAATCAGTTTCTAATACTACGTCTCAACATTGTGCATCTCCAAGCAGCTACTTAGTTAATTGATCAACCCGAGCAAGAATCCTTTTCCCATATGGATGGCTGCGAAGTGACAAATCATGCATCTTGACCAGATCAACCATAACAAAAAATACAGGAGTCTGCACTCACAAAGAGGAAGTAAGGGTTAAAGGTAAACTAGAAGAATGGCAATAAGAACAAACAGGGACAGGCGGCAAGATGCAGGGACAGATCTAAGAGATAATGGGCAAGCAATTGTGATCTAACCTTAAAAGACACTGTTAAAGCAGATTGAACAACATAGTTTCCAAAAGCATCTTGGAGAAGTTTCAAAACGTCGGGACTATTAGCCATTTCCTTTACAATCTGAGTGGCTTGATCTTCATTTGACTCTTTAAGACACCGCTCAACCACATTGCTGCTGAACTTTTGCATGGAAAGTCTTACAAAACTCCCTTCAAGCTCTCTCAGTAGCTTTGCTGTGTACTGCGGTATCTTCAGTCCCAGTAGGTATTGTACAACATAGTTTCTGATAACAATATTTAATGACAGGTTAGTGAATTGAGTCTGCATTTGCTTGAGTACACTATTGAAGCAGGGCAAGATGAGGACAGAAAGGAACATAAAGACATACCCGTAAGGATCTTCAGCCAGCAGCGCTGCATTTCTTGTTATTTCAGCTACAAGACGCTCTTTAATTTCTCCATGTGAATGTTCTACACATAGCTGCAATACACAACATCCACTGCGATCCTTTGCAATATGAACACAGTGAGCTGCTACAGCATCCAAAAGGTACTGCAAAAGATGGATCATTTTCAGTGTTGAGATATAATGTATAATGTGACACCAGGCGTTTAAAGCCTTGTATCATAGTATGTAACACCCTGGTGCCTCCGCACTCCTTTCCAATTGGCTTTGAGTTGGATGCTCCAAATTTAAGAAGGACGATGTGGTCCACGTCACCAAATAAAGTTAGTCAACGTACTTGATCAGGTAACGAGCACGTTAATATGTATTATAAGTTATAAAATCCCCCGTCAGGGGTTTGCCTTGTATCATAGTATAGATGACCCTGGGTCACTCTGTTTATTGCCAATTGGTTTTGAATAGGATGCTCAGCTCCAAATTTTAAATTTAGAAAAACGACAATTAAGAAACTGTACCATTTAATATGGTATATATGCACTGAAATATGATAATGAGACAATTTGATAGAGAAACCAACAAGTAAACCAAGGACTTAATGCTTCTCCACAAAACTATGATAATGAGACAATTTGATAGAGAAACCAACAATTAAACCAAGGACTTCTCCACAAAACTTCTGCAAATAGACTCGTAAAATGAAAAGGTAACATTTTGAAATGTAAGTAACAATGATGATGGATTGGAAGAAAGGAAGTTTTTTCCTCCTCCCAAACTTTTGATTTTTATTCTTTCTTTCTCAAATACCTGTTTCCACCCTATACATTCAAACCATGCCATGGGTATTATTCAGGTGTGAAAGAGAAACGAAGAGAAGACGATGGAAGCAACTTTAAAACCATTGAAACTTCATCAACAGGTTCATCCTTGGGATTTACACATTGAAAACAAAATAATGAGTTAGAGGAGGAAACTAAGTTGGATCATATTCACAGATGAATATGTAATAACAAGAGGTGCCCAAGGTTCCATCAACTCCATTATGCTGCTAGGCTCATAAAGTCGAGATCCTCTGCATTGTTGTTTACGCATGATTACAGATACTCAATAAACTGATATGATACCGTGAAAAAATGTTAGTTCTGATTAAGTTTTCAAAATGTGGCCTGAGAGGATCTAAGCTAGGCTGGCTAAAATCAATATACTTTTAAACTCCCAAGACAATAAACTATATAAAATTACATAGTATTTGTTAAATAATATAAAACAAATTATTGAAATATGATTAAAATATTTTTAATAACGATTACTTTAATAACATGACACAGGACCCTTTATATAAATAGATGGACTCTTACTTTAAGAACAGTTCATTTTGAAACAGTCTTGTATATATGTGTTAACCGTCTTCCATATGGGTATGTAATATGTATATGAGTCTGTAAGCAACTTGTCCATAATCCATACTACCTTCCAGCAAGTCAGCAAAGATGTAAATACTGGCCAAGCGGCCATCACTAGGTTATTAATAGGTTAGAGTTGATAAAGTACAAATGTAAGAATAACTCTAAATGTATTGAGCAAACCACAAACTAAACAATGCAGACCTCAATAATTTGATGCAGGAAGAACACAAAAAAAGACGGGAAAAAAAAGACTGGGCGTTCAAAATATCGATATAAAACACACTAGTTGGTAACTAAACAAACAGACAAACCATCAGAAATTTAACATTAACAACAACAATATGAAGGAAAAAAAATTGCTGTGGTAATAGAACCAAAGCCGCACAAACTACATTAAAAACCAAATTTCAGCAATTTAACAAGGCGGAACAACTTGGTAATTAACACGCAGCAACAACAGAACATTGTCAAACCTAAACCATTAGTGTAGCCATAAAAATTCAAAAGAACTACTAAGCACTCTTCAGAAAACGGCTGCAATAGAAACTTAGGGACTCTGTCAAATCAAGACACCCGAATAAAGTACCATAGGTATTATAGCAACCTGCAGCTACAGAAGCAGGGATTCCTTACACAATGATTCAAGTTATAAGACTGAAGAATGGAGATGCAATATACCAAAATAGTTAAACACAACTAAACTATTAGAACCCTGCAAACAGTAGAACCTCACTAAACTTTCAACAAAAGGTTCTCTTTTAGAGCACAGGCCACAACATACAAAGATGACGAAAGTTATAGCTCTTATTAGAGAATATGTGCCGTGTCATGACTTCAGATCTGTTTATGATGATTATTATTGTATTATTTTCATCTTGTATATGTTTTCTTCTACCCTAAACATAACACATTATGGTGGTTATTTGGTTAATTTGGCTTATTACAGTGATTTTGTGTTGAGGGAAATACAGGGAACTTAGAAAAAACTAATCAAAACAAAAACATAACAGAAACCAAAAATATTTGTTCAAAGTGAAAACAACTTGGGTGAACATCAAAAAGTCCAAACCTTCAAACAGACATGATGCAAACACCAGCTGATAATAATAACTTGGAACAGAACAACCATGAAAGTATCAGCACCAAAGGTAAGGTTGTTGCACATATTCTTTAATATAAGAGAAAACAAACACCAGCTGATAATAATAACTTGGAACAGAACAACCATGAAAGTATCAGCACCAAAGGTAAGGTTGTTGCACATATTCTTTAATATAAGAGAAAACATATAGAAACAAATAGTTTACCCAATGATAGCAATCACCATTTATCTACTTAAAAATAAATCATATGTATCACAATAAAGATATACCTTTTTGAGTTCATTAGGGAAATGCTTCACACAGTACTGAATAACATGGTGCCCGTTTGTGTCAGTTATTAAATCGTATGTACCAGGCGTCAAAGCAGAGACAATTCGAGCTTGTTGGTTCTCACTGGTGAGACGCTCCAACAATTTCTGCACAGCACGAGTTCTGCAAGAAGAAAAAAATATAATCTTTCCACCAACTCAAACCCTCATTTTGTAACAAAATTAAGATATTTAAGAGAGCAAAAAAATACATACCCATGCATATCACAACATATTTTTACAAGTACATTTTCACGCCTTGTCAGTGCTATAACAATGTCATTCCTCTGCTCCCCATTGCAAGCATCCAAAAGCTTCTGAACAAGATAGTTCCCAAACTGATCAACCATTAACACACCCAAATGATCTTTAATCTCAGAAAAAATCAAATCAATGTCCTCCTTCCTGCCCCCTTCAATTTTCTTCTGCAAAAACCGACCACCGTGTTGATCTTTTGCCACAGAAGCCATCCTACCCCTCAATTCCTCCAAAGATGTAAACTTTGTTTGGTTCATCAACTGATGGAACTGTGAATTATTATTAATTCTTGACATATTATAATAGTCTCCCAAATCAGATTCAAAACTATCAACACTACCACTACCACCCCTGTTTGAAATCCTTCCAAGACTACTACTAGAATACTGCTTTGGCATAGACTCATTCTTTAAACACAAATTACAAGGGCACTCACCACCTTCACCATTCACCCCAGTATTATTCAACAACTTTGGGTAGTGATCGTCGTAAACAGGAGGACAGTTATTCAATAAGGGTCGTTCATTAAATGGTTTTCGAAACATCATCTGCATTTGTTGCAACTCTTCACTCATACGTTTAACTTCTTCAATAAGAAACTGACGCTCAATCATTACCCGATCGATTGAAGTTAACGTTGTGTTTGGTTGAGGCATATACTGTTGTTGTTGTTGTTGAAACTGTTGTTGTTGTTGTTGATGAAGTGGTGATGGTGGAGTGGAATAAGAAAGATTCAAACGATTAAAAGCATCCATAAGAGAAGCAGGTGTTTGTGTGTAAGTGGTTTGTGAATCATCATGGTTAAAACAGGGTTGTGAGTACTGGTTGTGGTTTTGGTAATGGTTTTCCGCCATTGGAACAATATAAGAACTACCACCCCAGAGTGAAGCAGCAAGATTATTTTCTTCTTCCTTGTTTCTGCTCATCTCCATATACTAACAATAAAGATTTGAGGAGAAACAAAATAGAAGGAGACGAGATACTCGGGATTTTTTTTTTTTAAGGAGAGAGAGAGTCAGGGTTTTGAAAGAGGTTTAAGAGATCACGATGATATCTTTTAAGTTGTTAAACTTTCCACGAGAGTTTTTCTCGGTCTCAATTCCTACTATATTTTCTCTCTCTCTCTACAAATTTCTTCTCTTTCCTCCGCATTCATAGAGAGAGAGTTCGCATGTAATTTGCAATGAATGTAAATGCGTTTCAATTCTCCTCTTGCATGGATTTTATATAGAATACGTATTTTATACTCCTGTGTGTTTGTTAGCTACATTAACTCCACTTCAATCACCTATATTTAAAAAAAAAAAAAAAAAAAAATTACAATCACCATTGTGGTTTACATCATGGGAAATAATTTTATATTTGTAATTGTGTTGAACAATGATGTTAAGAAGTAAATGTATACGAACTCTATTGGTTTGTGGTCAATTTATGGATAGTAAGAATATGATAAGTGATTTTAAGAATGGAATAGAATTGTTCATTTATTAGTTAAGATTTTCATTATGCTAAAAACTGTATGAACAATAACAATAATAAATGATTTTGAAAATGGAATGGAATTATGAATTTATTGACAATTAACTACTTTACTAGTTAAGATTTTTAGTTCCTCTGTAATTCTATGCCAAAAAATGTAAAACAACTAGTCCTATGATTTTCAATTTTATCCATAATAATTGTGTACCGTAACTTAACTATTTACGTTTGGGATATGCCACATCAAACACTCTAGCCAAAAAATGTAAAACAACTAGTCCTATGATTTTCAATTTTATCCATAATAATTGTGTACGGATCGAGTTTGATATGCCACAAAACACTCTAGCCTAATGTAGATTCAATCTTCGAATTTGATTCGAATCTTTTTCGAATGGTCGATTTTTATATCCGTTTATTTATTCAGGTTGGATTCGGATATTAAATTTCGAATATAATAAGGTTCGGGTCGGTCGAATATTATGAAACTATTCATATTCGGATATAGCCATATCCGACTCAAACCCGATCCCTACCCTACCCTAATGTTTGGGGAAAAAGAGTTTTTTTCTAAAAAACTAATTGGGTAATTTGATGTTGCACGCGATTTTACTATTTTTTTTTATACGAAAATTGAACTTAATCCGTCTGTAAACAATCGTTGAAACTGTTAGGGGAGAAAATACTACTTGTTTACCTATACTAAAGTTTTTCATTTGTTGAGAAAACATAAAACAGTGAGTTGACTCACTTTCCTTCCTATTCAACTTAACAAAACCCTAACTAACCACTCATTGCTTAGCCGCCGGACTCCAATCAATGCATGTTATGATGTTTAATTTTTTAATTTAATTTGGTTAAACAAAAAGATAAATCTTCACTTCCACCATAGAATATAACTCATTTGTGTGGTTGAGATCTTTTTGAGTCCAATATCAACCAAAGAGGGGTCTTCCAAATTTATATGTACATCATCTAAAAAAGACTACACTTTTTAATTTTGGAATCAAACTTGTGAGTGGGGTGGAGAAGAAATTAGGAGAAGAAAAATTAAAATAATTGGGAGTAAAGAGTTATACACAAAACAAGTTAAATAAAAATATAAGAATGGTGGCGGTGGTTTCCGACAGGGACAGGAGGTGGTGGTGCTTGATGGTCAGATATGGTGGCTGTGCTTAACTGAAGATGTGGGTGGAGAGTAGAGACGGTCAATTTGAGTAAATGAGTCAAGTTGAGTTCCAAAATTTTAAAAGTACATCGGTACATGGTCAAATTTATTTGTCTACCAATTCTCCTTGTTAGGGATTCCAATCTTGGTTCCAATAAAGTGATAATAGGTCACTTTTAAATCATCAGAATCAATTAATTTTAATGCGTCAAACTTAAACAAGAAGATACAATCGTAATCCACAGTTGACAAATTACAGATGATACGCATCTGTACCCGGTTATAGAGGAACCGGCCTCTTGGTGTTTTACATTGGTTAGGACACTTGAACACACACATCTACACATTTCGAACACATAACACAGATATCGGTTGTAGGATCACAACACGAAAACAATCACATTTCGGTAATTTTCCGATATACAATCAATCATAAAGAGCACACAGCAAAATATGAGTAGAATTATACTTTACACATTATAAAAGCACAACATGTACCATTTAAATTTAAATTAGATCTTGTTTGTTTTTTGAATTCGGTTGTAGAGAACTCTAAGTTTTAAGCATTCAGAGGCTCAAAACTTGTTTGTTTTTTAAAAGTAGTTTAACACGAAAACAACCAATTTCTTTTCTCAATGTTTTAATACTTGAAACAAGAAAGTCCCTTCTTGCCTTTCTTAAGAACTCAAAGTTTGATGGTAATTTTTGTTAAAAATAAAATTACATATATATATTGATATAAACCATTAAAATATATTTGTCAAACATATTTTAAATAAATTTAAAGATTTTTTTCACCATCTCAAAATATAATATATATTTTTGTTTATACAAATTTTTAAAATAGATAGCATGAGTAAAATTGTCACATTTATAAAAAGCACAACATTCTACCATTTTTTAAATTTAAATTAGAGACTTAAGCTGCACAAACCGAGCATTGGAACTTCAGCCGATTAAAAGTTTTTAAGGAGTACAATCGTTTCATCCGAGCATATTATGCCCTGCGATGAGATTCGAATACCAAAACTGGGATAAAACATACTAGAATATTCATCTCAAAGGAAATGAAAAATCTGTAGAATTCCTCACAGGATCTATCTGAGCTAAAAGACTTGCTACACCACTAACATCTGCATTAGATATATGACTGATGAGAAGACTGCAAACCACCACCTATGTATGCCCCATAATTTGGAGGAGTTCCACTATACGGAGTAGCTGCTGTGTAATTAGGTGGTGCAGCACCATATGAGGCTGCTGATGCATAATTAGATGGAGCACCACTGTATGACGGTGCAGGGGTCCTCTCATCTGGGGCATAATAAACAGACCTTTGAGAAATGTCAAGCTGACCATAGACTCCTTGAGTAGGACCTTGATAGTCGTAAGTAGCTGCTCCAACTTGTGGATACCTTTCCGAGACCCCCATGTACGCTCCTACCTCACTATAAACTGGTGGTGGCTGCCTATCTGCAGCAGCAAAAGGCATGCGTGAACCATAATATCCACCATTTGCACGAGCCTTCTTTGGTTGTTGATATTTGACTGTTTCCCCTGTCCTCTTTTTATCGCTTTTTGACTTCTCTAGTTGAGACAACCGTTTCAGGAGTGGTTCCAGTGGATACTCCGCTTGAAGCTTGTATTCTTCAACACACTTTACGACAGCCCTAAGTGCAGCAAGCTCTTGGGCATTAACATCAATCTGAAAACAATTAGGCAGAAAGAACGCAGTAATTACTAAACAGAACATAGAGCAATCTGTATGATTCTACAAATGGAAGACTGAAAAGCACCTGTGCACCAGCAGTTCCAGGACTCACGCCTTTTCCTTGTGAGTTTCTCCTCAGGTCCTTCAAGTACGTTTTCAACAGAGGCACAGGAGGGAAGCTCTCAGTGAGCTTGAAAGCATGCACAAAATGTACTGCATCTATCTGTCTTCCCGTGTTTATCAAATTTTCAATAACACCTGCAAAAAATTAGTTTATCAGCAATGGCAGACACCCCTATATAATACAATGTATGAGCATATTCCATGTGGATTGGTTATCCGCTTGATATCCCCGTTCGTCCCTCACCACTCAAAAGGAATTCTATCCTACCATGCCCTATGTGCATAATTACAAATATGATCTCAGGACAACTGTGGTGTAGTAGTTCACAAGACACCAACCTGGCACTTTGTCAGAGAGCCCAAGAGAACGGCAGAGGTCAGGTGCCTGCCTGCGACGAGCAATAGCAAGAACAAGCTTGCAAAGTTCCTCTTTGTCAAACTCGGGAGCAATTTTAAAAGTTGCAAGGAGCTGCAGGAATGCCTCAGCTTCCAATGAACTTCCATTGGCACCATTTGTGTTTGCCTCAACCAACCTAGGCTTCCACTCATCAGCAATTGCCTTAGCTTGCTGCTTGGTTTCACGGTTCAGTGGGTGATCAACATCTGTCTCATCAGCCCCTACCAACAAAGGTGCCACTGATTCCATCAGTAAAGTACATGATTTGCGAATGCCCTGGAGGGCTGCATCAGTCTTATCACCTTGATTGGTAGTTTCATCAGGAGGGTAAAACCCCTCCAATGAATCCAACACAATTCGGGCTGGTTCAGTCGCACTTTTCAATGCAACAGGGATTTCCTGTCTTATGGCAGAAAAATCTTTTCGGTTCTCCACTATAAAATTCAAAAGGCCTTTTGCATCCATCTGTTCGCAAAATTGCGTCAGCTCTGGACGGGGCTGAATGTCAACAGCCATAACAAGTTCACCTGATCTATGAGGAGAATTCTCTTCTGGATCAGGAATGGTTGCATCAGGATCACCATCGAGTGAGCTACTTACCTTGTTTTCTGCATTGCCATCCAAAGTGGTAGGTTCAGGAGATGCAGGCTTGTACTTCTCTCGCGCCTCCTCAATGGTAGCAACAGCAGCTTCTTTTAGCTCTTGAACCCGATCCAACAAAGCTTGCTCTTTAGCAGCAACAGTTGCCTCTCTCTCTTGAATCAATATGCGACTCTCAGTTTCCTTTTCCTCAAATGTCTTCACTTTCTCTTCTAACTCGTCGAGCTTCTTCTTTAACAAGCCCTCGAGGTTGTGAAAGTATTCTTCAAGTTCCTTCCACTGCACCTTGTTCTCAGAAGCATCCTCATGAGATCTCAGTTCAACAAAAGCCTTGCCAAGCTGTTCCACAATCGAAGCAGTAGATTCAATGCCAAAAACGACAGGTTCAGTATCACCCATGGCTGTGTGCAGCTGTCTGAAAGAGAATCAAAATCTTGCAGTAAGAACAAAAGAACCAATAGTCAATTTTTGAGGGAAACAAAATGTAAAAGTACAATAACAGTAAACGACAAATGTTTAACTCCCAACATCACATAATCACACCACCCGTCCACAATAACTGAAGTAATGATCAACAGAGAAAAACGTGATTGCATTGGTAACAAAGAGTTGGTAAAGCTCGATATAAAATCCCGATTATCACTCCCTATAATAATTTGTCATGAAACCTTTTTCTTAATTCTTTGGACATTATAACAAACTTAGATTTACACATTAAAGCTTGGCCAAACAATAAGTCATCACACATCCTCTTCACTTGTTTTACATATATATAAATACATGCAATGAAACTAATCAGGGCCATTCTAAACAAAAACAACAAATATTCTACCTCACATTGAATTTCATATACCTCAAATTATTTTGCAAAACAAGTAAAGAGGTTGCACACTAAAAATTGTGACCCTAAAGAGGCTTCTAAGCATTGTAAAGTTACTACGAGGAACACTATGAAAACAAAAGGAGTAAAATAGAGAAATAGCATACCTTAAAAAAACCCCAAGTCAGTGTGCCTGAACAGAACAACTTTCAAAACCCTATCTTCACCCACGGGATTAAAATCACCAGAGAAATAAAATTGGGATAATATATGGGGGTGCCTTATTGAGTTGCGGCTACAGGGTTAGATTAATGGAGAGGAAAAGACACGCCACTTTTTTATGATTTTTGATGTGAGCACCGGTTGTGACAATTTCAGATATGGGTTCACGCGGTCCCGAACCAGGGTTTTTTGTTTTTAGAACTGCCAACTCAAGTTTTGTTGAGTTTTGGGCTTTTATTCACTTGTTGGGTTTTTATTTGCTGTCGGTTCTAGGCACGTATTAGTGCTTGGGCCCTTTAGATTTTACTCAATCCAATACCCACTACGGCAACACCTTTTGATCATTCAAGAAATTGGTTCCGAGGCTCATTTTCAAGTGAAACCGTTTTTTATTAATCACTCTTAAAAACAATTTTCAAGATAAAATAACCCATAAGTATGGACAAATATCCTGGATTTCTAGATTTGAAATAAATATTTTATCATTTATGTTGTCTTGGCTCATTGTTCATACTTTATGGAATACATATTGGAGTACGAATAATCATTGTTCATTCACAATCATTGTTAATACGAACAGTGGTTGTTCATAGCTCATATTGATGTATGAACAGTGATTGTTCGAGGCATGAACAATCATTGTTCATACTCCAATAGACGTTAACAATGATTGTTTATACTTTTACGTACTGACAACATATCACGTTGAGGTATGAACAGTGATTGTTCATACGTACTATATATACCGGGTCGTTTCGGTTGGGCCAGGTCATTTATTATTTTTGTGTCAGGGGTATACTTGATATTTTATCTACCCAAGTCATTTTTAATTTCACGTTAAGAATATATTTGACCTTTCATCTATCCGGTCATTTTGAGTGATTAAAAAAAAATGGTTCAAAGAGTTAATTTTTCCCCTCATTTGTCTTGGAGAGTCACTCTCTGTTGATCATTAATCTTTTTCCATCTTCTATCTAACCACCACCCAACTCAATTCACAAGATATAAATTGAATCAAACCTCCTTATGATCGTAATCCCACAATCTCGTTAGCAAATAAATTAATAATTCAATGTTGATTATTAAATTGTAAGAGAGACATTAGCCTTACTAGTCCACAAAATATTACCGTTAGTTAACTTAACGACATGTATGTTATAGTATGAGGGTGTGCACCCTTTATTTACTTTTTGTATGAGGGCGTGCGCTCCCTATACATAGTTGACGTATGTAAAGTATCCCACATTTCTATAAGTGTGGATACGTAATTAGTAATTGATGTTTTGGATAACTTCACACCCAAGGTAGGTTAAGTATAAATATGCATGTAACTCTAGGAAAAGTAACTACTATCTCAATAACCTAATTATTCAAGCCTATATTATTCTTCATTGTTTTTTTCTTGGTTTCTCTCGTTACAACAATGTCACAACTCTCCTAACATCACCACTAACATGAAATTTAACATAGTATCAGAACATCAAGTTTAATGGTATGCTATGAGAGGTTTCTCAAAATTAGGCATCACCACTAACATCAAACTCGTTAAATTTAACATAATTTAAAGCTCATTCTAGATAGCGGTAGTTCGAAGTTCATCAAGTTTAATGGTATGCTATGAGAGGTTTCCCATCAAAATTTATAATTTATCGATCCAAAATAATAATAATAATAAATTTTTCGATATATTTGAGTTCAAACGAGCATATATATAATGGTATTAGTATAACTAGGCGAAGTCGAGCTTGAGCTTCAATATAGTAAGCTATTGGGGGTAATGTTCATCCAAAATAATAATAATAATAAATATATATTTATATATAATGGTATGCTAGGAGAGGTATTTCAAAATCAATATAATCAGTATATATATATATATATATATATATATATATATATATATATATATATATATATATATATATATATATATATATATATATAAATCTTTTGAAGTTTTACTATTAATTGTTTTAATATTTGTGCAAGAAAAAGTCATTATGTTTTGAATCATCTATGGTGTTTCAAAATATTGTGGTGTTTTAGCCTTTCTTATTTTTATGCTATATTGTATGTTCACAACTTATTCATCGTGATGGTTTCAATGGCACCGCTTCATTTCAGATTTTGATTCATTTTTACTATTCGTGCTTTTATGACATGGTGCTGAGTTCTATGGTGTTTCACCGGCGTTTTGTTTTAGCCTTCTTATTGAGAAGCTTATTGTATGATGTTGTCATTGATGGTTCAACTTTTCAGATTTTGATTCATTTTATGTCGCAGTGGTGCCACATACTTAGGTGTTTCATTGACTCTTACTCCCTCTTGTTAAGCTTATTGTATGATGTTGTCATTGATAGTTTAACTTTTTAGGTTTTGATTCATTTTATGCTGTAGTGGTGCCACGTACTTAGGTGTTTCATTGACTCTTACTCACTCTTGTTGAACTTATTGTATGCTGCTATCATTGATGGTTAAGCTTTTAAGGCTTTTATTTCTTTTATGCTACAGTGGTGCCACGTACTTAGGTGTTTAATTGACTCTTACTCTCTCCTGTTGAGCTCTTTGGCTGAAATGCTCGAGTTTTCCACGATTTGTTCATGTTGTAGTAACACCATAAGTGCACTTGTTAGAAAAATGGATTTGCACAAATCCATTGAGATATGAATGAGTAATTTGTTTCTTAAGTTACTCCACATTTTTAACATTAAACCTGCCATCATTTGATTCACACCACACTATCTTGTCCTCCCCAGCTTCATGGGGCCTAATCTATAGTTCTCGAACCTTTTGACTTAGGAATGTAGGTAGATGGTTGTTGAGGAAGTCAACATTCCATCCACTCTTATCCTCCATCATCAAGTCCTTGAGTTGAACCTCAGCCAGCTCGACATTATAGAACCCCATCTTCTTGATACATGTTGGTATACCATTTACCAGCAGCCAGGTTCTATAATGCAGAAGTTGTATTCATTCTTTTATGAGTGCATGGGGATTGGGGAGGGGATCCTCATCATGTCAAACCAATGCTTGCCATACAAAATTTTCCTCCACAGTCATGGACTCATGGACCAGGCGCCAGGGTAAGATCTATGGCCATAAACAGGCCTCATACTTCAACTGGGTTCATTTTTTCCATATAGACCCGGTCATCACTTATCAACCCACAGTATCCCCCACACTCACTCATCAACCAAATTGTAACGGTTAGATCAGCATCGATCTCAGTAAGAGTAACTTATCAAGGAAAATCAACGATCAAAACCCAAAGACGACGTAACCCGAAGCTAACAAGAGAAACCCAAGGGCATTCCATTGGATACAAGAGAGAGACATAAACCCTTCCACCACCAACACAAAAAATTAGTAAAACCCTCACATTTTCCCACTCTCTCTCTCTCTCTCACTTTGAGACCGAGGAATTTTTCACAAACCGACCTCTCTTCACTCCGCCTACCAACCTAACTACAAATCTCTCTCAGGGTTTATTCATTTCTACTTCACTCTCCTATTTAGGGTTATTAGGGTTTATAGACAAAAAAAAAAAAAAAATGAATCGTTTATTTAAAAAATCAGCTACTTCCTTAATATCATCAAAGCAAACACTCACTGCTTTGATTTCAATCGATGTTTTTCGTGCTTTTTCATCCGTAACACCTTCTCAATCTTTTAATTCCCATTCCGATTTTGCCCTTACTAAAAAGAAGAATATTCCATCACCATCTAATGGGTTTAGTGGTATTAAGGGTATTCATTTCTCTAGTGGTCCATTAGGGTATAAGGCTGAGGCTAGATTTGATGATTTTTCTGATGAGGAGAAGACATTGAAAGGTAGTGGTGGGGATGAGGGGCTTGAAATATCGAAACTTGGTATTGATCAATCTATGGTTAATGCTTTGGCTGGTAAAGGAATTACCAAACTTTTTCCTATTCAGGTATACAGCATCTCTTTTTGTGGTTGTTTGAAATTTGAGAATGTATTGTTTATTTGGAATATGGAAAGCATTTTTTTTTTTTTTTTTGTGATTAAGGACTAATTGTGTGTTATATGGTTAAAGGAAAAAAAAAAGTTGTTTTTGGAAAAAAAAGACCTTAGTTTCCTGTGAATGCATTAATGAGAGAAGAGAAATTTAAGGATCCATTTTAAAGTGTGGGGTATTGGAACTGTGTATAGGTTGTGTTTGGAAAGAGAAATTTTTTAAGGGTTTGTTTATCTTATTCCAATTATTATACAATGATTTAGTGGAATTTTCACTTTGGAATTGTGTAGAAAGCTGTGCTGGATCCAGCTATGCAAGGGCGTGACATGATTGGTCGAGCTAGAACAGGGACAGGGAAAACTCTAGCCTTTGGAATTCCTATTTTGGATAAAATCACCAGCTACAACAATGCTCATGGGTAGGTTGAAATTTTTGTTACTAGTTGAATTAAGTATTCTGTAAGTAGTCACTTTTGGATGTATATGTGATTCAGATGGCTAATTTCTTAAATTTTTATTTCCAAATTTACAGAAAAGGTAGAAATCCTTTGGCCATTGTTTTGGCTCCAACTAGAGAACTCGCTAAACAGGTGGACAAGGAGTTTCGGGAATGTGCCCCTCACTTGGACGCTCTTTGTTGTTATGGAGGTGTTCCCAAATACACTCAAACGCAACAACTGAATTATGGTGTGGATGTAGTTGTGGGAACACCTGGTAGAATTATTGATCTCTGTGAGACGCGCGCTTTGGATCTGTCAGAAGTTCAATTTGCTGTTCTTGATGAGGCAGATCAGATGCTTGCTGTGGGCTTTGAGGAAGATGTTGAAAAAATTCTTCAAAAATTACCCCAAAAACGTCAGACCATGATGTTTTCTGCAACAATGCCTCAGTGGATAAGACAACTTTCACGGAAGTATTTACGTGATGCATTGATCATTGATCTTGTGAGTATTGATCCACTGTTGCACTACTCTTGTTAACTATTATATATAAATGTATTTACTTGTCATTGGTGTCATTCATGGTCTCATGGTTTGTTCTCAATGTGTACATATATATTGGAACATGCAATGCTCTAATTCTATGGAGGTGATATCTCAAAGCAACAAATGTTTGGGACTCTTATGCTTAGAAGTAGGAATTTTTAACTGTCATCATTGAGTGAATATGGAGGTAAATGGAGACATTATATAAACTGATCAAGTCTTCAGACTGGATGTCCTACTTGTTGTTAGTGGAAGTTTAGGTTTCTTTAGTTGCATTTGTATCAATTGCCCCTTTCTCATGCATATTTGCTGCTTCTTGCGCTAGTCTCTTTTGATAGCAACACGAGCGTCTACATTTCAATCTAAGTGCTTTGATTTTCTACATCAGTTACAGTATTGTTCTCTAGCCCATCTAATATGGTATGGTTTGGGTCATAATATGGTGCTGACAATTTGTACCAACTCTCATACTGTAGCAATTGTATAGTATTGATGACATCAATATGGCATACATTGTTTGGATGAATTGGAGTCTTTAGTATGTGATATTTTTGTCCAATAATTTACTGTGTTAGTCTTTTTTGAATTGTTCGTATTTTTCATTGATAGTGATATATGTAACCTGTGTTCAAAATCATCTGCACTATTATGTGTTTAACTTACGCAGGGTAACATGCATTGTAGGTTGGAGATTCTGATAAGAAGTTGGCAGAAGGGATTTCTTTGTATGCGATTCAAGCAGACAAGTTTGGGAAGGCAGGAATTCTTGGATCTCTAATTAAAGTAAGAATTGTTGTTCTTCCTTCTTTTGATTTTGTTGTTTTTCCTTTGTATATGTCCACTTTGCAATCTTACTATTCTACTTTGGGTGTTGTTTTACCCATTTTCACTTCTTGCAATGACTTCATCCTCATATGTGATGTTACTTGTACTTACTAGGATCATGCAAAAGGAGGAAAATGCATTGTATTTACTCAAACCAAACGTGACGCTGATCGATTGTCCTATGCTTTGCAACGAAGTTTGAACTGTGAGCCTTTGCATGGGGACATCTCACAAGGTCAGAGGGAGAAAACTCTTTCTGGCTTTCGAGATGGGCGTTTTAATGTCTTAGTTGCTACAGATGTTGCTGCTCGTGGTCTAGATGTACCCAATGTGGATCTAGTAAGAATATCATCTTATATATGTGTGTATAATTTCACTTTGAGATTGTTTTACACCTTGATTTCCTTTTGTGAAAGCTTGATTTGTACTTTATGGGCATCCACACACATGCTAACCTCCTCCAAAGTTTTCACTCTCCTTCCTGCATTATTTACTTTTTAGTCTGCTGTATCATAATTGTATGCATTTTTTACTTAATCATGTTTTATATAATATTGTTATACTTATTACAATGAATATCACAGAATGCCGAGTAGCCTGAAGGAAATAACCATTAGCAAATGTTAAAACTACAAGGTCACCGGTAAATGAAAAAGGAATAGAAAATTAGAGAATTAGAAAGCAAGGACAGCTTCAGAAAAAGAAAACTGGAAAATGAGGAACCATCTTCAAGTGTATAGGCATCTGTTTAATGCAATGTCAATCGGATCTGGAGTAGGATCTGCGGCTCAAATAAACGCCACGAACTAAGTAGCTGGCTAATAAATTTTTTTGATAATGAAATTTAAAAGGTTTGTATGTAGGATAATACGGTGTTCTATAAGGAAAATATCAATAAGATTTGCACTTTTTGCATGTCAAACCATAAAATATTATGAAATTTGCACAAATTTTTTCGCGAGGAATTAAATATAAGAGGGACAAAGGAGTTGTCAAGAAAATAGTTGTGTTTCCTTATATCCGTGTATTTTCAGCTTTATAAGGAGTTCTCAAGAAAAAAGTTGTGTTTTTTACCTTCTATTTGGGGGTATTTACCGTTTTATCCTGTACAGATAATCCATTATGATTCTCCAAGCAGTTCAGAGATTTTCGTTCATCGTTCTGGCCGAACAGGTCGTGCTGGGAAGAAAGGTACTGCAATTTTGATCTATACAGATGATCAAATAAGAATTGTCAGGGGGATCGAGAAGGACGTAGGATCCAAGTTCAGTGAGGTTTGATCCGATACTTGAGACATACCTATATATTTTAGGGTTTGATAAAAAAGAATTGCGTGTTTCACATGGTTAATAACGTGAAAAGCACCTCTTTACATTCTGTTGTTTGATTATGTTTATCTGTCTTACTGTAGCTTCCGAGGATCGCTGCTGAACCTGGATTAGACATGCATGGAGATGGTGGTGGCCGTTTTAGCTCTTCTTTTGGAAGTCGAGGTGGTACTGGTGGAGGATTCGGACGCCCTGGTGGATTTGGTCGCCCTAGTGGCTATGGAAACAGTTCATCTTCAAGTCGTCCAGGGGGATACAGTGAATCTGGTGGTGGGCGTTTTGGTTCTTACGGTGGACAGAGTTCAGGTCGATCTGGTGGGGGGTTTGGCTCTTACGGTGGACAGAGTTCAGGTCGATCTGGTGGGGGGTTTGGCAGTTCTAGTCCCAGTCAGTCTGGTGGTTCTGGATTTGGTCGTTCAGGTGGTGGTTCAGATCGTTCTAGTGGTGGATTTGGTTCAAACCGTTATGGTGGATCTAGTTCAAGCCCTTTCGGTGACTTCGAATAATTAACTCTGGCACATCTGGGAGATCATTTTGTTTTGATTGTAAGGTAAGTCCTGTTTGCTCTCCAATTGGCAAGGACATTCTAGATTTTTGCTGAACATAAATGAAAGGCATATTAAAAAGAGAACCATGAATATTTTGCTGTTGTATACTTAAAGGTGCGAATTTGGTTACACATCATGCATGAAAATAACAGTCTCATGTCGATATTTCTTTAGCTTTATCATTGCTAGGCTTTCTTCATTGTCCTCTGAAAGAGGTGGTGTAATTCTTTGGGGTCCTAGAATCCAGTTGTAGTGACAAAAAGGATTAGGGTAAGTTCAATCAATGAAATATCTTCTTACCAAAAATCTGTTGTCAAAGGCAGCCCTAGACAATCAAATCGATTTGAAGATTAAGGCAGCAATTTTTGCTGTTAGCCATCGCAGGTAGTTGTCAAAGGCGTTTGAAGGCAGCGCCTAGGCAGCTAAAGGCCTTAGTCGGGAATCCTAATGGGAATCCTAATGCGTTGTTTGTTGCCCCAACCTGACAACATAGCCAACTTTGATGTACTTATTGCTTGTCTCATATCTTTAAGTTAAATTACTTACCAGTTAAATCTCCACTTGCGATCTTCTCTAATATTCTGGTTTTAAATATTGTGTTTCTTGTCAAGCAGGTTGGAGTTGCCTGGAGTTTATGGAAGAAAGTATGCATGGATTCATAAAATGTTTGTAAAGTTTACTTAGAAGAGAGAACTCAGGGTGGATGGAGGAGCTTATTTATCTTTAAGGATATTAATTAACTATTAAGACTATTAATAGCGTGGTAGCACCTGTTCTGCCAGAGCGCGTAAAAGAAAAGTTTATGATTTTATTTATTAAGGGTAATTTTGTTTAGTACATAGTGGAGGAGTGATTTGTAATATTGTTCTTTCAAAAACTCTTTTAAGTGAACTAATGCAAATGCTTATTAAATTTTGGTCCCAATATATTCACAATATCAGTCTAGAATCACCCAACCCCATCAGCTGTATTCACATGTTTTAAGGTGGTTTACAATTACACAACTCGTATATTTTACCTCATCAGAAGACTCTTTTTGGTGTAGTCTATTTTTTTGTTTTCTTTAACGTGTTTTACCCAGTTTGTTACTTCCAGTATCAGTTTGCTCATCGCAGTTTGTAGTTCGAGAGTTTTTAACATTGGTTGAAGTGAAGTAGGGGTGTGTCAATGTGATAATTTTCGTTGTGTTTTTTGAAGCCTTGATAATTCTGGACCGTCCTTTGGAAATATCCGGCATGTCTTTGAAGTCATTGTATGGTATGAAATTAAGGCAACGTTGAGGTTTGTTCAAGGCCTAATCTATATATTCCATCCCCACCCCAAACCATGGCCTAATCCAAAATCAAGGTTGGGTTTTATGCGATCGAGCTCGGGAGTCTGAAGTCTGAACAACACGGCAATGTTGTCTTACCACTGGTCAACCTCTTCTCCTCTTCCTCAAAACCATTCGCAATACACTGTGCGTAAAACTTGTTATCCAATCAAGAAACCAAACGCTTCTTCATTCTTTTGTCTCAGTGTTGGTGTCCACGATATCCTCGAAATCACTCAAAATAAGGTCGATTTCTCACTTCACGGGCATTTTTTTTTTTTTTTTTTCATTTGTTTCCTGAATGGTTGTCTTGTTTGTATGTGTATGTGTAGGTTCTGGTTTCAGCTGCTGTTTCTGCTGCAATTGGCCAGCTTTCAAAACCATTCTCCTCTTCTTTTATTTACAGCGAAGATGTCAATTTTCGGACTGTGTTTCGGGCCGGTGGATTTCCCTCCACGCATTCAGCTGTAATTATATCCTATAGTTCTTGTTTATGGATTAAGTTGTACTTTAATTTTGTTATTTGAATTTTTGTTTTGTTTTTGGTAGGGGGTTGTTGCAGCTGCTACTTCTCTTGGCTTAGAAAGGTGTTTTTTTAATAGGTTACAGTTTTCTCTTCATTTCCTATGATGAATATCTATTAGCTGATCATAAAAAAAATGTCCCCACACTTTTTCGTAGGGGGTTTTCAGATTCGATTTTTGGTATGGCAGTCATTTTTGCTTCCCTAGTCATGTATGATGCTCAGGTATATTTCGTTCTGCAATCTGTCCATGCCATTTATTTTAGTTTCTGTCTTTATCCAATATCATCCGGTTATGTATATTATGTTGTTATGGTGTCTGCATAATTGTAATATTGCTTCATATCGAATAAGCTGTTGTTATATCATGTGTGAGTTGTAGTATTAATTCTACTTTTGTTTGCCAACTGCGTGTATATCTTGTTGATTGTCATTAATCATTGTAGTCTACTAGATTACTACAAGGTAGATTTGAGTATTCGAGGAATTAAAAATCTTAAATTGTTATGTCATCATACAAATTGAACTAAAGATTAGTAGTGATACAGCCATGATTACTGCTCTAGGTTAAGTTCCATACTTCAGGGAACAACTCAAAGCAATACTAAGGGGGATTGTCGTCCATCTTGATCCTGTATGCTTCTATTATCTGAACTATCCTGCAGAGCTCTGATCTTCTGCTGGAGTATAGACCTGCTATTGGTCCTAGTGGTAACTAACAACGCTGTCTGGAGCTCAAAATATATTCCTGAATTTTGTTCTCGTCGCCGGCCCACATTCCATGACTAAAGTCATCAAGAATCGAGTGAGACAGCTGGGTGAAGGTTGTTCACTTTAGATTGGGATCGGGACTTTGTTCTTAAAACGTGGTGGCAATATCTAGACAACTATTCCAGAAGTTAATTATTTTTTATATTTGCCAGTCATACTTGCTTCAATGATGAGATGCATATTCACTATATCAAGTCATTACCTGGGAGTGCTGGGTGTAGATTCTTACATCTAGGGAGACAGACTAATTGAACATTTCATATTTGCCCCGTTCTTTTTGGATTCAAAACAAAGTACACCTAAATACAGTGATACTAAATGCCCTTCTGTTTTTTTTTTTTTTTTTTTTTTTTTTGATTGGCAAGCCTGTTTTAAAAAATGTGTGGGCAAGCCTGTTTTTAAAGAGATCAGTAACTTAATAGTGTATAGCGGGGTTCGAACCCCATACCTCAGATATCATCACCCAAAGGTTTTACCAACTAAGCTAGAAGGCACTTACATGCCCTTCTGCTTTTATGTGCACCTGAAAGCTTTCACTGCAGTAAGTAGAGGACATCGAGTTCTGTAGCTTTCACTTATGTCTCATAAAGAGCAAATATTGAAGTTTTGTTCTGTTTTCTCACTTTGAGTGTTCTACTTATCATCTAGGATCCCCAGTTCCCAACTTATTCGATTGGTACGATCCTTTTTCATATATCCGAATTGCGTGATAATTTGCTGCTACTGCACCTCTGCAAGTTAACATTTATATTTTATGCTTCCGGCGGTTGAACTCAGAGATGTCTCAGTGTTTGCACTATTTGTGATTAGAATTATGGAACAGAAGTTGCTTTTCCCAACTGAGCCTCTTGTTTCTTGAGTTGCTCTTGCAGGCTGTTAGAAGAGAAGTGGGAAACCATGCAAAGGTATTGAACAAGGAAATACTGGTCAAGACCCAAAACAAACCTATTCCTAATGGCAAGAAGGATGTCCTGGTATATTCTAAAGACAGAATATCTGTATTTATCCAGGCTCTTGCTTCTTCAATGCCTATTTCCGGTGAAGCAAGTACTAGCTCAGTGAATTCAGCTAATCCTCCTATGTATCTTGCATCTGAAAAGCAACCGGCATCCAGCTTATCGGTTGATGATCTTGGTTTGAAAGAAACTTGCAGGCCTCTATTGGAAGAATCAATAGGCCACACTGTGGTAGAAGTTGTGGCTGGTGCTTTACTGGGTTTTCTAGTTACCTTGGCAGTTTATAGTTTACTGTAGTAGTTTGTGTATATGTATAATTATATGTTTTCACACTGATCCCAATTTGATAAATCTGGTCGTTGGGTGAGTGGGTCTAAGCTTAATATGCTGTGTTTTCACGTCATTGCAGCCAATTGGTTGGCACTGTTCCGTTCATAGGATGAGATGTTTTCAGCCATATACTTGCAGGTGCTGTTAATTTTTGTGCAGTTGTTGGAGGATCCATGTGTTGCTGCTCATGGAAAACTGGTTCAATCTGTAGCATGAGATGCAACAACAAAAGAGCTCTTTCAAGTTCTGCTCTGTGAATGTTTTTGGAGATGAGCCAATTAGGATTCCCCTCCCCCCACCCACTAATGTGAAATTAGGCGCCCCCCCCCAATACACACACTTAGGGAGGAGATCCTAATTTTCCCATCTAGTAAAGGGGAAATCCTAATAACCAACAAAATGATCTCTTTCAGCTTATCAAAAGCAATCTAATAGTGAAATTGTTTTTAAGATCATTATGCAATGGTTACTTTTCATTTTTAAAATATTCAATAGTGGAACAACATTGAAGTCCATTGTAGAAGATAATGTTTTAACGAGGGAGAGATTACGTATCTCTTTCATAATTTTGTGCAGTACATCTTGCATCTTGCTATATATTGACCACAACATTTAGTGAGCAGAGTGAACCTTCTGGGCTGAGAGGGGTATGTGGCACCCTTCATCTCTAGTTCTCCGCTCACGCCCCAACTGCTATGCAGTATACTAGTATAGTCTAGTAGCAACTAGAATGAAACGAGAGTACGAAACTTATATGGTACATATTCGTTTTGAAATGAATACATATTTTACAAGGGGAACATGGAACCTTTCTTGAAACCACTGTCCCCCGCCCTAATAAGATCCATGTCCAAGTCCAATCATACAAAATCAATACATTTCAGTGGTTCATATGTCAGAAGGCACCATTATACCCCTTTTCTCTGAAAAGGTAACCATTTTCACTACATTATAGATCTGAATAGCTTAAATTGTTTAACTGCAAGAGAGACTGGTAGGAGAGCCTTCTTTTAGTTCCACAGCTTCACAGCAAAAATGATTCTGATCTTAGCAATTTAAATTAGAGACCCCAAAGTAGAGCTGATTTTTCAGTTTCCGGTGTTTGTCGACCAACTTTTAGAGCGGATTCGTGCCATCCAGGTGGACAAAGTAGCACTTCGTAAAATAAGATAAATTATGAAGGCCACATATGCCATAACAACAATGCATACCATGGCACCAACTAACAGTCCGTTCACTTCAGAAGAGACAAAGTCGAACAGAAGATATCCATTGATCACTATGACCAGGGCAGCTACAGTCCATGCCACTGTCTACAAAATAAAAAAAAAAAATAAAAAATAAAAAATCAACAATATTTATCAAACACCAAGGTGGATATTCTGCTGCAGTCAAAGTTAGTAATAGATGTATATATACATCAGTTTATGATGATGTACTAAGCATACAACACCCCGAAGCTGTTTTCAAGCTAGTGGTAAATCTGTAACACTGATAAGCTGTTGATCACGTCATATATTATATATAAAAGCACGACAAGCAAAGTACTGAAAACGCAATTCATATCAAAATTTAAGGAAATATAGCATAAAAAGCATTGTTGACAAGTTCCTTCCTCCAAGCTTCCACTCCCTAACTCATGAAATGCCATCTAGATGCTTGAAAGTGAAGGTAATTTAGGTCTTAAACTACAACTACAGTATGATTGCGTAAGAGGTGGTTTTAATGAATGGAACCGACAAACCCTCTGTGTGTGTGTATGTAAAGGACTCTGTTAATTGACATAGTAGTGTTCAGCACCCAATGTGGTTCAGACTACATCAACTCTGTTATGGATTAGTCTTACAATCTATGACAAATCTCTCATTCCTTGGCTAACAATGGAAACTCCCACATTCAAAACATCAAACCTTCACGCACAATTCTTCATTTCTCTATATAGTTTCTCAGCTTTTCTTCCCATATGTAAGTTTGCAACTCAATTCCTTACACTACTTGGATTTGAATGGATAAAGATTTTTCTTAAACTCTGTTGCAAAAAGTATTATATTTTTGAGAAGTAATTTATGTAATTGCAAGGATAGGATTTATGTAAATGTTGGTTAAGAAAGTTTAAATAATACAAGCATATAATCTAATCTCTGACAATATTAGGAAGCAAAAGTACTTTGCAATAGATGAAAATTAAACGATTTCTCAGGCAGGCATCTAACTTGAGAACATTAACTGAATGAGAAGTTATCAAATAAAAAACAAGATAAGATACACATACTCTACAGTAAACTGAATGAGAAATAATAATTACCTTGAGAGTTGGACCGATCTTAAATGTTCCCACCACCTCCTCCTTGGAAACCAAGCAAAGAAGTGGAATAAGAGCAAATGGGATCTGAACTGACTGTAGCACATTAAGCCATTCATTAAGAACATCCAATGCACTTTCAGATGTATCAAAAACAAGGGCAACAATTATAGTTGGAACAATAGCACAACTTCTCGTGATCAATGCCCTCATCCATTTCTTCAGACGGAGATTAAGAAACCCCCCCATAATAAACTGTCCTGCATAAGTTCCAGTGATGGTGCTGCTCTGTCCAGCCGCCAATAATCCAATACCCCAGATATAAAGAATTGGGAATACACCACCCCCATACTTCTCTTGCAGAAATTGCCCTGCATTTACCAATCCTATACTATCGGCTTTTGCTGAACCATAAAACCCCTTTGCAAAAACAGTGGTGACAAATAGATTGATCATGAAGGAGATAACAAGGGCAATGGTCGACTCGATAGAATAGTAATTAATGGCCTCTTGAACACGACTTTTCTTGCCAATATCAATCTTCCTGGACTGTACAAGAGCCGAATGCAAGAATACATTATGTGGCATAATCACACAGCCAACAACCCCTACAGCTTGCCGAATTGTTCTCGAGCTTAACTTCGGCACTAAAATACCTACATAGATAATCCAACAGTTACACCTATAATATCCTAAGAACAATAAAACAAACAAACAAACAACACAACTTTAAATACCTATTAGTAGGTCCTTCCCACTGGGCTTAGTTTCTCCAAACATCCAAGCAAACGAGACAGCCATCGTCGCAATCAGAATCGCGAAAACAGCTTCCAATTTCCTCACTCCATAGTTCTCAAGAAGCAGAAATATAAAACTGTACAAAAAACAACATATATGATTAAACTAAAAAAAACATAAAACCAAACCAAAAAAGATGAAAACTTTAAATTCTTACCAATCAATGGCAGTGATGAGAACACCAGCCCAAAGTGGCAAATAGCCATGACTCAAAATCTGAATAGCAATAGCACTACCAATAACTTCTTGAATATCAGCACCAATTAAAGCCAACTCAGCCATAATCCACAACAAATACCTAGCCCATTTAGGATACTCATCTCTACAAAGTTCAGCCAAGTGTTTCCCCGTAGCAACACCCAATCTAGCAGACAACAATTGAATCAACAAACCCATTATAGTAGCCCACATTAATAACCACAACAAAGAGTATCCAGCAATTGCACCTGATTGTAAATCCCCTTCTAAATTTCCCGGATCTAAAAAAGCTATACTCATTAAAAAGCCCGGGCCTGTAAACAACCATAGTTTTTTCCATGAGAATGGCGGGGTCGTTGTTGTGTAGTCTTGTTCACCGGGAATATTAAATTCGTCTGTTCCTGATATTACTACTTTCTCGTTTGACTGATAGGCCCTTTCTTCATCTTCTTCTCCTTCTCCTTCTGATGATGAAGATAATGGTGAGTTGGGTATTGTTGTTGTTTGTAATAAACTGTCTTCTTCTTCTTCATTGTTGCTGTTGTGTTGTTTTGGAACCATGGTTGTTTTCTTTTTCCTTATACTGAGTTTATTGGTTGAATTGTGCTGCTTTGTTTTTGGGTGGAAGTAACGTTAGTTTTGCTTTTTCCTACTTGTGCTCTGAATAATAAGATACATACATACATACGTATCTTTCTAGGATAGACTATATAGAAGTTTAGGATACAAAACTGGACCATTAATTATCCTAATTGTGCTCTAATTAGATTTTGATTTTGTTGTAGTCTATTACTGATTTACTGTATGAATTTGAGAATAATTTTGTGGAGAATACAACTATTTGTTGTCCACAAGACCTCGTGTGCTGATTGGTGGAGAGGGCTGCCTAGAAAAACTATTTATCTATTAGAAAAAACAGTTTATCTGGCCACAAAGTAGTGTTATCAGACCTGGCCCGGTTACCAAACCGGATTGGGTCACATAATAGATCGTTTAAACAGTTGACTCATCCAAACCCTTTTAAAACTCATCCAGTTTTCTTATAAACCATTTTAACCAAAGCAGTGTTATCAGACCTGGTCCGATGAATTGGCGACCCGGTCACTAAACCGGGTTGGATTACATAATAGATCGTTTAAGCAATTGACTCCAGCCAAGATGCCGGTCCATAACTAACTTTAGAAATTATAAAATTAGAAATTATAAAATTTTAATTTGCGCCGGTCCATAGCTAACTATAGAAATTATAAAAAATTTCGAACCTTGGGTGACTAGTGTATAGACTCGAATTTTGGTTTATTGGAAAATGAAATGGCTCTAAGACCAACTGGACCATTAATGAAATTGTGAAAATATATATACTAAGTGAATTATATAATATTTTTAACTTAAATATTGACCCATTGTTTAAATCAGTGATCTATTCATCAAAACCGGTGACCCAGTGACCCAGTTCTTTTGCTGGGTTAGTGTCCGGATTAGGTTTGATAACTATGCTACACAGTATTTGGACCAATGAGAAACTGTTGTTTGTAGACAAGTTTTTCTACAAATTCGCTCTCTATGAATTTTCAATATATTATCTTAATTTTGATACTTATATTTGTGAGTATAGTATTGGATTATTAAAGTGTTGGATAGCACATAGTTCCATCCGCAAAGAGTGGTGGATGTGCAGTACGTCAGTACTAAACGTTTGGGACGTGGGAGTTTGAGTTGCGGCTTTTAGTTGTGGGTTGAGCACGAGAGAGCTTGCGTTGTTATCGTGGCTGGCCCGTGTTACCACACGATGTAGACTTACTATTTCACGACAAACTTAGAAAAATTGGAATTATCTTCGGTTCAATTCCCTTTTCGTCATCGTACTAATTTAATACAACAACTAGCCTGACACACTCACGTTTGATCCCTTGGTTTAATCTGTATGAATTACTGATAAGATTCCTTAGCAATTAAAAGAATCAAATTTTAAGTTTGTTCTATACGTACGTGCAGATTGGTCGTCATCCATTGTTATTGCGTGAAGAATAAAACTGCTGACTTCTTGTACATTCGCTTGGAATATACGTAGTGACATTGAATGGCCTGCAACTCCTATGTTTATCAGTTCATGTTTGCATAGGAATTAATTTTGTCACAGGAAAATAGGATTTTTTTTGCTCACCGCTCTGAATCCTTCAGTGCCAAATCTGGCTTGTTAATTATAAAATTGCTGTTGAGTTGTGTTTTTGAGGTTGTGCAGCATCTTTGGGTGTGGGTGCAGTAGTGCACAAGATAAGAAACATGAATGAAAAGATTAAAAGAAAGGGTATTCAAACAATTCTTAAAATAGTGATAAAATTATGTATTTTTTGGAAAACTTAGATCTATGGTAGATTTGTAGAAATAAGATAATAGATTTATAGAAATAAGATAAGGGTGTTTCAAAAAAATTATAAATTTTGGATTGATAACACCAATATTATTTTTTTTTCTTTGTTTGGAGTAGTAGAAGAGATATTTAGTAGTGGCATAGTTGCCAGAATTTGATGGTAGGATAGTGAGCCGGAGAGAAAAGGGTACGCAAACATGTAGAGAGAGAGTCTTTCTTGTTTGAGGGTGACTACTGTTGGAAATGTGAATGAATTTGTGTCCTCATGGGTTTGAACCCATGACCTTTTGTATCTACTACACTCTAATGTGGGGGGCTTTAGTCCCACATTGGTTACTAAACTTAAGACTCTTAAGTTTATATTGGTTGTGTCCTTATGGAGGGATAGTGTAGAGAGATATAAGGAGGTGCTGCTTTCATTTTTTCTCACTCAAGCCTCCTTGGTTTGGGGGCTCTCGGGGAGGTGGGAGTCTCGAAAACCTTAATCTTGGCGTGTGCCCACACGCACGTCCTTGAGGGGGTGGGCTTCGTGGGTGGGAGTCTTGGGCTTGTTTTTGGTCTTCTTTCCAAAACAAACCGTACCTTGATTCGAGTCAAAAGGCAATAGCCCGAAGTTGCGTTTTTTCGGATCTAAGGTCTCGCTGTTTTAGAAAAGGCGAAAAACACAACATTATTTTCCTCTTATTAAAAACTGTCCGGAGTATCTTTGAGAGTTCCCGCAGAGAGTGGTCATTGGGTCGGTGACACGCTCATCCATCGCCAGATCCTCGGAGGCGACGGCTTGAAATTTGGCGGAACCATACGGCCGGCGGCGTTTTAAATCTTAAGGAAATTGTGCCGAAAGCACAATCCTCGATGATAAGTTTTACTTCCTTTCTTATTCTTGTTTTTAGATACTAGATTCGTACAATCTTAAGACGAAAAATCGATTGTCTAATAACGATCCGTTATTATCTAGTATTGTGCTTCGTTGTTGTTAATCTTTGCTAAGATGGAAAAACCTAGTGGTAAGTCCGTCAAAACCTCGATTTTTGATGGCGAGAAATTTTAAGTTACCGGCGCGGATGAATCGCGGTTTATCCGACTACTCTGAAATTGGTTGAATGGATTTCGATTGTGAAACCCGTTTACAATGAAAATGAAGATGAACCCGGTGGATTACGGTGGTGTGGAGAGATGGGAAAAGAAAGACTATTTATGTAGAAATTATATACTTGATTGTCTTTCCCTTGATTTGTATGATGTTTATCTTTGTGTAATGCATTTCTTGAATTGTGGAGTTTACTTGATAAGAAGTATGCTTCAAGATGCGAGGTTCTAAGAAGTTTCTTGTAGGAAAGTTTAAAGAATTCAAGATGGAAGATGGGAAATCTGTTGTTTCTCAAGTGGAGGAGCCGCAAATAATTATTCATGAGATTTTTGCGGGAAGGTTATAAAATCTGCAAAGGCTTCCAGGTTGCTTCCATCATTGAGAAACTCCCTTCCTCGTGGAAGGAGTACAAAAACAGTCTCAAACATAAGAAGAAAAATCGATTGTCTAATAACGATCTGTTATTATCTAGTATTGTGCTCGTTGTTGTTAATACTGCTAAGATGGAAAAACCTAGTGGTAAGTCTGTCAAACCTGAGATTTTTGATGGCAGAAATTTTAAGCTACCGCGGATGAAAATGCGGTTTTATCTGACTACTCTGAAATTGGTTGAATGGATTTCGATTGTGAAACCCGTTTACAATGAAAATGAAGATGAACCTGGTCGTTCTAGTGGTGTGGAGAGATGGGAAAAGAAAGACTATTTATGTAGAAATTATATACTTGATTGTCTTTCCCTTTGATTTTGTATGATGTTTATCTTTGTGTAATGCATCGCTCATTGAATTGTGGAGTTTACTTGATAAGAAGTATGCTACGAAGATCACGAGGTTCTAAGAAGTTTCTTGTAGGAAAGTTTCGAATTCAAGATGGAAGATGGGAAATCAGTTGTTTCTCAAGTGGAGGAGCTGCAAATAATTATTCATGAGATTTTGCAGGAAGGTTATAAAATCTGCAAAGGCTTCCAGGTTGCTTCCATCATTGAGAAACTCCCTTCCTCGTGGAAGGAGTACAAAAACAGTCTCAAACATAAGAAGAAAGAGATGACACTAGAAGATCGATCGTCAACCTTCGGATCGAGGAGGATAACAGAAGGTTTGAAATCAATGTGGAGACTTCGAAATGAAGGCTAAGGCTAACCCGGTGGAAGGTAGCACCGCTAGTTCTTCTAAGTCTAAATCAACTAAATTCCCGTCAAAAAAGAAACCATATGCGAACAAGAATAAACAGTCCCAACCTCACTTTAAAAGAAACCTTACAATCCACGAAATTCATTGCTATGTGTGCGGATCTCGAGGTCATATAGCCCCTGACCGTAAATTCAAAAAGGTCCGAATGATGGGAAGAAAGACAAGGCACAAGCAAATGTAGTTCGGGATGGTAACTTTTAACTGTGTAGTTCTTGAGGTTAACTTGGTGAGTAACATGGTGGTGGGGTAGACACCGGGGCTACCAAACACATCCGCGGGCACTAAAAGTGCATTTCGTCCTTCAACTCCTCTGGGAGAAGGAGAAAGTCTGTTCATGGGTAACTCATCCGCTTCTAGAGTTGAAGGAAAAGGGACCGTTAATTTGAAGTTCACTCGAAATGTTCTTAATTTGAAGGATGTTCTTTATGTTCCCGATATTAGGAAAAATCTGGTTTCGGTTCCCTTTTTAAGTAAGAAGGGGTTCAAACTTGTCTTTGAGTCGAACAAATTTGTTAGACTAAGGGGAGAGCTTTGTGGGTAAAGGTTATTTAGATGAAGGCTTGTTTAAGCTCAATGTAACTGATTTTGATTTAAATAAAGCATCTACTTCTTCTTATATGGTTGAGTCATTTGATCGTGGCATAGTAGACTTGGACACGTTAATAATGTTTCAATTAAAAACCGATGCATCTAGGTAACATATCCAAGAATACTATTTCTGAAAATAAGAGATGTGAAGTATGTGTAGAATCTAAATATGCTAGGAAACCTTTCAAAAGGTAGAAAGAAACACCGAGTTGTTGGCATTGATTCACACCTTGACCTATGTGATCTTAAAGGTTACATGACTAGAGGAGGTAATAAATATTTTGTTACATTCATTGATGATGCTTCACGTTTACATCATATTTATCTTCTTAAGAGTAAGGATGATAAACTTAGCTAAATTTATTTCCTTTAAAACCGGGAAGTTGAGAACCAGTTAGACAAGAAAATAAAAATAGTTAGGTCCGATAGAGGAGGTGAATATCTTGGTCCTTTCAATAAATTTTTGTGAAAATAATGGTATTGTACATGAGACCACTGCCCTTTATGCTCCCCAATCCAATGGGATAGCAGAGAGAAAAATAGGACTCTCAAAGATATGATCAATTCAATGATCAATAGCTCTGGGGGCTTCTATGAACCTATGGGGGGAGGCTTTGCTAACGGCTGTTATATTCTGAATAAGATACCTTTTAAAGACACGAGATAAAACTCCATATGAGATGTGGAAAAATAGGACACCGACTTATAGATTCTTTAAAAGTGTGGGGTGTTTGGCTAAGGTATCTATACCAACACCCAAGAGGACTAAACTTGGCCCTAAAACTGTAGATTGTGTCTTTATTGGGTATGCACGGAATAGCGGTGCCCCTCTGAGGTTTTAGTTTTCAAATCTAAAAATAGATTTGTTGATGATAATACCATTATTGAGTCTAGGGATCTTGTCTTTTTTGAGGATAAATTCCCATTTATTGAGAGATCGGGGAGGGACTCAGGGTTCTTCTACACTTGCTCCTAGAGTTCGAAGATTCTTCTGGAAGATGAAATTGAACTCGGGGAGGAGCAAGAGACCTAGGACTAACACCTCTTTTGGACCTGATTTCCTTACTTTCTTAGTAGAGGAGGATCCTCGGACCTATTCGAGGCCATGTCATCTTCGATCGATTTTTGGAGAGAGGCCATTCTAAGTGAATATGAGTCCATTATAACCAATAACACTTGGGAGTGGTTGAGTTGCCCCACAGTTTGTAAAACTATTGGGAATAAATGGTTATTTAGAAAGAAACTTAAAGGCGGATGGATCTATTGATAAATATAAAGCGAGATTAGTAGCAAAAAGGCTATAAAACGAGAGAAGGGTTTGATTTCTTTGATACTTACTCTCTGTGACAAGGATTACATCTATCGGAATGTTAATAGCCTTTGCTTCTACTCGTAATCTCGTAATTCACCAAATGGGCGTTAAAAGCGGCATTTCTAAATGGGGAATTACAAGAGGAGATATATATGGATCAGCCCGGAAGGGTTTGTCTTAGAAGGCCTTGAGAGAAAAGTTTGTAGGCTAAAGAAATCTCTTTCACGGTCTCAAACAAGCTCCTAAACAAAGGGCATGAGAAATTTGATAGTGTGCTAATCTCTAATGGTTTTAATATTAATGAAGCGGATAAATGCATTTATTGCAAATTTGAGGAACAATCTGGTGTAATTATCTGTTTATATGTGGATGACATGTTGATCATTGGAACCGGTTTAGAGGCCGATCAATAAGACTAAATCTTTTTGAGTAAGCATTTTGACATGAAAGATTTGGGTATCGGCCGATGTCATTCTTGGCATTAAGATAGTGTATAATTCGATGGAATTACTTTGTCTCAATCTCATTATGTAGAAAAATGCTTAAAAGATTTAATCAATTTGACCGTTTGTGTACACCGAGAACACCATATGATCCTAGTATACATTTGACAAAAATACCGGATTAGGTGTATCTCCTTTAGAGTTTTCTAGGGTTATAGGTAGTCTCATGTATCTTATGAACTGCACTAGACCCGACATAGCTTCTGTAGTAAGCAAACTTAGTAGATACACCATAAATCCCAAAGAATGAGCATTGGGATGCTCTTATCGGGGTATTGAGATATTTGAAATATACTTCAAATTATGGTGTTCATTATGGCGGATATCCAAATTGCTTGGGGTGCAGTGATGCCAATTGGATTCTTGATTCTCGGGAATCTAAATCCACTAGTGGTTATGTGTTCACTATGGCAGGGGGTGCAGTGTCTTGGAAATCATCTAAGCAAACTTGCATTGCCCGTTCCACTATGGAATCTGAGTTTATAGCTTTAGACAAAGCTAGTGAGGAAGCAGAGTGGATCAAGAATTTTTTGATGGATATCCCGCTTTGGCCTAAACCTGTTCCACCTGTCTCTATTCACTGTGATAGCCAAGCTGCTATCTTGAGGGCCAAAAATACTTCCTATAATGGGAAATCTCGACATATATTAAAAGAAGACATAACCTTGTCTTGACGTGTTGTTAAGAGATGGGATCATAGCTATTGACTTTGTGAGGTCAAAAGAAAATTTAGGCTGATCCTTTAACTAAAGGCTGGCTAGTCTTTGGTTTTAGTACATCGAGGGGGATGGGGCTAAAGTCTATTAAAGACTAATTGCCTATTTAATTAAATCACCGATAACTGACACCCAACCTTCGTGAATGGAGATCCCAGGATCAAGGTTCAATGGGGAAACAAGTTATCTGCGTGATTTGTGGGGGTACTACACCTAGAGTGAAAACTCTGTACCCATCCCTATGATGTAGTAGTACCTACTGTATCTTTTAAAGGATGAGTGAATACTCTTAATGCTTTCTATAGCTGGTTTTTCCAGTGGGGTGTAATGATACAGTACACTCCTGATAGAGGCACCTATATGAGTGAGGAAGTAAAAGCCGCTTCCTATGAGAACTTATAGGCTTGTTCTCTAGAGCACTCATGAAACCTGGGAAGCTCATGGCTATACGAGCACAACTGAGGGAACTCTATGATGATTTTTGAAGTTATGTGTGTTACCTGTTGACTTGGCTTACATATAGGTTGAACAGTTCAAGACTAAGGTCACTGGTCAACTAGTAATCCCGACGGACAAACACCAGCGAAGGTTCAAGTCATTATGACACCTTCACCCCATTCATAACTTCTTCATACTCGGACATTCTTGTTTTGTTTTTCTTTTCTTACGTTTCTTAATAATTCCATTCATGTGGGGATTGTTGGAAATGTGAATGAATTTGTGTCCTCATGGGTTTGAACCCATGACCTTTTGTATCTACTACACTCTAATGTGGGGGCTTTAGTCCCATTGGTTACTAAACTTAAGACTCTTAAGTTTATATTGGTTAATGTCCTTATGGAGGGATAGTGTAGAGAGATATATAAGGAGGTGCTCGCGCTACATAGGCCTCCTTGGTTTGGGGGCTCTCGGGAGGGGGAGCTCCGAAAACCTTTTAGTCTTGGCGTGTGCCCACACACGTCGCCGCTCCAGCAGTGCAAATCCACCCAATTGGGCTTCAGCGTGGGTCGCGAAGTACTAGGCTTGTTTTGGTCTTCTTTCCAAACCAAAACCGTACCTTGATTCGAAAACAAAAGGCATAGCTGAAGTTGCGTTTTCAGATCTAAGGTCTCTTTGTTTTAGAAAAAGACGAAAAACACAACATTATTTTCCTCTTATTAAAACTGGTCCGGTATATCTTTGAGAGTTCTGCAGAGTTTTGGTCATTGGTTGGTGACACGCTCATCCATCTGGCGTATCTGGGAGGCGTCGCGGCGAAATTTTGGCGGCAACCATACCGGCGGCGTTTTTCGTCTTAAGGAAATTGTGCCGAGCACAATCCTCAGTGATAAGTTTTACTTCCTTTCTTATTACTGTTTTTCGATACTAGATTCGTACAACTACAACACAACAAGGCCCAAAATTTCGATATCGGTTTATATATCCGTGTATCCAAAAACCGATATATATCGGATATATCCATTTTTTTTGTGACCAGTCCAAAGTCCAAACTATTTAAAATATCAAAAATATCGGATATATCAAAAATATCGGAAATACATTAGAAATATCGGATTTATATTAAAAAATGGTCAAAAAGTCCATCGATATATATCGATTATATCGGCGATATAAAGTTTTATATCAAAAATTCCAATATATATCGGAAAAAAGGGGTTCAATATTCAGTAGATATATATCGGAAATATCGATATCGGTGTACCAATTTACCGAGATATATCGGCGATATATCAAATATATCAGCGATATTTTGGGCCTTGCAACACAAGACCCAGCACAAAAAATCACTTCCTATGATTGGTGGGTTAAGAGAGAGGAGAGAGAAACTTGTTATTTTATTATAAACGGCCAATCAGAATGACTTCGGACGTTTTTTTTGTGGTGGCCATGTGTTTTAGTTCTATGCTTCTTGTTTGCTCTTTTTTCTTTCTTTGTTTAGTTTTCTTCGACTTTTTGTGATATGTGTCTTCACTTTGAGCAAAAAATACTCGGAAAGTAGCATAAACACGTTTACTATATTCACCACATCATTTGAAAAATGCTAGCTATTTGGTCAGACTTGCAATTTTTTAAAGTTGATTTTGGGCTTGCTATATTTTTTAGTTTATTATTATTATTATTTTATGATAAAGTAGAAATAGATATTATATTAAACATTAAAAAGTATAGATATATATTGTTAAAAGAGATTATTAAAAACCAATTGTGCGTGGCTGAGAAGTGAAATGAGTAAATGAGTTGTAGGTGGAATTCATGTATGCGGGCAATCACAACCTAAGGACAAATAGTATAAAAAAATTGATCAATTTTTTTGTGTATCTCTCAAAGAGTAATCCCTATTATCTTCTAATGACAATAAAATTCAAATGAAAAAAAAAATCGGATTTACATGATAAATTACACGCTTCCTTCATAAACTAAAATACGTGTCAAGTGCATAATTACATTGACTGAGGTTACTCCAAATAGTATACTATTAAACTAAAAAAAACATAATTTAAAGAATGCACCCAACTAATGCCAAAATGTCAAAAAACAACAAAGAATATAATTCTTTCCTCGCTACATATGAAGTCATGGACTCATCCTTGCACTTGCAGTAGATGACATTTCGTGAGAGTGATAGCTTCTTGGATGTCCCATTGTAAAGCTCCTCCAAGCTAACCTTTAGTGGATGCATCATATCCTCGCCCCTTCTCTGCCTTCGTCCTCCACTGCTACCAATACCACCTACTTCTTTACCCATTGTGTTTTGAACCTCTTTTGATATTTTTTTTCATTGCTTTTGACTCCTTGATGTGTTGTGTGGTTATTGTAATCCAACTCCTTTGTTAGTTAATAGTGCATGCTCTAATCCCCACCTTTTGCCGTGAGACAAGCTTCATGTTTATTGAATGAATTTCTTGCATATATCCAATCGCTAGTATTCTCTAAGAGTCTCAATAAGTTTTTAATAACCAAATGTAAGCAAAACCTTCCTCAATTCTTCATTGCCTCTTTCCTGTTGAAATTGTGCAGACCAATTTGAGTCCAAGAAGCCCAAAGCCGAAATACATAGGACTATAGGAGACACAATGCATACAAAGACTTTGATATAGGAACTTGTTTGTTCCCAGATAAAATTCGTAAATGTAAGTTATATTGACCATTTTATTGGAACTCAGGAGGGGCTAGTTTCAAAATGTACAAATATAAATGATTAAAATGAATGACATATGCTTTTCTTTATGAAATATATCGAGCTGTCATGTCCGGTTTCAAAAACTATATGCATGTACATAAACTTATTAAGAGCTCTAGGTGGTGGTAGCATACTCTTCATATTTGAAGAATCTTCTGTAAACTAATCGCAAAATTTCGACCGCCAAAATTCATTGTAGACCCCACCCTGCTAGCGACATTAGTACAGGTGCGCGCCACACTATTGTCGCTTAGCGATGATGATATCTTGGGCGCCGCCAAGATTAATGTTATTGGGTATGACAGTCTGTGGCGCATACATGGTCTTCAGTCAAAGTCAAAAAAGTTATTAGGCGACATTTGCAATGGCGCTAGCGACTTTACATAATGTCGCACAAGATCCCAGATCCAAAATTGTCAAATTTTATGCGACAAGAAATCTTGAACAAGCGGTGATCACGACCCGCGGTGCGGTCGACCTAGAGATGGTATTTTGGAAAATTCCGACGCATTCCTTCAAATTTGAAGGATGTGACCATGAATACATCCACCTAGAGATGCTCTAATAACACTTTTTTCCTTCTAATCACTACTACTATAAATAACCTGGCACCTTTAAAGTAATCAGCCTTTTTATACCCGCGTGCTGCCCTTACTAAATGTTGAGAAAAAAAAAACCATTGGCGAACAAAGGGACAACATTGTAATTTACTTTTTGCTTTCCATTTCTAGCCTGTGCTTTAGTAAAATTTAAGTGCATATACAGAGGGCTTTTATGTATTTCTAAAGTTATCATCAAATGTACGCCTCTTTTATGCTTGGCTCCACTCCACAGGGTTTAACGCATCTGAACAGTGCAATTTAGACATGAGTATGAGTCCTACCTGCTTTTCCTATTTAGTCTATTTGTTTGTTCCGATAAGTGTCTGTTTAATTTTCTAAAAGTCTTCTGTGGGACCCTGTTCAAATGCATAACTCTGTGACTATAACTTCTCTTCCGGAAAGAATGTTTAATCTAATCTCCCCAAATTTGAAACACCTCATTCAGCATACTATTTTCATCCCCACCATCACTAAACAACAAACCTACTTTACACTCCACCATTATTTTCTTTCCTCTTTAAATAGTTGCCTCCGCCTCATTTCAACGCAGCCTCATTTCAACGCAGTATTCGTAATAAGTGTTTGATAAGCAAGTCGTTAAACTGCTTTATGCAGAACAAAAAAAAAAAAACCTTTGATGTTATACAATGTTTATTTGTAATCATCAAACACTCCAGGTATCTACTGATTTGTTTTGTTGTTTTTTTTCCCTAGCTCTTTTGTTATTTAAATTGTAATGAATTCATTTTTGCAGTTTTGGTTTGCTTTTTACCATCATTTCAATACAGTGTGACGTCGATTTGAACTACCCGAATTTAATTTATCAACTTTGAAAACCATTTAGATAGGTCAACTGAAACGGAAAATTACTTGACTCAATCCCTGGCATTTGTTGTTTTAACATCCTACCTATATTAATATCCGTTTCTCTCAAGATGCTCATAGTGAGCCACATCAGCAAAATTTTTAAAATAGTTCCTATTTGAAAAATAATTACTTGCCTTCTTACCAAACTAACCCTGAATTTGGCATGCTCTCTAATTTAATATAAATTAAAATTGTCCTTTCATGTGTTATGCTAAAACAAAAAACAAAGCTACGCATTATTTCATTATTTCAAATGTACGCATGGGATAAAAAAAACAAATTCTAAAAAACAATGGATTAGTTAATTGATATGTATTAGTTATTGGATATGGATATGGATATGTATTAGTTAATAGATATGGATATGGATTACTTATTGGATATGGATATGTTAAACTTCCAAGTGCTTCCCTTAAATATAGGCCCGCACATGATGGGTTTAAGAATAACAAGGCCGCCACGGTGAATTAGCTAGTTCTAATAAATACTCTCCAATTGGGCTACATAATTCACTGAGCGTTATCTCTTTTAAATTTAGAAATAATTATACACCTCAGGACTACAAATTCTACATAAATCTTTTTGGATGGGCAATGAGTGTGGGACCCACTTAAATTAGTCGGTTCTAATTGCTTTATTTTAAATTATACGTAGAGTTGATTACATTGAAATTTTCTTCAAGAGCTTCAGTTTGCTGAATTGCTGCAAGATCTTGGATCCTCATTATCCATGTGTTGAAAGGAGGACAGGAATTTGGCGAGTTTGGTCTATTTATCCTGCATTTTGAACGCTTGTTTGTTGGATTTTGCCAGATACAATGCTTAGTAGTTTTCTTTACCTTATCAAGGCTTGCTAGAGATTGGCTGTTTCAGCTGTAATTGTAAGGATCTTTTTGGTCCCTTCTACCAATCCACCTTCTCAAGTTTTCTATTTCTGTCTTTATAAATCCAGCTTTCATTGAGCCATTTGGATTCACATTGAGAACAAGTCTAATGGAGGGCTATATGGGTTGCTAAAGACAAATATAATACCCCAACCACAAAAATGTAATTCTAATGGGACTGCTAAAAGGGTCTTAAATTTGGAAGGAGTAAAAAACCCAGTCAAAGTTAAGACCTTCACTAGTAGCTGCTATAATAAGTTCGGAAGACGGACAATATAATTTCTGCCGTCCGTGTGTTAAATTTCGATGGATGACAGAAACTGTGCCATCCGTCCCAACTATATCAATCAAGTGACAAAGTCTCTCAAAAAGAATTATATTTAGAGGTAAAAATCTACAATAAAAAAAACTCCTCTTCAAAAAACAGAATTCTCTTCATTTCCTCAGACATTTCCTTAAACACTTTCCAAACAAATCACCAATTCAACAATAATAAAAAAAAAATTAATGCCATTTTTGTAAAAATAAAATATTTAATTTATGTATGATATGATTTTGAGCTCAATGGTGGTGGGGAAATCAAGTAATATTGAGGCTAGTGGGCGTGGATTTTTTTGATAGTGAATTTTGATGTCATTTGGATCACACGTAGAATCTCCTTAATGCTAAAATTCTAGCTTATAAGAGTTGCCTCGATTTAATTTATTGTTAATCTTGCAACAAACTGTAATAATTTTAATATGATTGCTTGACTGTAAAGTTGGCACTACTAACATTGCAACACCAAATTAAATTCACTGAGACTGCCAAAACATTCAAAACTGTGTTAGGAAATAGTATTATTTTCATACAAGAACTTGAAGCGTGACCATGCTTGCTTGAACCTTTAACTTTTCCGCTGAAAATGGCTATAATCCAAACTTTAACACGTGAAATCTCTAGTCATAACTCATATGGAGATATGGGCCATATGGAGAGCACTATCAAATTTCCCTTTTCTTTTCTACTGTTATATACAAGTGGTCCACTAACGATTGATCAACTACGACAAGTACATCTGTGGACTTTGAAGGAGAATTAGAAATTAGATTGCACATATCAATGATATCATAGTTACATGTCCACACCATATTTGAAAATGGCAACACATTCATATCATTGATCATTGATATGCAATAATAGATTTGGCCTTTGGAAATGCTAGAAATGCCCTTTATTAAAACATAAAATCTCACTGTTTAAAACGTAAAATTTGGGAGGAACTAAACAAATGTACATGTAGGCAAGTTTGGATAGTTACCGTAACGGTTCCTTAAATGATTTCGTCAGTGTAGTTTTCTGGATCAAATCTCTTGCTGAGACAACAAAATATCTAGCAGTCTCCTTTAGCTGATCTCTCTATAATCATCAATTAGATTCTGGACGAATGTGTCACTTTCTTTGTATCTTCACGATTCTCTTCTCAAGTCTCTGCAAATCAAACCATATTAGAAATAGCAAACCATTACAAAAATTATAAAACCGATCATGAAATTAAATCACAAAAAGCATTCAAAGTTTAAAAGAGATTCATAATCAAGTGAGTGTATGCCAACGTTTTTGGTTTCGGTCTGCAAAAGGGGCCGAAATGATACTTCATTCCCCCTGCTCCCAGTTAATCTAGTAATAAAAACATTTTTGATCAATAACATTCATAATCACCTAAATTTGTTTCCCAAACTGACATGGCTGCATAAGGAGAAGGAGAAACTGTAGACATTTATATCTTCTCACTAATACCATAGCTAATAAATTCGTGGATGGCAAAAATTTGGTACGAAAATTATTCGTCAAAAATCCAAAAATTTGGATTCTAATTAGTTTAAAAATTTGGCCCAAAAAAACGAAAAAAATGTCAAACATATAATTCGTATATATAATATAAAAAAATTCAATCATATTTTGTTGCATTATAAGTTTAGAAAGTAATATTTTGACTAAATTGTAGTGTGTTTTTTTCATTTAAAATATAAGACCTTATTATTCGGCAATTATAAGCCTGCATCATAGAATTCGAGTATTAATCCTTAGGTTTGAAACATTCGCCTTATTATTCGTATTATACAGAAAAATATATAAAACGTATATAAAATGGAGTATTACTAACTATGTCTAATACTTGTACAGACACTTAGTCCAATTCTGTTTTGAGAGGATGAATGGACGATATTCATTTTCTTCAAACTGTTAGCATTACCAACATAAACCTCACCAAGTCCATTTCACTGTTGCTTCCTTCAAGGACTCAATTCAACACTTCTAAGTTGCTTCAACGCACTATCATTACAAGACTCGTATTTGACAATGTTATTCCATGTTGAAAGAATAATTGCCCCTACGGGCTACGGTGTGTCTAATGAACAAAGTAATTATTGAACTGAATAGAACTTCTTTTAAAAACATGTAGAAGGTATCTACATATTGCAAAAACTTGGTCAAACTTCATGTCTTCATGTATACCTGGAAAGATATATGAAGCTTTTGCATAGGTTATGATTTGGGACTTCATACAGATGTTTCAGACTAGGAGTCTAGGACATGAAACAGCCAAACTGGTTAAATACTTACTTTCATTGGGTAAATACTGAGAACAACAAGTCGAATTATATTATAAATGCAGCAAACTGAAATCAACATCGCATAGCTTAACAAAAAAGATTAAGAATCAGTACCTCAAATAGAATACTCCGGAAATCGAATTGTCCCATTAAAGACCCTCACTCTTGGAAGAACAAATTTATACCCTTAGTGGCCCTGCTTCTAACCAGAAGGTCTTCGGGTTAATAGGATGATATCCTTTCCACGTAATCGTCATTCATCTACAGATCTCCATGAAATATTTACAAGGGTGAATCACCAAATTTTAGTTTAGAGAAGAATTTGTCTACATACAGAGCTTGCTTTAATCCTACTACCACAAAAGAAAAATATCAAAATGAAAAAGATTATTTAACACCTTAACTTAAGAATCAAATAAGAATAAGAATAAAATTTCATACCACAATAGCCTCTGTGATTTGAGCACCATACTGTTCCGCATCCCTGCTTATTGAATTTCACCACCTACTAAGAAAAAGCATATTGAACACAAGCAAATTTATGCAAATGGACATAAACACATTATGCATAAGAGTATTAACTTTCTTCGAAAGAAACTAATCTAATACACTACGGCATCAGATCACTAATACACTTAACTACTTACGCATCAATTATTAGTACTACTGGAAGAATACTATAATATTTTCCACCCCAATCACTAGTGGAACAAATTAACACTACCTTAAAATCATTGACCAAGTGTGGCAAAATGTAGTAATTATCTCAAGGAGTCAAATGAGATCCAGTGAGTATAATGGATGACAATCGATTTAATTGCGAATACAAAAACATGTAGAATATCGAACTCAAGTCAGATGCTAATGGTCCTTTACGTTCAGAGTGCAAGACATAGTCCAGAACAATGCTTAACCGAGCTTCACAAAGAGGAAGCACGATATCTCGGCTCTAAGCCTAGTTAGTGCTAAATGCAAGCTTACAACCAAGTCAAAACAAACCAAAAGATCAATAAGTAAGCCTGATAATGAAGAAATTTTATCCTATACTCCATTTTCGTAGCAACAGTAGGAAACCAAAAGCTGAATAACTAAACAAATATGTGCGTATTAAATTAGAATAAGACATAATTAGCAAATCGAATAATATCCTTTTTCTCAGATATAATCCCTTAATTGTTGCATGAAGAGCAATACATGCATATAAACCTCTGTGGGATTGAGACGAAAAAGATTAATTGATGTCAACACGATACCTTAGTTCTAGGCTCTTAGCAGTCAAGCGACATATCTGAGGAACATCTGACTGCCTCTGATGTTTGGAACAGTTGAAAGAACAACTAAGCTGTTGTTAAACAATTCTTCTCCGTCGAGTCTGTTACTGGGGTATAAGCATTTCAAAAAAGATAGATTGTCAATAACAACTATTAAGTAAAGTTAAATATAAGCAAGGACCATGAGTATGAGAGATATTATTTATCTGTATACAGTCAAGCGTGAGCTTTTCCAACTCCACTAGCACTCCAAGATGTTTCCCTCCCGAAAATCCTTGATCAAAGTCTTCAGAATATTCTTAGGTTCAGAGCGTCACACAAAGCCAGAATCATGGGCTTGTGAGGAATTATAATTTTCACATAATCTGCAGCAAAGAGTTCATTAAGGACAAAATTTATATATTATTTAAACTATAAATATGTAATATAATGTCAATTCATACAAAAGAGATATTACTTGAAAAACAAAATGACAAGGGACCAGCGTTACAATCTTCGTTTCAGTTGCATCAGACATCAGTGACTCACGGACTTCAAGGTCGATAAATGGTATGAGATCACCATCACTTACTGACTGCATCATAACATACTTGAAGTCCACTTCCAGGTGAGATAACCCGATAAAGTGAGGAAAACATGTATATAACATACATAGATTTTACCAGCCACTACTCAATATTATACCGAGTAGAATATTGCTAAATAGTTCAATGGAGCGGGCCTTTGTCCCAGAGTCGGGAAATCTGCAGGTTCAACCAAAAGACCAAATATTCATGGAAGTTAAAGATTTTACATTCTAGGTTCATATAGGGTAAAGAGTAATAATGCTTATTAAGGAACCTGCCCTTAAATGACAAGCTTGGAGGTCTATATAGTAGATATTTTTAAATTCCTAGATGGTTGCCTCTAATATATTCTACAAGCATGGGGATCAACAAGATATAGTGTTTAGAGGCAGCTCTTGTCTACCTCCTTAAACGGGTAGCTTTTTAGCACTTCACACATTTAATTTTTTTGTATATTTCCTTTAGATGTACAGACCAACTTATCCTAGATCAAAGTGAAAAGATGGAAAATGTAAACTACTAAACTATTATCTGAACAAAAATGCGTGCAGATGTATATACTATATACCACCGCTAAAGGCAAGTTACCGCAAGATATCCGACTCCTCTCTCACCAAGTTCTTCTCTATCTCTTGTTAGTGGCACAAGTCACCACCATCTAAGCCGCATCCAGCACAAACTCCTAAGCTTCAACTCTCCTCATCATCTTAAATGTAGAATTATTATCTTCACTGGAAAGCCTCCTTTGCTTTAATAGTTGCTTAAACTTGGTGGTTGAATTTGTTGAGTGTGTCCTGCTAGCAGCACTGGAACATTCTAGAAACCATAGAACCAGACAAGAATTAAGCTACCACTTCTACATAATCGCACAAGGCTATGTTCCCTTTCACCGATCAACTTGGGACTTGCCATACTTACTACACGTTGGCCACTGTCTCGTTGACGAACTCAGACCAGGTTGACTCTTTTGGTATCCACCTATTGGTGCGCTTTTAATCAAATAGGTATCTATCACACTTAAAGCAAGCAGACTTAACAAATGCTTCTGGTAATCCCTGGATAACACCTGCATTAATTCTTACTCAGAATGTACATTATGTAAATTCTTTTTACTAAAAATAAATAAATGTGCATCGTTTTAACAAAAAAATGTGTCGATATCTTCTGCAACATTTATTCAATATAAATAGGATAACAAATCTTGAAAATTATTGTGTTCCAAAAAATAAGAAGAGAAGAAAATGAGGCCTACTGTGTTTGCTGTAGTTAACTACAACATCAGTCCAAAGCAAAATTTTGAAAGATTTGGGATTAATGGATGGGATGCCAAATCAATTTCGGACAAGATAGAATCAACTGATTCGTTCAGGGGAAAAAGTACGTAGAAAAAAGAAAGCCAAAGAAGTATCTAGTTTAAATATTATTGGCTGTCAGGAGTCACGCGCACTCACGATATGTCTGTGTTGTACATCTGTGCATGTTTTTCTTAAATTCCTTTTCCTTTACCTTTAGTGGGAAGACATCAAACAACAGTGAGATTTGTGTTTCTCGTTTAACGGCCATGCTGCACATTGTATCCACTTTGTTTCTAATTCTCTTCCTTATCAAATCTATTGGTTCTAGTCCACATCACCACATCACATAAATAAAGTTGATGTTTTCCAAGTGATATAAAATATGATGATGTTCAATAGACTTGCTTGGTCGCGAGACACCTGCAGACATTCAATTGTCCAAAAAGGTGGGGCATTGCTGAATTCCAGTAGGAGAGCAATTTCATAAGTGTTAACTGCCAAAGGGCAGAGATGCATCATACCATCATAGGAGAAGAACCAAACCGATAAATCACTGTTACCAGAAAACAAGATAACAATAAAATTGATTTACAAATCAAGGCATAAGTAATACACAGAGAAAGAAGAATTATGTATACCTTCATCAAATGCCAGAGAATAGTTCCTTATAATGCTGAAGCATGTGCTTGTTAACGGTTGGTGTCTTTGCAGAAGAAAGTCAAGAAACAAAACCAGTTCACAGTTGTATAATAGTACCTAAAAGTGCAAGCAACTTCACGTATTAAAAAGTGTACTATAGAATCAACAACCTTCTTCGCTAGTATCTGTAACACCATGAGTTGCAAGCCAGAGTTAGGTCAAAGCAGCATTATAAAATAAAGGAGTAGATTGCATGATAATTTTGACCTCATTATCACAAACCTTTGTATCTACATCCAGCACCTGCTTGGTTATTTCATCAAGGGTTCCTTTGACGTCTCACCATTTCAATTCCTTTAGAAAATGAATCAAGTGAGCAATTAGAAACTGCATGATAAACTTCAGAGAACTAATTTACCCCGTCAAATAACTGTGAACCTCCATCAAATGACATCGATGCTGTTTTCCATGCTTCAATTATGTATTACTAACTAATTTGTCAAGGACGAGGCGCAAGGCGTTAGGTTGGCACCACCTTAGGAACGCCTTTGACAACGTAGACTAGTAGAGGAAACTGAAGGCCTCACACTACGATAGCCATTGGAAGTAGATTTTGCAGTGCTATCCACTATGCCCAGGGATTGTCGATGCGTACATCCAATACATAAATTTCTCTCCTCCTAAATAGAGTGACAATCTCAATCCTTATCCTAGAACTTTGATCCCAAATTGGTATTTTTCCTAGACAAAACATAGAAAACAGATATTTATGAATTTCCTTGGATTAAATGGCTTTTAAACTATTGACAGATAAAATAGAGCATATATAACTTACTTAATACTGATGCATTCTCACTCCTCTTCTAGTACTTTGAGCCAAACTTGATACTTTTCGAAAAAAATACATTATTGACAGATATATTTTACTTTCCTTCCATCAACAGGCTTGTAAAACCATTGATTAATATTTTATTTGTATCTTGTCAACATTGTATACGCGCAATATGGATTGGGTTGAGAAAGTGTTCAAGCTTTGACTAGAAAGATGTGAGACCAGCCCACTCAAGCTTTACCGTGTATAAATTCCAAGACAAAGATAGAAGTCACAAAATCAAGTAAAAACTTACAGAAATGAATTTGCATAATCTAACGAAGAAAAGTAACCTTACTTTCATACATCACTCCTTTTTCCTCTTCTCAGTCCCGAAGAAGAAAAAGAAGAAGAGAAAAATAAAAATCATCAGTGTCATTCTATCAATCCAGACTGTCTAATAAGCAAACAGCAAAATAGTCGGGAAGGAATAAAGAGTGATGAAGAGTTACCAAAACCGCAGCGCAAACCCCCTTTTTTGTGCGTGTCTACTAACCTTGACAACAACAAAACCTGTCTTAATTGGATCCAAATGGATTTGAACCATCAACCTCTCAATAACGAGCGCTCTAACCATTTTGAGCTTATGAATCCATTTGTGAAACACATTGACCAATGTATTTGCACCAAATATGTGCTAGATAGTCTTTATATAAAAACAATATGGACTATAATGTAACTGTCGCCTTCTGTCAAGATTGGCCTGACCTTATTTACCTCCTCCTTTGCTAACCTTTGCTCCACTCTGCAAAAATCACCAAATAATCATCAGCTCCCTAAATGTCATAACATGCTCGCCCTTGAGAGAAGTAAGGTAATAACAGAATGGCAAGGGCCTCACCACAGTTGAAAAGGACACAAACCACAAAGTACAGCTCAAACCCAAGCAACTCCGATATAAACTCTAAAGTATAACAAAGCATTAGATCAATACAGTAATGGTGGATGTGGTGGATTGTTTCTTTTGTACCTCAAGATCACACCCACCTTCCATTTTTTTCTTCTTCTGCTTTGCTTGAACACCAAGTGAATGTGCTTCACATCTAAAAGAACTAAGAAAATGTGACAAAAAATTAAATCAAAACCATATACCACTACTTACCATGGTTAAAAACTATGACCTCCTTATGTGAAGTATCTGAAGGTTCTCTTTTTAATGTTCCAAACATCACCCAAACAAGAAGAGGAGCCTGAATGTTCATAATAATAGCAGTATGATAAAAAAACATATATAATAAAAAAAAAAAAAAAAAAAAAAAAACATATAAAAAGAGAGAGAGAGAGATAGGAAGGGAACCACCATTTCCAAATCAAACACTATTGCATATCTTCGTATATCGACACGAACCATGTAAAGGCAAGAATTTTTCCTGCTAATATTATTGAATTATGTCCTAAACCAGCAGTAACTTATTTGACTCCGTTCTTCAATACTAACAACCAAGACACAAACTGAAGACATTAATTGAGATTTGACCATATCAACAGACAGCGCCTAGCAAGCTCAACATATGCTTCAGTAGTGTCGACTCTAGAAACCAAAGTGTTCAATATAGTACATGAGTATTAGATATGAGTTATGTATACAAAAAAGATAACGACCTCAAATACAAAGAATAGTACATATAAAAAAGAATCTTACTATAACCTTTCCCATGTGTCAGACGTATCTTAAGTAGTTCTCCAGCTATTTTGAACCTTCCACAATTCACCCCAAAGAGCAGGATGTCCCCCAAAAGAAAAAGAATTAGTAAATCAAGACCAATGCCTACATTGTAATAGGATAGGTACGCTTAAGGTAAACTACAATTACCATTGGTAAAGAGAAAAAAAGATGCCTTATTTAAACAACGGTTCATCAGGGATATCTACATAGCACATATAGTAGATGCCATTCCATTATCAGAAACTTTAAAGTCGATAGCTTCAAAATATAGATGGATAATATTATAACTTAGCAAATACATTTGGACTTAGTTGACAATAAATGCATCGGTGGGTTTGCAGATATTATAAAGTAGGTAAGTATCCGTGTGCAATCAAAGTTATCAACTTTTTGTACTTAGAGATGAATGAGTTTTACCAAATCCCTAAGTTATCGATGTTTATTAACTTTATCAAATTTCTCATCTTCTTGGCTTAAACCTCCAGTCCACCATAGCTTGTGTTACTGTCCACCTTCTTCGCTAGTATCTGTAACACCATGAGTTGCAAGCCAGAGTTAGGTGAAAGCCGCATACAAAAAAAGGAGTAGATTCCATGATAATGTTGACCTCATTATCACAAACCTTTGTATCCACATCCAACACCTGATTGGTTATTTCATCAAGGGTTCCTTTTAAAACCTCACCATTTCAAGTTCTTTAGAAGATGAATTGAGTGAGCAATTAGACAATGCTCAACTTAAGAGAACAAATTTACCCCGTTAAATGACCGTGAACCTCCATCAAATGACATCGACGCCGGTTTCCCATGCTTCATTTATGTACTACTAGCTAATTTGTAAAGGACGAGGCCCAAGGCGTTACGTAGCGCCTTGGCACCACCTTAGGAACGCCTTTGACAATGTAGACTACTAGAAGAAACTGAAGGCCTCACACGATGAGAGCCATTGGAGGTAGATTTTGCAGTGCTATCCACTCTGCCCAGGGATTCGCAATGCGAACATCCAATACAGAAATTTATCTACACCTAAATTGAGTGGTTATTACTTGATGAGCACAATTTCAATCCTTATCCTAGAAGTTTGATCCCAAATTGGTATTTTCCCTAGACAAAACATAAAAAACAATATTTTTGAATTTCCTTGGATCAAATGGCTTTTAAACTATTGACAAATAAAATAGAGCACTTGTAACTTACTGAGTACTGTTACCTTTCCCATGTGTCAGACATATCTTAAGTAGTTCTCCAGCTATTTTGAACCTTCCACAATTCACCCCAAAGAGCAGGATGTCCCCCAAAAGAATGCCTACATTGTAAAAGGATAGGTACACTTAAGGTAAACTACAATTACCATTGGTAAAGAGGAAAAAAAAAATGCCTTGTTTAAACTAAGGCTCATCAGGGATATCTATATGGCATATATAGGAGTAGTGCTACACAAACCTACTTTTTAGACCTATTGACTCACTATTTGGATAACGTTGATTTGCATTGCAGTATCTCTATGTAAATCAATGATTATGACTAGTAGGTCAAATAATAAGTGGGTCGGTCTAGGATTACTGCACATTTAGTAGATGCAATTCCATTATCCAATTGCACATACAGTTGAGATGATTCAGCGGTTTGGGCATCAAAAGAGGGATGTACTTCAAGAGCCACATGGGATGGTGGGTTGGTTCTCAGCCATGTTAAATTCTAACCTACTATTATGTTCAATAAAAAAACACATTAAATTAGGATTGAAGCAAAGTAAAATATTTCTCACAAAAGAAGAAAAAAGGCATGATAATTAATTAGCTTACAGCAGATTCGGTGAGTAATTGTTGATTCTATTATTGTTGTTGTTGTTGTTCGCTTATTTCCTACGCTATCCCGGTTTGCTGAGTTCAGTTTCTAGGGTTCCCCTCGGCTATATTGAGTTGTTTGGTTTTGTTGACTTAAGCAAAACAAGTAATTTATTATAGATTGTGAAAGTGAGAATGCATTCTCAACCTCAAAATAAGCCATATGATCCAGCTCGAAAAACGGAAGCGGTAGAGATAAAAGGTCTTCAACCACAATAACTTGTAACGTTCTTTTTTATCATTTTTTTTTGTCTTTTAAATTAAATGGGATTTGCTCGCTCCCTTCCTAACCTTCACTCTGTTTTCACTTTCCAGTTATAGGAAAGAAGTACTATAGATCTGTTGATTCTATTGTTGGGAACAATTATCTGAAAAAGAACAAACTATGAATAGAAGAAGGTGAGGCACGGATCGGTACGCTCTCTTTAAGGTTGTTTTACACATCGACCAAAATATCGCTGATATATCCGATATATCACCGATATATATTGATATTTTGGTACACTGACATCAATATTTCCGATATATATCTACCGAATATAGAACTTTTTTTTTTCCGATATATATCGGAATTTCCAATATAATGATATATATCGACCGATATATATGATATAAATGGTTGACTTTGACCGATATATTGTTAATATTTCCGATATAATAGACGATATTTCCGATATAATCGACGATATTTCCTATATATCGACATACAAAACAAAATTTTGACTAGTCACAAAAAAAATAGATATATCCGATATATATCGGTTTTTGGGTACACCGATATATTCATCGATATCGATATTTTGGGCATTGGTTTTACATCTGTTCTTTTTTGTGCAGATAGACCACACCGAACTCCAGGATATAACAGTCAGTTATCAATCTTTTGTGTTTACTGCACTTAAACAAAGAGAAAAAAGGACGAACAACAAGATTGATATTATGACTGCCCAAAAAACGTAGCTTAGAAAATAAGGTTTTGCAGATGCTGTATAGGCTGTTAGAAGAGGCGTTTATATAGAGAGAGGAAAACGGTGTAGAAACGTGGAGCACTACTAAATCCGATTTTGTAGGGAACTGTTTCATTTTCCCGATAAGGACTGGAGTCCACTAGTCCACTACGTTTTTGTTTCCTAATCCATATCCAATTATGTTTCCAAACCTATTATGAAACAGTTCAGAAAAAAAGTTTACCAAAAAGAAGATAAGGGATCAAAGAGCCCAAGCCTAAACCACGAGCCCAGCCCGGTTCGGTTCGGCGCGCGTGTAGCTTTGTGTAAGTACTCCCTCTTAATACAAAAGCATTTGTATCCTAAGGGCACCCCCTTAGTATGGGGCTTTCACTTATAAACACTACTCACTAGTGTTTCCTCTCTAATGTGGGACAAAAGTTTTTTACTTAAACTACTATCTCACAAAAAGGTCAAGATATCAAATCACCACAAAGTCACCCCAACTTTACCACTTGTTTTATTGAAAATAACACAACAATAGAATAAACAATTATGAATAATTGGTAGTTTGCGAATAATGGTGAACCTGTGAATCAGAAGGAATATGCAAGTATTATTGGTAGTTTGAGATATGCTACAGATTGTACTAGACCTGACATTGCCTATGCAGTAGGTATTCTTTCCAGGTATACTAGTAATCCTGTTGAGCATTGACAAGCAATTGGCAAGTTAATGAGATACCTAAAGAAAACCATTAATTTGGGTATTCATTATCAAAGATATTCTGCTGTTCTTGAGGAGTATACAGATACTGATTGGAACACTCTCTCAAAATACTTTTAAGGCCACCAGTGGCTATGTGTTTAGCATTGGTGGAGGTGCTGTATCTTGAAAGTCCAAGAAGCAGACCATTATAGCACAGTCTACCATGGAGTCTGAACTGATTGCTTTGGCTAGTGCAAGTGAGGAGGCTGGTTGGTTACGAGATCTTCTCACTCATATTCCAGTTTGGCATAACCCGGTACCAGCCACTTTGATTCATTGTGATAGCACTGCTGCTATTGGGCGAGTCCACAGTAAGTTTTATAATGGTAAATTACGATAGATTTGTCGTAAAAACATAGTAATCGCCGGGATTTTATATCTAAAGGTGCAGTGACTATTGATTTTGTGAGATCTGATGATAATCTAGCAGATTCATTTACCAAAGTTTTGGCCGGAGAAAAATTGTGGGCTACTGCCAGGAGTATGGGACTGAAGCCAATTGAAAGATGAACATCTATGATGGTAACCCAACCTAGGGACTGGAGATCCCAAGAACTCGGTTAAAAGAGAAGAACAAGTTATAGAATGTTGGTTGTGAGACATGCATTGTTACTTATCTGTCCAGTAATTGGATAGTAAAATGTATGAGATCCTGAAGCGATGAATAAAGGTTGAGTTTTCTGGGAAAAACTCTTAATGAAGTTCTATGGTTCTAATGGGCGGAGTGCATAGTTACAGGAACACTCTTGATAGACTCACCTAGTGACTGTGAAAGTACATGCCGCTTTCTATGAGAATGAGGGTTGATTCTCTAGATCATTCACGAACCAGGATGAAAACACAAGGCCTTTAATGTGCAGACATGAAAGGAGAACACTGGATGTGTTATGCGTGATTCTAATTTATTGTATACTCAAGACCTAAGTTTAAGACTTAGTCACTTATGACTTTTATACTTTGAGTAATTTTCACTACGTAAAGGTTTAAGTCGTGGACATCTTAATCTATGCATAACATGTTAAAACTGATATTGATTGCCCTTAAATATATTTTATATTTTGTTTTTATAAAAAATAAGTAGGGGATTGTTGTGTTATTTTCAATAAAATAGGTGGTGAAGTTGGGGTGGTTTTGTGGTGGTTTGATACCTTAACCTCTTTGTGGGATAATAGTTTAAGTAAAGAACTTTAGTCCCACATTGGAGAGGAAACACTAGTGAGTAGTGTTTATAAGTGAAAACCCCATACTAAGGGCGTGCCCTTAGGATACAAATGCTTTTGTGTTAGGAGGGAGGACTTACACAAAGCCACACACGCGCCGAACCGAACCGAACCGGGCTAGGCTCGTGGCTTGGGCTTGGGCTATTTGATCCCTTATCTTCTTTTTGGTAAATCTTTTTCCCTGAACTGTTTCGTGATAGGTTTAGAAACAGAATTAGATATGGATTGGGAAACAGAAACGTAGTGGACTAGTAAACTCTAATCCTTATCAGGAAACTAAAGCAGTTCTCTACAAAATCGGATCTACTAGTGCTCCACGTTTCTACACCATTTTCCTCTCTCTATATATAAACGCCTCTTCCAGCATCCTATACAACATCTGCAAAACCTTATTTTCTAAGCTACGTTTTTGGGCAGTCATAATATCAGTCTCGTTGTTCATCTTTTTTCTTCTTTGTTTAAGTGCAGTAAACACAGAAAATTGATAACTGGCTGTTGTATTCTGGAGGTTGGCGTGGTCTGTCTGCATAGAGATGAATAGATGCGAAACAACTTTAAAGAGAGCGTACCGATTCGTGTCTCAGCCTTCTTGTATTCACTGTTTGTTCTTGTTGCAGAAATTATATTCCAATAGATCTGTTCGAAGCTTCTAAAATTGAATCCCGAGTTTTACATTGGATGGAACTATAGAAAACTTGTTTTTGAACATACTCTACATGGTGAAACTGATCGAGAATATGTCAAATCTATCGTAACAGAAGAACTGGAACTTGTAGGTTTGAATTTATTACTCTTATAACATTTTTGGTAGAATTTATGTCTTTTGTTTTAATTCTGAAAAGGAATATGCAGGTGAAGACAGCGCTAATAAAGAATACCAAGTCTTATGGAGCATGGTATCATAGGAAATGGATTTTGAATAAAGGGTTGCTGTCTTCATATGATCAGGAAGCTGATGGGCGGAACTTCCATGCTTAGAACTATAGGAGGTAAGGGTGGAATTTGAGCCGAGGGCTCGGAGTTCGGCTTGGGCTTGGCTCATTTAAGCTCGGCTCGAGCTCGCTTGTTTAACTATATGAGCTGAGCTCGAGCTCAAATTAAAGCTCGTGTAACAAATGAGCTTGATGAAGCTCGGCTCGTTTAGCTCAAATAGCATATTTATAGTGTAAAATAACCGAGCGGCTCGGGCTCGGCTCGAGCTCGCTTGTTTACTATATGAGCCGAGCTCGAGCTCAATTTAAAGCTCGTGTAATTAGCGAGCCGAGCTTGAGCACGGTAAAGCTCGGCTTGTTTAGCTCAAATTCCACCCTTAATAAGAGGCTTTGGTTGGGGCAACGTTCCATAATGTGCCGTAACTCTTTCATTTTTGCTATCCTTTTCCAGATTTGTTGCTGCACTGAAGAATGTGCCGAAAGAAGAGGAGATAAAGTTCACAACAGAGATGATATGTCACAATTTCAGTAATTATTCTGCATGGCATAATCGTAGGTAAAATTTTGTCTTGCCTGGTTTATGTGCTTCATTGTGTTCTAAATTTTTTAACTTCTAGATCTTATTCATATTATTATAAATAACCCCTCAGCATATAACACCATAGTCAATTCTATATTTCTCCCTTACACAGGGAGCAGTCAATGTAGAATAAATAATGTATACTATATGTGTCAGGTTCTCCAGCTGCAGTTCTGCAAACTAACACTCTTGCGGTGTTAAAAGTTAAAACCAACAACAAACAACTCAGAACTTAAAGTCAATAGCAAACCAATGCCAAATATCATTATAACAATATATGGACAATTGATTTTCACATTTTCGTCAAGTCTGTGCCCGGGGGAAGGGTGCTGTTAGGATTTTTGGTGTTTGCCCCGTTTTAGACCCTCAGTGCCTTTGAAGTAATATCTCAATCAGCTTTGTGCTTTTGGAGCAAAATGATTAACATACTATCAGATTAGTTGATTCTAAGAGGTATAGGCTTAGCTTTTTAATCCAGTGTGTGCACTGAGGTCGTTGTTGTGAAATCTGTACCTACATGGTCTATCAGAGGTTCTTACAAACTTTGGGTTTTCTTTTGTATAATGCCGCCACTAGACTCCTGCCACTGTTGTCAATGCCACCATTCTGGACTTCTGGTCATCTTTTTCTCGTGCAGCCAAGGTTGTCATAGCAACGTGGTCCACCTAAGGCACAAAGGTCTGCTAGCGCAGTATGGCGTATGTCACAAAATAGTGTATATATGTATATATATAATCATCTAGTCGGGGTTGATCTAACCAGCCCATCGTATGTTTATGTATCTGTTTTTGTCTATGTTTGTGTGCCTGTTTGGCTTTTGTTATATTTATACTTATCGTTAAAGAGGTATGTTGCAGTGCCATTCTGTCAGAGTTACTGAAGCAAAAGGATGAAGGATTCAGTTTGGAAGAGAAGGTTTTGAGAGAAGAGTATGAGCTTGTACATGGAACTTTGATGGAGGAAGATGTTCAGAGTGGTTGGTTTTATCATCTCTGGCTTCTGGAAGAAACCGTTGCTCCATATGCTCCTGTCCTTGTTTCTTCTTGACCAGTTGATGGTTCAGATCTGACTGTTTCGTTTGAAAACAACATGGATGGTTGCCTGTTGCCTACGTTTCCTCTCATTCTTTATTTCAATCAACCTGTAGAGGGCTTAAGCACTTCTAATGTACAATTGATGTTATGTTCCCTATGGAAGATCTTACTTGGAGGCCACTTTCATCAAACAATTCAAAGAAAGCACAGACTTGGGTAACATTCCTGAAATTTCCTCATACAGAAGATGATTCTTCAAAAGCATATCCGGTTGAGGTTAGGATTGACATTCTCAGGGTATTGTTTCTTCAAGTGTTTCCAAGTTCCAACTACAGTTTTCCTTCACAGTTTGCATTTACAGTGAGTCTGAAGCATACCAAATTGAAGAGTGCCGAGGGAGTTGTGGGTTTGAAAATGTTGAACTGGAGTGATGGCAGTTTGCATACTTGTCATACTTATTTGGACTTAAGTCTGATGTTATCCTTGGGTCAACCAAGAATAGGCAAGGATCCTGAGCGAACAACTTCAGCGTGGCTTCTAGAAACTTTAAATTCCGAGATTGCCGTCTTCCAGGACTTCTTTTTCTGGTATATTGGTTTTCCATGTTTATGTCAGAACTTACAAAAATTCTACTATTACTTAGAATCACAGGCTCATGAGGTTTATTTGTCAGTGGGAGGTCCTGCAGTTAAATCCTTGTCTTTGTGAATTCGAGTTGAATTCTCCTCCCATGTTTTTACTGCCCAAGTGACCACTTTGCTTGTCAATAATATGTGTGTGTATGTAACCCGAAATGACTTGCCGACCCAAAAGTGGACGTACAAAATGAGTTAGTAGTGATTTATGGAAATGATCGTCATGTTTGGGGAGATCTTCACCAAATATCAGACAATAACTCCTTGTGCAGGTCCACTTTTGGGTTCGGAATTCAATTTGGGTTGTCATTTAGGTGTTTCACGGTATCCTGACTGTGCATATAATATGGAGACCGTCTTGTGAATTCCACCTAAAGTAGACTCCAAAAGAGGGGCCGACTACAAGATGAATTGAGGTCATTCTCAGGAACAACGAAATTCCTTCGAAGTTATTCTCTCTGAGGTCACAAGATGGAAAAGAGCTTTGTGATTTGGACATGCATGAAGGCAATTTTTAAGGAGCAGGCCGGTGGTAATATGGTGCCAGAAAGATTTTAGTCATTATGGCGTGGACTGTGAAGTGACACCAAAAACTGGCATCAATGACCAGGTATGCTGCATTATAGGTTTCCCTATGAGAATATGATGGTATATAAAGTATAATGTAATTGTTCAAGTGATTGTTAGAGTTTTAGTGCCAATAGAGCTGGATGATCTGTCTGCTATGGTATACAGCAAGCCGCCTAGGTCTTGTATAGCTCCGTTATATGTCCAATTTCCATCTCATTGATTAGATCAAGGACCAAAATATTGATATCGGTTAATATATCGGATATATCTATTTTTTTTTGTGACCAGTCCAAACTATTTAAAATATCAGAAATATTATATATATCAGAAATATCGAAAATATATTAGAAATATCAGATTTATATTAAAAAATGGTCAAAAAGTCAAATAATATATATCGGATATATCAATTATCTCGGCGATATAAAGTTATATATCGAAAATTTTGATATATATAAAAAAAAAAGGTTGATATATATCAGAAATATTTCGGTGATATTTTGATCCATGGATTAGATTGATTGCTTTTCATTTATGTAAAACTATCACATGATTATGAAAACATTTCACTATAATTACGTTAAAAGTATTAACTTTTGGAGTAGGGATCCAATACATACTAAGTAGGAAGTGGCAATCCTAGTAAGTTATTCACAGAAAATTTTGGCATTATTAACAGATGATATGAGATGATGCTACACCAACATCAGAGTTGTTTCAGAAGCTGATGTCATTAGCTAAAATGTGTAAAGATAAAAAATAAAAACGCAAGATAAACTGACATTTAGACTTGAATTTTGCTACTTAAAAATAGCACCAGCGACAACAACAGACACATGGTAATGTCTCGTCCTAAATTAGTACAAGGAAATAAATCAGATTTGGTAAACGAAGCTCCAATCGTAGAACCTTGGGCAATTGGGCAATGGGCATGGTGACCCCTTCCAATCGTATTGGGGTAAAGTTTGTGGAAGTAGATCAAAGTATCAAACAGATATGCAATCATAATCTAGATGACCGTGGGAAACTTGAAGGTGAATATCAAGTTTATAGCTATACACGAATTATTTTGCACGACAAAGACGCCCCATGTGATTAGAGTATTCCCAATACAGATGAATATCAAGGGGATGTGACAATATTCACCTCCAAATGGTCAAAAACTTTTGCCCAATACAAATGCAAAGGTGAATATCAAAGTGACTATTTTTCCAAATCAAAATGAGATTGAAACCTTCAACCGAGATAGTAGCTGAGTTAGGAACTTTGGACGGGATGTTTTATTCCGTTTTATATGTTTTTTTAAATTTTTTTCGGTTTTTTTTTTAGACGGAATGTTTGATTTTTTTTCCATCTCGTGTGTTTTTTCGATTTTTTTTTTTAACTTTAGACGGGATGTTTCATTCTGTCCGGCGCGTTTTTTCGACTTTTACATTCAGACGAAATCAAACATTCTGTACGAAAATAATAATCACATTTGCATTGGGCAGCCTCACCTTGCTTTTCACCAAAATGGTAGAAAAGAGGAAAAATAGAACTAACGTGGAGGTGAATAAGAGTGACTTGTATTGGGAATGCTTTTATGTATTTTGATAAGTTATTATTTAACATAAATCTAAGTAGGGTTAACTAGTATTACCCCTAGATGAGCCAATTATGATTTCCCTCTTACTAGATGGGGAAATTAGGGTCTTCCCCCTAAGTACACACAAAAAAAAAAAATCAATTTGGATTGACCATATTTATTTTGTGTGTATTTGGAGAAGAGACCCTAATTTCCCATCTAGTGGGGGAAATCTTAATTGGTTCATCTAGTGGGGGATAATATTGGTTAATACATCTAAGTACTCTATAAATTCATCTATTACAACCGCTGAACCGTAAGAAAATTAGACAAAGACATGCTATCATCAAAATATGTGATGATAGTAAACTAATCTGCATGATTAATGCAGAAGTACCAAAATAGCTACTTTAACATTACGTACTGAAACTAATCTGCATGATTAATGCAGAAGTACCAAAATAGCTACTTTAACATTACGTACTGACTTGGGTCTATTTGTTAAGTGGCTTTATCAGAGTCTATTCAGGAGACCCTATTCAGCTGATGGATTGAGCCTTCTACATTTTGCTATGCCAAAAACGCAATGCCATTCAAAACGGAGCCATAATGTGTTTCTTGTTTAGACGTGGCCTACACATTGCAACCAAGGGCTTGGCCCTAGGTAATGTAAGTCCAGCCCCTTCACTCATGTCCACCAGCTCGTCTCCAAACCTTTCCCATTCAAAACATTGAATCAAGGATCCCAAAGTCAATCCAACCATACGCATTGCCAAAGCCTCACCAGGACATCTCCTCCTTCCGAAACCAAATGGGATCAATTTGAATCCTTCTTTTTCACCTTCAACTCCTTGAAACCTCTCTGGATTAAACTTCATGGGCTCTTTCCATATATTTGGATCCCTATGAACGGCCCATAAGTTCATTAGGAGTATCGTGCCACTAGGCACATGGAAACCTCCCACATTGCAATCTTCAGAGGACTCATGGATCACTACTGGACCTGTGGGATATAGTCGAAGTGTTTCGTTGATGATGTTTTGAAGATACGGAAGATTAGGAAGATCCGATTCTTCTAATAGACGTTCCATCCCAACTTGTTGGTTGATTTCGTCCCTCGCCTTCTGTAAGAACTCAGGATTGTTGAGTAAAAGCGACATTGCCCATTCCATGGTCCCAGACGATGTGTCCGTCCCTGCTGTTAGCATAACCTGCACACAACATTTATGTAAAAGTACAAATCAAATTTTGCTAACCCAAATCCGGCGTAAACCTGCAAAGGGCCTGTACCCAAATCCATTGCACCATTTGACAGTTTGACTGTCTGTCTGTTTGTCTACTTGTATCAGCGAAATCACACACTTGGTCGGTTAGCCCAAGTCATGATACATAAGACCCAACCATTTAAGAACAAGTCAACTTTAATTGATGTGTTGAAAGTCAACTAACAAAGTAAATTTGGTTACTTCATGCAACCAAAAGCCACATAAGAATGTTTTCCTAGATTTTCAGATTTTGAAAGGAGACATACCGGACATTTTTTGTCACTGAGATTTGGGTTCAGACTTCAGACCTTCAAAATTTTAGTCCATTAATGATTTTGCACGATAGTTGAAAGTACGTTTAATCATAAAATGTTTGAAATCTTAGGTAGTTTATGAAAATAACATATAAGAGAATTATAGAAATTTACCCCTATAATTCCTTTGATGATTTTGTCCGTGTAGTATTCTGGATCAAGCTTTTGCTGAGAGAGCAGCACATCAATTAAAATCTTATTTTCTTCTCCATCCCCAGTTGTAAAACGATTTTTCTCTCGACGTTCATTTATTAGACTTTGCCAGAAAGTATCTCTTTGTTTGCCTGCTTTCACCATTCTCTTCTCAAGTCCTTGCAGGTCAAACCACCGCAAAAATGGCAAAAAATCACTGGCATTCGGCGCCCCCATTAAATAAAATGTCTCACTAACAGTGTGTCGAAACCGTTTCGCCTCATCTATATCGACTACGTTTTCTCCATAGTATTTCTTGCCAGCAATCATTTGCATCAAAATATTAAGCATCAGCTCGAAAAACATGGTCTTAAATTCCACCTTACGAAAGTTTTGTTATCTAGATTACCAAACAGTTGTTGGAGTAGAGAGCGGATTTCTTTGGCTCGAACACTAGAAAGTAACTGAAGTCTGTATGAAGAAAAATCTCTAGTGCAGTTACACGACGGAGGTTGCGCCAATGATCACCATATGAGGCCCAAACGAGGCTAGTATAATTATAACCAAGGTATTCACCAACAATGAAACGCGGTCTATTTGCAAAGGCAATGTCGTTCTTTGCTAAACATGCCTCGATGGCTGATGGAGATGAGACGAGGACGACTTTGCGAAATCCGTATTGCAGAAATAGAATTGGACCGTATTTTTTAGCTAGTTTTCCGAGTGTTCTATGGAGGGGCTTTTTTAGGATAAGGTGTAAATGACCAATTACGGGAAGTGGAAAAGGTACTGATGGTTTGTTATTCTTGCTTCGATGAAGGATTTTCTTGGAAACAATGATAAACAAAATCAAGAATGCAACAATATACAAGATTTCCATGCTTGGCGTATCTAGTTAATTCTGCTTGGAATGAAGTTCAAATTCTCGATTGGGATTGGACTGTATATATAGAGCCTTAGAGCTAGGAAGAAGTCAAATCGAAGTGATATGCCATAGAAAGTGAGAACTAGTGAAAGAGGGAAGAAGTTCACGTCAAGAGTTGAAGTCATCTATGATTTTTAAGTTGGTGAGTCCGCCTTTTCTGTTTCAAAAGTTTTCTTTATGAGGTGCCAGTCTTACCAAGGCAATGTACCGTGTCAAAAATGGTGTAACATAATGCCAACTATGCTGATTCATTGTCAACCACCTTAAAAATCAATCAAGTTGATCATGTATTGCGCAAACCCTACTGTATTCTTTGCTCACGAAACTATTTTATAAGATATCCTTGCACACTTCCTTGCACCATGTATGTATTAGCATATGACTAATTGATAATTGTGGTGTACGCAGAAATTCAGAAAGTCTTCAAGTTTTTATTCAATCGGTTCCAGATCTGTTTAGTCGGTAGTTGCCAAATAAAAACATATCAGTTTAGTCGGTATAGACTATAGAGTACTCCAAGTTAAAGACCTCTTAAATGCAGCTACAACTGGCCAATCTGACCTACCGTACCGGTGTTTGTGCTGAACTGCTGATAGAGATAGAGGATACCCTCATAACAAGCTAGCTACAATCAGTCGAGTCTTTAGAAATTTGGAAATGCATCACGTTGAGAACTGAAAATAAGAATAAAAACACAAAAATAAACCGGACTATGTAGTAGGTTAGTCAAATGAGCGGAGCGAAAGTTCTGGGCTTTTCCTCTCCCATCTCTCTCAATTACTCAGATTTGCTTTGTAAACACCCCAATATCACAGTTCTTTGCATTTAATTGTTTAACTTTTTGTATAAATGTTTGAAAAGTTTGCTGAGGGTTAAATTGGTTGTTTCTGTGTTTAGTGCACCAAGTTATCAATTCACGGATTCTTAGAGAAGTTGTCAGCACATTTATTGAAGAAAATCTCACATGAATGTTTTTTTTTTACGATTGATTCTGTTATGTTGGGTAATTTGAGTTTTTGTTCTTTCATGATATTGTTGCTTGTACATGGAATGAAATTGGTTGGTTTTTAAGAGATGGTTGGTTTTTTTTGTTTTTTTTTTTTTTTAAATGTTGTTTTGATGTTGGAATTTTTATATGAGTTCTTAGTGTGATTCATATCTCTGTTACGTTAACTCACTGTGATAACATTTCACGATCTAACGATCCAATTATTTACGTTGAGACCTTGGTTGCATTTGTCAGCCACTCAGCCATGTTTGATCGTGAGTCGGATTGAAATTGGTAGTATAATTATATTTGTCAATTTTCATTTGCATTTGAGATTGTGTTTGTCATTTTTTTTGTTGGGTGAGATTGAGATTGAGAATTTTAAATTATGACAAATTGAACACGAGTTGAGAGTGACATTCAATTGAACAACCATGGCATGTTCAGGGCCTCCTCACTTCAATGCAGTATACTTAGTTAAGATGGCGACTTCTATATTAAATGAAAAAAACAACGGCGACTTAATTAATGTATATATACATCGAGGGTCAGGTAGATTTAGACACAATTGCTTCTTAGAAAGCCGGATTTGTAGAATATATACACACATGATCTCTACCCCGACATGTGGTCAGATGCGCACCAAGAACACTCCCTTATATCTAGTTGATGCAACTGTGGCCGGACTCAGTGTTTCATTTAGGAGACTTCTATCTCAATTGCTTGTTTGACCCGTTTAAAAATTGACCATGAGTTAAGCTGTACAAGAATTGTCTCAGTTAGTGAAACGGTTTCGTTTGAGTGTGTGAGAATGACTAAACTCCATCACAGTGAGTTTCTTTGATCACTTCTTCTAACTTAATAAAACTAGATAACTGCTAAGCAGTGTGGGCGTGAGCAGAGGGTGGAAAAGAGAGAGAAAGATGGGTTTGTGGGTGGGGAGAGAGAGAGATTAGGATTTGGTTGAGAGAGAGAGGGAAGAAAGGAAAAAGAGAGAGGAAGAGAGAGCGATAGGTGAGGACAGAGAAAAACCTACCAAACTATTTTTTGTCCCACATACCTACACCCCTCCCAAAAAAGTTTCCGCTCACTTGATTGGATTTCATCTGCATTTCCATTGGTTCATCGATTTTTCCACATTCTTATCTAAGACCATTAATACTGAGTAGTTGAGAATGCTCCCAGTGATCCACGTCAGCTCCTCTTTTTTCTCTCAGACTGACACATCAGATTTTACCTAAAAAAATGAATTCTACGCCCATTTTTACGCCCTTTTTTTGCGATTTCAATTGTTAAGTAGAGTAGATAATAAGTAGATAAAAACCTTTTTTAAGTCTTATCTCTATTTTTAAATTTTATCTCCATTCTTACTCCTTAAATCTTATCTCCAACAAAACAAGAAGTTCTTTTTCATTTTAGTACCGTGTTTCATATCAAAGGCTTAGAGTTTCTACGTCTTTTTTTGCCGATTCAATTGTTCGTAACCCAAAATAGATAAAAATCTTTTTTATTTTTATTTTCTATTCTACATAACACTCCCAAACTCTCAAAAAAAAAAAAAAAATCATCTCTTCAAAGTTTTTCTCTTATTCATCTCTTCTTCCAAAACTTTCAATCCTCTTTGTTGGAACACTTTCAATTATCTTGATTTCCTTTTGCAGGCAATCATTTCGTTTTTTTTTTCCCTCCCGTTCAAACCCAGTCAGCAAACTAATAGTTGTCGTCTTTTCATTGTGAGAAACTGCACTGGAGTTACTACACAACCTTCTTCTTCAGAGAAAAAGCCCCGAAGAGAAGCTTCGTGCTATAAGAGAACTTTTTTCCTAAGCCTGGAAGCTTATATTGTCCCTTCTCACCGTGTTTGACTTTTTTTTTTTCTATTGTAACTTTGTTTTGAGTTCATATGATATGATCATTTGGATTGGATTTTGATATACAGAGTGAGTTTATTGCCGAATGTTTCACTCTCTCCCTCTCTGAAAAAACACAACAAACAACTCCCTCTTTCTCTCTCTAAAAAAAACAACCTTCTTCTCTTCCAACTCTGTAAACCCTAAAAATTCCCCATAATGGAATCACAGAATTTGTACTACAACACCCAAACCACCCAATTCACACTATAGAAACAAAAACCCAACGAGAATTTCGTCATTGAAGATTTACTCAATTTCTCAAATGAAGAAGAAGAAGAAATGATTGGTGGTGGTGATACATTTGATTCTTATTCAATTAATGGTAATGGGAATGGAAATGGAAATTGGTCAAGCGATTCTTCTACCATTACTGTTATTGATAGCTGCTGCAATTCTTCTTTCTCCCGGTCTCAAAATCATCAACAACAACAATAGAATTTCCTGATTCTTCTCAATTGTCGATGAACTCGTGGTTCCGGTAATTCTTCATTGTTTGAATATTTGAATTTTGAATTTTGAATTAGTAAAGTTTTTATGCGTGTATCTTTAAATTTAACGTCGGTTTGAATTATTTGTTTCTTTGAATTTAACGATGAGTTGTATTCATTACATGACATCATCGTAATTATCAAATTGCATTATCAAGAAACTGAAAGGTTAAGACAAAATTTAATAACTGCAATAATAGAATTTTTAATGAAAAATTGATGATGAACATACCTAATGGAAGAACTGGTTGTTGGGCATTGCTGGAAGAAACTGGATGTACCTGGCCTTGATTGCTATTATCCGTGGGAGACGGCATTTGCAGGACTTGCTTTGAAGATGACGGAGGTGAACGCAAAAACAGCTTTGTTTCCTAGCAACACCTGAATTCCATAGGTCCTTTCTGATTGGGGGGCTTAGGAATTTTGTCGCAGCTAACACACCTTGCAGATTGATAATTGGAGTTACCTTGAAAATGTCAAAGAGCCAAGCCCATAGTTATTTTGCTGCATCACATTCACTTTGGATAAGTGGTCTGTAGCAGCGGTAATCTCTTCTCTTTTCTTGATAAACCAACCCTTTAGCTTCTCAAACATTGTCTGTGTTTGAATTGGTATTAACCCTAACAGAAGATTATAAGAGCCAACCCAATTATCCCCTAACGCTTCGGTTGTATCCCTCAAATGTCCCATCACATTCTGTTAAGCCTCCAGCTGATTGACATCTGGTTTTCCAAATTGTATTGTTTGTTTTCTCCAATTCTCCCACATCCGGATCAATGCACGAGGTGTTGCATGTATTGATTTAGAATTGCCTCTCGGTCTCCATGCGGGGATGTTCTTATATCATACGGCTCACCCTCTAACTAGTGAACTTATATTATTGTTTTCAAATATTGGCTTTGTTTTTGAACTTAATGCGAAATTCAAAATTTGTTAAGCCAGTCCACTTTTAGAGGATTCGGCTTGAAAACATTTCATACATACCGCCTCCAAAGAAATTGGTCCATACACATCCAACCGTGATGCCTCCCCCCTCCAAGAACTATGCCTCCACCTCCTTCGAGGACAATGCCTCCACCACCATTAAAGCTAATGTCATCGACTCCATTTTGGAAGCCGGTCCGCGGATTTTCAAATCCTACCAAATCAACATCGGACCACGTTCCAAGTGTGTAAAAAATGATCCTTATTAAGACAATTATTTACACTCAAAGGATATGGCAAAGGAGCCGCGTTTTTCAATGTGGGGTTCATAGGTATGTGGATTTGCCGATAAGTCTGAGGAGCTTATGGTAATGGTTTAAAATCATATGTCCGCCCATTTTACTGCTCTTATTATGGTTACAAAGTAAGCGACTCTATGATGAAGTGAATGCTTGATTGCGTCGAATGTTATTCTGCTATAATATTTTTTGTTGCGTGGTAGACAAAACTACGATGTTTCTTGCAACCGCACACATAGCTCTTCTTTGGCCGAACTGCAGAGGATGCTCATAGTCCGATTAATTTCGAGCGACACCGTGGGCAAGTGGATATTTAAGAATAAGGATGAGTTCGAAATATGGTCCGAAATTAGCTAATACCAAGGCTTGCATGTAATTGTCCAAAGTGCAAGCGACCAATTGAGAAAACCAAGGTAACATGCTTATGACCTGCATATGTAATTTCAAGAGATTTGGCTAAAAGATTGTCATATAGATATATTCATTACTATGTAAGATGGGCAGCCAATCGGTTGTCAAGGCAAAAGGCAATCACGGATCTTAAAAATGAAAGGTAAGAGTTTCGAGAAGCCGGTGTACATACAATGTGATCCTATAAAAAAAAGTACACACAATGCATGTGTATCTGGAAGCGAGAACTTCGTTCACAAGCAGGCCCGGTTGCAGATAATTGAATCAAAAGTAGCGTTCTTAAATGGACCTATGCCTATGGATACTATTTACCCGAAATGAGCATGAACAAAAGAAGAGGCAGTTTTTGAGTTCCTTCAAGAACAGTGGAGTTTTATTTAGAACGGTTTCATCAATGTGCAGAAAAGAGTTACCGTTTTACCTTCATGGATATGACCCACTGGATATTTCAACGAAGTTCCGCACAAAGCTATGTGAGTGACCCGGATGACCCGTAATTACTTCAAGAACTTGGTTCAAAATCGGAGTGGCTGGTTGATGTGGACTCGGCATGGTAACCCGCACTCATAGTTTTGCAACCATCATAGCCCATTTCAATCCCTACTGCTGCAACCATTTGCAAGTTGTGCAACCAAGACGGATAAGAGTTCCAGTTCCTACTTCAAAATAAAGCCGGGCTATAAAGTGGTCACAATATTGGTGGTATAGACAAGTTTTTAGGGGTAAAGTCTCGGTCGGGTTTTAGTGTCAAGGGATTGATTGATGTGTGTTTATTTGGGATTGACATTTTAAGGGTAGTGTACATGGTCTGAGATCATATATTGTAGAAGTTACCGTTATGTAATAACTTTCTGTAACTTCCTATTCTATGCATGCAAATCATATTCGGATGTTTATCTTTCCATCAATATTGTATATGAAAATGTGAAACTCTTTCTCGGATATTCATGATTTCTTTACGACTTTAATCGCCTATGATTTTTTCATATAACGTAAAAATCTGTTTAAATATGGTGGAAGGTAGGAACAAGAAAAACTTAGAAAATCTATCAAATGTAATTGTAATGGTTTAATCAAGATAAGTGGAACAGTGGAAATTATGAAATGGATAAAGGTTTTTGAAAGGTTTATTTGGCAATTAAAAATACAAAAAAGAAGACCTTTAAGATCTGGAACAAGATAAATTTGTGTAATACAACACTCAAAATCCTCCTCTAGCCAAGTCATCCTCCCAAACACAGTCATGGACTTGCAACCTTTTCTGTAGTAATCTTGGCCGTGTAGCTCTGACTTTCGATTTTTCTGATTGAATTGCCACTTGGGATCGGAGTTGGGAGGATCTATAAATACCAAGAACCCTCGGACTATTCCAACGTCGGGATACCGAGGGCCCCAGTGAGCTACTACACTAAGACGACCCAAGTAGAAACCTACTATGCTCAATCAGGCATGCCAAATGCACAACCAAGCCCAAGCTCAAAGGAATCAGTTGACCATATATAGCCAATTGCAAGAACAAGTTCTTCTGGCGTAAATAAAGTATTCAAGATTAAGTTCTTCCGATGATGCTTTGACACGGTGCATATTCGCCGACTTTTTCAAACTCTTTGAAAAATATAATAGTTTCGCTTCTTTGCTGTTTTTCAGTTTTTCTCGCATTTTTTGATATAGAAGGTGGTTTTGGAATCGAGTGCACGCTTAATTCAACAAATACGGGATCGAGCAATCGCAGCTTTCGCATAGGAGTTCTACCGTGGAGAGGACACAAGGTTTTCTTTTGTAAAGTGTACAATAAACGGATTGGGGCGATATAGTTGGGAAAATTTTGGGGTATATTTTCAAGAGTGGTCTGTTCCTTCCTACGTGACTTGGATGGCATTATAAACCTTCGGGTTGGATGGATCGGGAGACCCTTCAAGGAGAGGGTAATGATCCTTCCCTTAATAAACTTCCAGAGTATAATTTATTTTCCCAAAAATTTCGTTTATAAATTCTTTTTATTTAGAACTAATCTCTCTTAAAATCTACGGACTGTGGTGGTTAGGGGAGTACAAATGCAAGGGAAGAGGAGCCGATTTAAAGAGGTAAGTGCCATGGGCCATATCATTCGTGAGATGAGGAAGCGAGACCATTTCTGGATAGGAACTTTAACAGAACTTTATTAATCGGAGACCGATGGCTACAATTGTAGTCCTTTTTCATGGTGTCACATTGAAAGGGTGATTCATTAAGTCCGGAGGGCATATGGAACCTCAGAGATTGTAGTGGATGGTGGTGCGCTTATTTTTATCCTGTTGTAAATTTCTTCTGTACTATTTTCTCAATAAATGGGAGCAGGTCAATTGTTATGATTGGTTTGTTAGCCATAACAATCAGCATGGTTTCAACTGTTAGGGGGGCAATTGGTATGTAATCCTAAGTGTAATACTACAAAATGAAACAACGACCCTTCTTATTCAGGGGGTGTTGATGTCTAACGCAAGGGTACATGACATTTGAAGAAATATTACTTTTGATGTTGTATTGTGTACATAATTTAGCTGATGAATGGATATGATCTAAGCCATGATGAGACAAGGTAAGAATAAAATTGTTTCAGTGTAGCAATGCGGTATGAGTTTATGCATGTACCCAAAGTAACTAAGTCTAGCTACGCCAAAATTATGAAATTCGACGAAGATGCATGACTCCTAATAGGATAAAAGCATTGTTAAAGTAGAATATGTTTATTTCAATGCGTCATTAAATCATTTATTATCAAACTTTTCGTTTATTCTTCTGATTCATCTATCAATTTACTCAATAATAAGTCATATAGGTAGTTTTTAGGTGGTCCTCTTGAATAATTAAAATAAATTATTTATGATTCACATTATTCGATATCCTTAGATATATATTATAGCTATACCTCTTGGCTCAATTTTTGGAGCTTTCAAACTTTTGTCTTGGACTCAACTCGAAGTTTTGTTATTATTGGTTAAATTTCAGTATTTACTCATTGATGTTTTGGATATAAAATTTCTATATATCTCAATATTCGCTTATTGACTCATAGTTAGATATGACATAGGTTATGTGCAACTCAACAACAAGAACATTGTGGGCAATGAATATAATTTGGTTATCGCTTAAACATATAGTATGTTTTGAGTGTTCTATTCCTTGATTGTTGCGTTATATTTTGATAGTTTATATAGATGAGGATGATAAAAAATATTATTTAAGACAATAATAACCCAAAAATAGAATCAAAACCTTTCTAAAAAAAAATTAGAATAATATAAACCCTTCAAACAAAGTATACATATATTATAAACAATGAATTATTAGCTATCAATATACATATATTATGTATTCAAGTGGACTTTAAGCTTTTGAGTCATTAGCTATCTATGTAACAAGTCCGGCCATAGGCCGGGCCAAATGGCTAGTCAAGAAAAGTAAACAAGTTACACATAAAACCACAAGTTAAACACCTGTCACTTTACGCTCTTACATCTACGATCTACCAACCCTAAAATTGGGAAATAAACTTCAACGCAACTGAACGAGGCCTACACTTCGCTTCCAAGGGTTGAAGCTTGTGCAAAGTAAGTCCAGGCCCTTCGCTCATGTCAACCATTTCTTCTCCAACTCTCTCCCAATCAAAACATTGAATTAAGGCCCCCAAAGTCAATCCAACCACACGCATGGCTAATCCCTCACCAGGACAACCTCTTCGCCCTGACCCAAATGGCATCAGTTTAAAGCCATCTCTTGTCCCTTCGAGACCATCAAACCGCTCTGGTATAAATTTTCTGGGATCAACCCACAAGTTAGGATCATTTTGAATGGCCCATAAGTTTACTAATAGTGTTGTGCCTCGTGGAACAGTGTGACCTGCTACAATGCACTCTTCAGATGATTCGTGAGGAATTAGTACTGGACCAGGTGGGTACATTCGAAGTGTTTCACTGATGATGCTTTGGAGGTATGGGAGTTTGTTGACATCGGATTCATCCATAAGTACACCTTGTTTCAACTTGACGTCAATCTCTGCTTGGGCCTTCTTGAGTACTTGTGGATTGTTAAGCAAAAGTGCCATTGCCCATTCCATGGTGTCTGCTGAAGTGTCTGTTCCCGCTGCAAACAATGTCTACACGAAAATATAGCACTCAGTCAATACTCAATAGTGAAAAAAAAAAAAATGGTACTCGCTGTGGGCACAGGCGCACAGCCCATTTTGTGTTGGGTAGACCCAAAAAAAAAATTATTTTATAAATTTACCATTGACAAAAAAAATCTTAATTTGTATTGGGCACCCCCCCCACCTACATCAAAATTAACTTGTTGCAACCTCCTATTGCCTTTACCCTAAAAGACTCTACTTCCCGAAAAAAAAAAAAACAAAATTCCAAAAACAATTCTCAGTCTAAGAATTTCCAAAAACAAACATATCTAGACGCCCATAAATACCACTATGTAGTTCGCTCAATCGACCTAATGAAGTCGCCCAGAGAAACTAGAGCGACATCATAAATCGTTGGGACACCGTCAAGTATTGCTAAATCGTTGGGACATCTAATTCCCAAACAACCCGCCAGTCGTAGAAGCTAAGCCCAAACTACTTCACCACATCACTCGAAGCAATTCCCACCAACTTCCCAACAACAGTTTATTTCTACAAACTTCTTTTCTTCTCAAAGATATGTTTGTTTCCAGCGACTATGGAATCATTAGATGTACTGACAAAAAATGAATGGTCGTATGAGATGGCAATATCATTGACCGCAGACTGACAAGAAAGTACTGACGACGCTTGAATTTATGAGAGAATGAGGACGAGGCTTGAGTTTAGAACAGTAGAAGGGGAAATTATAAATCTTTGTCTTCACTCGTGTGGTGGACAATTAACTGGTCAGTCACTTCAAAAGTTCTAACACTTTGGCTGATTTCTTTACCATCTACATCCTATATGACTTTGTACAACTGTTTGGAGCCGCTACTGATGTTGAAGGATCATGGAACCATCTTAGGTGCAGAACTAGCCAAACCAAATGATTTGTTAGGACTGATTCATTTAAAGCATTGACGAACCAATTCTAATAGAATTCCCTTGTGATGAAGAATCAGATCCAACAAAAGTAGGAGAGTAGGAGATGAATTTTTAATTTGGCTGGAGACCGAATCAATTTTTGGTTTTTGGTTTTGATAAGTTTTTGGTGAATTCGACGAAGGGTGGTGACTGGTTATCTCGGGTTTTTTTTGTTTGGGTTTGGTCATAGGATTTGCCTAAAACTCTCAGTTGTGCCCAACATAAATACAAACCCCAAATTAGACCGGGGTCTGCCAAACATAAAATGGAGTCTGTCAATAACAATACCCAAAAAAATTTGGACCAAATTAAAGTTTAATAGGTTTGAGGAAGACATTTATATTGGTTTGTTTGGTTGTTTCTAGTAAACTACCACATATATTTTTTTTTTCAAAAATGATGTTGGGATTTTGCAGAACCCGATCTGTATTATAACTTCTTATAAATTTCAGTTACATCTTTCTTTATTATAAAACTTAATCTATTATATAAAGAGGGTATAAATACATGAGGTTGCAAACGTTCTCCTAATGAAAGTTTTGCCAGATGATCTGCTACTTGGTTTTCCTCTCTGTAAACATGAATTAAATTCACTTCATGAAGTCTTAATAAGAGACTTTTAATTGTAGTTACAAGGTTCCTGTTGGAGTTATCCCTCACATGAGGAGAGAAAACAGAGCTGGAGAGAAACAGGCAAATTCAAGCGTTGAAATGTCGAGATACCAGCCGATGAAGCGCGACTCACCGCCGGGTTCCATGAACTAGGGCTACCAGCTTCCATGAGGGGCGACCAGCCTTCCAAAGATATCGAAGGCCAAGGCCAAAGAGGGGCGGCCAAGCCCAGTCTAATTTTCGTGGGCTTTGCTTCAAGATTCGCTGAAATTTGGTTTTGGAGATAAAACCAAAATCAAGGTTTTGAAAACCTAACCTAACAAGTCGGCGGATTGAATCCGCACTAAAAACAAAGAGAGAACCTTTTGAGATACAACCCTCAGAAAGAGATAAGAGTGATCTAGTAAGGTGAGAGACCGAAAGGAGAGATTGTAATCTTCCTTCCCACTTTATTAAGAACCGGCTCTTGTGGAAGTAGGCATCATTGGCAACCACGGTAAATCTTTGTGTTGTGGTTTGCTTTTACTTGCTTTACATTATTATCCGCTGTTAATAGTTGTTTAGCGAGTTGGGCATGTTAGTATAGGTTGTAGTTGATATTTAGATTTTGTCCGGAGTTGAATTGTGTTCAAATACAAGTTATCCGTGTAAATGGGAATCGATTGGTATTGATATAATCCCCAACAAGTGGTATCGAGCCAGGTTAGAATAGCTGGGGTGTTATCCGAATCTTGGTCGGGAAAGGTGTTTGGCCTAAATTCCCCGAGAGAAGATTTGAGGTTAAATAACTTGTAGAGATGGACCATTCCGTGAACACTGTATGATGAGTCCGAATAGGAAGAACTACACCATCCGGAAAGCCAAGATGGAAGACTTGCTATACCGCAAGGACTTGGCACTTCCCATTGAGAACGAGGGAGTAAAACCGTAAAATCAATGAGGCCGAAAGTGAAAAAGCTTGACGTAAAGCCGATTGGATACATTCGACAAAGGATTGACGACGTTGTCTTTCACCATGTGGCCAAGAGACTACGTTCCTTCATGGAAGAAACTCGAAGACCTTTATGAGAGGAAGCCCGGTGGAAACAAAGTGCTAGTCGTTAAGAAGTTTGCGACACGGCACCAAGAAGGTTCTTCAATGTCTAAGCATCTTAATGAAGTACGTATATCATCAATCGATGCATTTGATGAAGATCAATTTGGGAGACGGTTGAGGCTTTGTTTCTATTAGGCTCTCTACCCGAAAGTTGGGAGACATTAGCGCTTCTTACATGGAGCGCCCAGGATGGAATTGTTACCATGGCGATGGCTACCACGCCTTTGTTGAATGAGGAGACTAGAAGGAGTGCAAGAAGCAGCTCTTCTTCACTCGCAGATCCTTTTTCACGAGAAACGGGGAGAGGTCAAAACAGAAAACCATCTCGCTCTGTGAGGTGATGACGTATAAATCTAGGGGGAAGCTAGAACTCCTAAGCGCAGAGGCAATGTTACTATTGTGCCAAAAAGGCCACTTCAGATATGAGTCGCGAACATCAAGAGGGATGAGAAGAATAACCGTGTATGAAGAGACATGGTGCGAGGAACGAAACACAGCAGAGATACTACCGCACTAGTCGACGACCTAGTGGGAATCAGGTCGATTATGGTGTGTGCCGCCTTAGTACCTCATGTCGATACGAGTGGGTGATAGATACTGAGCATCCTATCACGCCACAATCGCGATAGGGGATTCTTCACTATCTACACCGTGTGGTGAATATGGTGAAGTGAGGATGGGTAACAATGGCGCCCTCAAGATTATAGGCATTGAGATGTTCATATAGAAACCAATGTCGGCTACACCTTGACACTCAAGGATGTAAGACATGTCCCCTCGACATACGGTTAAGCCTAATTTCGCGGGAAATTAGATGACGATGGCTTTGTAAACTCGTTTGGTAACGGGGTATGGAAACCGGCGAGGTTCCATTGTAAGCAGCGAGGAAAGAAAACTTGCTCTCTTTACAAAACACGCTAGTTTGTGTAAAGCGTATTTAACGCGCGAAGAAGAAGCTTCATCCGAATCGCGGGCACAAGAGAGATCGCGGTCACATGGGCATAAAAGGGATGGAAGTTCTTGCTAAGCAAAAGGCGTGCGGACATTAAAGGTACACATTTAAATACATGTACTCATTGTTTGGTAGGAAAGCAACACGGTGTCTTTCCAAAGATTCCCCGCTCACGTAAAGGACAATCGTCGCCCTGAACTAGTGCACACGACTTATGTGGTCCCGCGGAGAGTAAAGTCCCACCGTGGAGCTTCGTGACTTCTTGACATTCATTGATGATGCGCCAAGAAAGATATGGGCCTATAGTCAAGACCAAGGATGAAGTACTTGGCGTGTTTGAGAGATTCCACAAAGATGGTGGAAAGAGAGATCGGAAGTTGTTGAAGTGTATTCGCCGATAATGGGGGTGAGTACATTGGGCCATTTTGAGAGTATTGCCGCGAGTCATGGGATTCGGCCATGAGCGCACCGCTCCCAAGACACCGCAATAGAATGGAATAGCGGAGAGAATGAACCGTACTATCATTGTAGAGGGATGAGATGCATGCTATCTCACTCTAAGCTACCTAGAAGCTACCGGTAGAAGCAATGCGTGATATACCCGTGCATGTGATCAACATGTCGCCGGCAAAGCCTCCTCAATAGTGATTATCCGCAGAGAGTATGGTCGGCGAGATGTTGATTATGGATACTTGAGGTATTTGGGTGCGCGGGCATTTGTGCATATTCCGGGCGATGAGAGATCCAAGCTTGATGACAAAGCCAAGCGGTGCATTTTTCTCCGGTTATGGAGATGAAAAGTTTGGTTACAAACTCTATGATCCGATTAACAAGAAGGTAATCCGGGTCGAGATGTTGTGTTTTTAGAAGACCAAACCATAGCAGACTTTGAGGAGGCGAGAAGCTGCGTGCTTTCACCAATGATCTTGTTGATTCGTGAACCGTAAGTTCCTACCGTGGAACGTCGCGTAAGGCATTGAGAATGCAGAGAACCATGAGTTTGAAGCTCATGATGAGAATCCTATTGCTCATGATGGGATAGAACCTATTGGTATAGAAGATGCGGATTGAGATGCATGAACCACCACCGAGCAGTAGAAGTGCAACCTCCCCGGCACCGGCCAGATGGGGCAAGGAGGTCCGACAGGGGAGAATAGCTTCAACCAGGTATCCACCACATACGCATTTACTACTATCTGGATGGTGGAGAACCTATGTACTATCAAGAGGCACTTGAAGGTACGCACAAAGAAAAGTGGTTGAAGGCCACGATGACGAGATGGATTCTTTGCATAAGAATCACACTTATGAAGTTAGTCGAGAAACCCACAGGGAGAAAAGTTCTCAAGAACAAGTGGATATACAAAGTCAAGCATGAGGAGAACAATCCTCACCCAAGGCACAAAGCTCGCCTTTGTTGTGGAAGGGATTCGGCCAAAGAAAAAGGGATCGACTTTGATGAGATCTTCTCTCTCGTAGAAGGAAGATGACTTCTATCCGGGTGGTATTGGGTATGACCGCAAAGTATGAACCTAGAGGTTGAAAGCAAATTAGATGTTAAGATGTTTTCTTCATGGAGACCTTGAAGAAGATGTCTACATGGACCGCCCGGGGTTTGAGGTCAAAGGCAAGGAGCACCTAGTATGCAAGCCGATAAAGAGCTTGTATGGGTTGAAGCAAGCACCGAGACAAATGGTACATAAAGTTTGATTCCTTTATGGCTAAGCAAGGATACAAGAAGTCCGCTTCCGATCATTGTGTGTTTGTTAAGAGATTTCCGATGGGGATTTCATTGTCTTTATCACCAGATGTGGATGATATGTTGATAGTTGGCCCAAAACATCAACAAGATATCCAAGTCGAAGAAAGACTTGAGTAAGTCCTTTTGAGATGAAGGATTTGGGTCAAGCAAAGCGCATACTTGGGATCGCTTAATCACCGTGACGAAAAGAGTGGGAAGTTGTGGCTTTCTCAAGAAAGCTACATCGGTAAGCGTGTTGAAGAGATTCAACATGGATCAAGCTGCCGGTTAATGTCCACTTGGTGGCCAGTTCCGCATGACCAAAGAGATGTGTCCAAAGGGTGAGCATGAGCAGAGTCGATGGAAAAGATTCCTTATGCATCCGCAGCTGGTAGTTTGATGTATGCCATGGTGTGTACTAGGACCGGATATTGCTTTCGCCGTTGGGGTTGTAAGCGCATTTCACAAATCCGGGTAAGAACATTGGGAAGGTGTTAAGTGGATATTGAGATATCTCAAAGGCACTTCCAAATCGTGGTTTGTGTTTTGGTGGAAGTAAGCCCTTACTTGAAGCGCTACACCGATGCGCATACATGGCGGTGATGTTGACTTCGATGAAGTCCACCTCCTGGTTATCCGGGTTACTTTTGCGGGGAGCGGTTTCTTGGCAATCTAAGTTGCAAAAGTGTGTTGCCCTCTCCACTACGTAAGCCAGCATATTGCAGCCAATCGAAAGTGTTGCAAAGAGTTGCTATGGATGAAGAGGTTCTTCGACGAACTAGGGCAAAAGCGTAAAACAGTTTGTAGTTCTACGCGATCGAGCGCCATCCACTTGAGCAAGAATCCGAAGTTTTCATTCTAGATCCAAGCACATACACGCGCGTTATCATCGATTAGAGAAGTACTTTCGAAGACAAGCATTTGTGGTATCGAGAAGATCCATACCGACAAGAACGGGTCGGATATGATGACCAAAGTCTTATCGAAGGTAAGTTTGATGTTTGTTGTCTTTATTGCGAATGGCATCACACTCCTCCCCTGTTGATTTGGCAATTGCATGGAGGTACCCCTCACCGTCGGGAGGGGAGATTGTCGAGTTATCCCTCACAATGAGGAGAGAAAACAGAGCCGAGAGAAACGGGCGAATTCAAATGTTGAAATGTCGAGCGCCGCCAAGGGATGAAGCGCCTTCAGCCAGTGGTTCCAAGAGACTAGGGGCACCAGCCCATAGGCCAAGGCGACCAGCCTCGATCCAAGATATTGATATTTCAAGGCCAGTCTAATTTTCGTGGGCTTTGCTACAAGATTCCCTAAATTTGGTTTTGGAGATAAAAACAAAATCAAGGTTTTGGAAAACCTAATCTAACAAGTCGAGGATTGGAATCCGCACTAAAACAAAGAGAGAAACCTTTACAGAGATACAACCCCTCGTAAAGAGATAAGAGTGATCTAGTAAGGTGTGAGACCAAAGGAGAGATTGTAATCTTCCTTCCCACTTTATTAAGAACCGCTCTTGTGTGGAAGTAGGCATCATTGGCGAACCACGGTAAATCTTTGTGTTGTGGTTTGCTTTTACCGCTTTACATTATTATCCGTTGTTAATAGTTGTTTAGCGAAGTCAAGGCATGTTAGTATAGGTTGTAGTTGATATTTAGATTTTGTCCCGAGTCAATCAGGTTCAAATACAAGTTATCTGTGTAGTGGGGGAATCGATTGGTATTGATATAATCCCCAACAGTTCCAGCATACCTTACCTTATCTAAATATCTATTCGGAAAAACATTTGTCTATATCTTTTGCTTGCCTACACATTTGTGTGGCAAACGAAAGACCATGTACAAAATTCAAACACTGCACGTACATACAAGTGTTTTTCATTTTTCATTTTTTTTTTGTTTTTTTAACAACGTCTTTTATATTTGGAAGATAATAAATATTACTATCCAATTACTATCCAATTACGGGATACATTTTACTATCCAATTACGGGACAGATAAGTAACAATGCATGTCTCACAACCAACATTCTATAACTTGTTCTTCCCTTTGAACCGAGTTCTTGGGATCTCCAGTCCCTAGGTTGGGTTACCATCATAGATGTTCATCATTCAATTGGCTTAAGTCCCACACTCCTGGCAGTAGTCCACAATTTTTCTCCGGCCAAAACTTTGGTAAATGAATCTGCTAGATTATCATCAGATCTCACAAAATCAATAGTCACTGCACTTTTAGATTATGTTTACGACAAATCTATCGTAATTTACCATTATAAAACTTACTGTGGACTCGCCCAATAGCAGCAGTGCTATCACAATGAATCAAAGTGGTTGGTACCGGATTATACCAAACCGGAATATGAGTGAGAAGATCTTGTAACCAACCAGCCTCCTCACTTGTAGTAGCCAAAGCAATCAGTTCAGACTCCATGGTAGACTGTGCTATAATGGTCTGCTTCTTGGACTTTCAAGATACAACACCTCCACCAATGCTAAACACATAGCCACTGGTGGCCTTAAAAGTATTTTGAGAGAGTGTTCCAGTCAGTATCTGTATACTCCTCAAGAACAGCAGAATATCTTTGATAATGAATACCCAAATCAATGGTTTTCTTTAGGTATCTCATTAACTTGCCAATTGCTTGTCAATGCTCAACAGGATTACTAGTATACCTGTAAAGAATACCTACTGCATAGGCAATGTCAGGTCTAATACAATCTGTAGCATATCTCAAACTACCAATGATACTTGCATATTCCTCCTGATTCACAGGTTCACCATTATTCGCAAACTACCAATTATTCATAATTGTTGATTCTATTGTTGTGTTATTTTCAATAAAATAGGTGGTGAAGTTGGGGTGGTTTTGTGGTGGTTTGATACCTTGACCTCTTTGTGGGATAGTGGTTTAAGTAAAGAAGTTTAGTCCCACATTGGAGAGGAAACACTAGTGAGTAGTGTTTATAAGTGAAATCCCCATACTAAGGGCGTGCCCTTAGAATACAAATGCTTTTGTGTTAGGAGGGAGGACTTACACAAAGCCACACGCGCGCCGAACTGAACCGGGCTAGGCTCGTGGCTTGGGCTTGGGCTATTTGATCCCTTATCGGGAAACAGAAACGTAGTGGACTAGTAAACTCCAATCCTTATAAACGCCTCTTCCAGCATCGTATACAACATCTGCAAAACCTTATTTTCTAAGCTACGTTTTTGGGCAGTCATAATATCAGTCTCGTTGTTCATCTTTTTTCTTCTTTGTTTAAGTCACAAGAAACACGTAAAATTGATAACCGGCCGCCAGATCCCGGAGGTTGGCGTGGTCCGGCTCCCGAGAGAGATGAATAGATGCGAAACAACTTTAAAGAGAGCGTACCGATTCGTGTCTTAGCCTTCTTGTATTCACTGTTTGTTTTTGTTGCAGAAATTATATTCCAATAGATCTGTTCGAAGCTTCTAAAATTGAATCCCGAGTTTTACACTTGATGGAACTATAGAAAACTTGCTTTTGAACATACTCTACATGGTGAAACTGATCGAGAATATGTCAAATCTATCGTAACAGAAGAACTGGAACTTGTAGGTTTGAATTTATTACTCTTATAACATTTTTGGTAGAATTTATGTCTTTTGTTTTAATTCTGAAAAGGAATATGCAGGTGACGGCGCTAATAAAGAATACCAAGTCTTATGGAGCATGGTATCATAGGAAATTGATTTTGAATAAAGGGTTGCTGTCTTCATATGATCAGGAAGCTGATGGGCGGAACTTCCATGCTTAGAACTATAGGAGGTAAGGGTGGAATTTGAGCCGAGGGCTCGGAGCTCGGCTTGGGCTTGGCTCATTTAAGCTTGGCTCGAGTTCGCTTGTTTAACTATATGAACTGAGCTCGAACTCAAATTAAAGCTCGTATAACAAATGAGCTTGATGAAGCTCAGCTCGTTTAGCTCAAATAGCATATTTATAGTGTAAAATAACCGAGCGGCTCGGGCTTGGCTCGTTTAAGCTCGGCTCGAGCTCGCTTGTTTACTATATAAGCCGAGCTCGAGCTCAATTTAAAGCTCGTGTAATTAGCGAGCTGAGCTTGAGCACGGTAAAACTCGGCTTGTTTAGCTCGAATTCCACCCTTAATAGGAGGTGGTTATCTGGCTTTGGTTGGGGCAACGTTCCATAATGTGCCGTAATTCTTTCATTTTTGCTATCCTTTTCCAGATTTGTTGCTGCATTGAAGAATGTGCCGAAAGAAGAGGAGATAAAGTTCACAACAGAGATGATATGTCACAATTTCAGTAATTATTCTGCATGGCATAATCGTAGGTAAAATTTTGTCTTGCCTGGTTTATGTGCTTCATTGTGTTCTAAATTTTTTAACTTCTAGATCTTATTCATATTAGTATAAATAACCCCTCAGCATATAACACCATAGTCAATTCTATATTTCTCCCTTACACAGGAAGCAGTCAATGTAGAATAAATAATGTATACTATATGTGTCAGGTTCTCCAGCTGCAGTTCTGCAAACTAACACTCTTGCGGTGTTAAAAGTTAATACCAACAACAAACAACTCAGAACTTAAAGTCAATAGCAAACCAATGCCAAATATCATTATAACAATATATGGACAATTGATTTTCACATTTTCGTCAAGTCTGTGCCCGGGGGAAGGGTGCTGTTAGGATTTTTGGTGTTTGCCCCGTTTTAGACCCTCAGTGCCTTTGAAGTAATATCTCAATCAGCTTTGTGCTTTTGGAGCAAAATGATTAACATACTATCAGATTAGTTGATTCTAAGAGGTATAGGCTTAGCTTTTTAATCCAGTGTGTGCACTGAGTTCGTTGTTGTGAAATCTGTACCTAGATGGTCTATCAGATGTTCTTACAAACTTTTGGTTTTCTTTTGTATAATGCCGCCACTAGACTCCTGCCACTGTTGTCAATGCCACCATTCTGGACTTCTGGTCATCTTTTTCTCGTGCAGCCAAGGTTGTCATAGCAACGTGGTCCACCTAAGGCACAAAGGTCTGCTAGCGCCGTATGGCGTATGTCACAAAATAGTGTATATATGTATATATATAATCATCTAGTCGGGGTTGATCTAACCAGCCCATCGTATGTTTATGTATCTGTTTTTGTCTATGTTTGTGTGCGTGTTTGGCTTTTGTTATATTTATACTTATCGTTAAAGAGGTATGTTGCAGTGCCATTCTGTCAGAGTTACTGAAGCAAAAGGATGAAGGATTCAGTTTGGAAGAGAAGATTTTGAGAGAAGAGTATGAGATTGTACATAGAACTTTGATGGAGGAAGATGTTCAGAGTGGTTGGTTTTATCATCTCTGGCTTCTGGAAGAAACCGTTGCTCCATATGCTCCTGTCCTTGTTTCTTCTTGACCAGTTGATGGTTCAGATCTGACTGTTTCGTTTGAAAACAACATGGATGGTTGCCTGTTACCTACGTTTCCTCTCGTTCTTTATTTCAATCAATCTGTAGAGGGCTTAAGCACTTCTAATGTACAATTGATGTTATGTTCCCTATGGAAGATCTTACTTGGAGGCCACTTTCATCAAATAATTCAAAGAAAGCACAGACTTGGGTAACATTCCTGAAATTTCCTCATACAGAAGATGATTCTTCAAAAGCATATCCGGTTGAGGTTAGGATTGGACATTCTCAGGGTATTGTTTCTTCAAGTGTTTCCAAGTTCCAACTACAGTTTTCCTTCACAGTTTGCATTTACAGTGAGTCTGAAGCATACCAAATTGAAGAGTGCCGAGGGAGTTGTGGGTTTGAAAATGTTGGACTGGAGTGATGGCAGTTTGCATACTTGTCATACTTATTTGGACTTAAGTCTGATGTTATCCTTGGGTCAACCAAGAATAGGCAAGGATCCTGAGCGAACAACTTCAGCGTGGCTTCTAGAAACTTTAAATTCCGAGATTGCCGTCTTCCAGGACTTCTTTTTCTGGTATATTGGTTTTCCATGTTTATGTCAGAACTTACAAAAATTCTACTATTACTTAGAATCACAGGCTCATGAGGTTTATTGGTCAGTGGGAGGTCCTGCAGTTAAATCCTTGTCTTTGTGAATTCGAGTTGAATTCTCCTCCCATGTTTTTACTGCCAATGACCAGGTATGCTGCATTCTCACAAAAACAAGTGATTGTTAGAGTTTTAGTGCCAATAGAGCTGGATGATCTGTCTGCTATGGTATACAGCAAGCCGCCTAGGTCTTGTATAGCTCCGTTATATGTCCAATTTCCATCTCATTGATTAGATCAAGGACCAAAATATCGATATCGGTTAATATATCGGTGTACTCAAAAATCAATATATATCGGATATATATATTTTTTTTTTGTGACCAGTCCAAACTATTTAAAATATCAGAAATATTATATATATCGAAAATATAATATCGGAAATATATTAGAAATATTAGATTTATATTAAAAAATGGTCAAAAAGTCAAATGATATATATCGGATATATCAATTATCTCGGCGATATAAAGTTCTATATCGAAAATTTTGATATATATTGGGAAAAAAATTTTATATTCTGTAGATATATATCAAAAATATCGATATCGATATACCAAAATAACGATATATATATCGGCGATATATAAGATATATAGGCGATATTTTGGTCTATGGATTAGATTGATTGCTTTTCATTTCTGTAAAACTATCACATGATTATGAAAACATTTCACTATAATTACGCTAAAAGTATTAACTTTTGGAGTAGGGATCCAATACATACTAAGTAGGAAGTGGCAATCCTAGTAAGTTATTCACAGAAAATTTTGGCATTATTAACAGATGATATGAGATGATGCTACACCAACATCAGAGTTGTTTCAGAAGCTGATGTTATTAGCTAAAATGTGTAAAGATAAAAAATAAAAACGCAAGATAAACTGACATTTAGACTTGAATTTTGCTACTTAAAAATAGCACCAGCGACAACAACAGACACATGGTAATGTCTCGTCCTAAATTAGTACAAGGAAATAAATCAGATTTGGTAAACGAAGCTCCAATCGTAGAACCTTGGGCAATTGGGCATGGTGACCCCTTCCAATCGTATTGTGGTAAAGTTTGTGGAAGTAGATCAAAGTATCAAACAGATATGCAATCATAATCTAGATGACCGTGGGAAACTTGAAGGTGAATATCAAGTTTATATACACGAATTACTTTGCACGACAAAGACACCCCATGTGATTAGAGTATTCCCAATGCAGATGAATATCAAGGGGAGGTGATAATATTCACCTCCAAATGGTCAAAATTTTTTGTCCAATGCAAATGCAAAGGTGAATATCAAAGTGACTATTTTTCCAAATCAAAATGAGACTGAAACCTTCAACCGAGATAGTAGTTGAGTTGGGAACTTTGGACGGAATGTTTTCTTCCGTTTTATGTGTTTTTTAAAAAAAAAAAATCGTTTTTTTTTTTTTTTTCGACGGAATGTTTGATTTTTTTTCGTCTCGCGTGTTTTTTCGACTTTTTTTCGGGTTTTTTTTTTAACTTCAGATGGGATGTTTCATTCCGTCCGGCGCGTTTTTTCGATTTTTATATTCAGATGAAATCAAACATTCTATCCGAGAATAATAGTCACATTTGCATTGGACAGTCTCACCTTGCTTTTCACCAAAACAATAGAAAAGAGGAAAAATAGAACTAACGTGGAGGTGAATAAGAGTGGCTTGCATTGGGAATGCTTTTATGTATTTTGATAAGTTATTATTTAGCATAAATCTAAGTAGGGTTAACTAGTATTACCCCCTAGATGAGCCAATTAGGATTTACTTCTTACTAGATGGGGAAATTAGGGTCTTCCCCTAAGTACACACAAAAAAAAAGTCAATTTGGATTGACCGTATTTATTTTGTGTGTATTTGGGGAAGAGACTCTAATTTCCCATCGGAAAAATCCTAATTGGCTCATCTAGTAGGGGGTAATATTCGTTAACACATCTAAGTACTCTATATATTGCTCTGTTTGGTTCGGTGCACCGAGTTGCAAATAACAAATAGTTGCAAATGGCATGTGATTGTAATGCATCTAATTGCATTGCATCCAACTTACTTGTGTTTGGTAAACCCAAGGCAAAAGGATGTAAAGTTGGTTATATTATTCCACTACTTTTTTTCACATCTTATAAAATTAGTTACATTATCCCACTACTTTTTTTTCACATCTTATATGAGAGAAACCACCTCTCTTGTGTTTGCATCTATTTACACAACTTTTTTGACTGCAAGTGGATGTCATGGAAACTACTTATATAATGCATATAATTGCAACTTGTTGCATTAACCGCCTATTCGCATTTTGCTACCAAACACTGTTTTGTGGGTGGTTCCATGGAAATAGGTGCAATTACATGTAAATACATCAAACCAAACAGAGCAATATAAATTCATCTATTACAACCGCTGATTAATGCAGATAGTAAACTAATCTGCATGGTTAATGCAGAAGTACCAAAATAGCTACTTTAACATTACGTACTGACTTGGGTCTATTTGTTAAGTAGCTTTATCAGAGTCTATTCAGGAGACCCTATTCAGCTGATGGATCGAGCCTTCTACATTTTTGCTATGCCAAAAACGCAATGCCATTCAAAACGGAGCCATAATATTTTTCTTGGTTAGACGTGGCCTACACATTGCAACCAAGGGCTTGGCCCTAGGTAAGTTAAGTCCAGCCCCTTCACTCATGTCCACCAGTTCGTCTCCAAACCTTTCCCATTCAAAACATTGAATCAAGGATCCCAAAGTCAATCCAACCATACGCATTGCCAAAGCCTCACCAGGACATCTCCTCCTTCCGAAACCAAATGGGATCAATTTGAATCCATCTTTTTCACCTTCAACTCCTTGAAACCTCTCTGGATTAAACTTCATGGGCTCTTTCCATACATTTGGATCCCTATGAACGGCCCAAAAGTTCATTAGGAGTATCGTGCCACTAGGCACATGGAAACCTCCCACATTGCAATCTTCAGAGGACTCATGGATCACTACTGGACCTGTGGGATATAGTCGAAGTGTTTCGTTGATGATGTTTTGAAGATACGGAAGATTAGGAAGATCCGATTCTTCTAATAGACGTTCCATCCCAACTTGTTGGTCGATTTCGTCCCTCGCCTTCTGTAAGAACTCAGGATTGTTGAGTAAAAGCGACATTGCCCATTCCATGGTCCCAGACGATGTTTCCGTCCCTGCTGTTAGCATAACCTGCACACAACATTTATGTAAAAGTACAAATCAAATTTTGCTAACCCAAATCCATTGGACCATTTGACAGTTTGACTGTCTGTCTGTTGTCTACTTGTATCAGCGAAATCACACTTGGTCGGTTAGCCCAAGTCCACTATGATTAGATGATACATAAGACCCAACCATTTAAGAACAAGTCCACTTTAATTGATGTGTTGAAAGTCAATTAACAAAGTAAATTTGGTTACTTCATGCAACCAAAAGCCACATAAGAATGTTTTCCTAGATTTTCAGATTTTGAAAGGAGACATACCGGACATTTTTTGTCACTGAGATTTGTGGTTGAGACTTGAGACCTTTAAAATTTTAGTCCATTAATGATTTTGCACGATAGTTGAAAGTACGTTTAATCATAAAATGTTTGAAATCTTAGGTAGTTTATGAAAATAACATATAAGAGAATTATAGAAATTTACCCCTATAATTCCTTTGACGATTTCGTCCGTGTAGTATTCTGGATCAAGCTTTTGCTGAGAGAGCAGCACATCAATTAAAATATTATTTTCTTCTCCATCCCCAGTTGTAAAACGATTTTTCTGTCGACGTTCATTTATTAGACTTTGCCAGAAAGTATCTCTTTGTTTACCTGCTTTCACCATTCTCTTCTCAAGTCCTTGCAGGTCAAACCACCGCAAAAATGGCAAAAAATCACTGGCATTCAGCGCCCCCATTAAATAAAATGTCTCAATAACAGTGTGTCGAAACCGTTTCGCCTCATCTATATCGACTACGTTTTCTCCATTGAATTTCTTGCCAGCAATCATTTGCATCAAAATATTAAGCATCAGCTCGAAAAACATGGTCTTAAATTCCACCTTACGAAAGTTTTTGTTATCTAGATTACCAAACAGTTGTTGGAGTAGAGAGCGGATTTCTTTGGCTCGAACACTAGAAAGTAACTGAAGTCTGTATGAAGAAAAAATCTCTAGTGCAGTTACACGACGGAGGTTGCGCCAATGATCACCATATGAGGCCCAAACGAGGCTAGTATAATTATAACCAAGGTATTCACCAACAATGAAACGCGGTCTATTTGCAAAGGCAATGTCGTTCTTTGCTAAACATGCCTCGATGGCTGATGGAGATGAGACGAGGACGACTTTGCGAAATCCGTATTGCAGAAATAGAATTGGACCGTATTTTTTAGCTAGTTTTCCGAGTGTTCTATGGAGGGGCTTTTTTAGGATAAGGTGTAAATGACCAATTACGGGAAGTGGAAAAGGTACTGATGGTTTGTTATCCTTGCTTCGATGAAGGACTTTCTTGGATACAAGGATAAACAAAATCAAGAATGCAACAATATACAAGATTTCCATGCTTGGCGTATCTAGTTAATTCTGCTTGGAATGAAGTTCAAATTCTCGATACTGTATATATAGAGCCTAGTGATATGCCATAGAAAGTGAGAACTAGTGAAAGAGGGAAGAAGTTCAAGTCAAGAGTAAGTCAAATTTTCTTTATGAGGTGCCAGTCTTACCAAGGCAATGTACAGGGCCGGCTCAAGCCAAAATGTGGCCTTAGGTGAAGCCTTTATTTCCTAGGCCATCTATAATCACAAAAAAAAATCACTATATATTCACAATTTTATTATAAATTAATTAAGAGCGAAAATCTAGTATCATGACTCAAAATCGAACGAAAAAACGACAAGAACGTAACCAAATAAACGTCAAAACTATAAATAAATAAAATAATAGATTCATATTGAAATTAAAAAAAAAAATCAAATTTCACAAAAACTGTGAATATTAGATGATGAATTGATGATTAACCGTTTAAAACTCAAAAATAAAATTGACAAATGGTTAAACTTGAAATTGGTGAAATAGAACAAGTGAGAGAGAAAGATTTAATGAGAGAAGTGTAATGACAATTTCTTTAATTAAGACAGTTTAATTAAGAGATGAAGAAAATGCATAGAATGTAGAGATTCTTTCACTAAACGTGGGATTTTCCATTTGTTTTTATTTTTCTAATGAAACAATTTGATTAAATGAGCACACTCTGACAAAAACTGAAATTACTACGCGCTTGTAACCATTGGATTCATATTAATACATCGAGATGTCATTTGTGTTGTGGACTATTGGATTGTATACACTCCACATTAATTCACTCCGAAATTTAGTGCGTGGATAGAAAACCCATTTGTAAACAAATTGACTATCATATCCTTTTTTGGTGTTTTTTTTTTTTTATAAAATTAGATAATAATAAACAAATATGTGGATAAATTAGGAAATATGAGGCCTTAGGCGGCCGCCTAACTCGCCTAAGGATTGAGCCGGCACTGGCAATGTACCGTGTCAAAAATGGTGTAACATAATGCCAATTCATTGTCAACCACCTTAAAAATCAATCAAGTTGATCATGTATTGCGCAAACCCTACTGTATTCTTTGCTCACGAAACTATTTTATAAGATATCCTTGCACACTTCCTTGCACCATGTATATATTAGCATATGACTAATTGATAATTGTGGTGTACGCAGAAATTCAGAAAGTCTTCAAGTTTTTATTCAATCGGTTCTAGATCTGTTTAGTCGGTAGTTGCCAAATAAAAACATATCAGTTTAGTCGGTATAGACTATGGAGTACTCCAAGTTAAAGCCTCTTAAATGCAGCTACAACTGGCCAATCTGACCTACCGTACTGGTGTTTGTGCTGAACTGCTGATAGAGATAGAGGATACCCTCATAACAAGCTAGCTACAATCAGTCGAGTCTTTAGAAATTTGGAAATGCATCACGTTGAGAACTGAAAATAAGAATAAAAAAACAAAAATAAACCGGACTATGTAGTAGGTTAGTCAAATGAGCGGAGCGAACGTTCTGGGCTTTTCCTCTCCCATCTCTCTCAATTACTTAGATTTGCTTTGTAAACACCCCAACATCACAGTTCTTTGCATTTAATTGTTTAACTTTTTGTATAGATGTTTGAAAAGTTTGCTGAGGGTTAAATTGGTTGTTTCTGTGTTTGGTGCACCAAGTTATCAATTCACGGATTCTTAGAGAAGTTGCCAGCACCTTTATTGAAGAAAATCTCACATGAATGTTTTTTTTTCCGATTGATTCTGTTATGTTGGGTAATTTGAGTTTTTGGTCTTTCATGATATTGTTGCTTGTACATGGAATGAAATTGGTTGGTTTTTTTTTTTTTTATGTTGGAATTTTTATATGAGTTCTTAGTGTGATTCATATTTCTGTTACGTTAACTCATTGTTATTGATTAGTTTGGAAATGGTTTTGGTTTGATAGTTTGATTAGTTTATCTGTAATTGTGACTTAAGTTATCAGCATTTCACGATCTAACGATCCAATTATTTATGGAGAGACAAATGTCTGGTTTTTGTGTGATTAAATACACTATTTACGTTGAGACCATTGGTTGCATTTGTCAGCCATGTTTGATCGTGAGTCGGATTGAAATTGGTAGTATAATTACATTTGTCAATTTTCATTTGCATTTGAGATTGTGTTTGTCATTTTTTTGTTGGGTGATATTGAGATTGAGAATTTTAAATTATGACAAATTGAACACGAGTTGAGTGACATTCAATTGAACAACCATGGCATGTTAAGGGCCTCCTCACTTCAATGCAGTATACTTAGTTAAGATGGCGACTTCTATATTAAATGAAAAAAAAAACGGCGACTTAATTAATGTATATATACATCGAGGGTCAGGTAGATTTAGACACAATTGCTTCTTAGAAAGTCGGATTTGTAGAATATATACACACATGATCTCTACCCCGACATGTGGTCAGATGCGCAGCAAGAACACTCCCTTATATCTAGTTGATGCAACTGTGGCCGGACTCAGTGTTTCATTTAGGAGGCTTCTAGCTCAATTGCTTGTTTGACCCGTTTAAAAATTGACCATGAGTTAAGCTGTACAAGAATTGTCTCAGTTAGTGAAACGGTTTCGTTTGAGTGTGTGAGAATGGCTAAACTCCATCACAGTGAGTGTCTTTGATCAGTTCTTCTAACTTAATAAAACTAGATAACTGCTAAGCAGTGTGGGCCTGAGCAGGGTGGAAAAGAGAGAGAGAGATGGGTTTGTGGGTAGAGAGAGAGAGATTAGGATTTGGTTGAGAGAGAGAAAAGAAAGGAAAGAGAGAGAGAAAAAGAGAGCGATAGGTGAGGACATAGAGAAACCTACCAAACTATTTTTTGTCCCACATACCTACACCCCTCCCAAAAACGTTTCCGCTCACTGGTTGGATTTATCTGCATTTCCATTGGTTCATCGATTTTTCCACATTCTTATCAAGAAAAGTAAACAAGTTGCACATAAAACCACAAGTTAAACACCTGTCACTTTACGCTCTTACATCTACGATCTACCAACCCTAAAATTGGGAAATAAACTTCAACGCAACTGAACGAGGCCTACACTTCGCTTCCAAGGGTTGAAGCTTGTGCAAAGTAAGTCCAGGCCCTTCGCTCGTGTCAACCATTTCTTCTCCAACTCTCTCCCAATCAAAACATTGAATTAAGGCCCCCAAAGTCAATCCAACCACACGCATGGCTAATCCCTCACCAGGACAACCTCTTCGCCCTGACCCAAATGGCATCAGTTTAAAGCCATCTCTTGTCCCTTCGAGACCATCAACCCGCTCTGGTATAAACTTTCTGGGATCAACCCACAAGTTAGGATCATTTTGAATGGCCCATAAGTTTACTAATAGTGTTGTGCCTCGTGGAACAGTGTGACCTGCTACAATGCACTCTTCAGATGATTCGTGAGGAATTAGTACTGGACCAGGTGGGTACATTCGAAGTGTTTCACTGATGATGCTTTGGAGGTATGGGAGTTTGTTGACATCGGATTCATCCATAAGTACACCTTGTTTCAACTTGACGTCAATCTCTACTTGGGCCTTCTTGAGTACTTGTGGATTGTTAAGCAAAAGTGCCATTGCCCATTCCATGGTGTCTGCTGAAGTGTCTGTTCCCGCTGCAAACAATGTCTACACGAAAATATAGCACTCAGTCAATACTCAATAGTGAAAAAAAAAAAAAATGGTACTCGCTGTGGGCACAGGCGCACAGCCCATTTTGTGTTGGGTAGACCCAAAAAAAAAAATTATTTTATAAATTTGCCATTGACAAAAAAAATCTTAATTTGTATTGGGCACCCCCACCTACATCAAAATTAACTTGTTGCAACCTCCTATTGCCTTTACCCTAAAAGACTCTACTTCCCAAAAAAAAAAAAACTAAATCCAAAAAACAATTCTCAGTCTAAGAATTTCAAAAACAAACATATCTAGACGCCCATAAATACCACTATGTAGTTCGCTCAATCGACCTAATGAAGTCGCCCAGAGAAACTAGAGCTTACAATCGTTAAATCGTTGGGACACCGTCAAGTATTGCTAAATCGTTGGGACATCTAATTCCCAAACAACCCGGCCGGGTCGTAGAAGCTAAGCCCAAACTACTTCACCACATCACTCGAAGCAATTCCCACCAACTTCCCAATAACAGTTTATTTCTACAAACTTCTTTTCTTCTCAAAGATATGTTTGTTTCCAGCGACTATGGAATCATTAGATGTACTGACAAAAAATGAATGGTCGTATGAGATGGCAATATCATTGACCGCAAACTGACAAGAAAGTACTGACGAGGCTTGAATTTATGAGAGAATGAGGACGAGGCTTGAGTTTAGAACAGTAGAAGGGGAAATTATAAATCTTTGTCTTCACTCGTGTGGTGGACAATTAATTGGTCAGTCACTTCAAAAGTTCTAACACTTTTGGCTGGTTTCTTTACCCTCTACATCTTATATGACTTTGTACAACTGCTTGGAGCCGCTACTGATGTTGAAGGATCATGGAACCATCTTAGGTGCAGAAAAAAATGAATGGTCGTATCAGATGGCAATATCATTGACCGCAGACTGACAAGAAAGTACTGACGAGGCTTGAATTTATGAGAGAATGAGGACGAGGCTTGAGTTTAGAACAGTAGAAGGGGAAATTATAAATCTTTGTCTTCACTCGTGTGGTGGACAATTAACTAGTCAGTCACTTCAAAAGTTCTAACACTTTTGGCTGATTTCTTTACCCTCTGCATCCTATATGACTTTGTACAACTGCTTGGAGCCGCTAATGATGTTGAAGGATCATGGAACCATCTTAGGTGCAGAAAAAAATGAATGGTCGTATGAGATGGCAATATCATTGACCGTAGACTGACAAGAAAGTACTGACGAGGCTTGAATTTATGAGAGAATGAGGACGAGGCTTGAGTTTAGAACAGTAGAAGGGGAAATTATAAATCTTTGTCTTCACTCGTGTGGTGGAAAATTAATTGGTCAGTCACTTCAAAAGTTCTAACACTTTTGGCTGGTTTCTTTACCCTCTACATCTTATATGACTTTGTACAACTGCTTGGAGCCGCTACTGATGTTGAAGGATCATGGAACCATCTTAGGTGCAGAAAAAAATGAATGGTTGTATGAGATGGCAATATCATTGACCGCAGACCGACAAGAAAGTTGTGAGGGCTTGAATTTATGAGAGAATGAGGACGAGGCTTGAGTTTAGAAACGTTAGAAGGGGAAATTATAAATCTTTGTCTTCACTGTGTGGTGGACAATTAACTAGTCAGTCACTTCAAAAGTTCTAACACTTTTGGCTGATTTCTTTACCCTCTGCATCCTATATGACTTTGTACAACCGCTGGAGTCGCTAATGATGTTGAAGGATCATGGAACCATCTTAGGTGCAGAAAAAAATGAATGGTCGTATGAGACGACAATATCATCGAACCGTAGACCGACAAGAAAGTATTGACGAGGCTTGAATTTATGAGAGAATGAGGACGAGGCTTGAGTTTAGAACAGAGAGAAGGGGAAATTATAAATCTTTGTCTTCACTGCGTGTAGTGGACAATTAACTGGTCGATCACTTCAAAAGTTCTAACACTTTTGGCTGATTTCTTTACCCTCTACATCCTATATGACTTTGTACAACCGCTTGGAGCCGCTATCGATGTTGAAGGATCATGGAACCATCTTAGGACTAGCCAAACCAAATGATTTGTTAGGACTGATTCATTTAAAGCATTGACGGCGAACCAATTCTAATAGAATTCCCAATGATGAAGAATCGGTTCAACAAAAGTAGGATAATAGGAGATGAATCTTTAATTTGGCGGGAGACCGAATCAATTTTTGGTTTTTGGTTTTGGTAAGTTTTTGGTGAATTCGACGAAAGGTGGTGACTGGTTATCTCGGGGGTTTTTTTTTGTTTGGGTTTGGTCACGGGGTTTGCCTAAAACTCTCGGTTGGGCCCAACATAAATACAAACCCCAAATTGGGCCAGGGTCTGCCCAACACAAAATGGAGTCTGTCAATAACAAGAGCCAAAAAAACTTGGACCAAATTAAAGTCTAATAGGTTTGAGGAACACATTTATATTGGTTTGTTTGGTTGTTTCTAGTAAACTACTACATATATTTTTTTTTTCAAAATGATGTCGGGATTTTGTAGAACCCCATCTGTATTATAACTTCTTATAAATTTCAGTTACATTTTTCTTTACTATAAAACTTAATCTATTACATAAAGAAGGTGTAAATACATGAGGTTGCAAAGGTTCTCCTAATGAAAGTTTTGCCGATGATCTGGCCGCTTGGTTTTCCTCTCTCAGAAACATGAATTAAATTCACTTCATGAAGCCTTAGTAAGAGACTTTTAATTGTAGTTACAAGGTTCCAGCATACCTTACTTTATCTAAATATCTATCGTTCGGAAAAACATTTGTCTATATGTTTTGCTTGCCTACACATTTGTCTGGCAAACGAAAGACCATGTACAAAATTCAAACACTGCACGTACATGTAAGTGTTTTTCATTTTTCATTTTTTTTCTTTTTTTGACAACGTCTTTTATATTTGGAAGATAATAAATCTTGTCTTAGTCGTGTAACTCAAGTGAAGCTTCCAGAAGTCGCACACTTCTTTAAAGAACGGGGCAGACCTGCGATTAGGGAGAAGAGGGAGGTGCAAAAGAGCAGGGCGCGGGGTAAGATGAGCGGGAGAACGTCGAAGAAGTCTGTGATGGAAAAACGTCGGAGTGATCTGATATTCTTTTCTCTGTTATGTTCTGAGATGTTTTAGATTGCTTTTATATGTAATTCGGTATTTGAAGGAGTGGGGAAGTTGTATTTTTTTTCATTTTTTATTATTGTCAATTGCCATATTTTCAGCTCAAAGGGATCAAATATCAATTTTTTTCTTTCGATAATCAAGGAATCAAATGTATATATAAAAGTTTTAAAATGAATTAATGAACCAAGTTGAAGGAAGCAAAGTGTAAGTTGATTTCCATAATTTATGTGGCTTTGTGGTGGTGTTCATTCAAGTTTGAAGAATACTGTGTACTTGGACAGTTACGTAGTTGATTGTGTTTATTTGTGTTTTTAATTTGATCTATAAAATGGATGTTCTAATATGAAAAGTCTTTGGAGTAAAGAGTTATATTAGTCACTATCTTCAGCTTACGAGCGATGAACAGAGATGGTAAAGTCGGTCAAAATGGAAATTTGATCATTACTCAATACGTCCTTCAGTTGGAAGTCTTTGGAGTATTGGACATATTCTACTGAGAGTCTGACATATTCAGGCCAATGTAAAAATTGGGAAAAAAAACGACAGCCATGACCAAAGACCGAAGATATCAGCACGCATAGCAAATATTATATACTGTCAGTCATGAGTCCATGTCCAAGAGTTCAAAACTGCTCATGGGCCATGGGTTCGTTATCGTCGGAAGGATCAAAATCCTAGTGTTGGTGCCAGGACTCTCTGTTCCAGTCTAGGAGGCTATTCTTCGATTGGCCTGAACTCCAATCAACAATTCCCCTATTGTGCATTTGGTGATGCTGTTTTAAGTTTTTATTGAATGCTATTCTTTCTAGTTTCTATTCAATTAGATATGTAACATAATTGAAGATATAACTTTTTATTTTCGGTAACTTGAAGCTCAAACTATCAAACGCATTCGTCTTGTAACATGGCCCATCGAGTTCTAACTCGTAATATTTCAGTCTTATTGCTATAGATAAAACATGCTAAACGCGCAACCACAGTCCTCACTAACTTAAAGATGCAAATGAATCCAGCACACGCCTATCTCTTATGCTGTTGAATCTAGGAACCCTCACTAAAATTGAGAAATGAAGTTCAACGCAGTGGAACGTGGCCTACATTTAGCTTTCAAGGGGTGAACCTTGGGCAAGGTGAGTCCGGGACCTTCGCTCATGTCGACCATTTCTTCCCCAACTCTCTCCCAATCAAAACATTGAATTAAGGCCCCTAAAGCCAATCCAACAACACGCATTGCCAGTCCCTCACCAGGACATCCTCTTCGCCCTGACCCAAATGGCATCAGCTTAAATCCATCTCTTGTCCCTTCAAAACCATCAAATCTCTCTGGTTTAAACTTAGTGGGCTCAACCCATATGTTAGGATCTTGTTGAATAGCCCACACATTCACTAATAGCATTGTCCCACTTGGGACATTGTAACCCCCTACAATGCACTCTTCAGATGATTCATGAGGAACTAGTAATGGACCAGCTGGGTAGAGTCGAAGTGTTTCATTGATGATGCTATGAAGGTATGGAAGTTTGTTGACATCAGATTCATTGATAAGTCGGCCTTGTTCCAAATTGTTGTCAATTTCTGCTTGTGCCTTCTTGATTACTTGTGGATTGTTAAGCAAAAGCGACATTGCCCATTCCATTGTGACTGCTGAAGTGTCTGTTCCAGCTGCTAGCAAAACCTACACAAAAGTATTGTATTTATTAAGAAAGAAATAAGTTTTACCATACACCTTACTTAATATTTCAACTAACTGAGAAACATCCTTAAAAACTTTGAAGAGGGCGACTACAGTATATGGCCCAGCACAAAAAAAACAATTCCGACTTTCCAATTTTTTTTTTTTTTTTGCCACGTGTTTTAGTTTTATCCAAAAACTTTTAGGGAGGTAATTGAGTGTGCATTGATTTGTTTCATACCTTATTGTTCATTTTACAAAAACTAACGTTTAATCAAAGTTTGAAAGTTGTGACAATTGACTCATGACTTGCACTTTTAGGCATGCACTAGCTTCAATTATTCAATTATTAAATAGTGAAGAACGTATGAAATATTGAAATGTGCTGGACATTTTGACTAACCTGAACCATTACTAAGTTAAATAATATCTTAGATAATCTAATCCTGTCTTTGCGTGTAAAGTAAGATGGATTAAGAAATCTTACCCATATTATCCCAAGGATCATTTCATCAGTATAATATTCGGGCTCAGTCTGTTGAAGCGACAACAAAACATCAATTAACGTTGCATTTTTTTCCTTGGTTTGCATACCACCACTCCTTGATATTCTGTGTTCCTCTATCAATTCTTGCAAAAATTTGTCTCTTTTCTCCTTCAAATTCCATACTTTTTTCTCAATCCCCTTGACACCAATCCAACTCAAAATAGGCAAAAAATCACCTATATTTGAAGCACCACTAATAGAAAGTGTGACTTGAACAATTTCTTGAAACCGTTTGGCTTGCTCTAATTCCTCCACTTGGCCGCCAAAATATCTTTTCCCAGCAATCATTGTCATCATAACATTTAAAGTCAGCTCAAAAATCATTGTCTTCATCTCTACCGTCCGATAGTCACACCCTTGGCCACTGAGTCGTTGCACCATTGACTTGACTTCAGCATGTCGGATGTCGGAATACGATTGGAGTCGATTAGCTGATAAAAGTTCAATGGAACTGATTTTTCGAAGATTTCTCCAGTTGGGGCCATAAGGTGCCCATAAGAGGGTAGTATAATCATGGCCCAATATCTTACCCATTAGAAGATGAGGACGGTTAGCGAAAATGATGTCGTTTTTAGCTAAACAATCTTCCACAGCTGATGGAGAAGAGACAACTAAAACGGGACGGGCCCCGAATTGTAAATAAAGGACATGACCATATTTGTCTGATAACTTGGCTAAGGTTCTATGCAATGGTTTCTTGAAAAGATGAAGGTGGCCTATTAGAGGGAGAGAAGGAGGACCTGGTGGGAGGTTTTTGTACCTTTTTGGGACAAGAAACTTGATGACCAGAATTGAAGATATGAAGAGAAGGAAGTAGAGTAATATCTCCATTTTTTTCTGTGGTGTCAGTGTGTATTGAAGTGTGTCAAGAAAACAGGGTCGTTGGGTGTTATTTATTTATGTTTGTAGGTTGCTCTAGAAGGTGAGATGATCTAGTATGAAATGAATTATTAGTCAAATGAAGAAAATAAGGTAGAGTGAGATGAACAAAAAGTGTGTAAAAGTCAGTCAATGGATGCATAGATATGATAACAGAAGCTTCCGCCAAGTGCATCACAGTCTAGAATTTCAAATGCATCTTACTCAAGTCTTTGAAGAATTTTACGAATCATATTCACGAGCTGCACCGTCCAATACTCCCACATAAAATCCAGAAACTTTAAAATCATGGACCTATCAGTCTATTACCGAGTTTTAAGAAGACCATTTTCTTATTTTTCAGGCCTTTCTTTTATAAGATAACGAAAATACAAAAGAACTACGTGAAAAATGGGTAAGAAAAATGTAGCCACAAGAACAACAATTTTGTGGGACGTTTCACGTTTGAATCTATTTGATTTCAGACTGGCCAAGGGAACAAGTGGACGACCGTGACTTGAGGCGTAAGTGTTTGAAAAACTGACACATGGCAAACATACTAAGTCAAGCAAGTGTGCAACTCTTTAAAGAGTTGAATCGTAGTTGAACGATAGTCCCAATTCTATGCGTTAGGCGGGTCATTGGTTAAGCTAATAAAAGCCCAACTCAAGTTTACAATATTTTAATTTTTAAACCCAAGCCCAAGTTGGGTTGGTAAGGATGTGATGACGTTTTTGCTTTTGATTCAATTTTGCACTTCAAAGTTCAAACGTCATAAGAACATAGTTCGAGATTTTGAAATTCTTGAAATTTCAAATTGTTGAAAAACTGGAAGTCCGCACAAAATCCATTGAGGAATTCTGATATGTTTCGACCAGATTTTGAAATTAACACTTTTCGGCCCTATACATATATTTCGATTTCGTTTCATTTTTTTCAAAAACCGAAATATCTGTTGGAATTCCAAAATTCCGTTCAAAATCGTGAACACTGCATAAAACACATAACAAATTTCTCTTAATACTAAGACTATATGACAGACTGTATATTAAACTACTAATTTTATGTTTTTATTTTTTTTTTATTTTTTAAGTAAAAATTTTATTGATATTGATAACGAGTTTTACACATAATTAGAACAATCATACAACAAGCTGTACCGCAAGTCCTTTCCGAATAACAAATCCTATCATTCTAAAAACAAACTCGTTAGAACTAGTTGTCATAACGTTATTATCCATACTTTTCTGAAGTTTCTTGAAGAGCTCAATAGATTGTTGTTCCAATAACCCAAAAATGTCGAAATTGAACGGAATAGAAACAATAATGCTGGTTAGCCATACAATTCATGTTTCTCCATATTCTCTATCGTTGCTCTCTTAACTGTTTCTTTCACCTCAAAGTCACCATTCCCCATCCCTACTAACGGAGAGACTCCAGTTACATCAACACATGCATGTTTTCCCTCATACCAATTGTAAATCAAGACATCAGCAGGGTAAAATGTCGATCTACTCTCATTCAGATCTGTGAGAAAGTTAACAGGAGCCTCTTTCTTCACTTGTGCCTCAACCTTCCAAAATGTATCACATAAAATGTCTCTAACATAATCATGTCTGTATTTAAACCCGGAAAAATATCTACAATGTGTTGCATGGTCCTCAAAGGCATCTAGTCTACTCTTTTGCATACAGGGCAAAGACGACCACCATCAGAGTACAGATAAATCATAAAACGGTACCGGTTCGATTGCAAGCACCTGATGATTGCTTTCTGTTGAGCAGATAACTTGAACTTTCTCTCAAGACCAGCAATAATCTTACCATATACAACTTCTGCCAAAACTTTTTGGGGGTTTTGAAGGGATGTTAGCGTTCATAGCTAGAGAATTGAGGTCAAAATTGCAGGTGCCGACTAACAAAGTCGGTAAATCCTTTGGGTGATGATATTAGAGGTCTGGGGCTCAAACCCCGCCAGCATCAAAGAGTTACTTATCTCATTTAAAACAGGTTTGCCAATAAAATAATAATAATAAATAAATAAAAATTGAGGTCAAAATTAGGTTGGCAGAGATGCAATGCATTGCCAGTATCATCAAGAATCTCACCCATAGGCACCGGGCCACAACTCCTAAAAATGTACGTGGTTCTTAAGCTCTAAAGCCTGAAAACGAGAGGCAACAAAAGCAAATGCCAAGACATTAGTAGTACAATAGATACCTAACCCACCAAGACGTAATGGAAGTGTCGCTAAACGCCATTGTAGATCACCGAAGCTAGGACCATTAGAAACTACAATACCCTGAAGAACACTGCGGAGATGCCGATCCAAAGTTTTGGTTGCCTCTTTAAAAAAGAATGGTGGACAAATATGAATCTCAAAGATCAACTTAGAGGGCTCAACATAAGCTCGTAAGAGCGCTAATTTAACTCACACTGTGGATCCTCCAATACGGCTAAACAGTCCATCAAAGTCATAACATTTTCAACACGCTTGCAAGCAAGGCCCATGAAAAATGATTAATCAATGTTGACTGCCCCTCCAAGCAACCTGACCCCATGTTGGGGACAAGATAAATCTGAAGGAAAGAGACTGTCACACCCCAAATTTTCAGAAAATAAAAATAGAGAATTATCCAAAATATAATTATCTCAATCGTCACCCTATTCCATCTTCTGAAAACCCAGGATGAAATGAAACCCTAATAACCCATAACTTAACCATTCTCAGCTTGGAAGACAGGTAGTTCCGTCATTTCAACCGGCATAGTTTCTTCCCAAGCAAGACATTAATTCTATTAATTCATTATAATAACTCATTTTAATAACTTAGTAATTGAATTAAATCTTACCGATATCCACTTCTGTATAAGGGTAGGACAGCGTCCCTGCACAAAATATCATTAAGTCCTACCCTCCTGTAAAACAGAGTTAGACATCACAATAAAATGATTTATCTCAGTCAGTCAAATTTCCATTCATAACCAAACCTCATTGAAAACATTTAAGTCTAATTGATATAACCTAGTTCGTCCCGCATATTCGGGAAATACCACTTATCATAATACCTATATCAAGGGTAGTCATTTTGCAGTCACATAGAAATCACAATCATTTACTAATATTATTCCCAGTCACACTTCACATCCATAACATCACACAATTCATATACTTTTACTTAAAAACCATTCGTCGATTTATGAGAACGAGAAGAATCACAACCAGGGAGTACATTCATCCCTCATGAGTATTAACTCACACAAACCACGTATACGTTTCTCATAAGATATCATGTACATCATAATACATAAATATCCATATGCAATAACTCAGTCATACATAAAAATCAATATTTTACTTTGCTTATTAATTATCTCGTTGACTCATTTATTAAAAGACACAGCCCAACCTTTAGTTCCTACTCCACGATTTGCACTACACACATTTGCCAAATCACACATATCCGTGTGCCTCACTCACACCGATTACCACTGCAAGACATATGTCCCAAACGGGGATATCGTCTCCAGAAAACATATTTTTATCTTGTAAACTCGTAACTTGTGAGTCACAACCATCTCTGGGCTTTCCATACATATAATCACAAAGCCTCATTTGGGCATAACAAAATATCAGGTCATTCATGACACATTCAATGAATACCTTGGGTCATTCCCGCCACATTCAAAGAATACCCATCATAACACTAACAGGTCATTCATGGCACATTCAATGAATACCTTAGGTCATTCCCGCCACATTCAAAGAATACCCATCATAACACTAATATGTCATTCATGGCACATTCAATGAATACCTTAGGTCATTCCCGCCACATTCAAGGAATACCTATCATAACACTAACAGGTCATTCATGGCACATTCAATGAATACCTCGGGTCATTCCCGCCACATTCAATGAATACCCACCTACATTCTCGTACATTCAAGGAATACAGCCAACCCGCAAGGCGAATGCCTTAGTTCCTCTCTAAGGCGGCTTTTCACATGACATCATTAGTCATAAACATTTCTTTTCATCAAAGAGGCGTGGAGAGATCTAAAGATGTGGGCGACACATTAAATTTTCACCGGACACTTTTACACCGGATTGTAACACTTAAGAGTTCTCATTTATTATAAGATTTTTATTATAAAATAAACATCGTCTTAAGCAATAGAATCATTAATAAAGATTCTAAACACAATAACCAATCAACTCACCTCATTATCCATTATATAAATCATAGATATCCCGATTCTCAATTATGATTAACACATTAATTAAATGCCTCCTGAATACCTTTTAAACCACTACAAGCAATTAAGTATTAACATTGTACATATATAATTATCACAATAACTGCTATATAATATATAATATAGTATAGTGTAGTAGTTGCACTTTTGCTCAAAGCTGCCTACGTATCCAAATCTTTCAAGATTGGAATCAAGCCTTCGTAGTTCTTATCAGCCACATAGTCAATGCTATAGTTTTTTTCTACATTCATCCAAATTACATGTAACTTAATTATTTAGAAACTAGAGTATGTAGACATACATTTCCATGTAGACTCGAAGTCCCAACCTCAGCCCATCTAAAAGAAAACATAGGTTGAAAACGGTAAAAATCCTAATTTCAACAAAATTGGATTTTTGACGGACTATCTTCCGAATACCACAACTCTTTCCACAAGTGTCCAAATGCTACAAGGCTTTTTGCGTTGAAAAGAAGACTCTCAAAACTTACTCTTTCATGTTTTACAAAAATACTAACTCTCACTTTAACTATATGAAAACTGGACTCGAACACAGTGCGCAGTAATTGAATTATGCCGCACTATTTTCTGTCAACCAAACTTCCAGACCTCATAGCTGTCTCCACAGGACTCGGAATGGGACGAGGCTAATTGAGTTAGAAAGAAGACTCATAAAAATCAACTTTTCCTGTTTTACAAAAACTCTAACTCTCCCCCTAGCGTTATGAAATTTGTGATCAAACCCTATACAGAAAACTGTTTTCTGACGAATAGAATTTCTGACGCATAGAATTGTCGAAGTCATATCTTTTTCGTCACTCATCCAAATTAAGTGAGGCTCACTGCGTCGGATAAAAGACTCTCTAAGGTTTCATTCGGTTTTGGTTTCGCACAAATCTACAAAGTACAGTGTCCTATACACTTCCTACAATGCAACATGTCCTGAATAAGTGAACAAACAGTCATCATATATTGCATTCAGTTTTCAACACTGCACTACAGCAGTGTTGAGGATATTTAGATATGTATATCAAAGTAGACTTCTGAATTAATGATCTAATAATAGAATGCTTCAGTGTTATCTATAATAATGAAGTTATATCTGTATGATGCAAGCATACCAATTCCAAACTCAGTATCATAGATCCGAAAAGTGAATGAAACCATAGTACAAAATATCAGGATATAGGTATTTATCGATATTCAATTTCTGGATATGTATCGTGGATATATCCTCCTCTTTGGAGATATTTGACATTGTTTCACATGCAAATATCGTTGATATATCCAAAATATCAACAAATATCGTGGATATTGTAGATATTTATTGATATATCATGATACATTATTTATATTTATTTGAAATATAATGGTAAATATTAAATAAAATTGTTATATACACAAAATATCACCAAATATCACAAATATCGTAAATATCATCAAAATATCACTGATATTTATAGTCGTATATATCTCTAAACATATCATGATATTTATATATCTTTCTCTGAAATCTGGATAGATATCCCCAAATATCGCGATATATCAGGATATTTTGTACTATGAATGAAACCACTATAAAAGACAAACCTTGCTAAATCCCAACCAGTTAGATTCCCCTTTAAATGAAAACACCTTCTGGTTATCTCTCCAATTCCCACAAACGACCTCATGATGTGGTACCTTAAGCAATGATATTAGTCGGACAGGCAGCAACTTTGACAAGTGGGAACATGAATTCTGGTTCTAACTCATTCATCAGCATTCACTCATAATCAACACCTTGTACGTATACGTAATCGGAGTCAAGTGATGAGAAAGCAAGTCATGTTATCTCATATTTTTAGCAATTCATCCCTCTTGATAAGTCTGACCATCTGCGAGAATCATATATGGTTATACTACGATCAACTCCTCCTACTACAATGTGCCCAGTTGAGGCACTGCAAACAGAGTAGATTATATCTCCCACAGATCCACACACTCTTGGTACACAACCACCATTCTCCATTATCCTCAAGTCTCATATAGACAGCAAAGGTGTGTAAACTCCTAATATCGATCTCCTGGTCGTAAACATCAATACTTTTACCAAAGCTGTGTGCCACAGCTGCCGTGGACCATTTACTTGGACTGAAGCAGAGACCTGCCCAACTACCCTCTCCTCCTCTTTTTTTTCTCTCACGTATCTTTTTTTTTTAAAAAAACCCCGAAAACAATCCCTGAAAACAGAGAAGAAGGTTTATCCTCTTTTCCCACGTTTTCTATATTTCTATTTTTATCTCTATTTTTATCTTTATCCTTTATTATTATTATTATTATTATTATTATTATTTAATAAAAGAAAAGAATAAATTTTAGGGGGTGTTATAGAGACCAGAAGTGGATCCAGTGATGGCCAAAATATATATCAGTTTTAGCCCTATTAATATTAAGAACCAACTCGTAAGAATACCCTTCTTCTTAAATCATACGCAAAGTTGTTGCCACATGTTCTGTATCCCCAATAAGAATCTCATATTCTAAATACCAAACTTGTGACAATAACTGACAACTGGACTGGATCTACAGAATCAGAGGATGCAACACCAGTGCAAAGAGAAGAGAATCCAAAGGGTTGCCTTGTTGGACCCAGCAGCAGACCATATGTAGTCATCCCCCAAGTATAACATCACAGGTTGACAATGCAAATACTCGACCCAAAATAGAGCAATAACTGGGCAACGGATACGAACATCTCTCAATATGGTAGTCCGATCAACCATGTTAAAATCATTATGAAAATCTACAAACAACATAGAAAGCGAGGTGTTTTCACTGTTAACATATGTCATGCGATTGATAGTGTGCAAAATCATCTCTGCTCCACCAGGGACACCGACCTCATACTGAAAATCTTGTAAGTACCCTTCCATATATTTGGAAACTCCTTTCATGACAATCTTGGAAACAAGACGACGCCAAACCATGCCCACATTTTTATTTTATTTTATTTTTTCCAATCAAAAATATATTTATTGATATAAAAAATAAATAAAACAAATGATTTAGAGGTCAAGCGTTTTACAAATTGCGCCGCTAGCTCTTTATGAATAGCAAAACCAGTATTCTTAAACACATACTCGTGAAAACCATTTGTCATCATATTGTTGTCTAATACTTTTTGCAATCCTTTTAAACAATTATATATCAAACGCAAACGGAATGTAACAAACACAACTCAACAACATCTAGAGCCAAAAAACCAAATGTATCAAACGCAAACAGAACGAAACAGTGTTGATTAGTCATGTATGATTCTTTATGTTTCTCCAATCTCCACCTTCGCTGTATCTACACTAATAGCTGATTACCCTACTTAAAAAAACTCTATTACCAAAACCAAATAAAGGAGATATCTATGTGACATTGACACATGCATGTTTTCAATCAGACCAATTATATATCAATATATCTGTCGGGTGAAACGTCATTCTATCTTTTCTGAGATTAATAAAGAAGTTGAAAAGAGCATCCTTATTATTATTATTATTATTATTTATTTATTTTTTGGTAAAAATGTTTGTCAATCTAAATTCGTAATATATGATATATAAAAATGCGTTTTTGCAAGGAAATTAAAAATAAAAAAAATTGTCGCAACACGATGAACTACTGGTGGTTCATAGTTCATACTTTGTTGATACATGATACTATATAAAGCATCTATTTGACGCTTTGAACCATCTATATAGGGTTTTGCTAAAAAAATAAGCTTAAATTTGATAAATAATGCCGATGGTACATGATAAATAATGCCGATAAAATAAGGCACCCTTAAACGAACTTGCACATGGCATTTGTGGCCGACAATTGGCTTGGGCCAAGGTAAGGTCATGTCCACAGTCCATACACATACATTCTTTTTTTTTTAAAGGAAATAGATATAATGACCTAAAAATACACCGTATTTTGCAGTTTTTTATATTAAATATAATATATTATTTTTTTTGCCTAAAAATACAAGATACTTTCAATTTTTTACAATTGATACCATCTGTTAAGTAGACCTAAACGGAATACGATTTAGACATTTAAAAAAGGCCACGTGACTTGCACACACCACGTTTTCTCAGTTGTTTTCAACCGTCGAGTGGCACCAGAAACTAACCACCCTTGTTTGCACTCACACTATGCTATTAACAGTTTCAATTTCTCAAATTTGTGAGGGACAATACCACAAAAACGATTGGAATTGATATGAAACAATACAAGATCAACAAGCAAACCTAATTCTTCAGGCAAGTACCCGGCGATATCGCCATGATTAAGATCAATACTAGCTACAGTTTGGATTGTTGAATCAGCAGTTGCATTAGTGCAGAACACGCCTCTGTAAGAACAAACATCAGATCCGACCCAGTTTCCTATTTGATTCAATGGATCATAAATGATGGTTTGTTTCCAAGCTTGTAATGTAATATAAGCATTCTTGATTCTTGGGTTCTCAAAAACAAGTGAAGGGTCAGTAGAAACATTCTCTCCCCTGTCACCAAACTCATCTCTGTAGTATAAAAGTTGTCTATGACGAATGTACTTCACTTCTGCATCAGTGAGATCACTTGTGCTAGAAATGAAAGTTTCTTGGGAAGAAATATAAGTAAGAAATATGGTGAAGTAAAGAAAGAAGAAGGTTTGCAGATAAAGATGGTTCAGGTTCTTGTTCTTCTCCTTCTCATCACCATCATGACCATGCCCATCATCATCATGACGCGTGAATGTTGCTGATCATTCAAAGTCTAGTAGTAGTCATGGTCACCTTCATCAGCATAGTAAGTGGATTCTTCCAGAAGAATTGGCGGAGGAAGAAGATCTTCAATTGCACGGATTTGATTTCTGTCATGACCATGAGGACATTTCGGAGCTCTCGAACTTTAGTAAATTCTTTAACTTTTTTTTTCCTATTAGTTCAGCTGCAAATGGTGCAATTCAATTTTTAAATTTGATTATGTTTTTGTTGGTTTGATGGAAAATGTGGTGCGTGCAAGTCACGTGGCCTTTTTTAAACGGCCAAATCATATTCCGTTTAGGTCTACTTAACAGATGGTATCAATTGTAAAAAATTGAAAGTATCTTGTATTTTTAGGCAAAAAAAATAATACATTGTATTTAATGTAAAAAACTGCAAAGTACGTTGTATTTTTAGATCATTATGTCAAGGAAATATGAAACACTTGAAATTTAGCATTGAATAAGATCATTATTGATGAAATAGGATACACATTATACATTATCGGAGAAAAAAGGATACACCTTATATCGATTTTTAACTCAACCTGATTGCACCACTTACACCCCATGATAGGTAGAACAACAACAACGTACACAAGCTAAATCATAGTTTGTCAATGAAGTTCAATGCGTTTTTTCGAGGTCTGCACTTTGCCTCCAAGGGTAGAGCCTTGTGCATGGTGGCCCCTAGCTTTTGTTGGCTCATGTCCACCATTTGTTCTCCAACTCTCTCCCAATCAAAACAATGAATCAAGGCTGCCAAAGTTAACGTTATTACCCGAGTTGCTAGTCCCTCACCGGGACATTTTCTTCTTCCTACCCCAAAAGGCATCAATTTAAACCCCACTCTTGTCCCTTCAAGCCCAAGAAACCTCTCTGGTACGAACTTAGTGGGCTCATTCCATAGATTAGGATCATTTTCAATTTCCCACAAGTTTACAAGTAACATTGTGCCTCGTGGAACGTTGTAACCTCCTACAATGCACTCTTCTGATGCCTCATGTGGTATCATCAATGGCCCAGGTGGGTACATTCGAAGTGTTTCCATGACGATGCTATGGACGTATGGGAGTTTTTCGACATCTGATTCATCAAGAAGTCGGCCTGGTTCCACATGGAGGTCTATCTCTTCTTGGGCTTTCTTCAATACATGCGGATTGTTAAGCAAAAGTGACATGGCCCATTCCATTGTGCTCTTTGAAGTGTCTGTTCCTGCAGCAAACAAGTCCTACAAACAACGTGTATGTTTTAGTACCAGAACATCTTGACGCTGGAAAACACAATAATTCAAGGTTTCAAAGCACACAATTTTTTTGGGGAAAACACACATGGTTAGGCTTTCTTGGCTAACTTATAGCAATCTATAGTTGCACGTCCTGTTCTTTCTACCAGCATCATTTATAATATTGTAGCTTTCCAGTATCGTGTGTGAAAATCCTTGTAGTTTCAAAACTAGCTAATTTGGACATGTACAAATTTGTAAGCAAACCATAGTCCGACTTGTGAGTTGCATATGTACCCCACTAACCACTCCCTGAAAGATATGGATTGTGTTATGTTGTATTTGCTTACAACCAAGTACTAAACAACCGATAAAAACATCCCATACTAAAATACTTACCCACATAATGCCTTTTACTACATCATCAGTGTAGTGTTCGGGTTCAGCCTCTTGAAGCGACAACAGTACTTGAATCAACGGTGTTTGCTTCTCTTCTCTATCAAATTTAAGATCACTTCTCAATCTTCGATGTTCTTCTAACAAATCTTCTAAAAACTTATCTCGTTTTGCCTTCAACCCAAGCATTTCATTTTGAAATCCTTTGTCCCCACCAATCCATCTCCAAATTGGCAGAAAATCTCCAACATTTGAAGAATCACTTAATCTTAGAGTCTCCCTAACAAGCTCTTGAAATCGCTTCACTTCTTCCGAATCACCCACTTGTTCACCATAGTATCTCTTTCCAGCCATCATCCTCATAATCACATTGTATGTCAACGCAAAAAATTTGGATGATAGTTCCACATTCTGATGTTTGCATCCTTGATCACTTAGTCGTTTAATGATTGATTTGACTTCATCGAATCGCATGGCAGATAACATTTGTAGACGACTAGGTGATAGGAGCTCAACAGCGCTGATACGTCGAAGATTTTTCCAATTTGGCCCATAATCAGCCCACACCATGGTAGTGTAATCATGGCCTAATAACTTCCCAATCAAAAAACGCGGGCGATTAGCGAAAATAATGTCATTTTTACTACTAAGACATTCTTCCACAGCTGATGGAGAAGAGACCACTATAACTGGTCGGGACCCAAATTTGAGATACATAACTTGACCGTATTTTTTAGATAATTTCGCTAAGGATTTATAGAGTGGTTGCTGTAATAGAGGAAGATGACCAAGTATAGGGACTGAAGGAGGACTTGGTGGAAGGTTTTTGTTCTTGTTTGGGACAAGAAACTTGATGAGCAGAATGGAACATAAGAAGAGAAGGAAGTAGAAGATGAACTCCATTTCTATATAATGTTCTAAGGTGTATGAGATTGTTTATGTAAGTTTGATAATTGAAGACATCTGAATCTCTAAGAAAGATGAATGAACTTTATGTCAAGAGAGACCACAAATCGCAACAATGACCCGTGGTGCGGTGAACTTAAAATAATTGAACTTTCTGTCACTCGTAGTCCAAAACGTGAATCCTTTCTGAGATTGCATTATTGATCTCAGGCCTCAGGGTACCATTGTTTTAATTGTCAATTGCCGCTACCAAGCCATAAGCTATACTAGCTTTTGAACCCGTACTACGAACAGGTCGGTGCCGTTATATGAAAATGTTTTTTTTCTTATGATTTAAAAAAAAAACATATATTTTTATTTTTGCTTTAATGCATAAGTAAAAAAAAAGATATTAATATTATATTTATCTATTAACTTTTATTTCTGATAAATCAGAGATCATACTAAAAACTATTTTATTTTCAATAACTTAGTGATAGTGAAAAGACAAACTATATACTCGTAGTTGTCTATCAGCTCAAACACTTGTCTATATATATGTGCTTTTATATTAAGTTGTTCTGAAAATTATTTGCAACTATGTAGAACTATGAGATATGATCGAATATTATAATGATCACTCATCTAAATTTTTTGCAACATGAAAAACTCACTCTCAATAAAATAATAAATAAATAAATAAATCACATTTAATAATAAAACCCTTCTACTTCATTTTGTTGTTCAACAATAGAATTTTGATTGGAGTTTTGTGAGAATGCCCGATGAGGCGAAGATCAAATTCAAAGTACTGGAATAGCAAAGCATTCCCAATCATACGAAAATAGATATGACACACAATATTTTAAATGCAAAAATATATTTGTCGAGGCATTCCCACTACATATCCAACACATTATACTTTAAGGTTATATCAAATGAATTTGCATACAATTTTCGATTTCTTGTTAATTATTCTTTGAGCTTAATTCAATGCATTTGCATACAATTTTCGATTTTCCATTAATTATTCTTTGAGGTTAATTCAATGCATTTGCATCCAATTTCCAATTAATTATTCTTTGAGGTTAGTTTAACGCATTTTCATCCAATTTTTTTATTTATTGTTAATTATTCTTTGAGATTAATTCAATGTATTTATATCCAATTTTCCGTTACTTATTCTTTGAGGTTAGTTTAATACATTTTCATCCAGTTTTATGATTTATTGTTAATTATTCTTTGAGGTTAGTTAAATGCAATTTCATCAAGTTTCCAATTTCATATTAATTATTCTTTGAGGTTAGTTCCATGCAGTTGCAAACCAATTTTTCGATTTATTGTTAATTATTTTTTAGATTAATTCCTTACATTTGCATCCAGTTTCCCGTTAATTCGATGTATATGCATCCTGTTTTTTATTTTATTTTAATTATTGTTTGAGCTTAATTCGATGTAGTTGCATCTAGCTTTCGATTCCTATTAATTATTCTATGAGGTCAGTTCAATGCATTTGTATCCCCGCTTTTTGATTTTTCGTTAGTTCGTTGTATTTGCGATTATGCATCTAGTTTCTGATTTCATGTTAGTTAATGATTCTTTGAGGCTAGCTCGATGTCGTTACATCCAATTTCCGATTTTTCGTTAATTATTATTTGAGGTTAGTTCGATGTATTTGCATCCAGTTTTCGATTTCCCGTTAATAATTTATTGAGGTTAGTTTGATGCATTTGCATCCAATTTCCAATTTCCCATTAATTGTTCTTTGAGGTTAGTTCGATGCATTTTTATCCAGTTTTCGATTTTTCATTAATTATTCTTTGAGGTCAGTTCGATGTATTGGCATCCAGTTTCTAATTTACCATTAATTATTCTCTGAGGCTAGTTCAATGTGTTTTCATCCATTTTTCTATTTCTCGTTAATTATTCTTTGAAGTTAGTTCAATGCATTTGCATCCAATTTCTGATTTTTCGCTAATTATTCATTGTGTTTAGGTCAATGCATTTGCATTCATGTTCTAATTTCTCATTAATTATTCTTTGAGGTTAGTTCGTTACATTTGCATCAAGTTTCTCAATTTCTCTTTAATACTTCTTTGAGGTTAGTTCGATAAATTTGTTTCAGTATCCTATTTCCCGCGATTTTTCGTTAGTTATTCTTTGAGGTTGGTTCAATGCAGTTGCATCTAGTTTCCGATTTTATGTTAATTATTATTTGATGTTAGCTCAATGCATTTGCATCAAGTTTCCGTTTCCTTGTTAGTTATTAATTAGAGGGTAGTTTAATGCATTTGCATCCGGTTTTTGATTTCCTGTTAATTATCCAATGTGGTGTGTAATACGTACACACCAACTTCTATTGATCCTTATGTAGTATCTTTGCAAACATGACATTCAAAAAATTATACATGATTCACTTTATGGGATCATCAAAGTTTATTTAGTTTCCGATTTCTCGTTAATTATTCTTCGAGGTTTATTTTCAATGCATTTGCATCCAATTTCCGATTCCCCGTGAATTATTCTTTGAAGTTAGTTAAATACATTTGCATACATTTATTTGTTATGGTGAAATTTATTGGAATTGGTGAAATTTATTAACGATATGATTGGATAAAATCCGAACTAAATTGAAGACTCAATATTTGAGAGATATGTATAATTAGTTGCTTTCTCTTCTATCTCCCATCTATCCATTTTCTTGATTCCAATCTATATGATATGAAATGGTTGAATAAGCGACGCATTTTGCTTGACCAAGTAAGTTAATTTAAAAATTGAGTTGGTTGGAAGCTTCTGTCGAATAAATAATGCATCTAACCTCTTTCAATAATATATTGTTTGCTTTGTGTTGCTCTGAATTAAAAAATATTTTTGATTAGAAGTTGGTTTCTATGTATTAATGTTTTGGATTAAAAGTTGGTTTATGTCCTTTTGTCTACTATAATATTGTTTAGCCTATTTACCATAATATTGTTTAGCCTATTTTTTTTTATATAGATTACATTTTGTTTTGTATATCTATTATAATAAAACAAAATGGATAGACAAAGGGTGGTCAAGATTTCGTGGGGATCTGGGTTAAATAGGGGCAGATGTGCGGTTGGGATCGTTTTGAAGGAATTAAATTTGTAAATTAAATTGACCCTTTATTAACACACTTAATGACTCAAGGGGTTTCACTTGAAGTTAAGGGGTGTAATAAATGACACAATGGATATTAGAAACTCTTGAGTTTGAGAAGAAATGCATGCCATACACAACAAAATTAAGTTGAGAAATTTGAGTGCATTAAATTATTAAAAAAACGCTTCTCTAGCCATATTTAATTTGTTTTTAGTAGTCACCTTAAAAAAAAAAAAAAAAAACAAACAAACAAAACGTCTCAATGTCTTAAAGGGGATTTTCTCAAAATTCCCTTTATTTTCTCAACACTCTTCTCCAATAATAATCATAACAACACCCATCTCCTTCAAGTATGACTCTTGCTTGTAATTCTTCTCCTTCATTTAATCTTTGTGTAACTCCTCCATTAAAGATCATTGAGAATAATGAGTATCTTCACCTCCTCTCTGTTTTTGTGTTTTCTCCATCTTTAGATATATATTATAGTTATATCCTCTTGGCTCTATTTTTCAAGGCTTCACATAGTCTCCAATTTTTTGTAAACTCTAATACTAATTAGGAAAAAAAAGGAATTCCAAATCCTTAGATATATATTATAGTTATATCTCTCACCAATCTATTTTTTTGGAACACTCACCTAGACTCCAGTTTTTTCTAGACTATATTACTATTTACTAATTACGAAAAAGTAGGATATAAATAAATAACCAATTCCATCTACAGTTTCACAAAGTTTCCAACTTTTCCTAAACAATATAGCTAATTATGGCAAAAAAAAGATACAAAAAACTAAATTGCTAAAAACAATAGTTTCAACCAAAAACAATTTTCCTAATACCCTTACGCGACAAAGAATAGTTTCCACACTAATCTCAGGTGAAGTTCAACATAACAAAATTTTTTTTCTAGAAAATGACAATGAAACTATGAAAAAACAAAAGAAAAAATAAATTGAGTTGCTTGAACATTTACTTTATGCATTTGTTAACCACACATGGACTCGAAAAAAAAAAAAAAAAGTAAACTAATCATAAAATAAGTAACAATACGGGTGTACACCCAAAACAAATAAAATTGTATTGTATGCACTATATATATGGGCCTAACAAATAAAGTCGGATCAATTTGATGTGCCATTTACTGTGAGATTTAGACATTTAGTCATAGTTAAGGATTTCAAAAACTACAATTCCGCCCACAATAATTACGACATATTCCAATTAAATTTCTGAATTTTATAATTTCCAATTTTAGAGGAATAATGAGATTCAATTAAAGCGGACGTTGACTTAAATAAATTATATAACGATTGATTTTGTTAAAGTGGACGTTGGGCTTAAATAAATTATATACCAAACCAAAACAAATTACATGTGGAAAATTAAATTATACAAAAAATAACATCACAAAATATATAATAGAAAATGAAAAAAAAAAAATAACGGCAAACAAATAATGACAAATATTATAAAATATATATAATATTGCATGAAACTAACGTCAAAGAACAATTAACGGGAAACAGAAAACTAGATGCAAATGTATCGAACTAATCTCAAATAATATTTAACAGAAAATCAAAAATTAGATGCATATGCAAACATTAAACTAATCTTAAAAAATAATTAATGGACAATCGGAATATGGATACAACTGCATTAAACTAACCTCAAATAATAATTAACGGGAAATCAAAATTTGGATGCAAATACATCGAACTAACATAAAAAAAATAATTGTTGGAGAATCGGAAACTGGATGCAAATGCATTGAACTAACCCTCATAGATTAAATTAAAAGAGAATCGGAAACTGGATGCAACTGTATTGAATTAACCTAAAAAAAATTAACTATAAATTGGAAACAGGATGCAAATGTGTGAAACTAATCTTAAAAAATAATTAGCAGTATATCAGAAACTAGATGCAACTACACTGAACTAATTTCAAAAAATAAATTAGATGCAAAACATTGAACTAACCTCAAGAAATAATTAACGGAAAATCGAAAACTGGATGAAATTCATTGAACTAACCTCAAACAATAATTAATGGGAAATCGGAAACTAGATGCAAATGCAATCTCATCGAATAATAAATGAGAAATCAAAAATTGGATGCAAATGTAATAAACTAATATCAAATAATGATTAACGGGAAATCGAAAATTGGATGCAAATGCATTGAACTGACCTTGAAGAATAATTAACAGGAAATTGGAAATTGGATGCAAATGCATTGAACTAACTGCAAAGAATAATTAACAATAAATCAGAAACTTGATGCAACAGCATTGAACTAACCTCAACAAATAAATAACAGAAAATCATAAACTTGATACAAATGCATTGAACTAATATCAAAATATAGTTATGTTATATGTTGTGGGAATGTCTCGATAAGTATAGTTTTGTATTTAAAACGGTGTTTATCTTATCTTTTTTCTTATGATTGGTAACACCTTGCTATTCAAGTAGCTTTAATATGAACTTCGTCTTATTAGACAATCTCACAAAACTTCAATCAAACTTATATTATTAAATAACAAAATGAAGTTGAAGGATTTTATCAATGGTGAGTTATTTTTTTTTAATAGAGAGTACGTGGGGTTTTCATGTTATAAAAAATTTGGATGAGTAATCAATACAATATTTGTATATAATAGTTTTGCATATATAGTTGCATATATTTTTCAGAATAATTAATATGATAGGACCCGTTCATAGATAATCTTTGAAGACCCTACATAGTGAGTCAGGTATAATTTAAAGAATAATTAACAGGAAATCGGGAACTGGATAATCTTTGATGATCCCATATAGTAAATCAAACATAATTTATTTTTATGTCATGTTTGCAATTAAGGACATTACAGATGAATTAGTAGAAAGTTGGTATTACACACCACATTAGATAATTAAAATGAAATCGGAAACTGGATTCAAATACATTTGACTGAGCTCAAAGAGTAATTAACTGGAAATCAGAAACTTTATGCATATATGATAAACTAAACTAAAAAAGTAATTAACTAGAAATCGAAAACTGCTGCAATTGCATTAAACTGACGTCAGATAATAACTAACGGGAAATTAGAAATTGGATGCAATCCTTGAAAAATATTTAACGGGAAATCGGAAACGGTATGCAAAAATGCATCAAACAAACCTTAAATAATAATTAACGGATAATTGGAAACTGGATGCAAATATATTGAACTAACCTAAAAAAATAATTAACATAAAATAAAAAACCGAATGTAACTTTATTGAACTAACCTCATAGAATAATTGGCGGGAAATCAGAAACTAGGTGCAAACGCATTGAAATAACCTCAAATAATAGTTAGAAGAATCAGAAACTAGATGAAATTGCATTGAACTAACCTCAAAGCATAAATAATCAGAAGTCATAAACTAGATGCAGATATATTGAACTAACCTCAAAGAGTTATTAATGAGAAATCGAAAACTGGATGCAAATGCAATGAACTAATCTAAAGAGTAATTAACAAAATATCGAAAAATGGATGCAACTTCACTGAACTAACTTCAATGAATAATTAACGGGAAATCATAAATTTGATACAATTGCATTGAACAAACCTCAAAAAATAATTAATAGGAAATCGAAAACTTGCTACAAATGCATTGAACTAACCTCAAAGAACAATTAACGGAAAATCAGAAATAGGATGCTACTACATTGAACTAACCTCAAACAATAATTAACGGGAAATCGGAAACTGGATGCAACTACATTAAAATAAAATCATAGATTAACTAATAGGCCGGGAAATTAGAAATTGGATGCAATCTCCTTGATGAATATTTAACAGAAAATCGGAAACTGAATTCAAATGCATTGAAATAACCTCAAAGAATAGTTAACTATAAATCGTAAACCAGATGTAACTGCATCGAACTACCCTCAAAGCATAAATAATTAGAAATTGGAAGTTAGATGCGAACTAATCTCAAAAAATAATTAACGGAAAATCAGAAACTGGATCCAGATGTATTGAACTAACGTCAAAGAGTAATTAACAGGAAATTAGAACCTGGATGCAAATACAATGAACTAATCTCAAAGAGTAATTAACGAAACATTGAAAACTATATGCACCTGCACTGAATTAATCTGAATGAATAATTAACGGAAAATCATAAACTTGATACAACTACATTGAATTAGCCTCAAAGAATAATTAATGGGAAATCGGAAACTAGATACAACTACATTGAACTAACTTCAAATAATGATTAATATAAAATCAGAAGCTTGATGCAAATGCATTGAACTAACCCCAAAACATAGTTATATTATATAGAGAGAGAATGTAATGTCTCGACAAGTATAGTTTTGTATTTTAAGTAGTATTTATTATAATTATTTTATTATAATTGGGAATGTCTTGCTATTCAAGTAGCTTTAATATCATCTTCGCCACATTGGGTATTCTTATAAAATTTTAATCAAACTCCTATTATTAAACCTAACAACAAAAATAAGTAGATGAGTTTTATCAAGTTTTGATGCTTTCTTTTTATAAGGAGTGACACAAGAAATTTGAATGAGTGATTAATATAAATTTTCTATCTCATAGCTCTGCATAGTTGCTAATATTTTTTTAAATAATTTAATATAACAACACCCGTTCGTAGGACGGGTTCGAAAACTAGTCTATTATAATAAAACACAATGGCAGAACAAAGAGAGGTCGGGATCGCGTGGGGATCTGAGTTAGGTGTGCATGGGGATCTGAAGAGAGACACGTGTATGACTTATATCATTTTGAAACCATTTCTAATTCTCAATGGCATTTAAACAGATTTATTTAATGAATTAAATGTTGTAAATTCAATGCATGCATGTATTGGTTGTACATTGGATTCTTAATATTATCAATTTAATTTCATTGGCCCTTATTAATTGATGAGAGAATTGACTCTTAATATTATCAATTTAATTTCATTGGCCCTTATTAATTGATGAGGGAATTCTTTTAATGCAAATTCAATGCAATGCATGCATTGGTTGTACATTGATTCTTAATATTATCAAATTTTCAATTACTAAAAAATAATGGGCATAAATCAAATTGCTCTTCTTTTCCATTTGGCTCTTTCCTATTTATTGCATTTAAAACAAAGTTAACGACTAATTTATGAGTTTTCTTTCTCAAATATATACATTCTAAACACTGACTTCCGGATCTAATTTGAATGGGCTTGGGCTTCAACCACACTACACTCTAGCACGATAAATTAAATTGAGTGAGCTTAACGATCCAACTTCATCTCCCACTAATAGTATAGTCTAGCCCCACCTTTCAAGCTCTCAAAGAAACGGCATGAGTTAATTTCACAACCACTAATTTCACATCCTCATAAAAATGCCTATCCTCAACGACTAATTTCACGAATATCGTAACTCCTCTCTCTCATTTGGCCTTCCAAAATAACCAATCTTGACCGCTATTAAAACAACAATGATTTTTCCCTTTACGTTGCTCCTCTACTCTCAAGATAAAACCCGGATCATTCACCCTCTCACAAATCGCTAAACTCGCCCAGTTTTAGGCATTGTTCAAAGAGGTGCTTTTCTATTACTAATGCCTATTTCTTTACATCACCGTCCATCTTTTCTAATTGTTCATTTAACAATTCATGTTCTCTGTTTTGTTTCTTGCTCTAGATTTTCGGCCCGAGCTAACCGAACTCTTCTTGCCAGATTCCAAATGTGTTCTTTACATGATTCAATTTGCTTTCCTTCAATTAGTTTTCGATTTCAGACCCTTACGCCTATTATAATAAAACACAATGGCAAGACAAAGAGAGATCGGATCGGGATCGTGGGGATCCGAAGTTAGATTGGGGCAGATATAACGATCTAGAACATTTTGAAACTCCTATTCAATGCCATTTAAAAGTATTAATGACATTTATTAAGTGCTTTTAAGGATTGTATTAAAAAGTTAATCAATTACTAAAAAATACAGCTGTATTAATAGTTATATTTAAATTTCTACACCATTTAAGAAATTTTGAACGTCCATTTCCACCATAATTCAATGGAATTTTTTTGGTGGATGAATTGAATTGCTTTTGAAATCTAAAAGTTTTCTCTCAAACAATATATTTTGAACCCTCAATGCTCTCAATCTAATTACTATGGTCTGGTGAGGTCAAGTTTAAAGCCCCAAAATTGTTCATCTCTCCCACTGCCTTCTCCAAAAATGGGTGGCCAAGATTGTATTAGGATTTAGGCCTAAGATATGATGGAGGATTCAAGTGAGATGAATGGCTTGGGCTTGGGCTTGGATAAGAGTAAAACATGTATTTTAGAAAAGAAACCCCGCCTAAATTTTAAAGACCAACGAACTTCTTGGGCAATTAAACTCTCTTTGTCGTAACTCCCTCTCTAATCTCTATTAACTTCTTCTTTATTGACTTGAAAACCGAAAACGCCTCTAATGGAGTCTCTTAACTCTCCCACTATAAATATAAGCCTCTACACAATCACTCTCATGTTTAGTGAGATATTCCATCTGTTCTTGATTTCCAAAAAGTTACTTGCTATAACCATCTCATGAAAGGTCTTCAAAAGGTACGAATTGCGAAAGTATTCCCTAAATTTAAGTAGTTCAATATTGTGGGATTTGATATAATTATTGTGATTTTGTTTTATTTTCGTCCAAATTTCAGAATTTCTTTGGTACATAGCTCCTTCTAAATTCTAATGAGTTTCAAGATAGTACATAACTATAAATGTGAAAACTGTTTTTCGATGTACACGTTTCCATGATTGGTCCTTTTTATATTTTTGTTGTTCCAATTAAGTAGGAATTTCATTATTCCCTTTACCAACAATTTCAGTTCTAATGGAGGAAAGGAGAGTTACATCGGGAAGTCCTTGGATTGTACATCGAAGATTAAATCACGCGTGACAATTTGTCACCTCTGTCCATTGCTTTTGGTATGTGAGTGGATGATGTTCGAAGAAACATAAGACTTTATGTTTGCACACGATTTTCTGGGGAACCCGGTGTACGATAGATTTGGGTATTTTGTTCTTACATTGCACATAACTTTTGGGCCGACATTTTAATATATTTTTTTTTTTTTGCGTATTGGTTGTGATTCATGTGATTTTTATTATTTTTTTTGTGGTTTGTGGGCAATGCCAAATATTTTTTCTTCCACTCTGCCATAATTTGATGTAGCACTACGGAGAAAGAAATATGCTAAGAGAAGTTACCTAAATAGCTAGACAGGGAAAAGATAAGAACGACAAGAAGTAAAAAGAGACATAAATGTATGTTTAATTAGGAACAAAATTGGTAGAAAAAACACAAGAAATCGCTGGCCTTTTTAATGAGGTTTGGTTGGAACTAGAAACTTAAGGAAAGAAAGAGTAAGGTAGAGAGAAATGAGAGATGGGCTAATTAGTTTGTGTTGAATACTAACACTTGTGCTTTCTCTCTTCTTGATTTGCAATCATTGTGGGTTAGCACTATGGTGTCTTTGAGTCCTTCCTTTGCTTTGATTAGTATCTATTTGATGAAATTGATCTTCAATTATTTATACAGACTTTGTGCAATCTGGACTATGATTCATCCTTTTATTACATGTCTTTCTAAAATATTACATATGGACAATTTTTCAAGCAACGACTCCGATGAAATATGCATCAATTTAGTTGCCTAACTAACTACTCTAACCCATTCTCTCTTTTTTTGATATAAAAGTGTGTACTTTATTAATTGTATTTTTTCCATTTTTTTTGTCGTATTATGCTATTTATTTTAGTACAAGTGCTACATTGTGTAGAAACTATTGATAAGCTTAAGAGGTCATCCATTGTTGGTCTACTTATACTCTGGCAGAACCATGCATTTGTGGACTGGATCTTAACACGTTGGGATTGAGTACAGTCAACATGTGTAGAAGGTGGACCACCTGAGGTCACACTAGAAACTTCCATGGGTCCATTCACTATCGAGTTGTACTACAAACATGCTCCAAGAACTTGTAGAAACTTCATTGAGCTATCTCGAAGAGGTTATTACGACAATGTCAAATTCCACCGCATTATTGAGGATTTTGTTGTGCAAGGTGGAGATCCTACTGGTACAAGTCGTGGTGGCGAATCAATATATGGTTAGAAATTTGATGAGATAAAACCCGAGTTGAAACATACTGGTGCTGGTATTCTCTCCATGGCAAATAATTTATATCCACCCAGGTTTGATATTAAATAGAGTTTTTGTTGTATTGTTTTGCCATATCAATTTTGAATATGTAGTTTGCGATTTTGTTCTTATCGTTTGTCGAGATATCTCGCTTACATCACATGAAATTTTATTAGACCGTGCATGTTTGAATTTATCTATTAAGAATATCTTTATCATCATTATTCAAATAGTGATAGTGACGACTTATTTTACATCACTATCCATAAGCAATTATTTGATCTAGCTAAAAAAATTAGTACATGCTAATTTTCAGAGTAGTTATGAATGTTGATGGTGTAGGTGACTGAGTAGAAGACAATATGAATTGGGAATGAGTTTATAGTGTTAGCTTGAAAAGTAGCATTATCAAGGATAATAAATTCAAAACACACGTTACAAGCCCTTGCATAGTTACTAAACCACTAATTTTTTGTTTCTTTTATTTTTTCTTTTTGAAAGGACTAAACTCGGTAGATTTTTAATGTTTCGTTGGCATGAATTGGACTATATACTTTCATTTCTTACTGTACTTTATTTGAGTTGAAGCACGTCTTATCCCACTTCATCAGTTCTCATGGATCTCAGATTTCTTTGGGGTGAAGTGTCATACTTGCTCATTTTAAGTTACGGTTTCTTAATTATGTTTTTCTTTTTCTCTTTCTTTTTGTAGTATTTTTCTAAACTTTGGTTTTTTCTAAACAAGGTATACTACTCATGAAAAAATTACATACTATATAGCCTTTACTTTACCAAAAGATTTGGAAAAAAAGCAAAAGTGAAAGATGACATTAATTTTAGATGTTCCTCCTTAATTTATTACTTTGACTTCATATATTTAGGAAAGAGCCGTGAAAGAATACAAAACACAAGAAGTTGGTTGAGTGAGCCTTAAAACGAGACAAGAAGCATTGTAAGAAAACATAGGCTTCTAGGTTTTATTTTATTCCATAGAAATGGTATGGGCATCCTATTTCTAATTTTAATTGTTCCAATCACACGTAGACTCAAAGTCTTGCAACCGGCAGTTGTTTGATCCTTACATAGACTTTGTTATGTTTCATATTTATTTTTTCTTTTCCAAAGATGCTTAAGACTATACTTTCCATGGTTTGTCGTGGTTGTTTCTACATGGGTCAGATTTTCTTAATTATATATGTTTGCAAAATAGTATGGTTTGAACTAAAAAACTATGTCACACGTGACTCAAAGTCTTGCAACCGGCAGTTGTTTGATCCTTACATAGACTTTGTTATGTTTCATATTTATTTTTCTTTTCCAGTATGCTTAAGACTATACTTTCCATGGTTTGTCGTGTTGTTTCTACATGGGTCAGATTTTCTTAATTATATCTGTTTGCAAAATAGTATGGTTTGAACTAAAAAAACTATGCCCTTTGGGTTGCCATAGTATATAGTGGTCGTGTTTGCATACTGAATTGTGTATTCATGAGAGGCAAGTTGGTAGTTGAAAAGGTTGGCAAACATACAAGCGATACTACCTAAGCGGAGGCGGGCAACATAAAGCATGGGGTGGTAACCTTAAAACAATAATAGCTTAAGCGGGGTGAGCAGGAAGATAATAAGAGAGGATTATTGTTGTACAAGGGATACTCGATCTCATCTCCTAATAATTGTAGTGGCCATTGTTTCATGATTGAACCGGTTGGCCTCCGTAGGCAAATTGTTATCAAAAACACAATTTGGGGAGCCTAGAGCACCAGGCATTCCCTTTCACCTGATAATATTGGATAGAAATACTCCTGTTCCTTATCTCAATATGTTATTTTCTAATATACATATAGCTTAGTGGGGTTGAGGCATTTGGGTGTCATTTATATTAGTTTGTTTATGCGGTTCATATATGGTTGAAGAATGAATTTGTTTATTCATAATATGACCAATTTTGTACTTCGTGTTTTTGTGGTTTAACATTTTTTTTTGTGTGGATGTTCATTCTAAACTTTTGTTGAATCTTATACTTTCAGGTCCACATCTTTAAGAATAATAGTTTATGTATGTGCTTAAGATTACAATCGCGAAGTGTTCATGCATTGAGTGCTGACATACCGTGTCTGGTCGAGGTTAGCACCAACCTATTATTGATGAATAGGGTTATGATCCTAAATTAATTACAAATGTTTTGACTTTGTTTTTATATAGCATGTATCCAAGAAAATGGTAGGAAGTTTACTTTTGTTTTCTTTGTCAGAAGACGCTTTCAATTTTAATTGTATTGAGGGTCATCATATAAGCATAATAGTTTACCCTGATTTAGTTTACCCTGATTTAGTTAGAATTTGTTCGTGGAAGAAGTAGTGGCTAGCATGGTAGGTGTTAATGATTCTTGCTAGGGTTTTTTGAGTAGTAGAATATTATATGGACTAGACGTATATAAGAAGCTAGCAATGGCAACATGTCTATAAAACCAATTTTTGGTTTGGGAATGATTTGTGTGTATTCATTGTAGTCACTCTTCACTATTTGAAGTCAGACTTTTTATTTTCCCTTTTTTTTACAGGTATGTTTGTGACTTCTACAATAGTGGTTTCCAAGATAAAGGTCATTTTCTTTTTCTTTATAGATTTTGAAATGGAATGAATGTTTTTTTTTATCGTATATGCTAACTAATTTGTTGAAAAGATTTCATTTTTGTGTTGTTGTCGTTACTCATCCTCCATTGTTGGATTAAATGGTTTCATGAGTGGTGTCATGTAGAACCAAAATTTTCGGAAAGGTAGCGTAAATAGATTTTCACAATCCCCATACCTAATTTGGGACTAAATGTACACATATGCATCTCTTTTTCACAATACAATAAGAATCCCTAGGACTCTTCTCAAGAAAGCCGGAAAAAAATCTATGAATTATAGAATTCTTATGGTATTTGAAATCGATACAATTTTCGAATCAACCGGGGAACCAAAAACAGTTATTGTAGTGCAGACTTTTGAGATTTGACTAAGTTGATGGCTAGATCTGTTTTATAAGTACTTTCAAATAGTGGAAATTTCACTAAGCTGAGTCGACTTGATCGAGCTTAAAGTCGAAATGATGTTAAATTGCTCTTTTTTTCCCGATAATCCTAGATGAGAAATTTAGCCTCCTAAAGTCTAACATTACTCTTTTCCACAGGACTGCAACACCTAGCTAATGCATATATTGGAATGGGTATTCACCCAGTTGCATCAAACACGTCTCAATCAAGAATGCCCAAGAAAAATTAGTATAAGGTGTTTGCATTGGCTTGACAACAAGGTACCACCAACCTTATAGTCCATCGAATACAAGTGGATTGTGGAAATTGATGAACCTCCCAAAATGAATTTAGAAGTATAAGTAAAAGTTGGCATTTTTTGAAGGATCATCACTGAAGCTTGACCTTATGGGTGGTTGACCCTTGAATGGGTTTAACTTAATGTATATTTGGTTAATATTGTATTGTTGTGTATTTTATTTCATCAAAGTTTTTTACTTTTATCTGTACAAAGAGTAGATACATATTTAATGAAGTTTATTGAAGGTGATATTTGGTGGGAGTCATAGTTGTACAAGTTGCATTGCTTGCAAATTGTAAGCATTAAGTAGCTCCTTAACTATATATTGTGTCTTTGTATGCAATATATTTAATTAAAGAGGTCTATTTTGCAAAATACATATACCATTGTCAAGTTTCTAGACATATTCCATGATTTAAAAAACTATACCAATAAACATGGTCACTAGAAATGTAGATCAATTGGATATAATAACATCATTAACAATTAACTATATTTTTTTTATTAAAAAAAAAATCCTACTAAAGTATCTAAATAAAAATATGTACTATGTTGACCATAAGAGCTCATATTAATATAATTAAAAATTATTCAATTAAGTCAAAAACTGCAACTACACATGTTAAAGTTGACATGTCTTATAGGAATATATGTTTTTTTTGGTGAACATTAAACAAATTATATTGAGTAATTATATATATTAACTTTGTTTTTTTAAGAAACCTAAAGACAACCGTGCTGAAGGCACGGGTTATACCTAGTCTATTATAATAAAACAAAATGGGTAGACAAAGGGTGGCCGGGATTTCGTGGGGATCTGAGTTTGATGAGGGCAGATGTGCGGTGGGGATCGCTTTAGATGTTGGCTTGAATTTCTCAATTAATTTCCCATGAGTTACTACTCTTCATGTAATTAAAACACTAATTATACTTAATTACTTTAGTAATGAATTCATTCATAAAAATAACCAGAACTTTCCCAACAAAAAAAAAAATGAATGCCAATTAATTTATTTAATTTCTCTCCTAAAATTTTAAAAAAGGTGGGCTTCGGGCATGGGCTTTAGTGTAAAGTAAATGATAAATGGCGTAACATTATGCCTCCTTAAACATTTGTCGTAACCGTCGCTTCTTCAACTTTAATGCCATTAACGCCTACCCCTTTCTTCCTCCCCCTTTCCCATCCGTTACTCCCTCATTCTCTCCTATATGAAGTTTCATGTTCCCAATTAAAAAGTTTTAATAAAAGAGACTCTTTTATTTATTAATGAAAATAGTTCCCTTCACCCATCACCTTGAGTCCATTTGTCATCTTCCTCCTGCCTCTGGCCACAACATTTGGATCTCTCTCTCTCTCTCTCTCTCTCTCTCTCTCTCTCTCTCTCTCTCTCTCTCTCTCTCTCTCTCTCTCTCATTAGTTGTATTTCACTTGGTGGAACCATGCAGAAAAATTCTTCACAAGGTACGAACTAACATGCCTCCTCTGGCCATACCTGTATTTTTGTAAGGAATAATATGCAAATTTTGATTCAAATTTAGGGTATTAAGATTCAAATTTTGATTCGTGGGTAGCTTTGTGATTTGATCACTAATCCCTCACATATTGGTTTCAACCAGCAAGCTTGCGCCTCCTTAACGATGCCCTTCCACTACTTCTTGATTGTACATGTTATAGACGTGTATCAAAACAGTTGCTCCAAACTGTTATGTGCTTAATGGCAATTCCCAGCACATGCATGATGGAACTTGGTTGGTACACTCGCCAATTCTTTTATAAGTTATATTTTGTATTCTTTTAATTCTAATTGGGTGTTCTGCTGTAAAGGAATTTTCTCAATTTTATTATTATTTGTCTTGAGTTATCCGCTTAGGTATTTCTAAATGATTGAGTTCTATGAGATTGAATCTACATTCATTTTGACCATGAAAACAGTTGCAAATAACAGTTAAATCAATGACTTGATACAAACTCTTGCATCTTTGTAAATTTGTTATGTTACGAATTACAATGAAGGTGAGCGAGCGGGAGACATCAATTAGATATGTATTGCTCTAGATAATGCAACCATGTGTAGAACTATGACCATGTAGATATGGCGAATGGAGGACGTGGGTTTTCTATTCCACAGAATACATTGTAGAGTCCTTAACAAGAAGAACTTCACCAAATTTTTGATGATTCATTACCAAAATATACTATTTTCAGTAGTTCCTGAATGAGCAAAGCAACTGTCTGTATATTTTCAGTAGTTCCAAAACGAGCAAAGCCAATGTCTGTATATTACGAGTATGTTCAGCTTAACCAAGTTTTGTCTTTTGATCTTGGCACTTTAACTTGTAGGTTAACCACAAGATCAATTATGGGTTTTGGGGAATCGAGGGTTCAAATGCGAAATCAATTCCTTAGATATGATCTGTCTCATTTAAGGTTGGTAAACTTTCATATATATTAAAACAATTTCTTCCATTCACTATATCCATTTTGCCTTTTGTGGCGCTCCCTTTAATGTTTTCCCCATTTTTTACTCGATGGAGAGTGTCAATGTTGAGCTTTATTACAAATATGCAAAATGCATTGGATGACATTCAAAGTAGGTTCGAGGTATAACCAAAGTAGGAAAATTTAAAAATTGTAGTTTATTTTTCTTCTTCTTCTACATTATTTTCCAACCTCGAAAATTGAAAAGCCAATAAAAAATTTAATTGTATTTTTTGGAAGTGGTTCTTTCATAAGTTTCATTCAAAGTTAGCTAGGGCTATTTATATAATATAGTTTTGGTGTGTAGTAACATCTGGATTATTTTTTCATTATTTTTTAGGACACATCGCTTAATTAGGATTAGTGTTTCATAGTTTACTTTTGATAATGAGTGTTGGTCTCACTTTGCATAGTGTATGATTTCAAATACCAAATATGTTATATATGTAATTGTAAAAGTTATGTTGGAAAGATCCCAACCAATGAGCGAGTTAGAAGCTTTGTTGATGCTGAAATTACCATTGCTATTGCCACTATACGTACCTATAGGGGTAGACTGCAGCCTTATTGAGCTATACACCTTATCGTAGGTTACCTCCAAGGTTTAGAATACACACTGAGGCCTAAGAGTTATATTAGTTTAGCGCCTTGAGGCTTATATATTTGTATATATTTTCTTACTTTTTATTTAATACTTTTTTTGTTACTAATTAACCACATATAACTTTTTAAAAAGATTAAAAGCTCCTTATAATGTCATGTTTTGTGCATCAAAACACCTCATTCTCTTAGAAACCAAAATATTCCATCAACAATCCCATTTTTTTCTTTAAGCCTCAAGCACCTTTGAGGTTCGACTCAAGCTTCACAGAGGCAGCTGGCCTTGAGGCTTTCATGTGCTCCTAATGAAATGTTTCGAACTTAGGCCTTTGCATACGTAGATGGTATTGCTTACTGTATATTCAAGGTACATACCCAACACACCAAAAACCTTATCTTCTTTTACTGATTTTGCGCTATTTTGAGTATTGTTAGTATTGTTGTTAATATATATATTAATTAATTCTATCTTTAACGCTTTTCTTATAGAGATGCAGATAAATAGTGTTATGATATATAGATATCAAACAGGCCATGTGTCTATTACACCAAAGATTTGATTGCCTCCCTCTCACTTTAGTTTAAATATGTTTTTTTTCCTTCTTCAAACAAATTTCCCTTGCTCTATTTTGTCGTCTTTCTTTCCTTCGAAAGCTACGGGAAGGACATCTAGGTTGAATTCTTCGATAAGTATTATATTCATTTTAGGATTTGGTTTTTGGTTGGAGACGAGTATGCTAGGCGTGGCGACACCATATGGCACATGCTAACTTTTTCATTTTGAATATCAACTGAGGTATGCCTTATAATTAATGCACATTTCCTATCAAAAAGATGTTGCATAAGTGATGGCATTGCATGTTAGGATTTGGATTGTCATCTATATCTATGTAGGATTCTATTTCAAAATTGTCAATTGGAAGCCCATATCAAGTCTATAACTGAGTATCCGGCTATCACATTAGATAGTCCCATTACTTGATCTTCCTCGAAAGGATGTGCATGCATGATTCAGTGAAAAGCATATGTATAAGGGGTGTCAATGTTGCCTAAACCCTATATATATTTTAAAATTTTATTGTCCTTACATTTTCAGAGAAAGGAAAATAGAAATACAGTTTCACTCAAGTATACACTTATGATGTAAATTAAATAATTTTATTTTTGATATGTGCATAATGTACTGAGGTATTATTGGTTTTTGGGGTCTAAATTCAGTTTTCAAATCGATAAATAGTCGGAGAAATGAAACCGGAAAATACATTAGGTAGTGTAGTGTTGTAGTTACGACCAAGAAATATGTCTAGGATATGGAGCTAATATTCATATCTCAAATTAGCTAAAATAGACATGACCGTTACAAAAGAAAATGGAGGAGGCAATGGTGGAATCCTAAACTCACAAGTTGATGCCCAACTCATTATGGTATATTTTTCGTGATGAATGTTAGGAACAAATTTTTGATTCCCATGGATGAACAAAACCTCATTTCCCATGTAGAAGTATGAAGGAGCTGCTATTTGTATACATTTAAATGTGCACAACACTTCTGATATGATCCTTGAGATGTTTCTTAAGCCATCACCATGGTTGGTAAGCTTGGTTTTTGGGTGAACTTTGAATTTCAGTTTATGGGCATGTGTTACTAATTGCTTATTTTTTTTATATTTGCATGAATAACTTTCTGTTTGGCTTATTATCTTTGGTAAATTATTGGTTTTTATATCTTTAATATATGTCTACAAGGTATTGACATTTGATACACACTATTTAACTATAATGTACTAAAGTGCTAAAGTACTGGATGGGAGTTCTCCAGATTTGACTTATGAAAGAAAATGGTCAATTATATGTGTACAATGAGCAGAACGATGTTTCTTTGTCTGATGGTTTTATAACCTATTGTGTTCACACAATATTCACCGGAAACTTACTTGCGGAAATGGAGGATTTACCTTCCAATACTACCCTTCCTTGGTTGAATATCCAAATATCTTTCTCTGTCGTGTTCAACCTAACAAGTACACATTTTTTGTTGTATATTATGTTTTCTTTTTTGCAGTTGGTAGGGCACTCTGTGTATTCCATTTTTAACTTAAATTTGTTTTTGTTATAGGTAAATGAGTATTAGTACTACAAAACTTCAAGACTCATGGTTCTCTTTTCGTATGTGCACGTGCAACTATACTTATATTTGGTTAATGGAAGCTGCTATTGAAGAGTAGTACTTTAAGACAAATGATAAGGATGCAGCAGGCATCATGGACATAAAGCTTAAGGAGAGGCAAAGAACAAGGAAATGGTTAGTCATTGTAATAACAAACTTTCCTTGAGAAAAACACAATGGAAAATACAATTGAACTGCTAGATTAGGCTGCTAGCTTGCACAACAAGGTGTCTAGTGTTTATTATCTCTTTCTAATGAACTGGGAAAGATGGTATGTGGGTGCTTGGTGCCTGGTGTTTGCAGTCATTCTTGATTGAAGGCGGATATGAAATGAAAGTAGTCGGGTTCAAACACTTATTATTTACACAGGTACAAAGGTTTGTATGTACTTATCCAATCGTTTAAGCGAAGAGAGGATTTTCATTACTCCTTTTTATTTACTGTCATTATTTTTATTTTTAAAATATTATCTATTTTTCTTCATTAATTTTTGTTTGAATAAATTATGTAATACAATAATTTTCTTGAGTGGAGAGTTGGAGACAATTAACACAATTTCATAAAATGGATGACGAGACAAAATTGTGAACGGCAACGACTTGCTTACTAGGCACAAATTGGGTTGTAAAAAAATCGGTAAGTACAACCGTGCCTTCAGCACGGGTAATACCTAGTATTATTATATAGCCTATTGTCTGTTTAAAATTATTTGTTCATTCGTTGTACTATTGTCGTTGTATCTTCACTCTTTTATTGTGCAGTGATAAATCCTTAGATATATATTATAGCTATACCCTCTTGGCTCTATTTTTTAAGGCTTCACATAGTCTCCAATTTGTTGTAAACTCTAATACTAATTACGATAAAAAAAAAAAAAAATCCAAATCCTTAGATATATATTATAGTTATACTCTCACCAATCTATTTTTTGGAGCACTCACATAGACTCCAGTTTTTTTTTTCTAAACTCTATTACTAATTACGAACAAGTAGGATATAAATAAAGAATCAATCATATCTAGAGTTTCACAGAGTCTCCAATTTTTCCTAAACAATATAGCTAATTACGGGAAAAAAAAAAGAGACAAAAAACTAAATTGCTAAAAACAATAGTTTTATCCAAAAACAATTTTCTTAAAACTCTTAAGCCACAACGAATAGTTTTCACACTAATCTCATGTGAAGTTTAACATAATAAAATTTCTTTCTAGAAAATAACAATGAAACTAAGAAAGGACAAAGGAAAAAATAAATAGAGTTGCTTGAACATTTACTTTATGCATTTGTTAACCACACATGTGAATGAGAAAAAAGAAAAAAAAAATAAACTAATCATAAAATAAGTAACAGTACGGGTGTACACCCAAAACAAATAATATTATATTATATGCACTATATATATGGGCCTAACAAATAAAGTTGGATCAATTTGATGTATCATCTACGATGGGATTTAGACATTTAGTCATAGTTAAGAATTTCAAAAATTACAATTCCAACAACAATAATTATGACATATTCCAATTAAATTTATGAATTTTATAATTTCCAATTTTAGCATAATAACGAGATTCAATTAAAGCGGACGTTGACTTAAATAAATTATATAACTATTGATTTAGTTAAAGTGGACGTTGGGCTTAAATAAATTATATACCAAACCAAACTAAAACAAATTACATGTGGAAAACTAAATTATACAAAAAATAACATCACAAAATATATAATAGAAAATGAAAAAAAAAATAACGGCAAACCAATAATGACAAATATTTTAAAATATATATAATACTGTATGAAACTAACTTCAAAGAACAATTAACGAGAAATATAAAACTAGATATAAATGCATCGAACTAACCTCAAATAATATTTAACGGAAAATCATAAATTGAATGCACATGCAAGTATTAAACTAATCTTAAAAAATAATTAATGGACAATCAGAATATGGATACAACTGTATTAAACTAACCTCAAAGAATAATTAACGGGAAATCAAAACTTGGATGTAAATACATCGAACTAACATCAAAAAATAATTGTCAGGAAATCGAAAACTGGATGCAAATGCATTGAACTAACCCTCAGAGATTAAATTAATGGAAAATTGGAAAATGGATGCAACTGTATTGAACTAACGTAAAAAAAATTAACTATAAATTGGAAACAGGATGCAAATGCATGAAACTAATCTTAAAAAATAATTAACGGGAAATCGGAAACCGGATGCAACTACACTGAACTAATTTTAAAAAATAAACTGGATGCAAATGCATTGAACTAACCTCAAGAAATAATTAACGACAAATCAGAAACTGAATATGATGCAAATTCATTGAACTAACCTCAAACAATAATTAAAGGGAAATCAGAAAGTAGATGCAAATGCAACCTCATCAAATAATAAACGAGAAATTGGAAACTGGATGCAAATGTATTAAACTAATCTCAAAGAATGATTAACGGGAAATCGGAACCTGGATGCAAATGCATTGAACTGACCTCAAAGAACAATTAACAGGAAATTGGAAATTGGATGTAAATGCATTGAACTAACTGCAAAGAATAATTAACAAGAAATCGGAAACTGGATTCAACTGCATTGAACTAGCTAACCTCAAAAAATAAATAACATAAAATTAGAAACTGGATGCAAATACATTGAACTAACCTCAAAATATAGTTGTGTTATATGTTGTGGGAATGTCTCGATAAGTATATATAGTTTTGCATTTAAAACGGTGTTTATCTTATCTTTTTTCTTATGATTGGGAATATCTTGCTATTCGAGTAGTTTCAATATGAACTTCGTCTTATTAGACAATCTCACAAACCTTCAATCAAACTTCTATTATTAAATAACAAAATGAAGTTGAAAGGTTTTATCAATGGCGAGTTATTTTTTTTTACTAGAGAGTATGTGGGGTTTCATGTTATAAGAAATTTGGATGAGTGATCAATACAATATTTGTATATAATAGTTCCGCATATATAGTTGCATATATTTTTCAGAATAATTAATGTGACAGACCCGCTTTGTAGATAATCTTTGAAGATCCCACATAGTGAGTCGGTGTAATTAAAAAATAATTAACGAGAAATCGAGAACTGAATAATCTTTGATGATGTTTGCAAAGACACTACAGATGTAAATCAAGAGAATCGTGAGTAAATCAAGCATAATTTATTTTTATGTCATGTTTGCAAAGACACTACGGATGGATCAAGAGAAAGTTGATATTATACACCACATTGGATAGTTAAAAGGAAATTGAAAATTGATTCAAATACATTGAACTCGAGCTCAAAGAGTAATTAACGGAAAATCGGAAACTTTATGCAAATACAATAAACTAAACTTAAAAAGTAATTAATTAGAAACCGAAACCGATCAAGAATCGCATTAAACTAACGTCAGAGAATAGCTAACGGGAAATTAGAAATTGGATGCAAATTCTTGAAAAATATTTAACGGGAAATCAGAAACAATATGCAAAAATGCATCAAACAAACCTCAAATAATAATTAACAGGGAATCGGAAACTGGATGCAAATTCATTGAATTAACCTCAAAAAATAATTAACAGGAAATCAAAAACCGAATGCAACTGCATTGAACTAACCTCATAAAATAATTAGCGGGAAATCAAAAACTAGATACAAATACATTGAAATAACATCACAGAATAGTTAACGGGAAATCAGAAATCATGATGAAATTACATCGAACTAACCTCAAAGCATAAATAATAAGAAATTATAAACTAGATGCAGATGTATTGAACTAACCTCAAAGAGTTATTAATGAGAAATTGGAAACTAGATGCAAATGTAATAAACTAATCTAAAGACTAATTAACGAATCATCGAAAAATGGATGCAACTACACTGAACTAACCTCAATGAATAATTAACGGGAAATCATAAATTTGATACAACTGCATTGAACAAATAAACCTCAAAAAACTAATTAACGGGAGATCGAAAACTTGCTGTAAATGCATTGAACTAACCTCAAAGAATAATTAACGGGAAATCGAAAATTGGATGCAACTGCATTGAACTAACCTCAAAGAATAATTAACGAAAAATCGGAAACTGGATGCAATTGCATTAAACTAAAATCATAGATTAACTAATAAGCCGAAATCGAAATTGGATACAATATCCTTGATGAATATTTAACGAAAAAATCGAACCGGATGCAAATATATTGAAATAACATCAAAGAATAGTTAATTGAAATCGGACATCGGATATAACTACATCGAACTACCCTCAAAGCATAAATAACCAGAAATTGGAAGCTAGATGCTTAACTAACCTCGAAAATAATTAATGGGAAATCGTAAACCGGTTGCGATGTATTGAACTAACCTCAAAGAGTAATTAACGGAAAATTGAAACATGGATGCAAATGCAATGAACTAATCTCAAAGAGTAATTAACAAAACATTGAAAACTAGATGCAACTGCAGATCAATTAACCTTAATGAATAATTAACGGAAAATCGAAACTTGATACAACTACATTGAATTAACCTCAAAAAGTGATTAACGAAACAATGAAAACTAGATGCAACTGCACTGAATTAACCTTAATTAATAATTAACGGGAAATAAAAAAACTTGATACAATTACATTGAATTAACCTCAAAGAATAATTAATGGGAAATCGAAAACTAGATGCAACTACATTGAACTAGCATCAAAGAATAATTAACGTAAAATCGAAAACTTGATGCAAATGTATTGAACTAACCCCGAAACATAGTTGTATTATATGTAGGGAGAATATAATGTCTCGATAAGTATAGTTTTGCATTTTAAGTAGTGTTTATTACAATTCTTTTATTATGATTGGGAATGTCTTGCTATTCAAGTAGCTTCAATATCATCTTCGCCACATTGAGCATTCTCACAAAATTTCAATAAAACTTCATTTATTAAATAACCTAATAACAAAAATATATCGATGAGTTTTATCAAGGTTTGGTACTTTCTTTTTATAGAGAGTGGCGCAAGAAAATTGAATGAGTGATTAATATAATTTCCATATCTCATAGCTGTGCATAGTTGCTAATATTATTTAGAATAATTTAATATAACGATAGCTGTTCGTAGGACGGGTTCGAAAGCTAGTTATGTGTTATAGAGATACAAGAAATTGGGCTAGAGAGTCTCATTTAAAAAAAAAACAACTCTAAAGCCCTATCCATAATTTTTTTGGGTTTTAATACCCCTACATTGTTTTTATTCGCCATAAGTGTTTTTTTATAGAAAATCTTTAGAATCTAAGCTTTTGACTCGAGACTAGGTGCCACCTGTTATTTTTTAATATAAATTATTCTCTTTTTCACCCTTCCAAAATAACTACTTGTAGATAAGATAACTACCAGAATAAAGATTGAATAAGATAACTACTTTTAGATAAGATAACTACTAGAACAAAAAGAGTAGATTTTGGGTTTGAATAGAATTTAGCAAAAAGTACGTGTATTGCTCCAAAAGTTAAATTTGACACTACTACCTGTTTTCATCCGAATGTGGACGTTATAAACTTATACATTTTAAAATGCAGATGCACCATGTTATAAACTTATATATTTTAAAATGCAGATGCACCACGTTATAAACTTATATATTTTAAAATGCAGATGCACCACGTTATAAACCTATATATTTTAAAATGCATACACACCACGCATTTAAAATACCAGATACAAAATGCATTTGATTATTTATTTTGTGGGTTTGATTAACTACTATTAAATGAAACGGGTTGGTTTAGAGTTTATTGTTTATAAATTTAGAATATAGGGATTAGGGTTTAGTGTCTTAAGGTTTAGGGTTTAGGCTTAGGGTCTAGTTTATAGGGGTTAGGGTTTAGTGTCTTAAGGTTTAGGGTTTAGGCTTAGGGTCTAGTTTATAAAGATTTTGGGTTTAATGTCTAGTGGTTTGGAGTTTAGACTTAACGACTAGTGTCAAATGGAGACATAATATTTTTAGTTTTTTCATTACCGAAAAGCTAGTCTGCAGGGTGTACTCAGCGTATAGCATATGGGCCACTCATATAGGCACAAGTACTGGTGTATTGCAGCAAAGAAGTATTGTCCAAGGGCTCTCATTCCTGCGCACTCATACACTCTGATGCACCCTAGATGCCCTCTTTTCATTATATGTGAATTTTTTGTGTGAAATTTAATTTTTTATTTTGTATCCCACTATATTACTCGGTAGATAGTCGGTTATGTTTGTTTCCAAGTGAGGATATTTTCGTCTATTCTTGGTAAAGTTGGATAACAGGTGGTTAGTTCCATATTCTGGTCAAATTGGGGTATTAAATTCTAAACAAATTTAAGAGGAGTCTTAGGACTACTAAATATTTATAACTAAGTCCTCTAGACTAATTTTCTGAATAGAGATACACCATGGGGGATTAATACCCCATTACAAATCAATTGGTTAGTCAAATTATCTGTGCTTTTTCCGAAGACGATGCGTTGAATCTCTTGACTGCTGATTTTGGAAGCATTTCTCGATCATTTTTAGCAACAACTCCTGCAGCTCTGGCCACTAAATTAGTGATATGATTACTTAATACATACTATATATGGATATCCAATTGGAACCCCAAATGTGTGTGCATTTTTTGCTGCAAGAAGACAGGCCAATAATTTGACTAAATGTGTTGGTGAGTTTTCTAAGGGTGATTATGGGGTCTAGGATACAGGACAAAACTATTGCTTTTATAGGGGATTCTTTGGGAAGGCCACAATTTCAATCACTTATAGTACGTATGGTTATGGTTGGGGCTGAAGAGATCCCAGATGTTCATAATATTAAAAGCAATTATGGCATAGCCTCGTCAAAGCTCGTGGTGCTATTCGTCCTGATGGTTGGGCTTATTGGTTCCCGAGTAGCAAGACGGACATTCTTTATTACTAGTCAGTTTTTTCGCCGCTTACTGGTGGAAGTAAGTAATACTGCGGTTAGTGAGTTGAAAACATTTGTCTGATATATTTACAATCTAGTTGGTCTCCAAGGATAGTTGATATTGTCAAATACGATTCACACCAAAACAAAGTCAAATACATTTGACACCATGTTGATCGTTATATAATCAGGGAGAAAACAATGCTGAGGTGAAAACACCAGTAAAATTCAAAGTCTCTTCCGAGTTGTCAGGTTAAAAAGCGCTCAAATTGGTGACTTATTACCAAATACCAATTAAGCGGTCATAAAGTATGAGCAAGATTGAGAGATTGGAAACGACCATATATCACATTTTGATTACTGATAAAAAAAAACTGAGTATGCCCTGCATCTCGATCGTCCAGCGACATTCTTATGTGTGGACATTCTTAGCTATCTACACATGTTTGATGTCTTGGCACTGATTACAGGGCATCATTGGAATAGTGGTAAGCTAGCAGGCAACCGTTGGGTGACGTATGTTGATGGTAGGCCTAACACTGATAAGAAAATGGCAGAAATTGTGCAATTTTTTTTCAATACGGACATGGAATTTTTTTCAATATGGATTCATTATTAAGACAATAAAGAAATACTAAAGTATTACAAAACAAGTTAAATGAATAAATTTAGGAATAAGAACAGCTATAAGAACCGTCTTAGCCGATCAGAGTACGCTTCACGTTAAATTTTTTTCTTAGTGAGCGCCTACTTTTCCCTCGCTTTCTAGGAGCCTATTTGTCCCCTCGTCATTTAACACTTTCTAATACGCGTTAGATGGTTAGCCAAGATATAATAATCAACGTGAATTAAATTTATTAACAGTGACAAGATTTACTTAATGACTTACCTTTCAGCTACATCGCAATGCTTGCCTTACCATTTTTCTTATAAAAGCCCCTCGTTAGCAATTAATAAACAAATATTTAAGAACGACTTAACCAATCAACGTTAATAACGATTGTTAGATATTACGCATCTCGAGATTAAGATCATGCTTAACATGTAAAATCATATGTTAAAACTAAATTAAACCGTAATAACATAAACGAATAACCGGTTTCCTTTGTTACAAGGGGTGGGGGTTTCTATGGAAGCGGCGAGTGGCCGGGTGGCTGCCTACGCATCCATTTAGGGATCAAGCCAATCGTAGTTCCCCTATTGGGGTAAAGATCTATGGAAATGGATTAAGCCATTCCGATGAGGAAGGCGGCATAGGCTCCTCACTCCCGCTCTAATCATGTTTCTCTCGCTAACAACTATTCACGGGTTCCACCGTAACTAATCACTAATTGAACCCGCTTATAACTATTTACGGCTCCACCGCAACTATTCAGCCTATGCAAATTATCGCACTAATACTATTTGATTTAATAATAATACCAAATATTCTCATTCTAACGTCCAATTTTGTAAGAGACTAAGAATCATATTACCAAGGAGAGACCGAGTTCGCTAATGAGCGAGCTGCCTACGTATCTTCTCTTGATTCTGGGGGGAGAGAAGAATCGAATCGTCTCAATGAGTTCATGTAGGTGGTATTTATAGGCATAAGGGGGTGTTGATCTATGAGACACGTGCACTGACATGTACATATCTAGGGTGGAGATTATGAATGTGTGTTAGGTTGGTTTTGGTAGGAATTGTGTGATAATTGGGAGTGGGTGCAGTAGTTCATATATCACGGTGATTGGAAGTACAGGTAAGGCTCTGGTGATGATTACATCTGGATAAGGGATGGTGTCCTTATTCGAAGCGTTCTGCTTGAGGTCGTTCATTCGCCTTGAGGTATTCTTGAGCGAGCTGAAATGTACCACATACATGAAGCGAGCTGCTCACGAATCGATCTTGGAGGCCGATGACATGAGTTCGTTACGATCTTTGCTTATGCTTAACGTGTACTTAATATTCCTCAATGAGAATATTACTCCCTTACATCCCTGATCAGCCAAAAAGAATATACTCTCCATTGATATAATTTTTAACCACTGTAATTATAAAGAAACAAGAATGAGTAGTATCTTACTCACCGACGATTAGTCCCAACAAGTAAGTAAGCTCAATTTTTGGCTTCTCGGAAAATCCATACATAATTCACATGTCCTAGGTCACCACTAACTTCTTCGCTTTTTTTTCACTTCAGTACTAACCATAGTACAAAATATCAGGATATGGCAAAATATCGATCTCTGATTTATGGATATGTATCGTGGATATATCCCCCTTTTGGAGATATTTGACATTGTTTTATATGCAAATATCGTTGATATATCCAAAATATCGACACATATCATGGATATTGTGGATATTTCTTGATATATCATGATATATAATTTATATTTATTTGAAATATAATGGTAAATATTAAATAAAATTGTTACATACACAAAATATCGCAAAATATCCACAAATATCACAATATATCTTAAAATATCAATAATATCGTCAAAATATCACAGATATTTGCAGTTTTAAATATCTCTAAGCATATTACAATATTTATTTATCCTTTGCTGAAATATAGATATATATATCGTGATATATCGCGATATTTTGTACTATGGTACTAACTACAGAGACAAGACATAAACAGAAGACAGTAACAACTTAAGAAATAACCATTCCAACAGAGACAGCTCGGCTCATGCTTATTTAATGTGGACTCCACAGACCTAATTTCGGTGAATTAAATAATCAATATGTGATATGTATAAAAAGACTAGATCTTGTATATAAATGATTTTAGATAAAAATATCTTACATTCACAGTTTTACCTTTCCTATGTATCTTAAGCATCGTCCGATTTCTATAGATATATTTCCTACTATAGAAACCCCAAAGACAAGGGTGTGTTTATCCCCAACCCACCCACCCACACACACACACACACAAGAAGTCAAGCTGCCATGACCAAAGACTACTCCAGGTACATTGTGTTGGGATGGGCCGAATGGGCTTTGATATTTTGGCAACTATTTGCGAAAAATGAACCCACCGAAATTTCAACTACATTTTAAAACAAAGTTAGGGTTTATAAGAAAGTGTGTAAAACAAAATTGGTTGCTAGGGTTTGAGATTTGGTGTCTCTATTGAAAGTTTTGTTTATGCCCAAATTCATTAGTAGTTGTCTACATAATTGGTTGTTTGTTGTAAGAGAGATTTGTAAGGCCATAAGAAAGGGGAATTTGGGGGTTCTATTGAACAAGGTGAGTGAGTAACACTATTTGATTCTCTTTCAATTTGAGTTTCTCTTTGGTTGTGGATTAGGCGCAAGCCAAACCACGTAAATCTTTGTATCTCTTATTTAGTTGATTGGGTTGCTAATTTGGTGAGTAATTTACAACTTTACATTGTTTACTACTTATTTAAAAGTTATTTAGTTGATTTCATATATTGGGTTGGTGTGCTCCATATTTTGTAGAGCACAACACATTGGAGGCAGACCACAATTTTCATTCGTACAGAGTGAAAAAGAATGAAAAACCTACCTTGTTTGAACTAAGGGTCATCAAAGGATATCTACACGAAAATAAATATGCAATTACATTATCAGAAATTTCAAAAGTTGATTACTGAATAATAGGAATGGATATAATCTAGCAAACAGGAATGAAAAATATGAAGCAGTCTAAGAAAAAGCATTAGCACAAGAAAGCCTCAAGTCCATAATCAGAGTAGAGAATAACAGTATCACTTAAGTCCCTGCACCTGAGAAGAGTATGCATCAGCTTTAGTTCCGGAGATAAATATGGAATTCTCACGCAACGCCTCTCCACAGAAAAGTGAACTCAATTGTTAATGGAGCATAACAAGAATATAATTACCCTATAAGCTGAGGCATATATGTTACCTTGTAAAAGTCTATATCCTTTTGTGCTAATATATAGGACATATGGCAGAAAATTGTATTGTCAGAGTGCCTTGCTGTGCTCTTTTCTTGCAGGGCTCGCAAATAATGTGTAAGGTTTATAAAGTAATCAATGTCAATATATAATGGCCCTAAAGTTAGTTTTTCACCAAATTGGAGATCCATATAGCCGTATCCAATTCCCATGTCACAGTAGTTGTTCCTCACGTGCTCTTGGAAGAACCAATGCAATATCCTTTAGTATCCCTGCTTCTAACCTCAAGGTCTTTGAGAGGAGGCAGTCTTTCCATGTAATCAAACATACATCTACAGACCAAATCAAAGCCTGTTCTAATCCTACTATCCCGCCCCGTAGTTCAAATAATACAGCTAGAGATGTTAATAAAAATATGGCGCAATGTTCTTCGAAGAATACACACTAGCAGTTTGATTTATTCTGTATCAAATTCTATTTACGACTACGTATGATTATTATATAGAGAAAAACATTACTCTGTATTTATAAGTTTTGGTTGCGTAAGATTTACGATAGCGTAATGTGTTAAATTGTTAATTCAAAATTGGGCCTAACTATTAAAAAAGCCCATATGGATAGCCCACCACACGTTCAAGAGAGAGAGAAAAAACAAAGAGGTTCTCTCTGTCTCTCACTCATAAAAAGTGACAGTCCCAAAGCCAAAGCAGAGAACGCTTATTTTGGGACTAGGGATCCCATAATAAAAGGCGGGAAAACTCTATTATTATTCTATAAAATAACTAGTCTCACAATCTCCACCTTCGCTGTATCTACAGTTCTACACTAATAGCTGCACATGGCATTTGTGGTGGTTCATAGTTCATACTTTACAGAACGGTTGAAACTTGATACTATCTAAAGCATCTATTTGACGCTTTGAACCATATATATAGGGTTCTGCTAAAAAAATAAGCTTAAATTTGATAAATAATGCCGATGGTACATGATAAATACTTTTCAAAAAAAAAAAAAAAAAATTGATAAAATAAGGTACCCTTGAACGAACTTGCACATGGCATTTGTGGCCGACAATTGGCTTGGGCCAAGGTTAAGGTCATGTCCACAGTCCATACACATACATTATTTTTTATTAAAGGAAATATGAAACACTTGAAATTTAGCATTGAATAAGATCATTATTGATGAAATAGGATACACATTATACATTATCGGAGAAAAAAGGATACACCTTATATCGATTTTTAACTCAACCTGATTGCGCCACTTACACCCCATGATAGGTAGAACAACAACAACGTACACAAGCTAAATCATAGTTTGTCAATGAAGTTCAATGCGTTTTTTCGAGGTCTGCACTTTGCCTCCAAGGGTAGAGCCTTGTGCATGGTGGCCCCTAGCTTTTGTTGGCTCATGTCCACCATTTGTTCTCCAACTCTCTCCCAATCAAAACAATGAATCAAGGCTGCCAAAGTTAACGTTATTACCCGAGTTGCTAGTCCCTCGCCGGGACATTTTCTTCTTCCTACCCCAAAAGGCATCAATTTAAACCCCACTCTTGTCCCTTCAAGCCCAAAATAACACTTTTTCCTTCTAATTCTAATAAATACTCTCCAATTGGGCTACATAATTCACTGAGCATTATCTCTTTAAAATTTAGAAATAATTATACACCTCAGGACTACAAATTCTACATAGATCTTTTGGATGGGCAATGAGTGTGGGACCCACTTAAATTAGTTAGGTTCTAATTGCTTTATTTTAAATTATCATTAGAATTGATTACATTGAAATTTTCTTCAAGAGCTTCAGTTTGCTGAATTGCTGCAAGATCTTGGATCCTCATTATCCATGTGTTGAAAGGAGGACAGGAATTTGGCGAGTTTGGTCTATTTATCCTGCATTTTGAACGCTTGTTTGTTGGATTTTGCCATATACAATGCTTAGTAGTTTTCTTTACCTTATCAAGGCTTGCTACAGATTGGCTGTTTCAGCTGTAATTGTAAGGATCTTTTTGGTCCCTTCTACCAATCCACCTTCTCAAGTTTTCTATTTCTGTCTTTATAAATTCAGCTTTCATTGAGCCATTTAAATTCACATTGAGAGCAAGTCCAATGGAGGGCTATATGGGTTGCTAAAGACAAATATAATACCCCAACCACAAAAATGTAATTCCAATGGGACTGCTAAAAGGGTTTTAAATTTGGAAGGAGTAAAAAACCCACTCAAAGTTAAGACCTTCACTAGTAGTAATTTGTTATAATAAGTTAAGATCTGAACAACATAATTTCTCAAGGTCCGGTATGTTAAAATTTCGATGGATAGCGAACTCGCTGCGCCGCCCATCCCAACTATATCAATCAAGTGACAAAATCTCCCAAAAAAAATAATATTTAGAGGTAAAATCAACTACAATAAAAAAAAAACTCCTCTTCAAAAAACAGGATTCTTCTCATTTCCTCGACATTTCCTCAAACACTTTCCAAACAAATTACCAATTCAACAACAATAAAAAAAATTTAATGCCATTTTTGTAAAAATAAAATATTTAATTTATGTATGATGTGATTTTGAGCTCAATGGTGGTGGGGAAATCAAGTAATATTGAGGCTAGTGGGCGTGGATTTTTTTGATAGTGAATTTTGATGTCATTTGGATCACACGTAGAATCTCCTTAATGCTAAAATTCTAGCTTATAAGAGTTGCCTCGATTTAATTTATTGTTAATCTTGCAACAAACTGTAATAATTTTAATATGATTGCTTGACTGTAAAGTTGGCACTACTAACATTGCAACACCAAATTAAATTCACTGAGACTGCCAAAACATTCAAAACTGTGTTAGGAAATAGTATTATTTTCATACAAGAACTTGAAGCGTGACCATGCTTGCTTGAACCTTTAACTTTTCCGCTGAAAATGGCTATAATCCAAACTTCAACACGTGAAATCTCTAGTCATAACTCATATGGAGATATGGGCCATATGGAGAGCACCATCAAATTTCCCTTTTCTTTTCTACTGTTATATACAAGTGGTCCACTAACGATTGATCAACTACGACAAGTACATCTGTGGACTTTGAAGGAGAACTAGAAATTAGATTGCACATATCAATGATATCATAGTTACATGTCCACACCGTATTTGAAAATGGCGACACATTCATATCATTGATATGCAATAATAGATTTGGCCTTTGGAAATGCTAGAAATGCCCTTTATTAAAACATAAAATCTCATTGTTTAAAACTTAAAATTTGGGAGGAACTAAACAAATGTACATGTAGGCAAGTTTGGATAGTTACCGTAACGGTTCCTTAAATGATTTCGTCAGTGTAGGATTATGGATCAATCTCTTGCTGAGACAACAAAATATCTAGCAGTCTCCTTTAGCTGATCTCTCTATAATCATCAATTAGATTCTGGACGAATGCGTCACTTTCTTTGTATCTTCACGATTCTCTTCTCAAGTCTATGCAAATCAAACCATATTAGAAATGAGTTCCTCTACCCCGAGGATATCCTCATAGGGACGAGACCCGAGACATTTTTTGTGATCCAACGGTCTAAAAATAAAAAACAAACTTATATTCTCTCTCTTCTTTTTTGTTTTTGATTTTCGGCCTGTTGGATCACACATCCAACGGTCTCGGAACCCTCATCCCTACGAGGATATTCTCGTGGTAGCCCAGGTCGATTAGAAATAGCAAACCATTACAAAAATTATAAAACCGATCATGAAATTAAATCACAAATAGCATTCAAAGTTTAAAAGAGATTCATAATCAAGTGAATGAATGCCAACGTTTTTGGTTTCGGTCTGCAAAAGGGGCCGAAATGATACTTCATTCCCCCTGCTCGCAGTTAATCTAGTAATAAAAACATTTTGATCAATAACATTCATAATCACCTAAATTTGTTTCCCAAACTGATATGGCTACAGAGGGAGAAACTGTAGACATTTATATCTTCTCACTAATACCATAGCTAGTAAATTCAAAAATTCGGTACGGAAATTATTCGTCAAAAATCCAAAAAATTTGGATTCTAATTCGTTTAAAAATTCGGCCCAAAACGATAAAAATGTCAAACATATAATTCATGGTTTATATGGGTATAATACGAAAAAATTCGGTCATATTTTGTTGCATTATAAGTTTAGAAAATAGTATTTTGCCCAAATTGTAGTGTGTTTTTTTCATTTAAAATATATGGACCTTATTATTCGGTAATTATAAGCCTGGATCATAGAATCCGAGTATTAATCCTTAGGTTTGAAACGTTCGCCTTGTTATTCGTATTATACGGAAAAACATATAAAATGTGTATAAAATGGAGTATTACTAGCTATGTCTAATACTCGTACACTTTGCCGCCCAGACACTTAGTCCAATTCTGTTTTAAGAGGATGAATGGACGATATTCATTTTCTTCAAACTGTTAGCATTACCAACATAAACCTCAATTCAACACTTCTAAGTTGCTTCAACGCACTATCATTACAAGACTCGTATTTGACAATGTTCTTCCATGTTGAAAGAATAATTGCCCCTACGGACAACGGTGTGTCTAATGAACAAAGTAATTATTGAACTGAATAGAACTTCTTTTAAAAACATGTAGAAGGTATCTACATATTGCAAAAACTTGGTCAAACTTCATGTCTTCATGTATACCTGGAAAGATATATGAAGCTTTTGCATAGGTTATGATTTGAGACTTCATATTTGGTAGGATACAAATCTAGATACAGATGTTTCAGACTAGGAGTCTAGGACATGAAACAGCCAAACTGGTTAAATACATACTCCAATTAGGTAAATACTGAGAACAACAAGTCGAATTATATTATAAATGCAACAAACTGAAACCAACATCGCATAGCTTAACAAAAAGATTAAGAATCGGTACCTCAAATGGAATACTCCGGAAATTGAATTGTCCCATTAAAGACCCTCATTCTTGGAAGAACAAATTTATACCCTTAGTGGCCCTGCTTCTAACCAGAAGGTCTTCGGGTTAATAGGATGATATCCTTTCCATGTAATCGTCATTCATCTACAGATCTCCATGAAATATTTACAAGGGTGAATCACCAAATTTTAGTTTAGAGAAGAATTTGTCTACATACAAAGCTTGCTTTAATCCTACTACCACAAAAGAAAAATATCAAAATGAAAAAGATTATTTAACACCTTAACTTAAGAATCAAATAAGAATAAGAATAAAATTTCATACCACAATAGCCTCTGTGATTTGAGCACCATACTGTTCCGCATCCCTGCTTATTGAATTTCACCACCTACTAAGAAAAAGCATATTGAACACAAGCAAATTTATGCAAATGGACATAAACACATTATGCATAAGAGTATTAACTTTCTTCGAAAGAAACTAATCTAATACACTACAGCATCAGACCACTAATACACTTAACTACTTACGCATCAATTATTAGTACTACTGGAAGAATACTATAATATTTTCCACCCCAATCACTAGTGGAACAAATTAACACTACCTTAAAATAATTGACCAAGTGTGGCAACAATGTAGTAATTATCTCAAGGAGTCAAATGAGATCCAGTGAGTATAATGGACGACAATCGATTTAATTGTGAATACAAAAACATGTAGAATATCGAACTCAAGTCAGATGCTAATGGTCCTTTACGTTCAGAGTGCAAGACATAGTCCAGAACAATGCTTAACCGAGCTTCACAAAGAGGAAGCACGATATCTCGGCTCTAAGCCTAGTTAGTGCTAAATGCAAGCTTACAACCAAGTCAAAACAAACCAAAAGATCAATAAGTAAGCCTGATAATGAAGAAATTTTATCCTATACTCCATTTTCGTAGCAACAGTAGGAAACCAAAAGCTGAATAACTAAACAAATATGTGCGTATTAAATTAGAATAAGACATAATTAGCAAATCGAATAATATCCTTTTTCTCAGATATAATCCCTTAATTGTTGCATGAAGAGCAATACATGCATATAAACCTCTGTGGGATTGAGACGAAAAAGATTAATTGATGTCAACACGATACCTTAGTTCTAGGCTCTTAGCAGTCAAGCGACATATCTGAGGAACATCTGACTGCCTCTGATGTTTGGAACAGTCGAAAGAACAACTAAGCTGTTGTTAGACAATTCTTCTCCGTTGAGTCTGTTACTGGGGTATAAGCATTTCAAAAAAGATAGATTGTCAATAACAACTATTAAGTAAAGTTAAATATAAGCAAGGACCATGAGTATGAGAGATATTATTTATCTGTATACAGTCAAGCGCGAGCTTTTCCAACTCCACTAGCACTCCAAGATGTTTGCCCTCCCAAAAATCCTTGATCAAAGTCTTCAGAATATTCTTAGGTTCAGAGCGTCACACAAAGCCAGAATCATGGGCTTGTGAGGAATTATAATTTTCACATAATCTGCAGCAAAGAGTTCATTAAGGACAAAATTTATATATTATTTAAACTATAAATATGTAATATAATGTCAATTCATACAAAAGAGATATTACTTGAAAAACAAAATGACAAGGGACCAGCGTAACAATCTTCGTTTCAGTTGCATCAGACATCAGTGACTCACGGACTTCAAGGTCGATAAATGGTATGAGATCACCATCACTTACTGACTGCATCATAACATACTTGAAGTCCACTTCCAGGTGAGATAACCCGATAAAGTGAGGAAAACATGCATATAATATATATAGATTTTACCAACCACTACTCAATATTATACTGAGTAGTATATTGCTAAATAGTTCAATGGAGCAGGCCTTTGTCCCAGAGTCGGGAAATCTGCAGGTCCAACCAAAAGACCAAATATTCATGGAAGTTAAAGATTTTACATTCTAGGTTCATATAGGGTAAATGAGTAATAATGCTTATTAAGGAACCTGCCCTTAAATGACAAGCTTGGAGGTCTATATAGTAGATATTTTTAAATTCCTAGATGGTTGCCTCTAATATATTCTACAAGCATGGGGATCAACAAGATATAGTGGTTAGAGGCAGCTCTTGTCTACCTCCTTAAACGGGTAGCTTTTTAGCACTTCACACATTTAATTTTTTTGTATATTTCCTTTAGATGTACAGACCAACTTATCCTAGATCAAAGTGAAAAGATGGAAAATGTAAACTACTAAACTATTATCTGAACAAAAATGCGTGCAGATGTATATACTATATACCACCGCTAAAAAGGCAAGTTACATAAGATATCCGACTCCTCTCTCACCAAGTTCTTCTCTATCTCTTGTTAGTGGCAAGTCACCACCATCTAAGCCGCATTCAGCACAAACTCCTAAGCTTCAACTCTCCTCATCATCTTAAATGTAGAATTATTATCTTCACTGGAAAGCCTCCTTTGCTTTAATAGTTGCTTAAACTTGGTGCTTGAATTTGTTGAGTGTGTCCTGCTAGCAGCACTGGAACATTCTAGAAACCATAGAACCAGACAAGAATTAAGCTACCACTTCTACATAATCGCACAAGGCTATGTTCCTTTTCACCGATCAACTTGGGACTTGCCATACTTACTATACGTTGGCCACTGTCTCGTTGACGAACTCAGACCAGGTTGACTCTTTAGGTATCCACTTATTGGTGCGCTTTTAATCAAATAGGTATCTATCACACTTAAAGCAAGCAGACTTAACAAATGCTTCTGGTAATCCCTGGATAACACCTGCATTAATTCTTACTCAGAATGTACATTATGTAAATTCTTTTTACTAAAAATAAATAAATGTGCATTAACAAAAAAATGTGTCGATATCTTCTGCAACATTTATTCAATATAAATAGGATAACAAATCTTGAAAATTATTGTGTTCCAAAAAATAAGAAGAGAAGAAAATGAGGCCTACTGTGTTTGCTGTAGTTAACTACAACATCAGTCCAAAGCAAAATTTTGAAAGATTTGGGATTAATGGATGGGATGCCAAATCAATTTCGGACAAGATAGAATCAACTGATTAAGTTCAGGGAAAAAGTCACGAGAAAAAAAAAAAGCCAAAAAGTATCTAGTTTAAATATTATTGGTTGTCAGGAGTCACGCGCTCACGATATGTCTGTGTTGTACATCTGTGCATGTTTTTCTTAAATTCCTTTTCCTTTACCTTTAGTGGGAAGACATCAAACAACAGTGAGATTTGTGTTTCTCGTTTAACGGCCATGCTGCACATTGTATCCACTTTGTTTCTAATTCTCTTCCTTATCAAATCTATTGGTTCTAGTCCACATCACCACATCACATAAATAAAGTTGATGTTTTCCAAGTGATATAAAATATGATGATGTTCAATAGACTTGCTTGGTCGCGAGACACCTGCAGACATTCAATTGTCCAAAAAGGTGGGGCATTGCTGAATTCCAGTAGGAGAGCAATTTCATAAGTGTTAACTGCCAAAGGGCAGAGATGCATCATACCATCATAGGAGAAGAACCAAACCGATAAATCACTGTTACCAGAAAACAAGATAACAATAAAATTGATTTACAAATCAAGGCATAAGTAATACACAGAGAAAGAAGAATTATGTATACCTTCATCAAATGCCAGAGAATAGTTCCTTATAATGCTGAAGCATGTGCTTGTTAACGAAGTTGGTGTCTTTGCAGAAGAAAGTCAAGAAACAAAACCAGTTCACAGTTGTATAATAGTACCTAAAAGTGCAAGCAACTTCACGTATTAAAAAGTGTACTATAGAATCAACAACCTTCTTCGCTAGTATCTGTAACACCATGAGTTGCAAGCCAGAGTTAGGTCAAAGCAGCATTATAAAATAAAGGAGTAGATTGCATGATAATTTTGACCTCATTATCACAAACCTTTGTATCTACATCCAGCACCTGCTTGGTTATTTCATCAAGGGTTCCTTTGACGTCTCACCATTTCAATTCCTTTAGAAAATGAATCAAGTGAGCAATTAGAAACTGCATGATAAACTTCAGAGAACTAATTTACCCCGTCAAATAACTGTGAACCTCCATCAAATGACATCGATGCTGTTTTCCATGCTTCAATTATGTATTACTAACTAATTTGTCAAGGACGCCGCAAAGAAAGTTAGGTTGGCACCACCTTAGGAGCATTGACAACGTAGACTAGTAGAGGAAACTGAAGGCCTCACACTACGATAGCCATTGGAAGTAGATTTTGCAGTGCTATCCACTATGCCCAGGGATTGTCGATCATTACATCCAATACATAAATTTCTCTCCTCCTAAATAGAGTGACAATCTCAATCCTTATCCTAGAACTTTGATCCCAAATTGGTATTTTTCCTAGACAAAACATAGAAAACAGATATTTATGAATTTCCTTGGATTAAATGGCTTTTAAACTATTGACAGATAAAATAGAGCATATATAACTTACTTAATACTGATGCATTCTCACTCCTCTTCTAGTACTTTGAGCCAAACTTGATACTTTTCGAAAAAAATACATTATTGACAGATATATTTTACTTTCCTTCCATCAACAGGCTTGTAAAACCATTGATTAATATTTTATTTGTATCTTGTCAACAGTGTATACGCGCAATATGGATTGGGTTGAGAAAGTGTTCAAGCATTGACTACAAAGATGTGTGACCGCCCACTCAAGCTTTACCGTGCATAACTTCTAAGACATAGAAAGAAGTCACAAAATCAAGTAAAAGACTTACACAAAAGAATTCGCATAATCTAACGAAAAAAAGTAACCTTACTTTCATACATCACTCCTTTTTCCTCTTCTCAGTCCCGAAGAAGAAAAAAGAAGAAGAAAAATAAGAATCATCAGTGTCATTCAATCAATCCAGACTGTCTAATAAGCAAACAGCAAAATAGTCGGGAAGGAATAAAGAGTGATGAAGAGTTACCAAAACAGCAGCGCAAACTCCCTTTCTGTGTGTGTGTCTACTAACCTTGTCAACAGTGAATCCTATCTTAATTGGATTCAGATGGATTTGAACCATCAACCTCTCGGTAACGAGCGCTCTAACCATTTTGAGCTTATGAAATATGAATCCATTTGTGAAATGCATTGATCCATGTATTCGCACCAAATAGTCTTTATATAAACACAAATATGGACTATATGTAACTGGCAGCTTCTGTCAAGATTGGCCTGACCTTATTTACCTTCCCCTTTGCTCCACTCTACAAAAATCACCAAAAACATCAGCTCCCTAAATGTCATAACATGCTTACCCTTGACCACCTTGAGAGATGTATGGTAATAACAGAATGACAATGGCCTGCCCTCAGTTGAAAAGGACAATAGTTTAAGAGTGATCCAACACAAACCATAAAGTACAGCTCAAACCCAAGCAACTCCGATATAAACTATAAAGTAAATCAAAGCATTAGATCTATTCAGTAATGGTGTATGTGGTGGAATGTTTCTTTTGTATGTACCTCAAGATCACACCACCTTCCATTTTATTTTTCTGCTTTGCTTGAACAACACCAAGTGAATCTGTTTCACATTTAAAAGAAATAAGAAAATGAGACAAAAACTAAATCAAAACCATATGCCACTACTTACCTTGGTTAAAAACTATAGCCTCCTTATGTGAAGTATCTGAAGGTTCTCTTTTTAATGTTCCAAACATCACCCAAACAAGAAGAGGAGCCTGAATGTTCATAATAATAGCAGTATGATAAAAAAACATATATAATAAAAATAAATAAATAAATAAATAAACACATAAAAAGAGAGAGAGAGAGATAGGAAGGGAACCACCATTTCCAAATCAAACACTATTGCATATCTTCGTATATTGACACGAACCATGTAAAGGCAAGAATTTTTCCTGCTAATATTATTGAATTATGTCCTAAACCAGCAGTAACTTATTTGACTCCGTTCTTCAATACTAACAACCAAGACACAAACTGAAGACATTAATTGAGATTTGACCATATCAACAGACAGCGCCTAGCAAGCTCAACATATGCTTCAGTAGTGTCGACTCTAGAAACCAAAGTGTTCAATATAGTACATGAGTATTAGATATGAGTTATGTATACAAAAAAAAAGATAACGACCTCAAATACAAAGAATAGTACATATAAAAAGAATCTTACTATAACCTTTCCCATGTGTCAGGCGATCTTAAGTAGTTCTCCAGCTATTTTGAACCTTCCACAATTCACCCCAAAGAGCAGGATGTCCCCAAAAAGAAAAAAGAATTAGTAAATCAAGACCAATGCCTACATTGTAATAGGATAGGTACGCTTAAGGTAAACTACAATTACCATTGGTAAAGAGAAAAAAAGATGCCTTATTTAAACAACGGTTCATCAGGGATATCTACATAGCACATATAGTAGATGCCATTCCATTATCAGAAACTTTAAAAGTCGATAGCTTCAAAATATAGATGGATAATATTATAACTTAGCAAATACATTTGGACTTAGTTGACAATAAATGCATCGGTGGGTTTGCAGATATTATAAAGTAGGTAAGTATCCGTGTGCAATCAAAGTTATCAACTTTTTGTACTTAGAGATGAATGAGTTTTACCAAATCCCTAAGTTATCGATGTTTATTAACTTTATCAAATTTCTCATCTTCTTGGCTTAAACCTCCAGTCCACCATAGCTTGTGTTACTGTCCACCTTCTTAAGCTAGTATCTGTAACACCATGAGTTGCAAGCCAGAGTTAGGTGAAAGCCGCATACAAAAAAAGGAGTAGATTCCATGATAATGTTGACCTCATTATCACAATCCTTTGTATCCACATCCAACACCTGATTGGTTATTTCATCAAGGGTTCCTTTTAAAACCTCACCATTTCAAGTTCTTTAGAAGATGAATTGAGTGAGCAATTAGACAATGCTCAACTTAAGAGAACAAATTTACCCCGTTAAATGACCGTGAACCTCCATCAAATGACATCGACGCCGGTTTCCCATGCTTCATTTATGTACTACTAGCTAATTTGTAAGGGCGAGGCCCAAATGCTACGTGGCGCCTTGGCACCACCTTAGGAACATGCTTTGACAATGTAGACTACTAGAAGAAACTGAAGGCCTCACCACGATGAGAGCCATTGGAGGTAGATTTTGCAGTGCCATCCACTCTGCCCAGGGATTACTTAATCTAACATCCAATACAGAAATTTATCTCCACCTAAATTGAGTGGTTATTACTTGATGAGCACAATTTCAATCCTTATCCTAGAAGTTTGATCCCAAATTGGTATTTTCCCTAGACAAAACATAAAAAACAATATTTTTGAATTTCCTTGGATCAAATGGCTTTTAAACTATTGACAAATAAAATAGAGCACTTGTAACTTACTGAGTACTGTTACCTTTCCCATGTGTCAGACATATCTTAAGTAGTTCTCCAGCTATTTTGAACCTTCCACAATTCACCCCAAAGAGCAGGATGTCCCCCAAAAGAATGCCTACATTGTAAAAGGATAGGTACACTTAAGGTAAACTACAATTACCATTGGTAAAGAGGAAAAAAAAAATGCCTTGTTTAAACTAAGGCTCATCAGGGATACCTATATGGCATATATAGGAGTAGTGCTACACAAACCTACTTTTTAGACCTATTGCGACTCACTATTTGGATAACGTTGATTTGCATTGCAGTATCTCTATGTAAATCAATGATTATGACTAGTAGGTCAAATAATAAGTGGGTCGGTCTAGGATTACTGCACATTTAGTAGATGCAATTCCATTATCGAATTGCACATACAGTTGAGATGATTCAGCGGTTTGGGCATCAAAAGAGGGATGTACTTCAAGAGCCACATGGGATGGTGGGTTGGTTCTCAGCCATGTTAAATTCTAACCTACTATTATGTTCAATAAAAAAACACATTAAATTAGGATTGAAGCAAAGTAAAATATTTCTCACAAAAGAAGAAAAAAGGCATGATAATTAATTAGCTTACAGCAGATTCGGTGAGTAATTGTTGATTCTATTATTGTTGTTGTTCGCTTATTTCCTACGCTATCCTGGTTTGCTGAGTTCAGTTTCTAGGGTTCCCCTCGGCTATATTGAGTTGTTTGGTTTTGTTGTTTTTTTAAACAGAGTTAAGACATAAGCAAAACAAGTAATTTATTATAGATTGTGAAAGTGAGAATGCATTCTCAACCTCAAAATAAGCCATATGATCCAGCTCGAAAAACGGAAGCGGTAGAGATAAAAGGTCTTCAACCACAATAACATGTAACGTTCTTTTTTATCATTTTTTTTTTGTCTTTTAAATTAAATGGGATTTGCTCGCTCCCTTCCTAACCTTCACTCTGTTTTCACTTTCCAGTTATAGGAAAGAAGTACTATAGATCTGTTGATTCTATTGTTGGGAACAATTATCTGAAAAAGAACAAACTATGAATAGAAGAAGGTGAGGCACGGATCGGTACGCTCTCTTTAAGGATGTTTTACACATGGACCAAAATATCGCTGATATATCCGATATATCACCGATATATCCGATATATCGCCGATATATATCGATATTTTGGTACACTGACATCGATATTTCCGATATATATCTACCGAATATAGAACTCTTTTTTTCCCGATATATATCGAAATTTCTGATATAACGATATATATCGACCAATATATCCGATATAAATTATTGATTTTGACCGATATTGTTGACTTTGACCGATATATTGTCAATATTTCCGATATAATAGACGATATTTCCGATATAATCGACGATATTTTCTATATATGGACATACAAAACAAAATTTTGACTAGTCATAAAAAAAATGGATATATCCGATATATATCGGTTTTTGGATACACTGATATATTCATCGATATCGATATTTTGGGCCTTGGTTTTACATCTGTTCTTTCTTGTGTAGATAGACCACACCGAACTCCAGGATATAACAGTCAGTTATCAATCTTCTGTGTTTACTACACTTAAACAAAGAAAAAAAAGGACGAACAACAAGACTGATATTATGACTGTCCAAAAAACGTAGCTTAGTAAATAAGGTTTTGCAGATGCTGTATAGGTTGTTGGAAGAGGCGTTTATATAGAGAGAGGAAAACGGTGTAGAAACGTGGAGCACTAGTAAATCCGATTTTGTAGGGAACTGTTTCATTTTCCCGATAAGGACTGGAGTCCACTAGTCCACTACGTTTCTGTTTCCTAATCCATATTCAATTATGTTTCCAAACCTATTATGAAACAGTTCAGAAAAAAGATTTACAAAAAAGAAGATAAGGGATCAAAGAGCCCAAGCCTAAACCAGGAGCCCAGCCCGGTTCGGTTCGGCGCTTTGTGTAAGTACTCCCTCTTAATACAAAAGCATTTGTATCCTAAGGGCACCCCCTTAGTATGGGGCTTTCACTTATAAACACTACTCACTAGTGTTTCCTCTCTAATGTGGGACAAAAGTTTTTTACTTAAACTACTATCTCACAAAAAGGTCAAGATATCAAATCACCACAAAGTCACTGAACTTTACCACTTGTTTTATTGAAAATAACACAACAATAGAATCAACAATTATGAATAATTGGTAGTTTGCGAATAATGGTGAACCTGTGAATCAGAAGGAATATGCAAGTATTATTGGTAGTTTGAGATATGCTACAGATTGTACTAGACCTGAAATTGCCTATGCAGTAGGTATTCTTTACAGGTATACTAGTAATCCTGTTGAGCATTGACAAGCAATTGGCAAGTTAATGAGATACCTAAAGAAAACCATTAATTTGGGTATTCATTATCAAAGATATTCTCACGTTCTTGAGGAGTATCTGATCTTGACCGAACACTCTCTCAAAAATACTTTTAAGGCCACCGGTGGCTATGTGTTTAGCATTGGTGGAGGTCTTTGATCTTGAAAGTCCAAGAAGTAGACCATTATAGCCTGATCTACCATGGAGTGCGAACCCCGGTTGCTTTGGCTAGTGCAAGTGAGGAGGCTGGTTGGTTACGAGATCTTCTCACTCATATTCCGGTTTGGCATAACCCAGTACCAGCCACTTTGATTCATTGTGATAGCACTGCTGCTATTGGGCGAGTCCACAATAAGTTTTATAATGGTAAATTACGATAGATTTGTCGTAAACATAGTACTGTCAGGGATTTTATATCTAAAGGTGCAGTGACTATTGATTTTGTGAGATCTGATGATAATCTAGCAGATTCATTTACCAAAGTTTTGGCCGGAGAAAAATTGTGAACTACTGCCAGGAGTATGGGACTGAAGCCAATTGAAAGATGAACATCTATGATGGTAACCCAACCTAGGGACTGGAGATCCCAAGAACTCCGTTCAAAGGGAAGAACAAGTTATAGAATGTTGGTTGTGAGACATGCATTGTTACTTATCTGTCCCGTAATTGGATAGTAAAATGTATGAGATCCTGAAGCGATGAATAAAGGTTGAGTTTTCTGGGAAAAACTCTTAATGAAGTTCTATGGTTCTAATGGGCGGAGTGCATAGTTACAGGAACACTCTTGATAGACTCACCTAGTGACTGTGAAAGTACATGCCGCTTTCTATGAGAATGAAGGTTGATTCTCTAGATCATTCACGAACCAGGATGAAAGCACAAGGCCTTTAATGTGCAGACATGAAAGGAGAACACTGGATGTGTTATGCGTGATTCTAATTTATTGTATACTCAAGACCTAAGTTTAAGACTTAGTCACTTATGACTTTTATACTTTGAGTAATTTTCACTTTCGTAAAAGGTTTAAGTCGTGGACATCTTAATCTATGCATAACATGTTAAAACTGATATTGATTGCCCTTAAATATATTTTATATTTTGTTTTTATCAAAAATAAGTAGGGGATTGTTGTGTTATTTTCAATAAAATAAGTGGTGAAGTTGGGGTGGTTTTGTGGTGGTTTGATACCTTGACCTCTTTGTGGGATAATAGTTTAAGTAAAGAACTTTAGTCCCACATTGGAGAGGAAACACTAGTGAGTAGTGTTTATAAGTGAAAACCCCATACTAAGGGCGTGCCCTTAGGATACAAATGCTTTTGTGTTAGGAGGGAGGACTTACACAAAGCCACACACGCGCCGAACGGAACCGGGCTAGGCTCGTGGCTTGGGCTTAGGCTATTTGATCCCTTATCTTCTTTTTGGTAAATCTTTTTCCTGAACTGTTTCGTGATAGGTTTAGAAACAGAATTAGATATGGATTGGGAAACAGAAACGTAGTGGACTAGTAGACTCTAATCCTTATCAGGAAACTAAAGCAGTTCCCTACAAAATCGGATCTACTAGTGCTCCACGTTTCTACACCATTTTCCTCTCTCTATATATAAACGCCTCTTCCAGCATCCTATACAACATCTGCAAAACCTTATTTTCTAAGCTACGTTTTTGGGCAGTCATAATATCAGTCTCGTTGTTCATCTTTTTTCTTCTTTGTTTAAGTCACAATAAAACACGAAAATTGATAACCGGTCATTGTGATCCCTGAGGTTGGCGTGGTCCGCAATGCGATATAGAGATGAATAGATCTTGCTAAACAACTTTAAAGAGAGCGTGCCGATTAGGTGTCTCAGCCTTCTTGTATTCAATCGTTTGTTCTTGTTGCAGAAATTATATTCCAATAGATCCGTTCAAGCTTCTAAAATTGAATCCCGAGTTTTACATTGGATGGAACTATAGAAAACTTGTTTTTGAACATACTCTACATGGTGAAACTGATCGAGAATATGTCAAATCTATCGTAACAGAAGAACTGGAACTTGTAGGTTCGAATTTATTACTCTTATAACATTTTTGGTAGAATTTATGTCTTTTTTTTTAATTCTGAAAAGGAATATGCAGGTGAAGACGGCGCTAATAAAGAATACCAAGTCTTATGGAGCATGGTATCATAGGAAATGGATTTTGAATAAAGGGTTGCTGTCTTCATATGATCGTGAAGCCGATAGGCGAACTTCCATGCTTAGAACTATAGGAGGTAAGGGTGGAATTTGGCCGAGGGCTCGAGTTCGGCTTGGGCTTGGCTCATTTAAGCTTCGGCTCGAGCTTCGCTTGTTTAACTATATGAGCTGAGCTCGAGCTCAAATTAAAGCTCGTGTAACAAATGAGCTTGATGAAGCTCGGCTCGTTTAGCTCAAATAGCATATTTATAGTGTAAAATAACCGAAGCGGCTCGGGCTCGAGCTTCGCTTGTTTACTATATGAGCGAGCTCGAGCTCAATTTAAAGCTTCGTGTAATTAGCGAGCGAGCTTGAGCACGGTAAAGCTTCGGCTTGTTTAGCTCAAATTCCACCCTTAATAAGAGGCTTTGGTTGGGGCAACGTTCCATAATGTGCGTAACTCTTTCATTTTGCTATCCTTTTCCAGATTTGTTGCTGCACTGAAGAATGTGCCGAAAGAAGAGGAGATAAAGTTCACAACAGAGATGATATGTCACAATTTCAGTAATTATTCTGCATGGCATAATTGTAGGTAAAATTTTGTCTTGCCTGGTTTATGTGCTTCATTGTGTTCTAAATTTTTTAACTTCTAGATCTTATTCATATTATTATAAATAACCCCTCAGCATATAACACCATAGTCAATTCTATATTTCTCCCTCACACAGGGAGCAGTCAATGTAGAATAAATAATGTATACTATATGTGTCAGGTTCTCCAGCTGCAGTTCTGCAAACTAACACTCTTGCGGTGTTAAAAGTTAAAACCAACAACAAACAACTCAGAACTTAAAGTCAATAGCAAACCAATGCCAAATATCATTATAACAATATATGGACAATTGATTTTCACATTTTTAGATCAAGTCTGTGCCCGGGGGAAGGGTGCTGTTAGGATTTTTGGTGTTTGCCCCGTTGTAGACCCTCAGTGCCTTTGAAGTAATATCTCAATCAGCTTTGTGCTTTTGGAGCAAAATGATTAACATACTATCAGATTAGTTGATTCTAAGAGGTATAGGCTTAGCTTTTTAATCCAGTGTGTGCACTGAGGTCGTTGTTGTGAAATCTGTACCTACATGGTCTATCAGAGGTTCTTACAAACTTTGGGTTTTCTTTTGTATAATGCAGCCACTAGACTCCTGCCACTGTTGTCAATGCCACCATTCTGGACTTCTGGTCATCTTTTTCTCGTGCAGCCAAGGTTGTCATAGCAACGTGGTCCACCTAAGGCACAAAGGTCTGCTAGCCAGATGGCGATGTCACAAAAAATAGTGTATATATGTATATATATAATCATCTAGTCGGGGTTGATCTAACCAGCCCATCGTATGTTTATATATCTGTTTTTGTCTATGTTTGTGTGCCTGTTTGGCTTTTGTTATATTTATACTTATCGTTAAAGAGGTATGTTGCAGTGCCATTCTGTCAGAGTTACTGAAGCAAAAGGATGAAGGATTCAGTTTGGAAGAGAAGGTTTTGAGAGAAGAGTATGAGCTTGTACATGGAACTTTGATGGAGGAAGATGTTCAGAGTGGTTGGTTTTATCATCTCTGGCTTCTGGAAGAAACCGTTGCTCCATATGCTCCTGTCCTTGTTTCTTCTTGACCAGTTGATGGTTCAGATCTGACTGTTTCGTTTGAAAACAACATGGATGGTTGCCTGTTGCCTACGTTTCCTCTCATTCTTTATTTCAATCAACCTGTAGAGGGCTTAAGCACTTCTAATGTACAATTGATGTTATGTTCCCTATGGAAGATCTTACTTGGAGGCCACTTTCATCAAACAATTCAAAGAAAGCACAGACTTGGGTAACATTCCTGAAATTTCCTCATACAGAAGATGATTCTTCAAAAGCATATCCGGTTGAGGTTAGGATTGGACATTCTCAGGGTATTGTTTCTTCAAGTGTTTCCAAGTTCCAACTACAGTTTTCCTTCACAGTTTGCATTTACAGTGAGTCTGAAGCATACCAAATTGAAGAGTGCCGAGGGAGTTGTGGGTTTGAAAATGTTGAACTGGAGTGATGGCAGTTTGCATACTTGTCATACTTATTTGGACTTAAGTCTGATGTTATCCTTGGGTCAACCAAGAATAGGCAAGGATCCTGAGCGAACAACTTCAGCGTGGCTTCTAGAAACTTTAAATTCCGAGATTGCCGTCTTCCAGGACTTCTTTTTCTGGTATATTGGTTTTCCATGTTTATGTCAGAACTTACAAAAATTCTACTATTACTTAGAATCACAGGCTCATGAGGTTTATTGGTCAGTGGGAGGTCCTGCAGTTAAATCCTTGTCTTTGTGAATTCGAGTTGAATTCTCCTCCCATGTTTTTACTGCCCAAGTGACCACTTTGCTTGTCAATAATATGTGTGTGTGTATGTAACCCAGAATGACTTGCCGACCCAAAAGTGGACGTACAAAATGAGTTAGTAGTGATTTATGGAAATGATCGTCATGTTTGGGGAGATCTTCACCAAAGATCAGACAATAACTCCTTGTGCAGGTCCATTTTTGGGTTAGGAATTCAATTCGGGTTGTCATTTAGGTGTTTCACGGTATCTTGACTGTATGCATATAATATGGAGACCGTCTTCTGAATTCCACCTAAAGTAGACTCCAAAAGAGGGCCGACTACGAGATGAATTGAGGTAATTCTCAGGAACAACGAAATTCAATATTTTTTACGTTATTCTCAGGAACAACGAAATTCCTTCGAAGTTATTCTCTCTGAGGTCACAAGATGGAAAAGAGCTTTGTGATTTGGACATGCATGAAGGCAATTTTTAAGGAGCAGGCCGGTGGTAATATGGTGCCAGAAAGATTTTAGTCATTATGGTGTGGACTGTGAAGTGACACCAAAAACTGGCATCAATGACCAGGTATGCTGCATTATAGGTTTCCCTATGAGAATATGATGGTATATAAAGTATAATGTAATTGTTCAAGTGATTGTTAGAGTTTTAGTGCCAATATAGAGCTGGATGATCTGTCTGCTATCAAAGACCATTAATACTGAGTAGTTGAGAATGCTCCCAGTGACCCACGTCAGCCCCTTTTTTTTCTCTGAGAATGACACATCAGATTTTTCTTAAAAAAAGTAAATATACGCCATTTTTTGCAAATTTCAATTGTTCGTAACCCAAACAACTTCTTTCCATACTCTTTTTTTAATTCTACAAAACACTCTCACCTCTCTAAAAAAAAATTCATCTCTTCAAACCATCTCTCTTATTCTTCTCTTCTTCCAGGATGATAGAGTGATGTCAAAATTACAAGAAGAAGATGCTGTTCTTCAGAAGAAATTGTTCAAGATGACGAACAATTCTATACTGCAATTTCATAAGGTAAGTTAAACTTTCTCTGTTTCCACTTTGTAGGAAACCACTTCAATTATTTTGATTTCCTTTTGCAGGCAATCACATAAAACAGGTTCGTTTTTTTTTTCCTCCCGTTTTCGTTGTCTTCGTTGTGGTCTTCATCACTTTCATGTTCCACAATATTTTTTTTTATGTGCCTGATTGATAAGATATATCTATGCTGCCTAAAAAGGCAGCAACAAACGCTGCCCGCAATTTCTCCACTCATCTCCTCAGACAACAACGCATTAATACTGCTTTTACTACGAGGAATCATCATTCTCAATTTCCTTGGAAGATGCAGAAGCGCTTTGTTATGAGTGAAGCAGGGGACATTTTTTATGCTTATTCCTGGTACTCCTTATTCGGCTACGAGAGGACTCCTACTTTGCCTGTGTTCTCTTCCAGAGCTTTGCTGAAGAAAGTGCACTTTTTATGAAAGAAAGTTCTAAATGAAAGTTGTATATTTATTTATTTCTTGAGTATGTTGTAGCCTGTATGCTGTAGCTTTCAAGGTGATGGTGGATCTTACTTTTGGAAATTGATGCTTATTCCTGGTACTCCTTATTTAGCAGGCCCCCGGCTGCAAAGAAGATTTTGTCTTATCAGATATCAAGCCCCACCAATGTCAAGAACACAGTAAGTTCTCCATAAATCAAAACATCAAAATCGAAGAAATAAAAAACAATGACCAAGAAATTGGGTTTAGAATTCGTTGTCGGAAGTAGAATAATTAATGAGTTCAGTTTTGGAAGTGAAATTGGCTTTAGAATTCGGTTTCGGAAGTTGAATAATTAACGAATTTGGTTTCAAAAGTGAAATTTTTTATTTCACATTTTCATTCATTTGAATTCACATTTGAATCCAACGACACAGCCGATGAGCTTGATTCCACAAACAATGGATGTAAACAATGTAAATATCCATCAACATATTTTCATTCACATTTGAATTCAATGGATGTAAACAATGTATTAGATTTTGGCGATGAATTCAATCTCATCACAGAAATATTTTTGCTCTTTGATAACATAGATTTTGACTTCTCCTTCATCATGCTAGAAAGAGATTTATATATCTACTCATTTTAGCACTACTTTTGCCTTACTTGATTATAAAGATTTATTTACTAACTGATATTTGTGGATACTGTTAACAGGTATTATTGATCTGAATGTACCTGAAGGTTCAAGTATACGAACTTAGCTACACGAAAGAAACTCAATTTCATGTATAGGCCATGAATCTGAGTCCAAGATAATTTAACACTGAGGAACAATAGAAGACAACGAAGGGATGTGAACTGCAAGAATATTGTTGATGAACCAGAGGGACAGGTAATGAAACTCACACTATGTATATGTTTATCAAAGCTATGATTATTGATACTTCTATAGTATTGCGATTGCAGTCTGTAGCTGATACCTGATACTTTGATAGTACGTGATACTCACATTTTATTAATTATGAAAGTGCCAGACATTTTTCTAATTCATATGGACAGTTGCATGGATTGTGAAGCCTTTCTTTAATAGAAAGAAACTGGAGACCAAATGTCTAAGTTCCATCACGCATGATCATGACTAGAACACATGAAACGGTGACATATTATTTATGTATTAGTTGCTGAATATATAATTTGGCAGACAAAAATTCACTTGGAGCTGTCAAAATTGGGAGCTAGATTGGAAGTTAATCAGGTGTACATAAATCTTTAGTAGAATTTATTAAGATCCAGTTGCATCCCAATTTAGGCACCAAATGTTTTAACATCAAGTAGATAGTGTGAAGTCATTTTCTTCAAGATTCAGATAATAGCACGTCACCATGCTCTTTGCAACCTGACACTAAAGTGAGGACTGATGGAAATGAGGATCAACCTGGAGGGAAGGCCAGTAATTTGTCTTCAACACTTATTGATGTCAAGCTGGATAGCACAGAGAACTTGGATCCACATCTTCAAGATTTTTGTTTCTGAACAGCCATTTGAAGCTCTTCAGTTTCCAAGACGGTGACTACCAATATACCATTTGATGAAGATGACGCCTATTGATCAACGTAATCGATGAAATCGCGGCGTTATCGAAAAAAAAAGGCCAATAAATCATACCTATCGCCGTGGAAGCAATAAAACAAGATAGCAAGAGAGATTCATCTCATTTTATGTACTAACATAAGGTACTACAATGAAAATTCCTACCGCCCCCGCTCGATTCTTATTATGTATGGTCAGTGAAGTATTCTCCCCTCTTTGATCGCCAGTTTAAGAACCGGCGCCGCATGTGATTCTACAATGAGAATAAGATTGTTGTCCTTGTGGCAGATTGCATTCGAAAGTCTTCAAGAGAGAATGGTGACAATTGCGGCAGCTTGCTAAATGAGGAACGAAATCCCAAACCATTAAAAGGTCCCCACACAATCCATTGGAACATTGAAATCCCTTGATGGAGTGGAGTAGAGCGATCGATCGGTGAGGACCCGGATCATCAGATCGGGTTGCACAAGAAGATCATCAATTGGGTATTTGATGGGTTCACCGCCTATCTTCTACAAATTGAGAGATGATAGAACTTTAGTGAAAACGCCAACCATGAAATACTTTCTCTTATGTAATGTCAAACTGTCCTCGCCATTGCTACTGATTTCTTCATGACAAAGAACATATCAACTAAGAATGTACTACAATCCTACTTACCTATGTTGGGGATTATACCAATACCAATCGGTTCCCCCACTACACAGATAACTTGTATGAACACACTTCAACTCCAGATAAATCTCAATATCAACTACAACCTATACTAACATGCCCAACTCGCTAAACAACTATTAACAACGATAATAATGTAAAAGCAAGAAAAGCAAACCACAACACAAAAGATTTACCGTGGTTCGCCAATGATGCCTACTTCCACAAGAGCCGGTTCTTAATAAAGTGGGAAGGAAGATTACAATCTCTCCTTTCGGTCTCTCACCTTACTAGATCACTCTTATCTCTTTACAGGGTTGTATCTCTGTAAAGGTTCTCTCTCTTTGTTTTAGTCTGGATTCCAATCCTTCTGACTTGTTTTGGTTAGGTTTTCCAAAACCTTGATTTTGGTTTTATCTCCAAAACCAAATTTCGCGAATCTTGTAGCAAAGGCCCACGAAATTAGACTGGCCTTGGCCAAGCTCATGTGGCGCTTGAAGTCGCGCTAAGACACGGGAAGTGACCCGGTCGCCCCTCTATGAAATGCTGGTCGCCTCTATTCTCTTCGGAACTCGAGCGAAGTCGCGCTTCATCCGAAGCGCTGGCGCCGACATTTCCAACGCCCGGATTCCGTTTCTCTCCAAATCTGTTTTCTCCCTCATGTGAGGGATAACTCCACAATCTCCCCTCGAGCGGTGAGGGGGATACCTCCATGCAATTGCCAAATCAACGGGAGGAGTGTCTTTGCCATTCCCGCAATAGCACAACAAACATCAAACTTACCTTTTCGGTAAGACTTTGGTCATCATATCCGACCCGTTCTTGTCGGTATGGATCTTCTCGATACACAAATGCTTGTCTTCGAAAGTACTTCTCTAATCCAATGATAACGCGACGCGTGTATGTGCTTGGATCTAGAATGAAAACTTCGGATTCTTGCTCAAGTGGATGGCGCCTCGATCACACATAGAACTACAAACCGTTTTACTTTTAGCCCTAGTTCGTCGAAGAACCTCTTCATCCATAGCAACTCTTTGCAACACTCGGTGGCTGCAATGTACTTTCGGCAGTAGTGGAGAGGGCAACACACTTTTTGCAACTTAGATTGCCAAGAAACCGCTCCCCCGCAAAAGTAACCGGATAACCGGAGGTGGACTTCATCGAAGTCAACATCACCGCCATGTCTGCGTGATCGGTGTAGCCTTCAAGTAAGGGCTTACTTCCACCAAAGCACAAACATGATTTGGAAGTGCCTTTGAGATATCTCAATATCCACTTAACACCTTCCCAATGCTCTTTACCCGGATTTGATGAAATCGCTTACAACCCCAACGGCGAAAGCAATATCCGGTCTAGTACATACCATGGCATACATCAAACCCCGCATCATGGATGCATAAGGAATCTTTTCCATCCGACTCTGCTCATGCTCACCCTTAGGACACATCTCTTTGGTCATGCGGAACCGCCACCAAGCGGACAACCGACCGCTTGCTGATCCATGTTGAATCTCTTCAACACCTTTCAATGTAGCTTTCTTGAGAAAGCCACAACTTCCCACTCTTTTCGTCACGAAAGTGATCCGCGATCCCAAGTATCTCGCTTTGCTTGACCCAAATCCTTCATCTCAAAGGACTTACTCAAGTCTTTCTTCAAATTGATATCTTGTTGATGTTTTGGGCCAACTATCAACATATCATCCACATACGCAATAAAGACTATGAAATCCCCATCCGGAAATCTCCGAACAAACGCGACAATGATCGGAAGCGGACTTCTTGTATCCTTGCTTCGCCATAAAGGAGTCAAACTTTATGTACCATCGTCTCGGTGCTTGCTTCAACCCATACAAGCTCTTTATCGGCTTGCATACTAGGTGCTCCTCGCCTTTGACCTCAAACCCTCCTCGGGTGGTCCATGTAGACATCTTCTTCAAGGTCTCCATGAAGAAAAGCCGCCTTTAACATCTAGTCAGCTCAACCTCTAGGTTCATACTTGCGGCCATACCCAATACCACCCTGGATAGAAGTCATCTTCACTACAGAGAGAAAATCTCATCAAAGTCAATCCCTTTCCTTTGACCGAATGCCTTCACAACAAAGGCGAAGCTTTGTGCCTTGGGTGAGGATTGTTCTCCTCATGCTTGACTTTGTATATCCACTTATTCTTGAGAACTTTTCTCCCTGTGGGTTTCTCAATTAACTCATAAGTGTGATTCTTATGCAAAGAATCCATCTCGTCATGCATGGCCTTCAACCACTTTTCTTTGTCTCGTACCTTCACGTGCCTCTTGATAGTACATAGGTTCTCCACCATCCGATAGTAAACGACGACGCATGTGGTGGATACCGGTTGAAGCTATTCTCCCTCCTCGGACCTCCTTGCCCCATCTGGCCGGTGCCTCGAGAGATTGCACTTCGCTTGCTCGGTGGTGGTTCATGCATATCATCTCGCATCTTCTATACCAATAGGTTCTATCCCATCATGAGCAATAGATTCTCATCATGAGCTTCAAACTCATGGTTCTCTGCATTCTCAATGCCTTACGCGACGCTCCACGGTAGGAACTTCGGTTCTCAATCAACAAGATCATTGGTGAAAGCCTCAGAGCTTCTCACCTCCTCAAAGTCTGCTATGGTTTGGTCTTCTAAGAACACAACATCTCGACTTCGGATTACCTTCTTGTTAATCGGATCATAGAGTTTGTAACCAAACTTTTCATCTCCATAACCCGTAAAAATGCACCGCTTGGCTTTGTCATCAAGCTTGGATCTCTCATCCTTCTAATATGCACAAATGCCCCCGCACCCAAATACCCTCAAGTATCCATAATCAACATCTCTCGCCGACCATACTCTCTGATAATCACTATTCGAGGCTTTGTCGGGCGACAGGTTGATCACATGCACTGCCCAGACGCGTTGCTTCTACCCAAGAGCTTCTAGGTAGCTTAGAGTGAGATAGCATGCATCTCATCCTCTACAATGGTACGCGGTTCATTCTCTCTCGCTATTCCATTCTTCATGGTGTCTTGGGAACGGCGCTCATGACGAATCCCATGACTCGCAAATACTCTTCAAATGGCCCTATGTACTCACCCCCATTATCCGAGCGAATACACTTCAACAACTTCCCAAATCTCTTTCCACCATCTTTGTGGAATTTCTCAAACACGCCAAGTACTTCATCCTTGGTCTTCGACTATAGGCCCATATCTTTCTTGATGCATCATCAATGAATGTCAAGAAGTCTGAAGCTCCCCGGGTGGGACTTCACTCTCATAGGACCACATAAGTCTGCGTATTGCACTAGCTCGGGGGCGTTGTCCTTTCGTGGAGATCGAATCTTTGGAAAGACACCCCTGTTGCTTTCTTACCAAACAAAGGAGTACATGTATTTAAATGTGTACCTTTAATGTCCGGCATGACCTTTTGCTTAGCAAGAACTTCCATCCCTTTTATGCCCATGTGACCGCGCCTCTTGTGCCACGCCAGTCAGATGAAGCTTCTTCACAGATTCGCTTAAACACGCTTTACACAAACTAGCCTGTGTTTTGTAAAGAGAGCAAGTTTTCTTTCCTCCTGGCTGCTACAATGGAACCACCGCTTTCGGTTTCCATACCCGCTACCAAACGAGTTTACAAAGCCATCGCCATCTAATTTCCCACCGAAATTAGGCTTAACCGTATGTCGTGGACATGTCTTACATCCTTGAGTGTCAAGGTGTAGCCGACATTGGTTTCTATATGAACATCTCCAATGCCTATAATCTTCGAGACGCCATCGTTACCCATCCTCACTTCACCATATTCACCACGGTGTAGGTAGTGAAGAATCCCCTCGTCGCGTGTGGCGTGATAGGATGCTCCCCCAGATCTATCACCCACTCTGTATCCCGACATGAGGTACTAAGACATCACTCACCACAATCTGACACAATTCCCACTAGGTCATCGACTAGTGCGGTAGTATTTCTGCCTGTGTTTCCATTCCTCTGCACCATGTCTTCATGTACCGCGGTTATTCTTCTCATCCCTTTTCGGTTGTTTCTCGCGACTCATATCCGAAGTGGCCTTTTGTGGCACAATAGTAACATTGCCTCTCCGCCTTTAGGAGTTCTAGCTTCACCCCTAGATTTACTTCCGCCATCACCTCTAGAACGAGATGGTTTTCTGTTTTGACCTCTCCCCGTTTCTCGCGGAAAAGGATCTCCGAGAGAGAAGAGCTTCGCTTCTTGCACTCCTTCTAGTCTCCTCATTCAACAAAGACGTGGTAGCCATCTCCATGGTAACAATTCCATCCTTGGGTCGCTCCATGTAGAGAAACCGCTAATGTCTCCCAACTTTCGGTAGAGAGCCTAATAGAAACAAAGCCTCAACTTCGTCTCCCAAATTGATCTTCATCAAATGCATCCGATTGATGATATTATGTACTTCATTAAGATGCTCGGACATTGAAGAACCTTCTTGGTACTTCGTGGTTGCGAAACTTCTTAACGACTAGCACTTTGTTTCCACCCGAATTCCTCTCATAAAGGTCTTCGAAGTTTCTTCCATGGACCGGGCGTCAGAGTCTCTTGGGACACATGGTGAAAGACACCGCCGCCAATCCATCGGTCGAATGTATCCAATCGCTTTTCTCAAAACTTTTTTTCACTCAAATTTCATCGGTCTTTTCCGGTTTTTACTCCCTCATTCTCAATGGGAAGTGCCAAGTCCTTGCAGATAGCAAGTCTTCCATCTTGGCTTTCCGGATGGTGTAGTTCTTCCTATTCGGACTCATCATACGAAAGTGTTCACGGAATGGTCCATCTCTACAAGTTATTTAACCTCAAATCTTCTCTCGGGAATTTCACAAACACCTTCCGACCAAGATTCGATAACACCCTAGGCTATTCTAACCAAGGCTCTGATACCACTTGTTGGGGATTATACCAATATCAATCGGTTCCCCCACTACACAGATAACTTGTATGAACACACTTCAACTCCAGATAAATCTCAATATCAACTACAACCTATACTAACATGCCCAACTCGCTAAACAACTATTAACAATGATAATAATGTAAAGCAAAGAAAGCAAACCACAACACAAAGATTTACCGTGGTTCGCCAATGATGCCTACTTCCACAAGAGCGAGTTCTTAATAAAGTGGGAAGGAAGATTACAATCTCTCCTTTCAAATCTCTCACCTTACTAGATCACTCTTATCTCTTTACAGGGTTGTATCTCTGTAAAGGTTCTCTCTCTTTGTTTTAGTCTGGATTCCAATCCTTCTGACCTTGTTTTGGTTAGGTTTTCCAAAACCTTGATTTTGGTTTTTATCTCCAAAAACCAAATTTCGCGGGTACTGTAGCAAAGGCCCACGAAATTGGACTGAAAGCCTTGCGCCCCATGTGGCCGAGTCGCTAAGACACCGGAAGCCGAAGCCTGGTCGCCTCTATTCTATCGAACTCGAGCGAAGTCGCTATTATCCGAAAGCGCTGGCGCTCGACATTTCCAACGCCGAATTCGCCCATTTCTCTCCAACTCTGTTTTCTCTCCTCATGTGAGGGATAACTCCAACAACCTAATCTATGCACAAAGGCATTTGTACACCAAAATTGAAGAGCTAGAGACATGAAATATAAAAATAACACTATTTTGATGAGTAGTGACGTTAACAAAAAAATCAGTAGTGACAATGTAACAAAAGAACTTCACCATTGGGAAAGTAGTGACGTTTGAGGCAGTCAACTTCACAAGTGGTGTTGGTGCAGTCAGAGTTGTAACTAGACAATTCCGTTCTAAACACATGCCTAGAACTTAAATTTTTTTTATACCCCATTCTTATTTTTTGATGATTTATTCATTTTATTATTTATCTGATTTTATGAATTCGAAATTGAAAAAAAAAAGCTTATTATGAAATGCTAACTATCATTGTTTGTGTTGAATTGATTGGAGTCTAAATGTATGTGACAATGGAACCAAATCGAACAGTTTAGCGACACATTTAATTGACCTTTTCACCTATGAGTAAAGTAATAGGTAATCTAAATTTTCAGTAAAATAGGTGTTTGACGTGTGTCAAATATGGCAGCTCTAAATGAGACATTGATTATGGAAGTCTAGCGACCGAAGCTTCTACAACACGCTTGGGTGGAGAAGTACACAATTCCAGCTTTGCTCAAAGAATTATCCATGAACCCCCGGATGTTCCAAAGAACAAAGATCAACGGACTAACAAGCTTAACATGTTTCAATTGAAGCCGCGATCAACAACAAATGTCACCTTAGCCACAGGAACAACAACAGCAGAACAACAGCTCGGTCACAAAGTCGGAGCAATAGAATTATTGAAAGGGAGTTTTTTTTTTTTGTAATACTCATAAAATTGTACCTTGGACGCACTAGTGGTCGCTCCCCGCTTTTCATGCACCCACTTAACGGTCTCGAAGTTTAGCGACACATTTAATTGACATTTTCACCTATGAGTAAACTAATAGGTAATCTAAATTTTCAGTAAAATAGGTGTTTGACGTGTGTCAAATATGGCAGCTCTAAATGAGGCATTGATCGGGAAGTCCAAATGACCGGTTCGCTACAACACAATATCCCATAATAACATATGGTTTTGCAGTATTTTTCTAAGTCACTTCAAGTACATGATACATTGAAGCAATCCTTAGATTATTTCGGGCAATAGCAAAATTTAGTGTCTAAATATATGTAGTTATGAACATAATTTACAATGGAATTTCCCAATATGAAATTTATCTCGTGAATTAGAATGTATAAACCCTTCAAACAAAGTATACATATATTATAAGCAATGAATCATTAGCTATTAATATATATATATTATTTATTCAAGTAGACTTTAAGCTTTTGAGTCATTAGCTATCTATATAGTAAGTCCGGCCATAGGCCGGGCCAAATGGCTAGTGGTATACAGCAACCCGCCTAGGTCTTGTATAGCTCCGTTATATGTCCAATCTCCATCTCATTGATTAGATCAAGGGCCAAAATATCGATATCGGTTAATATATCAGTGTACTAAAAAACCAATATATATCATATATATCTATTTTTTTTTTTGTGACCAGTTTAAACTATTTAAAATATTGGAAATATTATATATATCAAAAATATAATATCGGAAATATCGAAAATATATTAGAAATATCATATTTATATTAAAAAATGGTCAAAAAGTCAAATGATATATATTAGATATATCAATTATCTCGGCGATATAAAGTTTTATATCGGAAATTTCGATATATATTGGGAAAAAAAATTCTATATTCGGTGAATATATATTGGAAATATTGATATCGATGTATATATATATCGGCGATATTTTGGTCCATGAATTAGATTGATTGCTTTTCATTTCTGTAAAACTATCACATGATTATGAAAACATTTCACTATAATTACGTTAAAAGTATTAACTTTTGGAGTAGGGATCCAATACATACTAAGTAGGAAGTGGCAATCCTAGTAAGTTATTCACAGAAAATTTTGGCATTATTAACAGATGATATGAGATGATGCTACACCAACATCAGAGTTGTTTCAGAAGCTGATGTTATTAGCTAAAATGTGTAAAGATAAAAAATAAAAACGCAAGATAAACTGACATTTAGACTTGAATTTTGCTACTTAAAAATAGCACCAGCGACAACAACAGACACATGGTAATGTCTCGTCCTAAATTAGTACAAGGAAATAAATCAGATTTGGTAAACGAAGCTCCAATCGTAGAACCTTGGGCAATTGGGCAATGGGCAATGGGCATGGTGACCCCTTCCAATCGTATTGTGGTAAAGTTTGTGGAAGTAGATCAAAGTATCAAACAGATATGCAATCATAATCTAGATGACCGTGGGAAACTTGAAGGTGAATATCAAGTTTATACCTATACACGAATTACTTTGCACGACAAATACGCCCCATGTGATTAGAGTATTCCCAATGCAGATGAATATCAAGGGGATGTGACAATATTTACCTCTAAATGGTCAAAAACTTTTGCCTAATGCAAATGCAAAGGTGAATATCAAAGTGACTATTTTCCCAAATCAAAATGAGACTGAAACCTTCAACCGAGATAGTAGCTGAGTTGGAAACTTTGGACGGGATGTTTTATTCCGTTTTATGTGTTTTTTTTTTAAAAAATCGGTTTTTTTTTCAGACGGAATGTTTGATTTTTTTTCGTCTCACGTGTTTTTTCGACTTTTTTTCGGTTTTTTTTTAACTTCAAACAGGATGTTTCATTCCGTCCGGCGTGTTTTTTCGATTTTTACATTTAGACAAAATCAAATATTCTGTCCGAGAATAATAATCACATTTGTATTGGGCAGCCTCACCTTGCTTTTCACCAAAACGGTAGAAAAAAGGAAAAATAGAACTAACGTGGAGGTGAATAAGAGTGGCTTGCATTGGGAATGCTTTTATGTATTTTGATAAGTTATTATTTAGCATAAATCTAAGTAGGGTTAACTAGTATTACCCCCTAGATGAGCCAATTAGGATTTCCCTCTTACTAGATGGGGAAATTAGGGTATTCCTCTTAAGTACACACAAAAAAAAAAGTCAATTTGGATTAACCTTATTTATTTTGTGTGTATTTGGAGAGGAGACCCTAATTTCCCATCTAGTGGAAAAAAATCCTAATTGGCTCATCTAGTGGGGGTAATATTCGTTAACACATCTAAGTAATCTATAAATTCATCTATTACAACCGCTGAACCGTAAGAAAATTAGACAAAGACATGCTATCATCAAAATATGTGATGATAGTAAACTAATCTGCATGATTAATGCAGAAGTGCCAAAATAGCTACTTTAACATTACGTACTGACTTGGGTCTATTTGTTAAGTGGCTTATCAGAGTCTATTCAGGAGACCTTATTCAGCTGATGGATTGAGCCTTCTACATTTTGCTATGCCAAAAACGCAATGCCATTCAAAACGGAGCCATAATATGTTTCTTGTTTAGACGTGGCCTACACATTGCAACCAAGGGCTTGGCCCTAGGTAATGTAAGTCCAACCCCTTCACTCATGTCCACCAGTTCGTCTCCAAACCTTTCCCATTCAAAACATTGAATCAAGGATCCCAAAGTCAATCCAACCATACGCATTGCCAAAGCCTCACCAGGACATCTCCTCCTTCCGAAACCAAATGGGATCAATTTGAATCCTTCTTTTTCACCTTCAACTCCTTGAAACCTCTCTGGATTAAACTTCATGGGCTCTTTCCATACATTTGAATCCCTATGAACGGCCCATAAGTTCATTAGGAGTATCGTGCCACTAGGCACATGGAAACCTCCCACATTGCAATCTTCAGAGGACTCATGGATCACTACTGGACCTGTGGGATATAGTCGAAGTGTTTCGTTGATGATGTTTTGAAGATACGGAAGATTAGGAAGATCCGATTCTTCTAATAGACGTTCCATCCCAACTTGTTGGTTGATTTCGTCCCTCGCCTTCTGTAAGAACTCAGGATTGTTGAGTAAAAGCGACATTGCCCATTCCATGGTCCCAGACGATGTGTCCGTCCCTGCTGTTAGCATAACCTGCACACAACATTAATGTAGAAGTACAAATCAAATTTTGCTAACCCAAATCCGCCGTAAACCTGCAAAGGCCTGTACCCAAATCCATTGGACCATTTGACAGTTTGACTGTCTGTCTGTTTGTCTACTTGTATCAGCGAAATCACACACTTGGTCGGTTAGCCCAAGTCCACTATGATTAGATGATAGTCATGATACATAAGACCCAACCATTTAAGAACAAGTCAACTTTAAGGGCATCTCCAATAGGGGGTGTAAAATTACACCTCCACCTAGGCTCCACGTAGGTGCCATTAGGATTTTACACCTCTAATTGTATAGTATTGTATAGCTTATAAATATCCACACTCTATACTCTCCAATGGAAGAGTGTAAAAAAAATAGATTTTAAACTCGGACGTCACTCCAAGTGACGTCCCTCTTTAATTTAAACCTGACGCCACTTTGAGTGGCGTCCGAAGTTAAAAAAAAAAACAAACGTGTGTTGAAGTGACGTCCGAGTTTTTAAGTTAAACAGACGTTATTTTAAGTGACGTCCGGGCTTTTTATTAACTAATAGCGAGAGGGGGAATTCCCCACCCTCTCTATTAGCTAATACACTATTACCTACGGTTTAGCACTCCCATTGGAGAGAGTTTTTTTATATTTGGGGTGTAAAATTTCCACTCTATACGGTTTACACCCCCCATTGGAGATGCCCTAATTGATGTGTTGAAAGTCAACTAACAAAGTAAATTTGGTTACTTCATGCAACCAAAAGCCACATAAGAATGTTTTCCTAGATTTTCAGATTTTGAAAGGAGACATACCGGACATTTTTTGTCACTGAGATTTGGGTTCAGACTTCAGACCTTCAAAATTTTAGTCCATTAATGATTTTGCACGATAGTTGAAAGTACGTTTAATCATAAAATGTTTGAAATCTTAGGTAGTTTATGAAAATAACATATAAGAGAATTATAGAAATTTACCCCTATAATTCCTTTGATGATTTCGTCCGTGTAGTATTCTGGATCAAGCTTTTGCTGAGAGAGCAGCACATCAATTAAAATCTTATTTTCTTCTCCATCCCCAGTTGTAAAACGATTTTTCTCTCGACGTTCATTTATTAGACTTTGCCAGAAAGTATCTCTTTGTTTACCTGCTTTCACCATTCTCTTCTCAAGTCCTTGCAGGTCAAACCACCGCAAAAATGGCAAAAAATCACTGGCATTCGGCGCCCCCATTAAATAAAATGTCTCACTAACAGTGTGTCGAAACCGTTTCGCCTCATCTATATCGACTACGTTTTCTCCATAGTATTTCTTGCCAGCAATCATTTGCATCAAAATATTAAGCATCAGCTCGAAAAACATGGTCTTAAATTCCACCTTACGAAAGTTTTTGTTATCTAGATTACCAAACAGTTGTTGGAGTAGAGAGCGGATTTCTTTGGCTCGAACACTAGAAAGTAACTGAAGTCTGTATGAAGAAAAGATCTCTAGTGCAGTTACACGACGGAGGTTGCGCCAATGATCACCATATGAGGCCCAAACGAGGCTAGTATAATTATAACCAAGGTATTCACCAACAATGAAACGCGGTCTATTTGCAAAGGCAATGTCGTTCTTTGCTAAACATGCCTCGACGGTTGATGGAGATGAGACGAGGACGACTTTGCGAAATCCGTATTGCAGAAATAGAATTGGACCGTATTTTTTAGCTAGTTTTCCGAGTGTTCTATGGAGGGGCTTTTTTAGGATAAGGTGTAAATGACCAATTACGGGAAGTGGAAAAGGTACTGATGGTTTGTTATTCTTGCTTCGATGAAGGATTTTCTTGGAAACAATGATAAACAAAATCAAGAATGCAACAATATACAAGATTTCCATGCTTGGCGTATCTAGTTAATTCTGCTTGGAATGAAGTTCAAATTCTCGATTGGGATTGGACTGTATATATAGAGCCTTAGAGCTAGGAAGAAGTCAAATCGAAGTGATATGCCATAGAAAGTGAGAACTAGTGAAAGAGGGAAGAAGTTCACGTCAAGAGTTGAAGTCATCTATGATTTTTAAGTTGGTGAGTCCGCCTTTTCTGTTTCAAAAGTTTTCTTTATGAGGTGCCAGTCTTACCAAGGCAATGTACCGTGTCAAAAATGTGTAACATAATGCCAACTATGCTGATTCATTGTCAACCACCTTAAAAATCAATCAAGTTGATCATGTATTGCGCAAACCCTACTGTATTCTTTGCTCACGAAACTATTTTATAAGATATCCTTGCACACTTCCTTGCACCATGTATGTATTAGCATATGACTAATTGATAATTGTGGTGTACGCAGAAATTCAGAAAGTCTTCAAGTTTTTATTCAATCGGTTCCAGATCTGTTTAGTCGGTAGTTGCCAAATAAAAACATATCAGTTTAGTCGGTATAGACTATAGAGTACTCCAAGTTAAAGACCTCTTAAATGCAGCTACAACTGGCCAATCTGACCTACCGTACCGGTGTTTGTGCTGAACTGCTGATAGAGATAGAGGATACCCTCATAACAAGCTAGCTACAATCAGTCGAGTCTTTAGAAATTTGGAAATGCATCACGTTGAGAACTGAAAATAAGAATAAAAACACAAAAATAAACCGGACTATGTAGTAGGTTAGTCAAATGAGCGGAGCGAAAGTTCTGGGCTTTTCCTCTCCCATCTCTCTCAATTACTCAGATTTGCTTTGTAAACACCCCAATATCACAGTTCTTTGCATTTAATTGTTTAACTTTTTGTATAAATGTTTGAAAAGTTTGCTGAGGGTTAAATTGGTTGTTTCTGTGTTTGGTGCACCAAGTTATCAATTCACGGATTCTTAGAGAAGTTGCCAGCACTTTTATTAAAGAAAATCTCACATGAATGTTTTTTTTTCCGATTGATTCTATTATGTTAGGTAATTTGAGTTTTTGTTCTTTCATGATATTGTTGCTTGTACATGGAATGAAATTGGTTTTTTTATATGTTGTTTTGATGTTGGAATTTTTATATGAGTTCTTAGTGTGATTCATATTTCTGTTATGTTAACTCACTGTTATTGATTAGCTTGGAAATGGTTTTGGTTTGATAGTTTGATTAGTTTATCTGTAATTGTGACTTAAGTTATTAGCATTTCACGATCTAATGATCCAATTATTTATGGAGAGATAAATGTTTGGTTTTTGTGTGGCAACTTTACTTAGATTCATTTTCTCACTCTTTAGTGATTAAATACACTATTTGCGTTGAGACCATTGGTTGCATTTGTCAGCCATGTTTGATCGTGAGTCGGATTGAGATTGGTAGTATAATTACATTTGTCAATTTTCATTTGCATTTGAGATTGTGTTTGTCATTTTTTTGTTGGGTGAGATTGAGAATTTTAAATTATGACAAATTGAACACGAGCTGAGAGTGACATTCAATTGAACAACCATGGCATGTTAAGGGCCTCTTCACTTCAATGCAGTATACTTAGTTAAGATGGCGACTTCTATGAAAAAAAAACGGCGACTTAATTAATGTATATATACATCGAGGGTCAGGTAGATTTAGACACAATTGCTTCTTAGAAAGCCGGATTGTAGAATATATACACACATGATCTCTACCCCGACATGTGGTCAGATGCGCACCAAGAACACTCCCTTATATCTAGTTGATGCAACTGTGGCCGGACTCAGTGTTTCATTTAGGAGACTTCTAGCTCAATTGTTTGTTTGACCCGTTTCAAAATTAACCACGAGTTAAGCTGTACAAGAATTGTCTCAGTTAGTGAAACGGTTTGGTTTGAGTGTGTGAGAATGGCTAAACTCCATCACAGTGAGTGCCTTTGATCACTCCTTCTAACTTAATAAAATTAGATTTCATCTGCATTTCCATCGGCTCATCGATTTTTCCACATCTATATATATATATATATATATAAAAGCTCGCGCACATTCTCTCTCCTCACCATATCGCTCCATTTTGTGCCCCGAACAATATGATTGGCTCCTACAAAATGGGATGGAATAATAATTAGTGAAACCTTCTCAGATTTGTTTAAATCTCCCTAATCTATTTTTATATTATTATGTCCTCCCCAAATTCTAATTTTATAAACAAATTATAATGAAAAAAAAGCAAAACAAAATAACCAGAAAAACCTAAAGCAACGAATCCAACACCAAATTAAGAAACCTTTGAAAAAAAAAAAACAAAACAAAACCCCACGAAGCCCTTTCTTTTCAATTGCTCGATACCCTTGAACAAGGTGAACCCTTGGAGAGTTCGCAATGCTTTAGGAATTGGTAGAAAAGTAATATAAAAAAGAAAAGGAATTGGTACAGAAGAGAATTCGGCGTTCATCCTCAGGTATTTGCACTCTTTGCTTCAAGTTTTAGATTATGGAAAAGCTCAAGTCACAGCTACTCCAAACTCTCTACAATTTCGGAGGCGAGAAAGCTCCTAATGATCATTTTGAAGATCACTACGACCAATACAGAAAGGCCTTCGCTTAAATATATCATGCTGAAGGTTTTTGCCATCTATCCCAGAAACACACAGTGAACACATGTTGCATTGTTGAAGAACGTTTTGGATATCTTCATTGAAATTGGGATGGGCGTAATGGATATATTGCTATGCAAACCACTTTGAAGCGGCCTTTCTTGCTGACACTTTTGCTAATTATGATGGGAAGGACACTAAGTGGATTGAAGAAGATTCCTGTGCAGAGTACATGTTGAAGATTCAAATGTGTTTGAGACAAGAGAAGGACAGGGTTTCTCATTACTTGCATTCTAGCAGCGGAAAGAACCTCGATCATACTCTACCTTCAGTTGTGCTTCTTTACGTTAGTCTGATCAACTTTCATGATCCCAGCCCAGCTTGAAGCCTTCTGTTATAAGCTCTTCCCCATATACGGGTATTTAAACCGTCAATCTCAATTGGGTCTTTTTTTTTATTAGAATTTCTTGGTTTTGTATTCCTTCACTTAACTTTAGAGTTCCGAATTATTTTGCTGCACCCAATTGATTTGCTACATGTTTGATTCTTTATTTGACTTTGTGTTTGAAAATTTGAAGTTCTAAAATCTAATTAGTTCTACTAATAAATTAGTTTGACGGTTAATAGTTGCGCCGGAGCTTTAAATTTTGTGTAGTCATACCATAAATGCAAAAACCCATAGATAATCGTGTGGTTAGTATCTTGGCCAAACGATTTTGATCATACTGTTGTCTGTTTGAGTACTGATTACTTGCCCATCGATGCTACAAAACATATATTAAGTTTAGATTTGTTCTTTATTCTACTATGTTGTTATTTTTTAAACTTTTACATTTTTTTACCAATGATTTGTGATGAATAGGTGCTTCACATGTACGACATGAACTTGATTGATTATTTAGCATCACCTGTGTAACAACTTCTCTCGGCTGTTCAACAGGACGTTTGGGATCCAATTGATTGAAACAATAGTTGATGTACTTTATCAGTTTTTTGTGGTTTACCCTATATGGGTTAAGATTAGTTGGAACTTTTTTAGTGATCAATTGGGACTTCCGTTCTTAGGATGGGTTTAGTATAAGTTAGATTCAAATTAAATGGTCTATTTCCTAATTGATCCTCCAGGATTTAATTTATATGAAACTCCTAAGTGATCAATTTGAGGATTTTGCAAACATTTTGAAGTTTAGGTATATGTATTTGCTCCCCTTTTTAAAAACAAAACCCTTTTCATCCATTATTGTGAAAATTTTCATTGAGTTGAAGCTTATGTTTATGCTTCTGCTTATTGGCCATAGCTTGGGCGATTTTGGGTGAAAATTTTCATTGAGTTGAAGCTTATGTTTATGCTTCTGCTTATTGGCCATAGCTTGGGCGATTTTGGTGTTCGAAATTAGAATCTATAATTTTCCGATTATTATTAAGCTTTGAAAGAAATGGGAAAGCCAGGGTCTGTTGTACATAATATTTTTGAGAAGCTACTGATATGCTGGCATGATGGTAAAACTCTCATTCCAAAATTAATTAGGCCTCATGCAAGTTTCTTTCTTCTGATGTTTTCTTTGTCTATGGTGTTGCCGGAGGTTCATATATCTTAATATTTGTGAAGTTAGCTTTGATTTTTATATGATGGTGTCTTTTACCCTTTAAAAGTTTAACCAATGTGATTTTCACAAAATTGCATTAGTGAATATTAATGAGAGTCTATATATTGGGTCTGTGATTCCGTTATTATTTTCATCTTATTACTGCCATTTGTTACTTCGACTCATTAGTATGCATTTTGTTACACTCATATTACTTCCCAGTACTACATTACTTCGACTCTTGGTGGTTGTAGCATGTATTACACCTTCAAAATGCCCAAAATGTGTTGAAGATATAGGTACACGTAGATCTGTAGAACTTTATGTAGGAACTAATCAATTGTTTATCTCTGATGTACATTCCTGATTTTCTATTCCTGACATATGATTTACCCAAAGCTATAAACATTCCTGGACTATAAAGACCTGGCACTGTCATCCATGAGAATGGTGCAGCTGATGATACTAGCCTAACCTCCAACTGATTCTAAAAAAAAGTTTCGGAGTACATGAGAGGTGGCTAGGTGGCACTGGACAGTGGACACGTCTGGATATATAATTTTTAAGCCTATCCTCATAAGTGGTATTCATGTCATTTTACAAAAAGTATTCTACGGATTTAGGAGAGAGAGAGAGTGGGAGAGAGAGAGGCGAGAGACTTCCATTGTTTCAGTTGGTGTTCCGAATAAGAAGAAGAAAGCAAAGGCAACAATCAGGTAAGATCGGAGCTCTCTTTCTACCTCCTTGACTTCTCCTTGATTTTTAGCATTTAACAGTTTAAAGGATCTAAAACCTACTAAAAATTTGTAGTGTGTTTTCTTTTACTTTTTTGTCAAGAATAATAAGTGCAAAATACATTAGAGGTTTTCATTCTTTTCACTTATCCTGCTCATTAGAGTCCGAACCCTCATGACTTTTGTATCTTAATCGGGGAGTAGTAATTGTTGAATATTCTTCTTAGTTCAACCTTTGTGTTTTTGGTCATCCCATTACGTGTAGGTTGTTGCATTGATGTTTAGGGATATCTTTTCTAATAAATCTGAGTTTGCATTCTTTTCTTTGGACATGTGAGAAATATTTTAGTTCACGGACTCCACAGAGTTCTAAACTCCACAAAGTTCTAGACTCCATAGAGTTCTTCAATCCGCACTAAAAAGGAACCCATCATCTCTCACGCCCGCCTATTCTCATGGCTTCCGCTTGGGTAATGGCATAGCACACTCAAAGAGTCTTGATCACCTAAGTCTTACAAACAACTAGGTACATTGTTTTCTCTTATCTATTTTTTATGAGTATTACAACCTTTTGAATTACGAATATAGGACTTTGATTTCATGTTATTTGATCTAATTCCACGTCTCTGATTGTTAGAAATTTTTTGGAGGTGAAAATATTGAAAACTAGAATATATCAAATTATGAAAAATTGTTTTGTGGTAGTAATAGTATATGTAAATGAGGAAGAAAAGAAAGAGCAATCACTTTATACTGACGGTGAGCTTACTTTTTATATATATATATATATATATATATAACTTCTTTGTTATTTTCTGTCTGTTTTGTTGTGGAATGTTCAATCACGAGCTTACTTTATATAGAAACAATGTGTATTGGCAGAATTCCATGTGGGGGGAAACCTAGAAACCACACACTATGTTTGTGTATTTTTTTCATCTCAAAGTTAGACAAACAATGTTTTTAACCTGCAGGTCGATTGTCGTACTATTTTCTTTTTATCATCTATTCATTGCCATTTCTTTTCTTTATTTGTAGGCTCAAAATGGTTTATTCTTGCTGTAGTCAGGCTGTTGATGATCCTGCTATTATACATTTGCGAAAGTGGGACTCAACCAAACTTGACCTTTCTAAATTCTGTGAAGCTTTTATTTCTCCAACAAGGGAACTGCTGTTGTTGCTTTCACATCAGTGTGAAGTGTCATTGCTCCATCTCACTGGTGCGACTTCTTACCTTTCGCTTGCTTCTTTTTTCTTGAACTTTAACCCTCTGCTTCATTGCCAATTTATCTTTTCAATCTGCAGCCACAGATGACCTTGGTAGGTGTTTTGATTCAAACTCTTTTTCCTCATCAAAATAGACAACCCTTAGATGGCTAAGCTCATTAGACAATATCCCGAGTACTTCCGGATCAGTAGAAGATGTTCCTTCACTTGAAAGTACCTCTCCGAGATATGAGGATTGTTCACTTATTTTTGATGTTAAATCGTTGGCATGGGGCCATTATGGGGATGCATACGATCAGCACAAGGATGTTTCTTTTAGAGAATTTCTATTTGTTTCTGGAGACCGTGGCATCACAGTCCATGCCTTTTGTCATATAGATGGAACTCATAAACGTCATCAGAATGTTAAGTCTTTGCCTGAGGACGAGGTTGGACAAGGGAGATGGGTAGAGTGGGGTACTTAAACACTTCACAAGACACATGCAAATAGAAGGGCCAACCTTTATGGAAATGATTATGAGAATTTCTTGAAAGGGAAAACAATTCCTAAAAGTGAGGGAAGGTCTCATGACGTTGGCAGAGGGCAGAACGGTGAATTATCTATGATGGATTATACATTAAAGAAGTGGTTGAAGACATTTTATACCGAAGTTGAAATTGTAGAATTAGAGGGAGACTTTTGCACTAGGTTCCCTGTGAAGCCATCATATCCTTCATCTGTAGAGATTGTATCATTTAGCATGTTTGAAAACACTTCAATATTGGTGGACTTTCTTACTCGGTCTAATGTATAACATATAGCGAAAAGTTGTAATGCAGGTGCATGACATGTTTCTTCTTGAAGGAGTCACCTTGGGAATTTACGTTAAGGCTAAATTAATTATTTACTTAAAACTTCGGTTTATAAACAATCTGTCTAGGTCCAATATTGAGTATAGTTATGTAATTGGTTCCAACCGAAGGAGGAAAAGTAATAACAACAAAGAACAACAAAATCAATCAATAGCTAAGTCTACCCAGAACATCATTTGCCTATATATCAACAAAAGTCATAGATATCTCTGCATTTTTCTGTTTTTCACCATAAAAAATATTTTAATGAGAAATATATATATAAAAGCTCGCGCACATTCTCTCTCCTCACCATATCGCTCCATTTTGCACTTCCAACAATATGATTGGCTCCTAAAAAATCGGATGGAATAATAATTAGTGACACCTCCCCAGATTTGTTTAAATCTCCCTAATCTATGCTTAATTTTCTATAGACTCCTCAAATTGATAAAAAAAAAAATAATAATAAATAAACCTTATCCAAATTCTATCGAAATCCTAACTTTTCTCCTCAAAATTAGGATTGTCTATTTATCTTTTTCCTTTTCCCTACCAACTAAACACTAATGAATGAGAAAAAAAAAAAAAAAAAAAAAAAGAAGCCTTCCGATGATGAAGTAAAGGCTTCTATTGCGATAAAAATCACCGAGAGAATCGGTCATGAAGTATGTTTACACTCTTCCAGATGTTTAATATTGGCATGGAATGCATCGCCTATTGCTTTAAATTAAACTCCTATTGCCATTTCTGTATGTGTCATCAATAGACATTAGTTTAATTTCTTTAATTCTGTATTCTTGGCCTCTTTGCAGATCGATCTCATGATCTCTGGAAACGAACCAGTTAAAGCGATTGCTTACATTTGTGAGTTGCAGTTAATTTGGGTTGTATTTAGTCTTCCATGTCTTCCTCATGAATCTGGGTCTCCAAATTTTGAAGACAGGTTTTTCTTTCCTCGCGTCGTGAGACAACCTCTATAGTAGTACAGAAAGAATAATCTCCTGCTGGCAAACAATTTCAGATTTCTGAATTCCTGGAAAAGCTCAATTTAAAGGTAAAGGAATGATGAGAGTCATCCAAACCAAAATATTTAGGATAAGATTACATAGTTGCTGATGTCTACACTTTAGAAGTCCTCTATATATGTTTTATTTTCATAACAGAGTAGTATGCTTTGATCAATGAAATCCCAACTTTATTAGTTCCAGTTCATTGTTAAGCATGACCTGAAAATTTGTTAGCATTGAGCATACTTTCCTGGTGCTGTGAGTGATGCTCAATTTCATGGAGTATGAATTGCGCTCAATTTCATGGAGTATGAATTGCATCTTCGTAAGAATTGATTCAGTAAAATAGATCTAATTTTTGTAATGAGTAGTATCTATCTATAAACCATATCGAAAAAGATGCCCATTGGTTTTTGTATTGTGTTGTTTAGTAAACTTCAATCTCATATTTCCTCTGTTTTCTAGCATGAACTGAAATGTATGTTGGCATTGAGCATGCTAACATGAAGTTGTGAGTTGTGGTCGATGTCATTGTCTTAACATAATGTTTATAGAATAGATACAGGATATTAAAAGATGATACTGACATGGTGTAGTGAAAAGAATGTGATGCCACTATTAGTACTACTAAATATCTATGGTACTTAGAACTACTAAAACTTAGAACATATATTTCTTCTGTAGTACTTCGGATTCGTCTTCGGAAGATAAACTTGGTTATTCATTTACTAATATCTATGGTGTATGTGTATCCGTCACTATTTTCAGGAAAAAAACTGCAACGTAAGTTCTGCTCTATTTATATACTCTTTGTATATGTACTTGGCAGTTGGTAATTTTTAGTTCTTGGGTTCTCAGTTATACTTGAAATGTATTAACAGGGATCTTTCTGAATATGCTAAACCTGAAGGCATAATTCAGCAACGCAAAAGGGAAAAAACTGCAACATAAGTTATGCTCAGGCAGTGAACAGCCAAGACGGTCTGTGAAAATAGTAGCCACTGAACAACCTGAAACTAAGGGAAAGAAGTTTGGGTTTGGATCAAGAAAGGCATGCAATCCTGCATTTGCCGGGCCGTCCGATCAAAATTTGAATAGCCGAGTTCATTTGCCACCTCGTAGGTCGAAACAATTCTTCTCAAATTGTGGGAGTAGAATCAAAGTTAGACAGTGTTTCATCTACCGCAGATTCGGAACATGGAAAAAGAGATTAGCCCAAAGGGAAAATTTAGTTTCTCATGAACCAAGATTCCATATTGGGGGTTCATTATTGGGCACTCTCTATCACTTCCACACTTATTCACCGGATAGATCTAAAATGGTGTGGTATGGGCCTGAAACTATAGTTGCAGAAAACTTTGGTTCTAAACCACATAAAACAACTGATAATCGTATCGTGGATTCTTTTTTTATAGTAGTGATTGATTGATTGAGCCAAGACTGCATCTCTTAGTCGATTTCATGAGAGCTTATTATTTAATAGCAGTCCCATTAAATTAACATGCGACCTTTTTCCCGCTTATTGTCTATTCGGTGATCGGGTTCATAGGATTGCAAGGCAACCGGCTAAATCCCCTTTATTGTAAGTTGCGATGGTGATAGTATTAAGAAAACCTGGCATTAAAAGGTTGATGTTATTTCGAGATTGGTGTGAGGATCTTAGGAAGACCAATTTCCCTAAAGGAAGAATTTTCTTATCCAAATTGATGCTTTCACAACTCTGCTTGACTCTTTCGAGATCCCTTGAAACGTTACGCTTTTGTTCCTACCATTGTTTGTTTCTTCACCGATTTGAGGAACTCAATTAGCTTGGAGCGATCCTATTCTACTAAGTTTAAGAAGTCCGAGAAGAAAACAAAGGGTGGTGAAAGAAGTCTTAAAACTGAAAAACCATCCAACGCCAAGGTCACTCAACCGAGACGGATGACTATGTTGTTGGGAATGACTATTATTGGACTGACCGGACGTAATCCAAAGTAGTCCTGAAGAACAGCTTATCACACAAGAGCCGGAAGAGAAAAGTGAATACCGCTCGCCAAGGATTGATGATGCCGAGGGAAGTAGAGGTGACATTCAGGATTCGAGTCGGAACAAATATGGTTGGGAACTGTGGTTCCTCATTTTGGAAAGATTGTCAACCTATGTACAACTCACTTGAAATGGCGGTGAATCAATCAGTCGGAATCAAGAATTTGGATTCTGATTATAAAAGTGATGAAGGGTCTGAAGAAAATAACTCTTTGGATGACATGAATGGTAGGTTAGAATTGGGAGATTGTGAGAAAGATGGTGATGATGTACAAAGTAGTCCGGCTGATGTGCCTGTTGAGGACATGTTGTTTGATGATTATTATGAGCAAGATGGTGATGGCCAGAGTGATTCTTTTCATCACAGAGAAATTAATTAGCCTATCACTTCCAATTCGAAGAAGCTATCGAGGCCAGTTTCATTTAAAAAGAATGTTCTGAAGAAATCAAAGAGTGGAAATGCTGATGGTGATTATTATGACAACGATGAGGAAGACGGTACATTTTTTTTGGAAGTTATTTTCCTTTTTAATAGGTTAACATATTTATATGCACACATGTTATAATAGAAAGTGCTGAATGTGGAGCTATTCACGCCATTTATGCTGGCACCATTTCTTTTTACTAAGTTACAATCATCACCATTCATTATATTATGTAGAACTCAACTACTGATATATCAACCCACTTTATATTTTTATATTCTTTGATTTTTTTAACGAGAACGAAGAATTACCATGATTGTGTGAACTATTATCATTTTGTTTTTCTATCTAGGATTCGGTGGATGAAACCATCACAGGAAAAGGGGAGGGGGGAAGTGTGGATCGAGTGCAATATTTTAAAATGCAGACTCACCCACACACATTGAGATATATTTTCTACACGTACACACACAGTTACACACAAACTAAGAGTTGTATATGTACACACACAATACAATAACTTCTAGCTAATTGGAAAAAAAAAAAAAAAAAAAAAAAAAAATCTAATTTAAGATATATACAAATCACGTAGTAATTGAGTCTCCTACAAAATCATGCTTTATCTCCTATATATATACAAATCAAGTAGTAATTGAAGCAACTCCTAAAAAAAAAGAATGCTAAATAATTATAAATATGTAAAATACATACATATTTAGAAGACTTTGTCCTTTTGATGTTTAGTAAAAAAATTTGGCTGGATACACTATTCATACATACAAAATACACTCTAACGCTTTGTTCAAACAATGTCACAACATATTCAAACAACATTATGGAAAGTTGCATAGATGTTTGTAATATTTTAACTATAAATTCCACATACGTTGATAAATAGTAGCAGATAAATAATAGTTTGGTTAATACGAATTTTATCGTTCCAATTATTTGATTCTTCTTCCATCAAAACTTAACAATTCAGTAAGTGCAAGTTTATACATAAACAAAAATGTCTTAATAAATAAACCAATAACACATTTTCATTAAAAAATTAAACTCAATCACAATTAAATGGGTTAATAGACTTTATTATGGGCTATGTCTAAGATGCACTATAGCCCTAACAAGTGCACTATGGGCCTAAGCGATAAAATTGGATTGTATGCGTCAATTTAGTTCGTATTACAGATTACCAAATGGGTTTATCATTTAACTCTACATTTGTATGCAACCCACATTTTAAATATAGTTTGGAAGTAATATTTTTTATATATAAAAATCATATAAAAATGGGCCCCGTTCGTTGAACGGGTCCAAAAATCTAGTTCTTATCAAGAAAAGTAAACAAGTTACACACATAACCACAAGTTAAACACCTGTAAACTTCAACGCAATTGAACGAGGCCTACACTTCGCTTCCAAGGGTTGAAACTTGGGCAAGGTAAGTCCAGGCCCTTCGCTCATGTCAACCATTTCTTCTCCAACTGTCTCCCAATCAAAACATTGAATTAAGGCCCCCAAAGTCAATCCAACCACACGCATGGCTAATCCCTCACCAGGACAACCTCTTCGCCCTGACCCAAATGGCATAAGTTTAAAGCCATCTCTTGTCCCTTCGAGACCATCAAACCGCTCTGGTATAAACTTTCTGGGCTCAACCCACAAGTTAGGATCATTTTGAATGGCCCATAAGTTTACTAATAGTCTTGTGCCTCGTGGAACAGTGTGACCTGCTACAATGCACTCTTCAGATGATTCGTGAGGAATTAGTAGTGGAGCAGGTGGGTACATTCGAAGTGTTTCACTGATGATGCTTTGGAGGTATGGGAGTTTGTTGACATCGGATTCATCCATAAGTACACCTTGTTTCAACTTGACGTCAATCTCTGCTTGGGCCTTCTTGAGTACTTGTGGATTGTTAAGCAAAAGTGCCATTGCCCATTCCATGGTGCCTGCTGAAGTGTCTGGTCCCGCTGCAAACAATGTCTACACGAAAATATAGCACTCAGTCAATACTCAATAGTGAAAAAAAAAAAAAAAAACTCGCTGTGGGCACGGGCGCACAGCCCATTTTGTGTTGGGTGGACCCAAAAAAAAAAAATTATTTTATAAATTTACTATTGACAAAAAAAAAAGGGTGCTGTATTGGGCGCCACTCAAATTAGATCGGGCAGCCTCCAGCCCAAGCCCAAACAACAAAGCCCAATACACCCCCCCCCCCCACCAAATCGAAACCGGAAAAACCTACCTTACCGGTCATCTCTTTCGCCCAAACCCTAACAAAAAAACTCCAAATTGAATTCGTGTGCAAACCTTCGAGTGCCCGATTGAATTACCACAAATCTCCAACAATTCAAGTTTCTCACCGTTAAAAAACCCCAAATTGAAAGTTGAAAGTTGCCATTGAAAACTAGATTCGATTCACATACAGGATCGGTTTTCAATCTAACCAAATTAGATCGGTTTTTAATCTAATCAATCTAATCGAAAAATTGGGTAGACACATCACAGGACACATACAAGCCCAGATGCCATTGAAAAATTGGGTAGACACATATTGAAAATTGGGTAGACGAATTGGTCATCAATGGAGTATTGAATTTCTGAGCATCTACAACATTGGCGATTGTCGGGGCTTGTTTTGACTTGGTTCCCCTAACTCTCCGCTATTGTTAGCCCTCGAGGTAGCCTTTTTGAATTTTGATCACAATATTTTAGTGGTTTTGAATTTCTGAGCATCTACAACAGACTTCGAAATCATGTTTGTTTTTGTGTTTTGTATGTTTCTTTTTTAGATTAGTATGTTTGGAACTATAAAAAAATCTTGAGTTCTTAGTCTGTTAAGTTCTTGGTATATATTTTGAGTTGTTCATGTTCATGTTCTTAGTTGAAAATGCACTTGTGAGTATGTATTATGAAGTTGTGGGTGTGTATGCAAGTTCTTGAAGTCTTGAGTATGTATTATGAGTGCATGAATACATATCGTTTGAGTGTATTGCGAGTTGCGAGTATGTATGCAGGTTGTGGGTGTGTTTGGGATCTGCCGCGTTTTTTCGATTTTTACATTCAAACGAAATCAAACATTCTGTCCGAGAATAATAGTCACATTTGCATTGGGCAGCCTCACCTTGCTTTTCACCGAAACGGTAGAAAATAGGAAAAATAGAACTAACGTGGAGGTGAATAAGAGTGGCTTGCATTGAGAATGCTTTTATGTATTTTGATAAGTTATTATTTAGCATAAATCTAAGTAGGGTTAACTAGTATTAATATTACCCCCTCTAGATGAGCCAATTAGAATTTCCCTCTTACTAGATGGGGAAATTAGGGTCTTCCCCCTAAATACACACAAAAAAAAAGTCAATTTGGATTGACCGTATTTATTTTGTGTGTATTTGGGGGAGGAGACCCTAATTTTCCATCTATTAGGGGAAATCCTAATTGGTTCATCTAGTTGGGGGTAATATTTGTTAACACATCAAAGTATTCTATAAATTCATCTATTACAACCGCTGAACCGTAAGACAATTAGACAAAGACATGCTATCATCAAAATATGTGATGATAGTAAACTAATCTGCATGATTAATGCAGAAGTACCAAAATAGCTGCTTTTAACATTAAGTACTGACTTGGGTCTATTTGTTAAGTAGCTTTATCAGAGTCTATTCAGGAGACCCTATTCAGCTGATGGATCGAGCCTTCTACATTTTGCTATGCCAAAAACGCAATGCCATTCAAAACGGAGCCATAATATTTTTCTTGGTTAGACGTGGCCTACACATTGCAACCAAGGGCTTGGCCCTAGGTAAGTTAAGTCCAGCCCCTTCACTCATGTCCACCAGTTCGTCTCCAAACCTTTCCCATTCAAAACATTGAATCAAGGATCCCAAAGTCAATCCAACCATACGCATTGCCAAAGCCTCACCAGGACATCTCCTCCTTCCGAAACCAAATGGGATCAATTTGAATCCTTCTTTTTCACCTTCAACTCCTTGAAACCTCTCTGGATTAAACTTCATGGGCTCTTTCCATACATTTGGATCCCTATGAACGGCCCAAAAGTTCATTAGGAGTATCGTGCCACTAGGCACATGGAAACCTCCCACATTGCAATCTTCAGAGGACTCATGGATCACTACTGGACCTGTGGGATATAGTCGAAGTGTTTCGTTGATGATGTTTTGAAGATACGGAAGATTAGGAAGATCCGATTCTTCTAATAGACGTTCCATCCCAACTTGTTGGTCGATTTCGTCCCTCGCCTTCTGTAAGAACTCAGGATTGTTGAGTAAAAGCGACATTGCCCATTCCATGGTCCCAGACGATGTTTCCGTACCTGCTGTTAGCATAACCTGCACACAACATTTATGTAAAAGTACAAATCAAATTTTGCTAACCCAAATCCATTGGACCATTTGACAGTTTGACTGTCTGTCTGTTGTCTACTTGTATCAGCGAAATCACACTTGGTCGGTTAGCCCAAGTCCACTATGATTAGATGATACATAAGACCCAACCATTTAAGAACAAGTCCACTTTAATTGATGTCAATTAACAAAGTAAATTTGGTTACTTCATGCAACCAAAAGCCACATAAGAATGTTTTCCTAGATTTTCAGATTTTGAAAGGAGACATACCGGACATTTTTTGTCACTGAGATTTGTGGTTGAGACTTGAGACCTTTAAAATTTTAGTCCATTAATGATTTTGCACGATAGTTGAAAGTACGTTTAATCATAAAATGTTTGAAATCTTATGTAGTTTATGAAAATAACATATAAGAGAACTAGCCATGCAGCCCGACCTGTGGCCGGGCCTGTTATTTTTAAACCCATCATGTCTGGGCCTATATTTAAGGGAAGCCCATCATGTCTGAGCCTATATTTAAGGGAAGCACTTGGAAATTTAACTAATCGATTGTTTTTTAAATTTTTTTTTTTTTTATCCCATGCGTACATTTGAAATAATAAAATAATGCGTAGCTTTGTTTTTTGTTTTAGCATAACACATGAAAGGACAATTTTAATTTATATTAAATTAGATAGCAGGCCAAATTCAGGATTAGTTTGGTAAGAAGGCAAGTAATTATTTTTCAAATAGAGACTATTTTAAAAACTTTGCTGATGTGGCTCACTATGAGCATCTTAGGAGAAACGGATATTAATATAGGTAGGATTATAGAAATTTACCCCTATAATTCCTTTGACGATTTCGTCCGTGTAGTATTCTGGATCAAGCTTTTGCTGAGAGAGCAGCACATCAATTAAAATATTATTTTCTTCTCCATCCCCTGTTGTAAAACGATTTTTCTCTCGACGTTCATTTATTAGACTTTGCCAGAAAGTATCTCTTTGTTTACCTGCTTTCACCATTCTCTTCTCAAGTCCTTGCAGGTCAAACCACCGCAAAAATGGCAAAAAATCACTGGCATTCAGCGCCCCCATTAAATAAAATGTCTCAATAACAGTGTGTCGAAACCGTTTCGCCTCATCTATATCGACTACGTTTTCTCCATAGAATTTCTTGCCAGCAATCATTTGCATCAAAATATTAAGCATCAGCTCGAAAAACATGGTCTTAAATTCCACCTTACGAAAGTTTTTGTTATCTAGATTACCAAACAGTTGTTGGAGTAGAGAGCGGATTTCTTTGGCTCGAACACTAGAAAGTAACTGAAGTCTGTATGAAGAAAAAATCTCTAGTGCAGTTACACGACGGAGGTTGCGCCAATGATCACCATATGAGGCCCAAACGAGGCTAGTATAATTATAACCAAGGTATTCACCAACAATGAAACGCGGTCTATTTGCAAAGGCAATGTCGTTCTTTGCTAAACATGCCTCGATGGCTGATGGAGATGAGACGAGGACGACTTTGCGAAATCCGTATTGCAGAAATAGAATTGGACCGTATTTTTTAGCTAGTTTTCCGAGTGTTCTATGGAGGGGCTTTTTTAGGATAAGGTGTAAATGACCAATTACGGGAAGTGGAAAAGGTACTGATGGTTTGTTATCCTTGCTTCGATGAAGGACTTTCTTGGATACAAGGATAAACAAAATCAAGAATGCAACAATATACAAGATTTCCATGCTTGGCGTATCTAGTTAATTCTGCTTGGAATGAAGTTCAAATTCTCGATACTGTATATATAGAGCCTTAGAGGCAGAAGTCAAATCGAAGTGATATGCCATAGAAAGTGAGAACTACTGAAAGAGGGAAGAAGTTCAAGTCAAGAGTAAGTCAAATTTTCTTTATGAGGTGCCAGTCTTACCAAGGCAATGTACAGGGCCGGCTCAAGCCAAAATGTGGCCTTAGGTGAAGCCTTTATTTCCCAGGCCATCTATAATCACAAAAAAAAAAAATCACTATATATTCACAATTTTATTATAAAAAGAGCGAAAATCTAGTATCATGACTCAAAATCGAACGAAAAAACGACAAGAACGTAACCAAATAAACGTCAAAACTATAAATAAATAAAATAATAGATTCATATTGAAATTAAAAAAAAAAAAAAAAAATCAAATTTCACAAAAACTGTGAATATTAGATGATGAATTGATGATTAACCATTTAAAACTCAAAAATAAAATTGACAAATGGTTAAACTTGAAATTGGTGAAATAGAACAAGTGAGAGAGAAAGATTTAATGAGAGAAGTGTAATGACAATTTCTTTAATTAAGACAGTTTAATTAAGAGATGAAGAAAATGCATAGAATGTAGAGATTCTTTCACTAAACGTGGGATTTTCCATTTGTTTTTATTTTTCTAATGAAACAATTTGATTAAATGAGCACACTCTGACAAAAACTGAAATTACTACGCGCTTGTAACTATTGGATTCATATTAATACATCGAGATGTCATTTGTGTTGTGGACTATTGGATTGTATACACTCCACATTAATTCACTCCGAAATTTAGTGCGTGGATAGAAAACCCATTTGTAAACAAATTGACTATCATATTCTTTTTTGGTGTTTTTTTTTTATAAAATTAGATAATAATAAACAAATATGTGGATAAATTAGGAAATATGAGGCCTTCCAAATTTGAGGCCTTAGGCGGCCGCCTAACTCGCCTAAGGGTTGAGCCGGCACTGCCCAATGTACCGTGTCAAAAATGGTGTAACATAATGCCAATTCATTGTCAACCACCTTAAAAATCAATCAAGTTGATCATGTATTGTGCAAACCCTACTGTATTCTTTGCTCACGAAACTATTTTATAAGATATCCTTGCACACTTCCTTGCACCATGTATATATTAGCATATGACTAATTGATAATTGTGGTGTACGCAGAAATTCAGAAAGTCTTCAAGTTTTTATTCAATCGGTTCCAGATCTGTTTAGTCGGTAGTTGCCAAATAAAAACATATCAGTTTAGTCGGTATAGACTATGGAGTACTCCAAGTTAAAGACCTCTTAAATGCAGCTACAACCGGCCAATCGACCTACCGTGCAGGGTGTTTGTCTTTGAATCTGCTGATAGAGATAGAGGATACCCTCATAACAAGCTAGCTACAATCAGTCGAGTCTTTAGAAATTTGGAAATGCATCACGTGAGAACTGAAAATAAGAATAAAAAAACAAAAATAAACCGGACTATGTAGTAGGTTAGTCAAATGAGCGGAGCGAACGTTCTGGGCTTTTCCTCTCCCATCTCTCTCAATTACTCAGATTTGCTTTGTAAACACCCCAACATCACAGTTCTTTGCATTTAATTGTTTAACTTTTTGTATAGATGTTTGAAAAGTTTGCTGAGGGTTAAATTGGTTGTTTCTGTGTTTGGTGCACCAAGTTATCAATTCACGGATTCTTAGAGAAGTTGCCAGCACCTTTATTGAAGAAAATCTCACATGAATGTTTTTTTTTTCCGATTGATTCTGTTATGTTGGGTAATTTGAGTTTTTGTTCTTTCATGATATTGTTGCTTGTACATGGAATGAAATTGGTTGGTTTTTAAGAGATGTTTTTTTTTTTTTTTTTTTTTTTTATGTTGGAATTTTTATATGAGTTCTTAGTGTGATTCATATTTCTGTTACGTTAACTCATTGTTATTGATTAGTTTGGAAATGGTTTTGGTTTGATAGTTTGATTAGTTTATCTGTAATTGTGACTTAAGTTATCAGCATTTCACGATCTAACGATCCAATTATTTATGGAGAGACAAATGTCTGGTTTTTGTGTGATTAAATACACTATTTACGTTGAGACCATTGGTTGCATTTGTCAGCCATGTTTGATCGTGAGTCGGATTGAAATTGGTAGTATAATTACATTTGTCAATTTTCATTTGCATTTGAGATTGTGTTTGTCATTTTTTTGTTGGGTGATATTGAGATTGAGAATTTTAAATTATGACAAATTGAACACGAGCTGAGTGACATTCAATTGAACAACCATGGCATGTTAAGGGCCTCCTCACTTCAATGCAGTATACTTAGTTAAGATGGCGACTTCTATATTAAATGAAAAAAAAACGGCGACTTAATTAATGTATATATACATCGAGGGTCAGGTAGATTTAGACACAATTGCTTCTTAGAAAGCCGGATTTGTAGAATATATACACACATGATCTCTACCCCGACATGTGGTCAGATGCGCACCAAGAACACTCCCTTATATCTAGTTGATGCAACTGTGGCCGGACTCAATGTTTCATTTAGGAGACTTCTAGCTCAATTGCTTGTTTGACCCGTTTAAAAATTGACCATGAGTTAAGCTGTACAAGAATTGTCTCAGTTAGTGAAACGGTTTCGTTTGAGTGTGTGAGAATGGCTAAACTCCATCACAGTGAGTGTCTTTGATCACTTCTTCTAACTTAATAAAACTAGATAACTGCTAAGCAGTGTGGGCCTGAGCAGAGTGGAAAAGAGAGAGAGAGATGGGTTTGTGGGTGGAGAGAGAGAGATTAGAATTTGGTTGAGAGAGAGGAAAGAAAGGAAAGAGAGAGAGAAAAAGAGAGCGATAGGTGAGGACAGAGAGAAACCTACCAAACTATTTTTTGTCCCACATACCTACACCCCTCCCAAAAACGTTTCCGCTCACTGGTTGGATTTATCTGCATTTCCATTGGTTCATCGATTTTTCCACATTCTTATCAAGAAAAGTAAACAAGTTACACATAAAACCACAAGTTAAACACCTGTCACTTTACGCTCTTACATCTACGATCTACCAACCCTAAAATTGGGAAATAAACTTCAACGCAACTGAACGAGGCCTACACTTCGCTTCCAAGGGTTGAAGCTTGTGCAAAGTAAGTCCAGGCCCTTCGCTCATGTCAACCATTTCTTCTCCAACTCTCTCCCAATCAAAACATTGAATTAAGGCCCCCAAAGTCAACCCAACCACACGCATGGCTAATCCCTCACCAGGACAACCTCTTCGCCCTGACCCAAATGGCATCAGTTTAAAGCCATCTCTTGTCCCTTCGAGACCATCAAACCGCTCTGGTATAAACTTTCTGGGATCAACCCACAAGTTAGGATCATTTTGAATGGCCCATAAGTTTACTAATAGTGTTGTGCCTCGTGGAACAGTGTGACCTGCTACAATGCACTCTTCAGATGATTCGTGAGGAATTAGTACTGGACCAGGTGGGTACATTCGAAGTGTTTCACTGATGATGCTTTGGAGGTATGGGAGTTTGTTGACATCGGATTCATCCATAAGTACACCTTTGTTTCAACTTGACGTCAATCTCTGCTTGGGCCTTCTTGAGTACTTGTGGATTGTTAAGCAAAAGTGCCATTGCCCATTCCATGGTGTCTGCTGAAGTGTCTGTTCCCGCTGCAAACAATGTCTACACGAAAAATATAGCACTCAGTCAATACTCAATAGTGAAAAGAAAAAAAAAATGGTACTCGCTGTGGGCACAGGCGCACAGCCCATTTTGTGTTGGGTAGACCCAAAAAAAAAAAAAAATTATTTTATAAATTTACCATTGACAAAAAAAATCTTAATTTGTATTGGGCACCCCCCACCTACATCAAAATTAACTTGTTGCAACCTCCTATTGCCTTTACCCTAAAAGACTCTACTTCCCAAAAAAAAAAAAAATCCAAAAAACAATTCTCAGTCTAAGAATTTCCAAAAACAAACATATCTAGACGCCCATAAATACCACTATGTAGTTCGCTCAATCGACCTAATGAAGTCGTCCAGGAGAAACTAGAGCGACACTGTTAAATCGTTGGGACACCGTCAAGTATTGCTAAATCGTTGGGACATCTAATTCCCAAACAACCCGGCCGGGTCGTAAAAGCTAAGCCCAAACTACTTCACCACATCACTCGAAGCAATTCCCACCAACTTCCCAATAACAGTTTATTTCTACAAACTTCTTTTCTTCTCAAAGATATGTTTGTTTCCAGCGACTATGGAATCATTAGATGTACTGACAAAAAATGAATGGTCGTATGAGATGGCAATATCATTGACCGCAAACTGACAAGAAAGTACTGACGAGGCTTGAATTTATGAGAGAATGAGGACGAGGCTTGAGTTTAGAAACAAGAGAAGGGGAAATTATAAATCTTTGTCTTCACTCGTGTGGTGGACAATTAACTGGTCAGTCACTTCAAAAGTTCTAACACTTTTGGCTGATTTCTTTACCCTCTGCATCCTATATGACTTTGTACAACTGCTTGGAGCCGCTACTGATGTTGAAGGATCATGGAACCATCTTAGGTGCAGAAAAAAATGAATGGTCATATGAGATGGCAATATCATTGACCGCAGACTGACAAGAAAGTACTGACGAGGCTTGAGTTTAGAACAGTAGAAGGGGAAATTATAAATCTTTGTCTTCACTTTCGTGTGGTGGACAATTAACTGGTCGATCACTTCAAAAAGTTCTAACACTTTTGGCTGATTTCTTTACCCTCTGCATCCTATATGACTTTGTACAACCGCTTGGAGCCGCTAATGATGTTGAAGGATCATGGAACCATCTTAGGTGCAGAAAAAAATGATGGTCGTATGAGATGGCAATATCATTGACCATAGACTGACAAGAAAGTACTGACGAGGCTTGAATTTATGAGAGAATGAGGACGAGGCTTGAGTTTAGAACAGTAGAAGGGGAAATTATAAATCTTTGTCTTCACTCGTGTGGTGGACAATTAATTGGTCAGTCACTTGAAAAGTTCTAACACTTTTGGCTGGTTTCTTTACCCTCTACATCTTATATGACTTTGTACAACTGCTTGGAGCCGCTACTGATGTTGAAGGATCATGGAACCATCTTAGGTGTAGAAAAAAATGAATGGTTGTATGAGATGGCAATATCATTGACCGCAGACTGACAAGAAAGTACTGACGAGGCTTGAATTTATGAGAGAATGAGGACGAGGCTTGAGTTTAGAACAGTAGAAGGGGAAATTATAAATCTTTGTCTTCACTCGTGTGGTGGACAATTAACTGGTCAGTCACTTCAAAAGTTCTAACACTTTTGGCTGATTTCTTTACCCTCTGCATCCTATATGACTTTGTACAACTGCTTGGAGCCGCTAATGATGTTGAAGGATCATGGAACCATCTTAGGTGCAGAAAAAAATGAATGGTCGTATGAGATGGCAATATCATTGACCGTAGACTGACAAGAAAGTATTGACGAGGCTTGAATTTATGAGAGAATGAGGACGAGGCTTGAGTTTAGAACAGTAGAAGGGGAAATTATAAATCTTTGTCTTCACTCGTGTGGTGGACAATTAACTGGTCAGTCACTTCAAAAGTTCTAACACTTTTGGCTGATTTCTTTACCCTCTACATCCTATATGACTTTGTACAACTGCTTGGAGCCGCTACTGATGTTGAAGGATCATGGAACCATCTTAGGACTAGCCAAACCAAATGATTTGTTAGGACTGATTCATTTAAAGCATTGACGGCGAACCAATTCTAATAGAATTCCCCTGTGATGAAGAATCAGTTCCAACAAAAGTAGGATAATAGGAGATGAATCTTTAATTTGGCGGGAGACCGAATCAATTTTTGGTTTTTGGTTTTGGTAAGTTTTTGGTGAATTCGACGAAAGGTGGTGACTAGTTATCTCGGGGTTTTTTTTTTTGTTTGGGTTTGGTCACGGGGTTTGCCTAAAACTCTCGGTTGGGCCCAACATAAATACAAACCCCAAATTGGGCCGGGGTTTGCCCAACACAAAATGGAGTCTGTCAATAACAAGAGCCAAAAAAACTTGGACCAAATTAAAGTCTAATAGGTTTGAGGAACACATTTATATTGGTTTGTTTGGTTGTTTCTAGTAAACTACTACATATATATATTTTTTTTTCAAAATGATGTCGGGATTTTGTAGAACCCCATCTGAATTATAACTTCTTATAAATTTCAGTTACATTTTTCTTTACTATAAAACTTAATCTATTACATAAAGAAGGTGTAAATACATGAGGTTGCAAAGGTTCTCCTAATGAAAGTTTTGCCAGATGATCTGCTGCTTGGTTTTCCTCTCTGTAAACATGAATTAAATTCACTTCATGAAGCCTTAGTAAGAGACTTTTAATTGTAGTTACAAGGTTCCAACATACCTTACTTTATCTAAATATCTATCGTTCGGAAAAACATTTGTCTATATGTTTTGCTTGCCTACACATTTGTCTGGCAAACGAAAGACCATGTACAAAATTCAAACACTGCACGTACATGTAAGTGTTTTTCATTTTTCATTTTTTTTCTTTTTTTGACAACGTCTTTTATATTTGGAAGATAATAAATCTTGTCTTAGTCGTGTAACTCAAGTGACCCGAACCCAATGTCTCAAGTAGCTATCACAGAAAATTATATAAGTGGATGACAGGAGTGAGTGAGGTTAAGAACTCTTTGCCCATATCATGCCAAGGATCATTTCATCAGTGTAGTATTCGGGCTCATTCTCCTGAAGCTTTAACAACACATCAATCAACGTTGCATTATTTTCTTTCCTCTGTAAACCACCACTACTCACTACCTTATGTTCTTCAATCAATTCTTGCAAGAGTATGTCTCTTTTATCCCTTAAACTCAACACTTTCTTCTCAATCCCCTTCACACCAATCCAACTCATAATAGGCAAAAAATCACCAATATTTGAAGCACCACCAATAGAAAGTGTGCCCTGAACAATATCTTGAAACCGTTTGGCTTGCTCTAATTCCTCCACTTGGTCGCCATAATATCTTTTCCCAGCAATCATTCTCATCATATTATTTAAAGTCAACTCAAAAAACATTGACTTCATCTCTACCGTTCGATACTCATATCGTTGACCAATAAGTCGTCGAACCATTGATTTGACTTCATCGAATCGAATGTCGGAATGTGACTGGAGTCGATTAGCCGATAAAATTTCAAGAGCACTGATTTTTCGAAGTTTTCTCCATTTAGGCCCATAAGGCGCCCAGAGCATACTAGTATTATTATGGCCCAATGCTTTACGTATTAACAGATGAGGGCGATTTGCGAAAATGAGGTCGTTCCTAGTTAAACAATCTTCCACAGCTGATGGAGAAGAGACAACTAAAGTTGGTCGGGATCCCAACTGAAGGTAAAGAACACGACCATATTTTTCTGATAACTTGGCTATGGTTACATGCAATGGTTTCTTGATTAGATGAAGATGGCCTATTAGAGGGAGAGAAGGTGGACTAGGTGGGAGGTTTTTGTTCTTGTTTGGGACAAGAAACTTGATAAGCAAAATGGAAAATAAGAAGAGAAGGAGGTAGAAGATAATCTCCATTTCTCTGTTATGTTCTGAGATGTTTCCAGATTGCTTTTATATGTAATTCGTTATTTGAAGGAGTGGAGAAGTTGTATTTTTTTCATTTTTTATTATTGTCAATTGCCATATTTTCAGCTCAAAGGGATCAAATATCAATTTTTTTCTTTCGATAATCAAGGAATCAAATGTATATGTAAATGCGTGATTCAGCTTTCCTTTACATATAAAGTTGAATGGGAATTAGAAAGGGTTATTATTGGGACTGAGTTCGGCTTAGGAGTGAACTGCCTACGTATCTTGCTCTCGATTCGGAGGGGAGAGAAGAATCAGGTCTGGCGTAGTTCATAGGAGGGGTATTTATAGATGTTGAGACTTGAGAGTGAATCCTCGCCCACCACGTGTAAATTGTATCACAAACGTGGGGTCTAGATTGAGGAAGCGTGCGGGACCTGTCTTTATAGGTCTGCTGTGATGATGATTATTATTAGTCTAGATAAGTAGCTTGCGGCAGTGGTCAGTAGCTGGTGGCAGTGATTTGTACATGTGCATCTCTTGTTCATGATTGCTTCTAGAAGATAAGATGAGTCACGCTATAGCCTGGTTCACGTGCTGGCGCGAACCGTTCTGGAACGTTCAGTTATCTTGGGGACGCGATCTGATTCCACAGGTCGGTGAGGTATTTCCATCATGTTGAGTCGCGCCTGATATTCTTGAAGGAGGATATCACTCCCTTACACAGCCCCCTCTCAGTAGGGCGTGCTAGTCATGAAAGCGGCTTGCTGAGAGAAAATGGTAGCGCGTGCGGAGCATGTTTAGAGTAGGAAATACCTGACGAGTTAATGAGAACGACCTGTGTTATCCTGTGAGCTGGTGGGCGTGGATGTTTGACATGTGTTCATCACGTGAGAGGATCCGGCGATTCGCGAGAGAAACGTCGCCCGTTTTCGGATTTGAAAAGACGGGGCGCGGCTTGTTGGAAGTCGTGTGCGATTAGGGCTAGGGTGTAATCATGGTGCCTTGGAAACTGGAGGGGCGGTTGTTCAAAGATTACGCTTGCGATTTTTGAAACATCACTTTGCTGCTTCGCCTTGTAGAAACTAAGTCAGTACCGCAACAACCTTCAGGTTAGTTTTCTGCCATTGTTGAACTTCTGCTTCTTGCTTCGTGCTTAATCTTTGCTCTAGAGTTGTTAGGACGTTTGCTTATTTACTAGTGGCTAGAATCGTTAGGGCGAGAGAGAAATGTCTGACTTAGATGATACGCGATCTCATGAGGTTTGCGAAGTTTCTCTTGGTTGGACTGATGAGGAGGAAGAGAAAGATGAGTCGGTGTGTGGGGTGAGTGAGGCTGGTGATGAAGGTGAAGCAGTTGAGGAGGCTGGAAGTGGGGAAGATGAGGCCCGACCATCGTGGGTGCTGGTGTGAGCGAGCAACTTCAGTCGCCGTGAGGGTTCGATTCATCCACCGGTACCCGCCTAGAAATTAGACGGACACGCTTTGAGGGCGTTCCCCTATTTACTGAAAAAATATGGGATAACCGTAAGCGGTCTGGAGATCCATGAGCCCGACAAAGACGCCTCGGTTTTAGCAATAGGTATACCCAATCAACTATGAGGTTATCGTCTGTGAGGGGCAGCTGAGGGCGCATATGACGATACTGTTCTCTAAGCTGGTTTGTGAGTTCTTGAACCGCTGTGGCAAAACGCTTGTTCAGTTTGTGGGTAACACGTGGCGGTTGTTCAAGGTATTTGACCTGCTGAATACCAGTGGTGAATACCGGATAGATGTCGCTGATATTATTGAGCATTTCTCCCTAAAGCGATCTCGGTCGCTTAACTTTAGCTTGCAAACCCGAGCTAATCTGTCGAGCGTCCTGGATGGTGTGAGTAACGAGTCTTGGGATAAAAGACTGTTTCTGCTTGTGGGAAACTACTGTGCGAGCGAGTTCAGTGTGGAGAATAAAATATGCGACTTTACTGGTGGGTACCGATACGCTCTTTGAAGATACTAACCTTACATTAATTGAGTTTTGTTGTCTTTGCAGATATCCCCCTAGAAAAGGAGACGAGCCGAAAGGTGATTGAGAAGTTCGCTAGGTTGACTCTAGCTGAGAAACAAGTGAAGCTTCCAGAAGTCGCACACTTCTTTAAAGAACGGGGCAGACCTGCGATTAGGGAGAAGAGGGAGGTGCAAAAGAGCAGGGCGCGGGGTAAGATGAGCGGGAGAACGTCGAAGAAGTCTGTGATGGAAAAACGTCGGAGTGATCTGATATTCTTTTCTCTGTTATGTTCTGAGATGTTTTAGATTGCTTTTATATGTAATTCGGTATTTGAAAGAGTGGGGAAGTTGTATTTTTTTTTTCATTTTTTATTATTGTCAATTGCCATATTTTCAGCTCAAAGGGATCAAATATCAATTTTTTTTCTTTCGATAATCAAGGAATCAAATGTATATATAAAAGTTTTAAAATGAATTAATGAACCAAGTTGAAGGAAGCAAAGTGGAAGTGGATTTCCATAATTTATGTGGCTTTGTGGTGGTGTTCATTCAAGTTTGAAGAATACTGTGTACTTGGACAGTTAGGTAGTTGATTGTGTTTATTTGTGTTTTTAATTTGATCTATAAAATGGATGTTCTAATATGAAAAGTCTTTGGAGTAAAGAGTTATATTAGTCACTATCTTCAGCTTACGAGCGATGAACAGAGATGGTAAAGTCGGTCAAAATGGAAATTTGATCATTACTCAATACGTCCTTCAGTTGCAAGTCTTTGGAGTAGAAGAGTTATATTGCGCATTGGACATATTCTACTGAGAGTCCGACATATTCAGGCCAATGTAAAAATTGGGAAAAAAAACGACATGACCAAAGACCGAAGATATCAGCACGCATAGCAAATATTATATACTGTCAGTCATGAGTCCATGTCCAAGAGTTCAAAACTGCTCAAGGCATGACCATGGGTTCGTTATCGTGGAAGGATCAAAATCCTAGTGTTGGTGCCAGGACTCTCTGTTCCAGTCTAGGAGGCTATTCTTCGATTGGCCTGAACTCCAATCAACAATTCCCCTATTGTGCATTTGATGATGCTGTTTTAAGTCTTTATTGAATGCTATTCTTTCTAGTTTCTATTCAATTAGATATGTCATATGTAACATAATTGAAGATATAACTTTTTATTTTCGGTAACTTGAAGATCAAACTATCAAACGCATTCGTCTTGTAACATGGCCCATCGAGTTCTAACTCGTAATATTTCAGTCTTATTGCTATAGATAAAACATACTAAACGCGCAACCACAGTCCTCACTAACTTAAAGATGCAAATGAATCCAGCACACGCCTATCTCTTATGCTGTTGAATCTAGGAACCCTTACTAAAATTGTGAAATGAAGTTCAACGCAGTGGAACGTGGCCTACATTTAGCTTTCAAGGGGTGAACCTTGGGCAAGGTGAGTCCGGGACCTTCGCTCATGTCGATCATTTCTTCCCCAACTCTCTCCCAATCAAAACATTGAATTAAGGCCCCTAAAGCCAATCCAACAACACGCATTGCCAGTCCCTCACCAGGACATCCTCTTCGCCCTGACCCAAATGGCATCAGCTTAAATCCATCTCTTGTCCCTTCAAAACCATCAAATCTCTCTGGTTTAAACTTAGTGGGTTCAACCCATATGTTAGGATCTTGTTGAATAGCCCACACATTCACTAATAGCATTGTCCCACTTGGGACATTGTAACCCCCTACAATGCACTCTTCAGATGATTCATGAGGAACTAGTAATGGACCAGCTGGGTAGATTCGAAGTGTTTCATTGATGATGCTATGAAGGTATGGAAGTTTGTTGACATCAGATTCATTGATAAGTCGGCCTTGTTCCAAAGTGTTGTCAATCTCTGCTTGTGCCTTCTTGATTACTTGTGGATTGTTAAGCAAAAGCGACATTGCCCATTCCATTGTAACTGCTGAAGTGTCTGTTCCAGCTGCAAGCAAAACCTACACAAAAGTATTGTATTTATTAATAAATAAATAAATTTTACCATACACCTTACTTAATATTTCAACTAACTGAGAAACATCCTTAAAAACTTAGAAGAGGGCGACTCCGATATATGGCCCAGCACAAAAAAAAACACTTCCGAAGTCGGCTGTGAATCCTGTGATTGACTGGTTGAGTGTTGTAGATTTATCCAAGTCAGCAAGTTTTTTTTTGTGCTGGGCATGTGTTGTAGATTTATCCAAAAACTTTTAAGGAGGTAATTGAGTGTGCATTGATTTGTTTCATACCTTATTGTTCATTTTACAAAAACTAAAGTTTAATCAAAGTTTGAAAGTTGTGACAATTGACTCATGACTTGCACTTTTAGGCATGCACTAGCTTCAATTATTCAATTATTAAATAGTCAAGAACGTATGAAATGTGCTGGACATTTTGACTAAGCTGAACCAGTACTAAGTTAAATAATATCTTAGATAATCTAATCCTGTCTTTGCGTGTAAAGTAAGATGGATTAAGAAATCTTACCCATATTATGCCAAGGATCATTTCATCAGTATAATATTCGGGCTCAGTCTCTTGAAGCGACAACAAAACGTCAATTAACGTTGCATTTTTTTCCTTGGTTTGCGTACCACCATTCCTTGATATTCTGTGTTCCTCTATCAATTCTTGCAAAAATTTGTCTCTTTTCTCCTTCAAATTCCATACTTTTTTCTCAATCCCCTTAACACCAATCCAACTCAAAATAGGCAAAAAATCACCTATATTTGAAGCACCACTAATAGAAAGTGTGACTTGAACAATTTCTTGAAACCGTTTGGCTTGCTCTAATTCCTCCACTTGGCCGCCAAAATATCTTTTCCCAGCAATCATTGTCATCATAACATTTAAAGTCAGCTCAAAAATCATTGTCTTCATCTCTACCGTCCGATACTCATGCCCTTGGCCACTGAGTCGTTGAACCATTGACTTGACTTCAGCATGTCGGATGTCGGAATACGATTGGAGTCGATTAGCTGATAAAAGTTCAATGGAACTGATTTTTCGAAGATTTCTCCAATTGGGGCCATAAGGGGCCCACAAGAGGGTAGTATAATCATGGCCCAATATCTTACCCATTAGAAGATGAGGACGGTTAGCGAAAATGATGTCGTTTTTAGCTAAACAATCTTCCACAGCTGATGGAGAAGAGACAACTAAAACGGGACGGGCCCCGAATTGTAAATAAAGGACATGACCATATTTGTCTGATAACTTGGCTAAGGTTCTATGCAATGGTTTCTTGAAAAGATGAAGGTGGCCTATTAGAGGGAGAGAAGGAGGACCTGGTGGGAGGTTTTTGTACCTTTTTGGGACAAGAAACTTGATGACCAGAATTGAAGATATGAAGAGAAGGAAGTAGAGTAATATCTCCATTTTTTTCTGTGGTGTCAGTGTGTATTGAAGTGTGTCAAGAAGACAGGGTCGTTGGGTGTTATTTATTTATGTTTGTAGGTTGCTCTAGAAGGTGAGATGATCTAGTATGAAATGAACTATTAGTCAAATGAAGAAAATAAGGTAGAGTGAGATGAACAAAAAGTGTGTAAAAGTCAGTCAATGGATGCATAGATATGATAACAGAAGCTTCCGCCAAGTGCATCACAGTCTAGAATTTCAAATGCATCTTACTCAAGTCTTTGAAGAATTTTACGAATCATATTCACGAGCTGCACCGTCCAATACTCCCACATAAAATCCAGAAACTTTAAAATCATGGACCTATCAGTCTATTACCGAGTTTTAAGAAGACCATTTTCTTATTTTTCAGGCCTTTCTTTTATAAGATAACGAAAATACAAAAGAACTACGTGAAAAATGGGTAAGAAAAATGTAGCCACAAGAACAACAATTTTGTGCGACGTTTCACGTTTGAATCTATTTGATTTCAGACTGGCCAAGGGAACAAGTGGACGACCGTGACTTGAGGCGTGAGTGTTTGAAAAACTGACACATGGCAAACATACTAAGTCAAGCAAGTGTGCAACTCTTTAAAGAGTTGAATCGTAGTTGCACGATAGTCCCAATTCTATGCGTTAGGCGGGTCATTGGTTAAGCTAATAAAAGCCCAACTCAAGCTTACAATATTTTAATTTTTAAACCCAAGCCCAAGTTGGGTTGGTAAGGATGTGATGACGTTTTTGCTTTTGATTCAATTTTGCACTTCAAACGTCGTAAGAACATAGTTCGAGATTTTGAAATTCTCGGAATTTCAAATTGTTAAAAAACTGGAATTCCGCACAAAATCCATTTGGAATTCTGATATATTTCGACCAGATTTTGAAATATAACACTTTTCGGCCTATACTTATATTTCGATTTCAATTCGTTTTTTTCAAAAATCGAAATATCTATTGGAATTTCGAAATTTCGTTCAAAATCATGAACACTGTATAAAACACATAACAAATTTCTCTGAATACTAAGACTATATGACAGACTGTATATTAAACTACTAATTTTATGTTTTTATTTTTTTTATTTTTTAAGTGAAAATTTTATTGGTATTGATAACGAGTTTTACATATAATTAGAACAATCATGCAACAAGTTGTACCGCAAGTCCTTTCCGAATAACAAATCCTATCATTCTAAAAATAAACTCGTTAGAAGTAGTTGTCATAACGTTATTATCCATAACTTTCTAAAATCTCTTGAGGAGCTCAATATATTGTTGTTCCAATAACCCAAAAATGTCTAAACTGAACGGAATAGAAACAATAATGTTGGTTAGCCATACAATTCATATTTCTCTATATTTTCTGTCGTTGCTCTCTTAGCTGTTTCTCCCACCTCAAAGTCACCATTCCCCATCCCTACTAACGGAGAGACTCCAGTTACATCAACACATGCATGTTTTCCCTCATACCAACTGTAAATCAAGACATCAGCAGGGTAAAATGTCGATCTACTCTCATTCGGATCTGTGAGAAAGTTAACAGGAGCCTCTTTCTCCACTTGTACCTCAACCTTCCAAAATATATCACATAAAATGTCTCTAACATGATCATATCGGTATTTAAACCCGGAAAAATATCTACAATGTGTTGCATGGTCCTCAAAGGTATCTAGTCTACTCTTTTGCATACAGGGCAAAGACGACCACCATCAGAGTACAGATAAATCATAAAATAGTACCGGTCCGATTGCAAGCACCCGATGACTGCTGTCACACCCTAAATTTCCAGACAATATTTAAAACAATTATATTCAATTATCCGAAAACCCGGTGAAACAAAACCCAAAACCCCGTTATCAAAACACGATATATATACAAACCGAAATCAAAAGAAACCTAAAAGGAACAATCTTTAAATCACATTATTAAATTACAAAGAAACTAACCAACTCTATTACATCTGTCTCAAAACAAAACCGTACCCTTCAGAAAATCTTAAACCAGAAGACTCCATCATCTATGTTCCCAAGAACACACCCACGTTGCAAAACAAAGCAAACATGGGTCAGCAAATTGAATTTGCTGGTATGAGTAGACTAACAACAAAATATATATAAAAGTCCTTCAAATTAATAAATATAACATTACCAACCATTTCAACTTGAAAGACAATATAGTTCCGTTTTCCAAAACGGCGTGTAGTTTCTTCCCAAGTAAGATTTCACCCCAATATACAAATTCCAAGAATCTCATATAACAGTACTCATCATTCCCACTTTCTAAAATAACTCACAACATAAATACCATTTACATTCCACTTATTAAATGCACATATGATAACCTAATTAAATATGAGTTTGGTATACCTTACCTTTAAGCCAACACGTCGTCTTAGGGTAGGATATTTACGTCCCTACAGAAAAGATTAATCGATCCTACCCTCCTGCAAAACAGAGTTAGACATCACAATAAAATGTTTTATCTCAACTAGTCAAGTTTCCATTCATAACGAAACCTCATTTAAGACATTTAAGTCTAATTGATATAACCTAATTCGTCCCGCATATTCGAGGAATACCACTTATCATAATACATATATCAAGGGTAGTCATTCATATGACATCATTACATCATAAAGTTTCTACGTGCATAACCATAGATCTCAGACTATCACAATTCATTAATATTTTCAGAATAATATATCACGTTATAGTCATTTTGCAGTCACATAGAAATCACAATCATTTACTAATATTATTCACAGTCACACTTCACATCCATAATATCACACACTTCATATATTTTTACTTAAAAACCACTCGTCTACTTATGAGAACGGGGAAAATATCACACCCAAGGAGTACATTCATCCCGTGTGAGTATCAACTCATACAAACCACGTATATATTTCTCATAAGAAAACATATACATCATATGCAATAACTCCATCACACGAAAAATCAATATTTTTACTTTGCTTATTAATTATCTTGTTGACTCATTTATTCAAAGACACATTGACCTTTAGTTCCTACTCCATGATTTGCACTACACACATTTGCCAAATCACACATATCCGTGTGCCTCACTCACACCGTACCACTACAAGACATATGTCCTAAAGCGGGATATCGCCTCCAAGAAACATACTTTCATCTTGTAAACTTCGTAACTTGTGAGTCCAACCATCTCTCGGGCTTTCCATACACATAATCACAAAGTCTCCTTTGGGCATAACAAAATATCAGGTTATTCATGGCACATTCAATAAATACCTCGGGTCATTCCCGCCACATTCAAGGAATACCCATCATAACACTAACGGGCCATTCATGGCACATTCAATGAATGCCCTGAGTCATTCCCGCCACATTCAAGGAATACCCAAACCTACATTCCCGTACATTCAAGGAATACGACCAACCCAAAGGCTAATACCTTAGTTCCTCTAGGGCAGTCCAAACTATTGGGTCATTCATGGCACATTCAATGAATACCCATCTATCACATGACATCACAAGTCATAATATCTCATTACCAAATCCTGAGGCATGGATAGTTCTAAAGATGTGGGCGACACATTAAAACATTATTATCACTTATAATTATACTAGCATTACTCATGTCAAAATAGACCACACATGCAGAGAGTCATTTTCGCGCGTCAAGGCAAATCAAACACTTAAATATCATTGAATGTAAACAGACTTATAATCAAACAAATACAATTTATCTAACCACACTCATATATATAATATCGTAAACAAATAATTCATTAGCCCAAATTCAAGTCCACACACACTAATGTCCAAAACATATCTACATATACTAAAGTCTATATTCATATACAACTTCTATCTCACACATATATATTTATGTAGTCTCAAAACAACAGTAATTTCTAACACAATCACACAGTTATCACACAAACTAATATATATTATAGATATAGTGACTGCACCTGTACATAAGGCTGCCTACGTATCCAATCTTTTAAGATTAGAATCAAGCCTTACGTAGCTCTTAACCAATTCTCCAAATATTTTAATAATCACGATAAAATAAAACATATAGATATATTTTCATTCCACACCAATATTTTCACAATAGTAAGAATATATCGAAAGTATAATAACCACTGACCATCTAATGCCATCATGTAACCACCTAACTATATCTAATTTAAACTTTAGCTAATTCTAACAACCTTGTTAATCCGTGCCTTGACAGACAACCCACCATTGGATTTGCCTAAAATTTGTATATGTCATTTAACTGGATATCAAGAATCTATGGATTAAATTTGAGGTCAATCCGATAATAGGTTGACCTCCCTCTAAACAGAAACAAAGGACTGCACCCATCAGTTTTCTGGTGTAGTTTCTACTACGACTAGTCCCACTAATGGAAGCCTCGACAGATATCAAGTCATTGGATAAATCTAAAAATCTAATATGGAAGACTAAAATGTGTCAGGAAACTATAGATTAAATTTCATACAAATCCGAGTACGGAAAGGTCACCATCTAAGAAGAAACAAAAGACTGCACACTGCAGTTTTTCTGGTGTAGAAACACTACAACCTATCACGCTTATGCACACCTCGACAAAAATCCAACCGTTGGATCTGTCTAAAATTTTAATATATTAGACTACAATGTGTCAGGAAACTATGGATTAAATTTCATAGAAATCTGAGTATGGAAACGACACCATCTAAGCAGAAACAAAAGACTGAATACTGCAGTTTTTCTGGTGTAGAAACACTACGACCTGTCACGCTTATGCGCGCCTCGACAGAAATCCAACCGTTGGATCTGTCTAAAATTTTAATATGTCAGACTACAGTGTGTCAGGAAACTATGGAGTACATTTGAGAGACATCCGTGTACGGAAAGATCTCCATCTGAACAGAATTAAAAGACTGCGCAGACAACTTTTCTAGAATGGTGTTTATTGTTAACTGTTCATCTTCTTCACAAAACTCTATACAGTTTATTAATGACTTTATCCTCCCAATATACAATCCATATGATCACACATAACAAACAACATATCCTATTTCTATGGAAACAATAAAAGAAAGAAATATAACTCACCTTATTAAGTCTACAAGATGTAAACAACTATGAATATCAATAGTGCGGTGAGCCCAATACTTTGCATTCCCTTTTTCTCTTTTCTTCCTATTCCCCTTCTTTTTATTGGAGGCTAGGGTTTTGATTTTGAATAATCATATTTTTACAGGGAAAATTCGCAAGTCCTCTTTATTCCATGTTTTAAGTCTGTTTTAAGTTAACCTATGGGCCTCCGATGGGTCTAAAAACACCCAAGGTCCATACCTATATGAATGGGTACATTTTAACAATGTTTTCAAGCCCAAAATGATTATAAAATACCCACATAAGTTCTAACAAACAATTCAAGTAAAGACATGAACTTTTTTTAAAAATCAACAATAGCTAAACAAATCTAGAATAAGCTAGACTTCATAATATAATAGTTATTTTCAATCAAATAATTTAATTTATGTTGTTTAAAAATTGGGGTTGTTATAACTGCTTTCTGTTGAGCAGATAACTCAAACTTTCTCTCAAGACCAGCAATAATCTTACCATATACAACTTCTGCCAAAACTTTTTGGGGTTTTGAAGGGACGTTAGCGTTCATAGCTAGAGAATTGAGGTCAAAATTGCAGGTGCCGACTAGCAAAGTCGGTAAATCCTTTGGGTGACGATATTAGAGGTCTAGGGCTCAAACCCCGCCAGCATCAAAGAGTTACTTATCTCATTTAAAACAGGTTTGCCAATAAAATAATAATAATAATAATAATAATAATAATAAATAAAAATTGAGGTCAAAATTAGGTTGGCAGAGATGCAATGCATTGTCAGTATCATCAAGAATCTCACCCATAGGCACCGGGCCACAACTCCTAAGAATGTACGTGGTTCTTAAGCTTTAAAGCCTGAAAACGAGAGGCAAAAAAAGCAAATGCCAAGACATTAGTAGTACAATAAATACCTAACCCACCAAGACGTAATGGAAGTGTCGCTAAACGCCATTGTAGATCACCGAAGCTAGGACCATCAGAAACTACAATACCCTGAAGAACACTGCGGAGATGCCGATCAAAAGTCTTGGTTGCCTCTCTAAAAAGAATGGTGGACAAATATGAATCTCAAATATCAACTTAGAGAGCTCAACATAAGCTCGTAAGAGCGCTAATTTAACTCACACTGTGGATCCTCCAATACGGCTAAACAGTTCATCAAAGTCATAACATTTTCAACACGCTTGCAAGCAAGGCCCATGAAAAATGATTAATCAATGTTGACTGCCCATCCAAGCAATTTGACCCCATGTTGGGGACAAGATAAATCTGAAGGAAAGAGACCAGGAGTGGATCCAGTGATGGCCAAAATATATATCAGTTTTAGCCACATTAATATTAAGAACCAACTCGTAAGAATGCCCTTCTTCCTAAATCATACGCAAAGGTGTTGCCACCTGTTCTGTATCCCCAATAAGAATATCATATTCTAAATACCAAACCTGTGACAATAACTGACAACTTGACTGGATCTACAGAATCAGAGGATGCAATACCAGTGCAAAGAGAAGGGAATCCAAAGGGTTGCCTTGTTGGACCCCAGCAGCAGACCATATGTAGTCATCCCCCAAGTATAACATCACAGGTTGACAATGCAAATACTCGACCCAAAGAGCAATAACTGGGCAACGGATACGAACATCTCTCAATATGGTAGTCCGATCAACCATGTTAAAATCATTATGAAAATCTACAAACAACATAGAAAGCAAGGTGTTGTCACTGTTAACATATGCCATGCGATTGATAGCGTGCAAAATCATCTCTGCTCCACCAGGGACACCGACCTCATACTGAAAATCTTGTAAGTACCCTTCCATATTTTTGGAAACTCTTTTCATGACAATCTTGGAGACAAGACGGCGCCAAACCATGCCCACATTTTTATTTTATTTTATTTTTTCCAATCAAAAATATATTTATTGATATAAAAAATAAATAAAACAAATGATTTAGAGGTCAAGCGTTTTACAAATTGCGCCGCTAGCTCTTTTTGAATAGCAAAACCAGTATTCTTAAACACATACTCGTGAGAACCATTTGTCATCATATTGTTGGATAACACTTTCTGCAATCCTTCTAAACAATTATATATCAAACGCAAACGGAATGTAACAAACACAACTCAACAACATCTAGAGCCAAAAAACCAAATGTATCAAACGCAAACGGAACGAAGTAGTGTTGATTAGTCATGTATGATTCTTTATGTTTCTCCAATCTCCACCTTCGCTGTATCTACACTAATAGCTGCTTACCCTACTAAAAAAAACTCTATTACCAAAACCAACTAAAGGAGATATCTATGTGACATTGACACATGCATGTTTTCAATCAGACCAATTATATATCAATATATCTGTCGGGCGAAACGTCAATCTATCTTGTCTGAGATTAATAAAGAAGTTGAAAAGAGCATCCTTCTTCTTCTTATTATTATTATTATTATTATTATTTATTTATTTTTTGGTAAAAATGTTTGAGTAAGAAAAATATTTGTCAATCTAAATTCGTAATATATGATATATAAAAATTCGTTTTTGCAAGGAAATTAAAAATAAAAAAAATTGTCGCAACACGATGAACTACTGGTGGTTCATAGTTCATACTTTGTTGATACATGATACTATATAAAGCATCTATTTGACGCTTTGAACCATCTATATAGGGTTTTGCTAAAAAAATAAGCTTAAATTTGATAAATAATGCCGATGGTACATGATAAATAATGCCGATAAAATAAGGCACCCTTGAACGAACTTGCACATGGCATTTGTGGCCGACAATTGGCTTGGGCCAAGCCGCCAAGGTAAGGTCATGTCCAGTCCATACACATACATTATTTTTTTTTAAAGGAAATATGAAACACTTGAAATTTAGCATTGAATAAGATCATTATTGATGAAATAGGATACACATTATACATTACCGGAGAAAAAAGGATACACCTTTTATCGATTTTTAACTCAACCTGATTGCGCCACTTACACCCCATGATAGGTAGAACAACAACAACGTACACAAGTTAAATCATAGTTTGTCAATGAAGTTCAATGCGTTTTTTCGAGGTCTGCACTTTGCCTCCAAGGGTAGAGCCTTGTGCATGGTGGCCCCTAGCTTTTGTTGGCTCATGTCCACCATTTGTTCTCCAACTCTCTCCCAGTCAAAACAATGAATCAAGGCTGCCAAAGTTAACGTTATTACCCGAGTTGCTAGTCCCTCGCCGGGACATTTTCTTCTTCCTACCCCAAAAGGCATCAATTTAAACCCCACTCTTGTCCCTTCAAGCCCAAGAAACCTCTCTGGTACGAACTTAGTGGGCTCATTCCATAGATTAGGATCATTTTCAATTTCCCACAAGTTTACAAGTAACATTGTGCCTCGTGGAACGTTGTAACCTCCTACAATGCACTCTTCTGATGCCTCATGTGGTATCATCAATGGCCCAGGTGGGTACATTCGAAGTGTTTCCATGACGATGCTATGGACGTATGGGAGTTTTTCGACATCTGATTCATCAAGAAGTCGGCCTGGTTCCACATGGAGGTCTATCTCTTCTTGGGCTTTCTTCAATACATGCGGATTGTTAAGCAAAAGTGACATGGCCCATTCCATTGTGCTCTTTGAAGTGTCTGTTCCTGCAGCAAACAAGTCCTACAAACAACGTGTATGTTTTAGTACCAGAAACGCTGGAAAACACAATAATTCAAGGTTTCAAAGCACACAATTTTTTTGGGGAAAACACACATGGTTAGGCTTTCTTGGCTAACTTATAGCAATCTATAGTTGCACGTCCTGTTCTTTGTACTAGCATCATTTATAATATTGTAGCTTTCCAGTATCGTGTGTGAAAATCCTTATAGTTTCAAAGCTAGCTAATTTGGACATCTACAAATTTGTAAGCAAACCATAGTCCGACTTGTGAGTTGCATATGTACCCCACTAACCACTCCCTGAAAGATATGTTGGGGATTATACCAATACCAATCGATTCCCCACTACACAGATAATTTGTATTTGAACACAATTCAACTCCGGACAAAATCTAAATATCAACTACAACCTATACTAACATGCCCAACTCGCTAAACAACTATTAACAACAGATAATAATGTAAAGCAGTAAAAGCAAACCACAACACAAAGATTTACCGTGGTTCGGCCAATGATGCCTACTTCCACAAGAGCTAGTTCTTTATAAAGTGGGAAGGAAGATTACAATCTCTCCTTTTTCTCTCTCACCTTTACTAGATCACTCTTATCTCTTTTTACGAGGGTTGTATATCTCAGAAAGGTTATCTCTCTTTTGTTTTAGTCCGGATTCCAATCCTTCCTCGACTTGTTAGGTTAGGTTTTCCAAAACCTTGATTTTGGTTTTATCTCCAAAACCAAATTTCGCGTAATCTTGAAGAAAGCCCACGAAAATTAGACTCGAAGGCTGAAGCCAGCGCCTCTTTTGAGCGCCGAAAGGCCAATGTATCTTGGAAGCTGGTCGCCTCTATGAAGCCCCTCGCCTTCTAGTTCATCGGAACCCCGAAGCGCCGAAGTCGCTATCCGAAGTGGCGGCCTCGACATTTCAACGCCGAATTAAGCCCGTTTCTCTCCGGCTCTGTTTTTTCTCCTCATGTGAGGGATAACTCCAACAATCTCCCCCCCGAACGGTGAGGGGGATACCTCCATGCAATTGCCAAATCAACGGAGGAGCCGTCCGCCATTCCGCAATAGCCAACAAACATCAAACTTACCTTTCGGTAAGACTTTGGTCATCATATCCCACCCGTTCTTGTCGGTATGGATCTTCTCGATACACAAATGCTTGTCTTCGAAAGTACTTCTCTAATCCAATGATAACGCGACGTATGTGCTTGGATCTAGAATGAAAACTTCGGATTCTTGCTCGCTGGATGGCGCCTCGACCGTCACATGTACTACAAACCGTTTACGCTTTAGCCCTAGTTCGTCGAAGAACCTCTTCATCCATAGCAACTCTTTTGCAACACTCGGCCTGCAATATACCGGCTTCAGTGGTGGAGAGGGCAACACACTTTTGCAACTTAGATTGCCAAGAAACCGCTCCCCGCAAAAGTAACCCGGATAACCGGAGGTGGACTTCATCGAAATCAACATCACCGCCATGTTCCGCATCGGTGTAGCGCTTCAAGTAAGGGCTTACTTCCACCAAAACACAAACACGATTTGGAAGTGCCTTTGAGATATCTCAATATCCACTTAACACCTTCCCAATGCTCTTTACCCGGATTTGATGTAAATCGCTTACCACCCCAACGGCGAAAAGCAATATCCGGTCTAGTACACACCATGGCATACATCAAACCGCCCATTCGGGATGCATAAGGAATCTTTTCCATCCGACTCGCTCATGCTCACCCTTAGGACACATCTCTTTGGTCATGCGAACCGCCACCAAGCGGACAAACGACCGGCAGCTTTTGATCCATGTTGAATCTCTTCAACACCTTCTCAATGTAGCTTTCTTGAGAAAGCCACAACTTTCCACTCTTTCTGTCACGAGTGATCCGCATCCCAAGTATCTGCTTTGCTTGACCCAAATCCTTCATCTCAAAGGATTTACTCAAGTCTTTCTTTAGCTTTGATATCTTGTTGATGTTTGGGCCAACTATCAACATATCATCCACATACAAAGAATAAAGACAATGAAAATCCCCATCCGAAATCTCTGAACAAACACACAATGATCGGAAGCAGACTTCTTGTATCCTTGCTTCGCCATAAAGGAATCAAACTTTATGTACCACTGTCTCGGTGCTTGCTTCAACCCATACAAGCTCTTTATCAGCTTGCATACTAGGTGCTCCTTGCCTTTGACCTCAAACCCTCCGGCCGGTCCATGTAGACATCTTCTTCAAGGTCTCCATGAAGAAAAGCCGCCTTAACATCTAGTCGCCAACCTCTAGGTTCATACTTGCGCCATACCCAATACCACCCTGATAGAAGTCATCTTTACTACGGGAGAGAAAATCTCATCAAAGTCAATCCCTTTTCTTTGACCGAATCCCTTCACAACAAGGCGAGCTTTATGCCTTGGGTGAGGATTGTTCTCCCATGTTTGACTTTGTATATCCACTTATTCTTGAGAACTTTTCTCCCCTCGTGGGTTTCTCAACTAACTTCATAAGTGTGATTCTTATGCAAAGAATCCATCTCGTCATGCATGGCCTTCAACCACTTTTCTTTGTCCGTACCTTCAAGTGCCTCTTGATAGTACATAGGTTCTCCACCATCCGATGGTAGCACGCGTGTATGTGGTGGATACCGTTGAAGCTATTCTCCCTCTGGCCGGACTTCCTTGCCCCATCTCTGGCCGGTGCCTCGGGGAGGTTGCACTTCGCTTTGCTTTCGGTGGTGGTTCATGCATCTCATCTCAGATCTTCTATACCAATAGGTTCTATCCCATCATGAGCAATAGGATTCTCATCATGGGCTTCAAACTCATGGTTCTCTCGCATTCTCAATGCCTTCGCGACGCGTTCCACGGTAGAACTTCGGTTCAATCAACAAGATCATTGGTGAAAGCCTCGTAGCTTCTCACCCCTCCTCAAAGTCCGCTATGGTTTGGTCTTCTAAGAACACAACATCTCGACTTCGATTACCTTCTTGTTAATCGGATCATAGAGTTTGTAACCAAACTTTTCATCTCCATAACCCGAAAAATGCAATCGCTTGGCTTTGTCATCAAGCTTGGATCTCTCATCCTTCGAAATATGCACAAATGCCCCGCACCCAAATACCACTCAAGTATCCGTAATCAACATCTCTTTGACCATACTCTCTCGGATAATCACTATTCGGAGGCTTTTGCGGCGACATGTTGATCACATGCACCTGCAGATGCGCGTTGCTTTCTACCCAAAGAGTTTCTAGGTAGCTTAGAGTGAGATAGCATGCATCTCATCCTCTCTACAATGGTAATGCGGTTCATTCTCTCGCTATTCCATTCTCATTGCGGTGTCTTGGGAACGGTCCGCTCATGACGAATCCCATGACTCTGGCAATACTCTTCAAATGGCCCAATATACTCACCCCCATTATCTGAGCGAATACACTTCAACAACTTCCCAGTCTCTCTTTCCACCATGCTATGGAATTTCTCAAACACGCCAAGTACTTCATCCTTGGTCTTCAGACTATAGGCCCATATCTTTCTTGGACGATCATCAATGAATGTCAAAAGTACGGCTCCCTGGTGGGACTTCACTCTCATAGACCACATAAGTCGTATTGCACTAGCTCAAGGACGGTGTCCTTTTCCGTGAGGAGATCGAATCTTTGGAAAGACACCCTGTGTTGCTTTCCTACCAAACAAACAATGAGTACATGTATCTAAATATGTACCTTTAATGTCCGGCGCGACCTTTTGCTTAGCAAGAACTTCCATCCCTTTTATGCCCATGCGGACCGCGGTTTCTTGTGCCACGCTCGGATGAAGCTTCTTCTTTTCGCGCGATTCGCCGCTTTACACAAACTAGCCTGTGTTTTGTAAAGAGAGCAAGTTTTCTTTCCTCGGTCGCTTTCTGATGGAACCTTTGCTTTCGGTTTCCATACCCCGCTACCAAACGAGTTTACAAAACCGTCATCATCTAATTTCCCCCGAAATTAGGCTTAACCGTATGTCGGGACATGTCTTACATCCTTGAGTGTCAAGGTGTAGCCAACATTGGTTTCTACATGAACATCTCCAATGCCTATAATCTTCGAGACTCCATCATTACCCATCCTCACTTCACCATATTCACCACATACCGGTAGTAGGTAGTGAAGAATCCCCTGCGGCGGTGTGGCGTGATAGGATGCTCCTCAGTATCTATCACCCACTCGTATCCGACATGAGGTACTAAGAGGCAGACACATCACGACCGACATTCCCCACTAGGTCGCCGACTAGTGCGGTAGTATCTCTGCACGTGTTTCCGTTCCTCCTCGCACCATGTCTTCATGTACCGCGCTTATTCTTCTCATCCCTATTCGGTCTCGCTTTCATATCCGAAGTGGCCTTTTGTGGCACAATAGTAACATTGCCTCTCTCGCTTTAGGAGTTCTAGCTTCACCCCTAGATTTACTTCGTCATCACCTCTAGAACGAGATGGTTTTCTCGTTTCACCTCTCCCCGTTTCTCTGTGAAAAGGATCTCTCGAGTGAGAAGAGCCGCTTCTTTGCACTCCTTCTAGTCTCCTCATTCAACAAAGACGTGGTAGCCATCTCCATGGTAACAATTCCATCCTTGGGCCGCTCCATGTAGAAACCGCTAATGTCTCCCAACTTTCGGTTAGAGCCTAATAGAAACAAAGCCTCAACTTCGTCTCCCAAATTGATCTTCATCAAATGCATCGATTGATGATATTCTCAGACTTCATTAAGATGCTCGGGACATTGAAGAACCTTCTTGGTACCGTGGTTCCGCAAACTTCTTAACGACTAGCACTTTGTTTCCACCCGACTTCCTCTCATAAAGGTCTTCGAAGTTTCTTCCATGGTCGGGCGTCGTAATCTCTTAGCCACATGGTGAAAGACACCGCGTCAATCCAATCCACCGTCGAATGTATCCAATCGCTTTTAAAGCAAGCTTTTTCCACTTTCGACCATCAATCGATTTTTTTTGGTTTTACTCCCTCATTCTCAATGGGAAGTGCCAAGTCCTTGCAAAGATATAGTAAGTCTTCCATCTTGGCTTTCCGGATGGTGTAGTTCTTCTTCCTATTCGGACTCATCATACGAAAGTGTTCACTTTAATGGTCCATCTCTACAAGTTATTTTAACCTCAAATCTTCTCTCGGAATTTTACAAACACCTTCCCGACCAAGATTCGGATAACACCCTAGCTATTCTAACCAAGGCTCGATACCACTTGTTGGGGATTATACCAATACCAATCGATTCCCCACTACACGGATAACTTGTATTTGAACACAATTCAACTCCCACAAAATCTAAATATCAACTACAACCTATACTAACATGCCCAACTCGCTAAACAACTATTAACAATGGATAATAATGTAAAGCAAAGAAAAGCAAAACCACAACACAAAGATTTACCGTGGTTCGGCCAATGATGCCTACTTCCACAAGAGCTAGTTCTTTATAAAAGTGGGAAGGAAGATTACAATCTCTCTTTTCGGTCTCTCACCTTTACTAGATCACTCTTATCTCTTTTACGGGGGTTGTATCTCTCAAAAGGTTATCTCTCTTTGTTTTAGTGCGGATTCCAATCCTTCTCGACTTGTTAGGTTAGGTTTTCCAAAAACCTTGATTTTGGTTTTATCTCCAAAACCAAATTTCACCAATCAGAAGAAAGCCCACGAAAATTAGACTCGAAGCTTGGAAGGCTTTCTTTTCGAGCGCCCAATGTATCTTGAGATCGAAGGCCGGTCGCCTAGTCTATCGAACCCCGAACGAAGTCGCCATCATCCGAGCTGCGCCGCCTCGACATTTCCAACGCCGAATTAAGCCGTTTCTCTCCAAATTTCTTTCTCTCCTCATGTGAGGGATAACTCCAACAAGATATGGGTTGTGTTATGTTGTATTTGCTTACAACCAAGTACTAAACAACCGATAAAAACATCCCATACTAAAATACTTACCCACATAATGCCTTTTACTACATCATCAGTGTAGTGTTCGGGTTCAGCCTCTTGAAGCGACAACAGTACTTGAATCAACGGTGTTTGCTTCTCTTCTCTATCAAATTTAAGATCACTTCTCAATCTTCGATGTTCTTCTAACAAATCTTCTAAAAACTTATCTCGTTTTGCCTTCAACCCAAGCATTTCATTTTGAAATCCTTTGTCCCCACCAATCCATCTCCAAATTGGCAGAAAATCTCCAACATTTGAAAAATCACTTAATCTTAGAGTCTCCCTAACAAGCTCTTGAAATCGCTTCACTTCTTCCGAATCACCCACTTGTTCACCATAGTATCTCTTTCCAGCCATCATCCTCATAATCACATTGTATGTCAACGCAAAAAATTTGGATGATAGTTCCACATTCTGATGTTTGCATCCTTGATCACTTAGTCGTTTAATGATTGATTTGACTTCATCGAATCGCATGGCAGATAACATTTGTAGACGACTAGGTGATAGGAGCTCAACAGCGCTGATACGTCGAAGATTTTTCCAATTTGGCCCATAATCAGCCCACACCATGGTAGTGTAATCATGGCCTAATAACTTCCCAATCAAAAAACGCGGGCGATTAGCGAAAATAATGTCATTTTTACTACTAAGACATTCTTCCACAGCTGATGGAGAAGAGACCACTATAACTGGTCGGGACCCAAATTTGAGATACATAACTTGACCGTATTTTTTAGATAATTTCGCTAAGGATTTATAGAGTGGTTGCTGTAATAGAGGAAGATGACCAAGTATAGGGAGTGAAGGAGGACTTGGTGGAAGGTTTTTGTTCTTGTTTGGGACAAGAAACTTGATGTGCAGAATGGAACATAAGAAGAGAAGGAAGTAGAAGATGAACTCCATTTCTATATAATGTTCTAAGGTGTATGAGATTGTTTATGTAAGTTTGATAATTGAAGACATCTGAATCTCTAAGACAGATGAATGAACTTTATGTCAAGAGAGACCACAAATCGCAACAATGACCCGTGGTGCGGTGAACTTAAAATAATTGAACTTTCTGTCACTCGTAGTCCAAAACGTGAATCCTTTCTGAGATTACATTATTGGTCTCAGGCCTCAGGGTACCATTGTTTTAATTGTCAATTGCCGCTACCAAGCCATAAGCTATACTAGCTTTTGAACCCGTACTACGAACAGGTCGGTGCCATTATATGAAAATGTTTTTTTTCTTATGATTTAAAAAAAAAACATATATTTTTATTTTTGCTTTAATGCATAAGTTAAAAAAAAGATATTAATATTATATTTATCTATTAACTTTTATTTCTGATAAATCAGAGATCATACTAAAAACTATTTTATTTTCAATAACTTAGTGATAGTGAAAAGACAAACTATATACTCGTAGTTGTCTATCAGCTCAAACACTTGTCTATATATATGTGCTTTTATATTAAGGGTGTGTTTGGAAGTTTTCCTGTGGAATTGGAATTGAAAATATAATTCCAAGACTTACAATTTCAAGTAGTTAAAATTCCTCAAATTGGAATTCCTATGTTTGGTTGCTGCTTGAATTCATTTCCAAATTCCACGAATCTCAAATCAACTGTTTGGCCACTCAAAATTTCCAAACCAAAGTTGATATATTCAAAAAAAAAATGTACTCTAAACCAACAGGTCTACAGACCAAATTATTATACACTTTATTTTTGAATGTTTAAACCTCCTCTTATTCTAAACATTGAGATGCATCATCAGCCATTCTTTCTTAAAATCATTCAAAGCCCATAAAAGGCGTGTTCCTTAGTCTTATCACCGCAAGCAAATCAACAACTCGTAGTGTTAGAGAACGATCAAAATCCGAACTTTATTAACTTCTTGGCATAACTTGTTCACATCAATTGGGAAGACGTGCACGTGAGTTGGTCTCTACCATAGACTTCAATGTATCAGTCATGGAAGTCACAGCTGCGGCAATGGCATCTCCTGTGCGAACTTTTTTATTTGCAGATTGTTTCTCATCCGAACCTCTTTTCAATTGCTTGTCACTTCCTTCATTTTCGCCATTAATGTCCTCATGGCCATCATTCTCATTGCTGCCATTGTTTTCAACTTCTTCTCTTGCTTTATCAAGTTCTCCTCCTGTGTTAGCGCCAACTCCTTTTGCATTATTCTTCCCAACAATAATTGCTAACTCATCATAGTTTGTGAGAGGCTTATACCTAAACCCTTTGGCATCGGGATGTGACTGCAAATTATTTAACAAATATTTAAGAGAAAACACCTTGACAATAAAAGGCAAATTTATATTACTAAAAAAATTACCTTAACATAGTTCTCCCAAACATCATCCCTCACCACAATCATCTTGCGATTGTCATCCCACCCGAATCCTGATTGGTCTCGAAGCTCAGTCATGATATTAAAATTCTTAGTCCAAGTCTTTAAGCGAGCTTGAACATTATCCTTTGTCACTGCTTTTCCACATTTTTCTTTGATGGCATCAACGATTCTGATCCAAACAACAGGCTTCCAACCTTGTTCAGATTTGTTTCCCTTTTGAACTTGGTCAAGAAATGTCTCAGTTAATACACGATCCATCTCAATTGTCCAAACCACATAGTTTCCTTTTGCTTTGGTGCTTTTTGGTTGTTCAGGTGATTGATTGTTCTCCATTTCTAACATTCGAAGTTACATACAAAAATTATCATTGAGTTCCCATGCAACATGATATAAATGCTTATTAATTAGAAATATAAAGAATAACATAAATTCAATCCAAGAAACATTGCAACAGACCAAACATAGACTAGAAAATAAAACATTCTCAAGTAGAAAAACTATAAGACTAAGTCATTTAACGATTTCAATTCTCAAGTAGAAAAGCTATAAGACCAAGTCATCTAACGATTTCTCGACGCCATATAGTCAGCAAACATTTGTTGTGCCATCTGGTCCCTCATTACATTCCAATCATCATTGCCATAACTAATTTCAGTTGATCAACTCATTTGTCTCGCCCTAAGATTTCCAACTCAATATCAACCTCAGCTAATAAAGGATCATCTGGATCTATGGCCATTATATAATTGTGAACAGCACAACAAGCAAGCACAATCTTCACTTGCATCTCAAAACTATAAAATGGATCACTTCTTAGTATCGCCCATCGTTTTTTTATCAATCCAAATGTCCTTTCGATCACATTGCGTAGCGATGAATGCCTATGATTGAATAGTTCCTTAAAATTTTGTGGTCTTCTGCCTCCCCTCCATTCATTGAGATGGTAGCGAACACCACGATACGGGGCAAGAAATCCAAAGGCATTGGCATATCCCGCATCCACAAGGTAATAGTTACCTATTTAAAATGACAACACTTCATTAGTCGATCTATTTCTAATGAATATGTATATCGTCCTTTAATAGCAATTGGTAAAGAACATACCAATTGGAACAGGGAGTGGATCTTGCCTCCGTAATGCAGATTGTAGTACTCTACTATCTGCTGCAGATCCTTCCCAACCGGCTAAAACGTATGTGAACTTCATGTCCATTGTACATGCACCTAAGACATTTTGTGAAATTTGTTTCTTCCTATTACGATAAGCTCCTTGTTCTGCAAGTGGGACTTTTGCAGGGACATAAGTTCCATCTAGTGCTCCCATGCAATCCTAATACCTCGTGTTGAAAAGTTTTAGATGAATAAGAACAAAACTTTTTGTTCCCACAAACAACACATATTTAAAAAATATAAATTTACCTTAAAATATGTAAATCTTGGATTCTCGGCAATTTGTGGATATGGAAGTCCCCTGTGTCGCCTAACAAGATACTTATACACACGTGATATTGCATTCAAAACTTCGCTTAAAATGACGATGAACAGGTTTCCCAACGATTACAACCAAATTTCACTACTCGATTTCTTACATCATGTGCAATGGTATGTAAAAAATATGCAATCTGTTCCTCTAGAGAGACAAACTTTGAATCTTGTATTCCTCCTTTTCGACGCAAAAAATCACACAAACTAAGAAATTGGATTTTATTCATCCGTAACATGTTGCGACAATCGTTATCATTCCCATTAGTCAGCCTATTCATAAACTTCTCTCTTTCAATATCAAGATTGGATGTATGAAATTTATCTATATATGTATCGTGGTACCATCCTACAACACACAACGTTGTAGCCACACATGTAGCTACAACAACATCCATACTCTCATCGTCAGTATCGTATGTATGATCTTCCATCTATATTATAAGCATCAAATTATTCATCAATACATGCATGCAAAGAAAATGCATAATATTTACTGCTGGGTACTAAAATACTTATTCCTATAAGACAGTCTCGTTGTTGACACACTAAAATACCAAAATGATATGTAAAAAAGAGAGAATGTTACAAGTGGGTGGAACGTATATTAAATTTTTACTGAAAATATTCTTCACATATACTAGGAGCTGGTTTTGTATTTCAAAATTGATTATGATGATTAAGATTTATTTGTCATTCATGCGATGTATTTTGCTAGTGCATGTAATGGGTTTGTTCCTGAAAATGATATAGTTTCTGAGTCGCTCTTTTCCATCTTGCCTTCAGTTGCCAAGGGATTTTGCCTTCCTTGAAAGCCAATACCGCAGCTATAAATAGTGCATTCGTCAACTACAAATGCCAAAGGTCGAATTGTGGCCCTATTGAAAGCCGTTCATGCTATAAACAAGGTTTTAAACTAACTATGTTCTCTATCGGTTTCAAATACCAGTACTAGTATACCAATCAGAATCCATTGTCATCCTTACTTCCTTAGCAAACAGCTTGCATGCATGCTCAAATAATGACACACGAAGAAGCAAAGTAATAATGATGTACTCAAATAGGAAACAACCATCAATATGAATTATTTCAAAGCACACTGTCCTTAAAATGATTCATGCACAGTCTCCCCAGTCTCAGTAAAGAGCCAATAATTGGAAGGAATAGAGTTCAATGATTTATCCCCCAAGCTAGGGATTCGAACAGTGGCAAGGTAGGTGGCTAGGCAGGTATTAAAGCCTACACACTAGAATTAAACACTGTTAATTATTTTGCTCAGTAATCTGAAATTCTATGGTGTCTAAATTATATTTTAAATCATAACTATTAATCTAAATGGTTACCTATGAAATTATATGGTCCACCTCTTTTAACTTTTCTTAATATGCCTTGATCATGTCATTTTTTATCTTATTTTGTTGCGCACCTTCTCATTTCAGCCACCGTATAGTTGAACTCTTTTTTTCTTTCTCGCTAGCAGATGAGAATAAAGATACCACTGAACTGCTATTCAAATAAATGTAACCTGAGACTGCCGAACCATGGAAGGTTATACTTCGATATCCCAATCAGCTATTCGAAAGGAAATCCTATAGCTATAAAAAAAATATGGGCTTTATAGAAACTAAGAGACACCCTGCAGGTGGTTTACAGTATTGAAGCGGTGACAGACTCAAGTGGAGCACATAAAGTTTCTATTGCAGATGACCATGATGATCAGCTGTGTGAATCAGTGCTTATCAGCAGCCTTCAGAAAGACTGTGCATTAGCCATGCCTGGACGTGAGAGGGCTCGTGTGATTTTTACAAACAACAATGGGATCAACTCAAACAATCGTTTTGCCAACAACTTGGGATTCATCAAGGATGAGCCTTTGGCAGCATGTGCCCAAGTTCTCAAGTTATACGAGGGCGACGAGGTGTAGAATAAATTGGTTTTGTTCGGCAGGCAGTACTTGTTGGCGTTGAACATGTCTGGATTCTCAACTTTATTGTTATGAGATTCTAATATTTGTTGTTTTCGTGACTCACAAGTCGCCATTTACATGTCAAGAATTTCAATGAAGTCACTTTTACTTGTTTATTGGTCATGTTCATTTAAGATGATTCCAGATTAAACCTTGTGTTCAAAACAGTAAGCCATTGATACATAATCAAGAGAACTAGAAATTTAATATAAAGCATAAAAAGTAGAAAGAAAAAAGATAAGAATTATAGAACTGTGCAAACAACAACAAGAATAATGAGGGATGAGAGATGAGGTGAGAGAGTGTGCACCTTGGACGAGTTGCAGAGAAAAAATGGTCGAGTTTTCGACTAGTGTTGGTAGAGAGATCGAGTGGGATATACGAGAGGTTTTAAAGAAGTAGAAAATATATCTTACCCGATAATTTTTCACCCGCAAGGAATTGTGGAATACGGAAATCTCAAGTTTCTGCCCCCCATAGAAACTTGCAATTCCTTTATTTTGGGGTTTTGGAGTTTCCATTCTAGCGCACAAAATGTTGCCAAACGAGATAAATCCTAATTCTTGGAAATATATTCTGAATTCTCCCCTCAAATCCAGCATTCCAAACACACCCTAAGTTGTTCTGAAAATTATTTGCAACTATGTAGAACTATGAGATATGATCGAATATTATAATGATCACTCATCTAAATTTCTTGCAACATGAAAAACTCACTCTCAATAAAATAATAAATAAATAAATAAATCACATTTAATAATAAAACCCTTCTACTTCATTTTGTTGTTCAACAATAGAATTTTGATTGAAGTTTTGTGAGAATGCCCGATGAGGCGAAGATCAAATTCAAGGTACTGGAATAGCAAAACATTCCCAATCATACGAAAATAGATATGACACACAATATTTTAAATGCAAAAATATATTTGTCGAGGCATTCCCACTACATATCCAACACATTATACTTTAAGGTTATATCAAATGAATTTGCATACAATTTTCGATTTCTTGTTAATTATTCTTTGAGCTTAATTCAATGCATTTGTATACAATTTTCGATTTTCCATTAATTATTCTTTGAGGTTAATTCAATGCATTTGCATCCAATTTCCAATTAATTATTCTTTGAGGTTAGTTCAACGCATTTTCATCCAATTTTTTGATTTATTGTTAATTATTCTTTGAGATTAATTCAATGTATTTATATCCAATTTTCCGTTACTTATTCTTTGAGGTTAGTTCAACACATTTTCATCCAGTTTTATGATTTCTTGTTAATTATTCTTTGAGGTTAGTTAAATGCAATTTCATCAAGTTTCCAATTTCATATTAATTATTCTTTGAGGTTAGTTCCATGCAGTTGCAACCAATTTTCGATTTATTGTTAATTATTTTTTAGATTAATTCCTTACATTTGCATCCAGTTTCCCGTTAATTCGATGTATATGCATCCTGTTTTTTATTTTATTTTAATTATTGTTTGAGCTTAATTCGATGTAGTTGCATCTAGCTTTCGATTCCTATTAATTATTCTATGAGGTCAGTTCAATGCATTTGTATCCTGTTTTTGATTTTTCGTTAGTTCGTTGTATTTGCGATTATGCATCTAGTTTCTGATTTCATGTTAGTTAATGATTCTTTGAGGCTAGCTCGATGTCGTTACATCCAATTTTTAATTTTTCGTTAATTATTATTTGAGGTTAGTTCGATGTATTTGCATCCAGTTTTCGATTTCCCGTTAATAATTTATTGAGGTTAGTTTGATGCATTTGCATCCAATTTCCAATTTCCCATTAATTGCTCTTTGAGGTTAGTTCGATGCATTTTTATCCAGTTTTCGATTTTTCATTAATTATTCTTTGAGGTTAGTTCGATGTATTGGCATCCAGTTTCTAATTTACCATTAATTATTCTCTGAGGCTAGTTCAATGTGTTTTCATCCATTTTTCTATTTCTCGTTAATTATTCTTTGAAGTTAGTTCCATGCATTTGCATTCAATTTCTGATTTTTCGTTAATTATTCATTGTGTTTAGGTCAATGCATTTGCATTCATGTTCTAATTTCTCATTAATTATTCTTTGAGGTTAGTTCGTTACATTTGCATCAAGTTTCTCGATTTCTCTTTAATACTTCTTTGAGGTTAGTTCGATAAATTTGTTTCAGTATCCGATTTCCCGCGATTTTTCGTTAGTTATTCTTTGAGGTTGGTTCAATGCAGTTGCATCTAGTTTCCGATTTTATGTTAATTATTATTTGATGTTAGCTCAATGCATTTGCATCAAGTTTCCGTTTCCTTGTTAGTTATTAATTAGAGGGTAGTTTAATGCATTTGCATCCGGTTTTTGATTTCCCGTTAATTATCCAATGTGGTGTGTAATACCTACACACCAACTTCTATTGATCCTTATGTAGTATCTTTGCAAACATGACATTCAAAAAATTATACATGATTCACTTTATGGGATCATCAAAGTTTATTTAGTTTCCGATTTCTCGTTAATTATTCTTCGAGGTTTATTTTCAATGCATTTGCATCCAATTTCCGATTCCCCGTGAATTATTCTTTGAAGTTAGTTAAATACATTTGCATACAGTTATTTGTTATGGTGAAATTTATTGGAATTGGTGAAATTTATTAACGATATGATTGGATAAAATCCGAACTAAATTGAAGACTCAATATTTGAGAGATATGTATAATTAGTTGCTTTCTCTTCTATCTCCCATCTATCCATTTTCTTGATTCCAATCTATATGATATGAAATGGTTGAATAAGCGACGCATTTTGCTTGACCAAGTAAGTTAATTTAAAAATTGAGTTGGTTGGAAGCTTCTGTCAAATAAATAATGCATCTAACCTCTTTCAATAATATATTGTTTGCTTTGTGTTGCTCTGAATTAAAAAATATTTTTGATTAGAAGTTGGTTTCTACGTATTAATGTTTTGGATTAAAAGTTGGTTTATGTCCTTTTGTCTACTATAATATTGTTTAGCCTATTTACCATAATATTGTTTAGCCTATTTTTTTTTATATAGATTACATTTTGTTTTGTATATCTATTATAATAAAACAAAATGGGTAGACAAAGAGTGATCGGAATTGTGTGGGGATCTGAATTAGGTGTGCATGGGGATTCGTGTGGATCTCTTTGGAGCTTTAATCGTTGATTTAATGCACATTTATGGCTATTCCATACTAAATATATCAAATTAATAAATAATAAAGCAATGGTATAACCCGTCGATATTCTAATTAAGGATTTAATGTATATATCAATATTCATGCTATTACTTAATGGTATATTCATAGTATAATAGATATTTTAATGTATTATTCAAATACGTTAGTCTAATTATTGTGTTACATACTTACATTAATGTGAGTTTGACATGGACTTAGGGCCTGAATAACTCAATCAATAACCCAGCTTATTGCGTGGGGCCGTGGGGGCATAAGTTTTGTGGTTAAACTTTTCCTTTTTTTCATCTATTTCCTAAATAACCCACGACTCATTGAATCCACCCGGTATTACCTCGGCCAATTTCATTTTCCTTCACCGAAAAATTAATCGGATTATTGAAGACACCATTAGTACAACCGTTACTCCCTCCCCCATACTTATTAAAGAGAGTTAGAGCACCAGTGATTGTTTCCTTCCGTTACTAATTAAGAGTTTAATACATTCAATTAAAACCCCAACTCTCTATGGGTAGAAATTGGCTCTCTCAACTCTTGCAGTATAAAACCCCGACTCGGCAATCTCGATCTCTCTCCAACACTTTGCACAAAGCTTCTTGCTGTAGCCATCCCCAGAAGGTATAACTTTTGCATTTGTTTTTTAATGATGTTTCTGTCTTCATTTTGTTATTATAATTATTTTTTTCCGCCCCAAGCACTCAATTTTTCATACTATTTTATTTCTAAAACCATCCTTAACTTTTGATGTATCTTTGTAGTGTCTATCTACAATGTTGGGATTGATTTGAAATGGGAAGAAGCAATAGAATTGGTTGATTGTCAAGTACAAGTTGGACGGAACTTAGCACAAGACTTCCTTCTAAACCAGGTTAGATTCTTTTCTATCCCTTAATAGATTGGTGACTAGGCCACTTTAGTTTTCATGTCGTATCTATGCCATTTATATCTTAGGTTGCTTTGCCACTTGAGTTGAAATTTTAGTTTTGTCCTTTTATTATTATTATTTATTTATTATTTTCCTTTTCCTTTTCCTTTTAACAAGCATTTGCACTATCAAAATACCAAACGTAATTACGATAATTCTCCAATTGTAATTTGCACTATTGTAATTCTGAAGCATCATGAACTGCAAAGCACACACACTGACACACCATATAGGAACACCGTATCTAGACTACAAGCTTATCTACTATAGCTCCCAAAAGTACTATGGTTCACTGTTGCACTATTAGGTTCAATTTAGGCAATATGATAGTGAGAACTAGTGAGAACCGAGAGAACAACAAGACGTTGGGCATGAAAGAAACTTGGTCAATATGCTAACACGACGTCGGTGTTCTTTTCGATTTGTTTAGTTTCCTTTTTTGACATCTAATGTTGAGATTTGGTTAACTGTTTTGTTGTTATGGTAAGGGTGAATGATCCTTGACGCCACATAATAATTGTTCTCACGGTGGGTTCAGTTGACACTAGCTTTAGCCCTTATGGTAGAGGCTACACATTCCATAACAATCAATTCTATCAATCATATGGTCGGTCTTCTCAAACTTAATTATATATCAAATCATTTTTGGTATCTTTCAAAGGCCATATAGACAACATAAGCGCTAGGGCAGGGAATCGGGTCTGGTAGACCCGAATCCGACCCGACCCGAGATTACCGAATACATCGGGTTCGGGTGCATTTTCATATCCATTTATTTATTCGTGTCGGGTTCAGGTTCGGATATAATTTTTGGGGTTTTTTTTTGAATTTGTAGTGTTAACCTATCGGGTCGGTCAGGTTCGAATATTAAATTTTGGTTTTATTCGAGTTGGGGTTGGGGTTCGGATATTGCGAAACTATTCGGATTCGGATATAGCCATATCCGACCCGAACCCGACCCGATTCCTGCCCTAATAAGCGCTGTCAGAAATTTTGATATGTTCTTAGTCATGTATAATAATTCATTAGTTTCCACGTGTCAAGAACCTTGTTTTGAACCCTCTGAACAATCGTTGTATGGATCATCACGTGGCATACCCTCAGACCAAGATTTATTTGATAGGGACTTTTTCTTCCTCATGCATTGTGGGTTTGTCAATATGCCTTGAAGCTAGATTTTGCTATCACAATATTTTGCCAATGTGGAGCATGGCAGGGTTTTGATAGTGGAATAATAAATTCAAGAAGATATTTGATTGGATTCCTAGAGCTGATTTGCATTTCCAAAAAATGTGGAGGGAGCAAGTTCAAATGCTATTATGGATATGATGGCACGGAAACGGAACTTGTAAGGCGGAACACGAAACCGCGCTTATGACTTTTGCAAAAGCTTTATGTGAAGATTGTGTGTGTGTGTGTGTTTTAATTTTGTTTATGGTTAAAGTGGAAATACAAGTATAGTCGAAGCTTTTGTCTTGCGTTTGTCATGAATTTACTAAGACGAAATTGAGGATATAGTATGGTCACTATATGGCATGGTCGTATTTAGAAGAAGTTTATGGCCTGGGTAGAATATGATTCCTTAGTACATGTACTTGCGTCTTTGTTTCATCTCCTCACGGTGGTTTAGGGAGACTTAGTTCCAGAAATATTTATCTTTGGAAACTACTTGGTTGATTCAGGTAACCATATTAAACTCAACACATTACTAATGATTCATTATCATATTGAACTTATAATAAAACTTAACACATTTAAAATGTTTTATCGTGTATAGAATGCACTATATGGTATGATTATGTCGTGGTTGGTGTTTGAGTTGCAGGTATGCTACCTTCTCGCTGGTGAAGAAAAGGTGAGTGAGACATTATGCGACAACTGTAGCATGTTACATGGTTATATGAGTCTTAGGATGAATGTTTTCTAGAGAAATACTACTCTTTATTGAGCACTAGGGGTGTCTCGGTGTTGTCTATAGTACAAAAAATATTGTCAAGGAGTTATAAATCGCTTGATGAGACTTTGCTATGGGGTGCTTTCCATAGAGAATGGAAGTTCACTTTGTGGAAGTTGTTGTAACGAGGAGTCCAAGTTACATAAACGAAGATCATCCTTGGATGCTTGAATGTATGAATGTCTTATGTCTTTGTTTGTTTTGGAAAAAATATTTATGTAAATTACTAGGTGTTGAAGTTGGTTTTAAAGAAAAGGTGCATTGACTTCCTTAGTTGATTTCCTCTTTTCCAGACATTTCTTTCTTGGACGTTTAAGAAACAAGAAGATGACCATGGCCTGGTAGTTGAATACATAAAATATAGCACATTCCGTTTGCAGATGAGAACGAGTGGTAGTTGAGGTGATGCTAACTAATTCTGGCACAGAAGCATCATCCAAGTATATTTGTTTTCGGCGGGAGATGGTAAATTGGCTACTAACGTAGTCAAAAAAATTTAAGGACCGTTGGATTACAAGAGCGTTCTTCTATTGGCTTCTAACGTAGTCAAAAGTTTCAAGGACCATTGGAATACAAGAGCTTTCTTCTACTTGTAGTTGATGCTCGCATGCTGCACTTCTTATCTCAAATTTAAAGGTGAAGGTGGGGGTTTCATACATGCTTTCATGCACCCATGTTTGGTTCTTTGAATAGTTTAAGTGCTCTACTCAATCTGTATTTTCATAAGTTCGGTTCTTTGTATTCTTTTGCAACCTGTTGTAGTGGTAAGTAGTACCCTGAAAAAGTTGTTTGGTCAGAAAGTGGTACTTGCTAAGGTTTTCATTAGGTGGCATGCAAATGCCAGATTTGCTTTGTAATATAGCATGGCTTTGTAAATGGGGAGAATCGATGACACAAATAGGCATTCGGTAAACCCATATTTCTATGAAGTTATTGTTGTCTGCCTGCTATTTTAATGAAAAGTATCGTCTGTTTGAATAACCAATATATTTTTGTTATTTTTTATTATGCAACGAAATCATTTTGTTCATTCGGAGGATTTCGTGTTAAGGAGGTATTCCTTTTTCCTTTTAAGAAAAATATTACAAATTGATGAACCACTTGCAAAAACTAGATTGAATGAGTGGATTGACAAAGGGGTGGGTTAAGCTACTGTTTGAGAAGATACAATGAATGCAATGACACGTGGCTCGAGAATTAATTTAGAATGGCTATTAATTTTGGGTTAAGGAAGTAAAGTAATGTGGCATAAGTAGTTAATGTGCAAACAAGGAATGCCTAAATAATCCAAGGCGAATCAGGCACTACAACGGTCTCAAGGCTTTTATGCCACCGTTCAGGCCTCATTAGAACTTGGTCATTATCTTGAGGTTGTGGAATTTTATTCTATGTGTGTAGTAGGATATGGATTTCTAATTTTACTCCAACATTTAGAGGTTTTGGGGGTAGTCAATGCAAACATATGAAAATTTACAAGTGCTTGATACTTTGGGCGGGTGTGGGGCATGTCAGTTGTCAAATTGAGGAATAGCACTTATCCCATGGTGCATACATAAATATGTCTTTTTAGTGTATGTGTCTGTTGTGTCATTTGGATTGAGTACCATATCTACATAACCCTTTTGTGGTTTACATGTTTCAGCTAAGTTTATAAAGGGTCTTCAATTTATGAAAGTCACCAACTGTTTCGTGGTGGTTGTGAATCAACTGTTATGATGATGTTAGTCGTCTAAGGCGAAGGACTGGCCAGAGAGAGCACCAAAGCAATGGGCAAATTTGAATGAAAAGGCAACCAAGGAGGTGTAGGGAAAAGTTAGAAAGAAAGAATATATGTTCCTTGGGTTGTACAAATGCAGCGCTCACCTTCTCATGTAGGTTCTGTTGTTCAAGGATACCAATATATCCATTAAAGAATCAAGCTTGATCGGTCAGTGGTGTCTCTCAATGACAGGGAGTGCGGTTCAACCAGTACTCACAAGCACCACCTACTACAGATATCTGGCAAGAAGCGAGTACTCAAACAATATGAACAAGAACCAAGTTAAACTTGCAATTTGTTTTTGGAAATCAAGATCTCAACAAAAAAAAACAGCCCGTGTGAAATTTTTCAGCTTATAAAAATACCTACAATTATCTATGGACTTGCATTTTACATATTTAATGTTGTGTTTTGGTTTTTGTGACAACAACCCTTTGCAATCGATGAAGTATTTTCACATTTTATTATCGCAATTATTTGTTTCTAGGTCTTAATGGATTAAATTAAAGTCTCGGGGAGTGAAAACATTGAGGAATTGCAATGGGCAGGTGATAAGGTGTTTTGTAAAAAAAAACTTTCTTTGGGTATTGCTTATGAAGGGATCAAAACTTTGCTTTGAACCATTCTGGAGAGTAGACTCATATTGGGTGTTAGTGGTTGCTAAATGTAAGAAACATGCAGTTAAGAATGGATGATAGAGAGAGGGTTACTGTACTTCTAAATTCTAATAGGGAGAGTTGCTGAAAAATTTATGCATAAGAAGTGGTTGTTCATCTTTTGCACCTTAATTGCAGATACTTGCACAAGTGCTCTAATTTTCCATCACATGCCATAAATTCTATTATTATTTATTTATTTATTATTATTATATAACTACAGTAGTTAATTAAAGTTTTCAAGTGCTTTAATTTCAAATATTCTTGAAAGAGTTTTTCATTGTATTGCCTATTTTTGTTTCATTCCTCTTAATTGAATGGTTAGTAATAGATGAATTTTATGATGATCTTATTTAATGTTAAATTTGAGAACCTTTCATGAATGCAATTTCATTTTAATTGAGTGCACAACCTTAAACTTTTTGCAGGGTTCACTCAATTCTTGAGAAAGACATCTCTCACCCTCTGTATTTTCTTCTAAGTTTCTCCCATGTATATCTCTTCAAATACTATGTTATCCTTTCCATAACACTTTTTTTTCCCGCACGTTACATTGTTGCGTTTTTCGTTAATCATCAAGGATTTTCTTCAATTGCACACTCTAAAGCACGGACGCACCTACCAATGGGCTGTGTCCACGTCAGATGCGGACGCGGCATGGATGTGCGTCAAACGCGGTCAACACAGTTAACTAAACTGGACACGGTCAACATGGTCAGGACGCGGATTTTGACCCAAATAAATCAAAACATAAATCAAAATAATATTAAAAAAACTCAATTTTTTCATTTTTTGTTTTGTTAAGACTTATGACATGTTTTTAAAGTTTGATTAGGAAATATTAAAATTAATTTTATGGATATTTATCTTTAATAGTTTTGAATTTATGAATGTTGATACATTTAATTTAGTTTTTAATGTTCAATTTATATAAAATAAAATTATAAATATTAATTAAGTTTCGTGTCCTTTGCCGCGTCCATGTCCTACCTTTTAAAGATATAACCGAGTCGCCGCGTCTGTGTTCGTGCAACATGGATTTCACATGTAGACTATTTTTTCCTATCCTCCGTGTTACTTGGTATTCAGTGATATTCATGTATTAGATTCAATTGACACTCTACCAGTCCCATTTTAGTTGGTAGGGTGGTTTTGTGAGTTCAGAGGAAATTGTGGTAAACCCAGTATTTGATCTTTGTAGATTTCTATCTATGACCTGATGTTGAGGTTGATGGGGAATGGCTGCATTCTTTCTTGGGATAAGAGCTGACTACGTATCACGTTTCTTGGGTGAACTTGAATCAAGCCTTACGTATTTCATCTCTTTCTCTACTTATAGGTGTTTCATCTGACTTTCCTTATTTGCTTTAAGTCGTTGTCAAGTGTAGATCCATATTTTGTGCTCTCTTGATGATTCGTCATTACTTCTACTGTTACAAAGTAAATGTCTCCTTCATTAGTGTGTTGTTGAGAAGCTTCGGGATCGCGGTAGATCATTTGTTTTCATGTATGGATGTATTTGATAGTTAGGGCGATCTGAGTTTGGGTCGAGGTTACGTCCCGTGATGTGAAATACGACACTGGTGATATCTGAGCTGTGAAGATATGACGATGTGTGGACCGTGTCTTTGTAGTGATTGGTTTGAGAACGGAGGGTACTTACAATCTTTGATGTTGTTATTCCAAGTAATTGTAGGACAACTATCTCAGAAAATGCGTGATTGAGTTGGTTGCTTGAAATCATGCTTTTTGTGTGGTTTTCTTGAGTAGTGTTGTGTTAATGAGGCATATAAAAAAGATTAGTTCTATAGTTAGCAAGGGTTAAACAAAATTTTACTATTAAACACAGGTAAGTAAAGTAGAAAGTAGATCAAACAAATGGCGTTTTAATAGCTCATCAGGTAAGTAGATTACTTTAAGTGTTTAGCAGATGGAGAAGTCCAAATTTTTTGTTCTTAATGAATTGTTATTTCCAAAACTAATCCCAGCATATAGTTCATTTGTTGTTGAGCAGATCATCACACACATGTTGCCCTGCTTGGAATCTTTTGCACTTCATCTAACCTGCCACGGTTTCAAAGGTCAAAGCCCTTGACTAGCTAATTTATTTCGTTGCTGCACTTCGGTGAGTTTCTTTTATTGTTGTGCTTACATTGTTGTAATGGCTTTGATATTTTCGCCTAAACTTTCCATGATTATTTTACTACTTATTTGCTTACATTGTTGTCTCAAATAGGAATTTAGGTCACTCTTTGTTACATAGAAGTTTTACAAAAAAACAATTTCTCGAGAAACCTTTTGGCAAATGGATACACAATAAAATAGTTGCGCAACCAAAGAGATAACATTGTAAAGCTTACAATTGAAAGCTATGATGGCATTGGTATTTGTTTGAAGTAAGTGATTGGTTTTACTGCTTAAATTCATTCTAAGCTTGGAAGACTAATATTGTCTAAACTCTAAATCTCTTATTCTTATTCTTTTTCTGCATGAATACCAAGTTGTATGTAGGCTATCATTTATGCACATTTTGTTATCGTTATAAAATGTTTTGTTTTGAATATTAGGCTATTAATTATGCTTACATGTCTATTGTTTAAAATTCTATTCTTTCAAATTATAGTCGCCATGGACCAACAGAGAACTGTGAAAATGCATCGACCAAGGTGCTTGGGAATAATTGCGCACGAATGATTGACATATCTTAGGTATGTTGACTCTTTGACGTCATTTTGTTCCTACTATAAACAACCACTTCAAAATAAAATGACTAGAAATTCCCACATAGGTCACACATTTGAAAATACTTGAGTATGTATGTATACTAGATGAATGCCACAAACAACATAATAAGCACCTCATAACAAAATGTGCCGTAGGCACGGGTGATATCTAGTCTATTATAATAAAACAAAATGGGTAGACAAAGGGTGGCCGGGATTTCGTGGGGATCTGAGTTTGATGAGGGCAGATGTGCGGTGGGGATCGCTTTAGATGTTGGCTTGAATTTCTCAATTAATTTCCCATGAGTTACTACTCAATCTTCATGTAATTAAAACACTAATTATACTTAATTACTTTAGTAATGAATTCATTCATAAAAATAACCAGAACTTTCCCAACAAAAAAAAAAATGAATGCCAATTAATTTATTTAATTTCTCTCCTAAAATTTTAAAAAAGGTGGGCTTCGGGCATGGGCTTTAGTGTAAAGTAAATGATAAATGGCGTAACATTATGCCTCCTTAAACATTTGTCGTGAACTAACCGTTAACTTCTTCAACTTTAATGCCATTAACGCCTACCCCCCTTTCTTCCTCCCCCTTTCCCATCCGTTACTCCCTCATTCTCTCCTATATGAAGTTTCATGTTCCCAATTAAAAAGTTTTAATAAAAGAGACTCTTTTATTTATTAATGAAAATAGTTCCCTTCACCCATCACCTTGAGTCCATTTGTCATCTGCCTCTGGTTGCCTCTGGCCACAACTTTTGGATCTCTCTCTCTCTCTCTCTCTCTCTCTCATTAGTTGTATTTCACTCGGTGGAACCATGCAGAAAAATTCTTCACAAGGTACAAACTAACATGCCTCCTCTGGCCATACCTGTATTTTTGTAAGGAATAATATGCAAATTTTGATTCAAATTTAGGGTATTAAGATTCAAATTTTGATTCGTGGGTAGCTTTGTGATTTGATCACTAATCCCTCACCTATTGGTTTCAACCAGCAAGCTTGCGCCTCCTTAACGATGCCCTTCCACTACTTCTTGATTGTACATGTTATAGACGTGTATCAAAACAGTTGCTCCAAATTGTTATGTGCTTAATGGCAATTCCCAAAGACATGCATGATGGAACTTGGTTGGTACACTTTCGCCAATTCTTTTATAAGTTATATTTTGTATTCTTTTAATTCTAATTGGGTGTTCTGCTGTAAAGGGATTTTCTCAATTTTATTATTATTTGTCTTGAGTTATCCGCTTAGGTATTTCTAAATGATTGAGTTCTATGAGATTGAATCTACATTCATTTTGACCATGAAAACACAGTTGCAAATAACAGTTAAATCAATGACTTGATACAAACTCTTGCATCTTTGTAAATTTGTTATGTTACGAATTACAATGAAGGTGAGCGAGCGGGAGACATCAATTAGATATGTATTGCTCTAGATAATGCAACCATGTGTAGAACTATGACCATGTAGATATGGCGAATGGAGGACGTGGGTTTTCTATTCCACAGAATACATTGTAGAGTCCTTAACAAGAAGAACTTCACCAAATTTTTGATGATTCATTACCAAAATATACTATTTTCAGTAGTTCCTGAATGAGCAAAGCAACTGTCTGTATATTTTCAGTAGTTCCAAAACGAGCAAAGCCAATGTCTGTATATTACGAGTATGTTCAGCTTAGCCAAGTTTTGTCTTTTGATCTTGGCACTTTAACTTGTAGGTTAACCACAAGATCAATTATGGGTTCTGGGGAATCGAGGGTTCAAATGCGAAATCAATTCCTTAGATATGATCTGTCTCATTTAAGGTTGGTAAACTTTCATATATATTAAAACAATTTCTTCCATTCATTATATCCATTTTGCCTTTTGTGGCGCTCCCTTTAATGTTTTCCCCATTTTTTACTCGATGGAGAGTGTCAATGTTGAGCTTTATTACAAATATGCAAAATGCATTGGATGACATTCAAAGTAGGTTCGAGGTATAACCAAAGTAGGAAAATTTAAAAATTGTAGTTTATTTTTCTTCTTCTTCTACATTATTTTCCAACCTCGAAAATTGAAAAGCCAATAAAAAATTTAATTGTATTTTTTGGAAGTGGTTCTTTCATAAGTTTCATTCAAAGTTAGCTAGGGCTATTTATATAATATAGTTTTGGTGTGTAGTAACATCTGGATTATTTTTTCATTATTTTTTAGGACACATCGCTTAATTAGGATTAGTGTTTCATAGTTTACTTTTGATAATGAGTGTTGGTCTCACTTTGCATAGTGTATGATTTCAAATACCAAATATGTTATATATGTAATTGTAAAAGTTATGTTGGAAAGATCCCAACCAATGAGCGAGTTAGAAGCTTTGTTGATGCTGAAATTGCCATTGCTATTGCCACTATACGTACCTATAGGGGTAGACTGCAACCTTATTGAGCTATACACCTTATCGTAGGTTACCTCCAAGGTTTAGAATACACACTGAGGCCTAAGAGTTATATTAGTTTAGCGCCTTGAGGCTTATATATTTGTATATATTTTCTTACTTTTTATTTAATACTTTTTTTGTTACTAATTAACCACATATAACTTTTTAAAAAGATTAAAAGCTCCTTATAATGTCATGTTTTGTGCATCAAAACACCTCATTCTCTTAGAAACCAAAATATTCCATCAACAATCCCATTTTTTTCTTTAAGCCTCAAGCACCTTTGAGGTTCGACTCAAGCTTCACAGAGGCAGCTGGCCTTGAGGCTTTCATGTGCTCCTAATGAAATGTTTCGAACTTAGGCCTTTGCATACGTAGATGGTATTGCTTACTGTATATTCAAGGTACATACCCAACACACCAAAAACCTTATCTTCTTTTACTGATTTTGCGCTATTTTGAGTATTGTTAGTATTGTTGTTAATATATATATTAATTAATTCTATCTTTAACGTTTTTCTTATAGAGATGCAGTACAATAGTGTTATGATATATAGATATCAAACAGGCCATGTGTCTATTACACCAAAGATTTGATTGCCTCCCTCTCACTTTAGTTTAAATATGTTTTTTTTCCTTCTTCAAACAAATTTCCCTTGCTCTATTTTGTCATCTTTCTTTCCTTCGAAAGCTACGGGAAGGACATCTAGGTTGAATTCTTCGATAAGTATTATATTCATTTTAGGATTTGGTTTTTGGTTGGAGACGAGTATGCTAGGTGTGGCGACACCATATGGCACATGCTAACTTTTTCATTTTGAATGTCAATTGAGGTATGCCTTATAATTAATGCACATTTCCTATCAAAAAGATGTTGCATAAGTGATGGCATTGCATGTTAGGATTTGGATTGTCATCTATATCTATGTAGGATTCTATTTCAAAATTGTCAATTGGAAGCCCATATCAGGTCTATAACTGAGTATCCGGCTATCACATTAGATAGTCCCATTACTTGATCTTCCTCGAAAGGATGTGCATGCATGATTCAGTGAAAAGCATATGTATAAGGGGTGTCAATGTTGCCTAAACCCTATATATATTTTAAAATTTTATTGTCCTTACATTTTCAGAGAAAGGAAAATAGAAATACAGTTTCACTCAAGTATACACTTATGATGTAAATTAAATAATTTTATTTTTGATATGTGCATAATGTACTGAGGTATTATTGGTTTTTGGGGTCTAAATTCAGTTTTCAAATCGATAAATAGTCGGAGAAATGAAACCAAAAAATACATTAGGTAGTGCAGTGTTGTAGTTACGACCAAGAAATATGTCTAGGATATGGAGCTAATATTCATATCTCAAATTAGCTAAAATAGACATGACCGTTACAAAAAAGAAAATGGAGGAGGCAATGGTGGAATCCTAAACTCACAAGTTGATGCCCAACTCATTATGGTATATTTTTCGTGATGAATGTTAGGAACAAATTTTTGATTCCCATGGATGAACAAAACCTCATTTCCCATGTAGAAGTATGAAGGAGCTGCTATTTGTATACATTTAAATGTGCACAACACTTCTGATATGATCCTTGAGATGTTTCTTAAGCCATCACCATGGTTAGTAAGCTTGGTTTTTGGGTGAACTTAGAATTTCAGTTTATGGGCATGTGTTACTAATTGCTTATTTTTTTTATATTTGCATGAATAAATTTCTGTTTGGCTTATTATCTTTGGTAAATTATTGGTTTTTATATCTTTAATATATGTCTACAAGGTATTGACATTTGATACACACTATTTAACTATAATGTACTAAAGTGCTAAAGTACTGGATGGGAGTTCTCCAGATTTGACTTATGAAAGAAAATGGTCAATTATATGTGTACAATGAGCGTAATCGATGTTTCTTTGTCCGATGGTTTTATAACTTATTGTGTTCACACAATATTCACGGAAACTTACTTGCGGAAATGGAGGATTTACCTTCCAATACTACCCTTCCTTGGTTGAATATCCAAATATCTTTCTCATAGTGTTCAACCTAACAAGTACACATTTTTTTGTTGTATATTATGTTTTATTTTTGCAGTTGGTAGGGCACTCTGTGTATTCCATTTTTAACTTAAATTTGTTTTTGTTATAGGTAAATGAGTATTAGTACTACAAAACTTCAAGACTCATGGTTCTCTTTTCGTATGTGCACGTGCAACTATACTTATATTTGGTTAATGGAAGTTGCTATTGAAGAGTAGTACTTTAAGACAAATGATAAGGATGCAGCAGACATCATGGACATAAAGCTTAAGGAGAGGCAAAGAACAAGGAAATGGTTAGTCATTGTAATAACAAACTTTCCTTGAGAAAAACACAATGGAAAATACAATTGAACTGCCAGATTAGGCTGCTAGCTTGCACAACAAGGTGTCTAGTGTTTATTATCTCTTTCTAATGAACTGGGAAAGATGGTATGTGGGTGCTTGGTGCCTGGTGCCTGGTGTTTGCAGTCATTCTTGATTGAAGGCAGATATGAAATGAAAGTAGTCGGGTCAAACACTTATTATTTACACAGGTACAAAGGTTTGTATGTACTTATCCAATCATTTAAGCGAAGAGAGGATTTTCATTACTCCTTTTTATTTACTGTCATTATTTTTATTTTTAAAATATTATCTCTTTTTCTTCATTAATTTTTGTTTGAATAAATTATGTAATACAATAATTTTCTTGGGTGGAGAGTTGGAGACAATTAACACAATTTCATAAAATGGATGATTTAGACAAAATTGTGAACGGCAACGACTTGCTTACTAGGCACAAATTGGGTTGTAAAAAAATCGGTAAGTACAACCGTGCCTTCAGCACGGGTAATACCTAGTATTATTATATAGCCTATTGTCTGTTTAAAATTATTTGTTCATTCGTTGTACTATTGTCGTTGTATCTTCACTCTTTTATTGTGCAGTGATAAATCCTTAGATATATATTATAGCTATACCCTCTTGGCTCTATTTTTTAAGGCTTCACATAGTCTCCAATTTGTTGTAAACTCTAATACTAATTACGATACTAAAAAAAAAAAAAAAAAAAAAAAAAATCCAAATCCTTAGATATATATTATAGTTATACTCTCACCAATCTATTTTTTGGAGCACTCACATAGACTCCAGTTTTTTTTTTCTAAACTCTATTACTAATTACGAACAAGTAGGATATAAATAAAGAATCAATCATATCTAGAGTTTCATAGAGTCTCCAATTTTTCCTAAACAATATAGCTAATTACGGAAAAAAAAAAGAGACAAAAAACTAAATTGCTAAAAACAATAGTTTTATCCAAAAACAATTTTCTTAAAACTCTTAAGCCACAACGAATAGTTTTCACACTAATCTCATGTGAAGTTTAACATAATAAAATTTCTTTCTAGAAAATAACAATGAAACTAAGAAAGGACAAAGGAAAAAATAAATAGAGTTGCTTGAACATTTACTTTATGCATTTGTTAACCACACATGTGAATGAGAAAAAAGGAAAAAAAAAAAAACTAATCATAAAATAAGTAACAGTACGGGTGTACACCCAAAACAAATAAAATTATATTATATGCACTATATATATGGGCCTAACAAATAAAGTTGGATCAATTTGATGTATCATCTACGATGGGATTTAGACATTTAGTCATAGTTAAGAATTTCAAAAATTACAATTCCAATAACAATAATTATGACATATTCCAATTAAATTTATGAATTTAATAATTTCCAATTTTAGCATAATAACGAGATTCAATTAAAGCGGACGTTGACTTAAATAAATTATATAACTATTGATTTAGTTAAAGTGGACGTTGGGCTTAAATAAATTATATACCAAACCAAACTAAAACAAATTACATGTGGAAAACTAAATTATACAAAAAATAACATCACAAAATATATAATAGAAAATGAAAAAAAAAAATAACGGCAAACCAATAATGACAAATATTTTAAAATATATATAATACTGTATGAAACTAACTTCAAAGAACAATTAACGAGAAATATAAAACTAGATATAAATGTATCGAACTAACCTCAAATAATATTTAACGGAAAATCATAAATTGAATGCACATGCAAGTATTAAACTAATCTTAAAAAATAATTAATGGACAATCAGAATATGGATACAACTGTATTAAACTAACCTCAAAGAATAATTAACGGGAAATCAAAACTTGGATGTAAATACATCGAACTAACATCAAAAAATAATTGTCAGGAAATCGGAAACTGGATGCAAATGCATTGAACTAACCCTCAGAGATTAAATTAATGGAAAATTGGAAAATGGATGCAACTGTATTGAACTAACGTAAAAAAAATTAACTATAAATTGGAAACAGGATGCAAATGCATGAAACTAATCTTAAAAAATAATTAACGGGAAATCGGAAACCGGATGCAACTACACTTAACTAATTTTTAAAAATAAACTGGATGCAAATGCATTGAACTAACCTCAAGAAATAATTAACGACAAATCAGAAACTGAATATGATGCAAATTCATTGAACTAACCTCAAACAATAATTAAAGGAAATCAGAAAGTAGATGCAAATGCAACCTCATCAAATAATAAGCGAAAATCGAAACCGGATGCAAATGTATTAAACTAATCTCAAAGAATGATTAACGGAAATCGAAACTGGATGCAAATGCATTGAACCCGACCTCAAAGAACAATTAACAGGAAATTGGAAATTGGATGTAAATGCATTGAACTAACTGCAAAGAATAATTAACAAGAAATCAGAAACTGGATTCAACTGCATTGAACTAGCTAACTTCAAAAAATAAATAACATAAAATTAGAAACTGGATGCAAATACATTGAACTAACCTCAAAATATAGTTGTGTTATATGTTGTGGGAATGTCTCGATAAGTATATATAGTTTTGCATTTAAAACGGTGTTTATCTTATCTTTTTTCTTATGATTGAGAATACCTTGCTATTCGAGTAGTTTCAATATGAACTTCGTCTTATTAGACAATCTCACAAACCTTCAATCAAACTTCTATTATTAAATAACAAAATGAAGTTGAAAGGTTTTATCAATGGCGAGTTATTTTTTTTTACTAGAGAGTATGTGGGGTTTCATGTTATAAGAAATTTGGATGAGTGATCAATACAATATTTGTATATAATAGTTCTGCATATATAGTTGCATATATTTTTCAAAATAATTAATGTGACAGGACCCGTTTGTAGATAATCTTTGAAGATCCCACATAGTGAGTCAGGTGTAATTAAAAAAATAATTAACGAGAAATCGAGAACTGAATAATCTTTGATGATGTTTGCAAAGACACTACAGATGTAAATCAGTAGAATCAGTAGTAAATCAAGCATAATTTATTTTTATGTCATGTTTGCAAAGACACTACAGATGAATCAGTAGAAAGTTGATATTATACACCACATTGGATAGTTAAAAGGAAATTGAAAATTGGATTCAAATACATTGAACTGAGCTCAAAGAGTAATTAACGGAAAATCGGAAACTTTATGCAAATACAATAAACTAAACTTAAAAAGTAATTAATTAGAAACCGAAAAATTTGCAATTAAACTAACGTCAGAGAATAACTAACGGGAAATTAGAAATTGGATGCAAATTCTTGAAAAATATTTAACGGGAAATCAGAAACAGTATGTAAAAATGCATCAAACAAACCTCAAATAATAATTAACAGGGAATCGGAAACTGGATGCAAATTCATTGAATTAACCTCAAAAACTAATTAACAGGAAATAAAAAACCGAATGCAACTGCATTGAACTAACCTCATAAAATAATTGGCGGGAAATCAAAAACTAGATACAAATACATTGAAATAACATCACATAATAGTTAACGGGAAATCAGAAATCAGGATGAAATTACATCGAACTAACCTCAAAGCATAAATAATAAGAAATTATAAACTAGATGCAGATGTATTGAACTAACCTCAAAGAGTTATTAATGAGAAATTGGAAACTAGATGCAAATATAATAAACTAATCTAAAGACTAATTAACGAATCATCGAAAAATGGATGCAACTACACTGAACTAACCTCAATGAATAATTAACGAGAAATCATAAATTTGATACAACTGCATTGAACAAATAAACCTCAAAAAACTAATTAACGGGAGATCGAAAACTTGCTGCAAATGCATTGAACTAACCTCAAAGAATAATTAACGGGAAATCAAAAATTGGATGCAACTGCATTGAATTAACCTCAAAGAATAATTAACGAAAAATCGGAAACTGGATGCAACTGCATTAAACTAAAATCATAGATTAACTAATAAGCCGAGAAATCAGAAATTGGATACAATATCCTTGATGAATATTTAACGAAAAATCGGGAACTGGATGCAAATGTATTGAAATAACCTCAAAGAATAGTTAATTGGAAATCGGACATCGGATATAACTACATCGAACTACCCTCAAAGCATAAATAACCAGAAATTGGAAGCTAGATGCGAACTAACCTCGAGAAATAATTAATGGGAAATCAGAAACTGGTTGCAGATGTATTGAACTAACCTCAAAGAGTAATTAACGGAAAATTGAAACTTGGATGGAAATGCAATGAACTAATCTCAAAGAGTAATTAATAAAACATTGAAAACTAGATGCAACTGCACTGAATTAACCTTAATGAATAATTAACGGAAAATCAGAAACTTGATACAACTACATTAAATTAACCTCAAAAAGTGATTAACGAAACAATGAAAACTAGATGCAACTGCACTGAATTAACCTTAATTAATAATTAACGGGAAATAAAAAACTTGATACAATTACATTGAATTAACCTCAAAGAATAATTAATGGGAAATCGAAAACTAGATGCAACTACATTGAACTAGCATCAAAGAATAATTAACGTAAAATAAAAAACTTGATGCAAATGTATTGAACTAACCCCGAAACATAGTTGTATTATATGTAGGGAGAATATAATGTCTCGATAAGTATAGTTTTGCATTTTAAGTAGTGTTTATTACAATTCTTTTATTATGATTGGGAATGTCTTGTTATTCAAGTAGCTTCAATATCATCTTCGCCACATTGAGCATTCTCACAAAATTTCAATAAAACTTCTATTATTAAATAACCTAATAACAAAAATATATCGATGAGTTTTATCAAGGTTTGATACTTTCTTTTTATAGAGAGTGGCACAAGAAAATTAAATGAGTGATTAATATAATTTCCATATCTCATAGCTGTGCATAGTTGCTAATATTATTTAGAATAATTTAATATAACGACAGCTGTTCGTAGGACGGGTTCGAAAGCTAGTTATGTGTTATAGAGATACACCATGGGGGATTAATACCCCATTACAAATCAATTGGTTAGTCAAATTATATGTGCTTTTTCCGAAGACGATGCGTTGAATCTCTTGACTGCTGATTTTGGAAGCATTTCTCGATCATTTTTAGCAACAACTCCTTCAGCTCTGGCCACTAAATTAGTGATATGATTACTTAATACATACTATATATGGATATCCAATTGGAACCCCAAATGTGTGTGCATTTTTTGCTGCAAGAAGACAGGCCAATAATTTGACTAAATGTGTTGGTGAGTTTTCTAAGGGTGATTATGGGGTCTAGGATACAGGACAAAACTATTGCTTTTATAGGGGATTCTTTGGGAAGGCACAATTTCAATCACTTATAGTACGTATGGTTATGGTTGGGGCTAAAGAGATCCCAGATGTTCATAATATTAAAAGCAATTATGGCATAGCCTTGTCAAAGCTCGTGGTGCTATTCGTCCTGATGGTTGGGCTTATTGGTTCCCGAGTAGCAAGACGGACATTCTTTATTACTAGTCAGTTTTTTCGCCGCTTACTGGTGGAAGTAAGTAATACTGCGGTTAGTGAGTTGAAAACATTTGTCTGATATATTTACAATCTAGTTGGTCTCCAAGGATAGTTGATATTGTCAAATACGATTCACACCAAAACAAAGTCAAATACATTTGACACCATGTTGATCGTTATATAATCAGGGAGAAAACAATGCTGAGGTGAAAACACCAGTAAAATTCAAAGTCTCTTCCGAGTTGTCAGGTTAAAAAGCGCTCAAATTGGTGACTTATTACCAAATACCAATTAAGCAGTGCGCAAAGTATGAGCAGTATTGAGAGATTGGAAATGACCATATATCACATTTTGATTACTGATAAAAAAACCTGAGTATGCCCTGCATCTCGATCGTCCAGCGACATTCTTATGTGTGGACATTCTTAGCTATCTACACATGTTTGATGTCTTGGCACTGATTACAGGGCATCATTGGAATAGTGGTAAGCTAGCAGGCAACCGTTGGGTGACGTATGTTGATGGTAGGCCTAACACTGATAAGAAAATGGCAGAAATTGTGCAATTTTTTTTCAATACGGACATGGAATTTTTTTTCAATATGGATTCATTATTAAGACAATAAAGAAATACTAAAGTATTACAAAACAAGTTAAATGAATAAATTTAGGAATAAGAACAGCTATAAGAACCGTCTTAGCCGATCAGAGTACGCTTCACGTTAAATTTTTTTCTTAGTGAGCGCATACGCCTTTTCCTGTTTTCTAGGAGCCTATTTGTCCCTGTCATTTAACACTTTCTAACACGCAACGTTAGATGGTTAGCCAGTATATAATAATCAACGTGAATTAAATTTATTAACAGCTGACAAGATTTACTTAATGACTTACCTTTCAGCTACATCGCAATGCTTGCCTTACCATTTTTCTTATAAAAGCCCCTGCGTGCTTAATTAATAAACAAATATTTAAGAACGCACTTAACCAATCAACGTTAATAACGATTGTTTGATATTACGTACTCCGAGATTAAGATCATGCTTAACACGTAAAATCATATGTTAAAACTAAATTAAACCGTAATAACATAAACAGAATAACCAGTTTCCTTGTTACAAGGGGTGGGGGGTTTCCTATGGAAGCGGCTGAGCCGGGTGGCTGCCTACGTACCCATTTAGGGATCAAGCCAATCGTAGTTCCCCTATTGGGGTAAAGATCTATGGAAATGGATTAAGCCATTCCGATGAGGAAGGCGGCATAGGCTCCTCACTCCTGTTCTAATCATGTTTCTCTGCTAACAACTATTCACGGTTCCACCGTAACTAATCACTAATTGAACCCGCTATAACTATTTACGGCTCCACCGCAACTATTCAGCCTATGCAAATTATCGCACTAATACTATTTGATTTAATAATAATACCAAATATTCTCATTCTAACGTCCAATTTTGTAAGAGACTAAGAATCATATTACCAAGGAGAGACCGAGTTCGCTAATGAGCGAGCTGCCTACGTATCTTCTCTTGATTCTGGGGGGAGAGAAGAATCAGGTCTCACGTAGTTCATGTAGGTGGTATTTATAGGCATAAGGGGGTGTTGATCTATGAGACACGTGCACTGACATGTACATATCTAGGGTGGAGATTATGAATGTGTGTTAGGTTGGTTTTGGTAGGAATTGTGTGATGATTGGGAGTGGGTGCAGTAGTTCATATATCACGGTGATTGGAAGTACAGGTAAGGCTCTGGTGATGATTACATCTGGATAAGGGATGGTGTCCTTATTCGAAGCGTTCTGCTTGAGGTCGTTCATTCGCCTTGAGGTATTCTTGAGCGAGCTGAAATGTACCACCTACATGAAGCGAGCTGCTCACGAATCGATCTTGGAGGCCGATGACATGAGTTCGTTACGATCTTTGCTTATGCTTAACGTGTGCTTAATATTCCTCAATGAGAATATTACTCCCTTACATCCCTGATCAGCCAAAAAGAATATACTCTCCATTGATATAATTTTTAACCACTGTAATTATAAAGAAACAAGAATGAGTAGTATCTTACTCACCGACGATTAGTCCCAACAAGTAAGTAAGCTCAATTTTTGGCTTCTCGGAAAATCCATACATAATTCACATGTCTTAGGTCACCACTAACTTCTTCGCTTTTTTTTCACTTCAGTACTAACCATAATACAAAATATCAGGATATGGTAAAATATCGATCTCTGATTTATGGATATGTATCGTGGATATATCCCCCTTTTGGAGATATTTGACATTGTTTTATATGCAAATATCGTTGATATATCCAAAATATCGACACATATCATGGATATTGTGGATATTTCTTGATATATCATGATATATAATTTATATTTATTTGAAATATAATAGTAAATATTAAATAAAATTGTTACATACACAAAATATCGCAAAATATCCACAAATATCACAATATATCTTAAAATATCAATAATATCGTCAAAATATCACAGATATTTGCAGTTTTAAATATCTCTAAGCATATTACAATATTTATTTATCCTTTGCTGAAATATGGATATATATATATATATCGTGATATATCGCGATATTTTGTACTATTGTACTAACTACAGAGACAAGACATAAACAGAAGACAGTAACAACTTAAGAAATAACCATTCCAACAGAGACAGCTCGGCTCATGCTTATTTAATGTGGACTCCACAGACCTAATTTCGGTGAATTAAATAATCAATATGTGATATGTATAAAAAGACTAGATCTTGTATATAAATGATTTTAGATAAAAATATCTTACATTCATAGTTTTACCTTTCCTATGTATCTTAAGCATCGTCCGATTTCTATAGATATATTTCCTACTATAGAAACCCCAAAGACAAGGGTGTGTTTATCCCCAACCCACCCACCCACACACACACACACAAGAAGTCAAGCTGCCATGACCAAAGACTACTCCAGGTACATTGTGTTGGGATGGGCCGAATGGGCTTTGATATTTTGGCAACTATTTGCCGAAATGAACCCACCGAAATTTCAACTACATTTTAAAACAAAGGTAGGGTTTATAAGAAAGTGTGTAAAACAAAATTGGTTGCTAGGGTTTGAGATTTGGTGTCTCTATTGAAAGTTTTGTTCATGCCCAAATTCATTAGTAGTTGTCTACATAATTGGTTGTTTGTTGTAAGAGAGATTTGTAAGGCCATAAGAAAGGGGAATTTGGGGGTTCTATTGAACAAGGTGAGTGAGTAACACTATTTGATTCTCTTTCAATTTGAGTTTCTCTTTGGTTGTGGATTAAGCAAAAATAAACCAAATAAATCTTTAATATCTCTTATTTGGTTGATTGGGTTGCTAATTTGGTGAGTAATTTACAACTTTACATTGTTTACTACTTATTTAAGAGTTATTTAGTTGATTTCATATATTGGGTTGGTCTGCTCCATATTTTGTAGGGCACAACACATTGGAGGCAGACCACAATTTTCATTCGTACAGAGTGAAAAAGAATGAAAAACCTACCTTGTTTGAACTAAGGGTCATCAAGGATATCTACACGAAAATAAATATGCAATTACATTATCAGAAATTTCAAAAGTTGATTACTGAATAATAGGAATGGATATAATCTAGCAAACAGGAATGAAAAATATGAAGCAGTCTAAGAAAAAGCATTAGCACAAGAAAGCCTCAAGTCCATAATCAGAGTAGAGAATAACAGTATCACTTAAGTCCCTGCACCTGAGAAGAGTATGCATCAGCTTTAGTTCCGGAGATAAATATGGAATTCTCACGCAACGCCTCTCCACAGAAAAGTGAACTCAATTGTTAATGGAGCATAACAAGAATATAATTACCCTATAAGCTGAGGCATATATGTTACCTTGTAAAAGTCTATATCCTTTTGTGCTAATATATAGGACATATGGCAGAAAATTGTATTGTCAGAGTGTCTTGCTGTGCTCTTTTCTTGCAGGGCTCGCAAATAATGTGTAAGGTTTATAAAGTAATCAATGTCAATATATAATGGCCCTAAAGTTAGTTTTTCACCAAATTGGAGATCCATATAGCCATATCCAATTCCCATGTCACAGTAGTTGTTCCTCACGTGCTCTTGGAAGCATAGTACAAAATATCCCGATATATCGTGATATTTGGGGATATCTATCCATATTTCAGAAAAAGATATATAAATATCACGATATGTTTAGAGATATATAAGACTGTAAATATCAGTGATATTTCGATAATATTTGCGATATTTGTGATATTTGGAGATATTTGGCGATATTTTGTATATATAACAATTTTATTTAATATTTACTATTATATTTCAAATAAATATAAATAATGTGTCATGATATATAAAAAATATCCACAATATCCACGATATTTTTTCCATGTGAAACAATGTCAAATATCCCTAAAGAGGGGGATATATCCACGATACATATCCAGAAATTGAATATCGATAAATATCCATATCCTGATATTTTATACTATGCTTGGAAGAACCAATGCAATATCCTTTAGTATCCCTGCTTCTAACCTCAAGGTCTTTGAGAGGAGGCAGTCTTTCCATGTAATCAAACATACATCTACAGACCAAATCAAAGCCTGTTCTAATCCTACTATCCCGCCCCGTAGTTCAAATAATACAGCTAGAGATGTTAATAAGAATATGGCGCAATGTTCTTCGAAGAATACACACTAGCAGTTTGATTTATTCTGTATCAAATTCTATTATGATTATTATATAGAGAAAAACATTACTCTGTATTTATAAGTTTTGGTTGCGTAAGATTTACGATAGCGTAATGTGTTAAATTGTTAATTCAAAATTGGGCCTAACTATTAAAAAAGCCCATATGGATAGCCCACCACACGTTCAAGAGAGAGAGAAAAAACAAAGAGGTTCTCTCTCTCTCACTCATAAAAAGTGACAGTCCCAAAGCCAAAGCAGAGAACGCTTATTTTGGGACTAGGGATCCCATAATAAAAAGCGGGAAAACTCTATTATTATTCTATAAAATAACTAGTCTCACAATCTCCACCTTCGCTGTATCTACAGTTCTACACTAATAGCTGCACATGGCATTTGTGGTGGTTCATAGTTCATACTTTACAGAACGGTTGAAACTTGATACTATCTAAAGCATCTATTTGACGCTTTGAACCATATATATAGGGTTCTGCTAAAAAAATAAGCTTAAATTTGATAAATAATGCCGATGGTACCCTTGAACGAACTTGCACATGGCATTTGTGGCCGACAATTGGCTTGGGCCAAGGTTAAGGTCATGTCCACAGTCCATACACATACATTATTTTTTATTAAAGGAAATATGAAACACTTGAAATTTAGCATTGAATAAGATCATTATTGATGAAATCATGGACCCAAATATCGCCGATATATCCGATATATCGCCGATATATATATCGATTTTTAACTACAACCTGATTTTCGACATATATCCACCCCAATATAGAATTCTTTTTTTTTTCAATATATATCGAATTTCCGATATGAAACTTTATATCAATGAAGTTCAATCGATTTTCGATATAATCTGCATATATCGGTTGACTTTTTTGACCATTTTAAAATATAAATCCGATATTTCCAATATATTTCCGATATATATCCGATATTTCCGATATTATATTTCCGATATATCCGATATTTCCGATATTTTAAATAGTTTGGACTGGTTACCAAAAAAATGGATATATCCGAAATATCCGATATATCCGATATATATCGGTTTTTGGGTACACCGATATATTGATCGATATCGATATTTTGGGCCTTGGATGAAATAGGATACACATTATACATTATCGGAGAAAAAAGGATACACCTTATATCGATTTTTAACTCAACCTGATTGCGCCACTTACACCCCATGATAGGTAGAACAACAACAACGTACACAAGCTAAATCATAGTTTGTCAATGAAGTTCAATGCGTTTTTTCGAGGTCTGCACTTTGCCTCCAAGGGTAGAGCCTTGTGCATGGTGGCCCCTAGCTTTTGTTGGCTCATGTCCACCATTTGTTCTCCAACTCTCTCCCAATCAAAACAATGAATCAAGGCTGCCAAAGTTAACGTTATTACCCATTGTTGCTAGTCCCTCGCCGGGACATTTTTCTTCTTCCTACCCCAAAAGGCATCAATTTAAACCCCACTCTTGTCCCTTCAAGCCCAAGAAACCTCTCTGGTACGAACTTAGTGGGCTCATTCCATAGATTAGGATCATTTTCAATTTCCCACAAGTTTACAAGTAACATTGTGCCTCGTGGAACGTTGTAACCTCCTACAATGCACTCTTCTGATGCCTCATGTGGTATCATCAATGGCCCAGGTGGGTACATTCAAAAGTGTTTCCATGACGATGCTATGGACGTATGGGAGTTTTTCGACATCTGATTCATCAAGAAGTCGGCCTGGTTCCACATGGAGGTCTATCTCTTCTTGGGCTTTCTTCAATACATGCGGATTGTTAAGCAAAAGTGACATGGCCCATTCCATTGTGCTCTTTGAAGTGTCTGTTCCTGCAGCAAACAAGTCCTACAAACAACGTGTATGTTTTAGCACCAGAACATCTTGACGCTGGAAAACACAATAATTCAAGGTTTCAAAGCACACAATTTTTTTTTTTCTTGATAAAACACACATGGTTAGGCTTTCTTGGCTAACTTATAGCAATCTATAGTTGCACGTCCTGTTCTTTCTACTAGCATCATTTATAATATTGTAGCTTTCCAGTATCGTGTGTGAAAATCCTTATAGTTTCAAAACTAGCTAATTTGGACATGTACAAATTTGTAAGCAAACCATAGTCCGACTTGTGAGTTGCATATGTACCCCACTAACCACTCCCTGAAAGATATGGGTTGTGTTATGTTGTATTTGCTTACAACCAAGTACTAAACAACCGATAAAAACATCCCATACTAAAATACTTACCCACATAATGCCTTTTACTACATCATCAGTGTAGTGTTCGGGTTCAGCCTCTTGAAGCGACAACAGTACTTGAATCAACGGTGTTTGCTTCTCTTCTCTATCAAATTTAAGATCACTTCTCAATCTTCGATGTTCTTCTAACAAATCTTCTAAAAACTTATCTCGTTTTGCCTTCAACCCAAGCATTTCATTTTGAAATCCTTTGTCCCCACCAATCCATCTCCAAATTGGCAGAAAATCTCCAACATTTGAAAAATCACTTAATCTTAGAGTCTCCCTAACAAGCTCTTGAAATCGCTTCACTTCTTCCGAATCACCCACTTGTTCACCATAGTATCTCTTTCCAGCCATCATCCTCATAATCACATTGTATGTCAACGCAAAAATTTGGATGATAGTTCCACATTCTGATGTTTGCATCCTTGATCACTTAGTCGTTTAATGATTGATTTGACTTCATCGAATCGCATGGCAGATAACATTTGTAGACGACTAGGTGATAGGAGCTCAACAGCGCTGATACGTCGAAGATTTTTCCAATTTGGCCCATAATCAGCCCACACCATGGTAGTGTAATCATGGCCTAATAACTTCCCAATCAAAAAACGCGGGCGATTAGCGAAAATAATGTCATTTTTACTACTAAGACATTCTTCCACAGCTGATGGAGAAGAGACCACTATAACTGGTCGGGACCCAAATTTGAGATACATAACTTGACCGTATTTTTTAGATAATTTCGCTAAGGATTTATAGAGTGGTTGCTGTAATAGAGGAAGATGACCAAGTATAGGGACTGAAGGAGGACTTGGTGGAAGGTTTTTGTTCTTGTTTGGGACAAGAAACTTGATGAGCAGAATGGAACATAAGAAGAGAAGGAAGTAGAAGATGAACTCCATTTCTATATAATGTTCTAAGGTGTATGAGATTGTTTATGTAAGTTTGATAATTGAAGACATCTGAATCTCTAAGAAAGATGAATGAACTTTAAGTCAAGAGAGACCACAAATCGCAACAATGACCCGTGGTGCGGTGAACTTAAAATAATTGAACTTTCTGTCACTCGTAGTCCAAAACGTGAATCCCAACAGGCGATCGGCATAATTGACATAGAAGGAGTGGTTCAGGTTATATCAATTATGTCGATTGTGACATTCACATAATAGTTTATTACTTCTGAGATTGCATTATTGGTCCCCGGGTACCATTGTTTTAATTAAGGGTGGAATTCAAGCTAAACAAATCGAGTTTACCATGCTTAAGCTCGGCTCGCTAATTGTACGAGCTTTAAATTGAGCTCGAACTCGGCTTATATATATATATATATAAGAGGTTGAAGGTGTTTCTTCATATTCCATTGGATGACATTTTTAATGCTAATCGTTTTGACATCTCATTCATTTAATTTCAAGAAATGTGGCTCACACCCTTGCCTTCCTAACCCATTACTCAAAACCTCCCCCATGTCGGCCCAACCCATTAAACCCCCATATTTTTAAGTTTTTATGAAATAAACTCTCTGTTTTTGCTAAAGTAATAAAATTTCGGTCTATTTTTAAATTCCAAACAAAATTGATTTCCTTTTTTACCCTTTTTCTTTTCCAAAGACACAACTCTGTTTTGGGGTTTTATTCTCGCCATTTTTAACCAACAATGACACAAAAAAACACACCGATTTATTTCGGAGTTGAGTTTTATTTTTAGCGATTTGATCTCTTCATTCTCACATAATTAAAGAATAAGGTTTGGCATGAGAGAAATCTTCTTATTTTAACTTTTGTTTTAACCTCTTTTCAATACACTTCTTTGAACTTTTGATTATCCTCTTTTCAATCTTCTTCTTTATTTTAATTTTACATATTCTCTTCTTCGTTAGATTCATGTCATTAAAATTTAAATTGGTGATATTGTCATGCTTTAAATGTTGAAAATCTTGCATACCTATGTAAATATAGATTCTGGATATATGGTGCTGAAAATCTTGCATACCTATGCAAATATAGATTTACAAATATATAACTATGTAAAAATACATTTACATAGATTCATCGATTTTTCTTTGTTGTTTTTGCAAATCTAGACATGGATGAGACTGTTCTTTTTGTTATTATCTACAAGACGCAAATTAGGAGTGTCTGTGTTGGGACTAATGGCATAATTGGTGATTTGAAGCGTACAATTTCTAAAAAGTGGTCTGACCTTACTCCATTGTCTATATAACTTTCCTTTGCAAGGGATTCGAAGCGTGTATTGTGACAGATACTGACTCGGAGCTTCAATCCCTTGTTTGTTTCAATTTGGTTAAAGGTTTTGATACATTCTTGATAACGGCATCATTATAGAGAATTTTTAGCTTTCTTGCTAACGCTAGTTCTAGTTTCAAAGTCTCTTTTTCGTGATTCTTTTTCTACTTCTACAGATTTGGTTGTTAGTTCTTCTATATTTTTCTCTTTGTATATGATGAAAAATATGTTAAGGTTGCTTCTTTGCCTATTTTTGACCGTATAGGACGAAAATTTCTTGGTGGTGTTCCAATATTGAGGAAAACTTCAACTTTTGAATCTTCTTTGGAGCGTCACTTGCCTATCAACTGCAATGGTGGACAAGATCCGTGGGAAAATTATGAAAATGATGTCCGATCGGTGAGTCGTCTAGAGCTTGGACTACTATCTTATGTCCGTCTATGGAAACTTTATTGGTGAGAAGATCGAGGTGGGGAGAAATTTGGGGGTTCTCAAGTCAAGGGATGATATTTTTGAGGTGCGTGCTACTCATACTCACTTGGTTGACTTGAATAGAAGTCTTCTTGTAATTGGTGGAGAATCGAAGGATTCCCTTGTGCGCACGCACTATGCTCCATTTTGGTTGATGGATTGAATGTGTATACCTACTGTGATAACTTCTTCTATTCTCAAACATTCCACGATAGTTATTCAAGAGCTATAGTACCTGTGGAGAATAATAAAATGTCTGCTAAGATACCAAGTGTGCTTGATTTACTACCACCGGATCTGAAAAAGAAGATGGGGAGACCAAACAAGAAACGAAAGCACAACACGAGTGCTGCAAGAGGTAGGAAGAAGAACAAGGGCCCTTGCCATGACCACCGCAACCCAAGAGTGGGCTCCACTCCTACAACATACTCTGCACTGGTTCAATTATCTATTCTTTGATGGTTTCTCTTATATAAAAGCAAGATGTCAATGAATTTGTATTTTTTCATTTATTTTTTTATGTTGCTCGAATATGAAAAACAAGATGTCGATGAACTTGCTTTCTTTTTTCTGATGTTGGATTTTATATGTTACGTTTTTTAGTTGGAGATTTTTAAAACAGCTAGTCAAAAGAGGTTTTATATTACTGTGTAAAGATAGTTTTACATATTAACTTTTGGGAATGAAATTAGCCTGACACCTGACAGAATATATGTAAATGTATTTTTACATAGTCATTATATATGTAGATCTATATTTACATAGTAACTTTTGGGATTGAAAAATTCTCGACACCTGACCAAATATATGTAAATATATTTTTACATAGGCAAATATATGTAAAACTATATTTGCATAGTCACTAAAAACTATGAAAACTTAAATTTACATAGTAACTTTTGGAAATGAAATTAGCGTCGTGACACTGACAGAATATATAAAATGTATGTTTACATAGTCATTATATATGTAAATCTATATTTACATAGTAACTTGACCTATGAAAACTTAAATTTACATAGTAATTTTTTTAACTTTTTGGATTACTCCTATTGCGAAACTATGTAAATGTATTTTTACATAGTCAATATATATAAATCAAACAGTAGTTAAATTTACATAGCATCAACTAGTAGATGTTTAAGATAGCTTTGCTATCCAATTTAGCGATAGAGGATGAAATGGTGATCGGTTGTTCGGAGATTATGTGTTTGCGACGACAATAAATAGCTTCTTAATAACTACCATAATGAAGTATGTTATTATGACAAAAAGTGATTTTTCAAGTAATCTTGGATTCACAAATATAGATAATTATATTGGTGCTTAACCCGATAGAAAAGGGACTCTGTACATAATATTTCCAGAAAAGCTATAAACATTTCATCCATCATAATAAAATGTTTTGGCAAAGTAATTATACAAAAAGTATAATCCGGCCAAAAGACCTAATGTGCATAACATGAATACTAAACAACTCCAACACATTAACAGTAATAGTACATCATAATCGAACACTCCCAAGTTAGAATGGTTCCAATATTTTACCACAAATAAACACAACATAATCAACTAGAAATACGGAAAATCAGCTCTTCATTTCTTGCATTCTTCTTTTGGATCCCATTTTTCTTATTGGCTTGATACAATCTCATATGTCAGGTCAACCCTCAATTGTCTCACGTCTTCTACCGTTATTGCATAGCTTTTCCACATATTATAGCATTCACGAACATAATGATGAATAATCCACAATCTGAACTGAAAATGTCAAAAAAGAAGTTTCAAATAAGAGATAAGAGATTAAAAAGACATTTAAGTTCGGGAAGTGAAGTTCTTACGATGCTCCTTGTTGTGGGCATGCTCCAACTTTGATATCTTTCATCAAATCCATATCGGCAACCTTAGCTCCCCGCCTTACATCTAATAGATTCCACCACCCTCTCTTGCTGCATTCAATTGAACAAAAAAAATACCAAAATTATGTAAATGTATAAGAATGCAGTAAACCACATACTACATCTTGAGATTTTGTAAATTTAGTCTCAAATATAAATTGCGGACTAACCACAGACTACACATCCAACTTCAAGACTAAAACTACTATGCAAATATAAGAATGCAGAGTGACCACAGACTACACATTCAACTTCAAGACTAAAATTACTACGCAAATATAAGAATGCAGAGTAACCACAGACTACATCTGCAGAGATTTTGTGAATTTAGTTTGCAAATATAAGAATCTGAGACTAACCACAGACTACACATTCAACTTCAGTAATTAAATTACATGGAAGATGCTTACCCATGCAAATGATAGGAAATATAGACACTTTGGTAGAGAACATCCAATTAGCTTCACCACTTCCTTGGGGAGGTGGAAGAACACGTACCAATCAATAATCTACCATAAACAGTAAGAAAAATAAGTAAATTGCAAGTTTTTTCATTTCAAAAGATTTGAGTAATCTTTTGTTGGGAAATAAAAAGAGAGTAAATAGAGTTTATGGTGGTGTACGTCAGGAAATAGAGAGAGAGTAAAGAGAGGTGAGGGTTTATGGTGGTGTCGGGAAATAAAGAGAGAGAGTAAAGGACTTCATAGTATTTCATTCCAAGACTTCTACAAACACCGAAAACTAAACTTGAAATTGTGGACTTCATAGTACCCCTCCCAAAAGAGAAATTGTTTTGGTGGATATCTCACTAGAAATTGGAGTAGACGAGGCTTGAAATTGTAGGATTCTCGTTCGATCGATCGATTGAGAGAGAGAGAGGATTTGGACTGGAACATAGTGGATCGGAGTTTCGTTTGTAGCCTTACTAGTCTAAGACCTAAGTCATTGCTAGCCTACTAGTGAGAAACCCACCATATTTTTGTCTGTCTAGTGTCCACTAACATGAAAATGCAAAGTAAAATTACTATGCAAATTTAAGAATGCATAGTAAAACTACTACGTAAATTTAAAAATACAGAGTAAAACTACAACACAAACATGAAAATGCATAATAAAGCTACTATGTAAATTTAAGAATGCATAGTAAAACTACTACGCAAATTTAAAAATGCAGAGTAAAACTATCACCACACATTATACAAACATGAAAAAACAAACACAGTAAAAATTAAGAATGCAGAGTAAAAACTATTACGAAAATATAAAAATGCATAGTATAACTACTACACAAACATAAAAATGCATAATGAAATTGCAAAACTATGAAAACTAGAAAATACATAGTAAAATCACTAAACAAACGTAAATTCGTATTTACAAGCATATGAAAATTTATTTTTTTTCATACAAATTTATAGAAATATGATTAAAGGTTGAAGATTCTCACGGTTTGGTTTGTTAACGAAGTTTTTTGGAGCAGTCATCTTCTCAATTTCATCTCCATCTCTTCTAGAACTTGAAAGTTTGATTTTTTTTTTTTCAACTTTTTTCGAGATTGTAGAGTTCTTCATTTTCTCTTTTGTTGCTTTCATAGTTTTTGTTGGTGATTCAACCATTTTTTTCTTTTGTTTTGCCATCTTAACTATGTGAATTTAGATTTGTAGGAGAAGAAATTTTAGATCTAAAAAGCTAAAGAGAAGGAAAGAGAAAATAGAAGGATTCACAGGTTCACTTACATTAAGTAGGGGGTATTTTTGTCAGCTTATTATTTAAAAAAATAACAGGGAGGTTTTGTGAGTGATTAGGATTTGAGGGGGTTTTAATGTACCGGTTTTTTAAGCAAGGAGATTAAACGCAATCTCTGCATTTAATTTGGAGTTGAAACGAGTTGAAATTTCGCGTTTGAAATTTCGTGACATTTCGAGACATAATGGAAATTTCCGGAATTCATTTGGGCTTGGGCCAAAATTTAGAACTCGACTCAAATCCCGTGTCTGGTCACAAAACCCACCACGCGAGACGACCCACGCGTCAGCTTCTCACATTTCTTCTCTTTATGTATTGTATTTTATTTTTCTAAGTATTGTAAAAGGATGTATTAATTAATTTCTCATAATTTTGTAATTCCAGACGGATTTAATGAGAAATTATTTACGTTAAGAAATTATTGTATTCATCATATTAGTTCTTCCTTTATGCATTGGACCTACTCTGTAGGCCCAACGGACTATTCCAAATATTATCTCCATCGTAATTATTACAAGCCACAAACGGTCAGATATCCACAAGCGGACCAGAATTGAGCATTTTCTTTGTCAAGGGTCAATGAAGTTTCTGCTTGTTTTTTAATGCAAATCATATTAGTATGATCATCATATCTCTTTTTAGCGCTATATATTCCAAACCAATATCCTACCAGCGCCAAAACATACGTGAATTATTAAGCTAGATTCTTTCAGTGATGATGCGGTTCATTTGTGCATGGGTTCATTTGTGCATGGTAACGTGGTTAAAGACTACATGTTTCATGAGAGATGTAATAAGTTGCATTAATGTAGGAGTTAAACATTAATGGAGATGTTGCAATAAACAATATATAAATAGGAAATGTAATAATCACATTTCTAACCATGGAATGAATTAAACAATTCTTTCTTTTACCATTAGTAATCATTATTTGTTAGTTTGCATTTAAGAGAACAATTTTCTTCTCTTGGATCATTTTGTTGTCTAGTTACCCTTACTGTAACATATATTATTATTGTAATCAAGTCGGATTAGTTTCTCCTAAAAACATTTTCCCACTTTTGAAACACACTTTTCATTGGAGATGCCACGGATGAAAAACACAAAATTCACAGATTAGCTTGGAGTACGTCTTGGAGTTTTGTTTTTTCCCAAAGGCTAAGAGCATCATCAATGTATTGTTAAAATCGATTTCTAATTAATGTGATAGTTGACAAAAAATTTGGCAATTTTCGTCCCCAACGCGCTGTCAAAACTCGATTTCTATTCTTAACAATTCTCAAATTCCATACCAAATTAATGAGAAATACATAAATGAGCTGCACGGGACAAGTTGTCCCGTCCAACAATGTGACGGGACAAGTTTTGCCATCCAACATTTTTTTCTTTTTTTTAATAAAAAATTAAAACGGCTCGATTCTATTGGGCTTTTATTTCAACAGGGACATGACAACTTTTGCCGTTTAAAACAAATTTAATTTGGAACGGGACAACTATTCCCGTCCGAAATAAAAACCCTAAATTTTGTCCAAACGTCGTTGGTGCTTGACTTGTTTTTAGGAATTTTGATGGACTAAAAACCTTGAGGTGTCAAAAAAAAAAAAAAACGCGTTGATGATGCTCTAATAGAGACAAATTTGCAATTGGTGAGTTAAATGGTAACTGTTCGATCTGTACAATGGTTTCTTCCATTTCTTTAATCTCTATATATAGGTGTTGGATCTAGGGACTTGGAGGACAATTGTAAGGTTCTCAGACCATTTTGTTTTCCATCTCACCCTTGGCCTAAGGGTTTTAGAAATTGTTTATTAATTATCAAAAATAAAAAATAAAAAATAAAAAAAGAATTCATAGATGTAGGTGGCCCAAGTCAGTGGTGATTTGATGCAAAATATGTAGGTGCCCAAAATTAGTTTTAAGGTCTCATGGATGGAGTCTTTGGAGAAATCTTTTGGGCTTTTAAGTCCGGCAGCATTCGAGAACACAGATTATGCAAATTCAATAGTGGATCCTGTCGATATTTGGAAACAGAAACCAATGTATGATGACTTTGTCCCTTAGGCCTATTGGTATGGAGTCTTTGCCTCTTTGGTGCTCTTGCCAGTCTTCTGACCTGACTGATTATGGAGCTCAGCTTTGTATGAGCAGCCGCACCGGTCCTTCGAGAGTTTGAGTTGGTGTAACTGGGAAGGGATCTTTGATTTGGGCTTTATTGAATTCAGCCCATCCGCCTGTTCTTGTTGCTCTTGTTCAATTCTTGGCCCACAAGTCGACAACTGGTAGCACATGATGAACGGATCCATGTAATGCTTTTTAGCGCACCCAAGCAAGTATTGACACATGATGAACGTGTTTCTCATGTACTGAGTTGCCGGCTAAGCTAGAGACGAGACAAAGTGTTGGCGAGCTGAGTCGCCTTTAGTCTCGGATGGCACGGGTGATGTAAGTGCATAAACTCGCGATGCAGTTGTAATTGTTGCTCTTGATTCGTGGCGGCACGACACTATTAAGCTGAGCGAGTTCATCTACCCTGAGGATATTGTCACAGTCCGAATTTCTAAACAATTAAAAAAAATGAATATTTGAAATATAAATATCTCAAACATCATCACTGATTCAATTGTCTAAAAAAACTGGGCATGGCCGGGTGGATCTGACACATGTCAAAACCTAACCCACATCACAACAGGATCAACTTTACAACAAAAATCTCCAAATTCCTCAACTATCACTTTATTAAAAACTTTCTTCCATCCCAATACAAACATAAACAAACTTTAAGAATAACAATTTCCAACATCGTATTCTCATGTCATATAAAATGTAACCTACATTATTACATCCGGCCCAATAAAAATGGACCTAAAAGAAAAACTAACGGAATGCTTCCGGGCAAGAATCTCAATCACACCAGCGGTTCCATCGCTTTCCACCTATGTTCCTAAGAACACACCCACGCTTGCAAAACAAAGCAAACATGGGTCGAAGAAATTGATTTCTTTGGTATGGATGTAGACTAAATACATATAAACATTTCAAACTTTACTTATCCAACTAACACTTTAAATCTATCATAACCTAAACATTCTCACTTGGAAGATGTAGTTCCGCTATCTCAACCGATAGTTTCTTCCCAAGCAAAATTTCCATTTTATTAACTTTCATTTTATTAACTCATTCTAATAACTCTTTTTAATATTTAAATAATTGAATTACACTTACCGATGTCCGGCCACAGATAAGGGTAGGACCAAGTGCCCCTCCTACAAAAATATTATTAAGTCCTACCCTCCCCGCAAAGAAAGTTAGAACCGGTATATATAACATATGTAGATATTCTATATGTATTCAAAGGTAAACCCAAGCACGCCGCGATAAACAAATCCATTTCTCTTATCAATTAATCAATTACTTTTCTTATACACCCACCCTTTAGTACCTACTCCACGATTTGCACTTCACACATTTGCCAAATCACACATTTCTCAGTGCTCTCTCTCCCAATCAATACCACAATATCATAGCCATCTCGGGCTTTCATACACATATTTCATGACCTCTTTTGGCACAAAAACTCGGTCATTCATGGCACATTCAATGAATACCTTAGGTCATTCCCGCCACATTCAAGGAATACCTATCATATCACTAATCGGCCATTCATGGCACATTCAATGAATGCCCCGGTCATTCTGCCACATTCAAGGAATACCCAATCCTACATTCCCGTGCACTCAAGGAATACAACTAACTAACCATGGCTTATACCTTAGTTCCTCTTTTAGTGGCCAATAACTAATCCGGGTCATTCATGGCACATTCAATGAATACCTGGTCATTTATGGCACATTCAATGAATACCCTTATATAACACTAATCGGGCCATTTATGGCACATTCAATAAATGCCCATTCTAACATATGACTTCATCACTATAAATTCAATTCCAAAACTTGAGGCGTGGAGAGTTCTAAAGGGTGCGGTAAGTTTTGTTTACGCATTATTGAACTTTATTTCATAAATTATTTCAGAGAACGAAAGAGTATCTTTATTCATGTATTGTTTATTTACGCGTTATTAATTTCAGGGATGTCTTAGTGTCATAACGTTGCATATCATAAAATACTGCAAAATCACATAGTAGTTAATACACATACACACGTATATATAGAGGTCTTAGCCTAAAGTCAAGTATGCTAATAGCCCTCTAGACCTATCTTAATAACCCAAATCATAATCCGAAGTTAAAAGGTCAAATTGGGTCAATGGTCAAAAGTCAACCCCCGGTCAATCGGTCAAAGGTCAACACCTCATGGTCAAGGTCAAACTCAACATGTCATGGTCAAAGTCAAACTGTCATCGTCAAAGTCAAAGGTGAAAGTCAACCGTCCATGGTCAAAGGTCAAAGGTCAAAGTCAAACCATGTCTAGTCAAAGTCAACATGTCCCTATCAAAATCAAAGTCGACTGCCAAGGGTCAATGTTCGCCACCAAATTCCCAAACCGCTTTATCTAAGTTTTTCGACCGGTTCAATAACTTAAGCCTTAACCCCGACCATACACTAACACTAAAACTGGTCCCAAAACTTAATTAAAATCGGGCCCAAACAAAACTAAAAGATTTCGGCCCAATCAAACCAACCCAAAGCCCAACCATCTAAACCGGCCCAAAGCCTAAACCCGAAATTCTTGTTCATCATCTTCTCACCACCAACAGCCACCCAAAATCGACCACCACCAAGCTCTAATCGACCACCCACTTTGACCACACGATTTCACTCCCCATAACAATCCCTACAACTTTAACAAACACACATTTCTCAAATCATTCAATCCTAACTTCATCAAATCTAGATCTAAAAACCTTACCGCCGCCATTAATGGCTTCCACCACCATTCAACAGCCCCCATCCACATTCCAACATACAAACATACCTCAACAACCCACAACATCAACCAAAAACAGTTCAAACACGAAAATAAATACAAAATCTCAAAATCTTCAATATACGATAATGGCAAGAACGCCATTAACGATGTCTTCGTGAGCTTGTATGCGACTTCGTCCAATCACCACCGACACCCACCAAGCAAACAACAACAATAAAAAGGGTCGTCCCAATTCGAGGTCGCGCCTCCATTAACGCCTGTTAAATGCTTCGACAGAGGTTCACCATCCCACCCAATTTCAACCAATCAACCAGTATAACAACCCCTTAATTCGCCGACATCAACCAACATCAACAGTATACCTATTATACCGGTTCAAGTCATATTCCCGACAATTCTCTGTTCTCTGGCTTGCGCAGACATTAATTCACATAACAGAGTTTCAGCAGTCCAACAAACTTCAATATTTAAGAAAACCATATATAACATTTAACTAGTTCAATAATAGGCACCGACAAGAAAAACTAGCGCAAGAAGAATAAACAGAACAAAAACGGAACAGAAACTCCGAGAGTAAAGTCTTTTTCTTTGTTTCGATGAATTAGATTAAGAAAAAATATATAACTACTCACCTTTAGCGCGCTCTCCGATTATCGGTCGGTTTATCGGAAAAACTTTTTTTCACACAAGAAAAACTCCCATTTTTTTTTTTTCTAAAACCCTCGCTGTGTTTTTCCCCAAAAACTTTACGTGAGAAAACCCACCGAAAAATAAAGACAACCCTTATCTATTTACCTACGGGGCTTTTATCCTTATCTGATAGTTATCATCTATCCATTATCTATTTTCATTATTATTATTATTTATTATTATTATTATTATTTTTTATACTAGGAAAACAAAAGAAAAAGCCGGGGTGTTATAGATATCCTCATAGGGACGAGGTCCACGACCGTTGGATGTGTGATCTAACGGTTTAGAAATACAAAATCATCTCATTTTCTCTCTCATTCTTTTTGCTTTTAATTTTCAGACCGTTAGATCACACGTCCGATGGTCCGCGGACCTTCATCCCTATGAAGATATCCACGGGATAGCCCAGGCCTAAGCTGATATGATATTGGACCGTGCCCGCTTTAGATAGTTGACTTTGAATTTTGTTTTGTCATTTTCCAACCAGTTCTGTTATTGTTCATTGAAGCCACTCCATTAGACTTTGAAACCTTGAAATGAAATGTTTTCCGATGCAACCAAATTCGACATCTAAAACTAAATGACCTCTAGAATTGTCCACAATTATGTGCCCAGGCATCGCCATAGTACTGAGTTTTGCACTATTGCTGAATTTGTTGTGTTGTGACTAGTGATTGAGCTTAATAAAAATTGCAAGTGATGTTTGTGAATTGTAAGACCTAAATAGCTAATACTTTTCGATTTATTGGGGCAATTATTGAAAATCTTTAAACAGCTTTCAATTAATTCATTAAGTTTTTTGTTTGATTTCTCTTTTGGACCGAACGTGCAGTACCAGAGTACCAGACTACCAGTCATACCCGCCAAGAAGGAATTGTAATAGTCATACCCGCCAAGAAGGAATTGTAATACTCCCCATCCCCAGTGTCCAGTTCTCCACCACATCTTAAGTTGACAAAAATGGTTTGAACTCAATTCGAAAAGCCTAACCCCAGTGTCCAGTTCTCCACCACATCTTAAGTTGGCAAAAATGGTTTGAACTTCGGAAAGCCTAACCAGAGTCAAAAATATAATACAAAGAGTTCCTTTGGCATTGATTAAGAAATTGACCATAATAAGCATTTGTATTCGGTAATTTAAAAAAGCATATTAGGACAAAGCTAAAATGAGTTCACACCTCTGAGAAAAACACCCTAATGCAATTGCCTCTCTTTTAGCGCGTACCATGGCAACATAAGTATTATATTGGTGTCTACCATGCATCATGTGGGCTCCATTTTTCACGTTATAAATACAGAATATCATGGTTGGAAGCTTTGTATCTGAGCCTCAAAATTCATCCTTCTCCAAAATCATATCAAATATGGATTATATTAAAAGCCAACAGAACACTACCACTGAACATGATGACTTTATGTTTGCCATGAATTTAGTATGCACTACAAGTCTACCCATGGTAATCAAACTGGCAGTGGAACTCAACTTGTTTGAGATCATAGCTAAAGCAGGTCCAGGCGCCCAACTGTCGCCAAAGGATATTACGTCTCATCTACCTACTCAAAATCCAAATACTGCTGGTTTTCTTGATCGAATTCTACGCCTTCTTGCTAGCTACAATGTACTCACTTCCACTCTTGCCACCCATGAAGATGACATAGTTGAAAGATTGTATGGCTTGGCACCTGTTTCCAAGTACTTTGTTCCGAATGAAGAGGGCGTCTCGCTCGCTTCTTATGTACTTTTATCTCAGGACAAGGCCTGCATGGACAGCTGGTCAGTAAATTAATTCAAGTTGTCATTGCTTTCATTTTCATATAGTTTCCCTATAGCACTAAAAATTACTCGTGTCTTCGACACACGATGCCTTTTGACATCCTGTTTTTGAGAAAACATTTTCGATATATACATATGTAGAGAAAAAGGGAATTTTTTTTCTCTTTTACGTTTTGAGCGCACCTCCGCCTCATATGGGCGCGACCCGCGCTTTACCTCCAGTGTTTTGAGCACACCTGCGCCTCCGATGGGCGCAACCCGCACTCTACCGATTTCAGCATGAAATTCACTGTTTTGGAATTTTTTCTGAAATAGTATAAATATAGATTTTTTATGTAGAAGTGGAAGGCAAAGGTTGAGAATCGCACAGATAGAAAGGTAAAGACACTACGGTCTGACAATGGTACAGAATATACATATGGGCCCTTCCAAGAGTTTTGTGCACAACATGGAATTGCCAGACACTGGACAGTCAGGGGCATGCCTCAGCAGAATGGAATGACAGAGAGGATGAATAGAACCTTGCTTGAAAGAGTGAGATGTTTGTTGTCTAATGCCAGTCTAGGCAAAGAGTATTGGGCAGATGCAGTGTCCATGGCGTGTTACCTGTATAATAGGTCACCAGTTCCAGCTATAGATTGCAAGACACCTTATGAGGTGTGGTCAAGTAACCCAGCTGATTATAGTATTTTGCGAGTGTTTGGATTGACTGCTTACTACTATGTGAGGGAGAGCAAGCTAGATCCTAGAGCTAAGAAAGCCATATTTTTAGGCTTCGCAAATAGGGTAAAGGGATACAGATTGTGGTGTCTAGAAGACCACAAGTTCCTGGTCAGCAGAGATGTTACGTTTGATGAGACTTCCGTGTTATCTTTCAGTAAGCCGGAAAGAGCTGGGCAGAATGGTGAGCCACTGAGCTTGAGTTGTCTGATGCAGGAGATGACTGGTTGGTTCATGATGAGGTACTAAATCATGGAACCACACAGCAACAGGAAGAAGAGCAAGAGTATCCGCAACTTGTATTGGGCGACCACAGGCCAAAGAGACAAGTTAAAGAAGTGCACAAGTATGGGCACGGAAGCCGGTGAAAAACACTATGGTCGTGTGGATTTAGTGGCATATGCAACCGAATATCGAAGATGATGAGCCGATAGTTTCAAGGAAGCCGTTAGAGATGCTCATTACGTAGATTGGTTGGTTGCTATGCAACAAGAGATGGAGTCTCTTGATAAAAATCACACATGGGACCTAGTTTTATTGCCCGAAAGGGCAAAAGGACTATCGGCAATAAATGGGTGTTCGAAAAAAGAGGTCATTCCCCGAACCGACAAAGATCGGGTACAAGGCAAAGAGTAGTAGCAAAGGGTTTCTCACGTAGAAGGAAGGAGTCGACTACAATGAGGTATTTTCCGGTGGTCAAACATACTTCCATTCGTGTGTTATTGAGTTTAGTTGCTCACTTCAACTTGGAGTTAGAGCAACTTGATGTGAAAACTGCTTTCTTGCATGGGGACCTAGAGGAAAGAGATCTATATGAGACAACTTGAAGGGTTTGTTGTTCTTTGAGAAAGAAGATCATGTATGCAAATTGAATCGGTCCTTTGTATGGGTTAAAGCAATCGCCTGCAATGGTACAAGCGCTTTGACACATTCATGATGCAACATGAGTACAATCCGGGGTAAGTATGACTCTTGTGTCTACTTTAGAAGGCTTCGTGGTAATGACTTCATCTATCTCCTACTTTATGTGGATGACATGCTTATTCCTTCCAAAAGCATGGTGGAGATAGACAAGTTGAAATCTCAACTTAGCTCTGAGTTTGAGATGAAAGACTTAGGTGGAGCCAAGAAGATAATCGGGCATGGAGATTGACAGAGATAGGAAGAAGCGACGGATAATTGTATCTCGGGAGAAATACCTTCGTGAAAGTAATTTCGATTTGGTATGGAGAATGCAAAGTCGGTTTCTACACCTTTAATTTGGGCATTTTAGGCTTTCACTAAGTTCTCTCCTAGTTCGGTGGAGGAACAAAAGCATATGGCTAATGTTCCTTATCTGAAGTCTTGTGGCGGTTTGATGTATGCTATGGTGTGCACACGCCTTACATTTCACAAGCGCTAGTGTTGTAAGCGGTATATGGCAAATCGGGGAAGTAGCATTGGGAGGCGATGAAATGGGTACTAAGGTACTTGAAGGGTACCTTGGATGTGGGATTAGCTTATGGTGGAGGCACTTGTTATGTCGGTGGGTTTGTGGATTCCGATTATGCGGTGATCTAGATAGACGACGATCGACTCATCGGTTATGTGTTTATGATGCATGGTGCACCGTTAGTTGAAGGTCTATGCTTCAGTTCTGATTTATCTATCTACTCTTGGCGAGTATATGGCGATGGCGAGTAGGCGGTGAAAGAAGCACTATGGCTTCGAGGTCTTCTAGATGATATGGGTATTGATCAGAACAGAGTTGTTTTGTATTGTGATAGTCAGAGTGCTATTCATTTGGCGAAGAACCAAGTTCATCATGCTCGGACCAAGCATATTGATGTCTGTTATCACTTAATACGGGATGTCGTTGAGGATGGTGATGTAGCACTTGAGAAAGTGGACACCCATGACAATCCTGCTGATATGCTAACTAAGCTTGTCACCGGAGTTAAGTTCCAACACTGTTTGGACTTGCTCCAAATCCTACATGCTTGATAGAGCCCTTTGTGGGCATGGCCCTTCAGGGTAGTTGACTGTGAGTCTTCCTTGCTGGATGTGTTCCTACTGGATGTGTTCTTGCTGGATGTGTTCGGCTTAGTTTTATGTGTTAAAACCTCACCGAGGTGGAGAATGTAGAGAAAAAGGGAATTTTTTTTCTCTTTTACGTTTTGAGCGCACCTACGCCTCAGATGGGCGCGACCCGCGCTTTACCTCCAGTGTTTTGAGCGCACCTACGCCTCCGATGGGCGCGACCAGCACTTTACCGATTTCAGCATGAAATTCACTGTTTCGGAATTTTTTCTGAAATAGTATAAATATAGGTTTTTTCTGTAGAAACCTAACTTTTTCCAAAACCAAGAAAGAGAGAGATTACAAGAGAGCAATTCTTTGTGAGTTGAGTGTTTATTCTTTGTGAGTGAATTGAAAAACTTGTAATCTGTTACTCCGGACATCTAGTAAAGCTTAGAACTCGCAGTGTGGACGTAGGCAAATTGCCGAACCACGATATATCTCGTCTTGTGGTTTGTTCTTCTTTTACATTAATTGTTTTACTTTATATGCTTGTTATTTGATATTGAGAAGTGTTGGGAGATTGCTTGGAGGGTGTTGAAGTCTTGTCTATTGAGAAGGATCGATCCTTGTGTTGGATTGATCCGTTTGTTGTAGGTAACGTTGTTTCCGCAGTTCATTATTCACAACAACATACCTACATATTCTTATGTTTTTGGGAAAAGCATTGTTATAGCATATAGTTGTCCTAACGTTGTTTTTTTTTTTTTGAAAATATTATGGGGTTAAGGCAGACCCCGACCTGTACAAGATCCACAAAGAGTATATATGATCTTAAAGGGGTACATCTCCTCCCTATAAGAGAACTACAAATCCCAAAGAATTAAGGCTATCAGCGATACAATTATGAAACACTCATGAACATAACCCACTAGGGTGCACATAAGAATAACAACACAAACATCTATCTACTACCAAACAAAAGTTTGTCTCTTAAGACGGGATGATCTTTCCTTAGATGTTTCTGTGTATTCTCAAAATCATAGAAAAAAGTCCTACATTCACAGCAAGTATATGTTATGCTCCTTGCCACCCTATATGCCATAGAACCAAGAGTGTCATCCCAAATCTCCTTAATATATCCATCAAGGTTTTTACCTTTGTATTTTCTCTTGGATGCTTGCTTCATCATAGCTAAAGTAGGACTAATTTCACCAGGTAAGCGACCCCTAACCGCATTCGGAGAGGGTTCTTTACTTATCCTAACGTTAATGTTCACATGACTCGATGTTTATGCTCCTTGTCACCCTATATGCCTAGTATACGTGCATATCTAGCTATTTAGTTGTTGTTTGTGACTATGTTTCATGCCATTTGAATCCATTTCATACCCTATTCGGCTGAAATACATTTGAATACCGTAATATCAAACACGTTTGAAGTTCAACTTTAAAATTAAAATTTTCACTTGGTAGTAATAGAAATAAAAGAACATATTTTTCTATTTTTTTAATGAAAAAATAAATAAAGTTTCTTTTTGGTACTAAATGATTTTAATTAATATATAATTATAGTTATAGTGTATGGTATTAAATGGCATGAATTGGCTCGAGTTATTGCTATGTACGGTTGCATAAAAAAGGCAAGGTTTTAACATATTTGAGGAGTTTTTTTTTTTTTTTTTTTTTTTTTTTTTTTTTTTTTTTTTTTTGTTTTCAGTTCTAATTAAACGTACTCCTATTTTGTAGGACATCAATTCCTAATTAAACTCTTATTAATTTTTTTTAAGTGTTTAATTCCTTATTAAATTTCTTTAAAACAATATAAATCTTGAGACAACGCCACCACATTGTTTTTGCAAGATTTAATCCAGACCATCACTTAGCACCAGTTGTGTTATGTTATATTGATTTGGTGTATATATATATATATCAAGGATGCTTTACAAATCACTAGTACGTGTGCATGTGCCTCTGCCACGTTATTTTCTAACCAAAAGTCCAGTCGAGTTTGTCTACCCCGAAGATATCCTCATAGGGATGAGATCCGAGACCGTTGGATGTGTGATCCAATGGTCCGAAAATCAAAAACAAACTCACATTCTCTCTCTTCCTTTTTGTTTTTGATTTTCGAACCGTTGGATCACACATCCAACGGTCTCGGAACCGTCATCCCTATGAGGATATTCTCGTGGTAGCCCAGGCCAAGTCTAAAACCGATTTCTGTTGGCCCATGATCCACGTATTTATTTGATCTTGCAAAAGACTGAAAAGAGTATTTGGGGTGCAGTTCGTTTGTTAGGACTTAGGAATGTAGGGCTCTTTTTCTGAGATTAGTGGGGCCCTTGAGAGCAGAAAAAAGGAAAAAACAAAAAAAATGGTGCGAATTGTATTTGTCACGGTTAATCGGCTGGCTGGCTGGCTGACTGGCTCCCCACGCCGTCATTACTAATAGTATAGATATATAGAATGCACTATTGTCATTATAAAAGTTTACCGAAAAAAAAGCCTATTGTCATTATAAAATTTTTGTGTTCGTTTGTTTGGTATAGGTACCACTTGAAAGATTCAATTCTTGAAGGAGGTATTCCATTCAACAAGGTCCACGGCAAGCATATGTACGAGTATGCAGGGGTAGATCCCAGGTTCAATGAAGTCTTCAATAAAGCTATGTTCGATCACACATCGATTTTTATGAAAAAGATGCTTGAATCATACAAGGGGTTTAAGGACCTCAAAGAGGTTGTTGATGTGGGTGGTGGCCTAGGAAGTATAGTTAGCATGATTACTTCAAAATATCCTACCATAAAGGGTATAAACTTCGATTTACCGCACGTGATTGCCCAAGCACCATCTTACCCTGGTATAAATTATTTTTCATCTGTGTTCAATTTAGTGGTTAATTATGGATTATGTCTTCGATTGGGCTTTAGCTCGATCATAGGTCATACAATTGAGGAAAAATTAAAAGAGAATTCTGATCGGTTGCAGGTGTGGAACATGTTGGCGGAAATATGTTTGAAAGTGTTCCCACTAGTGAAACCATATTCCTGAAGGTAAGTTGAAATTTAGATGTATCATAAGATTAACGCATATATGGTACGACAAATTTGATGGTTATTATATATGCTTCAATGTATTAACTTGAATTCGTGATATTTGTTTGTGTAGTGGATACTAATTGACTGGAGCGATGAAAAATGCATAAAACTATTGAAGAATTGTTACAAAGCAGTGCCTGACCATGGGAAAGTAATAGTTGTGGACGCTATCCAACCTATTGCTGCCGAGACTAGTATTGCTGCAAAGAACCTCTGCCTAATTGATGTTGGTTTGATGTTACTAAATCCAATTTCCAAAGAAAGGACAGAAGAAGAGTTTGCTAATTTGGCGAAGGCGGCTGGCTTTGCTGGTATGGAGAAGGTGTGCTACGTTCATAATTATTGGATAATGGAGTTCTATAAAAAAAAATGAGAAACTAAACTATTAGAATATGTTAGTATTAGAATATCTCCAATATGTAAAGTCTCACGTTTCTATAAGTGTGGACATCCATATCTAGTAGTTTCTATTATCATGTTTTAGGTTAGTATAAATATGTAATTCTGGGTAGAGAACTCATCTCAAACAAGAACACTCTAACCCTGATCAATCTCTCTCTCAATCAATCAATCTATATTATTTTCTATTGTTCTTTTTATTGGTTTCTCTCAATATCAATGTCACAACTTTCCTAGCATCACCACTAACATACAATTTAACATGGTATCAAAGCGTCAAGTTCAAATCGAATCAAAGTTTAGTGGTATGTTAGGAGAGGAATATCTCAAAATCAATATCTATCAAAAAATCATTTTTTTTTTTTCAATTTTCAATATTCAATTCAAGTCAAGTTTCAATCTTTCTCACAAGAAGAAGTTTTTCTATCTCGATTCAAGTTTAAATATTTCTCTGGATGGATTTACTGTTCATCGTACTGTTCATCGATATTGTTCATCGTCATGTTCAAGGCGCTTTTCAAAGTTCCGTAATCTCTCGTCTCTTTATTCTCCATGGTTTGAAGTCAGCATTCAAGTTCCGCAATCTCTCTGACTCCGCAATCTCTTTGTTTCGAAATCTCGCTATAGGCGCGTCTGCACTCAAGAATAGCCTTCCGTCGGCGATAGCCCAATACTTCTCTTTATATCCCATCGTCTCGATATAGAGGCACTCACCAAGAATAGCCTTCGTCAAGGCGCGCCCACACCCTCCTTTCTGTCTCTCGCACTAGCTGTTTAGTTTTGTTGCATAGGGCACACACGCTCGATTTAGTCTTGTTCAAGGCGCACCCGCACCCTTGCCTAAACATATCAGGTTCAGTTTTTTGTATTCTTCCCAAGTTTCTCCTCGTCTCAACTAATATTGTAAAGACTCAAATTCTTGTTAAGGGTATTTTCGTAAATTTCATATTTAACATAGGGACATTTAGGTAATTGGTCGGTCGGGTTTATATTTCAAACTTACGTAACTTAATGAAATTTAACTCAAACTCATAAGCCACGTTAGATAAGCAAATCATATGAGAAAAATTTGACAAAATATCGGTTAGCGGCTTTCTGCGTTCAAAGCTGGCACGAGTTAACAGCTTACATGCATGAGTGAGTTATCGTTATAGCCTGCGGTGGGATAGAATGTAGGAGATTAAATTAAGTTGGATGGGCCGAAAAATAATTTCGACGCTAAGTCAAATTAGTTAGTGGTTATGAGTGAATTATGTTTTAGGCCTAATTTAGACAATTGGGCTTGGGCCTTAATAACTAAAACATGTGAAGACAAAAAAAAAACAAAAAAATCACACGAAACAATATCGCACCCAAATTTTTTTCCCCAATTTCGCAACCACTAAAACCTAAGAAAGAAAAAATTCAAATTCACCAAATTTCATCGATCCAAACCCAAAAATTCAAACACTCATCTCTTGTAAACACTAGACTCAAGTGGGAAGATTCAAAAATTGATTTGAATTGCGTCGTATTTCCGCGAAAGGTGAGTAATTTCGTTTCAAAGAAATAGTTTAAACTCGATTTAGATGGAATTGGTTGTAGTTAATGAAAAATAATTGGAATGAGGTGTTTTAAATGTTGGCAGTAACTAATTGGAGGGAGATATCTTAGCGGATTGGTGGAGAAGAAAACTAAAGGAGCTACTCGTACTGATTTGGTAAGAATTATTGTTTACCCACTCCATTTTGAAGCAGTTCATGTGTCGGTTATAATTGTTTAAGAGTAGATTGAGTAATGAACGATTGATAAGGAGTACAACAAAGAAATATTAGAAATTAATGTAAATGGAAGGGTGTGGAAATTGTTGTAGTTGTAATTTGGAAGAGATATGATTGGTGTTGATGTGAGGTATAGCGCTAGAAATGGCATGTAGCTCTGTTAACTAGTAGTTAGAGGAAAAATTTCCTAAAACCAAATTCGTCGCGTCGAGATTCTTCTCGACTTACGTTAGATAAGAATTCTCGTTCGTTCGATAACATCTAATAGTCGACATATATGTATATGATGTTATAGGAGTCAAATAAAAGTGGATTCGGTTAAGCGGGCTCGATTCGGTTAAGTGGGCTTGAGGAGAACGGAGCTTGCTAAGGTAGGAACTTACATGCCAATATATAGCATGCTTATTTTCATGCATGATTTGATTGTTTTAAATTGGGAAAGATAGTTTGCGTATCAACCATGCATGTTGTGTGTACCCTACGTCATATTTCCAGTCCAAAATATACTCGGACCATAAACCGGGTGTAAGACCAACGGCGGACCAGTTCGAGGGCAAACACTTTGGATAATCCGGTCCTCTAATCCGTTAGAGTTCACAACAGATTCAGGGCCTATCTGGGTGGCCTAAGTTCATGGACCCAATCCGTCTGGATCATTCTGATCCAGTCACCCGATAAGATCCTAGTGCAATCCGATAAGATCTTGCACAAGGATATAATGGAATCTTGGAGAATGATCCTATTTTAGATAGAGTCATGATAGGATTCATCAAGGAAAGCAATCTCCGAGAATCCCTTTCTTGGCCGCCAAGGCAGGGGATTGTTATATATACGGAGGCTTCTGCAGCCTCCAGAACTACGTTTTAAGAGACTTGATCCCAGATTCTTCCCTGGGTACGTAGGCAACCAGAACGTTGGTGCAGTCTCTCCTCCTCAAAAATCCCAACCCCCATCTCTTTCGAGCTTTCGGAAGTACCATCACATCGGGAGTGTTGGGTTAACTTTTTGCCCCGACACATGTACATGTGATATTCATGTTTTGCATTGTATTTACTCGATATAAACTAAATATATGAATAGCTTTCGTGTGAAATGGTTTTGTGAAATCTAGGTAGCGGGGATTTATTTTCTTTGTTAAAAGAGCAAAACTGGTTTTGGGAAGGGTTCTCGTCTCTTGTCTCAGTAAGGAGACAGAGAGATGGATTTTGTAATGCGGGTAAGGATTACCCGGTTGTTTGTAACTATGTGTGAGGTTCTGGATTTTTCCACGGATGGTTCGTTGTTATTTACGATGATTCGCCATTTGGGAATCATCGGTTGTCATTTACTATGACTGGCCCGTTTGGGAGTCATAGGTTGCATTACTCGATTGTTGGAAATCTAGGAACTCACACATACAGAACCAACAGTTTTAAAAGAAAAACTAAATATGTATCTATAGTATTTGGAAATGACCGGTAATACAAGTATATATATATATATATATATATATATATATATATATATATATATATGCTTATCACGAGGGGATTTAGAAAAGGAATTGTGAATTCCTATAAAGAAAGAACTGTTGTCGCATTTCTGGAGACGACAGTTCGCTCTAGAATTCCAACTGTGGTGTACACCTTTTGAGGTGGTGGGCCATCTTTAAAGGGATGCATCACAGGATGTAGTCTGGGAATTCCTTCTCTACTTTTCTAGATAACCATGTTTGTATGTGTCACGCTGTATGGATCTTAGCTTGTGTGAGGTTACATGTTACCTCGATGAGGTTTAGACGCGAGTGAGAGTTTAGTCCACTCTGGATGTGTGTCGATCCCGGCGCGTCTGCGGTCGTCGAACGGTTGACCCACGATAAGTTAGGTGACAGCGATATATGGGGATGGGGTCGTGGTCACGGGGCCCACCGATCCCTAAAAGCTTTGGGGATTTTGTGTGTACTGAACACAACAACGGCATTTCACACCTCCGGTAAAATCGAAAAACAACGGTGCATGGTTCACACCGGAAAGTCTTGAACCGAGATATGCCTGTGGTGGGCCGAAAATCCGTGCCTTCACCATTCTAATAGGATGCAAAAGCCCACAATAGTTGTATGATGATTATGAAAACTATATTTTGAATATTAACGGCATGTCAAAATGATTTCTACTAGTTAGTGATGTATTATATAGTCACGATATTTGGATATTATTATGGAAACCCTGCATGTTTTAAATGTTTTCTATAAGTAGACTATTTATTGGTTATGTGCGTTTCTACTGGGCATAGTTGTTTTGCTCATCCTACATTAACATTTCAAATAGATCCAAATTCGGGAGGAGACTTTCCCTAACACCGAGGATGATGGTTATGGGGATTTGGGTGGTTTCCCTTATGCTTGACGAGGGGCAGAGTCAAGTTATTTTGTCGTGTAGGTTGAATTTAGCTCATTTTGTTGTATAGAGGGAGTATAGTATCTTTTGGTTGTATAGAGAGAGCCCCGTTCATTTTAATGTAATAATCGATGTATTTGGCAACGGTTCTCATTGTTTTGTAGATATACAGTCATATCCATGTAGTATCTAAAGTTAAGAGTAGTATATATATGGTTGTTGGAAGAATGTAGCGATGTCCAGGTTTTATGACAGGTTTTCGTATACGAAACGTCGATAAAACAAAGGAAACTCTGCCGAAATTTCGATAGAATCAGGATAGCGACCGCCTCGAGATTCATCTTTGCGTCCTCGGGATGTGTGTTGGGTCTCGGGGCGTGACAAATATGATTTGGTAAAATTCCTTATTATTGGTTGGTTGATAAGTTCTTTCGTTTATAAGGGTTTGATTCCCTTTCATGTTATGGTTCTGAGTTCTATAGTGCTTCACCGGCTTTCTACTGTCGCCTTCTTATTGAGGAGCTTCTCATATGCTGCTGTCATTGATGGTTCAGCTTTTCAGATTTTAATTTCTTTTATGCCGCAGTGGTGCCCGATACTCAGGTGTTTCATTGACTTTTATTATCTCTTGTTGAGCTTTTTGGCTGTAAAGCACGAGCTTTTTATTCATCTCTCAGGTTGCAGTCACATCATCACTGCCCTATTCAGATTCATCTATCAGCATTCATCAAACAGGTGTTATGTTTTCAGTTTGTGCTTATGGTACAAAGTCATTATTCAGGTTAGGCCATTGCCTACATCAACAGTTTCACTTTCTAGAACGTCTCATCTCAATAGTTGTTTGAGTTCTTCAACTAAAGGCAGTTTTATGCGAAAGGGGGAGCTGTATTCTTATCTTTTCTTTCTGTCATTCAAGCTGTTATTTGCATAGTTTGTTGTATTCTAGCTTGAGGGAGAGTATTAAAATATGTCAGTATTAGAATATCTCCAATATGTAAAGTCTCACGTTTCTATAAGTGTGGACATCCATATCTAGTAGTTTCCATTCCCATGTTTTAGGTTAGTATAAATAAGTAATTCTAGGTAGAGAACTCATCTCAACCAAGAACACTCTAACCCTAATCAATCTCTCTCTCTCTCTCTCAATCAATATATATTATTCTCCATTGTTCATCTTCTTGGTTTCTCTCAATATCAATGTCACAACTCTCCTAACATCACCACTAACATACAATTTAACACTTATTTGGTATTAAATTTGGATTCATCATGTTATTCTTGATCAAATCCTCAGCTTGCCTACTAGCTATTTCTAATTCTCTCCTCTTATCCACTGTTTGCCTATGAGTCTATGCCAATGGTCCTGTTAAGAGAATGTATGGTGTCATTGGCACTTCTTTGCCAATATTTTGTTCAAACTGAAAACAAAGTTTCGTCCCCTGAAACGCTTTCAATTCACAACGAGGTCTCTTCTTTTTCTTTTTTGAGTGTGATTGGTAACTTGTGTTCATAAAAAAGTTTGAAAAACATAAGCAGCAAGCAAGATCAAATAAAATGGGACGAGACTGCTTGGAGGTGAAGTCCTTTCTATGGTATTGGATGTCAGTATTTTGTGAGAAGGCAATTGGAATGATAACTTGTAACGCCTCGATTTTCCAGGCAATTGAATATTCGAATAAAAGAGCTCGATCCAAATATTCAACTGCCTGATAAACCAAGACTTGAGCGGGTTTGACTCACATGAGTCCAACTATAACTAAAATATAACACCTTTTGAACATCGCGTTCAAGGAAATTTCGATAAAGTTTCCTCTGTATTTCTATCAATTCGTAAATTTACAACCTGTTCTAACCTGAAAATCAAATAATACACTTCCATTTAATATATTAAAACCTCAGCCGTAAACCCAACTACTAAAAGATATTGATTCGTGGCACCGACTACTTAACCATCTCGACAAATGCCAGTTAAATCAAGTAGCTGCAGCGCCTCGAAACCAATCTCATACCCTAGATCGGTCTTTCACAATTGAACGCTAATCCATGTCGTAGTCCTGCAAGATGATTCTAATGACCCTATTACTGAGAACGCCATATTACTGCGATCTTGGATATTACTGCTGTATCTCAGCTAAAAGACGAAGGGCACTTATCAAAGTACACCATTATACCCAAATAGGGTATGCAGGATTGCTTGCACTGGTGCCTGCCTGGGATTCTTTATACTTGGAACGAACTCCTAAGTGCACAACTGTAGGCTATCTAACACCCAGTCTTGCTAGTCCCCTCGATCAAACAAAAGCACTAAACAATTTAGTCACACCCAACCAATTATTCAATACGACTTCTAGTCCTTCCAGTTGACGATGACGGGGAGCCACACCGATATTCTATAATCTCACAGAGGGAAACTTTTTCTCACAATTTCAACTCTAGAATTTAAGAAGATGCATGGAAGATAAACTTGAAGGCAGGGAAGTCTCACGTCTTGGATTATGTGTTATTTGTTGCTGCCAATTGGTTGTTGCATTCCCCAATCGGTTGTTGCATATCATCTTTAGTGTTCGAGCGGATGTTCCCATTCCTCATTGTTACCCACTACCTATACCTACTTATATAACAAACGTAATGATAAGAAATGTATATGCTCTCATGGATTCAAGGATAGTGTCTGCCATTATTGGTTAAACTAACAAATTAGCGAATGGAAGATTGTAGTTTGTAAATATAGAAGCCTATGATTAGGAAACCATCTGTATATTCGGTGAAACTAACAAAAGTAGAATGAGGGAGGTTAGCTTTAGGACTCTTATTCTACTTATGCCCTTGTTTATTTCCTATTTTTTAGGATGTTTCCTACTTTATCTGCGATTTTATAGTTTTTTTTTTAAAAGTAAAACAAAAAATTCTTTTTTCACTCCTACTTTTTCGTAATTAGCTATCACACGTGGACACTCTAGAAACGCTTCCTCAATTAAAGAGGGGAGAGCTATAATATATATAGAGAGAGATGAGCAATTACAAAGTTTCGTATTTATGGCATTGGATCCCAGTTTTCTTATAGTTAAGATGGGAGTTAGGATTTCGATAAAACCCAAAAAAGCAAGTTCCATGAGTATTCTTTCCAACCCAATTGATTAGCCAATGTAGTCACTAGGCAATTAGTACCCTTTCCTTTTAGACTTGGCTAAGCCTTTGATAATCTGTTGAGAAATCACCATTTATGCTGATAGAGACATTGGGGAATCTTTAAACTTAGAGCATCTCTAGGTGGTAGTATAACCTGTCAAAATCTTTAAATTTAAAGAAATACTTCGGAATTTTCCGGAATTTTGTGGCCTCAAATTCGGTCACATCACTTGTTCGTTCGCATTCTTGTTCGCAAATTTGGCAATTTGGATGTGGATGCGGAGCGACATTGGTAATGTTGCGCACCATTGCAAATGTCGCTCCAATTTTTTTTTACTTTGACCAGCACCACGCGCCAGTGGTACTATCGCGCGCCACTCCTACTCTCGCGCGCCATTGCCAATGTCGCGTGCTCCAACGGGAAAAAAACGGACAAAAAACGGGAAAAAAAAGGCCGGAATTCTACATCCATATATCTACTCATCTTCTTCTTCATTTTATATACACTCAACTCAAACATTCTTATCAAAAAATTCAACCATTTCACATCAATCGTTAACAAATAACACATACACATTGCCAAAAAATGGATCATGAAGTGTATGAGATTTTTCCCCTTCAATCTTCATCTTCATCTTCATCGTCATCTTTTCCAGTGGAAGACTCGACAGATAGTCTTGATGAAGAATTTGTTAACGCCATTCCCCTTATGAAGCATCATTTGGCTGTACTTGCATAAGCACAAGTACATGCTCCGAAGGCACCACATGGTGGTTCAAAGAAGGGTTGAAAAGTGAAACATAGAAACTATGTTTTGACTTTGGAAATCTTGAAGGCCAACTACTTCGTCGATCATCCTGTTTTTCTGAAAAAGGATTTCAAACGGCGCTTTCGTATGAAAAAATCTTTATTCATTCACATCTTCAACGATATTCAGACTCATTTTAAGTACTTTCAGCCTAAATTTAACAATGTTGGTCAACCTGGTATAGATCCTCTGATCATGGTGGCTGCAGCTTTGCGTATTCTTAGTTATGGTACGGTGGTTGATCAAATTGATGATCAATTATACATTTCCGAGCAAAGTGGAAGCCAGGCGTTGAGGCATTTCTGTGATGCAATTATCAAATTGTACAGTTCAGTCTACTTGCAAAGGCCAAATACTGCAGATATAGAATACTTGCTTGCACATTCTGTCATACGTGGATGGCCAGGTATGTTGGGAAACATTGATTGTATGCATTTGGAATGGCATAATTGTCCAACTGGATGGCAAGGTGCTTACATTGGTCGGTATGGAAAACCATCTGTTATTCTCGAAGCTGTTGCAACCGAAAACCTGTGGATATGGCATTCTTTCTTTGGGATGTCAGGGTCACACAATAACATCAACGTGTTGGGCAACTCGTCGGTATTTGAGCACGTGATCAATGGTACTTCTTCACCTGCTTATTTTGATGTAAATCGGCATATCTATAATATGGGTTATTATTTAGCTGATGGTATCTATCCTGACTATGTGGCATTTATACAAACAATTTTAAACCCTAATGCTCTAAAGACGAAGTGGTTCGCAACGATGCAAGAAGCTGCAAGGAAAGATATTGAAAGAGCTTTTGGGGTTTTGCAATCTAAATTTGGGATTTTGGCAAAACCTTGCAAATTATGGCATGTGGAGATAATGGGTACTGTTATGAGAGCATGTATCATATTGCACAATATGATCATCGGAACTAAGAATAAAAATTATGAAATAAGAAGGTACATTCCTTGATGTAGAAGGGCAACCACAGATCTCACCTACTCGGGAACACTACATTGAGGGGACTCTACAAGTTCAATCAAAGACTATACATGATAGACTTAAAAACGACTTTGTCGAGCATCTATGGAGCATTAGGGGTTATCGACGTTGATTGTTGTAATTTAATTTAATTTAATTTAATTTCGTAGATGCATATTTATTCTTAATCATCAATAGACAATGTTAATCAATTTCTATTTTATATATATATTTTTTAATTTAAACTAACATATATTTATATAAAATAAAAGTTTATCCATATTAAAAAAAAACATATTACGTTACATAGTCATAGAAAATAAAATGATTAACCACTCTTAACCTTTTCCATTACAGCACCCAACCACTCACATTTTCCACACACTAAATACTTTAATAGATCAAGACATTTTCCTTCAAGGTTCGCGAACTTTTTCAGCTCTCTAACACTATCACAACCATTTGGGCATGATATTTGTGCATAGGGGCAATACCTATACCAATGATCATCCTCGCCATAACACGTGCATATCAACAAACTGTCTACATATATATATATTCCATACCAGGACATATACCATACATGCATTTCAAAAATCTTACTTCTTCACCATCTTCATTACAACTTCTATGTATAAGCATATAACCTTAGCAATGTGGTGGTTTAGGACACCTTGCATTCATATGCTTGTATAATAAGGCAAGGTGTTTTCTTGAGGTGCAAATTTGGCACTTCTCTTGATCGAGTGTATCAAAATAACATGATTGTTGAGTTGATTCACCGACGTCGGTATGTTGGTTAGTTTTTTTGCAATGATGAAGAAGAAGCCATGGTAAAATGAAATGGTTGTGGAGATAGTTTTGGAGTATTGGGTGAGAATGAAGCAATTTGTGAAATTCCCGACTTTCTACTCGATAGCACACGACATTAGTACTGGCGCACGACAGTACCAATAGCGCGTATGGTGGGGTCTACAATCAATTTTGCGGTCGATATTTGTGACCACCTAGAGTTGGTCGAAATTTGCGACCAGATTCTCCAAAAAAATTCTTCAAATTTGAAGAGTATACTACCACCACCTAGAGATGCTCTTAGGGGACATTGGGGGATCTCTAAACTTATGATGCTTTTTAATTGAAAGTACATTTTACAGTCATCAATCACAGTGATATATCAGACAATCACAACCTTACCATGCATCACTCCTACATTAGTCCCATCTTTTTCAAAATAGAGGTTGCAACTTACAAGTCCGATATTTAACTACCTCAATCCCGCAATGGCTTATGCGCAACCACAAATAATTGTACATTAAGTAGGAAGCATTCTCACCTTGTGAATTAACCTTCTGCAGATCGAGCACATCTTTTTCTCCAAAATTCTGCGAAAACCCCATTATTTTGAGACTTTTTCCTTACTGGACTTATACCAAAAGGATTTCCAAGTTTTTTGGTGTACCTTTGAACATTCATAGCAGGTAGCACAGTGACCTCAAGGAACTAAAAAGCTATTGCGTTGTGCGTTGTAGCAAATGACACAAATCTTCCTCTCATACAAGTTCTCTGAAGAGCTACACTTTCCTGACTCTGCATCTTCTTCATTTGTTCCATGGGTAAATTTTTTTGTTTTTTCTGGCTTTAAAGGGTAAGCCTTAGTTACGCCATCTGAGGTTCTCTGTCCTTCACAGGCTCCAAGGTATTCCAAGGCCAATAATACAACAAGCACATTAAGTCCTACATGGAGAAACACCATAATCTCAGAATGACTATATTAAGGGTGACCATTAGAGAAACTCTTCAAACCAAACATAAAGAGAGACCAGGTATGTATTTACCTAAAATTGTGATATAAGTGACCGAACGAGCAACAAACGAAACCTCAATGAACCATGCATTGACATCTCCCTGACGATTATAAACAATCAATTAAAGAGAAGGATGTCGTGAAAAGAAAGATCTAAAGTGAAACATATGGTTATTCTTACGTAGTTGGTCCTAGCCAGCTAGGAGGACAAATTGAGTGTTGGGAAAGAGAAGCTTGAGTTGACACAACCCATTTATCACTAAACACATGCTTTTAGCTTTGGTGGGGTCAATAACATTCATCGCAATAATAATGATGTTTCTAGGATTCTTATCATCAACACGGATGTAGTAAGTATCATGTTCCTCTACATACCCAGCTTGTCCATTACCTTAGAAATAAAAATAAAAAAGTAAAACAAGTTATGATTTCAATTTGCAGCCAAATGCCAAGCGAGGCCAACGTAATTTGAGGTGTACATTTTGTCAACATCTAGTTCTTTGCAAGGCCCAAAATTTCGATATCGGTTAATATATCGGTGTACCCAAAAACTGAGATATATCGGATATATCGGATATCTCGGTTTTTTTGGTGACCAGTCCAAAGTTTCTAAAATCTCGGATATCTCACCGATATATCTCGGATATATCGGATATTTCGGAAATTTCAATATTAAATTATTAACAATTGGTCAAAAAGTCAACTGATATATATCAATTATCTCAGAAATATCGATTATATCGGCGATATAAACTTTCATATCGAAAATTCCGATATATCTCGGAAAAAAAGAGGTTCAATATTCGGTGGATATATGTCGGAAATATCGATATCGGTGTACTAATTTACCGAGATATATCGGCGAGATATCGGATATCTCGGCGATATTTTGGGCCATGGTTCTTTGTGGAGGTATCACCACCCATTTAATGAGACGACTAAAGTATCTGTAGATCTTACCGTAAGTTAGAATGTTGAAACCAGGGACTTCAGGGGAATTATTGGGATTTGAAGGCTGCAGTGTTACAAAATTATGTTCTCCTATATATGAATGAAAATCACACAGTTAATTAAGTGTATAACAAAAAAGAAGTAAGAAGTATGACATTCAACACCACCTTTTACCAAAGCAAATGAGAGATCTTTGTATTCATTAACGTGCGCGTACCATGCCACATGGATGCCTGACCTTTTGTTCAACCACAGTGTAAGTGCGTTGTAAAGGTGTGTTTTAGATTTCCTTTACATACAAGGGAGGAAGGAGAATGGGATTGGATTTAGGAGAGATCGAGTTCGCTAATGAGCGAGCTGCCTACGTATCTTCTCTTGATTTTGGGGGGAGAGAAGAATCAAGTTTCACGTAGTTCATGTAGGTGGTATTTATAGGCATAAGGGGGTGTTGATCTATGAGACACGTGCACTGACATGTACATATGTAGGGTGGAGATTATGAATGTGTGTTAGGTTGGTTTTGGTAGGAATTGTGTGATGATTGGGAGTGGGTGCAGTAGTTCATATATCACGGTGATTGGAAGTATAGGTAAGGCTCTGGTGATGATTACATCTGGATAAGGGATGGTGTCCTTATTCGAAGCATTCTGCTTGAGGTCGTTCATTCTCCTTGAGGTATTCTTGAGCGAGCTGAAGTGTACCACCTACATGAAGCGAGCTGCTCACGAATCGATCTTGGAGGTCAATGACATAAGTTCTTTACGATCTTTGCTTATGCTTAACGCGTGCTTAATATTCCTCAATGAGAATATTACTCCCTTACACAGCCCCCTCTCAGTAGATTGTGTTGTACATTGAAGCGATCTGCTGAGAGAGAAAACGGCAGTACGTGTTGAGCATGAGTGGAAAAGCGGGCTGGTGTGAACGGAACTGACTACCGCACCGTAAGGGTCGAGTCGTGTTGTATAACGACTTGATGTGAAGTGGAGGTCGGCACGTGGTTGGCACGTGACAGAATCATAGCAGTTGGCAAGGAAACGTGTTGCTGTATTTTCCGAAATCTTGAAAAGACAGGTCCTTGAGACACGTGTGCGGGCTAGAGCGTAGGTTGTAATCATACTTCTTGGGAACTGAACGGGCGGTTGTACAAAATCAAATTTGGGAGAACTGAAAAGCTATTTTTTGTTTTCTTCTTCAGCAAAACCGCAAGCTAAGGTTTCTCAGGTGAGTGCTTTTGCTACTGCTGCTTTTCCATTTTTGGTTTTCTTTCTACTTGGGCAAGTGTTGTGTGTCTAATAAGTAAGTCAGTGTCAGGTTTTGTTGCTTAGGTTTGGGTATTTTATAAGAAGAAAATGCAAAATGTCTTACTCTGATGATACACGATCGGAAGAGGTTCAGGAAGTATCTTTAAGTTGTGGTGAATATGAGGAGGATATAGAGTCTGTGAGTCTTGAAAGTCGTTCTGAGTATGGTGAGGTTGAAGTTAGGGAAGATGAGGGTAGTATACGATCTGGCTCTAAGGGTGTTGTGGCTAGCACGTCAGGTCGTGATGAGGGGTCATCCTCAAGTGGGTTGCCCCCTAGGACGGTGGATCGGCTTGCAGCGAGTGCGTTCCCCGAACTGAGGGCAGCTTTACAGATATAGATACCCGACACGGAGATATATGGCGGGGGGGAGTGAAAATGTGCGGAGTGAGGAATACAATCCGCCGAACGGTGGGGTAATAATCTGTGAGGGTTAGCTGAGAGCACATATGCAAATACCGTTCTCGAAGCTGGTTTGTGACTTTTTAGCTCATTGTTGGAAATCTCCTTGTTAATTTGTTGGTAACACTTGGCGGCTGTTCAAGGTGTTCGTTCTACTAAATGCAAGTGGTGAATATCACATAGGGGTATCTGATATTACTGAGCACTTCATTGTAAGGCGATCTGGTAATTTCAATTTTAGCTTGCAAACGATGACGAAGCGTTCCAGTGTGATGGACGGTGTAAGCAATGAGGCTTGGAAAAAGAGGCATTGTTGCTAGTTGGCAACTACTATGCTAGCGGATGTAGGTTGCAAACTAGGATTTGCAATATCTCCGGTGGGAGGGAGTGTCTTGCTCATGTCGTTTTAATGGGTGAGTTATTGTTATTTTAACTAACCTGTGTTTTCGTTTTGCTTGCAGAGTTGGCTGTAAAGACACGAACTAATCAGCAGGAGATAGAGAGGTTCGCACGGTTGACTCGAGCACAGAAACAAGCGAAACTGCCTGAGGTAGCTCATTTCTTTGTAGAAAAAGGAGGTCCAGCAATCAGGGAGAAAAGAAGAGTTCATAAGGACAGGGCTCGAGGTCAAGCTAGTGATGGAGAAACGAACAAGCGATTTGGTAACTAGGGAAGATATGAATCAAGGTTGTGGTGTTTCTAGACGACCCTCCGGAGGTGCTGGTGCCTCGGGGGCTGGTGGGTCGGGCTGGCGACCTGAAGGGGGGTCAATTGATGCGCCTGTGGAGCTGGAGAGGGTGGTCTTCAACCCTTGCGCGCGGAGCAGTTCGGCGAAGAGGAAAGCAGACGCGTCGGAGCAGGACGCTGCAAAGGCTGCCAAAGCTGCAAAGCATGCACTTGGGGAAAGTTCCAGCACGGGGGGCGGTTCTGGTGGTGGTCGAGTTGGCGGTAAAGCCACTCACAGTTCTCGGTCGAGGCCAGAACCAGTTATGGACTTGGCGACTTTTGGGGTCAGGCATAGCTCGTCCCCTGTGCTTCGAGAGCCTACCCCACTGGCTAAGGTGAAGGGTCCAAGTAAGGGTAGTGGGAAGTCGACTCTGACTGCTGATGACTTGGAGTCGCAACTAGTGTACTTGGATGAGCAGGGGGTGCAACGGACTGTGAAGCGAACTGACATCAGCTTCAGGTCTAGTAAGGTATCGGCGTGCTTGCTTGAACATATAGCTCTGGATGGCAACCGTAAGAACCTAGATGCCAAGGGGCTGGCTGATAACCTAAAGCGGATGGAGATAGCACAATGTCTGGTTAGTGAAATTGTCCAAATTTGGTTTGTTTGTTCGTTTATGAAAATTGCTGCGAACTGATTGTTATTGTATGTGTGCGATTGCAGCTTGTGAGTGGATTTCGGTCGAAGAGATTGCCCAGGTTATTTGAAATCGATATAGAGACTGTGGTGAAGTTGAAAGACGAGCTGAAGGGGGTTCAGGATGCGTATGGCATAGATCGCCGTGAGCTTGAAGTGGTGAAGAAGGAGTACCAAGAGCTTAAGTTGGCAAAGCTGCCGAAAGACACTGATATGGATGATCTGAAGCTGAAACTACAGGCTGCTGAAGAGAACGTTAACGCTGCTATTGTAGAAATTGGTAGGTTGAATGACTACGCCACACACTGCAAGGGCGTTGCTCAGGACGCTACTAAAGTTTATGACATTCTGGATGCTGATTTTGTTGAGCTGGAAGCCGATTATAAAGCTTTGAAAGAGGAGCATGAACCCGGGGCTCCCCGTACCTCAGTGCTACAGGTACAGGGAAATATAAGTGATGCTCTTACTTCTTCTGTCGTTGCTCAAGAGGTTGATGAACCTCAAAATGATGCGGTTATGTCAGATGTATTTTGTGAACTTAGATGTGGATGGTGTGTCAGTTGTGATTGAGGGGAAGGATGCATAGTTAGTAATTCGCCGAATTATTCACGAATTATTCGCGAATTATAAGGTTTGGCGAATAAAACGAATAATTCGGTGAATTTTTGAATGATACGGTTTAATTCGCAAATTAGTTGGGTCGGGCATATAATTGCCGAATTATTCGCGAATTATAAGGTTTGGCGAATAAAATGAATAATTCAGCAAATTTTTGAATGATACGGTTTAATTCGCGAATTGGTTGGGCCGGGCCTTAGTTGGAACCAAAAATAAATGTGTTAGTAATAGTAAGTAGAACAAAAAATTTGACATTTGTATTATTTTTTCATGAATAAAATTGTAAAAATAAAAATAAAAACGTTATATAATTATATATCAAAATTTTAAATGTAAAATATATAGCCGAATTTTAAAGAAATACATTCGTATTATACCCGTTTAAAACACGTATATCGTATTTTTACCGTTAGCGTTTTATTAGACCGAATATTTAAAAGTATTATTGTTGAAAATTTCGAATCTTAGGCGAATAATTGACGTATCGAACTTTTGCCGTCCACGAATTTACTAACTATGGAAGGATGCCGAAGTTGAGGACTCGCCGGCGGCTGCAAATTTGGCTATTCTACCTGGGGCTGGCGAGTCATGAAAGTATATTATTGATGTTGATGTTTGTAATTTGTGATACAATAGAGCTGGTTTCCCATGGTAACCTGGGCAGTTCGCTTTTCTTGTTTCTGTTTGTTAACATATTGAACAACCTGGTGCCCCGTATTGGTCTAGGGTGCCAATATGATGATGAATGGTGGTTAGCCGAGCTGGATTTCCTGAGTAGACTCAGCAGCTCAGTTAAAATGTGAATTGTGGTCTGGGTTTGCCCGACCAGTTCATCTTTTTGCTTATATGCTATGTTTGCTATTTGCTTCTCTGTTTTGTTTACCTCTTGCATGGTTGAATGTATGAGTGGTGATAATGCTATATCTGTGTGGTTGCGTAGATGACTCCTTGTAAAAGTAGGTGAGTTTAAGTAACCTGTGGTCCTGAGTGAGCGTCCTGTTCTTAATTTGTCCTTAGCGTTGTGGGTCTCATGTAACGAGAGTTAGTGACTCTGTACGAACTGCGGATATAGTAGGACGTATGTCGTGCTCTTTATTCTGGAGAGCTGAAGTATTTCTGCACGTGTGTGACACGTGTAGGAATGTGGACGGTTAGAAATATGAAATGATGGTTGTCAGGTGGCCTGACGTTTGGCGTCTCGATGTAATTATGGCGTGCCTAGGGAAGATACGTTATTTGAGAATAAGTAGAACTGTTCCTGGAAGATCAAAGGCATTTGCTCTTCTTCTTACTGCAGCCCTACTTCTCCGAACTTTTGTGCACCATTTTCTTTGCTACTTGCTCAGGTATGTTTGCTTCTGTGTTTAGCTAATTCTCTTGAACAGAAAAACTATGTCTTGGTTGCTAACTCGCTTACTGTTGGTCTCGTTTGTAGACTTCATTATGGCCAGGTGCCGTAAATATACTAAGGGTGAAGGGAGTTTGAGGGAAACCTCCTCCCTTATAATGGAAGAGATGGAGTTCCACCCACATCAACATGGTGATCGTGGCAAGAGGAAAGTTGTTGCTTCATAAGCTAAGGGTAATAAGCGATCCAGGAGTTCAGGTCGCTCGACTGGTGGCATTGTATTCAGGTCTCCTCGGCAGATGGATGAGACCGATCTAGCTACTGAGGAACGTAGTGACCAGGGTCAAGGCCACCACGTCGCTAGTGAGAGTTTGCCCCAGTGTCTCGGGGATGTGGGAAGCAAATTCTTCTATGTGGGGAAGACGGGGAAGAAGCGTGCTGTGAAACGTTCTGACTGCAGCTTCCACTCTGCACCCATAGCGACCAGTCTGCTGAAAGGGATCGTGTTGGATGGTGATAAGGCTGAGGTTGAAGACAAAGATATGGAGACACTGTTGGGGACCATGGACATGGCTACTTATTTGGTGAGCTTTTTATTTGTTATGTTTTTCTTTTTGTTTACTGGGCGACTCTAACTTTGGTATTGTACTTGTAGTTTCTTACGGGGTATGACAAGCTGAAGAACGCTGTGCAACACGCTGGTACTTATGCTAACTCGCAAGTCGAGCTGGGATGTATGCGAGCTGCGTGGGGAGTTGACAAGAAGAAACTGGAAGTAATGACCAAAAAGTATCGGGATGCTGCTGATGAGAATTCTGTGCTAGTTAACGCGATGACTGATCTGTAGGGGAAGCTAGCTGAAGTTACCGACTATGCCAAGCAATGTCAAAGGGTTGCACGCAAAGCGCAAGATGCGTACAACGTGGCCTGTATCCAATATGCCGAACTGGATGAGAAATATTTCCAGCTGAAAAAGGTGTGTGATGGTGGGGATCAGGGTACGGGTATGCGCGTGGTGCTGAGAGCTGCAAGACACGCTCCCTCGACCAGTGCGGCCCCGAAGGATAAACATGTTGTGGCTGCTCTTTGATGGTGATTTCCACTCTTGTCTTTGTAAGTGTCGAAAATTTGTGAGTACTTTGTCTATTCTCCTCTCTGTGTGAGAGTTAAACAATAGAGATGAGTTCTTAGGCTTGCCTGAGCAGTTTGCCTTTATGATACAGAGACGCAGTGAACTGGTTTCCACGAAAGTGGCAATTCGACATTTTGCTAAAATTGTAAGACACACCGATCTAGATTTCCTGGGTAGACCCAGCAGATCAGTGAATTCGTGAACTGGTTTCCTAGCGTTGGCCGGGCAATTCCATCGATGAATGTGTATGGAATGCATGTTTTTGCTTACTTGCTTGTAGCTAATATTCCGCTTATAATGCTAATGGTGTAGAATGGCTAAGGAGCCTGAGACTTAGCTTAAGGAAGTGTTTTGCTCGTAATTATCGTTCTCCTTTGTGGGCTGACCACAAATAAAGACAGTATAGGCAGGTTAGTAACGTTTTGATATGTGAGTTGCCCACATGCAAGAACCATATAGACTGTGAAGCCAGGTAGCTTAGGTGAGCGTGCCAGCTTGCTATGGTGTAAGGCTCGCTGAGAGCGTTCTCATCGATCTGACCCTATAGTTAAGGGTTTTCAACTGGGTGAATTGGAGAGGCGCTGGAGCCTGTTAGCTCAAGAGAACGTGCTGCTCATGGAGAGCGCGTTAGCTTATGAAAGCGTATCGCTCACTGAGAGCGTTCTCACTGAAGTTGATCCTAGAAATATAGGTCCTCAACTAGCGAGACTCGGAGAGGCTATGGAGCATGTAAGCTCAAGAGAGCGTGGTAGCTTATGAAAGTGTATTGCTCACTGAGAGCGTTCTCACTAAGTTGATCCTAGAAATATAGGTCCTCAACTAGCGAGACTTGGAGAGGCTATGGAGCCTGTAAGTTCAAGAGAGCGTGCTGCTCACGGAGAGCGTGGTAGCTTATGAAAGCGTATTGCTCACTGAGAGCGTTCTCGCTAAGTCGATCCTAGAAGTATAGGTCCTCAACTAGCGAGACTCGGAAAGGCTATGGAGCCTGTAAGCCCAAGAGAGTGTGCTGCTCACGGAGAGCGTGGTAGCTTATGAAAGCGTAGTGCTCACTGAGAGCGTTGAAACTTCAGAAAGTGTTGACAGTGCGCATATACTGGTGGTGCTTGCAGTGCGAATTGCTTGACTTGGCGATGAAAGTAAACAGAGTAGATTGTAATAACAAACATAAACAACCTAAACTTGAATTTACAGTGAATGAAAACATGGAAAATACAACAATGTAATTTTATTGATAAAACTTCTTTAACAAATAAGTGTTCCAAGGGCGCGGCAATAATTTCCCCTCTTGGGTTTTGATCCAGTACGCTCCATTGCCTACAACTCGTTCGACTATGTATGGTCCTTCCCATGTGGGTGTTAGTTTGGAGTCATCTTGAGTCTTTTTCAGAACTAGATCGCCGTGTTGAAAAGATTGAGGATGTATGCGCTTGTTGTAGAACTTCTTCAGAGTTTGTTGATAAGATGCCACTCTGATGGCGGCTAGGTCACGCCGTCTTCTAGTAAATCGACCTCTCTTGCTAGGACGGAGTCATTGTGTCCAGACTCGACGAGTTCAAATCGAGTCGTAGTGACTGTCAGTTCGGTGGAGATAACAGCTTTTGTACCATAGCACAAAGAGAATGGAGATTCACCTGTGCTGGAGCGAGCTGTGGTACGATGAGCCCACAGAATGTTCTCTAACTGATTTGGTCATTGGCTCTTGTTCTTTTCAATCTTTTTCTTCAAATTTTTTAAGATTGCTTTGTTGCTAGCCTCTGCTTGACCATTGCTCTGGGCGTACTGGGGAGTGGAAAATGCATGAACGGTCTTCCACTTGGCCAGAAATTCTTTGACTATTTTGCCCTTGAACTGGGAGCAATTGTCCATCACCAGTGTGTGTGGCAAGCCAAATCTGGTGATGATGTGAGTCCAGATGAAGTTTCTGACATGTGACTCTTTGACATGTGCTAATGGAATTGCTTCGACCCACTTAGTGAAATAGTCAGTTGCGACTAAGACGAAGCGAAAACCAGTACTCTTTTGTGGGATGAATGGTCCCATAATGTCCATGCCCCACATGTGAAATGGCCATGAGCTTGCAATGTTGATCAACTCGCGAGCTGGTTGGATGATGTTGTGGCCAAATGTTTGGCATTTTATGCACTTGAGGACGTACGCTTTGGCGTCAATCTGCATGCAAGGCCAAAAGTATCCTTGGGAAATCGCTTTGTAGGCCAAAGAGCGACCTCCAGCATGTTTTCCACATTCTCCCTCATGAATCTCAGTAAAAATCAATTGGCCTTGTTCTGGACTTATGCACCTCAAGTGAGGTCCACCAGCGGATTTCCTAAATAACTTGTTATTGACTAAACAGTAACGGCGTGCCTGATATGGGATTTGCTTGGCTTTGGTACGCTCTTCTGGGAGCGTACCGTGTTGGATGTATTCTATGATGGGCTGCATCCATGTTTGACTCATCTGATTGTCAGAGAGTGGGCACAGGTCGCTGATTTTTAAGACGTGTTCCACTTGGTAAGCAGGTCGGTCAACGACCTCAATGAGTAATTGTCTAGGGGTGCAGTTCGGTGTTTGAGTGGCCAAGTAAACTAAACTGTCTGCGTGACGATTCTCGTCACGCAAGAAGTGGTGTATGGTGGCTTTCTTAAAAGAAGGAAGTAACTGATTAACGACTTGCAGGTATTTAGAGAGGTTACCTTCATGGGTAGTGTACTCTTTTGCAATCTGGCGAACAACCAGTTGCGAGTCACTAAAGACTTGAAGCTCCTGTACACCGAGCTGCAGCGCATTCGAAGTCCCGTGATTAGTGCTTCGTACTCCGCTTCGTTATTGGAGGTTGCAAAATCAATGCGAACTGACTTCTCCATCATTGCTCCATATGGGGAGACTAAGACGACTCTGATTCCACTTCCTCCAGGATTGCTAGATCCATCTACAAAGAGAGACCAGACGGTCTTATCATTCTTCTTTGTGGATGGAATATCTGTTTCTGGTTCCCAATTTAGGTCGTCGACCGGGAAATCTGCTAGGAAATCTGTAACGACTTGTCCTTTCTGTGAGGTTCGTGGGACAAACTCGATGTGGTGCTTTCCGAGCTCTTCGGCCCATACTGCCATGCGAGTAGTCTTATTCTCCTTGTGAAGGATTTTCTTCAACGGAAGGTCAGTGAGTACTCTGATTAGATGCGCTTGAAAGTAAGGCCTAAACTTTCTTGCAGAATATAGCAATGTGAGTACTGCCCTTTCAATGTATGAATAATTCTTTTCAGCTGGAGTGAGTGTCTCACTTGTAAAATAGATCAGTTTCTCTGAGTTGTTTTCCTCTTTGAAAAGAACCGAGCTAATGGCGAAGTCTGATATTGCTAGATATAACCCCAGCGTTTCGCCATCCGTTTGTTTTGCCAGGACGGGAGGTGTAGTCAGGTACTCTTTGAGGGTGGAGAACGCTTGGTGGCACTAATCGTTCCACGAGAACTGCTCACCTTTTTTAAGAAATTGTAGGTGGGGTGTCATCAGAGATCGCGGCGACCTCTTGATCTTCTGGTAGGCCGTGGCGTCTCAAACCTTCTTGCAACTTAATGTATTTGTCTACCCGAGCATATAGCTCGGACAATATTTTCGGACGCTCTTTCATCAGTAATCTGGAGAGATCTGTGTTATGCACTCGATAGCCGTAGGAGAATGCCAGTGTGGCAAAAGACTCTTTAAGGCCGCTCTCCATGCATAACAGTTCGGCTTTGAACCGACCTAGGAATTGGCGAATGGTTTCATCTTCACCAAATGATAACTAGAAAAGTGAATCAAGATCTGCTTTTTTACGTCTATTATGGACGTACTGACTAGCAAACAGATCAGTGAGCTGCTCGAAGGTCTTGATCGAGTCTGACTCGAGTGAGAAGAACTAGTCGAGTGCACCATCCTTAAGACTAGCTAGAAATAAGTGACAATGAAGGTGATCGAACTCCGGTGAACTGTAGAGTGCAAGGCTTTGAATGTAGCAAGCCACGTGTTGACTAGGGCACGTTCTGCCATCGTATATCGGAAAATGTGGCTGGACAAAATCTTGAGGAGAGGGTTTACTGAGTACCTCAGTAGTGAACAGGGATGCGCGGTATGTCTTGAGCATTTTCTGAACGATTTGGGTTGCGTCTTTTCTTACTGCACTCTGGCCGATCCTTTGCGACAGTTCGTTAATCTGTTGATTAACTTAGTTGATACCATTCTCAGCGACGTTACCAACTGGTTGTTGTTGTGCGTCTACTTGTGCACATAGAGCAACATTTTCCTGCCTGAGCAGGGAAATGCTCTCATTCGTTAAACCTAGCTGGTTTGCGAGGCTTTGAAATTGAGCTTCGAGGCTTGCCATGCTTCGTGGGCTTGAGATTTTTGGTTTTTGGTTTTTGTGAAGGTGGTTTCTCAAGTAATCGAGGCCACAGACGGCGCCAATGTAAAGGTGTGTTTTAGCTTTCCTTTACATACAAGGGAGGAAGGAGAATGGGATTGGATTTAGGAGAGACCGAGTTCACTAATGAGCGAGTTGCCTACGTATCTTCTCTTGATTCTGGGGGGAGAGAAGAATCAGGTCTCACGTAGTTCATGTAGGTGGTATTTATAGGCATAAAGGGGTATTGATCTATGAGACACGTGCACTGACATGTACATATGTAGGGTGGAGATTATGAATGTGTGTTAGGTTGGTTTTGGTAGGAATTGTGTGATGATTGGGAGTGGGTGCAGTAGTTCATATATCACGGTGATTAGAAGTACAGGTAAGGCTCTGGTGATGATTACATCTGGATAAGGGATGGTGTCCTTATTCGAAGCATTCTGCTTAAGGTCGTTCATTCGCCTTGAGGTATTCTTGAGCGAGCTGAAGTGTACCACCTACATGAAGCGAGCTGCTCACGAATCGATCTTGGAGGCCAATGACATGAGTTCGTTACGATCTTTGCTTATGCTTAACGTGTGCTTAATATTCCTCAATGAGAATATTACTCCCTTACATCCCTGATCAGCCAAAAAGAATATACTCTCCATTGATATAATTTTTAACCACTGTAATTATAAAGAAACAAGAATGAGTAGTATCTTACTCACCGACGATTAGTCCCAACAAGTAAGTAAGCTCAATTTTTGGCTTCTCGAAAAATCCATACAGAATTCACATGTCCTAGGTCACCACTAACTTCTTCGCTTTTTTTTCACTTCAGTACTAACCATAGTACAAAATATCAGGATATGGCAAAATATCGATCTCTGATTTATGGATATGTATCATGGATATATCCCTCTTTTGGGGATATTTGACATTGTTTCATATGCAAATATCGTGGATATATCCAAAATATCGACACATATCGTGGATATTGTGGATATTTCTTGATATATCATGATATATAATTTTTATTTATTTGAAATATAATGGTAAATATTAAATAAAATTGTTACATATACAAAATATCTACAAATATCCACAAATATCACAATATATCTTAAAATATCGATAATGTCGTCAAAATATCACAGATATTTGCAGTAGTAAATATCTCTAAACATATTGCGATATTTATTTATCCTTTGCTGAAATATGGATATCGCAATATTTTGTACTATGGTACTAACTACAGAGACAAGACATAAACAGAATACAGTAACAACTTAAGAAATTACCATTCCAACAGAGACAGCTCGACTCATGCTTATTTAATGTGGACTCCACAGACCTAATTTCGGTGAATTAAATAATCAATATGTGATATGTATAAAAAGACTAGATCTTGTATATAAATGATTTTAGATAAAAATATCTTACATTCACAGTTTTACCTTTCCTATGTATCTTAAGCATCGTCCAGATTTCTATAGATATATTTCCTATTATAGAAACCCCAAAGACAAGGGTGTGTTTATCCCCAACCCACCCACCCACACACACACAAGAAGTCAAGCTGCCATGACCAAAGACTACTCCAGGTACATTGTGTTGGGATGGGCCGAATGGGCTTTGATATTTTGGCAACCATTTACCGAAATGAACCCACCGAAATTTCAACTACATTTTAAAACAAAGTTAGGGTTTATAAGAAAGAGTGTGAGACAAAATTGGTTGTTAGGGTTTGGGATTTGGTGTCTTTATTGAAAGTTTTGTTCATGCCCAAATTCATTAGTAGTTGTCTACATAATTGGTTGTTTGTTGTAAGAGAGATTTGTAAGGCCATAAGAAAGGGGAACTTGGGGGTTCTATTGAACAAGCTGAGTGAGTAACACTATTTGATTTTCTTTCAATTTGAGTTTCTCTTTGGTTGTGGATTAGGCGCAAGCAAAACCACGTAAATCTTTGTATCTCTTATTTGGTTGATTGGGTTGTTAATTTGGTGAGTAATTTACAACTTTACATTGTTTACTACTTATTTAGGAGTTATTTAGTTGATTTCATATATTGGGTTGGTGTGCTCCATATTTTATAGGGCACAACACATTAGAGGCAGACCACAATTTTCATTCGTACAGAGTGAAAAAGAATGAAAAACCTACCTTGTTTGAACTAAGGGTCATCAAGGATATCTACACGAAAATAAATATGCAATTACATTATCAGAAATTTCAAAGTTGATTACTGAATAATAGGAATGGATATAATCTAGCAAACAGGAATGAAAAATATGAAGCAGTCTAAGAAAAAGCATTAGCACAAGAAAGCCTCAAGTCCATAATCAGAGTAGAGAATAACAGTATCACTTAAGTCCCTGCACCTGAGAAGAGTATGCATCAGCTTTAGTTCCGGAGATAAATATGGAGTTCTCACGCAATGGCTCTCCACAGAAAAGTGAACTCAATTGTTAATGGAGCATAACAAGAATATAATTACCCTATAAGCTGAGGCATATATGTTACCTTGTAAAAGTCTATATCCTTTTGTGCTAATATATAGAACATATGGCAGAAAATTGTATTGTCAGAGTGTCTTGCTGTGCTCTTTTCTTGCAGGGCTCGCAAATAATGTGTAAGGTTTATAAAGTAATCAATGTCAATATATAATGGCCCTAAAGTTAGTTTTTCACCAAATTGGAGACCCATATAGCCATATCCAATTCCCATGTCACAGTAGTTGTTCCTCACGTGCTCTTGGAAGAACCAATGCAATATCCTTTAGTATCCCTGCTTCTAACCTCAAGGTCTTTGAGAGGAGGCAGTCTTTCCATGTAATCAAACATACATCTACAGACCAAATCAAAGCCTGTTCTAATCCTACTATCCCGCCCCGTAGTTCAAATAATACAGCTAGAGATATTAATAAGAATATGGGGCAATGTTCTTCGAAGAATACACACTAGCAGTTTGATTTATTCTGTATCAAATTCTATTTACGACTACTACGTATGATTATTATATAGAGAAAAACATTACTCTGTATTTATAAGTTTTGGTTGCGTAAGATTTACGATAGCGTAATGTGTTAAATTGTTAATTCAAGATTGGGCCTAACTATTAAAAAAGCCCATACAGATAGCCCACCACACGTTCGAGAGAGAGAGAAAAAACAAAGAGGTTCTCACTGTCTCTCACTCGTAAAAAGTGACAGTCCCAAAGCCAAAGCAGAGAGACGAACGCTTATTTTGGGACTAGGGATCCCATAATAAAAGGCGGGAAAACCCTATTATTATTCTATAAAATAACTAGTCTCACAATCTCCACCTTCGCTGTATCTACACTAATAGCTGCACATGGCATTTGTGGTGGTTCATAGTTCATACTTTACAGAACGGTTGAAACTTGATACTATCTAAAGCATCTATTTGACGCTTTGAACCATATATATAGGGTTCTGCTAAAAAAATAAGCTTAAATTTGATAAATAATGCCGATGGTACATGATAAATACTTTTCAAAAAAAATATAATAATTTGATAAAATAAGGTACCCTTGAACGAACTTGCACATGGCATTTGTGGCCGACAATTGGCTTGGGCCAAGTAAGGTCATGTCCACAGTCCATACACATACATTATTTTGTTTTAAAGGAAATATGAAACACTCGAAATTTAGCATTGAATAAGATCATCAATGCATCATTGATGAAATAGGATACACATTATACATTATCGGAATAAAAAGGATACACCTTATATCGATTTTTAACTCAACCTGATTGCGCCACTTACACCCCATGATAGGTAGAACAACAACAACGTACACAAGCTAAATCATAGTTTGTCAATGAAGTTCAATGCGTTTTTTCGAGGTCTGCACTTTGCCTCCAAGGGTAGAGCCTTGGGCATGGTGACCCCTAGCTCGACTCATGTCCACCATTTGTTCTCCAACTCTCTCCCAATCAAAACAATGAATCAAGGCTGCCAAAGTTAACGTTATTACCCGAGTTGCTAGTCCCTCACCGGGACATTTTCTTCTTCCTACTCCAAAAGGCATCAATTTAAACCCCACTCTTGTCCTTTCAAGCCCAAGAAACCTCTCTGGTACGAACTTAGTGGGCTCATTCCATACATTAGGATCATTTTCAATTGCCCACAAGTTTACAATTAACATTGTGCCTCGTGGAACGTTGTAACCTCCTACAATGCACTCTTCTGATGCCTCATGTGGTATCATCAATGGCCCAGGTGGGTACATTCGAAGTGTTTCCATGACGATGCTATGGACGTATCGGAGTTTTTCGACATCTGATTCATCAAGAAGTCGGCCTGGTTCCACATGGAGGTCTATCTCTTCTTGAGCTTTCTTCAATACATGAGGATTGTTAAGCAAAAGTGACATGGCCCATTCCATTGTGCTCTTTGAAGTGTCTGTTCCTGCAGCAAACAAGTCCTGCAAACAACGTGTTACCAGAACATCTCGACACTGGAAAAAACAATAATTCAAGGTTTCAAAGCACACATTTTTTTTGGGTAAAATACACATGGTTAGGCTTTCTTGGCTAACTTATAGCAAATCTATAGTTGCAGGTCCTGTTCTTTTTACTAGCATCATTTATAATATTGTAGCTTTCCAGTATCATGTGTGAAAATCTTTATAGTTTCAAAACTAGCTAATTTGGGCTGTGTTATGTTGTATTTGCTTACAACCAAGTACTAAACAACCGATAAAAACATCCCATACTAAAATACTTACCCACATAATGCCTTTTACTACATTATCAGTGTAGTGTTCGGGTTCAGCCTCTTGAAGCGACAACAGTACTTGAATCAACGGTGTTTGCTTCTCTTCTCTATCAAATTTAAGATCACTTCTCAATCTTCGATGTTCTTCTAACAAATCTTCTAAAAACTTATCTCGTTTTGCCTTCAACCCAAGCATTTTATTTTTAAATCCTTTGTCCCCACCAATCCATCTCCAAATTGGCAGAAAATCTCCAACATTTGAAACATCACTTAATCTTAGAGTCTCCCTAACAAGCTCTTGAAATCGCTTCACTTCTTCCGAATCACCCACGTGTTCACCAATCACCATAGTATCTCTTTCAAGCAATCATCCTCATAATCACATTGTATGTCAACGCAAAAAATTTGGATGTCAGTTCCACATTCTGATGTTTGCATCCTTGAAATCGCCAACCGTAAGGTATGCGTGTTTGAACTTTGGACCAAGTGGAGTGATGCAGGTTTCTAACATTCAAAATATATCCTTTTATGGTGAAGACATCTGAATCTCTAAGAAAGATGAATGAACTTTATGTCAAGAGAGACCACAAATCGCAACAATGACCCGTGATGCGGTGAACTTACAATAATTGAACTTTCTGTCACTCGTGGTCCAAAAAATACTTAAACAGCGATCGCCATAATTGATACATAAGAAGTGGTCCAGATTTCTCATAGACCAAAAAGTGAATCCCAACTGGAGATCGGCATAATTGACATCAAAGACTATTAATACTGAATAGTTGAGAATGTCCTAGTGACATATCAGATTTTTTATAAAAAAATAAATTCTACACTTTTTTTGCCGATTTCAATTGTGCCGATTTCAATTGTTTGGAGTAATTCAAAATAGATAAAAACTTCTTTCTATATTCTCTTAAAACACTTCGTTTATTCTCCGTCTCTCTCTCTCTATGAAAAAAAAAACCAGAGAAACAAAAAACCATTCTTTAATCTACAAAAAAGACTGAGCAGAAGGTGCACTGAGGTTGATAGTCAGGCGTTGGGATAAAAAGAAGAAATGCGGATGATATGGCTTCCCTCCTTTAGTTCAAACATTAAAGAAAATGGATCTGAGCTTGATTCCATTTAGTCTCAACACTTCAATCAACTTAGAAAACGGCAGTAGGTACTAAGAAAGCTAAAGATCAAAAGCTTGAGCAAGGAAACCTCTATCTGAAGAATAGAATTGACGAAAAAACTCTTGTCAGAGTTATCCGTGGATTTAAGGAGACTAAAGGTATTAAAGTTCTCCGTGATTTTAAAGAAAAGAAAGGAAGTGATATGCTGCATACAAGGGGTAAAAGGGTATCGACATACACTTATGATGGATTATACATAGTTGAAAGGTGTTGGAAAGAAAAGGGGAACCATGGGACTATGGTCTTTAAGTTTCAACTGAGAAAAATTCTTGGGCAACCAGAGCTTGCCATAAAAGAATTGAAGAAGTCAATGAATACAAGAGTACGTGAAGGTCGCTGTATAGATGATATTTCTCAAGGGAAAGAGAAGATTCCCATTGGTGCTGTGAACATTGATATATGCTTGGAGACCACTTAGAGTTTTTAACTCTCTAAATTGGTGAAAAAGCACTCAAAGTACCTTACTCACGATCTTCGTTGAGTAGAGTTAGAATAAGGATTCGAACTACCTAAAGTATAGAACAACTACAAATTGGATGTTACAATAAGGGAACTAAGGAGTAAGGTTATAATACTAGGTTTCTTCCTAACAAATATTAAAGCAAAACATTTAAGTTTGAAATCATGCACTTAAACAAAATACAAATTACTAAAAAGAAAGGTGGAGAGTTAATCCTCCTCATGTGAAACTATCATTAGTTGTTTATTTGAAAAAGTTTTGATTCTTCCTAGACTCATAGACAAGTCCCTAATGGAAAAATAGAATTGATCCCTAGCATGCATGGCTCACTTAAGAGCTCATACATGCTAGCAAGTGAAAACAAACAATGACTTATCTCTAAGCTCATTGTTTGATTCCTAACTAGACACTACACCAACTATCATTTTGGGATAGGATGTAGTGTTAGTTGTTCATCCTAAAACCTACCAAACTCACAACCAATGTTTTTCCCTCACATGAGTTGGATTAACTCCCCAAAGGAAGTTAGCTCATGATCCTTGGGACAAAGACTTATGAACTAATAAAAACTCAAAAGAAAGAGAGAGAGAGAGAAGAAAATCCACAACCAAACTCACTTCTATTATTTTTCTTAGAAGAACAAGTGTTCCTCCATTAAAACTATTACAAGCTTTTCAATAATCTCAAAACTAAAACTTACTTCTCATTTTCACTAAGGAACTAAAATAATGTCATGTGAGGAAAAATAAGTCAAGGGGAGTAAATGGAGTATCCCCCACCTTTGTCTAATTTCTTCTCCATTTGAGAGAAATCTCATTTCCTCCCACGTGAATTATCAAACCACATTGATTCATTTTTATCTACCACATTAAAACAAAGTGACACCTTGCCTTTTTTTCACTATTAACACCTAATCTAATTTATTACATGCAAGGTGTCAACTTTGCACCAATAATTTGTTATCTTTGTCTTGACATGCTCCATGATTGATGACTCATCCAATCTTGTGGCCCCGTAGTGGGTCGATAATGCGATCCGATGGCGATCCGGTATTTTGGGCGGTTTACAACTTCCCGCCTATTAAGTAGAGTTCATCATACGATTGTGCGAGCGACTCTCTTGTCGCGTTCGAGTCCCGTTCGAGAGGTAGGAGCTTTGGAAGTTTGATGCTTCAACGTGGATTTGGGAGAATTCATATATCTGCCGTTCCTCGTGCTTTATTGCGGGTTTAACCAATATTTCCATGTTTCTTCGCAAATACACGCAAAAGTATGAAAACATATTTATTTCATGATTATTAAACACATAATGAACCAAATTTATATGTCTCAATGGGGTTTCATAATACACTTTTGGGTGCTTATCACACTACCCCAAACGACACTTTGCTTGTCCTCGAAGCAAAGAAGAGACACTAAAATAGATAAGTGGCCAAAAATGTGTAGTCTAAACTAATTCTCGTTTAGCGAGCGATTGCATTGACCATATCAACAAGGCCTTAAACCCACTAGGAATTCCCTAGTGGGCCGAGTTATAACCTCGTGAGAGTTTTCGAAAAAAGATACTCACAAACTTTATTTATACTCTGGCGACTTCGATGTGAAACTTGTTTCCTAAATTAATCTCGGATATCCATACATCTCCTTAGGAGGAACGAGGATTTATTTCTTTGAAACTCAAGTTAATATGTATTCAATAATTAAAACATCTACATATGATTATTCATGCGATGAACTTTTCATTGAAATATACTAGCGGGGTTGTTTACGGATCCTTGAGAGCATACCTAAATGGGTTCTCACGGTATGTGTTGAAACACATATTCACTCAAAAATTTTCCACTCGGGGTTTTGTTAACTCCGGTTAATGCGCGGTGGGCACGTTTTCCTTACATCTCAATGACGGTCGGAGGAGCCGATGTCGATCAATCACGTCTACTACTTATTATCACACCACCCTACTCCTAATTGAATTAGAGGTCTTTATTAGGTATTGTGGGGCTTAGGTGATAGTGTACAAGAAAATGGAAATGGATAATCAAAATTCACGAGTATGAGAGAATAGGGTCTTCATATATTTATACTAGAGAAATCCTTTTTCCTTTTTCCTTCTTCTTCTGAAGTTTTTCCAACCTTGTTCTTAAGCCTCCGGATACTAAGGATTTTTTTTTTTTTTTTTTTTTTTTTTTTTTTAGAACTTAAGAACATGATTCTATTTTCCTTTTAAGCAAGCAACCCAATGGCTTAAATTTGGGACAAGTCTTTCTCTTTATTCTTTCCACATTTCATCCTATTTCTCATACTCATCACTTAGGTAGGTTCTTTTATTTGGTTTAATAGATGGGTAAGGAATTTTTTGTGGTGAAAGTGAAAGGTTTGATGAAAGGTTTAATTGGAGTGACTAGCGGTAATATTTGTAACAGTAAGAATTTTTAGCTATGTCGATCCAAAGAAGGCCTAAATTCTCTTTAGGGTTGGTTGGTGATCAAGTAAGTAGATCGTAATTTCCTCTAATCGGAAAAACTACTCCTCGTGTCATCACACACAAATCACTCATATCAAGGCTTTTGGTTAGATTCTCACGGGGTTTATAGTTTAAGTAACTAACCGTTGTTTCCGAAACTTCTTGCTATGTACAATCAATGATACTCGATACATGAATATTCATGAAAAGATGTATAAAACTATTAGCGTCGTTATTATCTAAAATTTCTTAAAACAAATCCTAATTCGGGATACTAATGTGAGATTTCTAGACAATTTTCATCATTGAAAAGGAAACAAGACTTTGTCACTAAGTACAATTATTAATATGAAAATAAAAACTATATATAGGCTACAAGATGCCTAATTCTTGCTATAGGTTTAAAGCACCCCAAACGAAATGATGCTTAGTCCTCGAAGGATCAATAATTAAAGAGAGAAAGTACACGAGAACCGTGAGCAAAATTAGGGCTAGATTCTTTGGAACCAGAGAGGTTGGAGATCATAATATATTATTCGAAAAAACAAGAAAATGTTCATAGCACACTAAACATAGCACCACGATATAATGAACCATAAGCGTCTGAAACATGAAAAACAATAACACACCAAATAGAAGGTTTAGCTAGATATTTGTACAATGGCAAACTCAAGTTTACCATCCAAAGGGGCGATGAAGGTCTCCGGCGTCCTCTTTAAGGAAATGCATTTCCTTAGCATCAGCGCCAATAGATAATAGTCGCCAAAATTTCTGCCCATTCTTTGTCTCCGATTCTCTCAAATTGGTCTTCATCTTTTTAGTCCTTTGGGTAACATCGAACATGCCTCGGTATCGGCGGGGCGCTTCCATTTAATGAAACCTCAATGGCGAATGATTACGTTTCTTTGGGCACATGGAATCCACCTTGACCCGATCATGAAAAGTAGCCGCAAACTGTGGGAAATGTGTCTTCATGATTCGGTGGCGGTGGTGATGGTAAAAGTATATACTTATCCCGAAAAGTCGAGCTCGTTTGGGCTGGAGACAACACAACCTAAAATGTTAAATAATGCATGACCACGAAGCTAGTGCATGAATACAATGCAAAAGCGACCTCATTGGCGATGAAAAATGCCAATCTCCCATAATGTTTAGGAATACAAATAACATGGCGGTCCCCATGTTCATGGTCATGCTTGCTAATGGAATGGTGATGTTAGCCATGGCACATGGCCATCTCCTTCTCGTTTGATCTCAAGACCATCACCATAAAAGTCGCGGCACGCTTGCCACCGAAAAGGAACGGTAAGAATTATGAAAGATGTCTTTGCAAGATCTGGCGGGTTAAGTGATATGGAAGGTCCAAAGTTAGAGCAAGTTGTTGTTGAGAAAACATATGAGGTGTGTCACCAACTTCGGATTGTGAATCCGTCTAAGTAGAAACCATGCGCATGGTTGAATCTTTGGTGTGTCATCCATATTAGCATAAAAGTATGCAGCCAAAACTTGGAGAATATGTTTGGTCGGGTTGAAGAATTAGGGAAGACCACCCAATGTTTGTGATGTAATCATGGAAGAGATGGCCATAGGCATTAGAATCCATCATGATAGGCTGAAAAAGGATTGCTTTCGGGAATGATTTTGGGAGGGACCATGGATGATGAAGATCTTTGTGTTTGATGAAGATGCCATAGTGGATGAAGTAATAAACTAGTATGCGACCGGATGGAAAAATGAGTATGTAAGAAAATAGACCCTCCTGTAGCACATGTTAAAATTATATTAGTCACAATGGAAATGATGACAATCCTACTAAGCATTTCATACAAAATAAAACAAAAAGATAAGATAAAATACATAGTACGACGGAAAACGTAATAACATATATGATTATATACTTATTGACTTAGTAATATCATGGATTCTGATATTGATCTAGGAGATGCATATTTTGCACCAGACTGTTTAGGTCTTCTATTTGTTAGCGCGAAGCCGTGCATCTGAAATGTCCCCTTGGTGAGCGAGAGTACAGTTTGATTTTCCATTAGGAGCGCGTGATTTTGCAAGGATTGAGAATGAGTTTCCAAGATCTCTTCCTGTTCAACATCATGAGTTGCTTGACAATCTTGGAAATCCTGAAGAGTTGTGATGATGATATTACGGCGAAGTGTAGTTCCCTCAAACCCCGATGAAGGAGTTTAATGCCGTCCATAGGATTAATAATATTCACATGGCATTTTCATCAAATAAATGTTGAAATTTGAGCTTGGGGTGTTACGCTCATCTATCGAGTATTAGGGGTCCAAAACCAACAGTGAGTAGTCTGTTTGAAAGACCTTTTTATATATGCTCTTTGAAGGGGTGTCTCGGAGAAATTCTTGGATAACTCAACGCATCATAATCTGCGTAACCAAAGTGGGTAGAGCTGCTGACCTTCTTGTTTTCTTGGTGATTACGTTCCAGAGGTGTTGGATCATACAAAAGTCATCTCTCTGAGTTTGCAAAATCCAAAGTAGGTGAAGCTGAGGCTTTGTGACTTCAGATTGGTGTGATGTACCTAACACATTATGTCCCAACCAGTGGAGCACAACACGTTGATTCTGTTTCAAAGAGCGTTGAAGAACAATGTGATGTGTATTTTCGACGTCGCCATGAGATCTGGTAGCTCATGATAAAGTTTTTCGCGGAATCAAATGATGACTCTTGAAAAAGGGACTCCTAGTTATTTATTGGGATTTGAAGTATGTCGGAGATCATGTCCTTATTCAATTCCAAACGTTGTCCATAGGCATTGAAGTAGAATCTTCCATCTTCATAACCGCTAAATTGGTAGAACATCAAAACCAATTCTCGGAATAACTAGGCTTTCTTGAATGATATAGAAGAGGCGTCCGGCCCATGACGACTGATTTCGATGTCAAAATAAGGAGAAAACCGGCCCTCTTGAAAGATTTCGGGTAGTCTTTCTCTGCCGTTATTTTTCTTGGTTGAGCCATTATTGAGGAAGGATAGTGAAAATTGTATGAATAAGAATGGCTTAAAAAGAAGAGATTTATATAGCCAATCTGGAGTCCAAGTGTAGTTAATGACCCATGTGATTATGAACGGACATCATAGGGGATCCATGATAAAGTCTTTGTCATGTCGGATATCCAAATATAATTAATGAGATTGTTTAATGTTTAGAAAATCTGGGAGGAAAGTTTCACGGGGGGTAGTTAAACTTACACGTAATTTCAGATTGATGATCATAACTTCGGTAATAGAATATGAATAGAATAATCGAGAACATCTGTGACAAGTGTTATGTGTACCTTGTAAGCGTCGTTCTCTGTGATTTTATCCATTAACACCAATTTTGGATGTATCCATTAATTTGATTTTTTACTTATTGAATTTTTTTTTCTGGCTTTCTTTGTTATGGTTTGTTTATTTTTTTATTTATTTATTATTATATATTATTATATTTTTTTATTTTTTTATATATTTTTTTTTTTTTTTTTTTTTTTTATTGTTTATATTTTTTTATATTTTTTATTATTATTATTATTATATATATATATATATATATATCTATTAGGAAGAAAAAAGACAACTAATAGACACAACTAATTAATACGGAACTTCTCCATTTAATCGTAAAACCCGTACAAATGTGTGAGAATTATTTAACACACCATACTAATATACAAAATGAAAATCAGAAAAAAAAAAAAAAAAAAAAAAAAAAAAAAAAAAAAAAAAGTTACATAGATCTAGTTATGCTGCATCGTGTTATGCATGAGTGACAAGAGAATGATGATAAACACTGTCATCACAATTAATGTGATAGCCCATTCGCGTTGCTCCTTTTCCCATCGCTCTAGTTTATTCATTATTGTCAAGAAATTGAAATTTTGTGAAGAAGAAGTTGTGAAGATTGAGAGAAGGGAATGAGTGAAAGAGGAAAGGAGAGTTGTATTTATAACTTGGTATCTGACCGTTGGGCATGTGACCGTTTGGATCAGTCCGTTGGGTTCTGACCGTTGGGCTTTGAGAGTAGGCCCAATGAATCAAGGAGCAAACTCATATTTTTGAAAGTACTATATTCGCATAACATAAATAATTTCTCATTTAAACCGTCTGGAGATACAAAATTATGAGAAATCAACCGATATATAATAATTTAGCACTAAAAAAAAATAAAAATGCAATGCATTAGGGAAATAAATGACATAGTCATTTCTAAACCAAAGAAAATAAACATCTACTGGGAATCCTCGGGTTAGCGAGAAGAAGAACCGGGTTTCTCGTCTTGACCCACGAACTTAACTTTGGAATTTGGTAGGGCGGAATGTGGCCTATAGGCTCAGAACAACCGATCTTGGAATTCTGCTGATTAGCCATCATCATTCTCTGGAATTGGCCTTGGCGATTTCTCATTTCTTCTTTGGAATTCATTGCAGGGAAGTAATCATCTCTTCTTCTGCGAAAGAAACATCCTACGCATACTAGAATTCATGTTCCTCAAGGCATCCATAGGAGTATTGATTGGTAGCATGGTATCTTCATTAAAAAGCGATCACGGTGGTGAAGGCGGAGGAGGAGGATGCGTTATCATGCTCAATGTCATCTCTAGCTCTTTTGGGTCCCGATGGTCTAAAACACAAGTCTCAAAAATTCCAAAATTCTCGAAAGACCTTGTTTCAATGAAAGGAGTAGCGACCGGAACCCTAAAGTTAAGCATAAAATTTGAGTAACAAGTACTGACAGGAGAGGACCTATTTGGCTTTGACGATTAAGTAATAATATGGCCCGGAAGTGGACCATACAGAAAGTGTGCTTCCTCTCTGTAGGATCCACGGCGAGTGCAAGAAAGTCTTGTTCCGCGTCGGGCGTCTTTGAAGTTCCAATGGCGTTGTCGCCAACCATTGAGTGGCGGCTAATTGGTTACGTCGGGCGAATCTTTACACGCAGATTCGAGCGATGTTGTACTCTCCCTCGAGAAGCGTGTCAAACATCAAATCCCTCGTGGTGGGATACTCGACAATAACGAGGTCGGGCTATCCGAGTTAATCGGAATCTGCAGCGGTATTCGAAATCAACTCCGGTGTGAGTTCACGTTCCATCCCATCCATCCGCCCGTAATCCAAAATTAAGTCACCCCGAAACCTCCATTGTTATAAAATTTCAACACCAAATCTTGAATATTGAGCTGGGATTGATGCAAAGATATTCCCACTCTCTACTTTCAATTTCCTCATCAAAAATGGGTGAAACATCCCGGAATTATATAGATTTGTGAAATTTCTCTCGACTGTAATTCGTCTTCGTGCTGCCATAGCGCGGTATAATTTAGATTTTGATGGTGCAAATAGCAAGAGGAGGTGGAGGAGGTGGTGGTCTTGGAGGAAGGGGTTGAGGTTGGTGGAGTTTGGCCAGCGTCTTGTGGTCGAATTCTATTTGGTATGCTATGCCTTGAGTGGATGGTGAGGGACCAAGATCCGTTTTTGTGGAAGAAGAAGTGAGGGGGTGGGCCGTGGGTGCCCCCGCCGGCGTGGGCTTTGTACCCGGATCTTGGGTTTTGGGTCGGGTCAAAATTTTGGCCCAAGTACAAATGAATTACAGAAATTCCTCTTATGTCGAAAAGTTCGAAATTTCAAAGCGTGGAAATTGATTCGTTTCAACTCGAATTTAACCGATGAGATATCGAAACGATCGATTATTAAAAATCCATCCATTAGAATATGAAAAAATCACATTCAAAATCTTTTTTTTTTTTTTTTTTTTTTTTTTACAACCTTAGGTTTTATTTATTTATCCTTTATATACAAATGTACAAGTCGAGAAGAACGTGTCAACAACACCGAAATCCAAATAAAACAACACATCACAAAACGGCTTAACTTCGGGCAACTTTCATGTCGGCTCTGGGTGAACCCGATCCAGCCGGGTTGTGGCTTATCCTTTATGTTTTGGGGGCCTAGGGTTTAGGGCGGTACCATCCTTGACCAATGTGCAATGGTCTAATAATAATATTACCCTTAGTACATATGGTATAGCCTCAAACCCGCCCGAAACGATCACATAAAAACTGAGCGGGGTTGGCACGGGGAATCCATTGCCCGTCTGAACTATGAAATGTCCGATGGTGCATATCCGCGACTCTCTTTGGGCACCATGCTGGGTGCTAATAAAACAAAACGTGTATATACATGTTGAGTCTTTTAACGTCAGATCCTCAAGACGAATGTGAGTCTTTTAACGTCAGATCCTCAAGACGAATGTGAGTCTTTTAACGTCAGATCCTCAAGACGAATGTGAGTCTTTTAACGTCAGATCCTCAAGACGAATGTGAGTCTTTTAACGTCGATCCTCAAGGCGAATGTGGAGTCTTTTAACGTCGGATCCTCCAAGGCGAATGTGAGTCTTTTAACGTCGGATCCTCAAGGCGAATGTGAGTCTTTTAACGCGGATCCTCAAGGCGAATCCCAACCTGTAGGAGGGACGGGACGGCGACAAAGTTTATCTGTTGGTGGTGTCGGACAATAATATACCTTATACCGCTCATCTCGGATAAAAGATCAAGACACAGGACGAAAAAGGAGTTTGGCCGGTTCATACACCACCCCATCCTTTTAAACTCGTCTTTTTCGAGCAAAAGTACTACGACCATTACCAATTCGAGATGGGTGAGATTTGGACCAAATGATGAGTTGGAGTTCGCGAGGAAGAGAATAGAAAAGGGAGGAGAAAGAAGGAGTTGAAATTTTTGGTACCCATTGTTTTCACGGAGGCACGCTTGCTTTCGATTATCGAGACATTTATACTTTCGGTTACGAAGAGTTTTTAGTGGACTAAGGTTCCGGCTTGCAACCACACACACTCTAGGGAATTTTAGAAAAAGAAAATAGAAGAGGGCCGGCTACCCTAATGGCATACTTTTCTGTTTAAATACATGGAAAGAAGTACACCAGCGAATCTATTAGTGCATGTAGACTGGATCATTGAGAAGAGTCTCTTCGACATCACGGAAGCGCAACTCATGATAATGTTTAAAGTACCGCCATTTACTTGGAATTAAGCTACCATCATTTTAGTTTTCACGAGAGATAGCCCCATAAGGGGTGGCCGGCCAGAGACGATGAAAGGACCGGACCATCGAGTTTTTAATTTTCTGGAAAAATGTGTAATCTTGAGTTGTACATCAAAACTTTTTGACCGACTTTGAACTCTTTTAGCAATATGTGCTTGTCATGCACTCTTTTCATGTTGGCTTTATAGGATTTCGAGATCATAGGCATCACTCGAATTTCCTCAAGCTCGTTTAAGCTGCAATTTTCTTTTTTTAGCTGCCATGTTAGTGTTATAATTGGGGCTTTTGATGGCCCATAGAGCCGCGGTGCTCAAGTTCAACCGGCGGATGACAAGGTTTTCCAAAAGCGAGGCGTCTGGAGACATCCCTATAGGTGTCTTAAAAGGCATTACGTATGCCCACAAGGCATCGGATAATCGTAGAACCCGATCTTTCCTAGATGGATTGGCAGTTTTTTCCAAAATGGATTTTATTTCTCGATTAGAGACTTCTACTTGACCAACGGTTTGAGGATGATCACGGAGTTGCCACTTTGTGCGTGACTCCATATTTCTTTACTAATGATTCAAAAATTTTATTGCGAAATGTTTTTCCCGTCACTAATTATAGCTTTTGGAACACCAAATCGAGAAAAATATTTTCTTTACAAACAAAACATTTGTTTTATGATCGTTAACCGACATGCCAATGCCTCAATCCATTTTGACACATAGTCAACTGCTACAAGTGGTATGTATAGGAAGCCATGAGAATTTGGAAATGGACCCATGAAGTCGATGCCCCATACATCAAAGATTTCCACAATTAGAATGGGATTTAAGGGCATCATATTACGTTGAGTAATCGACCTAATTCTTTGGCGATTGCATGCTTTGCAATGCTCATGTGCATCTCTAAACAGTGTTGGCCAATAAAACCCACATTGTAGAACCTTGGCGCGGTTTTCTTACCACTAAAATGACCACCACAAGATTGTTCATGGCGGAAGGATAATACATCGTTGTGTTCCCGGTCGGGGAATGCTGTGGCGGATTAGTTAGTCTGAACAATACTTGAAGAGGTAGGGATCATCGAAAATAGAATTTCCGCGATGGATAAAAACTTTTTCCGGTCATTCTGAGACCAAGATAAAGGAACTTCCTCGGTAACTAAGTAATTTACTATGTCGGTATTACCAAGGGGACGAAAAATAGAGTACAAGTGTTCATCACGGAAAGGAATCCGCGATAGGTTCAATGTCGATTATCAACATCAGCGACAAGTCTTGATAAATGGTGCGCAACCACATTTTAAACTACCTTTTTATCTCTAATTTGAGAGTAAACTCTTGCAAAAGGAGAATCCATCGGATCAACCTTTGTTTTGCATCTTTTTGCTAATAGATAGCGAAGTGCCGCGTGGTCGGTGTAGACAATAGTTGGAGAACCCACTAGGTAAGGATGAAAACTTATCTAACACATATACAACTGGCGAAAACTCTTTCTCGGTGGTGGTATAGTTTCGTTGAGCTTCATTAAAGGGTTTTACTCGCGTAGTAAATGACAAACCGGCTTATTTTCTCCGGCGTTGCCCTAGTGCGACTCAATAGCATAGTCGCTCGGTCACACATTAATTCAAAAGGTTTAGACCAATCGGTGGTTGAATTATGGGGCGGTAGTTAATCGCGGTTTTAATACCTCAAAGGCTTGTTTGCAACTGAAACTGAAATCAAAAGCGGCATCTTTAAGCGGGGAGATTGGTTAAAGGTCTAGCAACCTTTGAGAAATCTTGAATAAATCTCTATAGAAACCTGCGTGTCCTAAGAATCTTGCGAATGTCTCGAACTGTTTTTGGTATAGGAAGTGAAGCAATTTTTCTATCTTAGCTTTGTGGACTTGATTAGTCCTTTGAAGCGATATGTCCTAAAACTATTCCTTTAGTAACCATGAAATGACATTTTTCCCAATTAAGAACAAGGTTTTCTCTTCCTGGCGTGTAAATACTTTTTTCAAGATTTGATAAACAAATTATATCGAAAGAATCTCCATAAATTGAGAAGTCGTCCATGAATACCTCCATAAACCGTTCAACCATATCACTGAAAATATGAAGCATGCAAATGTTGGAAAGTACCGGTGCATTGCAAAGGCCAAAAGGCATTAAAATCTATATGCAAATGTACCAAATGGGCCAATGAGCGTTGTCTTTTCTTGATCGGCGAGGTCTATGACTATCCGAAAATAACCGGAATAACCATCAAAAGCGATAATAGGCATGACCCGCTAAGCGTTCGAGCATCTAATCGATGAATGGAAGTGGAAAGTGATCTTTACGAGTGGCGGCATTAAGTTTGCGATAGTCGATGCATATTAAGCCATTTCTTGGGATCTGGCGGAAATGCATTCATCTTTATCATTTAGCACAAGCTGTAATGCCGATTTCTTTGGAACTTCGTTAATGCGGGACTCACCCAAACACTATCGAGAGATAGGGTAAATAATACCGCATCTAGTAATTTTAACACTTCCTCTCGGGACCACATCTTTCATGGTAGGGTTTAAGCGTATTTGTGGTTCCGCGACGTCTTTGCATTTTCTTCAGTGTATCGCGATGGGTCCACACATTAGGTTCAATGCCTTTAATGTCATCTAGGGACCATCCAATAGCGAGCGATGTTGTTGAATGACATTAATTAAACGAGCTTCACGATCGTCGGTTAATTGTGAAGAAATAATAAGCGGGTGGCGACCATCGCATCAAAGGCATGCGTATTTTAATTCGAAGGAAGTGGTTTTAATTCAGGGGGGGGGAATTGGGTATTAAAGATTCTTGAGGAAGATCATCATCCATGTAGTAAACAGTTGATGATCATCCAAGTTACTTGACATCAACATTTGTAGGGTCAAATAATGAATGCGACTCTAATAACTCATTTACTTCTTGTGTATAATCATCATCCTCAAACTTCGAATTAAGCTAAAGGGAAGAAATCGGTACACTTCATCTTCGGAAAAAAGTTTGTAAAATACTCTTTGCGGAATCTTTGTCAACCCCCGTTAACCTCACCATCAATGTCGGGCTCACGGAAGTTGTTTCATCAACTTGAACACATTCACCTCGACCGAAAAGATTTCCGAAGGACATGGTCATGGAACCATCTCGACAATTAATAAGAGCATTAGCGGTGGCAAGGAACGGACGTCCTAAGATGATAGGAATGGAATCACATGCAACCTCGTATCCAAAATAACAAAGTCTACGGGATAGAAGAAATCTTGGACTTTTACAAGGGCGTTTTCAACAATTCCTTTTGGATACTTTATGGAACGATCTGCTAACCTGTAGAGTCATGGTGGTAGGTTTAAGTTCATGAAGACCTAGTTGTTTAAATAAATAATATGGAAGTAAGTTCACACTAGCTCCTAGGTCTAGTAGAAGCGATGGCCGTGTATTTGTCACCTAAGGTGCATGGAACCGATTGGTCTACCGAGGTCTTTGTATTTTACTATACCATTGTGTTCTGTAATAATGGAGGAAATTGTTGATGAGGAACGGCTTGTTGAGAACATTAGTTCTTCTTTTTTGTGGTGCACATATCTTTCAGAAATTTTGCATGTTTTAGGTAATAATTTTAAGGCATCGAAAAAGGTAAGTTTATTGTTAAATTTTGAAAAGTCTCTCGAATTTAAACAAAATTGTCATCGGGTTTATTCTTTGCTAAAGCGTCTTTGGAAAAGCGGTGCCTTAGGTAGAATTTGGCAAAGGGGTCTACTTGCTTGTTTCCTACATTCGGAGGTGTTGACTTTGTTGTATCGGGGGAATCTTCCGTAGGTTCATTATTAGAAATAGATTCCTTGGAACCCTCTGTTCTTTTGGTTGATTATCGGCATCGTATCGATTGTCGGCGGTTTTTCGGATCGTAGAGTAGTGATTGCATGCACCTCACCTTGGTTGGTGGTGCTTGTACCGAGGCATTAATTGGTTCAAAGGTGTGTTCTTTGGTTTAGGGTTTGGAAGCTGCTTGTGCAGAAAAACACCTTCGACTCTTTTCTTGCGCCCGATTCTTTGAAGTGATTGTTGGATAGGCGTTAAAATTTGAGGCTGTTGGTTCATGTAAGCCAAGAAAGTCTCATTTGTCCTATCCGTAATGGTTAAAGCGCAGTTGTACAACGGTAGTAGTTCTCGATTATTGCTTAGAAGTTGTTGATTATAGTTGGGATTTGGATTAAATTTGAAACAAAGTTTGGTTTGGTCGATAATTAGCATTAAATTATTTTGAAATTGACCTTGTTGGTATTGTTGATTATTTCCTTGGCGGTATGGAATAAAATTATTGGTAGGTCGAGCAGGTTGATTAAGCGAAACCGGGAGGAGCCCCCATTTGTTGGTTATTTTGGCCTTGGCGAAATTCGGATGTTGTCTCCACGGTGCATTAGGAATGTTGAATGCACATGCCTCCTCCGCTTGTTGAGTAGGGGAAGCATATAACAAAGGACAATATGCATCGGGATGATCGGGACTAAGACAAAGGACACAAGGAGGGTGTCAACGTTCATGGTGGTTTTGGTAGTTGATCGTTTACTTGAACCTGCAAGGGCATCTACTTTTTAGTTAGGGATTCTATCAAATTTTTATTTCAAGGGATCGGGTTTTACCTCAAAAATAGATGTGGCTTTTGTAACGGTATCCTTTGATGATCTAGGCGGCTCGGTGTTACCCGGTGTGTACCTTTTTTTAAACTTGTTTTTCAAGAAAAGTATAAGCTTCAGCTCCTTTTTGTCCATGAAGCAACCTCCGTTCATTATATCAAGAGTTTCTTTTTGATGATCGACGGACCATTAAAGAATGAGCGAACAAGGGCGCGACTTTTCTAGTTGGTGGTGAGGACATTCTAACGAAGATCGATAAAATGACTCCATGCTTCCGTAAAAGGATTCATGAGGATTTTGACGGAAGAATTGAATTTTACGAAGCATTTGAGTTGTTTTCTTCGAGTGTAAAACTGAAGCATAAAAGCTTGAACTAGTTTATTCCATGTGTCTATGGATTGTGATTGTTGTCTGCTAGCCGATTGATGCTTTTCCGCTAAAGTGAATGGAAACGGTTGAAGCAAGAGTTGTTCCTTAGAGGCTGGCGGATGATGAAATGTTGTTGCCACTTGTTGAAGTCTACGAAGATGATTATGCGGTTTTAGTGCTCCAAACCATGATATATTGGTAACAAAAACTGAAGGCGTTTGGTGGGATCACGAAAATCACCGACAATGTCCTCAAGTTTAATCGGGAAGAAGGTCCTTCCTGTAATGCGATATAGAAGTCGAGAGGGGCTTCTCTGCTGGGTGGAGGATCGTCGGCCATAATGGCGAAGTTGATGGCGGCGAAGGATTGTGATGAAGGTAATTAGCGAGAAGAAGAACAATTTTTATGTGAGAACTTACGCAATTGCTTATCGTATTTTTTTTCGACGATAGGGTTGTTCAATTTCTTTAGTGGAACCGGACCTTAATCTCATGCAAGCATAAAATTAGATCTAACTTACGAAGGAATTATGAGGACTCGAATTTTATTATTATCTTAAGCATTAGGGTTGAACAACATATGCCTAAGGCTGCTGCTAACGAAGCTTGATGAAGCTAGGAATCGTGTGCATAAACCAACGGCCAGTCACAAGATAGATATGAGGGAGGATTTCCGTGCAAGCCGCGGTTCTAATTAAGTAACCTCAATCTTTCAAGTTTCCTAGACACCATTGGAATATGATTAAGATTTATGGAATTAAAATTTATGCAAAGGTGGTATTAAATTAATTTTAATTTAATTTAATTTTTTTTTTTTTTTTTTTTTAAAATTTATGCAAGGTTTAAAATACAAACATACAAATACGATCTACTCATACAATACTAGGTGCGTAGCATGTGAAAGGTACTTTACTCATACGTATAGCTATACGAATAGGCAAGCTTGTGTCATCGATAAATATTTCCATACGTACAGGCAAATATACATCAGTAATACGTATATGTACGCTAATTTGTAAATCGATATTACGTAAATGTATATCAACAATAACAATGAATTTGAATCACTCATACGTATCTAAATACCTTAGCATCACTGAATACGTTATACATCATGCGAGAATAGATGACAAAACTAAACATGCAAAGTATTATACCCAAACTAAAATCTCGACTCTTGTATTGCATAATAAATCGATTTCGACAATACTCATTGAGATTGCGAATGTCCTATAGAGAGCGACTTTACCCGTGGGTTTAGAAACAACTTACCCAACTAAGATTTTAACCCTCGTTGGAATGTTCTCCTCTTTCTTGACAAAATCGACATATTAGACAATACCATATGCGTTATCGTCGTGAAATATCAAACATTTAACAAGCAACATTTATCGTAGAAAGACATATACCCATGCAATACAATACCATTAATATGTAAATATACATTCATATGCAATTCATGTCCGTGTAATCGTATATAAATATTTACGGTTATCTGAATTTGATTCATGCATAATTCGAGGCTAAAGCTTAAATAATAATCCATAAATTTTTCCTAATACTATATACATGGCATACATGCAGAAAAACATAATAATAATAATATAAATAAATTACAATAATACTTGAAAATTGGAACCTCAGTGGCTTCCGCGTTTTAAAAGATCTTACAAACGTTTCAATTTGTCGACGCGATTAATCCCAAAGGATTATCGAGATTTTCAGGTACAAGGTATGATATTTAGGCCTGGAAATGGATCAATGTAGATCTGTAGATGCTGCTGGTTGAACAAGAGCAAAAACTGACGAAATTCACCCGCGGACGCAGGTCCCACTCGCGCACGCGACTCTACACCCCGCGACGCTTGTCCGATTTTCGAACCGCCCAAATTTTCTCGAGAAGTCTTATAATCTTCTAGAGTTTTGTTTCCCAGTCCTAACTTTTTGGAACTGCAAGTGGAACGCAAAAATTTTTTAGCGAAACGTGTCTTTTTAGGTGGTAAAAAAAAAAAAAAAAAAAAAAAACAAAAAAAAGGTAAACGAACGAAGAGGAAAGGATTGAAGAGAATGGGGGTTCCCCCTTGATGCAACTTCCGATCTTTAGCACACGTTCTATGACTTTAGACCGGCAGCGGCGCCATTTGATATATGCTTGGAGACCACTTAGAGTTTTTAACTCTCTAAATTGGTGAAAAAGCACTCAAAGTACCTTACTCACGATCTTCGTTGAGTAGAGTTAAAATAAGGATTCGAACTACCTAAAGTATAGAACAACTACAAATTGGATGTTACAATAAAGGGAACTAAGGAGTAAGGTTATAATACTAGGTTTCTTCCTAACAAACATTAAAAGCAAAACATTTAAGTTTGAAATCATGCACTTAAAACAAAATACAAATTACTAAAAAAAGAAGGTGGAGAGTTAATCCTCCTCATGTGAAACTATCATTAGTTGTTTATTTGAAAAAGGTTTTGATTCTTCCTAGACTCATAGACAAGTCCCTAATGGAAAAATAGAATTGATCCCTAGCATGCATGGCTCACTTAAGAGCTCATACATGCTAGCAAGTGAAACCAAACAATGACTTATCTCTAAGCTCATTGTTTGATTCCTAACTAGACACTACACCAACTATCATTTTGGGATAGGATGTAGTGTTAGTTGTTCATCCTAAAAACCTACCAAACTCACAACCAATGTTTTTCCCTCGCATGAGTTGGATTAACTCCCCAAAAGGGAAGTTAGCTCATGATCCTTGGGACAAGGACTTATGAACTAATAAAAACTCAAAAGAGAGAGAGAGAGAGAGAGAGAGAAGAAAATCCACAACCAAACTCACTTCTATTATTTCTTAGAAGAACAAGTGTTCCTCCATTAAAACTATTACAAGCTTTTCAATAATCTCAAAAACTAAAACTTACTTCTCATTTTCACTAAGGAACTAAAATAATGTCATGTGAGGAAAATAAGTCAAGGGAGTAAATGGAGTATCCCCCACCTTTGTCTAATTTCTTCTCCATTTGAGAGAAATCTCATTTCCTCCCACGTGAATTATCAAACCACATTGATTCATTTTTATCTACCACATTAAAACAAAGTGACACCTTGCCTTTTTTTTCACTATTAACACCTAATCTAATTTATTACATGCAAGGTGTCAACTTTGCACCAATAATTTGTTATCTTTGTCTTGACATGCTCCATGATTGATGACTCATCCAATCTTGTGGCCCCGCATAGTGGGTCAATGTGCAGTCCAGTGGCAGTCCGGTATTTTGGGCGGTTTACAACTTCCCTTCCTATTAAGTAGAGTTCATCGCCGATTATGCGAGCAGCTCTCTTTGTCGCATTCGGAGTCCTGGTTCGAGAGGTAGGAGCTTTGGAAGTTTGATGCTTCAACGTGGATTTGGGAGAATTCATATATACGCCGTTCCTCGTGCTTTATTGCAGGTTTAACCAATATTTCCATGTTTACTGCAAATACCTGCAAAAGTATGAAAACATATTTATTTCATGATTATTAAACACATAATGAACCAAATTTATATGTCTCAATGGGGTTTCATAATATACTTTTGGGTGCTTATCAAACATAGTGGACAATGAAAAAGCCCATCCTTTTGAATATATAACCAATATGACATATCCTTTGCGCTATAACATTTCCCCTCCAATGGGATGCAGATGCACTAATGGTTGCTCTGATTCAGTGAAATGCTTATGTGTTGCTAGGAATGGTGGAGAAATTCCATTCAACCATGATGGGGCTATTGTGGAAGCAAAACCCCTCATTTACGAGTGTGGTCCTTCTTGCAAATGTCCCCGTCATGCTATAACAGAGTCGATCAACATGGCATTAAGTTTCAACTTGAGATTTTTAAAATCAATCAAGGGGTTGGGGTGTTAGATCCTTGAGACCTAGCATTTCTAATTGATCTATCTGTTTGAAAATGAGCATCTTATTAAACAACCTTGATGCTGATTTTGTAGCTCACAAAATCAAATCACCTCAAGAATTTCTTTTTCATTTTTATTTTCTCCTTTGAAAATATACCCTTTAATGGTTAGAGCTGAGATATATTTCAAAGATACACTAGATTGTGTGAACTCGTGTGTTGTTAATGTTGTTCGGTTTTTACTTGCATTTATCGGTGATTCCTTCTATCATAGCGGCTTAGAGATATATTTCAAATATATTGGATAGTCGCGAACCGTGTTGTTTTCCACTTTTACTTACGTTTATCTGCTGCATTCTTTTTGTCATAAGAGCTAAGTTCCAAGCCGATGATCCGGGCTTGATGATAGAAAATACTGAAGTTGAAAGCGGCTTGGAATTGCGAAAAGGTGACCATTAGCAAGGATTCAACCACAATAATTGCGATCTTTGCGTCAAAAGATGAGATCCAGGGCTAGAATAGCTCGGATAAAAGGGAGTTATCCGAGGCAGATTCTGTGTATGATTCTCGAGAAGTCGGCCGAGAGAACCGCCAAGTTCTCGTGGAGTTGCGTTATAAAGGTGGGTGCCGCTACTGAAACTAAGCTTGAAGATCGTAAGCTCGGATTGAGGATGCAAAGAATGCAACTTTGCTGCCATAGAGGAAGGGATCGTTCACGGTGGTGGTCTTTGCATTGGTTCACCTATCAATGTTTGTTCCCGCAATTAAGGAAAAACTTGATGACGCGATGAAACGGCTAGGTGCGGACACTCGCAAAAGGTAAGTGTACCCGGCAACTTTTTTCTATAAGAATTGTATGTGGAGTTGAGAGTAGCATTGATAGGCTAGGTGAAGCATCTTTTATTGTTATTGAGTCATTTTGTACTATGCAATCGTTTCCCTAGTCTCTAACTCCAACTATGCACCGTGATGTAGTTGTTGTTTTTTGGTATAGGTTCTATTAGAAACTCAAGTAAAAGCTCTTGCTTTATCTTTCTTTTTTACTGAGTGTTCAAGCATAATTGATGTTTGGATTGTTATCTAGGAGATGTTTTCAGGCACTGGTACTAGGTTATTTCCCAATTTGTTTGTACTTGGTTTATTTCTTTTGAAGCTTCTTACCAACAAATCGGGACACCAGCATACCGTTGTCTAGAATGTTTTTAGTTGGCACTATCAATTGGTTTGCATGTAAAATCTGGCATCACCAATTCACTCATGTAAGTTATTTCTTTTATTTCTCATTCTTTTTTTTAGGTTAGAAATTTAACGAACTCTGGCTTGCCTTTTTCAAATGATCAAAACAATTTAACCACTGTAAGTTACACGGTTTCAGATAATTTAGAGAAGAGTTTGCCTGGTGATCACTATGAATTCTTTAAGCTTTTCTTTTAAAGGCTGGTATGACGAATGAAGCCAAACAAATTACGCTAACTGTGTCGAACAAGGATTTTGATCTCAATATGCCGTCGTCCAGAAAAGTCCAGCCATTAAGACAAAATATGAATGTTAGTGTGGATGTTTGATTGAAGAAAATCGCCCAAGCTTCGAGTGGAGAGCTAATGGGTTCTCATGGGTCTTTGTGTAAACACGCATCAAACACTGGTGAGTAAAACTCTTCATAATGTTTTTCAAGTTTCATCGAATTTGAGTTAGTAGTTAAGATTTAATATTAATGGGTATGCTTTACTTTTGATGATAATTTAGTATACAACATTGTAAAATAATCGAGTTGTTCTACATTGTTTGTAGCAGTCATATACATTTTGTTCTTAAACTAAACTCTCAAGGTGCGTGTGGTTTCTATTGTATACTCCATTGAGTTTGTTATGGCTTGAGTTTGTATAGTAGGTTTTGTTCATTGGTAGATTTTAGAGATAAATGTCGGTTTCAATACATTGTTCCTAACTTCAATTTCAGACAAGTCAGAAAAGTGATTTGCGCTTCAAGAGTGAACTACATTTTTTTGGAGTCTGTTTGTGAAGTTTTGGAGTCTTGAAGGTGTTTGATGGCTCACTAGGCCAAAGCGTTGGGAATGGGCCGATTCCCATTTCTATCTAGTAAAGAAGCATTAATAATTTGATAAGTTCACAGCAGATGCATTCTATTCATTAGCATGAATGACTAAAGAAAGTCTAGGTGTTTTGAAAGGTAATCGAGTCTACAATCATATCATTTTATGTATGTGTTGTATTATAATATTTAGTGAATGGTTTAATTGAAAGCACTCTACTATTTCAGTGGTTGAATCATAATTCACTTGGTAATGGAAACCAGCTTAGGAAGTGTTTGATGAATTCCAAGTTGGTTTTCTCTTATTCGAATGTACACATTGGTAAAAGTAATAAGATGTCATTGGTAGCTATAGACCTGTAGCTTATTGGTCACTCATCATCTTGCTTGATTATTATTTATTTCCAAGAAGGCTTGATTTTTTTTTTTTTACTTTTGATAGTGGCAGGCTACTAAAAGGTCTTGCAAGTGATTCTCACATCTCCTTATCAATTTTCTAGGTGTACACGGAGGATAAATTAAAATTTTAAAAATTATTAAAATTACAGCTAGAATTCCGAAATTCATTGAGATCATATACTGAGTTGATTTTTAATATGCGTCCCTTGCATGTTCATCTAGCTTAGCATATCTATAACATTGAAGTTATTCTTTGAGTCTGTCCTTGGTTAGCTTTATTTATTTTTTAAACGAATGAGAGATTGGTGGCAAACCAATGGGTTCTTTTGTTAGTGAATCTACCCAATTTGAATTTGTGGAGGAATTGTAGGTCTAATTCATATGGAGACCTTTCCTTAGTTGAATTTTCATGAGATAGAAATTATTAGAGTTAAACCTTATAGCCTTTTCCCTATCGAACTAACACATTCACATTCATATATATATATATATATATTTGGAATGAATGACAAGTATTATGGTTAATTATTGTAATGATCATTGTATAGGTATTGTTATTGGTTAACTTGGAGAAGTTCCTTTTAATGATTGTGCTGGTTGCTTTGTCAAAACTTTTCGTATTGTCATATATGAAGTAATTTGTGATCGAAAGATTCCAATAATGAGGAGTATTTTTAACTAAGGTGAAGAAATTGGCTGAGGAGCCTGTTGAAAAGATTGGGGAAGCTTTAGTTTCTCAAAAGTGAGCGGAGGAGACTACTGAGATTGAGAAATTCCGGGCTGATGAATTGGAATTGGCAGGAGTAAAGGCAACACAAAAGAGGAAATTGAAGAGGAAGTGAAGAAATTGGCTGAGGAGCCTGTTGAAAAGATTGGGGAAGCTTTAGTTTCTCAAAAGTGAGCGGAGGAGACTACTGAGATTGAGAAATTCCGGGCTGATGAATTGGAATTGGCAGGAGTAAAGGCAAAACAAAAGAGGAAATTGAAGAGGAATGGTAGAAAGAGATTTATGTTGTCCGACTCCAGCATGTTGCTGATGTCTCAGCCCTATAACTTTCTACTACTGAGGAGCTCGAACAAGTGAAACATGAGATGGCCATGTTGAGTGATGCAAAGAATCAAGCATTGAGCCATGCTGATGATGCGATCAAGATTGCAGAAATTCATACCAAGAAAGTGGAATTCCTGTTTGCGGAGTTGTGTCATGTGAAGGCCTTACTTGATTCCAATGTTAAGTTAAAGTCCAATGAGAGCACAAAAGAGCTTAACACTAAGGTGAAATTTCTGAAAGAAGATTAAGAACGTCTTTGTATTTCAAGATTGGCTTGGTATTGGATTAGTTGAACGGTGATAAAATAATCAATGGAACTAAATCAATAGAGAAAATAACCGTCGCCAATCGTGGTTTTCAATCTACAAACTCACGGTTTGTTCCTTCTTCTTCTCTTACCTTCAATCAATTTCTAACACTTATATCAATTTCAATTTTGAGTGTTTAGTCAATCTATTAGGTCAAGTTTTTATTTAACCAGAGGAGTGAAGCTTTACCATAAAAAAGAAAATGTTTATAGCTAATAGAAACTATTGATCACATCAGTTAAATGAGACGGTATTCACAACAACATACCCTTCCAAGTGACTAGAAAATAATATCACAATTACAATTACATTCAGATGGTAAACATTTGTGTGGTGCAAATGTGACTTATCTTAGCCCAACTCGGTCTCGAAAATAACTGCCTCAAGGACAAGCTCTTAAAGTTGCATCTACTTCGAAAGACTATAGAATTCAGCTGTCATGTATAACAGTTTCCTGAAATAGTCCTAAGTACAAGGAATTGATGGAGCAAATGTCAATCTCCAAAATAGGTAACCTGAATGATTAAGCCCAATAAATCATTAGCTATCAATATACATATATTATTTATTTAAGTGGACTTTAGATTTTTGAGTCATTAGCTATCTATGTAGCAAATCCAACCATAGGCCGGGCCAAATGGCTAGTAGTAGGAGTGGTTCAGGTTATATCAAGAGTCATGTATTGGGCGCCACACATATTGGATTTGGCAGCCTCCAGCCCAAGCCCAAACAGTGAAGTCCAAAAGAAAGCCCAGTACACCCCACCTAAATTGCGAAAACCGAAAAAACCTTCTCAACCTGTATCATCTCTCTCACGCACTCTCACCCACCAAAAAAGCAATTTTTTTTTTTGCATTTTCTCGCTTTGAAACAAATTGCATTCGCCCGACTAATGGTATTACACAAATTCAAATTGTATTCGCCCGACAATTGTATTAACAACCACCGAATTTGATTTGGAATCTCGCGAGTCTGAACCTAAAAAGACAAAAAAAAAATTGTATTTTCTCGTTTTGAGACAAATTGTATTACAAATTGCATTCGGAATTACATGAAAGTGGAATTTGTGTTTGGAAGGGATATGAAAGTGACCGAAAAACAAAATAAACTTCTCAATTTTTTTAGTCCAAATGACCCGGCTATGTCGTGTAAGAGAGTCTCCAAACGACCCAGCCATGTCGTCCAGGAGACTGCCCAAACAACCCCACCATATCGTCTAGTTAAAAATCTTAGAGTTTTGTCTCAAACGACACTCGGAAATCACTTGAGTGTACACTCAAACGATATTGCAAAACCGTTTGAGTGTATACTCAAACGACATAGCGAGGCCGTTTGAGTGTACATGGTTTCGTTATGGAGAGTCCGGTTGGATTGGTTGTTGGACCTGGGCTTTGATGGCAAACTTATAATAATATGACAAACTTGTAATATTTCTTTTTTTTTTAGAGTTGCCCAATCCAATTTGATGAGTGCCCAATTAAATCACCTATATCAATTATGCCAATCGTGACATTCACATAATAGGTTATTAGAGATTGCAATATTGGTCTCAGGGTACCATTGTTTTAATTGTCAATTGCCGCTACCTAGCCATAAGCCATTTGAGCAATTACAAAGTTTCGTATTTATGGCGTTGGATCCCAGTTTTCTTATAGTTAAGATGGGAGTTAGGATTTCGATAAAACGCAAAAAAGCAAGTTCCATTAGTATTCTTTCCAACCCAATTGATTAGCTAATTAGTACCCTTTCCTTTTAGACTTTGGCTAAGCCTTAGATAATCTGTTAAGAAATCATCATTTATGCTGATAGAGACATTGGGGGATCTCTAAACTTAGGATGATTTTTAATTGAAAAGTACATTTTACAGTCATCAATGACAGTACTGCTTATTATACTAGAAATGGTGCTTACAACTCACAGTTCAATGGAGCAAATGCATCTACTTCTTATGGACAAAGTTCAACTCAGCCAACTCAATGGTTTGTAGACACTGGTGCAACTAATCATGTAACAGCTGATCTCAATAAACTTTCTCTGCATGAGGATTACAAAGGCAAGGATGCAGTGACTGTTGGAAATGGTAAATCTTTCACCATTTCCAATATTGGTTACTATTTAGTTCATCCTGCATCATCACACACAAACTTTGCTTTAAAAGACATTTTATATGTACCTCACATTTCTCAAAATCTATTATCAGTCCATCGATTTACAACTGATAATAATTGTTCCATAACCTTTGACTCATTAAAATATGTTGTGAAGGACAACATCTCAGGGAAGATGTTTTTCCAAGGACCACATAGACATGGTCTATATCCTCTCAAGCTTTTTCCTTATAAGAAGCTTCACTCATCAGCACAACCTTCTCAATAGCCTTCCGCACAACCTTCCAGTCCATGCACTTACATTGGTGAAAGGACTTCATCTGCTACTTGGCATGCCAGAATTGGCCATCCATCTCTTGTTATTTTGAATAAAATTGTTACTTCAAATAATCTTCCTGTTGAAGGACATATTGTACCTGATTTTCGTACTTCATGTAAGCTTGGTAAAAGCACAAAATTACCTTTTCTTTCATCAGATTCCAAATATAATAAACCATTGCATCTTGTTCATTGTGATTTTTGGGGTCCTGCTCTAGTGGCTTCTATCAATAGTTTTTTTATACTATGCTAGTTTTGTTGATGATTATTCAAAATATTGTTGGATATATCCTATTCATAAAAAGTCTGATTTCTATTATGTGTTTCAAATCTTCAAAACCATCAATGAAAACTTACTCAGCTCAAAACTTAAAATTCTCATAACAGATCAAGGCGGTGAGTTTACAAGTACAAAACTTGAGATTTATCTTCAACAATCTGGTATTACACACCAGTTTTCTTGTGCTCACACACCTGAACAAAATGGTGTAGCTGAAAGGAAACACAGACACATTGTTGACATGGGTAGAACTCTTTTAGCTCATAGTGGTGTTCCTCTCATCTACTGGCCTGACCTTTTTCAATCTTATGTTTTCCTCATTAACAAGTTACCATCCAAATCCCTTCAATACATTTCACCTTGGGAAACTCTATTTCAAAAGTCACCTAATTATAATTTTCTAAAAGTCTATGGTTGTTCATGTTATCCTTGGCTTAGACCATATAACTCCAACAAACTGCAACCTAGAAGTATTGAATGTACATTCATTGGTTACAGTCTTCAACATCTTGGATACAAATGTTTAGATTCTAAAACTGGTAGAATCTATATTTCAAGGCATGTAGTATTTAATGAAAAATCATTTCCATTCAAAAACTCACCACTTTTATCTTCTGCTTCCTCTCCCTGCTTATGTCCTCATGATATTTATGTCCCACATGTCTCTACTTCCATTCCTACTAACACACCATTAACTTCTATTCAAAATGCATCAGCATCTGAACATATTCCAATTCCTACTTCTCCTCTATAGTCCACTTCACAACATCACTCTTTAACTCCTCATCACTTACCTGTTAATCTTAATTCTGAATAATCCACCTCTTCTCAACAGTCATCACAAAATTCAACTTCTTCAGCTTCAACACACAACATTATACCTATTCCATCACCTCCTCCCCAACCAGTGCAAAATCCTAATCAACATACCATGATCACTCGAGCCAAAAACGGTGCACACAAACCAAAAAAAATACTTATCACCACAAAATATCCCATGACTGCTTTTACATCATCACTTCAGTCTTTACCAGAAGTTCCAACAAGTCACATTCAGGCAATGAAGAATTCTCAATGGAGGCAAGCAATGACAGAGGAATTTAATGCTCTACAACAAACTGGTACATGGTCCTTAGTTCCATTTGATCCTTTATATAATTTGATTGGAGCTAAGTGGGTTTTCAGGCTTAAACTACACTCTGACAGTTCCATTCAAAAATTTAAAGCTAGATTAGTTGCCAATGGATATCATCAACAACTTGGAATTGATTTTGGTGAAACCTTTAGTCCAGTTGTCAAGCCTCAGACTATCAGAATGGTTATAGCTTTGGCAGTTCAATATGGTTGGAAACTTAAACAACTGGATGTGTGTAATGCATTTCTACATGGGCATCTTCAAGAAGAAGTATTTATGGTTCAACCACCAGGTTTTGTTGATCCTACAAAACCTACACATGTGTGCAAGCTACACAAGTCTCTCTATGGCCTAAAACAAGCACCTCATGCTTGGTATCTTTGAATTACATCAAGCTCTCCTCGACCGCAATTTGAAACTTCATCAGCAGACACTTCTCTTTTTGTCAAGTTTGTTGGTACAGACATTATCATCCTTTTAGTATATGTTGATGATATAATACTTACTGGCAGTTCTGAAACACTGATTCAAGAAGTCACTCATCAGCTGAGTAAGAAATTCTCTATGAAGGATCTTGGTAAGCTAAATTATTTCCTCGGTCTTGAAGTTCACAGAAAAGCAAATTCTTGACATCTTTGTCAAGCCAAATATGCTAGAGAACTAGTTCAGAAAGCTAAAATGGATGGGGCCAAGCCACTTTCTACACCATCTACAAGTTTTAAACTTGACTCTGAATCAGGAGATATCTATGATGATCTTTCCTTATACAGATCATTTGTTGGAGGATTACAGTACTTAGTCTTGACAAGGCCTGATATTAGCTTTGTAGTAAATCAGGTATCACAATTCATGCATGCTCCAAGGACATCTCATTTCAGTGCAGTTAAAAGAATACTTAGATACATCAAAGGCACTTTAAGTTATGGTGTTTGTTTCAAAAGTGGACCATAACAACTTATATCCCTGCTGATGATGACTGGGCTGGCTCTCCACATGATAGAAGATCAACAGGTGGTTATATTGTATTCTTGGGAAATTGTCCAATAGCATGGTCAGCAAAGAAACAATCAACAGTAAGAAGATCCTCTACTGAAGCAGAGTACATATCCTTGGCTCACACAGCTGCCGAACTCTATTTTCTCAATCAGATACTTCTCAATCTTAAAGTGCACATTAAGGATTCTCCAATCATCTGGTGTGACAATATAAGTTCCATTGCTCTTGCTTCTAATCCAATATTTCATGCCAGAACTAAGCATGTGGAAGTTGATTACCACTACATTCATGAACTGGTGACTAGTAAAGTGTTGCAGGTTAAGTACTTGTGCACTCATGTAAAGTCCTGAATTATTATTAAGGGTAAACTAGTAAAAGACACTTGAACCTTATGGGCGATTACGTACTGGGCCAGTCGGATAGACGGTTAGCCTGACGTAACGTAAATTTATTTAACACCGACCGAGAAAACCAAGTTAGTTCTGGAAAACCTCTCGAAAAATTCTAAGGTTTCATATAACTGGCTACTTAGAATATTCGAAAAAAAAAATCGAAAAGAAGATAAATAATACGTGATAAAATAATTCGATACCGGGTAAATTCGCGTGCGCATAATTAAATACTTGCATAGTCAATAAGAGTCCGTCATCAGAAACCGGAAACTTTAAAGATCCGGACAAGTCATTCGGACGACAAATCGTAATTTTCGATATCGCGTCATAAACTTGAACTTGAAGTTGCCGCGAGAGGGGGATTAAAAACCTTGTTTGAGGCTAAATTACAAGGTAAGGGTAGGATGGTCTTTTAGCTAAAAAATTAGACAAACTCAAACCAAACAAATCGCACAACCCCAAATCGCACCCATCTTTTCCCCAATTTCGCACCTCTTAAAACCCTAAGAGAGAGAGACTCAATTCTCCCCAATTTCAGTGATCAAAACCAAGAATTCAAACACCCAATCCTTAGAAACTATAAACCCAAGTGTGAAGCTTCAAAAATTGAGTGGAATTTCGTCGTAGTTCCGCAAAAGGTGAGTTAAATTCGTTTCAAATTAATATGTAGATTCAAATTCAATAGCTTGAGGTTGCATTGATAAAATTGAATTAGATGGGGTGGGTTTTAATGTCGGCAGTAGCTTGTTTGGAGAAAGAGAACTTGCGAAATTGGTGGAGGAGAAGCTAGAGTGAGCGAAAATTGGTAGAGAAGCAAGCTAAGGAGCTATTTGTGCGGACTCGATAAGAATTATAAATATTCAAGCTATTTTAGAGCTTTGATGTTAGTTCACACTTGTTTAAGATCACGTTAAGGGATTTATAAATATATCCAAGGTATTTCAAGGCCAATAATACAACAAGCACATTAAGTCCTATATTAAGGGAGACCATCAGAGAAACTCTCAGAATGACTATATTAAGGGAGACCATCAGAGAAACTCTTCAAACCAAACATAAAGAGAGACCATGTATGTATTTACCTAAAATTGTGATATAAGTGACCAAACAAGCAACAAACGAAACCTCAATGAACCATGCATTGACATCTCCCTGAAGATTATAAACAATCGATTAAAGAGAAGGATGTCATGAAAAGAAAGATCTAAAGTGAAACATATGGTTATTCTTACGTTGTTGGTCCTAGCCAGCTAGGAGGACAAATTGAGTGTTGGGAAAGAGAAGCTTGAGTTGACACAACCCATTTATCGTTAAACACATGTTTTTAGCTTTGGTGGTGTCAATAGCATTCATCGCAATAATAATGATGCTTCTCGGATTCTTATCATCAACACGGATGTAGTAAGTATCATGTTCCTCTACATACCCAGCTTGTCCATTACCTTAGAAATAAAAATAAAAAAGTAAAACAGGTTATGATTTCAATTTGCAGCCAAATGCCAAGCGAGGCCAACTTAATTTGAGGTGTACATTTTGTCAATAACTAGTTCTTTGTGGAGGCATCACCACCTATTTAATGAGACGACTAAAGTATCTGTAGATCTTACCATAAGTTAGAATGTTGCAACCAGAGACTTCAGGGGAATTATTGGGATTTGAAGACTGCAGTGTTACAAAATTATGTTCTCCTATATATGAATGAAAATCACACAGTTAATTAAGGTCACCACTAACTTCTTCGCTTTTTTTTCACTTCAGTACTAACTACAGAGACAAGACATAAACAAAAGACAGTAACAACTTAAGAAATTACCATTCCAACAGAGACAGCTCGGCTCATGCTTCTTTAATGTGGACTCCACAAACCTAATTTCGGTGAATTAAATAATCAATATGCGATATGTATAAAAGGACTAGATCTTGTATATAAACGATTTTAGATAAAAATATCTTACATTCACAGTTTTACCTTTCCTATGTATTTTAAGCATCGTCGGGATTTCTATAGATATTTACTACTGTAGAAATCCCAAAGACAAGGGTGTGATTATCCCCACCACCCCACACACGCACAATAGAAAACTCAAGAAGTCGAGCTATCATGACCAAAGACTACTCCACTTTGTAAGCGGAGGATAGGTACATTGTGTTGGGAGCCGAATGGCCTTTGATATTTTGGCAACCATTTGCCGAAATGAACTCACCGACATTTACATTTTAAAACAAAGTTAGGGTTTATAAGAGAGAAATTTGTAAAGCCATAAAAAAGAGAATTTGGGGGTTCTATCGAATAAGGTGAGTGAGTAACACTATTTAATTCTTTTTCAATTTGAGTTTCTCTTTGGTTGTGGATTAGACGCAAGCCAAACCACGTAAATCTTTGTCTCTCTTATTTGGTTGATTGATTTGCTAATTTGGTGAGTAGTTTACAACTTTATATTGTTTACTACTTATTTATGAGTTATTTAGTTGATTTTATACATTGTAGTTGTGGGTTGTTGCTTCTATCGCGTTTGATATTGGTTGTTTACTTTCGTTGTATTGGGTTGGTGTGCTCCATAGTTTTTAGGGGACAATACATTAGAGGCAAACCACAATTTTCATTCATATAGAGTGAAGAAGAATGAAAAACCTGCCTTATTTGAACTATGGGTCATCAAGGATATCTACACGAAAATAGTAATATGCAATTCCATTATCAAAAATTTCAAAGTTGATTATTGAATAATAGAAATGGATATAATCTAGCAAACAGGAATGAAAAATATGAAGCAGTCTAAGAAAAAGCATTAGCACAAGAAAGCCTCAAGTCCATAATCAGAGTAGAGAATAACAGTATCATTTAAGTCCCTGCACCTGAGAAGAGTATGCAACAGTTTTAGTTCCGGAGATAAATATGGAGTTCTTACGCAACGCCTCTCCACAGAAAAGTGAACTCAATTGTTCCTGGAGCATAAAAAGAATATAATTACCCTATAAGCTGAGGCATATATGTTAACTTGTAAAAGTCTCCATCCTTTTGTGCTAATATATAGGACATATGGCAGAAAATTGTATTGTCAGAGTGTCTGGCTGTGCTCTTTTCTTGCAGGGCTCGCACATAATGTAAGGTTTATAAAGTAATCAATGTCAATATATTATGGCCCTAAAGTTAGTTTTTCACTAAATTGGATATCCATATAGCCATATCCAATTCCCATGTCACAGTAGTTGTTCCTCACGTGCTCTTGGAAGAACCAATGCAATATCCTTAGTATCCCTGCTTCTAACCTCAAGTTATTTGAGGGGAGGCAGTCTGCTTCTAACCTCAAGTTATTTGAGGGGAGGCAGTCTTTATATGTAATCAAACATAGGGCTGGAAATGGAGCAGGTTCGGGTCGGATTCTCACTCAAAACTCTTTATCATATTTGGATCCATCTGGATTCGGGTCAGATTATGGATACCCATATTCATTAAAAAACACAAAAAAATATACTATTTTAATGATTTTCATATATAAATGTAAGATATAAATTAATTTTTAGGCATCAAAATATAAATCTTGTTAAAATGATTCGGGTTTTCGGATATTCGGGTCGGATTCTAGTCACAAACATAGAAACCATATCCGTTAAAATGGATTCGGATATGGTTGGATTTGGGTCACATTCTGTACCATTTCCAACCCTAATCAAACATACATCTACATATCTCCATTAAATACTTTACTATCATTAACGACCAAATCAAAGCCTGTTCTAATCCTACTATCCCGCCCCGTAGTTCAAATAATACAGCTAGAGATGTTAATAAGAATATGGCACAATGTTCTTAGAAGAATACACACTAGCTGTTTGATTTATTCTGTATCAAATTCTATTTACGACTGCATATGATTATTATACAAAGAAAACATTACTTTGTATTTATCAAATGAGCGGAATCTAGGCAAAAAAAAGGATTATGCAGATAAAAACTAAATTGGTTGGTTTCTGTCTGTCTGTCCTCACCTATCCCTTTCAACCAAACCCTAACTCTCTCTCTCCCCACTCACAAACCCATCTCTCTCTCTTTCTCCACCCTCCGCTCACGCCCCCACTGCTTAGCAGTTATATAATAAGTTTTGGTTGCACAAGATAAACGATAGTGTAATGTGTTAAATTGTTAATTCAATATTGGGCCTAACTATTAAAAAAGCCCATATAGATAGCCCACCACACGTTCAAGAGAGATTAAAAAACAGAGGTTCTCTCTTTCTCTCACTCATAAAAAGTGACAGTCCCAAAGGCAAAGCAGAGAGACGAACGCTTATTTTGGGACTAGGGATCCCATAATAAAAGGCGGGAAAACCCTATTATTATTCTATATAATAACTAGTCTCACAACATATCTGCCTCTCATTTCCTCTCTTCACTCACCACCTCCAATCCTTTCTAACCACCTCACCTATTCCCTTTCTCCGCTCCCGTCTCATAACTCATAACACACACACACTTTTTTTTTTCATAACAACCTCCGAAGCTCCATAACTCTAAAGGCGAGATACCTCTCTCTCTCTCGTTTTATTTATTTGTATTTATGTTTTTTTTTTTGTTGAAAACAATTGGATGTCGATTCAACTATAAAGTTAGGGTTACAAATAAATAAATAAAAACTATTGGGTTATTATTATTGTTATTCACCCACTTTCGCAATGTTAATGTTTTTAATTGATGTTTAAGCCACTTTTAGATGAATAAAAATTACAAACTATTTACTCTTTGCAATTTGGCTTGCAGGTTTGTATGATTATTGTAACGGGATTTTGAAAGTATTGGTAAAGTAGATACTTTTGTTTCATTGCAACACAGACACTTTTGTATCGTTTTCGAACTGTTGTTAGTAGATACTAGGATACATCACCTGTTCTCTATGGAGAATTGCCAGAAAATGGAATGTTCAAGTCAGGAGCAAAATATGTCTGGAGAAAAACACGAGGTAGGTTCCGGGAAACTAGTAAGTGAACCTGTGGAAACTAGGAACTGTGAATCAATTAGTAGTTCAGTCCTGGAGCAGAATACAGCAAATGAAAAGCAAGAAGCAGGCTCCAACCATGTACCAAGTCAATCGATGGACGCTAAGATAGTAGGATATGATAAAGAGATGGGATGCTCTTTAGTTGGGAATTCATTCTCAAAGGAAAGCAGTCAAAGCACACTAGAAGAAAAACATGAACTCAATTCCAAACCTGTACTAGCTGAACCTATCGAAACTAGTGTTACTGGATCAAAGATACAAAACTGTAAGACAACTGATTCATGTCTTAACGAACTTCACGCTGAACATGTACAACAGACGGACACTAAGTTAGTGGGATCTGGTGCAGAGATGGAATGTCCTATAGCTGGAAATTCAGTTTCGAAAGAAAGTACACTAGGAGAAAAGGATGAACTTGAATCCGAACCTGTACTAGCTGAACCTGTGGAAGTTAGTGTCGCAAGATCTAATGAACAGAATTGTCAAACAAAAGATCTATGCCATATTGAACTTCGCTCTGTACAAGGTGAACCTATGGACACTAAGATGGTGGGATTTGATGCGGAGATGGCATATCCTATAGCTGGAAATTCAGTTTTGAGAGAAACTACACTAGGAGAAAAAGATGAGCTTGACTCCGAACATGTGCAAGCTGAACCTGTTGAAGCTACTGACGCAGGATCTAATGAACACAACTGTGAAACAACGGAGCCATGCCATACTGAACTTCTCTCTGAACATTTACACAGTGAACCAACGGAAAATATGATTGTAGGATCTGAATCTGTCGATGTTGGAGTAGCAGGCAGTCCACCTTTTCACACAAGAGAAAATTCAAATATGCAATCAAGATCGAGAAAGAGAAAATCGGTCTTGAGATCCTCCCCAGGAAGTGCCAGAGTTCTTCGACCCAGAGAAAATGGTCTTTGTAAAGCTCCTGATCCTACTGATATTTCTGCAAATGTTAGTGTTGAAAGAAACAAAAAAAGAAAGATGAGAAAAAGGACAAATAAAGCAGTGGATGATGAGTTTTCGAGAACAAGAAAGCGTCTAAGATACTTGCTGTATCGAATGGGCTTTGAGCATAACTATATTGATGCTTATTCTGGTGAAGGCTGGAAAGGACAAAGGTTTGCATATTATAATCTCAACCATGCATCATACTAAAGATCTTTATCAGTTTTGGATAGAAATTTTCATGTCCACTGTGCTTTGATTTTCTTGCTGAGATTATATATCTAAAATACAGGATCCTTGATTTGTCCGGAACTATTCCACTTGCTTGCAGATACTCTTATTTTGTTTAGAACTAGAAATGTTTCATTGGATATCAGCTGGAGCCCCCTTATTCTTTTTCATCGTGAAACATAGTTGGATTAGTTTCTTTTACATGTGAATTGTAGTGGTTCCTAAAATAATACCTTATAAATGAAGACTTGCTACATTTACTGGGCTGACCTAACGAATTGTAGTTTAGAAAATGAAAATCAGTACTTATGGATCTGAAGATCCATGGAGCAATCTGATGTGGTAGAGAGATCTATTTTTCAATTGAATCATGCTTGATTATTGATATGACAATTCAATCGAGCGTTTTCCAGAGCTCTACTTCTTGAATGTATCATGCATGATTATCAATGTGACAATTGAGTTGACTGGTTTTCAGTCTCTATGGAGTATTAGTAGGCCTGAGTTTGTAAGAGTTATAGAATGTCCTGATAGAACTTACTGTAGGTTCACTTGAAGGTTCTAATGTTGCAAAAGGGATCTTCCTTACACTCTGTAACATTCTTCTCTTATTTCTATAAAATATACCTTACTTGTGTGCATTTGTTTGACTGGTTTTCAGTCTGGATGCAATGCAAATTTTTTTGGAGTAATATTATATTATTATGATTATAATTCGTTTTCCTCCCTTTTTCATTTAAGAAGTGCTGATCTGTTCTTGATGAAAACAAGACATTGTTTTCATTTGTCAAGGTGAATCACACATTCTTTACACTCTGCTCTTGCAGAACTGTGCTCTATGTGAGTCTACATTTTCTCTGGGACCAACTGTTTAATTCTTAATATGTTTAATTTGCAGTGCTGAGAAAATTAAGCCAGAGAAGGAGCTTAAACGCGCCAGCTCTGAAATTCTTCGAATCAAGCGGAGAATACGTGAATTATTTGAACATCTGGACTCTTTATGTGCAGAAGGAAGATTTGAAGAATCTTTATTTGATTCTGAAGGCCTGATCTCCAGTGAGGATGTAGGGCAAGTTTATGACCTCATAACTTTTTTAATTTTAATTTTAATTTCAATTTCAATTTTAATTTTTTAATAGAATTGCACCTTATTTATTTTGGTGTGGTAGATCTTTTGCCAAATGCGGGTCCAAAGATCTGTCTGCTGATAATGATATTATACTCTGTGATGGTATCTGCGACCGTGGCTTTCATCAGATGTGTTTGGAACCACCCTTGTTAAAAGATGAAAGTAATAGTCAAACCACTTTAGAGAGATTAACTACAGTGATTTTCTATTTTAGAATTAATTTCAGCAGCGAACATTATACGCTTCATCTGTTTTGTTTGTTTTAGTTCCTCCTGGAGACGAGGGTTGGCTTTGCCCTGGATGCGATTGCAAGGTAGATTGCATTGACCTGCTCAATGATTCTCAAGGAACAAATCTCTCTTTAGGTGATGAATGGGAGGTAACTTGAAGCCTGTTGTCTTTCTAATATTTCGATTGATTGTATGTCGACTCTCTTATGTGCAAATACTTTCTCAACCCTTGCAGAAGGTTTTTCCTGAAGCAGCTTCTATGACAGCTGGAGATATGACAGATGAGATCCTTGGACTTCCATCAGATGATTCGGAGGATAATGAGTACAACCCTGATGCTTCAGATGTGGAAGAGGACGTTTGTACAGAGGGTTCAAGCTCCGATGAGTCTGATGATTCCGACTTCACTTCTGCTTCTGATGATATGGGGGTTTCTCCAATTGGGGATCAGTACATGGGAATGATCCTTGGACTTCCATCAGATGATTCAGAAGATGATGAATATGATCCCAATGCTCTGGAAGTCGAGAAAATTAAGGATGAAAGCTCTAGTTCTGATTTTACATCTGACTCCGAATATTTTAGTGCTTCAAGTGATGCCAATGGATCATCAGGCTTAGATGCAGATCTGGCACCCTCTTCAGTTCATGACTCCAGGCCACCTGGTTCGAGTAACAGAAGATCTAAATTCACCAGGTTTAAGAAACAATCAGTAAAATCCGAGTTGTTGTCAATACTAGAACCTGATGGCCAAGAGAATCCTTCACCTCTGTTGGGGAAAAGGCAGCGTGAACAGCTGGATTACAAAAAGTTGCATGATGTAAGTTTCCATTCATGCTTTGTATCTACATATTTCCAAATTCCTTCCGATATGCATGATTCACCATCTTCATCGCATAAGTTAATAAGGGAAAAAAAAAGATAAAAGAGGGACCATTTCCTTAGAAGTCATCTGGTTAACTTATGACTGGGTAGCTATTGGGTACTTGAGGAAATTACCAAAATTGTTTTGGAACAATCTTCACACCCTTAGATTAGTATAAATGATAAATTGATAAACAGGATTTGTACATCCATGTGCAGTCGCATATCGGTTACATGATGATTGTCAGTGTTATGAAAATCCTACTACATGATTTGAAACTAACAAGTTGGATGTAATTTAGCCTTTGTGAAGTGAATCTCAAACTTCATTCTCAATTTGCCTGAATCTTAGGATTATAGTTCGGATATTCTGAAGTCTAAAATTTATATTTAATCATTTGGTTCGACTCAGTCTGCTCAAACTTTGGACAGTTCTATATCTCCTGGTCTTTAGTCCGCCATCCCTAGGTTACACGATATTTAGGACCCATAATCATGTGTAGTGATCTAACTTTGGCTGTAATATCCAATGTATAATATCTTTGAAAGTTACCTATTTCAAGATTTAAGACTACATTTTGACATAAACTAATTCTTCAATTTTGTAATTCCAATGTATGGACTTCAAAATTATTGTTTACAATATTGAGAAAGTTGTGTGTGCCAATATTTTATGATGATTGTCTTCGAAGCTTCGTATAAACTTCTGCGACCCCATGGAAGTATAGAAATAGGTAGTAAAAACAGATAACTGTAGATATGGTCAAACCTTCTTTTAGTGTCAGATAGTCATTACAATGGTGTATGCAACCATGCAACACAGCCTTGAGGGTGTTTGACTAATGAAATTCAATCTAAGTACATTCTTTGCTCCTGCTGTTACTTACTTTGTTATTATGCCCGATTCTTTAAGGAGACGTATGGAAATGTTCCTTCTGATTCAAGTGACAACGAAGAGTGGGCTGAAGCAGATGGGCCAAAAATTAAGAAGGATGATGGTGGTCCCGTGTCTGCAAAAGCAAGTTCTCAAACAAATAGGGGGAAAAGAACTAGCAGAGGTTCGCAGAAGAGAATTTCAGAAGAGACTGTAAACACTTCACATAGAAGAGGATGCCAGAATAAAGGCCATGAAGGTCCAAAAAATTCAGAGGTTGAAACACATAGAGATAGTTCAGAACCAGGTGTCATTGAACAAAGAGATGCTGCATCAACATATAAAATACTTGGACAAGCTGTAACCCAGGTACTTATTAATCATTTTGATTGGTCTAGTGTCACAAATATTTAATAGATATTAGTACTTCTCAGTTTGACCATTGGATGTGGGAGTGCTGATGTTATACTACTTTCCTTAAAGTCATTGTGAGTTTGTGACCAACTATTCAGTTTGCCTTAATTGACTTAATGACTCATGTTTAGGCTGTATAGGTCGACTTATGTTATATTGTGGATGGTTTGTTGATAATTTTTGGGTGAACTAGTGTTACCACCCACCCACCCCACTAGATGAGCCATTAGGATTCCCCCCCCACTAGATGGGAAATTAGGGTCTCCCCCCTAAACACACGGTCAACTTGGTTTAACCGTTAACTTTCAAGTCAAACAACTGAAAATGACATAAATGCCCTCATTGTTTTTAAAATTGAATATTTTCATTTATTTTAAACAATGAGGGCATTTGTGTAATTTTCAATTGTTTGACTTGAAAGTTAACGGTCAAACCAAGTTGACCGTGTGTTTAGGGGGGAGACCCTAATTTCCCATCTAGTGGGGAGGGGGGGTAATACTAGTTAACCCTTTTTTTTTTTTTCATTGGAATGTTAAGAACGTAAAATATTTTCTGAAAAGGCGTTTCATTTATATTCTCTTTGTAAGTTTTTGTGTTTGTTGTCGTGCTAACTTGAACATGTAGAGAGAATTTTGGACAGTACAAAATAATTCTGATACTGAAATTTGATTTGCTGAACTCTTGGCAGTATCGGTTGTGTCATGATTGATACACATCGCATGCAGAATCCCATGTTAAACTTCCCAAAAATTTGAGTAGCTAGACAAAAGATGATGAACATAAGTGAAAACTTGAAAGTCAAACTCAGAGTCATAGTTCTTATTCAAAATCTAAAACTTATCTTTCCCTTACGTGCTGAGTTAAAATATTTGATATATCTGTTTGAAATCGCCTCAAAATCCATCCAGTTAGGAGCATCCTAAGAAGAAGGCAAAATTATGTGAACCCACAAGTTGTTTAATTGTATGTGCCAGGATCTAGTATGGTACAGCCGACATATCTGCCTAGAATCGTTGAGATAATAGTATCGAGATGCCCTTGTAGTTGTAATTATTGTAGTACAACACATCCTTGGCTTTGGCTTTCACAGGTTATGCATTGACAGAATCACCTAGATGAACTTTGATCAAGCCCTCAGCCGTCTTAAACCTTGAGAACTAATAGTTTACACTCATAGTATATTAACATTCTACTTTTGCATACAAATATGTCATTATGTGAAATCGATGTCTAGAAATTAAGCGAGCAGGAGCCCTAATCCCATTTTCACATTTAGTGTTGAAAGTTTATCTTCAGTGTTCTGCTTTGACATCTGCATGCAATTGCATCAAATAGACGTCTAGAAAATAAGTGAGTGGGGAATTTAATACCTTTTTCACATGGAGGAACTAAAAGTTTTATCTTGGTGTATCTTGGAAACCTAACACATAATCTCAGCTTCAACTTATCGTTATGTTACCGAAGCATGACTCAAAGAGGGGTAAATTAGTGCTTTAATAGTTTAATTATGTGGATTTGGCTGATGAAGCACCTTTCTATTCATCTTCTTTATGCTATCTTTCATCTTTCTTTTGGATGCATTCTTATGTTCGGCTTTTCTATCCTCTGTTGTCATTTTCTCCACTTTTGTTGACAATTGTGTCTCGCAGAGACTATATGAATCTTTCAAAGAAAATGAGTACCCAGCTCGACAGACAAAAGAGAATTTGGCTAAAGAACTAGGGATAACATTCCAGCAGGTCTTTATCTTTTGTAACTTGATGGCAGTTTGAGAAGCAGCTTGAATTGATCTAATCTAATGCTTCCTGATTGGTTTTTTAGGTTACCAAATGGTTTGGAAATGCCCGATGGAGCTCGCGCCTGTCATCAGACGGTGCATCAAGTAGAAACAAAAAAGTGTCTCCAGTTGATGACCAAACCACTGGCAAGCTTGTCGAGCCTGAAACAAGATTACTTCCTAAGGATGCTGATGGTAGTAAATTTGAAGACACTGAACCGAGTGAAGCAAACACTCCCAAGATTATTCGCAATGTAAGGGATCATAATGTTGATGTGGATCATCAAGCATTGAATGAGGCTTCAAGTGGTACCAGGACACTTGTAATGTCTCTTCCAGCAAATTCACCAAAAACTCATAAGGATCGGAGAAAAGGGCGAAAGATGAACCAAGTGACCACTCCATCACCTATCCAGACTAGAAGTAGAAAAACTGTTAGCCCTGAGGATGAGTAAATCCGATTAGTCCTTGTTATTTATCCAGTTACCATTTAAGCCATTTACAGGTGATTCAGATATTTGGTTCCGGCAAGAATTGGGCATGACTTCATGGGGAGTATGTTTCCTCTATGGAAGAGCTTGCCTGGTGTGAAACTGTTGTATGTCTTCTGGAAAGTGTGCACTTATATGGCGCAGACAGTTACTGCTGCTCCATGACCTGGTACATTGTTGTGAAAGGCTTCTCCGTGTTGTGATGTGGTTTTGTGCCATGTTTCGCATATTGAATTGTTTTAGCCACATTTTCCCACTCTGATGACAGTAACCCCATCTGCATTGTGTACCATTTTTGACATCGATAACTTATATTAGAGCGTTGAAAGAATTGTCGATTACTTCATTAACAAGTTTCAGCTGATAGTGGAAAGCGTAAATTATGAAAGAACAGGTTTTTTCTTAAAATGCATTCTATACTTCTGACTTCTGAGGATTCCTTTGCATCTGGAAGTTGAAGTAGGCTTGGGATAAAGCCTTTTTGCTTTTTATATTGGAAATTATTTTGTGTTGCCTAACTTGCGCAGGTAGAAACGAATTACTTTGGAAGTATTGCAATTTCAATGATTTTTTTAGCGTACCTAAAACTACCAGCTTTAAGTGCAATTGAGGGTGCTGTTGCTTCGGAAGTTCAGGGATCATATTTCCAGAGGAATGGAGTATAGATGTAACAGGTAGCTTTATTTTTTTAATTTTTTTTTCTCAGAACTTAAAGTCTTAAACAACACCATGTGCACTATAAAGTTTCAATTAATTAACTAACGAATGACCCGCACCTGTGTGTCTTTTCCTCTTTTTCTTGTTTTCACCAAAAAAGAAGAAATATGTGTTGGGTATCTTCGGACCTTCCGTGGCTTGAAAAAGCCATGCTCATGATAAAATAAAATCTGGAATAGTAGAAATGTAGAATATCAAGGTTTAATCCAGTAATAGCTGGTTGATAAAACAAGATTCAGCAAAATCAAAATAATAACGAAAAAGGCAGCAAAAAACCTACTAGCACCACAGCATAACACAACCAATATAAAGACCACAATCGTGCCGAATAAGAGTACGTCACTGATGGATCCGATGTTAAACCATTAGAGTCTCAGATTTAAGTCCAACTTCAGTTGATCCGACGGTTGTTTGGGATGTAAACTAGGGCCTACATGAAAGCTTCCAGGCCACATTGAGCCACTTGATGCATCATGCAAGAAGGGCTTGGAGCTAGAGATTGGCCCAAACCCATCATTAGAATCACTAAACCGAGCGCCCATGTGGTAACCTTCTCTGCTGGGCTTCTGAAATGAGTGGGTTTGGACTCCAAGTGATCTATCATTTGGAGCATTGAAGTTAAGAGAGCCCATTATGCTCATCATCCTTTGCGAGTGCGAATGATACCTTCTAGCTGCTCCTCGCTCCCTCTTATGAGCATTTTGATGACCACCCAGTGCTTGTGAGCTGTAGAACTTTCTGTTACAGAAGTTGCATGAGAAAATCTTGTTGGGATTGGGTTTTGACTGAGTGTCTGAATCATCTACTTCCCTATGACAACCATTTCTTCCAAGGCCTAACTTCAACCACTCACCTAAATCTTCTTCACCACCCACACCCTCCTCTTCATTCTCATGGCTAGTTCTTGATTTGTTGTTTCGGGTGTTTTCTTCTCCACCTCTTTGGAAGTTATTCATTTCCACTAGGAGAAGGCCTGTTAAACTGAAGGAATTTAAAGTAGGGATATAGTAGTTGTGTTGGTGCTCTTAAAATGAGTTGATCAATGGGAATAAATGGACATCACTGAATTTCTTTCCTTTTTTCGTTTGTAATTTATCTTGTGAGGGTCCTACTAAAATGATGCTTGGCATTCCAAGGGGGACAAAACTTATGTCATTTTTCAATGTTGTTTGTCCTTGTCAATCCTTATGATTCCCTACTTCCATTTTTCACTTGTTCATTACCTCAAGATGATACCAACTTTATGGCTATGCTTGCTTGTCTTTGAGTGATAACTAGTAAGCATAACTAATAATAGAAAGTGACAATCCAACAAAGTTTCCTACAATGGTCAATTCGAGTCAATTCATAATCTTGTAATATATATGCGGAGTAATGCTACCACCAATTTCCTGCCATCATATTGTTTCTTCTGAAGTAATATAAACGAACAGTAGCTTCTAAATTAGGACAGTAACTTGATTGGATATGTCAGGCCGTCAGGGTAATGAAAGAGTGATGCTACCCTTTCCTTTATCTATCCAGTGATCTGTGAGCGTTCAGTGATCGATCAGTGATCTGTAAGTAACGTGAATATGTGGCTTACCAGGTGTAACCGTGTAACTGCCTAACTGGGACCTCTCGTGCATAGATGTATTTTTTCAGCATCAACTCTTAGTGTCGTTGAGATACTTGAGAATCTTACCATTTGTTAAAAAGATGGAACCTGAAAATGAGAGTTCTATATACCTTGATTAAAGATGACTGCCAAGACATATATAAGATGGATTATAAAAAGAGAGTGGGCAAAAAAAATAAAGTAACTTTATATATACTGTATGTACTTTTTTGATAACGAAATGACTTCAAATATTATTGTGTAGTCATTTCTGCCTAAGGTTGCCATTGGTAAAATTTTCTAGTGTAAAAATATAAATGATGCAAGCGGAATGGGAAGAGACTATGTCACTATACATGAAGAGAAAGGGTCCTTTCGTTTCATGAGCAAATGAATGATCTGATAAGCTCTATTGAAGATACTAATAAGGTCAGTGGAAATGCTATTATTAGTACTGTTAGGTTGATCAAACTTCAGCACTTTTGAGATTGTAGGGTCAAAAACACTTCCAATAATGGAGATACTGAGTAAGCAGAGAAGTGGTGGGGGGTGGGGGGTGGGGGGGGTGGATGTGATATCTTAGTGTTTTTATACTCTGGGTGTATAAACTAGGGTATCTAAATGTGTGTCGTGATGTGGAGCCTTCTCGACCTCTTTCAATGTAGTGGGCAATGTATATACACAGTAGGAGAGATGCAGAGAACCACTTGTACTTATTCTTTCAATAATGCCATAAAAACCGAGTGAGAGAGACAAGAGGAGTCAGCTCTCTCATGAAGGTTTTTCAGAAATCAGAATGTTGCTATCACTCGAACACCACTGTAAAGCATCAATAAAAAATTAAACCTCTAATGCAGACACTTTGTTCAGATTAAATTATCTTGGTGTTCGATTCGTGAAGAGTGAAAGAAGAGATTTGTCTCACCCAGTCACCCCTGGCCTCAATATTATTTTGAGCACAAGAACCTGCTATATTTGCATAGAGGATTAAATATACGTGTTTGAAGCTTTCAAAATAAAAATAATTTGCAGTTACCCTTCACGTCTTTTAAATGATCAATGAAGTTATAATATATGTAATGATCAATAGTCCGATGCACTTGCACATCCACTAGTGAGATGGGAGATATGCTTTTGCAAGCTGAGAATCCTTGTCAACTTGTAGCGGGACCAGAATCCACGTTCAGAAGCTTAAGTGTAACTCTCTAGTCGCTTTCAACCTTCGATCAGTTGTTTTAGGATTAGAACTTGAAATAGAAGTTCATGGACCAGCCAATGTGGAACTCAATTTATTCCTTTCAAGCTACCTTAGGAAGGAGTAGCTTTCTCTATCTCTACTACTACTTGAAAAAAGAAAGAATATAAGAGGAGATATAGCCAAGAATCTCCAAAGCACCATGCTCATGTTTGACTGCTTTGTAAATGTTCTTGGCCTAGGCCTTTTCTTATGAGACAGTAATGGAGAACATGAAACTTTTTGTGACGCCATGAAAACAAAAGACGGCCGTATCATAACCTTCTTATTGTGGATATGGTTCTCGTCATGACGAAGCAAGGACGTGACAATGAGAAAACTTAGTAAACGTTAATGGAGAAGTTTGTTTAAAGAAGGTATCTTAATAGGTAGTTCCAGAATCAATAAGGCAAATTCAATCACAACTATGCTGCCGCCATTAGTTTGGCACCATTTGATACCTCTTTTCAATTAAGATAATTTGTAGATTGACAAGTATATTAGCAACCACCTACTAATTTATCTCACTTCAGTCCTAATATCCCGTGCAGCAGAAACTTTAAAACTTGCTAGGACTCTATGCTACGAGAATTGATACATTTCCATTCAAAGACTCTGGAACACGGCGACACATGCCTAAAAAACAAGCCTAGATTTAAGATGGTTAGGACTTAGGAGGCAAGTCTTTATTTACGCCAATGTGAATACTGAATACACAGTACACACCATCGTGACCACGTTCCTCTTTGTTCTCTTACAGCTAGAGTATTTAAAATACGCCTAAGGTACCAGACTATTAGAAGTACTAACTTCAATGAGCAAGGACGATGATTAAGTGGGACTCAAATCTCACACCACAGTCCACAATTGAACTGTAAATGCCCAACCAGGTAAATACATGAGATGATCCATATTATAGGATACTTACACGTATTAGCTTTTTTAACAAAACCATGTGAAATTTACCAAAAAAATACAAAACCATGTGTAGAACACCTGAAAAACATGTGGGGTGCTCCGTGCTCAAGTACCAATAGTACTTACATATGTGCTTGTTGTGGTTTCAATTTCTGATGAATTATTCAACTGACTCGAATAAGTGGATGAAGCAGAAGTTGAGCTGGTAATCATTCGAGATGAGTGGCTACATCTCTTAGTTTGTAAAGCTAAATATATACTACTTAACTTTTAGTGCCCAATATATACGGCAAGAAAAAACTCCAACCAAAAGAAGTGTTCTTTGCAGGTGGAAAGGCAAAGATGAATAAGAGCAAGTATAATGGGGGCTATATAGGTAGCTAAAGTCAAATATAGCACTCCAATTACAAAAATGTCATTCCAATAGGGTTGCTAAAAGGGTCTTAAATTTAGAAAGAATTAAAAACCCAACCAAAATTAAGACCTCCGCTAGCAGCTGTCATAATAAGTTACGGGAGATGGACGGCATAGTTTCTGCCGTCTGTTGGTTATTTATGTATAGACGGTAGAAACTATGCCGTTTGTCTCCTGTTTTAATTAAATGGACGGACGGCAGACACTGTGTCGTCCGTACTTTCCAGACTCTCAATCCGATTTAGATTTAGCCAAATTCAACCAATTTTTCACTCACATGTATTTACTTGTCATCAAAGCCTCAACCCTCAACTCTTCAACCACCAACCTCATTTCTTATGTCAACTTTATAAACCACAAATTTCTCAATTTTGCAACCTTTCTTCTCACATTCATTCTCAACTTTGTAATTTTTAGTCTCACATTCAAAATGGCTTCTTCTTCTCGCTATGTTGAATCAAACTCCTCATCCGAAGATGAGAACATGATGAATGACGATGAATACATGTTCGTACCTATTTTCTCGTTGTTGCAAAATATGCACGAAGCTACTCGTGATCATCGAGGCTCGGTCCCCGGTAGAAAGTACATTTATCATGATCGAATCAACACTCACAATACGATTATGAGGGATTATTTCGTGCAATACCCGAAGTATCATATCCCCTTGATATCTTCCGTAGGAGGTTTAGGATGCACTCCCATCTCTTCCTCCAAATCTTGAAAGCCGTCTCCGATCCATAACAAGTATTTCACATACAAGATTGATGGCATTAGAAAGCCATATTTGACGGGTATGCAAAAGGTGATTGTTTGCATTCGTTTGTTTACATATGGTTGTGGTGCGGATGCGTGAGATGAATACGTTCAAATCGCAAATAGCACCATTTTCGAAAGCTTGAGGCATTTTTGTGATGCCATGTTGGCGGTCTTTGAGGAAGAATATTTTAAGGCTCCAAACGAATAAGACATTCAACGTCTACTTGCACAAGATGAAAATCGTGGCTTCCCAAGTATGTTTGGAAGTTTGGATTGTATGCATTGGCAATGGAAAATGTGTCCTACGGTATGGCAAGGTACACATGTAGAGCATAAGAAGAAACTTACAATCATTTTGAAAGTCGTTGTCGATCAAGACTTATGGATTTGGCACGCTTTTTTTGGTATGGCGGGTTCAAACAACGACGTCAACGTGCTTTAACGTTCTCACCTTTTTGACAATCTTATGCATGGTGATGCTCCTCGTTGCAATTACACCGTGAATGACCGCCAATACAAAATGGGTTACTATCTAGCCGATGAGATTTATCTTAAATGGGTTACACTTGTACAAACAATCTCTTACCAACAACTCAAATAGAGATTTCTTTGCACTAAGATGCAAGAAGCGTGTCGCAAAGATGTAGAGCGTGCATTTAGTATATTATATACAAGCTAGATGGGGGATAATCAAGATGCCGGCGCGAATGTGGAGTAGAGATGACATTAATAGGATAATGAAAACGTGTATAATTTTACATAATATGATTGTTGATGAATAACAAGAGATTGATATCGAAGATTGGCAAATTGACATGGATTGGGAGCCACCAGTCGCATTGCATGTTGTCGGGAATCAAAATGAAGAAATTGTAAGAAGACTCAACATATTTCGTCACATTTATAGCAGAAAAACTAATATTCAACTAAGAGTTGACTTCATCAATCACCTTTGGCAATTTCGTGCGGATCAAGGAATGTAGTATAAATATTTATATGTTTGTAGTTTGAGTATTATTTATGTTTGTTCTATAGTTTGAGTATTATCTATGTTTGACTTTATGTTGTTTCAAGACAATTCAAATTAAAATTGAAATTACAATATTGGAAATGAACTAACAACAACAATGGAAATGAAATAACTAAAACAACATTGAAATCAATCTAAGTAGTAGAAACACCACTCCCACTAGAAGCACCACTTGGAGTTCCAAACGTTCCACTCTCTCTCCTTTGGCGAATTATCTCCATTTTCATTGTCTTGAAGTATTCGGCAACTTCCGGCTCAAGAGTAGAAATATCTTGTGCTAATATTTTGTTGTCTTCTTTCCACTTCTTAAGTTCCATCATTTTCACCTTATCGGCGACATTCGTCATTTGTGCCAAATACTTCTTCATCATTTTGTAATTCTCTCCTCCTTTCTTCATCCTTCTTTCTCACCCTTTGTTCCCGGTGGTCGTTTTTTCTTGGTTTCACTTCCACTTCCATTTCCACCTCCACCTCCACTTCCATCCCCAACTTGTGTAGGAAATAGATCAATTGAAACGCTACCAAGAGTTGCCGACGGCGTTGTGGGTGTTGAAGGCACGACTTCGTCATCTACATCGAGAATGACGTTGGTTCGTCTCCTCGATGTAGTTGTGGACCGGCTCTCCAATTATTCATTCTATTTTGGGCTATCATTGAAGATGACCCAACAATGCTCAAATTGAAAGTGTGTTATGAGCCAACATATATGTTGTTTTTGTCTCGGCTAACCGATCTTGGATCGTTGTGCCACTTCTTGCTGTCCACTCCGAAGAAGAAATAATTTCCACCCACCGATTGCAACTTTTTTGGATGTGTTCAAATCGAGTGGACACCAAATCTTTACTTCTCTTGTTGTTTTCGCCAACATTCTCTCAAAATGTCTCTAATATTCTCTCCTAATAGTATGACTCGTTACCCCACACCAACAATTAGATCTTCATTAACATATATTTCATGCTTTGCAAAGAGTCTCGTCTTCTTAAATTGAAAAATTAGCGGACCTTGTAGACTTTTTTTTTATTTTATATAGTTGCATGTTCATTTAGATCCATTGTTGTACTTAGAGTAGTGATTGTTGTAGTTGGAATAGATAGAAATTGTATGAGAATTTGGAGCAAATAGTGAGAGAGTTGTGTAAAATAGTTGCTATAAATTTATAATTTCAGAAAAACCTAACCATTTCTAGCCGTTGGGATGTCTAGACTAGACAGATTACAGAGTTTATGCCGTCCGTTGCAATTTAACGTACAGACGGCAGAAACTCTCTACCGTTCGTATCCCGAACTTAATAGCTGCTAAAAGTCTCCCATTAGATTGATTTTTCGAATTTAGGTTGCCAAATTTGACTGAACTGCTAAAAGGCCTATGTGGCATCTTTTAACATCCCATTATAACTGCTCCCCATTGGACTTGCTCTAAAGATTAAATTATGAGAAGTGCTTTTGTTATAGTCGTATTTGTAATGTAAAACACATGGGGAATGGGAGGAATTTCATATATGGAAAGTCAGGCACGCAGCAAAGGAACCTTCCATCCACATTTGGTTGTGTCATTGCAATAGTTTGGTGTCATTGATTGCAAAATCTGCAAGGCATCTAGACAGAGACAAAGGCAATGGGTAACCAAGATGCCCAGGCAAACTTTGCAGTCCTGATGGCCACCATCCAACCAATCAACATTTCCTAGATAGACATGGATAAATGATCAAATACAGGCACGCTGATTTCTGAGTGACCGTGCAAATTTTACGTATCTAAACTGGTTAACAGTTTCAAAGCTTTCATTTATCATTTTACTATAAGTTTCTTCTCCAGTTTTTTCTCTTGCAAAATGCACGAAAAACCAACTATCTTGCCAAACAATAATCATTAAAGCTAGAAATCAAATGAAAAATCGCAGTCACTTCTCCTTTATCATTGAAGTAAAGGACCTGAAGCTTATTCACCTAAATAGCAACAGATACTAACTAATTTTTACTAATGGAAAAAAAAAATAGAAAGATACTATCACCAGCAAACACCTCTCACAGACTGTGGACCACAGATGTTGTAGCACTCTTTAGTGCTGATTTAATATTCAATTCAATTCAAGTACCTGAAACCAATAACAAATTTCACTATATGTGTTCAAGAAACACGTGCAACAAAGTATTACCTCTTATTACAAAAAAGAACACGAATATTTGCAAATGACATGAATATGATAAGTAAATTCTACTAATGAAGAACTCAGACTGAGCAAATATAGGTTATATAGCTATTCCCTCTACTTCCGTGATGATGTGTACGTGTCTGCAATCTTAAATTGCTTAAATTAGAAGCTTACTTTGGTAGTGCCACCAGTGTCTCTTGCAATAAGAAAGACCAATTAAAGTTGAAGCTCTTTTCTTGAGTTCTTTCCTTCTTTTCAAATTTAGTTAGTTGTCATATATGTTAAAGTGAAAAAGTAGTATCCTTAACCCAACTTCCCATCCATCTAATGTCATTTTCAATGCGGTATAAAATTACACCTCCACATAGGTGCTATCTAAGTGTCATTAGAATGGAAAAGTATAAAAAAATTCAATTTTAAATTCGGATTAAATTAAAGTGGGACGTCTCCGAATGACTTTAGAAATAGATAGAGACGACAAGTGATGTCTGAATTTGTTTTTACTCAGAGGTATGTTCGAGTGTCGTTTAAAAGCTCTCTATCAACTAATCCTCTATTACCTACGGTATAACACTCCCATTGACAGTTTTTTGATATCTAGAGTGTAAAATTTCCACTCTATACGGTTTACACACCCCATTAGAAATGCCCTAATAAAACAACTAATACAGTGTTGGCAGTATATATTATAACTAAAATGCAAAAAAAAAGAGTCCAACGAAATAAGAGTGAATCAATGCCGTAAAAATGGCAAGACTCACAGAGGGGAATAGAGAAAAGAAATTAGCGATCTTGACAAGAACGGCAGAAGGTACCGTGTGACAACTCGCAACACGCTCGCGCGTTGACAGTGAGGTGAGATGTCAGGCAAGGGGCAAAAACAACATATTGCAGTGGCAGAATAAGAGATTGCGCTGCTCCCAATTCTCCAAATGTCCTTTTAACACAAACACAAAAAATATATTTTTAATGAAATGAATAAGAAGGGAAAATGAAAATGAAATAATAAGCCCTGGGGTTTAAGGATAAAAAAAAAACACCTAGGGTTTGTGGTAGAAAAACGGCGCGTTTGAAAACGAGGAGACGGGCGAAGGCGGGGTGCGGATGACCGGAATGAGGCAGATCTTGCAGTCGAAAGGAGTGACCTTGAAAGTGAACCACGGAAAGCCATTTTTGTTCTCTAGAAAAGAGTTTTTGTGTGTTCTGGGTTTAAGAACATTTTCAAGGGCCAGGTCAGCATTTGTCTAGCGAATAAGACTAAGCCAGGTGTCAAGTGGGTCAGTTAATTGGATGCGATCTGTTTATGGTAATTCGATTGGATAGGGTTCAAAAACTTCAAATCACGGGAAAATGCTTAACTTGGTTCGTAAGAATCGCCCTCAATCCATTTCTAATTTCTAAACCACTCAATTAACAGCCTAATAATTATCGGGAAAAAAAAAAAAACACACACACACACACAAACAAACAAAGGCCTAGCTTACCGAGGATATCTTCATAGGGATAAGGGTTTTGAGACCATTTGGATGTGTGATTTAACGGTCCGAAAATCAAAAACAAAAAGAAAGAGAAAGAATGTAAATTTGTTTTGATTTTCGAACTATTCGATCACACATCAACAGTCTCAAATCTCGTCCCTATGAGAATAGATATTAACAGCCTAATTTAGGTTAGAATTGGGTTTTATTTGGTTTAGGTTGTAGTTAATTAGGGTACTCGCAATACTCAGGCTTTTGATAGTCAAGTGACGGAGTGAACATTCTGGGCCGAGGGTTATATGGCCCAAAATATTGTTTTGGTTTCTATCTGACTGTTTTCAGTCTCTATTCTCTTTTTCTTGCCCCAAACTCACATTACCTCTCCGCTCACTCCCAACGGCTAACAGTTATACTAGTTATTCAAGTTGCTAACAGTTATACTAGTTATTCAAGTTTGAAAGATGACAGCTATAAGCGTATGTCCATTCAGATCAGTAAAATTTGTAGGGATAACAACAAATACGATCACTAAGCTTTCAATAGTCACCTAGATCCATATCAAATAAGAATTTCATATAGGGCCATGCTTTTTATGATAGTCAATATTCCCACTTGACAGGAATTCGAATTTAAATCCAACAAGCCAGGCCCTATTATGATCAACTTTAACAATTGCTTCTGCAAACATGCCTCTGAAAATCACTAAATGTTCACTCATTGAAACAAAATTCACTACATCTAGATGGCTGATGCACCAGAAAATAGGACCTCTGGAGAAAAAAAGGTAAAGACTTGGTTGACTTGCTAATGAAAGAAAGAACTAACACTCTTCCTGTCTTCATTTGACAGTCCCAACTAAAAACTACTCCCCAAGAGGGAGTGTTTCTTCACACATCTCAGCCGATTGTTGAATGTGTAAACATATCCAGAAGACACTCTCATCGTAACTACAGTTCCATTGTAGTGTAAATTTCTTAATGAATTTTGATCCTTTGACCAGAGACCAACTTGGTGTAGTTCTCCTTCTCTCCAACAGATGCTGACAGTCACTCCTCCGCGAGCCTTTAAACCCTTCACACACCCACTAGCCCATTTATCCCGTGGAAGAGCAGGAAGCAAATACAGGTCCTTCATGGTACTCTGAACGAGCATTTCTGCAATTGCTGCAGTAAAACTAAAACCAAAACACACATTATTCATCATCACCAAATCACTCTGTTTTTATAAAATATTTCCATCAGACGTATATTAATGTTGCTTACCCAAAGTTGGCATCAATCTGGAAAGGAGGGTGTGCAGTAAATAAGTTGCTATAAAGCCCTCCTTCAAAGTCACTTTCGTGATCTGGGTCCACCAAGTTGATCAAATGTTTGACCATCCGATACGAATGTTCACTGCTATGAAGACGAGCCCACAGAGCCGTCTTCCAAGTAGTAGACCATCCCGGACCTTCTTCTCCTGTCCCAGACAAAGAAAGAAAACTTATGTCACTTTTTATTGGCTATTCAGAAGCATACCATTTCACTCTCTCAAGGCTTGTGAGAGAATCACCACAATGCTGATAGACCATTCTTACTGTAAAAAAACACTCCAGATTTTATCAATGGAGGTCGTAAAATTCAATTGTGCAAGGGTATACACTCAAGATTTCTGAAACTTTAGCTATGTTTACCCTTTTGTAGTTTGGTATAGTGATAACGGTTGCATGCAGGATAAAATATACGATGTATTAAGAGAAAAGCTCACCGCATGCTGGAAAAACTGAAAGTGTGTCAAGAGCACAAAAAAGTTTATTAATGCAAAGACAAACAAGAGATCTTCAATTTCGCAGCTAATTAGAAGCCACAAGATATGCTTCTATCGTACTATCTGAGTGTAGTCAAAGCACATCAAGATGTGACAAGAACCCTGCCAATCCCAGAGGTCGAGGTCTGGTCTTTTACAGGATACTGAACAGGCTATAATCATAGAATTAAATTTTGACCCAATTTAGTTAATAATGTGGATTGGGAGCATTTTCGTACACAATTTTGACATACCTCGCTTGTAAAGAGTGTTGGCAGCAGCTTTACATAGGTCTGGAGTATTCTCAACACTAATTGTATGACCTGGAAATAGACCAAAGAGATGCGACAGATGCCGATGAGTCACTTCTGGATCTTGAAAGTCTTCTGCCTGCCATTTCACAGACATCTCAAATTTCTTTGACAAGCATATAAAAGTGGTTCCCTGCTCTATACAATATTAAGTTGCATGCTGAATGGGTCACTTGAAGATAATTTAAGAGCTAGTCATGACGAACATAAAGCTCTCGCCATAGGATCCTCACAAATAACATAATACAAAACTATGCAATGCACATACAGGCATTACAGGGCCCACATGAAGATGGGTCAGGAGCTGACTTTTGGTGAAAATGAAGGTTATTACCATCAAAGGAAACAATTCGGACCCTCTTATTATAAACTTGAACTCCTCAAGTCACATCATAGTGGGTTTTGGAAACATCAAATATCTTCATTATCTTGTCATATATGTATTAACTTTTGCTTACCCATTCCATGATGGAACCATCTCTAGCAATTTTTGTTGGGTAGAGTTTGGGCTCTGCTTTCTGAACATTTTGAACTAATTTGTCTTCACTTCTTCCCAAAATCTAGTCATAAGATGATGCACAAATGAAAAGAGTTGATAAAGATTCAATGATAGAATACTAGATCTATAAGTTGGGTCAATGCACATATTTCAATGTAATTACCTCAGCAGCAGAAATAACTGCAAAGAATATCTCCCTTATGATAGCCATATCCATAGTCGATGAATAGCTTACACTGGCAGGCTTACCATCAGGGGCAATAAACCTGTGCTCTGGTGAAGTTGATGGGTTGGTTTCCAAATATCCTGCTCGGCCCTCAATCAACCAATCCAACAGAAAAGATGCACAACTTTCCAGCAACGGGTATGCTTTATCTTCTAAAAATCCCTAGAAGGGTAGAAATGTTGAGCAAACTAAACAAGGAGTAGCCACATTAAACAAGTAAGACTCAATACTATGGCTAGGCGTGGTTAACTCAGAAATGCAAAAGATCCTGTAGACAGCTTGATTTATTTGGGAAAAATTGGACGTTTGAGGGATCAGACTGGAGTCATTTCATGGTAAAACTCCCATCCAAAGTCAAAAACCATGGATGCCAAAACCAATCATATTTCTGTTGCATATTTAAATATGTAAATTCACCACTACTTACATAATAAATACTCTGTAAAACAATGTTCATTCAATAGCTCGTACTCTTACTTTATCCATTGTGTAAGTAAAATGCTCCCACATGTGGGTACATAGCCATGCTCCACCCATTGGCCAAAATGCCCACACGGGATCACCTCGATCTGGTGATGTTTTAGCCCAAATGTCAGAAACTTGATGTGCTACCCAACCACTACATTCATAGTTGACCTGTAAAACACGATAATCAAGTTTAAGTAGCTTTCCAGATCTCATCAAAGAAGCTGTGCAGCTGTGCGTACATTTCTAAAGCTTGGATGTTCGATCCCAGATCAATAAGAAGATTGCAGATAAGAAGGGAGGTTTATAAGCATGTTCCAGTGCGTTCACACCTTGTGGAGACTTCGCATACAAGTCTTAAGGATCTGGCCATACTGATCAATGCCTATGTTATGTCACTTCTGTGGTACAACATGACATGCACTCTTTGGGGAGAACAGCCTTTACACAACAGATGGTTCTTTCCATATGGATGAACTTATCTGACACAAGCTACCGCTGCTTGTAAAGCTTCTACACCTTACCTAACCATCTAGCAGGGCATCTACAAGCTTGTTAGATGCCTCTTGTCAGTTGTCACAATTGAAATTATCCCCCAAGGCTCTAATGTCTTTCCAATTATACAATGTTTAGGGCCAACAGGAACAACTGCGTTCCTCCATTCAATTCCATCTTCTGCAGCATGTCCTGCCCAAAAGTATGCCCAAGCACATGCTGAAGGAATTGAAGGATCAAGTGCCAAGGTAGGAGATAACAAAGCATTACACCGGCTGTCAGCCTCACCCACCCTCCTACCTTACTCAAGCTTTGGACTGGCAATCTAATGCAAAAATACAGAAAAAATGTGTTGGAAATAAGCTTTGAACCTTACTCGTGCTGTTTTGCTCCCATTGATTGACAGGACGGACAGGTAATCGAACAAAGGCTCCTGGCACTCATGAAGATTACCAGAAAGGGAAGGCCAGTAATTCATTTGAAGGTTGATATTCAAGTGAGGAGCACAACTGAGAGAAAAACGAATCACATTCAAATTCGAAAACAAAACAAAACTGTTGCACTAAATATGAAGGGGATTAATATTATCCATCAAAATTCCGGTAGAGCTGTTTCTTGAAGAATGAAGACAAATTATTGTGCACTTAAAAAGTGGCAGAACACATCACTATAGCGTAAACAACTCAGTAGATAAGATGTAGAAGAAAATTCAGGCTCATGGCTTAATATTTGTCTGAACTCGGAAAATATGTCAGTATCAGCAATTGAAATAAAACTGAGTAAGATAATGTAACAAAAATGGAAACACATGAGCAATGGAGTATACTTGTCACATTTTGGAGTATACCATTGCTTTTAGTTAGTTTTCAGAGTAACGATAAGTTGATGAACTCTTTATCGTATTGAACAAGGAAAACATCTTCAGAAGATGCACTGATAGGAAAACACATTCCGAATGATGTATATGCCATGTCAAGTAAATCAGCAAAATCAAACAGCAAAAGAAAAATCTGCATGTACAAACTACATATATCAATTCAAAGAGAGAGCAAAACATACTCCCATGCCGGCTCAACATCCTTGTTCCATATTCCCTGTAGATTTGATGGCTGAGTTCCTGGCCTTGAAGAAGAGATAAGCAAATATCGACCATACTGGAACAGAAGTTCCACCAAAGAAGGATCTTCATCTACTTTGAAGGATTTCACCCTTTCTGCAGTTGAAACCAAATCACGACTGATTTGATCTCTGTAAGAATCTATTGTGCATGACTTATGTTTCTCCATCCCATAAAACTTATCAATTTTGTCGTTCTTAGAGCTTTTTGAAAGTTGCAGTGAAACCCGATGAAAAAGTTTCTGATAATCATCCAAATGATGTGCATACAAATCAGAGTACAATGTCTTTCTTACTGAACTTAATGCATTAAGACACTGTGTAGTGGGATCCTTTCTAGAATCCGCTGGCTTGGTAAATGGTCCATCAAAAGAAGATGAAGCCACCAAAAGCAATACGGCCCAGTCTGAACCTTCAACCTTTAACTTTTTATCATCCAAAACCTGCACCACTCCCACACCATCACTAATCTGCAAACTAAGGATTGCCGTAAACTGAATTCCTTTTGGACTGTCATTCAAAGTTGCGTGTGGAGGGATCCTCTTACCGGGACAACTTCCTTCCATTATGATCTGATTTTCGGTATTTGCATGTGATTGATGATGCAACTTGCTGTCTAGGGATACTGTAAAGGACAGAGAACCCGATTTGCTTGCTGAAATCTTTGTCACAATCACCTGATGGGGGCCTGAGGTGAAATGTTCTCTTGTAAACACTACATCACCCACAGAATATTTCACTTTAACTGTAGCAGTATCCAAATCAAGCTCTCTTTGATAAGATTTGACATCGTATGCAATATGGGAATCATCAAATTCTAGCCTGAGATCGCCTAGAGGCTGGTAGACCTTCAAAATAGAAATGACATAATTATAAGAGACATAAACTAAAACTACTGGAGTTTGCTTTCAAGCAAATCCTTATTATCCTAATGTTGTAGCCTGACTAAATTGATAACACTTAGTAATGTAGAGGGTCAACCTACTGGATCAATCTGGACTTGGTTCATATAAAATGCAAATCATATAATAAATTTATACCAGCTTCAGTCTTTAAGTGGAATTTCATAATACTTAAAACTCAATTGGAAGCCAACAAGAAGAAAGATCCATACATCTGAGGGCTTGTCCGACAATTTGAAGCCGGCTTCGGTGGCTTCAGGATATTTGCCTTTATCAACAAGTTCTCTAACCTGTGACAGTGCTTCCGGTGCATCAGAGTTTGTGTAATTCCCCGGCACTCCAGTCCAAAGAGTATCCTCTGCATAAGAATTCGAACAATAATGAGTGACTAATGTTCAGACAAGTTTCAAATTGTCAATTAGCCTTTAAGCACATAGCAGCATTACTGTAAAAGAACTAACTAGATACAGCTCAACAGAAGCAATGTAAGAAAGGGCATTTGTAGGGAAAGTGAATACCATTAAGCTGCAGCAACTCAGAAACAACACCACCCCAAACCATGGCACCAAGACGGCCATTACCAATAGGAGCAGCATCAGTCCAGTGTTTTGCAGGCTCAGAAAATCGAATTTTCAAAGGTTGGGTTGTCGTCTCCCCATCATCACCATCATTAAAGGTTGGACTCCAAATGTCTTGCTCTGTTGGGTGAGAAACCAAAACCCACTCTTCTTCTCCGTTTTCCATGAAAACAGTGGTGGTGAGAATGTTTGATGCCCAAAAGATATTTTTGACTATTTTGTGATGGTGAGTGAATCTGAAAAGAGTGAAAAAATAAATGAGAAAAGAGGTAGATGGTATGGAGATGACACTGACTGCAGCAGAGTGGGACCATTGTCGCTTTGAATACCCACGCTTACACTGGCCAAAAAAAGTTTTTGAAACTCTGGAAAAAAGGGAACTTTTCTACTTTTTCTCAACTCTTTTTTGACTTCCCTCTTTGGGTCATCAGTGATCACATTTTCAGAACATCTTTTTGTCTTCTTGAAGGAAGCAGAATCTAATGGTCTTTGTCTCTTGGATATCATTATTTAGAGTTTTAGACTACCTAGGAAGATCTAAATAATCAGAACACTGTCCAATCTCCATTTCCAAAGCAATAATCAGAGTCACGGATGATGTAAAACAATAAAATATGTAATTGTAAAACCAGGATTACCAGCTGCTCACCACCATCCAGTATCTGCAAATCAAAAAACCAATAGATTTTCCGAAACTTTGAAAGAGAATCAACTACGATGCTCTGTGAGTTATCCCAATCTCGGGCTAACTACGTAAGTAGTAGATTGGGATATTGGGTGTCATCAGCCAACAGACGTACTCTAACTCCATGTTCAGCACCATTTATCATAACTAAACAAACCCAGACTGAACCCAGGCGAATTGTATTACGAACAAGCAGCATGGCATCACAGTGTACTCCAAATCTCCAATCCATAATCTGTCACCAAAGATTAAGAAAATAATAAACCAACTGTACAAAACTCTTACCAACAATTAGACATTTAATCCACTTAAATGGTGACAACTCACCAAATTTTAGCTTTTCGGAACTGCTCCCAGATCGAGATCGACATGAGGGTCCAACTACATTTCATTGTCAGAATCCAATCCATGTTGTATATTTGCAAATTTTAGTACTTTAACGTTTTCAAAAATAGATAACAACTTGAGAATAATTTTGGGGACATACAACTATTTATTGTTCACAAGACCTCGTGTGCTGATTGGTGGAGAGGCTGCCCAGAAATATTATTTACCTATCCGAAAAACCTGTTTATTTGGCCTACAAAGTGTTTGGACCAATGAGAAGCAGTGTTTGTGGACAAGTCTGTCCACAAATTCGCTTTATGGCAACTTGGTTGAGCACAAGAGAAACACTAAACTGATAAATTATTGTGTCCTGAAAGCAAGATTTTGTAAAAGTCATTTAGAAATATTCCACAAAAATCACTGTGAGTTGTGTGAGTCATTCCATAAGCATCAACATCCACAATCAAATGAGAAATTTCAAATTGAGATAATCAAATAGTGTTACATATTCACCTTGTTCAATAGAACACCGAAAGTCTATTTTTAAAATAACTTACAAATCTCTCATCACATTTTGGTTAAAATCTTAACTTTGTTTTTATAGTGTAGTTGAAATTTCAAAGAAATACGAAATTTTAGCTCATTTCGGCATATGGCTACCAAAGCCCATTAGGCCCATCATCCCAACAATTCTCCACATTGGCAAGAATTTATCAAATTCGAGCTTACCAATCCGCTATACCAAACCAAAACAAACAAATGTCTCGAAGAACCAAGCAAATGTCTCGAAGGACCAACAATGACTGCACCACATAATGGTTACCTACGTACTCTCTAAACGAGATCAAGCCAATCGTAGTTCACATATGCTCATAAGAGCCAAATCATCTCAAATGAAAGATACGAATCAAGTCCAAGCAATGGTGGAACTTGACTCCAAAAGCCAATTTGGTTAACATATCAGCGGGGTTCTCCTTGGTATCTATCTTAGTAAGTAAGATATCACCCTCTTCTAAAATCTTTCTGATAAAATGAAACAGCACATCAATGTGCTTCGTTCGGGCATGATGAACTTGGTTCTTAGCCAAATATATAGCACTCATGCTATCACAATGAATCTTAAACCGATCCTGCACAATTTCCAAATCATCCAACAAATCCTGCAACTAAATAGCCTTTTTCATAGCCTCAGTCACTGTCATATATTCTATCTCTATCGTAGACAATACAACCGTAGACCTCCAACTCACCAGAGTACCAACTAAAGTAAATACATACCCAGTAGTGGACCGACGCTTATCCAAATCACCTGTATAGTCAAAGTCCACATAACCCACACAAAGTTGACTAGTATCCCTCTCAAACTTCAAACCAACATCTACACACTACAAGAAAATGAGCTTTTGGCCACGGATGCCTTGATTTTTTACCCACGGTCAATTACCCTCGCTAGATACCCAACAGTTTGTGACCGTCGCTACTCCTAAAAGGACCGTGGACCAATTTTGCATCCTTTAACCACTGTTAAGCGATGGTTGCTGTGAAGTCAAGAACCATAGGCAAAGGTCTACCTAATAACATACGTGATACGAAAAAAAAATGAACTTGAGAAAAAGCCTAGAAGCTTAAACTAAATTCTTCTTCAACACAACGAGATAAACTTTCATCCCCATTTTTTGTGACACCGGCTGAATCGAAATTATAATTAAGTCGTTGGGATTTGAGGGGAGGAGGGGGACGATCTCTTCTTGGTTCAATTCGACATCAAAGATGAAAAAATCTCTTTTGTTCTTCCTTAAGGTAAATCTAAAAAATTTCAAACTTTGATAATTTTCGTTCATTGGGGTTTCACTTTTCAAGTTTAATTGAAGTTATTTTCCAAGTTTTGGTTTCCCAAAACCCAGTTCATCAAAATTGTTGCCTAATTTCTTGAGTGTTTGGAAAGAAAACTGATTTTAAGATTACTAAATTTGAATAGAAACTAAAACCAAAAAGTTGAGCAAAGGTTGTCATTTAGGGATTGTTCTTAAAAGCTTTTCTATTTTGGCGGGGAAAATTTTTGAGCATTTGGTATAAATTTGGGTTCCCTCTCTCCACCAACCGGTATTGAATGTTTTATTTCGCTATGGACTTTGATTGTTCGATTTGGGGTTTCTCTGAACTCAAAGGTGTTCATTTAAATGTAATCGCGGTTGTTGGTAATTTTGGTGAAAAACTCAATCTTTGTTCTTTTACTTGTTGTTTATGTTCGGATTTAAATGTAATGTATCAAACACTTCATTTTCTTTGTACACATATTCTTAAAGCTCTCTATTTACGTACTCTAAAAGCTCTTTACTTACAGTCAAAGAACTTGCTAAAACATTTTGGTTAAATACACTAGTCCACTCAAAATCAACAATTGAACAATGCTCAAATTCTGATTGTTGCAATGCAATGTTTGGTTACACTTTCTACACTGACCTCAAAGTCTCCGAAGTCGTTGCCTTTTTCCGAATCGACCTAATATCTTTTTTAACTACCAATGCAAATGGTATCTCATATGTTGAATGCCTTATCATTCCTTCCCATCTCTTTTTAATGATCCCTATTACCTGTTCTTGGGTAGATGGTATCCATAAATCTGTTTCTACGCATTTTAAAACATGCCCTTCGGATATACAATTTCATCTATTGCTGGCTTGGTATTCTCTAACTGGTCTTGTTTATTTCTTTTGATCGGTTTAGAGATGCTAAATCGATACGGATCCCATCAGACTTGATTGTTGGGGAGAGTTTAGTTGTTTTATTGTCTTGTACTTTTTATAACTCTACTCGATAATTTTCTCTGCGGTTGTTTTATTCATCAGATCTTGTTATGCCTATGGATTAGTTGGCAAGGTATTGCGAAAGAAGGTATTCTACTACGTTTCGATCTTATGAATATTAGTGCTATGGGTAGTATTGTTGTTAAGGCTGGTGATATTCTCATTGTTCCGCTACCTGGTAAGTTTAGCTCTTTTAGTATATATTGATTTTCGATAATGTGTGTATGCAGTTATCTTGGACTTCTAAAAGGGCCCAACTCTTAGGCTCCCAATATATTGGGTTAACCTTGAGTATTGTAACTTGGCATTGGAGCTATTCCCACCACGAGTATTAATTGTGACTGATTTTGTTGACTTTTATTGTTAAGGATGGTTAAATAGGTTTTCTAATGGATGATACCTCTACATCCTCTGTACGATGGATTGATTTGACCAATTCCATGACCTATTTAATTTAATAGTTCAATATTTGGTTAACTTCTTTACTAATCAATACTCCGTATACTGCCGGAAGTCTGTGAACATGCACTTCAACCAAGTAATTTGGGTTTAGGGTTCAGGTTAACAAAACTACTTGAATTGATATCATTATATCAGAAGTACAGAAAGCTAGAGATATTTTTTTTGTATGTGTATTTGAAATAAGAGTTATTTTACGACACAAAGGACCTTAACTTGATTTTTTATATATGCTGAACTTGATGAGGTTGTGTTTAAGCAATAGATAAAGGTACTTATATATGATTGGATTTGGAAGATCATAATTAGGGTGCTAATGTAAACATTCTTCCTTTGTCTAGCAGATGCCTGGGAAAACTCTTGGAGTTCTTTAACATTGACAAGTACAAGGAAATTCGTTGGAGCTTAAATTCGTGCTAGGTATAATCTCCTGGAGTTTTTCATACATTGACAAGCAACTAGCTAGTATTTAAAATTTACTTAGTTCTTTGAAGTTCACATCTTATTCTTTTAGTTGTGACCTTTGATATGTATTATGTATCATGTTTATCTTTTGTAGACACATGAGGTTGATATATGTCATATAGGCTAGAAAGGATATGATATTGTCAATGAATTACAAAATATTTCTGTTGCCCCCAATATTTAATAGATTTCAGATTTTCAATACATTGGTCCTTGTTTTCTAAGGATGAAGTTTTTATGAGTCTATTAAGATTATTTTTATTTTTATTTTTATTTTTATTTTCAATGAACATGAGTATACTAAGATGGGGTATAATAGCAGCACTGCATCTATGTAAGGTTATTGGTACATGGTGACTCTCAAAGTTGGCTTGTGTTACTGACCACATGAGGAGCATGTTTCAAAGTTGGTTATTGGCGACATGTTGTTTAGTGGTCGCATACTTGGCATAGGGGTTGATTTGTTCTGTGTTCATTGGGTTATAATTGCTACTCACACGTGGGTTGATTGCATTTTACTTTTGTGTTTTGTGGTATGCATGCTAGTTTATTTTGATACATTGAATTTCCTAAATAAATGGTTTCTCTTGTGAGAATTTACATTAAAAAACAAGGACCTTACTTTAAAACAACTTGATTGTGAGAATGTACATTGACGAATCATTTTTTTTTCTTTTCCCCGGTCATTCTTTGCAACAACTATTTTGGAATTTATTCAATTAAATAAGAATTTTTTGTATGCTGTGAAGGTTAGTTTCCCATATGGAAGTGATGATGGTGGGAAGCATGAAGTGCCTGAAGAATATAAAAGGTTAGACTTGCCTTAACGGTATAGTGAAGGCCAGATGATGAAGATCGGTGTGTTGAAGTCCATGTTCTTATTTTAGAGTAAAACGTAACTTATATTTTCTTTTTTTTTCAATTGAACAACTTGTATTTCTCCTTATTAACTATTTTTTAATAATTGTTGATAATTGTGTAATAAAGAATCTGTAGAAAGTTTTGTGGACAATTGGTGGTTGTTTAATTATAAAAAAATGTGTAGAAACAGGTTGAAATGTGACATTGGCCCTAAATTTTTTTTAATAAAAAAAAGTCTTTTCCCACACATCGAGCAAAGGCTAATATTGTCGCGATCGTGGGCAAAACCAGCATTTCCCCGGACTAGGTCGCCGCTGACTTCCACGGACTTAGACCGACGCAATGACCGTGGCTATTGGTTGGCTTTTGCCACGGTCATGACTGTGGGCACACTATTACCGACGCACAAAAAGCCCACGGTCGTGTGACGGATGTTAACCGTGGGTAAAAGTTTTTTGCCACGGTTTTGGGCCGTGGCTAATAACCTGTTTTCTTGTAGTGACAATACATTCTCTCAAACTTCAAACCAACATCTACAGTACCAACAATATTTCTTCCCAGAATTGTGCATATACCTACTAACAACACTAACAATTTGTGAAATGTTTGGCCTAGTACATACCATCGCATACATCAAACTATCAACAACACTAGCATATGGAACATGAGTCATGTACTCACGTTCCTCATCGAAACTCAAAGGCATAGTAGCACTAAGTTTAAAATGAGGGGCAAGAGGAGTACTCACAGACTTAGTGTTCTCATCAATACCAAACTTCTGTAGTACCTTCTTCAAATATGTCTTTTGAGACAACCAAACTCTGCACTTTGCTCTATCTCTCTGAACATCCATGCCAAGAATTTTCTTAGCTTCACTCAAGTCCTTCATCTCAAACTCTGAGGACAAAAGTTATTTTAACTCATCAATCTCAGTCTTGCTTCTTGAGGCTATAAACATATCATTAGCATACAAGAGTTGCTAAAGTAAACGTAATGATCATAATGACTTCTTGTGTATTTAAGTCCTAGCATAAACCGATCAAACCGCTTGTACCATTGCCTGGGAGATTGTTTCAAACCATATAGCGATTTTTTCAGTTTACACACCAAATCCTCATTTTCTGCAACTTTAAATCCACTCGCTTGAGTCATATAGATATCTTCTTCTAAATCACCATATAAAAAAAAGTTTTACATTGAGATGGGCGAGCTCTAAATCATACTGAGCTGTCAAGGCCAAAAAGATGCGTATGGAGGAGTGCTTCACAACTGGAGAAAACACCTCATTATAATCAATCTCCTCCCTTTGAGCATAGCCTTTAGCTACCCATCTTGCCTTGTAACGTAACTCATCACTTAGAGATCCTTCTTTCAATGCAAACACTGCACCCATTTCCTGCCAATCGCCCTCTTGCCCTTAGGTAACTTTACAAACACCCAAGTATCATTCTTATGAAGAGATTGCATCTCCTCATCCATAGCTATCTTCCACCTTTCTGACTGCGAGCACTGGATTGCTCCATAATATGAGGAAGGAGCGTCTTCGCCAAGGCTTTCAATAATGGAAAGTGGATAGATAACATAATCGTTTAGCCAATACAATGGGAGAACATTCCTCTTAGATTTACCAGTTGCAATAGGCTCATGAACCGGAGCCAAATGACCAACATTAATTTGCTTCTCTAATGGAGTCACATTCTCTACATCATTATTTATTCCATCACCTGTATTCACTACTTCTGTGTCTTCAACTAGAACATCAACTGACTGACTACCCATGGTTGCCATTTACTAGATACAGAACCATCTGAACTAGGTGAAGACGCATCAATCTCCACCTGCTGCAATACCTCTTTGGCCATACTCTCCACCTGCTGAGTGTCAGCAGACTTCAACATTGAAGCCTCATCAAATGTCACATCTCTGCTCAAGACAAACTTCTTATCTTGCGGATCCCATAACTTATAGTCTTTAACTCCACCTTTCAGACCCACAAAGATAGCTTTCTTTGCTCTAGGATCCAACTTGCTCTCTTTGACATGAAAGTAAGCAGGACACCTAAACACGCGAAGGGAATCATAATCTTGAGCAGGTTTACCAGATCAAACCTCCATAGGAGTTTTATCTCCAATTGCAAACGAAGGCAACGTGTTAATAAGGTAGCATGCATAAGTCAAAGCCTCATCCCAAAACGTTTTGCCCAATCCAACATTGAACAATATACACTGCACCTTTTCTATTATAATACGGTTCATGCACTTAGCTACCCCATTCTGTTGCGGCGTACTTATCACTGTGAGCCAATTAGGATGGGGAAATTAGGGTCTCCCCCCTAAGTACACACAAAAAAAAGAAGTTAACTTGGGTTGATCATTTTTTTTTTGTGTATTTGGGGGAGAGACCCTAATTTCCCATCTAGGGGGGGATCCTAATTGGCTCATCTAGTGGGGGTAATATTCTGTAATGACCTAGAATTTTACGTAAGGACAATCCGATCATTTCACGTGTTATAATTGGTGTAGACTGATGTGGGTGACGAGTGTTGGTATCTGTTTTATTTAAGTATTCTAGTAATTACAATTTTTGGTATGGGTGTTTGACGCGGTAAATTCCAAAGTTAATGCAAATTTATTGTTGTTACCATTAAAATGGAACCGGTCAATTACTAGATATATGGCGGGGTTTAACGTTTATCATTGGTGGGGTAGTAACGTATATTATTGGTAGACTTTGATGATTATGGGCTTTTCATTGATGGTTATTTTTATATTGGGTCTGGTTATTGTATTGGGTTTGTTATTTTGTTGGGCCGTTATATTATATTGGGCTTGCTCTATAATTATTGGGTTTACTATATTATTGGTCCACTAACATAAAAGGTGGCCCAATAATATATTGTTAGCAAGTCAAGGGTGGGTTCTGATTCTAACTTTGACAATATATTGTTAGCCTTATTTAGATATCCTATACTATCATTAAACCTGTTCAAAACATAGCAATCAAATCCCATCAAATATAAAGTCATGGCCAGCGGTAAAGACGACAAACATGAATCATTTTCACTATTAACTGAAGTTTAGAACCAAATTATGTGTACTTGTGATGCCTTCTATGAGAGGAAAATGTCAATATCTAGTACTAAAAATCTTAAGCCCGAAGAGAAAATAAGGCGTGGAATGCTCTAATTTCTAGCTATGTTCAAAACGGTTTTTTTGAGGATAGCATACAACTCCTACGGGACATGAAGCATGCCGGCTTAAACGTAGACGTAGTTACATATAGTGAGGTTGTTTCTTCTCTTGCTCAATATACTATGTCTAGTGATGTCGTGAGCATTTTCATTGACATGTTGGATTTGGGCTTGAAGCCAGATGTCATAACCTTAGTGTCCTCCCTGCCTGCAATATCTTTAGTGTAACTTGATAATTGTAAAGAAATTATACAAAAATCCATGGCTACTCCTACAGGAACATATTGGAATCTGAAAGAAGGATTAGAAATGCTCTTGTATCTGTTTACACCAAATGTGATTCAATTCAATATGTTGCTCTGTTTTCGAAGATACTACATACCGAGATGTGATTTTTTGGAGCTCAATGGTTGTAGGATACGTTCAGAATGACTATTTTTAAGAAGCACATGGAACATTTAGGGAGATGATTACTCATGAAATTCAACCAAATCCTATCTCAAAGACCATTATTTCATAAAAGCAATCACCAATCGAAAAATCTAAAAAGTCAATGGTCGTGTAAAAGCAATCAGCCCAATCAACCATCTCCCCTTAAATAAAACTAAAGAGGATTGAAAACTTCATAAAAGTTCTTTAGTGAAATTTTCTCTTTTGATGGTTTCTTATTGATGTAGACTAATAAGAGGAGCGAAATAAAGAGCATGTGGCTCGACATTTAGTCATTCTTTCGGAGAAGGAGATTTTACACTAACAGGACATGATTAGAGCACTGGGGGGAAAGCCCTTGGAAGTCAGATGAGCAGACAAACTACGATAGGTTCAAGGATGGATTTATTGTGGAAGAGAATAGTGTAGAAACCACAGAGGTTGAAAATGCAAACGATGAATCGTCACTGGCCTCTTAAACCACAGTTTGTGTTTTGTATGTGAAATAGGGATTTTCATCATCCCATGTAGGCATCTGTACAATTTAACATGTTTTCCATAAGAGTACTACTGCAAAACGTTTGTTGTTGTCGTGATTTGATATCTTGGTAATCAAACCCTCAGTACAGAATTTTTTTTTCTCCTCTTGTATTATTATTATTATTATTTTTTGCTAAATCTCCAGTATTAATTCATGTACATGTATAGTCTTTTTCACAGGACTAAGGGTCTTTGTAGCAAAAGGGCATGTAGAAAAGTTCTTACTTGCTACTATTGTGTTTATTAGGTGTGTGTTGGGGAACCCTAATTTCCCATGTAGTTGGGGGTAATACTCGCTCGTTGACCCTAAAAAAAAATCATATTATACTCTGACTACATTTTGGGAGAACATGGAGAGGAAATCCTCACTTTCATTGATTCCTTTATGGGGAAAATACTAGCTTGCTATGCTTTATACATCTATGTGTTTGTCTTGTACGAGTTTGGTTTCTTTTAGAGATATATTAGTTATATCTTAAGGCGCAGATGATGCTTGTGCAGTTTGCAGTTGGTCTGTTGCCACTGTAGCTAACGAGTTTTTGTCTGTATGGTAAGAGAGTTATGGAATTGATGAAAATCTTAGTGATGCTTACAAATGATGAAGATCTTTGTTCATGGGCAACTGATATTGAGCTGGTTGGAATAGTTGCAATGGTTGGTTCGAAGGATGGGAATAGAACCAAATCAACCAATGTTACCTTCCATCCAAGCTCCATAATTCACCATTCATAGCCTCTTAAACTTAAGTTTTAAGCATTCAGAGCCTCAAAACTTGTTTGTTTTTTTTAAGTAGTTTAAGCATTCAACACCAAAGTTTCTCCTGAGTGCTGAATTCTAATACTTGAAACGAGGAAGTCTTTTCTTGCCCTTTCTTAAGAACCCAATCTCAAGAACCCATCTATTTTCTTATCTTGACCTTTATGGCTTCAAAATAGGTTCTTAAAAATTTGATGCTGGTATCACAGGTTTTTTCATTTTTTTGGGCGAATGATATCCACTTTGTTAAAAATAGAATTACATATATATTTTCTAAAAGTAACCAAAATATGAAAATAAACCGTTAAAATATATTTGTGAAAGCATATTTTAAATAAATTTATTTATCATTTTATTTCTTCGATAATCCATCTCCCCTCCTCAAATATAATATATATTTTGTTTTACAAAAAATCAAGTTAGTGTTTACAATAGATATCATAAGTAAAATTGTACGAATCGTTATTCTAACATAAAACAAACATGTTTTTCAGAATTTAGCCATCAACATTTAGCACTCAGAGAATGGGCCATTTAGCATTCAGCATCCTACAAGAACCTGCCGCACGTGGGCACAGAGAATGGGCCATTTATCGTTTTTTTAAATGCAACGTGGGCACGTGTTAATTATTATCAAGAAAAAGGATTGAATTTGAATAATGTCCTCAACGTCCCCATTTCCCACCATTACTACAACTCCCGCCACTGTTACTTCATCATCTAAACCACCACCACCTTCTTCCCTTTCCTATAAACTCGCATTCCACCTCGATAAATCAAAATCCATCCACCACATTCTCCAAATCCACGCTGTCATTCTTAAAAACGGATTAGAGGAACACCCAATCTTAAACTTCAAGCTCCAACGCTCTTACTCTTTTCATAACCGCCTTGATTACTCTCGCACTCTTTTCGACGCCTTCGATAATCCCAATGTATTTTTTTGGACTTCCCTAATACATGGTCACACTCTTAATGGTCTTTACAATGATGCCCTTTCTTTATATTCACAAATGCTCAGTTATGGGGTTGAGCCTAATCAGTTCACATTCTCTTCTGTATTGAAATCATGCTCTCTTGAACCTGGAAAAGTGATACATTCCCAAATTTTGAAGTTGGGATTTGTTTCTGATGTTTATGTAAGAACTGGGCTATTGGATGTTTATGCAAGAGGTGGGGATGTTGTTTCGGCGCGGCAATTGTTTGATACTATGCCTGAAAAGAGTGTGGTTTCATTGACCGCGATGATTACTTGTTATGTAAAGCATGGGAATGTTGATGAAGCTAGAGTGATTTTTAATAGTATGGATGAGAGAGATGTTGTTTGTTGGAATGTTATGATTGATGGGTATACTCAACATGCGAGGCCGAGTGAGTCTTTGGGGCTTTTTAGGAAAATGTTGTCTGCGAAAGTGAAACCTAATGAAATCACTGTTCTGTCTGTATTATCTGCTTGTGGGCAGCTCGGTGCGCTGGAGTCTGGTAAGTGGATGCATTCTTATATAAAGAATAATGGGATTCAGATTAATGTTCATGTCGGTACTGCATTGGTTGATATGTATTGTAAATCTGGGAGTTTGGAGGATGCGAGGTTGGTATTTGATGGGATTAAGGATAAGGATGTGGTTGCTTGGAATTCTATGATTGTTGGTTACGCAATGCATGGGCATAGCCAAGATGCATTGGAACTGTTTTCTCGAATGCTTGCTTTGAGACACCAACCCACAGATATTACTTTCATCGGTGTCCTTAGTGCTTGCAGTCATGCTGGTTTGGTGGTTGATGGTCGGCGCTTCTTCAACTCAATGAAGGAAGCATATGGAATCGAACCCAAAGTTGAGCATTATGGATGTATGGTTGATCTTCTTGGCCGTGCTGGGTTCTTGGACGAGGCATACGAGCTTGTCAAGTGCATGAAAATGGATCCTGATCCTGTTTTATGGGGCACTTTACTAGCATCTTGCAGGTTGCATGGTAACATGGCTCTGGGGGAACACATCGCTGAGTTTCTCGTCAACAACGGTTTGGCCAACTCAGGAACTTATATTCTCCTCTCAAATATCTATGCTGCCGCAGGAAATTGGGATGGGGTTGCAAGAATGAGAACTCTGATGAAAGATAGTGGGATACAGAAGGAGCCAGGTTGCAGTTCAATTGAAGTGCATAACAAGGTGCATGAGTTCCTTGTTGGGGACTTGAAGCACCCAAAGAGCAAAGACATTTATGTGATGTTGGAGGAGTTATACAGCCGGCTGAAGGCTGATGGCTACACTCCTCAGACTGATCTTGTGTTGCATGATATTGGAGAAACCGAGAAAGAAGAGTCCCTTGGAGTTCACAGTGAAAAGCTTGCTATTGCCTTTGGTCTAATCAGCACTCAACCAGGAACAACAATAAAAATTGTAAAGAATCTCCGGGTTTGCTCAGACTGCCACACTGTAACCAAGCTGATTTCTAAGATTACAGGGCGTAAGATTGTTGTGAGGGATAGAAACCGGTTCCACCATTTTGTTGATGGATCATGTTCTTGTGGGGATTACTGGTAAAATGTATTATTTGCTTGTCTAGCTGTGGAAATTTGTGCACAAATCACTAAAGCACTTGTCTTGCTGTTCTTCTCATTGTCTTTACACCTGTATAACCCTTACTACAATATCTATTACCTTTGTAAATTTGTCTCTCTTTGTTTTCTATTCCAATCCTAGTAAATAAGTAATGCAGAACAACTGTGCGCACAGAGATTGTCATGTTCTTGCATAGCATTGTTGAGGAGAATTTCATTTTGTTCCACACAGGGTCGTAGACCCTGGCTGAGAAGTCTCATGCTACACAATGTTTAATTGCCAGGTGAGGTTTATTCTATGGTTTGGGGTTGGTTAAGTTTATTGCACTGTTTCAAGAGAATTAACATAGAATTCAATTGCTGCCAGGGTTTAAAATTTGTTCGTGGTGTTTATCTTCAAGGTTCAGTTGATAAAAGATGTGGTTGGCATCCACTTTCTCAAAAAATAAGGTCAGCTACATATTCTGAACTTTTCTTAAATGTACGTTAATTTTTCCTTCTAATGTTTTTCCCTGAAAAGATGATTTTTGAGATTCTAATTGTAGCGATCGAATTTTTTTGTCTAATTGTTGGGCTTTTAGTGACATATGATATCAGTGGAAGTGTGTGTCAAAAGTGAACGAAATTAGGTATCTGTAAACTACTGTAGATTGACGTATTTAGTTCATTCAGGCGATCAGCACCAGCAAACTGTTCATAGTATAGATTGTAAATGGCGATATAAGATGCTAGACATACACAATGGATAAGGTTAACTTTGGTGGACTTCTATAGAATGGATGTTGATCGACTTGCAGGGTGCGCCAGGGTTGAGCAAAATGGTAAAAAATAGAGCGGGAAAAAGATCCTCGCACAGCGAGTGGCAGAGTTTAGAAAAATGCTCAAAGACTTATTGCTTAGCTAGATGGTATGAAGTTTTATTCGACATGAAGTGTCAAATATACTTCTGGATCAAATGGTAAAAGCTTCAAATCTAGTGTTCCTGCCATTGCCAATGTGACTGATGCAAAGTCAAACTCAAAAAAGAAAAGGAAAAAAAACAGAACGGCGACAATAGCAGCAAAATAGAAGAACTATATATGGCAACAACTGATGCACGTATTCTCCATTTCGGAGTCCAGGCCACTTTTATACGAGATCGTTACATATACTTCTCTATTCCTCACCGTTTGACATGTTCTTGCTAACGGAAGTGTATAATCTGGAAAATGAAATTCAAATGTTAGGAAATTAGTAACAAAGTTTTAATACGTTGTTTTACAATCGCCTGAAAGAGAGACATGCGTTGCTTTACAATCGATTTGTGGAGTTGGGAATAGCAGTGATTGTTGGATTGCTATAATTTCCAAGTACAAAGACTTGGAACAACAAAGTCACTCTGTCATTTTGATGATAATTGAACGATTTTGTTATTTAGGAGTGATTAACGACTGTTGTGCTTAGAGTAACGTTCAATGTATCTCCCACTACATAAGCTATAAGGATGAGAAAGTCCTTAGGATGTAGTAGATTGGATTGGCCATGGTTGACATGTCGTGTAATACTGCGTGGATTCACATGTGAAGTACGTAAAGAACCATCGGTCAGTACTTAGTTTAAATTGATGCAAAGAGAACGCATGGCTCAACAGTTTTTAAAATTTGTTTTCACGGTTGGTAAGCGACTAAGCGCTCAACGAGACTAAAAGTAGCCCAGTGAACGAAACAAAGTTAATTTCAGAGTCACTACTCATCTACAGAGCTCCAAAAGGTGACCATATTTGAGTAGCAATTGGTCGCATCATTTGAGTCAGATGCCATTGTATGCATATTACCAATGTAATGTACTTCATAGAATTATAGGTGAGAAAGGAGGTGCAATAGAGATTTGCGTGGTCTATACATGGCCTCTAAAGGTTTGGCCTTAGCCCTAATGCCTTGTTCCCTAACACTCATATCCACCATATCTCCCCCAATTCGTTCCCAATCGAAGAACTGAATCAAGACACCCAATGTCAATCCCAGCATCCTCAATGCCAAGCCTTCTCCGGGACACGCCCTCCTTCCTAGACCAAATGCAATCCAATTAACTCCATTTTCCCCATTGCCTTTTTCAAATCTATCTGGCTTGAATTTCATCGGTTCTGGCCACACATTGGGGTCGCTGTGAAGAGCCAATTGGTTCACTAATAACATCGTACCTTTGGGGATGTCAAAACCTCCTATCGTACAGTCTTCCATTGATTCATGTGGAGGTATAAATGGACCTATAGGGCGCAGTCGAAGTGTTTCACTGATAATACTATGGAGATATGGGAGCTTGCCAAAATCAGATTCATTCAGCAATCTGTCATACCCTACAATAGAATCAATCTCGTTTCTTGCTTTATTTAGGACTTCGGGATGATTAAGAAGAAACGACATTGCCCATTCCATGGTTGTTGTTGATGTTTCCGTTCCGGCATTCAACACCACCTGATTATACATTTGCAAAAAGTAGTAAATATTGTATGATTACGTCAGGAAGGGGCAAATAATGAGATGCAGAACTGAAATAAGATTTTAGACTAACGTCTGTATTTCTGTAAACTCTACCAAGTGATAAAAGCAATATAATGTTTCGGATATTTTGCTTGTGAGAAAGAGAGACTATCTTACTTACCAGAATAATGCCTTTGATAATGTCATCTGTATAGCATTCAGGTTCGGTTTCTTGAAGAGACAATAGTACTTCAATTATTGTTCTTTTACTCTCCTTTTCATCTTTCGTAATTTCTCTGGTAGTATTAGTATTAAATGAAGACGATGAACTAGACCTTTTAAATCGTAGATCGTCGATTATATCTTGCATGTATTTGTCTCTCTTTGTGAAAAATTCCGACTTACTACTTTTTATTCCTCCAATGATCAATCCACTTCATAAACGGGAAAAAGTCTCCCGCTGCAAACACCTGTTTGGGGAAAAATCTACTACTTAACTCATCCAGCTTGTCTTCAGCCTTCTCTGGGTCCACCATCTCTTCCTCTCCAAAACATGGTTTCATCCCAAGTATTCTCATCAAAATGTTAAATATGAGCTTTTTAAATATCGAATTTAACTCCACATTTTCAAACTCACCATCACAACTCTTACACATCCCTCGTATTACAGACCAAACTTCTTCCCGACGGATACTGGATGATATGTCGAGGCAGTTCGTAGAGAAAATTTCAGAAGCAGTAAATCGGCGTAGATTGCGCCACAAATCGCCGTATGGAGCCATAGGAATAGCAGAGTATTTGCTAAGGATTTCCCCAAGGATTAAGCGAGGACGACTTGCGAAGATGATGTCTTTCCTGGTGAAGCATTCTTTGATAGCTGTGGGAGAGCAGAGAACTAGGACAGGTCGAGATCCAAACCAAAGAAATAGGATCTGACCGTACTGTCGTAAAAGACTATCTACCGCTATGTGTATTGGTTTTCCGAGGAGATGGAAATGACCAATTACAGGAAGACTACGGGGGCTTGGAGGTAGGTTCTTAGGATGATGCTTTATATGCAATACTTTTTTGGAAAGAAAGAAAATTACTAGAACTAAAGCTACTATTTTTCCATATTTCCCTCCGCGTGAGAATTTGGGTTGCTTGCTGTACGTTAATGATGGAGTTGGTTTATTTGTAGATGTCAAGTAAACTGTAAACATCACTTGAAATCCTATTTTATTCCAAAACAGGATAGGAGTTCATTTGCCTATAACCTATCACAGAAAAATAGACGTCAAAACAGTATGCAATTTTATGAAGGATATAATTATAGAATTTGGACAATGTAGCAGGAAACCTCTTAAGGAAATATGGTTCATACATACAGTTTATCGGATCGGAGTCATACTGAAATAAACAATGCTTTATGCATTCATCTTCTGAGAACATATTGTATATTTGTAAAAAAAAAAAGGTAACAGCTAACCAAATCTCAGCTCTATATTCTATATTTTCATAAAAATATATAAAAATAAATCTCAGCTCTAGAATTTAGAAAATTGATAGGAAAATGCACAGTGCAACATATGAGAGCCAATGAGACAGAAATGGAATTCATTACGGTAGAAATCTTCAACTACTACGCTAATTTCAACATATTTTATCCACAAATTAAATTATATCACCATTCTCTTATTAAATTTTAGCTCCATTCGACATAGTTTCATTGACATTTAGATTAAACTCATCATCGTGTACATAATCACATATGCCATCAACTGATTTGAACAGCAAACTTCGACCGACAGAGTATGATATATAATATGTAGATCAGTAATACGAAAACTGCAAAAGTATTTATTTAAACACTTCAATCGTATCACGAAACAAAATATCATAATATAATTACGTATGTGACATATAACCTGAACATTTTCTCCTTCAAGATGACTTGTGATAGATACAGTAACCCAACATTGACTAGTTTTAATACTTTATGCATATCAAATCACAAATGTTTATGGTAATAATTACTATTATTATAAGGCGTTTGGCACACACATTACCGAGCTGATTATTAATTGGAGAAGAAATCAGCACACCTAAGAGCATTCCCAATGTAGTTGACTATTATTCACCTCCACATAGGCAGTATTTCTCTCTTTTTCACTGTTTTGGTAAAAAACAAAGTGAAACTGCCCAATGCAAAAGTGAATAGACGGGATGTTAGATTACGTCTGAATGATCGAAAAAACGTTCCGGACGGAATAAAACATCCCGCCTGAAATTAAAAAAAATCAGAAAAAAATCGGAAAATCATGCGAGACGGAATGAAACACCCATTTTTTTTAAAAAAAAAAAAAAACACACACAATATGGAATTCAACATCCCGTCCGAAGTTCACAACTCAGCCACTATCTCGGTTGAAGGTTTCACCTTTGTTTTCCATATTCACATTTGCATTGGACAAAGATTTTGAACAAAAGAGAGGTGAATAAAGTCACAAACCCACCATATCTACTTGCATTGGGAATGCTCTAATTAGAGAGGATCATCTGCAATTTTCTTTTCTTCAATTTTTCGCTGTCTTCTACTTTTTCTTTTTTCCTTCATTTCATATATGATAACAATGAGAATTTCTTCCCGCCACACGAAAAAAAAAGGTTTGGGGCCTAGTTCAAATATTATTGTTGTGTGTGAGTCGTGCGCCCTGCAGATAGTGTGGGATACTTTCTCTATACAATACTTTGGGCTAAGGTAAATGAACTGTCTGGATATTTTAGACTTTAATATTTTATGTTGCGATATGTTGAAAAATATAGTACGAAATTTGATTTGATAAAATAGCTTTTAAGAAAAATCACAATCAAACATGTTTATTCAAAAACTATTTTTAGAATAAATATTTTTTCATAAAAATATTTTTTAAGAAAAAATAAGACACAAACACCCACTAATACTTAAAAACAAGACAATGAGAATAACACATTAATTAACTACTAAATTCTAACAGACAAGAGTACACAGTGAATAAAAAATAGCAAAAGAGACGACACTGCCCTTATTGGGGAATATCAACAAACACTCAGCGAGCAAAAAGAAAAGAAAAGATCAGTTAGAGCAGACTTTTTTGAGTTTGTCAGCAGCAGATTTGTCCACCGAATACTGCAACCGCAATGAAAACAAGTTAGCGCTGAATACCGTAAAGAAAATGAAAATGTATGTGTGTGTGTGAGAGAGAGAAAGAGAGGGGATGAGTGTGTGTGGACCTTATGTAGGACCCAAGTGGAATGAACGTAGGCTCTATCGAAGAGTTCAACGAGGGCTTTGGGATCGTTGGAATCGAGTTCTCTGTAGTTGACGAAATTCTCTCTTGCATACTTGGCGTAGTAAGGTCTACTTTCCTTTGGCAATTTTCTCACTAACCTTAGCACCTCTCCGTACACACTCAACGCTCTCTTCATTTCTTTAGCTGCCGCGAAACAATTGAGTGTGTGTTCTTTTATTTGGTTTGACTTTGATAAATATCCGTGGAGCTATAGAACAGTGGGGGCCTGACCGTAGCATAGCACTTAGTTAGACTAAAATACGATCTTATCTTATTATTTAAGAGCACTTCTTCAGTTAGACTAAAATACGATCTTATCTTATTATTTAATTATAAATTTTCTTTTGAAAAAAAATTTGATCACTACAATTGGACTAAAATTAAAAAACTTTGAAAAAAATTCAAAATGTTCATATAAAAGATTAGACAAACCACGTAACCATGTTTAGTTAAAAAATTCAAATACTATGTTCTATTAATAGGAAAGTGATTGACAATTTCAAAACTGTGAATGTTTTAAAAGAAAAGGCTAATGCTAACTCCGAATCTGAAATATTACTAAGTGAAATGGCAAGAGAGAAATCGAAGTGATTTTCACATGGGGATCTCAGATTACATCAAAATTCTCTTTTAAAGTAAGCTATGGTTACTATGGAACTGTCTATGCAATTTCCTAATGGCATGCAAGTAGCAGTTAAGGTTCTGACACAGGGCCGGCTCTGAGTTCCTGGGGGCCCAAGGCAAGCCTAAAAAATGGGGCCTATTCAAACAAAGCTATTTTTGTTTTGTTTTTTTTTGTTGTATTGCCACAAGCTGTTGTGTTTGGTTTAGTGGGTTTTGAGCTTTCCACTGTACTTTGAGGAGCAGGGTTCACACTAGTTTTTAAGAATCTAATGAAGATGTATTTGATTATTGGGCTTGGACCATGTATGTAGGTTTAGAATCTAAAGAATGAGGAAAATTATTGGGCTTAGACTATGTAAGTTATTGGCTTGGGCTAGTATGACGGTTTAGACATATAAATAGTCTTTATTGTCTTTTTGGGGGCCCTTTTCCTGGACTCATTTGTTTTTTTTTTAATTTTTTTTATTCAGAAATGAAAAAATTCAATTGATTTCATCATTACTCATTTGTTTCTTTTTTTTCCGGATAATTCTATAATTCAAGCCTTTCAAAATATTATATTTTCTGATATAGTTTCCAAACTATGTTAGAACAATATACTTAAAAGTCCCACCTATTAAATTTAAGAATTCCAAAAAACATATTAACAAAATAAGTCTAAAACAACCAAACATCAGACTAAAATCAAATTAGTTGTACATCAACCTCGTTTTTTCTCCATTTCTATTTTTTTTTTAGTCTCTTATGTAATTTTATCATTAAATCATATCTCCACGTTATACCTGTAAAACATCATCCAAAAACATAATACATACAATAAACTAAGATGTATAACACTATTCAAAATTTTGACAGAGTCTCCTCTGTAATTTCAACATTAAATCATATTTCCACGTTATACCTGTAAAACACCATCCAAAAACATAATACATACAACAAACTAAGATGTTCAACATCATCTAAAATTGTGATAGAGCCTCCTCTGTAATTTCAACATTAAATCATATCTCCACGTCATATCTGCTTTCAACTTTTACAAAAAACTAAGATGTACAACACAATCTAAAAACAAAAGTACATAACAGTTTACATCCTACAAATTCAAAAAGATAATACATACAACAAAATATGCATAAGACTTTACAAATTATTTCATTACAGAGCTCTCACTCTGCAGCTGCACCTAAACATATGTAGCAAGTGTCAAAAAATGTTCTTCATGGTTGGTATTTGCCGAGTCCCTACACAGATTTAAAACAAAAAACAAAAAACATTAACTTTATCAAAGTAATAAAAAAAAAAGCATTCTTCAAGGTAATGACATAGACATTACTTCAAAACTAAAAACAAGATAATTATAGGCTTAACCGCATATGTAAAATTGAAATTAAGCAAATATAATATACATATTGCTTATCTAACTAGATAACAAGAAACATTGTAAGTGCAAACTATCAAAGTTGGTAAAACTTTTGGGTGATGATACTAGAGGTCTGGGGTTCGAACCCCACCACACCAATGAGTTACTGTTCTCGTTTAAAAATAGGCTTGCCAATAAAAAAAAAATAATAAGAAACATTAGGAAACACATTAGTAAGTGTAAAACTATGGAAAACCAATATGTGCCACCTCCCACTTAAGATCAGAAACATATTTTGTCTAACTTTAGGCATTAGTTTAAAGGTACATATAGATAAATCAACTATAAAATGCAATCACGAATTAACATACCGAGAATATAAACAAAATCTCAAGATAAGTGTAGTTTCAACTAATGCTTGTAATTGACATGTGGAGCAAACAACTCTCCTCTTGCAATCGGCCTTTAAGACCAGCACATCTTCCAATTCTTTGTAGTCTAAAGTAAACATAGGGCTAAATACTAGATCACACAACTTTCTGGTACGTGACAAAGCAACAAATGTCAAACCAAGGCTTTCTTTTTCACCAATATCTACCACAGCCTGACCAAGAGTGAGCCCCTGACTTTTATGAATTGTTATAGCCCAACACAAAACTAAAGGAATCTGAGTTCTTTGGCATGAAGTATTATTTATCTTCCAATGAGTTGTTTGTGGAGCAATTGGGATTATATTAGAATATGGACGGAACTTAGGACCACGATAGTTATCAAAGTCAACCATGACCACAAGAGAAATATCTTCTGGTGATTTGCAACCATTTGCATAGACAATGTCCACAATAATGCCTATTGCACCATTAACCAGACTATTGTGTGTGGCAAGGTTTGATCGAAGCATAACACGTGCACCACAGACTGATAAACACAAAACTTTTTCCAAGCCTTTCGCATCATTAGACAAAGCCCTAGAATCAGTATCACAATTATTTTTTGATACAATTCGAGCAACAGGTTTTCCAAGCTCAATTAGTCGATTGAGATTGTAATCATGTGCAGCTTGCTTGGTCGAAAATAGACGTAAAGCATATTTGAAGGTGTTAATTTCTTCCGCACTGAGCGAGGAAAAGTCTCTAGTCATAAATAATTTCCAGTCATTGATCGTGGATGTTCCATCACTGAGTCTCATCAATGCTTCCAGGAACAATGTTTGCCTATCCCCCGCTTGTCGAAATATATGAGACAACCGAACACATTTATCAAAAAAAGTGTACATAAGTCCACCATATAGTTGTTGAGGACTCCCACCTCCTTTATACAATGCCCTATCGCATACAGGAGGTAACTGACACATATCACCAACAAGGAGAATAGAGACATTACCAAATGGCTCATTAGGCCCAAAAATATCTCGACAATGACGGTCAATATTCGCAAGCATAAATGTTCCGACCATACTATATTCATCAATAATGATGAATTTGGTGTCTTTAAAGTCCTCTTGCATACGCTGACATTGATCACCTTCAAAAGATTTAATTTTTTTTGAAGCATTTCGTTCAATTCTTTGTTCAGTTTTGATGGCGAGTTCATGATGTATGGTTGCACCTCCAATATTAAAAGTAACGACTCTAGTTGGAGCCATGACACGTACTGCTTTGGCTGATCTAAAAAATCCAGTAATTGAATGCACAATTGCATTTATGAGAGTGGACTTCCCCGTGCCTGCGCCACCACAAACTATCATACGAATGCATGCTTGACATTCTAGTGCTCGAATAACCATATCATATGCCACTCTTTGTTCAAGAGATAGTTCATCAAGGGTTACAATAAGAGGTTCAATGTTAACTTCTTCTCCACCGCGCAAAGTATGTACAAATTTTCTTTCACTCTCCATGTTTGGATATCAATATAAACCTTCAGTCCAATTGTGTGAAGTATCAAAGTCTCGCCTTCCTAATTCGACATTCTCCCCAGGGACAAACAAGGGCCCCATTGCTACTGCCATCATCCATTCATCTCGAAACATGTCTTCCATATCATTCTCTATCTCAATATTATTTTCAAATTCTTCATCAACAGGTTCTAGAAGAATTATTGATTGGTGTTCTCCGAAGCCCAAGTCCATGTACCTTTCTGACCATAGTATGAAATCCCCTTTTGCGTCTTCCAGAGTCCGAAAAGGGTGATGAATCAAGACTTGTTGACGACAAAATGATTCCCATTTTTCAGTGTTTGGTAGGATGTCACCATCCAGTTGTGGAACGAAACGCACAATTGCACTAGCTCGAGAAGTGTGCCAACCCTTCTGATGAAAGTAATGTCTTTTTGTTATATCGAGGAGGGATTTATTTTCATAGCAAGGAGGTCCTTGCATATATCTTCCTACAAAGCTTGGGTCTATTCCAACAATCTCTTCATCTTCGTCCCTTCTTCTACGACATAAAGTTGATGTTAACATGCTCTTTTCACTTACATTTAAAAGGATAAACTTCCTTGATGATCGTACTAATGGGTACCCCATTAACAAATGACTTATTTCTTGAGCAGAAATATCTCTTTCGGATACACTTTTCATAAGCAATCGCTTGAAAGCAGATTTTGCATTCTGACATGGATTGACGAAGATTTTCAACAATTTCTCGTAAAGTTTCTGTGAAACTTTTTGATGCAGGCTCAGATTTTGAAGCATACTTAGCAATGTAATTTACTACAGATTGCACCGAAAGGACGGACGACCAATCAATGTTTGCACGCCATGTATGCAAAAAAATTCTATTATGGGAGCAGACTAACTCATCATTTTGACGCCCAATAAACCGGAACATATTACTGTTAGGCGGTTCTTCAACAATCTCCGACTGATCAAGTACATCAAATAGATATCTAAAGCGGCATCCCATCTCTTTCGTTGTTTTATGTAAACGTAAGCAATAGCTTCCACATATGCTGTGTCGCATGACCCAATTAACCAATAAAGCATAGTCATCTTCGTCTGTATCAAGATTCAACTCGAGTGGCAAAGTACGCGCACAAGGATGCTCTTGCATATTTCTATCCATGGTAGGATTTGGATTTACAATGGAAACAAGCCTATCAAAATATTCAATGACATTTGATCTAACCTCAGTGCTTGTACCTATCCCACTAACATCTGGAGCACCTCTTAACTAAAGAAATCAATGAATATGACCACTGCCACGATTCTGCCACTCAAACCGGTACCAATGATCAACCACAGAAAACTCGTTGCTTAAATATTCCTGAAAAAAATTGGATACCCTAGCCTGAAAGAACCATGCGACGACACTTGAATTTTCATTAACCAACCTTGCACGTCCCCTCCTTTTTTCTAAAGGAGACAACTTATAAGTTATATAATTCAACATGTCATACCTGTAAAGATCCTCAAATAATTCCTAATTCATAGTCAATATATATTAAAATGATGTACAATACCATCATTCAACATTAAAATGAGACAACCTTTCAAGTGCATTAGATGGGTCCAAAATGTGAAATAGTTCTGGCCATTGCATGTCAGCAGCACTGAGTGTGAAGAATATCGTTGGTGGGCCTAACTGTTTCACCATGGCTGTTAACTTTTTCAACCTTGTAAACCAAAAAGCACAAGTACCACGGATATTCCTTGCAAAGTAAGAAATGCGACTGACTAGTTGTTTGTCACCAGATGAAATCATATCTCGAATATCTTGTATTGACAACTCTGCATCTCCTAGATTCTTTCTCATGAAAACATCACCCAATGCAAGTGCACGCCACCTTGATAAAGAGTTACATGCAAAGTACCGAAATCTTGAATCTTTGGCAAAACGACCATCATCGTACTTCATCAAATATTGAAAGTATTGCAACGGGTTTACTTTTCTTTGACGAGCTTGCCTCAAATCAGCATTGCCATAAGGAAACAAAGTTGGAAAAGCCATAGTAATGTATCCGGGAGTTGAAAACTCATTAATGATCTCTGAGTGAAAGGCATATGCACATGTGTCTGATCTGCATTTGGAACTTGCAATGCCCTTAAGAGACATGCTTGTTGATTAGGTTGCGGTAGAATAGCAATAGTACCAGCAGCATGAAAATCATCAATGTGAAAATCTTGGTCCATTAGCTCAGGTGGTCCTTGAGACTCATCTACTTGCATATGCACTGTTTTGTCTCCATTGTTAAGATCTCCCAAATTTTCTCATGCACTTGGGATGTCTTCCGGTATCCCATCTACTGGAAGTCTTTCTAGAGTTCCGTCATCAATAATTATATCACCATAGTGCCTATGATATTTTTTCAACTAAACCAATGCTTCACGTACAAACTCGCGATGAACACAAAACTCCTTGCTTGTATGTGGCCCGCCCCTATTAACAACTAGTATTGCAGATAAATCAGCAGGCTTGTATGGCAAAACAGTTGCAATTGCGTTGACATCTTATGCAAAGTTTATCACATTACCACCATATTTGTATTGTTGACCTTTAACACGATATACAGACATCATTGGGTGCACCCTAGCAATAAGAATTCTTTCTAAATCAGTCAAACGAGCCAATTCTAGAGACACAATACCAGGATGCATTGAGTTATCCACACTGAACATCACACTGAACATGCTAGCTTGGTGGTTCCCTCGCTTATCTGACTTGCAAGAAGAACACATACTTGCAGAAAAATTCAAATAAGGGAATCTTCTTTGGCATCTAGAGTCTAGACAACTTAACCATAGACTTGCAAGAAGAATAAATACCTGCAGATATCTTCAAATCAAGGAATCTTAGTTTGCATTCTAGACAACTCAACCATACAATATTGTTACATGATTTTCGGAATACTTGTGCATTGGTAAGAGGTAAGCAATCATTCACAATTTGTGTTTGAATAGTCACTTCACATCTATTGTTATCTCCGATACTCGATTGTACATAGGATTGTGGTGTGGAACTCGTCCATGTCGAGCAACTATCCGGCGGGAAAGAGCAACTATTTTGCAAGAAAATCTTTGGTGAGCAATTTTGCGAAGAGCTGCCTTTCTATAAAACACGTGGTGTTATTAAACGACCCGTTCAGCGGTCTTGAATTTCAACTATTAGTCTTCGACGAGCTCTACGTAAAGCCAGCTTGAAACGATGTACCTCTGCCGTTTCATTTTGGTTGGACAAATTGCGTCGGGAGGTATCAATATCTCGGCACAAAGAACGCTGCTCAGTTGTCTGATTTGCCCGTGCTCGCTTTCGACGAGAGGTGTCAATATCTCGAATAACAGCACGTTGCTCATTTGTTAGTTTTGAACGTGCTCTTTTACGTCTAGCAGAATTTTCACCTCTTCTAATTTCCACTCTCTAACTTTGTAACAGACTTTGTTCTTGACCTGGTATCCTCTGAATAAACATAGAATTTTCAGGTTGAGTTGTATTTGTCATATTACGAATCCACTGTCTGAGGAGGACAATTTTCATCTAAATCATCAACCCTTTCCCCAATCCCATGCAAATAATTTGTATCACGATTTTCAACACTGTGATTACCTCCAGAAGTTTCTTGCTGATCTGATATCCTCTGAATAAGCCTAGAATTTTCAAGTTGAGCTGCCACCCTTATATTACGTATCCATTGCCTAAGCGGGCAATTTTCATCTAGATCATCCACCCTCTCCCTTTGCGAAGAGATTTCTTCATTATCTCCAACCCTTTGATTACCTCTAGAGGATTCTGGCCGATCATGTATCCTTTGAATATAAATAGAATTCTTAGGTTGAGCTCCATCTCTCTGATTACCACTAGAGGATTCCGGCTGATCATGTTTCCTTTGAAAAGGAGTATCTAGCATAATAAAGGAGACAAAAGAAGTACGTCTAGATCGAATTGCACGTCTTCGAGTGGTTGGATATGAAATTTCATCCACTAGACAGTTTAATATCCTGATATATGCTGAAAATTGGGCAAAAGAGTTACGTGGTCGACGATTATGAAGACGCAGCCGAGTAGTTGGTAGCACAGGGGCGTGAGTGTAGCATAGCACTTCGTTGGACTAAAATACGATCTTATCTTATTATTTATGCTATGCTTACGCCCCCATGTGTGACACTCAAAATGACATAAATGCCCCCACCTAATTAAAATTGAACATTTTCTTTTCGAAAAAAATAAGGACATTTGTGTAATTTTCAATTGTTTGACTTGAAAGTTAACAGTCAAACCAAGTTGACCGTGTGTTTAGAGGAGAGACCCTAATTGGGGAGGTAATACTAGTTAACCCTATAAAATATGGTCCATTATCCCAGTACCAGTAACTATTAATGCCAATGTTTTTAGAAAGAGAAAGTGTGAAACTGAGTACGCTAATATACCATTCCGTCTCTTTATTTTTCAAGTTTTGAAGTTCTCAAAGGCAACACCACCACTGCACGACACTATCACGGCTTACAAGAGCATCTCTTTTCTCCATCTCCTCGTGTGAATCAAATACACCCACATCTTCTTTCTCTGTCAAATTCTCAACCTATTAGTAACAAGAATAAGAACAAGCAAGTCTGGATCTAGTTCAACAATGAATCCTTCCAAATATTTTTTAAAATAAAATTAGGATACCACTACCACCACCATATTCAATAATAATTTAGTAATTGTTATTGAATATGGTAATTGTTACTACTTGCTGAAAGTGGAGGTGGTAACTGTTCTTGTGATGTTAATAATTTAGTTTCCTTATTTTAATGAATAGACAGATCCAACTTTGGAGTTTTATTAATTTTAATCTTATTTTGAGTTTTTGTGATATTTTTTATTGGATCGGATATTATCCAATATCTTAGTCGGACATTGGATTCGGATTCAGATACTATTGTTGTACATATGTGGGATTCGGATACATATCCATATCCAAATCTATCCGTCTGCACCCCTAAGATATGGGCAGTATGACATAGTTACAATATTTTGTGACATTTTTTTACTGTGACATCTCTAATGCGTGATCTACGATACTATGAACTCAATTGTTTGTGTCTATTTTGTTTCAATTTCCTTTTTCTTAGTGAGCAAAATTTTGAATTACTTATTGAAAGAGATAAAAGAAGATGTACAAGGGTACAAGGGTTACTTACAGTCGGTAACACTAGTTAACTAAACCCCTCTCTCTCTCTCTCATTGGTGATCCATGGGGTCTCAATCGTTACTTTGTAGACTGACTGCATGTTTAGCCGATTGATATGCAATGAAGTTAGCCTCTCTCTCTCTAAGCAGGAGTTAAGTTGCAGTAGTGATTGAGCCAAAAAAAAGTTCCATAAGAATTTTAGAATTTTCAATTGAACTGTTTTCGTAAGGACAATCTCTCATCTCTATAGTCTATAGTGGGTTTTAATACATTTCAATTTCACATATCACCTATTTAAACCATGCGTATATCACCTGTGCCTCATCTCACTGGAACAAACGTTCTGGGGGGTTATGTGGCCCAAAATGTTGTTTAGGAGATTTTTGTTTGTATGTCCGTTCTTAATTTCTATTCTCTTCTTCTTTGCTAGCTCCATTTTTCCATTTCATTTCCGATACTGGAAGACTGATATGGATTAATTTTTTCTCATGTGGCAAATCCAAAATTTTCAGTGTCAAATTATTATTTGATGGGGTGGAATCCCACTTAAGTTGAATGATGTGTTCGAATCTTGATAGACCATATGACAATGATCTAAGGCTCATATAAAAACTAAACATAACACGTGGCGCCTTTTGGCCCATTAAGATTTCTTGAATCTAATGGTTATTGTTTATCTTCTTCCTAATGAAATTACAACAGAAATCAGATTATATAAACACTCAACATCTAAAAAAAAGCTCAAATACCTAAAAAACAACGAAATTTCATAAACCCAATTGAATAAAAACAACATTATCTAGTTATGTATCGATAAACTTAGCATGATTAGTGGTGGAAAATTATTTAAGTATGGAATCTAATTTTTCAAATTGTTTTTCACCTCAAAATCAAACTATTTTTGGGTTACTTAATCATAAAATTCAATATTTTATGATGAATTATATGATTTTGGCTATGGATCGATGGTGGTGGAAAGTTAGTGTTCTACATTTTGAAGAAGACAATGAGTCAACTCAGTGATTCATTACACTTTTTAAAGTTGCAATTGAGTCAGCTCTGTTATCTTTTGGTTTTATTACTTACTAACACGTGTTAATATCCATCATTTTCATTGCTTACTTGAAATTCCAAGTAATCAATATTTTGCCACATCAGATTTCCAGTGCCGGAAATGAATTGGAAAAAAAAAGCTAGATACATAATACTATATTAACACAGGAAAAATGACACAGTCAAGACTAGTGTAGTCAAGGTGTTAAAGCGCACCTAAGGCGCAATATCCTCTTTGTGCCTTAAGGGGCGTAGTAATAAAAAAATAAATATTAAATATGACATGAATTATCACTGAATTACTTAGCCAAACTTTAAAATTAATTTTATGTGATTGTAAACATGAAACCATTGTAGTCATTTAAAATAAAAATCTTAAGCAATAGATAAAGAGCAAAATAAAACTCGTATCTCTCAAAACAATCTAGCTCAACTTCAATAAACTAAAATAATAACCAATCCAATTGAGAGTTCTTTATGAAATAGAACACATTATTCAAATTTTAGAATCCCGTAAAACTTCATTTAATTCATCTTTGTGTTTTCTCTCAATCCAACAACTTAACAAAAACTAGTCAAAATTAAGTTTAGAATGTACTCCAAATAAAACTTACTAAATTTGTAAAATTTCTTGTACCATACAACAATTGGATTGAGTGTAAATGTGTTACAAATAACAAAAATTGTAAAAAAAATGAAAAAAATGTAAAAGTTAATAAGGTGCGCGCCTTGTGTGTCGCGCGCCTCAACTAAAAGTGCACACCTCATGTTAGTATCCGCGACTGGCCGAGGGCGAGGCACAAAAAGCCTCTCTCGGCCTTGCTTTTAGGCGCCAAGACTTTTCTTTGGCCTTGACTATCTTGGTCAAGACACAAATGGCGTGGCATCTTTGAACGTCAATGTTGCAGTGGTGAAAATAATAGCCAAAATTTTTTTTCTCTCACTCAAAACATTTATTCTCTTTCCATTATCATATTTTCATTCTTATTTTGTCATTCTTATCTTTTTTTCATAGCAAACTATCCATTCCATTGATTTTTCAATGTTGCACTGTAGTGGTTTTCATGGTGCAACATTAACGTTGCAATGGTTTTTATTGTGCAACATTAATGTTGCAGTGATATTTCTTTGTGCAACATTGACGTTGCAGTGATTTTCATAGTGCAACATTGATGTTGTAGTGGTATTTAATTTCTCGATGCTTACAGTGCCACGTCACTGTATCGGTCAACTGTGTCAAATGCTATGTTAGTGCAGAATTATTGTTAAAAGGGGGAGGGGGAGAGTGTTAAATCTATAAGTTCGAGGGTTATATTGCCTTTTGCAATTAGAAAATGGGATAGAAAATACATGTGTCAAGTGGTATATTGTACATTGGTACATACCCCATTCACATTGAACAATCTTTTCCCTTTTTCAGTAATCCGTTTTCCGTACCCAAATCGAGGAAGACAATCGATCACAAGTGCGAATAAAATTGAAATTTCCAGTGGAATTATCTTCCTTTGCAGAAAAATTGTACTCACATTTAGGCATTTAGCAAAGGGTTGAAAATAATCGAATAAAAGGGACAAATAAGATGAAGTAGACGAGTCCAAGAAAAAAGAGAGCAAAAGCAAGTTCAAAAGCAAAGGACAAACAGAGAGGAAAAAAGACAACACAATTCAAACCTTGAGAGCATGCCATACTGCCATGTTCTATAATCTACTTTTAGGTCTCTATAACTATCAAACCCACTAAAGTTACAAAACGCATATCCAATTCACGAGGTCAAAAGTACCTCGCCATCATTCCTACAACACCCTCATATATCCTTTTCAATTTTACCTTTCGTCTTCTCTGTTTTTATCATTAACTGGTTAAAACTCTAGATAAATTTAAAACTTACCATACAAATTTAAACAAGAGCAATAATTTCCTTTTTGACTTTGAACAGATGGAAAACTATGATAAAATACAACGAACAAAATCAGTAGCAGATAATACAAGGCTACTTAGCGATTATGGAGCGGGTCAAAGCTGTTTGGAACCTTCCTTTTGTTTGTGAAGAATGCATAGAATGGATGCTGTTGTTGTTGTTCTTCTTCTTCTTGTGGCTGTTGTTGTTGCTGTTGCTGCTGAGCTTCATGAAAGTGCTCTTTGGTTCCAAGATTTGTAGTTTCATTCTTCTGGTGTGCTGAGACTAGGAGTACTGAGAGAAGCAGCAAAACAGTTACCTCCTTCAACAACTCCATTTGTAAAAGTCACTAGCTACAAAGTACAAGAGTGTTGTTAGTTATACCTTAAAGGCTTAAAGAAGTGAAATGCAAAGAGTTTGTTTGCCTTGGCTTGAGAGGCAAGGGATATAAAAGATAGTCAAGAAAGTAAGAGGAAAAAAAAGGTGGAAAGGTAATACTTTGTTGCTGCAGGCAAGAGTGTGTAAAATAATTAAGGAAAAAGGTGACAAAATGTATTGATTACATCCCAAACAAGGGACACAGCACACGAGAGAGAGGGAGTTGTTTGTTTCTTAAACGCGATCAGCTGGTTCTGGGAGCAAGTAATTCTTCATCCTTTCAATGACCAATTCACCTTCAAGAGAAGGCTGCTTGAGTGTGCTCTTATAGTATTTGATTCCATGGACATTTCCACTATAAGAGTGGGTGCATATGATCGGGCTTACTTGTTTCTTATCTTTTATAGGTCCCGATAACTTTTTCTCAACAATTGGCTGTTATTCTTGCATTCAGTCCCCTTAAAAGTGAGAGCACTTCCACATACATTTCTTGGTTCTTGTGAATTTTGTTTGGTGGTGTCGGACTGTTGGATTAAAGTTTACGAAATTGTTCCCTAATTTTTGCTATTCACCAGTACTGATTCTATCAAAGCCATTTATTTGCTTGACAGCGTACTTCTAGTATGACATGTTTGATATTGTAAGAGTATCTTTAGCAGTGATATCAACCTAGCATCAAGAATTTGGTGTTTTTTCAACTTCAGGGAAACTACATGTTGATAAAAACACCAAACCCAAAATTTACCAAATCAGGGTTGATATGTGGTTTTGGATAGTTTGGTTGGCATGTCAAATTACTCCAAACACTTTGGATCTGGTTTTGGTAAAACCAACCATTGGATGGAGTTTCGGGGCTCCAATTGATTTTTTTATTAGATAGAGATTTTACAAAACCTCGCCCGAATTTGGTGAAAAAACTAGAAAAAAAAAAAAAAAAAAAAATTTATGTGGGATACATAGCTTATATGGTTTTCTCAAAACCGCGTGGTTTTAAAAAGAAAAAAAAGTTGGGCTTTAGTGGCGGTTTTTTGCCCTTTAGTGGCTGCCAAAACCGCGTATATATAAGTTTTGGCAAAAACCGCGCGTAGTTGCTTGGTGTTTTTTTGATGTTGCTCTTAAAGTTATTTGGTGTTTTTTTGATTTGGTGTGTTTTTGGTTCAAAATTTTGGTGTTTTTTTTATTGCTCTCTTAAAGATGCTCTAATGCCCTTATTCATGCTATTCAATTGCTGCCATTTGGCGTAAGCTGAGAACCCACTATTCTTAAAGATGTTGTTGCTTCACTAATTCCTAATTTCTTTCTACACTTCCTAATTCATCCATATTTGTTCTTCGTCCTTTTTTTTTTTTTTTGTAACTTCCAATCTTCATGGAACTTTTCTACTTGTTTTTTACCCCAAGGGTCATGGCTTTATGTTTCTTGTGTTACAGGCTTACAGCTTTACATGAACTCGCAAGTGCTGGGCTTCATTTCCTGGCCTCCAACATTACTGAGACGGCCGAAGCCCAATACTGCTGTTTCACTGCCAAGCTGCACGAGTGACAACTGACAAGGACACGCTCGGAAAACTGTCACACATCCAGGCCTATTTGCCTACCCATCGTACTAATAAATGGGCTACTACGAGAATATCTTCGTAGAGATGAGGGTTTTGAGACCGTTGGATGTGTGATTCAACGGCCTCAGATCTCGTCCCTATGAAGATATCCTCGGTGTAGACGAATTCTAGTCAATTAAACAGGTGCTGCGGATGTTTTTGTTCAAAATAACAAGCAACAGGCCAATTTTCAAAACTCTAGTATTTTATTCAACGGATCACGTTCTTCACAACTTCAAAACAAATAGATCAGATTGAATTCCCAAGAACAAATCAATCCCGTCTCATTTGTTTCTTCACCATGGATTCAGTCAACTACATACTCATTTTCTTCATTCTCTTCATCACCAAGTACCTTTTCCAAAAACTTACTAATCAAAATCTTCCACCAAGCCCGTCCACTCTTCCCTTACTAGGCCACCTCCACCTTCTCAAAAAACCACTCCACACAACACTCCAATCTCTATCACTCAAACATGGTTCAATTATGTTCCTTAAGTTTGGTTTTCGCAATGTCCTCACTGTCTCCTCCCCAACTTACGTTGAAGAAATCTTCACAACCAACGATATCGTTTTCGCAAACCGTCCTAATTTGGTTGCTGGACAACACTTGGGTCAAAATTACACTGCTCTAGGTTGGGTTCCATATGGTGAACACTGGCGTAATCTTCGTCGTGTAACTTCGATTGAGATATTCTCATCTAATCGTCTTCTCTTATCGTCTCACCTTCGCAGTGAAGAGATCAAGCGTTCTGTTAAAGAAATGTTCAGTCAAACAAGGTTGGATGAGTGGAAATTTATTGATGTAAGATCTATGTTATTTGATTTAACTGTAAATATTATGATGAGGATTGTTGTTGGAAGGCCTTGTTACGGTGAGAATATGGGGATCGAAGAGAAAAGCAGAATGAGGGAGTTTTTGAAGGAGACATTTGTGCCCAACATGGCATTGAACTTGGGTGATATTTATCCAGTTTTCAGGAGGTTCTTTAGTTTTGTTGGATTGGATAAGAAGTTGGTTAAGTTGCAAAGCACTAGAGAAGAGTTCTTGCAAGGTTTGATAGAGGAAACAAGGATAAAGAGAGTTAATGATTCAATTGATGGAGAGAAGAATAGGACAACTGTGACGGATGGTTTGTTGTCTTTACAGAAGATGGAACCGGATTACTATTCTGACGATGCCATCCAAGGTATCATATCGGTAAGCATTTCTAATATTGAACTAGTATTTTTTTTTTTTTTTCCTTAGCTAATCAATTTTGACCTCAAGGCATTAACCTCAAAGTACATGATCTGAAAATACTTAAATACCTAAGAAAGTCTAACCTTGAATCTCCATCAACCTAACCACGAATTGCTATTAAAATCACATATATATAATATTGTTATTTGGTCACATCTGAAAGTTATTGGCAAATGAACTTATTATCAAATCACCATCAACCTAACCTTGAATTGGTATTGTTAGATAATGTTCACGGCAGGAACCGACACGTCATCTGCGACGATGGAATGGGCAATGTCACTCTTACTGAATCATCCGGAAGTGCTGGAGAAAGCAAGAGCTGAGATCGACTCGCACATAGAGAACAGTCGCTTGATAGACGAATCGGATCTCTCCAACCTCCCCTACCTACACTGCATCCTAAATGAGACACTTCGATTATTTCCGGCTGGGCCATTACTAGTACCGCATTCTTCATCAGAAGAGTGCACCATTGGTGGATACAAAATTCCACGCGGCACAATGCTACTGGTAAATGCATATGCCATTCATAGAGACCCCAAACTATGGGAGGAGCCCAATAGTTTCAAGCCCGAGAGGTTTACAGGTGTCCAAGGAGAAAGGGAGGGATTTAAATTCATTCCATTTGGATTGGGTAGGAGAGCATGTCCGGGAGCTGGATTGGGTGTGAAATCAGTATCTTTGGTTGTGGGTACACTAATCCAGTGCTTTGAGTGGAAAAGGCTTGGACCAGAGCTGGTTGACCTGACTGAATGGCCTGGTACTACAATGCCAAAAGCTGAGTCCTTGGAGGCCACTTATAGGCCACGCCCGCAACTGATGCAATTTCTCTCTCAACTTTGAGAGTCCATACTTTACAATTTAAGCATTTGCTCAGTTGTTCACTATACAGAGGTTTATATAATTGTGAAGTTCTCTAAATCTTAGGGTCCGTTTGGAACCAACTACTGATTGCTGAAAATAAGAGGGGGACAGCTAATACATTATTGCTATTCTAGCTTCCTTTGATCATTCAGTTGAAGTAAATGTTTTACCCCCCTATACAACTTCACAATTTTGATTCAAACCATATGAAATGGAGAGAAACCAAAAAAAAAAAAACTTACAATTGAATGTCGTATTGGAATCCACTCTTGGTAACATAATGCTCCACTAATTCATCGGGAATCTGTTATCTGATTTTCAAAACATTGAATGTTTATAAGAAAATGAAGATAAAAGGTACAACAGTTTGAAGGGGCAAACGGATAATCAAATTATTTACCGTGGGGGTGTAGTCCATTAAAATGCTAAGAAATCAGAAAGTGCATAATCGTCATCGTTGCTGCGGAGGTAGAAAGCAGTTAACATCGGTATCTTCTAGGATATTGATTCTGTTCTGAGAGAAAGATATTGATTTTCTCCTTTGATGGCATTCTCAACCAAAACCCTCGCCAAGTCTTACTCCCACTTCCCTCAAGGACTCAGTTTCAAACATTTCTAAGTTGGTTGAAGACACAATTCTTACAGAGCTTCTTCCATGTTGAAAGTATAATCATGCCTACGGTGTGCCTAACAAACATATAGTTGGTGAATTGATACTGGATAGCAAATCAACTCAAAAACACGTAGAAGATTGTTATATATATTTATATATATTGCAAAACACTTGGTTAAAGTTCCAACTGTTGTACCTGAAAAAATTGAGACCTGAATTTTGGTAGGATACAAATCTGCATGCAAATGTTTCAGACTAGGACATGAAGCAGGCAAACAGCAACAGGCTAAATCACATTCTTTGGTTAAATACTGAAAATAGTCCACAAGTAAAAATCAAATTATATATGCAGCAAAATGAAATCATCATCTCACAGCTCAATAAGAAAGATTCAGAATTGTTACCTTAAACAGAATCCCCAAGTTGGTTTTGTCACATTACTCTATCCAACTTCACCTTTGTTCCTCCTGACTGGCTCTTGGAAGAACCAACTTAATATCCTCAGTAACCCAGCTTCTGGTTTGAAGGCCATTGAGCTAATAGGATGATATCTCTTTCCATGTCAACGAAACATTTATCTACAGATCCCTGTGGAAGCACCAAATTTTAGCTTAGATTTTGTGTACATACAAGGCCTGGTTTAATCTTACTATTCCCCTTTGTAGTTCAAATATCACAGCTGGAGATGTTAATAAAAATTGTGAGAGCAACGTTCTTAGAAGCATATAAACTGGCAGTTTGATTCATTTTAGATCAAATTCTATTACCAGTGAAAACAATGCACAGACGACTTATTTGGTCCAATTAATTCCTGGTGTCTGACAACTCTTGCCTACATGTTTCTAAACAATACAAACTACATACAATCATTCCACAGATAAACAATCACTAAATTGAGAAATTTGATAATTGGCGATTAGACGTAATGGAACAGGGAGTACAGAGAGTACAAACCCTAGAATAAAATCAGCGGGACCAAACCCTGCTTTCATATGTCTCCCCTTCTCTTATCGCTCCTAAATAAGAAAATTAGGAATTATCAATGTCATACTGGCATTCTATCACCCTAAATTTGTATAATAGGAAAATGGCAAATACCATCAAAAAGGAATTAAAAAAAGTAAAGAAGAGTTACCAAAACAGCAGAGAAACCCCCTTTTTTTCGTTTATGTCTACTAACATTCTCAATCATGAATCATTTCTTACTTGGATCTTGACGGATTTGAACCATCAACCTCTCAATTAAGAGCGCTCTAACCATTTTGAGCTTATGAATCCATTTGTGAAAACAGACTGTCAAATATTTTTGCACCAAATGTGTACTTATATAACCAAACAACATGGACTACACATAACTTGGACTTCTTCCATAACCTGCGTGATCTTATTCACCTCTTCCTTTCTTGCTCGATTCTGCAAAAATCACCCAAAACATCAGCTCCCAAATGTCTTAACTTACATACCCCTTGGGAGATGTAACGGCAGAATGTCGAGGACCTTAGTTAAAAAGGAGGATAATCCTATAGCCGAGCTAAAGATTGGCCCAGCCCAAATGATAAAGGATTTTCAATCCCAAGCGGCTCCAATATAGAGTATAACAAACCATTAGATCTACATGGTAATGCTGGATTGATTCTTTTGTTCCTCAAGATCACACCTTCCATCTTTTTCTTCTGTGCTTGAACACAAAGTGGAACCGTTCACATTATTAGAACTAAGAAAATGTGAACAAAACTAAATCAAAACCATATCCCACTACGCACCACCTTTGGTTAACTATGACCTCCTTATTCCCAAGTATCTCTAAGGTATTCCAAACATCACTCCAATTAGAAAAGGTGCCTGAACAATCATTCATATAATAATAGTATGTCAACTGCACAATTACTAAGTATATATAAACAATGAATAAAAAAAGGTAGAGAGATATAGGAAGTAAGTCACCATTTGTGACTCCAGTATAAAGCAGACCAAAGCAATAAAATGTCGGTAGTAATGATGGATTGTCTCTTTTGTACATCAAGGTCACACCTTTGGCTCTAACCTTCTTTTCTTGCAACACCAAGTGAAACTGTTCAAGTTTACAAGAATAAGAATACTGCGACTAAAATAAATTAAGAAGGATCTCTAAGGCTAATAACTGTGATCTCCATACTCCAAGAAGGATCTCTAAGGTTTGTTTATCTTGTTCCGCACATCACTCAAATGAGAAGAGGTGGTTAAGTATTCAAACTAATAGAATGTCAAAATAAACCATAAAAAGAATGCCTAGGGAGAGAAAGACATACAGGGGATATATATTTGTCTTTTGTCATACCTCCATTTCCCACATCAAGCCTAACTGGATTTGTTTGACTACAAACCAAGTAAGCATCCCAGGCTTTTGTCTGGTAATATTACTGAATTATGTGCTAGACCAACCACTGACAACAAAGACATAAAAAGGGTTTAGGGGGATAAAGTTGTAACTATCAAATAAAAAGAGAAAAAGAACAGAAGGCACTAACAAGATAAAGTTTTTACCAATCCAACAGACAGCTCCTACAAAACTCAGCATATGCTTCCTCAGTTTCAAGTCTAGAAACAATGCTGTTGATATAGTACGTGAGTTAGTAATCAATATAAGATGTAAAACTCAGTATATGCTTCATCAAGTTTCAAGTCTAGAATCAATATTGTTGGTATTACAGATCAGATCTTGAATACAATGTTTTGTTCACATTAAACATACCTTGCTTTTACCCATGATTCAGAAGTATAGTAAGTAGCTAGATCTCTAACCATTTTGTACCACAGCACCTCAAAAGAGCAAGTGCATCACCCCCCCCCCCAAAACAAACAGAAATAAATAAATAAAACCAAGACCAGAGACTACTTTGTAAACTGCAATTGCCATTCGTATAGAAAGAGGAAGATTTAGAAACATCCCTTGTTCAAATTAAGTACGGCTTTAAAGTTAATTATTGGATGACAATCTAGCAAACACATTCAAAGTTGGCATTGCTCAACAGACGTCATTCAACAATTGGTGTTGCCATTATCTGACAATAACTGTACTGCTTGGTAAACTGAAAAATGCGAGTCTTTAACACTGCTTAATGCACAGATTGAAGAAATAATTTCCAAATTCTTGAACCAATAGACTATGAAACAGTCAAAGAAAAATCATTAGTGCAAAGGCTGCAACAAAGAAATATCAGATTCCTCCAGATAGTGCCACGTCATACTCATATCACTACCTAGACATGAAAATGATACACCTTAGAAGTAGCAAACTAGGAATAGTATTCATTTTTATGTTATATACAGACCTGAAACTCTTTATTTGTTTCAATTTTTCCTGAGAGAAGTGAGTAGAATAGAAGTCACAGAAGTTAACAATACAGTTGCACACTTAGTGATACAGACTTATCAGATGGTCAATGATCCAATTACGGATTGTTTAATTAGATGAGGAAGAGCAAACAACAATTTCATTGTCACTGAACCATTGGATCTTACCAACTTATTTCAAGCACAATAATTCCTTAAGCTTCGTTCACCAATTAAATACCTATTTCAGTAACAAAACTTTAGCTGTAACTCTGTAAGTGTAGTTCATGCGTCATACACTGTAATCATAAGCTCCTGAAAAAGTTATAAATGGGTCATCAATTAGTTGCAAGTAAAATTAATGTCACTTTAATCTCTTATGTTTACTGTTTACGTAGTGAATTGTTTACTGTTTATTTACGTTTAAAAATTAAAAGATAAAGAAAACATGCATATGTGGCAGTCCATTCATATGCATGTTATAAATGGGAATTCGGTGATGAGCTTTTCCTTCAAGGACAATGCAATTACTGAAAAGTATTGTGTCATGAATAACTAAACCTGGTATGGTTTTATTACACAAGTAAAATACCTGTTAACACTACCAAGCCTACATTCAGTAAAAACAACAATCAATGTAGAGAAATAACAGTATCACTTATATAGTGCATGTTGGTAACAGTTTTATCCCGAAATATAAATGGAGTTCGTAATTACAAGAACAGTGAAATCACTTGTTCTGTGTGTGTGGGGCGTGTAAAGTGTTGAATGATAGCAGTTTGGGTTATCACCCTAATTTTTTAGGTTAATGAATTTGTTTTAAGAAAGACAGCTACTAATATAAGCCAAGAAAGACACCTACGAAATTTCCAAGGCACCTATCACAAAAATCTTGTCTTTTAAGGGGTCAGGCCGAGTAAGCTCCTTAAAGAAGTATCTCCTAAGCATTTCTCACTTGATTATTTGTAGAACCAGATTCAGCCGTTAGGAGTAATTAAGTGTAGAAAACAGAATGTGGAATCTAAAATTTAAGACTAAATTGCATGTACATACCATCATTCCACCATTTGAGGCATGTTACGACCAAGACAGCTGACTCCAATTCCGCTCGACCTAAGCTTCCTCTCCATCTTTACATCAAACCAATTTCTCCTCTATCTCTTCTTGAAATCTAGTCACCAGTAACATCAAACCAAACTCCTCAGCTTCAGTTTTCCCTATCATATTGTATTTTAAAGTGATATCTTCTCTGAAAAGCCTTCCTTGCGTTAATAGCTGCTCAAACTAACTTACATATGCAAACCAAAAGGGCATGCAGCAACTTCATGTTCCGATTGTGCTCCTTGCCTTCGTAGTACCATAGTACAAATATAAACTCCATAAAAGCGGATGACATCAGAATGTGATAGGACAAACACAGTGAAGTGAAAATTGCTTCAAGTCCATTTTGTACGGTATGTTGCTAACTAAGTAACTAGAAGAATGGAAAAAATATACAATAAGAAGAACATATAGTAACTAGAGGAGTATGAAAAGAATTTTAAAGAAACAAACAAAACTCAGTTATAAGATTTTGGGTGTTATATTGCTAGGGAAATTTTTTGTGAGTAAGTCCCATTTGGAGTTATAAAATTTTCATAAGGTAGTAACTAGTAAGTTCCCTCTTCACTTCACTTTCCACGTGAAATTTCTCCATGCCCCTCCTTCCATTAAATTTTCTGTAAAATTTGTAGAGGGTGGAGAATATATATGCAAAATACTTCCTACCAAATGAAATATCTCAAATACACAAAAGTGAGACGTAATTGCTAATATTCTCCTATGCTAGTAATCACACCCTGCATTCAGCAATAATAATAATAATTAACAGTTTTAAAACCACGAGAAACCATGGGATACACTTCCCCATGCCCCATCCTTTAAAAAATCATGAAATATATGTTAATATGTTTAAACGAACAACTCTAGTTTTGAAAATGAAAAGTTCAATGCAAAACATATGATTTTCTCATTGTTAAAACAATCAATTTTTAGAAAATTATATTGAAGAAAAACAATTGAATTTGGGTATGTTAGACTACCACATGAAAATTAGCAGACAACAAAGAGAGAAATAGCAGCCATTAATATTCTCCCCATACTATCAAAACACACCCTTCTTTTTTAACCTCCCTCTCTCTCTTTTTTAATATATTTCACCCATCTTTTTTTGCATTTGAAAAAAGAGGAAAGTCTTGCCTTCAAAACCAAAAAACAAAATAGTTTTGATATCTGGAGATGGGGAGATTGTGTAAGAAAATTTTGAAGTTCCCTAAAAACACATGTTAAAACAAACGATTATAGTTTTGAACAAAAACAAAAAAATTCAGTTGAGCACTTGAAAGTAAGATAACAATGTGTTACACGATTATAATAAGCCTGTAGTGTCTAACAAAGTTCCCAAGATTGATCAGTTGTCTCAAGGTTTCTAGGTAAAGAATTGTGTAAAACGACGTAGGGCAGTATAGAAAAAAGACACATATTAAATATGACATTAGGGTTTGAAGAAACAAAAGGACAGTAGAGTCACTGGCATCGAGATTCTATCCTGGTTGATCAATCGATGATTGTTATTCTTCTTTTTCTGAATTCTCGAGTGTTGTTTTGTTGTAAATTTTTAGCTTAAAAAAGAATCAAAAAATTTAGGGAGTAAAAAAGGAGGGACAAAACCTTGTTGAGCTTCGATCCCGAGGCCTTGGCGAACGTTGATGTGTTTATGGACCGGGCTTAGAGCCTACTCCTATTTTTATAGACCCACAACATGGCTTGGATTTTGTTTCTGTTTTACACTGCTTTATTCCTAAGAACATCTTTAGGTGGTAGTATTATATGTCAAATTCTTCAAATTTACTTCCAAAAGTCAAAAATTTTCAGAATTCCAACTCTAGATGGCCTCAAATTCGGTCGCATCACATGTCGTCCCGCATTTTTGTTCGCAAATTTGGCAATTTGGATGCGGATACAGAGCGATAGTGGTAATGTCGCGTGTCATTGCAAATGTCGCCCACAATTTTTTTTTTACTTTGACCATCACCATGTGCCACTCCTAATGTCACGCGCCATTGACAATGTCGCGTGCTCCAACGAGAAAAAAAGGGGCAAAAAACGGCCATAATTTTGCATATATATATATATATATATATATATATATATATATATATATATATATATATATATATCACTCATCTCCTTCTTCATTTTACATACACTCAACTCAAACATTCTTATCAAAAAATTCAACCATTTTACACACAACACTCTCAATGTCACAACCAAAACAAGGCAGGGGTCCAAGTTGGACAAATCAAGAAAATATTGCTCTTACTAGAGCGTGGATTGAGATTGGAGAAGATCCTATAGTAGGGAATGATCAAACGGGACAAGTTTATTCGGAACAAATTATAGCTAGGATGATTGAAATTCAAGGTTTTGACCACAACCGTAAGTAGAAAAGAGTCTCACAACGTTGGGCGATTCTTTTACCGTTCTTCAACAAATATCATGCTATACTAAGAAAGCTTGAAGAACAACCTTCAAGCGGGTGGGGGGCGTGAAGACATTGTAAGATTCGTTTATACTTCGTCTATATACTACTTGATATTGTTTTTGTTTTTGTTTTGTTTTTAATAAACGTAGCTTACAGACGCGGCAGGAACTTATGTGGCTACTACTGGGAAACCATGGATATAACAAGATTGTTATAATCTAGTAAAAAATATGCCAAAGTGGCAAATAACTTAGTTATGTAACGAAACACTTGCTCCAAGACCAAAGAAGAAAGCAATATCCGGAGATATTGAAGGTTTCAATTTTTTACCCTCAACCCCAACCCCTTCAACACCTCATTCTAACCATTCACCTTCACTGTACTCGAAATACGATTCTAGCAGTACCGAAGGTTTTTTGGAGAGGTCGGTTGGTAGGAAGCAGAGCAAAGAAATTGAGAAGAACAAGAAAATTGCTTCTACTGTCAAGGCTAATGTTGCATCTACTGCTAAAAATATAGATGAATTTCTTCAAGCTTTTAAAGAAAGTCGAAGACAAAAAGAAGAGATTCTAAATAGCAATTTCAAACTATGATGAAAATGAAGCAAGAGAAGACAAAAAAAAAGTTATTTTTGAAGAAAGAAAAAATTCGTGTTAAAGAGGAGGAAAATGAGACTAGGTTGTTGGCAATGTCACTCGACAAAGTCAATCCTCGTTTGCGAAGGGTTTTAGAGCTAAAACAAGAAGCAATTGCAGCTAAATATGGAAAAAAAAAAATTGAATCAAGTAGTACAAATGTAGCTTCCGACGACGGAGGAGCCAATGATGAAGAAAATGATGACTTGATAACTAGAGTAACTCTAATAGTATGTAATAAGGGTGATATGTAATAGTTGTCTTTTATTTATTTATTTATTTTTATTTTATATTTTTGCAATCATGTATTAGTTGTCGTTCTATTGATAAAAATTGCAATTCATTTGCTAAATCAAATTGATCAAAAGAAGTAAATTAGAAATTATTAAAAAGATCAAATGAACAATTCTAAATCACACAACATAATAATAATTGTCATACAACAAAATTAATATTAGAAATCATCAAGTCCTCACTTCCTACATACATCTCCTCTGCCGTGAACTCCTCCTCGACTGTCCTCCTGCTGAACTCTTCGTCTGTCCATGTGATGAACTCACCCTTGTGCGATCAATCTGAGCTTGTAACTCATCAACCTGGCGTTGCAAATCGTCATAATGTACATGAGCCTGGGAAAGAAGTCTATCTCTCTCAACACTGTAGGCGAATACCGATGAGCGCAAGCCATCATTTACACGAATGCTTGTCTCATATCTCATGCGTAGCTTATCCTGAAATAATTATTCATTAATAATTTATGACATTTCCATAATAATAAAAAATAATAAACCAAAACCAATCAAAATAATTACCATAGGTAGATGTCCAAGGTCAGGCTCTAACTGTATGACGCAAGTGTCATCAATAGAAGAAATGGAATGGTAAATCGTCGGCCACTCGGATCACTCAAACTGAAAACCCAAGGCCACTCTTACTGAGGGGGATCTGGCGTTGGAACAAATGTGTGTACAGGTCCATGTTGAAACGTCGGACTGTGACGGCTGGCCAATCTGAAATTCACGTCTGACACCCATTCTGTTAACCATATGAATGTTGCCTATACGACCCACAGTTGGGAGCAAATGACCAATAGATACCTTAAACCAATAACGGTAATACTGCTCATAAGTCTGCAATGTAACTAGGTCAGAAGCTACTAGTCAACTCCAAGCCACGTTCCTCTCGATGACTTGCTGTAAGGTCATGTCCTTAGCCTCTGATACATGGGTAGGCGGATCAGGGGGGATACTAAAGCATGGTGTGAGCCGTCTGTAACATCTATCCCCTAAATACCACTCCATATCACTCCCACAAGTGAATACCATCCTCCTATGAGAAATGAACAGTGCATATCTACAGTCATTCGCGCTGATGTGCACAGAGGTCCGCCAAGGCCTCCAAACAATAGAAGCCTGTGTGCTAAGCTCGATCTGGGTTCGGACAGAAGTTATGTTATGACTGATCTCACTAGTCAGACGAGGGCCGTGCTAATCCCTGAGCCTAGGCCTCTCATCGGCATACTCTGTGGGGATAGGATTTGCAGCACGGAAATACTCATAAAACCATACCTCTAAGAGAATGACAAACCCTCCCATCTGGGGACTACTGACAACGTCAGTATGCCGAGAAGCCCTATCTAAATAACGCAACAAATGACAGTATATGGCTCCACCAAAATCAATACCGCCCAACTCATGCAAGTGCTCAAAGTTGGCTAGATACCCCAAGTTAATCGTGGAATGGCCAGAAAGAAGAAACAAGACGCCCATCAAATACATACAAAAAGCTCTTACATACTCATCAAAATGTGTTTGACCATCATCAGAATCCAGTGACAAATAATTTATCAAAAACTGCAACCCATCATCATTAGTCAACGGTGTAATGTATGCAGCCTTGATACCAGAAATCCTAACACCAGCACTGTCATATGACTCCTCGGTCAGACAAAAGAAGAAAGTCATCATTTGGGCACAACTCTGGAATTCAGTGCTACATCTCAACGGCTTACCTAATCTTATAGTCAGACCAGATATCATACAAAAATCTAGTATAGTGAAGCCCAACTCTCCCTGAAGGAAGTGAAAAATATGTGTACTATCCCACCATCTCTCAACTAAACCATTGATAAGTCCCTGAATGTCAGTCTTATTATAAGGTATGTCAACTAGATGACCGAAGGGAGTCGCTAGAATTGCATCTCTAACATGGTCAAGTGCACCGACTTTTTAATATCATCCCACCACATCTTAAAGCGCACGTGGAGTGCACCGAACCTTATACATAACACATCTCTGATGTACTCGCAAAATGAAACTAAAATTAAAAAAATTAAAAATATACATATTTAACTACTACTACTGCTAATATATAAAATTAAAATACATACCTGTTGTTCAAGAACAACTCTTGAGACATGCCTATCATGAAACCTCCTAGACACCGGTCTAAGATGGCTGAAATCCATAGCGTCAGCAGGAAATTCAAAATCAACTTGCTGATACTGAAGCAGCAATGGATCGTCTGGCTCAGCTTCTTGATTTCCACTTTTTCCAGCTCCGGAAGTGGTTGGTTCATCACCTAGATCACCCATGAGATTATTCCAAACGTATGCACTATTACCACTGTATTCTTCTTCCTCACCGTCACCACTTCATCTTGTTTGGTTATTATAGACGATTTAGCCGCCTCGGAATTCATTTTTTGCTAGAACTAGAAACTACTAAGTTGAAAAAAGTTGTGAAATGACAAAAGTCTTCTTGTCATGAGCCGATGCACAATGGCGCGCGTGGTGGGCTCTATAATCAATTTTGCGCAGTCACTGTTTGTGACTACCTAGAGTTGGTCAAAATTTGTGACCAGATTCTCCAAAAAATTTCTTCAAATTTGAAGAGTATACTACCACCACCTAGAGATGCTCTAAGCTAGTATATCCCTTTACACGGTTCACGTGGTTCTCACGTGATGAAATCAACTCCTTTCTTTTTCTCAAGTACTAAGAGCATCTTTAGGAGAGAAACCAAGAAAACACCAAATATTTGAACCAAACCAAAAAAACACCAACCAACTTCAAGAGAAACATCAAATATTTGACACCAAACCACGCACGACTTTCGCAAAACCGCGCAAGAGACTAAGCCCAAGCCCACACGGTTTTTGGTAAACCACGACACATCAAAATTTGGTGTTCAAAACACTAAGAGATAGAAGCCCAAACTAACACTAAAGCCCACGCGGTGTTCGCAAAACCGCACGGTTTATCCAAAACCGCGAGAGAGATTTGATACAACACCAAAACAAACACCAAATTTTGGCTGATTTGGTGTTTGCTTTGGTGTTTTCATCATGTGTCTCTCCTAAAGATGAAAAAACGCCAAATTATTGAAAATTTGGAATTTGATGCTAAGATAGTGTCTCACCTAAAGATGCTTTAATTAGTAAGCAAATCTTGCTACGCATCAGTTTTTTTAAGTCTTGAAACCCGTCTCTCGAGATCGATAGTTAGCATGGTTTCTTTAGATTCTAATTGTAAATGATAATTGTAATTATATATGATATACTCATCTATTTATTTATTTTTAACAAGATGGGAGATAATTATGTTATTTAAGTGATATTATGGAGGTTCTTTTAAATTATCAATAATAAAATAGGACTTGTTTTAATTTCAATGTGGGATATAGGAGTAATTATTTAATTTAAGTGACATTAGATAGATGTTTCTAAATTATTAATAAAAGAATGGATCTTGTTCAAATTATATTAATAAAAATGGGACTTATTCTAAATTTAGTGAGGGAAGTGTTTCCAAATTAAGTAAATAAGGAGATCTTAAATTGCCTTCTCGATATTGGGAAGGATATTCCGGAAGACCCAGCTATCATATCGTGTAGATATTACGAACAAAATAAAATTTGACTCGTGTAGTGACTTACCACGCAAGTAACTGATTACCTATCATATCGTATTGTGTAGATATTACAAACAAAATAAAATTTGACTCGTGTAGTGACTTACCACGCAAGTAACTGATTAGCTATCATATCGTATCGTGTAGATATTACGAACAAAATAAAATTTGACTCGTGTAGTGACTTACCACGCAAGTAACTGATTAGCGGGAGGAAGAAAAAAAAACAAACACGCAAGTAACTTGTTTAATGATAACGGGCCTCCACAGCAACCTCCAAATTTCGAGTTTCTGAACAAACTAAAATTGTTATTCCTTGATTATTATTTTCGATTTCTCATATTTTGGGAGATAATTGACAACATTGTCGAAAGGAAATTTGTATTGGCTGCAATTTTCTTTCTTTACCACAAGTTCATAACGCAATAACTCATGCCATATGGATAGTAGTAATATCACCAGACATCAAAATGTGCGGTATGTGGTTTGTGGCGTAAGTTCCAGATATGAAATCAGCCCACCTGCAGACCTTATAAATTTATGATTACCTCGTCCGACCTTTCTGAGATTAATTCCTAGCAGTAGGATTATCATATCCTTTTATAATCATTTGTTGACTGGATAAAGCTGACTAATTTTGTTGCTGAATATACAGCAGTGCTACGTACGGTCTTAGCAGCGGAAATAGCAGTTGGACAAAATTATGGATTGAATGCGACTCTATGGTGGAATTCGAGCTAAACGAGCCGAGCTTGATTATACGAGCTCTAAATTGAGTTCGAGCTCGGCTCATATCAAATATAACATAATAGGACTAGTTTTGGAAAAAGCTATGTGGCGGCTGAGATTTAATCTCATGCCCCTCGAGATTAGTAGTCTCAAAAAAGAAATTCTATATTGAATCAAACACTTACTGCCTTCAAAACTTACCAAGTGCTCCTCAAGATTAGTATTCTCAAAAAAGAAATTCTATATTGAATCAAACACTTACTGCCGCGGTCAATAACTCCCCTTCCGCGCAAACTTATCCTAATTGAAGAGTAACTATCTCATGCCCCTCGAGATTAGTATTCTCAAAAAAGAAATTCTATATTAAATCAAACACTTACGCCAAAACTTTCCAAGTGCTCCTCAATATTAGTATTCTCAAAAAAGAAATTTTATATTGAATCAAACACTTACTGCCGGGGTCTAGTTTTTGGAAAAGTTATGTGGTGGCTGAGATTTAATCTCATGCCCCTCGAGATTAGTATTCTTTAAAAAAAAATCTATATTGAAACAAACACTTACTGCCGCCAAAAGATTAGTATTCTCAAAAAAGAAATTCTATATTGAATCAAACACTTAATAGGACTTGTTTACGTGTCAGCCCTTTAAATAATAGAATATTAAGTCTTCTTTTCTACACTTCAACAAGAAAATGTATGCAGCAAGAAAACAAGAAACAATTAGGAGAACAATTATTTTTAAATAAAACTCAATTAGAAAAGGTACTTTTCTAATAGTCGGCCACTTGCGCAAGGAAAAGTCAAACACATGTATCAATCAAACACTTACTTACTGCCGCCAAAACTTCCCAAGTGCTCCTCAAGATTAATATTCTCAAAAAAGAAATTTTATATTGAATCAAACACTTACTGCCGGGGTCAATAACTCCCCTTCCGCGCAGACTTATCCTAATTGAAGAATAACTATCTCATGCCCCTCAAGATTAGTATTCTCAAAAAAGAAATTCTATATTGAATCAAAGACTTACTGCCGCCCAAACTTCCCAAGTGCTCCTCAAAATTAGTATTCTCAAAAAAGAAATTCTATATTGAATCAAACACTTACTGCCGGGGTCAATAACTCCCCTTCCGCGCAGACTTATCCTAATTGAAGAGTAACTAGCACAAATAGCTTGACTAATGTAATGAGCCTGTCTCTTTTGCTTAATAGGTCTAGGAGTTGACATTTTACTTTCTGTATATGAGGAATACTTCATTTCCAGTTTCTAAACAAGTTTACCTGTTTGCCCTTTAAATAATAGAATATTAAGTCTTCTTTTCTACACTTCAACAAGAAAACAAGAAACAATTAGAAGAACAATTATTTTTAAAAGCTTCGTGACAAAGGCACGGGCAATTTCTAGTAGTCAAACGACCGAGCTCGAGCCGAACCCGAGTGGCTCGGTTATTTTACATTACAAATATGCTATTTGAATTAAACGAGCTGAGCTTCATCAAGCTCATTTGTTACACGAACTTTAATTTGAGCTTGAGCTCAGCTCATATAGTTAAACGAGCAAGCTAAACAAGCCGAGCCCGAGCCGCTCGGCTAGAATTCCACCCTTAGTCAAAGAGGGGAAGCTTCCTTGGCAGCTAGCTGAAATCAAGATGGCAAATATCACTATAGAAGCTAGAAAAATAGAAGATTTCCCATACATTGAGGGAAGGAAACTTGGTCAAAGCAGATCTTTGCGACAAAGAAGGCTCCACGCATGCATTAATCCCTATAATATATGGAGTAACACACTTGTTTAGAATTGCCCATACAAGTCATACTATATATTAGGACTAGCTAATCTGCTCATCCTGTGGCCGGGCTTACTACTATAGAGATTATCATTATTATTTTAATTGATACTCATTCATTCAGTCATTCTTATTAGAAGTTAGAAATGACCAGGTTAGCAAATACATATTTGGGATATGTTTATTTATTGGGCTTAAAAGTTTGTGTTGAAGAAAGATATCATATTATTTTTCGTCTTAAAAGTTAGCGTCCACAAAGTTTTTGTGGGCATTAATCAATTTTGGTGAAAAGAACAAAAAATTGCATTTTAGTATTTCACTTAAATGTTTTTTTGTGATGCATGATCTCTATTGTTCCAATTATATAAACCATTTCATTCACCCCTTTTCATATCCAAAAATCCAGGTTCCACATAGCAATCAAGAGGTGCTTATTTTGATTGTTTATTCTTGACAGATTCAAGAGGTAGGAGCTTCGGAAGTTTGATGCATCTGTGCAGATTTGTTGGGCTTCACATGGCTGATTTGGAAGAATTCATATATACATCGTTCCCCGTGCTTTAACGCAGGTTTAACCAATATTTTCATGTTTACTGCGAATACCTGCAAAAGTACGAAAATATACTTATTTCATGATTATTAAACACATAATTAACCAAATTTATATATCTCAATGGGGTTTTGTAACGCCCGTATTTTTAAAAGACATATTTAATTATTTATTAATTAATTTAATTAAATTATTTATTTTCAAAATCCGTCGGATTGGACTCGGGATATGTGGGCCTGGTTTTTGGGCCCGAGTCGGTGTTGGGCTTGGGTTTCGGACCCAAGTATATAAACACATTTTTCTAGAAAATAGGGTTCAGAGAATAATAAAATAATGAAAATGGAGGCAGAGATGAAAGCTGGATTTCTGGAGGGTGGAGCGGCTATTTCGGACTCGGAGAAATTAAATTCAGGAGTCGTTCATACAAAAGAGTAGCTATTTTTGCTATTTCACCGGATTTATAATTTTTCGGGCATACAAACAAGATTTTTTCTTGTCTAAGGTTTAGATTGATTTTCTCAGAGTTATTCTCTATAATGTCCAAGTGTTAAATGGGCTAAGGTTAGCATAGTGTTGGTTTTTTTATTATTGATTGGTAATCAAAGCTTTGAAGAGCAAAGCTTCGAGGAGCCGCAATGGCGCTCCTCTGTCCGTTCGCTATGTCCATTAAACCGTGATGGGGATGGGTTGGGTGAAATCGGTGGTTAGAATGTTAGGATGGATATTGGGTGTGGCTATAAAGCTCGCCTTTGTTCATCAATGGTCGCCGGTTATGATATTGGTTGAACTGTTATACTGATTTGGATGGGTGGTTTAATTGTTGTGGTGTATTGGTTGTGTGTGTGGGGCTGTTGAGTGGGGGCTTGACAGTGGGCGGAATGGAGCTTCGAATCCGGCGTCAATGGCGTTACTGCCATTACTGTGTTTCTGAAGGATTTGTTTTGGTGCGTTTTTAAAATTGTTTAAACTGTGTTTTTGTATGGTGGGTTGAGGGGATGATGTTTGGTGGTAGTGGGGATGGTTGGGGCTGTCGATTTGAGCTTGGAACAAGCTCTAATGGTGGCTGATAAGAGCCCAAAACTGTAGTTTTAACCCCTTAATAATCATACTGTTAGACCAATTATGTGAATAATAAGTAAGAGTTAACACTGATTCGCAGCGTTTTATGCATTTCGAGCTTCAAAGTCCATTAATGTGAAAATGTACCACTTTAGCGAGATACTGAGGAGCAAAAGTCGAGAACTTCCGAAAGCCGTATCTTTGGACTCAGACCTCGGAATTGGGCATACCTTATGTCAAAACGACCGGCTCGGAAAGAGCTTTGTAATGGTCCAAGCCTTGACCCAATCAGAGGAGCAGAAGTGGACGAAAAGTCTGTGGAAGTCAACTGCAGCTGAAGAGGCCTTTTGAATTTGAAAAGAATTGGGTTTTGGGCCTGATTCTCTGGCCCAACCCATGGCTCCAAGCCCATGCACGAATTTTGGATCTGAATGTATAAGAACAAAAGCTTAGTTCATTGTTAATGGTAGATAGTTAGGTTAGAAAATAAATTAGATTAGTTAGCCTCCATTAAACCTTAGTTCTAGATCTAGTTTTTTATATTAAAGTAATTAGTTTTATTCTTGTTTTAAATTTAGTATTGAATGATTGTTCTCCCTTGAATTAGATAATAAAATAGTTGTTCTTGATTCAATTTCGATTTGTCAATTACAATTGTTAGATCTAATTTCATTTACTACTTGTTATTCAATGCTTAGTTGTTAATTAGATTTTTGTTATTGTTTAATTTAGATTAGTTAAATTTCATAAAGTTAGAATCTTTATATTATGTTTAGTTTAGATTCAATGGGAAATGTTAGTTTAATGAATCAAGGCTAAAACCTCCATTAGAGGGGTTGATGAAGCCTTGATGAAAACTTAATTGTTAGTGTAGAATTGTTTGTAGATTCTATTCCACTCTAGAAAGTCGTGTTTAAGCCATGAGAATGGGTGGACGATTTCACATGCTAGTTAGTACTTTCGGTAGAAATGCCATGAACACTAGGGATTAGAACTCAATTTCTTGCCGTAGAAGAACGAGAATCGAGATACAAGAATCTATACTAGGTTATTAAGTTGGATTCGAGGTGGATTCAATTCCCCTCTATCCTTTATCTAGATTCAAAACAAGCATATTTCCATAGTATTCGTAGTTAAATTCAACGTAGACTCATTTTAGTTTCATCGTAGTATAACACCCTTCATAAAGCTCTCATTGACTTAAAAATGACTACTTCTACAAAGAAAACAATCCGTGCTAGGGAACTAGGAGTGGAACGAACTTCGTACTCCATTTAGTGCAATTCGCATTGAGAGTAGAAGCTTTGATAATTGACACGTAAAAGGATAAGTTTAGTTTACTTACGTTTTGGATTCGTAGTTCATTTCGTAGGTAAACTATTCATTTTACATTTATCAAATGGCGCTGCTGCCATCTTAGTTGCACTTTAGCATTGTTTTCTTTGTAGAAGTAGTCATTTTAAGTCCCATTAAACCCACCCACCCTTGTTTGATTCATACTTGTGGTTATTCGTTTTGTCGAAAAATTCGGAAAAAATACACGGAAATGCCAAGGGCGAGAGAGCGCCGACCAGCTATGTTAATTGGAATTTCAACAATACGAACGGCCCGCCAATGAGAGCGACCAGCCAGCTAAGTTCTTGGAACTCGATTTATTTACCGAAGCCGGCCAAATAAGTCGAAATACCAGCCTTTAGAAATTTCGGATTTCCCCGGGTTTGATTCGAACCGAGTTGTCAAGTTTTTCAGTGTTCTAATCTCTTATTTACACGAACACGCCAGAACAAGACGCTATTCAAACGTGTAGCAAGGAGGCATTCGGTACTCCTTCTTCCACCCTCGCATCTTCGGCCGGGCGTTTTAATTCTAGTATAATCGGGCTTGTTTTTCGTAGAAATAAATACAACACGCCTATCTAGAATTTCACACACTACACCGATATTATGGTCAAGAAAGAGAGACCCTCTCTCGACTTTTATAAAGCTTTGAGCGATAGCCCTAAATCTTGCATCGTTCTAGCGGACCAACGGGGATTTTTAAATTCCCCAAACATATTTAATCATTACCCGTTTTCCATGGTCTAGACCATGAAAACCTTACCAACATTACGCGTAGGGATTGAACAAGTCCTTACAACATTCCATCATCCTACCGGTTGGTGCGAATGATTAAACCGAGGGTATTTCCTTCACCTTAGCCGATAAAGGCGTCTTGGTTAACGCCCAAAGCCTAAATTTCGGGGACTCGTGGGCCAAACTTGTTCAAACTATTTATGGAACATTTTACCCACCCCTAAAGACGGATGAGATGCTTTCCAAGATTCATTTTTTCCGACAAAATCCTCATGAATCATTTTCTGAGGCTTGGAATCGTTTCACCGATCTGCTTATAGAGTGTCCACACCATAACTTAGCTAAAGACACGTTAGTTCGTGCCTTTTTCAAAGGACTTCTACACCACCATAAAGAAGTCCTTGACATAATGAATGGGGGTAGTTTCCTAACTAAAGGAGCTAATGAGGCTTACAAATTTTTAGAGGATCAAACTAAGCGAAATAACAACTGGGGGGGTAGTGACGATTACTCCCGCTCCGCTAGTTCTTCTTCCACAGTTAAGGCTACCAGTATGTTTGAGGTTAAACCCGATCTAGAACTTAAAAATTTAATCGAATCTCTAACTAAAAAGGTTGAGGCCATTTCTGTACAACAAAAGCCTATCCCCGTCATGAATGTAAATTCAAATCCATGTAGTTTCTCATTGAGTCCCGAGCATCCCGACTCCCCATCGTCCATAGCCTATGAACATTCTTGTTCTATTAATAGTGAACCTAACGCCTCGAGACAAAATCCCAACTTCGGTTGGAGAAATAACCAACAAGTCACACCTCCGTGGTACAATAATCAATATGTTAGCCAACACACGCTTATAACCAAGCTCCTCCAGACAAGGGATTGTCGGTAATTATAATAATTATAACAACCAAGCACAACCTCGACAAGGTCAAGCACAAGGTCAATATAGTTATAATAATTATAATACTAATAAAGGTATCGTTCCTAGTAAATAATAACTATCACAATCCGCCTATAAATAATCAACGCGACATAGTTCCAAATACACCACCCGTGACTATTACACCCACACAACCGATCGTCTTGACACCTTCATACAAGTGAGCCAACAACTTTTCCAAACCATGGCTCAATCTAACCAACACATTCTACAATCTGTTAATAATTTAAACCAACAGGCGGCCCAAGAGAAAGCCCAACCAAAAGGCGTGTTTCCAGCCAAGCGATACCCAACCCTAGAACAAAGAAACACGGCCTTTGGTAAAACGGTAATACTAGTACGGAAACTACAAACGTAGGTGAGCTAAATGCCATCACCACTCTCCGTTATTGAAGAGTGGTTGATAACAAAGTAACTATGCCTATAGTTACCCCATCAAGATTCTCCTAACGGATATCGAACTAGATACCGAAATAGAAACTCAAGAGCCTAACCCGTAGAGGTACCGCTTAAACCACAACCTAAGAAACAAAAGCCAAGGTTAAACATCCTGTTGATTCATATGCTAATTATAGAGAAAAACACCGCTTTCCCCAAAAAATTAGCCATGTTAACTAGGGATACAAATTATGAGGAGATTAGGAACGTTTTCAAAAATCTAACTATAAACCTTCCCTTTCGAAGCTATTAAAAGCTACCACACCATGCTAAGTTTCTTAAGGAGTTGTGTACTACTAGGCGTAAGACCAATATACCAAAAGACGCCTTTTTAACGAACAATTCCCAACGCTTATCCGAAAATAATGGAATTGTTAAGTACAAGGACCCCGGTCGCCCTATCAGATAATGCACCTTAGGAGATTCTCACACGACGACATCGCTATTAGACACGGGGGCTAGTGTTAACTTACTCCCATTTTATTTGTATAAACAAATAGGTCTAGAGGAGATGCAACCTACTAAAATGACGCGTTGCAATTAGTCGACCGGTCTATTAAGTATCCTAAGGGTGTGGTTGAGAACGTCTTTGGTTAAAGTCCAAAATTTTTACTACCCAAATTTAACTTCGTTATCCTCGACCATGTAAGTCACTAACGACTCAGACCTATCATTTTAGGCGTCCTTTCTTACTCGCCAACGCTCCATAAACCGCCCATGATGGTTCGATGTCCTTTGTCCTTTGGCCATCTTTCTGTTGAGGTAAATGTTTTCAAAACGAGGACACGATCCCGATTCACCTACAAATGGAGAGGTTAGCATGATCGAGCTTAGCTCAAGATTACTTCAAAAACATGTTTCCGAGAAACAAATTTTAACAAATTCCTTTCCTTCGAAATTCGACTTTAACAATGACTCCCCGGTAGTAGAATTTAAATCGAAGAATTCCTACAACTCTTTTGCACCACTTCTTTACCACTTCAGCGAGTCCCCTTGCCAACAACCATTCATCCCTTGATCCTATGACTAAGATGAATTTTTCAATCTTTATCCCAAAGATCCTTTTGACCCACCTATTGAGGAATGTCTTGCATATATCAAGATTTCGATGATATGGACTTGAGAGCTTAGCGAGAATCATTCACCTTCCATCACCAATATTCCCCACCCTCCACCTTTTCAAAGGAACCTCGAAGTTTGCACTCGATCCTTTAGTTTCTCCCAGGCTTCATGATTTTTAAATCCACCTAGTAAACAAATACTTCCCAAGGATAAACCACTTGACACTTTCATTTTCGACTTTGAGACATTCCTAACTACACCATGAATGAGTTTTGTGCTAAACCCACATCCTCATTTTTCCATGCTCTCCTCTAAAACTTATCCCAATCCACCATATCTTCCACAACCATTCACTGTTCCACACTTATTCACTAGGACACCCTCTCGCTCAAAGATGAAACATAAGGTGCATGCTTCGGTTATGTTATAGGTCTATTCGACTTCGCTTTCATTCCACTAGGGTCAAGGTCGAGGGAAATCTTGGTGCTTGATTGTGTTTGGATATGTTTTCTGTGATATTTATTTATGGAACGATCCACAACTATTTCGGTTGTTGATATATGATAAACCGCATATTCATACATATATTTAGATAAAGTCTCGTATCGACTATAAACGACTCAATTTTGTGTTTGGTGCACTTCCTTTCATTTCAATATATTATTGAGTGCACCATTCAGGTAACCGGCCCTCCCTATGGAGTGTGTGGTTTGTAAGTACCGGATCCTAAGTCCACGCTTCACATAATTCCACGCTTTCCACTCTTGCATGTTTTCTCGGTTTTGAGTCATGTTTCTCTATGGTGTGAATTATGTCTTTACTTGCTTATTGTTTTCCTTTATATTAAACCTAATTCATAAAAAAGTAAAAAGTTTAAAGATATATAAAAATAGTAATCTAGCACGCCTCGAATCGACTTTAAAAGACCCGTTTTTAAAACAAATTTTTACAAACCCGTTTTCAAAAATTTGTTTGGGGGTGGGTGTTTGGTTTTTCCATTCTTGATCACTCAAATTCTATTCTTACCCCCCACCTCGCCCCTTTGAAGAGTAGCTAGATTTCTACTTGTTTGTTGTTTTGATGTTGTCTTTTATTATTTTTAGTAGATAGGATGTTACGTTGTTAAATTCAGTAGTTAATTTTGACTTTTGTAGTGAAATGTTGTTTGAATGACAATATGAATATAATGTCGTTATTTTCATTGTAATGTGATTAGTTAATGTTGATCCCACCTTCCCAAACCGTTTGGGGTGGTGTTATCTATTCCAAAGATGATTTTATATAAACTTCATTCATTCTACACTCACAACCCACACTACACCTAATTTCCATCACTCACCTTTCACTCCCACGCTTCGCCTCAATTTTTCAATTTTCAGCAACTCCGAAAGCATTCTCAAGGCTTCTACTGAGAGCGACTTCCTCAGATTTTTTGTTCTGAATTTTGCTCGAGCGCCACTTCAAGCCGAAAGCACGACCGACCATCTATCGGACCTAGAGCGCCGCCTGCTTCAAGCCGAAGCCGACCAAGGATCTATCGGACCTAGAGCTACTTCAAGTTGAGCGCGACCATTCGCTAAAACACTGGAATTCTAAAAAATTTCAGAGCGACTCGCGCTATAATGAAGCGCCAGCGCCTGACTTCCGTGGGACCGAAAAATTCCAGTTTTCGCAGCGAAGTTGTGCCCGGTTGTTTTGCAAATTGCTCCAGAGCGTAGTTTTGAGATGACATCTCCTATAATAATACCGTAACAGTCTTTCAAAAGATTTGTTCCAAAGCACTACTTATGGTGCTTGGTTTCATGAGGTGATCACACACGTAGGCTAGGAACGCTTATGGGTCTTGCTAGCAATTGTTCTTGGACTTGCCATGCCCGCTGAAATACAAGACCCATGATGCTATTGGGTAGATAATATGCATGTCCGGGAGTGGAGGTAAGTTTTAGTTTCATAGTGTCCGCTATGTCCCAAGCAATTTCATTCTGTTAACCCCATAATGGGTGGAACTCTTATAAGCGTTACGTCTTTTTATTTCCTATATTAGTATCGTCTAACCTTGTTTTGCGATGTTTCCACAATTTCACGCTACTTCAATGGTATTTTTCCTACCCTCTTTATTTAAATGCTTTGAGGACAAAGCATGCTTTTGTTTGGGGGGCATAGAATCACGGTAATTAAGACATCTGTTAGGATATAGATATATATAATATGCATCTTGTTTTCTAGTTAAAATTTCAAAAATTTAAAAATATAAATAAATAAGTTTATGCTATACACTTAGGAATATTGGTATTGTTTTCTTTCTCCATGCTCTTAACAATCTAGAAGTCTCACATAGTTGTTGCATCGTAATAATTGTTAGAAACTTAGGTTAATACGTAGGTAATAATCTTTGCATCTATCTATAAATATATTACATGAGTATCTATGATTGTTAGCAAGAAGTTTCTCAAAATCTAAAGCTAGAGTACTTATTCTACAAATCCTGTGAGAATATAGCCTAAAGCCTTATATATGAGCTAAACATTTGAGAAATGACACAAGGGAGAAGTAAAATCCGATAGAGAAATCACACGCCCACTTGCTTGATCACTAAACCATATCCTAAGTGAGAATTTAGGCGCTCTTTTGATCGATATAGCCGAAATTCAAACCTATGAATTATTTTCCGCTAGTCGCCACTCTGAGCCTTTCATTAGCCCTTCCATAAACCACAATTCCTTTACCCTGTTACAAAAACAAAAACAAAATAAAAAAAAAAGAGAATAAATCAACCTACCCAATTTAGAATAAGTCTGAGAATAGAATGAGTGAAGAAAGAAGAAGAGAAAAAACCTGTGTAAACAAAAAAAAAAAAAATTGTTAGTTGCTTCAGAAAATAAAGAAAAGAAGTTTCCATCCAAAGAAAAGAAAAATAGAAATAAAATAAAAACTCCAAAAAAAAAAAAAAAAAAATAGAATAAAAGGGAGTCAAAAGCCAAAGAAAAGAAAAAAAAGAAAAATATGGCTAAGGATGGAAACAAAGTATAGAAGCAAAAGAAAAATAACAAGGTTTTCTAAGTTACATAATGAAGACTCTATTATCTCGGACTTGTCCTTTTGAATATCCATTTCCTTCCTTCTTAAACCATCTCCTAATCCCCGTAACACCTAATAAAGACCTCTAGCTCAATTAGGAATAAAGTTAGTGTGATAGTAAGTGGCGGATGTGTTTGATCGACCCCGGCTTCCTTGTTGTCATTGAGATTGTAAGGTAAAGTGTGCCCACTGTATTAATCGGAGTAGCTTAAACTTGAGTGCAAAAATCAGAGTGTTGTTTCTTGACTATTATTGTGAGAACCTATTTAAGGACGCTTATTCCGAAGTTCTCGAAACAAACCCGCTAAACATTTGATAGTACTATCATTGTATATATGTTGATTGTAGATGATTGATTATTATGCATATATTAACTTAGGGTTTTGACTGGTTATTCTTATGTAATTGCTAGAGAGATGTATAGATAGTTGAGCATGAATAAGGAAACAATAGTTTTATTTTCTTAGTCGTTGAAGTATAGATGAAGTTTGTGAGTACCTTCATCGAAAACTCTCACGAGGTTATAACTCGTCCCACTAGGGAATTCCTAGTGGTTTAAGGCCTTGTTGCATATGGTCAATGCAATCGCACTCAGCTAAACGAGAGTAGTTAGAACTCCATTTTTGGTCACTTATTCTAATTTCTCATATTTGCTTGAGGACAAGCAAAATGTCGTTTGGGGTGGTTTGATAAGAGCCCAAACCTGTAGTTTTAACCCCTTAATAATCATAATCGTTAGACCAATTATGTGAATAATAAGTAAGAGTTAACACTGATTACGCTGCTTTTATGCATTTCAGGCTTCAAAGTCCATTATGTGCGTAAATGTACCACTTTTAGCGAGATACGAGCAAAGTCGTCGCTAACTTCCGAAAAGCCGTATCTTTGGACTCGGACCTGAATTGGGCATACCTTATGTCAAAACGACCGCTCGGAAAGAGCTTTGTAATGGTCCAAGCCTTGACCCAATCAGAGGAGCAGAAGTGGACGAAAAGTCTGTGGAAGTCAACTGCAGCTGAAGAGGCCTTTTGGATCGAAAAGAATTGGGTTTTGGGCCCCGATTCTCGCCCAACCCATGGCTCCAAGCCCATGCACGAATTTTGATCTGAATGTATAAGAACAAAAGCTTAGTTCATTGTTAATGGTAGATAGTTAGGTTAGAAAATAAATTAGATTAGTTAGCCTCCATTAAACCTTAGTTCTAGATCTAGTTTTTATATTAAAGTAATTAGTTTTATTCTTGTTTTAAATTTAGTATTGAATGATTGTTCTCCCTTGAATTAGATAATAAAATAGTTGTTCTTGATTCAATTTCGATTTGTCAATTACAATTGTTAGATCTAATTTCATTTACTACTTGTTATTCAATGCTTAGTTGTTAATTAGATTTTTGTTATTGTTTAATTTAGATTAGTTAAATTTCATAAAGTTAGAATCTTTATATTATGTTTAGTTTAGATTCAATGGGAAATGTTAGTTTAATGAATCAAGGCTAAAACCTCCATTAGAGGGGTTGATGAAGCCTTGATGAAAACTTAATTGTTAGTGTAGAATTGTTTGTAGATTCTATTCCACTCTAGAAAGTCGGTTTCGCCATGAGAATGGGTGGACGATTTCACATGCTAGTTAGTACTCGGTAGAAAAATGCCATGAACACTAGGGATTAGAACTCGAATTTCTCTTGCCGTAGAACGTGAGAATCGAGATACAAGAATCTATACTAGGTTATTAAGTTGATTCGAAAGTGGATTCAATTCCCTCTAATCCTTTATCTAGATTCAAAACAAACATATTTCCATAGTATTCGTAGTTAAATTCAACGTAGACTCATTTTAGTTTCATCGTGAGTATAACACCTTTCAGAAAGCTCTCATTGACTTAAGAGCTTACTAGTTAGACTTAGAAAACAATCCATGCTAGTGGAACTAGGAGTGGAACTAACTTCAGACTCCATTTAGTGCAATTCGCGATTGAGAGTTGAAGCTTTGATAATAGACTTCGTAAAAGGATAAGTTTAGTTTACTTACATTTGGATTCATCGCAGCATTTCGTAGGTAAACTATTCATTTTACAATTATCGATGGCAAATTCCGTGATCTAGATTTAGGAATAGTTTTTGGTTTTATGATTTTCGGTTTTAAACTTTGTTAAAGTCGGTTGGTTTTGATTTGGTGTAAAACCGATTTGAGGGAAGAGGAGAATGGTGGCCTACGGGTTTTTGGTGGTCACGGTGGTGGTGGCTGGGGAAGAAGATGAACAAGAATGTCGATTTGGGGCTTGGGCCTTAGCCGTTTGGTTGGGCCAAAAGCTCTAATTTTATGTGGGCGGTTCTATTTATTTGGTTGGGCCCGATTTTTTAGTTATCTTTGGACCAGTTTAATTAAGTTTAGTTTGGGCCTAGTTTAACTTAAGTTTTGGGACCGCTTCTAATATTAGTCTATGGGCCCGCTTCCTTTGTTTTGTCATTAGTTTCAGTTTAGTTTTTGGACCGAACCACTTAACTGTTTTGGGCCAGTTTCTAATATTGTGTGGGCCAGTCCATTGGACTTAAAATAGATCTATATGGGTCTTTCAATATTTAGACTTTCGGGTTCTAAGGTTTAGGCTTGGCCAGTTGGGTCCGAACCGTGACCTTGGTCATGAGCCCATGAGTCATGCACCTTTGACCTTAGCCATGAACTACGGCTATGACCCCGAACCTGTTGAACACGGAAACGACAGTTTGACTTTGACCATCGACCGTTGCCTTTGATGGTTGACTTTGACCTTTGACTTTGACTGTTGACCGTTGACTGTGAATGTTGACTTTTCCAGTTTTTCACATGTTTGTTTATATGGACAAATATAGTAATAAAATATTGTCGATATGGTATAACTTGGTTGGTCATTATCTAATTTAGATTTGACGTGAGTAGTGTGTAAAGCTTATATATATTGGGCTTTGATTGTGGACTGTGGACTGTTTAATTGTGTTACGTTTTATGTTGTATATTGTATAGACAAGTCATAAAATAAAATGCTGTGGAAGCCTGCATAATTGGTTAGTCATTATCTAAGAAAGATTTGATGTTGATATTGTGTATGTTTTTGACACGTGACGATATTGAGATGCTATGAAACATTATATTCCTAATACGTTATAATAAAAATGTATGCGATACGTTGAAACATTTGTGACATTATATAATGGCTAAATCTACCCTGCGCAAGGCGTACCATACGCTGTGAATTCTGGGCCACTCATGCCGTGCGTGTGTATTGACGGTCAAGTAATCAATCCAACGTACCCATATTACTTGCGCCGCGATACACTTCAAGACCAAGACCAAATCTTATATAATATGTTGGGATAAATATATTGAATGCAATATCTTGGAGAAATCTATATAAACGCTCCATTATTATATATGTGAGATGCTACTATGAGATAGTATAGTATTGGTGAATATTTGCCCACGGGAGTGTGGTGTAGTGCAATAATATATTGGCACGTGAAAGAATGAAAGTGGTCATGAGATATTATTGAGGTATTTCTACATAGTGTGGTTTAGTGCAATAAGGTAATTGACCTGCACGTGATATAGTGGAATTTATTATGAGTCATTAATGTATGACACCTGAATAAATTACGTAACGAAAATCCTAGAACCTGACTACCACAACTCATGTGATCTGCCCTATGTGGGCGTATTTGATATATAAGATGTTGTATATATATGAGATGTTGATTGACCCATGTGTTGGGCAATCGTAATAATAGTGGCTTGATATATAAGATGTTGATATATAAGATGTTGTATATATATGAGATGTTGATTGACCCATGTGTTGGGCAATCGTAGCCGAATAGTGGCTTGATATATAAGATGTTGTATATATATGAGATGTTGATTGACCCATGTGTTAGGCAATCGTAGCTGAATAGTGGCTTGATATATTCCGTTCGCAAAATAAAACGAGATGTGCAATATTTTATGCCGAATAGTGGCATTACTTACATAATTGCTTCCGTGTGAGGATTTACCTGGTGTGCGGCATCTCGCTCAGGGTGGTTACGCACGGAGTGGTTCATTATGTAAAGGGAGGCATGTGGATGTACATGTTCGGTTGTTTCGCGATTGTGGTAGCCAGGGAAACTAGGTAAGACATAGATACGACGTGATTTTAGAGACACGCAAAGAAAGCCTGAAATAATCTAATTATGGTAATGTGTTGGTTAATGATGTATCTTTAGATAGATGATTGTATATGCTTGGCTGGTTATAGTTTAATTAGAACCTAAAACTTCTCGATGTAGGAACTACATGCCTTTATTTATTATGAGTATAGTTTGTGGTGTGGTTAGTGGGAAGTTAAAAGTCCGGTTGAGGAACTACCCGCCTTAGTTATTGAACTTAAGGATGTTGTATTAGTCGTTGAAAGTTAAAGCTTCTCTGGGTGGAGGAACTAACCGTGATGGATTATGTATATATTTGTATAAGTATATGTTGTTTTTAGAGCTACTCACACCAAAGATTGTTTATAATGTCAATTCGATTTGCATGTTTGTTTATCGGGTGTGTTCATTAAATGAACATAGTTGATAAGTCTTGACAGTTTAGTGTTGAAGAAAATCGTTTCGTTTGTGGTTTTGCGTTAAGCGTTGATCTCGTGATAAGTTTTGTTTTCCCTCGAGGTGATATAGATTTTCGGTTGAGATAAGGTTATTTGCATTTTCATTTGTAAATTGTTTTGGTAATGAAGATGACCGCTGTTTAAGTTAAATTTTTATTGGTTTTAATTATCCGCATATTTTTAAACCGTTTATGGGTTTTTGGAAGTGGAGAATGCGTCACACCTCGGAGATCGAAGGGTCGGGGACAAATAATGTTTTTTCCGAATTCTGTCGAAATTCGGGGTGTGACAGGTTTCATATTACAGTTTTGGTGCTTATCATATCCCACACCGACCTGGACACCGCCACGTCAGTCATCGTCTCCAATGAAGAAGACGATGACGCCTCACCTCCACTACGTGCCCTAACAGCATCATCATCCTCACTCAACGTTCTCTCTCTCCACTGATCAACCTTAACTTTACCACTCAAGCTATCACTAGTGACCGACATTACTAAAACAAAAACAAAACAAAAGATCAAGTTTTTTGAGATAGAAAGACGAACCTGAGAACAAAGGATTGAAAAAATTTTCTTTTCTTTTCTTTCTTTCGCTCTGCTTTTCCTTTGTTGGTAAAATGAACAGATGAAAAACCTTTCGCAAACCAAAACCCCTTAACTGCACAAACCTCGAAAAACTAACAAAACCTTTTCGTATTCCCATGAAAGCAATCATAACTCGCCCACAAACCGCCGCGCTTTTGGGCCCATGGGTCAGATCCAACTGTTCCCGCACATTTTTCCAAAATTAAAAAAAAAAAAAAAAAACCCCATCAAACGGACACGTGTTAAAAAGCTTTGTTTTAACTTTTAGTTTCACACCCCAGCTGTCCAAACAAGAAGTAAAACAAAGGGGGCTATGTAAGTACCCTCCGCTCTACATTTCATATCACTACAAAGACACGCGTCCACAACCCGTGTCGATCTCCATCACCATACCACATTGCCAAGACGTTGTAACGACTTAGACTCGTGTCATCCCAAATCTCAGCTCTGACCATATATGGAAGCAAATCATCTAAGTGTAATCTCGAGCTCAACACACACCAATCAAGGAGACATTAACTTTGTAACATTAGGAGTAATTGCGAATCATCAAGATAGCACACAATGTGGATCTACACCTGATAACGGCCTGAAGCAAATAAGGAAAGTCAGCTCAAACATCTATAAGTAGAGAGAGATGAACTACGTAAGACTTGATTCAAGTTTACCCCGAGAAATTTGATACGTAGGCAACTTTTGCCCCAAGAAGAGTGCAGCCATTCTCTATCAAATAGAACACCAGGTCGTTCACCCCAAAACACCAAACCTCTACAATATGTATCATGGGAGGGGTTTTAGGGATCAATGTTAAGAAAACATGTAAACAAAATCAAAATCGGTAGGGCATTTATTAGTTTTAAATTAGCCTATTTTTTTATAGATATGATCTCCTAATTACTTTAAACGTTGTCACCGAAACTTGTAACCCCATCAAATGTACTTATGCACTTGACAAACTAAAAATTGCTAAGAATTGTGGATTGTACATTTTCACAATTCTTAATACTATTTAGCAAGTTTGATTATTTTGATTTTTTTGCGACAATGTTTATAATAGTTATAAGATCATATCTTAAAAAAAAAAAATTAGACTAATCTAAAACTTATAAATGTCTTGACGATCGATTTTGAGTCCTCAACATTAATTCATCTCTCCTCAAAACTTGAACTACAAACAAATTAAAAACCTTTTTATCGCCCGTCAGTCCCTCAAAATCAATGGACAACTTTGTTTCCAAATGATCACAACTTCTTCTTCTTTCATTTGATCGAACTTCAAAGGTAAAATTATATTTAATAATTTTGGTGGGTATCTCAAAACTTGATATTTACTCGAGTAAATTTTATATGTGGGCATGTGGGACAAATAAGAAATTGAGACTTGTCAACAGTCTTTACTCATCCCTAACCATGGTTAGCAATGAAAATTAGTTTTAAATAGAAAACTAATCATTTCTTCATAACAATTAAGCCTTTCCCTCGTTGTTTGTTATTTCTCTCCAATAAAAAGGAAAAAAAAGGTAAAAGAAAATGATGAACTTGTATTGGTGAATGACTAGTAGGCATCTTGCATTGGAGAGAGTAGAATAGCTTCATACCAGCTAGCCGAGGAATGTAGCAAAAGCCAACTCAGTTTTCGTGTCTCAGCTAAACAACTTCAGAGGACTCACAACTTCATTAACGTTAGAAATTTTGTTTGAAGTGTTTGATGCTTTGCAGGCATAGTGATATCGATCACACCCATTAGCAACTTTTGTACCGCCAGAAAGACTATTTCGTCAAAAAAGTTAAACGTAATGTACATTTGGTTATGCAATCATTTCAAGATGAAAATTCAAATCAATAATTCAATTTCGTGACATATTAGTACCATGCTTGGAAAATAGGACTTACAAATGTTACAAGTTACAATCATAGTTCATAGTTCAGGAAAATAGTTCACGACTACAAGGCGAAACAGTCGTAGAGAGAGGAGGTGGTGTCTCCGGACAGATAAGCTGAACGACACTCCACATGAGCTCGCAAATAGTGCTGGCCTTCAGAATTTTCCACTCTAGTCACTCGAAATTTAACACACCGAATCATTTTAATACCCGTTTCCTCTTTCTCATTCCATTCGTAGTCACTCCAAACAACACACAAAGTTTTATTTCCAGACTCCACCACTAACCCGCCATTAATTTCACTGCGGGGCAACACACTGAAAGAAGCTATACCTATACCATGTACCGGCTCCTTAAACCATTCCTCTCCAACAAGATCATAAGCAAAGACGCGGTCTCCGCTACAAGTATACAACACATCATCCAATGTGGCAGCCGTACTAAACCAGCGAGAAAGATTGAAAAGAGGTGTGTTTGAAATTCGCTTCCAAGTTTCACTTATGACATGAAAAGAGAACAATCCCACATCTACCACGCCCAAAAGAATCTTTTTCCCATTATCAACAACTGCGGTAAAAGGGGAATGGAAAGTTCCCATCAGTTCAGGAGGAGGGTCAGGCAATGAGGACCATGTATCTAAAGCTGGATCAAAAACTTCAGCCCATAGTTTTGGAGTAGGACGATCGGTAGCAGTCCCAAATACATACATCTTTCCTCGTGTTGCTACAGCATTAGTAAAAGACCTCTTACCCATCATGCAAGAACGTTCTTTTTGCCACACGCCATTACTGTTTCTTGTATCGAGGCTGAACACTTCCGAACTCACCTCCCATGGCCATTTGCGGTTGTAATCGCCTCCCACCATGTAAATTTTGGATCCCAGGGCGGCACTAGCAGCACCAATGTTGGAAACTAGAGGGAGACTAGTGGTAACATTGCGACTACGACAATCGGTGCCTTTACTAGGGTCTATTGTGCACCAAAGTACTTGACCGTAGCAAGTACGTAAAGATATATACAACAACCTCTTCCCCAACTGGTTTTTCCCGTGGTTATTGATTCTGATTGTAACTTAAAAGAGCAACAACGATCCAATGAGGACCGAAACCAACACGGCGATGGGCTAATCACTAATTCCGGAGATTTTTTAATACTCTTCACCGCATTCTCAAGCTCCAAGTAGTAGCTATCGTCGTCGCGATATTTATTCTTCCCCATGTGATACAATATCGGAATGAAAATAAATGAAAGAAGAAGAACAATGGTATGTGGGCGAGTTCAGTTTTATTTTTGTTCAAAGTCTCAAAAGTGAAAACACATCGATCTCTATAGGTCAATACCCATATTTATAGAGAGCCCTTCCAGCCTCAATCTCTTATACGCGTTTTCCTAATTCACTCCTCTTTCCAATTCCAAGCCCACAAGGATTACACAAGCCCACTACTCCATATACTAGAAAACCGCCAAGGGCGGTGGCAGACCGACTGAAGAAGAAGAACAAAAGGGAGAGGGATATTGTTGGTTGGTGATAAAAAAGTGTGAATGAAAAAATGAATTTTTTTTTGTTAGTTTTGGCGGAAAGAGACCAAAGAGGAAGGACTAAGGAGTGATCCTAGAGGTGTGACAGACAAATATTTGTAAGGCTGACAGTCTGACACTCAAGTTGTTTTCTGTGCCCCCTCCCTACGTCGGTCCTCAAAAAGCCCAACGTTGACGACGTACTTTAAAAGTAACTCGTTGTTCAAACGGCGTTGAATAATCGCTCTTTCTTGTTCAAACTGAATGGTTTTATTTTAGGAATCTGATCAGTTGCATTAATCGAATTTGTTGACGACAGTATGGTGAATATACAAGAGTAAAGACTTGTTGTCTTGATGTTGATCTTTGGGCGGTATGCATGAGCAAACAATTCCTTCTTAAGACAACTGGGATGTTCATACTAAGATGGGATGTTCATACTAAGATAGGGCTGTTTGGATTCCAAATAATAGTGGAAAGTTCACAGAGAAGGGTGAATACAAATTGAGTATGCAAGGTAAGCGGGAAAAGTATGGATCCAGCTACCAACAAAAGACTGAACAGAATATGGCAGTGAACAGTATATCTAGTGTTGATCTCGCAGTCAGCTGGCAACTCATTATTTGAAAATTATACATGGGGTTGTTACCTACTGGAGAACTACTTAATAGTGTATATTGTTGGAATCTCTTGTGTATTTCTAAATACTAGTGTGAACAAATGGTGTTCTCTCCACTTTACTGCATAGTAGATAGTCCCACATTGGTTATCCACCACATCGGGTAGGGTTTGGGCTGCCTTGCTTGGCTTCATTGTTGTGGGTAGTAGTTTGACCAATAGCCTAAACTTGTTTTGCCTTTTTTTGAAAGAACAAATTTCAGTGTTCTATTAGGAGTTGGTCTCTCTTTCTCCTAACCTCTATAAATAGGATCAGGAGTCCATAGAGAAAATAGACTTGATCGAAACTCAACTCGGAGAAACGAAAACTCAAACCAGTCATTTTCTTCTTCTCTTCTTCCCCGCGCGGCCGCCAGTTATATTATATTCTTTATTCTAGAGGGTAGTCCGTTTCTAGTGCAAAAGTCAGTCATTGTTAACCATTGAATCCTCGCGTGAGGAAGACGCCATTGTTGCCTTTCGCACCATTGGAAGGGGCTTAAATCTTTCCTTAAGGACGTTCTAATCCACTTGGTTATTCCCGCCATCACTTGGGTCCTTGTTTTTCATTGCTATTGTTCCTTCGTTTCTACTTTTAGTTCTTTGTGTTCATACAACTATTCTAACAATCTTAAGGAAAAAATTTGTAGTAGAACAAAGGAGAGTGCTTTAAATACGGCAATCAAAAGATAAGTCTTTTATTTTGAGTTATTGTTTGTGTTATTGGGTTATGACTTTAGAAATTTTCTAATAATTTCGTTTTTGTTAGGGAAACCAATTAAAGATTGAATATTTATTGATATTTTGTGGTTTATCAAACCCTATATGGTTTTAGACCTTACTCCTACGTTTGTGGGAGTCAAATATGAGATTTCTATCAAGAAAAACGTCAAAATTCGTCTTTTTGACAGCTGTGTCACTCGTTACGGAAACTGCTATAACTTTCAGCTCAGAGCTCGGTTTTGCAATCCGTTTTTTGTGTTGGATAGCTGATTCAAAGAGCTTTCCAGTGGTATAAGGCTTGATGCCCAATTCTTCATGAGCTGGTTCAGAATTACAATTCTTTTGAACTGTTTTTTCTAGAAGGAGGAAAATATGGTAATCCAATTTTTCAATCGGTTAGGTATCGTATTCTTTCACTCTTTGCAATTCTTTTGGTTTGATTATATGGTGATATTCTTGCCTTGAGTTGCATGCTAGTTTTTCTTAGGAGGGAAATCCCTAAGTTTAAACTTATTTAATAACCTAGTCAACAAATTATACATGTTTATCACTAAGATATTAATTGGTTTGATTAGAAGTAGTTTGATATTATTTTTCTTTGTACATATGTAGATGTATGTAGATGGTCTAAGAGAGACCTTAAGATATTTAATATCAATCACACTCAAATCTTGGATAGTAATTATAATGTATTCAATGCATAATTGCTTACCTCTATGAAAGTGTAATGCGTGTTGTTAGACGATGGTTAAAATTGTACTATTGTGAAAATACATGTTAGATGAAGTAATTTGTAGCTTATATCCAATATAGCATATGTTAAAGTTGTATAGCATGCTAGTTTTGGATATTAATCATCGTGGATTTACTTTAAACTTGATAATAGTTTATTGGTAAATTTTTCTAGTTGAAGACATTAATGGGTTGAGCCATTAGATGTTGTGGTAGTACTTGAGGTCTTGTTGATAGGGTATTCTATCTTACTTGAGCTCATGTAAAAAGAAGAGGTGGAGTCCTCGGTTGTTTTGCATATTCAAATGCTAGATTTGCTTAAATATCGTGATACTTTTTTGTTGTGAGGGTACAGTTAAAGTTTACTTTCCTAACCTATGATATGATATTTACCATGTTTGGCATGAATGCATTATTTAACATTGACATGAAGTTTAACCATGTCATATATTATTAAGTAATGAGCATCATTGTCTACTTAGAGGAAACAATATGGGAAACAATCAATATCCTCTTAAACCTAATTTAGTCAAGGAGATGTAAGGTAATGGTTTGTCTTCTTAGACAATATCCTCCAAAGGACTATTTTAGACAAGGAGATGTAACGGCTTGTAGATTGTCTTATTAGGCATTATCCTCCTATGACTATGAATAAATAGCCAAGGTGATGTACAAGTCGTGGATTGTCTCCCTATGACAGGTTGAATGTTGAATGATGAAAAGAAAGGATGATAATGATATTATCTCGGTAAAACCCTTTTCATCTAATTCTTCTATTCTTTAAGATTCATTAGAATCTTTTGTGGATTTCCTTTCATATAGATAACATGAACATAATATGACTATGTTTAATATGATCCAGAATCATAGACTTAGGTAAAGTATATTCTTGTCATAAGAGTGCATTTTATTGTTGTTGTTTCTTTTAGTGTTTGTAGCGGTATAATGTGTTTTGCATGTAAGTTTGATTAGGTTGAGTAACTATTGAACTGTGGGGGGTGGTGACCCATATGCATAACACTGTTTTACCATAATTCATCTCACAAGATAATTAGAAAGACACTGAACTACAAAGTATGGAAAGGTCTTGGGCCTATCCAAAAATGCTTCAAAATGTGGGGGGTGTTTTGCCAAGGCTATTGTGAATGAATCTAAAAGAATTTTTTTGAGACCTAGAACTATCTAGTAGATGTTCATTGGTGAAACTCATAATAGTGATGTTTGTTTTAGTTGTCATGCGTGATAACAATCTTGTAGAGACCACACTATTATTGAATGTCTTATATGCTAATTTTATTTTTGAGGATGTGCTTTATGTAAAATTAGCATAGAGTGGTTGGATGTTCATAATGAACTACATAAGATAATCCCATGATTTCTGCACAAGAAATTTGGAAGACTATCAATGAGTATTTCCATCATTCACGGTGATGATGTTTATATGTTTCTTGAGGAAGATTCATTAACCTATAAGGAAGTTGTCTGTCTATGAGAAGTGTCATTTTTGAAGGATACAACTCCTCTAAACTGGACTCTTGATTTATTGGGGGATCTATAGGTTGAATTGGATCTTCAAGAGAAAACTAAAACGTGATAGTTATATTGCAAACTACAATGATAATAATAATAGCCAAGGGGTTTCAATCAGAGACAAGATTTATACTATTTTGAAACCTTGCTCATATAACTAGAATTTCTTCTACAGAATTCTAAAGACTCTAGTTGAGTAGTTGTGCGGAACTACAATACCAAGTAGTACCAAATGATGAAATTTGAAGGTATACAATTTAGTTAAATCTTTGTATGAGTTGATTCAAGCGCCTATAAATGGCATGAGCAATTCAACAACATATTAGTGTCATATGGATGTCAAAGTACCGTTGTTGATAAAAAAAAAATGTGTACTTTCTTTAGAGCAAAGCAAGACATATGTGTTAATCTCTTTTGTTTAGATGATTTAATATCATGAGTGCTAGCATTGAGAATGTGTATGAGACAGAGAAATTCCTATTTGAAACACATCATAAACCGGTTGAAAATGATAGTTTATTATGTTGTTAAACTCATTTCTGAAACTACTATATTCAGTTGTCAAGATGTTGACGTTTGAATATGGTTGAAGGCTACAAATACCTTTTAAACCGGACCGCCGGATGGTATAGGGGAATTTCGGCACTACTGCATTGAATGACCGGTGAATATAGGAATTAAAACTCATGTTAGTCTCATTATATTGTTATAGCACTTAGTAGAAATATTTTTCATTGAAAAGTATGGGTATTATGATAGTAAGCATGTGTTAACACCTTTTGTGGCAAATATCCATCTTATGAAAAATAATCTCCTTGTGTTTTCTCATACTAAATATGTCAATATCAATGGTAGCCAATTGTACGTGATGGATAATGTATGTGAGACATGACATTGCCTACATTAATGACATACTGAGCTGATAACCCATTGTGTCCTTATAAGGAACTTTGATGTATATTGTCAGATTATCCAAGTACTATAGCAGAGCCATTGATTATGGACTGATATTTAGTAGATTTCCATCATTGTTAGAAGGGTAATATGTTATAAACTGGATCCAGTAATGTTTATGTGTTTACCTTTGGTGGAAATTGAGTATCTTGGATATCATCCAATTAAGTTAATCGCCTTAGAAAAGGCATGTGATGATGCTGAGTGGGTTAGCAACCTCTTGGCAAATCTTCTTATTGGCTCTAAACAGCCTCCTGATGTGTATATGCTTTGCAACTATCTCATTGCAATAGCTAAGACATATTATCTTATGTGCAATGGGAAAAGAATACATGTAAGTTGAGATATAACTTAATCAAGCAGCTGCTAAAAGATTATGTTAGGTTGGACTTAGTTTGGCCACATATCTAACCACACCACTTCTTTGGAGGCAAGTGGTTATAATGTCGAGGGGATGGGACTTTTTGCCTTAGATAGAGGGCTTACACCGACGGCAACCCCACCTATGTGATTGGAGATCCCATGAATTAGGTTCAAAGGGAAAACAAGTCACCTCGTCGCCTCGGTATGCTATTGTCTTTCTTTGAGAGACGCCCCACCCTATGACTAGATAGCATTTTTTGTATACTTTATATAACTTGAATTGCAATGAGAAAGGATGAGTTATTTTACTCTTATTGGAATCCATAGTCCATTTTTTTTTATAATGAGATAGTGTATTTTAACTGCAATGTACACTTGATGGATATCCACCTACGTGAATGTAGAACTGGGTCGGTTCTTATGAGTATTCAGGCAAGTACTCTAGAGCATTCATGGAACACAAAAAATGCTGAGGGCCAAAAAAAAGCGCAACACCAAAACAGTATATATAATGAAAGAGCAATGTGGGTGCATGTCCTCTATTTTACTACAAGGAATGTTGGTTCAAAGATTTTTAATCCACTACTTTCACGTATTATAAGACATGTTATCCTATGACCGTTCAAGCCCGTAAAAGCACCAATATCTTATGCATTGTTTTTCGATTCTCTCGGCATTTCGTTAACCCATTTCTTTTGTAATATCCAATTCCAAAATAGTGGGGGATTATTAGTATTTTGAAATAGTGGGGGATTGTTGGAATCTCTTGTGTATTTCTAAATACTAGTGTGTGTGTGCAAAGTAGAGGAGATGAACAAATGGTGTTCTCATTAGTATTTTGAAATAGTGGGGGATTGTTGGAATCTCTTGTGTATTTCTAAATACTAGTGTGTGTGTGCAAAGTAGAGGAGATGAACAAATGGTGTTCTCTCCACTTTACTGCATAGTAGATAGTCCCATATTAGTTATCCACCACATCGGGTAGGGTTCGGGCCTGGGCTTGGGCTTACTGTTGTGGGTAGTGGTTTGACCAATAGCCTAAACTTGTTTTGCCTTTTTCTTGAGCAAAGAAATTTCAAAGTTCTATTAGGAGTTGGTCTCTTTTCTCCTAAACTCTATAAATAGGACCGTGAGTCCATAGAGAAAATAGACTTGATCGGGAACTCAACTCGAGAGAAATAGAAAACTCAAACCAGTCCTTTTCTTCTTCTCTTCTTCTTCTTCACAACCGCCGAGAGGGGTAGTCTGTTCTAGTGCAAAGTCGCTCACGTTAACCATTGAATCCTCTGTGAGGAAGACGCCATTGTTGCCTTTCTCGCACCATTGAAGGGGCTAAATCTTTCCTTAAAGACAACCTAATCCGCGCCTTGGTTATTCCCAGTTACTGCTGTCCTTGTTTCTTCATTGCTATTGTTCCTTCTGTTCTACTTTAGTTGCTGTGTTCATACAACTATTCTAACATATATTAGGCATATGGTTCTAATAGGTATATGGTGGTGATTATAGCTGCCCTATTTGTGAAAGATGTGCAGAGACAAGTGCACATTGTTCTTTGAATGTGAATGGAGTTTGGTTGAGATCAGTTATAGGCTTAAGGATTGAAGATTATAACATGAGTATGAGCAGCTGGGTGGATGAGATCATGTAACAGACATGTAGTAAAGATAAGCAACTTGCTAAACTAGCTAATTTTGCTTGTATCCAACTTATGGGATTTTGGAACAACTGCAAGTTTGAAGCAGGTGCACCGAATGAAGAAAAATCGCCAAGCTCTGGGAAGGAAGCTGCAGAGCTTTTAAGAAGTAGGGAAACACTACGCCTAATCCTAATTGTGATTTCTCTTCTGTTATCCTTTCCATATTGCTACAAATATTGCACCTAGTTTAAATGATGATAAACTTTTCACTGGGAGGCAGACGGAAGGACACAAGCTGTTGTGTATAAAGACATCAAGGCTAGAATACAAGAGGAAGCTGAATCCCTTGCTGCAAAAGTTGGAGCTATGTTAGCTGACAACGAAGGCGCCCAGCATCTGAATTGGAGGGGGACAATCAGGCAGTAATATCCAAATGGAAGACGTCCACTGCCGTTTCTGCCACCCTTAAACTTCGAGATAGCTGGATTTGCAGGCTCTTTAGAAACTCTCAGGGATTTGTCGTTTTTGGCCAACTCTTGACTCTCGGATTGTTAAGGCCAGAGAGCAATTTCACTGTAAGAAACCACATTATATTGGTCTCTTTGTGGAGCATTACAATACTGGACTACACCAGACTTCGCATTTGTTGTCAAACAAGTGTGTCAGTCTGCATGATCCAAGAACTTCACATTTGATTGCTGTCATGAGAATTGTAAGGGGTGAAGTTTCTGAGAACAAACACCCATGACAAAACGCTATTGCCGATATGTACCTAGAAACTCATGAGACCAACCAAACATGGGCGAGGGTAGAATTAGTATTCTCAAAATTAGTATTCTCAAAAAAGAAATTCTATATTGAATCAAACACTTACTGCCGGGGTCAATAACTCCCCTTCCGCGCAGACTTATCCTAATTGAAGAGTAACTAGCACAAATAGCTTGACTAATGTAATGAGCCTGTCTCTTTTGCTTAATAGGTCTAGGAGTTGACATTTTACTTTCTGTATATGAGGAATACTTCATTTCCAGTTTCTAAACAAGTTTACCTGTTTGCCCTTTAAATAATAGAATATTAAGTCTTCTTTTCTACACTTCAGCAAGAAAACAAGAAACAATTAGGAGAACAATTACTTTTAAAAGCTTCGTGACAAAGTCACGGGCAATTTCTAGTAGTCAAACGACCGAGCTCGAGCCGAACCCGAGTGGCTCGGTTATTTTACATTACAAATATGCTATTTGAACTAAACGAGCTGAGCTTCATCAAGCTCATTTGTTACACGAACTTTAATTTGAGCTTGAGCTCAGCTCATATAGTTAAACGAGCAAGCTAAACAAGTCGAGCCCGAGCCGCTCAACTAGAATTCCACCCTTAGTCAAAGAGGGGAAGCTTCCTTGGCAGCTAGCTGAAATCAAGATGGCAAATATCACAATAGAAGCTAGAAAAATAAAAGATTTCCCATACATTGAGGGAAGGAAACTTCAGTGCAGATGCTGCAGCAAAGAAGGGTCCACACATGCATTAGTCCCTATAATATATGGAGTAACACACTTGTTTAGAATTGCCCATACAAGTCATACTATATATTAGGACTAGCTAATCTGCTCGTCCTGTGGCCGGGCTTACTACTATAGAGATTATCATTATTATTTTAACTGATACTCATTCATTCAGTCATTCTTATTAGAAGTTAGAAATGACCAGGTTAGCAAATACATATTTGGGATATGTTTATTTATTGGGCTTAAAAGTTTGTGTTGAAGAAAGATATCATATTATTTTTTTCGCCTTAAAGTTAAGCGTCCACAAAGTTTTTGTGTATGCTTAATCAATTTTGGTGAAAAGAACAAAAAATTGCATTTTAGTATTTCACTTAAATGTTTTTTTGTGATGCATGATCTCTATTGTTCTAATTATATAAACCATTTCATTCACCCCTTTTCATATCCAAAAATCCAGGTTCCACATAGCAATCAAGAGGTGCTTATTTTGATTGTTTCTTCTTGACAGGTTGCTATACGGAGTTGTTAAAATTACAATGTTAAAATGTCTCATGTATGGATTGTCTGCACTCCGGAAAGCCCACCTACCAATAGTGGAATTTACATGCAACAATGAACATCCAATCCAAAGAGTGGACTTCACTTTACTATAATTCAGGGGCCGATTCTTAAATGGCTTCTCTACAATCAAATACTTATTTATTATTATTTAGAAATCATCAGAAAAATTGTTCAGACTATTTCACTATAATTCAACAATTATAGCAAACCCGGCCAACTCTTAAATGTAACCATCAGAAAATTTTGTTACAATTTTTACAGAGTAATAAGATAACATTATGGTAAAAAACTTAACCAATATAGGAACTATCAACATACCCACTTAGAAGTTTAGTGTAACTGGGAAGAAAATATAATCCTTTCACATAGATAAATTAATAGCTAATGATACCAAAAAAGGTTTAAGTAAATGAACCTACATATTAGTAAAGTAACCTCCCATAATATGTTGCCCAATGAAATTATGTCCTTTTGTGTCCATCTCTGAAACTGGGAGTTATGCCTGCAACAATTATTTGACCCATACCCATTCAAATCCAAGAGCTGCCGCCAAATGGATGTCTTTGGCCTTCATCCTTCAGAATACATGGTCCTTCAACAATGAATGCAAGCCATTCATATATACAACCTGTCCTTCAGCAACTTCTTGATCAGTGAAGAATCAACATGAATCAAAGATGATCCTCTCTACAAATTACAATTTCAGATAAACACAAACAAAATGATAATAAGTCGAAAGGAATGTTAGACTCACCTTATACTTAATTCATAGGTATGTTGTATCATGTTCACCACATTGGTCCAATTAAGTAACATGAACCATCAACATCATCTGTTTATTACATCTCTGTCTTTCTTTAATACCACATTACCACCACGCAAAGAGTATTACCATGCCCAGCCATTGCAACAAATTTTTCTTGTTTCAGTAACTTGAGTAAAAACTTGAACAAATTTCTAAAGACGCAAAAAATAAAAAGGAAAAAATTCATTAGTCATTGAGCATGGTCAAGAGAGAAGCGGGACCTTAAGGTTTGTTTCTATAAGAGATAGAGAGATCAAAGTTCTTGCAATTAGAACCTGACTAGAGTTTTTGACATAACTAAAGCAACTCCGAGGCCATAAAAGTTCATAACAAACTAAAAATATTACCACAATCCAAACGGATCCAGCTGACATGCTTCCTTCCAAGTTGTCATGAACTTTTACACGGCATAATCAGTAAATATATATAACATGTTCGTAAGAATTACACGGCAACAACCTTTGCATCACCTGATTACCCTATAAGTGTTGAAGCATATGCAATCATATAAGAATCCTAAAAGATTAATAACAACTACTGAATAGTTTCGAAATATATCCAATTTCCTATCATTTGACCATGCAAAAAATATAATTTCTTTTGAAGGGGGGGGGGGGGGGGGTTGTTTCAAATTTTTATCAATACGAAGAAATGTTGCAATTTCCAACTAACACTGAACAGTCTGACGAAGATGACACTAATTATAGAAAATTATCACTGCAATCTGAGATGCACAACAGGCAAACACTCTCACAAAAAAATGCAAGCTTTAGATTCTCAATATATATGATATCATATTATCATTGAATCAAATGTTGTATACAAATTATTCAGTTCACACATGCAATTAAATTCTATAAAAACTACGGGATTTCTGAGTTGTTAATTGAATTTAATGAATCAATTAAATTCACGAACCTTCATGTGCAGATATGATATAAAAAGCCTAAATTGCATCAATAACTCAAAAGTACATTAGCAAATCAAAACTACTGTGTCATGTAGCCTAGAATTAGAGATATTAAAGAAATAGAACGGTACCAATATCACCACCGATCAAGAAGGTTTATGGATGTTTCTTTTCAATCAACAAAAAAAGTAGCAGAAAATTGGAAAATTGTCAAATTAAGCAACTTGAGATGTAAACTAAACATCCAATCGAAACTAATAAAAAACACTAATCAAAATTAACATTAACCATCGTAGACATCAATGGCCTCCTTGCCTGATCCAACTTGAGATGTAAACTAAACATCCAATCGAAACTAATAAAAAACACTAATCAAAATTAACCTTAACCATTGTAGACATCAATGGCCTCCTTGCCTGATCAGCATCTACGCATAACCAATAGATTCTCTTCGAGCTTCTTTTTGTAAAAGGCTTGAAAGATGAACTTTGACTCGGGGTCTGGTGTAGTATAAGATTTTTCTTCCACTAACAATTTCCATCAAGACAACCTTAAAGCTATAGACGACATTTTTTACTGTAATGAGTAAGTGCTGCCACTCTGGGGCTAGGTGGAGGTTATCACGTAGCTCTGGTCTCTATCAATTAACTTGGATAACCCAAAATCAGAAAGTTTGCCATGAAATTCACTGTCAATAAGTATGTTGTAGGGGCTTTATATCCAATGAACAATTATGTGTCTACACTCTATAGTCTCTACACTCCTCATGGCTCTTGCAGATAAACCAATCCTTTTGCAATGTCTTGTATCTCGTAATCCAACTGAGAACAGAATCTCTATTCTGTTGAGTATGAGGCCTGCTTTCATACACCGTCATTAGATAAATGAGGGCGTATGAAAGCCGATGATGTGACATTTCAAAGCAAAAACCAATTAGTCTTACCAAATTGATATGGTGCATCTTGCCTATTATTTTTACTTCTGCTATAAATTCCTTCATTCCTTTGCCCAATATTAGGTAACCACTTTACTGCGACCAATGTGCCATCACTGAGTGCACCTTTAAAAACATCTCCAAATCTTCCACCTCCTAGCCTTCAGAAAATTTCCCAGTTGCAACACGCCAACACACAATTCATGGTATGACAAACTGACAGGCATATCTGAAATTCACTTATACAGACCGGTCCTCTGACCATAATCGAGACCTCCGGAACAAACTGTGCTGACTGTGAAGATGATATAATCTGGACCTAGATATAAGAAGATGAATTAGACGTAATATCAAGCGTTTGGTTCCAAATGATTGATAGAACATAAGAAGGCATGTAGCACTAACCTTCTAATTAATGAATTGTCATAGAAGTGGAAAAAAGCAAGACCACACGACGTCGTATGAAAGAAGGGCTGTTTGCGGTCCTCTTCATTAGTTAGGAGTAGTCATAATGATCATAGGAAGAGAGATACCTTGGAGTACATGCAAGATTAGGAAACTGGTTATAGATTACCAAGAAATAATCGACCCATCACTCCATCAGGTCCTTCCGGACACTCTGAACCTCATATATATGTCCCACATTTGCAATAACATAACATAGACCAGTCTCCACCAGTTTTCTCGGTTCCAACGTATAGTACACCCGAAGTTGCGGATGAGATATGGTATTGGTATGACACCATTTAGTCTGAGGTAAAAGAACATGATATTTTCCTGATAGAAGCTTATATATTCGAACAATTTGAAATAGAACTTCGCCTACTTTATCTGCTTACAAACTTGGAAAATTAGAAGCGAAATGATAAACAACTCCATGCCGAAGTTGAATGAGATTGGACTCTTTTCTATCTCTTTTTGAGAATAAGTATACAAAACGGTGATATTGGAAGTGTATGATTAGATGATATGGAAGATTTGTTTTAGAAATAGGGTTGAATTTTTGTTTATTTTGGATTCTTAATTACCCCCGGCGTAGAGTTCAAAAAGTGGCGTGTATTTAGTTTTTTTTTTACAAAACATTTGAAAAGACAAAATAGACTTGTAAGAAATTATGAAATAGACCCATTTCAGGGGTATTTCAGTAAGAAAGAAAATAAATATTCTGAAAACAGAGGCTTTTTAAAAAACTTTGCTGACGTGGCTCACTATAAACAACCTGAGATAATAGATATTAATGTAGGTCGGATTTCTTTGCACTCCTTTTGTTTTATATTCCAATGAATATAGAACTCATATCTTGCTGTAGCATTATTTGTTCTTAATATAAAATCATTACTTGTGTGCAAAAAAAATACTGGGCAAAAGATGATAATATATATAAAATATTTATATGTATTATTTGGAAGATCAACCGTAATAGAGGTCAATTATTTATCCTTTCAATGACCATTTCACTTTCAAGAGAGCGCTGATTGATGCCTTGATGTGCTCTTAGAATATTTGATCCCAAGAACACTTCCATTATAAGAGTTAGAATATTTGATCCCAAGAACACTTCCATTATAAGAGTTGGTGCATATGAGCATATTCTCAACAATTGGCTGTTATTCCTGCATTCAGTCCTCTAAAAGTGAGAGCAGTTCCACATACATTTCTTGGTTCCTGTGAATTTTGCTTTCTGGTGTTGGACTCTTGGTTTAAAGTTTAACGAAATTGTACGTCCCTAATTTTAGCTATTCACCAGTACGGCAGTACCGATCCTATATTTCTTTCAACGCCATTCTATCAAATCCATTCAACCCCATCACATTCGTTCTCTTCACCATGGATTCAGTCGACTGCTTACTCATTTTCGTCATTCTCTTGATCACCAAATATCTTTTTCAACGGCTTATTCACCAAAACCTCCCACCAAGACCATTCACTCTTCCCTTACTAGGCCACCTCCACCTTCTCAAAAAACCTATTTGTAGGGGAGCAATATCCCCACTAAGGAACATTGCAGACGAAGCACAAGCGACCTCAACGCATCGACCTCCAAGACCGATCTGTGAGCAACTCCTTACAAGTAGGTGTGTTTTGCAGACGAAGCACAAGCGACCTCAACGCATCGACCTCCAAGACCGATCTTCGAGCGACTCCTTACAAGTAGGTGGTACGAACGAAGATACTTCAGCACGAACACTTGGCCAGAGACAGAACGCGCCCCACCAGATGTAATCATTGCCAAAATCTTATTTGCATTTCCCACCACCGGGAAATAGGGACTACCGCGCCAACTCCCAATCAGAGTATGACTCACACCAAAACCACTCCAAAGACTCATTCCGCGATCTCTACCCTACATTTGTACACAAAAGGGTACACGTTAATGTCGAAGGATCTCCACCCCCGAAATCCTATAAATACCATCTACTGGAACTACGCCGGGACCTGATTCTTCTCTCCCCAACAAAAGGAAGAACAAGAGAAGATCGTGGGCGGTTAAATCTCAAATAACCTCGGTCCCATCCAAAGTCCAAACCCATCTCGACCTCTTCTACTATAATCAGGAGAAAACTAAAACGCTCCTTTACATTGGCCGTCGTGGTTTCGACATTCTTGAGCCACTTTAGATCGGTTCATCCATCTCTAACTCTCCGACCCACGAAGCATGGTTAGCATAGAAGATCAAGTTGAACCTCGCCCACCGCGATTAGGAATAACGAATGAGAGCATTTCCTTGCTCGGGAGGAAAATGCTACTTTACGTGCTTTCGGTGGATAGTTATCGGCAACAACAAAGTCGGAAACGGGCGAACACAAGATCAATGACGTTAATCGGCAGACTTAACGAGTTATCCCAAAGGATTGGCGGACCTCTGCGAAGAAGGACTCGACACGATTGTGCACAAGATGCTTAAGGCGTGTCGCAGCGCATCTCCGTTCACCGCAGAGGGTCCTCGGTAAAATCCTCTCCACACGACTTTATCCAGCCACGCTTTCCCATGTAACGACGGCGGCACATGCCGCCCCGACATGTGGCTCGCTATATCCGAGTTTGGCACTCTATAGCTCACCCGAAGTTCGATTATCTCCATTGCAGATTTCCGGCCACCTCAAGGATGGCTCTAGATTGGTTCTTTTCACTGGAGTCTGATTCTATAAACACTTTCGAACAGCTTACTGATTTGTTCGCCAGCCAGTACGTCCACAACAGGCGGAAGAAGGCAGATCTTGATTCTCTGTTTCAATTATCATTCAAGGAGGGCGAAACTATTCGTGAATTCCTAGGACGGTTCAAGGCCGAACTGCTGTGCATGGAAAGTGGCTTGAAAGAATCTTTCGCCACACTGGCCTTTTCCAATGCTTGCCGAGTGCGAAACAGCGACCTAGCTAGGTCGTTGATGAAGGAACGCCCAGAGACATTGTCCGAGCTCTATGCTCGCGTGGACAAGTACATCAAGTTGCAAGAAACTTTAAAACTCCATGGTTTAGCAGAGAGCCACGAGGTCGCCGAAGTCTCGGATCGTTCCCCACGGGGCAAGAAGCGCCAGTCGCATGCCCGGCTTCGTGCGCGATCGGATAACAACAGAGAGAGTTCATCGTCCGACATCGTTCCCCATCCACATCTTTGGATAAGATTAAAAGCGCCGCCTCATTTTCCGGCCAACCATCGGGCAGCCCCAGCAGATCGACTGGCAAGCCTTTTTGTGCATTTCATAAAGCAAAGTGCCATGAAACCGATGCATCTTTGGGGGCTCAAGCATTATCTCCAAGACACGGTGGAAGGTTATATCAAACACTACATTAGCATTCGATGGCGACTGCGTCACAAGTTCTTTGCCTCGTCGTGGTAATGCGTGGTCGATCTCCACCTCACCGTCACCGCCAAGGGATACTGGGCTCGTCCTCCACGGTAGAGGGCGCTCCCCGTGGCGTTCGCCCACGAGAAAGGCAAAGACTTCGTCCGATCGTGACAATGCTCGCACTATTCATGTGATTACCTTTCCGGACGATTCCGTGACCTCTTCCCCGAGAAACGGCGTCGAGGTCGGCTCTTCGGGAAGTCTATCATTTTACTTCACAGGCAGCTCCGCCCGCGTGTTCGGTCGCGGCCGAAGGCGATATCACTTTCCACGAGAGGCCGACTTAAGCAAAGTCTGCCTTCCTCATAATGACGCGTTGGTCGTTCATGTCAAAATCAGCGACCGAGACGATCAAAGCGTCGTCGATCGACCACAGCGGTTCTGTGACATCTTATTTTACCACACCATGCAAGAGATGAACCTCCCCAAGTCCGTTCGTCGACCCAATCGCTCCCCTTTACGGGTTCAATGGCTCCAGAGTCGATTCCCATTGGTGACATTATCTTACCAAGATCGGTGGGCTCTCGAGGGATAAGATTACCCCGCAATACTCGGTTCTGCGTTCGACAGCACAAATTCGCCATACAATGCCATCCTCGGACGACGCTGGATTCATCGGATCACGGTACATCATGCCCATCCACTTTACATCAAGTTCTCCGTTTCCCGGACCTCGAGGCATGATGGAGCTTAGAAGCAATCAACTTGAAGCGTACCATTGTAACCGAGTCCAATCAACGAATCGATCTTTCGTGAATTGCTTCCCACCATACGGGGAGCCCTCCAGCTACACAATGGCACGCGTGACTTAGTCGCGAAGTCCAACCCCCGAACGCCAAGCGAGCGGCCGGGGCTCTTCCAAGCAGAAGTTCTCTCCAATGCCGATACCTGCACTCGCACCCCGAGTCCTCAATGCACCGGCGAAGACCTCTAGCTTTGACCCAGCGACAGTGGCTTCGTCAGTTAAAGTTTCAGAGATCGTCTCTGCCCATGCCGCGTCGCCACAGGTGCCAATAGCGGCCCGCACCATCAATGTGTTTGCAGCGGATCCCACTCCCGGTTCGTGGCTACCCACGGCGCGTTGCGAACAATTCGCTCCACCATCAGCGACCAGTCAGATCGTCCCACCAGCAGTTCCACCCTTCTCTGGAAGTGAGTCGCCAAGTAGTGCCAGCCACCAGTTGTAAAACCCCGGTGGCCAGAAAAAGAAAAAGTGAATCTTGGCACGAAGGCGACCGAAGTTTGTATATATAGGGGGGGCTAACCTCGACCCCACACTCAGATCCCAACTTGTAAATTTCTTATCAATGAATAAAGATGTTTTTGCTTGGTCGTATATCGATGTGCCCGGAATCGATCCTAACCTCGCTTGCCACAAATTAAACGTGAACCCCAATGCTAGACCAGTCCGACAACGACCTCGTCGACTATCCTGCGCTTTTCAAAAGCCATCAATGGCGAGGTCGAAAAACTCAAAAAAAGTCGGTTTCATCGAAAGGTAGACTACCCGTGGATTGCCAATATTGTTGCCGTCCCCAAAAGAATGGCCGCGGTTAAACTTATCGTCGATTTCACAAATGTCAATCGGGCCACGCCTAAAGATAGCTTTCCGCCTCGCATTGACCAACCGGTCGACCAAACCAAACTGGTCATGAACTCCTCTCCTTTATGGATCGTCTGATTAAGGTACAACCAAATCCCACTCGCCGAGGGCGGATCAAGAGAAGACTTCGTTCATTACGGAGCAAGGGATTTATTGTTACAACGTCCTCCCGTTCGGTCTAAGAACGGCTGGGCGACATACCAACGCCTTTAGTCACGGATATGTTCCAAGACATGTTAGGCGACACCATGGAGGTCTACATTGGCGACATGGTGGTCAAAAGCAAAAAAGCGGTGATCACCTCACCCACTTAGAACAAAGCGTTCTCCGGACTACGCCCGTGCGGGCATGAAGTTGAACCGAAAAAATGCCTCTTTGGGGCGTCCTCCGAAGCAAGTTTTAGGGTATCGGTGTCGCGTGGCGGATCGAGGCAAATCGACCCGGATCCGAAGCGTTCTTAGATATGCCCGATCCACGCACAAAGAAACATCTGAAGTTGTCGGGGAATGGTCGCGGCTCAACCGTTCATATCAAGGGGCCTCGGATAAATGTAGACCGTTCCTGCGGCTCCTCAAAAAGGCGAGCCGTTCTCATGGAAGCGATCAATGTCATCATGCATTAAGCTACTCTCAAAGAGTATCTCACCACGCCTCCGTCTTAGCCAAACCCGGTATATGGAGAGACAGGGGCTTTATCACGCCATTTCGACTTAGCCATCAGCTCGGTTCTCTTTAAAGAGGAGAACAATTCAGAGAAGCCGATCTACTTCACGAGTAAGACACTCCTCGCCCGGCCCGAAAAATTATTCCTTCTGGAGCGAGCCGTACTTGCTTTGTTGTATTCCGCCGCGGAAGTTCGGGCCGTACTTTCAAGCACATCAAATTAAAGTTCTTACCGACCTTCCATTGAAGAAAGTCCTTCACAAAGAAAACAAGACTACTTTCGAATGGCGGTTTGGGCGAAGAACTTCGGAGAACACCACATAGAGTTAGTCCCCCGCACTTCTCGGAAAAGGTCGGTCGTCGCCGATTTCCTAGCGAGATTTCCCGGTCGAGGACCCCAACCGGGAACAAGAAACCGAGCTCCTCCCGGACACAAAAAAAGTCAAATCGCGTTGGTCTCTCTTTGTGGATGGTTCGAGTAATCTCGGTGGAAGCGGCATCGAGTCGTCTTAGTTTCCCACGACGGAAATATGATTGAAAAGTCGATCCGCGTTGATTTTGCAACTTCCAACAATGAAGCCCGGAGTCTGGCGCTAATTAGGGGACTACGGATGGCGCCGCGGTTCGGTGTCGAAGAGCTCCAGTCTTTAGTGACTTCATGGCGGTGGTTTCGCCCGGGTTGCAAAAGTACACTACCCGCGAAGGTAACCTTTCCAAGTATCTTGGTCGTTCATCGGTTATTGCCTTCTTTTAGCGGTACACATACATCATTTCTTGCGTGAGGAGAACCGCCACGCAGAGACGGTTTAACTTATTTGGCTACCCGGACCAGCTGCGTTCCCGACAAGTTCTCATAGAAGTCGATGCGACCGACCTGCATACCAAGTCGACCATACCTTGATGATAAGCGACCTATTTCCTCTCTCCGCCGGTCGGTTAGAGCCAAACATGGATGCGACCCATCATCGATTATATCCGGCCGCGACGCGCCTCCCGAGGGCGTACCAAAACGAGCAGTCTCTTATCAAGCTTCGGCGTTATTGTTTAGTCAAAACAAGCTATTCAGAAATCATTTGGTGGCCCACACTTTTACGATGCATTACCCGAACGGCGGTCGATTGATTTTTGCGAAATCCACGAAGCGAATGTGGAAATCACGCCGTGACGCTCATTAGCCCACAAGGCCATCTCCGAGGATATTTACGGCCCCGGATGCGGTCGATGCTAAAGCATACGTCCTCAAATGTCTCAAATGCCAAACGTTCGCCACATATCATCCAACCTGCTTCATGGCCCGTCGGCATAGCGAGCGGTAGCCATTTCACATGTGGGGCATGGACATCATGGGACCATTCATTCCACGAAGAAATCGGCTTCTTCGCTTTGTCCTAGCTGCCACCGACTACTTCACCAAAGTGGGTCGAGGCCATTCCTCTCGCCAGCGTCAAAGAGTCCCATGTCCGAAACTTCATTTGGACTCACATTATCACCAGATTTGGTTTACCACATACACTAGTAATGGACAACGGGCCTCAATTCAAAGGCGAGCGGTTAAAGAGTTCTAGCCAAGTGGAAGATCATTCATGCGTTCTCTACTCCGATGCGCTTTCGTAAGCGGCCAAGCGAAGCCCGATAACAAAGCAATCTTGGAAAATTTGAAGAAAAAAGATTGAAAAGAATAAGAGCCAATGGCCAAACCCGGTTGGAAAACATTCTATGGGCTCACCGCACCACATTTCGCTCGATGCGGTGAAGTCGCCATTCTCCTTATGTTATGGCACGAAGCCGTAATTCCCCGGTGACCGAATGACCGTCACTACAACTCGATCGAACTTGTTGAGTCGGGGTATAACGACTCCGGTGTTATCGAGGCGTCGACCTATTGGAAGAAAAGCGAGACTTAGCTGCCGTCGAGTCGCGTCTTACCGACAAACTCGAAGAACTCCTACAATAAGCGAGTTCATCCTAGGTTTTCAACACGGAGACCTAGTGCTCAAAAAAGGCGCGGGGCGATTCCAAGTTAGCCCCACATGGGAAGGCCCCTACATCGTGGAACGCGCGTCGTTGGCAATGGAGCATCTTGGATAAGAACCCAAGAGGGAAGATGTTGCCTCGACCTTGGAATACTTATCTACTGAAAAAATTTATCGATGGCGCCATTCATGTTGTAAATCTTTTGTTTTCATTAATGTAAGACAAGTTTTTGTCGACCGATACTATCTACTCCGATTAGTTGTATTGAGTACGACTTCGGGGCTACATAGCCTCTCCATTCTTGTAACGTCGAGGACCTATATTTCTAGGATCGACTAAAGCGAAACGCGCTCTCGGTGACGGCGACTCTCGGGGAGCTCACAGGCTACATAGCCTCTCCAATTCTTGTAACGTCGAGGACCTATATTTCTAGGATCGACTAAAGCGAGAACGCCTCGGCTCCGTTGCGGGCGACTCTCGGGGAGCTCACGGGCTACTTAGCCTCTCCAATTCTTGTAACGTCGGGACCTATATTTCTAGGATCGACTAAAAGCGAAACGCCTCTTAGCGAAGCGGCGACTCTCCGGGGAGCTCACAGGCTACATAGCCTCTCCAATTCTTGTAACGTCGAGGACCTATATTTCTAGGATCGACTAAAGCGAGAACGCTCTCGGCGAGCAGACAGCTCTCAGGAGCTCACATGCTACATAGCCTCTCCAATTCTTGTAACGTCGAGGACCTATATTTCTCGGATCGACTAAAGCGAAACGCTCTCGGCCGAAACGCATACTCGGGGAGCTCCACGGGCTACATAGCCTCTCCAATTCTTATAACGTCGAGGACCTATATTTCTAGGATCGACTAAAGCGAACGGCTCTCCGCGAGCAAATACCTCTCGATTCTTATCGCAAGCTACATGCATCATACACAGAACACATAACATGCATGCGAAATACAACCAATAACAATATTCGATCAAGCATTGCAATAGACATGCCCACCGATCTGCTGGGACTACCCAGAAAATCCAGATCGGCGTCTCATACAAAATAAACAAAATATAGAACTGCCGCTTTCGCGGAAACCAGTCCTCCGAACAAAAAGGCGAACTGCTCAGGCAAGCCTGAAAACACAACTCTATTGTTTGCTCTCGTATAAGAGAGAGAGGAATGTAGACTATACTCACAACTTACGACTGACAGAGTCAGATGACGATCACCTTATCAATTCTCAGTAATGACATGCTTGTCTTCGGGGCGCTAGTCGAGCGGTATGAAATGACCTCGATTTCCACACGCATATCGGGTTTTCTTCCTCGCCGGCAATCGTTTTCCTCAGTGTGTCATACTTTTTCGTCGAGCGGCATAGCAATATGAGGCTTCGATTATCGCCTTCTTCCGCCTTCAGCGCCACCTTCGACATTTCTTAGCGATAAGCGATCACAACCGCCAATTCCTTTTCGGTTCGGTCACATCCGTCACCCGGTCTGCGTTCTCGGCCGATTCGTTACGGTACTTGGTGGACATCACTTCTAGTTTCTTCTTGTCTACCCCCACGCGCGGCTCGCATCAACCCGACTCCGCGTCGCGGATTCCCACTAGTCTCGAGCGGCGCCGCGGCATCTTTCGACTTATCATACCACGCAGAAACTGCATGAACACGGTTAGACCACCAAACTCCAGCGAAAAGTCGGTTTTAACGGCTTAAGCTATCACGAACTCACCAAACAAAGCGGCCATATCCATCGTCCCCGGTGGTGTCCCCATGTCCTCGTCCTCAACCTCTCGCTTTATCACCATCTAGCACAATCCCGCCCGAGCGGTAGTCGCTATGGGGCCGAGTGGAAGCTTCTGATCCGGCGTTTTACCATCCGCTTCTTCCCGTCTTCCCGGGTAGTAGAATTAAGCTCCCCACATCCTTACATGGCGGGGCGAACTCTCACCAGATGGGCGACCTTGCGACCTTGTTGACTTCGTTGTGCTTTCGACCAAGCGACCCGATAGTTTCACCCACTTTCGTGGCGACTTTGAATACAATGCCGCCAGGAGGCGACTATCTCTCCTCGATGCGTTTATGACCGCCCGGCTTCTCCCTCTGCAACCTTTCTCTTCCCCGATCGCCATGAACATGAGGCTCAAACTCCATCTCCTCCATTGATAGTGGCGGCGTTTCTCTCTAAAAAGCGCCGACATCTAGCCATCCTAACCTAGCGGCAAAGTTCACGGCGGCCGGTTAACACTTACTCTAGGTATTTCTCAAAGCGAATAACATTTACAAAGAAGGACTCACGTGCACGGTGAAGAAGCAAGAAGAAGCGAGCCGCGGCGATAGGTGGAAGCGAAGAAGATAGAGAGCGGCGGGACTTCAACGATGGCCAAATACCTCGATGGTATGTAAAGAACCGTTTATATTCCTTAGGAAACGTCTTTTCTAAGAGCCTCATAATTGCCTTGAGGCGTAAACGCCATCTGCCCGCCATCATTATGTCCCCCTGAACCCTCGCCTCCCTACCGTGTCACGCATACGTGAAGCAACACCGGGTTGCCTTGCCGAATAAATCGCAATTCGAACAACGTCTGGCGGTATAACCCAACAAAGTTAGGGCGGCTCATCCACGCTTACCGGTCATCGCCAGATAAGTGGTCACCGCAACGCACCCTACCACGTTACGTTATCGCGCGATCTAATCACAATCGGCTATGATCAAACAAAGCGAGTCAAGCACCAAAAGCAAAACAAATAGCCGCGACCGCATGAAAAACAAGGAACGACACTGGTTTACCGGTTTTCTCATCTGGTCGTTGTTTAGCCGAGTTCTTTGAGACTACTCGAAATCAACCCGGCTACACAAATACTAACATCGCGTGGTTACCCGAATTAGCACGGGTACCCGGCTTTGCTCAAAAGAGTATAGTATAACAACACAAGAAAAAAGAAGCGCCCGGGTTACCCGGGACACCCGGTTCTATTGTATCCGCGCATATAAAGGCGACAAGAAACAAAAATAAATTCACAAATACCCCCATGGCACCATCCCGATTCGCCCGGGCTCAACGCTTCATCAACCTCAGCAGCCTTCCCCTCCACTTCGATCGATATCCCGTCCAGTTCTAAACTCATCAGCGCATCAGGTGCAACAGTTCCAGCTTCAGACACCACGGTTTCTGGTATGATCAAGGAAGACCCAATCGCCCCACCGACGTCTCCTCGTACCTGTTCCACTGTGGTACGGGACGTGCAGCGTGCATGTTCCTCCTTCAAAGCTTTGTACTCCATTTCCAGATCTCCGTAGTCAGCATCCAGATCGTCGTACGCCTTAGTAGCGTCCTGAGCAATTTTCTTCACGGTCACGGGGTATAATCGTTCGACCTCCCGATTTCCACGATTCGCGGCCGCGAACGTTACCTTCCGCTCCTTCTAACTTCGCCCGGATCTTCGCCCGGTGTCTTTTCGGCATCTTCGGCCAGTCGAGCTTCATGTGCCTTCCATGAGACCCTCGAGCTCATCACGCTCCATCTTGGCGGCGTCACCGCGTTTTCAGCTCTTTGATCGACCAACCACCGACTCCTATCTGTTTTTATTGATGCGCGCAATCTCTTTCAACTTTTGGAACCCGTGACAAAGGCGCCACAAAGGCACACACGCCAAAAGCGGATCAAAGCAACGAATAGAGGTTAACATGCTAAACTAACGGACGATAATTCTACATTACCCGGACATTGCGCGATTTCCATCCGGCGTATGGTATCCGCTAGCCCTTTCTCATCCAATTCCTTGCGGTTCCCATCCGAGGCGATCTGTTCGACAAAGCGCAGGCCGCTACCTTACTCGACTGAAGGCTGCGCATGGGGTCGCGCTTCTGATTCATTTGCCCTCCGTGCTTTCGTCCGTACACAAATTGGGCCTCCGGCTCGCCGCCACTCCGCGGCCGCTTTTCCACTTTCGCCTTACGGGGAGCCTTCCGTTTTCACCCGACTTTGGGTTCCGTCCTTGTCGGGCGGACTAGATCCCGCACCGAAGGTGGCCAAGTCCATGACACCTTTCGGGGCCAGCGCCGACTCCGGCCACCGCTAGCACCACCCTCCTCCACTCGAACCCTCCCCAAGGCATGTCGCATCACTTTAGCCATTCGAGCTCCCTCGGCTCTCGCCACTTCAGCTCTCCTCTTCTCCGACCTACCCACGGGAGGAGCGCTAAAACTCTGATCTCCAACTCCACGGGAGCATCAATGGTCGATCCTCCGGGATAAAAGCTCGAGCTACCGGCCCGCGGCCTCCACAACAGACGCCGCCTCGAGGCGCCCAGCGCCTCGGTCCTCCCGTGTTATCGGATCACTTGTGCGCTTCTCCATCACCGCCCGGCCGTCCGACTTAGAGCTCGCTCCTTTTGCACCTTCCTCTTCTCCGGATCGCGGCACCTCCTTTTTCCTCAAAGAAATGAGCAAACTCGGAAGCTTAGCTCGCTTTTGTTCCCGACTTCAACCGTCGCGAACCTTTCTATCTCCCCCACGATCGGTTCGAGTCCGCCATACGGGAATATCTGCAAAACAAAACAAAGAGATGAACCGGTTAGACGGCGATGGCTCACCCACTAACACAACAAAGAGGAAGACAATCCTACCCACCGGCTAGACTACACATCCTAGTTCGCAACCTACATCCATCGCACGATGGTTGCCCACTAGCAACAGTGGCCTCCTCGTCCAAGCCTCATTGCTTACACCGTCAAACCTGGCCCGCAACGCGTCGGCATGGTTTGCAAGCTAAAGTTCAGATTACCGGACCGCCTCATTACGTAATGCTCTATTATGTCGGACACCTATGTGGAATTCCCCACTCGCATTTAACAGTTGAACACCCTGAATAGTCGCCAGGTGTTGCCAACGAACTGACATGGAGACTTCCCACAATAACTCAAGAAGTCACAAACTAATTTCGAGAACGGTAGCTGCATGAACGCCTCTCGGTGACCTTCACATATGATTACTCCACCATTTGGAGGCTTGTACCCCTCACTGAACATTTTCACTCAACCTAGGTTTAGATATATTTCCGTGTCGGCACATTAATCCCATACGCTTCGCTCGCGACTCGAGAAACGAATTTGGCAGCCGATTTACAACTCTTGGGGGTGGTCACTCACCGCCGTCATCCTCCTCGACCGGGCGTACTAGCCACCTCATCCTCTGACCCGGATCGGCTATTAACCTCCTCTACCCTAACTTCTTCTTCCACTACTGATCCGATCATCACCGCTCAACGAATCCTCATCCTCTTCTTCATACTCTCCACCTCGGTTCGAAACCTCCCGTACCTCTTCCGAACGAGTGTCATCCGAATCCGACATTGTAATATCACCTTATTCTCGAATCACCAAACCCTAAACCCTATAACCTAACACTGACCTACCAACTTAATAAACCCTACTGGAACGAGAAGAAAGCAAAGCGAAAATGAAAAGCAAACAGAACAGAAAGCACTCACTGCAAAAGCCCCCGCCTGCGTTTTGCGGAAGAAGAAACTGGAAATGCCTTTTTGGTTGCCTCAATTTTGATTTTGCCTGACCGCTGCTTTCAGTTCCCCAAGTTATGATTACGGCCTATGATATAGCCCACACACGTGTCCAAGGAACTGTCTTTTCTTGACTTCCGAATACCGCGGCGACACGATTCCTTTCCAACTGCTATGATTAAATCGCGTGCGGAACACATAAAAAATTTCTTTCCCGCCGGTTTCCAACTTCAGGGCATCCCAAACAGAACGATCTCCATAGCTCGCTCATGCTTCACCCAAGTGTTGCGTCTTCTCTCAGCAGATCGCCTGCATGAACCCAGCCATTCTACTGAGAGGGGGCTGTGTAGGGGAGCAATATCCCCACTAAGGAACATTGCGGGCGGCCTGGCGACCTCAACGCGCTCGACCTCCAAGACCGATCCAGGAGCAACTCCTTACAAGTAGGTGTGTTTTGCGGGCGAAGCCTGGCGACCTCAACGCATCGACCTCCAAGACCGATCTTGGCGACTCCTTACAAGTAGGTGGTACGAACGAAGATACTTCAGTACGAACACTTGGCCAGAGACGGAACGCGCCCCACCAGATGTAATCATTGCCAAAATCTTATTTGCATTTCCCACCACCGGGAAATAGGGACTACCGCGCCAACTCCCAATCAGAGTATGACTCACACCAAAACCACTCCAGCACTCATTCACGATCTCTACCCTACATTTGTACACAAAGGGTACACGTGTCTGAAGGATCTCCACCCCCAGAATCCTATAAATACCATCTACTGGAACTACGTCGGACCTGATTCTTCTCTCCCCAACAAAAGGAAGAACAAGAGAAGATCGTGGCGGTTAAACTCCAAAACCCTCGGTCCCATCCAAAGTCCAAACCCATCTCGACCTCTTCTACTATAATCAGGAGAAAACTAAAACGCTCCTTTACACTATGCATGAATAGGGTAAAGATATGGTTTGAATCTGACTCACAAGCAGCAATTAAGTTTTTATAGGGAATGGATCCATGCCTTGGCTGCTGGAAACAAGACGTTCGCCATTTGACAATATTGACGACTCTTATTTCAGAGAACAAATCAGTCAGATATCCTCCTATTTGTTATATATATGATCTTTAATTATGGGTTGTAAACAGTTTGAAAGGACCTCCTTAGCGTAGTTCTTTTAAATCTGCATCTGAGGAACTCCATGATCTTTGTGTATGATAACTGCACACTTTAGCGTCCTGCATCTAAACAAACTTGCCTAGGAAAATGTTGGTGCAGGACTGCAAGTATCGATGTTTTCACTGGAAGAGCAAGGACTACCTTAAAAGCAGATTGTACGGAGTCGTTAGCATGACTCAAACATTCCAGTAAAGGATATCAGGATATGCATCATGGAGGAGTGGTAGCATATAGATCCAATTCCACTGGTGAACATAATAATCTTCCATCAAATGTTTGCTCATGAATGAAGTGCACTGGGTTTCAAAAAGTGAACAAAATCAAACAGTAGGAAATGTATCCTGATAATCTGATATGAACTTTAATTTTCTCAGGTTCTCAGGTGTTAAGATCTTATGATATTTGATTGCAGCTGCATATCTCGTTAAAGATAACATAGAAAGCAATGGTAAATGCCTACTCGGAGATAATTTACAACAAATTGGGTACATTTTGGAGAAATGATGATTTTAGACAATGGAGGGGTTCTAGGGACATATCTTATAAAAACGCGTAAACAAACTCAAAATCATTTGGACATTTATAAGTTTTAGATTAGGCTAATTTTTTTTGTAGATATGATCCCATAACTATTCTAAACATTGTCACAAATAATCAAAACAATAAAAAATTTCTAAACTTGTCAAACTTTTTAATTTGTTGACTACATTTGATTGGATTACAAGTTTCGGATTTGGATAATTTGTGAGAATGTTTAAAGTAGTTGAAAGATCTTATGTGCAAAAAATTAGCCAAATCTAAAATTTATAAAATTCGTAACAATCATATGAGTTTGTTTACGAGTTTTTGTAATATGTCCCTAGAACTCCTGTTGGCAAAAGCCAAAAATAATTTGAATCTGTGTGCTATAGTGTAGTTCCCCAAACAAAAGAAATATTATAAGTTTGCCATAAAAACCCAAGCCCAATAACCAACTGGTCTCGCCATGTTTAAAACCCCGAGTCGTTTGAATGTACACTCAAACAATTTCGCCATATCGTTTGAGTATACACGCAAACGGTCTCGCCATGTCGTTTCAGTGTACACTCAAGCGGTCTGCGCATGTCATTTGAAACAAAACTCTCGAGTTTTTAACTAGACGATATGGCGGAGTCGTTTGGATAGTCTTCAAGACAACATGGCTAGATCGTTTAGGGACTCTCTTGGACACAGGGTCGTTCAGGCAGTCTCCAAGACGACATGGCTAGGTCATTTGGAGACTCTCTTGGACGACATAGCTAGTCGTTTGGGACTTTAGTGGGCGACAAAGCTAAAATTAATTTGAATATGTGCTACCGCGTAGTTGGCCATGCTATAAAGGCTTAAATAGTGCCTAGTGACGGATCAGCCTTTAAAATATCACCTGTACATTCGCTTGTCCCTTCCCAAGTGACCATTAAAGACATTGAAAATCCGAAGAGAAAACTCCAATAGTCCCAAGAATATTTGAAAGAATCAACTGCTATACACTCCAATGTGGTACTAGCCACTTCAAATACAGAACATTCTGAGAGAACCGCGCCTGAAAGAAATAACTAGAGTCTACTGCCGTTTTGTTAGTTGCATTCTTGCACCGTTTTGTTTTTCACCTGATGTTTCCTTTTATGCACATAACATACCGAATGGCACAAGAAGAATTTTCATCAAGAAACTTTACACTGTACTCCAGCAATTCTAATACAAATGATATTCTTTATGGCCTTCTTTAGAGATTATAAAATATTTCGGAACAGTTGATACCAAGCTCAATTACTCACAATGCCGATAACCAGAAAACTAATAAGCAGTCCAAGCAAATATTTGAAAGAAATTATACATAACCAACACCCCAGAATGGATGTTTTCTACCCACGATATAACATGAAAAAATGGTTCACCAATGACATTGCTATCACCAGCAACCGCATGGGTCTCTCTGTCAGTTTCCAAGTAGTTCAGCTAATAACGAACCCCATGTGAACACTGTCTACCACATGTTGTAGAAGGAAGGGCCGTGTTAAATAAACAGAAAAAATATATGTCAGGCCTGTTGAGATGTTATGGGCTTATGGCAACATGACATGATTTTCGCGAAAAATGGTTCAATGTAAATAGTCCGGATCATCCTGGGGACAAAATTATGTGCATGCTGGACAGCAACAGGCTATATGAACTTTAGAGGCACTTCACCTGAAAGGGCTATCCTTATTAAGTATTTCACATGTAACATAACATAACAAACAGAAAGTGGGGGAGATAGATCAAACCTGAAGCACACTAACACAAAGATAGTCTAGGACTTAAGACATTGAAGGCAACCCATGCTTTTCACTTGAAGTTCTCTTTGACTTGTGTTTTGATCTCTTTTCTCGTTTCTTACTACTGTCAATTAGAGCAGAAACAAAATGCTATGAGCAAGATAAGAATTAGGTGATTCTTCCTATAATATAAAGAAATATAAAACAGTAGCGGGGGAGAGGGGGAGATGTGTTTAGAAATTACTCGGTCCTGCAAGCTTGGATCCAAACAGTACTTCAGTTTCCTATCTATGGGCTTCATATCATCACTTTCGAAGGGATGCTAAATCTCATCAGCTGTTCAACAAGAGATGACCAGTGAGAACAAATTTCATAAGCTGCAAGGGGTGAAGTAAAGTCGGTGTTTGTCTTGATTTCAACAGTATTTGAAACTATTAGATTGCAATAAGAACAACGTCGGGCAAGTCCAAAACAATCGGTGCCTGAGTCGAGTTCAAGTGCCAAGTTACTTAAACAGTGTAAGAATAGTCTTCAAGCTGCTACCGGGTCGAGCTTCAGTATGTTCAGGAACGACTCGTTTTCTAACAAGCCTTAAAATTTGTTTCAGGCTCAGCTCATATTCCACCATGGGAGACAGTGAGCTAAAACAAGACAAGCCCACCAAAAATACAACCTTGCAAATCCACCAAAAATAGTAGTCTTCATTTTACTGTTGGAAAGGATGGTCATATTAAATTGGTTAATCGTTTCCCCTTCACTACTGAGATCAATAAGGCAAGTAGATGTTAAATTCATTCCTTGACATAAGGTCAGTCCTCAATTTACACTATCCTAGTATTCTCCCTTTCCTTACAGCTAAATTAATACGACCAAGAAGGCACATGTAAAAATAAGACCACCGATAGAGCCAACAGAGCAACGTAGAGATCGCACCAGTCCCTTATTCTGGAATTCCAGATTAACTAGCATCACTGAAACATGTAAGAGCAAATATTGACTATCTTGGAGTAATCCCAAGACAGATGGCATTGGCTTCAAAAATGAAATACGGGAAATAGTACCAGAGAGTTTATCAAGTCCAAAGATTCAATTAGCTCTGAACTGGTGTGCATAGACTGTTGACGAGAGATGATGCTACCCAAGTATCTGCAAATACATGAGGCTGAATCATCAGCTAAAACAAATTACACACCTTGAACAAAAGGAAATATTAAGGATACTTATAAAACAGTTAGAACCTCTCAAAATCAAGAACCCTGTGTACCTCATTTGACCTGCGCAAAGCAGCCAATGCCAACTGTACACATAAAGACACATAGCAATAACAAAGGGGGCATTAAAAATTAGTCAATCTGCTTGTAATGAGAATTAAACAAGTCCATAGTTACCATTGGCTTATTTTAATAGTATAGCTTTTTCAGCATGACACAAATAGATATGAGAAAGAATTCTATCCAAAATCAATTTTCTTAATGGCCAATTGGCCACAACGTAGTTTCTCAAATATGATTCAAAGACTCATTGCTAGGTTCACAAAAAGCTTAAAATGAACGTAGTTGTATATAACATTAGCCTGTTCCTCTCTTCAACTTTAAATAAATATATAACCTTTCCCCACTAACTGGAGCAGTTTCTAAGAAAATTGTTCTCACATAGATAACAACAAAGATACCAATCAGCCTCCTCCATATAATTTGACTTATACAGTATAATGGTTTTCTAGTTTACTACAAATCTACTAAAATCAAACACATAAAACAAGCTACAGGATAAAGATTACCTGCCCAGGTGGGAACAGAAGTGGTGCATCAGTGAGCATGATTCTGTCAACTTCCTTTTTTGCAGTTTCTTGCAAATCCTGCATCAAGAGGAATGCAGAAGTTGGAAAATGATTCCTAATAACGCGAAACATAAAGAGGATCATGAATCCCCCAAGATCTATATGCATGAACCAAAACTCCTCCAACTATATAAACAATAACTAGAGGCAGTTCATTTGCTGTTAAATTTAAGGAAAAAAAAAAAAAAAAAAAAAAGACATATTTAAAAGCTTTGAAAGATACACCAGAGTAAGGAGCCATAATCATGTGTAGTAACAGGTAAGCCCAAAGGCAGTCTATTTGCTCGAAACAAATAATGTTCTGTAAATCACAGTTAGCAAGGAACAAAGGCAATACAGGATTTACAAAAGGAGATATATTCTGTATATTATGAATGACAGCCACATACTGTTTAACTTCCATATTTCAAAGAAAGGATAAATTTTTGAGATTTGTCAGCTTCACTATGTTGAGGTCTTGAACCATAAAACCTATGGAGGCAAAAAGGTACAATGAAAGAACTCAAGTAAAGACCAACTGCTTCACGTGTAATACTGTAATCATATCTTGGTACAAATTTGGTAATAACATGTATAATAACATTATATAGTCTGTAAATTTAAAGCTAGTAAAAGGTCAACAAAGCATTGTATAACCCATATGTATCGTCATACTATATGATAAGCAATACCATTTTTATCAGACCTCCAACTAAGTCAACACATCCATGATTTAGTGAACCTTGCAATGTTAAGTAATAAAAACTTAAAAGTCAAATTTTTATATTAAATTAAGAATGAAGACTGAAGAGCACAAATAGTCATGAAATTTAAATAGACCAACTGCAGGATAATCAGGCTTGGGCTACAAGTTTCTTTGGAAAAGTTGGTTAGTCTGGACTGAGATTTATGACCCTCAACACGAATTGAGTAGAGCTACACAAGCTTCAAATTATAATATCAGTTACGTTCATATATATATTTTTTTCTTTTTGGGTCATGTTGTAGGCAAGGAAAAATCAGTCTCCCTTTGCTCAGTCCGCTACCTTCCACCATTCAAGATTTATATGTTGGAAACGATGCAAAGGCCAGATCATTTAGAGAACACACTCGAGGATATAATTTAGCTAATGCGTTCACTAGTCTTAGTTCCAAAGCAGATGATAGATTTTTCAGTGGGAGTAGAAAGGCATTACTGAATGTTTCTATTGATCTGTCTGCGGTTTTCTAGACAAAATGTATGTAGGATTTAATGAAGCAACAGATCGACTCCAGAAACTGGTCATAGATTCCCCCACTTCGCTCTCTGTCAACACCTTAATTTTGAAGACACAGCCCCACTTTGTATTTCAATTTAGATTAAAGAATAAGAATAAAAAATTATAGTAATAAGTACTAGCATAAACCAAATCAGCATTTCATAACAATTTTAAAATATTATTGTAGAAAAGTAGAATGCTTGCCTTCAACATTTGCAGCTGGTCATTTTTTGCTTGACAAAAATCCTGGAAAATCAACATCATTTCTTAGCAATAAATAATTCCAAGCCCTCTACTCTTTGACATAAGTATTATGAATATATAAAGATAAAACATAAATTTGTCCGGACTCACCTCAATATCATCAATAAAACCTTCAATCGACCGATATGGTGCATAAACAATTAGATCAAATCCTAGGCCCTACAAAAGGTTGTTTCAATATATGTGGTCTAAACGAATGAATTTATACAAAGAAGCAACAGTAGCTTGAAATTTAAATCCATGCCTGAAGAACTATCATCTCGTTGTTGAGAATCATTTGATGATCCTGGTTTATCCCTTTACCAAGCTCCTCGGCCGATACATGATTTTCTTCTATCTTACATGATGTGTATATGCAAGTCAACCTGCATAGACAAAAGTGTGACGAAGATAGTGAAGATCTAAGCTATCCATTCAATCATATAATTATAAAGTTTAAGGCATAAATCACTCTTCATTGGACTAGACACGTTAAAACCAAGTAATTGTCATGCAAGAACATTCAACTGATGAGAACAATACCTCAGTCTTAAAAATAATACGTTAGAGCATCTCTAGGTGGTAGTATCACCTCCAAATTTCTCCAAATTTGCTTCCAAAACTCGGAATTTCGCGGAAATCCAACTCTAGGTGGAAGCAAATCCGTTAGTATCACCTGTTTAGCCGCATTCGTGGATGCAAATTTGGGATTTCCTAATGTCGCCCAAACTTTTTTTTTTACTTTGACCAACACACCGCGCCATTACTAATGTCGCTACCAATGTCAATGTCATGGGTTATTTTTTTTTTACTTTTTCAATTTGGTAGCGGCGATGGGAATGTCACGTGGGTTTTTTTTTTTTCAACTTTTTTTCAACTTGGGACGACGATGGGTAATGTCGCATCGACAAGATATCAATATTGCGTGGTAGACCCTACTTCAAATATGCGATATATTTATACCATCTAGAGTTGGTCAAAATTTGAGGATACTTTCTTCAAATTTCGCCTCAAACATGCAGTGATACTACCACCACCTAGAGATGCTCTTAGTTGCTATGCAACCTCTCATATGGCTGTATTTGGTTTGAGGAATCTTAATTCCCATAAAATAGAGAGTCGCGGTGAAGAATAGTGAAAAAAGAAGAAGAAGAAGAGTGGAGGACCGAGGAAGGGAAGTTACCCCATCTACTCCATACATTTAAGGAAAGTGACCACCAAATCACCAATTTGCCATAAATCAAGTTGTTTTCCCTAATTCCAATACCCTTAGAAGGAAATACCTTGAATTATGTAGTTCTCGCTGATTATCTACCCACAATTTCCATCTTTGTTTTTTCTAATTTAGCTCTTTGTTCACTCCCTATTTACATAACTACCCATGACTTTCCATGAATATGGATTCCTTGAACCAAATACAGCCTATATGCCTCCCTCGTGAACCACCCCGAATCTCCCGAAAGGGATTTATAAGTCTGTAGAAGAGAAATTGGAATGCCAATACAGCCCGTGCGCCCTACTGAGAATGCTTAACAATCCTAACAGTTGAATTCTAGTATCAAATGATGGTCTTATTTTCCTCATTTGTCATTCAGAGCTGTTATGACTATGATAAGTTCATTCATTTAGACAACAGAATTCTAAGAAAAATATGCAAACTAATGAAAAACATATCTCACATTATGTTTTTCGGATGATGCTCCATTACAGACCATTGCAGATAAAATCGTTTAAAATATATGATGGCTGTTCCCTGCAAAGGATGAATAATTTGAAATTTTAAGAAACAATATTGTTACAACCACATAACTATAGCCTTGTTGCAACAGACTAAAATAAGTATACCTGAATTTTGTTTGGAAATCCAAAGGCTCGGCATACTTCTTGAATTTTTTGTTCATAGAAGACCCGCATAAGTTGTTCGTCTTCAATACTAAGTGGCTTTGAACGCTTTTCAGCTAAGATGCAAACAAAATAACTTAACAAGCTATGAAGGACATATTTATAAAATAACGGATTCAAACTTGAACGAGAGTAACACGACGTGCATACATTTATTTGGGTCAATCTTCGTTTCGGGGTAAGTCAACGTCCCATCAGCATTCACTTCTATCCGTGTTGACCCATACTACAAAAAATGAATTTTCAAACGTATAATCTTCAAAAAATGATAATCCGTGACCCATATATTGGTTAAAAAGTTTCTCCATCAGTATTGGCATTCATACAAAAAATTGGATATACCTGTAAGAGTGCTTGCATAGCTCTCTGGTTAGAAACGTGATATTTTTCCATCTACACATTTAACAACAACAAAAGAAAAGATTAATTCATTATTACGATAAATAACTATTTCAGTTTAAATAATAGTAATAATTATTACCAGCTCTTCTGGAGTGAAAATCCACTTAGCTCGATGAGTTGATGTTTGAAAATCAGCCATGGTAAAATTCTACGCTACAGAAATAGAGTGAGAGAAGAATTAGAGTGGTTTTTGTGCTAGTCAGAGTTGGGCTTTTTTTTTTACGGGTTTAAGGTTCGGGTTTTAGTGATGCCTGCGGCCTGCCTGCCTGACGCCTGTTGTTTCAGACGGGCACCTACGTGATTTTCTTACTTATTTATGGGTCGGTATATATATGGAAAATAGTCAATCGGTCAAGAAGTGATTATTTTACTAGTATACTGCATTGTAGTGGGGGCGTGAGCGTAGTATATAATTTATTTGGCTCTCCTTTTTAATATAATATATAATATATAATATTTATTTATTTATTTCCATGACTTAGCTTCAAGGGCAGAGAGAGGAGCAGTTTGACCGGACGAGGCGTTAGATCTCCGCAGCTCCAACATCGAGGAAGTCCTACGGTAAAGTCATCAATCGCACCCTGACCGAGTTTCCAGACACATCGCACTGGAGCTCGGGTTGAGGCTGCCACTTGGCCTAAGACGGATCAAAGAAGAGTGGGGAACCTCTTGCGGGTGTTTGGAATTCAACATCAAGAAGTGCACCATCACCATCAACCGACATCAGGAAGTGCACCATCGACCGACATCGACTCATCCCAATCTTTAAGGAAGAGATCAACGATCCCAAGTTATCTCATAAGAGATCTCCTTTTCCCATAAAGAGTGAGACACTCGATCTAACATTCTTCTAGCCAGAGAAGAAAGGAGGAGTTTCTGACTTTCCAAGTGATTGGTTTTCATTGTTTTGAATTGTGCAATGCAAAGGTGAATAAAATATCTCGGACGGGATGTTAGATTCCGTCTGAAGGTTTTTTATTGAGACGGAATGTAACATCCTGTCTGATATTTTATAACCAGACGGAATGTAACATCCCGTCTGTTATTTTATAACCAGACGGAATCTAACATCCCGTCTGATGACTTGTTATGAACAGACGCGAACAGGCTCCATTTTCACTTTCTTTCCAGCCTCCATTGCGATTTTCTAGCCTCCATTAACAACTTTTTATCACAAACTTCCATTCCTAATGACTTCCCCCCAATGCATCCCCACCAACCTCACCACATGAAGAACATTCCCGATGGTTTGGAAATGTCAAAATATCCAAAAAAAAATGGCAAAAATGATCGTCGTCAAGAACGCAAAATGTGGGAGAGGAGGACGAAATTGAACTTAGGTTCAATTTTCCACCGCGTTATGAAATCGAGAAACACCCACTGTCATGCCCCGAGACCCAACACACATCCCGAGACCCGAGTACGAGGAGTGAATCTCGAGGCCGACACTATCCCAATTCTAACGAAATTTCGGCGGAGTTTCCTTTGTTTAATCGATGTTTCGTATACAAAAACCTGTCATAAAACCTGGACATCGCATAATTCATCCTTCCAACAACCATATATATACAAACCAACTTTCTAAACAACAGTGATATATCTATATATCCACAAAATGTTTAAGTGTAATCATACTCAATTACATCGAAAGTATTACATCAAAATGAACTAGCTCTCTATATATACAACAAAAGAATGAACTAGTCTCTCTCTATACAACCCAAAATGAACTTGACTCTGTCCCTCGTCAAGCATAGGGGAAACCACCCAAATCCCCATAACCATCATCACTAGGGTTAGGGAAAGCCTCATCCGCAACTGGCGTGTTTGAAATGTTAAGGTATAATGAGCAAACAACTATGCCCAGTAGAAACGCACATAGACAATAAATAGTCTACTTATAGCAAAACATTTAAAACATGCAGGGTTTCCATAAAAGTATTCAAATATCATGACTATATATATACATCACTAACTAACAGAAATCATTTCGACATGCTTCATTGATATACAAAATAGAGTTTTTCACAATCATCATACAACTATTGTGACCGCTGCATCCTATTAGAATGGTGAGGGTATGACTGGTACTCAACCCCAGTCACAAGCATATCTCGATTCAGTACTTTCCAATGTGAACCATTCACCGTTATTTTCCTGATTTTACCGGCAGAGAGATGAAATGTCGTTGTTGTATTCGTACACACAAAATCCCCAAAGCTTTTAGGGATCAGGTGGGCCCTGTGACCACGACCCCCATACGGACTGTCACCTAACTTATGATGGTCAACTGTTCGACGACTGCAGACTGTTCAGGATCCTGACACACATCCATGAGTGGACTAAACTCTCACTTCTCGCGTCTAAACCTCATCGAGGTAACATGTAACCCCACACAAGCTAATCACCATACAGCGTGACACGTACAAACATGGTTATCTAGAAAAGTAGAAAATGAATTCCCGAACTCCATTATGTGATGCATCCCTTTAAAGATGGCCCACCACTTCGAAACGTGTATACCACAGTTGGAATCCTAGAGCGAACTGCCGTCTCCGGAAATGCGACAACAGTTCCTTCTTTATAGGAATTCACCAATTCTTTTCCAAATCCCCTCGTGATAAGAATAGTACCATATACTCGTATTACCGTTTATCTCAAAATACTATAATTACATATTTAGTTTTCCATTTTAAACTGTTGTCCTGTATGTGTGAGTTCCTGGATTTCCAACAATCGAGTAAATACAACCTATGACTCCCAAACAGGCTAGTCATAGTAAATGACAACCGATGATTCCCAAACGGCGGATCATCGTAAATAACAACGAACTACATCCATAGAACAATCCAGAACCTCACACATAGTTACAAACAACCGGGTAATCCTTACCCACATTACAAAATCCATCTCTCTGTCTCCTTACCGAGACAAGAGACGAAAGCCCTTCCCAAAACCAGTTTTTTTTTCTCTTTTAACAAAGAAAACAATCCCCGCTACCCAGGTTTCGCAAAACTCATTTTCACACGAAAGTTATCCATATATTTAGTTTTTATCGAGGAAAAATACAATGCAAAACATGAATATCACATATACATACATGGTTGATAAGCAAGTATCTTTTCCAATTTAAAACAATCAAATCATGCATGAAAATAAACATGATATATATATTGGTATGTAAGTTCCTACCTTAGCAAGCTCCGTTCTCCTCAAGTCCACTTAACCAAATCCACTCGTATTAACTCCTATAACATCATATGTATACGTCGGTTATTAGAATTTATAACTAACGAGAAATTTTTATCTAACGCAAGCCAAGAAGAAATCTCGACGCTACGAATTTGGTTTCAGGTATCTTTTCCTATAACTACTGTCAACAACGCTACAGGCCATTTCTAGCACTGTTACTCTGACAGGATTCTATAGTCATTTACAGCCACTGTAGGGCCGTATGCCAACGCCAATCATACCACTTACAACTTCCCCATCATTCGATTCACATTACATCTAGCAATAATTACAGTTGTGTTCCTTATCCATCGTTCCTCACTCGACTTAATCCTAAACAAGTACATAACTAACATAAACTTCTATGTTATATAACTAACACAACTAACATAAACTTCTAGGTACATTCTATCTCACTCGACAAAAATGACGTTTGGAGTTTTGCAGGCACGATGGCATATTGTTATGGCTTCTACGCGTTGTCATAGTGTTGTTGTTCTTGGAGACATAATGAAGGCATGCATTATAATGCATAATATGATTGTTGAGAATGAACGTGAAAGTTGAGCTTGGAATTGGAAAGTTTTCTTGGTCCACCATATGTACAGTAAGTCCCTCGGACATGTTTCCTTGATCAAATTGCTCCTACATCTGCTCAAGAATTTTGGATTATTCTTCAACCTTCACCTTAATATTTCCATAGACTTCCCTGTTCCATATTTTCAGTACCCCTTTCAATCTCTTTAACTTTTGAGTTAGAATATATATCGAATGTCCCATGATGGGAGTTTCCCAACTTTGTTGCACCAGGTCTCTGAAGGAAGGATGATCACACCACATGTTAAAGAACTTGAAAGGAATATTTTTTGGTTTGGGGATGTCTATGCTTCTCCCCACCAGAGGAGAGTGGTTAGAGCATAATCTGTTAGCAACTTTGTAATTCCATCTTGGATATTTGGAGCCCCATAGGACATTGCAGAACATCCTGTCCAATTTGCCCAAAATTTTAAAACTCCCCACTTGTTTATTCCACCAGGTGTGATGAAAACCTGTGCATGGTACTTCCATCAATTGAGAGTAGCTGACACACTCACGAAAATCATTCATGGCCGCTGTTGATGGTCTGTTTCATCCTTTTTTATCCCTCGTAGCTCAAGTATGCATTGAAATCCCCCAGGACAAGCCATCGTAGATTGGAGGAGCTGAGAAGCTGCAATTCAGCCCATAGATGTCTCCTTTGTACATATAGACAATGGACATGTACAATTGTAATAAAAGCCCCATCTACCTCTACTGTGAGCTGTTGCTGAGAGCAATGGAATAGAAAAGAGGCTTTCCATAACAGCCATAGATTTGGCACCTGATGGTGTCTTGAGTTACTATAGAAAGTTATGTTCATCCCCAGAGATTGAAGAAAGGACTTAGACATGTCTTCTGCCTTTATCATATGTTTAGCAATTCCTAGAATATCAGGGTCCCATTTATGAATCAACTTAGAAAGTCGATTTTGCGACTTATCATTTGCGATACCTCGTATATTCCAAAAGATGCATCTCATTGTGAATATTGGAGATTTATTAGTGAAAAGTCGAAAACCCTTTAAATGTCCCTTCTGTCAGACCTAGATCGTGATCTAGATCTGGTGGATGGGGGATTTGTTTGTTGAATCTGCCATTGTGGCTTATAACCACCTATGCTAGGTTGTGCTTGAGCCTCTTGATAAGTCTCTTGATGGAATGGATCGTTTTATACATAGATGAGATGTACCGGTCCTGCATTAGAAACGGTTTAATTGAACTAACTTATAAAAACAAAGATGTTCAAGTTAGACTATGCCTTTGTTGGTTGGACTGGACTGTCCTACACTTAGATTAGATTTTGCTGGTCCTAGATTAATATCGGTTTAACTAAACTAACTTAAAGAGAAAAGACGTTCTAACCAGGCTAGCATTTTCTGCTTTAGTTGGTTGGACTGGAATGGACTGTCTTACACTTAGATTAGATTTTTGCTAGTCCTACATTAAGATCGGTTTAACTGAACTAACTTAAAGTGAAAAGACATTCTAACCAGGCCAGCCTTTGCTGCTTTAGTTGGTTGAACTGGACTGTCTTACACTTACATTAGATTTTGCTGGTCATGCATTAAGATCGGTTTAACGGAACTAACTTAAAGAGAAACGACGTTCTAATTAGGCTAGCCTTTTCTGCTTTAGTTGGTTGGACTGTAAAAAATCCTTATCTTTTCAGTTTACTTACCAAAATTGCTTGGACTTCATTTTGTGACTAGCTTTATTTTTCTTAAGGGAGCGTGGATGTAGATAACCAAAATCTGACCCAATCCATTGCAAGTTTTAAAGCAGCAATCCATTGCAAGTTTGGCTTTAGAATTAGAGATAATGTATTGTGAATTTTAATGCTATAAAATACACTTGCTAACAGAGACTGAAAGCTAACATTGTTACCAACTAAGTCCAAATAAAGTTCAAACAGTACATCCAGGTGTACACTTGTACCTTCACAACCAGCAATACCAGAGAAAACAACTCAAGTAACAGTCTTCAAGTATAATTATTGGCCGATTTTCTCTCTTACCCTGTTGAGAGTTGAGATAGACATGACATCATTTAGAAGAATGACCTAATCCTTTATATTAAAGCTAATAACATTACACCTTTGTGAGAGACAAAAATATAGAAGATTGTCAACAAGAAGTCTGCATCAAATGGCTACATATTAAAATTAATAACAAAATCATCCATATCTCCTCTGACAAGCATTTTTTATAACACCAACATTAACACCGTCATTTCTTTCTCTTCTGCCTCATTGCAAGTTGTCATTTTGTCAACTTTGTCGTGTCAATGTCCATGTTATCTCCACTATTTTCACCACCATCTCCACCATTATTTTGACCACCCCCACTATTTTCACCACCACCTCCACTTTGTGAACTTTCTTGAATAATTTGTTTGAATTGGAGAAAGTTGTATATCATATTCCCACGTGCTCACATCCCATGAACATCTTGAGTTCCTCCTGTGTCCAACGATTCTTTAAGTAACCTTGTCGCTTCTTGCTACAATAAGTTCCTATAAAGTAATTTGAGAGTTAAATGCATATCACAAATATGACTAACATTAGATATATTATATTTTACGTACATAATGAAATCGTATACGAGTATAATTAAATAAATATATATATACATCTTACCCAATTTACATGTGGAAGTCTATGAACTTGTGAAAAGTGATTCGGATTCCGCATACGAGGATGGCTAATATTGTTGAACCAATTTATGTATCTATTAACGCGATCCGAGGAACCTACAACACGTTCACCACGTTCAATATGGTCTTCTACAACCATTGTTTTTCTGTTTTTTCATATTCGATGAGATGCCATTTGGGGCACCCTAACTGAAGGTTGTCTAGAGCCAACTTTCACTCTCTTTTTTTCGGGGCGGCATGACTATCCCTATAATACATCAATAGCTAACAATAGTCAAATTTCAATTACAACCCAAACTTTATGATGCAAGACAGAAAATGCAAGCTTTTGACTGTGCCATGAAAAACCGATAAGCAATGTAGACATGCTGCATATAGAAACCCAACTAAACTATAATATTAACAAAGCTAAAATACAGTGAATACATTGTTATAAGAATTTACATATTTAGAGTCAGGATTGGAGGTTATGAACAACAATAATATCAACAAAGCTAAAATGCAGTAAAAAAATATGTCACTTGCATTGTCACCGTATTTGATTCCTTAAGGAAAAATCATACATAAATGAATTTATGAAGCAAACAAAAGAGAGCAAAATAACCAGTGGTATGGTGATTATTCTAAACCGCAAATTACCATATTCTTTATTACAATCAAGAAAAACATAACATTTATTAAATGTAAGAACATAAAAGTATAAAACTTTTACATAACCTACTTTAAACACTTAAAAAAAACTAGAATAATAAAATATAATTACACTGTTAATGACAATTGTGCAAAAAAAAAAAAAAAAAAAAAAAAAACTTAAAGAATGAGATGGTGTTCTTATTACCTAAAATGGAGAGAAGTGACACAGTTGGTTTTAGTTTTTAGAGGAGGAAAAAAAATGAAAAGAGACAATTTTAAGACAATTTTGGACTTTGGGTTGACAAGGCACAGGTGGGTGTGCCCAAAGACAATTTTAAGTTTGGGGTCTGCTTTGAGAAAAGAAAAATTGGGGTCTGTAGGTAGTCCCCTGTTAAACGGCGTGAGACTTTGTTGGGTCTAAAAAAAAAAAAAAAAAAGGTTCCCGAGAAGTTTTTTCTCGTTGTGATTCCCTCGTTTTTATATTTTTTTTAACTGATCAGAATTCAGAAGAACCAGACAATAATCAACCAAGGTGTCTGGAGAACTGTTCCAGGGTTTCCTATATAGGGTTTCTTATTAATTGTGTTTCATTGACTGGTTTTTCTGTTATGATTTTTAGTTATGCGATTAGAGGAGTGTAGATGAGAATTTAAAACTAGGACAAGCCCCTAAAGACCTCAGGTACCAGTGCTTTTCTTGCCGAATACGTGTTTTGCTCTAATTTTGTTTTTCGAAACAATGAAATGAAATCACTGTTTACGGATAAAACATATATGCTCAAAAGATTTAATATTTTATCTGCTAGGCGTCTCCCAAAAGAAACACTATCTCTTATGTTTTTAAGGTGTTCGATTTTTCATGGTTTTCCAGAAATTCACGTAGTAGTCCTCAACTGTTACGATTATACTCATGGTTTTTTGGTTCGTATGTCCTATGTTTTAAAATAGAACTTTCCTCTTATTTCAAACGGTGTCTTTAGGTGAATTATTATGATTGGTTTAAACAAATTTCGTGGGATTGAATTTATGCGAAAAGGGTGTGGAGAAATATTACTTGGCAAGTGAAAAGTCGAAACAGACTTTCCTAGTTCATGGAAGGTTTCTCCACTATCAGGTTGGAATTGCTCATTGAAGTTTTCTCATTCATTTGAGCACTCTATTATTTTGTACACTACATGATTTTTGCACACTTTAGCTTGCCATTAGGGTTCCTTCTATGCAAATGGTTCTTTTGACTGAAGAAATTTTATTTGGAGAGTGAAATGTATCAAAGTAGACTTTCCGTGTTCATGATATGGTCTATAGTATTTCTTGTTAAACTTCTCATTGATCCCAACATTTTCTGAAGACATGAAAACTAATTGCAAATGTTGATTCAAATTTGTTTTCAGAATTAAAAAAAAATAACATACTTTCTATGTAAATCATTTTCTTTCAAGAAATTCTCGTAGTAGTCCTCAATTCTTTCAATCATCCGCATGGTTTTTGGCTAATGTTTCCTATGTTTTAAAATAGAACTTTCCTTTTATTCCAAACGGTGCCCTTAGGTGAATAGCGAATGCCCGGAGTACGTCTAATTTTGATGTAGAAAAAATTAATGGGAGAAGAAGTCGTGCGAAAGCGAAAGGGGTGTGGAGAAATATTACTTGGCATTTGAAAAGTTGAAACTGTCTTTCCTAGTTCATGGAAGGTGTCTCTACTATTATGTGGAATTGCTCATTGAAATTCAAGGAGAGATAGAGGAGCAATTGGTTTGTATGATTGGATTTGATGTAAAGCTGGAGAGGAAGCTTAGGTCTATCAGATTTGGAGTTAGTGGTCTTGGTCGTAACATGCCTCAAACGGTGGTATGTACATGCAATGCGGTTTTCAATTATAAATTACATTCTGTTTTCTACACTTGTTTATAAGTTTGTTGGTACAGCTGAATGTGATTCTAGAAACAATCAAGTGTGAGAAATGCTGAGGAGATACTTCTTTGAGAAGCTTATTTGACCCGCCCCCTTGAAAAACAAGATTTTTGTGATAGGTGCCTTGGAAATTTAGTAGGTGTCTTTCTTATTGGATTGCACAAAATCTTATTCTATTAGTTGTCTTTCTTGAAACCCAATTGTTAACCTATCATATCTAGTTGTGGCCATACCATAACAAATGTCAAACATGTTTTTGATTTTATACTATCTTATGTAATGAGGTTGAAATCTTTCCATATATTTAAACCTCATTACATGTTTTTAGAATACATATATTTAAACCTCATTACATGTTTCTAGAATACATATATTCTGGGTTTATTGCTCTTTATTGGACTGTGCTTATTTAACACAACACTGCTCCTATTGGCTGTTACCACAGAAGTTGCTCAGACTCAGAAGTATGCTTACGGGTGATTAATTTGCCTCTTTTCGAATTGTTTTCCTAAAGACCTCTATAACATCATAGATTCTAGGCTGCAATGATAGTGTATATAGTTATCTAACACCAAACGTTTTACATTCTGAATTTTCTAGTTTTCAAAAGTTAGTGTTGTTTGTTTTAACATTATTTTATATATTTCACAATTTATGGGGGAATTTTCAATTTTCAATTTTTTTTAAAAAAAAAAAAATAAAGGGTGTAGTAGATATTATGGCAGAAGAGTAACGACTACGTCTCACCTTGTATTTGAGAAATTTCATGTGGTTGGAAGCATTTTGCAAATATATTTCTCCACCCTGTACAAATTTTTTGGGAAACTTAAAAGAGGAATGGGCATGGAAAAGTTTCGTGGGCAAGTAAATTATAAACAGAGATGTACAAAGTGAGACTTTTTAAATTCTTCCCTGCTTTCTAACACTCCCAATTTCTTTACACATCATATTCTTGAAACGTACCGTTATTCTGATTTTCCTTTGTTTTTACAATGATTTTCCTACTCTTCAATTGTAACATGGAGTTACTACATGCTCTTTTGTGTTTACATATGTTAAGTTAGGCGAGTCAATATCTTTGGTACTGTCCATCTTAGTCTTAATTATTATGACCTTGTTTGTTCTACTTCATCAAGTGTTGTCTTGTGGTGGATTTTCCTTTTACGGTATTTTGCTACAGGCAGCAGGCTATACTACATATTTAGCTGTTTGTGTTGCAGACATCTCTGTACCAGACCCTTGCATGCAATGTTCTTGTGTCAGATCTTGGCTAAACTCCTCACTTGTTCCATTGCTACTTGATTGTGTTCAAGCTCCCATGCGGTCCTCAAGAGTCATGATATAGGTAATATGTTTGAAATGGATTAGATGGTATGCATAAACTTCTGTCACTGATTAATTAAGCACAATTTTTGTGACTGAAGATTTAACACCTTGTTGTAATGTTGTATTTCTCGCAAGAGGTCAATACGGAGGATCTATCGGCAAAGCCCGTCATAGATGTCGACTGTTGCATCTTTCCACTTGCAGTTGTTGAATGTATTGAAGAGATGCACTCCTACCATAGGAAAAATGAGGTAACCAGAAACTCATTAGTATGTTGCTTTCTTGGTCGGAAAGACGGAAACACACAACTATATCGAGCTCACATTTTTTAATCCTTTTCCTGCTTTGTTGCATTATGGTTTTTAGCCCTTCTAATTTTTTTTGCCAGATATAGTGCAGGCCTACTAAAATACAAAGAAACACGATCTCCACATTGTATATCCCTAAAGTCAGGACTTCTACTTCTTATGAATGGCAGCAACTGATTGGTGATCGAACTTCTATTGACATAGGAAACATTATGGTTGGGAATTAATCATACGTGCTTACAGTAATTTTGTTATTGCATTGTTTGATATGCAGATTGGTAAACAATAGTAATTAGTTAAATTCTTAATATGAAACTGCAGATATGGTTGAAATTGCTACCCAGTTCAACCTGATGTTTTGCAGATTTCTGGCTGTGTCCATCCCATTGGATTGGGAATTTGATATAAATGCAAATCTAATATGAAGGCTATCCTCATTAACTAACTAATTGAGGTATTACTATATTAGAAAAATCTGGGGGTCTAATGAACAGTGTTTTTACGTACATCAAAGTGGTATTTTTGTCTTTTCACTTTTTGTTTGGGGGATATTTTGGTCTTTTGGCTGTGTAAGGGTATTTTCCCCAAAACTCTTGAATATTCTCTCTCTGCTCTCGGCCTCTCACTTTGTCTCTCCCATTCTCTTTTCTCAAGCTCTTCGCCTAAGGATAAATATCTCGATTATTTCCTCTTTGATGTGCGCAAGTTCTTCTTCTTTGGTCTCTCTCTCTCGGTGTATGCAATTTCAGTGAGAACTGGACTTGAATAAATTTTGAAGTGTTGAAGGATGGGCTAAGAAGGAACTGGTTATGTGGGATTTGTTTGTTGAGTGGAATCCAAATACAACTATATACTTTCATGTCTGCCCTTAGATGACATGTAATTAATTCGTGCAATTTTTTACATGCTATTGTTCAAGGAACATTACTTATTGGTTCTATTGTCATACAAGTAAGCCTTATCTATATACTTGGACCATTACATACATCATAGAAATGAAAATGATAGTTGAGTTTTTTTTTGACATTGGAATGTTTAAGAATTGTCATGAATTACCAATGTCAGAACCTAATCACTCAAGTAGGAACATTTTGTTTTATATATAATGTCTATTTATACATAATGCTTAGCAAGTTGTTCCGTGAGACAGATCTCTTTATGCTATATATTCACTTATCCAGGAAGTAGATATGACAAATCTGGGACTTTCAAGAGGAGGCTGAGAAGAAACTAACACTATCAGAGATTGAACTAAGGTAATTTTCTAGAATCTTAACATTCGGTGATTTTTCTAGGACCGTGTATTTAATTGTTATCCCCAACCTCAGTCAATTTCCCGACTTTTCCTTCTTGTGTTTTTTGGGAGAAAATAGTGTTAAACCATCAAGAATTTTAACAGTGTTTTTTTTTTTGTTCTATTGTTGTCTATTTAATCTCAGCGTCTGTATTGTTGTCTCAGTTTTAGCTCCATAAATGAATAAACTACAAGTATTGTTGTCTCAACTTTATGACGTCAACTGCAATTGAAATCCTTAACTGACATTCTCTAAATTGTACCTGTTACGTTGCTTGGTCATTTGAAATGGAATCCATACCTGTCTCTGATGCTACCTTATTACCTGTGAGTAGTCTCCTGACCCATATTCAGGGAGCATACAAATCGAAGTGAGTTTATAACATAAACAAGAGGCTCTAAAGTAAACTATTAGAATTTAGTTTGAAATAAGTATTGTCAAAACCTCCACTATTAACTTTTGTGTCAATAAAGTACAATATATTTCGAACAGTATTGTCAAAACCTCCACTATATAATGAAACATGTGTTATATGTATAATTTACAACATACTTCCATTTCATTTGAACATATGTGGTTCTACAATTCATAGAAATTTTGTGATGAAAGCATTTCACCATTTTTTTTTAAGGCAGTTGGATATATAATGTGCAGGGAAATTTGGTACCTAAAAGTTCAATATTATTGTCGGAATGAAGGCAAACTGCATTCAACTGCAGTTATGTTAAGCTAGGATCCTCTCAAAACTACTATTTCGTAATGCAATTGTGTGTTTGTTCTGAAAATGATATGCGGTGCTATTTCAGGTTGATATTCACTACCCAAAGTTTGTCAAGTGGTAAAGAAGACTGGGGCAGTAGCCTGCAGCTAATGTATCTGTTTGTGATGTTTCTATACTTACGTTTATTTGTTGTGTTTTTTTACATGTGAAATCAACTTTGTAATTTTTTTGTCTTAATGAAAGTATAGTTTACCGAACTTTTAGCAAAACAGCATGATTAGGCTCCATGCTCTACAAATCTGTATTGTTAATACGTGCATTGCATGTGCATGATGCTAGTTGAGGTATATAAAATGCTTTTTGATGTTGCTTAGTAAATATCAAGTGGTTCTCATTAATAAATATAATTATTTATCCAAGGATATTATGTGTAAGAAAAATATCCGGATGAATTTAAGAGGCAAGATTGATTATAGGAGATGCTACTAATAGAGATAAATATCTTGGGTCTGGTTTAAAACAGAACACTCAGAAACTGGTGAATCTGAGTTTTACGTGGTTACTTGATCCGATTTCCTATTTGTTGCTTTGAGCAATTTTCTATTTTTCAACCTGCTTTCTTTGTTCCTTTTTTTTTTCATTTTTAAACCTTCATTTTAGGTTTGTAGATGGTTAACGTGACTGACGTTCTTTTGGGGCACGCTGAATAGCCCGGCCCAATTCTGTTTGTCGTATTAATCAATTGAAAGACAACGACAGGCTGAGTGGTGTTAGACTGATATATAGCATTTAATAAGTGTTTCATCTTTACGGAAGAAGAGCAAACAAAAACAATGTCAGAAACCGAAGAAACCCCTTCACCAAAACAAAACCAACCAAAAGAAGCAGAAAACATAAGACAAAAATTCGAAAAAATGAACATGACCTTAAGCATATGGCCACCCTCACAACGCACGCGTGACGCCGTAACAAACCGATTAATCGAAACCCTATCAGCACCCTCTATTCTCTCCAAGCGTTACGGCTCATTATCAGCCGACGAAGCTTCTTCAGCCGCTAAAATAATCGAAGAAGAAGCTTTTACCGTCGCTAATTCCTCCTTTTTATCTGATTCTAAAACGGGTGGTGAAAAAGAAAAAGAAAAAGAAGAAGAAGACGATGGGATTGTGATTCTTCAGATCTATTCTAAAGAAATTAGTAAGAGGATGTTGGAAGCTGTTAAAGCCAAAGCTGTGGCGAGTGTTTCTCCTGACCAAAGTGAGCATGTGGTGGGTGATGATGATTCCACTGCTGCTAGTGAAGAGATCTCCTCTGCTTGATCCTGGATCTCTGAAGATTCGAGGTTTTATTTTATATTTTATTAGGGTTTGTGTTGTTTTTTATTCTATGTTTGTCGTATCTGGATGTTTTTCGTATGTTTAGATTTACTTGTGCTTTTATTGCTTTATAAAACTGTTTAGTATGACTTTTAGTGTTGGAAAGTTTTATGAAACTTTCTTTCATCTTTGATTAATTCTCTGATATCAAGGTGTAGAAAAGTTGTGTTTTCCAATTGTCATTGATATTGTATCTCTCAGAGGGTTCTGGATGTGATGTTTATAAACACGACTTGCATGTTGTACAACAATGTCTGTTGTTCATATGGGGTAGGGATAAAGTGTGTGCTGAGTGTAGGTCGCCATTACTCTTCGCTGTGTGGAACAAGTAGCATTGGAAATCACACCTAAAGGGATATTAAGCTTTCATGAAATGGAATATTCAGCATCCTGCATTTTATTTTGAGTCAAGTGGACTGCTCGGAATTTATTATGCTAAACGATTATTGCATATCTACTTTGAGAAGAATTCCTCGGTATTTTCCAAGGGAACATAATAGGCTGGGTCGTGGGTGATTGGGTGTACCCAGACTCTTATCTTTAAGATACTGGCTGTATCGGTTTTGGTTTACATAGTGGACACACTGGTCAAGTTTCTACAACTATCGTAACCTTTTCTTTGTAGTACCTGCTCTGAATTGGTGTGTGTGTGTGTGTGCTTGTTGAGGAAACTTGATGAAACCTAAATAATTGTTATGGATTCAGTGATTGATGGAATTTGGTGACTCACAGTTTGTAAAAAAACACATGATGTTGGAAGTCAGGTTCTTACAATCAGGCAGAACTTTCTGACCTTCAACAATACATAACTGGTTCTACAATCAGAACTAGTTGGGTTCATTGAAATTCAGAGTGCTGATGTGCATCCTCTTGGAGCGTCACCACTCTCAAATAGTCATTAGAGCCACAATCTTTGATATGTAAGTTGATATGTACTAGTTTCATATGAATAGGAATACCAGTAGCCGTGATGGATTGTTGTTTCTGTTATGCCTTTCCGAAATTTTTAGGAATAAGGTGAACTAGGAACTGAGAAAACGACAGGATGTTAGCAGTTGGTTGTTTTGCCAAGTATTTTTCTTAGATGCACATCTTGTGGAATTGAGAAACCTGGTTTCTTTTTACCTTATAAGCTTCAGATTGTTTTACTGGTACAATTGATATATGGAGCTGTCATGAAGAGAGGGTAAAAACATCAATAAACAACTTTTAGTTAACATTAGTCCTTTAAAAGACCAAGAGCATTTTAGGATCCTAGGTTAACTATTTTCCTTCCTCTCCTTGGTATCTCAGGCTTTTAAGAAGTATTGGATGATTACTTAACTGACCGACACGGACTATGCATTTGTGCAATTTAGCAGCTTCATATCTACACCATTTGGAACATCAAGAAAATGTTAAGCCAAAAAGGTCTATTTAATATCATTATTTCAGTCAAGTAATCCTTGAACTGAAATTTGCATACATATAAACACAGATAGAAAAATTGATTTGATCAATAAGATCTGACATGTAGGCAGATGGCAGATCATCAGAGTGCCTCTGTGTCTTCATCTGTAGTTGGAATCCAGTCATTTGTTGCTGGGTTGCTTCTGAAAGCTTTTGTTTTTGTTCCTCCTCGTCCACTCTGCAGGTGAAGACCAACATAACCATCTTCTCCGCTGCCTTTGACCACCTTGATGAACCCACTTCCTGTCTGCTATTAAAATTCAGTTGTTATCGATACTTACAAGTCCTATATGTAGTAACGCTTGATTGAGAAAATTTTCATTAGAAAATTTGTAGAACTAACTGTGTGATGTTTGTTTCTCAATTGAATTTAATTGTTTGTAGTATTGTGTCTCTACAAACTCTTGTTGCACTGTAGACACTCTTCCAATGAATAGATAGGCTGGTTCATAGATCAAGAGAGTTAGAACTTTTTATCTGAAGACAAACGAAAAATAGGGAAATGGAAAACTGTTGGTGTTTATTTATTTTACACATACCTGAACGAGATTTTTAAGGGACCTGGATTTTTTTAGCTCAGGGATGCTCTGATCATTAAAAGAGACTTGAGATGATGTTGCTGCTGAATTGATGTCACTTCGATTGGGTTTAGTGGGTCGTTTGGGAACCATGGAATCGAAGTAAGCTCAAACCTGATCGGTAATCTTAAGTTGTTGATCAGCATCCAGCACCTCGTCACTGCAACTGGGTCTTCTCATCAAGCCGTCTCCCCTACCCATGTTCTTTTCTATGGTTTGGTTACACAATGAAAGTTGAATACAATTAAAGTTTAGTCTGTCCTTTTATAGCAATACAGATCAGTGTGCCCACACAGAATCCACTTGGACCTTGTGTTTTCCAAGGGTCCAGGCTCGTCTTTGGTACCCTGTAACTGTCATATGGTTGTTGCTCAATTCCAATTCAAGTGAACTGCGTAACAGTGAGGGTCACATTGCGCATGAGGTTTGTCGGAAGCAGTTAACATTGCGTATCACATAACTTCTTGAAAAATGATTTTGGATGGCTTGGACTTGGATGCACTGTCGCTCATAAAGTAGTGTACTAGTGCGGTACTGATTCTAGAATTTGTATAAGCGCGGGCTGATATTGAAGCCCAACCCTACATTTGCACGAGGGCTTGGGCTTTTCAATGCAAGTGGCACACTGGCACAGCGCCCAATCAGCATCCTGAATAGTATGCTATTTCCCAAAAGTTTGCATAGAAATCCAACCGACTGATTGCTAGCTGTCGCATTTTGCAGCATCCCTCCTCACGGTGCAGTACTTCAGTAGTAGGGCGGGACCAAAAGCTCTGAAATTTGCTCCATGACAAAACAAATCCTATTTTTTAACTTTTTTGCAACCCTTCTTGTGCTCTCAAAACTCAAAAGTTCAAAGTTTTAAACCGACTGTAAGCTGAGCAAGACAAATGTGTGACAGTCTGTCGCCAGAGGGATGACGATTTTGTAATTCATGATCATCATAAACAAATTATTTTTTCTTCTAAAAAACAAATTCGTTTGTTGCGCCAAATTGTATTCAATTAGTTTTAGCACTCTTCGAACAATGTGCAAGAAGAAAATGAGAGTTATCCACGAATCTGTTCAACCAGAGAACACCGAAGAAGTGTTGGAAGAAGGAAGAAACCAGCATGCGGTGATTTTACAAATGTTAGGAAGTTTAGATTTTCTAGACACAATCAGACATCGTTCTTTCTCTGCCATCAGAGGTTTATTTGTCCTCACTCTTACACGTGTTGACATTCCCACGTGGCACCATTTTGTCTTCTTTCCTCCTCACTCCCGAGGTTCTGGAAATCAAATTATCGGACACCCGGAATGTCCCAAATATCGGAACCCAAAGTTCCAGAAACTCATACTATTTAAGTCGTTTGTCATAACTCATAAGTACCAGGTGTCGCCGATATGCCACCTAGAGTCGCGACACAGAAAGCGATGTTAGAGTGCCGACACGAAACGGTATTAAAAAACACCGAAAACTGCTACGTATGCATTCGGATTTTGGATGTAGAAACCACGGTTTTCTCGGGGAAAGCTGGTTTTGACTAAGACATCGAAACCGAAGCCTGGAACTTCTCTACCTAATTAAATAAAAAGTGAAACAAAACAAAATTAGACTGGCCCCCACCCATACCAAGCTTGATGACCAACCTATTTTAGTTTTCTTTCCTCTCAAAATCTCAAACGCCACACTCCCTGCCCAGTTCTCATCACCAACGCGTCTACCTTGTTTCTCTCTATTTCTCTTCTAAGCTTGTTTATAGAGTTTTAAAGCTTGGTCTAATGGAGAGAAATGAAGGTTTTGAGAAAAATCCAATTTCAATGTTAGATAATGCTATGGGTTTTGATATCAAGGAAAGTTATATGTACCCAACTTCTTTTGCTTCTGGAAACACTGCAACTATGTTGTGCTTTGATAACAACTTTAAAGATCAGAGATATGGAGTTAATGGTAGTGATTCTCCATCTGCTTCTTCAAGTAACAACAGTAGTAGCAGCAGTAGCATCACCAAGTCAAAGGCATGGCAGTTATGCAAGAACATTTTTACTAACAGGTTCTAAAGTTTCTTGTTTTAAGGTTCTTCAGTTAATTTTAATAAAATGCTTGTGTTTTTCTACACTCTACAGAGGAAAAGAGCTAAAGCGGCAGGTGCAGAGCAAGAAAAACAGAGGACGAAAACTGAGAGCAATAAAACAAGTAATAAAAAGGCAAAAACAACAAATCCCCCTTCAACCAAACCTGTGAAAGTAAGAAACTCAATTTCTTGGTTTCTATTCATTTGAGTGTTCAAATTATTTGTTTTCACTGAATGGAGTTACTTGTTTTTTGCTGATAATTGATGATAGGTAAGGAAAGAAAAGCTTGGCGAACGAATTGCAGCTTTACAGCAACTTGTTTCTCCTTTTGGGAAGGTGAAGTAAATAAAGCTAATGTGTAATGTGTCGTTGTTACTTGTTTAAAGGTTGAAACACCAAAATGAGTAGAAAACAGACAACCTTTGTCTCCTCTGTTTGACTTTTAACTTTTTGACGCATGCAGACAGATACTGCTTCTGTTCTTCATGAGGCCATGGGATATATCAGATTTCTGCATGACCAAGTTCAGGTGAGTTTAAATTATCAAATAGGAATTTCGGAAATCATAATTAATTTATATATTTATGTTTTTATTTTTTCAGGTCTTAAGTTCTCCATATTTGCAATGCTCACTATCATCTAACTTGATTGTAAGGGCAATGCTATATTATTTTATTTTTCCGTTTTACAATTCATGGATTATATGATTTATGTTGTGGTTGAAGACTTGAAGTTAGTGAATTTATTTTATGTATCTTATTTTTAATGCAGGATGGAAGAGGGGAAGAGAAGGAAAGAAGACATGATTTGAGAAGTAGAGGTCTTTGTTTGGTTCCGATTGAATGCACAGCAAATGTGGCAAACAACAATGGAGCTGATTTTTGGTCACCTGCAAATATGGGGAGAAATGTCTCAATGCCCTGAATCTTTTTTTCTCTCCTTTACTTCAGTTTTTGCCTTTTAGACCTTTTTTGCCCCCTAGTAAAAAAGAAAAACAAAGGCAAAACTTGAAAATCTTGTCAGTACAGTCAGAGCCTCAGAAGACGAGAAGAGTACATTTTGGGGGGTCGTGATTTGTGAAATGAATAGAAGCCAATGGCACTATTCTTTTGGTAGAATTGTAGAAAGAAGCATGCACGTGGTTTGAATTTTCTATTTTGGGCTTTAGCATGCATTACATGTGTACCTTCCTTCTGTTTAATTGTGCCAAAGATGTGGCGCGTTCTGAAAATGAGGCTTTGAAGTCGTGGACGGACTGGGACTGGGATTTCGACAGCATTGGCCTGTGGAATTGTACCATGAATTAATTTACTTTCGTACTTCCATAATCCAGTTGATTGGTTTCTAGTTAATTAATTTATTTTCAATTGGTTCGCGGTATTTACACCCTTGCTTGACGGGATTGACACTCTTTTGGCCGAAGTGTACATGAATAATAGTTATTTCCAATATTTATTTTTGCACTCTACAATAGTTTCACGGCAGTGAGTTGCCGTGAGATCTCACATTTCATGGCATCGAGTTGCTGTTAGATTTTATAATCCACGGCATCGGATTGGATTGTCGCGAGATCTCATGACAGTGGATTATCACGGAGGGGTTTTTTTTTTTTTTTTTTTTTTGTTCTTTCAAATTTTGAACACATGGCATATAGATATCTCATATTTTTCTTTATACGCTCCAAGAAGAACACCAAACTTATAGAAAAAAAATACAATCGATGTATAGTCTTGTTATTTCATGGCAAATTTTTTCATACGCTCTAAGAAAAAATTGTGATCAAGTTGACGAAGAAGAGCTTTTGTAATTAATAAAAGCAAATATGAACACAATAGTTGTTTTTAAAATGGTTATCAAAAAAAAAATTAAACAAAAAATGACTTGCAGCAACAACTTTTTATGGATTTGCCATCTCGAACATTTTTTGTTGTGGGCATCAAGGCCCAAAATATTGCTGATATATCTAATATATTGTCGATATATATCATTTTTTTTACACCGACATCAATATATTCGATATATATCTACCGAATATTAAATTATTTTTTTCTCGATATATATAGAATTTTTTATATAAAAACTTTATATCGCCGATATAACTAATATATGTAATATTAACGATATATATCAATTGACTTTTTGACCATTTTTTAATATAATATATCCGATATTTTACGATATTTTTTTACCGATATTCTTGATATTTTAGATAGTTTGGACTGGTTACAAAAAAATGGATATATCCGATATTTCTGATATATATCGGTTTTTTTATACATCAAAATATTCACCGAATTTAATATTTTGGCCCCTTGGTGGGCATTATCTTTTCTCAGCAATTTCTTACCGTGAGTGATTTTTTATATGATTAATAAAATAGTGTCAATACCATGACCCTTTTTCAATTTGTGACATTATTTCTAGAGTTGTTAATATATATTTTGTATATGTTAATTTGGCAAAAATCATCCTCTATCTATCACTTTTTTTTTTTTTTGCTTGGTAAGTGAAAATATATTAAAACTTGAAACAAAAACAAAATATGTTGTATAGGGTGGCCAAAATATGTTCTTACTTCATTACTATAACCATAAACATGTACGGTGTATCAATTTAAAATATGTAGAAAAGTTGAAAAAGTGCCTCCCATTTGTGCAACCAAACTGGTCGACCATCAGTGGTAGATATCTCGCTCTCCGTTAGTGTGGCACCATGTTTTGCAAGTAAATCAGCTATAAAGTTTTTCTCTCTCCAAATTGTTGAGATTCTCCACCTATACAAGTTATCAGTGCATGCTAGCCATCTATGTTGCAACATCCATGGCAACAACCAATTTCAAAAGCTTGAGCTGTTGCTTCAAAGTCGGTTCCGATCCAAATTTTTCTCTACCCTTTTTAAAGTGCTGCCTCAACACCTACAAGAATGGGCATATACTCAACTACGTAGTAGTTATTTCCATTACCTATGTTTATACTGAGTGTGTAAAAGAATTGGCCTCTGCCGTTCCTCTGAAAGAGATGCCAATGCGAGAGGGTCCAGGATTTCCCATCACTATCCTTCAAATTTCCTCTTCAGTTTAATCTATCCTAAACAACTGTAGTTAGTACACATATTGGAAACCACCACTTCATTCGTGTAATTGCTTTCAACAATACTCGAGCTGTTTATGTCTTTGTCATAATATTTTATAATACTACCGACGATGGGAGGTCTGATAAAGGGCAAAATAAAAATGCCTGACCGTCGTCAAAAAGTGAATATAATATCTTCTCTCCTTTCTCGTTTCAATCTTGATACCTGTAGCCTAACGTCGATCACAACTAATTGTTTATTTGTCCAAGTCACGCTGTGTCAACACAAATCAACGTTTAGTAGCGAGTATAAAAAAGCATGTAGAAAAAAACAATTGTTCTCTCGTCATACCAATTGCGTCATCAAACATAAATCACTCCCATTAATTAGATTCCGCACCCTTTATTACTGTGTTCACTGTATCACTTGTTTTATTTTTTTCAGTAATTAAAAAAAACAGTAAATTGGGTATAGATACACAGACCCAAATTTCTTAAGTTTAGAGGAAATAGCAAATTTTTGTTTTGTTTTTTCTCCATAAAAAACTGAAATTTGACCTCTGTCTCAAATTTCAGATTGACTTTTACAATTTTGAACTATTTTATTAGTCCCAACTAAAAAAGCCAACTACCAACAAAAAAAAATACGAACTAAATTAGTTACCAAAAGAGTAATGAGTTAATCAAAATAACTAAAATTCATTCGAAATCTATAAAATTCCAATTAAAAGTGAGATGAATTTATGGAGAGACCAAAACAATGTGGAAAACATCAATTTAAAAAACGGAAAAAATATATGTTGATTACAACTAATTTCAATACAGCTTTAACAATTTAAAATGCATCTATGATAATTTTGAATAACATGTTTAAGCTTGATGTAATTCAAATTGTGAAATTGTGAAATGGACAAATGATTTTTTTTTATAAGACAATTTTATTATTTGATTGCAGTACATTTTGGAGCAATATACATGCACCCTTGCCTAATGAGTGACCTCGATTGACACATACACCTATAGTCTGCGCACATTAGATTTTTGTATTATTTATTTGTGGAAGAAATTGGAAAAACAGTTAATATACCTTAACTCCGTTGTTAAAATTGGAGTAGAATCAAAAGATAATATTGGTTTTTTCTAGACAAATGCCTAATTTCTGGATTAAAAAAATTACTTGTACCTAAGAATAATTAGCTTAAAAGAAAAAACCGCCTCGTGCTTTTGTTCTACAACAATTTCTATTGGCGCCAAGAAAAAAAAAATGAGCTTCGATTCTTCTCGTTCCGCAAATTCAGGCTCCAACTCAAAACGAAGTCTCAACTCCAATTCTTCAAACCCATCTAAAAAGAAAAAACCAAACCAAAATAAAAACCCTGGGCATGGCTTGGGGATCCAATTCTCTCCCGTCTTCCAAATCATCTTCTCGAAAATCCAATTTCTCAGATTTCGGCAGGTATTACACTTTTTTTTTTTTTTTTTTTATACGAAATTTCGAATTATTAACCACGTCATTAATGTTTAATGCAGTTATATGACTGAAAAGAATAGAAAACTACGAGAGCAGTTTGATACGTCGACTTATTCTTTTCATGATTCGCCTTTGTTTAATGGGGTTTCAATTTTTGTTGATGGATTTACTGTTCCGTCTAGTCAGGTTAATTTGAGGGTTTTGTTTTATGTAAATAAATTGAGTTTGATTATGTTGGTTTTATTGTAAGTGTTGAAAATTAGGGTTTTTTTTTTTTTTTTTTTTTTTCAGGAACTTAGAAGTTACATGTTGAAGTATGGAGGGAGGTTTGAGAATTACTTCTCGCGAAGTCAAGTGACTCATATTATCTGTAGTAATCTTCCAGATAGTAAAATTAAGAATATCAGGTTTCTTCACTTTTGGCGTTGGCGTGTTTGATTTCCTTGGATTTGTCTCCAATTTCAACTAGTTGATTGTTTTGTATTTCGATGTAGGTCTTTTAGTCGCGGGCTACCAGTAGTGAAACCTACTTGGATATTGGATTCTGTTGCGGCTAATAAACTTTTGAATTGTAAGTTATTTATGCGAATTCAATCCTAGAAGATTTTTATGAATTTTTTTGTCACTCCAATTTCATCCCTTTTATTTTGTTTATTTTAAAGCTATTTGTTTTGTTCATTTTTTTTACTCATTTAATAGTTAATGGATTACTGAAAATAGAGAGTAGAATGTCTTATCTATAGCATTCTTAACTGCTCTTAACCTGAGAAAGAGCAAATTATTGACGAGACAAAGATAGCTATCACGTTTGAACATTATTTGGACTCTCGTCACAATATATAGGTTCTGTAGTGTGGACTATGTCTCTGCTTTTGTAAGGCCTTAATGATCTCCTTAGGGATGAACTTTAAAGAAGTGACCTGTAACGACCTATCTTATTAGGATTTAAGTGTGCCAAACAGCCAACCACCCTGTATAATTACACACCTAGAGCCTTGAATAAGAGATAACCATATAAAATTGTGAACATACAATTGAAGTACTCATAGTATAGATAGACTAGAGAGACTATAAGAATGAACTCCGTGTCATTTTATTGTTCTTTGTCTGACGACAGCTTGATCTTTCTAGGGGTTCCTTACCAACTTGACCAGCTTGTAGGTGAAACTCGAAAGCAGCCAAAGTTGTCTGCCTTTTTTGTTCCAAAAACAACTTCAATGCTCGAGGATGGCAATATTCCGGCTAACTGTGATGAAAAACTTGAAAATGTGGGTCCTTTACCATTGGGTGCCATATCGCAGGAAGCACCATCCTGTGAAGTTGGTGAATCTGTAGATTGCAGTCCAGAGTGCAATGAAGAAATATCCACTTTTGGTCAAGAGAAATCTGGTGAGGTAATAAAGGAGGAATCTAAATATGTGGATGAGGAAGTTTCAGAATCAAAGATGGCAGAACCAAGTTCTTTTGATTTAAATGTTGGGGAAGCATTGAAATGCAGTCCTTGCAAGTCCTCAGCTTCAGCTACTGACTGTTTAGGTGATCAAAGCAAGAAAATCTGTTCCACTCCACGTATTGGACCTGGGTCTAATCCATGTCATTCAACTCTTGGGGATCCTAATTTTGTGGAAAACTATTTCAAGGTAACGAAGCACGAGTATTGTCTTGCTTAGTGCATATGTTTCAATGAATTGACAAAATTTTCTTTTGGACCGGAATTTGCATAGTCTATATGATGCGTTTTAGTTTTGAGAATTCTTAGGTTTCTGTGGAAAGTGGGGTTACCTGATAACACTCTCTGTAAGAACCTAACAAATTCTATATGCTATGTCAAAACTTGAGAGTATATTTTGATTTAATTTTTTCCGCTAATTAAATTGTCCCATGGGTTCTGGTAAATCCAAATATGCACTCTCCACTAACCAAACTTCTAAAGCTGAGTACCAGAAGTTGTTTGGTTATTATGTTCATAGACTTCTTGGGTCTAAGATTCATAGAATTGCTACAAAACTTTGGGCCAATTTATGTTGTTGTGATGCTGTGGCAAGTGAGATTCTCTATTTTGGCATAATACTGTTTGTGTTTTATTTATGAAATTTTCCGGTGAAGAAAATTTTGCATTTCAATTCATCCAGAATTTTGAATTTTGTAGAACTCAAGGCTGCATTTCATTGGAACTTGGAGGAACCGTTATCGTAAGCGTTTTCCCAGCTGTGGGTTTAAACATGAAAAATTCCACTGTTGATGGTTCTAATGTTGATCCAGGGAACTTCTGTTATCCATATTGACATGGTAATTTTGTATATCATATTACTGATTTGATGTATTACAAATTTACAATATAGAGTGTAATGCATATTGTAATCCAATGTCCTTCATTATGTCAGTTTCTCGTAACACACATGGATACATACTGACACATATTTTATTTTGAAAATATGGAGTGTCAATGTTACATGCAATATACTGAATGACCCATTAGAGTCTTGATTTTGACCTGATTGCTTTACCGCATTATCTTATTGTTTGCAATTATATGCTATCAACTAGAAGTTTCTACCCTTCACTTGATCCAATGCATTACAATTGGTATTGTTGTCAGTCTATGTATTTAGGGTTTTTTTTTTTTTTTGTGTGTGTGTGTTGGGTTGGGATGTGTGTGTGTGTGTTAGGTTTCTGCTTATCTGATATATAGTTATTCCCTATACAAATCAAAGAAAAACGTGGAAAGGGGGGGCACACTCGAGGAGAAATTCTCTGTCACATGTTATTTATAAAATTTGTAAATACATCTTTTAGGGGTGATAACCATGTGCTTTTCCAGGACTGCTTTTTTGTGTCAGTAATTCTCAGAAATCGTCCCGAATTGCAAGACAAGCCTGTAGCTGTGTGCCATTCAGACAACCCAAGAGGAACAGCTGAAATTTCGTCTGCAAATTACCCTGCTCGAGACCACGGTTGCTTTTTTGTAGAGTTTTCTGCTTATAATTTAATTTTTCATGTTTTATCTGGTGCCTTGATCCCTTGATGCTGTTTTATAAATTTATTAATAATGTAATTGTAGGAGTAAAAGCTGGAATGTTTGTTAGGGATGCAAAGGCTCTTTGTCCTCATCTTGTCATTATACCATATAATTTTGAAGCTTATGAAGTGGTAAGCAGTGCATCGAGTTCCTTATATTGATGTGTAGATTCAAGATTGCACATTTGTTTTTGTTTATTTATATTGTAACGGGCAATGTTTCATCTGTTGGTGCTGTTATTGGCAGGTTGCCGATCAGTTTTATGATATTTTGCATAAGTACTGCAGTAGAGTGCAGGTGTGTACATGTTTAAAGATGTAATTCATTCCATTTTCACCCTTTTATTCCACGTAATGTTACCTATAATAAAAAAATCTGTAATTTTGATATCTCTTGAAACAGGCAGTAAGTTGTGATGAAGCATTTTTGGATGTAACAGACCGAGTGGATGAAGATGCTGAACATATAGCTTCTGTAATCAGACAGGAGATATTCGAAGCTACAGGATGCACTGCTAGTGCAGGGGTTGCTGGTAATATGCTCATGGCTCGCCTTGCCACACAAACTGCTAAACCAAATGGTCAATTTTTTATTTCTCCCATGAAGGTTAGGTTTTGGAGTTGTGTTATTTTTTTAATTTTTCCATCAGACCCTTGGTTTCTGTTGAATCACGGTGATGAAGCATGCTCTGCTTCTGTCTTGTTTTTTTATCAGACGTTCCAGTATCGTTCAATAGCTTGTATGAGTCTGGAAAAAGTTATGTTAATTGATGGATTTATGCTTGCTAAATCAGTCTATTTGATTATCTTGTTCTGATACTGAGCATGACATGCATTATGTAAGTATGTTTTTATTCTTCCTCCAGGTCGAAGGCTTTCTAGCTGAACTTCCAATCAAAGCACTTCCAGGTATTGGGCGTGTGTTAGAGGAGAAGTTGAAAAGGCTACATATTCAAACTTGTGGGCTACTGCGGACGTTTTCAAAGGTTTTGTAATATGCTATTATGAACATAGTACAGTTAATTACATAAGTAGTTATTCGATATGGGGATAATTGATAAAATGTGAACTGTTTGGAGGTAGTTGTTCTGAATGGCAATGTTCCTGATACCTTGTTGAATAGAAAACTTCAGATCATAAGGTTGCCCTTGAAATTGATTTGAAATGTATAAATCAGGGAACGAAGCACTGCATTAGGCCATGAGCCCTTCTGATAATTTTAGGGTCTACCTATTTTGTTGTCAGAGTGATCTATCTGAATTGACAGATATATGCAATGGGTGCTCCCAAGTCCCTCCTGTAGCTTGTGCAATAGGAGGAATGGATTTATGATGTGAGTTGAGAATAGAGCAAGAATGCTCAGTCAGGGTTGTCAATCTGGTTGATTTTAATATTAGAGAATATAAGTTCTCATCATATTGAATCATCTGCACCAGTGGCACCAGTTGCACCAGTTGGTTTCCTGTATTATTGTTTTGTGAAGTTGATCGTAGGTTTTGACTTCATAGTTTATATTTATCTTGAATTGAACGTGTCTTAACTGTACTTAATCGGTTGTCCAGTATTTTAGATGCACTGTTCTACGAGCTGTTTTTCATTGTACTTTACATGTTATTCTATAATAATATTTTTCCCCTGCTACATATGCAGATATGCTTGAGTAATCTGGTTATGATTCTGGGTATAGACCTCCCTATATCTTTATTGATGTTAAATTTTTTTTCATGGCCTCCTATACTTTTTATAGGAATCTCTTCAAAAGGACTTTGGTTCAAAGACTGGTACTATGCTGTGGAATTACAGTAGAGGAATTGATAGCCAGCCTGTTGGAGTGGTGCAGGTTTGGAAAACTATCTTTGTTAAATTTACTGAATTTGTATATGCAGTTTTTATTTATTTATTTTTGTTTATTTATTTATTTTCTGTTTTATGAAACTGTTGATTATATCACATTGGTCCTTTTTTCTTTAATTGAATTCATAATATTGTTATACCTGGTTATTTATTATTATAAACAAATTTCTCTTATTACCTATTCAAAGGAAAGAAGAAAAAATGCCTATCTTTTCCCCCTTTAATATAGTAGTTGTGGTTCAATTTTTAAATACGGTGAAATCAGATTGATTAGTGTTTAAAAGTTTTATAACCATTGCAAATACCTTTGAACAAGTAAAAACATTTTATTGCTAATGAAGAAGAAAGGAGAGAAAAAGAGCACATGGTCTTAGGTAGTTTTGGCCTTGTATCCATATATATATAATAGGGTCTACATATTAGAAACTTGCTCAAAAAATTACTAAAAAACTCTCGCTGGAAGGGACTATGCTTTGATTACTTCAACTCCCATGATGGACTATACTTCTTGTCCTGGCTATATTACATTACTGTTGGAACCCGGCAATATTGCATTCCTGTTGGAACAGCTGAAGAACTCACAGTTTGGATATCTCTACCTTACTTCTCTTTATTAATTATTTGTTTTGAGTTAGTATCTCATACTGACAGTCATTCTTGTCCTACCCCTATCGTATTTGCACATGAATAACTATACATCTGTGATATTCTTAAATTAATCTTTCTGATGTCTTTGACTTCCATAATGTAATTTTCTTGCACTTACACATGAACTGCAGGAGACCAAGTCTGTTGGGGCAGAAGTGAATTGGGGTGTGAGGTTCAATAGGTGGCAAGATGTAAGCACTAATTACATTGCAATCAATAATAGCCTTAGTGATTTTATTCATTGTATGGGTGATAATCTGAGACTCCTCAATTCTAGAGTCAAAGATTTCTTGTGAACCTCTGCAATGAAGTTTCTTTGCGCTTGCAAGGGTGTGGAGTCCAAGGTCGAACTTTTACACTAAAAGTATGATGTCTTTCCTCTTTTCTTCTTTTTTTTTTCGGTGGGCCTTATTCTGTTTCCCAAGTTTTGCTTAAATATGTGTCTCTTCCTTCTGATAGTTTATTGTTACAATCTGAACTTTGAAAAATGTGGTCTTTGTTAAAACTGGTACAGTTAAAGAAGAAAAGGAAAGATGCCGAGGAGCCTGCAAAGTATATGGGTTGTGGAGATTGTGAAAATCTAAGCCATTCAGTGACGGTAATGTTGATGCTGCACTATTTTGTTACATATTTCTATTTATGCTTAAAGTGAAAGTAATCTGCACTAAGTGAAAGTAGTCTGCCATATGTCTCTAACTTTTATAACCATTGTTCTTGTTGTAGATTCCTGTCGCTACAGATGATGTGGATGTACTTCAAAGAATAAGCAAGCAACTCTTTGGTTATTTCCAATTAGGTGAATGAGCTCGTCTCCATTCTATTTGAAATTATTTTCCACAAAATATTTTTATTTCTAATCAACTTTGAGTTTGGAGTTGATGAGGATTCGTGACTCCTATACAACTGCTTACACATGTATCCCCAGAAAAGATAAAAGAAAAGATCAGTTTCTGCCATATCTGCAGATTTCCTTTGATTCCTTTTGTTCTACCTCCCACATACCTATATACTGATTTGGCATTGAGAGAGTGTGACAACCCATTCTTCCCAGTAATACTGTACTCACTTAATCAGCCTTCATGGTGGTGTGAGGTTTTCCTTAGAAGGCCTTGGAACTATTTAGAAATTAATCGTCACTAAAGAACCCAAGGTAATGGACAGTTTCAGGAAATGAGTAATTGCATTTTTATTTGTTTTTGTTCTTCATGTGCTTTAGTGCGTATGGGCTTATGTTTATATTTTTCTTGTTCCAAAATATTGCTGAAATTCCTAGAAATAGTCCTCATAGGTGAAGTCTACTATTAAACAAGATTAGATTAATCAATTACTATTCTTTAAAATTTGTTCCACTTGAATATTTGTTTTAACTTCTGTTACTTGCTTTTTAAATAGATGTCAAGGATATTCGAGGTGTTGGCCTGCAAGTTTCAAGACTGGAAAATGCAGACTTGGCTAGTTCAGGTTCTTGAATAAGCTTTACTGTCACTTTGTTTATTTTTAAATTCTAGTTCTATGGACTTGATTGTTAAGTACTCTGGATTACATTCAAAATTATCCCCTGAAACCATTACTTCCTAATTCCTGAGTAGTTCTTGGTTATTACTGACAAAGAGGATCATTTTAAGCGCTTCTTGAAAGGCTAACTTTGTTTATCTATATTTTGATTATGGAAGGGCATGAGAGAAGTTCACTCAGATCATGGCTCTCTTCTGCCTCTGCAAATATGGAAGAACCCATTTCTTCATCCAAGGAGAGGATTGATGGAGGTAAAAGCAGATGAAAGACTTAATTCATGAATGAATCTCTTGTTAACATGATTGCTCTATGGACTGTCAGAACATTGGTTTTTTTTATAGTTTCAACAGTATCAAAAGGATTAGTGTTTTTACGTAGAAGATGCTAAAATATCTTAGAGCATGCAGTTATATTGGATATTCAACCCCTTTGACTGAAGGTGCTCGTTGCTGTAACAGAGATACCATTGCTTGAGGGACAGCATGGCACAGTTTCTATGAAGCTTGCTAAACCGCATTATGATGGGGATTCCAGCAAGTTTGTTAAAAATTCAACTGGACCTTCGTATCAGGTACAGACAGATCAGTCCCGTGGTGATGCTTCTTTAAGCCGCACTTCCACTTTGCCACATATATGTGATCTTGATATGGGAGTGATCAAGACTCTTCCACCAGAAATCTTCTTGGAAGTAAATGAAATGTATGGGGGGAAGTTATCCGACTTGTTGGAGAAAAATGAAGACAAGGATAATAAAATTAGTGATTCTGTATGCAATTTGTTTAGAAGAGATTTGGAAGGTGACTACTGTATGTGGCTATAAAACTGTTAATGATATGCTTTTTTTAGAGAGTGACTGAGGGCACATTGTTTACTGTATTCAGGTGAAAGAAATAAAGGAAAGGAACCTCTTTCTTGTCATCAAGTCCACTTTGAGAAGTCTGGAAGTAAAAATGAGGTGAGTCCATTCTATTTCACTATTTTATATGGGTTGATGCTTCCAAAACTTGCTCTTACTGTGTAACTTTTGCTTAGGTACACCAGCGTAGACCTCAGGAGTATCACTCAGCATCTACTTCTGTGGCTGGATCCTTCAATTCACATACGACCAGTATGGGTGAAGATCAAAATGATTTTATGCCAACATCTTTAAGTCAAGTTGATATCTCTGTTCTACAGCAGTTACCTGAAGAATTAAAGGTTGACATACTTCAGTTACTTCCTGGACACAGAAGGCCAGAATGTTCCAATAATTGTCTTGTAGAGTGTCCCCATGACAAAGTGAAAAGGGAAAATATTAATGATCATTTGGAGGAATCGAATTCAGTTTCAAGGAACCATCTTTGGATTGGTTGTCCTCCACTATGGGTTGATAAGTTTGAAGTCAGCAATCATTTGATATTAAATCTTCTTGCAGAGATGTATTATAGATCTGGCTCGAGTGGGCTTCTGTCTTCCCTTCTGCAAAGCACAATATCTGCACCTCCTACTTTCTGGGAGGCAAGTAATGATCCAGAGGATGATGTCATATCCAGTGTATGCAGTCTTCTTCAACAGTATATTGAACTAAAGATAAAATCAGACATGGAGGAGATATACATCTGCTTTCGTCTTTTGAGGAGGTAATCAAGCAGCTTTATGCTTTTCTGTGTGACCAATCTTTGAGCAGTTTCTCCCCTCTGCATATCTTACTTGTCATGGCCCACACACAATAACTAACTAACTAACTGACTGACTGACTAACTACTGGTTGGTTGTGCCATCATAAATTTTGTTGGTAAATCTTGACATGTTATCAGCATGCCTTTGGCATGCCATGTAGTCGTGTACCCCTGGAATATGTTTAGATTGTTTTGGCATGTACGGCTATGCCATTAATGAAATTGTTGTTCCTTCAGGTTATCTATAAAATCAAGATTTTTCTTACAAGTATACGAAGAAGTGCTTCCATATGCTCAGGTATATACTTAATGACTTTCTATCATCATTACCCCATTTTTTTTATGAATATATTAAAATCATGTTCTCCATGGTGGGAGATCATTTTCAGCATTTGATTGAACTTTTAATCCACATATCTATACACAATAGCTCTTAAAAAGATCCTTAAAATATATATATATAGTTGTTTTAAATTTGTACCAAATTTTAAAGCCTAAAATAAGGCAAAACACAAATTTAAAACAATCCACCTACAAAATGAATTAAAATTTGATTTTTTGTGGATATGATCTACTAACCATAAATAGCATCTCTACAAAAATTCAGCTCATTTGACAATTTTTAACATTGGCAAAAAATTATTGCAAAAACTCGACATTTCTGGACCATTAGATATTTTTTCAGAAGTAGACAACAATTTTTATCTAGGTTAGAGATAGAATTTAACACATTTTTGACAAGACTAGAGACATCTAATTGAGCTGATTTTTTGTGGAGATACTATCCATAGTAGGTAAGTCATTTTTACCAAAAATAAGCCCTTAGTTAAAAATGTATAAGTCCGCTTTTTGAATGCGTATGTTCATTTCCGTATGTCAATTATGTATGTCGACGTAGCCATATATATATTAAGTGGAAATTTTATTGATAATGATAATGGGTTTTACAAATAATTAGAATAAACGTGCAACAAAGCAGATATTTTTCCTTTCTCAATAATAGCAATCCTATCATTCTAAAACAAACTCGTTAGAACTAGTTGTCATTACGTTGTTGTCCATAGCTTTCTGAAGTCTCTTGAGGAGCTTAACATACTGTTGTGCCAAGAACCCGAAAGTGTCGAAACTAAATAGAGTAAAACAATACTGGTTAGCCCTACAAGCCTCCTTATGCTTATCCATATTTTCTGTTGCTGTTCTATTAGCTACTTCTCCCACCTCAAAATCTCCATTCCCCAGCCCTACCAATGGAGAGACTCCAGTTACATCAACACATGCATGTTTCCCCTATCATACTAACTATAAATCAAGACATTTGCCAGTCGAAGTATCGATATGCCCTCATTCAGATTAGTGAGAAAGTTAACAGGAGCCTCTTTCTTCACTTGCACCCCAGCCCTCCAAATTGCATCACATAAAATATCTCTAACATGATCATATTGGTTTTAAAATCGGGAAAATGTCTACAATGTGTTATGTTTGGTCCCCTTTTATCTAGTCTCAAATGCTACTTCTTCCTTTTATAAATCTTTGGATGGGCTCTTGAGATGGTTGAACACATTATTAGGACAAATACAACCTACTAATGTTCCCTAGACCTTTATCCCATAGCCATTTCACTCTCACAACTTCCCAGTTGGCTAGCAATTGGTCATCTTCACATATTTACTTGTGGAACTGTACTTTTTCAAGTACAATAGAACTGTTATATTGAAGTAATTATTTTTCTTACACGTGTTTTCACTTTTTATTTTCAATGATATAGGTTTCCTTTGCTGAGAACTACGGAGGAAACTTGAATGTTTAACATGCGAAGGACTAGGGCTTCGTATTATATCATATGATTTATCTATGACACCCGGACGATCCCTTTTCCAGAGTAAGACATCTTGAAAGTTTTTCTTATTTATATAGTAGAAACAACTTTTGTTCTCAGTCATTATGTTTTCCAGGTCCCTAATATATTTAAGTTGTGGACGTGTCGTCCTTCTAATAATTTGAATGAGTTGCATTCATTTTCTTCTAAATTGTTTCAAATCTAGGGTACAAGTTGACTATGTTTTAATACTGGGACTTGCATTGTCTATTACTTCCACCTGATCTCCTGGTATCTTTCTCTTTTTTAGCGGAAGTGGTGCTGGCAGGTTTTGAAATAGTAACAACTCCCAACATTACCAACTAAGCTAGCTGGTACCTGTAGGATCTTAAGAGTGCCAGTGTACCACAGTCCGCAGCCTCATTCAATTCATTAAAAGAAAATGGGTGACTTATGATCAGTAGCAGATATTATTTAAGATGTTTTGTGGCTCGAGCAACTTGACATCTTACATTGAGATACTTTTCTTTGTTAAACTTGTGACTTCTCATACTTTTTATACAATGGAGACAACTAAGGTTAGATGTTTAACTGGATGTTGCATAGCTTTCATGGTTGTCCTTTATCTTTGCCATGTTTACTTTGGAGTTCTAAAAATCCTTTTTAGCAGAATAGATTTTAAATTTTTTGTTATTGATTTAGTGAAATATCAGTTGCTACTATTAATTAAAAGAGTTATCTGCTAATGGGTGAGAAATAATCAGGGAAAGAAGGAAGGAACACAAAAAGTAAGGATAAACATTATAGGAAAAGAAAATAGAAAAGAAAAATTAGGAAAAGAAAATAGAAAAGAAAAATTTCTTGTGTTTTTTCTAGTTTTGTCTCAGTTAAAAAAACAATTTACACTATAAAAACTGTTGTGGTTCTTCTTGTTTTGTCTTATTTTTAAAGTGAATTACTACATTCTCAAGATTTGCAACTATGTGTTTTTTTATGTGTCCAAAGGAAATTTGTAAGTCTTATTGAATGGATTTGATTGAGAGATCGTAATGATATTTATATCTATTTGTTTGTTGTCATTCATATATGATATTAGTTTGATGACCATTTTTGCTCAAAGTTTAAAATTGCCATTAATATATAATTTAGGGTGAACTAGTGTTGATGAGCCAATTAGGATCCCCATTTTTAGTTCAAAGTTTAAAATTCAAACAACTGAAAATGACATAAATGCCCCCATAATTAAAATTGAATATTTTCTTTTTGAAAACAATTTTGTGGTTTGAAAAAGAAAACTATTTTAAGTCTCTAGTGGGGGGGAAATCTTATTGCTCATCTAAAGTACTATTAACCCTATAATTTATTATCCTTTATTTTCAGGTTGAAAAGAAACTATTTTAAGTCTCTTATTTATTGCTACAAAGTATTTATTCATATTATTTTCTGCTTTCTGTGCCAAGTTAGTCTGAAGCTCATTTTGTCTACGTGTCTGTTGGTTCAGGTGGATTTCTTTCATCCTTGCACCAATATTTGGGCTCAAGTCGGACGTCTTGGAAACCATGACTCGATTAAGCCTTGCTTGTGAATGGGAATGCACAGACTCAGGTAGTTTGGAGGTTGCGCCATTCCCCTATCCACCAAAATTTGCTTATGTTGATTGGATAATCTTGTCAACAGTGCATAAATGTGTGGATTGGTTGGGGAAAGTTTGCTTAGGAAGAACATGCAGGCTGGCTTGAACCTTGGTAAGCTTGGGTCGGTCAGGATCTTCCAAAGTTGTGTGATTTCTGAGTACATGTCAACTGGTTACTTCATGAAGGAATGAAGTTTTGTTTTTCCCTGGTAAGATGAAGGAATGAAGTTAATATGGGCTTACATACAGGAAATTGGATGCCAGAGATATCATTTGGTGCTGTTGACTTGCCTTTTCATGCTTCTGGGAGCAGAGGCTTGAGATAACGAGATTATTCGTTTGTACAAAGAATCTCAACTACCTCTACTCTAGCTCTGACAGGGGGTCATCAACTGCAAATTCAAGTTATTAATTTAACCTACTTGATCAATATGAAATATGTCTTTGGTGGCAGCAGCTTCCAAACTTTCAGGGTCCCGAACCTGCTCGTGGTAATAGTTGGCAATTCGATCTGGCATTGATGAGGCATTGAGGCCTGTGCCATTTACTTGTTTATAAGCTCTGCCTTAAGTACTTTCTCCATATCATGTAATTGTAGCGAGTAGTAGTTATATGGTATGCATTGCGCTGCTGCAGGAAGAGGAGAGGGGATCACTAGAGTAGATTATGGTCTCAACTCTAACAAATTTCTGTAGTGTGTAACATTCAGAATAATTTAATTTTCTAAATGTTGATCTAGCATTCACAACAAAATTACGTGCTGTTTTCCTGAACACAGATTGTTCAATTGCATCCAGTATTTGGATAGGATTCAGAACCTTTTCCGAGTATATCTTTCCAGATCGTGATGCAGATTGCAGAGAACTCAGAGTTGGGCAAACTGTACCTTACTCTTCCAGTCAGTCAAAAAACTAAACAATTGGATCAAATTAGGAATCGCAAGAGGGGGCATATTTTTTTTCGTCTGTATACAATGCCATAGTTTATATTGTTGATGTGTTGGGCATGTCAAAATTTCCAGCTTTTTGTAGTGTTAGCATATATTGGGGTATCTCCCGAAACGGTAATTTTGCTGTAATCTTTTTGGTAAAAGTGCGGAACATGTCAAAAGTTGCGAATCAAGGAAATTTGGAGAGGAGGGAGTAGTGTGGAGGCCCGTTAACATAAAAAGCCCACCCGGTGATATGAGCTTTACGTGTTTCTTCCGCGTTTTTGCTGAGCTGGATCTTAATATACCGTGTCCATTCCGCGTATATTACGCTGGAAACCCATAGCTATAAATAGAGGGAAAATTTTCATGAGAGAGTTCAGACTTAAAAACACAATTTTTAAGTCTGAAAACTCTATCGTTAGGGTTTATAGAAAGACTCTGATGATGTGGAGCAGGGAGAGAAGGTTTAATTGTTTGCATTCTAGATTTTATATTGATGTATTTCTTTATTTATTTTGTTTGTAAGAACTTTATATTAAAGTCACAATTATGCCCGGATTTTGACAGAACACTTCGTCAAAATAGATTTATATTGATCCCTGTAAGAACTTTGTATTAATAAGTATCTGATAATGGAATTGCATCTACGATTTTGTGTAGATATCCTTGACGAGCCTTACTTCAAAGAAGGCCGATCTTCTTCTCTCTGTGTGAATGGTATTTATAGTTTACCCAAACGTGCCTGTCCTCCTCTCAGAATGGGAAAGAACATTGTGATTTTGACATCAATGAAGCATATGCTGAGCTTGCTAGGCACTGTCTGATGAAATGCTAAATTCTTAATTTCTTCTGTTTATGTTTTTGTTGTTAGTGTTGATGATAGAAAAGCAAAGAAGTTGTAGTTTTACATGGTTCCTGCAATTACGAAATGATCCAATTATGCTCGATGTGGAAAATGAAGTTATGACACTAGACTAATATGTATAACTGTTTCCTCTCCTACAGTTCTCTCTCACTACGTTATGTAGTTTTTAATATCAGCGAATTTGACAAACTATTTGTATGAATAGTCAGGCTTCTTCTCTTCTCAAATTGAGTGATATCCGGAACATGAATAACAAACCTAAGAGCTCTTGGAATAAGGAGGGGGTCATAGTTGTTAATTGAGGTGAGTAGTGGTATAGGGTTTTGACTTAATATGAACAGTTTCACTTGGTGTTCAAGTAAAGGTTAAAATGGAAGGTGTGATCCTGATGAGGTACAAAAGAAAGAATCCCACCTTCACTTGACAGAAAGTAATGATATTTAGGAGCTGATGTTTTGGGTTGTTTTGGAAGCTATGGAGCAAACGGGTAAGTGAAGGAAAAGGTAATCAGATCAAGCCTGTTACAAGCATGAGTTCCCATTTATGTGTAGTTCAAGTTGTTTGGTTCTTCTGAGTACTTTTGTTAGTACATATCTGGTGCAAATATATGTGTGTTCTCTAGTGGATTTATAAGCTCAAAATGGTAAGAGTGCTCTTAATTGAGAGGTTGATGGTTCAAATCCGTCTGGATCCAATTATGTAAGGTAATCTGATTTGCTGTTAAAAAAATAGGAAAAAAAAATGGTGAATACAAAAGCTATTTGTTAATAGCTGTTTGTAATAGTAGATTTTGACAGTTTGTGATTGCAATTAATGATAAGAGTTTGTGTTTGTCAACGCTATTGTATACCATAGCGTGTGGAGAAAATGCTATTGGAAATATAGCATTTTGAGAAAGACTCTGGTATTATATGCGCTTCGAGGACACGTGCTATATCATATATTAATAATTTTTGAGACAAATGCAGTTGTAAAGAAGATGGCATAGAGGCAAGAGCCTTACTTGATGAAACTATTGCTTCTCGCTGATAATATAACTGAAACCGATACTTTTCGTCTTGCAAAATATAATATACATGATACAATACTTGTTGTTAAACTCAAATTACCATTTTTGATATGTGGAGTTACATGCACTTTTAGGTGACACCATCCAGCAAGTGCTTATGTTTGTGATTTGTTAACAAACATGTGCTTCACAGTTATCAGGGCAGAAATCATTTTCTGGCATTAGTTACTAGTATACCTTATTTCTCTTTTGGTATCATGTTAGAACTTGAGCTAGTTAAAATCTGTGTTCTTAATTATATTTGACTTTGATTTATGATGTGGGTTGACTATTTAACAGTTGGGCTTAAAAAAAAACAGAGGGGACCGTACAGTGTTCATTCAAATGGCTAACGAAGGGACAGTTACACACTTATTTCACTTGAAGTTTGAAGGAGAGGAAGAAGGGATTTAATTTAATTTTCCTTTTGTTGTCTCAACCTCCTTTAACCCATTTTTTTTGCCCTCATCAAGTTTGGTTTTTATTTCTTTCCTTTTTTATTAACAGGTATCACGCAGGACAACCTTGAGATGAGGGCCTATCGTCAAACGGCCATACTGCTTGTTATTGGGCTGTGCTTGTTTGGGCAGGATAAATAGTGCTGACTGGTTAATATTTGAGATAGATTTGAAGGTCTGCTGCATTGATCATATAATGCTTTTGACATGAATATGATGATCAATCTGCTACTTGACAATTGTTACTCAATTCAGAGTTTCGGTAAAAAATATTTTTTCCCAAAAATCAAAAAGTTCATTACAATAATGTTGTGATTTCTTTGGGTTCAAAAATGCACAACTAGAACCTAATCTAGAGCAAGTAACTAACATATCCTCCTTCCATGCCAGATCAGAAAGCCACGTCAGCCATTCTCAACAGTCATGGATCCTGGGCTCGGAGTGGTGCCTGTTGGCCGTGGGAGTTGTTTGGAGTGAATGTGGACTTCATGCTTCGGATGAGACACCTGATTTGTAACTGTTTTCACCCCAAACAAGTTTCTCAAGTGCAAAATCACCGTTTCTCGGTTCTACATGAAGATCCAAAGAAAGCTGCTTGGCTTGAGGTTACCATGCACATGTTTCTTCTCATAGAGGTATGTGGATCCTCTTGCTGCTACTCCTTTTTGCTATCTTGAGCCTTGCTTCCCATGGTAGTTGATATGGGGATGGCTATGGTCTCTCTGAAGTCTAAACAAAAACAAACAAGAAAGAAGAAGAAATAATTAGACAGGTCTGGTTCCTTAATATCTTGACAGTCATCAGTGTTGACTGATCGTGCTACTAGACGTCATGACTTAATTGGAAATCATTGAGGTCTGTTTCAAGAATAATCAGCTAGTATCAAGACTACTTAGAAATCCAGTTCTAAGAAGAGTTGCACCCAAGACCAGAAGTCCTAGTTCCGGTTCTACGAACACTTACATCCTTGGAGGTACAGATACTGATCAAAATAAATAAGTTCATAGCTAGATTCGATAAGAACACTTGATATCAAAAACATAAAGGTTCTCAAAAGTCAAAATGATCATATTTTAGTCCAAAGTCCAATCAAAATGGATATGCTAATATTTGGTCTGAATCCAACAATTCAACTAAAACTTTGTTATTTCCCAAGGTAATAGTTACAGACAAATGATACGGCAAAACACAACGATCACTGACACAAAACAACAGGTAGAAGAGAAGCAGGATAGGAACTTAATCTAGCATTTACACTAAAAGCTCTTGAAATATGAGTAATGTTTCTCATCGGGACATCTAATTCTGTAGAATAACAGTATTCTCATTAATTATTTATGAACTACAATTACACTTTATATAGTATTACATTCATAGTCTAACTGAATTCAAAACAGAAAGCTAACTAACTAACAGAATACAGTTTCTTCACTAACAAACTTTCTTCTAGAAACTAGCTGACGTGGACTGTTGTCTAATATACCCCCTCAAGCAGAAGTAGGTTTAGAAACTATTGATAGCTTGGATTGGAGATAGAGATGATGTTGCTTTGATAAGCCTTTTGTGAGAATGTCTGCTAGTTGATCTTGGCTGCAGACATACTTTATTTGAATTGCTTTGCTTGTGACAAATTCTCTTACAAAATGGTAATCCACTTCAATATGTTTAGTGCGTGCATGAAACACTGGATTTGAGGCTAATGAGATGGCACTAATGTTATCACACCACAAGAGTGGTTGAGTGTAAATAGGAATGTGTAGATCTCTGAATAAGTTTTAAGCCACGAAAGTTCTGGCTGCGGTGTGAGCTAATGACCGGTACTTTCGGACTCGTACTTGATCTTGAGGCAAGTGGGTTGCTTCTTTGTGACCAAGAAATTGGAGTATTTCCATAGAATACTAGGTAACCACTTGTAGATCTTAAATGTCGACATCCATCCAATGTCAATCGAAAAAGCTTGAATTTGTGAACTTCCTTTTCTTATCATTATTCTATAATCTAAAGTACCTTTGAGATATCTTAAAATCCTTTTCGCTGCAGCTAAATGAGTAGTTCTTGGAAATTGCAAGTACTGACAAACCTGATTTACTGAGAAAGAAATATCTGGTCTACTCCATGTAAGATATTGCAAGGCTCCAACTATTTGTCTATATTTTGTAGAGTCTTCTAATAAATCTCCAGTGATATTATCAAGTCTTGAATTAGTAGCAGCTGGGGTGGAGATAGGCTTTGCTTCTGACATATCATGCTTTTGAAGAATATCCAAAATATATTTAGTCTGACATAAAAACATATAGTTTTTAGTCCTTGTAATCTGCAAACCTAGAAAGTAACTTATATTCCCCAAGTCTTTCATTGCAAACTGTATGCTCAACCTATGAACTATTATTTCACAATGCGACAATGAATTTCCCGTAAGTAAGATGTCATCAACATACACCAAAATGTAAGTAACTAGGTCTTGATGAATTTGTACAAAGAGTGAGTGATCTGCTTCAGACGTCTGAAAACCCAATGCAAGTAAAGCTCCCATAAATTCAGAGTACCAGGCACGAGGAGCCTGTTTTAGGCCATACAAAGATTTGTTTAACTTACAAACAAATGATGGCTTGTCCTTGTTGATAAAACCAGCAGGCTGTGCCATGTAAACCTCTTCTCTTAAGTGACCATGAAGGAAGGCATTGCTAACATCCAATTGTTTGATGACCCAGTCATTTTGAACCGCAATGGTAAGAACCAATCTTATTGTAGCAGGCTTTGTTACAGGACTGTATATTTCACTGAAATCAACTCCAGCCTTTTGTTGAAACCTTTTAGCCACCAATCTAGCTTTCAACTTGTCTAGTTTACCTTCAGTAGTTTGCTTGATTTGAAATACCCATTTGTTCTGCACTACATTTTGATTCTTATAAGGAACCAAGGTCCAAGTATTTGTCTTGAGTAATGCATTGTATTCTTTAGCCATGGCATCTCTCCACTCTTTTTGCTTGAAAGCTTGACTAAAACATGTTGGAAGTGAAGGTAAAAGAGTTGAAGCACTATAACAGCGTGGTAAAGGATGCTTAGTAGAGTGAAGTGCCTTTTTCCTTACAATACCATCCTTTAACCTTGTGTTCATTGTATGAGTATTCACAATGAGAGGGGGGCCGTCTTCTTGGTGTTTTGATTTTACTTGGTTGTGTAGGTTGTGAGGTAGAAGGTTGAGATGATTGAGGTTGAACAGAGGTAGAAGGTTGAGATATGATAGGTGTTGAAGTTGAATTTGCAGGAAAATGTGAAACTGGAGGACTGTAAGTGAAATTTGGTGTTTGAGGTGTGGCTGAGTAGCTTGAAGATGAAGTAAGTATATTGTTGGAAGAAGGTAAAAATTGAGAAAATGGAATGATCAAAGGTAGTGAAAGTTTCAGATGCATTGTGGTTGGAAGGAAGACTTTTGAATGGAAAATGATTTTCATTGAAGACAACATTTCTTGAAGTAAAAACTTTTCCAGTTGAAATGTCAAGACACTTGTAACCTTGATGATTTAAACTATAACCAAGAAAAACACACTCTTTACTTCTTGCTTGAAACTTATTTGATGTATATGGGCGTAGCCAAGGATAGCATGCACACCCATAACTTTTGAAGAAAAGATATTTTGGTGTTTTATGAAAAAGTTTTTCATAAGGTGAGATGAAGTTAAACCTCTTTACTGGAAGTCTGTTTATAAGAAAAATGGATATTTCAAATACTTCTACCCAGTAATGAAAAGGAATAGTACTTTGAGCAAATAAGGTTCTTCCTAACTCAGAGATGTGTCTGTGTTTCCTCTCCACAACACCATTTTGTTGTGGAGTGTGAGGACAGCTGAATTGATGTTTGATTCCTGAATTTGACAGAAAATCTTCAAAAACATTGCTTGTAAACTCACCACCATTGTCTGATCTAATTTTTTTGACTTTGGTGTTTAAGAGATTTTCAACTTGAAGTTTGAAAATTTGAAATACTTTTTAGAAAATCAGATTTGACACATAGTGGAAAAAAAATCAAACATAATTTGAGAAATCATCTATTATTGATGCATAGTACTTGAATCCTTTTACAGAGAGTACAGGTGAAGGACCCCATATGTCTACATGTAAAAGCTGTAAAGGTTTATTACACTTGGAAGTAGACAAAACAAAAGGAAGCTGAGAACTTTTGCCAAATTGACATGAAGTGTGTAACGCCCCAAAATCAATAAAGATTACGAGGCGTTAATAAGATTATTTTCAACATTAAAATTTAAATAAACCATCATATATTTTTTTTTCTACAAAAAATCCGGCAGAGTTTCCTTTGTATATTCAACATTTCATATACCTAAACCTGTCGTAACCTGAAAAAAATCAAAATAACCTAATATACATATATCAACCCTTCCAAGTTATATAACTTTACATAGTTTGAAAACCAAAACATATCTATATACAACGCAAACTAAATATATACAACCCCATCAAAACATATACACAACACCTTCCAAAAGATAAAGTATTGACTACACTACAAAATATGCATACAGGGAAATAAAAGGTTAACTATAAACAGCTTCACTCCAAAGCTTCTACTCCTCGTGCTGCTCTACATACTCCACTAAACTCGTACTGACATCTTCGACAATTATATCTGAAAAAGGGAGATAGGGAGGTGAACAAAAGTCCAGTAGGAAGATACAACTGCTATTAATCATCATAAAAACATTTCATGCATATATATAATATTGTAGTATAAGCTTAAACATTTAAATAACCAATTTAACCTTCATAGCAATATCTACCACAACCTGAGTACATTCCACAAATCAAACCACATTCTAATTAATCTACAGAGATAAATGGATGCCCAGAAAAGTATGTGGGATTTCCCGGATTACGTTAAGAATGTTTTCATCTATTAGAAACCCCATAACCGCTAAGAGATGTATTCCTTAACCATCCAATATAATTCTTTGATGCCGCTAGAAATCACAATCGTTTACTAATATTATTCACAGTCACACTTCACATTCATAACATCACACAATTCATATACTTTTACTTAAAAATCACTCGTCTACTTATGAGAACGGGGAAATATCACACCCAAGAAGTACATTCATCCCTTGTGAGTATCCACTCATACAAACCACGTATATATTTCTCATAAGAAATCATATACATCATAATATATAAATATTCATATGCAATAACTCAGTCACACATAAAAATCAATATTTTTATTTTGTTTATTAATTATCTTGTTGACTCATTTATTAAAAGACACAGCCCAACCTTTAGTTCCTACTCCACGATTTGCACTACACATATTTGCCAAATCACACATATCCATGTGCCGGTGTGTACCACTACAAGACATATGTCCCAAGCGGGATATCGCCTCTAGAAAACATACTTTCATCTTGTAAACTCGTAACTTGTGAGTCACAACCATCTCTGGGCTTTTCATACACATAATCACAAAGCCTCTTTTGGGCATAACAAAATATCAGGTCATTCATGGCACATTCAATGAATACCTTGGGTCATTCCCGCCACATTCAAGGAATACCCATCATAATATTAACAGGTCATTCATGGCACATTCAATGAATACCTTAGGTCATTCCCGCCACATTCAATGAATACCTATCATAACACTAACAGGTCATTCATGGCACATTCAATGAATATTTTGAGTCATTCCCACCACACTCAAGAAATACCCATATACATTCCCGTACATTCAAAGAATACAACCCACCCGCAGGGCGAATGCCTTAGTTCCTCTCTAAGGCAACTTTTCACATGACATCATTAGTCATAAACATTTCTTTTCATCACAAAGGCGTGGAGAGATCTAAAGATGTGGGCAACACATTAAATTTTCACCGGACATTTTTATACCGGATTTTAACACTCAAAAGTTATCATTTATTATAATATTTTCATTATATTATAAAATAAACATCGTCTCAAGCAATAGAATCATTAATAAATATTCTAAACACAATAACCAATCAACTCACCTCATTATCCATTATATAAATCATAAATATCAAAAAGTTCAATAAGGAATAACGCATTAGTTAAATGTCTCGTGAATACATTTTAAACAACCACAATCACGTAATAACATTGTACACATGTAGTTATCACAAAAACTAATATATAATATATAATATAGTGTAGTGGCTGCACTTTTGCTCAAAGCTGCCTACGTATCCCAATCTTTTAAGATTGGAATCAAGTCTTCGTAGTTCTTATCAGCCACATAGTCAAAATCAAAGTCCATCAATACCAATATATATAATTGCATAAAACCACGTCAAATCTTTATTAGATAATTACAAATATGTTTATACAAGTTTCGACAACATCCTATTATTGGATTTGTCCACAAATTCAATATGTCAAAAATCTTCAAAGTCAATATTCAAAAAAAGTCAACGGTCAACAGTCAAAGCCAACAGTCAAGGTCGACAATCAACATATCATTTTCATGGTCAACAGACTCATGGTCAGCCATGGTTTATATAGTTAAGGTCATGGCAACATTATTGAATTGTATTTTTTATATTCTTTCCACGTAAAGAGAAGTATCTTGTTCGTATTTCATTATTCACTCGTTATTAATTTTTATGATGTCTAAGTGTCATAACGTCGTATATCATAAAAGACTGAAATATCACATAGTAGTTAATACACGTATACACGTATATATAGAAATTTTTAGCCTAAAGCCAAGTATGCTAATAGCCCTAAACCTATCCTAATAGACCAAATCATCATCCGAGTTAAAAGTCAACTCTGGTCAATAGTCAAAGTCAACTCTGGTCAAGGGTCAAGCCCGATACTCAACAGTCAAAGGGTTATTTCCCAAATCAGTTAATCCAAAACTCATCCCATAACCCATTAACTAAACAGTGAACTCATAAGTCCTAAACCAACTTGGCTAGCCTGACTCGATTAAATAACTTAAGTCTTAACCCAGCTCATAAACACTTCAGCCTGTTCTTTAGATTTGAGAAAAAAATCTCTTTCTAGCCGGATTGATCATGTCATGTGTAAAGTCTATAAATGATGGTTCATTAATTATCCCAGTTCGCGGCAGAGACAAGGCAGCAAGCGTATATGAAATGGAATATAGGTGGACCAAGCTACTTATGGATCGATAAATAGATTAAACCCAAAAACAAAAGAAAAATAAACTGGCCCAAAACACAAATGGGTTCGGCCTAAATAATAAAGGTACTTGTTACTGCCGGACCCCATATTGTGTTGGGCAGACCCCAAAAACTAAAACACTTATTACAAATGTGCCATTGGTCCCAAAAGTTGTTTTGTGTTGGGCAGACCCCAAACCAAAGTGAATTTGACTTGTTGCAACCTTTTCAACCCTTCTCTTTTATTCTCTTCTCTTCCACCATAAAAAATCATAAACCCTTAAACCCTTAAACCCTAACACTAAACACTAATGGAAGAGCCCAACCCCATTTTAGAACATGAAGATGACGAAGAAAATGTAATGCATCATGACCCCATTCAAGAAGAAAATATAGAACAAGTTCCAAGTGACCCCATTCAAAAAGAGAATGTAGAACAAGTTCAAAGTGAAGAAAATAGAGGAATGGATGATGATGCATTTAATAAGAATTAGGTAAATATAAATTAAACGTAATTATGAATGTAGTAATTATACATGTAATAATTATGCATGTAGAAATTATTGATGTGTACAGTGATTATACATGTAATAATTATGCATGTAGAAATTATTGATGTGTACAGTGATTATACATGTAATAATTATGCATGTAGTAATTATGCATGTAATAATTTTGCATGTAGGAATTATTAATGTGTACAGTGATTATACATGTAATAATTATACATGTAGGAATTATTGATGTGTACAGTGATTATACATGTAATAATTATACATGTAATAATTATGCATGTAGTAATTAAACGACGCGGCTAGGTCGTTTGTATTTCACACCAAACGGTCTCGTCACACCGTCTGGACTGTGTCCAAAACGATGTGGCCATGTTGTTTGGGATTTGAATTTGGAAAAAACGATTTATCTGTTTTTTTGCGACTTGAACGGTGTGGCCACAACGTTTGAAGTTAGTCACAAACGACATGGCCACACCGTTTGGACTAGGTCCCAAACGGTGTGGCCATGTCGTTTGAGATTTGAACAAAAAATAAATTCTCTGTTTTTTTGGCATTTGGCGGTGTAGCCACACCGTTTGGACTTAGTCTCAAACGGTGTGGCCATGTCGTTTGAAACTAGTACTTGGAAAAATATGACTTGCTGTTTTTTTGGCATTTGGACGGTGTAGCCACACGTTTGGGACTTAGTCTCAAACGGTGTGGCCATGTCGTTTGAAACTAGTACTTGGAAAAATATGACTTGCTGTTTTTGGCATTTGGGCCGGTGTGGCCACACCGTTTGGACTTAGTCTCAAGCGGTGTGGCCACACACAAATCAAATGCCAAAAAATCATACATACAAGGGGTCTGGAGTCCATCAAAGATAGAGAAGTCTGCTGCTACATGATCTCATGCAAGGATTCGATCAACATAGACAGTGTCATTGATTGGCTTATCAAACACTCAAAAACGGCAAAATGATCATTGGTGTAATCTTTATATGGTCTGTATTGTATTTGTTTGGAAAATTTATTTAATTCTAGAAATGAAACAGTTCTAAGAATGCTTCAGAGTTTTGCAATCGATGGTATATACTTTTATATTCCAAATTGACATATTGTATCCGAACCGTGCTTTATACGGTATGCTAAGGTAATTCTTGTTCAAGGTTGTTGTCCAATCCAAGTTTGCGAGTTGATCCAGTCTTGTATTAGAGGCCTTTACGGTGTAGTTCGGTTGGATAAAGGGTTCTAAGGTGAATATGAGTGGTCTTTTCTCAGAGCTCATCTCCTTCATAAGTCTGGTCTGTCTATTCTTGTTCTTAATGGAAGAAGCTAGTAATATCTCCTCGCCATTCCTCAACTTCGTGAATCTAATATAGTGCAAAAGCACCACAGGTGCTAAGGCATGCTTTGCCCACATTAGCTTGTTTACTCTTGTAACAACTGTTCACGTGCACTAGTATCCCGGGCAACCAAGGTTATCCGGACCACAACAACAACTAGAGATATGAACAGAGATGTAGCATTTAAAAAGCAAAACACTTGAAACCCAACATTGTCGGCAATGTTGGCTTTCCCAACATCAGGTCCAAGGTGCAAGTCTTGACCGGGTAGATTGAATATAGCCATGAATGCTATAGAGGCAAAAGAGCAGCGACAACGGTTATAGAATTTGTTGTGTTTTGAAATACTTCTCTATCAGGTTTCGTAGCTCTTTGGCAATACCGGACATTCTTTTGTGGGTCTTTGCATTACGTATAAGGCGCGTGAATGCACCTCATGCTTTATATCACTAACAGATTCTTTTTAGGTTCCATTGCCTCATACCTAGCATGCTTGCTCCCACCGGCCTCAACCGGACCTTCCTTAATCTCCATATTGGAGTTTATCCGCCAAATCCATTGCGGTTTCATTACGATGATTAATAGCATTGGCGTCAACAGATACAAAGCTCGATAGAAAGAGGATATTTGTGGCTAAGTTAAGTAGAAGGGATGATTATGAGTGTTTGTGGGTTTTGTGTCGAAATAAATCGAGGGTTTGAAGCGAAAATCGTGAAATGGAAATCGAGTGTGTGTGGGTTTGTGGGGTTGCCGGTTTGCGGTTTATTGGTATTTGGTTGGGGGTGTATGATTTATGAGTTAAGCCCAACATGATGGGCGACCCGGCCCAACTTCGGTCCGCCCAACACAAATTGGGAATGCAGCGTAATAGGACCCATAATAAATGAACTTTGTCCCAAAGACTAAACTGAAAAAGGCCCAAACAACTAGCTTATTTCGGCCCAACCAAACAAACTAAAATGGGGCCAAAGAAAACCAACTAAGGCCCAATCCCCGTTGTCTTCTTCCCTCCAGCAGCTAGGGCAGGGAATCGGGTCGGGTAGACCCGAATCCGACCCGACCCGATTACCGAATATATCGGGTTCGGGTTGATTTTTGTATCCGTTTATGTATTCGGGTCGGATTCGGATTCGGGTATGTCGGGTTCGGGTTCGGATTCGGATATAATTTTTGGGATTTTTTTGAATTTTTAGTGTTATCCGATCGGGTTAGTCGGATTCGGTCGGGTTCGGGTCGGATTCGGATATTAAATTTCGGATATAATCGGGTTCGGATTCGGATTCGGATACTTTGAAATTATTCGGATTCGGATTCGGATATAGCTATATCCGACCCGAACCCGACCCGATCCCTGCCCTACCAGCAGCTCTCCTCCACCACCGGAATCAATCACCATCAACTCTTCTCCTCCTCCACTTTCATTCCACCGGTTTTACTCCTTATGAAAAACCTTATGACTTTAATAAATGAAAAACTCGATTTCCTCTCACATCCAAACTCGACCCCGACGGAATCGCGCCGCCATTAACGACCTCTTCCAGCTTCGATAACACTACTCTCCAGTACTCAAAACTCCCACTACAACCAATCATACATCCAACTAACACACCACATATTAAACACAATAAAAGTTTAAAAAGTACTACAACCAATCATACATCCAACTAACACACCACATATTAAACACAATAAAAGTTTAAAAAGTATACAGAGACGATCTCTCTGTCTTACACTGCCATTAACGCTTCTTCAAGCTTCGCCAGCACAATAATCTATGTTGTGTTTACGAGCGGCGTGCAGAAATAAAAACTTGAGAACGAAAAACTGCCACCTAACAATCGCCAGAAAACAATCATAATAACCTTTGTCATTCTCCCCTTTTTCCACTTTGTGTAAAACTCTCTCTCTCCCTTTTTAAAACTCTCCATGTAAATTCCAATGTAAAACCCTTTTTTTTTCAAAAATCCCTTTAAAAATAGGAATGGGTTTATCCTCTTTACCCTATCTCTTTCTAATCTTTATCTTTTTTATTTTTATTTATTATTATTATTATTATTTAACTTTATATATATTTAATTAAAAAAGAGAATAAAAATAGGAGTGTTATAAAGATGTCCAAGTCCCTTCTGGCTAGTCCCTTCGGCTATGTGATATGCAAACTCCTTTTTATTTATTTTATTATTATTACAATAAATTATTACGCGGTTATTGGCTGGATTATTATTTAAACTTATTTATCCTTTTTTTTTTTTTTTTTTTTTTTTGCTAATAGGGTGTCCCGGCCAGCTTACGCTCACCTCGACTAATCCCGATCCCTATTACCATTTGAGATAACTTGTTGCATTCCCTAATGTCTAGGTGTCGCAAGCTGGTATTCCTCTTGTTTTTAGGCAGAGTTTGAAGCTGAGTGCACCATGCTAGTTTCAACGTTTGCAAGTTTCTGAGGTTGCAAATAGATTCAGGCAATGATGTGACTTGTGTAAAGGACAGATTGAGATACCTCAAGTGTAGTAAAATGCCAATTGTATCTGGCAGTGTTTTGATTTTCAATGAATTCAAATTTATTGCTCGCAAGGATATGAAGCATAAGTCATCGTTCCACTGAGTTCTCTGATAAAACAAAATGAGTGTTCGCAGGAATGGCAATGAAACAAGCAGGGACTGCAAAATGGATGATGATTGACTTCTGTTGACTTTTGCAGACAAGTGTCGAGTGCCACTAGGGACATTTCTAGTTTTGCTATACTCTAGAATCGAACATTCATTCATCAATAGGTTATTTGACAAGGTCATTTATATATTTTCCCTTTGTTATATATTGTAAACTCTGTAATAGATAGATTCAATAAACCTAATAAATAGAACATGCGAGATCATGTATGAGGCCATGCCCATCACGCAAGTTTCTATGTTGCCATCTTCATCTTTCTCCAAATCTTGAAAGAAAGATCTCCACAATAGTGCATTAAAAATCTCATTCCCGACATATTTTAATTGCATTCTTTCTTTGCATTCGGACCAAACCATTTGCCATATCCATAGATGTACGGGTGGCAATGGGTCGTGTGCCAACCCGCCTATATAACGAGTGACCCGATAAACACAAACCCGCCCAATTACTAATCGTGGATCAATTTCAAATCAGTTTGGATCAATTTCAAATCGAGATTCCCAATATCTAAAATATTTAGTATTTTACAATTTTATTTATCAAAAAAATATGTATTAATTATAAAAAACCATCCATAATTTAATTACATATTAATGAAAATTGAATAATGAAACATATCTTTATCGAATGAATCAATATGACAGCTAATCTTTCTCATTTTAGTCGTTTATTTTAGGTAGTTGGGATAATATATGAGATTTTATATCAGTTTTGAATCGGATTCACAGATAACCTGTATGCAAAATATTTAATATTTCACGATTTTATTTATCAAAAAAACATATATAAAAAAATATATGTATTAATTCTCAAAAATCATCCATAATTCAATTACATATCAATGAAAAAAATGAATAATGAAACATATATTTATCGAATAAATCAATATGACGGCTAATCCTTCTTATTTTAGTCGTTTATTTTAGGTTGTTGGGATAATGAAATTTTAAAAAATAATGAAACTTATCTTAAAACAGGTTATACAAGTCACGGGTTGATGACCCGACCCATTAGACCTAAAACTAATTGGCTCTATTAATGGGTTACTCGGATTAACATATGTGACCCTAATTCAACCCATTTATTTAACGGGTTCGGTGGGTCAACCCTTAAATAACCCAATAGCCACGAGCGAAACCTCCTTGTATCTGACTATCTGTATTGCTTAGCTGGTGCTAATGCTTAGTAGTAAGCTTGTTAGTTCAGTTTGTTGAAATATTCTTGTTAAAAATGGTAATTCCAGATGAATAGTATTATCCGAACATCCTGGCGCAGAGTAATTACCTTTGATGACTTGGAAGGGTTAACCAATCAAGAATTAACAAATATTAAGAGTTTGTAATATGTGTCTTGATGACTTGTTACAAATCATACAAGAGCCTCTTTTTGAAGTGCGAGTAATCTAGCTTGGTCAGTCATTAACCATAGCAGTTGAATATCTATTTTCTGAGATCTTCTTTTGACTAGAGTTCAACTAATTTATATAATATAATTTCATTTGATGTGATTTCATTTTCTGATTTTCACATTCCCTGAAGTTCAATATTGCTTATTTTTTCACTTGATTGGTATGGGCTTGATTATTTTAAAGCCAAAATTATTCCACCTGCTCTAGGAAATTTCTTTTCTATTAGAACTTCCCTGTTTTTTTTTATTCGAATTAAGTTTCCTAACTTCAAAATTCCTCGTGTTTTAAAGTTTAAGCAATGGATTCGTAAGACTCTTGTTTTCTGTGTGCTCACACTCCTCACAGTAGTGAGTTGGTAGGACTCTCTAAGGCATAATACTACAGCCTTTATTGACTCATCAGCATATTGGAAATTTGGAATGCAAACAAGCGAAGTGACACCGGAGTTCCTGAGGGAATGTTTGTTGAACAAGATAAGTATACAGCCTTTATCATAGTCGCCTATGATCTCTCTGGGAAAATTAAACATCTTTGAATCTCTACAACTTGCTCAAACTGTAAACAAAATTTTCTAGACGACAAATAATAAATTAAAAAAGAAGAACTCTTTAGACGGCAACAAGGATCATTTACAGCTTACAGCCGATTGGGTATACAAGTTGTGTATAATCATGTAATACTAGAAAAATGAATCAAACAAAAAGTTTGAAAAAAAAGGAGTGAAATGAACTCCGTGGAGAGAGATGAACATGTGTTAGTGACCAGGACCCTTCTTGCTAGGCCCTGAAGCGAGCTTGAAAGCCAAACTCCTCACTGTAGAAGCATAACTACTTGAGTTGTTTGAAGACACCAAAAAAGAAGCAATTCCTACAGAATTTTCAGCGCCACCTTCTTGCTCACAACCATTACTGGTGCCGGTTGATCGAAGAGCTCTGCCTTGTACAAGAGATAATTGTATCGATAGCAATAGTACCACAATTATTAGTATCAAATAGAAACAATTTTTTGAAGCCTTGGGGATCATGTTCTTCATTGCCATCTCTTACAATTTGTCTTGAGTTTGTTGAAGGACAGAAATGTTGGTAGTATTGAATGAAGAACTCAATGGTTCTGGCCTTGTTATATATAAAGGACTAAAGGTGTACTTTTGGACGACGGTGTAGGGCTTTCTTGGGTGGGACCCTCTTTATTGTAGTTTGACTCGGCCCTTTTAGTGGTTAGTTTCACACTTGGGATCCTCGGTATTGACTTTAAGAGTTGCGTCATTGCGTGGATGCTCAATTGCTCAGTGTGAAGTATTTTGTTGCACGAGAAGCAATTAAGCTGAGTGTTTGGTACTTTTTTTGGTACTTGGTTGCAACTTGCAAGTTTCAATAGAGATTTACAAAAAAAATATAAAAACTCGCAATAGAGGATTATAAATATATATCGTTTTGAAAGTTACATATAGGCGATATAGTGTCCTGAGTCGAGTCAATTGAGCATTTGAGCTTCAGCATGCTCAGGCTTGGCTGGCTTTCCACCTGAGTTCTAAAATTCCGTTTAATAGTTTCATATTACAAGTTTACAACACAAGTCAAACTCTGCTGAAAATATAATTACCCAAAAAAACACTATGCTGAAAATATGTTTATATTTAGCCAGTTTTGTCTTCATTTCAATTTAAATGCGTAATTTATTTACTACTTCTTTACGGTATAATTGTTGGTTCAATACAGTTTATGGAAATCAAAATTCGTGGATCTAACCACGCGATTCTCAATTGAAATTGTTTATTTGTAGTATGGATGTTTGTGAGTTGTGAATGCACGTGGCTAATTCACTCTTTGAGTGGAGATGGTTTCAAACACAGGTATGTATTTTACGAAACTTACGATGTATTCGCCGGTCTGACGCGGGTCTTTACTCTTTATTTAGTCTTTACATCCTGTACACGGTTACACTATTCTTGGGAGACTTTTCAGATCGTTGTCGTGCAAGTTGTCATGATCAGATTAGTGTTTTTTTTTTTGGGTAACTGATCAGATTAGTGAGCATGATGTCAGGTAATCGCACGTCAGCTGTTCGACTAAAAAAATAACACAGCAGTCAGCAAAAGCCTTTTTCAACAGAGTACCAGATACTAGCTTCCTGCTTAAGAAAGGAATGCCATGCAAGAGTAAGTGAAATCGCCATCATGAATTAAAAAGTCAAAAACATGGGAGCTACATTCAATCTTCAAAGTCTAAATTAGAGCTCAAGTCATATAGAGAAGAAAAACTGTTAGTGTTGGGTAACTGGAAGTAAAATTCAACCTTCAAAATTCCTTTCAATCACCAAACAATAATAATAAAAACACTTCTACTTTTCAATCAAACACAAGTTGATTTAGAACAAGTCCATCCTCACTAATTAATCACTATATATAGATCAACCAACCTCATCTACTCTGATTCAAATATCAATATCTAATTAAACAGTTAAAATTTTCAAATTCTAGCACCACATAACAGTGCCGTCCAAGTCCTCCAACTGAAAACATCATTCAACGCGTATTATCGCAAGTATATTTTGTATATAATCAAGTCAAAAGATAAGAAAATCAAATTTATTATGCGTTTTTCTTTGGGTAGAGTGCTCATTTGATATAGACCCCCAATTTTTTGGACTTTTGTTTTAGAACCCATTGTAACAGGCGACTTGGGTCTCCTGGTCAGTCTTTTAATTCGTGACCAAAATACCCTTATGAGGTTTTAATATCGAAAATGCCACCAGTTATGGTTGTAGTTTTATCACTAAGTGGTTACATCTTAACCAATCATCAGTTACTGTAGAAGTAAAGCAATCTACGGTGGAGAGGCAACATGCATTTCACATGAAATCAAATAGGTGTGTTTTTTTTTTCCCCCTCAACTCAGTTCATTTGGAGGGAAGAATGTGTAGAATGGTTTTCTCTCACCCACAGTAAAAGAGGGGACTTTATGCTCTATTAACTCCAATCAAAGTGATTTTTTTCTAGATTTGTTGTAGTAGAAAGAAAAATGGCAATTAACTTTAATCAAGCATTTTCAAAGTACCAAAAAGTAAAACTTTTATTGGTTTCATTGTATATTACGTTCGTTTATGAAGAAAGTAAGTCGTTTTTTTTTTTAAAAACTTGTTTTGGTAGCCTAAGTTGTTTTTTTTTTTTTTTTTTTTTTTTTTTTTTGTATACAGATAATGACTTTTTATAAAAAAGAGATTTTTTGTGATACATTATGGGGGTCGGTTTGAAAGGGCTACACTAAGTGATGGAAGTGCGGGATTTTCGATTGATAAGTACGTTAGTGGTAAAACCACTAAACTGCTTAACGTTGATGGTGATTGTGTTTTTTTTTTCTCGATTTTGTTAGTTCTGTAGCTACCTCGGTGTCTTGCCCTTCTGATGCATTTTTAAAGATAGGAGGGGTTACGATAACTTGTTCTAGTGACAAAGATGTCATGTTGATGTGGAAAGATCTTGAGGTTGATCCGTATGGATTTTCACACATATTTGTTGGTTGGGATGATGTGGAGATTATACCAACCCCTTGTGCTTTACCACCTCCTAGATCTATAATGGTAGTTGAAGATGATGATTTTCCGATAGTAGCAGTTGAAGAAACTAGCAACAGAAAGAGAATGAGAGAGACTAGTGTTGAGCCGGCTGTTGAACTCATTTTGGACTCTACACCTTAGCATTGAAGGGGTAGTTGGGTTAAAATGGAAGAGATTGACATTAGTAACATCGACGTAGAAGAAGAGTATCACAGTAATAACTCCTCCGAAGGTGAGTCGGATGATGAGTTTGTCCCACCTTAAGGTGGAGGTTTCTCAAAAGATGCAAACAATGTTTTAATTTTCTAATGAAGATAGTGACAATGAAGACACTAGATTAAATGCAAAAAATGTTTTACAAGTTGGGATGCAGTGGCCAACCATTTTAGCATGCAGAAAGTTTTTGAAAATTATTGCATAAAAAACAAGTTTGTTGTTAAATATATAAAAAAAAAAAATGAGTGTTATAGAATCAAGATGAAGTGTAAGGCTGATGGTTGTCCTTGGTTTGCTAATTTTAGAAGATTAGCTTCTGATAAGTGCAAGAAAATGTGTGGTGGCCATGTATGTACTGTCAATGAAAACAACAAAAATCCAATGGCTGATTGCAATTGGATAATGGAAGTTGTGGAATATGGAATCAAGAATCATCAGAAGTCATACAAGCCATTTGACATTCAAGAAGATTTGTGGTGGAGTTTTGGTGTGAATGTTAGTTATTGGAGTGCATGGCATGCAAGAGCTAATGCACTCCAGAATTTGTTTGGGAGTTATGAAGATAGCTATAATTTGGTACCGGGGCTTTGTAACCAAGTCTTGATCAGTAACCCTAGGTCCATTGTGAAATACTGTAGAAGTGACGATGGCCATTTCTTGGGTTTGTGTGTTGCTTTTAAAGCCTCATTGGATGGATTTGATAATGCTTGCATACCCATTATTGGGTTAGATAACTGCTTTTTGAAAGGAAAATTTGGTGGTCAATGTCTCAGCATCATTAGGTTGGATGGTGATAATGGGTTATTCCCTATAGCTGTGTACATTTGCAGGAGTGAGAGTACTGAAAGTTGGACTTCATTTCTTGAGCATTTAGCTCCATATCTGAATATGCACCTTTTACCACTCACGCACGATCATTTTCAATAGACAGAAAGGACTTGTGGGAGCAGTTGGAGATGTTCTACCAGAGGCCTCACACAGGATGTGTTTTAGACACATGTATCAAAACTTTAAGAAGGAACACAAGGGTAGTCATCTGGAAAATTTAGCTTGGGATGCTGCTAGGGCATATAAATTGATAGATTTCAATAGAGCCATGGAAAAGCTTGAGGCTGAGGATAAAGATGCAAAAGCTAAGTTAGACAATGCAGAGCCTGTGCATGCATGAGCTAAGTCACAGTTTGACCATACATCTAAGAGTGATCACATAATAAACAACTTCTCAGAATCATTCAACAAATGGATTTTGGAGTTGAGGGACAAACCGATTATGACTTTCATTGATGGGTTGTATATTGAATTTATGAAAAACATTTATGACAGGAAACAGGTTGCATATGAATTGGGAGAGAATGAGGTTCTTCCAAGGGTGAAGAAACTTATTACCAAGTATGTCAAGTTGATTAACAATTACATTGTTCGAGGATCATCAACTGATCAAGTGTATATGGTGAGGACTCAGTATGGAACTAGGTGGGAAGTAAACTTGGTGACCAAAGAATGCAGTTGTATTAAATGGCAATTGTTAGGACTCCCTTGTGTACATGTAGTGGTTGTCTTACATCCCATGAGGTGTGATTGTTGGGTGGAATACCCTCATCCATATATGAGTGTCAGAGCATACAAGGAAACTTATGCTGGTTCTATTAGACCAATGGCTGATCTCAATGACTGGGACAAAAATGTAAGTATTTCTTATATCTATATATTTGATTTTATAGTTGCTGAAATATTTTTCACATGTATTTAAAATATTGATCATATTTTATTTTTGAGTTACTTTTTATGTTATCAGCCTAAATTCCTAGAAGGTGATCCCCAAGAGGAACCTATTATAGTTCGACCACCACCTTTTGTTAGAGGCATTGGCAGACCTAAGAAAAATAGAAAGAGGGACCCAGATGAACTTATACCTACTGGAAAAGTAAGGCATTTTAAATGTTAGTTGCAATGGAACTAACCACAATTCCAAGACATGTAAAGGTGTTCCTGCTCCTAAAAAGAAATATACAAAGAAAGATATACAAAGAAAGGTACATTTGATTATTACCCTAAAAATAATTCGTATTATAAGTTATATATCATTGTTACTCATTTATTGTATATTTGTGTGATGCTTACAGGTAAAAAGGGCGCCTCCACTAGTAGCAATGAACCAACACCTATAGCATCAACACATCAGCAGTAGCCGCCCAAAGCAACCCATAGCAAAGACCGCAAGAAAGAACAACCCAAAGCAAAGAACACCCGGCAAAAAGAACATCCGACATCCTGACATCACAACAAAGAATAACGTGGAGCAACAAAGATAGCAAAGAGCCCATAGCACCAACGCATCACCACTTTAGAGCACCGACGGCGCATCAGCACTTCAGACCCCCACTACTTCAGCAACAGTTTGCACCACCATGTCAGTAGCAGTTTAGAGCCCCTGCACCACCTCAATACTTCATAGCTCCAATTCATACTCCTCATCAACACTTCATTACACCAGCTGGAATGCAACAGTCTAGGAATCCAGCAATAAGGCCCTTGTTTGTTGCAAGGCTAACTTTGAATGCGAAGGCACATTGGAGATGAACTCAAGTACTATGTCTAATATTTTGATTTTTGGATACATGTTCTTTGCTATCAAAATGCAAAGGCACTTTCGAGATGAACTCAAGTACTATGTATTATTGTCGGGGTTTATAAGATCTAATATTTTAGTTTTTTGGACACATGTTCTTAGCTATCAAATTAATGAAGGGATCTCTTATTTTGAATCTTGTTTTGTACGTATTTACAACATGAAAGCAACTTTGGTAGTACAACTAAATTTATCATGTAAAGATAAAACTTCATTCATCATCGAACTCTTATTTTGAATCTTGTTTTGCACGTATTTGCAACATGAAAACAACTTTGGTATGTTAAGTACAACTAAATGTATCATGTAAAAATAAAACTTCATTCATCATCGGAAAATAAAGTACTTCATTCATTCATCACCTCCACAAGTACAATGATCACTTGGGTATGTTTATTACAAATTTTGTTTCAAAACCATCAAAAATATCATCAACATTGACCTCAACAGTGTATTTCACAATAGTTTTCCCCCTTACACTATCTCCATTCGCTTCCATCTTCGCATCTTTAAGCCATTGAAAACCATCGCACCGTCTACACTTCAAGAACTTTTGTCCATATATATGTTTTTTCAGTACGAGAAGTAAGGAGTGCCCTCCTTACCCCATAACACTTCTGACAAGGTGAGTTGTTCCAAGGGCAATTTTCGAGCCAATGACCATCTTCGTCACATCCGAAGCACTTGGTCGATTTGCCTTGCATAATTGGTGACGATGTACCCGCTCCATTAGCTATTACCTTTTCCAACAACTGAAACCCAATGCATGAGTCATTTTGACACTTGAGAAATATTTTTCCGTTCGAATTTAGTAAGAAACAAAATCCTTTGCAACCTAGTTCTTTGCAAGGTCTGTGTGACCAAGGACAAACCCCACAATGGTCATCAAGACCACAGATTGCACATGACATCTGCAAATTTAAATGTCAATATTGAAGAAGTAAGATAAGTGAAAATGGTGAAATACTACGTGTATAGCACAAACAAAACATCACCTTTACAAATTTGTTAAATGAATTACCACCCATCTCGTCTAGAATGATTGTGTAAAGTTCCAAATTTATTTCTTTTGATCTTTGAAATTTTTTTCCTTCGATATCACTTCGCTAGTTAGATCTAGGTTTCTGTTTTTATGAGGAAGATAACAACTAACAATTTTAAATCCCTTTTAATCTCATCCGTCTGTTTAGTCGCATCTTACATTGACACGTGTCCAAGGGAATTTATGTCTTCACAAAAAAAACCTAACAATAAACTGACTAGACAACCTGCATTGACTGACTGTTGACCTAGTCAACCAATGAGATTGGGGGTCCAAAACAAAAGTCCAAAAAACTACGAGTCTATATCAAATGAGCACTCCAATTGGGGGTATATCTCAAAAAACCATTCTTTTTTTTTTGGGAGTTTTCCCAGTAGCCCACTACCTTAATTCACTGTTTCACACCACACCATTTTTTCAAATATTGGAATGAGCCGTTGATATTACCTTAGTCAAATTTCATGGTCCAAGTCAAGAACATGATACAGAATGGGCGTCTCGATCATTAATTCCATATATATATATATATATACAAAAAACCGAACTCAGGCTTTAAGGAATAAATAATAATCACAATATTTCTGAATACAACATTTTCTATGTACTGTTAAATGGTTGAATCAATGGAATGATAATGAAGACAACTGAAGGGCGTTATGAAGTTTCAACAGTCAAGGTCGAATGCTTTCCCTAGGATTCACGACAGAGTTACCATCCCCGTCACAAGTAATTAGATTTGGATTTGGTCAATAATCATACTATTATTACAACTTCAAATACTTTTTTAGCGCAGCTTTTGAATTGATCAAATTTTACTCAAAAGGATACCGGGTTACTCAAGAGTCTCAGATACATACTATTTTAGTTGCTCTACTAACAAATGATCAGTTAGATGTGCCGCCACATGGCAGGATTGGGTCAATAATAAAATACTGAAAATAAGTAACACACTAACACATCTATCCGCGTTTCTCGCATACCGACTTTCCAGCTCTTTACAAGCTTCAAAGTAAAAGCGTGCTCTTCAAAGAGTTGAAACCAACTTCCATATCAAATTTGAATGAATCAACGTTGCCTTAACTCAGCTTATATATAAGAGCAACCATGTCAATCAAATACATATCCTCGTCTTAATTTAATTTCATCACTTACACAACATACCCAACCTACATTGTGATCACTCACCAACCCATATTATTTTCACTCACTTGTAAAGGAAAACAACCTCCTAAAGAAACAATGAGAAATATTAACCTTATTTTTGCTCTTAACACCATCACCATATTCATCTTCTTCCTCATTCTTTCTTACTCTACGGCGGTCGACGCCTCAAGGCCTCTCAAAGATAATATTTCACCTTCTTGGATGAAAGGTTTCACAATAATAACACGGGCATATACTGGTCCAAGTAATCGTGGAAAAGGTCATTAATGGACAAGCTCACCTTATTCTTTACCAGATTCTCACACACTTCGTTGATTTTCTCCAAAATGGCATACGTACTTTTGGTTTAGAGATTTTTTTAGTATTTGTCTTCCATTATACGAGCGTCAGAGTTAGAAGCATGTTACAAATGTGTTGGTACTTCTACATCCTTGTACATTTATACTTGGTTTGATAATTGTAATTCCACTGTCCAAGCGTTAATATATATCTTGATGAAATGAAACAAATTAGATATCACTCTCGTATTTGGCTTATTATCTTTCCTTAATTTCATATATTTTCATTTGAAAGGGGCAATTGTCCCCAATTCCCATAGGGTTCCTTGCACATGCTGACATGAAGGACCTTCGTACTCAGGGGCGGCTCAAGGCCATTGGGGTCCTAAGCAAAACTCGAATAGGGGGCCTTCTACAATTAATACCAATAAAAATTGTTTACAACTTATTGCTTTATATATTTACATTATTTCATTATATGAATGCAAACCCTCATCCTTTATCCGGGCTTGGGACCGGCAATATATTATCAAAATACTTTGGCAAACTTTAAAGTTTTTTGTTTTGTTTTGTTTTGTTTTGTTTTTTTTTAACACGAAGAAATTATTACATTTCACAAACTTCAATTAAATTTCATTTTTCTTACTTTTTGAGCTGCAAAATCACTAATTAAGTTTTTGTATTCAAGTTCTTCTAAAAAATCTCTTTCTATAGATAATATAGTTAATCCACTCAATCTTAGTTAGGTATCAATTTTACCTCATCGTCCGGGGTCATAAATATCTTGAACTAAAGAGTTGAATTGTTCATTGAGGTTCTCATCAATACTAGCAAGCTGCAAGTCTACTGTTGAGTTATCATTTCTTTCATTTGTTTGATTTTCTTCAATGTTATCTTGAACATAAACACTAGGAACAAAATTTACATTAGGATCATTATCAGTTTGTTCTATATTTTCATTATTATCCATTTCTATTGGTTGGTCAGGTTGTTCATTTGCTAAATTATCGCTTGAACTAACCGATTCACTTTGTTTATAGTTTTTTATAAATTTAAATATAGCTCCTCCTTGAGATTCAATCGCCTCATATGCTTTTCTCTTTTCTTGACGTTTTTTATTACCGGATTTATACTTTCGGTTCATATCGAAATGTAAAATAATATGCAAGTAGCAAGCAATAAGTCCTCACATATAGTCACATAACATACCAAAATAAAAAATAAAATGGAAACAATCACCGTGAGATGAAGCTTTATTGATAGCCGAAGTCACATTGGAATTTCGAAAAAATAGACAATCCACAAGACCACGACAACCACTTTGACTAAGCAACTAGTCCAATTATATCTGTCAAAACCACTATCCATTGTCCACAAAAAGAAAATAATGAGTTTGAGTGTAATTATAAAATGATCTAATTAGAATTTAGATGATAACAAATTAACAATTAAAGTAAAAAAAGACCCCAACCTTTTTTTTTCCTTTCTTGAATAGTCTTCTCACAAGTCACAAACTTTAAACTTTAATAAATTGCTTAACAAAGAATTGCAAATAGAGATACAAAGAAGAAGAAAAATATAGAGAGAATGAGGGAGTGATGAAGAATGTTGATTAGCTATGGAGGCGTGTATTTTTTTGTTTGAGAAGGCGTAGGAAAGTGGGAAACGGTGGAGAAGGCTGAAGGCGAGAGAAACGAAGGGTTTGTTTCTCTACATACCGTTTTTTTTCTCTAGTTTCCATAAAAACTTTTTTTTTTCTCTCTATCGGTCTGAAGAAAAATGAGAATGCGATAGTGGGCTGGACCACTGGAAAATATTGGGGGGCCCTTTGGGCTGCGGGGCCCTAGGCGGCTGCTGATTTTGCTCTATGGATGAGCCGGCCCTGTTCGTACTTAACCTTAAGTCGAAAATATTATATTCCTTCGTTCCTCCCATTAAAAGCTTTTTACCCTCAAAACACGAAACGATAAACACGAAATTTTCCATTCCAAGAAAGCATTTTTTGGGTGATCTTAGACACACCCATAAAAACACTCACATACCCCATAACTAACTAAAGTTTTTGTCATACTCCAATAACTGCCTCAATCCAATAATATCTGTCAATAAAAAATAAAAAATAAAAACACGACATTTTTTTCTGGTAATCTTAGGCTTTGGCTAGGTTCATACTCATATTTCAAACAAACAGACTTGACTACAACCTTTAGCTTTATCATTTTCCCAGTCTCGCAATGTAGAAATGTAACATGGTACAAAAACGTACAAGCACTAGTTCGAAACAATGTCATATTATGGCTTGGATTTATTTTTACTCTGAAGTTCATTGCTTAAACTAGTTCATGAGTTCATGATATTATTCTTTAAAATAGATTAGTGAAAATAAATCCATGTATAGTGTAATTACGGTTATATTCATTGAAACATCAAAACCTTGTTTTGTCTTAGGTACGCCTAATAAAAAAAATAGTCATTTAGGAACATAAATGTGTCTAAAAAAATTATTTATTTATTTTAAAGTTGGAGTCATTTAAGAACATAAGAGTATTTTTATGAGTGTGTCTAAGATTTTATATATATATATATATATATATATATATGCATTTTATTTATTTATTAGAATAGAAACAATAAAATTTGAAAATCACGGAGCACTCTAATCGAATGTGAAATGTATTATGCATCTATTTCTAGATACAAAAGCACAATAAACAAATAGTTTCATTTATAAAGAAAACAACAAAGACCGGAGGTGGCACAACTATCCAAATATGTTAAATAGAACTAACGACAACGATGGGAGGTGACACAACTAGGGTTGTCACTAGGTTCTGATAATGGATAACTTTATAACCGACCTGAACTAAACCAATAAAAATTAATTTCAGTTTTGGTAATTTAGTTTCGGTTAGGTAATTAATGGATTCAATTTTGACTGAATTTTAATAAGATATTGGTTTGGTTTTGGGTTTGTCATTCACCGAACCGATAAAATATCATTTTAGTAATATTTGTACTTAATTTTCTATAGATTTTATAATAAATTGGGTGGGTGACTTAAATTAATTGTAATAATTTATGATTTGATTGATATAATAGTTTTCAATTTAATTTGGTTTGGTTTTTGGTTTTGGACTTTCGGTTTGCAATATATCTTATCAATTTGGTTCGGTTTTGAATGCACTATGATATTATCAGTTTGGGTCGGTTTCGGATACCCTTTTTTGTCCATCGGTTATTGGTTTGGTAATGGGTTTTCCAAAATCCGACCACCAAACCTATTCATTGACAGCCTAGGCACAACATATAATATATAGTCATATAGTTTCCATGAATGCTAAAATGATCAGAAAAATTAGTCCTGGATTTTGTCGAAGCCTGTTGCCACACATACTGTACATCAACTTAATATAAAGTTGTATAACGTATAAAAATCCATATCAAAGGGTACTGCACTTTAGTGGACTTGTAACCTCGACAAGACACAGATGTAGAGTATGTATGTCAAGTATACAATTTTTTTTTTTTTATTATTGATAAGTCTATTTTAAATGTACAAGTTCAGAATAGGAAAGGTCAGAGTCTGGGAAAGAAAGGCAAGGATACAAGCAGTGGGAGTCTGAAATCACCTCTCCTAGGGTTCGCGGTGGCTGTCCCAATACAACCGCCTCAGTCTCCATGACGATACAAGCCTGGAATTGCCGGGGGATCGGTACCACCACGGCAGTTCAACAACTAAAGGACCAGATAGGAAAGTTTAATGTAGATATTATATGTTTATCCGAGACCAAAGCTACTAAGGAAAGTGTACATAAGTTAGGCAAGAAGTTGGTTCAGCGATAGTGCCCATTGGAAGGTTTGAGTGGTGGGTTAGCCATTTTGTGGAAGGAAGATGTGAAGTTGGAAATTCTAGGAGCATCTCACAATCAAATCCGCAGTAAAATTTCAAATTATTTTCATAAGGATCCTTGGTTATTTACTTTTGTGTATGGGGAACCAGCAGCGCATAATAGACATAGAGTGTGGACAGAACTAAGGGACATTGCACCTTTAGTGCCAGGTCCTTGGTGCCTCTTTGGCGACTTTAACGCCATATCTAGCATGGATGAGAAAATTGGGGGTAGGAGTAGATTAACTAAAAGCATGCAGGAGTTTAATGATCTTATCAATGACTTGGGTCTGGTGGATTTGGGGTTCAAGGGACCCAAATATACCTGGAGCAATAATAGGAAACCAATGAACCACATTCTGGAAAGATTAGATAGAGCCTTAGCAACCCCGGAGTGGCTAGGGGCCTTCCCTAAAGCCCAAGTCAGAACTTGGGCGAATGCTATCTCAGACCATATATCTCTGTTCATTAATCTAAAAAAGTCTGAAGAAAAGTTACCCAGACCTTTCAAGTTCTTTGATATGTGGTTTACTCATGAGACTTGTATGGAGGTTATAGAGGAAGCTTGGAACTCGATAGCTGTGGATATCCCAGATATTAACCTCCTTAAGAAGATGGAAAACACTAGGAATAAGCTGACCATGTGGAATAAATATGTCTTTGGCAATATTTTTACAAACATTAAGGCTACTCAGGCTAGTCTGGACTCTGTGCTGGCTAAGCCTTTTAGCATTGCGAATTACAGCAAAGCTAAAGAGCTCAAAGAGGAGCTCTTGGAATGGTATTGTAAAGAAGAAGATTTCTGGAAACAGAAATCCTCCAACACTTGGCTCAAAGATGGTGCTAGGAATACAAAATTTTTTCATATTTCCACCATCTATAGAAGAAGAAAGAACACCATTGAAAAGATAAGGGATAATGATGGAGAGTGGAGAGATGGAAGGAATGAGGTGGGGATTTCCCTAAATCAATACTTCCAGGGGATCTTTACCTCAGACCAGCCTGAAAGAAATGAACATGTCCTTAATCTGTTTCAACCTTGTGTTACCATTAGGGAGAATGAGATCCTCACTGCGGTGCCCACTATGGGGGAAATATGGGCTGTTGTGAAAAAAGATGGGAAGTCATAAAGCACTGGACCGATGGTTTCGGGGCATTTTTACCGAAAATGTTGGGATACCATTGGTCCGGATATTTTTTTGTACAAGATTTCTTCACACAAGGGATTCTCCACCCGAGATGAATAATACACATCTCACCCTCGATCCCCAAGGTGGACAATCCCCACCATGCCTCTAAGTTTAGGCCTATTAGTCTCTCAGTAATTTTGGATATAAGATTATTTCCAAGATTATGGCTAAACAGAAAAGGCCTTATGAACTTTAGTTTCCCCTTTCCAAGGGGCCTTTATCAAAGGCGGGAACATTGGGGATAATGTGGGGATAGCTAGTGAAGTGTTCCACAATATGAAAAATATGAAAAGTAAGGATAATGGGTGGCTTTAAGCTTATATGGCCAAAGCATATAATGAGTGGAGTGGTCTTTTCCGGATAATATCCTAGAGAGATTGGGGTTCCAAGAGAAGTGGAGAAATATGGTACAACAATGTATAACTATTGTATCCTTCGAGTCATGCTTAATGGATCACCTCTAGATAGGTTTGTCCCCAAGGGGTCGACACAAGAGACCCCTATCCCCATATCTTTTTCATCCTTGTGTCCTAGGCACTATCCGATGATGGTAGCCATGGCAGAACAAGAGGACAGGATCCATGGGATCAAAATAAAAAGGGCATCTCCTGCTTTAACACATCTGCTGTATGCAGATGATCTTATCATTTTCACCAAAGCCACTATGGTGGAAAGTGGAAATCTTAAGAGGATCCTGGATGAGTATTGTGAGGCTTCAGGCCAAAGGGTGAATTATGAAAAATACAGCATATTTTTCAGCAGAAATGTGTCCTTCGATTTAAAAAATTAAACTAAAAGGTTCTGGAAAGTGAGAAACTTTGCCCCAAAAGAGAAATATCTGGGGGTTCCCATAATGCTCACCAGGAAAAGGTCTGAGGACTTTGATTATCTGGTGGACAAGGTCCACAATAAGATTAGAGGATGGAAAGCCAAGGTCCTTTCACAAGCTGGAAGAACTACTCTGATTCAAGCCGATCCGAAGCCGTCCCTTTATGCCATGTCCACTTACCTACTCCCCACCCTGGTAATAAAGTGGACAAGGCATGTAGAAGTTTTGGTGGTCCGAAAGGAGGGCTCAAAAGTATCCACACCTTGGGGTGAGATAAGATCTGTAAACCCAAAGAAGTAGGGGGTTTGGGGGCGAAAAAGCAAAGAGATTTGAACAAGGCCATCTTTGCTAAAAACTTCCATGGAAAGTCGCCCCACGGATATCAATTCCTGTGGACTAGAACTATGTTCAAAGATATATGGGAAATGCTTTGGATAGGGGATAGGAAGAAACCCCGGATAAGGCCTCCTTTTTCTGGAAAGGAGTGCATCACAATTTCAATGATATCAGTGGGGGGCTGATATGGGCTATTGGCAATGGTGCCTCTACTTCTATCATGCATGACCCCTGGATTATGTGTAACAATAAACCTATTACCCTTGAGGAGTTAGGAGTGCAAGCTCCTGAATGGAACTCCTTAAAGGTTTCAGATCTGTTTAAAACAGATAAGAGTGGATGGGATGAAACAAAGTTGAGAATCTATCTAGATTCCTTTGTTTGTGCAAGGGTCCTAGAGATCAAAATAAGACCACAGGCTAACTTGGCAGACAAGATGAGATGGGGGTATGATAGGTATGGTGAAATGACTGTTAAGTCAGCTTACCAATACCTAAACCCTAAGGATGAGATGGGCCAAAACTCTGAATGCCATATGCACACCCAGAAAAAAATATGGAGAGCCCCCATCCCAAAACTCAATCTCAAATTTCTTCATCCGAAGATATATATCGCAGATGTTACCTATGGGAAACATCCTTGCAGAAAGAAATATGGTTGGGGAATTCTCATGTATTTTCTGTCTCAAAGAGATGGAAAGTGCAAAACACTTGTTCTTCAAGTGTGATTGGATAAGAGCTTTGTGGTTTGGCTCACAGTTGGGAACAAGAATACATGAAGACCGGCCAGGAGCAAAAACTGGACCTCATAATGACTGGTCTTTGCTTTCGGTGAAGTCCGAAAGGGATTGGCAGGCACACATATGGTATATATGCTCCAGCAAATATGGAAAGCCAGGAATGAACTCAAGTTTGAAAAGAGAAAGGCAAATAGAGAAAGAATGATCGGGGAAAGCCAAAGGGGAGCGGACAAGTGTTATCAGCGCTGAGTTCCTCTATCCCTAATAGCTCCTCTTCTTTTTGGCGAAATAGTATAAACTCTAAGTTCCCCGTAATACATAATGAGAGTGTTGTAATTAGTTTGATGCTTCATATTGCGGGGAAACCGGATGGGTTTGGAGCGGAGCAATAGCAACCGATAATGAGGGCAATATCATGGGAGCCGCGGTGAGGAGGTACAAGGCAAAAGGAACCAAAGCCAGGCGAAATGGAAGTTCTGCCGGGCAGCAAGCGAGGTGGCAAGAAGACCGGATAAACAACATTTTGTGTTTGAAGGAGATAACAGGGAGGTCGTTATACAGAAGACCAATCAGATGGGAATGGAAAGGTCGGGGAAGTCATCAAGCAAAAAGATGGCGGATGTGCACTCTGGGTGTTTAGATGGATCAAGAGGGAAAGTTAATGGGGACTCGATAGGCTAGCCACGACAACAAACTAGACCTAGCAGATCTTCCAAGTTGTCTGGTTGTTAAAAACTGTAGGCCTATGGTGGTGTAAGATTGCGGTTGTTTGTTTTATTTGCCTTTTTGATTATATAATATAAGTATGATTTGCATCCAAAAAAAAAAAAAAAAAAGTCTATTTTAAATGAGATTTTATTGACTTTGCTAGTTGACCCCATCTGCACACAACCCTTATTCTCTCTCCTATAATAATATGTTTTTGGGTTTATTCGATTTTGGCCCCACTTTTAATAGGGTATTCAGCGTTTGGCTCCTGTAAGTTGCTGAATTAGTTTTTGGCCCGATTCGCGTTCACCGAGTCAACTTTAATTCCCATCATATTTTTATAATGGCAATTTTACCCTTCACGTGACTTGCACATGGAACTTGTAAATTTCGTTTTAGATTTATTTCGATCATGAATTTCAATACAATTCTATTTCGTTGATTTCATTTAAATGACCATCTAAATTAAAAAATCAACGGCTTGGATGTTAGTTTTTGCATATCACGAGAAGTCAAGGAGTTAGTTTATAATTAGGGTACTAAAATGACTAATTAATAATTACCCTAACAATTAGGGTTTAAGGTTACTTACAAAATTTGGGGGTTTTTTCCAATTATAATTTATTTGTAAAATTGAACATAAATTAGCCCAAATTATACTATATAAATTGGGGCTTTTGTCAAATTAGACTTCTATTGTGCATATTGTACATAAATTGGCCCAAATTACATGTACACAAATAGGGGCTTTCGTCAAATTAGGGTTATATTGTGTATATTATTGAAGATAAATTGACCCTAATTACACGTAACAAATTAGTTGTTTTATCCAATTAGGGTTCTATTTTGCAAAGTGAACACTATGAAGTCTATTGAATTGTGGGATTTTAGTATATTTTTTTTAAAAAATTATTCAATTTAAATATATTTTTATTTTTGGCCCCTTTTTTAACAAAACTTTTAAGCTTTTAGCCCCTCCTCCATTAAAGGACTATGGGAGCAACATTCAAAACTCCAACAGCTAGTAGCTAATAACCCTTGGATGCTAACCGTAAGATTTCGACATGTGTCATTTTGTTTTGTTTAAAAAAAAAAAGTCACGTGTGGCACATGTGAGGGGTATTTCAGCCATTTTGAAATTATGAGGAACAAAACATACGGAACAGTTAAAGTTGACTCAGTCAACTGACAGAACTGGAGCCAAAAATGAATTAAGCAACTTAAAGGAGCCAAACGCTGAATACCTATTAAAAGTGGGGCCAAAATCGAATAAACCCTATGTTTTTGACCGATTTATCAATTAGTACCCAGTTAGCAATATATTCGGTCATATCGACCGATAACACCGCTTTATTGGGGCAAAGAGAATAAAACAACGCCGATATTATCGGAACCCAACTAAAAACCCACAAGTACTTAACACTTCCGATTCCAGGGCTTTTGTCGTCTTTTGATTCCATACAAATGATTTGCAAAACATTAAAGAACAAACAGATTGGAAATACCCATGTCAAATCCCTACAAGATTCAAACGAAGAAGAAAGGGATAAGTAAAAAAAATGATTTTGTATGGAAGAAGAAGTGGGTTTACTGGCGGAGGTTTCACATTTTACTCATGGAAGGGATAAGTTCAAAAGCAAGTTATCAAGTGCTCACAACTGCAAAATGATTTGAGACCACTGGATACTTGTATCAACTGATTTTTTCAGCAGAGAATCGGATGGTTTTTGTGTGGACCGGTTGTTTGAATCGGTTATTAAAACCGTGGTTTGATACTTTGATGTGAATATGTCACTATTTTTTTTTTTTTTTCTTCTGATAATATGTGAATATGTCAGTATGAATTGACTTGTTTTTGTTTTTATTATTATTATTATTTTGACTATTACTTTGAATGAATATGAATTGACTATATAACTTGTGTTTTTCTAAAATGTTTCTTAATTATTGGATTTAATATTGTTGCTATTCTATATTTCGAAGGTATAATTGAATAAAATAATACAAAACCGATATCACCGATTAATTACCGATTAACTGATTAATCATATATCGCTTCTAGACCGATTACATCCGAAAACCGATTTTAACTGCTTAGGTCCTATTCAATACAATATATATGTACAGTAGCAAACGTAACCAAAGTTTTGTTTTAATCCCCTAGCTATTTAAGTGCTTCGTTTAAGCTAACAATATTAGCTTGTTACTGGTCTTTAATTTCGTGCTTCTACAACTCTATACCTATGCTTTCTTTTATAGACACTTGAATGTTGATTCACAGTTTCCGACAAAAAATTATATTTTTTGGGAAAATCTCATTGAGATCATAATTCCATCATTTCCATGTGATAAGTAACGAACATATTATCGTAAATACTAACAAACAAAAGATTTAATTTTAATGCTTTGTTTGCTTGTCGAAAGAACAAGAAAATATGTTGAGAGAATCTAGTGCATCACAAGATCGCACATTCGCATGTGTTTGTCTCTCGTGAAGTCGTGAGTGCATAGTTAGTGGTCACTAGGGCTGTGAATGGATCGGTTTGGGTCGGATTCTAAAAAATCCGAACCCGAATCGATAAAAAAATTGAGAATTCAAAACCAAACCGAATCATCCAAAATCGAATCTGAACCGATCCGAACCAAAAACTATAAATCATAAATTTAATTAATTAATTTCAACCACACAATTGATAAATATATATAAAATTAATCATAAATATTACTAAAATACTATCTTATTAGTTCAGGTTCATATCGGTTTGGTGAAAGACAAACACGAAACCAAACAAATATCTTATCGGTTCGGTGAAGGGCAAACCAAATTACAAAAACCCAAACCATTTTTTATCGGATCGGTTATCGGGTCATCGAAACCCATTGACAGCTCTAGTGGTCACGCAACGCCTTATAGGACTAGTACCGAACGATTTTTTACACGCGTGGGACCCTTAGAAACAAAGGGAGACATTGTCGAGAGGTCCGTTGTTATTATTGTAAAATGTGAAAGCCAAGGGGTGTTGTTTAATTTAGGATGTGCATGGGACTATGGACCAAAATATCGCCGATATATATTGGTATTTTGGTACACCGATATCGCTATTTCCGATATATATCCACCGAATATATAACCCATTTTTTCCCGATATATATCGGAATTTCCGATATAAAACTTTATATCGCCGATATAATCGATACATCCGACATTTACAATATATATTAGTTGACTTTTTGACTATTTTTTAATATAAATCTGATATTTTCAATATATTCCCGATATATCCGATATTTCTGATATTTTAAATAGTTTGGACTGGTCACAAAAAAAAATGGATATATCCAATATATATCGGTTTTTGGGTACACCAATATATTCATCGATATCAATATTTTGGGCCTTGCATGGGACCCAGGTAGAAAATCTCTACATTAGTTGTTTTCAAGAACCGTTCTCCACTATCAAGTAGTCAATTTGTGATCTCTTTATTTGCTGAATTTAAAAACACCTCTGTCACAAAAATTAGAACAAGTCTCTCTCTCTTTATTAATAATTTAGTAAAACCTCTCTAATATCACTTAAATTATATAATTATTTTTCATTTCCCTCACTAAAAACAAAACAATCCATCTTTTATTAATAATGTAGAAATACCTCCGTAATGTGATTTAAATAACACAGTTATCCCCTATTAAAAAAAATAGATCAGTTGTCCCTATATAATTACAATTAGAATCTAAAGAAACCATACCTAACTATCTATATCAAACGATGGGTTTCAAGATTTTAGGGGAAAAACCGATGTGTAACACGATTTGCATATTTGTAAGAAACAACAAAAAAAAAAAAGTGAAGAGCACGACTAGCTTAACCGGCGACTCCTTACGCCTCTTTAAGAAGTGGAATAGATAGTCGAATTTGCTACTTTGGGGGTGCAACATAGTGACAGGTGGACCAATCGAAAACCCATATGAACCCAACTAGCGAATATTGCCCATACCCGAAAGTGCATTTGGGCTGGGTTGGGCTTGTCTTTAAGGCTGGGAGGGCTTGCTGTGTGACCACTTCATCCTCGAAAGCAAGATGTTTGTACTTCGTACGTCAGTGATTATAGTTGTACGGTAGATACACAAGTTTTCTTGATGCCGCATAGAAATGATAAAATAATGAAATCAATATTTTATCCCGTTCTCTCTCCGTGTCGTGGATCTTATTATTGACTTTCAAAAATATTTCAAACTTCAAACCTAAAGCGAGCTCTTGGAAATCACCTTTCACATTTAAATTGGAATGAATCAACGTTACTCCCCACATCCAACTCGTCTATATATAAGAGCAACAATGTCAATCAAATGCATATTCTCCTCTAGCCAGTCCTCTTTCATTACTTTTACACATACATATAAGATATAGACAACCTCCATTAGGTCCTAGCAATAAACTTGAAAAGAGAAACAAAACAACTTAACAATGGGAAACCATTATGTTATTTTTGCTTTCAACAGCATCACCATCTTCATTTTCTTCCTCATTCTCTCTTACTCGGTTGGGGTTGATGCCTCAAGGCCTCTCAATGATCATATTTCTCCTTCTTGGATGAACGGTTTTACTATGATAACACAAGCATATACGGGTCCAAGCCGTCGGGGAAAAGGTCATTGATGGACAAGCTCTAGGAAGACCGTTTTAGGAGACTCCAGCATATCCGGCCCTCTTAATCCTTCGACTCCAAGTTTTTTTTTTTTTTTTTTTTTTTTTTTTTTTTTGGTGAAAGAGTGAAAATATAAAAGTATACTCATTTTGAATATTCTTTGTAATTCAAAAAAAATTGATAGAATGTAAATAGTATTAATGAAGCATTCTAACCATTTCATATGATTCTCCTGCTTCTCTGTTTGGCTAATATTATCTTCCTTAGTAACACAAAGACTGGGTGTACTTTGTTTTAAACGTAACTCGTAGCTAAATGAGTAGCATTCGCCGCACATAGTTTTCTTGGTGTACCTTTAGAGGGTTGCAGTTTTTCACACTTTAGTTTAAACGTAACTCGTAGCTAAAAGAGTAGCATTCGCCGCACATAGTTTTCTTGGTGTACCTTTAGAGGGTTGCAGTTTTTCACACTTTAGTTTTTAGTGTAAAAGAAATGCAAATGCACTAAGTGTTGAGGGAATTATTAGTTCCAGTAGGGTAATAAATTTGCATAGCAAAAGATTCAGCATTCTGCTGGATGCGGCATACAAGCAATAGCTACTTTATGAAATATATATATATATATAAAGGCTACTTGAAACATTGGTTCTTGTTACATACAACAAAATATATTTCTTCTTAATTATCAGGATGTAAATAAGTATGTAATTAAATGAACTTGTGTGCAGCATGTCTGTACGTTGCGTGGATTAGTTTCTCTTGACTAAATTTGGGCTTGAACTAAACGAATTTCTCTTCGAGCTAAAGCTTGGTATCTAGTAAAATATAATTAGGATGCAATTCAACCAATGACCAAAAGTATTAAAAGTGCCTTGAGATTCTTGGTAAAACTACTTGTGTAGGTTTACTACAAGTATTTTAAGTTTAAATATGCGTAAGTATTTGATAGATCGATAATGTTATTTGCATTGGCAATTAATGCAATTCATTGTCCTAATATTGTCTATTGTCTTATTAAAATTTTCAAGATTTACAATTATAATGTACCGGCAGTGTGGATGTTTTACTTCGTAGAAGTGTCTTCCCTCATGGACTATAACAAATTTCACTCCAAATACTCATTCAAAGCATATAGCAGTAATGCACGTTCTCTTTTTTATACAAAGCTTATGAAATTTCGTTCCATCTAATCTTCAAGAGAATTGGCCTCAGTTAACATATAGCCATGAAACATGGACACGAAAGCCATAACTTTGATATCCCGTTTGTGGATGAACATTTCTGAAGAAAGGACAAGGATAGATGTACACACCTTAGACTGACAATGGGAGAGTGCTATGGCGGATGTTGCCCACCTCAAGCGGCAAAGGGTTCAATTAAGCATTTAAGCCAAACAACAGAGCATAACACGCAAGAAAATCAGGAGACATGCTGCTTGGAACAAGCACAAAATTTCAAACTCAAATAATACAAAATTGTGCATTTGTACGTGCTTGCTGAAAAACATTAAATAAGTGTCCATGACTGTAAAGGTGTGATGTGATATTCCCTTACAAACAGTCTCTGGGGGACTGGTATGGTTGGATGGGTGAGACCGAGTTCGGTTTTGAGAGCGAACTGCCTACGTATCTTACTCTGGGTTCCTGGGGTCAGAGTAGAATCAGGTCTGGCGTAGTTCATAGGAGAGGTATTTATAGAGATCGAGAGTGTATCCTAACCCTCCACGTGTAAAGGATGTCACCAACGTGGGGTGTGGATCATGGGAGCACGTGAGAAATATCTACATAGGTCTGCTGTGATGATGAGGAGTGGCGATCAGGCGGAGTAGCTTGGCGGCCGTGACCCGATGGCGACCGGTCGGGATGAGTGCAAGTACACCTTCATCATGATTGATTATGGATAGGGGTCCGTATCCCGCTGGCGTGGTTCGCATGATGTTGCGTCCGTCTGTGGCGGGCGATGTTGGCTCATGGATGCGACACGAGACCATAGGTCGGTGTATTAGTTCCACCATGTTAAGCGTCTTTGGATAGAGAATATCACTCCCCCCCACGGCCCCTCGATGGGTTGTGATAACGACCTCCTCGAGAGAGAAACGATAACCCGCGTACTATGTGATAGGTGGGAATCTACCACGATCGGTTAAGAACAGCTAGTGTTAACCGCGTGAGCTAGTTGGTGCGATCGTGTGGCGCGTGTCGCGCACGTGACGGAGAGATCTCGAAAGCGATTCTGAGAAGAAAATGTGGCGCACCGTTTTTCGATGTGAAAAGACAAGACGTTTTTTTTGGAAGTCGTGGGCTGCTAGGGCTAGGGTGTAATAATCATAATGCCTTGGAAATTGGAGGGCGGTTGTTCAAAAATTTTACTTGCTTGATCGAGACTTCATTTGGTCCCGTGCGGTAGAGAAACTTCATTAAGCGATCAATCTTCGAAGTTAGTTCTCGCCATTTTGAACCCGTTTCCCTTGTTTGGTGCTAAGCTTCTGTGCTAGAGTGTGTTAGGGTACTCTGTTAGATACTAGTAGCTAGATTTGTTAAGTTTAGAGGAGAAAGATGTCGGATTCCGATGACACTCGTTCGGACGAGGTTCGTGAAGTTTCTCTCGGTTGGGAAGATGAGGAGGAGACAGACGAATCAGTTGGTATGTTGGGTGAGGGTGATGGGGATGAGGCTGTGAGTGAGGAAGGCGATGCTCGATCTGCTCCTGTGGTTGCTGACGTTAGCACTTCAGGACGCGGTGAGAGGTCGCTCGATCGAAGTTCTTTACTAAGGGCTGTGGATAAACACACTTTGAGGGCGTTTCCATATCTAAGGAAGAGATATGGTATAAACGTGGACGGTTTGGAGATCCACGAAGCCCGAAATGAAGGCGATTTGGTCTTTGGCGAGGGTAACGCCCCACCGCACCACCGGGTGATCGTCGTGAGGGGCAGGCGGGCGTATATGACGATACCATTTTCGGGTTGGTTTTGCGATTTTTGAACCGTTGTAAGCAAAGCTGCGGCGGTTCGTGGGTAACACATGGCGGTTGTTGAAGGTGTTCGACCGTTGAACGCCCGGTGAAATACCGGATCGAAGTCGCCGATATTATTGAGCACTTCACTTTGAAGCGATCTAGGGCATATAACTTTAGCTTGCAAACCCGGAAGCTACTCGTCGCCCGTTCGATGGAGTGAAGTAACGAGTCTTTGGATAAAAGACCGTTCTGTTAGTCGGTAACTCGGCGCGGCGGGTTTTAGTGTGGACGAAAAAACGTGTGATTTTCTTGGGTGGGTACCGATGACGCTTCTTAGGTTTCACGCCGATATCGACCGATCCCAGTATTGATCTAACATTTGTTATTTTGTCTTTTGTACTGATAATACCCCCCTAGCGAGATCTAACCGAAAGCGATGATCGAGAGCCGCTAAAGTCGACTCGGCCGAAAAAGCGGCGAAGTTGCCAGAGGTCGCCGGATTCTTTAAGGAGCGTGGAGGGCCTGCCGTTCGGAAGAGAAGGGAAGCTCAGAAAACAAGGGCTCGTGGTAAGGGAGCCGTCCAAGGCGTGTTATGGAGAAGTGGGAGTGATCCGTGACTAGAGGATAGAAACCGGGCCGTCTCGGGGTGAAGCGACCCCCGAAGTCTTTGGGCCTCCCGTCCGGATCGGGGAAGGGTCGGGAGGATGCTCCTTTTGATGTGGAGGACGCTCCCTCCGACATTCCGGAGTACCGACCTGCTAAGACTGCGAGGGTGGCCCAGACCGCACAGGGTGGTGAGGTGCGAACGGGTGGGAGGGCAGCTCACAACCCGAGGTCGAGGCCGATGCCCGATTTCAGCGTCCTAGTTGAGGACGGCCTGGAGGTTGCTCCGGAGGCTGCCCCGGAGGTCGCTCGACCCCGGGTTGTTAGAGATGCCTCAGGCAAGATGAAGGGGAAGGTTGGCTCAAGAGATGCTGGTAAGGGGCAATCCAGTACTGACAAGGACGATCTGGAACGCAACCTGATGTACATTGATGAGGGTAACCGGAAGAAAAGCGCTATGTGAAGAGGTCGGACTGCTGGAGCTACAAGTCCGCACCCATAGCTGCTTGCTTGTTGGAGGGGATGACGCTTGATGGTGATAGGAAGGACCTTGATGCCAAGGAGCTGGAGTCGAATCTGAGAGGGGTGGATAAGGCGATTTGTCTGGTAAGTGGTCACGTTGTTACTGTTTGTGCTATTACTTATTGTACAATGTTGCTTATCGTTTGTTTGTGGTACTATGTGCGAAGCTGCCGCGTACCTGTTGCCGGGTATCGAAATTGAAGATACCGCGACCGTTTCACTGAAATGGAGAAGTCGGAGGTCGAGTCCTTGAGGCTCGAGGTCTCTGATCTCCGAGCGATAGCTCAAACGGAGAAGGTGGAGCTGGATACTCTGAAGCGCATAACCGTCACGCTTATCTCCGGAGAGGACGCCACCGTTGTGAGCGAGGCGATTAATCGGGCATGAGGTCGCCGACCAAGAAAAGGTCGTTGCTTTGCTAATCGTTAATAACGTTGTAAAGCTACTAGCGATGGAGGCGAGAGGGCCTATCTTGCTATCCGTCTTTGAAATAGAAGAACTGAGGCGATATCGGCGACCGCCCGAGAGCCAACTCAAGGACCTACAATAGACCGACAGGTCGATTCACTCGAGGTCGGTAGTCTTTGGTCCCGCGGTCGCCTCTGTTCTGAAGGTGAGGTGGTTGCCGATCGTACCTCCCCGTTGTTGGTGGTCCGGGTGGGACGACGCTAACCGGCGGAAGAGTGGTGGCGCTCTCGGTGATCCGAGCTGTTCCCAAGTGCTGACCGTCCCTCTTGTTGAAGGCTTCGATGATGTTATTTGAGCGGTCAATGTCTGGTTTTTGTGTTTGTACGCGGCCTCTGGCCTAAAACAATAGAGCTGTTTTCCTGGGGTTGCCCGGGCAGCTCGTCTTTTCCTTTACTTGTTTTATGATACTGATGTTTAGCTGGGCTGGATTTCCTGGGTAGACCCAGCAGCTCGGCTATCCGGCGAACTGAGGCCGAACTGTGGTCTTCAATTTGCTGACTGTTTTATATTAAGGACGTACTATTGGCTTTTGTCTCTCTTCCCTGCGTATCGTATGCCTGTTTGGTTTGTGTGCCTTTGGGCTTGCTATTGTGGTAGGTTATTAGAGCGTTCTAGGTTGGTGGACCTGTGCCACTCTTGAATCATTATGCGTCTACAGCGATTTAGTCCGCAGCGTTCTCTAGTTACCCGGTATTGGTACCTACCGAACGCCCCATGTGGCGATGGTCACCTCCATTACGATCGCGTGCTTACGTCGCGGATATGACCGGGTCCGTGAAATATGAAATGATGGTTGCCCCGGATTGGCGTTTGGCGCCTCGATGCCATAATGAGTTACCCTAGGGAAGAGACGCGTTTCACTTGCATAAATATAAAGCGCTCGGAGAGAGCGGCGGCATTTGGACTTCCCTTTGTTTGTCTTTTTCTCCTCCGAACTTGCTTGCTTTCTTTGGTCATCTTCGGGCATATTTTGCTCTTTCATTTTTTTTATCGTGATGTTGGATGCTATCTCTCCACTTATTGGCTTTGTTTTGTTCCTTGTGCTTTAGTTTTTCTATGGCTCGGTGTGACCCTTTTGTTAGGGGAGAAGGCGGTCTACAGAGAGTTCTCCTCTTGATGGAAGAAATGGAGTTTCATCCTCATGTGCACGCAGGACCGTGGGCAAGAGGAAGGCGGTAGCGTCGGGTCCAAAAGCTAAAAACGGCCCCCGAGGGTCGTGGCCCCCACTAAAGGTATTGTGGATCGTCGCCTCCATCGGGAGGGGCGGCCCCCTCGGCCGCCGAAGCGGGTAGACGACACGAGGCGGGGGCCGCTCGCTAGTGGGAGCTCGCACTCTCCGCGTTGGGGGCGTGGGAAGTGAGTTCTTCTACGTCGGGAAGACGGGAAGAGGCTTTATAAAAAGCGCCCGATTGCGGCTTCCACTCTGCGCTATAGCGACTAGTCTCTGAGGGGGTATCGTCTTTGGGCCGGATCGGGACAAAGCCGAGGTCGAGGGCGAAGATATGGATACGCCCCGGGGACCATGGACATGGCGAAGCCGTTTGGTGAGTTCGTTGTTTGTTAACTTTTCGGCCGTCCGCTTTGATTGATTTTCATTGTCTTTTCCGTGCTTGTAGTTTCTTCTTTGGTTATGATAAGTTGAAGAGTGTTGTGCAACGCCCGACATCGATGTTGATGCCCGAAGTCGAAATTTGGGATGTCTGCGAAATTTCGCTTTCGGGTCGACAAGAAAAGGTTGGAGACTATGTCGGAGAGATATCGTCTTTATTCTTGATGAAAATCACGAAACTTGTTCGCGTCTATGGCTGATCGCAAGTGGAGATCGCGGAAGTCACCGAAGCAGCGAAACAATGCCGCAGGGTTGCCCGTAAAGGCTCGAATCGTATACCACCGCCAGTAGTGAGTACGCCAAGCCGGACGAGAAATAATGGCGACTAAAGAAGGCGCAGATGGGGCTCGAGAGCCGGTATGCATGTTGTTGCTCTGAAGTTGCCGGGCATGTTCCCTCAACCGGTATTTGCCCGAGGATAAACATGTGGTCGCCGCTCGCGCGATGCCGATGCGGTCGGTGAGGATTTGTTTTTGTGTTTGATACGAACGTGTGTCTTCTTTGCCCCTACGAGGGTTAAACACTAGAGCTGCGTTTTCGGGCTTGCCCGAGCAGTTCGCTTCTTTTGAATTTGGAGAACTGGTTTCCACGAAAGTGGCAGTTCGTTAACTTTGGTTTTTGTAATTTGGTAGCCGACCTGGATTTTCTGGGTAGACCCAGCAGGTCGGTGCTTTAGAGCTGATTTCACTGGATCCGAAATGTGTGTTTCTTTTGGTGAGTACTTGATTAATGCTATATAGTTTTTGGTCTTGATTGTGCATGGCTTTGATTATGTCTATGGATTTTGCTTCTGAGACGTATTCTCGTTATATGTTAAGCTTGGTATGATAATCTTGGCGAACGCGACATGTGAGTGTTTGATCTTTTTGGGCGAAAGGGGACCGCGCCCTACTGAAGTTCGTGGGTTATGTTGCTTTCCGAGGAGTTCTTCTTCTTTGTTAACCCTAGGGAGGTCGGTCCTCGCCTAGTAAGGATCAAAAGAGGCTATGAGCCCGTAAGCTCCCCGAGCGTCGCCCCTTCGTTATGAGAGTTTGTTTTAGTCGCCGAGGGTAATGCTCGAAGGGCGTTCTCGCTTAGTTGATCCTAGAAGTATAGGTCCCCAACTTAGCGAGACTTCGGGGAGGAGATAAGCTGTAAGCTCCCGAGGCGTCCCGCCGCATGAGGCGTGTTTAGCCCCCCGAGGGCGTTCGCTCCCCCGTTACGCTTTCAGATGAGGCGTCTAGCCCCCGAGGCGTGGTGCTCCCCGGCGTGTTTAGCCCCCGAGGGTGTTACGCTCCCCGGCGTTTTAGCCCCGAGGGCGCTACGCTCTAAAGGCGTTCTCGAAATGATCCTAGAAGTATAGGTCCTCAACTTAGCGAGACTTCGGAGAGGCGATAAGCCCGTAAGCTCCCCGAGCGTCCCCGCCGCGATGAGCGTGTTTAGCCCCCGAGGGCGTTCTCTCCCGGCGTTACGCTTTCGATGAGAGCGTGTCTAGCCCCCGAGGCGGTGCTCCCCGAGCGTGTTTAGCCCCCGAGGGCGCTCGCCCCGGCGTTTTTAGCCCCCGCGTTACGCTCCCCAGGCGTTCTGCTTCGCCGAGCTGATCCTAGAAGTATAGGTCCTCAACTTAGCGAGACTTCGGAGGCGATATAAGCTGTAAAGCTCCCCGAGCCCCCCCGCCAAGATGAGAGGCGTGTTTAGCCCCCGAGGGCATTCGCTCCTCCGAGCGTTTCTCGAATCCCTAGAAGTATAGGTCCTCAACTTGGCGAGACTTCGAGAGGCGATAAGCCCCGTAAGCTCCCGAGAGGCGTCCCCTTCGCCGCGATGAGGCGTGTTTAGCCCCCGAGGGCGTTACGCTCTGAGGCGTTTTTAGCCCCCCCAGGCGTTACGCTCCCCCGGTTCTCCGGAAATGATCCTAGAAGTATAGGTCCTCAACTTAGCGAGACTTCGGGAGGCGATAAGCCCGTAAGCTCCCGAGGCCGCCCCTTTCGCATGAGAGGCGTGTTTAGCCCCCCGAGGGCGTTACTTCCCCCCGGAGGCGTTCGCCGAAATGATCCTAGAAGTATATAGGTCCTCAACTTGGCGAGACTTCGGAGAGGCGATAAGCCTGTAAGCTCCCCGAGCGCCCCGCTTTCGCATGAGAGCGTGTTTAGCCCCCGGGGTTACGCCTCCCGTTCTCTCCGAAGCGATCCTAGAAGTATAGGTCCTCAACTTGGCGAGACTTCGGAGAGGCGATAAGCTTTAAGCTCGACGGCACCCGCCGCTGCGCATGAGAGCGTGTTTAGCCCCTGAGGGCGTTACGCTCCGAGAGTGTTTTTAGCCCCGAGGGCGTTACGCTCTGAGCGCGTTCCAGCCGATCCCCTAGAAGTATAGGTCCTCAACTTAGCGAGACTTCGGAGAAGCGATAAGCACCTAAGCTCTCCCGAGGCGTCCCCGCTCGCATGAGAGCGTGTTTAGCCCCTCGAGGCGTTACGCTCTGAGCGTTCTCCGCCGAGCCGATCCTAGAAGTATAGGTCCTCAACTTGGCGAGACTTCGGAGGCGATAAGCCCAGAAGCTCTGAGAGAGCGCCCCGCTTTCGCATGAGAGCGTGTTTAGCCCCCGAGGCGCTTACGCCCCAGGCGTTCACCGAAGCTGATCCTAGAAGTATAGGTCCTCAACTTGGCGGGGACTTCGGAGAGGTGATAAGCCCGTAAGCTCCCCGAGAGCGTCCCGCTTTCGCATGAGAGCGTGTTTGGTATGGAGCTTTAAATATGGTTTGGAGATGTGAGTAGATCCGCCATTTATGATAACAATCTTGAAGTTTCTTTCATATGAACTTTGTAGTGCACGGGAACAGGAATTACAATGCGTATACAACTATTGGTAAAATTGCTTTAGCAAGTATGTGTTCCATGGTCGTGGCGGCAACTTTCCTTCTTGGGTTTTAATCCAATCTGGCCGCCGTTAACGACGCGTTCCACTATGTAAAGCGGCCTTCCCGTTGGTGCTAGCTTAAGCGTCATCTTGAGTTTTCTTCAAAACGAGATCCCCGGTTGAAAAGACCGTGGATGTACTTTCGTTTGTTGTAAGATCTCTTGAGGATCCGTTGGTAGGTGCCACCGATGGTCGCTAGGTCGCCGTTCCTCGAGGAGGTTTCGATCTCTCGAGCTAGAACCGAAATCATTAAGGCCCGATTCGACAAGTTCGGATCGGGTTGTCGTGATTGTCGTTTCGGTGGGGATGGCGGCTTCGTGCCATATAGCACGGGAAAATGGTGACTTCGCCCGAGCGAAGCCAGAATGTAGTCGCGATGAGCCCATAGTATGTTCTCCAAACCGATTTGGCCACTTGTCTCTTGTTCTTTTCAATTTTCTTCTTCAAATTCTCCGAATGGCTTTGTTGTTTTGCGGCCCTCCGCTTGTCCATTGCTTTGAGCGTCGCGGGGTGTAGAGAATGCATGAACGATCTTCCATTTGGCCGAAACTCTTTGACTGCTTTTCCCTTGAACTGGAGCCATTGTCCATCACCAGTGTATGTGGTAAGCCAAACCGGGTGATGATATGAGTCCAAATGAAATTTCTGACATGTGATTCTTTGACGTGTGCTAATGGAATTGCTTCAACCCACTTAGTGAAGTAGTCCGCGGGCAACAAGGATGAAGCCGGTGGTTCTTCATTAGGACGAATGGTCCCATAATGTCCATGCCCCACATGTGGAACGGCCCGAGGGCTCGCGATGTTGATCAATTCGCTGAAATATCAGATGATGTCAGTGACCAAATGTTTGGCATTTGACACAATTGAGGACATACAGCTTTAGCATCAATCTGCATCTGACGAGGCCGAAGTACCCTCGGGAGATCGCTTTGTGGGCTAATGATCGACCTCCAAAGATGGTTGCCGCACTCTCCTTCGCGTGAATTTCAAAGAAAAATTAGCCGCCTTTGTTCGCGGGGCCGATACATCTCGGATGAGGTCCTCCCCGCTGGATTTGCGGAATAATCTGCCGTTCACCAAACAATAGCTACACACGGTGTGGAACCTTCTTGGCTTTGATGCGCTCATCAGGGCGTCATCGATGTATATCTTGATAATAGGTCGCATCCGTGTTTGGCTCGTCGATCTTGAGAGAGGGGAACAGTCGCTAATTGTCAAGACTTGGTCCGCTTGTAAAGGCTTGGTCGATCGACTACTTCGATAATCAGGTTGTCAGGGACCGCAGTTTGGTGTCCGAGTGGCTAGATATGCCAAAAGTATCTGCGTGGCCAGTTCTCGCCACGCAAAAATGGTGTATCGTCGCTCTGCTAAAATGCCGGAAGCAAATCGTTAACAACTTGAAGGTATTTAGAGAGGTTACCTTCACGGTAGTGTACTCTTTTTTTACCTTTGCGAATCCACCGGTTCGAAGTCACTAAAGATTTGATCTCCTTTACTCCGAAATGGATCGCCGCCACAAGATTCCCATTATTAGTGCTTCAGATCGCTTCGTTGTTGGGCGTTCGCGAAAGTCTATACGAACCGCCTTCTCTACCATAGCTCCCTCGGGGAGACTAAAACGATTCCCATACCACTTTCCGGGTTCTTTGGAACCATCGACGATAGAGACCGTGACCGCTTGCATGCTCGCTTTCTTGCGCGACCTGCGTTTTTGCCTCCCAATTAGGGTCGCCGACCGGGAAATCTGCTTGATGTATTTATCCACTCGGCGTCTGCATTTCGACGTGTTCGGGTTGGTCTTTCAAGGCGACACTGGTTAGGTCGGTGTTGTGGTGCGCAAAGGGTCAGTGAAAGCCATCGCGGCAAATGATTCCTTGAGGCCGCTTTCCATGTCCAAGAGTTCGCTTTGAACCGCTTAAGAAGGAGTCAAGGTTTCCTCCTTGCCCGGGCGAAATGGAAGAGTGAATTGAGATCACCCTTCTTGGCCCTCATTGTGGTAATGCGTCTTGGCTCGCGAACGTGCCTCGGTAAGCCGCTCAAAGCTTCTTATAGAGTCTGGCTCGAGGGAGAAGAACCAATCGAGTGGGCCGTCCTTTAAGCTTGCTGGAAAGAACCTGCATCGGAGATGGTCAAACTCTGGCGCGCTGTAGAGTGCAAGGCTTTGAGCATATCGTGCTATATCTTTGGCCCGGGCATGTCGCGACCGTCATACAATTAGGAACCGTGGTTGGACAAAGTCTGGAGGGGAGACCTTGTGAAGTACTTCAGCAGCAAATGGAGATGCGCGATAGGTTTTCAGCATTTTCTGCACTATCTGGGTGGAATCTTTCTTGACCGCATTCTTGTCGAGCCGTTGGTTTAGCTCGGTGATCTATCGATCGACGCTGATGACGCCGCCTTCTCAAGCGGTGCCGGCTAGTGGGCTCTCGTGTATCAACTTGTGCACGTAATGTGACGTTTTTTTGCGAAGTGGGCAATTTGTTCATTCATTGTTCCTAGCCGGTGCGCCAAAGTGTGGAATTGAGCTTCGAGGCTTGCCATGCTTCGTGGGCTTGAGAAATTTTTGTTTTGATTTTGCCTTGATTGTAAAGTGGTTTGGCTTCTCGTAATCGAGACCACGCACGGCCAATGCAAAGGTGTGATGTGATATTCCCTTACAAACGATCTCTGGGACCGGGTATGGTTGGATGGGTGAGACCGAAGTTCGGTTTTGAGAGAGAAATTAATCGCGTAATCTTACTCACGGGTTCTGGGTCGAGGTAGAATCAGTCCGGCGTAGTTCATAGGAGAGGTATTTATAGAGATCGAGTGTATCCTAACCCTCCACGTGTAAAGGATGTCACCAACGTGGGGTGTGGATCATGGGAGCACGTGAGAAATATCTACATAGGTCCGGTGATGATGAGGAGGATGGCAAAGCGAAGTAGGTAGCTGTCGTGACCGGATCGACATCGGGATGAGTGCAAGTACACCTTCACCATGATTGCTTATGGATAGGGGTCCGTCATCACCGGGCGTGGTTCGCATGATGTTGCGATCCGTCCCCCTGCGTAAGCGATGTTGGCTCATGGATGCGACCTGAGACCATAGGTCGGTGTATTAGTTCCACCATGCTGGATAGAGAATATCACTCCCCTACAATGACCTAAAAAGTTATGCCCGACTTTTTGGAACAGAACCAGATCAAAGTAGAAGACAAAACCAAATACGGTTTTGAAATTTGATAGCAGTTGCTTATTAGTGTAAATCACATATTAGACTCAAATTTTTTATTTTTTATTTTTTTTTCGATAAACGACTCAAAGAAATTTGTTAATCCTTTATATATACTGCTATAGTGCTATGAGTGTCCACATCGTGACCACCGTGCTAACCAGGAATCTGAGTTTGAGTTTGTGCGTGGTGCAGTAGTTTAGCTTTTGGAAAACAATAATTTGGTGTGCAATTCCATATAGCTTTGAAAGCATTGATCCCTTATAGTTTGCAACGTGCTTTAATACTGAACTCCTTTTTATTTTGTTTTTATTTTGTTATCTGGTAATCAACAAAGATTTTACACCATAGTTCGTGATTCCGAACGAAATTTCGAATTCCGCCTGGAATATTGGTTTTCCAAAAAACCGAAATTCTAAATATAGAGTTGAAATATCCGAAATTTCGAATAAATTTGAAATTCCGAATGTGATAGGGTTGAAATTTAATGAATTTCGGTTTTTAAATTTATCAAAATTCCAAAAATTCCGAAATCTCGAACTATGTTTTACACTGATTTATTTAAGTTACGTACATTTTTGTTTTTGAAAAATAATCAAGCTAGGACTAAAATAGACCCCACCTGTTATATTGCAAAAGATTAAACGTTACAAATCCTCACTAAGAGTTGGATCATTCAAGAAGGTACACAATGACACAACAAAAATTAACTACAGGCTTCAAGCTTAATAACATAATTAAGATAGTACGTTGACCAAGCTATATTCGAAGCTAAAAAAGTAGAGATAGTAATCTTACTTCCTAGTCATGATTTTTTAACAATCTTAGAATGATCCTTCCTAATATAATTTTGTGTTTTCTCGTAGCTGTAAAAGAATCATTCGCAAGTGCAACACACATAAGTAGTGAGTCCCAAGGTATCATCCCAATACTCTTTGGTGTAGTCCTTAAGACATCTCATCTTTTTATATTTTGCCAGTGATTTTATCTTCTTCATCATTGCAAGCGTAGACTCTATTTCTCTTTATGCATGCTCTTGAATTATTTTGTTTCTTTTTAGCTTCATAGTAGTCCATTGATTTTGATCCTCAAAAGACGCTACATGGATATGCCTTGATAAGCTCTTAGGCAAAACAAGTGTTGGGCCTACTAATTATCTCCAAAAAATTTGGCTTCATTCTCTGAGAGATCATCCTCTACGTACATCCTCATATCCAACAACTAAGTGAACTAACCTTCATAACGATTGAATACCAAAGACACCGTGGTATCTACAGTCTTGCGAAACTTGGGACATGATATAGACCAACCAAGCTAAACCCAAACTATACAAAAATAAAAAAAATCCAACAAAAATTTCGACAGAGTCTACTCTGTATTTTCGACAATTCATAAACTTAAATCATGTCCTGTCATAACCTGGAAATCATAATATATATATATATATATATATATATATATATATATATATATATATATATATATATACATGCCCGATCTTAAAAGTACATACTTATTTTAAGTTAAAATAAGTACGTAAGTAAAATTTTACCTAGAAAATGAATTCAAACCTAATTTTTTGTGGATATCATCTACTCACCATAAACATCATCTCTACAAAATTTCAACTCATTTGAAAATCTCTAACTTAGGCAAAAGATGATTGCAAAAATATTATTTTATGAACCGTTAGATTTTTTTTATAAAGATGACAACAATTTTTAGCTAGGTTAGAGGTTTCCAAATGAGCTCAAATTTTGTGGAGATGATCTTTATGGGGTATGTATGTAATACCTACAAAAAATTAAAGTTGAATTCATTTTCTAGGTGATGTTTTACTTACGTACTTATTTTAACTTTAAAATAAATATGTATTTTTAAGATCGGACCTATATATATATATATATTGCTTTACCCAACTACTTAACCGTCTCGACGAATGCCAAAACAATTAATTAACTCTTACGCCTCAAGACAATTTAGTTCATTCCCTCGGAAGACATTAGTTTCTCTAACTTAACATGTTTACAGTCTAGTAAAAACATTATATAATTATTTACATCAGGACTGTTAGTTCATCTATACATTGTGAGGTGTCATTTTATCAAAGTTAACCAACAAATACAATATATTTACCTTGTTCAAAAATCTTTATATTGTAATCCACCCCTACAAGAAGGTTAGTATACTTACCATGCATGCATCCTGCAAAACATATTTTAAATGAGTGAAACTAGTTGACATTTATAATAATTCAAACATAACTACATATCTGAATTTATTATAATATTGCACACAAATATCTCTAGCCACGACCACGATAGTCACCTCTACATATTGTTGTGACTGGCACATATATTCATATGTGTCACCATTTTGACGGACTGCAAACACCTAGCTGAAGTCCTTGAGCAAAAAGGAACCATGATATTTACTATAGTATCTCTTTGTTTGATCATTGTAATTTTTTTTACATTTGCAGAGACTCGAACATTATTGCTCATGTACTTGTGGCTAGAGGACAATAAGCCCCTCCTGCATTTTACTTTGAACCCTGCTACTGCAAGGTCGCTGATTACTTTATGTATGGATGTAAGGAATGTAGAAAGCTCTTCCTAGTTTTGGAAGTGTATTCCTTTTATCTATGTGTGTGTGTGTGTGTGTGTGTGTGTGTGTGTGTGTCTCCTCGCATAACAAGCTCACCCGCTCTCAGTAAAAGGCAGCTATCTCAGTTGGGATATCGACTCAGGCTCATAAAACGCTGGGAGAGTTGGATCTATGCGTTCATATATCATATCTCTTGCCTACGCTGAGAAGATATCAAACAAACTGAATTTTTGTAGAGATGATCTTTATAGTAAGTAGAATATGTTCATAAAAATTAGGTTTTAATTTATTTTGTAGGTGAAGTTGTGAGTTATTTTAGATTTGGTACTTATTTTAAAGTCCTTTTAGGAATCGGGTTGTATATATATATTATAGTTGCATGAAAAACAATTTAAAACTTAGAACCCTATGATGGAATTCTCAACTACGTAGCTCACGGACTTACCAACATTGCAAAGTTCAAAGAGCAAAAACAAGGAAAAGAAACAAAAATGTGCATAACTGGATACAAGGGACGTTGCTACATTATGATGGATCAATCTGATTGTCTAAAGTCTCAACCACTGCAGAAATATATATGCAGACAAGTACATGGATAACAAGTAGAGACAGGAAACAAAAAAATTCGAAACAAGAAGGGTTTTCTTATAGTGCTTCTTGTTTTGAAGTTTCAACGTCAATTGATGGTTCGAGTGCATTGGAGGCTTTCCTATTGTCAGAAAAACCCGTGTGATGTGATAACGGATACAGGCCCCTACGATAAGCAAATAAAAACCCGTGTGGAAAGCAAATGTGAATATGTGATAGAGGCCCATATGGTACGCAAACATTTGAGCTCAACCAAATTAAACAATCGTTGATTTTCTAATTTTCTTTTAACATCCTTACATCCGTTAGAAGGTCAATCGTATGAAAATTCTGAACGTAGTTTGTCCGATATAATCTATCTTTGGTTTTTCTAAAAAGAAAGAAAACATGATTGGATATACACATTTGTTTCTTGTTCGTGAATTACGACTCGTTTAAAAAGTAGAAATAGAAGGAAAAAAAATAGTTTTAGGAAAGCAAGGAACACAATTACTTAGAAACTCATAATTATTTAAACTGCATATTTTGTTTGTGGTATTGTGAAGCGCACATGATGTTCTAATAAAGGCCCTAGGAACCATACCCCTTCGTTTATTTCTCTTATACCATCAGTACCACATTATAGCCTGCATGATTATTAGTATTATGGTAACAATAGCAAATCTACGCTCTTCGTCAGTCGGTATTTTACCTAATTAGACAGTCGTGTATGAGACCAAATAAGACAAAACAAAAACATAGAAAATCCCGATTGATAAAAAATTTAAACCCGTCAAGTGTGATTTAATAATATATGCAACCAGTGGCGGAGCCAGAAAATTCCTCCAGGGGGCCTTGTAAAAGTATTGGGAAAAGCAAGCCTTAGTCCACTATTTCCTGGTGTCCACGAGAAATGACAGCATCAAATACATAAATAGTCACCCGGCAAACCAAACATCTTCCTAATGTCTAGGTGGGCCTGAACAAATACTACTAATTTAGTTTTTGTCCCAAATTCAGGAGAGGGCATACGCCTACCTGGCCTCTACATGGCTCTGCCACTGTATCCAATGGCTGTTAATCTTAAGAAAGTATAAAATAAACTAAATGTTGTGAAGTATTTAATTCAAATCAAATAGTTTTGTCATGGTACTAAAATAATATTTAGAGGTTCTATGGAAAAATATATTAATGAAAAATGGGTGGTTATTTAGCTTCTGATTGTAAAAAGAATAATTTTGTTTGTGGGTTGCTGAGATGATTTCGTATTAAAGAGATTTGTGTACTATTATAGAATGGAGGTGTTGTACCAGTATACCATGTTGGAATTTTGAACCTTGCATTTGTGCCCCAAATTAACAGGCACAGTCGTTGGACATATACAAAAGCCCAAATAAATTTTAAAACTATTTCAAATCAATGCCCAAAATGAAAAGACCCAACCATGCAATAACATTAACAGGCCTAAAATTAACAGTCCCGGCCATTGGACGGCCATTGTACATTGGACGGGCAAAATTAACAGTCTGTTTGCTCATGAATCTTTTTTCCTTGTTTTTTTTTTCGATAATAATTTGTTCATGAATCATGACCATTAGAACAATTTTTTTTTTTTTTTTTTCACGTCAATAGCGACATGTCAAATACTCAAATCTATGTAGCCAGGGGCTGAAATTAGTAGGCTGCTCCACTGTGTAAGTTAAAATAGGAGGCTGAATAATGAATACCTCGCAGGACAATGGCCAAGCTGCTTTACAAGCTTTCAAGATTCGAAGGTAACTTTGATACCTCAACCCAAGCCCAACAGTATTATCTCAAATCCAGTTCAAGCCCATCAACCTGACTGGAGTACATTGGGATTGGACAATGTCCCAAGCAATCTGTCAGAAGCCTGATCTGTTCGGCTTAGACTTTTCTTGCCGTGTCTTCACGGGTTTTAGCCTACCACAAGTTTTATTAGTCAATCGGCCTTTAGCATTACTTTCCACAAGAATTTATACAGGTCCATGGTTCAGTCTTTCCTGGTAAAGTCTAAAGAGTAAAGAGACAAGATAATTAAGTTCGTTTCATGGCTCTTCATGGCTTCAAATTTGTTTTACTTTTCAAATTAAAGGAAGAAATAACCTAAATTCAACATACTTGATTTTCTATAAATGTGTGAAATTATGTGAGGAAACATATTATAAAACTTTCTTTAAGAGCCTTAAGAGCATGGGTAACCAGATCATCTTCTTATCTTTTATACTGGTTCTGAATTCCCTTCAAGGTTTACAAGCAGCAGTTCAATATGATGTAACCAACAATGAAGCCAACACACCAGGTGGGGCAATCTTCACGAATCAGATTGGTGTCGAATATACCAGACAGACACTCGAATCTGCCTCGGCATTCATATGGCGAACTTTTGGGCAAACAAATGAGGCCGACAGGAAGAATGTGCAAATGGTGCGTGTGATTGTAGAGGACACAAGCAGGATTCTTGACGTACCTGCTTACGCAACGGGTAATGAGATCCATCTAAACACCAAGTACATTGCAAGCTACACAGGCGATGTAAAGAGAGAGATTACCGGAGTACTCTATCACGAGGCAACACATATATGGCAATGGAATGGAAATGGAAATGGACAGCCAAATATAGGCAACCTAACAGAAGGAATTGCTGATTACGTAAGGTTGAAGGCTGACCTTGCACCATCACACTGGCAGCAACCAGGAGAGGGTTATAAATGGGACCAGGGATACGATGTAACTGCTAGATTCCTTGATTACTGTAACAGTCTTAGGGAAGGATTCGTTGCTGAACTCAATGGAAAGATGAGAAATGATTACAACGACAACTTCTTTGTTGAATTGCTAGGAAAATCTGTTGATCAGCTTTGGACTGATTATAAGACCAAGTATGGCAAATAAGCCTCTCAAATTACGCATCTATAAAATAGCTATTTGCTAAGAGCAATCAAAATAAACCTTGATGATCGAAAAACTGTATCATGTAAAAAATCTGAAGTGGGAAATTTTCCCGCATATCTATCCATTCTACATTTCTATTTCTTAATTCTAAAGTAATTTTTTAAGTCCAATGTTTAAAATCATTTTTTAACACCAAATATAGAGTGATATTTATTTTGATATTAATTAGAGGTGTAAAATCCAAAACGCTGGTGAAGGTGTAATTTTACACCCCCTATTGGAGATGCCCTAAGAGCAATACAATAACCTTGATGATCGATGTATCATGTGAAAAATCTGAAGTGCGCATATCTATCCATTCTACATTTCTATTTCTTAAAGAGGCGTGTGAGGAGCCGCCGGTTAAGCAGTTCGTGCCCTTTCGTCACTTTTTTTGTCGTTTTTGTTTTTTTTTTTTTTTCTAACTGGGTCCCACGCCCATCCTAAATTAATCAATACTCTTCGCCCACTCTACAATAACAATGAAATGTTGATTTTGTCAAATATTCGGAGTTGGCTTATTAATTTACAACACTCGGGTAATATCAGCTGGTCAAGGCATTAAGGCGCGTGCATCACTCTTTTTGTGCCTTAGGCGCAAGGCGTGGAGGGCAGTAATTAAAAAATAAATGAATAAAATAAAATATGACATGAATTATCATTGATTTGCACAACTAAACAGTAAAATCAATTCTATAGGATTATAAACTTGCTAACTATTAAGCAACACCCGTAAAAATCACGAATCATTTAGGTAGTAATCGATTACTTACAAAAAAAAAAGTAAACAACAATTAAATAGAAAAATGCTAATTGTATTTCTCAAAACAATTTAATTCAACTTCAATAAACTAAAAGAGCAAACAGATTGAACTGAGCCAAAGGGACTTCACAAAATAGAACACATGGTTCAAATTTTGGAAACCTATAAAACTTCATTTAATTCATCTTTATATTTTTCTCTTAATTCATTCATCTTAACAAAAACTTGTAAAAATAAAAGTTTTTTTTTCTTTGATAAAGTAAAAAAATTTGTAAAAAGTTTTATTAGGATGCACTCTATTATAAAAACTTATAAAAATTGTATAATTTATTGTACCATACAATTATTGGATCGAGTGTGAATGTGTCACATATAGTTAAAAATATATAAAAACAAGAAAAACTGCAAATGATGATAAGACACGCGCCTTGTGCGCCTCAACAAAATGCACAAAAAGCACACGTTTATGTTTGCACCCACGCCTTGATTGAGGCGAGGCACTGCGCCTCGCGCCTCTTTGAGCCTTGACTATACGGGGAAGATAATGATTCAAATTGTAAACCTCTCAAGGCTATTTTGAAACACGTAGCGCAAAGTCGTTAAAGACTATCATCTGACCTCGTTCAATTTGTTGGGCCATCAAATATGACCCAGTAATTCATATAGTCAAGTCAAAGTTGTGAGTTAGTGACATCTGAGAATGAGGTCAATCAAGTGGATGTTATCCGCTGAGCACCAAGTGCAAGTTTGACAAAGCCGGCCGATGCCCTGAACAATTAATTAGTGCGTTACTGAGTCTTGGGCCAACTTGCAAGTGTGTCCAATGCCTTGAACAAGTAGTGCGTGCTGGGTCATACATGCAAGTTTCCTCTACATTTGTATAGATTTCATAATTCTAGTAAAAGTATTTTATTTTTTTTAAAAAAAAGCAAAAAGGCAATGCGCTAATGTGGATTTGCGATGAATTTTTGACAGGCTTTTAATTTTTTAAGCTAACCAGGATCAGTTGATTCATTTTCTGATTATTCTACATCTTTCCGACCAACCTTTGGTTATCCAAATCAAGGTCAAAGAATTGTTAATACTGCAGGCGCTCCAACTATTTGATGGTTTTCAACTTGACAAATCAATAATACCATTTCACGGCTCTTGGAGTCTTGCCATTCAACTGTTTGTAGTTGGACTATTGATTATGAAGCAACTATATATGTATCACCAACATTCTTATCATTCCCAAGACCTAAGAACAAACTACCCCCTGCAGTAGACATGCCTCACCTGATACTATTTTTATCTTCTCTACTCATTATTACTTCCCTCCAGGGTATGCATGCAGTTGAATATGCAGTAAATAATACTGCAGTTGGAACCCCTGGGGGTACTCGGTTCAATAACGAGATTGGCGCTGGATACAGCAAACAAACACTTAAATCTGCATCTGCCTTCATTTGGCGGACCTTCAAACAAACAAATTTGTCTGACAGGAAGAGTGTGCAGCGCGTAAGCATGTTTGTTGATAACATGGACGGAGTGGCGTATGCTATCAACAACGAAATACATGTTAGTGCTAAGTACATTGCAGGTTACTCGGGCAATGTAAAGACAGAGATCACAGGAGTACTGTATCACGAGGCAACACATATCTGGCAATGGAATGGAAATAGACAAGCTCCAGGAGGATTAATTGAAGGTATTGCTGACTATGTGAGGTTGAAGGCTGGGTATGCACCATCCCATTGGGTTCAGCCAGGAGGAGGTGATCGATGGGACCAAGGGTACGATGTGACAGCGAGATTCCTTGACTACTGCAACAGTCTCAAGGATGGATTTGTTGCCCAACTCAATGGCAAGATGAAGACTGGTTACAGCAACAACTTATTTGTTGACCTGCTTGGGAAGACGGTGGATCAACTTTGGAGTGACTACAAGGCTAAGTATAAATCCAACTAAGCACAGATTATGTCTATTGGGATGAACATTGTCTTTTCCACAAATAAAACATAAAAACATATCTCCCTCGCACCATTTTAATTGTCATACCAGCGGAGCTCTAGATACTGAGTTTGAACGTCTAATTGAGAATTGTCATTTTGTTCAAAAAGTGAGAATGGCTTAAGATTAGCTTCGGATGCTTATTTTATTATCCTAAATATTCACCAGTACGACTGCTTCCTAACTGCCAAATAAAATCTTTAATATCCGTAGCGAATTCTAACAGTTATATAAAATGGCAGACTATTCCATGCAATCGACATGAAACACAAGGGTTGGAAGCCATACAAATGAGCAGGGTGACTTGGGAAATTGCAGAGGTTGGCTCCAGTGGGAAAAAGAACCACAGAAAAAACATTTCGGCCCAGCTTGAATAGGAACGGAAATCCATGAAAAACAGATTGATGGGAAATTATGAGGTCAGATGAAAATATAATAACCTGGATCATGAGGATGCGTTGCAAAAGCACTGTGCATTGTTGGACGAATTTCACATGTGTCCTTTCGTCTCGTGCACTGGATTGAGGCTGACCAAACCCTTACTAAACAACCACTGTCTGATACCTACATATCACAAGTTCAACCCTCTTGAAAATTCTTTAGCCTTAAGTGACCTTTAATTTACCCACTTCAGCCAAAAATAAAACATTGTGCAAACCCAAGCAGGCTATTAGGACTATGACTAATATCCAACTAGGCTGGCACCCTAGCAGTCACTCTTCATGTTCACAATTATCTAGACTACAATATCAACAAGGCCAGAGTACAACTTTCGTCTACACACACGATGTATTCCAGTCCTGAGCAAATCGCTAAACAAAAATGAATTACATGCTTGGAATAACATCACAAAACAATTTGGAATAACTTATTATTCAAGAAACTACAATTGAAAATTAAATGAGAACAAATCTATTGGGTACAGGCACATGACAATAGGAGTTGTGACCAACTAATATGAATACTAAAATGTTAACTGGGTCTGGTCAACTGCACTAATGCTAATGCAAAGTTGAACCAACGTCCTCAAATGAGGAGAGTTTACCACATGGCCAAGTAAGCATGTGACGCAGTTTTTTACCAGAAAACAAAAACATAATTGTTATCAACATAAACTTCCTCACCAAAACCAAAGGATACAAGTAGTACCTAAGAAACCTTATCAAGGTTAAGGTCACGAATAGCCAAAACAACTTGATTGATACTCTGAAAGCCACGTCTTTCCTTTAGAAGCAACCTTGCAAACTCCAAAGCTCGATGTTCGCAATATGCACGTTTGCTGTCATCGTGAATCGACTCAAAATCCTCAACATGAGCTACACCCACTATTCTCCTGTAAACCAACAAATGAAGAAGCTGTAAGTACAAGAAGTAGCCTGCAACACCATAAAGATCCCTATAGTTACGAGTTCAACAAAAGAATGCTATTAAAAGAGTGGTACGTGTAAGTATCTGCTATGTGCCATCAAGGCAACCTTTCTCAGAAACTACCCCTCCAAATCTCATTGTAAGTATCCAATAACGAGATTTTGTTTCCGGTGGAGATCCTCCAAAACAAAATTAGCAGTTCTCTCTTGGTGTTAACCTTAACATTCTTGCATATAATTATTCCCACCTGTTTCTTACTAAGAATCCATTTCATAGAAAAGAATGGTAAGCAACCCCATAAACAGTTGCACGATCAACCAGGTAGAAGATGTCATGTGGCACTACATCTGAAAGAATACAGAAGTTGTGTGGGTCACTATTTGATGGATCTCTTGGTTTTTAGCATGCTCTCACAATGGTGTCTAACCATCAGATTTTGAATAAACCAGGAATGAATAACCATCGAATTTTCCTTCCAAGATTTCTTCAAACCCTGTGTAACATGCTGTGTAGGACCCATTTTCAACAATTGATAATTCAGATATTTAGTGTATTCCTTGATTTGTTATTTAAAGGAAAATAGAACTCACTATTTTTTGCACTATACCAATAAACATATGTCAATGCCTATTGAAAAAACACGTTCCAATGTACCAGAAATACACAGTGAATGAATCAATAACCCAAATGAAAAGTTATTGAAAAAATAAATAAATAGATGAACCAGCATCTTGTTTTTATATACAGTGTGCAAACCTCACACTCATGATATTTTAATAGGCTCCATGGTTCAGCACAAGAGTTTAAAACTCGGAAGAACAGGACAAAACAATCAACTAGTTCATGGAAATAATGCAAGGTAATCGTAAGAGTCCAGCAGATTGGCTGGTCAGGGCCCTGGTGCTTGTACCAGGAGGTCCTAGATTTGTTTCCCACTTACAACGGGGTTGGGGGAATTGCTCATTTCTTTAACACCTAGTTGCTTGGGTTCTAAGCAACAACTTTTTGTATAATTTTTTATTTTTTTTTTTTTAAAAAAAAAAAAACATAAAAATTTATAATACTATAGGGAAAATAACACTAAAAAATATAAAATTCGAACGAAGACTTTACTAGGTTGAAAAGAAAAAATTGAAAAACAAAATACCATAAACAAGACATCACATAACAAATATACATTATATATTCAGGCAGGTAACCTTATCATTTTGGCGGCTCCAAACCCAAGACTGTCATGGAACAAGTTCTTCATATATCTCTGTTGCACAAGCAGCAAAAGCTCAGAACTGTTATATACTGCTGAAAGATATGCCTCTCCAGACCCATCTTTGTGTTCATCCCAAAGTGCAGTGAACTTCTTTTGAAAAAGATTCCAAGTGTCTTCTATTGCCCGCAAGATCCACTCTTTATAAGTCTGCATTAGAACATGCCTCTTAGAAGTAATTCATGAAATATACAGTATGCAATCTACTGATGTACAAAAACAATCAAGATTCTATGGAGAGCGGAGACTAACATGTATAAATAAGAAAGGAGAAAATGACAAGGAATTAAAAAACTTAAATCTCTTCCAGTCATTGGTCTTACGTGACAGTAAACAACTATTGAACAAGTGATAGATAAATAAATTGTAAGCTAATGGCCCCAGAGCTATACTGATAACGTTGGAAAGTCATAATCAAGATACATGAATCTGTAAAAGCTGGAGGCCAGAGTAGAACTTCATTATTGCAGTTTCATATTCATAATAGATTTTAGTTGGTAAGTTTGCAAGTTAGACTAGAGCATTAAAAGCAAGGACTTTTTTTTAGTGAAATTCCATTAATTGTGGAATCCCATTAGAAAACAAAAGGACAGGGGGTAAAGGCGTACTAAGAAATCTTAACTACGGTGGATACCCTTTATATACCGTTGCATCCAGAAAAGCATTAACTTTCTGACCTTCAATAGTTGGGAATAGAAATTTGAGAGAAAAATTTAGTGTATTAGTGTATATAGACACAAACACGAACATGCGTTATAACGATGGTCAGGAACTAACTGTGGGGGAGCTAGACCACAAGCTTCCTTACAAGAACGTGTGAAGTCACTAGATATCGAGGAGTCAAATAGTAAACATAGATTCAAACAAAGAACTAAATATTAGCAATAGCAAAACCAACTAGTTGGTTTTTACGCATCTGTCCTCATCTCTTCCTTCTGTTTTTCTCTTTTTCTCTCTCTTGTCATGTGGAGGCATAGTATTGTCATGTGGAGGGAGAAGACACCTTGTTATTCAATTTATGGCACAACACACAAACCACTCAAGCTCATTAAATGAAAATAAGAAAATGCTAAAGTACAAACCACACAGCCACTATGATGGATTAGCTTAATGCTTACTTTACGATCATTTCCCTGATCAGAATGTCCATCTTGTGCAAAGAAAGCCAGAAACAAGTTTCCTAGGAAAGCGCCTATGTCGAAACCCATTGGTCCATAAACCGCAAATTCTGGATCTATAACCTGGGTAGAATCACAGGCGACCATGATAGAACCAGTGTGGAGATCTCCATGTATAAGGGCTTGTGCCCTTTCACAAAACCTACATTTTGAGGAATGGTTAAATTAACAGGAATAGCATATCCAAGAAAGGACACACATCTAGTGTGTCAGCGATTATAGTGATATATAAGTTTGGTGAAAAGTGAATACATGGATTTCAACTCTGCAACTTCGAGCTTCAATAAATTATCTTGCCGTACCGCCTCAGCATCGCGATCAAGATAAGGAGAAGTCCAACGATTATACTGAGACTCTTTGTACGGGTCAGAGAAAACAACTTGCTCAGTGAGCCTGCATAACTCTAAATTCCCACAATACTCAGCAACTGCACAGACAACGAAGACAATGATACATCGGTTACATGCAGTTAGAGCAGGAAAGCTACCCAAAACTCATAATTCAATGCCAACATGTCGAGACAAACATAGTTTATACAACAAATTAAGTGAATAACAAATTAAGAAAATGAATAACAAGTCTAGTTACCTGATTGTCTGTGCTCAGCAGTGGAACGGTAAAGCAGGGAAGTGAAGAAGAGAGTTCTTGCCATGTACTCAGACATGTGGTCTGCAAGCAATGGATATTCAACTCCAGCAATCAAACCCTTCCGCAAAATTATATGTGGAGGCTCCACGTATCTCATGCCAATCAAAGACATTGGACGGTCGAAATGATAAACTTCCGGAACATGATTTGGACACAAACGACCATGCTCTTTTAATGCCAATGCTTCAAAATATGCCCGCTCTTTTGTCATCGGCCATGACTCCCCAATACAACGTATGTACGGAAGAGCCTTCTCCCCCAATACACACAACAGTGTAAATGTAAATGTAAATGTTCAGTTTTAATCCCCTCAATAAACTACAGTTCCAAATGGGACCTGTAATTATGGCCCTACCTGTTTGAATTTAAAGAAACAAGAATCCCCAGTGACGGGCTTCGAAATTAAGCTCTATATAGCCCTCTTTAGTTATCATCCTTTAAAACTGTCTCTTTGTTTCCAATCATTTTATTGAGGGCCCGGGGTCCGTTTATGTAATCAAAGAAACGCCTTCTCGTTTAATGGGTGAAAACCCATCTAGTTGGTCTCCATTGTTCTTGGAATGGGTAACTTCCTAGGTTCGAGTCCCATGTTGAACAGAATGAATTTTTAAACTGTTTTGAACAAAAGGCTTATATTGTAGAAATAAATAAAATGTTCTTGCTAAGAACTCGAACCCACACCAGCTCACCCTCAAGATTATTCTGGTACGAAATTTTGCCACTAGTCCATTTAAACCAGATTTAATCGTTGCCTTTGGATTTTAATTTTGATTATAAAAAAAATTGCATTGGAGAACCCATGATTTAGATAGGTCCTTTGTTACCAAGTCTCTGGAAACCTAACATTTAAAATGATGTGATGTGGCCCTCTTTTTTGAAAGCCTGCATTGAACCTGACAATTGCTTTAAACATCTTTCCAAATGAAATCAAATTATTAGAGAGGTTACCTGTTTGATGACTAGAGAACCAGAATCCCCAGTGACGATATATACGAAATTAAGATTCCCATCTCCAACTTCTTTAACTTGCAACTCTTCAAATTTGTTTCCAAGTATTGAACATAGAGTTGGGGTGGCTTTTATGTAATCAACTAAAGTTTTCTCGTTTAATGCAATAAATCCATCTGTTTTCTCCATTGTTCGCAACTTGATAACGAGGTGGTGAATGTTGAACAGAATGAAGTAGACTGCTCAACTGATTATATAGACGATATATAGATGGGCTTAAGAACTACGCAATTTATCAGCTCACAAGTTTTGATATACTGCTAGCGTACGAAGTTTTGATAGACAGCTAATTCAGATTTAATCGTAACCGCTGGTTTTTACGTATAGTGAAGTAGAAAAAAATCTGGATTAAGGATATCGAGATATTTGGGATAGCGAATTTGTTACTCTGAAGTGGCATGGAAAAGTCAGGCATGGAAATGGATGTGGGACTGGTAGACTCAACTTTTTTTTTTAAAGTCGTACATTGAACCTGGACAATTGCTTTGAACATCTTTTCAATCCAAGCCTAGTCGGGCTTGGCACTGTTTTATGACTTTTATCCATAGTTCGTGATTTTTAACAGAATTTCGTTGAATATTTCGGATTTCGAAAAAATCGATATATTATCTAAGAGTTAAAAAATAATAACTTTTGAATTTTGGTCGAAATATTTTGGAATTCCGTCCAGAATACTAACTTTTTGAGCTGTCAATCATGTCATAATTCCAGCAATTCCGAAATCGTTTACACAATGGTTTTATCCATAATTCAATATTTCGGAATTATTGAAATTCTAAATTTTTCAAAAACTGGAATACCAAAGGATATTCAGTTATATTTCGAGAGTATTTCAAAATTCTCAATATTTCGACCGTTAACATATAATTCTGAATTTTCCAAAAATTGAAATGTTTGGGAGAATTCCGAGATTCCATACGGTTTTAGCTAGAGATAATCTTAATTGTCTGTTAGCTAGGCCTTATGTAGATTGGGGAGAGTTGTAATTTTAAAGTTTTCGCTAGTTTCAGTTTTTTGGTTAACTAGTATTAACCCCCACTAAATGAGTAAATTAGGACCCTCCCCCCCTAATGGTGGAATTTGAGTCGAACGGCTCGGAGCTCGGCTCGTTTAACTCGGTTTGAACTCGTTCATTTAATAAATTAGCCAAAATCGAGTCTATATTAAAGTTCGTATAACAAACAAGCTTGATGAAATTCAGCTCGATAAACAAACTACTTAAACTCTGCTCGGACTCGTTCATATATTATATAAGCCAAGCTTGAGCTTTTTTCAAAACTCACTTAATAAACAAGCCAAGCTTGAAAGTAGTGAAGCTTGACATGATTAGCTCAAATCCCACCCCCCACACACACACAAATACATACAAAAAAAAAAGGTTGAATCCTAATTTGTTCATCTAGTATAGGGAGTAATATTAGTTAACTATTTTTTTTTTTATGTATACCTTGTAAGAAATTGGGTTAGAGAGTTTCTTTTATAAAAAATTTACACTTAAAAGATTGAGGAATATTATTTTATAATTTTACTACTATTTACCTTTGTTATAGAGGAAACTATTTGTACAAAGAAAAAAACCTATATGCAAAGGCTTTGACTATAACTATCCACGTAATGTGGAAGTGGATAAATAAATTATTGGGATTTGTAACGGCTTTATTGTTTTTTTTTTTACCTTTATATAACTACTAAATTAAATATTATAACTAAAAATAATATAGTTCGATTATAACTACTTGTTTTGCATTTAAAAATGCAGATGTGTTATAAATTAAAACCACACCCACGTAATAAACTTATTTTAAAATACATAATGCATTTAAAAATGTAGGTGGGTTTATGTATTTTTAAATGCACACAGATACAAAATGCATTTTATTATGCAAATAGGTTCGACAATGCAACGAGTTAGGTTATAGGGGGTTAGGGTTTAGGGTTTATGCTTAGGATTTAGGTTGAGGATATAGTTTAGTAGGATTTAGGCTTAGGATATAGTTTATTGAGATTTAGAGTTTATGGTTTAGGCTTAAAGTCTAGTTATAGGGATTTAGGGTTTAGTGTTTAGAGGTTTGGTAAATTAGTGTTTAGGCTTAGGGTTTAGTGTCAAATGCCTATGGGAGACACAATATTTTTAGTTTTTACACTATATACATTTTAAAATACAAAGTAGGTGATTATAAGTTAATTATATTGTTTTTAAAATGTTAATCGAGTTAAAATGTATTTTAGTAATTTTTTAAATAAATGATTACTTTCAAACACATTTTAAAATATTTTAAACTTTAAAAGATTATGGGAGAAGTAATTGTAAATAATTAAAAGAGAGCATTTATATATTTTGTTTCCAAAAAATAGTTAACATGTGTTAAATTATAATTTTAATCAAATTCAATGTTAAAACTAAAAATATTATGCCTATGTATTTAGAGTACAAACAATTTTTAACCAACTCTCTTAAACTAATTTTTTTGTAACCCACAAACTAGCTGGATGGCATGGAAAAAGGATATAGATTCCCCGATAATAAAATACTTTTTAATTATCTGTAATCAACAAAGTAAATTAAATTCCCTTTTTCTTTTTTATTTTTTTCGATAAACTCAAAGTAAATTCCCTTGAACTTTCAAGCTTTCAATTATTCGTACTCTACCAGCTCATGGTTTGTCTTGTCGTTTGTGCATTGCGCAATTGCGAACTGTAAAACTATCGAAAAAACAAAAGAAGAACTGAACAAGTGAACAGCATTTTTATTTATTTATTTTTTCGATCAAAACTGAACAAAATCAGAGGCATTCTCGTTATTTCGTCGACTCCCGAACCTTCTTTCCTAACAAACGAAAAAGAACCCAAGAAACTGAATTCTCCTCCCCGTAGTACCCATACCATACGATCTCCACGGAGATGATGCAACTTAAAAAATCGACGATCAAATTATCAAACTATTTTTCAAATAAGGATGACGTAACTTGCTAGGTTAGAACGCTAACAAGCTACATATAATGTCACAGTGTCCCTCCATGGCCCCAACACAGCTCATCACTGGTGCTCATAACTTCATAAGTAGTTTGGGGAGAAAACTGATCTCTATCTCTAGAAATGAAACGCCCACTCGAAGAACATCAGACGGTGGTAATTGACAACAAGTCGAAGAAGAAAATGAAGACAGACGAACAAGGAGGTTGTGAACAGGCTACTGTGTTTACGAATCTCGGTGAAGATCTATTGTTCGAAGTACTAAAACACGCGGATCCAAAAACACTAGCATCGGCTGCGTGTGTGAGCAAGCAGTGGAGCAAAACGGCACAAGATGAAAGATTATGGGAGATGATTTACACACGTCACTGGGCTAGCAAGACGTTTAACAGTAACCCAAAAAAACTCAGATCAATGGTTCTTAATATGGGCGGGTTTCGTCGAATCTATTCGCAAAGTCTTTGGCCTCTATTAAAACCCTTTTACTCTTCTCCATCTTCTTCACTGTCTCCTGCTCCCAAAATGCCTACTCATTGGGGTAAAGATGAGGTTCATCTTTCCCTTTCGCTACTCTCTATTCGCTATTTCCAGAACATGAATCCAATCATCAAACGTCCCAATTGAAATTCAACTATGTAATTCTCATTATACGTGAGTGTTGGATTTGTTAGTTGATCTGTAATTTTTAGTTTAATTTATGTGAAGTTTATGGTTTATGGCTAATTTTCTGTAATTTTTAGTTATTTATTTATTTTTTAATGATTTGCGTTGGGAAGTGTTTGGGTTTGATGCAACAATTGCAGACCTAGTTCTTTTGTTTTGGGTTCTCAATTGTCTGTTGTGGAATCTAATTTGTGGGATACAGACAAGAAAAGAGTTATGTCTGGTAGTGAGCAATCTTTTTTCTTCTTGAGGTTCTCTAATGAGAGAGAGAAGGATGCAGTTTTACTGATTTTGTTTGGATGTGAACTAAAACCAAAACCAAAACCAGAACCAGATTGGTGTTGCCGACTGGATTGATCTACTTGCCTTGTATTTTGGTTTGTACTAGGGGATAGACGTATGGTCGTATCGAGGTCTTTTGGGCTTTTGGCCCAATTAAAAAGTCAATTTTTTTTTAAATCTCTAAGTTGGGCTTTTGGGCTCACAAATAATTAGGTCCTTAGGGCATCACTAATGCAGGCTCTCAAAATAGAGGGCTGTGTCAGTCTTTTCAAATGTGTTTAGAGGAGACAAAGGACATAGAGGACCTTTATATTTTAGTTTATACAATACAAACATTTATATTGAATAGTATATCTAGCTTAAGTTTTTAGCTAATGTGAAACTGGTATAGTGGAAGTATATTTAACTTGTGAATTGCACGCTTTGGGTTCGAGTTCAGTGGCCCTTTTTTGGGTCTAAAAAAACTTAAAATACTATTGACATGGGGTTTTTGGTCTAAAAATACTTAAAATACTATTGACATGGGTTCGAACTAGGGGTGGGAATTTGGCTCTAACAACCCTAATATGGCCCTGACCGACCCTGACCCTAAGCCCTATAAAACCCTTACAACTAAAGCCTTCCGCGAGTTTAGGGTAAAGGCATAGGCCCGCCCTAATGCCTTCTAAGGCAGGATCAGGGCTAAAGTTATGAAACATAGGCCCGACCCTAACTAAGCCCTAACCAAGCCCTAATTATAATTTCACTATAAAATACACAACTAAAACTATCCAACTTCTTATTATATATTTTTAATTAAAATAATACTGTCTTTTGTAATTTATCACTTACCGTATGGGTATTTCTAATAACTTGTCTTATATCATAAAAACTTGTAAACCTAATTGTTTCTATCTCATAACTCACGTCTGCACCACCCTGACTTCCTATCTAACCTGGTTCTTAAAACAATAATGAAGACTCCTGGCACTAGCCTAATGAAAAATAGATTGACGTCGGTAAAACTCATTCCATACTCTTATTTGTCTTTGTGTTCTTCATGTTAAATGTAATTTTGGTGAGATTTGAGTCTGAAAATAACATATTTATGTCGATGAAAGCTCATTCCAAAATATGTCTTGTGCATTTTAACTATAATTTTGAAATATAAATATGAGTCTCTATGTCTTCAGTTTATTAGATTGTGGATATGCATTTTAAATTATTGGACTTATCGAAATTATTACTTAGATTGGTTGTTATTCAAATTTCAAAGTGGTGGGACTTTGAGTTTGCAAATCTTTGAAATTTTTTTAATATAAGTGAGTTTTAAAACGTCATGCGAAAAGAAGAAAATATATAGACCCTGGACCGACCCGCCCTAAAAGCTGTTAAAGAGGGCTTAGGGTAGAAAACTGGTCTTTGAAATTTAGACTTATGACCCGGCCACGGCCTCCGACCCTTTAATAATTGAAAAGCTTTAAATGTTTAGGATCGGGCTAGCCCGACCCGGCCCATTGCCCACCCCTAGTTCGAACACAGACTACAACTGAAATCCTTACGGGCCTTATTTAAGGTAGATAAGATGAGCTGGCTTTTAACACGTGCCTAATGATGATGTGTCTGTGCTGGACCAATACTTATAAATAACGCATATTGACACCTTATTTTATAAAATTGGCACCCTTTTAATAACGCCTATTGACATATTATTTTATAGAATTGGCACTCCTTTGACCAATTTAAAGGTACTAGCACTCTTTCATTGATCACATAAAAAACATATACGGCAAGTGCGAGATTGTACAATCTACGATATTGGGTTGCCACGAGATTTCATATCCCACGGAAGGTGGTTGATGTGGGTTTTTTTTTCTTAATTTTTTTTTTAATTGCCACTGTAAAAAAAATTAATTACCGCGAGATGGTTATGTTCATTAAAATGGAGTATTTGCTTGTGTTAATTATCAAAACTCTTCTTTATTAATTTGATCACAAGTTTTTCTTATAGCATATGAAAATATTTACTGCGAGATAGCAAAATTATGTTTTGATTGTACATTTTTTTTGTCATGATTTTGGTGTTGTTTTTGGAGTATATAAATAAGGGTTTTAAAGAAGAAAATGAGGTATTCATATGTCGTGTGTGTTTAATACGCAAAATTTAAAGTAAAAATATATATATATATATATATATATATATATATATATATATATATATATATATATATTCATTCATTCAGCGGCAACTGCCTACCGTTGGATATAGGATATGGCGGCAACCGATGCGGTGGATTGTGCGATTTCGCTCCAACTGCCCGTGGATATGAGAACTATAGGCATGCGGGGTCTTTTTGCCAAAGGTGCCAATCCCATAACTAACATCCTTCTCGACCACGCACTCGCAGAAGTTATTGGCGCGAAGAGAGTGGGGATTTGATCAAGTGTCCCCAACTCCCCTCTACTGTTTCTGGGTAATTAATCAACATCTCTTTGTTCCTTTTCAATGATTTTGCTCTCTGCTTCAGGGTTGTTGAAAGATACTAATGATTTAGTTTTTGTTTTTACTTGATTTCTTCTTCGTGTGTGACAAGGAGTGATGTACATTCGGACTGTTAACTGTTCTATGGTTCCCGCCAGGTCAGTTTTACTGCCGAAAATATAACTCAATCCTATTTCTAAATTCTATTACACATAAATCCTAATTCGTCTATTATTACTTATCGTAGTTTTCATTGGAAAAACATATGATTTGGCCTAAAATAATAAAAAAAAAAAACAACAAGTACCCTATGTGAGCACTCAAAGCATTGCAAACAGCCTCAGACTGTCAGACATTACAAATCACAAGTGGTGTTTCAATCCCTTTTTCATGAGCAAGTAATTCCACTTTTCTGTATGATTTGGTTTCACTTAATAAGGTAAAATCTAGTGTCTATCAACTCGAACTATTTGTCTTCTTTACTTTGATTATATGCTCAACTATTTGAAGTATGATAACTGTGACGACACCTATGATTAACGGCCAATTGTTGGGTATTTTCAACCATGTTAGTGTTTGCTAGATGCCTAGATTATATATACTAATACACTATCCATCCATATAGTTTAGACTTCTACTCATGTGCATGGTTCTTAAGCTAGGAATATAATTTGATCCAGGGGTTATACATGGATTCTAGAATCGATTCATGTTATTCTCTATTTGGATTATAAACTTAGCCTTTGTAAGCATGCTTTTTCTTAGATTGTTTCATATTGATTCCATAAATTGGAACTTGTCGCTCTTAAGGCATTGCTTATGGACCTGTAATTTTCATTTTTAATCTAGGAACAGCACAACCTTCTGCACGAATCTGGGTGGGTTACCAATTCCTCTCCGACCAAGAACCGCCTGATAAATATAAAGTGGATTGTACTTATCAATATATTTAGTGTGGGGTTCTAATGGGTTGTCCATTATATTGTTGAAGGGGGGACATGTACCCTGATCTTTGGGGGTGCTAAGGTAGGAAATAGCTGGAGAACCACTTATGATACTTTTGAAGTTTTGAGACATGGAAAAGGTATCAGTGATGTGTTTTTATGTATAATACTTCGTATTTATGGTCTGGTACATTTGTACCTATCTTATATTGATATCTCATATGTATATATCAACTTTGTGGCTTCTAGAGTCAACCTTGATGAAGCATATACTGAATGGTAAAATCACAAGTTGTTACTATCTTCTGTTCATGTCTTTGTTGTTAGTATTGAAGCAAAAAAAAGCAAAGAAGTCCGTGGTGGTCTAGGACATATTTCAATTATATTAGCAGCAAAAAACCTTGTGTGGGAAATGAAGGTATGACACAAAAGGTGAAATTTGTGGTGGTCTAGGACATACATGGTTCATGTGAATTCAAACAGATCCAATATGCTTGACATGTGGGAAATGAAGGTATGACAAAAGGTGAAATTTGTGTCATACTCTAAACTGGTTCCTCTCTCTCTCATTTATCTTTTTCTTTTTGGATAATTATAATTTACTAGTGCGTATGACATACTATTTTGTAAATGCTTAGGTACCTATTCTCATTAGAGGAATGTTCGGAACATGAAAAACTAACCCTGGAGTTCCTTATGAAACGGAGGTCACAGTTGTTAAAGAAGGTATATCTTTTGATTTATTTTAGTCACATTTTGTTAGTTCTTTTTTAATGTGAACAGTTTTGACTTGGTGTTTAGGCAAAGAAAATGCATGGGGTGATTTAGAGTTGCAAAGAGACAATCCACTATTACTATATGTGATTTATTGCTTTGTTCTGTTATAAACTTTAGTTGCTTTGGGTTTGAATTATGTTTTACTTAGGCTGGATCACTTCTGTCTATAGGTCTGTCATCCTTCTTTGCAACTGAGGCTTCAACATTCTTCCATTACTTCTCTCTAAGGTAAGCAGGTTATGATGTTTAGGGAGCTGGTGTTTTGGGAGTTTTGCAGGATTGGAGCCAAGGGAAGCGGATGGATAAGGTGAAGAACATTACACCCATGTCGTTTAGTTACAACTATATTGTCTTCAACATGTTTGGGAATATGTTTTTATCATGGATTCATAAGCTCAAAATGGTAAGAGCGCTCTTAATTGAGAGGTTGATGGTTCAAATCCATCTGGATCCAACCACACAAGGAAATTTGATTTGCTATTCACAGATAAAATTATAAATTGCCTTGTGTTATCAAAATTTGATTTTATCTATTAAGATGGATAAAATACCATAATATCGATAGCTCATCACTACAAGCAGTAATGAAGGATAGTACTCTACTATGTAATTTAGCATGTGGAGAAAATGCTTTTGGAAACATAGCATTTGGAGAAGAACAATGTGCTGTTACATTGTGTTTGGAGGAAAAACGCCATCATATTATTTTGTAGTTGTAAAAAAGATGGCATAGGGCCTTGAGGTTATGGAACTATTGTTTCTTGCTAAAATTAGAACTGGAACCTGAACTTGAAGCCTCTGTTGTGTGACTTGTGACTCTTGGTTGATGATATACATTATATGAATAGTTGTTGGTCTTGAAGTACATTTTTATTATGTGGAGTAGAATGCACTTTTAGGTGCCATCATCCAGCTGAGAACTGGTTTGTTGCAAAGATGTCCGCTTCACTAACAAGCACACGCGTCAGCATTATCGTGAAGGATGCCATTCTCTGGCATTGAGTTACAGACTTACAGGTATACATCATTCTAGTCTCTCCATACGTACCATAATTATGCATGTCAGAAGATTCTAAAGGGTTTCTACAGTCATCTTGCTTTCTAGTCATAGTCATTTATCAATTTGTTGCTTCTCTTGCGAGGCATGTCTAGATGCTCAAGCCATTTGGCAGTTACCATCTCTACTCAGGAAATTGTACAGCTACTGTAATTTGGCGAGGCCCTAACTTTTTAAACGATTGGATTCTACAGGTGAAAGACAAAAACTCTCCTAGTTCACCTAAGAAATCTGTCCTGACAAAGTGACAAGTGACGACGACCAGACAGATTAAACTAGTTACCTCTTTCTTTATTTTTCTTCTTTTACCTGATCAACATACTTTTTCTCCTAAACAAACCAGCTGAACCGCCAAACCATTTTGCAATTTTCCTTTTTTTTCTCCCTGGGTTTTATAAAATAACTTTTTTTCATTTTGCAGAATATACTCGAATGAATTTATATTGGCGAAAAAAATATTTGGAGATATCTATCTATATAATATTTCTCAATAAAAATATATAAATATCACGCGATTGCATTCACAAAATGATAAAATACTACATAATTAAAACATCCAAAATAGTTAATAGATCTGATATTTTGTGTATATAATAATTTTATTTAATATTTACTATTATATTTCAAATAAATATAAATAATGTATCATGATATATCAAGAAATATCCATAATATCTACGATATTTATCGATATTTTAGATATATCAATGATATTTGTATATAAAATAATGTCAAATATTTTCAAAAAGAAAAATATATTCACGATACATATCCAGAAATTGAATATCGATAAATACCTATATTCTGATATTTTGTACTATGCTATGAAGTATTAACACTACCACACCAACCTCATCTCCTCAGTTCCACTTTCTGGTTTTCAGAGTCACTCACAAAGTCACAAGACCGAGACGTTGATATCTACCGACATATCAGAAAACACTACACCGATATATGAGCGATAACAGAGATATAAAAAATGTCGATATCAGTCACAAGATACCCGATATAATCTATTATTAAATGTGGAGATATTTTCTGCCCTGTCACTCATACGTGGTAGTTTGATAATTCCAACAAAACACCTCGTGTCATCTCACTTGTATTATTATAATAGATTCCAAAATTCTCTCTCGTGTGAGTTTGCGACGAATAAAATAAAATGCGCGGACAGTTTCGCTCATCACTTGTCCCAAATGGAGAGAAGACTGGTGGTTGCGGTCGCTTTCTTCTTATTTAAGATCGTCGCATCGTCCAAAGAATGGAATCTCAGCCGTCGATCACCGTCACAAAACGAGGGTCTATGCGCACAACTAATCCAACCTTCTGGCTATCCATGCACCGAGCACACCGTAACATTTCTCTTCCTTGGTAAATTATATTTTCAATTCAAAAGTAAAAATAATTGTTTGTGTTTTTTAAGGTTGAAACGAAGGATGGTTATCTGTTAGCTTTGCAAAGAGTTTCTTCTCCTCGTAAAAAGGATGGAAAAGTCAAACCATATGGTCCTCCAATTCTCCTTCAGCATGGTCTTTTCCAGGTGATCATCCCTCATTAATTCATTATGTTTTTTTTTGTTATTACTGTTGGTGTTCCCAGAAAAAAAATGCATTTGAGCTGATAACTCTGCAATATTGAACAGGCAGGAGATTCATGGTTTCTAAATTCCGTCGAGCAGTCACTGGGTTTCATCCTTGCAGATAGTGGTTTTGATGTGTGGGTTGCCAATGTACGAGGCACCCATTGGAGCCATGGGCACACTACTTTTTCCAAGAAAGACAAGGTACACAAACTGCTTCTGTTTCTGTTTGTGTGTGTCTGTACTATACAGTTGGGCGAATTTCCTGGTTTGTTTCCAATACCGTCAAATATTTTCAAAAGATGCCACCCTTACAACCTCACCCTCAGTTCCACTTTCTGGATTGGGGAGTCTCACTCACAAAGTCACAAGACCGAGATGTTGATATTATTATAATTAGATTCCAAAAGAGATCTCTCGACAGTCCAACTCTTATTCTTTATGATTTCGCGGACAGTTTTATTTGAAAATGTTGTTGACATTAGTTGGGCCTTCGTCTCGCATGCTATTGGAAAATTATGTTTTATTAATTCAAGGATTTCCTTTGGTATGTGCGCATTGTCTGTTAGCTTTGCAAAGAGTTTTTCCCCATAGAACTGAGCCTTTTTTTAGTTTTTCTACTGAACTTCCCTCAAAATTATATGCTAATTTGTTTTGCCCAATATTGAACAGGCAGGAGATACTAGACGTGCCATAGAGACTAAAACTTTTTGGAGAACACCCTATGCCTTTGACAGGTTTTGTCATGCCCACAACACACCCTATACGATACATGCTGTAGGCACTTAAACCATATATCTTATTGAAGGCCTTGTTTGATTGGGATAGCGCTTGTCCAAGCTTTGAGGGAGTGGGTTTTATTGACTTTCTGTGTAAATGAGATATTTTTTTGGGTAACTTGAGGGATATATGATGTATTTTTGTCGCGGAAGCAAGAACAATAGATACACAATGTATAAAAATACCCAAAACTAGGGTTTAATGAATAAAAACGAATTTCATAAATTCAATCTAATAATAAATCAAGTCTGATCATCTCTTGTTTACAATGATATTTATAAACAATCAATAAAACCTATAGAAACCAAACTCTATTCCTAAATCCTAATTAGAAGCTACAAACTACTAGTCTAAAACTATAAATAATAGAAATATGTAAGCATGCGTGTTGCACATGCTAATCATCATGTGTCGTCACATCAATATATATCTTTTTATGGTAGCAAGACATAGGATCATGATTTTGTAACTTGAGCTTTTAATGAAATGATTTGAATTTACCAACTAGGGAAAACAAAAGTAACAAAAAAGAAAATGAAAAAAGAAAGTAGAACTTATTTGTCTGGTTTCTAGAATCTTGTTGTGATATCTGAACATTTAGAAGTCTAAATGTATATTCCTTGGCCACTTGTACACCACATATTTAGTTTGTATGTACACTCTATATAATTGAGTATGATCAGAGTCTAAGTCTAGAAACTCGTATCTATTTTTTTTTGTATATCTGCCCTATCAGTCCATGTATAGAGATGTCTTCAATCCTGCCACATGTAATTGAAATTTATTTTTATGAAATCATCACCATTTTCTTTGTCTACCTGCCCCATCAGTCCATATCTAAAGGGCTAGCCTAGTGCATGGAGCACCCGCCGTAGTGGGTCTGCATTGGGTCAGATGTATGCAGCCTTACCCCAACATGCATGGAGACTCTTTCCCTGATTCGAACCTGTGACAGACAGGGCAACCTTACAGTTGCGCTGAGGGCAACCTTATTAGTCCATATGTATCTTGCATTTTCCAATCCATCCCATTATTTTCTATATTTTTCTATTCCAATAAGTCCCTCTGTCATATCTTCTTATTGGTCTCCGTGCACGTGTGATGTTGTCTATAAACTTGTGAACAAGTATGGCTGTATGGGCCTGTTTTGTGTTGCAGGAATTCTGGGACTGGAGTTGGCAAGAACTGGCGCTATATGACCTTTCAGAAATGATTACATATGTCTACAAAACAACAAGCTCCAAAATCTTTTATGTGGGCCATTCACAGGTTCTGATATCTTCCTTCAATCTGTGACTGACATTTTGTTCCCTAGTCTCCAATTGTTTGCTGCTTACTAGGTACTCAATCTTTGTAACTGCTTCACAGGGTACTATCATGGCTCTAGCTGCTTTCACACAGCCTGATATAGTGGACATGGTTGAAGCTGCTGCTCTTCTTTGTCCAATATCTTATCTGGGTCACATAAGTTCTCAATTTGTACTTAGATTGGTCAGCACGCATCTTGATCAGGTAGATTACTTCCCAAATTGATCAGGTAGATTACTTTCCAAAATAGCCTTATTTTTGCTTTAGAAATACATTTAGGCAACAAAGAATGAAAATGTTAAGGAGGTAACACAGCTACTTCACTGAAAGACAAGGTTCTTGTTGACACCCATGTCTTATTATCCACAAATATCTTGTATTTTACAAGGTTAAGTCCTTGGAATTTGTTGAGGGAGTATTAATTAACGTAACCCAATTTTGCAGATGCTCAAGGCTATGGGAATTCATCAGCTTAATTTTCGCAGGTCAGATTATGATAATTTATAATCAACTTAAATGTATGAAATAGTACTTCTTTTTTACTTAAACAGCTTATAAACTTTTCCATGCTGTATTCACTCTTCAGCGATTTCAGCGTTCACGTTGTGGATTCTATTTGCAATGATATGGACTGTTCCGATTTGCTCAATGCCATTACAGGTCTCTCTCTCTTTTATTAATGCGCATGTGATTCTTCATTTTTATGCCACTGCTTTCCTTTTCAATGTAAGTTTAAACCAGGGTAGTAATGCCAAAATTTTAATTTGGTTTTGCTTCATAGAGGAAGAAGCAATGTCTTACTACTTTCTAGCTGTTTGCCAGCATATGTGCCTTCATATCCTTGTCATTTCTTATTTTTTATTTCAGGAGGTCTCAAACTAATAAGCTTTACATCCATGATCCATATACATTACCACAAAATACGTTGATGTTAATCTGCACTTGTTGAACCATTTAAACCAATATATATCCATTTGGGTACATGATTTCATAAACTAAAGCATGTCTTTCAGTAATTTTCTTTCTCTATTCTAATTATAGCACACTTAACTTTATAGATGGCAGAACTCATACACCCCTTCCCCCCCTCACAGTATGCCACAAAAATTTCCATTAAGATTCTTCACTTCTGAATCTAATTCCTCTGTTGCATGTTTCATAAATTCAACATTGAATTGGCAGGTAGAATTATTGATATGCATATACAGCATTTCTTAGTGTGATAGTTTTGAGAAGCCATACTGCAGACTGAAAACTGCCTATCTAGTTGAAAGTGAGTTTGTAATTTCTAGATTGCATGCCAAAACAGCTGAGACTAGAAATTTAGAAATGAAATGTAGTTACATTAACAAACACAAATGTGAACTGATACTCAAGGGTGCATCATATGGTATTTTTTCTCATAATGCATTCTTGCTACATTCAAATTGTATTTCCTCAAATGAAATTGTTTGGTTTTTCTGATATTATTTTATTTCCAAAATTTTGCAGGGAAAAACTGCTGCTTCAACAATTCACGAGTGGACTTCTATCTTCAATATGAACCTCATCCATCGTCGTTAAAGAATTTGAACCATCTTTTTCAGAGTAAAGCTTAACTGAATTTATGTTTACTTCTCTTTGAACTCAAGAATCCTTCTAGTAAATCTCCACTTCTGCTTTTCTGTTTCACAGTGATCCGAAAGGGTAAGTTTGCCATGTATGACTATGGATTGTTAGGAAACCTGAAAAAGTACGGTGTTTTCAAACCGCCCACTTTCGATACTGCAAACATACCAAAGTCTTTGCCACTATGGATGGGATATGGTGGGAATGATGCCTTGGCAGATGTAACAGATGTGAAGCACATACTCAAGGATTTGAATTCCAAGCCGGAATTGTTATATCTTGATTCATATGGCCACCTTGACTTTATCTGGAGTGTAAAAGCGAAAGAAGATGTGTATAATGATATGATCAGGTTCTTTGGCTCGTCGGGTTTTTGGGGAAAGTCAACAAGTTTTTAAGCTGTTGGTTACCATTTTTTAGTAATAATTTCTGAATGCCAGATGCTGCGGGCGGATGTATATAAAGACACAAAATCGTAGTAAGGGGCTTACCTTGATGTATATGCATAGCAAAGGAAAAGGCTTCCCTTGGCCCCACTGGATGTGCCCGATGATATTATGGCCAAAAGTCAACGGTGGATCTCCACAGTACTGAGACGATGCTACACTTAAAAGTGATTAAAGGCGATATGGAAGTGGCTATCATTGTATAAACGCATGGGCGTTTAATGTCTCAATGGTGGGATATCTCCGCAGACATTGAGAATACTGTATATTCCACATACCCATTGGAAAAATCCTGCCTATAAAATGAGGCCTTTAAGGGTTACACTATTGAAAATGCAAAGAGTAATTATGTTGTACATTTAGAGTCGTCCACTGAACATATGATTTGGTCATAAAAAGTTTGTCTTCTGTCCCGCTGTAGGTGGTGTGTGGTACCGTAGCAAAATGATGTGCAGCAGTTAATTATTTTGGGGTTCCCTATTAAAAAATCAAGTGGATTCAAAACATCATACACGTGTTTCGTCAAAAATATAGTGGTAGTGTTTTCGGTAACATAAAATGTCAGATTGAAGTCAGGCAGATTTGATGATACTTATCTGAGTACGATCAGTTCAAAGCATGTTAATATCTCAATTAATTTATCATTACTATTGATGCTTTCCTATTATCCAGATTTCGCCCACGAACTCAAAACAGTCGTGGAAAACAATTGATGAATTGACAAATAAAAAAGCTATGAAGTCTTCTATCTGGAGTTCTGGACATCAAATGAAACAAACATAAAGACAAAAAATATCAAGGATGAGGTTAGGATGACAAAATACACCCAAAAACAGTTGATTCGAATTTGAACAAGATAAATAAAGTTACTTGCCCAATTTTATAAAGTGATCATTATAATTATCGAATTTGGAGCTTTGGATGGAGTAATTTGAGGTCGACCACCGTGTGATCTAATTTCATTGCTTTATCTTCCACTCTTCTTCGCCCGCCTCCCCAAAAACTAGGACTCTGTCAAACAGGTAACATCTCTTCTCTTATGAGCTTTATGTATGACTATGATTGAAAAACGAATGATACTGAGCAAGCAAAGATGCTCAAGTGCATACATGTCATGCTAATTTTGCTGATGTATGTATATCTTTTAAAGGATTCTTTTGTTAATCAAACTTTGAATGCTGGTAGACATTTTTGTCATTTATTTATACAGGGTTTATTGATCTACGAAAATAATTGTTGAAAATGGTTGTTATACTTGAATATTGATCTTGAGGTGTACACTAATTTATTTTATTGTTATTTTTATTTAGAGGAGGTACCACATTTAGTGGGTTCTCAGTTGTGACTGTTTTTTAATTTGAAATTTAAATAAAAGTTTGTCCTGAAGGTCATGTCTCATCTATAATCCATGATCACTCAAGCTCGCCACTAACAAGTAGAAAACCCTCCTATACTATACATTTTTCTCCAATTGATATCGGTTTCTTTGTATACACAGGAGTGGTAACATATCAAGAGGTTTTAGAGGAGATTAGGAGAATTCGGACACTTGGAATTAGTTTCGGGTTTATGTGAAGCTTCTCCTGTTCTGGTGAATCGATTTACTGTAAGTTTCTGCTGCCCATTTTATTACTTTTATAACTAGGTGGCTTTTCCATGCTGATAGTAGCAACATATATATGCCAATGCAGTCATTTGGTTTTAATCAACTGTTGAACACACTTTGATCTGACCATAACCTTATCATCCACATCCAATATCTAGGGCTTTAATTTTTTGCATTTGCTGATAATGCTCAAAAGTGCTATAATATTGTTCACTGTTATTTGCACTATATTTGATTACTTTCATGTGCTTTATTCGGTTCACATGCAACTCAGTGTAGTAACTTCTAGCATACCTATGGTGTATGAACTTATTTGGCTCATTTTGCTGATAATGGTTTTTATATAATCTCCGGAACGATTTTTTGGCTTCTAAATGATTGGTTGAACTTTATGAAGTTCACATCTGAAAACACAAACATCCTCGGGGTAGAAGCAATAATCACTCAAGATACTGCTATGTACAGGTTGTGTCAAAGGAATATTTCGGCCTTTGATCATGAGGCCCTAAATGAATTCCTAAACTAGCTGATGTAAAGAGTGTCAATCAAGGTGCCAAAGCTATGAGGGAGGCTCAAACCTACTGTAGAGCTTCCTATAAAAGCATTGGTGGTAAGTAACAAGTGGGAATACTTCCAATTAAAATTTTCATTTGTGTATGTTATTATTGTTCTCTAATTGATGTCAATGCTGCGGGGCAAAGATGGCTAACATGAGTTGGTGACCCATGGCAATGTGGTGTCATGTTTGCAAAAAAGTGAGCTAGTAAAATATCTGCATCCTCTTATGTCCATATATTGACTGGATTGAATACTTTGATAAAAATCAGAAACCATGGTTGCATATACGTTTAACAATCCCCACAGAACCAAACAATGTTGATAAGAGCCTATTATGAAGGCAAGCACAATCATCCATTCCCTACAGCAGCAGCGTCGACCATGGCGATGGCCTCAAATGATGTTATCATTATTTTTTCCAGCATGTGAATATCAGTACAAACTGGTACTAATACATGGATAAGTTTTGTATTCATTTGGAAATGTCCATTATGTGTATTGTATATTTGTATATGTTGTCTAATTGGTCCAACCATCCAAGTATTGGATTTCAGAATATTTAGCTATTTTTTGAATTGAGAATTTGATAAACTAAAGTTGAAATTACAGTTTTTCTTAAAATACTACCTTCATATGCGTCAGTTGAATTTGAGTTGGTTTTTCTTATCCAATTTGTTCACACGTGACATGTTTACGACAAGATCGAGTTGGTAATTTTACGTGCTACTTTATATTCAAAAGTTTGTGACAGGATCCAATTAGGGTGGTGGTTAAAGTTTAGGCTGCTTCTAGAGAGTTTGTGGCGAGTCTATCAGTGTTGTACGGCACAGGCATACCCTAGTATAAAATAAAACAAGTGCTTCAGTAGTCCTGTACTCCAGTGAACATAATAACACGGGTTGCTATTGTTAGTTTTAGGATTATAGTTTTTGAATTCTCTCTCTCTGTTACGTGCGTTGACCTTCTCATCTGCTTGGCTTTGTTCAACATTGTCCTTTTCTTGTGGTTTCTTGTTGGTACGTATTGCTTCAAGACTGTAACTTGCTCTACAATTTTGCGAAATAGATTTGTTTTTTGTTCAAAATCCTAGAATATGGAGTGTCAGATGATAGGATTTGGGATAAATCCAACTAACCCTTTCACTATTGTGACAATGTTTCATGTTCTTATTCTTGTCCTGTTTTACCTCACCCACTCAGATAGGTGATAAGGCCCAGTATCAGATTCCAGATGATTGTTGAATAAAACTGTTTGGTTGTGTGACTTGTGTCTTACTTGGCTACTTCAAGAAATGCTGCAATAATTTTGTAATTTTGCATTCATGATCTTGAGTGATGAGAACCAATGTTAATTTGGAATCAAGATCGAAACATTCCAGTTTCTCATATGAAAATGGAGTGATGTGTGTGTTTTCTCACTAATACCTATCAAGTCAGAGTCATGGACTGGTCTGGCTTTTATTTTTGACAGAGCTTTTTATCTTGATAAATGGGACAGTGGTAGATAAGGACTTGTAGTAGAGCACATTGTGGGGTGGGTGATTGAGAGTACATTAGCAGAATGGAAAAGCACCAAAGAGAGGATAAGGGATTGAAAGAGGACGAGAGTCCAGTAATTGTCCGTATGATTCATCACACAGTGAATTGTTCTCCTCTTTAACCTCAAGTGTTTATAATCTGTGATTGGCATCGAGAAAAGTAAGCTTACCTCTATATGTTGGCACTAATCTAGCATTAGCCCTTCACATGTTATTAGCCTCAATTTGTTTTCTCTTTTTCTTTTTATTTACTGTATTCTTGACACCAGTATATTTTTTTTGAAAAGCCTCTATGTTGTTTATTCTGATTTTGCAGTTACAATGCATTTTCTTGTGAAGTTTGCCATTTTAATTTTCGCTCTTGTTTTCTTATATTTTATTGAAGTATTCTCAGTTTTATTTGTTTTTTCTCAGTTCTTTTTTGTGGTTGAAATTTACTTTTGCTTTTGTTTTTTATGAATTTTCATATCTAAACGGTCATTTTTTGAAAGTCTTTTTGATATCTATATTGTTGTTTCTTTTTCAAAACACGTTTTATTATAATTAGTTCCTTTGTGGATGGTATTGGAGTTTGAAATCTACATTATGGTTAAACCTGTTTGATATTTATATTTTCATGATATATACATTTTTCTTTACTTATTTTTATTAACCCATATATGGTGATAATTGTCCTTTTGGGAATGGTGGATAAGGACTTGATCCAACAGGATAGACGCCCCAATGACTAAGAACCTGAATGAAAATATCCAACAGGATAGGGCCAAAATTTTCAGTCCTTGTGTTTGAGAGGGCTCTGGCTGAGATGCCTAAGGACCTGAATGAAAATAGAAGGAATCAATAAACATCCTTGTTTTTAGGCCCTATTGATGGGCCAAAATTTTCAGTCCTTGTGTTTGTGGGAGCGCTTCCTTAGCTCTGGCTTCAGAATGTCAGCTAGAGAAGCCTTTCTACTAAGGCATCGTTTGAACCTCCAGACCACGTGATCTATCATTACCTCCCTAATGTCTTAATAGCCTCTCACCTACTTTGTTTTGGTATATTTTACTTTAATGTTTCACAAGGTTTCATCTATATTTCAGGTATTTTCTTTTGTCATGGTGTGTTCTTGTTTTTTATATTTACTAATTGATTAAGATAAACTGAAAAGTTTCTTACTTGTCTTATCTGTCTCCTTTTTTCAAAGAACTTTCTTCTTTTTCTTAAATAGTGATTTTTTATAGTCAACATTTTTCTGCATCTTTTCTTGCGGTTAACCTTTTTTTTTTTTTTTTTCAAAACTTTATTTAGTTTGTTTTCTTATGTCTATAAAGATCTTGGAATGTCTTTATTTTCATGCGTTATCATTATCTTATAATGCTTCTCTTTATATTTATAAATGTCTTTTCTGGCATGGATAAGGACTTGTGGAATGGCCCACATAAGGTGGGTACGCTTAATAACATGACTTGAGGTAGAGAAAGTTGTTGACGATTGGGTAACGTTTTGAAAGAGGAAGAGACTGAATGAATGAATTAAGTGTCCTTGTGAGAGGATATTTATTGTATTTGGGCCGCGATTGAGACGTGTTTGTGACCAGTTTGTCGGATCATGCACTTACGCCTTATGGCCTGGGCCTGGCTCCTAGAAAGTAAGTTAACTCCTCTAATAGTAGTCTGTAGCATGTTTGATAAAGTTTCATGAACAAATTCTTGTAGCACACTTGTTCATTTCTAAGAAATGTGTAAACTACGAATGACTGATATGATGCTGTGGTATCCTGTCACCCACTAGGCAAGCCTTTAGGGATGGGCTCCAAGGTCTTGGCATCAGTTCTTAACTTCAAAATTAAGCTTGATTGTTTACTTAAGTTGATAGGACCTTATCTTTTGTAGTAATTTTACATTCACAGCTTCAGTCATTTGATATCCAGTTTCTTTGTATGTCCTCTTACTTCGTATTGATGCTGCTTTACCTTTCAAAATTTCATTTGATCTTTGTTGCAGTTTGATCATTGTATTGTTATTATGATAGTTGTTTGGGGATTTCTGTTGGATTTTGTAATGTGTTGATAAAATCTCGGATTGAACTGTCTCACCTTGTTGTGACTTTGTGTTGGATGTTTCTATGCTCACCAAAGAACTGGAGAAGATGGAAGAGAAGGTTAAGTTCAATTAGTCACTTTCATTACTTTTGAAATTTTTGCCTACCTTTTACATTTTAGGACTTCAAAAAAAAAAAAAAATCTGTCTCATTTGCAAACAGGAATACACAGGCTTGTTTTCTTGTTTTCGTGTTTTCCTTGGATATCTAAATGATAATTGCTCCTTTGTCTTCTGTTAAATGAAAAATGTTTTTCTATTGCTGAACTAACTGACAGATCTGAAGCACAGGTGAAGGTACTTGGAAAAGGCATACTCAATGTTGACAAGATGTGTCTATTTTATCTATCAATTATATTACAAGTCAATAAGGAACCTAATAGATATTCATTTTATATGTAATCTCTAGGAAAAATATTAAACTGTGTCAAGTTGGATTGATGATGCTCTCATCAAGTAAGAACCCCTTTATTTCTGAGGGGAGAAGTCAGTTCCTGGAGGAGCAGATAATTTCGAAATTAACCTCCAATGCCTTTTTATCGTAACACTATTGATCACCCTGTCAGTCAAGATCTTCTATTCCATCTAGTAGTAGTACGGTATCAAAGCATACCAAACAGGCGGTGAAGTCATTGATGGATGTTGAAGGCCATTTGACAGAAATAAAGTTCTCTTAGAGGGGGAAATTCCCAACCATTCACGTAATGCATCTTCTGAATGCATTGGAGATGGTTACTTGTTGAAAGGAAAACCTGATGAAAAACCCAATCTGGACACTAAGGATAGTGTGTCAGGATTATGGTATGACATGCTCTGGGAAAACAGGTTATTCTTTTGAGAAACGTCGGACATAAATAAGATCAAGAGGTCTATATTCTAATGCAATCTTCTCATTTCTTGTCTTTATTCAGCCTATACTTTAGGTCACAAGTCATGGTATTACAGATGATGGCAGAGAAGTAGAGACACTAACAAAAGTGAGGGAGGCTAAAGGTGGCTTGCTTTTTGCAGACGCCATAAAAATAGAAGATTCAGAGTGCAGCAGTCCTGTGCAAATTATGGTGACTTCTTTGACATCAGGTCAGTGGGGTCTGTCCACACAGCGTAGTGGTGGCCGCCTAGCATCTCTGTGAGTTGTACAATGGCTGGCTGGAGATGTATGGAGGCGGCAGTCAATAACAAATTAAACCATGGTGTGATCAGACCCATTTCTGACAGATTCACTTCCCTATATATGGATACAGAAAAAGATACTTATGAAGTCTCTCGGATGCAAGTTTTAGAGGTTGGAAACCGAACACAAGAACTGTTGGTCCAGGAGTGTGGGAGAACATGGTGATCAAACCCCGACTCCAAAGTCCTTGGCCTTGAGGGCTGAAATTAAGTGCACAAATTTGACTAAATGCTCTAAGAAAGGCGGTTACTGCTTCCCTGTTATTTTTGAGCTAGACATTTAAATCTGGAGTTGGGTGTTAGTGGAAATTCCAGTGGTCCACTCAGAAGTGAGCTGCAGGTAAGGTACCACCAACAGATACATGCCCCTTTGCTATAGCATTCTTAATTTGTTGTTTGATTAGTGTAGAAAGAGAGACAGTAAAAGTTAGGTCTCAAAGTAAGACCCATCTTCTATTTATAATAACAGAGTTACAATTGTATATAGGTTGGGCCCGTATAGGCCCAATAGGACTAATATTACAATACTCCCCTGCCGGGTGCGAAGATATCCAATAGACCCAAATTTTCGCAATGGAAGAGCGAAGATCGCGGTAGTCCCAATTTGGTTTGGTAAGAGTATCGCCAATCTTGCCTTTAGTCCTAACAAAGGGCGGGAGACAATCCCAAAGATTTAACTTTCTCCCGCTAAAATGCACATCAATCTCTATTGCTTAGTCCGCCATGTAGATAATGACTGCTAAATGGATGGCGAATTTTGATTGTCACAAATGAAGTCCCGGATGATCCGTGATCGGTGCAAAACCAAGCTTCCCAAAATAGATCGCAACCACATAAATCTTGCCCAAAGCCGGGGCACGATACTCTCACTTCAAGATGATCCGGAGACAACAGATTGCTTCCGGCTTTTTCCATGAGATAAGGTGATTCCCACGAAAAGCACATGTTCCAGAGTGGAACGATTTCAATAGAACCTCCATAATCGAATCGGTGTAGATTCTGGGACCACCCCGTGAACCGGTGCATAGAAGAGACCTAAGCCAGTATGGCAAGACTTTAGGTACCGTTAATATGCTCCATCGCATCCATATGAGATTGACGTGGAGCATGCATGAACCGACTAACTCACCACAAAGATAGGCAATGTCTGGTCTAGTATTAACTAGATAAATAAGACGTCCAACAAGGCGCTGATAAGCTAATGGATCTGACAATAATGGTCCATCGCTTTTTAGGGCACCATAGAGTAGAAACCGGTCGACAACCCAAAGATCCCCTCATCGGTCGAAGATCTAGAACATACTTTCGTTGAGATAAAGAGATTCCCTTTGGACTACGTTATCTCAATGCCAAGAAAGTAACGTCATGACCCAAGTTTTAACCTCAAAAGACTTCCCGCGGATTCCTTAATTTGTACAACGCCGATGCGTCGCCTCCGTAATAATAATGTCGCCCACATATACAAGCGGATAAGTCGCGGCCCCCGTGAGTTCAACAAACAAACAATGTATGGTCCGAGTGGCACCGGTAAATCCATATTTGAAGCACAACCTCACCGATTCTCCATCGAATCCAGCTCGTGGTGATCGCTTTGCCCATATAAGGACTTACGAGTCGACAAACTTTCCTAGCATACTCCCCACCAATGAAAAGCCCGGTGGGGATCCATGTAAATCGCCCCGGATCTCCGCGAAGGAAGGCATTCTTCACATCCAACCGGATGAAGAGGCCAATCATAAGAGGCAGCACAAATAAGAAGTCGAACAGATTTTAACTTGGCTACCGGAGCAAAGGTCGCACCAAAGTCACGCCCAGTAACATAAATCCCTTTAGCAACCAAACGGGGCCTTATATCGTTCAACCGTACCATCCGCCAAGTACTTCAATCGTAAAACCCATTTGCAGATCCAATGTATGAAGTCTTGGGAGGTAAAAAGCAACCATTTCCCAAGTCCGATTCTCGCTTCAGTATCGTCATCTCACCGCGATAATGGCTTTGGATCCGACAGAGCTCGAACCGATCGCGGTATCCGAATAGAGGAAACCGGTCGATATGTCCGATAGAAGCGATACACCCGATAAGAGACAAACCGCGAATAGGATGGTTAGTGGGAAACCGTATTTGTCCGGGGATGCCCGGTCCCGAAGGAAATCGAGGGGGCTCAACAAATGGGAGAATCAACGGGAGCAATCATAGGAGTCAACAAGAGGAGCAATCACGAGATCACTAGAAGGTGAAGGAATGTTACCCGAAAATTTCATGAGCATGAAAGCATGAAAGAGGAGAAGTCAGTTCGCTATATACACCAAAAAGGTTTAGTAGAGGGACCACCAAAGGAAGTATATTAAAGAATAGATAGGATAAATTAAGAAGGCCCTCTGGGGAGACAAAGATTCCCCGCATCGATGTATAAGGACCAAAATATGCACTATGCTCGACAAATGTGACATCCAAGGTATGATAGAGGCGACGACTAGGTGGATGATAACAACGATACCCCTCGACATAGGGGAATACCCTAGAAAGACACAATCGAATGGATTTATCATCCAATTTGGTTCAAGTGAAGCCTTTTATCATGAACATAGCAAACACGTACCAAAACACCGGGAATAATGGGAAACAGAACGACCGGTATACAACTTGCGCAGGGGCCTTACCATTAAGAACTCTCTACCGGGTGTCGTTTTGAAAAGTAGATGGTAAGAACCGCGATAATGCCAAGTGGATCGAGGAACATGCATACCTTGCAACAAACACCAAACTACATCCATAAGACTCGATTTTTCGCTTCAAAGAACACCATTTTGCTTTCGGTGTATATGGACAGTCGATTCTTTGAAGGATACCCTTATTTAAGGCGGGCGACAAATTCATTGAAACATACTCCTTCGCATTATCGGACTCAAGTCCGCGAACCACGATATTGAACCGAAGTTTTAATGAGTTGGAGAAACCGAGTGAAAATAGGGAGAACTTCGATTTCTTGGCAAATAGATCCAAGTACACCGAAAGTATGGTCATCTATAAAGGTCAATTAGTACCTATGGCCGAGAGGGTAGTCACAGAGAAGGGCCCCAAACATCCGTGATGAATCACATCAAACATACAAGGAGATCTAGAAAGCGAGGAATATAAGAATTACGCATGTTTAGACAAAGAACAAGTATCACAATGAAAAAAAGTATTTTTGCATGCTTTTATTAATTCAGAAATAAAGTACATAGATACTTGAAGTTGACATGGCCCAACCGAAAGCATGCCAACTTTTCAAAGACTCGCAAAAACAAATAACGGCCGACACGGCAACACACTAGCATGCAAACTCGATAATGGAAATTGTCTTCGGACAAGGGGGATCTCCAAAGTAGTATAGTCCATGCTCATAGCCCCCCAAAAATCTGCCAGACTCGGGTTCAAGATAACAAGAATGGGGTAAGAAAACAACGTAATGGTGATAATCTTTAGCAAGACGACTAACGGATAACGAAGTGCTAAGGAGGAACATGTAAGATCGACTCTAAAAGAGATAGCAGGGATAATCAACAAGACTTTACGGGTAATAGTGGTGTATGAGCCATCCGCTTCGCGACATGATGTGAAAAGGGTGTGCTATCGACAATAATCTAGACTCACCATCATATGATCATTTGCCCCGGATCAAGGACCCAAACCGGATGGAGGCGGGAACGAATATGGAACGCGATAGGTGTACCGCGGCGGCGCCATGGCGTATACTAGATGTCCCCCACGTAGAGACATAGCATGCATAAAAGCCGATCAATCTGTCTTTGGGTAAAAGTCCCGGGTCCTCGTAAACTCCCCCGAATGATGACTACCGTAAATATCGCCAATAGTCGCAATATTTAGGTTTGTCCTCCTAAGCCCCTCGACCCCCTCTTGGGACGAAGCTCTGGATGCAACTGATAGCAACTATCAATAAGGTGGCCACTGCCCTTGCAATGATCGCAAAAGCGTCCACGAGTGTTCCCGGATGGAACAGTAGAACGAAAGCCACCGAAGACCCCAAGTAACAACAAACGCCATCTGATCAGCAGAAGACGGTGCATCAGAAACCACTGGAGAAGAAAGTAATCCGAACACGACGCCATGTTTCTCAATAATGGCATACGCCTCACCAAGAGATGGAAGAGGTGCAGTATTGAGAACTTGAGTGCGAATGGCTTCAAAATCAGAGTGAAGACCAATAAGGAACTGATGAACTCTCTCGTTTCTCCTCACGCTCAAGAGCGCCATAATAGTAGGTGTCATACCGAGGATAGGGGAAGTGTAAGTAGAAAGCTCCTCCCATTTTCTTCAACACCCAAAGTAAGCTAAGACGAAAAGAGCCCCCGTGGCTTAATCCAACTCACGGTAGAGCTCATAAATTCAACCTCATTGTTCGTAGTAGCATACATTTCGAGAGAGCAACAAACCATCAACAGTCTCATAAAAGGTAAACATCTCATAGACATCAGGCTCCATAGAGTTGAACAACCAACTTAGAATCATACAGGGTCATGGACCAACTATTGTAGGTGGTCAGATTAATTGGACAAATCATCTTGTTGGGAACAAGCCAATCCATCTTCCCTTTGGCCCCCAAAAATAAGCCGACGTAACGAGCCCAAGAGTGGAAATTCCGCCCATTAAGAAGAGCGGTAGTAATTTTCTTCCAACAAGGAGACATCATCCGCACCTTTAGAGTCGTATCCGATAAGGGATATAGTGCAAAGAATAGTACCTTGATGTGAGAAAAAAAAGTTATAATCGTGGAAAAATGTGATAAACGCCGAAACCTACCGAAAACTGTGATAAACGCAAACCTACCGGAAAACAGTGAGGCAGCAAAGATCAGTCGCTTCCGGATGAGCTCATCAGGTATCGGCCTCGAGCCGTGAAGAAGGAAGGGGGTGGCGGCTAGGGTGGTGGCTAAGGGTGGTGACTAGGGTTTGATCTCCTTACTTCTCTCTTCCTGTTTTTTTTCTGATACCATGTAGAAAGAGAGACAGTAAAAGTTAGGTCTCAAAGTAAGACCCATCTTCTATTTATAATAACAGAGTTACAGTGTACATAGGTTGGGCCCAAGTATAGGCCCAATAGGACTAATATTACAATAATTAGTACAACACAAAATTATTTATCTAGTTTTCTCAGATTTTCGGTTTTTAAACTGTCAAAATCTTGTTTATTGAAAAGTGATTCCTATCAAAGCAAATTAGATCACGAGTTTTTGTTTTCACCTATAAATATATACTACATATATAATATATCAGTATTGTCTAAACCAATCCGTTTTCTTTTGCTTTTTGTATTGGTTGTTACCACTTTTATATATTACGACTTGCAAAACCACTGGTTGAGAATGTCTAATCTTCATTGTGGTCATAATAGCAGTAGATCCCAAGATGTCACTTTAAATTTGCTCCTTGCATGGCTTTCATGCAGTTTGGTGATTATATGGTTATTGTGAGTATTGAATATGTTTCTTTCCATTGAAAAATTACTATTAGTAGTAGCATTGTTTAAGCCAATGATGACAGTTTCAATGAATTATCATCCAGATTAACGACCATATTCATAAATTAATAAAAGTGGTTTAAACCTGAAATTGGTTATGTTTGTCGAAGTTTTAGCATCTGGCAAAAATCTCGGACAGAACACCTTTACCATGTTCGTTGGTTGTTTCTTAGCTCACTGAATAATTGGAGAAGATGGAAGAGAAGGTCAAGTTGAATGAATGTCTTCTAGAAGTGGAGGTTTGAATTCAAAGCTTCTCTGTTTTTTATGTCTGATACATTGCTAACTTTTAAATTTTCAAGGACATGTGTAATTTGCACAATTTGGCTTCTCAATTTGCAGCATAAGCCACTCTTTGAAGGGTTTATGCTGCGTAAAAGGAAGATAAAATGCCACCAATTGAAGCCATGTTTGCACCACTGCATGAAAGCTTGAAGTCTCCAGGCAAGGGGGTAAAGTCTACATTTTTTTCTGATTAATACAGTAACTTCAGGGCATTGTCTCTTTGGCTGCAATTTTAGAGGAACCGTCATCATTAAGTTCTACTGTTTCTTTACAGATAGCTTGCTTTTAAAGTAAGGAGTATGCGGCCTTGGAAAGACCTCTAAGGCGGATGATCTTCAGAATACGTGTTCATCTTTTACCCAGTAAACAAATGATTATAAATGGGAACACATGTGATGCCTTTTGAATGTTGTGATATGTTACTTTTCAAATTGCGGAGCGTTGAGTTTGTGTTGTGAGTTGTGACAAAGAAAGGAAAATGGAGCTGATCGTGATCTGGTTGTCTTTTCAGCTCTCTTACCCGAATTATGTGCAATGGACATCACATGTGCCTGTGAGTGATTAAATTCCAAGAAAACGAAAACTGAGGTAATTAACTACCACAGGCTCCAGCGAAACAACAATGTTGTTCTTTCCCTAAAACTCACCTTCCGTTTACACTTTACACCTCTGTATTCCTAAAGCATTAATGTGGATTACCATTTTATATTACCGGGAAGGGAAGGAAGAAATAGTTCCATAATCCATCATTAGATCAAACTTGTCCATTCGAGGTTCCGTTTAAATAGTATCATTTATTTCTCTTGTAATAATGCAAATTAAACATTTATTAACAAACGAATGGTAGGTACGTATGAGTATGAGCATAGTCACAAAAATCTCCGATTTTTAAAAAAAAACGTAAAAAGTCTCCGAATGGACAGGTTACCGAATTTCAAAACGAATAAACAATAAAAACGGTAAAAGTCTCCGAATTCTCGATGTTTACCGATTTTTAACGATTTTTTCCAATTTTTTTGATGATGGATAGCTTTTTATTAATTTTTAAATATATTTAAAATTGCAATTATTTGGAGGATATCGAATATATAACAAGACTTTACATATATATTTATAAAATTTGAATTTGATATATGCTCAAAGTAATCCTGACATGATGCACAATCACACACTGCATACTATTTTATGTTTTAATTATTTATGGTTTTCCCGATTTTTTCTGATTTTTTTAACGAATTTGTACGAATTAACGATTTCTTCTTTGTCGAATTGATGCCGAATTCCGAATTTGTGACTATGCGTATGAGTTGCCTCTATAAATCTGTGTAAGATCCACAGACCAAATGCAGGCAATAGGTAGGTAATAGATATTAATTTCTGTACGGGTGCGGTCTCCATCTTGAATACAAGTTGGTAAAAGGCTCGGGTGTCACTTGGAGTTACGCAGGAGTTAAAATTATGTCCGAATTTAGCTCTAAAAGTGACCATTTGTAATTTTTAAACTCACTCTTTAAATTAAAGAGAGCATCACTTGAGTGACATCCGAATTTAAAATCCAATTTTTTTACGTTTTTCCATTAGGAATTGTAGAGTGTGGATATTTGGAGATGCCTTTGCAAAAAATTTATTTATTTATTTTTGCCATATTTATAATGGAGATTTTACAATGTCAAACGAATGAAAATTCAGAATGTAAGAGCATCTCTAGGTGGTGGTAGTATACTCTTCAAATTTGAAGAATGCGAAGTTGGTTAAATTTCACCAACTCTGGTAGTCGCAAATTTGTGGTCGCAAAATTCATTGGAGATGACCTTTTATTGGTATTGCCATTACCAATTTCACGCTGACATTCTCAGGCAAAAAAGTAAAAAAAATAACTTGTTAAAATTAAAAAAAAAAAAATTATCAAGTCAAAAAAAACTTGGGGCGACATTAGTAATTTTACTATTGTCGCCCCGCGATCCGCATCCAAACCTCCACATTTGCAAACAAGAATGCGAACGGACAGATTATGCGACCATGAATGAGGCCACCTAGAGATGAAATTTCGAAAAATTCCGAATTTTTTCTTCAAATATGAAGAATTTGACAGGTTATACTACCACCTAGATATGCTCTAAGTTGGTTAGTTCCGCAAAAGTTAAGATAGTGCGATATATAGTTTTTATTGGTACTGCCAAATTTAGGAATAGAGAAAAATAATCGAAAAACAATTAAAAAAGGTATCAAACATTCAAACTTTACATTTTTTGACAGTTTGGGGGCCAAACTTTTTTTCTTGACAGTTTGGAGACCAAACTGTTTGTTTTTTGCAATTTAGGAACTTTTGTCAAATTTCTCTAACATTGTTTTTAATTTTTTTTTTTTTTTTTTTGAAAAATAAAAAACATGCTGACGTGTACAACTATAACTCACAAACCCAAAAACCCTTTTTCAGTTGGAAAAAAAACCCCAAAAACCAAATGTACACCTTTCCTCGCTAAAAACAGAGTATAGGTACAATGGAGTGGACATTGGCTTTCAGTACATTCTTGTCAGGCATTTGCTTAGCAATTGCCTTCCTTCTTGCTGGAATCATGAAAAAGTCTAGTGTTTATTCTAGGCAACTGCCCCCAGGGCCTGCAGGATGGCCGGTAATTGGCAATTTGTTTGATGTGGGTGCAATGCCACACCACTCCTTAGCAAGCCTCAGTAGGAAATATGGCCCCGTCCTTTGGCTCCAATTAGGTGCGGTTAATACCATGGTAATATCATCAGCTGAAGCAGCTATGGAAATGTTTAAAAACCATGACCTCGCTTTTGCTAAACGTACCACCAACGAAGCCATGAGGGTAAACTGCTTTGAACAAGGTTCCATTTCTCAGTCCGAATACGGGCCATATTGGCTGATGGTTCGACGTATATGCACCACAGGGCTCTTCGTTAACAGTCGAATAAAAGGGACAACAAATATATGTGCAAAGTGTATGGACAACATGACAAAGTGGATATGGAATGAAGCTCAGGAGAAAGGTAGTGTAGAAATTGGCCAATTCGTCTCTTTTACGAGTTTCCATGCCATAGCCAATATCATCCTTTCCAAAGACGTTGTAGTGGATCCAAAAGCCGAAGTTGGATCAGAATTTGTTTCTTCCGTTACTCGACTTATACAATGGATTAGTAAGCCTAACGTGGCTGATTTCTTTCCCTTCTTTCAATGGTTCGATCCACAGCGTATAAAGAAGAATATTAAACCGATAATCGAGCATAGTGTTGGCTTTGCTTATGGTTTTGTTGAAGAACGAATTCTGGACCAACAGACGGGTAAAATTAATGCCAAAAAAGATTTTTGGATGCAATGCTGGACTTTCAAGGCAATCAAAAAGATGGGGAACCACAATGTTGTCGGAAATATCACCCACGATTGCAACTGAAAAAGGGTTTTTGGGTTTTTTTTTTCGATCACCGAAACAAAAGTTTGGGGAAGACCTATTGCTATCCGTGAGAAATGTGTGCGTGTGAGTTATAGTTGTACATGTCAATATGTTTTTAATTTTTCGAAAAAAAAAATACAAATTAGAAACAGTATTAGAAATTTGATAGAAATTCCTAAATTGCAAAAAAACAAACAATCCAAACTGTCAAAAAATGTAAAGTTGGATATCCTTTTTAGTCGAAAAATAATTCAGGCTCATAGCGGCATGTGTAATCAAATAAATCGGACAAAATGTCAAAAATTAGAAAAAGTCGGCTGTTTGAGAAATAAATAAAATGATACTGAACGTTTTTTTTTTAAATCGGACACATCAACTCGCCGGCCTGCCCAGCCAATATGAATCCATTTTTATTTTTTTTTTAATTTGGGATTACCAGATATGAACGTTTGCGTTCAACCAAAACACTGGACTAGAAGGTCTTTGCAATGTTGTAAACTTGTAAATGAATCCCACACGTAAGATATACCATGAGTACTAGAATTCAGTAAAACACAAACATGATAGGGTGCAAGGGATTCATTATTATTAGTTTATTACACATGGATATTGAACGCAGGCACATAGCTGATACACGTAGTGGTGTACGTCAAAGTTTAAACTCATCTGGGGTGTCATTGTCTCAAGACACCGACAGGAATATATAATAACTGCGATGATGAGGTTAAACACTGACACATGCCTAAGTCTTTAAAAAGTCGTAAACTGGATATTCAATGTTCATTGTCTTGCGGTATTGAAACTTTGAAAGCAAAATATAATAGCCTGCGATGAAGTTAAGTGGACGTTCGTTTAAAACTTTGTCGACCTAGATACTTCATATTATGTCCGTGCATATTTTTAAATTATCCCATTTGCAGGCAGCCAGACATTAAAACTTTGCGGTTGTTGGTTGTTTTACCCTAAGAAAATCATAGTGTTTTTAAAATCTCAGATTATCGATCAAAACTTTGCAATAGGAGTACTATGGTACTAGGCTGGCCGATGGTTATAACATAGAACACAACGACGAGATATTTGCAATTTTGAGTCTTAAAATATCAGAATTTAACTTTTCTGTGGGAGTTTTACAATTTTTTAAGGACATATCTGATGATCTTGCAGTATTGTCCCTAAATATCTCGTCACAGGAATGTTTGATGTCTGTTTAATTTGTGGGGGCGGGGCTAGATAGTATATTTAATTGGTTGTTGGTGACTTAGTACCGCCTGGTTCGTTAGTTGTTAACTTTTGCCGATAATGGTTTTTCTAGATTTTAATGAGTCCTGTTAATAACGGATTCCATTTTGTGTTAGGCAGATCCTGATTTAATTTGGGGTCTGTAATTATGTTGGGCACAATATAGAGTGTTAGGTAGACTCCATCACCAAAATCCGAACAAAAAAATTAAACTAGAAATAACCAGTTACACCCCAACCAAAGAAACCAGCTAACCTTCATCTCTGTCTCATCTACTCCACCAAAAACCAAATATTGATTCATTCTCTTTGAAATTAAAGATTGATTCCGTCTAATTTCTTGGTTTCTCTTCGCAGCAAATTGTTAGGTCAACACAAAATATAATTTTTAGGTTAATGGTAAATTTGTAATATATATTTTGGGTCCATCTAACACAAAAGTCACAAAATAAATGGAAGGTGCCATAGCAAGTACCATTTTAATTTTACTACTGTGCACGGTGCATTTGTGTGGCCGTGTGTCGTTTCTCAAAATTTCCGGTTGTATGTTTTCGCTGTCTTTAACTTCGCACGTACAATTTAGAGCTCTCAAACAAGTAGAAACGCTCCTTCTCATACAGAATAACAGAAGCAAATTAAGAAAGGAAATACCACATTCATGTCACAAATACATGCAATTCCAAACTACAAAGGATTTGTCCTCCTCAATCCATACTAGTTACTTAGTTAGCCTACGTATAAGATGTTAGACAAATTAATGCTTTGTTTGATTCATATTGAGCTTTTAGTAAAAAAAATCAGGAACAATGAGCATCATCCATGGCAATTTTATGCCAGCTTCAAGCTTCAACAACAATTTTGATGGGAAACGAAAAATTGAGGAGAACAGGAAAACTCCATGGACAGCAAAACGAACCCCTTCCCTACGCTAATTGTAAATACACTAGATCTCAAGTTGGTGCGTAGATAATATTTTCTCTTCTTACCTATTGCACACTATAAAATGTAAAATTCACTTGGACGCCATTCTTCGGATGTCATCAACAAACGCTTGAAGATTCCTGTCTGAGGAACCGCCTTTGGCGACTGCTTCCTCTGCTTTCTTCTTCCACTTTAAGGCATTTGCTTTAATCTCCTGCGCCTTGGGTCCACTTGTGACTTCGACGACACATTTTTCCACTTGCTCTCTTGTCAATCCTTTTAGATGATCTTTACTTCGACCCAAACGCACCCCGACGCCATAAACTTCAACCAAGAACTTGGCGTTTGTCACCTGATCACCCCATTGAGGTGCAGCAATAATTGGTACACCAGAGCTCAAAGTTTCCATAGAAGAGTTCCACCCACAATGAGTCACAAAACAAGCTAATGATGGGTGAGCTAAAACTTTATCCTGTGGACACCACTGTACAACTAGACCTTTACCTTCAGCTTCTTCAATGAATCCATCTGGCACTCTTCCTGCATCTTCAGAGTATTCTGTAGGTGGTGGTTTAACAACCCACAAGAACGGTAACCCGGAGTTTAATAGCCCCCTTGCCATTTCCTCCATCTGATTTTTCTCCAAAAACACTATGCTTCCAAATGAGACGTAAACCACCGAACTTGGTGGTTTACTGTTCAACCACTCTATACACTCGTCTGTGGCGCTCCACATGTCGCCGCGTATGGTATTAGACTTATCTTCATCTTCTGTATACTTGAACAAAGGGCCAACAGGTCTAATTGGAGACAAATTCAACATAGGTTCAATTGCTTCACGTTCAAGTTCTTCAAATGAATCCACCAACACGCAGAACGACTTCGACAGGTTCTTAAACTGTCCCAAAATTGCGTCTTTCAACGTTTTATATGGGTCCAACGGGTGAAGGAAACTAGGAATCTCGTCGGATACAAGAGTAGGCAAACCGGGCAAATCGAGAGAACTATCTGGTTGCTCAACTGTTGGAAATGGGGCTAAGTTATGAAAATAATGATAGTAAGCAGAATAAACTGAACATGACTGAACCCAAATAACCGCACACGGAATACCCATGTCCGTCGCAACGTCTGAAGCCCATGGAACAAACGGATTGTTGATTACACAAGAAACTGGCCGCCCCAATTCAGCTTGTTTATTGAGAAGTTGAACAAATGAATCTCGACCAGCAGTTTCTAGCTGGTGCATCAAAGCGTCTAGGTCGAAGCGTTTTGGATCATCGTCGCTCCAACCATCTGAAAAATGTTCGAAACGAAGCTGGCCTTCACCTATCTTGATGGCTGTATCAGTATTGGTGTTGTTCGTTGAATTTTGAATCATATGGCCTATATTTTTAGGGGTGGAGAAGGTGATGTAAAGACCCTTTGAAGCAAGGCGTTTTGCTAACCTTAGCAAAGGGTTAACGTGTCCTTGACCAGGGAAGGAGACCATGAGAACATGATGAACTGTTTCAGACCCCATAGCTGCTATTCTGTGGAAATCTTGTGGAAGGTGTGAAGCAATTCTATGGATTGCATGTGGTCATGAAATTTATAGAGCTTTTTGTTACATTTGGTTGTTTCAATCATGTTGGTGTAACTAATGATGTTAGCAAAGTTTTGTCCTATACTCCTATAATCAGTATGAAGGCAATATCTGCAGCCATATGGCTAGTCAATGTCGACATGTCGTGATATGTGTAACGACTAAAGAGGGTGACTGATATTGATTTTCTGGACCTTTATTTTTGGCAATCAAACGTGATCTTGATTCTTGAACATTAATTCCAGAAATATGGAAACTATTACACATGAATTTTTGTCAAGGTTTAATATTTGCTAGAAAGAAATGATGTATTCTTGTATCCAAATGTTCGGTGGACGTCCATGCATGTTAGGACCATATCACCATAGACATGTACTATTTCTTTGATGAAATGTTTTTAGCTTAATGCTATTTTTATATTTTCTGAGCTTAGTGGAAGGGTTGATTTGTATAAAAAATGTGTAGGATTGCATATTTGCATTGGAAGTTAGTCTCCTGCAAGGCCCAAAATTTCGAATATATCGGTGTACTAAAAAACCGAGATATATCGGATATCTCGGTTTTTTTGGTGACCAGTCCAAAATTTCTAAAATATCGGATATCTCACCGATATATCTTGGATATCTCGCCGATATATCTCGGATATTTCGAAAATTTCAATATTAAGTTATTAACAATTGGTCAAAAAGTCAACTGATATATATCGATTATCTCAGAAATATCAATTATATCGGCGATATAAACTTTCATATCGAAAATTCCGATATATCTCAGAAAAAAAAGAGGTTCAATATTCGGTGGATATATGTTGGAAATATCAATATCGGTGTACCAATTTACCGAGATATATCGGCGAGATATCAGATATCTCGGCGATATTTTGGGCCATGGTCTCCTGACTCCTGAGCATCAAAAAGTGAAAGAGTCCAGATCGTACCCTTGAGGAATGAAAAGCAGCCACTATCCTCTTTCACAAATTCGAAGCCAAATCACCTTAAATCCAGCAATGCAAGCCGAGACTATTCAATTTTTGTGGCACGAGCCTGGCAAGCCAGATAAAACATATGGACGTGTGCCTTTGATAATTATTTTTTTGGGTAAACTTCTCGAGCGTTTGCCGTGTAATATAAGTCGCCCACTTCGGAAGTTTCGAAACGGGGTCCTAGAAACTAGAAAGTAGATTGTGATTTGTTTGTTTTTAGAAACGATATATAGTGTCTGGACTCTAGAGTCTAGAAGTAATGCGGCAGACACGCACCATTTATAAATTAAAACTATATGCTATGTTCTTTTTGTATGTATGTATAGGGTAATCTGTATATGCTATGTTCTTTTTGTATGTATGTAATTATGTATAGGGTAATCTTAGTCACACCCAAATAAACTGTCACGTAACTCCAATGTTTTACAAACTGCCAATTCTATCCTTTTTTGTTTTGGGGTGTGACAAAAAAAAAAAAAAAAACAACTACTATACCTTGTTCTCTAATTCAACTGACTTTTTTCATCTCTTGCTTCTCTTCCCCACCAATCTCTTTTTTATTTTCCTTCCCCCCCCCCCTCCTCTCCTTTTTCAATTGAATCAATTATATTATGTACAAATTGATTTCATTCTAATACAACTACGTTTAATCCCATTCAATCAAAATTTCCACTCAATCTTATTTGTGGAAACTTGGAAGAAAAACACTTGAAAGTTAATTTGTTAGGCTGCAGATGAGAATTGAAAAAAATAATATTCTTTTGTGGAATTAAAAAACTCTATTTTGAGATTTGTTAAAAAGATAATAAAATTGAGAATGAGAAAATAAGAAGAATGCATCGTCGAAATTGATTAGGTAGGACAAGAAACAGGTGCAATTGAAAATTGTACAGGTGATGGTGCTTTGAGAAGAACTTTGGTGGAGAAATATAAAATAAATGAATAAATAAAAGAAAAAAATATATTTTATTTTTATTTTTGGCCACATCCCAAGAAATAGAGATAGAACTGATAGTTTGTAAAACATTTCGGCCGCGAGATAGTTTCTTTAGGTGTGACTAAGATTACCCTATGTATAAATATTTTGAACATATCTATATCTTAATATTAAAGCTCTCACATGGGGCATTTTTCGAGCTCTATTAAAATTCCAAATCATCATCTCCTATTAAAACGGAAATTTCTCTCCTATTAAATTTTTTGTAGGCACTTCTAATTAAAACAGGAATCATTCTCCTATGAAAATTCTTCATCTATTAGAAGAAGAAAAAATTCTAGCACTTCTGATTAAAACATGAATCTCTTATTAAAACGGTATCTCTCATCCAGTTAAAAAACGGGTTTTTAAAACTTAATTAAAATAATTTGTTGAGAAATTAAAATGAGTTAGCGACGAAAACATGAATCACGATTTATATATATATATATATATATATATATATATATATATATATTAACAAGAACTGACACGTGGCTACAACGCGTGACAGTTTTTTTTTTTGCTGTAATAATCTTTGTAATTGTTCACAAAAAAATGAGGGCAATGTTTCAATTTCAAAAGAGGAGTCCACGTCGGCTTTTTGACAAAGGGCAATATTGTAAATATTTGCAAAACTGAGGATAATGTGCTAAATCAAGGGGGAAACGTCTAAATTTTACCGGTCAAATACCGGTCTTACCCTTCCATAACATATCTTATTTACGTATTTACCATTTAATAATAATTGTAATAACCAAATATGTTCAGGGGTATAAGAGGAAAATATCACTGTTCACGAGACAGTTTTCTTTAAAGTAGTTAGATATATATATTTATTTACAATTATTGAGCAAATTTTTAAAAAAGTCGGTGCGTATATACTAGGGGTGGGAATTTGGCCCTAACGACCCTAACCCGGCCCTGACCGACCCGACCCTAAGTCCTATAAAGTCCTTACAACTAAAGCCCTCACAGAGTTTAGAGGCGGGCCCGACCCGCCCTAATGCTTTCTAAAGGCGGTCGGGCTAAGGTTTTGAAACATAGGGCCCTAATCTAACTAAGCCCTAACCAAGCCCTAGTTATAATTTCACTATAAAAATATACAACTAAAACTATCCAACTCCTTGTTACATATTTTCAATTAAAATAACATCATTCCTTTTCAGAATTTATCACTTACCGTATTTTGGATTTCTAATAACTTGTCTTTATATCATAAAAACTTGTAAACCTAATTGTTTTATCTCACAACTCACGACACCTCACAATTCACGCATTACACCTCACAACTCCCCGCCTAACCTAAATGAAAAGAACAATAATGAGCACTCTGCACTAGCCTTAATGAAAAATAGGTTGACGTCGGTAAAAACTCATTCCATATTCTTATTTGTCTTTGTGTTCTTCAAATGTTAAATGTAATTTTGGTGAGATTTGAAAGTCAAGAAATAACGGATTTATGTCGGTGAAAGCTCATTCTAAAATGTGTCTTGTGCATTTTAACCAGAATTTTGAAATATAAATATGAGTCTCTCTATGTCTTCCGGTTTATTAGATTGTGGATATCATTTTAAATTGTTGGACTTATCGCTAATTATTACTAGATTGGTTGTTATTCAAATTTCAAAGTGGTGGGACTTTGAGTTTGCAAAATTTTTGAATTTTTTTTGTAATATAAATGAGTTTTAAAACTGATGCAGTAAAAAGAAGAAAATATATAGGCCCGGCCTGACTCGGCCCTAAACTATTAAAGAGGGCTTAGGGTAGGGTCAGGGCTTAAAATTTAGACTTATGACCCGGCCCGATCCGGCCCTATGGGGATTTTAGGGCCGGGCTAGCCCGGCCCTAATAACTAAAAGACTTTAAATGTTTAGGACTGGGCTAGCCCGACCCGGCCCATTGCCCACCCCTAGTATATACAGGTCTACTTTCTAGTATGATATTATATTTCTTATACTCTAGTATTTATTAATATTTTGAAAAATGGAGCCTACGTGCTTCACTTTGAATCGGTTGTACAAATAGGACTTGGGGCACTTGGGGATTGTTTTAATATGACAAACTTCAATTAGCAAATAGAATATTCCAATCCCTAATTATGTACAGAAAAGTCAGGGTGCTACCATCTAACTTGTCTTGTTAATTTTCGTGATTGAGAGATCTTACAAAAGTCAGGGTACTGATTGAGATCATCATTATAATTTTCGGGACCAGAATTAGGGATGTTTATGGGTCGGTTCTAGGTTGGTTCTTACTGGTTTCAGTTCTGGGTCTATTTTTAGCAGTTCCTATCGGGTTCGATTCTTTCGGGTTTTTTTTCTATATTTTGAAAACCCAGACCCATATCCATTAAATAAGTCGGTTCTAGTTTCGGTTTCGGTTCTTTATCGGGTTATATATTTTTATTGCTAAAATTATTTTTTTTAGTTATATAACCGATATAAAAGTTGGTTTACGGGGACTATAACACTTGTCATCGATATTTTTGTCCTCTCATAAGAAGTAATGGTCCTAAATTCAATAATAACATTTGAAAGTTATTTAAAAATTTTAAATACATTCTCATACATTATATGTATGTGTATATTTTAAATCGAACATATGTATATTATACTATACGTAATGCGTCATATATAGAATAAATACCACATGTACCACAATTGTTAGTTAGCATTGCACGTATTCGTTATCTAATATATATACATGTAATATCGCATTAATGCTTCATGTATTAGTTAATATAGACAAGGCATAAATTAATTCATAGTATAACGACTATATATTATAGACGTGACATGTAAATATTATTATTAATATTTATAATACACATATTTAATGTAATATTATAAAAAATACATTTAATAACACACATTCACTATTATGCTAAATGTTATATATATTTAGTATAATTTTACACCTAACAAATATAGACTATATATAATACTATATATAATAATAATGTTTGGGTTTGTTTTTATTTAGTGTAATATAATACTAAATTCTATATATCAAAATCAAACTAATCGGTTCCGATTTCGGTTCGGGTACCCATCGGTTTTTTACTTATTGAGTCGGTTCTTAAAGACCCATTTTAAATGGGTATAACATTTTAGGACTCAGACCCGCTATAAATGGTTCCAGTTCCGATTTCGGTTCGGGTAATTGGGTACCTATGCACACCCCTAACCAGAATGCCTACACCAAGTTGAATAATTAAGAAGAGTATATACCCAATATTTGTTGATTCTCAGAAATACGGGAAGAATACTAGTCACATTACTCACATACTCACATACACCATATCTTTTAGGCCCGGCTAGAATTAATGCAAAATTAAGAAGCAAGAATGCAAGATCGCCTCAAAAAGAAAAACCATAAAATATACATACGCCATCGTGGTCCATACGGCCACATACAGTCAATGCAAATACATGTGTATGCTCAGTAATCTTTTACCTATAAAGAAAACTCCCCAAGCAACAGTGTTATTTCCATCAACTGGATTTTTTCTTTCCAATTTTGCCCTCACTCATAATTTCTATTTACAATGCTATCATCTGATTTTTATTTGTAATTTATTATATTTGATAAGGTTAAATGTGTAAATATAATATTCAACTCTCTAACTAGCTTGGTCAACAATTGCGGCTGGGCTGAAATTTGATGGGCTTTTTACTACTGGGCTTCGGTTGCGCTTAATTTGAGTAGGTTTCGGTTGCAATTTTTTTAAAATCAATCTTGCTATATGGATTGGGCTTTTGTTCGGCTTGCTTTCCTGGCTTGGTTAATTGGACAACTCTCAATTTCATGCTTTTTTAAAATTCAGAAATTATTTTATTTTTTTTTATCCCGACAAATTTAACACATTTAGTTTAAATTAGTGGGTTAGTGGGACATCTTTACATCTAGAGCAACAAATCGGGTTGGGAATTAAAAAATTTATGATCGATTCAAATTTGAATTTTGGAATCGGAGTTTTTTTATTAACTCGATTGATTTTGGTTTCGGATAGGTAGTATAAAATAAGTGCAAAAAAAAACAGGCGCATCGGTTGCAATTTGGTTAGGCTTATTTTGACTAGGATTCAGTTGCAATTTTTTTTAAATCAACATTGCCATATAGACTGGGCTTTTGGTGGGCTTGCTTTTATGGTTTGGTTCATTGGACAGTTCTCAATTTCACGCTCATAGAGCGTGCCCAAAATGCTAGTCACAAATAAAGAATGGACTTGGCTAGTGTTTGGCATGGAGGAGCCGATGGGAGATGGTGGGGCCTAACAAATTTGATTGAAGCCCGAACTTTAGTGTATTTTACTAGATTTTGGACCGGACATACGCCCCGGGATCTATTAAATATTTTGTGGGCTGAAAATGTTTTACAAAATGTCTCACACACATTTTCGAATCAGAATATATTTTTATTGAAAATAAACCGAAATACATTAATGACCAACGATTATGGTGCATAAGTACTTGGAAACTAATTAAGAGATCAAATTGAGATAGTCTCATCACTTTGTGGTTTAGGATATTAATCCGTAATTTTCAAATAGAATTATCTTAAACTCGATCTATCTTGTATAATAATTTTATTATATTTATGGTGATTTAGCGGCAAATTTTCGAATCAGAATATATTTTTATTAAAAATAAACCGAAATACGTTAATGAGCAACGATTATGATGCATAAGTACTTGGAAACTAAGAGATAAAATTGAGATAGCCTATTCACTTTGTGGTTTAGGATATTAATCCATACTTTTTAAATAGAATTATATTAAACTCGATCTAGCTTGTATAATAGTTTTCTTAGATTTATGGTGATTTAGCGGCAAATTTTTGAATCAGAATATATTTTTATTGAAAATAAACCGAAATACGTTAATGAACAGTGATTATGGTGCATAAGTACTTGGAAACTAAAGAATCAAATTGAGATAGTCTATTCACTTTGTGGTTTAGAATATTAATCTGTAATTTTCAAATAAAATTATTTTAAACTTGATCTAGCTTGTATAATAGTTTTATTAGATTTATGGTGATTTAGCGGTAAATCATCACCGTTCGGCTTACGTACTAATGTGTACAAATTACTAAAACAGATTGATTGTTTCCATATCCTCAAATAATACACTACTCCCACTTGAAAAGATTTATCATATGAACGTGTCCTACGAACGGATGTCGTTATATTAAATTATTCTAAAAAATATTAACAACTATACATAGTTATGAGATATGAAAATTATATTAATTACTTATTTAAATTTCTTGCACCACTCTCTATAAAAAGGAAGCACCAAATCTTGATAAAACTAATCGACTTTTTTTATTTATTGTTAGGTTTAATAATTGAAGTTTTGTGAGAATGCCCAATGCGGCGAAGATAATATTGAAGATACTTGAATAGCAAGGTATTCCCAATTACAATAAAAAGAATTATAATAAACACTACTTAAAATGCAAAACTATATTTGTTGAGACATTTATTCCCCCTACATAAAATACAAATATGTTTTAGGGTTATTAGTTCAATGCATTTGCACCAAGTTTATGATTTTCCATTAATTATTCTTTGAGGTTAGTTTAATATAGTATGTTGCATCCCGTTTCTAATTTCTCATTAATTATTCTTTTTGAGTTAGTACAATACAGTTGCATCAAGTTTTCGATTTCCGTTAATTATTATTATTTGAGGTTAGTATGCTGGTTAATTACATCTACTTTATGATTTCCGTTAGTTATTCATTAAAGTTAATTCAAGATGTACAATATTGCATCCAATTTTTGATGTTTAGTTAATTAGTCTTTGAGATTAGTTCATTGCATTTGCATCCGTGTTCCAATCTCCCGTTAATTACTCTTTTGAGGTTAGTTCAATATATTTGCATCCAGTTTCGATTTCCCAAGTTAATTATTTTTTTTTTAGGTTAGTTCGATAGTTTTACAATTTCTATACGGTTTGCATACATGTAAGAGTCTCTGTTTTATAAACTCACTTTTCGTTTTGGGTTCATAATTACTTGTAATTACTCATATGAGAAGGCTAAAAAGTGGATATTTATGCCTTGAGGTCACAATGCATGCAGCTACATCCCGACTTCCGATTTCTAGTTAACCATTTTTTATGTTATTTCAATGCATTTGTATCCAATTTTTGATTTTCCGTTAGTTAATCTCTGATTTTAATTTAATGCAGTTGCATTCAGTTTTTAGTTTTCCGTTAATTATTCTTTGAGGTTAGTTCAATGCAGTTGCATATAATTTTAGATTTTATGTTAATTGTTCTTTGAGGTTAGTTCAATGCATTTGCATCAAGTTTATGATTTCACATTAATTATTTTTGAGGTTAGTTCAATGCAGCTTACATCAAATTTATAATTTTCCGTTAATTATTCATTTAGGTTAGTTCAAGTGCAGTTTCATCCATTTTTAATGTTTCATTAATTAGTCTTTGAGATTAGTTCATTGCATTTGGATCCAGCCTCGATTTCCTCGTTAATAACCCTTTTAAGGTTAGTTCAATACATCTCAAGATCTAGTTTATGATTATTTATGCTTTGAGGTTAGTTCGATATAATTATATACAGTTTTTTATTTTCCGTTAACTATTCTTTGAGGTTATTTCAATGCATTTGCATTTAGTTTTCAATTTCCCACCAATTATTTTATGAGGTTAGTTCAATGCAGTTGCATTCGGTTTTTGATTTTATGTTAATTATTTTTTGAGTTAAGTTCAATGCATTCGCATTCAGTTTCCGATTTCCCATTAATTATTATTTGAGGTTTGTTTGATGTATTTGCATACCATTTCCGATTTTCCGATAAATATTTTTCAAGGATTTGCATTCAATTTCTAATTATCCGTTAGTTACTCTCTATCATTAGTTTAATGCAATTTGCATAAAGTTTATGATTTCCCATTAATTACTCATTGAGCTCAGTTATGTATTTGAATCCAGCCTCCATTTTTCTTATAATTATCCAATGTGGTGTGTAATACCAACTTCTAATCGATCCATCCAGAAGTGTCCTTGAAAACATGACATAAAAAGTAAATTATGTTTAATTTACTATATGTGGGATCATCGAAGATTATCTAGTTTCCGATTTCTCGTTAATTATTCTTTAAATTATGCATGACTCACTATATGGAATCTTCAAAGATTATCTATAAACGGGTGTTGTTATATTAATTATTCTAAAAAATATTTGCAAATATGCATAATTATTATATATTAATATTATATTGATCACTCAACCAAATTTCTTATTACGTGAAAACCTCACTCCATTAATTAAAAAAAATAACTCACCTTTGATAAAATTCTTCAACTTCATTTTTGTTTAATAATAGAAGTTTGATTGAATTTTTATTGAGATTGCCTAATAAAGGCTAAGTTCATATATATTGAAGCTACTTGAATAGCAAGGAGTTCCCAATCATACGGAAAGAGATAATATAAACATCATTTTAAATGCAAAACTATACTTATCGAGACATTCCCACAACATATAACCCAACTATGTTTTGAGGTTAGTTTAATGCATTTGCATATAGTTTCTGATTTTTCGTTATTTATATTTTGAGGTTAGTTCAATGCAGTTGCATCCAATTTCCAATTTCCATTATTTATTTTTTGAGATCAGTTCAATGCAGTTGCATCTAATTTCTGATTGATCGTTAATTATTCTTTTCGGTTAGTTCAATACATTTGCATCAAATTCCCAATTTTCTATTAATTGTTCTTTGAGGTCAGTTCAATGCATTTGCATATAGTTTTTGATTTCCCGTTAATTATTCTGTGAGATTAGTTTAATGTATTTGCATCAAGTTTTCGATTTCTCATGTTTATTATTTGATAAAGTTGCATTTGCATCTAGTTTCCGATTTCCCGTTAATTATTGTTTGAGGTTAGTTCAATGAGTTTGCATCAAGTTTCCGATTTCCTGTTAATTATTTTTTGAGGTTTTGCATCTAGTATATTTTTTGAGATTAATTCAATGCAATTGCATCCGGTTTTCGATTTCCCGTTAATTATTTTTTAAGATTAGTTCCACGCATTTGCATTATGTTCCCAATTTATAATTAATTTTTCTTTGAGGTTAGTTCAATACAGTTGCATCCAGTTTTCGATTTCCCGTTAATTTAATCTTTGAGGGTTAGCTCAATGCATTTACATCCAGTTTCTGATTTTCCGATGTTAGTTTGATATATTTGTATCCAAGTTTTGATTTTCTATTAATTATTCTTTAAGATTAGTTTAATGCAGTTGTATCCATATTCTGATTTTCTATTAATTACTTTTTAAGATTAGTTTAATGCTTGCATTTGCATCCAGTTTTCGATTTCCCGTTAAATATTATTTGAGGTTAGTTCGATGCATTTGCATCCAGTTTTCCGTTCCCCATTAATTGTTTTTTGTCGTTAGTTTCATTTAATATTATATATATTTTAAAATATTTGTCATTATTGCTTTGCCGTTATTTTTTTTTTCATTTTCTATTATATATTTTGTATAATTGTTTTTAACTATATTTTGAAGCCATGTTAAGAATATATTCGAAATAATTGTAATAGGGAATTAGTTTATACAAATCACCTATTTTTTAGCAATTTTTTTTATTTGATCAAATATAAATTAGTTTTTACAAATCACCTATTTTTTAGCATTTTTTTTTATTTGATCAAATATATAAGAATTGGAACACTAAAAGTGTTTGATTTGTATTTCTACAAATCACCTATTTGTTTAGTAATTTTTTTTTATTTGATCAAATATATAAGAATTGAAAATACACTCAAACTCTCAAAATATAATAATTATAAATACACTCAGGGGCTATTTGTTTTTTTGGTTTAAGTTATAAGAAGGTCTTATAAGACCATGTGTTATAAGAGGGTCTTATAAGATGGTCTTATAAAGTGGTTTGTTTTTAATTTTAAGTTCCTCTTATAAGCACTTGTAAAAATAAAAAAAACAAATACATGACATCTTATAGATGGTTATTTGACAAATATAACCCTACTTTACATCACATTTAACTTGAATATATTAATTTGAAATAAACGTATAGTTTGATTTTCGGTTTCAAATCAATTTTGATAATTAGAATATCAATTTTAGGAAACTACTTTAATTGGCGGTGGTAGTGGTAGTGGTCTTAATAACACGGTGGTGGTAGTAGTGGAGGTGATGATATTGGTTTTAATAGCATGGTGATGGTGGTGGTAGTAGAAGTGGTGGATGTTTTAATAGTACGGTGGTGGTGATAGTTTTAATAGTACGGTGGTGGTGGTAGTGGAGGTGATGATATTGGTCTTAATAGTACGGTGGTAGTGGTGGTGGTGGTGGTTTTAATAGCACAGTGGTGGTGGTGATAGTCTTAATAGTTCGATGGTAGTGGTGGTGGAGGTAATGATGGTGGTGGTAGTGGTGGTGGTGATGGTGGTGGTGGCAGTGGCTGCAGTGGTGGTGGTGGTGGTGGTAGTCGGTGGTGGTTAGGGTAATGGAGTTATTTGGAAAATAAGATAATGAAAATGGAAAAGAGATAAATGAGGCTGGGGTATATGGGATGGGGTGTTTTGAGTCATTTTTCAAGTTATAAGACTTATAAATTGGAAGTAGATCTAATTTTGGTTCTGCAATGGAGCCTCTTATAAGACATTTTAGTAAAATCCTCTTTATAAGAGGCAAAAAACAAACAAAAAAATGTCCAAAATCACGGGTCACATCTTATAAGAGGTTATAAGACCTCAAGGTCTTATAAGAGGCAAAAACAAATGGCCCCTCAAACTCTCCAAAGAGGTTCCATGTACGTGGGAGACTATTAGAAAATATTATCTTTCATATTAGAGTGCCACATAAGATAGACAAAAAAGCTAACTCTCATATTAGAGTGCCACATAGGAGAGAGAAAATCCTTCTTTAAAGGTCTCTGCTTTAGTATATAGATAGTAGATATTATAGTTAATTAGTTACTGTAATATTTTTTTTCGCAAAAATGGATACCTTGTATTTTGCACTTTTGGGTACTCATCATGCATTCTGGGTTAGAGCATTCCCAATATAGGTGAAAATTTTCACCTCTTTTTGGCGCAAAACGAGTGCGCAATGCAGAGATAAAAAAAATGGTAGCTATTTTCCCAAATAATTCCCAGAGTGAAGCTTTTAACCGAGATAGTGACTGATTTGTAAGCTTCGATTCTGTCTCGTGTGTTTTTTTAAAAAAAAATCGGTTTTTTTTTCGGTATGTTTTTTCAAATATTTTTTAACTTGAGACAAAATACCAGACGGGATGTTACATTCTATTTCGATCAAAAAGCCTCCAGACGGAATCCAACATCCCGTCCGAGATTTTTTTTCACTTTTGCATTGCGCAGCTTCACCTTGCTTTTTACCAAAACAGTGATATGAGAGAGAAAAACTGCCTACTTAGAGGTGATAAGAGAAAAAAAATTCACTTGCATTGGGAATGCTCTAAGTATGTATACACATTTTTCAAACATATGGCTCCATCATGCATCTGCTTATATGGCAATGACGACACGTGTCTAAGCCGAATAAATAAAAAAATATAAAAAAGGCTCACTCTCCCTACGTTCCCTCCCCCCTTAGCTTTTCTATCCCTCTGTCTCTTTACCTTAAAACTTTACTTTCACAGTATTTTACATAAAATACACTAAAGTTCAATACCATACCAATAATTTTTTCTATATGATTCTACAAAGGTACAAATATACTATGGATGTGTTTTGGCTAGATCGGATCGGATTTGAGAGAAGCCGAAACCTCTACCGAATCCGTTCCGAATTTTTTCGGAATGGGAAATCTAAATATAGGTTGCAAAATACCGTATTTGCAAAAAAAATTCGGAATGGGAAATCTAAATATAGGTTGCAAAATACCGTATTTGCAAAATACAATAAATATTGTACCCACTTTTACAAAAAAAATAATACAGTAGGCATAATATAAAATACACTAAAATTCAGTACTCATATCAAAAAAAAATTCTAAATTTAAAGAATCATCTAAAGAGTTTGGTTTTAGTGTAAGTGCCAAGAAGGGACGAAGGACCAGAAACGCATTTGGTTATCAATATATTCCGTCAGCTGTATTCTAAATTTAAGGAATCATCCAAAGAGTTCGGTTTTAGTGTAAGTGCCAAGAAGGGACGAAGGACCAGACACGCATTTGGTTCTCAATCTATTCCGTCAGCCGTTGCGTAACTTTTTCAGCTCGAGCCTTTATCATTGTCTGCTAGATTTCTTGTCTCCATTAATCATGCCAAAAATTGATGCGGGGCAGTCTATGTGCTCCAAAAATCGTCCAAAGGAGAGAAACTCATCTTAGAACAAGGTTTATTACTCCATTTGGCAATGCTCCATGAAGGTTGTTCCAAAACTATTATTATTGATCATTGGGAGATATTCTTAGAATCAGATTGAAGGCTATTCCAACTTCAAATATTTTCGTGGGTGAAACAATTTCTCATTGCTTGTATTCATCTTCCAGAAACATAATGGTTATGTTTAAACATCACCTCTGTTTGCTTTAAAACCATAGCTATATGGGCTTGTATAGAAGCCGGGGAACATACTACTGAGTTAATAACACAACCTGGAAAATAAATGCATCAACTCACTCTAAGCTTCTTCCCTGTCTAGAGCACCTGAAAACAGATACACTCGGGGACAAACAATGAGCTTAACCAAAGAGTTCTGAATACAAAATAGCAGAAAGTACCTGCCCTGGATCTGTTCAATTTGAGAAAACCTAGCTTGAGTGGTCAGTAGACTAGACTAGTTTACATGACATGGTTAGCAGTCGGGCTGGATATAAGACTCATGTAAATCACACCCACGCTGATGTGTCTCCTGATCCTAGATACAAAAGCCCAACTCCTCCATATATAGCCAAGCGCCCAAGCCAATAGGCGTCTTTCTGCGCACCATAAGGACCACCTCAGCAACCTAAGTACCTAACAAGTACCATGCCCAGACATGAATTCTTTGTGTTGTCTATATGCACCTAGATGATTTTAGTGCTAGTCAAGTGAGCGGAGCGAACGATCTGTAGAAGGGGGTAAAAAACTCTCTCTCTCTCTCTCTCTCTCTCTCTCTGCTTAGCAGGTACAGATTTGTGTGAGTGCACCCCATTTAAGTTCTTTTAAACTACGGCCATGACTAAGTACACCCACTATACCCATAAACAAAATAAAAGAAACACATCTTATCACCCCTTTAAGATGGAGGATTAAATCAAATACGCAAGAAACCATCATACCAACCCAGTAAGATGGAGCATATAAAATCGAATACGCAAGACACCACCATACCACCCCAACAAGACGGAGCATATAAGTTAAATACACATAGCTTGAGCACAAAACAACAAAAGAAGCACATCCAAAGACGTATCCTCATAAAAAGATGAGTCAAAGCTGCAACTAGACATACCTCCGCGAGTAATCATCTATAATCCTATATTACAACCTTCTTCTTTTCAGTCGTAAGGAGAAAAGAAGAAAAAGAAAATCCTAAAAATAACCATGACGTAAGCCTTAATCCACTTCTAACCAACAAGAAGTATATTTTGTTTTGATCGGTAACCAACAAGAAGTATATATGTTGCAAGCTAAAAGTCTCATGAATTAACAAGATTTAGAGCTGTAAGCCTAGGTTCAAAATATGTAACATGAATATGCCCTAATGAAATTCAAGTGTAGCCATGACTCAAGCAATATATTTTATGACTGGTTAGTGGGAGCCAATAACTTGAATTACTCCATTAGTTTGCTATACATGCATCACTAAAGGAGATAAGAACCTAGGTAGATAACCCTAATCATTGTGATGGTAAAAGATATATAGAATGAACTAAAACAAAGTAAACTCAGCCTAGGACCCCAGAGATGGAGCATACAATCAACTATGCAGGGACTGGAACCAACAGAGCACTAAAAGAAGCAAGAGGGCAATGACTTCCTGAAAATATTTCCCAAAGTCCCAACTAATCTTCGTATGGAGTGGAATATCACAGGAACAACATCTCTCAAGTCGTTAATCACTAATCAATAATCAATGATCGCTTCCAAATATAAGCTTTTAGTATGCAGGCCATGGTCTACACACCAAAAATAGCCATAGGGAAACCATTTAAAACTATTATTCAAGCCATCGATTTAAGTATTTAACCAAAAAAAAATTAATCAACTACCAGTTACTCTAATCGAGAATTGTCCACAGTATACTTCGCAAGCTGAACAATTCATCAATTCACAACTAAGAGCATCTTTAATGGTGCAAGCTCAAAAACACCAAACTTTTTATCAAACCAAATACCAAATCACTCAAACACCAAACAACTTCAGTCTAGACATCAAAGATTCAACACCAAACCACGTTGTTTTTGATAAACCGCGCGCCCAAGCCCATGCTGCTTTCGCAAAACTGTGAGATAAGCCCAAACTATAGTAAGCCACGCGGTGTTCGAAAAAGTGCGTGGGCCTGAACTTTAAGCCCACACTGCTTTATGAAAACCGTGCACATAAGCCCATAGAGGAGCCCAAAGCCCACACTGTGTTCGAAAAGCCGCACCGCCTAGGACATTTGGTTTGATGCTTTTTTGAATTGGTGTTTCCATTAAAGATGATTTTTAATCAAATTTTCAACAATTGGGTGTTTGAACATGAATTGGTGTCACCATTAAAGATGGTCTAATCAAGCTATGCAGTCTTTTATTTTGACATTAGAGAGAGAGAAAAAAAAAGTACGTAGATTCAGGTTAGCAATGATGAGTGAAATACACTCAAGTCACAGGTGTGGGCAGTCAGAAATTGATAGATCCTCAAGAAAATGAAAAAAACTGAAAATGTGAAAAGTTCCACAACCCATGGAAGAAAACAGCTAACCCGTTAAGATTATCCGTCATGCAGCACAGTAGAAATCTTCTTTTACTTTTATAAAAAAACCTTAATGCATTTGTAAGCACTCAAGAATCAAGCAATTTTGAGAAGTCGCCTGTTCTAAAGATAAATTAGAGAAACTTGACGAGTAAGACTCACTTGATCGAAAAGAAGTTTCACAAAACAGGAGATTTCGTTTGGCAAGTGAAAATTCTCCACGCTCCTCCTGCTATGAATTTTTCTGCAGAAATATTCACAAAGCGTGGAGAATATATTCAGTATTCACAAATGCTTCCCGATGCATGAAAAATCTTCAATTACCAAATGATACTTACACATATATCCACCAAACAGCCAAAGGGCACCCTTCAAAATTAAAAAATATATGAAATGGAACGTTTTATTATGCAAATAAAATAAACAAATAAATAAATAAACAAAAAGAACAAAAAAACAAGCAAAAACAAAAACAAAAACCAAAAACCAAAAACTTGGAGAAGAAAAGATGCCACACAACACAATAGAAGCCTTTTCAGATATTACACCATAATGCAAAGATACTACTGTCAATAATCCAGGTGAGGTTTTCAGGACTAAATCCTAATTTGTAGATGTGAATTTTCAAGAACTAGGAAATTCTTTTTTGATTTTTCACTTCATGAAAATTATCCATGATCCCACCTCCATGACTGCAAGACGTATCGGTGAAGATTTTACAAAATCCTGAAAGGCACTACTAATTTGGAAAGACAAAGGAAATTTTGTGTTAAAATCGTGAAACTCAAGCAACCAACAGAAAATTATAACAAGAAGAAACAGACAAACCAGTTGAGTAAAACTGATATGCAGCATGAAATAAAGCTCCAATTTATTTATTTTTTAAGAACCCTAATACAAAGGTAATCGCATCCGAAGGTAATTTTGAAATTCTGTTGTTTAAGAATGAATGAAAGAATTTTCACCGAGTAAGACTCACACACAAAAACTTTGGTATCACAAGGCGAAGGCATGTGTCTTTCAAATATGGTCGGCTAATCTATAATGATTGATGCCCACCTTGGCCCTATGGCAGGGAACTCAAAGTGGTCTATTGTGAGGGTGCCAATATATCAGTACAAACACAAGAGTTATGGGATAGGGATTCTCACTCATGTTACTTTAAACTATTCATCAGCTAGAACTATAGAAGTCATAGAACTAGATGACATGAATTATGAATACATAAACATGTGGAATATTAAATATGATGAAAAATGCGTAAAGCCTGAGAATACTTAGAACTATGAACTGTAAAATCAGCATGTCAATATTGACGGAGCTCAGGTGCCTCAATGAGACAAGGATGTGCATGATGGGTCATATCAAGTGTAGTTATTTTGGGTAATCTGTCATTGTGCGAAAACCTGCACAATAAGAGCAAGAAACTGGAAGATACCAAAGCTTCCCTATAAAACAAAGAGGCGGCACCTTCACCCCACTAGAGCCCTCTCTCTTTCAAATCACTGCCGCTGACTAATAGTTTTGCATGAACAATGAACTTGAAGATACCTAAGCTTCCTTGTGAAACAAAGAGGCGGCACCTTCTCCCCACTAAAACAAAGCTATATATTATACCAAGAAACACAAGAAAGTCAACTGTCGAACTCACAAAAAAAAATGTTGAACTCATAATTTTTCTCTCTGGGGTCATGGAAAGCTAGCCAAATATGCATCAAGAAACCTCATAAATGGTCACTAGGGAGTAGAAAATCACGCACATGTGAAGGACTTGTTTTTTCTTTTCTTCATTGTACTAATATGAGCATAAATTATAAAATCAATAAGGCTAAAATACTTTATCCGTCAAAACATGGCTACAATTCAAGCATGTAACATTTAAATAATTTGTGTGCTTCTAATGAAACAATAAATCAATAAGGAGTTTCAGATTACCTCAATTTTCCAATAGCAGGACTAAATCCCTTGAAGAGTTCAATGTAGTCAACAGAAGCAAATGCATCACAAGTGGAAAGTGTCTATACCAATAATGAACTCCGCACGTTTGCCAATATAATCCATTTCAACCTCCTACGATGAACGTACAGCAGGATTTGGAATCAAACATTTCACAGAAATCATGCTTAGTGGAACGGTGACTAAATCTTAAGGGAGCCATATGATCAGTCTCAAACATCAAAAACTCTATGCTTTTGAACATCCGATTATCTATGATAACACAATCTTCTAACTCACTTGTATTACTATGAAAGTGGTTTCTGTTTCCTGCGTGCAAAAGAATCCCATCAAAGAATGCACTCATTGTCTCTAGTTTGAAAGAGCGGAAGGGGTTATAATATTACCTCAGAAAAACGTATGTATCTCTGAAGGGGTATATTACCTTCTTGTTTGCCATCGTCGCAGCAAACCTCCTTATAAAATAACTGCTCAGGAATGATCAACACAAAAAAACAATGAAGTTGATTATTATGACATTGACAATACCAAAAAAAAAACTATCAGATTGCCACTTAACCATGTAATTGGTCGATTAACCGGAATAGATGGATTTTGCTACTGAAAACATTTTTGTCGCTTGAAAATTCAAATAAAAAGAAATCAAATTATCAAATTATGTATATATAGAGGGGAGCTAACGTTCTGGGCCGTGGGAGCTATGGCGGACAAAAATTCATTTGGTTGGTTTGTGTCTGTCCTCATTTCTTCGTCCCTCTCCACTCCACGCCCTCTCAATCTCTCTCTCCGCTCACGCCCCCACTGCATATCAGTATATTAGTCATCAAGTGAGCTAACGTTTTGGAGCGAGGGGGTTATGTGGACAAAAAGTCATTTGGTTGATCCTATATGTCTGCTCTCATTTCTCATCTCTTCTCTTCATCCCTCTCCTTCTCTCTCTCCACGCCCTCTCAATCTCTCCCTCTCCACTCACGCCCCCACAACATAGCTAGTAATACTTCGTTTTATACCCGTTTTATACACATTTTATATATTTTTCCGTATAATATGAATAATAAGACGAACGTTTCAAACCTAAAAATTAATACTCGAATTATAAGATCCAGGTTTATAATTGCCGAATAATAAGGTCCGTATTTTTTAAATGAAAAAAATACACTACAATTTGGGCAAAATATTACTTTATAAACTTATTATAATGCAATAAAATATGAACGAATTTTTTCGTATTATATCCATATAAAACACGAATTATATTTTGACATTTTTTTCGTTTTTTGGGCTGAATTTTTAAAGGAATTAGAATCCAAATTTTCGGATTTTTGACGAATAATTTCCGTACTGAATTTACTGCCGTCCACGAATCTTTATATATATATAATAGCAGTCCCTTTTGGAGTGCTGTGAGGGTGTCCACGTAGACAACTTTTAAGTACCTTTTTTACTCACGAGAAATCGAGACGAGTATATTTCTGCCTCTTTTGAAAAAAACCCCAAACTCTCTCAAACTCAAAAAAGAAAAAAAAAAAAAGTCATCGAACTCAAAAGACCTATGCGAATTGATTCCCCACTCTGACTATTTGATTCCCCACTCTAACTGTAACAGTTCTTATGCTCTAGCAAATCTCCAATTTTCTTCTACTTCAGTCTTAAGGTATGACTTTTCTTTTCCAAGTTCATTGATTTTTTTTTCGGTGAATGGAGTGTGGAAGCTAGGGTCTTCCGGATAGTAGCAGTTCTTTTGTTTTTATTGTTCCACCGACATGGATGAATTCTTAGTGAACCGCTTTCTAAGTTGGGATTGAAAGTGGCGAAGAGCTTTCCAAAATATGAAAAGATTGAGATCAGAGAGCATGGATTTGATGGTGGACGGTTTCTACGGATTCGGGTGACAGTGGACCTTCTCCAACCATTACGAAGGGGAGTTACGTTGTTGATACATGGAAGGGATCGATGGGTACCATACCGATATGAACGCTTGCCGTCCTTCTGTTACAAGTGTGGCCATCTTGGCCATATTCTTAAGCATTGTCAGCAGGAAAGTGGGGGGCATCCGGCTGATCCAATCGGAAGGCATCCTTATGGTCCACGGCTCCGTTATGAAGGGCCCATCGGCAAGAGAGTTGAAGTCTTCTTTCCTGGTGAAGTCAGACTGAAGTGTAGCTGAAGGAGTGATCTACGAATAGGAGTTTGCGGGAACTGACTGATAAAGAAGGTCAAAAGCTACTTGCACTCATGGGGATGCCATTCAAACAGGGTGGAAGCCAAACTGCTGTAGTTCGCAAAAAGAAGTTGAAGAAACATCATTTTGATTCCAAATCTAAAGGATCTAAAGAAAGGAGGTAAAAGTGAAGAGTGTTTCTGTTACAATAAGTTTTGGACCCATCTATCACAATACTAACCAACTATGGATTTCCGGTATATATACACTCTTATTCACTTTATAACCCAATATCTTTTTTTCGTCAGTAAATTAAAACTTTGGAATTGTTCATCTGTAATGGTTTTTTGCAATTCATGTTGCATTTTCAGGTCTGGGTATAACCTTGGGTATGCATTTGTCAACTTCACAAGTGGTGTTGGTGCAGTCAGATTTTACAATGCATACCATAAGTTCAAGTGGGATAATACTACATCTGGTAAAGTTTGTAATATAACACATGCTAGGATTCAGGTGAATTTCTTTTTCATTTAGTTTTTCTTAACACTAAAGATAATATAGTCATGGAGAGAAACAAAATATAATATTCTTCATTGGTTTTGTTCTTAGTTTTTTTTTTTTTTTTACTATGTTGTCAGTTTGGCATTATTAACTAGATAACATGGATAGAATAGTTTAGACTTTTAGTTATTATAGCTCCATTGGTTGGTTTTCTTATTGTTAGAATGTATATGCTTGATTTTCTTATTGTTTCTTTTTTGGATTGGTATAGTAAGAGGTAAGTACAATATAGATGTATAGGATGAGATACCCTTCGAAGTGAGTACAAAGGATGAAAAACTAGAAAGATAAAGTTAGTACAACTCCATGAATAGAGAATTTCTTATTAGAATTGGCTATGTTTGGTTAGAGCCTATTGAAGAAGCATTGGGACCTCAATATTGTGGTTAGAAGCAGTAAATAAGCTTCCTGTTACAATTTTACGTGTCTGTTGGCTCCCCTATCCAGCTGTCTAACCCTGCCTATTAGAATGGTTCTGATTTTTGTGAGACCGTGGTTTAAAGAAGCCGTTTTTTGAACATGATTGATCTAAGTGGATCTTGGTAGATGACGTTGGAAGGATTTACCAGGGAGCATTGTTTGGTAGAGGAATAGTTGTTAAGTTGTTTTATGTTCCATGAGAAAAACTCAGACTGAGCAAGAGATCTGTAAGAGGGTAAGGGATGGGAGATGAGTTTGTTGACACAGTGTTCCTCATTAGTGTTAGGGAGATATCTGTGTGAGGGTAAGGAACGGGATATGTTAACGAGCCGGTGAAAAGATAGAACAAAGGAGAATTTTGGATGGGTTGGTTCGAGATGGAATGCTTTGTTTACGAGTGTGAACAGAAAACCGAGGTATAAAACAAATGGCTGAACTCAATATTGAATCCAAGTGACTTGGGTATTTGAAAATACACACGGAAGGAGAAACCGGTTGTTTGAATCCACGAGGAAGACTCATAGAATAGTTGTTAAGTTGTTTTATGTTCCATGAGAAAAACTCAGACTGAGCAAGAGATCTGTAAGAGGGTAAGGGATGGGAGATGAGTTTGTTGGCACAGTGTTCCTCATTAGTGTTAGGGAGATATCTGTGTGAGGGTAAGGAACGGGATATGTTAACGAGCCGGTGAAAAGATAGAACAAAGGAGAATTTTGGATGGGTTGGTTCGAGATGGAATGCTTTGTTTACGAGTGTGAACAGAAAACCGAGGTATAAAACAAATGGCTGAACTCAATATTGAATCCAAGTGACTTGGGTATTTGAAAATACACACGGAAGGAGAAACCGGTTGTTTGAATCCACGAGGAAGACTCATAATGTCTTAATCAGTTCTTTTTTGCAGTCAGGTATCTGGTATATATAATAGCAGTCCCTTTTTCTGCTCTCTGAGGGTGTCCACGTAGGCAAATTTTAAGTACCCACTTTACTCACGCTAAATCAGGAGAGGAAAAAATAAAAAAGGAATTATACCCCGCGATTACAAGAAAGGGGAAAAAAAAATTGCCCGAGAAACTGGCTCAAAATAGAAAACTAAACCAAAAAAAAAACAACCCCGCGATTTAAAAAACCAAAACCTTTCTTCTTTTCTCTTCCGCCGACCCTAAAAAAAAATTCCCAGCACTCAAAAACCCAAAACCTTTTTCGGAAGTTCTCCATGTTCAGGAGTGGCAGTCCTTTTAGGAGCCGAAGCCCTGCATATCAGAGGAAGAGGAGCTTGAGTAGGGATGACGAGGTTGTTATTCATAAAATGAAGGTACCAGTGATACTGTTGAATGTGACAAGATTAACAAACTTCCGTAAGGATGGGCACCCATCAATCTACGGCAAAAATGTGACTGATGGACGGAAGGTTTCTACAAGGCAGCATGACTACAGTCATTGGTGTGTTCCAGGGGTTCCTGATGCATGGAATGAATTGATATATGTGAGTCTCATCTTACAACAAACAACTCCACCAAATTTAAAGTAAAAGTTTTGTATTTGCTTGGCTTATTTCTTTTTTCTTTTTTAATTATCACTAACAAAGGAAGAAAACATAAAAAAAAGTCAATAAATGAAAGAACAGGAATCAGTAATTAATTGTAACCCGTAGCATATATAAATTTTGTTTAAACTTTTATCTTCTTTATGATCATGGACATATCAAACATAGTAGGGGGTGTGGATTTTACATTCAAGTATAAGTGAAAAGAAGTTATTCGATAAAAAGAACTCACTTTTAATTGTGGTTCAAAAAAATATAAATGTTCATGTATGGCATCAGTAGCATCTCAAAGGAATGTAATTCCTTCCTACCTAATACTGTTTGCATCTCTTACATTGACGAAGGGAAATGCAGTTTAATGCACCAGAATTTTTTTTGCACTTCTGTTAATACATGCTAATTAGAAATGATGAGTATATTATGAAAGCTTATTCTGATGTATAATTCATTAATTAAGTCATCACCTTGGTCTTAATGGATCAGAACTGAGTGTAGATGTTTATAAAGTCCACTTTTTTCACAGTGGATCTTGGGATTAAATTAGAATGAAAGGCAGATATGTTGGAGATTGTGATACCAATAGGATTATGATGTCAGATCTTAGAAAGAACATCGTTGAGGTCTTGAGGATTATGGTACTAATAGAATTTGAGTCAGATGTAGATATACTTCAGAACCAAATTGAACGTACAGTCTCATTGTCCATATCCAATCGTATATCAGAATAAGCTTTTCGAGTACTCTGTTGATTCCAGGTATGTTGTTCAATACTATGTGGCTTATGTATCTGACGTTCAAATATATAGCGACTTGATAAAATTGCCTGAGTTAAGGTACTGACTCTGTTCAGAATGATGGGTTTTGAATGTATCATGTATGTTATTTTGTTATTTGAACTAATTTGATTATTTGTTTTTGAAATAATTATTTTTTATGAATTCAAATTTATCAATGGAAATTTACTGATAGGTTACATTTTTGAAAAAAATGTCTAGGTTACTGAAGAAAGCTTTTCAGTTCTTTGTAATGCGGATGTCGCTTTGATTGTTATCTCTACCAAAGGAAGAAAAACTTTTCGAGTACTCTGTTGATTCCGGGTATCATTCCATTATTTTTTACTCCCTTCAATTTTCATTTCTACTCGCTTGAATTTCATTCCATGGAAATGTGCCCATTATTTACTCCATTATGTTCAATGGATAATTAGTGCCACGCTGGCACTTAAATCTAAATGTTAAGTTTCTCTCTTTTTCAAATTCAGCCTCTTGATTACTTTACCAAGAACAACCCAAATCTTAGTTTCAAATTTGTAATTTTTAATAATAAATAGGTATGGCATGTGTTGAATGGAATTGGTCAAAGCGTTTGTTAAAATGTCTCACAGTCACTTTTATGTAGGGCTGGTGATGGTGATCCTTCACAACATTTGCAACAACTTTAGGTTCGTAGTAACAAAAGTAATGGTTTGTGAATCACTATTGAATTGGGTTGCACATAATTTGAGATTAATGAAGAAAACTTACTTTGATGTACTCATAGCTAAGGTAGTTACACTCTCCTCTCTTTTTATTCTTGATAGTGTGTAACCCCTTCATAGCGTACTTGCAGAGTTTCTTCTCCCAAGAAGCTCTAATATTGATCATGGATTCCAATGGTTCAAATTTAAAATTATACCTATTTTAGTGATTAGAAAACATGTTCTAAAATTTTAAAATGTGTGTCATAATTTTATCATCTAAGTTGACCCTTAATCAATTCCAGTATACAAGTTTCCTTTTTGATCAATTTTTTTTTTATCTATGCAGGTCAAATAATAGATAGCAATGAATATTCTTAATGTAAGTTCTTAAAGATTTTGAACAAAAATATTCCACGTGAGCAGTCAAATATTCTAGCATTACTGATTCCTTGGCTTACGACATGATGTTGGTTCCATTTCTCGGCTTTCAAATTATTAAAACTATTAAATTTTTGTACATTGTCAACCTTTGATTTGAAGATTTTTTTTTTTTTTTGATAGGCTACTTTGCTTTTGATCTTTATAGTATATATCTACTTTTAGGAGAATGTTTTTTTACAATATTTGTTTTGGAATACTACTCACTATCTACAAGGAAACTAAGGCCATCAATAGATCTCCGAGACTTAACTAATAACTCAATGTTTTTCTAAACTTTTGGCATGAAGCCCTTCATAGGATCGCATAACCTATCTCCCTTCTGATAGAGAACCTATCCCTTTTGTCCGTCTTTCTCCCTTGCCTAAACTTAAGGTGACCGTTATATATGTGATTAGGCCGGATTCCTCTTTTCTTTGAATTCTTTTTCAATACCGAGCTTGCCTATCATTCTAATACCACTGAACAATCGGATTCTACCAAAAAGATGGAAGAAAAGATTTAAACAGAGACGAAGCAGGATTTGAAGAAGACTTGGCAAGCGGGGGAATCGAATCAACCCGAACTTATAATGGGCGTAGTGGGGGTGTAAACAATTTGGTTTTTTTATGAACAGGGCAAAGTCTACAGGGGACAGTTGGAAGTCCATTTTATATAGCCCCTGAGGTATTAGCTGGGGGCTACAACCAAGCTGGTGATGTCTGGAGTGCTGGGGTTATTCTTTACATTCTTCTCAGTGGGATGCCACCATTTTGGGGGAAGACTAAGTTGAGGATTTTCAATTCTGTCAGGGCTGCCAATTTGCAGTTTCCATCTGATTCTTGGGATCACATATCTGCATCTGCCAAGGACTTGATCACTGGAATGCTCTGTACTGATCCCGCCCAACGTCTCACTGCTTCAAAAGTTCTAGGTATGTCATGTCTTAACTGCCTATTACGATGTAGTATCTGTTATAATGGATTCATATTTTAGATTCTAAAATTCTACTTTGGATTCCAAGAGAATTGAACTTGCTTACCTGTATTTAGTTTTTCACCTCTTGCACGAAGTAATCAAATGAATATCTATCTGTAAGAACTTCACTTGGACTATAGTGAATTAGTGATTGTTTGATCGACCTTCATTTTGGTATCTTCCCTCCTATGTGTTATAGGCCGATTGGTCCTTTATTTAGTCGTTTTTAATCAATACTAAAAAAATACACTTTGTCTTCTTATACTGAAAAATAGACGAACAAAGTAAAGAGAAACAACCAATTACTATGGTATAAGACAATTTGACATCTTATTCGTTCGAACTTATATTTCCATTGGTTTTGTGTTTTTAAACGTAGTGTTTGCTTCTTGGATTATCAAGTTCTTATACACTCTTGCGTTTTCAGTATCACATTTTTAATTGATAGACTATTTAATTTTATTCTGTTGTCAAGGATGATATTGTAGCGAGGATTGAGGACCGTATTTCAGGGTGGACTTTTCTTCGTAAGGGTATTGTGCTTCTGTCTCTCTCTTTAGATTCTAGGCCTCAATTTCATTTTGTTATATCGTTGTTGCCTTTGATCGTGTACATGTACATATGAAAAGATGTTCGTATACTTTACAGAGAATAGTGAGCCTGTTCAAATTATGCATTATGTTCATGAAGATACTAGAGAGCGTCTTGATTACTATGGCGATATAGCTAGACTGGGATTTGACAAGTCATTGATGGCAACAGTAGTGCTGTATCTATCAAATGTCTCTCATGGTGGCAAGACTTTCTTCCGTAAATCAGAGGTATGTGATTGGAAGGATATTCCTCAACACTACTATTTACTTATTAGCTATTATTCCAATTATAATTTCTGAATGACACAATCTGTATATTCTGCTGTCAGTCTACAAACAGCCAACCGAAGGAAGATACATGGTCTGAGTGTGCAAGGACAGGTTATGCCGTCAAACCACTTAAAGGGAATGCTCTTCTCTTCTTTAATGTGCAACCCAACACAGCACCGGATGAAAACAGCTCAAATGCTAGATGCCCTGTTCTTCAGGGTGAGAAGTGGTGTGCCACTAAATACGTTTAAAACTTCAGTATCTTCTGGATAATTATTTATCAGTGGTTGTTTAGATTTTACATTTAAATAATTATTTCCATTATGGATTTAATTTGAGACATTGATTTATTAAAAACATATGTTGTTATAATTCATTTAACAAAATTCATAAATATAGAAATAACAGAACATGTTGGTAGGACTTGGGTTTTTGTAATTTTAATTTCTTATTTCATGTTCGTATGCAGCAACTTGCAAGGTTAAGAATGTCGAAATTGACAAATTATGCGTCCACGGAATGATTACGTCACTCCTCTTTGGTGGCTGCAGATGCTTTTATCTTTTCAATTAACATAGGTGAGGCATTTTTATTGTGTTTTCTTCTCCTTTCACAGTTAGATGGTTTAGTTCATTGTTTATTGCGGCATTTATGATAGTTTTTATGTATATCAAAATTTCTTTTAGTAAGAAAAATTTTCAGTAGGAAACATGAGCTATATATGACTCTTAGTTTAGGCTTGCAAATAGTGCTCCTACCACCGAAGGTACATAGCCAGACGATGGGAAGCAGATACCAAGACATTGAGAAAAACCATGAAGAAGAGAGGAGTTAAGAATTCCCCGGGGTGGTGTTTTGTTGAGGTGGATGATGAGGTGGTTCATAAGTTCATTGTTGGTGATAAAACACATTACACTGAATATAGTGCATCTATCACTACTCCAGAGTTCATACACACTATTGAGCTTGCAAAAACTTCAGCGTACCTAACATGCTCAATGGTTCACTTTAGAGTAAATATTAATTTGGTCTAAAATCTCGGCAGATACCATTACCAAGAGGACACCCTCCTTCACCCATTTACTCAAATGGTTCTGCCACACCATGTTAAATCTTTCCTCACTTAGTACATGAATGATATACCTTTTTAGTTTATCAGAAATTCCATATGTGCATCTGAATATATTTATTTGTTTGGTAATTCAACATAATAGTAAACCTTCGGAATTAATTAGTCTAAATAAATCCAACCTGAACGGCATTTTCATGCAATAAATATTTCCTGTCAAGATTATTTAATATTTATCAGATATGCGTATTTAACAATGGGTCAGAGATGTCCACGGGAGTCCGTCGTGTGATATAAATATAACTGAGGTAAACAATGGATCAGAGATGTCCGTTAGAGCTCAACACACAAGATAACCAAGGTAATTAAAGTGCCTACCAAATTCATGTTCTTTATCTCCTGACGTAACTTATTTTCAGGCCGTTAGATATTAATGTGGTTGGATTATCCAGATTCTGTGATTGTTATACCATCAGCCATTGTCTTTGTTTCATGAGAAGTGGTTTTTGTGTTACATCCTGAAATCTATTGTAAATCCACTTAAATAACCAAGGTAAAGTGCCTACCAAATTCACGTTATTTTTCTCATGGTGTAATTTATCAGCTCCATAGATATTAGTATTTATGACTATCCACAATCTGTGATTGTTATACCTCTAGCCATTTCATTGTTTCATTAGAAGTGATTTTTATATTACAACCTGAAATCTATTGTAAATCCAATTTTCAACTTGCTGTGTGTTTGAAATTTATTTTCCAATCCAAATAATAGGAAATTGTTCGTACTACAAATCAATCAATCTACCTTTCTCGATTTCTTGCAGAGAAAAACAAAATAAGTATGGGAAAAGGTAGGGTTCAGTTGAAGAGGATTGAGAACAAGATTAACAGACAAGTTATGTTTTCGATCAAAAAGAAGGTCTGGGTTACTAAAGAAAGCTCATGAGATCTCAGTTCTTCTTTGATTGTTTTCTCAACTAAAGGAAAGTTTTTCGAGTACTCTGCTGATTCCGGGTATAATTCCATTCGTTTTTACTCAATGAATATCATTTTATGGAAATCTATTGATGCCCTACAAAGAGTGCTAATTGGAATGTTTTGGATCATGGATTGAATGTATGTCTACGAGGAGCTTTTTTTTATGGGTTAAGTAGTATTAACACACACACACACACACACACACACACACACACACACATGAGCCAATTAGGATTCCGCCCCCACTAGATGGGAAATTAGCAGGGTCTCCCCTCAAATACACACAAAAAAAAAACACATATGTCAAGCTGTGAGACGTTGGGCAGGATCAGTACAGAGCATTCCAGTCATCAAGTCCTTGGCGGATGATCAGTATATGGCAATGCAAGGCTAGAGTTGTGTCTACAACAGACCGCTTTACTTCTCATAGCTATGGTCGATAATGCTTGCTACCGAGAAATTCAGAAGGTACATTCGTCATTTCAACCACTATTTATGGATATTAAAGAGATTTGTAGTCAATCAAGAGAGTTAACATCAACTATTTTATTCTAATCTCCTTCTTAAGCATCTTCTATTGTTCTGCCTTTGCTGATGATCGCAAGGTAACACTCTACTTTGTCCTCCACTCCTCCCTAATAAGCCATTTGGTTTTTCCTTTTTTATTGACACACTGGGTGAGAGGCTATATGAAGGGTGCGACCAGGCTTACATCCTCAAATTCGATAGGGAGACAACCATCTGTAGACTGCCCAGTGAAACACAATTGTTAGAAGGGAAAACTGGTGCAGATCAGAAGACTGTAGCAGTTGCAGAGGGGAGGAATGGGCAGGTCCAGCAGACCAACAACCTAAAAGAAACGCCAGTAACAAAGCAACCAGTGGCCAAGCCAGAGGAATTGGGAAAAATGGAGGGGGAAGAAGAGGTAATGTGTAGAGGGAAGGAATCATGCAAGGAGTATATCAAAAATTTCTGGCTGCTATCCCAATTAGAGAATTGCAGGTTGATATCAAGAAGGGGCTGATGGACTCCACACCTCTTCACCATCGACTTCAGATCGAATTTCATTACACCGAGTTTTTACAGCCAACTCCTGAACCACAAGCGGTTGAAGCAGCAGGAGCTATGTTAGCAGTGGTACCAGTTGTGGAGGCCTGTTAGCAATGTTAGCATTGTTGATAGTACTTACTTTATATATATTTCTTTTCTCAACTGTGTGATAGGTTTTGGAAAAATTGGGTTCAAAGAAGAGCCCACTTGAGTTGCGTGACTTCGTAATTAGGTGTTGTTGGTTCTATGTGCTGGATAGGGAGTAAGAACAACTTATCCGTGTGTGATTAGGGTGTTTCTGTGATAGGTCTAATTTTTTATTTCTTTTAACTGTTTTCTTTATAGGGGATATTGTGTACATGAGTGTGTAAATGTTTATAAGAATACTATAAGATAGAGTATGAATGTATAATGAAAATTATAATTTTGTTTTCATAAAGGTTTACATTGTGTATATGGGAGCTCTCACTAAGAGCACATATTCACCTCTAGCACACCACTAGACCATTCTAGAACAAGTTCTTGAGAACAGGTACAATTATTGCATATTAGTTAATTAATTCTTCACGTTACTTGGGAATTTCTCTACTTTTTTGTATCCCGATTTAATCACCTGTGATTATTTTTTCTATAGTTTTTATTTAGTTCCCAGTTCGCTTTCAGATTCCTTGGTTCATAGCTACAAAATAAGTTTCAATGGATTTGCAGCCAAACTCATTGCTAGAGAGAGGAAAAAGCTTGACAATTAGTATAGTACTTAACTTCGACTTTAATAATTAAAGCATAACATCTTACATGCTCTATTAGAGTTGCTACGAGAGCAATGCCATAGTGGGCGTCATGGTCCTCCACCGAAAAATGGAAGGGCAGTTGCGATGGAGGTAAAAATATTACATGCAACAAGTATAATCCCATTCTTAACTGGCGTAGAAGTCTATCCAGTATAAGTAACTTTTGTGTATGAAGCTAATATAGCAAAACATTTTGAACGTTGCCCACCTTAATTTGGTGTAGAAACTACCATATCCTTTATTTAAGGGTTTCTAGCATTGAATGAGAGCTTATATCTAATAATTAAATAGTTGAGGTTTTTCACATTGATTCATTGCAAATATTATGTGCTTTGATTTTCAACTCTATAAAGGTTGAGATTGACCCAATAATTGATAGCGAAAAAAAAACAAAGATTGGCCCAATAACTTGACAAATATCTTGCTTGGAACAGTTAGTAATAAGATACTTGAAGTTAGTCAACAAATGAAAGAACAGGAATCAGTAATTAATTGTAACCCGTAGCATATATAAATTTTGTTTAAACTTTTATCTTCTTTATGATCATGGACATATCAAACATAGTAGGGGGTGTGGATTTTACATTCAAGTATAAGTGAAAAGAAGTTATTCGATAAAAAGAACTCACTTTTAATTGTGGTTCAAAAAAATATAAATGTTCATGTATGACATCAGTAGCATCTCAAAGGAATGTAATTCCTTCCTACCTAATACTGTTTGCATCTCTTACATTGACGAAGGGAAATGCAGTTTAATGCACCAGAATTTTTTTTGCACTTCTGTTAATACATGCTAATTAGAAATACATTGAGATACTCGCTTCTGTTATGGTTGTTGAGTAGTGTTTTCTCTGCCCAACTAGGTGATTTCGTTTTTTTTTTCAGATCAGTTTAGAAATACTGTCAGATGTAGCTTGGTGGTCATATATTGTAGAATTTGTCATAACACTCGCCGTGACAAAAATTGTGTATGTGTCTTCTATTTAGCACCTTCTGTTCTTAGTTTGTTTTGGTCCGAAGACTATACCCATTTATTGCCGACCTCAGTAAGTTGATTTGTTTTCGTTTTTGTCTTTTTAAGGTTTTGAAAGAATGCTCAGTTTCGTGTTCCTCAAGCCAAACTGATTTTGGCCATTTAGAAGACTATATTTTCCGACAAGTACATTTGAAATGTCCAGCGAGGTTTATTTGCTTACAATTCTTTTCTATTCTGCTGCGAAGGTAAAAATTGTAATGCTCCTTTTACTTTTTGTCTGATGATTATGGGGGTGGAAACACCAACCCAGATCCCCAGTTTTACTTGGAATGCTTGGGTAATTATCCAAATCCGCATGGGAATCAAGAAACAACCTATAAGAACATTGCGCCTGTCAGATGGTCTGGTAGGTGTCGCCCTATTATACAAAGACGGAACACCACAAGATCTGGACAGTTTTTTGACATGGCCACAACAGCTGCATTGGTCATTTTATTGCAAAAATATAGAATTGAACACTGTGCTCCCGGGCAATAGCTGGGAAGACTCGAAGTTCACGTACTGGTACAGACAGCTCAGGGTTAGAGCAAACCTTTCCACAAAAGAGCAACATTTTCCCCTCAGTGTCCCAAGCAATTGATGATTCTCCTCCAAGATATCAATAGCACTAATTGCAGCACTTGCGAGGTAAGGAGGCAAGGATGCAGAAAAAACATAGCCAGAGCTACTCAACCACTGCGAATAAAGAAAGAGTGAGGAAGCAAACAAACATTAGTGCAACTCATCATCACTACTTAAAAACAATAAAGGTCGAATCAGTTTTGAATAGCGATAAAAAATTCTAAGAAGATTCAAAGTTCCATTTCCTGTTTGGTAGACGTTAATCAAAACTAAATCAGCACATACTTGATGATCAACCACTCTAACACTTCCAGTACAAAATCCACCATCCGTAGCCAGTGCATATCCCATGGAAGCGGTTATAATATCAATCTTATCAACCTACAATAACAAAACAATAAATATACTAAGAGCACCATTGAGATATCAGCTTATCAATTGAACCAAGTGAATTTCAAACTTACTGGAACACCGTAATGTTCAGTCAAGATCTCTACCAGAACTTCCAAGCACCCCAAATGAGTTGCTCTCATATAGCAAGACACGAAAACGAAATTTCTCCTTCAGTTTGATAATCACATCCAAAGGAGCTATCTGTCCAGAGTTCTGTAATCATTTGCAAACAAAAAAAAGGCATGTTCATATCGTGAACCACCTAAAAGTACAAACCCTCAAGAACATAACACCATATTGTTTAAAATAAGATATGACTTGCAAGGTTATGTTTTATTAATAGTTTTCAAAAGAAAGCATTTGCAAGATCAGGAACTTGCACCATTTGCAAGATCTGTATGACGTCAGTGGTGAGAACAGATGTCGTGAAAGAGATTAACCTCTTTTGAGACTACTACTAACAGTTATTGACTTATTTCTATATTTTCCCACAGGTAGTTGTAAGTTTTTGGGAGAACATATCATTAATAACAAATTTAACATATCAAGTCTTATTTCAGCGAGTTCTCTTAGCAACTTTACATCAACGATTAACGGCCTTATCTCTTTCACACCAACATGATTTTGAGTTCTTCTTACTACGTAGCTATGTCTACAAGAAAGCGATGGTCAACCAAAACACAAACGGGGTGTCAATCAACCCCTCCCACAAATTCAACCAAAACAAACAAAATTCCTTTATAAGACACTAGAATCACTGGACACCCAATCAGGTCAAGAATAAAAGAATTTTTTTACACCTTATTCAACATGTTTGCTTTATTACACTTACGTATGGCATATAAGACAAGATGTATCTGCCAAGGTCTCTCTTTCTCTCAATCTACGATAGTGTGAGTGGGATGACAGCCATGAGGATGAGGGAGGTGGTTATTTCTTTAGCAAGAGGAAAGAGGAGTTAGTTGACTCAACCCAAAAACCTTAAGCCACTAGGTGCCAAAAAGGGCAGAGGCACAGTGGATAAGCTCGGAAAAGGAGAAAAGACTTTAAATTTTCATCACAAAGTTATGGGCTCAACTCACTAAGATTCGAGGTTAGTTAAATCAAGAAGTGGAAAGAATCTTTTTCAGAAGTTGGATCAAAAGCTGAACCCTGAGTAAGCCAATGCCCCTTGCTTAACAATTTAAGGAAATGGTAAAACTAATTTCTAAGATACATGGACCACATAGAAGATATAAGTAAAGAAGGAAAATAGATGTTACCTGTGCCAAATTACACACTCACTCCCTCAAGTATAGATCGAGAGTAAGACCAAATTGAAAGGAAACCTATAGTTCACAGCGCATCAATTAAGGGTCGACTCTACAACCTGCTCAAGGCACTCTCCCATATCCTAAAACTCAGGTGGTAAGGTCCACCCCCTTTTTCCCCTAAAAAAGGGTGCTGTGGATGTAACGCAACACTACATGCCCCTCGACCAAACATAGTACTACAAGTCTACAACTACACAAACATACAACCCCAAGTCCCCAACTGCCCAACACAAAGCACACGACCAACAGTAACACATCAGCTACAAAGACTAAATCACAGTCCACAAATAGCCCTAGATTTGGTTACTTTACTCAACATGTACCGATTGCCTTTTCACGTCAGATCAACAAATGCCTGATCCGTCTGTCAATTACCATGATTTCGATTCTCGGGAAACGATGAACAGAGACTACCAACAGTGCATTGCTGAACCTTTTGGTCCTAGCCATCTCGAGGTGGACTGAAGCACACAGGGAGATATTCTTCTTTATCACAAGGAAAAACTGTATCCTGGAAGTGGTGTTTCAAAGCCTCTTTGCCCTATTAAAAAGAGAATCAGACAAACAAATTTAACAAAGAAAATTACAACAGAGAAGGTTCAACAAAAAAAAAAACATTAGATCATGCATGCTTGAATAAAGCTGCGCGGCATGTAGTTTAATGAAACTTAATTAATTAATTACCTGTAGTTTTGCGTAAGTAACCTCACATACTTTCTTGGACAGCAACTTTAGACGTGGTTCCCCATTCAATAACAGGACTCCCCTAGCCTGAAAAATGTAAATGACAAAATTAAGATAAAAGCTAAAGATACAATTATTGAGAACACATCAAAAAGGCGAAGAAAGGAATACATTGAGAGGAAGTGAGCGAGTGAACCAATGTGTTTTCACTGTAGAAATAGAACAACGTTCTTGAAGATTAGCCTTCGGCTTTAGCTACAACATCCACTTTCCGTACTTGAAATGAGTCATGGTATAATTAGAGAGTCAATTGGAGCAATTTAGTTCAAAGGAAGCTGCGGGGGGAAAAGAAGTAGCAATTCAAATTTGTTAAGTTGACTATTCAAATTTTTCAAAGGAACCGTCAATGTTAAGTTGTTCGGCCCAGGCCCAACAGTAATAGTATACTTATGGGTTTCTAATCTACCTAATTAAAAAATAAAAAATCTAATTTAAAATAAGGTAATTTAGATTTTTTATTTTTTAAATTAGAAAAATAATTTAAAAAATCTAATTTAAAGAGAAGCTCGCTGTTCCAAAATATCAAAATTTAAGACATATACAAAACTAGAACCCTACGAAAAGTGAACTTTCAATCACTTAGTAAAACATAATCTATTAACCTAAAAAAAACAATTGAACTACACATATCGAAAAACCAAGTAGCCTATTTTCTTCATTTTCTCCATTATTTTCAATTATTTATTGACTTCATTTTATTATGTATATTGCGGATAATGGCATGAAAATTAATTAACTTATGTAAAAAAAAAAAATGCTAAAAGAAATTCTAGAAGCGGGACTTAACATTCAACAAGATCCAAATTCTACAACACGTAATTAGAGAGCGGACGATTCAAAAGCACCAGAACATTAAAGGTACCAAAAGACTTATTCTTTAACAAAGAAGACGTCATAGTTAAAGAAATTGATGGAAGCCCAACATATTCTGTTGCAAAAGCAGAGGATTCAGCAGCTTTTCACGCAATACAGTTTATAAAGAATGAACGTGATATGGAAATTGAAGACTTCAATTTCAAAGAACTTATGAAGAAAAGAATAGAAGTTGAAGAGAAACAGAATCAACTCGATATCCTCAAAAATATTATGTTAGATTGTTTGGTTGATGATAAACATAACAAAGATAAAATATATTATCTCGAAGAAAAAATTAAAGGAATGAAGGGCATGTAGAGTTCCATAATAAAGAAAAGAAAACCATGAGGATTAGTACTTTAATACCAAAACTTTATTATGTTGGTCACATAGTATTTTTTTAATGGCCGAGGTTTAACGCTTCTTATTTATGAAAGTTTGTAACTATTGAGTCCGTTATTTTTTAATTTAAATTTATAATCTAGGCAAACTTGCTTTTCAAATTCGACTACTTCAAGTTAAATTGTGTTCGATATCGAAAAAACTATAAGTCATTTGTCACCTTTGGAGTAGGTATTCGTATCATAGCATTGTTTCGTTTGCTGACCTTCTAAGAAAGTGAGTAATTGTAAATAAGTGGATGCACTGAACATTTAACAATGTAAATACTGGACAGTGTCGTCCAAATATTAATGAGATAGAGAGTTCCTCCTTCAGTATTCTAATGCCAAATACCAGATGATCTTTAAAAAAAAAAAAAAAACACTATTGGTAGTGCGAAAGAATTAGGCAGTCAGCAACATTCTTAAATGTCTAGATTTTTTTAGTATTTTCTGGGCAGTTTTTCAAATCTATTATATAAACTCTCCTAAATCACCACAAATTACCACAAAAGCACAATCGATTATGAGTTTCTTTACAATCCTAATGGGGATTCCAGCAGTCGTACTACATAGTCCAAATGATGTCTGTAAAAGATCCTCCAGTGCTTCCTTGATCTCTTTTGACTTTGGATCGTAATGTCACCAAAGAAATAACTCATGTATAATCCCATCCTCTACTTCCATCAAGCTGCAAATGGGTTTCTTTCTAACTCATTTTTCTCTAATCGATTTCCATGGATCCGACAAGCACCAAACAAAGGCTCCACATACCTAAATAGGAATCGTCACAAGGTTTAAGAGCACAAATATGATTATTCCTTTGCCCGACATTAGACTACAAGAAACTCTACAAGAGAAATATCCAAAATAAGATGATTATTATAGTGGCGTGAGCCAACCAATTTCGTTCAAACAACCATAAACCACATCAATTTTTATTTAACAAACTTTTGGAAGGCCGAATGGTCAAACATGTAGCATTCTCAACATGGTTCGCCCTAATGCCATTCCAACAGCCCAACCCAAGAAAATACAAGGCTATTATGTCTGCAGGAACCACCATCCCATGTGGATTTTAAAAAATACCCACTATTCAAATCCTCCGAATTTGCTCCCCGAAATGATATAAACAAACAAGCAATGTGCTCTCCCTTCTGTTAAAACGCAAGTCTACAAGATTGTCACAAAGTTTGGTGCATCACTCCACCATCTATCAAGAGATCGATACATGTATAACTTCTCAACTGTTTGATCAAAATTCTCTTCAATCTTTCACACTATACTTGAGCAATCTATGGTGGACATAGAAGATTGGCCTATTTAATGTCCTGAGAAAAACGGGGACTCCACTAGATCGGAAGGTGGAAGATACTCACCAGCGCAGATGATGAGTCAGAACTACTTCACTATTGAATTCGAAGTCTTTAAGCTGAATCACATTCAGTTTGAGTGGGTTAAGCTAAAAAGCTTACAGAGGGCGTACATTTTGTCTTGATAAAAATTCCAGTATTCACCAATTAGCTTTAGACTTTCCTATACGAAGCCAACCTGCCACCTGAATCTACTTCTAGACGACTACCACAAAGGTGATCCTTACACCCAGTGACCCAGTATCGAGCCATACACTATAGTTGCCTGTTCCAATGGAATCATCTTTAACAAAAGTAACGCTGTTGTGACCCCCGCAAGTTGGAATTACCAGTAACTCTGGACGTAATTTGATATATGTGTTCTTTTGGAAACAGCTAGAAATAAAATATTAGTTTCCTCATTTTAATTTTTCAACTGATGCTCCCCCTTTCTACAGTCTATTTCAAAGATACTACTTTCCTCTTATTTTTTTTGTTTGTTGGTGCTCCTAATAAATTCAATGGAGGCCATGAAATTTATAAAACTGGCATTTGCAGGGGGTGGGGGGAACACAAACAAAAGTAAAAAAAGTTATAAGCACCTTATCTTAAATAGTCAACTCCGTGCCTACTCTTTCCAAAGAGATACAATTAACGAGCTGCGCGACAAAACATGCCTTAATCTCACCCCTTTTTCCGTTTCTTCGGCATGTTTGAGCGTGAAGCGAGAAGTGCCTCAAAACAAAACAATTTTTACCGCAGATAGATCGAACAACCGGACAGAGAATTTGGATGCATAAAAGAAAACATAAAACTTGGCAACCCTATAAGATCCTTCAAAGGCAAAATAAACAGATACAAGCTACTGAAAATGTTGCAAGCAATGAAGCCAAAGTAAATTTCATCAAAGAAAAAAAAAACAAAGACTTAAAACTGGAAAGTGGAAACAACGGTTTCACACTTTCACAACTTCAAAATAGACTAAAAAGATTCGACTCTAAATATTGTATTAGATATTCTATTGACCAAGACCTCGATTGCTTGAAGTGTGACTATCAGTACCAATTTTATCAAAGTGACATAGCGTGAGGCCTTGAGCTCTTGCCAGATTATTAATCCACCTTTTTCCACACGCAGACGGAGCTAACACTTCCTTAAGTTCTGAAACCACCAATAGAGCACATAACAATGCAGCAACACCACCATTTGGTTGGTTGAAGTAGGATACTCAATCCAAAATGGGATTCATGTCAACTTCAGTTCAGACTTCAAATGGGAATACTTCATACTTTGATATAGCTCAATAAATAAGTATAGTGATCTGTTATAATTAACAATCGCTGAATGGGATGCACAAGGACAAACTCAAAGCTTGAGAGAAAGTAGAGGATTCCCCTTGGGTGTGCCCAAGTAGAGAGTTCTTACCGCTTTGTAGTGCTCCAATTCCTATCAGTCAATATACTATAATAACTATGTAGCAAATACTCTATCAAGACTACAGAGAGTCTTAACCAGTATGACATTCGCCAAGTGGTTGAAATTTATCCCTTGAACGGTCGATGTTTCTATTTGATACATTCTATATTTGGCACCATATACTTGAACAATAGAAGAGGTTGGGCAAAGGGTTGCAGACCGCAAGGTTCCCAGGACAACAAAGTGGTATTTAATATTGTATAATAAAAACCTTTGCCTACCGAGTTAGTCTGTTCCAAGAAAATAATCTAACTCTACTAAAAAGAATCCTATTAATACTTAACTTCCTAAACAAACCTATCTATATAAACACAAAACAAAAACACTAATTATGGATATATAAAAATTAAAAGAATGAAGGGCATGGAGAGTTCCATAATAAAGAAAAGAAAACCATGAGGATTAGTACTTGAATACCAAAATTTTATTATGTTGGTCACATAGTATTTTTTTCTGTTAAACACTTATTTTAAACTTTAGATATGCATTAATTTCATTTATTTACTTCATTTGTAGCAAAATAATGTTGTTTTAAAATATATTCGTAGTTAATGTCCTATTCGAAATACAGCATTACAAAAGAAGTCTTCTGATTTCACTGAAGTTCATGCCTAAAACGAATAACCAATGACCAAACCAAGATAGCATAACCTACTTCAAAGCCCATTTGAAAGCTTATAGACAAATGTTTACAATATGTCTTATTTTCAAAGCAGTAAATTTACACCGAGAAACTTATTTAACATTTTAACCTACACTACAAAAAGAACGACTTTACCCGACTGACTATGGCTGTCGCGAAAGGTATTACCCGACAGACCAAAACTGCCGCAAGGCCGTCGGAAAATGCTCGGTCGGCATAGGCTTCCGGCGGTTTTATTGGTCAAAACAGCCGCCGGGTTGAAGATCTTTGCCGACGGACATTCCTATCGTTAATAACCGGCCGGATATGCCGATCAAAACCGTCGGATAGTTCTTTAACATCAAAGACCGCCGGATATTCCTGGCCGCTAAAACCGGCCGGATATTCCCTCTTAAAAACCGGTTTGATAGTTCTCACTGTTATGAACAAATCGGTTAGACCAACTATCACCGGCCGTCCGGATATGCCATACTAGCCAGTCGGGTAGTTTGCTATTAGACGCTTTTATCCGGCCGGGTATTAGTTCTTTATTTAAAAAATATATTTCTTATAATAATTGTTTCGTGTATCCCAACATTACATTCTTTCCTGCACCAATTACATTCTTGCAAGTTCCTACTCAAATGCTACAAACGCGTTAATGTATTCATAAAGAAACAATGTGTTCATAAAAAAACAAGAATAAGACATGTCGCTCACTAAGTATACATATTACTTCTTTCGTAAAACCAAAAATCAGCACCACACCATCTCGTCTAGCAACCAGGTCCTAGTAATCTCTAGTACCCTAGCAATGACTAAGCACCAATTGTTTAGCAACCTGCTGAAATTCAAAATTAGAACTGGGTCACTCTAAAGCACATAGTAACGCCACCATTGAATGTCTAACCAGCTTGGATCTCCGACATGGGCCACTAGATCACTTGACTATCACAAGATTACTAGTAACGCCTCCTGAGAGGTATTTGATATGCCTCTAATAGAAATCTACCCATCGATCATGGAGGGAAACATAATTTCTTATGAATGAAAGTAAATTGACTAGAAATCGCCTTTCCGTTGAGCCTTGCCTAATATGCCATTTCTCCAATCCATCCGCAATGCTCAATCTTCAACACATGACACGGATTGCAATGATGAGCACCATGAAAGGTGGAAAATCAAACTTCCATAGAAGAGCGAAAGCAACATGAAACCAAACTGTCAAATGAAAATCATGGTGAGAAGGCAAGAACTGCACAACTTGATGATAAAAATCTAAAAAGACTCCTATCTAGTATGCCTACTATTTTTCCAGATTACGATTACTCAAATGATGCAAGTGAATAACCCTAAGACTACTAGGAAGCTTACCACAATATGAATTGTGATGGAAACCGCATATATCCGCAACCACCAAAAAACGTTATCAAGAAAAGAAAACACAAAACATGATCTAGTTTTCATTTCATTTACTATCCAAAAACAAAAAAATCGGCAATCAAATTGCGGTGAAAGGATAAATGTAAAGTATAGCTAATCCATACTAGACCATGAACGTAATAAAAAATCACCGTATAGTTTTTCATCCTCCCGAAAGATTGCTCATCGGTCAATACATCACCGATGATGACACTTAGGCCGTGTTCTCACAGACAATGTCGGAGCACTACGAGCCGCATCAGTTGAATTAGCGATTGCTATTCCAATGTCAGCCTTCTTAAGGGCAGGAGCATCATTCACTCCATCACCAGTCATTTCACATATATGTTTCCTCGCTTGCAAGCGTTTCACAATCTCATATTTGTGCTCTAAAACAATAAAATGCAATGAGACGCAAACTTTAAGCCCCATAAGACAAGTCAAAGTTGGTCAGAACATTAATCCCTCCATTCAATTGCAACAATGTCGTAAACACGAGGAATAACCTTTTCTTGAGTACTTGCAACATATAAGAAATCAATTAAGGCACATACAATTAAAGGAATAAAGCCAAGTAACAAATGAATAACAAGTATACTACCAATTTCCATGCACTAATACAAACCTCAACATTATGCTGCCAAAACTCAGAATCTTGAGGGAAAGATGATAAGGTGTACATTCCCATTGTCGCAGCAACCAATGGAACATTATCTATAATTGCAGATACCACCCCTATTGCACTTGCAATGAGCTCAACATTAGGGATGTGGGCATCCAGATAATTAGCCAATTCTCGAAGGAGTCCTGCAGCCTCTAGGCTAGAAAGTCCCCAAATTCAAAACTGTCAGCAAATGAACAATTAAATGTAGAAGAAACAGAAAATGTATCAGTTGTATAGCTCATTTAAGAAACGGAGGAGAGAGAGAGAGAGAGGCATCTGCTAGGCGCACCTAGGCTTATAGTATACAATATCAGGAACTAGATATATATCATATAGAAATAAATGAATATTAGTTTAAAACAAAATTTGGTAGAAAATTTAAGATTATTGAGATTTAAACCACGGAAATTTCTTGCTTTTCATGAAGTGCTTGCAAACCCAAGTTTTTGAGGTTACCATTGGTAAGGGGTTCTTTCCAAACATTTTCCGGTAATTAAATATAGTGCTGAATTTCTGTTCAGTACTCTATTAATTTAAATGATAATCTTTTCAAATGTCTAAGATAGTTCAGCAATTATAACTTCAAATATTCCAAAAGTTAACTACACCCTGGGATTTAGGTGTGCTTCTGGCCTTTTCGGCCTCCGTAATCAGGTTAGACACTTAATGAGTAGGAGCACTCCAAAGTCCAAACCAGATGCATGCACAGACACTTCATTCTTATAGCAATATCGCAAGTATCCATAAAACAAAAAAGTTCAACAACATAAACCAGTTGAGTGCAGTGATTGCAGAGTGCAAAATTTCCAAGAAAGTTCAATAATACCTGCAAACAGACAAAAGGATTCCAAGGAAGAAAAGGGCTCCTTGAGTATCAATGCGAGATAAAGCTTGTGGTACTTTCAACCTCTGCCTTTCAGATTCCCATAATGAATAGCATCCGTCAAAATCCAAAGAACTCCAAGGCCAAGTAGTATACCCATGTAAGGAGGCAGACCAGTGATTGCCTTGAACACTGGAACAAACAGCAAAGCCCCAATGCCAACAGCAAAAACAAGTTGTCCTCGAGGAGCCATCTGTTCAGATGCCAAGACACTGGTAGAGTCCCGACCCTTCCCATCAACCTCGCTAAACAAAAGAATAACTAGAATAATAAGAAATCTGTTAAAAAGAAACCCAAAAAGTATGTGGATGTGTTTGGTTATCCGAGAATCATACCTAGTAAAGGACATAAGAGCCAATGGGACAGCCAGAGAAACAAAAGAAGGAATAAATAAATCCTGCAGGCCAAAAAAATTACTTTAGAACGAACGAGAGAGAATTTGGATTTTGGAGTACACATTTTGAAAGTATGAAGTTATATTGGTCTTCAATTACAGATTTAGGGGCTGTAACTTCTCTCTAAATGCCTTGTGGCTGGATCAGTTTTATCTACTTCTCCATTGGATAATAAACAATTAAACAGTAAGCACCAATGACGGACTGACAGTAACCACTTAAGGATGCCAATTTGCAAGGTTACAGGAACAATTTGTCTTGATGGTTCATATCACAGTTCGGGTTTGTAACTTTAGTTACCTATAGATGGGAGAGTAGGGGTATAAGCCGTATAATGTGTCTGACTGAAACTTCATCTTTAGCATTAACTTTAAGATGATTGTTAAGGGATCCTGTTTCTGGTACGGAATTCCCTACATGAGAATTATGAAGGAGAGTCAACATCCTGCATGCTCGAATCCAACCATGCCAGCTAGTGAGCCAGAGATATTAGCATCCCCAGGTTTGTGATATTTAGATAATATCATCTGGGTCGTCCTGGCACAGTCCTATTTTCTTCCTATTGTGATATTTAAAAACAAAACAAAGAAGAACAACACACAGAAAAGGAGCCAGTTGATATGAATATCCTAAAGCCTTTCCAGAAACAAAAGGGTGATAATGACTATTTTAAACCAAAAAGACCTACACTTTATTAAAAAATAATTGAGAAACACCTTCATTGTTGGCAGGGTAGAGATTTGCCCATGTATCCACAGCATTATTGTGGTAACATCACCGATAGGAGTCCATGCACCACCAGCATTTGCTGCTATCACAACAACAGCTCCAAGGAACCTATTTAGATAGAAACCAAAGGGTAAACAAGTATGAAAACATTAACTTGATGAATGATCAGTGGAACTCTAGGGGGAGTCTCCGCTACTTTATCTTTAAGAGTGGATCCACCAGTATGGGTCTTTAAGTTGTGGACTCAGATGAGCCAATAACAAAGCATTTATGGGGCTGTTCATTTTAAGTCCAGATTACTAATCGAAAGAATGGGAAAAAATTACTTCAAATAACACTTACAATGCTTAGAAATTACTTCAAAAATTACTTCAAAGTTTAGAAATGCTATTGACAAGAAAGTAAAACCAGTAAAGATAGATGATTACCACATCATCAAGAGCAAGTCTGAGAAGTGCAGGTTGCCTCCTATTACCACATACACCACCAACATCTGTAATCCCATTGATGAACTCCTCGTGTAGTTGCATGCCTTGCGTGAAGATCATGAACACATAAAAGATTAAGTTAAAGAATCCTTACATAAATCAAAGATAGAAATTGGGCAGAAAGACAAGCAATTTATTATGGTTTACCTAGAATTCAACGAACCCATAACGAGAGAAGGAGTGAAGCGGCTACAACAAGCCCTGAGTGAGAGAGGGATAACAGTTTTTGGGTTATCTTTTTGTTATTTATTTATTTTTTTTCCTAAAAATTAGGCGTGGGAAATGAAATTAATTTGGCGTCTGGTATTCGGAAGAGATATGCCGATGGCCCAAACTCGTAGGAGCAAATCCGACGGTTTGAAAACATTGAAAAATATTGAAACAACAGTCGGGAAATTACGTAGTCTGTTGGAAATCAACAACAATTAAAAACCGTCGAAATAGCCGACCGACAATAACTCTCCTACAACCGTCAGCCACATCTAAAACAAATGAAGTACCTAGGGAGCTTACCCAATAGATGGAAATATTATACCCGACTGACAAAATCTGCCGGGTACTTCCTACTGATGGAAACCGTTGGATATTCTTTATGGTGTATGTCGGGTAAACTCGTTTTTTTGGTAGTGCTACTATTTAAATCTACTAATGTATCAGAACTCCTAATAAGTACAAATTTATACATCAAAGTTAAGATAGTTGTTAATCCTAATAATTCAAACAACCCACCATTCGTTAGACTTAAAAAACAATGACAAATGAAATAAACAAAATACACCGAAAAAATAATAATTTAAACATAAAGTACCAATATTTTTTAGAATAATTTAAAAAATCCTATTTTTCCTTTCACGAATACGTAAAAGAGAAGCACTCCCATAAAAGCACTCCAAGTTCAACTCTTTTTCAGTAAACGTCTTCAAACAATGGACAAAACAGGTACCCTCTTTGTTCTCAATTGATTATAGTAGTTATTTAATCATAGATAATTAGATAGTAACTCAACCGCATTGTGACTGAGCAGAGCAAGTAATTTTGAAGCAATATGTGAATAGCAATAATTTTCTAACTTCTCTTCACTACATCTCTTTAATCAATTGAGGTACGATTACCATTTATTTTTTATGTTAAAGGTATAATCATCATTGAACAACAAACAGAAGTAGAAATTCATAGAGCAAGACTTCGGGACCAATTGCGCGCTCAAAATGCTGAGAATATTGAGGTATATTTTTTTAATCATAGCACAGCTTCTCCACTTCTCTGTACTTTTGTTAGCATCTACAGTCTAAAAAATAACAAACTTATTATGAGTTTTTATTTTTTATATTATTTATCTTATTATTTATCTTATTCCTTATATTGTTTGTTTAAATCAATTTTTGACACTTTTTGGACGAATGTATTATTATTAGCATTCAAGAAGGAAAAGAAATAACAACAAAAACAATTACAATGTTTCTCAGAATTCAACTTCTTCAGCTCTTTCTCAACATTCCATCTCATAAGGATTAGTACAGCAAACGAAAGTAGAAATTCATAAAGCAAGACTTTGGGAGCAATTCCGCGTTCAAAATGTTGAGAATATTGAGGTATAATTGAGAGGTAATTGCTACTGGACATGTTATGCTATCAATTTTTTAATAATACGAAGACGTATTGCGAATTCTTATTCTATATATTGTGAAACAAAGAATTGATATTCTATGTTTGTTTTTGTAGTTATCTCATTTGTAAGTTGTTGGTTAAACTATTAATAATGTTTAAAACAGTTTTTGACAATTTTCATATGCATGTATTAATATTAGCATTCATGTTGTTGTTGTTGTTGTTGTTGTTTTTTTTTTTTTTTTTTCCTAAAAAAATATTCTTCATCTTATTCCTTATATTATAAAGTATATGTTTGTTTCTTCAACTCTTTCTCAACATACTATCTCACGAGGGGTAGTACCTACTCGGCAGCAATTGGCTCAACGCGCTCGCCAAGAAAAGAATCGTATGCAATGAGTATTCACCTCTCCAATGGATGTAGATGTACCTACTCCATAGAAAAGACAACATTATCTTGGTTGAATGGATGTGCAATGTGGATTCTGTTCTGCCCTACATTGGAAAGATCAACAAGTATCAAAGTCAACCAAAAACAGACCTCTATTTGGGATGTGCTGTTTACAAGGAAAGATCAAATTGCCTTTGCTTTCTCGAATCCCCCCCTTTAAATCATTGTATGAAGGATCTAATGCCAATGCGAGGTCATTTCGTAAGCACATTCGGTCATACAATGCGTGTAATGCTTTTACAAGTCTTGGTGTTAATCCGGACATGCATGTATTGCATGGGGCGTGGTCCAATATCATTTGTTATAAACGAAGGACTCTAGCTATTACATAATCAGAAATAGCAACAGAGATGCATTGATAACGTACATTTCTTCTGTGCAGCTGCTGTTCATTGCTCTTACTTTCAGCCATTACAAAATTTTATAAATTTACACAATTTACATTAAAAAACTGAAAAATAACATCATTTCCAATCAACAACAAGTTCTATGTACAACGAAAGAGTTGTGGGATAATACAACCTAGAATAACTTCTCTCCTCAAATCCTACAGTTTTCGCCCACCTTTAATTGACACCTCTACTCTGTCCATAATCAATTATTTCTCAATTTATTTACATAAACACACAAAATATAGCTGATAATGGATGTAAACTTGAAAAAATTAACACTTTTTTCATAGAAAGCAAGAAACCATTACTAAATGCTCAATCATAATTTATTAATAGTGTAGCCAAGTATCATTATCTAACGTGATAGCGAGATATACTAATTAATAATATTCATAGAAATCACATCAAAAATATTGTGAAACCCAATATAATATTCATATCTCATAGCTCAAAAGAAAATATAATATGCATATCTCATAGCTCTACATAAAATATGTGGATAACACTTACACAAACGAACTGGAAAAGACAAAGAACAACACACATACAAAATAAAGTAAAAACCAATATAATATTTATACCTCATAGATCCACATAGGTATTATAATTTTTATAATAATTTAATATAACGGCACCCGTTCATAGAACGGGTTCGAAAACTAGTTTACTGCCCATAGTATAGCAGTATATTAGTTAGCTTAAGAAAAACGCAAAATCCAAGCCCAATGGTTTATAAAAAGAAGCCCCATAGTCCCATTGCCCAACAACACCAAATGGGCTCTCTCGTTTTCCTAGTTCTACTTCTACTGCGTCCTTAATATGTGTGAGGTTCTTATTTTGCATTTTCTAGTAGGATGGATTACCGTTGATGAACATTGATAAGTTAACGATTTATTTAAACTCAATATTATCAATAGTCATTATATATATATATATATATATATATATATATATATATATATATATATATATATAAAAGCAAAGTACTTTAGGAGGAAAATTTCTCAACCGAACTGTGTATTTGTAATATCTCTATTTTATGATTTTAGAACCACCTCCCTTAATTATTCTAATCAGCTCCCTCCTTTTTAAACAATTTACCAAAAACTCTCTCACTTTATTGAAATTATATAGTAATATACCATATTTGTTTTTTTTTATTGTACATTATTCACGAAGATTATATATGAAGATTAGTTAAGGGAGGTGAAAAACGATATATACAGAAGAGTTAATTAAACGAGAGAGAGAGAGAGAGAGAGAGAGAGAGAGAGAGAGAGAGAGAGAGAGAGAGAGAGAGATTGCTATACAGACATCATTCTTGACCTCTTCCCCAAGACATATTTTACCAGCTACCAACTTGGTTTATAACTGATTTAGTCTTTATTCTCATTCCAAATGAACTAAAGAAGAAAAATGAACCTTGGAAGGGGTAGCACAACTGGTCCAGCATTGGGTTTGCTCTCCAATGGTCACTAGTTCGATTTCCCTCAAGGCCACTGGCGTGGCAGCACCCGGTCGAATTTACAACCAGGGCCCCATGATTAGTCAAGGTGCGCGTAAGCTGGCCCAGACACCCGGTTAGCAAAAAAAAAAGAAGAAAAACATTATTGAAACCTCCAAAGAAGTTCCAGAATGACCCTTATAATTCCATAAGGCCCTGTTTGGCAAGTTGTATAATGAGTCCATATCAATGAATAGGTGACGTGGCGGCCATGTTTAAGTAATGTGGGTGTTTGGTCCGAAAAAAGCAAAAATAGGTTATGTACCCTAGTGAATTGCGTAGACACAAAAGTAAGGATATTGAAATCCAAAGGAATATGAGAGATACGGTAAATCAGGTTTGATAATGAGGAGAGAGAAAGAGGAAACAAGAAAAAACTTTTGCTCATCTTCTCCACTCTTTTGTCTTCCACTCTCTAGTTTCATTTCACCCACAATTTTTCTTATTCTTTTTCTTTCTCTTTCTTTCAATCCATCATTCTCCAAAAGAAATATATTAATGTTCACAAACTCCATCTTTAATATATGTATTTTTGTAATTGAAGAAAAGATGAAAGAGTGTAGATAATCTCTAAAAGAAGAGATGTTTATGGAAAGTGATTGCTGTTTCAGATGAAATTACTGAATTTTGATACAAAATTGTTGGGTTGCCAATGATTGTTTGATTTGGGGTTTTTTCGGATAATCAATATTTTTTTCACCAACCAAACACTGGATTTGCAAAATCTGTGATAGAAGAGACTATTCCTCTCAATCAATTTATCTCCAGATTTGGGTCACCTAAACAGCTTTAAGTACTACGAATTTAGTCGCAGCCAAACAGAGCCTAAAGGATGGACTCTCACAGGGTTAAACCCTTTGCTTGCTTTACCAAAAAAAAAAAAAAACCCTTTGCTTGCCATTAAGTCTCTTAGCTTGGATCCACTTTCTTTCACGTATATTTTAGCCTTTACTTCAGTAAGAAGGTTAACATCAACCTCTGCCCTGAGGAAAAACAAATTTTGGGCTAAACTTGGGGCTTGATAAAAACCCCTTTACAAAATTCGCACCTAATTAGTGGAAGTTGTCATTAATTGATCTTAGTTCGAATAAACTCAATGGTCCCCTTCCTGATAGTCTCTCCTCTTGTCTAGCACTGAGAGCTATTAATTTTGCTAGGAATAATCTCAACAGCCAAATTCCCAAAAGCTTCAAGAATTTGCAGTCCCTCTCTTACCTCTCGCTTTCTAACACCAGCATTCACAATATTTCAGTTGCTCTTGTGGTTTGCAGCAATGCGAGAACCTAAAATCCCTTGTGCTCACCCTGAACTTCCAATCTGAAGATGCCGTGTTGAAGATCTAAAGTTTGAGAACCTTACAGCTCTTTGTAATTGCATATTGTGGCCTAACTGGATCTATTTCACACGCGTGTATGAGAAATTCCACCAAATTGTAGTTGTTGGATATATCGTTGAATCACTTGAGTGGAACCATTCCAAATTGGTTAGGCGGGATGCAATCTCTATTTTACTTGGATTTGTCGAACAATTCTCTTTCTGGAGAAATCCCAAGTAGCTTGACCAAATTGGAAAGCCTCATTGACCGTAACATCTTGCTGGAAGAACCGTCTCCTGACATCCCATTTTTCCTTAGACAAAACCAGAGCAGTGTTAGGGTGCTGATAATAGTCTCTGCATTCAGCATTCATGAAATTTCTAACAACCCGAACTGAGTACACTACACCTGAAGTTTGCCAAAAATCAAATATAAAGAACACATATATAATTTGGCCTTTCCAGTTATTTAAGACACAGCAGCAAGTCAACAATTTCAAGTGTTAAGTGCAAGGTGCAAGTGTTGAGGATCTCTTAGTTTCACCTCCATACCAATCAAAACAGTTAATAACTTAATATTTCAAGACATTATAGACATCACCTTTGATGCTTAACATAGAGCAAATAACATGAAAACTCTTCAAGATTTTTGAAGGACCCCAGCCGTTGCCTTTCTAAAAGATTTCTAATAAGCATGCACATTATGACGGAGAATGTTTTTTGGGACAATCTAACTAGAATTATAGCCAGAGCAACATCTTCGTTTCTTCATGTTTTTTCAAAATACTGAGGCATGGCAGCCCGTGTAACTAATCAACACATTTGTTATGATACATAATTTAAAGATCAAGAACTATAAATATTCCCGCTTTTCATAATAGATTCTAACGGATGCTAGCCCAATTAATGCAACACCGTGGCCGAGAGTCCGGGAGGGTGGGATGTACGCAGCCTAACCCCTGCAATTGGAGATGTTGTTACCAAGACTCAATTTTACAAATAAAAGTTAACGAGTATTAGTACATTGTTGTGAGGAAATAAAAACTGGAAATCCATACCAACACCAACTGATGTTTGATTAAAGAGTGGAGATTTTATACAAACTACAATTCCTAAAATCACTTTCCATAGCAAAAAACAAATGGAGAATAAAATACGCTGGAAAATATGAATTTTAAAGAACCCTGAGTGGTAGAATCCATTGTGTTAGCATATGGAGTTTTTGGGATAAGAGAAAGCGCACCAAATAAGTATGTGTCAGATTTGCCGATTTCATAGCAACTTTGAAAGAAGCATGTTCAAGCTTCAACTCTCCTGTGACTTCAGCTGCTCCTGCTTTTACTTTCGGCGAAATAGAAGCCTTAGCACCATAGTGTCTTCCATCGATGCACACAACACTCTTTTCCCTTGTTAGCAATTCGCCGAATTATTCTCGAATAATTTGCGAATCGAATTTTTGAAGGGCAAAACGTATAATACTTCCGAATGTTTGAAAGATTCACAATAATTTGCAATTTTTTGCCTTGAAACGAATAATACGGATTTTGCCGAATTTTTTAGTTTTCAAAAATTTGGCTCAAAAAAGAAAAGAAAAAGAAATTAATGAAAATTCGGTTGTGTTTTTGTTATTTTTTATGTACTTTATTTCCTCACTCTTACTTTAAGTCCCTCACTCGTACATTTTTAGTGATAAATTAATCCAAAAACTTTGCCTTTATACTTTTTGGGCAATATTTAAATTGTCATGTCATGGTGTGTGTGTATTTTGAAATTTGGACGTTAATTTCAATCCAAGAATAAATAAATGAAAGTACATATGTGGACCATTCAATTGGTTTCAATATTTTTGTAGCTAAATTGTTTAGATATATTTGTTATGTTGTAAAGAATGACAACTATTATTAATATTTACTAACATTATATCATGAATTTTTTACTTCCGAATTTTTGCAACCAAACGTTTAAAACATGTATTAATTAAACACTGCATAATTGCCGTATTGCGATTTTTTGAGCGAATATTTGACCATACCGTTTTTTTGAATCACCAAATAATTCTTGAATTATTCTTGTACCGAATTTTTGCCATATCCCGAATTGCTAACAAGGCTCTCTTCTAGTAGTTCGGATGATTGATGTCCACCATCAATTTTCTGTTAGAACTTTTCTCTTTAAGGTGTACCTACATATTTCATATACATTACACAATTGTTAATTGTCAAACTACGTTCGAGTGACATTGGGAAGAATCACTAAACTGTGATCTTAAAGTAACATGACCGAGTCATTTATATGTCTCAAATCACAAGTGTCAGGTCATGACACGTGTATAAAGTGAGTATGTGCTTAACTATATGTGCAGATACTTTTTAGGCTTAAGCGTATTTCTATTATCATGATAGGCTATAATAGAAATACACCCATAATATATAAGTTGAGGTCCTCACCCCAAACATTAACGTTATTCTCATAGTTTTTCATCTGAGAGAACACAAGAAGGGTTTTGGAGTAAAAGACAACAACGTTCCGCTGCTTATAGGACTTACTTGATCAATGCTATGGCTTCAGGTATGTCCTATTACAATTTGGTTTTCTTTATTGATTGACATACGATTCTGGGCTTTGGAAAAATCCTTACAATTGGTATCAGTCCTAGAGACATGTTAGTCATTAAGAAAATGCAAGGTTTAATTTATTTTCTTGTTTTGTTAAAATTGAGTGAAAATCGATTTTTTATAAAGTAACGCGGGTTTCAAAGTTTTTTCGTTTTTATCGAATCATCAAATCTAGCTGTTCCGGTAAAAAGGTTTCATACGGTCGCAAGTTCATTATCCAAGAATCATATTCATAAGGTGGATGATGGATTTCGATCAATATGCTTTGATTCATTGCCGATAACCCATTAAAAATTCAATTTTTTCTCGACTTTAAATCCATGTAAATTTGTTATCTATCTTTTGGACTGTGCTGAAATTTGGTGGGTAGGGTCGTACTACACTCTAGATTATATCTCTACGGTTGGATTTGTGTTTGCATCATCATCTGGTTGTAGGCGTTCAGGCAGGGCCGGCTCAAACCAAAGTGTGGCCTAAGGCGGATTTCATAATATTGTTATATTGAGGCCTTTTTTTCTCAACAATTTAATAAAGAAAAATGGTATATAAGTAGTAAGAAACTAAGAATTGAGGCCTATAAATTTTGGGAAGTTTTTTCCCACACGATTCTCGTGGAGGCCTAATTTTCGTGAAGGAATTTACATGTTAGATTCTTAGTTTTAGAAATTTCTTTTTTGTTTTATGATATAAAGCTAAATTAAGGCCTATTTTTAAGGTGAACTTTGGGGATTTTCCAACAAACCATGCAACTTACGCAGGCCTTTTTTCAAAGTGAGGCCTTAGGGCGCGCGCTTTTTTCTATAAAAGGACGAGCCGTAAGATCAAGCTCGTGGGTGGCGATGAAGGTTGCCGAAGGAAAAAGGGTTTGTTTTCTATAACAGACTCGAGGTTGTTCTTGAGTCAACTCGCCATCCAAAAAAACTGAGTTTTAATTACGATTCAATAGTTTAGAGAGAAAACAGATCTAAAGGCCTGCACCTAAAAGCCCAACACTAAACAAAAGCCCAAAATCCAACTCGACCCATAAACTAGATTGGGCTTCGTTCTGGCCCATGTATGCCAGTCTGACTTTGCAAACAAAGTTTGACTTGTGCTGACCGGGTCCGACTCATGCTGACTGGACCTAGTTTGACCCGGTTTTGGGCCTATTTGGTATTTTTATTGGCCCAATTAACTGGATATATAACTCGATTTAAGTCCGTTTTGGGCAGTTAAATAGTCAAATCGAAGATTTTTTCGGGCCCAATAAAGTAGATTAAAGTAGATAGACTTAAATTTCAGTTTGATCATGTTTGGATTTATAAACTTTGCTATTGGAATTTTCTTTTCTACTATTAATTATCATGTTATTTAATAGAATTGAATAATAGCATGTTCCAAACATTTGAAAATTAGCAATCTAAACCATAAAACTTGGGTAAGTTCAACGTGATATGCTGCCTAAGTGGCTTCTTTCATGGAAAATTTATTTGGGTTTAATTGTAAAGTTTATTGGATTGTATATAGTTAAGGCCTTTAATCCATGCAAGTAATAATCGGCCCAATTTTGGCCAGATTAGTGACGGTATAAGATAATTAATATATGTAAAATAATTTTAGGAGTTACTTATGCATTCAATAGTCGACCCCTAAGAAAGACTTATTGTTTGGCCAAACCTAACTTTGTTTTACATATGTCGATTAGCCTTATGTGTTTAAAGAGAACCACTTACACGTTAAACGCTTGTCCAAAGACTTGAATTATAATGGTGTGTTAGGTTTCTCATTAAGGCCCACTACTAAAGATTTATAATTATTTTCTATCTTGTCATTTGTTTATTTGATTATTATTTTTCATTTAGACTAATGAATGCATAATAATATTATAGTTTATTATTGTCTATGCATTAAAGTATATGGCATATGTGTATTAATGTGAGTTATCTTTTGTGTCATGTTCAGTGAATACATCTTCTATATCTGCCAATTTAACTAGTATTCTAGTTCTTACTGGTTCCAACTTTACAAAATGGAAAGAGCATGTTCTAATCGTTATTTCTTGGATGTATGGATTTGGATTATGCATTACATGTTGAATTGATGAGCCTGCTAAACTTAAGGCTAATAGTGGAGTTGAGGAAAAGGCTAACTACGAAAAGTGGGAGCCCTCCATTCGCCTTAGTCTTAGTATAATTAAGCACTCTATTTCTGAAATGTTTCGTGGTGCAATGCCTAAGGAAGAAAATGCCAAGAAATTCCTAAGCCAAGTTGCCGACCGATTTGTTGCATCGAAAAGGTGGAGGCAAGCACGCCCCTTAGCAAACTTGTCACCATGCAAGATAATCGGCAAAGGAAATGTTAGGGAGTACATTATGGAAATATCTAATCTTGTTGGCAAAATGAGGGCACTAAAGTGGAGTTCTCTCGATGATCTCCTTGTGCACCTCATTCTTATTTCTCTTCCACAATTTGGTCCCTTGAAGATCAATTATAATACTCAAAGGGAGAAATAGACTCTTAATGAGCTCATTGCTTAGTGTGTGCAAGAAGAGGAAAGGTTGAAACAAGAGAAGACTAAAAGTGCTCACTTGGCAATTTCCTCTAATGGCAAATCAGGCACTAAGAAAAGGAAATGGAATAATAAGAGTAAATGAACTATAGATAATGCGACACCACAGGTGAATGCACAAGATAAACAGGTTCAGGCTACTTTCTACTATTTTTGCAAGAAACCTGCAGGTCACATTAAGAAAGAATGTCCAAAGTATACAAAGTGGAAAGCAAAGTAAGCATGTAATGAATTTAGTTTTGTTTGTTCTGAATTAAATCTTGCCGAAGTACCTTCTAATTCATGGTAGATAGATACAGGAGTAACTATTCACATTAGTGTTTCCATGCAGGGTTGTGTAAGGAGCCGAAAGCCAAGTGATACCGAAAGGTTCATTTACATGGGTGATGGCAATAAGGCATGTGTTGAGGCCATTGGAGTCTTTAGATTAAACTTAGAGTTTGGTTTTTATTTGGATTTAGATGAGACTATTTATGTATCGTCTTTTAGACGGAATTTAATTTCTATTTCCTGTTTGGACAAATTCGGTTATACTTGTTCAAATGGAAAAAAGGAATATTTAGTCTCTTTCAAATCTTATCGGTACAAGCTCTTTGATTGATAATCTATACAAGTTAGACTTGGATGCTTCTCACTTAAGGTTAAATGAAACTTTGCATGTTAATAACTATGGTACTAAGTGTAGATTAATTAATGAGAGCTTCTCTCACATTGTGGCACAAGCATTTGGGTCATATCTCTAAACAGAGAATTGAAAGGCTTGTGTCAAATGGAGTTCTTAGTGCCCTTGTTTTTTCAGACTTTAAAGTTTGTATTGAATGTATAAAGGGTAAACAAATAAATATAAGGAAGTTTGGTGCCTACAGGAGTTCAAGTATCTTAGACTTGATATATACCAATATTTGTGGTCCATTTCCTACGGTTTCTTGGAATGGTCAACGGCATTTTATCATGTTTACAGACAACTATTATCGTTATGGGTATCTATACTTAATTCATGAAAAATCAGTCACTGGATGTATTTAAGGCCTATAAAGCTGAAGTTGAATATCAACGTTCTAAGAAAATTAAATTTATAAGATCTGACCGTGGTGGTGAATACTATGGTAGGTACGATGGAAAAGTCCAACATCCAGGACCATTTGCAAGATACTTGGAGGAATGTGGCGAAAATTCTCCTCAAGACACCATGTCGTGGACTCCACGTCAAAATGGTGTATCCGAGAGACGAAATCGAACTCGAAAGACATGGTTAGGAGTATGATTTGTCATTCTACCTTACCAGAGTCTCTTTGGGGTGAAACCTTAAAGACTGCAGTATATATCCTTAACCGAGTACCTAGTAAAGCAGTAACTAAAACCCTGCTTCTTGCCTTGAGATGTAGAAGTGCTCCCTTTGCAGAACGTTAATGAGGTGCTGATGCATTGCAACTACCTTTGACAAAAGCAGAAACAAATTGAATGCAAGATACACTTTTAAATAAAAATCTCCTCAAGATGGGAAATTAGCGTCTCCTCCCTAAATACATACAAAAAAAAAATCAAATTGGGTTGACCGATTTTTTTTTGTGTGTATTTAGGAGAGAGACCCTAATTTCCCATCTAGTGGGGGGAAATCCTAATTGGCTCATCTAAGGAGTAACACTAGTTCACCCTAAATAAAATAGGAAGTTTGGGAAATCCAAGCTTTATAAAGTTACATAACTCTCTTACCCTCTCATCATCCAACTCACAGGATTTGGACATTGATTGTGATTTGTATCTTTTATAGATCAACCACCTAAAAATAACTATAACCTTGGACTTAATCACATTTTTCTGTTGTGTGATAGTAAATCAGAAGAGCAAAGTCCCACTTGAAATATTTTGTGTGCAATTTTAGTCTTTTTTCCTCCAGGATATCTACCAACCACAATGGTGGCAAACGGGCAAATGTGGCATATAGAGATCATACTTCATTTGAAGAATCTCGTAATCCATCTGTGGATTTTATGTACATTGGGAGACCTGCTATTGTAGTATTTGTCACTATTGTGATAGATATCACCTCTCTCAATCCAAATATTCCAATGAAGTTGTACACATAATTTGTTCCACATTCCATTGGCAAATTTCATTTTGCACTTTGCACAACCAATTTGTACATTGATGTATACATTCAAATTATGGCTAAAATTTCGATGGCTCTCTATCCTTTAAAAGGTGTTAAAGTCGTTTGCACTTTGCACATCTCTTTTTACCATAATTTGTACCTGCAAAGTAGAACAGCATGTATACATTCTTTAGCTTCTATTTATCGACTTTAACACTACTTTTAAAGGGATAGAGAGCCATTGGACTCAGCCTAAGTACACAATTCTATGGAGACTTGTGATTCTCTCAATAGGATACGTCAGGGCCAAGTGGCCTTCCAAAGTTGTGTATCAAAATGTGCTAGGTTGACTTAAACAGTTCTATGAGCAATTCAGCCACTGTGCGGCTGTGCCTACCTGGATGATTGTACAAATGATACGATTTTATGACAATATTGTAACAACTAAACAGATAACAAGAGGCCAATAAAATCAAATATCAGCTGGGGAACAGTGTCTCCTACATTCAGAGGACAAGTAAAATGTCGTAGAAATTAAATACTTCAACAAGTGCCATAATTAACATACAGAAAAGTTGCACTGTGCCATCATCAGTCTTCGAGTTCATGACAAACATAAACTCTGAACACACCAGCATTCTTCTTAATCAGCTCAAACACACAAAGATCTCCTTCTTTCATATTAGTTTCTCTCATGACTTCAGACCAACCCTGGCTGAACCTACACCTGCCTTCGCCAAAAATGCACTTAATTTCCCATTCCCGTTCATCTGAAAGTTTCAATGTAACATAATTGAACATCCCCCTCAGATATTTCCTGGTAAAGTGTTTAGGGAGTGGCTGCAAAAACAGAAGCCAACATACAATTTTGGTTGTCAAGATGATGGAACTTTTCAGAGCAAATACAAATAAAAAATGGCAGCATAAGTCCCTTACATCTAGATTACTTACTGATAATTAGGAGTTATTCTAAAGACAATGCCAATGTAAACTTTACAAACTAGTCATTAAAAACGATGTACCGCTAATAATATATACAATAATTGTTCGGGCCCTGTCTCCAGTAGAATGGACTGCTTACAGGTTACTTCTACTTGGTGAGGGAAAACCTATTGATTGGCAAAAAGGAGTAACTGGTATTTTTGGATGATTATATGATGAGAAGTGAGAAAGTTTGTAAATGATTAGAGATTTCATTTCCACACTTACATACTGCTTTGTATACTATTTAGTGGTAATGACAATGTTGAAAACTGTCCTGAAGAACAAAAGGAAATTCATGCCATCCAGACATCCAGCAATGCTTCACAAAAAATGCAGAGTTTATCCAAAACACATTTCCTAAAGTCATTTTCCGCACCAAAAACCAAACAGAGAACACAACATGATGGAACACATAAATTTCTAACAATCGTTCCTAGTGGAGTACTTTGTATTACTATAGAGTTTTGTGATAAGAGAACGCCACCAAAAACCATGCTTCACATATTGCATTTCATAGCAACTTCAAGGAAGGATGTTTAAGCTTCAAGGTTTTTGATGCTTCCATTGCTATATCTTTTCCTTTGGGAGGCACAAAAGACTCAGCACGTAAATGTCGCTCATGAATGGGCAGAACTTTCATGTTTTTGTTGTTGGTGACACATCTTCACATTTTGAGACGATGTGAACTTTCAGCAGTGCATCCTCAATCAGTTCAAATTCACAAATATCCCCTTCTTCAAGGTTGTTTCCTTTTACAAACTTTGGCCAACCTTTACAGATATGAATGATTGTACAGTTAAAACTGATCCATCCAACAACCCACCTATGCCCATCTGGCTTACTTTAAGTGTTAAACTCCTCGAGCCATTTTTAGATATCTGCTGAAAAATCTTAATGGCACTGGCTGCAAAACAAAAAAACTTAGTATGCAATTTATAATATTACATAAGAGCATGTATAAGACGGAATTCAAGTTTTGAGGGCTCAGCTAATTAGTTTTGGGTTTAACTAGTATTAACCCCCCACTAGATGAGCATTTATAATATCACATAAAGACCTTTTCCTTGCAATATCAGGATGAATTCAAATAGTCCTTAGAACACCCTCCTGGCTCACTTAAGGGTAAGATCTGTCTAATGCTAAAACAAACCTAAAATTCCCAAATTATTTAAAATAGGTGTTGTGATGGAGTCATTTTCAACAAAGAGTTAAATTCCTGGTACATGCAGTTTTGGGGCATCCTACCATCTGCTAGTATCGTATAACAGCAATATAAAGACCAGCACAGTAAAGATTTATGATATATGAAAAGATATGAGGTTTTGAACCCTTTTGTGAACCATATGCTTATAACTCCATAGTTCATACTATTTTCCAGTGGTAGGCAATTATTGACTATCAAAAGTAACAAATAAGGGTATAAATGGGACATCTGCCTGTTAAGATGAAGCTTATAAGTCACTTAAATAGTTACGAAAGGTTTAGTGCCGTTACATTGTTGTGTACTTGTGTTGGTGAAGTTATAGAAGGGATTCACGGTTTCACCTTTAACTGAAGCTACTAGCTAGGCATACTATATAGAACGTTACTACCAAGGTTAAATGAACTGATACAGATGTAATTTAATTTAACACCCCAACCTTCTTCTTGGGTTATCACCATATACTATAAATGATAATGAAGTTGTGTGATTAACTTGAGTGGGAGATGTGTTTTCCAAAATCAGCATTAACCCTGATTTGCTGAACTGCTGATTGACTGTCGTATCTTCTATGTACTTGCACAAAGCTATTGGGATAAAAGCAAGCTCACCAAATAACGACCACTTCCATTCACATAGGATGATCGCATAACAACTCTGAAGGAAGGGTGCTTAGGTTCCAAAGCACTTTGTAGTCCAGTCGCTCTGTTTTTCACTTGGGCTTCACCAGTCAATCTCCTTGAGACAGTTGCTCTAGTATACTTAATGTCTTTCCCCTGATGGCTTATCAGCTAGTTCTTCTAATGAGTTATCTCCATCTTTATCTAGTCATTGAATGAAGATTTTGAAGTAATTAAGTACAATGGAAAACATGAAAAAAAGTAAAGTATCATATCTATGCTGAAAAACTTACTAATAGAGAAACCTAACATTCCAGGTCTTGCCTCTTCAGTTTCTTTGCCACTATTGGGTTCTTCAAGATAATCAATATAACGTGAATAACAAATCTCACAGGCAGTCGTGGTCAAATATAGAGACATGAAAATCAGAATTTTCATTGTATCTGAAAACTAAAAATGCCCAGTGGCTATAGAGTAATGCTCAATGAATTCCTGCCAACCATTATGGAATACAATGCGGCAACCACTTTGCCTCAACTCCACATGCCACCTTTTACCATCAGGAACCTTAAGCACTGCAACATCATGCAATTCATCACCAAACTTCCGCACGAACTTCATGGGAAGCATCTGCAGTGATGCCAACATAAAACAATAAGTAGAAGAATTGTAGGCATGAGTTCGACATGATGTAAGAACTACAATCTTTATAGTTGTCAGTGCATGAACAGAAAGCATTTTGTTAAAATCATCTCTTTATGAAGGATCAAGTAGTCCTATCTATTGTGCTTGTATAATGTTCACATTAAAGCATAAAGTAGCATGAACAGTTGAATGCCATGTTGTCGAAAGGCTTTTAGTCTGGGCGGAAGATCCAACTCTGGATTAATTCCTTGTGTGGATTTTACTAAAGTGAGAGACTATTATATACATAAACCAGTGATTCGCAAAACCAGATATAAAGATGGCGACCAGGGTTGCTATATGCAATGTGATTATGTTGTTTCCAAGTCATTTCAGAAATCTCTAGTTAGTCCATGTCAATTGTCAAGTTACATTTCTTCTGTATAGGAAATTTCCTAACCACACTGAAATACAACGGTCTGAAGGAGGTAAAAGCTTTAGTGTGACACTTGTTAGCCGGAATTATGATTTTAAAGCAAAATTTCCACCATAAATCTGAACCACATAGCCATATTAGGCCATATCTGTAATGGAATTTATACCAAAACACAAACAGTAAACTAAAAACATAGATCTATCTACTGTAACAAAAGATATAAAAATAGTAAAAGCTTCTCTATAGTTATTAGTCGATAGTGATGTGAATAGACAAACAGTTCTCAGTAACATGTGCAAAACTGCAAATGAACCGTGTAGTTGAAAATTAAACAGAGAAACATCAAAACATTCCTTCCACTCACAGTGGCTCCAAACACACATTTAAGGACTCAAAATTTTAAACTTTAGCATTAACCAATTTCCAAATAAGATAAAAAGAAAGAGAGGCAAGAAAAGAAAAGCTCTTACAAGGCCTTGTTCAAGCATAAGAGATGTGTGAACGATCCTACAGAATCCAAAACTCTTCATCTTCTTCACTTGCAAACTCGAGCCTTGTTGAGCATTAGCACCTAAGCTTCCCTGTCGACGGTAAGGACCACGCATTGTCGAAAGTTGGTGGAGGGGCAGGTGGTCTGGTTCAAGGTTTTGCACAGCACAAATGGTGAGTGAAGAGAAAATAAACTAGTGAAGTGAAGTTAAAACTTAAAACACATACTCATAATTTGGTCTGTTTTTTTCTTCTTTTTGTAGTTGAAGTTTGAAGTTTTGAACCCATGTACTCATAACTGTGTTTCTTGTACTGTCTTCTTTTTCTTTAAGAATAGTACATGGTGTAGTTGAAGTTTTCAGCAGCTGCATGGCTGAACGTAAATGGATGGAGTTATGAAAGATTGAAAGAGACACATGAGCGAATATAGGAAGTTAGTAAACAGGGCTTGAAAACCAACATCAACTAAGGCTACTCTTGAAGAGGAGGAAACTTAAAACACTAGGTGTCGCTCTCTCTCATCTTTATGTTTTATACTTTTACAAGGGATTGGGTAAATACCCATAGGACAAAGAACTTACTCTTAACAGGAATTTTTTATTTTTTGCTGGATCTTAACAGGAATTATTGATATCTTTCTGTAATAAATAACTCGCTAGTTTTTTATCGAGTCCACTGAAAGGAAAATCTGTAAAGAATCGAGTCCACTGAAAGGAAAATCTGTAAAGAAGAGAACCAGGAGCATCACCTGTTACTTTACAATCCTATAAAGTTGATCTTAGTTAAAAAGAGAAATATGCGAATGTGGTCGTTCACATGGATTAAAACAAATATGATGGTAAATTAATTAATAATAATAATACTCATACAGTCATCGATGATAAATTTTCTGTCTCTGTAACCAGGTGAAGTTCTCACTCACTATTTTCTTCTATGTAATGTACTGTATCTTGTGCTTTGCAATTTTCTCTCAATAAAGTCTACTTATCAAAAAAAAAAACTCATACAGTCATCGAAATGTCAAATATCAGTCGGTATACACAACATTGAGGAGTTGAAAAATATTATACAAGACGAATCAAATCGTAATTTAGATTTGCTACAGCAAATCAGTAAAATGTTAGGTTTCTTTATTGATGTCCGTTTAACTGCAATGAGCTTGTCAAATATGGATCATTCTTGTAGTGCGCATACATAGGAAGATCAAGAGCATTTTCTGCAAATTTCCTGTCTTCATGAATCTTTGCTATCAGACTTTCTAGGGATGAAAAGTTGGTCTGTCCAATTCAAACAAAAACAATCCCAGTAAACAACAGAACAACAAGAACTTTGACATGATTAAGTAAAAATATATGTTAACCTACCTCCGGTCGTATATAGCCAACAATAGCAAGCCGTAATTCCTCCCCATAGAAATCCTCACCGAAATCATGAAGCAACCAGGGCTCCTGAAATCAAACACAAATTCAAGGATGCCGAGGAAGATGGAAAGAATTAGCCAATGAGCACACATGGCAACCAATTAACGGTTAAAGAAGAAAACTCACTATTGTCTTCTCGGTGTTGTTGAAGTACGGATTCCAACCAATGCTCATGACCATCTTGTGCACACCCTGCTTAGCTAATCCAGCCCAACCAAAGTACACCCCGGAGGGATGTTCTGAAAGGATGTTTGAGTAACCCTCCGTAGATAAATTAGCTGAAATAAGTAAGGTTTGTGAGATCTACTTCGGAAAACCAGATTAATTGGCGCTAAAACTTAGAATTAGAATATAAGATGCAAGTTCCTCATGTCTCTAACACTAACACTAACAGTAAAGACAAATGGATTAAGTGCTTAAACCCATTATTAGGGTATGTTAAATAATAAATACACTAAATGACACACTACTCGAGGTCCCGTCAGTAAGTTGGTGGATCCCAGGTTTTACGGAATGAAATTTTCTTAGTACTCATTACTCAACACAAGTAACATTAGATAACATCAAAATATTGAGTAGAAATTTCTCTTTATTTCTCCGCTCGTTGGAGAGAGCATTCCCTATTTTGTGCTGAAAAGCATAATGCGAGTTACTCCTAATAATCAGGAAATATGATATTCATCTATTAGTGGAACTGACTCCCTCATAACTAAGGACTGTGATTATAATGATGAAAATTACTTCAGCCAATTCCATTAGCAAACAGCTGTAACCAATATCAGTTGCGTTGTAACACACCTGTGGGTATTCCAAGTACCTTGGAGCCCCGACCAAAACCCTTGATGACAGGGCCTCCAATATGCCATGGTTCAATAGGTAAAGTACCCTCTATCCCTGCAATTACGTGTCAACATCTATAATCAGAACGATTGACCAAATAGTTTTCCAAGGTAAAATTTACAAGGAGTTAAAGAAGGTTTGAGGGTAATACAATCTTGGAATGGTGGTAGTCCACACTTTTCAGGTTGGAAATCTAACAAGGAGTTGATCACTTCATCAGCAGACTTGTAAAGATTGGATTGCTTCGGAAGAGACGGTACAGCAATCACTGTCATATGAGCAGCCTTACCAGCTGTAACACCTGGTCTGTTACAAGTTGTACCACAGCTCAGTCCATGGAATAATAGTGTACAAAAAGTGTAATACAACTATATCACAAGCATTGCCCAAAATGTCACCACATCTAAAATACTTTAAAGATTACGCCTCTTATCTACAGTGGGGCAATAGTATTTTATTATCTAAAATACTTTAAAGATTACGCCTCTTATCTATAGTGGGGCAATAGTATTTTATTATTTTTTTAATGTATCTCTTGGTTACTTGGTCATTTGTTATTTGCCCATCTATTTTTTGATATTTACCTAATTTATCCTATTTAAAAGAGAGAGAACAGTTGTTAGACATAAAAGAGAGAAAGATATGGTTGGATGAAGAGAGGAAAAAAACATTCTAGTACATTTAAAAATTGAGAATAGTACAGCTACAACATAGAGTACTAAACATGACTCCAACAACAACTACAATCACGCTCCACATAATTCAGTAAGCCTCCCCCCAACCCACGGTATATTAGTTAAATTCATACAACTCGAAGACTATTAAGTGATGCTCTATACAGAACAAGACAGCTCCCAACAATTCAAATAAAAAAAAGACTGGGAACCAGTGAATCAGAATTAACAAATTCAGGGATCTTACAAACAATGTTCTGAATTCGAAGAAAAAGCTTGCAAGACCTGAACTACTCTAAGGGCTGGTCAAAATCTGTCACAACAGACACTTAGTTTTTCTAATCCCTCATTTTTCAATGGCGGAGGCCGTCAAGGAAATCAATTGGTATAGAAGTGAAATCAACTTCACTAAAAATCAACACTGGTACCCATGTTAAACCTCCTTACCTCGAAAAGCACGGGATGTTTGAGTTTCCCGAACATCAAATGTTTCAAATCTGCAAGGATTTAATGTGAAACCTGAAGTTTACAAGTAATACTTTGATCGATTATTTTAATCTGACTGACACATTTATATTCACTACATTGAATACCTTAGCAGTCACAACATTCTTTGTCTAACCAAAAGTTAGATGGAAGAATTAGATCTTCTTCACCATCAATTACTTGTGACTCTACTATTAAGGAACGCGTTTTTTTTATATATTTATTTTACTTTACTGTTTTATTATCTTATTACTATTGTTATAATAATAATAATAAAATAATAATAATTATTATTATTACCATTAATTGTGATATTTAGACACTTCAATAGTTCAGTCTAGCATATACATACAATTCACTCCCTACCTACAAAGGGCAGAAGCTCAGTTGTCTGGGGAAGGCAAGGAGCTAGGCTTGACTAGCGCTGTGGCACCTTTGACAACAAGCAGCAAAAGTTTTCATTAAACTTGGTGCCTTAAGTGCCTTGGCTGGGCTGGCGCATTTGACAGCATAGGGATGAAGGTTATTAAGATCCTAAGTGACCTTCAAGTCTCCAACAAAGGATCATGCTATTTGGGATTTCAAATTCAATTTTTTAATCAATGACATACTTGTAATAATTGTTTTTTTGAATTTTTTGAAACTAATAGCACACTTGTAATAATTGTTTAACACAAATTGGGGTCCGCAAAGAATAAATACCTTTGTTAAATGCAAAATATATGATAGCCGGATCTTTAGGAGGAAAATTTCTCAACCGAATCGTATTTGTAATCTCTATTTTATGATTTTAGAACCACCTCCCCTTAATTATTCTAATCAGCTCCCTCATTTTAAACAAATTACCAAAAACTCTCTCACTTTTATTGAAATTAGAATTAGCTTCATATTATTTAAAATAATTTAGAAAACCTCATTCACGTCACTCAAATTATATTCAACCCCTCCTAATGCTTTTATATTATTTTTTAGATTATAACTAGAATTTAAAAAATCATACTATCAAAGAGATGTTAGAGTGACAGGTTTAAAGATTTGAAAAAACACCGATGCGTAGCATGGTTCGCATACTCGTTTATCATGGTATCAAGAGCTTAGAGAGATCCTAGGGCAAACATGATTTTTTTTTTTTTTTTTTTTTTCCAGTTTTTTAGCCTCCAGGAGAGATCATGGTTGGCGGAGAGGAGAGGGAGACCAATCAAAAGATCCTTAATTATTCTAATCAGCTCCCTCATTTTTAAACAATTTACCAAAAACTCTCTCACTTGATTGAAATTAGAATTAGCTTCATATTATTTAAAATAATTTAGAAAACCTCATTCACGTCACTCAAATTATATTCAACCCTCCTAATATTTTTATATTATTTTTTAGATTATAACTAGAATTCAAAAAATTATACTATCAGAGAGATGTTAGAGCGACAGGTTTAAAGATTTGAAAAAACACCGATGCATATCATGGTTCGCATACTCGTAAAAGTACAATAACTACAACACCAACGATAGGGTTCAAGGCTGATTATTGGGTATTGTAACTCTGCCATAATCCTTGTGTTTACTGCATCGTCATATTAATATATTATCAATCCATATAATTCAGCTATTTACTCTAAAGTTTATGATATTGGAATTGCATCTACTATGCTCGTACATAAGCGTAAACAAGGCATCTTCTCTCCATGCAGACGGTGTGGCAAATTTACCTATCCTCTTACAATGTTACAAAGTAGTGATCGGTCTTGACTTGTTCATTTTTCCTTTGGGAAGTGGGCAGTGGAGAGAAAAAAAGTGGGTCGTAGGATTACCTAGAGAACTACTTACGACATGTCAGATACATGGGAAAGGTAAAAGTAAGATTCTTTTTTGTTTATGTAATTTTCTTTATATACTTGGTCCTTATCTTCATACACATATCTCAAATTGATTACTCATGTATTATAGTGAACATTTTGGTTTATAAAGTCGACACTAATGAAGCATATGTTAAGCTTGTAGTGACTAACTAGGGCATCATTGAGTGGTAAACCTTTAATTATTATATCTCCGGTTTATGTCTTTCTCGGTATTTCTAAACAGAGAAAATAAAACAAGTTAGCGATGGTCTAGGACATATTTTATAATGCATTTTACATACTATTTTATGAAAAGTCAGTCACCTCTTCTCATTGGAGTGATGTTTAGAACTTGCAAAAAGAAAATCTTAGAGATACTTTATATAAGGAGCCATAGATGTTATCCGAGGTGAGTTGTGGTATATGAGCTTCAATTTGTCACATTTTTTTATTTAGTTTTTCTAGATATTAAGTTATACATTCTGTGGTTTGGGCTGGACCACTCTTTAACTGTAAGGCTGTGTTTGTTTAGTGGCAAATCTCTAGTGGGAAAATATTAGATTTGCCAGCATTTTCCCACTAGAGTTTTGCCATGCTAATTTGTAGTGGGAAAATTTTAGTTTGCCAGTGTTTGTTTGCAAAAATTCATAGTGAGAAATTATAAGATTTGCCAGTTTTGCCAGCGTTTGTTTACATGGTTTTTATTTTTTCCGTGGCAAATGATTTTTTAACTTTTTAGAAATATTATTTTTTTGGTTTCCAAACTCAATGAAGTATAAAAATAGAAAGAACATTGAATTCCAACTACGTGAACTTTCCAAGTATGGCGGGTGAACAAACACCTCCATTGGAGAAACAAATTCAAATTCCAATATCCCGACTGCTCAATAAACATCATCACACCACTAACATACTACAATATTTCTACAACACCATTTCATTAACTCATCATCTTGATACATCACCAAGGATCATCAACTATTGCAAAGATGGAACTACCAAATTAAGCAAGTAAATTGGACAATTCAAAACCTAGTCCAACATAAGAATTTTAAAAACCAAACATCCCATTAAATTAAATGCTTGAAACCTCTACTCACATATATGCAAAACATGGAATACCAAACTGAAAAGAGCTCCTTGCAGCAGCACGTAACACCCAACGCCTTGCAATGACGCAAATAGCGGCGAAGAATAAAGACGTAGCACCCAATGGCCGACGTAGCACCCAACAAACACCACCACCCAAAGACCTTACAACAGCAAAGACACACGCGATACTAGTAGTAGCACCACGGTCCAATAGCAGCGGTAGCACCCAAAGACGCAAAGACGCAAAGACCCAACACACATCAACCAACCAAGAAGCAGCAGACCAAAGACGCAAATAACACCCCAAAGACGCGCGCCACCCCAACACCTTGCCCAGAAGAAAGAACAACACCCAAAGACCTTCCACTAGCACCCCTAAGACGCTAAAGAACACCCAAAGCACCTTGCGTTGGCAAAAACAACACCCACCCAACCATCTAAACCAACCTGCACACAAACACTCCACCCAGCAGCAACAACACACTACCCAGCACACACTCACACACACCACACTTGCACACACTCACCACAACACACAACACCACAGTCACACACACACACACACTCACCACCCAACGCCCACTCGCACACACCACACTCGCACACATAACACCACAGTCACACCCAGCACACAATCACCAAGACACACACACCACACTTGCACACACTCACCACAACACACAACACAACAGCCACACACACACACTCACACAAACCACACTCGCACACATAACACCACACTCACACACACTCACCACACACGCACACACTCACACACAACACACTCGCACACAACTCCACAGTCACACACACACACCACCACCACCCAAACACACAACACCACACACACACACACACACACACACACTCACCACCCAAGACTCACCACCCAAAGACACAACACCACGGTCCACACACACACTCACCACCCAAAGACACACTCACACACACACCACACTCGCACACACTCCAACACACCACGGTCCACACACACACACTCACACACACCACCACCACCACCACTACACACACACTCACCACACTCATCACACTACCACCACCACCACCACCACCACCACACACACACACACACACACACACACAAACACACACACACACACACACACACACTCATCGTCATAATATCGAATAGTTCAACCAAATCTACAAGCCTTGTTCAACATACACTATTTTCAGTAAAATCAAAATCAAAACCAAACCAAACCAAATAATACCAATTATAGTGAGAACGAAATCAAAACCCCAAAAGAAATCAAACCCAAAATCATACCTCGATGGCAAATGAGTCATGCGAGAGCTAGAGAGATTACATGAAGAACGACCAAATCGAGAAAGAGAGGAAAAAAAAAACGGTGAGAAAATGAGAGAGAGATGAGAATGTAAAATTTACAACAAAACATGTCAAATTTTAAACCGTTGGTCGATTCAAAACAGTTGAATTGATTAAAGAGATTGTTGTTTGAGTTATTTGAGTTAGAAATTGAGTGAAGTGAGAGATGAGAGAGAGATTACTTGTCGAGACACGAGATGCGCTGGCGAGAGAAGGAGATGAGTCGCGATAGATTGATGGTGGCAAATGTTTTGGTCATAGTGGGAAAATTTGATGATTTTCATCTTTGGCAAAAAAGAGTTTAGGGGGAGGTGGATTCTATTTTCCCCACTTCAAGGGAAAATTTTTTTTTTGCCGGCAAATAGGAAATAGTGTTTGCCACTACCCTTAAATGTAGCCAAACACTGGCTAAGGGCATCTCCAATGGGGAGTGTAAACCGTATAGAGTGGAAATTTTACACTCCAAATATCAAAAACTCTCTCCAATGGGGTGCTATACCGTAGATAATAGTGTATTAGCTAATAGAGAGGGTGAGGAATTCCCTCTCTCGCTATTAGTTAATAAAAAACCCGGGCGACACTCGAACTGACGTCTGAGTGAAAGAATTTTCGAATGTCACTTGGAGTAACGTCTCTTTCTAATTCTACAATGAATTTTTTAACTTTCGGCCACCCAAGCCGACGGCCCAGGTTTAAATTAAAGAGGACGCCACTTGGAGTGACGTCCGAGTTTAAAATCTATTTTTTTACACTCTTCCATTGGAAAGTATAGAGTGTGGATATTTATAAGCTATACAATACTATACAATTAGAGGTGTAAAATCCTAATGGCACCTACGTGGAGCCTAGGTGGAGGTGTAATTTTACACCCCCCATTGGAGATGCCCTAATGGTGCATCTAGTGGGAAAATAAAATTTGCCACCCCCATTTGCCACTAAACAAACACAGCATAAGACTACCCTCCTTTTTACCTGAGGTCCTCAGTATTCTGCCACGACGTTACTTCTCTCAATGACAAGCAAGTTATGATGTTTAGGGTGGTGATGTAATTGACTAATTGAGTGATTTTTGCAGAAAGGAGCAAAGATAAGATCAGACCAATTATGCTAGTGCCCAGTTAAATATAGTCCATGTTGGTTTGTTATATTTAATACGTATTTGGTGCAAATATATTTGTCAATCTGTTTTCACAAATGGATTCATAAGCTAAAAATGGTTAGAGCGCTCGTAATTGAGAGGTTGGTGGTTCAAATCCATCTGAATCCAACTAAGAAAGGATATACTGTTGACAAAGTTAGTAGACACGTAGGAAAGCGGGCTTTCTGCTGTTGTTTTGGTAACTCTTCTTCACTTTATATCTTTTCGAAGATTTTGTTATTTTGTTATTTTACGAAGTTAGGGTTGATAGAATGACTGATGATTCTTATTTTTCTGTTCTTGTTTGTCTTCTTCTTTAGGAGCGACAAGAGGAAGGAGTGACTTATGAAAGCAGGGTCGGGTTGGTCTGTTTTTATTCTAGAATTTGTTTCCAGGTTCGGTTTATTGTCAAGAAACCAAACCCTAATTCTAAATTGTGGTATACTTAAATCCCGATTCCGTCTACAACAATTGTATGTAGCTTTTCTCAATTTAGTACTTTTATAATCTGTAGAATGTTATATGTAATTTTGAAATACGTAGGCAAGAGCTGTCATACAAATTGAATTAAGTGGACCAAATAAACCAAATAAGTCGTAAAGCGGTTTTTGTTCATTATTTTCATTTGTAAATCTAGAATCTGATCCAAGTAAATCAAATTGCCTGTTTATATGCTTCTAACTTTCTAAGAACATTGCTTTCGCCTATTATTGTTTATATCTCTAGTTGAGTTATTGGAAAAATATCGATATATCTTGTTGGCGGAAGCTTCAACAATGGATGAACATCAATAAGATTTAATAAAACAAACACCTAAATCTAGAGTTTAAACCTTCAAACATGAAGAACAATTCACAAAGAATTAATAATCAATAATAACCATCTAACAATGAAGGCTAGAGACTTTATATAAGAAAAGATTTCTATCTTGACGGTGAGGTAGATGATTATTCTCAGAAGTTGGGAATCATCTCTTTGTTGTTGTTGATTTAACTTCGAAGTGGTGAGTGAGGAAGTTTATCACCACTTCTTTTTGATAGTAGATCTGAGTTTCCAAGGCCTTGTCGGTGAAAAGGATTAATGGGAGGAAGATGACGCCCGATCTTTTCAACAGGAAATGATGGGGTCAAAGGTGATTCCTCTCTCTGTTGGGAATGTCTATTTGTTGCTGTTTGGGGTTGTGAGAAACACCCAAATCGACAACTTTAGAATTGGAAGTTGAAGCTGAGGAGTTATGGCGCGAGGGTGCATGATGGCGACGATGCGAGAGCGGAGGAAGTGAGGAGCTTTACGAATTGGCGGAGTCAATATCAAGATTGGAGTCTTGGGCAGGTAAGTTGTCATCTGCTACCTTCTTGATCTCGAAAGTCTGCTCAACGTCAATTGCTTTTGCTTTGCCTTTCTCGATTACGCATCATCCATTTGCATATCCAAAATCGCGTTTTCTACTCGATTCAGCCTTGTATTAACTCCGGGAGGTCTACCACGATCTCGTTCTTGATTTGCCATAGCAAAATAACCAAGAAAGTTTGAAGAAAGTTTTTTTTCCCCCTCTGCAGTGAACAGTGTTCCGGTGAACAGTACCCATGAGGCCATGATGAACGGTGTTTCCTTAAAAAAAAAAAAAAAAAAAATCCCAAAAATCGATTGGCTCTTGATACCAAGTTTGATGTATCTTGTTGGCAGAAGCTTCAACAATGGATGAACATCAATAAGATTTAATAAAACAAACACCTAAATCTAGGGTTTAAACCTTCAAACATGAAAAACAATTCACAAAGAATTAATAATCAATAATAACCATCTAACAATGAAGGCCTAGATGCCCTTATATAAGAAAACAACTACTAAACCTAATTAGAAACCATCTTATTCTTATTCCTAATTCCTAATTAGAAACCAAATAGAAAACCAAACTCTATTCCTAAAAAGAAACAACTAGTCTAAATAATAGAAATATGTAAGAATGTGCGTGGCACATGCTAATCATCATGTGTCCTCACATCAAATACAAAGCGGAATAACAAGATTAAAAAGCAGGCTTTTCATATAGTAAACTAAAATTTGGTGGTTCACCCTTGTAAGACATTTCATGTAGTTCTTGACAAATTGCATAGCTAGATGTTGCGGAGAAGCATGGCGAAACTTTACTGGAAAAAGAAGATGCTGTTCTTGACTTCTTGCTGGTACTGTGGCTTCAAGTCTTCAACTGCTCTGCATTAATATCGACACAAAGCTTAGGAGATTAATGTGATCTTCCATAATCTTCATGTCAGGGCTTACATAGTTATCATTTTTCCATGTTTGTTTCTTATAGGATGAGAGGAATTTCCTAGACAGGGAACAGGGTACTGGCTCGTGCAGGGACCACCTTTGAGTCAAGTCACTGTAGTAGTGGTATAGCAAATGACTGGAAAGATGCTAGTGACGATATGATGCCTGTAAGGAATGGCGTGAAGATCGATTAAGATCGTGCAGGTTTGACTTCGCTATTTTCCTTGTATATTTTATATTCCATCATGTGAAAAAATGTGTGTCCTCTTTTTACCTTCTCCTAGTATCTGCATGCTTGCAGTTATAACCTTTCCATTCGCCAGGAGAAACTGTAGTGGCTCCAAGATACATTTTCTTTTGCTGAACTAACTGCCAGAACTGAGACATAACTAAATTATCGATCAATTGTCTTACAAGCCAGTTGATAGAAGGAAATTAAAGAACTATCTGCTTTTCATGTATTTTTATCGAAAAATATCAAGTACGGCTCAAAGTTCGTATTAGAAGAAGGTTTGAGAATGTCATCAGTAAGTAATAAATGCTCTATTTTAGCTGTTAATTGTTGAATAGCCATTTGATCCAAGGAAATTCAATAATATCTGTTTTGTATTTTATTCAGGAAAAATATCAATTGCGTCTCAAAGTTCTAGGATAAGGATTGAGTTGTCCTCATCAAGTAATAACCACTCAGGTTTTTTTGGGGTGAAATTTATGCATTTGACGTTCGCGTCGCCAATCCTTGGGCAGAGTGGATAGGACTGCAAAATCTACCTTCAATGACTTTTTGTGGAGGAGACCACCGACCTCTCATAGTGTGAGGCCTTCAATTTCTTATAGTAGTTTATTTTGTCAAAGGCGGCACCAACGGACCACGGTGTCAAGGCAGCAAAGGCGGTAATCATTAGTGAAAATCCCCGCAGGTCATCATTGGCGTTCCCAAGGCGCTGCCAAGGCGTAAACCTAATGCCTCACCTCGCCCCCGACAAGATAGCTAGTAGTACATTTTTGAAACATGCCAAACAAGCGTCGATGTCATTTGATGGGAGTTCACGGTCATTTGATGGGGTAAATATGTGTGAAGTTGAGCAGTTTCTACTTTCTAGTTGTTCACTCGAAATATCTTCTAAAGGAAATGAATGGTGAGGCGTCAAAAGGAAACCTTGATGAAATAACCTAGCAGGTGCTGGATGTGGGTACAAAGGAGGTCTAAAGTATCATGCAATCTTCTCCTTTATTTTGTTATTCTGCCTTGACCTAACTCTGGTTGCAACTCATGGGGTTACAGATGCTAGTAAAAAAGGTAGACCCTAACAAAAGCTATGGTGGATTGGAGGTTGAAGCCAAGAAGATGAGAACGTAGGTATTTGCTTTGGAGAAAGAGGTAGCATATTTATGAAAACAGAGCTAAGCGATAGGTCGTTTGAAGGGGCCCACAAACAGTTCTCATTTGCCTTCACCGAGGTATGCTTAATATCACCCTTACTTGGTTTGCTTTAAAGATTGATACTCTAGTCATGTGTTAGTAAATTGTAGTTCGAGGTGAGGTTATAAACTTTTATGAACATTGATTGCCTGAATGTTATTAACATCGCCAGCAAACTACAAGGCGGAATAGTAAGAATAAAGCAGGCCTTATAGACAGCCTTCTCTAAATTAAAAACTGGTGGTTCACCCTGGTAAAATATATTCTGGAGATCTGTAGATGAACGTTCGATCACATTGAAAGGTTACCACCCTATTAGCCCAAAGACCTTCTGTTAGAAGCAGGGATACTAAGGATATTAAATTGGTTCTTCACACGAAGTTCTGCAATGATAGTATGTTGAAGCAACTTAGAAGTGTGGAAATTGAGTCCTTCAAGGAAGCAAGAGGTAAATGGACTTGGTGAGATGGAGAAAATGAATAGTTCTCCTCAAAACTGAACCGAACTGATGCAGCAAACTATTAGTGAGATAAAGATGTTAACTACAGTTTCTCCTTACACAACCATATCAGTTTTAAAACAACTTCAGGTGACTATGAATGTTACTCTAATAGCTTTTGTTCTCATGGATATCTTTTGAGCTTTGGTTACATTTTGTGATTTAACTTCATGATCAATTCTTAATTTTGATTAACTGAACTCTCAACTATTACACTGATTTTAGTGTTGAGTTTGTGGATGTGGCGTTGTAGGAGATGCTGATGAGGGATATTGATAGGCTATGCTATAAGAAAAGGAACATGGGATGTGGAAGATATTTGCTGCAACAAATGTTACTTTCTCTTTTCAGTAATGTCAATTTTCCCAAAAATGACTGATTCTTCAAAAATCTACACCTATTGGATCTTGGTACTTATGCTTTATCTATTTTTATGGAGAACTGTCTCCTGGGAGATTTTAGATGTCTTGGCAAGATTCTGTGTGACAAGCTATATCTACCACCGTTTTGCGCCTGGTATCTTAAGCTACTCTTTGAGTTTGTATATGCATTGATCACTCTTCTTTCCTAGCTCATAGTGTATTAGTCCTGCGGCAAGCCATGCACGTTGTTTCTTTACAAGACAGGCTTTGAAATTGTGTATGCATCAATTAGGTTCCATTGCTCATTTTGCCCAAGTCCTGGAGCTAGCTATTTCTACAATTTTTCTTGCGCCTAGTTTCTTTACAAGTCAATTTTTGAATCTATGTATGCAATGACTGAGTCCTGCTGTTTGATTATTGCTTCTTGTGTTTTTTAGATCTATTTCAAGTGCTGTGAAGTGCGGTGCAACTGCTATTTGCTTCAAGAGAGCATCAATTTATTACCAACTGTAGAAGTTTTTTAGCCGGAAGACCTTAGCGATTGTGGGATGCAAATTGAAGGCACGCCACCAGTACACAGATTGCAAATGTTGTACTTGGAAGAGTTCTTGGAACGACCATATTCAAAGTGGAAGTCCTTGGTAGTTTGGTAATAATCTTTCTTCTTATGCCAATTTTAATTCTCGGGTTTCTAGTTCCTGGAATTGGAGCTAGATTTGAGGTTAAATAATTATCCTATTAAGTCTATTATAATAATTGTCTTTGTTCAAAGAAGTTGCATTGGCTTTTACTGTCTTAAGCTTCCATGAGCACTAGATCGAAACCCACCATTGGAATAATCCTGATTTCTTACAAGTCAAAACAATAATTAATTCTCTTCTGATCTACAATTGTTTCACACCAATTTCAACTACTTGAAGTACGATAACTAAACGGTCAATGGTTCATGGCCCGACTGTTGGGTATATATTGATTATAAACTATATAGATTATTTGTTTGCTAAATTTTCATCCATCCTCAGTACTAAGTAATAATGAGATTGCATCTGTTTTATTTTGTGAGCGAGGCACGCGTTTTTCATTCTTTTTCTCTCTATGCATACTAATTTTAGTTTGCAAATTTGTCTTTGGCCCTGACTCCATTTTCTGGTACCTCTTATACAAGGCTGAGCTACCAATAACTCTCGAGAATCGTTTTAAGCCAATGGGACCTAGAGTATCTGAAATTGAAGAGTGGCCTTCTAATGTGCTGTTCATTTTACTGTTTTGTGGACACGGACCCTGCTTTTTCGGGAAGGAAATAGCTAGATAATTCCTTGAGGAAAAGGTAAAAGTAAGATTATTTTTTATGTAAAATTCTTTGCATTCAAGGTCTGGTATATTCATACATGTCTCATATCGATTGCTATTTAGTATATACTACTCTTGTATTGTATAGGAATTTGGTTTATGGAGTAGATAACTGAGGTTGGGCGCTGCTTGTAGGAAAGGTAAAATCTTAACTTGTTAATCTGTTTATGTCTTTGTTGTTGGTATTGAAGAGAGAAAGAAAGAAGTTAGTGGTTGGTCTAGCACATAATTCAACAATCTTAGCAGCGAAAACCTTGTCTGTACATTGTCCATGTAAATACTTATGCTTGATGTGGGAAATGTAGGTATGACAAAAGACTATCATTTAGGTACTTCTCTTCATTGGAGTGACGCCCTGAACATGAAAAACAAACCTTGGGGATCATTGGAATAAGAAGACTGTAATTGTTAACAAAGGTGAGTAGTGCTATGCTGGGCAGTTAAATCGCTACTCGGCGGAGGTGCGAGTAGCGAGTAGGTCTACTCGGTCGGGGATTAATCGGGATTACTCGGGCAATTTTTTAAACCGCTACTCGGTGGAGGAGCAAGTAGCGAGTAGGTCTACTCGGTCGGGGATTAATCGGGATTACTCGAGATGTCTTAATTTTTATGTTTATATGTAGTATGTACATTGACGCCAAAAATGTGGCATACAACATGGTACAAATTTTTGCTATCAATATGCTATAGAAATGTTGACATTGTCCATAGTTATTTGACCACTAAAGTTTCAGTCAATATCATTGTTTTTTCAATATTTTCTTTTCTTTAACTTGTCATAGTTACAAATGCAAAACATGGGCCGCACATTTATTTTTATTTTTTTTATATTAAGTTGTCATCAAATATTCAAGTGGGTTCTCAAAAATCATAATACACCACATAGTGTTCACTGAACATATTTTGTGAAGATTATCGGGGAAAAAAAAATCGACGTCTTGCATTTGTAAAGAGAGTGGAGAGGAGAAGAGAGTGGAGAGTGGGCGAGTGGCAAACTGGAGAGGAGAAGAGAAGGAAAAAAAAAACGTAGAGAAGAAGAGACTGGAGAGAGTGAGAGACGGAGAGAAAGTGGAGAAAAAGAAAAAAACGTACTTGGAATTGGAGCTTGTTTTCGTAGCTGGAGAAAAAAGCCCTAACTTGATTTCGCGGTTAAAAAAAAAAAATCTCGATTTTCTTTTATATACCGATTTATGGTGAGTAACTCGCCCGATTCCGATTCGTCATAAATTGGCAACTCGGCCGATTACTTGGCGATTTTTGGACCCCAATCACTTATGGGGAGTAATTGGTTGGTCGGGTCGGCTAGGTACTGAGTAGCGATTCCTCACCAAGTACTCGCCGATTTAATAACACAGGTGCTATGTCTGTATGGGGTTTTGATTTGTTTAGTCTTCAACATTCTGCCATTACTTCTCTTCAGAGTAAGCAAGATATGACGCATATGGAGCTGATGTTTTAGGTGATTTTGGAGAAATGGAGCAATGGAAAAGGTGTAATCCAGTTAGGACAGAAGTCTCGAGTTCTCTGTAGTACAAGTTGTGTGGTTACAAGTACTTTTTCTCCTAATATGTATTTGGTGCAAATATATCTGTCAGTGCATTTTCTCGAAAAGCTCAAAATGGTAAGAGCGCTTTTTATTGAGAGGTTGATGGTTCAAATCCATCTGGATTCAATTACGAAATGGAATCTGATTTGTTTATTCACTAATAAAATAGCTTCCATTGAATACTATTTCCTATAGTTGGTTGTTAAAACTACTGTTTAAATATTGATTGGTTATCATAAATGCATTTAGTAATAAAAGATAGTTTTTATTCGATAGCATGTGGAGAAAGTGCTGTGGTATTAAGTTTTTGGAGGAGAAACGCTATCGTAGTAATAGCATTTTTAATTTGTGGTGGGGGTGTTTCATATCTTAAGATGTCTATTTAATGGGAGGGAGTTAGTATATAATTAGAGGTGACTTCGGATCGGATTAGATCGGATTAATCTCCTTCGGAATTTTTCCAAATGTTTTTCGGAACTTAATATGCTAGCCAAATCCGATCCAATTTTTTTTCGGATTCAAAATATATTTCCAATTTCGGAACTTTCAGAAATTTCAGAATACTTGGTAAATTTTTCAAGATTTCTTTACTTTTCAATTATTTTTGGAATATCATACCAATGTTTATTGTAGGAGAGAAAACCATGTCAACAACACCAATGTACTAACAACAATACGCACTTGTTTCTTGAAAAACCCATTTTCATTCAAACAAAGTATCCAAGAAAAAGCGAGAAAAGAACCCGCGGACCACCAATAGCAAGCATTAGCGCATTTGAGGTCTAGGTATTTGTAATGTTTCAATCTTTTTTTTTAAATGTGGGAAATTGAAGCGTGAAGTGTCTGCATAAATAATGGATTATGGTATTGGACTCTAAGTAGCTTTTACATAATATTCTATCTATTGGAATTTGGCTTTTGGATTGGTCCGAAAAGTCATTGTATGACTTCAATGATATTTTTTCATATCATTGTTGTTATGGCAGACGGTGTAATGACAATAGAGTGGTCCCAATTCAATGGGGAAGTATGGCTATGTTATGTTTTTGTTTTGTTTTGGAAGTAAAAAACTAGAAAATGAATGAACGGTCGAGATCTAATCAAGTGGATAGTGAGAGAAGTATATATTTTCGGAATAAATTGGCAATAATATCGGAAATTTCGGATCGGATCGGATTTTAGAATTATATCCAAATCCGATCCAATTTTTTTTTTGGAATTTTCGAAAATCGGAAAATCGAAAATTCGGCCCATGAAAACCACACCCAGAGCCAGACCAATTTCGGGTCGGATTTCGGAAAAATCGAAAATTCGGCAAAAAGAGACACCCCTATATATAATGTATCAAAATGTTGGCGAATATTTTAAGATGTCTATTTAATATGGGGTGTTTGGTTTGGTTTCAGGCTACTATATATTAAGATGTCTATTTAATGGGAGGGAGCTAGTATATAATGTATCTAAAATGTTGGTGAATATTTAAAGATATCTATTTAATTTGGGGGTTAAGATGTCTATTTAATTAGGGGGTGTGGGTGTGTGAATAGCTTAAGATGTCTATTTAATAGTTACTTAGAGCATCTTTAGGAGTGATATCAACTTAGCATCTCAATTTGGTGTTTTTTCAACTTCAGGAGAGTTACATATTGATGAAAACACCAAACCAAACACCAAATCGGCCAATATTTGGTTCCGGTTTTGTCTTTGTATCAAATCATATCTGTGGTTTTAGCAAAAACCGCAAGATTGAATGTTTTAGGCTAGTATCTAAAATGTTGGTGAATATCTTCAGATGTCTATTTAATTGGGGGGGTGGGGTGTGTGTGTGTGTAGTATATTTAATGGGTTGTTGGTGACTTAGAGCATCTTTAGGAGTGATATCAACCTAGCATCAAACACCAAATTTCTCAATTTGGTGTTTTTTCAACTTCAGGAGAGTTACGTGTTGATGAAAACACTAAACCAAACACCAAATCGGCCAATATTTGGTTCTAGGGTTGGTGCTGTATTAAATCATATCTGGTTTTTGCTCCTACGCGGTTTTAGCAAAACCGCATAGAGGTGATGTTTCAGGCTAGTATCTAAAATGTTGGTGAATATCTTAAGATGTCTATTTAATTGGGGGTTTGGTTTGGTTTGGTTTGGTTTCAGGCTACTATCTATTAAGATGTCTATTTAATGGGAGGGAGCTAGTATCTAATGTATCTAAAATGTTGGTGAATATTTAAAGATATCTATTTAATTGGGGAGGGGGAGGGTTTGGTTTCAGGCTACTATCTATTAAGATGTCTATTTAATAGGAGTGATATCAACTTAGCATCTCAATTTGGTGTTTTTCAACTTCGGAGAGAGTTACATATTGATGAAAACACCAAAACCAAACACCAAATCGGCCAATATTTGGTTCCGGGTTTGGTCTTTGTATCAAATCATATACTGCCGGTTTTAGCAAAACCCATGAGATGAAATGTTTTAGGCTAGTATCTAAAATGTTGGTGAATATCTTCAGATGTCTATTTATTTGGGGGTGTAGTATATTTATTTAATTGGTTGTTGGTGACTTAGAGCATCTTTAGGAGTGATATCAACCTAGCATCAAACACCAAATTTCTCAATTTGGTGTTTTTTCAACTTCAGGAGAGTTACGTGTTGATGAAAACACTAAACCAAACACCAAATCGGCCAATATTTGGTTCTAGGGTTAGTGCTGTATTAAATCATATACGCGGTTTTGCTCCTACGCGGTTTTAGCAAAACCGCCATAGAGGTGATGTTTCAGGCTAGTATCTAAAATGTTGGTGAATATCTTAAGATGTCTATTTAATGGGGGTATTTAAGAGTGATATCAACCTAGCATCAAACACCAAATTTCTCAATTTGGTGTTTTTCAACTTCGCGGAGAGTTACATGTTGATGAAAACACCAAACCAAACACCAAATCGCCCATATTTGGTTCCGTGATTTAGTCTTTGTATCAAATCATATATGCAGTTTTAGAAAAACCGCCGGTTTGGGGTATAGTATATTTAATTGAGACCGCATTTAGGTGATGTTTCGGCTAGTATCTAAAATGTTGGTGAATATCTTAAGATGTCTATTTAATTGGGGTTTGGTTTGGTTTCAGGCTACTATCTATTAAGATGTCTATTTAATAGGAGTGATATCAACTTAGCATCTCAATTTGGTGTTTTTTCAACTTCAGGAGAGTTACATATTGATGAAAACACCAAACCAAACACCAAATCGGCCAATATTTGGTTCCGTGTTTGGTCTTTGATCAAATCATATCTGTGGTTTAGCAAAACCAGCAAAGATGGGATGTTTTAGGCTAGTATCTAAAATGTTGGTGAATATCTTCAGATGTCTATTTATTTGGGGGGGGTGTAGTATATTTAATGGGTTGTTGGTGACTTAGAGCATCTTTAGGAGTGATATCAACCTAGCATCAAACACCAAATTTTTCAATTTGGTGTTTTTTCAACTTCAGGAGAGTTACGTGTTGATGAAAACACTAAACCAAACACCAAATCGGCCAATATTTGGTTCTAGGGTTAGTGCTGTATTAAATCATATACGCGGTTTTGCTCCTCTGCTGGTTTTAGCAAAACCGCATTGCAGGTGATGTTTCAGGCTAGTATCTAAAATGTTGGTGAATATCTTAAGATGTCTATTTAATGGGGTATTTAAGAGTGATATCAACCTAGCATCAAACACCAAATTTCTCAATTTGGTGTTTTTTCAACTTCAGGAGAGTTACATGTTGATGAAAACACCAAACCAAACACCAAATCGGCCAATATTTGGTTCCAGATTTGGTGCTGTATCAAATCATATATGCAGTTTTAGAAAAACCGCGCGGTTTGGGGTATAGTATATTTAATTGAGACCGCACAGAGGTGATGTTTCAGGCTAGTATCTAAAATGTTGGTGAATATCTTAAGATGTCTATTTAATTGGGGTTTGGTTTGGTTTCAGGCTACTATCTATTAAGATGTCTATTTAATGGGAGGGAGCTAGTATCTAATGTATCTAAAATGTTGGTGAATATTTAAAGATATCTATTTAATTGGGGAGGGTTTGGTTTCAGGCTACTATCTATTAAGATGTCTATTTAATAGGAGTGATATCAACTTAGCATCTCAATTTGGTGTTTTTTCAACTTCAGGAGAGTTACATATTGATGAAAACACCAAACCAAACACCAAATCGGCCAATATTTGGTTCCAGGTTTGGTGCTGTATCAAATCATATACGCGGTTTTAGCAAAACCGCGCAGTGGGATGTTTTAGGCTAGTATCTAAAATGTTGGTGAATATCTTCAGATGTCTATTTAATTGGGGGGGGTGTGTGTGTAGTATATTTAATGGGTTGTTGGTGACTTAGAGCATCTTTAGGAGTGATATCAACCTAGCATCAAACACCAAATTTCTCAATTTGGTGTTTTTTCAACTTCAGGAGAGTTACGTGTTGATGAAAACACTAAACCAAACACCAAATCGGCCAATATTTGGTTCTAGGGTTAGTGCTGTATTAAATCATATACGCGGTTTTGCTCCTACGCGGTTTTAGCAAAACCGCACAGAGGTGATGTTTCAGGCTAGTATCTAAAATGTTGGTGAATATCTTAAGATGTCTATTTAATGGGGGTATTTAAGAGTGATATCAACCTAGCATCAAACACCAAATTTCTCAATTTGGTGTTTTTCAACTTCGGAGAGTTACGTGTTGATGAAAACACCAAACCAAACACCAAATCGCCAATATTTGGTTCCAGATTTGGTGCTGTATCAAATCATATATGCAGTTTTAGAAAAACCGTGCGGTTTGGGGGGGGGGGGGGTATAGTATATTTAATGGGTTGTTGGTGACTGAGAGCATCTTTAAGAGTGATATCAACCTAGCATCAAACACCAAATTTCTCAATTTGGTGTTTTTTCAACTTCAGGAGAGTTACATGTTGATGAAAACACCAAACCAAACACCAAATCGGCCAATATTTGGTTCCAGATTTGGTGCTGTATCAAATCATATATGCAGTTTTAGAAAAACCGCGCGGTTTTGAAAACACCACGTGGGCTTGGGCTGCTAAATGGGCTTCTATGGTGCGATTTTGGCAAAACCGTGCGGTTTTTCTAAACCGCGTGCTCTCAATGACAAACAATGGGCAAAAAATGGCTATATCTTTCTAACCCTATAAATTGAAACACTCACACCATAGTTTTACACTCACTTCTTTTCTCTACTCTCTACTTTCTACTCTTAAAACAACAATGACTAGTCAAGAACCAAAATCAAAATCTAGAGGGGCTTCATGGATATAAGAAGAAGATGTTGCTCTCACCAATAGTTGGCTACAAGTTAGTCAAGATGGTGTAGTAGGAAATGAGCAAAAGTCGAACGATTTTTGGGCTAGAATTCTAAATGCAGTTCATGCAAATCCATGAAGAATGACCGAACGCAACTTGACGGGCATGAAACACCGTTGGACTCTCATTCAAGCTAATATCAACAAGTTTCATGCTATTCTTTCTAAGATTCAAGCATCTCCTCCAAGTGGCTATAATGACAATATGATGGTAAGTATTTACTTTTTATTTGTTATTTTGATTCACAAATACATCTTTCAATTCTAATTTAGTTTTTGCTTAATTGGTAGGTTGAGGAAGCAATAAGTACATATGTGATACATAATGAGGTTTGGAAGTGGATGCAATGCTATAATATGGTGAAAGACTCACCCAAATAGAAGAGGCTACAGTTGAGAAATGATTTGCATCCCACCAAAAAGTCGAAGTCAAACAATGGGGAAGGAGGTTCATCAATTCCAATATCAACTGCAACAATTCAACCAATGGATTATGATCCACACCAAGTTCATGGGCTTTAGGATGGGCCTCTTGGAAAAAGAAAGAAGACAAGAAAAGAAGGCAAAAAGAGAGGAAAAAAAAATGATTCTAAATTGGAGGAATCTGCTAAGAAACTTGATGATTTTCTGGTGGAACTTTTCAAAACCACCAAAGAAGGCTATGAATTGGAAGCTCAAAGACAATTGAAGAAAGATGAGATGGAATTCGAAAAACTTCAATTGAAGAAAAGTTCAATGGATTGGAAGCTCCAAATCCAAAAAGAAAATTTTCAATTGAAGAAAGATGCGCTCCGAGTTCGAGAAGATGAAAATGATGCGAAAATACTATGAATGAAATTAGAAGGATTACCCGAAGACGAGCGCGAAATTTGGCAACTCAAAAGGGTAAAAATTTTACAAAAAATGAAGAATCGACTTGGCAATATCACTGGTAGTAGTCAAAGTAGTGCATAGTCTAAATTTGAGTTTTTATGTGTTTTAATTTGAGTATTTTAATTTGTCTTTTAATTTGAGTTTGTATTTTGATTTTAATTATAATGTACTTTAATTGAATATTTTCTTTTAATTTGAGTTAAGTTACCTTAATTTAAAGTTGATACTTTTTATCATTCTAAAAAAAATTCGGAAGAGTCTACTTTGTATTTTCAAAATTCTCATATACATAAATCCTTTCATAAAACCACAAATACATAGAAATAAACTTGGAACACAAATACATAAAAATTGAAACGATAAATAAACACAAAGTCCAAATGAAGTGCAAATAGAAATAGAAATCAAGTCTGACCACGCCGCCCACACCTACTCCACAAATGCTCGACCAAGTCTTTCTTTAATCTATCATGAACAACTTTTGAATGAACCCTCTCGACGCCAGATGTCCAACGAGATAGAACAAATTGGTGTTGATCTTCAGATGCACCTTCTCTACTTGGTATTTCCAAATCGGGGAATATCTTTGCGGATATCCATTTCGCGTTCATCTTCCACAATCATATTGTGTAAAATGATGCAAGCCCTCATAACGATAGCCATATTCTCCAAATACCATAACCCTCGCGGGATTCGCTAAAATAGCCCAACGCTACTGTAATATACCAAATGCCCGCTCTTTGTCTTTTCTAGCAGCTTTTTGCTTCTTTGCAAAATGTTTGTCTTGTGCAAAAGTCGGTTTAGCAATTGTTTGAATCAAGGTGACATAATTAGGATAAATACCGTCAGCCAAGTAATAGCCCATATCATAATTATGGTCATTCACAGTGTAGTTACAAGGAATAGCTTAATCATTGACTATATCATCAAATATTGGTGAGTGGTCAAGCACATTAAGATCATTGTGAGAACCCGCCATTCCAAAAAAAGCATGCCAAATCCACGTGTCACGATCGACAACTGCCTCTAAAATCACTGTTGGTTTATGCTTATGGCCAGTGTGAGACCCTTGCCTCGCGGATGGGCAATTCTTCCATTGCCAGTGCATGCAATCAATGTTTCCTAGCATTCCAGGCCATCCGCGTTCCTCAGACTTGGAGTGTAAAAAAAAACTGTTGACCCATCATCCAGTAGGGTACCCGGTCTCTACCCGCCACCCAAACCTGTACCGACCCAAAAACAGACCCGCCCCGCCCCGCCACCGTTTTTACGCAGTCAGGCTATGGGTGTAGGTTCTATGCTCAAACCCGACCCGTCAAGCCGCCTGATCCGCACCGTGTCAAAAGCCGTTGACCCAACCCTGTTGACCCGCATAATTTCAAAACTCTAACTCTAATATTTTTGTATTTTGTTTATATTTTCTTTTAACTTTTGTAGAAATTTGGGAGATATGAACACAAACTTATGAGTTCAACATCAATTTCAAATTTTCAAGTTTGAACATTGGACAAATATCAAAAGTTCAAATTCAACTTTCAAATTTTGGAGAAGATGAATCATTCATTCTTGTATTAATTTCGAATTCTTTTAGTTTATATTTTATTGTTTTGTACCATAGATTCTCGCTCTCATCTTCATTTTATCATGTTATAGAAAATAATCAATTTACAAATAAATCACGAGAAAGAAGTTTCAAATTTGCAGATATGGTTTTGGGTTCAAGTTCAAATTTTTTTATTTTTGTTTATTTTTATTGATTGATTCCATTTTTTTCTCTATATTTTGAATTGGAAATATATTACTTGCAGAATTAGAAAGGTTTTTTTAGGTGAAATTGGGATAAAATGATAATTTCCACCCGACTTGAATGACCATGAAAACCGCCCGTAAAGTGACCCAACAGCGGGGTGATGGTACTAAGACATGACACTTCAACCCAGCCCGCCCGCCCCATCACTATTTGACTTCATGATTGACCCGACCAGACCAGCCCGTTACACTCCTACCTCAGACTCTTTAAGCAAACGTTAAATATCTGCAGCATTTGGTTTGCGCAAATATTCAGCTCCAAAAATTCTAATAATTCCATCACAGAAATAGCGCATGCATTCATGAACAGTTGGTTCAACAACATGTAACATATCATCTACTAGATCAGCTGCAGTACCATAAGCAAGCATTCGTATAGCAGCAATTACTTTTATTTTTGGGTTAATCCCAAACTTACCCGCACTATTAACTTTTTGTTGAAAATATGGTACATTATGATTAAGATGATTGAAAATCACGAGTAAATAATGATGACCCATCTGAAATCGGCGTTGGAAGTCGTGGTCCGCGAAAATATAGGATTTCTTGCCCAAGTAGTTAGCATTTACACGAGCTAGTCTTTTTGCCTCGTCTTGACGATTCTTACATTTTCTTCCTTTCTTTGAACTTCCATGTGATCTAAAAGAAGACTCCGCTTCTTGCTGACGCAATAAACTCAGATGATGTCGAACCAAAGGTAGAGCAATAGTCACTAATTTACGATTTTTAATTGCAGTGTTATCATTTGAAGAGCTCGAGCTCGATGAAGAATCAGAAGAAGATGAATGATCTATTGAAAAATCGTCAAGAGTTTTGGTAGTGTTTTTTTTTTTTTGCTCAAGGAGATGAATTTAGATGAGAGAACATGAAAAATGAAGAAAACCTCGCATGACCAAGAGGGTTAAATGGTTATATCAAGCGGTTTCTGAAAAACCGCGTGGGATTGGGCCTGTCAGATGGGTTTCTATGGCGCGGTTTTGGGAAAATCGCGTGGACTATATGGCGCGGTTTATCCAAAACCACGTAGTTTGATGTCGAAAATTTAATGTTGCTCTTAAAGTTGCTTGGTGTTTTTTGGGTTTGGTGTTTTTTTTGTTCAAAATTTTGGTGTTTTTTTGGTAGCTCTCCTAAAAATGCTCTCAGTACCGCCTTGTTGGTTAGATGTTAACTTCTGCCCATAAGGTTTTTTCTTGATTTTAATTTTACTACTGTGCACGGTGCACCTGTGTGGCAGTGTGTCGTTTCTCAAAATTTCCGTTCGTATGTTTTCGCTGTCTGTAACTTCGCACGTACAATTTGGAGCTCTCAAACAAGTAGAAACGCTCCTTCTCATACAGAAGCAAATTAAGAAAGGAAAGCGTTTTGGGCAAAGGATAGTTAGGTTCAGCTTTTCTAACTACCACATTCATGTCACAAATACATGCGATTCCAAACTACAAAGGATTTGTCCTCCTCAATCCATACTAGTTACTTAGTTAGCCTACGTATAAGATGTTAGACAAATTAATGCTTTGTTTGATTCATATTGAGCTTTTAGTAAAAAAAATCAGGAACAATGAGCATCATCCATGGCAATTTTATGCCAGCTTCAAGCTTCAACAACAATTTTGATGGGAAACGAAAAATTAAATGAGGAGAACAGGAAAACTGCATGGACAGCAAAACGAACCCCTTCCCTACGCTTAGATAATATTTTCTCTTCTTACCTATTGCACACTATAGAATGTAAAATTCACTTGGACGCCATTCTTCGGATGTCATCAACAAACGCTTGAAGATTCCTGTCTGAGGAACCACCTTTGGCGACTGCTTCCTCTGCTTTCTTCTTCCACTTTAAGGCATTTGCTTTAATCTCCTGCGCCTTGGGTCCACTTGTGACTTCGACGACACATTTTTCCACTTGCTCTCTCGTCAATCCTTTTAGATGATCTTTACTTCGACCCAAACGCACCCCGACGCCATAAACTTCAACCAAGAACTTGGCGTTTGTCACCTGATCACCCCATTGAGGTGCAGCAATAATTGGTACACCAGAGCTCAAAGTTTCCATAGAAGAGTTCCACCCACAATGAGTCACAAAACAAGCTAATGATGGGTGAGCTAAAACTTTATCCTGTGGACACCACTGTACAACTAGACCTTTACCTTCAGCTTCTTCAATGAATCCATCTGGCACTCTTCCTGCATCTTCAGAGTATTCTGTAGGTGGTGGTTTAACAACCCACAGGAACGGTAACCCGGAGTTTAATAGCCCCTTGCCATTTCCTCCATCTGATTTTTCTCCAAAAACACTATGCTTCCAAATGAGACGTAAACCACCGAACTTGGTGGTTTACTGTTCAACCACTCTATACACTCGTCTGTGGCGCTCCACATGTCGCCGCGTATGGTATTAGACTTATCTTCATCTTCTGTATACTTGAACAAAGGGCCAACAGGTCTAATTGGAGACAAATTCAACATAGGTTCAATTGCTTCACGTTCAAGTTCTTCAAATGAATCCACCAACACGCAGGACGAGTTCAACAGGTTCTTAAACTGTCCCAGAATTGCGTCTTTCAACGTTTTATATGGGCCGAACGGGTGAAGGAAATTAGGAATCTCGTCGGATACAAGAGTAGGCAAACCGGGCAAATCGAGAGAACTATCTGGTTGCTCAACTGTTGGAAATGGGGCTAAGTTATGAAAATAATGATAGTAAGCAGAATAAACTGAACATGACTGAACCCAAAGAACCGCACACGGAATACCCATGTCCGTCGCCACGTCTGAAGCCCATGGAACAAACGGATTGTTGATTACACAAGAAACTGGCCGCCCCAATTCAGCTTGTTTACTGAGAAGTTTAACAAATGAATCTCGACCAGCAGTTTCTAGCTGGTGCATCAAAGCGTCTAGGTCGAGGCGTTTTGGATCATCGTCGCTCCAACCATCTGAAAAATGTTCGAAACGAAGCTGGCCTTCACCTATCTTGATGGCTGTATCAGTATTGGTGTTGTTCGTTGAATTTTGAATCATATGGCCTATATTTTTAGGGGTGGAGAAGGTGATGTAAAGACCCTTTGAAGCAAGGTGTTTTGCTAACCTTAGCAAAGGGTTAATGTGTCCTTGACCAGGGAAGGAGACCATGAGAACATGATGAACTGTTTCAGACCCCATAGCTGCTATTCTGTGGAAATCTTGTGGAAGGTGTGAATCAATTCTATGGATTGCATGTGGTCATGAAATTTATAGAGCTTTTTGTTACATTTGGTTGTTTTAATAGTGTTGGTGTAACGATAGTACAAAATATCCCGATATATCGCGATATTTGGGGATATCTATCCATATTTCAGAGAAAGATATATAAATATCACGATATGTTTAGGGATATATACGACTATAAATATCAGTGATATTTTGACGATATTTATGATTTTTATGATATTTGGAGATATTTAGCGATATTTTGTGTATATAACAATTTTATTTAATATTTATCATTATATTTCAAATAAATATAAATAATGTATCATGATATATCAATAAATATCCACAATATCCATGATATTTGTCGATATTTTGGATATATCCACGATATTTGCATGTGAAACAATGTCAAATGTCTTCAAAGAGGAGGATATATCCACGATACATATCCATAAATTGAATATCGATAAATACCTATATCCTGATATTTTGTACTATGGGTGTAACTAATGATGTTAGCAAAGTTTTGTCCTATAATCCGTATGAAGGCAATATCTGCAGCCATATGGCTAGTCAATATCGACATGTTGTGAGATATGTGTAACGACTAAAGGGGGTGACTGATATTGATTTTCTGGACCTTTATTTTTGGCAATCAAACGTGATCTTGATTCTTGAACATTAATTCCAGAAATATGGAAACTATTACACATGAATTTTTGTCAAGGTTTAATATTTGCTAGAAAGAAATGATGTATTCTTGTATCCAAATGTTCGGTGGACGTCCATGCATGTTAGGACCATAGACATGTACTATTTCTTTGATGAAATGTTTTTAGCTTAATGCTATTTTTATATTTTGTGAGCTTAGTGAAAGGGTTGTGTTACAACACAAAATAGTAATGGCAATCTCTTCTGTGGATTACGGGTTACACAATGCTATCTTCCCCTCTCCTCACAAGACTCTCTCTCTCTCACTCTTGGCCGCCCCCCCCCTTTTTCTTTCCTTTTTTTCTTCTCTTCTCTTCTCTTTTATATCCCCTCTCCTCTTATCTCAACCCTCCACCTGTCTTTTCATCTCCTGGTCCACTCCCCTCCATGTGTAGGGTTTCCGTACCGCGACCACCTTTCATCTCAACCCTCCACCTGTCTCTTCATCTCTTGGTCCACTCCCCTCCACGTGTAGGGTTTCGTCAGCGACCACGCGTTTCATCTCAACCCTCCACACTGTCTTTTCATCTCTGGTCCACTCCCCTCCATGTGTAGGGTTTCCGTCATCGCGACCGCGTCTTTGCCATCCCAATCTGCAACGCGGCCCCTATCGATTCACGCTAAGTCCGCCCAAATCCCCATGCTATTTCAAGGCGGAATCATGCCACTTCTGATGCCCCTCCGAGTCCAGCGATGCTATCTTGCTTTCGTGGAGTCGAGAGCTTCGCCCTTCCTCTTTCCGGCCGTGGTCTTCCCTCTTCCCCTCACAAATTGGGTTCCGCGAGTGTTCATGCGGTTGCACCTTCGACCGCCGTTTTGGCGTGCATCCCGTGTCTTTCATTGGGCGGTTCTTTTTTGGTGTCCCCTCGATTTCAGCACCCACCCGCGCAATTACCCCTTTGCCCTCACCCTCTTATAAAAGCCCGCCGATTTCTCTTCTCTCTTTCACTTAGCCCTTCTTTTCGCCTTCCAATTCCTCTTCCCCTCTTCTTCCACATTTCTTACGTCTTCCCTAGCTCCGGTTATTTCCGCTTCGATTCGATCTCTTCAACTCTTGTGGCTGACACTCTTGCTCCGGTTGCTCTCTCTTCTCCTCAGGTTGGTCTCCTTCTCTCTTTGGCTACCTTTGATTGTTATAGTGCGTATTTCCCCTTTGTGTTTGAAACTGTTCATCTTCCTTTCCCTTTTTGCCTTGTTGTGGTATTGTGTGTCTTCCGCCCATCCTCGATGTCGTCTCTAGATCCGCCACCTCCTCCTCCTCCTTACCGCAGCCTTTGCCCCCCGACCGGACCGAGGCCCCCTCTACCTCCGGGCAAGCCTTTACCCTTCCGCCGCCACCACCACGTAGTCGTAGACCTAATCTCGAGGCTGTTAAAGCGGCCTACGGGATACCCGCTGACGTCATTTTAGAGCACGTGCCTGATTTAACTTATTACCCACATTTGGTCCCCCACAAGCCAGGGTGTCTCGTGGCCACGGTCGGCCAGATTGTCGCCGGTCTTCGATTGCCTCTCACTCGTCTTGATGTCGAGGTGTGCAATCATTATAACATCCCCCCCTGCCAAGGTATTGGCAACTTCTGGAGGGTCATGTATGCCGCGAACCACTACAACCGCTCGGAAGTACCTCGGATAACGGTTCGCGACATGGCCGCCCACTTCTACCTCAAGAAGAGTACCAAGGAAGTCAGTGTGGGCTATCATTCATTCTGCCTCCGCCCCCGCCCACAGCACTTTATCCTTCATCACCTCCTCCGACAAATTGTGGCACCATTACCCTCTCTATATATCCGGGAAATTCCTCTCCGCGGATCTTCCACCTGAGTTGAACCTCCGTCACCTGGCTTTCCTCCCCAGTGGTGAGTCCCGCTTTTTATCTATCCCCATTGAAATATGTCTTTCGGCACTAATCCAACTTGTTGTTTTGTCTTTTTTCAGGTTGGTGGCCCGACTTCGATATCGCGACCTCTACGACATCTTTTCCACGACATTCCGGAAGATTAAGTGATTTGGGCTGGCTTCGGTCGGTGATACTCGGCATTGACCCTGCCACCGCTACTCCCCTACTCTCTGATCCTGAGCTAGCATCCATAGGAAAATACAGCGCCCCATTTTTCCGTCCCCCCTAAAGAAAGAAAGCCCCGTGTCACCTCCCCCCCTCAGAAAAAACGCCGCACCGCCGCCTCTACACACCGCAACCCCCCTGTTCGCCGTACCGTTCATAAGTCCGCAGCCCCCACTCCGTACCGCTCCCTGAAGACTTGGGAAGACCAATACTCCCCCTCTCATTCCTCTTCCACCTCTTCTCCCCCTTCAAGCATGGGGGCTAATAAACGCAAACTCTTTGATAGCGACTCCGATGAGGACGTTATCGCCACGCCCCCAATCCACCATTGTTCCCCATCTCCTCCCCCCGCCTCCAAACGTCCGCGGCCATCCGACCCTGGAGAAGGCCCTCCATCTAAGGCCGCTCCCCCCATCTGCCGCGCTTCTCAAGTGGAACAACGCCGGGAAAAAGGTGGCGCCCGCGACCGACAAGGAGGCCGACGAGCCCATTCCTCTATTTTGTCCCTCCTTCAAGCTCGGGGCCCGCCCACCGGTATCAAAGGATTACGCTCAAGAACCCCGGCGATGGCTTCTTCCCTCGTTCTATGGGTCTCACCTCCCCCCACCGATATGGCATCATGCCGAGGGTGGCTCCTTTGAGTCCCACGGACTTCATACCGCAGTTGGGGAGAAGGTACTATTTTCTTTACATTTGACCTCTTACTTCTCTCTCTTTTAAGTGTTACGACTTTTGCTATCTTTTTTCGGATGAGTGCGGATATATCCTTCATGATCCGCGGCCTATTTGGTGCCGGTGGCGGATCGATGAACTTGATAAGGAGGTGGCCCTCCTAGCGAGAAAGAACTTCGGCGCGGACCTAGACAAGGTCCGGGCCCAAGACGAGCTGAGGACCGCAGAGGCCGCCCATCTGGCGTATATGAACACGGCCGCCCTCCAGCGCGAGTCCCTTCAAGAAAAACACGCTGCCGCTCTGGACTCCCTTGCTCGGAAGCACCAGGAAGCTCTTGCAGCAATCCATGCGCAGCATGAGGCCGACATGGACGAGCTTCGGGACATCTATCGGGCCCAGGCCGAGAAGAGGGTGGCCAAGAAGGTCAAGGAGGAGATTGACCGTCTCACCAAGGAAGGCCGCCTTCTTCCGGAAGCTCCCGTCGCTGCTCCGCTATCTGAGGGCGTTGTGCCGGTGCAGGACTCGGCTTCTGAAGGGAGGGACGCCGCTGAACGGGTAGCCGAGGCTATAGACACGGCTGCGGACCTAATCATAGAAGAAGCCGCCGATTCGGTGATTCTGGAAAGTACCGCTCCTTGACTATAGCCTGTTTGTGCCCTGGCTAGGCGTCTCTTGATGCTATGTGTTGTCATACTCTTTCCGCTACTTGTTACTGTACTTTTGCTCCCTCCAGTAGGGATGTATATATTATGTTCTGCTCCTTTCTATCTGATTGTTTCTGTTCCTTGTATTTTCTGCTATCGTATTATGTGTTTGCCCTTTGTAAAGTTGGCCTCCGTTAACGATCCCTCCCCGCCCGGTTGGGGATGTAAGGTTTAATACCCCCGCCCCAATTGGAGCTTCGCGGCTCTCTCTACCTCTGGCAGGCACTCTGCCCGCGGCATGCGGAAGCCTCTTTGCTTCCGCTGCCCTAATCTCCCAGGGGTTCGCGGTGACTCCTCTCACCCCGGCCCTGAGAGACTTTACCTTAGGGGACAACTCCTTTTGCCGCTTCTAAGGTTTGGACCTCTCGCTCTTGGGGCTCATCCCCCCCCTTCACTCTAAGGGGTAATGAAGACTCACACAATACTAGTTCACCTCAAAAGTGCTACGGTTTTATATATGTACAAATAGCTCATGCAATTTTCAGTCTCTCTCGTTACATTCACTCGTGAAATATTTTCAACAACCTTACATTCCACGGCTTATCCACCGCTGTTCCCTCCACAGTTTGTAACTTGTAGGTGCCGGTTCCCCCTACCCCGACCACCACGTAGGGCCCCTCCCACGTCGGGCCCAACTTCCCCTCACTGGCTTTTTTGGTGCTGGGAGTCACCCTCCGGAGCACCTTGTCTCCCACCGCGAATCTCCTCACTCTCAGCTTTTTGCCGTACTGCCTCTGCAGGCGGCGGTGATATTCCTCCAACCTGATGCGCGCTGTGTCCCTCCTTTCCTCTGCCAGGTTCAAGTCTCTGGCCAAAATGCCCCAGTTTGACTTATCCTCCACAGCCGCGGTCCTAGTGGTCGCCGCCACCATCTCGGTTGGTATCACGGCCTCTACACCATATGCCAATGCGAAAGGGGTCTCATCGGTGGATGTTCGTGGGGTCGTCCGATAGGCCCACAGTACCCGACTTAGTTCGTCGGCCCAGGCCCCTTTCCTGCCCTCCAGTTTCCTCTTGAGATTGTTGAGTATGGTTTTGTTAGAGGACTCCGCCTGCCCATTTCCTTCGGGGTTGTATGGGGCTGAGAATCCCTGTTTGATGTGATACATTTGCGAGAAACCCTAACCTTTGAACCAGTGAACTGGGTTCCATTATCCGCGATTATAGCATAGGGCAACCCAAAACGGCAAATGATGTTCTCCCACAAAAACTTGATCACCTGCACCTCTTTAACCTGCTGCAGAGCTGCGGCTTCAATCCACTTTGTAAAGTAATCAGTCGCGACCAATAAGAACCTCCTCTTACCACGGGCCATGGGCAGCGGCCCCACTATGTCGAGGGCCCACATCGCGAATGGCCATGGGCCGGACCTACTAATAATGGCGGCTCGGCAGGGCCCATATCAGCTGGGAAAATCTCTGACACTTCTCGCATTTCTTGGAGAACTCCACAGCGTCTCTCTTCATGTGAGGCCAGAAGTAACCTGCGTCGACCAAGCGGTTATCTTGTCGTCTGCCTGCCGAGTCCCCCGAATCCCTTCGTAACTCATCAGCACCTCCCCGAGCCGGACCCGGCCCCAAGCATTTCAACAAAGGTCCCTTGAAATTCCTCCGATATAATTCTCCCCCCACTAAGGTGTATCTCCGAGCCGTCTGTTCCAACCTTCGTCTCTCCCTGGGATCAACATTCTCCCTTCCTGTCAAAAACTGCTTGACGGGCAACATCCACCCCTCGTCGCTCTCCGCAGTACTCATTACTCCCACTGGTTCCTCTGTGCTCGGTCTGTCCAGTCTTCTCACCTCTATAGTCCTTCCTTCAGATCCCGGCATGGCTGCGGCCACATATGCCAGGGCATCGGCGTGACGGTTCTCTCCACGGTTCAAATGTACAAACCTAATCTCCGCGAACTTAGACGCTCTACCCCGGAGGACCTCCAAGTATCTCGCCATCCGGGGACACCGTGCCGCGAATCCTCCATTCGCCTGACACACCACCAAATTAGAATCAGAATACACAGTGAGTTCCTTCACCCCCAAGCCCTCTGCCATTCCCATGCCCGCGATTACCGCCTCATACTCTGCCTCATTATTGGATGCCGCGAACCCCAATCTCATCGTCAGCTCTAGCCTGCTATTGTCGGGCGTAACCAATACTACTCCTATTCCGCTGCCTGCATCTGTGGCTGACCCGTCGGCAAACACTCTCCAACCGTTACCCTCGTCCCATGGGTCCGCGCTATCAGGTTCCTTTGCTCCCTCGTTTTCCAACACCATCTCCTCCCCCCAAGTAGGGTCCTCTGCGGGGAACTCCGCCAAGAACTTCGGCGGGGCTGAAGCCTCGCCCTAGCTTGGTACTGGATCTCATATGCACTCAGCATCACGGCCCATTTCAACATTCTCCCAGATTTCTCTGCCCTCAAAGCCTGCTTAAGGGGCAAGTTCGTGACCACAATCACTGAGTGTGCTTCGAAGTAGGGCTTTAGTTTCAGGGCCGAAAATATCAAGGCGAGGGCGTACTTCTCCACGCGACTATACCGGGTTTCCGCATCCAACATCGTCTTGCTCTGAAAGTACACTGGTCTTTCTATCTTATCCACTACTTTCGAGCGAGGATCGAGCCGATCGCGTGTCGGTGACCCTAGATGACGATACAAATTTCTCTCCCTCTTCCGGTCGCGACAACAAGGGGATCTCCCCAAATATCTTTTGAGCCCCCGAATGCTGTTCACACTCTGCCGTCCATGAAATCCGGCGGAGTTCCTCAACACCGGTCGATCTGGTGGACTGCATTTGTCAGACGACTTCGATATGAATCTATTGAGAGCTGCAACCCTTCCAGCCAACCGCTGCACCTCCTTCACCGTCTGCGGCGAGGGCATCTCTACCAACGACCTAATCTGCTCTGGGTTTGCCTCTATCCCCCGCCGCGTCACAATATACCCTAGAAATTTCCCTGTGGTTACTCCAAATGTACACTTCTCGGGATTGAGCTTCAAATTGTGGGTCCGCAGTATTCGGAACGTCTCCTCCAACCCCTCCAAATGCTCCTGCTCCGTCATGCTCTTTTCCACCATATCATCGATGTACACCTCAATGCCTTTGCGAATTTTGCCCTCGAACATCTTCTCCGCCAGGCGCTGGAACGTGGCCCCTGCATTTTTCAACCCAAACGGCATTCTCGTGTAGCAGTAGGTGCCTCCTTCCACTACAAAGGAGGTCTTCTCTGGTCCGGCCATACATCGCCACTGGTTGTACCCCATCGATCGTCCATAAATGAGAACAACACCGAACCCCGCCCGTCCTACCAACTCGCCAACTCGCGGCATCGGATAAGCGTCCTTTGGGCACTCAAATTCACGCGTCGTGAAGTCAACACATCATCGACCTTGCCATTCTTCTTTGGGACCGCGACAATGTTGGACAACCAGTCCGTGAATTCCACATCCCTTATAATTCCCGCATTCTTCAACCTGATAACTTCTTCTCGGATTCCTTCCGCGTATTTGGGCCTCACACCCCTCATCTTCTGTCTCACTGGCTTCGCGTCCTCCCTCATGTGCAGATGATGACAAGCGAACTCTGGATCTAAACCAGTGATATCCTCTATCCCCCACGCAAAGACGTCTTTGTTTCTCACCAAGCATTGTATCAGTTTCTCCCTCCATTCCTCTGCTAAACTCGCCCCTATCGACGTGAACTTCTCTTCCTCCCCCTGCCCCAGGTTAACCGTCTCTATCTCATCCAAAGTTTTTGGGATCACCGCGGCTTGCTCCCCCTCTTCCACGGCCCCACACTGTAATTGCTACGCGGCCCTCTTCCTGGAGCTCGCCGGCTTATCCTCTGGTCCGCGGGACATTCTTTTGATTGTATTCTGGTGACTATTTTTGGATGCCACCTGATCTCCGCGGACCTCATATGTGCCCGCTGGGGTAGGGAATCGAATAACTTGATAGTACGTCGGCGACCTCGCCTCATCTCATGTATCCATCTCCTTCCTGTGATTTGCGTTATCTTGGAGCCGGAATCGACCACCATAAACCGTGGAGAACAACATCCACCGGTCCCGCGGTTCTTGGCGGCAAAAGAGTTCCCCATAGGCTCGATGGCGCTTCCATTGAACCCGTACAAGTTTGTCCGCGGAGGTCTCAGTTGCCCCGGGTCGATTCCCATCTCCTCTAGAGCCCCTTTGAACAGTAAATCCACGGCGCTGCCACAGTCTACCAGAACCCTTTTGACCACATAATTACCCATCGCCACTGTAATGACCAACGCATCCTCATGCGGTGTGTCCACGGCTCGGAGGTCCGCCTTGGAGAATGTAATTGTCTCTTCCATTGTCTCCTCTCTGTATCTCTGTCCTCGGTGTGACTCGTTGACCTGCTGGATACTCGCGGTCCTTCTGACCTTGTCTCGGTGGGCATTATGGCTCAGTGCTTCCCCGCTGAAAATAACATTTATAGTTCCCAGTATTCGCCCGGCCGCTGCGCCCTGCTCCCTATTTGGAGGTTCACCCACAAATTCCCTCAGCATCCCCTTCTCCACCAATCTCTGGACTAACCATTTTAAGGCATAACAATCGTTGGTCTCGTGATTGTGCACCTGGTGGTAGTCGCAGTATGGCTTGTTAGGCATTTCAAATTTAATGGTTCAGCGACCCTTCATATCCTTGCACATTTTTTATCAACGGCAATATCTCACTCAGCGGTCTCGTCAGCGGGACGGTCTCCAATTCGTGGTATGGCTTCCTCTCCCTCTGTTCTCTTCGAACTACTTCCCTCCCTCTTTCCGGCCTCGACGATTGTCCGCGGTACCTTTCTTTGCCCCGGTCTTTTCCCCGGTCTTTACCGCGTTCCTCTCTTTCTCCAATATATCGATTGTCTTGCCTCCTCTCTTCGATTCCTTCTGCATGGTATCTTCGTACCTGATGTACTTTTCTACCCGCGGGTATAATTCATGCAAGTTCGCAATCTCGTTCTTAGCCACCGACTGATGGACCGCTGTACCGGGTCGCAGCCCCCTTTCAAACGCTATTACCGCCGTTCTCTCGTCCAGATTCTCCACCTTTAAGGTCGGCCTTTGAAGCGACCGATATACTCTCTGACCGACTCCGCGGATCTTTGTCTGACATTGAATAGGGCCGCGATGTCTACTACCCTCCTCTTCTGATGTATAAAATGGTCCACAAATGCCTGTTCTAGCTCTTGGAAATTCGTTATGCTCTTTGAGGGTAATCGATAGTACCAGTCGGAGGCCCCACCCTTAAGGCTAGCCGGGAACATCATGCACCGCAGACCATCATACCTCGCCTCTTGCCGGAGGGCATCTCATTATCTGAAGTGATGGATGTGATCCGCCGTCCCCCGTGCCGTCATACCTCTCGAACCTCGGCTGGTTGAAGCGTTTTGCCAAATGTTACAACACAAAATAGTAATGGCAATCTCTTCTGTGGATTACGGGTTACACAATGCTATCTTCCCCTCTCCTCACAAGACTCTCTCTCTCTCTCTTGGCGCCCCCCCCTTTTTCCTTTTTTTCTTCTTCTCTTCTCTTTATATATCCCTCTCCTCTTATCTCAACCTCCACTGTCTTTTCATCTCCCCGGTCCACTCCCTCCATGTGTGTAGGGTTTCCGCATCACACCACCTTTCATCTCAACCCTCCACTGCCTCTTCATCTCTTGGTCCACTCCCTCCACGCGTGTAGGGTTTCCGCATCACGACCACGTTTCATCTCAACCTCCACTGTCTTTTCATCTCTCTCGGGTCCACTCCCTCCATGTGTAGGGTTTCCGCATCACACCACGCGTCTTTGCATCCCAATCGGTGCAACGCGACCCTATCGGTTACGCTAAGTCCGGCCCAAATCCCCATGCTATTTCAAGACGGAATCATGCCACTACAGGTTGATTTGTATAAAAAATGTGTAGGATTGCATATTTGCATTGGAAGTTAGTCTCCTGACTCCTGAGCATCAAAAAGTGAAAGAGTCCAGATCGTATCGTACCCTTGAGGAATGAAAAGCAGCCATTATCCTCTTTCACAAATTCGAAGCCAAATCAATCCAGCAATGCAAACCGAGACTATTCAATTTTTGTGGGACGATGACATATGAACTTCAGAGTAATCAAGTAATAAGGGGCCTGGCAAGCCAGATAAAACATATGGACGTGTGCCTTTGACAATTATTTTTTTGGGTAAATTTCTCGAGCGTTTGCCGTGTAATATAAGTCGTCCACTTCGGAAGTTTCGAAATGGGGTCCTAGAAAGTAGATTGTAATTTGTTTGTTCTTTAGAAACGATATATAGTGTCTGGACTCTAGAGTCTAGAAGTAATGCGGCAGACACGCGCCATTTATAAATTAAAACTATATGCTATGTTCTTTTTGTATGTATGTATAGGGTAATCTTAGTCACACCCAAATAAACTGTCACATAACTCCAATGTTTTACAAACTGCCAATTCTATTCTTTTTTGTTTTGGGATGTGACTTTTAAAAAAAAACCAACAACTACTATACCCTATTCTCTAAGTTTTTTCATATTTTGCTCCTATTCCCCACCAATCTCTTTTTAATTTTCCTCCCCCCCCCCCCCCCCCTTTCAATTGAATAAATTATATTATGTACAAATTGATTTCATTCAATCTACTATCTACTATCTATATACTAAAGCAGAGACCTTTAATTGAGGATTTTTTCTTTCCTATGTGGCACTCTAATATGAGAGAGTTAGTTTTTTTTCTCTCCCATGTGGCACTATAATATGAAAAGATAGTCTTTTCTAATAAATTTCTACATCTCACATACATGAAACCCTGTGAGAGTTTGAGTGTATTCTAATTATTATATTTGGAGAGTTTGAGTGTATTTCCAATTCTTACATATTTGATCAAATAAAAAAATTTGCTAAAAATATAGGTGATTTGTAAAAAGTAATTTCTATTATGAATCAAACACTTTTAGTATTCCAATTCTTATATATTTGATCAAATAAAAAAAATAGGTAATTTGTAAAATTCCTTATTACAAATCATACAATTTTAGTGTCTATGATAAAACACCGAATTTATTTCAAATATATTCTTAACACGGCCTCAAAACATAGTTAAAAACAATTATACAAAAAAATAACATCACAAAATATATAATAGAAAATGAAAAAAAATAACGGCAAAGCAATAATGACAAATATTTTTAAAAATTGCTAAAAAAATAGGTGATTTGTAAAAGTAATTTTCTATTACTTAATCAAACACTTTTAGTGTTCCAATTCTTATATATTTTGATCAAATAAAAAAAATTGCTAAAAAAATATGTAATTTGTATAAACTAATTCCTTACTACAAATCATACAATTTTAGTGTATATGATAAAACACCGACTTATTTCGAATATATCCTAAACATGGCCTCAAAACATAGTTAAAAACAATTATACAAAAAATAACATCAAAAAATATATAATAGAAAATTAAAAAAAAAAAAAAAAAAATGGCAAAGCAATAATGACAAATATTTTAAAATATATATAATAATCGAATGAAACTAACGAAAAAACAATTAATGGGGGAACCAAAACTGGATGCAAATGTATCGAACTAACCTCAAATAGTATTTAACGGAAAATCGAACCTGGATGCAAATGCAAACATTAAACTAATCTTAAAAAGTAATTAATAGAAAATTGGAATATATATGGATACAACCAGATTAAACTAACCTCAAAGAATAATTAACGGAAAATCAAAACTTGGATGCAAATACATCAAACTAACATAAAAAAAAATAATTGTCAAGAAATCGAAACTGATGCAAATGCATTGAGCTAACCCTCAAAAATTAAATTAATAGAAAATTAGAAACTGGATGCAATTGCATTGAATTAACATCAAAGAAAAATTAATTATTAATTGGAAACATGATGCAAATCGCTGAAACTAATATTAAAAAATAATTAATGGGAAATCGGAAACCGGATGGAACCTGACCAACTAATCTCAAAAATAAACCTGGATGCAAATGCATTGAACTAACCTCAAGAAATAATTAATGGTAAATAGGAAACCTGGATGCAAATTCATTGAACTAATCTCAAACAATAATTAATGAGAAATCGAAAACTAGATGCAAATGTAACTTTATCAAATAATAAACGAAATCGAAACCGGATGCAAATGCATTAAACTAATCTCACGAGAATAATTAATGAGAAATCGAAAACCGGATGCAAATGTATTGAACGACCTCAAAGAATAATTACCGAGGAATTGGAAATTAGATGCAAATGTATTGAACTAATAAAAAAGAATAATTAACAAGAAATCGAAACTAGATGCAAACCGCATTGAACTCGATCTCAAAAAATAAATAACGGAATTGAAATTGGATGCAAATCAGTATTGAACTAACCTCAAAATATAAATAACTGAAAATCGAAACCGGATGCAAATACATTAAACTAACCTCAAAACATAGTTGGGTTATATATTGTGGGAATGTCTCGTAAGTATAATTTTGCATTTAAAATGATGTTTATCTTATCTCTTCCCGTATGATTGGGAACTCTTTGCTATTCAAGTAGCTACAATATATATGAACTTCACCTTATTAGGCAATCTCACAAAACTTCAATCAAACTTCTATTATTAAACAACAAAATGAAGTTGAAGGGTTTTATTAAAGGTACATGAGTTATTTTTTTTAATGGAGAATAAGGTTTTCACGTTATAAGAAATTTGGTTGAGTGATCAATATAATATTAATATATAAAAGTTTTGTATATTTACAAATATTTTTCAAAATAATTAATATAACAACACCCGTTCGTAGATAATCTTTGAAGATTCTACATAGTAAGTCATGCATAATTTAAAGAATAATTAATGGGAAATCAGGAACTGGTAATCTTCAATGATCACACATAGTAAATCAAACATAATTGACTTTTTATGTCATGTTTGCAAGGACACTACAGATGGATCAGTAGAAGTTGGTATTATACACCACATTGGATAATTAAAAGGAAATCGGAATTGGAAATTGGATTCAAATGCATAACTGAGCTCAAAGAGTAATTAACGGAAAATTGGAAACTTTATGCAAATGCAATAAACTAAACTAAAAAAGTAATTAACTAGAAATTGAAAACTGGGTGCAATTGCATTAAACTAACGTCAGATAATAACTAAAGGGAAATTAGAAATTGTATACAAATCCTTGAAAAATATTTAATGGGAAATCGGAAACGGTATGCAAATACATCAAACAAACCTCAGATAATAATTAATAGGCCGAAATCGAAACCTAATGCAAATACATTGAACTAAACTCAAAAAATAATTAACATAAAATAAAAACCGAATGCAAATCGCATTAAACTAACCTCATAGAATAATTGGTGGGAATCGAAACTAAAATGCAAATGCATTGAAATAATCTCAAAAATAATTAATGGGAAATCGTAAACCGATATAATTGCATCGGACTAACTTCAAAGCATAAATAATCAGAGACTAGATGCATATGTATTGAACTAACCTTAAAGAGTTATTAACGGAAAATCGAAAACTAGATCCAAATGCAATGAACTAATCTCAAAGACTAATTAACGAAACATTGAAAAATGGATGAAACTACAATCAACTAACCTAAATGAATAATTATCGAAAATTATAAATGTGATGTAACTGCATTGAACTAACCTCAAAAAATAATTAACGGGAAATCGAAAACTTGATACAAATGTATTGAACTAACCTCAAAGAACAATTAACATAAATTCGGAAATTGGATGCAACTGCATTGAACTAACCTCAAAGAATAATTAACAAAAACCAAAAACTAGATGCAATTGCATTAAACTAAAATAAGATATTAACTAATGGGAAATCAGAAATTGATGCAAATGCATTGAAATATCCTCAAAAAAATTAATCTGAAATCGAAAGTCGAATGTAACTCAAGATCGCGATCGACCTAAAAGCATAAATGTCGGTTTTTTAGCCTTCTCATATGAGTAATTACGAAGTAATTAGAAACCCAAAATGAAAGTGAGTTTAAAAAAAACTCTTACATGTATGCAAACTATATAGAAATTGTAAACTATCGAACTAACCTAGAAAAACAATTAACAGAAATCGAAATTGGATGCGATGTATTGAACTAACCTCAAAGAGTAATTAACGAGATATTAGAACCGGATGCAAATTCAATAAACTAATCTCAAATACTAATTAACTAAACATAAAAAAACTGGATGCAACTGTCTTCAATTAACCTTAATGAATAAGTAACGGATATCATAAAATGGATGCAATTGCACCTAACTAACCTTAAATAATAATTGATGGGAAATCGAAACTTGATGCAACCGCATTGAACTAACCTCAAAGAATAAATTAATGAGAATTTGGAAACCGGATGCAACGTACTACATTAAACTAACCTTAAAGAATAATTAATGAAAAATCATAAACTTGATGCAAATGCATTCAACTAATAACCCTAAAATATATTTGTATTATATGTAGGGGAATAAATGTCTCGACAAATATAGTTTTGCATTTTAAGTAATGTTTATCATACTTTTTTATTGTGATTGGGAATGCCTTGCTATTCAAGTAGCTTAAATATTATCTTCACCAAATTTGACATTCTCAAAAACTTCAATCAAACTTCTATTGTTAAAACTAACAATGAAAAGAAGTCGATGAGTTTTATCAAAGTTTGATGCTTCCTTTTATAGAGAATGGTGCAAGAAATTTAATTGAGTAATTAATATAATTTTCATATCTCATAGCTATGCATAGTTGCTAATATTTTTTTAGAATAATTTAATATAACGGCACCTTAAGTAGAGGACACGCTCATGTGATAAATCTTTTCAAGTGAGAGTGGTGTATTCTTTGAGGATATGGAAACAATCAATCTATTTTAGTGATTTGTACACATTAGTACGTAAGAAATGAGTGATGATTTACCATTAAATCACCATAAATCTAATAAAACTATTATACAAGCTAGATCGAGTTTAAGATAATTCTATTTGAAAATTACGGATTAATATCCTAAACCACAAAGTGAAGAGGCTATCTCAATTTGATCCCTTAGTTTCCAAGTACTTATACACCATAATCATTGCTTCGGCTATCTCAATTTGATCCCTTAGTTTCCAAGTACTTATGCACCATAATCACGCTCATTAACATATTTCGGTTTATTTTCAATAAAAATATATTTTGATTCAAAAATTTGTCGCTAAATCACCATAAATCTAAAAACACTATTATACAAGCTAGATCGAAGTTTAAGATAATTTTATTTGAAAATTATGGATTAATATCCTAAACCATAAAGTGAAGATGCTATCTCAATTTGATCTCTTAATTTCTAAGTACTTATGCACCATAATCGCTGCTCATTAACATATTTCGATTTATTTTCAATAAAAATATATTCTGATTCGAAAATTTGTGTGAGACATTTTATAAAGCCTTTTCAGCACACAAAATATTTAATAGATCCCGGGCGTATGCCCGGGTCCAAAATCTAGTCTATATACTAAAGCAGAGACCTCTAATAGAAGATTTTCTCTCTCCTATGTGGCACTTTAATATGAGAGTTAGTTTTTTTACTCTCTTATGTGAAACTCTAATATGAAAGATAATCTTTTCTAATAGCCTACAATCTCACGTACATAGAACCTCTTTGGAGAGTTTTAGTGTATTTCTAATTCTTATATTTGAAGAGTTGGAGTGTATTTCCACTTCTTATATATTTGATAAGATAAACAAAATTGCTAAAAAATAGGTGATTTATAAAAGGTTACGAATCAAACATTTTTAGTGTTCCAATTCTTATATATTTGATCATATAAAAAAAATTGCTAAAAATATGTGATTTGTAGAAACTAATTCCCTATTACAAATCATACAATTTTAATAAAAGCACCGATTTATTTTGAATATATCCTTAACACGGCCTCAAAACATACTTAAAAACAATTATACAAAAAATAATATCACAAAATATATAATAGAAAATTTTTAAAAAAAATAACGGCAAAGCAATAATGACAAATATTTTAAAAAATATATAATACTGAATGAAACTAACGTAAAAAAATAATTAATGGGGAACCGAAAACTGGATGCAAATGCATCAAACTATAACCTCAAATAATATTTAACGAAAAATCGAAACCTGATGCAAATGCAAGTATTAAACTAATCTTAAAAAGTAATATATAGAAAATTGGAATATGGATACAACTACATTAAACTAACCTCAAATAATAATTAACGGAAAATCAAAACTTTGATACAAATACATCAAACTAACATAAAAAAAATAATTGTCAGAAAATCAGAAACTGGATGTAAATGCATTGAGCTAACCCTCAAAGATTAAATTAACGGGAAATCGGAAACTAGATGCAAATGCATTGAACTAACCTCAAAGAAAAATTAATTATAAATTAGAAACATGATGCAAATGCGTAGAACTAATCTTAAAAATTAATTAACGGAAATCGAAAACGGATGCAATCGCGACCAACTAATCTCAAAAATAAACCGGATGCAAATGCATTGAACTAACCTCAAGAAATAATTAACGGAAATCAAAAAACTGGATGCAAATTCATTGAAATAACCTCAAACAATAATTAACGGAAATCGAAACTAGATGCAAATGCAATTTTATCAAATAATAAGTGAAAATCGAAACCTGGATGAAAATGCATTAAACTAATCTCACAAAATAATTAATGGGAAATCGAAAACTGGATGCAAATGTATTGAATCGACCTCAAATAACAATTAACGTGAAATTGAAATTGGATGCAAATGTATTGAACTAATAAAAAGAATAATTAATAAGAAATCGAAACCGATGCAACTACATTGAACTCGATCTCAAAAAATAAATAACGGAAATTGAAAATTGGATGCAACCTGCATTGAACTAACCTCAAAATATAAAATAATCTAAAAAATCATAAACTAAATGCAAATGTATTGAACTAACCTCAAAACATAGTTGGGTTATATTGTGGTATTATCTCGATAAGTATAGTTTTGCATTTAAAATGGTGTTTATCTTATCTCTTTCCAGATGATTGGAAACTCCTTTGCTATTCAAGTAGCTTCAATATATATGAACTTCACCTTATTAGGCAATCTCACAAAACTTCAATCAAACTTCTATTATTAAACAACAAAAAATGAAGTTGAAGGGTTTTATCAAATGTGAGTTATTTTTTTAATGGAGAGTGAGGTTTTCATCTTATAAGAAATTTGATTGAGTGATTAATATAATATAAATATATAATAGTTATGCATATTTGCAAATATTTTTGAGAATAATTAATATAACAACACCCATTCATAGATAATTTTTGAATATTCCACATAGTGAGAACACCCGCTCATAAATAATCTTTGAATATTTCACATAGTGAGTTATGCATAATTTAAATAATAATTAATGGGAATCGAACCGGATAATCTTCGATGATCCCACATATAGTAAATCAAACATAATTTACTTTTATGTCATGTTTGCAAAGACACTACATATGAATCAAGAGAAGTTGGTATTACACACCACATTGAATAATTAAAAGGAAATCGAAACCTGATTCAAATACATAATAGAGCTCAAAAAGTGATTAACGGAAATCGGAAACTTTATGCAAATGCAATAAACTAAACTCAAAAAGTAATTAACTAGAAATCGAAACTGGTGCAATTGCATTAAACCGACGTCCGATAAAGATAATGGAAATTAGAAATTGGATGCAAATCCTTTAAAAAATAATTAACGGAAAATCGAAAATGGTATGCAAATACATCAAACAAACCTCATATAATAATTAATGGGAAACCGAAATGCAATTCAAATGCATTGAATTAAACTCAAAAAATAATTAACAGAAAATAAAAAACCGAATGCAACTGCATTGAACTAACCTCATAGAATAATTGGTCGGAAATCGGAAACTAAATGCAAATACATTGAAATAATCTCAAAGAATAATTAACGGGAAATCAGAAATCGGATATAATTGCATCGAACTAACCTCAAAGCATAAATAATCAGAAACTAAATGCAAATGCATTGAACTAACCTTAAAGAGTTATTAACGGGAAATCGGAAACTAAATTCAAATGCAATGAACTAATCTCAAAGACTAATTAATGAAACATTGAAAAATGGATGAAACTGCACTGAACTAATCTAAATGAATAATTAATGGAAAATTATAAATTTGATGTAACTACATTGAACTAACCTTAAAAAATAATTAACGGGAAATCGAAAACTTGATGCAAATGCATTGAACTAACCTCAAAGAACAATTAACATAAAATCGAAAATTGGATGCAACTGCATTGAACTAACCTCAAAGAATAATTAACGAAAAAACTAAAAAATGGATGCAACCGCATTAAACTAAAATCGATATTAATTAATGGGAAATCAGAAATTGATGCAAATGCATGAAATAGCCTAAAAAATAGTTAACTCGAAAATCGAGTCGGATGTAACCGCGATCGTCTCGACCTCAAAGCATAAATGTCCGCTTTTTAGCCTTCTCACATGAGTAATTAGGAACCCAAAACGAAAAGTGAGTTTATAAAAATAGAGTCTTACATGTATGCAAACTGTATATAGAAATTGTAAATTATCGAACTAACCTAGAAAAACAATTAACGGGAAATCAGAAACTGAATGCAGATGTATTGAACTAACCTCAAAGAGTAATTAATAGGAGATTGGAACCTGGATGCAAATGCAATGAACTAATCTCAAATACTAATTAACTAAAACATCGAAAAATTGGATACAACTGTACTAAATTAACCTTAATGAATAATTAACGGGAAATCATAAAGTGGATGAAATTGCACTGAACTAACCTCAAATAATAATTAACGGGAAATCGGAAACTTGATGCAACTGCATTGAACTAACCTCAAAGAATAATTAATGAGAATTTGGAAACTAGATGCAACGTACTACATTAAACTAACCTCAAAGAATAATTAATGGAAAATCAGAAACTTGATGCAAATGCATTGAACTAATAACCCTAAAACATATCCTCAGATTATATGTAGGAGGAATAAATATCTCGACAAATATAGTTTTACATTTTAAGTAGTGTTTATCATAATTCTTTTATTGTGATTGAGAATGTCTTGCTATTCAAGTAACTTCAATATTATCTTCGCCACATTAGGCATTCTCACAAAACTTCAATCAAACTTCTATTGTTAAACCTAACAATAAAAAGAAGTCGATGAGTTTTATAAAGGTTTGACGCTTCCTTTTTATAGAGCTATGCATAGTGGTGCAAGAAATTTAAATGAGTAATTAATATAATTTTCATATCTCATAGCTATGTATAGTTGCTAATATTTTTTAGAATAATTTAATATAACGACACCCGTTCGTAAGACACGTTCATGTGACAAATCTTTTCAAGTGGGAGTAGTGTATTTTTTGAGGATATAAAAACAATCAATCTATTTTAGTGATTTGTACACATTAGTAATGCGTAAGTCGAAATGTGATGATTTACTGCTAAATCACCATAAATCTAATAAAACTATTATACAAGCTAGATCGAGTTTAAGATAATTTCATTTAAAAATTACAAATTAATATCCTAAACCACAAAGTGAAGATGCTATCTCAATTTGATCCCTTAGTTTCCAAATACTTATGCACCATAATCACTGCTCATTAACGTATTTCGGTTTATTTTTAATAAAAATATATTGTAATTTAAAAATTTGCCGCTAAATCACCATAAATCTAATAAAACTGCTAAATCACCATAAATCTAATAAAACTATTATACAAGCTAGATCGAGTTTAAGATAATTTCATTTAAAAATTACAAATTAATATCCTAAACCACAAAGTGAAGATGCTATCTCAATTTGATCCCTTAGTTTCCAAATACTTATGCACCATACTCACTGCTCATTAACGTATTTCGGTTTATTTTTAATAAAAATATATTGTAATTTAAAAATTTGCCGCTATATCACCATAAATCTAATAAAACTATTATACAATATCGAGTTTAAGATAATTCTATTTGAAAATTTCGGATTAATATCCTAAACCACAAAGTGAAGTGACTATCTTAATTTGATCCCTTAGTTTCCAAGTACTTATGCACCATTATCGCTGCTCATTAATGTATTTCGGTTTATTTTCAATAAAAATATATTCTAATTCGAAAATTTGCTGCTAAATCACCATAAATCTAAGAAAACTATTATACAAGCTAGATCGAGTTTAAGATAATTATATTTGAAAATTATGGATTAATATTATAAACCACAAACTGAAGAGGCTATCTCAATTTGATCCCTTAGTTTTCAAGTATTTATGCACCATAATCGCTGCTCATTAACTTCTTTCGATTTCTTTTCAATAAAAATATATTTTGATTCGAAAATTTGTGTAAAATATTTTGTAAAAACCTTTTCAGCACACAAAATATTTAATATATCCCGGGCGTATGCCTGGGTCCAAAATCTAGTTTCATTCTAATACAACTACGTTTAATCTCATTCAATCAAAATTTCCACTCAATCTTATTTGTGGAAACTTGGAAGAAAAACACTAAAAAGTTAATTTGTTGGACTGCTGATGAGAATTGAAAAAAATAATATTCTTCTGTGGAATTAAAAAACTTTATTTTGAGATTTGTTAAAAAGATAATAAAATTGAGAATGAGGAAATAAGAAGAATGCATCGTCGAAATTGATTAGGTAGGACAAGAAACAGGTGCAATTGAAAATTGTACATGTGATCATTGTCACCAAATACAGGTTTAAAACGTGTTTAAAACCCGAGATATTGCCATGGCGTCTGGTTCCAGTTTAAAACCCGGGTTTTTCAACAAAACGCGTTTTAAACGTTTTAAACCCGAGATTTTGAAAATCTCCCGTTTAAAACTTTTTTTTTTTTTTTTTTTAAAGAAAACACTAGAAAAGAAAAGGGTTATGGAGTTTACCTTTTTGAAGAGTGGGTGTTAGATTGACTTATTGAGACCGTTCTATTTTGCTTTGGACTATTAATAATTAATTGAAAATTTTAAAGTCATTAACTTATTTGTAGTACTTAATTATGCCATTATGGTTGGTAATTAGTGGTATCTTATTTTGAATAGTATTTTGGCACTGAATCTAAAACTTCTAGTATTTGGATGAGTAATGATAATTTGATACTTTCATGTATTTGAATTTTCTTTCATTTGTATTATTATTATTTTTATTTTATGTGTCTATTTTTTTTTCCACTTTTATAGAAAATCAAACTCCTTATCTATTATATTATTTATCATCGGTTTTTACCGTTTCTTTTACGATTATAATGATTATTACGCTTTAAACCCGTTTTACCGCTTTTAAACCCGTTTTTATGCCCCACGTTTTTTTACGCTTTTTTTTTTTCCGTTTTTTTTCCGAGACGTTCCGTTTAAAACACGAACTAAGTTTTTTTCAAGTATACCGTTTTAAACCCGTACCGTACTTGGTGACAATGCCTGTGATTGTGCTTTGAGAAGAACTTTGGTGGAGAAATATAAAATAAATGAATAAATAAATAAAAAATATTTTTAGCCACATCCCAAGAAATAGAGGATAGAACTGAGAGTTTGTAAAATATTTGGGCCGCGCAACAGTTTCTTTGGGTGTGACTAGGATTACCATATGCATAAATATTTTGAACATATATGATATTTATATATGAATCGGTTATACAAATAGGACCTAGGGGAACTTGGGGATTATTTTAATTTGACAAACTTCAATTAGAAATTAGCAAATAGAATATTCCAATCCCTAATTATGTACACAAAAGTCAGGGTGCTACCATCCAACTTGCCTTGTGTAGTGGCATGATACCGTCTGGAAATAGCATTGGGATTTGGGCCGGACTTAACATAACCATGGGGCCGCTACCGCACCAGATTGGGATGGCAAAGACGTGGTCGCTGCAGACGAAACCCTACATGGAGGGGGGGGACCGCGAGATAGGAGACAGTGGAGGGTGAGATGAAAGGAGAGTGGATATAAAAGAGAGGAGAGAAGAAGAAATGAGAGGGAAGGAAAAAGGAAAAGAGAAGGGAGGCGGCCAAGAGTGAAAAAGAGAGAGAGGTCTTGAAAGGAAGAAGGAGGAGAGCAGTTGGTAAAGAGTAGTCTAAGGAAAGGGTTTACCCTCACTATTTTGTGTTGTAACATTTGGCGCCGTCTGTGGGGACGACAAGATAGAAATGGCACCAAAGAAGGCGGTGGGTAGGCCCCGAAAGAAGAGAGGCACGGAGCAAAACGCCGGAGGCATGGAAAGAAGGAGAGGGAGGGAGGAGGGAAGAGCGAGGAGGAAGCGGTGATGAGAGAAGAAATTGGAGGTCGAGAGGAAAATGAGGAGTCGGAGGAGAAAAAGAGAGAAGGGAGGAAGAATCCGGGGTGAGACGTAAGAGGAAACGGAGGGAGAAAAAAAGCGGAGGGCGAGGAGCAAGGACCGACTCAGTGGACAATCCGGTGACCCGGATAACAAAATGGAGCAGTCCAACAAATGATTAACAAATGCGGAGAGGCGAATCTTCAATGATTAAGGGCCCAAACGGGCGCCGCCGATCGAGTGGTGGCGGGGTTGAATCGCGAACCCTTGGCGGACGCCGATATGGACGTCCGAGGTACCAAAACGCTTAACCGCCCGAGGTTCGAGAGGTATGATGGCACGGGGACCCGCAGATCACATCCATCACTTCAGATAGCGGATGCCTCTCGGCAAGAGGCGAGGTATCGATGTTCAAGGGCGCATGATGTTCCCGCCCGACCTTTAAGTGGGGGGCTCCGACCGGTACTATTGATTACCCTCAAAGAGCATAACGAATTTCAAAGAGCTAGAAACGGGCATTTGTGGACCATTTTATACATCGAGAAGAGGGTGGGTGGTACATCGCGGCCCTATTCAATGTTAGACAAAGATCCACGGAATCGGTCCGAAGAGTATTTAGGCCGCCCAAGGCCGGTGACCTTGAAGGTGGAAAATCTGGACGAGAACGGCGTAATAGCATTCGAAAGGGGGTCACCCGGACTGATCCCCATCAATCTGTGGCTAAGAACGAGATTGCGACCTTGCATGAATTGTACCGCCCGGGTAGAAAAAATACATCAGTCACGAAGATACCATGCGAAGGAATCGAAGAAGGGAGGCAAGACAAATTATCGAAGGGGAGAAAGAGGGGAGCGCCAGAAGATCGGGGAAAAGACCGGCAAAGAAGAGATACCGCTGACAATCATCGAGGCCGGAAAGAGGGAGGGAAGTGGTTCAAGAGAACGAGAGAGGAAGCCATACCGCTGAATTGGAGACCGTCCCCCGTGATGAGACCGGCTGAGTGAGATATTGCCGCTGATAAAAATGTGCAAGGATATGAAGGGGGTCATGAACCACCCTCCGCTGAAATGCCTAACAAGCCATATTGTGACTATCACCAAAAAGTACAATCACGACCAACGAATCGCTATGCCTTAAAATGGTTAGTCCGGTAGATTGGTGGAGAAAGGGATGTTGAGGGAATTTGGGTGAACCTCAAAATAGGGGAGCGGGTGCAGCGGCCGCGAATCGAACTATAAATGTTATTTTCAGCGGGAAGACCGAGCCATAATGCCCACCGAGACAAGGTCGGAAGGATCGCGAGTATCCAAAGTCAATGAGGCACACCGAGGACGAGATACTGAGAGGAGACAATGGAAGAGACAATTATATTCTCCAAGCGGACCTCCGAAGCGTGGACACACCGCGATGAGAATCGCGCTGTTATTACAAAGATGCGATGGGTAATTATGTGGTCAAAAGGTCTTCGGTAGACCGGGCGTCGGATTTAGATTTGCTGCTCGGGGGCCTTAGAGGAGATGAGAATCGACCGGGCAATCGAGACCTCCGCGACAAGCTTGTACGGATTCAATGGAGCGTCATCCTAACCTATGGGGAACTCTTGCTTTTACCATCAAGGCCAGCGATGTGATGTTCTCAAGGTTTATGGTGGTCGATTCCAGCTCCAAGATAACGCAATCTCGGAAGGAGATGGATACATGAGATGAGGCGGTCTTGCCGACGCGTCTTATCAAGTTATCCGATTCCCTACCCCCACACCTCCATGAGGTCCGCGGAGATCAGGTGGCATCCAAAATAGTCACCGTATACAATCAAAAGGATGTCTCTGCAACCGAGGATGAACCGGCGAGCTCCGGGAAAGAGGGCATGCGAGAAATTATTAATGGGGCCGTGGAAGAGGGGGAGCAAGCCGCGGTGCCCCCAAAAACTTTGGATGAGATAGAGACGGTAAACCTGGGGCAGGGGGTGGAAGAGAAGTTCACGTCGATAGGGGCGGGTTTAGCAGAGGAATGGAGGAGAAACGATACAATGTTTGGTGAGAAACAAAGACGCCTTTGCGGGGGATAGGGGATATCACCGGTTTAGATCCAGAATTAAACTTGTCATCGCCACACGACATAAGGAGGGACGCCGCCGATGAGACGAAGATGAGGGGGTGTGAGACCCAAATACGCCGGAAGGAATCTGAAGAAGTTGTCGATTGAAGAATCGCGGGTATTATAAGGGGCGGCATTCACGAATGGTTGTCCAACATAGTCGCGGTCCCAAAGAAGAATGGCAAGGTCGATGTGTGTTGACTTCACGGATGAATTTGAGTGCCCAAAGGACGGTTATCCGATGCCGCGAGTTGACGAAATGGTAGTAGAACACGGCGGGGTTCAGGCCGTGTTCTCATTTATGGACGATCGATGGTATGAAACAACCAGTGGCGATGTATGGTCCGGACGGGGAAGAAGACCTCCGTAGTGGAAGGAGGCACCCATCGCTACACGAGAATGCCGTTTGGGTTGAAAAATCACGAGGGCCACGCCGGCCCTGGCGGAGAAGATGTTCGAGGGCAAAATTCGCAAAGGCATTGAGGTATACATCGATGATATGGTGGAAAAGAGCATGACGGAGGAGGAAACATTCGAGGGTTGGAGGAGACGTTCCGAATATTGCGGACCACAATTTGAAGCTCAACCCCGAAGTGTACATTTTGAGTGACCAATGGGGAAGTTTCTAGGGTACATTGTGACGCCGGGCGAGGATAGAGGCGAACCCGGAGCGATTAGGTCCTTGGTAGAGATGCCCCGCGCCCTTGATCGATAAAGGAGGTGCAATGGTTTGGAAGAGTCGCAGCTCAATAGATTCATATCGAAGTCGCCGACAAATGCGGTGCGCATTGCAGATCGATCATTGTTGAGGAACTCCGCCGGATTTCATGGACGGCCAGTGTGAGCGAGCATTCCAGGGCCTCAAAAGGTATTTGGGGAGGTCCCATTGTTGTCGCGACCGGAAGAGGGAGAGAAATTGTATCGTATCTCGGTCACAGACACGCGAATTTCGATCCTTGTTCGAGTAGTGGATAAGATAGAAAGACCGTGTACTTTTCGAGAAAGCAAGACGATGTTGGATCACGGAAACCCGGTATAGTCGCGTGGAGAAATACGCCCGCCTTGATATTTTCGCCCCGAAACTAAAGCCCTACTGGCACACTTTCGGTGATCGTGGTCACGAACTTGCCCCTTGCAGTGCCCGGGCGCAGAAATCGAGGGGAGAATGTTGAAATGGGTACGTGATCTTTGAGTGCATATGAGATCCGATCAAGTGAGGACGGCGGAGAAAGCTTCGAGCCCGCCGAAGTTCTTGGCGGAGTTCCCCGAGGACCCTACTGGGGGAGGAGATGGTGTTGGAAAATGAGGGAGAAAAGGAACCGGATAGCGCGGACCCATGGGACGAGGGTAACGGTTGGAGAGTGTTTGCCGACGGGTCGGCCACAGATGCAGGCAGTGGAATAGGAGTAGTATTGGTTACACCAGACAATAACAGGCTAGAGCTGACAATGAGATTGGGGTTCGCGGCATCCAATAACGAGGCAGAATATGAGGCGGTAATCGCAGGCATGGGAATGGCGAGGACTTGGGGTGAAGGAACTCACCGCGGTAATCGATTCCAATTTGGTGGTGTGTCGCGAATGGTGGATTCGCTGCACGGTGTCCCGTGATGGCGAGATACTTGGAGGTCCTACTGGGGAGTCGGGCGTCCGAAGTTCTCGGGTCCGTCGGTTTGGTACATTTGAACCGTGGAGAGAACCGTCCACCGCCGATGCCCCGCATATATGTGGCGCTGCCATCATGCCGGATCGGGAAGGAAGGACTATAGAGGTGAGAAGACCGACGCACCGGTTAATGAGAGGAACCAGTGGAGGTCATGAACACCGCTGAAAGCGACGAAAGTGGATGTTGCCCATCAAGCGGTTTTGACAGAAGGGAGAATGTTGGTCCCGGGAGAGAGAAGGTTGGAACGCATATTCCTGGAGATACACCTTACTGGGGAGAAGTTATATCGGAGGAATTTCAAAGGGACCTTTGTTGAAATGTTTGGGGCCTGGACGCTGGGAGAGGTGCTCAGTGAGTTACACGGCGGGATCATGGAGCCACTCGGCAGGGGGCGATCGACAAGATAACCGCTTCGACGCGGGGTTACCGGCCTCACATGAAGAGAGACGGTGGGAATTCTCCAAAAATGCGAGAAGTGTCGAGATTTTCTCGGTTGATATGGGCCCCCAGAGAGTCAGCGCGACACGGTGTGTCTAGCCCATGGCCATTCGCGATGTGGGCCCTCGACATAGGGGACCAGCGCCCATGGCCCGGCAAGAGGAGGTTCTTATTGGTCGCGACCGATTACTTTACAAAGTGGATTGAAGCCAATAGCATACTGCGAAGCTGAAGGAGGTGCATGTGATCAAATTCTTGTGGGAGAACATCATTTGCCGCTTTGGGTCAGCCTCTACGTGATAATCGCGGATAATGGAACCCGCCACCGGTTCAAAGGTTAGGGTTTCGCAAATGTATCACATCAAACAGGATTCTCACCGGATAAACCCGGCTGAAACGGGCAGCGGAGTCCTCTAACAAAACCATACTCAACAATCTCAAGAGGAAATTGAGGGCAAGAAAGGAACACGGGCCGACCGAACTAAGTCGAAAGTACTTTGGGCCTATCGGACAACCCCGCGAACGTCCACAGATGAGACCCCTTTCGCATTGGCATATGGAGTAGAGACCGTGATACCAACCGAGATGGTGGCGGCGACCACTAGGACCGCCTTTGTGGAAGATAAGTCAAATTAGGGCATTTTGGCTAGAGACCGAACTCGCGGAGGAAAGGAGAGACACAAATACAAGATCAAATTGGAGGAATATCACCGCCACCGCGAGGCGGAGACGGTAAAAAAGTCGAGAGTGAGGAGATTCAGCGGTGGGAGACAAGGTGTTTCCGAGAGACTCCCCAAACCAAAAAGCCGTGAGGGAAGTTGGGCCGGCATGGGAGGGGCCCTACGTGGTGGTCGGGATAGGGGAACCGCACCTACAAAAGTTACAAACTTTGGAGGAACAAAATGATGGATAAGCCGGGAATGTAAGGTTGTTGAAAATCTTCGAGAGTAAATGTAGTGAGAGAGATCAAAAACGCATAAGCTATTTGTACATATATAAAACCGTAGAAGACTTTTGGGGTGAACTATTATTGTTTGAGTTTTGAGTTTTCATTACCCCTCGAGTGAAGGGAAGGGGGATGAGCCCCCGCGACGAGGTCAAACCCTGGAGGGCAAAAGGAGTTGCCCCTAAGGTAAAAGTCTCGTGGGCTCGGGGTGAGACGAAATCACCGCGATCCCCCGAAGATCAGCGGCAAAGAGGCTTCCGCGATGCCGCTGGCCGCGCGCCCGCCAGAGGTGGAGAGAGCAAATGAGCTCCAATGTGATGCAGGCAGTCAAACATCCCCAACCGACGGGGAGGGATGCTTAACGGAGGCCGCTTTTACTAGGACAAATACACACACAAAGAAAAAAACATGCAAGGAGCGTAAAACAATTAGATAAAAAGGAGCAAAACATAATATGTGCATCCCAACCGGGGGAGGAAAGTACAAGAACCGAAGCTTTTAAAGAATATGACAACACATAGCATTAAAAGACGCTTCAGCCGAACCTGCAAACAAAGCTATATTCAAGGCGCAAGATTTTCCCCAACCACCGAATCGGGCTTCTTCTATGATTAGATCCGCCGCCATGTCTATAGCCTCGCTTCCGTTCGCTCACGTCCCCTCCCTTCGTGGTTTAAGTCCCGCGACCGCACAACGATCCGATAATGAGCGAGTGGTGGGAGCTTCCGGAAGAAGGCGGCCTTCCCTTGGTGAGGCGGTCAATCTCCTCCCCGACCTTCTTGGCCACCTCTTCGGCCCGGCCCGGTAGATATCCCGGAGCTTCGTCCATGTCGGCCTCATGCTCGCGGCGTGGAGTGCCGCCGAGCTTTGGTGCTTCGAGAAAGGGAGTCCGAAAGCGGCCAGCCGTTTCTTTGAAGCGGACTCGCTACCGGAGGGCGGCAGCGTTCATATACGCCAAGTGGCGGCCTCTCGCGGTCTCCGCCGTCTTCAGGTCTCGAGCTTGTCCAGTCCGCGGCCGAAGTTCTTCTCTAGGTCGGCCACCTCCTTGTCAAGTTCATCGATCCGCCACCGCACCAAACAAAGCCGCGGATCATGAAGGATATATCCAAACTCATCCGAAAAAAGGAACAAAAGTCGAACACTCAAAGAGATAGAAGAAAGAGATCAAATGCAAAGAAAGTAGTACCTTCTCCCAAAACCGGGTGTGAAGTCCGTCCGGTCAGACTCAAAGGAGCCACCTTCGGGCGATGCCATATCCGCGGGGGTGGAGACCCGAGAACAGGGAAGAAGAAGCCACCGCGTGGTTCTTCAAAGCGTAATCCTTGACCGCCAAGCGCGGTTCCGAGCTTGAAGGAAGCGGCAAAATGGAGGAATGGGCTCGTCCGGCCTCCTTTGGTCGCTGGGATGCCACCTCCTTCCCGGACGCCGTTCCACCCGGTAGAAGGCGCGGTAGGTGGATCGCTGCCTTAGATGGAGGGCCTTCTCCGTGGTCGGAGGGCCGCGGGCCGCTTTGAGGTCGGGGAGGAGATGGAGGAACAATGGTGGATTGGGGCAAGCCGGGCCACAACGCCCTCATCCGAAGTCGCTATCAAAGAGTTTCAAGTTTGTTAGTTTCATGCCGGAAGGGGGAGAAGAGGTGGAAGAGGAATGAGACGGGGAGTATTGGTCTTCCCAAGTCTTCGTGGAACGATACGGAGCTGGGGCGCGAGCGATGAGCGGGTATGACGAAAGGTGGGGGTTCGCGGTGTGAAGAGAAGGGCGGTCGGCGTTTTCTTAGGGGAGAAGTGACACGGGGATTTCTTTCTTTAGGGGGGGACGAAAAGTGGGGCGCTTATATTTTCCGATGGTTGCCAACTCGATCGATAGTAGGGGAGTAGCGGTGGGCAATAATCCGAAAGTATCACAGACCGAAAGCCCCAAATCACGGATCTTCCGAATGTCGAGGAAAAGATGTTGTCGTAGGGTCGCTGATATCGAAGTCGGGCCGCCAACCCCGAAAAGACAAAACAACAAGTTGGATTATACCGAAAGACATATTTCAATGGGGATAGATAAAGAGCGGGACTCACCACCGGGAGGAAAGCCGATGACGGAGGTTCAACTCGTGGAAGGTCCGCGGAGAGGAATTTTCCTGATATATAGAGAGGGTAATGGTGCCACAATTTGCCGGTGAAGTGACGCGAGGAGGATAAAGTGCCGCTTTTTAGTTGGAGGCGAGAATGAGTGATAGCCCACAATCGACTTCTTTGGTACTCTTCTTAAGGAAGAAGTGGGGCGCCATGTCGCGAACCGTTATCCGAGGTACTTCCGCGGTTGTAGTGGTTCGCGGCATACATGACCCTCCGAAGTTGCCAATACCTTGGCATGGGGATGTTAAAATGATTGCACACCTCGACATCAAGATCGGTGAGAGGCAATCGAAGGCCGGCGATGACAACTGGCCGCCCGGTAAATGACACACCCCGGCTCGCTGGGGACCAAATGTGGGTAATAAGTTAAATCGCACGTGCTCTAAGATGATCGTCGGCAGCGGTATCCCAGTAGGCGCTTTAACGACCTCAAGATTAGGTCTACGACTACGCAGGGTGGCGGCGGAAGGGTAAAGGCTTGCCCGGAGGTAGAGGGCCTCGGTCCGTCGGGGGCAAGGGCGGTGTAAGGAGGAGGAGGAGGAGGTGGCGGATCTGAGAGACGGAACATCGAGGACGAGGAAGAAGACACCTGATCCAACAAGGCAAAAAGGAAAATGAAGATGAACAGTTTCAAACACAAAGAGGAAATGCGCACTATAACAATTAAAGGAAGCCAGAGAAAGAAGGAGACCAACCTGAGGAAAAGATAGAGCAACCGGAGCAAGAATGACAGCCACATGATTTGAAGAGAACGACCGAAGCGAGCGACCGGAGCTAGGGAAGACAGAGGAAAGGTGAAAGAAGAGGGGAAGAGGAACTGGAAGACGAAAGAAGGGCTAAGTGAGAGAGAGAAGAGAAATCGAGCGGGCTTTTTATAAGTGGGGGAGGGCAAAAGGGTAATTGCAGGGGTGCCGAAATCGAGGGGACACCAAAAGGAACCAGCCAATGAAAGACACGGGAGGCACACGAAACGAAGAGGCGAAGGTGAAACCGCATGAACACTCGTGAATCCAAATTGTGATGGGAAGAGGGAAGACCACCTGGTCGGCGGGGAGGAAGGTAGCAAGCTCGACTCCCCGTCGAGATATCATCAGCGGACTTCGAGAGGGGCATCCAGAAGTGGCATGATACCGCCTGGAAATAGCATGGGATTTAAGGCGGACTTAACATAACCCATGGGCCGCTACCGCACCGGGATGGCGTGACGCGTGGTCGCGGTACGGAAACCCTACACATTGAGGGAAGGGGACCGCGAGATAGGAGACATGTGGAGGGTTGAGATGAAAGGAGAGTGGATATAAAAGAGGAGAGAAGAGAAGAAATGAGAGGGGAAGGAAAAAGGAAAAGAGAAGGGAGGCGGCCAAGAGTGAAAAAGAGAGAGAGGTCTTGAAAGGAAGAAGGAGGAGAGCAGTTGGTAAAGAGTAGTCTAAGGAAAGGGTTTACCCTCACTATTTTGTGTTGTAACACCTTGTTAATTTTCGTTATTGAGAGATCCTCCAAAGTCAGGGTACTGATTGAGATCATCCTTATAATTTTCGTGACCAGAATGCCTACACGAAGTTGAATGATTAAGAAGAGTACATATGTGCCCAATATTTGTTGATTCTCATAAATATGGGAAGAGTACTAGTCACATATACACCATATCTTTTAGGCCCGGCTAGAATTAATGCAAAATTAAGAAGCAAGAATGCAAGATCACCTCAAAAAGAAACACCATAAAATATACATACGCCATCGTGCTCCATACGGCCACATACAGTCAATACAAATACACGTGCATGCTCAGTAGTCACAAATAAAGGAATGGACTTGGCATGTGTCTGGCATGGAGGAGCCGATGGGAGATGGTGGGGCCTAACAAATTTGATTGAAGACTGAAATTTAAGAAAAAATATCGATATGGTACCGAACTCTAGTGTATTTTATAGGGTGATCTATAAAAACACACTCTAGTACTCCAACTTTAAAATAAATAAATAAAATTATTTAAGACATATTTAGATTCCTAAATTATTTTTTTTTATTAGGCATATCTAAAACAAAATAAGTCATTTACTTATTATTTTTAAAAATAAAATAAAATAATAAATGTTCTTGAATTCTTCTCCAATAATTTACGTCGCTCTCTAGCAACATTTCTCTCACCAATAAATATGATTACAAATCAACAACTAATTATTTTGAATTTTGAAGTGCAAGATTACAAGGCCATGTGTTGTTGTTGTTGTTTTTTTTTTTTTTTTTTTTTTCCCTCTATTGGAATTTGACTCCAAATGAATTTTGGGAGATATTATTGGATTGAAGCAGTTCTTGGGGTATAGCAAAACCTTTAGTTAGTTAGAGCATTCCCAATGCAAGTGAAAAAGAAGGGAATGTGAAAATTTTCACATCATTTTTGTTCAAATCCAGTGCCCAATGCAGAGGTGAAAACGAGAGATTATTTTTCCAAATCATTACCAAGGTGAACCTTCAACCGAGATAGTGACTGACTTGTAAACTTCGGACGGGATGTTAAATTCCGTCTCGTGCTTTTTTTTTAAAAAAAAATATAGGTCTTTTTTTCCCAGACGGAATCGCATAATTTTTCGATTTTTTTCCGATTTTTTTTTTTTTTTTTTTTTTTTTAAATTTCAGACGGGATATTTCATTCCGTCCGAAGCGTTTTTTTTTATTTTTACGTCCAAACGGAATCTAACATCCCATCCGAAATTAATATTCACCTTTGCATTGAAACTTGTTTTTCACCAAAACGGTGAAAAAAAGGAAAAATACTACCTACGTAGAGGTGATAAGAAGAGAAAAATATTGACTTGCATTGGGAATGCTCTTATGGGATATGAGAGTGGTTTTATGGGTGTGTTCAAGATCACCCATTTTATATTATGGCTAAATCTACCCTCGCAAAGGCATTACCATGCTGTGAATTGGGCCACTCATGCCAGGGTGCGTGTGTATTGGACCGGTGAATCCAATGAATCAACAGCCCATATTACTTTGCATGCGATACATTTCAAGACTGAAGACCAGCTCTTATATTATAGTCATTGTAATATATTTTTTCGCAAAAATGGGTACCTTAGTTATTGTATTTTGCACTTTTGGGTACTCATCATGCATTCTGTTATGTATACATATTTTTCAAACATATGGCTCCATCATGCATCTGCCTATATGGCAATGACAACCCGTGTCTAAATCGAATAAATAAAAAAATATAAAAACGACTCACTCTCTCCCTAAGTTCCCTCTCCCCTTAGCTTTTCTATACCTCTGCCTCTTTACCTTAAAACTTTACTTTCACAGTATTCAATACCATACCAATAATTTTTTCTATATGATTCTACAAAGGTACAAATATACTAGGGTTGTGTTTTGGCTAGATCGGATCGGATTTGAGATAAGCCTAAGGCTCTGTTTGGCAGTAACAACTTATGCTGTAGTAGGTGGTACTTAGCCAAATTTGGAGTATCCAATTCTCGTGGTTCATGTCCCAGAGATGATCAATAACACAAGTTGTTTGGTTCTTGCCTACTCTTCCTCAAAACTTATTGCACCAGAAACACACAAAATAATCATGAAAAACTTCAAATAGAAAACCCAATACAATGTAATCTTAAAACATATTGTTAATCAAACTCCCAAATTAATATACCAAAACAACCACATATATATTTCTATTTTCTTGAAAGAAATTTACAAAGAAATATTACATAAACTTTTTAGTAGCAACAATTTGGAAATCGCAAAAATCAAGTGGGTTTCATTTTGTATCTTCAAAATTGAGAAATCAAGAGATGATATGAGTAGAGAGATGTTCAAATTTGAGAAAATAGAGATTTTGTGTGATGAAAACGGTGGGTTTTGCTTTTGAGATATTACTGACTTTTCTTTTTGTTTAAGTAAGAGAAAACAAGGTGTGGAGAAGATGGTGGTGGGAGGGGAATAAATTGTTGAAGTGGTGAAGAAGAAGAGAGTACGGCTGTGTTTTCTCATTTTTTTTTTTTTTTATTTGTCGGTCCTTTTCTTATTTAGTATGATGTAGATTGAAATCCAACCTTTTGGCCCTGTTTGGTAGCCTGTATTGCCCAACCCATTCATGGGTTAGGGTGCACTATCCCGATTTTTATGTTTGGTTCCTATTTTTTGAGCCCAAGCCTGTAGACCTTAAGCTACTAGTTGGTTGGCCCAACCACAAAAGTATGAATAACGGTATCCATTGGAAAGGTTGGATTTCAATCTACATCATACTAAATAAGAAAAGGACCGACAAATAAAAAAAAAAAAAAAGAGAAAACACGCCGTGTTTCTCTTCTTCTTCACCACTTCAACAATTTATTCCCCCACCACCACCATCTTCTCTCCACACCTTGTTTCTTTTACTTAAACAAAAAGAAAAGTCAAATATCTCAAAAGAAAACCCACCGCTTTCATCACACAAAATCTCTATTTTCTCAAATTTGAACATCTCTACTCATATCATCTCTTGATTTCTCCATTTTGAAGATACAAAATGAAACCCACTTGATTTTTAAGTATTTCCAAATTGTTGCTACTAAAGAAGTTTATGTAATATTTCTTTGTAAATTTCTTTCAAGAAAATAGAAATATATATGTGGTTGTTTTGGTATATTAATTTGAGAGTTTGATTAACAATATGTTTTAAGATTACATTGTATTGGGTTTTCTATTTGAAGTTTTTCATGATTATTTTGTGTGTTTCTGGTGCAATAAGTTTTGAGGAAGAGTAGGCAAGAACCAAACAACTTGTGTTATTGATCATCTCTGGGACATGAACCACGAGAATTGGATACTCCAAATTTGGCTAAGTACCACCTACTACAGCATAAGTTGTTACTGCCAAACAGAGCCTTTCCAATGGATACCGTTATTCATACTTTTGTGGTTGGGCCAACCAACTAGTAGCTTAAGGTCTACAGGCTTGGGCTCAAAAAATAGGAACCAAACATAAAAATCGGGATAGTGCACCCTAACCCATGAATGGGTTGGGCAATACAGGCTACCAAACAGGGCCTAAACCTCTACCGAATCCGTTCCAAATTTTTTCGGAATAGTAAATCTAAATATAGGTTGCAAAATACCGTATTTGCAAAATACAATAAATATTGTATCCACTTTTACAAAAAAAAAATAATACAATACGCATAATATAAAATACACTAAAATTCAGTACCCATATCAAAAAAATATTCTAAATTTAAGGAATCATCCAAAGAGTTTGGTTTTAGTGTAAGTGCCAAAAAGGGACGACGGACCAGACACGCATTTGGTTCTCAATCTATTCCGTCAGCCGTTGCGTAACTTTTTCAGCTCAAGCCTTTATCATTGTCTGCTAGATTTCTTGTCTCCATTAATCATGTCAAAAATTGATGCGGGGCAGTCTATGTGCTCCAAAAAACGTCCAGAGAGAAACTCATCTTAGAACAAGGTTTATTACTCCATTTGGCAATGTTCCATGAAGGTTGTTCCAAAACTATTATTATTGATCATTGGGAGGTATTCTTCGAATCAGAGTGAAGGCTATTCCAACTTCAAATATTTTCGTGGGTGAAACAATTTCTCATTGTTTGTATTCAAACATAATGGTTATGTTTAAACATCAGCTCTGTCTGCTTTAAAACCATAGCTATATGGGCTTGTATAGAAGCCGGGGAACATACTACTGAGTTAATAACACAACCTGGAAAATAAATGCATCAACTCACTCTAAGCTTCTTCCCTGTCTAGAGCACCTGAAAACAGATACACTCGGGTACAAACAATGAGCTCAACCAAAGAGTTCTGAATACAAAATAGCAGAAAGTACCTGCCCTGGATCCGTTCAATTTGAGAAAACCTAGCTTGAGTGGTCAGTAGACTAGACTAGTTTACATGACATGGTTAGCAGTAGGGGTGTCAAAATGGCCCTCAAACCCTTAGCCCGCCCGCCCCGACCCATGGGCCAAAAAAGCTCTCAAAATGAGGCCCTCATACATTCGTGGGCTGGGCCGACCCGGCCCTCAAGCCTTTGAGGGGAGGATATGGGCCTCGACTTCGAAACTTAAGCCCTCCCTTAAGCCCAGCCCTCATTAGGCCCTCAATATTTATTACATATATTTTAATAAATTTTTTTACAATATATTTCATTTTAACATTAATATGCTAAAAATCACTTAAAAAAACGTTTATCTATTAAGTTTGTCAACCTTATAATTTCATTATAATATTTTATGAAATGAATTTAACTGATCTTAATTGACTAATACAACTTTAACAAGTTTTTTTAGTAGTTTGAAGGTTTAATTGTGAAGTGCATTCGATTTTATCATTTTTAACTAATGTTTCTAAATTTATTTTGTAAATCAAATGTATAACATAGTATCCGGCCCTTCAAGCTCTCTCGAGAGGGTTGAGGGGCGGGTAAAGGTTTCGAGATTTAAGTATTGGCCCGACCCGACCCGGCCCTTGAAGTAAATGAGGGTAGGACTGGCCCGGCCCTCAAAGCATGAGGGCTTCATTGTTTGACACCACTAGTTAGCAGTCGGGCTGGATATAAGACTCATGTAAATGACACCCACGCTGATGTGTCTCCTGATCCTAGATACAAAAGCCCAACTCCTCCATATATATCCAAGCGTCCAAGCCAATATAGCGTCTTTTCCACACCATAAGGACCACCTCTCAAAGAACCTAAGTACCTAACAAGTACCAAGCCCGGACATGAATTCTTTGTGTTGTCTGTATGCACCTAGATGATTTTAGTGCTAGTCAAGTGAGCGGAGGGAATGATCCGGCGTAAGGGGGTGTTATGCGAACAAAAAAACTAAATTGGTTGGTTTTAGATGTCCGTCCCTCCTATCTCTCTCTCTCCCTCTCCTCCTTCCTTCCCTCTCCTTTCAACCGCACCTAACTCTCTCTCTCTCCCCCCCACCCACAAACCCATCTCTCCCTCCCCTTTCAACCAGACCCTAACTCTCTCTCTCCCCACCCACAAACCCATCTCTCCCTCTCTCTTCTCCACCCTTCTCCACCCCCCCCACTGCTCAGCAGTTATCTACTTGAGAAATGCATGTACAGATTTGTGTGAGTGCACCCCATTTAAGTTCTTTTAAGCTACGGCCATGACTAAGTACACCCACTATACCCATAAACAAAATAAAAGAAACACATTTTATCACCCCTTCAAGATGGAGGATTAAATCAAACATGCAAGAAACCATCATACCAACCCAGCAAGATGGAGCATATAAAATTGAATACGCAAGACACCACCATACCACCCCAACAAGACGGAGCATATAAATTAAATACACATAGCTTGAGCACAAAACAACAAAAGAAGCACATGCAAAGACGTATCCTCATAAAAAGATGAGTCAAAGCTGCAACTAGACATACCTCCGCAAGTAATCATCTATAATCCTATATTACAAGCTTCTTCTTTTCAGTCGTAAGGAGAAAAGAAGAAAAAGAAAATCCTAAAAAAAACCATGACGTAAGCCATTAATCCACTTCTAACCAACAAGAAGTATATTTTGTTTTGATCGGTAACCAACAAGAAGTATATATGTTGCAAGCTAAAAGTCTCATGAATTAACAAGATTTAGAGCTGTAAGCCTAGGTTCAAAATATGTAACATGAATATGCCCTAATGAAATTCAAGTGTAGCCATGACTCAAGCAATATATTTTATGACTGGTTAGTGGGAGCCGATAACTTGAATTACTCCATTAGTTTGCTATACATGCATCACTAAAGGAGATAAGAACCTAGGTAGATAACCCTAATCATTGTGATGGTAAAAGATATATAGAATGAACCAAAACAAAGTAAACTCAGCCTAGGACCCCAGAGATGGAGCATACAATCAACTATGCAGGGACTGGAACCAACAGAGCACTAAAAGAAGCAAGAGGGCAATGACTTCCTGAAAATATTTCGTAAGTCCCAACTAATCTTCGTATGGAGTGGAATATCACAGGAACAACATCTCTCAAGTCGTTAATCACTAATCAATAATCAATGATTACTTCCAAATATAAGCTTTTAGTATGCAGGCCATGGTCTACACACCAAAAATAGTCATGGGGAAACCATTTAAAACTATTATTCAAGCCATCGATTTAACCAAAAAAGAATTAATCAACTACCTGTTACTCTAATCGAGAATTGTCCACAGTATACTCCTAAGTGTCTGCAAGCTGAACAATTCATCAATTCACAACGAAGAGCATCTTTAATGGTGCAAGCTCAAAACACCAAATTTTTATCAAACCAAATACCAAATCACACAAACACCAAACAACTTCAGTCTAGACATCAACACTAAACCACGTTGTTTTTTAATAAACCGCTACAAGCCCACGCTGCTTTCGCAAAACTATGCGAGATAAGCCCAAACTACAATAAGCCACACGGTGTTCGAAAAAGTGCGTGGGCCTGAACTTTAAGCCCACACTGCTTTTTGAAAACCATGCACATAAGCCCACACGGTGTTCGAAAAACCGCACCGCCTAGGACATTTGGTTTGATGTTTTTTTGAATTGGTGTTTCCATTAAAGATGGTTTTTAACCAAATTTTCAAAAATTTGGTGTTTGAACATGAATTGGTGTCACCATTAAAGATGGTCTAATCAAGCTATGCAGTCTTTTATTTTGACATTAGAGAGAGAGAAAAAAAAAGTACGTAGATTCAGGTTAGCAATGATGAGTGAAATACACTCAGGTCACAGGCGTGGGCAGTCAGAAATTGATAGATCCTCAAGACAATGAAAAAAACTGAAAATGTGAATAGTTCCACAACCCATGGAAGAAAACAGCTAACCCGTTAAGATTATCCGTCATGCAGCACAGTAGAAATCTTCTTTTACTTTTATAAAAAAAACCTTAATGCATTTGTAAGGGCTCAAGAATCAAGCAATTTTGAGAAGTCGCTTGTTCTAAGATAAATTAGAGAAACTTGACAAGTAAGACTCACTTGATCGAAAAGAAGTTTCACAAAACAGGAGATTTCGTTTGGCAAGTGAAAATTCTCCACACTCCTCCTGCTATGAATTTTTCTGCAGAAATATTCACAAAGCGTGGAGAATATATTCAGTATTCACAAATGCTTCCCGATGCATGAAAAATCTTCAATTACCAAATGATACTTACACATATATCCACCAAACAGCCAAAGGGCACCCTTCAAAGTTAAAAAATATATGAAATGGAAAGTTTTATTATGCAAATAAAATAAACAAAAAAACAAGCAAAAACAAAAACAAACCCAAAACCAAAAACCAAAAACCAAAAACCAAAAACTTGGAGAAGAAAAGATGCCACACAACACAATAGAAACCTTTTCAGATATTAAACCCTAATGCAAAGATACTACTGTCAATAATCCAGGTGAGGTTTTCAGGACTAAATCCTAATTTGTAGATGTGAATTTTCAAGAACTAGGAAATTCTTTTTTGATTTTTCACTTCATGAAAATTATCCATGATCCCACCTCCGTGACTGCAAGACGTATCGGTGAAGATTTTACAAAATCCTGAAAGGCACTACTAATTTGGAAAGACAATGGAAATTTTGTGTTAAAATCGTGAAACTCAAGCAACCAACAGAAAATTATAACAAGAAACAGATTTTCAGGACTAAATCCTAATTTGTAGATGTGAATTTTCAAGAACTAGGAAATTCTTTTTTGATTTTTCACTTCATGAAAATTATCCATGATCCCACCTCCGTGACTGCAAGACGTATCGGTGAAGATTTTACAAAATCCTGAAAGGCACTACTAATTTGGAAAGACAATGGAAATTTTGTGTTAAAATCGTGAAACTCAAGCAACCAACAGAAAATTATAACAAGAAACAGACAAACCAGTTGAGTAAAACTGATATGCAGCATGAAATAAAGCTCCAATTTATTTATTTTTTAAGAACCCTAATACAAAGGTAATCAAATCCGACGGTAATTTTGAAATTCTGTTGTTTAAGAATGAATGAAAGGATTTTCACCGAGTAAGACTCACACACAAAAACTTTGGTATCACAAGGCGAAGGCATGTGTCTTTCAAATATGGTTGGCTAATCTATAATGATTGATGCCCACCTTGGCCCTAAGGCAGGGAACTCAGAGTGGTCTATTGTGAGGGTGCCGATATATCAGTACAAACACAAGGGCCAAGAGTTATGGGATAGGGATTCTCACTCATGTTACTTTAAACTATTCATCAGCTAGAACTATAGAAGTCATAGAACCAGATGATGTGAATTATGAATACATAAACATGTGGAATATTAAATATGATCAAAAATGCGTAATGCCTGAGAATACTTAGAACTATGAACTGTAAAATGAGCATGCAAATATTGACGGAGCTCAGGTGCCTCAAATGAGACAAGGATGTGCATGATGGGTTAACTAATATTATTTAGTTGATGGCTTTGAAGATTTTGTAATTCAGTATATTCGAAGAGACTAATTGTATGGATGCTCAAATAATGATTTTGGATGATCTTAATTAATGAAATATATTTTGCTATAATTTATTGTGAATGAATACATTTGATCGGTGTTTTAGTTTAATCATAAATTGTATTGGGCGTGTTTATATAAATTGAAATGATTCAAAATAATACGTAATACCTATTATATATATGAGTAAACCCATTTGCAACGCCGAAGCTCAAATAAAAGAATTAGGGTGTTGTAAATGTGTTTAAACAATTACCAACACATACATTTGGTGCGGCTAAAACCACTAGCGGGGTAGCTAAAAACACACTTTTTGCAACGCCTTTTGGCAAATTTTAATGGTTTAAACCTTTTGGCGACAAAGACCTAGGGGCAAACTAAAAACACACTTTTGGCAACGCCTTTGGCGCAAATTAATGGTTTAAACCTTTTGTGACAAAACACAGTAGCTAATGCTTTGCTTCTTTTGTGATGCCGGAGGGTGCAACTAAAAGTAACCCTTTTGCAACGCTTAGCAGTGCGACTAAAAGAACATTTTGCAACGCCAATCGGCCGCAAATAGTTTAAATATTTTAAAAATCATTTTAGTTTGGCAAAATACTTTAGCAACGCTAATAAAGTAATAGCAATGGGACAAGGCGTTGCAATAACCTTCAAGCTTTTATGACGCCAATTGTCAAGGCCTTCATTTAGCTTTTGTGACCCAATTTTTTTTGCGGCCTTTGTGACGCCCACATTATGGCGTTGCCATTAGCGGCGCTTTTTCGTACTTATAGCGACACCAGATGGCGTTGCAATTGAGCCTTTCTGTTGTAGTGGTCATATCAAGTGTAGTTATTTTGGGTAATCTGTCATTGTGGGAAAACCTGCACAATAAGAGCAAGAAACTGGAAGATACCAAAGCTTCCCTATAAAACAAAGAGGCGGCACCTTCACCCCACTAGAGCCCTCTCTTTTCAAATCACTGCCACCCGACTAATAGTTTTGCATGAACAATGAACTTGAAGATACCTAAGCTTCCTTGTGAAACAAAGAGGCGGCACCTTCTCCCCACTAAAACAAAGCTATATATTATACCAAGAAACACAAGAAAGTCAAATGTTGAACTCACAAAAAAAAAATGCTGAACTCATAATTTTTCTCTCTGGGGTCATGGAAAGCTAGCCAAATATGCATCAAGAAACCTCATAAATGGTCACTAGGGAGTAGAAAACCACGCACATGTGAAGGACTTGTTTTTTCTTTTCTTCATTGTACTAATATGAGCATAAATTATAAAATCAATAAGGCTAAAATACTTTATCCGTCAAAACATGGCTACAATTCAAGCATGTAACATTTAAATAATTTGTGTGCTTCTAATGAAGCAATAAATCAATAAGGAGTTTCAGATTACCTCAATTTTCCAATAGCAGGACTAAATCCCTTGAAGAGTTCAATGTAGTCAACAGAAGCAAATGCATCACAAGTGGAAAGTGTCTATACCAATAATGAACTCCGCACGTCTGCCAATATAATCCATTTCAGCCTCCTACAATTAATGATGAACTCCGCAGGATTTGGAATCAAACATTTCACAGAAATCATGCTTAGTGGAACGGTTACTAAATCTTAAGGGAGCCATATGATCAGTCTCAAACATCATAAACTCTATGCTTTTGAACATCCGATTATCTATGATAACACAATCTTCTAACTCACTTGTATTACTATGAAAGTGGTTTCTGTTTCCTGCGTGCAAGAGAATCTCATCAAAGAATGCACTCAATGTCTCTAGTTTGAAAGAGCGGAAGGGGTTATAATATTACCTCAGAAAAACGTATGTATCTCTGAAGGGGAATATTACCTTCTTGTTTGCCATCGTCGCAGCAAACCTCCTTATAAAATAACTGCTCAGGAATGATCAACACAGAGAAACAATGAAGTTGATTATTATGACATTTACAATACCAAAAAAAAAACTATCAGATTGCCACGTAACCATGTAATTGGTCGATTAACCGGAATAGATGGATTTTGCTACTGAAAACATTTTTGTCGCTTGAAAATTCAAATAAAAAGAAATCAAATTATGTATATATGTTGTTTACATAGAAAAATTGATAACAGTAATAATACCTTGTTAACTCCTTCTTTCACTTCCTTTACCCGCAAAAGAGAAGAGCCACCAAGGAAGTCCCCACAACTTGTAATAAGTTGTAACTCATCGTGCACTCACAAACTTTTTTTTTTTTTTTTTTTTTTCCGACACTAGCCCAGTGGGTTGATTTATAAGGAACATTAGGACCAGGGGTAGCGTAGGAAATCAGCAACCTGAGTTAGCTTAAGAAATAAGCCTAGCCGCGTAAAATATTTACTCCCTTTTGGACCAAATAGCTTAAGAAATTATTATCAAGTTCGTTCTGGGCCGTGGGAGCTATGGCGGACAAAAATTAATTTAGTTGGTTTCTGTCTGTCATCATTTCTCGTTTCTCCTTTTCGTCCCTCTCCCTCTCTCTCTCCACGCCCTCTCAATCTCTCCCTCTTCCCTCTCCCCTCTCCACTCCTCCCTCTTTCCTCTCACGCCCTCACTGCATAGCAGTATACTAGTTATTAAGTGAGCTAGCATTCTGAGGCGAGGGGGCTATGTGGACAAAAAATCGTTTGGTTGGTCCTATCGGTCTGTTCTCATTCTTCATCTCTTGTCTTCATCCCTCTCTTTCTCCACGCCCTCTCAATCTCTCCCTCTTCACTCACGCCCCCACAGCATAGCTAGTAATACTCCGTTTTATACACATTTTATACGTTTTTCTATATAATACGAATAATAAGACGAACGTTTCAAACCTAAGGATTAATATTCGAATTATATGATCCAGGCTTATAATTGCCGAATAATAAGGTCTGTATTTTTTAAACGGAAAAAACACACTACAATTTGGGAAAAATATTACTTTATAAACTTATTATAATGCAACAAAATATGACTGAATTCTCGTATTATACCGGTATAAAACACAAATTATATGTTTGACATTTTTTTCGTTTTTTGGGCTGAATTTTTAAACGAATTAGAATCCAAATTTTCAGATTTTTGACAAATAATTTCCGTACTGAATTTACTGCCGTCCACGAATTTACTGCCCACAAAGATAGCAAGATATTAGTTAGCTAAGAAAAACGCAAAGTCCAAGCCCAATGGTCTACAAAAAGAAGCCCCATAGTCCCATTGCCCAACAACGCCAAACGATGGGCTCTCTCGTTTTCCTAGTTCTGCTTCTGCTGCGTCCTTAGTATGTGTGAGGTTCTTATTTTGCTTTTTCTAGTAGGATGGATTACCGTTAATGAACATTGATAAGTTACTGATTTATTTAAACTCAATATTATCAATAGTCGTTATATATATAATGCAAAGTATTTTTCCATTCGCCTTGAAATATAGTTTTAGTCTGATTTACGTTGATTATATGTGTCGAGACGCGGAGTATCAAGTTTTCAACTACTTAAAAGTACAATAACTACAACACCAACGATAGGGTTCAAGGCTGATTATTGGGTATTGTAACTCTGCCATAATCCTTGTGTTTACTACATTGTTATATTATTATCAATCCATATAATTCAGCTATTTACCCTAAAGTTTCTGATGTTGGAATTGCATCTACTGTGCCAAAGTAGAATATTGCTTGCATAACTTGCTTCAACTAGGGCTGTCAATGGGCCGGGACAAGCCCGATTGAATCCAAACCGATAAAATAAAGACTTAGACTTCCGATAAAATAAAGACTTAGGGGGTGTTTGGATCCTATTTATTTATTGCCAAAAAGTGTTTATTAGTGAAAAAATATTTTTTGAAAAAATAAATGTGTTTGGTTTCTATTTAAAAAAAAAATAGTTTTTCTTCCAAAAAACACTTTTTGATTCCAAAAAGTTGTTTTATGATAATTAGGTAAAACTTGTTTTTCAAGTTAAAAAACTATTTTTCTTTGAAAGAAACACTTTGAGTGCTAAAGGCAAATGAACTCTCCTGATGTTTTAGACTTTATGATTTATCTTAATGATATGCCAAAATATATCGAAAAACATAGTCGTGAAATCTGTTTTCATAAAATAGCTTTTTAAAAAAATCACAACCAAACATGTTTATTGAAAAACTGTTTTTAGAATAAATACTTTTTCATAAAAATGTTTTTAAAGAAAAAATGATTTTTTGAAAAAATGAGAACCAAACACCCACTTAGACTTCAAATTTAGCCCGATAAGATTATTGGGCAAGGTCTGGACATATCTATGTCTGATCCGATAATGTTCCGGCCCGAAATCTATAATAGTTTTATGTGTCTTTAGATATATATTATAGCTATACCCTCTTGGCTCTATTTTTCAAGGCTCCACAGAGTCTCCAACTTTTTGTAAACTCTAATACTAATTACGAAAAAAAAGAAAAAAATCCAAATCCTTATATATATATTATAGTTATACTCTCACCAATCTATTTTTTGGATCACTCACAGAGACTCCAGTTTTTTCTAAACTCTATTATTAAATATGAAAAAGTAGGATATATATAAATAAATAAACAGTCCCATCTAGAGTTTCAAAGTCTCCAACTTTTCCTAAACAATATAGCTAATTACGGGAAAAAAAAATGCAAAAAACAATATTTTCAACCAAAAACGATTTTCCTAAAACCTTTACGCCACAAAGAATAGTTTCCACAATAATCTCAGGTGAAGTTTAACATAACAAAGTTTCTTTCTAGAAAATGATAATGAAACTATGAAAGAACAAAGGAAAAAATGAATTGAGTTGCTCGAACATTTACTTTATGCATTTGTTAACCACACATGTGACTGGGAAAAAAGGAAAAAAGTAAACTAATCATAAAATAAATAATAGTGTACACCCAAAATAAATAAAATTGTATTGTATGCACTATATATATGGGCCTAACAAATAAAGTTGGATAAATTTGAGGTGTCATCCATCATGGGGGATTTAGACATTTAGTCATAGTTAAATATTTCATAAACCATAGGCCACAATAATTACGACATATTCTAATTAAATATATGAATTTTATAATTTCTAATTTTAGAATAATAATAAGATTCAGTTAAAATAGACGTTGGCTTAAATAAATTATATAACTATTGATTTAGTTAAAGTGGACGTTGGGCTTAAATAAATTATATACCAAACCAAACCAAAACAAATTACATGTGGAAAATTAAATTATATAGAAAATAATATCACAAAATATATAATAACAAATGAAAAACAAAAAAAAAAAAAAAAACCAATAATGACAAATATTTTAAAATATATATAATACTGCATGAAACTAACGTCAAAGAACAATTAACGAGAAAAAGAAAACTAGATGCATTTAACCTCAAATAATATTTAATAGGAAATCGAAAATTGGATGCATATGCAAGCATTAAACTAATCTTAAAAATTAATTAATGGACAATCAGAATATTGATACAACTGCATTAAACTAACCTCAAAGAATAATTAACGAAAAATCAAAACTTGGATGCAAATACATCGAACTAACACCAAAAAATAATTGTCGGAAAATCGGAAACTTAATGCAAATGCATTGAACTAACCCTTAGAGATTAAATTAACGGGAAATCGGAAATTGGATGTAACTGTGTTGAACTAACCTAAAAAAAAACTATAAATTTGAAACATGATGCAAATGTGTGAAACTAATATTTAAAAATAATTAACGGGAAATCAGAAACCAGATGCAACTACACTGAACTAATTTTAAAAAATAAATTGGATGCAAATGCATTGAACTAACCTTAAGAAATAATTAACCGAAAATCGAAAACTGGATGCAAATTCATTGAACCAACCTCAAACAATAATTAACGAGAAATCAGAAACTAGATGCAAATGCAACCTCATCGAATAATAAATGAGAAATCGAAAACTGGATGCAAATGTATTAAACTAATCTAAAAAAATAATTAACGGGATATCAGAAACTGGATGCAAATGCATTGAACTGAGCTCGAAGAATAATTAGTAGGAAATTGGAAATTGGGTGCAAATGCATTAAATTAACTGCAAATAATAATTAACAAAAAATCGAAAACTGGATGCAACTGCATTGAACTAACCTCAAAAAATAAATAACAGAAAATCAGAAACTAGATGCAAATGCATTGAACTAACCTCAAAATATATATGTGTTATATGTTGTGGGAATGTCTCGATAAATATAGTTTTGCATTTAAAACAGTGTTTATCTTATCTTTTTTCGTATAATTCGGAACACCTTGCTATTCAAGTAGCTTTAATATGAATTTCGTCTTATTAGATAATTTCACAAAACTTCAATCAAACTTCTATTAAACAACAAATGAAGTTGAAGGGTTTTATCAATGGTGAGTTATTATTTTTTTTAATAGAGAGTACGTGGGGTTTTTATGTTATAAGAAATTTGGATGAGTGATCAATATAATATTTGTATATAATAGTTATGCATATATAGTTGGATATATTTTTCAAAAACTTAATATGACAGGACCAGTTCGTAGATAATCTTTGAAGATCCCACATAGTGAGTTAGGTATATAATTTAAAGAATAATTAACGGGAAATCGGGAACTGGATAATCTTTGATGATCCCATATAGTAAATCAAGCATAATTTATTTTTATGTCATATTTGCAAGGACACTACAGATGCATAAGTAAAAAGTTGGTATTACACACCACATTGGATAATTAAACACGACATTGGATAATTAAAAGGAAATCGAAAACTGGATTCAAATACATTGAACTGAGCTCAAAGAGTAATTAATGGGAAATCGAAAACTTTATGCAAATGCAATACACTAAACTCAAAAAGTAATTAAATATAAATCGGAAACTAGATGCAATTGCATTAAACTAACGTCAGAGAATAATAATGGGAAATTAGAAATTGGATGCAAATTTTTGAAAAATATTTAACGGGAAATCGGAAACGGTATGCAAAAATGCATCAAACAAACCTCAAATAATAATTAACGGTGAATCAGAAACTGGATGCAAATGCACTGAACTAACCTTAAAATATAATTAATAGGAAATCAAAAACCAAATGCAACTGCATTGAACTAACCTCATAAAATAATTGACAGGAAATCAGAAACTATATGCAAATGTATTGAAATAACCTCAAAGAATAGTTAACGAAAAATCAAAAAGTGAATGAAATTGCATCGAACTAACCTCAAAACATAAATAATCATAAATCATAAACTAGATGCAGATATATTGAACTAGCATCAAAGAATTATTTAAGAGAAATCAGAAACTGAATGCAAATGCAATGAACTAATCTAAAGACCAATTAACGAATATATAAACATCAAAAAATGGATGCAAATGCACTGAACTAACCTCAATGAATAATTAACGGAAAATCATAAATTAGATGCAACTGCACTGAACAAACCTTAAAAAATAATTAACAAAAAATTGAAAATTTGCTGCAAATGCATCAAACTAACCTAAAAGAATAATTAACGGGAAATCAGAAATTGAACTAACCTCAAAGAATAATTAACAGAAAATCGAAAACTGGATGCAACTACATTAAACTAAAATCATATATTAACTAACAGGCCGGAAAATTAGAAATTGGATGCAATATCATTGATGAATATTTAACAGAAAATCAGAAACTGGATGCAAATGTATTGAAATAACCTCAAAGAATAGTTAACTGGAAATCGGAAACCAGATGTAACTACATCGAACTACCCTCAAAGCATAAATAACCGGAAATTGGAAGCTAAATGTGAACTAACTTCGAAAAATAATTAACGGAAAATTAGAAATTGGATGCATATGCATTATACTAACCTCAAAGAGTAATTATGGAAAAATTGGAACCTTGATGCAAATGCAATTAACTAATCTCAAAGAGTAATTAACGAAACATTGAAAACTATATGGAACTGTACTGAATTAACCTTAATGACTAATGGGAAATTGTAAACTTGGTGCAACTGCACTGAACTAACCTCAAAGAATAATTAACGGGAAATCAAAAACTTTTATACAATTACATTGAATTAACCTCAAAGAATAATTAACGGAAAATCAAAAACTTGATACAACTACATCGAATTAACCTCAAAGAATAATTAATGGTAAATCGGAAACTAGATCCAACTACGTTGAACTAGCCTCAAAGAATAATTAACGTAAAATCGGAAACTTGATGCAAATGCATTGAACTAACCTCGAAACATAGTTTTATTATATATAGGGAAAATATAATATCTCGACAAATATAGTTTTGCATTTTAAGTAGTGTTTATTATAATTATTTTATTATGATTGAGAATGCCTTGCTATTTAAATAGCTTCAATATCATCTTCGCCACATTGGGCATTCTCACAAAATTGCAATCAAACTTCTATTATTAAACATAACAACAAAAATAAATCGATGGATTTTACCAAAATTTGGTGTTTTCTTTTGATAGAGAGTGGTGCAAGAAATTTAAACAAGTGATTAATATAATTTCCATATCTCATAGCTATGAATAGTTGCTAATATTTTTTAAAATAATTTAATATAACGACACATGTTCGTAGGACGAGTTCGAAAGCTAGTTTTATATTTAATATCTATATCTATATTTTAATATTAAAGCTCCCACAACCGAGTATTTTTCGAGCTCTATTAAAATTCTACGTCATCTCCTATTAAAACAGGAATTTTTCTCCTATTGTAATGAGAATTCTTCTTCTATTAAAACAAATTATAACACTTCTAATTAAAGCGGGAATCTTTCTCCTATTAAAATGAGAATTCCTCCCCTATTGAAAATTAAAGTAAATCTTGCGTATCTAATTAAAACGGGAATCATTCTCCTATTATATTAAAACAAAATCTCTCTCCCAATTGAAAAAATGGGTTTTTAAAACTTAATTTAAAATAATTTGTTAGAAAATTAAAACGGATTAGCGCACAAAAACGGTAGTTCCAATTTTCTAAAAAAAATCTAAATGTTTTCAAAAGAACCAGTGCGTATGCACGGGCCTACACACTAGTCTATATCTATATCTTAATATTAAAGCTCTTACAAGGGGTATTTTTTAAGCTCTATTAAAATTCCACATCATCATCTCCTATTGAAAAGGGAATTCCTTTCCTATTTATTAGACACTTCTAATTAAAATGGGAATCAATTTCCTATTAAAATAGAAATTCATCCTCTATTAGAAAAAAGAAAATCTAACACTTCTAATTAAAACGGGAATCTTTTTCCTATTAAAACGAGAATTCCTTCCCTATTGAAAAGGAAAAATATAGTATATCTAATTAAAATGAAAATCATTCTCCTATTAAAACAGAAATCATATTTCTAAATTAAGTCAACTATTAAAACGGGGTTAAAAAATGGATCTATAAAACTTAATTAAAACAATTTGTTAGAAAATTAAAATGAGTTTTTAAAACTTAATTAAAACGATTTGTTATGAAATTACAATAGGTTAGCGACTAAAACAGAAATCGAACATGTTTTCAAAAAAGTCGGTGCGTATGCACGGGCCTACAATAATAAACTAGAATTTCTCTCATATTTGAAAAACGGGAATCATATTATAACGGGAATTACTCTTCTATTAAAACAAATTCTAGCACTTCTAATTAAAGTGGGAATCATTCTCCTATTAAAATGTGAATTCCTCCCCTATTGAAAAGGAAAAATCTAGCATATCTAATTAAAATGAGAATTATTCTCCTATTAAAATAAGATCTCTCTCCCAATTGAAAAAATGAGTTTTTAAAACTTAATTTAAAACGATTTGTTAGAAAATTAAAATGGGTTAGCGACTAAAACGGTAGTCAAAAGCGGTCTTGATGCATGCACGGGCCTACAAGCTAGTCTTAATATTAAAGCTCACACAATGGGTACTTTTCGAGCTCTATTAAAATTCCACATCATCATCTCCTATTAAAACCGGGATTCCTTTCCTATTTATTAGACACTTCTAATTAAAATGGGAATCAATTTCCTATTAAAACATAAAATCCTCCTCATATCTATTAGAAAAAATAAATTCTAACACTTCTAATTAAAACGGGGATTTTTTTCCTATTAAAACGGGAATTCCTTCCCTATTGAAAAGGAAAAATATAACATATCTAATTAAAACGAAAATCATTATCCTATTAAAACGGAAATCATATTTCTAAATTAAGTCAACTATTAAAACGGGGTTAAAAAATGGGTTTATAAAACTTAATTAAAACAATTTGTTAAAAAATTAAAACGGGTTTTTAAAACTTAATTAAAACGATTTGTTATGAAATTACAATAGGTTAGCGACTAAAATGGGAATCACGATTTGTTAGAAAATTTCTATATGTATATAGTTATGATTGTTGAACATGTTTACAAAAGAGCCGGTGCGTATGCACGGGCCTACTTTCTAGTCTTAATATTAAAACTTCCACAAGGAGTATTTTTCGAACTCTATTAAAATTTCACGTCATCAACTTAATAGTTAACTTAAAATGAGAAACTCTTTTCCTTTTAGAATCCAACTTCAAATGAGAATCTCCTTTCATTTTAAAACCAAAACTCAAATAGTAGCATAAAAACTTTTTATTTCCATATTAAAATGGTATCTCTCCCCCAATTAAAAAACATGGGTTTTTAAAACATAATTGAAACAATTTGTTAAGAAATTAAAACGGGGTTTTAAGACTTGATTAAAACAATTTGTTAGGAAATTAAAATAGGTTAGCGATGAAAACAGGAATATCAATTTGTTATGATTGTTGAGCAAATTTTTAAAAGAGCCGGTGCGTATGCACGGGTCTACTTTCTAGTCTTAATATTAAAGCTCCCACAAGGGGTATTTTTAGAGCTCTATTAAAATTCCACGTCATCTCCTATTAAAACATAAATTTCTTTCCTATTTGAAAATGAAAATCTTTTTTTTACAATGGGAATTCTTCTCATATTATAATGGAAATTATTCTCCTATTAAAACAAATTCTAGCACTTTTAATTAAAGTGGGAATCATTCTCCTATTAAAACATAATGTCTCTCCCAATTGAAAAAACGGGTTTTTAAAACTTAATTAAAAATAATTTGTTAGAAAATTAAAACGGGTTAGCAACTAAAACGGTAGTCCCAATGTTCTAAAATAAATATACATGTTTTCAAAAAAGTCGGTGCGTATGCACGAGCCTACAAGCTAGTCTTAATATTAAAGCTCCCACAAAGGTATTTTTCGAGCTCTATTAAAATTCCACGTCATCTCCTATTAAAACATAAATTTCTTTCCTATTTGAAAAGCGAAAATCCTTTTTTACAATTGGAATTCCTCTCATATTATAACGGGAATTATTCTCCTATTAAAACAAATTTTAGCACTTCTAATTAAAGCGAGAATCATTTTACTATTAAAACATAATCTCTATCTCAATTGAAAAAATGGGTTTTTAAAACTTAATTAAAAATAATTTGTTATAAAATTAAAACGGGTTAACAACTAAAACAATGGTCCCATTTTTCTAAAAAAAATATAAATATTTTCAAAAGTGCACGTGCATATGCACAGGCCTACAAGCTAGTTATTAATATATCTATTATATTTATTAAAAGTTAATATAGAAAATTGGAAACCATATTGGTTAGTATTGTGTCTGCCACACAGGAGATGTGGATTCGATTCTTGCCACTTACAGATAGGAGTGCCAACGGGTCGGTTTTGGGTCGGGTCTTAGCGGTTTTGGTTTCGGTTTTACTATTTGCGATTTTATCGGTTTCAGTTCTCAACGGTTTTAGTATAAAAATTATAAAACCCAACCCAAAACCATAAAAGCCCACGGGTTTTTATCAGTTTCGGTTCTAATTCGGGTATTTATTATTTATTATGATTATTAAACAATTTCAATCAGTTAAACACACTAAAACTTGTTTTTATTTATATATATTTTTTATTTTCCTACATAATAATATTTTATATATAATTAGTGATGTATCAACAATCATATTTACATCAATTTATGAACACGTATCAATCATACACGTTAAAACATTTACTATTCATGTGATAATTTAAACCTTTGATATAGAAATTAAAATAATCAAACATCTAACTTTATAATTTTGATTTTTTTTACGTGCATACACATATATTTGTTTCCCTGTATTAACTCGATCGTATACACGTGCAATCACATATATTTGTTACCTTGATATATTTTACGTGCATATACATATATTTGTATATGTGTATTAACTCGCATTTTAAATCGAACATGCGAGTACATGCGTCTTACAATTACATCTCATCACTAATTTTTAACATGAACACTATATATTGGTTTATAATAAATACGTGTACCACAATATATCAAGCATGTGTATCTTATTTAAATATACACGTGCATAATTTAATAAATATAAAATGTATTAGTTAATTCATAATATGCACGTTGACATTATTATTAACATATATGATACACTTGTTTAACATATAGTTATAAAATATACATTTAACTACACACATTCAATATTATGTTATATACTAGTTAATGCCCGTGCCTACGGACACGAAATATTTTAGATTATATATCCACGGCAAATTTATGCTAAGTCTCGACTTGGGCCTAATTTGATAATGAGAACTAATTTGGACATTTTTTAATCAACTGATCAAATATAGTTGTTCAGCAAGATGATGTAAGATTCTTTATCGCAAAAAAAAAAAGCAATATTATGCAAGTCCATCTATTCATTTGGTAATATGTAAATGCTTTGAAAGCATGTAGTTTTTGAATTATTATGTATACAACCTAAAATAAATGTTTGTAAAGTTTAGGATAAATAGAAACTAAAATATAAGGATTGAGGGAAAATAGTTAAGGAAATAGTTCCATATCAAGTTCAAAGAAGCCAACATGGTTTTCAAGGTTCATATGCTATTTATACCGGATAATAAGCATTACAAAGTAGGAGCTTCTTGGTTTTAGACTTCAATTTTTAAAACCTTGAGTGAAAATCTCCATTTTGAGAAAAGCTCAACCTTTCACTTCTACATGGTTTACTAAACTACATCATTGAAACTTGAAAGCCTTATCAAGTTGACATACGTAGCGCATGTTGAAATTCCTTATACCCTCTAAATAGCAGAGCACCATAAATCCACCAATTAACACAATTGAGTTCAAATACCATCCCTATAGCTGCAAAAATACATAAAGGGAGGGATGGGAAAGAGAGATGTTTAACATAATAAGATTTAAATTTATAACTCAAATTAAGGAAAAAGATTTGCATCAAAGAATAAACAATAAGTTACCAAGCAACTCAGCTTTGTTTTTTCTATCAAGGAAATATTCATTGCTTCTTTTGGCACCATCCTGACACATTGAGCCAGACAAGATCAATTCTTTTTGCTTAAGGCAATCACTCGAAATGTTTGGGACGTGTCCACCTAGAGCTATAAGCCTATAACTTAATCGAAATTAAAGCTTTAGCTAGGAACAAATATCAGCCCAAGGACACGAGAAACCCTCAAAACCTAATCATATTAATAGACTTGACAAAATTTTATCAAATGAAAACACCACATTAGAAATAAAGAAAAATAATCCAAAATGTAACATGTAAGAAGCTTGGAGAAAGTGTTAACCAATTTCCTATTCCTATTGAGAGGGTGCAAAGAGCACAGAGATGAGACCATTTAGGGATGGTGGAGCTTGCTCTATTGCAATTATTGGACTCATAACCAACTGATTTTAACCCATATTAATTTGTATAAGGAAATTAGAGATCACTCAAGAATACACAATGCACTTAACTAATAAAATAGTGAAAAAATTTTAAATGTTCTCAATGGCGTTCAAGAAATTAAGGTCTTTCTAGGGAATAATAAAGAAACCCATTTTTAATAGTATAAAGTGAGTTAGCTAGCGCATGAAAAAAAAACATTTATAGCAAGGAGTTTGGGAAGGTAGGTAACTAAAGGGTGGCATAATTGATTATAGTTGTTCTTGGCGAAACTATCCTTAAATGATCTAATTAACACAAATCTATGTAGTAAACTGATACAACATCATGTCCAATTTCATTGTATTTTTGTACAATCAAAATGCTTAGTTATTCACATGCTATTCAACTGAAACTTTCCATTTCATACTTTTTCAAAATTCCACTATATCTTCATAACGATATTTAATATTTCAACCATTTGCTATTTCTAATCAAAACTATACACATTTTTTGAATGGAATGGTGGAAAGGCTAGTTTTGATAATATATATATGAAGATAAAGGTGAATGAAATAGATTGTACAACTGCGCGTGATTTAATATAATTTCCCAAGAAAAAAAAAATACTTGGCATGTCTGGACTGAACAAAGCGAGGCAAGAAATTGCAACTATGGAATCTCACGTGCGTAAATCTAAAGAAAATCCCGCTACTATCATTACTCGTGAATCTGCCAAAACAACCAAATTAAATGAAACAGAAATTTGGACAGGACAGTGCATACATAAACAAAATCTTGAAGACCAATATGTTGCGGCAACAAACCTATACTATAAGATGATGCGCCAACAAAATTTACTCAAGGATACTACAATACTAATGACCTGTTGTGCTACCAAACCTATGCAATAGTTGCAAAATAAGACTATAAACAATTGGCGTTGTAAGAACTTCAAAAATAGAATTTGATGGGGAGAAGAAGATTAAATATTGTTTGGGTTTTGGAAAGAGCCGAGGTGCGGTGGGTTTTAGCCGTGAATTCTCTATATATTTTGTTTTGTTTTTTTTTTTTTTTTTTCTGATTTCTCATAATCCCCTATGACATGGACACCCTCGATTATGTGCTCCAAAAGGAGCTATTATATATATATATATATATATAAAGATTCATTAAAAAAAAAAATCAACAATTATTTTTTTTTAATCGTGGAAGAAGATATACGCACCATGGTTTCATTAACAATTTGAGGTCGAAGTTTCTACCTCACCATTGCTTGTTGAACTTGTATAGTTGACTGTGGTCAGAAAATAAATTAAGACATGCTGCAAAAACAAATTTGCTAGTAAAAAAAATTATACGCATACCCCAAAAATATACTTGTACCCTCATTTCTTTCACAACTTCAGTTTGAAGTTGCTTCCTTAACCTTGATCGATGAACTTCGGCCTCAAACTTTGTGTAATTAAAAAAAAAAAAAAAAATTGGGTAGTGTGGACTGTTGATCGATGAAGTTGCAAGTATGGGGCGGATGCCTCCTAAACAGTAATGGTGATAAGAATAATACACATACCTCGACTTCTCTAATTATTTGAGTTTGAACTTTGTCACGAATTGTTGCCTGATACATTTCTACATTTCTCTGCAGAGTAAAATGGAATGACAAACTTAAAACACATTAGGCGATAAATGTATATGTACAAATATACAACACATTTTAAAGAATGTGCACACAGTAACACCAATCAACAATTTCAGGCATACCATGACTTCAATCATCTTGTGCGCTTCAACTTGCTCTGGCATACTTGAAGTTAAAAACTTAAAGCGACCAAAAAGTGTTGCGCTTAAACAATAAGAACGAAGGAAGAAACAAATTAATTATGGAAGAAGAACTTCATGCTTTTCCATTACAAAACTCCGAAACAAATGTAAAATTTATAATTAAACAATGTTAGAAATGTGAAAATGCAGTTCGGTCAAACGAACTACCAAGCACTATTACAGGGTATAAATAAATGATTAGGGATGATGACACAACAACAATGAAGCAAGGCGAATTTGGTATGCAGTTCAAAACCAAAGCTTCAAAAATGAAATGCAAAAAGACACAAAGCAAAACCTAAAAAATCCAAGGCCATTTGGTATGGATTAGACATTGATGAAAAGGGCCATTATTCGGAGGAACTATTAAGCAAAGTTTTAAAGAGTGATATATGATTCCGATAACCAAAGTTTTTTTAAAATATGATTCACCCATAAGATGAAAAACACAATCTGAGAAAGAAGAAGATGTAAGAGTTAATACCTGTTGAGAATGTGAAGTCCACCACTGGGAATTGATTTTAATTTGCAAACAATGACAGTGAAAGAGAGTGATTAACTCTAAACTTCTTCACTAAAAGAGAAATGAAATGCTTATAAATAGTCATGCCAAGTATACATTGAACGCACTAAGATTTGATTGGGTTTGCCGTCTTACTGTCATAGCTGGTCAATCTCCAAACAAATTGTCACGTATCATAAAACTCGTCTCCTGAATAGTGTATTCATGACAATTAATTTTGCTTTGCTTATTTCATCGAGCAATAGAATACCTGCAGAGAAACCCTGAAATTGGACACTGTTAAGAAGAGAACACAACTGATAAATTGTGTCATACCTTGGTAAACAGCTATGCTTTTCATGTTACACTTTTTTCTTTTCCTTTGTTTGTTATTTAACTTGTATGAAGGGATAGATACAGTATAAGTACCAAGATGACCATTGTCGTTAATACAATGCACAGAAAAACAATTTTTTTAATAAAACACAGTCATGATCAATAATATATATTAAAGGAAAAAACGACAGTCCATACGGTTTCATGCATTTGTTGTACAAATTTCGAGGAAGAGATTCAACTGCACAAACAAATTGCATACTCAATCGAGATGAGTTAATAACTAATATAAATCCATTCAATACCACTTAGTAATTATCGTATTTTAACTACACACATAAAACCATTGACACGTCCTACATATTATGTGATGCTACTTTGCATGTAATATTCCACCTTAAAATATTTCTCATTTGAGCGTGCAGACAATGTCTAAAACCTATAGTGCACATAATAACCTATAATTTAGGAGAAGGAGTCCCAAATCAAGCTATTTCCACATCTCATGACATCATCTTTTCCAAGCCTTATTGGTGTTCGGTACAACCAATTCCCAACTGCATACTAAGAAATAACCCTACTAAAAGTTTAATCAGCCCCAAAGTGAAATCGTTACACCATTCAAATCATCTACCTCACACTTTCAACTTTTAAGACGTCAACGTACACTTTGAAACCCTCAACCATTGTCGTATTTGTTTCACACACAAAATCTACTACCAGTTATGTGATTTAAAACTTAGCTATGTGATTTAAAACTTAGCTAAGAAAAATCTATATATTTTATTATGGATTCATGACTAAACATAAAAGGTGTTTCACATGAACTCCAAAAACTATTTTAAAATGATAATCGGCCAGATTAAGGTTCTTTAGTGCATTTAGAAATGACATTGCTAATGATGACACCCCAACAAAACTCACTGCAGTGAAATACGACACCACATAGCAACTGGTTTACTTATTGGCTACCTTAGAAGTGGGATACCCTTAAGCGCAGCGCCTATCTATGGGTCGTTTAGTAGAAGAACATTTCTTTTTTACATTTCCTTTTACTTGTCATTGTGAACTTTCTTCAAACACCTTGTGATCAACCCACATTTACCCACACTTAGGCTTGGGCCTCAAGAGCAAGTTTTTTATTCACTTGTCATTGAGACCTTTCTTCAAACACCTTGTGCTCAAACTAATAGCTCTCTACGACACGTTCTTTTCTTATACTTCTCACTCATTTAGTTTTCACTCAGAGACTCCACCAGCACATCTCAATTCTCTCACTCTCTCTCTCTCTCAAAAATTAAATTATAGGCTTTGTAATAGGTTGGGCCTAAAAACTATGGGCCTAAGGCCCATAACAACACCAAAAATGTTCGCAACATACATACCATATTCTTGGGAGGCAAGGGTCATCAAGTGACCTAAGAAATGGGGCGATTCTTCCCCGCATCTGAGAATTAGAGACCTGTAATTTTACCGACTCTCCACAAAAAAAAAGTCTACTGAATGTTGACTCTAAGAGCTTTAAAATCCTCTTCAAATGCAGATTGTAAAAGCTTTTTGTACTAATTATCTATTTCAAAAGAAACCATCTCCTTATGACAGAGCAATGTGCATTGTTCTACAAAATACAATCTGGTGGATGTCTTTGCAACGACATATCGTTTTAGATCCCATTGTGCAAGCCTCCTTAAACATTACATTTATTACTCCAAGCAAAATTGAACATGAATATTACAACAGTGTTCAGAATAAAACCTAAAAGCCAAACTAATAGCATACCCAAATCTGACATTATTAACACATTCTTCTTTAAATATAACTATGACCATATGCATGACCGCCTCAGCGCAATCTATTCAGCTACCCCAGAATCAATTACCTTGCATCTTCAATAAGTAGCACATTAAACTGGCTACACCTTGGCCAAAGACCCTGCAAATATGTAAAAACATATCTCTACTTCAGTCACCAATAGTCCTACTGTAATTGAATATCGCTTTATATTCGAATCAAACACGTCTTTTAGTTCTTATTAACACTGTGGCACATGCCAAGTGGCTAGAACTGAATTAACGACTAAAATGGAATTGAGCAGCACTAAGATTTGATTGGGTTTGCCGTCTTACCGTCATAGCTGGTCAATCTCCAAACAAATTGTCACATATCATAAAACTCGTCTCCTGAATAGTGTATTCATGGCAATTAACTTTGCTTTGCTTATTTCATCGAGCAATAGAATACCTGCAGAGAAACCCTGAAATTGGTCACTGTTAAGAAGAGAACACAATTGATAAATTGTGTCATACCTTAGTAAACGGCTATGCTTTTCATGTTGCACCTTTTTCTTTCCCTTTGTTCGTTATTTAACTTGTATGAAGAGATAGATACAGTATAAATACCAAGATGACCATTGTCGTTAAGACAATGAACAGAATAACATTTTTTATTAAAACACAGTCATCATCAATAGTATATATTAAAGGAAAAAATGACAATCTATATGGTTTCATACATTTGTTGTACAAATTTCAAAAGAGGAAGAGATTCAACTGCACAAACAAATTGCATACTCAATCGAGATGAGTTGATAACTAATATAAATCTATTCAATACCACTTAGTAATTATCGTATTTTAACTACACACATAAAGCCATTGACACGTTCTACATATTACGTGATGCTACTTTGCCATTAACTACACATATCATTCATATAGATGATATAGTTTGCTGATCAACATCTACATAAGCCAAGAAACTAAACATCAATGATGCATAACTTTTCTGCAACACTACTATTTGCAATACCCATCGAGAGCCTAAATTAAATTGGCATTGCAGATAATGCTAAACTTTTAAAAGTGAATCTATATGATAGGTTGCATAGTTATTGTTCGCATCTAATATAAACAATAAATATCACAAACTATTGAAAACAAAATCTTGAGAGGAAACTTAAAAGAGATGTAATGTTTACCATTTGAATTTTCCGGGACATCTCTCGTTCTTTCAACGGCCCGACCGCGGTGCCTCTTTGCATCGGGACCTCAGAAGGTGTTTCCGGACATTATCAAGCTAACTTCCTTGAAAACATCATCATGTATGGAGTTTTTAGAAAACCCGTAGAAGGTGTTGTCCATAATATCCAAATGAGGCAAAAGCCGAGTGTGTTGTCTTGCCACCAGACAGCAACAGTGATGCAATTCAAGATGATGTGTTATTGATGACAATATGACCCTGACTATGGCAAGTTGCAGCAATTGTGTTGTAGACAAATATTTTTCCTGTTCCTAGCTGCTCCATTTAAGAAAAAAATATTTCCCCTATTATTTTGCATCGAATCTGTTATCTCGGTGTGGGCGTGATGTTGTTCGTCATTCAGGCATTCTACATTTGTGTTTGAACACTATTTAGATTGTCCTTTTCATGATGATGTTTCTAAATGGTGGTGTCATATATTCCTATCACTGAAAAGATAACAATCTCTTGGTAGTTAAGAATTAAAGAGATAAACCACTGAAAAAAAACAAACAAAAGTAATTTTCATAAATCACTATTACTTATTATACAAAATCTTTAAAGAAAAAAAAACTATTATAAGTACTTACACTGCGTACCTTTGTTTAATGTACGTTGGTTTTGTGGAGGATGGTAGTAAGCAATTCGTCAAACACTATGCATGCACTAAGCAACACAAATTCACAATACAAATGAAACCCATACAAATTCATCAAAAACAATGTATATGACACACAAAACAAAGTCATTATTTGAGGAACTACATACTGGGCATAAGTGTTGCCTTAATTAATTATTAAATCAACAAACGAAAAAAGGAACCATTGTCCCTTGATTGTGTGTTTCTCATGAATGAGTCAACGACTTTAATCAGCTACAAAGAAATTTTCTACAGAAACAAAGAACAGCAGTAGAGTTAAAAACAATAAATAAAAACAATAAACAAGGTAAATAATAAGGGATGACAGGCCGGGATTTATGGACCAAATGAGTTATGCGTCACTCAAAGTTTGAACAGAGGCAAATACTAAGTACCTATAAATTCCACTTGTGTTATGAAATTTTTCTGGCGGATGGTTACAGCAAGAATTGAAGCTTAGGAGAGAGAATGGTAACAACATCATACCATCATTTTTTTCTTTTATATAGGAACAAAGAACCCATTACTACTTTAATGGCTGCTCTAATGGGAGCTACGGTATTTTTGGAAATTATCGGCCAAATGAATGATGAGGGGAGTTACGATATCGAGGAGGTTGTGAATGTTGCATTTAATTATAGCGAAAGTGATAACTCATGTTTGCACACGAAACACGAAAGGTTTTCACAATTAATACTTTTCATTTATTCCTAATCCACGTGGCAGAATGGTGGCCCTGGATTTATACCCTCTGAAAACGCATCCCAGCCGCGAGTCAGAAAGCAGCTTTGTTTTGTTAAGTTGATATTTAATATACTTTTACACGTAAAAAATATATTTTATTTTATAATGTATGAGTTTGATTATCTTAAATGTAATATAATATTAAATTTTATATATTGAAATCATAATAATCAGTTTTGGTTTCGGTTCGGATACTCATGGGTTTTTTACTATTCGGTTCAACAATTTTGGTTCTTTATCGGTTTGGTTTTTAATTACCCATTTTAAATAGGTCTAACTTTTTAAGACCCAGAACCAGAATATTCGGTTTCGGTTCGATTCTGGATAATCGGGACCCATTGGCACCGCTATTTACAAATTTGATTAAATTTTAGAAAAAAATAACAGTTTTTATATATTGCTAATGGACCTAACTCTGGTCCAAATCCGAACTTGCCCAATAGGACCTAGGCCAGGCTAGGCTTGGACTCAAAATATCAAATATGATTTGGGGTCAAGTCTGGACCTAGGTGTGTCCTGTTCAGGTCCGGCCTGTTGACAGCCCTAGCTTCAACTGCTCTGCATGAATATCGACACAAAGCTTAGGAGATTAATGTGATCTTCCCTAAACTTCATGTCAGGCTTACATAGTTATCATCTTTCCATGTTTGTTTCTTTATAGGATGAGAGGAATTTCCTAGACAGGGAAACAGGGTACTGGCTCGTGCAGGGACCACCTTTGAGTCAAGTCACTGTAGTAGTGGTATAGCAAATGACTGGAAAGATGCTAGTGACGATATGATGCCTGTAAGGAATGACGTGAAGATCGATTAAGATGCGTGCAGGTTTGACTTTGCTATTTTCCTTGTATATTTTATATTCCATCATGTGAAAAATGTGTGTCCTCTTTAGTCTTTACCTTCTCCTAGTATCTGCATGCTTGCAGTTACAACCTTTCCATTCGCGCCAGGGAGAACTGTAGTGGCTCCAAGATACATTTTCTTTTGCTGAACTAATTGCCAGAACAGAGACATAACTAAATTATCGATCAATTGTCTTACAATCCAGTTGATAGAAGGAAATTAAAGAACTATCTGCTTTTCATGTATTTTTATCGAAAAATATCAAGTACGGCTCGAAGTACGTATTAGAAGAAGGTTTGAGAATGTCATGTAAGTAATAAATGCTCTATTTTAGCTGTTAATTGTTGAATAGCCATTTGATCCAAGGAAATTCAATAATATCTGTTTTCTATTTTATTCAGGAAAAATATCAATTGCGTCTCAAAGTTCTAGGATAAGGATTGAGTTGTCCTCATCAAGTAATAACCACTCAGGCTGTTTTGGGGTGAAATTTATGCATTTGACGTTCTCGTTGCCAATCCTTGGGCAGTGTGGATAGGACTGCAAAATCTACCTCCAATGACTTTCTGTGGAGGAGACCACCGACCTCTCATAGTGTGAGGCCTTCAATTTCTTATAGTAGTTTATTTTGTCAAAGGCGGCACCAACGGGCCACGGTGTCAAGGCAGCAAAGGCGGTGATCATTAGTGAAAATCCCCGCAGGTCATCATTGGCGTTCCCAAGGCGCTGCCAAGGCGTAAACCTAATGCCTCACCTCGCCCCTGACAAGATAGCTAGTAGTACATTTTTGAAACATGCCAAACAAGCGTCGATGTCATTTGATGGGAGTTCACAGCCATTTGATGGGGTAAATATGTGTGAAGTTGAGCAGTTTCTACTTTCTAGTTGTTCACTCGAAATATCTTCTAAAGGAAATGAATGGTGAGGCGTCAAAAGGAAACCTTGATGAAATAACCTAGCAGGTGCTGGATGTGGGTACAAAGGAGGTCTAAAGTATCATGCAATCTTCTCCTTTATTTTGTCATTATGCCTTGTCCTAACTCTGGTTGCAACTCATGGGGTTACAGATGCTAGTAAAAAAGGTAGACCCTAACAAAAGCTATGGTGGATTGGAGGTTGAAGCCAAGAAGATGAGAATGTAGGTATTTGCTTTGGAGAAAGAGGTAGCATATTTATGAAAACAGAGCTAAGCGATAGTTTGTTTGAAGGGGCCCACAAACAGTTCTCATTTGCTTTCACCGAGGTATGCTTAATATCACCCTTACTTGGTTTGCTTTAAAGATTGATAACTCTAGTCATGTGTTAGTAAAGAGGTGAGGTTATAAACTTCTATGAACATTGATTGTCTGAATGTTATTAACACCTCCAGCGAACTACAAGGCGGAATAGTAAGAATAAAGCAGGCCTTATAGACAGCCTTCTCTAAATTAAAAACTGGTGGTTCACCCTGGTAAAATATATTCTGGAGATTTGTAGATGAACGTTCGATCACATTGAAAGGTTACCACCCTATTAGCCCAAAGACCTTCTGTTAGAAGCAGGGATACTAAGGATATTAAATTGGTTATTCACACGAGTTCTGCAATGATAGTATGTTGAAGCAACTTAGAAGTGTGGAAATTGAGTCCTTCGAAGGAAGCAAGAGGTAAATGGACTTGGTGAGATGGAGAAAATGAATAGTTCTCCTCAAAACTGAACCGAACTGATGCAGCAAACTATTAGTGAGATAAAGATGTTAACTACAGTTTCTCCTTACACAACCATATCAGTTTTAAAACAACTTCAGGTGACTATGAATGTTACTCTAATAGCTTTTGTTCTCATGGATATCTTTTGAGCTTTGGTTACATTTTGTGATTTAACTTCATGATCAATTCTTAATTTTGATTAACTGAACTCTCAACTATTACACTGATTTTAGTGTTGAGTTTGTGGATGTGGCGTTGTAGGAGATGCTGATGAGGGATATTGATAGGCTATGCTATAAGAAAAGGAACATGGGATGTGGAAGATATTTGCTGCAACAAATGTTACTTTCTCTTTTCCGTAATGTCAATTTTCCCAAAAATGACTGATTCTTCAAAAATCTACACCTATTGGATCTTGGTACTTATGCTTTATCTATTTTTATGGAGAACTGTCTCCTGGGAGATTTTAGATGTCTTGGCAAGATTCTGTGTGACAAGCTATATCTACCACCGTTTTGCGCCTGGTATTAGTGTATATCTACCACAAGCTTTGAGTTTGTATATGCATTGATCACTCTTCTTTCCTAGCTCATAGTGTATTAGTCCTGCGGCAAGCCATGCACGTAGTTTCTTTACAAGACAGGATTTGAAATTGTGTATGCATCAATTAGGTTCCATTGCTCATTTTGCCCAAGTCCTGGAGCTAGCTATTTCTACAATTTTCCTTGCGCCTAGTTTCTTTACAAGCCAATTTTTGAATCTATGTATGCAATGACTGAGTCCTGCTGTTTGATTATTGCTTCTTGTGTTTTTTAGATCTATTTCAAGTGCGGTGTAACTGATATTTGCTTCATGAGAGCATCAATTTATTACCAACTGTAGAAGTTTTTTAGCCGGAAGACCTTAGCGATTGTGGGATGCAAATTGAAGGCACGCCACCAGTACACATATTGCAAATGTTGTACTTTGAAGAGTTCTTGGAACGACCATATTCAAAGTGGAAGTCCTTGGTAGTTTGGTAATAATCTTTCTTCTTATGCCAATTTTAATTCTCGGGTTTCTAGTTCCTGGAACTGGAGCTAGATTTGAGGTTAAATAATTATCCTATTAAGTCTATTATAATAATTGTCTTTGTTCAAAGAAGTTGCATTGGCTTTTACTGTCTTCGCTTCTGCAGAGCACTAGATCGAAACCCACCATTGGAATAATCCTGATTTCTTACGAGTCAAAACAATAATTAATTCTCTTTACGACCTACAATTGTTTCACACCAATTTCAACTACTTGAAGTACGATAACTCAATGGTCAATGGTTCATGGCCCCGACTGTTGGGTATATATTGATTATAAACTATATAGATTATTTGTTTGCTAAATTTTATTCCATCCTCAGTACTAAGTAATAATGAGATTGCATCTGTTTTATTTTGTGAACGAGGCACGTTTTTTCATTCTTTTTCTCTCTATGCATACTAATTTTAGTTTGCAAATTTGTCTTTGGCCCTGACTCCGTTTTCTGGTACCTCTTATACAAGGTTGAACTACCAATAACTCTCTGAGAATAGTTTTAAGCCAATGGGACCTAGAGTATATGAAATTGAAGAGTGGCCTTCTAATGTGCTGTTCATTTTACTGTTTTGTGGACACGGACCCTGTTTTTTCGGGAAGGAAATAGCTAGATAATTCCTTAAGGAAAAGGTAAAAGTAAGATTAATTTTTATGTAAAATTGTTTGTATTCAAGGTCTGGTATATTCATACATGTCTCATATTGATTGCTATTTAGTATATACTCTTGTATTGTATAGGAATTTGGTTTCTGGAGTAGATAACTGAGGTTGGGCGCTGCTTCCAGGAAAGGTAAAATCTTAACTTGTTAATATCTTCTGTTTATGTCTTTGTTGTTGGTATTGAAGAGAGAAAGAAAGAAGTTAGTGGTTGGTCTAGCACATAATTCAACAATCTTAGCAGCGAAAACCTTGTCTGTACATTGTCCATGTAAACACTTATGCTTGATGTGGGAAATGAAGGTATGACAAAAGACTATCATTTAGGTACTTCTCTTCATTGGAGTGACGCCCTGAACATGAAAAACAAACCTTTGGGATCGTTGGAATAAGAAGACTGTAATTGTTAACGAAGGTGAGTAGTGCTATGTCCGTATGGGGATTTGATTTGTTTAGTCTTCAACATTCGGCCATTACTTCTCTTTAGAGTAAGCAAGATATGACGTATATGGAGCTGATGTTTTAGGTGATTTTGGAGAAATGGAGCAATGGAAAAGGTGTAATCCAGTTAGGACAGAAGTCTCCAGTTCTCTGTAGTACAAGTTGTGTGGTTACAAGTACTTCTTCTCCTAATATGTATTTGGTGCAAATATATCTGTCAGTGCGTTTTCTCAAATGGATTTATAAGCTCAAAATGGTAAGAGCGCTCTTTATTGAGAGGTTGATGGTTCAAATCCATCTGGATTCAATTATGAAATGGAATCTGATTTGTTTATTCACTAATAAAATAGCTTCCATTGAATACTATTTCCTATAGTTGGTTGTTGAAACTTCTGTTTAAATATTGATTGGTTATCATAAATGCATTTAGTAATAAAAGATAGTTTTTATTCGATAGCATGTGGAGAAAGTGCTGTGGTATTAAGTTTTTGGAGGAGAAATGCTATCGTAGTAATAGCGTTTTGAGACAAATGCAGTTGTAAGAATAGGGCTGAAACTTCTCTTTTGTCTTGCTGGATATTATTACGTGATATAATAGTTGCCGTCATCCAGCTGAGAATTGTTTGTGCTGCAAAGAAATCTTTTTCTGCCTCTTCGTTGACAAGCACATGTGTCAGCATTATCAGGAAAGAAACCATTCTCTGGCATTGGGTTGCAGCCTTGCAGGTATACATTTGTTTACTTTCTCATCATGTATCATATTTATGCTTCTGGAAGATTTCTGGTGACAGTAATTTAACATTTTGGTGCTTCTCGTAATCTCGTGTGATACATTTCTACCCTTTGGTAGTTGTCACTTATGAAATTGCTCACCTACTGAAATTTGGCAAGTCCCCGCCTTTTAGGGAGATTGAATGTCTGTAAGAATCTCGCAGGCTGCAACCTAGCTGAGTCTTAATGGCTGGTAAGTGCATTAAACAACACATTGTTATATAACTTGGAAAACTTCAATTTTATTTTTATCATGTGGAATAGGTTGAGGTGATCCATAACATCAAAGAAAACAAACCCTGATTCTTATTTGTTGGAGGATTAGGTTTGATATCTAGAACTTTTGTTTTCATTACCTTTTGTTTTAAGAGCTGTGGAACTACATTGCTAAGTCGGTTATTAAAATATGTACAGAATATTCGACTATTTTATTATATAATTTGGGCTATGGAACACAACTTATACGATTGTGCAGCATGTCCGTTAAACGAGAAGCATAGATCGGATTGTTGTTCATGTGTTCCAAATCTTTAATGGAAAAGGCAAATAAGAAACACACATAGAAGTGTAGAACACACATATGGTAAAATACAAAGTCAACCTTACTTTACCTGAAAAATCTTTCGGTGACTCATGACAGCCCGTCAGATAAACTAGATACCTCTCCCCCTACATAAGTTTTCTCCTGAAAGAACCAGTTGATTCTGTCTGGACCAAAATTGATTTGGTAGTCCCATTCCTCAAACCGTAAAATGTTTCAAAATTGTGCTTTGGACTTGCGTTTCACTTAACTACAACGAACACAGTAGTTTTCGAAGTTTACACAATATTTCTTATCCAAATAATCATGGACATTGGTTTACATGTTTATTGACACACACATTTATTAATCATTAGGGACAAAATATAGCACATTGGTTTTTGAAGGTGTGGTTTAGAAAGTTTAGGCTGGTTCTTTGCCTCTTTTGTTCTCTGTTGATAATTTTTGTTTGAGCAGTACTGCAGTCTAACATCTTTTGGTTGGACACAAGATTATTTTCTGTTTAATGGTCCCAGATGATCTCATCAGGACTAAAAGACCGTTTCTTCGACATCAAAATGTCCATTTTACATGAAATTGTTGTTGATAACTATGTCAATGACCATCAAGAAAGACAGAATGCTTACTTTCATATTAAAAGTGTCCCATACGGCTTTGTGTCATGCAATCAATAAGAAATATTTGGCCTTCGATAAATATCTACTGAATTTGGATTCCGTATGGCAGTGGTCGAAAGTCTGAACCCTTGTGTTGCACGGGTGCACATGTTTCCTCCTGGAATCTCCAAAAGAGGAACGATAAGTAATCATCTCAAAAGAAACCAAGCTTAGATGCAGGTATTCAGCAAATCCCACTTCTTTAGCTATTACTAGAAATTAAACTAATATTGAAAAATTTTATCTGTTCATCAAATTTTTGTAAAGAAACAAGAAGGCAGAATGGGAACAAAAATATGGTAAAGGAAATCAGTTAAAGTTAAAGAACTAAAGAACAAAAAACTTTCAACTTATTGATTTCTGTGAATTATTTAGTAGGTTTTAATTGATGATTCTGATTTTCGTTTAGTGGTGAGAATCAAATCCCTCAAGGAAACCGTACTTACATAGAAACAAAAGTATTTATATAATAAATAAATCATTGCTGAGTTTGAAATGAACTTGGCTGTTCTCTTGGCCACCACCCTCCCTGGACAGTATCTTTATTAGTGTTGATGCGGCTCACTTTGTCTCCATTCACATACTGGCCATATGCTTTCACTCAAATTATCTATTATAATCATTATTGTGGTTCTCATCTGTGGTACTTGGATCAGATTACAGGGCCAATTATTATCACGACCAATTACTTGGATCACATACTTGGATCATTATTATCACGACCAATTATTTCATCCATAAACATTTGGATATTATGATCTGATGAGCCACCTTCCGCTACTGCCTTCCTTGCCGCCTCCTTCAACTTCAGTCCTCTCTTTTTGAATTCTTCTCCCTTTGGCCCATCCATGATTTCACTTATGCATCTCTCAACTTCTTCCTTACTAACTAATCCATCTTGATCAGGTCCAAACCTCACACCGTTTCGAAACACGTCTGTTATAAGCTTTGCATTTGTTGGTTGGTCTGTCCACTGTGGAAAACTGATAACTGGCACTCCCGAAGCCACTGCCTCTAATGTCGAATTCCAACCACAATGAGTTATAAAACAAGAAATTGCCGGATGCATAAGTACCTCTGTCTGAGGACACCATTTCACCACTAGTCCTTGTCCCTCTATATTTTCGAGGAAGCCAGTTGGTAATTCACCTTTTCCATCCTTAGTTGTATAGTCTGAAGGCTTAACTACCCAAAGAAACGGACGGTTACTGTTCCTCAGACCCAATGCAAGTTCTTCCATCTGTTTTGCTGATAAAACAACTATACTACCAAATGACACATAGATAACCGATGAATTCAGCTTATCATCCAGCCAGGTAATACAAGTTTCATCAGGTTTCCACATGTCAACACCAATATCATTCGATTCCCCGTTGCCTAACAGTATCGACGGCACAAGAGGGCCTATAGGGATAATGGGACAAATCCCAGTCATTGATTCGATTGCATCTTTCTCTAACTCATAGAATGAGTTTCCTAATACCCACTTCAATTTCTCCATACTCTTGAACATTTCTGAGAATAACTTGGGAAAGCTATTGAATGTATTTGAAGGGAGAACAAAGGATGGTAAATCTTCATAGTGAAGCAATGGAAGACCCGGTAACTCTACGTCCATTTTGTGGTCTGTTGACATAGGGAAGGTGTTGAGCTGGTTGTAGAAGCGGTAGTAGATGGCATAGAGCGAACATGGTTGAATCCATAACATGGCACAGGGAATACCATGTTGTGCAGCAACATCGGACACCCATGGAACAAAAGGATTATTAATGATGCAAGAAAACTTCTGCTGACCACCTTGGGAGAAATTATCCATTAAGGTGGATAAATTTTGAGGACCGAATTTGCTAAGGGAATCCATGTAGTGATCTAAGTTGGCCTTTCTGTCATAATCAATGCTCAACCCATCAGAAAAGAACTCGAGACGAATTTGCATATTTGAATTATTGGTGATGGTTGTAGTAGAGGAAAGATTGTTTGAATCAAGCATTTTTTGGCGTGCAACTTCAGTGGTGGCTAATGTTACTTGGAGTCCTTTAGAAGCAAGACATTTACCTAACCTAAGCATGGGATTCAGATGGCCTTGAGAAGAAAAGGCAACCAAAAGCACATGAGTTTCTTGTTTCCTTTCATCTTTAAAAGCCATCGGTTTACAGAGAGAGGGATCACTGGGATAATTTTTGTGACCTTTTATGACTTAGAACGCTGATAAGAGGTATATGCCAATTGCTATCCAAGTTGAACCACGATTTGGTGTTTGTGGTGTTTCATTAGGAAAATGACAAACTTATATACCAAAATCATAAAAATCATTTACTAAATTATCAATTCCCTAATTTAAATTGATCCGGTAATAATGTCAAAAACTTTTCCTAATTGACATGTATATTATTTAGCTACTAGAATTAGGCTCTGCTACAGTAATACATTATTTTAAACATATCTTACCAAATATGACACTTTCTTGAACTCTTCAAGGATATCTGTGTGAAGGATGTCGCTTACACAATTTGCTTGGATTTACAACTGTAAACCTCACCATAGTTAATTTTCTTGTTTGTCTTGGTTTCATATCGTTGATGGCGGTGGACGTCTGCAGCTCCATTTCTTCACGGTGTTGAACAAAAGCTACTTATTACATAAGAGTTTTTATAATAGCAAAAGTATGCAGGACTGCCATTAAAGGATGACAGCATAATACATACGAAACTGTCAGGTAAGTTGGATAGGTTATAAATTTTATACCAGGATATTGGATACGATGATATCAAACTGACAACTTAAGTCCATGTTGTTTGTTCCATATAAATGACTATTAAGATACTTCTGTGATAAACGTGCAGCTTTGGAAGGTACAGCTGCATCTTTGATTTAGCTTTGCAAGTTCATTTCTTGAACTTTTTTTTCGTTGCATGATACAAAATATTATCCAGATCAGGAGCAGTTGTTGAGAGGCGGGAAGAAACTTTTCAATGCTTGTTGAATTTGTCCTTTATTCATTAGGATTTTTTTTTTTAAAACGAAGAAGAAACTAGACAGAAATAGCAAGCCATTTCGCAATGGTGGAAAACTAATCATACCTTGAGTTCATACATATACAGAAACAATATTTGTCACCCTGAAGCAAATTTATGTTTTTCTGGATCACCACCCATTACACTATGCTCTTGGGCTTTGTTGAGAAAGAAGATTGAGTTCGTTCTCTTTACACAACATATATGTCGCCATCAAAAGCATTGTTGTCCTATTCAAACTGTGCAATTAGAAAATACATGATTGAATACGAGTTTCAAAGAACAGACCAGTTAGGTCTTGGACAACGGAACCAAGAGAGTCCTACTTTTGTTGGCCGATTGGTCAATTGAATATACATTTTAATGTATGTTTTTATGCAATTTGATGCCATTCTTTACGTCATATTCTTAGGGGGAGCATACAAAATGCTTAGTTATGTATAACCAATCATGGAAGATAAAGATCAAGGAGGAAGCAGGGGAAAACCCAGCTAAAAAGATAGGTAAGATGGTAGGGATAAGGAGAATGAAACTGGGTTCACAGGGACTTGAAGTTTCTGCACAGGGACTCGGATGCATGGGCATGTCTGCCCGCCCCCGGCCTCCCCCAGCGACCGGAGTTCCAATTGAAGTCGGCAAACTCAAGAGTTAGTTGAAGAAGGAAAGATTAATTACATAGGTTTGTCTGAGGCCAATGCTTCAACAATTAGGAGAGCACATGCAGTTCACCCAAATAACTGCAGTGCACTTAGAGTGGTCTTTATGACAAGAGATGCTGAAGAAGAAATAATACCAACTTGTCGAGAACTTGGTATTGGTATTGTCGCTTACAGTACTTTGGGGAGGGGATTTTTTTCCTCTGGACCAAAACTGATTGAAAACATGTCTGAGGGTGATTTCAGAAAGAATCTACCAAGGTTTCGACCTGAGAATTTTGAGCATAACAAACTTAAATATGACAGCATACACAAAATAGCTCTTAAGAAAGGATGCACTCCATCTCAACTTGCTCGATCTGGCGTGGGTTCACCACCAAGGAAATGATATGTGTCCCAGGATATGTAGTTGAGGATTAGCTATCCAGTTTTTTTCTTGTGTGTGTGTGAAGAGTAAGCTTGAGCATTTTTTTTCGCTTGAACTTATTTTGAATTTTTGGACATAGTTGTGAGGTCGTCAGCTGTTTTTCCCAAAAAAAAGTCTGTAAACCTCAAACAAGCTGTGCATAGGATGGATCGTCCGATTTAACGAACTTGGAGAATGGAACTCGAGTAATTACTAACTCTGAATTAGCTGAAATATAAGTGACATGTTTAATTATGAGCAAACAACACAAAATTTCCATTAGACGGTAAAAAGACGCAGCTGCAAAAAAACAGAATACATCTTGACAGAAATCAGTAGCACATGATCGCGACATAGCAAAAGACAACTATTACGGTATTGAATCTAATAATACACTCTGTACACTGATGCATAAATCTAATGAAAGTCGTCCACTTCCTGTCTTACTAATCGTCATCATCCACACTATTTTAGCCATCGTGGTCCTCAAGCAATTTTTCAATGGGAACCAAATCCACTTATTTTTAGAGTCCGCAACAGGAAAAACAAAGGTTACCGACTTTCTGGCGATTCTGATTCAAAGATGGGACCAATTAGCTAAACAAGAAATAAGCTAAAATGTCCAATTTCCAATTTCAATTATAGTCGTTTCGAAATTATTGACAAGGACATTTTTTTGACTTATAACTATTAGAAAAACCAAATTTCATGTTTTAATTATTAATAAGAACAGATTTGATTTTTTTTATTTTTTTTGAAATCATTAATAAGGATATTTTTTGACTTATAACTATTAGAAAAACCAAATTTCATGTTTTAATTATTAATAAGGACAAACTTGATTTTTTTTTTTTTTTTTTACACTTTTCAATTTTACCCTTCTATGTTTAATATGTATTGACATCTGTACATATTTCACATATGAAGAAGTGGTATGCATTGACACTTGTGCATAACATTTTTTTTGTGATGTTTGGTATGCATTGACGTCTGTGCATACCTAAGGTAGCATACTAAGGTGGTATGCACTTAGGGGTGTAATACGTAGGCGGTCAACTCGCGGCCAAAATAGTGATAGGGTTTGGGGGGGGTCTAAGAGATACAAATCCAGTGATTCCCGACGGCGGGCGGCTGTAGCGAATGTCATGTCTTAGTCTCATCATCACGTCTGTTAGGTCGGCTTATGGGGCGGGTTTTAGGCGGTCGGTGGAAATTATCATTTTGACCCAATTTCACCCAAAAACTTTCTAATTCGCAAATAATATATATATTTCCAATTCACAACAAAAAAATTGAATCAATCAATAAAAATAAACAAACATAAAAAACTTGAACTTGAACCAAAACCATATCTAGAATTTGAAACTTTTTCCGTGATTTACCATTTTTAAATTGATTATTTTTCATAAAGCATGATAAAATGAAAATGAAAATGCGAGAATCTATGGTACTAAAACAATAAAATATAAACTAAAATAAGAATTCAAAATTAATACAAGGATGAATGATTAAATCTTCCAAAATTCAAAAGTGAAATTTGAACTTTTGATATTTGCCCAATGTTCAAACTTGAATATTTGGAATTGATGTTGAACTTCATAAGTTTGTGTTTATATCTCAAATTCCTACAAAAGTTAAAATAAAATATAAAACAAAATACAAAAATATTAGAGTTAGAGAGTTTAAAATCACAGGTCAATGGGGTCTGGGTCAATGACTTTTGATACGGTTAGTCGGTGGGGTGACGGGTCGGGTTTGAGCGTAGAACCTACACCCATAACCGGATCACGAAAAAGCGGCGGGCGGGCGGTCTATTTTGGGGTCGGTGCGGATTTGGGTGGCGGGTGAAAATCGGGTACCATACCGAATGATGGGTCAACGGTTTTTTTTGACACTCCTATTAATGCACGGACACTTATGCATACCAAAATACTATTGGGTTTTTCAGACAAAAATCAAGTATTGTGTTTGAAAGTGTTTTTCAAATGGGGCTGGATTTTTTGATTCATTATTTCCGAATTTTATTCTTTTTAGTTTTGTTCCCTTAGCCTAAAATGGGCCAAGAAACAAATTACTGGATAATCATCAGTCTTGTAATCTTGTCGTGCTGTGGTGGACATTGGACAACTCACAGTCTCACACCCATGACCTATTAATCAGCATTAACGTCATTCCAAACGTCACATTGCTTATTCTGGTTTTTTTTTGATAATGACATTACTTATTCCAAATCTATCTATAGTCGAGTAGTCGAGTATATATTCCACTCACCCACTGAAGATAGTTTCAGATCAATCCAAAACAAAATCATAATAAAATGGCAAAGATAGAGAAGATGAAGTTGGGTTCTCAAGGCCTTGAGGTTTCTAGACAAGGTCTAGGATGTATGGGGATGTCGGCATTTTACGGTCCTCCAAAGCCCGAATCCGACATGATAGATTTAATTCACCATGCCATTGATACAGGCATTACTTTCCTCGACACATCCGACGTGTACGGTCCATTCACAAATGAAATCCTACTAGGCAAAGCTCTCAAAGACATTCGCAACAAAGTGGAGTTAGCTACAAAGTTTGGTGCCGATTTGGCCAATTTCGGCGATGGGAAAATGAGCATACGTGGAGATCCTGCTTTTGTTAGAGCAGCCTGTGAAGCTAGTTTGAAGAGGCTACAAGTTGATTGCATCGATCTTTATTACCAACATCGCGTCGATACCGGAGTTCCTATTGAAGTAACGATAGGAGAAATGAAGAAATTAGTTGAAGAAGGGAGAATTAAATATATTGGTTTGTCTGAAGCATCTGCTTCAACAATTAGAAGAGCACATGTGGTGCATCCAATTACTGCTGTACAGTTAGAATGGTCTTTGTGGACAAGAGACGTCGAGGAAGAAATTGTTCCTGTTTGTAGAGAACTTGGTATTGGAATTGTTGCTTATAGTCCTTTAGGAAGGGGGTTTCTTTCCTCAGGTACAAAGCTGGTTGAGAACTTGTCTGAGGGTGATTTCCGAAAGCACCTACCGAGGTTTCAACCTGAGAATCTGGAGCATAACGAACTTATATTCGATCTCGTAAATGAGATAGCTCTTAAAAAGGGATGCACTCCATCGCAGCTTGCTTTGGCATGGGTTCATCACCAGGGGAATGATGTGTGTCCAATTCCAGGCACTACTAAAATTGACAATCTCAATCAAAATATTGGTGCTCTAGCTGTTAAGCTTTCACCTGAAGAGATGGCTGAGCTTGAAGGTTTAGCTTCGGAAGACGCTGTTAAGGGCGAAAGATATGGAACGGGTATAAGGACTTGGAAGGAATCAGATACTCCGGAATTGTCTTCATGGAAGAGTGACTGAAGATAATTGATATTGGGAACTGGCTTTACAAGTTTTGGTGATGTGTGCCTACTTTTCTTTACGTTCAGTGTGAGTGTTAGTGTGCATTCTTTTTGTTTCAATAAAGCAGTATGTTTATGCGAACAAACTCTTGGATTTTTAATTTAGGGTGTGTTTGTTAAAATTTTACTAATGGAAAGGAAAGGAAATAAAGAAAGTGGTCCACTGTAGAAAGGAATGGAATGGAAAGAGTTTGAATATGTGAAACTGTGGAAAGGAAAGTAAAACTGAGGAAAGGAATAATCCTGTTTGGTAAACTGTGGAAAGGAAAGTAAAACTGAGGAAAGGAATAATCCTGTTTGTTATGCAAAAGCTGTGGAAAGGAAAAGAAAGTTGGAAACATGAATATTTCATCAATATTATTTATCATTTTTCTCCAAACTATTTATCATTTTTCTCCAAAACTCATTACTCTCGGAAAAATAAAATAAAAAACAAATGGCATGACCTTTTTCATTTTGCAGATATATATACATGAAACTTGTAAATTAAAATGAATTTAGCATATAGAACCAAAAAAAAAAGACAAAAACTACCCTGTTTTAGGAGTATGAACATTTGTATGACACCTGCAAACTCATATATAATATTGTCTAACAATAATAATAGAGAACTCCCTCAAACACATAAACTATTGTTGCATTCACTAAAACAATAATAAAATACTACAATAATCTTGAAAACATCCAAAATAGTTAATGGATGGATCTCAAAATACTAAAAGACTTTAACACTCCATCATAAAAAGAAAAATAACACATGAAAGCATATCCAAAGTGTATCTAAAACAACCACAGAAGACTTGAGAACCCATCCATTCAATTATCACCAAGCTTCTTCAATAACCAACTAGCACGCTTGTTGGTATTTATCTTGAGAAAAAACATTTTTAGGTTTTCAGCACCATCTTGTGAAAACAACTCCATAGCTGCAATCTTTTGTTCCTCATCCAACACATCAATTTCATCAATGGCTAAACAAATTTGGTCCCAAGTGAGGGCTAGAGCATTGTTCTTACTAGTCCCAACTGTAATCCTCTCACGCTCAATTTCACTCCTCACACGCAAAGAATCTGCCACATTCTGCATAACAAGCCTCATGCCTTCTATAACATCATTGCCTCCACCTTCCATGCTCTTGCGCTTCTTTTGAGGCAATTTGTTTGGACGGGCAGACTGACTTGATGGTTGGGAAGTAGCAGTGTGGGAGCCTCCACCCTCGTTATTAGTTGGTGGGAAGTTATCCACATGGATATGCATGCCTTCCCTAAGCAAAGTATCTGAATACTGAACCTGTGATGACATGTCCATCTCACTTGCCACTGTAGCGTCCTCATCCACCGTAAGACCAGTTTTTTGTATGTTACCACAAGCAATATTGTCTCCAATCACTTCAACCCACTCCAACAACCTAGGTATTTGCTTACCTTTATAGGTCCTCCTTTTCGGGTTTGCCTGCGACATAAAAAAATATTTGTTGGATTTCAAGAAAAAAATATTGAACCAATCTGCACTAAAACTGTCATAACTTTATTTGTATAACTCGGATTAGTACAAGGTAAATTGGGTATGAAACTATACTAAATTGTCTACAACTAACTTTCAGGCCATGAAAGGAGGTTCCAACAAAAAATGCACAGAACTCCACCAAACACAGAACTTTGTCAAAAAAATCCTGGTTGACCTATCTGCACTAAAACTGTCATAACTTTATTTGTATAACTCGGATTAGTACAAGGTAAATTGGGTATGAAACTACACTAGATTGTCTACAGCTAACTTTCAGGCCATGAAATGAGTTTCCCAACAGAAAATGCACAGAACGCCACCAAACACAGAACTTCGTCAGAAAAATCCAGGCTGACCATTATGTACTAAAACAGTCGTAACTTACTGTGCAAATATCGAAACAAGATGATTCCAATTGTATTGGAAAGCAGACTCACAGATCTAAAAATCTTATTCAAGCCCCGAGACCAAATTCTCAAGCACAATTTTTCATGAATCTTCTTAACCAACACTAGAAATTAAACCAACAAAAACTGCTTACACAATATATTATTTGTCACAAAATTAAAGGAACATAAAATCTTAGCTTGGGCACTAATAACTATGTTATCAAAGAATCAAATAATTAAAGTACTCACTATACTACAATAACTAACAAAACTTGTTCGCATAAACATTCTTACCTTAATTGCATCTGCCCATACTGAAGCATCACTTTCTATCATCATTGTATCCGGATTCCAACCAAAACCACTATGAGAAAAAGATCTCAAATCTTTGAATGATTTAACCGCAGCCCTCTTTGTCTTGATTCGGTTTTCAACGTGTTTAATATCGATAGCAAAACCCAACTGATCTCTCATTGCCTCAGTGACAGCGAAGAATGTGATTTCTTTCTTCCATCCACCGGTTCCCCTTAAACCCTTCGCGAGATGTTCCAAGAAAACTTCTAACATGACATCATCCATAGATTGAGTCCAAACTACCAAACTAGTCTCCCTTTCTGATCGCGTACTGGTGCTTGTGGTGTTTGAGGTGTTGCTTGTGTTGTCATCCCTATTAAAATTATTATATGATCATAACACATCTATTTCCACAATATAAATCATTAAAAAAAATATAGTACATAGGAATTGAAAAGATCCATAAAATTTAGATTTCATCGTTTTAATCAACAACATATAATCAAACCATAGCATTTGCAATTAACACTTTGCATAAATGTCAGATGCAAGTACATATTCTTACCACCCAAAAACAAATACAACATATAAATAACTAAAAAACATAAAAGTAGTCGATCACTCTCTTTGTGTTTGAAACATATGACGCTCATTCCACATGCTCTCGGTTAGGTTGGTCCTGAACAACTTCCACTCATTAGTTGGCCTCAGTGCACTATAATCCTGAGCTTGGCTACCCATATCTCTAGGTTCCTCCACATCCGGTTCATCCGGCCATCCACCAACATCGACAGGATCAACCTCTCATATGAAATTATGTAGTATACAACAAGCTATGATTAAATCAACTTGTATATCCACATTGTAAAAAGGAGTTGCCCTCAAATAAGCGAACCGTTTTTTCAGAAGTCCAAAAGTACACTCAACTACATTTCGCAGTGAAGAATGTCTAAAGTTAAATAACTTTTTCTCGTTCCGTGCTGCCATTTCTCCAATAAATGATACCTTGTTGCCCGGTACGGAACTAAAAAGCCTGGGGCAAGTGGGTAACCGGCATCAGCTAAGTAATATTTACCAGGTGGAACAAACAAGCTCTCCCTTGAATGGTTTAGAAGCGACTCTCAATATCCGACTATCATGAGCGTAACCCTCCCATCCGGCCAATACATATGATATTTTCATATCAAATGTACAAGCCATTAGAACGTTATCGCTAAATTCCCCTTCCGGTTCGCGATATCGTGGTTGGTTCATTATAGGTACCATTGCGGTATGAAAGTACCATCAATTGCACCAACACAATCCTATAAAACGAGGAAATAAAAAATAATATAATTACGACTAACTTTATACCTTTAAGGCAAATGCAAGCTAGGCTTAAGAGTAAGTATTTTACTCGGTTTACCTTAAAATATCTCATGGCCCAAGGCTTCATATTACTTCCTGTTGCTGAGGAGTTCGTTTGACGTGCCTGTCTTATGTATTCCCTACCAAGCCTCAATACAGATTGCAAAACTCTATGAAAATGTCGGTGGATAGTTTCTTGTGACCTTATCATAGTCCAAGCAAGGGGCCCCATACGTGTATCGTGGGCTTAAAATGTAAAAAACATTGCCACTTGTTCTTTCACGAAAACCCACCTACTAGCAGTCAAAACCTCTTTCTTGAAGTCGTTCACATAAGGTATTAAAACATACTCTATTCAACCGGCATTTTATGACAATTATTATCATCTTCTGAATACAGCCTCTCTAGAGCTAGATGTCTCTCGTAGTCCCGATTTCTACGTGGCACCCTCTCAATAGGCATGTTCTCAAGCATACGTGACATTACAAAATATGCAACAATTACACAAAAGATCGCAACTATTTCAGTAGTCATCCATATTCCTAAGACAATCATTATTGATCAACAGAGTTACAATTAATTAACAGATAAACATATAATATTATCAAGGAGTTAATATTAATACAATTAATTAACAGATAAATATTAAGAACAACATATATAATATTAACTAACATGAAAATGTCTGCGATATCCGATCTTGTATGTTTAGAGTAAATCTATACACTGTAAATCAACCTCTCTGGTTCACCGTCAAATCAGCAGTAAAATGGACCTTACTCCAAGAAGAGGAGACCACACAGTCCCAAGTTAATGAATTGCTTGAGGAGACCACACAGTTTCCCACAAGTCTAACAATAGAAAATGCAAAGCCTGAATAGGAATGGCGTTTTCTGTCCAGGTATAACTTTTGTAATTATATGCACGAACCACCTTCCTCGTACACCACTGGATTTGAGGTGTTTTTTAATCAGAGAAAAAGTCCATGCACTACTGCTCAAAACTAAACTATGTATAAATATAGCACTTTTATGGTCAAACTCTTTTTGAATACAGGCAAACTTCAGGATCTCCTTGATAACATCACTTCCCATTTATTTCCATGTCAGTTATCTTCAGAGATAAAAAAAATATATATTATTCAAGGTAGAGTGTAATATATCCAAAGTATCCATATGTTTGAAGGATGAAATATACTCCAAACCATAACAGTTTAAGAATCCTGCAGATATAGATGCCCCTTATTTGTTTTAAGTCATGTGTGCAGCAGCTTAACTTTAGATGCAGCTACGTGTAATTCACGTACTGAAAGTTCTTGAGTATGAGTAATCTCACACTACCATATATATAAGTGACGCTGATTTCTAAACCCTGAAGCATATAAGGAATCCTGATGCTAAGCGAACTTGCTTTTGTTTCACTACTAGATCAACGGGCACTCTATTGTGTAATAGCTGCGATGCATTTAACTTATTAAGGAATTATAGTATGTTGGTCCTATCAAGTTAATTAATTACTAATAATAAGAAAAAAATTGTCTATTTAAAAAATATGTTTATCCCAGAAAGAGAAAGACAAGTGAGGAAGAAAGTACCTGAGATAGAGTATGAAGTTTGAGTGGTGTAAGATGAGAAGAGAAGAAGAAGAGTGTGGTGGCTTGAGCAGTTTTTTTTTTTTTTTTTTTTTTTTTTAGGGGTAGGGCACGGACACAAAACCATTTCCGTTTCCCTAATTTTGCTTCCATACGGAATGACCTATTCCTTTCCATGGGACAAACAAACAGCCAAAAAACTATGGAAAAGGTGGACCACACCTATTTTCCTTTCATTTCCATAGTCTTTCCTTCAGAACAAACGCACTCTTAATTTCGTACCCAATTATCTGCAATGGACGATATCTAATTAACTCTTGGATATCTAATATTATCCATTTTTAATGAACTCTTGGATATCTAATATTATCGATAAACATTTGCAAATTCCTCCGAGAAGGGCGACTCTTGCTTCCGATTGTTTTCATTTAAGCTGCTCCCTCTTGAATTCAATGGATTGTAGTCCATTTGTTTTCTCGATATGCATTTGTGAATGTCTTCTTTGTTGACCACCCCATCTTCACCCTCTTAATTAAGCTTTTACAGGTTTTACACCAACCTCAAATACGTCCACTAAAAACTTTGCATTGGGTTGGTTGATCCGTCAATAGTGGTAATGAAATCAACGGCATCTTTGGTGGCAATTGCCTCTAACACTTGAATCCACTCGCATCTTGAATTAAGAAGCACGCTATGGTGGGTGTTACAACACGCGTTTGCTTGAGAGCACCATCGCGACCGGTAGCACCATCCCTCTATCCCTCCCATCCATTTGGTTCTATACCCAATTTGTAATGTACCCGAGCCATCCGTAACTTCATGATTCTAACTTCATTGCAATGTGATGCAAGACAATAAGGTAGTATTAGGTTTCTTTTTTTATTATTATTTTTTTTTGTAGTTCTAGAATTAGGATATAATTAGTCTTTATGATTTAGCTATTCCTAAATAGATTATGAGTCATAGATTAGGCATTAGTATACTTGTAGTAGCATTTCTATTTCAATTACTCTGTAAAAGAGATCATAGTCTCAGAAACAGAGGAATCAATCGTTAATAATAAAAAATTGCGAGTCTTTTCTCATACCTTAACTTTTAATTCGCTTTTGCTTTGTCACAATGTTCTCCATCTGCTTAGCTAACATGGATAGGTTTCCAAATGAAACCTAGATAACCGAAGCATCTAGCTTCTGTTTGCCATTGGATGCAAGTGTGCTCCAAACCCCGCTTGTCTTCGTTGCATTTCCTACATAGGTTTCCATCAAAGATAGAACTCACTATGGATCCTAATAATCTAATATCAACATCCATAGACAGGAACAATCGATTGTGGGCAAATTTAGTTGTTGCAATAATGGGGGCTCCAAGGTCGTTACATGGATGTGGTTGACCATGGGACCATGGGAGGCATTTCGAAGGGAGTTTATTATTATTCTTTCAATCAAGGTAAAATTTTATTAATAACAAGTTTTACAAATAATTAAGACAAGCGTGGAACAAGCTGTGCTGCAAATTCTTTCTGAATGACAAATCCTATCCTCCTAAATACAAACTCGTTCAAACATTTGGAACGGAGTTGGTTATGTAATATACATCGTTTTCTAACTAGTGAAATGAACTAGGATTTTGGGAAACACTTACTTCACTGCCTTCTCTAGATATAAGGGTTTTCCATTTATAGTTGGACAACAACAAATATTATAGGCCGGAGTGGTAGTAGATGTTGTAAAGTACACAGGATTGAATTCAAAGCATCATAGCACAATTGAAGTTGTGTTTCACCCATAAAACCAACTAACCATGGGAGAGAGGGATTATGCACAAATTGCACGTCAATATGTTTGTTGAGATGCACAGATCACGACATAAAGCAAAACACTAATAAACAGATTTGCAAAGTGGATGCCTAAGAGTGTTTTCTCCAAACTCTCGGTCTCTGGAGTCCTTGTGCTATGTTTGGAATAATAGTTGGTGGTGAAGATGAAATGCAATTAACTGTTTTTTAGCCTAATGCAATATATTTTGTGATATTCTCATATGACATGGAGACGATTGTATGTGCACAAATACTAATCCAAGAAAGAGGACAATAGCATAATTATGAATGATCAAATAAAAACAACAACAACAACGACAAAACAATTAAGCAGTTCTTAGATTAACTTTTCGACTCAAACCAAGAACCCCGTATGACTTGAGGGCCTGGCCGACTAGACCCTCTCATGTAGTGAGGGGCGGGCCTATGAGGGGCAATGCTAAATTTGGGAATCCCTAACTCTCACCTTAGCCCTCTCTTTAAAGAATTGAGGGCTGGGTTTTAGGGCCGGGCTAGAGAGCCGGATTTGATTACTATTTTAAACTCTTTATTTATAGTATAATCTTGCTAAATTGATACGTGATAAAGTAATTATCAAGTTAAGTTTAAATAATAGGTTTTCTCAATCTTGACTTTGGTTAATAATTTGGATAAAATTTGTAAGATAGTAATATTCAAAAGTTTTGTTCTTAGGTTTTATGTGTCGTTATATTCCTTGAATATATAAGAAATATATATGAGACCAAAAATATGATATGGTGTTGTAGGTTGTAGAATAACTTGTGTTTGATTAGTTGAAGTTGATTAACTTCATTACTATATACCAAGGATCATATCACATCACTCTGATTTATATTTTATTATTGCTTATACATGGAGAAGTGACCCAGGTTCATATCCCGACAATAGAACAATTTGTTATTTTAAACTAGATTTTTCATGTAACGTTGGAGGAGTCTACACAAAGCACTAACTTACGTAAAACATATTTTTCATTTTGCTATTTATACAATTACGTACTTTTTAACAAAATATAAATAAAATTACATAAAAAAGTTGCGAGGGCCTTAATGCGGGCCTTGTGAGGGCCTTTGAAGGTCAAGCTAAGGGCCACCCTCATGCTTTCACATCTTGGCCCTTACCCTCCCCTCAAAACGTGAGGGCCGAGCTGGGCCGAGGGTCTTTTTTACACTCCTAATTCCACTTCTATCAATCAATTCTTTATTCTCTCATCAAACACTTTATACTCTCATGACAAACATCTACCTTCTTCTCTATCTAAAAAAAAACACTTCAACTATAAACATGTAAATATTTTTGAGATCTCGTTGTTTCCATGTTTGAGCTAGTTAGTTTGTGTGTTGTGATTAGGGATTTAAGATGTGAGAAAACATCTTATTCTCTCATGACAAACACTCTTCTCACTTTGCAATCTACTTTTTCCACTTTCAAATTCTAAGTTATTGTTGATTGAAGAATAATTAGGTCGATTTTGACACTGGTTCAACAAACAATTGAACAACAATAGAATTTCCTATTCAAATGTTTGAATATTATGTTAATTAATCGTGTGATTTATCTCGATTTCAATATTGTTGTCGTAAATGATATCTTTAAGTTGGGACTTGAGAGCAAGGCCCAAAATTTCGATATCGGTTAATATATCGGTGTACCCAAAAACCGAGATATATCGGATATCTCGGTTTTTTTGGTGACCAGTCCAAAGTTTCTAAAATATCAGATATCTCACCAATATATCTCGGATATCTCGCCGATATATCTCAGATATATCGGATATTTCGGAAATTTCAATATTAAGTTATTAACAATTGGTCAAAAAGTCAACTGATATATATCGATTATCTCGGAAATATTGATTATATCGGCGATATAAACTTTCATATCGGAAATTCTGATATATTTCGAAAAAAAGGGGTTCAATATTCGGTGGATATATGTCGGAAATATCGATATCGGTGTACCAATTTACCGAGATATATCGGCGAGATATCGGATATCTAGGCGATATTTTGGGCCATGCTTGAGAGTAGTAGTCCAATACACATGCAAACACTACTATGCATGTCTATGTATACCGCATGTGTATAACACGCATGCAAACACTACTATGCATGTGTAATATCACACATGCACACACCATTATGTATATATGTGTATAATACACATACAAACAGTATTATGCATGTATATTAAAACATGCATACACTTCTTTGCATGTTAATCCGTTGCTAAAATTTGAATCGCCCATTCTCTATAATTAAATATGATTCCCAAAAATTGGTGGAGGCGGATGAATAAAGAAAGAAAAGAGAAAAGTGGTAAAACAAAGTAGAGACACGTTTTTGTCCAAAATCATCAAAATTGAGGGCTGAAATGTCATTGAACAAAAACTATTCTTGAGCCATAATTATATGGCGACCCTAACTAATACCAAAATTAAAACTCTTTGAGGCCATAATTATATGCCGGCCCTAACTAAAACCAAAATTAAAACTCAATATTATACTAATTAGCATTAACGTCATTCCTAACGTCACCTTGCTTATTCCAAATCTATCTATAGTCAAGTAGTTGACTATATATTCCACTCACCCACTGAAGATAATTTCATATCAATCCAAAACAAAATCATTAAGATGGCAAAGATAGAGAAGATGAAGTTGGGTTCTCAAGGCCTTGAGGTTTCTAGACAGGGTCTAGGATGTATGGGGATGTCGGCATTTTACGGTCCTCCAAAGCCTGAATCCGACATGATAGATTTAATTCACCATGCCATCGATACAGGCATTACTTTCCTCGACACATCCGACGTGTACGGTCCATTCACAAATGAAATCCTACTAGGCAAAGCTCTCAAACACATTCGCAACAAAGTGGAGTTAGCTACAAAGTTTGGAGTCCATTTCGGCGATGGGAAAAGGAGCATACGTGGAGATCCTGCTTTTGTTAGAGCAGCCTGTGAAGCTAGTTTGAAGAGGCTACAAGTTGATTGCATCGATCTTTATTACCAACATCGCGTCGATACCGGAGTTCCTATTGAAGTAACGATCGGAGAAATGAAGAAATTAGTTGAAGAAGGGAGAATTAAATATATTGGTTTGTCTGAAGCATCTGCTTCAACAATTAGAAGAGCACATGCGGTGCATCCAATTACTGCTGTACAGTTAGAATGGTCTTTGTGGACAAGAGACGTCGAGGAAGAAATTGTTCCTGTTTGTAGAGAACTTGGTATTGGAATTGTTGCTTATAGTCCTTTAGGAAGGGGGTTTCTTTCCTCAGGTACAAAGCTGGTTGAGAACTTGTCTGAGGGTGATTCCCGGAAGCACCTACCGAGGTTTCAACCTGAGAATCTGGAGCATAACGAACTTATATTCGATCTCGTAAATGAGATAGCTCTTAAAAAGGGGTGCACTCCATCGCAGCTTGCTTTGGCATGGGTTCATCACCAGGGGAATGATGTGTGTCCAATTCCAGGCACTACTAAAATTGAAAATCTCAATCAAAATATTGGTGCTCTATCTGTGAAGCTTTCACCTGAAGAGATGGCTGAGCTTGAAGGTTTAGCTTCGGAAGACGCTGTTAAGGGCGAAAGATATGGAACGGGTATAAGGACTTGGAAGGAATCAGATACTCCGGAATTGTCTTCATGGAAGAGTAAGTGAAGATAATTGATATTGAGAACCAAGGCCCAAAATATCGATATCGATCAATATATCGGTGTACCAAAAAACCGATATATATCGGATATATCAATTATTTTGGTGACTATTCCAAACTATTTAAAATATCGGAAATATCGGACATATAATATCGGAAATATATTGGAAATATCGGATTTATATTAAAAAATGGTCAAAAAGTCAATCGATATATATCGTAAATATCGGATATATCGATTATATCGGCGATATAACGTTTTATATCGGAAATTCCGATATATATCGGAAAAAAAAGAGTTCTATATTCGGTGGATATATATCGGAAATATCGATGTCGGTGTACCAAAATACCGATATATGTCGGCGATATATCGGATATATCGGCGATATTTTGGTCCATGTTGAGAACTGGCTTTACAAGTTTTGGTGATGTGTGCCTACTTTTCTTTACGTTCAGTGTGAGCATTAGTGTGCATTTTTTTTGTTTCAATAAAGCAGTATGTTTATGCGAACAAACTCTTGGATTTTTAATTTAATTTCGTACCTAATTATCTGCAATGGACGATATCTAATTAACTCTTGGATATCTAATATTTTCCATTTTTAATTAACTCTTGGATATCTAATATTATCGATAAACATTTGAAAATTCCTCTGAGAAGGACAGCTACTGCTTCCCTGATTGTTTTCATTTAACTGCTCCCTCTTGAATTCAATGGACTGTAGTCCATTTGTTTTCTCTGATATGCATTTGTGAATGTCTTCTTTGCTGATGACCCCATTTTTGTTGGGGTTTAACACCGATATCAATCGATCCTCACTACATAGATAATTTGTATTTGAACACAATTCAACTCCAGACAAATTCTAAATATTTCCTACAACCAAACTAACATGTCCAACTCGCTAAACAACTATTAACAACATATAATAATGTAAAGCAGTAAAAGTATACCACAACACAAAAATTTAACGTGGTTCGGCCAATAGTGCCTACTTCCACAAGAGCTAGTCCTTTATAAAGCGGGAAGAAAGATTACAATCACTCTTTGCAGTCTCTCACCTTACTAGATCACTTATCTTTCTTTACAGGGTTGTATCTCTGTAAATGTTATCTCTCAATCTTGATTGCTTTCAAGATTGGGTTTCTCTATTTGTTCTTGTGTATTTTCGTGTCTCTTCTGAGTCATAGGTTTTGCCAAAAACCCCAACCCTTATTGCAAACTCGCGGTCCACAAAAATAGAATTCTTCGAAAATAAGCATGGTTGGCGTGGTGTCAGGCAAAGGCTAAGTCGAGCACCGGTCGCTACAAGAAGAGCACGAAGTCGACCAAGGCATGAGCGCGGGTTACGCATTAAGCAAGCCTATTCTGAGCATGTGCTCTTCTAATTGTTGAAGCAGATGCTTCGGACAAACCAATATATTTAATTCTCCCTTCTTCAACTAATTTCTTCGGTTCTCCCATCGTTACTTCAATAGGAACTCCGGTGATCGACCGATGTTGGTAATAAAGATCGATGCAATCAACTTGTAGCCTCTTCAAACTAGCTTCACAGGCTGCTCTAACAAAAGCGGGATCTCCACGCATCGCCATTTTACCAATTACAAAATTGGCCAAATCGGTACCCAAACTTTGTAGCTAACTCCACTTTGTTGCGAATGTCTTTGAGAGCTTTGCCTAGGAGGATTTCACTTGTGAATGGACCGCATTACCGCGTCGATGTGTCGAGGAAAGTAATGCCTTTATTGATGGCATGGTGAATTAGATCTATCATGTCGGATTCGGGCTTTGCAGGACCGTAAATTGCCGACATCCCCATACATCCTAGACCTTGTCTAGAAACCTCAAGGCCTTGAGAACCCAATTTCATCTTCTCTATCTTTGCCATCTTTACTATGATTTTGTTTTGGATTGATCTGAAATTATCTTCAGTGGGTGAGTGGAATATATAGTCAACTACTCAACTATAGATTTGGAATAAGCAATGTGACGTTTGGAATGACGTTAATGCTAATTAGTACAATATCGAGTTTTAATTTTGGTTTTAGTTAGGGCCGGCATATAATTATGGCCTCAAGGAGTTTTAATTTTGGTATTAGTTAGGGTCGCCATAATTTCCATATGGCTAAAGGATAGTTTTTGTTAAATGACATTTCAGCCCTCCACTTTGATGATTTTGGACGAAAACGTGTCTATGACACGTTTCACCACTTTTCTCTTTTCTTTCCTTATTCATCAGCCTCCACCAGTTGTTGGGAATCATATTTAATTATAGAGAATGGGCGATTCAATTTTTAGCAACGAATTTACCTGCAAAGAGGTGTATATATGTTTTAATGCACATGCATAATACTGTTTGCATGTGTATTATACACATATATACATAATGGTGTGTGCATGTGTGATATACATATGCATAGTAGTGTTTGCATGCGTGTTATACACATGTGTAATGATATTTGCATGTCTGTTATACAAATACATAATGGTGTGTGCATGTTGGTATATATACATATGCATAGTAGTGTTTGCATGTGTATTGGACTACTACTTTCAAGTCCCAACTTAAAAATATTATTGACGACAACAATATTGAAATCGAGATAAATCACACGATTAATTAACATAATATTCAAACATTTGAATAGGAAATTCTATTGTTGTTCAATTGTTTGTTGAACCAGTGTCGAAATCAACCCAATTATTCTTCAATCAACAATAACTTAGAATTGGAAAGTGAAAAAAAATAGATTGCAAAGTGAGAAGAGTGTTTGTCATGAGAGAATAAGATGTTTTCTCACATCTTAAATCCCTAATCACAACACACAAACCAACTAGCTCAAATATGGAAACAACTAGATCTCAAAAACACTTACAAGTTTATAGTTGAAGTGTTTTTTTTTAGATGGAGAAGAAGGTAGATGTTTATCAGGAGAGAATAAAGTGTTTGATGAGAGAATAAGGAATTGATTGATAGAAGTGAAATTTGGGGTGTAAAAAAGACCCTCAAGCCCTCGGCCCTCACGTTTTGAGGGGAGGGTAAGGGCCTACATGTGAAAGCATGAGGGCGGCACTTAGCCCGACCTTCAAAGGCCCTTACAAGGCCCACATTAAGGCCCTCACAACTTTTTTATGTAATTTTATTTATATTTTGTTAAAAAGTACATAATTGTATAAATAGCAAATTGAAAAATATGGTTTACATAAGTTAGTGCTTTGTGTAGGCTCCTACAACGTCACATGAAAAATCTAGTTTAAAATAACAAATTGTTCCATTATTGGGATATGAACCTGGGTCACTTCTTCATGTATAAGCAATAATAAAATATAAATCAGAGTGATGTGATATGATCCTTGGTATATAGTAATGAAGTTAATCAACTTCAACTAATCAAACACAAGTTATTCTACAACCTACAACCTACAACACCATATCATATTTTTGGTCTCATATACATTTCTTATTGATTCATGGAATACAACGACACATAAAACCTAAGAACTAAATTTTTGAATATTACTATCTTACAAATTTTATCCAAATTATTAACCAAAGTCAAGATTGAGAAAACCTATTATTTAAACTTAACGTGATAATTACTTTATCATGTATCAATTTAGCAAGATTATACTGTAAATAAAGAGTTTAAGATAGTAATCAAATCCGGCTCTCTAGCCCGGCCCTAAAACCTATCCCTCAATTCTCTAAAGAGAGGGCTGAGGTGAGGTTAGGGATTCACAAATTTAGCATTGCCCCTCATAGGCCCGCCCCTCACTACATGAGAGGGTCTAGTCGGCCCGCCCCTCAAGTCATACAGGGTTCTTGGTTTGAGTCGTAAACTTAATCTAAGAATTGCTTAATTGTTCTGTCGTTGTTGTTGTTGTTGTTGTTTTTATTTGATCATTCATAATTATGCTATTGTCCTCTTTCTTGGATTAGTATTTGTGCACATACAATCGTCTCCATGTCATAACAGAATATCACAAAATATATTGCGTTAGGCGAAAACAGTTAATTGCATTTTAGCTTCAACACCAACTATCATTCCAAACATGGCACAAGGACTCCAGAGACCAGAGTGTTTGGAGAAAACACTCTTAGGCCTCCACTGCAAATTTGTTTATTAGTGTTTGCACTTATGTCGCATGTGTGCATCTCAACAAACATATTGACGTGCAATTTGCGCATAATCCCTCTCTCCCATGGTTAGTTGGTTTTGCGGTGAAACACAACTTCAATTGTGCTATGATGATTTGAATTCAATCCTGTGTACTTTTCAACATCTACTACCACTCCTATAAGATTTGTTGTTGTCCAACTATAAATGGAAAACCCTGATATCTAGAGAAGGCGGTAAAGTAAGTGTTTCCCAGAATCCTAGTTCATTTCACTAGTTAGAAAACGATGTATATTACATAACCAACTCCGTTCCAAATGTTCGAACGAGTTTATATTTAGGAGGATAAAACTTGTCATTCAGAAAGGATTTGCGGCACAGCTTGTTCCACGCTTGTCTTAATTATTTGTAAAACTCGTTATTAATAAAATTTTCACTTGGTTGAAAGAATAATAACAAACTCCCTTCGAAATGCCTCTCATGGTCCTCCCATGGTCAACCACATCCATGCTAACGACCTTGGAGCCCCCATTATTGCAACAACTAAATTTGCCCACAATCGATTGCTCCTGTCCATGGATGTTGATATTAGATTATTAGGATCCATAGTGAGTTTTATCTTTGATGGAAACCTATGTAGGAAATGTGGCGAAGACAAGCAGGGTTTGGAGCACACTTGCATCCAATGGCAAACTGAAGCTAGATGCTTCAATTATCTAGGGTTTCATTTGGAAACCTATCCGTGTTAGCTAAGCAAATGGAGAACATTGTGACAAAGTGGAAGCGAATTAAAAGTTAAGGTATGAGAAAAAACTCTGCAAATTTTTATTATTAACGATTGATTCCTCTGTTTACTCCTTTTACAGAGTAATTGAAATAGAAATGCAATTAAAAGTATACTAATGCCTAATCTATGACTCACAATCTATTTAGGAATAGCTAAATCATAAAGACTAATTATATCATAATTCTAGAACTACAAAAAAAAAAAAAAAAAAAAAAAAAAAAAAAAATAGAAACCTAATACTACCTTATTGTCTTGCATCATATTGTAATGAAGTTACAAAATATGAAGTTACAGACGGCTCGGGTAAATTACAAATTGGGTATAGAACCAAATGGATAGGAGGGGATAGCAGGGCGATGGTGCTAGCAGTGTGATGGTGGTCTCAAGCAAACGTATTGTAACACCCAGCCATAACGTGCTTCTTAATTCAGTGCGAGTGGATTAAAGTGTTAGAGGCAATTGCCACTAGCATGCCGTTGATTTCAATACCATTATTGACGGATCAACCAACCAATGCAAAGTTTTTAGTGGATGTATTTGAGGTTGGTGTAAAACTGTAAAAGCTTAATTAAGAGGGTGAAGATTGTTGGCGTTATCCCTCACATGAGGAGAAAAGGTGTTATGCTTGCGTGCATAAGCCTGAGAGCCGACCAGCTCGAGAATAATTGGCTTAAAAAGCGCCCCCCACATGCCTTGGTCGACTTCCAGTGCTCTTCAAATGACGGAGTGCTTTCGACTTGCCTTTGCCTAAGCGGCCCGCACCCATGCCTATTTTTCAGAGAATTCTATTTTTGTGAACCGCGAGTTTGCAATAAGGGTTGGGGTTTTTGGCAAAGCCTATGACTCAGAAGAGACACGAAAATACACAAGAACAAAGAGAGAAACCCAATCTTGAAAGCAATCAAGATTGAGAGATAACCTTTACAGAGATACAACCCTGTAAAGAGAGAGAAGTGATGTAGTAAGGTGAGAGACTGCAAAGAGTGATTGTAATCTTTGTTCCCACTTTATAAATGACTAGCTCTTGTGGAAGTAGGCACCATTGGCCGAACCACGTTAAATCTTTGTGTTGTGGTATTCTTTTACTGCTTTACATTATTATATGTTGTTAATAGTTGTTTAGCGAGTTGGGCATGTTAGTTTGGTTGTAGGAAATATTTAGAATTTGTCTGGAGTTGAATTGTGTTCAAATACAAGTTATCTATGTAGTGGGGATCGATTGATATCGGTGTTAAACCCCAACAAGTGGTATTAGAGCCTTGGTTAGAATAGCCTAGGGTGTTATCCGAATCTTGGTCATAGGGTATTTGACAAAATTCCTGAGAGAAGATTTGAGGTTAAATAACTTGTAGAAATGAATCATTCGAACAACACTTCGCATGACGAAGTCTTAATAGGAAGAACTACAACATTTGGAAAGCCAAGATGGAAGACTTACTCTAGTGCAAGGACTTGGCACAACCCATTGAGAATGGGGAAGAAAAATCGGAAGCGGTTGCTTTGACTGAGTGGAACAAGCTTGACAGAAAAGCGATTGGGTACATTCGACAGTGGATTAACGAAAGGGTCTTTCAACATGTATCCCAAGAGACAACAGCTTTTGGCTTGTGGAAGAAACTCGAAGACCTCTATAAGAGGAAGTCAGGCGGAAACAAAGTGATGCTCATTAAGAAGTTTGCCAACACGAAGTACCAAGAAGGTTCTTCAATGTCTGAGCATCTTAATGAAGTACAGAATACCATCAATCAGCTGCATTTGATGAAGATCAACATGGGAGACGAAGTTGAGGCTTTGTTTCTATTAAACTCTCTACCCGAAAGTTGGGAGACATTAGCAGTTTCTCTTCCGCGGCCAATGATGGAATTATCTCTATGGAGATGGCGACCGCATCACTGTTGAATGAGGAGACTAGAAGGAGTACAAGAAACAGCTCCTCTCACTCAGAGATCCTTGTCACAGAGAAATGGGGGAGAGGTAGAAGTAGAAAACCATCTCATAGAGGTGATGACAGAAGCTAATCTAGGGGTGACGCTATAACTCCTAAGGCTGAGAGGCAATGTTACTACTGTGCCACCAAATGCCACTTCAGATATGAGTGCAGAACAGTGAAGAGGGATGAGAAGAATAACTGTGTCCATAAAGACATGGTAAAGAGGAAACGAAACGGACGCATAATACCCGCATTATTCGAGACCTAGTTGGAATTGTGTCAGACTGTGGTGTGTGCTGTCTTAGTATCTTAGGCCAGGATACAGAGTGGGTGATAGATACAGGAGCATCCTATCACGTCACACCGCACAGGGGATTTTTCATTACCTACAGCTGTGGTGAATATGGTGAAGTAAAGATGGATAACATTGGAGTCTTGAAGATTATAGGCATTGGTGATGTTCATATAGAAACCAATGTCGGCTACACCTTGACACTCAAGGATGTTAGACATGTCCCTGACATTCGTCTAAGCCTAATTTATGCTAGGAAGTTAGATGATGATGGCTTTGCAAACTCGTTTGGTAACGGGGTATGGAAACTGAGCAGAGGTTCCACTGTAGTAGCCAGAGGAAAGAAAACTTGCTCTCTTTATAAAACATAGGCTAGTTTGTGTAAAGCAGAAGTAAATGCGGCAGAAGAAGAAACTTCCTCCGAACTGTGGCATAAGAGACTATGTCATATGGGCAAAAAAAGATTGGAAGTTCTTGCTAAGCAGAAGGCCTTGCCAGACATCAAAGGTACGGTACTTATTTAAATAGATGTACTCACTGTTTGGTAGGAAAACAACACAGGGTGTCTTTCCAAAGATTTTCGTCTCACAGAAAGGACATTGTCCTTAAACTAGTGCACACAGACTTATGTGGTCCTATAAAAGTAAAGTCCCACAAGGGAGCTTTATACTTCGTGACTTTCATTGATGATGTGTCAAGAAAGGTATGGGCCTATAGTCTGAAGACTAAGGATGAAGTACTTGACATGTTTGAGAAATTCCACAGTATGGTAGAAAAAGAGACTGGGAAGTTGTTGAAGTGTATTCACTCAGATAATGGGGGTGAGTACATAGGGCCATTTGAAGAGTATTGCCAAAGTCATGGGATTAAGCCATGAGCGCGGTCGTTCCCAAAGACACCTCTGCAACATAATGGAATAGTAGAGAGAATGAACCGTACTATTGTAGAGATGATGAGATGCATGTTGTCTCACTCTAAGCTACTTATATGTGATCAACCTATCATTGTCAAAGCCTCTCAATAATGATTATCCGCAGGAGAGAGTATGGTCAGCAGAGAAGTTGATTTTGGATACTTGAGGGTATTTGGGTGCAGGACATTTGTGCATATTCCAAAGGATAAGAGATCCAAACTTGACGACAAAACCAAGCAGTACATTTTTCTGGGTTATGGGGATGAGAAGTTTGGTTACAAACTCTATGATCCAATTAACAAGAAGTTAATCCGAAGTCGAGATGTGGTGTTCTTGGAATATCAAATCATAGCTGATTTTGAGGAGGGTGAGAAGCTACAAGCTTTCACTAATGATCTTGTTGATGCAGAACCAGAAGTTCCTACTGTGGAACATGCATAAGGCATTGAGAATGCAGAGAACCATGGGCATGAAGCTCATAATGAGAATCCTATTGCTCATGATGGGATAGAATCTATTGATATAGAAGATGCATATGAGATGCATGAACCACCACCAAAGCAAGCAGAAGTGCATCCTCCTGAGGCACCAGCAGATGGGGCAAGGAGGTCAGACAGAGAGAGACTAGCTTCAACCAGGTATCCACCACATACGTATGTGCTACTATCAGATGGTGGAGAACATATGTACTATCAAGAGGCACTTGAAGGTACAGACAAAGAGAAGTGGTTGAAGGTCATGCATGACGAGATGTATTCTTTGCATAAGAATCACACTTATGAGTTAGTTGAGAAACCCACAGGAAGGAAAGTTCTCAAGAATAAGTGGATTTACAAAGTCAAGCATGAGGAGAACAATCCACACCCAAGGCACAAAGCTCACCTTGTTGTGAAGGGATTTGGTCAAAAGAAATGGATTGACTTTGATGAGATTTTCTCTCATGTAGTGAAGATGACTTCTATCCGGGTGGTATTGGGTATAGCCGCAAGTATGAACCTAGAGATTGAGTAACTAGATGTCAAGACAGCTTTTCTTCATGGAGACCTTGAAGAAAATGTCTACATGGACCACCCAGAGGGGTTTGAGGGCAAAGACAAGGAGCACCTAGTATGCAAGCTGATAAAGAGTTTGTATGGGTTGAAGCAAGCACCGAGACAGTGGTACATAAAGTTTGATTCCTTTATGGCGAAGCAAGGATACAAAAAGTCTGCTTCTGATCATTGTGTATTTGTTTAGAGATTTCCAGATGGAGATTTCATAGTGCTTTTGTTGTATGTGGATGATATGTTGATAGTTGGCCCAAACATCAACAAGATATCCAAGCTAAAGAAAGACTTGAGTAAGTCCTTTGAGATGAAGGATTTGGGTCAAGCAAGGCAGATACTTGGGATGCGGATCACTCGTGACAGAAAGAGTGAGAAGGTGTGGCTTTCTCAAGAAAGTTACATTGAGAAAGTGTTGAAGAGATTCAACATGGATCAAGCGAAGTCAGTCAGTTGTCCGCTTGGTGGTCAGTTCCGCATGAGCAGAGTCAGATGGAAAATATTTCTTATGCATCCGCATGCCGGGCGGCTTAATGTAATGCAATGGTGTGTACAAGACGGGATATTGCTTTCGCCGTGGGCGTTGTAAGTCGTTTTCTGTCAAATCCGGGAAAATAGCATTGAAAAGGTGTTAAGTGGATATTGAGATATCTCAAGGGAACTTCCAAATCATGTTTGTGCTTTGGTGGAAGTAATCCCTTACTTCAAGGCTACACTGATGCAGGCATGGCAGGTGATGTTGACTTGATGAAGTCTACCTCCGGTTATCTGGTTCCTTTTGCAGGGGGAGCAATTTCTTGGCAATCAAAGTTGCAAAAGTGTGTTACTCTCTACTACGTAGGTTTAGTATATTGCGGCCCACCGAAAGTGTTGCAAAGAGATGCTATGGATGAAGATGTTCTTCGACGAACTAGGGCTAAAGCGTAAAACAGTTTGTAGTTCTATGTGACGGTCGGAAATTTCATCCATCCATTTGCAAGAATATGAGTTTCCATTCTAGATCCAAGTACATACATGTCGCTATATCATTGGATTAAAGTACTTCGAAGACAAGCATTTGTGGTATCGAGAAGATCCATACCAACAAGAACGGGTCGGATATGATGACCAAAGTCTTACCGAAAGGTAAGTTTGATATTTGTTATCCTACCGCCAGAATGGTAGCAGACTCTCCTCTGCTGATTTGGAAATTGCATGGAGGTATCCCTCCTCACCGCTCGAGGGGGAGATTGTTGGCGTTATCCCTCACATGAGGAAAAAAGGTGTTATGCTTTATAGCATAAAGCCCCGACCAGCCGCCGCCAAATAAAACTTGCTTAAGGCGCAACCCGCGCTCATGCCTTGGTCGACTTCTAGGTCTTCTTCACGACCGGCGCGACTTGGCTTTGCCTTGCCTGCTTCCGCCATGCTTATTTTCGAAGAATTCTATTTTTGTGGACCGCGAGTTTGCAATAAAGGTTGGGGTTTTTGGCAAAACCTATGACTCAGAAGAGACACAAAAATACACAAGAACAAATAGAGAAACCCAATCTTGAAAGCAATCAAGATTGAGAGATAACATTTACAGAGATACAACCCTGTAAAGAAAGAGGAGTGATCTAGTAAGGTGAGAGACTGCAAAGAGTGATTGTAATCTTCCTTCCCGCTTTATAAAGGACTAGCTCTTGTGGAAGTAGGCACTATTGGCCGAACCACGTTAAATTTTTGTGTTGTGGTATACTTTTACTGCTTTACATTATTATTTGTTGTTAATAGTTGTTTAACGAGTTGGGCATGTTAGTTTGGTTGTAGGAAATATTTAGAATTTGTCTAGAGTTGAATTATGTTCAAATACAAATTATTTGTGTAGTGGGGATCGATTGATATCGGTGTTAAACCCCAACAAAAATGGGGTCGTCAGCAAAGAAGACATTCACAAATGCATATCAGAGAAAACAAATGGACTACAGTCCATTGAATTCAAGAGGGAGCAGTTAAATGAAAACAATCAGGGAAGCAGTAGCTGTCCTTCTCAGAGGAATTTTCAAATGTTTATCGATAATATTAGGGTCTTTTTGTAGTACGTCACACTATAATAGGGCATATTTGAGTTTAGTCACACGAAGTTCAAATATTTGATTTTAGTCACACTCTGTCAACTTTTTCTCGTCTCAATCATTTAGTCAACGTATTTGACTAAGTCAAACCGTATATTGACCGTATATATATACATAACCCTCCCCTTTTTAATACAATCCATCATCACTCACCACTATACTCGAGGACAATCTCAGTGGTAGAAAACAAATAATTGTTGGGAGAAGTATAAGTCGTTGGGTCAACCTCCAAATATATCAACTCTAACAATCTCTCGAATTGCGATCAGTTAAAGGGGTCAATGCTACCGCCTTTGCCACTTTCTTCTTTTAGCAGAGAGCTACAGAGTTATCCAGCTGAAGAAGATCATAAATCCATTTCAAGTTCTTGTACTAATCATATAACAACTGTACTTCAAAGTTCAAACATCCCCAGGTGTAGACATTATCAAGTCAAGCAGAAGAAATGCTTCACTGGACTTGAAATCCATAACGACTTGCAATAACTGCAAGCCTGCAACTATCAGTAGTGAAACTGAAATCTGTAACAAAATTGGGAAGAATTTGATCAGTAGCACAGCTCCTCCATCCGATTCTCATTCGTCAGTTCAATCACATTCGAAGAACAAAGGACCACTTCTTTCAAGGTTATTCCCTCGACTAAGGAAGAAGAACAAGAGTGAAGCATCACCTAATCGAGTAGAATCTGAGGCAGCTTCACAAACTTTCAAGGACATGGGGATAATGTCAATGGAATCCTTAAAGAAAGAATTGATGGAAGCCAATGAAAGTAGAGACGCAGCTTTGATGGAGGTTTCATAAATGAAATATTCCTTGGGTGAGTTGAAAGATAAGCTAGAGCACCTAGAGACTTATTGTGAAGAGCTCAACAAGGCTTTGAAGCAAGCAGTACAAGGGAGGGATAGCCAGGTCCTTGAGCGACTAGGAGAAATGCCCAAGATAGGGAAATCGGTCAATGAGCAGAAAGATGGTGTCATGCTCCTGAGCTGAGTCATGAAGTGATGGTAGAAGGTTTCTTGCAGATAGTATCAGAAGCAAGGTTATCAGTTAAGCAATTTTGCAGGACTCTTGTCAGTCAGATTGAACAAGCAGATAGCAACTTAATGGAGAAATTAAACTTACTTCTTCACCCATATAGACTGAATATGAACTCAAGGCACTCAAAAGTGGTATTGTATCATTTGGAAGCTCTTATAAACCAATCACTGTACCAAGACTTTGAAAACTGTATTTTCCAGAAGCACATACCTTTTGAGGAGAAGTTAACAAATTGCGATCTCTCTTTGTCCCTGCCTCTTAACTTCTTTCAAATGCCATTAATTCCCAATTGGATGTGAGTAATTTTGAAGAATGTTTTGTTTTGTTTCGGGAACCATTAACCCTAGTTTTGTTTGTTGAGTACCTAATTTAATTGACTTTCGATATTCATCGAGATTCAAGTTGTTAGACCAGATTGATAGAATTTGTTTTCTACCAATGAGATTGTCCTCGAGTATAGTGGTGAGTGATGATGGATTGTATTAAAAAAAAAAAAAAAAAAGGTTATGTATATATATACGGTCAATGTACTGTTTGACTTAGTCAAATACGTTGACTAACAGATTGAGACAGAAAAGTTGACAGAGTGTGACTAAAATCAAATATTTGAACTTCGTGTGACTAAACTCAAATATGCCCTATTATAGTGTGACTTACTACAAAAAGACCCATAATATTATATATCCAAGAGTTAATTAAAAATGGAAAATATTAGATATCCAAGAGTTAATTAGATATCGTCCATTGCAGATAATTGGGTACGAAATTAAATTAAAAATCCAAGAGTTTGTTCGCATAAACATACTGCTTTATTGAAACAAAAAAAATGCACACTAACGCTCACACTGAACGTAAAGAAAAGTAGGCACACATCACCAAAACTTGTAAAGCCAGTTCTCACTATCAATTATCTTCACTCACTCTTCCATGAAGACAATTCCGGAGTATCTGATTCCTTCCAAGTCCTTATACCCGTTCCATATCTTTCGCCCTTAACAGCGTCTTCCGAAGCTAAACCTTCAAGCTCAGCCATCTCTTCAGGTGAAAGCTTCACAGATAGAGCACCAATATTTTGATTGAGATTTTCAATTTTAGTAGTGCCTGGAATTGGACACACATCATTCCCCTGGTGATGAACCCATGCCAAAGCAAGCTGCGATGGAGTGCACCCCTTTTTAAGAGCTATCTCATCATTCACAGATAAAACTTGTAAAGCCAGTTCTCACTATCAATTATCTTCACTCACTCTTCCATGAAGACAATTCCGGAGTATCTGATTCCTTCCAAGTCCTTATACCCGTTCCATATCTTTCGCCCTTAACAGCGTCTTCCGAAGCTAAACCTTCAAGCTCAGCCATCTCTTCAGGTGAAAGCTTCACAGATAGAGCACCAATATTTTGATTGAGATTTTCAATTTTAGTAGTGCCTGGAATTGGACACACATCATTCCCCTGGTGATGAACCCATGCCAAAGCAAGCTGCGATGGAGTGCACCCCTTTTTAAGAGCTATCTCATTTACGAGATTGAATATAAGTTCGTTATGCTCCAGATTCTCAGGTTGAAACCTCGGTAGGTGCTTCCGGAAATCACCCTCAGACAAGTTCTCAACCAGCTTTGTACCTGAGGAAAGAAACCCCCTTCCTAAAGGACTATAAGCAACAATTCCAATACCAAGTTCTCTACAAACAGGAACAATTTCTTCCTCGACGTCTCTTGTCCACAAAGACCATTCTAACTGTACAGCAGTAATTGGATGCACCGCATGTGCTCTTCTAATTGTTGAAGCAGATGCTTCAGACAAACCAATATATTTAATTCTCCCTTCTTCAACTAATTTCTTCATTTCTCCTATCGTTACTTCAATAGGAACTCCGGTATCGACGCGATGTTGGTAATAAAGATCGATGCAATCAACTTGTAGCCTCTTCAAACTAGCTTCACAGGCTGCTCTAACAAAAGCAGGATCTCCACGTATGCTTATTTTCCCATCGCCGAAATCGGCCAAATCGGCACCAAACTTTGTAGCTAACTCCACTTTGTTGCGAATGTCTTTGAGAGCTTTGCCTAGTAGGATTTCATTTGTGAATGGACCGTACACGTCGGATGTGTCGAGGAAAGTAATGCCTGTATCGATGGCATGGTGAATTAAATCTATCATGTCGGATTCAGGCTTTGGAGGACCGTAAAATGCCGACATCCCCATACATCCTAGACCTTGTCTAGAAACCTCAAGGCCTTGAGAACCCAATTTCATCTTCTCTATCTTTGCCATCTTTATTATGATTTTGTTTTGGATTGATCTGAAACTATCTTCAGTGGGTGAGTGGAATATATACTCGACTAAGCAATGTGACGTTTGGAATGACGTTAATGCTGATTAATAGGTCATGGGTGTGAGGTGTCCAATGTCCACCACAGCACGACAAGATTACAAGACTGATGATTATCCAGTAATTTGTTTCTTGGCCGATTTCAGCTAAGGGGACAAAACTAGAAATAACACAATTCTGATAAAACAAATCAAAAAATCTACCCGCATTTCAAAAAGAGGCCAGATCTTCTCCGCCCGGGTGGAAAAGTAAAGGTTTTACACCTTACCAAAATATATCGACACTTGTCAACTCATTTAACCCCAAAGTTAATGCAATAAACGGTGTTAAACCAAAAAAAAAAAAAATCGCTACAAATTAGGAAGATTCTGTAAGTAGAAGATACTCCCGACAGAAAACTTCAGACTCATCTCAATGGAATCCTTGGCCTTGAAAGTTCCAACTGCACCAAACTGATGCACTAGTGGAATAGTAGATACAAGCAGGATGTCTACACTGACCACAATCAAGAGCTTGCCAATTCAAGATCAGCTCTGACCGCCCTTTAGAACATTAGTACTTCATTCCAGGATCAGCATAAATAACTAAACATAGAAAACTCTTCAACAGAGCTATCCAGAGAATAATAATAATGTAGTATCCCGTTGTCACTTGTATCTATCGATTTGTAGGAATTACCTGTGATATATAACCACGTACCAGTACTGATTAATGTACTGACAGGGAGCTTGGTAGAGAAACAATGGGTACTGCAAGTGTATGTGTATCATGTGTCTGAAAGACTGAGACAAAGGAAAAAACAATCCATGCAACCGCGCATATAGCCCACAGGTAAAAAAGAAACCACATACTTTATATCCTGACATTCTTATCAGAAGTTAGAACGAACTGACGCGAGTGTGTGCTGAATATCCTGAATTTTTATAATATTTTGAAGTGCAATATGTAGCAACATACAAATTTGCCAATTTACAACTCTCCCAACTTATTACTGACTTAGGTGGGATACGGATTTGAGGTTTCACAGTACAGGTTTCCAGCAAGTAGATGAAAGATATAAGATAGAAGAAAATGTGAAAAGAGTTTTGGGATTAGCAGAAAAGCAATTCCAAATTTTTAGTACAAGAGGGAGAGGCCAGGATTTAAAGATCATAGCTTCTTAGAAGTGTTAAACTAGATCAAATTTTAAGATAAAAGAAAAATGGAAAACACAAGTAGAGCCCATCAAAACAATAAGTTTACAACAAGACAATGACAATTCAAAGAACAAGAGCCTCTAGCACTTCCATGATAGCATGGTTATGATGGTATTCATTTACAGTCACTACAAATTGAAAACTATTCCCTAAGTAGCCTGAGTAATGCATTCAAGTTTCCTTTCTTTTTTTTTTTTTTTTTTTTTTTATCAACCCACGCACAGAATCTTCCTAATTTGTAGCAATTTTTTTATTTTGTTTTATCTAACACTGTTTGTTGCATTAACTTTGGGGTTAAATGAGTGGACAGGTGTTGATATATTTTTGTAAGGTGTAAAACCTTAACTTTTCCACCCGGGCGGAGAAGATCTGGCCTCTTTCAAAAATACTTTCAAAAATAATAATTGATTTTTGTCTGAAAAAGACAATAATATCATGATATGTACAAGTATTAGTGCATATGCACATACGTAAATGCATACCAAACATCATAAAAAAAATATTATGCACAAGTGTCAATATATACCACTTTTTAATATGCGAAGATATCAATAAAAAAAAATCAAATCTGTCCTTAGTCTTTATTAATAATTAAAACATGAAAACTGATTTTTCCAATAGTTATAAGTCAAACAATGCCATTATCAATGATTTCAAAACGACGATATTTTAGCTTATCTCTTGTTTAGCTAATTGGTCCCATCTTTGAATCAGAATCGCCAGAAAGTCCGTAACCTTTGTTTTTCCTGTTGCGGACTCCAAAAATAAGTGGATTTGGACATTTGGTTCCCATTGAAAAATTGATTGTAGGACCACGATGGTTAAAATAGTGTGGATGATGACGATTAGTAAGACCACTAAGACAGAAACTGAACGACTTTCATTAGATTTATGCATCAGTGTATAGCAAGGCCCAAAATTTCGATATCTATATCAGTGTACTAAAAAATCGAGATATATCGGATATATCAGTTTTTTTGGTGACTAGTCCAAACTATTTAAAATATCAGAAATATCGGATATATCGGACATATAATATCAGAAATATCAGAAATATATCGAAAATATATTAGAAATATCATATTTATATTTAAAAACGGTCAAAAAGTCAACCGATATATATCAATTATATCGAAAATATCGATTATATCGGCGATATAAAGTTTCATATCGGAAATTCCAATATATCTCGGGAAAAAAAGGATTCAATATTCGGTGGATATATATCGGAAATATCGATATCGGTGTACCAATTTACCGAGATATATCGGCGAGATATCGGATATCTCGGCGATATTTTGGGCCATGGTGTATAGAGTGTATTATTAGATTCTTTTTTTTTTTGATAAACTAGTGTATTATTAGATTCAATACCTTAATAGTTGTCTTTTGCTATGTCGCGATCATGTGATACTAATTTACCGTGTCTAATGGAAATTTTGTGTTGTTTGCTCATAATTAAACATGTCACTTATATTTCAGCTAATTCAGAGTTAGTAATTACTCGAGTTCTGTTCTCCAAGTTCGTTAAATCGGACGATCCATCCTATGCACAGTTTGTTTGAGGTCTACAAACTTTTTTTTGGGAAAAACAGCTGACGACCTCACAACCATGTCCAAAAATTCAAAATAAGTTCAAGCGAAAAAAAATGCCCAAGCTTACTCTTCACACACACACAAGAAAAAAACAGGATAGCTAATCCTCAACTACACATCCCTATTCAGGCTTCCATGATGATAAATCCGGAGTGCCCGAGTCCCTCCAAGTCATTGAAAGCCCTCCATATCTGTCGCTCTTAACCACGTCTCCTGAAGTTAAGGGGGTGTTTGGATCCTATTTATTTATTACTAAAAAGTGTTTATTAGTGAAAAAATATTTTTTTAAAAAATAAATATATTTGGTCTCTATTTTTTAAAAAAATAGTTTTTCATCCAAAAAACACTTTTTGGTCCCAAAAACTAGTTTTATGATAATTAGGTAAAACTTGTTTTTCAAGTTAAAAAACAATTTTTCTTCAAGAGAAACACTTTGGGCGCTAAAGGCAAATGAATTGCTCGGATGGCTGTGACATGCGAAATCTGATTTGATAAAATAGTTTTTAAGAAAAATCACAACCAAACATGTTTATTTAAAAACTGTTTTTAGAATAAATATTTTTTTCATAAAAGTGCTTTTTAAGAAAAAATAATTTTTTGAAAAAATGAGACCCAAACACGCACTAAGACTTCAAGCTCAGCCATTTCTTCCGGTGCAAGTTTCACAGATAGAGCAGCAATATTCTGATTGAGGTTTCCAATCTTAGTAGTGCCTGGTACGGGACACACATCATTTCCTTGGTGGTGAACCACGCCAGATCGAGCAAGTTGAGATGGAGTGCATCCTTTCTTAAGAGCTATTTTGTGTATGCTGTCATATTTAAGTTTGTTATGCTCAAGATTCTCAGGTCGAAACCTTGGTAGTTCTTTCTGAAACCTCAGACACGTTTTCAACCAGTTTTGGTCCAGAGGAAAAAAAGCCCCTCCCCAAAGGACTGTAAGCGACAATACCGATACCAAGTTCTCGACAAGTTGGTATTATTTCTTCTTTTTTTTTTTTTTGGTTGGTAAGCGAGGTTGTTTTAGAGGCCCCCTACCCCTTTTCATTAAATAACAAAAGCTTTCAATTACATCTCTCGTATTCCTTTCCTATTACATCATCATACATAATATTCCTTACATCCTCTGCAAAGGAGCTAGGAAGAATTTCAATAAATGTTACATTTGGAACATTTGCTGCTAGAGCATCAGCTAATTTGTTCACCTCTCGATAAACATGTTTAATAGAGAAGAAACCGAGCCTACTTTGTAATGCTTGCGATGCTCTTTGATAAGTCTCTTCACCGCCATGGATATTTTTTTTTCCTGCTTTTAGAAAGGTTTCCACATTTGATGAATCCGTCTGAGCTTCCACTCTTCCGATGTTATACTTCTCGCCTAGCTTGAGCCCTTGCTCCAACCCTTGTAACTCCACAAGTGCTATGGTATTGTACTCAGATCTGCCATATACCGCTTTAACAAAAACCATTACCGTCCCTGGCACAACCGCGCTTTGCCCCACTAGGCCTTGCACACCGCCGTGCGTGTTTAGTGTATGATTACCTTCATCAGCCCTAGTCCACTTACATTTGATTGTTCCAGGCGTAGTCACCTCTATCCCCTTGTGCCACAACCGCTCAAATTTGTATTTTTCGTGCCCCTCCTCCATTTTGACATCCATAGGCGTGTATTTTGGCCTCACATCCTTTAGAATCGGGTTGCTTACCGTTGTTGTAGCAAAATAATTTATGATCAAAGCATCGACAGTTCCTCTCTTTCCAAGTCCAAGATATAAAGCCCGAATGAATAGCGGCCAATACATCTTGAACCCTCCTTTCCCTTCACTCTTACAATAATCCATTCCAACTCTTTGCCGCCAAGTGGGTGCAATTCCTCTGTTGTACCCAAATTCGCAAGCAGACTTTCCCATATCTCTCTTCCATACACACATGTAAAAATGGGTGCTCTTACGTTTGATTCACCTTTTGTTTACAAAGCACGCAGTACCGTCCGATGCCACTACCTTCCATTCCTTTAGTTTATGCAAATTGTCTTCAATCCTTTTCTCCGGTGCAAGCCACGCGAATGAAGGAGAATCTCGAATTTTGTTCCCCGAACCATATAATATTATGCCCCATGCCGCTCGCCTTACCCGCTTTATGTCATTGTCATATGTATCCTTCATTTGGTACTTTCGCCGCTTCGTCACCGTCCGCACTACCTCATCCTCTCCCCGTGTGTATCTCTACCTCTTCTTCAATTCCTTGTACCGCCTCGGGTAGTGATTCTTGAACTGTTGTGGGATATGCCATTGTCCGCCTTCTATGAAACTTGATACCTTAGCTCGCTTTGTTACAAACCGAGTCGATAGAAGTACCATATCGAATTTTCCCCGCCAAGATCCCAGTTGGGTGCCATGGATCATACCACGGACTTGTGTTTTCGCCATTCCCAATCAAATGCATAGCTATAGCCCTTGCTTCGACTCTGTCCTTCAAGATGTTTCTCCAACTCCACGAGCAATCACTTGGTATTTTCAAACTCCAGAAGTTCCTCCCCTTTATCAGATTTTTTTGTACCCAGTGCACCCATAGTGTATCTTTCTTGCTTGTAATATGCCATATGTGCCTTAGGTTTGCTGCCCGATTAGTAGTAGCCAAGCATCTAACCCCAAGTCCTCCTTCCTCATATGGGTAACATACATCTTCCCAGCTTATTAGAGCGTGAGAGTTTCCTCCATCCAGTCCAACCCATAGAAAGTTCCTACACATTCTCGCTTCACTCATCGATAACTCTCGTGGTAGAATGAATGCTGCCAACCGAATATACTCAAGTTGTTGATCACGGACTTGAGAAGTCAGTAGCAGATCCGCATAAGATAGGAACTTCCCTTCCAACTCTGAATTCTTCGAAGTTACGCTTGCCAAAAGTGGCGTCGGCGATCTATATAGGTCACCGGTAGTGATGAGTGGGAGCCCTAAGTACTTCACCGGAGCGCACCTTGGGCAAACTGAATGGCTTGCCTTGCTGCCTCACATAGTCTTGCATCCATCCCTGTGCAAAATAGTTGACTCTTCTGCAAATTTGCTTCTAGTCCTGTGCATGCGCTGAATGAGTTCAACGTATCCCTTAGCGTCATGGCTGTCATCAAATCTCCGTGCATAAATGCAATAAGATCATCCGCGAATGACAAGTGGGTTATTACTGGGTCGCGACATCTGTGGTGTAGTTTGTAGTCTCCCACTGTAGCGCTTTGCATCATAAGGTCCGAAAACATCTCCATAACGAGCACAAATAGGTACGGTGACAGGGGGTCACCTTGTCTTATGCCTCTCTTCCCTTTGAAATACCCTTGAGGAGCTCCCTTAATCATAATGGAGTAGTGTGCATCCTGTATACATGCCATTATCCATGCCACAAATTTAGCAGGCATTCCTACTCTCTTGAGGGCAAATTCCACTGCTTCCCACCTCACCGAATCATATGCTTTTCTCAGGTCAATCTTTGCTGCCATCCTGGGTGGTTGCACATCTCTGTGGTAGTTGTGTAAGAGTTCATGTGACAACAAGATATTATCTTGTATGCTTCTTCCCGATATAAATGCCGACTGGCATGGTGACACAATCAAGGGCATAATGTGCTTCATTCTGGCCGCCATGATCTTAGTTATGCATTTGTATACCACGCTGCAGCATGCTATGGGCCTGTAGTCGTTCAGGGATACAGGGCTGAGATTCTTGGGCACCAGAGTCACACAAGTAGAGTTTACCTCACTTAAGAGCCTCCCTGACACAAAGAAATTTTTTATTGCTCTAACAAAATCATCACCGACTATTCTCCAAGCAGTTTTGAAGAAGTGTGCGCCAAACCCATCCCCACCTGGTGCTTTGTCACTATCAATCCTTGATACAGCTTCCACAATCTCGTCTCTCGTGACCATTTCCTCTAATCCTTCTTTCATAGCCATGTCAATCTGATTCCTTTCCGGTAGACTTTCAAAGACCGAGAAATCCAGCATATTGAGTCTTTCTGGACTGTAGAGGTTCCTATAGTACTCGACACATTCTCTGCCTATCTCATCAGCGTCCTCTAGCACCTTGTCATTAGTATCCCTGAGACACGTGATTTTGTTCATCATTCTTCTGGACTGAATGGACTTGAAGAAGTAGGTGGTGTTGTCATCCCCTAACACAATTACTTGATCTCGTGATTTTTGTTTTTGGAATGCTTCCTCATGCATCGCTGCCCTCACATACCCAGTAATTGCCTCCCTTTCTTCTTGTATTAACTGTTCATCCAGTGGCATATGTTGCAACTTGTCTTGTACCTCTGCCATTCTCTTTTTCTCCTTCTCAAGTCTGTTTATCACATTACCCACTCTATTTTTATTCCACTCTATCACATTACCCAGTATTATTTCTTCTTCACCATCTCTTATCCATAAAGACCACTCTAACCGCACTGCAGTTATTGGGTGAACTACATGTGCTCTCCTAATTGTTGAAGCATTGGCCTCAGACAAACCTATGTAATTAATCTTTCCTTCTTCAACTAACTCCTTGAGTTCGCCGACTTCAATTGGAACTCCCGTCGCTTTGGGGGGGGGGGGGGGAGACATGCCTATGCATCCGAGTCCCTGTGCAGAAACTTCAAGTCCCTGTGAACCCAGTTTCACTCTCCTTATCCCTACCATCTTACCCATCTTTTTAGCTGGATTTTCCCCTGCTTCCTCCTTGATCTTTACCTTCCATGATTTGGTTATATATAACTAAGCATTTTGTATGCCCCCCCTAAGAATATGACGTAAAGAATGGCATCACATTGCATAAAAACATACATTAAAATGTATATTCAATTGACCAATCGGCCAACAACGAAAAGTAGCGACTCTCTTGGTTCCATTGTCCAAGACCTAACTGGTCTGTTCTTTGAAACTCGTATTCAATCATGTATTTTCTAATTGCACAGTTTGAATAGGACAACAATGCTTTTGATGGCGACATATATGTTGTGTAAAGAGGACGAACTCAATCTTCTTTCTCAACAAAGCCCAAGAGCATAGTGTAATGGGTGGTGATCCAGAAAAACATAAATTTGCTTCAGGGTGATAAATATTGTTTCTGTATGTATGAACTCAAGGTATGATTAGTTTTCCACCATTGCGAAATGGCTTGCTATTTCTGTCTAGTTTCTTCTTCGTTTAAAAGAAAAAATCCTAATGAATAAAGGACAAATTCAACAAGCATTGAAACGTTTCTTCCCGCCTCTCAACAACTGCTCCTGATCTGGATAATATTTTGTATCATGCAAGGAAAAAAAAGTTCAAGAAATGAACTTGCAAAGCTAAATCAAAGATGCAGCTGTACCTTCCAAAGCTGCACGTTTAACACAGAAGTATCTTAATAGTCATTTATATGGAACAAACAACATGGACTTAAGTTGTCAGTTTGATATCATCGTATCCAATATCCTGGTATAAAATTTATAACCTATCCAACTTACCTGACAGTTTCGTATGTATTATGCCGTCATCCTTTAATGGCAGTCCTGCATACTTTTGCTATTATAAAAACTCTTATGTAAGCCGAATTTTTTTCCATCTTCTAAGTAGCTTTTGTTCAACACCGTGAAGAAATGGAGCTGCAGACGTCCACCGCCATCAACGATATGAAACCAAGACAAACAAGAAAATTAACAACTATGGTGAGGTTTACAGTTGTAAATCCAAGCAAATTGTGTAAGCGACATCCTTCGCACAGATATCCTGGAAGAGTTCAAGAAAGTGTCATATTTGGTAAGATATGTTTAACATAATGTATTACTGTAGCAGAGTCTAATTCTAGTAGCTAAATAATATACATGTCAATTAGGAAAAGTTTTTGACATTATTACCGGATCAATTTAAATTAGGGAATTGATAATTTAGTAAATGATTTTTATGATTTTGGTATATAAGTTTGTCATTTTCCTAATGAAACACCACAAACACCAAATCGTGGTTCAACTTGGATAGCAATTGGCATATACCTCTTATCAGCGTTCTAAGTCATAAAAGGTCACAAAAATTATCCCAGTGATCACCTCTCTCTGTGTAAACCGATGGCTTTTAAAGATGAAAGGAAACAAGAAACTCATGTGCTTTTGGTTGCCTTTTCTTCTCAAGGCCATCTGAATCCCATGCTTAGGTTAGGTAAATGTCTCGCTTCTAAAGGACTCCAAGTAACATTAGCCACCACTGAAGTTGCACGCCAAAAAATGCTTGATTCAAACAATCTTTCCTCTACTACAACCATCACCAATGATTCAAATATGCAAATTGCCTCGAAGTTCTTTTCTCGATGGGTTGAGCATTGATTATGACAGAAAGGCCAACTTAGATCACTACATGGATTCCCTTAGCAAATTCGGTCCTCAAAATTTATCCACCTTAATGGATAATTTCTCCCAAGGTGGTCAGCAGAAGTTTTCTTGCATCATTAATAATCCTTTTGTTCCATGGGTGTCCGATGTTGCTGCACAACATGGTATTCCCTGTGCCATGTTATGGATTCAACCATGTTAAGCTCTATGCCATCTACTACCGCTTCTACAACCAGCTCAACACCTTCCCTATGTCAACAGACCACAAAATGGACGAGTTACCAGGTCTTCCATTGCTTCACTATGAAGATTTACCATCCTTTGTTCTCCTTCAAATACTTTCAATAGCTTTCCCAAGTTATTCTCAGAAATGTTCAAGAGTATGGAGAAATTGAAGTGGGTATTAGGAAACTCATTCTATGAGTTAGAGAAAGATGCAATCGAATCAATGACTGGGATTTGTCCCATTATCCCTATAGGCCCTCTTGTGCCATCGATACTGTTAGGCAACGGGGAATCGAATGATATTGGTGTTGACATGTGGAAACCTGATGAAACTTGTATTACCTGGCTGGGTGTTACAATACGTTTGCTTGAGAGCACCATCACACTGCTAGCACCATCGCCCTGCTATCCCCTCCTATCCATTTGGTTCTATACCCAAATTGTAATTTACCCGAGCCGTCTGTAACTTCATATTCTGTTACTTCATTGCAGTGTGATGCAGGACAATAAAGTAGTATTAGGTTTCTATTTTTTTTTTGTTGTTCTAGAATTAGGATATAACTAGTCTTTATGATTTAGCTATTCCTAAATAGATTATGAGTCAAAGATTAGACATTAGTATACTTTTAGTAGCATTCCTATTTCAATTACTCGGTAAAAGGAGATCATAGTCTCAGAAACAGGGGAATCAATCGTTAATAATAAAAATTTGCAGAGTTTTTCTCATACCTTAACTTTTAATTCGCCTCGCTTTTGTCACAATGTTCTCCATCTGCATAGCTAACATGGATAAGTTTCCAAATGAAACCTAGATAACTGAAGCATGCCATTGGGATGCAAGTGTGCTCCAAACCCCGCTTTGTCTCAAGGCCAAGATTTCCTACATAGGTTCCCATCAAAGATAGAACTCACTATGGATCCTAATAAACTAATATCAACATCCATGGACTGGAGCAATCGATTGTGGGCAAATTTAGTTGTTGCAATGGGGGCTCCAAGGCTGTTAGCATGGATGTGGTTGACCATGGGACCATGGGAGGCATTTGGAAGGGAGTTTATTATTATTATTTCAATCAAGTGGAAATTTTATTAATAAGGAGTCTTACAAATAATTAAGACAAGCGTACAACAAGCTGTGCTGCAAGTCCTTTCTGAATGACATGCAAATCCTATCCTCCTAAATACAAACTCGTTCGAACATTTGGAACGGAGTTGGTTATGTAATATACATCATTTTCTAACTAGTGAAATGAACTAGGATTCTGGGAAACACTTCACCATCTCTAGATATCAGGGTTTTCCATTTATAGTTGGACAACAACAAATCTTATAGGAGTGGTAGGAGATGTTGTAAAGTGCACAAGATTGAATTCAAAGCATCTATCATAGCACAATTGAAGTTGTGTTTCACCGCAAAACCAACTAACCATGGGAGAGAGGGATTATGTGCAAATTGCATGTTTATATGTTTGTTGAGATGCACAGATGTGACATAAGTGCAAACACTAATAAACAGATTTGCAGTGGAGGCCTAAGAGTGTTTTCTCCAAACACTTTGGTCTCTGGAGTCCTTGTGCCATGTTTGGAATGATAGTTGGTGTTGAAGCTGAAATGCAATTAACTGTTTTCGCCTAACGCAATATATTTTGTGATATTCTGTTATGACATGGAGATGATTGTATGTGCACAAATACTAATCCAAGAAAGAGGACAATAACATAATTATGAATGATCAAATAAAAACAACAACAACAACAACAACGACAAAACAATTAAGCAATTCTTAGATTAAGTTTACGACTCAAACCAAGAACCCCGTATGACTTGAGGGCCGGGCCGACTAGACCCTCTCTTGTAGTGAGGGGCGAGCCTATGAGGGACAATGCTAAAATTGTGAAGCCCTTAACCCTCACCTCAGCCCTCTCTTTAGAGAATTGAGGGTCGTACCAGAAAGCCTGGTTTGAGGGCCAGATTTTATTACTCTTTTAAACTCTTTATTTACAGTATAATCTTGCTAAATTGATACGCGATAAATTAATTATCGCGTTTAAATACTATGTTTTCTCAATATTGACTTTGGTTAATAATTTGGCTAAAATTTGTAAGATAATAAAATTAAAATGTTTCGTTTTTAGGTTTTATGTGCCGATGTATTGCATGAATCAATAATAAATGTATATGATACCAAAAATATGATGTGGTGTTGTAGGTTGTAGAATAACTTGTGTCTGATTAGTTGAAGTTGATTAAAAACTTCATTACCATATACCAATCAAGGATCATATCACATCACTCTGATTTATATTTTATTCTTGCTTATACATGGAGAAGTGACCGGGGTTCATATCCCGACAATAGAACAATTTGTTATTTTAAACTAGATTTTTCATGTAACTAGATTTTGTTATTTTGAACTTATGTAAAACATACTTTCATTTTGTTATTTATACAATTACATACTTTTTAACAAAATATAAATAAAATTACATAAAAAAGTTGTGAGGGCCTTAATGCGGGCCTTGTGAAGGCCTTTGAAGGTCGGGATGAGGGTCGCTCTCATGCTTTCACATCTAGGCCCTTACCCTCCCCTCAAAACGTGAAGGCCGGGTCGAGGGCTTGAGGGCCTCTTTTACACCCCTAATTCCACTTCTATCAATCAATTCCTTATTCTCTCATGACAAACACTTTATTCTCTCATTACAAACATCTACCTTCTTCTCCATCTAAAAAAAAACACTTCAACTATAAATTTGTAAATATTTTTGAGATCTAGTTGTTTCCATGTTTGAGCTAGTTGGTTTGTGTGTTGTGATTAGTGATTTAAGATGTGAGAAAATATCTTATTCTCTCATGACAAACACTCTTCTCACTTTGCAATCTATTTTTCAATTCTAAGTTATTGTTGATTGAAGAATAATTGGGTCGATTTCGACACTAGTCCGACAAATAATTGAACAACAATTGAATTATTTCCTATTCAAAAGTTCGAATCTTATGTTAATTAATCGTGTGATTTATCTCGATTTCAATATTGTTATCGTCAATGATATTTTTAAGTTGGGACTTGAGAGTAGTAGTCCGATACACACGAAAACGCCACTATACATGTGTATGTACCAACATGCACACACCATTATGCATTTGTATAACAGACATGCAAACATTATTATGCATGTGTATAACACGCATGCAAACACTACTATGCATGTGTATATCACGCATGCACACATCATTATACATGTGTATCATACACATGCAAATAATATTATGTATGTGTATTAAAACATGCATACACCTCTTTGCATGTAAATTAGCTTGCTAAAATATGAATAAGCCCATTCTCTATAATTAAATCTGATTCCCAAAAATTGGTGGAGGGAGATAAAGAAAGAAAGAAAAGAGAAAAGTGGTCAAACAAAGTAAAGACATGTTTTTTGTCCAAAATCATCAAAGTGGAGGGCAAAAATGTCATTGAACAAAAACTATCCTTAAGCTATAATTATATGCCGACCTTAACTAAAACCAAAATTAAATAACATTCCTCTCAATGGCTTCTAGAGAGAGAAGGTCTGGACTTATATCACTAAATTTTATTGAACATAGCGTCCCTCTTAAAAGCTTATTTTTTTAGTTATTTTTCTTCCCTTGACTTCGGTTGACTAAGCCTTTTTTTTCTTAGCTGACCAACTCTAAACTGGAGATCCTATATCCTTCTTAACTGATCTATCGATGGATAGCAGTATACCTTCTTTTCCTCCTCTTCCTTCCCATCCAACTCCACTTCCTCAGCCTCCTTGTACTGACCCTTCCCCCTCAGTAGATGCTACACCGTCTGAGCCACTTATCTCCTCAGTGGCAACACCTTCCTCAGCTGGAATTATACCAGTTGCTTCAGTGCTTTCTGCATCATCATGGAGTAGCTTATTCCTTCAAAATAGAGTGTCTGCTCTTAAAAAAACACTAAAGCACTTCACTTTACAAGAAGTGAATGGTGTTACTCAGGTACCGATGGATCCGATTATGCAAGGATGTAATGAATGGAGTGACTACGTGGTGGGATTCTTTATAGAAGCAAATACTCTCATTCCCATATGTGAAAACGCCCTTCAACAATGGAAAGATAAAGGGACATTTGAGATTATTGCGGATAAAGATTTGTTTTACTTCAAATTCTCAAGCAATGATGCTCGTCAAGCAGTTTTAAAGAAGGCCCAATCTTTAGTGGTCGTTGTTTTATCATAAATCCATGGACTCGAGGTGTTGAAAAATAGGGAGCAATGGTAACAACAATCCCTATGTGGGTTAAATGTCACAACGTCCTTAAGGAGTTGTGGACTGATGATGATTTGGGGTTCGTAGCTAGCAAGGTGGGCATTCCTTTCAGTCAAGATGAAGCTACAAAGTAAAAAGAAATCGATTATGCTCGACTATGTATCGAGGTAAATGTTTCGACAAGCTTCCGGTTTATTTACAGTTGAACTAGCACCGGGAGATGAATGGATTATCTCGCTTGAGTACCCTTGGATCCCAAACAGATGTGAGAAGTGTCAAAAGTTTGGGCATGAAACTAAAAAATGTTTGGGTGATCTCGATGCAAAGTCAAGGCCGGGCGTTTGAATACCACTAACGAAGTGGAAGAATGAGTAGACTCAATAATTGTACAATCCATCGGATTGGATGCTAACAATGTAAAATAAATCACGGAGGGAAGGCGTAATGAAAGAATGACTCCTAATGCCAATGCAAGCTATGAGAATGTTGTGAGGAATATTGTAACGTATGCTGGCAATGGAAGTGGAGAAGATGTGAATAGAAGAATATGGAGAGTTAGGAGTCGTCCTAGTGCCCTCTCTGAAGGTGCAAGAACAAGTTGCATAAGAAATGATAGAGGCGAAGAGATCAGGGAGCAGCCCATTGGTACAACTGCCCAACCTGAATCAAATGGTCAGAGTAGTGATGCTCAGGGGAATGGAACAGAGGTTGAAGAGCTCAATACTGGTGTACATGAGACTGGAACTGATCCTTCCATTGGACTTCAGCTAGCACTTTATGTGCCTGCTGAGATAACAACTCCTATAGTAAATATGATTGGTGAAACTATGGATACTCTTTATGTGAACACCTTTTCACAGAGAGGAACTTCAAGTAACGACCAGAGAGAAAATAGTAATATGGTCACACCAATCCAAAGTCAACCTAGAGTTATTCCGATTAACCAACTGCCAAGTAGTAGAGAACGAAACATGTATGAAGGGCTAGTTGCTGGAAATGAGGATGAAGATAATGATCTCTCAGAGAATGAGACTGAGTTCTTTACAGATGCAGTAGCCCCAACACTTTATGTAGCGCCTTCTAAGGATTAAAATCAATGGACTACTATAAAGTCAAAAAGAAGCAAATGGATCTAAGAGCGTTCTTCAAGAGAAATAGAGCCTACGCTTGTAATGATGAAGAAAGTAAAGTCGCTAACGAAAAACAAAAAGATGATAAATCTTGAGGACTACACCAAAAAAAAATTGGATGATACTTTGGGACTCACTTATGTGTGTTGTGCCTACGAAGGTTTCTTTTGCAACTATGAGAAAGCGCAGACTCATTTTAGGAAAAATCATCCTAAGATTGTTAAAGAAATCATGACTAGGAAGTAGGACTACTTTCTTAGGTTCGATTGTAGAATGACTAGTATGTTATCTTATACATCACTACTACAAAAAAGGGCATTAGCCACGGTAGGTGAAATAGTATATACCACTGTGTTTATAATAACAGTGGGTAATAGTCATTTACCACGGTACATTTCGCATTTCTAATCTAGGTACAAGCAAAAGCCACTATTTACGTGATATAGTGGTAAATAATATCCCATATACCACGGTACTACCAAATATCGCCAATTTGTTTTTAGATATTCGAATTCCCCACTGTTTCTTGGAAAAAGGTGGTTTATGTTTTTCTAAAAATTACGCCTACCGTGGATAAAGGGGGTCTCCAAAACTCCAAAACCACTCGATTGAAAAACCAAAAATTAAACTGAAAATAGGGCAAAAACATAGCTTAAAACCCCTCTTTTCAATCGCACCGGGTTTCTCGCTCTATCTCTCTCCTAGAATTTTCCCGATCGTTCATCATATAGGAAAATCTATCTCTCGCTGGATACGATTGCAAGGCTGGTCCTTCCAAAAATTGTCATGCTCGGTTAGATTTGATTAAGCTTTTTTTCAATTCATCCGGTATGAGTTTATCGCTTTTAGTTCGATTTTGATGTGTTTCTTTTTACTGATCCTTTGAGAAATCCTCACGTGTCTTCTTGGCAATTAAATTTGAAAGAGTTGTTCTATTTCTGTTCTTTCCTTGCTGGTTTGGAAAAATTTATTGTAGTTCTACCAATCTGAAACTTAGATTACATCCTCTATAAGTTGTCTTCTTCTTAATTTCTTAATTTGCGTAACTGGAAATATTGTGTTGTTTGGGTGGTGCTATCTTTCTGTTTTGGGTTTTCAGTCCATCTATAAAGTGTTTGACTAAAGGTCACAGTAATGGTGTATAGTTTATTGGTTTTCATAGCCATTGTTTTTCTGTCCCTCTTTGTCGTAGCAGTAGAAATATAGAAGCAAGATGGTCTATACTATGTAATATAATTAAGTTAACTTTGAACTAACTAAGCCTGCATAGGAAACTGGTTTGGGGGTTTTTATTGCAACTGTTTAGGTTATTTGAATTAGCGTCTACTTTGATTTGTTGGTCAGCATAATTTAGTTAGTCTTTTTTTTGAGAAAGCATGGTTTGCTGGTTTGATTAATATATGCATCGATCTTTATAGCACCTTTTGTTCATGGATTTTTGTCTGTAGCTGAGTAGTTTGAGTGTAATTAAGAATAGTTAAAAGAGTATAAGACTATTATTGGAGAAGCAGAGAATTATTCAGGAAGTGGTTACCCCTTTAGTTTCTAGTTTGTCTTTAGCCTTGACTAACTTACATGCACTGACATGTATTACTAATATTTCTGGATTGATATAACGCTTATGCTTAAGGGTGTGTCTTTGGTGTTTTCCTTCCTGTGCAGAAGTGTGGAGACATGGTTAAGCAGTGTTTCCACAATGTCCATTGTTTATACTCTTTTGCTCGGCAGTTTGGATGCATGGTTAGCTTCAATTTATGCTATGCGTACAATCTATTTGGTTTTCCTTTTGATGCATTCATCTTAGATCCATTTTTTCTGGCCATGCTATGTCTTAGCATTAAAGCCTTATTTCAAAGGTTACCACTTGTAAAAATAAGATAATGTCAATTTGGTTGGAGAAACAACACCTTGATCACGGAGGTGAGCTTGTTTGTTTAACTCATGTGGTTTATAGAAGACTAATGTATGTTATTGATTTTCAGTAGTATCTAGGCATGTGAATAAGATGTTTTTTTTTCATGAACATGATAATTTAGAAACTAGCTTTAGTTGTCTACATGTATACAGACCATGTGTATAGTTTAGATATTAGGATAAGGAAAAGGAAAAGGAAAAGAGCTACACCATTACATTGATTGACTTAGGTTTGATTTTCCTTTATGTGTTATGTGGGAAATTGTTAGGAATCATCAATAGACTTTGAAAGAAGCAGGTTAATGTGCTTGTAAAAGTAAGTGCAGGAAGTTCACTTTGTTTTGATTTTGTTCTATGTGTGTGTCCATGAGTTGTTGCACCTATCGTGGAAAATGTAGTTTTAATTTTAGTTTTATGGCTATTGTTATGGTGGAGGTGGTGGGGTTCATGGGTCGAAGTTGTATTGGAATATGGAAAGGAGCGGTTGTACGTTATCACAAGGAGATGCGTAATGAGGGCTGTTGTGGTTTTTGCACTGTGGAGCTCTTATTGAAAGACCCTATAGAGACCACCTTTTGCTCCTGAACAAAGTGCAAGAAGACATTTTGTTAACACTCAAGATATAATCAGTCCTTGCACTGCATAAGCATTGCTAGGTCTTTTATCTATTAACATTGGTCGGCTTGTAAGTTGTAAGAATGCTAATTTTTTTAATTATACTTGTGCTCTGTAAACGAATTGGTTCTTTTTTGTTTTCCTTCATCTTATTTAATTGTTTCATGAGTTAAGTGTGATAGCTTGCAAGTTCTCACAACTTTGTTTTCCTTTGGTCGACTAGAGTCTGATTTTCTCATTGGATACAAAATCACAGGATAGGGATATCAAGAAACACAACAAGGATTGTGGTTTCTTAGGCTTGTGTCACGAGGAAGTGTCTTAACCAGTTTGCTAACTCCATAAGTAGGTACTTCGACTAAGGTATGTTGTCACATATCACATTGCTGACATAAAGATTTTTTGTAGTTTAATGTGGTTTTTGTTAATCTAATTGACTATATATATATCACTTGATATATATTTAGAAGAGCCTAATGTGTATATATCTTTGATGTATAGTAGTTGATATATTCAAAGTGGTTGACATTATTTTTTTCTCAACTTAAGATACTTTTTTCTCCATAATATCATATATTTTAGCAGTTTTTTCTTAGCTCTTGATTGATCATTGATCGTGCAGATGACAAAATTAACACTCAGAGATAGCTACACACAAGATAAATTTGATTTTGTTCGACTTGAAATTTTGAATTTCATCCAGCATAATCCGATCGAGCCGACTGTGGGGTCTTAACTAGGTTTGGACCTCTTCAAGGTTTGGGGATAGATCTCACCGTTTGTATATTGGCACTGTCAAACTTTTTGATGTATAGATGGAACAAGTATGTTACTTTTTAGATATTTTGGAAAGAACCAGTAGATTTGGATGGTTATTTCTCTATTGAATCGAAAAAGTTATCAAATTATTTTAGTAATTCATTGTTGTGTTGGATGTCTAAATTTGTTTATTTTGTTTGTTGCGCTATGCATTGTTTATATTGGGTAATGTCTTTTTTTAATTTAGTGTGGACATGGTTAAAATGGGCAGGTGCGGGTTATCAATAATTTTACAGGTTGAAAATGATCAAAATCAAATATTCAGGGCTTTTATTTATTTTTTTTTAAAAAAAATATACTCATATAAACCACAGTTTTAACTAAACCGTGGTAATTGTTCAATATTTCCCCGAATATTGCAAATTGTACGGACTATTTACCACGGTTTCGGATACCATAATACCACTGTTTTGTCCAAAACCGTGGTAAATAAGATATACTTAATACCACGGTTTTATTAAAAATATTTGTCACGGTGGCTATTACCACGGTTTCAAAACAGTGGTTAATGAGCTTTTATGTAGTAGTGCATATTAGGCTTGAAGCCTGTTGGTATAATGTTTTCGTGTTCCTCCTTTTAATGATCTAACTCTTAGGGAGGCTTGTAAGGTTTAACTTTTTGCAATAATAACAGGTGGGGGTTGTTGGGGAATAACAATTCCAATTGATCCCCACTACTAAGATAACTTGCAATATGGAAAAAACAACTACTCCAGACAAAATCTAAATTTCGACTACAACCAACAACAAGCCCAACCTTCCAAGCAATCAACAACTATCACTAACAAGTAATAATAATACAAAGAAGATAAAACATACTACAACACAAAGATGTAACGTGGTTCGGCCAATGGTGCCTACTTCTACAAGAACTAATCTTTTTATAACTTGGGAAGAAAGATTGCAATCACTCCTCTCAAGTCTCTCCACCTTACTAGATTACTCATCTCTTTACTTACGGCTTTTCTCTCTGCAAAAGTTATCTCTCAATCTTGATCTCTCTCAAAATTGGGTTTATTTTTCGTGACTTGTTGTGTTTTTATACTCAACTTTGTAATTTCACGGTTACTGTAGAAATAAAAACTGCAAGTTTAGGCATGGGTGCGGGCGCGCTCTCGGCAAGGCCAATTCAAGCGCGCACGCCCTCAAAAGTCCAGTAACATTGTTTCGCGAGAGGCTGAAAAAAAAAACTATCATCTTTTTCACGACAAGGGCGCAGCGCACCTTGGGCAAGGCCAATTTGAGCGCGCACGGTCAGACTTCTTCACACGAATAGTACTACTTTAAGGGATAACTCCAACAGGGTCTGCTTTAACCCCAGTTTAAGTTTAAAATAATAATAATAATTAAAGCTACTTAAGTCATAATTATATGCCGACGCTAGCTAAAATCAAAATTAAAACTCAATATTATCCTTTGTGCCCCCTGTCAAGTAATCTTGTCGTGCTGTGGTGGACATTGGACCACCGTGACATTAACGTCATTCCAAACGTCACATTGAGCAGTTGACTATATATTCCACTCACCCACTGAAGATAATTTCAGATCAATCCCAAGCAAAATCATAAGATAAAGATGGCAAAGATAGAGAAGATAAAATTGGGTTCTCAAGGCCTTGAGGTTTCTAGACAAGGTCTAGGATGTATGGGGATGTCGGCAATTTACGGTCCTGCAAAGCCCGAATCCGACATGATAGATCTAATTCACCATGCCATCGATAAAGGCATTACTTTCCTCGACACATCCGACGTGTACGGTCCATTCACAAGTGAAATCCTCCTAGGCAAAGCTCTCAAAGACATTCGCAACAAAGTTTGGTACCGATTTGGCCAATTTCGTAATTGGTAAAATGAGCGTACGTGGAGATCCTGCTTTTGTTAGAGCAGCCTGTGAAGCTAGTTTGAAGAGGCTACAAGTTGATTGCATCGATCTTTATTACCAACATCGTGTCGATACCGGAGTTCCTATTGAAGTAACGATAGGAGAACTGAAGAAATTAGTTGAAGAAGGGAGAATTAAATATATTGGTTTGTCTGAAGCATCTGCTTCAACAATTAGAAGAGCACATGCGGTACATCCAATTACTGCTGTACAGTTAGAATGGTCTTTGTGGACAAGAGACGTCGAGGAAGAAATTGTTCCTGTTTGTAGAGAACTTGGTATTGGAATTGTTGCTTATAGTCCTTTAGGAAGAGGGTTTCTTTCCTCAGGTGCAAAGCTGGTTGAGAACTTGTCTGAGGGTGATTTCCGAAAAGCACCTACCGAGGTTTCAACCTGAGAATCTGGAGCATAACGAACTTATATTCGATCTCGTAAATGAGATAGCTCTTAAAAAGGGATGCACTCCATCGCAGCTTGCTTTGGCATGGGTTCATCACCAGGGGAATGATGTGTGTCCAATTCCAGGCACTACTAAAATTGAAAATCTCAATCAAAATATTGGTGCTCTAGCTGTGAAGCTTTCACCTGAAGAGATGGCTGAGCTTGAAGGTTTAGCTTCGGAAGAAGCTGTTAAGGGCGGAAGATATGGAGCGGTTTCAAGGACTTGGAAGGATTCGGATACTCCGGAATTGTCTTCATGGAAGAGTGAGTGAAGATAATTGATATTGAGAACTGGCTTTACAAGTTTTGGTGATGTGTGCCTACTTTTCTTTGTGTTCAGTGTGAATGTTAGTGCGGGTTCTTTTTGTTTCAATAAGCAGTATGTTTATGCGAACAAACTATTGGAATTTTAATTTAATTTCGTAGCCAATTATCTGCCTAGACGTATTTGTTTTCTCTGATATGCATTTGTGAATGTCTTCTTTGCTGACTTCCCCATCTTCACCCTCTTAATTAAGCTTTTACAGTTTTACACCAAATACGTCCACTACAAGCTTCGCATTGGTTATTTGATCCGTCAATAGTGGTAATGAAATCAATTGCATGCTGGTTGCAATTGCCTCTAACACTTGAATCCACTCGCACTGACTTCAGAAGCACGCTATGGCTGGGTGTTACAACACGTTTGCTTGAGAGCACCATCGCACTGCAATCCCCTCCCATCCATTTGGTTCTATACCCAATTTGTAATTTACCAGAGCCGTCTGTAACTTCATTGCAATGTGATGCAGGACAATAAGGTAGTATTAGGTTTCTATTTTTTTTCATATAGTTCTAGAATTAGGATATAATTAGTCTTTATGATTTAGCTATTCCTAAATAGATTATGAGTAATAGATTAGGCATTAGTATACTTTTAGTAGCATTTCTATTTAATTACTCTGTAAAAGGAGATCATAGTCTGTACACAGGGGAATCAATCGTTAATAATAAAAATTTGCATAGTTTTTCTCATACCTTAACTTTTAATTCGCTTCCACTTTGTCACAATATTCTCCATCTGCTTAGCTAACACGGATAGGTTTCCAAATGAAACTTAGATAACCGAAGCATCTAGCTTCAGTTTGCCATTGGATGCAAGCAGTGGCGGACCTATGTAGAGGCCAGGTAGGGCGTAGGCCCCCCCTGAACATGTGAAAAAAAGGGTTTTATAGATCTGCACCCCTCTTTTGAAACGAAATTAGACTTGCCCCCCCCCCAAACTCACACAATCGCGGAAATGTCGTCTCTCTGTATCTCGCATGAAATGTCCTAACTATCCTTTTGGTTATCTTAGAATGGGAGTGTTTTTCTTGTTCCGTGTTTGTATTAGGAGGGCAAGTCTAAATAAAATAGTAAAGTTGGGGGTGTTTATCTAATTATAAGTTTATATTGGGGGTGCAAGTCTAAATAAAAAATTTGTAAGTAGTGTAATTCAGGTGTAGTTATTCTAGTTGTACTTATAGTCTTGACTGACTGAAAACCAATTAGAACTTTGAGTTAGAACTATGAGTTATGAATGACAAACTTGATGTACTTTTGTCATTAATGGTCTGGAGTTATGGAGTTAGGTTTTAGGTAAAAATGAATGTTTTTTACACAAATGTACAACTAGAATGTTTTTTACACAAAGGGTTGTTAGGACATTTCACCACGAGATAACGTAAAACATTTCACCACGGTATGTGAGTTTGGAGGGGGCAAGTTTAATTTCGCTTTCAAAATAGGAGTGCACATCTATAAAACCCAAAAAAAGTAGTAGTACTTGTTTAAACCCCGAGTGCTACTTTGTTTGTCAATACTAAGGCTTTTGCCTTCTCAGATGCATAGCTATTTTGTTTACCATACCTTCTCAGTGTATATTGTTCCACAGTGTAAAAAAAAAACAAGTACTTGTTTAGGTTCCGCACTGTACTAATCACTAGGCCCCTCCCCGAGACAATTTTGGCTCCGCCACTGGATGCAAGTGTGCTCCAAACCCCGCTTGTCATCGCCCCATTTCCTACATAGGTTCCCATCAAAGATAGAACTCACTATGGATCCTAATAATCTAATATCAACATCCATGGACAGGAGCAATCGATTGTGGGCAAATTTAGTTGTTGCAATGGGGGCTCCAAGGTCGTTAGCATGGAGGTGGCTGACCATGGGACCATGGGAGGCATTTGGAAGGGAGTTTATTATTATTATTATTTCAATCAAGTGGAAATTTTATTAATAACGAGTTTTACAAATAATTAAGACAAACGTACAACAAATTGTGCCGCAACTCTTTTCTGAATAACAAATCCTATCCTCCTAAATACAAACTCGTTCGAACATTTGGAACGAAGTTGATTATATAATATACATCATTTTCTAACTAGTGAAATGAACTAGGATTCTGGGATATATATATATATATATATATATATATTTTTTTAATAAGTAATCTTTATTGATGAACTTGGGCATATCACATAGTACACACAAGTGAGTGAGATCCTCACAAGGCCTACTGAGAGGCTTACATTATCAAATGTTGGTAACCCCAAGAGCGGATCCCATAATAACCGAGTGCCAGCTTAAATCCAAGTCTCTGAAATGATAATTGCTCCTGTGTGCCACCGAAGACATCCAATACCAGAGGAACGCTTTCATTCAATCATTGCTATTGGGAAACACTTACTTCACGTTCTCTAGATATCAAGATTTTCCATTTATAGTTGGACAACAACAAATCTTATAGGAGGGGGTAGTAGATGTTGTAAAGTGCACAGGATTGAATTCAAAGCATCATAGCACAATTGAAGTTGTGTTTCACCGCAAAACCAACTAACCATGGGAGAGAGGGATTGTGCGCAAATTGCACGTCTATATGTTTGTTGAGATGCACAGATGCGACATAAGCAAAAACACTAATAAACATATTTGTAGTGGAGACCGAAGAGTATGTATTTTCTCCAAACACTCTGGTCTCTGGAGTCCTTGTGCCATGTTTGGAATGATAGTTGGTGTTGAAGCTGGAATGCAATTAATTGTTTTCGCCTAACGTAATTTTGTGATATTCTGTTACGACATGGAGACGATTGTATGTGCACAAATACTAATCCAAGAAAGAGGACAATAGCATAATTATGAATGATCAAATAAAAACAACAACAACAACAACAAAAGAACAATTAAGCAGTTCTCAAATTAAGTCTACGACTCAAACCATGAAGCTCGTATGACTTGAGGGACTACCCCACCCTCTCTCATATAGTGAGGGGCCCCATGGTAACCAATACTAAAATTGTGAAGCCCTAACCCTCACCTCAACCCTCTCTTTAGACCGAGAATTGAGGGCCAGGCTAGAGGGCCGAGTTTAAGGGTCGGGCTAGAGTGTCGGGTTTAGGGGTGGGAATTTGGCCCTAATGACTCTAACCCGGCCTTGACCGACCTGACCCTAAGCCCTATAAAGCCCTCATAACTAAAGCCCTCACAGAGTTTAGGGCAAGGCCGGCCCGGCCCTAATGCCTTCTAGGGCAGGTCTAGGGCTAAGGTTCTAAAACATAGGTCCGACCCTAATTCAAATTTCATTAGCCTAGGCCTAACCAAGCCCTAACCGCCCCTGCTTTCACACTTTCACTATAAATACACATACCATAATTGTCCTACTATTTGTTAAATATTTTCAATTAAAATAACATTATCCTTTGTAAATTTATCACTTACACCCAAGGGTACTTCCAATAACTTGTCTTATATAACAAAAAACTTGTCAACTTAGCGTACCATGAAGAACAACGATGAGCACACTAAATTTAATAAAAAATAAGACTTTATTCCTTTGATCATCAAGTCAAAGTTCAGAACTTATTATTCTTAATTTCTTTTCCCACTTACTTCTTAGAAATTATATTTTTATTCACATCCAAGCCAAGTCTAGAACTAAAGGTTTGCTTCCATACCATTAAAGCGAAATACAGAGCAGACATTTGTAACATAAAAACCAAAAAACAACCTTTGTCAGAAAAATGGCATTTGTAATTTCAAACCTTTCTCCATCACTTGTTCAAAAGCCAATATTTTCATTTCCACATACAAAGCTTGAATCACTTTTAAATTAGAAGAAAGGTAATATTATATTTGTTTGAATCTATTATGGAAACAATTTATAATATTGGAAACAGTTTAACAACTTCCCTAGCCCTTAACCAAAGCTATTCTGTTTCTTCTTTATATCTATTACTTCTTCATTTAAAATGATAATATAATTATTTGTCAATGTATTTCAATGTTAAATGTAATTTTAGTGAGGTTTAAGTAAAAGGATGAACAAATTCCGAACTCTGGATGTACTTCAGTTCATTAGATTATGGATATGCATTTTAAATTGTTGGACTTATCCAGATTATTACTAGATTGGTGACTTTGAGTTTGTAGATCATCAGACATTTTGTAATATAAATGAGTTTTAAAACCTGATGTAGTAAAAGAAAAATTATATAGGCTGACCTAAATCCCCTCTAAAGCCTTTAAAAGAGGCTTAGGGTAGGTCGTGGCTCGAGATTTAGACTTGTGACCCAAATTAATCTTAATTTATGTGACTTTTTAGGTCTCCGAACCAAAATTTTAATATTTGAAGGGCTTTAAATGTTTAGGGCCGGGCTAGCCCGACCCGGCCCATTGCCCACCCCTATCTCTTTGTATATAAATTCGTTGCTAAAATCTAAATCGTCCATTTTCTGTAATTAAATCTGATTCCTAAAAATTGGTGGAGGGAGATAAATAAAGAAAGGAAAAAAAAATGATCAAACAATGTGGAGACATATTTTTGTCCAAAATCATCAAAGTGGAGGGCAAATATGTTATTGAACAAAAACTATTCTTCTTGAGCTATAATCGAGTGAGCGGAGCGAACGATCTTGGCAGAAATGGAGGTATGCGGACAAAAAACAGGTTAGTTGGTTTCTGTCAGTCTGTCCTTACCTCTCTCTCTCCCTCTCAAGTAAACCATAACCCTAACTCTCTCTCTCTATCTCCCCACCCACAAACCCATCTCTTCCTCTCTCTTTTCCACCCTCAGCTCACGCCCCACTGCGACCCAACTAAAACCAAAATTAAAACTTCTTCGCGGAAGCTACGTAAAATCAAATTTAAAACTCAATATTGTCCAATGGGCCGTTCTCTTTATTGTAATCAGCATTAACGTCATTCCAAACGTCACATTGCTTAACCAAAATTAAAACTTCTTCGCAGAAGCTACGTAAAATCAAATTTAAAACTCAATATTGTCCAATGGGCCGTTCTCTTTATTGTAATCAGCATTAACGTCATTCCAAACGTCACATTGCTTATTCCAAATCTATTGATATGGTGGACTATATATTCCACTCACCCACTGAAGATAATTTTCAGATCAATCCAAAACAAAATCATAAAAAAGATGGCAAAGATAGAGAAGATGAAATTGGGTTCTCAAGGCCTTGAGGTTTCTAGACAAGGTCTAGGATGTATGGGGATGTCGGCATTTTACGGTCCTCCAAAGCCCGAATCCGACATGATAGATTTAATTCACCATGCCATCGATACAGGCATTACTTTCCTCGACACATCCGACGTGTACGGTCCATTCACAAATGAAATCCTTCTAGGCAAAGCTCTCAAAGACATTCGCAACAAAGTGGAGTTAGCTACAAAGTTTGGTGCCAGTTTCACCGATGGTAAAATAAGCACACGTGGAGATCCTGCTTATGTTAGAGCAGCCTGTGAAGCTAGTTTGAAGAGGCTACAAGTTGATTGCATCGATCTTTATTACCAACATCGCATCGATACAGGAGTTCCTGTTGAAGTAACGATAGGAGAACTGAAGAAATTAGTTGAAGAAGGAAGAATTAAATATATTGGTTTGTCTGAAGCTTCTGCTTCAACAATTAGAAGAGCACACGCGGTGCATCCAATTACTGCTGTACAGTTAGAATGGTCTTTGTGGGCAAGAGACATCGAGGAAGAAATTGTTCCTGTTTGTAGAGAACTTGGTATTGGAATTGTTGCTTATAGTCCTTTAGGAAGGGGGTTTCTTTCCTCAGGTGCAAAGCTGGTTGAGAACTTGTCTGAGGGTGATATCCGAAAGCACCTGCTACCGAGGTTTCAACCTGAGAATCTGGAGCATAACGAACTTATATTCGATCTCGTAAAATGAGATAGCTCTTAAAAAGGGATGCACTCCATCGCAGCTTGCTTTGGCATGGGTTCATCACCAGGGGAATGATGTGTGTCCAATTCCAGGCACTACTAAAATTGAAAATCTCAATCAAAATATTGGTGCTCTATCTGTGAAGCTTTCACCTGAAGAGATGGCTGAGCTTGAAGGTTTAGCTTCGGAAGAAGCTGTTAAGGGTGAAAGATATGGAGCGGGTTATGGGACTTGGAAGGAATCAGATACTCCGGAATTGTCTTCATGGAAGAGTGAATGAAGATAATTGATATTGAGAACTGGCTTTACAAGTTTTGGTTATGTGTGCCTACTTTTCTTTATGTTCAGTGTGAATGTTAGTGTGCGTTCTTTTTGTTTCAATAAGCAGTATGTTTATGCGAACAAACTCTTGGAATTTTAATTTAATTTCGTAGCCAATTATCTGCCTAGGTGTTAAATTTTGTATACATGGTGTTTCTTTAATTTTGTTGAGATCCCACGTATAGATTGTGCATTTCACCTCTTTTGCACATTGATTAGACCGAAAATATATGAATTAAATCTACCAGAATTTACTCTGTACACTGTAGTGAACAAATAGGACAGACTGATGATGAAATATCATGTTTAGAAAGAAGATGAGCAGCTTCTAATATCATCGATAAACATTTGAAAATTCCTCTGACAAGGACTTCCCTGATTGTTTTCATTTTAACTGCTCCCTCTTGAATTCAATGGACTGTAGTCCATTTGTTTTCTCTGATATGCGTTTGTGAATGTCTTCTTTGCTGACCACCCCATCTTCACCCTCTGAATTAAGCTTTTACAGTTTACACCAACCTCAAATACGTCCACTACAAGCTTCACATTGGTTGGTTGATCCGTCAATAGTGGAAATGAAATCAACGGCATGCTGGTGGCAATTGCCTCTAACACTTGAATCCACTCGCACTGAATTAAGAAGCACGCTATGGCTAGGTGTTACAACATGTTTGCTTGAAAGCACCATCGCACTGCTATCCCTCCCATCCATTTGGTTCTATACCCAAATTGTAATTTACCCGAGCCGTCTGTAACTTCATATTCTGTAACTTCATTGCAATGTGATGCAGGACAATAAGGTAGTATTAGGTTTCTATTTTTTTTTTGTTGTTCTAGAATTAGGATATAATTAGTCTTTATGATTTAGCTATTCCTAAATAGATTATGAGTCAAAGATTAGGCATTAGTATACTTTTAGTAGCATTCCTATTTCAATTACTCTGTAAAAGGAGATCATAGTCTGTAAACAGGGGAATCAATGGTTAATAATAAAAATTTGCAGAGTTTTTTCTCATACCTTAACTTTTAATTCGCTTCCGTTTTGTCACAATGTTCTCCATCTGCATAGCTAACATGGATAAGTTTCCAAATGAAAACTAGATAACTGAAGCATCTAGCTTTAGTTTGCCATTGGGATGCAAGTGTGCTCCAAACCCCGCTTGTCTGCGCCGCATTTCCTACATAGGTTCCCATCAAAGATAGAACTCACTATGGATCCTAATAAAATAATATCAACATCCATGGACAGGAGCAATCGATTGTGGGCAAATTTAGTTGTTGCAATGGGGGCTCCAAGGCCGTTAGCATGGATGTGGTTGACCATGGGACCGTGGGAGGCATTTGGAAGGGAGTTTATTATTATTATTTCAATCAAGTGGAAATTTTATTAATAACGAGTCTTACAAATAATTAAGACAAGCTGCAACAAGTCGTGCCGAAAAGTCCTTTCTGAATGACATGCAAATCCTATCCTCCTAAATACAAACTCGTTCGAACATTTGGAACGGAGTTGGTTATGTAATATACATCATTTTCTAACTAGTGAAATGAACTAGGATTCTGGGAAACACTTACTTCACTAGCTCTAGATATCAGGGTTTTCCATTTATAGTTGGACAACAACAAATCTTATAGGAGTGGTAGTAGATGTTGTAAAGTGCACAGGATTGAATTCAAAGCATCTATCATAGCACAATTGAAGTTGTGTTTCACCGCAAAACCAACTAACCATGGGAGAGGGGATTATGTGCAAATTGCATGTTTATATGTTTGTTGAGATGCACAGATGTGACATAAGCAAACACTAATAAACAGATTTGCAAGGAGACCTAAGAGTGTTTTCTCCAAACACTCGGTCTCGGAGTCCTTGTGCCATGTTTGGAATGATAGTTGGTGTTGAAGCTCAAATGCAATTAACTGTTTTCGCCTAACGCAATTTTGTGATATTCTATTACGACATGGAGACGATTGTATGTGCACAAATACTAATCCAAGAAAGAGGACAATAGCATAATTATGAATGATCAAATAAAAACAACGAAAGAACAATCAAGCAGTTCTCATATTAAGTTTATGACTCAAACCATGAAGCTCATATGACTTGAGAGGGGTCGGCCCGACCCTCTCATGTAGTGAGGGGCGGGCCTATGAGGGACAATGCTAAAATTGTGAAGCCCTAACCCTCACCTCAGCCCTCTCTTTAGAGAATTGAGGGTCGGACCAGAAAGCCTGGTTTGAGGGCCGATTTTATTACTCTTTAAACTCTTTATTTACAAAGATAATCTTGCTAATTGATATGCGATAAATTAATTATCGCGTTTAAATACTATGTTTTCTCAATATTGACTTTGGTTAATAATTTGGCTAAAATTTGTAAGATAATAAAATTAAAATGTTTCGTTTTTAGGTTTTATGTGCCAATGTATTGCATGAATCAATAATAAATGTATATGATACCAAAAATATGATGTGGTGTTGTAGGTTGTAGAATAACTTGTGTTTCATTAGTTGAAGTTGATTAAAAACTTCATTACCATATACCAATCAAGGATCATATCACATCATATCACTCTGATTTATATTTTATTCTTGCTTATACATGGAGAAGTGACCGGGGTTCATATCCCGACAATAGAACAATTTGTTATTTTAAACTAGATTTTTCATGTAACTAGATTTTGTTATTTTGAACTTATGTAAAACATACTTCCATTTTGTTATTTATACAATTACATACATTTTAACAAAATATAAATAAAATTACATAAAAAAGTTGTGAGGGCCTTAATGCGGGCCTTGTGAAGGCCTTTGAAGGTCGGGATGAGGGTCGCCCTCATGCTTTCACATCTAGGCCCTTACCCTCCCCTCAAAACGTGAAGGCCGGGTCGAGGGCTTGAGGGCCTCTTTTACACCCCTAATTCCACTTCTATCAATCAATTCCTTATTCTCTCATGACAAACACTTTATTCTCTCATGACAAACATCTACCTTCTTCTCCATCTAAAAAAAAACACTTCAACTATAAATTTGTAAATATTTTTGAGATCTAGTGTTTTCCATGTTTGAGCTAGTTGGTTTGTGTGTTGTGGTTAGTGATTTAAGATGTGAGAAAATATCTTATTCTCTCATGACAAACACTCTTCTCACTTTGCAATCTATTTTTCAATTCTAAGTTATTGTTGATTGAAGAATAATTGGGTCGATTTCGACACTAGTTCGACAAATAATTGAACAACAATTGAATTTCCTATTCAAAAGTCCAAATCTTATGTTAATTAATCGTGTGATTTGTCTCGATTTCAATATTGTTATCGTCAATGATATTTTTAAGTTGGGACTTGAGAGTAGTAGTCCGATACACAAGAAAACACCACTATGCATGTGTATGTACCAACATGCACACACCATTATGCATTTGTATAACAGACATGCAAACATTATTATGCATGTGTATAACACACATGCAAACACTACTATGCATGTGTATATCACGCATGCACACATCATTATACATGTGTATCATACACATGCAAATAATATTATGTATGTGTATTAAAACATGCATACACCTCTTTGCATGTAAATTCGTTGCTAAAATCTGAATCGCCCATTCTCTATAATTAAATCTGATTCCCAAAAATTGGTGGAGGGAGATAAAGAAAGAAAGAAAAGAGAAAAGTGGTCAAACAAAGTAAAGACATGTTTTTGTCCAAAATCATCAAAGTGGAGGGCAAAATGTCATTGAACAAAACTATCCTTAAGCCATAATTATATGCCGACCTTAACTAAAACCAAAATTAAATAACATTCCTCTCAAATGGCTTCTAGAGAGAGAAGGTCTGGACTTCTATCACTAGATTTTATTGAACATAGCGTCCCTATTAAAAGCTTATTTTTTTAGTTATTTTTCTTCCCTTGACTTCGGTTGACTAAGCCTTTTTTTTTCTAGTCACCAACTCTAAACCGAGATCCTATATCCTTCTTAACCGATCTATCGATGGATAGCAGTATATCTTCTTTTCCTCCTCTTCCTTCCCATCCAACTCCACTTCCTCAGCCTCCTTGTGCTGACCCTTCCCCCTCAGCAGATGCTACACCGTCTGAGCCACTTATCTCCTTAGTGGCAGCACCTTCCTCAACCGAATTATACCAGCTTGTTTCAAATGCCTTCGTGATCATCATGGAGTAGCTTATTCCTTCAAAATAGGGTGTCTGCTCTTAAAAAAACATTAAAGCACTTCACTTTACAAGAAGTGAATGGTGTTACTCAGGTACCGATGGATCTGATTATGCAAGGATGTAATGAATGGAGTGACTACATAGTGGGATTCTTTATAGAGCAGCGCCTCTCATTCCCAAATGTGAAAAACGTCATTCAACAGCGATGGAAAGATAAAGGGACATTTGAGATTATTGCGGATAAAGATTTGTTTTACTTCAAACTCTCAAGCAATGAAGCTCGACAAGCAGTTTTAAAGGAAGGTCCAATCTTTAGTGGTCGTTGTTTTATCATAAATCCATGGACTCGAGGTGTTGAAAAACAGGGAGCAATGGTAACAACAATCCCTATGTGGGTTAAATGTCACAACGTCCCTAAGGAGTTGTGGACTGATGATGATTTAGGGTTCGTAGCTAGCAAGGTGGGCATTCCTTTCAGTCAAGATGAAGCTACAAAGTAAAAGAAGCGAATCGATTATGCTCGACTATGTATCGAGGTAAATGTTTCTGCCAAGCTTCCAGATTTATTTACAGTTGAACTAGCACCAGGAGATGAATGGATTATCTCGCTTGAGTACCCTCGATCCCAAACAGATGTGAGAAGTGTCAAAAGTTTGGGTATGAAACTAAAAATGTTTGGGTGATCCGATGCAAAGTCAAGGCCGAAGGCTGAATACCACTAAACATGGGAAGAATGAGTAGACTCAATAATCGCATAAATCCACCGGATTGATGCTAACAATGTAAACAGCCTCACGGAGGGAAGGCGAATGAAAGAATGACTCCTAATGCAAATGCAAGCTATGAGAATGTTGTGAGGGAATATTGTAACGTATCTTTGGCAATGGAAGTGGAGAAGATGTGAATAGAAGAATATGGAGAGTTAGAGTCGCCCTAGTGCCCTCTCCGGGTGCAAGAACAAGTTGCATAAGAAATGATAGAGGCGAAGAGATCGTGGAGCAAAATTCCACCGGGTACAACCGCCCCAACATGAACCAAATGGTCAGAGTAGTGATGCTCAGGGGAATGGAACAGAGGTTGAAGAGCTCAATACTGGTGTACATGAGACGGGAATTGATCCTTCCATTTGACTTCAGCTAGCACTTTATGTGCCTGCTGAGATAACAACTCCAATAGTAAATATGATTGGTGAAACTATGGATACTCTTTATGTGAACACCTTTTCACAGAGAGGAACTTCAAGTAACCAGAGAGAAAATAGTAATATGGTCACACCAATCCAAAGTCAACCTAGAGTTATTCCGATTAACCAACTGCCAAGTAGTAGAGAACAAAACATGTATGAAGGGCTAGTTGCTGGAAATGAGGATGAAGATGATGATCTCTCAGAGAATGAGACTGAGTTCTTTACAGATGCAGTAGCCCCAACACTTTATGTAGCGCCTTCTAAGGATTAAAATCAATGGACTACTGTAAAGTCAAAAAGAAGCAAATGGATCCAAGAGCGTTCTTCAAGAGAAATAGAGCCTACGCTTGTAATGATGAATAAAGTAAAGTCGCTAACGAAAAACAAAAAGATGATAAATCTTGAGGACTACACCAAAAAAAATTTGGATGATACTTTGGGACTCACTTATGTGTGTTGTGCATACAAAGGTTTCTTTTGCAACTATGAGAAAGCGCAGACTCATCTTAGGAAAGATCATCCTAAGATTGTTAAAGAAATCATGACTAGGAAGTAGGACTACTTTCTTAGGTTCGATTGTAGAATGACTAGTATGTTATCTTATACATATTAGGCTTGAAGCCCTTGGTATAATGTTTTCGTGTTCCTCCTTTTAATGATCTAACTCTTAGGAGGCTTGTAAGGTTTAACTTTTGCAATAATAACAGGTGGGGTTGTTGGGGAATAACAATTCCAATCGATCCCCACTACTAAGATAACTTGCAATATGGAACAAACAACTACTCCAGACAAATTCTAAATTTCGACTACAACCAACAACAAGCCCAACCTTCCAAGTAATCAACAACTATCACTAACAAGTAATAATAATGCAAAGAAGATAAAACATACTACAACACAAAGATGTAACGTGGTTCGGCCAATGGTGCCTACTTCTACAAGAACAAATCTTTTTATAACTTGGGAAGGAAGATTGCAATCACTCCTCTCAAGTCTCTCCACCTTACTAGATTACTCATCTCTCTTTACAGGCTTTTCTCTCTGCAAAGGTTATCTCTCAATTTTGATCTCTCTCAAAATTGGGTTTATTTTTCGTGACTTGTTGTGTTTTTATACTCAACTTTGTAATTTCACGGTTACTGTAGAAATAGAAACTGCAAGTTTAGGCATGGGCGCGGGCGCGCTCTCGGCAAGGTCAATTCGAGCCCTCAAAAAAAGTCCAAAGAACATTGTTTCGCGAGAGGCTGAAAAAAAGACTATCTTCTTTTTTCGACAAGGGGCATAGCCAAGACCTCAATAAGGCCAATTTGAGCTACAAGGCACTTCTTCACACGAATAGTACTCCTTTCTCTCTTTCATCCTCATCTTCATGTGAGGGATAACTTCAACAAGGGTCTGTTTTAACCCCAGTTTAAGTTTTAAAAAATAATAATAATTAAAGCTACTTGAGTCATAATTATATGCCGACGCTTAGCTAAAATCAAAATTAAAACTCAATATTATCCTATGTGCCCCGTGGTCAAGTAATCTTGTCGTCTTTGTGGTGGACATTGGACCACCGTGACATTAACATCGCTCCAAACGTCACATTGTTTATTCCAAATCTATCTATAGTCGAAGTAGTCGACTATATATTCCACTCACCCACTCAAGATAATTTCAAATCAATCCAAAACAAAATCATAAGATAAAGATGGCAAAGATAGAGAAGATAAAATTGGGTTCTCAAGGCCTTGAGGTTTCTAGACAAGGTCTAGGATGTATGGGGATGTCGGCATTTTACGGTCCCGCAAAGCCCGAATCCGACATGATAGATTTAATTCACCATGCCATCGATACAGGCATTACTTTCCTCGACACATCCGACGCGTAATGCGGTCCATTCACAAATGAAATCCTTCTAGGCAAAGCTCTCAAAGACATTCGCAACAAAGTGGAGTTAGCTACAAAGTTTGGTCTCCATTCCGCCGATGGGAAAATAAGCATACGTGGAGATCCCGCTATGTTAGAGCAGCCTGTGTGAAGCTAGTTTGAAGAGGCTACAAGTTGATTGCATCGATCTTTATTACCAACATCGTGTCGATACCGGAGTTCCTATTGAAGTAACGATAGAGAACTGAAGAAATTAGTTGAAGAAGGAGAATTAAATATATTGGTTTGTCCGAAGCATCCGCTTCAACAATTAGAAAGAGCACATCGCGTTGCATCCAATTAATGCCGCATAGCTTAGAATGGTCTTTGTGGACAAGAGACGCCGAGGAAGAAATTGTTCCCGCTTGTAGAGAACTTGGTATTGGAATTGTTGCTTATTGATAGAACGCTCTTTACATACGTTTATTTGGATTTTTATTCTTAGTAAAGTCCGAAGTCCACAGTCTAAAGTCCGAGGTCCACACCAAGTCCAAAGTCCAAAGTCCAACGTCCGTAGATAGTCGTCGATCGTTGTAGTCAAGTTACCTTACTCACGTGGGATTGGTAGGATAGGTTGAGTAAGGGATCGTCCAAACCTTAGGGCTCGGATAGGTTCACAACTGGAATTACAACTTTAAGTGAGTAGGATTTTTAGGTTTCTTTTAGTTGGGTTTTAATTAAAATAACGGTAATGCAAATAATATAAATTACTACGGCGATTATATGTAGGTAAACAAAAGTAGAGAAACAGGGAGAGAGTTAATCATGCTCATGCAAGAATCCTTTTTCAACAGTTTTTATTACCACATCACTACATCTCTAATTCGTCTCATTTCGGAGACGACGTCGAGTATTGATCCCTAGTGCATGCCCACATCTCTAGGTCGCATTTCACTAGCATAAGGAGTTTTAATAATACCGCATCTCTGGTATATTATTTCCGCCTCGGCTCGATTCACACATCAATTTTGACCGAGAGAGAGCCCGACACTGTAGAGTCGCTACGAACATTTTGTCGCTTGTGACATCACCTTCTCGAGCATCCGCAGTCCAACTTTGTACAGTCTCAGTCATTTTGGGACCGGATGTCAAATATAAGCCTACTTCCTAAGTAGTGATTCTAGAATATTAAAGAGTCAATCCGGATTTTCACACGAGCAGGATAACCCTCCCCCTGAGGGGGGAGAATTAGCTCATCATCATAGAAGGAATAATAAAACTTGCTGTATACATTATGTAAATAAATACAGGACAAGAATTAAAACTAGAAAAGAAGATCGTTATTAAAGGTAAAAATAACTTCTATCAGATTTAAACCGGCTGAAATTGAAATGACGAGATGTAAGTCTTGGAAGAAGAAAACTAAGCGTAAATTAAAAGCATTAATATCTTTGAGAAATAATGAAGGCACCCCCCATATATATATAGCCGAGACTGAGACGGTTTTAATTGGGTTTTGGCCTTTTGTTGAATTGAGAGAATCAAAACTTTGAATAACAAAGTTTTGTCTCCATGTGAATTAATTTGACCCAAAGTTTTGTTACGAAACAAAACTTTCATTTAATGTTTTGTCCTTTTGTGTTTTGTCTTTTAGCCAATTTCAATTCAAACCACCTGGTTTGAATTGGTACGTGTCTTCTTTATTGCGAGGTGGCATCAAATTAAAACCATCACTTGCCACCTGCCTATGCTGACTCGTCATGCCCTTGGGGCCCGCAGAGTGGGTCCACTTAGTGTGTCAAGTGGCGGCGCCGATTTTGGCGTTTTTACGACTTTCTGTCTTTGCGTAGAGTTCGTCGTCCGGGTTGCTATGTCAGCTTCACTAGCCAACGTCGGCATCTAGATTTATCCGATTTGGCGCCTAAGTTTGTTTGCTTCTTTATATGTGGACCTCGCTCAGACCGGTTTTGTTCTTTTGGAAACTTCGGCTCTAGTCAGGCTTTGTTGGGCTTCACGGGGGTTGAGTGGGAAACTTCAAATATTCCCGTATTCCCGTACTTCGATGTATGTTTTATCATTATATTCATTTTAATTGCGGAAACCCGCAAAAGTACGAAAATATAATTATTACATGATTATTAAACACATAATCGACCAAAATGCTATGTCTCTGGGGTTTAATATTACGGTTTGGGTGCTTATCGCACCACCCCTTAACAAAGACTTTGCTTGTCCTCAAGCAAAGAAGAGACATTAAAATGATAAGTGGTCAAAATGTGTTGTCCTAAGCTAAATCTCATTTCATAGAGTCTGCGGTTGCATTGACCATACGCAACAAGGCCTTAAACCACTAGGAATTCCCTAGTGGACGAAGTTATAGCCTCGTGAGAGTTTTCCGTGAGAAGATACTCACAAACTTCATTTATACTACAAACGACTTAGTAACAAAGGCTTGTTTCCTTAATTAATCTCGTGTATCTAGCCATCTCACTAAATGGGAAACAAGGATTTAATTCTTTTGAAATTCAAGTTAATATACATACAATAATCAAAACATCTACGTATGAGCATGCATGCGGTGATCTTTTAATGAAATGTACGAAAGCAGGCCGTTTTCTCGATCCTTTGGATAAATGGCCCTTAAGTAGGTTCTCACCGCGGTATGTGTCGAAACACGATTTCTCTCTTCTTTTTCCTCAATTTTTGCTATCTCCAGTGTGCAGTGGGCACACGTTTCCTCACATACTCAATGACAATCAGAGGAGCTTAGGTCGAGAAGTCACAACTACTACTTATTATCACACTATCCTACTCCTAATTGAGCTAGAGGTCTTTATTAGGTGTTTTTGGGTTTTAGGAGGTAGTGTAGAAGAAAATGGAATGGAAAATTCAAAAATGATAAGTATGAGAGAATAAGGTCTTCGAGATATTTATACTAGAGAAATCCTTTTTTTTTCTTTCCTGCTTCCAACATGGTTTCCATACTTGGATTTTTCAAGCTTTTGTATTCCCTTTTGATTTGGGGAGAATTCTAACCTTGATATTTCTTTTGATTTTTGGAAACATATTTCTATTTTCTTTTTCTTTTCTTCTGAAACAGGTAACTGATTTTGATTTGTGACAAGGTTTTTCTCTTCATTTTTCCTCAGACTTCATCCTATTTCATACTCATCATCTAGGTAGGCTTATTTATTTGTGGTTAATAGATGGGTAATAATTTTTTTGTGAAGTAGAAAGGATTAATGAAAGGTTCAATGGGGCTTAACTAGCGGTAAAATTTTTTACAGGTGTGAATTTTTGGCTATATCGATCCAAAGAAGGCCTAAATTCTCGCCTAGGGTTTGGGTAGTGATCAAGTAAGTAGACGTGTGAACTTCTCTATTCGGAAGAACTACTCCTCTGTGTCATTACTCATATATCACACATTTTGAGGCTTTTGGTTAGATTCTTACATGATATGGAAATTAAGTTGTCTAACCGTTGGTCCCAGAAACTTACTGCTGTGTACATTTAATGATAGTCAGTGCATGAATGCTCATGAAAAGATGTAAAAACTATTATATACTTATTAAATTAAGTTTCTAAGAACAAGTCCTAATTCTGATGCTAGGGTGAGATTCTAAATATTTTTCATCATAGAAGGGGAAACGAGAATTTGTCACTAAATACGTTTATCAAGTAAACTATATACAACTATACATGCCTAATTTTTTTGCAAAAGGTTCTCACCACCCCCAAACAGTCTGACGCTGTGTCCTCAAAGTGTTTAAGAGGAAGAAAGAGTTTACCTGAGAGGCTTGAGCAAAAATATAGCTGACATCTTCCACAGAATTTTATTGTAACACACTATATATTATATATCATAAAAGTAGAAGCACACTGTTAGATTATTTATTTATTTCACATCAAAACATAAAACAAATATGTACATGCATCAACTCACATTGCCCCAACCTTGAACTGGGGGATGGTCCATCCTTGCTTCGTCTCTGAAGAAATGACATTCTTTTGCATCACGCCAATCTATCATAGCTTTCTAGACTTCGCTCCACTTCCTCTTCTTTGCAGTGTCCAGATGAGCTATCATTTTATCATCATCAGGGAAAGAACGAACTTTCTTTAGATACCTAGCGGGGCGTCGCCATGTCCGAAATCGCAAGGAACGAATTATCTTGTTTGTTGGACACATAGAGTCGACCTTTACCCAGTCCTGAAAGGTTGCCGCAAACTGCGGGAAGTATGTCCTCATTATCCTGCATGCTGTAACTGGCAGGGTGATATAGTGCTGCCGAAAAGACCGAGCCCTCTTAAGATTCTCAATTACTAGGTCTGTAATGTCAAAGTAGGTATGTTGTTGGGCCAAGGCATGGAATGTCTTACAAGCTGACTTTGATGCAGTGGAAAAATGCCAATCTCCCATGATGTTCAGAAGAATAAATAACATTGCAGTTCCAACATTCATGGTCATACTAGCTAATGGAATAGTGAAGTCTGGCCATCGGCCAGCTTCGGCACATTCTCTGACGTGGGCAAGGCCATCGCCATACCGGGCAGCAAAATCTTCCCTAGAATAGTCATTAAAGTCATTTTCTATCATGTATTGAAGGGGGAAGTCTGGCTCAAGAGGAGGAAGGTCTAGAGCCATAAGAATTTGTTTGCTTTCGTTACAAAGGGTGTCGTAAGTTACCAATACGGATTGTAAATCCGTTCAAAGGGAAACCTTGTACAGCAGGTAGATCTTCCATGTGATTGTAAAAATAAGTGGCCAAACCTGGGGAGTATGTCTGCTCCGGATGTAGAATAAGAGAGTTCCAACCAACTCGTGTGATGAAATCTCCGAAGAGATGTCCATACGCAGGAGAATTCAGCAATGAATGGAAGGATTGTTCCGGAATTATCTTTGGGGCTGCCATAGTAGAAGACGGACAAAGAAAGGTGCCACCTGTAGACAAAGAAATATACGTGAAGAATACTGGATGTCCAGAAGAGTCACCTTCTATAATCATAGACAACTGTCATGTCGGCTCTGGAGCGAACCCAATCCAGCCAAACTGTGGCTTTACCTTTATGTATTATGGGGTTAGGGCGTGGGGCGGTACCATCCTGACCGCGGCTATGGTTTAATAAAATTGCCCTTATTACATACGGCTATCCTCAAACCGCCCCAAGGGTTCTCAAAGTAACCAATTCTAGGGTTGGTCTGGTGGAATCCATTGCCCGTTTGTGTTCCAAGTATGCGACATCCGAGGTTGGACACGAATCTCATGTGCAAAACTTAATGCAAAGGGAAAAGGCAACAATATAAACATATCTACAAGATGAGTCTTTTAACGTCAGATCCTCAAGACGAATCTAGTCTTTTAACGTCAGATCCTCAAGACGAATCGAGTCTTTTAACGTCAGATCCTTAAGACGAATCCCAACCCGGGAGAAACGGTAGCGGCGCGAAAGATTATCCCGCAGTACCGTCGCGACAAAAGTATACTTTAAACCGGCTAGTATCGGATAGGAAGTCGTGGCCTGTATTGGAAGGGTGTTTGACAATGCATACACCACCCATCCTTCGCGCACGTCGTTTACGAGCAAAAGAACTACGACCATTCCCTATTTGTAATGAGTGAGACTTGCACCAAATGATTAGCTGAAGTTCGCGAGGCAGAGAGTAGAAAAGGAAGGAGAAGGAAGGAGGTGAAATTTTAGGCACCCATCGTTTATCGAAAAGCACGTTTGCTCGTGTTACAGAAGACATTTATACTCAGTTCTGGAATAGAGTTTTCGTGGACTAAGGTTCCGGCGCTTGCAACCACACACTTCAAAGAACTTTGGAGATCATAAGATAGAAGATGGCCCGGCTACCAAAATGGCGTACCCTCTATAGAAATAAGATTGAGTACGCCAACTAAACATCTAGTCTGTGTAGACCGGATCCTGAAGAAGAGTCGCTCAACATCGGTGGCGTAATTACGCGGGTAATGTTTTAGGCGTTGTCCATTGACTTGAAATTACCTGTTATCTTTTGGATTAAGCAAAGAGATTGCCCCATAATGTTTCACAAATGACACAATGAAAGGACCGCACCATCGTGTTTTCAATTTACCGGGAAAAATGTGTAATCTGAGTTGACAAGAAAACTTTTTGGCCAATTTTGAAATCCCACGCAAAATGTGCTTGTTGTCGTGTACTCTTTTCATATTAGCTTTGTAGGATTTCAGAGATCATAAGCATCACTCCGAATCTCCTCAAGCTCATTTAATTGCAGTTTTCGCTTCTCGCCTGCCTCGATGATATTGTAATTGAGGCTTTTGATGGCCCAAAGGGCACGATGCTCAAGTTTAACTGGCAGATGACAAGGTTTTCCAAAAACAATGCGGTAAGGAGACATCCCTATAGGTGTCTTAAATGCTGTTCGGTATGCCCACAAGGCATCCGATAAGCGGAGAGACCAGTCCTTTCTTGATGGGTTAACAGTTTTTTCTAGAATTAACTTTATCTCTCTGTTGGAGACTTCCACTTGGCCACTCGTTTGTGGGTGGTATGGAGTAGCAACCTTGTGAGTAACTCCATATTTCTTCATTAAGAACCCAAAAATTTTATTACAAAAATGTGTACCCCCATCACCGATGATAGCTTTGGGGACACCAAAACGAGAAAATGTTTTCTTTTACAAATCTCACGACAGCCTTATGGTCATTTATATACATGCGAAAGTGCCTCAATCCATTTGGACACATAGTCTACAAAGAACTAAAATGTATAGAAAACCTTGAGAAATAGGGAAGGGTCCCATAAAATCAATGCCCCATACATCAAAAAATTTCCACAATCAAGATAGGATTTAGGGGCATCATATTTCGTTTGGTAATTCGACCTAGGTGTCGCGACAACGAATGCAAGCTATGCAATGTTCGTGTGCATCGCGAAAAAGGGTAGGCCAAGAAAACCACATTGTAACACCTTGGCCGCAGTTTTCTTTCACTGAAATGGCCTCCGCAAGATTGTTCATGGCAAAGGATAATACGTCGGCTCCCGGTCGAAATGCAAATGACGAATGAGTTGGTCGAACAATACTTAAAAGAGGTAGGTTCATCCTTAAATAATATTTTACAGGTGGACAAGAACTTTTATGATCGGGGCGCGACCAAAAGGAAGGGACTTCCTCCGTAACTAGGTAGTTAACGATATCCGCATCACTACCATGGAGATGAGAAAAAATAGAGTACAAGTATTCGTCTGGGAAGGAATCACCGATAACTTCGGAATCACTATCGATGTCACCAACCACCTTGATAAATGGTTGGCTACGACATTTTCGGTTCCTTTTTTGTCTTTGATTTCCAGGGTGAATTCTTGCAAGAGAAGGATCCAGCGGAGTAATCGTTGTTTTGCGTCCTTTTTCGCGAGTAAGTACCTAAGTGTGGCATGGTCAGTATATACGATGGTGGATGTTCCAACTAGGTAGGGTTGAAACTTATCCAAAGCATAGACAACAGCTAGGAACTCTTTCTCAGTTGTGGTATAATTCCGTTGAGCGTCATTAAGAGTTTTACTAGCGTAGTAAATGACAATGGTTTTGTCATCACGTCGTTGGCCTAATACGGCACCAACAGCAAAGTCACTAGCGTCACACATCAGTTCGAATGGTTGAGACCAATCAGGGGGTTGAATGATAGGAGCGTAGTCGAGGCGGTTTTAGAGTATCAAAAGCTTGTTTGCAATTGAAATTGAAGTCGAATAATCGCATCCTTAAGCGCGGAGATTGGTTAAAGGTCGTCGAGCAACTTTAGAAAAATCCCCGAATGAATCTCCCAAAAACTCCCAGCGTGGCCTAAAAAGGCGGATATCACGAATCGTCGTCCGTGGGAAAGGTAGCAAAGCAATTTTAACAATTTTAGCTTTATCAACCTCTATCCCGCCTTTTCAAAACAATATGACCTAGAACAAGTCCTTTGGTAACCATGAAGTGACACTTCTCCCATTGAGTACCAGATTTTTCTCTCTTATGCCATTATAGTTTAGAAAGGTTGGCTAAGCAGCCGTCAAAGGAATTTCCGTAAATGGAAAAAAGTCGTCCATGAAGACTTCCATATGGCGTTCCACCATATCACTAAAAATGTGAAGCATGCAGCGTTGGAAGGTGCCTGGGGCATTACAAAGACCAAAAGGCATTCGTCTGTATGCAAAGGTGCCAAAGGGACACGTGAAAGTTGTCTTTTCTTGATCGGCTGGATCTATGACAATTTGGAAGTATCCGGAATAGCCATCAAGAAAATAGTAGTAAGCATGACCGGCTAAACGTTCTAGCATCTGGTCAATGAATGGGAGAGGGAAGTGATCTTTACGGGTTCTGGTATTAAGTTTGCGATAGTCAATGCAAATTCTCCATTTTAAAGGAATTCGAGTGGAGATGCACTCACCATTTTCATTTTGTACAACTTGAATGCCTGACTTTTTGGGAACAACGTGGACAGGGCTAACCCAGTCGCTATCGGAGATAGGGTATATGATACTCGCATCAAGTAAACGTAAAACTTCCTCTCTCACCACTTCCTTCATGGCGGGATTAAGGCAGCGTTGTGGTTCTCGCGATGTCTTTGTGTCGTCATCAAGATGTATACGATGCGTACATATGCTAGGGTCTATTCCCTTGATATCATCTAAGGACCATCCGATAGCGGAGCGGTGTTCACGAATGACATGAATCAAACGTGCCTCCTCGTCTGTAGTCAAGTGAGCAAAAATTATTATAGGGTGACTACCATCGAGATCGAGATGCACGTACTTCAAATCAGGGGGTAGAGGTTTTAAATCCGGAGTTGGAGGATTGGGGATCAAGGATTTGTGAGGATCATCTCTTCAATGGAAAAGAGCTTAATCCGGTTCTTCTGAATTAGTTTGTACCGAAAGCATTAGTGGTCAAATAGAGTACCGACTCTAATAATGCATGGACATCCCTTTATGTACGAAGTCATCGTCAAACTCGGATTATCAAAAGAATGAAATTGGTGTATCTCGCCTAGGGAAAAGAGTTTGTGAAATAATCATGTTCCGGACTATCAACCAAGCTAATCTCGCCTCCATTATAGGATCGGAAATTGTTTCATTAATTTGAACACGCTGAGTTCGACGAAAAGGTTCCCCGAAGACAATGTCATTGAACCGTCCCGGACAAATTTATGAGAGCGTTGGCAATTGCAAGGAAAGGACGCCCCAAGATGATAGGGATGGAGTCATCACGCTACTTCAAGATCCGAATGACAAAATCGGTTGGGTAGTAAAAATCGGGACCTTTACTATAACGTTCTCTACTATGCCCTTTGGGTACTTGATGGAAGCGATCCATGCAAGTTGCAGAGTCATATTGGTAGGTTTTAATTCATGAAGACCTAATGCTTAAATAAGTGGTAGGAAGTAGGTTAACACCGGCACCTAGGTCTAAAAGTGCGGTAGCGGTATACTTGTTAACGCCTAGCGTCGCATCTACTGTTTAGTCGACACAGGGTCCTTGTACTTTACCACACCATTGGTAGTGGTAATCGAGGAAACCGCCTTTCGATGAGGAACGCTTGTTGAGGTACATTCGTCGCCGTTTGGTGGTGCACATGTCCTTCAAAAACTTGGCATGCTTCGCAAAAATGCTTTTAGCGATCTAGGAAAGGTAAGTTTATGGTCAAATTTTTGAAGGTTTCACGGATCTCATCAAAATGTTCATCATGTTTGTTCTTTACCAAACGGGCAGGGAACGGAGCTTTTGGGCGGAATCGCGTATAAGGATCAGTGGTATCTTTTCCTAGGGACGTGGGTGTAGATTTTGAAGGTACAACTTCGTCCGTTATAGGTTGCGAGGTAGGAGTTGGAAGGACGTTAGTCGTGGCTTCCGTCGATTCCTCGTCTGGCATACGTATATTATTGTCGATGGTTCGGCCAGAACGAAGAGTGGTAATGGCATTTACCTCACCCTGGCTTGGATTACTAGGTCCTGGTGCATTGTTGAGTTCAAAGGCAGTGTTTGTAGGCTTAGGGTTTGGAACCGCCGGCGGGAACACGCCTTTGACTTTTATCCCGGAGCTAACAACCGAAGAGACATTGGATAGAAGCTAGGATTTGATTTTGTTGGTTCATGTATGTCAGAAAAGTTTCAGCCGTTTTATCGGCTGTGGATTGGATTAAAGGAGCAGCAGGAACTAGTTCACGGTTATTATTTACGGGTTGATTTTGGTAGCCATATCCTTGATTAGCGGGAACAAGGTTGCGGTTGTTTTGGTACCCTATATTGGTGTTGTTGGGAAAATTATTTTGCCCTTGCTGAAATTGCGGAGGATTTCCTTGACGATAGGAATTGTAGTTCGCGGGTGGTCGTACAGGAACGTTGTTGACACCCGGAGGAGCTTGTTGTTAGACAGGGGTTGCCCAGGCTAAATTCGGATGCTGTCGCCAAGGTGCATTAGGGATGTTAAAAGCACAAGCCTCTTCAGAAGGTTGGGGAGGGCACTCGTATACCAAAGGACAATAAGTATCGGCGTGCTTTCGGGGACTTAAGCAAAGAGGACATGGGGAAGCGTTGGCACCATGACACTGTTTGGGTTTTTGTTCATTTACTTGTATCGAAAAGAGCATCGACCTTTTGTTTAGGGACTCGATTAGAGTTTTTAATTCGGATCGGGTTTGACCTCGAACATAGACGTAACCTTGGTAGGAGTGTCTTTAGAAGATCTAGAAGAATCGATGTTTCCCCGGGGTGCTTCGTGAAACTGTTTCTCAAGAAAAAGTGTATGCTTCGGTAAAAAGCCCTTGTCCATGAAACAACCGCCCGTTCATGATATCTAATGTTTCCTTTTGATGGTCGAGAGAGACCATTAAAGAATGAACGGACTAATACAGCGGCCGTCGAGTTGATGATGGGGACATTCGAGAAGTAGATCGATAAATCTACTCCACGCCCGAAAAAGGATTCACGGGGTGTCTTTGGCGAAAAGAATTGAATCTTTTGAAGCATTTCGTAGTTTTCTTCGAGTATAAAACTTTATCATGAATGCTTGAACAAGTTTGGCCCATGTGTCAATGGATTAGGCGGCTTGTCCGTGCAAAAACCGAAGCTTTATCAACTAAGGTGAAGGGGAAACAACCTAAAGCAATACTTGTTCGTTAGTAACGCGGTCGGATGGCGAAAAGTGGTGACTACTTGTTGCATCCGGCGAAGATGATTGTACGGTTTTCATGGTCTAAACCATGGTAAAATGCGTAACAACCGAAAATGTTTGGCGGAATCACGAAAATCTCCTGCAATCTCATCGAAGTTTAATGCAGAAGCGGAGTCCTTCTTGTAAAGGCGATATAGAAATCGAAGGGGGTTTCTCGACCGTGAGATTTTCTTCACCATAATTAAAGGAGATAATGGAAACGGAGATGTTTGACGAGGTTGATTTACGGAGGAGGAACTATGCCTAGGAGATAACATAAACAGTTGTTTCTTGTATTTTTCGGCGATGATATGTAAGTTCTAATTCCTTATGTTTACCCGGACCGTAGTCTCATACAAATATGAATTTTAATTTAGTGCTCATAAGGAACGAATAATGACTGGAGGTTTTAGAAGTTAGGAAGGAGGGAGGTGAAACACGTCTTCTTGAGCTGTTGCTAACTCGAGCAGATAAGCTAGGATAACGTGTGAATATTCAACCGCCAAAAGGTGTATTATGCAGGGTACTATTTAAGATGATTAAGATGAAATTTTTAATTATTAGTATTTTTATTATTATTATTATTATTATTTTATTATATATTTTTTTTATTTTTTTTTATTTTTTTGTGTTTACGTAATTAATGTATTATGGAGACGTGATTACGGAACATGCAATTAAAAATGATAGATGCCAAAATAGAAACTAACTAACATATACTAGTTTACTCAGACAGTCTACCCATGCAAATCTATATTACCTATACGTGCACTATGTGTAAGTTATACGTGAGCTAGGGGAATGTCGATAACGAACTCATGCAATTGAATACTGTGTACGTGAATTGATGTAACATACACATACAAAAATATTCTAAGCAGGTGGTTTGACGCTACACATATATCAAAATATATTCGAATCATATTAATTGTGTTACGTGAATATGTAATGACGAACTACCTTACATGCACGGAGTTCTCATACCAACATACAAATATACGAGATAAAACAGGTTATAGCAAATAATATCCTCGACAAAGTTTGAGGAGTTTAAGAGTTTGAAACCTGGCGTCCTGCGATTCCTCGAAAAGCGATCGACTAACAGGACCAAAAAGTCCAAAAGAGTACTGAAAAGGAAAGTGGCCTGAACCTGAAAACCGGAGTGTTGATACTCCGTGTTAGTCTCGCAAGACTACTAATTAGGTCTCGTCCGAGACTCTTTTGTCTGTTCAAGATTTCAAATTCTACGGAATACTTAGGGGATCTGCTAAATGAAAATAAACAAAACTTGGTTCACAGATATTTGTTAGTAAAACAAGTTAGGGTAAACAGTTACGTAACTTGTTAGTATTTGTAACAGAAATGAAAATTAAAAAGATGAGGAGGTAGGGGAGGGGGGTTTTTATGGATGTATTCCAGTTATTACGTTAAGTCCAGAGTCCTTAGGCGTGCAGCGGCGCCATTTGATAAAACGCTCTTTACATACGTTTATTTGGATTTTTATTCTTAGTAAAGTCCGAGGTCCACAGTCTAAAGTCCGAGGTCCACAGTCCAAGTCCAAAGTCCAAAGTCCAACGTCCGTATAGTCGTACGTTTTAGTCAAGTTACCTTACTCACGTGGGATTGGTAGGATAGGTTGAGTAAGGGATCGTCCAAACCTTAGGGCTCGGATAGGTTCACAACTAGAATTACAACTTTAAGTGAGTAGGATTTTTAGGTTTCTTTTAGTTGGGTTTTAATTAAAATAATGGTAATGCAAATAATATAAATTACTACGGCGATTATATGTAGGTAAACAAAAGTAGAGAAACAGGGAGAGAGTTAATCATGCTCATGCAAGAATCATTTTTCAACAGTTTTTATTACCACATCACTACATCTCTAATTAGCCTGGCCCGAGGAGGCGCCGTGAGTATCGATCCCTAGTGCATGCCCACATCTCTAGGTCGATTTCACTAGCATAAGGAGTTTTAATAATACCGCATCTCGGTATATTATTTCCGCTCCTAGCTTCGATTTCACATCACCGGACCAAATTGGAAAGCCGTCGACACTGCAGGTCGCTAAAGCGAGATTACTTCGAGCATCCGCAATCCAACTTTATCTACATCTCCACCATTTTGGGACCGGATGTCAAATATAAGCCTACTTCCTAAGTAGTGATTCTAGAATATTAAAAGAGTCAATCCGATTTTCACACGAAAGAAAGATAACCCTCCCCAGAGGAGAATTAGCTCATTATCATAGAAGGAATAATAAAACTTGCTGTATACATTATGTAAATAAATGCAGGACAAGAATTAAACTAGAAAAGAAGTGACTGTTATTAAGGTAAAAATAACTTACTGTATTTAAACTGCTAAAATTGAAATGATAGAATGTAAGTACTGGAAGAAGAAAACTAAGTGTAGCTAAAGCATTAATATACTGAAGGGGAAATAATGATGGCGACCCCCTCATATATATAGGCTGGAGACTGGAGACGGTTTTAATTGGGTTTTGGTCTTTTGTTGAATTGAGAGAATCAAAACTTTGTCTCCATGTGAATTAATTTGACCCAAAGTTTTGTTACGAAACAAAACTTTCATTTAATGTTTTGTCCTTTTGTGTTTTGTCTTTTAGCCAATTTCAATTCAAACCACCTGGTTTGAATTGGTACGTGTCTTCTTTATTGCGAGGTGGCATCAAATTAAAACCATCACTTGCCACCTGCCTATGCTGACTCGTCATGCCCTTGGGGCCCGCAGAGTGGGGTCCACTTAGTGTGTCCAAAGGCTTGGGCCAGATTTTTTGGCGCGTTTTTTTTCTTCTTTCGCGTAGAGTTAAATTCGCCGGGTTGCTATGTCGGCTTCACTAGCCAACGCCGTCGGCATCTAGATTTATCCGATTTGAAGTCCTAAGTTTGTTTGCTTTTTATATGTGGACCTCGTTACGCGACCGGGTTTTGTTCTTTTGGAAACCGCTCTCTAGTCAATGGCTTTGTTGGGCTTCACGGGGTTGAGTGGAAACTTCAAATATTCCCCGTATTCCCCGTGCCGATGTATGTTTTATCATTATATTCATTTTAATTGCGAAACCCTCGCAAAAGTACGAAAATATAATTATTACATGATTATTAAACACATAATCGACCAAAATGCTATGTCTCTCGGGGTTTAATATTACAGTTTTGGGTGCTTATCACTTATAGTCCTTTAGGAAGGGGTTTCTTTCCTCGTGCAAAGTTTGGTTGAGAACTTGTCCGAGGGTGATTTCGAAAGCACCTACCGAGGTTTCAACCTAAGAATCTGGAGCATAACGAACTTATATTCAATCTCGTAAATGAGATAGCTCTTAAAAGGGATGCACTCCATCGCACTTGCTTTGGCATGGGTTCATCACCGGGGAATGATGTGTGTCCAATTCCGTGCACTACTAAAATTGACAATCTCAATCAAAATATTGGTGCTCTAGCTGTTAAGCTTTCACCAAGAGATGGGTGAGCTTGAAGGTTTAGCTTCGAAGACGCTGTTAAGGGCAAAAGATATGGAACGGTGTAAGGACTTGGAAGGAATCGGATACTCGAATTGTCTTCATGGAAGAGTGGCCAAGATAATTGATATTGGGAACCGGCTTTACAAGTTTTGGTGATGTGTGCCTACTTTTCTTTACGTTCGGTGTGAGTGTTAGTGTGCATTCTTTTTTGTTTCAATAAAGCGGTATGTTTATCTTGAACAAACTCTTGGATTTTTAATTTAGGGTGTGTTTGTTAAAATTTTACTAATGGAAAGGAAAGGAAATAAAGAAAGTGGTCCACTGTAGAAAGGAATGGAATGGAAAGAGTTTCAAATATGTGTCTGTTTGGTAAACTGTGGAAAGGAAAGTAAAACTGAGGAAAGGAATAATCCTGTTTGTTATGCAAAAGCTGTGGAAAGGAAAAGAAAGTTGGAAACATGAATATTTCATCAATATTACTTATCATTTTTCTCCAAACTATTTATCATTTTTCTCCAAAACTCATTGCTCTCGGAAAAATAAAATAAAAAACAAATGGCATGACCTTTTTCATTTTGCAGATATATACATGAAACTTGTAAATTAAAATGAATTTAGCATATAGAACAAAAAAAAAACACAAAAACTACCCTGTTTTAGGAGTATGAACACTTGTATGACACCTCCAAACTCATATATAATATTGTCTAACAATAATAATAGAGAACTCCCTCAAACACATAAACTATTGTTGCATTCACTAAAACAATAATAAAATACTACAATAATCTTGAAAACATCCAAAATAGTTAATGGATCTGAAATACTACAAAAGACTTTAACACTCCATCATAAAAAGAAAAAGAACACATGAAAGCATATCCAAAGTGTATCTAAAACAACCACAAAAGACTTGAGAACCCATCCACTCAATTATCACCAAGCTTCTTCAATAACCAACTAGCACGCTTGTTAGTATTCATCTTGAGAAAAAATTTTAGGTTTTCAAAGACCATCTTGTGAAAACAACTCCATAGCTGCAATCTTTTGTTCCTCATCCAACACATCAATTTCATCAATGGCTAAACAAATTTGGTCCCAAGTGAGGGCTAGAGCATTGTTCTTACTAGTCTCAACTGCAATCCTCTCACGCTCAATTTCACTCTTCACACGCAAAGAATCTGCCACATTCTGCATAACAAGCCTCATGCCTTCTATAACATCATTGCCTCCACCTTCCATGCTCTTGCGCTTCTTCTGAGGCAATTTGTTTGGACGGGCAGACTGACTTGATGGTTGGGAAGTTTCAGTGTGGGAGCCTCCACCCTCGTTATTAGTTGGTGGGAAGTTATCCACATGGATACGCATGCCTTCCCTAAGCAAAGTATCTGAATATTGAACCTGTGATAACATGTCCATCTCACTTGCCACTGTAGCGTCCTCATCCACCGTAAGACCAGTTTTTTGTATGTTACCACAAGCAATATTGTCTCCAAGCACTTCAACCCACTCCAACAACCTAGGTATTTTCTTACCTTTATAGGTCCTCCTTTTCGGGTTTGCCTGCGACATAAAAAATATTTGTTGGATTTCAAGAAAAAAATATTGAACCAATCTGCACTAAAACTGTCATAACTTTATTTGTATAACTCGGATTAGTACAAGGTAAATTGGGTATGAAACTATACTAAATTGTCTACAACTAACTTTCAGGCCATGAAAAGAGGTTCCCAACAGAAAATGCACAGAACGCCACCAAACACAGAACTTTGTCAAAAAAATCCTGGTTGACCTATCTGCACTAAAACTGTCATAACGTTATTTGTATAACTCGGATTAGTACAGGGTAAATTGGGTATGAAACTACACTAGATTTTCTACAGCTAACTTTCAGGCCATGAAACGAGGTTCCCAACAGAAAATGCACAGAACGCCACCAAACACAGAACTTCGTCAGAAAAATCCAGGCTGACCATTATGTACTAAAACAGTCGTAACTTACTGTGCAAATATCGAAACAAGATGAATCCAATTGTATTGGAAAGCAGACTCACAGATCTAAAAATCTTATTCAAGCCCCGAGACCAAATTCTCAAGCACAAATTTTCAAGAATCTTCTTAACCAACACCAGAAATTAAACCAACAAAAACTGCTTACACAATATAGTATTTGTCACAAAATTAAAGGAACATAAAATCTTAGCTTGGGCACTAATAACTATGTTATCAAAGAATCAAATAATTAAAGTACTCACTATACTACAATAACTAACAAAACTTGTTCGCATAAACATTCTTACCTTAATTGCATCTGCCCATACTGAAGCATCATTTTCTATCATCATTGTATCCGGATTCCAACCAAAACCACTATGAGAAAAAGATCTCAAATCTTTGAATGATTTAACCGCAGCCCTCTTTGTCTTGATTCGGTTTTCAACATGTTCAATATCGATAGCAAAACCCAACTGATCTCTCATTGCCTCGATGGCAGCGAAGAATGTGATTTCTTTCTTCCATCCACCGGTTCCCCTTAAACCCTTCTTCGCAAGATGTTCCAAGAAAACTTCTAACATGACATCATCCATAGATTTGAGTCCAAACTAGTCTCCCTTTTCGATCACAGATTGGTGCTTGTGGTGTTTGAGGTGTTGCTTGTGTTGTCATCCCTATTAAAATTATTATATGATCATAACACATCTATTTCCACAATATAAATCATTCAAAAATATCGTACATAGGAATTGAAAAGATCCATAAAATTTAGATTTCATCATTTTAATCAACAACATATAATCAAACCATAGCATTTGCAATTCACACTTTGCATAAATGTCAGATGCAAGTACATATTCTTACCACCCAAAAACAAATACAACATATAAATAACTAAAAAACATAAAAGTAGTCGATCACTCTCTTTGTGTTTGAAACATATGACGCTCATTCCACATGCTCTCAGTTAGGTTGGTCCTGAACAACTTCCACTCATTAGTTGGCCTCAGTGCACTATAATCCTGAGCTTGGCTACCCATATCTCTAGGTTCCTCCACATCCGGTTCATCCGCCATCCACCAACATCGACAGGATCAACCTCTCATATGAAATTATGTAGTATACAACAAGCTATGATTAAATCAACTTGTATATCCACATTGTAAAAAGGAGTTGCCCTCAAATAAGCGAACCATTTTTTCAGAAGTCCAAAAGTACACTCAACTACATTACGCAGTGAAGAATGTCTAAAGTTAAATAACTCTTTCTCGTTCCGTGCTGCCATTTCTCCAATTTCAAATAAATGATACCTTGTTGCCCGGTACGGAACTAAGAAGCCTGGGGCAAGTGGGTAACCGGCATCAGCTAAGTAATATTTACCAGGTGGAACAAACAAGCTCTCCCTTGGATGGTTTAGAGCAGCTCTCAATATCCGACTATCATGAGCAGAACCCTCCCATCCGGCCAATACATATGATATTTTCATATCAAATGTACAAGCCATTAGAACGTTATGCGCTAAATTCCCCTTCCGGTTGCGATACCGTGGTTGGTCTGCTATAGGTACCATTGCCGGTATGAAAGTACCATCAATTGCACCAACACAATCCTATAAAACGAGGAAATAAAAAATAAATATAATTACGACTAACTTTATACCTTTAAGGCAAATGCTAGCTAGGTTTAAGAGTAAGTATTTTACTCGGTTTACCTTAAAATATCTCATGGCCCAAGGCTTCATATTACTTCCTGTTGCTGGGGAGTTCGTTTGACGTGCCTGTCTTATGTATTCCCTACCAAGCCTCAATACAGATTGCAAAACTCTATGAAAATGTCGGTGGATAGTTTCTTGTGACCTTATCATAGTCCAAGCAGTAGGCCCCATACGTGTATCGTGGCCTAAAATGTAAAGAAACATTGCCACTTGTTCTTTACAGAAACCCACCTACTAGCAGTTAAACCTCTTTCTTGAAGTCGTTCACATAAAGTATTAAAACATACTCTATTCAACCGGAGCATTTTATGACAATTATTATCATCTTCCTCGAATCTGACCTCTCTAGAGCTAGATGTCTCTCGTAGTCCCGATTTCTACGTGGCACCCTCTCAATAGGCATGTTCTCAAGCATACGTGACATTACAAAATATGCAGCAATTACACAAAAGACTGCAACTATTTCGTAGTCATCCATATTCCTAAGACAGTCATTATTGATCAACAGAGTTACAATTAATTAACAGATAAACATATAATATTATCAAGGAGTTAATATTAATACAATTAATTAACAGATAAATATTAAGAACAACATATATAATATTAACTAACATGAAAATGTCTGCGATATCCGATCTTGTATGTTTAGAGTAAATCTATACACTGTAAATCAACCTCTCTGGTTCACCGTCAAATCAGCAGTAAAATGGACCTTACTCCAAGAAGAGGAGACCACCACAGTCCCAAGTTAATGAATTGCTTGAGGAGACCACCACAGTTTCCACAAAGTCTAACAATAGAAAATGCAAAGCCCGAATAGGAATGGCGTTTTCTGTCGAATATAACTTTTGTAATTATATGCACGAACCACCTTCCTCGTACACCACTGGATTTGAGGTGTTTTTAATCGAGAAAAAAGTCCATGCACTACTGCTCAAAACTAAACTATGTATAAATATAGCACTTTTATGGTCAAACTCTTTTTGAATACAGGCAAACTTCGGGATCTCCTTGATAACATCACTTCCCATTTATTTCCATGTCGGTTATCTTCGTAGAGATAAAAAATATATATATTATTCAAGGTAGAGTGTAATATATCCACAAAGATCCATATGTTTGAAGGATGAAATATACTCCAAACCATAACAGTTTAAGAATCCTGCAGACATAGATGCCCCTTATTTGTTTTAAGTCATGTGTGCAGCAGCTTAACTTTAGATGCAGCTACGTGTAATTCACGTACTGAAAGTTCTTGAGTATGAGTAATCTCACACTACCATATATATAAGTGACGCTGATTTCTAAACCCTGAAGCATATAAGGAATCCTGATGCTAAGCGAACTTGCTTTTGTTTCACTACTAGATCAACGGGCACTCTATTGTGTAATAGCTGCGATGCATTTAACTTATTAAGGAATTATAGTATGTTGGTCCTACCAAGTTAATTAATTACTAATAATAAGAAAAAAATTGTATATTTAAAAAATATGCTTATCCCACAAACAGAAAGACAAGAGAAGAAGAAAGTACCTGAGATAGAGTATGAAGTTTGAGTGGTGTAAGATGAGAAGAGAAGAAGAAGGGTGTGGTGGCTTGAGTTGTCGCCTTTTTTTTTTTTTTTTTTTTTTTTTTTTTTTTTTTCCCGCGATTTTTTTAGGGGTAGGGCACGGACACAAAACCATTTAGGGGTAGGGCACGGACACAAAACCATTTCTGTTTCCCTAGTTTTGTTTCCATACGGAATGACCTATTCCTTTCCATGGGACAAACAAACAGCCAAAAAACTATGGAAAAGGTGGACCACACCTATTTTCCTTTCCTTTCCATAGTCTTTCCTTCAGAACAAACACACTCTTAATTTCGTACCCAATTATCTGCAATGGACGATATCTAATTAACTCTTGGATATCTAATATTTTCCATTTTTAATTAACTCTTGGATATCTAATATTATCGATAAACATTTGAAAATTCCTCACGAGAAGGACAACTCTTTCCGCTTCCCCGATTGTTTTCATTTAATCGCTCCCTCTTTAATTCAATGGATTGTAGTCCATTTGTTTTCTCGATATGCATTTGTGAATGTCTTCTTTGTTGACCACCCCATCTTCACCCTCTTAATTAAGCTTTTACAGGTTTTACACCAACCTCAAATACGTCCCACTAAAAACTTCGCATTGGGTTGGTTGATCCACAATAGTGGTAATGAAATCAACGGCATGCCGGGTGGCAATTGCCTCTAACACTTGAATCCACTCGCCTTGAATTAAGAAGCACGCTATGGCTGGGGTGTTACAACACGCTTTGCTTGAGAGCACCATCGACTTTGCTAGCACCATCATCCTGCTATCCCTCCCATCCATTTGGTTCTATACCCAATTTGTAATTTACCCGAGCCGTCGCCAAACTTCATATTCGTAACTTCATTTGCAATGTGATGCAAGACAATAAGGTAGTATTAGGTTTCTATTTTTTTTTTTTTTTTTTTTTTTTTTTTTTTGTAGTTCTAGAATTAGGATATAATTAGTCTTTATGATTTAGCTATTCCTAAATAGATTATGAGTCATAGATTAGGCATTAGTATACTTGTAGTAGCATTTCTATTTCAATTACTCTGTAAAAGAGATCATAGTCTAAAACAGAGGAATCAATCGTTAATAATAAAAAATTGTAGAGTCTTTTCTCATACCTTAACTTTTAATTCGCTTTTGCTTTGTCACAATGTTCTCCATCTGCTTAGCTAACATGGATAGGTTTCCAAATGAAACCTAGATAACCGAAGCATCTAGCTTCTGTTTGCCATTGGATGCAAGTGTGCTCCAAACCCCGCTTGTCTTCGTTGCATTTCCTACATAGGTTTCCATCAAAGATAGAACTCACTATGGATCCTAATAATCTAATATCAACATCCATAGACAGGAACAATCGATTGTGGGCAAATTTAGTTGTTGCAATAATGGGGGCTCCAAGGTCGTTAGCATGGATGTGGTTGACCATGGGACCATGGGAGGCATTTCGAAGGGAGTTTATTATTATTCTTTCAATCAAGGTAAAATTTTATTAATAACAAGTTTTACAAATAATTAAGACAAGCGTGGAACAAGCTGTGCTGCAAATTCTTTCTGAATGACAAATCCTATCCTCCTAAATACAAACTCGTTCAAACATTTGGAACGGAGTTGGTTATGTAATATACATCGTTTTCTAACTAGTGAAATGAACTAGGATTCTGGGAAATACTTACTTCACTGCCTTCTCTAGATATAAGGGTTTTCCATTTATAGTTGGACAACAACAAATCTTATAGGCCGGAGTGGTAGTAGATGTTGTAAAGTACACAGGATTGAATTCAAAGCATCATAGCACAATTGAAGTTGTGTTTCACCGCAAAACCAACTAACCATGGGAGAGAGGGATTATGCACAAATTGCACGTCAATATGTTTGTTGAGATGCACAGATGCGACATAAGCGCAAACACTAATAAACAGATTTGCAGTGGATGCCTAAGAGTGTTTTCTCCAAACACTCTGGTCTCTGGAGTCCTTGTGCTATGTTTGGAATGATAGTTGGTGGTGAAGATGAAATGCAATTAACTGTTTTCGCCTAATGCAATATATTTTGTGATATTCTGTTATGACATGGAGACGATTGTATGTGCACAAATACTAATCCAAGAAAGAGGACAATAGCATAATTATGAATGATCAAATAAAAACAACAACAACAACGACAAAACAATTAAGCAGTTCTTAGATTAAGTTTACGACTCAAACCAAGAACCCCGTATGACTTGAGGGCCGGGCCGACTAGACCCTCTCATGTAGTGAGGGGCGGGCCTATGAGGGGCAATGTTAAATTTGGGAATCCATAACTCTCACCTCAGCCCTCTCTTTAAAGAATTGAGGGCTGGGTTTTAGGGCCGGGATAGAGAGCCGGATTTGATTACTATTTTAAACTCTTTATTTACAGTATAATCTTGCTAAATTGATACGTGATAAAGTAATTATCAAGTTAAGTTTAAATAATAGGTTTTCTCAATCTTGACTTTGGTTAATAATTTGGATAAAATTTGTAAGATAGTAATATTCAAAAGTTTTGTTCTTAGGTTTTATGTGTCGTTGTATTCCATGAATCAATAAGAAATGTATATGAGACCAAAAATATGATATGGTGTTGTAGGTTGTAGAATAACTTGTGTTTGATTAGTTGAAGTTGATTAACTTCATTACTATATACCAAGGATCATATCACATCACTCTGATTTATATTTTATTATTGCTTATACATGGAGAAGTGACCCAGGTTCATATCCCGACAATAGAACAATTTGTTATTTTAAACTAGATTTTTCATGTAACGTTGGAGGAGTCTACACAAAGCACTAACTTACGTAAAACATATTTTTCATTTTGCTATTTATACAATTACGTACTTTTTAACAAAATATAAATAAAATTACATAAAAAAGTTGCGAGGGCCTTAATGCGGGCCTTGTGAGGGCCTTTGAAGGTCAAGCTAAGGGCCGCCCTCATGCTTTCACATCTTGGCCCTTACCCTCCCCTCAAAACGTGAGGGTCGAGCTGGGCCGAGGGTCTTTTTTACACTCCTAATTCCACTTCTATCAATCAATTCTTTATTCTCTCATCAAACACTTTATACTCTCATGACAAACATCTACCTTCTTCTCCATCTAAAAAAAAACACTTCAACTATAAACTTGTAAATATTTTTGAGATCTCGTTGTTTCCTTGTTTGAGCTAGTTAGTTTGTGTGTTGTGATTAGGGATTTAAGATGTGAGAAAACATCTTATTTTCTCATGACAAACACTCTTCTCACTTTGCAATCTACTTTTTCCACTTTCAAATTCTAAGTTATTGTTGATTGAAGAATAATTAGGTCGATTTTGACATTGGTTCAACAAACAATTGAACAACAATAGAATTTCCTATTCAAATGTTTGAATATTATGTTAATTAATCGTGTGATTTATCTCGATTTCAATATTGTTGTCGTAAATGATATTTTTAAGTTGGGACTTGAGAGTAGTAGTCCAATACACATGCAAACACTACTATGCATGTGTATGTATAACAACATGCACGCACCATTATGTATTTGTATAACAGACATGCAAACATCATTACGCATGTGTATAACACGCATGCAAACACTACTATGCATGTGTAATATCACACATGCACACACCATTATGTATATATGTGTATAATACACATGCAAAAAGTATTACCGAATTTCGACAAAAACATGAAAACACATATTTGTCCCCGACCGCCCGATATCCAAGTGTGTGACGACTCTCAACTTCCAAAACCCATAAACAAATTTAAATATGCAGATAATAAAAACCAATAAAAAAAAGTGGTTAAACAAATGTCCTCTTCATTACAAAAATTTACAAATAAGATTAGGTTACAAATCTCTTTTCAATAACTCCTTATTTAAAATTACAAATGAAAAAATTAAAAACATCGTCTAGGCCAAAATCTATATCACCTTAAGGAAAACAAAATTAAAACTCGAGATGCATTGCTAACTAAAGCACAAGCCATTCAACCAACCTTCTTCAACACTAAACTATCTAAGACTTATCAACTATGTTCATTTATTCCACACACCCATAAGATAACATGCAAATCGGGTCAAAACATAAACAATAAGATGGTGTGAGTATAGAGAAATACAAATATACTTATACATATATATACACAATCCACAAGGCGCTTAGTTCCTCCACCGAGGCCATTTTAACTTTCAACAACACTAATACAAAGATCCTTAAGTATAATAATTAAAGGCGGTGAGTTCCTCCATCGGCAGCCTTTTAACTTCCCACTAACCACCAACAAACTCTGGATAATAAATAAGGCATGTAGTTCCTCCATCGAGGCTTTTGAGGTTCGAACTAAACAAATAACCAAACAAACATATTATATAAACATTTCATTTCATGCTCAATCACAGAAGTCGTCTGCCCAAGTAATTAGTTTGACCCACCCTTCTGCAAAACCATATATAATCATCTATCTACGGATACATCATTAACAAACATATTACCATAATTATATTAATTTAAGGTTTTCTTTTATCCCTAAAATCACGAAGACGTATCTATGTCTTACCTAGTTTCCAAGCTACCACAATCGCTACCCAACGCCGACATGTACATCCACATGCCTCCCCTTACATAATGAACCACTCCGATGCGTAACCACCCTAAAGTTTCGGGATGCCGCACACCGTAAATCCTCACCCACGAAGCCATTATGTAAGGGGCGGCCACTATTCGGCATAAAATATCGCGTCGCTTCTATTTTGCGAACGGAATAATCAAGCCAATTATTCGGCTTTCGCCCGGAAGGGCCATTCAAATTTTACTCAAACGCCCGGAAGGACCAATCATCATTACTTACGCCCGATGGCCATTCAGATTAATCGAAATGCCGGAAGGGCCAATCAAATTACTAATATAAGGCCATTCAGATTCAATCGAAACGCCGGGCCAATGTGTCACATGAGTTGTGGTAATCAATTCTGTTACAGGATTTTCGTTACCAAATTTATTCAAGTGTCATACATTAATGACTCATAATCATTCCACTATATCAATAGGTCAATTACCTTATTTTGCAATAAGCCACACTATTCCTAAATATCTCAATTATATCTCCTAACCACTTTCGTTCTTTCACGTTGCCAATATATTATTGACTAAGCCACATCCCCAATAGAAATATTCACAATTACTCTACTAGCATCTCACATGGATAAAGTAATGGAGTGTTTATACATTAATTTCTCCAAAACTATTGCATTTAATATATACATCCCAACATATCATATAATGTCACAATTGCTTCAACGTGATCGTTACATTTTTATTATACAGATTAGAATATAATGTCTCCTAACATCTCAATATCGTCACGCGGTGTCAAAAATACACAACATCATTTTCAAATTTTTCTTAGATAATGACTAACCAATTATCACTTCTTCAACAATTTTTATTACTACATTTGTCCATATAATATATAAATAAAACATAAACACAATTAAACCAATAATCAAAAACACACAATCAAAGCCTAAATATATATATGTTTTACACACTACTTCACATCAAATCTAAATTAGATAATGACCAACCAAGTTATACAATATTCGACAATATTTTATTATTACAATTGTCCATAAAATCAAAAGTGTGAAAAACTGGAAAAGTCAACATTCCACAGTCAACGGTCAAAGTCAAAGTCAACATGCCATGGTCAAAGTCAACATGTCATTGTCAAAGTCAAAACCAACATGTCATGGTCAAAGTCAACATGCCATGGTCAAAGGTCAAAGTCAACTGTCAATGGTCAAAGGTCAAAGTCAACATGTCATGGTCAAAGTCAAAGCCAACATGTCATGGTCAAAGTCAACATGCCATGGTCAAAGGTCAAAGTCAACCATCAAAGGTCAAAGTCAACATATCATGATCAAAGTCAAACATTATGCATGTTTCATTGTTCGACAAGCTTTTCAGGTCATAGCCATGGTTCATGGATAAGTCAAAGTTCGTATTGCTGTTGGGTTCGTGGCTAAGGGCATGGTTCGGACCAATTTGGCAAGCCCAAACCTCGAACCCTCACAAAGTTTAAAATGTTGAAAGCACTAATTGGATCTCTAATAAGTCCTATGGACCGCCCCCAAACATATTAAACGGCCCAAAACTTTAAATTAAACCGGTTCACAAATTAAAACAAAACCGCCCTGACATCAACCGAATCGCCCATAGACTAAGCCAAATTTGTCCGCCCAAACAAAACTTAATTAAACCGGTCCAAAGCTTAAAATTATTAATATCGCCCAAAAAAATGAAAAATTGGATTTCGCCCAACTAACTAAACAAGTTAGGCCCCAACCAAAACTAAAACATTTCATACCAACTAACCAAACCCAAAGCCCAACAATCTAAACCGCCCAAGCCCAATCCATTCATAGTTCATCTTCTCCAATTTATCCTCCACCACTAAGCGACCAAAACGCCGCCACCACTAATCCGCTTCTCCCACATCATCGGTTTGACTCATCAAATACAACCCCTACAACTTTGTCAAACACCAAAACTCAAATAAAAGAAAACTAACCTTCCCCCCAAAATAGATCTCGACACAAATTTAAATTTTCATTAAAGCTTGTTCCAAGCTCCAATCGACACCATCACAATCCAACATCAACAACCCACCAAATCCAAACAAAAAGAAATTTAATATTTTAAAACGATAAACCAAAACCCAAGATCCGCAATAATGGCAAGAACAAGTCTTAACAGCTTCCACCGAGCTTCCCAAAGACTTCATTCGACACTTTATATCTACACTACCCCACTTCAACCCATCATCACTTGACCAAATGAAACCAACCCAAAAAATTTTAACCAAGCCATTAACAAATCCCCAGCTTCGACTGGCTTCGACCGTTGCGTCAACCAACGACCCCAAACAAGTTTTAATGTATCCATGATGTTAAAACTACAAACAACAACCATCGCTTGTTGTGGCTTCCGCCATTAACGAGCTCGGTTCAATGATTCAATAAAACTTGGTAATTAAGAACAACAACCAATATACAACAAGTTTTTTAACAATGCTTTGAAGGCCTTGGAAAATGAAACGGAAAAATTTAGTGAAAACATGGACAATAAAAGCGGTTTTAGTATTCCTATTGAAATAGCAAAATAGCTACTCACCTTTTTTATTATTTCGACGAATCCTCCTAGCCCGGGTATTGTTCCAACCTCCAAAGAACAAGCTTCAGCTCTGTAGCTTCCATTTTCATTATTTTTATTATTTTTTAAAACCCTATTCTCTATAATGTGTTTTATATACTCGGTCCAAACCCAAACCTAAAAATGATCAAACAATGGGAAAAATCGGGCTGTCAATTATCCCGAATCCAATCCAAATGTGATTTTGAAAATAAATAATTAAATTAATCAATTAATAAATAAATATGTATTTTAAAAATACGGGCGTTACACAAACAGTATTATGCATGTGTATTAAAACATGCATACACCTCTTTGCATGTTAATCCGTTGCTAAAATTTGAATCACCCATTCTCTATAATTAAATATGATTCCCAAAAATTGGTGGAGGCAGATGAATAAAGAAAGAAAAGAGAAAAGTGGTAAAACAAAGTAGAGACACGTTTTTGTCCAAAATCATCAAAGTTGAGGGCTGAAATGTCATTGAACAAAAACTATTCTTGAGCCATGATTATATGGCGACCCTAACTAATACCAAAATTAAAACTCTTTGAGGCCATAATTATATGCCGGCCCTAACTAAAACCAAAATTAAAACTCAATATTGTACTAATTAGCATTAACGTCATTCCGAACGTCACCTTGCTTATTCCAAATCTATCTATAGTCAAGTAGTTGACTATATATTCCACTCACCCACTGAAGATAATTTCAGATCAATCCAAAACAAAATCATTAAGATGGCAAAGATAGAGAAGATGAAGTTGGGTTCTCAAGGCCTTGAGGTTTCTAAACAAGGTCTAGGATGTATGGGGATGTCGGCATTTTACGGTCCTCCAAAGCCCGAATCCGACATGATAGATCTAATTCACCATGCCATCGATACAGGCATTACTTTCCTCGACACATCCGACATGTACGGTCCATTCACAAATGAAATCCTTCTAGGCAAAGCTCTCAAAGACATTCGCAACAAAGTGGAGTTAGCTACAAAGTTTGGTGTCCATTTCGCCGATGGGAAAATTAGCATACGTGGAGATCCTGCTTATGTTAGAGCAGCCTGTGAAGCTAGTTTGAAGAGGCTAGAAGTTGATTGCATCGATCTTTATTACCAACATCGCATCGATACCGGAGTTCCTATTGAAGTAACGATAGGAGAACTGAAGAAATTAGTTGAAGAAGGGAGAATTAAATATATTGGTTTGTCTGAAGCATCTGCTTCAACAATTAGAAGAGCACACGCGGTGCATCCAATTACTGCTGTACAGTTAGAATGGTCTTTGTGGACAAGAGACGTCGAGGAAGAAATTGTTCCTGTTTGTAGAGAACTTGGTATTGGAATTGTTGCTTATAGTCCTTTAGGAAGGGGGTTTCTTTCCTCAGGTGCAAAGCTGGTTGAGAACTTGTCTGAGGATGATTTCCGAAAGCACCTACCGAGGTTTCAACCTGAGAATCTGGAGCATAACGAACTTATATTCGATCTCGTAAATGAGATAGCTCTTAAAAAGGGATGCACTCCATCGCAGCTTGCTTTGGCATGGGTTCATCACCAGGGGAATGATGTGTGTCCAATTCCAGGCACTACTAAAATTGAAAATCTCAATCAAAATATTGGTGCTCTAGCTGTGAAGCTTTCACCTGAAGAGATGGCTGAGCTTGAAGGTTTAGCTTCGGAAGAAGCTGTTAAGGGGGGAAGATATGGAGCGGTTTCAAGGACTTGGAAGGATTCGGATACTCCGGAATTGTCTTCATGGAAGAGTGAGTGAAGATAATTGATATTGAGAACTGGCTTTACAAGTTTTGGTGATGTGTGCCTACTTTTCTTTATGTTCAGTGTGAATGTTAGTGCGGGTTCTTTTTGTTTCAATAAGCAGTATGTTTATGCGAACAAACTATTGGAATTTTAATTTAATTTCGTAGCCAATTATCTTCCTAGACGTATTTGTTTTCTCTGATATGCATTTGTGAATGTCTTCTTTGCTGACTTCCCCATCTTCACCCTCTTAATTAAGCTTTTACAGTTTTACACCCACCTCAAAGACGTCCACTACAAGCTTCGCATTGGTTATTTGATCCGTCAATAGTGGTAATGAAATCAATTGCATGCTGGTTGCAATTGCCTCTAACACTTGAATCCACTGGCACTGACTTCAGAAGCACGCTATGGCTGGGTGTTACAACACGTTTGCTTGAGAGCACCATCGCACTGCAATCCCCTCCCATCCATTTGGTTCTATACCCAATTTGTAATTTACCAGAGCCGTCTGTAACTTCATTGCAATGTGATGCAGGACAATAAGGTAGTATTAGGTTTCTATTTTTTTTCATATAGTTCTAGAATTAGGATATAATTAGTCTTTATGATTTAGCTATTCCTAAATAGATTATGAGTAATAGATTAGGCATTAGTATACTGTTAGTAGCATTTCTATTTAATTACTCTGTAAAAGGAGATCATAGTCTGTACACAGGGGAATCAATCGTTAATAATAAAAATTTGCATAGTTTTTCTCATACCTTAACTTTTAATTCGCTTCCACTTTGTCACAATATTCTCCATCTGCTTAGCTAACACGGATAGGTTTCCAAATGAAACTTAGATAACCGAAGCATCTAGCTTCAGTTTGCCATTGGATGCAAGCAGTGGCGGACCTATGTAGAGGCCAGGTAGGGCGTAGGCCCCCCCTGAACATGTGAAAAAAAAAAGGGTTTTATAGATCTGCACCCCTATTTTGAAACGAAATTAGACTTGCCCCCCCAAACTCACACACCGTGAAATGTCGTCTCTGTTATCTCATGGTGAAATGTCCTAACTATCCTTTTTGGTTATCTTAGAATGGGAGTGTTTTTCTTGTTCCAGGTTTGTATTAGGAGGGCAAGTCTAAATAAAATAGTAAAGTTGGGGGTGTTTATCTAATTATAAGTTTATATTGGGGGTGCAAGTCTAAATAAAAAATTTGTAAGTAGTGTAATTCAAGTGTAGTTGTACTTATAGTCTTGACTGACTGAAAACCAATTAGAACTTTGAGTTAGAACTGTGAGTTATGAATGACAAACTTGATGTACTTTTGTCATTAATGGTCTGGGGTTATGGAGTTAGGTTTTAGGTAAAAATGAATGTTTTTTACACAAATGTACAACTAGAATGTTTTTTACACAAAGGGTTGTTAAGCCATTTCACCACGAGATAACAGAAACATTTCACGGTATGTGAGTTTGGGGCAAAGTTTAATTTCGTTTCAAAATAAGAGTGCACATCTATAAAAACCCAAAAAAAAAGTAGTAGTACTTGTTTAAACCCGCAGTGCTACTTTGTTTGTCAGTACTAAGGCTTTTGCCTTCTCAGATGCATAGCTATTTTGTTTACCATACCTTCTCAGTGTATATTGTTCCACAGTGTAAAAAAAAAACAAGTACTTGTTTAGGTTCCGCACTGTACTAATCACTAGGCCCCTCCTGGAGACAATTTTTGGCTCCGCCACTGGATGCAAGTGTGCTCCAAACCCCGCTTGTCATCGCCCCATTTCCTACATAGGTTCCCATCAAAGATAGAACTCACTATGGATCCTAATAATCTAATATCAACATCCATGGACAAGAGCAATCAATTGTGGGCAAATTTAGTTGTTGCAATGGGGGCTCCAAGGTCGTTAGCATGGAGGTGGCTGACCATGGGACCATGGGAGGCATTTGGAAGGGAGTTTATTATTATTATTATTTCAATCAAGTGGAAATTTTATTAATAACGAGTTTTACAAATAATTAAGACAAATGTACAACAAGTTGTGCCGCAACTCTTTGCTGAATAACAAATCCTATCCTCCTAAATACAAACTCGTTCGAACATTTGGAACGAAATTGATTATGTAATATGCATCATTTTCTAACTAGTGAAATGAACTAGGATTCTGGGAAATATATATATATATATTAATAAGTAATCTTTATTGATGAACTTGGGGATATCACATAGTACGCATTTGAGTGAGATCCTCACAAGGCCTCTTGAGAGGCTTACATTATCAAATGTTGGTAACCCCAAGAGCGGATCCCATAATAACCGAGTGCCAGCTTAAAACCAAGTCTCTGAAATGATAATTGCTCCTGTGTGCCACCGAAGACATCAATACGGAGGAAACCTTTCATTCAATCATTGCTATTAGGGAAACACTTACTTCCGTTCTCTAGATATCAAGATTTTCCATTTATAGTTGGACAACAACAAATCTTATAGGAGTGGCAGTAGATGTTGTAAAGTGCACAGGATTGAATTCAAAGCATCATAGCACAATTGAAGTTGTGTTTCACCGCAAAACCAACTAACCATGGGAGAGAGGGATTGTGCACAAATTGCACGTCTATATGGTTGTTGAGATGCACAGATGCGACATAAGCACAAACACTAATAAACATATTTGTAGTGGAGACCGAAGAGTACGTATTTTCTCCAAACACTCTGGTCTCTATAGTCCTTGTGCCATGTTTGGAATGATAGTTGGTGTTGAAGCTGGAATGCAATTAATTGTTTTAAGCCTAACGTAATTTTGTGATATTACTTTACGACATGGAGGCGATTGTATGTGCACAAATACTAATCCAAGAAAGAGGACAATAGCATAATTATGAATGATCAAATAAAAACAACAACAACAACAACAACAAAAAGAACAATTAAGCGGTTCTCAAATTAAGTCTACGACTCAAACCATGAAGCTCGTTATGACTTGAGGGGATCGACCCGACCTCTCATATAGTAGGGGCGGCCTATGAGGGCCAATACTAAAATTGTGAAACCCTAACCCTCACCTCAACCCTCTCTTTAGACCGAGAATTGAGGGCCAGGCCAGAGGGCCGAGTTTAAGGGTCGGGCTAGAGTGTCGGGTTTGATTACTCTCTTAAACTCTTTATTTACAGTATAATTTTGCTAAATTGATACGCGATAAATTAATTATCACTTTTAAATAATAGGTTTTCTCAATCTTTAATTTGGTTAATAATTTGAAAAAATGACCGTTTAGTACCATGAACTTTGCTGGTTTTATCAATTTGGGTCATGAACTTTTTTTTTGAGCAAATTGGGCCATGACCTTTCTCTTTTGTATCAGTTTGGGCCACCGTTACCATTCCGTTACTTCACATGCTTATGTGGCTTGCCGGATGTATATGTGTCCGACCAAATGCTCATGTGTCACCGTTGAAGTGCACACCTAATCACTAGTGATGTGGCATCGAAATTTCAAAGTGTTTCGAACCGAAATTTCACAGAAAATTTCAAAGTGTCACCGAAATTTCAAAGATGGCACCAAAAAAACACTATTCACGTGAACAATGCTTTTTCCTTAAAAATTAATTCTTTAATTAAAAATGCTATTCACGTGAACAGTGTTTTCACTATTCACGTAAACTTTTTTTTTTTTTTTTTTTTTTGTAATAATCTTATTTAATCAATTGATTATTACACACACACCAAAAAAAAAAAAAAAATGTTCACGTGAATAGTGTCTTTTGTTATTTAAATTTTTTTTTGGAAAACACTATTCGCATAAATAGTGAAAACACTGTTAACGTGAATAGTGTTTTTTGTTTTTTAAAAAATATTGTTCACGTGAATAGTGTCTTTTGTTATTTAAATTTGGGATTTTTTTTGAAAAACACTGTTCACATGAACAGTGTTTTTGTTTTTAAAATTTGATTTTTGATAAAATATTATTCACGTGAATAGTGAAAAAGCACCGGTGACGTGGCACCTAATCACCGGTGACGCCATCTTCCGTTAACACACATCAGCAGACGTTTGTACACATAGGCAGCCGTTTGTACACATCAGCAAATTTTCTAACGGAAAAACACCGGTGGCCCAAACTGATACAAAAGAGAAAGGTCATGGCCCAATTTGCTCAAAAAAAAAGTTCTTGGCCCAAATTGATAAAACCAGCAAAGTTCATGGTACAAAACGGCCATTTTTTCTAATAATTTTGCTAAAATTGGTAATATAATAAAATTCAGTTAGTTCTTAGGTTTTATGTCTTTGATTTTCTTCTTAGGTTTTATGTGTCGATGTATTCCATAAATCAATAAGAAATGTATATGAGACCAAAAATATAATATGGTGTTGTAGGTTGTAGAATAACTTGTGTTTGATTAGTTGAAGTTGATTAAAAACTTTATTACAATATACCATATACCAAAAATCATATCACATCATTCTGATTTATATTTTATTCTTGCTTATACATGAAGAAGTGACCCAGGTTCATACACCGGTGGCCCAAACTGATACAAAAGAGAAAGGTCATGGCCCAATTTGCTCAAAAAAAAAGTTCTTGGCCCAAATTGATAAAGCCAGCAAAGTTCATGGTACAAAACGGCCATTTTTTCTAATAATTTTGCTAAAATTGGTAATATAATAAAATTCAGTTCGTTCTTAGGTTTTATGTGTCGATGTATTCCATAAATCAATAAGAAATATATATGAGACCAAAAATATAATATGGTGTTGTAGGTTGTAGAATAACTTGTGTTTGATTAGTTGAAGTTGATTAAAAACTTTATTACAATATACCATATACCAAAAATCATATCACATCATTCTGATTTATATTTTATTCTTGCTTATACATGAAGAAGTGACCCAGGTTCATATCCCGACAATAGAACAATTTGTTATTTTGAACTAGATTTTTCATGTAACGTTGGAGGAGCCTACACAAAGCACTAATTTATGTAAAACATACTTTTCATTTTGCTATTTATACAATTACGTAATTTTTCACAAAATATAAATAAAATTACATAAAAAAAAGTTGTGAGGGCCTTAATGCGGGCCTTGTGAGGGCCGCCCTCATGCTTTCACATCTAGGCCCTTACCCTCCCCTCAAAACGTGGGGGTCGGGCCAAGCCGAGGGCTTGAGGGCCTTTTTTACACCCCTAAATTCCACTTCTATCAATCAATTCTTTATTCTCTCATGACAAACACTTTATTTTCTCATGACAAACATCTACATTTTTCTCCATCTAAAAAGAAAAAATGGCAGTTTTGTACCATGAACTTTGCTGGTTTTATCAATTTGGGCCAAGAACTTTTTTTTTGAGCAAATTGGGCCATGACCTTTCTCTTTTGTATCAGTTTTGGCCACCGGTGTATTTCCGTTAGAAAATTTGCTGATGTGTACAAACGGCTGCCTATGTGTACAAACGTCTGCTGATGTGTGTTAACGGAAGATGGCGTCACCGGTGATTAGGTGCCACGTCACTGGTGCTTTTTCACTATTCACGTGAATAATATTTTTTCAAAAATCAAATTTTAAAAACAAAGACACTATTCATGTGAACAGTATTTTTCAAAAAAAACCCAAATTTAAATAACAAAAGACACTATTCACGTGAACAATATTTTTTAAAAAACAAAAAACACTATTCACGTTAACAGTGTTTTCACTATTTATGTGAATAGTGTTTTCCAAAAAAAATTTAAATATAACAAAAGACACTATTCACGTGAACATTTTTTTTTTTTTTTTTGTTTAATAATCAATTGATTAAATAAAGAATTGATTAAAACAAAAAAAAAAAAAAAAAAAAAGTTCTGTGAATAGTGAAAACACTTATTCACGTGAATAGCATTTTTAATTAAAGAATTAATTTTTAAGGAAAAAGCATTGTTCACGTGAATAGTGTTTTTTTGTGCCATCTTTGAAATTTACGGTGACACTTTGAAATTTTTTTCATTTCGGTTCGAAACACTTTGAAATTTCGATGCCACATCACTAGTGATTAGGTGTGCACTTCAACGGTGACACATGAGCATTTGGTCGGACAAATATACATCCGGCAAGCCACATAAGCATGTGAAGTAACGGAATGGTAACGGTGGCCCAAACTGATACAAAAGAGAAAGGTCATGGCCCAATTTGCTCAAAAAAAAAGTTCATGACCCAAATTGATAAAACCAGCAAAGTTCATGGTACTAAACGGTCATTTTTTCATCTAAAAAAAAACACTTCAACTATAAACTTGTAAATGTTTTTGAGATCTAGTTCGTTGTTTCCATGTTTGAGCTAGTTGGTTTGTGTGTTGTGATTAGTGATTTAAGATGTGAGAAAACATCTTATTCTCTCATGACAAACACTCTTCTCACTTTGCAATCTATTTTTTCACTTTTCAATTCTAAGTTATTGTTGATTGAAGAATAATTGGATCAATTTTGACACTGGTTTGACAAACAATTGAACAACAATTGAATTTCCGATTCAAATATATTTGAATCTTATGGTAATTAATCGTGTGATTTATCTCGATTTCAATATTGTTGTCGTCAATGATATTTTTAAGTTGGGACTTCAGAGTAATAGTCTGATAAACATGCAAACACAACTATGTATGTGTATATCACACCATTATGCATGTGTATAATACACATGCAAACAGTATTATGCATGTGTATTAAAATATGGATACACCTCTTTGTAGGGGTGGGAATTTGGCCCTAACGACCCTAACCCGGCCTTGACCGACCCGACCCTAAGCGCTATAAAGCCCTCATAACTAAAGCCCTCACAGAGTTTAGGGGGGGGGCCCTCCCTTAATGCCTTCTAGGGCAGTGTCTGGGGTTGGTTCTAAAAATATAGACCACCTAATTCTAATTCTCATTAGCCTCGCTCTAACCAAGCCCTAACCGGCCCTGTTTCACACTTTCACTATAAATACACATACCATAATTGTCCTACTATTTGTTAAATATTTTCAATTAAAATAACATTATCCTTTGTAATTTATCACTTACACCCAAGGGTACTTCCAATAACTTGTCTTATATAACAAAAACTTGTCAACTTAGCAGTCATGAAGAACAATGAGCACTAGCCTAATAAAAAATAAGACTTTATTCCTTTGATCATCAAGTCAAAGTTCAGAACTTATTATTCTCAATTTCTTTTCCCACTTACTTCTTAGAAATTATATTTTTATTCACATCCAAGCCAAGTCTAGAACTAAAGGTTTCCTTCCACACCATTAAAAGTTTAAATACGTGAGGCGGACATTTTGTAACATAAAAACCAAAAAACAACCTTTGTCAGAAAAATGGCATTTGTAATCTCAAACCTTTCTCCATCACTTGTTCAAAAGCCAATATTTTCATTTCCACATACAAAGCTTGAATCACTTTTAAATTAAAAGAAAGATAATATTATATTTGTTTGAATCTATTATGGAAACAATTTATGATATTGGAAACAGGTTTAACAACTTCCCCGCCCTTAACCAAAGCTTATTATGTTTCTTTTTTATATCTATTACTTCTTCATTTAAAATGATAATATAATTATTTGTCGATGTATTTCAATGTTAAATGTAATTTTAGTGAGGTTTAAGTACAAGGATGAACAAATTTCGAACTCTGACGGATGTCTTGATTCATTAGATTGTGGATGTGCATTTTAAATTATTGGACTTATCCAGGATTATTACTAGATTGGTGGGACTTTGAGTTTGTAGAATCATTGTACATTTTTGTAATATAAATGAGTTTTAAAACTGATGTAGTAAAAAGAAAAAAATATATATATAGGGCGACCTTAAATCCCCTTAAAAAGCCTTTAAAGAGGGCTTAGGGTAGGGTCGTGGCTTTCAGATTTAGACTTGTGACCCGCCCGACCGACCCTATCTTAACTTTAGGGTCGGGCCGGGCAAACACCCAATATTTGAAGGGCTTTAAATGTTTAGGGCCGGGCTAGCCCGACCCGACCCATTGCCCACCCCTATCTCTTTGTATATAAATTCGTTGCTAAAATCTGAATCGTCCATTTTCTGTAATTAAATCTGATTCCTAAAAATTGGTGGATGGAGATAAATAAAGAAAGAAAAAAAAAAATGATCAAACAATGTGGAGACATATTTTTGTCCAAAATCATCAAAGTGGAGGGCAAAAATGTTATTGAACAAAAACTATCATTCTTGAGCTATAATCGAGTGAGCGGAGCGGACGATCTTGGCAGAAATAGAGGTATGCGGACAAAAAACAAGTTAGATGGTTTCTGTCTGTCTGTATGTCCTTACCTCTCTCTCTCCCTCTCAAGTAAACCATAACCCTAACTCTCTCTCTCTTTCTCCCCACCCACAAACCCATCTCTTCCTCTCTCTTCTCCACCCTCCGCTCACGCCCCACTGCTTAGCAGCTATCTAGTTATATACCGACCCAACTAAAACCAAAATTAAAACTTCTTCGCGGAAGCTACGTAAAATCAAATTTAAAACTCAATATTGTCCAATGGGCCGTTCTCTTTATTGTAATCAGCATTAACGTCATTCCAAACGTCACATTGCTTATTCCAAATCTATCGATATGGTGGACTATATATTCCACTCACCCACTGAAGATAATTTTCAGATCAATCCAAAACAAAATCATAATAAAGATGGCAAAGATAGAGAAGATGAAATTGGGTTCTCAAGGCCTTGAGGTTTCTAGACAAGGTCTAGGATGTATGGGGATGTCGGCATTTTACGGTCCTGCAAAGCCCGAATCCGACATGATAGATCTAATTCACCATGCCATCGATACAGGCATTACTTTCCTCGACACATCCGACGTGTACGGTCCATTCACAAATGAAATCCTTCTAGGCAAAGCTCTCAAAGACATTCGCAACAAAGTGGAGTTAGCTACAAAGTTTGGTGCCAGTTTCACCGATGGTAAACTAAGCATACGTGGAGATCCTGCTTATGTTAGAGCAGCCTGTGAAGCTAGTTTGAAGAGGCTACAAGTTGATTGCATCGATCTTTATTACCAACATCTCATCGATACAGGTGTTCCTGTTGAAGTAACGATAGGAGAACTGAAGAAATTAGTTGAAGAAGGAAGAATTAAATATATTGGTTTGTCTGAAGCTTCTGCTTCAACAATTAGAAGAGCACACGCGGTGCATCCAATTACTGCTGTACAGTTAGAATGGTCTTTGTGGACAAGAGACGTCGAGGAAGAAATTGTTCCTGTTTGTAGAGAACTTGGTAGTCCTTTAGGAAGGGGGTTTCTTTCCTCAGGTGCAAAGCTGGTTGAGAATTTGTCTGAGGGTGATTACCGAAAGCACCTACCGAGGTTTCAACCTGAGAATCTGGAGCATAACGAACTTATATTCGATCTCGTAAATGAGATAGCTCTTAAAAAGGGATGCACTCCATCGCAGCTTGCTTTGGCATGGGTTCATCACCAGGGGAATGATGTGTGTCCAATTCCAGGCACTACTAAAATTGAAAATCTCAATCAAAATATTGGTGCTCTATCTGTGAAGCTTTCACCTGAAGAGATGGCTGAGCTTGAAGGTTTAGCTTCGGAAGAAGCTGTTAAGGGTGAAAGATATGCATCGGGTTATGGGACTTGGAAGGAATCAGATACTCCGGAATTGTCTTCATGGAAGAGTGAATGAAGATAATTGATATTGAGAACTGGCTTTACAAGTTTTGGTTATGTGTGCCTACTTTTCTTTATGTTCAGTGTGAATGTTAGTGTGCGTTCTTTTTGTTTCAATAAAGCAGTATGTTTATGCGAACAAACTCTTGGAATTTTAATTTAATTTCGTAGCCAATTATCTGCCTAGGTGTTAAATTTTGTATACATGGTGTTTCTTTAATTTTGTTGAGATCCCACGTATAGATTGTGCATTTCACCTCTTTTGCACATTGATTAGACCGAAAATATATGAATTAAATCTACCAGAATTTACTCTGTACACTGTAGTGAACAAATAGGACAGACTGATGATGAAATATCATGTTTAGTAAGAAGATGAGCAGCTTCTAATATCATCGATAAACATTTGAAAATTCCTCTGACAAGGACTTCCCTGATTGTTTTCATTTTAACTGCTCCCTCTTGAATTCAATGGACTGTAGTCCATTTGTTTTCTCTGATATGCATTTGTGAATGTCTTCTTTACTGACCACCCCATCTTCACCCTCTGAATTAAGCTTTTACAGTTTACACCAACCTCAAATACGTCCACTACAAGCTTCACATTGGTTGGTTGATCCGTCAATAGTGGAAATGAAATCAACGGCATGCTGGTGGCAATTGCCTCTAACACTTGAATCCACTCGCACTGAATTAAGAAGCACGCTATGGCTAGGTGTTACAACATGTTTGCTTGAGAGCACCATCGCACTGCTATCCCCTCCCATCCATTTGGTTCTATACCCAAATTGTAATTTACCCGAGCCGTCTGTAACTTCATATTCTGTAACTTCATTGCAATGTGATGCAGGACAATAAAGTAGTATTAGGTTTCTATTTTTTTTTTGTTGTTCTAGAATTAGGATATAATTAGTCTTTATGATTTAGCTATTCCTAAATAGATTATGAGTCAAAGATTAGGCATTAGTATACTTTTAGTAGCATTCCTATTTCAATTACTCTGTAAAAGGAGATCATAGTCTGTAAACAGGGGAATCAATCGTTAATAATAAAAATTTGCAGAGTTTTTTCTCATACCTTAACTTTTAATTCGCTTCCGTTTTGTCACAATGTTCTCCATCTGCATAGCTAACATGGATAAGTTTCCAAATGAAACCTAGATAACTGAAGCATCTAGCTTCAGTTTGCCATTGGGATGCAAGTGTGCTCCAAACCCCGCTTGTCTGCGCCGCATTTCCTACATAGGTTCCCATCAAAGATAGAACTCACTATGGATCCTAATAAACTAATATCAACATCCATGGACAGGAGCAATCGATTGTGGGCAAATTTAGTTGTTGCAATGGGGGCTCCAAGGCCGTTAGCATGGATGTGGTTGACCATGGGACCGTGGGAGGCATTTGGAAGGGAGTTTATTATTATTATTTCAATCAAGTGGAAATTTTATTAATAACGAGTCATACAAATAATTAAGACAAGCGTACAACAAGCTATGCCGAAAGTCCTTTCTGAATGACATGCAAATCCTATCCACCTAAATACAAACTCGTTCGAACATTTGGAACGGAGTTGGTTATGTAATATACATCATTTTCTAACTAGTGAAATGAACTAGGATTCTGGGAAACACTTACTTCACCAGCTCTAGATATCAGGGTTTTCCATTTATAGTTGGACAACAACAAATCTTATAGGAGTGGTAGTAGATGTTGTAAAGTGCACAGGATTGAATTCAAAGCATCTATCATAGCACAATTGAAGTTGTGTTTCACCGCAAAACCAACTAACCATGGGATAGAGGGATTATGTGCAAATTGCATGTTTATATGTTTGCTGAGATGCACAGATGTGACATAAGCGCAAACACTAATAAACAGATTTGTAGTGGAGACCTAAGAGTGTTTTCTCCAAACACTCTGGTCTCTGTAGTCCTTGTGCCATGTTTGGAATGATAGTTGGTGTTGAAGCTCAAATGCAATTAACTGTTTTCGCCTAACGCAATTTTGTGATATTCTATTACGACATGGAGACGATTGTATGTGCACAAATACTAATCCAAGAAAGAGGACAATAGCATAATTATGAATGATCAAATAAAAACAACAACAACAACAACAACAACGAAAGAACAATCAAGCAGTTCTCATATTAAGTTTATGACTCAAACCATGAAGCTCATATGACTTGAGGGTTGGGCCGGCCCGACCCTCTCATGTAGTGAGGGGCGGGCCTATGAGGGACAATGCTAAAATTGTGAAGCCCTAACCCTCACCTCAGCCCTCTCTTTAGAAAATTGAGGGTCGGACCGGAAGCCCTTTGGTTTGAGGGCGGATTTTATTACTCTTTTAAACTCTTTATTTACAGTATAATCTTGCTAAATTGATACGCGATAAATTAATTATCGTGTTTAAATACTATGTTTTCTCAATATTGACTTTGGTTAATAATTTGGCTAAAATTTGTAAGATAATAAAATTAAAATGTTTCGTTTTTAGGTTTTATGTGCCGATTCGTTTTTAGGTTTTATGTGCCGATGTATTGCATGAATCAATAATAAATGTATATGATACCAAAAATATGATATGGTGTTGTAGGTTGTAGAATAACTTGTGTTTGATTAGTTGAAGTTGATTAAAAACTTCATTACCATATACCAATCAAGCATCATATCACATCACTCTAATTTATATTTTATTCTTGCTTATACATGGAGAAGTGACCGGGGTTCATATCCCGACAATAGAACAATTTGTTATTTTAAACTAGATTTTTTATGTAACTAGATTTTGTTATTTTGAACTTATGTAAAACATACTTTCATTTTGTTATTTATACAATTACATACATTTTAACAAAATATAAATAAAATTACATAAAAAAGTTGTGAGGGCCTTAATGCGGGCCTTGTGAAGGCCTTTGAAGGTTGGAAAACTTCAATTTTATTTTTATCGTGTGGAATAGGTTGAGGTGATCCATCACATCAAAGAAAACAAACCCTGATTCTTATTTGTTGGAGGATTAGGTTTGATATCTAGAACTTTTGTTTTAAGAGCTGTTGAACTACATTGCTAAGTCGGCTATTAAAACATGTACAGAATATTCGACTATTTTATTATATAATTTGGGCTATGGAACACAACTTATACGATTGTGCAGCATGTCTGTTAAACGAGAAGCATAGATGGGATTGTTGTCCATGTGTTCCAAATCTTATAATGGAAAAGGCATATAAGAAACACACATAGAAGTGTAGAACACACATGGTAAAATACAAAGTCAACCTTACTTTACCTGAAAAATCTTTCGGTGACTCATGACAGCCCGTCAGATAAACTAGATACCTCTCCCCCCTACATAAGTTTTCTCCTGAAAGAACCAGTTGATTCTGTCTGGACCAAAATTGATTAGGTAGTCCCATTCCTCAAACCGTAAAATGTTTCAAAATTGTGCTTTGGACTTGCGTTTCACTTAACTACAACGAACACAGTAGTTTTCGAAGTTTACACGATATTTCTTATCCAAATAATCATGGACATTGGTTTACATTGGTTTACACGTTTATTGACACACATTTATTAATCATTAGGTACAAAATATAGCACATTGGTTTTTGAAGGTGTGGTTTAGAAAGTTTAGGCTGGTTCTTTGCCTCTTTTGTTCTCTGTTGATAATTTTTGTTTGTGCAGTACTGCAGTCTAACATCTTTCGGTTGGACACAAGATTATTTTCTGTTTAATGGTCCCAGATGATCTCATCAGGACTAAAAGACCGTTTCTTAGACATCAAAATGTCCATTTTACATGAAATTGTTGTTGATAACTATGTCAATGACCATCAAGAAAGACAGAATGCTTACTTTCATATTAAACGTGTCCCATACGGCTGTGTCATGCAATCAATAAGAAATATTTGGCCTTCGATAAATATCTACTGAATTTGGATTCGGTATCGCAGTGGTCGAAAGTCTGAACCCTTGTGCTGCGTGGGTGCACATATTTCCTCCTGGAATCTCCAAAAGAGGAGCGATAAGTAATCATCTTGAAAGAAACCAAGCTTAGCTGCAGGTATTCAGCAAATCCCACTTCTTTAGCCATTACTAGAAATTAAACTAATATTGAAAAATTTTATTGAAAAATTTTATCTGTTCATCAAATTTTTGTAAAGAAACAAGAAGGCAGAATGGGAACAAAAATATGGTAAAGGAAATCAGTTAAAGTTAAAGAACTAAAGAACAAAAAACTTTCAACTTATTGATTTCTGTGAATTATTTAGTAGGTTTTAATTGATGATTCTGATTTTCGTTTAGCGGTGAGAATCAAATCCCTCAAGGAAACCGTACTTACATAGAAACAAAAGTATTTATATAATAAATAAATCATTGCAGAGTTTTAAATGAACTTGGCTATTCTGTTCTCTTGGCCACCAGCCTCCTCTTACCCTGGACAGTATCTTTATTAGTGTTGATGCGGCTCACTTTGTCTCCATTCACATACTGGCCATATGTTTTCACTCAAATTATCTTATATATAATGGGAAAACTTGCCGCTGTTTATTAGTCCCGTATTCTCGGTTTTAACCCAATCTTTTAAATGAAAAGGTACCCGAAAGTTTCACCCACAAAATTCCCAAGGGCCTTAAAACCTAAAGATATAATGGTCATTTAATCAGTTATAGGCCATTAATCTATTCCAAACAGTGCGTCTTTTCCATTTCTTTCTCAAATACAAATTCTCTACCAGTACGTATATCCTCCCATAACTTCTTTCTTCTCAAACACAATCTGCTGAAAAATTAACAGGGATCTCCCTTCCAAATAGAGACGAGTTCTATTTTTCTATCTCCTCTCTACCAAAACAAACAAACTCGCTGGTTTTCAATGGCTATATGGTTCAAATTTCTTCTTAAACGCAAAGGTACTATTTTGTTTATTTTTCCAATATTATCATTTAAGTCATCTTTCATTCTTGAACATTTATTTCAGGGATCATTCCAATATTATCAACCCTCCCCTCCCCCTCCCAAATTTCTACTTCAAACTTAAAGATATGGACTCTGCCCCTTTTCACTCATAGTAATCTTCATTATGGTTTCCATTTGATTTTAAAAATTATGGCTTCTGGATGTGATACGTTTTTCCCTCTTCGTTATATGCCTGAGCAACATTTGTAGTCATCTTAAGAATGTGTTTGATTACCAATAGTCTGATGAAATGCACGTCTCTTACGTTTATGGGCTTCTTCCCCAAATTAATTTTTCGGGGCTTTGAATGCTTCAGTAACATCACATCTTGAATATTGAAGGGTTTTTGCTTCCAAAATTATGCTTATTACTACTTTTTCACTTTTCAATGATTATTGGATTTTGGATATTCAGTGTATGTTTCTTTTCGGGGTTGTGGTTTATGAAGGAAGACAGTTGTGTGAAATTCACTGTTTTGGCCTATCAGATTTTCAATTGATAGTTCTTCTAAGAGTATCACTACAAAGCTCTATCACAATTACATATCATATCATGGGTGTTACTTTGACTTATTCAGTTTTGGGCAGATAGCATCTTCTTTTACTAATATTTTGTCCTATATGTTTTCTTCTTTGTGCATTTCTTGCTTCCATATGCGTAGCTTTCAACTCACCTACATGCTCATAAATCTCAAAACCTACATCCCATTTTAATAAACTTAAATGCCCTTATCTTATGTTATTTATGTAGTTCGTAATAAGAATTGATGAAGGGGTGATTAAGTTGGGTCCATTTTGTTTCCGTTCACTTTTTTATTTTTTTGCTATAATTAAGATTTTCTTTCTTATATATAATGGGAAAACTAGCCGTCGTTTATTAGTCCCCGTATTACCAATTTTAGACCAAACTTTTAGATCAAAAAGGTACCCGAAAGTTTCACCCATAAAATTTTCACAAAACTTCTGTGCAAGGGTAAATTTGTCATTCAACAAAAAACGGATAAAAAACACAGAAAATTCTGCTTTCAAAAGGCACCGTTTCGACTCCATTTTCCATCTATCTGACTTCTCCATTTCTGTTTCCTTCTATTCCAAACACCAATCTATTTCAAACTCGAATTTTTTCTCTTTCTCTTTGAATGATTTTTCTCTTTGTATGATTTTTATATTTCCCAAACTCCACTATTTTCTCTCCCTCCTTTTTGTTGGAATTGCACTGACGCAATGGATGATATTAGTTTGAACAACTTTTACTTTTTCCATGTCTTCTATTCCTTTCTATTGCTTACTACCCTTCATCTCTCAGTTTGTGCATTTCGTCTAATTTTATTTTATTTCATTTTTGCGTTTGTTTGTTCCTGTGTTTCGACGAACAACAGAGTTGGGCAATGGGGTGTACACAACGAATGATTGATACTCGAAGAAGACATCTGCGTAGATATCAAAGGCGGTTTCAAACACCAAATTCGTCTCCTCCTGCTGAAGGTATTCACACAACAATTTTTTTTTTTAGCAATTTCTCTTATTTTTTTTTGGGGGGGACCAAATTCGTCTCCTCCTACTGAAGGTATTCACACAACAGGTATTCACACAACAAATATTTTTTTAGCAATTTCTCTTTTTTTTTTGGGCTTTTAGTTCTTCCTTCATACTTTGTTTATTGGCATTGATTAGTGTTGATCACTGTTTTCCAGTTTCAACATCCTGTACACAAACACACCCTGCATGTGTGCGTCTTATCAACTTTCCTCGACACGCTAGATACACAAACACTCCTAACAATCGCATGCAAATAAGTAATTTAAGTTTGATTTTTTATGGTTTATGTTTCTCATTTAATTTATTATTTCTTCTTAACTTTTAGATTTAACCCATGACTACATAATATATTTTTCCATGATGTACTGCTTTTAGATGATGACACTAGCAATGCTTAATATTGAACTTCTTCGTAGTTCCTCTGATAGTTTGTATCATTATTAATTTTTCCCAGTTTTATTATTTATTTTCCTAATTTTTTTTACGTAGTGCGCTCAGTGGCAGATTGTATGTATTTATTCCTATAAGTTGTCAGGTATGGCTCATCTCTTCGATTTTCCTAATATTATCATTGGTTTTCCACTACTTCTTTGGACTAGGATCCTGTATAAGTGAATGTTTCTTTTGTCATTTAAAAAAATTGATTGATTGATTGATTTATTATTATTATTTACACAATTTTTGGTTATGCAAATAATTTACATTCGATCAATGTCAAAGTTATGGTTTTTTCATTACAACTGATTTTTTTTTAACGGGTATACTGCTATTTAACCAAAACTGTTGGTGGTTGTCTACTTCTATTTCCAACTTTATATGTGTATCTTTCAGTATTTGTAAAATGGTTTTAATTTCAATAATTTTAATCTCTTACTGTCTCCATTTTGCTATTTCATGATTATGTTTTGCAGTGGCAGATTGTATGTATTTATTCCTATAAGTTGTCAGGTATGGCTCATCTCTTCGATTTTCCTAATATTATCATTGGTTTTCCACTACTTCTTTGGACTAGGATCCTGTATAAGTGAATATTTCTTTTTCATTTAAAAAAATTGATTGATTGATTGATTTATTATTATTATTTACACAATTTTTGGTTATGCAAATAATTTACATTCGATCAATGTCAAAGTTATGGTTTTTTCATTACAACTGATTTTTTTTTTAACGGGTATACTGCTATTTAACCAAAACTGTTGGTGGTTGTTTACTTCTATTTCCAACTTTATATGTGTATCTTTCAGTATTTGTAAAATGGTTTTAATTTCAATAATTTTAATCTCTTACTGTCTCCATTTTGCTATTTCATGATTATGTTTTGTATTATTACATGTTGACTTTTTCGTTTTTAAAATATTAGTTTGATTAACAAAAAAGATAATTTCTTTCAAGCCACTCTTAATGAGATACATTTTTCATTTTTATTATGTTTATTTGGTTTCGCCCTGTTTTTACTTTTAAACACATCAGTTAATAAAACTATTGCACCTCACATTTAATTTTCTTAGGTTTAAAATTATTTTATCACTTCTATCCTAGGCTTCCCTCACAACTTCTATGTCCACTGCTGCTAAGATTTTTTAATTTCAAAAAAGTTGCCAGACGTTTACCCCTATGAATAATAGATTATGTTTGTTTTAAATTTTGAGAATAGTACCATGCATGAATTTTGTACAATAGTGTATTGTGCACTACGTGGAAGGAGTAATGAGTGGGATCATTCTTCTTGGTTTCATTATTTTTTGGGTACCCTTATTTTTTTTATTTCAAAGTTCCCAATTTTGTGGTTTTGTTGTTGTGTCATTAATTGCTGAAGGACTTGACTCTTAATGCACCTTATATCGTTTTCTTTTGTTGATGACATTCTATGCCAGTCACTGATATTATGGTTGAACAGACATCACTACAATCAATAACATAAACTAACTTGATGAGAAGATGCTTCTAAATTTTAACAAGAAGAAGTGGCGACAATGAGCATGTTATTGTGTGAACGATTCTGAATGAAGTAGACCAGGCCAATGAATGCACTAAGAAGAACCTAATCCAATGTGCACCAAGAAAGATTTTACACCTCAGACCAAATGCCACGGTGAAGAGCAGATGAGAATGAAGATGTTATATCTGCAACAGTCTAAATCCGTCAGTATTCTTGCACGAGAAACCACTAGGAGGGAACGTGTTGGATCTAAAGATTTGACATGTCACCAAACAGAAATATTTTTTGTTTTCATGGACATGGACAACCTATGTAAAGTTTTCACACTCGAGAAGTTGGTCTATTGTGTGTCTTTCCTTTTTTGTTCTTCTATCCTATTTTCAAGAAATGATAAATCATAATAAGTTTGACGCTTCCTATATAGCATTGTTGAAAGTTATATATGCACTTTTTGGATTTCAGGCTTTTGTTTCCAACAGAAATACAGTACTATCACATTAATTTCAATGTCCAATTTGCTCCATTTTTCACTAATTGATACCATCAGACAAATATGCTGCAAGATGTGAGTGTTATGTATTGACCTAATTGACGTATTGTTTATGTAATCACAAATTAAACTTAACTTCTATATGAAGTAAGAATACTTCCCAAACCCAGTTAGTGGGTTTTAGATAAAAAAGATGCTCAATTGGTAGATGAGGTTTTGGAATTAGCACTTTTTTTTGCGCACTTGAATTAATTAGGCGGTATATTTTGGATTAAAATATGTAACCACTCATATGCAGTGTGAACCTGCTTATTACACATCAAATTGCTTCGTTTGCATTAGTGCAAGCGTGTAAGAAGTTGGTGATTCTACTTTATAGACCAATTTTTCAGACCCTATATGACCTCTTACAAGAAAAGGGCGTTCTTATTGCAGTCGTTACTCTTTTAACTCTTTAGGGCATCTCCAATGGGGGTGTAAAATTACACCTCCACTTAGGCTCCACGTAGGTGCCATTAGGATTTTACACCTCTAATTGTATATTATTGTATAGTTTATAAATATCCACACTCTATACTCTCCAATGGAATAGTGTAAAAAAAAATAGATTTTAAACTCGGACGTCACTTGAAGTGACGTCCCTCTTTAATTTAAACTGGGACGTCACTCCCGAGTTAAAAAATTACTTTAGAATTAGAAAGGGACGTTACTCCAAGTGACGTCCGAAAATTATTTCACTCAGACGGTCAGTTCGAGTGTCGCCCGGGCTTTTTATTAACTAATAGCGAGGTATTTTCCACCCTCTCTATTAGCTAATACACTATTACCTACGGTATAGCACCTCCATTGGAGAGAGTTTTTTAATATTTGGGGTGTAAAATTTCCACTCTATATGGTTTACACTCCCCATTGGAGATGCCCTTAGTGATGACGATACTTGCTCCCAATCACGTGCGTAGCACGTGCCCTTTACTAGTCTATTATAATCATTATTGTGGTTCTCATCTGTGGTACTTGGATCAGATACAGGGCCAATTATTATCACAACCAATTACTTGGATCACATACTTGGATCATTATTATCACGACCAATTATTTCATCCATAAACATTTGGATATTATGATCTGATGAGCCATCTTCCGCTACTGCTTTCCTTGCCGCCTCCTTCAACTTCAGTCCTCTCTTTTTGAATTCTTCTCCCTTTGGCCCATCCATGATTTCACTTATGCATCTCTCAACTTCTTCCTTACTAACTAATCCATCTTGATCAGGTCCAAACCTCACACCGTTTCGAAACACGTCTGTTATAAGCTTTGCATTTGTTGGTTGGTCTGTCCACTGTGGAAAACTGATAACTGGCACTCCCGAAGCCACTGCCTCTAATGTCGAATTCCAACCACAATGAGTTATAAAACAAGAAATTGCCGGATGCATAAGTACCTCTGTCTGAGGACACCATTTCACCACTAGTCCTTGTCCCTCTATATTTTCGAGGAAGCCAGTTGGTAATTCACCTTTTCCATCCTTAGTTGTATAGTCTGAAGGCTTCACTACCCAAAGAAACGGACGGTTACTGTTCCTCAGACCCAATGCAAGTTCTTCCATCTGTTTTGCTGATAAAACAACTATACTACCAAATGACACATAGATAACTGATGAATTCGGCTTATCATCCAGCCAGGTAATACAAGTTTCATCAGGTTTCCACATGTCAACACCAATATCATTCGATTCCCCGTTGCCTAACAGTATCGATGGCACAAGAGGGCCTATAGGGATAATGGGACAAATCCCAGTCATTGATTCGATTGCATCTTTCTCTAACTCATAGAATGAGTTTCCTAATACCCACTTCAATTTCTCCATACTCTTGAACATTTCTGAGAATAACTTGGGAAAGCTATTGAAAGTATTTGAAGGGAGAACAAAGGATGGTAAATCTTCATAGTGAAGCAATGGAAGACCTGGTAACTCTACGTCCATTTTGTTGTCTGTTGACATAGGGAAGGTGTTGAGCTGGTTGTAGAAGCGGTAGTAGATGGCATAGAGCGAACATGGTTGAATCCATAACATGGCACAGGGAATACCATGTTGTGCAGCAACATCGGACACCCATGGGACAAAAGGATTATTAATGATGCAAGAAAACTTCTGCTGACCACCTTGGGAGAAATTATCCATTAAGGTGGATAAATTTTGAGGACCGAATTTGCTAAGGGAATCCATGTAGTGATCTAAGTTGGCCTTTCTGTCATAATCAATGCTCAACCCATCAGAAAAGAACTCGAGACGAATTTGCATATTTGAATCATTGGTGATGGTTGTAGTAGAGGAAAGATTGTTTGAATCAAGCATTTTTTGGCGTGCATCTTCAGTGGTGGCTAATGTTACTTGGAGTCCTTTAGGAAGCGAGACATTTACCTAACCTAAGCATGGGATTCAGATGGCCTTGAGAAGAAAAGGCAACCAAAAGCACATGAGTTTCTTGTTTCCTTTCATCTTTAAAAGCCATCGGTTTACAGAGAGAGAGGTGATCACTGGGATAATTTTTGTGACCTTTTATGACTTAGAACGCTGATAAGAGGTATATGCCAATTGCTATCCAAGTTGAACCACGATTTGGTGTTTGTGGTGTTTCATTAGGAAAATGACAGACTTATATACCAAAATCATAAAAATCATTTACTAAATTATCAATTCCCTAATTTAAATTGATCCGGTAATAATGTCAAAAACTTTTCCGAATTGACATGTATATTATTTCGCTACTAGAATTAGACTCTGCTACAGTAATACATTATGTTAAACATATCTTACCAAATATGACACTTTCTTGAACTCTTCAAGGATATCTGTGCGAAGAATGTCTCTTACACAATTTGCTTGGATTTACAACTGTAAACCTCACCATAGTTGTTAATTTTCTTGTTTGTCTTGGTTTCATATCGTTGATGGCGGTGGACGTCTGCAGCTCCATTTCTTCACGGTGTTGAACAAAAGCTACTTATGAAGATGGAAAAAAATTTGGCTTACATAAGAGTTTTTATAATAGCAAAAGTATGCAGGACTGCCATTAAAGGATGACGGCATAATACATACGAAATTGTCAGGTAAGTTGGATAGGTTATAAATTTTATACCAGGATATTGGATACGATGATATCAAACTGACAACTTAAGTCCATGTTGCTTGTTCCATATAAATGACCATTAAGATACTTCTGTGTTAAACGTGCAGCTTTGGAAGGTACAGCTGCATCTTTGATTTAGCTTTGCAAGTTCATTTCTTGAACTTTTTTTTCCTTGCATGATACAAAATATTATCCAGATCAGGAGCAGTTGTTGAGAGGCGGGAAGAAACGTTTCAATGCTTGTTGAATTTGTCCTTTATTCACTAGGATTTTTTTTTTTTTAAACGAAGAAGAAACTAGACAGAAATAGCAAGCCATTTCGCAATGGTGGAAAACTAATCATACCTTGAGTTCATACATACAGAAACAATATTTATCACCCTGAAGCAAATTTATGTTTTTCTGGATCACCACCCATTACACTATGCTCTTGGGCTTTGTTGAGAAAGAAGATTGAGTTCGTCCTCTTTACACAACATATATGTCGCCATCAAAAGCATTGTTGTCCTATTCAAACTGTGCAATTAGAAAATACATGATTGAATACGAGTTTCAAAGAACAGACCAGTTAGGTCTTGGACAATGGAACCAAGAGAGTCGCTACTTTTCGTTGTTGGTCGATTGGTCAATTGAATATACATTTTAATGTATGTTTTTATGCAATTTGATGCCATTCTTTACGTCATATTCTTAGGGGGGGCATACAAAATGCTTAGTTATATATAACCAAATCATGGAAGGTAAAGATCAAGGAGGAAGCAGGGGAAAATCCAGCTAAAAAGATGGGTAAGATGGTAGGGATAAGGAGAGTGAAACTGGGTTCACAGGGACTTGAAGTTTCTGCACAGGGACTCGGATGCATGGGCATGTCTGCGCCCCCAAAGCGACCGGAGTTACAATTGAAGTCGGCGAACTCAAGAAGTTAGTTGAAGAAGGAAAGATTAATTACATAGGTTTGTCTGAGGCCAATGCTTCAACAATTAGGAGAGCACATGTAGTTCACCCAATAACTGCAGTGCGGTTAGAGTGGTCTTTATGCACAAGAGATGCTGAAGAAGAAATAATACCAACTTGTCGAGAACTTGGTATCGGTATTGTCGCTTACAGTCCTTTGGGGAGGCGCTTTTTTTCCTCTGGACCAAAACTGATTGAAAACATGTCTGAGGGTTTCAGAAAGAACTACCAAGGTTTCGACCTGAGAATCTTGAGCATAACAAACTTAAATATGACAGCATACACAAAATAGCTCTTAAGAAAGGATGCACTCCATCTCAACTTGCTCGATCTGGCGTGGGTTCACCACCAAGGAAATGATGTGTGTCCCGTACCAGGCACTACTAAGATTGGAAACCTCAATCAGAATATTGCTGCTCTATCTGTGAAACTTGCACCGGAAGAAATGGCTGAGCTTGAAGTCTTAGTGCGTGTTTGGGTCTCATTTTTTCTAAAAATTATTTTGTCTTAAAAAGTATTTTTATGAAAAAATATTGATTCTAAAAACAGTTTTTGAATAAACATGTTTGGTTGTGATTTTTCTTAAAAGCTATTTTATCAAATCAGATTTCGCATGTCACGGCCATCCGGGCAATTCATTTGCCTTTAGCGCCCAAAGTGTTTCTCTCGAAGAAAAATTGTTTTTTAACTTGAAAAACAAGTTTTACCTAATTATCATAAAACTAGTTTTGGGACCAAAAAATGTTTTTTGGATGAAAAACTATTTTTAAAAATAGAGACCAAATACATTTATTTTTAAAAAAAATATTTTTTCACTAATAAACATTTTTTAGCAATTAATAAATAGGATCCAAACACCCCTTAGTTTCAGGAGACGTGGTTAAGAGCGACAGATATGGAGGGCTTTCAATGACTTGGAGGGACTCGGGGACTCCGGATTTATCATCATGGAAGCCTGAATAGGGATGTGTAGTTGAGGATTAGCTATCCAGTTTTTTTCTTGTGTGTGAAGAGTAAGCTTGAGCATTTTTTTTCGCTTGAACTTATTTTGAATTTTTGGACATGGTTGTGAGGTCGTCAGCTGTTTTTCCCAAAAAAAAGTCTGTAGAACTCAAACAAGCTGTGCATTGATGGATCGTCCGATTTAACGAACTTGGAGAACAGAACTCGAGTAATTACTAACTCTGAATTAGCTGAAATATAAGTGACATGTTTAATTATGAGCAAACAACACAAAATTTCCATTAGACACGGTAAATCAGTATCACATGATCGCGACATAGCAAAAGACAACTATTAAGGTATTGAATCTAATAATACACTCTATACACTGATGCATAAATCTAATGAAAGTCGTTCAGTTTCCGTCTTACTAATCGTCATCATCCACACTATTTTAACCATCGTGGTCCTACAATCAATTTTTCAATGGGAACCAAATGTCCAAATCCACTTATTTTTGGAGTCCGCAACAGGAAACACAAAGGTTACGGACTTTCTGGCGATTCTGATTCAAAGATGGGACCAATTAGCTAAACAAGAGATAAGCTAAAATATCGTCGTTTTGAAATCATTGATAATGATATTGTTTGACTTATAACTATTGGAAAAATCAGTTTTCATGTTTTAATTATTAATAAAGACTAAGGACAGATTTGATTTTTTTTTTTATTGATATCTTCGCATATTAAAAAGTGGTATATATTGACACTTGTGCATAACATTTTTTTTTGAGATGTTTGGTATGCATTTACGTATGTGCATATGCACTGAGTACATATCATAATATTATTGTCTTTTTCAGACAAAAATCAATTATTATTTTTGAAAGTATTTTTGAAATGCGGGTAGATTTTTTGATTTGTTTTATCATAATTGTGTTATTTCTAGTTTTGTCCCCTTAGCTGAAATCGGCCAAGAAACAAGCTGTGGTGGACATTGGACACCTCACACCCATGACCTATTAATCAGCATTAACGTCATTCCAAACGTCACATTGCTTAGTCGAGTATATATTCCACTCACCCACTGAAGATAGTTTCAGATCAATCCAAAACAAAATCATAATAAAGATGGCAAAGATAGAGAAGATGAAATTGGGTTCTCAAGGCCTTGAGGTTTCTAGACAAGGTCTAGGATGTATGGGGATGTCGGCATTTTACGGTCCTCCAAAGCCTGAATCCGACATGATAGATTTAATTCACCATGCCATCGATACAGGCATTACTTTCCTCGACACATCCGACGTGTACGGTCCACTCACAAATGAAATCCTTCTAGGCAAAGCTCTCAAAGACATTCGCAACAAAGTGGAGTTAGCTACAAAGTTTGGTGTCCATTTCGGCGATGGGAAAAGGAGCATACGTGGAGATCCTGCTTTTGTTAGAGCAGCCTGTGAAGCTAGTTTGAAGAGGCTACAAGTTGATTGCATCGATCTTTATTACCAACATCGCGTCGATACCGGAGTTCCTATTGAAGTAACGATCGGAGAAATGAAGAAATTAGTTGAAGAAGGGAGAATTAAATATATTGGTTTGTCTGAAGCATCTGCTTCAACAATTAGAAGAGCACATGCGGTGCATCCAATTACTGCTGTACAGTTAGAATGGTCTTTGTGGACAAGAGACGTCGAGGAAGAAATTGTTCCTGTTTGTAGAGAACTTGGTATTGGAATTGTTGCTTATAGTCCTTTAGGAAGGGGGTTTCTTTCCTCAGGTGCAAAGCTGGTTGAGAACTTGTCTGAGGGTGATATCCGAAAGCACCTGCTACCGAGGTTTCAACCTGAGAATCTGGAGCATAACGAACTTTTATTCGATCTCGTAAATGAGATAGCTCTTAAAAAGGGATGCACTCCATCGCAGCTGGCTTTAGCATGGATTCATCACCAGGGGAATGATGTGTGTCCAATTCCAGGGACTACTAAAATTGAAAATCTCAATCAAAATATTGGTGCTCTATCTGTGAAGCTTTCACCTGAAGAGATGGCTGAGCTTGAACGTTTAGCTTCGGAAGACGCTGTTAAGGGCGAAAGAACAGGAATGGTTTCAGAGACTTGGAAGGAATCAGATACTCCGGAATTGTCTTCATGGAAGAGTGAGTGAAGATAATTGATATTGAGAACTGGCTTTACAAGTTTTGGTGATGTGTGCCTACTTTTCTTTATGTTCAGTGTGAATGTTAGTGTGCGTTCTTTTTGTTTCAATAAGCAGAATGTTTATGCGAAATAACTCTTGGTATTTTAATTTAATTTCCTAGGTGTTAAATTTTGTATACATGGTGTTTCTTTAATTTTGTTGAGATCTCTTATAGATTGTGCATTTCACCTCTTTTGCACATTGATTAGACCGAAAATATATGAATTAAAACTACCAGATTTTACTCTGGACACTGTAGTCAACAAATAGGACAGACTGATGATGAAATATCATGTTTAGTAAGAAGATGAGCGGCAGCTTCTAATATCATCGATAAACATTTGAAAATTCCAGTGAGAAGGACAGCTACTGCTTCCCTGATTGTTTTCATTTAACTGCTCCCTCTCGAATTCAATGGACTGTTAGTTGTCAAGGAACAAAATTTCCAAAATTTTCGCGAATATTTCGTGAATATTTTTGTTTTTGGTGGGCACATAAACATTTCAAATCCTACCCTTTCTATTTTCTATTTGCAAGTTTTCAAAGTGATGACATCACTTTTCACGAATATTTCAACACTTTTTCGATTTTCATCCATTTTGTTCACTAATTTGCAGTTTTTACAAAACTTTTGAAATGGTAGCAAATGTAATAAATATTTAAAATAGAGGCTAATTTTGTTTATTTTGTATTTTTATTTACTAAGTTATTAATAATTAATAACCTAATTTTTTCCGAACTTTTAACTGAGCCGTCCAAAGATTTAAGAGACTCATCTAATTTCACCTAGGTAAGCTTTTTCTTCTCCCTCCATTTTGATTTGTGAGATGGGAGACATTTGATTAGTGATATATATATATATGTCTATTTGAGAGGATTATTAATTTTGAGATAGAGAGCTGCTTATTTTGATCATTTTTGGTATATAGACAATTAAATTTGAAAGTATAGTTGTTACCTATATTTATTATTTTTGTTAATGTATTCACAGTTTTTTTCTTACTTTTCATGAAATTTTCTCGAAATTTTTTATATTTTCGTTTTATGTGGTCACCGAAACAATGACCGAAAACGAAATTTAATTCGTTTTGACAATAGTCCATTCGTTTTCTCTTATATGCATTTGTGAATGTCTTCTTTGCTTACCACCCCATCTTCACCCTCTTAAGCTTTTACAGTTTTACACCAACCTCAAATACGTCCACTACAAGCTTCGCATTGGTTGGTTGATCCGAAAATGGTGGAAATGAAATCAACGGCATGATGGTTCCAATTGCCTCTTAACACTTGAATCCACTCAATCCACTCACATTGACTTAAGAAGCACGCTATGGCTGGGTACTACAACATGTTTGCTTGAGAGTACCATGGCACTGCTATTCCCTCCCCCTCCCATCTATTTGGTTCTATACCCAATTTGTAATTTACCCGAGCCGTCTGTAACTTCATTGCAATGTGATTGTTTCGACCAAATATGATCAAAACACTAAGCAGTGACGAAATATATGAATAACGTAAAAAAGTTGTGAGAAAAGTGATGATGATCGAGTGAATGATGAGATTATACCTTTCGGTTGCCTACGTATCCAAATTATCGATAGGATCAAGTCTCAAGAACGTAGTTCTTTATGAAAAATAGTTTTTTATTTATATGTGTAGAATAGAGACTTCTTGTAGCTCAAGTAACTGTAATTGATCATGACTGTAATTGATCAAAACTGTAATTGATCATGACTCTTAATTGATGATTATCTCTTTGATACGAAACGAATTTTAACATAAATTAATGTATGTAAATGGCAAGTTATGTGGCTAGAGTTCAAATTTCTGCATTACCACGAAGTTAACGAAATTGTACATTGATTTATGATATTACAAATGGGTTTTAATACGTTGATTATACTAATAAAGTGGAGACCCTACAAATTGACGCGTTTGCCCGCCAAATTGTAGGGGGTCGAACATCACTCCCTTTTGACATGTGAACGAAATTCATATGGCAAAGAAGATAAAAGAAAATCAATGAGAAAAAGTAATGAGAAAATAATAAGCATAATGAATAACCAGGGGGTGTGTTAATTTAATCGAATAATTATATGTGAAAATGTAATGTTGGTAAATATGATAAATATGTGTGAATGAATCAATGTAAACTAAATAATTTCAAACTACGTTATATGAGGATACAATGTAATTAATTGAAAGAAGTTGAAGTGAGATTTAAAATAGGTGGCACAAAAATCGAAAAAAAAATGGATGGCGAAAATTGTATCGAAGTAATTACTAAATAATAAAGTTGACGTGGACTGTGCTAGTAGATGATTCGTATAGGCCCTGTTTGGTAACATGGATAATGGACCCTCATCATGGTTTAAGGTGCATTATAACTTTGTTTTTCTGTTTGGTCCACCCAAAATATATTGGTCTGCTCCAGGCACTACTAAAATTGAATAACCAGGGGAATGATGTGTGTCCAATTCCAGGCACTACTAAAATTGAAAATCTCAATCAAAATATTGGTGCTCTATCTGTGAAGCTTTCACCTGAAGAGATGGCTGAGCTTGAAGGTTTAGCTTCGGAAGACGCTGTTAAGGGCGAAAGATATGGAACGGGTATAAGGACTTGGAAGGAATCAGATACTCCGGAATTGTCTTCATGGAAGAGTAAGTGAAGATAATTGATATTGAGAACTGGCTTTACAAGTTTTGGTGATGTGTGCCTACTTTTCTTTACGTTCAGTGTGAGCATTAGTGTGCATTTTTTTTGTTTCAATAAAGCAGTATGTTTATGCGAACAAACTCTTGGATTTTTAATTTAATTTCGTACCCAATTATCTGCAATGGACGATATCTAATTAACTCTTGGGTATCTAATATTTTTCATTTTTAATTAACTCTTGGGTATCTAATATTTTCCATTTTTAATTAACTCTTGGATATCTAATATGGGTTCGACTTTCCAGTAACCGGTTACTGGGATCAAATCCCAGCAACCGTTACAAATCACCATTGATTTAGATCCGAGATCCGTGTGTGTGCGCCGAGATCCGTGTGTGTGTGCCGAGATCCGTGATCGAGACAATCCAACGACAATTTGTAATGGTTGCTGGGATTTGATCCCAGTAACCGGTTACTGTGTAGCTGGACTCATCTAATATTATCGATAAACATTTGAAAATTCCTCTGAGAAGGACAGCTACTGCTTCCCTGATTGTTTTCATTTAACTGCTCCCTCTTGAATTCAATGGACTGTAGTCCATTTGTTTTCTCTGATATGCATTTATATGCATTTGTGAATGTCTTCTTTGCTCACCACCCCATTTTTGTTGGGGTTTAACACTGATATCAATCAATCTCTACTACACAGATAATTTGTATTTGAACACAATTCAACTCCAGACAAATTCTAAATATTTCTTACAACCAAACTAACATGCCCAACTCGCTAAACAACTATTAACAACAGATAATAATGTAAAGCAGTAAAAGTATACCACAACACAAAAATTTAACGTGGTTCGGCCAATAGTGCCTACTTCCACAAGAGCTAGTCCTTTATAAAGCGGGAAGGAAGATTACAATCACTCTTTGCAGTCTCTCACCTTACTAGATCACTCCTCTTTCTTTACAGGGTTGTATCTCTGTAAATGTTATCTCTCAATCTTGATTGCTTTCAAGATTGGGTTTCTCTATTTGTTCTTGTGTATTTTCGTGTCTCTTCTGAGTCATAGGTTTTGCCAAAAACCCCAACCCTTATTGCAAACTCGCGGTCCACAAAAATAGAATTCTTCGAAAATAAGCATGGGCGCGGGGTGCGCCTTGGGCAAGGCCAAGTCGAGCGGGTCGCTACCAAGAGCTCCTGAAGTCGACTAAGGCATGAACGCTGGTCATTTCTTTTTAAAAGCCTTATTCTCGAAATTTATGGTCGCTCAGGCTTATGCACGCAAGCATAACACCTTTTCTCCTCATGTGAGGGATAACGCCAACAATCTCCCCCTCCCGAACAGTGAGAGGGGATACCTCCATGCAATTTCCAAATCAACAGGAGGAGTCTGCTACCATTCTGGCGGTAGCAGACAACAAATATCAAACTTACCTTTCGGTAAGACTTTGGTCATCATATCCGACCCGTTCTTGTTGGTATGGATCTTTTCGATACACAAATGCTTGTCTTCGAGTACTTCTCTAATCCAATGATAACCCACATGTATGTACTTGGATCTAGAATGGAAACTCATATTCTTGCTCAAATGGATGGCGCTCTGACTGTCACATAGAACTACAAACTGTTTCTGCTTTAGCCCCAGTTCGTCGAAGAACCTCTTCATCCATAGCATCTCTTTGCAACACTCAGTGGCTGCAATATACTCGGCTTCTGTAGTAGAGAGAGCAACACACTTTTGCAACTTTGATTGCCAAGAAATTGCTCCCCCTGCAAAAGTAACCAGATAACCGGAGGTGGACTTCATCAAGTCAACATCACCTGCCATGCCTGCATCAGTGTAGCCTTGAAGTAAGGGATTACTTCCACCAAAGCACAAACACGATTTGGAAGTTCCCTTGAGATATCTCAATATCCACTTAACACCTTTCCAATGCTATTTTCCCGGATTTGACAGAAAACGACTTACAACGCCCACGGCGAAAGCAATATCCCGTCTTGTACACACCATTGCATACATTAAGCTGCCCACTGCGGATGCATAAGAAATCTTTTCCATCTGACTCTGCTCATGCGGAATTGACCACCAAGCGGACAACTGACTAGCTTCGCTTGATCCATGTTGAATCTCTTCAACACTTTCTCAATGTAACTTTCTTGAGAAAGCCACACCTTCTCACTCTTTTTGTCACGAGTGATCCGCATCCCAAGTATCTGCCTTGCTTGACCAAATCCTTCATCTCAAAGGACTTACTCAAGTCTTTCTTTAGCTTGGATATCTTGTTGATGTTTGGGCCAACTATCAACATATCATCCACATACAACAAAAGCACTATGAAATCTCCATCTGGAAATCTCTAAACAAATACACAATGATCAGAAGCAGACTTCTTGTATTCTTGCTTCGCCATAAAGGAATCAAACTTTATGTACCACTGTCTCGGTGCTTGCTTCAACCCATACAAACTCTTTATCAGCTTGCATACTAGGTGCTCCTTGTCTTTGCCATTAAACCCCTCTGGCTGGTCCATGTAGACATTTTCTTCAAGGTCTCCATGAAGAAAAGCTGTCTTGACATCTAGTTACTCAATCTCTAGGTTCATACTTGTGGCTATACCCAATACCACCCGGATAGAAGTCATCTTCACTACATGAGAGAAAATCTCATCAAAGTCAATCCCTTTCTTTTGACCAAATCCCTTCACAACAAGGCGAGCTTTGTGCCTTGGGTGTGGATTGTTCTCCTCATGCTTGACTTTGTAAATCCACTTATTCTTGAGAACTTTCCTTCCTGTGGGTTTCTCAACTAACTCATAAGTGTGATTCTTATGCAAAGAATACATCTCGTCATGCATGACCTTCAACCACTTCTCTTTGTCTGTACCTTCAAGTGCCTTTTGATAGTACATATGTTCTCCACCATCTGATAGTAGCACATACGTATGTGGTGGATACCTGGTTGAAGCTAGTCTCTCTCTGTCTGACCTCCTTGCCCCATCTGGTGGTGCCTCAGGAGGATGCACTTTTGCTTGCTCTGGTGGTGGTTCATGCATCTCATATGTATCTTCTATATCAATAGGTTCTATCCCATCATGAGCAATAGGATTCTCATTATGAGCTTCAGGCCCATGGTTCTCTGCATTCTCAATGCCTTCTGTATGTTCCACAGTAGGAACTTCTGGTTCTGCATCAACAAGATCATTAGTGAAAGCTTGTAGCTTCTCACCCTCCTCAAAATCAGCTATGGTTTGATATTCCAAGAACACCACATCTCGACTTCGGATTAACTTCTTGTTAATCGGATCATAGAGTTTGTAACCAAACTTCTCATCCCCATAACCCAGAAAAATGTACTGCTTGGTTTTGTCGTCAAGTTTGGATCTCTTATCCTTTGGAATATGCACAAATGTCCTGCACCCAAATACCCTCAAGTATCCAAAATCAACTTCTCTGCCTGACCATACTCTCTCTGGATAATCATTATTCAGAGGCTTTGACAGTGATAGGTTGATCACATATAAGTAGCTTAGAGTGAGACAACATGCATCTCATCATCTCTACAATAGTACGGTTCATTCTCTCTACTATTCCATTATGTTGCAGTGTCTTGGGAACGGTCTGCTCATGACGAATCCCATGACTTTGGCAATACTCTTCAAACGGCCCTATGTACTCACCCCCATTATCTGAGTGAATACACTTCAACAACTTCCCAATCTCTTTTTCTACCATACTATGGAATTTCTCAAACACGCCAAGTACTTCATCCTTGGTCTTCAGACTATAGGCCTGTTTCGGCAATAAACTGCTTCAACACAACGAGAGCAATGGTGACGAACACACTAAGAAACAGAGGATTTTGATGTTGGGGGAGATGAAACTGAACCAAATAATGGCTGCCTACGTACCCAAGATCTATTCTCTAGGGATCAAGTTTCCACGTAGTTCCTTATGAAAAATAATGTGGTATTTATATAGGTAGAGTAGAGAGTCATTGTAACTCAAGTAATCTTGTTGCTTGAGTAATTGTGATAGAATATAACTGTCAACTGATAATTATCTTTTTGATAAGAAATGAATCTGGACATAAATCAACGTACATTAGTGGTAAGCCATGTGGCTAAGGTTCAACCTTAGCCACATGGCTTAATGGGCATGTACATTGATCCATGACATTGCAAATTGGGCTTTAGCCCTGTTGATTAAATGAATAAAATAGAGACCCCTACTAATGGACGTTTGCCACGTAGGTGGGGGTCGAAACACCGCCCCCTCTTTGTCAGGCGAACAAAGTTCACATGGCAAAGAAAAGAAGATAAATCACGGAAAACGTGAAATAATAAAAGAGTAAGCGGAGTGTATAACAAAGTGTAGTGTGAACGTAAACGATCGGAAAAATGAGCGGAATGTATAACGAAGTGTCGTGCGAAAAGAAAAAAAATGAAAATTGATCAAAAAAATTAATGGAATTATCGAGAACGAAATAATGTCAAACTAACGTATACGGGACACAATGTAGTTAAATAAAAGATGGCCTAAAATGTACAGAAAAAAAATAAATAAATAAAATATGCACGGAAATAAAATTGCAAAAAAATTCGAGTGGCGAAAACTGTACCGAACGCGTCACGTAATAATACGAAATTTGAATTCGACGAGGCGTGCCAACGGAATAGCGATACTTGGATTATACCGTTGAAAATATACGTAGGGGCAATATAGTAATAATAGTAATAAAAGGAAGTTAAATACTACTTGGACTCAAAGTGTTCGGATGAGATAAGAATGTGGAGAAGATAAGAATTGAGATTAGGGATGAAGTTGGATTAGACAAGAGTTCGGATTAGATAAGAGTCCAAGCTGCAATGTAAAATGAGATAAAAAAAAGACGGAAACTAATGATGGAACACGTTCGCAATAGAACAGATGGACGGCGAATGAGTATTCCAGACCAAAATCTTTAGTTTTCTGGGAAGTCATGTATCTGTCACAAACTCACGCAATGGACCTATCCGCGAATTTAGAGAAGATATTTGGCCTGAAATATTTGTTCTGAACCCAGTAACTAAGGGTCATCGTCTCCTCAATCTATCTGTGGTGTTTCTATTTTTGGGAAATTGAGTCATGAATATATTCGCAAAACCCCCCTCCTCCTAAAGAAGCACTATGGGCGAGTAAGAGAGAAATGACGACTGCCACTAGAGGCAATGAGAAGGAAATTACTTCATTGGAATTGGAAGAAAATAGGCTAGTTGCGGAGATAAAGAGGACTGCCAAAACAGGAAAAGAGGCAAGGTATGTGGGCTCATTGCAGCATATAACAACAGAAGTTCAAAAATTAAAAGTGTGAAGAAGTATGTCAAGTCAAAGTGAAACACCTTGCTGGCGGTAAATGAAAAGAGCACTCGAATGTGAACATGGACTTGGACTTGGTGATACTGATGAGAGTGATGGCGCCTCTTATTTGAAATAGTAATACAAGTAACATGATATGGTGCAGCGCCAATAAAGGAGGGGCACCATACCTGCCCTTTGTTAACATGGCCGATTTGTGAGCTAGCTGACCCGGATTTTGACCTATCTGACCCGTTGTTTTTTCTTTTCTATTTTTTCGGGTAGAACTACCGTACTATCTGGAGGCGAAAAATACTTCGAGAAAAAACTTCGATGACGATCGCAGACTTGGTGAGGTGGAAAGAAGGTGACAATATAAATGACTACTACGAGGCCACGGCATAATCTAGCTTCGGGGATCGAAAGCGACTTCAAATTGGATCACTAGGATATTAAGCTTAAATTATTGAGTTTCGATAAAACTTAAATTTGGCCCACAAAGAAGACGAAGAAAAAACGGAGAAAAGTGTGGAGAATATGACAAAGCGGTGTCGGAAACAGATATGTAAGTATTTTTTTTTTTTATCAATTATCGTAAAATTTTGGTTAAGTCTGAAAGATTGACGAAAATATTTGTTTTTTTGTCGTAGGTTGAAATGGTGGAATTACGAGCAAAAGATATTGACGAAAAGTTTCGAACGGAAAGATCACAATGCTGAGAGAAGAAAAAAAAATAATAATAAAGAAGCTAAATAAAGTTTTCACTTAGAAAGTTAACGTAATGCGAATTTTTACCGTACGGAGAAACGACGGTTGTACGAGCCTCGGAAAGTTTCGCTCAGAAAGTTCGGCTTAATGCCTTAGAAAAAATAATGACGTTGACGAAAATTGTCGTTCGGAAAATTTCTCGTAGAAAGATCGGCACAATGCCTTAGAAAAAATAATGAAACTGTCGAAAATTTTTAAACGAAAAAATTTTCAGAGAAAAGATCGGCACAATGCCTTAGAAAAAATAATGAAATCGACGAAAATTTTCGCCGGAAAATTTTTTTAGAAAAAAGATCGACACAATGCCTTAGAAAAATAACGATCTTGACCTTAAAATTTTCGCTCGGAAATTTTTTCGTAGAAAGATCGGCACAATGCCTTAGAAAAAATAATGAAGCTGACGAAAATTTTCGCTCAGAAAAAATTTTCGTAGAAAGGTCGGCATAGTGCCTTAGAAAAAATAATGAAGCTGACGAAAATTTTCACTCGAAAAATTTTTCGTAGAAAGGTCGGCATAGTGCCTTAGAAAAAATAATGAAGCTGACGAAAATTTTCACTCGAAAAATTTTTCGTAGAAAGATCGGCACAATGCCTTAGAAAAAATAATGAAGTCGGAAGATAATTAACCGGGAAGCGCTTAGCTTAAACGAATGCAGATTTTCAAGAAGAAAAAGAAGATTTAATCGAACAACCGTAAAGACAATTGAGAGACAATTGATTAAGTAATTGTGAATATAATACCATAGAGCTAAAACTTCTTTTGATGAAAAATAAAAATAAAGATGAGTTTGCTATTGAATATTGTTGTTGTGTCAGATAACATACCTGCGGAATACTGACAATGTTGTAGATTTATGTAATTGAAATGAAATAGAACGAGACGCCCCCATGTAGAGAAAAACGCCCCCAATGCGTACTTAACTTTGCAATATTAGGCTAAGCGAGCATAAAAACGTTCAAACTTAGGCTAACGAAGTTAAACGTGGTAACCTCGTCAGATTTTGTCGGAACGATAGTAATGGACTAAGCGAGCGTAAAAGCGTTCAAACTTAGACTGACAAAGTTAAATGTGATAACTTCGTCAGATTTTGTCGTAGCGATATTAACGAACTAAGCGAGCGTAAAAACGTTCAAACTTAGACTGACAAAGCTAAATGTGATAACTTCATCAAATTTTTTCATAATGATAGTAATGAATTAAGCGAGTGTAAAAACGTTCAAACTTAGACTGACGAAGCTAAATGTGGTAATTTCGTCAGATTTTTTCGTAATGATAGTAATGAACTAAGCGAGCGTAAGAACGTTCAAATTTAAACTGACGAAGTTAAACGTGGTAACTTCGTCAGATTTTTTCGTAATGATAGTAACGAACGCGAAGCGGAAAAAACGTTCAAACTTAGATCGACGAAAAGATGATTGCAAAAGTGATGTGTCTTGACCCTTTGCTTCTAACGGCGCAGAGAGATAAGCTAATGAATCTGCATGACGTAAGTCATTTCGGTCTTTGAGTGATAGAGATGCTATCAAATTGTCGAAAGCAAGACTACATATCAAACTAAGATAAGCCGCCATACACTCATCTCTTTGCTTCAAAAGACCCACCAAACCGATTGGCAACAAGGCGAAATCCGTGTATAACTGGAGCTTTCGGCCCCGATCATCAAAGCCGTTCTCAAGGCACAAATGGCGACCTCATACTTTCGGCCGTTATTTGAAGCGGCGGCCAAGTCGCATCAAATTTCCCAATCTTTTCTCCGTCGGGTTTAACAAAAACACATCCAATTCAGGACCAGTTTACTATCACGAGCCATCCGAGTAAACAATCCATATGTCAATGGGATTAGAATTGCGTTTTCATGTCGATCTTCGTCGCCCCCAATTAGCGGCGGCAAAATGTCTTCCATAGATTTTTCCATCAATGTAGCTGCCAGCTATATGCCACTAGGTTGACCCATTGAAGGACTTGTTAATATAGGAGGACTAACCAAGTATTTCTTCAGTTGTTGCAATGCCATCTCACAATCAATGTTCCAAGTTGCCGCCCTCTTTAAAGTCTGGAAGAAGGGATGACAACGATCGAAATATTTAGAAATAAATCTATGAAGAACGGCAAGCCGACCCGGTAAAGTCGTTGAATTTCCTTCTTATTTTTGGGTGATGGCATATCAATAACGGCGCAGATATCGATCGAGGATTAGCCTCAATACCTCTACGAGTCATGAGGTATCCCAAATTTTCGAAGAGAGGCCCAAAAAGGACATTTGGCGGGATTGAGTATCATGTTATACTTGTTAAGCCTATCAAAACAAGTTAAAGATCGGAAAGATGATCACCCGTATTGTTCGATTTAACGACTATATCATCGATATAAGCCTCCATTATTTTTCCCAACGGATCGGAAAAATTGTAATGAAGAGTAAAATCCATTTCACCCGGAAGATTTAAAACAGATTGAGGCGCCCGGTCGAGCCTATGTGGAAGATGACACACTGCCATTACCTCTTACAAGAGTTAGAGATTGTAGGCGTACACACTTTTAGGTCCGGCCGAGATTGTCTTTTCTTTGCGTGTAACCAACCTATCTAGGTCGGTAGTATGTCCGGGATTGTGGTCTTCCCTCTAGTTATACGTGACACCTTCCATCCCTGCTGGTCGGACTGGACCACGGGATGGCGGTTTTCTCAAATCTGCGAGGTCGGCCTTCCCCTGTCGGTCGGTCCAATCTAGGATGAAGGTTTTCCTTTATACTTTTTTTCTTGACGCCTTTTTCCCTGCCTGGCCGGACCGGACTGTCTAGGATGGCGATTTTCCGCAAATCTGCGCGAGGTCGGCCTTCCCCGCCGGTCGGTCAATCCAATGGATGAAGTTTTTCCTTATAATTTCTTTTCGCGGCGCCTTCTTTTCCACGCGGGACGGACTGTCTAGGATGGCGATTTTCCGCAAAATCTGCGAGGTCGGCCTTCCCTGTCGCCTCGGTCAATCTGGGATAAAGTTTTTCCTTATACTTTCTTCCGGCGCCTTCTTTTCGGGCATTTGTACCGCCGTTTGCGGTAGCGGCCAGTCTTCTTTGCTTTCCGGCACCTAGTAACAAAAGTACGTAACTTTTCGTCACGTTGTTGCTTGATGTTCAAAAGTGAGTCGACATCCTTTGGCGTTTTGTAATTGTGGCGGAAACGATTAACAAACTGATTTTCTAGTTCATTGTATTGGTGAATTGATCTTGAAGGCAACTCACTAAACCAGCGTAATGCTTCTCCCTTTAGAGTTGATGGAAAGAGCTTACACATGAGCGGATCATCTCCACCCCATAACACCAACTTATGTTTGAACGATAGAATATGCAAGACAGGATCTCCTTCCGACTCATCATAAAGTTCAAAATCGGGTTGTTTGAAGCCGGGATGGTGGCAAGCTTCTTGAATGTCGAAATTTAAAACTTGTCAAGTACTCCATCATTGGTATCAAGTTTTTCATTCTTACATCCCTTGACTCTCTATCGTTAAGCTCTTTTGCAATCCACTCTTTCAACTGTTGTTCTGTTAGAGTTGAAGTATTGGCTCGAACAACTGGACGCCCCGGATCGTGCCCATGTGGAGGAGGATACCTTCCATTATCTCTTATTGGAGTTAGAGATCTTTGGCGGTATGCATGATCGGCTCCGACCGGTGATTGTCTTTGTCTCTCCAGAACTAAACCGTGTCTAGGCGGTAGTCACTCTTGGCGGGTGGTCGGAATAATTATACCACTTCTCCATGTTTTGTTGCTCTTTGCGGGATGCCCGCCTTCCTTCATCATGTTAGGCATATCTCGGATGGCGGTCTTCCCGAAATTGCTTCTCGAGGTAAATCTTCCCTTTGAGATCGGACATGTCTAGGGTAGTAGTTATCCCCGCCAATCCGATTCTCTTCATAAGTACGGGTAATAGGGTCATTACTCCTGAGAGCGTAATCGGTTGATTGTTAGCGAAAATAGCACGTTCGGTGAGGGCGACGAAGTGGATCGTCAAGACGGTCCCATACAATCTGAATGGCTGCGTCCGCCGTGGTAAGCCTTGATGTTGTTGAATTTGCAACATCGCCCACGGCCTTTTGCCTCTTTGCCGCTTCCTTCTCAAGCTCCTATTTAAATTTTTGACTCGTCGTAACTCCCCGCCAACCGTATTAGGGGTGAATTGGCTGTTACTATCACTTTTTCCGCTAGTTGGCGTGAGAGTAATGTCCACGTCCATATCCATGTCAACCGAAGGATTGACATGGACGACGGGCGACCGCATGGAGGATTACCGACTTGGCGATTTTCTTGTTGCAAAGGTGTTAGTGGATGGTGTCGGCGGTTTACGGCCTTTTTGATGGCGGGCGGTGGCGGTTCTTGTTGCTTTCTGATCGGATGTTGAGAATTGATCCTACCACTAGGATCAACTTAATTGTTCAACGGTTCATGCATCGGACGATTTGAATTTCGAGGGTTGTGATTCTTGCTAGTAGGAGGAATATGTTGACTATTTGGTCTATTTCTCGTGCTTACCATCTTGATTGTTTCACGTGATAATGAATTCTCTTTCCCCACAGACGGCGCCAATTATGTTTCGGCAATAAACTGCTTCAACACAACGAGAGCAATGGTGACGAACGCACTAAGAAACAGAGGATTTTGATGTTGGGGGAGATGAAACTGAACCAAATAATGGCTGCCTACGTACTCAAGATCTATTCTCTAGGGATCAAGTTTCCACGTAGTTCCTTATGAAAAATAATGTGGTATTTATATAGGTAGAGTAGAGAGTCATTGTAACTCAAGTAATCTTGTTGCTTGAGTAATTGTGATAGAATATAACTGTCAACTGATAATTATCTTTTTGATAAGAAATGAATCTGGACATAAATCAACGTACATTAGTGGTAAGCCATGTGGCTAAGGTTCAGCCTTAGCCACATGAGTTAATGGGCATGTACATTGATCCATGACATTGCGAATTGGGCTTTAGCCCTGTTGATTAAATGAATAAAATAGAGACCCCTACTAATGGACGTTTGCCACGTAGGTGGGGGTCGAAACAAGGCCCATACCTTTCTTGACACATCATCAATGAAAGTCACGAAGTATAAAGCTCCCCTGTGGGACTTTACTTTTATAGGACCACATAAGTCTGTGTGCACTAGTTTAAGGACAATGTCCTTTCTGTGAGACGAAAATCTTTGGAAAGACACCCTGTGTTGTTTTCCTACCAAACAGTGAGTACATCTATTTAAATAAGTATCGTACCTTTGATGTCTGGCAAGGCCTTCTGCTTAGCAAGAACTTCCAATCTTTTTTTGCCCATATGACATAGTCTCTTATGCCACAGTTCGGAGGAAGTTTCTTCTTCTGCCGCATTTACTTCTGCTTTACACAAACTAGCCTATGTTTTGTAAAGAGAGCAAGTTTTCTTTCCTCTGGCTACTACAATGGAACCTCTGCTCAGTTTCCATACCCCATTACCAAACGAGTTTGCAAAGCCATCATCATCTAACTTCCCAGCAGAAATTAGGCTTAGACAAATGTCCGGGACATGTCTAACATCCTTGAGTGTCAAGGTGTAGCCGACATTGGTTTCTACATGAACATCACCAATGCCTATAATCTTCAAGACTCTACTGTTATCCATCTTTACTTCACCATATTCACCACAGCTGTAGGTAATGAAAAATCCCCTGTGCGGTGTGACGTGATAGGATGCTCCTGTATCTATCACCCACTCTGTATCCTGGCCTAAGATACTAAGACAACACACACCACAGTCTGACACAATTCCAACTAGGTATCGAATAATGCGGTATTGTGTCTGCCTGTGTTTTCGTTCCTCTTTACCATGTCTTCATGGACACAGTTATTCTTCTCATCCCTCTTCAGTGTTCTGCACTCATATCTGAAGTGGCATTTGGTGGCACAGTAGTAACATTGCCTCTCGCCTTTAGGGAGTTATAGCGTCACCCCTAGATTTGCTTCTGTCATCACCTCTATGAGATGGTTTTCTACTTCTAGCTCTCCCCCATTTCTCTGTGACAAGGATCTCTGAGTGAGAGGAGCTGTTTCTTGTACTCCTTCTAGTCTCCTCATTCAACAGTGATGCGGTCGCCATCTCCATAGAGATAATTCCATCATTGGCGGCTCCGTGAAGAGAAACTGCTAATGTCTCCCAACTTTCGGGTAGAGAGTTTAATAGAAACAAAGCCTCAACTTCGTCTCCCATGTTGATCTTCATCAAATGAAACTGATTGATGGTATTCTGTACTTCATTAAGATGCTCAGACATTGAAGGAACCTTCTTGGTACTTCATGTTGGCAAACTTCTTAATGAGCAGCACTTTGTTTCCACCTGACTTCCTCTTATAGAGGTCTTCGAGTTTCTTCCACAAGCCAAAAGTTGTTGTCTCTTGGGATACATGTTGAAAGACCCTTTCGTTAATCCACTATCGAATGTACCCAATCGCTTTTCTGTCAATCTTGTTCCACTCAGTCAAAGCAACCGCTTCCGATTTTTCTCCCCCATTCTCAATGGGTTGTGCCAAGTCCTTGCAGTAGAGCAAGTCTTCCATCTTGGCTTTCCAAATGGTGTAGTTCTTCCTATTAAGACTCGTCATGCGAGTGTTCACTGAATGATTCATTTCTACAAGTTATTTAACCTCAAATCTTCTCTCAGGAATTTTGTCAAATACCCTATGACCAAGATTCGGATAACACCCTAGGCTATTCTAACCAAGGCTCTAATACCACTTGTTGGGGTTTAACACCGATATCAATCGATCCCCACTACATAGATAACTTGTATTTGAACACAATTCAACTCCAGACAAATTCTAAATATTTCCTACAACCAAACTAACATGCCCAACTCGCTAAACAACTATTAACAACAGATAATAATGTAAAGCAGTAAAAGAATATCACAACACAAAGATTTAACGTGGTTCGGCCAATGGTGCCTACTTCCACAAGAGCTAGTCATTTATAAAGCGGGAAGAAATAATACAATCACTCTTTGCAGTCTCTCACCTTACTACATCACTTCTCTCTCTTTACAGGGTTGTATCTCTGTAAAGGTTATCTCTCAATCTTGATTGCTTTCAAGATTGGGTTTCTCTCTTTGTTCTTGTGTATTTTCGTGTCTCTTCTGAGTCATAGGTTTTGCCAAAAACCCCAACCCTTATTGCAAACTCGCGGTCCACAAAAATAGAATTCTCTGAAAAATAGGCATGGGTGCGGGGCGCCCGCCTAGGCAAGGCCAAGTTGAGAACGGGTCGCGCTGAAGAGCCTAGAAGTCGACCAAGGCATGAGCGTGGGTCGCGCCTTAAGCAAGCCTATTCTGAGCGCGGGTCCGCGCTCTCAGGCTTATGCACGCAAGCATAACACCTTTTCTCCTCATGTGAGGGATAACGCCAACAATCTTCACCCTCTTAATTAAGCTTTTACAGTTTTACACCAACCTCAAATACATCCACTAAAAACTTTGCATTGGTTGGTTGATCCGTCAATAGTGGTATTTTTAATCAACGGCATGCTAGTGGCAATTGCCTCTAACACTTTAATCCACTCGCACTGAATTAAGAAGCACGTTATGGCTGGGTGTTACAATACGTTTGCTTGAGAGCACCATCACACTGCTAGCACCATCGCCCTGCTATCCCCTCCTATCCATTTGGTTCTATACCCAATTTGTAATTTACCCGAGCCGTCTGTAACTTCATATTCTGTAACTTCATTGCAATATGATGCAAGACAATAAGGTAGTATTAGGTTTCTTTTTTTTTTTTTTTTTTTTTTTTTTGTAGTTCTAGAATTAGGATATAATTAGTCTTTATGATTTAGCTATTCCTAAATAGATTGTGAGTCATAGATTAGGCATTAGTATACTTTTAATTGCATTTCTATTTCAATTACTCTGTAAAAGGAGATCATAGTCTGTAAACAGAGGAATCAATCGTTAATAATAAAAATTTGCAGAGTTTTTTCTCATACCTTAACTTTTAATTCGCTTTCACTTTGTCACAATGTTCTCCATTTGCTTAGCTAACACGGATAGGTTTCCAAATGAAACCTAGATAATCGAAGCATCTAGCTTCAGTTTACCATTGGATGCAAGTGTGCTCCAAACCCTGCTTGTCTTCGCCACATTTCCTACATAGGTTTCCATCAAAGATAAAACTCACTATGGATCCTAATAATCTAATATCAACATCCATTGACAGGAACAATCGATTGTGGGCAAATTTAGTTGTTGCAATAATGGGGCCTCCAAGGTCGTTAGCATGGATGTGGTTGACCATGGGACCATGAGAGGCATTTCGAAGGGAGTTTATTATTATTCTTTCAACCAAGTGAAAATTTTATTAATAACGAGTTTTACAAATAATTAAGACAAGCGTGGAACAAGCTGTGCCGCAAATCCTTTCTGAATGACAAGTTTTATCCTCCTAAATACAAACTCGTTCGAACATTTGGAACGGAGTTGGTTATGTAATATACATCGTTTTCTAACTAGTGAAATGAACTAGGATTCTGGGAAACACTTACTTTACCGCCTTCTCTAGATATCAGGGTTTTCCATTTATAGTTGGACAACAACAAATCTTATAGGAGTGGTAGTAGATGTTGAAAAGTACACAGGATTGAATTCAAAGCATCATAGTACAATTGAAGTTGTGTTTCACCGCAAAACCAACTAACCATGGGAGAGAGGGATTATGCGCAAATTGCACGTCAATATGTTTGTTGAGATGCACAGATGCGACATAAGTGCAAACACTAATAAACAGATTTGCAGTGGAGGCCTAAGAGTGTTTTCTCCAAACACTCTGGTCTTTGGAGTCCTTGTGCCATGTTTGGAATGATAGTTGGTGTTGAAGCTGAAATGCAATTAACTGTTTTCGCCTAACGCAATATATTTGTGATATTCTGTTATGACATGGAGACGATTGTACGTGCACAAATACTAATCCAAGAAAGAGGACAATAGCATAATTATGAATGATCAAATAAAACAACAACAACAACAACAACGAAAGAACAATCAAGCAGTTCTCATATTAAGTTTATGACTCAAACCATGAAGCTCATATGACTTGAGGGTTGGGCCGGCCCGACCCTCTCATGTAGTGAGGGGCGGGCCTATGAGGGACAATGCTAAAATTGTGAAGCCCTTAACCCTCACCTCATCCCTCTCTTTAGAGAATTGAGGGTCGTACCAGAAAGCCTGGTTTGAGGGCCAGATTTTATTACTCTTTTAAACTCTTTATTTACAGTATAATCTTGCTAAATTGATACGCGATAAATTAATTATCACGTTTAAATACTATGTTTTCTCAATATTGACTTTGGTTAATAATTTGGCTAAAATTTGTAAGATAATAAAATTAAAATGTTTCGTTTTTAGGTTTTATGTGCCGATGTATTGCATGAATCAATAATAAATGTATATGATACCAAAAATATGATGTGGTGTTGTAGGTTGTAGAATAACTTGCAGTGTCTGAATTAGTTGAAGTTGATTAAAAACTTCATTACCATATACCAATCAAGGATCATATCACATCACTCTGATTTATATTTTATTCTTGCTTATACATGGAGAAGTGACCGGGGTTCATATCCCGACAATAGAACAATTTGTTATTTTAAACTAGATTTTTCATGTAACTAGATTTTGTTATTTTGAACTTATGTAAAACATACTTTCATTTTGTTATTTATACAATTACATACTTTTTAACAAAATATAAATAAAATTACATAAAAAAGTTGTGAGGGCCTTAATGCGGGCCTTGTGAAGGCCTTTGAAGGTCGGGATGAGGGTCGCTCTCATGCTTTCACATCTAGGCGCGCCCTTACCCTCCCCTCAAAACGTGAAGGCCGGGTCGAGGGCTTGAGGGCCTCTTTTACACCCCTAATTCCACTTCTATCAATCAATTCCTTATTCTCTCATGACAAACACTTTATTATCTCATTACAAACATCTACCTTCTTCTCCATCTAAAAAAAAACACTTCAACTATAAATTTGTAAATATTTTTGAGATCTAGTTGTTTCCATGTTTGAGCTAGTTGGTTTGTGTGTTGTGATTAGTGATTTAAGATGTGAGAAAATATCTTATTCTCTCATGACAAACACTCTTCTCACTTTGCAATCTATTTTTCAATTCTAAGTTATTGTTGATTGAAGAATAATTGGGTCGATTTCGACACTAGTCAGACAAATAATTGAACAACAATTGAATTTCCTATTCAAAAGTCCGAATCTTATGTTAATTAATCGTGTGATTTATCTCGATTTCAATATTATTATCGTCAATGATATTTTTAAGTTGGGACTTGAGAGTAGTAGTCCGATACACACGAAAACACCACTATACATGTGTATGTACCAATATGCACACACCATTATGCATTTGTATAACAGACATGCAAATATTATTATGCATGTGTATAACACGCATGCAAACACTACTATGCATGTGTATATCACGCATGCACACATCATTATACATGTGTATCATACACATGCAAATAATATTATGTATGTGTATTAAAACATGCATACACCTCTTTGCATGTAAATTCGTTGCTAAAATATGAATCGCCCATTCTCTATAATTAAATCTGATTCCCAAAAATTGGTGGAGGGAGATAAAGAAAGAAAGAAAAGAGAAAAGTGGTCAAACAAAGTAAAGACATGTTTTTTGTCCAAAATCATCAAAGTGGAGGGCAAAAATGTCATTGAACAAAAACTATCCTTAAGCCATAATTATATGCCGACCTTAACTAAAACCAAAATTAAATAACATTCCTCTCAATGGCTTCTAGAGAGAGAAGGTCTGGACTTCTATCACTAAATTTTATTGAACATAGCGTCCCTCTTAAAAGCTTCTTTTTTTTAGTTATTTTTCTTCCCTTGACTTCGGTTGACTAAGCCTTTTTTTTCTTAGCTGACCAACTCTAAACTGGAGATCCTATATCCTTCTTAACTGATCTATCGATGGATAGCAGTATACCTTCTTTTCCTCCTCTTCCTTCCCATCCAACTCCACTTCCTCAGCCTCCTTGTACTGACCCTTCCCCCTCAGTAGATGCTACACCGTCTGAGCCACTTATCTCCTCAGTGGCAACACCTTCCTCAGCTGGAATTATACCCGCTTAGCCCGGTTTTTTGCATCATCATGGAGTAGCTTATTCCTTCAAAATAGAGTGTCTGCTCTTAAAAAAACACTAAAGCACTTCACTTTACAAGAAGTGAATGGTGTTACTCAGGTACCGATGGATCTGATTATGCAAGGATGTAATGAATGGAGTGACTACGTGGTGGGATTCTTTATAGAGCAGCGCCTCTCATTCCCATATGTGAAAAACGTCCTTCAACAGCGATGGAAAGATAAAGGGACATTTGAGATTATTGCGGATAAAGATTTGTTTTACTTCAAATTCTCAAGCAATGATGCTCGTCAAGCAGTTTTAAAGAAGGCCCAATCTTTAGTGGTCGTTGTTTTATCATAAATCCATGGACTCGAGGTGTTGAAAAATAGGGAGCAATGGTAACAACAATCCCTATGTGGGTTAAATGTCACAACGTCCTTAAGGAGTTGTGGACTGATGATGATTTGGGGTTCGTAGCTAGCAAGGTGGGCATTCCTTTCAGTCAAGATGAAGCTACAAAGTAAAAGAAGCGAATCGATTATGCTCGACTATGTATCGAGGTAAATGTTTCTGCCAAGCTTCCAGATTTATTTACAGTTGAACTAGCACCAGGAGATGAATGGATTATCTCGTTTGAGTACCCTTGGATCCCAAACAGATGTGAGAAGTGTCAAAAGTTTGGGCATGAAACTAAAAAATGTTTGGGTGATCTGATGCAAAGTCAAGGCCGAAGGCTGAATACCACTAACAGAAGTGGAAGAATGAGTAGACTCAATACTGTACAATCTACTGGATTGGATGCTAACAATGTAAACAGTTCACGGGAGGGAAGGCAGAATGAAAGAATGACTCCTAATGCCAATGCAAGCTATGAGAATGTTGTGAGGAATATTGTAACGTATGCTGGCAATGGAAGTGGAGAAGATGTGAATAGAAGAATATGGAGAGTTAGGAGTCGTCCTAGTGCCCTCTCTGAAGGTGCAAGAACAAGTTGCATAAGAAATGATAGAGGCGAAGAGATCAGGGAGCAGCCCATTGGTACAACTGCCCAACCTGAATCAAATGGTCAGAGTAGTGATGCTCAGGGGAATGGAACAGAGGTTGAAGAGCTCAATACTGGTGTACATGAGACTGGAACTGATCCTTCCATTGGACTTCAGCTAGCACTTTATGTGCCTGCTGAGATAACAACTCCTATAGTAAATATGATTATTGGTGAAACTATGGATACTCTTTATGTGAACACCTTTTCACAGAGAGAAAATAGTAATATGGTCACACCAATCCAAAGTCAACCTAGAGTTATTCCGATTAACCAACTGCCAAGTAGTAGAGAACGAAACATGTATGAAGGGCTAGTTGCTGGAAATGAGGATGAAGATAATGATCTCTCGAGAATGAGATCGAAGTTCTTTACGATCACATTAGCCCAATACTTTATGTAGCGCCTTCTAAGGATTAAAATCAATGGACTACTGTAAAGTCAAAAAGAAGCAAATGGATCTAAGAGCGTTCTTCAAGAGAAATAGAGCCTACGCTTGTAATGATGAAGAAAGTAAAGTCGCTAACAAAAACAAAAAGATGATAAATCTTGAGGACTACACCAAAAAAAAATTGGATGATACTTTGGGACTCACTTATGTGTGTTGTGCCTACGAAGGTTTCTTTTGCAACTATGAGAAAGCGCAGACTCATCTTAGGAAAGATCATCCTAAGATTGTTAAAGAAATCATGACTAGGAAGTAGGACTACTTTCTTAGGTTCGATTGTAGAATGACTAATATGTTATCTTATACATCACTACTACAAAAAAGGGCATTAGCCACGGTAGGTGAAATAGTATATACCACTGTGTTTATAATAAAAGTGGGTAATAGTCATTTACCACGGTACATTTCGCATTTCTAATCTAGGTAGGGGTGTATACGGGGCGGGCCGGGTCAACCGCGGGTCAAATAGTGATGGGGCGGGGCGGGCGGGTTGAAGTGTCATGTCTTAGTACCATCACCCGGGCCGTTGGGTCAGTTTACGGGGCGGGTTTTAGGCGGGTCATCTGGGTCGGGTGGAAATTACCATTTTAACCCAATTTCACTAAAAAAAAAACTTTCTAATTCTGCAAGTAATATATTTCCAATTCACAGCATAGAGAAAAAATGGAATCAATCAATAAAAAATAAACAAAAATAAAAAAACTTGAATTTGAACCCAAAACCATATCTGTAAATTTGAAACTTATTTATCGTGATTTACCATTTGTAAATTGATTATTTTTCATAGCATGATAAAATGAAGATGGGAGCGAGGATCTATGGTATAAAACAATAAAATATAAACTAAAAGAATTCGAAATGAATACAAGGATGAATGATTTATCTTCTCAAAAATTCGAAAGTTGAATTTGAACTTTTGATATTTTCCCAATGTTCAAACTTGAATATGTGAAATTAATGTTGAACTCATAAGTTTGTATTCATATCTCTCAAATTCTTACAAAAGTTAAAAGAAATTATAAACAAAATACAAAAATATTAGAGTTAGAGTCTTGAAATTGTACGGGTCAACGGGGTTGGCTCAACGGCTTTTGACACGGTGCGGGTCGGGCGGCTTGACGGGTCGGGTTTGAGCATAGAACCTACACCCATAGCCCGACCGTATAAAAACGGTGGCGGGGCGGGGCAGGTCTATTTTCGGGTCGGTGCGGATTTGGGTGGCGGGTGAAGACCGGGTACCCTACCGGATGATGGGTCAACGGTTTTTTTTTACACTCCTAAATCTAGGTACAAGCAAAAGCCACTGTTTACGTGATATAGTGGTAAATAATATCCCATATACCACGGTACTACCAAATATCGCCAATTTGTTTTTAGATATTCGAATTCCCCACTGTTTCTTGGAAAAAGGTGGTTTATGTTTTTCTTAAAATTACACCTACCGTGGATAAAGGGGGTCTCCAAAACTCCAAAACCACTCGATTGAAAAACCAAAAATTAAACTGAAAATAGGGCAAAAAAAACATAGCGCTAAAACCCCCTATTTTCAATCGTCACTGGGTTTCTGCTCTATCTCTCTCCTAGAATTTTCCCAATCGCGTTCATCATATAGGAAAATCTATCTCTCGCCTGGATACAGTTGCAAGGCTGGTCCTTCCAAAAAATTGTCATGCTCAGTTCGTATTTGATTCGCTTCCTTTTCAATTCATCCGGTAAGAGTTTATCGTTTTTAGTTCGATTTTGATGTGTTTCTTTTTACTGATCCTTTGAGAAATCCTCACGTGTCTTCTTGGCAATTAAATTTGAAAGAGTTGTTCTATTTCTGTTCTTTCCTTGTTGGTTTGGAAAAAATTATTGTAGTTCTACCGATTTGAAACTTAGATTACATCCTCTATAAGTTGTCTTCTTATTAATTTCTTAATTTGCGTAACTGGAAATATTGTGTTGTTTGGGTGGTGCTATCTTTCTGTTTTGGGTTTTCAGTCCATCTATAAAGTGTTTGACTAAAGGTCACAGTAATGCTGTATAGTTTATTGGTTTTCATAGCCATTGTTTTTCTGTCCCTCTTTGTCGTAGCAGTAGAAATATAGAAGCAAGATGGTCTATACTATGTAAGATAATTAAGTTAACTTTGAACTAACTAAGCCTGCATAGGAAACTGGCTTGGGGGTTTTTATTGCAACTGTTTAGGTTATTTGAATTAGCGTCTACTTTGATTTGTTGGTCAGGATAATTTAGTTAGTTAGTTTTTTTTTTTGAGAAAGCATGGTTTGCTGGTTTGATTAATATATGCATCGATCTTTATAGCACCTTTTGTTCATGGATTTTTGTCTGTAGCTGAGTAGCTCTATTTGAGTGTAATTAAGAATAGTTAAAAGAGTATAAGACTATTATTGGAGAAGCAGAGAATTATTCAGGAAGTGGTTACCCCTTTAGTTTCTAGTTTGTCTTTAGCCTTTACTAACTTACATGCACTGACATGTATTACTAATATTTCTGGATTGATATAACGCTTATGCTTAAGGGTGTGTCTTTGGTGTTTTCCTTCCTGTGCAGAAGTGTGGAGACATGGTTAAGCAGTGTTTCCACAATGTCCATTGTTTATACTCTTTTGCTCGGCAGTTTGGATGCATGGTTAGCTTCAATTTATGCTATGCGTACAATCTATTTGGTTTTCCTTTTGATGCATTCATCTTAGATCCATTTTTTCTGGCCATGCTATGTCTTAGCATTAAAGCCTTACTTCAAAGGTTACCACTTGTAAAAATAAGATAATGTCAATTTGGTTGGAGAAACAACACCTTGATCACGGAGGTGAGCTTGTTTGTTTAACTCATGTGGTTTATAGAAGACTAATGTATGTTATTGATTTTCAGTAGTATCTAGGCATGTGAATAAGATGTTTTTTTTCATGAACATGATAATTTAGAAACTAGCTTTAGTTGTCTACATGTATACAGACCATGTGTATAGTTTAGATATTAGGATAAGGAAAAGGAAAAGGAAAAAGAAAAGAGCTACACCATTACATTGATTGACTTAGGTTTGATTTTCCTTTATGTGTTATGTGGGAAATTGTTAGGAATCATCAATAGACTTTGAAAGAAGCAGGTTAATGTGCTTGTAAAAGTAAGTGCAGGAAGTTCACTTTGTTTTGATTTTGTTCTATGTGTGTGTCCATGTGTTGCTGCACCTATCGTGGAAAATGTAGTTTTAATTTTAGTTTTATGGCTATTGTTGTGGTGGAGGTGGTGGGGTTCATGGGTCGAAGTTGTATTGGAATATGCAAAGGAGCGGTTGTACGTTATCACAAGGAGACGCGTAATGAGGGCTGTTGTGGTTTTTGCACTGTGGAGCTCTTATTGAAAGACCCTATAGAGACCACCTTTTGCTCCTGAACAAAGTGCAAGAAGACATTTTGTTAACACTCAAGATATAATCAGTCCTTGCACTGCATAAGCATTGCTAGGTCTTTTATCTATTAACATTGGTCGGCTTGTAAGTTGTAAGAATGCTAATTTTTTTAATTATACTTGTGCTCTGTAAACGAATTGGTTCTTTTTTGTTTTCCTTCATCTTATTTAATTGTTTCATGAGTTAAGTGTGATAGCTTGCAAGTTCTCACAACTTTGTTTTCCTTTGGTCGACTAGAGTCTGATTTTCTCATTGGATACAAAATCACAAGATAGGGATATCAAGAAACACAACAAGGATTGTGGTTTCTTAGGCTTGTGTCACGAGGAAGTGTCTTAACCAGTTTGCTAACTCCAGAAGTAGGTACTTCGACTAAGGTATGTTGTCACATATCACATTGCTGACATAAAGATTTTTTGTAGTTTAATGTGGTTTTTGTTTATCTAATTGACTATATATATATCACTTGATATATATTTAGAAGAGCCTAATGTGTATGTATCTTTGATGTATAGTAGTTGATATATTCAAAGTGGTTGACATTATTTTTTTCTCAACTTAAGATACTTTTTTCTCCATAATATCATATATTTTAGCAGTTTTTTCTTAGCTCTTGATTGATCATTGATCGTGCGGATGACAAAATTAACACTCCGAGGAGATAGCTACACACAAGATAAATTTGATTTTGTTCGACTTGAAATTTTGAATTTCATCCAAAGATAATCCGATCGAGCCGACTGTGGGGTCTTAACTAGGTTTGGACCTCTTCAAGGTTTGGGGATAGATCTCACCGTTTGTATATTGGCACTGTCAAACTTTTTGATGTATAGATGGAACAAGTATGTTACTTTTTAGATATTTTGGAAAGATCTATTGAATCGAAAAAGTTATCAAATTATTTTAGTAATTCATTGTTGTGTTGGATGTCTAAATTTGTTTATTTTGTTTGTTGCGCTATGTATTGTTTATATTAGGTAATGTCTTTTTTTAATTTAGTGTGGACATGGTTAAAATGGGCAGGTGCGGGTTATCAATAATTTTACAGGTTAAAAATGATGAAAATCAAATATTCAGGGTTTTTATTTATTTTTTTTTTAAAAAATATACTCATATAAACCACAGTTTTAACTAAACCGTGGTAATTGTTCAATATTTCCCACGGTTCATAACGAATATTGCAAATAGTACGGACTATTTACCACGGTTTCGGATACCATAATACCACTGTTTTGTCCAAAACCGTGGTAAATAAGATATACTTAATACCACGGTTTTATTAAAAGTATTTGTCACGGTGGCTATTACCACGGTTTCGAAATAGTGGTTAATGAGCTTTTATGTAGTAGTGCATATTAGGCTTGAAGCCTGTTGGTATAATGTTTTCGTGTTCCTCCTTTTAATGATCTAACTCTTAGAGAGGCTTGTAAGGTTTAACTTTTTGCAATAATAACAGGTGGGGGTTGTTGGGGAATAACAATTCCAATCGATCCCCACTACTAAGATAACTTGCAATATGGAACAAACAACTACTCCAGACAAATTCTAAATTTCGACTACAACCAACAACAAGCCCAACCTTCCAAGCAATCAACAACTATCACCAACAAGTAATAATAATGCAAAGAAGATAAAACATACTACAACACAAAGATGTAACGTGGTTCGGCCAATGATGCCTACTTCTACAAGAACTAATCTTTTTATAACTTGGGAAGGAATATTGCAATCACTCCTCTCAAGTCTCTCTACCTTATTAGATTACTCATCTCTCTTTACATGTTTTTCTCTCTGCAAAAGTTATCTCTCAATCTTGATCTCTCTCAAAATTGGGTTTATTTTTCGTGACTTATTGTGTTTTTATACTCAACTTTGTAATTTCACGGTTACTGTAGAAATAAAAACTGCAAGTTTAGGCATGGGCGCGGGCGCGCTCTCGGCAAGGCCAATTCAAGCGCGCATGCCCTCAAAAGTCCAGTAACATTGTTTCGCGAGAGGCTGAAAAAAAAACTATCATCTTTTTCACGACAAGAGCGCAGCGCACCTTGGGCAAGGCCAATTTGAGCATGCACGCTCAGACTTCTTCACACGAATAGTACTGCTTTAAGGAATAACTCCAACAGGTGTCTGCTTTAACCCCAGTTTAAGTTTAAAATAATAATAATAATTAAAGCTACTTGAGTCATAATTATATGCCGACGCTAGCTAAAATCAAAATTAAAACTCAATATTATCCTTTGTGCCCCTGTCAAGTAATCTTGTCGCGCTGTGGTGGACATTGGAGCACCGTGACATTAACGTCATTCCAAACGTCACATTGCTTATTCCAAATCTATCTATAGTTGAGCAGTTGACTATATATTCCACTCACCCACTGAAGATAATTTCAGATCAATCCAAAGCAAAATCATAAGATAAATATGGCAAAGATAGAGAAGATAAAATTGGGTTCTCAAGGCCTTGAGGTTTCTAGACAAGGTCTAGGATGTATGGGGATGTCGGCAATTTACGGTCCTGCAAAGCCCGAATCCGACATGATAGATCTAATTCACCATGCCATCGATAAAGGCATTACTTTCCTCGACACATCCGACGTGTACGGTCCATTCACAAGTGAAATCCTCCTAGGCAAAGCTCTCAAAGACATTCGCAACAAAGTGGAGTTAGCTACAAAGTTTGGTACCGATTTGGCCAATTTTGCAATTGGTAAAATGAGCGTACGTGGAGATCCTGCTTTTGTTAGAGCAGCCTGTGAAGCTAGTTTGAAGAGGCTACAAGTTGATTGCATCGATCTTTATTACCAACATCGTGTTGATACCGGAGTTCCTATTGAAGTAACGATAGGAGAACTGAAGAAATTAGTTGAAGAAGGGAGAATTAAATATATTGGTTTGTCTGAAGCATCTGCTTCAACAATTAGAAGAGCACATGCGGTGCATCCAATTACTGCTGTACAGTTAGAATGGTCTTTGTGGACAAGAGACGTCGAGGAAGAAATTGTTCCTGTTTGTAGAGAACTTGGTATTGGAATTGTTGCTTATAGTCCTTTAGGAAGGGGGTTTCTTTCCTCAGGTGCAAAGCTGGTTGAGAACTTGTCTGAGGGTGATTTTCGAAAGCACCTACCAAGGTTTCAACCTGAGAATCTGGAGCATAACGAACTTATATTCAATCTCATAAATGAGATAGCTCTTAAAAAGGGATGCACTCCATCGCAGCTTGCTTTGGCATGGGTTCATCACCAGGGGAATGATGTGTGTCCAATTCCAGGCACTACTAAAATTGACAATCTCAATCAAAATATTGGTGCTCTAGCTGTTAAGCTTTCACCTGAAGAGATGGCTGAGCTTGAAGGTTTAGCTTCGGAAGACGCTGTTAAGGGCGAAAGATATGGAACGGGTATAAGGACTTGGAAGGAATCAGATACTCCGGAATTGTCTTCATGGAAGAGTGACTGAAGATAATTGATATTGGGAACTGGCTTTACAAGTTTTGGTGATGTGTTTTTTCTTTACGTTCAGTGTGAGTGTTAGTGTGCATTCTTTTTGTTTCAATAAAGCAGTATGTTTATGCGAACAAACTCTTGGATTTTTAATTTATTTCGTACCCAATTATCTGCAATGGACGATATCTAATTAACTCTTGGATATCTAATATTTTCCATTTTTAATTAACTCTTGGATATCTAATATTATCGATAAACATTTGCAAATTCCTCTGAGAAGGACAGCTACTGCTTCCCTGATTGTTTTCATTTAACTGCTCCCTCTTGAATTCAATAGACTGTAGTCCATTCGTTTTCTCTGATATGCATTTGTGAATGTCTTCTTTGCTGACCACCCCATCTTCACCCTCTTAATTAAGCTTTTACAGTTTTACACCAACCTCAAATACGTCCACTAAGAACTTCGCATTGGGTTGGTTGATCCGTCAGTAGTGGTAATGAAATCAACGGCATGCTGGTGGCAATTGCCTCTAACACTTGAATCCACTCGCACTGAATTAAGAAGCACGCTATGGCTGGGTGTTACAACACGTTTGCTTGAGAGCACCATCGCACTGCTAGCACCATCGCCCTGCTATCCCCTCCCATCCATTTGGTTCTATACCCAATTTGTAATTTACCCGAGCCGTCTGTAACTTCATATTCTGTAACTTCATTGCAATGTGATGCAAGACAATAAGGTAGTATTAGGTTTCTATTTTTTTTTTTTTTTTTTTTTTTTTGTAGTTCTAGAATTAGGATATAATTAGTCTTTATGATTTAGCTATTCCTAAATAGATTATGAGTCATAGATTAGGCATTAGTATACTTGTAGTAGCATTTCTATTTCAATTACTCTGTAAAAAGAGATCATAGTCTGTAAACAGAGGAATCAATCGTTAATAATAAAAAATTGCAGAGTCTTTTCTCATACCTTAACTTTTAATTCGCTTTTGCTTTGTCACAATGTTCTCCATCTGCTTAGCTAACATGGATAGGTTTCCAAATAAAACCTAGATAACCGAAGCATCTAGCTTCTGTTTGCCATTGGATGCAAGTGTGCTCCAAACCCCGCTTGTCTTCGTTGCATTTCCTACATAGGTTTCCATCAAAGATAGAACTCACTATGGATCCTAATAATCTAATATCAACATCCATAGACAGGAACAATCGATTGTGGGCAAATTTAGTTGTTGCAATAATGGGGGCTCCAAGGATGTTAGCATGGATGTGGTTGACCATGGGACCATGGGAGGCATTTCGAAGGGAGTTTATTATTATTCTTTCAATCAAGGTAAAATTTTATTAATAACAAGTTTTACAAATAATTAAGACAAGCGTGGAACAAGCTGTGCTGCAAATTCTTTCTGAATGACAAATCCTATCCTCCTAAATACAAACTCGTTCAAACATTTGGAACGGAGTTGGTTATGTAATATACATCGTTTTCTAACTAGTGAAATGAACTAGGATTCTGGGAAACACTTACTTCACTGCCTTCTCTAGACATAAGGGTTTTCCATTTATAGTTGGACAACAACAAATCTTATAGGCCGGAGTGGTAGTAGATGTTGTAAAGTACACAGGATTGAATTCAAAGCATCATAGCACAATTGAAGTTGTGTTTCACCGCAAAACCAACTAACCATGGGAGAGAGGGATTATGCACAAATTGCACGTCAATATGTTTGTTGAGATGCACGATCGACATAAAGCAAAAACACTAATAAACAGATTTGCAGTGGATGCCTAAGAGTGTTTTCTCCAAACACTCTGGTCTCTGGAGTCCTTGTGCTATGTTTGGAATGATAGTTGGTGGTGAAGATGAAATGCAATTAACTATTTTCGCCTAATGCAATATATTTTGTGATATTCTGTTATGACATGGAGACGATTGTATGTGCACAAATACTAATCCATGAAAGAGGACAATAGCATAATTATGAATGATAAAATAAAAACAACAACAACAACGACAAAACAATTAAGCAGTTCTTAGATTAAGTTTACGACTCAAACCAAGAACCCCGTATGACTTGAGGGCTTTGGCCGACTAGACCCTCTCATGTAGTGAGGGGCGGGCCTATGAGGGGCAATGCTAAATTTGGGAATCCCTAACTCTCACCTCAGCCCTCTCTTTAAAGAATTGAGGGCTGGGTTTTAGGGCCGGGCTAGAGAGCCGGATTTGATTACTATTTTAAACTCTTTATTTACAGTATAATCTTGCTAAATTGATACGTGATAAAGTAATTATCAAGTTAAGTTTAAATAATAGGTTTTCTCAATCTTGACTTTGGTTAATAATTTGGATAAAATTTATAAGATAGTAATATTCAAAAGTTTTGTTCTTAGGTTTTATGTGTCGTTGTATTCCATGAATCAATAAGAAATGTATATGAGACTAAAAATATGATATGGTGTTGTAGGTTGTAGAATAACTTCTGTTTGATTAGTTGAAGTTGATTAACTTCATTACTATATACCAAGGATCATATCACATCACTCTGATTTATATTTTATTATTGCTTATACATGGAGAAGTGACCCAGGTTCATATCCCGACAATAGAACAATTTGTTATTTTAAACTAGATTTTTCATGTAACGTTGGAGGAGTCTACACAAAGCACTAACTTACGTAAAACATATTTTTCATTTTGCTATTTATACAATTACGTACTTTTTAACAAAATATAAATAAAATTACATAAAAAAGTTGCGAGGGCCTTAATGCGGGCCTTCTGAGGGCCTTTGAAGGTCAAGCTAAGGGCCGCCCTCATGCTTTCACATCTTGGTCCTTACCCTCCCCTCAAAACGTGAGGGCCGAGCTGGGCCGAGGGTCTTTTTTACACTCCTAATTCCACTTCTATCAATCAATTCTTTATTCTCTCAACAAACACTTTATACTCTCATGACAAACATCTACCTTCTTCTCCATCTAAAAAAAAACACTTCAACTATAAACTTGTAAATATTTTTGAGATCTCGTTGTTTCCATGTTTGAGCTAGTTAGTTTGTGTGTTGTGATTAGGGATTTAAGATGTGAGAAAACATCTTATTCTCTCATGACAAACACTCTTCTCACTTTACAATCTACTTTTTCCACTTTCAAATTTGAAGTTCTTGTTGATTGAAGAATAATTAGGTCGATTTTGACACTGGTTCAACAAACAATTGAACAACAATAGAATTTCCTATTCAAATGTTTGAATATTATGTTAATTAATCGTGTGATTTATCTCGATTTCAATATTGTTGTCGTAAATGATATTTTTAAGTTGGGACTTGAGAGTAGTAGTCCAATACACATACAAACACTACTATGCATGTGTATGTATACCAACATGCACACACCATTATGTATTTGTATAACAGACATGCAAACATCATTACGCATGTGTATAACACGCATGCAAACACTACTATGCATATGTAATATCACACATGCACACACCATTATGTATATATGTGTATACAGGGACGGATGCAGGATTCAACAATAGGGGGGCTGCTAATACTAATTCTCACTATTTATTTATTTATTTTTATTATTATTATTTTTTTTGTTGGAGTGAACAGTTACCACTGTACTTTTGGGTTTTGAGCAAAATTAAGGGGGGCTCTGACCGGGTCGATAACTCATAGATCCCCCTGTGTGTATAATAATACACATGCAAACAAGATCTTATCGTGTGTATTAAAACATGCATACACCTCTTTGCATGTTAATCCGTTGCTAAAATTTGAATCGCCCATTCTCTATAATTAAATATGGTTCCCAAAAATTGGTGGAGGCAGATGAATAAAGAAAGAAAAGAGAAAAGTGGTAAAACAAAGTAGAGACACGTTTTTGTCTAAAATCATCAAAGTTGAGGGCTGAAATGTCATTAAACAAAAACTATTCTTGAGCCATAATTATATGGCGACCCTAACTAATCCTACCTATATTAATATCTGTTTCTCCCAAGATGTTCATAGTGAGCCACATCAGCAAAGTTTTTAAAATAGTCCCTATTTGAAAAATAATTACTTGCCTTCTTACCAAACTAACCCTGAATTTGGCCTGCTCTCTAATTTAATATAAATTAAAATTGTCCTTTCATGTGTTATGCTAAAACAAAAAACAAAGCTACGCATTATTTCATTATTTCATTATTTCAAATGTACGGAATTAGTTATTAGTTAATAGATATAGATATGTATTAGTTAATAGATATGGATATGGATTAGTTAATGGATCATGATATGTATTACTTATTGGATATGGATATGTTAAACTTCCAAGTGCTTCCCTTAAATATAGGCCCAGACATGATGGGTTTAAGAATAACAGGCCCGGCCCCAGGTCGGGCTGCATGGCTAGTACCAAAATTAAAACTCTTTGAGGCCATAATTATATGCCGGCCCTAACTAAAACCAAAATTAAAACTCAATATTGTACTAATTAGCATTAACGTCATTCCGAACGTCACCTTACTTATTCCAAATCTATCTATAGTCAAGTAGTTGACTATATATTCCACTCACCCACTGAAGATAATTTCAGATCAATCCAAAACAAAATCATTAAGATGGCAAAGATAGAGAAGATGAAGTTGGGTTCTCAAGGCCTTGAGGTTTCTAAACAAGGTCTAGGATGTATGGGGATGTCGGCATTTTACGGTCCTCCAAAGCCCGAATCCGACATGATAGATCTAATTCACCATGCCATCGATACAGGCATTACTTTCCTCGACACATCCGACATGTACGGTCCATTCACAAATGAAATCCTTCTGGGCAAAGCTCTCAAAGACATTCCCAACAAAGTGGAGTTAGCTACAAAGTTTGGTGTCCATTTCGCCGATGGGAAAATTAGCATACGTGGAGATCCTGCTTATGTTAGAGCAGCCTCTGAAGCTAGTTTGAAGAGGCTACAAGTTGATTGCATCGATCTTTATTACCAACATCGCATCGATACCGGAGTTCCTATTGAAGTAACGATAGGAGAACTGAAGAAATTAGTTGAAGAAGGGAGAATTAAATATATTGGTTTGTCTGAAGCATCTGCTTCAACAATTAGAAGAGCACATGCGGTGCATCCAATTACTGCTGTACAGTTAGAATGGTCTTTGTGGACAAGAGACGTCGAGGAAGAAATTGTTCCTGTTTGTAGAGAACTTGGTATTGGAATTGTTGCTTATAGTCCTTTAGGAAGAGGGTTTCTTTCCTCAGGTGCAAAGCTGGTTGAGAACTTGTCTGAGGGTGATTTCCGAAAGCACCTACCGAGGTTTCAACCTGAGAATCTGGAGCATAACGAACTTATATTCGATCTCGTAAATGAGATAGCTCTTAAAAAGGGATGCACTCCATCGCAGCTTGCTTTGGCATGGGTTCATCACCAGGGGAATGATGTGTGTCCAATTCCAGGCACTACTAAAATTGAAAATCTCAATCAAAATATTGGTGCTCTAGCTGTGAAGCTTTCACCTGAAGAGATGGCTGAGCTTGAAGGTTTAGCTTCGGAAGAAGCTGTTAAGGGCGGAAGATATGGAGCGGTTTCAAGGACTTGGAAGGATTCGGATACTCCGGAATTGTCTTCATGGAAGAGTGAGTGAAGATAATTGATATTGAGAACTGGCTTTACAAGTTTTGGTGATGTGTGCCTACTTTTCTTTATGTTCAGTGTGAATGTTAGTGTGGGTTCTTTTTGTTTCAATAAGCAGTATGTTTATGCGAACAAACTATTGGAATTTTAATTTAATTTCGTAGCCAATTATCTGCCTAGACGTATTTGTTTCTCTGATATGCATTTGTGAATGTCTTCTTTGCTGACTTCCCCATCTTCACCCTCTTAATTAAACTTTTACAGTTTTACACCCACCTCAAATACGTCCACTACAAGCTTCGATTGGTTATTTTATCCGTCAATAGTGGTAATGAAATCAATTGCATGCTGGTTGCAATTGCCTCTAACACTTGAATCCACTCGCACTGACTTCAGAAGCACGCTATGGGCCTATGGCTGGGTGTTACAACACGTTTGCTTGAGAGCACCATCGCACTGCAATCCCCTCCCATCCATTTGGTTCTATACCCAATTTGTAATTTGTCTGTAACTTCATTGCAATGTGATGCAGGACAATAAGGTAGTATTAGGTTTCTATTTTTTTTCATATAGTTCTAGAATTAGGATATAATTAGTCTTTATGATTTAGCTATTCCTAAATAGATTATGAGTAATAGATTAGGCTTTAATACTTTTAGTAGCATTTCTATTTAATTACTCTGTAAAAGGAGATCGTAGTCTGTACACAGGGGAATCAATCGTTAATAATAAAAATTTGCATAGTTTTTCTCATACCTTAACTTTTAATTCGCTTCCACTTTGTCACAATATTCTCCATCTGCTTAGCTAACACGGATAGGTTTCCAAATGAAACTTAGATAACCGAAGCATCTAGCTTCAGTTTGCCATTGGATGCAAGCAGTGGCGGACCTATGTAGAGGCCAGGTAGGGTGTAGGCCCCCCCTAACATGTGAAAAAAAAAAGGGTTTTATAGATCTGCATCCCTATTTTGAAACGAAATTAGACTTGCCCCCCCCCCCCAAAAAAACACACACCGTGAAATGTCGTCTCTGTTATCTCATGGTGAAATGTCTTAACTATCCTTTTTGGTTATCTTAGAATGGGAGTGTTTTTCTTGTTCCAGGTTTGTATTAGGAGGGCAAGTCTAAATAAAATAGTAAAGTTGGGGGTGTTTATCTAATTATAAGTTTATATTGGGGGTGCAAGTCTAAATAAAAAATTTGTAAGTAGTGTAATTCAAGTGTAGTTATTCTAGTTGTACTTATAGTCTTGACTGACTGAAAACCAATTAGAACTTTGAGTTAGAACTGTGAGTTATGAATGACAAACTTGATGTACTTTTGTCATTAATGGTCTGGAGTTATAGAGTTAGGTTTTAGGTAAAAATGAATGTTTTTTACACAAATGTACAACTAGAATGTTTTTTACACAAAGGGTTGTTAGGACATTTCACCACGAGATAATAGAAACATTTCACGGTATGTGAGTTTGGAGGGAGGGGGGGCAAGTTTAATTTCGTTTCAAAATAGGAGTGCACATCTATAAAAACCCAAAAAAAAAGTAGTAGTACTTGTTTAAACCCGCAATGCTACTTTGTTTGTCAATACTAAGGCTTTTGCCTTCTCAGATGCATAGCTATTTTGTTTACCATACCTTCTCAGTGTATATTGTTCCACAGTGTAAAAAAAAAACAAGTACTTGCTTAGGTTCCGCACTGTACTAATCACTAGGCCCCTCCTGGAGACAATTTTTGGCTCCGCCACTGGATGCAAGTGTGCTCCAAACCCCGCTTGTCATCGCCCCATTTCCTACATAGGTTCCCATCAAAGATAGAACTCACTATGGATCCTAAAAATCTAATATCAACATCCATGGACAAGAGCAATCGATTGTGGGCAAATTTAGTTGTTGCAATGGGGGCTCCAAGGTCGTTAGCATGGAGGTGGCTGACCATGGGACCATGGGAGGCATTTGGAAGGGAGTTTATTATTATTATTATTTCAATCAAGTGGAAATTTTATTAATAACGAGTTTTACAAATAATTAAGACAAACGTACAACAAGTTGTGCCGCAACTCTTTTCTGAATAACAAATCCTATCCTCATAAATACAAACTCGTTCGAACATTTGGAACGAAGTTGATTATGTAATATACATCATTTTCTAACTAGTGAAATGAACTAGGATTACGGAATATATATATATATATATATATATATATATATATATATATATATATATATATATATATATATATATATATATTTTAATAAGTAATCTTTATTGATGAACTTGGGCATATCACATAGTACAGGCAAGTGAGTGAGATCCTCACAAGGCCTACTGAGAGGCTTACATTATCAAATGTTGGTAACCCCAAGAGCGGATCCCATAATAACCGAGTGCCAGCTTAAAACCAAGTCTCTGAAATGATAATTGCTCCTGTGTGCCACCGAAGACATCCAATACCAGAGGAAACCTTTCATTCAATCATTGCTATTGGGAAACACTTACTTCACGTTCTCTAGATATCAAGATTTTCCATTTATAGTTGGACAACAACAAATCTTATAGGAGTGGTAGTAGATGTTGTAAAGTGCACAGGATTGAATTCAAAGCATCATAGCACAATTGAAGTTGTGTTTCACCGCAAAACCAACTAACCATGGGAGAGAGGGATTGTGCGCAAATTGCACGTCTATATGGTTGTTGAGATGCACAGATGCGACATAAGCACAAACACTAATAAACATATTTGTAGTGGAGACCGAAGAGTACGTATTTTCTCCAAACACTCTGGTCTCTGGAGTCCTTGTGCCATGTTTGGAATGATAGTTGGTGTTGAAGCTGGAATGCAATTAATTGTTTTCGCCTAATGTAATTTTGTGATATTCTGTTACGACATGGAGACGATTGTATGTGCACAAATACTAATCCAAGAAAGAGGACAATAGCATAATTATGAATGATCAAATAAAAACAATAACAACAACAACAACAAAACAAAAGAACAATTAAGCAGTTCTCAAATTAAGTCTACGACTCAAACCATGAAGCTCGTATGACTTGAGGGACATCCCGGCCCAGCCCTCTCATATAGTGAGGGGCGGGCCTATGAGGGCCAATACTAAAATTGTGAAGCCCTAACCCTCACCTCAACCCTCTCTTTAGACCGAGAATTGAGGGCCAGGCCAGAGGGCCGAGTTTAAGGGTCGGGCTAGAGTGTCGGGTTTGATTACTCTCTTAAATTCTTTATTTACAGTATAATTTTGCTAAATTGATACGCGATAAATTAATTATCACTTTTAAATAATAGGTTTTCTCAATCTTGAATTTGGTTAATAATTTGAAAAAATGACCGTTTAGTACCATGAACTTTGCTGGTTTTATCAATTTGGGCCATGAACTTTTTTTTTGAGCAAATTGGGCCATGACCTTTCTCTTTTGTATCAGTTTGGGCCACCGTTACCATTCCGTTACTTCACATGCTTATGTGGCTTGCCGGATGTATATGTGTCCGACCAAATGCTCATGTGTCACCGTTGAAGTGCACACCTAATCACTAGTGATGTGGCATCGAAATTTCAAAGTGTTTCGAACCGAAATTTCACATAAAATTTCAAAGTGTCACCGAAATTTCAAAGATGGCACCAAAAAAACACTATTCACGTGAGCAGTGCTTTTTCCTTAAAAATTAATTCTTTAATTAAAAATGCTATTCACGTGAACAGTGTTTTCACTATTCACGTAATTTTTTTTTTTTTTTTTTGTAATAATCTTTATTTAATCAATTGATTATTACACACACACCAAAAAAAAAAATGTTCACGTGAATAGTGTCTTTTGTTATTTAAATTTGTTTTTTTTGGAAACACTATTCACATGAATAGTGAAAACACTGTTCACGTGAATAGTGTTTTTTAAAAAATATTGTTCGCGTGAATAGTGTCTTTTGTTATTTAAATTTGGGTTTTTTTTTGAAAAACACTGTTCACATGAATAGTGTTTTTTGTTTTTAAAATTTGATTTTTGAAAAAAATATTATTCACGTGAATAGTGAAAAATCACCGGTGACGCCATCTTCCGTTAACACACATTAGCAGACGTTTGTACACATAGGCAGCCGTTTGTACACATCAGCAAATTTTCTAACGAAAATACACCGGTGGCCCAAACTGATACAAAAGAAAAAGGTCATGGCCCAATTTGCTAAAAAAAAAAGTTCTTGAATTGGCCCAAATTGGTAAAACCAGCAAAGTTCATGGTACAAAACGGCCATTTTTTCTAATAATTTTGCTAAAATTGGTAATATAATAAAATTCAGTTCGTTCTTAGGTTTTATGTGCTGATTCGTTCTTAGGTTTTATGTGTCGATGTATTCCATAAATCAATAAGAAATGTATATGAGACCAAAAATATAATATGGTGTTGTAGGTTGTAGAATAACTTGTGTTTGATTAGTTGAAGTTGATTAAAAACTTTATTACAATATACCATATACCAAAAATCATATCACATCATTCTGATTTATATTTTATTCTTGCTTATACATGAAGAAGTGACCCGGGTTCATATCCCGACAATAGAACAATTTGTTATTTTGAACTAGATTTTTCATGTAACGTTGGAGGAGCCTACACAAAGCACTAATTTATGTAAAACATACTTTTCATTTTGCTATTTATACAATTACGTAATTTTTCACAAAATATAAATAAAATTACATAAAAAAAGTTGTGAGGGCCGCCCTCATGCTTTCACATCTAGGCCCTTACCCTCCCCTTAAAACGTGGTGGTCGGGCCAAGCCGAGGGCTTGGGGGCCTTTTTTACACCCCTATTTCCACTTCTATCAATCAATTCTTTATTCTCTCATGACAAACACTTTATTTTCTCATGACAAACATCTACATTTTTCTCCATCTAAAAAAAAACACTTCAACTATAAACTTGTAAATGTTTTTGAGATCTAGTTCGTTGTTTCCATGTTTGAGCTAGTTGGTTTGTGTGTTGTGATTAGTGATTTAAGATGTGAGAAAACATCTTATTCTCTCATGACAAACACTCTTCTCACTTTGCAATCTATTTTTTCACTTTTCAATTCTAAGTTATTGTTGATTGAAGAATAATTGGATCAATTTTGACACTGGTTTGACAAACAATTGAACAACAATTGAATTTCCGATTCAAATATATTCGAATCTTATGTTAATTAATCGTGTGATTTATCTCGATTTCAATATTGTTGTCGTCAATGATATTTTTAAGTTGGGACTTCAGAGTAATAGTCTGATAAACATGCAAACACAACTATGTATGTGTATATCACACCATTATGCATGTGTATAATACACATTCAAACAGTATTATGCATGTCATGTGTATTAAAATATGGATACACCTCTTTGTAGGGGTTGGAATTTGGCCCTAACGACCCTAACCGGTCCTGATCGACCCGACCCTAAGCCCTATAAAGCCCTCATAACTAAAGCCCTCACAGAGTTTAGGGTAGGGCCGGCCCGGCCCTAATGCCTTCTAGGGTAGGTCTAGGGCTAAGGTTCTAAAACATAGACCCGACCCTAATTCAGCCCTCATTAGCCCGGCCCTAACCAAGCCCTAACCGGCCCTGTTTCACACTTTCACTATAAATACACATACCATAATTGTCCTACTATTTGTTAAATATTTCTAATTAAAATAACATTATCTTTTGTAATTTATCACTTACACCCAAGGGTACTTCCAATAACTTGTCTTATATAACAAAAACTTGTCAACTTAGCAGCCATGAAGAACAATGAGCACTAGCCTAATAAAAAATAAGACTTTATTCCTTTGATCATCAAGTCAAAGTTCAGAACTTATTATTCTCAATTTCTTTTCCCACTTACTTCTTAGAAATTATATTTTTATTCACATCCAAGCCAAGTCTAGAACTAAATGTTTCCTTCCACACCATTAAAGCGAAATACAGAGCAGACATTTGTAAGATAAAAACCAAAAAAAACCTTTGTCAGAAAAATGGCATTTGTAATTTCAAACCTTTCTCCATCACTTGTTCAAAAGCCAATATTTTCATTTCCACATACAAAGCTTGAATCACTTTTAAATTAGAAGAAAGGTAATATTATATTTGTTTGAATCTATTATGGAAATAATTTATGATATTGGAAACAGTTTAACAACTTCCATGGCCCTTAACCAAAGCTATTATGTTTCTTCTTTATATCTATTACTTCTTCATTTAAAATGATAATATAATTATTTGTCAATGTATTTCAATGTTAAATGTAATTTTAGTGAGGTTTGAGTACAAGGATGAACAAATTTTGAACTCTGGATGTACTTCAGTTCATTAGATTGTGGATGTGCATTTTAAATTGTTGGACTTATCCAGGATTATTACTAGATTTGTGGGACTTTGAGTTTGTAGATCATTGTACATTTTTGTCATATAAATGAGTTTTAAAACTGATGTAGTAAAAGAAAAAAAAAATATATATAGGCTCCCCTAAATCCCCATACCTAAAGCCTTTAAAGGGGGATTAGGGTAGGGTCGAGGCTTTGAGATTTAGACTTGTGACCCGGCCCGACCCGACCCTATGCTGACTTTAGGGTCGGGCCGACCCAGCCTTAATATTTGAAGGGCTTTAAATGTTTAGGGCCGGGCTAGCCCGACCCGGCCCATTGCCCACCCCTATCTCTTTGTATATAAATTCGTTGCTAAAATCTAAATCATCCATTTTCTGTAATTAAATCTGATTCCTAAAAATTGGTGGAGGGAGATAAATAAAGAAAAAAAAAAAAAATGATCAAACAATGTGGAGATATATTTTTGTCCAAAATCATCAAAGTGGAGGGCAAAATTGTTATTGAACAAAAACTATCATTCTTGAGTTATAATCGAGTGAGCGGAGCAAACGATCTTGGCAGAAATGGAAGTATGCGGACAAAAAACAAGTTAGTTGGTTTCTATCTGTCTGTCATTACCTCTCTCTCTCCCTCTCAAGTAAACCATAACCCTAACTCTCTCTCTCAATCTCCCCACCCATAAACCCATCTTTTCCTCTCTCTTCTCCACCCTCCGCTCACGCCCCACTGCTTAGCAGTTATCTAGTTATATACCGACCCAACTAAAACCAAAATTAAAACTTCTTCGCGGAAGCTACGTAAAATCAAATTTAAAACTCAATATTGTCCAATGGGCCGTTCTCTTTATTGTAATCAGCATTAACGTCATTCCAAACGTCACATTGCTTATTCCAAATCTATCGATATGGTGGACTATATATTCCACTCACCCCCTGAAGATAATTTTCAGATCAATCCAAAACAAAATCATAATAAAGATGGCAAAGATAGAGAAGATAAAATTGGGTTCTCAAGGCCTTGAGGTTTCTAGACAAGGTCTAGGATGTATGGGGATGTCGGCATTTTACGGTCCTGCAAAGCCCGAATCCGACATGATAGATTTAATTCACCATGCCATCGATACAGGCATTACTTTCCTCGACACATCCGACGTGTACGGTCCATTCACAAATGAAATCCTTCTAGGCAAAGCTCTCAAAGACATTCGCAACAAAGTGGAGTTAGCTACAAAGTTTGGTCTCCGTTCCGCCGATGGGACCGATGGGAAAAGAAGCATACGTGGAGATCCTGCTTATGTTAGAGCAGCCTGTGAAGCTAGTTTGAAGAGGCTACAAGTTGATTGCATCGATCTTTATTACCAACATCGCATCGATACAGGAGTTCCTGTTGAAGTAACGATAGGAGAACTGAAGAAATTAGTTGAAGAAGGAAGAATTAAATATATTGGTTTGTCTGAAGCTTCTGCTTCAACAATTAGAAGAGCACACGCGGTGCATCCAATTACTGCTGTACAGTTAGAATGGTCTTTGTGGGCAAGAGACGTCGAGGAAGAAATTGTTCCTGTTTGTAGAGAACTTGGTATTGGAATTGTTGCTTATAGTCCTTTAGGAAGGGGGTTTCTTTCCTCAGGTGCAAAGCTGGTTGAGAACTTGTCTGAGGGTGATATCCGAAAGCACCTGCTACCGAGGTTTCAACCTGAGAATCTGGAGCATAACGAACTTATATTCGATCTCGTAAATGAGATAGCTCTTAAAAAGGGATGCACTCCATCGCAGCTTGCTTTGGCATGGGTTCATCACCAGGGGAATGATGTGTGTCCAATTCCAGGCACTACTAAAATTGAAAATCTCAATCAAAATATTGGTGCTCTATCTGTGAAGCTTTCACCTGAAGAGATGGCTGAGCTTGAAGGTTTAGCTTCGGAAGAAGCTGTTAAGGGTGAAAGATATGGAGCGGGTTATGGGACTTGGAAGGAATCAGATACTCCGGAATTGTCTTCATGGAAGAGTGAATGAAGATAATTGATATTGAGAACTGGCTTTACAAGTTTTGGTTATGTGTGCCTACTTTTCTTTATGTTCAGTGTGAATGTTAGTGTGCGTTCTTTTTGTTTCAATAAGCAGTATGTTTATGCGAACAAACTCTTGGAATTTTAATTTAATTTCGTAGCCAATTATCTGCCTAGGTGTTAAATTTTGTATACATGGTGTTTCTTTAATTTTGTTGAGATCCCACGTATAGATTGTGCATTTCACCTTTTGCACATTTTAGCAAAATATATGAATTAAATTGATTTAGACCGAAAATATATGAATTAAATCTACTCTGACAAGGACTTCCCTGATTGTTTTCATTTTAACTGCTCCCTCTTGAATTCAATGGACTGTAGTCCATTTGTTTTCTCTGATATGCATTTGTGAATGTCTTCTTTGCTGACCACCCCATCTTCACCCTCTGAATTAAGCTTTTACAGTTTACACCAACCTCAAATACGTCCACTACAAGCTTCACATTGGTTGGTTGATCCGTCAATAGTGGAAATGAAATCAACGGCATGCTGGTGGCAATTGCCTCTAACACTTGAATCCACTCGCACCGAATTAAGAAGCACGCTATGGCTAGGTGTTACAACATGTTTGCTTGAGAGCACCATCGCACTGCTATCCCCTCCCATCCATTTGGTTCTATACCCAAATTGTAATTTACCCGAGCCGTCTGTAACTTCATATTCTGTAACTTCATTGCAATGTGATGCAGGACAATAAGGTAGTATTAGGTTTCTATTTTTTTTTTGTTGTTCTAGAATTAGGATATATAATTAGTCTTTATGATTTAGCTATTCCTAAATAGATTATGAGTCAAAGATTAGGCATTAGTATACTTTTAGTAGCATTCCTATTTCAATTACTCTGTAAAAGGAGATCATAGTCTGTAAACAGGGGAATCAATCGTTAATAATAAAAATTTGCAGAGTTTTTTCTCATACCTTAACTTTTAATTCGCTTCCGTTTTGTCACAATGTTCTCCATCTGCATAGCTAACATGGATAAGTTTCCAAATGAAACCTAGATAACTGAAGCATCTAGCTTCAGTTTGCCATTGGGATGCAAGTGTGCTCCAAACCCCGCTTGTCTGCGCCGCATTTCCTACATAGGTTCCCATCAAAGATAGAACTCACTATGGATCCTAATAAACTAATATCAACATCCATGGACAGGAGCAATCGATTGTGGGCAAATTTAGTTGTTGCAATGGGGGCTCCAAGGCCGTTAGCATGGATGTGGTTGACCATGGGACCGTGGGAGGCATTTGGAAGGGAGTTTATTATTATTATTTCAATCAAGTGGAAATTTTATTAATAACGAGTCTTACAAATAATTAAAACAAGCGTACAACAAGCTGTGCCGAAAGTCCTTTCTGAATGACATGCAAATCCTATCCTCCTAAATACAAACTCGTTCGAACATTTGGAACGGAGTTGGTTATGTAATATACATCATTTTCTAACTAGTGAAATGAACTAGGATTCTGGGAAACACTTACTTCACCAGCTCTAGATATCAGGGTTTTCCATTTATAGTTGGACAACAACAAATCTTATAGGAGTGGTAGTAGATGTTGTAAAGTGCACAGGATTGAATTCAAAGCATCTATCATAGCACAATTGAAGTTGTGTTTCACCGCAAAACCAACTAACCATGGGAGAGAGGGATTATGTGCAAATTGCATGTTTATATGTTTGTTGAGATGCACGATGTGACATAAGCATAAAAACACTAATAAACAGATTTGCAGTGGAGACCTAAGAGTGTTTTCTCCAAACACTTTGGTCTCTGGAGTCCTTGTGCCATGTTTGGAATGATAGTTGGTGTTGAAGCTCAAATGCAATTAACTGTTTTCGCCTAACGCAATTTTGTGATATTCTATTACGACATGGAGACGATTGTATGTGCACAAATACTAATCCAAGAAAGAGGACAATAGCATAATTATGAATGATCAAATAAAAAACAACAACAACAACAACAACAACAACAACGAAAGAACAATCAAGCAGTTCTCATATTAAGTTTATGACTCAAACCATGAAGCTCATATGACTTGAGGGTCGGGGCGGGCCTATGAGGGACAATGCTAAAATTGTGAAGCCCTAACCCTCACCTCAGCCCTCTCTTTAGAGAATTGAGGGTCGGACCAGAAAGCCTGGTTTGAGGGCCAGATTTTATTACTCTTTTAAACTCTTTATTTACAGTATAATCTTGCTAAATTGATACGCGATAAATTAATTATCGCGTTTAAATACTATGTTTTCTCAATATTGACTTTGGTTAATAATTTGGCTAAAATTTGTAAGATAATAAAATTAAAATGTTTCGTTTTTAGGTTTTATGTGCCGATTCGTTTTTAGGTTTTATGTACCGATGTATTGCATGAATCAATAATAAATGTATATGATACCAAAAATATGATGTGGTGTTGTATGTTGTAGAATAACTTGTGTTTGATTAGTTGAAGTTGATTAAAAACTTCATTACCATATACCAATCAAGGATCATATCACATCACTCTGATTTATATTTTATTCTTGCTTATACATGGAGAAGTGACCGGGGTTCATATCCCGACAATAGAACAATTTGTTATTTTAAACTAGATTTTTTAATGTAACTAGATTTTGTTATTTTGAACTTATGTAAAACATACTTTCATTTTGTTATTTATACAATTACATACATTTTAACAAAATATAAATAAAATTACATTAAAAAGTTGTGAGGGCCTTAATGCGGGCCTTGTGAAGGCCTTTGAAGGTCGGGATGAGGGTCGCCCTCATGCTTTCACATCTAGGCCCTTACCCTCCCCTCAAAACGTGAAGGCCGGGTCGAGGGCTTGAGGGCCTCTTTTACACCCCTAATTCCACTTCTATCAATCAATTCCTTATTCTCTCATGACAAACACTTTATTCTCTCATGACAAACATCTACCTTCTTCTCCATCTAAAAAAAACACTTCAACTATAAATTTGTAAATATTTTTGAGATCTAGTTGTTTCCATGTTTGAGCTAGTTGGTTTGTGTGTTGTGGTTAGTGATTTAAGATGTGAGAAAATATCTTATTCTCTCATGACAAACACTCTTCTCACTTTGCAATCTATTTTTCAATTCTAAGTTATTGTTGATTGAAGAATAATTGGGTCGATTTCGACACTAGTCCGACAAATAATTGAACAACAATTGAATTTCCTATTCAAAAGTCCGAATCTTATGTTAATTAATCGTGTGATTTGTCTCGATTTCAATATTGTTATCGTCAATGATATTTTTAAGTTGGGACTTGAGAGTAGTAGTCCGATACACATGAAAACACCACTATGCATGTGTATGTACCAACATGCACACACCATTATGCATTTGTATAACAGACATGCAAACATTATTACGCATGTGTATAACACGCATGCAAACACTACTATGCATATGTATATCACGCATGCACACATCATTATACATGTGTATCATACACATGCAAATAATATTATGTATGTGTATTAAAACATGCATACACCTCTTTGCATGTAAATTCGTTGCTAAAATCTGAAACACCCATTCTCTATAATTAAATCTGATTCCCAAAAATTGGTGGAGGGAGAGAAAGAAAGAAAGAAAGAAAAGAGAAAAGTGGTCAAACAAAGTAAAGACATGTTTTTTGTCCAAAATCATCAAAGTGGAGGGCAAAAATGTCATTGAACAAAAACTATCCTTAAGCCATAATTATATGCCGACCTTAACTAAAACCAAAATTAAATAACATTCCTCTCAGTGGCTTCTAGAGAGAGAAGGTCTGGACTTCTATCACTAGATTTTATTGAACATAGCGTCCCTATTAAAAGCTTATTTTTTTAGTTATTTTTCTTCCCTTGACTTCGGTTGACTAAGCCTTTTTTTTCTTAGCTGACCAACTCTAAACTGGAGATCCTATATCCTTCTTAACTGATCTATCGATAGATAGCAGTATATCTTCTTTTCCTCCTCTTCCTTCCCATCCAACTCCACTTCCTCAGCCTCCTTGTGCTAACCCTTCCCCCTCAGCAGATGCTACACCATCTGAGCCACTTATCTCCTTAGTGGTAGCACCTTCCTCAACTGGAATTATACAAGTTGCTTCAGTGCCTTCTGCATCATCATGGAGTAGCTTATTCCTTCAAAATAGGGTGTCTGCTCTTAAAAAAACATTAAAGCACTTCACTTTACAAGAAGTGAATGGTGTTACTCAGGTACCGATGGATCTGATTATGCAAGGATGTAATGAATGGAGTGACTACGTAGTGGGATTCTTTATAGAGCAGTGCCTCTCATTCCCATATGTGAAAAATGTCCTTCAACAGCGATGGAAAGATAAAGGGACATTTGACATTATTGCGGATAAAGATTTGTTTTACTTCAAATTCTCAAGCAATGAAGCTCGTCAAGCAGTTTTAAAGGAAGGTCTAATCTTTAGTGGTCGTTGTTTTATCATAAATCCATGGACTCGAGGTGTTGAAAAACAGGGAGCAATGGTAACAACAATCCCTATGTGGGTTAAATGTCACAACGTCCCAAAGGAGTTGTGGACTGATGATGATTTGGGGTTCGTAGCTAGCAAGGTGGGCATTCCTTTCAGTCAAGATGAAGCTACAAAGTAAAAGAAGCGAATCGATTATGCTCGACTATGTATCGAGGTAAATGTTTCTGCCAAGCTTCCAGATTTATTTACAGTTGAACTAGCACCAGGAGATGAATGGATTATCTCGTTTGAGTACCCTTGATCCCAAACAGATGTGAGAAGTGTCAAAAGTTTGGGCATGAAACTAAAAAATGTTTTGGTGATCGATGCAAAGTCAAGGCCGGCGTTGAATACCACTAACGAAGTGGAAGAATGAGTAGACTCAATACTGTACAATCTACTGGATTGGATGCTAACAATGTAAACAGTTCACGGGAGGGAAGGCAGAATGAAAGAATGACTCCTAATGCCAATGCAAGCTATGAGAATGTTGTGAGGAATATTGTAACGTATGCTGGCAATGGAAGTGGAGAAGATGTGAATAGAAGAATATGGAGAGTTAGGAGTCGTCCTAGTGCCCTCTCTGAAGGTGCAAGAACAAGTTGCATAAGAAATGATAGAGGCGAAGAGATCAGGGAGCAGCCCACTGGTACAACTGCCCAACATGAACCAAATGGTCAGAGTAGTGATGCTCAGGGGAATGGAACAGAGGTTGAAGAGCTCAATACTGGTGTACATAAGACTGGAATTGATCCTTCCATTGGACTTCAGCTATCACTTTATGTGCCTGCTGAGATAACAACTCCAATAGTAAATATGATTGGTGAAACTATGGATACTCTTTATGTGAACACATTTTCACAGAGAGGAACTTCAAGTAACCAGAGAGAAAATAGTAATATGGTCACACCAATCCAAAGTCAACCTAGAGTTATTCCGATTAACCAACTGCCAAGTAGTAGAGAACAAAACATGTATGAAAGGCTAGTTGCTGGAAATGAGGATGAAGATGATGATCTCTCAGAGAATGAGACTGAGTTCTTTACAGATGCAGTAGCCCCAACACTTTATGTAGCGCCTTCTAAGGATTAAAATCAATGGACTACTGTAAAGTCAAAAAGAAGCAAATGGATCCAAGAGCGTTCTTCAAGAGATCGAAATAGAGCCTACGCTTGTAATGATGAATAAAGTAAAGTCGCTAACGAAAAACAAAAAGATGATAAATCTTGAGGACTACACCAAAAAAAAATTGGATGATACTTTGGGACTCACTTATGTGTGTTGTGCATCTGAAGGTTTCTTTTTGCAACTATGAGAAAGCTTGAGACTCATCTTAGGAAAGATCATCCTAAGATTGTTAAAGAAATCATGACTAGGAAGTAGGACTACTTTCTTAGGTTCGATTGTAGAATGACTAGTATGTTATCTTATACATATTAGGCTTGAAGCCTGATGGTATAATGTTTTCGTGTTCCTCCTTTTAATGATCTAACTCTTAGGGAGGCTTGTAAGGTTTAACTTTTTGCAATAATAACAGGTGGGGGTTGTTGGGGAATAACAATTCCAATCGATCTCCACTACTAAGATAACTTACAATATGGAACAAACAACTACTCCAGACAAATTCTAAATTTCGACTACAACCAACAACAAGCCCAACCTTCCAAGCAATCAACAACTATCACTAACAAGTAATAATAATGCAAAGAAGATAAAACATACTACAACACAAAGAAGTAACATGGTTCGGCCAATGGTGCCTACTTCTACAAGAACTAATCTTTTTATAACTTGGGAAGGAAGATTGCAATCACTCCTCTCAAGTGTCTCCATCTTACTAGATTACTCATCTCTCTTTACAGGCTTTTCTCTCTGCAAAGGTTATCTCTCAATTTTGATCTTTCTCAAAATTGGGTTTATTTTTCGTGACTTGTTGTGTTTTTATACTCAACTTTGTAATTTCACGGTTACTGTAGAAATAGAAACTGCAAGTTTAGGCATGGGCGCGGGCGCGCTCTCGGCAAGGTCAATTCGAGCGCGCGCCGTCAAAAGTCCAGTAACATTGTTTCGCGAGAGGCTGAAAAAAAAACTATCTTCTTTTTCACGACAAGGGCGCAGCGCACCTTGGGCAAGGCCAATTTGAGCGCGCGCGCTCAGACTTCTTCACACGAATAGTACTGCTTTCTCTTTTTCATCATCATTCTCATCCTCATCCTCATGTAAGGGATAACTCCAACAGGGGTCTGTTTTAACCCCAGTTTAAGTTTAAAAAAATAATAATAATTAAAGCTACTTGAGTCATAATTATATGCCGACGCTAGCTAAAATCAAAATTAAAACTCAATATTATCCTATGTGCCCCGTGTCAAGTAATCTTGTCGTGCTGTGGTGGACATTGGACCACCGTGACATTAACATCGTTCCAAACGTCACATTGTTTATTCCAAATCTATCTATAGTCGAGTAGTCGACTATATATTCCACTCACCCACTGAAGATAATTTCAAATCAATCCAAAACAAAATCATAAGATAAAGATGGCAAAGATAGAGAAGATAAAATTGGGTTCTCAAGGCCTTGAGGTTTCTAGACAAGGTCTAGGATGTATGGGGATGTCGGCATTTTACGGTCCCGCAAAGCCGAATCCGACATGATAGATCTAATTCACCATGCCATCGATACAGGCATTACTTTCCTCGACACATCCGGCGTGTCACGGTCCATTCACAAATGAAATCCTTCTAGGCAAAGCTCTCAAAGACATTCGCAACAAAGTGGAGTTAGCTACAAAGTTTGGTGCCAGTTTCACCGATGGTAAATTAAGCATACGTGGAGATCCCGCTATGTTAGAGCAGCCTGTGAAGCTAGTTTGAAGAGGCTACAAGTTGATTGCATCGATCTTTATTACCAACATCTCATCGATCTGAGGAGTTCCCGTTGAAGTAACGATAGGAGAACCGAAGAAATTAGTTGAAGAAGGAAGAATTAAATATATTGGTTTGTCCGAAAATTCGCTTCAACAATTAGAAGAGCACACGCGGTGCATCCACCATCGGCCAGACAGTTAGAATGGTCTTTGTGGACAAGAGACGCCGAGGAAGAAATTGTTCCCGTTTGTAGAGAACTTGGTATTGGAATTCTTGCTTATAGTCCTTTAGGAAGGGGTTTCTTTCCTCGGGTGCAAAGCCGGTTGAGAATTTGTCCGAGGGTGATTACCGAAAAGCACCTACCGAGGTTTCAACCGAGAATCTGGAGCATAACGAACTTATATTCGATCTCGTAAATGAGATAGCTCTTAAAAGGGATGCACTCCATCGCAGCTTACTTTGGCATGGGTTCATCACCGTGGAATGATGTGTGTCCAATTCCGTGCACTACTAAAATTGAAAATCTCAATCAAAATATTGGTGCTCTATCCGTGAAGCTTTCACCAAGAGATGGTCGAAGCTTGAAGGTTTAGCTTCGAAGAAGGCGCGGCGGTGAAAGATATGGATCGAAGCTTATGGGACTTGGAAGGAATCGGATACTCGAATTGTCTTCATGGAAGAGTGAATGAAGATAATTGATATTGAGAACCGGCTTTACAAGTTTTGGTTATGTGTGCCTACTTTTCTTTATGTTCAAGCAGAATGTTATGTTGAAGTTATCCCTCACATGAGGAGAGAAACCGAGTCGACAGAAACGGGCTAATTCGCATCGCGATAAGTCGAAGCGCCAGCCAGGATAGAAGCGACTTCGGCCGAGTTCGAGTTCGATAACATAGGGCGACCATACAAAGTGGCCCGCCAGCCCCGCCGGCTTCCAGTCTTGGTAGCGACTTCGCCGGGCATAATTTTGTGGGCCTTGCTACAGTACCCGCGAAATTTGGTTTTTGGAGATAAAACCAAAAATCAAGGTTTTGGGAAAAACCTAACCTAACAGAACCAAACAAGTCAGAAGGATTGGAATCCAGACTAAAACAAAGAGAGATAACCTTTACAGAGATACAACCCTGTAAAGAGATAAGAGTGATCTAGTAAGGTGAGAGACTGAAAAGGAGAGATTGTAATCTTCCTTCCCACGTTATTAAGAACTGGCTCTTGTGGAAGTAGGCATCATTGGCCGAACCACGGTAAATCTTTGTGTTGTGGTTTGCCTTTTACTGCTTTACATTATTATTTGTTGTTGATAGTTGTTTAGCGAGTTGGGCATGTTAGTATAGGTTGTAGTTGATATTTAGATTTTGTCCGGAGTTGAATTGAGTTCACATACAAGTTATCTGTGTAGTGGGGAACCGATTGGTATTGGTATAATCCCCAACAAGTGGTATCAGAGCCTTGGTTAGAATAGCCTAGGGTGTTATCCGAATCTTGGTCAGAAGGTGTTTGACGAAATTCCTGAGAGAAGATTTGAGGTTAAATAACTTGTAGAGATGGACCATTCCGTGAACACTCGTATGATGAGTCTGAATAGGAAGAACTACACCATCCGGAAAGCCAAGATGGAAGACTTGCTATCTTCGCAAGGACTTGGCACTTCCCATTGAGAATGAGGGAGTAAAACCAGAAAAGACTGATGAGGCTGAATGGAAAAAGCTTGACAGAAAAGCTATTGGGTACATTCGACAATGGATAGACGACAGTGTCTTTCACCATGTGGCCCAAGAGACTACAACGCCCGGTCACCGTGGAAGAAACTCGAAGACCTGTATGAGAGGAAGTCGGGTGGAAACAAAGTGCTAGTCGTTAAGAAGTTTGCAGACACGAAGTACCAAGAAGGTTCTTCAATGTCTGAGCATCTTAATGAAGTACAGAATATCATCAATCAGATGCATTTGATGAAGATCAATTTGGGATCTGAAGTTGAGGCTTTGTTTCTATTAGGCTCTCTACCCGAAAGTTGGGAGACATTAGCAGCTTCTCTACATGGAGCGACCAAGGATGGAATTGTTACCATGGAGATGGCTACCACGTCTTTGTTGAATGAGGAGACTAGAAGGAGTGCAAGAAGCGGCTCTTCCCACTCGCAGGTCCTTTTCCGAAAACGGGGAGAGGTCGGGCGCGAAAACCATCTCGTTCTAGAGGTGATGACGAAGTAAATCTAGGGGTGAAGCTAGAACTCCTAAAGGCAGAGGGCAATGTTACTATTGTGCCACCAAAGGCCACCGGATATGAGTCGCGAACAACGAAGAGGGATGAGAAGAATAACCGCGTACATGAAGACATGGTGCGAGGAACGAAAACACAGGCGGAGATACTACCGCACTAGTCGGCGACCTAGTGGGAATTGTGTCGATTGTGGTGTGTCTTTGTCTTAGTACCTCATGTCGATACTGAGTGGGTGATAGATCTGAGGAGCATCCTATCCGTCAATCGCATGCGGGATTCTTCACTACCTACTGATTGTGGTGAATATGGTGAAGTGAGGATGGGTAAATGCTGAGTCTCAAGATTATAGGCATTGGAGATGTTCATGTAGAAACCAATGTCGGCTACACCTTGACACTTTCGAGGATGTAAGACATGTCCCCGACATAAACTAAGCCTAATTTCGGCCGGAAATTAGATGACGATGGCTTTGTAAACTCGTTTAGTAACGGGGTATGGAAACCGAAAGCAGAGGTTCCATTGTAGCAGAGCCAGAGGAAAGAAAACTTGCTCTCTTTACAAAACACAAAAGGTTTGTGTAAAGCGGAAGCGAATCTGTGAGAAGAAGCTTCATCCGGAACGCGGCACCTGAGATCGTGTCACATGGGCATAAAAGGGATGGAAGTTCTTGCTAAGCAAAAAAGGCCATGCCAGGACATTAAAGGTACACATTTAAATACATGTACTCATTGTTTGGTAGGAAAGCAACACAGGGTGTCTTTCCAAAGATTCCGCTCACGAAAGGACACCGCCCTTGAAGCTAGTGCACATGACTTATGTGGTCCTATGAGAGTGAAGTCCCACCGAGGGAGCCGTGCGTGACTTTTGACATTCATTGATGATGCGTCAAGAAAGATATGGGTCTATAGTCCAAAGACCAAGGATGAAGTACTTGGCGTGTTTGAGAAATTCCACGAGATGGTGGAAAGAGAGACTGGGAAGTTGTTGAAGTGTATTCGCCGATAATGGGGGGAGTACATTGGGCCATTTGAAGAGTATTGCGCAGTCATGGGATTCGTGAGCGCACCGTTCCCAAGACACCGCAAATGTAATGGAATAGCGAGAGAGAATGAACCGCACCATTGTAGAGAGGATAAGATGCATGCTATCTCACTCAAGCTACCTAGAAGCTCTTGGGTAGAAGCAATGCGCTAAATGCGTGCATGTGATCAACCCAATCACCAAAGAAAAGCCTCCGAATAGTGATTATCCGCAGAGAGTGGTCGGCAGAGATGTTGATTATGGATACTTGAGGGTATTTGGGTGCGGGGCATTTGTGCATATTCCGGGGATGAGAGATCCAAGCTTGATGACAAAGCCAAGCAAAGGTGCATTTTTCCGGGTTATGGAGATGAAAAGTTTGGTTACAAACTCTATGATCCGATTAACAAGAAGGTAATCCGAAGTCGAGATGTTGTGTTCTTAGAAGACCAAACCATAGCAGACTTTGAGGAGGGTGAGAAGCCACGTGCTTTCACCAATGATCTTGTTGATTGAGAAACCGAAGTTCCTACCGTGGAACGTCGCGAAGGCATTGAGAATCAGAGAACCATGAGTTTGAAGCTCATGATGAGAAATCCTATTGCTCATGATGGGATAGAACCTATTGGTATAGAAGATGCATGAGATGCATGAACCACCACCAGAGCAAGCAGAAGTGTATCCTCCTGAGGCACCAGCAGATGGGGCAAGGAGGTCTGACAGAGAGAGACTAGCTTCAACCAGGTATCCACCACATACGTACGTGCTACTATCGGATGGTGGAGAACCTATGTACTATCAAGAGGCACTTGAAGGTACAGACAAAGAAAAGTGGTTGAAGGCCATGCATGACGAGATGGATTCTTTGCATAAGAATCACACTTATGAAGTTAGTTGAAAACCCACGGGGAGAAAAGTTCTCAAGAATAAGTGGATATACAAAGTCAAGCATGAGGAGAACAATCCTCACCCAAGGCACAAAGCTTGCCTTGTTGTGAAGGGATTCGGTCAAAGGAAAGGAATTGACTTTGATGAGATTTTCTCCTGTAGTGAAGATGACTTCTATCCGGGATGGTATTGGGTATGGCCGCAAGTATGAACCTAGAGGTTGAGCAGCCTAGATGTTAAGATAGCTTTTCTTCATGGAGACCTTGAAGAAGATGTCTACATGGACCCGACCCGGAGGGGTTTGAGGTCAAAGCAAGGAGCACCTAGTATGCAAGCCGATAAAGAGCTTGTATGGGTTGAAAGCAAGCACCGAGACAGTGGTACATAAAGTTTGATTCCTTTATGGTGAAGCAAGGATACAAGAAGTCCGCCGCCTCGATCATTGTCGCTTTGTTCGTAGATTTCCGGATGGGGATTTCATAGTGCTATTATCGTATGTGGATGATATGTTGATAGTTGGCCCCAAACATCAACAAGATATCCAAGCTGAAGAAAGACTTGAGTAAGTCCTTTGAGATGAAGGATTTGGGTCAAGCAAAGCGGATACTTTGGGATCGCGGATCACTGCGTGGATGTAAAAGAGTGGAAAGTTGTGGCTTTCTCAAGAAAGCTACATTGAGAAGGTGTTGAAGAGATTCAACATGGATCAAAGCGAAAGCGGTCGGTTATCCGCTTGGTGGCGGTTCCATGACCAAAGAGATGTGTCCCTAAGGGTGAGCAGCATGAGCGGAGTGGATGGAAAAGATTCCTTATGCATCCGCAGCAGGCGGTTGATGTATGCCATGGTGTGTACTAGACCGGATATTGCTTTCGCCGTTGGGGTTGTAAAGCAGATTTACATCAAATCGGGGTAAAGAACATTGGGAAGGTGTTAAGTGGATATTGAGATATCTCCAAGGCACTTCAAATCGTGTTTGTGTTTTGGTGGAAGTAAGCCCTTACTTGAAGGCGCTGGCTAATCGACGCATTATGGCGGTGATGTTGACTTCGATGAAGTCCACCTCCCGTTATCCGTTACTTTTGCGGGGGAGCAGCTTGGCAATCTAAGTTGCAAAGTGTGTTGCCCTCTCCACTACGTGGTTTGTGTATATTGCGACCAATCGAAAGTGTTGCAAAGAGTTGCTATGGATGAAGAGGTTCTTCGACGAACTAGGGCTAAAGCGTAAAACAGTTTGTAGTTCTATGTGATACGAAATAGCCATCCACTTGAGCAAGAATCCGAAGTTTCATTCTAGATCCAAGCACATACACGCGTGCGTTATCATTGATTAGAGAAGTACTTCGAAGACAAGCATTTGTGTATCGAGAAGATCCATACCCGACAAGAACGGGTCGGATATGATGACCAAAGTCTTACCGAAAGGTAAGTTTGATGTTTGTTGTGCTATTGCGGAATGGCGGACACTCCTCCTCTGATGATTTGGCAATTGCATGGAGGTATCCCCCTCACCGTTGGAGGGGAGATTGTCGAGTTATCCCACATGAGGAGAGAAACCGAGTCGATGAAACGGGCTTAATTCGCATCGCGATTAAGTCGATAAGCCAGCTCCAGATAGAAGGCGCGACTTCGCTCGAGTTCCAAGAACATAGAGGCGACCAGCTCAAAGTGAAGAGCGCCAGCTCGGCCTTCCAGTCTTCGCGACTTCGAGGCCAGAGGAGAGCGCCAGCTCGTGCATAATTTTGTGGGCCTTGCTACAAGATTCGAAATTTGGTTTTGGAGATAAAACCAAAAATCAAGGTTTTGGGAAAAACCTAACCTAATGTAACCAAACAAGTCGGGAAGGATTGGAATCGGACTAAAACAAAGAGAGATAACCTTTACAAGAGATACAACCCTCAGAAAGAGATAAAGTGATCTAGTAAGGTGAGAGACCCGAAAAGGAGAGATTGTAATCTTCCTTCCCACGTTATTAAGAACTGGCTCTTGTGGAAGTAGGCATCATTGGCCGAACCACGGTAAATCTTTGTGTTGTGGTTTGCCTTTTACTGCTTTACATTATTATTTGTTGTTGATAGTTGTTTAGCGAGTTGGGCATGTTAGTATAGGTTGTAGTTGATATTTAGATTTTGTCCGGAGTTGAATTGAGTTCACATACAAGTTATCTGTGTAGTGGGGGAACCGATTGGTATTGGTATAATCCCCAACATGTTAGTGTGCGTTCTTTTTGTTTCAATAAGCAGTATGTTTATGCGAACAAACTCTTGGAATTTTAATTTAATTTCGTAGCCAATTATCTGCCTAGGTGTTAAATTTTGTATACATGGTGTTTCTTTAATTTTGTTGAGATCCCACGTATAGATTGTGCATTTCACCTCTTTTGCACATTGATTAGACCGAAAATATATGAATTAAATCTACCAGAATTTACTCTGTACACTGTAGTCAACAAATAGGACAGACTGATGATGAAATATCATGTTTAGTAAGAAGATGAGCAGCTTCTAATATCATCGATAAACATTTGAAAATTCCTCTGACAAGGACTTCCCTGATTGTTTTCATTTTAACTGCTCCCTCTTGAATTCAATGGACTGTAGTCCATTTGTTTTCTCTGATATGCATTTCTTCTTTGCTGACCACCCCATCTTCACCATCTGAATTAAGCTTTTACAGTTTACACCAACCTCAAATACGTCCACTACAAGCTTCACATTGGTTGGTTGATCCGTCAATAGTGGAAATGAAATCAACGGCATGCTGGTGGCAATTGCCTCTAACACTTGAATCCACTCGCACTGAATTAAGAAGCACGCTATGGCTAGGTGTTACAACATGTTTGCTTGAGAGCACCATCGCACTGCTATCCCCTCCCATCCATTTGGTTCTATACCCAAATTGTAATTTACCCGAGCCGTCTGTAACTTCATATTCTGTAACTTCATTGCAATGTGATGCAGGACAATAAGGTAGTATTAGGTTTCTATTTTTTTTTTGTTGTTCTTGTTGGAGTTATCCCTCACATGAGGAGAGAAACTGGAGCTGGACAGAAACGGGACAATTCGGCATCGCCAAAGGCAAAGCGAGCGCCCGCTCGATAGAAGCGACTTCGGCCTTCGAGTTCGATAACATATAGGCGACCAGCTCAAAGTGGCCCGCCAGCTTCGAAGCTCGAGTCTTCCCGGCTTCGCTCGAGTGGCCCCAGCATTCGAGCATAATTTTTGTGGCCCTCGCTCTACGATGCCAGCGAATTTGGTTTTGGAGATAAAACCAAAATCAAGGTTTTGGAAAACTAACCTAACCTAACCAAACAAGTCGGAAGGATTGGAATCCGGACTAAAACAAAGAGAACCTTCTGAGAGATACTGACCACAGTAAAGAGATAAAGAGTGATCTAGTAAGGTGAGAAAAGGAGAGATTGTAATCTTCCTTCCCATTTTATTAAGAACGGCTCTTGTGGAAGTAGGCATCATTGGCGAACCACGGTAAATCTTTGTGTTGTGGTTTGTTGCTTTTACTGCTTTACATTATTATCAGTTGTTAATAGTTGTTTAGCGAGTTGGGCATGTTAGTATAGGTTGTAGTTGATATTTGAGATTGTCCGGAGTTGAAGTGTGTTCATACAAGTTATCGTGTAGTGGGGAACCGATTGGTATTGGTATAATCCCCACAAGTGGTATCGAGCCTTGGTTAGAATAGCCTAGGGTGTTATCGAATCTTGGTCGAGAAGGTGTTTGTGAAATTCTGAGAGAAGATTTGAGGTTAAAATAACTTGTAGAGATGGACCATTCCGTGAACACTTTCGTATGATGAGTCTGAATAGGAAGAACTACACCATCCGGAAAGCCAAGATGGAAGACTTGCTTTCTTTCCGCAAGGACTTGGCACTTCCATTGAGAATGAGGGAGTAAAACCGAGAAAAAGGCGATGAAATTTGAGTGGAAAAAGCTTGACGAGAAAAGCTATTGGGTACATTCGACAATGGATAGGCGGCGGTGTCTTTCACCATGTGGCCCGAGACTACGACGCTTCGGTCTATGGAAGAAACTTCGAAGACCTTTATGAGAGGAAGTCGGTGGAAACAAAGTGCTAGTCGTTAAGAAGTTTGCGAACCACGAAGTACCAAGAAGGTTCTTCATATGCGAGCATCTTAATGAAGTCTGAGAATATCATCAATCGGATGCATTTGATGAAGATCAATTTGGGAGGCGAAGTTGAGGCTTTGTTTCTATTAGGCTCTCTACCCCGAAAGTTGGGAGACATTAGCGGTTTCTACATGGAGCGACCAAGGATGGAATTGTTACCATGGAGATGGCTACCACGTCTTTGTTGAATGAGGAGACTAGAAGGAGTGCAAGAAGCGGCTCTTCTAACTTCGGAGGTCCTTTTCCGCGAGAAAGCGGGGAGAGGTCAAAAATGAAAAAACCATCTCGTTCTAGAGGTGATGGCGAAAGTAAATCTAGGGGTGAAGCTAGAACTCCTAAAAGCGGAGAGGCAATGTTACTATTGTGCCACCAAAGGCCACTTCATATATGAGTCGCGAGAACGAAGAGGGATGAGAAGAATAAGCGTGTACATGAAGACATGGTGCGGGAGGCGAACACAGGCCGAGAGATACTACCGCTACTTCGATCGATGACCTGAGTGGGGTTGTGTCGATTGTGGTGTGTCTTTGTCTTGAAAGTACCTCATGTCGGGATCTGAGTGGGTGATAGATCTGAGGAGCATCCTATCCGTCACACGCGCCGCCGGGATTCTTCACTACCTACGGTTGTGGTGAATATGGTGAAGTGAGGATGGGTAACGATGGCGTCTCGAAGATTATAGGCATTGGAGATGTTCATGTAGAAACCAATGTCGGCTACACCTTGACACTCGAAGGATGTAAGACATGTCCCCGACATCTGGGTTAAGCCTAATTTGGTTTGGAAATTAGATGATGATGGCTTTGTAAACTCGTTTGGTAGCGGGGTATGGAAACCGAAAGCGGAGGTTCCATTGTAGCGGCCGGAAAGAAAACTTGCTCTCTTTACAAAACCACGGCTAGTTTGTGTAAAAAGCGAATCGAATCTGTGAAGAAGAAGCTTCATCCGAACGTGGCACAAGAGGCGTATCGTCATGGGCATAAAAGGGATGGAAGTTCTTGCTAAGCAAAAGGCCATGCCGGACATTAAAGGTACACATTTAAATACATGTACTCTCATTGTTTGGTAGGAAAGCAACCGCGAGGGTGTCTTTCCAAAGATTCCGTCTCCACGAAAGGACAACGTCGCTTGAACTAGTGCACCGGACTTATGTGGTCCTATGAGAGTGAAGTCCCACCCGGGGAGCCGTGCTTCTTGACATTCATTGATGATCGTCAAAGAAAGATATGGGTCTATAGTCGAAGACCAAGGATGAAGTACTTGGCGTGTTTGAAAAATTCCACGGCATGGTGGAAAGAGAGACCGGAAGTTGTTGAAGTGTATTATTTCGGATAATGGGGGTGAGTACATTGGGCCATTTGAAGAGTATTGCCCGAGTCATGGGATTAAATCATGAAGCGGGCGTTCCCAGACACACCAATGAGAATGGAATAGCGAGAGAATGAACCGTACCATTGTAGAGGGATAAGATGCATGCTATCTCACTCTAAGCTACCTAGAAACTCTTGGGTAGAAGCAATCGTCTGGCCGTGCATGTGATCAACTTTGTCACCCGACAAAAGCTCGAATAGTGATTATCCGGAGAGAGTATGGTCGGGCGAGAGATGTTGATTATGGATACTTGAGGGTATTTGGGTGCGGGGGCATTTGTGCATATTCGAAGGATGAGAGATCAAGCTTGATGACAAAGCCAAGCGGTGCATTTTACGGGTTATGGAGATGAAAAATTTGGTTACAAACTCTATGATCCGATTAACAAGAAGGTAATCCGAAGTCGAGATGTTGTGTTCTGGAAGACCAAACCATAGCGGACTTTGAGGAGGGTGAAAAGCTACAAGCTTTCACCAATGATCTTGTTGATTGAGAACCGAAGTTCCCTCTTGTGGAGCGTCGCGAGAAGGCATTGAGAATCACAGAGAACCATGAGTTTGAAGCTCGTGATGAGAATCTATTGCTTTCATGATGGGATAGAACCTATTGGTATAGAAGATCTTGCAGATGAGATGCATGAACCACCACCGAGCAAGCGAAGTGTATCCTCACGAGGCACCCGCCCGGATGGGGCAAGGAGGTCACGGCGAGAGAGACTAGCTTCAACGGTATCCATCCACCACATGCGTCTTTACTATCGGGATGGTGGAGAACCTATGTACTATCAAGAGGCACTTGAAGGTGCGGACAAAGAAAAAAAGTGGTTGAAGGCCATGCATGGCGAGATGGATTCTTTGCATAAGAATCACACTTATGAGTTAGTTGAAACCCACGGGGAGAAAAGTTCTCAAGAATAAGTGGATATACAAAGTCAAGCATGAGGGAGAACAATCTCACCCAAGGCACAAAGCTTCGCCTTGTTGTGAAGGGATTCGGTCAAAAGGAAAGGAATTGACTTTGATGAGATTTTCTCTCTGTAGTGAAGATGACTTCTATCCGGGTGGTATTGGGTATGGCCAAGTATGAACCTAGAGGTTGAAGCGACTAGATGTTAAGGCGACTTTTCTTCATGGAGACCTTGAAGAAGATGTCTACATGGACCCGACCCGAGGAGGGTTTGAGGTCAAAGGCAAGGAGCACCTAGTATGCAAGCTGATAAAGAGCTTGTATGGGTTGAAACAAGCACCGAGACGATGGTACATAAAGTTTGACTCCTTTATGGTGAAGCAAGGATACAAGAAGTCCGCTTCCGATCATTGTGCGTTTGTTCGAGAGATTTCGGATGGGGATTTCATTGTCTTATTGCTTTGTATGTGGATGATATGTTGATAGTTGGCCCAAACATCAACAAGATATCAAAATTTGAAGAAAGACTTGAGTAAGTCCTTTGAGATGAAGGATTTGGGTCAAACAAAGCGGATACTTGGGATCACGGATCACTTTCGTGACGAAAAGAGTGGAAAGTTGTGGCTTTCTCAAGAAAGCTACATTGAGAAGGTGTTGAAGAGATTCAACATGGATCAAAGCGAAGCCCGGTCGGTTATCCGCTTGGTGGCGGTTCCGCATGACCAAAGAGATGTGTCCTAAGGGTGAGCATGAAGCGAGTCGGATGGAAAAGATTCCTTATGCATCCGCGATGGGCGGTTTGATGTATGCCATGGTGTGTACTAGACCCAGGATATTGCTTTTCGCCGTTGGGGTGGTAAGCAGATTTACATCAAATCCGGGTAAAGAGCATTGGGAAGGTGTTAAGTGGATATTGAGATATCTCAAAGGCACTTCCAAATCATGTTTGTGCTTTGGTGGAAGTAAGCCCCTTTACTTGAAGGCTACACCGATCGATCGGAACATGGCGGTGATGTTGACTTCGATGAAGTCCACCTCCGGTTATCACGGTTACTTTTGCGGGGGAGCGGTTTCTTGGCAATCTAAGTTGCAAAAGTGTGTTGCCCTCTCCCTTCTGAAGCCGAGTATATTGCAGCCAGCGAGTGTTGCAAAGAGTTGCTTATGGATGAAGAGGTTCTTGACGAACTAGGGCTAAAGCGAAACAGTTTGTAGTTCTATGTGACGGTCGAGGCGCCATCCACTTGAGCAAGAATCCGAAGTTTTCATTCTAGATCCAAGCACATACACGCGTTATCATTGATTAGAGAAGTACTTTCGAAGACAAGCATTTGTGTATCGAGAAGATCCATACCGACAAGAATGGGTCGGATATGATGACCAAAGTCTTACGAAAGGTAAGTTTGATGTTTGTTGTGCTATTGCGGAATGGCGACACACCTCCTCTATTGATTTGGCAATTGCATGGAGGTATCCCCCTCACCGTTCGGGGGAGATTGTTGAGTTATCCCTCACATGAGGAGAAGCCTGGAAACCGGAAACGGGACAATTCGGCGACATCGCATCGCATAAGGCAGCGGCCAGCGCTGATAGAAGCGACTTCAGCGAGTTCGGTAACATAGAGCGACCAGCCAAAAAAGTGGCCAGCCAGGCTTCCAGTCTTGGTAGCGACTTCGGCTCAGCGAAGCCGCCAGCGCTTCGAGCATAATTTTTGTGGGCCTCGCTTCACTGATTACCGAATTTGGTTTTGGAGATAAAACCAAAAATCAAGGTTTTGGAAAACCTAACCTAAGAACCAAACAAGTCGGAAGGATTGGAATCGGACTAAAACAAAGAGAGAACCTTTTAGGAGATACAACCCCAGTAAAGAGATAAGAGTGATCTAGTAAGGAGAGAGACCGAAAGGAGAGATTGTAATCTTCCTTCCCATTTTATTAACTCCGCTCTTGTGGAAGTAGGCATCATTGGCCGAACCACGGTAAATCTTTGTGTTGTGGTTTGTTGCTTTTACTGCTTTACATTATTATCTGTTGTTAATAGTTGTTTAGCGAGTTGGGCATGTTAGTATAGGTTGTAGTTGATATTTGAGATTGTCCGGAGTTGAAGTGTGTTCATACAAGTTATCTGTGTAGTGGGGGAACCGATTGGTATTGGTATAATCCCCAACAGTTCTAGAATTAGGATATAATTAGTCTTTATGATTTAGCTATTCCTAAATAGATTATGAGTCAAAGATTAGGCATTAGTATACTTTTAGTAGCATTCCTATTTCAATTACTCTGTAAAAGGAGATCATAGTCTGTAAACAGGGGAATCAATCGTTAATAATAAAAATTTGCAGAGTTTTTTCTCATACCTTAACTTTTAATTCGCTTCCGTTTTGTCACAATGTTCTCCATCTACATAGCTAACATGGATAAGTTTCCAAATGAAACCTAGATAACTGAAGCATCTAGCTTCAGTTTGCCATTGGGATGCAAGTGTGCTCCAAACCCCGCTTGTCTGCGCCGCATTTCCTACATAGGTTCCCATCAAAGATAGAACTCACTATGGATCCTAATAAACTAATATCAACATCCAAAAGCAATCGATTGTGGGCAAATTTAGTTGTTGCAATGGGGGCTCCAAGGTCCGTTAGCATGGATGTGGTTGACCATGGGACCGTGGGAGGCATTTGGAAGGGAGTTTATTATTATTATTTCAATCAAGTGGAAATTTTATTAATAACGAGTCTTACAAATAATTAAGACAAGCGTACAACAAGTTGTGCCGAAAGTCCTTTCTGAATGACTTGCAAATCCTATCCTCCTAAATACAAACTCGTTCGAACATTTGGAACGGAGTTGGTTATGTAATATACATCATTTTCTAACTAGTGAAATGAACTAGGATTCTGGGAAACACTTACTTCACCAGCTCTAGATATCAGGGTTTTCCATTTATAGTTGGACAACAACAAATCTTATAGGAGTGGTAGTAGATGTTGTAAAGTGCACAAGATTGAATTCAAAGCATCTATCATAGCACAATTGAAGTTGTGTTTCACCGCAAAACCAACTAACCATGGGAGAGAGGGATTATGTGCAAATTGCATGTTTATATGTTTGTTGAGATGCACAGATGTGACATAAGCGCAAACACTAATAAACAGATTTGCAGTGGAGACCTAAGAGTGTTTTCTCCAAACACTTTGGTCTCTGGAGTCCTTGTGCCATGTTTGGAATGATAGTTGGTGTTGAAGCTCAAATGCAATTAACTGTTTTCGCCTAACGCAATTTTGTGATATTCTATTACGACATGGAGACGATTGTATGTGCACAAATACTAATCCAAGAAAGAGGACAATAGCATAATTATGAATGATCAAATAAAAAACAACAACAACAACAACAACAACAACAACAACAGCAACAACAACGAAAGAACAATCAAGCAGTTCTCATATTAAGTTTATGACTCAAACCATGAAGCTCATATGACTTGAGGGTCGGGGCCGACCCTCCTCATGAGGGACAATGCTAAAATTGTGAAGCCCTAACCCTCACCTCAGCCCTCTCTTTAGAGAATTGAGGGTCGGACCGAAAAGCCCGGTTTGAGGGCCGATTTTATTACTTTTAAACTCTTTATTTACAAGATAATCTTGCTAAATTGATACGATAAATTAATTATCGCGTTTAAAATACTATGTTTTCTCAATATTGACTTTGGTTAATAATTTGGCTAAAATTTGTAAGATAATAAAATTAAAATGTTTCGCTTTTTAGGTTTTATGTGCCGATTCGCTTTTAGGTTTTATGTGCCGATGTATTGCATGAATCAATAATAAATGTATATGATACCAAAAATATGATATGGTGTTGTAGGTTGTAGAATAACTTGTGTTTGATTAGTTGAAGTTGATTAAAAACTTCATTATCATATACCAATCAAGCATCATATCACATCACTCTGATTTATATTTTATTCTTGCTTATACATGGAGAAGTGACCGGGGTTCATATCCCGACAATAGAACAATTTGTTATTTTAAACTAGATTTTTCATGTAACTAGATTTTGTTATTTTGAACTTATGTAAAACATACTTTCATTTTGTTATTTATACAATTACATACATTTTAACAAAATATAAATAAAATTACATAAAAAAGTTGTGAGGGCCTTAATGCGGGCCTTGTGAAGGCCTTTGAAGGTCGGGATGAGGGTCGCCCTCATGCTTTCACATCTAGGCCCTTACCCTCTTCTCTCAAAACGTGAAGGCCGGGTCGAGGACTTGAGGGCCTCTTTTACACCCCTAATTAATTCCACTTCTATCAATCAATTCCTTATTCTCTTATGACAAACACTTTATTCTCTCATGACAAACATCTACCTTCTTCTCCATCTAAAAAAAAAACACTTCAACTATAAATTTGTAAATATTTTTGAGATCTAGTTGTTTCCATGTTTGAGCTAGTTGGTTTGTGTGTTGTGGTTAGTGATTTAAGATGTGAGAAAATATCTTATTCTCTCATGACAAACACTCTTCTCACTTTGCAATCTATTTTTCAATTCTAAGTTATTGTTGATTGAAGAATAATTGGGTCGATTTCGACACTAGTCCGACAAATAATTGAACAACAATTGAATTTCCTATTCAAAAGTCCGAATCTTATGTTAATTAATCGTGTGATTTGTCTCGATTTCAATATTGTTATCCGCAACTTCTTTATTAAGATAACATCCTTCCAAATAAAATATCAAACAAACTCTCAGAATAGTATTCCTCACTACCATGTTCTCATGCCATGAAAAAGGGAAACTACGTTATTACATCCTTCCAATAGGAATCAGACCTAAAAGAAAACTAATGGACTGCTCCAGGCAAGAATCTCAATCACACGCCGCGGTTCCACTGCCTTCCACCTATGTTCCCAAGAACACACCCACGTTGCCAAAACAAAGCAAACATGGGTCAGCAAAATGAAATTTGCTGGTATGAGTAGACTAAATACATATAAACATTTCAAACTTTACTTATCCAACTAACACTTTAAATCTATCATAACCTAATCATTCTCACTTGGAAGACAGTAGTTCATCATCTCAACCGCATAGTTTCTTCCCAAGCAAAACTTCCATTTTATTAACTAATTCTAATAACTCCTTTTAATATCTAAATAATTGAATTACACTTACCGATGTCCGGCCACATAAGGGGTAGGACCGGCGTCCTACAAAAATATTATTAAGTCCTACCCTCCTCGCAAAAAAAAAGTTAGAACTTGTATATAACATATGTAGATATCCTATATGGATTCAAAAGTAAGCCCAAACACACTCGCATAATCAAATCAATTTCTCTTGTCAATTAATCAATTACTTTTCTTATACATCCACCCTTTAGTACCTACTCCACGATTTGCACTCTACACATTTGCCAAATCACACATTCCTGTGTGCCTCTCTCCCACCAATTACCACAATATCATAGCCATCTCTGGGATTTCATACACATATTTCACAACCTCTTTGGGCACAAAACTCAGGTCATTCATGGCACATTCAATAAATACCTTAGGTCATTCCCGCCACATTCAAGGAATACCTATCATATCACTAACGGGCCATTCATAGCACATTCAATGAATGTCCTGGGTCATTCCTGCCACATTCAAGGAATACCCAATCCTACATTCCCGTACACTCAAGGAATACAACTAACCCGCAAGGCGAATACCTTAGTTCCTCTTTAGGGCAGTCCAAACCATCTAGTCATTTATGACACATTCAATGAATACCCGGGTCATTCATGGCATATTCAATGAATACCCTTATATAACGCTAACGGGCCATTTATGGCACATTCAATAAATGCCCACCTAACATATGACTTCATCAGTCATAAACTCAATTCTAAAACTTGAGGCATTGAGAGTTCTAAAAGGGTGCGGTAAATTTTGTTTACGCATTATTGAACTTTATTGCATAACTTATTTTAGAGAACGAAGGAAAAAAATCTTGATTCAATTATTTTTGGTTTACACGTTATTAATTTCATGAATGTATAAGTGTCATAACGTTGTGTATCGTAAAAGACTGAAAAATCACAAAGCAGTAAATACACGTACACAAGTATATTTATAAAGGTCCTAACCTAAGTCAAACATGCTAATAGTCCTAGACTTATCCTAATAGACCGAATGATAATTTTAGGAAAAAGTCAAATTTTCGGGTCAATTGGTCAAAGTTCACTCTGGTCAACAATCAAAGTCAGAGTCCACTCTGGTCAACAGTCAAAGTCAAAGTCCACAAACTCTTCTAACCCAAAGGCCCAAAGTCTAAGGCCCAAAAATAAAATCCAAAGGTTATAACATACAAGCCCATCACGATTTGGCCCAAGCCCAAATCGTGATTCACTGTTCATCTCCTTCCTCATCCAACTTCCAGCCACCACCGACCACCACAACAGCCACCACCGGCCACCTCTAAACAAAAGGAACCCAGCGGTTTTCATCCTTTGTCAAACCCCTACCTATCTATACTAACAAAACACGATTTCATCATACTGCAAAAACGCGATCTACGCCATTAATGGTTTATTCAAGCTTCAATCACCCTCTCTCCAGCACCCAATCAACCACCAACAATCCACCTCAACCCAACAGCATAACCTCACAACAAACTAATCTAAACAATCAAAAAAAAAAAAACGCAGGACGATTTTGGTTTGGTTTGGTCGCCATTGAAGCTCCTCCGGAGCTTCAGCAGCCCCACCTCGCGACACCAACAACCCATCTATCACCAACACATCCTAACAGTTCCAATCACAACCACAATAGTCCAGCTCACAAAAAAAACAATATAATCATAACGATTTATTGATTTAACTTAAGCCGCCATTGACGCTATGTTCCGAGTTCCGACAGATTCAATTCAGAGTTTCAGTTATTAACCAATTCCCTATGCTAACAAACAACCAAATTCCATAGTTAAACAAGAGGAGAGAAAGACAGAATAAAGGCAGAAAAACGAAATTTGTATCAAAACACAATATGAACACAGCCCATTTTTTTTTTCAGTATCTAACAAATAACCAGAAATTTATTTTTTATAAAAGAAGTGCATAAAGTATCTACTCACTGTTATAAACCGAACAGCTTTCCTTAAGCAGAAAACCCCCAAAGATCAAGTCGATCGTCACATGGCCGGACGATCTTTCTTGTTCAAACCCCCCCCCCCCCCTTTTTTTTCTCTCAGTAAAACTCTCCTTTTTTTTTCTAAAACTCTCGTTTTGTTTTTCCCTAAAAACTCTACGTGAGAAACCCCTATTTTCTAGTTTTTAAAACCTCCCCAAAAAACAAGGGTTTTAAACCTATCTACTTACTTACGGGCTTTTATCCAAAACTACTGGATATCTTATCTCTGTTATTTATTTACATTATTATTATTATTATTAATATTAATATTATTATAGGAAAAACAATTAAAAGACGGGGTGTTATACAAACACTACTATGCATGTGTATATCACGCATGCACACATCATTATACATGTGTATCATACACATGCAAATAATATTATGTATGTGTATTAAAACATGCATACACCTCTTTGCATGTAAATTCGTTGCTAAAATCTGAATCGCTCATTCTCTATAATTAAATCTGATTCCCAAAAATTGGTGGAGGGAGATAAAGAAAGAAAGAAAAGAGAAAAGTGGTCAAACAAAGTAAAGACATGTTTTTTGTCCAAAATCATCAAAGTGGAGGGCAAAAATGTCATTGAACAAAAACTATCCTTAAGCCATAATTATATGCCGACCTTAACTAAAACCAAAATTAAATAACATTCCTCTCAATGGCTTCTAGAGAGAGAAGGTCTGGACTTCTATCACTAGATTTTATTGAACATAGCGTCCCTATTAAAAGCTTATTTTTTTGTTATTTTTCTTCCCTTGACTTCGGTTGACTAAGCCTTTTTTTTCTTAGCTGACCAACTCTAAACTGGAGATCCTATATCCTTCTTAACTGATCTATCAATGGATAACAGTATATCTTCTTTTCCTCCTCTTCCTTCCCATCCAACTCCACTTCCTCAGCCTCCTTGTGCTGACCCTTCCCCCTCAGCAGATGCAACACCGTCTGAGCCACTTATCTCCTTAGTGGCAGCACCTTCCTCTCCGAGGAATTATACCGGTTAGCCCGGTGCCTTCGCATCATCATGGATGGAGTAGCTTATTCCTTCAAAATAGGGTGTCTGCTCTTAAAAAAACATTAAAGCACTTCACTTTACAAGAAGTGAATGGTGTTACTCAGGTACCGATGGATCTGATTATGCAAGGATGTAATGAATGGAGTGACTACGTAGTGGGATTCTTTATAAAGCAGCGCCTCTCATTCCCATATGTGAAAAACGTCCTTCAACAGCGATGGAAAGATAAAGGGACATTTGAGATTATTGCGGATAAAGATTTGTTTTACTTCAAATTCTCAAGCAATGACGCTCGTCAAGCAGTTTTAAAGGAAGGTCCAATCTTTAGTGGTCGTTGTTTTATCATAAATCCATGGACTCGAGGTGTTGAAAAACAGGGAGCAATGGTAACAACAATCCCTATGTGGGTTAAATGTCACAACGTCCCTAAGGAGTTGTGGACTGATGATGATTTGGGGTTCGTAGCTAGCAAGGTGGGCATTCCTTTCAGTCAAGATGAAGCTACAAAGTAAAAGAAGCGAATCGATTATGCTCGACTATGTATCGAGGTAAATGTTTCTGCCAAGCTTCCAGATTTATTTACAGTTGAACTAGCACCAGGAGATGAATGGATTATCTCGTTTGAGTACCCTTGGATCCCAAACAGATGTGAGAAGTGTCAAAAGTTTGGGCATGAAACTAAAAAATGTTTGGGTGATCTGATGCAAAGTCAAGGCGTATAGCTGAATACCACTAACGAAGTGGAAGAATGAGTAGACTCAATCTTGTACAATCTACTTGGATTGGATGCTAACAATGTAAACAGTTCACGGGGAGGAAGGCGAATGAAAGAATGACTCCTAATGCCAATGCAAGCTATGAGAATGTTGTGAGGAATATTGTAACGTATGCTGGCAATGGAAGTGGAGAAGATGTGAATAGAAGAATATGGAGAGTTAGGAGTCGTCCTAGTGCCCTCTCTGAAGGTGCAAGAACAAGTTGCATAAGAAATGATAGAGGCGAAGAGATCAGGGAGCAGCCCACTGGTACAACTGCCCAACATGAACCAAATGGTCAGAGTATTGATGCTCAGGGGAATGGAACAGAGGTTGAAGAGCTCAATGCTGGTGTACATGAGACTGGAATTGATCCTTCCATTGGACTTCAGCTAGCACTTTATGTGCCTGCTGAGATAACAACTCCAATAGTAAATATGATTGGTGAAACTATGGATACTCTTTATGTGAACACCTTTTCACAGAGAGGAACTTCAAGTAACCAGAGAGAAAATAGTAATATGGTCACACCAATCAAAAGTCAATCTAGAGTTATTCCGATTAACCAACTGCCAAGTAGTAGAGAACAAAACATGTATGAAGGGCTAGTTGCTGGAAATGAGGATGAAGATGATGATCTCTCAGAGAATGAGACTGAGTTCTTTACAGATGCAGTAGCCCCAACACTTTATGTAGCGCCTTCTAAGGATTAAAATCAATGGACTACTGTAAAGTCAAAAAGAAGCAAATGGATCCAAGAGCGTTCTTCAAGAGATCGAAATAGAGCCTACGCTTGTAATGATGAATAAAGTAAAGTCCCTAACGAAAAACAAAAAGATGATAAATCTTGAGGACTACACCAACAAAAATTTGGATGATACTTTGGGACTCACTTATGTGTGTTGTGCATACGAAGGTTTCTTTTGCAACTATGAGAAAGCGCAGACTCATCTTAGGAAAGATCATCCTAAGATTGTTAAAGAAATCATGACTAGGAAGTAGGACTACTTTCTTAGGTTCGATTGTAGAATGACTAGTATGTTATCTTATACATATTAGGCTTGAAGCCTGTTGGTATAATGTTTTCGTGTTCCTCCTTTTAATGATCTAACTCTTAGGGATGCTTGTAAGGTTTAACTTTTTGCAATAATAACAGGTGGGGGTTGTTGGGGAATAACAATTCCAATCGATCCCCACTACTAAGATAACTTGCAATATGGAACAAACAACTACTCCAGACAAATTCTAAATTTCGACTAAAACCAACAACATGCCCAACCTTCCAAGCAATCAACAACTATCACTAACAAGTAATAATAATGCAAAGAAGATAAAACATACTACAACACAAAGATGTAATGTGGTTCGGCCAATGGTGCCTACTTCTACAAGAACTAATTTTTTTATAACTTGGGAAGGAAGATTGCAATCACTCCTCTCAAGTCTCTCCACCTTACTAGATTACTCATCTCTCTTTACAGGCTTTTCTCTCTGCAAAGGTTATCTCTCAATTTTGATCTCTCTCAAAATTGGGTTTATTTTTCGTGACTTGTGTTTTTATACTCAACTTTGTAATTTCACGGTTACTGTAGAAATAGAAACTGCAAGTTTAGGCATGGGCGCGGGCGCGGGCGCGCTCTCGGCAAGCTCAATTCGAGCGCGCGCCCTCAAAAGTCCAGTAACATTGTTTCGCGGGAGGCTGGAAAAAAAACTATCTTCTTTTTCACGACAAGGGCGCAGCGCACCTTGGGCAAGGCCAATTTGAGCTTCGGACTTCTTCACACGAATAGTACTGCTTTCTCTCTTTCATCCTCATTCTCATCATCATCCTCATGTGAGGGATAACTCCAATAGGGGTCTGTTTTAACCCCAGTTTAAGTTTAAAAAAATAATAATAATTAAAGCTACTTGAGTCATAATTATATGCCGACGCTCGCTAAAATCAAAATTAAAACTCAATATTATCCTATGTGCCCCGTGTCAAGTAATCTTGTCGTGCTGTGGTGGACATTGGACCACCGTGACATTAACATCGTTCCAAACGTCACATTGTTTATTCCAAATCTATCTATAGTCGAGTAGTCGACTATATATTCCACTCACCCACTGAAGATAATTTCAAATCAATCCAAAACAAAATCATAAGATAAAGATGGCAAAGATAGAGAAGATAAAATTGGGTTCTCAAGGCCTTGAGGTTTCTAGACAAGGTCTAGGATGTATGGGGATGTCGGCATTTTACGGTCCTGCAAAGCCCGAATCCGACATGATAGATTTAATTCACCATGCCATCGATACAGGCATTACTTTCCTCGACACATCCGACGTGTACGGTCCATTCACAAATGAAATCCTTCTAGGCAAAGCTCTCAAAGACATTCGCAACAAAGTGGAGTTAGCTACAAAGTTTGGTCTCCATTCCGCCGATGGGAAAATAAGCATACGTGGAGATCCTGCTTATGTTAGAGCAGCCTGTGAAGCTAGTTTGAAGAGGCTACAAGTTGATTGCATCGATCTTTATTACCAACATCGCATCGATACCAAAGTTCCTATTGAAGTAACCATAGGAGAACTGAAGAAATTAGTTGAAGAAGGGAGAATTAAATATATTGGTTTGTCTGAAGCTTCTGCTTCAACAATTAGAAGAGCGCATGCGGTGCATCCAATTACTGCTGTACAGTTAGAATGGTCTTTGTGGACAAGAGACGTCGAGGAAGAAATTGTTCCTGTTTGTAGAGAACTTGGTATTGGAATTGTTGCTTATGGTCCTTTAGGAAGGGGGTTTCTTACCTCAGGTGCAAAGCTGGTTGAGAACTTGTCTGAGGGTGATATCCGAAAGCACCTACCGAGGTTTCAACCTGAGAATCTGGAGCATAACGAACTTTTATTCGATCTCGTAAATGAGATAGCTCTTAAAAAGGGATGCACTTCATCGCAGCTGGCTTTGGCATGGGTTCATCACCAGGGGAATGATGTGTGTCCAATTCCAGGCACTACTAAAATTGAAAATTTCAATCAAAATATTGGTGCTCTATCTGTGAAGCTTTCACCTGAAGAGATGGCTGAGCTTGAACGTTTAGCTTCGGAAGACGCTGTTAAGGGCGAAAGAAAAGGAGCGGTTTCAGAGACTTGGAAGGAATCAGATACTCCGGAATTGTCTTCATGGAAGAGTGAGTGAAGATAATTGATATTGGGAACTGGCTTTACAAGTTTTGGTGATGTGTGCCTACTTTCTTTATGTTCAGTGTGAATGTTAGCGCGGGTTCTTTTTGTTTCAATAAACAGTATGTTTATGTGAACAAACTATTGGAATTTTAATTTAGTTTCGTGCCCAATTATCTACCTAGGTGCTAAATTTTGTATGCATGGTGTTTCTTTAATTTTGTTGAGATCTCATAGATTGTGCATTTCACCTCTTTTGCACATTGATTAAACCGAAAATATATTAATTAAATCTACCAGAATTTACTCTGGACACTGTAGTCAACAGATAGGACAGACTGATGATGAAATATCATGTTTAGTAAGAAGATGAGCAGCTTCTAATATGATATTATCATCGATAAACATTTGAAAATTCCTGTGAGAAGGACAGCTACTGCTTCCCTGATTGTTTTTTAACTGCTCCCTCTTGAATTCAATGGACTGTAATCACTGTAGTCAAGGAACAAAATTTCCAAAATTTCCGCGAATATTTCGTGAAATTTTTCGTTTTTGGTGGGCACATAAACATTTCGAATCCTACACTTTCTATTTGCAAGTTTTCAAAGTGATGACATCACTTTTCACAAATATTTCGACACTTTTTCAATTTTCATCCATTTTGTTCACTAATTTGCAGTTTTTACGGAAAAATTTTGCAGTTTTTATGAAATTTTCGAAATGGTAGCAAATGTAATAAATATTTAAAATAGAGGCTAGTTTTGTTTATTTTGTATTTTTATTTACTAAGTTACTAATAATTAATAACCTAATTTTTCTCAAGCTTTTAACTCCACCAAACATAGGGAGATCGGGAGGAAGAGATGGAGATCCGTCCAAAGATTTAAGAGACTCATTTAATTTCACCTAAGCAAGTTTTCTCTTCTCCCTCCATTTTGATTAGTGAGATGGGAGACATTTAATTAGTGAAAATTTCACCTAGGTATGTTACTATAGATTTGCCAGGCAAATCTCTAGTGGAAAAATTTCAGTTTGCCAGTGTTTGTTTGCAAAAGTTTATAGTGGAAAAATATGAAATTTGTCAGTTTTACTAGTGTTTGTTTATATGGTTTTTCTCTCATGGCAAATAATATTTGTCAGTTTTGTAGGGAAAGTTCATGGAGAAAGGGAGAGAGGAGAGAGGAGAGAGCGAGAGGGACTGGGAGTGGCAAGCTACATAAATAATTGAGATGAGAGGAGACCGAGAGATGGGTAGGGGTGGGACTTGGGTCAGGTTAGCCCAAGCCCGATAGATTAAAACCCGACTTTTGTTGGTCCTGGGCTAACATGTTAGATTCGTGGTCCGGGCTTGATTTTGTAAAATCAAAACCTGACTTGGTTTTGGGTTGGGCTCAGGTTAGAATATCAAAAAACCGAAAAATCCGAGCTCGTGTACATATACATTTCAATCCTTCTATTCTTGTAAAAAATAAGGTTTAGAATCTCTATTTTAGAGAGAATAATGTAATCAACAAGGTTATTTTTCCTTTCAAACAATCAAATCTCTTTGATTTCATTAGAAGATTTTAATTTTTGTATTTTTTACCTCCTAATTCCAAAAAAAACCCCGAGAAGTTTGACCAACCCGACATAACCCGATATAATCCGACCCAACCCGAATTGGTTGGGCTAGGACTTGGGCTGAAAATTTAAGGACCGACTAGGGCTTGGTCTCGGCCTCGGGTTGAAGCATTTGAAACTTCGAGTTATACCTCAACCCAACCCAACCTGCCCGAGTTCCACCCCTAGAGATGGGTGGCAAATTTTCTCGCTATTTCATTGGCAAAAAAGTTCAGGGGGAGGTGTTTTCTATTTTCCCATTTATAGTGAGAAAATTCTATTTGCCTGGCAAATAAAGATTTTGTTTCCAGGTACCCTTAAATACACCCAAACACTGGCAAATTATGTTTCTAGTGGGAAAATCTCATTTGCCACCCCCATTTACCACTTAACAAACACACCCTAATAAACAGATTAGCAATGGTGACTTTCTTGTCTCTAGAGTCCTTGTGCCATGTTTGGAATGATAGTTGGTGTTGAAGCTCAAATGCAATTAACTGTTTTCTGTTTTCGCCTAACGCAATTTTGTGATATTCTGTTACGACATAGAGACGATTGTATGTGCACAAATGCTAATCCAACAAAGAACACAATAGCATAATTATGAATGATCTAATAAAAACAAAACTGCAATAACGTAAAACAATTAAACAGTTCTCAGATTAAGTTCTCAGATTAAGTTTACGACTCAAAATTCAACCACAGGGTCCAGAGGTTGGTGTGTTTGTTCAAAATTTGGCTTGTGGGGCAAACAATAGGAACTTTCAACGACAAACCAAAAAATAAAATAATAAATAATAATAATAATAAAAATTACCAAAAAAAAAAAAAAAAAAAAAAACTTTCAACGACAAACCAAATAAAGGGGGGTATAAATGGGATCCCAGAAAAGTGAAAAAACTGAACAATAACAGCTTGAAAAATTATTATTATCAATTACTAATACGCATTTGGACTTGGAGTCAGCATTAGATGATGGCCTCAGGAAAAAATGATGATATGTGATAATATAAGAAAATTAGAAATTAACTAATGTCACCAAGTCAGCAAATGAAAGTTGCATCGGGAAAAAAAAGTCAGCAAATGAATTAGTCAACAGTACTAACCCCACCCTCTAACATAGAAAATGAATAAAATCGAAGGAAGAACGAGTCAATAAACAAATGAGATTCAAATGAAGTGCAAATCTTGGACCCATGCCCTTTTAAACGAAGGAAAATTTTCACTCACGCAAGCCATGACCGTTAATGCAACTACAAAAACTATCAGTACAAGGTTATGATGGTAAAGTTCCCAAGTCTCCATTGAATCTTTCTCCCCAAGAAACTTACATATTGGACCCGAATGCGTTAATGTATTACTTTCAATAGCCATGAATCTCCCTCGGTGGTTCCTCAATTACCATCACTTCAATGCTTGTTTGAATGGGGCACTTGGTTGGTTTCTAGTCAAACAAGCACAATACAATGTTGGCACTACTATAAATATAAACCCATCCACTCCATATCCAACAACATAAAGCTTCAGCTCATTACCGTACACAACTATGGCTAACAACCTCAAGTGTTTCTCATTCTTTCTCCATCTTACTCTTCTTGTAAACTCTATCTTCTTGGCGACAGAGGCACGCCCTCTCGATGTTTTAAGGTCATCAGATTGCTCGGGGGGAATTGATGCGTTCTACGGTTTTTCTATCCTGGGGATGAAGAATTCGGGTCCTAGCCCAGGCGGACGAGGTCACAATTTTGTGAATGCTCAAACTCTGGGGGGAATTAAAGGCTCTGGCCCTAGTGCAGGGGGTGGTCACCAGTTTACAAACGCGCAAACCCTCGGTGGGATCAAGGACTCAGGTCCAAGTGCAGGCGGAGGTCACAAGTTTACGGATGATAATACTCTTGGTGGGATTAAGGTCTCAGGTCCTAGTCCTCGTGGTAAAGGTCACGATTACACAAATGTTCAAAGCCTCGGTGGGATTAAAGGATCCATTAACAAATCTGGTGATGGTCACTCCTTGATAGATATACAAATTTTTGGTGGGATCAAGGACTCTGGTCCTAGTCCTGGGCAAGGCCACAATTATATTACAGGCGCTCATCGGTGATGTGGCCTCGTTGGACAACTGACAAAAATACTCTGTACAGCAACAACAAACAACATAGCCTTATCTAAACTGGCAAATAGTTTAGGTCCAAGACAACGGAGAAGAATCAGTTCTTTCATTCATTTATTTATAAATTCATGTGTGATACAAATACTTTACGCGGTTAGTCCCATTTTTGATAACCTTATGTAACTTTATACACATTTCTTTTGCACTTTTGTGCAGTATATGTAACAAAGATCTAAATGTGATTATTATAAAAAAAAAAAAAAATCTCAATGTGATTAGTCTTCACGTTTACATTAACTGAAAATACATTATATTTGTCGTTCTGGGAATATAGCACGAACTGAACTGCACCAGGCTAATGAAGGCCTATCTTTTGAGGTACAGAAGGTATTTTCCTGTAAGTCTGTAATTTAAGGCACAATAGCAAGTACACGGAACCACTAAAAGAATGAAAGAAAAAAAGCTCTTTATCCAGGAACCAACACGAATAAAGATGTGGACGAAGGGCTCTATTGTTGGAGTTATCCTTCACATGAGGAAGAGGAGAGAAACTGGTACTGTTCGTGTGAAAAGGTCTGAGCGCGCTCAAATTGGTCGTGACCAAGGCGCGCCCGCGCCATTGCCATGAAAAAGAAGATAGTTTTTTTTAGCCCTCTCACGAAACATGTCTACTGGAGTTTTGAGATGGAAAAATAAGAGAACGCGCACGCTCAAATTGGCCTTGCCAAGAGTGCGCCCGCGCTCATGCCTTAACATCTCAAGTTTCTGCTTTTCTACAGTAACGCGAAATTTTTCGGATGCACCGAAATTTCAGATTACTATAAAAACAGAAATTAGGTTTTGGAAAACCAAGTCTTGAATAGAAATCCAATTTTGAGAACAATCAAAATTGAGATAGAACTCTTGCAAGAGAAAAGCTTGTAAGGAGATAGGAGTAATCTAGTAAGGTAAAGAGACTTGAGAGGAGTAATTGTAATCTTCCTTCCCATATTTATAAAATGATTAGCTTTTGTGGAAATAGACATCAATTGCCCGAATCATGGTACATCTTTGTGTTGTGGTATGTTTTACTTTCTCTAATATTTCTATTGGTTGTTTGTAATAGTTATATCCATAATTTAGGATTGTGGTTGTTGATTGTAGTAAAATATTATATTTTTTATTAGAGTAGTAGATTGTTCAAATGCAAACTATTTTAGTTGGGATCGATTGATATCGCTTTCCCCAACATCTATATATCAATCACTTGGTATAGGTCTGCTGCTTCATGTAAGCTACTACCCTTGAGGAGAAACAAGAAAGTGAAAAGCCACCAATTGGATGTGCTCATGTGCATACTGCATACTCATGATCCTAAGTTAGGAGTGTAAAAAAAATCGTTGACCCATCATCCGGTAAGGTACCCGGTTTTCACCCGACACCCAAACCCACACCGATCCGAAAATAGACCCGCCCCACCCCGCCACCGTTTTTACGCGGTCGGGCTATGGGTGTAGGTTCTATGTTCAAACCCAACCCGTCAAGCCACCCGACCTGCACCGTGTCTAAAGTCGTTGACCCGCACAATTTCAAAACTCTAACTAATATTTTTGTATTTTGTTTATATTTTCTTTTATCTTTTGTAAGAATTTAGGAGATATGAACACAAACTTATGACTTTATGAGTTCAACATCAACTTCAAATATTCAAGTTTGAACATTGGGCAAATATCAAAAGTTCAAATTCAATTTTCGAATTTTGGAGAAGATAAATCATTCATCCTTGTATTATAATTTTGAATTATTTTAGTTTATATTTTATTGTTTTGTACCATAGATACTCGCCCCTATTTTCATTTTATCATGTTATAGAAAACAATCAATTTACAAATGATAAATCACGATAAAAAAAAAAAAATTTCAAATTTACAGATATGGTTTTGGGTTCAAGTTCAAGTTTTTTTATTTTTATTTATTTTTTATTGATTGATTCCATTCTTTTCTCTATGTTGTGAATTGGAAATATATTACTTGCAGAATTAGAAAGTTTTTTTTGGGTGAATGAAATTGAGTTAAAATGATAATTTCCACCTAACCCGGATGACCCGCCCAAAACCTACCTAAACTAACCCAATAGGTCGGGTGATAGTACTAAGACATGACACTTTAACCCGCCCCGCCCCGTCGGGGACCACTGGATTTGTATCCCGTAGACCCGCCCTGCCCCGACCCATCACTATTTGACCCGCGGTTAACCCGCCCGCCCAGTATTACACCCCTATCCTAAGTTACTAACAAATGTTGTGAATCTCAGATTGGCCTTGCCAAGAGTGCGCCTGCGCTCATGCCTTAACATCTCAAGTTTATGCTTTTTAAGCGAATGCGTTTTTGGATTTCATTTTGCACCAAAATTTCAAATTACTATAAAAACAGAAATTAGGTTTTGGAAAACCAAATTTTGAATAAAAACCCAATTTTGAGAACAATCAAAATTGAGAGAAAACCCTTACAAAGATAAAAGCTTGTAAAGAGATAGGAGTGATCTAGTAAGGTGGAGAGAGGAGTGATCTATCCCGCCTTTATGGACCTCCAAATTTTAATTTGTATCCCGTCAAAATTGACCCCCCTTGCCCGATAAAAGCCATCAGTATTTGACCCGCGGTTGACCCGACCCACCCAGTATTACACCCCTATCCTAAGTTACTAACAAATGTTGTGAATCTCATATTGGCCTTGCCAAGAGTTTTAAAAGCGCCATGCCTTAACATCTCAAGTTTACGCTTTTTCTCCTGAAAAAATTTTTCTTTTGCAAACTTGCGGCGAGGCAGCGACCATCTTAAATTTCAGATTATTATAAAAACGCGGTAAATTAGGTTTTTGTGATAGTTAAACCAAATTTTGAATAAAAAAAATTTGGTGGAATTTTGAGAACAATCAAAATTGACGGAAAACTTTTAAATGAGAAAAGTTTTAAAATGGGGAGATAAAATGATTTAATAATTTGGAGACCGGGTTTCTTTCTAGAGAGGAGTGATTTTCTAATCTTTCTCATTACTCATACTTATAAAAAAATTAGTTATTGTGGAAGTAAGTTTCGTTGGCAAAACCACAAACGCGTGTTGTGGTATGTTTTAATCGGGTCTAATATTTCTATTACTTTGAAGTTTTATGATAGTTATATCCATTAGTTTATGATTGTTAAAATGTTTTTTTATTCCAGTGAAATATTTGATTTTTTATTGAAGTAGTAGATTATTCAAGTGCAAACTATTTTAGTGGGAATCAATTAGTATTGTTTTCCCCAACATCTATACATCGATTACTTGCTATTATGCTATAGGTATGGTGCTTCATATAACGAGCTGCTACCCTCGAGGAGAAACAAGAAAGTGAGAAGCTACCAATTGGATGTGCTCATGTGCATACTGCATACTCATGATCCTAACAAATGATAGTCAACATCAAATCTAACAAAGTCAAAATTCAAAATTCAAAATTCAAAGGACACTCATATGGGTCTTTGACTCTTTATCATCTGAGATTTTGTTGAAATTTCAAAAGAATCCCGATAAGAAATTTAGGTGTCTAAATTAACAAAATATATCGTTATTAAAGACGTGGGTCAAGAAATTTATCTACTGTGCAACCGGAAACCTCAGAAAAAAAAAAATGGCGAAACAAATTGCTTCTCACTTGATACGCTCCTCAAATACAACAACACTTTCCAGTCGACTAAAAAGTTACACAACAACCACCTCATTAACCAAAAAAGAGGCCGAGACTCAAAATAAAAATAACGGAAAATGGTTCACCTTACCCGCATTCACTTCCACTATAGATGCTACTTCACTTGCCAAACAACTATCAAAAACTTCCCACACTACAACTTCCACAACAACCAACGCTCTCAAATGGGTCACTCGTTGCTGTCCACAACTCCCTAATTCTCTCGTTCACAAACTCTTCCGCTTACGTCAGGTTCGAAAAGAATGTCCCAGTTTATTAGCCACTACTACTACTACTACTACTACAGCTCCTGAGCAAAGACTTAAAAGGGTAATTACTTGTGTTTTTTTTTATATTTTGTATAAAGAAAAATTTAGCCATGTATGGGCACTAATGATTAAGAATGTTTAAAAGGTGGCAGCAAAGGATGAATTAAACATAGGGGATAGAATATTTCTCCCCTCAGCGTTGAAGAGAAACAAAGAAAATGTGAACGTAAGGAGAAACAAAAGTTTCGTTGCAGTGTGGATGAAGTAAACTACATGCGAAGTATTATATTGCACAAGGTATAAATTCTTCATTTGTTTAACATGTATTATATTGTTTTTTCGTGGAATATAGAAAGTACTTATGCTTGATGGGCGGTTTTTAGGACCCAGACATTATTGTTATTAATAAGCCTCGTGGAATGCCAGTGCAGGTAACATTTTCTTTCTTCGATTTACTTGTGTATTATTTGGTTGTTTTTTTCTTATTGTCTTATTATGTAAGTATTAACTTCTAATTGAATATCGGGCAGGGTGGCATTGGAATCAAGGATAGCTTGGATATGCTTGCAGCAACTTCTTTGATATATGACTACCCAGAACCCCCACGTTTGGTGAGTTCATGTTGTTATAGTAGATGGATTTTAAATGATATATGTTCACTTAATAAAGGATAACTCTGAGTTTGAACTATTAACCTTATTAATACTTTTGTGCCTTTGATCATGTCTCTTATTTGGTACTAATTAGTATGCTCTCTTTTTTCGTCGTTTAATTATACGAGTATCTATTATTTAAACAGTCAAAATTGTTCACTTACTTGTGGACAATTGCTTTGTTCCCCGTGCTTGGATTATTCTTGCTTTACTTATCCGAATGGGGAAAATAAAAGATAAAGAAAATATTACATGCTATGATCAAAACCGTGATTTTTTCAGGTACACCGGCTTGATAGAGATAGTAGTGGCATATTAGTGTTGGGGAGGACGCAAACAAGTGCTGCAATTCTGCATTCCGTTTTCCGTGAGAAAACTTTTGGAGCATCAGTTGATGTAAGTAAATCTCTTCCATCGTGTACTATCTGTGATACTTTATGAAAATCAGTTGATTGAAGTAACTCTATTCTGTCTTTTGCTATCTATAATCCTTTATAGAAATTGTTCTTCCAGCTTCAATATGTTTTTTAGTATCATTATCTATACCGATGGAGATACTTGTCTCTAGTGAGGGTGACCAATCAACATAAATCCCAAGGCTTGCTCGACAATTGAAGTTGGAAATCAATTCTCAAAACAGAATTTAATGCTTCTTTGTTTGCATGACTAAATGAACATCATCTACCAGGAAATTATCATTTTCCTTTTCTCTGCACCAGCATGAGCAAATCCAAACTTCTACTGTTTATTCCGCCCGGGATTTTGTTAGAAATTCAAGTAAATACCCCTCCTCCTCCTCCACCTTTTAAACACATTGTTCGTCTTCTTTGGGCCTAGGGTTTAAGCTTTTAGACTGTGTTTGCGTTTCAGTAAATGGGATAAGTGTGATCTTGCTTATGATCTCCTTATTTGTTGTTTATGAATATTGTTTATTTTGTTAAAACAATATATATCTTTAATTGAATTTTAATCTTCATTTCAAGGATTCTGACAATACCAAAAGAATCTTGCAAAGGAGTTACTGGGCACTTGTCATGGGAAGTCCAAGACGTTCAAGCGGATTAATTTCTGCTCCACTGGGAAAGGTTAGTACAGAATTGAACACTATGGTCTTCTTTCCTTTTGCTTTTTTGTTTTTTTGTTTTCTTTTTTATTTATATTTTAATGTTTTGTTCAGCAGGACAGTATTTTATACTAAATTAATAATAGTGATGTGGTGTGAGAGATTCACACGACAAAGAGTACAAGCATGCATAGGGTAAGCCTCAATCACAGCATCCCGCCTAAATACAAGATCCTCCAATTTTAAACGCTTACAAATTGGTAAATACGACATCCAATCCCACATAAAAAACTTGCATTTAACGATAAGCTGCTGGACATCCTTAGATTTGTCATTGAAAGTTTTTAACTGAATTAACTTTTCTATAATGTGTTTCTAAAGAAAAGGCAACTAGAACGTACATCCAGACGTTATGTAGTAACTCCTTTCAATATCATTATTATTCGCTTTCATATGATTACTCCATGATCCACAATCTGGATGTAGACCTAGCTTGTGTCGAAATCCCCTTGTTCAGAACTTGGATTTACTTCACGTGGTTTCATTAGTGTGGAAGTTTTCACACAATGATGCCTTAGTGTTTCAAGAAAGTAAACGGCAAACAAATGTCTGTCCTTTCTATTTGTTGGTTTTGTGCCATCTCTTACTCACTGCCGCTTACTTTCAGATTCTATAACCCTTCAATTGATTTCAGGTAGTTCTAGACAACGGGAAAGCTGAAAGGATAACCATTGTGGATGACACCCAAAATCAGTCATGTCAGCATGCAGTAACAGAGTACAGGGTGATTGAATCGTCACATCATGGTTAGCTAAAGACAGCTAGTATTTTTATTTTTTATTTTTTTTGTTTGATAAAACTAATTTTGTTAATAAACATATGAGAGTTTTACACTATATCCCAGCTTACAAGATCAATCCAAAGCCATCATGTCTGGACCACAGACTTCCAGTCAGTTATCAAACCAAAGGTTTCTTACAGAAGGCCCATGAAACACCCGTGTCCAAAGGATTGCTTAAAATTTCAAATGATTTTCTGGAAGTAACAGAATCTATCTTCGAATATTTTTTGGTTCTCTCAAGCCAAATAAACAAAGTGCCAGCATGAGCAATGATTTGGCTGAAAAAGCGGCCTGCAGTAGAAAGGCACAGTTATGTTTGCTTGTAAAGCATACCCCTCAACCCATTCAACTCATTATTAGAAGTGTGAAAATGACAGTGAAGAGAAGATAAGAAGATACTCCACATCTCCTTGCCAACTCCTCAATACACTTTTAAGACTGACAAAAAATAAACCAATAACCACATATTGGTATTCTGGAATGATTTAAATACAAAACTGTAGCCACTGGAGGAATTCCTTTTCTACTTCATGTAGCTCTTTTTGTATATTGGAGGCCTCATTTTTTTTTACTTTGATCGCCATTGAGCTAGCTTAGTTCACTTGTAATTAGATTTCTTGATCTAAAATATTTTAATTTCATCAGGTTACACATGGTTGGAGCTGTGTCCACTTACAGGTAGAAAACATCAGGTGTGGATTGGAAAAACTGACCTTGAGAATGACTGCATGTCTTCTTCTTCTAAAATTACTAGTCACCATTGTTTGGTTTGATTGATCTTTCTTTCCCTGTTTTCCTGGTAATGCAGCTCCGTGTTCACTGTGCTGAGGTATTGGGAACACCGATTGTTGGAGACTATAAGTATGGTTGGCAGGCTCACAGAAACTGGAAACCTATGCCTGGATCATATCTTGAGAAGACAGAGAGACTTCCCACGTTGAAGATGGTTCCTTTCGGCCTTGATTTAGAGAGTGGAAGTATATTAGAGAAGCGGCCTCACTTACATCTTCACTGTAAGCGGATGGTTCTGCCCGATGTGTCTCTTGCCTTGCAACATATGCAGATATCTACAGACCATGATCTGTCACAACTTCAGGGCCTGGACTTGGTTGCTCCTTTGCCTTTACATATGCAAAGAAGCTGGGATGCCTTGAGGTCCTGAGCTGCAAAAAGATATTCATGGACTCCTCTTTTAGGTATGTTTTGGTTTTGGAGTTTTCTTTGGCGCTGTCTTGTATTTAATATGGTCTGATAGGCATTTGTACCAAATCCAGGTTCCACATGGTTGGATTCATATTTGATTTCCAGAGGTTTGCTTCACAATGCAAGGTCCTCTGCTAATTTATTTCATCTTGGATCTTGGATTGGGAACCAACCACTCTCGCCCTTTATTACTAAGATGTTGTGATTCTGGTGTCTAGGAGACTACTAGATATGACTTGAAAGGGCATCCAAGCTAAATTATAAAAACAAAAAACAAAAACAAAACTAATCAAAACTTGAAAGCTAACTGAAGGTTTTATGTAAATACAAGATTATTACAGGTTCTATGATCATGTTAGTCGTTGTCCCCCCTGTTACAAAAAATCGCACAGAAGACTTGGTGGTATTGTGGTGTGTGGAAATAAATACTAAGCCTCTTATGAACGGTTTGGTACCGTCTTGTTCAATTGTTCAATTACTATTTTACTCGCAAATGCGAGGCATTAGGTTTGGCAATAGTGATGTCTCCTAAGTCCTAACATACCCAAACTACTTTGTTCAATAAATTTAAGTTTGTGGAGATAATTTCATCTGTTTTAATTCTTGTTCGTTAGTTAGGTGCTGAGAGGATCAAGAAGAAACACAACACGGGCCTTTTACCGAACAGGATGCCCCGAGAACAAATAGTGCAGTTCTGCTTGGACCATAATCTGTTGCTGAAACAGGTGCAGTTTATGCTCATGCATTCATTGTTTCAGTAACCATTTGTTACTGAAATATGCGAAAACGCAATCACAACTAATCTGCATGCATCCACTGACACACTTTTTGGGTCTTGGGAATTGGTCCTCGAAGACCTATGTGATTCCCAAGAAAAAAAACGTCTTTTGGTGTTGGTTGCAGGTACGCAACTCATTTGCTTAGTTGTTTATTAGCATTTATGTTTGTGTCTTTTTTATTATTATAATTTCATAAGTCATAACACCCCATTTGAAAGCGGGTAATTGGGGATAATATTTAGCATTCTTTTGTAACGGCTTTTTGTTTATGTGTGTTTGACATTTTTCATATTCTTAACTTAAAGAAGTGATTTTGTTTCTTTGTGGTTCAGTTTAATTCATTGTGTACTTCAACTTATGTTTCTAAAGTTGGAACTTACTAGAAGTTGCTAAGGGTTGCATACTTGCATTGTAACTGGAATGAGATCTCTCTTTGCATGTTTTGTATTTGACTAATTACCATCTTCTTGATCATTTTCACCATACAACCATTTCAGACTGGGTCATAATGATCTTATGGTTTATTAATGTAGAAATTTAAATTATAAGTATATCACCTATGAGCCTATACTGACACGAACATATAAATGTCTTGTAGGTATGCCCCTTTTTGTAAGAATTAAGGGCTTAAGGGAATTAAGTTGTATCGGTCACACACACCCAAAAAAACAAAAAAAAAAAAAACGATTTAAGTTGCCATATAGGGAGTTAATACACCGAAACAAACACACAGTCAATCCAATTTGATTTTAAAAAATTGGAAACACGAGGTTAAATTGATTTGGGTTTAGGTCGAGGCATGGGGCTGCTTTGTGTATCTCCATGCTGATTCTTTGTGGATGCGGAGAGGCTGCTCTCGAGTCACTCTCACCTATTTTTCTTGTCTCTAAATTTATTTTAAAAACTGAATGATTCGAAAGGTGACCACCATTTCTTGCATCCCCAAGCAAGACTATGACAGCTACTTAACTGGTTCAAGCAAGACTATGAAGTTGGTGGTCTGCTCCTTTGTGCTGAAAGCTACTTAACTGGTTCGGTAGAGTGTCATATATCCATCTGTATTACCTAATAAGCAATGAAAGTTGTTGAGCTGAGAATATAGGGAGTGGATGAAGGAGTCTACCGCGTCATAAGCTATAACATGATAATGCTCTGTTTCAAGTTGTATTTAGTATTTACGCACTGCTAATATCCGTACCGGATTGGTGTTTTGAATGCATATATTTTGTAAGGAGTCCGGTTCCTCTATAACCGGGTACAGAGATGAATCTCTGTAACCGTGTTATTACACCGTTAGATCTGCCGAGATACACAACACACGGACTCTTTTGTAAGAGAATATACAACAGTTGCAACTGTGTTCCTCAAAAAGTTTCAGGTTATCTGTGAACTGTTTAATCCTCAAATTAGTATTCTTTGGCAATTTCTGATTAGGATCATACTTGCATGGATACCTGAATGATATAACAAATAATATTAAGAGAATAAGAGAGATTCTACCCATGCATCAATAGGTGGAGTTTGCATGTAATTTCTTTTTTGCAAGAGCGTTATCATGGTGCCAAAAGTAATTTGGCTGGTGAATTTTACTGAGACCATAATTTACATCGCATCCATTTTGCCCATGAGCAGTTGGAGAAACTTGAAACAAAAGATTAGTCCATAAAGGTATTCCTCCGAAGTCCTTCTCATAAGCAGGTAAGAAAGTTACGCATCCGAGCAAAAACCATGCAAGTCTTGATCAAATTTCACAAATTAAATAAGCTATTGCTAAACAACATAAAGAACGGGTTGTGATTCAAGCATTTCTACTAAAAAATAGCCCTATCTAATAAATTTATTGTTCGCCTCCTGGCTGTGAGAAATATCTAAATTTGTTTATAGGAAAACAACTTCGCTAATGAGTAATGATAGTTATCCACTTATCCTAAGATAATTATACTAATTCAATTATTTTCCTCTTATCCAACTCAAGCTAGAAAAACCTAACCATTAACTAGAAACAAATCACCTGGAGGTGGGAATCCCCTTCATATAAAAACAGATTAAGTTTGATAAAGTCTACTTCCGAACATGATATGTGCGTCAAGAAATTAGGCACTAAGGCTCAGTCCAATGGTCTGCCACTTTCCATCTCTATCCCTCTAAATAACAGTGTTATAAGATAGAGAGTAGGTTTCACTAAATCAATGGTTTGAACAATCCTATGCCACTTAACCTAGCACAGTTTGAAACCTACTTTTTTTTTCAACGCCATTTCAACCAATCTCTATCCCAAATTTTACAAAAGACAAAATTGTCCTTACATGTGGTGATAAAATAGAAGTAGTGGGGTTAGTGTAGTAATTTGTTGTTATGATAATTAGCATGTGGTTTGGTGTGGACACTTTGCAAACCACTCCACTTCAAATAGTATCGTATGAAATTGTATTTTACATTTCACGCCACTTCAATTGCCGTCATTTGGGTTTTTACAAACCACGGCATTTCAACTCCTGTGGAATGCATTCTTCATTCCTCAATAATACTCTCTATATAGAGAGTTAAATATGGATAGAGAGATAAAACCATCACAATTCCCATGGATTTTGAGAGAATGCAGAGCCATTGGACTCAGCCTAAGTCACTAACTGGAGTCTAAGACTAAGTTTTTTATTTGGTAACTGTCTAGGACTAAGTTGTGCTCCCTATAATAAGGGTTCAAGTTTATAGCATGTTTAAACTTTAATGTGAGCGTGTAAGAGTATTTCATTCGCACTCTAACTTTTCCCTGGTCAAACGAAAAGAGAATTGAGATTAATGAAAATAAAAAAAAAATAAAAAAAATAAAAAATTGCATATGCATCTTCTTTTTTCATAAAACAGGTAATAACGAAAAGAGAATTGCATATGCATCTTCTTTTTACATAAAACAGGTAATAACGTAATATACTCGTATATTTGGATTGTGGACATAATTAGTTGGATTGTGGACATAATTAGTGACAGTCCAAATAAACATATGCATCCAATGTTGTTGATGAATCGTGATCGTACACAAAATATTAATTTTTAATTTGACTTTTGTTTTAGTTCTTGACTAGATTTTGTACACAGTCATACGTCCGGCCTCTTTTAGTTATGATAGGATGATTTTTTTTTAATTCAATTTCATTTCAAATTTTTGAACTTTGTAATCTATAAGCAATTTATTATTGTATACATTATATATTACGGATGTTAGAGAAGTTCCACGTGGCCGGACTACTATTTTAGATATCAGAAAAATTAATTCCTTTCCCATCAAAGAAAAAGGTGAAGCTATCATTAAGTCAAACGTATACACGTCCATAAAACACATACTTTTAGCAATGACAATTTTTAAACTGCTTCATAAAAACTCATTGTAAAACAGTTAACATTGATATACTGCCCCTCATAATTGCTTTAAAAAAAACTTTTACACACCCTAATAGCTAAAGTACCAAAGCCCTACAATGTGAAAAACTTTCTTATTATGGACTATAGATAAGAAAATTTAACGTGATGCATGGTTAAGAAATAATGCATGATAATGAGCTTAGTGTTGAGTAACCCGGGCCGGCTAACCATATATAGCCATCACCATTTCAGCCCACTATTGCCCTGTTTTAACCGTTAGCTAACAATAATACTCCCTCGTCTTCTCCACATTTCTCTCATCCTTCTCTAACAAAAAACTCCTCGCCTATCCATAATTAATAAAAGTTTTTAACCTAATTCTCTTTTAACAAATATAAAAGATTAAAAGCTACAATAGAATCTTACCTCCATCATCTCTCCTTGCCTTCTATAGTTTTTTTTTCTATAATCCTTCATTCTTTCTACTTTTGTGGTGTAGAATTCTTCTTTTATTTATCTAGCTAGTTATATTCTGTGTTAAATAAATCTATTGAAGTTTATTAGTTTAAGAATATTATTCAAGTAAGAAAATGGAAAAGATTGTGATCAATTTTTTTATTATAATTGTTATCTTATAATTTGATATTTCGAACTTTAGTATTAATAATAGAGATGCCTCCTATTCGAACTTTGCTTAGGGTCCCCAATTGTCTTAGTTTTTAAAACAACTTTGCAGCTTTAAAATAGCATCAGTGGTCTTAGTTTTGAAAGTGCCATATACAGTATCTTCACCTGCATTTGATCTAAGTGACTCCCTTGCATATGCTACCACACCATTATGTATATTATATTACACTGACAGATCGAAATTATTTTCAGAACTAAGTTGCTACTTCAATTCTTATTAAGAGATAGATATATGACCTTACTTATTTGCTACTCAAAGTCCCTCATAACCCATAACCTATATTGTGCCAATCCACTAAATTTCTTTTCAATTTTTTTTTTTCTTTCTGTCACACTAAATATTCCTTAGATATCAACACTATAAGTAGTCTTTTGTTTCAAACTTGTGCGTAGGGGTTTTAGTGCATATCTTCTGTTTATGAATTTCAAACATGACATTGAAAGCCTTGAGCTCTACTTTTGGCATTGAGCTTGGATGTACAACACCTTCAGATTAAGACCATGTTAAGTTTTTTCCTGCCCAGTCGTCGTCCTCAAACCAAACTCATCCCCTACGCATATTATTACTCATTGAATTCCATAGTAAGTAGTAATTAATTCCTCTGGCCATACACTCACACTCATATTTCTCGCTCATTTAACACATTCTTCTATTATAACATATTTGTTACCGAGTCCTGAGTGCTTCATAATATTGCTAGCTATCGTTCTCCATGTGCTCCAAACTTGGTTATGTATTCTCCACTGCAAATTTGTTTCGACTTAGTGTGTGCTGTCCAAATCACATACACTGCCAACATTCTCTGCACTTGTTAAGGATTTCCTTCTACTCGATCATGTAATAGGTGCAACTACACATGACCAACATAAGTGTGCTATGCAACTGGACTCAAATTAACATAAGTGTGTGTGGCTTTGTGCACTTGGCACCTACTTTTTTTTTTGGTAAACACTTAGCACCTACTTGATCAAGGAGAAAAAAAAATTAAAAATCCTTATTTGATGCTATTTGTATATGGAATGATGTTCTAACACCTAGCTTTATCAACTCGTTCAAGACTAATGACTTGTCAACCTAAATGACAATCTTTCAATTCGACAAATCTACTGTTAGTTAGCAAATTAATTTGAAAAAAACAAAAGTATGTAGTACAAAAACGTTTAGTGTACCTTAGTTTAGATCACACACATATATTCTAGGATAGACAAATCTTGTCGTTGTGCTTCTTTAATTGGTGTGACTCAGGTTCTTCATAATATAGTAAAAATTTAGTCAATAACATATTATGACCTAATGCTTCATCCATAAAGAATAATGGACTTGGTTTCTGTTGCCGAGTCCCGAGTACTTCCTAATATTGCTAACTGCCGTTCTCCATGGGTTATAATTCTTCAATAGTCATTTATGTATTCTCCACTACAACCTTGTTTCAACTTATTGTGTCTGATCCAAATCACATACACTGCCAATGTTTCTGCACATTCTAAGGGTTGTTTTCTGAGTAATTTCCTACAGTTCAATCATGTTATAGGTGTAACTACATGACCAACATAAGTGTATGTGCACTTAGCACCTACCTGATCGATTTAGGAGAAAAAAAATTAAAAAATCCTTATTTGATGTTACTTGCATCTGAAATTTCTAACACCTAGCTTTATCAACTCGCGCTCAAGATGGTTAGAGAATAATGTAAATTGAAAAGATGATAACATTTGAAAATATACTTATCAGAACATTATTGACTTGAAAAGTTTGTTTTGGATCCGGGCATATGCTCGGGATCTTTTAGATATTATAAGGTTAATAAGATTTAAACTTCCCATATAGATCGAGAGTTTCCTAACAGGAAATGCTTCATTTTGATAGATTTTACATTTAAAAATTTTACGATCTAATTCAAGCACAAAATGTGATGCTTTAGTTAAACCCTCTAATATACAAAAGGATTTAACTACGCATTTGGTAGCAACTCCTAACACGTACCACACATGAACACCCCAACTAATACATCATAATTAATCTATGTAGGTACAAACTGTACGTAACAAGCACTTATAGTAGTAAGAACTTATAAGCTATAAGTTATAAGTTATACAAGCATCTTTAGGAGAGAAACCAATAAAACACCAAATTTCTGAACCAAACCAAACACCAAACCAAAAAAACACCAACCAACTTTAGGAGAAACATCAAATATTCGACATCAAATGACGCAGTTTTGGATAAACTGCGTCATATAGCCCACGCGGCTTTCTCAAAACCACGTCACTAAATCCCATCTTAAAAGCCCAAGCCCACACGGTTTTCCAGAAACCGCGCGATGTGTCGCAAATAAACTTTCTTCTTTTTTCTCTTTCCAAATCTCTCCCACAGTTTTCGCAAAACCGCGTGATTGAAGCCCACATTCTAGCCCAAGCCCATGCGGTGTTAAAAAAAACCGTGCGGTTTTTCCAAAACCACGAGAGAGATTTGATACAACACCAAAGCTGGAACCAAATTTTGGCCGATTTGGTGTTTGGTTTGGTGTTTTTTTGGTGTTTTCATCAACATATATCTCTCCTAAAGATGAAAAAACACCAAATTATTGGAAATTTGGTGTTTGATGCTAGGATAGTATTTTACCTAAAGATGCTCTAAGTACAAAATATTCAAGTTTTTTTATCTCCCCTAGTCCCCTTAATTAATATTAAACTTGATAGCTTAATTCGAAATTTTTTGGCCATCTCAACAATTAAGAGTCTCCTTGTGTATTTTCCCTACTCAATTTATCTTCTTCTTTATTTTCTTCTTATAGATTTTGAATAAATTATGGTCTTTTTCCAAGTTACAGTTGGTCAATCTCATCCCTAGTGGTATTCTGGCCACTTGTCAATACTTCAAAATAGGTATTTATTTAGACCAAGTGTGTTCTATGCTCAATTGCACCTATCATCAATCTATCCCATATGTCCCATTCCCCAAACCCTTTTGAAGTTAAGTCCAAGCAAAATCCCCATTTCCAGTCAAGGTTTTTGTGATGTTATGTCAAATGGATTTTATGTTAAAATGGAACCTAGACACGTATAGAACATAGTTTCTAGACTTTTTTCATGATTTTTTAACAAACACACAATTTCCCTAATTGAGTCCCGTTTTGTGTCTTCTACTCATACGCTAGGCAGCGCAACTTCGTTTGCTTAATTTTTTGTTCCGATCAAAAGATTACTTAACTAGCAATGAGGTTAATTACTTGGCCACAACAATAATGATGATCCTCTTTTCTTTAATTCCAACATGAAAGATCAAAATCTATTCACATGGGCAGAGATATGTCTTGGTGTCAAGTCTTGCTTAATTTAATGAAATGATCATTCTTTTACAACTTTGAATTTAATGAGTGCGTTTCATTTCCAGTCCCATTATACACATTTATTTTGGTGGTATCAATGCCTACAATTTTATGATGACATCCTCTTACCTAGATTTTGTACTTTTACCTATAGCTAAATTGCTAATACCATTGGGGGTAAGATAATGCGTATGTGATATGTCTGTATACACGCAGTTTATGCTGCAAATAAATAGTTTTGGAATAATAATATGAAGTCCATTTATGTTGTTTAGAATAGAAATCAAGACATATTTAACATTGTTATTTTCATGATCACCGTGTTCTGCTAGTTTCCGGTCAATTTGTATTTTCAACACTGGCTTTGAGAGTGATTTTCACCCGAAAATGGGTCTTGGGACCAATTTCTTGTAATTTTATATTGTCCTATGTAAATCCCGATTTGCCCTTGAGTCGAAATGATTAATGAAGATTTGTCCTAAAATCAAAATTATTAATGAAGATTGCTGCCGGTTTTTCTTAAATTCGTAATTAAAATTTATGGTGGACTTGGGGCAAAACTATTATTGGGCTTTGTGCTTGGGCGTAATCCCTGGATTATTTTGTTACTCTGAAACTTCCAATTATTTTTAAGATTTTTAAGAGAGAGCTTCAGATTTACGTCTTATTAAATGGCTTGTGTTGATCTTTAATTCTAACATTAAAGAAAAATACATAATTTGTGGGCATGTTTCCTATTTTTTAGGAAATAATTGATATATTCTTTATATGTGCAAAATTTGTGGGGTAATTTCTTTCATATTTTTGAGGAAATAATAGCTAGTTAAAAATAATTATGTTTTAGAAAATAATTGTATATACTAATTTGAATTGCACTTAAAATTGCACTTAAATTGGAAAAGTTGTACTAAAATAGAAAACCATGTGGTAGAGTTATATTAATCGTAAGTAGATCCATGTGCAAGTGCTCTTTTGGAAAGTAGAAATTAAATCAAACTCTCTAAAGACGTAGGAGAGAGAAAAGGCTATCTCTCATATTAGAGTGTCACTTAGGATAGAGAAAAATCTATTAATCGTAAGTAGATCTATGTGCAAGCACTATTTTGAAAAATGGAAATTGAATCAAGTTTTTTAAAGAGTCTACGTAGCATGGTAAAAATCATTGTAGAAAGCCATGTAGGAGAAAGAAAAAGTTATTTCTCATATTAGAGTGCCACCTTAGAGAGAGAAAATCTCTCTTAGAAGTATCTGTTTTAATATATAGATATATTAAATAGATTTGTTAGATTAATTTGATTTGTTTTTGTTCCTCACCTCTGTTTTAATATATAGATATTAAATAGATTTGTTAGATTAATTTGATTTGTTTTTGTTCCTCACCTCTGTTTTAATATATAGATATTAAATAAATTTGTTAGATTAATTTGATTTGTTTTTGTTCCTTATTATTGGGTGGGACAAGATCACTTTGTGATAGTGACTGCAGCCACATAATCAGTCTACTATACTGCGAAACAATGTTTTAATACCCCAGTGTGCCAAATTATTGAATAGCGTAAGAACTTAATGGAAAAACCCATGAGAGTTGGCTTCTTATGCTTGTGGTTATATAGTGTTCTATACTTTTAGTATCATAGAATTTTCATGAAAGAATTCGCGAAGAATAAACCGTTCAGACGGTTGGATTAATCTAAATATGTACCAAATGGCATAACCCGCATATTGCTTGGCACACAAAAGACTGAAATAGGGTGTTGGGCCGAGTGTTTTCTGTTACCAATTAAGATTTTGTTACCAAATGAGTGTATTACCATATGATCAATTAATTTGAAAGTCAAAACTCAAAACTATAACAGCCATGAAAGTTTATACAAATTAATTTGGAGATGACACACTAGCATTACTTGAGTCAAAAAAATAAAGAAGAACTTGAGGAACAAGAGAGTAAAGATAAAAGACCACTAAGTTGGACTTATTGGCTCGTTTAAAATCAACCTAACAAAATAGTTGCATCATAAGTTACCAAAATTATTAGCGTTTTCGTTAAGAATTTGGACAAACTCACAAACGAACATCGTAAGCAGTAGTTGGTGGAGTTCACTGCCTGTATACCACGTGTCCTTCTTACTAAGGTGTTTAATACTTTAAGAGGACTCATACTTTAATATACGCCAAGTGTTGATTGAGATGCCAAATCAAGAAAATTATGCCATGTTTGGACAGAAAAATAGTCAAAATTCACACGAAAACAATATATATATAATAAAGGGAATCCATCTAAATCACTTTCTAGACAATAATTTATACAACACCCATTTACAAGTTGAACTAATGGTTGGTATTTTGTGTTTATGATTTAAACCATTGTATGGATCACATCCACAAAGTTTTAGATTATTTCAAAATTTCTACCATTTTCAAAAGTTGATTTGAAATTAGAGTTTATTTTGACTTATAAAATTTTGTAATCCTCTCTTTTGACATTTTTAGAAATTTTCGAATGGTGAGAGTATGACATGCACAAAAAATAAGTTATAAGTAAATTTGTAGAATAAGATAGAGGGCATTGTATAAACTGTTATATATGGATCACTCCCCTATAACTAGGATCAATGGGTTCATGGTCAAATCCCCCAATGATACATTTTATACCAGAACAAATGGGTATCTTGATTTGTTAGAAATTAGACAAGTAAAGAAAAAAAAAACACAGAGATATATACATATCAAAAAATCTATTTAGACTCCCTTAATAACTCAACAGGGACTCCATATCTTAAGTGACATCCAAATTATATTTCTCTTTCCAATAATTAAAAAACTAAAATAGAGAAAATAGTAACAACTACTAAATGACAACTTACCCAATTAAATAACAAAAATAACACTCGAAAATAGTAACAAATAAATGACAAAAATTTTTGCCAACATTTCCACAAACAAATTAAACAAAAAAAGAAATAAGATAAAGAAATTTTAGATTTCTGAGCTTCAGAACCACATTCTTAGGAGTTGTGGTCCAGTGCTTTCAGATAAGATTCTTGATGGTGCTAGCAGTGTATTGAGTCTCTGCCTACTCGATTTTGACTTCAATTCTCTGGCTGTGAATGTTATCGTCCCCTTAAAACCACAAAACGTTTTGGTAGAAACGTTCTACGGTAAGATTGTTGCTGGTATCGAGAAAGAGTTTGATTTATCTGCTCGTCAAAAGGCAATCATGGGATGTTTGCAGTCGGAACACGCAAAATATTTTCTACTTGCTATTCCGATGGAAGGACTTGGACAACGTATGTCGCAAATGGAGTATCGTTCTATTCTCCGGCACCGTCTCATGATTCCTTTGTACTCTGACGGTGATTTATGCCATGATTGCAAAAAGAATAAATTGGATGCTTTCGAGGACCATGCAGCACATTGTCGACATTTTTCAGGTTTCATATATCGACATGATCATGTCATAGACATTTTATGAAATGCATTTTGGAGGGTGTACAAGTGAAGAAGGAGGCTCTTGTCAATTTTCTCACTGATCCAAATAAGAGAAGATCAATACTTCGGCATGCGGATGTATTGATCTATAGTTTGTCTGAAGGGAATTATCTGTTGATGTAACTGGAGCATCTACGTTGGTAAGGCTTGGGAATTGAGTCTTTTGAGGTGGGAGAAACAGCTAATAGAGTAACGGCAGAGAAGATTGAGAAACACGAGGATGTTTGTAAGGATAACCAACATTGGTATGAAGGGATGTTTGTAAGGATAACCAGCATTGTTTCATTCTGTTTAATTTCGACACTTTTGGTTTTTTTGCACAACAGTCTGTTGAGCTCCTTAAGAGGTTCCAAAAAGTTATGGACATTAACATAATTAATGACAGCTGGTTCTAACGAGTTTGTACTTAGGAGGATAGGATTTGTCATTGGGAAAAGACTTGCAGCGCAACTTGTTGCACACCCCTCCTAATCATTTGTAAAACTCATTATCATTATCAATAAAATTTTTACTTAAAGAAAAATAAAAAAAATAAAACTCAACACCCTAAAAATAGTTGAGCGCTCAAAAAATTCACTTTCGTCATTCTCAGTCCCCCTCATTCACTTTCTTGTTACATAATTTTATTTTTTATCATTTTAATTTATATTAATTTTGAACGAAGAAAAAAAAAATCATATGATTATCTATCTATTGACTTAAACAAATGTTTGGATGTTGGATGATTATGTCAAAAAATCATTTTTTGAGAGTTAATGTTTTTTTTTCTTTGTTTCTTTGGTTGAATTGTTTATAGAAATATAGACAATTTTTTGATTTATTTGTTATTTTGGTTTTAGTCATTTAATTTGTATGAATTTATTTTTTTATGTTTGTTTTTTTAATTTTGGAAAGATAATAGGATTTTGATACCCGAAATTGAGTCCCAAAAGAGTTATTGAGGGCAGCATGACGTTGTACCAGCTCCACCAACCACCACCTATACTGTTGCTGACAAGTGACAAGTCTCTCTGTGCTAATTTTCTTCCTTTTATGTGTCTATTTATTCATCGTCCCTTCTTCTGTTCTCCACTACTCATTTCACATTTCTATTCGACTATTCCGCACCACACCAAAACCCTCCCCCTGTTTCTCTCTTTAACTCACAATTAAATGGGAAGTCTTGATGTTGAGAGAACCACTACTGGATGGGCAGCCAGAGACCCAACTGGTGTTCTATCTCCATACACTTATGGTCTAAGGTAATGTTATTAATTGTCACAGAAGTATTCAAGTATCACCAAATGATTTGTTGCATATGACACCAACTCACCAAGAAGTTGTGTTCTTGTATAAGCGACAGTCAAAAATCATTTTTGTGACGAAACAAAGAGTGTGAGCACTTAAAGGCGTTAAAGCACAAAATTTCATACTAGCTAATTATCCGCTAAACTTTTACTGAACAGAAACACAGGCGCAGAAGATGTGTACGTGAAGGTGACATACTGTGGTATCTGCCACACTGACATCCACCAAATCAAGAATGATCTTGGCATGTCTAACTACCCTATGGTCCCTGGGTTCGTACACTACTACACCCACTCTGTCTTAGTTCTTTTCTGTTTGCTTCTACAATTTCTTGATTTTTGGGATTTGTTCTATTCTAGGCATGAAGTAGTTGGAGAGGTTTTGGAAGTTGGATCAGATGTGACCAAATTCAAAGTAGGAGATTGCGTTGGAGTTGGTGCACTTGTTGGATCTTGCAGGCAGTGCCACCCATGTAAATCAAACATTGAACAATATTGTGGCAAGAGGATCTGGTCTTACAATGATGTGTATACTGATGGAAAACCAACCCAAGGTGGGTTTGCTGGGGAAATGGTCGTTGATCAAAAGTAAGTCATCTTCAATTCACTATATTATTATCATGCTCCGAAGTTCATGATCATTTAATTATTATTTTTTGGCTTTCTCATTACAGGTTTGTCGTGAAAATACCTGAAGGTTTGCCAGCAGAGCAAGCAGCACCACTTTTGTGTGCCGGGTTAACCGTGTTCAGCCCGTTGAGGCATTATAATTTGACACAAAGTGGGCTTAAAGGAGCGATTTTGGGCCTTGGAGGAGTTGGGCACATGGGTGTGAAAATTGCCAAGGCCATGGGACATCATGTCACGGTGATTAGTTCATCTGAGAAAAAGAAAGTGGAAGCTATGGACGATTTGGGTGCTGATGCTTATCTTGTAAGCACAGATTCAAAGCAAATGCTACAAGCCATGGATAGCCTTGATTACATATTGGATACAGTACCTGTGGGCCACCCACTTGAGCCCTATCTTTCTTTGTTAAAAGTGGATGGTAGATTGATCATCATGGGTGTCATTGCAGAACCTCTCAAATTTGTCTCTCCCTTGATAATGCTTGGTAATTTCTCAAGTTTTTCCAAAATAAAATTTGCCTCCTCAAGTATTTTCAATCAGCTATATCTTATGTTATTTTGTCGTCACATCAAAGTGGTGTGTAGCTTACAGTAGTACTAACTTCTAAGAGTTGGTGTGCCTACAAGTCTACAAACACCATTCTCCAACAACTTCAACTTCACACATGGATATGCTCATATGCATGCTGAATAAGATAAGATAAACATGTTTTAATATATATTAGGGCTAACCAATAGATGAGCAAATTAGGATCGGGGTGGGGTGGAGACTCTACTAGTTAACCCTATATAATATATATACTTGTCTCTTTTTAAACGTGTTTATTAATTTGTTTTGAAGGGAGGAAGTCTATATCTGGGACCTTTGTTGGGAGTATGGAAGAGATAGGAGAGATGCTAGAGTTCTGCAAAGAGAAAGGGATAAGTTCCCAGATTGAAGTGGTCAAGATGGATTACATCAACAAAGCCTTGGAGAGGTTGGAGAAGAATGATGTCAGATATAGATTTGTTGTGGATGTTGCTGGTAGCAAGCTTGATTCCTGATTTGCGTGCTTGTCCACAACTCATGTAAACTTTTTACAAACGTGATTTTGATGTTAAACGATCTTTTATTACATGTTATGAGCAGAGTACTACAGTTTGATTTATACAATTGTTTTTTATTTGGAGTGGAGAACATAATTATGGTGGTTCCAATGTGCTTTTGTTTGAGTGCGCAATTTCTTAATATTGAGGAAAAGTTCTATGAATAATGGTGAGCATAGTCACAAAAGTCTCCGATTTTTTAAAAAAAAAAAAAAAGACGAAAAAAATCTCTAAAATTGACTGGTAACCGAATTTCTAAACGAATAAACATAAATGGTAAAAGTCTACTAATTCTCAGTGTTTAGCGATTTTTCCCATTTTTTATAATGATTGATAGTTTTCTATATATTTATTTTAATATTTTATTTTTAAATTGTAAATATTTGTAGGATATTGTAAGGACTAAGGAATACCAACTTGACAAGATTTTACATATAATTTTGCAAATTTTGAATTTGATTTATGCTCAAAATAACCATGACATGATGTACAATCCATAGTTCGTGATTCCGAACTATCCAAAATTCCGAAATCATCTGACCCTCCGAAAACTAAACCCTCAAATATAGAGTCAAAATATCCAAAATTCCGAAATCATCTGAAATTGTGAATGTAATAGGGGTTGAAATTTAATAAATTTCAGTTTTTAGATTTGTCGGAATTCCAAAAATTCTGAAATTCCAAACTATGGTACAATCACACACTGCTATACTATTTTTTGTTTTAATTATTTATGGTTTTTCCGATTTTTTTAACGAATTATTCATTCTTGCTGAATTGATACCAACTTTGGGACTACCATGGTGAGGGGTTTCACTGGGCCATGTCAACCTGGAATATCTGAATTTCAGAGAACCATTTTAGTTTGGGTGATAACTGGTATTATCTCCCCCCATGGGTCTTCCCTCAAAATAAAAAACAAAAAATAAAATAAATAAAAATCAGATTAGATTGACCGTTTATTTTTTTCGTGTGCATTTTGAGGAGAAGATCCTAATTTTCCATATAGTAGGGTAACCCTTTTAGTTTTTAACAGACCCATAACTGAATGACTTATTGACTTGATCAATATTTTCTCCAATGAAGTTTAGCTAGTGATTGTCTGTGGGTTTTACGATTAATACAAAAAACTACTTGAATGATTATTAATTATAAACTTTTTAATCAAAAGTGTGGTGGAAAAGTTCACAAAAGTGTGAAAACAAGAGGTTCGTATGCTAATCGAGAGAGACAGCAGTAAAGCCAAACTTTTCCTATTGTATAACCCTATATAATATATATATTGTCTCTTTTTAAACGTATTTATTAATTTGTTTTGAAGGGAGGAAGTCTATATCTGGGACCTTTGTTGGGAGTATGGAAGAGACAGGAGAGATGCTAGAGTTCTGCAAAGAGAAAGGGATAAGTTCCCAGATTGAAGTGGTCAAGATGGAGAGGTTGGAGAAGAATGATGTCAGATATAGATTTGTTGTGGATGTTGCTGGCAGCAAGCTTGATTCCTGATTTGCGTGCTTGTCCACAACTCGTGTAAACTTTTTACAAACGTGATTTTGATGTTAAACGATCTTTATTACATGTTATGAGCAGAGTACTACAGTTTGATTTATACAATAGTATTTTTATTTGGAGTGGAGAACATAATTACGGTGGTTCCAAATTCCAATGTGTTTTGTTTGAGTACGCAATTTCTGAAGGTATTTGTTACTAACGGAACATATTGTGTTGGATGGACTCTAAAAAAAACAATTATTACAAGTGTGTCATCGGTCCAAAAAAGTTAAAAAAAAAAAAAACAATTATTATAAGTGTGTTATTGGTCTCAAAAAGTTGAATTCAAAAACCCCAAGTTTAAACGACCCAATTAGGTCATTCGTTGTGCAAACCAAACGGTCTGGTCACACCGTTTAGACTAAGTCCAAAACGATGTGGCCATATCGTTTGAGATTTGGACTTAGAAAAAAAATTTACAGGTGTGGTCACATTGTTTGGACTAAGTCCCAAACGACTGGGCCACACCGTTTGGGACTTAGTCCAAACAATGTGCCCACACTGGTCAAAAGGCCAAAAAACATAACTTTATATTTTTTTCAAAGTTCAAATCTCAAACGGTGTGGCCATATCGTTATAGACTTAGGAGGTGTTTGTTTTTCCTACTTATAAGTGATAAACCACTTATAAGCACTTATAAGTGGTGGACCATTTGTTTTTTCCCACTTATAAGTAGTCAACGGTCAAAAAAACTTATAAGTAGGGCCGAAAGTTGTAAACGAGAAAATTTTACTTACGCCAATTTATAAATAGGAGATTAGACATAAAATTACAAAACTACCCATGGACGCATATAAAATTACATAACTAACCAAATAGCAAATGAGTTGATGCAAATGAGAAGAAGTTAATATCTTTCCAATATCACTTCTTGATTATCATAATAAACAGTATGTCTATTGTGGATTGTTTAATGCATGGTCTATATGAATTTATTTCTACTTCCATTAAATTGATTTCTTATATGATCATCATTAACTTCGACAAGAGAATACATGTGTTATTAAAATATGGATAAAATTGTAATGTCGACACTTATAAGCGCCTGAAAAAACAAATACCCCTACCACTTATAAGTATTTATAAGTAGCAAAAAACAAACATATTTTAGGACCTACTTATAAGTAGCATTTATAAGTGTTTGGCACTTATAAGTAGCAAACACTTATAAGTAGGAAAAACAAACACTCCCTTAGTCCAAACGGTGTAGCCATATCGTTGGGGATTTTTCTAAGTCAAATTCCAAAACGATTACTACCACATTGTTTTGGACTCAAATCGCACGGTGTAACTGGATCGTTTTTAGTGCACAATGAACGACCTAGCCGAGTCGTTTAAGCTTGGGGTTTTCAAATTTTCTCATTCAGCCACTGTACACATGCATATTCATCCTTAGTCACGTACATATTCAGCCCTAGTGTTTAATGTTAGTGTTAGGATATAGTTTTCATAGTTTAAGATTTAGGATGGTGGAAGAGAAGAGAAGAGAATGGCTAAAAATGAAAAATTCACGTTGGTTTGGGAGGTGCCTAACACAAAACAACTTTTTGGGACCAATGACACACTTGTAATAATTATTATTTTTTGGACTTTTTGAAACTAATGATATATTTGTAATAATTGTTTTTTTTTTTTTTTCTAACACAATATGGGCTCCGTAGGACCCTTTCTTAATATTGAGGAAAAGTTGCAAGAATGGTGAGCATAGTCACAAAAGTCTCCGAATTTTTTAAAAAAACGAAAAAAGTCTCCGAATTGACTACTAGTTACAGAATTTCTAAACGAATTAACATAAAAACGGTAAAAGTCTACTAATTCTCAGTGTTTACCGATTTTTTAGCAATTTTTTTTTTAAATGATTGATAGTTTTCTATATATTTATTTTAATATTTTATTTTCTAAATTACAAACATTTGTAAGATATTGTAACGACTAAGGAATACCAACTTGACAAGACTTTACATATAATTTTGCAAAGTTTGAATTTGATTTATGCTCAAAATATCTGAATTTCGGAAACCATTTTAGTTTGACATGATGCAATCACAAATAAACCTCATCAGTCATACTAGTATGATTTTTTGAATTCTAGTTATAATCTTAATATAAAAACATTTTTTGTTTTAATTATTTATGGCTTTTCTGATTTTTTTTAACAAATTAATGATTTCAATTCTTGCCGAATTGATAAAAAAACTGAAAAAATTTGCCCTGATCTCTCTACGATAGTGAGGGCTTTTTTTTTCAATCTTTAAACCTGTCGCCATGTCAACCTGGAATATCTGATAATTTAATATAAAAACATTAGGAGAACCATTTTTGAGTTTGGGTTTTCTAAATTAAAATAATATAAAAGTAATTAATTTCTCCCCATTAGGAAAATTAGGGTCTCCCTCCAAAATCACATTACAAATACAAAATCAGATTAACAAAATCAGATTAGATTTACCGTGTATTTTTTTGTGTGTATTTTGGAGAGAATACCCTAATTTCCCAAGTGGTGGCTAACCCTTTTAGTTTTTAACAGACCCCATAACTGAATGACTTATTGACTTGATCACTATTTTCTCCAATGAAGTTTAGCTAGTGACTGTCTTTGGGTTTTACGATCAATACAAAAAGCTACTTGAATGATTACTAATTATAAACTTTTTAATCAAAGGTGTGGAAAAGTTCACAAGAGTGTGAAAACAAGAGGTTCGTATGCTAATCGAGAGAGACAGCAGTAAAGCCAAACTTGCGTTCTATCTGGAACTCTAGAAACTTCGACAAAAAAGAACAGATGGCTTCAATGAGTTCGCAAACCATAATTCTCAGCTGGAGAAAATAACAATAGATAATCTTTTTTAGGGGGCAATTTGAACAGACGGTTTGCGGTCTTCCAACATTTTGTTATTCACAAGAGGAGCAAAAACACATTCCATCTGACGTCTCAGCTCATCCACTTCGACCCACAGAGCCACACAATATAATTACCCAAAACGTCCAATCCCCCCTCTCCATCTTACTCAAATTCAACGACTCAACAATGAGTGCTACAAAAGCTGAATATATCTGATGTAGAAACCTTTACGCTCTTTACAAAAAAGAAACATCCATACATCAACAAAGATTTTCATTTCTTTCCTTTCAAGTTTCAAAATGATGTTTCCATAGAATGTTACAGCTCAATCCTATATGGTCTCTGCAGTGTTAGCCTCAGCATATTAGAAGTTAACTGAAGTAAATACTCATCATGTATCTTGTGGGGTTGAAACCAATCAGAATCACTGCAAACATTAGACCATAATTAATCTTCAACGTCACATGTCAAAGAAAATAACAGTGAACTCAGGAGCAGAAGTTGATACTTACGGATGGGAAAAAGAATGATGACCACTCCAATGGGATACAAGAAGAAGGTGGTCTTTTCCAAAAAGGGAAGCACTGCAGTCATTTAACCAACACAATCAGATAGTTACATTACCACACCAACAAACCCTTATAGTGCATTATTTCTCAACTAACAGTGACCTCAAAAAAAGGACAAATGCACAACTCAAGTAAGATAAATTATAGCACCATTGTGTTAACCAAAATATCCTTGCCACACCCTTTTTTTACTATTGCCATACCATATCCCTTGTCACACTTGTACACCTAGATACCTGACCTTTGACCACTCAATTTTTGACAGTACACCCATTCCTAGAAATGGTTCATATAATAATGTTTTTTGGAAAACTAACAAACTTACCATCATATCCTAGAAAGTTGAGGTAGTGGTAGTAGGAAATGGCCGCCATGAAAAGCAAATTTGATAGCAGAACTGGGATGAAACCGTGTGCCACCAAGAGGGGTGATAGAAAGTAATGAATTACTGGTACAAAATAAAATAATCAGTACAGAGCAAAATAATAATAATAATCAGTACATCCTCTCTTTAACAATAGAATGTAGTGACAGGAGAAGACAGAAATTACCATAAAGCGCAACAAACATTGGGAAGAAAGAGTTGCAGTGTACATCAAATGCATAAAGCCTTCAAGGAGGGAAAGGAGACCCACGGTTAGCACATGCAATCAATTTCTAGCACAACGACATCAGTAATCATGTTTTCAATATAGCAAAAAGAGTACAAAAACAAATAAAAAGGAAAGTGGGGAGGGAGAGGGACATAAATGAACACTTCAGAACAAATCATATGAGCATAAAAAACAGAAACATATAATTATAAACAGTTTTTTTTTTAATATTTAATGTGAGATAAGAATCTGGTGCGGATGGCTTCGTACTTACACGAGGACAAGGCATCAAATGGATACAGAGTTACTTGTGCATAATACAAAGAAATATAATCCCTCAATTAAGTCAAGGGTCAAAACATTGACTTCCACTGTCTCCCTTTGGAATTCATGAAATGATAATCACTAATACCAAGCTATGATGCACGGATACGGGTACGGGTACCGATACGGATTTTCTGAAATATTAGGATACAGGTACGGCTAATTATTAGGAATATTCTAAAATATATGTATTCTAAAAAAATTCTTAGTAGTTCTTTGAGTAAAGTAAGTCAGGAACATGTGAGAAACTATTATAACACGTGCCAAAGTCAATACAGCTTGAAGCCTCAAGAAACAATTTACATTTTCAATGGAGCAAAACTATCGGATCAGGTCTATTTCAAGGATTCCAACTGGAATCCATTTAGAGAAGTTCAATCTCTTTCGAGAAAGAAGAGAGATTCAAAATTTTGGTCATTCAAATGAAAGAATTTTGCTAAATCTCCTCCGCCAGCCTCTCTCTCTCAAAATTTATTGGGGTTCTTTTTTTTTTTTGGGTGAGGTACAAATATTCTAGAAATATCTGGTACTTGTATCGGTATCGCTATCGTACCCGACCAATACCAGTGCAATGACATTTTAGGAGTATCCATGCATCATAGATACCAAGTCTGCCCAGGGTGCCTATTTCTTATGAGCACTTGAACATAACAGTTAAAATGCAGTGATCAGATGTATTACATGGTCACAATACAACGTTACCATAGCTAAACATGGAACCACAAAGTTCATATTCAATTTAGAAGAAAACTACAAGCCCTTGCAACTATCACAAGATCAGATGTATAACATATTAACATTAGACTTTAATGACTTGCCATTCAACACGTTGCTCAACTGCATGGCTACTAGGAACCTCTTCGCGAAGATATGTATTTGTCAAAAACCTGCAAGGCATTAAAGAAGATAATCCATGAAACTTCTACTACCAATATGGAGCACTATTATAGACAAATCATTGATAGAATCGTCTCCCACGAAGCATGGAGCATGCATGCATTTGAAGCCAGGCGAATGATATGCCATAATAAATTCATTAATTGATGTAAAAGAAGAAGCTTCTTAATGAAATTGTCAAGAAGCACTATGGATACATACAGCGAGGTCAGGAAGTAAGTTCAAGAACCAAAAACTTATTATAAATTCCACAGCTCCATTTTACAAGCAACATATCATATAGCCAGGAGTATAAGGTAGCATAAAACAGAGGAATATCTCCACAATCCAAAAACTACTCTCCACGAGTCAAAAGTGATGAGAAAGTCTAATGTTATTAGCAACCAAAATCAGAAAGGACCCAATATTGGGAACGATATCAGGCACAGAGAAAGCATCATACGAAAGAATCATCTATTGAATTAAATCTGAAGGCTTACCAACAACATGTAGCCACAACCACTCCAGTTACTAAAAAGTGAAAAACCAATACAGAAACAACTGTGAAGATAGCGTGTGCCACACTATGGTCATACCTGAAATAGATTAAGTATAAAGCATGTGAATTAATTACCAACTTGAAAGGATTCATGTTCACTGAATGAGAAAAATGAAACAACAATAGAACATTCTAGATTAAGACCCAAAGTAACCGCTTGATAGGAAACAAGAGACATCATATTTCAGAAAATGGGGTAGAATTTCTGGAAACGACTGCAAACTTCATCCACAATGCAGCAATGTGTAGAAACAATCATGCAGATCATTTCCTTTTAGTAAAACCACGAATTCAGTATCCTTTGCTTAGAAAAACTTGGAAGAAGAATATTGTGTTTCTCTGTGGTTTCTAAGGTATGCAGTAATTTTCAATGACAATCATCTTATAAGATGAGATCATCTGAATTCCTAAGACACAGATCCACCCATAATAATCTTTTCCGCAGGCCAGGCAAGGCATTAAGATTAGTACAAATTATGAAACCCCTTTTCATGGTGCCTCTTCCGAAAGCCACATGGGGATCAGCTTTGAGTAATTCTTTTGTCAAATGGAGATTAACTTCTAGAACGAAGAACACATGAGAAAAACTTACGTAGCACAATACGCGGAAGTTGCAACTACCAATAGAAGACTGCAAATTACAACAAAAGCTGGATCATCGCGTGCCCACTGGTTCTTTGTTTCTGAAAACACATAAGAAAGAAGATTGAACTCGTTTCCACACACATTTAGTTACCAACAAATAAATAAAGAACAGAGCTTAGCAACAAAATAATTAAACTTTCTTATTTCACTTCCTTCTATAAAAAAAAAAACCTTCCCCCTTTTCAGTAGGTACATGCAACTAAAAATCAAATATGAAGAAAGAAAATTGGAACCTCACCAGATGGTATGCTATTGTAGATTGACTTGATCCAGTTCAAAAAACAAAATCAGAGTTTTCTTTTCTTTTCTTTTTATCGGTAACAAAATGTGAGCTTAGACAGAACTTCATAATAAGACACACAATTATTATGCAAATTTTGATTGTTCTAACCATATGATTAAGTATAATTAAATTAGGTGGAAGCGAAAAAGGATGATGTGATGAAAGTGAAGGAAAAAAAACTAAGGGTTGATAAAGTTGCAAGTAAATGGTGACTTCAAAAAATAAACAAGGATTGGTAAAAAAACTAACCCACTTTTTTCTCTCTCGTCTTATCTTGAAATGCATACAACAACTGTTATCATTCATAATTGACAAGATGGCTCTAATCCAAGTTTATAAGCTGGGACACGGCCCAAACAAAAATTTAGTTAAACATATGTTCGAATATGCACTAGTAAAAAGGATTGGCATAAAGAAGTCAAACTTACGCTTGTGGTACTTAGTGTGCTGATAGCTGCATGCCAAGTTCAGTTCCAGATGCAAAAGAAAATAAAACAAAGTAATTATAAGATTCAGTAGGTCTTCCGAAACATATATAGCCTCTAGCATTCGCATATTTGGGAAAACCATCATAAATGACTATAACCAAAAGACCATCATTTCCCAAAACAAGACGTAGAAAGAATCTCAAAACTAGTCCAGTTACAATGATTAGAATGAAACTAATAAAAGGAGTGAGCAAGAATAGATACGTACACAACTTTAGGCGCGGTGCAGAGATGAAGCATTTGCCAGAAAGTATATTCAATATCCATTTGTTGCCACTACAAATAACACGGATATTAAAGTAACATGAGATCAAGATAACAGCAGATAAATGACTCGTCATGACACAATATTTTTCTTTGAAGTATATTGAATTTTTTAAACGAGTGAGATGTAATAATATTAGTGATCAGTCATTCACTCTAATGTTAATTGCTAACACAGTAGACTAACAAGTGGACATAATTGTAAGCAATGAGACAACCTAAATTTGTGGTTTGACATTTGAATCAGATAATAACAAATGTACAACTTGGAGAGGAAGCCTAGATTTGCAAAATATTTTTAAGGAGAATATATGTGAACCTTGACTATTCTTCGGAGATACTGAGGAAAGACAGGATTCGACCGCACGTTTGAGGCCGTGCGCCCTTTTGATGACACTGTGGGCAGCATCTCTCTCTCTCTCTCTCTCCTTCAGCTTTCGAGATCTAGTGGAATTTCGGCACGTGTTGTTGTTGATCTCTATCTCTGAGCTAGAACTTGAAGACTCTACCAGTTGATCGTCGGCATCTACCAATATCGTTTTGGATCAACTTTTCTCAGCCCTTTCGGCCCGATGCCGTATGACTAAAGGGCAACACATTTTGGGCCCATCGTGACGTAATAATGGTCTTTGATCTTGTTCAATAAGCTTGATAGTTATATGGGCCGGGTTCTTTTTAAAGACCGTCTAGAAAGAAAAAAATAAGGACTGTCTAACTTCATAAAACTGCCCGTAGGACAAAATTGCATTTTAATTTCGCTTCTAGTTTAGTTTCGCAAATAATTAAGGCTTCATGACAAACCGGATTGACCACTACTGAAATACAATATTACCCTTATTTAAGTTTTTTATCAGTTAAATCAAAATCAAAATGTTGTGGCTATTGAGAAAAATTCTCACACGATTTAAGCTTTTATCTAACATAAAATTTTAAAATCAAAATGTTTGCATGTTTGTTGAACACATGCATATTGGCTATTGAGAAAAATTTATTTTGGCTCAGGGGCCACCACCCACCACTAGAGTCCACTTTAGTTTAACACACCTCACATTTTACTAATAAGAACAATATAATTATACAAATTTTAATTTATTTCCATATTATTTCACATATTACATAAAAGATGTTTAAAATCTTTGTTTGTTACATAAAACAAAAAGAAATTCATAAAAATAGGAGATAACAAATAATAACGTTTGGCAAAAATGCACCGATTTTTGTTTTGACATGTGAATTTATAATATAGGGCCATATTTTAAGAGTTGGTTTGGGCCATACAACTTCATGCATAATATATTGGTATGTTTGTTGTATGCATACATGTTTGTTACATATATATTATTTGTATATGTGTTATACACATGTATAATGATGTTTGCATATATGCTATACACATGTATAATGGTGTGTGTATGTTGGTATGCACATGCATAGTGGTGTTTACATGTGTATTGTATACATAATGTGTGCATGTGTGTTGTACACATGCATAGTGGTATTTGCATGTATATCCGACTACTACTCTAAATTTAAAAATATCATCGACGATAACAATATCAAAATCGAGATAAATCACACAATTGATTAACACAAGATTCGAATATTTGAAAAAAATTCAATTGTTGTTCAATTGTTTGTCGAACCAATGCCGAAATCGACCCAATTATTTTTCAATTATCAATAATCTAGAATTGAAAAATGAAAAGAGTGTTTGTCATAAGAGAATAAGATGTTTTCTTATAACTTAAATCACTAATCACAACATACAAATCAACTAACTCAAAAATGAAAACAACTAAATCTCAAAAAAAAATTACAAGTTTTTAGTTGGAGTTTTTTATTTTCTAGATGGAGAAGAAGATAAATGTTTTCTCATATCTTAAATCATTAATCACAAGTTCACAACACACAAATCAACTAGTTCAAAGATTAAACAATTAGATCTCAAAAGTATTTTACAAGTTTCTAATTTGAGTTTTTTTTTGCTAGATTGAGAAGAAAGTCATAATTGATATTAATAAAATATAATTTGCTGCCCGAAAATGTCTTTATTATAGAAATTATTAGTGATAGATGCTGATATCAGCCCATTTTTATCTAAAACCGTAATTATTGGTCATCCGTGCATAAAACCGAAATTATTTGTCCAATTTATGTGTTTTGGCCTAAATTTGTGGCGTAACTTTGAAACAGAGTCCAATGGAGTAGTGAAGCTGAAACAACAACCACGTATTTAAGTATTTATACATCAAATTGGTTACCCTTATTGGTCCTCCCCAAAACCAAGTTATCAGGTAAGCCTGATTACCCAATTTCATTTGAAGTACATTAACTGAAACTCTCAAGTGTTCAGAGTTTATTAATTTTGTTCCGAAATATGCTCCAAAAGATTGGAAACGTAGTGTCAACTGTTAAATATGCAACACTAGTGTGGAATAATAATATTGCATGCAGGAGTGAGTTTGTGGATACATGATTTTTAACTTTGACAAAAATACTAATACTTGTTTTATGGTTTTATTTCTCTTGATACAGCTTTTGCAATATACTTAACGGAGGATGAATCTCGGAGATCTTAACAAGGTTTGGGAAATCAAGGCCTTAAAAATGCCAGGAGAAGATGAGGCGCGGAATATACTTGAGAAAATAGCAAAACAAGTTCAACCTATAATGAAAAAACATAAATGGAGAGTTAAACTTCTATCTGAGTTCAGGTATATTTCTTTTCATGCTTTTTAGTCTATTATTAATCATTTTATCTGTTTTTTTCACATTGGTTGATAGATGTTGAAATTGCAGTCCTAGCAACCCTTCTCTTCTTGGGATGAATATGGGAGATGGTGTTGAAGTTAAGCTCAGATTGAGGAAGCACAACAGGGATTGGGATTTTATTCCTTATAATCAAGTTCTTGACACAATGCTCCACGAGCTTTGTCATAACGATCATGGTCCTCACAATGCTGCTTTCTATAAGCTATGGGATGACATTAGAGAGGTATTAATCTAACTCTTTACTATATTTTATCCAATGATGAAACATATCAGAATGCTAGTTTTTTCTAAAAGATTCTGATTAAAATGGAGTTTGCGGAGGGTGTTAAATGATGAGTCGGCACCAATTGATCTCAGTTTGAAGGATTTGGCTTTTTGGTCTATGTGTTACTTTTGAAAATGTAGCCTGTATTTTCCTTTCCTTTTTCTTTGACCTAACTGAAAAATTATCCATGCTGCAATGTAAAGAAGAAAATTGTTGCATACTTCTTGATGCAATTATGATCTATGCTTCTCTAGTTCACTTTTTACTTTTGAACTTGTACCTTGGCATGTAATTAATTTTTTTTGTGTTAGGAATGTGAGGAGCTGATGACCAGAGGAATAACTGGCACAGGTGAGGGGTTCGATCGTCCTGGAAGACGATTGGGTGGGTTTTCTCGTCAACCTTCTTTGCCACCTCTTCGCCAATCTGCGTTAACTGCAGCTGAAAAGAGAGCACGTCTTGGTTCTTTATTACCCTCTGGCCCTAAGCGTCTTGGTGGTGATAGCGATATTATGGGTGCACTAAGCCCAATACAAGCTGCTGCAATGGCTGCAGAAAGGAGAATGCAGGATGAGTTGTGGTGTGGATCTCAAGCTTCTGGAGTTTCTGTTCAAGAGGAAAGTGGGTTTGAAATGCCCCAAGCAGTTCAACTTAAGGGAGGTTCCAGCGTTACAGAGACACATGTCTCAGGCGTTGTGGGAGATAATGCGGCAACAACAATTACTTCTTCCAGTGAAGGACCAAAACATGGTCATCCAGAAAATGTTATGCAGGCTTCTAACTCTAGGTCCATCCTTGACCCTCGGACAATAGATGTTACAGAGGAGAACTCATTTTGGGAATGTGGGATATGCACTTTGTTCAATCAGGTAAAAGCCTTAAACTTGATATATTTATACAAAGCAGAGACATGTCATATTGCATATTGCAGTTTTCATCAATTAATCTACTGCATCTCTTTCTAACACGAGAACATAAGGACGTAAACACATGTCAGCTAATACTTGATTTTAATCGGTTACACTCATACAGTTATGTTCAAAAATAGGCATATTGGATGGAACTATGGTTGTCTGAGCTTATTAGTTTGAAGTCAATATTGGTTTGACAAAACTGGTTATATTAGGTTGATTCTGTTATGCAAGTATAACTGGCTTTTGTTATGATGGTTACTTTTAGAAGTTTCTGGCCAGTTTAATTTTTGTTGTTTCTGTTGATAATATGGAAAGGTGTATATTTAAAGCATAAAAGCTAGTATTTCTATTGGGTCTCCCATGAACTGACTGGAATTTTCTGTGTTCAACGACGGTGGATAACTCCAGCCATTAGCTCAGATATGTGAAGCTTGTCGTAACCAAAAGCCTATAGATATCGGGACAAAGTTCAAAATCTGGTCCTGTAAATTTTGTACCTTAGAGAACAATGTGAAGTTGGACAAATGCTTGGCTTGTGGGCAATGGAGATATTCGTATGGAGCACCAACGTCTTCCAGACTCAATCTCGGAACGTGAGGAAATGGACAAAGACTTGTCTTGTTTAGTCCAAGCAATATCTTTGCATGTACTCTGTGCTTATATATTTGAAAATATGGGGAGGGGGTGGGGTGGGGCGGGGAAGTTTTCCCTTCGAGAACATTTGGACCCATGTTAGCTTACTTTTATCTAGGTGTCTGTGTTTACTTGTGACTAAGAAATGGTCAAAATGACACTCGTGCGACTGTATCAGCTTCACCATTGTAATTAGCTTACTTATCAAGTGTTTTGTTTGTTCCTTAACTCCATGTCACCAATATACTCTACCAAGTCATGACTTGGTACTGCTCCCATGTCATCGAGTCCTTGTGGTAGCCAGGAGATGATGGTAAATAGTGTGAAATCTCTGTTCTTGATGTTGGATTAATGAGTAAAGCTGGGCATCAAAATATTTCGACATAGAAAATCACAAGTTCAAGTATTGTTCGGTAATATTAGCTATTACTTGTACGAGTTTTTTATGGGAAATGTTTTAAACGCTCCGGCAATGACTTGTGAATTCAAGAGTCTGTTCTTCACTAACTTTACTTGTTCCTACATTATAGGTGCATAATTTGTATGTTTTGGTATGAGAGAATCAATTGGATTACATGGATATGCAACATCACATGATCATCTGCTATATAGCCTGACAAGAAACCTTCCAATCAACTTAGAGAAATTGGTATTTGTAGTATCCCCACATTTGTACCATCGCCAACAACTTCATTAGGGACTTATTATTGATTATAAGTACATATGACTGTCTCCGATCATTAACCTCGGTCATAAGTCTAATTAACCAATCCCGATTACTGTTCGAGTTAACACCTGGACGGCCCACTGGTTCAGTTAGCCACTTAAGCCGGTCAAATATTATGTTGGCCAGTCTTATCCAGTGAGAGTCTTTGTGCTCCGAAAACTCTTATTTTCTATATCTATAAATATCACTCCTCATTTGTAAAAAAATTACGTTTTTAGAAACTTGATTCCAGATACTTATTATGGATATGGAGGCAACCATTGAAGGCAGTCTCATTTTTCCCACAATATACTCCCTTCCATATTTGTGGATGTCTTTGAGTAAATTCTTATCCAAAAAGTATCTGATCATTTTTCTGTTAGTCTGAATCTAGTGTTAGACCAGTAGACTTGCAGTAAAACAAGTTCATGTTAGTCACCACTCGCCATTAGGTTACAGATGGATAACCCCTCACACTTTTTTTTTTTCTCACCTCTTCTCCAACCGCACGGACGAATCACAGCCCTTGGAAGGAGAAAAAATGACAATACCACAGAATCCTAAGTTTCGACATAAAATACATGAAACACAAACGCACTCTACTATGGGTTACAAAAGAGAGAATAGAGAATATCACACCTACAAAACAGTCGTGATGGTGGAGGCGCAACGGTGCAGCTTGCAATGGTCATGCCAGGCTGCAAGACGGACCAATCTGGAAATAATGGTTTCCGTACTGAGACACTGAGTGACGTAGAATCCTATGCTCAATACTCAATACGTATACATATCTGATTTGCACAACAAATGCTATCATTGCGATTGCCAACCGTGCATGCTGCATCATTTGCGACGTGTACATTGCTCAAAACGCTTACTGACTTTAGTTGTAAACTTGTAATTTGTAAATGCGACAATTTGCTCTCTAGATAATATACTTGGGAGTGTAAACTGTTGAACGTATTGATTACCAATTTATCCCTTGGTAGTTGGTAGTTGTAGGACTTAGGAGTAGGACAGAGAATGAATTAGGAGTTAAATTGTTAACATCAATCAAACATGAGCCACACTCATATGACTTGGTCGTTCCGTCAATTCCCAATAGTTAGAAGTGTGATATAAATGCGGTTAGTTAGTTTGTTGGGAGTTATGGAGGAGGTTAGGAAAGAAGTTAGAGGAGTCATACTGATGTTCCCGCTCCATTTCTTTGGAAATTGAAGGGAAACTGATTGATGTAGAAAAAGTTTAGACTTGCCGTAAAACATCAAGATACTAAACATAGATATTGGTCAGCAGTGCAAGCTAACACAGATTTTTGCGGAGGTGCGATGGTAGGTGCTGATTCTGTATGCCTCATGAAATAGGATTCAAAAATAATAAATAAATAAATAAAATTGTTAAATTTAATGGCCGAATGACTTCTGATAAAATATTACTTCTGCCTTTGCAGAAATCAGCGTGATATAATTTTCTCTCTTTTTTTCGATAGAAAACTGCTGTCTGTATTTTTTATAAGAACCAAACATTAAAAGATTTAAAACAAGCCAAAGAAAGAAAATACATTGCAAACATATTTCCATTTGAGACATTGTCAAAAATACGACTCAAGAATCACAGATTTAATAATGAAATCAAACAGCTAATGATAACATTCAAGTGTGTTTCCTTTTAATCAGTTTTAGATAAGAAGCGACTTCCTTTTAGACTTTGAAAACTCTTTTTTAACTTCCAAAAAGAACACGGCTACTTAATTGGCAATACAGCTGTCTCAACAAAACGTACAACCATAATTTAAGTATTTAACAGAAAATCTTTTTTAAAAAATCAAAACCAGCAGTCCAACAGTAAGATATTTTAAAATCAACTGTTATAGCTGGATACTTATCTCCTAATTCAAAACCGAATCTCGTTTCTAAGACAAAAAACAAACAAAAAAACGTACCCACTTGTCCCTCTTCTTTCCTTTCAGTTCTGTCTCGTAATTAAAACGTTTCGTTTTGCTATTTTTAACTTCTTTTGCCATAATTCAAAGTTCTAACAGAATATATCAACTGAAAGTTTAAATAAAACAGAAAAAACATAATCACATGAAGAACAAATAAGATGAAAAAAAAACTTTGATTGAAGATTTTTCTTCATTTTTTATCCTCAACTAAACAACTAATCTAAAACCGGAAAAAGAGAAAGATTCATTTTTTTTTAGTGTTCTTCAACTTGGCATTTGATGATTTCTGTCAATCCAACTCCTTTTCATTTTCTGTACAAGCCCCAAAATTTATTTTTGTATAAAAGAAACAGAAAAAACAATATATGTTTTTTCTTTTCCTCTTCCGCCTGAAAAATACTACTTGTCTACTCAATCTTAGTGATGCCAATACGCTTCACAAGAGCATTTCGAATCCCATCAACAGCTTGAGAAGAACACATACCACCATTCTGTTCCATCGCAGACATATAATTCCTAACTTCTTTTTTAATCATCTCTTGCATCACTGCCAAAAACTCTGCACTAAATGCCTTGGAAACCACTGGTTTCTCGATAGGCGAGACACTAATATCTGATGACACCATGTTACTGTTGTTTTGCTGCAATAGAGGAAATTGCTGCATTGGCAGGGCAGATGGTATTTGATCAACGGATTGAGTTTTTATAGCTTGATTCGAAACTTCACACGAATCGGTACCAGGAAGAGAAAGACTGAGTGAAGTAGGTGGATCATTAGTTGATGAAGAAGTTTCAATCTGTAAAATACCACCTGTTCTAGCAACAGGTCGATAAACATGGCCAGAAGATGAACCTGGTAAACTAGAATCGCTTACATCTGATCCACAAGGACTACATGGACTAAGATAAAGCCCAGAACTATACGGCGCAACCGTCCCTACACTCGCCGATCGCTTAAACGGCCTAGTCAATCCATCAATAAAAATATCTTCACCACCAGAAGCTTTGCGCTTAAGAGTAGAATTCCAGTGATTCTTAATCGCGTTATCAGTGCGACCGTTTAATAAACGGGCAATCGTGGCCCATTTGTTACCGAACTTGGCGTGAGCACGAATTATAGTATCGTCTTCTTCAGAAGAGAAGGCTCTGTGTTCAACTTGAGGAGAAAGCTGATTACACCAACGAAGACGACATGATTTTCCTGATCTACCCGGGATTGATTTGCTGATTAAAGACCAGTTTCTTGGGCCATGTTTATGGACAAGTTTTGTTAATAAATCATCTTCTTCTGGACTCCATGGTCCTTTGATTCGATCAAGATCTCTTCTTGATGATGATATAGAAGCCATAGGGAAAAAAATTTGAGAAAATAGGATTGGTATTTTTTTTTTTTTGGGATAGGTGGAGAGCCTCGCTCTCTTTGTGTTTTAGAAGATTTTTGGGAAGGGAGCGGAAAGGGGTTTATAAACGAAAGGATATAGATGACTGGTTTAAGCGGTTGTAATACCGGTGATAAGCATTAAAAACACCGTTTCTTCCAGGGAAGCGGTTTGAATGTATACAGCTGTGAGCTGTCCGTTGACACGCGTCAACTCTTCACAGTGCTGATTTTACATACTCAACCAAGCTCTGGGTAATTAGAATCAGCTCATCCCTGCCTCATCCCCATATCAATTTTCCTTATTTAACAACCTTTCCATTTATTTTTATTTTTAACTTATGTATCAAACTACCAATTAATATTTTTGTAACAATTATGTAAGAAATTTTTGATAAAACATACTCTTTTGGAAATGAAACTCCATAATCCACACCGTGAGTAACGTTTAGAAATTGTAAAGTGTGAAGCAAGAAACGGATTACATTAATATATAGAATAAGAGCATCTCTAGGTGGTGGTAGTATACTCTAAAAATTTGAAAAAATTTTTAAAAATCTGGTCGCAAATTTCGACCAACTCTAGGTGGTCACAAATATCGACCGCAAATGCAATTGGAAACCCTACCATGCGCGCCAGTACTAATGTCGCACAACATTACCACTGTCGCCCCCAAGTTCACAAAAAACTCCCGCGAAGTAAAAAAAAATAACTTGCGCGACATTAGTAGTGGTGCTCTCTAGTACTACTGGCGCGTGGTGCTAGTCAAAGTAAAAAAAAATAACTTGGGGCTTACATTAGTATTATTTGTCGCCTCGCGATCCGCATCCAAACCTCCGTGATTTGCGAACAACAATAATGCGAATGCAGTTATCGCGACCATGAATGAAGCCACCTAGAGATGGAATTCCGAGAAATTCCGAATTTTTTCTTCAAATATGAAAAAATTTGACAAGTTATACTACCACCTAAAGATGCTCTAAATATATGATTTTCCATTTTCAACTATTTGATTTATGATTTTTTTTTAATTTTCTAGCGTACTAAGCATTAATGATATACACCTACTAATTTGATCCACCTACTAACAATAACCATTGATTTACATTGAGACATATGTATGTGTATATTTTAATGCAGAGTTACAAACCAACATTACTTAAATAGTAAGTCGTAATAGTATATCTAAATTGCTCAATATTAAGAGAAAAATGTAAATTTCTATAAAATTTTTAAAATTTTTGATTTTTGGAAGTTCCAAAGAACTGTAAGAGAACTTATTTTTGTTTTGTAGTGTAAAATATAAGAACTATTCGTAGGTAAATATAAGAGTCATGTTATTGACAGACCCCATTTTGTGTTGGGCAGACCCCGTCCCAATTTGGAGTCTGTATTTATGTTGGGCACAACATTGAGTCTTGGGCAGACCCCATCACCAAAGCCCACACAAATATAAATCGGAAATAACCAGTTAACTTCATTATTTACGTTTATCGTTTAGAATAAATGCAAACATAACGAGATTACAAAACAAGGAATTGAATGAGGTTCGTAAAAATACCCAGACTTCCATTTCTCATCTTAGGATTAGCTACAACCTTGCTTTACTATATTATGACTTTCTCATTCACAAACACTCCATAATATCACAAACTTCATGCTTTCTTTCAGAACTTGATTGCCAAAATGAATTGGAGATTAACCTTTGTCTTTGTTATCTTCAATTTCGTCATTCTTCTTGGAAACTATAGACCGCCAAAGGTGGAAACGGAAAATTGGTTCGCCTCTCCTCCTATAGCAGTACAAGAAGTGGAGGAGATAATGGATGTACATGAAACAAATAATGAAGACGACTACTATGCTTATGAAGGATATGACACTGATGATGGAGATGACGACGAAGATACTTATGCTTATGATAGTTCTGAAAGTGACAGCGCTATTATTTTTGAAGACGAATAGGGGTGGTGATGATTTTTAGAAAAGGTGTGAAAAGTTTATTACAAAGACCAATAATGAATGGAGAGCAAAATGGCTAAGGGAGCAGCTTCGTCATATGAATGTGGTTCACTTCATACGACACCACGAGGTCGTTCCGATGTAGAAGGTTTCAAATGACCTTTGCATACCGTGAGAATTCACTTTATACGATTTAGCAATGTTGTTTGGGCTTACCTTCTGCGACCCAATTAGGTCGTTTGGGAATTGGATTTAATAACGATTTAGCAGTGTCGTTTGGGCTTAGTTTATGCAACCCAGCCAGATTGTTTGGGAATTGGATTCAATACTTGGTGGTGTCCCAACGATTTAGCAGTGTCGCTCTAGCTTCCTCTAGAATCGGGATGACTTCACTAGGTCGATTGAGCGAATTACATAACGGTATTTATGGGCATCTAGATATATTTGTTTTTGGAAATTCTTAAACTGAGAATTGTTTTTTGGAATTAGTTGTTTTTTGTTTTTGTTTTTGTTTTTTGTTTTTTTTAAGTGGGTCTTTTAGTATAAGAGCAATAGGAGGTTGCAACAAGTTATCTTTGATGTAGGTGGGGAAGTGCCCAACACAAATTACGATTTTTTTTGTCAATGGCGAGTACATACAATATGAGACGAGCTAACAGACATTTGCATTTGCATTTTTTTCTCTTAGCTACTGGACAAATTAATTTTTGATACATTCATTATTTTCCCTAATTAAAAAAGAATTCATACGAATGGAAACTTCACTATTTTTGATACCATACAATACTTGACGGTGTCCTAACGATTTAGTAGTGTCATTCTAGTTTCCTCTGACGACTTCACTACGTCGATTGAGCAAACTACATAGCGGTATATATGACTGTCTAGATATATTTGTTTTTGGGAATTCTTAGATTGAAAATTGTTTTTTGAAATTAGTTATTTTTTTTATTTTATATTTTTTGTGAAGTGGGGTCTTTTAGGATAAAGACAATAGAAGGTTGAAACAAGTTATCTTTGATATAGGTGGGGAGTGTCCAACACAAATTACAATTTTTTTTTTATCAATGGTAAATTTGTAAAATAAATTTTTATTTTAATCCGCCCAATACAAAATGGGTTGTACCCATCATAGTACAAAATATCAGGATATGGGTATTTATCGATATTCAATTTTTAGATATGTATCGTGGATATATCCCCCTCTTTGAGGATATTTGACATTGTTTCAAATACAAATATCGTGAATATATCCAAAATATCGACAAATATCATAGATATTGTAGATATTTATTGATATATAATGATACATTATTTATATTTATTTGAAATATAATAGTAAATATTAAATAAAATTGTTATATACACAAAATATCGCCAAATATCTCCAAAATATCCTAAAATATCACAAATATCACAAATATCGTTTAAATATCATCGATATTTGCAGTCGTATATATCTCTGAATATATCGTGATATTTATATATCTTTTTTTGAAATTTGAATAGATATCCCTAAATATCGCGATATATAGAGATATTTTGTACTATGGTACCATAAGTACCATATAATATGAGACGAGCTAACAGACAGTTGCATTTGCATTTTTTTCTCCTAACTACCGGACAAATTAATTTTTGATACATTCATTCTTTTCCTTGATTAAAAAAGAATTCATGTCTATGTTTTGAAAAAAAAAAAAAAAAAAAAAAATTGAGGAAGATAAGAGAAATAAGTTGAAGTGGGATTTGCTGGTGACTCTCAATATTGGCCTTTCTGTACAGCAGATACACCTTAACAAGTTTATCTTAAAATTAAAACCACGTGTAAATAAGAAGACATAGAATGATATGCGGTGAATTTAAAATTTCTGGTAGGACATAGAGTGGAGTACGGTTGGAGCAGATGAGTTTGAGTGTTTGACTAAAAAAGCCAGGCTGTAGAGCATTTCGTTTTTTTAGAAGATTTCTTAATCAAAACGGCCGCACGGATTTGCTGAGTTGGGTAATAACGACAAATCTGGTCGCCGAATCGGAGGGCGGATCATTACTCTTTTTCTGTCAGTCCAGCCTGTTAACCTGCCACTATTACGCCACTCCAACGGCCCACCTCTTTTAAACCTCCACGTGTCCGTTATCTCGGACTGCCTAAACTAACTTTTTGTTTCCGTTACCTGTACGGACGTGTTTCAAATCCGTTTCCCCCTGCAACCTTTACACAATTTTAAATTATTAAGGGACTGAATTAAAATTATTTAACGCTAGGAGGAGCGACATTTATTGCAAAAGATTGTGTTAAACTGATCCGTATCTCTTTCTGTTACTACTTACTAGTACGCCGTACCTACTACCTAACGTCCTTCTTTCTATTTGAATTATTTTTGAATTATTGTAGGGGTCTATACGTATATAGTGTGGCTGATTTTGTTGACTTTGACCTACTGTATTGTATATTTATATATTTAGAAATGGTTATAGTGACATATTTTATCTTAATCTATATAATAAAATAGTTTGGTCTTTAAGCATTTTGTGTTAAGTTTATATCGGACGGCTAACAATTAATACAATCAGTACATCTGACGGTAAACAGTAAATTAATAATACAATCAGTACATCCGATGGTAAAGAGTAAGTTGATAATACAATAAGTACATTTGACGGTAAAGAGTAAGTTGATAAAAAGCTTATTCATACAATTTTAGTGTTTAATAAAGACCAATTTATTTCGAATATATCTTTAACATGACCTCAAAATATAGTTAAAAAAAAAAAAAACAGCAAAACAATAAAACAAATATTTTAAAAATATATAATAATGAATGAAAATTAACGCCAAAAAATAATTAATTTTAAAAAACCTAATAAAATACATCAAACTAACCTCAAATACTATTTAACGAAAATCGAAAATTATAAAAATGCAAAGATTAAACTAATCTTAAAAATTAATTAATATAAAATTGGAATATGGATACAATTGCATTAAACTAACCTCAAATAATAATTAATCAAAACTTGGATGCAAATACATCAAACTAATATAAAAAAAATTTGTTTTGAAATCGAACCTGGATGCAAAATGCATTGAAGCTAACCCTTAAAGATTAAATTAATATGAAATCGAAAACTAGATTTAATCGCGTTGAACTAACCTCAAAGAAAAAAAATAATTATAAATTGGAAACATAATGCAAATGGATGGAACTAATCTTAAAAAATAATTAATAAATCGAAAACCGAATGCAACTACATCGAACTAATCTCAAAAAATAAACTCAGATGCAAATGCATTGAACTAACCTCAAGAAATAATTAACGGAAATCGAAACCTGGATGCAAATTCAAACTAACCTCAAACAATAATTAACGGAAAATCATCAAAATGCAAATAAAAATCAAATAATAAACGAAAATCGAAAACCGAATGCAAATGCATTAAACTAATTTTACAAAATAATTAACGGTAAATCGAAACTAGATACAAATGATGAAATAACCTCAAAGAACAATTAAAATTATAAATTAGATGCAAATGTATTGAATTATTTGAAAATAATAATTAACAAGAAATCGAAAACTAATGCAACCGATTTAACTAATCTCAAAAAAAAATAACGGAAATTGAAATTTGATGAATCAGATTGAACTAACCTCAAAACATAATTATATATTGTGGGAATGTCTCGATAAATATAGTTTTACATTTAAAATGGTGTTTATATTATCTCTTTCCGTGATGATTGGAACTCTTTGCTATTCAAGTAGAATTTTAATATATATAAATTTCAACTTATTAGGCAATCTCACAAAACTTCAAAAACTTCTTTATTAAACAACAAAATGAAATTGAAGGGTTTTATCAAAGCGAATTAAATGGAGAGTGAGATTTTAATGTTATAAAAATTTGGTTGAGTTTTAGATCAATATAATATTAATATATAATAGTTCTGATATTTACAAATATTTTTCAGAATAATTAATATAACAACACCCGCTCAGAATAATCTTTAAAGATTCCACATATTGAGTCAAATGCATAATTTAAAAAAATTAAATAGGAAATCGAACCTGGATAATCTTCGATGATCCCACATAAAAAATCAAGCATAATTTACTTTTTTATGTCATGTTTTGCAAATACACTAATATGGATCGCATAGGAATTGGTATTACACACCACATCGATAATTAAAAGGAAATTAAAAATCTGACTCAAATACATAGCTCAAAGAGTAATTAACGATAAATCGGAAATTTTATGTAAATGCAAAAACTAAACTAAAAAAGTAATTAACTAAAATCCAATTGATTAAACTAACATCGATAATAATTATCGGAAATTAGAAATTGGATGCAAATCCTCAAAAATATTTAACAGAAATCGAAACGATATGCAAATACATCAAAAAACCTCATATAATAATTAATGGAAACCGAAACCGAATACAAAATGATTGAACTAAACTCAAAAAATAATTAAAAAAATAGAAAACTCGAATGCAAATATTGAACTAATCTCAAAGAATAAATTAACGGAAAGCCAAAAACGGAATGCAAATCAAAAACTAAAATCATAGAACGGGATATCGTCGTGGATCAAAATGCATTGAAATAACCTCAAAAAATAGTTAACCTGGAAAAACAATATATATTTTGGATTATAGGAGTTTGCTATTAACTTTTATTTATTTTTCTAATTCTTATAAAGGGACTTAACAACTACATGTTTTGTTGGCATAAGGCATATTTACTCAATTTGAAGCACTTGTAGGTACATTATTTTATATCTATATTGTCGAAAATTGAGTATGTATGATGCACAAAAGTTCAATTTAAATGTAAAATAATAGTGGAAACACTTTTGATTTTTTTCCAATAAAATTAGGGTTAAAATAATAAATTGATACGATTTTATTTTGCTAAATTTACCAATAATGACTCGAGTGGCATAGCCACGGGTTAAATTCTAGTACTTAAACAAATTCAAAATCATTAGGGTATTTATAAATTTTGAATTAAGCTAATTTTGTGTATATATGATTTTCTAACTATTATAAACACTAGCAAACACCAGGTGCTATGCACGTGAGCAAAAAAATATTTAGTATACATAGAGCCCACAGTTGGAGAGAGAGAAAAAAAAAACACTGTCTGTCCGTCTATCTCTCTTTTTACATTTTTTTAATTATTTTATTTTAGTAGCCCACAGAACAGATAAAAAAACCGAAAATGACAAAAATAAATAAATATTAACTATTATAATAGTTATCTTTAAGACTTAAACACTTTTTACTGTTTTGCCATATTTTTCTGAAAATCAGGTAATTATCATTCTATCTTTGTGACGGACACAAATGTGACACCAAAATACTATTCCTCTTACCCCATATTTTTCTAATATAGTAAGATTGTCACGAATAATTAAAAAAATCAAAAATTTCTAAACTTGCCAAATATAATATAAAAAATAGTGAAAATAAACAGTCTACAATTATTAGCCAATTTTTATAAAATTCTAACTACATTTGGTAAGTTTTGATTTTTTGATTTTTTTTGATTATTTGTGACAATACTTATAATAGTTAAGAAATTATATCTACAAAAAATTAGCCTAATCTAAAACTTAAAAATGTCATAACAATTTTGAATTTGTTTACATGTTAAAGATAAAATATGCCCCTAGAACCCCTCCCATATATTTATACCATCCCAAGCTCCCACTTCTACTGTAAAATCAAATTAACGATGTTTTATAACTTAATTGCTATTATATATATGTAATCTCCCCGCCCCAAAACCGAACCAAACTAATAAGATATATTTCAAACTGAAACTGAACCAAAACTTAAAACTTTTTTTTTGGGTAAACTGAATCGAAAACCATAAAATCAATTAAATCCTAAATGAAACCGATCCGAATCTAACTGATAAAATATACTACAAACCAAAATCGAACCGAATCGAACTGATAAAATTGAGAATCTGAAACCAAACCGAATCGAACCAATAAAATATACTACAAACCAAAACCAAACCAACTGAATCAAAAAGTATAAAATCAATTCAATCAAAAATTAAATCAATTAATTTTAGCCACACAATTGATAAACATATACAAAATTAATTATAAATATTACTAAAATGTTATCTTATCAATTCGGTGCAGGGCAAACTAAATTACAAAAACTCAAAGCGTTTTTTATGGGTTTGGTTCGAGTTAGTTATCTAAAACAATTGACAGCCCTAATTGTGATAGACAGACAAAACGGAAAAAGAAAATAGTTATAGTTAAACTGTTAAACGCAAATTCGGAATTGTACTCTTTGCGTTGGAGCGGTTTGCTATAAGACAGGTGGTGTGGTTTGCTAAGTGCTAACTACCCAAACTTATTTTGTTGCCATCTTGATAGGCACGTGCGTCGCGAATTGTAGTTTTTAACACGCAAATTAGTCGTTGGTTGAGAAACTTGAAAATCATTGTTTTCTTTACCGACCGTCGGATAACGACGAAATATTAAAGGTAAAGTAGAAGAAACCAGAAAGCAACGAGGTTAGCATGAATTTGTTCCGTTTTGACGACAAGCGTGTACAATACTACCATGCACATTCTGTTTGAAACAGGTGCCAAATACATCTAACATCAACTTAAAAGTTAAAAGTTAAAACTTTAGCCTCATATGCGGTCTTTTGATAATGATAAGGATAACTAGTTTTACAAATGATTACTACAGACGGCCAACAAATTACGCTATAAGTTTTTTCTGAATGACAAATTTTATTCTCATAAAAATAAATTTGTTAGAACCAGCTATCATTATGTTGCAGTCTATAATTTTATGTAATCTCTTAAGGAGCTCAACAGACTGTTATGCAAAGAAACCAAAAGTGTTAAAACTAAACGGAATGAAACAATGTTGGTTAGCCCTACAAACTTTCTCATGTTTTTCAATCTTTTCTAACGTTGCTCTACTAGCTTCTTCTCTCACCTCAAAGACTTAATTCCCAAGCCCTACCAATAGAGAGGCTCCAATTACATCAACACATGCATGCCTATTTTCAGACCAATTGTAGATTAATACATCCGTAGGACGAAGTGTCGATCTTCTCTCATTCGGATCCGTGAGAAAATTGACGGGAGCCTCCTTCTTCACTTATATCTCAGCCCTCCAAAATGTATTACATAAAATATCTCTGACACGATCATATTCGTATTTGAAATTTGAAAAATGTCGATAATGTGTTGCATAGTAATTTAGTTTACTTTTTTGCATACAAGGCATAGACCCCCATCAGAGTACAAAGAAATCATGAGACGGTACCGGATAATAGAACGATACTCCATTAGCGACATATGTTGTCCAAGTCCCTCCATCGAAATGGCAAATAGAAAATTATTTACGTGTTCCGACTTCAAACATCTAATAACTACCTTTTGACGAGCAGATAACTCGAACTCCCTCTCAAGACTTGCAATGATCTTACTGTAGAAAGCTTCCGCCAAATTTTTTTGTGGTTTTGAGGGGACGGTAGAACTCACAGTCAAAGAATTAAGGTGTAGATCGGGTAGACATGATGCAAAGCAATGCTAGCATCATCAAAAATCTCACACATAAGCACTGTACCACAACTCCTAAGAATGTGGTTCTGAAGCTCAACAGTCTGGAAACGGGAGGTCACAAAAGCAAATGCAGAGACATCAGTGGCACAAAAGATACCTAACCTACCATGACGTAAATGAAGCATAACTAAACGCCACTGTAAATCATTGAAACCAAGACCATCAGAAACTATAATACCCTGAAGAATACTACGGAGATGCCGATCAAAAGTCTTAGCTACCTCTCTAAACAAGGATGGTGGACAAGTGCGAATCGTAAAGACCAGCTTAGAGATCCTCACACAAGCTTGTAAAAGTGTTAACTCACAATGTGAATCTTCCAAAATAGCTAAACGGTCTATCAAAGTCATAACTTTTTCAACATGCTTACGAGCAATGCCCATGACAAAAGATGAATCAATGCTGACTGCCCCTCCAAGCAACCTAACCTTCTACTGAGGACGGGATAAATCTAAAGGAAAGAGATTGGGAGTGGAGCGATGTGGATCCAGTGAGGGCCAAAATATCCCAATTTTAGCCACATTAAGAGGCAACTCATAAGAAGGTCCTTCTTCCTGAATCATACACAAAAATGTCACGTATTTGGTTTGTATCCCCAATCAGAGTCACATTGTCTAAGTACCAAACATGTAGCAATACCTGACATCTGGACTGGATCTGTAAAATGAGATGATGCAACACCAGTGCAAAGAGAAGGGGACCTAAATGGTCGCCTTGCTGGACCCAAGTAGCAGACCATATGTAATCAACCCCCAAGTATAACATCGCAGGTTGACAATACAAATACTCGACCCAAGAGGTAATAGTCGGGCAGTAAATACGAACCTCTCTCAACATGGTAGTCCGGTCACCCATGTTAAAAGCATTTTGAAAATCTACAAGCAACATAGAAAGAGAGGTATTGTCACTGTTAGCATATACCATGCGATTAACAGTGTGTAAAATCGCCTCTGCTCCACTAGGAACACCGACCCCATACAGAAAATCCTGTAAGTACTCTACCACATCTTTAGAAACTTCTTTCATTGCAATCTTGGAGACAAGACGACGCCAAATCATGCCCACAACTGTAGGACGAATGACATTATCCGGCTTAAGAAGTGGAGTAAGCGGGGCACTTGCTATGAATTCTGCTAAAGGTTGTGGGCATCGTCCCTGTAACCAAAGATTCACCATAGGGATCAAGGCATCTAACATGTTAGACGATATAGCTACTGCAACACCACTCATAGCATCCAACAAGTGTTGAACACGGGGACCATCACGACCACATGATGTGCCTTTCGGAAACGACCTAGCTGATGCATGACAGTAAAGTGTCTCTCTCTACCAATAAAGGAGGCTTAACAAAAGGAATAGTAGGTCTTACAAGTGGTTGACGCATCGGGTGCTTCTCCTCTAATAATCCATGTACAATCTCCATTGAGTTAGGGGCAACCCCTGATGATGGCAACACTTTTACCGATGTAGCAAAATGTCCATCAGCAATTTTCTGTAAGCATTGACGCACATTCTAAGTAGGAACCGATTTCTTGGGGGTTGGATTGAAGGCGGCTCTATTACAGACTCCAAAAGGTAAAATAGTCCACTAGGCTCATTCCATGTCATCAAAGCTTGGAGAATCTGTTTCTGCTGAAATTTTTCCTAGTACCAGACCGATGTTCCTGACAATTCTGTGGTTGAAAAACATGTAGAGTGCAGCATAGGAGAAAGAGGAGATGAACCCATGGCATAACTGAACTAGGATCAAACATAATATCCCAGAGTGCAAATTTCAATGCACCAGAAAAGGCCAGACGACAAGCACGATGTATACTTTTTACAATGCGAAAAGGTATACAGAATGCCCTATCAAGTAGTGTCTCATCAAGAGAGGGAACCACAACAAGAGGCAGTGTCTCCTTGCAATGAGAGTGCAAGTTGCATGGTCTTAGGGATGCATGGGTAGTGGTTCAAGTATACCAACAATAAGACATCCCAATTCCCCATTATCAGTCCTTTCTGGTGGTTTTATAATGCCTCATGAATGACGACATGGTATGGTTAGTGTATACAAGCTGACACATTGACCACATATCCATTTGTTCACCGTTTTCAAGAAGTTAAGAACGGATAAATATAAACCTACGTCTTCCTTGATTTTATCTCGTAGTCTGTTTGCATCTCCCTGCCTACTCAAGTGTTGTTTCTTAATATGAGTTTCAATATATGAAATCGCGAAGCCGTCGCCACCACCATTTGCCCAATTTTTGCACTTGTCTAACTCACGAAAGGGGCAATGCACATGCTCCTTTTGAGAGAGCATAACAATAACACCTTATGCTCTAACAAATCCAAAATCATACGAAACCAAAACCAAACCACAACAAACAAGAATGCTATGTCAAATCAAACCCAGTCAACAAACTCAACACTGAACCAACCTCAACTCCATCGAATCCAATAAACAACCACAAGAAACTAAACAAAAAACATAACTAACCCAAACCTACAAAACAGCAAGGACTGACAACAAACCTTCAAGTTTTTTTTTTGTTAATCACACAAGCATGGTGATTACCTCAGTTGGTGGGTTTTTTTTGGCGTGGGGGGGGGTTTATTTTTGGAAGTTGGTGGTCGGGTTTATGAGGGTCGGTGGTTGAAGGATGGTAGTCAGTGGTTGAAGAAGATAATGGACGTTTTTTTAGGGGAAGATGATGGTTAGGTTTAGGGGGAGAGACGGTGGTGGAGAAGAAGGTGGTGGTTGTTGGTGGTGAATGTAGACGGTGGTCGGGTTGTTTTTAGATCTGGGTTATAAGGGTGGTGGTGGTGGTGGCGGTGGCATCCATGCAGATACGAGGTCGGGGGGTTTAAGGGGGCAGCGGTGGGAGGTGGTGGCGAGGGTGTAGGCAGCTCGAGTGGTGCTGCAAGTTTTGGGGGAAGAAGAAGGAGGTGCTGCAAGTTTGTTTGTTTGTTTGTTTTTTTTTTTTTTTTAAAGATAGTTATGTCTTATCTCAAATCTCAATTCCTTATAGCTTTCAAACTATAAAAGGCATAAAACCATTTTTGACACCCTAGACTCTCATTTATACATATACTTCGTAATTTTTGGTCAGTTTAATAGCTTAATGAGTGGATATCATCTACTCACCATAAACGTCATCTCTACAAAATTTAAACTCATTTGAAAATCTCTAACCTAGGCAAAAAATGATTCCAAAAACATTATTTTCTATAGCGTTATATTTCTTTTTAAAAATGACAACAATTTTTATCTAGGTTAGAGATTTCCAAATGATCTAAAATTTTGTGGAGATTGTCTTTATGGTGAGTAGATGATATCCACAAAAAATTTGGTTTGAATTCATTTTTAGGTGAATTTTTACTTACGTATTTATTTTAACTTAAAATAAGTATGTACTTCTAAGATCCGGTTAAAATAAATATGTACTTCTAAGATCCGGACTGTATACATCGAGAATCCCCATTTCACGTAGTATATATATTTTTTCACTAAACCACTTCATTAAAATACATACGTGTGTAATTTCACATAATCACTAACTCACTGGACGAGCTCATTTTTGCTACAATGTTTGTAATGATTAGTTTGCTTCCGGTCCAACCACAACGTGACTTGTGTACACCCAACAACCCAAAACAAAATTAGAAAAGTGTTATTGTTTTGAAATATTGCCTCCCATTTTGCCTTTGCTTTGCACCTCCACTGCCTCCCACCAGTCCCCAACTACCACCTCTTCTTCTTTTCGCCAGTAAGAAAAAAGAATTGGGAGATGGTAAAACTTTTGTTCATTACTATATTGGAATTGGTAATTGTGATCTTCACTTAAGTCGGTGTCTACTAATCGAGGTTTTTTTTTGTAATTGCGAATTGGAATGCATTTTGTTGCGAGACGTTGAAGTGTAGATGGAGATTGGGTGGTTTCTTCTAAGCCTTTGAGAAGAAAAAACCAGAGAAAAAAGAAGAGATCGAAGAAAGGTTGAGATATGGGTAGAGGTGACAATTGGGTCAGGCTAGCCCTAATCTTTTTGGGACAAACATATATTCAGGCCGGGCTAGGTTTTTACTTAACATGCTAAGCCCAAGTCCAACCCTTAACCCCATCACGTAGTGGGCTTCGGGCCGGGCTTTTCGCATACAAGTATTAAAAGAAATAACTGACGAAAAAACGTACATTTGTTATTGATTTGTCTTTTTACACCAAAATTTATCATTTTATAGTACATACCTATAATTTTTAACCCCAATATATATGTTTTCTAACTTTGTTTCCTCTATCTCACTAATAATTGGTTTTCTATCTTGTTCATGCTATAAAATAATAGTAGTTCTAGAGTATTCAGGCTGCACCGATACGCATAGTACTTCGTGATGCAATACACACACACCTTTTGTTGTTATGAGTGGCATAGATTGACTACACCATATACAACCTGCGCACACTAGCTTTTCTAATAAAATAAAGTATAGTACAAATGAAAAACAAATTATGTTAGTGTTACAAGGTATTTAGTTACCACAAAGAAAGTGAGTGAAGTTACACCTCATATTGCCAACAATAACTAAAAAAATAAGTTGAATATAATCATAAACCAAATTCTAAATTACGCACTGCATTGCATGGCAAAGTCTATAACTAAGGCTCTAGATGCCAGCGCACCCATAATTCTGCGTACTCTAGCAACTCTATAATCATAAAACACATTTAGTTCTTAAAATAAATAGGTCATATTATCGGGCCGGGCTTTAAGTTTGGTATACCATCCCAAGCCTTTAATATGTAAATCCGGGTCAGGCCGGGGGTAAAATTGCCACCTCTAGATATGGGTTCCTGGAATTGAAACTGAGGGCACAGTAGGTAATTTCTTATTTTTAAGGAGTGATTTGTTGATTCACGTGGGGAACTTGATTTGTTTTGTTTGGTCGTACACGTGGCGTGTCTTGATAGCGCCACAAGCAAACTAAGCATGTATAACAGTATAAAATTGCAAACTCCTAACTCACTTCACTGATTACCGTATTGCTGTTACTTTGTCTCTTAAAATATAATAACACGTGTTATGAATTCGTTACCATTGGCCAAGCCACCTTATTTTTTGTTTAGTAAGACGTGGTTTTTGGGAATTGCTCTGTTGAATCCGAATCTGGTACATGTGGGCAGAGAGCCAGCTAGAAGGCACCAGAGAATAAACAAAAGGACACAGCCATCTTTTTGGGATTCGGTGCGGAGCTCTTCGGTTTGTTTGTCTCGTTTCCATCACTGTGTGCCGTAGCACCTTCGTACCCCCACGTGGTCATTCCACTCCCCGTGCTAATTTGTTCCCCATTTTGGGTTAGGCATTTTAATTTTCTTGGTAGGTGTTTTGAGTTCATTTTTCGTAAGTTTTTAATATTTCAATAGCTATAACACAATATTGTCCTGGGATCTCTTTAGGTCACAACATTGTGTATCCGTTGGGTTTTTCAGTTTGTAAATAATTGAATAGCATGTTATTATGATTGGCTAGGCTTTAGACTCGCAACATGGTGTTTACTTATGACATGACAATCCTGACATATAAAGTTTTATTGTGGGGTTATGTGGAACACAATTAGGTTATTTGGGTCAAACACAATTAGCTCACTTGATACCATATTACAAATGAGCATCAAACTCAAAATGAATTGGTTAATAGAGGTTAGGATTTAGACTCCTAATGCAGAATTAACCTCAACACAGATTTACCTAGTCATGGCTATAGGTGCGCAATAATCACGATGCCTCAATGAGTGCCTCTCTAACCATTTATGGAACACCAATGAAGCGACACATCGTGCATTTCCCAATCACTTGATTCCGATCCTTTGTGTTTGAACTTTGAATATTTTTTTTTTTGTGAGAGTTAATATATTTTGCTTTATCCATACCACCAAATTTTATTATGTGAATACGTACAACTTAATTTAATTTCCCAAAACTGAAAGTGATGGCATTTTTGTCACAAACCAAACGAACAAATGGCTCTTTAAGTGGGCCTAATTACAAAATTATTGCATTCAGCCATCAATTTTTCTCACTTTGTGGGAGTTTTGAAATATTTTTAAAATGCGATGACCGAGTGTTTGCTCAAACTACGATCTCCAACTGTCTACCACCAAACTTCAAGACAAGAGAGGCCGTTGTTGATAAAGTTGGAAAAGCATAGGAAGACGTAGTAGGGGTGATATTTTCCCTCCAACAACTGCCCTTTTCTCTCTTGATCCCTACCATATTCTTGGCATTGTTCATGTAAGCATCACTTTCAATCTTTTTCATGTAATAATTAGTTGTATCTTAATCTTACCACCAGGATTTTCTTTGGTTTCTATGCCGTGCATGCACCAAAAGTTGTGCTGATTGGTTTGAAAGCCAACGTAACAAAGTTTGTTTGATTTGGATTAATTGCTTTGGTTGAGTCGGGGATCGGAGTTGGTCCCGCTGTCAAATAAAACGTAAAAAAAAAATGAGCAAACTCAATAAAACAACTCAATTCCAAATGAATATAATCAAGGTAATAAGTAATATGGTATAGCTACTTTGTATGTAGATTAGGCTTTAATGGCTTAATGCTAGCTTGTGCTCTCGCACTATTATGGTGTTGTTCATGTGTAATAGTAAATTAAGCTAACTTTTCATAACTGATCATTGATGGCTATCTCTTCTATTCCTCTTTTTTTTTTTTTTTTTTTTAGTTGGATACTTGGTGGCCATTCCTTTCACTAAATACCCTGAAATTAAATTAAAATTTGTATGGCAACTAAAACTGTAAAATAAATAATGTTATGGCAAGACACAATATTTGGTGCGGGTTCCTTGATAGAAGAGAGAGCCTTTTGTCATATATTTAATTTAATAAAAATCTATTTAGACTCTTTTATTAACTCCTTTGAGACTCTATACCCTACGTGGCATTCAAATTATATTTATATAAGAAGAGAATCCGTTATAACTTTGTAATCTGCACGCAAAAAAAACGAAGATCTACATGTAAAGATATAAAGGGAAAGAGATAAAAGGGAAAATAATATACATGACACACAAGGAATGAAATAAGGTATGAAATCTTTCCTATTATGTGTATCAGATCGAGTGATGAACGTATAATGGATAATTTATCTGAAGGCCAACCGAAGTCGAAGTTTGCGAGTCCAACGAATTGCCGCAAGAACTCGAAGTTAAAGCGTACCCGAAATTGAAGAAAGAGATGAATTTGTCATGCTTGATGAAGTTTTGATCAGATTGTGATGAGAGAATAGAGATTACAGACCAAGAACTTACGCTTTGACACCATGTAAAATAAATAATGCTATGGCAAGACACAATATTTGGTTCATCTTCCTCAATAGAGGAGATAGCCTTTTGTCATGTATTTATACATGAAGAGAATGAGTTACAACACTATAATCTACATACAAAAAGAAAGAAGATCTACATACGAAGGGAAAGAGATAAAAGGGAAAATAATATACATGACACACAAGAAATGAAATAAGGTATGCAATCTTTTCTATTAAAAACAAACTCAGTGACCAAATTAATTAACAGTAATGGTACACCGACTCACTTATTTAACCTACTATTTGAACCTACTGATATGTTAAAAGTCTTAATCATTGATTTACATAGAGATACGTGTCCGTGTGTAATGCAATACAAACCAACATTATCCAACGCAATAATAGGTCTAAAAAGTAGGTCCGTGTAACACTACTCATTAATTAATTAATCCATGAAGTGATGTTGTTTATTCACAAGGAACAAAGCTAAAAGCCCCACTAAGAACACTTGAATTGGGAATCTTTTCTTTCTTTTTTGTTTTTTTTTTTTTTGGGTGGGGGATACACTTGATGGGATCTAGCCAACAGTCTCTCTTTTTGCTTCAATAAATTAAATATATAAATCTAGAGGTAATAAATTGGAGTGTCAAAAAGTTATATGTAACATGTATACAGGGTTGTGGCTTGTGGTACATGCATTTGATCAGGCATATAATCTAGTTCTACATTCCAAATTTGGCATGTCCGTTTCCTTTACTTATATATATATATATATATATATATATATATATATATATATATATATTTTTATCCGTTTACATGGTTTTTATATCATGGTTTATATCACGTTCCTTTTACAAGACGAAGTTAAGAGCTAATATTTTGTAAATATGATCTACTAACTATGGATAACTACTCTACTAAGATTCGCCTCATTTGAAAACTTCAAACCTAGTTAAAAAAAAATGTTGCCAACTTTGATTTTTTTTTTTAATACATGATTTTTGGCGATTTTGCAATCATTTTTTGACATTGTTAAGCGCCATCAAATGAGATGAAATTTTATGGAGGTGATCTTCATGGTTTGTTGGACATATCCACAAAAAAATTAAGTTCTAGTTCAACTTGTGGGTGAAGTTGTGGAGCATGATATAAACCATGGTATATGGATAGAGGCACATTCATTATGCGCATATTATAGCCACATTTTCGACATAGAAATGAATTAAGGCCTAGTTTTTTGTGGAGATAATCTTTCCACCATGTAGATCATTTTCACAAAAAAACATAATATTTGGATATGTCTAACCATGTAAAAATTAGTGTTCATTTGTGATTTTTGAACTTTTCATCTAACAGTCTAAAATTTTTGTGAGCATGTTCTAATGTGTAAAGTCCTGAATTCTCGTTAAGGGTATTTTTGTAAATTTCATATCAAATATAGGGTCATTTATGTAAATTGGTCGTCGGGTTTATATTTCAACCGTACGTAACTTACTGAAACTTAATTCCGACTCATAAGCCACGTTAGGTAAGCGACCATATGCGAAAATTTGACAAAATGCCAGTTAGCGGTTTTACTCAAGTCTTGCGGGCGCACGAAGTTAACGGCTACTACACGCATGAGTGGGTTATTGTTATAGCCTGCGGTGAGATAGAATATAGAAGATTAAATTTAGCGGGATGGGCCGAAAAATAATCAAGACGCTAAGTCGAATTAGTGGGGGTTAGAGTTAATTAGGACGTTAAGTCTAATTAGGATATATTGGGCTTGGGCCTAAATATATCCCAGCCCAAATAGAAAAAAAAAAACGAAAATCGCGAAACAGGCAAAAACCGCACAAACCAAAATCGCACTTCTTCTTCCCCAATTCACACCTTTTAAAAACCCTAGGAGAGAGAAACCGAAATTCTCTCGATTCCCATCGATTCCCATCGATTCAAACCAACAATTCCTAACACCTAATCGTAGTAACACCAAAACCAAGCGTGAAGATTCAAATTGAGTGGAATTTCTTCGTACCGCCGCTGCCGGGTGAGTTTAATTGTTCCAAACAACTAGTTTGAACTCGACGTCGATAGTTGGGAATGTATTGATGGAAATATTGAACGGGGGTGTGGTATTTCGGCAGTAGCAGTTGGAGTAGAAGTGAATTCGAGCATACCGAAGCGAAATCGCAGAGAAAGGTGAGTGCGATTCCGTCTCTATTAGTTAATTAGCTTTAAAATTCGATGGAGTTGAATGTATTGATTGTAACTGATTGTATTGGGGGTGGTGAAAGTCGGCAGTAGCAGATTGGAAGAGCTGGAGTGGAGTGGAATAGAGGTGGAGCTGAAAACTAAGGAGAGATCGGCTGACTCGGTAAGAATTTTAAATACTCAATCTATTTTAGAGTATTGATGCTAGTTCACACTTGTTTAAGATCACGTTGAGTATCGAATGAGTGAGAAAGAACACCCACTTAGTAGTATTGGATTAAATGTGAATTGAAGAGTGGAATTTGTTGTAGTTAGAGTTGGGAAAAATCATGATAGTTAGGGGGATTGATAGATATGATTGGCATTGACGTGCGGTTCTACAGTGGCTGTAAACGACTACAGAGCCCCCTCGTCGAGTAACAGGTTTAAATGGCCTGTACCTCTAATAACGGTAGTTAGATAAAATTTATCCTAAACCCCAATTCTTAACGCCGAGATTTCTTCTCGCTTACACTAGTTAAGAATTCATCATTGTTCGATCAATGCTAACAACCGACGATATATATATATCTTTGTTATAGGATTGAATTCGAAGTTGATTTGGTTAAGCGAGCTTGATTCTGTTAAGTGGGCTTGAGGAGAACGGGGCTTGCTAAGGTAGGAACCTACATACCAATATATGGTCTGCTTATTTTCATGCATGATTTAAATTGTTTAAACAGGAAATAGATATTTATTATCAACCATGCATGTATATATGATATTCATGTTTTGCAATCGTATTTCCTCGATATAAACCGTATATATAGATAGCTTTAAATGTGAAATGGGTTTTTTTGTAAAAATCGGGTAATGGAGATTGGGTTTTCTTTGTTAAAAGAGAAAACTGGTTTTGGGAAGGGTTCACGTCTCTTTGTCTCCGATGGAGACGAGAGATGGATTTTGTATCGCGGGTGAGGATTACCCGGTTGTTTGTAAATATGTGTGAGGTTCGATTGTCCCCGGGATAGAGTTTTGTAGTTATTTACGATGATTTGCTGTTTGGGAATCATCGGTTGTTATTTACTATGACTGGCCCGTTTGGGAGTCATAGGTTGTTTTACTCGATGGTGGGAAATCCAGAACTCGCACATCTGAGACCAACAATTTTAAAAAGAAAATCTAAATATGTATCTATAGTATTTGGAAAACAATCGGTAATACGAAAGTATATATAGATATTACTATGCTTATCACGAGGGGATTTAGAAAAGAAATTGTGAATTCCTAAAAAGAAGGAACCGCTGTCGCAATTCCGAGACAAATAGTAATTTCTAGATTCCAACCGGTGGTGTACACCTTCGAGGGTGGTGGGCCACCTTTAAAGGGATGCATCACCGGATGTAGTCCGAATTCCTTTTCTACTTTTCTAGATAACCATGCTTGTAATGCGTCACGCCCGTATGGTGATTAGCTTGCATGGGGTTACATGCTACCTCGATGAGGTTTAGACGCCGGGAATGAGAGTTTAGTCCACTCGATGTGTTTCGGATCCCGAAAGCGTCCGCGGTCGTCGAACGGTTGACCACCGTAAGTTAGGTGACAGCCCGTATGGGGGTCGTGGTCACAGGGGCCCACCGAGCCCTAAAAAGCTTTGGGGATTTTGTGTAACGAACACAACAACGGCATTTCATCTCCCTCGTCGGTAAAATCGAAAAAACAACGGTGCATGGTTCACAATCGAAAGCATCTTGAACCGAGATTGCCTCGCGGATCGGGTCGAGTACCGCACCTCACCATTCTAATAGGATGCAGCGGCCACAATAGTTGTATGATGGTTGTGAAAGCTATATTTTGAATATTAAAGAAGCATGCCGATATGATTTATGCTAGCTAGTGACTTATTGTATAGTCACGATATTTTGATATTATTATAAAACCTCGCATGTTTTAACCGCTTTGTTATAAGTAGTCTATTTATCACATATGCACGCTTTCTATCGGGCATAGTTGTTTGCTCATCCTACTTAACATTTCAGACGAGCCAGTTGCGGAGGAGGGTTTCCCTAACCCTAGTGATGACGGTTATGGTGATTTGGGAGGATTCCCTTATGCTTGACGAGAGACAGAGTCAAGTTTATATTTTGGGCTGTATAGAAATAATCTAGGTTATTCTTTTGCTGTATATAATGAGCATAACTCTTTTCTTTTGGTTGTATAGTAATAGTCTAGTCATTTTGGTTGTATATATAGAGAGAGCTTCGCTCATTTTGATGTAATATTTGATGTATTCAAGTCGCAGTTACACTTACACAGTGGTGGATGGATGTAATGTGGTTTAGAAGGTTGGGTTGTATATATATGGTTGTTGGAAGGTTGTAGTTAGGATTTCTAGGTTATGACAGGTTTATGACAGGTTTATGACAGGTTTTAGGGTTTACGAATGTCGATCAAACAAAGGAAACTCTGCCGAAATTTCGGTAGAATCGGGATAGGTGTCACCTCGAGATTCATTCCACGCCCCTGGATGTGTGTTGGGTCTCGGCGATGTAACGCGGTATCGAGGCGTCCACTATTAGATCCGGCCCCGTAGCTATAGTGGGGACTCGGTCATGACGCTTCTTCATAAGTTTTAGTCTAACCCGATAAAACCCTAAGTAGTATTTATGTTCCATTAAACGTTAATACTAGCTTAGCAATGTCGAGACGTCGTCGACGGTAGTTGTCTTGTCACAAATGGAGATGTGGACACGAGTCAGAAAAATTTGACGAATCGCATTACATTACAAGGTCGGAGTGAATTTTCATTTCGAGGTGGAGGGCTAACCCCGCCTCAGAGAGCGACTGCCATCTCTTGAAATTCTACCGCTCATTCTATGCATGTGAGTTCCATAAGGCGACCTGGCGCTTTTGCATAATTTTGAGAAATTCTCTCTCATTTATCATGCAATTGAATTGGCTATGTGTATATGCGTAATAGTTACCATGGATCCTAAGGTACTAGTGGTGATGATACTACGGATCGTAGTCGGGAGGACCGAATGGATAGGCTCCACCGCGGATGAATCAAATGGCTCAAGCACAAAATGAGATGAGAGTCGAGATCGAAAGTTTGAGGGCTAGTCGAATGAGCCCCAACCTCTTTAACATCCGGCCATTACTCCACCGGTGTAACACCGCAGGTAGCATCCCCAACCGTGCGCGAGTTGAGGAGTTCGTGCCACCGATGCAAAGTCAATCGGGTTTTACGCTTGCAAATTTCATCGCCACGCCCACCTGAATTTGTGGGGTCTTCCGAGGTTAAAGTAGCCAAGACCGGTTGTTAGACATGTCTAGTATCTTTGGACTCCATGATGTGCAATCGATGCGAACGGGTTACTTTGGTCGCCTTCATGCTTTAGAGGTGAAGCCAAACACCGGATGGATCGCTGTTAAGGGGCGGAGACGCTTTCTATGAGTTGGGCTAAGTTTGAGGAACTCTTCCTTTTGAGGTATGCTCTGAGGGCGGCGAGATAAGAAGCGAATGGAATTCCTTAAGTTAGAACAAGGAAACATGACAACAAAGATGAAGAGAAATTCAATCGCTCTTTCACGATCACGGGAAGGAGTTGATTTCCACGTAAAAAGCTAAGGCTAGGAAATTCATTGACGGGCTGAAACCGATATATCAGAGCAAGATGTCGGTCCTTCGGATCGATTTTATGCTTTGGTCGTGAGAAGGGCTCAAGGTATTGAAAGAGTGGATGATCGCTTATTGCTACTGAGGCAAGAGGTTGGAAGGAGTAAGACGATCCGGCATCTCGTGGTAGGCGTGGATACGGGGAAAGAGGCGGGGTTTACCAAGGTAGTGGTTCGTGGTCGCAACGGATGTATAGGCCAGTCATTCAGCAGGCACCACAGTGGAGGGCACCACCGCATAATACCGCGGGGGTTTGCATGTGGTGAGGCCAGCCACGAGTCTACCATTCATGACCGATGAGTGGATCACAGAGGCCACCGGGGTACCCCGCTCCTTCGCGCCGTGAGCACCGGTCGCGAGAATTTGAGGCCTCGTGGTCGAGAGCTAGATTGCAATCTGTAATACCCGTACACCGGGTCGGGAGAGAGTGTGGTTTGCTATAGTTTCGGTGAAGTCGGGCATATCAAGCGGTTTTGTCCCAAGTCCACTTCAGGGGGAAACAGAGACCACAGCCAAGGTGTATTATCTAGTGCGGAGGGAAGAAGTTGTGGATCCCGTGATCACCCAAGAGGAAGCCACGGTATATAATGCTATGGGGCAGATATCGCTACTTCTACCGATCAAGTGGTGGAAGGTATGATATGTTTGTTTACTCATAAGGTGCATGTCTTGTTTGATACGGGTGCTACTCATTCCTTCATTTCTAAAACTATGGTGGAAATTCTTGGGTTGGAAGTAGTTAATACAGGGAGGAAGCTTGTTTTATCTACTCCTCTAGGAAAGAAAACTATGTTCTTTGAAATTTTTCACCATTGTGTGATAAAGATAGGTGATAAGGAGATGATAGTCGATCTAACGGTGATGGACCTAAAAGATTTCGATGTCATAGTAGGAATGGATTTGTTAGGGAAGTATCATGCCCATGTAGATTGTTTTGCCAAAACAGTGACGCTTAGAGTACCGGGACAGCCTGAGGTTGTATTTGAGGGGATTAGAAATACGGTATCTCGAGTGGTGAAGGCCAAGTCTGACTTCAAGTATGATAGATAATGATTGTTAGCGGTCTTAGTCTCCAAGGGTCGAAGTTCAATCTTCCCGAGCTTGTTCCCCAGAAGTTAGTGAGTTTTGCGGCAGTGTTCCCAGATGCATTGCCGGGATTGCCTCCCTGGCGTGAGATAGATTTTGTAATAGATCTAATGCCGAGAACGTCGCCTATTTCGATGATTCCTTATCGAATGGCTCCTCTCGAAATGAGATGAACTCAAGTCACCTTGGGGAGCACCAGTGTTATTTGTGAAGAAGAAGGATGGGTCATTTCGGCTATGTGTGGATTATCGGAAGCTGAATAATGTGACTATCAAGAACAAATATCCGTCGCCTAGGATCAATGACCTATTTGATCAGTTAAGGGGTGCCAAGTATTTCTCGAAGATAGATCTCAGAACAGGCTACCATCAGATGAGAATTCGAGAAGAAGATATCGTAGAAATGACTTTCCGAACACGGCTAGGGCATTTTGAGTTCTTGGTGTTACCATTTGGATTGACCAATGCTCCAGCTGCATTTATGGATCTCATGCACCGAGTGATGTGGAAATACTTAGATCAATTTGTCATCGTATTCATAGATGACATCTTGATTTATTCCAAGACTAGGGCTGAACATAAGGAACACTTGAGGATTGTTCTCCAAACCTTAGTTGATCATCAGCTTTATGCCAAGTTTAGCAAGTGTGAGTTCTGGTTGAATGAGATGAAGTTTTTAGGGCATGTGGTATCGGAGAATGGAATAACAGTTGATCGTTCAAAGATAGAGGCAGTGAATAATTGTCGAGACCGACGCCGTGACGGAAATCGAAGCTTCTTGGGATTGGCAGGTTATTATCGTCGTTTTGTAGAAGGATTCTCTAGCATAGCGTCGTCCTTAACTAGATTGACACAGAAGGATGTGAAGTTTGAATGGACGGAGGCATGCGAAAAATCTTTCCAAGAGCTAAAGACGCGATTGGTAACAGCGCCAGTTTTGACTATTCCAGATCCGGAAAAGAGTTATGTGATTTATACTGATGCCTCTAACACCGGGTTAGGATGTGTCCTAATGCAAGAAGGCCAAGTGATAGCGTATGCGTCTAGACAATTGAATGCCCATGAGAAGAATTATCCTACTCATGACTTGGAGTTAGCGGCGATTATTCATGCTCTAAAGATATGGAGCATTATGTGTTTGGTGAGAAGTTTGAAATATTCTCTGATCACAAGAGTCTCAAGTACTTGTTCTCGCAGAAAGATTTGAATATGAGGCAGAGGAGATGGGTTGAGTACATGGAGGACTATACATTTTCATTGCAATACCATCCGGGTAAAGCAAATGTAGTTGCCGATGCATTGAGTAGGAAGCGAGAACATGTTTGTGGCTCGATGATGATGAAGGAGTGGCAATTCTTTGGAGTCCGCTGCTTCTTATGGTTTTGAGATCACGGAAATGGAAGTGGAGATCCTCATAAGTCTTTGTTATTTAGCACGGATAGACGTGACGAAAAACACCTTGGTTCGTGAGATTGTGGATGCCTCGTAATACATCGAGGGATGGACCTAGGTACCGAGGATATGTGGAGAATGCCGAGGATGTTGATTGGGAAAACACGGGACGAAGTATCCGATTCAGAGGAAGGATTTGGGTACCTTTTGATCACTCTTTCTTGGAATAATATCTTGAGTGAAGCCCATAGATCGAAGTATACAATTCATCCCGGTGGTACCAAAATGTACGACGATCCGCGGCCGCCGTTTTGGTGGCCGGGTATGAAGCGCACATTACGAATATATTAAGAAGTGTGCCACATGCCAACAGTGAAAGTCGAACACCATAGACCACCTGGTCTTCTTAAACCTCCTGAGATTCCGAATGGAAGTGGGAGAATATAGCCATGGATTTTGTATCCCAAGGTTACCGGGACCGATGAGGGAATGGATTCTATATGGGTCATTGTTGATAGGACCGACCAAGTCCGCCCATTTCATACCTTTAAGACTACTTTACTCACTGAAAAGCTAAGTAGGATCTACGTCGATGTAATTGAGGTTGCATGGGGCACCACTCTCTATAATTTCAGATAGAGGTACTCAATTTCATGGTTCCTTTTGGAGAAGTCTTCAAAGGGAATTGGGGACCAAACTGAAATTCAAAGATCGCATTTCATCCATGAGAATCGATGGGCAATCGGAAAGAGTCATCCAAATCATCGAAGATATTCTTCGGCTTGCGTTTTGATTTTGGGGGTAGTTGGAAGACTCATTTGGCATTGGCCGAGTTTGCTTTACAACAACAGCTACCAATCTAGTATTGGTATGGCACCGCTTTGAAGCGTTGTATGGGACGATCTTGCGAACACCTCTCACCGGACTGAAACCGGAGATAGTATTATGTTGGGGCCAGATGGTTAGTGACACCACCGAGAAGATTAGAGTGATATCGAATCGGCCGCCACACAGCCGTCGAAAAAGCTATCTGCAGATAAAGCGTAGACGTCCCTTGGAATTTTATGAAGCGCTTACGAGTATTTCGAAAGTATCTCCGAAGAAGGGCATTGAGGTTCGGGATGAAAGGGAAACTTGCACCGAGATATGTGGACCTTTTCCGATTATTCAAGATCTCGAGTTGGCCTATAGGCGGAGTTACCGAAAGGTTATCACGTGTCCATAACGTGTTCCATATCCTCGATGCTTCGCAAGTATGAGCGGATCCACTACATGTTGTCGATTTGGAATCGTTGGAGTTGGAAGAAGACATTACCTATCCGAAGGGCCAGTTTAGATCCTAGATCCGAGAGAGAAGAGATTGAGGTCCAAGGTCATTCCATTGGTAAAGGTCTTATGGAGAAATCACAACGTGGAGGAAGCAACATGGGAGAAGGAATTTGATATGAGGCAACAATATCCAGAATTGTTCGAGAACTAAGGTATGATTTAATTTCGAGGACGAAATTTTCTTTTAAGGAGGGTAGGATGTAAAGTCCTGAATTCTCGTTAAGGGTATTTTTGTAAATTTCATATCAAATCTAGGGTCATTTATGTAAATTGGTCGTCGAGTTTATATTTCAACCGTACGTAACTTACTGAAACTTAACTCCGACTCATAAGTCACGCTAGGTAAGCGACCATATGCGAAATTTGACAAAATGCCTAAGCGGTTTTCTCGTCGCTTCGGCACGAAGTTAACGTTCTACACGCATGAGTGGGTTATTGTTATAACTGCGGTGAGATAGAATATAGAAGATTAAATTTAGCGGGATGGGCGAAAAAAATAATCAAGACGCTAAGTCGAATTAGTGGGGTTAGAGTTAATTAGGACGTTAAGTCTAATTAGATATATTGGGGCTTGGGCCTAAATATATCCCATCAAATAGAAAAAAAAAAAAACGAAAAATCGCTAAACAAAGTGCAAAACCGCACAAACCAAAAATCGCGACTTCTTCTTCCCCAATTCGCACCTTTTAAAAACCCTAGGAGAGAGAAACCGAAATTCTCTCAATTCCCATCGATTCCCATCGATTCAAACCAACAATTCCTCACACCTAATCGTAGTAACACTAAAACCAAGCGTGAAGATTCAAATTGAGTGGAATTTCTTCAGATCATCACCCATTTGGTGAGTTTAATTGTTCCAAACAACTAGTTTGAACTCGACGTCGATAGTTGGGAATGTATTGATGGAAATATTGAACGGGGGTGTGGTATTTCGGCAGTAGCAGTTGGAGTAGAAGTGAATTCGAAAGATACCGGGTTTAAATCGCAGAGAAAGGTGAGTCGCGATTCGCCTCTATTAGTTAATTAGCTTTAAAATTCATGGAGTTGAATGTATTGATTGTAACCGATTGTATTGGGGGTGGTGAAGGTCGGCAGTAGCAGATTGGAAGAGCTGGAGTGGAGTGGAATAGAGGTGGAGCTGAAAACTAAGGAGAGATCGGCTGACTCGGTAAGAATTTTAAATACTCAATCTATTTTAGAGCATTGATGCTAGTTCACACTTGTTTAAGATCACGTTGAGTATCGAATGAGTGAGAAAGAACACCCACTTTAGTAGTATTGGATTAAATGTGAATTGAAGAGTGGAATTTGTTGTAGTTAGAGTTGGGAAAAATCATGATAGTTAGGGATTGATAGATATGATTGGCATTGACGCGGTTCTACGCGGTCACAACGCTTCTCTGAGCCTGTCGAGGAGTAACGGTTTAAAATGGCCTCAGAGCTCTGCTTAATGGTAGTTAGATAAAAATTTATCCAAAACCCAATTCTTAACGTCGAGATTTCTTCTCGGCTTACACTAGTTAAGAATTCCTCGTTGTTCGATCAATGCTAACAACCGACGTATATGTATATGCTGTTATAGGATTGAATTCGAGTTGATTCGGTTAAGCGAGCTTGATTCTGTTAAGTGGGCTTGAGGAGAACGGGGCTTGCTAAGGTAGGAACCTACATACCAATATATGGTCTGCTTATTTTCATGCATGATTTAAATTGTTTAAACAGGAAATAGATATTTGCGTATAAACCATGCATGTATATATGATATTCATGTTTTGCAATCAGATTTCCTCGATATAAACCGTATATATAGATAGCTTTAGCGTGTGAAATGGGTTTTTTGGTAAAATCGGGTAATGAGATCGGGTTTCTTTGTTAAAAGAGAAAAACTGGTTTTGGGAAGGGTTCAAGGCTCTTTGTCTCCAGTAAGGAGACGAGAGATGGATTTTGTATCGCGGGTGAGGATTACCCGTTGTTTGTAAATATGTGTGAGGTTCTGATTGTCCCCGGGATAGAGTTTAAGATATTTATTCTATGATTCGCCGTTTGGGAATCATCGGTTGTTATTTACTATGACTGGCCCGTTTGGGAGTCATAGGTTGTTTTTACTCGATGGTGGGAAATCTAGGAACTCACACATACAGGACCAACAGTTTTAAAAGAAAATCTAAATATGTATCTATAGTATTTGGAAAACAATCGGTAATACGAGTATATATATAGATATTACTATGCTTATCACGAGGGGATTTAGAAAAGAAATTGTGAATTTCTAAAAAGAAGGAACTGTTGTCGCAATTCCGGAGACGGCAGTTCGCTCTAGGATTCCAACTGTGGTGTACACCTTTCGAGGTGGTGGGCCACCTTTAAAAGGATGCATCACTGGATGTAGTCCCGAATTCCTTTTCTACTTTTCTAGATAACCATGCTTATGCGTGTCACTTATTTGTATGGTGATTAGGTTGTGTGGGGTTACATGCTACCTCGATGAGGTTTAGACGCCGAGAGTGAGAGTTTAGTCCACTCTCGATGTGTCGATCCCGAAGCTGCCGGTCGTCCGAACGGTTGACCACCGTAAGTTAGGTGACAACCCGTATGGGGGGGAATCGTGGTCACAGGCCCACCGGCGAGCCCTAAAAGCTTTGGGGATTTTGTGTCTGACGAACACAACAACGGCATTTCATCTCCCTCACCCGGTAAAATCGGAAAACAACGGTCATGGTTCCACCGGGAAGATTGAACCCGAGATTGCCCGTGGATCGGGCCGAGTAGTACCGCGTCGTTCACCATTCTAATAGGATCTGTGACGCCACAATAGTTGTATGATGGTTGTGGAAAGCTATATTTTGAATATTAAAGAAGCATGCCGATATGATTTATGCTAGCTAGTGACTTATTGTATAGTCAATGATATTTTGATATTATTATAAAAACCCGCATGTTTTAACCGTTTTGTTATAAGTAGTCTATTTATTGGTATGTCGTTCTACCTTGGGCATAGTTGTTTGCTCATCCTACTTAACATTTCGGACGAGCACATTATGAGGAGGGTTTCCTAAACCTAGTGATGACGGTTATGGTGATTTGGGAGGATTCCCCTTATGCTTGACGAGAGACGAGTCAAGTTTATATTTTTAAAATTTTATGTAGAAATAATCTAGGTTATTCTTTGTCAGTATATAATGAAAGCATAGCTCTTTTCTTTTAGTTGTATAGTAATAGTCTAGTCATTTTGGTTGTATATATAGAGAGCTTCACTCATTTTGATGTAATATTTGATGTATTCAAGGGGATGTCCAAACGGGCACTTTTTTCGGCCTGAACCGATTTTTCGGTTTTGAACGGTATCGGGTTACGCCCGCCCTATTCTTTGGGGGTCGGGTTCGGGTTCGGTATTTGTTGGATACATGTGACCAAACCCTACCCTAACCCTATTTTCGGGTACCCGTCGGGTTCGGGTTCGGTTTCGTATGGTAAAACCCAAATATATATGAAATAAAAAGAATATTAAATCTCTTCATCGTGAACGTCATTTTCGCTATTAGATCTCAAGATCTCAAGAAAAACCTCATTTTCATCTAATTAATCAAAAGTCATCTTCTTTATTATTGGATTTAATCTGTTTAACTTTAACATCGTAAAGCCACCCAACAAATCATCAAAGATTCAAAACACGCGGATTGCATTTTTGAAAAGCAAAGAAGAGAAAAGTAGACCAAGCAAAGCAAGGAATTCCAAGACAATAACTCAATAAGATTGATGGTTTTTTCGGAGTTTCAACTTCTTGTGGTGGTGTGAATCGACTGCCGATTTGACAATAAGATTGATGGCTTTTGGGAGTTCGGTTTCTTGTAGTGGTGTGAATCCGACTGTTGATTTGCTTTCACCTTGGTGACCACATTTAGAAAGAGATATTTGAGGAGGTCTTTACAAATTTTCTCGAGTGAATGCAAACTTAGCGGACAATCAAACCCACCAATCTCTTTCATCATGAACGTGTGATTAGGTTGTCTTGTTCTTGGGGAGTTGTTGGAGGGAGAGAGAGTAGTAATGAAAGCAAAAGACTAAAAGTTTGTTGAAGATAAATAAATAATAAATGAAAAATATAGTTGTTGGGAATTATGGTCCGGTTCGGGTTTGGGTTTTGGTCGGCATTTTACCCTATATAACCGAAGTTTTGGGTTGGGTTCGGTCGGATATGGTTTAGGGCTTTTAACCCTTTTAACGGGTTTAGGGCCAAATTATCGGGTCGGGTTCGGTCGGTCCGGGTTTAGATAGTAATGACCAAACCCGACCCTATGTATTTCGGTCCGGTTCGGTTCGGGTTTTGTCGAGCCTCGGGCGGGGTTCGGTTTTTTTTTTTTGAAGGTTTCGGTTTCGGTTTGGCGCGGAATGGACATCCCTATATTCAAGTCGCAGTTACACTTACACAGTGGTGGATGGATGTAATGTGGTTTAGAAGGTTGGGTTGTATATATATGGTTGTTGGAAGATTGTAGTTAGGATTTCCGTGTTATGACAGTTTATGACAGTTTTAGGGTTCTGAATGTCGATCGAAACAAAGGAAAACTCTGCCGAATTTCGATAGGGATCGGGATAGGTGTCGGCCCTCGAGATTCATTCCACGCCCCTCGATGATGTGTGTTGGGTCTCCCCGGCGACATAATGTTAGACTTCTTTGAATGAGCTAAATTTTTGTGAGCATGTTATGCATGGTGGGGAGATCATATCTACAAATTATTACAAATTATTAACCTTGAACTCATTTTGTAGGGGTGTATAGTATAAACTATAGTATAAAAAAAGGGTATTTATCTTTTGGGCCACATTATAAATAGATAATTTGCAGTTGGCCACCAATTGTCCGTTTATTAGCAAGCCAAAATTGACGGTTGACTGCGTAAACTTTGCATTGACTACCACCGGCACCATCTCCAGCAGTACCTTGACCACCAGCACCACCACCATGACCACCGAAACCACCACCAACATTACCACTACCGGTAGAACCACCTTCATTAACTGGAATGCAACAGCAACCACACTCTCCATGGCATTCTCCAATACCATATCTATTTGGTGGCTTAGCAGCTATATATGTTGGATCTCACAATGAAGAAAGAGATCTGGAGAAAGCCCAAGATTCAATCAAAGCTTGTCCTGTGTTTGAAGAAAAGATTGTTGTTATCATGGCTGGTGATGACAATCCTATTCTGAGAAGAATGAAGATGAGAAAGAACCCAAACAGAACACTGATGAACAACATCAAGGTTTGGAAGAAACTAGGGAAACCCAAACATCAAGCTCTGTTGCTGTTTCTTCTAATTTTTGTCTTTTGCCTAACTACATCTAAAAAGTGGAGTTCCCGTCTGTCTCTTTCCCACACGTCCAACTCTAGCCGGTCCAGTTGGACGCGATACTGGTCCAAGAAGTCGGATAAGGCTTCTTGCGGGTTGTATGGGGCCCGGTCGGCCAAGGGAGGATGCTGAGATAAGAAGTCGTTAAAAAGACCGAAACACTCATGTTTCCCCTCCCGGATCTGGAGGTCTCTGTTCTCAAAGTCCAGTAACCGGTTATACTCCCTCAGAGAGGAAGCGCTACCCAGGGATGCTTGAATATCATGCCAAAAATCCCCTTGTCTATGCTCAAAAAGAAAAGGAAGAACCAAACCTGACAGATAGAATCAAAGGTTTAAAAACCCATTAAAACTTATATTCGTCCCTACTCTGATGTGAGGAAGATGATGTGACATCATCACTCATTAAGATTGTTGGGCTTTTATATCTCAATTTTGTTTTAGGATTTAACATCTCAATCACGTGCAACACAGGGTAAATGTGTCAATTTCTAAAATATAGACGGATCACTGTCAATTTTGGCCCAATCGCTAATAAACGAACAATTGGTGACCAACTGCAAATTATCTGTTTATAATGTGGCCCAAAAGCTAAATACCCTATAAAAATGTGGTAAATGGAACTCGCTTTGTATATGATCTACTAATCATAGATAGTATCTACACAAAAATTCATCTCATTTGAAAATCTCTAACTTAGTTAAAAATCAATGTCAACTTTGAATTTTTTTTAACGGTTCAAATTATTCGATTTTGCAATTATCTTTTGACATAGTTAAATATTATCAAATGAGTTGAAATTTTATATAGGAGATCCGTATTATACATTTTAAGGCAAAAAATCACAAATTATTTCGAATCTTTGAAACATTCGGAAATATTAAATATATGAACCTTCAAAAATTTGATTCGTGAATAATTCCGCGAATTGGTAACAAGGTTTTTCACTAGATTGAAGTAACTATTAAAATAAAAAGTGTGCGCATTAATTGGAATATAAGCGACCAAAGAGATAGGTAGTTGATCGATCAGCGGTGGGGGCAACCTAGCTCTTTTCATATAAGTGCTTTCTTTCATGGCTGGGAGCGTTTTAGTAGAAATTGGTGGAAATCCACGATAGGTGCTCAACCAAAAAACATGATTATTCAGAAAGGTAGTACACTTCAAATTGTAGCTCCATAGGTAACGTCGGTCATTTTCATTTATGGATTTCGACCAAACTGAAATCATCTTTCAATATTGATCTTTTTTATAAGACAAAAATTAAGAATTCTCCAATCAAAATATTTTCTATCTGTATTTTTATCCCTATCAATATATAATCTTTTCGTAGATAATTACTAAGATCTATATCTCCTAGCAAATAAAAAAAAAATCAGAATTATATGTGTTGTAATTATAGGAAATCCCTCGAGACTTATTTACTTGTAACGGCTTCCATAAATATATGAACCCTTTTTATCTTCATAATGAATATATTTATTTGATAAAAGATCATATTTGTAGGTTTTTAATTTATCTTTTTGACCTGGTAATGAATTCATTGCATAATTGTATTTTTTTTTTATTATAATGAATTAATTGGTCTTTTTCACATGAATTGAGTTGCATTATATTTAACCCTTTTGTTTGATAATAATTAATTTTGAAAATGTACATTGGAGACATGGAGATATTATATTAATAACTTACAAGGAGGCTAAAATAAGATACTATACAATTTCTTTTATACGCGTTATTATTCGCCATATAATGCTGATCAGTCCGTGAATTCTATTTTTTGGATATGCCGAATCAACCAATTCGAAGCCAACTCAAACTCCGACGGTGAATACAATTTTTTTTTTTTTTTTGGCTGGTAACCAAATCAATCACTAACTTAGCCGAATAATAAATTAGAAGAGTAGATAGAGTGTGATACTCATGGATATTCTTGTTGTTGAAATGCATGGCTCTTTGTCTTCTTTGATGTTGAATAACTTTAGTGCGAAAGAGTAGTTGTAATCGTGGGGTCTCCCCTTAGTCCTGCAACTGTACTGTACTGTATTGGTTTGGAAGCTCATGCATGCATGTCCACAATTGAAATAAACAAGCTACTATAGTACGTAGTATGAGGCCTCTAGTAGTATATATCGATATCTTCGCATGTCATTTTCTTATGCGGGCTTATTAGTTCCAAACAGTTGATATTGTGACTAGAGATCAGAGAATACGAATCTCAAGGAACAATCAAACAATTGGACTCTCCGATGATCGAGTCGATGATTGACAACTAAAGTAAGAGCTTAGTATAAGTTTCTTTAATTATCATTCACAACCAGTTAAGTATTAACCACCAAAACGTACATAGGAATTTTGTCAAAGCAGGGTGGAGCCATATGCATGCTCCCAAGTGGTTAGAATGTCAAGATCACAGGGTTAGCGTCAAGACCCCTAGTTCAGACAAATCCAAATTTACCAAGAACAAATTTTTTTATCAAGCAATGATTGAGATGGGAATTCGATACATGCAGTAAACAACTTGAGAAAGTTCATTCCTCATACCTGCTTGGTGGTGTCTTTTCGATGTTCATCCAAATAAATATAGGTTAGGTAAGGAGATTGTGATCGAGATATTAATCCACTTATCCACTCAGCTGTTTTACAATATGTAGCAAAGACCTTGATTGAGCTAAGGGGTGATGGCCGGATGAAAATAGGAGATGACAATGGATGCATGTAATATGAGCACATATATATACTTGCTCAAACTTCATCTCTTTATGTTCACTTTGGTTCGAAAGAACCAGATGATTGCTACTGCAGCAAGACACACACACACATATATATATATATATGTATACGCTAGATATTATCTACAAGACGATATATATATACACGTCGACATATAGAAATGACATATGGAATTGACATACGCAATTCAAAAACGGACTTGCACATTGTTGTAAGGGCTGATTTTTTGTAGATATTATCTCTCTACTATGGATATTATCTCCACAAAAAATTAGCTCAATCGGTTGTGTCTGGTCTTGTCAAAAGAGTGTTAAAATTATAGACCGTCAGATAAATTTTTTATATACAATGTGAGTACCTAATATTCATATCTAATGAATATCGGACACGCGCGTGTCCATCACTAAAGGCAATTAGGTCGTACTAAACGAACTAGAGTCACCATCTCCAGCACGCTAGAATAAGCGACCTGAGCCATAGCTGATTAGATCGTTACGTTACACGTACTTAGTTCATAGTCAACCAGGCAACCCAAGAAACAAGTCACCTTCGATTACACATGAGCACTAAAGATCATCAATGAATGGAGCACCAAAAGTGGATCTCATGCACTAGTCAATGAATGAAGCACTAAAAATGGATCTCTTTCAATAGGCAATGAATGGAGCACCAAAGATCGGAAGATAAAATGACAAGGTGGTGACCAAACAAAGAGGTGGGGCTCGACGCTCGCATGCACGTTCTCTCCAATTCAATCATTGAATCACTCAATATGAACTATGACAGACTTGATTCTAGTTCACGGGAGAACTAGATACGTAGGCAGTTCGATCATTCAAATTTAGTCATAACATCACTAGTGTTGTAAAGTCGTGACTAAAACACACCATTACATTAAACACCCTTTTACAAATTGTATTAATGGCTAATACTTTATGGGTATGATCTTAACACTATAGAGATCATATCCACAAAATTTCATATCATTCTAAAATCTTTAACTTAACTTGATTTCAAACTTGATTTAACACCCTTTCAAAACTTGATTTAAAAATGTGATTTATTTTAAGAGTGAGGATTTCAAATTTTGCAACCCTCTTTTGGCATCTTTAGAAATTTCCAAATAAGCCCATTTTTTGCAAGGATGTTATCTATGGTAGGAAGATGACATCCACAAAAATCAAGTCATAAATAAATTTGTAGAGTGAGACGGAGGCCATTGCATGAACATATTGTTGTATAAAAAATGTTGTATATAGATCCCTTATATATATATATATATATATATATATATATATATATATATATATATATATATATAGTAATTCTCTAAAAAGTAGTTATTTAAGTTAACTTAAAATAAGTACGCAAGTAAAACTTCATCTAGAAAATGAATTCAATCCTAATTTTTTTATGTATATATATGATATACTTAACATTAAGATCATCTCCACAAAATTTCAACTCATTTGGAAACCTCTAACATTGGCAAAAAATGATTGCAAAAACTCGACATTTCTGGACCATTAGATTTCTTTTTTAAAATAACAACAATTTTTATCTATATTAGAGGTTTCCAAATACGTTGAAATTTTGTGAAGATAATCTTTATGATGAATGATTCATAACTACAAAATATTATGGTTGAATTCATTTTCTAGGTGAAGTTTTACTTACGTATTTATTTTTAAGTTAACTTAAGTAGCTACTTTATATATATATACAGCCCGACTCTTAAACGGACTTATGGACATGTGTCTTGAACAATTTATATAGTGTCGTGAAGAGCTTATATAGTGTCTTGAACAAATTTTTAAATCTACGCTTATTAACTTTTTAATTTATGCTTATATATGACACTATATAAGCTGTGCAAGACATTATATAAGTTGTGCACGACACTATATAATATGTCCGTAAATGGACGTCCGTTTAAGAGCTGGGCTATATATCCCTCTCAAATGATATGAAATTTTGTGGAGATGATTTTTATAGTGAGTAGATTATATCCACAAAAAATTAAGGTTGAATTCATTTTTTAGGTCAAGTTTTATTTTGCGTACTTATTTTAAATTAAAATAAATATGTACTTATATATATATATATATATATATAGCCATTGTATAAACGTAATGTTGTATAAAAATTGTTGTCATCTTTAAAAAGAATTCTAACGCTCCAGAAAATAGTATTTTTGCAATAATATTTTGCCTAGGTTATAGATTTAATTTCCAAATGAGTTGAAATTTTGTACAGATGATGTTTATGGTGAGCAGATGATATATATCCACAAAAAATCAGGTTTGAATTCATTTTCTAGGTGAAGATTTACTTGCGTACTTATTTTAACTTAAAATATATATGTACTTCTAAGATCCGAACTATATATATATATGGAATGACTCTCAAGGACAAAACTGCCGAAAAAGTAACTCTCAAGGACATTTTTTTTTTCCGTAACTCACAAGGACTGGGTAGATGAAAAGTCAAGTATACCCTTGATGCGAAATAAAAAATGGATTGGGTAGATGAAATGTCAAGTATACCCCTGATGCGAAATAATTAACGGCCCGGCCCAGATGAAACGACCCGGTGTATTTAGTATGAACATTGAATGTTCATAGTCATTTGGGTATGAACATTCAATGTTCATAGTCCTTGGGTATGAATATTGATTGGGTATGAACATTCAATGTTCATAGTCCTTTGGCTATTTAGTATGAACATTGAATGTCCATACATGAACATTCAATGTTCATAGTCCTTGGGTATGAACATTGATTGGGTATGAACATTCGATGTTCATAGTCCTTGGGTATGTACATTCGATGTTCATAGTCCTTCAGGTATGAATATTGAATGTTCATAGTCCTTTGGGTATGAACATTATTGATTGGGTATGAACATTCGATGTTCATACTCCTTTGGTATGAACATTGATTGGGTCAATGTTCATAAATCAATATATTGTATAATGTACATTCACATATTTAGATATGAACAATAATTGTTCATACACCAGCAGAAGGTATGAACACTCATTGTTCATAGTAAAATTACATAAAGGGTAAAATTGGAAAGTATTTATTTTAAATCCGGGTTATTTGTCCTTGAGGGTTATTTTCACGGAAGGGTATAACTGGCATTTAAACAAAGTAAAAGGGTCTGGCCAACTTATTTTGTCTTTGAGGGTTTCTAATTTTGAAATAGTGGTTTAAATTGAATTACTTTTCCCCAAAAATTGTCCTTATGAGTTACTCACAAAAAAAGTGTAATCTAGAGTTATTTTTTTCCAAATTGGTCCTCTCGGACTATTATATATCTAATATAACAAGGGGAGTGAAGTTTTATGACCTACGGTGGGATTCAATATGGCCGGTATAAATCGAGGGCCACCGTTCCATGCGTGTTGGAGTTTGATGGCAATTAAGACTTCCCATTAATTTACCAAATCAAATAATAGTAATTAAGACTTCTATTTATTAAATCAATAAATAATGATAGTTAAAATTTGTTATTAATTAAGCAAATCAATAAATAATAGTTTAATTGGTAATTAAAACTTTTCATTAATTTATTAAATCAATAAATAATGATAGTTAAATTTTTTTTTATTAATTTTGCAAATCAATAAATAATGGTTTAATTAGGTAATTAAAAAATAATTTTCCAATAATATCAAATTAATTAATGCTTTTGCAATATTTCAGAAATTAAAATAAAGAACTCAGTTCAATCAAAATTTTCAATTTTTTTTTTTTTTTTTTTATTATCAATGTTGATATTTAAGGAATCAAAAATCCTACACATCGATTGTTCCCACATAGTCACCACAGTGTAAGGTTTTTTGACACCGACAACAAGTTTTCAGGAGGCCACCCATCCTATGACTACTCCTACATGAGCAAACTTCACTACATAGTTTCCATGAATCCATAAATCTGGAAAAAAAAATTCTCTATGTTGGGATTTGGCGAATGAATTACTTATGTCTCAGATCTCAAACAACTTCATATATGCTAGAATTCATACATGAGGCTGACCCTTGCCCCACGGGCTAGGCACCTTTCCAAGTACCTGTTTCAACCTCGCTTCACGGGCTAGGCGATGCAGTATATTCCCACACGGGTCGGGGTATTACACTATATGCCAAAGATTTAGACTATCTAAAATACTAAAATAAAATTAGCAAATTATTTAAGGTTTCTACCATTTTTCCAAAAGCAATTTATTAAAAGACAAGTCTACGAAAAAATCAAAATAAAAAATAACAAGTTTATTGAGAAGTTCTTATAGAGATGATCAACAGTTCAATGAGGTTTTTTCATGGGTATTTTAATTTCTTAATTGATAGCTTACAAGAATTTAAAAACGGATCGGAAAGTTATGACAAGTATGAATTGGATATTACTACAGAGTTAACTGGTTAAAATATAGGATGAGACATACTCTAAAATAGTTGGATTTCAATCTGAGTCAATAACATGCGAGACGTTAAAATATGAGGACGACAAAACCATTATGCGACACTTTAAAATGGATAGATGGTTTACATCGTCTCGATGAACAGTTGGAATTATAGAAAAACTATGAGTTAACGAAAATGAAATAAACAAAAAACAATTCAAAACCATAAAATGAAATCAAATTATGAAATTTAGGAAAAGTACGTACCTCCAATGCATGTAGTCACCGTTTATATCTGAATTAAGTTTCTTTTGAACTACAAAATTTTATGTTCAGTCCGTTGAAGTATGTTCAAAATAATTTTTGTAGAGTGAATTTGACACAAATCTTTTTCTATTTTTTATTTCATGTCGTATACTTTACCGGTTACGCTGAAGTAAGAGATGAGTCAGGTGTGCCGTCATGAGTCGAACAAGAGCAAATTAATATTTGTTGATATACCTTACAATGTGCAAAGGATTGCTCAAAGTGTAGTTAACTGTTGCAGTGAATATTCTCAATTGTATAGTATGGTTCAATTACCTGCCCAGTAACTTTGGTATATTTGCAATTTGCATAGGTTTTTTGTTTACATTTTCAATGTCAACAGTGGTTGTATTGCTTCAATATCCCAAAATAACAAATACAAAGAAGGTTTTGCCAAAATTCTTTGCGACATGGTGTTCATAGACGTGTAGAGATAGCACCAAAGATAAAAGACGACAACATAATTTGTGCCTTCATGGCAAGCTGGAGCGTATATCATATTCATATTTTGTAATTATATATATATATATATATATATATATATATATATATATATATATATATATATATATATATATTTATTATTATTTTTGTAGTTTATTTTATTTTTTAATATCGAAACTAAATCATTAGGAGGGTGTATATACATGCTAGGGATACATATTGCCAAAACATGTGTGATGTATAAAGTTTGTGGACAAGCACATTTAATGTATCATATTAGTCAAAATTGTTTCGGTTGGATGAATTTTTCACAAGTACTTTTTGTTTTTGTTTTATTTCTTGAAATTGTGAAAAATACATGAATTAAAATATATATGTTCAAGACAAAAAACTGTACCAAAATCATAAAATAATGAATCAATAATTATTATTTAAATAAGAGACGAACATAGAGATGATGTTTGTTAAAACTGTGGCTAGGAGAAATATTAGTGAATCTAAACAAGAAAAAATAATAATAAATAAATAAATAATATTAAAAAAATCAATGCAAATCAAGAAATTCAAAAACAATCCGTGCCAAAGGCACGGGCATTACCTAGTATATATACATACTTCGGACATAAGTTCTTGCTCCTAATTATATTTAAGGGGTTTCGCACCACGAGTTCTTAGAATTTATTCTTCTTTGTTTGTTAGACAAACTAGCATGTGTCCTGTGCTACGCATCAGTTCGGCAAGTTGTAAAGAACTAAAATGAAAATTGTTAAAAAAAACTAAAGAGAAACAATTTTTTGTGAATCTCTCACTAAGAAAAGAGAAACAATTTTCTAAAAATAGGGAAGATATATAATTCCTATACATAAATTTTAGCTTTTAAATTAAGAAGACTATCCTAAAATTATTGAAGGAGGTGGTTCAATTTTAATAGAGATCAGGGAGCCAATTGTAATTAATAAATAGGAGAGATGTAATTTAAATAAACGTAGGGAGGTGGTTCTAAAATCTTAAAATTGAGAGATTAGAAATACACTGTTCCGTTGAGAAGTATGGTTCCTACAAACCCGGCTATCATATAGTGTAGAGAAGACCGAGCTTTTGAGTATAGTACGATGTATTTGTATAATAAATTGCATAAAACTTTAGCAGAACAATGATATTTACTGCCACATATATGAATAACATTAATGCAAAAATCTCAGGACGAAAAAAACATGTACAACCACGTACATCCATTTTATATGTTTATTATGTTTTATATATAGTCATAACCCGTGCCTACAACACTCTACGTTTACGAAAGTGAATACAATATTTTTGCACTGTAAAATTTTTAAGCATCTCTAAAAAAAATGATCCTTAGTCCTTAACCATCTCCTTACACAATTGATAAGTGAGTTCAAAAGTTCAACCAAGACCCGCTATTAAACAAAAAAAAAAGTTTTACCAATTATGTTCTCCCACCTTATTATAGTGCAAGAGAATTCGTCACCGTTCCATAATACTCAATTATGTTGGATATATATATATATATATATATATATATATATATATATATATATATATATATATATATATATATATATATATATATAGTAATTGAAATATTTCATTAAGCCTTCACCTGTCGTGATGAAAATAGTTCAAGAAGAATTGTTGCTTTCTTAAGTTGCATTGTCTACCTAAATTTTCTTCTAAATTCAAAGATATTGCTAAAAATTCGGATAACAATTTGGTAGATTTTTAGTGGCTAAGCCAGTCAGGTGTTGGGTCATTATGGGTGGATTGGGTTCTATTGGCATCTTTCGTTGTGCCATCGACATGCTAACTCTGTGGAGGCAACCTATAACTAATAAATATGAAAATTATATTAGAAAAGTGAAGTCATATACCCAATGTAGGGGTGTCAACGGTCTGGTTCTAGTCTGGTTTTTAGTGTTGTAAGAACCAAAAACCATTAAATTTTACGGTTTCGGTTCTAGTTCTGGTTCTTTGCGGTTCCTAAAATTGTGGAACTATATCTATAACCATCGATTCCTAGCAGGTATTCCTGGTTCCGGTTCTTCATTTTGGTTTTTAAAATATTCACTATTTACACATATTTTTTATTGATTTTATTAAAAAATGTGTACTAAAAACACAAAAATACCACACAAACGAGTCATTTTTTAAATTTTGATATAAATAATTATATCATTCAATAATAAGTTAAATAAAACCATATATTTAAGGTTGTAAGCTTTATTTTTATATTATTTATAACATTAAATATTATGAAAACTATATATTACACTAATGAATAAAATTTAATAATATATAAATGAACATTTTGAGTTTTTATATTCTTTATTTTGACATTTTTTATATTAAAAGTACGATAATGTTCGGTTCCGGTCCGGTTCTAGTTATGGTATGGTTGTTTTGTTTAAAAAATCATTCGATTTCGGTTTTATATGGTCTAATTTTTTAGTACCCATTTTTAAACGGTGCCTAAAAATAAGAACATGAACCATGATTTTTTCAGCGGGTTCCAATTCCAATTTCGGTTAAACAGGTACCCATCCACACCCTTAACCCAATGACTACTATGGATATGAAATATTAGTAAATATGGCTCCCATTGAAAATTCAACCATAAGTACGTGGAACACTTAATGAGGGGAGATCGGTGCAAACTGCCTAAGAGTAAACCACTGTGGTAGAGGCGTAGATCAGCTAAATGTTTAAATCTGGGCTAGTACGTTGTCCAAGCTAGATGAAAAACTTTATTAAACAACCAACACTTCCAATAAAGTGAAGATTGAAGCAATCAAATAAACATGGACAAAATCTAAGTTCACTTGAACAACACCAATAATAAATTTTTAAAACCCTTCTTGATAGGTATAGTACATATATATGGAGGTTGAAGACAGGGCAACTCTGAGGTTTGGGTAGCCCTAGGCAAGCCTCCTCAAAACGGGCCTTATTTCTTTGGAAAAAAAGAAAGAAAAAAAGGCTTAGTGGGTGTTTGGGTCTCATTTTTTTCAAAAAAAAAATTTATGAAAAAAACAGTTTTTGAATAAACATGTTTAGTTGTGATTTTTCTTAAAAGCTATTTTATCAAATCAGATTTCGCATTATATTTCTCGATATATTTCAGCATATCATGGCATAAAGTACTAAAGTCTAAAACATCCGGGAAATTCATTTGTCATGAGCGCCCAAAGTGTTTCCCTCCAAGAAAAATAGTTTTTTAACTTGAAAAACAAGTTTTATCTAATTATCATAAAACTAATTTTTGGGACCAAAGTGTGTTTTTTGGATGAAAAACTATTTTTTTTTTTAAATAGAGACCAAACATATTTATTTTTTCAAAAAATATTTTTTTCACTAATAAACACTTTTTAGCAATAAATAAATAGGATCCAAATACCCCCTTACCATAATTTTGTTTATTTTGTTTCCCCTAAAAGACTTTCATTTTCATTGTGCTTATGAACCAAATGGGCCTAACCAGACTTTAATATATATATGGAGATGGGTAGTGAGTATGTAGCCCATTGGGGGCCCTAAATATTAGCAATAAGTGGGGGCGCGACCCTAACCGATGGCCTATGTTGCGGTTGTTGCCTACCCCTCAGAGCCGGCCCTGGTTGAAAAGAGACTGTTTTTTATAGGAAGTACGTACATATGGAGGGTGGAGTCAGTAAACAGAGAAGTACATATGGAGGTTGAAGAGAGATCTTTTGATAGGAAGAAAGCCTTTCTTCTTGATCCGACTCAATCTTATAAAATAGAGCTACAAAAAAACAACTATGATTCTAGTCTAGTAAGTGTTTTTATTTGCCTATTGTAATTTTCCTAGCAAAACCACTAAATCCACACATCTCCTCTACGTAACAAAGCTTCGATACAAAAACGACTAACAAAGGACAATGAAAAGATATTGATTATGCAGTAGCAAAGACATTACCTATCCACTTGACTTATTACAAATACATGCTAACGTTCAACCAACACTCGTCCAAAGAGCAGGTGTCGACTAGCAAAGTCGGTAAAATCTTTGGGTGAAGATACCAGAGGTATGGGGGTCGAACCCCGTCAGCATCAAAGAGTTACTGATCTCATTTAAAACAGGCTTGCCAATAAAAAAAAAACACTCATCCAAATATAGGTGTTAACATTGGATCATAGCTGTGGAATAAGAGAGAGAGAGAGAGAAAAATGCTGTTTTGAAGAACTCGGGAAAAGTAATTTAGAATATTTTACGTGGAGTTTAATTATATCAAGAGAAACTGTTTTCTCATTTAAGAGACACAATTTCCTTATTAGACTCAACCTCCTCTTTTAAGAGACGTTTCCTAGTTAGAGTTAACTTATTCTCTTTTAGGATATTAATTTTAGGAAAAGTAACTACACAAATCCTGAGAAAATCAAGGCCATTAGTTAAGTCCATATAACTTTGCTGAAAAACTGAGTTATTTCGTATTATAGATGTTAAAAAAATTTGGCTTTTTTTTATTGGTAGGAGGGAGGGAGAGGGCACATGGTAATGGAGTGGCCCAAGCATTGGGCTCGTATCATCTTAGGCTGGGTGATCTTTTTCAGTGTGCTTAGTTATTTAAATTGTGGACGCGACTTGGATCCAGATTCCTTTTTTCCTTTGTTCTTCTGTATATAAACTTCTATTTATTTGGGGACTTGTATCCATATTCTGCTTCATTACTCTGGGCCTTTAGTCAAGCTAAAGGATTTTTTTAGGATTATATATATATATATATATATATATATATATATATATATATATATATATAAACTAGAAAGGCAGTGTATACGCACCGACTCTTTTAAAAACTTACTCAAGAACATATACACATTTTGTAAAAAAATTGTATGTTTTAGTTGGGAAAAGGATTTCTGTTTTAGTTGAAAACCCATTTTAATTTCATTACAAATAGTTTTAATTGTGTTTTAAAAATCCGTTTTTAATTGGGGAATGGATCTCATTATAATATATAATAAACTTAATTTAGAAGTGTCGTAATTCGAAGGATTTCAGTTTTTATTTAGATATGCTAGAATTTTCTTTTTCTATACGTGAAGGATCTAACAATAGCTCATTGAAGAGTCACTGCTTATAGGTCCTTCAAAGAAAATTTCTTTGATTTCAAATGAGTATCTCATTTTTCTTTTGGGTAGTCTCAAGTCTTTTATGAGTGGTTTTATAGAAAAACCTATAATAAATGAAGGAACATCGTACTACACTACTACTACTTAGTGAATTAACTTATTGTAAATTGTTTTTATAAATATATGCTCATGGTAATGATCTAATTAGTGCTTATGTATTTTATTAAGTAAAGAGCATTCCGCCGATCTTAAAGTGAAGTGAAGTATCTTAACATTTTCACGTTAAGCTATATGAATTGTGGGTGCTTTGTACAAAGCCGATAAATTAAAAGCTAGGTCAAATTTTGTTACTATTGGTGTTTTTCATATTATTCTTATATATGTAGCTGACTTATCTTAGATATATTTTTAAGACATACTAAGTTGTAAACCTATCAGATTTAGGGAGGACATCCAATGGAGACTTGACTAACTTCTTATCATGTCGGCCTACTATTTTGTTGATATTGTTGTGCAAGATATTGCTATTGCTTAAGAATCGAACACAATAATAGCTTTGTGGCATACTCTTATCTAGACCAATCTATAATAACTTAGGTTTTTGAAGTCATGTTCTTCTGAAAACATGATGGCCTTTCTTCTTTCTTCTTTATTATAATTAGGCAACTCTTCACTTTGCAGCAGTCCACTAAGGAAATTAAGGTAATCAGAGAAATGGCCGAGAACAAGGTTTCAAACTAAAAGTAGTGCAACACCCTCTTTGTAATATTATTGAAGTTATGCAGTTTCAACAACAATATTTTGATAGGAAGCTAACCGAGGTATTTATATTTTGCATTTGTAGTGATGTGCTCATTAAGAACTGGAAAAGTTTCCATTTTCAATGCTGCCAACATTGGCCTTAGGATATGGTAGGGACGGTTTTCAGGTAACAAGTCTCTAATAGTTCGTGTTCAATTTACTGATCAATCTATATTAAAGTTAAAGGAACCAAAGTTTAATTAGTGCACGCAGATGTTTAATTTATATTGGAAATTTTTTTCTCTCTTTTTCTATATAATTTGAATCATTGTGATATTTGTTTTCTTAAGTCAATCCATGTAATTGATTGATTTAATTAGTTTGTTGTTTGTTTTTAATTGATGTTAATGGGAATGTGGGATCCTATTGTAGGCAGAGTGTTCATTATTCGAACGGAATATCGAATTCACTTAATATTTCGTAATTCAGCTCAATATTGATAATTTCAAAATTTGTCGAAATTCCAAATATAACATGGGTTAAAATATTATGAATTTTGGTTTTGAATTTGTATAATTCGAAATCGAACTACGATTGTAGGTTCCAATTTTGTACATATGGAATTGTTATAAGCCAAAAATGATACTGACTTGCTTATAGAAGATTTGTAAATGCTATAGGAACTTGAGATCGTGATTTGCTGAACGGTTTTGAATACTTGCGTTTACTCTTGAAACGGTTTCACAACAGGTATCGACTCTTCCACAACAAATTCTTTTATACCGAGATTCTTGATTTATTGAAAGAGGAATAAAACCAAGTGCTTAAACACACCATTAATCATTGTTGCTATTGTAAAGATTGCGAATCTATTATGGTGATTCCATTGGGCACTCATCAAATTGGATTGGGCAACCCCTCAAAAAAAAAGAAATTTTACAAATTTGCCATATTACAAATTTGCCATAAAGCCCAAGCCCAGCAACCAATTCAACCGGTATTGCCAAAACGAACCCTCCGGTCGTTTTACACTCAAACGACATTTACCGTATGTCGATCGCAAGTGTACACTCAAACGACTTTTAAGTCATTTATGTTTACACTCAAACGACATGGTGGGTGTGGTTTTGAGTAAAATAGTAAAACGGCATTATGACCATGTCGTTTAAGTGAAAACGCAGAAACGACTTCTCCAAGTCGTTTGAGTGTTACTCACACTAACACTTTGAAAACTGGCGGCCATGTCGCTTGAGTGTACACTCAAAACTGCGCCATGTAGTTTGAGTGTACACCTGAAAACTGTGGCCATGTCGTTTGAGTGTGCACTCAAACTACATGACCAAGTCGTTTGAGTGTACACTCAAACTACCGATCATGTCGTTTGAGTGTACACTCAAACGACATGACCGCGTAGTTTCAGTGTACACTCAAACTACATGGCCGCGTAGTTTCAGTGTTAGTGTGAGTAACACTCAAACGACTTGTCCATATCGTTTGAGTATACACTCAAACGACTTGGCCATCTAGTTTGAGTGTAACTCAAACTCAAATTAACACTCAAACGACATGGTCATGTCGTCTGAGTGTACACTCAAACGACTTGGACATGTAATTTGAGTTTACACTCAAACGACTTGGTCACGTGTTTGAGTGTACACTCAAACGACGTAGACACGCACTCAAACGATTCCAAATGCACTCAAACGATTTCAATTGAATTAGAAAAATTGAAATCCGATTTAAAAAATTGGGTTAGAAACAACACAATTACATCAATAAAACTACATGCACTCTACACTCTTTATCTGTTATGACATAGTATCTTTATAACCAAGTTAAAACATGTAATCAAACATGCTATAAAATCTAAAATAATAATTTGTTTTATATCTAAACTTGTTATTATTATTATTTTTCAATTGTGAATCATAAACTAGTTTGGGGTTTAGAGTTCAGAGTTCAAGGTTTAGAAATTTCGTACCAACATATTTCACTTAATTATTTGAAATAATAATTTGTTTTATATCTAAACTTGTTATTTTTTATTTTATTTTTAAAATTGTGAATCATAAAACTAGGTTGAGATTTAGGGTTTAGGGTTTAGAGTTATTTACAAATTTCGTGCTAACAAATTTTACTTAATTATTCAAAATAATAATTTGTTTTATTTATAAACTTATTATTTTTTATTTTCTTTTTCAAATTTTGAATCATAATCTAGTTTGGGGGTTTGGGGTTTGGGTTTAGGGTTTAGGGTTTACAAATTTCGTACCGACATAAAAAAAAATTTAATTTCAAACATATTTCACTAAATTATCCAAATCTAAAATAATAATCTGTTTTATATCTAAACTTGTTATTTTCCATTTTTTTTATTCAATTGTAAATAATAAACTAGTTTGGGGTGTTTACAAATATATTTCACTCAATTATTCGAAATATATCAAAATTTCAAATATATATAGAATACTCATTCACTCAGTTTAGAGTTTAGGGTTTACATAGAATACTCAAGTTTCTCTACATACTCAAGTTTCTCTACACACTCAATTTCTCTAAATGGAACATGAAGATGAAGAAGAAGTATTTGAGGTAATGTTTGATGTACAACAACAAATTAGAGAAGAACAACAAATTAGAGAAGGAGAAAATAGAAGATATGTTGAAAGTGAAGAAGTGGAACAAAATGTTGAAGGTCAAGGTGAAGAATTTGAAGATGCGACAAGTCGAAAGCAAATGAAATTCGAGAAATCGTCGGCGACAAAATGCAAACCTAAATAATGAGGTAACACTTGATTAAAATGAATACAAAACACTTGATTGATTGAATGAATGAATGAATGGATGCAAAATGAATGAATGCAAAACCCGAGCCCAAACGACATGGTTTGGGTCGTTTGGTAACACTATCAAACGACATGGGCCTCAGTGGTTTGATAACACTTCTTTAACGACATGGCGGTGTAGTTTGAGAACACTACTGAACGACATGGTGGGTCGTTTCATTACACTACAGAACTACATGGCCAGTCGTTTCATTACACTATAGAACTACATGGCCGGGTCGGTTTGGACTCTTGATGAAACTACATGGTTGGGTCGTTTGAAACTAAATGCATTGTTTGAGACTCTTGTTTTATTCTTCTATATGTAGAATTCTTTGCCGCTATCCGGGAACCGATCTTCTGCAAACTCGAATGATGTGGATTGTCAACCGATTTTAAGTGATACAACAAGAAATTTTACTACGGAAGAGGTATGATTGAGTAGGCATTGATTTCATTTTTTTTTTAAATTTTCTAAATATAATTTTATTAGTGTATTAATAATAGTTGTTGTTTTTTATGTGTTTAGGTCTTTCATACACGTAGCGAGGCAATCGATTGGGCAACCGCTAGAGGAAGACAAGTTAATGTTGTTGTGGTCATTGAAAAGTCGGAGTGTGCCAAAGGAAACCGAGTAGCAAGATTGAATTTGGCTTGTGAGTGCTCGGGTGTGTATCGGTCACACAAGAAGGAAGGCGAAGAGAAGGCTAATAAGAGAAGGTCGGGAACCAAGAAATCGGGATGTCCATTTAAGTTAAAAGGTATTTTCCAACGCCAAGACCGCCGATAGTTGGAAAATTGTCGCTCTTAATGGTGTTCACAACCATCCATCCATTGAAGACCCTTGAAAGGACATGCATTTGCTACTCGACTAACCGCTCCAGAGTTCGGTATTTGTCGAGATGAGTAAGTGTGGAATAAAACCTAAACAAATATTGATTCCATCAAGAATAGGTATCATGATAACATCTCTAGTATATCCCAAGTCTACACCGCAAGGCGCGTGAAGGTGAAATTGATATGAACGGTCTCACACAATTACGAGTAGATTGCGTGAGTTGTTAGCAAAAAGAACATTATTTTGAGGAGTTGAGACGGGATGAGAATACCGAGGAGATAACGGGATTGTTATGGGCCCATCCGGAAGGTGTTAAGTTGGCTCGGACTTTTCCAACAGCTTTTCATGTTAGACGCCACCTACAAAACTAACATCGGTGGCCTTTCGTGATCGGTTTGTTGGGGTGACTTCAACATGGAAATCTTTCACCGTGTGTCGGTCGTTGCGCCACACAAACAACAATCGACTATGAGTGGGCCCTGTGATCATTTTAGTGGCTTGCTTGGTGACATAAGTCCATCCGCGGATCGTGTCCGACAGGGACTTAGCCCTAATGAGTGCGGCCGACGAGTTTTTCCTAACGCAACACAAGCATCTATGTAGATGGCATATCGCTACGCGTCGTCCTTTCAAAATGTTACGATATTTTTCCAACTACGTAACTTGTAGAGAAAGCCCGCCCGTGGAACAACAGAGTCAAATCGAAGACGAGGTTATTTTCCAATAGATGGGATGCTTTGGAAAAATATTACGGGGTTGAGTACTCAATTTTGTTTGTTATTTCGCGAGAGACTTGGTTTCCTCACGGGGATCGATTCGTATGTTGTTGGGTCGACCAACACATTCACTTTGGGAGTACAACGACCAATAGAGTGAAGCGGTCTCATGCTTTCGGTGAAGCGTGTACTAGGAAATGCAAACCGTCATGATTTTTTGAGTATGTTTAGCTTAATCCACCCGATTCTAGAGATCCGGATGTCCGAAATTAGAGCTACCTTCGAGAAGTATGATTGTAACTCAAAGACACCACCGATTCCTTTGTTTCGAACTCGGAGGCCTTGTCTCACGCAAGTGTTTAGACTTGTTATTTGAAGAAATAGATACCCGCGTAAAGCGTGTTAAAGATGGAGAGATAAGGTGTTGGTGCTATTTGCGCCCATCGAGCCATGGACCGCCATGTGCTCATGAATTAATGAGTTTGAAGAGCAAGAGCGGTCCATCCCTTTGATCTTCTATCGACCCCTTTTGGAAAACATTGTTGCGCTTCTCCCAATGTGTCACCGGTGGGTGTTGGTCCCGATGTTGCACCTTCATGGACTTGTTCATGAATAGGTTTGCAATGGTTTCAAGAAGAGCGAGGTTATGATTAGGAAGCTTATGGAGATTGCCGCATCGAAAAGTACATGGCTAGTACCGCCTTGTGAGGAAGCAAAACCAAAGGTCGGCCGAAAGGTAGTGCAAACAGTAAAGCTTCAAACTGGAGATGATAACTCTTCAAAGCGAGATCCATCTCATTTTGAACATTCTCAACGTGACCATGAAGAGTGGGTCTCGTCACAACCAAACATTACGCCCACCCAAAACATCCACACTACACCAAGAAAGAAGTCTTCTCCAAAACTACCAACCCAAAACATCCACACCACACCAACAAATAAGCCTTCTCCAAAAACACCAAAAACAACCACACCAAGAAATAAACCTTCTCCCAAAACACCAAAAACAACCACACCACGAAATAAGCCTTCTCCAAAAACAGTCACACCACGAAATGTGAGAGATGGCTTAGACTTTGGAAAGACGAAGAGTCCTAAGGATTACGGGTTGGATATTCCTGAAGAAATGCATAAATACATTGTTAGAGTCCATGACCCTGTTGGCGATGGCAACTGTGGTTATAGAGCTTTCTGCATTGCATTAGGAAGAAGTCAAGAAGAATGGCCACAGATGAGAAGGGAGTTGTACGAAGAGCTTACTGACAACCTCCCCCTTTATTGTACTTTGTACAATCAAAGTGAGGTTTTATATTCGATGAAGGAAATCCTACATGAAGAAGGTTACGCACCCTTAAATAAGTGGATGAGCATGCCTTTTGCTGGATACTTATTTGCTTCAAGATTTAATGTTGTCCTTATGCATTTAGGAGCTCGTCGATTAGCTTCCTTCTCATGCCGCTGAGAACCCAAGCAAATCCTGAGAGAGTGACCCAAGTGTTGGGTAGCGCACATGTTGGTGGAAATCATTTTGTCAATGTTGAACTTGTTGAAGATTGTCCGGTTCCTCCAGTAATGCGCCAATGGCTTAGAGCTCGATATGATATTGCTGAAAGTTGGAATTTGGCCTTGACAGTAAGGCAATTGCAATTTATGGCATTGAACATTCCCAATTTAATATGGGAAAATGAGCTCGTTGAAGACCCAACAGTACATGTTATCGACTAAGTTGTTTGTATGTTGTCGATATGATATTTTGATGTAATTTGTATTTTGATGTAATTTGGAACAAGTGTAATTTGATTTGATTTTTATGTTATCAATGTTAGGGCTTTTATTTGATTTGATTTGGAAATCGAGTAATCGACTAAGTTGATTCGGACGGCAAATTTTGAAATCGAGCGATCGACTAAGTGATATATTGATATAATTTGATATTTTGATGTAATTTGGAACAAATGTAATTTTATTTTATTTTATTGTTATTTGGAAATAATGTTAGGGCTTTTATTTGATTTGATTTGGAAATCAAGTGATCGATTAAGTTGATTCGGATGGCAATCGAGTGATTTGGAAATAGAGCGATCGACTAAGTTGATTCGGACGTCAATCGAGTGATTTTGAAATCGAATGATCGACTAAGTTGATTCGGATGGCAATTGAGTGATCGACTAGTTGATTCGGACCGCAATCGAATGATTTGAAATAACGTTCGTATGTTGTCAATAATGACCGAAACTACACGGTGAAGTCGTTTGGCTTTAATACAAAACGACCCAGCCAGATCGTTTGGTCTAAAGACCAAACGATGTGGTCATGTCGTTTGGTCTTTAGACCAAACGATGTGCATGGGTCGTTTGAGATTTAAAGTGACCGATCTGCCGTGGTCGTTTGGTATAAAGGGAAAACGATCTGCTGAGGTCGTTTGGCCTTTATGCCAAACGATGTGGCTGGGTCGTTTGGAAGAAAAAAATTTCAAAATTCGTTTTGTTTTTACAACACTTTCATATTCATCAAATTCCACTTTTCATCAGATATCAAACATTCAAACATTAAACCATACATCAATACATCAAATTCCATACATCAAATTCCATATTCATCAGATATCAAACATTCATCCATACATAAAATTCCATTCATACATTAAACCCTAAACTGAAACAAATTACATTCAAACATTAAACCCTAAACCCTAAACATTAAATTCCATTCAAACATTCATGCAAACATCATATCCATCAATGTATGAATTACATCCATCAAACTAAACTACAAAGTTACAAACACATTCTACAAACCCTAAACTGAAACAAATCAACTATAGCGCCCACCAATGTACTTGCACCTAGTCAAGTTGTACGCCTGTTCGAAGGAGGACCTTGCTTCCTCTGGCATATCATTCCCAGCCAATTGCGGACCTCTCTAGCAAACGAAGCGGTTTCATCGATGACGCCGTTCTGTCGAAAAAGAAAAAATCAAGATAAGTTACCAATCGAATGCAAAAATCACGCTAGAGAAAACTCAATTAAAAATCACAATACTTACAATCGGTGAACAGTTAGGCAGTGTCTCCAGGGAGGGATGAATCGGAAGAAGCTCAGGGTTCACCAAAACTACATGAGAATTCCTCGCATACCAAGTCATGTAGTTTTGATGACACTCCCATGGATAAGACGAAATAGGTCCTCGGTTGCAGAGTTGAATCACGTGATTCTGCCACGACTCCCAGTAAAGTGGCCCAATATTGGTCCAAAATTCACCTCATACCCGCCCCGCCAGTTCTTGTTCTCCAATTTGGCATTGGAGGATCTTTAGGTACAAGTTGCACGCGACCCAACCGACGCGACCACCCTTGCGACAAATAAGAAAGCTCGACAATGTTGAAAAAACATAGCAATCCCTCAAAAAATGCAATGTCATCGATCGGGTTTGTATCTCTGATATTTTTGTAGGGATGCCAAACAACCTGAAACAAAATCAAATGTGTCATTAACAACTCTAATGATCAATTACTAAAAAAAAATATAAACAAACTTAAATACCAAATTGTCATTGAATTTAATACTTACATTGAACTCATTCAAATCATCAATTATCGCTCGATAAAACTGCAATGCATACGTTGTGTCGTAATAGTGTGGAGCGACTGGATGTGTCTATGAGCACGCGGGTGAGACGAGATATAGTTGAAATTTGGGACTTTGTCATGAATACCGGAAAATACTCATAGATCTATGCCTAGATATACACAAATAGTTAACATATTGATAGAGTAATAAAATTAACATTAAAAAAAATAAACTCTAAAATACTCAAATTTTACCTGTAGAAGAGTCATATAGCCTGTAACCCCTTTCACCTTCGCACATGTGGCAGCCCCGAGACCTCTATATAAAAACGTCAAAATTGCTGCACCCCATGCATACTCTTCTATCTCACTGAATTTCAACAACGGCCTCAGATAACATATAGGCACTCCAGTCCCAGACTTGTCAGTAAAAACGGCACATCCAAAGAAAAACAGAATAAAAGCTCTAACAGTCCGTTGAACATCCTGGAAACTCGAGGCCTTCTCTACCACATTCCCAGCAGCGTCACATATAGGGCTATCATGAATCTTGTTCGCAAAATGCTTCCGGATGAATTCTAGCCTTACTTTTGAAGTGAACCTGCTAGCTTCCATCTCCGCCCTAATCAAATCAATAGGGAGCCCCAGACCAAGATGTAAGAGATTTATCGATTGTTGTAAGTTCAGCTCACTGTCCCCTTGCACCGCTCTTCCTCTAACTGTGACTCCACAGATTTGGACAACATCGTCCAAAGTCACAGTCATCTCCCCAACTGGCATATGGAAGGTGTTGGTCTCCGGATGCCATCTCTCCACAAACGCCGAGATCAATGGTGGATCCATATGCTCGTGATAACCTTCCACGAGATCAAACAACCCAGTCCTTCTCAACTGCACGGCAAATCTCGGAGACCTTTCACATTCATTTTTGAAATTCCATTGGGATAACTTCGCTAAGTGTGAAACACACTTCAACGCTCCGCGATCCTCCTGAAAACAACCGAGCACGATTAGATATATATGAACAAAAACAAAATATTTTGTAAAAGAAAATCAAAGTACACAAGAAAAACAAAATATTACCCTTCTCTCCCAAACATCGCGAAATGACATGCACCGCATAGTCATACAACAACTCGACTCATACGGCCTCCCCATACACACCTCTTTGAAACTCCAAATCATCATTGGATTTTCTTACGAAATCCAATACCGGAGGTGCTTCTTCCATTGGTGGTACGCCTTCTACCACATATTCTTCAACATCATCATCCCCGCTTCATCCTCCTCCTCACTCTCCTCCTCACTCTCACTCTCCTCTTCTACTATACTCTTCCCTTTGTCTAAACCTACATCTAAACCTACATCTAAACCTACATCTAAACCTACATTAATATCACTATCTACACTATCTACACTATCTTCACTAAACGAATCAACCTCAGGAACCTCAAGAACCTCTTTTTCCAAATGGTCCCCTCTACGCGCTGATGCCGTTAAGCCGTCCCGCCTCTATGTCTTTTTCTTCCAACTGCATCACCGCTAGAGGAACCGCCACCAAACAATTTCTTAACACCCTTTAATGTAGTTTTCGCTACATTCTTCACATTCTTTGATCGAGGACCCATCGCTACAAAGAAAAATAAAACAAGTATTAGTAAACCATATTTAAATAAACAATGTACAAAGAAAACCACTAGAAAAAGAGATCATCTCACCAGAAAAACTAATAGACTTATAAGCTTGCTATGATAACTCCAAGTATATATGAAGAAATAGAATGAGGTGTTACGCTATCCAAATTCTATCGAATTTTGGGCGAGTTTCCTTTGTTTGGTCAACATTTCAGATACTTAAACCCTGTCCATAACCGGAAATCAATAATAACATCCTTCCAACAACCATATGTACATATAACCTAACTTTTACACGATTAAAAAAAATATATATATATACAAGACTGTTTTCTGTATGAACCGCCATTTATGTACATCAAGTATTACAACAAAATAACTGGACTCTCTCTATAACAAAATGAACTTGACTCTGTCCCTCGTCAAGCATAGGGGAAACCACCCAAAAAAACCACCTTGATAACATACATTCAGTAAGTTTGAAAACCAAAGAAAGCTTCTCACCTATAATGCTTTTACCGCTTCAGTTTTGTTCCCTCAGATCCGCACCTTAAGCAAGTACTCGTAAAAGGCGCATGTGATCAAGGTCATTACTCATTAGCCAAGACTCAAGAACATAAAAGCGATATGAAAGGTGAGTAAAGAATGTCTGTAAAACACTAATCATAAAATGGTAAAAGTATCTTCTCTTATAACATCATTCATCATTCATGATCAAAGTAGCTTTCCCCCAAGTAGTAACTTCATATTCATCATTCATGATCAAAGAAAAAGGTTTCTTTACATAGAAAAAAACGATACATTTAAAAACATTACCAACCACTAAATCATCTTCGACAAAATAATAACCGGACAAAAGAAGAGAATCTGAATTTGTATTTTCAGAAATTACAAATCATCTATCCGAAAAGTAGTCTTTGATCTATGATACATAACCCTAATGTATTGATCCTCAAAAGAGAAAGCCTCGTATAACAGGTTTTTCCGGTTTGCGATTTGGTGGGGGGTGTACTGGGCTTTCTTGTTTGGACTTTGTTGTTTGGGCTGGGCTGGAGGCTGCCCGATCTAATCTCAGTGGCGCCCAATACAGCACTCAGATCAACCCGACTCGAAATGTCGAACATTCATGAGTCTAGATTTTGTAATTTCCAGTATAGGGACGGACAGGTGTCAGTCTGTCACACCCCTTAAAGCTTAAACCCTCTCCTCCCTTGAACCCATGAAATAAACAAAAGAAAAAATGGTCGAAACCTCATCGATGAACATTGACTCTGATGGTCACGATCAAGAGAAACCCATTCCTCCTAACTAATCCGAACCGATACAAAACTTGATAGATTCGTTCAACCCATCAATCGAACCACCAAAAAAAACTGTTACATTGGTTAGCTCTGACGGGTATGATTTTGAAGTGGAAGAAGAAGTTGCTCTTGAATCTCAGGTTATCAAAGATGGGTTTGAAGACAAGGCTGTTGATGATAGAGAATATCTTTTATTCAATGTACACAGTGACACCCTTGAGTTGATTATCAAGTATTGCGAGAAGCATGTTTCTAGTCGTAAAAGTATAAGTGCTGCTGCTGCTTCTTCTTCTTCTTCTAACGGTGAGGAAGCGCTTAAAGAATGGGACGAACACTTCATTAGTGTCGATACCAATACTTTGTATGATATCCTTATGGTAAACGCTTTCTCTCTTCATGAATTTTTTATCTTGGGTTTCTTCCTTTGAAGTTCGGAGTTCTAACATCTATTCCCTCCGTTTTAACCACTGCTATCTCCTCGGGACTCATTCAATAAATAATGTGACATGGAAAACGTCTCAACTTGGTTAGTAGGAGCGAACCATTTACTATATCTCATTTGATCGATCAGCAAGTAATCATTGTAGTTAACCATTTTAAGAGCAGTCTCATATCCATCATAATTGTCGAGAACTTGCTGCCTTGACTTACTGGCCACACACAAAAACTACATTTTTATTTGTATGTTTTTTGATTATCTGATGAGTGTTTGACAATTAGGCCAGGCGCAGATTATTAGCGCTTATGTGTGCAACAGTTATTAATAACTATTTGCATCTTATATTCTTACTGTTCTATTTCATTCCTTGTGAAGATATCGACTTTAGAGACTGATGGGTTTTAACGTCTTCTCGATATTCTGCAATTCTAAGGTTCTTTTCATAAGAAAATAGATGAAGTGAATTAGGAATCTGTGTTACTGAATTCTGCTTTAGATAATTGGTACGGTAGATAGTCATATCTGAAACTTGCATAAATAGTAAACTGTGAATTTATGTGCCTGATCAAGGGACTCTTATTGAATGCTCCCTATATACCTATAATGTTCTTCTCCCCTTACTTTTGGTAGTAATATGGTAGCTTGGGTTGATCGTTTTGCTCTATTTTTCTGCAGGCTGCAGATTATCTGAACATCAAGAGCTTGCTTGATTTAGCAATCCAGAAGGTGGCTGACACAATCCATGGAAGGTCACCAGAGCAGATTCGCAAGAAATTTAATATAGAAAATGACTCGATAATAGACCCTTGGGCTAGTGAATGATATGACCTAAAACGCTTAGATTTTGGCCTGTGGCTGGAGTTTCTGGAGCGTTCAATAGTATTTGAAGTTTTGGAGACACTTGTATCGTATATATCTAATAGTACTACTGTCAGTAGTTTAGTTGGTGCATATTTTATTTGTTGCAGACCCCATTAACATGTCTTTAGCTCTTTTATCCATTTCTGTTCAAGATTTTTAGCTAATCTAACAGTAAGGCATGTTAGATTAGAGCAGCTTGTGTCCTTGTAGACCTATATCTTTACAAGAATTTCCGCATACATATAGGTTATAACAAAGTTAGCTTATAGGCTTATAGCAGATACCCTACTAAAGTCATTAGGTTAAGGATTAACTAGTATTATCCCCCTACTAGATGAGCCAATTAGGATTTTCCCCAACTAGATAGGGAAATTAGGGTCTCCAATATGTCATTGTACTTTCTCTACCCTGAATCTTAACTCATTGACTAGACAATCTCCAGCAGGAATATTTGTTCCCGACAGCCGTAGGCAGATAAGGTGCCATAGAAAGAGTGCTTTAGGGATGGGGACGAGGATGCTCCTAAGGTTAAAGTTTTGTAAATGTGTCCTAGCCGAGTAATGAGAGTGCAATCTGGGAGTTCTTCTTGCACGTAGTTGTTCAAAGGAAGTTGAGTGGAATTTTCAGCACTGCAGGACATTTGCTGTACCGTGTGCAGACACATTTTAGTGATAAATAAGGACTTTGGGATAACCATGCAAGAGTTTTTTGTGCTTGGTATATGATGCTAGAGGGCCATATATGGAACCCTTAAGCTTCCTATAAGTTAGACCTTATTGGCCTGTTGTTGATATTTATGTCTCAACTCTCAACCTGATCAGATTTTGTACCAATAAAAAAAAATGCAAAACGTGATCAGATCTTGTATTGTGCTGATTTTGAGGATTATGTATCGTAGTGTGGATCAGCTGTTCTAGATAAGCTATATGAGTTACATTATTGTGCTTAAACATCATATTCAGTCGATTTTAGATGTACACGCCCTTAGATGAGATGATGGGAATTTTTACCAACAGCAACTTGTAATGGTTGCTGGGATTTGATCCCAGTAACCGGTTACTGTGTAGCCGGACTCATACTTCTATGCATCTCATTAGCTTCACTCTTATCCCGGTAATCAAGGCAAGAAAAATGAAAATGTTTGGTAAACTCAAATTCCACAAACTCAAATAGCTTAATTTCTGACTACGTTTCTAACTTAGAAGGACTTCGTCGTCATTTTATTAGTACAGCTCAGCCGAGGCTTCCCCAAAAGCAGAATCGTTTCAGAACGGTCATTTATTTGTTAACCTTTTTCCAAGTACATTCAATATCTTATCCATTAAAGCCAAATTAACCATCCCATTCCTCTGTAACCCAATCCCATTAGGCGAAAGCCCAGAGCCCACGGGTCGAATTTTAAACTTTTTATCATTAGCATCTTGTACAATCTTTTCCAATTCTTGTAAATTCTTAGGTTGGTAAAAATTCCTTTGTGTTATTGTTGTCTTTTAGTACCTTCACTGCTATTTTGACACCAATAGGGGAATTCACCAGTAGACGCCTCCAAACCCACCAAAGACCTACATTCTTCTCAAGATTTGACGTAAATCTCTTAAGTTCATCAAGTGAAAATGATTTTGGTTTCTCGTTTGTTAGTTTATACAAGAAATCTTCTCGATTGGTTGTGAACCGGCCATCGTGTTCCATCAATTTATCTCACAAAATATAGGTTGTAAACAACTTTAGTTTATAATGAGTTACACTATCCAAATTCTATCGAATTTTGGGCAGAGTTTCCTTTGTTTAGTCAACATTTCGTATACTTAAACCTGTCATAACCTGGAAATCAATAATGACATCCTTCCAACAACCATATGTACATAACACCCTATAAAATATTCAACCCACAATACAATTTCTATCCCTCGTCAAAAACACACACTTATAAAACTACAAAAACAAAAAAAAAATGGTGAACAACCCATTTCTTAATTTCACGTTACCACTCACACATAAAAAACTAATCTTTCAAAGCAAATAAAATATCTTGTAGAAGCTAATAAGAGATTCTCAGTTTCTACACCAAAAAAATTGATGAACCCAAAGACAAGAATAGAAACATTACAGAAAATGTGAGTAGAAGACATACTTCGAGTGCAATGTGAGAGGAAAATAACAGTTATATCTAGTGCGCCATACCTGGATTGTGAGACGATTGGATTGTGAGAAGATGTAAGCTGGATGGCTATCCGGTGAAACTCTGCAAAATCAAGTACAGAGCTATCAGCTACAACTCTAAAGGATTCTAACGCCACTCAATAATGCAATCAAGACTACGACATATTCACAATTCCTTCAATCCTTTTAAACTCACACTATTGAAGATGCGAGGGAGACACTCAAACCAATTGATAAACAAGTTGATATACCTCCTAATCCTTACTTACTCTATAGTCATCCTTATCATAATCGCCTCATACATTATACCAAATCCCAAATACACGAAATTCTTTAAATTGGTAAAACAAATGATTTTCGATTAAACGCAACTAAAGGGAAATTAATGATACCATTTATCATCATAACAGTGAATGGTGCTAAACTAAACAAAAACTCTACTATACCATCATCGTTATTACTTATTACCATCAAAATGTATAAAAAAAGATAATAATATACACTGATATCATTTCTATTGGTCGAAAAAACAAACTATAATGCTAAATAACCACTATACAAATAACACTACTCAAAACCTAGGGTACCGAAAACTAGCTTGTATAACTTACCGTTAACTTAACAGTTAGAATAGCATTACTCTTCCTCGTCATAAAAATTCAACTGGTGCTTTCTTTATCATGACTGCGTGCAATATGATTTCTTTATCTTATATATAATGTTAAATAAAGAATTATGTGTCCCGAGATTTTTTTAACTAATGGAGCTACTGGAGCTACTTTATTCTTTCATGCACTAACAGATCGGATGCAATAACCTTTGGCCCCAACCTAGACTAAGGCTAGTATCAAGTATCAACTGTCAAGACTTCGATTCGAGCCAACTGAACTTCAATATGTACAACAGTACAAGCTCGGTTAATCAATAAGTTTTAGATAGTGTGCCTGAGCCTCCCGTCGAGCCAATGGCACAAGAAGAGCCCATACAATACTTGTCTACTCGGGCCAATCTAGCTTAGTACTGTCTCTTCATATAACTGACCTAAACTAAATATAAATATAAACAAATCAAGTAAAATGCATCTTATAAAAACAATAAAGAGATCTTGACTTGAGTTCTCACTGGTAACAGTCAAAAGGCAAATTTAGCAAGAAATTTGATCATCAAACTTTGGCATTGGTTGTCAAACTTTGTCACTACTTGGAAAAAATAACTAACAATCTACTCTACACAATGTTGAATTATTACAATAATAAAGACAACTGTTCAATCTCAATTACAACGACAAAAATGATTATAGTTCAATAATTATAGTTTCCTAAAAATAAAATCAACGACAAAAATGAACCTTAACGACGACACGCTTGACATCTTTAATGAATGTTCCGTATAGACCGAAGTTAAACGTTCGTTGAGAGAGAGCGAGCGAACTTGGAAATATAGAATGGTGTACCAATTATAATGCGATATTTTAACAAGAACTTTGACTGACATTAGAAACTTAAAGTACTGTTAAGGAACTTACCTATATCTTTCCACAGTGATTGATGACTTCTAAATTTGTCTCAATTGATTGATGCCTGAGTCCTGACGACGCGGTTTGAAGTTGGAGTAACAATCGGCAGTGATTTTGAAGTTGAAGTTGGAGTGACTTTTTCGAAATTGCTGTGAGTGAGGATAAGAAGCTGATATCGAAATAGCTGTGGGTGTTATGTTTTGCTTCAATTTCGAAATAGCTGATTTTTGAAGATCATTCGCGAAGAACTAACCTGTTGCTGGGCTTCAATCCATCAAATTTCGAGAGATTGTTGTTGTGAGAAGAACTAAATCAGTTCAATCGCGAAGAACCAACCTGCTCAAGTTCTTCAATCCATCAAATTTCGAACTAACCTGCTCAAGTTCTTATAATAAACAATAGATTGTTTGATTGTTTATGTTGTGAGGTTGTAATTTCGCGATTGTTTATGGATTAGATTGTTTCAATTGACGAAGTTGATTTTGGGTATTTTTTGTTAGGGTTTCGCGAAGGATTTTGCGCGATAGAGATGACCGGTTGAAGAGGTTTTTCCGGTTTCGGCGATTTGGTGGGGGGTGTACTGGGCCTTTAGTTGGGCTTTGTTGTTTGGGCTGGGCTGGAGGCTGCCTGATCTAATTTCAGTGGCGCCCAATACAGCACCCATCTATTATTTGACCATGATGAGTATTAAATGTAGTAATATCAGACGCGACCCATGATTGTTTTTGGTTTGATTAAGAAGCATTTAATTTGTTATTTTAGCTGATTATGTGTATTGGATGAAACATGTAGGTTCTTACTCAGCTACTATACTATTATCATCTAGCCTTCAACATTGACAAGAAGTATATACAAGGTGCTAGAATGTTAGAAAAGTGTGTGCAATTGGAAGAGAACGAGTGACTCACTTAACAGGTCAATATATGCGGTGTCTTTTTCAATTTGTGCATCTCTGCTTTCTCTGTGTTATGAGTTTGTTAGTTTTCAAATAGAAATCGTGATTGGTCAAATACAAGCTTTTGCGCTGATGATTTGCCAGATGGGCTCTTGATAAGAACTCATAGTATTATTTTTACACTTAAGTTTGGTAATAGTTGTAATACTGGGTTGGTATGTACATTGGATTGTTAATTACATGTCTTGCATATTATAGAAGAGACCATTTAACAGTATTTATATGAAACTTATTTTTGACTATGCATGTTATGTAATATGTATAACTTGTACGTTGAGTTAATTGTACGTTGAGTTAACTGCAACGTATCACTTAGAGCATTCCCAATGCAGGTAACTTTGAGGGGAAATAGCAACTTGTCATCCTAATAAGCCAAAAACAATGGCCCAATGTAATGTAAAGATGACTATGGAGGTAACTATTCACTAGGTAACAATGAGGGTAGCATTTGCTACCGAGATTGTTACTAAGTTGTGAATTCGGACAGAACTTTTTATTCCATCTCGCGAGATTTTTAGATTTTTTTTCTTCGGACAGGATGTTTTATTCTGTCCGGCGTGTTTTTTTTTGGTTTTTTACATTTAGAAGATAGAAAAAATATTTTTTCGATATTTTCGATATTTTTTCATTTCGTCTTAATGTGAAAAACGAAAAAATATTGATAAAACACACACCCTGTTCAAAAAAAAAACACACACACACCTCGCGGGACGGAATGAAACATCCCGTCTGAAAAAAAAAATCGAAACACATGAAATAGAATAAAAAGTTCCGTCCAAAAATCACAAGTGAGCAACTATACCAGTAGCAAGTCCTACTCTCGCTATAACTTGTAACTTAGTGAAAAGCTACTCTCATTAGCACCATTACACTGGGCCATTATTTAAGTTGCTATTTCTCCTCAAATCTGCTTGAATGGGGAATGCTCTTAAGATGCAAATTAGCTAGTTGTACACTTGTACTATGGTGGCTCTTTTATGCAAGTATCAGCTTTGCACTACCACGTGTCGTTCGTAAGAAAGTCGTATAAAATCCAAACAGAATAAAATGGCGGTGGCATCAACCTTATTTGCCACCGTACGACCTTACGCCTTCCCATTCTCCAAACACTCCACTCTCACCTTCACCGTCCGATCATCATCATCAATGGAACAAGAACAACAACAACCATCCGTTCAGAAACAGAAACATGTAGTGGTGTGTGGTGGTGGTGTAATAGGCGTTTGCACAGCTTACTTCCTAGCAAAAAAAGGTTCATCCGTAACACTAATTGAAAAATCATCTGTTGCCTGCGCCGCTTCAGGTAAAGCAGGTGGGTTTTTAGCCCTTGATTGGTGCGATGGTGGACCCGTTTCAAATCTCGCTCGTGCAAGCTTCAATCTCCACCGTTCATTAGCTATCGAACTCAACGGTCCCGAATCGTACGGTTATCGTCCTCTCGATACACTCAGCCTTTCCATCAACGAATCCTCTCAATCACCACCACCACCACCATCAAAGAAGTCCAATCTACCCCAATGGATTGATGGGCCGGCTAAAAGCCCAAGACCCATTGGAACAACGGAAACAACAGCTCAAGTTCACCCTCAACTCTTCACTAGAAAACTGCTCTCCACTGCAATGACTAGCTACAATTTGAAGCTTATAATCGGTGAATTGGACCGCGTGGAAGTGGAACAAAATCGAGCGAAAGCGGTTATATTAAAGGAGGAAAATCGAGTAATTGAGGCTGATGCAATTGTGTTGGCATTAGGTCCATGGTCATCTCGGTTGCCTATGATTTCTAACCTGTTTAGAATCTCTGGTTTGAAAGCACACAGCATTGTTTTAGAACCAAAAGAGCCTAATGCAATAACCCCACATGCTTTATTCTTAAGTTATATACCTTCTCATGGAGGAAAACCGATGGACCCTGAAATATACCCACGGCCAACGGGTGAGGTTTACGTGTGTGGAATGTCGAGGGATGAGGAAGTACCAGATGATCCAGAATCGATTGTGGGGGATCCTGAATCGATTAAAGTGCTTAAAAGAGTGGCTGGGACTGTGTCGAGTTATCTTATGGAGGGCGTAGCGAATGTGAAGGCAGAACAAGCTTGTTTCTTGCCTTGTACGGATGATAGTAGGCCGGTTATTGGAGAGCTTCCGAATGTGAAGGGATGTTATGTAGCGACAGGGCATAGTTGTTGGGGTATATTAAATGGTCCTGCTACTGGTGCTGCTATGGCTGAACTTATTTTGGATGGGTGTGCAAGTATTGATCTTAGTCCTTTTAGTCCTAGATTCAGTGGTGGTGGTTGTAGTCCGTAGACAGCGTTAGAAGTTTCAGATGAGTGGATAATGTGTTGTAACTTTGCCACTCAGAATCACATAAAGCACTTGGTAATATCCTTCTTCTTTTATTTTTGTTAATATTAGACAGTTAGTGTATGTCTTAATTTTATGTAGTATCCTCTGCTGTTACATTTCCATACAATGATACAAATCAAGCCTAATAGAAACCATACCATGATTATTATTTTTTTTCCGTTCAACATTTTATTCTCCAAAACCAATAATTTATCAATTATGACTAGTATATGTGAATAAGCAAATCTCAAGTTGAATGGCATAACAGAATATCAACTAAAACCAATACTAGTATACTCAAGGGGGACCCAACATTTCAACTCTCCCCGGGCTAAACAACGATGCCAGACTGAAACACCAGAATTCACAAGTAGCCAAATATATATACTAATTCATCAAAATATCTGGTTCGACTACAAATCTATTTCAAAAGCAAAACTACTTAAATGGTATTTTACGGGTCTTGCGAGCATCCAAATCATCTATTACCAAATCCATATCAATATCATTAGCAAAATCTCTTTCAATGTAGATGACCATTGAATCGGCAAGAAACTCATCTTCCATCTTGTTTCGAAGCTGTGTTTTGATAAGTTTCATGGTTGAGAACACCCTTTCTGTAGTTGTTGTAGATATGGGAAGAGTAAGTATTAGACGAACCAATCTATCAATCAAGTGATAGGACTTCGACTTTCCAGTTTCAACTAATCTTCTACACAGTTCAGACATTATGGACATATTATAGAAAACCAAATTACGACAAATATCAATCTCATAATCTTTGCGGTTGAAGTTCTCAATATAAGTATCTCTTGATCAATTTGAAATCTCGAAAAGTAAAATCTTTCAAAGAAGATCGCAAATATCATCAATCCTAAATGATTTGAAAACATCTTTAAGGGTCAAAGCAAAGCTAAGAGTAAAAAGTTCTATTGTTTCCTCAGTGAATCTACTTTTCAACTCCATTAACTGAAAATCTATGGTACTGTTATATATATTAACGCGATACCGATGATCAAACGTTATGCAATCATGTTGCTGACAAGAACAACCCGTTCCCATCGTATAGCATGCATCCATGTCAGGCATATCAATGTTATTCTTCTTGCATAACAAGTCAACTTCACAAAAAAAAGTGCTCAAACCATCGTCTCTCAGGTTTTGAAGGAGTACTTTTGTGGTGGAGACTAGATGTATAGTGTTAATAATGTCTTGAGATTGATCTTGCATAGCTTTGCAAAGTATGTCAATGATTCCCATAGTTTTACGTAGCAAATGTAACATGAAGACAAACTCAAACGATCTAAGTGCAATAAGAGCACCCTTAGCTTCCCACCGGTTAGAATTAGTTGATCTATTTTTTGTGTTCTCAAGAACACGAGGAAGTGCACTAAATGAAACTATCAAACTCTTTACAGATCGAAAATTGGAGCTCCAACAAGTCGACCCAGCTCTCTGCAATGTTGTAATCTAATTCTCTTCATTTCCTGTCTCCAGTTCACCACAATCAATCAATTTTTGAATTTCTTTGACTTGAACAACTAGTAACTCAGCTTGGCGTTTAAGAGAAGCCTTAAAATAATTGACAATTGTGCCCAACTTCGAAAAAAACAACCAAATATCTGATATATCTTTAGCAGCTGCAATCAATGCTAATTGTAAACGATGAGCGAAACAATGCACGTAATACGCACTAGAACACTCCCTAAAAAATAAAGCTTGCAATCCATTTCAAGCACCCCTGCATATTGTTAGCACCATCATACCCTTGACCCCTCATATCATCAACAAAGAGATTGTTCCGAACAAGAATATCACATATTTCATTCTTGAGGGTTTGTGAACAAGTGTCATCAACGCAGACAACATCTAAAAAACGTTCACGTACAAAACCATCATAGTCGACAAATCTTAATACAAGAGCCATTTGTTATTTATTTGAAAGATCTTGTGATTCATCAACAAGAATACAAAATTTAGCATCTCCAATTTCTTCGTGAATCTTACCCCTCACATGATCACTAATAATATTTAAAAACTTTTTTTGAATATTCAGAGAAGTATATGTGGCTTTTTCGGAAGCATTATCTAAAACACGATCAATATCAGGATCCAATTCAGCTATGAACTCAATAAATTCAAGAAATTTTCCACGATTACTTGACTTGATTGATTTATCATGTCCTCTAAGTTCACAACCTTGTAATATAAGTCATCGGAGAGTCCATAAAATAGTTTTCAACATAAACCTATTCTTCACTACCTCCTATTTGTATTGAGCATTAAAAATATTACCAATATGCCGAGATGAATTCACTAGATCCTCACAAACAGCTACAACAGACACATGAGCGGAACAAAGGCTTTTAACATGTTGCAAAAATGCACATTTAACTCTACAATGAACTCTCTTCCAACTTCGAAACACATTAACAACAAAACTAGAATGTCTAGAACTAAAGACAAAGCAAGGAAAACAGAAAACACTATATGCTTTGTTTGGTTCAATACAAACAAGTGCAAATAGCAAACAAGTGCATTTGCATTTTAATGCACGACAATGAATTGCAATGACATTTCACTTCACCTGCTTGGTGAGACTGTGAGAGTAGTGCAAAGCACCTTATGTCATCTTCACAAATACTATACATAACTCTATAACCATATGATTTTCACATTATCTTATTAGTTTCAAATACCCACTTTAGAATTAGCATGTAATTATAACAGTTCCATTTAAATGTAAAGCAATTCATTTTCAGATCCCATCTAACTCAAGAATAATTGAAAAAACAAACCCCAAAAATCCCAAAAAACTATCTCAAAAATCTAGTTTTACTTCAATTTTTGGTTTAATTTCGTCAGAGATACAAAAAAATTAGTTGATTTGAATTAGTTTGATCTTCATAGAAAGGAGATTAATTTAGATGTATCTAAACTTTTATTTTCATTGCTGGTGCGAGATGACATTGATGGAGTTGTGAAAGAGAAGTGGAGAACTTGCAAATAGTTGCACGACTTTTTTTGCTGCAACTAGATGACTCCTCACCTATTTGTATGGTACACTTCAGTGCAATTTATTGCTATAACTGTCACTTTGCATTAGTGGGCCAAACACCAGTAAATGGGTAGTTAGTGGGAAATGGGTGCAAATACATCCCATTACAGCGAACCAAACAGAGCATATATTTTTCTTTAGAATATTCTAGCCAAGGAAAATCGTCAAACCAATGACTATTAAAATACCGGTTTTGTTTTCCATCAATGGTGGGCGGATATTCGTCGAGTCTAGAATGAAGTGGCCCTAATGTGACATAAGTTCGTCGGATCTCTTCACGCTGATTAATAGGATATTCACTTATTTGACGGCATAACCCCGGATAACATACCAAAGAACTAGCAACACCGGTTTTGCTAGATTCAATCCTTTGAGAGTTGGGACAAACTTGTTTAATTGGTTCAATCCCCTGAGGATTGGGACGGAGTTGTTCAATGGGCTCAATTCTTCGGAGTTTTGAACGGCCTTGATCATCCTTGTTAATAGTTCTAGCAACATTGGATGTCTCGGTTTCTTTGGGTTTAAAGAATGAATCTATCTTTCTCCCTTTGACACATTAGACGTTTGAAACATTAAAATAAAAAACAAAGGAAAAGAAAAACCAATTAACCATCAACATTTCATATTTTAAAAAACGAAGGAAAAGAAAAAAAAAAAAAAACATATATAATAAATTACCCGAGGAGAACGAATAGTAGAATGAGTGAAGAACGTGGATTAGAATTAGGCAATTAGAGTTGTTAGTGAGGAATGAAGAATTAAGACTTCAAGAGATATCACCGGGTTGTTCTTTTGTTTATCGTCTATATTTCTGTTCAAGAGATATCGTCGGGTTCTTTTGTTTATCGCTGGATTGTTAGACTTCAAGAGAAACTTTTGGGCAATGCTTGGCTTTAGATTTAGATACATACTAATTTTTTTTTTACCCAAATGGACCCCGGGCTAAAGCCTGGTGTAGCCCTCTCTTGGGTCCGCCCCTGAGGCCCTGAGTATACTTCATTGCAGTGGGGGCGTGAGCGGAGAAGGAATGGATAAGAGAGAGACATGGGTATGGGAGAGATGGGTATTGGGGAGAAAGGAAAGAGAGAGGGAGAGATGGGTTTTGCCGGCAGTTTGAGGTGAGGGGGGAGCAGTGGGCATGAACGGGGGATTAGTGGGCAAGGGAGAGGTCGGCTGGGGAAAGGTTGGGAAATAGAGAGAAAGAAGTTATGAAGAAGAAGAAGAATATGGGGCACAGATAGACATAAAATAAACAGCATTTTGCCCAACTTTCCAAACACTCGAAAACGTTTGCTGCTGCTCACTTGATTAACTTGGTAGATTTCATTGATATTATTCTTTGAAACTGACTTGTATAGTTGTATTGGAATATAAAATATAATGAGGCGCATGGAAGCATTAGCTTTAGAGTTGTTTAGTATTTACGTGATCAATAATGAAAATATTATTAAGATTTGATTTGATTAGTACCAATTAAGGGTGCTTATTTAGAGGGGGTCCTTACTATTGATAGCCTAGGAAGAAATTTTTCGTTTTGTCCACCATGAATGTTTGATCGGGGTAAATTAGCCATATCCCCACAAGTGTTCTGTTGGCAAGTTTGGTGTTGTTTCGTTAAACAATCTGGGGTAGCGGGTTGTCCCCTATTTGGTGAGGAGCATTTGTAATCCCTGGTTCCTAGTCATTCTGTTAAGAGCAGTATGTTGTGGAGCATTTTTTTTTTCCGGATCATGTGGATATCTTGTTGGAGAGAAGTTCTGGAGGATTATTGGAGGGATTCTCCCTTTGGGATTTTAAGTTCAGATGAGGGTAGTGGCAGTGAGCGCAGTTGAGATTTTAGTCGTTGCTCTTTTTTTATTTCTCTTTCTGTTTTGTCTTCCTCTTGTAATGTATGAATGTAGGATATCTTATCGATTAATGTATGAATGTAGGATATCCTCATGCAACCCTCTTTTATTCGATTAATGCAACATATCACTAGCTTTACCATTTAAAAAAAAAAGTGATAAGAGACTGATTGAGCGTGTGAGAAGTTTTAAAGTTGAGAAATGGTTGTGACTGGTTGCATGCTCTTTGGATGTGGAGTTAGCCGGGATGTTGTGGGTTTCCTTTCCTTTCCTTTCCTTGTCAATGCATTTAACTGGGATATTTGCAATAAATTTGTTTAATTGGTGTGGAACAGGTGTTCTTTGGTCGTTCTTTCCTCAGATGTCCTTTTGTTAGTGCATGACTGAGTTTCTGTGGATAAGAATAACTTCAGAAGTTTCATGTATATCCATATCCGAGAACTGAACTGAAATGCGAAAAGGTCATGGGTTAGTTATTACTCATTAGTGCGCAAAGACAGCCGAACTAGAAGGAATTTGATGCTGAAGGATTGCGAGTGTTAAATACTTACAGAGTAAGAATATAATTGGGTCAAGAGGTCTGGGGTTCGGTTTGAATCCCACCAGCATGAAAGAGTTACTGATCTCATTTAAAACAGGCTTACCAAACATAAAAAAAAAAAAAAAAAAAGTAAAGCACATGCTTTGAGTAAATCTACATGTCACCTGATCGAAAGGATTAAAGTGGAGTGAAGGCACACAAAAGTAATTAGAATGGATTGAAGTGCTGTAAGGGGAGTAAGGCACATAAAATTCGTTCTCGGGATACAGTCATACAGACTGTTTTTAAAATATTGCAGCACAAGTATCTGACTTGACTTGCGGCAATGTTAGGTATATAAAACGACTAATATGAAGTGTAAGTAATTTAATTTTAGTGGTCGTGCGTATGGAGTAAGGAACCGTTCTTAAACTTCATATCATTATAGTTTCTACATTTTGTTTTTTATTCACTCTCTGCCATACGTTCAACGACAAGAACAAAATGCTAGACAAACAACTATTGCTTAGAGGAATATCTGAACAACTCAAAAGCAAATAAGTCTGGATGACTGAAGTGTTTTCCTCGAAGTCACGGATAATCCATTACTAAGTCTTGAGGTTATGCAGGTAATAATTCCCCTCCACCCAAAAATGGGAAATGCAAGTTAACCAAACTTGGGGTAGGCTAAGACGCAGGTTGTAATGTTAAAATTCAACTCTTATTAATGGTGATTAATACTATTGGATTGAAGAGGTCAAATTTACTCAATTCTTTTTCCAAGTGAAAGTGGCAAGAAAAAGGGAGCCAAAGTAGCATGGAGTCATGGACAAAGGAAAAGGGAGTCCACTATCACAGCTACTCATTATCAAGTCGTCCCATTTGACTGGGTGTTTTGTATACCCTACACAAAGAGTATACAAGTGCTATTCTAAAGTTGTGATTGCGGATTTCTGGCGCGTAGATCGAATAATCATGTATCGTAATCCTTTCTAGAAAGGTTTCCACTACTGCTTGTTGGAAGTCTGGAAATGCAATACGCCGCTCTATCCAGCTCCATGGTAACCAGTTATACGGATTACGGAGTATGTGTACGGTTTTCGAGACTACTCACCTACTGGGTTACTGGACATATCTGTCCCCTGCACGGCAGTTAAGAATCTAGACTTCTAGTGCAGTCCTATACTAAGTTCCACTGCTACTCTTCATCCGGACACTGACATTTTTCCAAAGTACTTGATCTCCAACCGTCCAACCCATGACCCATCACATGATATGCACAACTTTAGTAACTCCTAATCAAAGTGAAACTGAAATGTCTAAAGCTAATCCTCCTATAACCCTTTATCCTTCACTTTATGTACAAAAGGCTCTACATTTTCTAAGCTATGTATTATACTAGTAATAACTATATTATTAAGGCACATGTATAGCATTCAAAGTTTAGGTAGTTAGACTTTTCAAAGCAAGAGAAGGCATATGTATTACCATTAAATAAAGAATCCGTACAGCACACTTTAAGCTAATTATATACAGATTTATGGTTCATAGGTTAGCCACTTTACAGTGATGAATCAAACCAGGTTAACCAGCTGCCATTCCAGAAAGCAGATTAATTAACAAAGATGCCCTGGATTGAATGAATTCGGATTTGATCCTATGTGGAAACTTATAACCTGGCGTCATTGTAGACAGTTTGCGAAAGAGATAGGTTAATTGGGTACCACCAAAAAATTTATAATTATTCGTAGACGTAGAAGGATAGACAATTATATTAAATAAACAGGTAAACCACCCTAAGACAAAAGGTTGAAAATGTTGGTTAGCCTTCCTTTGCTCACACCTCAATCCTTTTCCAGGTCGTCAAAGTGAACTGATGAATCAGTAGCTATATGTACTCAAAGTCTCAAAGACAGTAAAGGACTGAAGGAGTGGTGCATGTAAAATCATTAAACCAAGGAAGAAATGGGGCTCAGCCCCTTGGTTTTAATCCGGATGAGTGTAAACCCCTTTATATCGGCCCATACCACATAACCTCCCTATTTATCAGCTCATATCACAAAAACTCCCTGTTTTCCAATATCAGCGAAATTCCAGTCCGATTTCTATTTCCTATTTTATTTTATTACCTTTTTTACCCTTCTTCCATATTTGGATCAGATCTCATTGCTTGAAGCTTCTCATAAAATTAAAAACCTCCTTCTCCATTTCACTGACCTCTTCAGCCTCAACATCATTTTTCGCTTTCAACTTCTCAACAAATTTCGGCATCCAACTTCACAACAGAATCGTCATCACCACTTATGATCACTGTACTACGCGATTTGAACAAGCCAATTATAACACCAAGAAGAGAAGGCCAAGCATGAAGAGTAAGGAAAGGATGGAATGCTTAGGTGGAGTGATGTACAGAAGATGAAGTATACATGGAGAGTGGCCCAGGAGCTCATGAGAGTGACTCCTCCAGTATTTGGGAATTTTAAGAAAACTACTAAAGATACCAGCTTTGGTGGTTTTGAGATGTGTTGTGTTGAAGATGTGGTGTGCTGGAATGCTATGATTGATGGGTATGTGAAATATAGTGAAATGGAGCTAGCTAAGTTGGTTTTTGAGAGAATGGTGTGTAGAGATGTTGTGTCTTGGAATACTATGATTAATGGATATGCATTGGTTGGGAGTATTAAGAAAGCAAAGAGGTTGTTTGATGAGATGCCTGAAAGAAATGTGGTTTATTGGAATTCTATGTTGGCAGGGTATGTTAAATGTGGTGATTATGTATTAATCATGTTGATATGCATGGAGCTGGATGCAGGTGGTCACAAAACAGGCTTCGGTACACAGATGCAAGGCTATTATTGACATGAAGGAGAAGGAGCGTCCAGTCTACCCAGCTGTCATGAATGATGAAACCTTGCATTAACATATGGAAATGGTTGGCAGACATTTACTCGGTTCCGAGAATGTCAAGTTGTGTAACAAGGTGTTGGCAAGTGAAGACTTTGCTTTCTATCAAGAAGTGATTCCTAGTGTAATGTTTAGTATTGGAATCATAAATGAGGAGGGGTTCAGTTCACTCGCCACACTCCCCTTATTTTTTCCTTGATGAAGATGCCCTTCCCATCGGGGCTGCTGTCCACACTGCGCTTGCAGAGATTTCCGATTTTCATGTGGAAATTTAAATTTACATAGTAGTTTGACATATGAAAATTTAATTTTACATTGTAGTTTGATATATGAAAATTTGAATTTACATAGTAGTTTGATATAAGAAAATTAGAATTTACATATGAAAATTTAAATTTACATAATAGATTTGTGAAACAAAACATGTCTGACGAAAAAACATTTGTACTATGCAAACTTAAATTTACATAGTCACTAGAGCTGTGAAAACTTAAATTTACATAGTAACTTGATCTATGAAAATTTAAATTTATTTAGAAGAGTGTGTTTACATGCAAGTATGCAACACAAATAAGAAACTATGCATGATAAATTGTTTTCACATAACATTTCTTTGAAATTGACCAATATAATATCTAACAAACGAACTCATGTAATTTTATACAACCTGTTAAAATGTATTTTCACACAGAACTTATCTATGTAAATTTAAATTTACACAATAATTTGATCTATGAAAAGTTAAATTTTCATAGAGAAAACAGATCATAACCTATGCAAAATTATTTTTACACAATATATTTTTGAAACAAAACAAGCCCAACTGTTTTACCAACTGAAAAGATAAAACAGGTTCCCATTACATCATTTACCAACAACACATTAAGCCAAATCAACCTTTTTACATCCAGAATTCTAACAATTGTAGTCATTACATCAAAGATCTAATAATAAATCCACCAAGAAATGATTAAACAAAAATCAACTCATCATTTCTTGCATTCTTCTTTTAGATCCCATATTCATTGTTGAGATATGGTCCTTAGCTCTAAGCCTTTTCTTAAAATCTGCTACAACCCCAAAGCGTAGGTAATGGAGAAGCTCTAAAGGTCTTGTGGACTTATTCTCGTTTTTCCTTCATTACAATGAGAAAAACCAATTAATAACAAAGACTATCTATGCAAAGTTTAAAATAACATAAATAAATTAATACATAGAAATTTAAAAGTGCAGAGTAAAACTACTATGCACATTTAAGAATGCAGAGTAAAACTACTATACAAATTTAAGAATCTGAGTAAAACTATCACCACATATTACACAAACATGAAAAAACAAAGTAAAACACTAAAATTTAAGAATATAGAGAAAAAACTACTACGAAAATATAAAAATGCATAGTAAAACTACTAGATACACAAACATAAAAATTCATAATAAACCCAAACTTGAAATTGCAAAACTATAAAAACTATAAAATACAGAGTGAAATCACTAAACAAATGTAAATTCGTATTTACAAACTAACTCACATATGAAAATTCATTTTTTCATACAAATTTCTAAAAATAGGATTAAAAGTTGAAGATTCTCACCAGATTTGGTTTGTTTGCCGTAGTTTTTGGAGCAACCATCTTCTTAATTTAATCTTCATCTCTTCTAGAACTTGAAAGTTTGATTTTTTGTTTGCAAAATTATTGTTTTCCCAAAGAAGTCGGAGATTTTCCAATGGATTATGGTTTAGATATGCTTTTTAAATAACCAAACTTCTTGTTTTGATTTTGGTAGTGTTTTATGACAAAGAAATTGATATTTCACATCTGAATAGCGAGATGTTTCTACACTAATTCAAAAATGAGAAATTTTTGGAACTGAAATAGAGAACAGAAGAAGGTGGACTAGTGTAGATGACGGGGGTATTCAGGTCATTATTAGTTTTATTTTCTTATTTCGAAAAACAGGGAGGTTTTGTGGATTAGTCCGCAAGAGAGGGTTTTTTAAGTAACTGAATCAAGTTGAGGGAGATTTATCCCAAAACCTGTTAAACCAAGGGGGGATAAATATTAGGAAATATTTTATTTAGTACTGTTTTTTCTTCCATTCTGATTACCTGTAATCTTCTATAGTGTTTTTTTTGGCTAGGTTGTAATCTTCTATAGTTGCCTATATAAGATTAAGAGAATTCTCTACATTACCTTTTTCAGTTGTCATAGTTTACTTCTTTCCTCATTCTCTCGTTGCTATTGTTTTTTTTTATTGAATTAGAGATGCGTGGATTCTGAGTGATAATGAGTATCAGAAGCGATAATCCTAATTTCTGCTTGAGATTTTGTACCATTTTTTTCCTCCTCCCTTCTCTTGTTCCATCTCTTGCACTAAACCCAGATGGAGTTCTCTTACTTTCCTTCAAAAACTCCGTTCTCAGTGACCCTTTCTCAATGCTACAGAATTGGAACTATAATGACGAAACACCTTGTTCTTGGAATGGAGTTTTATGCACTCCAGTACACACCGAGTGGTCTCGTGTTATTAGCTTAGTTCTTCCCAACAACCAGCTCTCTGGTTCCATTCCATCTGAGCTTGGAATGATCGAAAATCTTCGACATCTTGATCTTTCCAACAATTTCTTCATTGGGTCTCTTCCTATCGCCCTTTTTAACGCTTCTAAGCTAACAACACTTGACCTCTCGCACAATGTAATCTCTGGTGAAGTTCCTGAGTTGGTTGTAGAGATGAAAAATCTTCAGTCTCTTAATCTTTCTAATAATGCTTTGAGCGGGACGATTCCTCGTAATATAAGTAGTCTTCCAAATCTTACTGTTCTCTCTCTCAGCAAGAACCGCTTTTCTGGAAGTGTTCCAAATGAATTTGAAGCAGTACAAGTTCTTGATCTTTCTTCAAACCTGATCAATGGATCTCTTCCTCAAGATTTCGCTGGACAGAATCTCCATTACTTAAATTTGTCCAACAACAGGATTTCTGAAGCAATTCCACCGGAATTTGCAAAGAGAATTCCCTCCAAAGCTACTATTGATCTCTCATTCAATAACCTTACTGGAGAAGTTCCAGACTCTGCAGCATTGACGGCTGATTCGCTTAGTGGTAACCTTCACCTTTGCGGAAAACCACTTGAAAAACCATGTATAATTTCTTCTACACTCTCCAACCCCCCAAATGTCTCTGCACCTACATACACTCCTGCAATCGCGGGAATACCGAAAACCATTGAATCATCGCCTGTAACTGGATCACCTGGAAATGAAACAGCACAGGAAGGGAAAAGCAAGCTTAGAGCAGGATCTATAGCGGGTATCATTGTTGGTGATCTAGCAGGAGTTGGGCTTCTTGCTTTGATTATCCTGTATGTACTTCGGTTGAAAAAGAAGAACTCTGGGGAAGCGAAGATGACAAAACACAAAAAAGGTGATAAAGAAGTGTTATCTTCAGGCCTCTGCTTTGCAAGAAAAGCATTTGGCGATGGAGAAACATCAGAGACAACTACGTCTGATACCGAAGAAGAAGTGGAGGAGAAGAAACAGGAAAAGAAGAGAGTAGGATCCCTTGTGACAGTAGATGGAGAAACAGAATTAGAACTGGAGACACTACTGAAAGCATCAGCTTACATTATTGGAGCTACTGGAACAAGCATTGTATATAAAGCTGTACTTGAGGATGGGAACACCCTTGCGGTTCGAAGGATTGGAGAGAACGGTGTAGAGAGGTTCAGAGACTTTGTGAACCAGGTCCGTGTTGTTGCTAAATTGCGCCATCCTAATCTTGTTCAAATTCGAGGGTACTACTGGGGTGACGATGAGAAGCTTGTCATTTATGAGTATGTCCCTAATGGAAGCCTTGTCAATGCCAGTTACAGTAAGCTCTCTTTGCACATATTCTTCGATTTTTATTTTCAAATATTAGGTAAAACGAAAACCCTGATCATACTTATTGAATCCATATCAACTTGTAGAGGTGTCTGGATAGCGAAAAATTTAACCTCTAGTCTTAATCTCTGAACAAGCAGAACTACACTAAATATGAGATAATAATTGAATAATTTCCCTACACCGCATTAGACTTTAATACACTATTTTTTTTTTGTAAATCCACTAAATTTAAGATTCCAGTATGATTATTTTGAGTACCATGTGGTTTCTGATTCAGAATTTAATATTGTATTCTTCTCGAACTAGACATAAATGAATTTAATTTGATTTAGCATCGGTTTTGTACCCTTAAAGTATAACTATCCGTATAAACCGAAGTGACACTTCTTTGTCTTAAATTTAACTATTTGTAGAAATGAAACTGCAGTTTCTAGTCTTGAACTCTTGATACTAGCTGCATTTCCCTCAGACCATTTACTTCAGTAGTTTAGAAGTTTAAGTTGTAATTTTACCTAAATCATTTTACACAAACATTTTACCAACTAATGACTGCCATGTCCACGATATTTAGGAGCTAGAGGAGTTCATATTAATTTTTTTTTTTTCTTTTTGTTGTTTGTTGTTTGTTTAGAGAGAGCAGGGTCGTCTCCATATCAGCTACCCTGGGAAGCGAGGCTAAAGATAGCTAGAGGAGTAGCCAGAGGACTAGCATACCTCCATGAGAAGAAACATGTGCATGGTAACCTCAAACCAAGCAACATTCTGTTGGATCAACACATGGAACCCAAAATCAGTGATTTTGGACTCGAGAGACTCGTTTGGGGTGAGAACAGTTACAAAGCAGGTGGGTCGTCTAGGCATTTTGGAAGTAAGAGGTTCACATTTGCTCGAGACAACCCCCACGCCCTTCCAACGTGTGCCACTCCTAGCCCCGGATCCTTATCAATCAGCAATGGTTCAGCATATCACGCGCCCGAGTCGTTAAAGAACCTCAAACCCAACTCCAAATGGGATGTGTATTCCTTTGGGATTGTGTTACTTGAGTTGCTGACAGGGAAGATATTCTCGGACGCTGAGTTGAGTCACTGGAACACTGGGTTTGTGGTCGAAGAACGGAATCGGTTTTTGAGGATGGCTGATGTGGCTATCCGATCTGACATGGAAGGCAGGGAGGATATGTTAGTTACTTGCTTCAAATTAGGATTTAGTTGTGCTTCTTTGGTCCCACAGAAAAGACCCTCCATGAGAGAAGTGCTTCAAGTCTTAGAAAAGGTCCTATCTCTAGCACATACATTGTAATGATCAATAACATAGGTTCCCATTAAAATAAATTTTATTACTCGTGATTGTCAAAGACTCAAGAATATTGTGAATCAGTACTCTCCTTGAGATACCTATGTCCTTTTTATAGAATTAGCAAAGAATATTTACAAGATATTACTAAGATATTACAATATATTTTCTAAGATATTTACAAGATATTCTCTAGGTTATTTTGGAATGGAATAAAAACAAATCTAGATAATCTAAGGATATGCTGGCTGGTGTGCTATATTAGGAAGAACCCAACTGTTTTCCTTTGATACCCTCCCTCAAATTGATGTTGGTGAGTCAACAAGCATCAATTTGCTAACAAGGAACTGATGTCGTTGTCTTGTCATTGCCCTAGTAAAAAGTTCAGCAACCTGATGTTCGGTAGGAATGTGAGGTAGAGTAATAACCTTTGCTTCATAGGCATCTCAGATATAATGACAATCAACTTCTATATGTTTTGTTCTCTCATGAAACACCTGGATTTGCAAAGAATCAGTATAGCACTAGTATTATCGCCATGGAGGAAAGTTGGGTTGGTTTGAGAAAACCTAACTCAAAGAGAATCCCACAAAGCCGGACCACTTCGAAAGCAGAGGATTGACATGGCCCGATATTCACTTTTTAGTAGATGATTTTGACACACAATCTTGCTTCTTACATTTCCATGAAATAAGCAAATCACCAAAAAAAAACGCACCATCCATAGATTGAGTGCTTTGACATGTGGAAAAAATAATCCCCGATAGGGAGTCCCCAAAAGATATCGTACAATCCGACGAACAACTGATGTCGTGGTGAAGCCATAAACCTGCTGACAGTATGAACTGCATAAGAAATGTTAGGTCTAGTAATAGTGAGATAAATCAGACTCTCTACTAATTGTCGATATAAGGTAGGATCATCAAGAAGGTCACCCTCATCCTTTCTTAATTTTACATTTACTTCAAGAGGAGTATCAACTGAAGTGATATCTTCTAACCATGCAAGGTGGACCAGATCTTGTGTATACTTGTGTTGATTAAGAAACAACCGTGTGGTTGAGAACGAATCTCTAAACCAAGAAAATAAGTGAGTGCCCCAAGATCTTTCATCTGAAATATTGTATGTAAATGTTGTTGCAGCTTCTTTAAAAGTATCACATCTGAACCCGAGATGATAATATCATCCACATACACCAATAGAAAGACCATGCCATCTTTACTTTTGTGAAAAAATAAAGATGCATCATATTGACTTTGGGTAAATGAAAACCCGAATAGTGTGCTACGAAACTTTACAAACCATGCCCTGGGAGCCTGCTTAAGACTATACAAAGAACGTTTCAGCTTACAAACAGAGGTAGGGGTAGGAAGTGTCATACCAGAGGGAAGTTTCATGTAAATCTCTTCCTTAAGATCCCCATGCAAGAAAGCATTCTTAACATCCATTTAGTGTAACTACCAAGATTGTGAGGTGGCCAGGGCAAGAAGAAGCTGAACTGTAGTCATCTTGGCAACAGGGGCAAATGTCCCATCATAATCTATGTCATACTCTTATCGGTTGCCGAGGGTTACTAATCGAGCTTTGTAATGTTCCAAATAACCATCAGAGCAAAGCTTAACATAAAACGCCCACTTATTACCAATAGAATTCACTGAGGAAGGACAAGGTACTACATCCCACGTTTGATTTTGCTCAAGTGCATCGAGTTCAGCCTGCATGGCCTGTTGCCAACATTCATGTGCCACAACCTGTTTATAAGAGTTAGGAATGGAAATAGAGGAGAGAGTGGCAGTCATGGAAATATGTGAGGAAAAGTCATACCAATCAGGAGGATGAGAAACTCGGGTAGACCGTCTAGGAACAACTGCCAGAGAAGGTGCCAAATCAATTGTCACAGGAGAATCAGGAGGGTCCAAAGAAGGAGTAACCAAGGGGCGAGAGCGTCTAGTATAAACTAGACCTGGCTAAAATCGATTTGTAGGAATATCAGGGGTGAAAAAATCAGGAAGAATATAATATATAGAAGACACATGATCCGCATGAGAGAAAAAAAAACTTTTGATTTTCAAAGAAAGCAACATGCCGTGAAATGCGTAGACGATGAACATCATGATCATAACATAAGAAACCTTTCTGATGAGAACTATAACCAAGAAATGCACATTTCACAGATTGAGCAGAAAGCTTAGTTCTTTCATGCGGGGGAAGATGAACAAAACAAACACAACCAAATGTATGCAGATTAGAATAATGAGGATGATTCCCAAATAAACGAAAATATGGAGAAACATTATCAAGCACATGAGTACGTAGGCAATCTATTTATGAGATAAACATCAGTAGATAACGTTTCACACCAAAAATGAGGAGGAACAGAGGATTCTAAAAGTAAAACCCGAACCATGTCAAGAAGATGTCTGTTCTTACGTTCAGCCACTCCATTTTGTTATGGAGTAGCTGGACAAGATCGTTGAGAAAGATTTTCGCTCTTTCTTGAAAAATTGTTGAAACTCATTTGACAGATATTCGCCTCCTGAATCAGATCGAAGACTCTTGATAGAGGAATTGAATTGATTGTTAATGAGTGTAAGATAATTTTTAAAGATTGAGAAAACCTCGCTTTTAGCATGCAAGAAATAAATCCAAGTAAACCTACTATAGTCATCAATGAAGGTTACAAAATATTTGTATTGTGCATAAGAGATGACAAGAGAAATTCCTCATACATCACTATGTACAATATCAAAAAATTTGAGAAGCATGTGAACCCAGATTGAGAAAAGGTAGACTTTTGCTCTTAGCTAGCTTACAAGAAGAACAATCAAAAGACAACGATTCAAGGGAAACAGAGTTTTTATTGTATAGAAAACCAGATCGAAACAATGTATGAAGTACCTGAGGACTAGGATGGCCTAGGCGCAGATGCCAATCCTCAGGACGCAAATTAGAACTAGTACAAAAAGAAGACCATGCATAAATGAAATAACTAGATTGGGGATGCATGACCAACGGAAACAGTCGCCCTTCCTTAGGACCCTTCATCATTGTCTTCTGTGACATTTGATCCTGCACCACACAACCAGATGAAGAAAAAATCACATTACAATTATTATCAACTCTATGAGAAATGTCACCCACGACAGTAATAGGTAGAGAGCTACCATTTGCCGTGTGAACTTTATGAGGACCAACATAGGATTTGAGATTTTGAAGAGAAGTTGAATTATTTGTCATATGATTGGAAGCGCCCGAGTTGAGATACCAAGGTTGAGATGATGATTTTTTGTTACCTGAGAAGCCTAAAGCCGAGAGTGCAGAAACAATTTGGTGTAAAATATCCTGAGAGAGGTACGGTGAGGATGTGGCAGCATGAGCATGAACAATAGGAGTGGGGAACCGGAATCAAAGAACCGAATAATAAGCGACTTTCCTTCTTGGTGGCCGGATCCGACACTCACTGATGATGTGACCAGACTCCTTACAATTAATAGTTGCAAAACTTCTTAGTGCAATTTTTGGTTATGTGGCCAAAACCCTTACAACTGAAGCATTGAGTAGTGGCTGGATCCCATCTCTTGGATTGATGTTAAGCAATATAGGTGACCTGAGGAATGACAGTAGCCTGCTGTTCCATAGAGGCCCGAGTGAGTAGTCTCTGTTCTTCACGAAATAAATCCCCCAAACACACAACCAAAGAAGGAACGGGATCTTTGTTCATTAACTGATACCTCACAAGTTCAAATTCTGACCTAAGTTTCATAAGAAACTGATCCCTTTTGCTAACCTTATGTACTTGTTAAGCAATATCCAACCCATTAGCAGGAAGAGTTGCAGAAATAATATCTGAATATTCTGCCCACAAATTGGAAAAACCATAATAAAATTCTTCAATGAACAACGCACCTTGAGAGTAGTTAGCCATTTCAAATTCAAGCTGAAACCGGCGGGCAGTATTAGATTGATGGTAGATGGTTTTCAAGTAAGTCCACATTGCATGAGTTGTCTTGTAGGGGCACAGGTTCAGGAGAATCTGGGGTTCTATATATGGATCCAAGGATCTAAGACGTAATTTTGGCATCCTTGGTATCCCAAGAAGTGAATTTAGCCAGTTCTTTCCCGGCATCAAGGGCTATATTAGTGCCATCCAGATGGCCAAGAAGCTCCTTTCCCTTCACAAATAACGCAAACTAAAAGGCTGAGACAGAATAGTTCTTCCCAGCGAGCCGAATGCAAATAAAATCACTTTTCTCACAAGACATATCGAGAAAATACAATAACGCCAAGAAAACGAAACCATGCAACGCCAAGAAAACAAAAAACAAAAAAAATGTTTTAAGACAAGTGCTCCGATACCATGTCAAAGACTCAAAAATATTGTGAATAAGTACTCTCCTTGAGATACCTATGTCCTTTTTATAGAATCAGCCAAGGATATTTACAATATATTACAATATATCTTCTAGGATATTTAGAAGATATTTTATAGATTATTTTGGAATGGAATACAAACAAATCTAGAAAATCCAGGGATATGCTCGCTGGTGTGCTATATAAGGAATAACCCAACTGTTTTCGTTTGATAGTGATCAGTAATCTATTTCTTTTGTTTTTCTAATGCAAGTCGAAAGTAGCACAGGAAGATTATTAAAGGAAATGTTTGTTTGTACAGTAGACAAATTTTGTGGAGTACATGCTTCTACTGAAATAATGATAGAACCTGATGTTTGTTTTATAGTTTTATGACGTACTTATGAGCTCAAATAAAGTGATTTCAGTTGGAACTTGAAATTATTAATTCCTGCACTATTTCTCTCAAGTCTCAATTAGCAAAGGGAGGGGTTTTAGGGACATATTTTATCTTGACACGTAAACAAACTCAAAATCGTTAGGATATTTATAAGTTTCGGATTAAGCTAATATTTTGTAGATACGATCTCCTAACTATTTTAAACATTGTCACAAATAATAAAATAAAAAATAAAATCTAAACTTGTCAAATATAGTATCAAAAATAGTGAAAATGAACGGTCTACAATTAGCCAAATTTTGTAAATTATTAACTACATTTGGCAAATTTAATTTTTTTTGATTATTTGTGACAATATTTAGAATAGTTAGGAAATCATATCTTCAAAATATTAGCCTAATCGAAACTTATAAATACCCTAACAATTTTGAGTTTGTTTAAGTGTCAAAATAAAAAATCACAAACTTCCGCCTATAAATTCAATCTTGCGAGAATAAAAATTTCTACAGTCCCATTAATAAAACGCAACCCCATTATTCCAATCCAGCCGTGCATCGCCACGTGTTTGATTTGCAACAGTTTTCACACATGATAAACAATACTTTATTTATCAAACACGAAGAATAAATCCTTCCTTCAGTGACACCTGTCAGAAACGAACATAATATACGAAGTTCGATGTTCTGGTTCGCAACAAAACTTATCCACAGTTTTGAAACTACATTCAAAAACAGTAATCCCGCCCACACCTCAAAAACATTATTTTAAAAATCAAAACCCTACTTCTCTCTCTCTTTTAACTTTTGAGGACGAAGAAAAAAACAATTAATATCGAAATGGCAACAAATATCGGAATGATGGACGCGGCATATTTCGTCGGAAGGTCAGAGATCTTGGCTTGGATTAATTCCACTCTTCAACTCAATCTCTCAAAAGTAGAAGAGGTATAATCGAATTAGTCATTTAATTTCTGTATTACCAAATATCGGTTTTTATTTACCTTAAATTTATGAAAATTTAGGGATGTTCTGGTGCGGTTCATTGTCAATTAATGGATTCAGTTCACCCTGGAATTGTGCCGATGCATAAAGTTAATTTCGATGCCAAGAGCGAGTATGAAATGATTCAGAATTTTAAGGTTCTTCAAGATGTTTTTAACAAACTTAAGATTACAAAGGTTGGAAAATTCAGTCTGAATTATTATTATTGGGTATTTGTTTTTTGTTTAGAAATGTTGATTTTTTTTTTTTTTTTTTTTTTTTTTGTGGGTTTTAGCATATCGAGGTGAGTAAGCTTGTGAAGGGAAGGCCATTGGATAATCTGGAGTTCATGCAGTGGATGAAACGTTACTTTGATTCTGTTAGTGGTGGCGGCCAGTCTAACAAGTAATCTCGATTTACTCTTGTTCAATTTATTTATCTACTGATTTGTATGCTTAATTTGGGCATTTATGAATAATTTTGAATCTGAAGACATAATTTTTGGAATTAAAATTGGATTATGCTATTCTGGGGTTGTTGTATGCAAGGCCCAAAATATCATATCGATGAATACATCGGTGTACCTAAAAACCGATATATATCGGATATATCTATTTTTTTCGTGATCAGTCCAAACTATTTAAAATATCAGAAATATCGGATATAAATATATCGGAAATATATTGGAATTGTCGGATTTATATTAAAAAATGGTCAAAAAGTCAAACGATATATATCATAAATATCGAATATATTGATTATCTTGGCGATATAAAGTTTCATATCGGAAATTCCAATATATATTGGAAAAAAAGGGTTTAATATTCGGTAGATATATGTCGGAAATATCGATATCGGTGTACCAATTTACCAAGATATATTGGATATATCGGCGATATTTTGGGCGTTGGTTGTATGCATCTTGAGAGTTAAAGGATTCTCTTTTTGTAAGTTAGGTGAATATATATGCAAGGTATTTTGTTTTTGAGTGTCTATGGTTTGAATTCAGCTACAATCCATTGGAAAGAAGAGAGGCCTGTAAAGGGTCAAAGGAAGTTGGAAAGAGGGCTGCATCTGCACAACCATCAGCCAAGTCTTCAACCGCTGCTCCCAAAGTGCATTCCTCACATAACTCTCGGAAGAATGATGCTCATCCAGTGAACAATGCTGCTGCTAAGGTTGCTCGACCATCGTCTAGTGGAGGGCCTGCTTATGATGAACAGGTAACTTCAGTAACTTAACTGAAAATTCTGCAACATGTTGATTGGTAGCCTAACATTAATGTTGCTTAATACAGATCACCGAGCTGAAGCTTTCAGTTGATAGTCTCGAGAAAGAGAGGGATTTTTACTTTGCCAAGTTGCGGGATATTGAGATTTTGTGCCAGACTCCTGACATTGAGCACTTACCTGTATGTTCCAACTGTTCTTTGTATGGATTGTTGTTTTTTTGTGATTAACACAGTTCTATGTTGGTAATGCTTAATTAGTTGTTTTCAGGTGGTTGCTGCGATTCAGAGTATACTATATGCCACCGATGACAATGTCTCAGTTGTTGCTGAAGCTCAAGCAATGATAACCCAGCAACATAGGCAGCCAGAGCCTTTGAGTCCTATTCTAGAAGTGGCTGAGGATAAGCCTAAGATAGAAACTCAAAAGAGGAAGAATATCATGACCCTGGAGGTCGATGTTGCTGCTAATTCAACTTTGTCTCCAAAACAAAGGATATCGGATGCTTCTGATGTTCACTGCAGTGGTTCTCCTCTCGTCAGTTGTTAATTCTGCTCCCATATTTTGGTTGAAGATCATATTTCTAAGGTTCGAGGATAAATTTTGATTTAGTTGTTATCGTTTGGTATGAACTATCGATAGATAATCATTACAGTCTGCAGGTTGCAGCTCCAAATGTTAGGATATATTTAATTTCTCTAGAATTGTTATTTTAGTTGTGTAGTTATTTATTTGAGAAGTTCATTTGTGTTCATTTCAGGTGAAGCAAGTTACTTTTTGAGACGATTGTGTAAGCTGTGGGGGAGCTGTCTCTTCTTCTGGTTTGGGTGCCTCACGTATCGTTGCATTATAACAGCATCCTATTGAGCTGATAATGGTTAGGTCAATGTAATAGCTGGGTTTCTCTGGACATCATCTCGCTGGTCACAGGGTTAACCCATTCTATATATGATCACTGTTTCTGTTTCTGTTTCTTTTGTTTATCATAAGCCATGAACAGCTTATCTCTTTGGCTGTAGGAATTTGTCTTATTGGACTAAATGCTTTTTTTGCCCTACTCCTTACAGATGCATGACATATGAATGAAATTATGGTATTGATCCTTGTTTGAGTCTTCTTTGTAGATTAATTGTTTTTCGTTTTCTTTTCATTTCATCTTTTTTTTAATCCGAATTTTGAAGTTTTACTTGACCTTTAGATATTTTGTTGTCTCTCTAGTTCTTCAATCAGTGACTATAAACTCCTGTTTTGCCTTCGGCCTGATTTCAATTATCTCAGAAAACCAAATGAAGAAGGGAAGAAAAAAATTGTTTGTGCCTTCACAGTTTTGATTGTTTTGATTGACTCTCACTGGTAGTCCAGTAGTCTTGACGAGTCCAGCAGCTCGGATAATTGTTTCTGTTCAATAATTCAGATTCATCACTGTAATTTTAGGGAGCAGAATTTAGTTTATATTATGGGCGTAGTCCAGTAGTCTTGACGAGTCCAACAGCTCGGATAATTGTTTCTGTTCAATAATTCAGATCCATCACTGTAATTTTAGGGAGCAGAATTTAGTTTATATTATGGGCTCATGGCCGTAGTTTGTCATAGGCTCATAAACCCATTACTATTAAGCAAACTAAACAACAAATTGGTTTCATAAGGTCTCATTAGTGTTAGATTGCAAGTTTGTAACAACAATGAGTTCGTATATATGCTTACAACAGTTCGTGTTAGTGCTACTTATTACTTATATTGTGGTCTTTACTCTTTAAGCTACTTGGATTTTGAATGAATTATACATTTTGCTCTCTATAGCTGTACATCCCAACAGTCCTCTCGTATATATGCTTACAGCTTTACAAGTTGGAGCAGAGTAGAGTTACGAGGATGTAGCATATTGTTCAATATACTTTTTTTAATGTGTTGGAAAATCAGTGATATGTATAGTTTTTGTAAAATCAAATAGAAATGAGAAAATACCTAATATTTTAGATTGTTCATAAGAAAGCTTAGGCGTTCACGCTTATATATGGACTCAGAGAGAATCGTGGGCCCATATATATATTAGAACTTATACCATAAACAGATGGAACAAATCTATTATTATTAAATCACCACTAACCTAGAATTTAAAAGTCCTTATATATTCTTCTGAACTCTGAAGCCAGCAGCCATGTTGGTCTTCTTGTCGTTCACGCTTTTATACTCTGGACTTGTGAGCTCAGCAGATTATGGTCCTAAAAACATATTTCTTCTTGCTGGTCAGAGTAACATGGCTGGAAGAGGTGGTGTTAGTGGTAACAAGTGGGATGGAAAAGTACCGCCTGCATGCCAACCCAACCCTTCGATTCTCCGACTCAATGCTGGACTCCAGTGGGAAGAAGCCCATGACCCTCTTCATATCGACATTGATGTAGGTAAAGCTTGTGGAGTTGGTCCTGGGATGCCTTTTGCGAATAAAATTCTCTCGAGAATTGGATTAGTGGGTCTAGTCCCTTGTGCCATTGGAGGTACAAAGATAAGGGAATGGACGAGAGGGACGGGTCACTATAATGATTTAGTGGCGCGCGCCAATGCGTCCTTGAAGGAAGGTGGGTTGATCCAAGCACTGCTTTGGTATCAAGGCGAGAGTGACACTGTTAAGCGAGAGGATGCATATTCTTACAAAGGAAAGATGGAGAAATTCATTCAGGACTTACGTGCCGATCTTCATTCTCTTTCTCTCCCCGTTATTCAGGTATTTCTCTTTGTGAGTTTGTGACATGATTTGAGTATGTGACAGTAATGATGTTAACGAAATATTCTTCTGGTATTTTAATTTATATTTATGGGAAGAAAGGTATCCTCTGCATGTTTCTGCATTAAGTATTTTTCCTTTTGCCTTTTTTTAAAAATATATAACTCACAATTGATATCACTTAAGATATTTAAAAAGTAATTTCTCAAGATAATACTTCTATAAGAATCTAATATTATTCAAAAGTAAATGCTATTTCAGAGTTTTAAGTTTTAGAATCTTTATTAATTAGCAAGGTTGTTCCGAGCCTTTTATACATTTCTCCAGATTCCCTGTTGTAATTAAGATTGCATTTCTGGGTTTTTTGCAGGTAGCACTAGCATCAGGAGAAGGCCCATTTGTAGAGGTGGTGAGGGAAGCTCAGCGTGGAATCAATCTTCCTAATGTGACCTATGTAAACGCCAAGGGACTAAATCTTAAAGAAGATAATCTGCACCTTACCACCACATCTCAAGTTCGTCTCGGCCAGATGCTTGGCCATTCCTTTTTGAACAAGTTGTGAAGTTCTAGACAGACTAATAAAAAACAATAGTCGACTAACATTTAGCTTAGTCAAATCAGTTCGTTCGGTTACAAAGTAATACAGCATTTGTTTTTTTAAGAATTTGTAAGCCTTTTTCACATGTAAATCGGTTTAGATCTTAATTCTTAAGTAGGTCAATTATAATTTATAAGTCTTAACTCGGGCATCCTCCAATCCTGACTTCGGAGTTGGATGAACCAGCGAAGACTGAAAACCATGCTGGGAAAGAAGACAATGTAAGTGGTACAAGATTCACATCTCAAATAAAAATGATCTTATGGTCATTTCATGCATGTACGTCCTTTTTACAACTAGCTGCTTTACCTAGTTAGACTTGAAGTAGTTGTCTTAGTTGTCATAAAGTAATTTTTCTGTAGAAGTGCTAAATATAAGTGTGACTTGCTTATCACTTATCAGACCCCTGTGGTCTGAAGCCCTGACCCAAATAATGTAAGCGAACGTTTTGAAATTGAACAAAGGCTGGTTTGGAAAAGTTTCGAGAGAGAGAGAGAGAAGTAGCCTTGGCATACTACGCTAATAGTTCCAAAAAGGATCAGGCAACGGCCTTGAAAATATATGTTCCGTAAGATGAATACTGATGGAAATTGGGATGATTAGCTACCATACATTTCATGCTTCGTTTCAGAAAATATGACCAGAAGGCCGCAATGGTTTGAAACATGCTCCTCCAGCCACTTCTTCCACCTTTTTTGGTTCCTAGAATGTGGCTTCCTCTTTTCATTCACGTACGGTTGAGTGAATCCCTTGGTTGAATTGAGAAAGTAATTAATGCGTGCCTTTTTAACTGGTGTTTTCAGGCTTTCAGCAAGGATTGACGTTCGGGATGATAGGAAACAAGCATGGTATGAAGATCGAAGTATTTCAAGCTGAATAAATCCCTTTGGTGGTGTGCATATGGGGCAATCTGGTGTTATCTATATTCAGTTTATATGTGTACTATTTCTTTTGCAAACGGTCTTGTTGTATGTGTTCTACTCTTGTTTTATGACCATTGTACAACTACGGAGTGTCTTGTTATGTCCATTCTCTTCTTCTTAACAATCAGGCTTAGTAGCAACACGGAATCGGAAATGGTCTTGTTCAAAGCTAGATCTAATTCTCAATCATGCTTGGACATCAATTTAGAAAGTGCAATTTTCTATTTCTTGCACCTTCAGTTGAGTACTGGTAGATCCAAAGCTAGAGTCTACTAAGAAGAAAATTGGCAGTTGATTTGCAGTACCAATGCATCTCTATTTCATAAGAATTTGTGCTCGATAAAATGCCTTGTAGTTCAATGAAATACAAGGTTTCTCCTTTTGGACGTACAATAACGCAACCCGAGCAGACCTTCGCCTCCAAGTAATGAATATTGTGTGATGCTTCGGAATGTTTCTTAAAAGCCTAGTAAGCAATTGAAGTAAAGGTGGTAAAGATAAACGGAAAAGACACTGGAAAGAGTGAAAATTTCAGCTAAAAGAAGAATTCTATGCATAACTGGCCACCACATATATCAGCCAGCACCCATCAAAATTGATTGTCATTGCATCCATCAAAAGCAATACTCTTTACTGGGCAGTGGGCACATAATATCCACGGTATTGGGTCATATAATACCTGCTCAACCCAGTCCAATTGTCTTCAATTTCGGAGATCAATCTTTATGTTTGCATTAATCCTGAATATGGAAATTTCATCGTAGCATCTGTCATGTTCAGCAAGCACGTTCTGATTTCACCATAGCTATCTCTTGGCTGATATATTGTTTGGTAGAACCAGCAAGTAAGATATATAAATACACCAGGAATGCGCAAGACATTGGCCCTTTACAATCTTTGAAAATGGTCATTACTGGCGATACTACTTGAGACTTGAGAGTTATTTATTCTCCAGAACAAATCTACAGTGGCTAACAGCACTCATTCTCTTGCTTTATGAACCGGATAGGAATGGAACCTCCGCTAGAGTGGTCGGGAGAGAGCTGTGGAGATTATGAGTTGCTAGATAGGCAAAAATGCCAGCAGTATAACCTGCAAGAGCAAACCCACTCACCTACACACAAAAAACAAACTCAGCTGTGCGATAAACACAGTAAATTTGGTTATGTTTTATAACAGCATAGCAGTAATAGGGCCAAAGTACCTTCCGAAGGTACCAGAAAAAGTCCACCTTCTCCATTCCCATAAATGCGACCCCAGCCGCAGATCCAATAACTAGCATGGATCCACCAGTACCAGCACAATATGCAATTAGCTGCCAAAACTCAGAATCTTGAGGGAAAGATGATAAGGTGTACATTCCCATTGTCGCAGCAACCAATGGAACATTATCTATAATTGCAGATACCACCCCTATTGCACTTGCAATGAGCTCAACATTAGGGATGTGGGCATCCAGATAATTAGCCAATTCTCTAAGGAGTCCTGCAGCCTCTAGGCTAAGAAGTTCCCAAATTCAAAACTGTCAGCAAATGAACAATTAAATGTAGAAGAAACAGAAAATGTATCAGTTGTATAGCTCATTTAAGAAACGGAGGAGAGAGAGAGAGGCATCTGCTAGGCGCACCTAGGCTTATAGTATACAATATCAGGAGCTAGATATATATCATATAGAAATAAATGAATATTAGTTTAAAACAAAATTTGAGATTATTGAGATTTAAACCACGGAAATTTCTTGCTTTTCATAAAGTGCTTGCAAACCCGAGTTTTTGAGGTTACCATTGGTAAGGGGTTATTTTCAAACATTTTGGGTAATTAAATATAGTACTGAATTTCTGTTCAGTACTCTATTAATTTAAATGATAATCTTTTCAAATGTCTAAGATAGTTCAGCAATTATAACTTCAAATATTCCAAAAGTTAACTACACCCTGGGATTTAGGTGTGCTTCTGGCCTTTTCGGCCTCCGTAATCAGGTTAGACACTTAATGAGTAGGAGCACTCCAAACCATATGCATGCACAGACACTTCATTCTTATAGCAATATCGCAAGTATCCATAAAACAAAAAATTTCAACAACATAAACCAGTTGAGTGCAGTGATTGCAGAGTGCAAAATTTCCAAGAAAGTTCAATAATACCTGCTGACAGACAAAAGGATTCCAAGGAAGAAAAGGGCTCCTTGAGTATCAATGCGAGATAAAGCTTGTGGTACTTTCAACCTCAGCCTTTCAGATTCCCCATAATGAATAGCATCTGTCAAAATCCAAAGAACTCCAAGGCCAAGTAGTATACCCATGTAAGGAGGCAGACCAGTGATTGCCTTGAACACTGGAACAAACAGCAAAGCCCCAATGCCAACAGCAAAAACAAGTTGTCCTCGAGGAGCCATCTGTTCAGATGCCAAGACACTGGTAGAGTCCTGACCCTTCCCATCAACCTCGCTAAACAAAAGAATAACTAGAATAATAAGAAATCTGTTAAAAAGAAACCCAAAAATTATGTGGATGTGTTTGGTTATCCGAGAATCATACCTAGTAAAGGACATAAGAGCCAATGGGACAGCCAGAGAAACAAAAGAAGGAATAAATAAATCCTGCAGGCCAAAAATTTACTTTAGAACGAACGAGAGAGAATTTGGATTTTGGAGTACACATTTTGAAAGTATGAAGTTATATTGGTCTTCAATTACAGATTTAGGGGCTGTAACTTCCCTCTAAATGCCTTGTGGCTGGATCAGTTTTATCTACTTCTCCATTGGATAATAAACAATTAAACAGTAAGCACCAATGACGGACTGACAGTAACCACTTAAGGATGCCAATTTGCAAGGTTACAGGAACAGTTTGTCTTGATGGTTCATATCACAGTTCGGGTTTGTAACTCTAGTTACCTATAGATGGGAGAGTGGGGGTATAAGCCGTATAATGTGTCTGACTGAAACTTCATCTTTAGCATTAACTTTAAGATGATTGTTAAGGGATCCTGTTTCTGGTACAGAATTCCCTTCATGAGAATTATGAAGGAGAGTCAACATCCTGCATGCTCGAATCCAACCATGCCAGCTAGTGAGCCAGAGATATTAGCATCCCCAGGTTTGTGAGATTTAGACAATATCATCTGGGTCGTCCTGGCACATTCCTATTTTCTTCCTATTGTGATATTTAAAAACAAAACAAAGAAGAACCAACACACAGAAAAGGAGCCAGTTGATATGAATATCCTAAAGCTTTTCCAGAAACAAAAGGGTGATAATGACTATTTTAAACCAAAAAGACCTACACTTTATTAAAAAATAATTGAGAAACACCTTCATTGTTGGCAGGGTAGAGATTTGCCCATGTATCCACAGCATTGTTGTGGTAACATCACCGATAGGAGTCCATGCACCACCAGCATTTGCTGCTATCACAACAACAGCTCCAAGGAACCTATTTAGATAGAAATCAAAGGGTAAACAAGTATGAAAACATTAACTTGATGAATGATCAGTGGAACTCTAAAGGGGGATCTTTAAGAGTGGTTCCTTTTCGAGAATTTGTGTACCAGTTGGCTCAAATGTTGGTCCCCAGTGACGAGCATAGCTATCATGGTGAATTAATCTCTAATCTCCAGTTCTCTTAAAGAGGGAGTATCAAGTTGCAAAAGTTTTTCCACTCTGCCGTCGCCAATTTTGTGATTTATGCTTTAGAAAAAAATAATAATAATACAACCAGTACAGAGAAATTAGAGAAAAAAATAAAAAATAAAAATCCCTTTAAAGTTCAAATAACAATGTCGAGGTTTTCCAATGAAATGAAAATCTCTCTCTCATAATTTGACATTGACGTAGCATAAACCCAGCTACCCAAGGCTGAAGCAGAACTCCCATGTGGGCCCACTCGCTTGGGGCACACCTGAAAAAGACTAACCCCACAAGTACCATACAAGTTTGATAAGAATTGTTTTCCCAGCTTAAAGGCAATAGCTGAATTTTACAGTTCTAGTTTCCGCTTTCACCTCATTCTAATGGTGATTGTAATTTTTCCTTTACAAAAACAGGAGCGTGAAAGGCCCTGAAAAAAAAGATAAAACACAAGTAAAGCTGGTGGTTACGTACTTCCTATACTCTGAGGGCGGTACAAGTTTCCGCAGTAAGGAGACCATCACGATAGTGGATGTCAAGTTGTCCAGAATTGAACTGAGGAAGAAGGTAACAAACCCGACCTGAAATTACAACAGAGTTAGACAGACTGTGCATTGGATACCAAAAATTTCCATGCACGCAGAGGCGCTTGGCGCTTGCACATCACACACACACACACATAAATAATAAAGGTGTGTGTGTGTGTGTGTGTGTGTGTGTGTGTGTGTGTGTTTAACATAAATAATAAAGGTAGGAATGATACTGATTTATGGGGAAGAAAAACAACAAAGCCATGGTGAATCAAAAGTTCTTGTCATCACAAAGTTGAGATAAGATATCAGGACTCATTCATATACACATGGTGATGTGAGAAGAGGTCCACCGGGAGTTGAGTAAAATTATGTTTTAGCTACTGAACAAGTATGAAGGCAACACTCTGGAGAAGATGAACGTGAAGATTATACGGCCTTAATTACTTTCAGCCTTCTCTCACACAACTATATATATATATATATATATATATATATATATATATATATATATATATATATATATATATATATATATATATATATATATAACAAGGTCTAAATAATAGAAACAGGTGAGCCCTTTAGACGCCCTGGGGAATGTCCCTTAGAAGTTAGAACTCTAACAAGATGGAATCCAAAGTGAGATATTGGCCGTGTGGGGTCCAACCACGACTTGGAATCCTCTAAAACATTCCAACAACAACAGTAGTTTAAGCCAAGCATACCAAATATTAACCTCCAGATTGAATAACTGTATAAAAATGTAATGTTATTATTTTCAATGGTAAATGGTGACATTTAAAAAATAAGCAAGTTTAAAATCCTTATCCTAGAATAGAATCATTGCATAATGATGCCTGGCAACAAGAACCTGTGGCTTTTAGAATATATCACTCACCACCCAAAGAAGTGTCCGTGGCTTCCTAGTTGTTATATTGTCAGTTATCAATTTAAAACCTTGGTGTGCATCAACAATCTCTACAATGGTCATTGCTCCAAGCAAGAAAAAAACAATTTCACTGACTTCTGCAGTTGCACGGGTTAGCTCACCTACAGCTATCTCTGTTGAAGGAGCCTACACCAGAAAATATGTCATTGTCAAACCCAAAAAGTTGGATTCCTCGGTTCAGTGCGTGAATAGAAATACAACAGAATACAAAAAAAAAAAAAAAAACTGACCCCAATGCTTCGGATAACCCATAAGCTAACAGCCATCAACAATCCAACTCCACTTTTATTGAATGCTAGTGATTCCTCAAACACTATACCTGCATATCCTAATCCAAATACTATTGCCATAGCAAGATCCTGTCCACCAAAAAACCATGGGCTAAATCATTGGCAAATTAAACACTAACGCAATATTAAAGTAACAAGTATGAACCTGATTAGCTGCGACCCAGGAGTGATTAATAGCCACAGCTCCAACACCAGCTGATGCCAAAATTGCAAAAGCTTTGAACAAATCAGTCTTAGGCTGGTACGAAGCTTCAAATTCTTGGGAGCTTACATCATCAACTGAACATATTGGATCACATTTTCCAGAACCTTCCATAAAATCCTGGCGTATCCAATATCTTAAACTCCACATAACTTGAACATTTAAAAATAATTAAGCAATTATCTTAAAAACAAACAAAAATTTGAACCTCGTATTCATCATCAGTGGAAGTAGTAGTAGTAGTGTTGGATTTTTCTTCTGCTCGGACAACTACTACTACACTGGTGTTGCGACGCATTATGGGACAATTGATTCTCCATGGAGAGGAAGCTGACCGAGGTAGAAATATTGGGCGTCGTCTTTGATTAAGAGAAGCTCGTTCTTTGGAATTGCTTATCAGGTGGTATCCAATTGAGCACGTTGCCATTTTTATACAACTGAAAGATGACTCCACCACCACTGATCACTGTCTTACATAACCATTAAATGATAAAGGAACAAACTTTCCGAAATATCATTCATTATTTCTGCTAATTTTGGAACCGTCGACATGCCTAAAGAGGAAGGTGACATCTGTAACGTTTACAGGAATGTGCAATAAGAGGACGCCAACACACACTTGAAGCAGTCATTCTATACCACACAAACGAACCAACGTGTCCTTGGAAAAATCTTATAAAATGAAGATAATCAACAATTTATCACCAGTCTTGCCAAGTTATAATTAAATGGCTTCCAACGTTAAGGTATGATAAATATTATCTATCTATCTTCATTATTATTATGGCAGTGTATTGTGTGATTAATTCAATGGTATTTTCAGGAGACTGAAGTAGACACAGTAGATTATAGATCACCAGCGGGAGAGGATCAACCGGCAAAGAAAGAGAACGTTCAAATAATTCATCAGACAAAACCAGGTGATGAAACCAAGGGAGGTGTGTTATCTGATGCTACTGCAGCTGTGACTAAGACTGTGCAGTCTGCCAAAGATGCTATCTCTGGCCACCCAACCAAGGAGAGTAGCAAATAATTTGAGGCTTTCAATCAAGTTGCACTTTTCTGTAATCAAGTTACACTTTTTATGCTGAAGAATGGATAAAATCCAGATGTTATATCTGAATCTAAGCTTGGTTTCTTTTGAGATGAATACTTGCACTTCCTAAAATTATGTTAATCCTTGTCTATGTTAACTAGAAATTAAATAATTACACTTATCTCTCCTAGAATTTCAACCACTGCAAGAGAAAACAGAAGTCATGTATTTTAATCCAGTGCATTAGCATTTAAAGGATCAAACCTTGTGAAAATTGACAATACTGAAAAAGTGAAAAGAGACAGTGTCGTTCGTTTCAGCAAATATCTTCCACATCCCATTTGAAGTTGAACGGAGAGACCTTAAAACATTAGACGGAATTAGGATTTATGTATATCAGAATTTGGATTTTTTTTTTTTGGTAGAATTTAGACTTACAATCACTCTTTCCTCTTCTTGTTCCTGAAGAAGAAGAGTAAGAACGGGAAAATAAGAATCATCAGTGTCATTCTATCACCTCAATCCTAACTTTGAATGATTAGTAAAATTGTCAAAAAAAAAAAAAATCAATGTAGAGGTATATTTTAGTCGTGACTTTACAATATCGGAGAATAGGGTTTGTATAAGATGTTTGAATGAACACAGATCGCAGGTCGGTGTTATGAGTTGCCTACGTATCCAGTTTTCGGCTGATGAACAGAAATCAAGTCAGACGTAGTTCATCTTGAGTGATCAAGTTGGAGATGGAGAGAATGTGAGCCTCTCCTCGAGAATGGAGAAGACACCTCTTTTTATAAGTGTAGATCACATTTTTGCGCTATCTTGATGATCTGTCATTAATGATATTGTTGACTAGTTTGTAGCGAATTAAACACAGATTAACACATATATTTGCAGATAGAATGAATCCAGAAAAAAAGGAAAAAAAAACCATAGAAAAAGTAAACAAAGCCTTACCAAAAAGAATCCATATCTATCTAATAAAACAGAAAGGAGTGGGAGGACAGATTTCATGTCATAAGGTGAGACGTGGTCGATACACCTCCTAACCATAGCCACTAAAAAATCATAAAGTGAATTAAAAAGCTTTTATGGAGTGAGTTAAAAGGTTTTTCTTACCTCACCCACCCCACAAAAAGAGTCAACATTGGACAAAATTTTTTTATGGGTTTGGAAACATGAGCATGGGCTCAATTAAAAAAAAATGGTAATAGTGGGGGTAGGCATCCAAAAGTCAACAATTGCGGTGGAGCTTATAAACTGTTGGGCCTCTAAATTTGACATGGTACTGCACAATTGGCTGACCCAATTGATGTTATTGGGCTTATGGATAATAGGCAATTGGGCTGGCCTTGCGCCGCGACGAATTGTCTCGCACCAAAGGTGCACATACGCTTTGCGCAAAAGGCGTGACGAGTTGTTTCGTGCCAAAGGCGTGGTTAGCCTTGTGCCGAAGGCGCGACGTGTTGTTTCGTGCCGAAGGCACGCGTTTCGCATGCGTATGCCTTGCGCCGAAGGCACGCGTGTCGGGGGTAGCGCGGCAGGTGCGTCGAGATCTCGCGGGCCATAGGCACGAGCAACTCTTAGTTCTAAACATGCTCTCGAGCAAAATATACAAAGGCGTCATGAATCATAAAAATGAGGCATATGTGGTAGAGGATAGAAAGCAGATGCATATCGTTGATATCACGACATATCGTTGATATATATAGGAGTTGGGTTATTTCAAACTCAAAACATCGTACCTAACAAATCAATCACAATGACACCATGACCAACAACGACTGTAATCTCATCACTAATAATTATGCTACTATGCATCACGAGTGCAAGTTCAACAAACACATGCTCTCGAGCACAATATACCATAGTTCTAAATATGCTCTCGAGCACAATATACAAAGGCGTCATGAATCATAAAACTGAGGCATATGTGGTTGAGGATAGAAAGCAGATGCATATCGTTGATATCGCGACATATCGTTGATATATATAGGAGTTGGGTTGTTTCAAACTCAAAACATCGTACCTAACAAATCAATCACAATGACCCCACGACCAACAACAATTGTAATCTTATCACTAATAATTATGCTACTATGCATCACGAGTGCCGGTTCAACAAACACATGCTCTCGAGCACAATATACCATAGTTCTAAACACGCTCTCGAGCACAATATACAAAGGCGTCATAAATCATAAAACTGAGGCATATGTGGTTGATGATAGAAAGCAAATGCATATCGTTGATATCGCGACATATCGTTGATATATATAGGAGTTGGGTTGTTTCAAACTCAAAACATCGTACCTGACAAATCAATCACAATGACACCACGATCAACAATGATTGTAATCTCTTCACTAATAATTATGCTATTATACATCACGAGTGCCAGTTTAACAAACACATGCTCTCGAGCATAATATACCCTAGTTCTAAACATGCTCTCGAGCACAATATACAAAGGCGTCATGAATCATAAAACTGAGGCATATGTGGTTGAGGATAGAAAGCAGATGCATATCGTTGATATCGCGACATATCGTTGATATATATAAGAGTTGGGTTGTTTCAAACTCAAAACATCGTACCTAACAAATCAATCACAATGACACCACGACCAACAACGATTGTAATCTCATACTAATAATTATGCTACTATGCATGACGAGTGCCAGTTTAACAAACACATGCTCTCGAGCACAATATACCCTAGTTCTAAACATGCTCTCGAGCACAATATACCCTAGTTCTAAACATGCTCTCGAGCACAATATACAAAGGCGTCATGAATCATAAAACTGAGGCATATGTGGTTGAGGATAGAAAGCAGATGCATATCGTTGATATAGCGACATATCGTTGATATATATAAGAGTTGGGTTGTTTCAAACTCAAAACATCGTACCTAACAAATCAATCACAATGACACCACAACCAACAACGATTGTAATCTCATCACTAATAATTATGCTACTATGCATCACGAGTGCCAGTTTAACAAACACATGCTCTCAAGCACAATATACCCTAGTTCTAAACATGCTCTCGAGCAAAATATACAAAGGCGTCATAAATCATAAAACTGAGGCATATGTGGTTGAGGATAGAAAGCAAATGCATATCGTTGATATCGCGACATATCGTTGATATATATAGGAGTTGGGTTGTTTCAAACTCAAAACATCGTACCTAACAAATCAATCACAATGACCCCACGACCAACAACAATTGTAATCTTATCACTAATAATTATGCTACTATGCATCACGAGTGCCAGTTCAACAAACACATGCTCTCGAGCACAATATACCCTAGTTCTAAACATGCTCTCGAGGCACAATATACAAAGGCGTCATGAATCATAAAATTGAGGCATATGTGGTTGAGGATAGAAAGCAAATGCATATCGTTGATATCGCGACATATTGTTGATATATATAGGAGTTGGGTTGTTTCAAACTCAAAACATCGTACCTGACAAATCAATCACAATGACACCACGATCAACAATGATTGTAATCTCTTCACTAATAATTATGCTACTATACATCACGAGTGCCAGTTTAACAAACACATGCTCTCGAGCATAATATACCCTAGTTCTAAACATGCTCTCGAAAGCACAATATACAAAAAGTCATGAATCATAAAAGCTAGGCATATGCGGTTGAGGATAGAAAGCAGATGCATATCGTTGATATCGCGACATATCGTTGATATATATATAAGAGTTGGGTTGTTTCAAACTCAAAACATCGTACCTAACAAATCAATCACAATGACACCACGACCAACAACGATTGTAATCTCATACTAATAATTATGCTACTATGCATCACGAGTGCCAGTTTAACAAACACATGCTCTCGAGCACAATATACCCTAGTTCTAAACATGCTCTCGAGCACAATATACAAAGGCGTCATGAATCATAAAACTGAGGCATATGTGGTTGAGGATAGAAAGCAGATGCATATCGTTGACATAGCGACATATCGTTGATATATATAAGAGTTGGGTTGTTTCAAACTCAAAACATCGTACCTAACAAATCAATCACAATGACACCACGACCAACAACGATTGTAATCTCATCACTAATAATTATGCTACTATGCATCACGAGTGCCAGTTTAACAAACACATGCTCTCGAGCACAATATACAAAGGCGTCATGAATCATAAAACTGAGGCATATGTGGTTGAGGATAGAAAGCAGATGCATATCGTTGACATAGCGACATATCGTTGATATATATAAGAGTTGGGTTGTTTCAAACTCAAAACATTGTACATAACAAATCAATCACAATGACACCACGACCAACAACGATTGTAATCTCATCACTAATAATTATGCTACTATGCATCACGAGTGCCAGTTTAACAAACACATGCTCTCAAGCACAATATACCCTAGTTCTAAACATGCTCTCGAGCAAAATATACAAAGGCGTCATGAATTATAAAACTGAGGCATATGTGGTTGAGGATAGAAAACAGATGCATATCGTTGATATCGCGACATATCGTTGATATATATAGGAGTTGGGTTGTTTCAAACTCAAAACATCGTACCTAACAAATCAATCACAATGACCCCACGACCAACAACAATTGTAAGCTTATCACTAATAATTATGCTACTATGCATCACGAGTGCCAGTTTAACAAACACATGCTCTCGAGCACAATATACCCTAGTTCTAAACATGCTCTCGAGCACAATATACAAAGGCGTCATGAATCATAAAACTGAGGCATATGTGGTTGAGGATAGAAAGCAAATGCATATCGTTGATATCACGACATATCGTTGATATATATAGGAGTTGGGTTGTTTCAAATTCTAAACATCGTACCTAACAAATCAATCACAATGACACCATGACTAACAAAGATTGTTATCTCATCACTAATAATTATGCTACTATGCATCACGAGTGCCAATTCAACAAACACATGCTCTCGAGCACAATATACTCTAGTTCTAAACATGCTCTTGAGCACAATATACAAAGGCGTCATCAAAGACCATTAATACTGAGTAGTTGAGAATGCTCCCAGTGACCCACGTCAGCCCCCCTTTTTTCTTTAAGACTAACACATCATATTTTTTATAAAAAAATAATTCTACGCCCTTTTTTGGCTATTTCAATTGTTCGTAACCCAAACAAAAATAAAAAAAACAAAACTCTTCACCATACCCAAAAAAAAAAAAAAAAAAAAAAACTTCTTATTCACCGCCATTACCATGAAATATGAAACAAGAGCTCATTAATGGAACCATCGATCCAATGCTAGCACTGTTTCTTCTAAAGCAGAACTCTCTCATTTCCAGTTACGTTGACATATTGTTAGTGGTGTTACCATCTTTGAGTTGGTTCTCCCCAACCAGTGCTGCATTTGTTTGGGCTAAATTTTCCTCTGTAATCGCATTCGGCAGGGCACTCCTCATGAATAGAGCTTCTTCTAGGCCAATATCTTCCTATCTCTTGACCGTTCAGCCAAGCTAGGCCTTTTCCCATGTCCATGTCCAGACCAATCGGTTCATCTCCCTCCATTTTTAGGTAATATGGCACTCATAACCCTCGACAACCCTTTTTTTCTTTTGTCAATTAAAATCTCTTTTCACATACGCTTCACATTTAGAACAAATCGGTGGTTTGTTTCATGTAATTGAACACAAATTAAATCATCTTAAGTCCTTGACACGTGTCTCTGTATCGAATCCAGGTTCGTTGTGATTGTTTTTAGCTGTTGTATTGTTTTTTTTTTTTTTTTTTTTTGTCTTTCAATTCAATCGTGTATGTTTTTTTTTGGTTAGATGATGGAGTGGGAGGAGAGAAGAAGAAGAAGAAGAAGAAGAAGATATTGGGAGAAGAGTTACCGGCATTGGCGAAAGAAGTTGCCAGAGTTGAGACTGTTCGGATTTATGCGGGTCAGTTTTCGACTTCCTGAATACTTAGTGTTGATATGCTTGCATTGTGATTGGTTTGCATTAGTGTATGGCATTGGGATTTAGTGCGAGTGAAGAGAATTTTAGTAGTGGTTCTATCGAAAGTGAGTGCAGGATTGGTACCTTAGAATTTACTCGGGGTTTTGGAAACCCATCATCCCAAAACCCATCATCTTTCTAAAACCTCTTCCCATAACCCAAATCCTAAATCATTAATTTTTAATGATGTTGTCAACCTCATATAGCTGAGATATCAGGTACTGTCTTTGTTTGCAATATTCTGAAAGTTAGTGGTAATATGGATCTGATTCCATATACCTACCTGATGATGTAAATTGTGAACATATTTGTTATTCGTTTATCAATTGTACTGTCATCTAGATTCATGTGGAGTGTTCATTAAGAATCGACCTAATAGATTTTACATCTGAAGTCTGTGAGTCCACGAGTCTATTTATTTGCTCTGCCGCATGGAGAAAAAGAGGGAAATGTAAAAAAAAAAAAAATTGTCGGGTCAGAAACTCTGATTCACTTTAACTTCAAATTCAAGTGGGACAATAAACTTTGGATGCCATTTTTTGAGCCGGGGATTAATGGGATTGCAACTATACGAGATAGTCTTTTCAACGCTACCTTAACACCCAAGGTCTAAGCCATTTTTGTTACTAGAAACTGATAAAACTATGCCAAAAAGGAACTATGTGAGTTATACTTTTTCTTCTGTCGTATCCATTTTCTTTAGTTGATACTTTTGGTTGTTTTATGCAACTCATTTAGATATTGGTAAGTTGCGTGTTTGTTTTTTGCTCCTCCATTATTTCTGTATATTTGATGGTTTACTTATTGTCAGCCAATGAATGTGGAGCGTGATTCATTTCGTGAACGACAAGATGGATAGACTAATAAAGCAGTTATAATTAGATACTCACTATAAGTTAAAATTAAGCAGTGATAGTGGCAGGTAGACCTAGAATAGAAGCATGTGGTCATTTGGTGATGCTTTTAAGAGGCTCTGTCACATTAGATTATCTCCATTAATAAAACTATTATATGCATTTTACATGGGAGCTAACAGAAGCAGCTGGACATACTATTAGGTAGAAATCATAACCTTCACATAAAAAGTAGTTTTTCTGTTTACCCAAAGGCATCCTGTTCTCTTTTTTCTTTTCTTTTTGTATAATTTCTGCCGCCTCAAAGACATACTATTAGGTGTTTACTGTATTTACTGGATTCATCTTATTGACATCTTGGTTTACTACTCCAGATGATATTCCCATGGATGTTTGATGAGATTCACGCCTTGAAACATTTTAAAGATGCTGCTCATTTGTTGGCTGAGAAGGAGGATTGGCCTCCACTATATGACATTTCTTCGTTGAACAGTAACAGGGTATGTTCCTTTGCTTATTCATCATGGGTATATTGCAGATTTGCTTCTTATGTTGTCTAATTTTTTATAATCATTGTTTAATTAAATATTAATTGAATGACGTATGTTTTGTCTTTGTTAGTTCTTTATACGCTATTACTGACAAAAAGAAATGTTGCGCTAGGAATTTTACCGAGGTTGATGTTGTATATCTTAATTTTGAACTGTCTTTAACAAAACAATATGGTCTTATAACTTGCTGGCTGAGATTGGCTGTGAGATTCATTCCTATTAGTTAACAGTTGTTAATATTAACACTTGCACTTGGATTATTTAGGAGGAGATTTAAAGTTTCTCCCAATTTGAAAGACTAGGAATAAGAATTATATGACAAAATATTTTATCCAGCTATTTTATTTGTGCTTCAAATTTCCAATCTGGCATAACATTAAGTAGACACGTTGTCCTTTTCTCCTTAACAAAATCTGCTATATATTTTGGAGTCAGTTCAAACTTTCATATCACGATATATAGTTCTGAAGTTTTAATATTGCCAAACTTCCCTTTGCCAAAATGATGGTCCATCTCGACTGGATTGGTTCAGGTCCAGAGCCACATGAATGCCTTCCATGTCGCAAGCCATTCGACTCAAGCCTAGGCAAACACAAAGTCAGGGACTGAGGTGCTCTTCCAAACCCGAATAGGGGTTGTATATTAATGAACTTAAAGCTTAACTGTATTTGGTTGGTTTAGCCACTTCCATAGAGGAGATGGTGGATCATGTTTGGAGGGTGCTGGTGAGGGAATGTCATATGATAATCAGTAGACATGGATATAGAGAGGTGCTCAAAGTTTGACAATATTTTGATGGTAGACCAGTGTGAATTTCATCCCGTGGGGGATGTCTTTGCCTGGCCAAGAACCAAAATTACAAAAATAGAATTTTCTGAATTGATCTTAATATTTTAGTTACTATTGTAGTCCAGGTTTTGTTTCTTTTATGCGAACTTTTTCAGCATAGAATCTTATAATGGGTGATGACGCCGACGAGGTGTTGGTTCTATATCGTTGTTTGTAGAATCTACTTATCTGATCCGGCTTGAAATTGGCATGTGAACGATCTTCATTTATTGAGTAAAATTTTCTGGTGAGCTAATTGTTTTTATAATATCATGTACTGTTTCTTAGTGTGTTAACCTCCAAGAGATTCTCGAGGGATACGCAAACCCGCATCGCCAGTTCGGAGTAAACTTTGTAAGAGGTACTAGCATTTTAACTTGGTGACATTTTCGATGATGATGGCCGCGTTAAATGAACTTGTATTTTTATAATTAATTTTTCATTATGTTTTTTAAGTAGTTGTTTCATTCTTTGTTTTACCTGTATCTTGATTTCTTATGGTGTTATTAGAAATTAACAAATACGAATCCCAATAATAATAATGGTTTGCGGTTTTATTTATAATGGTAGGAAATTGCAACATTTTTTTTATCCCTTTCATTGCTTTGCAAATCTGTTTTAATTTGAAAAAGTGGTTAATTTCTACTCATACGTTTTCCACTGTTGCTTTGTCCATTTGTATTTTTCTTCAACTTTGTTTCATGTCGTTTACATAAGTTAATAGCTTAATATTCTTGACCTCATTTCTAAATGCTTAAATACAAGTTGAAGTAGGTTTCGTTCACTAGAATTAAATCTGAAATGTATCCACTATCAATTCGGTAAATTGACACATTATGTACACAAGCTCACACAACGTAATTATTAGAAACCAGTACTTACTAACAATGAAAAAGACGGTATTTGTTATTATATGAATTTCTATCCCTAACGCAAAATCATGCTTAAACTTTTGGCAGGTAATGATATTATTAATAATTCAATAAAAAAATGGATCAAGAAAGGGATTCATCGTGGTAAATGAGGATAGAGGTCTCATCAGCAGCTGTTGCATGCCACTTGCATCCATCAATAATTGTGCCACCCCTGCTCAAGCTAGCATGGTTGCACCATTCACTGGCCTCAAGTCCACTTTGGCTTTCCCCGTTACCTGAAAGGTCAACGACATCACCTCTATCTCTAGCAATGGAGGAAAAGTTTCTTGCATGCAGGTACAAAAAATGTTCACATGAATTAAGTCTGTACATTTTATATTATTATCTTTTTTTTCAATTACATGTTTAATTGCTATTTTGTAAATTCTGTCAAGGTAAGCAATATTTGTTACAGTTGAAAGTTGAAACTAGAAAAAAAAAATCAGTAGAAAGTAGAAAGCTACTAAAATATGTAAAGTCTTGGCTCATTTTAGAAACATATATGATAAAGAGGATTATGCAAGATAGATTTAAGGCCAAAATACATATGGTAAGTTAGAAATATATCTAAAAATGTTCCACCCCGGCCTACAGTAAAGATTTTCTCATCATAATTTTGTGGAAGCATGTATGTGGCCATACTCTCCCTCTATGTTGCAGGACGTGAATGAATACTTAAATAATATATATATAAGTGATGTATGAACCAACTGGAATAGCATAGACCTACGCTGAGTACGTACTTTTTAGTCACTCTTTTGTTGGCTTCCAAAACTAAAATGATATGTTGATGTCTGAAGTCTGGATAATGATAGGTTGCTTCATCTCATTTTGATTATTACCAGGGGAGGAGATTTTTGTCATGCTTTCTAACAATGAGCTCCTTTTATTTTGCAGTGTCCTTTGTGAAGATGAAAAACAAGCGGTTGCTGTGAAGAGTCAATTGCAAAAGCTTGCCGGACCTATGTATGTAAACCCCGCTTTGTCCATGGTGCTCTTATTGTGTCAACCATCCTTAGTAGTCCGGACTTAAAGAGCCTGTGGCTGAAGGAAGTCAAGGTAACCCCTAAGTTCTAAGCGGTTCACAATATTATCTTAAATTCTTAATTGTTAACTATGATATTTTTTCTCAAGTGCAGTGAACATAAGCTGTTCTATTCAACCTTTTAAGGATTTAATTTGGAATTTGGTCTAACGTGTCCCTTGACAATGAGCTCATAGATGTTTTGATATTTGGAAATATAAATTGCTTTTGTCATGTTACTACCTACTTGATATCAAATTGCGGGTTAAGTTCTTAATTCGACAGTCAAAATAAAAACAACCTTCTCTTTACAGCAAAATGTGACATTAAAGGATTTAAATCCACGTGTTGAAATTCACTATGGTATCCCATCCACTGCATCAATTCTTGCTTTTGATCCTTTTCAACGACTCTTGGCTATTGGGACACTTGTAAGTTTTTTTTTTTTTTTTTTTTTTTTTTTTTAAATATTGTATGTATGAAATGTTTTACATATTAGGCTATTACTAACTATTATTAAGTTAAGTATGCATATCCATAAAATATATGACATATCCGTCATCTTCTTACGTGGTGCATTGAGTTGACTCTCTTGCATCCATGACCCTCACTTGCCGCCGTCGGTTCTGTTTATACTTGTTTAAATTTTAAACTTGGATATTACATGTTTGTTCATTTGATGTTTTTGCTTCTTTACATTTCTTAGTTTCAATATGTTACAAGATTTCATGGCTTTATGTAATGATAGATGATGCAAAAGGATCGATATCATGTTGGAAGCAAGATTAGAAGCGGAGGTAGCACAAAATGCTAAAACAGTTTCTTCTTAAGAGTCTTCTTAATTAGTTCTTATTTTCCTGCATATCTTTAAGCCTCTTCGTTGTTGAATTGGCCGTAGTCTCATTGAAAATGTGGATCCAAATCCGCGTGAATAGCTGCGGTATAAGGATTTGTTCCTCGACGAGAAACATTGGATTTGTATTATAATTTCTAGATTCTCCAGAACGTTGATTGCCATAACTGGGTAAACATTCTAAAGGTAGAATCATGGACTGTAAGGAAATCAGTTCAACTATTTATGTTTGTCCACTTTAAACTATATTATTTTCAACTGCCTGGCCTGGACATAGACATGGCCGACTCATATTGTTTGCAAGATAAGGAACAAATTCTTTTGATACCTTAACCTTAGGTTCATCAAAGCTGCTAATATTATAATTCAGAGTAATCTAGGCGCACGATGTGGAGGCCCTTAAAATGACTCGATTAACATATTTGAGTATTGCGTTCTATCCCGTCTCCGATAAAATAGTTAAAAGGATAGTTTTGAATTACAAAAAGAGAGAATATATATGATCATTTTGGGAAACTAAAACATGGATGATAGTAAATATCAATGTTAGCTCCAGTGGTAGAGATCTTTAACAATCTCACCCCTCGAGTCGTGGTACCGAAAATAAACAAATGTGACCGTAAAATAAACAAATCCAATCGAGTCAAAAGGCATATAGAGGCCAAATAGTAAAACACAGCACATACTCTTGCGTCACTATGAAAACAAAAGGAAAAGTATACTTAAGTCTCACGATGTAATGCGTGCTCGACATTATTATTTCGGCCGATTGTTTTCGGGGTGGTCTCGATGCTCGGTCCTTCATTCCTCGGTCGAGTAAGGAGTTCACGAGAATAGTATTCCCGCATTGAGGAAAAGTTGTACTTGAAACTTTTGGATTGTTTGGCTTCACAATTTTCCAATTTCTTATTGGAGTAAAATGGATCATAACATTATTTTGCAATCTGGAAGGAGAGCCATAGCAATAGGTATCTTAGGATACATAATTCCTTTTACATTTGGTGTTTTAGCAGCTATTGTCCTAAGAATCTGTGTGAATATTGACACTAACGTATCAAGAGTGCTTAGCATTGTAGTTGGTACAGAGTCTATGTCTGCCTTCCCTGTTATTACTTGCTTCCTCAGTGACCTCAAGATTCTCAATTCGGAGCTTGGTCGTCTAGCCTCCTCTTCATCTTTAATATATGATATCTGTTCAGTGGTTTCTATTGTAATTTTTAAGATTAGTTTCATGCTCAAGGGCGAAAAAGCATTTGCAAATACCTTAGGATCCATAACATCAGCTGCTTTCTTGCTAGCCATTGCTGTGTTTTTGGTCCGGCCAGCAGCATTATGGGTCATCAAAAAGACTCCAGAAGGAAAACCAGTCAGGGAAATTTACCTATGTAGTTTTATTATGCTGTTGATAGCGTTTACATTTGTCAGTCAGATCACTGGGCAAGGTTATGTAATGGCACCATTTATATTCGGTTTGGCTATACCATATGGACCACCTTTAGGATCTGCATTAGAAGAAAAGTTCGACTGCTTTATTTCAGTGTTGCTCATGCCAATCTTTTACACTCTATGTGGATTGAAGACAGATTTTTTTACCCTTGATGGGAATGTGTGGGTTGTTCAAGTTGTCATCTTAAGTTGTTTCATTGGAAAGACCATAGGGGTAATGTTGCCTAATCTGTATTGTAAAATGCCCATTCGCGATGCTTTCGTAGTTGCGCTGATAATGAACACCAAAGGCATAGTTGAGTTACCGAATTTCATTTTTGTTTTCTGATATTTATTTACAAGGTAATTTCATTCAAGGAGTCGTCCCCTCTTCTTTTGGCGGTTTGAAAGGTATTGAAGATATCGAACTTTCACGAAATAACCTGTCAGGAAAAATTCCTAAACTTCTTGAAAACCTTGGTGCTCTGGAAAGTTTAAATCTATCATTCAATAACTTTGAGGGTGACGTACCAATAAGAGGGATCTTTGAAAATGTGAGTGCATATTCAATTGGTGGAAATAGTAACTTATGCGGGGGTGTTACCGAACTTCATTTGCCGAAAAAGGAAATGTCCCTATTTAATATAAAATCAGGCTATCAGGATACATTCGTCGGATTCAATGAAGAAGAGTATTTCTTCAATTCAGTGGGTGGGGATTTCAAATGTATGTATACTGTAGTTGGAGGTATTTTGAAATTGAATATGCTATAGAGTCCATATTCATTGACCATCTTATCATGCTGCTCACTGAACAAACTAATACTTGAAAACTTGCATGCATATTCAGGTGAGATAACATGCACCCTGTATTATGATTATAACGGCTTATTATGGTAACTTTTGAACTTACTTTTTTAAGTATGATTATGGCAGTGAGTAACTTTGAGTAGAATTATATTATGATTATGCAATATTTCGTTTCTCACTTGGGTCTTGAAGCAAACAAGATGTCATGAGTGATCCATAACCAAGATATGACACAACATACATCGTATTTATGATTAGCTTAGTTAGGTTAACTTCCTATTTGAAATGAAAGAATTCTAGCTTTATATACTACATATATTCATAAGTTTACATGTAGCATCTCTGGGCCTTTTTCTCATTGATTTTCTCTCTCTTTGCAAGTACAGTGAGTTTCGTATACCCTTAAATGATATTGTCTTATTACTGTAGTTTTAACGAGCAGAATGAGGTTTTCTTCAATTTTATTGATTTCAAGATAATGGGTGTTCTTGAATAGCGTTTTAGGATAACAGGACAAATAGGTTCTTTCGCATATCGGTTGCCAGTTTGCCACACGCAGCTTCTACATGACACTGTTGATTCTCTTTTAAAGATCCCGTTCACTGGCACCTCACCTTCAAGTTTATTGAAGGATAGATTCAACCGCTGGAGATATGGAAAGCCCTCTAAATATTTTGGAATTTCACCAGACAAGTTGTTCCTTGATAGATCTAACTCTCGGACACTCTTTAAAGAACTCAAAGATTGAGGAACTGTCCCTTCAAACAAATTATCGTCCAAGTACAAAATTTCCAAACTCAAACACTCACTAAGAGTACTAGGTATTAAACTAGACAACTTATTTCCAGACACATACATTTCAACAAGATTTTTTAGTTTTCCTACTTCTAAAGGTAGGGAACCAATTAAGGAGTTCATAGAGAAGTTAAGATAAAACAGAGTGGGAATATTAAAGATCTCTTTTGGTAGGGTACCATTTAGGCTGTTCTGTTCCTTCCAGTCTATTGCTTCCTAACCACAATTCACTCAATTTAGTATTGTTTTCTAGAGAAGATGGGATCGGTCCAGACAATTTGTTTCCGGACAGATATAACCCCTGTAAACTACCGAGTTTTCCATCTTCCAACAGAAGATGGAATACTACCGTAAAAGTTATTAGACTCGAGACCTAATGTATACAACTTGACCAGGTTCCCAATCCCTTCTGGGATAATTCCAGATATTTGATTGCCTCCTAGAGACAACCTCTCCATTCGGTTGGAGAGATTGGTAATAGAGTTCGGAAAAACACCTCCGAAATTGTTATGGTCCAAGCCCAATAAATTTAGATTACTGGAGTTGGTCAAATAAGTGATAAAACTCAAATCATGAGCTTCTCCTGTTCCTAGATGATTACGTCCAAGATTTATCCGTTCGATAGTTTGAGGGAATTGAAAATCCTCAGGAACTTGTCCATTGAAATTGTTATCTCCAATATCAAATAGTTGAAGTTTAGAAGCATTAACTAATGAAACTGGGAGTAGTTCAGAAAGTTGATTTCGAAAACCATAGAAACCGACGAGATTAGGAAGAGTGATGCCCATGTCTGGTGGAAGACTACCACTAAATTGGTTTTCGGCAATTGCTAAGATATTCAGGATGAGATGTTGAAAATTGTTAATGGGACCTCACCAGATAGTAAATTACCTCCAACACTGAAGTAATTTAAGCTTGACAGTCTACCAAAGCTGGCTGGAATACTTCCAACCAATTTATTATAAACTGTGGAGAAGACTTGAAGCGACGAAAGATTACTTAAAGAAGAGGGTAGCACTCCTGTCAGTTTGTTTTTTTCAATAACCAAGAGTTCAAGCTTTGACAATGAGCCAAGCTCCGCCGGAATATTCCCTGACAATTTGTTCTCACCTAAATTAGATTGACTGGAATTTCTCCTTCGAAAGTGTTATAGTGCAGATGGAGTGCTTGAAGACGAAACAACCGACCGGTTTCTTGTGGGATCTCACCGTAGAATGTATTGTTAGCAAGGTTGATGAGACTTAGGAAAGTGAGGTTTCCAATATGAGGCGACAACGATCCAACCAAACTCTGGTTGTAAAGATTCAAACATATGACTCTTTGATGACGCTTGCCGCATGTAATGCCTTGCCACTGACAGAAATGAGCAGATTGGTTCCACGAGCTTAAGCCGCCTTGAATTCCATCTCTAATAGCGATCAGAGAGTGAAGATCAGTCTCATTTCCAGAGGTGGCCATACAAGGTTTTGTTTGGGACATCAACTGGTTAAAGAGTAGGAAGATGATGTAAAAGTTAAAAACTGTAAATGCCAGGTTTGAAATCATCTTTGGGAATTGTATAAACTAAAAGGTATGTGGTGTAGTAATATATAGGAGCATTGCTTGTTAAGATCTCCATTAGTAGAATAATTTGCTGTCTTGTAGAATAATTTGGTAATCAGAATCATTTCCAATCTAAGGTCTCCAATAGTCTTGCCGTGTAGAATAATTTGCTCCATATATCATTTTAAATCATTTTAAATCAACCACGTGAGCATATTTCATTTAAAACCAAAAAGTAATACTCAAAGTTTAAAATCAAAGGCCCCTTCTCTTTTGTCGTGGTCACATAGAGACGAAATTAATTACCCATGAGACGAGATCAATAAAACATGATAATACATATTCCACGAGCTTATAAATGTGATAAAAAAATGTACAATATTGCATACACATTGCAGCTTGACTAGTCCCAAGCATGGCCTCAAGTCAGTAGTTTTCCAAAACTAGATGCAGTTATGAAACCCCAGTGAATGTCACTCACCACAGGCCACAGACTAAAATTTCAACTTGACTAATATAGAGCTTTGAACGGAGTTGATTGGCTTAAAATTATTTCCTGATATGTTAGGTTGGCTACTTGGCTATACACCGTTTGAACCTTTGAGGCTTTGGTAGAACTTAATCTTGGCTAACATCCGTATCTGTACAACATGCTTCTCAGAAGAAGCTGAGAGACCACGGAATTGTGCAAAGAGGAAGTTCTTCTTAATCTGCCCAGAATCCAAAAATTTGGATATTAAACTCGATCTTTCTATAACCTGCATGCAGATTTGAGATTTTTACTGATGCTCAAAAGCCAAATCAACCATTTAAGTAATCGCCACAGGAGCACACTCCTTCAACAAAGTGGTGAAAGCGATAACAGTCCCTCATTATGATTTCTCTATCTAAAGTTTGGATATGAACTTGGTTGCCTTGTGGCAGTCCCCACACACTCTCAGGTTCTTGATGATTCTCAGAGGGGTTCCATTTGGTGTACTGATTAGGCCAAAAGCTATGGCCAACTTTTCGCTGTGTCCACAGAGGCTGTCCTTCTCGTCTTCTTCCAAATTCTGCAACACGTACTTTGTGTCTGGGACATAACCAATCTCCTTTATTTCTGAATACAAGTTGTTCATCTTAGCAGATATCTCATCTACCAATGAGTGTGAAGTGCCTCCAACAATGAAGCTGTGAACTCGACCTTTCACCTCTATCCAACTGCAACCTGGAGGCTTTGTCACCCCTCTGGCCTTCATCAATCCTCTCCAATCCTCTCCTCCACAGTCATGTCACCACGAGCTTTCCCCTAGAAAATGTATGAGACACATTTCATCAATGACGCACTAATAACTGATGGTGATGAATTGAGAAAGAAGTTGATGAGTGGAAAGAAACTAAAGACAAAGATGCTAGAGCCTTAATTCAAATTAAAGAACCAAGAAGTACATTGGTATAGAACTTCGGATAGCCTCAACTTACTTCTTTGGTTTCGTCAAAACCAATAAGTTCAACCTCATATATGAGATCTGCCATTGGTGGAACATTTGGGAAAGAAAAACTTCCTTCCTTGCCACAGCCCAACTCCCAACCCACATGCAGCAAAGCACATTCACCAGACTTCATGCTTGCAACAGCTATTGCCAATCCTGTCATCTGATTTTTCTCTGCCACAAACAAAGAAAAACAATGAATGTACAGAACAATGTTTTAAAGGAATAGCAATAAGTTACAGCAACAGTCCATTTCCTGAAAGTTTTGTGTCTGGACATCTTCAGAACCTTAATGCAGACACGATAGTCCACTTCTCCTAATAAATCTGTCGCACTTAGTTGGCTATTAGAAACATACTAACCCTAATTGTGAACAACTCTAAATAGCAGAATCAAATGTTTACATAGAATTTACTCTCCAATGGAGTAAACAAAACACAAGTAAAAGAATGCCAATAGATTTTGCGTAATTCTGCTTTATCAATGGGTTTCCTTGATGTCTGTTATAACTTATAACAGTACTCGTTACCTTACCATCTCATTTGATATAAGTTCTAAGTCTGCAAGTGGTAATGAAAGCCCCCATAAGTTTTACAATCTATAATAGCAATTTAGTAAACATACATATAATTATGCAAGCAAAAGTTGCTTTTCAGCTAACTTTGTCAAAACAACAGGGATTCATAAAAATAAGTAAACCGAAAAAAAAAAAAGCTGAAAAAAATGAGTTCTTGACACCCCAACTCTTACAAAAGTCAAGTGGTTGTTTATTGAGTAATTGAGAATCTTCTTTCATAGACTTAAAATGAAGGCCACTGATAGTTTAACCACACTTACCTTTTCCAAGAACAATCTCTATTGGTCTCTGTTCCTGCCATGTATCTTCAAACTTGTGCTGCGTGCTTTCTGTCCAGGCCAAAAGCTATGGCCAACTTTTTGCTGTGTCCACAGAGGCTGTCCTCCTTCTCGTCTTCTTCCAAATTCTGCAACACGTACTTTGTGTCTGGGACATAACCAATCTCCTTTATTTCCGAATACAAGTTGTTCATCTTAGCAGATATCTCATCTACCAATGAGTGTGAAGTGTCTCCAACAATGAAGCAGTGAACTCTACGTTTCACCTCTATCCAACTGCAACCTGGAGGCTTTGTCACCCCTCTGGCCTTCATCAATCTTCTTATCCTTGCTGCATCTCCCCATCTTCCTGCTGCTGAATAAATGTTTGCTAAGAGTATGTAGTTCCCAGAATATGTGGGTTCCAGTTCAAAAAGATATCCTGCAGCATACTCTGCAAGCTCCGGGTTGCAGTGGATCCTACAAGCACCTGACAAAGACCCCCATACAGCAGCATTCGGTTCATCAAATGAGCCCAGCAAAGTCAAGTCCGCTGGTTTACTTTTACACTAATGCAGGATGATGGTAACAATTAATTATGGAACGCTCGCAAAGAGTAACTGAGAGTTCACCTGGAAGTGCCTATCAAGACCTTGTTTTGCACTACCACCAGCTGAATCGCCTTCAACTATAAAGATCTCTGTTAGAATGTATGGACAATTTATAAATATATTTTTCATAAGAAGACTCCATCAAATGTAACAAGTACCCCACGATTAACAAGCACAAAGGTAGTTATGATTTTATGATCATTCATCAGTTGAATGATTTGTTTCATCAGACTTAGACTGAAATAGCTGACTCTAATACCAATAATTTCCCCTGTGGCATTTATGAAGGAAATAATATTCATGTATCCAACTTCTGAAGGAAATAAAATTTTTAGCCAATCAGATTGATCGTCATAATTACCACTCATCCTAGTCAATCTATTAACATTCAAACCATCCTTGACATTTATTACACATTTATCATCCTCATCGTAGAACAGTAATCATGAGCGAGTAGAGTAGAGGAAGCAGAGCATACCAGATTCTGCAGGATCTGTAGCTGAGCAATCAGCCAACTTTCCAAGAAGAGAAGATGATTTTAGAACACTCTCTTGTCTCACCAATTCCCTTGCTCTCTTGGCTGCCAGAGCTGCCTAAATAAGGAAACAACATATAATGCATCAAACAAAGGGTACCGCTAATCGAGCTTCAAAAAGTTAGTAAAAACACTTTTATAGAAATCTACCTTAAGAGCATTTAAAGATTTGGAGAGAATCAAATCCAGTACATCTGGATGTAGTTCTAAGTACTAGGTGAGAGACTCTTGTACTGATTGATTGACCACTCTTCGCACTTCTGGATTACCCAACCTTGTCTTCCAGAATCGAAAAGAAGAGGAAAGTCAAATAAGAAATGATGATCTCAAGCGAGCAAGTGAGAAGTTTCATCACCATGTAAGAAATGAATATACATTTTGGTTGAAGATTATATGCATGAATAGTCTATTGAATAAAACGACGAAACAACACACACCTTTGTTTGCCCTTCAAAGTCCGGGTTTGGGACCTTCACAGAGATTACACATGTTAATCCCTCCCTTTCATGTTCTCCACTCAAGCTAATGTCCTTTTCCTTGAATGGTACAAACCACAAACCAAAAACATTAATTGTACTCAAGAACATACCGGAGAAAGGTGATAGACATAAAATTAGTTATTCAGTTTTTCTTTTTTCTGAAGTTTTAATCAACCCCTTAGCTGGAATTCAAAAATTAAAACAAATTCAATCAGTACTTAGCATAGGAATACTAAAATTTATGTTACGCTTGCCATTTTAGTTTATTAGTCCATCTGCTTCGCTATGAGTCTATGACATCCCAGGGACACGCAACATTCACTTTATGTAAGTTGAAGCTCTCATCATTTGATTGCCTAAATACTAAGAAAATCTGATTGCAACAAAGAAAACCCTGTCCATATCACTGATCTTATTTGGCTATTAATACAAGTGGTGACATCATGCAATCATTAACCACAGCTGCCTCAAAATTCTGGTTGGGCCAATGAAATATAAAGGGATTCAATCATAGCTTACAGTAAATACATACAGGGCAGAATGAGTCTTGGAGACATGTTGAAACATGGTGGACAAATTTAAAAAGCATAGGGATCGTAATCAAAAAATTATTGACAAAAGATGATTAGGAGATATAAACTGAGGGGGGTACCTTGATAAGTTTCGACTTCTTCCCAAGGTTATTGAGTGTTTTTGTCAATGAAGCTTTGACACCATCGATATGTGTACCACCACCGATATGTGTACCACCATCAACTGTTCTTATGCTATTAGCATATCCAAGCACTGTATCTGAATATGCATCTGAACACCTAAAAAATGACAGCAACAAAAGAAATAAAATTAATAAAATTAAATTAACAATTCAAATGAACACACCATTCCATAGACAATGGAGAAGCTTTGGTCAAGTACAACATTGTCCTTTCTATCTACCACTAAAATAGTTTTGGTATGTGATAGTAAGGTAATTTTGAAAGAGTGTGCGCTACATTCTATGAGATACTTCCATCAAGTTTGAGGATGACTTATAAGACTTCAATGCAATGTAATTTGGCATAAGCATCTCACTGCTGAGTGCTGACATACCCAATACAGCAAGTTAGCAATTGCCCTATTGAAGCATCAGTTCGTATAGTCTATACTCTATTAGAATGTACATGTCATTCCAATAGAGTGACGAGGACTTAAAGTCTAAATCGGAACTTAGAACGATGGATATAAATATCTTACCATTGGAGAGCTAAATCGATTGTGATGCCTTCTACTTCGTTTCTGAAGCCAACAGTATCATGAATTGGTTTCTGAACAAAAAACACCATTTAGCCATATTGAGGTAAGCATGGCATGAGGCGAAAACTTTGATTAAATGCTGAATGCTCTACAACACACATTGGAACCATAGTACCTATGGATATTGTTTGAAGCTAAGTTACATTGACACGGATAGGTGTGTCCGTATCCGACACGGAAATCAAGTCTCTGACACGGCGAAAATATTGGTGTAATATAAAAAAATTGAGGTATATCACATGCAATATGTGTCGGACACAGACACATAAATACGTATCCAACATGGATTATTCTCAAAATATGGTGTGTCCATGTAACATAGGTTTGAAGCATAGGAAATGTGCATCTTGTTCATTCTCTATATCTTTTACCATAATTCCTTTATCGAATATACAAACAGAAATTTGTTGCATCATGGACCTTCTACTGAGAAATGGTCCAACCCACCAAAATAAAATATATAATGAAAGGTTTTGGGTACAACCTAATTTAACAAGTTTAGTGAATAATTTCTTCCACATCAGAACTGATTACCATAATGACACTGGAAACAAATAACACTTGAGCCGCAAATTATATACCTTATCAGAATTTAACCATTTCACATACTCGAGCAACCCACCAGCATAATAGTACTCATTGTGTTGCGTCTTCTCTGGATCATCGTCCTCCTTTCTTAAAGTGATGGTAAGCTGAAAAGTACAGAAGAGAGCCACCAGAAAGAAAAACCCAAAAAAAGGATGACACAACATGCAAAAGATTAGTCAGGCACTTTGAGAAAATCCCTCACAGCTCAACGAGGAGTCTCAAGCAAAGAGTATACACTAATACACAATCATAAAAGTTGGCATTGCGAAATTATATGCTCAATATAATTGACAAGAAAGCACAGAAAGCAAGAACCAAAAGAATAATATATATATATATATATATATATATATATAAAAGATAGAGAACCGAAGGCTCAAGGCTCCTTTATTAATTGTAGCTCATCAGTTCAAGCAATGGATTTTAAATTGTGTGAAATGTAGAGTCTATCATTCATGCCTTAAAGACTCATCATTCTCGTAGCAGCCCTTAACATCCACAAATGATTCCCCCAGATTAGAGGAAAGAACTAATTTTTCATGCAACAGATGTACAAAACATAAATTGAAAGGGGAGTCAATGCAGAATGGAAATAGAAAAGATAAGAGAATAAGATGGGAATTTGTTTTGGGGGGGGGGGGTTGAAACCTAATATAAGACTAACTAAAAAAATGGACCAAATTACCACATATTATCACATTTTCTTCTATTTTATAGAATAAAACCAAATCGGATATTTGTGTATTCTTAAATTTCCATTCCATCGCAGATAAGCCAACAACCATCGGAAAAACTAAGTTACACTGACACGGATACGAAGTGTCTAACACGGTGAAATATTAAAACTGTGGTTCACATACAATGTGTCCATGTGTCCGATACAGATTATTTTTGAAATATTGTGAGTCCATGTAACATAGTGGAAAAATAAAGGTGTTAAACAGGAGTTACAACAAACATCTCCTCTCAACTCTTCTGTTGTCTTATTTTCTCCTCCGCACCCTAAACCAATGAGGTTCTTCACTTCCATCATGGAAATGTAAAGAAAATTAAGGATATCCATCCACAACCTAAGAGCAACTACCATCAGCAACCCACAACCCTTGAAAACCATATTCATCAAATCATCGTACATATTCCATGAAAAGTTTCTAAATGCAATCTTGTTTTTTATGGTCTTGTTTTCGGTTTTCTCGACCTACTACTCAAATTCTTTTTCATCCTAAGAATAAGGTCCAAAAGTGAAACTTGAGGGTCAAACTTCAAAGATAAAGATCCCAGTTCTTACATCAAAAAACTAGAACCACAGATTGACATCAAGCACACAGGAAACCAAAAGGGTTATTCAGAATGTGATCCTCGTAGGAATTATCTACTGAAAAGTGTAAGATGTTTGTAGTTTAAAAGTATAACATTACCTCGGGGTTCAGAAAAGCAAGCTCCCTGATTCGCCCTGCTACTGTGGTGTGGTCAAACTTGACTGAAGTAGTAAAAACTGCAAATACAAATCAAATAACACAAGTACTGAAAACCTTGGTATGGTTGATAACATCGATGATGAACTTTTTATTCTAGTCACTACTCTATTACCGGAAACCCTTAAATCCCCCTTTTCCCAGTGATGGGATTTGATCCCCAAGACGACCTTGGGCCAACCTCCCAAGGCTTGACCAGTAGGCTACTGGAAACCTTCGGTGTTAAACACAGTATTGAGCATGTGAATTCGGAAGGAAAAAAAATAAAATAAAATGCCTTCTGCATCAGGCCAGAACCTAATTTTTGTTCCCCGAGCAGCACTTAATTCAGCTGGAAGTACATGACAAGTTAAAGCTGTCACTGGTTTTCCACGAGAATATTTCTGTTCGTATTCCATCCCATCACGCCAAACTGTAACTTCCAATGCCTGTTCACAGAAAATTACTCAATTAGAATAAAAAGCACATAACAGTAAGTTGCCATCTGCAAACCAGGGTAAAAACAATTCATGATGGAATGTGAGAACTTAACATGGAAGTCCTAATATTTAATCACTTAATTTGACCCTCTCAATATTGCATCTAAACTGTTAAGGGCAATAAAAGTTTAGTGTGTAATCGAATTATCCCAAGATTGAATTTAGAAGAAGATAGGAGGAAGAAACAGATGCATACGTGGTCTTGGGTGCAAAAGCTCATCCAGGACCATAGAAAACCTATAGAACAAATAGATTGAAGGCCTGGAGAGCACCTTCTTCATGTAGGTTTTTAATTTTGACGATCAGCTGCTTCCTTTTATTAAGAGTTTATCGTGTATTTGAATTCCGACAAAGAAACATATATATAAATGGAGAAATTCTACATGTTGGAAATAAATAGAATTGAATTCAAAAATCCATGTTGGATTTTGCAAATAGTCTCTTCAATCAAGAAAGTGATTTAAACCGATCTTACTTTATCGTGTTTTCATCAATGATGTCGGAGTGCTCAAGATGATTGCGAATCAGTAACGTATTCCCATCTGTGCAAAAACCCATCAGAAGATAACATATTGGCAATAAGGCAGTGAAATTAAGGAACCGAATAGAGAATGGTTTGAGCCTAGTAACCATTTCTGTTTTGTTGTTGAGAGAGGCGAGAGGGGGGAGGATGAATGAATTGACAAAAAGGTTACAAATAAGCCTTATTGGCAATAAAATCTAAATTTCCTAGACTTTAACTATCTGACATTCGTGAGTCTAGAGTAATGCTACGTGTGGGGCGTGATTCAGCCTATAGCAAATTATTGGACATCAAAAAGATTGGATTCAGTACAATTTATTCCTTCTCCTATATGGTTTTCATTAGAGCAATCAAAATGTGGGTTATTTATGTGCAACTCCTTATCTTAGATGCATGTACATAACGCCTCTAATTACAATAAGCGTCTTCAAGGTGAGAAACACACCTCTGCCTTATAGAAAATGATACATTTGAAACCTACTGGTTAATGGCAGTAAGAGAGAATACACGCCTTTGCCGTCTTTCTCTGTATCACGCCCCACACGTACTGAGCATCCACAGTTGGCCACTCCTTGCAGATTACAATCACAAACATTTCAGGATTTTTAAAGGTGAAAGGATCGTTTGAACTACTAAAAGTTGTTTGCATTTTGAAACATACCCAAGAGAAGGTATTAAAGTCGGCTGTTTCATGCTTCCCGGCTTGTCATCCTTCGATCGTTCCCTTCTTGTGGCATGCTGTCTCATTCAAATGATAGAAGATGGATGCCTAAATATACAATGGAATTCATATGACCGAACATTTTGCATTATTAGACGATGTAAGAGGACAAATCTCTTACATGCAATACCAGTCCAAACAGACAGAGTTGCGAGCTACGTGGATGACTAAATTTCTCTTCATAACTTTCAGAACTTTGTCATGGAGGAATCAAACTGCAAATTATATGTTGTATGTTTGTCCTAATTATTTGTAAAACTCGTTATTATTATGAATAAAATTTCCACTTAAAAAAAAAATTGCAAACATGAAATTTGACGCTTTTTTACACTATTGGGCTCCCGGGACTCGGAGCTTTCTAGCGACATTCGTCAATAATTTGCAGTTTGATTCCTCCATGACAAAGTTCTGAAAGTTCTGAAGAGAAATTTAGTCATCCACGTAGCTCGCAACTCTGCCTAATAAACCGAATTTTGGTTTGGACTGGTATCGCATGTAAGAGACTTATCCTCTTACATCGTCTAATAATACAAAGTGTTCGGTCATATGAATTCCATCGTATATTTAGGCATCCATCTTCTGTCATTTGAATGAGACAGCATGCCACAAATTAGGTCTTGCAACAATAAGTTTCCTGCGTATACAAGCAACTCCTAACAGTGCTGCTCTATAAGTCTATATACTGTTAGTGCACAACACACTTCGTATGTCAAATTAGAGGGTATGTTGGAGCTCTTGTCACGAAATAAGGTAGGGCCGAAGTCATAACATTTAGGTCTCACTTTTAGACAGCTGAACTACTTGCAGGTGTTGCAGCACAAGCATCTCAAGAACCATTACAGATCCCACAGAGACGCTACTTCTGGTGGCCCATGCTCATATAGGAATTGCTTATATTGGTAAGATATATTGCAAAGACCGAGGGATCAGAAGTCACATGTAAAACTCACTGAATAAAGTGGTGAGATACAAGAGACCTCTGACAATGGAAACGCATAATGCAAAATAAAGCAAGAAAAAGGCAGATGGTATAAACACTTTTTCACCAAACTAAACGCAAATTGGAATTTGGAAGATCTCTATCGTTTCTCCATCTCTAGTCTTCTGCAGAGTAGTCTGGACGATAATTCTGATAACTCACAAAAACTAAATAACCGTGTAGTAATTGATGATACCAAAATCATGTAATGGAACTAGAAAAAGCGAGAATCTGGTAAGATTTCACACTCTTCAAGGAAGATGATCATATTTGAGATTTTGAAGTTCGGAAAGTAGCCACAATAGATAGTCGTCGTTCTCTTTATTGGATGTTCTTTACTTGATACAAAAGAACCACTCCAAGTCCCATCTCTTTTGGTCCGGGTATATTTAATTCCACCCTCCAATAATTCTTAACAAGTGCAACTAAAGTCCACATTTTACCCTTTTAAAGTTTATTTGAACAACTTTCCTTCCTCCAATCACCCAAAATGGAAAAAATTGGAAAAGAAGAGCTGCTACAACTTTCTTCATATTTTCAAGGGAAGATATCGATTCTAGACAACATTTTACATCAACAAGAGCACAAAAAAGCACGGCTATACCCCTCCAACGGGACATTTTCTAAGAAGTGGACCTATAACAACAATACAGGAACATTGGCCTCATTGAGACCCTATTTGGAAAACAACTTATTGCAATAGGGCATGGGGAACTGTAGCATTCACCCCACTTGATTACAATAAGCGCATACTAACACAAAATGAGAAGAAAAAGACACGCTCTAGTTTCTTGATCACCTCACTCACAATCTAGGAAAGGCATGAAAATTGGATATATCACTATTTGCATTGATTCCTCCATTTCAACGGACAACCAACAAATTTGAAACAAATTGCAGTCTCAATCACTGGAAACATAACTTAAAGAAAGTTTGTAGAAACAGTAACATTGCGAAATGAGGAGAAATGGAAAAAATCGTGCTTCGGTAATGGAGTCAAGACTCCATGAACACATCTATGAAGTAAAAAGATGTGTTGCAGGGACCTTCTAAAATCTAACCAACATCAGCTTTTCTGCATGCTCTCAATTCCTCGAGTTTGACTTGATGCATATTCACACTTTGTGTAACTAAGACTCAATGCCTAACTAATCAGCAAAAGAAAGTTTTTGTAGAAACGTATCGAAAAGAAACTAGTTGAGTTTTAAAACTCCGATAAAAGTCAACTCGGTAAAGTTCTGTAGACATGTTAAATGTAGGAACAAAATAATGGATTCAGCTCAGATGATCTCTTTGATCAGATATCAACCTTATTGAGCCAACATGTGAGGGAGTCATATGACAGAAGACATTGAGAATTAAATAAGAATCAGGAATCCAGCAACTCACAATTGAGAGCACAAATACAAAGCGTCAAAGCATAATCACAAACTCACAATTGTAAAACACCACGACTAGACTTGATCAAATTTCAAACAAATTCCATCCAACTCCCATGTTTAATGATACTGATAAATAAACAGCAACGTCATCAAATATAAAACATGGACATAGAAGTAGCGCAATCCGTACTAATGAACAACAATTGAAACAAAAATAATAATAAACAACCACACCTGCATTATTGCTTAACATACTCCAAATACCATTTATAGGTATCCACAAGTCCATCACGAAGCGATATCTTCGGAACCCATCCTAACCCCGCAAGCTTCGAACTATCCATAAGCTTCCTCGGTGTCCCATCCGGCTTACTTGAATCCCAAACCAACTCCCCTTGAAACCCAACAACTTCCTTAACCAACTCCGCTAGCTCCTTAATACTAACCTCTTTCCCACTCCCTATATTTACATGTTCCAATCCACTATACTTGTCCATCAAAAAAACAACAGCATCAGCTAAATCATCCACATGTAAAAACTCCCTTAACGGCGAACCACTCCCCCACACCACAACCTCCTTAGCATTCCCAACTTTTGCCTCATGAAACCTTCTCATTAACGCAGGCAAAACATGCGAGTTCTCAGGGTGGAAGTTATCATTCGGCCCGTATAAATTCGTTGGCATTCCAGATATAGCATCCCAATTATACTGCAACCTATATGCTTGGCACATTTTGATCCCAGCTATTTTAGCAATCGCGTACCATTCGTTTGTTTGTTCTAAGGGACCTGTAAGTAACGCGTCTTCTTTAATAGGTTGGGGAGCATACTTTGGGTAAATGCATGAAGAACCGAGGAATAGAATTTTTTTTACCTCGTTGGTGTACGCTGAGTGAATGACGTTGGTTTGGATTTGTAAATTTATTGAAATGAATTCAGCTGGGTAAGTGTTGTTTGCATGTATGCCACCCACTTTTGCAGCTGCTAAAATTACGTAATTGGGCTTGTGGGTTGAGAAGAATTTTTCGACTTGAGCTTGACGGGTGAGGTCGAGTTCTGAGTGGGTGCGGAGGAGGAGATTTGTATAGCCGGATTCACTTAGTTTTTTAACTATTGCAGAACCGACTAAACCTTTGTGTCCGGCTATCAAGATTTTTGAGGATTTGTCTGAGAAAAATGAATCCATTATGGAGAGAGACTGGTTTGAGATTGAGATTGCCAGATCTGGAAGTCTGGAGAGGGAAATGTAATAGTATTTAGCGAACAGTGTGTCAATTATTCACTATATATAGGATAAATTTCGACAGTTAAATGTCGGTATATTATACGTTATCAAAATTTTCTTCTGGGTGGGTTGGATCTGGGCTTGCCTATAACTGGGTGGTGTCCTAGACGGCTACTCCTACATACCTAACATACCTAATGGAGTTTTTGGTCGGGCAGTTTTACTGTACATCTGTACCGGCTGTACCTATGAAAATGTATATATTAGTATACTGCTAAGCAGTGGGGGTGAGCGGAGTGGGAGAGGAAGAAGGAGGAGTGGAGATGGAGAAGGAGGAGAGGGAGAGGAAAAGAGAGAGTGAGAGAGACGTAGAGAAAAAACAGAAGGGAAGAGATGATGACAGACAGACAGAAACCAACCAAGTTGGTTTTTGTATGCATAACCCCTCCTTCTTCCAAAATGTTCGCTCCTCTCACGGACTATGAAAATGTGTATACCATACAGTATACAACTATTATGCATGTTAGTTATGATTTTAAAAATCATGACAATAGTGTCGTCGACCTAAAGTAGCGATTCGTTTTTTTATATCCAAAATGCACATAATTTCTTTGGTGATATGCTGACATCATTGGTATGTGTTGTATATTAAAAGTATTACATATTGAGAGTTTTGTTTCCATTTACTAAAAAGAGTGATGTGGTTACTAGTATACTGTGTGGCAGTGGGGGAGTGAGCGGAGCTGCGGGGGAGAGAGAGAGTTGGGTGATGCGGTGGAGAGGGAGATGGGTGAAGGAGAAAGGATATTGGGGACGAAGAAGAAGAAAAAATGAGAGAAAAGTTGAGGACAGATAGAAACCAACCAATTTGGTTTTTGTCCACATAGCCCCTCTTCTTCTGCCAAAATCGTTCGCTCCGCTCACTCGATTAAAATTCGGCGTGTGCTCTCTCACTTTCGCAAAAGTGAGTATGATTTTGAAATCAGAAGGAACGAGGTAAATATTGCATGTTGAACTTTATTAAAGCACCTAGGCAAAGAGACGACCACCCATCACGTAGGTATGAAAATAGATGTGAATGTGATTAGGCCTTTTGTTGGCATGAGTCAAAGCAAAACCGCCTACCACAACACGAAAAAGGCATGGATAGGAGTGTCTTCAAAGCAGATTCGCTATGTCGTACAGTGGTAGTGAAACGAAATAAAGATCGCAATTCCAACATATGATGAAAGTTGAGAGAATATAGAAAACATATGCAATGCTAAACCTTCTAACCCGTATCACTACGATACAATGATTCAGTATTGATCAACTAGTTAACAACTTTAATTTGAGTAGCTCATAGCAGTTTGAACTTTATGAAAAGAAAAGAAAAACAAAATTATTCGACATCTTTACAACTTCAATTTTAAGATGTCTAAAGCATTATTAAGCCAGGAGAACAAGGAACCATGCCGACCTTGCAATCGATTGCTCTATGATATTGAAAAAGGTTAACCAGACAAGAAAAGAACCTTTATGTCATTCCTTGCTTTCTCCAAACCAGAGTCCTATCCAATTCTGGTCTTGTTATATGGTCCAGATCCTGAGTTGCAATGAGCATATAGGAACCGTTTGATCAAGGGATGTCCGTTTTGTAGCTGAAAGAAAAAAGCACTGGGCAGGGTAGCAGGGACATAAACTCCGGTTCCTAGAACAAGCCTACAAGTCTAGGCAGCCACGCCCATCTCACCATACTAATGTACAAAGTACAAACCATCCGCAACTTGTGACCCCCTTAAAAGTGTGTACAGGGACTACAGGTGCATTTTTCCTATCAATAATTGGCATCTCTTTGGTGTGTTCACAGCAAAAAAAATAACTGGCATCTCGACCAAGCCAGCGATGCCATCAAAACTTTGGTGCATTTCCTACTTTTGCCTCCAAACTGGGTTAGTATCTGATTCGAGATGTCATCAAAACTTAGGCACATTGCCTTCTTTGCCCCAACTGGGTTGGAATCTTCTTCTTAAAATTTGAACACTGGTACTTGATATCTTCTCCCATAGAACCAAAACAAAATTCATTTATATCTGGAACAAATAAAAAGAGAAATAAAGAGAGCAAAATAAGCACTCTATGACATTAAAAAACCTCAATTATCACTGCAACTCTGCAAGTACACGAATCCTCAATTTAATGACCACAGTGCCATAAGCATTTATTCATAGCTTCAGACTAATAATAAAAGGACACAGACTGAAAATAAATTACTCATAAACTGACAGACTCAACTGATAGACTCAACTCTCAACTGGACTGGCTGGCCTTCAACTGAGCCATAGAAACAGGCAAGTCCCAACTCTTTCACAGTTTCATCACTTCTATCACATGACATGTGCCATGCACCTAGTAATTATTAAGTACTTTATCTACCAATTAAAGTCATGATAATGTGACTCGTGGCATATATATATTATAAAGTGATGCTGCAGAGGGGTCACAGTAGGCATATCTTTCCTCATGTTACAATGTCTTGCCATCAAGTAGAAAAGATATTCATACACATAAATAGCAATTAGGAGCTTAGGACTGGTAAATTTTCAACAAATTTGATGTACAAATATGCGGACTTTGCAATCAAATATCCAAAACAATATTCATAAATCTAACGGTCGAAGAAAAGAAAATGGAAAAATCTGCAGCTAAGTTTTGTAGTATCATACAAGGGTGTAACAAAACACTTCCATACCATTGCCTTATCTAGTTTTAAAATAAGAGATGAGAATTTTGGTTGAAAACCTAGGAATCAATCTGAATTTAAAGTAGACACCTGTTAACGGGTGCAAATGGACTCAGCCTCAAGCAAGTGAAGTAATGCTAAACTTTGATGGCTCAGTGGACTGACCAGAAATGCACAGGGAGAAGTTATTTTTGCTTATTGTGGCAGTTCAAAAAGTAACTCGGTGATTCGGCAGGAGCTAAATTCAATTGAAGCATGTTGGGGGTGAAAGAAATGGAGACTGGAGAATAGTGATTATGCCAGACTCTTTGAGAGCAGTACATATACTAAATGGCTGAGAGAACCCCCCCTTGGTAGTGTTGTAATGTAGTAGCAGAAATTCAATTTTACAGAAGATCGAAGCGGAGCTAACTATAACACACACCTATAGGGAGCAAAACCAGGCAGCTGACTACCTGTCAAGTGCTGTAATGCACAAGATGATATTATAATTTTTTTTGCTCCCCATATAGACTGCAGAATAAATACTATAGTAGTGGGAGATAGGAATGGTACCATGTATCACAATTAATCTAATACAGGTTGAGGTCTAGCCTAAACTTCTAATCTTCTCTAAGAACAAAGCTACCATAGCTCTCACCAGACTGTGCTTCTCTTAATAGATGACAGATTGACAACTTCACACTTTGAAGAGCAACCATTGCAGGAAGCAAACCCATCGAAGCAGATTCAGCAGAGGAAGCCAAATTGCTAGCGCTAAGAATAAGGTTGCAACATGTATCGCAACAAAAATTGACAAAGTGGTGGTATGCTCAGACAACAAAGCAATTGTTAATGAGTTGAACGGAGGAGCTTTAGAAGTCTCATGGAGTCTGTCAAGTCTTTTGGTGGAGGTTCAACATCTCCAGAAATCTTTTAGGTTTTGTAAGGTTGTCTTTTGTCCCAGGGAGCTGATCCCTCATGGGACATCTTATGGCCGAATCAGCCAAGTTTAAGGTTTAATTAGTTTGTAATGGCTTGGTGCTTACGTCTATTAGGGCAAGTTTCAGTCGAGTCCAGAACGAGTTGCATAACCTATTTGCTATATGTTGATGAAAGTGTCTTATGTCAAAAAAAAAAATGCCCTCTCAAAGAAGGAAGGCCCAAAGCAATCTCGTTTTATGGGTCTTCAGTCATGGCGTATGGAAAAATATATAGTTTCTTTCTTTCTTTTATTTTTTTTTTCCCCTATATCCAACAACTCCATCTCACAACTTTTAGCTAAGAGACATACTTCTTTGCACCGTTATAGGGCAAATCACCACCTTTACCAAAAAGGATGCAGCAGTACAAGCCATCCTTGTCCTAATGGAGTCCTCCGCTTGGTCTCTCAAGTACTCTCGTATGACTCCTCCACCTTCGCTTGTCAATTTTGCAAGTTTTTTATTTGCACAAATAAAGAACAAAAATAAATGAGCCTCAAATCAAGAGGTAATTCACTCTGAACCCCAAAGTCAAAAACAAATTCTTGTCTAAGAGTTTGTGATTCTTGTCTAAGAGTTTGCGTAGACAAACTCTTACACAAGAATTTACTCAAAACACATAAAGTTGTAATGACATCCAATAGTTCCAATATAACATCTTCACTCTAAAATACTCGAAACTAAAGGAATGCTAATGAACAGCCAACTAGGAGAGTTATGCTGCTACCCCTACCTAAAATGCTTTCAGGCAATCTGTAACCACTTACCAATGTGTTTTTAAATAATGGCTCAAGTAAGAAAATTTCTTACAATGCATAGAGGGGTCCTATAACTAATCTAGAAGGTGCAAAACAGTCTGGGCCTCTGGGGCAACCTTGTGATACCCAACTATTTACTGGCAACTATTTTCTGACAACTTACCTACACACAGGACAGACTATATCAAAGGAAGGATTTACAGGCTTCTTTCTATTGCTTATGTATCACTTCTAGAGAAAATTCAAGGCACTAATTCTTAGTGTACTTTAACTAATTCCATGTCATTTAGTGTTAAGTGGACCACCGTAATTACTAATCAGGCTTCCGGCACCAAAAGAGAATGATCTATCTTATAAGAGTGGAGTAGAAGCTGTGATCATTTAAGTGTTCATCTGTGACACTAATAGCTTTCTGAGGAGTAAAAAGGAACTACAGGAGATTTAGAAGTAGAACACACCAAGGTATAGTAGGTAGTTAGAGACAGTCTTATTAAATTTGTGTATTCTTAAATCTCCATTCCATCGCAGATAAGCCAACCATCGGAAAAACTAAGTTACACTGACACGGATACGAAGTGTCTGACATGGTGAAACATTAAAACTGTGGTTCACATACAATATGTGTCCGTGTGTCCGATACAGATTATTTTTGAAATATTGTGCGTCCATGTAACATAGTGGAAAAATAAAGGTGTTAAACAGGAGTTACAACAAACATCTCCTCTCAACTCTTCTGTTGTCTTATTTTCTCCTCCGCACCCTAAACCAATGAGGTTCTTCACTTCCATCATGGAACGTAAAGAAAATTAAGGATATCCATCCACAACCTAAGAGCAGCAACCCACAACCCTTGAAAACCATATTCATCAAATCATCGTACATATTCCACGAAAAGTTTCTAAATGCAATCTTGTTTTTATGGTCTTGTTTTAGGTTTTCTTGACCTACTACTCAAATTCTTTTTCATCCTAAGAATAAGGTCCAAAAGTGAAACTTGAGGGTCAAACTTCAAAGATAAAGATCCCAGTTCTTACATCAAAACTAGAACCACAGATTGACATCAAGCACACAGGAAACCAAAAGGGTTATTCAGAATGTGATCCTCGTAGGAAATATCTACTGAAAAGTGTAAGATGTTTGTAGTTTAAAAGTATAACATTACCTCGGGGTTCAGAAAAGCAAGCTCCCTGATTCGCCCTGCTACTGTGGTTTGGTCAAACTCGACTGAAGTAGTAAAAACTGCAAATACAAATCAAATAACACAAGTACTGAAAACCTTGATATGGTTGATAACATCGATGATGAACTTTTTATTCTAGTCACTACTCTATTACCGGAAACCCTTAAATCCCCCTTTTCCCGGTGAAGATGGGATTTGATCCCCAAGACCTTGGGCCAACCTCCCAAGGCTTGACCAGTAGGCTACTGGAAACCTTTGGTATCAAACACAGTATTGAGCATGTGAATTCGGAAGGAAAGAAAATAAAATAAAATGCCTTCTGTATCAGGCCAGAACCTAATTTTTGTTCCCCGAGCAGCACTTAATTCAGCTGGAAGTACATAACAAGTTAAAGCTGTCACTGGTTTTCCACGAGAATATTTCTGTTCGTATTCCATCCCATCACGCCAAACTGTAACTTCCAATGCCTGTTCACAGAAAATTACTCAATTAGAATAAAAAGCACATAACAGTAAGTTGCCATCTGCAAACCAGGGTAAAAACAATTCATGATGGAATGTGAGAACTTAACGTGGAAGTCCTAATATTTAATCACTTAATTTGACCCTCTCAATATTGCATCTAAACTGTTAAGGGCAATAAAAGTTTAGTGTGTAATCGAATTATCCCAAGATTGAATTATAAAGAAGATAGGAGGAAGAAACAGATGCATACATGGTCTTGGGTCGCAAAGCTCATCCAGGACCATAGAAAACCTATAGAACAAATAGATTGAAGGCTTGGAGAGCACCTTCTTCATGTAGGTTTTTAATTTTGACGATCAGCTGCTTCCTTTTATTAAGAGTTTATCGTGTATTTGAATTCCAACAAAGAAACATATACATAAATGGAGAAATTCTACATGTTGGAAATAAATAGAATTGAATTCAAAAATCCCTGTTGGATTTTGCAAATAGTCTCTTCAATCAAGAAAGTGATTTAAACCGATCTTACTTTATTGTGTTTTCATCAATGATGTCGGAGTGCTCAAGATGATTGCGAATCAGTAACGTATTCCCATCTGTACAAAAACCCATCAGAAGATAACATATTGGCAATAAGGCAGCGAAATTAAGGAACCGAATAGAGAATGGTTTGAGCCTAGTAACCATTTCTGTTTTGTTGTTGAGAGAGGCGAGAGGGGGGAGGACGAATGAATTGACAAAAAGGTTACAAATAAGCCTTATTGGCAATAAAATCTAAATTTCCTAGACTTCAACTATCTGAAATTCGTGAGTCTAGACTCTAGAGTAATGCTACGTGTGGGGCGTGATTCAGCCTATAGCAAATTATTGGATATCAAAAAGCTTGGATTCAGTACAATTTATTCCTTCTCCTATATGGTTTTCATTAGAGCAATCAAAATGTGGGTTATTTATGTGCAACTCCTTATGTTAGATGCATGTACATAACACCTCTAATTACAATAAACGTCTTCAAGGTGAGAAACGCACCTCTGCCTTATAGAAAATGATACATTTGAAACCTACTGGTTAATGGCAGTAAGAGAGAATACACGCCTTTGCCTTCTTTCTCTGTATCACGCCCCACATGTCCTGAGCATCCACGGTTGGCCACTCCCTGCAGATTACAATCACAAACATTTCAGGATTTTTAAAGGTTAAAGGATCGTTTGAACTACTAAAAGTTGTTTGCATTTTGAAACATACCCAAGAGAAGGTGTTAAAGTCAGCTGTTTCATGCTTCCCGGCTTGTCATCCTTCGATCGTTCCCTTCTTGTGGCATGCTGTCTCATTCAAATGATAGAAGATGGATGCCTAAATATACGATGGAAATTCCTATGACCTAACATTTTGCATTATTAGACGATGTAAGAGGATAAATCTCTTACATGCAATACCAGTCCAAACAGACAGAGTTGCGAGCTACGTGGATGACTAAATTTCTCTTCAGAACTTTCAAAACTTTGTCATGGAGAAATCAAACTGCAAATTATTGACGAATGTCGCCACAAAGCTCCGAGTCCCAGGAGCCCAATAGTGTAAAAAAGCGTCAAATTTCATGTTTGCAATTTTTTTTTTTAAGTGGAAATTTTATTCATAATGATAACGAGTTTTACATTTACAAATAATTAGGACAAACATCCAACAAGCTGTGCCGCAAGTCCTTTCTGAATAGCAAATGTTGCACACTTGTCCTAATTATTTGTAAAACTCGTTATCATTATGAATAAAATTTCTACTTAAAAAACTACAAAACATGAAATATGACGCTTTTTTACACTATTGGGCTCCCGGGACTCGGAGCTTTCTAGCGTCATTCGTCAATAATTTGCAGTTTGATTCCTCCATGACAAAGTTCTGAAAGTTCTGAAGAGAAATTTAGTCATCCGCGTAGCTCGCAACTCTGCCTAATAAACCGAATTTTGGTTTGGACTGGTATCGCATGTACGAGATTTATCCTCTTACATCGTCTAATAATGCAAAATGTTCGGTCATATGAATTCCATCGTATATTTAGGCATCCATCTTCTGTTATTTGAATGAGACAGCATGCCACAAATTAGGTCTTGCAACAATAAGTTTCCTGCGTATAGAAGCAACTCCTGACAGTGCTGCTCTATAAGTCTATATACTGTTAGTGCACAACACACTTCGTATGTCAAATTAGAGGGTATGTTGGAGCTCTTGTCACGAAATAAGGTAGGGCCGAAGTCATAACATTTAGGTCTCACTTTTAGACAGCTGAACTACTTGCAGGTGTTGCATGCAGCACAAGCATCTCAAGAACCATTACAGATCCCACAAAGACGCTACTTCTGGTGGCCCATGCTCATATAGGAATTGCTTATATTGGTAAGATATATTGCAAAAACTAGAGGACTGTAAAGTCACATGTAAAACTCACTGAATAAAATGGTGAAATACAAGAGACCTCTGACAATGGGAACGCATAATGCAATATAAAGCAAGAAAAAGACAGATGGTATAAACACTTTTTCACCAAACTAAAGGCAAATTGGAATTTGGAAGATCTCTATCGTTTCTCCATCTCTAGTCTTCTGTAGAGTAGTCTGGACGATAATTCTGATAACTCACAAAAACTAAATAACCGTGTAGTAATTGATGACACCAAAATCATGTAATGGAACTAGAAAAAGCGAGAATCTGGTAACATTTCACACTCTGCAAGGAAGATGATCATATTTGAGATTTTGAAGTTCAGAAAGTAGCCACAATAGATAGTCGTCGTTCTCTTTATTGGATGTTCTTTACTTGATACAAAAGAAATGAAAATTTCATTTCCACTCCAAGTCCCATCTCTTTTGGTCCGGGTATATTTAATTCCCCCCTCCAATAATTCTTAACAAGTGCAACTAAAGTCCACATTTTACCCTTTTAAAGTTTATTTGAACACCTTTCCTTCCTCCAATCACCCAAAAAGGAAAAAATTGGAAAAGAAGAGCTGCTACAACTTTCTTCATATTTTCAAGGGAAGATATCGATTCTAGACAACATTTTACATCAATAGGGGCACAAAAAAGCACGGCTATACCCCTCCAACGGGACATTTTCTAAGAAGTGGACCTATAACAACAATACAGGAACATTGGCCTAATTGAGATATACTATTTGGAAAACAACTTATTGCAAGAGGGCATGGCGAACTGTAGCATTCACCCCACTTGATTACAATAAGCGCATACTAACACAAAATGATAAGAAAAAGACGTGCTCTAGTTTCTTGATCACCTCTCTCACAATCTAGGAACACTGGATATATCACTATTTGCATTGATTCCTCCATTTCAGCGGACAGCCAACAAATCTGAAACAAATTGAAGTCTCAATCACTGGAAGCATAACCTAAAGAAAGTTTGTAGAAACAGTAACATTGCGAAATGAGGAGAAATGGAAAAAATCGTGCTTCGGCAATGGAGTCAAGACTCCATGAACACATCTATGAAGTAGAAAGGTGTGTTGCAGGGACCTTCTAAAATCTAACCGACATCAGCTTTTCTGCATGCTCTCAATTCCTCGAGTTTGACTTGATGCATATTCACACTTTGTGCAACTAAGACTCAATGCCTAACTAATCAACAAACGAAAGTTTTAAGTAGAAACGAATCGAAAAGAAACCGGTTGAGTTTTAAAACAGATAAAAGTCAACTCGGTAAAGTTCTGTAGACATGTTAAATGTAGGAACAAAATAATAGATTCAGCTAAGATGATCTCTTTGATCATATATCAACCTTATTGAAGAGTCATATGACAGAAGACACTGAGAATTAAATAAGAATCGGGGAATCCAAAGAACTCTCTCGAGTCAGATCATATAGTCTTGAAAATCAACAGCCTCAATAACTTTGTCAGACACCTCCGCAACGGGACAACGTGCCCCAAGGCTTCATGTACAGGGGTGCAGGAACTTAGTATACCAGGTTACTTAATCACCTAAGAAGAGCCGCGAAGCGATCGACCACCACTCTCAAAATTTTACTTGCTTAAATGAAAAGTAGAGTCAAATTGGCAACCCTTCCAGGACATTCTTGGTATTTCTTGTCAATTTAGCATTGAAATGCAGTAACGCTTAAAAGACTTAGAATTGTCAATTCATCTCAGAGGAGCATCCAGAGGTACAAGACCACTTCTGCACTATGAACTGCTCATATGCTTCGATAGTCAACTCCTTCTGAATTGGGTTAGTATTAAAGTAGGCGAAAATGTCATTTGCTCCGCAGTTTATAATGAAGATAGATTTTTCATTGCTAATTCTGGATCAAGAAAAATAGATATGAAACAACAATGTTAGGCTATGGCAAGAGGGAGTTCACACTGAAGCCTTGATTTTAAAATGTACATCAAATAGTGTGTATACGCTAAATAACTAACCTAATTAATTCACATCTGTTGCGTGTAAACGTCGATTCAAATCTTCCAATGGCCCCTAGTTGGTCTGCTGAACTCACAATTAAGGAAGTTATGAGCCAAAGATTCAATCTCTAACAAATTGAACAAAATAGGCAATGAAGATAATCCTCCATAGGCAGGAACACAATTAACATATCACAAAATTCAAGGAAAATGGGAACACTATATGTTACCCAGGTTGTACAACCCTTACTTTTATGAATTGGAAATAACATATATATACTTGTGTTGTTGTTTTTTGCTGGATATATACTTATATTGTTAACTTATGAGAGATGGTAAAAAAAGAAACACACACTAAAAAGAAGTCACATATCCTTAATAATCCTTTACAAATAAAAAAACCGGCCTTAGTTTTTTGAACATGGATATATATATCTTATATTATATCGTTTTTGGTACTGATGAGAATATAGATGGTAAAAAGAAACACACACTAAAAATCGAATATATCGTCACCATTTTAAAATCCTTTTCCAATAATTTCCTTATATCAATATTTCCGAAAAAATAGTTTGGACCCTTATATCCGTCAATGATATATATCGGTTTTGGGAATATATTCTCACATTTAGATGTATATGTCATATTAAGAAATCCAATATATTGAAAGCTAGTACACATTCAACTGACGTAATATAAAAGTAATGCTTGAGAAAACATTGAGTTTGTAGGAAATAAGGAAAGTATAGAGTAAAAGACTGGGTGCATTATACCTTAGTTTTAAACCAATGGTTTATGAACTCAAACCCAGAAATGGTCAATCTGAATTGTAAGTATTTTAATACTAACAGAACCCAATAAGTAGCAACCTAATTGTGCTATATAACCATATGAACTGTTCCAAGTACATGAAAAAAATGCAAGTTCAAATATGAAGAATTTAAGAAGTCAACGATCCTCGTGCACTACCAAATGATGAATATTGGGACGACACACAGGTATGATGCTTCTTAATATTCGCCTAGATTTTACAGTCACCAAATCAATGACTTGGTAAATTGATTATATCATTGAGCGCGTTTTACAAAGATGACAACATCTGCATATATATAGTAAACTACCCTGCTAACAGATTGAAATGAAATTACCTGCTTAACAAATTAAGAGTACTTTTGTCTGAATTTCTGCTGTAGATGTTCCACGACAGAGGAATAGTTTCCTTGACCCTTAGCAATTAGGGTGATCTGTTGCTCGATGAAGCTGCGGATATCTGGCAAACAAAGGTCTGGATCATTGGTTTGATATCCGCTTATCTGGGTCATTCCCAGGGTAGTAGGTACCAATCACCTTCCCGCATGTACCTTTAATTTAAAAGAACAATTATATATATAAAGGAGGTATGACGTAAATTATAGCCTCTATATCGATTCAGATGCCCAAAAAGCATTATAACAACGATTAAAATTTAAAAGAAAGGGCTGAGTCAATAGGTATACAGCAATAGGAAAAGATTATAATTGCAAGGAAGTAGGAGAATGATGCGGGCTATTTTAGCAGTTTGTTCCTTTGTAGATTGGTAATTAGATGATTTTGTGATTAAGAGAGAAGATAGTTGCTACTGAAGAGAAAAACTTCTAACCTTGAAAAACCAAAAGCCCTATCTTGAGCTCCAAGTGGAACAGAAATGAAGAGGATCTCGAGCTTGCATATAACTGGGTGGGGTTCAGATAAGATTCCAGTACCAGCTAGGCCCAATTCGATTATGTCCTAGACGGCTAGACTCCTAGATAGTAATGAAGTTTTTGGTTGGGCAGCTTTACTGGATACTGTACCTATCAAAACCTGTATACTATATAGTATACAACTACTACTGCTAATATGTATTTTGCTGTTCAACAGAACATATGCATGTTCAGTTATGATTTTAAAAATCATGACAATAGTGTCGCTCCACAGAATTTCAGATCTACAATCTCAAACCAGTCTCTCTCCACAATGGATTCGTTCCTATCAGACAAATCCTCAAAAATCTTCATAGTGGGACACAAAGGTCTAATCGGTTCCGCAATAGTTAAAAAACTAACTAAATCCGGCTACACAAATCTCCTCCTCCGCACCCACTCAGAACTTGACCTCACCCGTCAAACCCAAGTCAAACAATTATTCTCAACCCACAAGCCCATTACGTAATCTTAGCAGCTGCAAAAGTCGGTGGCATACATGCAAACAACACTTACCCAGCTGAACTCATTTCAATAAATTTACAAATCCAAACCAATGTTATTCACTCAGCTTATACCAACAACATAAAAAAAATTCTATTCCTCAGTTCTTCATGCACTTACCCAAAGTACGCTCTACAACCTATTAAAGAAGGCGCGTTACTTACAGGTCTGTTAGAACAAACAAACAAATGGTATGCGATTGCCAAAATAATTGGGATAAAAATGTGTCAAGCATATAGGTTGTAGTACAATTGGGATGCGATATCGAGAATGCCAACGAATTTATGGTTCGAATGACAACTTCCACCCCGAGAACTCGCATGTTTTTCCCGCGATAATGAGACGGTTTCATGAGGTGAAAGTTAGGAATGCTATGGAGGTTGCGGTATGGGGGACTGGTTCACCTTTAAGAGAGTTTTTGCATGTGGATGATTTAGCTGATGTTGTTGTTTTTTTTATGGACAAATATAGTGGATTGGAACATGTTAATGTAGGGAGTGGGAAAGAGGTTAGTATTAAGGAACTAGCAGAGTTGGTTAAGGAAGTTGTTGGGTTTCAAGGGGAGTTGGTTTGGGATTCAAGTAAGCCGGATGGGACACCAAGGAAGCTTATGGATAGTTTGAAGCTTGCGGGGTTAGGATGGGTTCCAAAGATATCGCTTCGTGATGGACTTGTGGATACCTATAAATGGTATTTGGAGTATGTTAAGCAATAATGCAGGTGTGGTTGTTTATTATTATTTTTGTTTCAATTGTTGTATTGCGCTACTTCTATGTCCATGTTTTCTATTTGATGGCATTGCTGTTTATTTATCATTATCATTAAACATGAGAGTTGGATGGAATTTGTTCAAGATGGAATTTGTTCAAAATTTTATCAAGTCTAGTCATGGCGTTTTACAATTGTGAGTTTGTGATTATGCTTTGACGCTTTGTATTTGTGCTGCTATTCCCATCACAAGCGTCTTGCTGAGCAATTTTTGCTCTGAGTGTGAGAGGTGGGATGGCATATGATAAATTGGTAAAAGGTGTCAACCCAGTGGGAAAGTCTTAGCTGCGTATGGATACCTGAACAGTGACTCCTATTAAAATTTTCACGATTACTTATGAAGGTTATTTACTTATAAGAAAAAGTCTTCGCCTTATAGTACTTGATACCCTCTTTTCTTATTCTCTTATTAACATCAAGTATAATTCGCGTATTGGTGCTTTTGTAAGTTGTTTGTGGTAAGTTGTTTATGGTAGGTGCTTAATTACATTTTTCCTATGAAGAATCAGCTGGGAATCATACTTGTTAGAAAAAGAACATATTATTCTTTTCTAGAGGAAACAGTAACCATAGTGTCTATATTGCACGAAAATGGCTCTGTTTTTCATGTCTAGCAGTGGTGGTAATACTAGTTGTGCTGGCAGTCCTATTCCTCTAGAGAATTTTTCTGATTTGCTTTTAATATAAGTACTCCCCAACATGTTGGTTGTAAATTGATCAACCACCTTATCTTGGAATTATGGGGTGTTGATTTAAAAGGTACTTACATGATCAAGTTTGAACAAGTTCTCCATGTTGCCTATTAATGGAATATGTATTTACCATAAAGTATGAATGAGTCGTGGGCATAATCTTCAAAAGTATCGAGTTTATGTCTGTGTCTTTATTTGAGGATATAAACATTGGAAGTCAAATGTGATTCTGTTTTTGCATGGTTAGGACTCGAGAAATGATAGATCTTTTAGGAAAAGAGAAAATTACAAACATGTTACAGGCTTACAGGTATCTGATTACTTATATTATTAAAGTTTTACTCAATATGGTACGGTTAGGTTTGAAAGCTACCAAAGTTTAGGTCAGATAAACAAGATAGAATACTTCTCTGAATTGTAGATTTAATTCATATCAATATGTTTTATTTGCCCCATAGGACAGAAACTTAATAAATAAAGCAGTGTGATGGATGCTAATCATATAGTCTGTTTCACACTATCTCCGCAGTTTGTATTTCAAACCTCACCTCCCTATGGAATCCAATGCCCACGTTAGGAGAAGACCTTTAGGCAGTTAAAAAGGGACTCAACGTTCTTACATTTTACTTAAAATTCAAAAACTTGTTTGAACTGGTGTTACATTCCTAGTTTGCCTTACTGTGTGCATTTTGTTTTCGTTTCTCTTTGTTAATTCTGGTACAATCAGATAAGATCTTTTTAAATAGATGTCCACTTGCATAACGATCGTTAAATATGTGTATTACATTCTTTAAATAATTTCTAGTATAGTGAAAGGTATAAACATTGATATTTTCCATCTTAAGTTGTGTTTAGTAAATGTTTGAGATCTCTTAGTCCCAAATCAGTGATGATAAAGATGGCCTTAGATATTATCTACCAATAATGTTTCGAGTTGGTGTAGTAAAATGTTTTGGGTGGTCATTGCCTGCCTTCTGCAATAGAAAATGAAGGTAAAAATTGACAGTATACCTTTAATATATTTGTTAGTGTTTTAGATTTGTATATGCACATTGCCTATGGATTAGGACTGCCAATATGTTTGTGGATTTTATGTAGTCTCAACTGTAGCTGTATAGTGTTTGGCTTTGGTCGATAGCACGACTCAGCAACTGGATAACTCCTTCCAGTATCATTCCGATTCTTTCTTTTAATTGTTGTTTCCTCATGTCCAACTTTTATGTAGTCTCAACTGTAGCTATATAGTGTTTGGCTTTGGTCGATAGCATGACTCAGTAACTGGATAACTCCTTCTAGTATCATTCCGATTCTTTCTTTTCATTGTTGTTTCCTCATATCCAACTTTAGTGATATCCCCATTAAGTTTGGGTGATACGAGTCAGCAACTAATCAACTTGGATTAAGTAGTGCAGAAAAAAAGGAGTGGAGAAGGGAAGAGAAGAAGATGGCGAGAGGAGAAAGAGTTCGAATCAACTTGGAAGGTGTAGAAATTTATTCTCTTTGGGGCAATAATTCATCTACTTGTAAGCTAAAAATATAAGGATTACCTAAGGATCCTCATGGAATCAAGGAGTTGTCGATTAGACTCTTCCAGTCATTTAGGCAAATAAATTGTTCAGAAGTGGTCTAGTACCTCTGGATGCTCCTTTGAGGTGAATTGACAATTCTAAGTCCGTTAGGCGTTACTGCATTTCAATGCTAAAATGACAAGAAATACCAAAAATGTCCTGGAAGGGTTGTAAATTTGACTCTACTTTTCATTTGAGCAAGTAAAATTTTGAGAAGTGGTCGACTGCCTCTGTGCTCTTCTTAGGTGATTAAGTAACCTGGTATACTAAGTTCCTGCACCCTATACATGAAGCCTTGGGGCACGCGTTGTCGGTTATTGGAGGTGCACGCAAAGTCATTGAGGCTGTTGATTTTCAAGACTTTATGATACAACTCTAAGAGAGTTACTGGATTCCTGATTCTTATTTAATTCTCGGTGCCTTCTGTCATATGACTCCCTCACATGTTGGTTCAATAAGGTTAATATCTGATCAAATAGATCATCTGAGCTAAATCCATTATTTTGTTCCAACATTTAACATGTCTACAGAACTTTACCGAGTTGACTCTTATCGAAGCCCGAAAACTCAACTGGTTTTCTTTCTGTTCAGTTATACAAAAACTTTCTTTTGCTGATTAGTTAGGCATCGAGTCTTAGTTGCACAAAGTCTGAACATGCGTCAAGTCAAACTCGAGGAATTGAGAGCATGCAGAAAAGCTGATGTCGGTTAGATTTTAGAAGGTCCTGCAACACATCTTTCTACTTCATAGATGTGCTCATGGAGTCTTGACTCCATTACCGAAGCACGATTTTTTCCATTTCTCCTCATTTCGTAATAATGTTACTGTGTCTACAAACTTTCTTTAGGTTATGCTTCCAGTGATTGAGACTACAATTTGTTTCAAATTTGTTGGCTGTCTACTGAAATGGAGGAATCAATGCAAATAGTGATATATCTAGTGTTTGTGCCTTTCCTTGATTGTGAGTGAGGTGATCAAGAAAACTATAGTGTGTATTTTTCTTCTCATTTTGTGTTAGTATGCGCTTATTGTAATCAAGTGGGGTGAATGCTACAGTTGCCCATGCCCTCTTGCAATAATTTGTTTTCCAAATAGTATATCTCAATGAGGCCAATGTTCATGTATTATGGTTATAGATCCAATTCTTAGAAAATGTCCAGTTGGGATAGCCGTGTTTTTTTTTGTTCCCCTATTGATGTAAAATGTTGTCTAGAATTGATATATTCCCTTGAAAATATGAAAAAGTTGTAGCAACTCATCTTTTTCTATTTTTTCCTTTTTGGGTGATTGGAGGAAGGAAAGCTACTCAAATAAACTTTAAAAGGGTAAAATGTGGACTTTAGTTGCACTTGTTAAGACTTAAGAATTATTGGAGGGGGAATTAAATATACCCGGACCAAAAGATATGGGACATTGAGTGGAAATGAAATTTTCATTTCTTTTGTATCAAGTAAAGAACATTCAATAAAGATAACGATGACTATCTATTGTGGCTACTTTCCGAACTTCAAAATCTCAAATATGATCATCTTCCTTGCAGAGTGTGAAATCTTATCAGATTCCCGTTTTTTCTAGTTCCATTAGATGATTTTGGTATCATCAATTACTACACGGTTATTTAGTTTTTGTGAGTTATCAGAAAACTAAATAACCGTGTAGAGTAGTTTTTGTTAGTTCAGTTGTAGAGTAGTATAGACAGATAATTCTGATAACTCACAAAAACTAAATAACCGTGTAGTAATTGATGATACCAAAATCATGTAATGGAACTAGAAAAAGCGAGAATCTGGTAAGATTTCACACTCTGCAAGGAAAATGATCATATTTGAGATTTTGAAGTTCGGAAAGTATCCACAATAGATAGTCGTCGTTCTCTTTATTGGATGTGCTTTACTTGATACAAAAGAAATGAAAATTTCATTTCCACTCCAAGTCCCATCTCTTTTGGTCCAGGTATATTTAATTCCCCCTCCAATCATTCTTAACAAGTGCAACTAATTAAAGTCCACATTTTAATCTTTTAAAGTTTATTTGAATAGCTTTCCTTCCTCCAATCACCCAAAAAGGAAAAAATAGAAAAAGAAGAGTTGCTACAACTTTCTTCATATTTTCAAGGGAAGATATCAACTCTAGACAACATTTTACATCAACAGGGGCACAAAAAAGCACGGCTATATCCCCCCCCCCCCAATAGGACTTTTTCTAAGAAGTGGACCTATAACAACAATACAGGAACACTGGCCTCATTGAGATATACTATTTGGAAAACAACTTATTGCAAGAGGGCATGGCGAACTGTAGCATTCACCCCACTTGATTACAATAAGCGCGTACTAACACAATATGAGAAGAAAAAGACACACTCTAGTTTCTTGATCACCTCACTCACAATCTAGGAAAGGCACGAACACTGGATATATCACTATATGCATTGATTCCTCCATTTCAGCGGACAGCCAACAAATCTGAAATAAATTGCAATCTTAATCACTGGAAGCATAAGCTAAAGAAAGTTTGTACAAACAGTAATATTGTGAAATGGAAAAAATCGTGTTTTGGTAATGGAGTCAAGACTCCATTAACACATCTACGAAGTAGAAAGATGTGTTGCAGGGACCTTCTAAAATCTAACCGACATCAGCTTTTCTGCATGCTCTCAATTCCTCGAGTTTGACTTGACGCATATTCACACTTTGTGCAACTAAGACTCAATGCCTAACTAATAAGCAAAAGAAAGTTTTCGTAGAACAAAACAGAAAGAAACCAGTTGAGTTTTCTGGCTCCGATAAAAGTCAACTCGGTAAAGTTCTGTAGACATGTTAAATGTAGGAACAAAATAATGGATTCAACTCAAATGATCTCTTTGATCATATATCAACCTTATTGAACCAACATGTGAGTGAGTCATATGACAGAAGGCACTCAAAATTAAATAAGAATCAGGAATCCAGCAACTCTCTCAGAGTCGTATCATTTAGTCTTGAAAATCAACAGCCTTAATGACTTTGCCAGACACCTCCGCAGCGGGACAAGGTGCCCTAAGGTTTCATGTACAGGAGGACAGGAACTTAGTATACTAGGTTACTTAAATCACCTAAGAAGAGCACAGAGGTAGTCGACCACTTCTCAAAAATTTTACTTGCTTAAATGAAAAGTAGAGTCAAATTGACAACCTCCAGGACATTCTTGGTATTTCTTGTTAATTTAGCATTGAAATGCAGTAACGCCTAACGGACTTAGAATTGTCAATTCACCTCAGAGGAGCATCTAGAGGTACTAGACCACTTCTGAACAATTTATTTGCCTAAATGACTAGAAAAGTCTAATCGATAACTCCTTGATCCATGACGATCCTTAGGTAATCCTTGTATTTTTAGCTTACAAGTAGAAGGATTGCTGCCCCAAAGAGAATAAATTTCTACACCTTCCAAGTTAGTTCGAACTCTTTCTCCTCTCGCCATCTTTTTCTCTTCCCTTCTCCACTCCTTCCTTTTTTCTACACCACTTAATCCAAGTTGATTAGTCACTAACTCGTATCACCCAAACTTAATGGGGATCACTAAAGTTGGACATGAGGAAACAACAATTAAACAAAAGAATCTGAATGAAAGAATCTGAATGATACTGGAAGGAATTATCCAATTACTGAGTCGTGCTATCGACCAAAGCCAGACACTATATAGCTACAGTTGAGACAACATGAAATCCACAAACATATTGGCAATCTTAATCCATAGGCAATGTGCATATACAAATCTAAAACACTAACAAATATATTGAAGATATACAGTCAATTTTTACCTTCATTTTCTATTGCAAAAGGCAGGCAATGACCACCCAAAACCTTTGACTACACCAACTCGAAACATTATTGGTAGATAATATTTAAGGCTATCTCTATCATCACTGATTTGGGACTTATCTCAAACATTTACTAAACACAACTTAAGATGGAAAATATCAATATTTAGACCTTTCACTATACTAGAAATTATTTAAAGAAAGAAAGAATGTAATACACATTTAAGGATCGTTATGCAAGTGGACATCTATTTAAAAGGATCTTATCTGATTGTACTAGAATCAACAAAGAGGAACGAAAACAAAATGCACACAGTAAGGCAAACTAGGATCGTAACACCAGTGCAAACAAGTTTTTGAATTTAAGGAAAATGTAAACACGTTAAGGAGCCCCTTTTTAACTGTCTAAAGGTCTTCCATCCGTGTCCACATCCTAACGTGGGCATTGGATTCCATATACAGGGAGTTGAGGTTTGAAATACTAACTGCGGAGACAATGTGAAACAGACAATATGATTAGCATCCAACACACTACTTTATTTATTAAGTTTCTGTCCTATATATAGGGCAAATAAAACATATTGAAATGAATGAAATCTACAATTCAGAGAAGTATTCTATCTTGTTTATCTGACTTAAACTTCGGTAACTTCCAAGCATAACCGTACCATATTGAGTAAAACTTTAAGAATATAAGTAATCAAATACCTGTACTATGTTTGTAATTTTCTCTTTTCCCAAAAGATCTATCATTTCTTGAGTCCTAACCATACAAAAACAGAATCACATTTGACTTCCAGTGTCTATATCCTCAAATAATGACACAAGACATAAACTCCGATATTTTTGAAGATTATGCCCACGACTCATTCATACTTTATGGTAAATACATATTCCATTAATAGGCACCATGCAACATGAAGAACTTGTTCAAACCTAAACGTGTAAGTACCTTTTAAATCATCACCCCATAATTTCAAGATAAGGTGGTTGATCAATTAACAACCAACATGTTAGGGAGTACTTAGTTTAAAAGCAAATAAAAAAAAATCTCTAGAGGAATTGAATAGGACTGGCTAGCATATCTAGCATTACCGCCACTGCTAGACATGAAAAACAGAGTCATTTTCGTGCAGTATAGACACTATGGTTACTATTTCCTCTAGAAAAGAATACTATAAAAGAATATGTTCCTTTTCTAACAAGTATGATTCCCAATTGATACGTCTCAGCTGATTCTTCGTAGGAAAAAGGTAATCAAGTGCCTACCACAAACAACTTACAAAAGCACCAATACGCGAATTATACTCGATGTTAACAAGAGAATAAGAAAAGAGGGTATCAAGTACTAAAAAGCGAAGACTTTTTCTTATAAGCAAATAAACTTCGTAAGTAATCGTGGAAATTTTAATAGGAGTCAGTGCTCAGGCATCCATAATGCTAAATAAGACATCCCCAATTTGGGTTGACACCTTGTACCAACTTATCATTTGCCATCCCACCTCTCACACTCGGTTTAAAAATTGCTTTCGAAAAGACGCTTTTATGATGGGAATGGCAGCACAAATACAAAGCGACAAAGCATAATCACAAACTCACAATTGTAAAACGCCATGACTAGACTTGATAAAATTTCGAACAAATTCCATCCAACTCTCATGTTTAATGATACTAATAAATAAACAGCAATGTCATCAAATAGAAAACATGGACATAGAAGTGGCGCAATCCGTAATAATGAACAACAATTGAAACAAAAATAATAATAAACAACCACACCTGCATTATTGCTTAACATACTCCAAATACCATTTATAGGTATCCACAAGTCCATCATGAAGCGATATCTTCGGAACCCATCCTAACCCCGCAAGTTTCGAACTATCCATAAGCTTCCTCGGTGTCCCATCCGGCTTACTCGGATCCCAAACCAACTCCCCTTGAAACCCAACAGCTTCCTTAACCAACTCCGCTAGTTCCTTAATACTAACCTCTTTCCCACTCCCTATATTAACATGTTCCAATCCACTATACTTGTCCATCAAAAAAGCAACAGCATCAGCTAAATCATCCACATGTAAAAACTCCCTTAATGGCGAACCAGTCCCCCATACCACAACCTCCTTAGCATTCCTAACTTTCGCCTCATGAAACCGTCTCATTAACGCAGGCAAAACATGCGACGGGGTGGAAGTTGTCATTCGAACCGTATAAATTCGTTGGCATTCTCGATATCGCATCCCAATTATACTAAATTTGTTGGCATTCCCGATATTGCATCCCAATTATACTGCAACCTATATGCTTGACACATTTTGATCCCAGCTATTTTGGCAATCACGTACCATTCGTTTGTTTGTTCTAACGGACTTGTAAGTAACGCGTCTTCTTTAATAGGTTGCGTAGCGTACTTTGGGTAAATGCATGAAGAACCAAGGAATAGAATTTTTTTTACCTCGTTGGTGTAAGCTGAGTGAATGACGTTAGTTTGGATTTGTGAATTTGTTGAAATGAATTCTGGGTAAGTGCAGCTGCTAAAATTACGTAATTGGGCTTGTGGGTTGAGAAGAATTTTTCGACTTGAGTTTGAAGGGTGAGGTCGAGTTAAGTGGTGCCGAGGAGGAGATTTGTGTAGCTGGATTCACTTAGTTTTTTAACTATTGCAGAACCGACTATAACTTTGTGTCCAGCTATGAAGATTTTTGAGGATTTGTTTTATAGGAATGAATCCATTGTGAAGAGAGACTGGTTTGAGATTTCAGATCTGAAATTCTGGAGAGAGAAATGTAATAGTATTTAGCTGGAACAGTGTGGTCAATTACTCAATATATATATATATAGGATAAATTCCGACAGTTAAATGTCGGTATATTATACGTTATCACTATTTTCTTCTGGGTGGGTGGGTCGGATCTGGGCTTGCATGTAACTGGGTGGGGTTCAGAACTTCAGATAAGAGTTAAATGTCGGTGTATGTTATCAACATTTTCTTCTGGGTGGGATGGATCTGGGCTTGTATATAACTGGGTGGGGTTCAGATAAGATTCCAGTACCAGCTAGGCCCAATTCGATCATGTCCTACACAGCTACTCCTAGATACAAAATGAAGTTTTTGGTTGGACAGCTTTACTGTACACCTGTACCAGCTGTACCTATGAAAATGTGTATACTATACAGTATACAACTATTATGCATGTTAGTTATGATTTTAAAAATCATGACAATAGTGTCGTTGACCCAAAGTAGCAATTCCTCATGTTTAGGAATTGTGGTTGTCATGTCTAGGTAATACTTGTAGTAATTTTTATTTTGGGTAAATTCTTGATTCAACTATGATAATGTCAATGTGTTTCCAATTCGGCCGCAAATTGTAACTCAACACATTTTGTCAGTAATTAATGGGGTAATGTCAACAACTTTTTGCACTGAGTTGCTATTAATGACCCGATTAAGAACAAAATGGCATTATCATGGCCGAATCAGGAATTTATCCTTTTATTTTTCAGTGTGTACGTTGATTTCTCGATTTTGTACGCACTATGATTATATATATTTATGGAATGAGAAATCATATATATATATTATTATTATTAGTCCTTAGCATTTTTTATTTTATTTGTATTAGATATATGCCTTTCATTTTTAATGAACCACACCCTTCAAAATTCAAAATTGTTTGGGGGTGGTTTATTTTAAATTAGCACGTAATATTATACATCCAATGTTAATCTACGAAGAAAATGATGAATTTGTGCGTTTTATATGATTTATCTTGATGCAGCATTGCAGATGTCACAATATACTTGACGCTTGGATCTGCAGCTGTTGCTAGTGGCTTCAGATTGGTAAACCTTTTAGTCACTAACCGGAATGGCCATTTTAGGGTCATGATGACTTCTCCAGATTTGTCATGTCAACAGCCAGCAGCTTTTAGAAAGTTATCATATGGACTCGATGCTGGCAGCCGGAAGATGTGAGGGTGCTGCTGGTACTCAGTTGCACAGATCATTGGACCAGCACCAATAGATGGTCTCTGTACATCTGTACTGACTCGCTGCTCTATGAAAGGATTGCCACTCTTCTGTTTCAGATACAATTTGGTATCAGATAGCTTTAACAGAAGAACATTAATTATACATCGAACATAACCATAAGCAGGTCCTTTGTTTAACTTGCAGTGTATATACACTTAAGTGTTTTTATGTGAAATATGTAAGCATAAAAGAACAAATGCATTTGACTAGGTATACAAAGGCAATGTAAGTAGTATACTACCTGGAGACCCAAATCAGGTAGCTCCTTCACATCACTCTTTCGATCTACTGAAAAGGTGTTGATCAAATGTTCTTGTTTCTGTTGACCATGAATGAAAGAGGACATCTTCTGCTGCTTTCCCGTCAAGAGGGCTTCACAGTGACTGGCCATTTCCTTATAAGGAACATCGGGTGCAGTTGAGACTGAAAACCTTCCAACTTGACATGCTGTTTCAAGGACCTGCACAAACTTCAACTTCTTAGGCACGAGGACGGGATTAGTGAAACACTATGTAAGAGAAAACAAACATGTAACTGTTTGGATGCTCTAATTACACAACAATGGTGACTGCAACAAAGCCAACATCTCACAAGATGTGTTTAAGACTGAGTACAATAAACATAGTGCATCTCATTGACCAAAGTTGTGATGAATGATGAACATTATACTAGAATGTTGAACAGAGCAAAAATTTAAACACATTGGCTAGATGTTATATCTTTTAGGCCGATTAAATTTGACACTAAAATATTTGTATACCTTGGCTTTTCACTTGAAGTACTTCGACAAGAAAGCGTTCAATTAGGATGATAAAGAGAACCATAATAAGTTTGATTAAATTTTTTTTTCTTGAAGATCAATGGAGTAACATACCGATTCCAGAAGTTGATTAACACTCAAAAGATCAGGAAATTCCATGACCATCTCCATATTAGGATTCGTATGACTTTGAGCTGCTTCAGGAACAATGTCATCATCTTCTATAAAGCTAGTATACATGGCCTGCAATCATAAACAAAGTTACATAGTGATATAGGTTTTTTGCAGATATCTGTAACATGTGAGAGAGCAGCTTGAAGCCGAAGAGCTTAACTTGACTCTATTTCAGATTTGAGATGATATCTTTTGACCTATGCTTCAGCTTTGGTAGAATGTTTGCCACATGAGCAGGGTCTCGGTTAAGAACTTGGTCAACTCGACCTAGTTACTCCTAACACATGCTTCTCTTTTTCAAGTGTGATATATAATACAGAATATAAAAAATGTTGGAAAAAGGTTTAACCAGTTCAATGATTAGCTCTTCTGTAGGATTTGATTTTAGTATTTTACAACAATCAGGTTTATGTACTCCAAGTCTTAGTTGGATTCCAACAACAGCAACTGTGCCCAACTTACGTGAACCACCAGAAAGTATCAGAAGAATATAGTTACCTTATCAACAGATTCATTGTCTTGCGAACAATATCATTCGGCCCGTATAAATTCGTTGGCATTCCCGATATAGCATCCCAATTATACTGCAACCTATATGCTTGACACATTTTGATCCCAGCTATTTTAGCAATCGCGTACCATTCGTTTGTTTGTTCTAAGGGACCTGTAAGTAATGCGTCTTCTTTAATAAGTTGCCTAGCACTTTGGATAAATGCATGAAGAACCGAGGAATAATATTTTTTTTACGTGGTTGGTGTAAGATGATTGAATGACGTTGGTTTGGATGAGTAAAAATTCGATACCAAACCAAACCAAACCAAATTCAGAAAATTCGATACCAGTCAAATACCAATACCCAAGTTAGAAACCGAATCAATCACCAACATTCCAATTTCGATACCAACCCAATTTCGATATGCAGAAGCTTCATCAAATGGTCTAAAATTCCAATATTGAGTTGTATAGAGTTAAATTGATCTCAAGTGTTAGCATCGGATTTAGATTTGGGTATTCAGTTCTTGTAGCTTATTTCCTCATTTTCTTCTCTGGTTCAATCTCTTTAGAAGAATTCTCCAATCCCATCATTCGATTTGAAGAAGAAACCTGAGAAAGAGATGAATTCAAATAACTTGGGTGGTGGTGGTTGTTATAACCATTATTAGGGCATCTCCAATGGGGGGTGTAAAATTACACCTCCACCTAGGCTCCACGTAGGTGCCATTAGGATTTTACACCTCTAATTGTATAGTATTGTATAGCTCATAAATATCCAAACATTTCTATCTTTCTCCGATGGAAGAAAAAAATAGATTTTAAACTCGGACGTCACCCTTTAATTTAAACTGGGACGTCACTTGGAGTGACGTCCGAGTTAAAAAATAAAGCTTCAAAGGTGTGTTGAAGTTACGTCCGAGTTTTTAAGTTAAACAGACGTTATTTTAAGTGACGTCCGGGCTTTTTATTAACTAATAGCGAGAGGGAGAATTCCCCACCCTCTCTATTAGCTAATACACTATTACCTACGGTTTAGCACCTCCATTGGAGAGAGTTTTTTGATATTTTGGGTGTAAAATTTCCACTCTATACGGTTTACACCCCATTGGAGATGCCCTTAGTAGTACAGAAATTGTTGTTAGTTGATAAAGAACGAAAATTTTGAAGATGGGGTGTTTGGAATTATTGGAAATAGTAGTCTGACCTGTGAGTGATGAAAAGAAATCAAAAGAGGTAAGCGGAGATATGGGTGAGGTTTGTTTATACTAGTTTCTCCGTTTCACAGATCGAAAAAGAACATTTTGTTGTTATTCGGAAAATGGTTTTTTTTATTTGCAGCAAAACTTGGGTTTGTGAATGTGAACAACGAAGAGGAGGCAGAACAGTTTTTGTGCTCGATGCTTGGGGATGATTGTGACCTTAGCATGGTTGTCGTCAGGGATGTTTTGTGTCAGTGCGGATATGATGTTGATACGGCTTTAGATGTGTTGCTCGACTTATCATCGTCAACATCATCATCCCATAACCAGTTAAATGATGGCTACTACGTACGGTGATTATAGCCAAATTTCTGAAGATTCAAGAACCTTCACTGATTGTGTTGACAGTGGAGAGGACAACTTAGCCAAATCTCAATTTCCAGATAGAATGTCAGATTCAACTGATAGCAGCAGGGGTTATTTAGACGTTCTTGTTGGACCTAAAAGACAATGTATGTCCAGCCAAACATCTAGTCCTAGGAGTTGTTCTGAGCTTGAAACCGACAGTAAGAACTGGACATTTGGTTCAAGGATGCAGCATTGTGCTGAAACTCTGCAGAACACTGACTATGCTAAAGGAGAAGATTATCAGGTGTTGAGAAAGGCTGCAACTCGGCATTATGATGCCATGAAATCCTATTATGAAAAGGTTGCAACTGCATATTCCAATGGACAAAGGAGTTACGCATCTTATCTTTCGGAATAAGGTAAAGTTCATAATAAAGTTGCTCGTGAAGCGGATGAAAAGGCCAACCCGGAGATATTTGAAGCGAGATACAAGGGAATCCAAAATATTGTGACAATTGATTTGCATGGGCAACATGTAAAACAAGCTATTGAGCTTTTAAAACTCCCTAATTACGTGTTTTATATAATTAGGTTTTGGTCAGTGTTTAGAAAACCGGACCGGACCGGTGGTTGAACCGGGGTCCGACCGGAACCGGTAAATTTTCGGTTCGGTTCAGTTAAAATTTGAGTTTATGGTTGGACCCTCGGTCTAAGCTTAAATCGTGGTTGAACCGGCGAACCGGTTCAGCTCTAAACCGGATCACCCTTATATAATTTTTTTTTTTTTTTTTTTTTTGAAAAATTGATAATATGGGGAGTTGAACCTAACACCTAAACAAAATAATCCAAACTCCAAACCAACATACTACTATGTATTTCTTGTATAATAAATTTATTTTGATATATAATACCAATTAATATTGAATTAAAACATGTATTTATTCATTTTATTATTGTAATTATTAAAAAATTTACTAAATAAACATCAATCGGTCCGACCGAGTCGAACCATGGTTGAACCTAGTTGAACCATTTTAACAAAAAATCGGTTCGATCACCGGTTCGGTTTTCAAAACATTGGTTTTGGTACCACTTTTTAAGTTGTCCCACACACCACGTGTTACAATCTTAGAATTTTTTTTAAATTTGGTACTATTTTCTATTATCGGTCTTAAAAGTGGTACCAAAGTCTAAAAAACCCTGAGGGTATTGTGGACATTATGAAAATTTGAACATATTAAAATAATTTGACTTTGGTCAACTCAGTCAACTGACAGAAGTGGTACTATTTCCTAATTTTTTTGAAATCTGGTACTATTTTCTAATATTAGTCTAAAAAGTGGTACCAAAGTCTAAATAACCCTTTAAATAACTAGGGTTCAACTACAACTGCCCTAGTTGTAAATTATATGGGCTTTTAAAAAGTTGGGGCCCAACTTAAGACTAGATAACTGTTAAGCAGTGGGGGCGTGAGGTGATGGTGGAGAAGAGAGAGGGATTGAGAGAGAGTTAGGGTTTGGTTGAGAGGGAGAGAGAGAGAGAGAGGGATAGGTGAGAACAGACACAGACCAACCAACTTAGTTTTTGTCCGCATAACCACCCCTTCTGCCCAGATCGTTCGCTCCGTTCACTTGACAATGCAAGCTCATTTGTATATGTAGGGAAATTAAAGTGTAACCATAGATTGGGATTTTGGAATTCCGAAAATTTAGAAACCGAAATTGACTCGTCTGTTTGAGTGTGGAGAGCCTTCCACCTCTAGCCAGTCCTATTCCTCCCGTCGTCGAAATTGTAGCCCTTGTTCTGGCCCTTCTTCATACCATGCTTAGGAATTGTGTGGATTTGTGGTTGTTATGTCTACCTAATACTTGTAGTAATTTTTATTTTGGGTAAATTTCTAATTCGGCCATGATAATATCAATGTGTTTTCAATTCGGCTACAAATTACAACTCAGCGCATTTTAGTAGGGTAATGTCAGCAACATTTTGCACTGAGTTGTTGACAATGACAATAGCCGGATTAAGAACAAAATGACATTATCATAGCCAAATCAGGAATTTACCCTTTTATTTTTCAGCGTGTATGTTGATTTTTCGATTTTGTACGCACTATGATTATATATATTTATGGAATGAGAAATCATATATATATTATTAGTCCTTAGCATTTTTTATTTTATTTGTATTAGATATGCCTTGCATTTTTAATGAACCACACCCTTCAAAATTCAAAATTGTTTGGGGGTGGTTTATTTTAAATTAGCACGTAATATTATACATCCAATGTTAATCTACGAAGAAAATGATGAATTTGGGCGTTTTATATGATTTATCTTGATGCAGCATTGCAGATGTCACAATATACTTGACGCTTGGATCTGCAGCTGTTGCTAGTGGCTTCAGATTGGTAAACCTTTTAGTCACTAACCGGAATGGCCATTTTAGGGTCATGATGACTTCTCCAGATTTGTCATGTCAACAGCCAGCAGCTTTTAGAAAGTTATCATATGGACTCGATGCTGGCAGCCGGAAGATGTGAGGGTGCTGCTGGTACTCAGTTGCACAGATCATTGGACCAGCACCAATAGATGGTCTCTGTACATCTGTACTGACTCGCTGCTCTATGAAAGGATTGCAACTCTTCTGTTTCAGATACAATTTGGTATCAGATAGCTTTAACAGAAGAACATTAATTATACATCGAACATAACCATAAGCAGGTCCTTTAACAGAAGAACTTTCAGTGTATATACACTTAAGTGTTTTTAGTTACATAACCATAACCATTTTAGTTACATGTTTGCATGCGCAGGGAATATCAACGTTCTTAAGGATGTTGCAACAACCCGGTGATGGTCGAGTCAGTTTTCCTGATCTCTGAACAAACTTTGCACACTCCCTTGCTAACCCCTGAATATCACCTTCGCATTGCTGTGCCAAAACTTGGTTGTTGGAAAAAGTTATGGTCAGTCCAACTATTATTACCATGATTACTGAGAACGTAACTACTTCCATGAGAATTCTTCTCTTCTTTCTTACTCTGTTTGCGTTGTGGTTGTGGTTGTGTTCATAGTGTTGAGCCTTTCATGACATTTATAAACATTTCTTGGAAGCGCGAGTTGCAATTCTTGTGACTCCATGTTTCCATTTTATGGTTCTCGTGACTTTACATTGCCAGATGGTTTTAGACTTGTAGCATAGCCATGAACAATGTGTTACTTGTACTGCGTGCATATTGCTGCATGTTTTTGACTTTAGACTCCACTTAAACATAGAAAAATTGGGAGGGAGAAAAATGTGTTTAGCTCAACTCCATTCATTGTTTAAGGTCGAATTAAATAATGTCACTTGGCATATTTTTTCGGTTGTATAACCATTGAGATATGTGATCCTTCCATAGTTAGACTCGCCACAAACTAAACTGTGACTTCTGGTCATTTGATCATACATCTGACAAAATCTCTTCGCTGGAAACCTGAGAGTGTATTCATCTCTGTAGAGCAAGGCTAGATGCGTTTTGTAATCCGTGCTTCCTTATCAGTTCAAAACTCCACGCAAAGCAGAATGTGGTGCATTTTAACATTAATTTCCAATTTACCATTTCCTACTGGATAAGTTAAAATTGAAATTTTGGAAATATCTATTCAGATGTACTCCGGAATATTGTTGTCACAGTTTTAGTAATCACTCAGACCCTTCTAGGAAGAAAACTGTCTTCGGTGGTGCCTGACTTCATACATGATACAAATTGGGGTTCTACATAATTTGGGTCTAACAACTTCTGCCAGTAAAATAAAATGGTTTCTAAGGAGTAGCCTGGAATCAAAAGTTGGACAAACACTCTCTCGTCACACGAGAGAAATTCTAAACCAAGCTTCTTCGTGGTCTTATTCAGATAAAAAGCCACTGCAACAGATAAGAGTCAAGTTTAAAGGCTTTGTAGCAAATGACTGACATGCAGTTTCTTCTACTGAAAGATAAAGCAAAATAACAATAAATTCCAAGCCTACATTTCTATATAGACCAGAATTTAAGAAACATCTTGCATATCCAAAGGATGATGACACCAAAAAACTCGAGTTGCCTGTTGAGTTCTGACAGGAATATTGCAGAGCAAGGAGAAACTTAATAACGAGAAAGAAATCAACACCAAATGGAGCTCCATTAGCTCTATTTTGCCTGAGGGTATTAGCTCTATTTTCCCTAAAGCAATGAAATCAACAGCAAGACCGATGGAATTGATCTTGTCTGCTTCATTATCGGGGATCTCAAACCCAAACTCTTCCTCCAAAGCCATCACAATCTCTACAGTGTCGAGGCTGTCAAGTCCAAGGTCATTCTGGAAATGGGCATTAGGTGTGACCTGTAAGAAAACCATATATAATACACTTGTTCGTTATTGTCAAATATCGACATCGGATGAATAACAAAGCATCAGGCATTGTTCATTAGGTTGGCAATAGCATGAACTCAGTTTGAAAAACGATTATCTCTGTTCCCCCTACAACTTATGAAAAAAAAAACGAATTATTTAGTGTCTTCCTACAGTTCTTGCATGCAACATTTGACCATGTCATGACTGGACAAAGAGTCTGACACTAAAATTTAAAACTATGTTATATGGACACACCATATTTTAAAAATAGTCCATGCCAGATATGTATTCATGTGTGACACATATTGTATGTAATATACCTCAACTTTTGATATTTTGCCATGTGAGACACTTAGTTTGTATCTGTGTCGGAAACGGACACACGTATCCGTGTCAATGCAACTTAGATTTCAAGATAAAGAACTGGTGTATGTATCAGCCATACTTTTCATTATCTTAAGGCTCAGTTCTCATATGCAAGAGTCGGAGGAAGACAATGCAACATCAATATCCTTACTTACTTATCTATCAAGAAAATAAAAGTATATCATTGATCAACTCCTTGAAAACGTCTATTTCTTCACCACTTACTACTGCGCAAATATACACAAAATCATATATCAACTAAAGACAAATTAAAGGAAATGTATACATAAGTAAAAAGGCCTATCTCTGGATCTCAGCTGCACTGGTGGCTATACATATCAACTTCTCCAAACCGTCAGTTCTTAATATGTATCAGAATTCAACGACACGTACGATTTCTCTTGGCTACCAGACAACAATATAATCTTGTGAAACTATCAGTAGCAAACACTAGTGGAGAAGCAAAATGAAGGAGCTAAAAACCTTTCAGAATTATCTATTTAACTGAACTTTGATGGCCGAGGTATTACATGATTATCAGCTACAAGTGTCCCAAAACACTGATAAAACTAAGCTGTAACGCTGGGTATACGCCTCATCCCATCGTAAGACCAACTGACCAACACCAAGATTGTCAACACCTCTTTAATTTCATATTTTCAATAGAAAAAAGATTTTCTCGTTTTTTGTATTGTTAAAATACTTTATTACTAGCCAAACAAGTTTGATTACAGTTGGTGGCAACTCGGGAGAGGAGAGAATGCCGAAACAGAGAGGGAAATCCTCTACAACTAAGGAAGAATATGAATACAAGCCTAATAAAGAGCTCTGGATAACTGGTTTTAATCACAGTTTCCCAATTGAACATGAGCCCTTCAAACCTCCTGCCCCCTCTTTTAGGTGAAGACAACTTATTCATGATCTGATAAAAAAACTAGCATCTTTTTCAATGTTGTGAACGTATCCTGGAAAGTCATGTTATTCCTTACTCTCCAAATGCACCATACAGTCTCATACGGCATGAAATTTTGGCCTTATTGTGAAAACATTGTTAAACTAACAATCACCACCAAGATGACTCTGTCCTAACCACAAAGCCCAGTACACCCATCAGGCTATCAACCTCAGACAAGCAACGATGAACATTGTATACCTAAATACACAAGTGCAGAACACCCAAACACACAAAACACATAAAAATAAAAGGAAAACAAAAGAGAATAGAAGGGGAACACCACTACACACAAGACCCTCCCCAAAACAGCTCGAAGGAGCAAATATCATACCCAAACCACAAGTCTGACATACTAGTCATCCTCCTCCTCATCCACGTCCCACTCATCCAAAAATTCAAGTAAATATGATGATCCTCCTCCCCGTCCTCCATGACTCCATATCTTCAAAGTCTCGGCTGTCTAACCCGATCCCTCTTCCAGTACATCTTCACATCTCCTTTTCTCTCTAGTATTGAACATAGATCTAATTTTATCCCCATTCTCAGTCGTCTTAACCCCCAAAACATTCCCAAATTCAAAAAAATTGATCTATTTGGTTATCTTAATAACTCACTGGCACAAAGTCATAGCATGAAACACACCATTTGATCTCGAATCATGAGTTATTTGGTAGCAAGGCCTCCTTCACAACATAATGCAAAACACTAATCTAACACAGAATCTACTAGGCATAATTTTTCTATATGGGCTAAAAATTTAGTTTTCACAGATGCAAAGATCAAAGAGTTATTTGTGCAAAATAATGAAGAATTTTTGTTTCATCAAAGGACCTCATACTCTTGATAGAAAATGAATTAGAAGCAATGAAACATACATATAATGTCATGTAAAATTACCAAAAAAAACACATGATAAACCCTAATCGTAGTACCTAGAAATGTGTCTCTGATAGCATGCAATTCCCTGCTGACATCTCTAATATCCATTCTCTCTGATGGTGATTCCACAGAACATGCAACCCCAATTCTGACTATTGCTGTCATGCACTCTAGCAGTTTTGTTCTTTTATGACTGCCGATTCTCATGCTATTAGTCTCTCCTAAAGTGTCATCTCCTTCAGATAAAAGTATTGGATCTACAATCTTTATAAATTGAGCTTGCAAACCGTTGCTAGCATAGTTATGGAGGCATAAACCGTCTTTAAACATCTCATCGGTTGGTCTCCTTCCTGTGGACATTTCTAACACCAAAATTCCATAATCAGACATACCGCCACCTTGTATGGATGCATCAGCTCCCATACCATATTCTGCAATATATACATCAATCACTAGTTTCCATAACCATTTAAATGTGAAAAAAAAGAAAAAAAAAAAAAAAAAGATTAACCACAGCTGTCCATATCACTGATCTTATTTGGCTATTAATACAAGTGGTGACATCATGCAATCATTAACCACAGCTGCCTCAAAATTCTGGTTGGGCCAATGAAATATAAAGGGATTCAATCATAGCTTACAGTAAATACATACAGGGCAGAATGAGTCTTGGAGACATGTTGAAACATGGTGGACAAATTTAAAAAGCATAGGGATCGTAATCAAAAAATTATTGACAAAAGATGATTAGGAGATATAAACTGAGGGGGGTACCTTGATAAGTTTCAACTTCTTCCCAAGGTTATTGAGTGTTTTTGTCAATGAAGCTTTGACACCATCGATATGTGTACCACCGTCAACTGTTCTTATGCTATTAGCATATCCAAGCACTGTATCTGAATATGCATCTGAACACCTAAAAAATGACAGCAACAAAAGAAATAAAATTAAAAAAATAAAATTAACAATTCAAATGAACACACCATTACATAGACAATGGAGAAGCTTTGGTCAAGTACAACATTGCCCTTTCTATCTACCACTAAAATAGTTTTGGTATGTGATGGTAAGGTAATTTTGAAAGAGTGTGCGCTACATTCTATGCCATCAAGTTTGAGGATGACTTATAAGATTTCAATGCAATGTAATTTGGCATAAGCATCTCACTGCAGAGTGCTGACATACACAATATAGCAAGTCAGCAATTGCCTTATTGAAGTATCAGTTCGTATAGTCTATACTCTATTGGAATGTACATGTCATTCCAATAGAGTGATGAGGACTTAAAGTCTAAATCGGACCTTAGAATGATGGATATAAATATCTTACCATTGGAGAGCTAAATCGATTGTGATGCCTTCTACTTCGTTTCTGAAGCCAACAGTGTCATGAATTGGTTTTTGGACCAAAAACACCATTTAGCCATATTGAGGTAAGCACGGCATGAGGCGAAAACTTTGAAAAAATGTTGAATGCTCTACAACACATGTTGGAACCATAGTGGCTTAACCTATCAAGAGAGAGAGACCTATGTATATTGTTTGAATCTAAGTTACATTGACACAGACTAACCATTTGGCCCGGCCTATGGCCGGACTTGCTACGTAGATAGCTAATGACTCAAAAGCCTAAAGTCCACTTGAATAAATAATATATGTATATTAATAGCTAATGATTCATTGCATACTTTGTTTGAAGGGTTTATGTTTTTCTATTTTTTTTTAAGAGATTGCAAGCTCTCAAACCTTGATCTAGTAAGTGTAATGCATATAATTTTTCTTGCTGATGCATCAACAATAGCGAAAGACAAATCGGTGTCAATTTCAAATCTATATGAATATCATAATATAGGTGACAATGAATGTTTGTTTGTACACCATATTGCACCATTTGCAATATTGAAGAATTGAGACAAATAATAGTTATCATGACAAAAATGTAATTTCTTTAGATTCCCAAGGCAATTTGATCATTCAAGTTACCTGCTTTGGAGATTGACATTTGCTCCATCAATTCCTAGTGCTTGGGACTACTTCAGGAAACTATTATACATGACAATTGAATTCTATAGTCTTTCGAAGTAGATGCAACTTTAAGAGCTTGTCCTTGAGGCAGTTATTTTCGAGACCGGGTTGGGCTAAGATAAGTCACATTTGCACCACACAAATGTTTGTCATCTCCTTCACTATGCTGCTTACTCTCTATGGTTGGTTTACACGTCTGAATACAAACTAACTGCATAACAATTAAAAGTGTCTATATAATGACTTATACTAAACAATGAAAGAATCAGCTGCTTTATTTGGACAATAATATGAAACCATTCAAAAGCGGATTCAATTACAAACAATCACCGAACAAATAAAAAACAAATCTATTACAAATCCAACTAATGGAATAATCAAAAAGAGATAAAAGGAAAGAAAAAAAATCTTACCTTGGAACGTTTGCTACGTTCTACTTGCAAACCTCCATTATTCTTCGTAAATTATTTATTTACTTTTGGGATCAACCTCCCATTTTTGGAGAAGAAAGATTACTTTTTTTAGATGAAGAAAATAAAGAAGAAAAAGAGAGAATTGAAGAGTTTCGTTATTAATGAAACTTTGCCCCTCCCCGTGTTTGCATTATTTTATATTATTTTAATCTTTGATGCTCTTGTCTATCTAGAAATTACAACCCACCACTTTTTAGTATTGGTTGTGAGCATTGCACTCTAAAAAAAAAGCATAGCATATTATTTATATTAGTTCTCAAACACATGCTGGTTTCAAACAAACTTGAGAAAATATTAAAACACGATGATTTGTGTCTCAAAGAGCCTCATCAATATACAGTTTGTGGTAACTTCTCGGCATTCTCGCTATTTGATATAATGCACTCAAGTTTCTTGTTTTGCTTAGTGTTTGTCTCCACCATAACCACGAACTACACTTTCAAATATAAATGAAACTTCGCAATATTTCTTCATCTCCACAGCACATGAACTACACTTTCAAATATAAATGAAACTTCGCAATATTTCAAATCTCCACAGCAATACAATGAAACGTACAAATTTAGAACACCAAGTCACCGAAGTCGCGTGTCAAAATACAAAAACTAAAGCAATCAAGTTATGAATGTGAAGCTCGTAAAAAAACACTCTGAGTTTGACTTTTTCTTTAACTATATATCTATCTATAAGATGAATTGATCTCCATATACTATTATCAAGAAATCAAGTTCTATATAGTAATAGACATGTTATATAGCATCGTCCATTGGTCTTCATCTATTACCGCCCTTTACATGAGTCAAGATCAGTGTGCACGTTCATATACATTCATTCCCTAAGGCTAAGACATCCCAACCATTCACATATTAAATTTCAAGTAACATATAGCAGCAAGCCAGTAACAATGTAGTAATTTGAAAAAAAAAAATTATAATAATCCGCAATGCATAACGAAAGCAAGAATGCATACAGTTCAACCATCTCAAGCTATATATATATATATATATACACACACACAACTTCGGAACCTAGCAGTGCAAAGATCAAATTTTTACAAAAACATTGTAGGTAGTGGATTGAGTACTCGTGGAGAAAAAAAATAGCCATGAAGAAAAAGGCAAAAAAGGCAATAACATTATAGGAGGCATGAAAAGCATGAATACTTGATGAAGAAGAGCTGAGGTTTGGTTACGCAGCTTGCCAGAAAAATCAAACCACAAATAAATATACACCTCTTGAACTTTTAAGAATTTGAATTTTCCTAAGAGAGTTTGAACAAACAAAAACTTTATGTTTGAACTTTGCAGACAACCAAATTTTTGGTATAAAAATAAGTTGTTGGAAAGTTATAGACCCATAAGAATGGAGCCCTAACGAAGATGGGCACTTGTCGAACGTTGCATTGCAATGCTTCAACTGAAAGGTGCACATAGTTTTGTGCAATGAGTTGTATTGTGATAGTAGTTACTGTAGTTCATAAAGAAAAGTTCATAAGAAAAACAAACGTACTAAACCCTAACATAGTATAAAAAGAAATATCTAAAGGCAGCCCTATATATCACTCTTCAGCTATGGTTGTTGAATTCATTGCCCTAAAAATCAATATGCAACCTTGCTTCACACTTCTCAATCTTCCCTTTGAAGTGAATTAAATCTTCCTACATCACCAAAATGCTATACACAATATGCTATCGATTCTCCGTAAAACCAAAATGTTATACACAATATGCTATCGATTCATATTAGTAAGGGGTTCACACTATGCAACTATTAGAAACTACGAATATACAATTATATACCTAAAGTACGTGACTTTTCTGAAAATTTTCGACAAAGTCTCCTCTGTATTTTCGACATTTCATAAATATAAAACCTGTCGTAACCTGAAATTTTAAAACAATATACTTCTCATTGATTAACCCAGCTACTTAACCGTCTCGACGAATGCCAAAGCAGTTAAATAACTGGTTTAAAAAATGAGATCACTGCAACATTAGGACTTAGTACAGTAAAGAACTTGAATGTCTCGACTAATGACAGATCATCCAAGCACCTCGTACAAATATACTTCTTATTGATTAACCCAACTACTTAACCGTCTCGATGAATGCCTGAACATTTAGATAACTGGTTTAAAAAATGAGATCACTGTAACATTAGGACTTAGTACAACAAAGAACTTGAATGTCTCGACTAATGCCAGATCATTCAAGCACCTTGCCAACGCCCCAAAACTCGAACAATTATATTCCTAAAGTACGTGACTTTTTTGAAAAATTTCGACAGAGTCTCCTCTGTATTTTTGACATTTCATAAATATAAAATTTGTCATAACCTGAAAATTTAAAACAATATACTTCTCATTGATTAACCTAGTTACTTAACCGTCTCGAACGAATGCCAGAGCAGTTAAATAACTGGTTAAAAAAATGAGATCACAGCAACATTAGGACTCAATACAGCAAAGAACTTGAATGTCTCGACTAATGCCAGATCATCCAAGCACCTCGTACAAATATATTTCTCATTAATTAACCCAGCTACTTAACCGTCTCAACGAATACCAGAGCAGTTAAATAACTGGTTTAAAAAATGAGATCACTGCAACATTAGGACTTAGTACAGTAAAGAACTTGAATGTCTTGACTAATGCCAGATCATCCAAAGCCATTACCAAAAACACATTAAATATATACTTTCGAGTCTAACGCCCAAAAACTTGAACAATTATATACCTAAAGTACGTGACTTTTTCTGAAAAATTTCGACAGTCTCCTCTGTATTTTCGATATTTCATAAATATAAAACCTGTCATAACCTGAAATTTTAAAACAATATACTTCTCATTGATTAACCTAGCTACTTAACCGTCTCGACGAATGCCAGAGCAGTTAAATATCTGGTTTAAAAAATGAGATCACTACAATATTAGAACTTAATACAGCAAAGAACTTGAATGTCTCGATTAATGCCAGATCATCCAAACACCTCGTACAAAGCCATTACCAAAAAGACAAATTAAATATATACTTTCGAGTCTTGTAGCTATCAAAAGGTTTACATCATTAACAAATTTGAATGAAGACATACCTCTTTCGACTCAAATTTTTCCAAAAAACTTGAACCATACCAAACTCCTAATCAAATAACCCCAGCTCCATGAGCCACAAAGTCCAAAGTTAAAACCAACCCGACACGGCTAACAAAATATACTATGGCAAACAGTAAAATTCAAATGTACGAAAAAAACGATGTTAACCTATAGTTCAGGTTAGTTCTTCGAGATTTGATAAACATGCTACTCATTGAACTTACTGTTTAGCGACAATATCATCCTTGTATATAAACAAAATTTGAATAGCTTCTTGAATCTTACAAAAACAATATCAGCATTAATCACATACAAACCTCAGATTAATTAAAAGGCTACTCAAAAAAATATCAAGTTATGTCTATTTCGTGTAAACAACACATAAGTGGTTTCCATGTAGTTCGTATACACTTCAATAAGTTTTTAAAAAAGCCCCTTTGAATGGGTGTTGAAAGCCTAGAAAGACTTCTTTATCAAGAACCTAACTTCTTAGAATTCATCACATGGTTTCCGTTCAGTAATGACAGAATGTGTGACTTCATTTAGAAAAGTTGTGCGACTCCCCAAAGGTTAGCTTGGGGAGTTGGGCTTTTTATTCACAATGGTATATCTAGAAGGGTCATTAATAGAACTAAAAGTCTTAATGCTGCAACTTCGATTAGTTCCATGTAGAACAATATTAGCATGTGGGTCTTGCACTCTAGATATGATACTCAGTGTGTTAATGATGACCCAATCTGGCGTTTGTGTGTTTCAATTTTCAGACTCGGGTCTTGATTTATCTCAAACCCCAATTTCTTATGCCTTGCCCAATTAGGCGAAAGATAAAGCAAAAGTACTCACTACAAGATAAGAATTTGTGAATAACTAAAATAACCTTGGGATTAAGAGTTCTATAAACCTCAACAGCGTAATCCAAGTAATTATTTCACATGCCTAGACAGTCCCAAAAAACATCCCACCACAATTCACATATGCTCACGAAAAATGAAATACTCACTCGAAAGTAATCCAATGTAATTTTTATCATGGACCAAGTTTGTTTTATCAATACTTTATCTAATCATATAATTGTAATGTTATTCACTTTCAATCCGCCAGTTATTTCCACAACCACAGGGGGTCCACTTTCATGAACTTAGATTTTTAAAGTCTGAAAAAATAAATAAAATAAATGAATAAAAATAAAAAGTAAAAAACAACGTAGCATGCATGTTAGTATGTAGAAAAAAAGAAGTTGGGAAACAAAAAAGCAGCTTCCTCTCTTCAATAGTTTTAATGCACATATTTAAGTTGGAAAAAAACTCCAAACAGGTCATGTTTAGACATTTGCTAAAAAGCAATAGTTGAAATGGCAGTTAGTTATGACATGAGAATTCATGATAAAACTTTCACTCAATATGAAACAATAATTGCATTACCTGAAGCTTTTCACTGGTGAAGTCAGCTTCCTTCAAAGGTTGATTTGCATCTGTGCATTAGGTACTTACATGTTACTGTGCAAATAAAGCAGCCCTAAAAATCCAAGTATTCCATCAATTTGTTGCTATCAATTTGATCCTTTTCACTGAGCATCAACAATAGTAGTCTAGTGGAGGTGAACATACCCATTAAAGCATTTTTGTGGTAGCAAGGACTTCTATTTGCTGGGGAAGACACCATAATGCCTCGAACTTAATTTATTGGAAGTCTATTGGTTAGAACCCAATATCTCAGAGTTGTAATGGGTTGAACACAATGCCCAAGCTTATTGTGTTTGGAGTGAATGCTTAACAAATATAAGTTTAATTAATCGATATAAATTTAGAATTTAGCCATTTATTTCCATAGTTTCGTTAATATCGATCAATTCTTCTAACTTAGTGACTTATCAAACCAAAAGAAAAAAAAAAACAATGAAAATAAAAAGAAGAAGGAAAAGAAGTAATACAACACCTATAGAGAAGATAAAACTACATCATTCATTACTATGAGATATCAAGAGAGACATAAAACTACAACATAAAATTGATAATTAAAACAAAAAATATGATAGATCAGAAAGAAAACCAAAATTTTATTTAATGAAGTACTTGAAAATTGAAGATATCAATAGATGTTTGCTTCAAAAGCCTCTGTTAGTCGTCTTCTGCTTCAATTTTATGGATGATGAGCTTCCACTTAAAAGAAGCGGTCCTATGAGAAAATTCTTAAATCTTTTATTCACAATTGAACAAAAAAACTTACCAATGCAAACTTGATGTATCTAGAGTAGAATCAGGCCAATTGCTCTAGAACAGCAAAGCATCTCTCATCTTTGGCTTAACAGAAATGCCACATCAGATAATTCGTTCCACCAAGGAACAAAACTGAAGTATATACAAATGTAATCACACCAATACCAGGACCTGCACAACCAGTGTGATTTAATCATCTACCACACTTGACAATAAATGAAGCAAAGAGCTCCCATTTGTTTCTAATATAAAAATCAGTTATAGATTAGAAAAATAGTTAATGTGGAAAAGCTGACCTTCAAAGCAGACCTTCATCCCATTCAAGGCCAGGCCAAGAAAGATCTTGTAGCATTGCATTATCAGATTCGATAATAAAGCACTGCATTTATAATGATCCATCAACAGGTTATAATGACAAATTACTGGCCCTATAAAACTTTATGACTGGTATATCCTAAAACAGGCATACTGCTGAGCATTCACATATATTAAGCACTCTTATCTCATGTTTCGACAATTATTAGGGAGTCGATCAAACTCAACACAATGTCTATGGGTATCAAAATTGTGTACCTAGCAAATAACTAATGTAACAACAAAAGAAGCAAAAGAAACATCCATTAATTAAACAACTATATATAAACCCCTCGTCAAAACTCACCTTATATAAGACAACGTTTCGAAGTTTGCTTTACATTCAACTATATATACACACCAGTACTTACAATTTTCCGTTGGCCAGAAACGGTTAATGGTCACTCTTTCCGTGTACAACTATAACATGAACTTAAAGCCGAATACATGCATCATATGAAAAAAAATCATACCGAATCATGAATTTAACCTCTACCCTTTAAATCACTACACAGACACAAACAAAATAATCCAAACTCCTCATTGAAAGAAACCAATTCCTAATAAAAAGAAACCAAAAGTCTAATAAATTGGCTAGAGAATTGGATCTCCTATTACGGGATATGGTCAGGAAAGCAGAAACCGACATGCTCGCCAACAGATTCCGAACAGGAAATGGACTGACAAAGTTGGTGTTCAGCGAGTTGAGGTAATTTGTCTCTAGAAATTATTTTGGGACTTATCTGCTCATGTTTAGTCTTATTTGAAGGAATTAACTTGCCAAATCTATCTAAAAAGCAAACTGAATCTCAGGAAGCCAACTATGCAAAGTTTATTTCCTGACATATAAAATCAAAGCTCAAAGCAATCTTGTAGTCTGTCATTATATTATACATAATCTAGAGGCTTCGTAGTGCCAATACTACTTGGTAGAGTAGGCAGACAAATAAAGGAACATCAAATATAATGTAAAATCCTGTTAAGATTAGAAAACAACCTGATAAGATAATGCTTCAAGCCATGCTGTTGAAAACCAATAAACTTTGGATAAAGAGCTCTGCTCTTTAATTGCCAGTTCAAAAACCCTTGCTGCATCGTGTAATGACTGGACCAGCCCATCACTGTAATCTTCATTTTGCAGTGACTGATTAAGTTTGGCCCTCAATCCCTCCATATCACTACTGGAACTGGTTTGTGGTGTCCCATTGACTTTCACGCCATCATCAGTAGAAGCGCCATCCCCTTCCTACTTTACACCTGTGATTATGATTGTACTTGGCATACACCATTACATTACACCTCATTCGACATCTATTCCTTGGATAACCCCATTCATGTAGGAAACTCGGTGAGATATTTATTTATGAAAATACTTTTCAACTATTTATTTAGTTAACTAAAGTGCTCAAAACTTCCCTTGCAACATGGAGAGCGGATCATTCTGACTAGCTTTTGCAGATCCTAAACTCATTGGACAATTATGGATTCTTTATTCTCAATACTCAGGTAACAAACTTTCTGCTTTTGTGAAGATTAGAAAGGCAGAGTTGATATAATTACAATTACAAGTTGGCACCATTGTAGATAAATTTACAAAATAACATATTGGTGCAATGCAAACATATGAACGGCTGTCACATGGTTTTCATAATTTATTTTTCCCAAGAGCGAATAGTACGTGGGTTTTGTAGGTAAAAAAGTGGTTTGGTGTTGTAGTCAATTTTAATTGATTGGAATCTCATGACCAAAGAGTGAATAACTTCATAATTTGGGTGTTGTTACCTCATTTTATTATTGAGAAGGTATGATAAAGATGTGTGTTTATATGTTTTAGCTAACTGTGACTTGGGGATCTTTAGTAAGCTTCCTTGGAACGATCCAGCTCATTCAGTGTGACTAATGGAATCATATAATTTGAGTCCCAAATTCATATGGTTCCAATTTTTGTTGATGTGTTACCAGGTAGGGGAACTACTTCGTCACATAATCTTCTTTAAGCGGGCACTTTTGCGTTTTTAGTGACAGGAACATTTTGGTAAGCCAATGGTGTTTGTACTTAAGAGATGGTTGACTTATGTTTAAGGAAGATTGTTTCAATTGTAGCTACGCCATGATTTCTAATAGTCTAGGCATCCCCCAAAAGTGATTGACGTAAATCCTTCCTTAAACACAAGGTGTCCGATTGATGCTCTCTAAGGCTATGATTCAAGTCTTGAAAGGTGAAAAGAAGGCACAAGATGTGTTGGAATCTCTTGTGTATTTCTAAATGCTAGTGTGTGTCTGCAAAGTGGAGGAGATGAACAAATGGTATTCTCGCCACTTTAGTGCATAGTAGATAGTCCCACATTGGTTATCCACCACATAGGGTAGGGTTCGGGCCTGGGCTTGGGCTTGGGCTTACTGTTGTGGGTAGTGGTTTGACCAATAGCCTAAACTTGTTTTGCCTTTTTTTTGGCAGAAGAGTTTGAGGTGTTCTATTAGGAGTTGGTCTCTCTTTCTCCTAACCTCTATAAATAGGGATTTGTGAGTCTATAGAAAATAGACTTGATCGATCGAAACTCAACTCGAGGAGAAACGAAAAACTCAAACCAAATCCTTTTCTTCTTCTTCTCTTCCATCCGGCCAAAAGAGTTATATTCTTTGCTTCTGTAGGGTAGTCCGTTCTAGTGCAAAGTCAGTCATTTGTTAACCATTGAATCCTCGTGAGGAAGACGCCACCGTTGCCTTTCTCGCACCATTGGAAGGGGCGAAAATCTTTCCCTTAAGACTGACTAATCCGCGCCTTGGTTATTCCCGCCATCACTGGCCCTTGTTTCTTCATTGCTCTTCGTTCATTTCCTTCTACTTTTAGTTCTTTGTGTTCATACAACTATTCTAACAATCTTAAGAAAAGAGTTTTGTAGTAGAACAAAGGAGAGTGCTTTAATCTGGCAATCAAAAGATAAGTCTTTTACTTTGAATTATTTTTGTGTTATTGTGTTATGACTTTAGAAATTTTCTAATAATTTCGTTTTTGTTAGGAAACCAATTAAAGATTCAATATTTATTGATCTTTTGTGGTTTATCAAACCCTATATGGTTGTAGACCTTTCTCCTACGTTTGTGGGAGTCAAATATGAGATTTCTATCAAGAAAAACGTCAAAGTTCGTCTTTTTACTCTTTGCGTCACTTTCGTTCTGAAACTGCTATAACTTTCAGCTCAGAACTTCGGTTTTGCAATCCGCTTTTTGGGTTGAAAAGCTGATTCAAAGAGCTTTCCAGTGGTATAAGGCTTGATACCCAATTCTTCATGAGCTGGTTCAGAATTACAGTTCTTTTGAACTGTTTTTTCTAGGAGAAAAATATGGTAATCCGATTTTTCAATCGGTTAGGTATCGTATTCTTTCACTCTTTGTAATTCTTTTGGTTTGATTATATGGTGATATTCTTGCCTTGAGTTGCATGCTAGTTTTTCTTAGGAGGGAAATCCCTAAGCTTAAACTTTTTTAATAACCTAGTCAACAAATTATACGTGTTTATCACTGAGGAATTAATTGGTTTGACTAGAAGTAGTTTGATATTAATTTTCTTTGTACATATGTAGATGTATGTAGATGGTCTAAGAGAGACCTTAAGATAGTTAATATCAACCACACTCAAATCTTGGATAGTAATTATAATGTATTCAATGCATAATTGCTTATCTTTATTTATTGAGTGAACGTGTTGTTAGACGATGGTTATAATTGTACAGTTGTGAAAATACATGTTAGATGAAGTAATTTGTAGCTTATATCCAATATAGCATATGTTAAAGTTGTGTAGCATGCTAGTTTTGGATATTAATCATCGTGGATTTACTTTAAACTTGATAATAGTTTATTGGTAAATTTTTCTAGTTGAAGACATTAATGGATTGAGCCATTAGATGTTGTGGTAGTACTTGAGGTCTTGTTGATAGGGTATTCTATCTTACTTGAGCTCATCTAAAAAGAGGAGGTGGAGTCCTCAGTTGTTTTGCATATTCAGTGGCTAGATTTGCTTAAATATTGTATACTTTTTGTTGTGAGGGGTACAGTTAAAGTTTACTTTTCCTGAACCTATGATATGATATTTACTATGTTTGACATGAATGCATTATTTAACATTGACATGAAGTTTAACCATGTCATATATTATTAAGTAATGAGCATCGTTATCTACGAGAGGAAACAATATGGGAAACAATCAATATCCTCTTAAATCTAATTTAGTCAAGGAGATGTAAGGTAATGGTTTGTCTTCTTAGACAATATCCTCCAGTGACTATTTTAGACAAGGAGATGTAACGCTTGTAGATTGTCTTATTAGGCATTATCCTCCTATGACTATGGATAAATAGCCAAGGTGATGTACAAGTGCGTGGATTGTCTCCCTATGACAGTTGGAATGTTGAATGATGAAAAGAAGGATGATAATGATATTATCTCGGGTAAAACCTTTTTCATCTAATTCTTCTATTCTTTAAAATTCATTTGAATCACTTGTGGATTTCCTTTCATATAGATAGCATGAACATAATATGACTATATTTAATATGATCTAGAATCATAGACTTGAGTAAAGTATATTCTTGTCATAAGAGTGCATTTTATTGTTGTTGTTTCTTTTTTTAGTGTTTGTAGCGGTATAATGTGTTTTGCATGTAAGTTTGATTAGGTTGAGTAACCATTGAACTGTGGGGGTAGTGACCATATATGCATGACATCGTTTTATCATAGTTCATCTTACAAGATAATTGGAAAGACACTGAACTATAAAGTATGGAAAGGTCTTGGGCCTATCCAAAAATGTTTCAAAATGTGGGGGGTGTCTTGCCAAGGCTATTGTGAATGAATCTAAAAGAATTTTTTTTTTTTTTTTTTTTTTTGAGACCTAGAATTATCAAGTAGATGTTCATTGGTGAAACTCATAATAGTGATGTTTGTTTTCAGTTGTCATGAGTGATAACAATTTTGTAGATACCACACTATTATTGAATGTCTTATATGCTAATTTTATTTGAGGTTGTGCTTTCTGAGAAATTGGCATAGAGTGGTTGAATGTTCATAATGAACTACATAAGATAATCCCATTATTTCGCACAAGAAATTTGGAAGACTATCAATGAGTATTTCCACCATTAACGGTGATGATGTTTATATGTTTCTTAAGGAAGATTCATTAACCTATAAGGAAGTTGTCATTTCCTATGAGAAGTGTCTTTTTGAATGATACAACTCCTCTAAACCGGACTCTTGATTTATTGGGGGATCTATAGGTTGAATTGGATCTTCAAGAGAAAACTAAAACGTGATAGTTGTATTGCAAAATACAATGTTAATAATAATAGCCAAGGGGTTTCAATCGGAGACAAAATTTATACTATTTTGAAACCTTGCTCATATAACTAGAATTTCTTCTACGTAATTCTAAAGACTCTAGTTGAGTAGTTGTCTTGGAACTACAATACCAAATAGTACCGTGTGATGAAATTTGAAGGTATACAATTTAGTTAAATCTTTGTATGAGTTGATTCAAGCCTATAAATGGCATGAGCAATTCAACAACATATTAGTGTCATATGGATGTCAAAGTACCGTTGTTGATAAAAAAAATTGTGTACTTTCTTTAGAGCAAAGCAAGACATATGTGTTAATCTCTTTTGTTTAGATGATTTCATATCATGAGTGCTAGCATTGAGAATGTGTATGAGACAAAGAAATTCTATTTGAAACACGCCATAAACCGGCCATTGAAAATGATAGTTTATTATGTTGTTAAACTCATTTCTCAGAATCGCTATATTCAAATGTCGATGTTGACGTTTGAATATGGTTGAAGGCCACACAGCATCTTAAAACCGGACCGTAGGATGGTATAGGGGAATTTCGGGCACTACGTAATTGAATGACCGGTGAATATAGGAATTAAAACTCATGTTGGTCTCATTATATTGTTATAGCACTTAGTAGAAATATTTTTCATTGAAAAGTATGGGTATTATGATAGTAAGCATGTGTTAACACATTTTGTGACAAATATCCATCTTATGAAAAATAATCTCCTTTGTGTTTTCTCATACTAAATATGTCAATATCATTGGTAGCCAATTGTACTTGATGGATAATGTATGTGAGACATGACATTGCCTACATTAATGGCATAATCGAAATGATAACCCATTGTGTCCTTATAAGGAACTTTGATGTATATTGTCGATTATCCAAGACTATAGCAGAGCCATTGATTATGGATCGATATTTAGTAGATTTCCATCATTGTTAGAAGGGTAATATGTTATAAACCGGATCCAAGAATGTTTATGTGTTTACCTTTGGTGGAAATTGAGTGTCTTGGATATCATCCAAGCTAATCGCCTTTAGAAAAGGCATGTGATGATGCCGAGTGGGTTAGTAACCTCTTGGCAAATCTTCCCATTGGCTCTAAACAACCTCTCGATATGTATATGCTTTGGTAACCGCCTCATTGCAATAGCTAAGACATGTTATCTTATGTGCAATGGGAAAAGAATACATGTAAGTTGAGATATAACTTAATCAAGCGGTTGCTAGAGATTATGTTAGGTTGGACTTAGTTTGGCCACATGTCTAACTCCGCACCACTTCTTTGGAGGCAAGTGGTTATATCGTCGAGGGGATGTGACTTTTGCCTTTATATAGATTATTACACCGACGGCAACCCCACCTGTGATTGGAGATCCCATGAATTAGGTTTAAAGGGAAAAACAAGTCACCTCGCCGCCCGGTATGCTATTGTCTTTCTTTGAGACGCCCCACCCTATGGCTAGATAGCATTTTTGTATACTTTGTATAACTTGAATTGCAATGAGTAAAGATGAGTTATTTTACTCTTATTGGAATCCATAGTCCATTTTTTATGAGATAGTGTATTCTAACCGCTATGTACACTTGATGGATATCCACCTACGTGAATGTAGAACTGGGTCGGTTCTCTTATGAGTATTCGTGCAAGTACTCTAGAGCATTCACATAACACAGGCAAAGGGGGCAAAAAGCGCAACACCGGTAATGCATATATAATGAAAGAGCAATGTGGGTGCATGTCCTCTATTTTACTACAAGGGAATGTTGGTTCAAAGATTTTTAATCCACCACTTTCACGTATTATAAGACATGTTACCCTATGACCGGTTCAAGCCCGTAAAACACCAAGATCTTATGCATTGTTTTTTCGATTCTCTCCGGCATTTCGTTAACCCATTTCTTTTGTAATATCCTATTCCAAAATAGTGGGGACTATTAGTATTTTGAAATAGTGGGGATTGTTGGAATATCTTGTGTATTTCTAAATACTAGTGTCCGTGTGCAAAGTGGAGGAGATGAACAAATGGTATTCTCGCCACTTTAGTGCATAGTAGATAGTCCCACATTGGTTATCCACCACATCGGGTAGGGTTCAGCCCGGGCTTGGGCTTACATTGTTGTGGGTGGTGGTTTGACCAAAGCTTTAAACTTGTTTTGCCTTTTTCTTGAAAGCGAAAGTTTTCGTGTTCTATTAGGAGTTGGTCTCTTTTCTCCTAACCTCTATAAATAGGATTTGTGAGTCCATAGAAAAATAGACTTGATCGAAAACTCAACTCGTCGAGAAACGTAAAACTCAAACCAGTCCTTTTCTTTTTCTCTTCTTCTTCTTCTGTCAAAGAGAGTTATATTGTTGCTCTAGAGGGTAGTAGTCCGCTCTAGTGCAAAGTCAGTCATTAACCATTGAATCCTGTGAGAAAGACGCCATTGCCTTTCGCACCATTGGAAGGGGCTTAAATCTTTTCTTAAGGACCCGACTAATCCGCCTTGGTTATTCCTTCCATCGTCCTTGTTTCTTCATTGCTCTCGTTCATTCGTTTTCTACTTTAGTTCTTTGCGTGTTCATACAACTATTCTAACAAGATGTCCGACAAAATAATAGTTCTTCTCAAAAGTTATCTTCTCCTTTTGGCAAGGTAAGAAGGCGCAAGTTGAGTCTTAATCATAAGTTTAAATGACTGAAAGTAGAATCATAATTATGAATTAAACATGGCAAAGATATATGTTGCGCATAAATACAACTTCAAAAGAATCAGTATGGAATGGATAGCACAATATGTTGATTGAAGTCAATTTTTGTTGCGGTTATGGTCTTAAGTTGGAGGAAAGGGATATGCCAGGTCCGCTAACCAACGCATTGAAATTTCTACAATCTATGATAGTTTCAGGCTTACAATTAATGGAAGTTCTTCGACGCAACTGTTGCAAAAGGGGCCGATGTGAAGATGGCTGCAAATAAGATCATGGGTGATATTGCTACATGAGAAACACCTTGATGTACTCTGCTGTGTAGGTCTGTTTAGTCGCAACTAATACGTAGTTCGATATTGAGTTCAATATTTTAGATTGAAATGACTATGGATCGGTTACAGACAACTAGACAAGCTATTGATCAATTTGTTTATACTTATTATTCCTTGAAAGAATCATTGTACTTATTCCTCAAAAGAATTAGTACAAAGGAAAATTAATTTCATATGGCAGCCCGCTATTAATTTTTTATACAACTCATGCATTAATTATATTTCAATGGAGGAAGGTCAGTGAATACTCTGCCAATGGTAGGTAATGCAGCTAATGGCAGGTAATGTTGGGTACTGTCTGTATTGTAGTTGTTAATAGTTTGATAAAAGTAAAAACTGAACTATCAATGTAGCAGGCCCGGCTAGTGAATCATAAAACTGAGGCATATGTGGTTGAGGATAGAAAGCAGATGCATATCGTATATCGTGACATATCGTTGATATATATAGGAGTTGAGTTGTTTCAAACTCAAAACATCGTACCAAACAAATCAATCACAATGACACACCGACGACGACCAACAACGATTGTAATAATTATGGTACTGTGCATCGTGAACAAGCTTACCATGACGACTGCCACTTCAACAAACACATGTTCAGCAACAATGAATAACGAAGAAGATGACATGGTCCCACGAAGAAAGGAAGTGTATGGAAATGGGAAAATATTCGATATCACTCATAGATACACTGCTAATATGCCTTCATGGGGATCAAATGAAGGATTGGGTCAGTTTTTATGGTTACCTGCAAGTATGAAGAATGGTTCACTTGCTAATAATTCTGAGATGAAGTTGCCTACTCATACTGGTACTCATGTTGATGCGCCTGGTCATGTTTTCGATCACTATTTTGATGCTGGCTTCGATGTCGATACACTTGATCTTCAGGTTCTTAATGGTATTATTCATTCCTTCCTTCCATCTATATGTGTGTGGGATATTGCTAAAAGGCCTATAGTCATTGTAGTTATAATTGATTGATACTATGAATTATTGCGAAAAGCCAACAATGTGTTACAATTAGGACATGTAATAAATCTCTTTAGTTTTGTCTTGGGATCAATAATGCTTCCAATACAAGAATGTCGAATATGAGTAGTAGATACAAGCTTGAAAACTGCCAATGTTGAAAGAAATAAAAAATTCATGGTCAAATTCTCGGGTTTCCGTAATATGAGTTAAATGATTTCAGGCTAGTCATCATTGATCAATACCCGTATGATCATCACAAAAATATCTAGAAAACTTATCCAGAAGAGACCTCAACAGAAAGTACAAAAAGAAAATTTTGTGGAATCATATTTCATTCCTTGGCACATAGTTAATATTTTGCTACAGCACATCTCTTGAATGCGTGATAAGTGGAAAAACAATTCCAACCTTGAAATAGCTGAAGTCGCTTTGAAAGTTAGAAATTACCCTACAGGTTGTACGGTTTTAAATTTTGCTCTATAATTTTACACAGTTACTTGTGTTTCTTTATGCACTTATATGTTTTACTAGGCATTTTGTTATTTGAAGATATTTTACTTTTCCTCGGTAGAATTGTTTGCTACTTGTCAAAATGATTCATTTGACAACATGATTATAGTCATAATACTAAAGGTTTTGTTGGATTTTGTTTTCAATAGGTCCAGCACTGGTAGTAGATGTACCAAGGGATAAGAACATAACTGGTGAGCTTTATGACATGTGTAATTTCTATTCCAATTGGAAATATGTACTCCAGCTTCCTTTGCTTCTTGTTCCTTGAATTAACAGTTACATATTCAGAACCCTGTCATTCCATGGTAGTTAACTCATTTTTTTGTGATAACAATTCTTAGGGTGAAATATGACTAAAACCACTTGTTTGTTAATGGTCTTGGATTTGGACAAACACTTATAGGTTCTATGGCTGATTCCAGAGCACAACCTATCAGATTCAGGTTGACATAGGCTGATGTTACCAATACTATTTACCTGCCAAGTACAACATTATCTAGTTCTTAACCCTGCAACCCATCCAGAATCAGAAGTTATAAATGCTTCTCCAGTCACCAAGTAAGAACTGCTAATGAGATTATGTTAACAAATCTATCATTATGATGTCCACTTGAGACTTGTTAGTATGAATGAGCCCCTTTTAAAGGGAAAGTTTGAATTTGTCGAGTGTTATGTTTTTGGTTTTCATGGATAACTGGGGTTTAGAGTGGATGGTTACGTATTAAAACTGTGTTCACTGCTCACCCTGTCTAGTACTGAGTGTGTTTTTTTTTTTTTTCCATTTTTTCATTTTTTTTTTTTTTTTTTTGAGCTAGTCATGTGTATCTTGTAGTTGACGTTAGTTTCCATTTCTTGCAGCTGAAGTTATGAAGTCCTTGAATATTCCCAGAGGAGTACATCGAGTTCTTTTCAGAACATTGAACACGGATAGGTACTTCATGTTATTTGCACCCATCTGGCTTTTCTTCATAAACTACTCAATTAAAAGAATGTATAAAGAAATTGAGGAGCTAACTAATAGCTGTTGGGGCCTAGATGTGTTTAATTTAGCCTCCTTATACACTAGTTAAAAGAACGACACCTCATTGCATTCAGAAGGTTTGTGTATTCGATCTTACCTTCGTAAACGAGGAGCTCAGCTAACACCCATAAGGCTATAATTTGTTGTGTAATGTAGCGAACATTTTGTATGTTTGTTGATTTATCTAATATTTTGCATGAGATCAATAACGCACATTCTGTGGACACCTAAATGATGGGAATGACCTAGTGAAACAAATTCTGTGTCGTGAATGATTCTGATACTCTGCTAATGTAATTTTTCCCAAAATATTCTGCCCTCTCTAGTATTGAGTTGTATGGAACTTGCAATATTATTAATTCAGGTCGTATCTTTTTCTTCTGAACTCAGAGGTCTTATGTGGAAAAAAGAGTTCGACACAAGCTACGTGGGATTTATGAAGGATGGTGCAAAATGGCTGGTATCGAACACTGACATCAAACTCGTTGGTAAGTGATATATCTTTGTAGTTTTATTTTGTAAAAAGAAAAGCTTGTGTTATCTATCAAAATGCAGGTTCTTTGGTATGTCAGACAACATGTCTGAGATGTTATTAGCATTTTTTATGTCATTGTGACCGTTATTGATTTTATACATTTCATTCTTATAAGAAATTTTTTGTCAGTTGCACCAAATACTTGTATTCCTCCTGTGATGATCTATTGCATACAAACTTTTGAAGTACTTCACCACTCAACTGTTGATACAGTTAGATCTGACTCATCTGAGTATGAGATATCAAATGTGCAAATAGTTCCTTCATTCCCACTGTACTGAGTTGTCGAAGCTATCACATCTTCCGTAGCATTAGCACGGATGTAATCCCCAGATCTGTGCAGTTAAATCGCTACTCGGTCGCGACTCGCTTGAAGAGCGAGTAGCGAGTAGGTGTAATCGGTCGGGGATTAATCGGACGATTTTTTATAACACTATATTTCTTTACAAATAATTATTAAATATATTTAACTTTGAAATACCAACATAATGAAGTCAATTAAGAACCCAATCAATCAATAAACAATTAAAACACTCAATCAACTAAAAATAATTATGATTAAAGTGTAAAACTTTATAGAATCGAGGGTTGGTCGAATTGGCGAAATGTCAAGTTCAATGTTTAACATTGAAATAGTTGAAATAGTGAACATAATTACTTGGCTAATCGGGCCTAATCGGCAGAGTACTCGGGGAGTTTTTGAGCCCGATTGTGATCGGGGATTAAATTGTTAGTCGGGTCGGCTAAACAGCGAGTACTCAACGATTTAATAGCCCATCCCCAGATGAATGTTACTAACTTTTTCTGGGGCAGTTCAACTCTTTGGAACCTTTTCAAGGATTTTTTTTTTCTGAATAGCGAACGCAAACCATGTCCCTCAATATTAATTGAAGCATCTTTCACATTTGGGCACAGAAAAGCATATTATGTATATACAGTGCACACTGAGTTTATTATTAAATTTTTCCTAGCATCTGTGGTTGCATTTGGAGTCATTCTTTTATTATTGTGTCTATATTTCTAAGCTAACTACTGCCATTATGTTGATTGTCTGATTTGTCTGTTATGAATTTATGATATATATAGGAGTTGATTACTTATCTGCTGCTGCCTATGATGATCTAATTCCTTCGCATCTTGTTTTTCTGGAAGGCAAGGTAATTTTTCCAATGTACAAAAACGTTCTTTTAATTTCTATTAACCACACTCACGATTCATATTTGATTAATTAATCTCCAAAATGATCTAATCAAACAGTTTATGGCAGTATATCTGTTATTGATATTTGTCATATGAAATTAGCAAACTATGTTAGCAGCTACTTTGTATGCGCCATTTCTAAAGGGTAGGAAATTGTGTTGAAAATGTGATTACATGGACTTTTTATGATTCTTTAGTTTTCTGTTTCCTTATTTGAAAGACATAAATTAGATTTGTCATACAATGTGTGCTGTATTATACATTCCCAAAGACAATGATCCTCGTTAGATGTTTGAGTTGACACCATTTTTCACTTGTTTACTGTAAAGGTTGCTAGTTGCTACCAAAGCAGTCTGACATGTCTATCCTACTGGTTTATGAATTAACCTGATAATTAATTTGTATGTTCCTGGTATTTTGTCGTACTTGGCAATTATTATTTTGCTTAAACAAACAGGAAGTCATCCTTGTGGAAGGTCTAAAATTGGATGATATCAACCCTGGAATATATTCGGTGCATTGCTTGCCCCTAAGGTTGCTTGGGGCTGAGGGGTCACCAATAAGATGCATTCTCATCAAATGACAGCATTTTGCAAGTCTTACTGGTAATTTACTATTCCATAGAACTTGATCACTGCCTCCCTCTCTATTTTTGCACTGACGTTCCGATTGTGTCAGTTAAGAAATAAGGGATGCTTATTTTTACGGGAAAACTGTAGTTTGATATTGATCTTAAATCAAGTGGTTGCTTAATATCCTCGTTACTTCCCATTTTTGTCTTGTAGCCTGTAGTTCCAAAGCTTAGAAATGATGAAAAAGTGTGTGGAAGGATGCATTGCTATTGGGACAAAGGACACGGATCAGAGTCACATTGTTGAGACTTGGATAGTTTGACATTTAGTAAACTTATTAGAATGCTTCAATTTTCTATTGGCAGTACTGGGTATATTTGCTATCATCTCCATTTTGTACAATTGGTGTAATTATCTAGAGTTAATATTGATTTTTTTTTTTTTTTTTTTTTTGGTAATCAAGTTAATATTGAGTTAAGGATGCATTTAAGTGTCTGGTGCAATTACATGAGAGACTTGACACTAGCTAGTTTTCAGGAATTTAAACTGTTACTTATCACGTTTTTAGTCGTTTTCTATCAAGCAGTAACAACACACTGACATAGGTATTGCTTGAAGCCTTGGAGTAACACTACAACACAGACACCATCTTCTGCACCCAAAGACTAGGTTATTGTATACTGTATAAAGAATATAGTGTATTATCTACATTGCGAACAAAAAATGAGCTTGTTCAGTTGCACATGCTGCGGGGAGGGAGAGAAAGTAGCGGCCTAATTAGTTCAGTTTGTTATTATTAGCCGTTTTTGGTATTCCAGGTTTCAGTCAATCAGTTCACATTCTTATGAACATCTTTGCAGCACAACTCGTTGTTTTTAAAATTTAAACTGGAACTCTGAAACTAACTTGTGCCGATTGATGAACAAATTCCAATTATGATAAGCAACTGATTCTTTAGTGGTTGGAATTGGTATCGCCCTGCCGCATCAGCGGATCTTTAAAGTGCTGCGGGCACATAGAGATGTGGGTAGAGGAAGCCTAAAGAACCTGGCTGTTTGTCTCTAAAATCTTCCTGAAGAACATATCAATCATATTAATGATGTACTGCAACAGTGCAAGTGATAATCAAGTGAGCGGACTGACAGAGGGGGTATTTGGACAAAAAATCATTTGGTTGGTTCTCATCTCTTCTCTTCGTTGCTCTCGGACCAAGGGAGAGTATTTGGCCAAAATGTGATTTGGTTGGTTTATGTTTGTCTTTATTTTTCCTCTCTTCGTTCCCTCTCCCTCTCCTTTTCCATCTCCAATTTTTCGTCTCCAGTTCTCCGATTCCTCTTCCATCTCCCTCTCCAATTCTCCATCTCCAACCCTCCAGTTCTCCGATTCTCCGGGGTCACGCCACATTGCTATGCACTATACTAGTTTTCTAATGAGACAGTTTACAGAAAAGTATAAAACTACCGACATTTAACAACCAGTTAACTCCCGTTTTCTTGATTTATTTTTTTCATTTTCACAAAATAAAATATACAACTTTAGTAGGAAAAAAAACACTTGGTCTTCCTCTTCCACCTTTTCATAATATCCACATCAAAACAAACATTAGGAAGATAAAACCAATAACAAAATCAGTAAAGGGAAACATCAAACTAGGTACCTACAATTTCAGACTTTTCAAACAAACAAATCAAAAGCAAACGATTTTTCCATTGAATCAAAGAAAAATAGGTGAAGTGAAACACAAGGTTGGGTTTTTGTTTCTTTGGGTTTATGTTATTAACTAGGAAAAAAAATAAAAGAAAACACTCGTCAAAGAAGTAATCTTTTTTTGAGGCCATGTCGAGCACCAAAAGCACGCAAGAACTGGCCATAGAGGGACAAAAACACTTAGAAGAGACAATCGAAGCAGCATATCAGATTCTTTCATCAATGGACGACGAGCTTTGCAACCCAGCACTATGGTCTACAACTAGTATAGCTGCTTCTTCTCATTCTAATGATAACTTTGACATGGGTGGTGGTGCTCTAGATGAAGCCCGTCTTCGTTATAAGTCTGCTGTTGCTTCTTTAAGATCTGTCCTTACTTCCATTCCCAATTCTGTAAAGGTATATACATATACACAAGCTCACTTTGAATATATCTATTGTACTGTTCTTTAAAACTGCTAATTATAATTTTGGGCCCTTGGGTGTGTAGGCAAAATCACATGAGGCAGGCTCCAGAAATGATGGGACTGAATTCCTAGCGGATCAGTCTGAGATTGAGGTGTTGGAAGAACGGGCTACAAGTTTAAGAACGGTACTAACTTATACTTATATATGCACTTTATAAAGTCTAATTGCTTGCTTTTGTGGTGGATTTGTAGAAGTATATGTTAGTGTTTAGTATGTATGATGCAACATTTGATTTAAATAGATAACGACGATAGTGATAATTGAGATGGTCCTTTTATATGGGCGTTTGTAGGATCTAGTATGAAGACCGAGGCTATCAAAATCATATGGCGTACTCAAAAAGTGTGTGTTTGTGTATATGGATTTGTTATTTTCAAAATGTTAGACATTGAACGCAAGCACACTTCTTGAGAGAAGCCTGTTTTCTGGTTCACACAGTGCAGACAACATGTCCATTTAAGGTCACCATAAGCATAGACACGTAGACACGAGTGCTGCCACTTGAATGTCACAAAGTCCAATATCTTGGAATAGAAAGTGCAATAAATGGGAAATAGTGACCTTTAGTGAAGCCTCATGTGATCTGTCTCGTCATATATTTGTGAAAGACATTTGCCTTAAAGACAATGGAATAAAAAAGGCATCAGGAAAGGAGCGAAGATTGACGAGTAGTAATACCAGCTTGTGGTTGGGAGCAGTGTAGGCATGATTTTTGGGTTTTGACATGGTTAGAAATCATCACATGAGTTGAATTTCATGAGGATGATATCCATGGTTGGGAGATCATCTTTACCAAAGATCAAGGCACATTTGATCTTGTAGGTTCAATGGTGGTTTTCGGTGGCTATGATCTCTTGGCTCTTGCTCGGAATGAGCACTCGTTTGGACAGTTCTAAGTTTCTAACCTTGCCAAAAGTTATTCTTGATTTTTGAATTTTTTAAGCTCCAAAGTTTTATTAATTTGCAACAAGGTTAGAAATAATCAAACCAGTTTAAGTTTTGTGAGGATCATCTCCAAGGTGGGGAGTCAGGAGTGGGGACATTATCTTAATAAAAAATAAGCGCTTACTTCATCTTGTCGGTTCAACAGCGGGCCATGTGTACAATCCTGTGTACACTGATCCCATCCAAAAATGATAACCAGAAATATGAGGCTCCAATCTAAAATCACATATAAAATGCAAATAGATAGGTGATAGAGATTCGTAGCACGCGCGGATGATTTAAACTCTATGTAAAGGTGATGGTCTTACTCGTGTTGTAAAGAATGTCGAAAGTCAAGCTTCATATGTCGGATTAGTACTTTAAGGCCCTCTTAAAACACTTTCCCTATATAAGAACTTTAGCATGACTTACATTAAGAAGGAAATGATGAAGGAAGAACGTGTCAGTAATCCGTAGGAAGCTAGATATTAGTATCTTGAACTATTACCTCATATCTGCTTTGACACACACACACTCAGACATTAAATGCCACACATATGTTAGGTGCACATCGAGAAGAGTTTGAGGCATAGGGTTGGAAAGGAACCGGGGACATTCGAGGTTAGATACTTTGACGTTACATAGTTGATTCTTCACATCAAAGAATTGATTTCCTTTGGTGTAAGTTGTAGAGGGAGTTCAAGGATACAGCTTTTAGGTTTTTTGGATTTTCTTCGGAAGCTATTGCCGGAGAAGCTTATCTGGTTGTTGTTTTTTTGTTGTTTCTTGTACTTGGTTGTTGTTTTGGCTCTTAGTTTTTTCCTTGTAGTAGGATATCTCATCCTACATTGTAATATAGCATGATATCTCATCCCACTATATTGCTATGTATATGATGAACGCTTACTTTACTGATCAAAAATATAAAATATAAAATGAGGAACATTCACCTCTTAAAAAAGAAAAACATGGAGTTAATGGCTGAGGTTCTGTGAGGATGATCTCCTCCTTATGAAGACCATCCTCACACAAATCAGCCAGCTTAGACACATTCAACCCGCTGATTCCTTTTCTTAAGGTTGATCTCAATAATTTGATGATTATATCCACAAAAATTTAGCCCTTAACTTGAAGATGCAAGAAAACTGAGGGATAGGTGTGCTGATTGGTGGCTTTACAAGGGCTCTTCACAAGGCCCAAACTGTGGTTTCTATTGGTACAAAAAATGTGTTCTCTGCACCTAACACCTCATTTTATATCTGAATGGGGTCTTTGAGAGCCTCCTCGGGGTCACACCTAGGTATGGAATAATCTCCAAGGTGCTGGTCCAAGTAAGATGGGGGTTCTTATTTGTCTATTATTGGCACTGGCTGCTCTTGCTAGGTAGTATCATTATTTACTTGTATTACCTGCCAGTGGATGAGATGAGAAGGTTGGTTCTGTTAGAAGATAAAATCAATGTGATACAGTGTCAGTCTATGTAATGTTGGTTCTCACTTCCTCTGATACTGAAGCAAGGATCTGATTTTCTCAAAGAAAGTTGTAAAACATTTGGTCACTTTGCTCAAAGTAATGGTTGACTACACAGCGTACGCAGCTCTTCTAAGGACATAGCAACCTCCAGTTGGTCTTTTTGATGTTTCAGAGGTTTTTTGTTGGCTTGAATACCAAAGGCTTGTCCAATGACGAATTGACGATGTTATCATCGGTTTCTGACTAATTAATAGGGGAATGACATGGAATATAACTTCAGTGCCAACTTGGTGCTAACCCTGTTGCCGTATGACTCGGCTAAAAGTGGATGCCACTCTAGGCTTCCAAGAATCTTAAACACAAGTGTAAACCATATTATTCAGTATCCGACTGACTTCTTTTGTCTTTCCAGAGGTCTGTAGTTCGAAATTTGTGCTTGCTTTTATTTGAATAAATTAGTGAGATTTTTGCAGAACGGAGTTGTGAAATGAGGTCTGTCACAAATAGGAGTGTACTTCAACTGGATGACGATTCCCAGTCAACAGTTCAGGAGTTGAGTCGATCCCCACAGCAGTTTTGGCTCTTCTGAATTTCAACCAGAGCGTTTATGTATAAAATAATACATCTTATCCATGGTGCAGTTAGGTTAGGTGCTTTTCTTGGAATTTGGAAACCCATGTAAAAAAATATTTTGCCGCTAAATTTGGATCAGCTGCAGTGGTTTCTGCACTGACAATACACAGGCACCATCTTAGTGTTGATTTGTCTAAGAGCACAAAAGCCTGATGCATTGTAATAGGGAAGGACTTGCTGATACCATCTTAATGTTACAGCTGATGCCTTGTATTTTAATAGGGAAAGAGTACTAGCTCATCTGAAGAGGGATGGACTAGCTGATGTCTCTAATGTTCCTCATTCTCTGGCTCTGTAAGTGAATATTAAGTAGGTCATTTATGAGTAGTGTTAGAGTTATAAGGGACATCTCCCGAGGGGCTTAAGGTCACCCCTCACTCGAATTTTTGTTGTGTCGTATACGAAATAATAGTTCAGATACCTATATTTGGCTTCCTAATATTTGCTTGGCGTGCTTATTTTCATGAGTTCCTTTTTAAAAGTTATCCTAAATTTGTTTTTACTGTTTTGACATGGTCTTAGGGTGCCAATCCGACATGTGAACCTTGATTTTCAAAATTCTTTACAAGTTACAACACACGTGAGACCATCATGCTTTACGTAGAGTTTTAAATCATCCACGTACACTACAAATCTTTATTTTCATATATTTCCATATTCAATGTGATTTTAGACTGGAGTTTCCGTATTTGAATATTCAGTGTGATTTTAGACTGTGCAACTGTGCCCTGGCCCCTGAATAGATCCGCCCCTGCAACTATGTGAAACAGCATCAGTTGGAATCTGACGTTAGAGCTGCACAACAGGGAGACGAGTGAGCTGCACAACAGGGAGACGAGTGTACATGAGTTTTATTTCTAGTATGACTAGAATCTGGATCAGTTAGCATTCATGGAGCTTACTTGACTTTTTGTTTTTGATATATACACAAAGTACAGAGATAACCAAAGCTGATTTAATACTCTGATCACTCGTGAGGATGAGTTTGAGTTACCTCAGGGTTTCATCCTCCCTTCACAATCCCCTTCCCAATCTTGACAGTTGACCCAGTTATTAGTGAACTTTCAGCTGAAGACGTGTGATTCAAATCAAGTCACACAATCACACAATGACAACCATCTTCATTCTAGTTTGAGTGTTTAGGCTGTTCAGACATAGCTTTCTTCCAGTAAACAGTAAATTGTTTTTGGTAGAGCTGCTATATATACATAAATGAGAGAGTAGTGATCACTGAAAAGTTCGCGTCTAAAATTGTTCAATGGCAGAAACTTCTGTTTATGCTTCTCAGCACCTTAGGATGCATTCTCTGGTTCCATTTCCTTAGCTCTTCTGGCATTCTCTGCTGAAGAAGCTGATTGGGACGTTGCTTTGCAATTGCATTGACAATACCATAAATTTGTGATTGATGGCTGTGGAAGTAGCAGTTTTTTTTAGGCAAACTCCAAATGTTTCCCGTTTTGAGTTTGAGGGTAGATATTAGAGACACAGGGTATTTTAGTATTTTCTATTTATTAGTATTAAGTTGGGTTTTGGAAGGTCCGGATTAGGAAGGTCTTTCATGTTTCTCTTTAATGCAACCAAAGGTTGTTGAAAATAATACTTAGCTATCAAGGCATGCATCTGATTATTTTCTCTGTAATATAGAGCTTAGGGTTGGGAAGCAACAATTTTGCAATAGATTGGGCCGATGTTTTTAGGGTTGGGGCCGTATGTGCAGTGTGCTGTATAGGCCGTGGATACATTACCCCTAGTTGAGATTGTTATTTTGTTTCTCTAGTAGGACCTACTCATCACCCTCCTTTGTCATGGAAGCAGGGCGGAGCCACATGGTGGCTAGGTGGGGTACGTGCCCCAAGTGAAATTATAGGAAAAGATTGTTTACCACTTACCAGCACATAGTGTATGGGATGATACGATACCATACTAAACTGTTAAGTGCCCCACCACTCAAAGGGTAAAACAAAGCTATTTAGCTGCTTTTAACAATTTTTGGCCACATTGATAGGTTTCGAAATAGACACGACGACTGGACCAGGAAGCACAAGGAACATTTGCATGCGTGGATAGGAATGACCGTAAATGTAAGTGTTGTCATTCTAAATCACATATAAAAAGCAAATATAGGGCACGCTGGGGTTGGGATTTGTAGCGAGCGCGGACCATTTCTATGAAAGCATGATTGTCTCACATTGTCTTGTAAAAAATGTTGAAAATCAAGCTTCATATGTTGGATTAGCACCGTAAGGCCATGTCAAAACAGCTTTCCTATAAAATAAATTTTAGCATGACTTGCACTTAAAAAGGAAATCATGAAGGAAAAACACGTCACACAAATATTAGGAATGGTATCCGAACTATTATCTTATATCTAACGGTACACATTCAGACATTAAAGGACACACATGTCTTAGGTGCACATGGAGAAGATTTTAGGGCATTGGTTCGAAAGGATTGATGCACATTTGATTCTTCAATTCAAAGGATTGTTTTTCCTATGGTGTTAGCTGTAGTCTGTAGAGGGAGTTCAAGGAGATTACTTTTAGGTTTATGCATTTTCTTTGGGACTAAAAGGCCGGAGAAGCTGAATTTGTCACTATGTTTTTGTTAGTTCTTGTGTCTGTTTGTTGTTTTGGTTTTTAGCTTTTTGTTTGTAGTGGGATATCTCGTCTTATACTGTAAATATCTGCTTTATATTGCTAGTGTATGTGCTCCTAATATCCAAGGTTTGAAAGTTCAAACTATGGGAGGTGAATCCTAGTGGCTGGATTAAAGTGCCCTCGTATTTTGTAGGCGCATGGTATTATAACTGTTGGAATATAACTACTGAGGTGCATAGGATCAGTATATCTAGAATATCTTCATGATCATGATTTATATAGGAAGATGTTATTATGATCTTAGTTGATTTGATTTGGTTAGCACCAATCAAGGATTTAGTTTCTATATATTGGTATTTGTAATCTCTATATAAACCAGTGAGATCAATGTACCAATAACCTAATTTTATCAATGAATATTCTTTATCTCAAATTCAAGTTGGTATCTAGAGCTTAGGTTTTGATCTTTGGGTAAACTCTTTTACCAGTGGGTGGCTGTTGCAACGCTGCCCGCCGGACTACTTTCCACACAATAATGTTGATTTCTATGCATCTTCAACCCCATCACTGTGTTTGAATAAAAAATATTGTTTTGTATAAAATCACTTCGTCGTCGTTATCTCTTTAGTGGATTTAGTGTTGGATTTTGTTATGCAAGCCTCATCACAGTTTGATATACTCCGTTGTTGATGCTACCTTATGAAGAGAAGCATTTTATTGTTGGTACTACCTTATGAATAGGAGTCCATTGTTTTTAGGTACCGTCTCAAAAAGAGAAGCTCTTTTTTATGCTACCGTGATGTGTGTCCGGAGCTTATTTATCGGATGTTATCGTTCATGGATGGTGCTTTGCTACAGACAGCCTTCGTCACACTTGGACATATTTTTCAGCCTAGAGTTTATTTGGCGACAATCTTCTTTGGTGTTAATCTCATGCTACTTTTCAAGCATCATGAGATTAAGGGGGAGTGTTGGAATATAACTACTGAGGTGCATAGGATTGGTATATCTAGAATATCTTCATGATCATGATTTATATAGGAAGATGTTATTATGATCTTATTTGATTTGATTTGGTTAGCACCAATCAAGGATTTAGTTTCTATATATTGGTATTTGTAATCTCTATAAAAACCAGTGAGATCAACCAATAATCTAATTTTATCAATGAATATTCTTTATCTCAAATTCAAGTATAACATTGTGTATGGATAGGTAATTGAAATTCCCAAAGAGGAAAAGGCTACCATCGGTCAGTGTTGATAGAGTGGCTGACAAGAACACCGATTTTGGAGCCTGGCCGTATCTAAGGATCCTGGTTAAGTAATTAGCTTTCCTCTCCTTGACAGCTTGGGCTTTTGAGGAGTATTGGGTGGTTACATACATAATCTTGCTATATTATGATGTAAGCATTCAGAAACTCTTTACTTCCGGAATGGCCTGAAGAGTGAGTGTTGTTTCGTCCTCTTGTCTGAAACTCCAACCCCTTGACCTCCAATGGTTGCGCCAAAGGAGTCTTACAAACAGGGCATCTCAAAGCATGTTGTTAGGGATGTTTAGTATGACTGCATTTGAGAAGGTTGACCCCTTGACCTGGTGACAAAGGTTTGGGCCAAAGGAGTCTTACAAACAGTGTAATTGAAAGCAGGTTGTTTAGGGATTTTAAACATGACTGCATAAAAGGAGGCTGTGGGTTCTGACAAGCCAAATTTTTGTCATTAGGAGTCTTACAAACTTCTCCTGGATACTGTAGAATCAGAGTGCGAGTTGAATACTAGAGGCATAGGTTCTCCAGACATAGGGTTAGTAGTATCACCTAACCGATCGGACCCGACCATCATATATGTTTCCTCAAGATGATATTCGTGGATTTGTATCAACTCATTGGAGTTTGTATGGGCCTAATCAACTAAATTTAGATTTTATAGTATGTTGCAAGTCTTGCAATCCATTTCCGCAAACAGAACCAAATACTCTATTACTTGGATCACCACTCAAAGAACAACTCGCTTCGAGTTTACAATCCAAGAAGGTAGTCCTAGCCATCAAGGCATGCAGCTGGTTATTTTCTGATGTGTACTTGCATGTTTAGGGTTGAGATACAACAAATTTTTCGTTGGTTGAGCTGATTTTCTTAGGGTGGGGATCATCTGTGTTGTATAGGCCCTGTATATTTTATCCATATTGGAGATTGTTCTTTTGTTTCTGTATTAGGATACCCATCACTCTCCTTTGTCATGGAAGCGTGTGCACCTAAATGAATATCTGCAATCTAAGGCAGTGGTTTCCTTGGAATTGCTTCAGTCATTCTTGGCTTTTTGAGGGCGAGATATGAGGCATTGGGTTACTGTTAAAAGGAAGTTAATTCATAACCCTGTTTGTAACACTTAACAGCTACGTGTGGTCCAAATCTCTGTTTTCAGTACATTTGCATCTTGTAGCTTGTTAAACTAATATTCTGTTGGTAAAATCCTCTTCAGTTGGAAATCCTTTTGAAGCTTATGTCATTAAGAGAACCATGTATTGGACAGTATTGTTAGAATCAGTGTTCGAAAAACGGCCTAGGCTGTGCCCATCGGACCTGCCTAGGCCTGCAGTTCAAAAAATGGCTGGCCGATTAGTCGGGGCTAGGCGGACTAATCAGCCTCAAGGTGGGCTCAATTGTTCTCTTCCGTTTTTTTTTCCGGAAGAACGATGAAAATGCATAAAAGAAAAGGCCCATGAAGGCTTAAGATTTGAATGAGTTTAAAAGACTAATGCCCAATGTAAATTAAAAGAAAAAAAAACCAACTACAATGGGTTAAAAGATTAAAGGAGTGTGTGTGCCATTTCGACCATTTCAAAATAGATCGTATTCCTCAGTCCTCTTTCACTGTCTCCCTGCTCAAGTTGAGCTATTCACTTGTCCTTTTCTTCAACTATTATGCCTTTTTTAAAGAATTTTAGTTTGTTAATTATTATTTTTATTATGGTACGTGTGCAGTTGATCAGTCATGCATTTTTGAGATGTAAAGCTTGATTTCTTCTTTTCTTATAGTGTGGGTGTATGTGACTATATACAATATGTTTATATTAGGAAAAAACCGCCGAGTGCCTCTCCCGCCTAAGGCGCTGCCTAAAAGGCCTATGTGCCCCCACTGCCCGACTACTTCCTTACATGCTTTTAGAACATTGATTAGAATGACCGACTAGGTTTCTGTTATACTTTGATGTTCATTTCTTATGCATCTCATTGCTGCTTCTCTAGAGCCTTTTCAGTTTGAGACTTTTAATTGTCCAATCTGCGATTCCCTATAGCTGTACAGCATAGGGTGCCTCTACATGTTTACCATCACTTCCATCTTATTTGGTTTCTCTCAACAACTTCTAGTTATATTTAGTGCAACTTGTATAACATGTTTTAGATCATTATGGCCCCTCTGTATTGTGTGCGGTCGTTTGTAGGATTATCATGTAGTAGAGGCTGCATTAACCTTATTTTTGCTCTTTGGTTACAATTTATTACTGTTTACTTGACTGCATTATTACTTCTGGTGAACAGGAGCTTGCAAAAAGAACAAATATCTTAAGCTTCTCATAGATCAGCTCCGAGAACTTATTACCGACATATCCACATGGCAGAGCCCCTGCATTGCTTGAATGCCAGCACATGGGATTTTGGAAAGGCTCCAAGTCTAGGATGTGAGAAGTTTGTAATAAAATGTATATCTCTTGAAGCATAGAAATCAGAAAAACTTCATTAGGCGATCAGTTAAGCTAGTGCCTTCATCATCTCTGAGAGCAAAGAAAGTGACATTTGGAAACATTCTTCATTCTTGGATTTTTCACTTTGGAAAAAGTATATCACAATGCGTTCTACTTAGTTTATGTTTTACCTTCAATATTTCTTTTATTATTTTGTGGTAACTTTCATAAGGCGTTGGTTTTTGTTTCTGCCAAGTACCTGTAGTAGAACTGCCCAAGGTTGAGCTACTACGTTTTGGTTGGGTTATCTGCAGATTTCATTTGTGTTACTCTTGGATCATTCCCACTTTACTTCATATATATAAAGAGTGTAAGCTTTTTACTAATTGGAGTAGAGCTGTTTATCACCAAGATAAATAAGAGGCAAGTGTTGTCTAGGTGCCTGCCGCCCTGCCTAAACTGGCGTTCCCACAGTCAATCAGTCCACTTTCTCAACTCGTGCCTATTGATGTGGTTGGAATTGGTATCGCCCTGCTGCATCACTGGGTAGTCTTTCAGGCCGGGATCCTAACCAGTACCATGCCCCCATCTTTCTCCATATGAAAGTGCTGCGGGTAGAGGAAGCCTAAAGAACCTGTCTTTTTGTCTCTAAAATCTTCCTGAAGAACCTGCAGATCAATCATATTAATGATGTTAAGAGACAAGTTACAAAAAAGTAGAAAACTTGAGACAGATAGCGTTAAAACAGGGCCCTGAAAGAATAAGGTCTGGCCCAACTACATCTGGCCTCATTATATATACTTGACAGAAAGCCAGAGAAGAGAGAAGAGACAGAGAGAGAGAGATGGAAGGAGCAAAAAACCAACGTTTCCCAAAGATAAAAATCAGAGAAATGAAAGATGACTACTTGAAATTCGAACTCCGTGAAACAGACGCGTCAATGGCAAACGCTCTCCGTCGCGTAATGTTAGCGGAAGTCCCGACAATTGCAATCGACCTAGTCGAAATCGAAGTGAACTCAACTGTTTTAAACGACGAGTTCATCTCACACCGTCTTGGTCTCATCCCATTAACTAGTGACCGTGCAATGGACATGCGTTTCTCACGTGACTGTGATGCTTGTGATGGGGATGGACAGTGTGAGTACTGTTCTGTCGAGTTTCATCTCTCTGTGAGATGTGATCAAGATCAGACTCAAGATGTTACCAGTGCTGATCTTCAAAGCACTGATCCTACTGTTGTCCCCGTTGATGTCGCCGCTCGTTCCAGCTCCTCTGGTTATGATGCTTCTGAAAATAGGTATTTTTATATACTGTTTTTACTCTTTTGTGCCTTGGGCTACTTATTATTATTATTATTATTATTGCATTTTGTTTCTAGGGGGATTATTATTGTGAAGTTGAGACGTGGGCAAGAGTTGAGACTTCGAGCAATAGCAAGGAAAGGGATTGGGAAAGACCATGCCAAGTGGTCACCTGCTGCAACTGTCACTTTCATGTATGAACCGGAAATACGTATCAATGAAGAATTAATGGAAAGTTTATCTCTTGAAGAGAAGAATAGCTGGATTGAGAGTAGTCCTACCAAAGTCTTTGGTATTGATCCTAATACCCACCAGGTCTGCCTTCAAATTTAACCGCTTTGTCACTGTATAGTGCGGTCTGTTCATTTGGATTATTGTATTTCCTTTTTGTTATGCATTTCTGTTTGTTATATACTTGGGAATTATATTAAATTGCTCATTCATAGGTGCATGCAAATGGTTCATCCAATCGTTATGTCTCGATTGTTGCTGTGCTTAAAAGTTTTTTTTTTTTATAAGTCTGTGTTAGTGCTCATGTCTGATATGAAGTGAACAATGAATAATCTGTAAGAGGGGTGATAGATGGCACTTAGGCTTACTGATTATAAGGTTGGTTTATTTCTCTTTGCTATGTGATACATCATGGTGCTCTTAGTGCATTATACAGCCTTAGTGCCTAGTATGGTCATCAAACATCTTATCCATTAACTAGCCATATGGGATTTGGCACATGGACCTGTTCACTTTCCATTCTACCCAGAGGCATGTCTTGTTTGAATGTGTACTGTCCTGTGCGCATAAGAAAACTTAACAGTTGTGACAATGTGTAGTCTATGGGAGTACTTCTGAACGATGGTTCCCAGGCTTTAGATATCACCCATTTACCATGGCTATCAGCTGAAAATGCTCAAAAATTTACTAGTGGAGAAATAATGAAAGCTTTTTCTTACGGAGAGATGCAGTGAAGTTGTGTGCATTGTGTAAAACAGCCAGATGAAACATACAAGCTGGTTCACTTGGATCAATATGTATATATGTTTATGTGTCGTGTCATGCCTTTAACTATCACTTGTTTTTCGTGTTGCAGTAGTGTTTACTTCCTATTCTTTGGTGTCATAGTAGAGGGCTCTAATATCTGTTTTCAGGTCATGGTGGTTGACGCTGAGGCGTATACATATGATGAAGAAGTCATTAAGAAGGCAGAAGCAATGGGGAAACCAGGTCTTGTGGAGATAGAAGCCAAAGAGGACAGCTTTATCTTCACTGTTGAATCTACTGGTGCTGTCAAAGCTTCTCAGCTGGTGATCAATGCAATAGATGTCCTGAAGCAAAAGTTAGATGCAGTTCGCTTGTCCGATGATACTGTGGAAGCTGATGATCAGTTCGGTGAACTGGGATCACATATGCGGGGAGGATAATCAGTTGGTGTGATTGGATTCACGCACATATGGAGGCATGTTTTCTATTTTTGGGAATTTTGTTGTTAGGCAGTACAACCATTTGATATGCTTGCTACATTAGCCACTAACGCACTCCATGTCCTAAGTTTCAGTTCTAGGCTTGAACTACTGAATGTAGATGTTGTTACTCCTAACTATTCTGACACGGTGCTTGGGCTCAAAATGAGTAATTATCTTTTGGATGAATGCGCTCCTGCACATGTATTCTGCCTGTGTAAACTTCTGTTATATTTTGTAGTTAAACTGTTCAGGATTTCGGTCTTCTTTTTCTTTTTCCCTATTGCCTAGCCCCTCTTGCCTTTCCCCATTTTCTTTATAGTCTTCCTTAAATATTAGGTGTCCTCTTTTTTGTTACATTAGTTCCATTTTATTTTGAGTGTACTTCAACTGGATGACGATTCCCAGTCAACAGTTCAGGAGTTGAGTCGATCCCCACAGCAGTTTTGGCTCTTCTGAATTTCAACCAGAGCGTTTATGTATAAAATAATACATCTTATCCATGGTGCAGTTAGGTTAGGTGCTTTTCTTGGAATTTGGAAGCCCATGAAAAAAAATATTTTGCCGCTAAATTTGGATCAGTTGCAGTGGTTTCTGCACTGACAATACACAGGCACCATCTTAGTGTTGATTTGTCTAAGAGCACAAAAGCCTGATGCATTTTAATAGGGAAGGACTTGCTGATACCATCTTAATGTTACAGCTGATGCCTTGTATTTTAATAGGGAAAGAGTACTAGCTCATCTGAAGAGGGATGGACTAGATGATGTCTCTAATGTTCCTCATTCTCTGGCTCTGTAAGTGAATATTAAGTAGGTCAATAGTGTTAGAGTTCGAAGGGACATCTCCTGAGGGGCTTAAGGTCGTGCCCCTGACTCGAATTTTTCTTGTGTCATATACGAAATAATAGTTCAGATACCTATATTTGGCTTCCTAATATTTGCTTGACGTGCTTATTTTCATGAGTTCCTTTTTAAAAGTTATCCTAAATTTGTTTTTACTGTTTTGACATGGTCTTAGGGTGCCAATCCGACATGTGAAGCTTGATTTTCAAAATTCTTTACATGTTACAACACACGTGAGACCATCATGCTTTACGTAGAGTTTTAAATCATCCACGTACACTACAAATCTTTATTTTCATATATTTCCATATTCAATGTGATTTTAGACTGGAGTTTCCATATTTGAATATTCAGTGTGATTTTAGACTGTGCAACTGTGCCCTGGCCCCTGAATAGATCCGCCCCTGCAACTATGTGAAACAGCATCAGTTGGAATCTGACGTTAGAGCTACAGAACAGGGAGACGAGTGTAGATGAGTTTTATTTCTGGCATGACTAGAATCTGGGATCAGTTAGCATTCATGGAGCTTACTTGACTTTTTGTTTTTGATATATACACAAAGTACAGAGATAACCAAAGCTTATTTAATACTCTGATCACTCATGGGGATGAGTTTGAGTTACCTCAGGGTTTCATCCTCCCTTCACAATCTCCTTCCCAATCTTGACAGTTGACACAGATATTAGTGAACTTTCAGCTGAAGACGTGTGATTCGAATCAAGTCACACAATGACAACCATCTTCATTCTAGTTTGAGTGTTTAGGTTGTTCAGACATAGCTTTCTTCCAGTAAACAGTAAATTGTTTTTGGCAGAGTTGCTATATATACATAAATGAGAGAGAAGTGGTCACTGAAAAGTTCGCGTCTAAAATTGTTCAATGGCAGAAACTTCTGTTTATGCTTCTCAGCACCTTAGGATGCATTCTCTGGTTCCGTTTCCTCAGCTCTTCCAGCATTCTCTGCTGAAGAAGCTGATTGGGACGTTACTTTGCAATTGCGTTGACAATACCATAACTTTGTGATCGATGGCTGTGGATGTAGCAGTTTTTTAAGGCAAACTCCAAATGTTTCCCGTTTTGAGTTTGAGGATAGATATTAGAGACACAGGGTATTTTAGTATTTTCTATTTGTTAGTATTAAGCTCTGGGTTTTGGAAGGTCCGGATTAGGAAGGTCTTTCATGTTTCTCTTTAATGCAACCAAAGGTTGTCGAAAATAATACTTAGCTATCAAGGCATGCATCTGATTATTTTCTCTGTAATATAGAGGTTGGGAAGCAACAATTTTGCAATTGATTGGGCCGATGTTTTTAGGGTTGTGGTTGTATGTGCAGTGTGTTGTATAGGCCGTGGATACATTACCCCTAGTGGAGATTGTTATTTTGTTTCTCTAGTAGGACCTACTCATCACCCTCCTTTGTCATGGAAGCAAGGCGGAGCCACATGGTGGCTAGGTGGGGCACGTGCCCCAGGTGAAATTATAGGAAAAGACTGTTTACCACTTACCAGCACATAGTGTATGGGCGATGATACGGTACCATACTAAACTGTTAAGCTATGAAGCATGGACACTGACACTGACACGCGACATGGATATGACACGACACGGATACGCGGACACGACATCATTCAAAAAAGTAGGACATGGATACGTCATGGACATGTTAAAGAAAAATTATATATATATGGATACATCATGAAATTTAACCCTCTCCACTAAGTTTAAATCAAAATATGAAAACTAGTTTTGAACATGTCTAACTCTAAAAGATTAAACAACAACATACATGTCCAAAAATACAAGCTAATGCCAACAAAAGAAATAATAATTACAGAAGATTCATAACAAATATATATAAAAACTTAAAAAGGACTTGGCAATCATCCTTCTTATTTCAAGAGTGAAATAAAACCCCTACCAAGTCATGTATTCTTTTAAGTATTTTAACACTTTTTTAAATTTAGAGTAAAATGTAGAAGTGTTTTCCGTGTGTCCCCAGTGTCCATGGAGTGTCGGAAATTCTATAAATTAATTAATAAATCCGATACTCCAAAAGTCCAAATCGAGTATCTGACATGTGTCGGAGGCGTATCAGGGAGTGTCGGTGTCGGATACGTGTCGGAAATTCTATAAATTAATTAATAAATCCGATACTCCAAATCGAGTATCTAACACGTGTCGGAGGCATATCAGGGAGTGTCGGTGTCGGATACGTGTCCGACACAGATATATTGCCCTTAGAGGAGTGTCCGTGCTTCATAGCTGTTAAGTTCCCCACCACGCAAAGGGTAAAACAAAGCTATTTAGCTGCTTTTAACAATTTAAGGTACTTCAAATAGGAGTGTACTTCAACTGGATGACAATTCCCAGTCAACAATTAGCCTTGTGGATTCTTAGGGTGGGGGGATATTTTCATCTTGCTGATTGTGTTCTGCAACCTAGAGTCCAAGTAATTTCTTAGAAGTAGCTGTTGAGTTCTGCGAGTGGATTGGTGGAGTTGCTAAAAAAACTAGTTGAGCCAACATTAGTTCTGAGCTGTGTTGCATGGGTACGGGACGGAGTGTCCGGTTTGGACACGGGTACTACGATTTGGACACGGCGAGATCTGAGAATTAGGGTCTGTTTTGCTTGTGTCCATGTCTGTACACAGGACACGGGTACGCGATACAGAGGAAATTAGGGTGTACCCATGCAACAGAGGTTCTGAGTAGATTATGAGTTTTTTTACTGGACTGCCCATTATGGCCGCATTATCAGATATCCTTTACAAGAATAACATTCCTTTTTATACCACTATAGAAACTAAGTTTTATCTCAAGTTCAGTGAATGTGGAACTGTTGGATTTAATTTAGGGTCTGCTTGATAACCCATTTTCCAGCTGGCAAACCAATATTTTCCTACTTCAAAAGACCCGTTTGCCACTGCTTGGTAGCATTTTAGGACCTGGCAAACTCTTTTGTGATTTGCCGGCAAATGAAGCACGTGTGACCCAGTTTTCCCACTTGATGCGAGAAAAATATATCCAAGCTGAGGGTGGATATAGTTTGACAGATGAAAATCAATCCACTTCCACCCTAATGTGGCAAATCCTTTGCTACTTCGAATTGTTTGTCTTCCCCTCTCTTTCAAGCGCAGCAAGTGTGAGCTCTCTCTCTCTCTCTCAACACCGCAAGTGAGGACTTCAACCCATTCAATTTTTCAGTTTTTTTTTTTTTTTTCTATTTCAACGAGTTAACTTGGATTTTGTATTTGAAACCAGAGTTTGGGATTTCGTTCGTCTCTTTGTTCATTCTAATCAAGGTGAGTTATCATCGATTGGATGATAAGACGATGTTAACTTGTTTATTTCGACTTTAAGATGATTAATGGTTGGATGATATGTTTGAATGTATATATTTTCTTGCGTTGTGTGAATCCTGTGCTGTGTGAATCTATATATTAACTGAAAATAACCAAGTACTACTTTTCTTTGATTGGACGCAACACCCTGACGACCTTAAGTACTAACTAAAGAGCATTAATACAAAGAAAATGTACCTGAAACCATATTGGAAGTGGGAGATGCACACATGTACGAGAAGAAGAGGAAGAGAATCAATGTTGTTGTTTAATTTTTATCACCATTCTTCCCTTGCGGCAAGGTTAAATAGCTTTGCAATGGAACTAATAATTTTTTATGGCTAGACATTATATATTGATTTTTCCTTCTAAAACAGCTATGGTTTTTATATTAAGACACTACTTACATGAAAAGAAACTTGACGGTTTGTATTAAGTTTCTCTTTAGCAGCTTAATTTATAATTCTAAGGTTGCAATAAGTAAATGAAGGTATATAGATTGAGGGCATACTAGCTATCTTCTTTCCTTCAGCAAAATAGAAACTACTATTAAAAAAAGTAATGGTTTTGTTTGGATTTGTTTCAATCCAATATGATGATGCTTTTGTTTGGATTTGCTGGGAATAAGAAGAACAGGAAAACCTGCAGATTTAGAAACTTGGTTTGTATTTTTGTTTGTTATCCATTATGTGGTCTGTTGCGCTGACTAGTGTGGATTTATGAGTAGGAACCAGGTTTTGAGGTTCAAATAGAAGTTGTAGTGTTCTTACTCATCTTTAATACCCAATTGGATTTGTTTCAATCCAATATATGTAGGAAAAGATACAACTGTTTTAGTACAGGTACATTAACTAGGATTTTCCAGTTCATGTTCTGTGTGTAGTCGACTTCTCTGAATTTGTTATGCGGTCCGCTTTATATGTCTTAATAGAAGCTGTAGAGTTTCGAGTGTAGTTTCATATCCATTTTGGTTTGGTCCAATCTAAGCTACAAAAGAGAAAGTTATCACTATTTTAGTCTAGAGTGGTGAACTAGTGCTTTTCCTGACTGCCTAGCAGGTTCAATCAACGTCTGTGGCTTTCTAGAGAAGAATTGGCAGTCTTAATGTAAGTTGTAGTTCTGTGAGTCTAGTTTCAGACCCAATTGGATTTGTCTCTTTCCAAGCTATATTGCAAAAGATGTCTATTTTCATTCAGGGTTGTTGACTGTGTGTGGTCTCTCTGTGTGAGTGAGTGCTGTGTGTGTGTGACTGTGTGAGTGTAGGTGAGTGGTTTGTGTGTGTGTGCAGGCTGTGTGAGTGAGTGCTCTGTGCAGGCTGTGTGAGTGTAGGTGAGTGATCTGTGTGTCTGTGTGTGTGTGTGTGAGTGAGTGTTTTGTGTGTGCAGGTTGTGAGTGTAGTTAGGATCTTTGTTCATTTGAACCAAGTATACAGCTCCTTTCTCTGTTTCATCTTCAGATATGTTGAGCAAACCAGATTCCGTATACTTTACAGATTGCTCACAATATTCAATGGTGTTGTGACGAGGAATTATATTGTTGTAAGAATCTAAATGTACAAGCAGGGGTAGAGAAGTTCGGTGCAGAGATTGTTCGAACCATGCGTTCTTGTGCTGAAACTAGTCACATCTGCTGTCTGTGTAAGCAAAACTTAACAGAATTGGAAGCTAATAGCCGAAGACCAAGTTTGTACTTTTGTAATAGTCAATTCAGTCTTATCTCATTACATTCTTTTTATTTTTGGCTAATTGTGCAAATGTATGCGGCAAACTGAACTATCTTGTGATCTCCGGCACAAATTTTGTTGCTGACTTTCTTAGCTGCGAATAATAGTTTCACAAAACAATGTTTGTTTTATGCGTAAAGGTAGACCACCATGGTTATGTAAATGCCCCTGATCAAATTTACTTTTGTATCAGAGAATGATGCATTTAGCACGCTCTCAGAGAGTTTCTTTTGTAGCTTCTTTTGTCTTCCATGGTTCCCCTTGTCCTTTTGCTTCCTTCAATTATTCATATGCATAATATTCATAGGTATGTAGATTGCTTTGTAGGGTTAACAAGATGCATGACTAAGCAATTGCCAGCTAGCAAAGTTAGTAAAATCTTGGGTGATAATATCAGAAGTCTGGAGTTCGAACCCCGTCACACCAAAAAAAAATTACTGATATCGTTTAAAACAAGCTTGCCAATAAAAAAAAAAGGATGGATGGATAATTGGAGCTTTGTTGAGATATGCTTTGTGGTTCCCATATGGTATTTGACAACAATGACAAGTAACTTTGCAGAGTCAACAAGATAAATGGCTAACAAGCACTCAGCAGTGTGTAGGACCAAAATTTCTAGGATATTGAAGCCTTGTGAACAAAATTGAAGTAACCCGTTTCAAACGTTGAACCAATCTCAAGTGTCTTTCCTTCCATTTGTCGTATCACCTTGGACCAAGGCGAAGTAGCCATAAGCTCGGCGGACATGATTTAATAGACATGAATTTTGTGGATTCTCAAGATACAATTGGAAGCAGGATTGCTGTGTTTGGTATGAACTTTCTTAAGAGAAGACAATCTCGTGCATTCGTTGGGCCTAAGTATGAACTGCGAACAATAAATTCAGTTTAATTCAACTGAAAGTTTACACCCGAAATAGTGAATCAAACAGCAGCAGAGTCGAAGTCTAATTACGAACCTCGTATAATCCAAGGCCCTTGCACTGGGCGACTTACCAAGCCAAGAAGTGGTTTGGTTTTAGCTAGTGGTACGCTTGCCACTCTCTTACGATGAGTTGCTTTTTAACATTCCTTCCCGAGAAATGGTCCCTCAACTGACCAGTAGAGGCCTCAAATCTTCTGTGCCTGCAAAGGAAACATGCATGTAGGATGAGCTACCAAATTTCACAGATTTGGTACTTCGACAAAACTCCCTGGGCTCACCTAATACTGCTATTGTCTTTATCTTCTGATCTAGGCCACCTTCTTAGGCTGACTTAGCTTTATCTGTTAACCAAACAGACATTAGAAGAGGCTCATCTTCGTCAACACCCCACTCTTAACTCTTTGTTTAGGACCACTCTTCCCCGTTTTGCAACATCCCCTTATTTATATGTGTCATATTTAATATGCCCACTGTCTTCTTCAATGTCTTTTCTGAGGTATCAAAGCTAAGCATTTCCGACTGTCCTCCCTTTAAATATTTGAAATATCAATATCTGCCATAATATTGTTTTTTTTATGTATATTGATCGTACATATCCAGTATGAGCAAAAAAGTAGGGATAGCCGGTATTTAGGTTATATGATCAGAGTACCCTACAAGACTACAACTGGGGTGAGTCAACTGCCAGTGATGAATTTGGACTGATGGATGTGATGGGGATAGATTTCCTTTGTAGATTTGGCAATTGGCATGCATGATTATCAAAAAAAATTGAGACAATGTAGGACGGGGTGGTGGTTAATGTACCATGGTTCAAGGTTGAATAGTTTTGACATCTTACTATCTTAGGCATAACATGTTGAAATGACAACAGCAGCAGCAGCAAGCCAGCACCGTTATTTTAGGTGCGTTACTACTTACTACAGAGGTAGCTGAACTAGCTGCTAACCAATCCTATCAGAAAATGCACAGTACAGTAGTAACTAGTAAATACAATACTAACATATGGATGATATGTTTCAAGTTTCTTGCAGGCCAGACAGACTAATGAAGTGATCTCTGATGTATACTTTGGACTTTTACAGCTGTTGCAGAAAACAAAAAGTAACAGTTGATGCATCCTTTAAACAACTAGAAATACCAAGTTACCAACACTCACTGTGTTGAACGCGTAAGTATGGTTTGGTTCCGAAATTTGGAACCATGAATGCTCCACCACAACACGATACATCCAAATTTACTCCCCTCGATGGAGTCATGGACATTTACAACATTCACAGTACTGGGAGACTTGACATCCAATAGATCATGTAGCTGAAAATTCTTTAGAATCTGTAGAAATATTGACATTACTTTTCGGTTCTGACCAATTTTAGATACGTATGCAAGTGACTACAACCACCACTTCTCATGGAGGATCCCACCATCTATAGGTTGGATTCACTATAACATTTCCCACGTAACATGATTTGGTGGGGCGTTAATGTTAAACTCAATCCCGCTAAGTAAGGCAAGTGGAGAGCAGAGAGCTATACTTTGATATGTACATAACATGATCATAAATTCTCAATTGTTGTCGGGTGCATGAGCTGATGCGCCATGGCTGGCTCATGAGTTGGAGAAGAAGACTTGGTCAAAAGAGGACTAGATGTAAAGAAAGAGATGAAAAGAGCCATCATATTATTCCACAATTATTGGGTGGGGACTGCCTAGATCTGTGCAGTTTTTGCTTCTGTTGAAAAACCACACATTTAGGCATGTGATACAACCCATGTCCTTGACCATCTACTTCTTCTACTACTATTAAAAATCTACAGTACCTACCTTAAAGCAAAAGTTTGAAAAACGTCCCTCCAACAAATTAAATCATGTCGTTCCCACACAATTTCAAATCACCCTCTCTTCCCTCCTTTTGGTAGCTTTCACCTTTTTGTGTTTTTGGACTTCTATTAATTATTAGTGGATCTAAAATTGCATCCAACCTGTTTCCCTCTTTCTTCCACTCACCTTTTCTTTCCTTGGGTATCTTTTTCTTTTCTTCTTAATCTGGTTTTCTTGTACTTAAGCTTAAAAAGTTATTTGATTTGACTGATTGTCTGATTACCAGTTTACCACCCCTTTATTATCCATCAGGAGGATTCTTGTACTTGCACATCTTGGTTAGATCCATGATGAATACACTATATCAGGGAAATTACACTACTTTTTACATAATGTATATATATATATATATAAAGGGAATAGGGACCATGTTAACCTACTAATAATCATAATCATTTATTATCCTTTCCTGCTAAGGTGCAACTGAAGTCTACCATCATCAAGATATAGTCCCAACTCCTAACAAATGGTTTCTTAACTAGAAAATGAAAGTTAACCAACAAAAACAAAACTAGGAAATACTTCAAGAGCACCGACAGTATGAACTATGCAGTACATAATGCAAGTTTAAAATTGAAGAAATACTTATGCACAAGAGCTGCAGTCTATATTGGAATTTGGAAGACAAGTTCTCCCAACCAATATTTTCAAATTACTCCACTCAGCTCTCCCAGAGCTAATGAGACTTTCCATCCTATATACTGTCAAAAGCGACGACCCCGTAGACTATCAGGTATGTTTGGCCAGGGCGATAGTAATACTAGAATGGCTAATCCTAAAAGATGAGCATCCTCACTACTCTTAAGTAGTCCTGAAACTTCAGTAATTACAATCCCAGATCCTCTTAAGTATGTCCAGTTATTCAAGATGGTACTAGAATGACTAATTTCCTGAAAAATGTTCATGTTCCAATCTCAATGCCTCCCCTCCTCTGCCTCCCCGCCCCACTTTATGTAGTCCTAAAAATAGTTATTCTCTCATTATCCAGGGGTGTAGAGAAAAAAGATGTTTTTTCATTCTAGTGTGAAGGGCGCGACCCACACTCCATTTACACTTGGGCAAGGCACGACCCGCCCTCATACCTTTGGTGACTTCATTTTTTCTTTGGTGACTTACAACTTCTTCGAGACGACCCTTTACTCCACTTTATTTCAAAGACAAATTTGCCATTTTTCGAAAATTTTCTGAAATAGTATAAATATAGGTTTTTTCTATAGAAACCTAACTTTTCCAAAACAAAGAAAGAAAAAGATTATAAGTGAGCAATTCTTTATAAGTTGAGTGTTCATTCTTTGTAAGTGAATTAAGAGACTTGTAATCTATTATTCCGGACATCTAGTAAAACTTAGAACTCGCAGTGTGAACGTAGATAAATTGACGAACCACGATATATCTCGTCTTGTGGTTTGTTCTTCTTCTACATTAATTATTTTATTTTAGATACTTATTATTTGATATTGAGAAATATTAAGATTACTTTGGAGAGTGTTGAAATCTTATCTAGTCAGAAGAATCGATCCTTGTGTAGAATTGATCTATTGTAGTGGGTAACATTGTTTCCGCAGTGTTATATTCACAATAAGGGGAAAACCAAGTATATCATCTCAACTCTCATTATTAGAGTCTAGAGGCATATGAAAATCTATATTACTACCAATAAACCTGTCTAATTTCACCTGAAATCTACTTATTAACTCCAGCTGGAACTCTGCCCTGGAATATAAAATAACTAGAGATATAAACCAAGTAAGTTTAACCTAACTAATTAACATATTAAGATGCACAATTAGACAGCGTTTTGAAATAAAGTATAGTAAATAATATTTCTTATTAATCAAAAGTGGGAGAAAGCACATGCAAGCGTTCTTGTGGGTGTCGTTTAGTAGCAGTATTCACACAAGTCTCACCTACAACTAAGCTAGCAGGATTTAGTGGGCTACATGCTTTATACTATATGATTAATAATGTGCAATACATACTAAACACCATTATTCTAAATTTCCAATGGAAAAGATTGGAGAGCAAAGACTACAGAAACCAAACCATCTATAGCTTTTGATGGTTTATTTAAAGAGAGTGGGGTTTCAGACATCAAACACAAGAAGTTCTCTTCCAACGAGGTCAAACTCCATATAAAAAGTCCAAATAAACCAAAACCAAAATCCAACGGTGGCCGACAACTTTGTTCCAAGTTCACCCCTTTCACATGCAAACAAAAACTTCTTAGATTTCCTTATTTTCTTCCACCACTCCATCTATCTCAGTATCTCACTTAAAGTTTCAAGTTTCATTTAAGACAACTGGGAGAGATTTCTCTATGTTGCCAATTATCACCCACTTCTAATCTATCATTTCATCCAAGAACAAAGAAATAAGAATATAGAATTTCAACAGATAAACACAAAGGCAATAAGTTTGAATTCTTACTAATGCATGTTTTCATAAATAAGAATAATGGCTGAGACATATATAGTGTACTATATCAAATAGTTCATTCCCTCATCACTGTTCATTCTTTTCCAAGTCAAATGCCACACATCTCTGCTTTCCAATCTCCCTCTTCTCTTTATTCTCCAAAAACTGGTGATGGTGGGAGAAGTTTCCAATAATTTTCTCATACATGTGAATTAGGATTGGCTAGAAATGCAGAGATGGTGAAATTTGACTTGCACTTGAAGAACATATATTATGAAAACCACAATTCTTAATAGCATGGATGCTGGTAGAATAAGAAATAATAAGAAAAGAAAGAGTGCTTAACGAGGACTAGTAATGACATCGACTGCGAAACGATTGAAAGAAGACAGTGGCATCTGGAGCTCCTGGATTCTGCTCTTCTTGAACAGACACTTTGGAGAAGAAGATACTGAAGAACTCACTGCCCACGAATCGTTCGAGCTATCAGAGCTGAAAGACGCATCAATTACTCCATTTGGGCTGCCAGGTTCAAACTGATACTTGCGCTTACGAGTGTAGCTCACATTCTGGTTCTCCTTGATATCTCCTGAAGTAGAGTCCAAGATAAGAGCACTGCACTCATCCAGCTTGTCCTGTTGACACATTGCATTGAGTCCTCCAAAATTAATTACATTAATGGAATGCTATACTGCTGATTTCAATCTCTAATGCAAATATAAGAGAAAACAAGTGCAACTCATTAAGTAATTCAACTGACCTTATTGATTTTAAGGATATCCATAAGCTGGTTCTGATACTCGGTGGGATTACAAGGTTCAACCTCCTTGATAACATGCAGCATTGTTGCAGTAGCAAGTACAGAAGGGAGATAACAAACAGACCTCGAATCTAGAAAGCAAATGCAAGATTCAAACGATGAGATTCAATATTGCATTTTCTATTTTAAGTTGTTTTTAACTTTAAACAAGAAGTCAATCTCTTATCAATGATGGTAAGTAAGAACTAGAAACTAAAAAGAGCAGTTTTTTTTATGGCTTACCAGCAATGACAGACAGAAGCAAACGTTCACATCTCTTCATAAACTCCCAATGAAGATTATTCTTCAATCCAAGCCTCCTTATTATGTGATCAAGAAATGAAAGTGGTGTAACTTGATTCATCTTCCAATGAAGAGTAGAAAGCACCAGAAGCTCCATTCTCTGAATAGTTTTGGCTTCAAACACATACTTTGTTTCTTCCACCTTGATAACAACAAAGAATCCAACCAACCCGAAACAGATTAATGACAAAAGATTGAAACTTTAGAAGTAAAAAACCAAATTTTAAGATACACCTTAATAAACATACTTGCAGATCTAAGAGAAGTGGAACTTGGGTCTCTTCCACCTTAGCAGCAACAGAAAGGCAAGCTACAGCAGCAAGTTGAGTCATCCATGGCTTATCTTTCTGAAAACGAAGGCTTGACATGAATCTATCAAGATAGTTAACAGCAAGAACAGCAGTGAGTGCAGAGAAACCATAGTGCGCGTCAACTTTTAACATCCACTCAACAGCTTCTTTACGAGCTAAAACAAGACTTGAGTCAATATCGAAGTTACTTGAGTTAATGAGAAGATGGGTTTCTTTTTCTTTAGAAAAGAGTAATACAAGCTCTTCATCTTCCCAAAACAAGTCTTGTTCTAATAAGAAAGTAGTTGGGTTTGTTGTTTCATTAGTAACATTACTATTCTCACACTCACTCTCTTCTCCTTCTTCCAAACGTTCTTCTTCACAGTATAGTGCATCAAGAAGATATAGACGGTGCTGGTTTGATGATTGTTGTTGTTGTTGTTGTTGGTTTTGAGGTGCCATCTTCTTCTGGGAAGAAGAGGTTTAAGGCTCTATACATTATAAACCATACAAGGTTGAGCAGCTTACACACTCACACATCTTCTTCTCTCTCTCACACTCACTCTCACTCTCTTTCCTCTGTGCAGTAAGTAGAGAGACAGAGGGGGCTGAGCTAGTACGCAAAAGAGGAGATTTTAGATGTGGGCTATTATCAGACACTCTCTCGCGCACACTTTCTCTCTTAAATATTTTTTTTGTTTTCTCTCTCTGCAATACTCATCTTGTTTTTTCTTCAATTTTTTTTTTTTTTTAAGAAATTATTATATCCAACACGGATTCATTTGAAAGTGTTCAACCATAATACAAAATATTCGGATATATCGTGATATTTGGGGATATATATTTAGATTTTAGAAAAAGATATATAAATATTACGATATGTTTAGAGATATATACGACTGTAAATATCATTAATATTTCGATAATATTTGCGATATTTGTGATGTTTGGAGGTATTTTGCGATATTTGAAGATATTTAGCAATATTTTGTGTATATAACAATTTTATTTAATATTTACCATTATATTTCAAATAAATATAAATAATGTATCATGATATATCAAAAAATATCTATGATATTTATGTCGATATTTTATATATATCCACGATATTTGCATGTGAAACAATATCAAATATCTCTAAAGAGGGGGATATATCCATGATACATATCTAGAAATTAAATATCGATAAATACCTATATCCTAGATATTTTGTACTATGATCCAACCACCCCTAGCACCATCGATATGAATCAGTTTAGTTGAGGAATTTTAATTAGAAATCTATGTATGTTTCTTGGAGATTAGTGTAAAATCAGTTTGTATTGAGGATTAACATTGTTGCTTAAAGAATATATAATTGAAAGATAGCAAACCAAATATTTGTAATGAAATCGTGGAACTTTATTGACTTCTAACTTAAACAATCAGCCTCATGGTTCACAGCTTGAATTCATGATATCACCATTTAATTATGATGCCCATTGGAAAAATTGGGACGATTTTGCATGAAATTCTTTTACGGTTAAGATTGTGTGAACTGATTAGACTTCAGAAGAAAACAAAACAAGAATCAAAGTTTGATACATAGAATAGTGTGATGTCGCATTTAAGCATTCCTCTTAACGTTTCCATTGCTGATATTATCTTTTGGTACGAAGATTAAGCTAGAGGTTATTAGAGAAATTTATGTGAGACCAGTTGAAGTAAGCGCAAATCTTTAAAGAAATAAACTGGCCCTTGAAAACAACTAGATATAGAAGCAAAGTAAAGAGGGACTGAGCAGTGTGTGCTACTGTGCCAGTGAGAGACAAAAAGAGAAAAACTCTACTAAAACTAAACTCTTTCCCTTCACAGATGAAAATATTAAAGACTGAGAGAGACATATCACTGTGGTTTTTCCCATTTGTTTACTTGCTCTAATTGACTAATTATTTATTTGGTCGATATGAGATGAATTAAACTCTACTGAAAAAGGCAAGAAAAATAATACGTATTTTGCCAATAACATGATAACATATTCATAATTCTCATATGTGATTCTGCGCTATATATGATATATATCCAGTGTAATTTATTCCAGCGAATTCAACCTTTGGAAAATTATCTGATAATATACAAGACATAAAGTTATTCTACTACTGTGAACAGTGGTAAGTCAATGAACTCTTATGTTGAAGTCTGGAACGGGACATAATCGTAAGTAAAAAAGCAACCTAAACGCATGCAAGAACATGATATCTTTGCTTCCAGTTGGGTTTCTGCCAAAGTCTTTAAAGGAAGATTTCGAACGGGCACAAAAGTAGACAGATTCATTATTTTTTTCAAATTCAACTTTATTCTTCTTATTTTAGAGAAATGTTACAAGTTACAAGTTACAACTCGAGAATTATACACTCCCATCTTTCGATGAGAATAAGTCTCTTCACCTATCTTTTTAGCGAAAAAAAGTCTCTCTACTGTTACTATTGCACCTATACACTGACCTGTGAAATGAAAAAGAAAATATATGTTTTTTATTTTTTTGACTCGTATCACTTCACACCGTGGCACCAAATGATTTTTGGTCTAGTAAAATCTGAACCAGAAAATTTTATTCGCATCGATATTGACAAATTCTTCTGAATGATTTTATCGACAAATCGCTCACAAATTTTGGATGATTATTGGTAAGAACGAAAAATAATTTTGTACAAAAAATTGTTCGAAAATAAAGGAAAAGGAAAGACTAGAGACATAGTGCAAAATGGCCAAAATTTCTAGGCCTGCATCGCTAGTTTTGCTTTGCATACGCAGACGCATGGCATGTACACTCTTTTTTCTCTTTGTTTTTTATGTGTTCTCTCTTTCGAAGGCCCAATCTACGAGGAAGTATGGAAGTATCTTAATGGTGGTGGTGGTCTCCAGCCCAACCCAGCTTTTCACTTGGCGATCTTTTGCATTTCCACAAAGATACACACACTTGGCAATTGGTCTGAGACTCTAAACCAAGTCAAACTCCTCCTTTCTTACAATGACAACATTACCCCCTACTGAACCAACCACTTTTTGGGTTCATCAATCATGTCTGTCTGAATGTCCGGTCTATATATTTTAACCTTGAGAGAGGGTCCACATTAGATCAATTGTCAAGATTTGATCAGCTTTTCATGCCCTCTCAACAATTTTAGCTATATTTTTTTTCCATGAATTCACAATTTAGGTATGTGTACCGCGGAAGTGCGTAGTTGTGAGTTCAGTGACTGAGTGACGAGCCCCGCCCCACCTTCCATTATTTTCAGTTGGGGCCTCCCAACATTTTAAGACTCTCTGAATCCATGACTCCATCAGTATGTCTGGTGTTAATAATGTACAAGATAAAGTTGCACAATCTTTCTACAAGTGTAAGACTGGATATAGTAATCTGTTTAAAAGTAGACAGTAAATGTGAAAAATTGTCACCATAAAAAAAAATGAAAATTTTTTGGACACAAACGAAGTAATTGGTATATGTCGGCTTTCACCAAGTAGTACATGCATAAGATTAAGCTCTCATTGTCACATTTTACCAAGAAATTGTGCCGGAGAATTCTTACTTCTCTGTCCACTGATTTAACGAGCTCATTGCATTAAAGTTAATGACACTGGAGCAATCACATTGTTTTCTTACATTATGTGCACTCCACCGGCCACTCCCTATTGATTTCATGGCTTATTTCTGTTAGAACAATTGCTCAAACGGTTGAACACTGAACCTGACTCATTAACTATGTTTACAAAACACGTTTAAAAAACAGCTGACACTGCCTGAATGTATTAGAGAAGATAAACCTCTACATAGGTTTAATGTGTGTTAAAGAACAAATTCTATATTACAATCCAATGGTATTGCACGTAAAACGGATCTGGTACCAGGTTCAAATATATTGTAAATAAGGTTATACTAAGTCAGCGTCTCAAGGCTGGAACAGGGTCCATCAGACCCACAATTGTACACATGCCTACCATCAGCAAGATGTCTGTAAGAGTGGGAAAGTTGTGCCAGTGTTGATGACATTATAATGATACCGTACCTGACCCTTGAAAAGTTCACTTCTCAGTCCAAAGGCTTTAGACGTTTTGCGTTAAAGTTAATGGTACTGGGGCAATTACATTCACAAATAATCTGCACTACCCATTGCTTTTTTTTTTTATAAAGACTATCCATTGATTTGACGATGCATTAGAGCATCTATAGGAGATAAACCAAAAAAACACCAAATATTTAAACCAAACCTAAAAAACACCAACCAACTTAAGAAGCGCCATATCAAATAGTTAATATCAAATAAAAAAATATAAAATTATTGAAATTTTAGATAATATCTCACCTACAAATGCTCTTAAAAGAATGAAATATCTGTTATAAAAATTGCTCAAATGGTCGACAGTTTTTATATGTTACTAAACCCTCAAAACCGACCAAAAATAAAAAAACTTTCCCTTAACCAACATGAGAAAGATCTCTAATTTTATGTGTTTTGAAAACAACACTTTTTCATGTTTTTCCTTGTTTGGAAAAACAAAAATATGAAAGAGAAAAAAAGTGTCTCAACCCAATCATATGCATTTTATTCTTTTTTTTTTAATTCCTCACCAAAAAAATTTTATTAGTTATAATTCAATTTTGTATTTTTCTCCATTTACTTGAGTCCATTAAATTTTAATTTGTTGCATAAAATTGTAGTTTTACTTTTGAATCTACTTAAGGCATTGATTGGAATTTTGGGATTGAATGAAAACGAAAACAATTAAAATAAATGCTAAAGTGACACAAAAAAAATGTATTGGTGTCTAAACATGTACAGTTTGTTCAAAACCATGTTGGCCCAAAAGCTAAAAAATCCAAATTTTGCTTTACACTATAGATTTTGAGAAAGCGTAAACATGGGAATTATATTTCCAATCCAGAATTTGTAAACGCTTTGTAAGTCTGTAACACCATTTTTTGCTATTAATATTAATTACCCTTTAGCCAAAAAAAAAAAATCTAAAACATTCTATAATATTCTTTATTAGCCTAAGTGTTTTTTTTTTCCCAATGCCTTTTGGACTATTTTTCTTCTTACGGTTCCAAAGATGAAAAAAGTGGTTTCACCAAATTATTTGAAAAACATTTTTTGTGTTTGTTCCTAATTTTCTAAAGCTAAATGTCCGTGTATTTTTATTTATATTTTCTCACCTAAAAATGCTTTTAAAAAATTTAATGAAATGGGATCTGTGTTTTTTCTTTTTATTTTAAAAATATGCTCAAATGGTCGATTTTATTTTAATTTTTATATAGTGACTAGAACCTGGACTCATTGACTATGTTTACGAAACAGTGCGACACTGCCTAAATGTGGCAGAAGATGAACCTTCTAATAGGTTAGAGCACTAATTTTATATACCACAACAACAACAAATTTTGTTTGCTTATTATAATAGACACGAAGCGAACACACTGAATTGTGGAATCTTCTCTTGGGAACACACAAAGATTGGTTCTTTGCCAGCAAGTTACCATATGCAATGATTTGTAAAATCTGTTTGACATTTTTGAATAGGGTGCTCCGCAGAAATAGTTCCTTGCATTTTTTTGTTGAAATGAAACATGCACTTAATAAAACTAAAGGAAAACAAATCCGTGAAAACATACAAAAAGTTGGTGGTGGTAGCGTTAACAAATGATTGGCCTGGATAAATGGACCACATTGGGGGTGAGGGTGGGAAATCAAAACCTCTGCATCTTCACCAATATTATACAGTGCTGGTAAAATCAGCCGTCCATTTGTATTTGGAACTTGCTTGAAGGCCCTGTATTGAATGACAAAATGGTTTAGATAAAACTTCAGCAGCAGTTCAGATTTGATGGAGGAAATGAAGGGAAATGGTTGACAAGGCAATATCAACCTCATTGTGTACAGACTCCCTAGAAACCTATATGCTTCTCTTTTTGTTGATAGTTAGAATTTTATTCCTTAATCAGTCAATCCCTTGCATTCCCCAATTCCACATAAAAGGTGGGAATTGAACCCAAGACCTTGTGCCTAAACTCCCAAGTTTTGACCAGTAGGCTACTAGACATCTTCCACCTTTCCACAGTGCTTCTAAGCTTCACGGATATTAATATCCCTCAAACTCAATAGGGATAATGCACTGAATTTAAAAGAATATTCATCTTAGATGACAAAAATAAGTAGCAATTTCATCTTCTAAGCCAGCCCAAGGAAAATGGGGAACCAAAAAATCAACAATATGCAGCTCTAATTTCATCACTCCCAAGCAACCTATATACATATAATTCCATTCATGCACTATTGATGTCATTCTCAATGGTTTCACAAAATTTCTAAGAGATGTCCAGTTGGTGGATCAGAAGCACCATTTCTTTGTCCATTATAAAAATTGAAGTTTAACTCTCAAGGAAGGATGACAGAATAGTACCTTGAGATAAGATAGATGAAGCAATTAACCACTGCCACGTTTAAAATGTTCCCGGATGAACCTTTCTGCGTAAGCTGGGTATTTATCCCGTATGTATGCTCGGAGACACTTCTGGTATGAGAAATCAATCCATCCACCATCAGTCCGTACCACAAACAGGCATCTTGACCGCTTAAACTGAGGATGTCGATCAACCTTTGAAAGAGATTGAAAAGGTCACATTCGTTAGATTACAAAAGCTAACCCAGTAGTCACTGATGGTTCTCATTAAATAAGTACATCAACTTCTAGAAAGTAGAAACTATCTTAGCAATGGTGTTCTAAAGAAGACCACGTAATGATAGCAAAACCTATATAAAAACAAGGTAAGGAATAGGCGCTAACTAGGCGCCGGAGTGGGCCTAAGCGTGAGGCACTAGAGATGACCCTATAGCCTAGGAAAGCCTTTGACTGCATAGTCTTCAACCCAATAAATTTTCCTATTTATTTATGGTTTTCTCCTTTAATTTTCTTCTAGTGTAGTCTTCTATAAACTCAGTATACACACTTCCTTGGCATATTTCTGAAGCTATAAATAACAAATAAAAAAAAAATGATGTATTTGCTATATGAGAAACTCCAACAGAAAAAAGACGGAGTCCTAAATTTTATATGTTCAAATGAAACAAGGGAAAACCTGGTCAATGAGGAATATAAGAAAACTCCTAGAGGAATCAACGAAACGTATCACTTGAAAAGAGAGGTGGGATAGTTGTAAATGGCTGAATTCTACCCCTGGATTATGTCCTAAACATTTTGGAAATATAATAGCAGTGTATATAATTCGATCCATGATCTCTTTGAATTATACTAAAAGCCTTTGTAAAGGCTGAAAACCACTAGAGTCTACAAGTGTATTTTATTTATTTGAGATATAATGTGTTGTGAACAACTGTGAACAAAACAGCCCCATCAAATATTGTGTACCAAAATGAGTTTTGAGCTATGTGTCTTACTATTAATAACTATTAGGTTGGTGATAGGGAAATAAAACGAAAGAATTGAGTTGCAACTCACCATAATGGAATCGAGACCAGAACCAAGTTTATCTTGGGAATGTGGATGATAAGCAAGAAGCTTCTCTACCACAACTTTCTCATCTTCAGTTGATAGCCAGTCCCCATCCGCATACCTAGAACAATGTACACGTGTCAAACAAACTCATATTATGAATTGAGAACTGGAACAAAAAAAAAAGATTCTTTTTTTCTTGTTAACATTTTTACCTGTCAGTGTGGAGAATTTGTTTAGCGAGAGAAACAATGGGTTCGATATCTTGGAGTATTTCGGCTTCTCTATCTTTCCATTGCCGATATTCAGGGCTATTATCTTCATGGGGCGGAGAAGATAACTTGGTTACACTATTATATTTCGGACTTCGAAAATAAGGTGTGCTCTCAGTGGGTGTAGTATTGTTGACAGTGTCTGGTGGGGGAGTTTCGAAGACAGACTTTATGCTGGACCAATTGATGAATCGAACGGTGGAAACGCGTTGTGTTAGTTGCTGGCGAAGGACTGGAATTCCTCTCAGGAGTAAAGAAGATGCCATGAGAGAGAGAGAGAGAGAGTTTTTGGCCTGCTCACTCACTCACTCGTAGACTCACAGTGTGTAGTTAATCGCAGATCCTGAATTTCACACAAATATTTCGATGCCCGCTTCATTGTTTAGTATTTATCGGAATTTTGACATTCCTACCGAAATTGTGATTTTGGAGGGATTAGGGTTATACTAACATACAGAAAATTTGTTTTTTTAATAAAATTTCTTAAAAACGTGCATTTATTTAAATGTTGCGCATTAAAATGCATTTTAACTCATTCAAGATTTTAAAAAGCATTTAAGTTATTTTGAATTCAATATTTTAAAACATATATTCCAAGTCACTATTTTACTTATAACCACCTACCTTTACATTTAAAAATGCATATAATGAAAAAACTACAAATATTATGCCTCCAATATTTTGTGGAAGCATTTGACACTAGTTGTTAAGTTTAAACCACATACCACAAGACACTAAACCCAAAATCTTTATAAACTAGACTCTAAGCCTAAACTCTAAACTTTAAGACACTAAACCCTAAGCCTTAAGACATTAAACCAGTAAACCCTAACCCCTATACCCTAAATTTCTAAACATTAAACTCTAAACCAACCCGTTGCATTTAATAGTAGTTAATCGAACCCATAAAATAAAAATAAAAATATATTTTGCATATGCATTTTAAAATGTGTGGTGTGTCTGCATTTTTAAACATATAAGTTTATAATGTGGTGCATCTGTATTTTAAAATGTGTCGTGTGTTTCGACCCCTATCTATGTGGCAAACATACATTAGTAAAAATCTCAATTTTATTCGTTTAATCAACAGGGCTAGAACCCAATTTGAAATATCATAAATCAATATATAGGCCCATTAACGCATGTGTCTATGGCTGAACCCTGGCCACATGGCTTACCATTTACGTACATTAATTTATGTCTATATTCGTTTCATATCAAAGAGATAATCATCAATTAAGAGTCATATTCAATTACAATTACTTGAGCTACAAAAAATCTCAACTCTACACATATAAATACAAATTATTTTTTATAAATAATTACGTTTTTGAGACTTGATCCCATTAGGGGTGGAACTCGGGCGGGTTGAGGTATAACCCAAGCCTAACTCGAGCTTTCAAATGCTTCAACCCGAGCCCGGGACCAAGTCCTAGTCGGTTCTTAAATTTTCAGCCCAAGCCTTAGCCCAACCAATTTGGGTTGGGTCGAGCAATGTCGGGTTGGTCAAACTTTTCGGGTTTTTTTTTTTGGAATTAGGAGGTAAAAAACACCGAAATTAAAATCTTCTAATGAAATCAAAGAGATTTGATTGTTTGAAAGGAAAAATAATCTTGTTGATTATATTATTCTCTCTAAAATAGATATTATAAACCTTACTTTTTATAAGAATAGAAGGATTGAAAGATACATATATGTACACGGGCTCGGGTTTTTCAGTTTTTTGATATTCTAACCCGAGCCCAACCCAAAACTAATTCGGGTTTTGATTTTACAAAACCAAGCCCGAACCACAAATCTAACATGTTAGCCCAGGACCAACAAAAGTCGGGTTTTAGTCCATCGGGTTTGGGCTAACCCAACCCAAGTTCCACCCCTAGATCCCATCGATAATTTGGGTACGTAACCAATCGAAAGGTACAGTATCATCATTCTTCCGATCACCATCACTTTTATATGTTCTTTATCTCTTTCGTCACCGCTTAGTGTTTTGATCATATTTGGTCGAAACATAATTGGTGTTGTTTGTGGGTCTTATTCAACACCCTCGATCACGTTATGCAAAAGTTATGACGAATACTAGAAGAGCTCAAGGTCCCGATGCAATTACTGATGATCATCGCGAACATGATGTTCACGGTCAACTTGGCGATAATGGACTAATCCCCCATACTCATTTTCAACAAACAGGTTGCACGCAATCCTATTGTCGTTCCACCGATGCGCCAAATTATTCAGCGCGAAGTTATTGCCTATGAGGATTCTCCATCATCTAATGCAGATAATGCAAGTTAAATGTCTCGCGAAACACTTCTTAAAAAGTTCAAGTGTGTATAGAAAAAAACAATTACTACAAGCGTCGTCTGAAACGAACCATTTCTCTCGAAGATGATGTGAAATCTATCACACCACTACATAACACACGCTAATGACATCGTAGCGTGTGGCCGGGATCGTTTACGTGGTGAGGATAAAATTCTCATTGTTCACAACGTACATCATCCACGAGTTCTCAAAAATAGTGTTGTATCTATCACATCACAATGTAACACACGCAACCAATATAGTTGCGCATGGGATCCTTTACGTGATGATGATTAGATTCTCGTTGTTCGCAATGGTTATCCACGAGTTCAAGACAATAAATACAGAGTTCGCAATGGTTTCATGAATATAAGCAAAACATATCCAGTTCATATTTGTCCATTGCGGTTTGATAATATCGATGGTCGTCTCATATTATTTATTAGCAATACTCTTATATCAGCTGAATCGATATATTCTTGTATTGAGAAAATTGCATTGGCCTTGTTTTATGCTGCCAGACGTCTTAAGCTTATTTCAAAGAATAAATAGTTGAAGTTTATACTGAATATCCGATGCGCAAGTTTTTTTCTTATTGATGATATTCCTATGTCGAACGCAGTACTCGATGAGGAAAATGTCAATACCTAATTTCCATGACCTCCCGGGAGTGATGACTTGAAATACTTATCGGATATATCAACTGATTGCTAGATTTACACCGATGGTTCGCATAATACGTCTGGCTCCGGTTTTGATTTTGTCATCTTGAAGCTGAATGAAGACATAATTGAGAGGTCTCTATGTTTGGGTTTTGTCGCTTCAAATAATATGGTTAGGTACGACGACACTGTCATTTGCGGTATGTGCATAACTCTTCAGCTGGGGGCAACTAGGTTACGATTAATTATTCTAAGTTAGTCGCTAGCCACTTTGAATGATAATATGCGGCTCACGATGATATAATGGTCGTTTATCTTGACTTAATTTAACGAATTGCATGAAATTTTGCATTTATCAACATTGTGCAGTATCCGCGTTATAATGTAAGACATCGTGATTTTATCGCATACTTATCCGTAGAAAATCAAGTCATCGCTGTCAAGACAACATTGAATAAATAAGTTATGCTGTCAGATGATCCCAACGAGCTTGGTACTGATACTGTCTTGGTATCTACCATAACTACCAATGACGATTATGCAGCTGACAATGCTCCATAATTATTGATAACCAAAAAGTTTGTGATTTTGTCAAACCGTTCAAACGTGATGCTGTGATTTTGTCATATGTGACTTTAAACTTCGGGCGAAATGTTTTATTCCGTCTAAATGTAAAAAACAAAAAAATATCGAAAAAATGGCAGGACTCCGTTTGAACTAAAAAAATGAAAAATGTCGAAAAAATATGTGGGATGGAATGAAACATTCTGTTCGGAAAAAAAAAAAAAAAAATTTCAAAAAAATACATGAGACGAAATAAAATATTCCGTCCGAAGCTCATAACTCAGTAACAATCTCAGTAGCAAGTGCGACTCTCATTATTACTTAGTGATAAACTGCCCTCATTATCACCAAGTTGCTATTTCCTTTCAAAGTTGCTTACATTTGGGAATGCTCTAATGCAGGTGAAAAAGAAGAGAATGTGAAAATTTTCACCTCTTTTTTTTCAAATCCAGTGCCCAATGCAGAGGTGAAAACGAGGGCGACTATTTTCCCAAGTCATTACCAGGGTGAAATCTTCAACCGAGATAGTCGATGATTTGTGAACTTCGGACGGGATGTTGGATTTCATCTCGTGTATATATTTTTTTTTTTAAACCGGGTTTTTTTTTTTTTTTCGATTTCATTCCGTCTCGCGTGTTTTTTTCGTTTTTTTTTAACTTCAGACAAAATACCATACGGGATGTTACATTCCGTCTCGATCAAAAAGCCTCCAAACTGAAACCAACATCCCATCCGATATTATTTTTCACCTTTGCATTGGGCAGCTTTATTTTGCTTTTCACCAAAACAGTTATAAGAAGAAGAAATACTGCCTACATGGAAGTGATAAGAGGGAGAAAATATTGACTTAAATTGGGGATGTCCTATTAGTATCTTTATTAAGTAACTGAATATCTATTCTTTGACACAATTTAGATTTTCAAGAAATACTGGTCAAATGCTTAACATATACCAGGCCAACCTAAATGAGTGAATCACACCAAACACCTAAAAAGCTCAAACCGTCCATAAGTAGGATGGGGAAAAAAGTCGTGCACATAAACCTCTTCAAAAGCTCAAACCGTCCATAAGTAGGATGGGGAAAAAACTCGTGCACATAAACCTCTCTTGCGCGTTTAGCAAGGTTGAATGTTTTGAATTGGGGAAGCGCGTGAGTGCACGGGCAAAAGGTAAACGGGTCAGACACGAATGGTTGAGAAAATCACAGCCCGTCATGGAAGTCATGATCCCCCACAACTACTAATAACACGGTCAATTTTCACACCAACTCAAAATCAGAAATAAAACCTCCCCTAAAAACTGAAAATCCAAAAACAAAATAATATATATTAATTCCCATGGGCCAATCTACTTCAACACCCGGAATCCGTTCAGCTTCAAAGCGCAGCAGCATCATGAACCATCAGATGATGATTAAATCAATGGCTGTAATCGCTCCAGAAGAAAACTTCACCCTCGTCAATCGTGACATCATCTCGGATCTACCTGACGAATTATTAGCTAACATTTTCCATTATCTCAATTCCAGTGACCGAAATAAATGTTCACTTGTTTGCCGTCGTTGGTTTATAATCGAAGGCCAGAGTCGTACCCGATTATCTCTCGACGCTCGTTCCGATCTGGTAATTTCAATCCAATATTTATTTTCTCGATTTGATTCGGTCTCGAAACTCGCTTTAAAATGTGACCGTAGATCAGTCAGCATAGGAGATGAAGCTTTAACTCTTATTTCACTCAGATGCCGAAATTTAACACGGTTAAAACTCCGTGCCTGTCGAGAATTAACCGATGCCGGAATGTTAGCTTTTGCGAAAAATTGTAAAGGTTTGAAGAAACTATCATGTGGGTCTTGCACATTTGGTGTTAAAGGAATGAATGCTATACTAGATCATTGCTCTTTATTAGAGGAGTTATCGGTGAAACGTCTTAGGGGACTAACAGATGGTTCTCGTGCCGAGCCGGTTGGGCCAGGTGTAGCTGCATTGTCTCTTAAGGTTATTTGTCTAAAAGAGCTTTATAATGGACAGTGTTTTGGTCCACTTATTGCTGGGGCTAAGAATCTTAGGAGTTTGAAGCTTTTTAGATGTTCTGGTGATTGGGATGTACTTTTGGAATCGATTTCGGGTAGAGTTAGAGGGTTGGTCGAAGTTCATTTGGAGAGGCTTCAAGTTAGTGACCGCGGTCTTGAGGCGATCTCGAGTTGTTTAGATTTGGAGATTCTGCATTTGGTGAAAACTCCAGAGTGTACGAATGCAGGGATTGTTTCTATTGCTGATAGATGTAAGGTTCTCAGGAAGGTTCATATTGATGGGTGGAAGACGAATCGGATTGGGGACGAAGGGTTTATTGCTATTGCGAGACAATGTCCTAAGCTTCAGGAGTTGGTTTTGATTGGTGTTAGTCCTACGAAGTTGAGTTTGGGTCTTCTTGGTAATTGTCGTAATCTTGAGAGGTTAGCGTTGTGTTCGAGTGAGACAATTGGTGATTCGGAGATATCTTGCATTGCTGCTAAATGTGTTGCGTTGAAGAAGCTATGTATTAAAGGATGTCCTATAACGAATCATGCAATGGAAGCATTGGTTCGCGGGATGTCCAAATCTTGTTAAGGTGAAAGTGAAGAAATGCAAAGGAGTAACGGGTGATGGTGTAGTTTGGTTGAGGACATTTAGGCAATCACTTGCTGTTAATCTGGATGTTGGTGCATCTGAAAATCTGGATGCAAGTACTAGTGATGGTGGACCAGCTGAAATAGGCGCAGAAACTCCTCAAGGGGTCAACCAGATTGCAGGTTCAGCTGATATTGCTTCTGGTAGTAATGGTCGATCCTCCTTGTCCAAGGCAAGATTAGGCATATTTGCAGGGAGAAAATTTGCCGCCTGCACTTTTAGGAGGTGGTCCAACGGTAATGACTCCGATGGTACTTGATTCCAAAGCAAGATAGTAAGATACTCCATAGATGAAAAAGAAATGTGCATAATTGTTTTCTGTTGTTAGCTTAATTTTAGTTTGTTTACGTTGTAATTAAAACGATGACTTCACAACTTGCCCCCTATTTGCTTTAATACATCTTATATGTTGCTCCTCATACAGTTATAGGTTTTTACTTTGTGGTTACAGATATGTAGATTTATATTCTATGGTTGAAAAATATTCATCTGAACATATTACCAAGACACTGCAATAGTTTTGTTGTTCAGGATTGATTTGTGGTATATCATACATGCTAGGTGAGTATTAAGGATACACATATGAGATAGTATATGTGTATCACTTGTATATATCATATGTGTATCCTTAACTGTGAGTTTCTGCAGCTATTTGGGGAAATAATTCTGTTAGACCCCCTTTACCAATGTATTGGAAATGAAGTTGTAGACAATCATCTTAATGCAGGTTCGGATATAGAGCTTTGATAGGGACAATATTAATGAAAAAAGGAAGGGGGCGTGGGGCGTAGATATGATAGGGGCAGTATTAATAAAATTAGTGTACGATGTCAAATCTCAATGCACTATGAACTACGAACATTCTGCTGTTTTCTTGGCTTGTTTCAGGTGTGGCCGAAGCTCATTTGATAATGTTGACACTTTTTATTTGTCGGACTTTGTGTTCGGGACTTTGTGGAATACTTGTAACTAACCCCTCTAATAATTTGCACTGGTGATACGGCATGAGAAGATGCTATACTGTCATGTTCATGGTTGTTGGTCATAGTAAATCAAACTTTATTGACTAGAGATGTGTATGTTGTCCAAAGAATAAAATTTCATAGCTAACCCTTTTGCTGAGCTAATTATTTTGTTGTTCTTAACTATTGAGTTAAAACTTCGACCGCTTAATTGTGTTTGTCATTTTTGCACAGTCCGGCTGATCGTCCTCTTCGGTATCATTTGATGGTCGTCGTATTTCTTTATTGTCTACGTTGGTATCTTAGTGAAGGCTGATAAGGATCATCTTCAAAGGTGAACGTTATATTTCCAAGGTGTATGTTGCAGGGCTTTCGTAGTGATCAGACCTTGGCAGTGAACTCAACACTTTTGGAAGGCGGAACTAAGAATTCAGAATTGGCTTCCTCTTCATGCCAAAATTTTCCATCAAGAGAGTGGCAGCTGTGGCTTGAATACCTGTAAACATTTCCAGGTTGATTGGAGCTAGAAGATGTCCTTGAATATGTGAAGTTTAAAGTGTTTAGATTGATTTCGATACTGTGGAAACATATGTTAAATCTTTAACTACATGAAACATCTTTTCTTCAAGCTCAATTTGCTAAAAAAAAACTCATAGGTAAACAAGATATCTACAGAGGCGAGAAATCGAATACTCAAAGAGAAAAATAAAATAAATTTCCAAATACACAGCAAGCAAATGTATGGACTTCGGATACTTAGAAATGGCTGTACTGGCCTTGCTATTTGCAGCCCCATAGTTAATTCGATGTAAATCGATTGATCATCAACATATATTTTTTGTTTCCGTGGTTCGGGATTTCGGAATTCTCGGAATTCCGATAAATCCAAAAACCGAAATTTATTAAATTTCGACCCCTATTATATTTGAAATTTCAATTGATTTCGGAATAATTAATATTTCGACTCTATATTTGGAATTTTGGTTTTTTGAAAAACCAAAATATTAAGCAGAATTCCGAAATTTCGTTTGGAATCACGAACATTTGTTACCGGGAAGAGCAAGGCTCAAAATATCATCGAGATATCCGAGATATTACTAATATATATCGTTTTTTGAGTACACTAAGATGGAAATATTCGGTATATCTCAACTGAATATTGAATATGTTTTTTTCCGATATATTTTGTAATTTCCGATATAACGATATATATCGACCGATATATACGATATAAATAGTTGGCTTTGACTAAATATTGTTAGGGTGGAACTCGGGCGAGTTGGGTCGGATTGAGGCATAATCCGAGCCCAATCCGAGTTTAAAAGGCTTTAACCCGAGCCTGGGACTAAGCTCGGCCTAGTCGGTCCTTAAATTTTCAGCCCAAGTCCTAGCCCGACCAATTCAGATTGGGTCAGGTTATGTTGGGTTGGTCAAATTTCTTAGGTTTTTTTTGGAATTATGAGATAAAAAACACTATAATTGAAATATTTTAATGAAATAAAAGAGGTTTGATTGTTTGAAATGGAAACTAACCTTGTTGATTACATTATTCTCTCTAAAATAGATATTTTCAACTTTATTTTTTACAAAAATAGAATGATTGAAAAATATACGTACATATATACACACGGTCTCGGGTTTTTCGGTTTTTTGATATTCTAACCTAAGCCCAACCCCAAAACCCAAAATCGAGTCGGATTTTGATTTTACAAAACTAAGTCCGGATTACGGATCTGACATGTTAGCCCAGATCCCAGACCAACAAAAGTCGGGTTTTAGTCCATCGGGCTTGGGCTAACCCGACCCAAGTTCCACCCCTACAACCGATTCACTGTGAGACGAGTCTAAAAAAGAAAAATCGGAGTAGGGTTTAACCTCGTACTTGATTTTCTCTCTCTAAATTCATAACATAACATGGACGAGACTATTTTATCTTCTGAAAAGCAGGTACTTTTATTTCACTCTTTCTTTCAAATAAAGTTTAATTTTTTGCCCGACTAAAATTCCAAAATGAATCAAGAACATGTTTAGTTATCAATGACAGTGAAAACATGTAAATGTGGTAGGTTCTTGTTGGTGTGGTAAAGATGGCACAAAAGCAAAGACTAAAGGGTGATAAAGGGGGATGGAAGGACTTCTTGACTGTTCATGATACAAAGTTGGGAACTAGTATGAGTGATCCTGCAAAGAGATCAGTCGATGACTTAGTTGCTTTTCTTAAAACATTCTCAAAGGAGGAAGATTTAAAGGTAACTAATAATAATTAGCTTCTTCTCTATGGGCTGGGCACGATTTACAAGTTATTGCTCTTTCTGCATTCAGTTTTTTGCAACAATGGTTCGGGGTATAACAAAATGTGCAGCAGTCAAACAACTGTCTGAGAGCTCTACAGAAGCCGAATCCCCCCAACAGGTGGGCTTGCTTGAACGTTACAATATTTGGCCTACTTTTGTATATTGTAAATGTTTAACCCCTGTTTGGTTGTTATTGTGGTAGTGCAGAAACTGGTTAGATCAACAATTCAACACCCAGACTACTTGTTGAACTATTCATTCCCATCCAAGAATGAGGTCATATCCTATTTTATTACTTGCTTATATATTTTTTGTCAATGGTAATCTAGTAGTCATCTGTCCTCAATTTATGTACAAATGCTTTAGAACTTTGCTTTTAGTAAAAGATATACTACGAGTGTCCATCCTGTTAGTAACATTAGTCAGTAAAACATGACTAATTCTGCTGCTTTACAATTGTGGAACGATAAACAGGAGTGGGTTGCCACAAAACTAGGTAAATCTTCAAAGGCAGTAAAATCAAATTCCATGGTTGCTGTCGATTGTGAGATGGTCCTTTGTCAAGACAATACAGAAGCATTAGTTCAAGTGTGTGTTGTTGATGAAAATATGGAGGTAATTGGACCTCAATCTTTTATATGCACTATGAACTCATTCCGAATCTTCTAAGGTTTTAAAATTACACATGTATAATATGCCTTATATTGTTGTGATTTCCGTGGAGTCTTTCAGGTCAAACTCAATGAACTTGTTAATCCAAATAAAGCCATTGCTGATTACAGAACTGATATTACTGGACTCTCTGCTAAGGACCTGGAAGGAGTTACTTGTACTCTGGCAAACGTACAGGTAATATGAGCTTTATATATCAGAATGTTTGGACTTTGAGGTTTTTTATTTTTCTCACCCAAGCTGATATTGGACATCCAGAAAAAGATGAAGAAGCTATTACGGCATGGAACTATTTTGGTCGGTCATAGTTTGAGTAACGATTTACACGGTATGCTTTGAATAGTGTTGTGAGGGATTGAATGCTATAGGAAGGAATTTAGCATAATGGTATTTTGTTCATGTGGACTTTGTTTCCTTTCTTTTATGCAGCACTGAAATTGGATCATGCTCGTGTGATCGACACATCTTATATTTTTGAGGGACCTACTCGCAGGAAACTTTCGTTGAACGATTTGTGCAAGGTATGTTGCTAAAGGAGTCATACCTTAATTTTTGCATGTTGTCTGTACCCAGTGGCAGAGCTAGGATTTTTTTTTTTTTTTGGGGGGGGGGGGGTATACAAAATTACAAAGCTTACCATCTTTATAACTTTACTTCAACAATTTTAATACTAGAAAAAATAGTGATTAACAATTAACATAAGTAATATTTAATTAGAAAAGAGAAGCCAATTAACATAAATTATTATAAATTGTTGAATAAAATTGATGCATTAGAAATGGATGTCAAAAGCTCAAAACCACCAATGCTCCAATAAACCATTGTTAAGTAGATGTGAACAACTAAAACATTGAGAAGAAAATCTAATTGCAAAATTGAATAGCCTACATGTATGATCTTCATTTTGAGGAATAATAAAATGGGTTTTCTAGAAGAATTGAGGAAAAAATTGGTGATTGGTATAACCGGGTATATAGGTACCTAAAAGATGTGCAGATTTCCTGTTGGAAGAGACTGAAGTTTGGAATAATGAGGGTTTTTCAGGGGAGATAGCTATAGTGAATAGTTGGGTTTGGGCATTAGGGCATTCAAGCTTCACTAAAGTAAGATTTTTCTTCTTCAAAGTTAGTAGGTTGGGCGAGTAGTGGGTGATACTTTTTACCCACAAGTTGAGGCCTTGTAGATCCACTCGTCTGTACCTTAGTCACCAGAACGTGAAGTGGGAGCGAGAGCGAGCGTCTAACTTGGGAAGCTTTGTAATCTAAAGCGCCTTGGGAGCATGTATGCATATATGATATTTTGATAATTTTTTAAAGTAATTACTTAACATATATGAGTTTTCTAGTAATATAAATGACATAGTATATTGTAAAATACATATGCCATCACACGACCCAAATTGAAGACATATTTTCTAAATTTTAAATAGTAAAAGGTTTACAGGAAAGAAAAGATGCTATAGAATATTGCCTCGTAGAATATAGACCCAAAAGCCCAAATGTGCAAATTCAATGAAACTAGTTACCACATCATAACTAGCTTGGGCACAAAAAAATCCAAAAGTCAGAAACTGTAAGAAAGAATTCAACTCCTGTTTTTTATTCTATTCATTCATCTCCCTCTTCTCTTATCTCTCTATTAGTTCACATCATACAAAACTAGTAGCACATCCGAAATCAAAAGCCAAGAAATCTTCCAAATCTTATCCCAAACATTTCAAAAATTTAAAACATGAAGATAAAATTTGGGATATAAATGGTCTGTGCACTTTGTTTCATACTAAAAAAGATCCGGTTTTCTTCAAGAATTGGGGAAGCGGTTTTTTGAAAACCAGAGCAATTTGCAAAAATCCAAAGTCTTGGTTTTATGGCATTTTTGCTCTCCAACTGTGAGAGCAAGAGCAATAGGTAATACACACGGTTTGTGTGACTAAGGTCTGTACCATGTTTGTGTATTGCTAATACTTGAAACGCTGTCTTCACAAGTCGGTGAAATTCTCCTTATAAAATATTTTACATGCGATTATTAACAAATTGGATCCTGAGAAACTCAGCTTCCAGCATTTTTAGTTGATTTTTCAAATTGTTGATTGATGTTTTTATTTTTTGATCTTTGCCAGACTATCTTGGGTTATGAAGTTCGGAAAGATGGTGCGCCACATAATTGTCTAGATGATGCACGAGCAGCAATGAAATTAATTATTGCAAAACTTGAGCATGGATTTGATGGTACCATATCTTGCATCAGCAAACACGTGAGTCTCATCCATCAGCAAATTAATTATAGCTTTTTTAATGTTGCTTAGTCGACATGTTGAGTTAATAATTTATGTTCTTCGAAGTCTCAGGTTCCTGAATCTGAATCAGCAAAGCTACTTCTTCATGGAATATCCATGGATGTTCCCAAGGAAGAACTGCGAAGAATTTTTCCAGGCTTCACTTTTGAATTTCAGGTTATATCTATAAGCATGGTTCTTTACTTGCAAATAAAACCCAATTCCAGACGACTGAAAAGAGCTATCCTTACTGTCTAATCCATGGATATGGTACATGCAGTGATACTGGATTGTACCCTCTGGCTTTCCTATATTGATTTTCCTCGTCAAAAGATTTACACAGTATTATGACCTGAACTCCTAATAACTTTAAAATATTACATAGGTATTTCCAATAAGTGGGAATATATCTGAGCCATTAGGCAGTTAATATCTTTGGGCTGTTTTTCTAGGAGAGCTTTGTTAGGCTCCCAGTTAATGTTGCCTTTGCACAGTGAACCACCTAAGGATCAATTTTTTTTTTTTTTTGCTTTAATTGAAGCCATCGTGATTGTTTTGGTACCATGGTCAATTCTATCTGCAGCCCAGGTTGAATATTCGAAAGCAATTACAGAAGAAGTATTCCATCAGTGCAGTTTTCAATGATCCCCAGGAAGCAGACAAGGCATTTCAAAGTATAGAAAAAGAGGAGGAAAAGGTATGAAGTATTTAAATGTCATCATTCTTCAGATGTGAAAGTAGAAATTGGAGAATGAAAGTTATTGGAATTGCTAATATAGGTTATAATGTTGATTTATAGGCAAAATGAAACTGTCTTGATATTCAATATTTACATTTTGATTTTGATTAAATTAACTGCATTAGTCAACTGATATGATGTTCGGATAAGTCAGATTAACTGTTAAATTTTGTAGATAGTTGGTCATCCACAAACAATTTAATTTTTGCAACATTGCGAACCAAAAATCTGGTTATATTATTTGCTCCATTAATCCTTAGACTACTTCATCGAGTTGGTTCTCTTTGCTGGACTCAGAGTGTTTCTTCCTGTTTCAGGACTCCTTTGGCCGTCCCCAGAAATATGTTGTGTTCGAACGCAGTACGGGATTACACACCACCCTCTTTGTTCGTAAAATGGCACCTGATGGTTCCACTGAGCAATCCACTTCAAAAAAGCGACCGCTCGAAGAGAACAAAGGTGACGGTTCCCTTGTGCAATGTACTCCTACAAAGAAGAGATCAGCAGAAGTGGAGAACAGAGATGAGTGTGAGCATCACATCAAAGAGATTGAAAGATTGAAGAAAGAACTGCGTCAAAGGGATGACGAAGTTGCTAACTTGCAAAAGATCATGACTGCTCTTACAAGGAAACAAGGATTGTAGATTGTTCCTATTTCATGTATTCATGGTATATGAAAACAAGGATAGGAACATTTTTGTACTATTATTAATCTCTTATGTTTGAGAATCTTTCCGTGGATTGACCAAGTTTTCTTTCCCAAAGGGAGATTGAGTCGCATCTTAAGGAGAAACTTATCTGTTTCGAAAACACCGTGCCCATTATGAACTTATTACCTAATTGGGTACCGTTTGTTATGATTATGAAAACAAAAGCAAAATATTTGTTATGATTATTGCCTAATTATGAAAACAAAAGCAAGAGTACTCCATTTGTTACTTAATTGAAAACATGAGAAAGTTTAAATAATTCACATCGATGTGCTAAGAAAGATCTGACGTGTTAACTAATGTAGGCAGGACCGTGCAAGCAGTGCAGACATGATTCACAGGATTTTGGTCTGAGAATGCCACCAAGGATGCATGTAATGAGCAGTCTTAAAAATAGGAGATGACGTTTTTAAACTTCATAATTAGGATATCACCACAGCAACACAGTTGGACATGTGGTGAGTTGAAGGCGAACGCTACACTAGGTGCGAGGGAGCTGCTTGACAGATGACATGATGTAGTAGATAGAAGGGCGAGAGAGCAGATGCTGCGCTGACTGGCACTACATGTTGTGCTTAGGTGGTCTTGCTGCCAAGTTTACGTTTAAGATGATGCAAAACTGAAAATATAATATGACAGCGTCTATCACATTACAAAGGTTTGATGAAATTTGCATCCATGCCATGCCTTTGAGTGAAATCCATATTAAGATACCAGAACATAAGCAACAATGTCCTCTCAGAGCTCAACGTTTAATGAGAACATGTTAGAATCCAACAAAATGTAATTTTGCAAATTCATGCTTAATATGTATAACTGGAACTAAATTCAATGAATTTATTGATTTTTATCCAGCTAGCTAAATAAAAAGTATACGTTTACCCAAAACTAACATACAGCTATCGAATAACAAACCACTGCGAAAATATAAACATATCAAACAATGAATTTATTGATTTTTATCCAGCTAGCTAAATAAAAGTATATGTTTACCCAAAACTAACATACAGCTATCGAATAACAAGCCACTGCAAAAATATACACATCAAACCATCAACTACTCTGGCTATAAACAAAGCATTCAAATTCTCAAGATGTTAGCCAATAGCATCTTTGTCAAGTCAGCCAGAATAAAACCTTGTGATGTTAGCCAATATACAATCACAATTGACAACCACGCCTTGATAATCCATGCACAAGACAATCATAAGAGCTCTGAGATCTTCATCTGAGCAGGCAACTTCTCCCACGATAGAGGAGCAAGCAGTGTATCATATCAACTCTTTTATCAGTATGGTGGTGGTGGATACGATCCTGAGTATGGGCCTGCAAGTAAAGAACAATTAGCAATACAAACCAAGAGACAAACATTAGTGGCAGTAAAAAGACAACCATAAGAGAGATATCTGGAGGAGGATTGATACCTGGTGGTGGATATTGTGGCAGAGGCGGGTACGGTTGTGGAGGGTAGGCAGCAGGTTGAGGAGGGTAGGCAGTAGGTTGAGGAGGGTAGGCAGTAGGTTGAGGAGAGGGATGGTAAGGAGATGGTGGATAGGCTGCTGGGTTTGGTGGGTAAGCGGAAGGATATTGATATGGAGAAGGGTAGGCTGATGCTGGGGGGAATGGTGTAGCAGATGGTGGAGGGGCAGCATAGAAAGGTACATGGGGAGAAGCTGCTGATCCATATGGTGGTGCTGAGGCATAGCTTGTTGCAGGTTTCTGCAATTCAAAGACAAATTAGTAAATTAGGAAGGAGAAAGTATGAGAACTAACAAGCACTGCCAGCGATATACCGGTTAGGCCCAATTTACAAAGACACTTTCTTGACTTAATTAAGTAGCTCTGAAACAGGTAAGTATGTGTAAATTCTTTTACTGTTTAGAGGCTAAGATTTGACTGATCGCACTATATTTTTCACTCGCGACTTCTCCAAGCTTAACGATCAAATTGAAAAAGACAAAAAATGTTGCTTAATATTTCCTCGTTTATGAGCCTATCAGAAAGTTGCTTCTCAACTTGGTTAAGAAGCAGCAAAGCATGTACAAATATTTCTGCTGCTTAGAAGTTTAACTAGACTCATTGCTACTAGGTGAGCAGAGGGGTAAAAAAGGGGGAGGGGGGATTAATCTAGTTTTGCTTTTGTATTACTAGTTAGTCACTGACAAGTGACAACGAAGTTAAGCCTTGAGTAGGGTCAATTTCTAGCACCCAAACTCCCTAGTGTAATGACTTTTATACCTCGACAAATTACTTGTTAGTGTTTAGAAACGGGGAACTTACATGATTAGCATTAGAATAATGCATTATGAGACGAACTTCACCCGAGTGTCTGCAAACAAAGTAGAAAGTTGTATCAGAATCTCGACATAAAATAAAGGTAAACTTCAATGTTCAATTCCATTACCTTCCAGTTTTACTCTGTAAAGGCCAAGCCGTGTCGTCGTAACCTTGGGAAAGTACTTTGTGGAGTTGAATCCTAGAAACAACAAATCACAACTTGTTTAGTTCATATTACAATAAAACAAAAGGACTAATCACCAAGGTTTAAAGAATGGTAATTACTTTCCACTTCCAATGAAGTCATCAAGACTGATGGTATTGCTATTCCAAACAAGAACATTTATCTCTCTTAGTCCTTCAATTAAGCTGAACACAAATTTCTCTTGAAAAGTCGGGTTGATCTAAAACAAAAAACACACCAAACAAACAAATTAAAACAGTTTAATTGATACCCAAGTTAAGAAATTGAAGAAAAAAAAAAAAAAAAAGGCCCATGCAGCCATGCTATAATAACAATAAAAAACAAATCTTTAAGTTTACCTGTACATGTTCTTGTTCTAAACTTTGTACTTCCATATTCAAGACACACATACGGGTCTTGCCTTGAAGTGGGAGCGAGAGCGGAAACGGGAGCGCGAGAGCGTCTAACTTGGGAAGCTTTGTAATCTAAAGCGCCTTGGGAGCGTGTATGCATATATGATATTTTGATAATTTTTTAAAGTAATTACTTAACATATATGAGTTTTCTAGTAATATAAATGACATAGTGTATTGTAAAATACATATGCCATCACTCGACCCAAATTGAAGACATATTTTCTAAATTTTAAATAGTAAAAGGTTTACAGGAAAGAAAAGATGCTATAGAATATTGCCTCGTAGAATATAGACCCAAAAGCCCAAATGTGCAAATTCAATGAAACTAGTTACCACATCATAACTAGCTTGGGCACAAAAATCCAAAAGTCAGAAACTGTAAGAAAGAATTCAACTCCTGTTTTTTATTCTATTCATTCGTCTCCCTCTTCTCTTATCTCTCTATTCGTTCACATCATACAAAACTAGTAGCACATCCGGAATCAAAAGCCAAGAAATCATCCAAATCTTATCCCAAACATTCCGCAAATTTAAAACATGAAGATAAAATTTGGGATATAAATGGTCTGTGCACTTTGTTTCATACTAAAAAGATCCGGTTTTCTTCAAGAATTGGGGAAGCGCGGTTTCGAAAAACCAGAGCGCAATTTGCAAAACCCAAAGTGCGGTTTTATGGCATTTTTGCTCTCAAACTGTGAGAGCGAGAGCGATAGGTAATACACACGGTTTGTGTGACTAAGGTCTGTACCATGTTTGTGTATTGCTAATACTTGAAACGCTGTCTTCACAAGTCGGTGAAACTCTCCTTATAAAATATTTTACATGCGATTATTAGCAAATTGGATCCTGAGAAACTCAGCTTCCAGCATTTTTAGTTGATTTTTCAAATTGTTGATTGATGTTTTTATTTTTTGATCTTTGCCAGACTATCTTGGGTTATGAAGTTCGGAAAGATGGTGCCCCACATAATTGTCTAGATGATGCACGAGCAGCAATGAAATTAATTATTGCAAAACTTGAGCATGGATTTGATGGTACCATATCTTGCATCAGCAAACACGTGAGTCTCATCCATCAGCAAATTAATTATAGCTTTTTTAATGTTGCTTAGTCGACATATTGAGTTAATAATTTATGTTCTTCGAAGTCTCAGGTTCCTGAATCCGAATCAGCAAAGCTACTTCTTCATGGAATATCCATGGATGTTCCCAAGGAAGAACTGCGAAGAATTTTTCCAGGCTTCACTTTTGAATTTCAGGTTATATCTATAAGCATGGTTCTTTACTTGCAAATAAAACCCAATTCCAGACGACTGAAAAGAGCTATCCTTACTGTCTAATCCATGGATATGGTACATGCAGTGATACTGGATTGTACCCTCTGGCTTTCCTATATTGATTTTCCTCGTCAAAAGATTTACACAGTATTATGACCTTAACTGCTAATAACTTTAAAATATTACATAGGTATTTCCAATAAGTGGGAATATATCTGACCCATTAGGCAGTTAATATCTTTGGGATGTTTTTCTAGGAGAGCTTTGTTAGGCTGCCAGTTAATGTTGCCTTTGCACAGTGAACCACCTAAGGATCAATTATTTTGTTTCTTTGCCTTAATTGAAGCCATCGTGATTGTTTTTGGTACCACGGTCAATTCTATCTGCAGCCCAGGTTGAATATTCGAAAGCAATTACAGAAGAAGTATTCCATCAGTGCAGTTTTCAATGATCCCCAGGAAGCAGACAAGGCATTTCAAAGTATAGAAAAAGAGGAGGAAAAGGTATGAAGTATTTAAATGTCATCATTCTTCAGATGTGAAAGTAGAAATTGGAGAATGAAAGTTATTGGAATTGCTAATATAGGTTATAATGTTGATTTATAGGCAAAATGAAACTGTCTTGATATTCAATATATACATTTTGATTTTGATTAAATTAACTGCAGTAGTCAACTGATATGATGTTCGGATAAGTCAGATTAACTGTCAAATTTTGTAGATAGTTGGTCATCTAACCTCGACCAGGGTGCTCTTTGGTTGTCCCCCCCCCCCCCCCACCCCCCCCACGCACACACACACAAACAATTTAATTTTTGCAACATCGCGAACCGAAAATCTGGTTATATTATTTGCTCCATTAATCCTTAGACTACTTCATCGAGTTGGTTCTCTTTGCTGGACTCAGTGTTTCTTCCTGTTTCAGGACTCCTTTGGCCGTCCCCAGAAATATGTTGTGTTCAACGCAGTGCGGGATTACATACCACCCTCTTTGTTAACAAGGAAAATGACACCTGATGGTTCCACTGAGCAATCCACTTCAAAAAACACTGTGCACTATGAAGAGAACAAAGGTGACGGTTCCCTTGTGCAATGTACTCCCACAAAGAAGAGATCAGCAGAAGTGGAGAACAGAGATGAGTGTGAGCATCACATCAAAGAGATTGAAAGATTGAAGAAAGAACTGTGTCAAAGGGATTTTGGTCTGAGAATGCCACCAAGGATGCATGTAATGAGCAGTCCTAAAAATAGGAGATGACGTTTTTAAACTTCATAATTAGGATATCACCACAGCAACACAGTTGGACATGTGGTGAGTTGAAGGCGAACGCTACACTAGGTGCGAGGGAGCTGCTTGACAGATGACATGATGTAGTAGATAGAAGGGCGAGAGAGCAGATGCTGCGCTGACTGGCACTACATGTTGTGCTTAGGTGGTCTTGCTGCCAAGTTTACGTTTAAGATGATGCAAAACTGAAAATATAATATGACAGCGTCTATCACATTACAAAGGTTTGATGAAATTTGCATCCATGCCATGCCTTTGAGTGAAATCCATATTAAGATACCAGAACATAAGCAACAATGTCCTCTCAGAGCTCAACGTTTAATGAGAACATGTTAGAATCCAACAAAATGTAATTTTGCAAATTCATGCTTAATATGTATAACTGGAACTAAATTCAATGAATTTATTGATTTTTATCCAGCTAGCTAAATAAAAAGTATACGTTTACCCAAAACTAACATACAGCTATCGAATAACAAACCACTGCGAAAATATAAACATATCAAACAATGAATTTATTGATTTTTATCCAGCTAGCTAAATAAAAAGTATATGTTTACCCAAAACTAACATACAGCTATCGAATAACAAGCCACTGCAAAAATATACACATCAAACCATCAACTACTCTGGCTATAAACAAAGCATTCAAATTCTCAAGATGTTAGCCAATAGCATCTTTGTCAAGTCAGCCAGAATAAAACCTTGTGATGTTAGCCAATATACAATCACAATTGACAACCACGCCTTGATAATCCATGCACAAGACAATCATAAGAGCTCTGAGATCTTCATCTGAGCAGGCAACTTCTCCCACGATAGAGGAGCAAGCAGTGTATCATATCAACTCTTTTATCAGTATGGTGGTGGTGGATACGATCCTGAGTATGGGCCTGCAAGTAAAGAACAATTAGCAATACAAACCAAGAGACAAACATTAGTGGCAGTAAAAAGACAACCATAAGAGAGATATCTGGAGGAGGATTGATACCTGGTGGTGGATATTGTGGCAGAGGCGGCACGGTTGTGGAGGGTAGGCAGCAGGTTGAGGAGGGTAGGCAGTAGGTTGAGGAGGGTAGGCAGTAGGTTGAGGAGAGGGATGGTAAGGAGATGGTGGATAGGCTGCTGGGTTTGGTGGGTAAGCGGAAGGATATTGATATGGAGAAGGGTAGGCTGATGCTGGGGGGAATGGTGTAGCAGATGGTGGAGGGGCAGCATAGAAAGGTACATGGGGAGAAGCTGCTGATCCATATGGTGGTGCTGAGGCATAGCTTGTTGCAGGTTTCTGCAATTCAAAGACAAATTAGTAAATTAGGAAGGAGAAAGTATGAGAACTAACAAGCACTGCCAGCGATATACCGGTTAGGCCCAATTTACAAAGACACTTTCTTGACTTAATTAAGTAGCTCTGAAACAGGTAAGTATGTGTAAATTCTTTTACTGTTTAGAGGCTAAGATTTGACTGATCGCACTATATTTTTCACTCATGACTTCTCCAAGCTTAACGATCAAATTGAAAAAGACAAAAATGTTGCTTAATATTTCCTCGTTTATGAGCCTATCAGAAAGTTGCTTCTCAACTTGGTTAAGAAGCAGCAAAGCATGTACAAATATTTCTGCTGCTTAGAAGTTTAACTAGACTCATTGCTACTAGGTGAGCAGAGGGGTAAAAAAGGGGGAGGGGGGATTAATCTAGTTTTGCTTTTGTATTACTAGTTAGTCACTGACAAGTGACAACGAAGTTAAGCCTTGAGTAGGGTCAATTTCTAGCACCCAAACTCCCTAGTGTAATGACTTTTATACCTCGACAAATTACTTGTTAGTGTTTAGAAACGGGGAACTTACATGATTAGCATTAGAATAATGCATTATGAGACGAACTTCACCCGAGTGTCTGCAAACAAAGTAGAAAGTTGTATCAGAATCTCGACATAAAATAAAGGTAAACTTCAATGTTCAATTCCATTACCTTCCAGTTTTACTCTGTAAAGGCCAAGCCGTGTCGTCGTAACCTTGGGAAAGTACTTTGTGGAGTTGAATCCTAGAAACAACAAATCACAACTTGTTTAGTTCATATTACAATAAAACAAAAGGACTAATCACCAAGGTTTAAAGAATGGTAATTACTTTCCACTTCCAATGAAGTCATCAAGACTGATGGTATTGCTATTCCAAACAAGAACATTTATCTCTCTTAGTCCTTCAATTAAGCTGAACACAAATTTCTCTTGAAAAGTCGGGTTCTTTCCACCATCTAAAACAAAAAACACACCAAACAAACAAATTAAAACAGTTTAATTGATACCCAAGTTAAGAAATTGAAGAAAAAAAATAAAAAGGCCCATGCAGCCATGCTATAATAACAATAAAAAACAAATCTTTAAGTTTACCTGTACATGTTCTTGTTCTAAACTTTGTACTTCCATATTCAAGACACACATAAGGGTCTTGCCTTGAAATCCACTCTGTATCTTTCAACTTGTTGCAACTAACAACTACAAGACCAAATAATACAATGATGTTATTTAAGTATGTATATAGGCAATGTTGTATGGTTTAATAGGGGCATCAAGAAAGATGGGATACCTGTAACCTCAAGAGTTTGGCCTTGGATTCCTGAAACCGACATGGATTGTTGATGTGAAGAGTATAATGAAGATTGTGGATAATGAGACTGCATCTGGGAATTCAAAATTATTGTTTCAATTTATTTATATGTTATATATTATATATAACTTGTCGTGAACGTGTGGAAGGATAGCGGTGTGAAGGTTCAAGTGGGGTTAAAGTATTGAATTTTACAACTATGACGGTTTTGTAAGGAATTATTATCTGCAGCCGCGTTAATTAATTATTAATAATAATAGTTATTCAAAGTCTTACTAAAGAAACACGCAGACATCTGACAAGTCAATTGTGTAACTTTCTTATGATGGTCACTTGGACAGGGACACCCCAACAATTTAACTATTTCTCTTCACCTTTTCTGTTAAGGCTGAGTCCAACGGCTCTGCATCCCCACAAAAGTGGTGTGATTTGTGGCGGTTAATATTCTCCATCCGTATTACTCTCCGTATATAGAAGAGTATTTTTGAGAAATGCAGAGGGCATTCTACCGAGTTGAAATAGTGTAAAATGAAAAAAAAACGCAAATGGCGCCATTTGAATTGGAATCATTTGACATTTTTGCATTTTGCGTCATTTGGCGCCATTTGAATTGGAGTCTTTTGCGTAGTATTTTTCACACCATTCAATGACCAAAACCTACTCTCTATTCTTATAACCTATTTTTTTTTAAGAATAGAGATGGTGAGTTGATAACCATTGGACCCAGCCTAACAAATATATTTGGTACAGTAAAATATAAATTACTAAATTGGGGATGTTCTCAAATGGTAGAGCAATCGGATTGCTTGTGATTGGCACGAGGATTGATACCTCACATCTCCATTTTCAAGTGAGCGGAGCGAACGTTCTGGGCCGGGAGGAGGAGGGTATGTGGACAAAAAGTCATTTGGTTAGTTTCTGTCAGTCCTCATTCCTCATCTCATCTCTTCGTCCCTTTCCTCTCTGTCTCCACGCCTCTCAATTTCTCCCTCTCCGCTCACGCCTCTCAATTTCTCCCTCTCCACTCACGCCCCCACTGCATAACAGTATACTAGTTATTACTTTTATTATTATTTTATGATAATTTTTACGTAGTTCTAGCATTTTTATGAATATTAAAGTTATTCATAATTTTTATGTATTGTGTCCAAGATCTATTATTGTGTTATCATTTGTTTGTGTTTGCGTTTGAAATAGATATGCTCTATTGTGAGAGCATTCCCAATGCAAGTGAGAAACATGGGAAATTGAGAGTTTTCATTGCTTTGGAGTAAAAAACCCTTGCCCAATGCAAATGCAAATCGACAATGGCGGTGACTTTTGACTAAGTGAAAAAGAGAGTAGCAGTTGCTACCGAGATAGTAGTTAAGTTGTGAGCTTCGGACAGAATGTTTTATTCCGTCTTGTGTATTTTTTTTAATTTTTTTCGGGTTTTTTTTCCGGACGGAATGTGTTTTTTCGATTTTTTTTTTTTCTGTTTTTTTTAACTTCAGGATGTTTCATTCCGTCTGACACGTTTTTTCGATTTTTACATTCAGACGGAATTAAACATTCCATCCTAGGTTTAAATTCACCTCTGCATTGGGCAACCTTTTATTGTTTTTCATCACAAAATAGCAAAGAGGGGAAATAGTCCTACGTGGAGGTGAAAAAAAGTTGTGGAGGTGAAAAAAAGTTGCTTGCATTGGAAATGCTCTAATGACCGACGCTTACCCCAAATATGTTTGCTTTTTCCAGAAATATGAGGATGTAGAAAACTAGAAGGTTGTTTTCGGCCAATCGACCCCATGCTGTCAGTCGCTCGCCAGAATAATAACTAGAAAGTCTGAAAGCAACATTCTGAAGGGAATATACGTTTGTGTAGTAAGTAAGAATAGAAAAGACAAAGTGTAAGTAATTTCTGTTCATAATATATTAATATGTTTCAAATTCGGGAAACAGAAAAGAAAAAAACAAACTAATCAGCCTACAACGTAGTAGCTGATCGGTGAAAACCCAAAGAATACAAACCACTAGACAAGATGACAGCTTAGGAGCGGTTGTGAAGGCACAAAATTTCACTAAAACATGCATTCAATCTTGACTAATGACCCAAGTGCAGATGTTTTACAACAACAAACAGAAACTATCTATGTCATCAAGTTTACTCACTTTCCGAATCTTCCTCGTCACCAAAACTAAAAACAGAAGCATCTGCAGCAATGGCCTTGATATCACTTGCTCCCATTGAGTCTAATTTTGGGGCCTGATGGTGTGAGGTTTCTCGATTGCTTCCATCAGTTTCTGTTTTGAGGATCTCTGTATGTCTGCCGCTATTAAGTGAAACTTGTGCACTTCCATGTGTGATAGCCACCTTTTCGTCTTGTGCAATGCCAGATTTATGATCAAAGTTAGAAGTTGCAAGTTCTGCACTGGAAGTTGCTTGACATTGCCTTCTCCTGGAAGACTCATTGTCTTCTGATTCACTATCCGAGAAGACATCATCTTTATCGTGGTCTTCAGTCCCTTCAGATCCCTTGTTTGAGTTGGAAGAAAGTGCAGGACGAACACCAGATGCTGTACCATAGCTCAAATTTCCACTCACTTCTCTGTTGGTAGTTTCAGATTTGGGCCTTGCTAGAACTTCACCATTATACTCTATCAGCACAATTTCAACCTGAAATCCTGGAGATGGTAAATTCCTCTGCAAAAGAAGTTGATATACCATAAATATGGTGAAACCAGACTACAAGAGAAGCACCTTGAGAAAAGATGCATGACCAATGGGACGCTCCTAGTATGTCTAATGTGTTGCATGAGATATGGCGTACCTTGTCAAACCCATCAAGATCAGAGGTTTCTAATATTTTTCTATTTTCCATCATTGTCGTATTCAACCAACTGAAAAGAAAAAGATAAATATTGCATGAGAACTGAGCTTCAAGAAGAGGAAACAAGAAGAGCACCAGTTATGGAGGGAAATCAAGCAACAATAGGCATATATTTTCTGCTGATTGCTCAAACGGTAGCCTTTCTGAGAATTAATGGCTATTTTTATTAAAAATGGAAGTAGCTAGCAACATATTCTTACATGCTTTTTATCCTATGCTAGAAATAATCACTGACAATCTTTTTGAATAAGCATATAAAGGATGATGCATAGATGGTTTTCCTAGAACTAGAGTATACCTCAGAAACTTTTACAAAAAATTTACACATTGATCTTTAACTCACTTGTGAGAAAAAAGAAAATCCGAAAATAAGTTGTATACCAGTAGAAATCTCCTTGCCGGTCATGAAAATGGATTTTGAAGTCGCCAGCCAGTTCTGCCACACCAGGCTCTCCTGGTAAAGCAAAAACCAAGATCCCTTTCTTTCGTGAACCAATCCAGAAATCTTCTGGCTGTAAATCAGTGTATGCAGAAAATCTATGAAAAGAAGGATGCAACTGCAAGTTTAATATGCTACACCAACTGTTAAGTGTGTGATGACATGCTCAAAAGGTCCTAACCATCATCTGTTCGCAGCTTTTGATTTACAGCAAGATACTTTAGTAGTTTGAATCTCCACACATGCAAAGGCTTTTAAGTGTGTCATGCATATATACATTGAGCATTCACTAAGGCACCATGTACATTGCCCTATAAATTCCCTATTTGATATCAAAGAAGACCTTTCTTTTTCTGCGTTCAAAGAACTTAGTTTTGGTAATAATGTGTGTTGGCTTCCTTGTCATACTTGTAATTTAATATCACAAGCATCACATATACTATATGTGGGAAATAGATATCGTAATTGCCTATGAGCGGAGAGAAAACGGTTCTCAAAGCAATTCTCTAAACAATATATCAACATGTTTTACCAGTTAGAATAATAAACCAAAAGCTTCAACATTAGATGATATGGAAATGCAACCTCACTTCTTATGATAAATGAATTAATCTATGTGTGTCGTGGATGTTTATTGAGATATAGACGAAAACCAAAAGATTGTGTGGAAACTATGAATCAGAAATATGGATAAAGATGTGGAAACCCTAAGTTGCGCATGAAGCTTACTTTCACACCAGATACCGTCCATGAAAGTAAAAGACTAGTATTAAATCTCAAATCAATAAATAAATCGAAAACTACAAGGATGTTTAACAGGAAAGCATACAAACAATGAAGCATTACAAAAGGATCAAAATATTCTATATACAAAACAAGCAAGAAAATAGATTCAGATAGAAGTCTTTACCATTAGATTTTTGGTTTTTGGATGATTTTGGGTAGTAAAGAGAACTCCTGCATTAATAAATACACTGTTACAACACTACATCATATAAACACTAATGTGGATAGAAACACATGAGTTCTATATGTTGTCCTGTTGCTAACATGACTTCAACAATATTAAGCAACATCCTGAAATGCAAAGCCCACAAATGAAGAGGAACACAAGGTGTCCCATAAGTTTGCAACATAAGCCTCAAAAAGCGAGTTTCCACCATGAACAACTCTCAACCAGACACAGAGACAAGCTATGCAAGATTACAAGGTACTAGTAAATTGTAATATCAGTATGAAGAAAGAAAGAAATGAAGTTTAAAAATGTGTTAGAGCATACCTTTATGATTAGATACTGTAATGGAAGGTCTGATCCAGAAAGGGCATCTGTGAAGCCGGAGTCCCCTGAGCATGCATCTACAACATTTAATCAAGTAAAGTCCAAAAAACAAATTACTTTGAGTTGCAATTAAGAGATAAATAGCAAGCACACACACATAAAAATAAGAGGTATACCTACGCTCACGAAAAGATTTTCCATCAAACTCAGTTAAGACACGCTCAAAGTATTTGACATACCTCTAGAAAGAAAAGGAAATTAAAATACTTGTCAAACACGTACACACTATCCTCTAACACATATCTTTATCACAAAGAGTAAAAGTAAAATATACTGACAATTTGACTAGGAAGAACAAGACCCTTCCCATCCAAACATCTTTTCTGGTTGTAGTAGTCAATGGACTCTTCACTTGTTGGTAAAAACTGCACACAGACACAACCAATTAACATCACTGTTACAAAACACTAATCAATGGAACCAATGATATCCGGATACAATATATATTATATTCCTTGCATCCTCTTGTTGTAATAAAAGTTCAAACCTTCAGGAACAGAAGAAGGCTGGATATCATTAACCCTGTCCTTGCCACGCCGGCTTTGCAATGAACTACTATGACATTCTCAATGTCCTCCTTCAACCATGAGTACACACTTTGACAAAATAATAATATGAGTTGGATTGGGGGGCAATTGTGATCTTCAAATGGAAACGAAGCAACCTGCAAAAGAATAAGAATTAAGACCCCTCCAATGAATCCGAAGAAAACAGAACTAGAAATGGAACTTCTCCAAGTCGATTTGACAGGCGAATTGAGATTCTATGCCAAAAGAAATGTTGAAATTTGTGTAGAGGCTACATTTGATGCGGGGGTAAAAATTGCAATAGCATTATTTCCTGAAGTTGTCATCCCAGAAAAGGATGGCTCCAGGATTTTATGCAATTTAGAAAAGAGAATTTAGAATAGAAGGTGAGAGAGTATACAACATGCAGAACTACCGACAAAGATTCTCCTATTCAGCACAAAGGAAAAAGAAAAAACAAGATTTAGTAGCAAATAACATGACAAAAATAAGATAGCAAAAACATCACCACACCTTGCCCTGAAATAGTGATGCATCATACAGCCTCTCTGAGCAAAGGTTATATACTTTATACTTTCCCTACATACAGAAACTTGGTTAGTAAGCCCATAATAACCTGACAAATGCATAAAAAGGTGAAGTTGGCCAGCACATTTCATTATTCTCCGTTCATATAAAAAGTATGTGAGTCCAACATGAAAATCAAATCAAAAAAAGAGTACCAGTTTGCATTTATACTGTCAAATTAGAGACAGGTAGCCCACCTCTAATTTACATTGAGGGGTAACTTATATGCATTGGTCATGACATCCATCCAAAAGCAACATTCATTCTTTTAACTACGTGTGTGCAGGGGTTTGTCATGAAGAGAGTTTGTCTATGTGTGCACAAAACTAGACCTGAATAAGCAGTAAGTACAATGTTACCTTGTGGTTAGTCTCAAAGAACCTTATGACTTCTTCCATGTGGTTTCGGTAGAATCCCTGAATAACATCTTTTAATTTGTCTAAAGCAAAAATGATAGTGTTGAAATCAATATCTTAAACTTTCACACAAATCTGTTTCCACTATTACCTCCAGATATCCAAAAAGACCAGAGCTGATATCACCAGCAGGGAAGCCCATGGCTATAATATTTTCCGTGATATAAGTCATATCCAAATCAAATCCACCTTCCTAGAAAAGAGTTAGAAAATCAATTGTCATATTACAGATACATAAACAGCTAATTGTCAAAAGTTACCTGATATCTCCGTTTGTTTTGAGATACAATGTGCCTCGCCTTGACCTGCACAGCTTTCACTGCATTCCTAGATGAGTCAACTAATCCTTTCTTGAAAGATCCAAGAACACTAGAATTTTGTTCTGCATTCTCATCTTTTGTGGACAAGCGCAAGCCCGAAACTACTAGTAAATCGTTCAAAGCTTGACTTCCCTGTATTCTCTGTTGCTACCACTGAAGGTTGTAACATTGATGGTGTGCTATCTTGTCCAGAAACACCAGACTCTTTAGAGGTCGAGGTCGATGAGTTATTGGCAGATTCTGAATCCATTTTTTCACTCCAATATCCAAACCCAAACAACTTATAAACAAGTAAGAACAGAAACTATCTTTGATACAATGTTGTTGAATGGCGTGGGATCTGAGGCACAAGTTTAACATGTAAATAAAAATAAATAAATGATCAGTGTTTATAAAATATGAAATAATCAGCTATTGAGGAGATCTAACAAAGCAAGAAAAGGAAATAGAGATCTGGGAAAAGATACAGAGATGTTCTTACTTCTTACATACAGAGATAGATTTTGAGGTTAATGCGCGCCCCGGTCTTGGCGGTAATGTCTTTATTACTATTCTTTGCGGCCGGATCGGATTGATCTGGGCTGGAATATTAATGGGCCGGATCATACTTGATTACCAAGTTATATTCTGTATTCCATTCACAAAATTAGGCCCAATCCTACCAATTGAACAACGATTATAGTTGTAGTACCGGGTTACTTTTATTTATGGTTCCATAACAAATCAACGGTCAGTGTTAGTAACTAGTATACTGCATAGCAGTGGGGGCGTGAGCGGAGAGGGAGAGATTGAGAAGGCATGGAGAGGGACGAAGAGAAGAGATGAAGAATGAGGACAGATTGAAACCTATTAGGCATGTAAATGATGATACATCGATGACTCAGTCAACAGCAGAAGAGAAAGACAATCAACAGTCAAAACAGTTATAGTTTAGCAAATGATAGAGTGACAGCTGTACATAGATTTTCTGTTAAAGTAACTGATTCTGTTTTGTAGTATAAATACACGTAACAAACCAATGATTGAGATGAATGAAAAACAAGATTCATTTGAGTGTAAGAGCATTTGTTTATGGTATCAGAGCTTCTCACTATTCGGTGTTGATCCAAAATCAATTTTGAGGATTCATCTATTTTCATAGAATCATCAAAACAATACTTAGATCTATTACTTCCAAAGATCAAGTCGTCGATTTCTTCAGATTCAAGATTATCAATTGAATTTTTCAATCAAATCTAGGGTTTCAAATGGCAAGAACCAATCAAACAACACAACCATCAATGAGTATCAATCAAATTCCCACTGTGATTGATAACACTCAATCAATTGTGAATACTGATTATACACGGTTTATGATTCAAGTCTCAGAGCTCTCAAAATCCAAAGAATAACAACAAATTTAAGTGTTGTTGCTCTGATTCCAACATCAAAACATCAATTCTAATGATTCTACTCAAGTTCCTATGCTCAATGTTAATTCAGTTATGCAAGATCGATCTTCAAATCTCAATTTTAGTGATTCTACTCAAGTTCCTTTGTTCAATGTTAATTAAGTTATGCAAGATCGAAGTTTTTCTGGTTTTCAACCAATGATTTCAAGTTTTAATGGAGTTCAGAATCAAGTGCCAGTTTTCAGTAATGGTCAATATCAAGGTTTTAATTCTAATGGAGTTCCACTGGTGTTCAACATCAAGGAGTTCCTTTTCATAATTATTATAATAATAGAGTATTTCAATCTCCATCTCATGGTATTCATGCTCCACCAGGATTCAGTATGCAGTTACCCATGGCGGTACCACCTCAGAATTCATCCTACTCGTTTCAGAACATAAGTAACATGGTACCAGTCAAGTTGACTTAAGAAAATTATCTACAGTGGAAGCATCTCTTTCAACCAATCTTCAAAACTTATGATCTAGAAGGTTTAATTGAAGGTACTGACTTATGTCCTTCTCAGTTTCTTATTGATAACAATGGTCACTTGACAAATCAGATGAATCCTCAATATGTGGCATGGGTCAAGAAAGATCAAATGTGTTTAATATGGCTTAACACTACATTGTCTCAAGAACTGCTACCTTATGTTGTTGGATTACCTACTGCTAGAGCTCTTTGGGTTACACTAGAGAATAGATTGTCTAATATCTCTAGGTCCCATGTCATTCAACTGAAAACTGAACTTCAAGACATTAAGAAAGGAAGCAGCTCTATGGCTCAGTATTTCCACAAGCTTAAGCAAATATTTGACAAGTTAGCAGTTGCTGGAACTATACTTGATGAAGCTGATATGGTTTTTCACATGTTGCATGGATTACTTACTGAGTATGCTGCATTTAAGACATCAATTAGAGTATGGTCAAAGAATGATCCAGTGAGTGTTGAAGAACTTCATAATCTGGCATTAAGTGAGGAACTGAACATGGAACAAGGACACAGACAAGTGAATTCAGATAAAGTAAATCAAGCATTTTATCTTTGGAACTTCGATCTAGCGAGGGAACTATAACAACAGAGGAAGAGGGAGTTATAATAATTACAGAGGAAACAACGAGGAAATTATAGAGGTAGAGGATCATACAACAATTATCAAGGCAACAACAAAGTTAGCTTCAAGCTCCAATTCTAATTACAACGGCAAAGACTAGTTCAAACTACAACAACAATAGCAACACTCACTCAAGGCCTCGATTAATCGATTTGTGGAAAATTTGGGCATGTTGCTATTGATTGTCATAATCGTATGAATCACTCATATGTTGGGAGAATTCCACCTGCAAAGTTAGCAATGCTAGCTAATATGAGTGAATTTACCTCTGATAGTTCCACAAGCTCTAACAACAACAACAATGGCAACTTTAACAACAATACTGGATCTTCAGGATACAATTCAAGGGATTCTCTATGGTATGCTGACACTGACACTGGAGCAACTAATCACCTCACATCAGACTTATCCAATCCCTCAGTTCACTCCGACTACAAAGGTTCTAACAAAATTCTAGTGGGCAATGGTCAAGGTTTGTCTATACAGCACACTGGTTCCACTTTCTTAAAACCTTTCAATTCCAGTCATACATTTAAAATGCAAAATGTTTTACATGTGCCATCCATCACACATAATCTCTTAAGTGTACACAGGTTTGTGTCTGACAATCATTGTATACTGATTTTCTCTCCTACTGGTTGCTATGTAAAGGACATTGCCACAGGGAGGATGCTTTTCCAAGGACCAACTGAGCATGGTCTGTATCCTCTCCATCTCACATCCAGTTCATCAAGTCATTCATCCTCTGCATACATTCCTACTGCCCTTTCTGCAATAAAGGTTTTACTCGCGAGAACATGGCATAAGAGATTAGGTCATCCAAAATCATGCGGTTTTAAATAAACTCATTCAAAATAAGAATGTTGATGTCAAAAGGTCTTCAGTTTGTTCCTTTTGTGAGGACTGTGCTTTAGGCAAAAGCACAAAACTATCATTTTCTTTGTCTATATGTAAGTCTGAAAGTCCTTTACAATTGCTTCATATAGACCTTTGGGGTCCATCACCTGTGTATTCTCATATTGGTTTCAGATTTTATGCAAGTATTGTTGATGATTTTTCAAAATATTGTTGGATTTTTCCTTTATCACACAAGTCTGAATTTGACATGGTATTTCAATCATTCAAATCTTTGGTAGAAAATAATTTACATCAGAAAATCAAGTGTATTAGAACAGATGGTGGAGGAGAGTTCATCAGTACACATTTTGAAACGTTTTTATCCAAGTGTGGGATTAAACATAAATTCTCTTGCCCTCATACCCCTGAACAGAATGGGATTGTAGAAAGGAGACATAGACATATTCTAGACATGGCCATAACACTCACTTCTCAGTCTCATTTACCTTCCAAGTATTGGACTGAACTTTTTGCCACAACAGTCTATCTCATAAACAGATTACCTTCCACTTCATTACATTAGGTGTCTCCTTGGGAAAAGTTATACAATAGTGTACCAAATTATCATACTCTCAAAGCTTTTGGGTGTAGGTGTTACCCTTGGCTTCGACCATACACATCTAACAAACTTGAACTCAGATCCAAACCTTGCATTTTTGTAGGATACAGCCTACAACACAAGGGGTACAAGTGTCTAGATGAAGTTACAGGAAGAATATATGTATCAAGACATGTTGTCTTCAATGAGGCTGAATTTCCCTTCAAAATATATCCTGCATAAGGGTGGAATTTGAGCCGAGGGCTCGGAGCTTGGCTTGGGCTTGGCTCGTTTAAGCTCGGCTCGAGCTCGCCCATTTATTATATGAGCCGAGCTCGAGCTCAAATAAAAGCTCGTGTAACAAATGAGCTTGATGAAGCTCGGTTCGTTTAGTTCAAATAGCATATTTATAGTGTAAAATAACCGAGGGCTCGGAGCTCGGCTTGGGATTGGCTCGTTTAAGCTCGGCTCGAGCTCACTCGTTTAACTATATGAGCCGAGCTCGAGCTCGAGCTCAATTTAAAACTCGTGTAATTAGCGAGCCGAGCTTGAGCATGGTAAAGCTCGGCTTGTTTAGCTCGAATTCCACCCTTACTCCTGCATACTCCACTTCTCTTCAGTCTTTCATTTCTTCTGAATTTTGTAACACAAGTATTTTTGAAGAAATTCTTCCTGTCATTCTTGATTCACCTCAGATCATCTCTGAAAATTCTAACAAACAATCATCATCTTTATCAAACAAAAATTCAAGGTCACCCATTGTTTCTTCAGAGTCCAGTCATTCTATGACAACAAGATCTAAACATGGTATATTCAAACCTAAGTCACTCATTTCTACTAATCATCCTATTCCCCAAGCTCTGCAAACATCTCTTTCTTCTATTTCCACTACTCCAACATGTTACACTCAAGCAGTGAAAGATCCTAATTGGAGACAAGCTATGGCCAGTGAATTCAATGCTCTAATTAAAAATGGTACTTGGCAACTTGTGCCATACTCTTCAGAGTTCAATATTGTAGAACACAAGTGGCTGTTCAAGCTGAAACAAAAGTCTGATGGATCTCTAGACAAACACAAGGCTAGGCTAATGGCAAAGGGGTATCATCAATTAAGTGGATTAGATTATCATGAGACTTTCAGTCAAGTTGCAAAGTCTGCAACAATCAAGCTCATTTTATCTCTTGCAGTAAACTTCAATTGGGAAATCAAGCAACTTGATGTGTCAAATGCATTTTTGTATGGCCATCTCAAAGAAACAGTGTATATGTCACAGCCATAGGGTTTTATTGATCCACAGAAACCTACACATTGGCCCAGAACGTTCGCTCAGCTCACTTGATTATTAGGACAACCGACAGCGTTGTGGATTAGTACTCGTGATGGTTGCTCAAATTTTAAATATGTTGAATTGCTCATCTTGAAACCCCAGAAATTGATAACTTACAGATATTTTCTTTTCTAACCATCCATGAAGATAGCCCATTGGAATAATTTGTGAATTACAATTGATGAAACCATTAGTCAATGCACCCAGGGAAAATGGAGTTACAACTTCTTAACAGACAATTTTTGTACAGTGTCTCTACTGTTCGTGTTAATGAGCTGATTATACTAAGTAGATACTTGATTTTCAAAATCTTCGCCCGTGCCAAGGCATACTAACAGAATATATATAGACATTAAGGTTCTGCAACACAATCTAAACAAGTTGTTATCAAGAGTCCCTTACTCATAAAAAGGCCACTCAGAAGAAGCTCTGCAATTAATAAATTCATTTTGTCCAAACACTTTTATATACTAAACTCTCTTAATTAACTACTAACTTTGTGAAGCAACCTCAAATGTAAAGCCTGAGAAATCACTTTAAACCAAATCATGAACACAGATGAGTAACGTCAATTCAATAGAACAAGCAAAGCTGATAATAGTTGATCTTGGATTGCGTAAGGTAGTTCAGAAAGGAATGCATAAAGTCTGCTTTAATTTGAACAGTACGAATCAATTATATATAGGTTGCCAATGCTTACTTTGAATGCTTAACTTTTGTTTTGGTCAAAAAGTAATAGCTCCTTCAAACAGAAAAATTGTATGCCAGTAACTGTTTTGTATTTATTAGAAAATTGGTAAGTTATCCGATCAACAAAGTAATAGCTATTTAATATCCTTCATGTTCAGTCCTAGATCTTAGGAATGTGGGAATTGGTGTTCCAATGTTCTCTTCTTTTGCAGCATTCTGTCAGAATAGGACAATGATAGATTTCCAGTTGTTGAAGCATGGGGAGATGATTCAAATCCTCCGGTACGAAGTGAAGAAATTCACATTCGTCAAACTGCAATGTTTGAATTGCTGTGAGTTGGTTAAAGCCTTGTGGGAGGGATGAATGAGGACAAGAGCTGATGTACAAGAAGTTAAGGTTTGGGTAGTTGCTGCTGGGGCATCCGGCTATGGGCAATGACCTTGAGAAAACACCTATATCCCCTTGCAGTATCAGCTCCTCAAGGAGGGGAGGAAGGGAAGGTTGAATTCCTGTCAGTTGTGGACACGAAGTTATCCGTAGATCCCTAAGTGCATGAGCGAACATGTAGTGAGGTACCACCTTTAACATTGGGCATACATCGATGCATAATGTACGGAGACAAGGCATGAAAGTGATATTGGAGAAACGTTCTTGATGTTTTGTTATTGGAAGCATTTCCTCCTGCTCTCCCCACTCCAACATAACCCCAAGTGCAAGCTTTTTTAGATGTCGGAACACTGCAATAGGTGTTGATTCTCCAACTTCTCTAGTATCATCACTCGTCGTAATTCCTAAAAGCTGGAGTCCCAAGCATTTCAGTTTTGCCAATCCTATTATTTCAAGATCTTCTAGAGATTTTAGTCTTCCAAGAGCTGGTAATGTCCGCAAATTTTCACACCTCAAAATCACTAGTTGACATAGGTTTGGAAAAATTTCTCTGTCATTCTCAAATGGAATATCCCATTCCTCACACACTTCCAAATTCAAAATTTCGAGTTTCTTCAACTTTGGGAATCTTACTTCCGGTTGTACAGAATGTACACCATTATTGCCACTATTTTCAGTGCCAAGTCCATAAAGCTCGTATCCGATGCGTTTCACTGACTCCAAATTATTTAAAGTAAGAACTTCAAGAGATGCCAGTCTCCCCAACGGAGGCAATTGCAAGCATACACTGCAATCAAGTAATGTCAGTCTGACCAGATTGGATAAAACTGCATTGCTCGACATCCAGAAAGGGAATTTGGCACCAAGATAACCCTCTATGTACAATGCTTTCAAATTGGTATGTGGCTGGAGGGCTTCAAGAACCCCCTCCATCCTCTTTCCATTTTCTTCCCTTGGATTTTCTGGTCTTGCGTACAGATTAAACCTGAAAGTTAAGTAATAGAGGTTTTCCTTCTTCTTAAGTTCTGCTTGTGCAGCCTCATTTACATCAATCACGTGCCCCAGTCCCCATATTTGCAATTTTCCTTGGAGATGGTTGAGAAGTTTTAGCTCTCCTATTTTGCAGTTGTCACCTTCAGCACCCACAATCAGTTTGCATAAGGTTCTCAGACAGCTCAATCTCCCCAAACCCCGAGGAAAATAACTCAGTTCAAGAGTTTTCTCAATTTCAAGATGTCTTAAATTACATAACTTCCCAATTGCACGAGGTAGTCTTTGGAGAAGAAAACATGAATTCAGTTTCAAGGTCTGCATATTGAATAGATTACAGACCGTTTCAGGTAATCCAATCAACTTTGTGTTAGACAAATCGAGGTATCGGAGATGTAACAGTCTCTCCATCTCATTTGGAAGTTCTTCAAACGAAAGATGTCTCAAATCCAATGCCCTGAGGCATGCCAACTGTTGGAATAACCCAAGATCCACTGTAGAGATGCATCCCACACTGAATGGTCTCAATGTGCATACATTGTTTGGCTCGAATACATCAAGACTCTTCAAATTTGGGGAACTCAAATGGCGAAACTTTAGTCTACCAATTTCTCTGCCTTCCATCTTTAACATAGAGGATCCACTCTTTGTCAGAGATTGTGCAAAATCATGCAAAAGATCATGTATCTTGCAACTAATAAAGTTGCCTTCATCATCTTTTACGAAGTCTTGGAAAAAAGACCGCATTGCCAAATCATTGAAGTAGTCTCCACCTATTTTCTCTAGGTCATTTGTTCTATCGTAACCAAGAAAACCTTGCGCCATCCATAGCTTGATCAATTCATCCTTTTCTATTTGTTCATCTTTCTGAAAGATGGCACAATAAAGAAAGCATTGCTTCAAGTGTGAGGGCAAGGCATAGTAACTCAATGAAAGAGAAGGCAAAAACCCATGCTCACTATTTGACATCACATCCCACATGTCACTGGCTAATACATCTTTCCAATCTTGTTTTGATTCTTTTAAGCACATTAGACTAGCTAAAATCCTTGCAGCCAGAGGAACACCTCTACACTTCCTTGCAATTTCTTTTCCAACTTCTTCTAACATTTGAAGATCTTCTTGTCTTTCCCTGAAAGCTATATGTCTAAACATTGACCAGCAATCATCATCTGACAGTTGCCCCAGCCTATGTATGTAGGTCGACCCAATCAACCTTGCGACTCTCTCATCTCGCGTGGTGACTAAAATTCTACTCCCTAATGCACCACCATCCAGAGCAAGTTTCAATGGTCTCCAATGATTGTCATCACCGGACCAAACATCATCTAGCACAAGGAGGAAACACTTTCCCTTGACGGATTCAAACAAACTCTTGTGCAGAGCTTGCCAAGCAACAGTGTTAGGGGCGTTACCTTTAGCTTCCTCAATAATTGACTTGGCAACCCTTTCAAGATCAAAAGGCTCAGAGACACACACCCAAATCAACTTCTCAAACTTGGTAATTACTTCCTCTTCTTTGAGGATTACTTGAGCTAGAGTAGTCTTACCGAAACCCCCTGTACCAACAATAGAAATGACTGGAACACGTGAATCTTGATGACTACGCACATTTAGTAACATGTTTATTATAGTTTTTCTGTCATCAGTACGACCAAATATCTCGGATGCATCAATGAAGGAGCTAGTTAGCAGTCGAGGTTCCTGACAACTTTGTCTTTCAGTGAGATTGTATAGATTTTTCTTTCTAACAATCTCATCTAGTCGTTTGTTTATTTTCCTTATCTTACCACCAACATCATGGCGTACGACAATGCGATTGAAACACGAAAAGAGAGAGAACATGTAAGAACAAACCTTGTCACCAACATGTGCTTGACTTTGTGAGATTAGAATCCTAGTGTTCCACTCGTCCAGTACATCGTCGGCATCATAGGAAATGTCTTTGAGTTGTTCCAACCAAACCTTCACTCCTTTGTTCTTGACTTGCTTTTCCTCTGCATCATCTAGCACTCCTCGAATGATGGTGAGTGTATCACTGAGGTTTTCTATTTCTTCACGTACACCCACCACTAGCTGCACCTCTTGTTCGATTTCTTGACGGAGGATGGAAGCTACTTGCTCCAAAACAGCACAGATCAGGGCATCTGCCATTCTGATCAGGTGAGGATGGGTGTCAAAATGAAAAGAGAAGCAGAAGCAGAAGTAGAAGATGCTCCACGCAATTGCAAAGACTATGGCCGCTTTCTATCGTTATCCAAAATAAATGATGTTTGGCCATGGACTGTTAATATTTGCTATATATATCCCAGTAGAAAAATATATCAGTTCAACTGGGAATATATCTTCTATCTAACTAGATAACTGCTAACCAGTGGTGGCGTGAGGGGAGGGTGGAGAAAAGAGAGGAAGAGATAAGTGAGGACACACAGACAGAAACCAACCAACTTGGTTTTTGTCCGCATAGCCCCATTATGCCAAGATGGTTCCTTTCCCCTCCCTCCATTATGGTCATAGGACAAAATTTCTATTTTTGTCTTATTTTTTTTTCCAATAATAATATTTTCCTCCAAATTTTTGACTCAACCAAATTTTCATGTGAACAAACTTCTTATTCTCTAAATCTCTATTCCACTTCTATCGATCAATTCATTATTCTCTCATGACAAACATTTACTTTATTCTCTATCTAAAAATACTTCAACTATAAATTAAACTTGTAAATTTTTTTTAGATATAGTTGTTTCAATGTTTGAGCTAGTTGATTTGTGTGTTGTGATTAGTGATTTACTCCTAATTGATTGGTAACTAACGGTGTTATCTAAAACTCAAAAATAAACAAAACCAAAAAAATTAAAACAAATCACAACTAAAAAAGCAATCTTGTGTGGGCGCACCTAAAGGGGTCGTTTGTTTTTCTAAGCCTCTGAATGCTAAATTCTAAATGCTAAATGACACATCTTCTGAATGCTGAATGCTAATTGCTGAACTTTGAAATACATGTTTGTTTTCTGTCAAAATAATCTCGCTCTGAATACTGAATATAAATCATTTGGACAATTTCACCCGTTATTATCTATTTTGAGCACAACTTAATTGTTTATAAAAACAAAAGATATGAAAATACCAAGTTAAATTAAATTACATGTTATTATTATAGAAGCGAAAATAAATGTATTTATCTATTTATTATTTTTTCAGCTAATTAGTTAGAAAAATGAGATGAGGTTATAATAAATCATTTATCTATTTAATTATTTTCGGCTAATAATAAATCATTTATCTATTTATTATTTATTAAGAAAAATGATTGTTTTAAATATGAGATAAGGTTATTATAGATGTCGACTATTGGTGGACATTGAAGAAAATTTTGATTTTTCAATTCAAAGTTTGAGAGACAGATGTGAGGGCAAAAAGGAAACCGTACTTCAACATCTCTAAGTTCAGCATTCAGCGAGACCTTAGGTGCGAAACGCTGAAGACATTTTTAGCTACTGATCACTGAAACAACTTAAAAAAACAAACAACTTTTACACCTCTTAATGCTTAAAACTTATGATTTAGAAGCTCTGAATGCTGAAAAGTCAAAAAACAAACAACACCTAACACTGCTAGATAAACATCGAGATATAAGTATTTAGATTCGGAGCTAACTTCGTTTTTTCATACTAGTCTGAGGCTCTGAGCTAACTTCGTTTATTCATACTAGTATGATGATGCAGGTGCTACGCACCTTTGACCAATTCTATAAAATAAATTACAAAAATTGAATTATTTATTTAAATTTTCTATATGTAGTATTTTTTTATTTTTATTTTGCTTTGGGCGTAGAGGTAAATTCACATAATTATAAGGGCAAAACAGTCAAAAAAATAGTGACCAAGAGTCACACATTTTTTAATATTAAATCACTGTGGGGGTCAGAATTTTTAAAATAGTAAAAGATCGTGTTGATGTATCATAAAACACAAAACAGACTACAACCTCAACAAAAGAGAAGGAGGGAGAGAGAACAAGATACCATTTTCCCAATATATTTGGTATTCATATTAGAAGAATAGCGAGATTATTTTTCCGGTGTGGCAATCTTCATGTAGAAAGAGTTATTTGGCTTGGTTTTCTTTAATAGGGGGAGTCATTCCCGACTAATATATTTTTTTTTTGCTAACCGGGTGTCTAGGCCAGCTTACACTCACCTCGACTAATCCGAAGCCCTAGTTGAAAATTCGACCGGGTAATGTCTCGCCAGTGGCCTTAAGGGGAATCGAACTAATACACTCATTTTCTAGTATCAAATCAAATATTCCATTTAATATTTGTCTCACTTTCCACTGGGAACTTCTTTACCAACCAATCGAAGGGCGAAGAGCTCTCTGCTTCGAGTAGTGCACTGGAATATAAGGCAATGTGGTTAATCAGTGCGTAACTAATATCAATTTATCTGCCCTACTAATGGATTCGTCCCTGGAATTGGGATCAGGATAAATATATGACATTGGAGAAGATTGCTTTCTATCCGGAACAGTCCAAAATTTATTTATTTATTTATCTTTTGAAACAAGAAGTGACAAGATATAGAATGGGTTCGGGGAATACAGTGGGTTTATGATTAACAAAAATAAGACAATATGTTGAGATTTACGGGTGGGTTTATGATTAACATAAAGAAGCCAATATGTTGAGATTTATGGGTGGTAGACATCAAATGGAAAGGATGTATTTATGCCGAGTACCACACTTTCATTTGTTTAAGGATCAAACTATTTAGGGGAGATCCTCATAATCACCATACCCTTCGATATTTGGCAATGAAAGAATATGAAGATAAGCATAATATTTCCTTATTTTTAATGAATTGTTTTTCAATTTTTTTGTTAACTTAATATAACACCATTACTACCTTCGGTTTGGGTGTTAAATGAGTGGACATATGTCGATTTATTTTGGCAAGGTGTAAAAGCTTGGGTGTTTGAATCCTATTTATTTATTGTCAATAAATATTTATTAGTGGAAAATAAACACGTTTGGCCTCCATTTTTCTAAAAAGTAGTTTTTTACCAAAAAAAATATTTATTGGTCCACAAAACATGTTTTATAAAAACTAACTAAAACTTTAAGATAAAAAAACTATTTTTTTTTGGGGTTTTTCATTTTGGGCAAGGCAAATGGACCGTCGGATGTATTAGTACTAAACACCGCAATATGGGTCGAGAAATATCGTGTGAAATCTGTTGGTTTGATAAAAATAGTTTTTAAGAAAAATCACAACCAAATATGTTTATTTAAAAATTGTTTATAGAATAATTTTTTTTTTTAAAAAAATTTTTTTTTTAAAAAATGTTTTTTTGAAAAAATGAGATCCACACACCCACTTAACTTTTCCACCTGGGCGCGGAGAATATCTGGTCTCTTAAATAAACTTGACTGCAACTGAATGACACCATAATAGAGGACACTACTACTGCCATACGTCCACATTCCTAAAGATTATGACAACCTCAACAAGCTACTCACTTACTACCTATGCTACCAATATCGGTAATTTCGGCCGATTAATTGCGTCTCGCTTGTAAACCGATTAGATTTTACCAATTTTAAAGATTTTCTCACTAAACCGATTTAATCACTTAACCAATTAATCGGTTGGAAAAACAAGTTAACTCTTATACTATTATATATTTTGAAATTGTCAAATATACACATCCCATATAACCGGTTAACCGCATATCCCTCATCAACCAATTAGTTAATTAGTTTTGAAAACCGATTTTAACTGCTTACCTTACTACTTTTCTAATCCTACCAACCTATGACCCATTCGGCCATTCCACAACCTAAAACCTAGATTTTATTTATTTTTTTCTATCGTAGATTGAACGACTTTTCTTAATTAGGTCTCTTTTCGCGTTTTATAGTACTGTCGTATGCTCCTTGGTTTCACGCCCTTGATTCTCAACTCATCAATCGGTGTACAACTCCATTACATTACGTGGGCTATTATCCCCAGCGCCTCATGACGTGCCATCTCAGTGGTCACGAATATAGCTGCTGTGCCCAATTGTGCTTAAAACGTGTAAAGGAGCAATGGCATGTGCCAAACAACCCCACCATCTCCATAAAAGTGTGTTTTATAAGAACGTTAATAAAGTGCAATTGGGCTTATTTTTCCTTAGAAAGTAAACGATTTGGATTAGTTCTCAAGTTTTAAATTTTTAATGAAGTAGCGGCTTTCACATACATAGGTTTCCGTAATTGAGCGTGTGCCTGTGTTTGTGGTGTCTCAACAGCTATCTAGCATATTTAATTTGTTTAGAGGACAATGCATTAGAAGGGGGAATGTGGGATCATAGAGCATCTTTAGAAATTGAAAACTATAGCCATTTAGTGTTTTAGTTCCATATCTGCACCAAAATTCACGTTCTCACGGCAGTTTCCGACTCCTTACCTCAAAATTTCTCCAACCACCATATGCTTGACAGGGCCATAACTAAAGATAAAATGAAAGTAACGGGAGTGGAGATCCAGCTTTGAGTATATATATGGCTACAAAGCGGAAAGAACCAAACATCTAATACAAGCAGTAAAAACACATGCACAGATAATGAATACCAGCATATCTAAGAAACTTTAATTATTCTGGTAAGTTTATTATATTTACAGAGAAAGTTGAAAGTAGTTCAATAAACATAGTTCATCCATCCTTTAAAAATAGGAACATATATCCACAAAACACCCACTTCGACGCCCCATGGAAGATTTTTCAGGAGAAGGGTGTGAATCTACAAGTTAGAAAGATCAGAAGAGGAAAAAGAAAGCAATCTCAGGGCTTTAAAACGAGACGTAATTTCCTCAATAACTGCTTATTCCCTTGTTAACTCCACCATTACTATAAGCCCAGTATGGTTTAGCAGGAGTCCGCTTCAATGCTTTCACTCCCAATGGATTGTCCTTGCTCTGTACAAAGATTAAAAAAAGAGGAAAAGGTTAGCAACAAAAAAACACACGGACACACAGAAAATAAAGGGACAAAATTAAAGTAACATATTGTCAAAAAGTTTCAAGGCAATAAGAATGTGTTACATACCATTTGGCAAGTCCCAACTTCAATGTTGCAGACGGGATACTCATGTGGACAGCAGCTATTGTGATCAGCACAGCAGGTAGCAGATTCAAGTCCGCAGCAACCCCATGCTAAGCAGTATTTACCATATTCATACAGACAACAGCAGGTGCTGCTGGCAGGGCAGGAGTAGTACCTGTCACAAACAGAGGGGGCTTCAACAGGAGTGGGGGGAGGAGAAGGACCAGGTTTGGGAGGGTTCTGGCCCTTCTTTGTGGGGTACGAAGCCTGCATTGCAATCCCACACTTGCCAGTGCTATTGGTACTGCTAGCTACATTACGCTCTAAACGGATAAACCCATTCTCTCCCCAGTTGGCTCCCCATGAGTTCTTCACAATCCAGTAGTCCACGCCATTATCTGTACCATAACCAACAGCAGCAACACCATGGTCCAGTGCTGTTCCACATCTTCCGGTAAACACGCCCTACAGAATGAGTCAAATTTCATTTATTAGTTACAATATAAGACTTACTAGATGGTTTTCTTTCACAATAGGTCATTATCAGATAACTCCCAGACGCTATGTAACATCTGCATTAACCAACTCCTTACAAGTGTGATACTGAAAACCAAAATGTATTCTATTTGTCAATTGTTAAATTGATGTTAGACACCTTAAGTAGAGACAAGAAATCCTAGAAGATTTAAAATTTAGTCAAGTTAAAGGAGTATTACAAAATAATTCAAAATTTATGTTGTATCAAGCAATTCAATGCAGCCCATACAAATGAATGGTTAAGAGTGTTTACCGATTGGTAGAGTTGAAAAGCCCTCCCACCAGCTTCAATGGCTACACTTACAGGCTGGTGAGCCACCGCCTTTTGCAAAGCCTTCTCATCATTTGTTGGGACATCTTCAAACCCATCTATGGATACAACTCGGGAATTTTTCTGCATCACAACATTACAATGATTATTTTAAAAACCACATCATGCTAACTATCATAACCATGTGAGAAAAAACATCATCTTTCATTCACAATATCAAAACTCGACCATGTTTAACACATAATATTATAGTCTGTTGAGGGATGGTACCAACCCGATACTGGTCGCATTGACCATCCAAGGCTTTGTAAGGATAATCTTCCTCAGTGTCGATCCCACCATTTTTTATGATGAAGTCAAAGGCGTAATCCATGAGACCACCATTGCATCCCTGGTTATATGTTGTATCGCAGTCTACCAACTCCTGCTCCGACAACGATACAAGATCATCCGTAACAATCTTGTTTATCCCTTCCACAGCAGCAACAGTTGAAAACGCCCAGCAACTCCCTTCATTATTATTTTCAATCAACAAAAAAACATCAATTAACCATTCTAAGATACAATCATGTGCATGACTCCATAACCAACCAATATACAGTGTCGTTTTCAATAGATCAAGTTAATATTTTTGCGGATATGGTCAAACTTTAACAACCAACCTAAAGACCAGCTAATCAACAATCAACATCAGCGTGAGCCACCAACTAGTCCATGACACATGCCATATGTTATATGTTGTGTGCAACTAAATAAAACAACCCCTAACAAAAATCAAAATATAACCTTTAACATAATTAGCTAGATAATTTTTAAATAAAAATTAAAACTTTAAAAATAAAAGAAAACAAGACGACTCACCGCAACTTCCTTGATCTTTGACTTCAGCAACAGCCCCTTTTTCTCTCCAATCAACAGACTCAGGAAGATCATCACCCTTACGAAGAACATATCTAGCACTCTTAGGCCTAGCAAATTTTCTATAAAGATCAATCTTAGTCCCTAAATATCTCTTTCTATATTCCTCATTTGTCAAATCAGCAAACTTATTCAACCCCAAAACATAACTATGTCCTTGAGCATTATGTTCATCTATAAACTTTAAATTATCTTTAAATATCTCAAACCTTTTTTCCTTCTCTCCCAAGGCATTATAATTCTTTCCGTTCCTCACTAACCACGTCTCATATATACCCATTAGTTCCTTGTCCGTTCTAGATGATGGTGACTTATAGGAGATTATGGACATGTCTAGTGCTGATGAAACAGTGATGAAAAGAAAAAAGAGGCCAACCATTGTTGAGAAAGAAGATGATGATCTGAAGAAACCCATGGTTGGAAGGAAAGTTTTTTTTATGATGAACAGAGAAACTTGTGCAGGGGTGGTATATATAGGCGCAATAGAAGGGGTGTTAAAGTTTGAGTTGGATTGCGTAAACTAAACTGGGTTAACGTAGGAGTTGTATTTTTATCTGGTTTTTCGATATTAATTCGACCTCTTAGAAATATCACAGAAGTTTACCATATTGCCCTTGACACGGTTACCGAGAGCATCACGACACTGTTAGTTGGTGGAGTGATTTGTCTAGTTAATTTTGTTAGCGAACGAGACTTCAACCTGCTAACTAACTACGTGGAGAATCATCTCCACGGCTAGAAAAAACTTAAGCTATGAAAAAAAAAAAATTCGCTACAAAAATATTTGATATGAAAGTAATGGAAAAGAGTTTTTAAAATCGTTTGATATTTTTTTTTTTTTAATTAAAAAAATGTTTGATATGAGTTTCGTGGAGAATTCTGAAAATGAGTACTCATTTTAATTCTATATAAATTCAGAACAACATTTTAATTGATTACTCATATCAAACGAGCTATAATGTCATTTAGCTATGAGATCTCCGATTTTTTTTTTCATTTATTATCATATGTTTTGATTTTCGTTTTTTGATTCTTGAGATCTTGAAAAATATTATACTATTGCTGCAATAATTAATGACCCATAGAACCAGTGAATAAAGGTATGTTGGATTTAGCAATTTCGTCATTTCAAATTTTAGAAGAGATTGGTTGACATTGAAGTAGGATTTTCACAAAAAAAATTTCACCCTTTTCCAAGTCCAAGAACTGCCTAGAGTACTAACTCATTATTATTTGTTATTTTCCATCATTTGATTTATTAAAGGGGAGAATTGTCTTTCCAACACGAGTAAAAAAAGTTAATGAGAAAAGGAAGACCAAGTGCTACTGTGCACGTGGGCTGGAATGTTAGATAGATTAGCCACGAAGGAAACCAATCCCCCCAAAACTGGGATTAACTTCAACAACAGGCTCTGGTTGGTCATCATCTAGATTCACGGTTGGACAAACGGCAAACCGAAAATGTTGACCTTAATGGCTTATCCGATTGGTTCAGCGAGAGGTCCATCATACCTGTTTTAGAAATTTGGCCAGATACCTTAAAATTTTCATGTGGGTCGGTAGCAACTGTTGTTCTTTTCCGAAAATATTGCAAGTAGATCACGAGGACATTGGACACTGGAAACTAGACCAGATTTGGATTGTCCGAATGTTTTATTGTCTATTAGTTATATGAAGGAAGTCAAGTAGACTAAAATTCAGAACCAATGGCAGGATCAGTGGACTAGTGCCTCAGCCTGAACTACTATTGTGTCCAAAGTTGGACGCTAGAAGCCTAGAAACACTCTTTCTGTTTGGTGATTCCCCTTCATTGTTTAACCCGTCCCACGCTTTCTATGCTTGCTGTTATAGGTGCCTATCTTCATCCTTCAAATTTCAATGAATCTTGTGTTTAGAACATCTCTAGGTGGCCTCAAACCTGTTTTTTCATTTATTTGTTTGAGAAAAGTTCAATTTTATTGGAATTTCATCTCTTTGGAATCCGGATCATCAACTTGTTGGTAATTCTTGTTAAGCAAATTTGGCAAATTTAGATCGATGTAAAGTGACTTTTTAATTTGACCCATTATTGCAAATGTCGCCCTACTTTTTTTTTTGATCGACTACGCCACTCCTAATATCCAGCTCTCCAATGTTGAGTTTTTTTTTTTTTTTTTTTTTAGAGAATGTTGCGTGCCATTTTGGAATTGTACATGGGTTACACTTGGAATTGTACATAGGATAATAAGCATGGGTTGTTTCAAGATAATCGAATTTGCGACCGCCTAGAGTTGGTCGAAATTTGTGACCAGCTTCTTCAAAAAATTCTTCAAATTTGAAGAATATACTACCACCACCTAAAAATGCTCTTATTAGGAAACAATTCAGCCACAATAAGAGAAACGCATTCAATCACCAACCATGAGGTAAGCAGGCAACACCTTACAATTATTATTATTATTTTTATATATTATGGTGAAGAAGAACATAATTTTTCTTTTTTAGTTTTTGTTATAGGGTTTCCTTGATAAATGTACAAGATAAGAGCTGTTTTTTGTCACGATTCATCCTCACAAAATGCCGACTCATATGAACATTTTTAACCTTGTCAAAATAGAATTATAAGTTGGACAATATAATTAAAAAATAAATGATAAAAAGTAGCAATGGTTTGAGTCATGTATTTTCTATTAAGTATTAACTAACTGAATGATATAGCAGATGTGCATAAATTATAGAAATTAATCGTTATCATTCTCCTCGCTTCAATCCCCTACGCCCTAACTCCCTAAGGGGGAAACGACCACGTGATCGAATTCTCTAGTTTTTTCCGTTCTTTTCAAAAGCTGTTTGGATTGGTATATATATGCGCCAATGGTCGATCACAAGAGGCATGGGTGCACAACAACTCTGAATCATTTGGAGTATTTTTAGACCATTTTCATATCCTATCCACCTCAGTTACCAAAAAAAATATCCTATCCACCTCAACCTGCTTTTTGATATATAGTACGACTGTAGCACTATATGTCTATCTTTGGTTCTCTGTCTCATTGGTTTCACTTAATTACTCAGAGCTCAAGAAGAATGTAGTAGGTTATTGATATGGGCAATGCAAGCAGCAGTCCAAAGATTACCCTGCCAAATATAAAACGTATATCAGAACATATCAAATAAACAGAGGAAAGAGGGAGGAAAGTGAAGCCTTGATTTAAAATTCTGTAACGTACGATGAGCTGAGTATGCCTGCATGGGCATTATACTCCTTAGCAAATACAAAGGGGACAATTCCTAGAGGAAGAGCTGCCTGTAAACATAAAAAAGTTATTATCATTTGTTTACGAGGAGAGAGATGCAAAAAAGCAAGTCGATATACAAATTAGTTCAATTTGTAGTTCTCACCAAAAGACGCATTTTATGTACTAAAAAATTTTCCGCCTTATTTTTTGAGGTAGCCTATGAACGCAACTAATTTTTTTATTTGCTTCTAAGTTATAAGAGCATATCTAGGTGGTGGTGGTATCACCTTTAAATTTGAAGGCAAAATTTGAAGAAATTGGACGCAAATTTTGATCAATTCCTAGAGTATTATTGTACTTCTCACCAGAAGACGCATTTTATGCACTAAAAAATTTTCCGCCTTTTTTTTTGAGGTGGCATGTGAACCGTGAACGCAACTAATTTTTTACTAAGTGGTGGTAGTATCACCTTCAAATTTGAAAGCGAAATTTAAAGAAATTGGACGCAAATTTTGACCAACTCTAAGTGGTCGCAAATATGGAACGCAAATTTAAATATAGGGTCTACAATGCGCGCCATTGGTAACATCGCACGCCAGTATTATTGTCGCTAAGGTTGAAAAAAGTGAAAAAAAAATATCCACATGACATTCCCAATGTAGCGCCAAAATTGAAAAAGTCAAAAAAAAAACCCACGCGACATTAGGAGTGGCGCTGACAATACCACTGGCCGCAAGCAGTGTGCTTTGGTAAAAGTCAAAAAAAAATTTGGGGCGACATTACCATTGTCGCTCCGCATCCGCATCCGAAATCCCAAATTTGCGAGTTAAAATGCGGCTAGACAGGTGATACGACCGAATTTGCTTCCACCTAGAGTTGGATTTCCGCAAAATTCCGAGTTTTAAAAGCAAATTTAAAGAATTTGGGAGGTGATACTACCACCTAGAGATGCTCTAACCATTCCGCTTATTTTGAATTCGAAAGATATAGTGGAGTTTTCAGGCACCTGAAGAATAGCAACATGCAGAAGCACTCCTCGAAGACCTACTGCGATGGAAGTTGCTGCAATTACGGCCGGGCCTGCCAAAAATCTAACAGCCAGGGCAAAAGTGGCTACTCTTTTACGACATGTCATCAACTTTGGTTGCAAAGCCATGAACAAACCTGATTCAAAATTTCAAAATAAGTGAGGTATTGGTTATAACTTATAAGTACTCATTATATTGCTAAAACTCATTATATTGCTAAAAGTTTATTTTTGATGAGTACCTAGAGCGAACATAGACATTCCAAGCCCTGTATTAGATAGTATGTTGATCGATCCTGACACTATTGAAGGCATTTTGATGTGAAATCTGCCAATTACAAAGCCAAACTGTCTCAGTAGTTTCTGAAGGCTTGTACTCAACTTCGAAAAAAGTTAAGTGAATTAAGATAGAGTTTGAGTGTCATTTGTACCTGTAACTCACCAGTGCCCATACGAGAGCAATGACACTTGAATAAGTGTTGGGATTTCTAATGAGCTTCCTCCACACCATGATAACTATGAGTCTGGTCATCACACTTAAAGGAGGGATCTGATTACCACCTCCAAGCCTCTTTTCATCTTCCCCCACTGCTTCCATATCAACCATCTTCTGGCTCAAATGTTGTGAGCCATCTAATCGAGACTTTGACCGATCTTCGATTTGGGATTCTCCATCACGCATTCCTTTTCTTTTAGGAAAATCTATTTCACTGATGTCATGCATGCCTGTAAATCACATTATACAAACTGTATCAGGAAAATTACAGACAAAAGTCAAAATTGTTACATATACTGTTGATCTATGATCTATCTAATAAGGAATGGCAGCATGGTGGTCCACCCCTTGTCATCAGTTCAAGGATCCCAGGTGCATGGCGTTAAGGTTGCACAGTACACCTTTTTTTTTATTATTTTTCTTTTTCGCCAAAATGCACAGTACCATTTAAGAATTAAGATTACTTGATATTTGGGTTCTCCACAACAATGTTTTAAACGTGAAAGCGCGACGCGAGGCGTAAGCCTCAAGCGTCAAGACATTTTTTTAAGTCTGAAAATTTCCTATTACGTAAATATAAAGATCCAAGTTGTATAATTAAAAGTAAAACAAGAAAAATCAATAAAATGAAGTACGCTAACTCATACCCAATTACACACAACAATTTTTTAGAAAGTTGAGAACTAGAGATATTACTCATAATTTAGTTTGGTTAAGAGTATATATGTTTACTCCTTTTTACAGGACAAGAAGTAAACAGATTATAAATATGGAAAGATAAACAATTGCAACACTTAGAAAATTTCAAAAGATGTATTAGATTGCTCACTTAATAATAATTAAAATCGATGTCTTCTTCATAATGTGGACAGTTTATTTTGCAATAGAGGCATACCCCTCACTACTGAAGCGTATGCTTCAGGAACGCCTCAGTGCTTCATGAACGCCTCACACAGTGAAGCATACGCTTCCAGTGCAAAAACGCCTAGCTCAATGCTTCTAGGGCGCTTTAGGTACGCCTCACCTTGAGGCGCCGCCTCAAGCGCCCTTTTAAACACTGCTCCAAATGGAAAGAAATTATCAAGATTGTGTTTCTAGTTTCTACCAAACAGAAAGAGGAAAGGTTTTACCTCTTGAAGAATCTACTGCACCAAAATCAGCAGCACCAGCTCTATTAACTGGGCGTCCTTCCCAAGCAGGAGAATCATTTGAACTCCAAACAAACATGTGAATGCCCTTGTTTGGATTAGTACCACCACCTTCTTTCCTATTACCAACACTAGGTGAACCGGAAAATATTGGATTTTGAGGAGGGTATGAAGAACTTAATTCACCATTCGACACCTTAGCGCTCATACTCCTCCATCCTTTCTTCTTTTCAAAACTCGTCATTTCGTCGGTGGTACCACTTTGAAAACTATTTGTATATCCATGCTTAGGACTAGGCATCATGGGGTAAAAGTCTGTCTGATTAATGCTAGAAGCCCTTGGCATCGGCTCTCGTGAGGAAGGAATTGAGTAGAGCTCGACTCCAGTGAGATTTGATGGAGTCGCTGAATTTACTGAATTCCATCCACCTAATTTGTTATAAGAAGATAAAACTGATTTAGAAGACGTCGATCTCCTAACTCTTACATAGAGCTTTCCATCTTCGCCAATCTCTGCACTGGCTTCTAATGGCTCACGCCCATTGAGAGACAAAACATCTGATTCTACCGTAAAGGAAGTAATGGAGCCAGCAGTGTCAGGGAATTGTTCTGCCATAAGGAGCCTTGCTCCTCTATATTCAAACATGACGAGCAGAAGAGTGTACCAGATTACACTTTGTAAGACCACAATTTGAACCATTAGATCACTGGAAGAGTTACCATACATGGCTTTAAGAAGAGGAACACCAATAACAAGTGTATTTGGCAGAGTTGAGAGAGAGAAGAGCGATATCATCCACTCAATACTGCCATTAAATAACACATGCCACAAAAGAAGTGCAAAGAGAATGACTACCTTTTGAAGGGAGTCTGCCGCGAGAAACCGAAAGTTCATCGCATATGGATCGTTCTGGGAGATGAAATGGAAGGAAAGGAAAGGAATAGCAAAGACAGCAACAAAACGATTGATGCCAGAACACTGGTCAGGACTGAATATCTTCCACAACTTCACCGATGCATATGCTAATACCATTGCCACATAGAGGGGAACAATCGCCGCTAATACTTCGTACACGTCCTTGCCTTTGATCATGCTTGTTGAGATGTTAGAAAGGGAGGGGTTGTGTGTGTGTGTGTGCCTGTGTATTTCTTGATGTTATAGTGGTTTAGAAAATCTCAATCAAGATTTAGAAGGCAAGTCAATAAATGACAGAAGCAAAAATGATAGTGAAGAGAAGCTCTCTTTCCCTTTCTTCTCCTTGTTGAGACTTGAGAGGAGGACGTGTTTCTATCTTTCTTAGCTCACTCTCCCCAACTTGTGGAAATAGTAAAAAGGGTGCCTCTCTGTTCTTCTTAAGTTTAGATAGAGATGAAGAAATGGCGCTCACCCTTTCGTCTTCTAAGTTCTAACTAGCTAGTGTTGTAGTGATTTTATTGGAAAATTTAGGATATATATATGAATTAAGACATTCAAGTGTTCAACATAAGGAGACCGGAAAAGATCTGGCCATTAAATACCGGTGCTACCATAGATTTTTGAGTATTAACATTCTTCCCTTTATTTGTACGTCCCAATAGCCAAATACAGTGTCCCTAAATCCTGAGTAATCTTTTGATATCTCAATGAAATCTTCTACAGATAGTACTACCTTTAGAATTGGTGGTTTGAAACTTGCAAAATAGACTAACAGAGAGAATTGAAGTCTCTTTTTTTTCCTCCTACAACATATGAATACTTGGAACCGAATCATTTTCCATATACTGTCAAAAATTAATCGTGTAAGCTTAAAGGTTTGTTCACCCTTCATTCAGATGTCTACATGTTCACCCTCTTCCAACAATTATCCTACTTATTTGGAAAATTTAAATTTTATAAACATTCCAAATTTATTGGGGTGACAATGTGCCATTGCTTTGTTTTTGGTTGTTAATTCATTTTGTTGCCTTCTAAGATATTCGCTATTAACATTTCACATATATAGTCAAACATTTAAACTACCAATCCTTCAATCTTTAAATGAGATTGCACTAAAACTAGAACCTTTATCCATAACGTTTTAATGGCACCCCTTTTGAGTAATTCTATCATAAAAGTGAGAGACATACAAATTTCTGAGAACAGCGCTTCTGCGCATCCCTACTTTTTCGTCCTGCTATTGCAAGTCAATTGCAAGTCACTACTTGAATAACCATGTTTTGCACTGGAAATACACGTGGCCGGTGTCATAATGTAAATCAACGATGACCTTTAAGAACTTGGGTTTTAGCAAGCTTGTTCAGTTTCAGTTTCCCTCCTAGTTCTAGTAAAACGTTCATGGAATTAATGGTAAAGACAATTTGTTATCTAACGTTGTAATTAATCACTCAGTATCCATTTGGTTCAAATTATCCAATTTCCAGCAATTTACTCAATCACCAACTGGTAAACCAATTTCTTTGACTGATAAGTGATAACATACCAGCTTAAGCTTTGATCCCTGCAATATCAAGGACTTTATCTCAATGGTCTAGTCTTTGTTGATGAGCTGCACAGCAATCCATTCCTCAAATAAATGTACCACGGTTATATCAAGCACACAGATATGAATAAGAACGAATGAATGATATGGAAACTGGGAAAGACAAAAATAAGCAATAAAATTTGTCATTGGTTCGAGTAACTAACAATCATCAAGTAATTATGGTGTCATAACATTGCTGAAAATAACTACATCAAGATAAAGCCTGGGAGAAAATAACTACCGTCTAGCATGAAAGTAGACAGAACAAGAGAGACATCACAACCACGGATCCATCTTCATAAACCAAGTTGATCTGACACGATTAACAGAAAAAAAAATGATCTGACATTAAATATCTTATGCCATTATCTTAGCAGACCTTACATAGAGACTGTCGACAACCTTGCCAATGTTAGAAATTGTATCAAGTGTTGCTGGGAATATTGCATCTGTCTTGGGATCATCAAAGATGATGAGGCAACCTGCACCTTGATCCAAGGTCCCAGCAAACTTCTTGTCCAGAATCATCTGAGATAACTTCTTCTCCACATGTTCAATGGGCAACTCTATCAGCTCAGCGACATGAGCAATCTCAACCCTAGAGAAAGGCTCAATTAACCTGCAGAGATTCTGTTCCAGAAGAGTGTCATACAAAGACGAGAGGTGCCTGTGGACAATTGGGTCTTCTTCCAACTGGGCCTTATAATCCCGAAGAGCAGTCTCAAAGAACTTCAAGGATCGTTTTGAGTGAGCATCTGCCACCGCTTTCATGGCATCCAGTTCTGGACCAACATATTGTAATCCCGCCTTGGAAGATATTATCCCAGCCACATCATCAGCCTGACTCACCATGATCTTGCATAGTAGCATGTACTTGAGACTGAAGACCGCCCGCGGATCTTCAAGAGCTTTAAAGGCTTCAAATGCTTCAAAGAAATAACTGTAGCCAGTCTTATAATCCTTCTCTTCCGCATGTAGAATCCCACTCTGCAAATCTATAGTACCCTGTTGAGCAGGTGGCACATATATAGCATTTGCTGCTGTTCTTGCAGCGGTGAGTGCTGCTTTCGCCTTTGGCAGGTTACGCAAAGAGAAATGGAGTTTGCTCTCTAACAAGTCTATGTCCACAAGAAGTAGCTTGTCATCTAACCTCCTCACCTCCTTCACAAGGCCAGAAAGAATGGTCAAAGCTTCCGAGTAATCTTTGTTTTCCATCAATAGAGCTGCAAGCCTGGCCTCAACACGTTGTCTAAGAAATGTGCGCTTCTCTGCACGAGTCCACTCCACCATCTCCCTACAAAGTGAAATCTGGAGATCAGAGGTTCCAGGTATCTTAGCTACTGCATCAATTATCCCTCGCACAATCTTTGCAGTTTTGGCCTTGGTAATCTTGGAAAAGAAGGATCTCAATTGAGTCAAAAGGCCACGAAGCTCCTCAGCTCTCTTCTCTTGCGTCAGAAAGTCTGAGAGATTGGAGATGGCCTGTTCTTTTATGCGTAAAGCTTCTAATGAGTCTGCAGGATCTTTAAGTATACGGTAAAGGATGGAAATGGACTCTGATGGACTCTTTGCTTCTAGAGCCTGTGCAAGTGAATCTGTGTTTGCTTCTAGAGCCTGCGCAAGTGAATCTGTCGTTACTGGAAGATATGAAGACATGCCTGCTAAGTTGAATACCAAATTCCTGCAAAACAGAAAAAATACTATAAGAAGATGCATTAATTTGTGTTGCATCTCGACATGCTCTTAATTGCACAACACTCAAAGCTGTAACTTCAAACTTTGTCGAGCATCTGTATTTTTGCTCTATGTTTCCCCCCCTACTACTTTTTCTTGGAGAGAGAAATGAAAATTTCCAATTGGTACATAAAAAGTAAAATACATGCACTTGTACAAGGATATGATAGACAAGAGGATCGTATGCCACAACATATTATACATGCTCTGGCCCAAATCTAAAAAGATATTCAAATCTAAATAGTATATCATGTGGGTGAATGTACATGTATAATTGCTTTGGTTCTCTTTCAAACCCAACAATTTCAATCTCCTCAAGCAATACTTATGTGTAACAAAAATACTAATCAAGGAAGGGTAGAAAAACACTAAAAAGGGTTCTCAAACATGAAAAGTTACTTGGGAATCAATCATACATCTCACACACATGCTTCAAATCTACAACTACAAGGGAACCATTCTCTCAAATGGGAAGAAAGAAAAAACAAAGAGGTACATATAAAGTGAAAGGGTGACCCAATATGACAAGGCTTAAATGATTTAAGCGGAGCCAGCCAAGGGAGAGAACCTTCTTAAATTTATGAATCAACACATTAACAATTATAACTTCATCCCAAAGTCAGTGACAGAAAACGAAAGACATTTCTAGATAATACCTTTTTCAGCTGATTGATGTGATGATAATACCTTTATCATTACCAATGAAGACATGCCTGACTCAACTCATAGAACCACACCATGTACGTGGAATCACTCTCACAGCCTCCCAACATCTTTAATGAACTAAATGAGAAAACAACGAGGATTTGGCAATCTATCACGGCACATTCTACAAATAGCCTCCGGCTCCTCAATGAACCTCTCCGTATCGTCTCACTCTTTATACTAGAGATTATTCAACAATGTTTATGTACCCTAGGAAACTTGCTGTTGCACCATCTTATAAACAACTTAACCCTTTCTCAGTACAATTGTAACGTTAGGTGATTGATTACCTAAAGTGAGTTGACATATTTCACAATGAGTGTTAAATTTATATTGTTCAACCAACAAAGACTCTTTATTTCCCAATTTAAGCCTGTCGGGTAAGTGTTTTTCAACTAAAAACTGTATTTTTTTTAAAATTATACTAAAGTAATTGGCAATAACTTATTGTTTAATATCAGGTTCAATTAAAGTGAGATATAAATCATACTGGTTCAAAAAAAAAAAAAATTACCTTTACAAGGTAAGAATTGGTTGAGTTTGAGATCTGTCGAAAATAAAACAAAGCAGAAATCAGTAACCAAATCGAGATTATAATGAGCTAATTAAAAAAAAAAAAAAGAGTTAATCGAATTGGAGTGTGATAGAAAGGGAAAAAAGAGTTACCTGGCTCGGCTGCGAAGCAAAGTGGTCGATTTGAGATGAGAACTAGAAATAAGTAGTAGTGGTAGGGGAGGGGAGCTTGTCCAGAAAGAAATTTACCTGTAACCGGCCCACTATGGAATGGGCCTATTCTCTTCTTTTAAGGCCTAAAACACAGTCCACTATATAGCCTGTGGGGATTCGTTGGTTGATCTCGCAGCAAGCAGCAGGTAAAAAGTCAAAACTAATAGGCACGTGACCGGACCGGTTTGACTTTTTACTTTTCTTATAGCATTCTCAATGCAGATGGATATGGTGGGAATGTGACTGATATTCACCTATTTAGAGCATTCCCAATGCAAATCAATATATTCCCCCTTTTATCACCTCCACGTAGGCAGTATTTTCCCTCTTGATGAAAAACAAGGTGAAGCAAAGTGCAAAAAAAAATGCAAATGTGAAAAAAAAATCTGCGGGGTTTTATTAATGTAACATCCCCGTCCGGTATTTTGTCCGGTTAGTTAAAAAAATCGAAAAAACATGTAAGACGGAATGAAACATTCCGTCCGAAAAAAACACACGAGACGGAATCCAACATCCCGTCCGAAGTTCACAAGTCAACCACTATCTTGGTTGAAGGTTTCACTTTCATTTCAACTTGGGAAAATAGTCACCGGTTATTCACCTATGCATTAGGCAGTGGTTTTCCACAATTAGAGGTGAATAATTTCACAAACCCCTTCATATTACCCTGCATTGGGAATGCTCTTATGGTTCAAAATCTTTGCCCAATCCAAATGTGAATATGGTGGTGACTATTTTCCCAAGTCAAAACGATGGTGAAACCTTCAACCAAGATAATGACTGAGTTGTAAACTTCGGACGGGATGTTGGATTCCATATGGATTACAAAACTCATTAGACGTAATCCAACATCCCGTCTTGCTATATCTTTTTTTTCAACGGAATCAAACATCCCGTCTGGCTAAAAGAAGATGAAAATGGGTTATTTCGCATCTGTTGATATTATACTCACCAGACGGGATGTTTCATTTCGTCTCGTTATAAAATACTAGACGGGATGTTACATTCCGTCTCGATCAAAAAGCCTCCAGACGGAATCCAACATCCCGTCTGAAATTATTTTTCACCTTTGCATTATACAATCTCACCTTGCTTTTCACAAAAATGGTGGAAAAAAGGGGAAATACTACGTACGTAGAGGGTGAATAATACTGGCTTGCATTGGGAATACTCTTAATATCATCTCTAGGTAGTAGTAGTGGTGTCAAATAAGCAATGAAGCCCTCATGCTTTGAGGGCCGGGCCAGCCCTACCCTCATTTACTTCGAGAGCCGGGTCGGGTCGGGCCAATACTTAAATCTCGAAGCCTTTACCCGCCCCTCAACCCTCTCGAGAGGGCTTGGAGGGCCAAACGTGAGGGCCAGATACTGTGTTATACATTTGATTTACAAAATAAATTTAGAAACATTAGTTAAAAATGATAAAATCGAATGCACTTCACAATTAAACCTTCAAACTACTAAAAAAAACTTATTAAAGTTGTATTAGTCAATTAAGATCAATTAAATTCATTTCATAAAATATTATAATGAAATTATAAGGTTGACAAATTTAATAGATAAACGTTTTTTTAAGTGATTTTTAGCATATTAATGTTAAAATGAAATATATTGTAAATGTTTTTATTAAAATATATGTAATAAATGTTGAGGCCTAATGAGGGGTCGGGCTTAAGAGGGCAAGTTTTTTAGTTTCAGCTTCAGTTCTTTACCCCTCCCTCCTCAAAGGCTTGAGGGGCGGTTGGGCCCAAAATTTATTATGTGTGAGGGCCTCATTTTGAGGGCTTTTTCGGCCCATGGGCCGGGTCGGGGTGGGCGTGCTAAGAGTTTGAGGGCCATTTTGACACCCCTAGGTAGTAGTATCACTTTTTTCAACCTAGGCTACAGTAGTACTTTTTTCAACCTAGGCTACAGTAGTATTGGCGCGTGACATTACCAATTGCGCGCTTAGTAAACCCTACATTCAAATTTGCGTCCCATATTTGCGACCGCAGTTTTTCAAATTTTGCCGTAAAATTCGGAGGTGATACTAAGCTGGTCTAAATTTCTTAAGTTAGGTGCTTATTTCCCACGCTACCCCCAGATTTTAGGATTTTGCTATAAAAGAAGGGTGAATCACAGTGATCAGTTGTTCTAATAAAAAAATGCCCCTTCCTCTTTTCTCTATTACTAGTTTGAAGGATGAATTATAGGTTTTACAGTGTGAATAAGAATCATGTTTTCTTTTCGAGTTGTTTTGAGTTCACGATGATTAATTTTAGCAGCATATAAAAACGGTATCTTTCCCTTATTTTATTTTTCTCAGTTAGATTAAATTAATTATTATCAATTATCAACGATTGTGGAATTAGGGTTTATTATTTACTCATTAAAATTCAGTTAACAACTCTTATCTTTCTCACTAGTGCACACAATACACTGATTTCTAGCCTGAAGCAATGATTGGTGAATGTATTCTCTTCATGCGTGAGGGGATGTTTTTATTACTCATGGTAATAGATCTATTTATTGGTTTCATTTTAGAATATGTTCTGATTATCCTGAATTTTTTACTATCTGACGATAATAATTTAATGTTTATATGTTTATTATTATGCCCGCTTAGGATTTTCTGCTTATGCTATGCTTATTGTTGCAACTGAAATCAGAGGTCCATTGGGATATCCACAAGGTTAAGAAGTTCCACTGTTTTTCCAACTGAAATCGTGTTTATATGCTTATAGTTGGGTTTGACTAACTTGGTCTTCACTGGTTAGGATTTGCCAAATTATTGCTTCAACTGCAGGTCTTTGCTGGAGCATGGACAGCAATTCTAGTTTCTCTCGATAATGTGGGCATGTGGAACCTACGTGCACAGAATCTGAATGTTTGGTATCTAGGCCAGGAAGTGTATGTTAGTGTGGTTAATCCAGAGATATCAAACAAGACTGAGCTTCCTTTACCTGATAATGCAATCTACTGCGGTTTACTGACATATTTACAGAAGTAAGATTAAGAACCTTCTTCTGTATTTTAAATCATTCTCCTGACTTACTGGGATCGTTGCATGAAGATGCATTTTCTCACTTGAAACCTTAATATGACCCACTTTTTTACTCGTCTGCAGGACTCAAGCTCATAAAGTAAGTTTCTCTGGAGCAGAAACAGTTTGCAGGGCCCAAGTGGAATCTCAAGTGGAAGTAGTCTGTGGGTAATTAAATCAGTGCGATGGTAATCTTTCTTTTATTTTTCTCGGAATCTCCCTTCCTCTCTAAAGCTAAATTTTGGCTTTTTTAGTTATTATCATTATTACAAATTGAAGGGTTTTGCAGTTCTAGTTCTAAAGCTAAGTACAAAGAAGCAAGTTTTCTTTTCGAGTCGTTTGAGTTCACGATAATCTTCAGTCGTGATTAATTTAGCAGCATGTAAAAGCGGTATCTTTCCCTTATTTTTTTTTCTCAGTTAGATTAATTAATTATCATCAATTAGCAACAATTGTGGAATTAGGGTTTATTATTTACTTAATACAATTCAATTGTTTCTTCTCTGCTAAATTGTAATCATTCTCTATTGCTTAACAACTCTTGTCTTTCTCACTAGTGCACACAATACACTGATTTCTAGCCTGAAGTAATGATTTGCTAAAATTATTCTATCTGATTTCAAAACAATGATTCACTGCTTTTTATTTCGAAAACACATCCTTTACGTGCATCTTAAATATTTTTGAGAGAACAGATGCTGATCAACCCAAATGTATTGGTTCTGGCGCCACTTCTAGAAAAAAGTATTTTGTGCTTCTGTTTTTCCAAAAACAATTCTACTCCTTTTGTTTAACTTACTCTCAAGGTGTCTTTGGTTGTAAGGGGGACCGTTGTGGGTGCATCTCACTTGGTAGTAGAAAAGTTACATGCAGTAAGAGGCATTGGCGAATGTATTCTCCACACTTGTGAATCTTTCTATGGAAGAATTCATGGCGTGAGGGGCGTGGAGAAATTACACTTTCCAAGTTGCTTGCCTACTTCATGGAACTTCTTTTGTATCAAATGAGTCTTGCCCTCGTCAAAATTCTCTCAATCAGTAAGCACCAAACTGTTTCTTAAATGTTTTTGCGCTTCTTGCTTGAAAACCTTTTCACAAATATCTCCAAAACACATTTGACACAGATTATAAACCTCAATTCAAAAGATCATAATATGTCTCCATTATTTTGAAAGTTCATATTATTGTTGGAAAACCCTTTACTTATATTTACAAAATTTTCCTTGGCCCAAAATATTATTTTTAAAACAAAAAGGGGTTTGAAAATTCATCTCTTCCTTTTTCAAAAAAAAAAAACAAAGTGGTACATCTCTTGTGGAAAGTATTCATTGCTTTATGCTTCTGTTCTACAAATAATTTATCATGTCCTTTTTTGAACATACAGTGTTTTGCAATAAGAGTTCATGGTTTCTCAGTTCTCCAATTTGATTAAACATACATATCTTCCTTCTTAAAATGAAATGTATTTCCTTCGAAAGTTTCTCTTTCTTTTGAAAGAATGTTTGTGTTCTTTTTTATTTTCTTTTTGTTTGGATGACTACATTTCTTTTCAAGGCATTTCTTTTTTCTGCTTCAAATTCCAGAAAACTTTCACATGGTACGACAAGTCTATAGGGTGGCGGAAAGCTACACGCTGTTATGTGATTCCTAGACGCATAAGATGAAATTGGGCAGCTTGCTCGTCTGCTTTGTTGATTGTTACAATGGTGGTGATAAGACACTCATTGGTACAAATCTAACGACTTAAATTTATTTTCCTTGCTCAGTTGGTAAATCAACTCTGAAAACTATGTTTGTCCTTGATAAACTACATGTTGTAGGTTATGTGATTTTCACAAATCATGTGATACTGTCATTTACCGCCCTTAGTCACACAGAACACCACTGTCCCTTTCAATCACCCATCTAGCCTTTATTAAAACCTCCGGATAGTGGTGGTTCTCAAGTTACATGACTAAGTCCCACATGACTATTTGGTGATTGAGAGGGGCAGTGATCTGCTTTAGTACATTTTGATTTAAAATAATATGTTTGAATGGGATAATATTGACTGATCTCTTGCATGAGAAAATATCGAGGTATATCATATCTGTATTTTTTTGTGTGTGTGTACATACATTTTCTCAATTTTATATGTGTTGTAAAGGATGCCTTAATTTGCTTAGGTAGTAAACTAGATAAGTTGTGTTTTCAGTGTTATGTTAGCTTCACAAGTCACTGTGATGTAAATTATCAACTTGATTACTTAATACTTATGACTATTAATACATACATCTGGTGCAAATATTTGTGTTCTCGAATGGATCTGTAAGCTTAAATGATTAGAGCACTCATAGTTGAGAGGATTGGTGGTTCAAATCCATCTGGATCCAATGATGGAACTAGATCTGATTAGCTATTCACAAATTAAATATGTTTCTGTTTAATACCATTGGGTTATAGTTGTTTGTGTCGTTAATATATAGATAACTAACAGCTGAGAACTGGTTATGTTTGTGTTGCAATGGCTCCTTTGCAGCCGAAGCGTTAACAAGCACATGCTTCAGCATTTCATGAAAGAAACTGTTATCTGGCATTGAGTTATAGGTATCCGTTATTCTACTTTGTTTTTCGTTTTTACTTTTTACTGGCATCTTGTTTCAGGTCACAATGGTTTATCTGTTGGGTGATTCCTTTCTTATGTCAGGGAGTTATACAAACTCTGATGCGCTAGAAGCACTGCCACTGGTTAGGGGATTGTTGATATAGGCAAATATTCTGAAGCTGCCTAAGCCACCTTCAAATTTTTGGACAAGCTGTCGGATGCATGCGTCTTTCTTCTTATATCTTGCACTTGTGAACTTTACTTAAAGACATAGCTGGTATAAATTTATCACACATTTTGCGTTTTTTATTAGGTGAGTCCAGATTAATTTAATACAAACATATTTCCATGTGTTTACGTGATTACAAAGCTATGCCCATGCAAGGTATATTTAGTGTATAGACCTTGCAAATAAGTTCCATCATCTATTTACACTGTATGGTGGTCCTTTTTGTTGGAACTGGAAGTCTTGTAATTTTTCTATCTTTTTCTGTTAATTGGACCATCACAACAATTTTAATTTTTGAAAGATACCATAAAGCACTCATTAGTGTCGTGATGGTTATTATTATTATTATTGTTGTTTTCCATGTATAGCTGTCTAACAAGTCTCTGTATGAGGCCTTTTGTTTCCGCTTTCCTAGTATAATATTGTTCAATTTCTGTTTAAACAGTTGACCTCTTTGTGGAAATTTGATGAGGCTACATCATTAGGATATTTAGAGTTCTCTCTTGAAAGCAATCTTCAAATAGTTTGGTTTTTTTTTCTTATAATGTCCACATTTGAAGGTCTACCTGCCTTTAGGTGACCTTTCTTTTTGGATTATATCTACAAAAGTTGGTTGGTACAACTAAATGAAATTAGAAACAATTAACACAATTCTCACATTAGATCTCAACAATTAACAGTATTTCACACATTTTTTTCAATTGATAAACAACCGTTAAATGTGAGAAATGCTTAAAAAAAATACCCCTTTAAGGAGGTAGGCTGGCTACACAATATTTTTCTGGAAGCCATGCTTTCGAAATTTAAGAGAGGCATCTATCTTGAAATTGACACAACTATACTATTTTAAAACGGTAGTTCTGAGCTTCTCTCTTAGTTAGTATTTGTATTCCTCAAGAATGTATAATCTTCAACTTCCATGAATATCCGCTCCATTTAACATTGCTAGGACTTGCAGTGATTTTGATTCTGTGACTAAAACCCGCTCCATTTAACATTTTTTAATAATATAATCTGGAGTAGTGGCTTGTAAACCTGTTTTTACCACATTTTTTCCCAACTTTGTTCCGTTATGTTGCCTGGAAATGGACTTCAACTGTACTGCAAGAGTCTGTTGGTGATAGTGATATTTTTTTTTTTGAAAAGTTTAGTCATGCCCCCTTCTAATTATACAGTAGGAGAGACATTTTCTAATCTCTAAGTTTGTTAGCTTGAAGTGTGATTGATAACTATTTGATTGGTAGATACCAAAATAGTCAACCTGGCCTGGCCTTACATACCTGAGTTCGTGACTGTGGCATTGGCCAGCACAATAAATATGGCAAGGACGGAAGGTCACCAAGTTGTAGGGTGAAAGGGAACATGGCCTTGTGTGATTATGGAGAAGGTTAAAATGAAACAGATCTCGACTCTTGAGACACTAAAGGAACAATAGTTGCTGTTAAGCTATATATTGATGTAGGTTAAGATTGATTGTGATATATTGTTGTGGGTAAAGATTGAATTATGCTTTACAGGTTTGCGCTTGAACACCCTATGCTTAGGTCTGTCGTCTGCTTTCAACTGACGTTCTCAACACTCTGTCATTTCCTTTTATCAAAGGTAAGCAAGCTATGATGTTTAGGGAGCAAAGGTAAGAAAAGGATACAGTGAATAAGTTACGAGTAGCCAAAAGATGTTTGGTAATAAGTATACTCGTTATGACATATTTGGTGTAAATATATTTGATTAACACATATTCAATGCAAATATATTTGTTAATGTGTGTTCTCTAATGGATTCATAAGCTCAAAATGGTTAGAGCACTCTAAGTTGAGAGGTTGATGGTTCAAGTCCATCTGGATCCAATTACAAAAGGAAATCTGTTTTCTCAAATTAAATAGGTTTTGTTGAATACTGTAGAAATATTGTTTCTGCTGGTAAAATATGGATATCTTACAGATGAGAATTGGTTATGTTTGTGCTGCAAAGACGTCCTTTACAGTCGAAGGCTTCAGCATTATCGGGAATGAAACCATTCTCTGGCATGGAGTTATAGGTATCCAACTATCAGTTATTCTACTTTCTTTTTTTGGTATCATACATACATCAGTAGAGGATTTCTGTGTCACTTGTACGTTCATTGTTTCTGGTCACTGTGCTTTATCTGTTTTGGTTCTTTCGTGTGATGCATATATTGGCATTCGGGCCATTTGACACTTATGAAATTGGCCACGTACTGGGATTTGGCGAGGCCCCACCATTTTGGATGATTGAATGTATGTGTCTTGTGACCAAGCTGAGTCTTAATGGCTGGTAAGAGTATTGAATCAGACATTGTGATATCTTAGGGCCGGGAGAGTAATAACTGTAAATCTATAATACAATTTATAGTTGATTTATAGTTGATTTGACTATTTAATATCTGCGTTTTGTGAAAGTAATGTACAATCTGTGATCACCCAATATCTGTCTATATTTTGTGAATGTAAGAAATTGAGGCTTGTGAAAAAAGTGGATTGATTCGAGTTATTCTAAAAGCTTGTTTGTTAATGATGAGGAGGAAAAAAATCGGTTCAGTTTCAGCACCATGTCTCTGAAGCAGTAATTGCTTCTATGGGTAGATGCCATAGATGCTGGCAACCAATACCATAGTCTCTTTCACCTCCCTTACAGATTTGCAAACTGACGGTACCATTGCCTTGAATATGTAATTATTTCTTACGAACGTGTGATTGTGGCGATTTCCTTAATTCTTGTTTTATGGCCTGGGCCTGGTACCTAGCAAAGAAAGTTTACTCATCTTGTATCTATTCCTTCAGGGGACGCTGGGTAAGGATTTGTATGAATTGTCCACACATGGTAGGGGGAGGTTTAGGAACCCGACTTGAAGAATGGGAAGGTGGCGCCATAATCATTTTGTGTTTCCTGATTTTCCGAAAGCGTTGTGGAATGGCTAGTTTTGAATCCTTGGGCGTGCATTAGGTGCATATAGTCATATAGATAGAAGTAAGCTGATCCCTTGCTTTGGCATCATTTTAACCTCCACTAGAATATGTGATCTATCTCGAGTTGTTTGTTATGTTGTTAGACTCTCACGATTCTATATTTCTAGTATCACAAGTATGCGAACCGTGCTACGCATCGGTGTTTTTTCAAATCTTTAAACACAATCATTTCTAACATCTCCTCGATAGTATGATTTTTTGAATTCTAGTTATAATCTAAAAAATAATATAAAAACATTAGGAGGGGTTGAATATAATTTGAGTGACGTTAATGAGATTTTCTAAATTATTTTAAATAATATAAGGGTGTGTTTGGAAGTTTTCCTTTGGAATTGGAATTGAAAATATAATTCCAAAACTAATTTCAATAAAAATTCTGAATATATGGAAATTTTTGGTAAAAACTTACAATTGTTTTTTGGGGAAAATTCCAAATGCATAAAAAGAAACAGGTTGATTTAATTTTCGAATTAATTAAGGGGAGGTCTAGTTCTAAAATCAATAAAATAAAGAGATTTTTGGTAAATTGTTTAAAAAGGAAAGAACCATTAGAATTAGGTTGGTTCTAAAATTTTTCCTCCTTCGGTTGAAAGATTCCCTAAAAATCCGCTATCATATAGTGTAGAGATTTTTTTTCTTCAACTTATTTAGGGTGTTCATATTAATAGCAGTACATCATTGAACCTCATTATGGTAGTTCAGTCGTCATCATCTCATAAAACTTACTGATGGAACTTACTGATGGAACATAATTTACCCATCCATAACAACTATGGGGCTAGGAAGGGACACAATGGGCTGGGCTTTAGACCTTCTTTGATTGACTGGACCGGGCTTGGACCCTGCGTTTCTATTAAGCCAGTCCAAATTTGACGCGGTTTGGGCTTATATTTCTCAAGTTGCCCCGGTGTAAAAATTTAAGGCGGTGGCTTATTTCCCACGCAACTCGGTTTTAGAATTTGCTATAAAAGGTGGGGGTGTTGGCTCATTACTCATTACAATTGAAAGATGTAGTGTGGAAGAGGAAGTCGTTCGAGATGATGGTGCTCTTCACTCTCTCTCTCTCTCTATTACTAGTCTTCATTCTAGAATGGTAATCTGCATTGTTACCCTGGAGTAATGATTTGGAAGCCGGTATTTTAACTTATTTCAGTACAATGATTCACTGTTTTTTTTATTTCGACAATTTGTTTTAAACCAAATCCTTCTATGTTCAAAGTTTACCTTCTCTCTGTTTTTTCAATCATAATATTGTGCTTCTTTTAAGAAAAACTGTTACGTGTATCCTAAATATTTTTTAGAGAAAAAAATATATATTGGTTTTGACACCACATCTAGAAAAAAGTATTTCGTGCTTCTGTTTTTTTTCTTAAAAAGGTCTGCTATTTTTTTTAAAAAACAAAAAACTTACTCTAAAGGTGTTTTTTGGCTGTAAGGGGGACGTTGCGGGTACATCTCACTTGTTAGTAGAAAAGTTACATGCAGTTAGAGGCATTTGCGAATGTATTCTCCACGTTTGTGAATTTTTGCATGTAAGAATTCATGGCGTGAGGGGCGTGGAGAAATTTCACTTGCCAATTTGCTTTCCTACTTCATGGAACTTCTTTTGTATCAAATGAGTCTTGCTTGTCAAATTCTCTCAATCAGTCGTAAGCATCAAACTTTTCCTTAAATCTTTTTGTGCTTCTTGTTTGAAACTCTTAACTTATACTTACAAAATTTTCCTTGGCCCAAAAGATTCTTTTTAAAAACAAAAAATGGGTTTGAAAAGTTATCTCTTCCTTTTGAAGAAGAAATACAGAGTGGTTTATGTTAGCTTCACAAGTCACTGTGATGTAAATTATTAACTTCATTTCGTATAATTCTTATAACTTCATTATAATCTGTATAGGAAGTACGTAATCAGGCAACTCGCTGTCCTTTTTTTATTCCCCCTCCCCTTTTCCCTCCCTAAGAGAAGCATATGATGTTTGGTGTTCCTGGCTTGTTGTGTGATATGTTACTGTGGTGTATTTGTGCGCGTGCAGAGGTATTTCTCTCTCAAGCAGTCAAGCTCTTATTGTTACATTCTGTAATCAGGAATGACTATGCAATTGAAATTGAGCGAGGAAATCTCACTTATCTTTCCCTACTGTTTTTTCCTATTACATATTGTGTTCCCTATTTAGTTGTTCTTTTTGTTCATATTTTGACTCAGTTTAGCATAACATTTCGTTTTACTTATTACCTAAGTAGGGAATCAAACTATATAATGGTTGTACTTATATGCTGTACAAATAACGGGGTTTTTTTTTTTTTTTTCTCATATCCTCACAAGCCCCTGATGCTAGCATTCTCTTGCCCTAGGCATAAGAACGTTGTCATGACTTTATTCAATGATTATAGGGAGAGCAAACATCTTGAAGAGCAAGCATATTTTGTTACACCCACTTCCTTTTGTGACATAAATATTAGCTTCGATTTAGAGTCTTTGCATATATTTTCAATTTTTTGGCAGTGGCATTCTAGATATTGATGTACATCTGGTTTGTGGACCACCCTGTACTCGATAACAGAGATGACATAGAAGTGATATGCCGCTTGGCTACTGAGACTATGGTTTGTTTAATTATTGTAATACATCAATTTTTTGATATTGTGTTAGAAATTGTATGTTCTGACGCGCCTTTTTAAGTTTGCATTTTGTTTTGCTAGGGACGAGGGTGTCCTCATCCGTCCAGCTTTGGTAGAACCTATGAAGCACGGACGCAAGTGTTGTTGTGCTGTGTCGGCATTGGACACACATCGGACGCTGCATGGATTCCTGTCTGACACAGTCAACATGGTCAGGATGCTGTCAACTGAGTATGACACGTAAGGACGCAGTCAAGATGGTTAGGATATTTGACTCGAGAAAAAGGAAAGATATTTTACTCTTGATCTAACATAAATTTCATTCCCTCTTCCCTCCTTCACAGCACCACTAACTTTTTGCCACCAGTTCACCAGTCTCAATACTCAACTGAATAATTATGAACTTATGATAGAAACAAACAACTCTTCCAAAGTTCCAAGAACCGCTGACGAATACCTTAAAGAAAATTCAACCGAGGGTTTCCACGATGGAAGATTGGGCTTCTAATGGGCTGCTGTTTTTTTTGTTAGGGGGGACATTCACCATGCTCTGTTGGGTCCTAAGGCAGGAAATAGCTCAAGATCTACTCACGACACTTCGGATAAATGGGTAAAATAATTTTTATATAAATTACTTTTCATTCTAGGTTTGATCTATCTATACATATCCCGTATTGATTAGTGGCCTATGATACTAACATTATGGTTTCTACAGACGACATTAATAAAGCATTTGCTGAGTTTGCTACAAGCTGTCTGTTGGATGGTCAAATGTTAACTTGTTAACATTGTCTGTATATGTGTATGTTGTTAGAATTGAAGTGATAAAAAAGCGACTAAAGTTAGTGGTGGACTGTAATCTAGGACATAAGTCAGTAATCCTAGCAGAAAAAAACCATGTCTGTTTACGTGGTTCATGTGAATGCATACAGCTACCAGTTTTGCTAGATTTTCTATCTGTAGAAAGAGTGTTTAATGTCGAAGAGGAATCTCACTTTGCAGTGAAGATTTTTCACGAGATAGGAGGCGTTTAAAACGTATACTTTTCAACCCTCAAGAAGGAGAAGTTTCACGGGGCAAGTGAACAAACAAAAAGAGGGAGTTATCTGTTTCATTGGAATTCTCTTCTGCAAAGTAAGACTATAAGATTATCAATGGAAATTCTCCCATACCATCTCAGACATACCTAAGTTTTTTCTTCTTTAATTGCGCTCATATTTACATGATTTCCTGCTTCTTTGTGATGCTTTATCTTTTAGTTATTAAGGCTGTGTTCTGTATATATATGTCCTTATTTTATATTTATATAAGATGTTCCCTACACTCTTTGACTAATTGTCTCCATTACTAGTTTTTAACAGTTGAAGGATGAATTCTAGGATGGTAATCACAGTTCCACATCAGTGCACACAATCTACATTGTTACCTTGGAATAATGATTTGGAAACCGGTAATTTTATACTAAAATTGTTCTATGAATCCATAACAATGATTCACTGTTTTTTATTTCGACAATTTGTTTTAAACCAAATCCTTCTATGTTGAAAGTGTACCTTCTCTCTGTTTTTCAATCATAATGTTGTGCTTCTTTTTAAAAAAACTGTTGCGTGTATCCTAAATATTTTTGAGAGAAAAAATGCTTCTTTAACCCAAATTTATTGGTTTTGACACCACATCTAGAAAAAAGTATTCTGTTTTTTTTTTTTTTTTACTTACTCTCATGGTGCCTTTGGCTGTGAGGGGGATTGTGGTGGGTGCATCTCACTTGGTAGTAGAAAAGTTACATGCAGTAAGAGGCATTTGTGAATGTATTTTCCATGCTTGTGAATTTTCCTATGGAACAATTCATGGCGTGGAGAAATTTCACTTGGCAATTTGCTTTTCCTACTTCATGGAAGTTCTTTTGTATCAAATGAGTCTTGCTCGTCAAAATTCTCTCAATCAGTCCTAAGTACCTAACTTTTCCTTAAATCTTTTTCGCGCTTCTTGTTTGAAAACCTTTTCACAAATATCTCCAAAACACATTTGACAGAGATCATAAACTTCAATTCAAAAGATCGTATTTTTCCATTACTTCATGAAAGTTCAGCTTAACTTATATTTACAAAATTTTCCTTGGCCCAAAAGTTTCTTTTTGAAACAAAAAGGGGTTTGAAAATTCATCTCTTCCATTTTGAAAAAGAAGTACATAGTGGTACATCTTTTGTGAAAAGTATTCATTGTTAATTGCTTATGTTCTACACAAAATTGATCATGTCCTTTTTTGCTTTGCAATAAGAGTTCATGGTTTTCAGTTTCTCCAATTTGATTAAACATACATCTCATCCTCCTTAAAAAGAAAATGTATTTCCTTCAAAAGTTTCTCTTTTTTCAAAACAGTTTTCATTTTCGTTTTTATGCCCCTTATTTTGGATGATTAAATTTCTTTTCAAGGCATCACTTTTTCTGCTTCAAATTCCAGAAAACTTTCGTACAGTACGACGGGATATAGGAAACCAAGTGGGAAGCGGAAAGCTACATGCTGTTATATGATTCCTAGAAAATACGCATAAGATGACAATGGTTCTAATAAGACACTCATTGGTACAAATCTAATGACTTAATTTATTTTCCTTCTCTAGTAGGTAAATCAACTCTGAAATCTTTGTTTGTCCTTGATAAATTATATGTTGTAGGTTATGTTGTTTTTACAAATCATCACAAGCCCATGACACTGTCCCCTTTCCCCCACCCTTAGTCACACAGAACACCGCTCCCCCTCTCAATCACCCATCCAAGCCTTCATTAGGACCGCTGGATAGTGGTGGTTCTCAAGTTATGCGACTAAGTCCCACCTGACCGCTGGATAGTGGTGGTTCTATATTTAGGCACCTTCTTTTCTTGGAGTGATGTTTGGATTTCAGAACGTGAAAAACAAACCTTAGATGTGAACAGTTCCATTTGATGTTCATACTTTTTAATTAAGTAGGTCATACTTTTTAATTAAGGTGAGTTGTGGTTAGGGTTTTGATTTATATCAGTCACTTTTTCTTAGTTATTTAGATGTGAACAGTTCCATTTGATGTTCTAGCAAAGAAGGTTGAAATGAAACTGATCTTGACTCTTGAGTTACAAAAGAAACAGTCGGCATTGTGCTATATGATTTATTGCTTTCTTCTGCTCTATAGGTTGGGATTGAACTATGCTTTACAGGTTTGAGCTGGATTACTCTCTGGCTATAGGACTGTCGTCTGCCTTTTCAGAGGAGGTCCTCTACTTTCTGTCATTACTTTCTGCAGATATGGAGCAAAATTAAGCAAAGGAGAAACTGAATAAGATCAAGGCTGTTATGACAAAACTCCCCAGATTACGTGTAGTTTTAAAGTTGTTTGGTTACAAGTACTCTAAAATATATTGTTCAGATATATTTATCAATGTGGGTTCTCTAATGGATTCATAAGATCGAAATGGTTAGAGTACTCTTAGTTGAGAGGTTGATTGTTCAAATCCATCTGGATCCAATGACGAAGGGAAATTTATTAGCTATTCACAAATTAAACTGTTTCTGTCAAATACCATAGATTATAGTTGTTTATGGATATCTTACAGCTGAGATCTGGTTATCTTGGTGGTGTAGGAGAGAAAGTTCAAATGAATTAGATCTCGACTCTTAAGTTACAACAAGAACAATCGCCATTACGCTATTTGATATATTGGTTTCTACTGGTTTATATTAAAGTAGCTTGGGATTGTATTATGCTTTACAGGTCTGCGCTTTAACTCTCTGTAGGACTGTCATCTGCCTTTTCAACTGAGGTCCTTAGCGTTCTCTCATTTACTTCTCTCAAGACCTCAAGGGTAAGACGTTTAGGGTGCTCATGTTTTGTGTCATTTTGCAGAAATGGAGCAGAGGTAAGTGAAGGAGACAGTGAATATGATCAAGCCAGTTAAGGACAAAGGACTACCAAGTTTCTGAGTAGTCCAAAAGTATGCTCTTGGCATTGAGTCCAAAAGCAGACGTTCAAGCCATACGGCAGCTACTATTTATTTTTGAAATTGCCCACGTACTGAAATTTGGTGAGCCGCCCCATCTTTTTGAATGATTGAATGTCTACTACATGCTTCTTGACTGTTAATGGCTGGTAAGACATTGTGCTCTTTTATGGCTGAGATTTTACTGCAATTTGGTCTATGATGTAGTTAACATATGTATTTTGTGATAGAAGTGTACGCAGCCAATGTCTAACGATAGTTACACACTTAAAGTGTAAAGAGCAGACGAAGAAGGAACTGGATTTTCCTCTTCTTTTTGTTGCCTCTCCCGTGCCCTTTCCTCTCACAATTGTTTATTGTTTTCATCTACTTTGGTGACAGGTTGGGGCTATCGTGGAATGGTTGTGCTGCTCGCCTGCTTGTTTGTAATACGATTCGCTTGGGTCTAACTTCTAAGGCTTCCTTTGCTTTTGGTTCTGTTTGTTTGGTCAGTTAAAACGATGCTAACTATTGATATAGATATAAAGATCTGCTGCATTGATCATATACAACGTTTCACACGAATATGATGATGAATATGCTACTTGAGTGAGATTGGGATGGCAACACCACAAAGCAGCACAGTTGGTACTCTTTCAAAATTTTGGTAAGAAAATGATGGTTATTTGACTTCTTGAAATTTCGTAGAACTTGATGACTATGGTCAGTGAGTGAGTCATGCAAGTGATCTTAACTAATTTAATTTACGTTTCTAGATCATCTGTGGCCATGATTCTTTGCTTTGAAAATGAAATCCTCGACTAATTATTGGACAGCGTTAGCACTTTTACTACTGACTAATTTACCAGTTTTGTTTAGGCAACTTATTTACCAGTTTCAGTTTTAAAAGCAGTTAAACAATTTGATTGAGTCAATTGGTCGGTGTTAATTTATGTTTGTATGGTGAGCTCGTCTAGTCGTCTTGGCTGCAAATCGTGCTTATGTGAGAATGGAGTTTATCTGTTGGGTGATTCTCCTCTGATGTCAGGGAGTTATACAAACTCTGATGCACCAGAAGCACTGTCACTACGGCCTCTCTGGTTAGGGGCTTGTTGATATAGGCAAATATTCTGAAGCCGCCTTCAAATTTTTTGACAAGCTGTTGGATGTATGCATCTTTCTTCTTATATCTTGCACTTGGGAACTCCACTTAAAGACATAGCTGGTATAAATTTATAACACATTTTGCATTTTTTTATTAGGCGAGTCCAGATTAATTCAATACGAACATACTTTCATGTGTTTACATGATTACGAAGCTATGCCCATGCAAGGTATATTTAGCGCATAGATCTTGTAAATAAGTTCCATCGTCTATTTACACTGTATGGTGGTCCTTTTTGTTGGAACTGGTAGTCTCGTATTTTTTCTGTCTTTTTCTGTTAATTGGACCAATCACGACAATTTCAATTTTTGAAAGATACTATAAAGGAGTAAAGCGCCCATTACTTACTATTATGATTGTTTTCCATGTATAACTGTCAAACAAGTCTCTGTATGAGGCCTTTTTTTTCCACTTTCCTAGTAAAATATTGTTTGTTCAATTTCTGTTTAAACAATTAAACATTTTTGTGAAAAATTGATGAGGCTACATCATTAGGATATTTAGAGTTCTCTCTTGAAAGCAATCTTCTAGTACTTTTGGTTTGTGCCTATTATAAATGTATTATGTCCATATTTGATGGTCTACCAGCATCTAGGTGATCTCAGGCTAGACATTAATGATTCCTATGTTGCATATGATGTAAAATCCGATAGATATAGCTGGAGTTGTATACTGCTAGAGTAAAACTGAAATGTTCTGAGGGGGATGTAGTTGGTTACGAGAGACCGAAAAGGTGGTTGTGACTAAGATTTGAGCAAGCAAATAGGGATCTCTAGCCTTTAGAGTATCCCTAGATAGCAAGTTGCATCCTTAATCGTGTATAAATGCAGAGAATCAGAATATCAGATCATAGTGGAATGAATTTGTCCTGGTGAAAAAGTCCCTCCAAAGCAAATGACAACCAAATAGAATTCAGTTTAAAGCAATTTTATAGTTTGCATGTAAGTGATGGCGTGGGAGTGCTGCATACTGGATGATGAAAGATTGAAGGTTTTCAGTTCAGAAAGGGATCCAACTACACACTGTCTTGATGCATTAAATTAAATTAGAATGACATTATACTCTGGATTATAGCACTTCATTTCGAAGATTATCAGAAACTTTTTCTTTGGGTTTCTCTGGAGTTTTTTGAAAAGCTGTAAGAACGGCAAAGTTGATGAGTTTTTTTTATGAAGAATTGTAACTCACCTAGAATTGTGGAAATCATATCAACCGTGGCTTGGTTTCAACAGCAGAGAGGGTGAAATCATTCTAATCAGATGAAGATCCTTCTGGGATAAATCTTCTGTTTCCGTATAGTCGATATTTGCTCACCTCTTCTTCAAGGCCAGGAACTCAACCATAAAACCTGCAGGGAATATGGAACAAGGATGTTGAGCCGGCATGGGAGTATGTTTTGCTCTCTAAATTAATAGATGTAGTTTGTACTTTGTACATGCTTATTTTTGAGGTCCCCCTTTTTTTTTTTTTTTTTAATTGCTCTCTTATTGCAGGTGATTTGACTTGACATGGCATACTCATAGTTTTAAATTCTCCCTCTATTAGTGCATCTTCTAGCTGTGTTTTCCTGTGTTCGGTACGATGAGGAATTCATCACTTTACTATTAATTCGTTATTCCAAATACCAACTAAAAGCAAGTGAATACTCATACATGTGACAAGTATACTTCAGTGCTTGTGTTTTTCCATTTTTGTTGAATTTCCATACTCGCTTCTATTTAGTAATCCTGATACTGATACATATTCTCATTCAGAGTTCAGACAAATCTATAGCCATTCCAGGATGTTGTTTTCATTCTTTGTAAATGCACTTTATTGAAATTGTGTACTTTTTTTTGTAGATGGCGTTGGTTCAGATGCAGCTATAAGTGTTCCATTTGGCTCATGTCCAGTCATGTGGGGGAAATGAAGGAGACACCCCCCCAACCGCGCACACACAATTAATTTCAGAGTTCCTGGGGAACACAAGTTTGATAGTATTTGAGAGGTGAAAAAAAATGGCTCGGAATGGATCTAGGACTTTTTCTGCGAGCCGTATGCGGTAAGTCATGGCTACAAGAAAATATTATGTTTCAAACATTTTTTTTTAACAAAGACAAATAGCTCTCTGCAGCAAAAAGTAATTTTTCTGCTGTTTTACTATTATTTTTTTGCCTACTTTAATTTATACCATATAATATGATAAGAATTGAAGTTACTTGGTTAAGCTTAAAACTTCATATAGTAGAAAAGTATTCGTTGCTGAACTGGGTTGGACCTTATTTTATAGATGAACTTCAGTATGTTTTCTAGGAAGAAAATAAAGATATAAAGGAAAGGGGTTATAACTTATATGTAGAGATGGATGGAAAATTTATCCCTACAATGAGTTTTAATCTAATAATAACTAATAGTCATACACTGACACAGTACAGGTGACCCTACGTTAAATTTTCTGCAATAAGTTTTTGCTTCCTCGGAGATAAAATGTAGTACTTGCGGTTTTTTGGAAACTTTTCCATTTTGTTACAATACATCGTGGTAAGATTATGAAGGGAAGGGTCTATGACATAAGGTTTTAGTTTTTCTTCCTTATCAAGGATATATTAGAAAATATTGTCATATATACATGGTTATGGAAAAATTAAAACTTCCTATTACCTAGTGGGGCAGCAGGCATGTGTATCAAGTCCTTCGCTCCCTGAACTTGGATCCATTCGCCCCAGGGAGTGAGAAGAAAGAGAAACAAAGAAAGAGAGGTGGTGGTTAATGGTTATATGGACTTGTTGATTGGTATGCTCTAATAAAATGGCCCCATGGAAAGAAGAAAAACAAAACAAGAAACTCTAATACTGTTAACAACTTCAAAAGTCAACTATGTATTAAAAACAAAAAACCACTTGATTTGCTTTTTAAGTTTGAAACTCAAATGTAAAATCAACCATGATCTGATGGAATAGTTTCATATTCAACCATTGACTTCTAAAATCTCATTCTCAATGAGCACGTTGCAGCAGCTAAAAGTGGATAGATCATTGATCAACTGTGTTCAAAAGTTTGAAATAACTCATTATTTTAAACATAACTCATTATTTCACTTCTGTCTTTTTCTGTAATGCATGTTAATATGTTGTACTTCAAGTTGTTAATATTCTTTTATAAGTAAATCTTCTATTTTTGTGTTTTCATACTGTTGCAACAACCATGACTGTGGATCTTACAATGGCTTCAGAAAAAGATGCATTTACAAGTAATATGGAAGAAAACACAGTCGAAGAAGTAACGTCAGCAACACACCAGGGTACAGACAACTTGATAGTACTGCAAGACCACCCAAATACTTCTGTGGAGACTGAAATGGATAGAGAAGTTGCCTCAGATGTTGCTGTTAATGAGTTCAAGAGAGTAAATTCGTTATTGGGTCGAACTAGAAAAGGACACGCTCGCTTCAGAAGAGCTCCTTCTTTGCCGTCTTCTTCTACTTTGCGGCATACTCAAGAAACCAATCAGCACAAAGAGTTATCTCCATCAAGAGATAACTCTGCCCCTACAATCCAACATCTGCCGCCTCTTGTTCCTCCTCCACATCATCAAATGAGAAAGGACAGTTCTTCAAGAACTATTTCGTTCAGTTCTCCACTTGTTTCTGCTTCAAACACCTCTACTTACTCGCTAACAAGTGCTACTAATGCAAAGAAGAGGTCGAAGTCTTCAAGTACGCAAGAGGATAAAATTTTAACAAAAGACAAAAGAAGGTTGGGGATCATTAATCTCATGCAGAATGAATCACTTGTGTGCAGTTAGATATGAGTTTTATTGTTAATTTTTATGATATTAATGGACGGTGAATATGGATTTGTTTGCAGGAAATTGGGAGTTAAGGAGATTGTGAAAATTCCAGCAATCAGCTCAGTAATGGCTGATATCCCAACCGACGATTATTCATGGAGAAAATATGGACAGAAACCCATCAAGGGATCCCCACATCCAAGGTACTAACAAGTAACTCTCGAGTATCTTTTCTAATATTCTGGTATGAACTCGTTGACTTAAATCACCTTCTTACCTTTGACTAAGGGGTCATTAATTGTGAAGCACTTGAAAATCTTGTTCATCAAGCATCAAATAGTCTTCTCCACGCGCAAGTTTTTCGAGTCTTTGGTTTTGCAACTTTGACAATTATATGCAAAATTCAGGGTTTGTGAAAACTGTTTCTTTCTAAGCATTTCCTCTGCAAGCAATAAGTCCAACTTCTGATAGCATGGTTTTCAGAACCGGTTTTTTTAACTCGGATCGGGTCAGACCGGTCTCGGTTCATCCCACCGGGTCAAAGAAAACCCAGGCGGTTCTTTGTTATTAAAAAACCTAAAAAAATGTTGTACATTATTATATATTTAAAGTTAATAAATAAAATTATTTAATGTTTGGGTTGAGTCAACTCGGCCAGGGTTGAATAAAAACCATTGTGTTGAACCCATTTTTAAAACCGAGTTATGCATGCAGGGTGAGACAACTGATGGGGCCCCATATTTGTAAACCCATTTCTAGTTTGGGTACTAGTATAATGCAATCAATTTGGAATCCTGTTTTATAAAAGTTTGCATTTAAAAGATTGAATAATATTATTTTATAGATTTACTACTATTTATGTTTTTTTAGATAGTGAAAACTATTTGTACAAAGAAAAAATACGATTTTCAGACTTTTACTATAACTAGCCACTTTTTATAACCGTTTTATTCTCTCTTTTACCCTTAAATAATTACCAAATATTTTCACTAAAAATAAAGTAATAGATTTCACTTATAACCACACGTGGTTTGCATTTTAATATGGTATATCACAAACAAAAACCACACAAATTAAACCACCTACGTTATAAACTTAACACATTTTAAAATCCAGATGCACGACACATTTTAAAATGCATATGCACCAACATTGTAAATTTGCTTACACATTTTAAAGTGCATATGCATAATGCATTTTAAAATACAAATACAAAATGCATTTTATTATGATGTGGGTTCAACCAACTACTATGAAATGCAACGAGTTGGTTTATGGTTTAGTGTCTAGAAGTTTAGTGTTTAGGCTTAAGGCCTAGTTTACAAAGGGTTAGAGGTTAATGTTTTAAGGTTTAAGGTTTAGGCTTAGGGCCTAGTTTGTAAGAGTTTAGGGTTTAGGGTTAGTGTCTAGTTTATAAGAATTTTGGGTTTAGTGTCCAGACGTGTAGGGTTTATGCTTAGAGTCTAGTGTCAAATGCCTCTACAAAATGGGAGGTGTATCAATTTTTAAGTTTTTGCACTATATGCATTTTAAAATGTAAAGTATGTTATTATAAGTGAATTATTGACTATTTATTTTAAAATGTTGAGTTCAAATAACTTAATTATCGAGTTAAAATGCATTAAATCAAGTGTATTTTAATATTTATAAAATTTTAAGAGATTATGGAGGAGGAAATCTCGTTATTTCCAGTAGTTGCAAATAAGTAAAGAGGGTATTCTTGTTCATTACTTCCAAAAGTGGGTTGATGTGTCTAATTCTGGTTTTGGTCAAACTTGGATGTAAAAACTAAAAATATTATGCCTCTGGCTTTGGAGTCCAAACAATTCTTAACGGACTCTCTTAAACTAATTTTCTGATACTGCAATGCAGTGGGGGTGTGAGTGGAGCCCCGGCGTATGCTATGGTTATTTGACAAATTCACTCATCCAGTTCCAAATTTCCGTAGTAAACAAACATAGCCTTCAAGGTGAATAGCACCACCTCGTCGATTTACTTAAAATAACAGAGAATAACATTTTAAGGTAGAACCCTATTGAACTTTTAAGAAAAAAGAGTTAAAATATTAGTTAAATGGACAATGAAGTTGATTAGGTTAAACTTAAATGTCTTATATTATGGACAAAATGAAATTGATTAGGTTAAACTTAAGATTATAGGTTGTTGTTCACAAACTAAGTAACTAGGTATAGAGCACAAGACCATCTAGCTAGGTACAACCACTAGGCCCTGACCACCCAAGCTATTGGACACTTACAATACCTTAAGAGAAAATTGTATTTAGATTTTCACATAGAAGAGGTATGTAATTTGATTCATATGTTGTTTTAGAAACATACCGGCCAGAAACTTGCAACAAAGACAACTAGTGCCAAGACTGATATGCAAAGGCAGGGTAAGAAGTGCGGAAATCTACAGAGAAATATTTATATAAATTCATTATCTTAAGACTAAATGACACAATGGAAATGCTCGGCCAATTAAGAACTACATCTGTGGAAATTAGGAAATGTTTCTTACAAGTGACATTCCAAGAGCTTGATGTTTCTCTCGACAAACTTCAGAAACATATGTCTTTGAATGTATGTCGAAAAAGGGTGGGCTAACACATATTGCATGCTGCAGGGAAATAACAAAATATTCTAGGTTTTTATAGTGAGAAGTCAACACATATTATTCAATCACTCACTCTCACACAAATATATACCTTAAAGATCTTTATCACTACAACTCCTTACGTAGGAACAAACCCAATATATATTAGGTTATTGGAAGCCCTAATATATATGTTTTTCTTCTCAATGTCCGTAAAAAATATATTTGGGTTGAGAAGAAGAGATTGGAGCCATAATAAAAATAGTAAGAAACATGTGATCGAAAAAACAAGTTTCGGGTTTTCTTCAGAGTCGATTGTTCATTATAATCCAACCCTAACCCTATTGATTGAAAAAAGTAAAACACGATTGATTAACAAATTGACACGATTTAGAGAGAAAAAAGTTTACCTGATGATTCGGGCTCTTTGTGCAATGTTGAAACTTGAAATTTGAGAGAAAGGAAGTGATGTTGGGACCTGCTATTGAGACGAGTATGGGGAGAACAAGAGAGAGATAGAGGAGTTGAGACTTGAGAGAGGAGAGTTTTGGTGGAGAGAAAAGCAGACAGATAGACAGAAACCAACCAAATGATATTTTGGGCTACATATGCCCCTCGGCTCAGAATGTTCGCTCCGCTCACTTGATTATTCTTCTAAATTTTTTTGTTGTCGGTTAAAACCCGTTATGACTCAGTTTCTACAGGCAGGCTCAATTTCTTTTCTCATCACTCATTTTACGTTTATTTATATAACAAAGAAGAGTGAACAAAGAAGAGTGGTGCTGGACATCCAACACCCCTACCCCCTAACTTTTGGATATAGCTTATGATGTGGCAAATCTAAAAGCTTTTGAGGTGTGGGTGGTTTAATAGTGTGGAACAAGAGTGTTGTATCATTATTAAAGTCAACAAATGCGGTTGGGCGTTTAGTGGGTTCGGTTGGGCATTTTTTGTCGGGCTTCTATTGGACTTCGATTGGAGTTTTTTTAGTCGGATTTCGGTTGGAGTTTTTTTGGTACGGAGGCGAAGGCACGTATCTGTGCTGTACCGGGGAGGGATGGGCATTGGAACGCCGAAGGCACGCGTATCTGTGCCGTAGGCAAATACTAGTATTTAACAAGGTCGCAAGATTAACTCATTTATATCTCTAAAAAAAAACACTCATTTATTAATCATTTAATGGAACCATTAACTCTGATTATATCATTACTGTTTATCTCCATACACCCCTACGATTATTCATTTCTCCATATAAATAGCAAATTTTCTCTTTTTAACTGTTAAAAAAAAATCATTTTATTAATCCTCTCGTTAGTGGAAGAAATTTTGGATATTTCAAAGCTGAACTTTTTGAGTTAAAAAAAAATGTAGGAGCCTATTTTATAAATCCACATATGGCCTCAAACTGTCTTGAGCCAGCGCTATATGCGTGAACCACTGAGTTTTCTGGTTTCTTAATTGAACCGGACGGTTCAAATTGGTGATGAAACTGGTTCCATGTTCAACATAAAAAAGTCGACTTGCAAAGCTCTGACTCCGGTTCAAACCGGCCGATTTATATTTGAACCGCAGAGTCGTAAAACCATATCTGATAGCAATAAAGCTATGTTCTAGACTTCTAGTTATAGTTCCTGATTTCGAATCGAACCAAATTTCGGAATTCCGCCAAATATTTCCGTTTTTTTTAATTTTGGAATTATCTATTAGAGCCATTCTCAATGCAAACAACAACTTGTTACCTTTTACATAAGTGCCATATATGACTATGACTATTTCCCCTCGTAGTTACTTTTTTTGTGAGAAACTATTAGGAGTTGTCTAATACAAATATGAGTTTAAAATTCGGACGGAATTTTATTTCGTCTGAATGTAAAAATATCGAAAAAAAAAACATGCTGGGATGAAATGAAACATTCCGTCAGAAAAAAAAAACGGAAAAACTTGCAGGACAAAATGAAATATTTCTTTTGAAAAAAAAACGAAAAAACACGCGAGACGCAATAAAAAAATGTTTCGTTTGAAGATCGCAAGTTGACAACTATCTCAGTAACAAGTGTTATCTTCATTGTAACTTAGTGAAAAACTATTTTCATCGTCACCTTTGTATTGGGCTATTGTTTTTTATTTGTAAGGGGGACAAGTTGTTGGCTCCGCTTGGCACGATTGAAATCGTAACAAATTTGTAAATTTTTATTTTAGAAAGTTTTCCTTTGCAAAATTTTCTAAAGGAAAATTTCACCCGAAAATACAGTTGCTTGGTCGCAAGCAATCCGGCGAGATTATCAGGAGAGACTTTACAAAGAATGAAGGTCTTTCATTTTTTGGAAAGTTTTGCCACCAGTTTATCAGGGGAAACATTTATTAATATTGTTGACTTTTATAGAAAAGTTTCCAGTGGTCCCCCCTTTACACATGAGTTACCAAGCTCCGGGAATCTGCCAAACTGGTGGAAATGTTTCTAAAACAAAGTTTTACTCCAATTTCCGACTGAAACAAGCGGAGCCGTTATTTCTCCTCAAAGTTGCTTGCATTTGGGAATGCTATTAAGGGTAAAAAATTTGCAAATCTTAAAATATACTCGGAATATACTCGAATTTGGAATCTTAAACTACGTTGTGTGGGTGGGTGGGTTTTTTTTTTTTTTTTTTTTAATGGAAATTTTATTGATACTGATAACGAAGTTTACAAATAATTAAGACAAGCGTGCAACAAGCTCTGCTGCAAGTCTTTTTTGAATAGCAAATCATATTCTTTTAAAAACAAACTTGTTAGAACCAGTTGTTAATTTTTTTTAAAATTTTATTATTATTATTATTATTATTATTATTATTATTTTTTTTTTTTTTTTTTTATCGCGAGCCTTTCGACTTATAACCAACATTATGGATTAAACCAACACATGGTGCCTAATGACTGCTAAGGTGAGATCTGTTTATGTGCCCTGGACCATAATACAAAATATTGCGATAAATATCAAAATTTCAACAAAAGATATATAAATATCATGATATGTATAAAAATATATAAGAGTGCAAATATTGGTGATATTTTGAGATATTTAGTGAAATTTGGTGATATTTTGTGTAGGTAACAATTTTATTTAATATTTACTATTATATTTCAAATAAATATAAATTATATATAAAAAAATATCCACATTATCTACGAAATATATCGATATTTTAAATATATTAATGATATTTATTTATAAAACAATATGAAATATCTCCAAAAAAAAAAGATATATCTACAATATATATCTATAAATCAGAAATCGATATTATGTCCTGGACAGAATTATTGTTTGGCTGCATGTCAAGACTAACAAATAGTATCACCGACAAGCTTAGTCAGGGAATAGGGAGTCTCATATCACATTGGGTAGTACTAAAAATGTGCCTTCTCGCAGCATTTTGTACTATCTTTTGGAAAACCAATCCCATGTCTGACTTTGTATCAACTTCAAAACAGACGTAGATCAAATACAAATATGGTGAGGTTTTGGGGGCCCAAAAGAACTTCACAAGTGGCCTATATGACAAAACTATTCAATTGATTTCGCAAAATTTATTTGACAAATGTAGCTTTGAGTCTAACTAGTGAAATACTGATTTAATACAACCAGGAGACCAACTGGGCTATGTGAACAACGAGATTGAAATGAGCAAAACTACTATTACTATAGGGTGTTTTCTGTAGGATGTGGCTCTAATTTTGGGTCAAATGTCGGGGCCCTAGCCGGCCGTTTGTCTCGCTTGTACTCAAAGCTGCCCCTGATATAGATTATGAATAATTACTATTTTGGATGGATTTGGGATCAAACTTTCTTTCTTTTCTTTAGGGGATATTACAAGTGCAGTAGTGTGAAGAATTGTCCCGCACGTAAACAAGTGGAAAGAGCTTTAGACGAAGCTACGATGCTAATCGTCACATACGAAGGAGAGCACAATCATCCCCATACAGTCACAGAGATAGTAAGTCTCAACATCCTCGAATCGTCTTAATTGCTTAAACAAATTGCCAAAGAAACGGAGGGATAAGAAAATAAAAAGTAAACTTCATCAGATTAACAGATTCAAAACTTTAAAGGTTTTAAATGGGTTTGTGTTGTTTATTTAAATTTCAAACCCTCTGGTTTATGCATATTGAGAATTTGATATTTTAATTGGAAAAGGTAGAAAGAGTTTGTATTCTAATTATTTTTATCATTTTAGCTTTACTTTTGCGTTGATATTTGGTTCATTTGACGATAGTGATATATACTTACTATTACAATTTTTTCCTAAAATGAGATAGAAGATGGATATTGTTGTCTGAGATCTCTTCTTAATTGTTTCGTTCATGAACCTGTCACGTATGGGACAGTTGAGGCCGACCGTGAATTCTTAATTCTATTAGATGCTGCATATAGTAGGGGCTCTTTGGGTGGGTGTAACCAAATCTGGTTTTAGTAACAAAATTTGTATTTTTTTTAGGGTGAACTAGTGTTACCCCCCCTACTAGATGAGCCAATTAGGATTTCCCCCCACTAGATGGGAAATTAGGGTCTCTCCCCTAAATACACACAAAAAAAATTCGGTCAACCCACTTTGACTTTTTTTTTGTGTGTATTTAGGAGGGAGACCCTAATTTTCCATCTAGTGGGGGGGATCCTAATTAGCTCATCTAGTGGGGGGTAATACTAGTTAACCCTTTTTTTTATTTATATTTTTTGATTAACAAGCCTGTTTTAATGAGCAGTAACTCGGGCTCTACTCTATTACTGGCGGGGGTAGCAAGATTTGTATTCAAGACAATACATTTGTAATTTGTAATTTTTTGTAGACTTCAATCACCAAAACCAATAGTTACCAAAAAAAAATCACTAAAACCAATAAATATTACCAAAATTTACCGTGTGATACATTTGTTTGTGCTTAAAATTTACTAAACACATGCTCCAAAATGCAATTTCGCATTCCATCATAAAATTGGCATTCCTTCTCACATATGGCGGCCGCTCATCCTTTTCTCCTTTTTACCTCCTACATAAAGGTTGAATCCGATTATTTATCTATTTAAAAGTAGTGTTAAAGTCGATAAAAGTAAAAATTTAAAATTCGATAAAGTAAATTTAAAATAAATTTAAAGTGAAATTTAAAGTCGATAAAGAGTAAAATTTAAAATACGGGCGTATTTGTTTTCTACATTTTTTTTCTACATTATAGAGGTAAAATAGAATAGAAGTGAAAAATTTTAAACTAAAAATTTTAAAATTTAAATTATCGAAACTATTAAATTTCACTTTATCGACTTTTCAACACTACTTTTAAAAAGGATAAGCTAATTGGACTCGAATAAAACTGAAAGAAAGTTATTCATTAATTTACCTGTTTAATGCAAAATTAATACTCATTTTACTTTAACACTTTGAAGGGTCCTATAATTTATCTTTAAAAAATGTTTCTATTGTATAACCCGTATAGAAAGGGGGCTTTTCTTACTTTCACCTTGGGCTTGAATTGTCTTGAGCCGGCCCTGTATTTTACAGTTTGTAGTTGAACTATTAGTTGACCGTACTTATATATCGTAATAATAAATTTATAAAAACAAAAGAAAAAAATGAAACCTTTAGTTGACCCTGCACTACCAGCTAAAGCTTTAGGTATTTTTAAAGCACAATGACCTTCGTACTTTATAAGTGACTAACTTGCACGATTACCTTCAAATTTGAGCTATTAGAAGATTGAGCTAAAAATCCTTGAAATTTTAGCTCAAATTTTAGGATGTTAAGCAGCTTATTTAGCAAGTATGTCTCCGTATTTGATATTTTGATGTATATTATACATTTCGAATTCCCGATAACTCGGACTTGTCATCAAAATTTAGCCGTCTAGAACAAAATCGATGTTCACGGGTTTATCTTTGCCATTCCTAAAACAAAAAAGAAAAGTCATCTGAACTCCTCAGCTTGATTTACATCTTTACACGTGATTTTTTATCTATCTTGTACGTCCACGGACATTGTCACCCACCACTCTCTGCTAAAAGCAGAAAGCGGGGTCTTTGAATTCATCTATAAAATCCACAACAATAAACTCCCTGGGAGTCCAAACTCACGTGATTGAATTAAGGTGCCAAAAACACAATCCAATCTATTCTCTCTCCAATCCCCACCGACACTAGCCAAATTTTGTATTATCTGTTAGATTAAACGTTGTAAATATTACATTTTTGTAATGTATATTTATATCTTAATATTAAAACTCATACAAAAAGTATTTTTCGAGTTCCATTAAAATTTTACATCATTTCTTATTAAAATGAAAATTTTTCTCCTATTATAACCAGAATTTATTTCCTATTAAAACAAATTCTAACACTTCTAATTAAAACGGAAATCATTAATATATTTAAAATGAGAATTCCTTCCCTATTGAAAAGGGAAAATTTAGTATATCTAATTAAAACGGAAATTATTCTCCTATTAAAACATGATCTCTCTTCCAATTGAAAAAACGAATTTTTAAAACTTAATTTAAAACAATTTGTTAAAAATTAAAACGGATTAAGAACTAAAATGGTAGAAATTCCAATTTTAAAAAAAAATCTAAATGTTTTCAAAATAAAGCCAACTATCTTTTTTACAAAACTAGTCTTAATATTAAAACTCTCACAAAAGATATTTTTCGAGTTCTATTAAAATTTTACGTTATCTCTTATTAAAACGAGAATTTCTCTTTTATTTGAAAAACCGAAAATTTCTTTTTTGACAACGGGAATTTCTCTTCTATTATAACGGAAATTTATTTCATATTAAAACAAATTATAACACTTCTAATTAAAGCGGTAATTTTTCCTCTCCTATTAAACGTTGTAAATATTACACTTTTGTAATAACAAGTAATAACAACAAAATCACCAAAATATATATCTAAAAATTAACACCATGTCTTCTCTCACACTGACACTTTTTCTGCTGCTGAATAAGAAGAAGAAGATAATGTACGCTTACGACAGAATCGTTGAGAAGTCTTAGAAGTATCAACAACTCTATCAATAACAAAATGACCCAAAAAGTCCTTTGTTTCCACCAAATTCTCTCCGCACAAGAACTCATGACTACAAACTTTTTCCACTTCTCTATTAAAATCATGCACAAACACATGTGTTTTGACCCCTCCATTTTTCTTACTTCTTGCAAGAACTCCAGCAGTAAATATTGCAGACATCCTACCCGGTGCCAATGCTGAATAACCTCTTGGCCCATCAACCAATATAACATCCCAACTCACATCATATACATGATTTGGCAAATCATTAATCCCCAACTTACATTCTGAGAACAATAGATTCTGTACCGGACGGCATTCGTTACGGACTTGTTGTTTCGTTGTTTCGATCAATTCCTTCATTTCATTCACTCTAGTTGTGTATTGAACATCGTAAGCTTCAATGTCGCGATGTTTTTCTTCGATATACGCAACGTAGTATTGGTTCTCGTCTATGAATACTGTCCTTCCATTAGAATTCAAAGCTTTCCATAGGAGAGTTTCATGTGTAAGACCAAAGATGAGAAAATTACATGGGGAAGAACAGTGGCGTAGAACATTTGATATTGATTTCAGTTCTGAATCAGTCATGTGCCCCGTTTGATTAGACGTCGAAGCGTAGTGAAGTAATGCTTCTACGACGCTTGGAGATAATTGCGTTGGTTTGGTCGAAGAGGAGGAAATGGTGGTGGAAGTGGTGGCCATGGAATCTCTTGTGTTGAGAAAAGTCAGAAGAATTGCAAATGTGAAAAATGAAACAAAGGCTAGAAGCCATATACGGTGAGTTCCACTCTGTTTTTGTATTAAAGGGTGGAGAAGGATGAGTTTTGTGGTGGCAGTGTTCATCTTCATGACTCACTGAGTCAGATGGATTGGGCAGAGAGAGAGAGAGAGAAAATGGAGAAGATTGATAAGATGGTGTAGTTATTATGAAGAAAGAAAGTTGATTAATTTGGGGAGAAAGAAAATAAAATACATTGGAATGGGGGGAAAGTGGTGGGGCCCAAAGTCGAGGTGGGGCCGAATTCAATGGAGGGTGGGATGACAGTGTACCTAGAAACTAGCAAGATGTCGCTGTACCTTAAGTATGCCGTGTTGTAAACTTGTAATTGAAATGGTGTGGTGTGGTGTTTGGGCTGGTGAATGTCTTATAGAACTGTAGAAGAGTAGGATGTCTATGTAGTTTGAAATCGATCGAAAAGAGAGAGTGAATTTGAAGTAAAAGTAGGTTTTGATTGAATTGTGGAAAGAAAAAGCTCAAAAGCATTTTATAAGATTTCCTATGATTTTGAGTCAATTTAGGAGAATGGTCGTTAAAGATTGAGTAACCGTCCCTGATTTAGTGGCATAACAATGGAAAAATACTTACCTCACCACAATGCCCAAACAAAAATGTCTTTTTCCTAAACTAAATATCACATATTATTAAAGAAGCCTTTAACGACTGAACCAATTGTGCCGTTGATATGGTATACGGTCCTGGGTCCTGGTAGTGAACCTTCTGCCATTTTTCGATCGATCATTGTCAATACTCAATAGTACGTATAGACTTTGAGGTTGTGTCCAAGACTCAAGGCCACTGGCAAGGCAGTATCCGTTTGAAATTAGTCGAAGTGTTTGAAATTAGTCGAAGTGCGCGTAAGCTAAAAAATATATTCCAAAGTGTAGAGGTCACAGGAGCCGGCACATTCTGCGAATGACTAGTTTTTTATTATGGTAACGGTGTTGAAACCATTACAAATTAAAACCAGATTAAATTTTAAAATATTAAAGTGGAAACTGAATGAATTTTGCACTGTAATGGAAACTAAATTAATTTTGTAGACATTTAAAAACTTGGAAAATTCCTGCATTTGTCAAATGGTTTGCACTCAAAAGTGTGCGATTCATTGTAATGTTTTGTGTTAACTTTACATGACGTGCTTTTGTTTAGCTGTCTTTCGCCAGCAATAAGTTAATTAATCGGAATTAAGGATCTTCACAGATTCTTTTCGGTGGACAAAGTAATTCCATGTCATGTGACGAGCAATGAGAGCATTCCCAATGCAGGGTAATATGAGGGGTTTGTGAAATTATTCACTTCTAAATGTGGAAAACCACTTCCCAATGCAGAGGTGAATAACCGGTGACTATTTTTCCAAGTTAAAATGAAGGTGAAATTTTCAACCGAGATAGTGGCTGACTTGTGAACTTCGGACGGGATGTTGGATTCCGTCTCATATGTTTTTTTCAATTTCTTTTTTAGCTGTAATGTTTCATTCCGTCTCGCGTGTTTTTTGGATTTTTTTTCAATTTTTTTTTAACTTTAGACAAAATACCGGACGGGATGTTACATTTTGTCTCGATCAAAAAGCCTTAAGACGGAATCTAACAACCCGTCTGAGATTTTTTTTTCACCTTTGCATTGCACAATTTCACCTTATTTGTTACGACCCTATTTGAGACCAACTAGAAATGGTTTTTGTCGAATTTCCGAATTAGTGGGAGCATTTGACAGTTGATGTTACCACCTAGAGATGCTTTTAATGAGTTTCGAACATAGTTTGTGATTTCAAACATAATCTCAGAATTCCAACAACTATTATTATGGTTATTTAAGAAATCAAAACAATAATATTTAGGGGTCAAACAATGTAAATTTCATATACGAGAAGTCTTGTTTTAGAACTTCTTTCATAATTCCGACAATTTAAAAATCGTGAATAATGGTTTTGACTTTTGAGGAGGGTTGCGGACTTGTCATCTATACACTTTTCAACTTCGAAACCTAACCTAGAGTCGGTATCATTTCTACATCAAAAGCACATAAAATAAAACACAAGTAGAGTAGTTATCATATCCATTTCTCATTTTTGTAGCATATTTCGTTGTTAGGTACTTAGAATATATTGGTTGCATTACATAATACTGAGCAAATAAACGTGATAGCAGCACCATGCATTGTTGTTCATAAAAGTAGCGCACAATCTAAAGTATAGAAATATTAAATTAAGAAAATCAGACAGCCAAAAAACAAACTTCTAATGATACAAAATTAGACATTTTAATTTAAACAATGAAGGTTCGTTCTTTTTGTTAGCTCATTCAACAACCTTTTCATCAAGACATGATTAAATAATTTGCAAGCGAATCATTTTGGCATTTTTGGTACTTAAAGAGTACCTTTAAATAAGATATGCATATAAAACCATGATTGCAGTACCTTTAAGGTTCAATTATATGTGCACCAAAAGAATATGAACATCTTGCTTTTGGCCAAATTGAAATTTTATAATTGCACACTCTACTGACGTTCCTTCCAGGCGTCTCAAAAAAAATGGAAATGGTATTACCTCATGAACAGAAGTCTTCATGGAGTGGCCAAAGGCCCATTGAAGTTTGGGCGTTGGATATATTTACTATCAACTTAATACATCGAGTACATAAAATGGTTTTGAACTGTACGAGAAATTTTGTCTTCATTTACGCTAAAAGAAAAGCCCAAGTAAAGCCCAACCCCCTGTTTGTACAGGGGACCTGGGTAACTCGACAGCGCAACTCATAGATGGAGGCTCCTAGAATCATGCAAAAGTCTGACGGCAGCATAACAGATAATCACGACCATCGCCACTATGTTATTATATACTATGGTATGCCCGTCCTTACGACCCACGATATCTCGACGCAAATGCGGCACTATTCCAACAACTCGTCGTGCCTTCGGCACAAGGTGTATGCGCGTTTTCGGCGCGAAATAACTCGTCACACCTTCGCAAAGCCAGCCCAATTGCCCATTATCCATAAGTCCAATAATATCAATTGGGCCAGCCAATTATGTAGTATCAAATTTAGAGGCCCAACAGTTTATAAATCCAGCCGTAATTATTGACTTTTGGCTGATTTTTTGATAGATCCCATGATATTGATTGCACTTAACAAAATTGCGCAAACCCTCTAAACACTTGAATCTGCCAAGTCATATTTTGGTGAGAATGATTACCTACTATTGGATGGGGCTAGTACACGTGAGCATAGTACAGAATATCCCGATATATCGTGATATTTGAGGATATCTATCTAGATTTTAGAGAAAGATATATAAATATCATGATATGTTCAGAGATATATACGACTGCAAATATAAATAATATTTCGACGATATTTATAATATTTGTAATATTTTGTGATATTTTGTGTATATAACAATTTTATTTAATATTTACTATTATATTTCAAATAAATATAAATAATGTATCATGATATATAAAGAAATATCCATAATATCTATGATATTTATTGATATTTTGAATATATCTACGATATTTGTATGTGAAACAATATCAAATATCCATAAAAAGAGAGATATATCCACGATACATATCCAGAAATTGAATATCGATAAATATCCATATCCTGATATTTTGTAATATGCACGAGTGGCTATTACATTTATAACCAAATAACTCCGGGCCAATTTAAATACGTGTGAACTGTGAACCCTCTAGTAGCTGATCGAGACTTCTCTAAATTGACCAGATCAACCAATTTATTAATATTAATAGTACAACCAAATTAATAGTTTTATTGGTAATAACAATAAAGCCAAGAAATTTGGTGGGAAGAAGAAGTTGACGTCTTTTATTTGTTGGTTAAGAAAGGAAGATGTGTTTAAGTGGCTTAATTAACACGTTCTCATCTCTCTGTTTTGGATTTGTCTCGATTTTTATATTTAGTTACCTAACACAAAGATTTTGGCAGCTATATATTCGGGTAACAAAGAGAAAATGGCGTTACTCACTAGTTATCTAATCTCAATCTCGAATAAAATCCAACGTGATTGGTTGCGCCCACACAAATTACCTTGTGCGGCTAGCTCTTTGAATCCGGACTCTTTAAAAAATACCCACAACTTTGTTTTATAATTCCCATATGCGTTTATCAACTACCACCCAAACATTTGGAGCTGCCCAAAAACCCAAAACATAACACCCAAGAAAGAAAACGTACAAGGCCTTATCCAAAAGCGTTTCTTTAAGATTGAATTCCTTAGCAAAGAGAGTCATTTGCCTCTACTGACACCTACACCCTAAACCACTATTTGCATACAAAGTAGTACAAACCACTTTAGCCAAGTGTGATCTGCATGAATCAGGTTTGAATTCTGTGGATAGACACCATTGTGATGTGAAGGTTTCAATATTGCCACGCCATGTAGCTGCATGCTAGAACATTTCATTTACAAGTGTCACAGAATCCATTGCTTATTGGCATATGTTTACGTGTATATAAGTTAATACTTTGAAGTACTTTTGGTTATTACACAAAATTTGAGGGAATGGAACAAGAAGTTGGTGAGATGAAAATGATGAAAAAAAGCATTCAAAGAAGCTCAAGAAGAGGGTGCATGAGAGGTAAAGGAGGTCCAGAGAATTCTCAATGTACATATAGAGGTGTGAGGCAGAGGACTTGGGGGAAATGGGTAGCTGAAATTCGTGAACCAAATAGAGGTGCACGGCTTTGGCTTGGGACTTTCAACACATCAGATGAAGCAGCTCTTGCTTATGATTTTGTTGCTAGATATCTTTATGGTTCTTCAGCTAAACTCAATTTGCCTGAAATGCAAGTGAATTGCAACACGCCACCACCATCAATCAAGCACATCAACATACCTGGCATGCATGTGGAAAACAACAAATCACCTTCTTCTAAACCCAATTTGCCTGAAGTGCATGTGGAATCCTTTCCACCACCTTTCCCAATTCCAGTTTCCACTATCACCAAGAACCGGAACGAAAGCACACCGGTTCTGGAACAAGAGTGTACATCATCAAGGACGATTGACGAGAATACTAGTTCTTGTATTCCAGGTACAACGTCATTTTTTCCAAATTTAAGTGAAGAGTTCAAGGGGAGCGTAGGTCAAGAATTGAAGACTGAAGATGATGATATCGGAGGGAATATGGGGAATCTTGATTTGGGCATTCCAGACATAGATGAGTCCCTTGTCATAGAGGCACCACCACCATTGATGATGGATGATTATTCCGTGATGATGATAAATGCAGATCCTGGTATATCTAATTTAACTTTGGACGATGGATTGAATTGGAATTCCTTGCAATTGCCTTATTGTGCACGAAGGTGATCACCAGCTAGCCATGCATCCAAGGCTCCAAGCTAATGATTCCAGAATATATTAGATCAAAATCATCAAATCATATAAACAAACAGTAAATAAATAATGAATCTTGTGGAATATACTAAGCACGTGTATGACGTGATAGGGTTGCTGTATATGTATGATGTAAATTACTAAATTAGTATCGATCAGTTGTTCACTTGTCCGCCGTGGACTTGGAGGGAATGAATAATGATGTAATTATACACTAATTTAATATTGACTAATTAGTAATAATCGTAAAAAACTAATGTAGGCCAATAGGCCTTGTTAGTTGACAAGTGGACATGCTATTATTCAGTTAACGATTTTAACTAACTGGGTGTTAGAACACAGTTTTCGATGCTATTTTTTTCCACTTCCAATATGATTTGACCAAAATATATTTTTTTAGAACATAGAAATAGAAATATTAATGTATAGAAATGTATTTTAGACAATAGAAATATTAAGGCATAGAAATAGGGGTGGAATTTGGGTCGGGTTAGCCCAAATTAAAATTCGACTTTTGTTGGTTTTGGACTAACATTTCAGATCCGTGGTCCGGGTTTGGTCTTATAAAATCCAAACCCGATTCAATTTCAGGTTGGGCTCGGGTTTAAATATCAAATAACCGAAAAATCCGATTCCGTCTGTATATATCTACGTATATATTTCATTCATTCTATTTTATTATATTGTTTCTTTATAATGATTTATTCTTGTCAAAAATAAGATTGAGAATATCAATTTTATAAAGAATAATTGAATCAATCAAATTAGTTTCCATTTCACATTTCAAATAATCAAATTCCTTTGATTTAGTTAGAATATTAAATTTCGGTGTTATTTACCTCTTAATTTATTTATTTAACAGTGAAAATGCGTTGAGTTCTTCACTGTTTAATATTGAAACTCGAAAAACTTGACCAAATTAACCAACCCGAATTGGACTTGGGCTGAAAATTTAATGACCGATTAGGACTTGGTCCCAGGCTCGGATTGAAACATTTGAAACTCGGATTGAACTCCAGTTAAGCCTCAACCCGCCCAAGTTCCACTCCTACATAGAAATAGTGTGTGGAAAAAATAAGAGTATTTTGATCATAAATCATAATATTGCTTGGAAGTGTGAAAAAGTGTAATTTTTTTTTGTAAAGTTAGTATCAATGTATTCAAAACCAAACCGGCTTGTAACTGAACCGATGTTTTGTTTAAATGGTCTAACCATGTCTATTTATTCCTTTTGGATTGAGACCTTTGGCCAATTAAGTCTGTTGACAATGTTTTATTACTTTTATCACAAATGCCGCAGGGGGTTGTTTACGTGTTAGGTTAAGTACGGCACACCGTGAGTCCGTGACATGAACTTTGCCGGGTCAAGTATCTCGGTTCAGTCGGTTCAAAACTAGACTGGCTTGATGGTATTTTAGACCGACGTCTAAGTGTCCAACCCTGCACTTGTTTTTACTTACGCAACAAAAATCTGCGGATATCTGCTATACACACATCATACATGGTAAATTAGACTGAAAATGAAGGAAAAAAATACAAGTGGTTTAGGAAGGGGTTGTATACCCTTAACTAATCTATATTAACAATACAGAGCATTGTAGGGCCCGCAGGGCCCCCATCCTACGGCTACAAACTTCTTTTCTCGCTTATGACGTGGACAATCTAAGTGAGAAAGCCCGTCGTTGCTTTACTGCAACATCCCAACATCCGACCAGCGTTGGATTTAATCTAATCTAACTCTCTCAATCGTCTCTCTCTCTTACCATTTCTCTTTTTAGTTGCTACCACTCCCTCACTCTCTCTTTTTAAAACAACCTTAAATAATCTGTGTTTTAAAAAAAAAAAACTTTATAGAGTTGTAGATCCAACAACAAATAATCTCTGTTTGTTTTTATAAAGTTTTTTTTTTTTTATAAAGTTGTAGATCCAACAACAAATAACTAACGTAGATCCGATCGGTCATTATCTGACTTTCTTCGTTTATGAGCTGCTTATTTCTATTTAGTCTCGGCGGTTTCTCATTTCTCAGGTGCATTTATTTTCCTTATTGTATTTCTATTTTCATATGGACTCAAAACTTCAATACACATTTCTATTAAAGCTACTCTTCTCATTTGAAAGTATAGACTGTTTGTTAGTAATGTACATGTACTAATGGGTTGAAGTTTTGTTGGGCACTGTGGCAATACTGTCTGCTATCAGTGTGGAGCTAGCTGAGCTTGATGGCCAAATCACTATTTTCCGAGCTTTATCGTAAGAATAAACCTGTTAACAACATGCAATGTAATACTGTACTTATTACAAGTTGGTTGTAGAAATGTATCCATGTCATTAGTCTGCAGTTTTCATGTCAGTGCCGACTATGGGTTTTAATATTGGTTGTCCCCAGTCCCATGCATTCATATTATCTATAGTTTCATTTTGTGAAGTGGGTCCATGTTTTTTCTAGGACTTTCTTAAAGCATTTTCAACTTTTGACAGAGCCAACCAAATAACTCTCCATCATTTATTCACCGAGGTATCATGTTTTCTCGATTCCTACTTTTTTTTTCTTCTGAATTTAAAATGATTGTTGTGCCTTGAGTTAGTCTTTATCTAATAATTGCTATCTTGTGCTTTATGATATTTCAGGTCATCACATCTATGCACGATAATATTAAGGTACTTTCTTTTGTTTCATTATTGTGGTGGGTTTCCTGTAAAAAAGTATTGTAAAAAAGTCTCTCTGCTGCAAAATGTGCAAAATGCAAGCGGGTATTGTTCATTTTGTAAAATAAGTTTGTATTCTTATTTTAATTTGAATTTAAATTCTTTATATGGAACAGTCTGTAATTGACAAAGAAAGCAAAGGGAGATTATCTTGGAAAAACAGTACAAGTTAGTTTAAACGCTTAATTGTCACCAACTCATTATGCTCTATGGATGTCTGAGAAACTTTTCTAATTTTCTTCTGCTGACTGAATTTCGTGCCATTGTCATGTGCTTCTAGGTAGTTCTTTGGAACTCGCTTCTGTAGTTCCACGAGTATACTGGGACTTCACTCTTACATCCAAGTACTTGTAAGAATGATTCTCTGATTGTGTACTATGTGATGTAAGCTAGACATATTCATCGTTTTTACGTTCATGCCTTCTTCTTCACAGCCTCCCAAATGGCGGGGGCAAGCCATGAATGAATCCGCGAGGATCCTTCAAACCATGAAAACCATAATTCTGATCCAAACCAAGATAGGTTGACCCTTCAACCACCACCGCCTTTTTGGGTTACTACTTCAACTTCTCACACTTTTCTATTATTTTGTTATGAATTTTACTACCCTTCGTTGCTTGTGCGATGCCCGTTGCTCTAATTATTAAATTTTTTTCCTTCTTCTATATTGCTTAGTATTGACTTAATCTTTTCTGCTTTATCTTTATTAAGCAACCCACCGCACCAAATGTGGATAAGGGCAAAGCTTCAATGCACCCGTCGAGGCACTTTCAAACAAAAAAGACGTATTTACATTCCCCCTCAAGATAGGTTGAGTCTTCAGCCACCTCGTGCCTTCCAGGTCTTACTTCAGTCACCTCATGACTTACTATCTATACATCATTGCTTTGATGCATTGCAATTAAGACTATTATTTATTTGTTTATTGTTCAGCGCCCAACGGATGACATTCCTCCCTCTCTTCAACCGTCGTCTGGTGCTCAGGTCAGCTTCGAATTGAACTTCCCCTATTATTAATATTGTCGATGTGTTTTATTCTACCATCGTCTACGATTATTTCTCCACCAAACTATATTATATATACTGTCTATCGTGTTACTATAGAGCTCTTACTTTCTGTCTTGTTTTTTTAATTGATTTTATTTTTGAAATTTCAAATTGTTGTCACTACTCCAACACATTTATAGCTATTATTATATAGATTTTTATATTGTTTCCTTTGCTATAGATATTAACAAAAAGAATGATGGCACAACGTGTTAGAAGGGAACGAGAAAAACACCTTAAACAAAACAATAACTTCGCCTGCTTTTGTTAAGCACAATCTACCGCACCAGTCTTACCCGATTTCCAGCGGCTGCCCGGGTCCTCACAAAATATCTTTTCTACAAATCTATGTACTCCTCCTCAAGCTGTGAGACGCCCAACTCACCATAGCCCTATTACACCTATTCCTGGATTCGAGTTACTTACTTCCTCTGAATCTCTTCAACGAGTCGTGGGACATCTTAATCCTGTAAGGCTATTTACAGATGTCCTCCCATCACGTGCTCAGACTGATTCTGCAATGGGTCATCAAAATGCAAGGTATTTAAATAGGCAATTATTTGTTACCTGTATGATCTTTACTTTTACAGTCAACTCTTACATGTATTCTCTACAGCGTATGCCCCCCCGAAGTCTTCAACCTCATCATTACTTCATGGGATACCACATCCAACAACATCAAATGGTGCTTCAACATTGCATCACCAAAATGCAGGGTATACGCCTGTTCTTATCGAAAAATTTGTCATTATTTGCATTTTCGTCTACTTTGCTGACACAATCGCTATTATGTAGACAACAACAATATGATGGAAATGATGACATGACAGACAATGAAGATGATGTACTTCCTTCTAATGTTCTTAACCGTCCAATTGAACAAGGACGTCACTCCTTAGGGGAAATGAATGTTCAGTGTCCTTTCTGCCATGCACTTCATTGGAAAGACGAACGGTTGAGTAGATCGTCGCTAGCAAATCCTCGGTTTGGGACTTGCTGTTTGCAAGGAAAAATAAAAATGCCTCCATTGCAGACATTGCCTGCTGCCCTTAAAACTTTGTACGAGGGAGATGATCGCAAGTCAAAGTCTTTTCGAAAGTACAGAAGACAATACAATCAGGCGTTTGCATTTACAAGTCTAGGTGCTGATGAACATGTCTTTGTTGGTCGAGGTCCACGACCTTTCACTATACATGGAGAACTACGGCACCGAACAGGAGCTCTTATTCCCGATCCAGGCAGACAGGCAACATACTCTCAACTCTATATTTATGATCCAAGTGCAGCATTGGATATTCGGCAGCTTCGAAATCCTAATCTGGATGTAGATGTTCTTAGGATCCTGCACGAAACTATGCTCCAATATAACCGTTTCTCTGACACTTTCCTCCATGCATATGAGGTTCTTAGATCAGCTTCTGTTGAGAATGATGAAAATCTCAACATCCATGCTTATTTACATTCACGGTCGCGACCCTCGCGGCGCCGCTACAACTTGCCATCAGCTGATGAAATTGCTGTTATTTTACCCGGAGATGGCAGTGAGCGGGACAGTATGCGAGACATTGTGATTTATCTTAAAGGGGGAAATGAATTTGTTCATATCAGTGAATGTCATCCAGCATACTTACCTTTGCACTATGTGTTAATGTTTCCTCGTGGAGAGCTTGGGTGGTCACCGGATCGAGGCGTTCGGGACCCCCAACTTCAACCACCACTGGCGACCGCCTCACCGGATGGACTTCTATTCTTAACTGCTATTTCAAATTTCAACGAATATTCTTCTATTCTGCGAGGGAAAAACTATTTCGTGAATTCTTAGTTGATGCATGGGCTGCCAGCAACGAAACATTCTACGGTACTCTGATTTAGGCAAGATGTACCGTCTTTGAATTATATCAAAATCTCAATCGATGTCCCGGTAGAAAATCTTAAATCCGTGGATGAAGTTGGAAGGCGTAGTTCTACCCGGCATCATCGTCGGCAATCAAGGCATATGTTTGAGATTTTCCAGGACTCAATGGCTATAACTCGGTTCAACAACCATCCAGATATATTCCTCACCATGACTGCGAACCCACATTGGGAGGAAGTTATGAAGGCCTTGCGAAAGAACGAAACTGCTACTGATCGACCCGAAGTGGTAGCCCGTGTGTTTGAACTAAAGCGAAGAGCTTTAATGAGAGAGATCGAGACAAAGGGTGTGCTTGGTATTGTTGTTGCACATGTTTACACAATTGAATTTCAGAAACGTGGTCTACCACATATGCACGCTCTTATATATCTTCGACATCAAGACAAAATTAGGTGTGCTGCTTTCGGGTTGACCACATTGTTTGTCTTTGAATTTCCCCGATCCGGATCTTGAACCTGAATTGTTTCGCGATCAAGTTATCAAATGTATGGTTCATGGGCCATGTGGCTTAAAAATCCAAGTTGTCCATGTATGGTAAATAAATAGGTTGCAAAAAAGTCGGTATCCCCGTGCTTTTCGAAAATGTTACGACCATGGATAAGGCTGGATATCCTATCTACCGTCGTCGTGACCGGCAAGAAATATAATGTTAGAGGGCATGAAGTTGATAATAGGGATGTTGTTCCATACAATCCTTATCTTTCTAAGATGTTCGATTGCCATATTAATGTCGAAGTTTGTGCCGGGATACGTTGTGTCAAATACATTCACAAGTACATATTCAAAGGACATGATAGGACAACAGTGGTGTTCAATGACTTGGATGAGATACAACAATATTTAGATGCACGATATATCGGGCCACCTGAAGCGGTTTGGAGGTTGTTCGGGTTTTCTCTTCACCAAGAGAAGCCGGCTGTTGTGAGATTAGCACTTCATCTCCCTGGAATGCACCGAGTAGTTTACAATCCTAATGAATCAACGGATGTTATTCTCTTAAGGGCTCAGCAACAAAAGTCAACTCTAACTGCATTTTTCGAGCGGTGTGCTTCAGATCCTGATGCACGAGGGCTTACATATCAAGAATTTCCAGAACATTATGTTTGGAGTAAAAGGTGGCATAGATGGACAAAAGGACTCAAGCACCTGCTATTTGGCGAGAATGTACTTTGCAAGTCCTAACTCACGGTGGCGGTTTTATTTGCGGTTACTTCTAATCTGTTGTAAAGGTCCGCAGTCCTTTGATGATCTAAAGAGAATTGGAAATGGTCCTCCGCTTCGTACTTTCAAAGAAGCATGTATTATGCGTGGACTTCTTGAAGACGACAGCGAATGGGTGCAATGTTTACAAGAGGCTGCAATCATGCAAACTGGGTATCAACTTCGTCGACTTTTCTGTACTATTCTCACAGAGTGCAATCCGGTGCAACCTGAAGCCTTATGGAATGAATTTTGCGAAAGCATTTGTGATGACCTCCCATACAAGCTTCAAACCATGTTCTTCATTCCTCATCCAACAGATGCCCAGGTACAAGATTATGGGTTATTTCTCTTAAATGATATTCTCTACGAGTTAGGTGGTAAAACTCTTGCTCATTTTCCTACAATGCCGCTCCCAATTAGAAATTGGAGCTTGGTTGTTGGGAACAGACTTATATGGGAGCAAAGGCAATTTCAATTTGACCCACACAATGAAGAGGCACATGCCAATGCCATCCACTTAAATGCTGAGCAACACTTTGCATATAGTGAAGTGACAGATTCAGTAGCTCATAACAGCGGACGACTATTTTTCTTGAATGGGGCAGCCGGCACAGGAAAAACTTTTGTTTACAACACCATTGCTGCTACGTGTCGTACTCAAGGACACATTGCTATTATGGTGGCTTCATCCGGAATAGCTTCTTTACTATTGGCAGGTGGTCGGACTGCTCACTCAACCTTTTGCATCCCATTAGATATTATGGATAACTCTGTATGTGGGTTCAGTAAGCGTTCACCACAAGCTGATTTATTCAGACAAGCTAACCTAATCATATGGGATGAGGTCCCGATGCAAAACAAGTTCTGTTTGGAAGCTGTTGATCGCACACTTCGTGATATTCGAAACAATGACAACCCATTCGGGGGAATCACTGTTGTTCTTGGTGGTGACTTCCGCCAATGCCTACCAGTTATACCCAGAGGGTCCCGAGAGCAAATTGTCCGTGCTTCCTTGCGATGCTCTTTTCTTTGGAATCACGTCAATGTTCTCACCCTGGTACAGAACATGCGATTAGAGCGTGGCACTTATGAGAATTTACTATTTGCAGAGTTCTTAACAAAGGTACCAACATTCCTGTCCTAATTTATAATATTCCTCTATTAGAATTCTCATAATATTCTATTTCACATTTTATGTCATCAGGTTGGAAACGATCCTGGAGCGGTTATTGAGCTACCCTCAACGATCCATCATTGCACACATCTTCGGACTTGATTTACGCTACATATCCTAATTTGGATGAAACTTCCAATTGTCACCCCGACTATTTAACCGAACGGACAATTTTTTTCTCGCGAGGAATGATGATGTCAATGCCATTAATGCAAAGACTTCATTATGTTCCCGGAGAAACTAGGACTTTTCTCTCGGTCACGACAAGTTGGATGAGGCAGATGCAAATAATCCTAGAAATATTAATCGGTATCCAAATGAGTACCTAAACTCACTTGATCCCACGGGTCCGCCACCATTTCGACTCAATCTAAAAAAGGGTTGTCCAATAATGTTCTTTGCGCCAATATTGCCCCTGAGAGATGGGTTATGCAACGGGGACTCGCTTGATGGTCTTGCAATGTCAACCACACGTTATCGGGCGGAGAATTCTTACGGTGAAAAAATCGGGTAACCGTGTATTTATTCCAAGGATCTCTTTGTCACCATCCTCTTGATTTTTTCCTTTCAATATGACAAGAAGACAATTTCCTATCCGTTTGGCTTATTCCATGACTATAAATAAATCACAAGGACAATCCGTGAAGTTTGTGGGAATCGATCTTGAATCAAGTTTTCAGCCATGGCCGATTATATGTGGCATTATCCGGTGCACTTCCGCGACCGCATAAGTATTCTTCTACCTCCAAACGGTGAGCTTACTACAAATGTCGTATACCACTGAAGTCTTGCTTTAAGCATTTGTCGGTCGGTGCATCACGTAGTTTCTTTTCCTTATTATTAGTTTTATTTTATTTTCATGGTTGTTTACATTTACTTATTCAACAAGTCGATCTATTTGCACTCACTTTATTATTAATTCTTTTTCCTTCTTATGTATTAAGTTACTTTAGTCACCTCATGGCTTACTATCGTACAACATTGTTTTGTTGCGGTGCAATTACATCTATTGTTTATTTATTTTATCTTTCATAATTGTTCAACGGATAACATTCCTTCGTCTCTTCTACCGTCGTTTGGCGTCGGGTAATTTAATTGAACTTTAAACTTTTAATATTGTCCAACGTTTTATTCTACCGTTGTCTTGCTTTAAACTTTGTATACCCTTAATTCTTAATTCATTTCAACGCTTGGGATTTACGAGGACGCTGACATTGGGAACTTAGATTAAGATCTTCTTATGGGGTTTATGGAGGACTTATGATGTTCTCTATACTCTTGCTATTTTATGTTTTTGTACTTGACATACTTTTGTGGGTGCTCTTACAATGTTACCCCACGTTTTTTGAACTGTTTTGATGCATGTCCTCATTGAAACCTCACTTTGGTGGAAGTCTTTTAAGTTATATGTTTCTCATATTGTTCTTATTCCATTTGGTTGAATTGGTGGTGTTCTATGTTTAAGTCCCATTTAGATGAATGCTATGTTTAAGTCCTCTTATAAAGGTTGCTTGTTATCCGAGTGAAGCGAGGGAAAGGTTTTTGATGATGTTGAAGTAGGCTGAAAAGAATGTCATGTCGACAACATCGGTTGTGACAACCGGGGCTGGTTTCTCACAAGTAGGTTTCACTTCACTACATTGGCGTTCCTTTTAAAACTTTATGTATTACAATTACTATCACTACTGTTATTATATATTGTTTTATATATATATATATATACTTTTGTAATTACTGAACTTCTGCATGGTATTGTTGTAAGCCTTATCTATTAGATAATCCAGTGAGGGTGTACTAGATATCATTATGCGGTATGTATCTGAAGTCGATGGTGACTCTGCATCAACCATCATATCCCGTGGAACATAGAAGCTCGGGATATACAATCCTAAAAGTACTGAATAATGAATTTGATGTCCGTTTTACAAAAGGAATTTATTGTCAAGTATTTATGAAATACTATGGTTAGTTTGGGTAGCGGGCAATATATACAATTTAGAAGATAAACAAGCGTGGTAATGCACTACGCTGCATGGGTCATTCCAAAAAAAGCATGTTTAGTTGGTTGGCTCTGCTTAGCTGAAATTTATTGTGGTGGCTACAAACTCTTTCATGAATGCCCAAGTGTCTGCCGTTTTTGTACACCAAGACCTTTGTGGTTGTGTTTCTTTATGTATGACTTGGTCATACAAATATCATTACTTAATCAACTAAAAATACAATTGAAAGCTACTAGGATATCTGACTTTAAGTTAGCCTCACAAGTATGCATCTCATTATGTTATTCTCATTTGTAGGCATGGAGAGAAGCAAAAGGCTACACATGAAGGACTTGATGCTTGCGGGGCACGCTTTTGGGACTGCTTGGGCTGTTCTTAAGATATGTAAAACACTCAACCCAATGGCAGCCATGAAACCCACTTCCCTTGTTAAATCTGGCGCCAAAGCTGCTGGTAAACATAAAAAGTAGCCACATTGGAATCCCAGGTCATTTTGTTTTGTTTATTTATTCTTGTTGTAGGAACTAGATAACTATCCTTTGGTTGAGCCTGGTTCCTCAATTTATGTAAAATGCCGAGGTCTTCCTTTGCTGCTGTAGATATTATTGCTTTAGTTATTCCATACTCTGTAACCGGATAATTAATATTATTTATTCTGAAAGGTGTTATATCGATGTTATATGCGTCAATAGTGTGAGTTGTTTATCTGTACCGGGAGGCAAGGGCATAAGTATATTGTTTAGCGCGAAGGCGTCTTTGAGTTTATTTTGGCCGAGAAGGCGTCTTTGAGTTATTGCGGCGTGAGTGTGTGCGCGAAAAAAAAACGAGATATGAACAATAAATGTTAGGTACCCAAAACAGATATGAACATTGATTGTTCATACTTTCTTTAGGTATGAACAGTCCGTGTTCATACCCAAAAAAAACATGAACCCAAAACAAATATGAACATTGATTGTTCATACCCAAAACATATATGAACAATAAATGTTCATACCCAAAACAGACATGAACATTGATTGTTCATACCCAAAACATATATGAACAATAAATGTTCATGCCCAAAACATATATAAACATAAACATTGATTGTTCATTTTTCGGGAAAGCGACGCGCCGCGTCGAGGTCTCGTGGGCTGTAGGCACGGGCATACCCTTTTGTATACAAGTCCATTTAACTTCTTTAACCATCCCTGATACGTTTCACTTGAACATGATGTGCACTTCATTTCAGTCTTTCTAATTCCATTGTCTTTTCTCCTTCAAGTTCTTGTAATCTTTAAGTCTGTTTAAAAGCACACCCAAAGCCGTCTTTTTCCTACACACTTTACTCCGCTAATAAGTCCATAAGGAATATTTGTCGTTGGAAAGCATAGGGTACCGTCTGACCATTTCTTCATATATTTTATCACATATATAGCTACTCAATCAACTATATAGTTGTTCTTCATCAGCTGCTTATTAAAACAGATATGTACAATAACTGTTCATACTCCAAATTATGAATATTAGCTATGAACTATGTTGCACGGACGCGGACGCAGACACTGACGCGGTGACTCGGTTATATCTAAAAAAAATAGGACGCGGAAATTAATTAATATTTATAATTTTATTTTATATAAATTAAACATTAAAAACTTAATTAAATGTATCAACATTCATAAATTCAAAACTATTAAAGATAAATAGCCACAAAATTAAGTTTAATATTTCCTAATCAAACTTTAAAAACATGTTATAAGTCTTAACAAAACAAAAAAAATGAAAAAATTGAGTTTTTTTAATATTATTTTGATTTATTTTTTATTTTTTTAGGTCAAAATCCCCGTCTTGACCATATTGACCGCGTCCTGACTGTGTCTTAACCCGCGTCCTGACCATGGACGCCCGTCGGACGTGGTCAACATATATCAGAACGTTATGATGAGAAAACAGTATAATAGGCCGGTTTCGAAATGACATTTAAATGGGATTCTAAATATCAATTGGGCTTGGGTCAACCCACCAAATAAAACCCAACTTCTCCAAACATTTACGAACACACAAGATAAGGTACTTACTTTCGTTTCTTCTTCACACTCAACTCTTTTTCACTCTCGAAATGGCAATGGCGGTAATTTCTCATTCTCCTTGTTCAAATGCAAAGAAACTACGCCCTCTCATTCTTCTTCTTTGTTCACTTTCAACTTGCCCACTTGTAAAAAAACCTTCACTTCAACTCCCAACAGAACTGTTTTTTCCAAGAGAAAAGATTTCCTCAGGAGAAACTCTTCTTCCATTGGTAAAACTAAAGATGAGATAAGAAAGGAAAAAAATATATCTGAGCCATTGTTTTTCTTTTTCTGTTTTGAGTAGTGGGCTTATTTTGTTCTATTTTGTGAGCTAGATTGAAGATGTTCCTCAAAAGAGATTGAAAGATGATAAGCAACAGAGTTCTGTGATAAGCAATAGGTATGAACATTGATTGTTCATACCTACCCATCTTGAACATTGACATCACTATGAACATTGATTGTAGCTATGAAAACATGAACCCAAAACAGATATGAACAATAACTGTGCATATCCCAAATTATGAACATTAGCTATGAACAATAGGTATGAACAAAACAGATATGAACAATAAATGTTCACACCCAAAACAGATATGAACATTGATTGTTCATACCTTCGGTATGAACAATCAATGTTCATACAAAAAAAAAACATGAATCCAAAATAAATATGAACATTGATTGTTCATACCCAAAACATATATGAACAATAAATGTTCATACCCAAAACATATATGAACATTGATTGTTCATTTTTCGAAATAGCGCCGCAGGCGCGTCGATGTCTCGTGGGCCGTAGGCACGGGCATACCCTAGTAGTCTAACATACAAGCTCAGGTCACTTAAGAATACATTTATCATAAGAATACTTTTACAACTCTCACGAGTCTCTTTGATACACCAAATGGTATCTCCCATTTCGGGTATTTAAGCCGGGTTTACCATTTCTGAATTTACCATCACCTCATTACAAAAGCGGCATATGAGTAAATGAGTAAATCAACGAAATATATATTTAGAATCAAAACTATCATTACAAAAACGAAGTGATAATACAATTAGTAGAATTTTCTGTAGTATGTTCTTATATATTGAGAGTCCTTTGTTATATTTAAGAATTAAGACGTGTTTGTTTCTTTGTCAAATTTCTAGTGGGACAAATTTCTAGTGGAAAATGTTGGGAGATTTCACTAGAAAGTCACACCTCAACCTAGTTATTTTCAATTCCAAATGACTTAAACTTGGAGTTCACACAAAAAAAGTCACATACCCAAGACTTTGGTAGTTATTACAACAAACTCAACAAAGCAAAACTACTAATTTATCATCACAATTCATAGCAAATAATAAATATGGAAGTAAATACAAAGAGACACAAAGATTTAAGGTGGTTCGGTAAATGTTACCTACGTTCACACAAGAGCCGAGTTTTCTTTATAGTAAAGATTGGAGAGTTTACAAGAGATAACTAGAATCAAGAACAAGAGGCCTCACTCAAATCCCAGCTCAATAGAGCTCCCACAATTCCCATGAAATGAATTTCTCAAAATTGTCTCAAAACCCTAATCTATTTCTTTTATATAGGTACACACAGAAAAAAATGAGAAAATGGGCTTTGGGCCGAAATTTCATCAACTGTCGAAATTCTGAAATAAGGTGAGAGCGGGTGTGCCTTGGGCAAAGCAAAGGAAAGCGCATTCGCACCTTCTTCGTGTCCAACTTCTAGTAACTTTAGGGTGTGAGCCCCTTGGGTTTGGCTATAGTCAAGCACATGCGCGCCCTTTTCTCCAAACTGAAAAACGTGAAGGCAACATGGTCGAACACCGAAGCAAAGCTCGACAGTTCCATAACCTAACAAGAAAATATTATATTTGCCATTGTTTTCCTACTAAAGATTTGTCATACCAATTTGTAGTGGGAAAATTTCAGTTTGCCAGTATTTACAAAAATTTCTATTGAGAAAATATGAGATTTGCCAATTTTACCAGTGTTTGTTTACAAAAGTTTTTTCCCATGACAAATGATATTTTAACTTTTTGGAAATTTGTTTTTTTTTTGTTTTCAACCTCATTGAAATATATAATAAAAAAACAAAAAGTATGAGGCCAACAATTCATTGAAACCAAACGACTATATTGGCATATCATGTTGCTAGGATAAGTAATAAACATGTAAAAAAACAAGGAAAACGATTCACAAGGATAGAAGAAGCTTCACATAAACCAAAAACTATTTGCAAACATTTGAATTCTCCTCTAAAACCTCTTGATATGTTGTCAACCCGCCACTCATGTGTATACAAAGAAACCGATGTCGTAAGAACAATATTCTCATAGAAAGATAAGTACAACAACTCTTATAACAAAAATATTTTTAACAGAATGCTATTAAGGGTCGTATCCTATGTGTTACTATAATATTTATAAGAAAATTTAATCCCAATCTTCTTATCTCTAGCTCCTTACATAAAAAAAAGGGTATTTTCTTATATTTATATCTTTATGTAGTTTTTAATTAAAAACTCGGGCAACAACAACAACAACACCACCACCTAGAACCCAACATCAAGAAGACCTTAACCCGTGGCAAAGAACACCACCTTAACCAGTGCAAAGAAAACAACAACACCAGTCACCACACACCACATGTACAACACCACTCCACCACTCCACACACCACCACCACCACGCGACACACTCCACCACACACACTCCACCATGCACACCATAACACACACCAGTCCACACACACCGCCACACACACCACAACATATAATGCACAGTCACCACCACCAACTAGAACTCGAAATCGAATTAGTCCATATATATTCAATTCACTCATAAATAGAGCCACACTACCACCACCACACCCACACTGTCACAGCCTGAATTTCTAAACAATTAAAAAAAATGAATATTTGAAATATAAATATCTCAAACATCATTCGGTTCAATTGTCTAAAAACCCAGGCTATGACGGGGGATACAACACATGTCAAAACCTAAAACCCACATCACAACAGGATCAACTTAACAACAAAAATCTCCAAATCCTCAACTATCACTTTATTAAAAACTTTCTTCCATCCCAATACAAACCTAAACAAACTTTAAGAATAACAATTTCCAACATCGTATTCTCATGTCATATAAAAATGTAACCTACATTATTACATCCTTCCAATAAGATCAGGCCTAAAAGAAAACTAACGGACTGCTCCAGGCACGAATCCCAATCACACGCCGTGGTTCCACTGCCTTCCACCTATGTTCCCAAGAACACACCCACGTTGCCAAAACAAAGCAAAAATATGGGTCAAGAAAATGGAATTTCTTTGGTATGAGTAGACTAACCACATAAAACCATTATCATACTTTAATTATTCAAACAATCACTTTATATTATCCCATAACTTAATCATTCACAAATTGGAAGGCGGTGGTTCCGTCATTTTAACCGCATAATTTCTTCCCAAGCAAGACTTCCATTATATAACTCATTATAATAACTTCGTTTTAATATCTAAACTATTGAATTAAAACTTACCGATATCCATTTCTTTGTATAAGGGTAGGACCGTCCCCCTCACAAAATGTTATTAAGTCCTACCCTCCTGCAAAAGAAAGTTATAACTTCTATATAACATATGTAGATATTATATTAGGTATTCAAAAGTAAACCCAACCACTCGCGTAATCAAAGAATACAACTAACCCATGAAGGCGAATACCTTAGTTCCTCTCTAGGCGGTCCAAATAATCTGTCATTCATGGCACATTCAATGAATACCCTGGGTCATTCCTGCCACATTCAAGGAATACTCAATCCTACATTCCCGTACACTCAAGAAATACAACTAACCCGCAAGGCGAATACCTTAGTTCCTCTTTAGGGCAGTCCAAACAATCTGGTCATTCATGGCACATTCAATGAATACCCGGGTCATTCATGGCACATTTAATGAATACCCATATATAACGCTAACGGGCCATTTATAGCACATTCAATAAATGCCCACCTAACATATGACATCAACAGTCATAAAACTAAATTCCACAACTTGAGGCGTGGAGAGTTCTAAAAGGTTGCGGTAAATTATTTACGCATTATTGCACTTTATTACATATATTATTTCAGAGAACGAAGAAATATCTTTATTTATGTATTTTTGGTTCGCTGCGTTATTAATATACCGATGTCTAAGTGTCATAGCGTTGTATAACATAAAAACTGAAATATCACATAGTAGTTAATACACATACTCACGTATGTTTAAAGGTCTTAGCCTAAAGTCAAGTATGCTAATAGCCCTAGACCTATCTTAATAACCCAAATCATAATCCGAGTTAAAATGTCAAATTGGGTCAACTGGTCAAAATCAACTCTGGTCAAAATCAAAGTCAACCATCATGGTCGAAGTCAAACTGTCGTTTCCATGTTCAATGTTCGGTCATAGCCATGGTTCATGACTAAAGGTCAAATGTGCATGGCTCGTGGGCTCATGGTTAAAACCATGGTTCGACCCAACCGCCAAGCCTTATGGCGTAACCAAAAGTTCAAATTATGTTAGCCGGATCCAACAAAAAAACCAAACTATACACCGCCCAACAATAGATTTAGCCCAACTAGAAATATCTAGAGGGAATGAGATCCACTTAAAACAATAATGGCCCACCCACAAAATAGGAGAAAACCGCCCATAATTACAAAAATTAGAACTGGCCCATAACAAGTTAACGCTAATAGGAAAAAGGGCCCAAACAAAATTAAAACAAAAAATCGGGCCCAACCAAACAAAAATAGAACTGGCCCATCCTAGCTAATGTTTTTGGCCCAACCGATTAGGCCTGAGCCCAAAATCGGTTACTGTTCATCTTCTTCCCCAATTCTGTCCTCCACCAGCCACCAAATCGACCGGCCACCCACTCCTCACTTCATCAACTCGTTTTTGCTCTCCATAAAAACCCAAACAACATTAATGAAAGCGAAAACCCCAAATTATTAAATCCAAACCTCACCCAAAACTAGATCTAGAAATTTTTACTGCTACCATTAATGGCTTCTCCAAGCTTTAACATTTTTACCCCCTAACCACACCACAGACTCCAATCCCTAACCCAATGTCTATCATACATCAACAACCAATACAAAACAACAAATAAAACAACCATAGTTTAAACCAACCCAAACAAGACCGGCGACTCCATTAACAGTTCTTCAAAGCTTCGACAAATAGCCCCTCCGACACCCACACATCACCCTTTAATTCAAACCAACACTATACTATACCAACAAATTCGATTCCAACATCATCTAACAAATACACAAATTAACAGTTCAAAAAAAATCAAAATCTACACAACCACAGTATCACAGTATCAAAAATATTAAGGAAGTGACGGTGTTTGGGGCTCGCGCCTCCATGATATAGTATGGAGGTGATAGTATCGCACTAAAGAGTTTCAACAGCAGTCCAAAAATCACGCACCGAATAGAATGAACAAATAAACATAAAACTTATATATTTTGATAATAAATCCGTAGATTTGAAATTGATAAAAAAAAAAACCATCGTTATAGTAGTTCGTGAGAGATAAAATCTACTCACCTGTCGCACTCTCCGATTATCAGCCAGCTACAAGGAAAAACCTTAATTTCCTTCCTTCAGTAAAACTCCCATTTTTTTTCTAAAACCCTCGCTGTGTTTTTTTCCCAAAAACTCTACGTGAAAAAACTCCCCGAAAAACAAGGACAACCCTTATCCATTTACCTACGGGCTTTTATCCGTCCGTAACTGCTGGATATTTTATATCTGTTTTATCTATTATCTATTTTCATTATTATCTTTATTATTATTATTATTAGGAAAACAAAGAATAAAAACATGGGGTGTTATACACACCCACACCCACACCCACACTCACCACACTACCACCACCACCTGCCACAAACACCACCTACCCTAGCACTTGCAAGTACACACCAACTATTGTATTTCCCATATCGATTACAACCTTCAAACAATCGCCATCACATGTTTATGAAGACAGTGACTATTTTTTCACCAAATAAAATGGTCTTGGAGTCCTTGACCTTAATGTCACGATGCTTCCATTGATCACGAACACGTACCGTCGCACTAAAACAAGTCTGCACAACACAATAATCATCAATTAAATTATTAATTATTGTATACTCCACTATACATTACAATACACTGATATAAATAATTAAATTTAGTGAAGCAAATTTTACAACGTATGTTGAGAAAGAAGACCTTGAGCACGGACAAGCAATATTCATCAAAATGCGAAAAACTTGACTGAATCTGTCCATGGTTTTTTGAAAACAATAAAATTAATTGTTAGGCAACTGCAATTTTACAAGAAATCGACCGCCATTTACCATAACCCAAACAACAACGATAAACCAATATATATTCATCTACAACACAAACATATATGATTTGTACTAAACACTAAAGTGAAATTAATTTATACTGAAAAACAAACAAAAAGAACCCTAGTTTTGATAATGAGTAGAGCTTACCAAAGAAGGAGGCGAATCGTTCAAATCAACAGTTATGCAAACGTTAGATATGTAAATTTAAACAATGAGGCGATGCGAATCGCCATCAAACTTCACTGGCGGACAAGTTCAAATTCGAGAGGAGAGTTTGATGATTTATTTGAGCAAGTAAATGAGAGAGAAGAGAAAGAGCAAGAGCGAAAATGAGAGAGAATAGAGGAGAGCAAGAGAGAAAATGAGTGGGATGAGAAAAGGAGCTAGAGAGATGGGTGGCAAATCTTTGTTGCTCTAGTGGGAAAATAACCACTAGCAAAAGAGTTTAGGGGGAGATCGAGGTGGGAAAATTTTATTTGCCGACAGTGTCCTTAAATGCACTAAAACACTAGCAAATGATGCATCTAGTAGATTAGACATCAACGGTTGGAACGGCCTTAAGACAAGTTTTATGTGGACTTAAAAATAGCGTTAGTAACGGCTCTTTTTTGTGTGGGCCTGAATTAATTATCACTTGTGCAGATCTTATGTGCACAAATTTAGTAAGCTTTTCTACCTCCTTTTTCACGTTTCTTTCCTCCTCAATAACCTATCTTGACGTAAGTCTTACGAAGGCTTTATTAAACACGTTGCATATATGAGCATGTGTCATAATAAATTTTTTTATTTGGACATATAAATATTATATGGCTAAATCTATGGTGCGCGAGATGTATGGTGCGCCATTACATCTCGGCCACTCATACCAAGGGTGCGTGTGTATTTAATGGCAAAAGTACTGATCCAAAAGCCCATAATTACCTGCGCACCATACGACCTGCGCACTGAAGACATGCTCATATTATATATCTATTCTTTCTTTCTATATATAATAAAACATCTCATGGTTTTTTATGCTTTTATATCAAATAGCGAAAACAGTTTAATTTGGGAGATCCAACGGTAATCATATCATAACACTTTTACTAATACCTATGAAATTAGGAAATAAGAAAAAATATAATAAAGAGATCTTGGATACCTAAGGACCAAGATTAAAGTATGACTTCAACAGTTCAACTTACACCACTACTATTGTTTTTCTAGGGTATGAACAAAATAACCATAGTACAAAATGCCACGATATATCGCAGTATACTAACTTGGTATGGAAATAAAACTCTTCTTACCAGATATATATCGTTATATATCGCAATAAGTAAGATAAATCTTTAAAATTTCAAAATATCGTAAGTTCACAAGAAGTAAGAAATAATCAAGAAATGAGGTTCAGTCCCTTGGTTCTAACTCGGTTGAGTATAAACTCCCTCCCATCGACCCATATCACATAACCTCTCTATTATTTAGGTCTTATTAAATAACCTCCATGTTTTCCAAAAAAGAGATAAAATATGGTTTGTTTTTATTTCCCATTTTATCTTATTTTCTTTTTTACCCTTTTGGGATTGAAAATTTTCCGACTATATGTAAATGTATTTTTACATAGTCATATATATATGTAAAACTATATTTGCATAGTCATTGGAGCTATAAAAACTTAAATTTACATAGTAACTTTTGGGATTGAAATTTTTTCGACACCTGACATAATATATGTAAATGTATTTTTACATAGTTATATATATGTAAAACTATATTTATATAGTCATTGGAGCTATGAAAACTTAAATTTACATAGTAACTTTTGGGATTGAAAATTTTCCGACGACACCAGACAGAATATAAATTTAAATTTTCCTATGAAAAAAAATTTCATATGAAAATTTAAATTTAAATATGTTAAGAAGACTATGTAATTTTATATTGTCATATGTAAATACAAATTTACATAGGATGACGTCAGCCCGGTTTGTCTTTAAGCCGAAATTATAAGTAAAGATTGATGACGTCAGTTCGGTTTTCACAGGGGTACTTTGGTCTGTTTTGGCTTTGATATTATGTTTTAAATAGTAGGGAGGTTTTATGCATTTATGTTCGCTTACAGGAGGTTTTTGTGCAACCATTTAGGTACCAGGGAGATTAAACCCATTGTATGAAAAAATAATAGGGTAGTTTAAGGCTTTCAGTTTGTAGTTTGTCACTGCCAAATTATTTGCTTATCCTCTTCCTCTTCCTCTTCCATTCAATTTTTAAGAATATATTAAGATATAGAGTTGTTATGATGAGTGGCAAAGGATGAAGAATAATATAGTTTTTAAGCATCTTTAGTAGATTTTTTTTATGGTGTTTTCACTTTTAAATGGCTAATCTAACCATAGAGTTCTTTTTATTTATAGCAAGAGAGGTTGTTATATTGAGTTACAATCTAATATAAGTTTTTCCCCTAGTATCATTGTATACAATTTTCTTTATATCCTCATAAAATGAGCTAGGGGTAACTTCAATGTCTCTAATAGAAAAATTATTACAAGCTAATGTCAACAAACTTATTACATTCCCTATAAATATGCTTAACATAAAAAAATTCCATTAGCTCTCTTATCTCCAATGCATCTGTTAGCAATTTCCTTGTTGGCCATGACACTCTGCTTTTCTGCTCAATGAATGAAATGGCATTAGTTGAGTCTGTTCTAGTTTCTGCTTTTCATTCTCTCTCTCTCCCTCCTTTATTCCCTCTCTTTCTCAACCAAACCCTAACTCTCTCTCTCTCCACCCACAAACCCATTTCTCCCTCTCTCTTCTCCACCCTCCACTTACGCCCCCACTGTTTAGCAGTTATATAGTTGTATATATATGGAGTATAATGGAAATCTGGAATTAATGCTATAGAAACACAAAAAATGGAGAAATACCTTTGTACTCTACTTTTAATATAATGTCTAGATGGCATGATCAACAGTTGAAAAAATGTACTGCAAAAAATTTCATAGAAACAGAGTTCACTAATCTTATATGAATCATACGACAATAATTTCCTTGCAACTATGAACGGAACATGTATCCAATTCCGACAACCAACAACGATGGCAGCCTAAATGCATAACGTGTGAACAGGGGATTCGAACAGTCTCTGATTCATCCAAGAACCTTGTAAAACAATACGCACACACTTCCTTTTCCCAGTTAGTATGAACTTTCTTCAGTACAACTCTTTGGTTTTCGTTCGTTGCCGAAGCAACCACAACCAGGTCTTCTTCTGAATAATCATAGTTTTCTTCTTCTTCTTCTTCTTCTTCGGAATCAGAATCAGAATCAGAATCTTCTTCTTCAGAATCATAATCATAGTCTTCTTCTTCTTCATCATCATCATCAAAACTATAATCTTTTCCTACATTTTTTTCATCAGCATCACAATCTATTTCTTCTTCAGCATCATAATATTTTTCTTCTTCAACACCATAATTTTTTTTTTCTTCATACTCAGTAATAAAGAGTTCAATATATGCAACAATGTGAAAAGAATCATTACACATCAATGCTAAGGAATGGGCTTTCTTGGACGCATAGAATGCAATTCGTTCTTTGAGATAGCCGAAAGCTATGCTGTTAGGGTGAATCTTCATGATAGAAAGCATCTGTGTGAAAATATAATCCGACAACTGTGGAAGAAACAAGAATTTATGTGGAAGCTGAAACAACATTGTTTTAGGATCACTTTCTTTCACTTCACTCCACCCCGGGCCAATAGATGGTTTGAATATTCTGCATGTCTTCTTAACTTGAACTTCCATGAAAACATCTCCAGTGTTAGTTTTCGGTAGACTTGTAGTCATCGTAAGAGAACATTGGGGAGAAAGAAAAGTAAACATGATGAATCAATTCAACTCTCTCTCAACAAAAGAACAAATTATTAAGTAATTATCTCAAACAAGGGTTACAAGGCCTAACCAAAGTATGAAACAGGACGTAGGACGTGAAAGTTATGTTTTCAATTTTGTGCTAGAATTGAGAGGGAACGAAACACATATATATACACAGGCGAGTTTGCAAAAAAAGAAAGTTTTGTTTCTATTTCGAGTCGGAATATGTGTACTAATTTTGATTGGACTTATATTTTAGTTTCCACATAGAATCAGGGCGAAGCTACTAAATTCGGCCCAAGTGCCTGTCCACAAGACATGACGATTTTTATTCGACTTGGATTCGAACTATAATTCAGGAGAGAAGCTACCAAGTTCGACTCAACTATAAATTGATAACTACTGTTGATTTCTATTAGGATATCCCATATATAACAGAATTTTTTTATAAATAGTAGTACTCTTGTAGTCTTGTGGCTTAGCTTGAGAGAGAGGGAGAAAACATAAAGGGAGCTATGGGTATGATGAGTTTCAAGCTAGCCTTAGTTTTGATAATAAGTGGTGTTGCATATTGCAATGGTGGTACCTCGAGCTCCTACGTTAGAAAGACCCAAGCGTCTACGGACTTGCCTCTCAGTGTTCTTAGTTCACCACCCGGCTATAATGCTCCAGAACAGGTGCATATTAGTATATCACATGTTTGAAGATTTTTCCTTTTTTTATCTTTTAATTGTGAAGATGGTTTTACGGTACGTGTTTAAATTGAAATAATGTATACTAATTTGCTAAAATATGAAGGTTCATATAACTCAAGGAGATCATAATGGAAGAGGTATGATTGTATCATGGGTGACTCCATTGGAAAAGAGTTCGAATTTTGTCGAGTATTGGAAGGTTGATGATGACAAAAACAAGCAACGAGCCTACCCCGATAGTAAGGAGTACAGTTTCTGCAACTATAAATCTGGCCATATTCACCATGCCACCATAAAAAATTTGGAGGTATTTTCTTATTGTTGCATTTATATTTTAAGTTTAAACATGTTTCGTTAGTGAAGATTTGTATATGATCATTTTTTTTTCCGGTTGTTGTTGATGGTGGATTACTTATTGATTCGGGATTGTTTGCAGTATAATACCAAATACGTTTATGAAGTTGGGAATGCTAATACTACCCGTCGTTTCTCCTTCACAACTCCTCCCGAAGTTGGACCTGACGTTCCTTACACCTTTGGCATTATAGGTTGGTAATAATTTTTTTTTTGATAAACAGATTCTAGTTAAATACTATCCAATTGAACTTGGCAATTCTGTTCGAAGACATATAATAGCCAACTTAACGTCTGATCGAGCACACAACCTTACTCCTTACACTATAATAATGATTTCTGCCTCAAGACACATGACAATATTTTGTCCTTTTTTCACAGGAGATTTGGGACAGACATATGATTCTAATCAGACATTGGAACATTACAACTCCAATCCGAAAGGGCAGACAGTACTGTACGTAGGTGATCTATCATATGCCGATAATTACCCGTTGCATGACAACAGAAGGTGGGACTCATGGGGCCGGTTTGTTGAAAAGAATGCTGCCTATCAGCCATGGATTTGGACTGCCGGCAATCATGAACTGGATTACCTTCCCGATTATGTAAGTTGCTGTTCTGATATTTGGAGGTTTTTACTTGGTTGCCTATTGTTTCAGCATATCTCATAAATAACTTGCCATCAGGTTTATGGCGATATATTTTTTTGCTTGATTTATGACTATAGATTGATGTTCTTACTTTTCATTTCTGTAGGGTGAAACTGTTCCATTCAAACCATTCACACATCGATACCATGTTCCTTACAAGGCATCTAACAGTACATCCCCACTTTGGTATTCAATCAAACGTGCCTCGGCGTATATCATTGTTCTTTCATCATATTCAGCTTATGGTAAACAATCTACCTGTTCTCAATAGTTCTTTTCATGGTAAACAATCTTGCAAGTGAATAGAATGATCACCCGGTCTTAAGGGACAAACTTTTGTTTAGCAGCAGACATTAGATGTTTTTATGTTGTTAAGTCTTTGTGTATGTACCCGAGTGAGTTATGTTCATGAGTTTCTCACGATTGTAAGGTTTCGAGCCTAGTATTATTGTACTAAGGATTCTCCCTCTAATGATCATACTCTTGGGGTCTGTCTCAACCCCATAACCATTTCAAAAAAACAAGAAAAAAAGAATGTTTAATAAGTTGATAACTGCATATGATTGGATTTCCTGTGCAGGAAAATATACGCCGCAGTATGTTTGGCTTCAAAACGAGTTCGCAAAGGTGAATAGATCAGAGACCCCATGGCTGATTGTTCTTCTTCACTCTCCATGGTATAACAGTTATGACTACCACTTTATGGAAGGAGAGAGCATGAGAGTGATGTTTGAACCTTGGTTTGTTGAAAACAAAGTGGATATTGTGTTTTCTGGTCATGTTCATGCTTATGAGAGATCGGTAAGTTTCAGTTTGTGACCTTTTACTACATGAATCTCATATTAAGTTCTTAGTACTGTTCTAATTTCTAATTTTCTTTATATCTGCTACAGGAGAGAATTTCAAATATAGCATACAAAGTTTCAAATGGGAATTGCACACCAGTGTTAAACTCATCTGCACCGGTTTACATTACAATCGGGGATGGAGGAAACATAGAAGGCCTTGCTAATAAGTAAGTCTTCCTGCTTCTAACCTCATTACAACAACATTATGTAGCGTCTTCTTGAATGACATTTGTCATTTTCTATGTGCAGGTTTACAGAGCCACAACCTAGTTACTCAGCTTACAGGGAAGCAAGCTTTGGGCATGCAATGCTGGAAATAAAGAACCGAACGCATGCCTTCTACTCCTGGCACCGTAACCAGGACAGCGAAGCAGTTCTTGGAGATTCTCAGTGGTTCTACAACAGGCAGTGGTATCCACATGAAGAGAGTAGCACTGCTGGTACTGTGGCTTAAGGGAAGAGTAATCAATTTTAGAAATCTGTGAACCATATGAAATAGAGCATTCTAGCTTGGAAGTTTTGGTATACCACCAACAGTGCGAATAACGAGTAGACATTCAATTTCAGTTATATTAGATACTCAATCCACATTCGTTTTCAGTGCGATTAGCTGCTCAATATTTGTTCTTTCTTTTTCACAACTTTAGTTCTAGATCATACTAGTATGCTCAATATTGGTTTTTTCTTCACAAATTAGTGTACTAGCACTAGATTTCTGAACTAATGTAAAAGATGATTGCCTGGAGCTGCAAATCTCTTCCTTCTATTAACTCTTGTAACTCTTCTGCTATCAGTCATTGCGAAAGGTTTAAAAAAAAACATGTCCTAGTTTTAAGAGTTCTGTATTAGTACTATCCGGTGAATGTAAACAAAATAAACAATACAGGTAGTCTTAACTAATACTAATACAGTAAAAGAGTCCTTTCTAAAGCGGAAACTGACTCATTTTACTGGTAGTCTGTAACTCCTGATATTCCACCTTTGGTTTTCCAAAACTTGAGTGGAACAACCAGAAATCCACTTCTTTCTCATCAAATGAAAATGCTTTATATCTTGCAAACAACACAAGTATTGGTTGGCCAGGAACAGATAAAAATGTTACCATCAACACGTCCATTAATTATCACTCAGCCTAAGAAGCAGCAGTAATGGTGGACGGCCAACTCAACCCGACTTAACACAACAAGTGATCAAACAGACTCTTGAAATATGGAGCTTAAAAGAAGAACAAGTCCTCGGACAAGAGGGCATGATAAGCAATTGCTTCACAATTCAATAAATTCCAAGAGGGGAAAAATGAAATAGACAATCTTATTATTTGAACGCAAAGCGTCAATTCCCTTTCATACAACATGGACCACTTTAGAGTTTCGTCTAGTTTTAGTGCTGCAGCAAGTGCTTGCTCTAAAGCAAAATCGTATTTACCCGGAAGTAAAAATGAAGGCACACATTGAGCAGAACATTGGAGGGCAAAAGCAGAACGAGAAGAAGAAAACATCTTGCAGGGGATTGGACAGAAAGAAGGATGTTATCATGATACAGCTGTTGTGGAGTCATCAACAGGATTCCAAAATCTGTTGAAAAACCATAAAGAATCTGCTGTTACAGCATAACCATCTTGATTACGATGCCAACTGTAGTAGGCATGGGTCCGATTCTTAATATCAAACATGGCGTGACCAAAGCTTGCTTCACGATACGCTGAATACTTTGGTTGAGGTTCGGTCATGCTGCATATTCAAAGGAAACTTTATATATTCAATGGACAGGAAAATAATCTATAAGTAACTGTCAGAATGAATGTTTGTGAGTACTATCTTACTTGGTTGCCAATCCTTCTAGATTCCCTCCATCACCAATGGTAATGTAAACAGGGGCAGATTGGTCACTTATAGGAGTGCAAATGCCATTTACTACATTGTATGCAATGTTTGAGACACGTTCCTGTAAGAAAAAAGTCTTTTCAGACCATAGCAGAGAAAGTAGCAAGGACTTCTACAATTCTTTTATCCATACTAAAAGCGACAAAAGAGCAAATAGTATACTAAGGGCGAAAGAAATAAGAAGAAGCTAATTTAGAGCCCAGTCCTATTGAAAAGTGAGATAAAAAAACCCACTTCATATAGAGATTACAAATTAATTTAACTTGCCATAGTACGAATTTTTACTTGGCCTGAAAAGAATGTGTGCTCTTAGAGAGAAGCACAGCTAGCCATATAATACAGCAAATACTCATATATCGCCCAAATACAGTGTCAAATTGCACTTGCCGATAATATTTATGAACAAAGAAAAGGAATCAGGTTATCTAGATTAGTCAAATTAAACAGAGCAGAGAGAAAAAAAATGAACTTACAGATCGTTCATAGGCATGAACATGTCCAGCATATACAACATCTACTTTGTATTTTACAAACCATGGCTCGTACATTACTCTCATGGTTTCCCCTTCCATAAAATGATAATTGTAACTGTTGTACCAGGGGGAATGCATAAGAACAATCAACCATGGTGTTACAGTCCTATTAACTTTGGGGAATTCCTGTTCAAGCCATTTGTACTGAGGGGTGTATTTGCCTGCACAAGAGAGGAATATTGTGCCATGTAAAGCGACTGTGCAACCACATTAACCTTTTACTTTAAGTACATGATCTAACTAGCAGTTAACAATTTGGGTATTCATCAATCTGAATCATACTCTTTCTTCTGTTAAGATAACTACTAACATGCAAAACAAAATTGCACCTCATCATGATTGTCATATCAGGACAGATAAGTGTTTTCATAGATGCTAACTTGTAGAGGGATAGTATGACGTTTTTGTCCAGGGACATCTACACAAGGGAGCAAAACATCAAGCACAATGTGCATAAATAAGGTAAACAAGCTTACCATAGGCAGAATATGAAGAGAGGACAATGATATATGCGGAAGCTCGCTTGATGGAGTACCATAGTGGAGCTGTGCTTCCAGATGCTTTGTAGGGCACATGATAACGACGAGTAAAAGGCTTGAAAGGAACAGTCTCACCCTTCAAAATAAATAAAAATAATAAAATAAAAAAGACCACCTCCGGTCAAGGAAATCAATTCTCAAAAAATGTTTTGATTTGAACAAAAGCAGATTGTGTTGGAAAGCAGCATTTCGCTGAAGTGCACATGAGAATAACTGGGTGATGAAGAAAATTGTTATACTTTCCATTAACATAAGTTTGCATTTATCTCCCATAAAACAATTTCAAGATAAACACACGGATTCAAAGAGCCAATAAACCTTCACAAGTGTGTTGGTTACTTACTCGGGTCATTTTGAGGCAGCAAAGTCGGGTATGCATATTACCATAATATTATAAGGAGACAAGGCCTAATACTTAGAGAACGGGTCTCCCTGGATTTCATAGTGTCCCTAAGATGAAAATGTACCAAAGGCAATCAGTTTAAAGCCCAAAGATGAAGGCATGAATGACAACTTAGTCAAGTAAAGACACTCTTAAGATATTTACATCTCTTTGTTTCTGTTAAAAAATAAATGTTTCTAGTTTATCAACGACAATCTTTCAGCTGCATAGGAATAACTATTCGCAAAGAAAACATAGCCTGTAAACTAGGTGAAAATTTCATAAAACAACTGATAAACATATTGACTTCAAATGCTTTGAGTAGATATGGAGTGCTTACGATTTCAGGAACAAAATCAATTTCATGATTCCCTGCAGTCCATATCCACGGTTGATAAGCAGTACTTCTCTCCACAAATCTGCCCCATGTATCCCATCTTACATTGTCGTGAAATGGATAGTTATCAGCATAAGAGAGATGCCAAATCTAACAACACTGTCTGTCCTTTTGTTGGGTTATTTTCATAATGAGTGAGTGTTAAATTTGAATCATAACTTTGGCCAAGATCCCCTGCAAATGACGTCATATAGTGTAAGACCAAAAGGAATGAAAAATTATTACAGAACATTTCTTTATCAGCACTTGTAATTCTTTGAGTATCTGCCAAAGTTCTATATCATAAACCGATAAATGCAGATAACCATGCTTTCCATTTAAAGCTTCATAGGAAATGCAATAACTGTTGTAGTTGAATTCACATAGATTAAGGTTCATATAATTTACCGATGAGACCAAAAGTATAAGGAACATCTGGTCCAACTTCAGGAGGGGTTCTAAACCAGAACTGCCTCATGGTGTTACCCACTCCAAGGGCATAGTAATATTTTGTATTAAACTGCAAAACACAACAAACTCAAAATTACATCATTTACATTAACACACACCTTCCTGTGGCAAGTAAAGGTGCAACTTAATCGTCTAACTACAGAGCAGAGCTACCATAAACAATAAATGGGTTCCAGACCTACCACCAAATCCTTGATGGTGCAATGATGAATGTATCCAGAAGTATAATTGTAGAATTTGTAGGTAAGCACTTTGCCCTCAGCACTAGACTTCTGTTTGTCATTTTCTTTCCAGTACAGCACAGTATTTGAACCCGGTTCATCTTGAGTTACCCAAGATACAATCACTGCTTTTCCCACTAAATCTCCTTGAGTAATATGAACCTTAAAACACAACACTACATCATATCTTCTTCTTTTTTATAATAAATAAAATCTCAGAAATGGGGCAGGCATCAAATTTATTAATCAAACTAATAAAGTATAAAGGGACCCAAGTATAAAAAGCACCTATTCAAACATATATGTAACTCATTTAATAATATTTGAATGACAACGGGAAAAAGAAGTAAAGTGTTATTAAAAAAAAAGAAAAGCTCAGCAATGAAAAGGTTTTAGCCGTCTGGGTGTAAAAACCAAGAAGGCCATTAAAAAATTAGAGGAAGAAGAAGATAAACACCTGCTGGGGAGCATTGTAACCAGAAGGAACACGAAAGACATCACTATCAAGTGGCATATCAATAGTTTTCTCAACCTTCCTAACAAAACTACTTGTACTTCCTCCATTGCAGACATTTGCTTCATTCAAGATTAAACACAACACAGTAACAACAACAAGAACAACAAACGAACCCCACGACCTCATTTCCTTCTTCTTCCCTGTTGTAGGAGAGAAAGAAAGAGAGAGTTGGAGCGTACTTATATTTGTTAATGGAGGGAGGGAATATTCATTGGTATATATACGGATATTATGAAAGACTTGTGTAGTTAAAGGAAGGGTGGACTATTTATAGATTCGATTTCGGTTTATCATTTCAAAGTTGACTTTGGGGTCTTCGCTTAGATTACGTAGGGACAAAAACACTAGATAGTAGATAGGATGCCCAAAAAATCGTCGTTTTGCCTTACGTTTTAATAGCTTATTCGTGCTGTCACTTTAGGATCCATCTCAATTACAGCACTTCTTTAGAGTTAAAGACTCAAGAGTCGAGACTCCAAAATTATGGTTTGAATAATAATACAGGTAAGTAGGGTGATTACCAAAGATTGTATATACAAAAAGAACTTCCATTAAAATTAGTACCCCCAAGCAAACTATAGAAAAAAAAAATGAGAAAACAAAAAATGCAATGACAAATAAATGAAATAATTGTTCTATTATTGAAGAATGTTAAGCATGATGACTATCATGTTTAAAATGGTGGGATGCAATTTTTGTGGCGTGTTTAAATATTGAAGAATGTTAAACATGATGAATATCATCTCTAAATGTTAAAACATAAAAAGAGTGAGATTTTTTTTCTTAGTGAGTAAAGAATGTTGATGACAAGAGAAAGAGGATGAAAGAGAAGAAGGGAAAATAAGAAGCTGGTAAAAAGGAATAATACTAAATCTCACACTCTTTTTGCTTCCCAATTATTTTTGTTTAATTTTCGCTTTGCCATATCCCTAAAATCATGCCCATATAAAACTCATTTTATTTGGTTTCCTAAAGTTAAATCTCTCATAACTATGGTTAATATGTGTGGACACGGACCTACTTTGTAGACCTACTATTTCGACTCACTATTTGGATAACGTTGGTTTGTATTGCAATACACACAGACACGTATTTCTATGTAAATCAATAATGAAGACTTTTGACATATCAGTAGGTATAAAGAGTAAGTCAAATAAGTGGGTCGGTCTAATATTATCTGATCCCTAGAAAAATTCTTTACTACCACCTGAACTGAACTACAATTGAGAGGGAGAAGTTGGGAGGTAAGCTATGAGTTATAACTGTATGTAGACAGAGCTGTATTCCCCCTAATTTTGCTCAAAACCCAAAAGTACAGTGGTAACTGTTCACTCCAAAAAATAAAAATAAATATTAATAATAATAATAATAATAATAATAGTGAGAATTAGTGTTAGTAGCCCTCCTATTGTTGAATCCTGCATCCGCCCCTGTTTACGTTTCATTTTCCCTTACTAATTTAATCAAGTTGACGAGTAAATATACATATACAAATCAAAGAATTCTCAGCTCGAGATCAGCGTGGCCAACCCTTGCTTTGTGTCTTTCAAAAAGATCTTCAAGGGCTTGAATATACTTTTTGTGGATCTCATTGACCTGCACAAAAAGATTTGGGTCTAACATTAGTGATAAACTATTGAACCCTCATGCAAAAATCCCCACATAGGCACATACTACATTTTTTGGAAATATGGTATTGTGAAATCAACAACAAGTGGATGCCTTTTTATTTGAAATGAAATAAAGTCTTACTGAAACTCAATTTATTTTAATGCATCAAATTACAGACAACGTTTTCACACATTACTTATTCACTGAAAAGGATGCTTTTCCATATCAGGGATTCATATGTAGGGAGACGTCCTTGTTAGGAAATTAGTGCACAATTTGTCTGGCTAAAAAGCTGACCCCCACGACCCAAACTTATGGTCAAGTTGAGGAGGGTAGGCTGAGACGCTGAGTACAAGAAGCTAGTTGGGTACATGGTCCACCCAAATTGCAACCCAATCTTCCTTTTTAACCAACTAGTTGAACCTTTCAGATTGGATGCAGTGAAGGTACAGAGAAAGGAGATGGGAGGATTATGGAAAGGCCGATCGATAGGACATAAACGAATTCAAGGTCATGTCCAATTGTTTAATAGCGCAATTTCATTGGTTTTAAAGCCTCCCCCCTAAAGAAAAGTATTGTGTTTGACCAGAGAATGGTATGGGCCTATTAGCTAACTGGCTTCCATTAAAAATCTTAAACTTCTACCTTTTCGGCCGATTCAGAAAAAGAACGGTATCCACATCACGGTTAGCCCCACGCGAACGTCATTTTATAAGCGCAGCTTCATAAGCCTCCCAAGTTGACTTACGTCTACACAGTACACATTTTACAGAATACACTTCAGGATTTTTGGACCATAGAATAGAACGGGCATGTCGATATGACAATATGGCCATTAGGAAGACCCTTACTGTAGACCCTGGTCTACCCGTTCTGTGAAATACACACGACTTTCATCGAGGCATATCACAATTATAGAGTGGATGAACGCATTTACGCACTTAGCTACTGTAACTCTTGCTATATAGCCTTTACCATTAAGTTAGATAGATGGAACGATGTAGTCCAAAACATTGCGTCAGTCCATCAACAAAGATTTATCTTTCAGATACCAGCAATTACCGAACAAAAACCATCTAAAATTTTGAACTCAAACTAAGTACTACCACACGTCCATAATACCTACATGTAGATATGCAATACTTCAGCTTCAGCAAAGATGTTGTAACAAGCTTAAGTTCTTTTCAATAAGAGCCCAAACCACTGGGGCCTGCAGTACTGGCGCCCATTGGTATATTGAATTTTCAACCAAATGGTCTGAAATTCACCGTTGAGCCAATGTGAAGGCGTCTCAACCTCTTATGGGCGTAATTCACGAAATATCTTACGCCCATAATGGCCAAAACCATATGTTTCGAATAGCATTTTCTCCACATGGTGAGCTATCTCACTATCCCTTATTACTGCTTGCAATCATAAGCTATCAATTTTCTAACAGTAGCATTTACAAACATTTATAGCCTATGGTATTTAACATAAGCTATTTCATTCATGAACAACGAATCAAATTTCCTTTGGAAATTGGATCGAGATGGATTTGAACCATCAACTTCTCAATTAAGAGCGTTTTTCCCGTTTTTAGCTTACGAATCCATGAGAGAAAACACATTCAGAGGCGCGTTAGAAACAGTATTTGTAACAAAACAACTTGAACGAGATGTTCCTCACCTTATCCATTGCTTGTCTCTGCTCCATTTTGAAAAATTAACCAAAACAACAGCTCCCTAAACGTCATAACTTGCTTGCCGTAGAGATAAGTACTGAAGAATATCGAAGCCTCAGATTAAAAAGATATGACAATCCTATAGCTACAGAGTGGTCCAGCCCAAAATGTGCATCAGTATAAAGCATAAGAAAGCACTAAACCATATATCTCATATGGTAATGGTGGACACCAAGTGAAACTGTTCACATTGAAAATAACTAGCAAAAATGTGACTAAAATAACTCGAACCCAATCATCGTTCACCTTAGTAAACAACTGTGACCTTCTTCCCAAGATCTTCAAGGTTACGTTTCAGGTTCCAAACATCCATCCAAATATCCAATGAGAAGAGGTGCCTAAAAGTTTATAAAAAATGTATGTCAAGCACACTACTCAATCATTATAATATTAAAAACAACTAGGGAGAAGGATATAGGGGAAAAACCATTTTAAAGTATGATATACATATTCGTCTGCTATCATAAATCCATTTCCGACCTATCAATGCATAACAGGGTCTATTTAAATTCACATGTGCCATGTATACATACAATGTTTTTGGCTGCTAATATAATTGAATAGACCACCACGAACTTCCAATTCTTTGCTTTTCACTTCCATATACACAACAAAGTCATAAGTAAAAGACATTAACCGGTTAACATTTTAACATTCCAACATTCCAACAGAAGTGTATGCTTCATTAATGTAGACTCTAGAAGCCCAGTTGATATATAAGTGAGAAATCAATATGAGGTAAATAAATCAGACCTTGTATACAAAGTATTTTACATAAACATATCTTAGTTTAACCTTTTCCATGTATCCAAAGTATCGTAAGTAGTTCTCTAGTTATTTCCTAACTTTAGCAACCAAAAGATCAGGGTGCACATCACCCTAACAGAAAAGTAAACAGCCCATTAGAAGTCTCCCATTTCAATTGTTGATACTCTAGGTCCCATTCTAGGAGAGTTATTGGTAGCTCAGGTTTGTACAGGAGGTGGTGTTGTTCCTAGCTTAAGTGTCTACGCCTAAATAGAGTATGCAAGAGTTTTACAATTATGGAGTTCTTTTTCCCTTTTCCCTTCATCGATGAGCACCTGGGAAAGGGCTCGATCTAGGCATCTACTTCCTTTTTCCAAATTCTTTAGGATCACTTTATCAGGATGAAACAAAATTAATGGATTTCGGTCCAATAATTGCAAATTCAGAAAGAATGCCCTCCAACATGGGCTGCTCAAATCAAAAGCAAAAAATGAACAAAAGAAACCTTCAGTTCCTTTTATTCCATAGTCCACCACCTTCCAGAAAAGATCCTTCCACTACTTCAGCAATCGTCACTCTGTTGCCCGATGCTCGTGTTTAATGTATATCAGTTGATACTATGCGTGTCATAAAGTAAATTAGACTAAAACTGTATTGTGGTGTAAACTGAAAATTACAAGGCTTTAATCATTGACTTAAATGACACAAATGAATTCCAAATTATGAAACAATATAAGAAAATGCATTCTTATACAGGCTCTCAGAGTGCATGTTTACCCTGCATTGTAGTATATTCGTAGCTTGGCAACAGATTTAGTTACCAATATAAATGTGGAGTTCTTGTTGGGAGATTTCACTAAAAAGTCACACCTCAATCTAGTTACTTTCTATCCCAAATGATTTCAACTTAGAGCTCACACCAAGGAAATCACCCACCCAAGACTTTGGTAATTATCACAACAAACTCAAACAAGCAAAACCACTAATTTATCATCACCCATAGCAAGCAAACAATAAATAAGGAAGTAAATATGCAAAGAGACACAAAGATTTAGGTGGTTCGGTAAATGTTACCTACATCCACACAAGAGCCAAGTTTCCTTTATAGCAAAGATTGGAGAGTTTAGAAGAGATATCAAGAATCAAGAACAAGAGGCCTCACTCAAACCCTAGCTCAATAGAGCTCCCACAATACCCAAGAAATGAATCTCTCAAAAAGTTGTCTCAAAACCCTAATCTATTTTCTTTATATAGGTGTACATAGAAAAAAGGGGAGAAAAGGTTTGGGGCCGAAATATCGACAAATCGTCGAAATTCCAAAAGTTTCAAAACTCTAAAGCTTCTTTGGTGAGATCTACCGAGCTTCATACGGCTCGACGGTTCCACGCCAACAATCTCCCACTTGGAACCTTCGAGATTCTACATGCATATCACATCTCAATTGTAACAACTCCATCCAATTCCAATTTACTAAAGAAACACTCGGCCATCCATCATGGTCTTCAAAGCAAGAAGACCCCACCGGTTGAACACAACTTCAACTTCTCAAGATAGGGGTACGGTCTTGGTCAACATATCTGCCGGATTCTCACTCCCTTGGATCTTCTCAAGTGCCAAAACCTCATCCTCTAACAGATCGGATAAAATGATACCGAGACCAATGTGCTTGGTCCTAGAATGAAAGGCGGAATTCTTAGCAAGATGTATAGCACTCTAACCATCACACTGTAACACATTTCTCTCTTGCTTCATCCCAAGCTCTTCCATCAATCCCCTCAGAACCCGATCATCTCTTTGCTTGCCTCTCAGAATGGCCACATACTCGCTTACGTGGTAGACAAAGCAACAATCTTCTCAGAATCGAAAAATCCAACTTCATCTGCGGTAGAGCACCTTCCACCGTAAAGACATAACCAATGGTGCTTCTTCAAGCGATCTACTTCTCCGCAAAAAATCGGCATCCACATACCCTTGCGGGTTCACAACACCCCTTCCATAACATAGGCATTTCTCTGTAGTACCTCTCAGATATCTCAATATCCACTTCACGGCTTCCCAATGTTGCTTGCCATGATTAGACATAAATCTACCGACGGCTCCCCATTTAGCTATATCGAGCTAACGTGCAAACCATGGCATACATAAGACTTCCAATGGCAGAGGCGATGGTACCTTAGCCATGAAGTTTCTTTTCTCAACAGTCTTGGGAGAGTGTTCCTTGGACAACTTGAAGTGGACTGCCAAAGGTGTGCAAATTGGTTTCGCACTACCCATGTTGAACCTCTTCAATACCTTCTCAATATACTCAGCCTGAGACAACTCCAGAATACCTTTCTGCCTATCTCTTCTGATCCTCATCCCTAGAATCGTTTCACAAGACCCAAGTCCTTCATAGAGAACTCACTTGGTAACTTCTCTTTCAATCTCCCAATTTCTGACATATCAAAACTTGCTACTAACATATCATCAACATATAGCAACAGATGACGTGAAATGAGTCGAACCTCTTGAAGTAGCAATGAATGGTCGGCCAGCACTTATAGTAGCCATTTCCTTGCATGAAGTTATCAAACTTCCTGTACCACTAACGCCTAGGGGCTTGCTTCAAACCATACAAGCTCTTTCGAGCCCTCATACCATATTCTTTTTTTACCGCTTCTTGATGAAACCCTCCGGTTCTTTGCATGTAAATTTCCTCAACTAGGTCACCATGGAGGAAGGCGTTTTAACATCCAACCGCTCAAGATACAAATCTTCCACTGCAACAATACTTAACACCGACCGAATAGTATTCGGTTTCACTTCTCACGGGGAGAATATCTCTGTGAAGTCAGTCAACCGCTTTACTGCTGAAAACCCTTGACTACTAGCCTCGCTTTGTATCTCTCGGAACCATCATGTTCCTCTTTGACTCTAAACACCCATTTGTTCTCGTAGAGCCTTCTTGCCCATGGGTAGTTTGGCTAACTCCCGATGCCACTAGAGATGAGGGACTTCATCTCATCTTGCATAGCAAGCTCCCACTTGCTTGCATCACTCACCTCCAATGCTTCATCATAGCATTGAGGCTCGCCACCATCGATGAAGTAGCAAGTAATTCACATAGGTGGAGGGTGGATATCTCGCTTTCGGTACATGTGGCCCGGATGTCTTCCTTGAGGCACGAGGTGGAGATGGACTTCGGTGGTGTAGTATCCTCATTATTCTCCTCGAGTCACTACTACATGTCATCCTCCTCGACCGTGGGGCTCCCCACTATACCACGACTTACATCAAGTCTTCCAACTCAACATACTCGTGCGGCCTTTCTATACCCGATTCCTTGGTTTGTGCTTCATCTCGTCCTTGTACATCACCTTCTCATTAAACACAACATCTCTACTACTACTTAATGATTTTCCGATTTTGATCATCCCAAAAGCGATACCCAAAATCATCACCGCCATAGCCGATGAAGGTGCACTTTAGTGACTTAGCATCAAGCTTGCTTCTAGCTTGGTCACTAATGTGGACATAGGACACACAACCAAACACCTTCAAATGGGAAAGGTACACATCCTTCCCGCCTCCCACACTTCCTCCGAATCTTAAAATCCAAAGGTACCGATGGTCCTCTATCGGGTAAAGTAAGTTCTTTGTCTTAACACTTTCGCCCAAAACTGCTTGGGCAAGCCTGCTAGTGTACACATACACCTAGCTCTCTCTGTCAGTGTTCTATTCATCCGCACTGCAACCCCATTCTACTGAGGTGTCCCTGGCAAAGTCTTTTCCATCTTGATGCCATTGTCGAGCCGCGATTTTTAAAACCTGAATCCTCATACTCTCCAATCGTTGTCGGATCTCAAATTTACTTTCAAGCTTGTCTCATTCTCAACCATGGCCTTCCAAGTCTTGAATACTTCAAATACTTCCTTGTTGTCTCAAGAAATAGACCCACACCTTCCTAGTATGGTCATTAATGAAAGTCACAAAATATGACTTTCCGCCAAGTGAAGAGACATTAGTCGGCCCCCATACATCCAGTATGAATCAACTCAAGCCTTCTTGCTTTTCGGTCCGACCCATTCTCCTCGAAAACTCACCCGCTTCTATTTTCCAAATACACGTTCTCCACGAGGTCAATTTCACGATCGTAACTTTGGGAGTTTACCGTAAGAGTGAAGGATTTTCATTCCTTTCTCACTCATGTGACCAAGTCTCGCGATGCCAAACATTCGGATCCTCTTTGCCATGTGCCACCCGCGAATCGACTCACAACCATGTAGCCATGTAGAGAGTACCATCTTTCTTACAATTTGTAACAATCAATGAACCGCTCGAGACCTTCCAAGTATCACCGGTGAAGATCAGAACAAATCCTTCACTTGCCAATTGCCCCACAGAAATCAAATTCTTCCTCTCAAATCGGGCACGGTCCGACGCCCCTCAATAACCATGACGAGCCATTCATCTTGACATGCATCGCCACCCTTGTCGACAATGTCACAAGGTTGGTCATCACCGAAAGACCGTTCTAAAGGTCACCTTCGGTGTAGTTCTCAAGGAACTCTCGATGTGAGGTAGCATGGAAAGATCTTGGAATCAAGTACCCAAGACTCTTTCTTGTGCTCCATCGAACATATCAAAGCGCCATCTACCATCTCAACAACATTAGCTTCTTGATTCTTTTTCTTGTTCTTATTAATGTTGTTGTTGTTTCTTGCCGGACAATTGGGGCTATAGTGGCCGGTGCCTACCACAATTATAGCACACCACTTCACTTATGTCTCGAGGTTTGTGTTCAACGCTTTGCAATTGGGGGGCTTGAGATTTCGATCTCCCCCTCCACTTCTTCTTACCACGATTCCTGTTTGAATTTCTTCCCCTACTTTCGATTAGCTCAATGCCGCCGAAGTTGACCCCCAAGATGAAGGACAATCCCTGCTCCGAATTTCCTCGGTTAGTACCATACTAACAACGTGCTCAAACTTCAACTTGGTCATTCCCGCAGAGCCACTAATAGCCGCAACTGTAGCCTTCCAACTTGGAGGCATTTGTCCAAGTATCGCCAAAGCTAACACCTCATCACTAAATGTAATCTCAACCCACTCCAATTGGTCCTTAGTTTGGTTGAATTCATTTAAGTGATCCTCAAGGATGTCCCCATGACATTCTCATACTAAATAGCTTGGTGATCAAATAGACTTTGTTCACGGCCGGGGTTGTTCATACATCGTAGTAAGTGCCTCCATGAGAGACTTCGCCCGCCTTCTCGCCTTAATATTGAAGGCTACCGACTTCAAAAAGACTCAATCGGATTGTGGCCAAGGCCTTTCTATCCTGCAAATCCCATTTGTCTTCTTGGAATCTCCTCGGGCTTCTCACTTATCAACGCTTTCCATCAAATCCTTTTTGATAGAGAACGCCCTCAATTTGCATCTTCCAATAGCCAAAGTTTGTTCCATCAAACTTCTATCCTGTAGCTTTCTTTGTCGGGTCGTCATGACTTTTATCAATCAAAACCAACGGTGGAGAACCTCTCGAGGGAATTTCTCAAACACCTAGCCTCCAATGCAAAAGGTGGAGTCTTTTCCTCACACACCCTGTAGCTCTGTTACAATCCTGTAGCTCCGGTACCACTTGTTGGGAGATTTCACTAGAAAGTCACACCTCAATCTAATTACTTTCTATCCCAAATGATTTCAACTTGGAGCTCACACCAAGGAAATCACCCACCCAAGACTTTGGTAGTTATCACAACAAACTCAAACAAGCAAAGCCACTAATTTATCATCACCCATAGCAAGCAAACAATAAATAAGGAAGTAAATATGCAAAGAGACACAAAAATTTAGGTGGTTCGATAAATGTTACCTACATCCACACAATAGCCAAGTTTCATTTATAGCAAAGATTGGAGAGTTTACAAGAGATATCAAGAATCAAGAACAAGATGCCTCACTCAAACCCTAGCTCAATAAAGCTCCCATAATACCTAAGAAATGAATCTCTCAAAAAGTTGTCTCAAAACCCTAATCTATTTCCTTTATATAGGTGTACATAGAAAAAAGGGGAGAAAAGATTTGGGGCCGAAATATCGACAAATCGTCGAAATTCCGAAAAGTTTCAGAACTCTAAAGCTTGCTGGTGAGATACCGGAGCTTCATACGCTCGACGGTTCCACAGCCCAACAGTTCCTAGTAACTAGATTAGGCTGAATGAAACCCACTAATACAGAAAAGTAAAATCATGAAAACTATTACCATAATTAGGGAACAAGAAACAAAACAGAAAATCATATAAACAAATTAGTTATTACAATAAAAGTGTCATCAATGAAAATTACAACTACTGTTCTAGGCTTTTTACTTTAATTCAATTTTGAGCAAATGAGACTAAAATTAGGATATGGATGGGTTCAAGAGGTTGATCGAGTGGATACTATGATGATCATTACGAGACTCAAAACCCCGGAAGCGGAAGAATAACTATGCTCACCGAGTAATCGACTACTACGTAGGGGCACTTCTTTCAGTTCTTTGTTATATAAGCAACAAGCCAAGTAAGGTTTACTTAATCGAGTAAAAACTAGTTGTGTAATAAGGCACCGCGTAAAAGTAAATAGTTTCGGTAATTAAAAATTATATAAAATTAAAATTACTGGTTACCGCGTAAAAGGTTAGTTGTTTGAATAACGCAGACTTTACAGCTAAGCGTTAAAAAAAAGAAAAAGCAAAGTCCAAGCCCAGTTTGTCTATAAAAAGAAGTTAGAAACAAGCCCATCCACTTGCCCACTATCTAACTACTTTAAAGAGAATGATTTCGCGGAACAGTGCTCATTTCCCATTATATCCCATCCGGTTTCAAATATTACCATCATTATTCAAAAGATAATTATATAATAATATATGTAAGGGAGGGGTAAAATCATCCATTTGTACAGTGAAATTCAAACGCGCCTCCCTTCATTTATCACATTGTCTTCAATTTTACAAACAATTATGAGTTTGCAATTGACTGAAAATTAGATTTTTGTGTTGCCCGACCCAAACCAACTGACTGCACACGTAGCGTAAACACGTGCCAGTTAACTAGTTCTTTATTAACAACATCAACGTTCCTGATGGCCTCGAGATCAAACGGCTGTCAATGGTCTTTTTGCTTCAAGTTCCAGACGCTTTCGTACGAATCTTAAATTTTTTTTTACAAGTACGACAAGGGATAGCGAATTAAGTGGGTGGTGGAAAGCCACATTGCATTGTGTTAATCCTTGCCAAAATGAAGGTGCTGAATTTGGTAAAATTATGGTTTTTAAACAACTATTTGGTAAAATTTACGTCATGTATATATATGGAGAGAGATAGAGCCACTCCATCAACTTACAAATTGAATTAAGACTCGATTTTTAGTGGATATGTTCTTCTCACAATGGATAACAAGTCCACAAAATTTATCTTATTTAGATATGTCTAACCAGGGTGGCTCTGAGATTGTGGAGGCCCTAGGCGAACTTTTACATGGGGCCTATAGACATTGCCATAACAAAAAAACCCATTTTTTTTTCTGCACCATTTTATATATCTTGTGATATATATAATATTTAAAAATTATCATAAGAATTGTGTGGTGTAGTGGTTGTGTATCTAGTTTCGGTGGTTGCAATGAAGGTCGAGTCATTGTAGCAATATTTTCAAATGACTATTACGTATTTTATTGCCAAAAATTGATTTTGGGCCTAACGAAATGAAAACTGACCAGGCCCATACCAACAAAATCATATTAGTTGTGGTTTGAACGTTTATCTAACGGTCCAAAATTTTAGAGAGATCATATCTACAAAATATCAGCTCTTAATTAACTGGTAGGACGAGATATGATTTTGTACGTTTTGGTAGGATGAGATGAAACGAGTTAACACAAAAAATTAGGTTTGAATTCATTTCATAAGTAAAGTTTTATTTACGTACTTATTTTAAGTTAAATTAAGTAGCTAATTTTTAAATTAACTTAAGTTAACTAGTTTTTGTTTACTCATTTTCTGAAAATCTTGTGTTTTCTCTTCCTTTTTTCTCGAAAAACTTTCACATATCTTTTCGTTATTCTGTTTTCGAAACGTATATACGTTTTTCTTTTCTTCAATTTGTTTTAAAATATTAATTTCATCGGTTTAAAAAAATATAAGCATGTGTTAATAGTAAATCACTTCACTGTACAAAAAGGAATATATGTCCCTTAGTTTGGAAATTATTACTATTACTATTTTGATGTAAATGGTTTTTCTGCTTCAAGTTCCATAAAGTTTTGCACGAATTCCAAAATCTAGAAATTGGGCTCTAGACACTTTCTTTAGTGTGTTTTTTGTCTAAAGAAAGACCAATATTATCTTTTGATTCTACTCCAATTTTAGCAACACGTCACTTTTTGGGTGTATTAACTGTTTTTAAAACTTCTTATTTCTCCTTTTTTATCCTTTTATTTGTAACTGCTAATTTCTTCTACAAATAAATAATACAAAAATCTAATGTGTGCAGGCTGTACGTGTGTGTGTCAATCGAGGCCACTCATCAAGCAAGGGTACGTGTGTGTATATATTTTTTCCCTTTTTGAAGTTTTTTTCACCTTGTTTTGGTCTCTCCAGAAATTCATCTCACTTTTAATTAGAATTTTGTAGATTTCGGATGAATTTTAGTTATTTTGATTAACCGACTACTCTTTTGGTAACTAATTTAGTACGTAGTTTTATTTTTGTTGGTAGTTGGCTTCTTTAGTTGGACTGATAAAAGAGGTCAAAATTGTAAAAGTCGGTCGATATTTGAGATGATGATGTCAAATTTTAATTTTTATAGAGGAAAAACAAAAAAAAAGTTTGATATTTCCTATGAACTTAAAAAATTTGTGTTTGTGTACCTATACCCAATTTCCCCATTCCAGAATTTCCACAGTAAAGATGACAAGGGATATAGGGGACCAAGTGGGAGGCTACATGGGGTTATGTGATTCCTGGCATGCAGAATGCTTAAATGTGGCAGCTTGTGTTTGTGTGGCCAATATGTGGTGTCTGAATGTTATAATGGTGCTAATAAACACTAATTGGTACAAATCTCTCTTTTGTAATTTAATTTACCTTATATATATGAGAAAAGCTTTGTGAGAGGGAAATATGGGGGAAGAAATGGTGAATGAACAAAGTACAAGAAATCATCTATTTGGTCTGGTATGAAGTGGGCACTCGAGGAAGTCAAGACGGATACTAGTTGGAGCATTGGCACATGCAAAGACATTAGCATCTGGAAAGACAATTGGACAGGTTTAGATGCTCTCTGTGATCTAATCCCTATGCAGAACGGTTTCTGGAGGCAATGCAGCTCCAAATTGAGTGAATGTATCAGAAATGATCACTGGGAATTCACAAAAATTCTGAACAAGGTGGGAGTGAACTTAAACTTACTACAACAACCTCATTCTACACAAGAGGATACCCGGATCTGGATGCCAGCCATAGATGGGCTATTTTCAGTCTCTACTGCATATGAAGCTACCCAGAAGAAAGAAACAAAAGTGAACTGGTATTCATTCTTATGGAAGTCCATGCTTCACCCTAGTGTTCAAGGAATCGGATGAAAAGTTCTTCGAGGAGTGATGCACACTGATGATAAGCTAAAGGCGAGAAAATTCAGCTTGGCGTCCATTTGTTGCATGTGCAAGCAATATGAAGAGACTCAAGAACATCTACTCTTTGATTGTAGTTTTGCACATAAACATTGGGAATATCTAAAATAGAGCTTTTATATTCAGGGAACAATTCATAAAATATAGTATTAATGGTTGGAGGCCACCATTAATACTGCCATTATCACAAATCCCCACAAGCCATAATGCTTCCCACCCTTAGTCACAAACCTATATATATATATATATATATTAAAATATTTGTCATTATTGGTTTGCCGTTATTTTTTTTAATTTTTTTTTTATACATGTGAGCTTGCATTAGAATGAATACAAATTTTTATATTATATGTTTTGTGATGTTATTTTTTGTATAATTTAATTTTCCACTGTAATTTGTTTTGGTTTGGTATATATTATAAAATTATAAATTACATTATAGTGTTGATTTTTTTTTTTTATAAATTTATAAATTTAATTGGAATATGTCGTAATTTCTGTGGATTTTGAAATCCTTAACGATGACTAAATGTCTAAATCTCAAAGTGGATGATGCATTAAATCTATCTAACTTTTTTTGTTTATGCCAATATAGACATATATTGCATACAATACAATTTTATTTGGTCTCCGCTTAGTTTTGGGTGTACACTGTTATTTATTTTATGATTAGTTGACTTTTCTTTTTCTTTTTTTGTCCCAATCACATGTATTATGGTTAACAAATATAAAAAGTAAATGTTCAACAACTCAATTCATTTTTTTCCTTCATTATATCATTGTCTTTTTCTAGAACTTCACCTAAGATTAGTGTAGAAAATATTCTTTGTAGCGTAAGGGTTTTAGAAAAATCATTTTCGGTAGAAACTATTGTTTTTAGCAATTTAGTTTTTGTCTCATATTTTTTTGTAATTAGCTATAGTGTTTAGGAAAAATTGGAGAATCTGTGAAACTAAATGGGATTGTTTTCTTCTTTATATCATTTTTTTTTTTTTGTAATTAGTAATAGAGTTTAGAAAAAACTGGTGATTTTTCGACATTAGTCTCATACTTTTTCGTAATTAGTCAAAGAGTTTTACAAATATTAGAGACTGTGAATACTAAAAAAACTAGAGTCAAGAGGGTACAACTCTAATCTACTATCTATTATCTATATACTAAAGCAGAGATCTCTAATGAAGGATTTTCTCTTTCTTATGTGGCACTCTAATATAAGAGTTAGTTTTTTTTTCTCTCCTATGTGTCACTATAATATGAAAGATAATATTTTCTAATAGCCTACAATCCCACGTACATTAAACCTCTTTTGAGAGTTAGTGTATTTCTAATTCTTATATTTAGAGAGTTTGATTGTATTTCCAATTCTTATATATTTTATCAAATAAAAAAATTTATTAAAAAATAGGTGATTTGTAAAAGATAATTTCCTATTACGAATCAAACACTTTTAGTGTTCCAATTCTTATATATTTGATCAAATAAAAAAAAAATTGTTAAAAAATAGGTGATTTGTAGAAACTAATTCCCTATTACAAATCATACAATTTTAGTGTCTATAATAAAACACCGACTTATTTCGAATATATCCTTAACACGGCCTCAAAACATAGTTAAAAACAATTATACAAAAAATAACCTCGCAAAATATATAATAGAAAATGAAAAAAAAATAACGGCAAAGCAATAATGACAAATATTTTAAAAAATATATAATACTGAATGAAACTAACGTAAAAAAAACAATTAATAGGGAACCGAAAACTGGATGCAAATACATCGAACTAACCTCAAATAATATTTAACGGGAAATCATAAACTGGATGCAAATGCAAGCATTAAACTAATCTTAAAAAGTAATTAATAGAAAATTAGAATATGGATACAATTGCATTAAACTAACCTCAAATAATAATTAATGGAAAATCTAAACTTGGATGCAAATACACCAAACTAACATAAAAAAAATAATTGTCGAAAAATCAGAAACTGGATGCAAATGTATTGAGCTAACCTCAAAGAAAAATTAATTATAAATTTGAAACACGATACAAATGCGTGGAACTAATCTTAAAAAATAATTAACGGGAGATCGAAAACCGGATGCAACTGCACTAAACTAATCTCAAAAAATAAAATGGATGCAAATATATTGAACTAACCTCAAGAAATAATTAATGGGAAATCGGAAACTGGACGCAAATTCATTGAACTAACCTCAAAGAAAAATTAATTATAAATTGGAAACACGATGCAAATGCGTGGAACTAATCTTAAAAAATAATTAACGAGAAATTAAAAACCGGATGCAATTGTACTGAACTAATCTCACAAAATAAAATGGATGCAAATGTATTAAACTAACCTCAAGAAATAATTAATGGGAAATCGAAAATTGGATGCAAATTCATTGAACTAATCTCAAACAATAATTAATGGGAAATCGGAAACTAGATGCAAATGCAACTTTATCAAATAATAAACGAGAAATCGGAAACTAGATGCAAATACATTAAACTAATCTCACGTAATAATTAATGTAGAAATCGAACCGGATGCAAATGCATTGAATTGACCTCGAGAGGACAATTAATGAAATGGAAATTGATGCAAATGTATTAAACTAATCGAAAAAAATAATTAACGAGAAATCGAAACTGGATACAACTACATTGAACTGATCTAAAAAAAATAACGGGAATTGGAAATTGGATGCAACTGCATTGAACTAACCTCAAAATATAAATAACGAAAAATCAGAAACTGGATGCAAATACATTAAACTAATCTCAAAACATAGTTGGGTTATATGTTGTGGGTATATCTCGATAAATATAGTTTTGCATTTAAAACAATGTTTATCTTATCTCTTTCCGTATGATTGGGAACTCTTTGCTATTTAAGTAGCTTCAATATATATATGAACTTCACATTATTAGGCAATCTCACAAAACTTCAATCAAACTTCTATTATTAAACAACAAAATGAAGTTGAATGGTTTTATCAAATGTAAGTTCTTTTTTTCTAATGGAGAGTGAGGTTTTCACATTATAAGAAATTTGGTTGAGTGATTAATATAATATTAATATATAATAGTTCTGCATATTTGCAAATATTTTTCAGAATAATTAATATAACAACACCCGTTCGTAGATAATATTTGAAGATTCCACATAGTGAGTCATGCATAATTTAAAATATAATTAATGGGAAATCGGGAACTGGATAATCTTCGATGATCCCACATATAGTAAATCAAGCATAATTTACTTTTTATGTCATGTTTGCAGGACACTACTGAGATGGATCGATGAGCGTTGGTATTACACACCACAATGGATAATTAAAAGGAAATTGGAAATTGGATTCAAATACATAACTGAGCTTAAATAGTAATTAACGGAAAATCGGAAACTTTATGCAAATGCAATAAACTAAACTCAAAAAGTAATTAACTAGAAATTGAAAACTGACCGGGTGCAATTGCATTAAACTAACGTCAGATAATAACTAACACGAAATTAGAAATTAGATGCAAATCTTTGAAAAATAGTTAACGAGAAATAGGAAACATTATGCAAATACATCAAACAAACCTCAGATAATAATTAATGTGAAACCAAAAACTGGGTGCAAATGCATTGAACTAAACTCAAAAAATAATTGACATAAAATCAAAACCGATACAACCGCATTGAACTAACCTCATAGAATAATTGGTGGAAAATCGAAATTAAATATAAATGCATTGAAATAATCTCAAAGAATAATTAACGGAAAATAAAACCATATATAGTTGCAACTTAATTAACCTCAAAGCATAAATAATCGTAAACAAGATCACGGATGTATTGAACTAATCTTAAAGAGTTATTAACGAGAAATCAGAAACTGGATCATATGCAATGAACTAATCTCAAAGACTAATTAGCCAAACATTGAAAAGTGGATGAAACTACACTGAACTAACCTAAATGAATAATTAACGGAAAATTATAAATTTGATGTAATTGCATTGAACTAACCTTAAAAAATAATTAATGAAAATCGAAAGCTTGATACAAATACATTGAACTAACCTCAAAAAACAATTAACATAAAATCAGAAATTGGATGCAATTACATTGAACTAACCTCAAAGAATAATTAATGGAAAACCAAAAACTGGATGCAACTGCATTAAACTAAAATCAGAGATTAACTAACGGCAAATCAGAAATTTGATGCAAATACATTGAAATAATCTCAAAAAATAGTTAACTGAAAATCGGAAGTCGGATGTAATCAGATCACCTCCTCAAAGCATAAATGTCCGCTTTTTTAGCCTTCTCACATGAGTAATTATAAGTAATTAGGAACCCAAAACAAAAGTGAGTTTATAAAAATAGACTCTTACATATATGCAAATTGTATAGAAATTGTAAACTATCGAACTAACCTAGAAAAACAATTAACGGAAAATTAAAAATTGAATCTGGATGTATTGAACTAACCTCTAAGAGTAATTAACGGAGATTGGAACCCGGATGCAAATGTAATGAACTAATCTCAAATACTAATTAATGAAACATGAAAAACTGATGTAATCAGTATTGAATTAATCTTAATGAATAACTAACCGGAAATCATTAAGTGGATGCAATTGCAATGAACTAACCTCAAATAATAATGAACGAGAAATTAGAAACTTGATGCAACTGCATTGAACTAACCTCAATGAATAATTAATGAGAATTTGGAAACTGGATGCAACGTACTACATTAAACTAACCTCAAAGAATAATTAATGGAAAATCAGAAACTTGATGCAAATGCATTGAACTAATAACCCTAAAACATATTTGTATTATATGTAGGGGGAATAAATATCTCCACAAATATAGTTTTGCATTTTAAGTAGTGTTTATTATAATTCTTTTATTATGAATGGGAATGCCTTGCTATTCAAGTAGCTTCAATATTATCTTCGCCATATTGGACATTCTCATAAAACTTCAATCAAACTTCTATTGTTAAACCTAACAATAAAAATAAGTCGATAAGTTTTATCAAGGTTTGATGATTTCTTTTTATAGAGAGTGGTGCAAGAAATTTAAATGAGTAATTAATATAATTTTCATATCTCATAGCTATGCATAGTTGCTAATATTTTTTAAAATAATTTAATATAACGACACCCGCTTGTAGGACACGCTTCATGTGATAAATTTTTTCAAGTGGGAGTAGTGTATTATTTGAGGATATGGAAACAATCAATCTGTTTTAGTGATTTGTACACATTAGTATGCGTTATCTTTGGCGGTGATGATTTAGCTACTGAATCATCATAAATATAATAAAACTATTATACAAGCTAGATCGAGTTTAAGATAATTCAATTTGAAAATTACAGATTAATATCCTAAACAACAAAGTGAAGAGGCTATCTCAATTTGATCCCTTTAGTTTCCAAGTACTTATACACCATAATCGCTGCTCATTAACGTATTTGGTTTTATTTTCAATAAAAATATATTCGATTCAAAAATTTGCCTCTAAATCACCATAAATCTAAGAAAACTATTATACAAGGTAAATCGAAGTTTAAGATAATTATATTTGAAAATTATGGATTAATATCTTAAACCACAAAGTGAAGAGGCAATCTCAATTTGATCTCTTAGTTTCCAAGTACTTATGCATCATAATCGCTGCTCATTAACGTATTTCGGTTTATTATCAATAAAAATATATTCTGATTCGAAAATTTGTGTGAGACATTTTGTAAAGCCTTTTTAGCAAACAAAATATTTAATAGATCTCGGGCGTATGCCCGGGTCCAAAATCTAGTCTATATACTAAAGCAGAGACCTCTAATTGAGGATTTTCTCTTTCCTATGTGGCACTCTAATATGAGAGAGTTAGTTTTTTCTCTCTCCTATGTGGCACTCTAATATGAAAGATAGTCTTTTCTAATAGCCTACAATCTCACACACATAGAACCTCTTAGGAGAGTTTGAGTGTATTTCCAATTCTTACATATTTGATCAAATAAAAAAAATTGCTAAAAAATAGGTGATTTGTAAAAGGTAATTTCCTATTATGAATCAAACACTTTTAGTGTTCCAATTCTTATATATTTGATCAAATAAAAAAAATATGTAATTTGTAGAATTCCTTATTACAAATCATACAATTTTAGTGTCTATGATAAAACACCGACTTATTTCGAATATATTCTTAACATGGCCTCAAAACATAGTTAAAAACAATTATACAAAAAATAACATCACAAAATATATAATAGAAAATGAAAAAAAAAAAAAACGGCAAAAGCAATAATGACAAATATTTTTAAAATTGCTAAAAAAAATAGGTGATTTGTAAAAAGTAATTTTCTATTACAAATCAAACACTTTTAGTGTTCCAATTCTTATATATTTGATCAAATAAAAAAAATTGCTAAAAAATATGTAATTTGTATAAACTAATTCCTTACTACAAATCATACAATTTTAGTGTCTATGATAAAACACCGACTTATTTCGAATATATCCTTAACATGGCCTCAAAACATAGTTAAAAACAATTATACAAAAAATAACATCACAAAATATATAATAGAAAATTAAAAAAAAAAAAAAAAAAAAAAACGGCAAAGCAATAATGACAAATATTTTAAAATATATATAATACTGAATGAAACTAACGTAAGAAAATAATTAATGGGGAACCGAAAACTGTATGCAAATGTATCGAACTAACCTCAAATAATATTTAACGGAAAATCAGAAACTGGATGCAAATGCAAACATTAAACTAATCTTAAAAAGTAATTAATAGAAAATTGGAATATATATGGATACAACTGTATTAAACTAACCTCAAAGAATAATTAACGGAAAATCAAAACTTGGATGCAAATACATCAAACTAACATAAAAAAATAATTGTCGGCAAATCGGAAACTGGATGCAAATGCATTGAGCTAACCCTCAAAGATTAAATTAATATAAAATCAGAAACTTGATGCAATTGCATTGAATTAACATCAAAGAAAAATTAATTATTAATTGGAAACATGATGCAAATGCGTGGAACTAATATTAAAAAATAATTAATGGGAAATTGGAAACCGGATGGAACTGCACTGAACTAATCTCAAAAAATAAACTGGATGCAAATGCATTGAACTAACCTCAAGAAATAATTAATGGTAAATATGAAACTGGATGCAAATTCATTGAACTAATCTCAAACAATAATTAATGAGAAATCGGAAACTAGATGCAAATGTAACTTTATCAAATAATAAACGAGAAATCAGAAACTGGATGCAAATGCATTAAACTAATCTCACAGAATAATTAATGGGAAATCAGAAACTGGATGCAAATGTATTGAACTGATCTCAAAGAATAATTAACAGGGAATTGGAAATTAGATGCAAATGTATTGAACTAATAAAAAGAATAATTAACGAGAAATCAGAAACTGGATGCAACCGCATTTGACCCGATCTCAAAAAAAATAAATAACGGGAATTGAAATTGGATGCAACTGTATTGAACTAACCTCAAAATATAAATAACGGAAAATCAGAAACCGGATGCAAATACATTAAACTAACCTCAAAACATAGTTGGGTTATATGTTGTGGGAATGTCTCGGTAAGTATAGTTTTGCATTTAAAATGATGTTTATCTTATCTCTTTCCGTATGATTGGGAACTCTTTGCTATTCAAGTAGCTACAATATATATGAACTTCACCTTATTAGGCAATCTCACAAAACTTCAATCAAACTTCTATTATTAAACAACAAAATGAAGTTGAAGGGTTTTATTAAAGGTACATGAGTTATTTTTTTTTAATGGAGAATAAGGTTTTCACGTTATAAGAAATTTGGTTGAGTGATCAATATAATATTAATATATAAAAGTTTTGCATATTTACAAATATTTTTCAAAATAATTAATATAACAACACCCGTTCGTAGATAATCTTTGAAGATTCTACATAGTATAAGTCATGCATAATTTAAAGAATAATTAATGGAAAATCGGGAACTGGTAATCTTCAATGATCCCACATAGTAAATCAAACATAATTTACTTTTTATGTCATGTTTGCAAGACACTACTGAGATGGATCAAGAGAAGTTGGTATTATACACCACATTGGATAATTAAAAGGAAATCGAAAATTGATTCAAATGCATAACCGAGCTCAAAAGAGTAATTAACGGAAATTGGAAACTTTATGCAAATGCAATAAACTAAACTAAAAAAGTAATTAACTAGAAATTGAAAACTGGGTGCAATTGCATTAAACTAACGTTAGATAATAACTAAAGGGAAATTAGAAATTGTATACAAATCCTTGAAAAATATTTAATGGGAAATCGAAACGGTATGCAAATACATCAAACAAACCTCGGAATAATAATTAATAGGCGAAATCGAAACCGGATGCAAATACATTGAACTAAACTCAAAAAATAATTAACATAAAATAAAAAACCGAATGCAACTGCATTAAACTAACCTCATAGAATAATTGGTGGGAAATCGGAAACTAAATGCAAATGCATTGAAATAATCTCAAAAAATAATTAACGGGAAATAAAAAACCAGATATAATTACATCGAACTAACCTCAAAGCATAAATAATCAGAGACTAGATGCAGATGTATTGAACTAACCTTAAAGAGTTATTAACGGGAAATTGAAAACTAGATCCAAATGCAATGAACTAATCTCAAAGACTAATTAACGAAACATTGAAAAATGGATGAAACTACACTGAACTAACCTAAATGAATAATTATCGGGAAATTATAAATGTGATGTAACTGCATTGAACTAACCTCAAAAAAAATAATTAACGGAAATCGAAAACTTGATGCAAATGCATTGAACTAACCTCAAAGAACAATTAACATAAATTCGAAATTGGATGCAACCGCATTGAACTAACCTCAAAGAATAATTAACAAAAACCAAAAACTAGATGCAACCGCATTAAACTAAAATAAGATATTAACTAACGGAAATCAGAAATTGGATGCAAATGCATTGAAATATCCTCAAAAAAATAGTTAACTAAAAATCGAAAAGTCGAATGTAATCGCATCGCGACCGACCTCAAAGCATAAATGTCGGTTTTTAGCCTTCTCACATGAGTAATTACGAGTAATAAGGAACCCAAAATGAAAGTGGGTTTAAAAAACAGACTCTTACATGTATGCAACCGTATAAAAATTGTAAACTATCGAACTAACCTAGAAAAAACAATTAACAGAGATCGAAATTGGATGCGATGTATTGAACTAACCTCAAAGAGTAATTAACGAGATATTAGAACCTGGATGCAAATTCAATAAACTAATCTCAAATACTAATTAACTAAAACATAAAAACTAGATGCAACTCAGACTCAATTAACCTTAATGAATAAGTAACGGATATCATAAAATGGATGCAATTGCACCAACTAACCTTAAATAATAATTGATAGGAAATCGGAAACTTGATACAACTGCATTGAACTAACCTCAAAAAATAATTAATGAGAATTTGGAAACTGGATGCAACGTACTACATTAAACTAACCTCAAAGAATAATTAATGAAAAATCATAAACTTGATGCAAATGCATTCAACTAATAACCCTAAAATATATTTGTATTATATGTAGGGGGAATAAATGTCTCGACAAATATAGTTTTGCATTTTAAGTAATGTTTATCATACTTCTTTTATTGTGATTGGGAATGCCTTGCTATTCAAATAGCTTCAATATTATCTTCACCAAATTAGACATTCTCAAAAAACTTCAATCAAACTTCTATTGTTAAAACTAACAATGAAAAGAAGTCGATGAGTTTTATCAAATGTTGATGCTTCCTTTTTATAGAGAGTGGTGCAAGAAATTTAATTGATTAATTAATATAATTTTTATATCTCATAGCTATGCATAGTTGCTAATATTTTTTAGAATAATTTAATATAACGGCACCCGCTCTCAGGGGACACGCTTCATGTGATAAATCTTTTCAAGTGGGAGTAGTGTATTATTTGAGGATATGGAAACAATCAATCTATTTTAGTGATTTGTACACACATTAGTACGAAAGCCGAGTGGTGATGATTTACCGTTAAATCACCATAAATCTAATAAAACTATTATACAAGCTAGATCGAGTTTAAGATAATTCTATTTGAAAATTACGGATTAATATCCTAAACCACAAAGTGAAGAGGCTATCTCAATTTGATCTCATAGTTTCCAAATACTTATACACCATAATCACCGCTTGACTATCTCAATTTGATCCCTTAGTTTCCAAAGACTTATGCACCATAATCACGCCATTAACGATTTCGGTTTATTTTCAATAAAAATATATTTTGATTCAAAAATTTGTCGCTAAATCACCATAAATCTAAAAAAACTATTATACAAGCTAGATCGAGTTTAAGATAATTTTATTTGAAAATTATGGATTAATATTCTAAACCATAAAGTAAAGATGCTATCTCAATTTGATCTCTTAATTTCTAAGTACTTATGCACCATAATCGCTGCTCATTAACATATTTCGATTTATTTTCAATAAAAATATATTCTGATTCGAAAATTTGTGTGAGACATTTTATAAAGCCTTTTCAGCACACAAAATATGTAATAGATCCCGGGCGTATGCCCGGGTCCAAAATCTAGTATATATCTAAAGAAAAGAAAGACCTCCTATAAAAGAAGAAGATACTCCCTATATAATAGGAATAAATCTCATAAAAGCATCCTTAAAATAGGCAATAATCTTCATTTATCATGTTACAAAAGTGGCTAAAAATAGTAAAAAACATCCGAAAATTCCAATATTTGTTGAATTTCCAGCAAGACAACCTCCGAAACTCAATCTTCTTATCTTGCTAAAGTTACTATCATTAGACTCAACAAGTTTATAAAAGGGGTAGCAATTGTATAACTAAAATTTCAAAATTATGGTTTGACAGGACCTTAAGTTAGAACTTCCGCCTAAGATATTCTAGCGTTGAGCCGGTGGAATATCCCCCTCAAGTTAGAGCTTCCGCCTAAGGCCTCCGCTAGGATTGAGCTGGTGGAATATCGTCATTACAGCGTATGCTTGTAGGACTCCATCACAAACGATATTGATCAAAGCCCAAGTCTCCAATGGTTAAAAAGGTACTAATTCTTACCATGATATTGATAGAATTTTGATGGATTGGAATTTTATACATCTGTTTATTTTGGCAAGATTTATATCCTGTACATACTAGGGTTGGATTGAGTTTTGATGAAGTGGAATTTTACCCTTCGTTCATCTGTTTTTGAGCAAAATTGATATCATGTAGCCATGTAAACCAAACTCCACAATATATTGATAAGTCCACAATATCACACATATTTCACTCCGTAACTCTCTAAATGCCTAAATGGTAATTTGAAAGTTGAAACTATACCCACTTGAAACTTGATGCTGAAAATATTATCTATGGGCCTGGCGAGCGTGTAAGAGCCCAATAATTAACTTGGAGCGTATTGCTACTTGCTACAATGCTGTCTGATGTTGGGCTTTACAATTCGGCCGAAAGCTTAGTTACAACTTACAATGCTCAACAGATATCTTCCAATTCGCCACTGCATCTGGATTTCTCAAATATTGAATGGCCTTTTTGCAATCTCCATCTCCCTAGCTGTATTGTTAACAAATACAATAACAATGGTAGTGGAAAATTGGTAATAGATAAATATATTAACGGTTCTACCAAATTACATCGTCATTAATTCCGGTTGACTAAAATTGCGCCACTTGGTGGCATACCCAAGAATACACGAAAACTCGGTGGGAGACCAGGACATACACAGCCCTGTAAGTCTGAATATTGGTGGAGATGACATGATCAGTTAAAGCTCAATAATACTCAGCGTCAGTTGTTAACATTATCACTCATTGACGCTCATCCACTCAATCATTTTTGAGTATGTTAATAACATCACTAAAGAAGTAAAGATTCCATGACCCAAAACATGCATATTTTGACATAGAAATCCCATGTCAGACCCTGCGTTTGCTCTCTGAGTTTGTGCGGCTACAACTTGTTTTGTTTTTTAATTTTTTTTCGATAAGATATGCGAGGGTATGGTTTCAAACTTTCCATAACTGACTGTGTGGTCAAATGAAATGTTACACGTCATTTCATAATGAACACATAGCTCAAATCATCCTGTCATTATAGCATTCCCAATGTAAACCACTTTGTGGGGAAATAACAACTTGTTATTTTTATTAAACTAAAAACAATAGCGTTGTTATGGCCTTATTTAGGCCTATGAGGCCCATAGATCTAAAGTATGAAGACTGGAATATTGGGCCTCCAAAGTAATCTGGGCTCTTGATTAATAAGTGTAAAATGGGCCAAAGAAAAATGAGGATGTTGAAAAATACCATGAGAAGAGGGTCACGTGGAGGAAATCTAAGTGTGGGATGAAAAAGAGGCTGGATGGACAAGGGACTGCCAGTATAAGAAAAAAAAAAAATGTGTGAATAGAAAGGAGAGGAAGAACCCTAGGAAAGAACCCGAGAAAAGAGGTCAAACAAATGGCGCGATATAAAATGGTGACAATGAAAGTAGTTTTTCACTAAGTTACAATGAGAGTTGCACTTGCTACTGAGATAGCTGTCGCGTTGTAATATTCGCATTTAACTTTTATTTGGTTTTTTTTTTTGTCCCACGGGATGTTTCATTTTGTCCCCGATTTTTTTTTCTTTCATCCGGTCCCTAATGTTTTTTTTTTTTTTTTTTTTTTTAAAAGATAGAATGAAACATCCCGTCAGAAGTTTAAAGCCAGCTCTACATTGTGCAACTCCTAACAACTTCTCACCAAGAAGATAAAAAATGAGAGTTGGGAATGCTCTAACGGTTATATAATTCTCTTTGCAACAAAACTAACAAATATCGTGTTATTTGATCCTGCCTGGCCTAGTGGGGCTGAGTCCAATGGTGTTGGATTCTGTAACTAATAAAATATTGCTTTAAGGATAAAGACTCAACCTAATTGTGCATATTCTTATAAATTCATAAATAAATTGCTTGCAAGCAAATAGACTCGAACCTTGGTTCCACACATCGACCAACTTACACATCAATTGTCTTGCCACTATTCCAACGAAGGGTATTACTAATATACGAATGTATACATATATACTAGCATGATGCATGTGCTCCGCACATGATGCTTAGTAGCTATTATTAGGGCAGGGATCGGGTCGAGTTTGGGTAGGATATGGCTATATCCGAATCCGAATAGTTTCACAATATTCGAACCCGATTAAGATCAAAATTGAATATCCGAACCCGACTAACCCGATCAGATAACACTTAAATTTTTTTTAAAAAAACCAAAAATTATATCCAAACCCGAACCCGACATATCCGAATCCGACCTGAATACATAACCGGATATGAAAAGCAACCCAAACCCAATATATTCGGTAATCGGGTTGGGTTGGATTCGGGTCTACCCGACCCGATTATGTGGTGTGGAAAAAGTGTGTTGAGTCTAAATGACATAATTATATTTATTATTATTTCAAATTGACTTTAACATTTTGATTAGGTGTTTTGTAATTTAATCAATTGGATTGGATACGGGCAATTCTGTCCAAACAAAATAGTTGAAGAGACCAAGAGTTAAATAAAAAATTAATAAAATACTGTTGTTGGACTGTAGCTAACAGCCGCATTTTTTAAAGTATTTTAGATTTATTTCAAGTAGTGAGCCACTGGTCCAACCACTAATCCAATGACCCAGTCCCTTCACCGGCTTGACCTCCGGACTGGGTCTGATAACACTGATCCTAACACATGCTCAAACCGGCCATCTTGTGGTGGTGAAAACACACAATTTGATCAGTATCTTATCACGAAGAGTAACTCGTACAATAGTACTATCAGATTTGTAAACTAAAATTAATTGAGATTCGAAACTGGATTCCAACCTACTTAGCACTAAACCAATACAAGAAGTACGTATTATTGACACTCAACTAGATTTGGTTGACCGAATTTATTAGGACGGCTTTTTGAATCAGTCCTACTTCCCACTTTTCGTAACATCAATATCCTGTGCTGCTCTGAAAGTTGGTTTAATGTGTAACGTTTTCTTACGAACATTTCCTTCCAAAAGAGAACCTAATACTGTGCCGTCCGTCAACATAATATTAACTTTCAAGATACAACCAATGACAGACCATTTAAAATTTTGAACTCAAACTAGTACTACATACCTACAAATAATGCTTCAGGTTAGAAGTTGGAACTTGAAACAAAGAAGCTCTTTTCAATAAGATCCCTAACCATTAGTGCCTATAGTACTGCTTTGAAACATCAAATCTTCAACTGAAATTCTCCTTCAGATTATCTTTTTAGTCTAAACCTCAGTTAAGTCTCCATGAAGAGTATAGAACTAGAGGTTGAGCCAAAAACAAAGGCGTCTCAACCCCTTATGGGCATAGTTCACGAATATCATGAACAATATGAAAAGGTATGTTTACTTTGCGCTTCACTGTGTTTAGTTTACTTGAATACATTCTATGCTAATAATGCCTAAAGATTAGGTGCCTAGGACTAAAACTGATATTTCAACAAAAATTATAGTTATCTTTGTACTGAGAAGTTTCTTAACAGAAGAAGGATGTTCAGCCATCTACAACGTTAGTGAGTAACGGCTGTGTGGACATACGAGGCAATATTGCGGACAAGCGGGAAACGGGAGGATGGAAGGCCTCACCATTCATTATAGGTGCACATTCTATTCTTAATCACTAGATTAGTGTTTCTTTTGTAACTTCTAATTTACTGAGACTATGAGGTATTGTTGTTGTTTTAGTGAACGAGGTTGCAGAGAGATTGGCGTTTTATGCAATTGCGGTGACTATGGTGTCTTATTTAGTAGGCGCGATGCACCAATCTCTTCCAGATGCAGCCACTCACGTCACCGACTGGATTGGAGCTGCATTTGTTTTAACAATTTTAGGAGCCTTCATTGCTGATGCTTATTTGGGCAGATTCAAAACCATCATCACTTTCTCTTGCATCTACGCAGTGGTATGAAAGTTTGGCCACTGCTTGTAAGGGTTAGTTAGTGTTACCCCCACTAGATGAGCCAATTAGGGTCTCCCCCAAATACACAAAAAAAAAAAAGGTTGACCGTGTATTTTTTGTGTATTGGGGAGGGGGGGAGATCCTAATTTCCCCATCTAGTAGGGAGGAAATCCTAATTGGCTCATCTAGTTGAGTAGTTAACCCAACTTGTAATCACGTTCATAGTGGACTGATCCTGATTTTGCTTTCTCCTTTAAACAGGGAATGGTCCTGCTAACACTTTCAGCTTCCTTAGACAGCCTACGTCCACCACCTTGCATCGGTAGAATTAATTGCAAACCAGCAACAGGACGCCAGACAGCCTTCCTATACTGTGCACTAGGCTTGATCGCGCTTGGGACAGGTGGTATTAAGCCATGTGTATCCACATTCGGAGCTGACCAGTTCGATATTGAGGATGAAAAAGAAGTCCAAAAGAAATACTCATTCTTCAACTGGTTCTTCTTTGCTATCAACATGGGTGCACTTCTAGGTATCACAGTACTAGTATATATACAAGAGAAGAAGGGTTGGGTTTGGGGGTTTGGCATCCCTACAGCCGCAACGATCAGCTCAATCTTTATACTTGCGGCGGGAGTGCGATTTTATAGGTACCAGAAGCCAACGGGGAGTGCCTTCACAAGGTTCGTTCAGGTTGGTGTGGCTTCTGTGAGGAACCATAGGAAAGGTGTACGGTTGAGCCAAGATACACAACTTTACGAGGTTAACTCCAGGGAGTCAGATATTATTGGTGCAGGGAAGCTTCCACAATCAACTCAATATAGGTATTTCATGTTTGAACGCTATTTAGTTAAGGGACGACACAATTTAGTTCTGATATTTTAGATTTTGAGAGAGGGCCAAACTTGATCTCAGCTTCGCTTAAGTCCTTGATTTGATCAGTTTGGGCTTTAGCACCAAGTCAGAATTTATAGCTCATCTTGAAATTGCACACACAATTTATGAATATGCAAGTATGATAAGCTGTTTACGATCTCACAATCAACAATTAAGGTTTTGAGTATTCCATTCCCAGGTTCTTGGACAAAGCAGCAGTTATAACAGACCATGAGGCCAGCACTACCAACCGATGGAAACTGTGCACAGTCACTCAAGTAGAAGAGTTCAAATCATTTATCAGAGTTCTTCCAATTTGGGCATCCACCATAGCACTCGCCATCTCATTTGCTCAGATGTCCACCTTCTTCGTTAGTCAGGCCGCCCTCATGGACCGACATCTTGGTTCCAGCTTTGAAATCCCACCCGGCTCTGTCGCTATATTCGCTGCTATAAATGCTCTAATCCTCGTCCCCCTCTATGAAGGTTTGGTTGTTCCAATATTACGTCGCTGCACAGGTCACAGACGGGGTATAACCTCATTACAACGTATGGGAGTAGGGCTATTCATTTCAATCTTTGCCCTCATATCAGCTGCTGTAGTCGAAAAGAGGCGGAGAGAGGATCATCCAAAACCAGGGTCCATGAGTGTTTTTTGGCTTCTCCCCCAGTTTTTCCTAGTAGGTAGTGCTGAAGTATTTACTTATGTAGGACAATTGGAGTTCTTTTATGATGAAGCGACTGATGGAACGCGAAGTCTTAGTAGTGCATTGTTCCTAAGTGAAATTGGCATTGGGAGTTGGTTAAGTACTGCACTTGTTAAGATCATTCAAAGTGCAACAGGTGGTGTACAAGAAGGGTGGTTAAGGAACACCTTAAATACAAGTAGGCTTGACAAGTTCTACTGGGTAATTGCTGCAATTAACGCTGTTAATTTCTTTGTATACTTGTTAGTTTCATGGCGTTTCAAGGCTAGTGATGGAGTTGGTAACACTGTGAGAGATGAGTCTATGATTGATCGGGCGGGTGGTACTGAGTTTGATAGATCAAGAAGTGGCTAAAAAAGATGTGGAAGTTCAGATGTAGTGGAAGATGTAATTACATATTTTGTGTTCGTCCTGTAGCTTCAAAACAAGTTTGTATTTCAAATCATTCTTTCAACTTAATTACAAGAACTATATCTTTTGTTGTCAAACGTGCAATAGTAAAAATCTTAAGATTGTCCTCGAACTCCATCAGATTAATAAAAACTCAAATATAGAAATCTACATAAGTGTCTGTGTAATACACTAATACGTACTCGTTCAATGTTGATGGTTTTGGTGTTATCCCTCACATGAGGATGAGGATGATGGAGAGAAACAGGTACTGTTCGTGTGAAGAAGTCTGAGTGCGTGCGCGTTCAGATTGACCGTGACTAAGGCGCGCCCGCGCCCTTTCCGTGAAAAAGAAGATAGTTTTTTTTTCAGCATCTCACGAAACATGTCAGCTGGAGTTTTGAGATGGAAAAATAATAGGGCGCGCGTTCAGATTGGTCTTGCCAAGAGTGTGCTCGGGCTCATGCATTAACATCTCAGGTTCTAATTTTTCTACAGTAAACGTGAAATTTCGCAGACTCACCGAAATTTCATATTACTATAAAAACAGAAGTTAGGTTTTGGAAAACCAAGTCTTACCCAATTTTGAGACCAATCTTGCAAAGATAAAAACTTGTAAGGGGAGATGACATGACAGATCTAGTAAGGTGGAGAGACTTGAGAGGAGTGACTATAATTTTTCTTCTCACACTTATAAAAGGATTTGTTCTTGTGGAAGTAGGTATTATTGGCCGAACCCCCGTTACATCTTGTGTTGTGCTATGTTTTACTTGTTTTATATATGTCTATTGCTAGTTTGTGGTAGTTATATCCATAGTTTAAATTGTGGTTGTTGGTTGTAATGAAAAATTGGATTTTTTTATTGAAGTAGTAGATTGTCCGAGTACAAATTATTTTAGTGGAGATATATTGTTTTCCCCAACACAGGGAAGCCCATATGGTCACGTATGATGCATCTTGTCACTTAAACCTTAAAATCCAATTTGGAATTCGAGGGTATAGCTGTGTCTCTGGCTCTGGTGGCGGTGCCTCATAGACTTACAAGCGGAGTCGACCTTCATAAAGTTACCGCGATCAATTTTCCAAACCTTCGTTTTTAAAATGCATATGCTTCCTGATTGATCGTGTGTTTGGAGAACGAAATCAAAGTGAGTACCATTTTCAATTTCAGTAGCAGTAGGACAAGTCTCCGAAATCAACGAATTCCAGCTTTATACCGGTTTTAAGGTGCAATCTATTTTTGAGAAAATTGTTTAATACGAATATACGATGAGTATACTCCGATATAATGAAATTTTCACTGAAGAGTTGAAGAGTGGGGGGGAAATATCTCATATGTAATCAAAGTATCAAACTAGCTTTCGCAAACAATTATAAACTTTAAACCTATATAATTATCGGAAAAAAACAACTGCTAAAACTATAATTTCAGTTCCCTTTGTATGAATATAGGGAATGATGGAACATGACACGCTTCACTTTCTTCTCAATGTTGTAGTTCTAACATGAGGGTCTGTATGGTAGGGTAAGTAGATTTTGTTCATTAATTTTCATTTCAGGTAAAAAGAGCTTCGATGTAAGTCATGTAACGTCCATGCCATCATCATTATCATTATCATTATCATCATCACCATCACATTCCATTGCAGTTTGTTTTCTTTAACAAATCGTACCATAAAAACATATCTAAATATCAATCTGAGGCTCTGAGCATAGGCCAAATTGTTAAAGTAGATTGGGTTTTAACCTAGCGGGCCCATATGAAAAGATAAAGATCTTAACGACAAATGATCACTATATAAAAAAAGTCCGTAGTAAAGCAAAACTACACACAAAGCACACTTTTTATAGTTAAACTAGTCATGTAGTGACCATCACTATAGCTTAAGGTTTTTTGGTTTATCTTAATCACACATTCTCAGTTAGTGAAGGAAGTAGTGGCTGAGCAAGAGTTGATTTGGTGTGGCTTGATGTTCTGTTGTTTCCATTCTCCATGGTTGATGGTATCACAGCCGTTGCCAAAGCCAACTTTTTCTCTTCACTCTTGCCCCAAAGAACCAAGTAGAGTCCAATTATAATCAATATGGCGCCGATGATCCTGTAACCACATTACACAAAAAAATTAGTACAAAAGCATTGGATCATCGAACCACATTATCACAAATTTTACAAAGAAGGAAAGTTAGAAAATCGGATGGATGTGGGTGGCGGGTCATTTGCAAAGTTGTCCATCCATAATGCACACGATGGGAAGCACTGGCAAGTAGGCCATTTATGCCTATTGAGTCCAACACCACACGGTATTTTGGACGTTTATGATTCAGTTTAACAGTTTCTCTGGGCTGTGGGGTACGTGTAGTTGAGCTGATGATCTTCTGAGAAGGAAGGAAAAAGAGTGTGGACCTACCCTCCCAAGTAGAACTGCTCGCCTAAAGCGATGGAAGCCACGATGGCGACAACTAAGGTCTGAACAGGTTGATACACGGCCACGAACACTGGGCCACCCCTGTCGATGCACCATATCTGTACAGCAAAGGCAATCCCCGAAGCCACAAATCCCTGCAACAAAATGAACCGCCCTTTGTTACCACTATTTCGGGTATTTATTTTCATAAATGATTAAAGTACGTTTTCTATTCTTGATAATTTATTCTTTCACTGGTGGATACGTATTGATCGTGATCATTGCAAGGCATGGCAAGTTAGCACTTAGCACTACGCAAATTTTTTAGATTTCAAGTATTTTTGGGTCAATTTTTTGTGATGTTAAAAGTCTATGGGAATCACTTATCTATTTATTTTTTTTGGTAATTAATCACTTGTCTAGTTATCTTCATGAAATACCAACGATGTTAATTATGGATAACAATATGCAAACATCCAAATGCAATTGGTGATTGCGCCAAGCCCCCTTTTAAGGCCTTACACCATTCTGGTTGCTGACTTATTTTCATTGTACTCTAGCTGACTTTGGTTGTGTACTTCTGTGCACTTCAAGTGGACTAAATTTAGTACTACAGGTATTTAATATCATGACTTTTGGACTTCAGAAAAATGTTAGTACTTCAATGAGGCACTAATCGGGCTGGAAATATACTCACAGCATAGAATACACTGAATAGTTCACCGCTAGAATGAATAAGCCAAGCTTGGGCATTTCTCTCCATGGCAGCAGCAATGATCAAAAACTGAATCACACCAAACAAACAAGTGTAGGAGGTAACAGAAAGGCGAGCTGGGTATTTCTTGAGCACAGGTGCTTGAAACACAAGCCACCCTGACCATGATAGGCAATGACCAATAAGATAGATGCACCCCAAGGTCCAATTCTTCCCCTTAGCATCTCCAAGAGATAGCAATAATGAGGATTCCTGGTGTAGTGTAGGAGATGGATTGTATATGGTAGGGCCTTTGTAGAGTGTAATTACTGTTGCTCCAAATACACAAAGGAGCGTTCCACACACTTTTGCTATCCCATCTTTTCTTTTTAATCGAACTTGTTCTATCCTGCCAGCCCAGAACAACATAAAGACAACAAATCAAATAAAAACACCTACACCCCTAGAAAGATATTGTATTATAAATAAATAAATAAACGAAAGAGTGTCTGAGATAAAGGAGTTAAGTTATTTACCTAAGTGCAACAGCCATGAGGAAAGTTAAGGCTGGAACTGAGTTCTGTATTGCTGAAGCAAAGGTTGGTGATGTGTTGTCCAATCCCAGCAAGTAGAATCCTTGATTTGCAGTTATTCTAGTATCAAACAACTCAATTCATTCAGTTAATATATCAAATCTTCTGTTTTTGGGTAGCATTTTGCTTTCATGAGAAATCGAGCTTACCCAATGAGTGCAAGGAGGAAGAACTGAATAAGAATAGAGACAGTCATTCCTGGTCTCTCCTTCCTACAGATATACAATTTACATATATAAGCAGTCACTCCCTAAGAAAACAAAATATTAATTTATAAACAAGTGGTTACTTAAGAAAAAATTTAAGTGCTCACTTCTCTAGGAAATATGCAAAGGGTGCCAGGAGAATCAAAGCAATGATGTTCCTGTAGACAGGGAACACAATCTTGCTAATACCCATATTAAGGGCAAATCTTGAAACAACATGAAATCCAGCATAACCAAACTGCAAGGCCAACATGGCCAAGTGCAGCTTGGTTTTTTCAGGAACAACACACATTCTGCTTGTAGTGGTATCTGCCATTGAAGCACGGGAACACCAAGAGAAGGTTAACAGAATGAGGAGGTGGAGGGAAAGTGAAGTGAGTGGGAAGATGAGAGATTGAGGAGGTACATATAGTTGAGAGGAAAGAGAGGTAGGATGAAAGGTGTCCCACAAAGGGGACCCGAGAAAGACGTTATGTCAAACTGTTATTAACTAGTAGCACTCCTGAGTTGTTCTGGTTGTCTCCCACATTCTGGCCCTTTGGTATTTGCTAATTTGTACTGTAATGCTTTTAGTTTTAGCAAAATCCTTTGTTTTTTTTGGCAAATCGGGTGTCCGGGCCGGGCCAGCTTACGCACACCTCGACTAATTTGGGCCCTGGTTTAAAATTCGACCAGTGGCCTTGAGAGGAATCGAACTAGTGACCACTGGGGAGCAAAACCCTCTGTCCCAGAAATTTGAAGCTTTGAATCATTCTTGTAGATTAGTTTAAATTTAAATTTAATTTCTAACATTTTAAGTTCGTTAGCAGATTCTAAAACCCTATAGAATTAAGTCTGTTTGAAAGTAATGGTCCAATATATGTTAGATATGGCGATGTATCAATATCTATCGGGTCCTGAAGAACGGAATTTTGTCCTACTACTGACAAGGCGTGGTCAAATTCTGCGTAAAATTAATTTGAGTGTGTACTCGTATTGTTCCTTATAAAAAATTGATATTCACTTAAGAGTGTCATTAAATTCTAACGGAGTTTGTTCAGATTTGTATGAAGTCTTCATAATGCTTTGTAATTGCTTATCAGCATATCTCTAGTTCAGACTTCAGAGTAACAAACAATGGCTACTGAGTACTGACTACAATGACGTAAGTTGAAGAGGGAGTTTCACGCCTAGCTAGTATGTCTAGCATAATAAGTGCACAACTATGTGCATCTGGAGTTCTGGGCTGTCTTTTTTATAAAAAGCCCATAATGAGTACCAACATGCCAAGTGAAAGAAGAAAAAAGGTTGGTAATACTGGTAGGACTAGGCGACTAGCACTAAACTCTTGAATTGGTGGTGCTAAGTCTGCAAGATTCCTAATTGCGACATGACAACTCCCACAGATTTATCTGTTTAAACCTGCCTGGGCTGTTATCAGTTCTGTTTGGCTCCACCTTATTAATCATGATAAAGCCATCATAAATATAGATAGAACGCACGAGGGGTTGTGGGCCGTAGGGGTACACCATGCTTCCTCCTCCTCCCCATTGAAATATCATGCCTGATCCCACCACCTCCGCTTTCCCTTCCGTATCACACTGTGAATTCTACATTATTTTAATATTTGTTTGAAATATATAAATCAAAAGTTTGTACCGTACAATTATTCAGCAAAATGACCCCATGTAGGAAACCGGTGGTCTAACCATCTCAAGTCATTTTTGCATCCATGATTCCTATTTTCTCTGAAAAAGAAAACTGCTACAGTTATGATTCATGAAGGCTGTGCCTTAGCGGTTTAGCCTATAGAAAATATCTGTACAACTGTCTGTATAGGTTTAATTTTGCTCATGAAAAAACAAAGCAATGCCTGCCAACATTTAAAAGTTCAATTGCCATTAATGTACGAATTGAAAAGACATTAAGATATTAAGCTACAGACTAATAGCAATGTTGATGATTTTCGACCATTTAATCAAGCTCATAACAGAACAGATGAAAACATGTTATGATAGCTTTCAACTGACAAAATATGTGTATGATTTTAACGTACGTCTTCACAACTGGCGGCCAGATAAGTCATAAAGTCAATAGGAGAAAGAAAGAAGAAAGGGAAGGGGTGCAATTCAGAGGCAGGAGTTACATCTCTTTTAATGACTTTGTTTAATGGTCTCTTTTATTTACAAGGTCTTAATCCAAATTGTTGCAAACCTAATGAAGTGTTTCCACTACTAATCCCACTAACCACATTTCACTCTTGCGGTCGTCCCTCCACGCCAACTTACTGCTTTTAAAGACATTTTGCTCGCTCGATTGAGACCACAATCATTTTCAATTTCCATAAAGTAAAGCCTGCTCAAAGTAATTTTAATCCTTTAAAGTAAATTTATGAGACGACAGCTATGCTTTTTCAAAAGCAGGGTCAAGAGGGGCCGATCTGACCCGGCTAGTTTGAACCAGTCTTCGACGCCGCATTGGCCTATGATCATCTTTATATATCGCTACTGAGCTACCATGAAAGGGTTAGGTGTATTTTACCAGCTTTATTAGCCAGCTGCACAAGTACATCCTCATTTTTTTTTTGTCATTTGTGATTATTCATTATTCAGACGTACACTATACTAGTATACTTTAGTTTAATTTGTTGATTTATCTAGACAAACGAGAAAATATATGCATGGAGATATACAAATTACAAACATGCTGAAAATTCAAATTCTTCGCAGAAATATGATACTTTTCGTACTTGTTATAATGTTATTGAACAAAACACTGATGAAACGCATGTATGTTTAGAATTAAACTGGAGTGTAAATTAGATTGCAAGCTAAGGACAATCTGAGAAGGAGTTTGGTGGACTAAGTTTATGTTTAGAATTAAACTGGAGTATAAATTGTGTGGATATATATTGTGAATCGTAATGATATGTTATATATATAAAAGTCATCCCGCCCTCCTCAAAACGATGCAATCCTAACCTAATTTTTTCTTGTTTTCTCGGTTTTCCTGGAATTTGGATGATGTGAAACAAATGCAACTGAGTAAATATATACCGTAGGGAAAAAGAAAATTCTCTGAAACAATCTTACTTCTTCCACATCAAAACAGCATCTCAATTGTGCTTCCTACTATTGATACACACAAGGAAAGTTTGGGCAAAACAAATGAGAAAAGACATGCATGTAAGATAATATTTAACATCAATACTAAGTGCATCCAAATGCTTAAGGTTGAACTAATATAGACGTAGATTGTTTGTTTTTTCCCCCAAATCATTTTCTCCGAGCAATAATTGCTCCTCTGAAATAGGAACAGCATCAACGGTTTTGATACTACAAATCCTCCTAGGAGATAGAGAAGTTGAGATAGTGACTTGAACCCAATCTATGCAGAAAACCAAATAACCTTCTTACTTGGCCTTTTGCTGGTTGGCTCTTATTTAGTAAAGCTACTAGGCGATAACGCACTACTGACTCTTTGGGAGCTTCGCTTGGTGTTTTTGAATGGAAAGTGATTCCCACCATTAGCAACTAGCGTATCTTTCATTAGTGTTCAAGGATAGAGATGTTAGATACTTTGTTGAGAACATGGTGTACCATACAACTGACTTTTGTTATTGGCGTGCATAATTCTATTAGTGTGTTTTTATGCCAATCACTTCCCTTCTTTGTTGATGGTGGGTGATTGATATGATGCTTCTGAAACTGTCTTTTTTTTAGTGTGAATCCTTTTTCTTATGACTTCGCTGACTGTGTTTCGAAGGCTCAGACATAATGTGACACGAAACTTGAGGGCTTTGAGGCTTTTTTAGTTTTGAAGGCTCAAGAAATGCAAACCAAGGCATTTTTGAAATTGCAAAAGTTATTCTGCAAAGAGTTTTCAATAACTAGCTAGTGACCAGTTACGATATTTTTTAGTTCCTAAACAGAGTGGAAGCTAATTAATTTATATATGAAGAATCTAGTATCATCTAAATGGCTAAATCACAATTCCAGTTCCAAGTTGCAATATCATTAATGCCTCATGGAAATCGAATTCGTCCCTTGAGTTAACAGATGAGAAAATTATGAAGATGTGATGATGAAAGTAGACAGAGAGAAGATTAAAGTTGTTTGTTTTTTTTTTTGAATTAAGCATTCAAAGCCTCTTAAACTTAAGTTTTAAGCATTCATATGCTTAAAATTTGTTTGTTTTTTTTAAGTAATTTAAGCATTCAGTGGTACTTTCAGTACCAAAGTTTCTCTTGAATGCTGAATTATAATACTTGAAACGAGAAAGTCCCTTCTTGCCCTTTTTTAAGAACCCAATCTCAAGAACCCATCTACTTTTTTACCTTGACCTTTATGACTTCAAAATAGGTTTTTCAAAATTTGACGTTGGCGTCACAGATTTTTTTCATTTTTTTGGGTGAATGATATCCACTTTGTTAAAAATAGAATTACATATATATTTTATGAAAGTAAACAAAATATGAAAATAAATCGTTAAAATATATTTGTGAAAGTATATTTTAAATAAATTTATTTATCATTTCTTTTATTTGATAATCCATCTCTCCTCTTCAAATATAATATATATTTTGTTTTACAATAAATCAAGTTAGTGTTTAAAATAGATAACATGAGTAAAATTGTCTGAATGATTTATATTCAGCCTTCAGAGCCAGGTTATTATAACATAAAACAAACATGTTTTTCAGAATTCAACAATCAGCCTTTAGCATTCAGAGGATGAGCCATTTAGCATCCAACATTCAACATTTAGAGACTCAGAAAAACAAACAACCACTAAAACTAACACCACTACCCATTGTAGTTGATCTCATTCCTAGCTTGCATAATATAATGGCTATTTTGACTTAGAAAACTTGAGCTTAAAAAACGGAGTTGAGAAATGTAGAATGGACCTTTCGTAGGGCATCTCGCGAGCTTTGGTAGCTAATATGCTAGTTGAATCCGGGTAGGCCTTAATGTGGAGATGGTATCTTTATTTTCTTTTTCCTTATCTGGTATCGGAATCTTTTGAATAGAAGATACCGAGAAATCTTTTCGAAGGTGCCAAAGTAGATTCGTAAGTAACAAGTCACTATCAACTTGTTTGCTGCCACTCGTTCACTCAAGGCAGAATGTTCCATTTAACTAGTAAAACAAACGTCCAAACGCATTTCAGTATTATGGTTCAGTGAATACTATGTAAATCCTTTTCCACCCAAATTACGTACATATTTCAAATTTGAACCAAGGAAAAGAACATGAACAATAATCATAACTTTCACTTCATAGTTTTTTAGTGACAGGAAAGAAACGCTTAATGTTTCATACCAATTTATCTTCCATTCTTCCTTCAAATCTGTTGCTTCTTGTGTGTATATGTCACAGTTTCACAGGAGATAATCTGGAACATATAGGACAATAGAATTAGAACACAGCAAAAGTTGCTATAGCTAGCAAGAGTTGCATCTATCATGGTCGTTAGAGTCTGTCTCTATCAGAGTAATCAACAGGAATCTATCAGATATATTCTTTGCCAATCATACTGCTGAAAGTGCGAGTGATGATTGTTTCGAAGAAAATATGATGTCAAAATGTACGCCAGCATTATGGCCATCCACTGAATGGCAGCTGTGGTCATTTCTAATTATTGTTGTGAATGCGAAAACTTCCGACCACGTACCCAGTTGAATTTGCAAACGTATCATTCCCGCATGTATCGTCCACTAGTATATCATAATCGCAATGGACTGATGAAGTACTCCACTGCCACTTGAATTGATCCTTATTTCCTTAGTCGATCACCAAGCAAACGTATTCTCACCCACACTTTTGTTTGCCATGAGCCTATTAGGACTTCTCCACATTGATTTACTTACTATAGCACTGAGACTCTGAGAGTATAAATAACTAACTATGGTTAAAGGACCCGGAACTTTCCCTTTCAGTAGAAACCAGAATGAGGGCTTAGAAAGGCGAGCCTATACAAGTACAAGGTTCAAAACCTTAACTCTATTAAAACATATTTTTCTACAAAGAGGTTTAAGGCAAAGAGATTCTCTATCTCTTTACTTTTTTATCATGCTATCAGAGGCCCCCTCTAGACTCATTTTAAAAGAAGAGGAGAATGGAAATATACATGGTATTAAAATTAGAAGAAATTCACCCTCTATATCCCACCTTATGTATGCTAATGATTTGATTCTTTTCACCAAAGCTAACTTTGAGATAAATGTCAACCTCAAAAGGATTTTGGATATTTATTGTGATGTCTATAGGCAAAAGATCAATTACATTAAGACAAACCTCTACTACAGCAAAAATGTGCATGAAACTCACCAAACAGTTCTAAACTTTTTTTGGGGAGTAAATCTTTTCGAAAGCATTGATAAATATTAGGGTGTTCCTATTGTTATCAGTAGAAATAAATCTGAAGACTTTGGCTACATAGTAGACAAAATTTTCTCAAAAATCAGAGAGGAGAAGGCAAAGGTCCTCTCACAAGCTGGTAGAATTGTTCTTGTTCAAACCAAGGAACAAAATATTGCCGATATATCCGATATATCGCCGATATATATCGTTTTTTTGTACACCGACATGGCGACATCGATATATCCGATATATATCCACCGAATATTGATCCTTTTTTTTTTCTGATATATATCAGAATTTTTTATATAACGATATATATTAACCGATATATACGATATAAATTGTTGATTTTGATCGATATTGTTGACTTTGACCGATATTTTGTCGATATTTCGATATAATATATGATATTTCCTATATAATCGACGATATTTCCGATATATCGACATACAAAACAAAATTTTGACTGGTCACAAAAAAACTTGATATATCTGATATATATCGGTTTTTAGGTACACCGATATATTCACCGAATTCGATATTTTGATCCTTGGTTCAAACAATTGCTCAAGCTATACCTATATATCTTATGACAACTTACTCCTTGCCTAACAAAGTGTGCAACATCATTGATAAAACATGCAAGAGTTTTTGGTGGAATGGTATGGAGGAATCCAACACTATTCACACATTGAATTGGAAGTCTTTATGTATGCCCAAGATTAATGGAGGTTTGGGCTTCAGAGATACAAAAATCATGAATACTGCTTTAATAGGCAAACAATGTTGGAGGCTACTCATTGACCAAACTTCTCTATGGGCTAGGACCTTCCGAGCTATCTATCACAAATGGTGGCCTGCCCGGGGAGGAGCTGATATAGTGAAAATTCCTCAACATGCTTCCGTTTTTTGGAAAGGAATGGTTAAAACCTTTGAGGCTATCAAACCTGGCATTCCATGGTCAATTAAGAATGGATCCATTGTTTCTGTGTGCAAAGACCCATGGGTATGCTTGAATGGTAAGCCTGTGGTGCTGATGGAACACCTAATAAATCCTCACTTTGACAAAAACACAAAAGTGATAGGTATTTTGAATAATCAAAGGGATGGTTGGAATGAATATTTCCTAGATTTTATATTTCCTAGAAATATGGTGGAAGCTATTATAGCCTTCCAAGTTAGATCAACTGAACAGGTTGATTCCCTTGTGTGGAAATGCAATCCAAAAGGGAAGTGCACAGTTAAATCTACATACAAGCTGATGACACAATACCTCTGGGAATGTAGTAGTTCTACCTTCCAAAATAAAACTATCCAAAGAATATGGAGGGCCAAACTCTCTGCTGGCAGGGGCCAAAATTTATTCTGAAAAGTTTACATGGGAGGATTGCCCACAGGAGAGGTTTTAAAATCAAGGCATATGGTGGGCGACTTTCACTGTCCTTTTTGTCAGCTACATGCTGAAACTTCACTTCATATTTTCGGAGATGGAGTTGGCTCCGATACCAACTAGTTTTGTGTAAAGGCATGTCTTCGTAATTGACAGAGGCCATATATTTATTAAAGTGGGAAGAGATTACAATAGAAACAAATATAATAGATATGTAAATAAGATCAAATCAATGATCTTAGATTATCCCATATATTCTCCAACACTTCCAATGTAATTGGATTAGAGGTGTGTGTTCACAGGCATTGCAAGCATTAGAACTGATGCCCATGCTGAATGGGGTGTCAAAAACTGGCTTGATGAGATTATGGGATGGACTGACAATAAGAAGGCTCATATTAGTAGTCTGGGTATCTATGTTTGTCATTTCTTGATAAGTATATGGGAACATAGGAACAAAATTATTTTTGATGCAGGAAAAAAAAACATAACAACCATTCTGTCCATGGGAGAAGCACAATGGAGGAGGGCTATCAAAGCTTATGAAGACTCAAAAGATCCAAACATTTCTAACTCAAACTCTGTTATTTTTCCATATACATATAGTAGTAGCAGTACTTCAACTAACCCACCACTTATAAATAACAACACTAATATCATCTTTGATGCTTGCCTTTGACAGAGATAGTGGAGGAGGAACAATTATGAAATCAGCATTCAAAAGTCCACGATAACTTCTTGAGAAGAAGCGTAACTCATTGCGGCAAAGGTGGGGACTCTATTGGCTAAGGACCTCGATGTTATGACACTGGAGCTGCAGGGTGATAACCAAAGTGTCATTAGAATTGTCACAGCCCGATTTTCTAAACAATTAAAAAAAATGAATATTTGAAATATAAATATCTCAAACATCACTTGGTTTATCAAAATCTAAAAAATCCGCGCCAAGAATGGATCAACACATGTCAAAACCTAAAACCCACATCATAAAGAATCTTAACAACATAATCTCCAAAAATCTCTCTTCCATTCAAAAATCATCAACATAAAATTCTAAGAATAACAGGTCCTCAACATTGTATTCTCATTCCATATGAAAAGGAAACTACGTTATTACATACTTTCAAAAAAATAGACCTAATAGAATAAACTCCCGGACTGCTCCAGGCAAGAATCCCAATCACACAATCATTGGTTCCATCAGCCTTCCACCTATGTTCCCAAGAACACACCCACGCTTGCCAAACAAAGCAAACATGGGTTAGCAAAATGGAATTTCTTTGGTATGAGTAGATTAACCACATAAAACCATTTCAAAACTTTTCTTATCCAACTAACACTTTAACTCTATCATAACCTAATCATTCTCGAACTTGGAAGGCGGTGGTTAATTATCTCAACCCGCATAGTTCTTCCCAAAGAAAACTTCTATTATCTTAACTCATTCTAATATCTCGTTTTAATATCTAAATACCGGAATTAAAACTTACCGATATTCATTTCTTTGTATAAAGGGGTAGGACCGGCGTCCTGCGACAAAATGTTATTAAGTCCTACCCTCCCGCAAAAAAAGTTAGAACTTGCATATAACATATGTAGATATCCCATGTATTCAAAAGTAACCCAAACACTCTCATAATCAAAGAATCTGGTAAACTCCGCAAGGCGAAATACCTTGGATTCCTCTCTAGGCGGTCCAAACAATTTGGTCATTCACAAGACATTCATGAATACCCGGTCATTCATGGCACATTCAATGAATACCCCTATATAACGCTTAACGGACCATTTATGGCGCATTCAATAAATGCCTTTAACATATGACATCAATCAATAAATATAAAACTCAATTATGAAATTTTAAGTGGAGAGTTCCAAAAGAGGTGGTAAATTTTGTTTACACATTATTGAAATTTATTGTATATATTATTTCAGAGAACGACGAAATATCTTGATTCACGTATTTTTGGTTTACGCGTTATTAATTTCATGAATGTATAAGTATCATAACGTTGTATATCATAAAATCTTGCTTGTCACATATTAGTTAATACACGTCTGGCATTATATATAGAAAGGTCTTAGCTTAAAACCAAACACGTTAATAGTCCTAGACTTATCCTATTAGGCCGAATCATAATTTTAGGAAAAAGTCAAATTTTCGGGTCAACTGGTCAAAGTCAAAGTCAAAGTCAACTCTGGTCAACAGTCAAAGTCAGAGTCCACTCTGGTCAACAGTCAAAGTCAGAGTCCACAAACTCTTCTAACCCAAAGGCCCAAAGTCTAAGGCCCATAGTCTAACTTAAGCCCAAAAACTAAAAGTCCAAAAGTTAAAACATAAGAGCCCACACGATTTTGGCCCAAGCCCAAATTCGTTTTTTCACTGTTCATCTCCTTCCTCTCCAAACTTCCACCACCACAATAGCCACCACCGGCCATCCATCTCCAAAATAAACCCCGCGGTTTGGTTCATGGAGAAAAACCCCATGTACCTATACCAACAAAACGCACTTCCTTTATACTGAAAAAAAACGGGATCGACGCCATTAATGGCTGTAAAAGCTTCCCTTCACACTCTCCAGTACCCAATCTCCCTTCAACAATCAACCATCACTACTACAGCCTAACCTCACAACAAAAATCCAAACAAAACTATTCCAAACAACCAAAAACGCAGGACGGTTTGGTCTCCATTGAAGCTCCTCCGGAGCTTCAGCAGCCCACCTCGCGACACCAACACCCATCTCACACCAATTAGAACACTCACAGTTCCAACATCACCACAAATCAAAAATAAAATATACTTCAAACAAAAAAATAAAGGAAGGACGGTTTGGTGCTTTGGTGGTGATGGCGACGCCATTACCCACCGATGTCCAGACTTCGACAGTTTAAACTCTCAACTGGCAGAATGGATTTACTGTAGCACTTAACAATGGTAATGGTATCTAATAGAGACGGCACCATTAACAAAGTTTTTTTTTTCATACTGTTACTGCGACATTCGTATAAATCAGTCGACAATATTAAAGGGGTTTACACTATACAGTATATGGTATTGGCAAAAAACATCATGTGAACAGTACCTCGTATCACAAAATCGATGGTAAACAAAAAATAAAACGTGAAATATCCACTCACCTTTAGCGCGCTCCGAACCAGCTAGATCTCAGAATAAAACTTTTCCTAGCCCGAATCGTCGTGCTCCACCTCTCCAGCAAATCCGTTTCTTTCTGTGCCTCCATTTTTATATTTTATTCTCTTCTAAAACCCTATTATTCAGAAACAATGTGTTTATATATTTGGGTCCAAAACCCAAAGCCAACAACACCGACTTCCCAAAACCAAGCCACATATCCCGAGGAGTCCAATAAGCCAATTTTAAAATAAACAATTAAATTAATTAATTAAATAGAAAATACGTTATAAAAACACGGGGTGTTATAAGAATGCTAAACTCTAATTTACATAACTGTAACGGGAAGTTTAGTAGTGTCATGAGTTTTATTCTGTCTAATTTGGACCAATGTTTCAGATTTAATTTTAGTTGGGGCTCATGTGTTAGCCAGCTGGGCTATGAAACACACTGACATGACCCTTCCAAGTTGTATTGTATATGCCTAATGTAGAAACTATTATGCTATAAATAAAAGAGAATCTTTATCTCGAAAAAAAAAATACTTCTGTTTAAAAGAAGGCTAAATCTCCTGTGCGCGAGATGTAGGGTACACCCTCACATCTCGGCCACTCATCACAAAGGGGGTACGTGTGTATTGCATCACAAAGTAGTGATCCACGGCCCTCAATTCTTGCGCAGGATACATCTCGCGCACCGAAGTAGTGCTCTTAAAAGAAAACTTCAGCTAAATTTCGACGGATTCATGGACGAGCATTAATTAAATGAGTAAATAGTCGTTATGCAGACCTCAACATTTAACAAACACAGCCAGCAGAAAGTTTTAACTAGTTGTAAATCGACGTGCAACCAAGAGGGTGGAGCACTGGACCTAGCCACGATGATTGACTATTTTACTACCTTTGTGTCGTAGTCCCAATTTCCAATATAGTGAAGTCCATAGCCATGGTGAAAAAATATCGATCAGTATCTTGGTTTCTTTGCTAAATACTTGATTACTGGATTTGTTGCTTTTAGACTATGGCTTGTGAGAATCCATCGCCATCATCAATACTTAACAAGGTAACATATTTGTGACACCCAAATTTCCAGACAATATTTAAAACAATTATATTTAATTATCTGGAAACCCGGGATGAAACAAAACCAAAAACCCTGTTATCAAACACGATATATACAAAAACCGTAATCAAAAGAAACAAAAAGAAAAAAATCCTTAAATCACATTATTAAACTATAAAAGAAACTAACCAACTCTTGGTAAAATCATAAACCGTAAGACTCCAAGAGCATCTCCAAATCACGTCTCCTTATCTATCGCACTCCACCATCTATGTTCCTAAGAAACACACCCACGCTTGCAAAACAAAGCAAACATAGGGTCGAGAAATTGAATTTGTGATATGAAGTAGACTAACAACAAAATATATATAATAATATTTCAAATGAATAAATATAACATTACAAACAATTTCAACTTGGAAGACAATATAGTTCCGTTTTCCAAAAACGGCGTGTAGTTTCTTCCCAAGTAAGATTTCACCCCCAACATACAAATTCCAAGAATCTCATATAACAGTACTCGTCATTCCCACTTTCCAAAATAACTCACAATACAATACCACTTACGTTCCATTTATTAACTGCACATATGATAACCTAATTAAAAATGAGTTTGGTATACCTTACCTTTAAGCCAACACATCGTCTTAGGGTAGGATATGTACGTCCCTACAAAAAAGATTAATAGATCCTACCCTCCTGCAAAACAGAGTTAGACATCACAATAAAAATGAGTTATCTCGGCCGGGTCAAAAATTCCATTCATAACCAAACCTCATTTAAGACATTTAAGTCTAATTGATATGACCTCGTCATCCCAAGATATTCGGGAATACCACTTATCATAATACCTATATTAAGGGTAGTCATTCATATGACATCATTACGTTATAAAGTTTTCGTGCATAATCATAGATCTCGGACTATCACAAGTCATTAATAGTTTCAGAATAACATTTCAAGTTATAGTCAATTCACAATCACATAGAACTCACAATCATTTACTAGTATTATTCACCGTCACACTTTATATCCATAACATCACACAATTCATATACTTTTTTCTTTAGTATCACTCGCCTACTACTTATGAGAACGAGGAAAATTCACAACCAAGGAGTACATTCATCCCTTGTGAGTATCAAACTTATACAAACCATGTATATATTTCTCATAAGAAATCATATACATCACATACAATAACTCCATCACACGAAAATCAATATTTTTACTTTGCTTATTAATTATCTTGTTGACTCATTTATTCAAAGACACCTCCAACCTTTAGTTCCTACTCCACGATTTGCACTACACACATTTGCCAAATCACACATATCCGTCTCGCTCTCACCGACACCGACCACTACAAGACATATGTCCCAAGCGGGATATCGCCTCCGAAACATACTTTCATCTTGTAAACTTCGTGAACTTGTGAGTCACACCCATCTCTGGGCTTTCCATACACATAATCACAAAGCCTCATTTGGGCATAACAAAATATCGGTCATTCATGGCACATTCAATGAATACCTTGGGTCATTCCCGCCACATTCAAGGAATACCCATCATAACACTAACGGATCATTCATGGCACATTCAATGAATACCTCGAGTCATTCCCGCCACCACATTCAAGGAATACCCAAACCTACATTCCCCGACATTCAAGGAATACGACCAACCCACAAGGCGAATACCTTAGTTCCTCTCTAGAAAAAACGATTAGTCATTCATGGCACATTCAATGAATACCCATCTATCACATGACATCACAAGTCATAAACATTTCTTTTCATTACCAAATCCTGAGGCGTGGAGAGTTCTAAAGATGTGGGCAACACATTAAAACATTATTATCACTTATAATTATACTAGCATTAGTCGTGTCAAAATAGACCACACATGCAGAGAGTCATTTTCGCGCAACAAGGCAAATCAAACACTTAAATATTATTAAATGTAAATAGACTTATAGTCAAACAAATACAATTTACATAACCACACTCATATATACAATATCGTAAACAAATAGTTCATTAGTCCAAATTCAAGTCCACACACACTAATGTCCAAAACATATCCACATATACTAAAGTTTATATTCATATACAACTTCTATCTCACACATATATATTTATGTAGTATCAAAACAACAGTAATTTCTAACACAATCACATAGTTATCACACAAACTAATATATATATTATAGATATAGTGTAGTGGCTGCACTTTTGCTCAAAGATGCCTACGTATCCAAATCTTTCAAGATTGGAATCAAGCCTCCGTAGTTCTTATCAGCTACATAGTCAATGTTATAGTTTTTCCTACATTCATCCAAATGACATGTAACTTAATTATTTAGAAACTAAGGTATGTAGATATACTTTTTCATGTAGAACTCGAAGTCCCAACCTCAGCCCATCTAGAAGAAAACTTAGGTCAAAAACGGTAAAAATCCTAATATTCAGCAAAATAGATTTCTGACGGACTATCTTCCGAATGACACAACTCTTTCCACAGGTATCCAAACGCATCGAGGCTTTTTGTGTTGCAAAGCTGACGCACAGAACTTACTTTCTCATGTTTTACAAAAATACCCAATCTCATTCTAAATATGCCAAAACTAGGCTCGAACACAGTGTGAAGAAACTGATTTCTGACGCACTGTTTTCTGCCAGTCAAACTTCCAGACACCATAATAAATTTCATGGGTCTCGGAATGCGATGAGGCCAATTGTAATAGAAAGCAGACTTCCAAATCTTATTTTCTTATGTTTTATAAAAATTCTAACTCTCACCCTAACTATTTTAAAACTGGACTTGAACACAGTACGCAGAAACTAATTTCTGACACACTGTTTTCTGTCAACCAAACTTCCAGACCTTATATCTATCACCCCAGACCTCGGAATGAGATGAGGCCAATTGGGTTGGAAAGCAGACACATAAAACTTATTTTTTCATGTTTTGGCGAGAGTTTGAATCTGAACCTAACTATGTGAAAACGTGGTTCGAAAACAGGCACAGATCCGGATTTCTGCAGTCAGAAAATTCTGACGTGCTAACTTCCGAACACCGTAACCATATCCACAAACCTCGGAATGCAACGAGGTCGATTGGGTTGGAAAGCAGACTTCCAGACCTTATATTTTTATGTTTTCCTAAAATTCTAGTTCAAACTATAACTAAATCAAAATTTAGTTCGAAATCAGACCAGCGACAACACTCGGTATTTAATCATGGAAATATGGAATAGAGAAAAATATATTCATGTATCTCAGTCAAACATTTCTACTTTTGACCACATCTCATTCAATTGAATAGTAATTTATTTCACCTGTAGCTGTATCATGTGTAGAGTTAAATAGTACCAAGTAGCCACATATCTAATATAATAAAAGAAAAAGTACCTGAAGCTAATATCATATATATAAACAGTACCCACATGATTACATGACCACATAAAAACGGCAAAGGTCGCAACACTTTTCTTGTAGTGGCTGAATCGTTGTTTAGTGTTGGTTGTACAACTCTTTTATTTATAGTCTCGAACTCTTGGTTATTAACTTATTATCAGCGGATTTGTAATATCAGGAGAGGGTTTGAAAGTTCGTTTTGGTATAAAAAGTTATGATAGCACCTCTAAGATTCTAATATTCTAAGTCAATGAATGACCAACAGTCCAACAGTTAGCATCTACACATGCATATACCCCACGAAACACATATTGTATGTAAAGAGAAAGGAAACGCGATAGAAGTTCAGTAACACGGTATGATCGATCAAACTAACAATACTTGGTTTCATCTTAAGGTTCCAATAAATCAACGAACTAAATTACTAATAGAAAAATATATATTAATCAGTATCAAGGTTTTAAAGAAATACGGATTAGAGTTTAGGCTACTCACCCGAGATTGCAAAAACATTAGTTAGAGTCTGATAAAGAAAACCGGAAAGTGATGCCACAATGAAGACGCCAATACCTCTTCTTTTTCCATTTTCTTTTCTCTTTGTTTTTAAACCTATAACTTTTTCTCCCTTTTTTTTAAGCACGTCCCTTCTCTTTTTATTTTCTTTTTCTTTTAAAAAAACTCTCTCCAAAAACAAGAACGAGTGTTTGGTAAAACCAAAACACCCGAAACCCCCATCCCTTATTTCCAGCAACTACTCCTCCCACTTCCCACGTTTTTATGATTCTATCCTTATCTCTATCTCTATCTTTTCTTTTTATTATTATTTAATTTTATATATATTTAATAAAAATTGGGAATGAAAAAAAATAGGGTTGTTATAATATTTTTCCTATACTTCGATTCTAAAAGGTTTAAAACTGTGTATCAAAAAAATTTGAAATTTGGTTCTGCTCGGACATTGCACTCGGTTTCAACTAAATTAATGTGGTCCGACTACAACTAATGTCTTGGCGACAATCTGGGATACCTATAAGCATAAAATATTCTTCGTAAACAAGTCACACATCTCCCTCTTCCTTTTCTTGCCGTAAAACCCTGTGCCTATTTCTACACGTCTTCTTTCTTCTTTCTACAGTTTCATTGACAAACTAAATCCAATTGGTGTAATGCATCTTTTTGGCATTTACAATGGTTATACTGCCGAAGTTTAGTACCTTGAATAGTACTCACCTCAGACGAATGTGTACGCGTTGAATTGGCAAAGTGGATACTAAACTGAATTATATGAAGACAAAGCTGTTCTCGAGACTCGGATGAGTGTTCTCACTCAATAAAACGTCAAGGATCTTCATTCACCATAATTATACACATACCAATTATAACAGCAGATTAGGCAATATATATGAATATGGAGCAACTTATAAACGTTTAGTCATTCCCTCAAGCTCATTACTGTGAGAATCAAATTGATACGAAAGGAGGAAAGCCAGTCTGAAGTTTCCATTGTTAGTCAGACTGCTATTTTGCCACTTTTCTCAACCGATGAAACAACCTCTTATACAGTTCCACCTTTCACATCAGAAGACTATGATGACCAGTAGTTTTTAACATGCCATTTGCAAAGGAATGTTTAACTAACATCTGCATCCTCAACAGATTTCTTATATTCTGGCTTCAGTTCATAGGTTCCTTGATTTGTTCCTCTCTTGTGGTAGACACAGCTCTTGCAGTATCTCTTTCAAGAATTGCTAACAAAATAAATAGAAGCTTCAATGAGGTAAAAGATTCAGGTAAATGCATATTACTTAAACAGATTATCCCCCAATCACTGCTACAAGAGTCGATAAGGTGATTGGACGATAAGAAGAAATACCTACAGTAAAATTGCAAAAAGTGTTCTTTAATGATACAGACAAGACTTATATGCATTGAACAACTCAATAAGTCATATCATTTGCTGTGTATGAAACACACTTCGCAACAAATCACGCTGGCCCATGGCTTGGATTACTTAGATTTTAGTTGCGTACAGCAGGACGGTTAGGGGGTTGGTATTAACTAGGTAACACCAGTGTGCCTTATTACATCCCCAGGCTTTTTTGGCTCAAGTCACCCAGATAATTCGGAAACATGCAATGACAGTTCAACAATTCACTAGTTACACTAATTAGGAATTTCAGCAACAAAAGTAAAGGTAAGACCAGGAGACCAGTTATACACAAGTCTTTGACATAAGCACATAATTCTTGTTCTTCTATGCAACGTGCATACCTCAGGTTGATCAGTTTCATGAACAAGCTTCTTCAACGACCAGTTTGGTTGCTTTCAAATAGCTTAAACATAATATCTTCCAGTTCCCCGCGGTCCCTTCTTGTTCTTTTCATGTCTGATGCCTTCACTGGTGCTGTCTTCTTCTTATCCTGACAAGTTTGCAGAAGACCCACAAATTTATGAGAATTACATCATTCATTCATCTAATTTTGCAGGAACTGCTAGAAAATTTAAAGAAAAAGCAATTCGCATCATACTTGGACAACAATACAACATAACCCGTAATTTATGAGGAAATTGTGTGAACCCTGTTATTACCCTTTAACTTCACACCTTCACTCTCTTATTTCTCTTCTCAGAGATGAGACTCCCTCTCTTTTGAACCTCTCAGCTGAACCCATTTAGGGCTGCCTACGTACCCCCTTTAGGGAGGATCAAGCTGTGCCGTAGTTCTCCTTTCCTCTTTCTCCCTCTCTCTCCTCTCTTTCTCTATATATGGCAGTTCTCGGCAGTTAGGCAGTTCTCGACAGTTAGGCAGTTAGGTTACCGCGGACCTGATCCGCTGCATCATGACTCCTCTTCCTTATGCTGCATGCGACCCCCTTGCCACCTATAACATTGTATCTCACGAATATGTCCACTACAGATGCCCCCTCTCGATCCCATTGATGGTCAGCGAACGATCAATGGGACCGAGAACTAATACATACGATACACTTTGCTCATATTGATATTTTCTCAGCTCATCTCTTGAAGTTTTTGCCCCTACTAGTTTAAAGGTGTGTCCAACCAATGCTTGTTTTGGACAAGAGGGTCCACGGATGGCTCCTCCCACTTGCTCCACTCATATAGCAAGGAATATATTCAGATAGCTTGCCCCGGTTTGTTTTTCCACGGCCTTAAACTAGGGCGGTGTCATCAATGATGACTTCGGTTTGCTCTCGCGTTCAAGCATTTGCCCCTCGCTCTCCTTTTTATTGAACTCCCTAGCATGTCCGCGATGTGTCTCAACCCCACCATCAACTCTCCCTCACATAACTCACCACTATGTCCGTGGCGTGTCTCATCATCCAAATACCTCTCCTTCACATGGCCCACTACTATGTGCGTGATGTGTGTCATCCCCCCCTCAACTCTCTTTCAAAGAACTCACCTGCATAAGTTAATTCGGACATACAATCCACAAGAGCTCATCTCCCATTGTCTTTGATCACCGGTTGTGGAAGCTTGTTCGGGTTGCCCCCAAGTTTGATTCGGACATCTAGTCCCATGAAGGGCTCATCCCCCGCTTTCTTTGATCACCAGGAAGCTTGTTGGGGTTGCCCCAAGTTTGATTCGGACATCTAGTCCGCTGAAGGGCTCATCCCCCGCCTGCGGCTTAGGGAGGCGTACTCAATTTGCCCCAAGCTTGATTCGGACATCTCATGGTCCACGGGCGGCTCATCCCCGGCTCTCGGCTTAGAGGCAACTCATTTTGCCCCAAGCTTGATTCGACATCATGTCCACGAAGGGCTCATCCCTCCGCTCTCGGCTTAGAGGCGTACTCAATTTGCCCCAAGCTTGATTCGACATCTGCGGTCCACGAAGGGCTCATCCCCCCCGCTCTCTGGCTTAGAGGCAACTCATTTTGCCCCAAGCTTGATTCGGACATCTCATGGGTCCACGAAGGGCTCATCCCCCGCTCTCGGCTTAGAGGCAGCTCAATTTGCCCCAAGCTTGATTCGGACATCTCATGGGTCCACGGCGGGCTCATCCCCCGCTCTCTGGCTTAGAGGCAACTCATTTTGCCCCAAGCTTGATTCGGACATTTGTAGTCCGCGAAGGGCTCATCCCCCCCGCTTTCTTTGATCAGCTGTGAAGCTTGTTGGGGTTGCCCCCAAGTTTGATTCGGACATCTAGTCCGCGAAGGGCTCATCCCCCCCGCTCTCTGGCTTAGAGGCAGCTCAATTTGCCCCAAGCTTGATTCGGACATCTTCGGTCCACGAAGGGCTCATCCCCCCCGCTCTCTGGCTTAGAGGCAACTCATTTTGCCCCAAGCTGTGTACAATCCGTCTTACTCCGAGGTGTACAACCACGTTTCTCATTCATGGTCTGCGACCTCATAGAGTGAATAGGTTCGCGGAATACAATGAGGTCTGGGGACAATCCCAATCTGTCCCTAGATACATCTCTGCCAAGGACGGGGACAAGGCTTGCTTGCCCCTAGTGTAACTATGGCTGACAGTCGAGTCACTACTCGTCCGTCTATTATGTACATGACGGTAAAAGAAATGAGTTACCTGCCGCGGTGTATGCCTCTCTACGTTTTTAGTAATCATCTTACCATCCGTATATTCAGATGCTCCAAGCCGTTGATCTCAGTCCCAATCTATTGATCTCATTGTTCCTCTATCTCCAACTTCCTCGCCGTCGATGTTGTTACATTGAATACTCTACAAAAACTAAAATCACCAATAACACAAAGGAGGGGACTATGCTGCCCCTTGTTAGACCCGTCACCATTCTGGCAATACTCGGCGTGATTGTCAACTTTTTAACAGCCCCGCCCAAACCCGAGGTGGTACACCTATCCTGCTACAACCATTCACACCCTACTAGTCCACCAATGCCCACCCTATACCATCACTTAAGAGCCGTAAATCTTGATTCCAATTCTCATGCAAAAAGGATCCATCAGCATCATCCTCACACAAGCCATCCTCCCAATCTTGCAGTTGTTCACGGATGGACGGGACAAACTTATATGAACTATCAACCATTACAGAGGAAGACTCGAAGGATCTACAATGAAACGCGGCATCAACTTTCTTTATGAGGTCTCTCAACTCCCTTGATGATGTCAAAACATTTAGTACCTTCAACACCATTTGTATTATTGTATCAACATCATTGTGAAGAAATTTGTGTGCGACCCCAGAAAATGCATAACCATAGAGCTATAGAAGAGATAATTGGACAGCACATATCCTTCCCAAGAAGATGTATACCCCTACTGTTGATTGGCACTATCTTTAACAAAGTCCCGGTTATGGGTCGTCCAGCAGATTGATCTATGAATGCCTCAAGATCTGCATACTTTACTGAGCTAACTTTCCAAGGCTCTATGTAAGTAATCCATACAAAAAATACTTGAGAAGCATTTTTAATATTAGTTTCCACCGGACAGAACTAAAATGTCCTCAGTATGAACCTGTACAATGGCCTCTGAATCAACGAATTCCAAAGTGTAACAGAACACCCATTAACAATTTGTGATACACCACTCTTAGACTTCACAAAATCATTAGAACCCCCACTTCTCAACCGAGGACTTCCAGTACGCTCAGCAGGTTCAAACCCATGACTAACAGAAACCAAGCTACTATTAAGATACTTCACAAATACCATCAAAATCTCCCCAAGACCCAAAGTCGGAAGCGCGTCTCCCTAACACAGCTCGAAAAGGAAATAACACACCAAAAGACTTGCAACATTCACAAGCAACGGAGAAAAATTCTTCTCCACTAACCAAGAATGCACCAACATATAAACCACAAACTCCATTTGTAACATAACCGAACCATCACACTCAGACGAGTACTGCAATAACGAGCTCCTGTAAGGCTGATGCGCCTCAAAACCATAATTCGGTACAAAAGCATGTAAATAACTAATCCGATGACCTTGTCGGGTATGGTGCGGCGCCAGTTGCCATTTTCCATACGTGATGTACCTATCTCAACTAGAAGGCAAGAAAAGCCCAAGTAGCATCGACTCATGAAACACCCAATCTACTTCACCTCAATTTCTGACCCGGTGGCATCCCTATTCCACCCAATCCAACACCAATATTCATCAACCCCAACCCAATTGCAACTCAACCTTTGGTACTAACTTTAGAACACTTTCAGCGGAGAAGAAGGTGGCGCTTTTTGAACTCTCTCTGCCCCCTTTTTCTCAACAGATTTCACAATCCATCATAAGGGCCCGACCCACAATGACTTAAGAATCGCCCCTACAACTAACCCAAGCCCAACTGCCTAAAGAAAAGTTACTTTCGGCATCGAGAGTACTTGGATAGCGATCTCTTTCTCCTTTCTCTCGACGACTTCCCCACCACCCAACCGGTCACCAATCAACCGCCACCACATCCTACCAATCACTCGGTTTTAACCACCAATCAAAACCCTATAGCTTTAATGAAATCAACATCCCCACATATGTATCCTCAAACCACTCGGTTCTCCTCCATCCATTGATACGGTTGATGGGAAAGTCTTTGTCTCGATCTCCTTCATCGACCAAAACCCGAACCGATGAAGAACCAACCTCAAAATGGACCAAGCGATTGCAACCCATCCAACAAAGACACAAATCATCGTCTTCAGTAATCTCGACCCAGTCCTGCAATTGTATACGCCCATCTACTCAAAACGTAAACACCCTACAGACTTTTTGTTCAAGTCCCCACAGACGGCGCCATTGTGTGAACCCTGTTATTACCATTTAACTTCACACCTTCACTCTCTTCTGTCTCTTCTCAGAGATGAGACTCCCTCTCTTTTGAACCTCTCAGCTGAACCCATTTAGGGCTGCCTACGTACCCCCTTTAGGGAGGATCAAGCTGTGCCGTAGTTCTCCTTTCCTCTTTCTCCCTCTCTCTCCTCTCTTTCTCTATATATATGCGGTTCTCGGCGGTTAGGCGCTTCTCGGCGATTAAAGGTTTAGGTTACCGCTGGACTGATCCAATTGCATCATGACTCCTCTTCCTTATGCTGCATGCGACCCCCTTGCCACCTATAACATTGTATCTCACGAATATGTCCACTACAGAAATAGAGCCTACGCTGGCAATGATGAAGAAAGTAAAGTCGTTAGTGAAAAACAAAAATATGAGAAATCTTGAGGGCTACACCAAAAAAAATTTGGATAATATTTTGGGACTCACTTATGTGTGTTGTGCTTGCGAAGATTTCTTTTGCAACTATAAGAAAGCGCAGACTCATCTTAAGAAAGATCATCCTAAGATTGTTAAAGAAATCATGACTAGAAAATAGAACTACTATCTCTACTTTCTTAAGTTCGGTTGCAGAATGATTAGTATATTATTATGTAAGTTCGGTTGCAGGTGCGGGTGTCTACATTAACCCCAGTTTAATCTTCAAAAATAATAATAATAATAATAATATAAGAAACTAAAAGAAAAACTATAAAACCAACCCAAAATATAATCCAAAAGAGTAGTGGGGGATTTTTATTTATTTATTTTTTAAGTAGAAATTGTATTCATAATGATAACGAATTTTACAAATAATTAAAACAAACGTACAGTAAGCTCTGCAAGTTCTTTCTAAATAGCAAATCGTTTTTGTCTATTTTTAATCTTAGACTTGTGTGTCCTCTCACGACAAAGTTTTACATATGCCTCAATATTTTCATTATGTGGCTTCATGTCAAACTTGTGTTCAATTTTCCCTTCCACAGCAATCTCTCTCTCTCTCTCTTATTTTCGATATATTACATTATGCCCAATACATATCGAAAAGTTGAAGAGTTCGATTTGTGGGGACTTGTGGTCGCCAATTGTCAACAAAATTACCTACACATATCTCATCTTTAGGAAGCTACTATTCATTCCATGAAAGCATGCTGAAATTAAATTTCAAACCCATTTTTGCTACTATTCCTAAGAAATTGAAAATCTCAACTCTGCCCTTATCCGTTTCCAGTTCCCTCCAAAGTGTTCGAGAAAATGTCTCAAACAATCTCATCACCTCAATCAACCCTCTTTCTCCACCCACCTCTGCATACATTCACCTTCCCTTCTGTAGGAAACGTTGCCATTACTGTGACTTCCCCATTGTCGCTCTCGGTTCCATGAACCAATTCGAAGACGACCCTCGTATTATAAACTATGTCCAACTCATTTGCAGAGAAATCAAAGCCACAAAACCAATTTCTACTACCAACCCACCTCTTGAAACACTCTTTTTCGGTGGAGGCACGCCGTCTCTCGTGCCGCCAAAACTTGTTTCGTCGATTATTCAAGTTTTGAAGGAAAATTTTGGAGTGTGTTCTAATGCTGAAATATCAATAGAAATGGACCCAGGCACTTTTGATGAGATGAAAATGAGGGAGTTGTTGGAGTTGGGAGTGAATAGAGTGTCTTTGGGTGTTCAAGCGTTTCAACAAGAGTTGTTGAAAAAATGTGGTAGAGCTCATGGTTTGGAGGAAGTTCATGATGCTATTGGTATTGTTAAGTCAAGTGGGTTGGAGAATTGGAGCTTGGACCTCATATCTTCACTTCCTCACCAAACACTAGAAATGTGGGAAGAGAGCTTGGAGCTTGCAGTTAAAGCTAGTCCTACTCATGTGTCCGTTTACGACTTGCAAGTTGAGCAAGGCACCAAGTTTGGAAACTTGTAAGTGTTAAACGTACAAGAAAACTTGGCAGAGGTTACTTGATATACACAATTGGGATCTAAACATCCCATCATCCTTTGTCGACTGTCAATAACGATGCAAAAAACATCAATGTGCCTTAGTTAGGCCATATAGTAGTGGTGCCTCTGAGTTTTGGTTACCTATGGTATTACTGAAATTGTACGAAGAGTAGCTTTTCTTTTGATATATCTGAAATTGAATTTGAAGTTGGTGTTGTTGCAGGTACACTCCAGGGGAATTCCCTCTACCTTCTGAAACTCAGTCAGCAGAGTTCTATAAGATGGCCTCAAAGACACTTTCTAAAGCCGGATATGAGCATTATGAGATCAGCAGCTACTGCAAGAAAGGATACACGTGTAAGCATAATGTTACCTACTGGCAAAACAGAGCATTTTATGGATTTGGTCTAGGGTCTGCAAGTTACCTGGGTGGAATGAGATTTTCAAGACCAAAGAAGATGAAAGAGTACATGGGTTACGTGCAGGATTTGGAGGACGGGTTAGTGCTAAATTACCAAGAGAATATTCATGTTGATACCAAAGACTTGGCCATGGATGTTGTAATGCTTTCACTTAGGACTTCAGTAGGCCTACATCTGAAGTCTTTTGGGGAATCATTTGGTAGCTCTCTTGTTTCGTCTCTATGCAAGACCTTTCAACCACATGTAGCGAGTGGGCATGTAGTTCCATTAGATGTAAAGCAAATTTCGCTGAATGCAGATGAGTTCAACTCTATCCTATCCGATGAGGGAAAAATTGAAGATGTGGTGGCTTATATTCGGCTCAGTGATCCAGAGGGGTTCCTCCTATCGAATGAGTTAATATCTTCTGCATTTGGGGTTATAGCTCCATAGGGTTGCAACCTTATCTGGTTTTAGTAAATTGAATTTCAGATTATAGGGTAAATTGAATGTATGAACAAGGATAAGCTGTAATGGTGAATATCACTATCTTGAATAGTACTCACCTCGCACGAATGTGTACGTTGAATTGTCATAGCGGATACTGAACTAAGTTATTCCAAGACAAAGTGCTGTTCTTGAAAGGGACAAGTGTCCTCGCCCAGTAAAACGTCGAGGATCTTCATTCGCAGTATTTATACATGAAAAGTATAGAAGAAGATGCCACAATATGAACAGAGCAACCTCTAGCTCAGGCTCACTACTTGTAGGTGAGAATCAAATTGATACCGAAGTAGAGGAACGCCAGTCTAAAGATTCAGTTGATAAGCGTACCTATGTGGCTGTGCAACATTTCTGATGTGGGACTCCCTGCTCATGATATTCAAGGTCTACGCTTATGAAAGAAATTTGTACAGGTGATCAACAAGGAAGATGACTTATTAGACGCCCTTTGAAGGATGCCAAGCGTACAAGTGTTGATATATATATGCCAGATTATTACGCTCAATACTATGTCGTGTGCTTACAATTATTAGAAAATCATCATCAGACTATTATCCTGAGACAAAGTATTTCAAGTTCATTTGAAACCACATCTAAATTTAGCATACACATTTTTTTTTCTTTTAATTTTCCATTGCTTTGCAATCAGAAATTGCATCTGTATCAGTTTGGCATTATAAGAACATATCTGAATTTTTGTTCTGCTTTAACTTGATAATCATGATTCTGGGGGTGAGTAGATTTTCATTTGAAGTCATTATCTCGTCAGAATTAATTATAAATTATGTGTGGCTGTTGTTTTGTGCTAATGATGAATGAAGTAGGTTCTCTTTAATACGTAGGTAAGTAAAGTTCGCGTCAAGTTCCAAACCAACTGAATATATGGTTACGATCTTTTAACACCATAAAATGAGAAAAAAAATAGAGGGCAACAAGGCATTAGGATTTTTGAACCTCATGGAATGAAGGCTTCCGATAAACACTAGGGTTTTTTAACTTCACCGAATATAAGCCTTCCAATAAACACTGGGGTTTCTAATATTTTACCCACTATAAAAGGGCTTGTTATTCCTCTATGCTGAAATGCTGAATCCTCAAACCAGATCTGCGTACAAAAAATACACCATTTCGACTTGAGACCTTCAATTATCTACTTGTATTTTCGTAATGCAGGGTCAACCTACTGAATTAATCTCGACTTGGCCCATTAAAAATGCAAAATGTAAAATAAATTTATAGCAACTAGGGTTCCTTAGGTACTCGACTCAGATAAGAGAAGAAAGAGCCACACATCTAACGGCAAAAAATCAAAGCCGGTTTCGTTGGCTTCAGGATATTTGCCTCTATCAACAAGTTCTCTAACCTGTCACAGTGCTTCTGGTGCATCAACACTTGTATAATTCCCTGGCATCACAAGAAAATCATCAAACAGATAAAATCACTGGAAACAAGATAATAGTAAAAGTCAAGATATAAATCATCCACTGGCCTATACATAAAAGGAAACATGAATACGGATACCTATAACTCGATCAATACCAGAGAATGGTTTCTTTCATGATACGCTGAACATGTGCTTGTTAACAAGATTATGCTGCAATGGAGTTTGTCACACAGATAAACAGATCTCAGCTGTAAGATATCCATATTTTAACGCACAAACAACTATAATCTATGGTATTCGATGGAAACTGTTTAATTGTGAATAGCTAATCAGATTTCCCTTTGTCATTGGATCCAGATGGATTTGAACCATCAACCTCTCAACTAAGAGTGCTCTAACCATTTTGAGCTTATGAATCCACACACTGATTAAAATATTACAATCTATGTACAAATTAGAGTACTTTTTTTTTTTTTTTTTTTTTTTTGGCAAACCTGTTTTAAATGAGATCAGTAACTCTTTGATGCTGGCGGGGTTCGAGCCCCAGACCTCTAGTATCATCACCCAAAGGTTTTACCGACTTTGCTAGTCGGCACCTGCCAAATTAGAGTACTTGTAACCAAACAAATTTAAACTACACGTAACTCGGGGAGTTTTGTCCCAACAGCCTTGATCTTATTCAGTTTCTCCTTCGCTTACATTTGCTCCATATCTGCAAAATGACCCAAAACATCAGCTCCCTAAACACCATAGCTTGCTTATTCTTAGTAGAAATAATGACAGAAAGTAGAGGACCTCCTCTGAAAAGGTAGACGGCAGTCCTATAGCCAGAGAGTAGTCCAGCTCAAACCTGTAAACCATAGTTCAATCCCAAGCTATAAAGCAGAAGAAAATTTTGGAATAAAAACCAGATGGAACTGTAAAACTAAGAAAAAGTTACTCATATAAATCAAAACCCTAACCACTACTCACCTTAATTAACAACTATGACCTAATTATTCCAAGGATCTCCACGGTTTGTTTTTCACCTTCTGAAATCTGAACATCACTCCAAGAAAAAGGTGCCTAAATATAGAAGTATGTCAAATACATTAAAAAAAAAAGAACAGAACAAAAGAAAACCTAGGAAGAGAGAGAGAGGGAATAGTAAAATTTACTTGTTCATAAATCACGGAAAATATATGGATAATTAGTAAAAGACGAAACTGGGATTTAAGTGTAGAAGAATTTATAACTAACCAGGCTGAAACAGTCGAATTAACAACAATCCCACCCTGATTTTGACATTTTGTACATCAGTACATCACTCCTTTTCCCTCTTGTCACACCTGAAGAAGCAAATATGTAAAACAAACGAAAAAGCCCAATGTAAACTACTACTCGAGATTAGATATTAACTATTTTTGCTAGTATTACAGACCTTGGATTAAGGAGTCGGAACCCTAGAATACCCATGCCATCACTCATTGAGTGAGTAGGTTGGACCTATTTTTTAGACCTATTGTTGCACCTCACTATTTCGATAACGTAGGTTCAAATAATAGGTCAAATAAATGAGTCGGTGTAGCATTATTGGTCACTAGGGTATGCCCGCGCTTACTTTCCACGACATCGACGCATCGGGCGCACGCGCTTATTCAAAAAATGAACAATCAATGTTCATATATGTTTTGGGTATGAACATTTATTGTTCATATATGTTTTAATATAAACAATCAATGTTCATATATGTTTTGGGTATGAACAATCAATGTTCATATCTGTTTTGGGTGTGAACATTTATTGTTCATATCTGTTTTGTTCATACCTATTGTTCATAGCTAATGTTCATAATTTGGGATATGCACGTTATTGTTCATATCCTGTTTTGGGTTCATGTTTTCATAGCTACAATCAATGTTCATAAATGATGTTCAAGATGGTAGGTATGAACAATCAATGTTCATACCTATTGCTTATCACGAACTCATTTGCTTATAATTTTTCAATCTCTTTTGAGGAACAGCTTCAATCTAGCTCACAAAATAGAACAAAATAAGCCCACTACTCAAAACAGAAAAAGAAAAACAATGGCCTGTATATTTTTTCCTTTCTTATCTCATCTTTAGTTTTACCAATGGAAGAAGAGTTTCTCCTGAGGAAATCTTTTCTCTTGGAAAAAACAGTTCTGTTGGGAGTTGAAGTGAAGGTTTTTTTACAAATGGGCAAGTTAAAAGTGAACAAAGAAGAAGAATGAGAGGGCGTAGTTTCTTTGCATTTGAACAAGGAGAATGAGAAATTGGCGCCTACCATTGCCATTTCGAGAGTGAAAAAAGAGTCGAGTGTGAAGAAGAAACGAGTAAGTACCTTATCTTGTGTGTTCGTAAATGTTTGGAGAAGTTGGGTTTTATTTGGTGGGCTGACCCAAGCCCAATTGATATTTAGAATCCCATTTAAATGTCATTTCGAAACCGGCCTATTATACTGTTTTCTCATCATAACGTTCTGATATATGTTGACCTCCTGACCATCATAACGTTCTGATATATGTTGACCACGTCCGACGGGCGTCCATGGTCAGGACGCGGGTCAAGACACAGTCAGGACGCGGTCAATATGGTCAGGACGGGGATTTTGACCTAAAAAATTAAAAAATAAATCAAAATAATATAAAAATAACTCAATTTTTTCATTTTTTTTGTTTTGTTAAGACTTATAACATGTTTTTAAAGTTTGATTAGGAAATATTAAACTTAATTTTGTGGCTATTTATCTTTAATAGTTTTGAATTTATGAATGTTGATACATTTAATTAAGTTTTTAATGTTTAATTTATATAAAATAAAATTATAAATATTAATTAATTTCCGGCCCCTATTTTTTTAGATATAACCGAAGTCACAGCGTCGATTAATGCAAGGCCCCGTGTCCGCTATTCAAAAATGAACAATCAATGTTCATATATGTTTTTTGGGCATGAACATTTATTGTTCATATATGTTTTAGGTATGAACAATCAATGTTCATATGCGTTTTGGGTATGAACAATCAATGTTCATATTTGTTTTGGGTTCATGTTTTTTGGGTATGGCCGCCACTATCCCAAAAATGAACAATCAATGTTTATATATGTTTTGGGCATGAACATTTATTGTTCATATATGTTTTGGGTATGAACAATCAATGTTCGATAACGTTCTGATATATGTTGACCTCCTGACCATCATAACGTTACGATATATGTTGACCACGTCCGACGGGCGTCCCATGGTCGACGCTGGTCAAGACACAAATGGGGCCGGTCAATATGGTCGACGGGATTTTGACCTAAAAATAAAAAATAAATCAAAATAATATTAAAAAACTCAATTTTTTCATTTTTTTGTTTTGTTAAGACTTATAACATGTTTTTAAAGTTTGATTAGGAAATATTAAACTTAATTTTGTGGCTATTTATCTTTAATAGTTTTGAATTTATGAATGTTGATACATTTAATTAAGTTTTTAATGTTTAATTTATATAAAATAAAATTATAAATATTAATTAATTTCCGCGTCCTATTTTTTTTAGATATAACCGAGTCACCGCGTCAGTGTTTGCGTCCGTGTCCGCTATTCCGAAAAATGAACAATCAATGTTCATATATGTTTTGGGCATGAACATTTATTGTTCATATATGTTTTGGGTATGAACAATCAATGTTCATGTCTGTTTTGGGTATGAACAATCAATGTTCATATTTGTTTTGGGTTCATGTTTTTTTTGGGTATGACGCGGCGCGTCGCTATCCCGAAAAATGAACAATCAATGTTTATATATGTTTTGGGCATGAACATTTATTGTTCATATATGTTTTGGGTATGAACAATCAATGTTCATGTCTGTTTTGGATATGAACAATCAATGTTCATATTTGTTTTGGGTTCGTGTTTTTTTTTGGGTATGAACACGGATTGTTCATACCTAAAGAAAGTATGAACAATCAATGTTCATATCTGTTTTGGGTACGAACATTTATTGTTCATATCTGTTTTGCTCGCACACACTCATCTTTGCAATAACTTCGGACGCGCCGGTAAAATAACTTCGACGCGCCTCGACGCGAAAACAATATACTTATGCCCTTGCCTCCGTGACGGATAAACAACTCACACTATTGACGATATAACATCGATATAACACCTTCGAAATAAATAATATTAATTATCCGGTTCACAGTATGGAATAACTAAAGCAATAATATCTACAAAAAGAAAGGAAGACCTCGGCATTTTACAGAAATTGAGGAACCGGGCTCAACCAAAGGATAGTTATCTAGTTCCCGCAACAAGAATAAATAAACAAAACAAAATGACACGGGATTCCAATGTGGCTACTTTTTATGTTTACCGCCAGCTTTGGCGTGATTTAACAAAGGGAAGTGGGTTTCATGGCTGCCATTGGGTTGAGTGCTTTACATATCTTAAGAACAGCCAAAGCAGTCCCAAAAAGCGTGCCCTGCAACATCAAGTCCTTCATGTGTAGCCTCAAATGCTTCTCCATGCCTACAACGAGAATAACATAATGAGATGCATACTTGTGAGGCTAACTTAAAGTCAGATATCCTAGTAGCTTTCAATTGTATTTTTTTAGTTGATTAAGTAATGGATCAGTATGACCAAGTCATACATAAAGAAACACAACCACAAAGGTCTTGGTACGCAAAAACGCGGCATTACTTGGGCATTCATGAAAGAGTTTGTAGCCGACCACAATAAATTTCAGCTAAGCGAGCCAACCAACTAAACATGCTTTTAGGTTTGGAATGACCCATGCACAAAAGCGGACCCTGCTTATTTATCTTCTAAATTGTATATATTGCCTGCTACCCAAACTAACCATAGTATTTCATAAATACTTCACAATAAATTCCTTTTGTAAAACAGACATCAAATTCATTATTCGTACTCTTTAGGATTGTATATCCTGAGCTTCTATGTTCCACGGGATATGATGGTTGATGCAGAGTCACCATCAGACTTCAGATACATACTGCATAATGATACATAAGAAGGAAAAAAGAATTAATAATAAAGTGAGTGCAAATAGATCGACTTGTTGAATAAGTAAATGTAAACAACCATGAAAATAAAATAAAACTAATAATAAGGAAAAGAAACTACGATGCACCGACGACAAATGCTTAAAGCAAGACTTCGTGGTATAACGACATTTGTAGTAAGCTTCTCGCTTTGGAGGTAGAAGAATACTTATGCGGGCTCTGCGAAGTGCACTGGATAATGCCACATATAATCGGCCATGGCTGAAAACTTCGGTTCGAAGATCGATTCCCACAAACTTCACGGATTGTCCTTGTGATTTATTTATAGTCATGGAATAAGCCAAACGGATAGGAAATTGTCTTCTTGTCATATTGAAAGGAAAATCAAGAGGATGGTGACAAAGAGATCCTTGGAATAAATACACGGTTACCTGATTTTTCACCGTAAAATTCGGCCCGATATAACGTGTGGTTGACATTGCAAGACCATCAAAGCGAGTCCCGTTGCATAACCCATCTCAGGGGCAATATTAGCGGCAACATTATTGGACAACCCTCTTTTTAGATTGAGTCGAAATGGTGGCGGACCGTGGGGATCAAGTGAGTTTAGGTACTCATTTGGATCTTGATTAATATTTCTAGGATTATTTGCATCCGCCTCATCCAACTTGTCGTGACGGAAAAAGTCCTAGTTTCTCCCCGGAACATAATGTAAAAGCCTGCCATTAATGGCATTGACATCATCATTCCTCGCAAAAGAATTGTCCGTTCAGTTAAATAGTCGGGGGATACGGTGGAAGTTTCATCCAAATTAGGATATGTAGCGTAAATCAAGTCCCGAAGATGTGTGCAATGATGGATCGTTGAGGGTAGCTCAATAACCGCTCGGGATCGTTTCCAACCTGATGACATAAAATGTGAAATACAATATTATGAGAATTCTAATAGAGGAATATTATAAATTAGGGGCGGGAATGTTGGTACCTTTGTTAAGAACTCTCGCAAATAGTAAATTCTCATAAGTGCCACGCTCTAATCGCATGTTCTGTACCAGGGTGAGAACATTGACGTGATTCCAAAGAAAAGAGCATCGCAAGGAAGCACGGACAATTTGCTCTCGGGACCCTCTGGGTATAACTGGTAGGCATTGGCGGAAGTCACCACCAAGAACAACAGTGATTCCCCCGAATGGGTTGTCATTGTTTCGAATATCACGCGAAGTGTCGCGATCAACAACGACTTCCAAACGTAACTTGTTTTGCATCGGGACCTCATCCCATATGATTAGGTTAGCTTTGTCCGAATAAATCAGCTTGTGGTGAACGCTTCATCAACCCACATACTGAGTTATCCATAATATCTAATGGGATGCAAAAGGTTGAGTGAAAGCAACCGACCACCGCCAATAGTAAAGAAGCTATTCCGGATGAAGCCACCATAATAGCAATGTGTCCTTGAAGTGCGACACGTAGCAGCAATGGTGTTGTAAACAAAAGTTTTTCCCGCGGCTGCCCCATTCAAGAAAAAATAGTCGTCCATTTGTTATGAGCTCTTGAATTTGTCACTTCACTATATGCAAAGTGTTGCTTTCGGATTTAAGTGGATGACATTGGCATGTGCCTCTTCATTGTGTGGGTCAAATTGAAATTGCCTTTGCTCCCATATAAGTCCGTTCCCAACAACCAAGCTCCAATTTCTAATTGGGGCGGCATTGTAGGAAAATGAGCAAGAGTTTTACCACCTAACTTCGTAGAGAATATCATTTAAGAGAAATAACCCATAATCTTGTACACGGCATCCGTTGGATGAGGAATGAAGAACATGGTTTGAAGCTTGTATGGGAGGTCATCACAAATGCTTTCGCAAAATTCATTCCATAAGGCTTCAGGTTGCACCGGATTGCACTCGCGGAGAATAGTACGAGAAAAGTCGGCGAAGTTGATACCCGGTTGCATGATTGCGACCTCTTGTAAACATTGCACCCATTCGCCGTTGTCGTCTTCAAAAGTCCACGCGATAACACATGCTTCTTTGAAAGTACGGAAGTGGAGGACCATTTCAATTCTCTTTAGATCATCAAAGGATCATGGACCTTTTACAACAGCTTAGAAGTAACCGCGAAATAAAACCGTTCACCGAGTTAGGACTTGCAAAGTACATTCGCCAATAGCGGTGCTTGAGTCCTTTTGTCCATCTATGCCACCTTTTACTCCAAACATAATGTTCGGAAATTCTTGATATGTAAGCCCTCGCGCATCGATCCGCTAAGCAACCGCCGAAAAATGCGCTAGAGTTGACTTTTTGTTCCGAGCCCCTTAAGAGAATAACATCCGTTGATTCATTAGGATTGTAAACTACTCTGCATTCGGGAGATGAAGTGCTAATCTCACAACAGCCTTTCTCTTGGTGAAGAGAAAACCGAACAACCTCCAAGCCGCTTCAGGTGGCCCGATATATCGTGCATCTAAATATTGTTGTATCTCATCCAAGTCATTGAACACCACTGTTGTCCTATCATGTCCTTTGAATATGTACTTGTGAATGTATTTGACACAACGTATCCCGGCACAAACTTCGACATTAATATGGCAATCGAACATCTTAGAAAGATAAGGATTGTATGGAACAACATCCCTATTATCAACTTCATGCCCTCTAACATTATATTTCTTGCTAGTGTCACGACGACGGTAGATAGGATATCCAGTCTTATCCATGGTCGTAACATTTTCGAAAGCACGGGGATACTGACTTTTGCAACGCCTATTTACCATACATGGACAACTTGGATTTTTTAAGCCACATGGCCCATGAACCATACATTTGATAACAGTGCGAAACAATTCAGGTTCGATTATCCGGATCGAAATTCAAAGACAAACAATGTGGTCAACCCGAAAGCGTAACACCGCAATTTTGTCTTGATGTCGAAGATATATAAGAGCGTGCATATGTGGTAGACCACGTTTCTGAAATTCAATTGTGTAAACATGTGCAAAGAATACCAAGCACACCTTTGTCTCTCGATCTCTCTCATTAAAGCTCTTCGCTTTAGTTCAAACACACGCGCTACCACTTCGGGTCGATCGATTAGCGGTTTAAGTTCTTCGCAAGGCCTTCATAACTTCCTCCCAATGTGGGTTCGCGAGTCATGGTGAGGAATATATCCGGATGGTTGTTGAACCGAAGTTATAGCCATTGAGTCCCGGAAAATCTCAAACATATGCCTTGATCGCCGACGATGATGATCTTTGGTAGAACTTCTGGCCCTTCCAACTTCATCCGGATTTAAGATTTCTCGACATCGGTGAGATTTTGATATAATTCAAAGACGGTACATCTTGCCTAAATCAGTGAAAATCGTAATCGCTTACGTTGGGTGGCGTTCCCGATAAATCAACTAAGAATTCCCTCGAAATAGTTTTTACCTCGCAGATAGAAGAATATTCGTTGGAAAACAAAAGGGTAAGATAGAAGTCCATCTGTGGTGGGCGGTCGCCATGGTGGTTGAAGTTGAGGGGTTCGAACGCTTTCGGATCCGGTGACCACCCAAGCTCTCCACGAGGAAACATTAACACATAGTGCAAAGGTAAGTATCTTTGGATGACATTCAACGATATGAACAAATTCATTTCCCCTTAAGATAAATCACAATGTCTCGCATAATCGTCCCCGCTACCCATCTCCGGTAAAATAACAACAATTTCATCGGTGATGGCAAGTTGTAGCGGCGTCCATGTTGGGTCGCGACCGTAATGTAAATAAGCATGGATGTTGAGATTTTCATCATTCTCAACGTAGGCGATCTAAGAACCTCATATGCATGGAGGAAAGTGTCGAGAAACGGTTATATTGGAGCATAGTTTAGTCGCGGGATCCTAAGAACATCTACATCCGTTATTAGGATTTCGGTCAGTCCGAATATCCATCTTTGCACTTGGATCATAAATATAGAGTCGAGAGTATGTTGCCCGCCTGCCTCGATCGGGAATAAGAGCTCCGCTCGGTCGCCGTAGTTCTCCATGTATAGTGAAAGGTCGTGGACCTCGACCAACAAAGACATGTTCATCGGCACCTAGACTTGTAAATGCAAACGCTGATTGTATTGTCTTCGTACTTCGAAAAGACTTTGACTTGCGATCATCTCCCTCGCACAAAGTTTTAAGGGCGTTGGCAATGTCCGCAATGGAGGCATTTTTATTTTTCCTTGCAAACGGCAAAGTCCCAAACCGAGGATTTGCTAGCTTAATGACGATCTACTCAACCGTTCGTCTTTCCAATGAAGTGCATGGCGTAAAGGACAATCGAACATTCATTTCCCTAAGGAGTGACGCCCCTTGTTCAATTGGATTAGGTTAAGAACATTAGAAGGAAGTACATCATCTTCATTTATGCGTCATGTCATCATTTCCATCATATTGTTGTTGTCTACATAATAGCGATTGTGTCGACAAAGTAGACGAAAATGCAAATAATGACAAATTTTTCGATAAGAAACGCGATACCACCGCATTTTGGTGATGCAATGTTGAAGCACCATTTGATGTTGTTGGATGTGGTATCCCATGAAGTAATGATGAGGTTGAAGACTTCGGGGGCATACTGTTAGAGAATACATGTAAGAGTTATTTGTAAAAGTAAAGATCATACGGGTAACAAATAATTGCCTATTTAAATACCTTGCATTTTGATGACCCATTGCAGAATCAGTCTGAGCACGTGATGGGAGGACATCTGTAAATAGCCTTACAGGATTAAGATGTCCCACGACTCGTTGAAGAGATTCAGAGGAAGTGAGTAGCTTCGAATCCGGGAATAGGTGTAATAGGGCTATGGTGAGTTGAAAATCTCCGCAGCTTGAGGAGGAGTACATAGATTTGTAGGAAAGATATTTTGTGAGGACCCGGGCAACCGCTGGAAATCGGGTAAGACTGGTGCGGTAGATTGTGCGAACAAACAGTGCGAGTTATTGTTTTGTTTAAGGTGTTTTTCTCGTTCCTTCTAACACGCGTTGTGCCATCATTCTTTTGTTAATATCTATAGCAAAGGAAACAATATAAACATCTATATAATAATAGCTATAAATGTGTTGGAGTAGTGACAACAATTTGAAATTTCAAAAATTTCAAAAACAAGACAAAAGTAAGAGCTCTATAGTAACCACGATGAGGCGATATATATAATATAGTTTGGTGGAGAAATAATCGTAGACGATGGTAGAATAAAACACATCGACAATATTAATAATAGGGGAAGTTCAATTCGAAGCTGACCTGAGCACCAGACGACGGTTGAAGAGAGGGAGGAATGTCATCCGTTGGGCGCTGAACAATAAACAAATAAATAATAGTCTTAATTGCAATGCATCAAAGCAATGATGTATAGATAGTAAGTCATGAGGTGACTGAAGTAAGACCTGGAAGGCACGAGGTGGCTGAAGACTCAACCTATCTTGAGGGGGAATGTAAATACGTCTTTTTTGGTTTGAAGGTGCCTCAGACGGGTGCATTGGGCGCTTGCCCTTATCCACATTTGGTCTGGTGGGTTGCTTAATAAAGATAAAGCAGAAAAGATTAAGTCAATACTAAGCAATATAGAAGAAGGAAAAAATTTAATAATTAGAGCAACGGGCATCGCACAAAGTCACGAAGGGTAGTAAAATTCATAACAAAATAATAGAAAAGTGTGAGAAGTTGAAGTAGTACCCGAAAGGCAGGTGGTGGTTGAAGGGTCAACCTATCTTGGGCTTTGGATCGAATTATGGTTTTCATGGTTTGAAGGATCCTCGCGTGGATTCATGGGGCACTTGCCCACATCCGCCATTTAGGAGGCTGTGAAGAAGAAGGCATGAACGTTAAAAGCGCATGAATATGTCTAGCTTACATCACATAGTACACAATCAAAGAATCATTCTTACAAGTACTTGGATGTAAGAGTGAAGTCCCAAGATATCTGAGGCGAGTTCCAAAGAACTACCTAGAAGCACAATGACAATGGCCGCGAAATTCGGTCAAAGAGAAGAAAATTAGAAAAGTTTCTCGGACATCCATAGAGCATAATGAGTTGGTGACAATTAAAGCGTTTGAACTAACTTGTGCTTGTTTTTCCTTTCTTTGTCAATTACACTCTTTGTCAATTACACTGTTCCATATGAAGAATTTAAATTCAAATTAAAATAAGAATAAAAACTTATTTTACAAAATGAACAATACCCGCTTGCATTTTGCACATTTTTGCGTGAGAGAGACTTTTTTACAATACTTTTTACGAAACCCAAAGACAATAATGAAACAAAAGACGAACCGAAATTATTGAGAAAGTACCTTAATATTACCGTGCATAGATGTGATGACCTGAAATATCATAAAGCACAAGATAGCAATTATTAGATAAAGACTAACTCAAGGCACAAAAAAAAGTAGGAATCGAGAAAACATGATACCTCGGTGAATAAATGATGGAGATCTTTCAAATGAGAAGAGTAGCTTTAATAGAAATGTGTATTGAAGTTTTGAGTCCATATGAAAATAAATGCACCTGAGAAATGAGAAACCGCCGAGACTAAATAGAAATAAGCAGCTCAGAAACGAAGAAAGTCAGATAATGACCGATCGGATCTACGTGGATCTACAACTTTATAAAAAAAAACTTTATAAAAACAAACAGAGATTATTTGTTGTTGGATCTACAACTCTATAAAGTTTTTTTTAAACACGAGAGATTATTTAAGGTTGTTTTAAAAGCAGAGAGTGAGGTTGTTGGATCTACAACTTTATAAAAAAACTTTATAAAAACAAACAGAGATTATTTGTTGTTGGATCTACAACTCTATAAATTTTTTTTTTTTTAAAACACAGAGATTATTTAAGGTTGTTTTTAAAAACAGGAGAGAGTGAGAAAGTGGTAGCAAACTAAAAGAAGAGCGAGAAGAGAGAGAGAGACGATTGAGAGAGATTAGATTAGATTAAATCCAACGCGGTCGGATGTTCTTTGTAAAAAGCAACAGACGGGGCTTTCTACCTTTGATTGTCCATGCCATGTCGGTAGTTTGTAGCCGTGGGATGGGGCCCTCTTGAATCCCTATTTCTTCTGTATTGTTAATATAGATTAGTTGCGTAACATCTAATGGGCTATAACACGTGATAATTAGGAACACGTGCGAAACACCGCTGTTACTATATAACCCACGTGCGAAATAGGCTGTTAGTAAAGACAGACTATTTGGGCCTATGTCTCACAATGTTTTGGGCCTTAAAAAAGGACCAATGGGCTATAACTGGATTTCTCCGTTTAATAGTGGGCCGCTTAATTATTCCTTCTGACCTGAACAAGCTCCTCAGTCAAGCTATATACCCATCTTTCTATTCGATACCTTACTTTGCAGCGAAGACAATCCCGCTCACGACTTGACCAAACCCTTCATGCAAATTACGTGCGAGTGCTGCAACCAAGTATGTCCATAGGAAACTTACTGAACACTCTTCTTGACCCACTTCAAAAAGTTGGGTCATGGTACCGAACTACCGATACTCATGGCAGGTTAACTGCGAACCGCACCATGAGAAAAGTGGATCCTAAGCCAAGATCTCTCCTGCTAATTTAACTATTCCAATATATCCCAATAATGCCGAACACAAGAAGTGGATCTCTTCTAAACAAGTGCAACACTTGGATTCAGTTACCCCCAGATTAAGAGTGATGCAAGGCATTGTGCCATCCCCTCGTAATTTGATTGACTCTTGAATTACTCCGAGTGGAGCACCATCGCCAATTCTGAGATTCTTCAGCCAAGGTGTTGCTCAAAAGATGAATCCGAAAATTGCTGCAACTGTGGGTGGCGTCAATAGTTCCATATCCATTTGGTGAGGAATGCCAGCCACTTTATCCCAGACTGTCCCTGGCTTCTCATGCACACCGATTAACTGTCGCACAATATTAGCTTGGCTTTCTCATCTCCAGTAAATGGTTTTGTTGATTCCAATATCCAGTGCCATTTGGCAAGGACATCCAAAATGTTTAACTGCTTGAAAAACTGAAACTGACAAATGAAATACCTAAAAGAAAAGAGTGGGTTCAGAAACCAATTCAAATTGTCCATTACTACTAAATAGAGTTTTCAACCAATGTTACCAGCCAGAAGTATTGCACTAATACCTTGGTATTAATGCCAAAGAAAGGCTGCTCTTGGACCCCGGACGAATTGTATTACAAACAAGCAGCATGTCCATTTGAAGACAGGCCCTCATAAATAGATGGCTGCTGCCAAATGGCTTGAAAGTACAAGATCACAAGAAAGCACTAAACAGATAAATCACTATGACCAGAAACAAGATCAATGTAGAAGTTAGAATAACGGATAGCTGGATACCTATAACTCAGTGCCAGAGAACGGTTTCTCTCCTAATATTGTTGAAGGCTTGAATATTAGGCGAATTGTATTACAAACAAGCAGCATGTCCATTTGAAGACAGACCCTCATAAATAGATGGCTGCTGCCAAATGGCTTGAAAGTACAAGATCACAAGAAAGTACTAAACGGATAAATCACTATGACCAGAAACAAGATCAATGTAGAAGTTAGAATAACAGATAGCTGGATACCTATAACTCAGTGCCAGAGAACGGTTTCTCTCCTAATATTGTTGAAGGCTTGAAGCATCTCTTTGTTATTGCTTCCGCTGTAAAGGACGTCTTTGCAGCACAAACATAACCAGTTCCCAGCTGTAAGCTATCCATATTTTAACGGCAGAAACAACTATAGTCTATGGTATTCAACAAAATCTATCTAATTTGTTGTAATTGGAGCCAGATGGATTTGAACCATCAACCTCTCAACTAAGAGTGCTCTAACCATTTTGAGCTTATGTATCCATTAGAGAACACGCATTAACAAATATATTTGTACCAAGTATGCACCGACGAGAATGCTTGTTACCAAACAACTTGGGGACTACTTGTAACTGGGAACTTTTGTCCTTAATTGGCTTGATCTATACAAATGTTTCCTTTGCTTACCTCTGCTCCAATTCTGCAAAATGACCCAAAAAATCAGCTCCCTAAACGTCCTACTGGCCTTACTTAACAACTATGACCTACTTACTCCAAGGATCCCTAAAAATTGTTTTTCACGTTCTGAAATTCGAGAACGTCGACTCTAAAGCCATAATGTTAGTATGATAGGATTGATAGGGGAGTAATCAATATGGGAAATGTACAAACATATCAGACCTTGAATAAAAAGTATTTTATATAGAAATATCTTACTTTCACCTTTCACAATTATCAGAAGTGTCGTGAGTAGTTCTTGAGCTATTTCCTGCTTAACAAAAAAATTGGGAACTGACTAGAAGTCCGCCCAAACTTCCGTTGTGGATACCCTAGGTTGAGTTTTCATTAAAATCTCCTCAGCGGTTTGTGGGGAGTTCCTTGTATCCAACATCGTAGAGGACTGCATCCGCTTATTCCCTGAATCTGTTAACCATAATAACGTCAAGACTAAAGACTACATCGTTAGAAGATAAGCACACTTGACGTAAACTATAATTACAACTCCTAAAGATAAGAAGAATGAAAAAAATCAGATTTCATTAAAGTACAGCAATAAGGATATCTACAGAACATAGTAGATGCCATACCATCATAAAAAGACTTTAAATTTGATTACTGCAAAATAAGGATGGATAACACTCGGGCAAACAGATTATAACATAGTTGACAATACCCAACAGTCTGGTCTTGATCATCAGTAGTGATGTAGTTGCCGTACCTCAAGTATCATCTGCATATAATCAAAGTAAACAGAACAAAAATATCTCCATTGCAAGGTAAACTGAAAAATACATGTCCTATATAACAGTCTAATAAAAACCATTAATACAATTGCTTTAGCATCTCGTAGTTCATGAACAATTGAACCCGGATGGTTGTACTACAAGTAATAAAATACATGTCAACAATACCAACCCTCAATTTAGAGAAGGATGGTATCAAGCTTATAGTGCATCTTATATATTCCTAGCCTAAGTCCCTTCACCTACGTAAAGTCTGCAAGAGCTTTGGTCAAGTATTACAAAAAAATTTACCTAAGAAAATGAGGCATATATGTTACCTTAGAAAAGCCTCCTTTAATGACAATATAAACCACATTGGTAAGGGGAAGGGGGGGCTGGTGGTGCTCTTTTTGTGAGATGTTGGTAATGTGTTGGGTAATTGATGTTTGATTTAGTCTAGATCACATTCTATATTTTGCCAATAACCACAAAGAATCAAGATTACCATATAACACATTAGTAATCCACATCTTTATCGTACAAGGAGAATAATACATGAGTAAATACCTCTGTGAGTGAGATGGAAATGATTAATTGATGCCAACACGATTCCTTTGTCTTAGCAAACAAGAGGCATATATGAGGATATCAGACTGGCCTTTGACATTTGGAGTCCTCGAAAGAACAACTAAGCCGTTGTTGGACATCTCTTTTACGTCTTCTCTGTTACCTAGTATTAAAGGGTCTGCAAATAAGATAGGTTATCAATAACAACTGAAAAAGAAATATATAAGCAAGGACCATGAGTATGATAGCTAGTATTTATCTGAAAACAGTCGAGTTCAGGCTTTACCAACTCCGCTAACACTTGAAGATGTCTGCTCTCTCAAAAATCCTCAGCTGCATCCAATCCAAAGTCTCCTCTTTATCTTAAACGTTCAATTGGCATCTGCTTAAACTTGGTGCTTGAGTCGACTGTCCTGCCAGCAGCAGACAAGAAGTATGCTGCCATTTCTCCTAATCACACAAGGCCATGCCCCCTTTCACCCTTCAACTTGGTGCCCAACTGTCCTTCCCATATTCACTATGTGTCAGTCACAGCCTCGTTGAAGAATTCAGGTAAGGCCAGGTTATATTCAGCAAACAGACTTAAGGATTCAACACTGGTTCTAATGAATTCAATAGAAAGGTGCGGGTCTAAATTTTTCAAAAACATCGAGAAGAATCACAACTACTCTGAACAGAGGGAAAATCCAAGGACAACACCTGCATTACTGTTTAGTGTTTACTCAAAATGTACATAGACAACTGAGGAGTTAAACCCAACAACTGACCAAAACCAAGGGTAATACAAGGGTATGGTGTTGTGGAACTATAGCTTGCAGTGAGATAAGACTTCTCAAAGAAGAACAAAAGACGCCACAAAAACAATATTAGTAACAAAAAATAAGATAGTACCAAAATACATCTCTAATTCAAACACAACTGGACCTTCTCCAATTTTCTTGTCTGTTCAGTTTTCACACAATGAAGAAAAGTCCAGTTGCAAGGCAACGTAGTGTGAAAGCTAAGCTGCTACAAGAAAAACATATCCCAATCAACCAACTATTAAACATCAACTTCCACATAATTCAAAGGGGGTAAAACCCATATGAAGTTAAACTGATATTCAACAGCTTAAAACTGAAATACAGTGAAACTTATAGAAAATCGATAGAAAGAAATCAAGAGTGATAACCATATCAAACGATAATCCAGTGGAAAAAAAGGAAAATGTGTAGGGAAAATGTCAAAACATCACTAAGAACCAAGAAATCATGTAAATACGAGAGCAATTAAAGAAGATAAACCTTTGTGTATGGGTATCCAAAGTGTAGTGAGTAGATCTTGAGCTATTTCTTGCATTAGGACCCAATAGAGAATGATGTATGCCCCCTAACAGAAAAATGAGCGGCCCATTAGAAATCCACACTTCTGTCATGGATACATGAAAAAGTCTTGTTAGTGGTGTTGTGAAAAAGGGAAGAGAGAATAGACAAGAGGGGGAAAGAAATTTAGGGTTAGATCAAGAGAACTGATTATTTTTTTTCTTTTTTTCTTTTCTTTTTTCTTCTCGAGTCAAATATCCTAACCATGTTGACTGCGTCCTGACCTGTGTCCACCTCGGTCGACAGCATCCTGACCATGTTGACTGTGTCAGACACGCATCCATGCCGCGTCCGATGAGTGTCCAACGCAGACACAACAATACAACAGTTGCGTCTGTACTTCATAGGTTCTGCCAAAGCTGGACTGATGAAGACTCCCTAGTCCCTAACAAAACAAAATGCCAACTTAAAAAGGTACGATCAGAGCATACAAAATCCAACACAGTATCATAAATAAACGATGTCAAACCTTAGTCTCAGTAGCCAAGTGGTATATCACTTCTATGTCATCTCTGTTAACGAGTACAAGGGTCCGCAAATCAGATAGTTCATCAATATCTAGAATGCCACTAACAAAAAACTGATAATATAAGCAACCAGTTTCTGTATCGAAGCTAATATTTATTTTATAGACGGAAGTGGGTGTAACTAAATACGCTTGCTCTCCCTATTATCCTTGAATAAAATCGTAACAACTTTCTTATGCCTAGGGCAAGAGAATGCTAGGATCAGGGGCTTGTAAGGAAATGACAATTAAAAAAAAAACTGTTATTAGTACAGCATGACTCGTTAAGATGTACCACTGTTTTTTTTTTTTTTTTTCAAAAAGGAAGATATGAACTTTCTCTTTTGTTTTTGTGATTTTCTGTCAGAAAAGAAGAAACTTTTGGGGTCCACTTGTTTCAGGCAGAAAACGATACAAACTATTGTTTTGCAAACATTTACCAATTTTGTGGGAGGTTAGTTAGTAAGTTTTTATGTGGGTTCCAATAGAAGGAAGTTGGAACATGGTAATTTTGAAAACTAAGGTGTGTTTGACTGGTAGGGAGAATTTTAACGAGTAAGTCTCACTTGATACAATAAAACGTTCATAAACTAAAAAAGTAATCACAAAGTGAAATTTCTCCACGCCCCTCATGCGATGAATTCTTCAACAGAAAAATTCACAAGCGTGGAGAATACCTTCACAAAGGCTTCCCAGTGCATGGTATATTTCTACTGTCCAAGTAAAGCGTACTTCTGAATATCCTCCTTACAACCCAAGACACCCCTTAAGAATAGAAGTGAAAGTGTGAAACAGACAAACAAAGTTTCATTATGAAAAATAAAAATAACACCCCAAAACCATGACTAACAAGAACTCAACAACAAATAATCCGAGAAGAAAATACTCCACACTATATAAGGTTAAGCCTTTTCTTGAAACTAAAACACACACAAATGAAAGGATAGGCCAAAATTTGTAATTTGTTCGAAAGAATGAGAACCTAGACGAGCAAAACTTTCTGATGTGACTAGACCTAAATTTAACCTAAGGACAAACTCAAATCCTAACCAGTGAAGACCAAGTTAGTCAAACCCAACTATAAGCATATAAACACGATTTCAGTTGGAAAAACAATGGAACTTCTTAACCTTGTGGATATCCCAGTGGACCTCTGATTTCAGTTGCAACAATAAGCATAGCATAAGTAGGATCCCATGTGGGCATAATAATAAACATATAAACATGAAATTCTTATTGTCAGATAGTAATAAATTCAGGATATGCTGAGCTTAATACGTACACATATACTTCTATGAGGGTAAGACCAAAGGGACGGGATAATCAGAACATATTCTAAAACGAGATCTATTACCATAAGTAATTGATGTGAACAGCATACCTTAGTCTTTAGTAGTGAAGCAGTATATCACTTCTACACCATCTATTTCTTTTTCAAATAAACATAAAACAGTGAATACTTTTCACAAAAGATGTACCACTTTGATTTTTTTTTTCAAAATGGAAGAGATGACTTTTCAAACCCCTGTTTTGTTTTAAAAAGAATCTTTTGGGCCAAGGAAAATTTTGTAAATATAAGTAAAGGGCTTTCAAACATATGATCTTTTGAATTGAGGTTTATAATCTGTGTCAAATGTGTTTTGGAGATATTTGTGAAAAGGTTTTCAAACAAGAAGTGCAAAAAGATTTAAGGATTGGTACTTATGACTGATTGAGAAAATTTTGACAAGGGCAAGACTCATTTGATACAAATATGTCATAACGAGTATACTTATTACCAAACAGCTTTTGACTACTCATAACTTATTCACTGTATCTTTTTCTTACCTTTGCTCCCTAAACGTCATAGCTTGCTTACCTTTGATAAAAGGAAATGACAAAGTGTTGAGAATGTCAGTTGAAAGCAGACGACAGACCTAAGCATAGGGTGTTCGAGCACAAACCTGTAAAGCATAATTCAATCTTTACCTACAACAATATATCACAATCAATCTTAACCTACATCAATATATCACAATTAATCATATAGCTTAACAACAACTATTGTTCCTTTAGTGTCTCAAGAGTTGAGATCTGTTTCATTTTAACCTTCTCCATAATCACACAAGGCCATGTTCCCTTTCACCCTACAACTCGGTGACCTTCCGTCCTTGCCATATTTACTGTGTTGGCCAATGCCACCGTCACGAACTCAGGTATGTAATGCCAGGCAAGGTGGACTATTTTGGTATCTACCAATCAAATAGTTATCAATCACACTTCAAGCTAACAAACTTAGAGATTAGAAAATGTCTCTCCTAATGTATAATTAGAAGGGGGCATGACTAAACTTTTCAAAAAAAAACAAGATCACTATCACCAACTGACTCTTGCAGTACAGTTGAAGTCAATTTCCAGGCAATATAACAAAATAAAGTGGGGAAACAACGTGGTAAAAACAGGTTTACAAGCCACTACTCCAGATTATATTATTAAAAACTGTTAAATGGGCGGGTTTTAGTCACAGAATCAAAATCACTGAAAATCCTAGCAATGTTATATGGAGCGGATATTCATGGAAGTTGAAGATTATACGTTCTTGAGGAATACAAATACTAACTAAGAGAGAAGCTCAGAACTACCATTTTAAAATAGTATAGTTGTGTCAATTTCAAGATAGATGCCTCTATTAAATTTCGAAAGCATGGCTTCCAGAAAATATTGTGTAGCCAGCCTACCTCCTTAAAGGGGTCTTTTTTTAAAACATTTCTCACATTTAACGGTTGTTTATCAATTGAAAAAAAATGTGTGACATACTGTTAATTGTTGAGATCTAATGTGAGAATTGTGTTAATTGTTTCTAATTTCATTTAGTTGTACCAACCGACTTTTGTAGATATAATCCAAAAAAAAAGGTCACCTAAAGGCAGGTAGACCTTCAAATGTGGACATTATAAGAAACAAAAACCAAACCATTTGAAGATTGCTTTCAAGAGAGAACTCTAAATATCCTAATGATGTAGCCTCATCAAATTTCCACAAAGAGGCCAACTGTTTAAACAGAAATTGAACAATATTTTACTAGGAAAGTGGAAACAAAAGACCTCATACAGAGACTTGTTAGACAGCTATACATGGAAAACAACAATAATAATAATAACCATCATGACACTAATGAGTGCTTTAGAGTATCTTTCAAAAATTAAAATTGTTGTGATGGTCCAATTAACAGAAAAAGATCGAAAATTTACAAGACTTCCAGTTCCAACAAAAAGGACCACCATACAGTGTAGAAAGACGATGGAAATTACTTACAAGTTACAAGGTCTATGTACTAAATATACCTTGCATGGGCATAGCTTCGTAATCATGTAATTATGTAAACACATGAAAGTAGATCCGTATTGAATAATCTGGCCTCGCCTAATAAAAAAAATGCAAAATGTGGGACAAATATATACCAGCTAGGTCTTTAAGTGGAGTTCACAAGAGCAAGATATAAGAAGAAAGACCCATACATCCGATGGCTGGTCCAAAAAGACCCATACAAGACTTCCAGTTCCAACAAAAAGGACCACCATACAGTGTAAATAGACGATGGAACTTACTTGCAAGGTCTATGTGCTAAATATACCTTGCATGGGCATAGCTTTGTAATCACGTAAACACATGGAAGTATGTTCGTATTGAATTAATCTGGACTCGCCTAATAAAAAACGCAAAATGTGTGATAAATTTATACCAGCTATGTCTTTAAGTAAAGTTCACAAGCGCAAGATATAAGAAGAAAGACATACATCCGACAGCTTGTCCAAAATTTGAAGGTGGCTTAGACGGCTTCAGAATATTTGCCTATATCAACAAGCCCCTAACCAGTGACAGTGCTTCTGGTGCATCAGAGTTTGTATAACTCCCTGACATAAGAAAGGAACCATTGTGACCGGAAACAAGATACCAGTAAAAGTAAAAACGAAAACAAAGTAGAATAACAGATACCTATAACTCAATGCCAGATAACAGTTTCTTTCGTGAAATGCTGATGCATGTGTTTGTTAACGCTTCGGCTGCAAAGGAGTCATTGCAACATGAACATAACCAGTTCTCAGCTGTTAGTTATCTATATATTAACGACACAAACAACTATAACCCAACCTCTCAACTATGAGTGCTCTAATCATTTAAGCTTACAGATCCATTCGAGAACACATATATTTGCACCAGATGTATGTACTAATGAGAGTACTTGTAAGTTGTAACCAAACAACTTCGGAGTAGACCATACTTAATTGGGGACTTGCACAACTATAGAGTGAGCGTGTGAGTATTATAGCAAATCCTAAAAATTGAGGAAATAAGCACCAGGGATAGCGTGGGAAATAAGCGCCGTGTTAAATTTTTACACCAGGGTAACTTAAGAAATAAGCCCAAACCGTGTGAAATTTAGACTAGCTTCGGAAATTCGCAAAAAAGTCCAACCACGGTCGGGCCCAATGCCCTTTAAAACAAAGCCCAGCCCATTGTATCCCCCTAGCGTAGTTTTTCACTGCTGTAGTGCTGCCTTGCTTAGGGAGTATAGTAGTAGACCAAGATCTCCTGCTAATTTAACTACTTCAATAGAAAGACGATACCACACACATATAATGCCGAACACAAAAGGTGGATTTATTGATTTTATTCTAGGCGAGTGCAACACTTGTGATAAGTTACCCACCCCCCAGATGAAGAGTGAGCAAGGCCATGAGCCATCCCATAATAATTTGATTGACTCTCGAATTACCCAAGTGGAGCACCATGGCCAATTCTGAGATTCTTCAGCCAAGGACTTGCTCATCAAAAGATGAATCCAAAAATTGCTCCAATTTTCTAATCACGAAAATCCAGATAATATTGTTTTTGAGTGTAGCTTGGTGCCGGTGTTTTTTTAGCAATTCTCACATTTAATTGTTTCCAACTTCAATAGCTGTAGTCTGTAGGCTGTAGCAACCGACTTCCAAATATCTACCAAAAATATAAGTAATGAGATAGTACTAGTAAACTCTAAACTGAACAGAAATGCATGTACATATATATACCATCTTTAAAGGCAAGTTACCGCAAGACTGATGGCTCCTCCCCTCACTGCAAGTGTCTTCTCTAGCTTTGCATCAGACCTATTTCTTCTCTATATCTTGCCTAGTCTGAGTCAATACCATCTCATCCACATCCAACCCAAACTCCTCATCTTTAACTCTCCCCTTCATCTTAAACTTTCAATTGACATCTTCTCTGGGAAAGTTTTCCTTGCTTCAACTTGGTGCTTGAGTTTATTGACTGTCCTGCCAGCAGCATTGGAAATTTGGAATATTCAAGACACCAGTAGCAAACAAGAAGTATTCTGCCATTTCACCAAATCACACAAGGCCACGCCCCCTTTCACCCTTAAACTTGGAGCCAAACCGTCCTTCCCATATTCACTATGTCGATCACAACCTCGTTGAAGAATTCAGGTACATAGGCCAGGTCATATCACACTTCAAGCAAACAGACTTAAGGATTCAATAGTGGTCCTAATGAATTAAAAAAAATGGTGCAAGTCTAAATTTTTCAAAACATCGAGAAGAATCACAACTACTCTGAACAAAGGGAAAATCCAAGGTATACAGTAGACAACTACAACATTCTTAGCTAACACAAGTACATTGCATACTACTCCAAAACAATGAGTAGGACAAGTGTATGGCATTGTGGAACTATAGCTTGCAGTGAGATAAGACTTCTCAAAGAAGAACAAAAGATGCCAAAAGAACAACATTAATGAAAAATGAGATAGAGAGTACCAAAATACAGCTCCGATTCAGACACAACTGTACATTCTCCAATTTCTGTTCACTCAATGAAGAAAAGTCCAGTCGCAAGGCAACACAGGGTGAAACCTAAACTGCTACAAGAAAGACATAAAAACCCCAAAAACAAATCTCCCAATCAACAGGACTATTAAAGATTATGACATAGTTAACAATACCCAACTGTCTGGTCTTTAACATCAGTAGTGATATAGTTGCCGTACCTCAAGTAGTTGATACTCTACATATAATTGAAGTAAACAGAACAAAATTACCTCCATTGCAAGGTAAACTGACCATCAATATGAGAAAGGGATATATAAGCAAGGACCATCAGTATGAGAGTTAGTATTTATCTGCACACAGTCAAGTCCGCGCTTTACCAACTCCGCTACCACTCAGAAATGTTTGCTCCCCCAAAAATCCTTGAGCAAAGTCATCACAATTTTCTTAGAGACAGTGTCACACAATCATGGGCTTGTGAGGAATTGGAAATATCACATAATCTGCAGCAAAGAGTTCATTAAGATCAAACATTATACATTTCATTAACCTACTTCAAATAAGTAAAAAGAGTGTCAATTCATACTAAAGCAACATTACTTGAAAAGGAACTGGACATGCGACCTGCAATTAAAAGCATTACATGGCACTACTCAATGTTATATTATAAGATTGCTATCACCAACTGGTGTATCAGGGTCGATAAATAGTGTGAGAACCCTATCAACCTATCACCCACTGACTTTTGCAACACAGTTAAATTCCATTTCCAGGATAGATTACCTGATCAAAGAGGAAACACGCGATAGATAAAGATTTTACAAATCACTATTCAATGTAACATTATTAAAAGGTGCTAAATGGAGCGGCTTTAAGTTCCAGAATCAAGTTCACTGCAATAAACTGGATATTCATGGAAATTAAAAAATTTACATTCTAGGAGTTTCATATATGTTATATGAAGAAGCTTGGAGCTACCATTCCAAAATAGTTGATTCTTTCAGAATCCAAGAGAGATGCCTCTACTAAATTTTGAAAGCATGGAAATTCAGATAATATTGTTTTTAGATGTAGCTCCGTGCTACATCCTTAAAGGGGTTGTTTCTTTTTTAGCATTTCTCACGTTTTATTGTTTCTAACTTCATTAAGCTGTACCAACCAACTTCCAAAGATATAAGTTGAGAGATAGTACCAGTAAACTATAAACTCCTCTTTATCTTAAATGTTCAATTGACATCTTCTCTGGAAAGCCTTCCTTGCTCTATATTGATAGCTGCTTAAACTTGGTGCTAGAGTTTGTTTAGTGTCCTGCTAGTAGCATTGGAAATTTGGAACATTCAAGAAACCAGTAGAAGACAAGTAAGCTGCCACCTCTCCAAATCACACAAGGCCATGTTCCCTTTCACCCTTTAACTTGGGGCCAACCCGTCCTTGCCACATTCACTATGTCAGCCAAAGCCTCGGTGAAGAACTTAGGTGAGTAAGGCCAGGTCAACTCAAATATCACACTTCAAGCAAACAGAAACAAGGATTCAACAATAGAAAAGCACATGTCTAAATTTTCAAAAACATCAAGAAGAATCAGCTATTCTAAACAATGGGAAAATCCAAGGACAACACCTGCATTAATGTTTACTCAAAATGTAAATCAGTATACAACTGAGGAGTTAAACCCAACAACATTCTTAGCTAACACGACTACATTCAATAAGACTCCAAAACCAAGAGCAGGAGAAGTGTATGGGTTGTGGAACTATAATTTGCAGTGAGATAAGACTACTAAAAGAAGAACAAAAGACGCCACAAGAACGATATTAGTAAGAAAATAAGATAGATAGTAGCAAAATACACCTCTGATTCAAACACAACTGGACATTCTCCAATTTTCTTTTCTGTTCACTCCTACAAGAAAAAAATAAAAAAATAAAAAAAAAACCCCCATAAACAAATCTCCAAATCAACCGGACTAAACACCAACTTTCATGGAATTCAAGGGGACCTTATGAATGTTAAACTGATATTCAACAGCTTAAAACTGAAAAACAGTGAAACTTATAGAAAATGGATAAAAAAGGTCAAGAATGTGATATAAAAAAAACATTGGAAGAAAATGCCGAATACATGAAAACTAAGGATATAAAAAGATCCACAATATTAAGAAAGAAACTATTCAAGACAATTAGTCAAAGAGTGTAGGGAACATCTTATATAAAATAAGGACATATATAGACATAACACAGCCTTAATAACTAAAAGATAAAGCATCACAAAGAAGCAGGAAATCATGTAGATATGAGAGCAATTAAAGAAGAAAAAACTTAGGTGTCTGAGATGGGAGAATTTTCACTGATAGTCTTACTTTGCAGAAGAGAATTCCCATGAAACAGACAACTCCCTCTTTTTGTTTGTTCACTTGCCCCGTGAAACTTCTCCTTCTTGAGGGTTGAAAAGTATATGTTTTGAAGGCCTCCTATCTCATGAAAAACCCTTCACTGCAAAGTGAGATTCCTCCTCAACATCAAACACACTCTATATACAAATAGAAAATCTAGCAAAACTCGTAGCTATAATATGTATTCACATGAACCACGTAAACAGACATGGTTTTTTTTCGGCTAGGATTATTGACTTACATCCTAGACTACAGTCCGCCACTAACTTAGTTGCTTTTCTCCCTTCAATACTAACAACATACACATATACAAACGATGTTAACAAGTTAACATTTGACCATCCAACAGACAGCGCACAGCAAGCTCAGCAAATGCTTTATTAATGTCGACTGCAGAAACCATAATGTTAGTATGATAGGCAACTAAACAATACGGGATATGTATAGATAGATCAAACCTAGAATGAAAAGTAATTTACATATAAATATCTTACCCATGTATCCGAAGCAACGTGAATAGATCTTGAGCTATTTCCTGCCTTAGGGACCCAATAGAGCATGGTGCATGTCCCCCCTAACAGAAAAGGAGCAGCCCATTAGAAACCCGCTCTTCCATTGCGGATACCCTTGGTTGAAATTTCTTTAAGGTCTTCATCAGCGGTTCTTGGAACTTTGGAAGAGTTGTTTGTATCTATCATAAGTTCATAATTATTCAGCTGGGTATTGAGACTGGTGGACTGGTGGCGAAGAGTTAGTGGTGCTGTGACAGAGGGAAGAGAGAATAGACGAGGGGGAATGACATTTACTGTTAGATCAAGAGAACTGATATTATTTTTATTTTTATTTTTATCTTTCCTTTTTCTCTTTTTTACTTCTCGAGTCAAATATCCTAACCATGTTGACTGAATCATGGACGCGCGTCCGATACGTGGACACAGCACTACAACACTTGCGTCCGTGCTTCATAGGTTTTAGTGTTCTACCAAAGCTGGACTGATGAAGACTCCCTAGTCCCTAGCAGAATAAGAGACAAACTTAAAAAGGCGCGATCAGAACATACAATTTCTAACAAAGTATCATAAAATTGATGTATTACAATAATTAAACAATGTCAAACAATAGTCTCAGCCAAGTGGTATATCACTTCTATGTCATCTCCGTTATCAAGTACAGGGGGTCCACAAACCAGATAGTACATCAATATCTAGAACGCCAAATAACAAAAAACTGAAAATATATGCAAAGACTCTGTATCGAAACTAATATTTATTTTATAGAAGGAAGTGGATGTAACTAAATATGATTGCTCTTCAAGATGTTTGCCCTCCCTATAATCCTTGAATAAAGTCGTAACAACTTTATTATAAAGTACAGCATATGACTCGTTAAGTTAAGTACGACCAATATAAAGTTTGATTCCCTACTTAGGTAATAATTAAGTAAAATGAAATGTTATGTTAAACCGAGTCAAAATATATACACAAAAATAACAGCAAAATAACAAGTCGAAATTGAATAAACAGATGATTAGGTACAGAACATTAAGATCCATGCACAAACCCGCTAGCATTGATGCCTAGAGCTCTCAAACAATTAGTAAAACAATATGTATTAGGAAAAAATAGTAGGGGAACACAAACAAGATTTCCTCCCTGGATTTCAATTGCATAGTCATTCCTGATTACAGAATGTAACATTCAAAGCTTGACTGCTTGAGAGAGAAATACCTCTGCACGCACACAAATACACCACAGCAACATATCACACAACAAGTTAGTAATTTACATCACAGTGACTTGTGAGGCTAACATAACACCGAAAACACAACTTAACTCTATTACTTATTAACCAAATTAAGGCATCCTTTATAACACATGAAAATGCATATATAAACACACATATACATATATAATATAATTCGATTTGTGACTAAGGGCGGGAAATGACAGTATCATGGGCTTGAGTTGATTTGTGAAAAATCAAAGAACCTACAACATATAGTTTATCAAGGACAAACAAAGATTTCAGAGCTGATTTACCCACTAGATAAGAAAAATAAATTTAAGTCATACTGGAGAGATTTGTACCAATGAGTGTCTTATTAGCACCATTGCAACAATCAACAAAGCAGACAAGCAAGCTGCCCAATTTCATCTTATGTGTATTGCCTCCCACTTGGTCTCCTATAACCCTTGTCGTACTGTGCGAAACTTTTCTGGAATTTGAACCAGAAAAATCGTTGCCTTGAAAAGAAAACTAAGGGACATTTTAAAGAACAAGAACATTGTTTCAAAAAGAAGAGAGTTTTGAAGGAGATGTATGTTTAATCAAATTGGAGAAACTTAAAAACCATGAACTCATTGCAAAACACTGAATATTCAAAAAAGGGGCTGATAAATTATTTGTAGAACACAAGCATAAAACAATGATAACTTTTCACAAAAGATGTACAACTCTGTATTCCTTTTTCAAAAAGGAAGAGATGAATTTTCAAACCCCTTTTTTGTTTTTAAAAAGAATGTTTTGGGCCAAGGAAAATTTTGTAAGTATAAGTTAAGAGTTTCAAACAAGAAGCACAAAAAGATTTAAGGAAAAGTTTGATACTTACGACTGATTGAGAGAATTTGACAAGCAAGACTCATTTGATACAAAAGAAGTTCCATGAAGTAGAAAGCAAATTGGCAAGTGAAATTTCTCCACGCCCCTCACGCCATGAATTCTTACATGCAAAAATTCACAAGCGTGAAGAATACATTCGCAAATGCCTCTAACTGCATGTAACTTTTCTACTAACAAGTGAGATGTACCCGCAACGTCCCCCTTACAGCCAAAAAACAACTTTAGAGTAAGTTTTTTGTTTTTTAAAAAAAATAGCAGACCTTTTTAAGAAAAAAAACAGAAGCACGAAATACTTTTTTCTAGATGTGGTGTCAAAACCAATATATTTGGGTTAAATAAGCATTTTTTTTTTTCTCTAAAAAATATTTAGGATACACGTAACAGTTTTTCTAAAAAGAAGCACAGTATAATGATTGGAAAAACAGAGAGAAGGTAAACTTTAAACATAGAAGGATTTGGTTTAAAACAAATTGTCGAAATAAAAAAAACAGTGAATATGGTACTGAAATAAGTTAAAATACCGGCTTCCAAATCATTACTCCAGGGTAACAATGTAGATTGAGAGAGAGAGAGAGAGAGAGAGAATGAATGAAGAGCATCATCATCTCGATCGACTTTCTCTTACTTGCCAGTTCCCACACTTCATCTTTTATAGCAAATTCTAAAACCGAGTTGCGTGGGAAATACGCCACCGCCTTAAATTTTTACACCGCGGCAACTTCAGAAATATAAGCCCAAACCGACTAGCTTAAAACGCCCAGGCCTATTGCAAAGCCCAGACCTACGTTTTTCATTGTGCTCCTTGTCGTGAGACCATATCAACAAACCATAGTTAGAACCTTTTCTTATCTGTTTCTTTCCAATTCATAGCCCTATGCTGCTATGCATCGGTAATTTGTTGATAATTATGTCTCAACAATAATAATTCTCATAGTTCATTGTCAAGACCTGGACACATCCGCCATATCTAGGCCTCCGCACCATAGAATAACTAAGCACCCGATATTGTCGCCACTTATCATTGAAGCTTTGGGCCACATCTTGACATGGGTGTGGGTTTTTTAATCTTAAAAGGCATCGACATTAGTTAGTGAAACTTCCACTTTATCAACCCATGATAAATTTCTTTCTTGTTCAATGGGAGACTATTCCTCTTTTCAGTCCACACACTCTAACATTCATAACAAAGAATCCGCTCATTTCAATAATAAAACAACTAAGAGCATCTCTACTTGTTTCTACACATCTTGTTCACTTTTCAACATGAAAAACATATGACTTCTCATAAATATTATTATCCTTATCTGACTATTGAAGTAAATAGGGAATTTGAAAAGGCTTGTGCATCAGTTCAAAGCTTTAAAATTCCTTTTTTCTTTGCCTACAAGAAAAAGATATTCTCAATTTCTCAAAAAATTTGAAATTCGGCAGTTGTAGTTTTCTAGAGCTAAATCTCAAAAGAGAATGTGATCTGATCTGATTCCTTCCACTATGATCCGCTTCTTGGATTTTGTAAAGGACAGAGAGCCCTGTTTGCTTGCGCAAATCTTTGTCACAATTATCTGAAATGGACTCTAACAATACATAACATAACCTGCAGAACATCTCAATTATACTGTAGCAGTACACAACTCCAGTTATATATCTATAGGATTTTACATCATTTATGCAACATGGGAATCATCAATGTCTCAACCTAGAGGCTGGTAGATCTTCAAATATAGACATAATACAATTATAAGAAACAAAAACCAAAACTACTTGAAGAGTACTTTCAAGAGAGACCTCTAAATATCCTAATGATATGTAGCCTCAACAAATTTTCACAAATTGTTTAAACAGAAATTCAACTATATTTTACTAGGAAATTGGAAACAAAAGGCCTCTTACAGAGACTTGTTTTACAGTTATACATGGAAAGCATCAACGACAGTAATGGGTGCTTTATAGTTTCTTTCAATAATTAAAAATTTTGTGATGGTCCAATTAACAGAAAAAGACGGAAAAATTACGAGACTACCAATTCCAACAAAAAGGACAACCATACAGTGTAGAAAGACGATGGAAATTACTTACAAGTTACAAGGTCTGCACTAAATATACCTTGCATGGGCATAGCTTCGTAATCATGTAAACACATGAAAGTAGATCTGTATTGAATAATCTAGCAAAGTCAGTAAAACCTTTCGATGATGATACTAGAGATCTGGGGTTTGAACTCCGCCAGCATCAAAGAGTTACTGATCTCATTTAAAACAGACTTGCCAATAAAAAAAAATAAAAAATAAAAAAAATGCAAAATGTGTGACAAATTTATACCAGCTAGGTCTTTAAGTAGAATTCACAAGAGCAAGATATAAGAAGAAAGAAACATACATCCGATGACTGGTACAAAAATTTGAGTCCGGCCTAGGCGGCTTCAGAATGTTTGCCTTATCAAGAAGTCCCTAACCAGTGAAAGTGCTTCTGGTGCATCAGACTTCATACAACTTCCTGACATGACAAGAGAATCACCCAACAGATATACAACTGTGACTGGAAACAAGATAACAGTAAAACATATGATAGACAAAAAATAAAGTAAAATAACGGACACCTATAACTCAATGCCAGATGATAGTTCCTTTCGTGATATGCAGAAGCATGTGCTTGTTAACGCTTTGGCTGCAAAGGAGTGTATGCAACAATCAATTGTATTAACCAGAATATATTTAATTTGTGAAAAACTAATCATATATTTTTTTTATAATTGGATCTAGATGGATTTGAACCACCAACCTCTGAAATAAGAGTGCTCTAACCATTTGAGCTTATGAATCCATTCAAGAACACTTAACACGTCTACACTTAATTGGGGACTTACACAGCTATAGAGGAAAACGTTGTTTGAGTAAAGCGTTGGTCATCAAGGATTCAAGGATATCTAATAAATTTGACACAATACCGTATTTCAACTTTGGAAGGAGCTGGTTTTAACCTCTTCGTGCCGGGTGGGTTTTGTAATGTGCTGCTGAGTAATGAAAACAATGAATCGGCATTACACAAACCCAAATAAAAAAGTTCAAGTAAATTTAAATTAATATTAAAGGTCATTTAGATTTTTTTTTTTTAAAAAAAACGCATGGGGCATCATGCAAAAAAAAAACACGCCTAACCGGGGTCATCTTGGAATATCTAGTAGGCAATTTAAAATATCTTTATTTACTTAATTTAGATGTCCTTTTTCTATTAATAATTTAGATACATTTCACTAATGTCACTTAAATTAAATAATTACTCTTATTTTTCATATTAAAATTAAAACAAACTCTATTTTATTACATTTAAATAACATAATTATCTCCTATTTTATTTAAAATAAATAAATAGACGAGTCTCTCTTATATAATTACAATTAGAATCTAAAAAAATCATACTAACTATCTCGACAAACGGGTGGGTCATTGGTTGCTTAACATCTACAATAGCGTGAAACTTAAGACACGAGTTGAGCAGGCGAGAACTAACAAAAACTAGTCCCACACACGCTGTTATTAGAAATTTAGAAAGGCCCACCGTATTTTAGGCCTTCATAATGGACACTATATGTCTATATATATATATGTTTTGGGCCTTAAAAGAAGATCCAGTAGGCCCATGTGGGTGTGACTAAATTTTCGAGACAACCATCCGACAAAAAATAAAAAAATATAGATTTTCTTTACCAACTTCTGAAAATAATCGAATTCAACTCTACGACTTTCGATCAATCTCATTGCATGATCTCCACTCTTCAGATAACACAAAATTTTTATACCATCTCGAATCTAGCTTAAATAGCTTTATGTTAATAATGAGCTTGAATAATTATGGCAACTGAGTCTATAATTAGGCCACTTGAAAAAACACATGAAATTTAGTTATCGATGCCCATTTCAAATCTAGCTATGAAACCAGCTTCAATGGTGAGATTTTTATTAGTTTTAGTGTGGGTTTTAAGTTTGGGTATTGGTGTATTGAGTCAACAACAAGCACCATGGAGAATCCACACATTGTTTTCTGTAGAATGCCAAGATTATTTTGACTGGCAAACAGTTGGTCTTGTTCATAGTTTCAAAAAGGCCAAACAACCTGGACCAATTACAAGGCTTCTTAGTTGTACTGATGAGGAGAAGAAGCGGTATAGAGGAATGAAGCTTGCTCCTACTTTTGAGGTTCCTTCAATGAGCAGACACCCAAAGACTGGCGATTGGTATTCAACTTTTACTTAATTATTATGTTAAATATTTGTTCTTTTTATCATTTTAATTATTTTTTTTACTGTTTATGCATGTTGATGTTAATCTGTGGTCTTTTATGTTCCGTTTTTGCACATTTATGTTTAAAAGTGTGGTTTCTGTTCTATGCATTTTGGCAGGTACCCTGCAATTAACAAGCCCGCTGGAGTAGTTCACTGGCTCAAATATAGTAAAGAAGCAGAGAATGTTGATTGGGTTGTGATCTTGGATGCGGACCAAATAATTCGCGGTCCAATTATACCTTGGGAACTTGGCGCAGAGAAAGGAAGACCTGTTGCTGCATTATACGGGTAAGAAGAATTGACATAGGAAGTGGAAATGACATAGGGTACATTTTTTCCTTCTATGGTGGCGGTGTTACCTTTCCGAAATGCATCTGTAATACGGATTGATAGATTGAATAACTTGTTCAGATATTTGATTGGATGCGATAATATTCTTGCACAACTTCATACAAAGCACCCGGAACTCTGTGACAAGGTTGGTGGGCTTTTAGCAATGCATATTGATGACCTCAGGGCATTGGCCCCTATGTGGCTCTCAAAGACAGAAGAAGTACGTGAAGACCGCGCTCACTGGGCAAGAAATATAACTGGTGACATATATGAAAAGGGTTGGATCAGTGAAATGTATGGATACTCATTTGGTGCTTCAGAAGTGAGTACAATGACATCTCTTCTGTTTGTAATTATGATGTTCTGGTGCCGTGCTAAATCATTTTTTGTTTATGCGCTCTGCTTGTGTAGGTGGGACTTCACCACAAGATTAATGATGACTTGATGCTCTACCCAGGTTATATTCCACGCCCTGGGGTTGAGCCTATCCTTTTTCACTATGGATTGCCATTCAGTGTTGGGAATTGGTCTTTCAGTAAATTGGATCACCATGAGGATGGGGTCGTTTATGACTGCGGCAGGCTCTTCCCTGAGCCCCCATATCCCAGAGAGGTAGGTCACTAGATTAGAAATAGGATGCTGCAAATAGGGACAGCCTAGTGTATTTGATAAAATACAACTGGCTATAGTTGACATGTTACCCATCCATGATCAATGAGCACCACTTACTCATCAATCAGTACCATACACATCTCTTTGTCAGTATTGGATGCATGTATTCTCACCCAAAACTGTATTGATGGTAAGACCAAATTATGAATGCTTAATTGTTGGAGAAGGTATTACTGACTTAATTCACTTTCGCTGTGTCACAGTAGTTGCTATGATGTATATCTAAATTTGATGCAGGTCCAACTGATGGAATCCAATCCGGACAAAAGGCGAGCTCTGTTTTTGAGTATAGAATGTATAAACACTTTAAATGAGGGTCTTCTATTACACCACATCAAGTGGATGCTCTAAGCCGAAATGGTCAAAGTACTTGAGCTTTCTAAAGAGCAAGACGTTCTCTCAACTCACTTTCGCTGAAATATATAATTAAGTGATAACATGCGAAGTGAGGAAACAAAGGTACAAGATCAGTCGATTGAAGAACCAAGAAGGATGCACTCAAAAATACATACAATTTTTTTCCACAGAGTGTTCCCCATATTTTGACTGGCAAACTGTAGGACTTCTCCACAGTTTTCATCTCAGTGGCCAGCCTGGAAATATTACACGTCTACTCAGCTGCACCGAGGAAGACTTAAAAGCGATATACTGGCCATGATCTGGCACCTACACATCATGTCCCATCCATGAGCCGACATCCATTAACTGGAGACTGGTAATGCATTTCTCCTCTCTGAAGATATTTCCCTTCCCTGGATGAGATTTTGTGCATGTAGAGATAAAATGAAAGAATAAGTAAGCCCATTTTTTTTTAACGCTGCCACATTGTATTCTTCAAATGACCTAATAATTTGATGGTCAAAGATCTGCTGATATGCTTTCTTGTTAAAATTTCTGAAGAGATTTAAAATGAGATACTTGGAGTCAGTGCTATAGACTCTCTTCCTACCAGCCCTAAAAAGAAAGAGAGAAGAAAAGACCCTCTTGATGCTTTTCCAGTGGACAATAAAGTGGTAGGAAAGGTGCTACTAGACTAATAGAAAACAAGTTTAGGCTTTATCCGGTTCCAATTTTGTGGAAGCTAATTAAGGCCATGCCCCAGTTGTACAGGGTTTTGTGTTGGAGTGGAAGGTGTTATCATAATAATGCTGCTTACCTGCCAAGAGATCTGATAATTAAAGAACATTAATAACTATATTATCATTAATATCTTATCACTAACGCAGTTTTACTGTACTAATTATTGTTATTGTTAGTATTGTTTCTGTTCTCGTCATCGTCGTCTTCTAAGGAAATAATGTTGTGTCTGTTTTGGCATCTAGGTACCCAGCAATCAATAAACCTGCTGGTGTTCTCCATTGGCTTAATCATGTGGATACTGGCCTTGGGAATTCATAGTTATTCTAGATGCAGATATGATACTCAGAGGCCCAATAACACCATGGGAGTTTAATGCAACGCTGGCCATCCAGTTTCAACCCCTATGAGTAAGAATCTCTCTCTATCTCCGATAAACACAAACACTTGCACAAATTCATGTATTTCTGTGCAGATTTGTTACTCATTTGGTGATTTGATGCATGTCAGTACTTTATGGCTTAACCCCGTTTGTGCATTTCAGCTACCTTATAGGTTGTGACAATGAGCTTGCTGAGCTTCATACCAGTCATCCTGATGTCGCGATAAGGTTGGTGGTGTAATAATTATGCATGTAGATGACCTGCAAAGTTTGCCATGCTATGGCTGCACAAAACTGAGGAGGTCCGTGCCGATAAAAGCTCATTATTCAAAAATCTCACAGGTGATATATATGAATCTGGATGGATAAGTGAGATGTATGGTTACTCCTTTGGTGCAGCAGAGGTATGTTCGAATAGAGGCAGATTTTCTTAACGTAAAAAAGCTACATTATTTGACATCTGTTCAATCTATAAAGATGTGTACCCTTGTTGTCTTTCATGCAGCTGAATTTGAGGCACATCATTAACAAAGATATACTGATTTATCCTGGTTATGTTCCTGAGCCGGGCATCAAGTATAGGGTCTTCCACTATGGGTTAGAATTTAGTGTTGGAAACTGGAGTTTTGATAAGGCCAACTGGAGGAATGTGGACTTGGTCAACACATGTTGGGCTAACTTCCCAGATCCTCCTGATCCTTCAATACTAGATTCAACTGATCAAGACATTCTGCGAAGGGACCAGCTGAGCATTGAATGTGCAAGGACTATGAATGAAGCTCTCCGTTTGCACCATGAGAGGCAGAAATGTGGCAACACTCATATTGAAACTACCTCTAATCAGATCATTGAAGAAAAACCTATGTTGGCACGTCGAGTTGGAAAGTTTGATGGAAACTTGTACGTAAAAAGTAACCCCATGCCAACGACTGCATCTTCTGTGCCATCTATACCCGCCGAATGGATCATGTCTCTAACTCGTATAAATCTTGGATGATTTTTCTATGGATTTTTCAACTCTGGGCTTCTTAGCTCTCATGTCAGTGGTTCTGTTGGGCGTAAAAGCAGAAAACACGGAGTAAATCATACAGGAATAAGAGAAGAGCCTCACATTCTGGTTTCCTGGATACAAATGGGCATGATAGACATATTTATACTGACTTGTGATGAACGCAATAATCTGTACCTTCTCATATAATTTTGATCCAGTTTTGAGATATGATTCAGAAATTTCTGTACAATCCTGGAAGAAAAACGTCGTCAGTGTTATTAAGTCTAAGCTATTGGACTGGAATTTGTTGGTGAAGGACAAAGGATCTGATACTGTGCTATGTTGCTGAAGATGTTCATGGCTTAACTTGCACAATGTGAGTTGGGACTCTGCAATTGTTTGAAGAGTAATTGTGCTGAATTTACAATGCAATTGTAATCCAATTTTGAAAATGTATAATGTTTAACTTAGAGTGCAATTTTTAGGTTTCAACATGCTTGTAACTTACCATGCCGGTCATGGCAATATATTAGAGTATCATAGAAAAAATAAAAATAATAAGCACAATTTGAGAAAGAAAGTATTCAATGCGATTTTCCCTCCATCTTATGTCTGCTTTACTGTCTTAGCGGGCTAAGAATAGTTTCCCCTGCCGTGTAGGATTTTAATTAGTCCAAGTCGGGGATGGATATGGATTTCTTCGAGTAATCACATCTGTATAACCCCCAATACCAGAACTCTAAAAAGACATGCCTGCTTAAAAAGTACTTGCAAGGACTGCTCTTGAAAAATTGATAGGTTCTTCTTGCATCACACACGGCTACGATGCCTCCAGAATTCTAGATGCATACCACCGCCTCTTCAGAGATGTTTTGTCAGGATTCTTCTTGCATCAGTATGAACCCTAAGTACTTTGAAGTCAAAGACGGTAGGTACCGAAACAAGGTCACTAACAGATTAACAGAGGCTGACGCATATACAAAGATATCCACGTATGTCACATCATATACGCGATGCAAGGAGGTGATGTAACTGCTAACTACAGGCCGTGCTTGTGTTTCCCAGAAAAATGTGAATTTTCGAGGGTAGAATTTGAAATATAACAGGGGAGTCAAGAAGTTGGTAGGTGTCACACCACCAAAATCCTAATAAAAAAAATGCAAATCCAACTAGACACCTCCAGTCCTTGAAACAACCCTAGTTCAAATTCAACCCTAACAAATTTGTAGAGTAAACAAGCAGTTCATAACTATGTTTCCCACCATAAGTTTGTTGTTTCCATCTAATTTACATGTTAAATATCACATAGCTGTTAGAAAGATGAAATATAGAAGTGTAGGTGACAGAGCAATCTATGTAAGGATCAGTCACCTAACACATAACAGGTTTCTTTTCAAGATACCGTGCTACCAGTCTCTAGTAAAAACCGGACTCCAGAGCTGTACGGGTCATGTAATGAACAAACCTTCAGCTATTGTAGAATATTCGATTGAGTCGAATAGATAATCTGAGTTGAACCTCAGTCCATCATTCAAGTGACTTGGAATATCAGTAATAAGTTCTGGACCAAGGTAGTCGGAAAATTCTAGGTTGTTGAGCCCAACATTCTCAACGTAAGCATGATCTTGTAGGGAACAGAGTTGGACATCCTCGTGGGGAGATACTAAAATAGGCCCACTTACAAAGTTCAGCTGTTGAGTTCCCAAGTTACTATTCAGAAACTGATCAAAGCTGTGGCATTTTGTGCTTGGTGAGATGATACTGGTAGACATGCAGTCAAAAATTTCAGCACTTACAGCATTGGTTTGAGCCTTAACTGTGTGAGATGTTGGAGACACAGTTCTGACATGGCTGTTTCCATATACAGTACGCCAAGGCTTCATTTCAGATGGGCCTACTTTATCTGCTTCGCTAGTAGAAGTTCCAAAATTAACTGATGAAGCTGGTTTTATGGGATCTGCTTGGATGTGTTGCTTTTGACAAGACGGGTATCTAGGTGGACTTTGCTCTTCTTTTGGTTGTTTTGTGAACTGTATCATTGGACTTGCTCCGCCCCAAGAGTGCTGCTGAGGAGTGGTAGGCTGACTAGGCTCAAACAATGTATATTTAATCTTTTTCCCCGATCCAGAAGAATTTGCAAGCTCTATTCTAGAACCATTATCCATCTTCTGCATATATGGAACATCAACAGTCAAAGCTTTTCTGGATTTTGTTACAGGTAAGAATGGAACCTTCGAACTGACTTCTTGGACTTCTGGGCTAACATCTTGGACAAGCATGTTTTTGCCAAAGTATCCAAAACTACAGCTAGCTGAATTGTTTTGGTGCATCACAGTAGAGCTCTGGATGTTAAAGCTTGAAGAAGGATCCATTGAAGAGAAATCTGGTTGTGTTGTTGCACCAAAGGAAGGTTCGTTCTGCTTCTGCAACCTACTCAAGTAGAGGCGGTATTTCTGCACAATGCAGGTGTTCTCAGAGAGGCTGATAATGAAGTCCAAACGTGATTTTCTGAAAAACTGAAAGTACTCTTTTGGTGTAATTTGGAAACTCTCCTAACCGGTGATATGCATCTCATGATAGTGATTAAAGAAATTTAGCATAAATCTATCTTCCAAGAAAAATCACTGATACCGCTTTATATTCTCATGTCATAAAATCAGAATAAAATAAGGCGTACACTAATGTCCAAACATTGGAAGTGTTAAAATAGTGGGGTAGAGATGCTCTCATAGCTTCTAAATGGGAGTAGAGCCATGAGTTGTGAGATGTTAGCATCTAAAACATACTTTTGGTTAAAAAGATACTTCAGTATCAAAAACTTCAACAATTTCAATAAAGGACCGCAGAAACTTTTTCCAGCATCTCAGAAGAAAGTAAAAGCATCTAAATATTTGAAAGGTATTGATATTTGAAAGAGAATTAGAGAGACTCACTATGCTAACAGAAATTCAAGTCAGTACCTGGAATTCAGTTTAAAGACATAGGCCTACCTGCAGGTGACTAGCTACATTTTCCCTTGTCAACCAAGGGACATTCATCAAATCAAGTATTTTCTTCGGACCGACTTCTGTACCAAAAAGAAGAGATAAGTATCATTACTTCACAAGTTTAGAATATGACAGTTAAGATATGCTGACCATAAATATTAAAAGCAAGCAATTCTAGTTGTTCAAAAATTATCATGACTTCTTAGCATAGCTTTCAGAAAATATAAGATCAGAAGAATTATCAACACTCACTATCTAAACCAATATGATTAACAGCACTGACAAACTTCTGATGAAGATCTATGGACCAGACTACCCTAGCCTTCTTCGCAGCTGAAGAATCACTAAAATCTTGGTCATCAAGCCCGTGGTACTCTAAGTCTTTTCTTCTCCTTGCTGATGCAAGATCTCCTCCAGCTAGCAAGTGGCTATCATCAAAAGCATCTAAACCGTTTCTCATTTTTTGGATGCTTTCACTGCCTTCATGCGTTTCAAGATCTTTAACCTCGTGTATCTTCTTTCTAACAACATGTTGCCATATGTTTTGAAGTTCTTTCATTCGTATAGGTTTGAGAAGATAATCACAGGCTCCATGCAGAACACCCTTCATCACCCTGTTTATTTCTCCATCGACTGACATCACTAGACGGTTTCATAATGGACACCATTGGAAAAAAAAAAAAAAAAATGTTAGCATGATGTAAAAATAATTGAACTATAACAGAAACACATAGCATGCCAGATAAAAAATATGATCAAAGGAACTAACTGATGACAGGTAGATTCATCTCAAGTCCAACGTGTTCAAGGAGCTTAAAACCATCCATGTCAGGCATGTTGACATCACTAATCACAATGTCAAATCCCTCCTTTCTTTTGCGAAGCATGTCAAGAGCATCAGTTGCTAAACAGCATGTAGTTACTGTTACAGACAAAGAAATATAAACATAAATGTGTCAGATAGAAGCAAAATAACAAATCAACACCATGGAGCCATTTACAAGTGGGTTTAATTCTTTTCAGGAAAATATTGCCCTTCTACGATATGTATATCCATTAAGAGAAAAAGGCCCCATCTTTGTGCGATCATAGACTTTAAATACTAACAAGATCAAGGTGACCATTAGAAATACTAGCACTCACAACACTTGCTCCATAAAATATATATCTGAATAACCTGCTTCGCATAAAGTCAAAGTCTTTGCTAGTAGCAAGTTTTCAATTTGCATTAACAAACACTCACAGTTTCTGTCTTCGTTCAACTCTTGATTCCTGAGAAAGTTTGGACAAATTTCTGAATTATTCTTTTCTTAATTCCACTTGGTTTTAGAAAAGGGAGTATCTTCACTCTTCTCTACTGTCTACAAATTCAAGAATGACAACTCTTGAACACTATATTCCAACTGTAAAGCGTTTAATGGACCAGCCCTCATATCTTAATTCTGATACAATACCATGGGGGAACCTTTTGACAGTGCCATTATGACATTCTAAGCATTCTACTAGAAGCCTCATCTTGACAAACATATTTGTGCATTTTTATTTATCGGTAACAAACAAATTCCTGCTAAATCCTAGAAGTTGTTTTCTTGAGGGTGGGAAAATATATATGCTTTCTACTTCATCAGCATATTCTCCAATCTTCACTATAATTTAAGATTACCATTTATCTCTTTTTCATCGCAAAGAAAATATTATGTTGGGTTTTTAGTTTTATCATGGAAATCACTACAGAAGCCCACCTTAAATCCAACATCTGATTAATCATTATATTACAAAAATACAATTTCATAATGGTAAATAAATGGCCAGTCAACTAGATAAGAAATAGCCCAGAACTAAAATAACTAAAATTCAAAGTGATTGTAAGTACCTTCATAAGAACACTTCTTAAGCATCTTTTCAAGAATTTTCAGCCATGTAGGATCATCATCAACAACAAGGACACGGAGACCAGCAGGAAACATGTCACTTCGACTAGGAACCAACCCATTCTCCATTGATCAATCCAGAGCAAAATCAAGGACACCAAAAGAGAGTGTGTGTATGTGTTTTTGTGTGTGAGTGTGTTTTTTTAAGAGGTTTTAAAAATGGGTGAAGGGTCCCCAATGGCTCATGTTTTAGTATTCTCTTGTTCAAAAATATATATTTATAGTCGGCACCAAATAACTTTGGTGGGAAAGTGGGGAGAATAAGTTTAAGTGGATTAAAGCATGTTTGATTGTGTTGATCATCCAATACTACTTGAACCTTTTTCTTTATAAAGACTGGTTTGTGGCAGGGTTTAGCCTAATTTTTTACTAATCATCTATCATCTAATACCCTACCGAAAATCGTGTGTGAAGACTATTGATCGACAAGTGTCAAGTGGTTGCCACAATTATAAGACAAATAATAATAATTATTGGTTGATTAAGATTTATGAGTAAACTCGAAGTGGCGACTAGCATTTAATGTTATAGTTTGATCTTATAGTGCTAGAGCATATTTAATGGTGAGACCTATTTAGCACCAAACACTACATTCTCGAAAATTTAGTGTTTTTTATTTTTAATTGTGAGACTTTTTGAATACCAAACCAAAAAAACATCAAACCAAACATCGAATCGGCTGGAATTTGGTATTTGTTTTGGTCTTTGAACCAAATGTGCTGGCGGTGTTTGAACACCATTCTGAGGAAAACACTTTTCATTTACGGACAAAACAAATCTTTATTGTGTGTTTTTCTCTTGCGGTGTTCTGAAAACAGTGGCTGTGTAGGGCTTTATTTGGTGCGGTTTTGGAAACGCCGCGACGTACATTTGGTGCTCACTCTTTGATGTTTCCACTAAAATTGTTTGGTGTTTATTTGGTTTGGTGTTGGATTGCTCAAAAATATTTGGAGATCTCACCATTAAAGATGCTCTTACTAGCGAATGAATTTGATTATGGAAAGTTCTTATCCTCGACGAAACTCGGTTTAATCTTAAACTAAGATTTTGTGCTCTATTACTTCATTCCATTATGCAACGTGTCTGTCGACCTATTCCAATTCTACCAGCTAATGCATATCATTGGTAATAATCGGATTAGTTTGTACGCTTTTGATTTAGAAGAGGCTGCAAATGTGGAGGGCATGGTGGCGTTAGGGTTGGAAACAATTGGTAGGAAGGAATGTGGAATGTACTCAAGTACTCACTAAGAAGGGAATGTTAACTAAAAGAAATCTTAAATTAATTTGAAGTGGAAAGTAGAATATTCATCTTCTTTTACTACTTTAAACAAGAAAATTTAAGTTCCTGAGTGGCCATTCATACTTGAGAAGCATCTTACTACTGTACTTGAGAAGTAAGCAATTATTGAAACTTTGTATGTCAGCAGATTAACGCACAAAAAATTGAAGACAAAGGTCTTTAACCTCAGTTTCTTTAGGAGGAGATTCCTTTTACCACATTGGCTCCAGTTTAATAGAATGTCATTATCACGAAGGGACATTGATTTCAAGGACGGCTCACAATACTTTCTGGGTAAATTCCCAAACAAGGCACGATAATGTCAATTTTTTCCCAATTAAATTCATGTCAACACCACACGCAATTGATCAGCAATTAGTAGAGTTATGTCAGCAACTTTTTGCACTAAGTTGCTGATAGTTTTCAAATTGAGAACAAATTGACATTATCCTGTCTTATTTGGGAATTTACGCTTGAATGAGTTTTCTAGAATGGCTTTCATTGTTCTCTCCTCATGTTGAAAATTGATAGTTGATTACAATTTATTCACAATAAAAATATCATAGTTTTGTTTAGCAATTTGTTGCTAAGTCTCCCCTGACCCCTATGTGATTTTCACTTGGTTTAATTTAACGTGGATGTCAAACAGTGTGTAGGCCAACTACAGCGCAGCAGACCTCTAACTTTTTCTCCATAAATATATAGAAACTTCACTAGGCGGTCATTTAGGTCTTGTTCAGGTATCTGCGCTTGCAGAAGTGGTGGATGCCTGATATATGACAACTTTTTGAAATCCAATAGTTTCGAGTTCCATCACCATAAGAAACTTCGAGTTGATGGATAGCAACTGCAAGGACATAATCCTAACACTACTTCAAAAAAATTCAAATTCTAAAGACAAACGAATAAATTGTAGTTAATTGTACCTAATCTGACAAACCTACCAATCAAGAGCAAATCATTTGGAATCAACATATACGACTTTCTCAAGTTCTTTGCTTCTTTTTTTCATACATCTCACTTGGTCTAATCTGGGGTATTATAGTCACTAAATATGTTTGTTTCTTAAATAATTCCTCAGTTCAAATCTGGTGTAACTAGTAAAAGTTTTTACCTTTCAGCTCTCTGTTTCAAACAACAAGGTGCTTTTTGAGAGTGGCATACATGATGCATGTCAAGGCTTGCAAATGAAAAGCATCTTCTGGTCCTCAAAGAAAATGCCCACTATCACGTTTTGTTCCAAGGATTTTATATGCAGCCTATGCCTATCTAGAGTTGCTTTTGATTAGTTTTTGGTGACTGTTCTGTAATTGTGCTTTCACTTAGAACAAGTCCAATGGGAGATAATATAGGCTGTTAAAGGCAAATATAGCACCCTAACTACAAAAATGTCATTCTAATGAGATTGCTAAAAGGGTCTTAAATTTGGAAGGAGCAAAAAACCTAGCCAAAATTAAGACTTTCACTAGCTTGTTTGCTATAATAAGTTCGGAGGAGGCAGGCGGCGTAGTTTTTGTTGTCCGTGTGTTAAATTTCAAGGGCAGAAAACGTGTCGTCTGTCTAAAAATTCAACTTAAATTACAAAATAATAGGCCGAGCAAAATAAAACTATGTGCGTCCATTATCATTTAGCACTTCAAACCACGAAAAAATGATTGGATTGGTTTTGATTTTGGGGTGCCAAATTTTGTAAGACTAAAAGGCCTATGTGACACCTTTTAGCAACCCAATTTAGCTCTCCATTGGACTTGCTCTTTGCCATAGGATTTTAAGACTTTTAGTTTGTCGACCAAATTTGGCATGCCAAAACATGAAAAAACATCCAATGGGTTTATTTTTAGCATTTTGTGGAATTGGTGGGCCGGACAGCAGAAAATGCACATTGTTTGTCACTATTCACTTAAAATTAATAGTACCCATGAACAGTGATAGATGGTAGAAAGTATGTCATCCGTTGAACAATAACATCGAACAGTAAATAATAAACAATACCGTGAACTGTACAGACAACAGAAAACGTTGCAATTTATCGCACAGACAGCATAAACTTTATCGTCCGTCTCCCGAAACTTATTTTTAATAACTGCTAGACAATGCCACAAATTTAACTAAATTGATCACACTAGCCAAATTTAAGACCCTTTTACCCATTAGAATGATTTTTTGGTGTTTGGGGTGTTATATGGGTTGCTATATGGGTTGCACCATATAGCACCCCATGAGACTTAATTGTTTTGTACTTAATTGTGTTTTCCATTTTATTATTCTAGTAAGCATAACATAAATAAGATTGTAACCAGAAACTTATCACTGAGGATTGTGCTCGGTACAATTTTCTTAAAACGAAAAACATTGCCGGTATGAGCCTCAAGTGCACGCCTCCCAGGATACAACAGCGAAGGAGTCAGTTACTAGCAAATGACAAACTCTAAGTAGTCCAGACGTGTTTTTTTAAGAGAAATGATTTTGAGAAGCTATTTTTTGTGTTTGATAAAATAGGAAACTCTTAAGATTGGCTAAACCAACAATTGAATCAAAATCCACAATTTATAGAAGATATTCAAGAACCCTAAAGGCTGGAATCTTACAAAAACACAATGCTGGTGCTGGTACTAATAGGAAAGAAAGGATTTAAGGGTGTAATAATCTCTATATGATGCAAATTTGAGTATATGCACACTCCAAATCGTATGTGATAGTGGCAGAAACAGTTACATTAGATGGTCGAGTTTGTCTTCATATGCTGTTAATATAAAGTATTCTTAGTTCTTACCCAGGGTCCAAGGCTTAGCTTCATATGCTAACAGCCTTAACGTTTGCTACTCCCCTCGAGCCCTCTCATGCTAGTATATGTTATTGAAGATTATAAATCAAGTTATGAATAGTTCGGAATTTCGGAATTTTCGGAATTCCGAAAATCAAAATATGAAATTTATTAAATTTGACCCTATCACATTTGGAATTTCGGATGATTTCAGAATTTTAGATATTTCAACTCTATATCAGAATTCCATTTTTTAAACCGAAATTCAGAGAATTCGAAGTTTTGTTGAATCACGAACTATGGTTAAGAGCAAGTCTAATGGGGCTTGACTATAATTGGCTGCTAAAAGGTGTCACATATGCCCTTTAAGCGATTCGATTAAATTTGGCGGCTTAAATTCGAAAAACCAGTCCAATGAAAACTTTTTGCGGTTGTTAAAGTTCGGGATCTGAGGACGGCGAGTTTAGCCCGTCTGCAATACCCTCGAGCAGCCCTATAACACCACGAATCTCTTCTCAATCTTATGTTGTTTTACAAATCATCACAAAGCCCATATTTTTGTCCCCTTTCCCCACCCTTAGTCACAGAACACCTCGCTCCCCTCTCAATCACCCATCCAAGCCTTCATTAGGACCGCTGGATGGTGGTGGTTCTATCAAGTTATCGCGACTAAGTCCCACCTGACCAGCTGGATAGTGGTGGTTCTATATTTAGGCACCTTCTTTTTTCTTGGGGTGATGTTTTGGATTTCAGAACAGAAAAACAAACCTTAGATGTGAACAGTTCCATTTGATGTTCATACTTTTTAATTAAGGTGAGTTGTGGTTAGGGTTTTGATTTATATCAGTCACTTTTTTCTTAGTTATTTAGATGTGAACAGTTCCATTTGATGTTCTAGCAAAGAAGGTTGAAATGAAACTGATCTTGGACTCTTGAGTTACAAAAAGAAACAGTCGGCATTGTGCTATATGATTTATTGCTTTCTTCTGCTCTATAGGTTGGGATTGAACTATGCTTTACAGGTTTGAGCTGGATTACTCTCTGGCTATAGGACTGTCGCCTGCCTTTTCAAAGGAGGTCCTCTACTTTCTGTCATTACTTTCTGCAGATATGGAGCAAAATTAAGCAAAGGAAAACTGAATAAGATCAAGGCTGTTATGACAAAACTCCCCAGATTACGCAGGTGTAGTTTAAAAGTTGTTTGGTTACAAAGTACTCTAAAATATATTGTCCAGATATATTTATCAATGTGGGTTCTCTAATGGATTCATAAGATCGAAATGGTTAGAATACTCTTAGTTGAGAGGTTGTTTGTTCAAATCCATCTGGATCCAATGACGAAGGGAAATTTATTAGCTATTCACAAATTAAACTGTTTCTGTCAAATACCATAGATTATAGTTGTTTATGGATATCTTACAGCTGAGATCTGGTTATCTTGGTGATGTAGGAGAGAAGGTTCAAATGAATTAGATCTCGACTCTTAAGTTACAACAAGAACAATCGCCATTACGCTATTTGATATATTGGTTTCTACTGGTTTATATTTAAGTAGCTTGGGATTGTATTATGCTTTACAGGTCTGCGCTTTAACTCTCTGTAGGACTGTCATCTGCCTTTTCAACTGAGGTCCTTAGCGTTCTCTCATTTACTTCTCTCAAGACCTCAAGGGTAAGACGTTTAGGGTGCTCATGTTTTGTGTCATTTTGCAGAAATGGAGCAGAGGTAAGTGAAGGAGACAGTGAATATGATCAAGCCAGTTAAGGACAAAAGAACTACCAAGTTTCTGAGGCAGTCAAAGTATGCTCTTGGCATTGAGTCAAAAGCAGGCGTTCAAACCATCGGCAGCTACTATTTATTTTGAAATTGCCCACGTGCTGAAATTTGGTGTCAGCCCCATCTTTTGAATGATTGAATGTCTACTACATGCTTCTTGACTGTTAATGGCTGGTAAGACATTGTGCTCTTTTTATGGCTGAGATTTTACTGCAATTTGGTCTATGATGTAGTTAACATATGTATTTTTGTGATAGAAGTGTAATGCAGCCAATGTCTAATCGATAGTTACACACTTAAAGTGTAAAGAGGAGAATGAAGAAGGAACTGGATTTTCCTCTTCTTTTGTTGCCTCTCCCGCGTGCCCTTTCCTCTCACAATTGTTTATTGTTTTTCATCTACTTTGGTGACAGGTTGGGGCTATCGTGGAATGGTTGTGCTGCTTTCATGCTTGTTTTGTATCTGATTAAGCTTGGGTCTAACTTCTAAGGCTTCCTTTGCTTTTTGGTTCTGTTTGTTTGGTCAGTTAAACGATGCTAACTATTGATATAGATATAAAGATCTGCTGCATTGATCATATACAACGCTTCACACGAATATGATGATGAATATGCTACTTGAGTGAGATTGGGATGGCAACACCACAAAGCAGCACAGTTGGTACTCTTTCAAAATTTTGGTAAGAAAATGATAGTTATTTGACTTCTTGAAATTTCGTAGAACTTGATGACTATGGTCAGTGAGTGAGTCATGCAAGTGATCTTAACTAATTTAATTTACGTTTCTAGATCATCTGTGGCCATGATTCTTTGCTTTGAAAATGAAATCCTCGACTAATTATTGGACAGCGTTAGCACTTTTACTACTGACTAATTTACCAGTTTTGTTTAGGCAACTTTACCAGTTTCAGTTTTTAAAGCAGTTAAACAATTTGGTTGAGTCAATTGGTCGGTGTTAATTTATGTTTGTATGGTGAGCTCGTCTAGTCGTCTTGGCTGCAAATCGTGCTTATGTGAGAATGGAGTTTATCTGTTGGGTGATTCTCCTCTGATGTCAGGGAGTTATACAAACTCTGATGCACCAGAAGCACTGTCACTCTGACCTCACTGGTTAGGGGCTTGTTGATATAGGCAAATATTCTGAAGCCGCCCTTCAATTTTTTGACAAGCTGTTGGATGTATGCATCTTTCTTCTTATATCTTGCACTTGGGAACTCCACTTAAAAGACATGGCTGGTATAAATTTATAACACATTTTGCATTTTTTATTAGGCGAGTCCAGATTAATTCAATACTTACATACTTTCATGTGTTTACATGATTCTGAAGCTATGCCCATGCAAAAGGTATATTTAAGCATAGATCTTGTAAATAAGTTCCATCGTCTATTTACACTGTATGGTGGTCCTTTTTGTTGGAACTGGTAGTCTCGTATTTTTTCTGTCTTTTTCTGTTAATTGGACCAATCACGACAATTTCAATTTTTGAAAGATACTATAAAGGAGTAAAGCGCCCATTACTTACTATTATGATTGTTTTCCATGTATAACTGTCAAACAAGTCTCTGTATGAGGCCTTTTTTTCCACTTTCCTAGTAAAATATTGTTTGTTCAATTTCTGTTTAAACAATTAAACATTTTTGTGAAAAATTGATGAGGCTACATCATTAGGATATTTAGAGTTCTCTCTTGAAAGCAATCTTCTAGTACTTTTGGTTTGTGCCTATTATAAATGTATTATGTCCATATTTGATGGTCTACCAGCATCTAGGTGATCTCAGGCTAGACATTAATGATTCCTATGTTGCATATGATGTAAAATCCGATAGATATAGCTGGAGTTGTATACTGCTAGAGTAAAACTGAAATGTTCTGAGGGGATGTAGTTGGTTACTTAGAGCCTAAAAGGTGATTGTGACTAAGATTTGAGCAAGCAAATAGGGATCTCTAGCCTTTAGAGTATCCCTAGATAGCAAGTTGCATCCTTAATCGTGTATAAATGCAGAGAATCAGAATATCAGATCATAGTGGAATGAATTTGTCCTGGTGAAAAAGTCCCTCCAAAGCAAATGACAACCAAATAGAATTCAGTTTAAAGCAATTTTATAGTTTGCATGTAAGTGATGGCGTGGGAGTGCTGCGTACTGGATGATGAAAGATTGAAGGTTTTCAGTTCAGAAAGGGATCCAACTACACAGTCTTGATGCATTAAATTAAATTAGAATGACATTATACTCTGGATTATAGCACTTCATTTCGAAGATTATCAGAAACTTTTTCTTTGGGTTTCTCTGGAGTTTTTTGAAAAGCTGTAAGAACGGCAAAGTTGATGAGTTTTTTTTATGAAGAATTGTAACTCACCTAGAATTGTGGAAATCATATCAACCGTGGCTTGGTTTCAACAGCAGAGAGGGTGAAATCATTCTAATCAGATGAAGATCCTTCTGGGATAAATCTTCTGTTTCCATATAGTCGATATTTGCTCACCTCTTCTTCAAGGCCAGGAACTCAACCATAAAACCTGCAGGGAATATGGAACAAGGATGTTGAGCTGGCATGGGAGTATGTTTTGCTCTCTAAATTAATAGATGTAGTTTGTACTTTGTACATGCTTATTTTTGAGGTCCCCCTTTTTTTTTTTTTTGCTCTCTTATTGTAGGTGATTTGACTTGACATGGCATACTCATAGTTTTAAATTCTCCCTCTATTAGTGCATCTTCTAGCTGTGTTTTCCTGTGTTCGGTACGATGAGGAATTCATCACTTTACTATTAATTCGTTATTCCAAATACCAACTAAAAGCAAGTGAATACTCATACATGTGACAAGTATACTTCAGTGCTTGTGTTTTTCCATTTTTGTTGAATTTCCATACTTGCTTCTATTTAGTAATCCTGATACTGATACATATTCTCATTCAGAGTTCAGACAAATCTATAGCCATTCCAGGATGTTGTTTTCATTCTTTGTAAATGCACTTTATTGAAATTGTGTACTTTTTTTTTGTAGATGGCGTTGGTTCAGATGCAGCTATAAGTGTTCCATTTGGCTCATGTCCAGTCATGTGGGGGAAATGAAGGAGACACCCCCCCAACCGCGCACACACAATTAATTTCAGAGTTCCTGGGGAACACAAGTTTGATAGAGTATTTGAGAGGTGAAAAAAAATGGCTCGGAATGGGTTTAGGACTTTTTCTGCGAGCCGTATGCGGTAAGTCATGGCTACAAGAAAATATTATGTTTCAAACATTTTTTTTTAACAAAGACAAATAGCTCTCTGCAGCAAAAAGTAATTTTTCTGCTGTTTTACTATTATTTTTTTGCCTACTTTAATTTATACCATATAATATGATAAGAATTGAAGTTACTTGGTTAAGCTTAAAACTTCATATAGTAGAAAAGTATTCGTTGCTGAACTGGGTTGGACCTTATTTTATAGATGAACTTCAGTATGTTTTCTAGGAAGAAAATAAAGATATAAAGGAAAGGGGTTATAACTTATATGTAGAGATGGATGGAAAATTTATCCCTACAATGAGTTTTAATCTAATAATAACTAATAGTCATACACTGACACAGTACAGGTGACCCTACGTTAAATTTTCTGCAATAAGTTTTTGCTTCCTCTGAGATAAAATGTAGTACTTGCGGTTTTTTGGAAACTTTTCCATTTTGTTACAATACATCGTGGTAAGATTATGAAGGGAAGGGTCTATTATATAAGGTTTTAGTTTTTCTTCCTTATCAAGGATATATTAGAAAATATTGTCATATATACATGGTTATGGAAAAATTAAAACTTCCTATTACCTAGTGGGGCAGCAGGCATGTGTATCAAGTCCTTCGCTCCCTGAACTTGGATCCATTCGCCCCAGGGAGTGAGAAGAAGGAGAAACAAAGAAAGAGAGGTGGTGGTTAATGGTTATATGGACTTGTTGATTGGTATGCTCTAATAAAATGGCCCCATGGAAAGAAGAAAAACAAAACAAGAAACTCTAATATGTTAACAACTTCAAAAGTCAACTATGTATTAAAAACAAAAAACCACTTGATTTGCTTTTTAAGTATGAAACTCAAATGTAAAATCAACCATGATCTGATGGAATAGTTTCATATTCAACCATTGACTTCTAAAATCTCATTCTCAATGAGCACGTTGCAGCAGCTAAAAGTGGATAGATCATTGATCAACTGTGTTCAAAAGTTTGAAATAACTCATTATTTTAAACATAACTCATTATTTCACTTCTGTCTTTTTCTGTAATGCATGTTAATATGTTGTACTACAAGTTGTTAATATTCTTTTATAAGTAAATCTTCTATTTTTGTGTTTTCATACTGTTGCAACAACCATGACTGTGGATCTTACAATGGCTTCAGAAAAAGATGCATTTACAAGTAATATGGAAGAAAACACAGTCGAAGAAGTAACGTCAGCAACACACCAGGGTACAGACAACTTGATAGTACTGCAAGACCACCCAAATACTTCTGTGGAGACTGAAATGGATAGAAAAGTTGCTTCAGATGTTGCTGTTAATGAGTTCAAGAGAGTAAATTCGTTATTGGGTCGAACTAGAAAAGGACACGCTCGCTTCAGAAGAGCTCCTTCTTTGCCGTCTTCTTCTACTTTGCGGCATACTCAAGAAACCAATCAGCACAAAGAGTTATCTCCATCAAGAGATAACTCTGCCCCTACAATCCAACATCTGCCGCCTCTTGTTCCTCCTCCACATCATCAAATGAGAAAGGACAGTTCTTCAAGAACTATTTCGTTCAGTTCTCCACTTGTTTCTGCTTCAAACACCTCTACTTACTCGCTAACAGGTGATACTAATGCAAAGAAGAGGTCGAAATTTTCAAGTACGCAAGAGGATAAAATTTTAACAAAAGACAAAAGAAGGTCGGGGATCATTAATCTCATGCAGAATGAATCACTTGTGTGCAGTTAGATATGAGTTTTATTGTTAATTTTTATGATATTAATGGACGGTGAATATGGATTTGTTTGCAGGAAATTGGGAGTTAAGGAGATTGTGAAAATTCCAGCAATCAGCTCAGTAATGGCTGATATCCCAACCGACGATTATTCATGGAGAAAATATGGACAGAAACCCATCAAGGGATCCCCACATCCAAGGTACTAACAAGTAACTCTCGAGTATCTTTTCTAATATTCTGGTATGAACTCGTTGACTTAAATCACCTTCTTACCTTTGACTAAGGGGTCATTAATTGTGAAGCACTTGAAAATCTTGTTCATCAAGCATCAAATAGTCTTCTCCACGCGCAAGTTTTTCGAGTCTTTGGTTTTGCAAGGATATGTCAAGTTGACAGGATCTTTGACAATTTTGGTTAGGGACAGATATGCAAAATTCAGGGTTTGTGAAAACTGTTTCTTTCTAAGCATTTCCTCTGCAAGCAATAAGTTCAACATCTGATTGCATGGTTTTCAGAACCGGTTTTTTTTTACTCGGATCGGGTCAGACCGGTCCTGGTTCATCCCACCGGGTCAAAGAAACCCAGGCAGTTCTTTGTTATTAAAAAACCTAAAAAAATGTTATACATTTATATATTTAAAGTTAATAAATAAAATTATTTAATGTTTGGGTTGAGTCAACTCGGCCGGGGTTGAATAAAAACCATTGTGTTGAACCCATTTTTAAAACCGAGTTATGCATGCAGGGTGAGACAACTGGTGGGGCCCCATATTTGTAAACCCATTTCTAGTTTGGGTACTAGTTTACTACAATCAATTTGGAATCCTGTTTTATAAAAGTTTGCATTTAAAAGATTGAATAATATTATTTTATAGATTTACTACTATTTATGTTTTTTTAGATAGTGAAAACTATTTGTACAAAGAAAAAATACGATTTTCAGACTTTGACTATAACTAGCCACTTTTTATAATCGTTTTATTCTCTCTTTTACCCTTAAATAATTACCAAATATTTTCACTAAAAATAAAGTAATAGATTTCACTTATAACCACACGTGGTTTGCATTTTAATATGGTATATCACAAACAAAAACCACAAAAATTAAACCACCTACGTTATAAACTTAACACATTTTAAAATCCAGATGCACGACACATTTTAAAATGCATATGCACCAACATTGTAAATTTGCTTACACATTTTAAAGTGCATATGCATAATGCATTTTAAAATGTAAATACTAAATGCATTTTATTATGATGTGGGTTCGACCAACTACTATGAAATACAACGAGTTGGTTTATGGTTTAGTGTCTAGAAGTTTAGTGTTTAGGCTTAAGGCCTAGTTTACAAAGGGTTAGAGGTTAATGTCTTAAGGTTTAAGATTTAGGCTTAGGGCCTAGTTTGTAAGAGTTTAGGGTTTAGGGTTAGTGTCTAGTTTATAAGAATTTTGGGTTTAGTGTCCAGACGTGTAGGGTTTATGCTTAGAGTCTAGTGTCAAATGCCTCTACAAAATGGGAGGTGTATCAATTTTTAAGTTTTTGCACTATATGCATTTTAAAATGTAAAGTATGTTATTATAAGTGAATTATTGACTATTTATTTTAAAATGTTGAGTTCAAATAACTTAATTATCGAGTTAAAATGCATTAAATCAAGTGTATTTTAATATTTATAAAATTTTAAGATAGTTGCAAATAAGTAAAGAGGGTATTCTTGTTCATTACTTTCAAAAGTGGGTTGATGTGTCTAATTCTGGTTTTGGTCAAACTTGGATGTAAAAACTAAAAATATTATGCCTCTAGCTTTGGAGTCCAAACAATTCTTAACGGACTCTCTTAAACTAATTTTCGATCTTGCAATGCATGGGGGGTGTGAGCCCCGCCCAGCATGCTGCTATGGTTATTTGACAAATTCACTCATCCAGTTCCAAATTTCCGTAGTAAACAAACATAGCCTTCAAGGTGAATAGCACCACCTCGGCCGATTTACTTAAAAATAACAGAGAATAACATTTTAAGGTAGAACCCTATTGAACTTTTAAGAAAAAAGAGTTAAAATATTATTTAAATGGACAATGAAGTTGATTAGGTTAAACTTAAATGTCTTATATTATGGACAAAATGAAATTGATTAGGTTAAACTTAAGATTATAGGTTGTTGTTCACAAACTAAGTAACTAGGTATAGAACACAAGACCATCTAGCTAGGTACAAACCACTAGGCCCCACCACCCAAGCTATTTTGGACACTTACAATACCTTAAGAGAAAAATGTATTTAGATTTTCACATAGAAGAGGTATGTAATTTGATTCATATGTTGTTTTAGAAACATACCGGCCAGAAACTTGCAACAAAGACAACTAGTGCCAAGACTGATATGCAGAGGCAGGGTAAGAAGTGCGGAAATCTATAGAGAAATATTTATATAAATTCATTATCTTAAGACTAAATGACACAATGGAAATGCTCGGCCAATTAAGAACTACATCTGTGGAAATTAGGAAACGTTTCTTACAAGTGACATTCCAAGAACTTGATGTTTCTCTCGACAAACTTCAGAAACATATGTCTTTGAATGTATGTCGAAAAAGGGTGGGCTAACACATATTGCATGCTGTAGGGAAATAACAAAATATTCTAGGTTTTTATAGTGAGAAGTCAACACATATTATTCAATCACTTAGTCTCACACAAATATATACCTTAAAGATCTTTATCACTACAACTCCTTACGTAGGAACAAACCCAATATATATTAGGTTATCGGAACCCCCCAATATATATGTTTTCTGAATGTCCAGAAAAATATATTTGGGTTGAGAAGAAGAGATTGGAGCCATAATAAAAATAGTAAGAAACATGTGATCGAAAAAACAAAATCAAATTTACCTAAAGTTTCGGGTTCTCTTCAGAGTCGATTGTTCATTATAATCCAACCCTGACCCTATTGATTGAAAAAAGTAAAACACGATTGATTAACAAATTGACACGATTTAGAGAGAAAAAAGTTTACCTGATGATTCGGGCTCTTTGTGCAATGTTGAAACTTGAAATTTGAGAGAAAGGAAGTGATGTTGGGACCTGCTATCGAGACGAGTATGGGGAGAACAAGAGAGAGATAGAGGAGTTGAGACTTGAGAGAGAAGAGTTTTGGTGGAGAGAGAAGCGGACAGATAAACAGAAACTAACCAAATGATATTTTGGGTTACATATTCCCCTCGGCTCAGAACGTTCGCTCCGCTAACTTGATTATTCTTCTAAATTTTTTTGTTGTCGGTTAAAACCCGTTATGACTCATTTTCTACAGGCAGGCTCAATTTCTTTTCTCATCACTCATTTTACGTTTATCTATATAACAAAGAAGGGTGGTGCTGGACATCCAAGTATCCAACCCTAACTTTTGGATATAGCTTATGATGTGGCAAATCTAAGAGCTTTTGAGGTGTGGGTGGTTTAATAGTGTGGAACAAGAGTGTTGTATCATTATTAAAGTCAACAAATGTGGTTGGGCTTTTAGTGGGTTCGGTTGGGCATATTTTGTCGGGCTTCTATTGGATTTCGATTGGAGTTTTTTTAGTTGGATTTCGGTTGGAGTTTTTATGGTACGGAGGTGAAGGCACGTGTATCCGTCTTTGTCGGGAGGGATGCACATTGGAACGCCAAGACGCTGCCAGATCCGTGTTGTATGTATCCGCGCCGTCAAAGACGGACAAATACTAGTATTTAACAAGGTCGCAAGGGTATATTAACTCATTTATATCTCTAAAAAAAAACACTCATTTATTAATCATTTAATGGAACCATTAACTCTGATTATATCATTACTGTTTATCTCCATCAGTCAGAAAAACAAAAAAACAAAAAAAAAACTTGCGGAACAGAATGAAATATTCCTTTCGAAAAAAAAACGAAAAAAACGCAAGAAGACGCCATAAAAAAAGTTTCGTTCGAAGATCGCAAGTCGGCAACTATCTCAGTAACAAGTGTTATCCTCATTGTAACTTAGTGAAAAACTATTTTCATTGTCACATTATTAAAGTGTGGAACAAGAGTGTTGTATCATTATTAAAGTCAACAAATGTGGTTGGGCTTTTAGTGGGTTCGGTTGGGCATATTTTGTCGGGCTTCTATTGGATTTCGATTGGAGTTTTTAGTTGGATTTCGGTTGGAGTTTTTATGGTACGGAGGTGAAGGCACGTGTATCTGTGCTGTACCGGGGAGAGGGATGCACATTGGAACGCCGACGCTACAGATATGCGTTGCATGTGATTGTATGCCCGTCTGACACGGACAAATACTAGTATTTAACAAGGTCGCAAGGGTATATTAACTCATTTATATCTCTAAAAAAAAACACTCATTTATTAATCATTTAATGGAACCATTAACTCTGATTATATCATTACTGTTTATCTCCATCAGTCAGAAAAACAAAAAAAAAAACAAAACTTGCGGGACAGAATGAAATATTCCTTTCGAAAAAAAAACGAAAAAACACGCAAGACGCCATAAAAAAAGTTTCGTTCGAAGATCGCAAGTCGGCAACTATCTCAGTAACAAGTGTTATCCTCATTGTAACTTAGTGAAAAACTATTTTCATTGTCACATTATTAAAGTGTGGAACAAGAGTGTTGTATCATTATTAAAGTCAACAAATGTGGTTGGGCTTTTAGTGGGTTCGGTTGGGCATATTTTGTCGGGCTTCTATTGGATTTCGATTGGAGTTTTTTTAGTTGGATTTCGGTTGGAGTTTTTATGGTACGGAGGTGAAGGCACGTGTATCTGTGCTGTACCGGGGGGAGGGATGCACATTGGAACGCCGAAGACGCGCTATGCCTTTGGTCGCGGCGTGACCGCGTGCATATGGCAAAGACGGACAAATACTAGTATTTAACAAGGTCGCAAGGGTATATTAACTCATTTATATCTCTAAAAAAAAACACTCATTTATTAATCATTTAATGGAACCATTAACTCTGATTATATCATTACTGTTTATCTCCATCAGTCAGAAAAACAAAAAAAAAAAAAAAAAAAACAAAACTTGCGGGACAGAATGAAATATTCCTTTCGAAAAAAAAACGAAAAAACACGCAAGACGCCATAAAAAAAGTTTCGTTCGAAGATCGCAAGTCGGCAACTATCTCAGTAACAAGTGTTATCCTCATTGTAACTTAGTGAAAAACTATTTTCATTGTCACATTTGCACTGGGCCATTGTTTTTTATTTGTAAGGGCGACAAGTTGTTGGCTCTGCTTGGGACGATTGAAATCGTAGCAAATTTGTAAATTTTTATTTTAGAAAGCTTTCCTTTGCAAAATTTTCTAAATGAAAATTTCACCCGAAAATACAGTTGCTTGGTCCCAAGCAATCCGGCGAGATTATCAGGAGAGATTTACAAAGAATGAAGGTCTTTCATTTTTTGGAAAGTTTTGCCACCAGTTTATCAGGGGAAACATTTATTAACATTGTTGACTTTTATAGAAAAGTTTCCAGTGGTCTACCCTTTACACATGAGTTACCAAGCACGGGGAATTTGCCAAACTGGTGGAAATGTTTCTAAAACAAAGTTTTGCTCCAGTTTCCGAGTGAAACAAGTGGAGCCGTTATTTCTCCTCAAAGTTGTTTGTATTTGGGAATGCTATTAAGGGTAAAAAAATTGCAAATCTTAAAATATACTCGGAATATACTCGAATTCGGAATCTTAAACTACGTTGTTGTTGTTGTTGTTGTTTTTTAAATGGAAATTTTATTGATATTGATAACGAATTTTACAAATAATTAAGACAAGCATGCAACAAACTGTACTGCAAGTCTTTTCTGAATAGCAAATCATATTCTTTTAAAAACAAACTCGTTAGAACCAGCTATTATTTTTATTTTATTTTATTATTATTATTATTATTATTATTATTATTATTTATTTTTATCGCGAGCCTTTCGACTTATAACCAACATTATGGATTAAACCAACACATGGTGCCTAATGAACTGTTAAGGCTGGGCTAAGGTGAGATCTGTTTATGTGCCCTGGACCATAATACAAAATATTGCGATAAATATCGAAATTTCAATAAAAGATATATAAATATTATGATATGTATAAAGATATATAAGAGTGCAAATATCTGTGATATTTTGGGATATTTTGTGATATTTTGTGTAGGTAACAATTTTATTTAATATTTACTATTATATTTCAAATAAATATAAATTATATATCAAGAAATATCTATATTATCTATGAAATGTATTGATATTTTGAATATATCAATGATATTTATATATAAAACAATATGAAATATCTCCAAAAAAAGATATATCCACAATATATATCTATAAATTAGGAGTCGATATTTTGATATATCCTGATATTTTGTATTATGTCCCGGACAGAATTATTGTTTGGCTGCATGTCATGACTAACAAATAGTATCACCGACAAGGTTAGTCAGGGAATAGGGAGTCTCATATCACATTGGGTAGTACTAAAAATGTGCCTTATCGCAGCATTTTGTACTATGCTTTGGAAAACCAATCCCGTGTCCGACTTTGTATCAACTTCAAAACAGACGTAGATCAAATACAATATGGTGAGGTTTTTGGGGCCCAAAAGAACTTCACAAGTGGCCTATATGACAAAACTATTCAATTGATTTCGCAAAATTTATTTGACAAATGTAGCTTTGAGTCTAACTAGTGAAATACTGATTTAATACAACCAGGAGACCAACTGGGCTATGTGAACAACGAGATTGAAATGAGCAAAACTACTATTACTATAGGGTTTTTTCTGTAGGATGTGGCTCTAATTTTGGGTCAAATGTCGGGGCCCTAGCCGGCTGTTTGTCTCGCTTGTACTCAAAGCTGCCCCTGATATAGATTATGAATAATTACTATTTTGGATGGATTTGGGATCAAACTTTCTTTCTTTTCTTTAGGGGATATTACAAGTGCAGTAGTGTGAAGAATTGTCCCGCACGTAAACAAGTGGAAAGAGCTTTAGACGAAGCTACGATGCTAATCGTCACATACGAAGGAGAGCACAATCATCCCCATACAGTCACAGAGATAGTCAGTCTCAACATCCTCGAATCGTCTTAATTTTCTTATCCCTCCGTTTCTTAAAATTTGCTTAAACAAATTGCCAAAGAAAAGTACTCTAAGGAGTAAGGAGTATACAGGACAATACAACCGAGCGAGTAGCAGTATATCGAAGGCCAACTCCTAATAGGAGGAAAAATAAAAAGTAAACTTCATCAGATTAACAGACTCAAAACTTTAAAGGTTTTAAATGGGTTTGTGTTGTTTATTTAAATTTCAAACCCTCTGGTTTTTGCATATTGAGAATTTGATATTCTAATTGGAAAAGGTAGAAAGAGTTTGTATTCTAATTTGCCTTATTTTTATCATTTTAGCTTTACTTTTGCGTTGATATTTGGTTCATTTGACGGTAGTGATATATACTTACTATCACAATTTTTTCCTGAAATGAGATAGTATATGGACATTGTTGGCTGAGATCTCTTCTTAATTGTTTCGTTCATGAACCTGTCACGTATGGGACAGTTGAGGGAGGCCTACCGTGAATTCTTAATTCTATTAGAAGATGTTGGGTTGGTGCTGCATATACATTCATACTAGTAGGGGCTCTTTGGGTGGGGGTGTACGTGTGCCTCCCAATCTGGTTTTAGTAACAAAATTTGTATTTTTAGATTAGCAAGCCTGTTTTAATGAGCAGTAACTCGGGCTTTACTCTATTACTGGCGGGGTAACAAGATTTGTATTCAAGACAAATAGACAATGCATTTGTAATTTGTAAATTTTTGTAGACTTCAATCACCAAAACCAATAGTTACCAAAAAAAAAAAATCACTAAAACCAATAAATATTACCAAAATTTACCGTGTGATACATTTGTTTGTGCTTCATATGGCTGGCTCTCTGTTTCACCTGGCCGCTCATCCTTTTCTCCTTTTTACCTTCTCTAAGGGCATCTCCAATAGGGGGTGTAAATTGTTTAAAGTATAAAATTTACACTCTAAACGTCAAAAACATGTTTTCAATAGGGGTGTAAATCCCAGGTGATAAGCTAATAGTTAATAGAGGGGGTGAAGAATTCCCCATCCGACTATTAGTTAATAAATATCTCGGGCGTCACTTGAAGTAACTTCCCAACTAAAAAGAAATTCAGACGATACTTAAACTCACGTTTGTTTTTTTTTTTTTTGAGAATTGTAATGTTTGCAACGGGCAAAGACCGTCATTTATTGGTTGGGCCAGTTTTAAGTAAACCACAGCCGTTACTCAAAGTGACGTGTGTTTTATTTCTTTTTTAGTTAAACCCAATGTTTTGAAAACCGAACCGGTGATTGAACCGATTTTTTGTTAAAATGGTTCAACCATAGTTCGACTCGGTCAGACCGATTGATGTTTATTTAACAATTTTTTTAATAATTACAATAATAAAATGAATAAATATATGTTTTAATCCAATATTAATTGGTATTATATATCAAAACGAATTTCTTATACAAAAAACACATAGTAGTATGTTGGTTTGGAGTTTGGACTATCTGATTTAGGTGCTAGGTTCAACTCCCCACATTATCAATTTTTCAAAAAATAAAAAATAAATAAAAAAATAATAATAATAATAAAGGTGATCCGGTTTAGAGCTGAGCCGGTTTGTCGGTTCAACCACGGTTTAAATTTAAACCGATGGTCCAACCAAAAACTCAAGTTATGCCTGACCCGAACCTAAAATTTACCGATTCCAGTCGGATACCGGTCCGATCCAATTTTCTAAACACTAGTTAAACCACTTGCGACGGATTTTGACCGTCGTTTTTTCTCAGTTTGTTAATTTTACAAACTCTTTGCATTGGATACCATTTTGGGTGTGAAAACTATTAGTGTGTAATAGGGGTCATAAAATCCTAGTGGCACCTATGTGGCATTTATGTGGAGGTATATATATACACTCCCCATTAGAGATGCCCTAAATCCATTAGGACTAATAAGTATGGAAAGTTATTCATTAATTTACCTGTTTAATGTATAATTAATATTCATTTTAGAGCATTTTTAAGAGAGCAACAAAAAAAACACCAACTATTTTTAGGAGCAACATCAAATTTTCGACATCAAATGACACGGTTTTGAATAAATCGTGCCATATAGCCCACACGGTTTTTCCAACACCGCTCCAGTGAAGCCCATTTTAAAAGCCCAAACCCACACGATTTTTCAAAAACCGCGTGATCAACTTTTTTATTATTTTTCTTTCCCAATCTCTCGCGCGGTTTCGCGTGATTGAATCCCACAATCTAGCCCAAGCCCACACAGTGTTGGCAAAACCGCACGATTTTTATAAAACCGCGTGAGTGATTTGATACAGCACCAAAGCTAGAATCAAATATTGGTCAATTTGGTGTTTGGTTTGGTGTTTTCATCAACATGTGACTCTCCTGAAGTTGAAAAAACACCAAATTGTTAGAAATTTGGTGTTTGATACTAAGTTGGTATCACTCCTAAAAATGCTCTTATTTTAACACTTTGAAAAGTTTTATGATTTATCCTTAAAAAATGTTTCTATTGGATAACCCGTATAGGAAGGGGGCTTTTCTTACTTTCACCTTGGGCTTGAATTGTATGGAGCCGGCCCTGCATTTCACAGTTTGTAGTTGAATTATTAGTTGACCGTACTTATATCGTAATAATAAATTTATAAAAACAAAAGAAAAAAATGAAACCTTTAGTTGACCCTGCAGGCCTGCACTACCAGCTAAAGCTTTAGGCATTTTTAAAGCACAATTACATTGCACGATTACGAGAAAAGCTTTGGTCCTCAACATTTAGGACCGAAGTGCGTCTAAAGCAGCTGAAGACTACACATTTGGTATCAGTATTTTTACACAAATGACCAAAATCTTTTCCCATGATTACCTTGAAATGTGAGCTATTAGAAGATTGAGCTAAAATCCTTGAAATTTTAGCTCAAATTTTAGGATCTTAAGCAGCTTATTTAGCAAGTATGTCTCCGTATTTGATATTTTGATGTATATTATACATTTCGATTTCCCGATAACTCGGACTTGTCATAAAAATTTAGCCGTCTGGAACAAAATCGATGTTCACGGGTTTATCTTTGCCATTCCTAAAACAAAAAAGAAAAGATAAAAATCATCTGAACTCCTCAGCTTGATTTGCATCTTTACACGTGATTTTTTATCTATCTTGTACGTCCACGGACATTGTCCCCCACCACTCTCTGCTAAAAGCAGAAAGCGGGGTCTTTGAATTCATCTATAAAATCCACAACAATAAACTCCCTGGGAGTCCAAACTCACGTGATTGAATTAAGGTGCCAAAAACACAATCCAATCTATTCTCTCTCCAATCCCCACCGACACTAGCCAAATTTTGTATTATCTGTTAGATTAAACGTTGTAAATATTACATTTTTGTAATGTATATTTATATCTTAATATTAAAACTCATACAAAAAATATTTTTCGAGTTCCATTAAAATTTTACATCATTTCCTATTAAAACGAAAATTTTACTCCTATTATAACCAGAATTTATTTCCTATTAAAACAAATTCTAACACTTCTAATTAAAACGGGAATCATTAATATATTTAAAATGAGAATTCCTTCTCTATTGAAAAGAGAAAATTTAGTATATCTAATTAAAACGGAAATTATTTTCCTATTAAAATATGATCTCTCTCCCAATTGAAAAAACGGATTTTTAAAACTTAATTTAAAACAATTTGTTAGAAAATTAAAACGGGTTAGCAACTAAAATGGTAGCCCCAATTTTCTAAAAAAAATCTAAATGTTTTCAAAATAGCCCGCGTATGCACGGTCTACAAACTAGTCTTAATATTAAAACTCTCACAAAAGATATTTTTCGAATTCTATTAAAATTTTACGTTATCTCTTATTAAAACGAGAATTTCTCTTTTATTTGAAAAACCGGAAATTTCTTTTTTGACAACGGAAATTCCTCTTCTATTATAACGGAAATTTATTTCATATTAAAACAAATTATAACACTTCTAATTAAAGCGGTAATTTTTACTCTCCTATTAAACGTTGTAAATATTACACTTTTGTAATAACAAGTAATAACAACAAAATCACCAAAATATATATCTAAAAATTAACACCACTAATCAAACACCATGTCTTCTCTCACACTGACACTTTTTCTGCTGCTGAATAAGAAGAAGAAGATAATGTACGCTTACGACAGAATCGTTGAGAAGTCTTAGAAGTATCAACAACTCTATCAATAACAAAATGACCCAAAAAGTCCTTTGTTTCCACCAAATTCTCTCCGCACAAGAACTCATGACTACAAACTTTTTCCACTTCTCTATTAAAATCATGCACAAACACATGTGTTTTGACCCCTCCATTTTTCTTACTTCTTGCAAGAACTCCAGCAGTAAATATTGCAGACATCCTACCCGGTGCCAATGCTGAATAACCTCTTGGTCCATCAACCAATATAACATCCCAACTCACATCATATACATGATTTGGCAAATCATTAATCCCCAACTTACATTCTGAGAACAATAGATTCTGTACCGGACGGCATTCGTTACGGACTTGTTGTTTCGTTGTTTCGATCAATTCCTTCATTTCATTCACTCTAGTTGTGTATTGAACATCGTAAGCTTCAATGTCGCGATGTTTTTCTTCGATATACGCAACGTAGTATTGGTTCTCGTCTATGAATACTGTCCTTCCATTAGAATTCAAAGCTTTCCATAGGAGAGTTTCATGTGTAAGACCAAAGATGAGAAAATTACATGGGGAAGAACAGTGGCGTAGAACATTTGATATTGATTTCAGTTCTGCATCAGTCATGTGCCCCGTTTGATTAGACGTCGAAGCGTAGTGAAGTAATGCTTCTACGACGCTTGGAGATAATTGCGTTGGTTTGGTCGAAGAGGAGGAAATGGTGGTGGAAGTGGTGGCCATGGAATCTCTTGTGTTGAGAAAAGTCAGAAGAATTGCAAATGTGAAAAATGAAACAAAGGCTAGAAGCCATATACGGTGAGTTCCACTCTGTTTTTGTATTAAAGGGTGGAGAAGGATGAGTTTTGTGGTGGCAGTGTTCATCTTCATGACTCACTGAGTCAGATGGATTGGGGAGAGAGAGAGAGAGAAAATGGAGAAGATTGATAATATGGTGTAGTTATTATGAAGAAAGAAAGTTGATTAATTTGGGGAGAAAGAAAATAAAATACATTGGAATGGGGGAAAGTGGTGGGGCCCAAAGTCGAGGTGGGGCCGAATTCAATGGAGGGTGGGATGACAGTGTACCTAGAAACTAGCAAGATGTCGCTGTACCTTAAGTATTCCGTGTTGTAAACTTGTAATTGAAATGGCCAAATGGGTGGTGTGGTGTGGTGTTTGGGCTGGTGAATGTCTTATAGAACTGTAGAAGAGTAGGATGTCTATGTAGTTTGAAATCGATCGAAAAGAGAGAGTGAATTTGAAGTAAAAGTAGGTTTTGATTGAATTGTGGAAAGAAAAAGCTCAAAAGCATTTTATAAGATTTCCTATGATTTTGAGTCAATTTAGGAGAATGGTCGTTAAAAATTGAGTAACCGTCCCTGATTTAGCGGCATAACAATGGAAAAATACTTACCTCACCACAATGCCCAAACAAAAATGTCTTTTTCCTAAACTAAATATCACATATTATTAAAGAAGCCTTTAACGACTGAACCAATTGTGCCGTTGATATGGTATACGGTCCTGGGTCCTGGTAGTGAACCTTCTGCCATTTTTTGATCGATCATTGTCAATACTCAATAGTACGTATAGACTTTGAGGTTGTGTCCAAGACTCAAGGCCACTGGCAAGGCAGTATCCGGTTGAAATTAGTTGAAGTGCGCGTAAGCTAAAAAATATATTCCAAAGTGTAGAGGTCACGGGAGCCGGCACATTCGGCGAATGACTAGTTTTTTATTATGGTAACGGTGTTGAAACCATTACAAATTAAAACCAGATTAAATTTAAAAATATTAAAGTGGAAACTGAATGAATTTTGCACTGTAATGGAAACTAAATTAATTTTGTACACATTTGAAAACTTGGAAAATTCCTGCATTTGTCAAATGGTTTGCACTCAAAAGTGTGCGATTCATTGTAATGTTTTGTGTTAACTTTACATGACGTGCTTTTGTTTAGCTGTCTTTCGCCAGCAATAAGTTAATTAATCGGAATTAAGGATCTTCACAGATTCTTTTCGGTGGACAAAGTAATTCCATGTCATGTGACAAGAGCAATGAGAGCATTCCCAAGACAGGGTAATATGAGGGGTTTGTGAAATTATTCACTTCTAAATGTGGAAAACCACTAACCAATGCAGAGGTGAATAACCGGTGACTATTTTCCCAAGTTAAAATGGAGGTGAAACTTTCAACCGAGATAGTGGCTGACTTGTGAATTTCGGACGGGATGTTGGATTCCGTCTCATGTGTTTTTTTCGATTTCTTTTTTCAGCTGGAATGTTTCATTCCGTCTTGCGTGTTTTTTCGATTTTTTTTAACTTCAGACAAAATACCGGACGGAATGTTACATTCTGTCTCGATCAAAAAGCCTCCAGACAGAATCTAACAACCCGTCTGAGATTTTTTTTTAACCTTTGCATTGCACAATTTCACCTTGTTTTTTTATCAAAAGGGAAAATACTGCCTAGATAGAGGTGATAAAAGAGGGAATATATTGACTTGTATTGGGAATGCTCTGATCGATTAATCAAGGAGTTTGGTTCCCCTATAACTGGGTACAGAGATAACATCTCTATAACTGTTGAAAATTTTACTATAACTGGGTACAGAGATAACATCTCTATAACTGTTGAAAATTTTACGCCATCTGCCCACTTTAACTCCAACAAATTGTGTTGTTGGCTCCCCTGTTACCAGTTTCTTTGACTTTCTTTTATTAATTTCCCTAATTTTTTTTCTTTCTCCTTTAATTCTTTTAGTTTTATAAAAGTATAAAGCAAAACTTCAACTTAAGTAGTCTTGGTTGAATAGGTTACTGCAATGGCCACCATTACAGACCATAAAACACTTCCCAATCAAGGCTTACAATATGTATTTCCACTCTTTAAAAACAGAGTGCCCCCAATCTTTATATGTACTATGTAGTAGTGGCAAATGAATACTATGTAGTAGTGGCAAATGAATATATATATGTTTAAATTCGAAAATCACCATCATGTGTATTTTGGTTTAACAGGCTCAATAAATGAGTTCAAAGAGACTATTAAACAAGATTGGTTTAATCACCATCCTAACAGGTTTGGGTTTAGAGAGGAAAGGTTGGGTTCTTAGAGGATTCCGGCGGGGGCGAATAGGGAACTTGGAAGCTTTTGTTTAATGACTTTAATCGCCATTTTTACTTTAAAATTTTCTAAAATTAAATAGCAAAGTTTAAAAACATAGAAAGAAAAACGATAAAAGAAAGAGCAAACATAAAAAATAACAGGAAATTTGTTGGAGTTAAAGTGGACATTTGGTATCAAATTTACAACAATTGCATAGATTAATCTCTATACCTGGTTATAAAGGAACCAGACTCTTAATCAAATTATAAAGGAACCAAACTCTTAATCAAGGGCACTTCACGCTTGTTCTACTAGATTCCATGCATGTGAACTGGAAAATCCCAATTCCTCTAAAAGTGAAATTATTTTTTGGGTTAACGAGTATTACCCACCCTCTTACCGATGAGCCAATTAGGATTTCCCCCCATTAGATGGGAAATTAGGGTCTCTTTCCCAAATACAAAAAAAAAAAAAAAACACACACACAATCAACCCAAATTGATTTTTTTTTTGTGTATTTAGGGGGAAAACCATAATTTTCCCATCTGGTGAGAGGGAAATCATAATTGGTTCATCTAGCTGTTGGGGTCGCGCTTATTCTTTTGGTGTGTCATACTTGGGCGTACCGGCGGATGCTCTACTTTGTAGAGGTACAGTGGTCTCTCTCATTTGTACTATGTATGATATGCCCATGGAGAGCATTAGTCATGTGTTCTTGCATTACTGCTTCACTTTAGAGGGATGGACTTTCATGCTCCAATGGTTATGGTGTTTCCTTTGCTAGTGCAAGCCATTTTAGTCCCAAAATTTCTTGCAAATTGGCCAAGAAGGAGACGGAAGAATTTTGGATCAATTATTTGGAGTCTATTGCCATATGTTGTTATTTGGGTATTATGGAAGAACAAAAATCATCATATTTTCAAGAACAAAAAATGCTCGGTCTCACAAATGGTCAAGGAGATTAAAGGTGTGTTGTGGTATTGGATTTCTAATTATGAGGAAAGGCGACACTACCAATTCAGAAACTTTGTACTAGACTCGCCTCGTGTGATAATGTCCTACTCCGGGGATGTAATATTCTAGGGATGCTATTTTCTTTTACTTCCCTGTATGTTTTCTTTACAGTTGCAGAACTTGTGATGTTTTCACTCACTATCTTTAATAGCGCTTTACACGTCAATTATAATAAAATCTACTTATCAAAAAAAAAAAAATCCATGCACGTGAAATTCCCAAAAATTGTCTTTTACCAAATGGGCTGCAAGCACAAACGTGATTCCCAGGTATGAGAACCGAAGCATATAATGTTCAAGATCCAATGCACACAACAAAAATCTTAAATTATCTCCTAGGAAATTAGGAAATTGGAAAAGTGACCACAGACATATGGACAATGCGTATGACATTGGGTATCAATGGGCGCATTTCAGAGCAATTTATATTATGATGAAGATTGATGACTATAACTGATAATTTACTGTCATAGAAATCAGCAAACTAATTTGATATTAGAGCATCTCTAAGTGGCGGTAGCATTAACAACTAATTTTGTGAACAAGTATGTGAGTTATTCACATACTACTGCCGACTCTAGGCGGAGCCAAACCAAAATAGCAAAACTAGTTTAAGTGGAGCCCAATTTAGTTTTTAAATATTTTTGAAATTGATTTTGCTAAACAAGTGGTAAGAGTTTGTCCCAAAAAACCCTAAGCGATACTCACATTATCTCTCCAAGTTAAAAAAATAAAAATAAAATGCGACACTCTCACTGTCGCGTGACATTCTGTCGTGTCTGCAATTGAAATCGCAAATTTACGAATACGGATACGAACATGACAGTTGTTACGACCCTATCTGAGACCAACTAGAGATGATTTTTGTCGAAATTCCGAATTAGTGGGAGCATCTGACAGTTGATGTTACCACCTAGAGATGCTTTTAATGAGTTTCGAACATAGTTTGTGATTTCAAACATAATCTCAGAATTCCAACAAATATTATTATGGTTATTTAAGAAATCGAAATAATAATGTTTAGGGGTCGAACAATGTAAATTTCATATACGAGAAGTCTTGTTTTAGAACTTCTTTCATAATTCGGACAATTTAAAAATCGTGAATAATGGTTTTGACTTTTGAGGAGGGTTGCGGACTTGTCATCTATACACTTTTCAACTTCGAAACCTAACCTAGAGTCGGTATCATTTCTACATCAAAAGCACATAAAATAAAACACAAGTAGAGTAGTTATCATATCCATTTCTCATTTTTGAAGCATATTTCGTTGTTAGGTACTTAGAATATATTGGTTGCATTACATAATACTGAGCAAATAAACGTGATAGCAGCACCATGCATTGTTGTTCATAAAAGTAGCGCACAATCTAAAGTATCAGAATAATAGAAATATTAAATTAAGAAAATCAGACAGCCAAAAAACAAACTTCTAATGATACAAAATTAGACATTTTAATTTAAACAATGAAGGTTCGTTCTTTTTGTTAGCTCATTCAACAACTTCTTCACCAAGAAATGATTATTTGCAAGCGAATCATTTTGGCATTTTTGGTACATAAAGAGTACCTTTAAATAAGATATGCATATAAAACCATGATTGCAGTACCTTTAAGGTTCAATTATATGTGCACCAAAAGAATATGAACATCTTGCTTTTGGCCAAATTGAAATTTTATAATTGCACACTCTACTGACGTTCCTTCCAGGCGTCTCAAAAAAAATGGAAATGGTATTACCTCATGAACAGAAGTCTTCATGGAGTGGCCAAAGGCCCATTGAAGTTTGGGCATTGAAGTTTTGAACTGTACGAGAAATTTTGTCTTCATTTACGCTAAAAGAAAAGCCCAAGTAAAGCCCAACCCCCTGTTTGTACAGGGACCTGGGTAACTCGACAGCGCAACTCATAGATGGAGGCTCCTAGAATCATGCAAAAGTCTGACGGCAGCATAACAGATAATCACATGACCATCGCCACTATGTTATTATATACTATGGTATGCCCGTCCTTACGACCCACGATATCTCGACGCAAATGCGGCACTATTCCGACAACTCGTCGCGCCTTCGGCACAAGGTGTATGCGCGCTTTCGGCGCGAAACAACTCGTCACACCTTCGCAAAGCCAGCCCAATTGCCCATTATCCATAAGTCCAATAGTATCAATTGGGCCAGCCAATTATGTAGTATCAAATTTAGAGGCCCAACAGTTTATAAATCCAGCCGTAATTGTTGACTTTTGGCTGATTTTTTGATAGATCCCATGATATTGATTGCACTTCACAAAATTACGCAAACCCTCTAAACACTTGAATCTGCCAAGTCATATTTTGGTGAGAATGATTACCTACTATTAGATGGGGCTAGTACACGTGAGCATAGTACAGAATATCCCGATATATCGTGATATTTGAGGATATCTATCCAGATTTCAGAGAAAGATATATAAATATCATGATATGTTCAGAGATATATACGACTGCAAATATAAATAATATTTCGACGATATTTATAATATTTGTAATATTTTGCGATATTTTGTGTATATAACAATTTTATTTAATATTTACTATTATATTTCAAATAAATATAAATAATGTATCATGATATATCAAAAAATATCCATAATATCTATGATATTTATTGATATTTTGAATATATCTACGATATTTGTATGTGAAACAATATCAAATATCCCCAAAAAGAAATATATATCCACGATACATATCCAGAAATTGAATATCGATAAATATCCATATCCTGATATTTTGTAATATGCATGTGTGGCTATTACATTTATAACCAAATAACTCCGGGCCAATTTAAGTACGTGTGAACTGTGAACCCTCTAGTAGCTGATCGAGACTTCTCTAAATTGACCAGATCAACCAATTTATTAATATTAATAGTACAACCAAATTAATAGTTTTATTGGTAATAACAATAAAGCCAAGAAATTTGGTGGGAAGAAGAAGTTGACGTCTTTTATTTGTTGGTTAAGAAAGGAAGATGTGTTTAAGTGGCTTAATTAACACGTTCTCATCTCTCTGTTTTGGATTTGTCTCGATTTTTATATTTAGTTACCTAACACAAAGATTTTGGCAGCTATATATTCGGGTAACAAAGAGAAAATGGCGTTACTCACTAGTTATCTAATCTCAATCTCGAATAAAATCCAACGTGATTGGTTGCGCCCACACAAATTACCTTGTGCGGCTAGCTCTTTGAATCCGGACTCTTTAAAAAATACCCACAACTTTGTTTTATAATTCCCATGTGCGTTTATCAACTACCACCCAAACATTTAGAGCTGCCCAAAAACCCAAAACATAACACCCAAGAAAGAAAACGTACAAGGCCTTATCCAAAAACGTTTCTTTAAGATTGAATTCCTTAGCAAGGAGAGTCATTTGCCTCTACTGACACCTACACCCTAAACCACTATTTGCATACAAAGTAGTACAAACCACTTTAGCCAAGTGTGATCTGCATGAATCAGGTTTGAATTCTGTGGATAGACACCATTGTGATGTGAAGGTTTTATTGCCACGCCATGTAGCTGCATGCTAGAACATTTCATTTACAAGTGTCACAGAATCCATTGCTTATTGGCATATGTTTACGTGTATATAAGTTAATACTTTGAAGTATTTTTGGTTATTACACAAAATTTGAGGGAATGGAACAAGAAGTTGGTGAGATGAAAATGATGAAAAAAAGCATTCAAAGAAGCTCAAGAAGAGGGTGCATGAGAGGTAAAGGAGGTCCAGAGAATTCTCAATGTACATATAGAGGTGTGAGGCAGAGGACTTGGGGGAAATGGGTAGCTGAAATTCGTGAACCAAATAGAGGTGCACGGCTTTGGCTTGGGACTTTCAACACATCAGATGAAGCAGCTCTTGCTTATGATTTTGTTGCTAGATATCTTTATGGTTCTTCAGCTAAACTCAATTTGCCTGAAATGCAAGTGAATTGCAACACGCCACCACCATCAATCAAGCACATCAACATACCTGGCATGCATGTGGAAAACAACAAATCACCTTCTTCTAAACCCAATTTGCCTGAAGTGCATGTGGAATCCTTTCCACCACCTTCCCCAATTCCAGTTTCCACTATCACCAAGAACCGGAACGAAAGCACACCGGTTCTGGAACAAGAGTGTACATCATCAAGGACGATTGACGAGAATACTAGTTCTTGTATTCCAGGTACAACGTCATTTTTTCCAAATTTAAGTGAAGAGTTCAAGGGGAGCGTAGGTCAAGAATTGAAGACTGAAGATGATGATATCGGAGGAATATGGGAGAATCTTGATTTGGGCATTCCAGACATAGATGAGTCCCTTGTCATAGAGGCACCACCACCATTGATGATGGATGATTATTCCGTGATGATGATAAATGCAGATCCTGGTATATCTAATTTAACTTTGGACGATGGATTGAATTGGAATTCCTTGCAATTGCCTTATTGTGCACGAAGGTGATCACCAGCTAGCCATGCATCCAAGGCTCCAAGCTAATGATTCCAGAATATATTAGATCAAAATCATCAAATCATATAAACAAACAGTAAATAAATAATGAATCTTGTGGAATATACTAAGCACGTGTATGACGTGATAGGGTTGCTGTATATGTATGATGTAAATTACTAAATTAGTATCGATCAGTTGTCCACTTGTCCGCCCGTGGACTTGGAGGGAATGAATAATGATGTAATTATACACTAATTTAATATTGACTAATTAGTAATAATCGTAAAAAAATAATGTAGGCCAATAGGCCTTGTTAGTTGACAAGTGGACATGCTATTATTCAGTTAACGATTTTAACTAACTGGGTGTTAGAATACAGTTTTCGATGCTATTTTTTTCCACTTCGAAACTAGGTTATGATTTGTGACCAAAATATTTTTTTTAGACCATAGAAATAGAAATATTAATGTATAGAAATGTTTTTTTAGACAAGGCATAGAAATAGGGGTGGAATTTGGATCGGATTAGCCCAAATTAAAACTCGATTTTTGTTGGTCAAGTATATCGGTTCAGTCGGTTCAAAACTAGACTGGTTTGACGGTATTTTAGACCGACGTCTAAGTGTCTAACCCTGAGCACTTGTTTTTACTTACGCAACAAAAATCTGCGGATATCTGCTATACACACATCATACATGGTAAATTAGACTGAAAATGAAGGAAAAAAATACAAGTGGTTTAGGAAGGGGTTGTATACCCTTAACTAATAGTCTAACATACAAGCTCAGGTCACTCTAAGAATACATTTATCATAAGAATACTTTTACAACTCTCACGAGTCTCTTTGATACACCAAATGGTATCTCCCATTTCGGTATTTAAGCTGGTTTACCATTTCTGAATTCAGTCATCGCCTCTGTTACAAAAACGGCATATGAGTAAATGAGTAAATCAACGAAATATATATTTAGAATCAAAACTATCATTACAAAAACGAAGTGATAATACAATTAGTAGAATTTTCTGTAGTATGTTCTTATATATTCGGCGTCTGTTGTTATATTTAAGAATTAAGACTGTGTTTGTTTACTGTCAAATTTCTAGTGGGACAAATTTCTAGTGGAAAATGTTGGGAGATTTCACTAGGAAGTCACACTTCAACCTAGTTATTTTCAATTCCAAATGACTTAAACTTGGAGTTCACACAAAAAAAGTCACATACCCAAGACTTTGATAGTTATTACAACAAACTCAACAAAGCAAAACTACTAATTTATCATCACAATTCATAGCAAATAATAAATATGGAAGTAAATACAAAGAGACACAAAGATTTAAGGTGGTTCGGTAAATGTTACCTACGTTCACACAAGAGTCTAGTTTTCTTTATAGTAAAGATTGGAGAGTTTACAAGAGATAACTAGAATCAAGAACAAGAGGCCTCACTCAAATCCCAGCTCAATAGAGCTCCCACAATTCCCATGAAATGAATTTCTCAAAATTGTCTCAAAACCCTAATCTATTTCTTTTATATAGGTACACACGTAAAAAAAAAAGAAAAATGGGCTTTGGGCCGAAATTTCATCAACTGTCGAAATTCTGAAATAAGGTGAGAGCGGGTGTGCCTTGGGCAAAGCAAAGGAAAGCGCATTCGCACCTTCTTCGTGTCCAACTTCTAGTAACTTTAGGGTGTGAGCCCCTTGGGTTTGGCTATAGTCAAGCGCATGCGCCTCTTCTCCAAACTGAAAAACGTGAAGGCAACATGGTCGAACACCGAAGCAAAGCTCGACAGTTCCATAACCTAACAAGAAAATATTATATTTGCCATTGTTTTCCCACTAAAGATTTGTCATACCAATTTGTAGTGGGAAAATTTCAGTTTTACCGATTTACAAAAATTTCTATTGAGAAAATATGAGATTTGCCAATTTTACCAGTGTTTGTTTACAAAAGTTTTTTCCCATGACAAATGATATTTTAACTTTTTGGAATTTTTTTTTTTTTTTTTTTTCAACCTCATTGAAATATATAATAAAAAAACAAAAAGTATGAGGCCAACAATTCATTGAAACCAAACGACTATATTGGCATATCATGTTGCTAGGATAAGTAATAAACATGTAAAAAACAAGGAAAAACGATTCACAAGGATAGAAGAAGCTTCACATAAACCAAAAACTATTTGCAAACATTTGAATTCTCCTCTAAAACCTCTTGATATGTTGTCAACCCGTCACTCATGTGTATACAAAGAAACCGATGTCGTAAGAACAATATTCTCATAGAAAGATAAGTACAACAACTCTTATAACAAAAATATTTTTAACGAATGCTATTAAATGCAGATCCTATGTGTTACTATAATATTTATAAGAAAATTTAATCCCAATCTTCTTATCTCTAGCTCCTTACATAAAAAAAAGGGTATTTTTTTATATTTATATCTTTATGTAGTTTTTAATTAAAAACTCGGGCAACAACAACAACAACACCACCACCTAGAACCCAACATCAAGAAGACACGGAACCCGTGCAAAGCAAAGAATACCAACCCGGGCAGACAACAACACCAGTCACCACACACCACATGTACAACACCACTCCACCACTCCACACACCACCACCACCACGCGACACACTCCACCACACACACTCCACCATGCACACCATAACACACACCAGTCCACACACACCGCCACACACACCACAACATATAATGCACAGTCACCACCACCAACTAGAACTCGAAATCGAATTAGTCCATATATATTCAATTCACTCATAAATAGAGCCACACTACCACCACCACACCCACACTGTCACAGCATAAACAATTAAAAAAAAATGAATATTTGAAATATAAATATCTCAAACATCATTCGGTTCAATTGTCTAAAAACCTAGGCTATGACGGGGGATACAACACATGTCAAAACCTAAAACCCACATCCACAACGGGGATCAACTTAACAACAAAATCTCCAAATCCTCAACTATCACTTTATTAAAAAACTTTCTTCCATCCCAATACAAACCTAAACAAACTTTAAGAATAACAATTTCCAACATCGTATTCTCATGTCATATAAAAATGTAACCCACGTTATTACATCATTCCAATAAGATCGGCCTAAAAGAAAACTAACGGACTGCCTCCGGGCACGAATCCCAATCACACGTGGTTCCACCGCCTTCCACCTATGTTCCTAGAACACACCCACGCTACAAAACAAAGCAAACATGGGTTGACAAAATGGAATTTGTTGGTATGAGTAGACTAACCACATAAAACCATTATCATACTTTAATTATTCAAACAATCACTTTATATTATCCCATAACTTAATCATTCACGACTTGGAAGGCGGGTAGTTCCGCCATTTTAACCGCATAATTTCTTCCCAAGCAAGACTTCCATTATATAACTCATTATAATAACTCGTTTTAATATCTAAACTATTGAATTAAAACTTACCGATATCCATCTTTGTAGATAAGGGTAGGACCGGCGTCCCTCGCACAAAATGTTATTAATTCCTACCCTCCCCTGCAAAGAAAGTTATAACTTCTATATAACATATGTAGATATTATATTAGGTATTCAAAAGTAAACCCAACCACTCGCATAATCAAAGAATACAACTAACCCAAGAAAGGCGAATACCTTAGTTCCTCTCTAGGCGGTCAAATAATCACGGTCATTCATGGCACATTCAATGAATACCCTGGGTCATTCCTGCCACATTCAAGGAATACCTAATCCTACATTCCCGTACACTCAAGAAATACAACTAACCCGCAAGGCGAATACCTTAGTTCCTCTTTAGGGCAATCCAAACAATCTGGTCATTCATGGCACATTCAATGAATACCCGGGTCATTCATGACACATTCAATGAATACCCATATATAACGCTAACGGGCCATTTATGGCACATTCAATAAATGCCCACCTAACATATGACATCAACAGTCATAAAACTAAATTCCACAACTTGAGGCGTGGAGAGTTCTAAAAGGTTGCGGTAAATTATTTACGCATTATTGCACTTTATTATATATATTATTTCAGAGAACGAAGAAATATCTTGATTTATGTATTTTTGGTTACGCGTTATTAATATACCGATGTCTAAGTGTCATAGCGTTGTATAACATAAAAACTGAAATATCACATAGTAGTTAATACACATACTCACGTATGTTTAAAGGTCTTAGCCTAAAGTCAAGTATGCTAATAGCCCTAGACCTATCTTAATAACCCAAATCATAATCCGAGTTAAAATGTCAAATTGGGTCAACTGGTCAAAATCAACTCTGGTCAAAGTCAAAGTCAACCATCATGGTCGAAGTCAAACTGTCGTTTCCATGTTCAACAGGTTCGGGGTCATAGCCATGGTTCATGACTAAGGTCAAATGTGCATGGCTCGTGGGCTCATGGTTAAGGCCATGGTTCGGACCCAACTGGCCAAGCCTATGACGTAACCAAAAGTTCAAATTATGTTAGCCGGATCCAACAAAAAAAACCAAACTATACACCGGCCCAACAATAGATTTAGCCCAACTAGAAATATCTAGAGGGAACCATCCAAAAAACAATAATGGCCCACCCACAAAATAGGAGAAAATCGGCCCATAATTACAAAAATTAGAACTGGCCCATAACAAGTTAACGCTAATAGGAAAAAGGGCCCAAACAAAATTAAAACCAAAAATCGGGCCCAACCAAACAAAAATAGAACTGGCCCATCCTAGCTAATGTTTTTGGCCCAACCGATTAGGCCCAAGCCCAAAATCGGTTACTGTTCATCTTCTTCTCCAATTCTGTCCTCCACCAGCCACCAAATCGACCGGCCACCCACTCCTCACTTCATCAACTCGTTTTTGCTCCCCATAAAAACCCAAACAACATTAATGAAAGCGAAAACCCCAAATTATTAAATCCAAACCTCACCCAAAACTAGATCTAGAAATTTTTACTGCTGCCATTAATGGCTTCTCCAAGCTTTAACAGCTGCCGACCCCTAACCACACCACAGACTCCAATCCCTAACCCAACGTCCATCATACATCAACAACCAATACAAAACAACAAATAAAACAACCATAGTTTAAACCAACCCAAACAAGACCGGCGACTCCATTAACAGTTCTTCAAAGCTTCGACAGCCGCCCCTCACGACACCCACACATCACCCTTCATTCAAACCAACACTATACTATACCAACAAATTCGATTCCAACATCATCTAACAAATACACAAATTAACAGTTCAAAAAAAAATCAAAATCTACACAACCACAGTATCACAGTATCAAAAATATTAAGGAAGTGACGGTGTTTGGGGCTCGCGCCTCCATGATATAGTATGGAGGTGATAGTATAGCACTAAAGAGTTTCAACAGCAGTCCAAAAATCACTCACCGAATAGAATGAACAAATAAACATAAAACTTATATATTTTGATAATAAATCTGTAGATTTGAAATTGATAAAAAAAAAACCATCGTTATAGTAGTTCGTGAGAGATAAAATCTACTCACCTGTAGCGCTCTCCGATTATCAGCCAGCTACAAGGAAAAACCTTCATTTCCTTTCCTTCAGTAAAACTCCCATTTTTTTTCTAAAACCCTCGCTGTGTTTTTTTCCCAAAAACTCTACGTGAAAAAACTCCCCGAAAAACAAGGACAACCCTTATCCATTTACCTACGGGCTTTTATCCGTCCGTAACTGCTGGATATTTTATATCTGTTTTATCTATTATCTATTTTCATTATTATCTTTATTATTATTATTATTATGAAAACAAAGAATAAAAACATGGGGTGTTATACACACCCACACTCACCACACTACCACCACCACCTGCCACAAACCCCACCTACCCTAGCACTTGCAAGTACACACCAACTATTGTATTTCCCATATCGATTACAACCTTCAAACAATCGCCATCACATGTTTCTGAAGACAGTGACTATTTTTTCACCAAATAAAATGGTCTTGGAGTCCTCGACCTTAATGTCACGATGCTTCCATTGATCACGAACACGTACCGTCGCACTAAAACAAGTCTGCACAACACAATAATCATCAATTAAATTATTAATTATTGTATACTCCACTATACATTACAATACACTGATATAAATAATTAAATTTAGTGAAGCGAATTTTACAACGTATGTTGAGAAAGAAGACCTTGAGCACGAACAAGCAATATTCATCAAAATGCGAAAAACTTGACTGAATCTATCCATGGTTTTTTGAAAACAATAAAATTAATTGTTAGGCAACTGCAATTTTACAAGAAATCGACCGCCATTTACCATAACCCAAACAACAACGATAAACCAATATATATTCATCTACAACACAAACATATATGATTTGTACTAAACACTAAAGTGAAATTAATTTATACTGAAAAACAAACAAAAAGAACCCTAGTTTTGATAATGAGTAGAGCTTACCAAAGAAGGAGGCGAATCGTTCAAATCAACAGTTATGCAAACGTTAGATATGTAAATTTAAACAATGAGGCGATGCGAATCGCCATCAAACTTCACTGGCGGACAAGTTCAAATTCGAGAGGAGAGTTTGATGATTTATTTGAGCAAGTAAATGAGAGAGAGAAGAGAGAAGAGCAAGAGCGAAAATGAGAGAGAATAGAGGAGAGCAAGAGAGAAAATGAGTGGGATGAGAAAAGGGAGCTAGAGAGATGGGTGGCAAATCTTTGTTGCTCTAGTGGGAAAATAACCACTAGCAAAAGAGTTTAGGGGGAGATCGAGGTGGGAAAATTTTATTTGCCGACAGTGTCCTTAAATGTACTAAAACACTAGCAAATGATGCATCTAGTAGATTAGACATCAACGGTTGGAACGGCCTTAAGACAAGTTTTATGTGGACTTAAAAATAGCGTTAGTAACGGCTCTTTTTTGTGTGGGCCTGAATTAATTATCACTTGTGCAGATCTTATGTGCACAAATTTAGTAAGCTTTTCTACCTCCTTTTTCACGTTTCTTTCCTCCTCAATAACCTATCTTGACGTAAGTCTTACGAAGGCTTTATTCAACACGTTGCATATATGAGCATGTGTCATAATAATTTTTTTTATTTGGACATATAAATATTATATGGCTAAATCTATGGTGCGCGAGATGTATGGTGCGCCATTACATCTCGGCCACTCATACCAAGGGTGCGTGTGTATTTAATGGCAAAAGTACTGATCCAAAGGCCCATAATTACCTGCGCACCATACGACCTGCGCACTGAAGACATGCTCATATTATATATCTATTCTTTCTTTCTATATATAATAAAACATCTCATGGTTTTTTATGCTTTTATATCAAACAGCGAAAACAGTTTAATTTGGGAGATCCAACGGTAATCATATCATAACACTTTTACTAATACCTATGAAATTAGGAAATAAGAAAAAATATAATAAAGAGATCTTGGATACCTAAGGACCAAGATTAAAGTATGACTTCAACAGTTCAACTTACACCACTACTATTGTTTTTCTAGGGTGTGAACAAAATAACCATAGTACAAAATGCCACGATATATCGCAGTATACTAACTTGGTATGGAAAACTCTTCTTACCAGATATATATCGTTATATATCGCAATAAGTAAGATAAATCTTTAAAATTTCAAAATATCGTAAGTTCACAAGAAGTAAGAAATAATCAAGAAATGAGGTTCAGTCCCTTGGTTCTAACTCGGTTGAGTATAAACTCCCTCCCATCGACCCATATCACATAACCTCTCTATTATTTAGGTCTTATTAAATAACCTCCATGTTTTCCAAAAAAGAGATAAAATATGGTTTGTTTTTATTTCCCATTTTATCTTATTTTCTTTTTTACCCTTTTGGGATTGAAAATTTTCCGACTATATGTAAATGTATTTTTACATAGTCATATATATATGTAAAACTATATTTGCATAGTCATTGGAGCTATAAAAACTTAAATTTACATAGTAACTTTTGGGATTGAAATTTTTTCGACACCTGACATAATATATGTAAATGTATTTTTACATAGTTATATATATGTAAAACTATATTTATATAGTCATTGGAGCTATGAAAACTTAAATTTACATAGTAACTTTTGGGATTGAAAATTTTCCGACGACACCAGACAGAATATAAATTTAAATTTTCCTATGAAAAAAAATTTCATATGAAAATTTAAATTTAAATAGGTTAAGAAGACTATGTAATTTTATATTGTCATATGTAAATACAAATTTACATAGGATGACGTCAGCCCGGTTTGTCTTTAAGCCGAAATTATAAGTAAAGATTGATGACGTCAGTTCGGTTTTCACAGGGGTACTTTGGTCTGTTTTGGCTTTGATATTATGTTTTAAATAGTAGGGAGGTTTTATGCATTTATGTTCGCTTACAGGAGGTTTTTGTGCAACCATTTAAGTACCAGGGAGATTAAACCCATTGTATGAAAAAATAATAGGGTAGTTTAAGGCTTTCAGTTTGTAGTTTGTCACTGCCAAATTATTTGCTTATCCTCTTCCTCTTCCATTCAATTTTTAAGAATATATTAAGATATAGAGTTGTTATGATGAGTGGCAAAGGATGAAGAATAATATAGTTTTTAAGCATCTTTAGTAGATTTTTTTTATGGTGTTTTCACTTTTAAATGGCTAATCTAACCATAGAGTTCTTTTTATTTATAGCAAGAGAGGTTGTTATATTGAGTTACAATCTGATATAAGTTTTTCCCCTAGTATCATTGTATACAATTTTCTTTATATCCTCATAAAATGAGCTAGGGGTAACTTCAATGTCTCTAATAGAAAAATTATTACAAGCTAATGTCAACAAACTTATTACATTACCTATAAATATGCTTAACATAAAAAAATTCCATTAGCTCTCTTATCTCCGATGCATCTGTTAGCAATTTCCTTGTTGGCCATGACACTCTGCTTTTCTGCTCAATGAATGAAATGGCATTAGTTGAGTCTGTTCTAGTTTCTGCTTTTCATTCTCTCTCTCTCCCTCCTTTATTCCCTCTCTTTCTCAACCAAACCCTAACTCTCTCTCCCTCCACCCACAAACCCATTTCTCCCTCTCTCTTCTCCACAAAAAATTAATGGAAATCTAGTTGTATATATATGGAGTATAATGGAAATCTGGAATTAATGCTATAGAAACACAAAAAAATGGAGAAATACCTTTGTACTCTACTTTTAATATAATGTCTAGATGGCACGATCAACAGTTGAAAAAATATATTGCAAAAAATTTCATAGAAACAGAGTTCACTAATCTTATATGAATCATACGACAATAATTTCCTTGCAACTATGAACGGGACATGTATCCAATTCCGACAACCAACAACGATGGCAGCCTAAATGCATAACGTGTGAACAGGGGATTCGAACAGTCTCTGATTCATCCAAGAACCTTGTAAAACAATACGCACACACTTCCTTTTCCCAGTTAGTATGAACTTTCTTCAGTACAACTCTTTGGTTTTCGTTCGTTGCCGAAGCAACCACAACCAGGTCTTCTTCTTCTTCTTCTTCGGAATCAGAATCAGAATCAGAATCTTCTTCTTCAGAATCATAATCATAGTCTTCTTCTTCTTCATCATCATCATCAAAACTATAATCTTTTCCTACATTTTTTTCATCAGCATCACAATCTATTTCTTCTTCAGCATCATAATATTTTTCTTCTTCCACACCATAATTTTTTTTTTCTTCATACTCAGTAATAAAGAGTTCAATATATGCAACAATGTGAAAAGAATCATTACACGTCAATGCTAAGGAATGGGCTTTCTTGGACGCATAGAATGCAATTCGTTCTTTGAGATAGCCGAAAGCTATGCTGTTAGGGTGAATCTTCATGATAGAAAGCATCTGTGTGAAAATATAATCCGACAACTGTGGAAGAAACAAGAATTTATGTGGAAGCTGAAACAACATTGTTTTAGGATCACTTTCTTTCACTTCACTCCACCCCGGGCCAATAGATGGTTTGGATATTCTGCATGTCTTCTTAACTTGAACTTCCATGAAAACATCTCCAGTGTTAGTTTTCGGTAGACTTGTAGTCATCGTAAGAGAACATTGGGGAGAAAGAAAAGTAAACATGATTGAATCAATTCAACTCTCTCTCAACAAAAGAACAAATTATTAAGTAATTATCTCAAACAAGGCCTAACCAAAGTATGAAACAGGACGTAGGACGTGAAAGTTATGTTTTCAATTTTGTGCTAGAATTGAGAGGGAACGAAACACATATATATACACAGGCGAGTTTGCAAAAAAAGAAAGTTTTGTTTCTATTTCGAGTCGGAATATGTGTACTAATTTTGATTGGACTTATATTTTAGTTTCCACATAGAATCAGGGCGAAGCTACTAAATTCGGCCCAAGTGCCTGTCCACAAGACATGACGATTTTTATTCGACTTGGATTCGAACTATAATTCAGGAGAGAAGCTACCAAGTTCGACTCAACTATAAATTGATAACTACTGTTGATTTCTATTAGGATATCCCATATATAACAGAATTTTTTTATAAATAGTAGTACTCTTGTAGTCTTGTGGCTTAGCTTGAGAGAGAGGGAGAAAACATAAAGGGAGCTATGGGTATGATGAGTTTCAAGCTAGCTTTAGTTTTGATTATAAGTGGTGTTGCATATTGCAATGGTGGTACCTCGAGCTCCTACGTTAGAAAGACCCAAGCGTCTACGGACTTGCCTCTCAGTGTTCTTAGTTCACCACCCGGCTATAATGCTCCAGAACAGGTGCATATTAGTATATCACATGCTTGAAGATTTTTCCTTTTTTTCTTTTAATTGTGAAGATGGTTTTACGGTACGTGTTTAAATTGAATAATGTATACTAATTTGCTAAAATATGAAGGTTCATATAACTCAAGGAGATCATAATGGAAGAGGTATGATTGTATCATGGGTGACTCCATTGGAAAAGAGTTCGAATTTTGTCGAGTATTGGAAGGTTGATGATGACAAAAACAAGCAACGAGCCTACTCCGATAGTAAGGAGTACAGTTTCTGCAACTATAAATCTGGCCATATTCACCATGCCACCATAAAAAATTTGGAGGTATTTTCTTATTGTTGCATTTATATTTTAAGTTTAAACATGTTTCGCTAGTGAAGATTTGTATATGACCATTTTTTTTTTTTTTTTTTGTTGTTGATGGTGGATTACTTATTGATTCGGGATTGTTTGCAGTATAATACCAAATACGTTTATGAAGTTGGGAATGCTAATACTACCCGTCGTTTCTCCTTCACAACTCCTCCCGAAGTTGGACCTGACGTTCCTTACACCTTTGGCATTATAGGTTGGTAATAATTTTTTTTTTGATAAACAGATTCTAGTTAAATACTATCCAATTGAACTTGGCAATTCTGTTCGAAGACATATAATAGCCAACTTAACGTCTGATCGAGCACACAACCTTACTCCTTACACTATAATAATGATTTCTGCCTCAAGAGACATGACTATATTTTGTCCTTTTTCACAGGAGATTTGGGACAGACATATGATTCTAATCAGACATTGGAACATTACAACTCCAATCCGAAAGGGCAGACAGTACTGTACGTAGGTGATCTATCATATGCCGATAATTACCCGTTGCATGACAACAGAAGGTGGGACTCATGGGGCCGGTTTGTTGAAAAGAATGCTGCCTATCAGCCATGGATTTGGACTGCCGGCAATCATGAACTGGATTACCTTCCCGATTATGTAAGTTGCTGTTCTGATATTTGGAGGTTTTTACTTGGTTGCCTATTGTTTCAGCATATCTCATAAATAACTTGCCATCAGGTTTATGACGATATATTTTTTTGCTTGATTTATGACTATAGATTGATGTTCTTACTTTTCATTTCTGTAGGGTGAAACTGTTCCATTCAAACCATTCACACATCGATACCATGTTCCTTACAAGGCATCTAACAGTACATCCCCACTTTGGTACTCAATCAAGCGTGCCTCGGCGTATATCATTGTTCTTTCATCATATTCAGCTTATGGTAAACAATCTACCTGTTCTCAATAGTTCTTTTCATGGTAAACAATCTTGCAAGTGAATAGAATGATCACCCGGTATTAAGGGATAAACTTTTGTTTAGCAGCAGACATTAGATGTTTTTATGTTGTTAAGTCTTTGTGTATGTACCCGAGTGAGTTATGTTCATGAGTTTCTCATGATTGTAAGGTTTCGAGCCTAGTATTATTGTACTAAGGATTCTCCCTCTAATGATCATACTCTTGGGGTCTGTCTCAACCCCATAACCATTTCAAAAAAACAAGAAAAAAAGAATGTTTAATAAGTTGATAACTGGATATGATTGGATTTCCTGTGCAGGAAAATATACGCCGCAGTATGTTTGGCTTCAAAACGAGTTCGCAAAGGTGAATAGATCAGAGACCCCATGGCTGATTGTTCTTCTTCACTCTCCATGGTATAACAGTTATGACTACCACTTTATGGAAGGAGAGAGCATGAGAGTGATGTTTGAACCTTGGTTTGTTGAAAACAAAGTGGATATTGTGTTTTCTGGTCATGTTCATGCTTATGAGAGATCGGTAAGTTTCAGTTTGTGACCTTTTTACTACATGAATCTCATATTAAGTTCTTAGTACTGTTCTAATTTCTAATTTTCTTTATATCTGCTACAGGAGAGAATTTCAAATATAGCATACAAAGTTTCAAATGGGAATTGCACACCAGTGTTAAACTCATCTGCACCGGTTTACATTACAATCGGGGATGGAGGAAACATAGAAGGCCTTGCTAATAAGTAAGTCTTCCTGCTTCTAACCTCATTACAACAACATTATGTAGCGTCTTCTTGAATGACATTTGTCATTTTCTATGTGCAGGTTTACAGAGCCACAACCTAGTTACTCAGCTTACAGGGAAGCAAGCTTTGGGCATGCAATGCTGGAAATAAAGAACCGAACGCATGCCTTCTACTCCTGGCACCGTAACCAGGACAGCGAAGCAGTTCTTGGAGATTCTCAGTGGTTCTACAACAGGCAGTGGTATCCACATGAAGAGAGTAGCACTGCTGGTACTGTGGCTTAAGGGAAGAGTAATCAATTTTAGAAATCTGTGAACCATATGAAATAGAGCATTCTAGCTTGGAAGGTTTGGTATACCACCAACAGTGCGAATAGCGAGTAGACATTCAATTTCAGTTGTATTAGATACTCAATCCACATTCGTTTTCAGTGCGATTAGCTGCTCAATATTTGTTCTTTCTTTTTCACAACTTTAGTTCAAGATCATACTAGTATGCTCAATATTGGTTTTTTCTTCACAAATTAGTGTACTAGCACTAGATTTCTGAACTAATGTAAAAGATGATTGCCTGGAGCTGCAAATCTCTTCCTTCTATTAACTCTTGTAACTCTTCTGCTATCAGTCATTGCAAAAGGTTAAAAAAAAACATGTCCTAGTTTTAAGAGTTCTGTATTAGTATTATCCGGTGAATGTAAACAAAATAAACAATACAGGTAGTCTTAACTAATACTAATACAGTAAAAGAGTCCTTTCTAAAGCGGAAACTGACTCATTTTACTGGTAGTCTGTAACTCCTGATATTCCACCTTTGGTTTTCCAAAACTTGAGTGGAACAACCAGAAATCCACTTCTTTCTCATCAAATGAAAATGCTTTATATCTTGCAAACAACACAAGTATTGGTTGGCCAGGAACAGATAAAAATGTTACCATCAACACGTCCATTAATTATCACTCAGCCTAAGAAGCAGCAGTAATGGTGGACGGCCAACTCAACCTGTCTTAACACAACAAGTGATCAAACAGACTCTTGAAATATGGAGCTTAAAAAGAAGAACAAGTCCTGGGACAAGAGGGCATGATAATCAATTGCTTCACAATTCAATAAATTCCAAGAGGGGAAAAATGAAATAGACAATCTTATTATTTGAACGCAAAGCGTCAATTCCCTTTCATACAACATGGACCACTTTAGAGTTTTGTCTAGTTTTAGTGCTGCAGCAAGTGCTTGCTCTAAAGCAAAATCGTATTTACCCGGAAGTAAAAATGAAGGCACACATTGAGCAGAACATTGGAAGGCAAAAGCAGAACGAGAAGAAGAAAACATCTTGCAGGGGATTGGATTGCAGGGGATTGGACAGAAAGAAGGATGTTATCATGATACAGCTGTTGTGGAGTCATCAACAGGATTCCAATATCTGTTGAAAAACCATAAAGAATCTGCTGTTACAGCATAACCATCTTGATTACGATGCCAACTGTAGTAGGCATGGGTCCGATTCTTAATATCAAACATGGCGTGACCAAAGCTTGCTTCACGATACGCTGAATACTTTGGTTGAGGTTCGGTCATGCTGCATATTCAAAGAAAACTTTATATATTCAATGGACAGAATAATCTATAAGTAACTGTCAGAATGAATGTTTGTGAGTACTATCTTACTTGGTTGCCAATCCTTCTAGATTCCCTCCATCACCAATGGTAATGTAAACAGGGGCAGATTGGTCACTTATAGGAGTGCAAATGCCATTTACTACATTGTATGCAATGTTTGAGACACGTTCCTGTAAGAAAAAAGTCTTTTCAGACCATAGCAGAGAAAGTAGCAAGGACTTCTACAATTCTTTTATCCATACTAAAAGCGACAAAAGAGCAAATAGTATACTAAGGGCGAAAGAAATAAGAAGAAGCTAATTTAGAGCCCAGTCCTATTGAAAAGTGAGATAAAAAAACCCACTTCATATAGAGATTACAAATTAATTTAACTTGCCATAGTACGAATTTTTACTTGGCCTGAAAAGAATGTGTGCTCTTAGAGAGAAGCACAGCTAGCCATATAATACAGCAAATACTCATATATACGCCAAATACAGTGTCAAATTGCACTTGCCGATAATATTTATGAACAAAGAAAAGGAATCAGGTTATCTAGATTAGTCAAATTAAACAGAGCAGAGAGAAAAAAAATGAACTTACAGATCGTTCATAGGCATGAACATGTCCAGCATATACAACATCTACTTTGTATTTTACAAACCATGGCTCGTACATTACTCTCATGGTTTCCCCTTCCATAAAATGATAATTGTAACTGTTGTACCAGGGGGAATGCATAAGAACAATCAACCATGGTGTTACAGTCCTATTAACTTTGGGGAATTCCTGTTCAAGCCATTTGTACTGAGGGGTGTATTTGCCTGCACAAGAGAGGAATATTGTGCCATGTAAAGCGACTGTGCAACCACATTAACCTTTTACTTTAAGTACATGATGTAACTAGCAGTTAACAATTTGGGTATTCATCAATCTGAATCATACTCTTTCTTCTGTTAAGATAACTACTAACATGCAAAACAAAATTGCACCTCATCATGATTGTCATATCAGGACAGATAAGTGTTTTCATAGATGCTAACTTGTAGAGGGATAGTATGACGTTTTTGTCCAGGGACATCTACACAAGGGAGCAAAACATCAAGCACAACGTGCATAAATAAGGTAAACAAGCTTACCATAGGCAGAATATGAAGAGAGGACAATGATATATGCGGAAGCTCGCTTGATGGAGTACCATAGTGGAGCTGTGCTTCCAGATGCTTTGTAGGGCACATGATAACGACGAGTAAAAGGCTTGAAAGGAACAGTCTCACCCTTCAAAATAAATAAAATAATAAAATAAAAAGACCACCTCCGGTCAAGGAAATCAATTCTCAAAAAAATGTTTTGATTTGAACAAAAGCAGATTGTGTTGGAAAGCAGCATTTCGGCTGAAGTGCACATGAGAATAACTGGGTGATGAAGAAAATTGTTATACTTTCCATTAACATAAGTTTGCATTTATCTCCCATAAAAACAATTTCAAGATAAACACACGGATTCAAAGAGCCAATAAACCTTCACAAGTGTGTTGGTTACTCGGGTCATTTTGAGGCAGCAAAGTCGGTATGCATATTACCATAATATTATAAGGAGACAAGGCCTAATACTTAGAGAACGGGTCTCCCTGGATTTCACAGTGTCCCTAAGATGAAAATGTACCAAAGGCAATCAGTTTAAAGCCCAAAGATGAAGGCATGAATGACAACTTAGTCAAGTAAAGACACTCTTAAGATATTTACATCTCTTTGTTTCTGTTAAAAAATAAATGTTTCTAGTTTATCAACGACAATCTTTCAGCTGCATAGGAATAACTATTCGCAAAGAAAACATAGCCTGTAAACTAGGTGAAAATTTCATAGAACAACTGATAAACATATTGACTTCAAATGCTTTGAGTAGATATGGAGTGCTTACGATTTCAGGAACAAAATCAATTTCATGATTCCCTGCAGTCCATATCCACGGTTGATAAGCAGTACTTCTCTCCACAAATCTGCCCCATGTATCCCATCTTACATTGTCGTGAAATGGATAGTTATCAGCATAAGAGAGATCGCCAACGAACAACACTGTCTGTCCTTTTGTTGGGTTATTTTCATAATGAGTGAGTGTTAAATTTGAATCATAACTTTGGCCAAGATCCCCTGCAAATGACGTCATATAGTGTAAGACCAAAAGGAATGAAAAATTATTACAGAACATTTCTTTATCAGCACTTGTAATTCTTTGAGTATCTGCCAAAGTTCTATATCATAAACCGATAAATGCAGATAACCATGCTTTCCATTTAAAGCTTCATAGGAAATGCAATAACTGTTGTAGTTGAATTCACATAGATTAAGGTTCATATAATTTACCGATGAGACCAAAAGTATAAGGAACATCTGGTCCAACTTCAGGAGGGTTCTAAACCAGAACTGCCTCATGGTGTTACCCACTCCAAGGGCATAGTAATATTTTGTATTAAACTGCAAAACACAACAAACTCAAAATTACATCATTTACATTAACACACACCTTCCTGTGGCAAGTAAAGGTGCAACTTAATCGTCTAACTACAGAGCAGAGCTACCATAAACAATAAATGGGTTCCAGACCTACCACCAAATCCTTGATGGTGCAATGATGAATGTATCCAGAAGTATAATTGTAGAATTTGTAGGTAAGCACTTTGCCCTCAGCACTAGACTTCTGTTTGTCATTTGCTTTCCAGTACAGCACAGTATTTGAACCCGGTTCATCTTGAGTTACCCAAGATACAATCACTGCTTTTCCCACTAAATCTCCTTGAGTAATATGAACCTTAAAACACAACACTACATCATATCTTCTTCTTTTTTATAATAAAGAAAATCTCAGAAATGGGGTAGGCATCAAATTTATTAATCAAACTAATAAAGTATAAAGGGACCCAAGTATAAAAGCACCTATTCAAACATAAATGTAACTCATTTAATAATATTTGAATGACAACGGGAAAAAGAAGTAAAGTGTTATTAAAAAAAGTTAAAGAAAAGCTCAGCAATGAAAAGAGTTTAGCCGTCTGGGTGTAAAAACCAAGAAGGCCATTAAAAAATTATAGGAAGAAGAAGATAAACACCTGCTGGGGAGCATTGTAACCAGAAGGAACACGAAAGACATCACTATCAAGTGGCATATCAATAGTTTTCTCAACCTTCCTAACAAAACTACTTGTACTTCCTCCATTGCAGACATTTGCTTCATTCAAGATTAAACACAACACAGTAACAACAACAACAACAACAAACGAACCCCACGACCTCATTTCCTTCTTCTTCCCTGTTGTAGGAGAGAAAGAAAGAGAGAGTTGGAGCGTACTTATATTTGTTAATGGAGGGAGGGAATATTCATTGGTATATATACGGATATTATGAAAGACTTGTGTAGTTAAAGGAAGGGTGGACTATTTATAGATTCGATTTCGGTTTATCATTTCAAAGTTGACTTTGGGGTCTTCGCTTAGATTACGTAGGGACAAAAACACTAGATAGTAGATAGGATGCCCAAAAAATCGTCGTTTTGCCTTACGTTTTAATAGCTTATTCGTGCTGTCACTTTAGGATCCATCTCAATTACAGCACTTCTTTAGAGTTAAAGACTCAAGAGTCGAGACTCCGAAATTATGGTTTGAATAATAATACAGGTAAGTAGGGTGATTACCAAAGATTGTATATACAAAAAGAACTTCCATTAAAATTAGTACCCCCAAGCAAACTATAGAAAAAAAAAATGAGAAAACAAAAAATGCAATGACAAATAAATGACATAATTGTTCTATTATTGAAGAATGTTTAGCATGATGACTATCATGTCTAAAATGGTGGGATGTAATTTTTGTGGCGTGTCTAAATATTGAAGAATGTTAAACATGATGAATATTATCTCTAAATGTTGAAACATAAAAGGAGTGAGATTTTTTTTCTTAGTGAGTAAAGAATGTTGATGACAAGAGAAAGAGGATGAAAGAGAAGAAGGGAAAATAAGAAGCTAGTAAAAAGGAATAATACTAAATCTCACGGTCTTTTTGCTTCCCAATTATTTTTGTTTAATTTTCGATTTGCCATATCCCTAAAATCATGCCCATATAAAACTCATTTTATTTGGTTTCCTAAAGTTAAATCTCTCATAACTAATATGTGTGGACACGGACCTACTTTGTAGACCTAGAAATTGGGCTGTAGACACTTTCTTTAGTGTGTTTTTTGTCTAGAGAAAGATCAATATTATCTTTTGATTCTACTCCAATTTTAACAACATGTCACTTTTTGGGTGTATTAACTGTTTTTAAAACTTCTTATTTCTCCTTTTTATCCTTTCATTTGTAACTGCCAATTTTTTCCACAAATAAATAATAATTTAAATCTAATGTGCAAAGTCAGGTATGTGTGTCAATCGAGGCCACCTCATCGACAAGGGTATGCGTGTGTATTGCTCCAAGATGTACCGCAATCAAATAATACAATTGTCTTTATAAAAAACTCATTTGTCCTTTTCACAATTTCACAATTTGAATTACATCAAACAAAACTTAAACATGATATTCAAAATTATCGTAGATGCATTTTAAATTGTTAAAGCTCAGATTGAAATTAGTTGTAATCAACATACATTTTTTCCGTTTTTGAAGTTGATGTTTTCCATATTGTTTTGGTCTCTCTAGAAATTCATCTCACTTTTGATTGGAAATTTGTAGATTTTGGATGAATTTTAGTTATTTTGATTAACTCACTACTCTTTTGGTAACTGATTTAGTTTGTAGTTTTTTTTTTGTTGGTAGTTGGTTTCTTTAGTTGGGACTAATAAAAGAGGTCAAAATTGTAAAAGTTAGCCTCAAATTTGAAACAGATGTCAAATTTCAGTTTCTATGGAGAAAAAACAAAAAAAAAAATTGCTATTTCCTCTGAACATAAGAAATTTGCGTCTGTGTACCTATACCCAATTTTCTGCTTTGTAGACCTACTATTTCGACTCACTATTTGGATAACGTTGGTTTGTATTGCAATACACACGGACATGTATCTCTATATAAATCAATAATTAAGACTTTTGACATATCAGTAGGTATAAAAGAGTAGGTTAAATAAGTGGGTCGGTCTAATATTATCTGATCCCTAGAAAAATTCTTTACTACCACCTGAACTGAACTACAATTGAGAGGGAGAAGTTGGGAGGTAACGCTATGAGTTATAACTGTATGTAGACAGGACCGGAATTTTCATTCTTCAAAGGGAGCTTTTACGCAGGGGCGGATCTATGAATTGGCTGACTCGGGATGTATCCCCCCTAACTTTGCTCAAAACCCAAAAATACAATGATAACAGTTCACTCCAAAAAAAAAAAATATATATATATATATATATATATATATATATATATATATATATATATATATATATATATAATAATAATAGTGAGAATTAGTGTTAGTAGCCCTCTTATTGTTGAATCCTGCATCCGCCCCTGTTTACGTTTCATTTTCCCTTACTAATTTAATCAAGTTGACGAGTAAATATACATATACAAATCAAAGAATTCTCAGCTCGAGATCAGCGTGGCCAACCCTTGCTTTGTGTTTCAAAAAGATCTTCAAGGGCTTGAATATACTTTTTGTGGATCTCATTGACCTGCACAAAAAGATTTGGGTCTAACATTAGTGATAAACTATTGAACCCTCATGCAAAAATCCCACATACTACATTTTTTGGAAATATGGTATTGTGAAATCAACAACAAGTGGATGCCTTTTTATTTGAAATGAAATAAAGTCTTACTGAAACTCAATTTATTTTAATGCATCAAATTACAGACAACGTTTTCACACATTACTTGTTCACTGAAAAGGATGCTTTGCCATATCAGGGATTCATATGTAGGGAGACGTCCTTGTTAGGAAATTAGTGCACAATTTGTCTGGCTAAAAAGCTGACCCCCCCCCTGACCCAAACTTATGGTCAAGTTGAGGAGGGTAGGCTGAGACGCTGAGTACAAGAAGCTAGTTGGGTACATGGTCCACCCAAATTGCAACCCAATCTTCCTTTTTAACCAACTAGTTGAACCTTTCAGATTGGATGCAGTGAAGGTACAGAGAAAGGAGATGGGAGGATTATGGAAAGGCCGATCGATAGGACATAAACGATTTCAAGGTCATGTCCAATTGTTTAATAGCGCAATTTCATTGGTTTTAAAGCCTCCCCCCTAAAGAAAAGTATTGTGTTTGACCAGAGAATGGTATGGGCCTATTAGCTAACTGGCTTCCATTAAAAATCTTAAACTTCTACCTTTTCGGCCGATTCAGAAAAAGAACGGTATCCACATCACGGTTAGCCCCACGCGAACGTCATTTTATAAGCGCAGCTTCATAAGCCTCCCAAGTTGACTTACGTCTACACAGTACACATTTTACAGAATACACTTCAGGATTTTTGGACCATAGAATAGAACGGGCATGTCGATATGACAATATGGCCATTAGGAAGACCCTTACTGTAGACCCTGGTCTACCCGTTCTGTGAAATACACACGACTTTCATCGAGGCATATCACAATTATAGAGTGGATGAACGCATTTACGCACTTAGCTACTGTAACTCTTGCTATATAGCCTTTACCATTAAGTTAGATAGATGGAACGATGTAGTCCAAAACATTGCGTCAGTCCATCAACAAAGATTTATCTTTCAGATACCAGCAATTACCGAACAAAAACTGTGTTGACAAATTTTCTGATTCTCTCTGATACAATCTCTCTCCTATAGTCTAATCTCTCTTCTCTCGTTTTCTTCCTCCCTTTTTCTTCTAAACTCCCTCTCTTTTTATACTTCTTTTTCCCTTTCCTTCAACTGCCTCTTGTCCGTCGTTCATCTCTCCTTTATCTTGCGGCCCCTGTACTTCCACTTCGTCTCCGGCAGTTCCGCAGCTTCAATCTTGTATCACTCACCCTCTTATTCTTCGCTGATCACTCCTTGATCCTACGCCGTCCGTCCTCCCAACCGCCGCAGTAGTTTCTAGCGGTTCCCAAAGAGCTTGGCATTCCGCGGACGTGATCACCAAAGATCGCCTCCTCCACCTTAACTTACTTACGCCCATTTATCACCTATAACCTTCTATGTCATGAATATGACCTCATGGATGCCCCCTCTCTCCTTTGCCGTCGTGGGAACTCAGAATGTTCCGGGACGGACCAACGGGACCGAACCTCTCCTCATTCCTCTCTTTCCCTTCAAGGTATTCTCGTGATTGTGTTAGTTCAATTAACTTCCTTTTCTTCGCTTGGCTCAGTTTCATCATGGCATCCAAATGTCCCAATCGCAGCACGCCAAGACTTGCTCGACATTCACCATTCCGAGGCCCCACGCGTCTCTTCCTCTCTATGGTCCCTTTGTGGTGAATTTACTTTTTTACCCCACCGCTTAGACTCCCGCTTAAACCCCTTCTCTCTTCTCCAAATCGACCATTTCAACCTTTCATTTTCTTCTCTCCAAATTCTCTCCAACTTCTTTTCTCGCTTTTTTTATTTTCACCTTCGGGCGATCTTCAAACTCGATCGGATTTCTTTAGAGTCGCCCTCGGGTTGTGCTACCTTGTATTCGGGTTTGTTTCCTCTTTTCCCTTCCCTTCTTTTGTTATTTTGTCGCATTCACTTGCTTCATTTGTTTCACTCTACCCTTTTATCACTCGTTCCCCATTGTTGCTTCCACTTCCTTCTTTTTTATTTAGTCCGGCTATGTCGGGCCTCAATCACGGATACCTCGCCACTCGATCCGGGTTCATATTCCGCATCTAGCCGACACACTACGAATCCATCCGAATCCTCGAACCCTAACTCTTTACGATTCTACCGCGGAACCTCTACCTTCGTGCGGAAGATCGCTTTTCCCCACCGCCATACCCATCAGACCTAATCTCGATGCCATCACGGCCGCTATGGCATTCCCGATGATTTGGTCCTAGAACATGTCCCCTGTCACCCATTTTCCACATCCGTAAAGCCCCTACCGTTGTCTCATTGCTATCAGTAGGTCGATATAGCGGCGGGCTTGGCGCTTTCCTTTAACCCTTCTAGATGTCGAGGTATGTATGTAATCACTTCAATATTCCGCTCAAGGCATAGGCAATTTTTTGGCGTGTCATGTATGCCGCGAACCATTATAATGAGACTCAATCCCTAAAATCCAACTCCGCTGATATAATTACTCATTTTTATATCAAGAAGAGCACCAAATTTGTAGTGTAGTGGTATCGGTCTTCCGTACTTTCGTCCGCAGAAGAAATCCTTTATTCTTCACCGACCACCTCCGACAAAGTGTGGCATTACTATCCACTATATGTGTCCGAATTTTTTCTCCGCTGGATCTCCCTCCGACGCTTTCTAAGGCATCTCTGCTTTCTTTCAAGTGGTAATGCATCGCTTTTTACTTCTTTGCGCTCCTTTCTAACTATATTTTTAACTTGACTTTACTTGGTGATCCAGTTGAGACCCGATTCGCGATCTCGACCTACACCGCCTTTCTTCCGAATTTTTCAACGCCCGCGATTTGGGTAGTGCTCAATGTGCTCTTTCTGGTATTGATCCGTAAAAGGTAACCCTCTTTTACTTGATCCATCCTGAAAAACATCGGTGACTACCAAGGTCCCTCTATCGCTTGCCGCCACCCAAAGAAAGAAAACCCAAATCCTCTCCCCGTCCCTAAAAGAAAACCCCACGATCTTTCAAATACACTACCAAGATCTCCCACTCTAAAGTCGCCAGACAAAGGGTCGCCGCTAAGCACCCTCCACCGCTTCCCCTACCCCTCTCTTTCTTATTCTCAAGGCTTAGCGATTGAAGACGACATTAACCCTCATCTTACCACCACTTCAACCGCTGATATGGCCGCCAAAGAAACTCAAGCTTGATAGTGGACTCGACGGTGATGACTCCGGGAAGTCGCTTCGAAGTCCGCCCCAAAGAAAGCCAAGTCCGCCATCCCTCTGCCTCTCGTTACTAATACCCCCGCCCAGTGGCGCTTCGGCATGGGAAGGAAACTACCGCTGCCCCGGTTCCTCCTTGCCCTTCGGACTGTTGAAGTCCGGCGACCTCGATTCAAGGTAAAGGGACCGCTGGTTAATACCCGAGATTCAAAGATTGACAATCCAAATTGCCGCAGCCTCTTTCTTTGGTTCCCATCTTCCGGCGGGATCAAGCCTCTGGCGATGCCGTTCTCTAGCTTCTCACAAAACCTCTATATATACCGGTTTGGAAAAGGTAAGTTCTTCTTCTTTGTATATCCACATCGATTTCCTAGATGCGCACTTTTACTCGAAGTTTTTTTTTTTTTAAGCCTCGGATATTGACATCCGTCCGCGGATTGACTAGCACTCGACTCCTTGGAGATAACGGCGGAGATTAACGGTCCCGGATGGCCGGAAAGTGAAGTATGCAATAACCGAAAAGGGACCGGATGATCTCGCGATCGTGGGCCATGAAGTCGCGATAAAGCACTTCAAACAAGCCGAAGATCAACATAAAGACTACGTGAGCCGGGTCGCCTCAAACCGGAAAGCCAACGGAGGCGGATAAACCGCTACTCAAGCCGCTGTGGACAAAAGCGCCGCAGAAGCCGCCCGACCGCTGAGGCTTAGCCGAAGAAGATAAACAGTGCATTAAAGCATCAACTTGATTTTAGCTGCAACCGCTTGGGCCGACTTCCATCACCTCCGACTATTTCGCTTCCACTCATTGATATCCTTCCGATGGTGCCCACCGGCCGATATGCTCGCGACAACCCATTCCCCGCCCATATAGCGCTACTTCCCCATGGCCGGTGATGGTGATCCTATACTTGTTCGGGAGGCGCCTCAAGTTTCTTCGGAAGGATGGGAATGACAACCAACCTAGAAGTGATAACCCGCCAACGGGCGGCCGTTGCCTCAAGACATGAACACCGCTTTGATTATCATTTGCATTCTATGAATTTGCTCTCCACTTTAATACAATCTAAATTTCTCCGTGTTGGCCAGATATGTGAATGTATCCCGGTTTCTCGGGTAAGCCCAAATGAGGTTTTCTTTTAAACTCTTTTATATGGGGTTGCTACTGTTCTTCTTTAGTGTTTGATATGGAGGCATAAGTCCATTAACGAATGTAACTTGTCAAAATCCTTTGCTTTCTTTCATTTGTCGCCAGTGTGGCTATGAAGCTTTTGTGGGGCGTTCGGTTTGCCCCCAGTTTGATATGGACTATTGTCCGCTGGGCGGTTCTTCCCCCACGCTTTGGTGGTCTGTGAAGCTTTGTGGGGCAAAATTCCGCTTTGCCCCGGCTTTGATTTGGAGCCTTGTCCGCCAAGGGCTCTTCCCCGCATTGCCATCGGTGGTCGTGAAGCCTTGGGGGCAACCTTCGGTTGCCCCCGCTTTGATTCGACGATTGTCCGCCGGCGGGCTCTTCCCCGCCTTTGAGTCTTTGTCGAAGCTTTGTGGGGGCAGCCCGGTTTGCCCCGGCTTGATTTGACCGGTTGTCCGCCGGCTCTTCCCCCGCTTTTTGATTGCTTGGAAGCCTCGTGGGGCAGCTCGGTTTGCCCCCCGGTTTGATTTGGACCTTGTCCGCTGGGCGGCTCTTCCCCTCATTGCCATTGGTGGCTGTGGAGCCTTGTGGGGCAACTCCGGTTTGCCCCCGCTTTGATTCGACCATTGTCCGGCGCGGCTCTTCCCCCGCTGCCTTTGAGTGTGAAGCTTTGTGGGGCAAACTCGGTTTGCCCCCGCCTTGATTTGACCGCTTGTCCGCTGGCGGCTCTTCCCCACCGCCTTTGATTGCCGTGGAAGCTTTGTGGGGCGGCTTGGTTTCCTTGCTTTGATTTGGACCGTTGTCCGCTGGCGGGCTCTTCCCCCGCTGCCTTTGGTGGCGGTGAAGCCTTGCGGGGCAGCCTCGGTTTGCCTCCCGCTTGATTTGGACTGCTTGTCCGCGGGCGGCTCTTCCCCCCTCACTGCCTTTTTGGTGGTCATGAGCCTTGCCTGTGGCAGCCTTTCGCTTTTCCCCCTTTGATTTGACTATTGTCCGCGCGGCGGCTCTCCCCCGGTGTCTTTGGCGGGTGTGAAGCCTCGGGGGCCGAAGTTCCTCATGCTATCTTTGGGCGGCGATATGCCTATCGAGGCCGCTTTTATTCCTTTATTCTCATTCATAAGACATACACTTTAATATATGACAAGTAACAAAAAGATTGACAAACTTTGATTCATACATGGAATTTCTTTAACATTCTAATGTTCCACGGTTTCAACATTTTCCCTCGCTAAAGTTTGCAAGTTTATAAGTTCCAGATGTACCCTTTTCTCTCACAACATAGGGTCCTTCCCAGTTGGGCCCTAGTTTTCCTTCATTTTCCTTTCTCGTGGTCGTGTAACGCTACCGCAGAACTAAATCCTCCACTTCAACGCCCGCGGTCTCACTTTTCTTGGCATATTGCCAGCCAGAATCTCCGGCGATACTCTTCCAACCGTGATCGTGCAATTTCTTTTTTCCTCTATCGACTCAAATCATCGGGCTAATATTCTTTTCATTTCTTCCCCATTACTATCGTGCATTGGTTCCGTGGTGGAGACTATCATCTCCACCGGTATGATCGCTTCTACTTCGTAAGTCATTGCGTAATGGTGACTCCTAGTCGATGTTCATGGTGTTAGACGGTATGCCCGTGAGTACATGGTTCGGGCCCATCGCCCATGCCCCTTTCCTTGCTTCCAGCTTCTCTTTATATTATCCATTATGATTTTGTTGGAAGACTCTCGCTTGCCCATTTCCTTCGGGATTATATGGTGCCGAAACCCTCGTTTCACCTTTAAATGCCCGGCGAACTCTCTGACCTTTTTTCCTCAGAACCGTGGTTCCGTTGTTCCCATGATGATCGATGTGGTAAACCGAACCCGCATATGATGTTCTCCCATATAAACTTCTTTACATTGTCTTCTTTCACCCGCTGTAACGCCTAATTCCTTCTACCCATTTGGTAAAATAGTCGGTAGCCGCCAACATAAATCGCCTTTGCCGCCACCGCTGTAGCGGCCCCAACAATGTCCAACCCCCACATGGCGAATGGCCAAGGTCAATACGCTATGTAACGCTCTCCCGAGAGCGGTATGAGTGGCCCAAATCTCTCGACACTTCACATTTCTTGGCGTGTGGTGGCGCTCTCTTCATATGTGGGCCAAAAGTACCCCCTCGATATCAATCTGGTTGTCGCGCCCGCCGAGCGATCGCCGCGAATCTCTTCGTGGTATCTCAAATGTTTAATTTCTTGTATCCGCCGCGCGTCCTACGATTTCAAAGATAGGTCCGCTGAAATTTCTTTTATACAACTCTCCTTCGAAAGCAACGTACCTTTGACTAGTTTGTTCCATCTTTCGCCTCTTTGTTTGTCTTCTATTTCCCCGACCCATCGTGAAGGTTTTAATGGGCATCATCCAACCCCTCGCCTCCCTGTTCACTTGTAAGGCAAACATCGTTTCTCTTCTCGACTTCGCGGATTGCCCTCGCTTCTTCGGATGTGCCGGGTATGCTTAGGACTCTCACCTCAATTGTCCGGCCCTTCCGTCTCCGCAAAGATCGCCGCCACATGCCGCCAAAGCGCCGCCGGCGTCTATTCTCACCACGCCTAGATGTGCAAAGCTAATTTTCTCGAACTTGCTTGCTCTTGCTTTGCGGACCTCTAAGTATCTCGCCATCCTTGGCAACGGGCCATAAATCCACCGCTTCATCCGATAAATTACTAAGTTCGAATCGAGAAAAATGCATAATTCTCTCACCCCAAATCCCTTGTAAGATCCAAACCCGCTATTACCGCCATATTCGTGACTCATTGTTCAAGCCGCGAATCCCGCTTTCATCGACAAATTTCCGGCTATTGTTCTCAAAGCGCACCGTGATCGAATTCCAATTCCATTCCTCAGATTCGCCGCTGATCCATCTCAGGAACACTTCCACCCCATTCCGCGATCCCAAGGATCCAATGGATCTTGACATGATTCCCCTTCGTTCCATGACCATTTCTTCTCCCCCCATGTTGGGTCTTCGCCGAACTCGCCTAGAAGTCAGCCATGGCTTGCGCGCCTTTTCGCCAGCATTTAACTGATAATCGATCTCATAACAACCGAAAGCATCATCGCCCACTTCAAAGATTCGGCCCGATTTATCCGCCTTCAACGCCATGAATGGTAAATTAGTTATTACCACCACCGAATGTGACTCGGCAAGGCTTTAGCTTCAAAGGTGAAAATATTAATGCCAAAGCGTATTTTTCAATTCTGGCCAGATCGGTTTCGCCCCAAAGATGGTCTTACTTTTGAAGTAAACCGCTTTTCTACTTTTCTACCAATTCAACTAGAATCAACTCACGGCAGATTCTCGACACTCCAAGATACAAATACAGCCTTTCCCCGCTCTTCAAGCCGCTGATAGTAAAGGTGCCTTTCCCAAGTAACTTTTAATTTTGAAAGGCCCTACATTCTCTCCGTCCATTGAAATCCGGGCGTTTTCAACAAACGATATAACGGCTCGGCACTTATCCAAGATTTTGAAATAAATCGCTCAATGCCGCTAACTCTTCCAAACCAACCTTTTGTACTTTTTTTACATTTTGGGGACGGCATCTCCGCTGCTGACCTTTATCTGCTCGGGTTAGCTTCCATTCCGCTGATGGGTTACTATGTATCCCAAGAATTTGCCCGGTTACCCCCTGGGTGCATTTCGTGGTTGAGCTTCAGCTTTGTACTTCCGAAGTATGAGGAACGCCTCTTGCGTACTTCTAGATGTTCTCGCTTCCGACATGCTTTTTTCCACCATGTCGCCAATATATATTTCCATCCCTTCCGAATCTTGCCCTCAAACATTTTTTCTCCTAACCTCCTGAAATGTGGCCCCCAAAGATTCTTTAATCCAATGGCATTCTCGTAGCAATAAGTTCCACCTTCCACCACGGTTGTCTTTTCCTCGATCCGTCCGTACATCGCGACTGATTATACCCCATGAAGCCCCCATAAAAGAAAAATAATTTGAACCCCCGCTGTTCGGGTCCACCGGGCCATCCATCCACCTGGCATTGATAGCAATCCTTAGGACATTCTTTGTTTACGCCGTCAGAAAATCCACGCACATCCTAACCTTGCCATTCTTCTTTGGCACCACGACTACATTTGATAACCATTCCGTGAATTCAATTTCCCTCGATTATCCCTCGCCTTTCACCGATCACCTTTTCACAGATACCATCCGCATACTTCGCCCGACACTTCTCATCTTTTGTCTTTACCGCTTTGCATTTTCGCTTCATGTGCAAGCGGCGACATGCAAACTCGTGGATCTAACCCCGTAATATCTTCTATCGCCTAAGCAATATATATCTTTGTTTTCTGCCCAAAAACTGATTAACTTACTTTTCCATTCATCCGCAATTCAACCCACCGGCAATTTCTCCTCGCCTCCCGCCCCCGATTCACAATCTCAACTTCATCCAAAGTTTTCGGTCCAAGTGGCGGCTCGTGATATCATCGCCGCAGCCGCTTTTGTAATTGCTATGCCGCGACCCGGCCCTCGCTCTCGCATCTCTCCTTTTTATTTCAGCGGACCGTATTTCAATCAAGCACTACCTGGAATATTCTCTCATACTACTTGATCTCCTTTTATCTCATACGCATCTCCCTTTGTGGGGAAACGGATTACCCGATAATAAGTTGATGGAATTGCTCTCATCTCATAAATCCACCGCCTCCCTAGGATTGCATTGTATTGATTTAATGTCCACCACCATGAACCTTGTGAATACGGGTCGCCGGACCAAGAAGCATCGGTAACACTAGTTCGCCTTACAGTTCGTGCTCGGTCATACCGCCGCCGTTGAATCCAAACAAATTGGTTCGCGTGCTTTCATCCGTCTCTATCGATATTCATTTCTTCCATGGCTCCTTTAAACAACAGATCTACCGAACTTCCGCAGCCTATCAAAACCCTCTTTACCAAATAATTCCCCATTGCAATGGTGATTACCAAGGCATCTTCTTCATGTGGCGAAATGACCGACCTGTGTCCTTCGGAGTGAACGCTATGGTTTCCTCTCCTTCAAGCGTTCCACTAACTAACCGCTGAATGCTCACCACTTCATTGACCTCCGCGAAACTTGTCGTCTTTCGGATCTTATCACGGTGTACATTTCTCCCCGGTGTTTCCCCGCTAAAAATAATGTTGATGGTTCCTAAGATTCTAGCCGGTGCGGCGCACTCTTTCAGCCTTTTGGCCCCTTTTGATAAATTCTCTAAGCATCCCTTTTCAATCATCCTTCCAACAACCATTTCAAGGCATAACATTCATTGGTTGCGCGGATTCCGACTGGATGATAGGCGCAGAACGGCTTTCCCTCTATTTCTCCCGGCGATTTCGCGGACCTTCATAGTACCGGGTCCCTTAATTAGTGGCAAGATCTCCTCCAACGGTCCGTTGAGGGAGTCTCGCTTTCTATTTCATGCAGACGGGCTTCCTTTCCCCGGAACTTCTCCTACCACGATCCCCAAATCCTCTCTCGGTCCGCGATTCTCGCCCAATCGTATGATATCTTATCCCTTTCTTCTCGACCGCTTCTTACCCTCCGATCATCTTTGTCCACTTTGCTCAGATCGCTTTCCCGATCTCCTCTCCTCTCTTTCGCTGCGTTCCTCAGATTATGTCCTCATATCGTATGTACTTTTCCACCTTCGGATACAAAGCATGTAACGTGGTGATTTCAATCTTGGATACCGACTTCGTGGACTCTAGTTCCTTGTCTCAAACCATGCCGGAATGCTATTATCACGATGTTCTTCCAAATTTTCTACCCTCAACGCCTCTTCCTTGAACCTACATAAAACTCCCCTTTAACGATTCCGCGACCTTTGCTTGACATTGAATAGAGCAGCGATATCGACCACTCTCCGCTCGATGTATGAAATGATCGACAAAGGCACGCTCTAGTTCTTCAAACTTGTTGATGCTCCTCGACGCTTAATCTATAATACCAATCTAACTGACCCCCTTTAAGGCTAGCCGAACATCATGCATCGGAGTCCATCATACTTGCTTTCCCCGCCATAATGGCATCTGTTGTCGGTGATGTAAATGATCCGCCGGATCACCTTTCCCATCATATCTTTCAAACCCGGTTGATCAACCTTTTGGCACCTCGAAATTCCATACCATATCCGCCGATGGATTCTTATTGAGACTCGCCACCTCTTTCTGGCACCAAGGCCTCGGTTCACTTTCTCCACCCCTTTATTTGCTTCCCCTATCTTTCTCAATCATCGCCGCACCACTTCCATCGTGATGCCCGCTATTTGTTCCTCCCTTTATGGATGGAAAATTTTCATTCTCTCCTCCATTCCACTATCTTGTAGATCCCTCCTCTGTTTCCACTTGGGTGTCCTCCTTTTCTTTTCTCAGATCGTCGTTCTCATTGCGTAATCTGACTATCTCCTCTTGCAATAGTCTAGTGGTGTCCGCCGCTACCTCGGATGTTTCTTCTTCCCCCACTCCTTCTATCTCTCAAGGCCGCTTCTTCTTCTTCTGGCTCTCGAACTGCTTCTTTTCTAGGTCTCCCTACCGCTCTTTTCGCTATGGTGGCCATTTTCTCTCGGTCCCCACAGACGGCGCCAAACGGTGGATTTATGGCCCGTTGCCCAAGGATGGCGAGATACTTAGAGGTCCTGCAACAGAGAGCAAGCAAGTTCGAGAAAATTAGCTTTGCACATCTAGGCCGTGGTGAGAATAGACACGCCGACGCTTTGGCTTATGTGGCGGCAGTGCTGCCGGGGACAGAGGGACGGACAATTGAGGTGAGAGTCCTAAGCATACCCAGCACATCCGAAGAGCGACAGGCAATCACAGGGTCAGAAGAGAACAGTGTTTGCCTTACAAGTGAACAGGAGCAGGGTTGGATGATGCCCATTAAAACCTTCCTGATGGGTCAGGAAATAGAAGACAAACAAGAGAGACGAAAGATGGAACAAACTAGTCAAAGGTACACGTTGCTCGAAGGAGAGTTGTATAAAAGAAATTTCAACGGACCTATGCTGAAATGCGTAGGGCCGCAGCAGATACAAGAAATTCTGGCTGAGATACACGAAGGAGATTGCGGCAGTCACTCGGCAGGGCGCACGACAACCCACAGATTGATATCACAGGGGTACTTTTGGCCACATATGAAGAGAGACGCCACCACATACGCCAAGAAATGTGAGAAGTGTCAGAGATTTGGGCCACTCATACACGCCCGGGAGAGCCGTTACATAACGATTTCAGCCCTTGGCCATTCGCCATGTGGGGTTGGACATTGTTGGGCGCCTACGCCGAAATGGCGGCAAAAGACGATTTATGTTGGCAGCTACCGACTATTTTACCAAATGGGTAGAAGGAGTGGCGTTACAGCAGGTGAAAGAAGACAATGTAAAGAAGTTTATATGGGAGAACATCATATGCAGGTTCGGTTTACCACATACGATCATCATCGCATACAACGGAACACGCTTTACGGAAAAAAGGTCCGAGTTCCTTCAGCATTTAAGGTGAAACAGGGGTTCTCGACCATATAATCCCGGGCGAAATGGGCAAGCGAGTCTTCCAACAAAATCATAATGGATAATATAAAGAGGAAACTGAAGCAAGGAAAGGGGCATGGGCGATGAACTGAACCATGTACTGGGCATACCAGACAACACCGCGAACATCGACTAGGGAGTCACCATTCGCAAATGACTTACGGTAGAAGCGGTCATACCGGTGGAGATGATAGTCTCCACCACCAGAACCAATGCAGTAGTAACAGGAAGAAATGAAAGAATATTAGCCGATGATTTGAGTCTGATAGAGGAAAAAAGAGAAATTGCACGCATACGGTTGGAAGAGTATCATCGGAAGTTACAAAATGCAATATGCCAAGAAAGTGAGACCGCTGGACGCTCAAGTGGAGGATTTAGTTCTCAAGGGCGCGTTACACCAGCCACGAAAAGGAAAGGAAAATGAAGGAAAACTAGGGCCCAACCGAAGGACCCTATGTTGTGAGAGAAAAGGGTACATCTGGAACTTATCGCTTGCAAACTTTAGCAGGGGAAAATGTTGAGAAACCGTGGAACATTAGAATGTTAAAGAAATTCCATGTATGAATCAAAGTTTGTCAATCTTTTGTTACTTGTCATATATTAAAGTGTATGTCTTATGAATGAGAATAAAGGAATAAAGCGGCCTCGATAGGCATATCGCCGCCGCGATATAGCGTAGGGGAACTTCAAATTTCACAAGGCTTCACAGCCGCCAAAGACACCGGGGAGAGAGCCCTTCGCGGACAATAGTCCAAATCAAACTGGGGGCAAACTGAGCTGCCCCCACAAGGCTTCACAGCCACCAAAGACAGCGGGGGGGAAGAGCCCTTCGCGGACAACGGTCCAAATCAAACGGGAGGCAAACTGAGCTGCCCCCACAAGGCTTCACCGCCACCAAAGACAGCGGGGGGGAAGAGCCCTTCGCGGACAACGGTCCAAATCAAACTGGGGGCAAACTGAGCTGCCCCCACAAAGCTTCACAGCAATCAAAGACAGCGGGGGGGAAGAGCCCTTCGCGGACAACGGTCCAAATCAAACTGGGGGCAAACTGAGCTGCCCCCACAAAGCTTCACAGCACTCAAGACAGCGGGGGGGAAGAGCCCTTCGCGACAATGGTCCGAATCAAAACGGGGGCAAACTGAGTTGCCCCCACAAGGCTTCACAGCCACCAATGACAGGGGAAGAGCCTTCATGCGGACAAGGGGTCCAAATCAAACCGGGGGGGGCACCGAAGCTGCCCCACAACGCGCTTCACAAAGAATCAAAGACAAATGGGGAAGAGCCCTTCGCGGACAACGGTCCAAATCAAACTGGGGGCAAACTGAGCTGCCCCCACAAAGCTTCACAGCACTCAAAGACAGCGGGGGGGAAGAGCCCTTCGCGGACAATCGTCCGAATCAAAACGGGGGCAAACTGAGTTGCCCCCACAAGGCTTCACAGCCACCAATGACAGCGGGGGGGAAGAGCCCTTCGCGGACAAGGCTCCAAATCAAACCGGGGCAACCGAAATGCCCCCCCATTAAGGCTTCACAACCACCAAAGGCAGCGGGGGGAAGAACCCTTCGCGGACAATAGTCCATATCAAACTGGGGGCAAACTGAGCTGCCCCCACAAAGCTTCATAGCCACACAACGACAAATGAAAGAAAGCAAAGGATTTCGACAAGTTACATTCGTTAATGGACTTATGCCTCCATATCAAACACTAAAGAAGAACAGAGTAGCAACCCCATATAAAAGAGTTTAAAAGAAAACCTGCTGGGCTTACCCAGAAACCAGGATACATTCACATATACGACGCCAACAGAGAAATTTAGATTGTATTAAGGGTACAGAGCAAATTCATAGAATGCAAATGATAATCAAACAGTGTTCATGTCTTCAGAGGCAACTTCGCCCATTGGCGGGTTATCACTTCTAGGTTGGCTGTCATTCCCATCCTTCTGAGAAGAAACTTCAGGCGCCTCCCCGACAAGTATAGGATCACCATCCTCGGCCATGGGGGAAGTAACCGCGCTATGGGCAGGAATGGGTTGTGCAGGCATATCAGCTTCAGTGGGCACCATCGGAAGGATATCAATGAGTGGAGACGAAATAGTCGGAGGTGATGGAGGCAGAAGTCGGCCCGAAGCAGTGAGCTCATCAAGTTGATGCTTTAATGCACGGTTTATCTTCTTCTCGGCTAAGCCTCGAAAGCGGTCAGCGGCTTCCTGCAGCGCTTTGTCCACAGCAGCTTGAGTAGCCAGTTTATCCGCCTCCCGTTGGCTTTCCAGTTTCGAAGCGACCCCAGCTACGTAGTCTTTATGTTGATCTTCGGCTTGCTGAAGTGCTTTGTGCGACTTCATGGCCACGATGCGCAGATCATCCCGGTCCTTTTCCAGTTGTGCATACTTCACTTTCCAGCCATCAGGACCGTTAATCTCCTGCTTCGTTATCTCCAAGGAGTCCAGAGTGCTAGTCAATCCGCGGACCAGATGTCCAATATCCAGGCTTAAAAAAAAAAAAAAAAAAAAAACTCTGAGTAAAGAGTGCGCATCTAGGAAATCGATGTGGATATACAAGAAGAGAACTTACCTTTTCCAAACCAGTATATATAGAGGTTTTGTGAGAAGCTAGAGAACCAGCATCGCCGTAGGCTTGATCCTTCGGAAGATGGGAACCAAAGAAGAGAGAGGCTGCAACAGCTGGATTGTCCAATGCTGAATCTCGGGTATTAACTTCGCGGTCCTTTACCTTGAATCGAGGTCGCCCGGACTTCAACAGTCCGAGGGCAAGGAACCAGACGCGGTAGTTTCCTTCCCATGCCGACGCCCTGGAGCGGGGGGCCGTGGCTTGGTAACCTGAGAGACAGAGGGATGAGCGGACTTGGCTTTCTTTGGGGGCGGACTTCTGAGAACGACTTCCACGGAGTCATCACCGTCGGAGTCACTATCCCAAAGCTTGAGTTTGTCAAGGCGCCATATGCGCGGTTGAAGTGGTGGTAAGATGAGGGGTTAATGTCGTTTTCCCACCGCTAGCCTTGAGAATAAGAAGAGGGGGCGGTAGGGGGAGCAGTGGAGGGGTGCTTAGCGGCAGCCCTTTGTGCAACAGCTTTAGAGTGGGAGATCTTGGTAGTGTATTTGAAAGATCTGTGGGGTTTTCTTTTAGGGACAGGAGAGGATTTGGGTTTTCTTTCTTTGGGTGGCGGCAAACGATAGAGGGGACCTTGGTAGTCACCGATGTTTTTCAAGGATGGATCAAGTAAAAGAGGGTTACCTTTTTCTGGATCAATACCGAGAAGGGCACATTGAGCACTACCCAAATCGCGGAGGCGTTGAAAAATTTCGGAAGAAAGGCCGGTGTAGATTCGAGATCGCGAATCGGGTCTCCAACCTGGATCACCAAGTAAAGTCAAGTTAAAAATATAGTTAGAAAGGAGCACAATGAAAGTAAAAGTGATGCACGTACCACTTGAAAAGAAAAACCGAGATGCCTTAGAGAAACGTCGGAGGGGAGATCCGCGGAGAGAAAATTCCCAGACACATATAGTGGATAGTAATGCCACACTTTGTCAGAGGTGGTCAGGTGAAGAATAAAGGATTTCTTCTGCGGACGAGTACAGAAGGACTGATACCCTACACTACCAAATTTGGTGCTCTTCTTGATATAAAAATGAGTAATTATATCGCGGAGTTGGATTTTAGGGGATTGAGTCTCATTATAATGGTTCGCGGCATACATGACACGCCAAAAATTGCCTATGCCTTGACAGGGCGGAATATTGAAGTGATTACATACCTCGACATCTAGAAGGGTTAAAGGAAAGCGCAAGCCTGCTGCTATCTGACCTACAGTAGCAATGAGACAACCAGGCCGGGGCTTTACCAGATGTGGAAAATGGGTGACACCGGGGACATGTTCTAGGACCAAATCATCGGGAATGCCATAGGCGGCCGTGATGGCATCGAGATTAGGTCTACAGTGGTATGACGGTGGGGGGGGAAGAGCAGTCTTCCTGCCTGAGGTAGAGGGTTCCGCGGCAGAATCAGAAGAGTTAGGGTTCGAGGATTCAGATGGATTCGTAGTGTGTCGGCTAGATCTGGAATATGAACCTCTTTCTGAGACTCGCCACCTCTTTTTCTCGGCCAAGGCCCGTTCACTTCCTCCACCCTTTATTTGCTTCCCCTATCTTTCTCAATCATCGCTGCACCACTTCCATCGTGATGCCCGCTATTTGTTCCTCCCTTATGGATGGAAAATTTTCATTCTCTCCCTCCATTCCACTATCTTGTAGATCCCTCCGCTCTGTTTCCACTTGGGTGTCCTCCTTTTCTTTTCTCGGATCGTGCCGTTCCTCATCATTCGTGTCCGACTATCTCCTCTTCAATAGTCTAGTGGTGTCCCGCTACCTCGGATGTTTCTTCTTCCCCACTCCTTCTATCTGGCAAACGCTTCTTCTTCTTCCTCTCTCGAACGAACTTCTTTTCTAGGTCTCCCTACCGCTCTTTTTCGCTATGGTGGCCATTTTCTCTGGTCCCCACTGGCCAGCCAAATGTGTTGACAAATTTTCTCGATTCTCTCGATACAATCTCTCCTATAGTCTAATCTCTCTTCTCGTTTTCTTCCTCCCTTTTTCTTCTAAACTCCCTCTCTTTTTATACTTCTTTTTCCCTTTCCTTCAATCAACCTCTTGTCCGTCGTTCATCTCTCCTTCATCTTAGCGTCCTCGGTACCTCCACCGTCCCCGGTTCGTCTGCGGTTCGAATCTTGTATCACTCACCTCTTATTCTTCGTTGATCACTCCTTGATCCTACTGCCTCCGTCCTCCCAACCGTCATGCGGTAGTTTCTAGCGGTTCCCAAATTGGCATTCCGCGGACGTGATCACCAGCATCGCGTCTCCTCCACCTTAACTTACTTACGGCCCATTTATCACCTATAACCTTCTATGTCATGAATATGACCCTCACAAAAACCATCTAAAATTTTGAACTCAAACTAAGTACTACCACACGTCCATAATACCTACATGTAGATATGCAATACTTCAGCTTCAGCAAAGATGTTGTAACAAGCTTAAGTTCTTTTCAATAAGAGCCCAAACCACTGGGGCCTGCAGTACTGGCGTACTGCCCATTGGTATATTGAATTTTCAACCAAATGGTCTGAAATTCACCGTTGAGCCAATGTGAAGGCGTCTCAACCTCTTATGGGCGTAATTCACGAAATATCTTACGCCCATAATGGCCAAAACCATATGTTTCGAATAGCATTTTCTCCACATGGTGAGCTATCTCACTATCCCTTATTACTGCTTGCAATCATAAGCTATCAATTTTCTAACAGTAGCATTTACAAACATTTATAGCCTATGGTATTTAACATAAGCTATTTCATTCATGAACAACGAATCAAATTTCCTTTGGAAATTGGATCGAGATGGATTTGAACCATCAACTTCTCAATTAAGAGCGTTTTTCCCGTTTTTAGCTTACGAATCCATGAGAGAAAACACATTCAGAGGCGCGTTAGAAACAGTATTTGTAACAAAACAACTTGGACGAGATGTTCCTCACCTTATCCATTGCTTGTCTCTGCTCCATTTTGAAAAATTAACCAAAACAACAGCTCCCTAAACGTCATAACTTGCTTGCCGTAGAGATAAGTACTGAAGAATATCGAAGCCTCAGATTAAAAAGATATGACAATCCTATAGCTACAGAGTGGTCCAGCCCAAAATGTGCATCAGTATAAAGCATAAGAAAGCACTAAACCATATATATGGTAATGGTGGACACCAAGTGAAACTGTTCACATTGAAAATAACTAGCAAAAATGTGACTAAAATAACTCGAACCCAATCATCGTTCACCTTAGTAAACAACTGTGACCTTCTTCCCAAGATCTTCAAGGTTACGTTTCAGGTTCCAAACATCCATCCAATGAGAAGAGGTGCCTAAAAGTTTATAAAAAATGTATGTCAAGCACACTACTCAATCATTATAATATTAAAAACAACTAGGGAGAAGGATATAGGGGAAAAACCATTTTAAAGTATGATATACATATTCGTCTGCTATCATAAATCCATTTCCGACCTATCAATGCATAACAGGGTCTATTTAAATTCACATGTGCCATGTATACATACAATGTTTTTGGCTGCTAATATAATTGAATAGACCACCACGAACTTCCAATTCTTTGCTTTTCACTTCCATATACACAACAAAGTCATAAGTAAAAGACATTAACCGGTTAACATTTTAACATTCCCACAGAAGTGTATGCTTCATTAATGTAGACTCTAGAAGCCCAGTTGATATATAAGTGAGAAATCAATATGAGGTAAATAAATCAGACCTTGTATACAAAGTATTTTACATAAACATATCTTAGTTTAACCTTTTCCATGTATCCAAAGTATCGTAAGTAGTTCTCTAGTTATTTCCTAACTTTAGCAACCAAAAGATCAGGGTGCACATCACCCTAACAGAAAAGTAAACAGCCCATTAGAAGTCTCCCATTTCAATTGTTGATACTCTAGGTCCCATTCTAGGAGAGTTATTGGTAGCTCAGGTTCGTACAGGAGGTGGTGTTGTTCCTAGCTTAAGTGTCTACGCCTAAATAGAGTATGCAAGAGTTTTACAATTATGGAGTTCTTTTTCCCTTTTCCCTTCATCGATGAGCACCTGGGAAAGGGCTCGATCTAGGCATCTACTTCCTTTTTCCAAATTCTTTAGGATCACTTTATCAGGATGAAACAAAAGTAATGGATTTCGGTCCAATAATTGCAAATTCAGAAAGAATGCCCTCCAACATGGGCTGCTCAAATCAAAAGCAAAAAATGAACAAAAGAAACCTTCAGTTCCTTTTATTCCATAGTCCACCACCTTCCAGAAAAGATCCTTCCACTACTTCAGCAATCGTCACTCTGTTGCCCGATGCTCGTGTTTAATGTATATCAGTTGATACTATGCGTGTCATAAAGTAAATTAGACTAAAACTGTATTGTGGTGTAAACTGAAAATTACAAGTCTTTAATCATTGACTTAAATGACACAAATGAATTCCAAATTATGAAACAATATAAGAAAATGCATTCTTATACAGGCTCTCAGAGTGCATGTTTACCCTGCATTGTAGTATATTCGTAGCTTGGCAACAGATTTAGTTACCAATATAAATGTGGAGTTCTTGTTGGGAGATTTCACTAAAAAGTCACACCTCAATCTAGTTACTTTCTATCCCAAATGATTTCAACTTAGAGCTCACACAAAGGAAATCACCCACCCAAGACTTTGGTAATTATCACAACAAACTCAAACAAGTAAAACCACTAATTTATCATCACCCATAGCAAGCAAACAATAAATAAGGAAGTAAATATGCAAAGAGACACAAAGATTTAGGTGGTTCGGTAAATGTTACTTACATCCACACAAGAGCCAAGTTTCCTTTATAGCAAAGATTGGAGAGTTTAGAAGAGATATCAAGAATCAAGAACAAGAGGCCTCACTCAAACCCTAGCTCAATAGAGCTCCTACAATACCCAAGAAATGAATCTCTCAAAAAGTTGTCTCAAAACCCTAATCTATTTCCTTTATATAGGTGTACATAGAAAAAATGGGAGAAAAGGTTTGGGGCCGAAATATCGACAAATCGTCGAAATTCCGAAAAGTTTCAAAACTCTAAAGCTTGCTGGTGAGATACCGGAGCTTCATACGCTCGACAGTTCCACAGCCCAACAGTTCCTAGTAACTAGATTAGGCTTAATGAAACCCACTAATACAGAAAAGTAAAATCATGAAAACTATTACCATAATTAGGGAACAAGAAACAAAACAGAAAATCATATAAACAAATTAGTTATTACAATAAAAGTGTCATCAATGAAAATTACAACTACTGTTCTAGGCTTTTTTACTTTAATTCGAATTTTGAGCAAATGAGACTAAAATTAGGATATGGATGGGTTCAGTAGTTGATCAGAGTGGATACTATGATGATCATTACGAGACTCAAAACCCTGGAAGCAGAAGAATAACTATGCTCACTGGAGTACTGGACTACTACAGGGGCACTTCTTTCAGTTCTTTGTTATATAAGCAACAGTTGCGTAAGGTTTACGAATCGAGTAAAAACTAGTTGCGTAATAAGGCACTGCGTAAAAGTAAATAGTTTCGGTAATTAAAAATTATATAAAAATTAAAATTACTGGTTACCGCGTAAAAGGTTAGTTGCTTCGGAATAACGCAGACTTTACAGCTAGCGTTAAAAAAGAAAAAGCAAAGTCCAAGCCCAGTTTGTCTATAAAAAGAAGTTAGAAACAAGCCCAGTCCGCTGCCCACTATCTAACTACTTTAAAGAGAATGATTTCGTGAACAGTGCTCATTTCCCATTATATCCCATCCGGTTTCAAATATTACCATCATTATTCAAAAGATAATTATATAATAATATATGTAAGGGAGGGGTAAAATCATCCATTTGTACAGTGAAATTCAAACGCGCCTCCCTTCATTTATCACATTGTCTTCAATTTTACAAACAATTATGAGTTTGCAATTGACTGAAAATTAGATTTTTGTGTTGCCCGACCCAAACCAACTGACTGCACACGTAGCGTAAACACGTGCCAGTTAACTAGTTCTTTATTAACAACATCAACGCTCTGATGGCCTCGAGATCAAACGGTTGTCAATGGTCTTTTTGCTTCAAGTTCCGGGCGGCTTTAAATGCAATCTTAATCTTTTTTTTTTTACAAGTACGACAAGGGATAGCGAATTAAGTGGGTGGTGGAAAGCCACATTGCATTGTGTTAATCCTTGCCAAAATGAAGGTGCTGAATTTGGTAAAATTATGGTTTTTAAACAACTATTTGGTAAAATTTACGTCATGTATATATATGGAGAGAGATAGAGCCACTCCATCAACTTACAAATTGAATTAAGACTCGATTTTTAGTGGATATGTTTTTCTCACAATGGATAACAAGTCCACAAAATTTATCTTATTTAGATATGTCTAACCAGGGTGGCTCTGAGATTGTGGAGGCCCTAGGCGAACTTTTACATGGGGCCTATAGACATTGCCATAACAAAAAACCCATTTTTTTTTTGCACCATTTTATATATCTTGTGATATATATAATATTTAAAAATTATCATAAGAATTGTGTGGTGTAGTGGTTGTGTATCTAGTTTCGGTGGTTGCAATGAAGGTCGAGTCATTGTAGCAATATTTTCAAATGACTATTACGTATTTTATTGCCAAAAATTGATTTTGGGCCTAACGAAATGCAAACTGACCAGGCCCATACCAACAAAATCATATTAGTTGTGGTTTGAACGTTTATCTAACGGTCCAAAATTTTAGAGAGATCATATCTACAAAATATCAGCTCTTAATTAACTGGTAGGACGAGATATGATTTTGTACGTTTTGGTAGGATGAGATGAAACGAGTTAACACAAAAAATTAGGTTTGAATTCATTTCATAAGTAAAGTTTTATTTACATACTTATTTTAAGTTAAATTAAGTAGCTAATTTTTAAATTAACTTAAGTTAACTAGTTTTTGTTTACTCATTTTCTGAAAAGCTTGTGTTTTCTCTTCCTTTTTTCTCGAAAAACTTTCACATATCTTTTCGTTATTTTGTTTTCGAAACGTATATACGTTTTTCTTTTCTTCAATTTGTTTTAAAATATTAATTTCATCGGTTTTAAAAAATATAAGCATGTGTTAATAGTAAATCACTTCACTGTACAAAAAGGAATATATGTCCCTTAGTTTGGAAATTATTACTATTACTATTTTGATGTAAATGGTTTTTCTGCTTCAAGTTCCATAAAGTTTTGCACGAATTCCAAAATCTAGAAATTGGGCTCTAGACACTTTCTTTAGTGTGCTTTTTGTCTAAAGAAAGACCAATATTATCTTTTGATTCTACTCCAATTTTAGCAACACGTCACTTTTTGGGTGTATTAACTGTTTTTAAAACTTCTTATTTCTCCTTTTTATCCTTTTATTTGTAACTGCTAATTTCTTCTACAAATAAATAATACAAAAATCTAATGTGTGCAGGCTGTACGTGTGTGTGTCAATCGAGGCCACTCATCAAGCAAGGGTGCGTGTGTATTGTTCCAAGATGTACTGCAATCAAATAATACAATTGTCTTATAAAAAAAAACTATTTGTCGTTTCACAATTTCACAATTTGAATTACATCAAGCTTAAATATGCTATTCAAAATTATTAGAGATGCATTTTAAATTGTTAAAGCTGTATTGAAATTAGTTGTAATTAACATATATTTTTTCCCTTTTTGAAGTTTTTTTCACCTTGTTTTGGTCTCTCCAGAAATTCATCTCACTTTTAATTAGAATTTTGTAGATTTCGGATGAATTTTAGTTATTTTGATTAACCGACTACTCTTTTGGTAACTAATTTAGTACGTAGTTTTATTTTTGTTGGTAGTTAGCTTCTTTAATTGGGACTGATAAAAGAGGTCAAAATTGTAAAAGTCAGTCTGATATTTGAGACAGATGTCAAATTTCAGTTTTTATAGAGGAAAAACAAAAAAAAAGTTTGATATTTCCTATGAACTTAAAAAATTTGTGTTTGTGTACCTATACCCAATTTCCCCATTCCAAAATTTCCACAGTAAAGACGACAAGGGATATAGGGGACCAAGTGGGAGGCTACATGGGGTTATGTGATTCCTGGCATGCAGAATGCTTAAATGTGGCAGCTTGTGTTTGTGTGGCCAATATGTGGTGTCTGAATGTTATAATGGTGCTAATAAACACTAATTGGTACAAATCTCTCTTTTGTAATTTAATTTACCTTATATATATGAGAAAAGCTTTGTGAGAGGGAAATATGGGGGAAGAAATGGTGAATGGACAAAGTACAAGAAATCATCTATTTGGTCTGGTATGAAGTGGGCACTCGAGGAAGTCAAGACGGATACTAGTTGGAGCATTGGCACATGCAAAGACATTAGCATCTGGAAAGACAATTGGACAGGTTTAGATGCTCTCTGTGATCTAATCCCTATGCAGAATGGTTTCTGGAGGCAATGCGGCTCCAAATTGAGTGAATGTATCAGAAATGATCACTGGGAATTCACAAAAATTCTGAACAAGGTGGGAGTGAACTTAAACTTACTACAACAACCTCATTCTACACAAGAGGATACCCGGATCTGGATGCCCACCATAGATGGGCTATTTTCAGTCTCTCGTGATATGAAGCTACCCGGAAGAAAGAAACAAAAGTGAACTGGTATTCATTCTTATGGAAGTCCATGCTTCACCCTAGTGTTCAAGGAATCGGATGAAAAGTTCTTCGAGGAGTGATGCACAATCGATGATAAGCTAAAGGCGAGAAAATTCAGCTTACGGCGTCCATTTGTTGTATGTGCAAGCAATATGAAGAGACTCAAGAACATCTACTCTTTGATTGTAGTTTTGCACATAAACATTGGGAATATCTAAAATAGAGCTTTTATATTCAGGGAACAATTCATAAAATATAGTATTAATGGTTGAGGCCACCATTAATACTGCCATTATCACAAATCCCCACAAGCCATAATGCTTCCCACCCTTAGTCACAAACATATATATATATATATTAAAATATTTGTCATTATTGGTTTGCCGTTATTTTTTTTAATTTTTTTTTTATACATGTGAGCTTGCATTAGAATGAATACAAATTTTTATATTATATGTTTTGTGATGTTATTTTTTGTATAATTTAATTTTCCACTGTAATTTGTTTTGGTTTGGTATATATATATATATATATTATAAAATTATAAATTACATTATAGTGTTGAATTTTTTTTTTTATAAATTTATAAATTTAATTGGAATATGTCGTAATTTATGTGGATTTTGAAATCCTTAACGATGACTAAATGTCTAAATCTCAAAGTGGATGATGCATTAAATCTATCTAACTTTTTTTGTTTATGCCAATATAGACATATATTGCATACAATACAATTTTATTTGGTCTCCGCTTAGTTTTGGGTGTACACTGTTATTTATTTTATGATTAGTTGACTTTTATTTTTCCTTTTTTGTCTCAATCACATGTATTATGGTTAACAAATGTAAAAAGTAAATGTTCAGGCAACTCAATTCATTTTTTCCTTCATTATATCATTGTCTTTTTCTAGAACTTCACCTAAGATTAGTGTAGAAAATATTCTTTGTAGCGTAAGGGTTTTAGAAAAATCATTTTCGGTAGAAACTATTGTTTTTAGCAATTTAGTTTTTGTCTCATATTTTTTTGTAATTAGCTATAGTGTTTAGGAAAAATTGGAGAATCTGTGAAACTAAATGGGATTGTTTTCTTCTTTATATCATATTTTTTTTTTTGTAATTAGTAATAGAGTTCAGAAAAAACTGGTGATTTTTCGACATTAGTCTCATACTTTTTCGTAATTAGTCAAAGAGTTTTACAAATATTAGAGACTCTGTGAATACTAAAAAAACTAGAGTCAAGAGGGTACAGCTCTAATCTACTATCTATTATCTATATACTAAAGCAGAGACCTCTAATGAATGATTTTCTCTCTCTTATGTGGCACTCTAATATGAGAGTTAGTTTTTTTTCTCTCCTATGTGTCACTATAATATGAAAGATAATATTTTCTAATAGCCTACAATCCCACGTACATTGAACCTCTTTTGAGAGTTAGTGTATTTCTAATTCTTATATTTAGAGAGTTTGATTGTATTTCCAATTCTTATATATTTTATCAAATAAAAAAAATTATTAAAAAATAGGTGATTTGTAAAAGGTAATTTCCTATTACGAATCAAACACTTTTAGTGTTCCAATTCTTATATATTTGATCAAATAAAAAAAAATTGCTAAAAAATAGGTGATTTGTAGAAACTAATTCCCTATTACAAATCATACAATTTTAGTGTCTATAATAAAACACCGACTTATTTCGAATATATCCTTAACACGGCCTCAAAACATAGTTAAAAACAATTATACAAAAAATAACCTCGCAAAATATATAATAGAAAATGAAAAAAAAAAAAATAACGGCAAAGCAATAATGACAAATATTTAAAAAAAATATATAATACTGAATGAAACTAACGTAAAAAAACAATTAATAGGGAACCGAAAACTGGATGCAAATACATCGAACTAACCTCAAATAATATTTAACGGGAAATCATAAACTGGATGCAAATGCAAGCATTAAACTAATCTTAAAAAGTAATTAATAGAAAATTAGAATATGGATACAATTGCATTAAACTAACCTCAAATAATAATTAATGGAAAATCTAAACTTGGATGCAAATACACCAAACTAACATAAAAAAAATAATTGTCGGAAAATCAGAAATTGGATGCAAATGCATTGAGCTAACCTCAAAGAAAAATTAATTATAAATTTGAAACACGATGCAAATGCGTGGAACTAATCTTAAAAAATAATTAACGGGAGATCGAAAACCGGATGCAACTGCACTGAACTAATCTCAAAAAATAAAATGGATGCAAATGTATTGAACTAACCTCAAGAAATAATTAACGGGAAATCGGAAACTGGACGCAAATTCATTGAACTAACCTCAAAGAAAAATTAATTATAAATTGGAAACACGATGCAAATGCGTGGAACTAATCTTAAAAAATAATTAACGAGAAATTGAAAACCGGATGCAATTGTACTGAACTAATCTCACAAAATAAAATGGATGCAAATGTATTAAACTAACCTCAAGAAATAATTAATGGGAAATCGAAAATTGGATGCAAATTCATTGAACTAATCTCAAACAATAATTAATGGGAAATCGGAAACTAGATGCAAATGCAACTTTATCAAATAATAAACGAAATCGAAACTAGATGCAAATACATTAAACTAATCTCACAAAATAATTAACAGAAATCAACCGGATGCAAATGCATTGAATCGACCTCCTCGAGAACAATTAATGAAATTGGAAATTGGATGCAAATGTATTAAACTAATCGAAAAAAAAATAATTAACGAAATCAAACCTGGATACAACTACATTGAACTGATCTAAAAAAAATAACGGGAATTGAAAATTGGATGCAACTGCATTGAACTAACCTCAAAATATAAATAACAAAAAATCAGAAACTGGATGCAAATACATTAAACTAATCTCAAAACATAGTTGGGTTATATGTTGTGGGTATATCTCGATAAATATAGTTTTGCATTTAAAATGATGTTTATCTTATCTCTTTACGTATGATTGGGAACTCCTTGATATTCAAGTAGCTTCAATATATATATGAACTTCACATTATTAGGCAATCTCACAAAACTTCAATCAAACTTCTATTATTAAACAACAAAATGAAGTTGAATGGTTTTATCAAATGTAAGTTCTTTTTTTCTAATGGAGAGTGAGGTTTTCACGTTATAAGAAATTTGGTTGAGTGATTAATATAATATTAATATATAATAGTTAAAGATATTTGCAAATATTTTTCGAATAATTAATATAACAACACCGTTAAGTAGATAATCTTTGAAGATTCCACATAGTGAGTCATGCATAATTTAAAAAATAATTAATGGGAAATCGGGAACTGGATAATCTTCGATGATCCCACATATAGTAAATCAAGCATAATTTACTTTTTATGTCATGTTTGCAAGGACACTACAGATGGATCAGTAAACGTTGGTATTACACACCACAATGGATAATTAAAAGGAAATTGGAAATTGGAAATTGGATTCAAATACATAACTGAGCTTAAATAGTAATTAACGGAAAATCGGAAACTTTATGCAAATGCAATAAACTAAACTCAAAAAGTAATTAACTAGAAATTGAAAACTGACCGGGTGCAATTGCATTAAACTAACGTCAGATAATAACTAACACGAAATTAGAAATTGGATGCAAATCTTTGAAAAATATTTAACGAGAAATAGGAAACAGTATGCAAATATATCAAACAAACCTCAGATAATAATTAATGTGAAACCAAAAACTGGGTGCAAATGCATTGAACTAAACTCAAAAAATAATTGACATAAAATCAAAAACCGATACAACTGCATTGAACTAACCTCATAGAATAATTGGTGGAAAATCGGAAATTAAATATAAATGCATTGAAATAATCTCAAAGAATAATTAACGGGAAATAAAAAACCATATATAGTTGCAACAAATTAACCTCAAAGCATAAATAATCAGAAACAAGATGCAGATGTATTGAACTAATCTTAAAGAGTTATTAACGAAAATCGAACTGGATCATATGCAATGAACTAATCTCAAAGACTAATTAGCCAAACATTGAAAAGTGGATGAAACTACACTGAACTAACCTAAATGAATAATTAACGGGAAATTATAAATTTGATGTAATTGCATTGAACTAACCTTAAAAATAATTAATGAAAAATCAAAGCTTGATGCAAATACATTGAACTAACCTAAAAACAATTAACATAAAATCAGAAATTGGATGCAATTACATTGAACTAACCTCAAAGAATAATTAATGGAAAACCAAAAACTGGATGGAACTGTATTAAACTAAAATCAGAGATTAACTAACGGGAAATCAGAAATTTGATGCAAATACATTGAAATAATCTCAAAAAATAGTTAACTCAAAATCGAAGTCGGATGTAATCAGATCAAGATCGACCTCAAAGCATAAATGTCCGCTTTTTAGCCTTCTCACATGAGTAATTACAAGTAATTAGGAACCCAAAACAAAAGTGAGTTTATAAAAATAGACTCTTACATATATGCAAATTGTATAGAAATTGTAAACTATCGAACTAACCTAGAAAAACAATTAACGGAAAATTAAAAATTGAATGCAGATGTATTGAACTAACCTCTAAGAGTAATTAACGGGAGATTGGAACCTGGATGCAAATGTAATGAACTAATCTCAAATACTAATTAATGAAACATGAAAAACTGGATGTAACTGTATTGAATTAATCTTAATGAATAACTAACCGGAAATCATTAAGTGGATGCAATTGCACTGAACTAACCTCAAATAATAATGAATGAGAAATTAGAAACTTGATGCAATTGCATTGAACTAACCTCAATGAATAATTAATGAGAATTTGGAAACTGGATGCAACGTACTACATTAAACTAACCTCAAAGAATAATTAATGGAAAATCAGAAACTTGATGCAAATGCATTGAACTAATAACCCTAAAACATATTTGTATTATATGTAGGGGGAATAAATGTCTCCACAAATATAGTTTTGCATTTTAAGTAGTGTTTATCATAATTCTTTTATTATGATTGGGAATGCCTTGCTATTCAAGTAGCTTCAATATTATCTTCGCCACATTGGACATTCTCACAAAACATCAATCAAACTTCTATTGTTAAACCTAACAATAAAAATAAGTCGATAAGTTTTATCAAGGTTTGATGATTTCTTTTTATAGAGAGTGGTGCAAGAAATTTAAATGAGTAATTAATATAATTTTCATATCTCATAGCTATGCATAGTTGCTAATATTTTTTAAAATAATTTAATATAACGACACCCGTTTGTAGGACACGTTCATGTGATAAAATTTTTCAAGTGGGAGTAGTGTATTATTTGAGGATATGGAAACAATCAATCTGTTTTAGTGATTTGTACACATTAGTACGTATGCTGAGCGGTGATGATTTACCGCTGAATCATCATAAATATAATAAAACTATTACACAAGCTAAATTGAGTTTAAGATAATTGAATTTGAAAATTACAGATTAATATCCTAAACAACAAAGTGAAGAGGCTATCTCAATTTGATCCCTTAGTTTCCAAGTACTTATACACCATAATTGCTGCTCATTAACGTATTTCGGTTTATTTTCAATAAAAATATATTCTGATTCGAAAATTTGCCTCTAAATCACCATAAATCTAAGAAAACTATTATACAAGCTAAATCGAGTTTAAGATAATTATATTTGAAAATTATGGATTAATATCTTAAACCACAAAGTGAAGAGGTAATCTCAATTTGATCTCTTAGTTTCCAAGTACTTATGCATCATAATCGCTGCTCATTAACGTATTTCGGTTTATTATCAATAAAAATATATTATTCGATTCAAAATTTGTGTGAGACATTTTGTAAAGCCTTTTTAGCAAACAAAATATTTAATAGATCTCGGGCGTATGCCCGGGTCCAAAATCTAGTCTATATACTAAAGCAGAGACCTCTAATTGAGGATTTTCTCTTTCCTATGTGGCACTCTAATATGAGAGAGTTAGTTTTTTCTCTCTCCTATGTGGCACTATAATATGAAAGATAGTCTTTTCTAATAGCCTACAATCTCACATACATAGAACCTCTTAGGAGAGTTTGAGTGTATTTCCAATTCTTACATATTTGATCAAATAAAAAAAATTGCTAAAAAATAGGTGATTTGTAAAAGGTAATTTCCTATTATGAATCAAACACTTTTAGTGTTCCAATTCTTATATATTTGATCAAATAAAAAAAATATATGTAATTTGTAGAATTCCTTATTACAAATCATACAATTTTAGTGTCTATGATAAAACACCGACTTATTTCGAATATATTCTTAACATGGCCTCAAAACATAGTTAAAAACAATTATACAAAAAATAACATCACAAAATATATAATAGAAAATAAAAAAAAAATAACAGCAAAGCAATAATGACAAATATTTTTAAAAATTGCTAAAAAATAGGTGATTTGTAAAAAGTAATTTTCTATTACGAATTAAACACTTTTAGTGTTCCAATTCTTATATATTTGATCAAATAAAAAAATTGCTAAAAATATGTAATTTGTATAAACTAATTCCTTACTACAAATCATACAATTTTAGTGTCTATGATAAAACACCGATTTATTTCGAATATATCCTTAACATGGCCTCAAAACATAGTTAAAAACAATTATACAAAAAATAACATCACAAAATATATAATAGAAAATTAAAAAAAAAAAAAAAAAAAAAAAAAAAAAAAAAAAAAAAAAATTAATAATGACAAATATTTTAAAATATATATAATACTGAATGAAACTAACGTAAAAAAATAATTAATGGGGAACCGAAAACTAGATGCAAATGTATCGAACTAACCTCAAATAATATTTAACGGAAAATCAGAAACTGGATGCAAATGCAAACATTAAACTAATCTTAAAAAGTAATTAATAGAAAATTGGAATATATATGGATACAACTGTATTAAACTAACCTCAAAGAATAATTAACGGAAAATCAAAACTTGGATGCAAATACATCAAACTAACATAAAAAATAATTGTCGGCAAATCGAAACTGGATGCAAATGCATTGAGCTAACCCTCAAAGATTAAATTAATATAAAATCAAACCTGGATGCAATTGCATTGAATTAACATCAAAGAAAAATTAATTATTAATTGGAAACATGATGCAAATGCGTGGAACTAATATTAAAAAATAATTAATGGGAAATCGGAAACCGGATGGAACTGCACTGAACTAATCTCAAAAAATAAACTGGATGCAAATGCATTGAACTAACCTCAATAAATAATTAATGGTAAATACGAAACTGGATGCAAATTCATTGAACTAATCTCAAACAATAATTAATAAAATCGGAAACTAGATGCAAATGTAACTATCAAATAATAAACGAGAAATCAGAAACTGGATGCAAATGCATTAAACTAATCTCACAGAATAATTAATGAGAAATCAGAAACTGGATGCAAATGTATTGAACTGATCTCAATGAATAATTAACAGGGAATTGGAAATTAGATGCAAATGTATTGAACTAATCAAAAAGAATAATTAACGAGAAATCAGAAACTGGATGCAACTGCATTGAACTGATCTCAAAAAATAAATAACGGGAATTGGAAATTGGATGCAACTGTATTGAACTAACCTCAAAATATAAATAATGGAAAATCAGAAACCGGATGCAAATACATTAAACTAACCTCAAAACATAGTTGGGTTATATGTTGTGGGAATGTCTCGGTAAGTATAGTTTTGCATTTAAAATGATGTTTATTTTATCTCTTTCCGTATGATTGGGAACTCATTGCTATTCAAGTAGCTACAATATATATGAACTTCACCTTATTAGGCAATCTCACAAAAAACTCAATCAAACTTCTATTATTAAACAACAAAATGAAGTTGAAGGGTTTTATTAAAGGTACACGAAGTTATTTTTTTAATAGAGAATAAGGTTTTCACGTTATAAGAAATTTGGTTGAGTGATCAATATAATATTAATATATAAAAAAGTTTGCATATTTACAAATATTTTTCAAAATAATTAATATAACAACACCGTTAAGTAGATAATCTTTGAAGATTCTACATAGTATAAGTCATGCATAATTTAAAAAGAATAATTAATGGAAAATCGAACCGGTAATCTTCAATGATCCCACATAGTAAATCAAACATAATTTACTTTTTATGTCATGTTTGCAAGGACACTACAGATGGATCAGTAGAAGTTGGTATTATACACCACATTGGATAATTAAAAGGAAATCGGAAATTGGATTCAAATGCATAATTGAGCTCAAAGAGTAATTAACGGGAAATTGGAAACTTTATGCAAATGCAATAAACTAAATTAAAAAAGTAATTAACTAGAAATTGAAAACTGGGTGCAATTGCATTAAACTAACGTTAGATAATAACTAAAGGGAAATTAGAAATTGTATACAAATCCTTGAAAAATATTTAATGGGAAATCGGAAACGGTATGCAAATACATCAAACAAACCTCGATAATAATTAATAGGCCGAGAAATCGAAAACGGATGCAAATACATTGAACTAAACTCAAAAAATAATTAACATAAAATAAAACCGAATGCAACCGCATTAAACTAACCTCATAGAATAATTGGTGGGAAATCGAAACTAAATGCAAATGCATTGAAATAATCTCAAAAATAATTAACGGAAATCAAAACCGGATATAATTACATCGAACTAACCTCAAAGCATAAATAATCGAGAGACTAGATGCAGATGTATTGAACTAACCTTAAAGAGTTATTAACGGAAATTGAAAACTAGATCCAAATGCAATGAACTAATCTCAAAGACTAATTAATCTAAAACATTGAAAAATGGATGAAACTACACTTGAACTAACCTAAATGAATAATTATCGGAAATTATAAATGTGATGTAACTGCATTGAACTAACCTCAAAAAATTAACGGGAAATCGAAAACTTGATGCAAATGCATTGAACTAACCTCAAAGAACAATTAACATAAATTCGAAATTGGATGCAACTGCATTGAACTAACCTCAAAAGAATAATTAACAAAAACCAAAAAACTAGATGCAACTGCATTAAACTAAAATAAGATATTAACTAATGGGAAATCAGAAATTGGATGCAAATGCATTGAAATATCCTCAAAAAATAGTTAACTAAAAATCAAAAGTCGAATGTAACTGCATCGCACTGACCTCAAAGCATAAATGTCGGTTTTTTTAGCCTTCTCACATGAGTAATTACGAGTAATAAGGAACCCAAAATGAAAGTGGGTTTAAAAAAACAGACTCTTACATGTATGCAAACTGTATAAAAATTGTAAACTATCGAACTAACCTAGAAAAACAATTAACAGGAGATCAGAAATTGGATGCAGATGTATTGAACTAACCTCAAAGAGTAATTAACGAGATATTAGAACCTGGATGCAAATTCAATAAACTAATCTCAAATACTAATTAACGAAACATAAAAAACTGGATGCAACTGTACTGAATTAACCTTAATGAATAAGTAACGGGATATCATAAAATGGATGCAATTGCACTGAACTAACCTTAAATAATAATTGATAGGAAATCAGAAACTTGATGCAACTGTATTGAACTAACCTCAAAGAATAATTAATGAGAATTTGGAAACTGGATGCAACGTACTACATTAAACTAACCTCAAAGAATAATTAATGAAAAATCATAAACTTGATGCAAATGCATTCAACTAATAACCCTAAAATATATTTGTATTATATGTAGGGGGAATAAATGTCTCGACAAATATAGTTTTGCATTTTAAGTAATGTTTATCATACTTCTTTTATTGTGATTGGGAATGCCTTGCTATTCAAGTAGCTTCAATATTATCTTCACCAAATTGGACATTCTCAAAAAACTTCAATCAAACTTCTATTGTTAAAACTAACAATGAAAAGAAGTCGATGAGTTTTATCAAAGGTTGATGCTTCCTTTTTATAGAGAGTGGTGCAAGAAATTTAATTGAGTAATTAATATAATTTTCATATCTCATAGCTATGCATAGTTGCTAATATTTTTTAGAATAATTTAATATAACGGCACCCGTTCGTAGGACACGTTCATGTGATAAATCTTTTCAAGTGAGAGTAGTGTATTATTTGAGGATATGGAAACAATCAATCTATTTTAGTGATTTGTACACATTAGTACGTAAGCTGAGTGGTGATGATTTACCGTTAAATCACCATAAATCTAATAAAACTATTATACAAGCTAGATCGAGTTTAAGATAATTCTATTTGAAAATTACGGATTAATATCCTAAACCACAAAGTGAAGAGGCTATCTCAATTTGATCCCATAGTTTCCAAATACTTATACACCATAATCGCTGCTTGGCTATCTCAATTTGATCCCTTAGTTTCCAAGTACTTATCATAATCGCTGCTCATTAACGTATTTCGGTTTATTTTCAATAAAAATATATTTTGATTCGAAAATTTGCTGCTAAATCACCATAAATCTTAAAAAACTATTATACAAGCTAGATCGAGTTTAAGATAATTTTATTTGAAAATTATGGATTAATATCCTAAACCATAAAGTGAAGATGCTATCTCAATTTGATCTCTTAATTTCTAAGTACTTATGCACCATAATCGCTGCTCATTAACATATTTCGATTTATTTTCAATAAAAATATATTCTGATTCGAAAATTTGTGTGAGACATTTTATAAAGCCTTTTCAACACACAAAATATGTAATAGATCCCGGGCGTATGCCCGGGTCCAAAATCTAGTATATATCTAAAGAAAAGAAAGACCTCCTATAAGAGCATTTGCAATGCAGGTGATAGAGGGGGGGAAGTGATAACTATCACCTACTTTCCTCTAAAAGTGCTGTGCAATGCTGGGTGATAAACTCGGTGATAGTTTTCCCGAAGTTCAAAACAAGGTGAAACCTTCCACCGAAGTTTATCATCGACTTGTTAACTTCGGACGGGATGTTGGATTCCGCCTCGTGTTTTTTTTAAAAAATGGTTTTTTTTTTCTGACGGGATGTTAGATTCCGCCTCGCATGATTTTTCGGATTTTTTCGATTTTTTAAATTTCAGGACGGATGTTTTTCATTCCGTCCGAGTTTTTTCAATTTTTATGTCCGGGCGAATCCAACATCCCGTCCGAGATATTTTTTATCACCTTTGCATTGCACAGCTTCACCTTGTTTATCACCGGGTTGGTGATAGAGGGGGTGAAAAGTGAGGAGGTGGCGGTGATAGAGGGGGTGAAAACTATCACCTGCATTGCAAATGCTCTAAAAGAAGAAGATACTCCCTATATAATAGGAATAAATCTCATAAAAGCATCCTTAAAATAGGCAATAATCTTCATTTATCATGTTACAAAAGTGGCTAAAAATAGTAAAAAACATCCGAAAATTCCAATATTTGTTGAATTTCCAGCAAGACAACCTCCGAAACTCAATCTTCTTATCTTGCTAAAGTTACTATCATTAGACTCAACAAGTTTATAAAAGGGGTAGCAATTGTATAACTAAAATTTCAAAATTATGGTTTGACAGGACCTTAAGTTAGAACTTCCGCCTAAGACATTCTAGCGTTGAGCCGGTGGAATATCCGCCTCAAGTTAGAGCTTCCGCCTAAGGCCTCCGCTAGGATTGAGCTGGTGGAATATCGTCGTTACAGCGTATGCTTGTAGGACTCCATCACAAACGATATTGATCAAAGCCCAAGTCTCCAATGGTTAAAAAGGTACTAATTCTTACCATGATATTGATAGAATTTTGATGGATTGGAATTTTATACATCTGTTTATTTTGGCAAGATTTATATCCTGTACATACTAGGGTTGGATTGAGTTTTGATGAAGTGGAATTTTACCCTTCGTTCATCTGTTTTTGGGCAAAATTGATATCATGTAGCCATGTAAACCAAACTCCACAATATATTGATAAGTCCACAATATCACACATATTTCACTCCGTAACTCTCTAAATGCCTAAATGGTAATTTGAAAGTTGAAACTATACCCACTTGCTTGAAACTTGATGCTGAAAATATTATCTATGGGCCTGGCGAGCGTGTAAGAGCCCAATAATTAACTTGGAGCGTATTGCTACTTGCTACAATGCTGTCTGATGTTGGGCTTTACAATTCGGCCGAAAGCTTAGTTACAACTTACAATGCTCAACAGATATCTTCCAATTCGCCACTGCATCTGGATTTCTCAAATATTGAATGGCCTTTTTGCAATCTCCATCTCCCTAGCTGTATTGTTAACAAATACAATAACAATGGTAGTGGAAAATTGGTAATAGATAAATATATTAACGGTTCTACCAAATTACATCGTCATTAATTCCGGTTGACTAAAATTGCGCCACTTGGTGGCATACCCAAGAATACACGAAACTCGGTGGGAGACCAGGACATACACAGCCCTGTAAGTCTGAATATTGGTGGAGATGACATGATCAGTTAAAGCTCAATAATACTCAGCGTCAGTTGTTAACATTATCACTCATTGACGCTCATCCACTCAATCATTTTTGAGTATGTTAATAACATCACTAAAGAAGTAAAGATTCCATGACCCAAAACATGCATATTTTGACATAGAAATCCCATGTCAGACCCTGCGTTTGCTCTCTGAGTTTGTGCGGCTACAACTTGTTTTGTTTTTTAATTTTTTTTCGATAAGATATGCGAGGGTATGGTTTCAAACTTTCCATAACTGACTGTGTGGTCAAATGAAATGTTACACGTCATTTCATAATGAACACATAGCTCAAATCATCCTGTCATTACAGCATTCCCAATGTAAACGACTTTGTGGGGAAATAACAACTTGTTATTTTTATTAAACTAAAAGCAATAGCGTTGTTATGGCCTTATTTAGGCCTATGAGGCCCATAGATCTAAAGTATGAAGACTGGAATATTGGGCCTCCAAAGTAATCTGGGCTCTTGATTAATAAGTGTAAAATGGGCCAAAGAAATGAGGATGTTGAAAAATACCATGAGAAGAGGGTCACGTGGAGGAAATCTAAGTGTGGGATGAAAAAGAGGCTGGATGGACAAGGGACTGCCAGTATAAAAAAAAAAAAAGAATGTGTGAATAGAAAGGAGAGGCTTGATGGATAACATCTTTGAGAAGTTGGGGTTTAGCCAAAGGTGGAGAAGCTTGATTAAACAATGTATATCCACTGTTTCCTTTCAAGTCCTTTTGAATGGGAAGCCTCTTGATAAGATCATCCCTGAAAGAGGCCTGAGGCAAGGGGATCCTCTATCCCCCTATCTTTTTATCATTCTATCTGGCGCTCTTTCAAGGATGATTGCCAAAGCGAAAGAGGGGGGCAAATCCATGGGATTAAAATTAGGAGAGCTTCTCCTCCTATATCCCATCTTCTATCTTTTATGACCTTATCCCCGTTCACAAGAGGGAATCTTGAGGATGGGGGACACCTCAAGAACATCTTGAAGGAATACTGTGATGCTTCTGGGCAATTGATTAATTACGATAAGTCAAGCATTTTCTTTAGTAGGAACCTGAAGTTTAGAAACAAAATAAAGCTAAAAAAGTTCTGGAAGATGAGGCTTTTTGATCCAAAGGATAAGTATTTAGGGATTCCTATTATGTTGTCTCAAAGGAAGGCAGAGGATTTCGACTTTTTAGTGGATAAGATCCATAATAAGATTAAAGGCTGGAAGGCCAAGGTGCTATCCCAGGCTGGAAGAGCTACTCTCATCCAGTCTGTGGTTCAAGCCACTCCTCTGTATAATATGTCGACTTATATGCTTCCTAAGTCTACATGTGACAAGATAGACAAAGCATGCAGAGAGTTCTTCTGGCATGGCACTGAAAATTCGAAAAGTGTCCACACCATTGGGTGGGACAAGTTATGCAAAACCAAAATCTGCGGGGGTTTGGGTTTTAGAAAGATGAGAGACATCAATGTAGCCATGTTGGCCAAGCTTCCTTGGAAAGCGACTCTTGATTTGGATTCAATATGGACAAAGACTCTTTGCAAGTATATATGGAAAGAATTGGATTGGGGATGTTTGGAAACCACCTGGGTATGCTTCCTACTTTTGGAAAGGCATACACAAAACTTTCAACTTGATTAATGGGGGTTTGATATGGGGGATACATAGTGGGACTTCCACCTCTGTTCTGGATGACCCTTGGGTGACATGCAATGGACAACCCAAGACTCTGAGAGAGCTAGGGGTGGAAGACCCCAGACTGGAAGATCTTCATGTGGCAGACTTGTTCCAGGAGGACAAGTCAGGATGGGATGAAGCAAAGCTCACTGACTTCTTTCCTCCTTTCTTAGTTGCAAGGATCAAGGAAGTTTTAATCAGACCCTTGGGACAAGGAAAGGATAAGATGGTTTGGAGTGAGGAAAAGTCAGGAAAACTCACTGTGAAATCTGCTTATAGACACATCTCAAAGGAGAAGAATATAGGGCAAAGCTCTAATATTAATACTCATACTGTGAGGCATATATGGCAAGCTAGACTCCCAGCTAACCTCCAGCTGTTCCTATGGAAAGTGTATATGGATGCTTTGCCAATAGGGGATAGGCTGGAGGCTAGACATATGGGAGGGGAGTTCTCCTGCCCTTTGTGCTACAAGAGTATGGAAACAGATAGTCATTTGTTTTTTGATTGTGAGTGGTCCAGACTGCTGTGGTTCACCTCAGGCTTAGGTCTGAGAATGGAAAGCAAAGGCAGCAACAATGCAAAAGTATGGATCACTAAGTTTCTTAGTTGGAGTAATAACAAAAGCCAACACATATCTCGTGTAGAGTCCGGGCTTGTTATCCGCTTAACAACATCCGAAAACAAGAAATGAAGCCAAGTTTGAGCAAAGGGCACCAAACAGGGGAAAGAACCATTAGAAGAAGTGAGCCGAGGCCTACAACCGCTCATCAATAGCTTTGAAGAGAATAAAAAAATGTAATGAGATCTCTAACCCCGAGCTTATTTTAGATAGAGTTAACTATGATATGGATGCACTATTCCCGTGATTCCTAATGATTGTGTTAATTTAAGATTTGATGTCGCCAGTTTTTGCTTGAGAGGGCTTGCTCGGGATGGACAATAGCATGGGACTCGGAAAGGCAAAGTGATAGGGGCGGGGCATTAGGAAATTCAAAGCCAAATCTGCAGAGGAAGCAAGAGATGGTGGTTGCAAATGAAGTGGCAATAGGATCCGCCATTGCTTTTGGATGGAATGAAGTGTATATAGAAGGAGACTGCTCAGAGGTTATAAAGGCACTTAATAGCCACCGTGTGTTCATGGGTGTGTATGAGAGCTTGAGACTATGTAGTCCGGTTGACTCTTTTTTGAGTTCTGTAAATTTCAAAGTGGATAAACAGGGAGTCTAATGGTGAGGCTCATCGCTTAGCACAATGGGGCCTTCCATATGCAACAAAGGGAGAAGCTACCATTTTGTATCCTAACAAACAAGATAACCCCTGTAATGCTGTAATGCTTTAATTCTATAAATATATGTGGTATTATCGAAAAAAAAAAAAATAGAAAGGAGAGGAAGAACCCTAGGAAAGAACCCGAGAAAAGAGGTCAAACAAATGGCGCGATATAAAATGGTGACAATGAAAGTAGTTTTTCACTAAGTTACAATGAGAGTTGCACTTGCTACTGAGATAGCTGCCGAGTTGTAATATTCAGACAGAACTTTTTATTTCGTTTTTTTTTTGTCCGGACAGGATGTTTCATTTTGTCCTGATTTTTTTTTTCTCTTTCATCTGTCCAGAATGTTTTTTTAAAACTCCAGACAGTTAACTAGTTGTTGGATTCTGTAACTAATAAAATATTGCTTTAAGGTTGCAAGCAAATAGACTCGAACCTTGGTTCCACACATCGACCAACTTACACATCAATTGTCTTGCCACTATTCCAACGAAGGGTATTACTAATATACGAATGTATACATATATACTAGCATGATGCATGTGCTCCGCACATGATGCTTAGTAGCTATTATTAGGGCAGGGATCGGGTCGGGTTTGGGTAGGATATGGCTATATCCGAATCCGAATAGTTTCACAATATTCAAACCCGATTAAAATCAAAATTGAATATCCGAACCCGACTAACCCGATCAGATAACACTTAAAATTTTTAAAAAAAAACCAAAAATTATATCCAAACCCGAACCCGACATATCCAAATCCGACCTGAATACATAACCGGATATGAAAAGCGACCCGAACCCAATATATTCGGTAATCGGGTTGGGTTGGATTCGGGTCTACCCGACCCGATTATGTGGTGTGGAAAAAGTGTGTTGAGTCTAAATGACATAATTATATTTATTATTATTTCAAATTGACTTTAACATTTTGATTAGGTGTTTTGTAATTTAATCAATTGGATTGGATACGGGCAATTCTGTCCAAACAAAATAGTTGAAGAGACCAAGAGTTAAATAAAAAATTAATAAAATACTGTTGTTGGACTGTAGCTAACAGCCGCATTCTTTAAAGTATTTTAGATTTATTTCAAGTAGTGAGCCACTGGTCCAACCACTAATCCAATGACCCAGTCCCTTCACCGGCTTGACCTCCGGACTGGGTCTGATAACACTGATCCTAACACATGCTCAAACCGGCCATCTGGTGGTGGTGAAAACACACAATTTGATCAGTATCTTATCACGAAGAGTAACTCGTACAATAGTACTATCGGATTTGTAAACTAAAATTAATTGAGATTCGAAACTGAATTCCAACCTACTTAGCACTAAACCAATACAAGTACGTATTATTGACACTCAACTAGATTTGGTTGACCGAATTTATTAGGACGGCTTTTTGAATCAGTCCTACTTCCCACTTTTCGTAACATCAATATCCTGTGCTGCTCTGAAAGTTGGTTTAATGTGTAACGTTTTCTTACGAACATTTCCTTCCAAAAGAGAACCTAATACTGTGCCGTCCGTCAACATAATATTAACTTTCAAGATACAACCAAAGACAAACCATTTAAAATTTTGAACTCAAACTAGTACTACATACCTACAAATAATGCTTCAGGTTAGAAGTTGGAACTTGAAACAAAGAAGCTCTTTTCAATAAGATCCCTAACCATTAGTGCCTATAGTACTGCTTTGAAACATCAAATCTTCAACTGAAATTCTCCTTCAGATTATCTTTTTAGTCTAAACCTCAGTTAAGTCTCCATGAAGAGTATAGAACTAGAGGTTGAGCCAAAAACAAAGGCGTCTCAACCCCTTATGGGCATAGTTCACGAATCTCATGAACAATATGAAAAGGTATGTTTACTTTGCGCTTCACTGTGTTTAGTTTACTTGAATACATTCTATGCTAATAATGCCTAAAGATTAGGTGCCTAGGACTAAAACTGATATTTCAACAAAAATTATAGTTATCTTTGTACTGAGAAGTTTCTTAACAGAAGAAGGATGTTCAGTCATCTACAACGTTAGTGAGTAATGGCTGTGTGGACATACGAGGCAATATTGCGGACAAGCGGGAAACGGGAGGATGGAAGGCCTCACCATTCATTATAGGTGCACATTCTATTCTTAATCACTAGATGATTAGTGCTTCTTTTGTAACTTCTAATTTACTGAGACTATGAGGTATTGTTGTTGTTTTAGTGAACGAGGTTGCAGAGAGATTGGCGTTTTATGCAATTGCGGTGACTATGGTGTCTTATTTAGTAGGCGCGATGCACCAATCTCTTCCAGATGCAGCCACTCACGTCACCGACTGGATTGGAGCTGCATTTGTTTTAACAATTTTAGGAGCCTTCATTGCTGATGCTTATTTGGGCAGATTCAAAACCATCATCACTTTCTCTTGCATCTACGCAGTGGTATGAAAGTTTGGCCACTGTGCACTTCACAATTTAATTAGTTAGATTTTTGTTGTTGTAAACTTGTAAGGGTTAGTTAGTGTTACCCCCACTAGATGAGCCAATTAGGGTCTCCCCCAAATACACACAAAAAAAAAAGATTGACCGTGTTTTTTTTGTGTATTTGGGGGGGGGAGATCCTAATTTCCCCATCTAGTAGGGAGGAAATCCTAATTGGCTCATCTAGTTGAGTAGTTAACCCAACTTGTAATCACGTTCATAGTGGACTGATCCTGATTTTGCTTTCTCCTTTAAACAGGGAATGGTCCTGCTAACACTTTCAGCCTCCTTAGACAGCCTACGTCCACCACCTTGCATCGGTAGAATTAATTGCAAACCAGCAACAGGACGCCAGACAGCCTTCCTATACTGTGCACTAGGCTTGATCGCGCTTGGGACAGGTGGTATTAAGCCATGTGTATCCACATTCGGAGCTGACCAGTTCGATATTGAGGATGAAAAAAGTCCAAAAGAAATACTCATTCTTCAACTGGTTCTTCTTTGCTATCAACATGGGTGCACTTCTAGGTATCACAGTACTAGTATATATACAAGAGAAGAAGGGTTGGGTTTGGGGTTTTGGCATCCCTACAGCCGCAACGATCAGCTCAATCTTTATACTTGCGGCGGGAGTGCGATTTTATAGGTACCAGAAGCCAACGGGGAGTGCCTTCACAAGGTTCGTTCAGGTTGGTGTGGCTTCTGTGAGGAACCATAGGAAAGGTGTACGGTTGAGCCAAGATACACAACTTTACGAGGTTAACTCCAGGGAGTCAGATATTATTGGTGCAGGGAAGCTTCCACAATCAACTCAATATAGGTATTTCATGTTTGAACGCTATTTAGTTAAGGGACGACACAATTTAGTTCTGATATTTTAGATTTTGAGAGAGGGCCAAACTTGATCTCAGCTTGGCTTAAGTCCTTGATTTGATCAGTTTGGGCTTTAGCACCAAGTCAGAATTTATAGCTCATCTTGAAATTGCACACACAATTTATGAATATGCAAGTATGATAAGCTGTTTACGATCTCACAATCAACAATTAAGGTTTTGAGTATTCCATTCCCAGGTTCTTGGACAAAGCAGCAGTTATAACAGACCATGAGGCCAGCACTACCAACCGATGGAAACTGTGCACAGTCACTCAAGTAGAAGAGTTCAAATCATTTATCAGAGTTCTTCCAATTTGGGCATCCACCATAGCACTCGCCATCTCATTTGCTCAGATGTCCACCTTCTTCGTTAGTCAGGCCGCCCTCATGGACCGACATCTTGGTTCCAGCTTTGAAATCCCACCCGGCTCTGTCGCTATATTCGCTGCTATAAATGCTCTAATCCTCGTCCCCCTCTATGAAGGTTTGGTTGTTCCAATATTACGTCGCTGCACAGGTCACAGACGGGGTATAACCTCATTACAACGTATGGGAGTAGGGCTATTCATTTCAATCTTTTGCCCCTCATATCAGCTGCTGTAGTCGAAAAAGAGGCGGAGAGAGGATCATCCAAAACCAGGGTCCATGAGTGTTTTTTGGCTTCTCCCCCAGTTTTTCCTAGTAGGTAGTGCTGAAGTATTTACTTATGTAGGACAATTGGAGTTCTTTTATGATGAAGCGACTGATGGAACGCGAAGTCTTAGTAGTGCATTGTTCCTAAGTGAAATTGGCATTGGGAGTTGGTTGAGTACTGCACTTGTTAAGATCATTCAAAGTGCAACAGGTGGTGTACAAGAAGGGTGGTTAAGGAACACCTTAAATACAAGTAGGCTTGACAAGTTCTACTGGGTAATTGCTGCAATTAACGCTGTTAATTTCTTTGTATACTTGTTAGTTTCATGGCGTTTCAAGGCTAGTGATGGAGTTGGTAACACTGTGAGAGATGAGTCTATGATTGATCGGGCGGGTGGTACTGAGTTTGATAGATCAAGAAGTGGCTAAAAAAGATGTGGAAGTTCAGATGTAGTGGAAGATGTAATTACATATTTTGTGTTCGTTCTGTAGCTTCAAAACAAGTTTGTATTTCAAATCATTCTTTCAATTTAATTACAAGAACTATATCGTTTGATGTTTTCAAACGTGCAATAGTAAAAATCTTAAGATTGTCCTCGAACTCCATCAGATTAATAAAAACTCAAATATAGAAATCTACGTAAGTGTCTGTGTAATACACTAATAAGTACTCGTTCAATGTTGATGGTTTTGGTGTTATCCCTCACGTGAGGATGAGGATGAAGGAGAGAAACAGGTACTGTTCGTGTGAAGAAGTCTGAGTCGTCTTGCTGTTCGATTGATTGATCGTGACTAAGGTGCCAGCGCTTTTGTGAAAAAAAAAAATAGTTTTTTTTTTCAAAGATCTCACGAAACATGTCAGCTGGAGTTTTGAGATGGAAAAATAATAGGGCGCGCGTTCAAATTGGTCTTGCCAAGAGCATGCTTGGGCTCATGCCTTAACATCTCAGGTTCTGATTTTTCTACAGTAAATGTGAAATTTCGCAGACTCACCGAAATTTCATATTACTATAAAAACAGAAGTTAGGTTTTGGAAAACCAAGTCTTACCCAATTTTGAGACCAATCAAAATTAAGAGAAAACCCTTGCAAAGATAAAAACTTGTAAGGGGAGATGACAGATCTAGTAAGGTGGAGAGACTTGAGAGGAGTGACTATAATTTTCCTTCTCACACTTATAAAAGGATTTGCTCGTGTGGAAGTAGGTATTATTAACGTTACATCTTGTGTTGTGCTATGTTTTACTTGTTTTATATTTCTATTGCTAGTTTGTAATAGTTATATCCATAGTTTAGTTGTTGGTTGTAATGAAAAATTGGATTTTTTTATTGAAGTAGTAGATTGTTTAAGTACAAATTATTTTAGTGGAGATTGATTGATATTGTTTTCCCCAACACATGGAAGCCCATATGGTCACGTATGATCTTGTCACTTAAACCTTAAAATCCAATTTGGAATTCGAGGGTATAGCTGTGTCTCTGGCTCTGGTGGCGGTGCCTCATAGACTTACAAGCGGAGTCGACCTTCATAAAGTTACCGCGATCAATTTTCCAAATGCATATGCTTCCCATGTTGGTTGATCGTGTGTTTGGAGAACGAAATCAAAGTGAGTACCATTTTCAATTTCAGTAGCAGTAGGACAAGTCTCCGAAATCAACGAATTCCAGCTTTATACCGGTTTTAAGGTGCAATCTATTTTTGAGAAAATCAGAGATTTCACGTTCCCACTCCCTAGCCATATACGAATATACGATGAGTATACTCCGATATAATGAAATTTTCACTGAAGAGTTGAAGAGTGGGGGGAAAATATCTCATATGTAATCAAACTAGCTTTCGCAAACAATTATAAACTTTAAACCTGTATAATTATCGGAAAAAAACAACTGCTAAAACTATAATTTCAGTTCCCTTTGTATGAATATAGGGAATGATGGAAACATGACACGCTTCACTTTCTTCTCAATGTTGTAGTTCTAACATGAGGGTCGGTATGGTGGGTTAAGTAGATTTTGTTCATTAATTTTCATTTCAGGTAAAAAGAGCTTCGATGTAAGTCATGTAACGTCCATGCCATCATCATTATCATCATCACCATCACATTCCCTTGCAGTTTGTTTTCTTTAACAAATCGTACCATAAAAACATATCTAAATATCAATCTGAGGCTCTGAGCATAGGCCAAATTGTTGAAGTAGATTGGGTTTTAACCTAGCGGGCCCATATGAAAAGATAAAGATCTTAACGACAAATGATCACTATATAAAAAAAGTCCGTAGTAAAGCAAAACTACACACAAAGCACACTTTTTATAGTTAAACTAGTCATGTAGTGACCATCACTATAGCTTAAGGTTTTTCGGTTTATCTTAATCACACATTCTCAGTTAGTGAAGGAAGTAGTGGCTGAGCAAGAGTTGATTTGGTGTGGCTTGATGTTCTGTTGTTTCCATTCTCCATGGTTGATGGTATCACAGCCGTTGCCAAAGCCAACTTTTTCTCTTCACTCTTGCCCCAAAGAACCAAGTAGAGTCCAATTATAATCAATATGGCGCCGATGATCCTGTAACCACATTACACAAAAAAATTAGTACAAAAGCATTGGATCATCAAACCACATTATCACAAATTTTACAAAGAAGGAAAGTTAGAAAATCGGATGGATGTGGGTGGCGGGTCATTTGCAAAGTTGTCCATCCATAATGCACACGATGGGAAGCACTGGCAAGTAGGCCATTTATGCCTATTGAGTCCAACACCACACGGTATTTTGGACGTTTATGATTCAGTCTAACAGTTTCTCTGGGCTGTGGGGTTATGTGTAGTTGAGCTGATGATCTTCTGAGAAGGAAGGAAAAAGAGTGTGTACCTACCCTCCCAAGTAGAACTGCTCGCCTAAAGCGATGGAAGCCACGATGGCGACAACTAAGGTCTGAACAGGTTGATACACGGCCACAAACACTGGGCCACCCCTGTCGATGCACCATATCTGTACAGCAAAGGCAATCCCCGAAGCCACAAATCCCTGCAACAAAATGAACCGCCCTTTGTTACCACTATTTCGGGTATTTTTTTTCATAAATGATTAAAGTACGTTTTCTATTCTTGATAATTTATTCTTTCACTGGTGGATACGTATTGATCGTGATCATTGCAAGGCATGGCAAGTTAGCACTTAGCACTACGCAAATTTTTTAGATTTCAAGTATTTTTGGGTCAATTTTTTGTGATGTTAAAAGTCTATGGGAATCACTTATCTAGTTTTTTTTTTTGGTAATTAATCACTTGTCTAGTTATCTTCATGAAATACCAACGATGTTAATTATGGATAACAATATGCAAACGTCCAAATGCAATTGGTGATTGCGCCAAGCCCCCTTTCAAGGCCTTACACCATTCTGGTTGCTGACTTATTTTCATTGTACTCTAGCTGACTTTGGTTGTGTACTTCTGTGCACTTCAAGTGGACTAAATTTAGTACTACAGATATTTAAATATCATGACTTTTGGACTTCAGAAAAATGTTAGTACTTCAATGAGGCACTAATCGGGCTGGAAATATACTCACAGCATAGAATACACTGAATAGTTCACCGCTAGAATGAATAAGCCAAGCTTGGGCATTTCTCTCCATGGCAGCAGCAATGATCAAAAACTGAATCACACCAAACAAACAAGTGTAGGAGGTAACAGAAAGGCGAGCTGGGTATTTCTTGAGCACAGGTGCTTGAAACACAAGCCACCCTGACCATGATAGGCAATGACCAATAAGATAGATGCACCCCAAGGTCCAATTCTTCCCCTTAGCATCTCCAAGAGATAGCAATAATGAGGATTCCTGGTGTAGTGTAGGAGATGGATTGTATATGGTAGGGCCTTTGTAGAGTGTAATTACTGTTGCTCCAAATACACAAAGGAGCGTTCCACACACTTTTGCTATCCCATCTTTTCTTTTTAATCGAACTTGTTCTATCCTGCCAGCCCAGAACAACATAAAGACAACAAATCAAATAAAAACACCTACACCCCTAGAAAGATATTGTATTATAAATAAATGAATAAACGAAAGTGTGTCTGAGATAAAGGAGTTAAGTTATTTACCTAAGTGCAACAGCCATGAGGAAAGTTAAGGCTGGAACTGAGTTCTGTATGGCTGAAGCAAAGGTTGGTGATGTGTTGTCCAATCCCAGCAAGTAGAATCCTTGATTTGCAGTTATTCTAGTATCAAACAACTCAATTCATTCAGTTAATATATCAAATCTTCTGTTTTTGGGTAGCATTTTGCTTTCATGAGAAATCGAGCTTACCCAATGAGTGCAAGGAGGAAGAACTGAATAAGAATAGAGACAGTCATTCCTGGTCTCTCCTTCCTACAGATATACAATTTACATATATAAGCAGTCACTCCCTAAGAAAACAAAATATTAATTTATAAACAAGTGGTTACTTAAGAAAAAATTTAAGTGCTCACTTCTCTAGGAAATATGCAAAGGGTGCCAGGAGAATCAAAGCAATGATGTTCCTGTAGACAGGGAACACAATCTTGCTAATACCCATATTAAGGGCAAATCTTGAAACAACATGAAATCCAGCATAACCAAACTGCAAGGCCAACATGGCCAAGTGCAGCTTGGTTTTTTCAGGAACAACACACATTCTGCTTGTAGTGGTATCTGCCATTGGAGCACGGGAACACCAAGAGAAGGTTAACAGAATGAGGAGGTGGAGGGAAAGTGAAGTGAGTGGGAAGATGAGAGATTGTGGAGGTACATATAGTTGAGAGGAAAGAGAGGTAGGATGAAAGGTGTCCCACAAAGGGGACCCGAGAAAGACGTTATGTCAAACTGTTATTAACTAGTAGCACTCCTGAGTTGTTCTGGTTGTCTCCCACATTCTGGCCCTTTGGTATTTGCTAATTTGTACTGTAATGCTTTTAGTTTTAGCAAAATCCTTTGTTTTTTTTGGCAAACCGGGTGTCCGGGCCAGGCCAGCTTACGCACACCTCGACTAATTTGGGCCCTGGTTTAAAATTCGACCAGTGGCCTTGAGAGGAATCGAACTAGGGCCCTGGTTTAAAATTCGACCAGTGGCCTTGAGAGGAATCGAACTAGTGACCACTGGGGAGCAAAACCCTGTGTCCCAGAAATTTGAAGCTTTGAATCATTCTTGTAGATTAGTTTAAATTTAAATTTAATTTCTAACATTTTAAGTTCGTTAGCAGATTCTAAAACTCTATAGAATTAAATCTGTTTGAAAGTAATGGTCCAATATATGTTAGATATGGCGATGTATCAATATCTATCGGGTCCTGAAGAACGGAATTTTGTCCTACTACTGACAAGGCGTGGTCAAATTCTGCGTAAAATTAATTTGAGTGTGTACTCGTATTGTTCCTTATAAAAAATTGATATTCACTTAAGAGTGTCATTAAATTCTAACGGAGTTTGTTCAGATTTGTATGAAGTCTTCATAATGCTTTGTAATTGTTTATCAGCATATCTCTAGTTCAGACTTCAGAGTAACAAACAATGGCTACTGAGTACTGACTACAATGACGTAAGTTGAAGAGGGAGTTTCACGCCTAGCTAGTATGTCTAGCATAATAAGTGCATAACTATGTGCATCTGGAGTTCTGGGCTGTCTTTTTAATAAAAAGCCCATAATGAGTACCAACATGCCAAGTGAAAGAAGAAAAAAGGTTGGTAATACTGGTAGGACTAGGCGACTAGCACTAAACTCTTGAATTGGTGGTGCTAAGTCTGCAAGATTCCTAATTGCGACATGACAACTCCCACAGATTTATCTGTTTAAACCTGCCTGGGCTGTTATCAGTTCTGTTTGGCTCCACCTTATTAATCATGATAAAGCCATCATAAATATAGATAGAACGCACGAGGGGTTGTGGGCCGTAGGGGTACACCATGCTTCCTCCTCCTCCCCATTGAAATATCATGCCTGATCCCACCACCTCCGCTTTCCCTTCCGTATCACACTGTGAATTCTACATTATTTTAATATTTGTTTGAAATATATAAATCAAAAGTTTGTACCGTACAATTATTCAGCAAAATGACCCCATGTAGGAGACCGGTGGTCTAACCATCTCAAGTCATTTTTGCATCCATGATTCCTATTTTCTCTGAAAAAGAAAACTGCTACAGTTATGATTCATGAAGGCTGTGCCTTAGCGGTTTAGCCTATAGAAAATATCTGTACAACTGTCTGTATAGGTTTACTTTTGCTCATGAAAAAACAAAGCAATGCCTGCCAACATTTAAAAGTTCAATTGCCATTAATGTACGAATTGAAAAGACATTAAGATATTAAGCTACAGACTAATAGCAATGTTGATGATTTTCGACCATTTAATCAAGCTCATAACAGAACAGATGAAAACATGTTATGATAGCTTTCAACTGACAAAATATGTGTATGATTTTAACGTACGTCTTCACAACTGGCGGCCAGATAAGTCATAAAGTCAATAGGAGAAAGAAAGAAGAAAGGGAAGGGGTGCAATTCAGAGGCAGGAGTTACATCTCTTTTAATGACTTTGTTTAATGGTCTCTTTTATTTACAAGGTCTTAATCCAAATTGTTGCAAACCTAATGAAGTGTTTCCACTACTAATCCCACTAACCACATTTCACTCTTGCGGTCGTCCCTCCACGCCAACTTACTGCTTTTAAAGACATTTTGCTCGCTCGATTGAGACCACAATCATTTTCAATTTCCATAAAGTAAAGCCTGCTCAAAGTAATTTTAATCCTTTAAAGTAAATTTATGAGACGACAGCTATGCTTTTTCAAAAGCAGGGTCAAGAGGGGCCGATCTGACCCGGCTAGTTTGAACCAGTCTTCGACGCCGCATTGGCCTATGATCATCTTTATATATCGCTACTGAGCTACCATGAAAGGGTTAGGTGTATTTTACCAGCTTTATTAGCCAGCTGCACAAGTACATCCTCATTTTTTTTTTTGTCATTTGTGATTATTCATTATTCAGACGTACACTATACTAGTATACTTTAGTTTAATTTGTTGATTTATCTAGACAAACGAGAAAATATATGCATGGAGATATACAAATTACAAACATGCTGAAAATTCAAATTCTTCGCAGAAATATGATACTTTTCGTACTTGTTATTGAACAAAACACTGATGAAACGCATGTATGTTTAGAATTAAACTGGAGTGTAAATTAGATTGCAAGCTAAGGATAATCTGAGGAGGAGTTTGGTGGACTAAGTTTATGTTTAGAATTAAACTGGAGTATAAATTGTGTGGATATATATTGTGAATCGTAATGATATGTTATATATATAAAAGTCATCCCGCCCTCCTCAAAACGATGCAATCCTAACCTAATTTTTTCTTGTTTTCTCGGTTTTCCTGGAATTTGGATGATGTGAAACAAATGCAACTGAGTAAATATATACCGTAGGGAAAAAGAAAATTCTCTGAAACAATCTTACTTCTTCCACATCAAAACAGCATCTCAATTGTGCTTCCTACTATTGATACACACAAGGAAAGTTTGGGCAAAACAAATGAGAAAAGACATGCATGTAAGATAATATTTAACATCAATACTAAGTGCATCCAAATGCTTAAGGTTGAACTAATATAGACGTAGTTTGTTTGTTTTTTCCCCCAAATCATTTTCTCCGAGCAATAATTGCTCCTCTGAAATAGGAACAGCATCAACGGTTTTGATACTACAAATCCTCCTAGGAGATAGAGAAGTTGAGATAGTGACTTGAACCCAATCTATGCAGAAAACCAAATAACCTTCTTACTTGGCCTTTTGCTGGTTGGCTCTTATTTAGTAAAGCTACTAGGCGATAACGCACTACTGACTCTTTGGGAGCTTCGCTTGGTGTTTTTGAATGGAAAGTGATTCCCACCATTAGCAACTAGCGTATCTTTCATTAGTGTTCAAGGATAGAGATGTTAGATACTTTGTTGAGAACATGGTGTACCATACAACTGACTTTTGTTATTGGCGTGCATAATTCTATTAGTGTGTTTTATGCCAATCACTTCCCTTCTTTGTTGATGGTGGGTGATTGATATGATGCTTCTGAAACTGTCTTTTTTTTTAGTGTGAATCCTTTTTCTTATGACTTCGCTGACTGTGTTTCGAAGGCTCAGACATAATGTGACACGAAACTTGAGGGCTTTGAGGCTTTTTAGTTTTGAAGGCTCAAGAAATGCAAACCAAGGCATTTTTGAAATTGCAAAAGTTATTCTGCAAAGAGTTTTCAATAACTAGCTAGTGACCGGTTACGATATTTTTTAGTTCCTAAACAGAGTGGAAGCTAATTAATTTATATATGAAGAATCTAGTATCATCTAAATGGCTAAATCACAATTCCAGTTCCAAGTTGCAATATCATTAATGCCTCATGGAAATCAAATTCGTCCCTTGAGTTAACAGATGAGAAAATTATTAAGATGTGATGATGAAAGTAGACAGAGAGAAGATTAAAGTTGTTTGTTTTTTTTTGAATTCAGCATTCAAAGCCTCTTAAACTTAAGTTTTAAGCATTCATATGCTTAAAATTTGTTTGTTTTTTTTAAGTAATTTAAGCATTCAGTGGTACTTTCAGTACCAAAGTTTCTCCTGAATGCTGAATTATAATACTTGAAACGAGAAAGTCCCTTCTTGCCCTTTCTTAAGAACCCAATCTCAAGAATCCATCTACTTTTTTACCTTGACCTTTATGACTTCAAAATAGGTTTTTCAAAATTTGATGTTGGCGTCATAGATTTTTTTCATTTTTTTGGGTGAATGATATCCACTTTGTTAAAAATAGAATTACATATATATTTTATGAAAGTAAACAAAATATGAAAATAAATCGTTAAAATATATTTGTGAAAGTATATTTTAAATAAATTTATTTATCATTTCTTTTATTCGATAATCCATCTCTCTTCTTCAAATATAATATATATTTTGTTTTACAATAAATCAAGTTAGTGTTTAAAATAGATAACATGAGTAAAATTGTCTGAATGATTTATATTCAGCCTTCAGAGCCAGGTTATTCTAACATAAAACAAACATGTTTTTCAGAATTCAACAATCAGCCTTTAGCATTCAGAGGATGAGCCATTTAGCATCCAACATTCAACATTCAGAGGCTCAGAAAAACAAACGACCACTAAAACTATCACCGCTACCCATTGTAGTTGATCTCATTCCTAGCTTGCATAATATAATGGCTATTTTGACTTAAAAAACTTGAGCTTAAAAAACGGAGTTGAGAAATGTAGAATGGACCTTTGGTAGGGCATCTCGCGAGCTTTGGTAGCTAATATACTAGTTGAATCCGGGTAGGCCTTAATGTGGAGATGGTATCTTTATTTTCTTTTTCCTTATCTGGTATCGGAATCTTTTGAATAGAAGATACCGAGAAATCTTTTCGAAGGTGCCAAAGTAGATTCGTAAGTAACAAGTCACTATCAACTTGTTTGCTGCCACTCGTTCACTCAAGGCAGAATGTTCCATTTAACTAGTAAAACAAACGTCCAAACGCATTTCAGTATTATGGTTCAGTGAATACTATGTAAATCCTTTTCCACCCAAATTACGTACATATTTCAAATTTGAACAAGGAAAAGAACATGAACAATAATCACAACTTTCACTTCATAGTTTTTTAGTGACAGGAAAGAAACGCTTAATGTTTCATACCAATTTATCTTCCATTCTTCCTTCAAATCTGTTGCTTCTTGTGTGTATGTCACAGTTTCACAGGAGATAATCTGGAACATATAGGACAATAGAATTAGAACACAGCAAAAGTTGCTATAGCTAGCAAGAGTTGCATCTATCATGGTCGTTAGAGTCTGTCTCTATCAGAGTAATCAACAGGAATCTATCAGATATATTCTTTGCCAATCATACTGCTGAAAGTGCGAGTGATGATGGTTTCGAAGAAAATATGATGTCAAAATGTACGCCGGCATTATGGCCATCCACTGAATGGCAGCTGTGGTCATTTCTAATTATTGTTGTGAATGCGAAAACTTCCGACCACGTACCCAGTTGAATTTGCAAACGTATCATTCCCGCATGTATCGTCCACTAGTACATCATAATCGCAATGGACTGATGAAGTACTCCACTGCCACTTGAATTGATCCTTATTTCCTTAGTCGATCACCAAGCAAACGTATTCTCACCCACACTTTTGTTTGCCATGAGCCTATTAGGACTTCTCCACATTGATTTACTTACTATAGCACTGAGACTCTGAGAGTATAAATAACTAACTATGGTTAAAGGACCCGGAACTTTCCCTTTCAGTAGAAACCAGAATGAGGGCTTAGAAAGGCGAGCCTATACAAGTACAAGGTTCAAAACCTTAACTCTATTAAAACATATTTTTCTACAAAGAGGTTTAAGGCAAAGAGATTCTCTATCTCTTTACTTTTTTATCATGCTATCAGAGGCCCCCTCTAGACTCATTTTAAAAGAAGAGGAGAATGGAAATATACATGGTATTAAAATTAGAAGAAATTCACCCCCTATATCCCACCTTATGTATGCTAATGATTTGATTCTTTTCACCAAAGCTAACTTTGAGATAAATGTCAACCTCAAAAGGATTTTGGATATTTATTGTGATGTCTCTAGGCAAAAGATCAATTACATTAAGACAAACCTCTACTGCAGCAAAAATGTGCATGAAACTCACCAAACAGTTCTAAACTTTTTTTGGGGAGTAAATCTTTTTGAAAACATTGATAAATATTTGGGTGTTCCTATTGTTATCAGTAGAAATAAATCTGAAGACTTTGGCTACATAGTAGATAAAGTTTTCTCAAAAATCAGAGAGGAGAAGGCAAAGGTCCTCTCACAAGCTGGTAGAATTGTTCTTATTCAAACCAAGGAACAAAATATTGCCGATATATCCGATATATATCGTTTTTTTGTACACCGACATGGCGACATCGATATATCCGATATATATCCACCGAATATTGATCCTTTTTTTTCTGATATATATCGGAATTTTTTATATAACGATATATATCAACCGATATATACGATATAAATTGTTGATTTTGATCGATATTGTTGACTTTGACCGATATTTTATCGATATTTTTGATATAATAGACGATATTTCCAATATAATCGACGATATTTTCGATATATCGACATACAAAACAAAATTTTGACTGGTCACAAAAAAACTTGATATATCCGATATATATCGGTTTTTGGGTACACCGATATATTCACCGAATTCGATATTTTGATCCTTGGTTCAAACAATTGCTCAAGCTATACCTATATATCTTATGACAACTTAGTCCTTGCCTAACAAAGTGTGCAACATCATTGATAAAACATGCAAGAGTTTTTTGTGGAATGGTATGGAGGAATCCAACACTATTCACACATTGAATTGGAAGTCTTTATGTATGCCCAAGATTAATGGAGGTTTGGGCTTCAGAGATACAAAAATCATGAATACTGCTTTAATAGGCAAACAATGTTGGAGGCTACTCATTGACCAAACTTCTCTATGGGCTAGGACCTTCCGAGCTATCTATCACAAATGGTGGCCTGCCGGGGGAGGAGCTGATATAGTGAAAATTCCTCAACATGCTTCCGTTTTTTGGAAAGGAATGGTTAAAACCTTTGAGGCTATCAAACCTGGCATTCCATGGTCAATTAAGAATGGATCCATTGTTTCTGTGTGCAAAGACCCATGGGTATGCTTGAATGGTAAGCCTGTGGTGCTGATGGAACACCTAATAAATCGTCACTTTGACAAAAACACAAAAGTGATAGGTATTTTGAATAATCAAAGGGATGGTTGGAATGAATATTTCCTAGATTTTATATTTCCTAGAAATATGGTGGAAGCTATTATAGACATCCAAGTTAGATCAACTGAACAGGTTGATTCCCTTGTGTGGAAATGCAATCCAAAAGGGAAGTGCACAGTTAAATCTACATACAAGCTGATGACACAATACCTCTGGGAATGTAGTAGTTCTACCTTCCAAAATACAACTATCCAAAGAATATGGAGGGCCAAACTCTCTGCTGGCAGGGGCCAAAATTTCTTCTGAAAAGTTTACATGGGAGGATTGCCCACAGGAGAGGTTTTAAAATCAAGGCATATGGTGGGCGACTTTCACTGTCCCTTTTGTCAGCTACATGCTGAAACTTCACTTCATATTTTCGGAGATTGAGTTGGCTCCGATACCAACTAGTTTTGTGTAAAGGCATGTCTTCGTAATTGACAGAGGCCATATATTTATTAAAGTGGGAAGAGATTACAATAGAAACAAATATAATAGATATGGAAATAAGATCAAATCAATGATCTTAGATTATCCCATATATTCTCCAACACTTCCAATGTAATTGGATTAGAGGTGTGTGTTCACAGGCATTGCAAGCATTAGAACTGATGCTCATGCTGAATAGGGTGTCAAAAACTGGCTTGATGAGATTATGGGATGGACTGACAATAAGAAGGCTCATATTAGTAGTCTGGGCATCTATGTTTCTCATTTCTTGATAAGTATATGGGAACATAGGAACAAAATTATTTTTGATGCAGGAAAAAAAAACATAACAACCATTCTGTCCATGGGAGAAGCACAATGGAGGAGGGCTATCAAAGCTTATGAAGACTCAAAAGATCCAAACATTTCTAACTCAAACTCTGTTATTTTTCCATATACATATAGTAGTAGCAGTACTTCAACTAACCAACCACTTATAAATAACAACACTAATATCATCTTTGATGCTGCCTTTGACAGAGATAGTGGAGGAGGAACAATTATGAAATCAGCATTCAGAAAGGTCACAGTAACTTCTTCAGAAGAAGCAGAACTCATTGCAGCAAAGGTGGGGACTCTATTGGCTAAGGACCTCGATGTTATGACACTGGAGCTGCAGGGTGATAACCAAAGTGTCATTAGAATGCTAAACTCTAATTTACATAACTGTAACTGGAAGTTTAGTAGTATCATCAGTTTTATTCTGTCTAATTTGGAACAATGTTTAAGTGGGTGTTTGGTTCTCATTTTTTCAAAAAAGTATTTTTTCTTAAAAAACACTTTTATGAAAAAGTATTTATTCTAAAAACAGTTTTTCAATAAACATATTTGGTTGTGACTTTTCTTAAAAGCTATTTTATCAAATCAGATTTCACACTATGTTTGTTTCTCGATATTTTTGGCATATCATCAAGATAAAATCACTAAAAAGTAAAACATCCCAGGGAGTTCATTTGCCTTTAGCTCCAAAAGTGTTTCCTTCAAAGAAAAATAGTTTTTAACTTAAAAAACAAGTTTTACCTAATTATCATAAAACAAGTTTTGGAACCAAAAGTGTTTTTGGATGAAAAACTATTTTTTTTTAAATAGAAACCAAACACATTTATTTTTTCAAAAAATGTTTTTTCACTAATAAACACTTTTTAGCAATAAATAAATAGGATCCAAACACCCCCTAATATTTAATTTTAGTTGGGGCTCATGTGTTAGCCAGCTGGGCTATGAAACACACTGACATGACCCTTCCAAGTTGTATTGCATATGCCTAATGTAGAAACTATTATGCTATAAATAAAAGAGAGTCTTTATCTCGAAAAAAAAAATACTTCTGTTTAAAATAAAACTTCAGCTAAATTTCGACGGATTCATGGACGAGCATTAATTAAATGAGTAAATAGTCGTTATGCAGACCTCAACATTTAACAAACACAGCCAGCAGAAAGTTTTAAATCGACGTGCAACCAAGAGGGTGGAGCACTGGACCTAGCCACGATGATTGACTATTTTACTACCTTTGTGTCGTAGTCCCAATTTCCAATATAGTGAAGTCCATAGCCATGGTGAAAAAATATCGATCAGTATCTTGGTTTCTTTGCTAAATACTTGATTACTGGATTTGTTGCTTTTAGACTATGGCTTGTGAGAATCCATCGCCATCATCAATACTTAACAAGGTAACATATTTTTCCTATACTTCGATTCTAAAAGGTTTAAAACTGTGTATCAAAAAAAATTGAAATTTGGTTCTGCTCGGACATTGCACTCAGTTTCAACTAAATTAATGTGGTCCGACTACAACTAATGTCTTGGCGACAATCTGGGATACCTATCAGCATAAAATATTCTTCGTAAACAAGGAGGCTACAGCCTACAGTCACACATCTCCCTCTTCCTTTTCTTGCCGTAAAATCTTGTGCCTATTGTTAGAATAGTTGTATGAACACAGCAACTAAAGTAGAACAGAAGGAACAGTAGCAATGAAGAAAAACAAGGACAAAGAATAACCTTAATAACCAAGGCGGATTAGGGTCATCGCGCTTAAGGAAATATTTAAGCCCCTTCCAATGGTGCGAAAGGCAACGATGGCGTCTTCCTCACAGATTCAATGGTTAACAGCTGACTGACTTTGCACTAGAACGGACTACCCCTCTAGAACAACAATATAACTCTCTCGCGGTGAGAAAGAAGAAGAGAAGAAGAAAAAGACTGGTTTGAATTTTACGTTTCTCGAAGTTGAGTTCGATCAAGTCTATTTTCTCTCTATGGACTTATAGTCCTATTTATAGAGGTTAGGAGGAAGAGAGACCAACTCCTAATAGAACACCAAAACTTCTTTGCTTTCGAAAAAGGCAAAACAAGTTTAAAGCTATTGGGTCGAACCACTACCCACAACAGTAAGCTCAAGCCCAGGCCCGAACCCTATCCGATGTGGTGGATAACCAATGTGGGACTATCTACTATACACTAAAGTAGAGAGAACACCATTTGTTCATCTCCTCCACTTTGCACACACACACACTAGTATTTAGAAATACACAAGAGATTCCAACAATCCCCCACTATTTCAAAATACTAATAGTCCCCCACTATTTTGGAATAGGATATTACAAAAGAAATGGGTTAACGAAATGCCAGAGAGAATCGAAAAAACAATGCATAAGATACTGGTGCTTTACGGGCTTGAACTAGTCATAGGGTAACATGTCTTATAATACGTGAAAGTGGTGGATTAAAAAATCTTTGAACCAACATTCCCTTGTAGTAAAATAGAGGACATGCACCCACATTGCTCTTTCATTATATGCCTGTTCTGCGGTGTTGGCTTTTTTGCCCTTGCATGCCCTGTGTTCCATGAATGCTCTAGAGTACTTGCCTGAATACTCATAAGAACCGACCCAGTTCTACATTCACGTAGGTGGATATCCATCAAGTGTACATTGCAGTTAAAATACACTATCTCATTATAAAAAAATGGACTATGGATCCCAATAAGAGTAAAATAACTCATCCTTTCTCATTGCAATTCAAGTTATACTAAGTATACAAAAATGCTATCTAGTCATAGAGTGGGGCGCCTCAAAGAAAGACAATAGCATACCCGGAAGCGGCGAGGGTGACTTGTTTTTCCCTTTGAACCTAATTCATGGGATCTCCAATCACATAGGTGGGGTTGCCGCCGCCTAATAATCTATCTAAGGCAAAAGTCCCATCCCCTCGACGATAACCACTTGCCTCCAAAGAAGTGGTGCGGTTAGACATGTGGCCAAACTAAGTCCAACTTAACATAATCTCTAGCAGCTGCTTGATTAAGTTATATCTCAACTTACATGTATTCTTTTCCCATTGCACATAAGATAACATGTCTTAGCTATTGCAATGAGATAGTTGCAAAGCATATACACATCAGGATGCTATTTAGAGCCAATGAGAAGATTTGCCAAGAGGTTGCTAACCCACTCAGCATCATCACATGCCTTTCCTAAGGCGATTAGCTTGGATGATATCCAAGACACTCAATTTCCACTAAAGGTAAACACATAAACATTACTGGATCCAGTTTATAACATATTACCCTTCTAACAATGATGGAAATCTACTAAATATCAGTCCATAATCAATGGCTCTGCTATAGTACTTGGATAATCTGACAATATACATCAAAGTTCCTTATAAGGACACAATGGGTTATCATTTCGATGCCATTAATGTAGGCAATGTCATGTCTCACATACATTATCCATCAAGTACAATTGGCTACCAATGATATTGACATATTTAGTATGAAAAACACAAAGAGATTATTTTTTCATAAGATGGATATTTGCCACAAAAGGTGTTAACACATGCTTACTATCATAATACCCATACTTTTCAATGAAAAATATTTCTACTAAGTGCTATAACAATATAATGAGACCAACATGAGTTTTAATTCCTATATTCACCCGGTCATTCAATTACTCAGAGTGCCTAAATTCCCCTATACCATCCGGCCGGTCTGGTTTAAGGTACGATGTGGCCTTCAACCATATTCAAACGTCAACATCTTGACAACAGCAGTTATAGAAATGAGTTTAACAACATAATAAACTATCATTTCCAATGACGGTTTATGATGTGTTTCAAATAGGAATTTCTCTGTCTCATACACATTCTCAATGCTAGCACTCATGATATTAAATCATCTAAACAAAGAGAGATTAACACATATGTCTTGCTTTACTCTAAAGAAAGTACACATTTTTTTTATCAACAACGGTACTTTGACGTCCATATGACACTAATATGTTGTTGAATTGCTCATGCCATTTATAGGCGCTTGAATCAACTCATACAAAGATTTAACTAAATTGTATACCTTTAGCTCATCACCTGGTACTACTTGGTATTGTAGTTCCGCCTGACTACTCAACTAGAGTCTTTAGAATTCGTAGAAGAAATTCTAGTTATATGAGCAAGGTTTCAAAATAGTATAAATCTTGTCTCGATTGAAACCCCTTGGCTATTATTATTAGCATTGTATTTTGCAATACAACTATCACGTTTTAGTTTTCTTTTAAAGATCCAATTCAACCTATAGATCCCCCAATAAATCAAGAGTCCAGTTTAGAGGAGTTGTATCCTTCAAAAAGGACACTTCTCATGACGAACAACTTCCTTATAGGTTAATGAATCTTCCTCAAGAAACATATAAACATCATCACCGTGAATGGTGGAAATACTCATTGATAGTCTTCCAAATTTCTTGTGTAGAAATAATGGGATTATCTTATGTAGTTCATTATGAACATTCAACCACTCTATGCCAATTTCTCGGAAAGCACAACCTCAAATAAAATTAGCATATAAGACATTCAATAATAGTGTGGTATCTACAAAATTGTTATCATTCATGACAACCGAAAACAAACATCACTATTATGAGTTTCACCAATGAACATCTACTAGATAATTCTAGGTCTCAAAAAGACTTCTTTTAGATTCATTCACAATAGCCTTGGCAAGACACCCCCCACATTTTGAAGCATTTTTGGATAGGCCCAAGACCTTTTCATACTTTGTAGTTCAGTGTCTTTCCAATTATCTTGTGAGATGAACTATGGTAAAACAGTATTATGCATATGGGTCACCACCCCCCACAGTTCAATAGTTATTCAACTTAATCAAACTTACATACAAAACACATTATACCGCTACAAACACTAAAAGAAACAACAACAATAAAATGCACTCTTATGACAAGAATATACTTTACTCAAGTCTATGATTCTGGATCATATTAAACATAGTCATATTATGTTCATGTTATCTATATGAAAGGAAATCCACAAAAGATTCTCATGAATCTTAAAGAATAGAAGAATTAGATGAAAAGGGTTTTACCCGAGATAATATGATTATCATCCTTCTTTTCATCATTCAACATTCCAACTGTCATAGGGAGACAATCCACGCACTTGTACATCACCTTGGCTATTTATCCATAGTCATAGGAGGATAATGCCTAATAAGACAATCTACAAGCGTTACATCTCCTTGTCTAAAATAGTCACTGGAGGATATTGTCTAAGAAGACAAACCATTACCTTACATCTCCTTGACTAAATTAGGTTTAAGAGGATATTGATTGTTTCCCATATTGTTTCCTCTTATAGACAACGATGCTCATTACTTAATAATATATGACATGGTTAAACTTCATGTCAAAGTTAAATAATGCATTCATGCCAAACATGGTAAATATCATATCATAGGTTCAGGAAAAGTAAACTTTAACTGTACCCCTCACAACAAAAAGTATACGATATTTAAGCAAATCTAGCCACTGAATATGCAAAACAACTGAGGACTCCACCTCCTCTTTTTACATGAGCTCAAGTAAGATAGAATACCCTATCAACAAGACCTCAAGTACTACCACAACATCTAATGGCTCATCCCATTAATGTCTTCAACTAGAAAAATTTACCAATAAACTATTATCAAGTTTAAAGTAAATCCACGATGATTAATATCCAAAACTAGCATGCTACACAACTTTAACATATGCTATATTGGATATAAGCTACAAGTTACTTCATCTAACATGTATTTTCACAACAGTACAATTATAACCATCGTCTAACAACACGTTCACTCAATAAAGGTAAGCAATTATGCATTGAATATATTATAATTACTATCCAAGATTTGAGTGTGGTTGATATTAAATATCTTAAGGTCTCTCTTAGACCATCTACATACATCTACATATGTACAAAGAAAATTAATATCAAACTACTTCTAGTCAAACCAATTAATTCCTCAGTGATAAACACGTATAATTTGTTGACTAGGTTATTAAAGAAGTTTAAGTTTAGGGATTTCCCTCCTAAGAAAACTAGCATGCAACTCAAGGCAAGAATATCACCATATAAACAAACCAAAAGAATTGCAAAGAGTGAAAGAATACGATACCTAACCGATTGAAAAACCGGATTACCATATTTTCCTCCTTCTAGAAAAATAGTTCAAAAGAACTGTAATTCTAAACCATCTCAGGACGAATTGGGTATCAAGCCTTATACCACTGGAAAGCTCTTTGAATCATCTATCCAACACAAAAAGCGGATTGCAAAACCGAGCTCTGAGCTGAAAGTTATAGCAGTTTCCGTGAACGAGTGATGCAAAATTCAAAAAAGACAAACTTTGACGTTTTTCTTAATAGAAATCTCATATTTGACTCCCATAAACGTAGGAGAAAGGTCTACAACCATATAGGGTTTGATAAACCACAAAAAGATCAATAAATATTCAATCTTTAATTGGTTTCCTACCAAAAATGAAATTATTAGAAAATTTCTAAAGTCATAACCCAATAACACAAACAATAACTCAAAGTAAAAGACTTATCTTTTGATTGTCGTATTAAAAAAGCACTCTCCTTTGTTCTACTACAAAACTCTTTCCTTAAGATTGTTAGAATAGTTGTATGAACACAAAGAACTAAAGTAGAAACGATGAAGAATGCGAGTAATGAAGAAAACAAGGACGAATCGGGAATAACCAAGGCGGATTATTAGGTCAGTCCTTAAGGAAATATTTCGCCCTTCCAATGGTGCGAAAAGGCAACAACAATGCGTCTTCCTCCACAGATTCAATGGTTAACAACAGCCTGAATTTGCACTAGAAACGGACTACCCTCTAGAACAAAAATAATATAACTCTCGGCGGCGAGAAGAAGAGAAGAAGAAAAAGGATCGGTTTGAATTTTACGTTTCTCGAAGTTGAGTTTCGATCAAGTCTATTCTCTCTCTGGACTCACAAGACTATTTATAGAGGTTAGGAGGAAGAGAGACCAACTCCTAATAGAACAAAAACTTGTCTCCAAGAAAAAAGGCAAAACAAGTTTAGGCTATTGGTCAAACCACTACCCACAACAAGATAGCCCCAAGCCCAGCCCGAACCTATCCGATGTGGTGGATAACCAATGTGGGACTATCTACTATGCACTAAAGTAGAGAGAACACCATTTGTTCATCTCCTCCACTTTGCACACACACACACTAGTATTTAGAAATACACAAGAGATTCCAACACCTATTTCTACACGTCTTCTTTCTTCTTTCTACAGTTCCATTGACAAACTAAATCCAATTGGTGTAATGCATCTTTTTGGCATTTACAATGGTTATACTGCCGAAGTTTAGTACCTTGAATAGTACTCACCTCAGACGAATGTGTACGCGTTGAATTGGCAAAGTGGATACTAAACTGAATTATATGAAGACAAAGCTGTTCTCGAGACTCGGATGAGTGTTCTCACTCAATAAAACGTCAAGGATCTTCATTCACCATAATTATACACATACCATTTATAACAGCAGATTAGGCAATATATATGAATATGGAGCAACTTATAAACGTTTAGTCATTCCCTCAAGCTCATTACTGTGAGAATCAAATTGATACGAAAGGAGGAAAGCCAGTCTGAAGTTTCCATTGTTAGTCAGATTGCTATTTTGCCACTTTTCTCAACCGATGAAACAACCTCTTATACAGTTCCACCTTTCACATCAGAAGACTATGATGACCAGTAGTTTTTAACATGCCATTTGCAAAGGAATGTTTAACTAACATCTGCATCCTCAACAGATTTCTTATATTCTGGCTTCAGTTCATAGGTTCCTTGATTTGTTCCTCTCTTGTTGTAGACACAGAGCTCTTGCAGTATCTCTTTCAAGAATTGCTAACAAAATAAATAGAAGCTTCAATGAGATAAAAGATTCAGGTAAATGCATATTACTTAAACAGATTATCCCCCAATCACTGCTACAAGAGTCGATAAGGTGATTGGACGATAAGAAGAAATACCTACAGTAAAATTGCAAAAAGTGTTCTTTAATGATACAGACAAGACTTATATGCATTGAACAACTCAATAAGTCATATCATTTGCTGTGTATGAAACACACTTCGCAACAAATCACGCTGGCCCATGGCTTGGATTACTTAGATTTTAGTTGCGTACAGCAGGACGGTTAGGGGGGGTTGGTATTAACTAGGTAACACCAGTGTGCCTTATTACATCCCCAGGCTTTTTTGGCTCAAGTCACCCAGATAATTCGGAAACATGCAATGACAGTTCAACAATTCACTAGTTACACTAATTAGGAATTTCAGCAACAAAAGTAAAGGTAAGACCAGGAGACCAGTTATACACAAGTCTTTGACATAAGCACATAATTCTTGTTCTTCTATGCAACGTGCATACCTCAGGTTGATCAGTTTCATGAACAAGCTTCTTCAACGACCAGTTTGGTTGCCTTTCAAATAGCTTAAACATAATATCTTCCAGTTCCCCGCGGTCCCTTCTTGTTCTTTTCATGTCTGATGCCTTCACTGGTGCTGTCTTCTTCTTATCCTGACAAGTTTGCAGAAGACCCACAAATTTATGAGAATTACATCATTCATTCATCTAATTTTGCAGGAACTGCTAGAAAATTTAAAGAAAAAGCAATTCGCATCATACTTGGACAACAATACAACATAACCCGTAATTTATGAGGAAATAGAGCCTATGCTGGCAATGATGAAGAAAGTAAAGTCGTTAGTGAAAAACAAAAATATGAGAAATCTTGAGGGCTACACCAAAAAAATTTTGGATAATACTTTGGGACTCACTTATGTTGTTAGGCTTGCGAAGATTTCTTTTCAACTATAAGAAAGCTAAATCATCTTAAGAAAGATCATCCTAAGATTGTTAAAGAAATCATGACTAGAAAATAGAACTACTATCTCTACTTTTTTTAAGTTCGGTTCTTGAGAATGATTAGTATATTATTATGTAAGTTCGGTTCTTGGTGTCTACATTAACCCCAGTTTAATCTTCAAAAATAATAATAATAATAATAATATAAGAAACTAAAAGAAAAACTATAAAACCAACCCAAAATATAATCCAAAAGAGTAGTGGGGGATTTTTATTTATTTATTTTTTAAGTAGAAATTTTATTCATAATGATAACGAATTTTACAAATAATTAAAACAAACGTACAGTAAGCTCTGCAAGTTCTTTCTAAATAGCAAATCGTTTTTGTCTATTTTTAATCTTAGACTTGTGTGTCCTCTCGCGACAAAGTTTTCCATATGCCTCAATGTTTTCATTATGTGGCTTCATGTCAAACTTGTGTTCAATTATCCCTTCAACAGCAATCTCTCTCTCTCTCTTATTTTCGATATATTACATTATGCCCAATACATATCGAAAAGTTGAAGAGTTCGATTTGTGGGGACTTGTGGTCGCCAATTGTCAACAAAATTACCTACACATATCTCATCTTTAGGAAGCTACTATTCATTCCATGAAAGCATGCTGAAATTAAATTTCAAACCCATTTTTGCTACTATTCCTAAGAAATTGAAAATCTCAACTCTGCCCTTATCCGTTTCCAGTTCCCTCCAAAGTGTTCGAGAAAATGTCTCAAACAATCTCATCACCTCAATCAACCCTCTTTCTCCACCCACCTCTGCATACATTCACCTTCCCTTCTGTAGGAAACGTTGCCATTACTGTGACTTCCCCATTGTCGCTCTCGGTTCCATGAACCAATTCGAAGACGACCCTCGTATTATAAACTATGTCCAACTCATTTGCAGAGAAATCAAAGCCACAAAACCAATTTCTACTACCAACCCACCTCTTGAAACACTCTTTTTCGGTGGAGGCACCCCGTCTCTCGTGCCGCCAAAACTTGTTTCGTCGATTATTCAAGTTTTGAAGGAAAATTTTGGAGTGTGTTCTAATGCTGAAATATCAATAGAAATGGACCCAGGCACTTTTGATGAGATGAAAATGAGGGAGTTGTTGGAGTTGGGAGTGAATAGAGTGTCTTTGGGTGTTCAAGCGTTTCAACAAGAGTTGTTGAAAAAATGTGGTAGAGCTCATGGTTTGGAGGAAGTTCATGATGCTATTGGTATTGTTAAGTCAAGTGGGTTGGAGAATTGGAGCTTGGACCTCATATCTTCACTTCCTCACCAAACACTAGAAATGTGGGAAGAGAGCTTGGAGCTTGCAGTTAAAGCTAGTCCTACTCATGTGTCCGTTTACGACTTGCAAGTTGAGCAAGGCACCAAGTTTGGAAACTTGTAAGTGTTAAACGTACAAGAAAACTTCGCATAGGTTACTTGATATACACAATTGGGATCTAAACATCCCATCATACTTTGTCGACTGACCTTTAGCCCTCAATAACGATGCGAAAAACATCAATGTGCCTTAGTTAGGCCATATAGTAGTGGTGCCTCTGAGTTTTGGTTACCTATGGTATTACTGAAATTGTACGAAGAGTAGCTTCTCTTTGATATATCTGAAATTGAATTTGAAGTTGGTGTTGTTGCAGGTACACTCCAGGGGAATTCCCTCTACCTTCTGAAACTCAGTCAGCAGAGTTCTATAAGATGGCCTCAAAGACACTTTCTAAAGCTGGATATGAGCATTATGAGATCAGTAGCTACTGCAAGAAAGGATACATGTGTAAGCATAACGTTACCTACTGGCAAAACAGAGCATTTTATGGATTTGGTCTAGGGTCTGCAAGTTACCTGGGTGGAATGAGATTTTCAAGACCAAAGAAGATGAAAGAGTACATGGGTTATGTGCAGGATTTGGAGGACGGGTTAGTGCTAAATTACCAACAGAATATTCATGTTGATACCAAAGACTTGGCCATGGATGTTGTAATGCTTTCACTTAGGACTTCAGTAGGCCTACATCTGAAGTCTTTTGGGGAATCATTTGGTAGCTCTCTTGTTTCATCTCTGTGCAAGACCTTTCAACCACATGTAGCGAGTGGGCATGTAGTTCCATTAGATGTAAAGCAAATTTCGTTGAATGCAGATGAGTTCAACTCTATCCTATCCGATGAGGGAAAAATTGAAGATGTGGTGGCTTATATTCGGCTCAGTGATCCAGAGGGGTTCCTCCTATCGAATGAGTTAATATCTTCTGCATTTGGGGTTATAGCTCCATAGGGTTGCAACTGTTTGGGTGAGAACTCACACAAACATACTAACGATCTTGTTGGAGAGGTTGATAGAGAGTGAAAGAGACTGTACCACCAATGGCTGCCTACGTATCCAAATTGTTCTCTGGAATCAAGTCTCAAAAATGCACGTAGTTCTTTGTTTGAAATGATTGTTGGGTATTTATAGGAATCTTATTGCTAAAAATACCCTTTCCTTATTTGACGAGATATTTCCCTCTTTGTATGAAATCTTTCCTAAAGCTTCATATGGTAAAAATCTCTTGCCATATCTCCGGACCTGCTATATATAACTTGGGTGTCATATTAGTGGGCAGTGTCATTGCTTCAATAGAGGGCATGCCCGAATGCCACATTAGTAGACAAGTGGGGCTGCCACGATGGCGGGCAAGCAAGCCCGCCCTCATTAGTGGTCGGCTCTTATAGTGGTACCCAATGATGGTCGCTTTGTAGGGTACCCGATAATGATTGTACATACACCGCCCCCTCTTTGCCGGATGGAATTCGTTCTTTGCGGCGAATAATAGACATCATATTGCTATAAAAGAATGAAACAGTGTGATCGAAATTTCTGCGATGTCATGCGAATAACTTAGTTGAGGTTAACTTAACTTAGAATGCTTTGTAATCGTGAGATCGACTGACCTAGCGGGTAACTCGGATCCAGTAAACTCAGTGACTTTGACCATGTGTAATTAATTACATTAGTAAGGGTAATCTAGTAAATGATGGCATATGATTTCTAATTGGACCCATGGAAATAAAGATGACGGCAAATCAAATTAGGGAACATGCGCCTCACACTAATAAGTTTGATAAGTGTTTGTTTAACTAAGAAGGAATGAATCTAAAACAATTGTGACCGGAAAAAGAAGGTGTGATAAGGATCGGTTGGGGTTTGCAAACATAGAATTGAGATGTGGGTACTTGCAAGCTTTGGCCTTTTGATACAAAAAGAGATATTCATGAAAATAGAAAAAAGAATCTACCGACCTTTGAATTGGGAAACCGAATCGTGGTTACCTGCCTATAAGAAGGTAATGTTATTTTGTACTCTCTGAATATTCAGTGCTACCCGTTCCAAGTATTTAAGATTTCATATATCTCAGGGCGATATGGTGAATGGGAAAGAAAATGGTAGTGAGATGAAGGCTAAAGCTGGTGGCAATACGCGGTGGACGATGATGAGTTTATTTGGCGAGAGACGCGTTACGCTATGGATGGATAAATATCACCTTGCCAACTAACAAAATTGCTCGTAGTACAACCTCCGATGAACTCACAAGCATGTTCCGCTTGAAGAACTTCGGCATTGAGCAGCTTTCGGAATATGACAGAGGACACCCAGTGAAGGAGGGGGAATTAGTGGTGACTTTTGCACCCGAGTATGGGTTGATGATACCTCTTGACAAGGAGGTGTCTCGAAGTTCTATCGTGTGGCGATTCCACCGATTCAAGTGTCTATGTCGTTATGGTTGGTCTTCGCGAGGGCACGCACTTTGGCCGAAGTATACCGGTGTCCCTTCGGGGCAGATGAATTACTGCTCTTGGTACGGCCTCAACGCTATACAGAAGAAGATGGGTCCCTGATGTTTCATGTGGAATGGGCGATCCGGAGATGAAGTTTAAAGGTTTACGAAGGGGTACCGAAACTGGGATAAGTACTGTTTCTTAGTACGGGGAAATTGGAACCCTTATGCAACCCGTGTCCCGAATAGGATTATAGGTATGAAGCACGAATTGTGCGCCTGCATAATCACTATCTTGTGAATTATCTATATATTACGTTCGACGCGTTTTGTTTTAGGTGATCGACCAAGTACCACGGACTTTGATGTGAGCGACCAAGCTTTGGAGCATCTCGATTTTACTTTAGCATGGGCGAGGGGACGAAACATCTGGGACTTGTCATGGCCTAATGAAGTGGTTCGTAGCTGCCATTACAGTGAAGAAAAACGCTGTGGACATGCCCTTGATGTTCCCAAGTGTCCATATGGGTCGCGACGACAGGCTCCCCGACAACAAGTAACCATGCTAGAAGCTCGACAAGCTGGTGATGAGCAGCGTGACAATGAGCAGAGGTCCCTTGTAACTGCGTCTCCCATTTTAGAAGCTCGCTTGAAAACGCAGAAGAGAAAAATAATAGATGAAGCTGCCAATGCCCGTGTTGAAGGATTGAAAGCTCTTGAAGTATTCCCCAAATCTACCGCTTCAATGGAGAGGCGGAGTAAGCGCAAAGCGGACAAAGACTTTAACGGGACTTGCCGACCAGAAACTGTAGTTGCTAATGAGAGTGTGGAGGTTGGTGTGAAGGAAACTACCCGGGTGAAGGTACTCGGATGATGGGCGCGTTGGCCTCCTCTTGTTCCTTTGAATAATGAAGGTACAGGGGAGTAATATGCTTGTAATTAAAAAACGACTCAAATTATCCGGGACAACCTCGGTCTATGGAGATAGAGCAAAAGGCAGCCGCCCCAATGGTGCTATGGGACGAAAGAATTTTTCCCTGAAACGACGAGTGTGTCCATACCGTTGGAGATATTACCTCGGTTGAACCATTAGCACTTTTTGTCTCGGCAGTTTTTCTTGATGACGAGGTGATAGAGGCGTTAAGGCCTCATCGCGACATTGATTTTTCTCGCTGAAATGGTCGAGGAGTATATGCATGACCAACTTTTACTACCGTAATTAGGATCTAGTAACACGAAAGAGGTAGAGGCAAGTTCAGAATTGTGTATCCTTGGGATGCAGACGTTGCAAAAGGTAATCCCATTATACATGTTGCCTCTCTATATTACTTAGCATGGCCTTTTGAAATCGTATTCAACTTGTATATATATGTATATATCTCTGCTTTTGTAGGCCATGGAAAATTTCGCTAAGCTGATGGCGGTGTTAGAGAAAGAAAACCATGCAATGCCAGGATCCCTGACGGCGGATTATGTACAGAAAGAGCAAGAGAAAGCGAAGGCTGAGAGTGCTAGAGCCCAGATGGAAACGATGCTTTTGCGAGAGAAGGTGGCAGCCTTGTCGTGTGAAAAGGAGGAGATGGTGCAGGCGATAAAAGGGAAAGATAAGGAATGTAAGAAGGCTATGAGAGAGCTGCGTGAGGAGAAGAAGACACTATCTGAAGTGACTCTTAAACTCTCATTAAATTGAGAAAGCTCAAATTGAGGGTCGTGGTCGAAGAAGCACGTTGACGTGATAAGTCGAGCGCGAGATGTTATGAATGGCGCCTTGCAGCATTATACTTCGTTGTACCAGACCTGCCCGAGGAAAGAGGTTTGCGGGATATTGCTCCCAAGTGCCTTTGAGGATGCCATAGAAGACCTTGGGCTTGAAGATGGAGTAGGCGAGGGTGCTATGGAATTGGGGGATAGTTATGATACTTCGCCTTAAAATATGGCTATTTGGCGTAACATACGTAGTTCTTGCAATCGTCTACTAGATAGTGGTTAGATAGGTTTGAAATTTTCTGCACTTCATTTTTCTTTGTCTTTTTTGTTTGGATGTAAAGTGGAATGTTAGATGAATAAAACACTTATGTTGCGCCATAAACTCTGTATTCTTGTTGAACATCTGTGTATAGTGCTTTCTCTGAAATGTTCATTATGATTTGTTCTCTGATTTCTCTTGTTAGTTGCGGCTAAAGTTTTTGTATGGTGAAAACTTTGAGATCACGTCCTTGAATGTTGCTAATCTTTGTTGTGTTTCTGATTACCTTGAAATGACCGAGGAATATGCAAAGGACAACCTTGGCTCTCGTGCAGAGACATATCTGGATACTATTGTCTGTAAGAGCCTTGAAATGTGTGTGGATGTCTTGCAAACAAAGATTAGCGAGAACCTACGCCCTCTTGCTGATGAGTTAAAGATAGTTAGCGGATGCACGGATGCAATAGCTTCAAAGGCATGTGCGAGCGGATAGCCTCAAGCTTCTCGCGATTAGAATATAGCAGCTCAGGAAGGTTGCAAATGAACAAGCGAGTCAAGTGTGAGGGAGATCGTGGATTGAAGATCTCTCGCACTAAGGATTGATTTGTATCGGGGGAGTCCTAGTAGCCATGAAATGTCGAGGGGTTAAATCCCGAGAGTGTTGGCGCATCCCTTCGTAATTATGCCCGGAAGGTCTCAACGAAGAAAGCCACCTTATGGAATGCATCTAACCAAAGAAAAGGCTGATTTGGTTGTGAATCGATTGAACAAGAGCGGAGACTTGTGGTTGAGACACTTGTCGACTTGTTGCCCGTTGAAAACTTCGCAATTCCTATTAGTTTTCTTTTCGCCTTCTACTGAACTGCGGTGATGCTTGATTGCACGATCTCTTGCGGACTTGATCTTGAGAGGAGGATTGGTCCACAATTGGAAATTGCTACTCTAGATGATATTTTGATCCCATCATTCCGCCACAATCTTTGAAACTTTGTTTGATGTTGACACCATTCACGTAATTCTAGTAAATTTCTCGCCAGGAAGAGCGGTGAAGACGATGTGGAAGATACTTACGCCTATGAATCGACAGCGGCCCTGCTCACCCTCACAAACTGCCTTGCTCAAAGTTGCAAAGCTAGTGGGCCGATTATCTTCTTTGAAGTAGGCTGGCGATGTAAACCTCAAACTTACCAAGTTCATGGTAATTGCGGAGACTTTGCCAGCACGAGTTGCAGATAGTAGGCTATGGAGACGCTAAGTTTCCGACTTGGATTGGTTGGAGACGGTTAAAAAACTCCAAAAGTTTCAGTAGCTGGCAACAAGTATACCATAAGAGGATGCCCACTTTTTTTTTTTTTTTTTTTTTTTTTTTAATCAAAGACTTTCATTTTTGTTCATTATGCTTTTCCTTCCAATGGAAAGATTCTATTTTGCCAGAGATGTTTACACTTAACACCAATACGTTTTGATCTTCATGTTCAGGTCTTCTTGATAATGTTCTCAAATGACTACCTATGGGCTTAAGGTCGTTCTTTTAACAAGCACTACCGTGGCAACTCACCGGTCTCACAATTCAGGTTCCCTTGGCGGCTATTGTGGATTCAATAACAGGCCATGCCCCTCATCTCATGGATTACTTTGGAGCTGCGGCTGTCATGGTCGGGTTCGCTGGCATCAACATCCCCTCTGGCGCTTTGTTGCAAAGACAAAGGATGTAGGTCGAGGGGATAGCCGATACAAATGTGGTTACAAAAATGAAGATCATAATTAGTAAAACATCTTGTAGAATACTTGTGGATGCGATCGTAATCAAGTAGCTTATGTCCCCGACCTATCCATTTGGGAAAACGTGTAGGTCGATTCAGTTATGTCATATGATTGGTAGCTGCATTGAATTGTACTCCAGTTCAAAATTAGTACACGAAAGTGGCATCATTAACTTAAGAAGATTGTATATCTTGATGCACGCATTTCTAGCTCTGCATTATGCGGGATGATCGTGTTCTTATCAACTTGGTTGATCGACTCTATGTTTTGTGTCGGGGCCATCTCCTCTCGAGACCCAAATCAAAGCACTAGTAGTCCGCGTAATATAGCCCACAAGAATTTGTTTCCACTTTGCTAGAATTAGTTGCTCAAGAAGTTTATAATATATGATGGCGTCGGTCAACCGAATTGCTAACAAGTTTGATGTGCAATTTGAATGACAAAGGCAAAGGTTAAGCGAGTCCATCGAGGTTTTCGGAAGCACTAGAGAAGAAAGAGACCTAATGCACCTTCCAAGGGTCTCAAAGGACACCGACTCCAAAGGTTAGGACTGAATTTGAATTTAGCGATCGGACCACGACCTTTAGAACTTAAGTTTCATTGTTTTGGTGTGTTGGCCACCTCTCAAATGGATTTCAGAGTAGACTGCTTCGCTGCTACGCCGCTATGACAATATATATGAAAGGTTCCCGTCAATGCCTCTACATTCTATTCACAAATATCGATTTTAACAAGTCGTTTGCTATTTCCATCCGCTATTGATCCGTCCTCTATAAATTTACCAAGCTCACATTCGATTGGTATGGTAATTGCGTCATTACTCACCTAGCGTCTTTGCTCCCAACATGTAACTTTTCGGCTCACACATTCATGCCTTCCAGAGGGAAAGAAAATACAAGGGAAGCATTGGTATGGAAAGTGTTGAATATTAATTTGGAGTATTTTTTTTTTTTTTTTTTCTTGTAATAATTCATATAGGTCGCTTGTGATGGCCGATTAATGGTCTTAACATGCTAATGCTTGAGTCTTTCACCAATTTAGAGTTTTTGCATTATTTTTTCTTGAAACTTGCATGCCAAGTAAAAACACAAGTGTCCCGACTCCTCGCGTTGTACGCATTGCCTTCAAGACCAGTTAATATAAAACCTACCACATGTACGTTTTCCTGGTGGAAGAGTGAAGTTTTGTCTACCTTCGTGATGGTGTGGGTGCTGCCTCTCAGTATTATTGAAATTGAAGGCTGTGATGGTGTGATAATGTAAAATCTGGGAAACAGAAATTTCATTTTGTTGGTAGACCCGATAAACCAGTTTGCATTTATATAGTCATTCCCGCTTGATTGCTATGTGATTTGTGATGAGTGGGGTAAGGTATTGTAAATGCTAACCCCACGATTTTCTGGTGCGTGGGTCAAGATATTGCCTATGCAAGCCCTGTGACTTCTTGATGCGTGGAGTAAGGTGTTGCAGACGCCAACTCCACGTCTTTGTGATGCGTGGAGTAAGGTTTTGCAAACACAAACTCCACGACTTTTTGATGCGTGGAGTAAGGTTTTGCAAATGCAAACTCCACGACTTTTTGATGCATGGAGTAAGGTTTTGCAAACGCAAACTCCGCGACTTTGTGATGCGTGGAGTAAGGTTTTGCAAACACAAACTCCACGACTTTTTGATGCGTGGAGTAAGGTTTTGCAAACGCAAACTCCACGACTTTTTGATGCGTGGAGTAAGGTTTTGCAAACGCAAACTCCACGACTTTTTGATGCGTGGAGTAAGGTTTTGCAAACGCAAACTCCACGACTTTTTGATGCGTGGAGTAAGGTTTTGCAAACGCAAACTCCACGACTTTTTGATGCTCTGCATTTTGTATTTTTAGAGAAAATCTCCCGACGACATCTTCATTTACTGCAAGGTCTTTCCATCGTGCTTTTGTGACACCCACATTAGTCATTGTTTTCTTGATGATGTCTTTGATTTGTTGTTCCGTGAATGGTGCACCTGTGGCTTCTAGACTTATGACTTGAGGAGTAACTTCACTACGTTGCATCTAACGGTGTTGTCGCCCCCAGTTGTCGCCCCCAGTATCGGCGTCATCCCTTTGTACTTGCTTCCCTTTGTCCAGCTGCTTCTGCAAGTAGTTGCTATGCTCCTTCTCTCTTCTGAACCTCTGACGCAGTACTTCTAACGGCATGTCTTCATCTCTTATCTCTATGTTATCCGGATCTACTTCGTTTGCATTTGTAACATCTGGATCTTGAAGGTGAGTTACTGGAGCCTGAGATGTCGGACGTCTAGATCTGGGTTGTCGTGGCACTGGGAGTTGAAAAGGCTGATCTTGCGACCGCTGTTGTTGCGGCCGGTTGTTCTATCACCTCCTGATTGATTAGTATTTCCGGATTTTCGTCTTGTTGTTGTTGTGTTCTTGCATTCTTGTTCGCCTGAGACCTTGTAGTTTTTGCCATTAATGGTGCTTGGAAGAAGGAACGTGGAAGAGGGCCCGTCAATAAGGACCACAGACGGCGCCAATTATGTTTGGGTGAGAACTCACACAAACATACTAACGATCTTGTTGGAGAGGTTGATAGAGAGTGAAAGAGACTGTACCACCAATGGCTGCCTACGTATCCAAATTGTTCTCTGGAATCAAGTCTCAAAAATGCACGTAGTTCTTTGTTTGAAATGATTGTTGGGTATTTATAGGAATCTTATTGCTAAAAATACCCTTTCCTTATTTGACGAGATATTTCCCTCTTTGTATGAAATCTTTCCTAAAGCTTCATATGGTAAAAACCTCTTGCCATATCTCCGGACCTGCTATATATAACTTGGGTGTCATATTAGTGGGCAGTGTCATTGCTTCAATAGAGGGCATGCCCGAATGCCACATTAGTAGACAAGTGGGGCTGCCACAGTAGCGGGCTAGCAAGCCCGCCTCATTAGTGGCCGGCTCTTATAGTGGTACCCAATGATGGTCGTTTGTAGGGGTACCAGTACAGTGGTACATACAGCAACCTTATCTGGTTTTAGTAAATTGAATTTCAGATTATAGGGTAGTATTCAGATTATAGGGTAAATTGAATGTATGAACAAGGATAAGCTGTAATGGTGAATATCACTATCTTGAATAGTACTCACCTCGCACGAATGTGTACGTTGAATTGTCATAGCGAATACTGAACTAAGTTATTCCAAGACAAAGTGCTGTTCTTGAAAGGGACAAGTGTCCTCGCCCAGTAAAACGTCGAGGATCTTCATTCGCAGTATTTATACATGAAAAGTATAGAAGAAGATGCCACAATATGAACAGAGCAACCTCTAGCTCAGGCTCACTACTTGTAGGTGAGAATCAAATTGATACCGAAGTAGAGGAACGCCAGTCTAAAGATTCAGTTGATAAGCGTACCTATGTGGCTGTGCAACATTTCTGATGTGGGACTCCCTGCTCATGATATTCAAGGTCTACGCTTATGAAAGAAATTTGTACAGGTGATCAACAAGGAAGATGACTTATTAGACCCCCTTTGAAGGATGCCAAGCGTACAAGTGTTGATATATATATGCCAGATTATTACGCTAAATACTATGTCGTGTGCTTACAATTATTAGAAAATCATCATCAGATTTATACAGTCGTAATCGTTGTTATACTGCCCATTGCAAATGGAAAACTATTATCCTGAGACGAAGTATTTCAAGTTCATTTGAAACCACATCTAAATTTAGCATACACATTTTTTTTCTTTTAATTTTCCATTGCTTTGCAATCAGAAATTGCATCTGTATCAGTTTGGCATTATAAGAACATATCTGAATTTTTGTTCTGCTTTAACTTGATAATCATGATTCTGGGGGTGAGTAGATTTTCATTTGAAGTCATTATCTCGTCAGAATTAATTATAAATTATGTGTGGCTGTTGTTTTGTGCTAATGATGAATGAAGTAGGTTCTCTTTAATATGTAGGTAAGTTAAGTTCGAGTCAAGTTCCAAACCAACTGAACATATGGTTACGATCTTTTAACACCATAAAATGTGAAAAAAAATAGAGGGCAACAAGGCATTAGGGTTTTTGAACCTCATGGAATGAAGGCTTCCGATAAACACTAGGGTTTTTTAACTTCACCGAATATAAGCCTTCCGATAAACACTGGGGTTTCTAATATTTTACCCACTATAAAAGGGCTTGTTATTCCTCTATGCTGAAATGCTGAATCCTCAAACCAGATCTGCGTACAAAAAATACACCATTTCGACTTGAGACCTTCAATTATCTACTTGTATTTTCGTAATGCAGGGTCAACCTACTGAATTAATCTCGACTTGGCCCATTAAAAATGCAAAATGTAAAATAAATTTATAGCAACTAGGGTTCCTTAGGTACTCGACTCAGATAAGAGAAGAAAGAGCCACACATCTAACGGCAAAAAATCAAAGCCGGTTTCGTTGGCTTCAGGATATTTGCCTCTATCAACAAGTTCTCTAACCTGTCACAGTGCTTCTGGTGCATCAACACTTGTATAATTCCCTGGCATCACAAGAAAATCATCAAACAGATAAAATCACTGGAAACAAGATAATAGTAAAAGTCAAGATATAAATCATCCACTGGCCTATACATAAAAGGAAACATGAATACGGATACCTATAACTCGATCAATACCAGAGAATGGTTTCTTTCGTGATATGCTGAACATGTGCTTGTTAACAAGATTATGCTGCAATGGAGTTTGTGACACATAGATAATCAGATCTCAGCTGTAAGATATCCATATTTTAACGCACAAACAACTATAATCTATGGTATTCGATGGAAACTGTTTAATTGTGAATAATCAGATTTCCCTCAGATTTCCCTTCATCATTGGATCCAGATGGATTTGAACCATCAACCTCTCAACTAGGAGTGCTCTAACCATTTTGAGCTTATGAATCCATGAGAGAACACACTGATTAAAATATTACAATCTATGTACAAATTAGAGTACTTGTAACCAAACAAATTTAAACTACACGTAACTCAGGGAGTTTTGTCCCAACAGCCTTGATCTTATTCAGTTTCTCCTTCGCTTACATTTGCTCCATATCTGCAAAATGACCCAAAACATCAGCTCCCTAAACACCATAGCTGGCTTATTCTTAGTAGAAATAATGACAGAAAGTAGAGGACCTCCTCTGAAAAGGTAGACAGCAGTCCTATAGCCAGAGAGTAGTCCAGCTCAAACCTGTAAACCATAGTTCAATCCCAAGCTATAAAGCAGAAGAAAATTTTGGAATAAATACCAGATGGAACTGTAAAACTAAGAAAAAGTTACTAATATAAATCAAAACCCTAACCACTACTCACCTTAATTAACAACTATGACCTAATTATTCCAAGGATCTCTACGGTTTGTCTTTCACCTTCTGAAATCTGAACATCACTCCAAGAAAAAGGTGCCTAAATATAGAAGTATGTCAAATACATTAAAAAAAAAAGAACAGAACAAAAGAAAACCTAGGAAGAGAGAGAGAGAGAGAATAGTAAAATTTACTTGTTCATAAATCACGGAAAATATATGGATAATTAGTAAAAGACGAAACTGGGATTTAAGTGTAGAAGAATTTATAACTAACCAGGCTGAAACGGTCGAATTAACAACAATCCCACCCTGATTTTGACATTTTGTACATCAGTACATCACTCCTTTTCCCTCTTGTCACACCTGAAGAAGCAAATATATAAAACAAACGAAAAAGCCCAATGTAAACTACTACTCGAGATTAGATATTAACTATTTTTGCTAGTATTACAGACCTTGGATTAAGGAGTCGGAACCCTAGAATACCCATGCCATCACTCATTGAGTGAGGAGGTCCCTTATTTATAGGTATGGGGGGGTCATTGGTGTGCTACACGGACCTATTTTTTAAACCTATTATTGCAACTCACTATTTCGATTTCGATAACATAGGTTCAAATAATAGGTCAAATAAATGAGTCGGTGTAGCATTATTAGTCATTAGTTGCGTAACATCTAATGGGCTATAACACGTGATAATTAGGAACACGTGCGAAACACCCTGTTACTTTATAACCCACGTGCGAAATAGGCCTATGTCTCACAATGTTTTGGGCCTTAAAAAAGGACCAATGGGCTATAACTGGATTTCTCCGTTTAATAGTGGGCCGCTTAATAATTCCTTCTGACCTGAACAAGCTCCTCAGTAAAGCTACAACATACCCATCTTTCTATTCGATACCTTACTTTGCAGCGAAGACAATCCCGCTCACGACTTGACCAAACCCTTCATGCAAATTACGTGCGAGTGCTGCAACCAAGTATGTCCATAGGAAACTTACTGAACACTCTTCTTGACCCACTTCAAAAAGTTGGGTCATGGTACCGAACTACCGATACTCATGGCAGGTTAACTGTGAACCGCACCATGAGAAAAGTGGATCCTAAGCCAAGATCTCTCCTGCTAATTTAACTATTCCAATATATCCCAATAATGCCGAACACAAGAAGTGGATCTCTTCTAAACAAGTGCAACACTTGGATTCAGTTACCCCCAGATTAAGAGGGATGCAAGGCATTGTGCCATCCCCTCGTAATTTGATTGACTCTTGAATTACTCTGAGTGGAGCACCATCGCCAATTCTGAGATTCTTCAGCCAAGGTGTTGCTCAAAAGATGAATCCGAAAATTGCTGCAACTGTGGGTGGCGACAATAGTTCCATATCCATTTGGTGAGGAATGCCAGCCACTTTATCCCAGACTGTCCCTGGCTTCTCATGCACACCGATTAACTGTCGCACAATATTAGCTTGGCTTTCTCCATCTCCAGTAAATGGTTTTGTTGATTCCAATATCCAGTGCCATTTGACAAGGACATCCAAAATGTTTAACTGCTTGAAAAACTGAAACTGACAAATGAAATACCTAAAAGAAAAGAGTGGGTTCAGAAACCAATTCAAATTGTCGATTACTACTAAATAGAGTTTTCAACCAATGTTACCAGCCAGAAGTATCGCACTAATACCTTGGTATTAACGCCAAAGAAAGGCTGCTCTTGGACCCCGGACGAATTGTATTACAAACAAGCAGCATGTCCATTTGAAGACAGGCCCTCATAAATAGATGGCTGCTGCCAAATGGCTTGAAAGTACAAGATCACAAGAAAGCACTAAACAGATAAATCACTATGACCAGAAACAAGATCAATGTAGAAGTTAGAATAACGGATAGCTGGATACCTATAACTCAATACCAGAGAACTGTTTCTCTCCTGATATTGTTGAAGGCTTGAAGCATCTCTTTGTTATTGCTTCCGCTGTAAAGGACATCTTTGCAGCACAAACATAACCAGTTCCCAGCTGTAAGCTATCCATATTTTAACGGCAGAAACAACTATAGTCTATGGTATTCAACAAAATCTATCTAATTTGTTGTAATTGGAGCCAGATGGATTTGAACCATCAACCTCTCAACTAAGAGTGCTCTAACCATTTTGAGCTTATGTATCCATTAGAGAACACGCATTAACAAATATATTTGTACCAAGTATGCACTGACGAGAATGCTTGTTACCAAACAACTTGGGGACTACTTGTAACTGGGAACTTTTGTCCTTAACTGGCTTGATCTATACAAATGTTTCCTTTGCTTACCTCTGCTCCAATTCTGCAAAATGACCCAAAAAATCAGCTCCCTAAACGTCCTACTGGCCTTACTTAACAACTATGACCTACTTACTCCAAGGATCCCTAAAAATTGTTTTTCACGTTCTGAAATTCAAGAACGTCGACTCTAAAGCCATAATGTTAGTATGATAGGATTGATAGGGGAGTAATCAATATGGGAAATGTACAAACATATCAGACCTTGAATAAAAAGTATTTTATATAGAAATATCTTACTTTCACCTTTCGCAATTATCAGAAGTGTCGTGAGTAGTTCTTGAGCTATTTCCCGCTTAATGGAAAAATTGGGAGCCGACTAGAAGTCCGCCCATACTTCCGTTGTGGATACCCTAGGTTGCGTTTTCATTAAAATCTCCTCAGCGGTTCGTGGGGAGTTCCTTGTATCCAACATCGTACAGGACTGCATCCGCTTATTCCCTGAAGCTGTTAACCATAATAATGTCAAGACTAAAGACTACATTGTTAGAAGATAAGCACACTTGACATAAACTATAATTACAACTCCTAAAGATAAGAAGAATGAAAAAAATCAGATTTCATTAAAGTACGGCAATATGGATATCTACAGAACGTAGTAGATGCAATACCATAAAAAAAAAGACTTTAAATTTGATTACTGCAAAATAAGGATGGATAATACTCGGGCAAACAGATTATAACATAGTTGACAATACCCAACAGTCTGGTCTTGATCATCAGAAGTGATGTAGTTGCCGTACCTCAAGTATCATCTGCATATAATCGAAGTAAACAGAACAAAAATATCTCCATTGCAAGGTAAACTGAAAAATACATGTCCTATATAACAGTCTAATATAAACCATTAATACAATTGCTTTAGTATCTCGTACTTCATGAACAATTGAACCCAGATGGTTGTACTACAAGTAATAAAATACATGTCAACAATACCAACCCTCAATTTAGAGAAGGATGGCATTAAGCTTATAGTGCATCTTATATATTCCTAGCCTAAGTCCCTTCACCTACATAAAAAGTCTGCAAGAGCTTTGGTCAAGTATTACAAAAAAAATTACCTAAGAAAATGAGGCATATATGTTACCTTAGAAAAGCCTCCTTTAATGACAATATAAACCACATTGGTAAGGGGAGGGGGGCTGGTGGTGCTCTTTTTGTGCGATGTTGGTAATGTGTTGGGTAATTGATGTTTGATTCAGTCTAGATCACATTCTATATTTTGCCAATAACCACAAAGAATCAAGATTACCATATAATACATTAGTAATCCACATCTTTATCGTACAAGGAGAATAATACATGAGTAAATAACTCTATGTGAGTGAGATGGAAATGATTAATTGATGCCAACATGATTCCTTTGTCTTAGCAAACAAGAGGCATATATGAGGATATCAGACTGGCCTTTGACATTTGGAGTCCTCAAAAGAACAACTAAGCTGTTGTTGGACATCTCTTTTACGTCTTCTCTGTTACCTAGTATTAAAGGGTCTGCAAATAAGATAGGTTATCAATAACAACAACTGAAAAAGAAATATATAAGCAAGGACCATGAGTATGATAGCTAGTATTTATCTGAAAACAGTCAAGTTCAGGCTTTACCAACTCCGCTAACACTTGAAGATGTCTGCTCTCCCAAAAATCCTCAGATGCATCTAATCCAAACTCATCAGCTTTAACTCTCCTCTTTATCTTAAACGTTCAATTGGCATCTGCTTAAACTTGGTGCTTGAGTCGACTGTCCTGCCAGCAGCAGACAAGAAGTATGCTGCCATTTCTCCTAATCACACAAGGCCATTGCCCCCTTTCACCCTTCAACTTGGTGCCCAACTGTCCTTCCCATATTCAATATGTGTCAGTCACAGCCTCGTTGAAGAATTCAGGTAAGTAAGGCCAGGTTATATTCAAGCAAACAGACTTAAGGATTCAACACTGGTTCTAATGAATTCAATAGAAAGGTGCAGGTCTAAATTTTTCAAAAACATCGAGAAGAATCACAACTACTCTGAACAGAGGGAAAATCCAAGGACAACACCTGCATTACTGTTTAGTGTTTACTCAAAATGTACATAGACAACTGAGGAGTTAAACCCAACAACTGACTAAAACCAAGGGTAATACAAGTGAGATAAGACTTCTCAAAGAAGAACAAAAGACGCCACAAAAACAATATTAGTAACAAAAAATAAGATAGTACCAAAATACATCTCTAATTCAAACACAACTGGACCTTCTCCAATTTTCTTGTCTGTTCAGTTTTCACACAATGAAGAAAAGTCCAGTTGCAAGGCAATGTAGTGTGAAAGCTAAGCTGCTACAAGAAAAACATATCCCAATCAACCAACTATTAAACATTAACTTCCACATAATTCAAAGGGGGTAAAACCAATATGAAGTTAAAACTGATACTCAACAGCTTAAAACTGAAATACAGTGAAACTTATAGAAAATCGATAGAAAGAAATCAAGAGTGATAACCATATCAAACGATAATCCAGTGGAAAAAAAGGAAAATGTGTAGGGAAAATGTCATATAAATATAGAATAAGGATATATATATATATATATATATATACAGAACACAGCCTTAATAACTAAAAGACAAAGCATCACTAAGAACCAAGAAATCATGTAAATACGAGAACAATTAAAGAAGATAAACCTTTGTGTATGGGTATCCAAAGTGTAGAGCTATTTCTTGCATTAGGACCCAATAGAGGACGATGTATGCCCTCTAACAGAAAAATGAGCGGCCCATTAGAAATCAACACTTCTGTCATGGATACCCTTGGTTAAATTTTCTTTAAGATCTTCGTAGCGGTTATTGGAATTTTGGAAGAGTTGTTTGTATCTATCATAAGTTCATAATTATTCAGTTGGGTATTGAGACTGGTCGACTAGTGGCGAAGAGTTAGTGGTGTTGTGAAAAAGGGAAGAGAGAATAGACAAGAGGGGGAAAGAAATTTAGGGTTAGATCAAGAGAACTGATTATTTTTTTTCTTTTCTTTTTTCTTCTCGAGTCAAATATCCTAACCATGTTGACAGCATCCTGACCATGTTGACTGTGTCAAACACGCATCCATGCCGCGTCCGATGAGTGTACTTCATAGGTTCTGCCAAAGCTGGACTGATGAAGACTCCCTAGTCTCTAAGGCTGAGTCCAATGGCTCCCTATTCCTTTAAAAATAGTATTAAAATCAATAAAGTAGAAATTTAAAGTCAATGAAAATAAAAAAAGTCAACATATTTTACTTTCTATCATTATTTTTTACGATATATATGAAAGGATTTTCTTTTATCTGTTTTTCTATATATATATAGAGAGTAAAATAGAATAAAATAAAATATGTTGACTTTTAAATATCTTTTATTGACTTTAACACTACTTTTAAAAGAATAGGGAGCCATTAGACTCAGCCTAACAAAACAAAATGCCAACTTAAAAAAGTACGATCAGAGCATACAAAATCCAACACAGTATCATAAAATCGATATATTACAATAAATAAACAATGTCAAACCTTAGTCTCAGTAGCGAAGTGGTATATCACTTCTATGTCATCTCTGTTAACGAGTACAAGGGTCCGCAAATCAGATAGTTCATCAATATCTAGAATGCCACTAACAAAAAATTGATAATATAACAACCAGTTTCTGTATCGAAGCTAATATTTATTTTATAGACGGAAGTGGGTGTAACTAAATACGCTTGCTCTTCAAGATGTTTGCTCTCCCTATTATCCTTGAATAAAGTCGTAACAACTTTCTTATGCCTAGGGCAAGAGAATGCTCGCATCAAGGGCTTGTAAGGAAATGAGAATAAAAAAAATAAAAAAAATAAACCCCGTTATTTGTACAGCATGACTCGTTAAGATGTACCACTCTGTTTTTTTTTTTTTCTTTTTTTCAAAAAGGAAGATATGAACTTTCTCTTTTGTTTTTGCGACTTTCTGTCAGAAAAGAAGAAACTTTTACCAATTTTTTTGAGATACAAACTATTGTTAGTAAGTTTTGCGATACAAACTATTGTTTTGCAAACATTTACCAATTTTGTGGGAACTTAGTAAGTTTTTTTGTGGGTCCCAATAGAAGGAAGTTGGAACATGGTAATTTTGAAAACTAAGGTGTGTTTGACTGGTAGAGAGAATTTTAACGAGTGAGTCTCACTTGATACAATAAAACATTCGTGAACTAAAAAAGTCAATTGCAAAGTGAAATTTCTCTACGCCCCTCACGCGATGAATTCTACAACAGAAAAATTCACAAGCGTGGAGAATACCTTCACAAAGGCTTCCCAGTGCATGGTATATTTCTACTATCCAAGTAAAGCGTACTTCTGAATATCCTCCTTACAACCCAAGACACCCCTTAAGAATAGAAGTGAAAGTGTGAAACAGACAAACAAAGTTTCATTATGAAAAATAAAAATAACACCCCAAAACCATGACTAACAAGAACTCAACAACAAATAATCCGAGAAGAAAATACTCCACACTATATAAGGTTAAGACTTTTCTTGAAACAAAACACACACGAATGAAAGGATAGGCCAAAATTTGTAATTTGTTCGAAAGAATGAGAACCTAGACGAGCAAAACTTTCTGATGTGACTAGACCTAAATTTAACCTAAGGACAAGCTCAAATCCTAACCAGTGAAGACCAAGTTAGTCAAACCCAACTATAAGCATATAAACACGATTTCAGTTGGAAAAACAATGGAACTTCTTAACCTTGTGGATATCCCAGTGGACCTCTGATTTCAGTTGCAACAATAAGCATAGCATAAGCAGGATCCCATGTGGGCATAATAATAAACATATAAACATGAAATTCTTATTGTCAGATAGTAATAAATTCAGGATATGCTGAGCTTAATACGTACACATATACTTCTATGAGGGTAAGACCAAAGGGACGGGATAATCAGAACATATTCTAAAACGAGATCTATTACCATAAGTAATTGATGTGAACAGCATACCTTAGTCTTTAGTAGTGAAGCAGTATATCACTACTTCTACACCATCTATTTCTTTTTCAAATAAACATAAAACAGTGAATACTTTTCACAAAAGATGTACCACTTTGATTTTTTTTTTCAAAATGGAAGAGATGACTTTTCAAACCCCTGTTTTGTTTTAAAAAAGAATCTTTTGGGCCAAGGAAATTTTTGTAAATATAAGTAAAGGGCTTTCAAACATATGATCTTTTGAATTGAGGTTTATAATCTGTGTCAAATGTGTTTTGGAGATATTTGTGAAAAGGTTTTCAAACAAGAAGTGCAAAAAGATTTAAGGATTGGTACTTATGACTGATTGAGAAAATTTTGACAAGGGCAAGATTCATTTGATACAAATATGCCATAACGAGTATACTTATTACCAAACAGCTTTTGACTACTCATAACTTATTCACTGTATCTTTTTCTTACCTTTGCTCCCTAAACGTCATAGCTTGCTTACCTTTGATAAAAGGAAATGACAAAGTGTTGAGAATGTCAGTTGAAAGCAGACGACAGACCTAAGCATAGGGTGTTCGAGCACAAACCTGTAAAGCATAATTCAATCTTTACCTACAACAATATATCACAATCAATCTTAACCTACATCAATATATCACAATTAATCATATAGCTTAACAACAACTATTGTTCCTTTAGTGTCTCAAGAGTTGAGATCTGTTTCATTTTAACCTTCTCCATAATCACACAAGGCCATGTTCCCTTTCACCCTACAACTCGGTGACCTTCCGTCCTTGCCATATTTACTGTGTTGGCCAATGCCACCGTCACGAACTCAGGTATGTAACGCCAGGCAAGGTGGACTATTTTGGTATCTACCAATCAAATAGTTATCAATCACACTTCAAGCTAACAAACTTAGAGATTAGAAAATGTCTCTCCTAATGTATAATTAGAAGGGGGCATGACTAAACTTTTCAAAAAAAACAAGATCACTATCACCAACTGACTCTTGCAGTACAGTTGAAGTCAATTTCCAGGCAATATAACAAAATAAAGTGGGGAAACAACGTGGTAAAAACAGGTTTACAAGCCACTACTCCAGATTATATTATTAAAAACTGTTAAATGGTGCGGGTTTTAGTCACAGAATCAAAATCACTGAAAATCCTAGCAATGTTATATGGAGCGGATATTCATGGAAGTTGAAGATTATACATTCTTGAGGAATACAAATACTAACTAAGAGAGAAGCTCAGAACTACCATTTTAATATAGTATAGTTGTGTCAATTTCAAGATAGATGCCTCTATTAAATTTCGAAAACATGGCTTCCAGAAAATATTGTGTAGCCAGCCTACCTCCTTAAAGGGGTCTTTTTTTAAAACATTTCTCACATTTAACGGTTGTTTATCAATTGAAAAAAAATGTGTGACATACTGTTAATTGTTGAGATCTAATGTGAGAATTGTGTTAATTGTTTCTAATTTCATTTAGTTGTACCAACCGACTTTTGTAGATATAATCCAAAAAAAAGGTCACCTAAAGGCAGGTAGACCTTCAAATGTGGACATTATAAGAAACAAAAACCAAACCATTTGAAGATTGCTTTCAAGAGAGAACTCTAAATATCCTAATGATGTAGCCTCATCAAATTTCCACAAAGAGGTCAACTGTTTAAACAGAAATTGAACAATATTTTACTAGGAAAGTGGAAACAAAAGGCCTCATACAGAGACTTGTTAGACAGCTATACATGGAAAACAACAATAATAATAATAACCATCACGACACTAATGAGTGCTTTAGAGTATCTTTCAAAAATTAAAACTGTTGTGATGGTCCAATTAACAGAAAAATATCGAAAAATTACAAGACTTCCCAGTTCCAACAAAAAGGACCACCATACAGTGTAGAAAGACGATGGAAATTACTTACAAGTTACAAGGTCTATGCACTAAATATACCTTGCATGGGCATAGCTTCGTAATCATGTAATTATGTAAACACATGAAAGTAGATCCGTATTGAATAATCTGGCCTCGCCTAATAAAAAAAATGCAAAATGTGGGACAAATATATACCAGCTAGGTCTTTAAGTGGAGTTCACAAGAGCAAGATATAAGAAGAAAGACCCATACATCCAATGGCTGGTCCAAAAAGACCCATACAAGACTTCCAGTTCCAACAAAAAGGACCACCATACAGTGTAAATAGACGATGGAACTTACTTGCAAGGTCTATGTGCTAAATATACCTTGCATGGGCATAGCTTTGTAATCACGTAAACACATGGAAGTATGTTCGTATTGAATTAATCTGGACTCGCCTAATAAAAAACGCAAAATGTGTGATAAATTTATACCAGCTATGTCTTTAAGTAAAGTTCACAAGCGCAAGATATAAGAAGAAAGACGCATACATCCGACAGCTTGTCCAAAAATTTGAAGGTGGCTTAGACGGCTTCAGAATATTTGCCTATATCAACAAGCCCCTAACCAGTGACAGTGCTTCTGGTGCATCAGAGTTTGTATAACTCCCTGACATAAGAAAGGAACCATTGTGACCGGAAACAAGATACCAGTAAAAGTAAAAACGAAAACAAAGTAGAATAACAGATACCTATAATAACTCAATGCCAGATAACAGTTTCTTTCGTGAAATGCTGATGCATGTGTTTGTTAACGCTTCGGCTGCAAAGGAGTCATTGCAACATGAACATAACCAGTTCTCAGCTGTTAGTTATCTATATATTAACGACACAAACAACTATAACCCAACCTCTCAACTATGAGTGCTCTAATCATTTAAGCTTACTGATCCATTCGAGAACACAAATATTTGCACCAGATGTATGTACTAATGAGAGTACTTGTAAGTTGTAACCAAACAACTTCGGAGTAGACCACACTTAATTGGGGACTTGCACAACTATAGAGTGAGCGTGTGAGTATTATAGCAAATCCTAAAAATTGAGTAGCGAGGGAAATAAGCACCAGGGATAGCATGGGAAATAAGCGCCGTGTTAAATTTTTACACCAGGGTAACTTAAGAAATAAGCCCAAACCGTGTGAAATTTAGACTAGCTTCGGAAATTCGCAAAAAAGTCCAACCACGGTCGGGCCCAATGCCCTTTAAAACAAAGCCCAGCCCATTGTCTCCCCCTAGCGTAGTTTTTCACTGCTGTAGTGCTGCCTTGCTTAGGGAGTACAGTAGTAGACCAAGATCTCCTGCTAATTTAACTACTTCAATAGAAAGACGATACCACACACATATAATGCCGAACACAAAAGGTGGATTTATTGATTTTATTCTAGGCGAGTGCAACACTTGTGATAAGTTACCCACCCCCCAGATGAAGAGTGAGCAGGGCCATGAGCCATCCCATAATAATTTGATTGACTCTCGAATTACCCAAGTGGAGCACCATGGCCAATTCTGAGATTCTTCAGCCAAGGTCTTGCTCATCAAAAGATGAATCCAAAAATTGCTCCAATTTTCTAATCACGAAAATCCAGATAATATTGTTTTTGAGTGTAGCTTGGTGCCGGTGTTTTTTTAGCAATTCTCACATTTAATTGTTTCCAACTTCAATAGCTGTAGTCTGTAGGCTGTAGCAACCGACTTCCAAATATCTACCAAAAATATAAGTAATGAGATAGTACTAGTAAACTCTAAACTGAACAGAAATGCATGTACATATATATACCATCTTTAAAGGCAAGTTACCGCAAGACTGATGGCTCCTCCCCTCACTGCAAGTGTCTTCTCTAGCTTTGCATCAGACCTATTTCTTCTCTATATCTTGCCTAGTCTGAGTCAATACCATCTCATCCACATCCAACCCAAACTCCTCATCTTTAACTCTCCCCTTCATCTTAAACTTTCAATTGACATCTTCTCTGGGAAAGTTTTCCTTGCTTCAACTTGGTGCTTGAGTTTATTAACTGTCCTGCCAGCAGCATTGGAAATTTGGAATATTCAAGACACCAGTAGCAAACAAGAAGTATTCTGCCATTTCACCAAATCACACAAGGCCACGCCCCCTTTCACCCTTAAACTTGGAGCCAAACCGTCCTTCCCATATTCACTATGTCGATCACAACCTCGTTGAAGAATTCAGGTACATAGGCCAGGTCATATCACACTTCAAGCAAACAGACTTAAGGATTCAATAGTGGTCCTAATGAATTAAAAAAAATGGTGCAAGTCTAAATTTTTCAAAAACATCGAGAAGAATCACAACTACTCTGAACAAAGGGAAAATCCAAGGTATACAGTAGACAACTACAACATTCTTAGCTAACACAAGTACATTGCATACTACTCCAAAACAATGAGTAGGACAAGTGTATGGCATTGTGGAACTATAGCTTGCAGTGAGATAAGACTTCTCAAAGAAGAACAAAAGATGCCAAAAGAACAACATTAATGAAAAATGAGATAGAGAGTACCAAAATACAGCTCCGATTCAGACACAACTGTACATTCTCCAATTTCTGTTCACTCAATGAAGAAAAGTCCAGTCGCAAGGCAACACAGGGTGAAACCTAAACTGCTACAAGAAAAACATAAAAACCCCAAAAACAAATCTCCCAATCAACCGGATTATTAAAGATTATGACATAGTTAACAATACCCAACTGTCTGGTCTTTAACATCAGTAGTGATATAGTTGCCGTACCTCAAGTAGTTGATACTCTACATATAATTGAAGTAAACTTACCTCCATTGCAAGGTAAACTGACCATCAGTATGAGAAAGGGATATATAAGCAAGGACCATCAGTATGAGAGTTAGTATTTATCTGCACACAGTCAACTCCGCGCTTTACCAACTCCGCTACCACTCGGAAATGTTTGCTCCCCCAAAAATCCTTGAGCAAAGTCATAACAATTTTCTTAGAGACTGTCACACAATCATGGGCTTGTGAGGAATTGGAAATATCACATAATCTGCAGCAAAGAGTTCATTAAGATCAAACATTATAAATTTCATTAACCTACTTCAAATAAGTAAAAAGAGTGTCAATTCATACAAAAGCAACATTACTTGAAAAGGAACTGGACATGCGACCTGCAATTAAAAGCAAAAGCATTACATGGCACTACTCAATGTTATATTATGAGATTGCTATCACCAACTGGTGTATCAGGGTCGATAAATAGTGTGAGAACCCTATCAACCTATCACCCACTGACTTTTGCAACACAGTTAAATTCCATTTCCAGGATAGATTACCTGATCAAGGAGGGAAAACGCGATAGATAAAGATTTTACAAATCACTATTCAATGTAACATTATTAAAAAGTGCTAAATGGAGCAGGTTTAAGTTCCAGAATCAAATTCACTGCAATAAACTGGATATTCATGGAAATTAAAAAATTTACATTCTAGGAGTTTCATATATGTTATATGAAGAAGCTTGGAGCTACCATTCCAAAATAGTTGATTCTTTCAGAATCCAAGAGAGATGCCTCTACTAAATTTTGAAAGCATGGAAATCCAGATAATATTGTTTTTAGATGTAGCTCCGTGCTACATCCTTAAAGGGGTCGTTTCTTTTTTAGCATTTCTCACATTTTATTGTTTCTAACTTCATTAAGCTGTACCAACCAACTTCCAAAGATATAAGTTGAGAGATAGTACCAGTAAACTATAAACTCCTCTTTATCTTAAATTTTCAATTGACATCTTCTCTGGAAAGCCTTCCTTGCTATATATTGATAGCTGCTTAAACTTGGTGCTAGAGTTTGTTTAGTGTCCTGCTAGTAGCATTGGAAATTTGGAACATTCAAGAAACCAGTAGAAGACAAGTAAGCTGCCACCTCTCCAAATCACACAAGGCCATGTTCCCTTTCACTCTTTAACTTGGGGCCAACCCGTCCTTGCCACATTCACTATGTCAGCCAAAGCCTCGGTGAAGAACTTAGGTGAGTAAGGCCAGGTCAACTCAAATATCACACTTCAAGAAAACAGAAACAAGGATTCAACAATAGAAAAGCACATGTCTAAATTTTCAAAAACATCAAGAAGAATCAGCTATTCTAAACAATGGGAAAATCCAAGGACAACACCTGCATTAATGTTTACTCAAAATGTAAATCAGTATACAACTGAGGAGTTAAACCCAACAACATTCTTAGCTAACACGACTACATTCAATAAGACTCCAAAACCAAGAGCAGGAGAAGTGTATGGGTTGTGGAACTATAATTTGCAGTGAGATAAGACTACTAAAAGAAGAACAAAAGACGCCACAAGAACGATATTAGTAAGAAAATAAGATAGATAGTAGCAAAATACACCTCTGATTCAAACACAACTGGACATTCTCCAATTTTCTTTTCTGTTCACTCCTACAAGAAAAAAAAATAAAATTAAAATTAAAATTAACCCCAAAAACAAATCTCCAAATCAACCGGACTAAACATCAACTTTCACAGAATTCAAAGGGGGCGCTTATTAATGGTAAACTGGTATTCAACAGCTTAAAACTGAAAAACAGTGAAACTTATAGAAAATGGATAAAAAAGGTCAAGAATGTGATATAAAAAAAACATGTGAAGAAAATGCCGAATACATGAAAACTAAGGATATAAAACGATCCACAATATTAAGAAAGAAACTATTCAAGACAATTAGTCAAAGAGTGTAGGGAACATCTTATATAAAATAAGGACATATATATACATAACACAGCCTTAATAACTAAAAGATAAAGCATCACAAAGAAGTAGGAAATCATGTAGATATGAGAGCAATTAAAGAAGAAAAAACTTAGGTGTCTGAGATGGGAGAATTTTCACTGATAGTCTTATAGTCTTACTTTGCAGAAGAGAATTCCCAGGAAACAGACAACTCCCTCTTTTTGTTTGTTCACTTGCCCCGTGAAACTTCTCCTTCTTGAGGGTTGAAAAGTATATGTTTTGAAGGCCTCCTATCTCATGAAAAACCCTTCACTGCAAAGTGATATTCCTCCTCAACATCAAACACACTCTATATACAAATAGAAAATCTAGCAAAACTCGTAGCTATAATATGTATTCACATGAACCACGTAAACAGACATGGTTTTTTTTCGGCTAGGATTATTGACTTACGTCCTAGACTACAGTCCGCCACTAACTTAGTTGCTTTTCTCGCTTCAATACTAACAACATACACATATACAAACGATGTTAACAAGTTAACATTTGACCATCCAACAGACAGCGCACAGCAAGCTCAGCAAATGCTTTATTAATGTCGACTGCAGAAACCATAATGTTAGTATGATAGGCAACTAATCAATACGGGATATGTATAGATAGATCAAACCTAGAATGAAAAGTAATTTACATATAAATATCTTACCCATGTATCCGAAGCAACGTGAATAGATCTTGAGCTATTTCCTGCCTTAGGGACCCAATAGAGCATGGTGCATGTCCCCCCTAACAGAAAAGGAGCAGCCCATTAGAAACCCGCTCTTCCATTGCGGATACCCTCGGTTGAAATTTCTTTAAGGTCTTCATCAACGGTTCTTGGAACTTTGGAAGAGTTGTTTGTATCTATCATAAGTTCATAATTATTCAGCTGGGTATTGAGACTGGTGGACTGGTGGCGAAGAGTTAGTGGTGCTGTGACAGAGGGAAGAGAGAATAGACGAGGGGGAATGACATTTATGTTAGATCAAGAGAACTGATATTATTTTTATTTTTATTTTTATCTTTCCTTTTTCTTTTTACTTCTCGAGTCAAATATCCTAACCATGTTGACTGAATCATGGACGCGCGTCCGATACGTGGACACAGCACTACAACACTTGCGTCCGTGCTTCATAGGTTTTAGTGTTCTACCAAAGCTGGACTGATGAAGACTCCCTAGTCCCTAGCAGAATAAGATACAAACTTAAAAAGGCGCGATCAGAACATACAATTTCTAACAAAGTATCATAAAATTGATGTATTACAATAATTAAACAATGTCAAACAATAGTCTCAGCCAAGTGGTATATCACTTCTATGTCATCTCCGTTATCAAGTGCAGGGGGTCCACAAACCAGATAGCACATCAATATCTAGAACGCCAAATAACAAAAAACTGAAATATATGCAAAGACTCTGTATCGAAACTAATATTTATTTTATAGAAGGAAGTAGATGTAACTAAATATGATTGCTCTTCAAGATGTTTGCCCTCCCTATAATCCTTGAATAAAGTTGTAACAACTTTATTATAAAGTACAGCATATGACTCGTTAAGTTAAGTACGACCAATATAAAGTTTGATTCCCTACTTAGGTAATAATTAAGTAAAATGAAATGTTATGTTAAACCGAGTCAAAATATATACACAAAGAACAGCAAAATAACAAGTGCGAAATTGAATAAACAGATGATTAGGTACAGAATATTAAAAACGATGCACAAACCCGCTAGCATTGATGCCTAGAGCTCTCAAACAATTAGTAAAACAATATGTATTAGGGAAAAATAGTAGGGGAACACAAACAAGATTTCCTCCCTGGATTTCAATTGCATAGTCATTCCTGATTACAGAATGTAACATTAAAAGCTTGACTGCTTGAGAGAAAAATACCTCTGCACGCACACAAATACACCACAGCAACGTATCACACAACAAGTTAGTAATTTACATCACAGTGACTTGTGAGGCTAACATAACACCGAAAACACAACTTAACTCTATTACTTATTAACCAAATTAAGGCATCCTTTATAACACATGAAAATGCATATATAAACACACATATACATATATAATATAATTCGATTTGTGACTAAGGGCGGGAAATGACAGTATCATGGGCTTGAGGTGATTTGTGAAAAATCAAAGAACCTACAACATATAGTTTATCAAGGACAAACAAAGATTTCAGAGCTGATTTACCCACTAGATAAGAAAAATAAATTTAAGTCATACTGGACAGATTTGTACCAATGAGTGTCTTATTAGCACCATTGCAACAATCAACAAAGCAGACAAGCAAGCTGTCCAATTTCATCTTATGTGTATTGCCTCCCACTTGGTCCCCTATAACCCTTGTCCTCGTACTGTGCGAAAATTTTCTCGAATTTGAACCAGAAAAACCGTTGCCTTGAAAAGAAAACTAAGGGACATTTTAAAGAACAAGAACATTGTTTCAAAAAGAAGAGAGTTTTGAAAGAGATGTATGTTTAATCAAATTGGAGAAACTTAAAAACCATGAACTCATTGCAAAACACTGAATATTCAAAAAAGGGGCTGATAAATTATTTGTAGAACACAAGCATAAAACAATGATAACTTTTCACAAAAGATGTACAACTCTGTATTCCTTTTTCAAAAAGGAAGAGATGAATTTTCAAACCCCTTTTTTGTTTTTAAAAATAATCTTTTGGGCCAAGGAAAATTTTGTAAGTATAAGTTAAGAGTTTCAAACAAGAAGCACAAAAAGATTTAAGGAAAAGTTTGATACTTACGACTGATTGAGAGAATTTGACAAGCAAGACTCATTTGATACAAAAGAAGTTCCATGAAGTAGAAAGCAAATTGGCAAGTGAAATTTCTCCACCCCCCTCACGCCATGAATTCTTACATGCAAAAATTCACAAACGTGGAGAATACATTCGCAAATGCCTCTAACTGCATGTAACTTTTCTACTAACAAGTGAGATGTACCCGCAACGTCCCCCTTACAGCCAAAAAACACCTTTAGAGTAAGTTTTTTGTTTTTTAAAAAAAATAGCAGACCTTTTTAAGAAAAAAAACAGAAGCACGAAATACTTTTTTCTAGATGTGGTATCAAAACCAATATATTTGGGTTAAAAAAGCATTTTTTTTTTCTCTAAAAAATATTTAGATACATGTAACAGTTTTTCTTAAAAGAAGCACAGTATTATGATTGGAAAAACAGAGAGAAGGTAAACTTTGAACATAGAAGGATTTGGTTTAAAACAATTTGTCGAAAAAAAAAAACAGTGAATCATTGTACTGAAATAAGTTTAAATACCGGCTTCCAAATCATTACTCCAGGGTAACAATGTAGATTGTGTTGGAACTGCGATTACCATCCTAGAATGAAGACTAGTAATAGAGAGAGAGAGAGAGAGAGAGAGAGAGAGAGAGAGAGAGAGCATCATCATCTCGATCCACTTTCTCTTACTTGCCAGTTCCCACACTTCATTCATCTTTTATAGCAAATTCTAAAACCGAGTTGCGTGGGAAATAAGCCACCGCCTTAAATTTTTACACCGCGGCAACTTCAGAAATATAAGCCCAAACCGACTAGCTTAAAACGCCCAGGCCTATTGCAAAGCCCAGACCTACGTTTTTCATTGTGCTCCTTGTCGTGAGACCATATCAACAAACCATAGTTAGAACCTTTTCTTATCTGTTTCTTTCCAATTCATAGCCCTATGCTGCTATGCATCGGTAATTTGTTGATAATTATGTCTCAACAATAATAATTCTCATAGTTCATTGTTAAGACCTGGACACATCCGCCATGTCTAGGCCTCCACACCATAGAATAACTAGTACCGATATTGTCCCCCACTTATCATTGAGCTTTGGGCCACATCTTGACTATGGGTGTGGGGTTTTTTTTAATCTTAAAAGGCATCGACATTAGTTAGTGAGCTTCCCACTTTATCAACCCATGATAAATTTCTTTCTTGTTCAATGGGAGACTATTCCTCTTTTCAGTCCACACACTCTAACATTCATAACAAAGAATCCGCTCATTTCAATAATAAAACAACTAAGAGCATCTCTACTTGTTTCTACACATCTTGTTCACTTTTCAACATGAAAAACATATTACTTCTCATAAATATTATTATCCTTATCTGACTATTGACGTAAATAGGGAATTTGAAAAGGCTTGTGCATCAGTTCAAAGCTTTAAAATTCCTTTTTTCTTTGCCTACAAGAAAAAGATATTCTCAATTTCTCAAAAAATTTGAAATTCGGCAGTTGTAGTTTTCTAGAGCTAAATCCCAAAAGAGAATGTGATCTGATCTGATTCCTTCCACTATGATCCGCTTCTTGGATTTTGTAAAGGACAGAGAGCCCTGTTTGCTTGCGCAAATCTTTGTCACAATTATCTGAAATGGACTCTAACAATACATAACATAACCTGCAGAACATCTCAATTATACTGTAGCAGTACACAACTCCAGTTATATATCTATAGGATTTTACATCATTTATGCAACATGGGAATCATCAATGTCTCAACCTAGAGGCTGGTAGATCTTCAAATATAGACATAATACAATTATAAGAAACAAAAACCAAAACTACTTGAAGAGTGCTTTCAAGCTAAATATCCTAATGATGTAGCCTCATCAAATTTTCACAAATTGTTTAAACAGAAATTCAACTACATTTTACTAGGAAATTGGAAACAAAAGGCCTCTTACAGAGACTTGTTTGACAGTTATACATGGAAAGCATCAATGACAGTAATGGGTGCTTTATAGTTTCTTTCAATAATTAAAAATTTTGTGATGGTCCATGTAGAGAAAATTCTGTTTCTCACGGTCAGAGCGCGCCCGCGCTCAGAGTGGGCGCGACTCGCGCTCACTACTCCAGTGTTTTAGCGCGCCCAGCTCTCAAAAGAAGGCCAGCTCATTTTAACTTTCCGGTAGCGCCCACCGTCAGTCTTTTTGCGCGCCTCGCCACAAGAATCGCTACTTTTGGTTTTTTGGTATAAAACAAAATCAGTTTTTTGGAAAACCTAACTTTTTCCAAAACCAAGAAAAGAGAGTGATTACAAAGAGAACAATTCTTTGTGAGTTGAGTGTTTCATTCTTTGTGAGTGAATTGAGAGAGACTTGTAACTGCTATCCGGACATCTATTAAAGCTTGGAACTTCATGATGTGGATGTAGGCAAATTAGCGTCAACCACGATATATCTCGCCTTGTGGTTTGTTCTTCTTTTACATTGATTGTTTTATTTCATATGCTTGTTATTTGATATTGAAAGTGTTGGGATATTGCTTGGAGGGTGTTGAAGTCTTGTCTATTGAGAAAGATCAATCTTTGTGTAGGATTGATCCGTTTGGTGTGGGTAACGTTGTTTCCGCAGTTAATTATTCACAACAATTGGTATCAGAGCGTAGGTATACGACCTAGGATTTTTTTGAGTTTAGTACTAAAAAAAAAATTTGTGTAGACAAGGTGTTCGATTAAATTCCGAGGTGAAATTGTTTCTTTTGGGTTATTGTGTGTAACTTGAAAGATGGCTCCCAAGATGTCAAACGCAAGGTTTGAAGTAGAGAAGTTTAATGGGAAGAATAACTTTGGGATTTGGCAAGTCCAAGTAAAGGACATCCTTATCCAACAAGGTTTGCCTGAGGCCTTGAAGGGGATTAAATCTAAGGCGGCGAGTATGAGCAATGATGATTGGGAAGAGTTCGATCTTCAGGCTTGTTCATCAATCCGGTTATGTCTTGCTAATGAGGTCATGTATAGTGTGATGGGAGAAAATACCGCTGCCGGTATTTGGCTCAAACTAGAGTCTATGTATATGACAAAGAGCATGACGAACAAGATGTACCTTAAGAAGCGTCTTTATCGGTACATGATGGTCGATGGTTCAACGATGCAAGAGCACGTTAGTGAGTTCCGTCGACGTCTAGTGGATTATTTGAATGTTGGTATGAAGATGGATGATGAGGATCAAGCGGCATGTTTGATATTCTCCTTGCCAGAAAGTTATGAGCATCTAATGACTACATTCATGAACAGAGAAGTCGTCGATCTTGATGAAGTTCAGAGTGCACTTCTTTCTTATGAGTTGATGAAGAAGACACGTGTAGAGAATAGCATTGATGCAAGTCGGGGCTAGTGGCAAGAGGAAATTCGTCATGCGACGTAATTATTCAAGTAATGATAATTCTAGGTCCAAGTCAAAGAAGCCTTTAAAACATGTACAGTCTTCTACAATTGCAATGAAAAAGGACATTACGCTAAAGTAATTGTCCTCACCAAGAAAGAGAACAAGAGAGATGGTCGGAAGAAAGGTAAGGCAAAATTTGAAGCAAATTATGCTTCAGCTCAAGAGGATGAGTTCAGTCTACGTGTGTCCACACAAGACTCTATGACCGAGAGGTGGATTCTTGATTCGGATGTTCCTATCATATGTGCCCCAATAGAAAGTGGTTTACTTCTTATGAGAGCATTGATGGCGGTTCTGCTTTAATGGGTAATGACGTTGCTTGTAAGGCGGTAGGAATTGGAACTATAATGGGTCAAGATGTATGATGGTGTAGTGAGGACTCTAACCGATGTGAGACATGTTCCCCGAGCTAAAGAAAAGTCTTATTTCTCTTGGTACCTTGGATTCCAAAGGCCACAAGTTTGTGTGCTTGGCGGTGGAGTCCCAAATATTGTTCATGGCTCTTGAGTTGTTATGAAGGGTCAAAAATATGGAACCTTGTATACTCGATTGGTAGTGCGGTGATAGGCGATGTAGCGGTGGAGTGCATGTAGTAATGATTCCGAGTGCACTAAGATGTGGCATATCGCGTTTAGGGCATATGAGTGAAAAGGGTTTGTCCGAGTTATGCAAGCGGGGTTCTTGAAGAACTTGAAGAAGCCAAGTATGGGGTTCGTGAGCATTGCGTCTATGGGAAGCGCGCAGAGTCAAGTTCAAGTCAAGCAAGCACATGACAACAGCATCCTTGATTATGTGCATACAGATGTTTGGGGACCTCCGTGGTGGCTTCCAAGGAGGTAACCGCTATTATGTCTCATTCATTGATGATCATACTCGCTATGTGTGGGTGTATATGATGAAATCAAAAGATGAAGTGTTTGAGACATTTAAGAAGTGGAAGGCAAGGGTTGAGAATCGCACGAGATAGGAAGGTAAAGACATTACGGTTAACAATGGTAATCGAAAGTATACCTATGGACCTTTCAAGAGTTAAATCAGGCGCTAAGGGAATTGCCGACATTGAACCCGATCACACGCCACGCCAGAATGGAATGGCAGAGGATGAATAGAACTTTGCTTGAAAAGAGCAAGATGTTTATTGTCTAATGCCGCCTAGGCAAAGAGTATTGGCGACACGGTGTCCATGGCATGTTACCCCGCATAATAGGTCACCGCATTACCAGCTATAGATTGCGTGACACCTTATGAGGTGTGGTCGTAACCCACCGATTATAGTATCTTGAAGTGTTTGGATCGACGACTTACTACCATGTGAGGGACGAAGCTAGATCCTGTGCTAAGAAGGCCATATTCTTGGAGCCGCGCAAATGGGGTAAAGGGATACAGATTGTGGTGTCTAGAAGCCCACAAGTTCCCGGGTCGTGAGAGATGTTACTTTTGATGAGACTTCCGTGTTATCTTTAAGTGCTCCAAGTAGTCAAGCGTAATGGTGAGTCTATAGGTTCAAGCCACCGAGCTTGAGTTGTCCGATGCAGCAGATGACCGGTTAGATCATGATGAGGTACCAAATCATGGAACCACACAAAGAACAGGAAGAAGAGCAAGAGCATCCGCATCCTTGTAGTGGGCGACCTCAGGCCACGCGAGACAAGTTAAAGAAGTGCACAAGTATGGGCACGAAGCCGTGAAACACTATGGTCGTGGATTTAGTGGCATATGCACCGAATATCGAAGATGATGAGCCGGATAGCTTCAAGGAAGCCGTTAGAGATGCTCATTACAGAGATTGGTTGGTAGCTATGCAAGCGAGATGGAATCTCTTGATAAAAATCGCATACATGGGACCTAGTTTTATTGCCAAAGGGCAAAAAGGACTATCGGGCGATAAATGGGTGTTCGAAGAAAGAGGTCCTTCCCGAGTCCGGACAATCTCGGGTACAAGGCAAGAGTGGTAGCAAAGGGTTTTTCACGAAGGAAGGAGTTGACTACAATGAGGTATTTTCCCGGTGGTCAAACATACGCCCATTCGTGTGTTATTAAGTTTAGTTGCTCACTTAACCGGAGTTAGAGCAACTTGATGTGGAAAACCGCTTTCTTGCATGGGGACTTGGAAGAAGAGATCTATATGAGACAACCCTTGAAGGGTTTGTCGCTTGAAAAGAAGATTATGTATGCAAATTGAATCGGTCAATCGTATCGGTTAAAGCAATCGCCTGAGCAATGGTACAAAGCGCTTTGACACATTCATGATCTGAATATGAGTACACCCGGCAAGTATGATCATTGTGGTCTACTTTAGAAGGCTTCGTGGTAATGACTTCATCTATCTCCCCTTTATGTGGATGACATGCTTATTGCTTCCAAAAGCATGGTGGAGATAGACAAGTTGAAATCTCAACTTAGCTCTGAGTTTGAGATGAAAGACTTAGGTGGAGCCAAGAAGATACTGGGCATGGAGATTGACAGAGATAGGAAGAAGCGACGGATAGTTGTATCTCAGAAGAAATACATTCAGAAAGTAATTTCTCGATTTGGAATGGAGAATGCAAAGTCGGTTTCTACTCCTTTAGCTGGGCATTTTAGGCTTTCAGCTAAGTTCTCTCCTAGTTCGGTGGAGGAACAAAAGCATATGGCTCATGTTCCTTATGCAAGTGCTGTGGGTAGTTTGATGTATGCTATGGTGTGCACACCTTTTACATTTCACGCGCGCTTAGTGTTGTGGCGGTATATGGCTAATCCCCGGAAGCGGCATTGGGAGGCGATGAAATGGGTACTAAGGTACTTGAAGCGGTACTTTGGATATGGGATTAGCTTATGGTGGAGGCACTTGTTATGTCACTGGGTTTGTGGATTCGATTATGCGTGATCTAGATAGACGACGATCGACTCACCGGTTATGTGTTTATGATGCATGGTGCAATCGGTTAGTTGGAGGTCTATGCTACAGCTACTCTTACTCTATCTCTACCACCGAGGCAGAATATACGGCGTTGGGCGAGGCGAAAGAAAGAGGCACTATGGCTTCGAGGTCTTCTAGATGATTTGGGTATTGAGCAGAGCAGTGTTGCTGTGTATTGTGATAGTCAGAGTGCTATTCATTTGGCGAAGAACCAAGTTCATCATGGTCGGACCAAGCATATTGATGTCCGATATCACTTTATACTGGGATGTCGTTGAGGATGGTGATGTAGCACTTGAGAAAGTAGACACCCATGACAACCCTGCTGATATGCTGACGAAAGTTGTCACCGGAGTTAAGTTCCAACACTGTTTGGACTTGCTCCAAATCCTACATGTTTGAAAGAGCCCTGTGTGGGCATAGCCCTTCGCGCAGGCGGTTAAAGTCTTCCTTGGCCGAGAGGTTCCTACCGGATGTGATCTTGTTTGGATGTGTTCGGCTTGGTTTTATGTGTTAAAACCTCACCGAGGTGGAGAATGTAGAAAAATTCGTTTCACGGTCGAAGCCGCCAGACCAGAGTGAAGCGACTTCGCTTCCACTACTCCATGTTTTAAGCGCCCGCCAAAAAGCGCTACCAGCCATGGCATTTTAATTACAGCGCCGCTTTCCAGTAGATTTCCGCCGTGTCTTTTTTAGGCCTCGCTACAAGAATCGCGACTTTTGGTTTTGGTATAAAACAAAATCGGTTTTTGGAAAACCTAACTTTTTCCAAAACCAAGAAAGAGAGTGATTACAAGAGAACAATTCTTTGTGAGTTGAGTGTTCATTCTTTGTGAGTGAATTGAGAGAGACTTATAATCATTACTCCGACATCTATTAAAGCTTGGAACTTCGCAGTGTGGATGTAGGCAAATTCGCCGAACCACCATATATATCTCGCCTTGTGGTTTGTTCTTTTTTTACATTGATTGTTTTATTTCATACGCTTGTTATTTGATATTGGTAAGTGTTGGGATATTGCTTGGAGGGTGTTGAAGTCTTGTCTATTGAGAAAGATCAATCTTTGTGTAGGATTGATCCGTTTGGTGTGGGTAACGTTGTTTCCGCAGTTAATTATTCACAACAATCCAATTAACAGAAAAAGACGGAAAAATTACGAGACTACCAATTCCAACAAAAAGGACAACCATACAGTGTGGAAAGACGATGGAAATTACTTACAAGTTACAAGGTCTGCACTAAATATACCTTGCATGGGCATAGCTTCGTAATCATGTAAACACATGGAAGTAGATCTGTATTGAATAATCTGGCCTCACCTAATAAAAAAAATGCAAAATGTGTGACAAATTTATACCAGCTAGGTCTTTAAGTAGAATTCACAAGAGCAAGATATACGAAGAAAGAAACATACAACCGATGACTGGTACAAAAATTTGAATCCGGCCTAGGCAGCTTCAGAATGTTTGCCTTATCAAGAAGTCCCTAACCAGTGAAAGTGCTTCTGGTGCATCAGACTTCATACAACTTCCTGACATCACAAGAGAATCACCCAACAGATATACAACTGTGACCGGAAACAAGATAACAGTAAAACATATGATAGACAAAAAATAAAGTAAAATAACGGACACCTATAACTCAATGCCAGATGATAGTTCCTTTCGTGATATGCAAAAGCATGTGCTTGTTAACGCTTTGGCTGCAAAGGAGTCTATGCAACAATCAATTGTATTAACCAGAATATATTTAATTTGTGAAAAGCTAATTATATATTTTTTTCATAAATGCATCTAGATGGATTTGAACCACCAACCTCTCAAATAAGAGTGCTCTAACCATTTGAACTTATGAATGCATTCAAGAACACTTAACACGTTTGAGTAAAGCGTTGGTCATCAAGGATATCTAACAAATTTGACACAATACCGTATTTCAACTTTGGAAGGAGCTGGTTTTAACCTCTTCATGCCGGGTGGGTTTTGTAATGTGCTGCTGAGTAATGAAAACAATGAATCGGCATTACACAAACCCAAATAAAAAAGTTAAAGTAAATTTAAATTAATATTAAAGGTCATTTAGATTTTAAAAAAAAAAAAAACGCATGGGGCATCATGCAAAAAAAAAACACGCCTAGCCGGGGTCATCTTGGAAGATCCAATAGGCAATTTAAAATCTCTTTATTTACTTAATTTAGAATAAACTCCACTTTTATTAATATAATTTGAACAATGTCATTTTTCTATTAACAATTTAGATACACTTCACTAATGTCACTTAAATTAAATAATTACTCTCATTTCTCATATTGAAATTAAAACAAACTCTATTTTATTATTGATAATTTAAAAGAATCTCCCTAATATCATTTAAATAACATAATTATCTCTTATTTTATTTAAAATAAATAAATACACGGGTCTCTCTTATATAATTACAATTAGAATCCAAAAAAACCATACTAACTATCGATCTCGAGAAACGGGTGGGTCATTGGTTGCCTAACATCTACGATAGTGAAACTTAAGACGTCGACACGAGTTGAGCACGCGAGAACTAACAAAAACTAGTCCCACACGCTGTTATTAGAAATTTAGAAAGGCCCACCCTATTTTAGGCCTTCATAATGGACACTATATGTCTATATGTATGTTTTGGGCCTTAAAAGAAGATCCAGTAGGCCCATGTGGGTGTGACTAAATTTTCGAGACAACCATCCGACAAAAAATAAAAAAATATAGATTTTCTTTACCAACTTCTGAAAATAATCGAATTCAACTCTACGACTTTCGATCAATCTCATTGCATGATCTCCACTCTTCAGATAACACAAAATTTTTAGATCATTACAACAATACCCATCTCGAATCTAGCTTAAACAGCTTTATGTTAATAATCAGCTTGAATAATTATGTCAACTGAGTCTATAAATTGCTTTCTCCAATTAGCCCACTTGAAAATACACATGAAATTTAGTTATCGATGCCCATTTCAAATCTAGCTATGAAACCAGCTTCAATGGTGAGATTTTTATTAGTTTTAGTGTGGGTTTTAAGTTTGGGTATTGGTGTATTGAGTCAACAACAAGCACCATGGAGAATCCACACATTGTTTTCTGTAGAATGCCAAGATTATTTTGACTGGCAAACAGTTGGTCTTGTTCATAGTTTCAAAAAGGCCAAACAACCTGGACCAATTACAAGGCTTCTTAGTTGTACTGATGAGGAGAAGAAGCGGTATAGAGGAATGAAGCTTGCTCCTACTTTTGAGGTTCCTTCAATGAGCAAACACCCAAAGACTGGCGATTGGTATTCAACTTTTACTTAATTATTATGTTAAATATTTGTTCTTTTTATCATTTTAATTATTTTTTTTTACTGTTTATGCATGTTGATGTTAATCTGTGGTCTTTTATGTTCCGTTTTTTGCACATTTATGTTTAAAAGTGTGGTTTCTGTTCTATGCATTTTGGCAGGTACCCTGCAATTAACAAGCCCGCTGGAGTAGTTCACTGGCTCAAATATAGTAAAGAAGCAGAGAATGTTGATTGGGTTGTGATCTTGGATGCGGATCAAATAATTCGTGGGCCAATTATACCTTGGGAACTTGGCGCAGAGAAAGGAAGACCTGTTGCTGCATTATACGGGTAAGAAGAATTGACATAGGAAGTGGAAATGACGTAGGGTACATTTTTTCCTTCTATGGTGGCGGTGTTACCTTTCCGAAATGCATCTGTAATACGGATTGATAGATTGAATAACTTGTTCAGATATTTGATTGGATGCGATAATATTCTTGCACAACTTCATACAAAGCACCCGGAACTCTGTGACAAGGTTGGTGGGCTTTTAGCAATGCATATTGATGACCTCAGGGCATTGGCCCCCGTGTGGCTTTCAAAGACAGAAGAAGTACGTGAAGACCGCGCTCACTGGGCAAGAAATATAACTGGTGACATATATGAAAAGGGTTGGATCAGTGAAATGTATGGATACTCATTTGGTGCTTCAGAAGTGAGTACAATGACATCTCTTCTGTTTGTAGTTATGATGTTCTGGTGCCGTGCTAAATCATTTTTTGTTTATGCGCTCTGCTTGTGTAGGTGGGACTTCACCACAAGATTAATGATGACTTGATGCTCTACCCAGGTTATATTCCACGCCCTGGGGTTGAGCCTATCCTTTTTCACTATGGATTGCCATTCAGTGTTGGGAATTGGTCTTTCAGTAAATTGGATCACCATGAGGATGGGGTCGTTTATGACTGCGGCAGGCTTTTCCCTGAGCCCCCATATCCCAGAGAGGTAGGTCACTAGATTAGAAATAGGATGCTGCAAATAGGGACAGCCTAGTGTATTTGATAAAATACAACTGGCTATAGTTGACATGTTACCCATCCATGATCAATGAGCACCACTTACTCATCAATCAGTACCATACACATCTCTTTGTCAGTATTGGATGCATGTATTCTCACCCAAAACTGTATTGATGGTAAGACCAAATTATGAATGCTTAATTGTTGGAGAAGGTATTACGACTTAATTCACTCGCTGTGTCACAGTAGTTGCTATGATGTATATCTAAATTTGATGCAGGTCCAACTGATGGAATCCAATCCGGACAAAAGGCGAGCTCTGTTTTTGAGTATAGAATGTATGAACACTTTAAATGAGGGTCTTCTATTACACCACGCATCAAGTGGATGCTCTAAGCCGAAATGGTCAAAGTACTTGAGCTTTCTAAAGAGCAAGACGTTCTCTCAACTCACTCGGCTGAAATATATAATTCGTGATAACATGCAAAGTGAGGAAACAAAGGTACAAGATCAGTCGATTGAAGAACCAAGAAGGATGCACTCAAAAATACATACAATTTTTTCCACAGAGTGTTCCCCATATTTTGACTGGCAAACTGTAGGACTTCTCCACAGTTTTCATCTCAGTGGCCAGCCTGGAAATATTACACGTCTACTCAGCTGCACCGAGGAAGACTTAAAGCGATATACTGGCCATGATCTGGCACCTACACATCATGTCCCATCCATGAGCCGACATCCATTAACTGGAGACTGGTAATGCATTTCTCCTCTCTGAAGATATTTCCCTTCCCTGGATGAGATTTTGTGCATGTAGAGAGATAAAATGAAAGAATAAGTAAGCCCATTTTTTTTTAACGCTGCCACATTGTATTCTTCAAATGACCTAATAATTTGATGGTCAAAGATCTGCTGATATGCTTTCTTGTTAAAATTTCTGAAGAGATTTAAAATGAGATACTTGGAGTCAGTGCTATAGACTCTCTTCCTACCAGCCCTAAAAAGAAAGAGAGAAGAAAAGACCCTCTTGATGCTTTTCCAGTGGACAATAAAGTGGTAGGAAAGGTGCTACTAGACTAATAGAAAACAAGTTTAGGCTTTATCCGGTTCCAATTTTGTGGAAGCTAATTAAGGCCATGCCCCAGTTGTACAGGGTTTTGTGTTGGAGTGGAAGGTGTTATCATAATAATGCTGCTTACCTGCCAAGAGATCTGATAATTAAAGAACATTAATAACTATATTATCATTAATATCTTATCACTAACGCAGTTTTACTGTACTAATTATTGTTATTGTTAGTATTGTTTCTGTTCTCGTCATCGTCGTCTTCTAAGGAAATAATGTTGTGTCTGTTTTGGCATCTAGGTACCCAGCAATCAATAAACCTGCTGGTGTTCTCCATTGGCTTAATCATGTGGATACTGACGCAGAATTCATAGTTATTCTAGATGCAGATATGATACTCAGAGGCCCAATAACACCATGGGAGTTTAATGCAACGCGTGGCCATCCAGTTTCAACCCCCTATGAGTAAGAATCTCTCTCTATCTCCGATAAACACAAACACTTGCACAAATTCATGTATTTCTGTGCAGATTTGTTACTCATTTGCGTATTTGATGCATGTCAGTACTTTATGGCTTAACCCCGTTTGTGCATTTCAGCTACCTTATAGGTTGTGACAATGAGCTTGCTGAGCTTCATACCAGTCATCCTGATGCGTGCGATAAGGTTGGTGGTGTAATAATTATGCATGTAGATGACCTGCGAAAGTTTGCCATGCTATGGCTGCACAAAACTGAGGAGGTCCGTGCCGATAAAGCTCATTATTCAAAAAATCTCACAGGTGATATATATGAATCTGGATGGATAAGTGAGATGTATGGTTACTCCTTTGGTGCAGCAGAGGTATGTTCGAATAGAGGCAGATTTTCTTAACGTAAAAAAGCTACATTATTTGACATCTGTTCAATCTATAAAGATGTGTACCCTTGTTGTCTTTCATGCAGCTGAATTTGAGGCACATCATTAACAAAGATATACTGATTTATCCTGGTTATGTTCCTGAGCCGGGCATCAAGTATAGGGTCTTCCACTATGGGTTAGAATTTAGTGTTGGAAACTGGAGTTTTGATAAGGCCAACTGGAGGAATGTGGACTTGGTCAACACATGTTGGGCTAACTTCCCAGATCCTCCTGATCCTTCAATACTAGATTCAACTGATCAAGACATTCTGCGAAGGGACCAGCTGAGCATTGAATGTGCAAGGACTATGAATGAAGCTCTCCGTTTGCACCATGAGAGGCAGAAATGTGGCAACACTCATATTGAAACTACCTCTAATCAGATCATTGAAGAAAAACCTATGTTGGCACGTCGAGTTGGAAAGTTTGATGGAAACTTGTACGTAAAAAGTAACCCCATGCCAACGACTGCATCTTCTGTGCCATCTATACCCGCCGCAATGGATCATGTCTCTAACTCGTATAAATCTTGGATGATTTTTCTATGGATTTTTTCAACTCTGGGCTTCTTAGCTCTCATGTCAGTGGTTCTGTTGGGCCGTAAAAAGCAGAAAACACGGAGTAAATCATACAGGAATAAGAGAAGAGCCTCACATTCTGGTTTCCTGGATACAAATGGGCATGATAGACATATTTATACTGACTTGTGATGAACGCAATAATCTGTACCTTCTCATATAATTTTGATCCAGTTTTGAGATATGATTCAGAAATTTCTGTACAATCCTGGAAGAAAAACGTCGTCAGTGTTATTAAGTCTAAGCTATTGGACTGGAATTTGTTGGTGAGGACAAAGGATCTGATACTGTGCTATGTTGCTGAAGATGTTCATGGCTTAACTTGCACAATGTCAGTTGGGACTCTGCAATTGTTTGAAGAGTAATTGTGCTGAATTTACAATGCAATTGTAATTCAATTTTGAAAATGTATAATGTTTAACTTAGACTGCAATTTTTAGGTTTCAACATGCTTGTAACTTACCATGCCGGTCATGGCAATATATTAGAGTATCATAGAAAAAATAAAAATAATAGGCACAATTTGAGAAAGAAAGTATTCAATGCGATTTTCCCTCCATCTTATGTCTGCTTTACTGTCTTAGCGGGCTAAGAATAGTTTCCCCTGCCGTGTAGGATTTTAATTAGTCCAAGTCGGGGATGGATATGGATTTCTTCGAGTAATTACATCTGTATAACCCCCAATACCAGAACTCTAAAAAGACAAGCCTGCTTAAAAAGTACTTGCAAGGACTGCTCTTGAAAAATTGATAGGTTCTTCTTGCATCACACACGGCTACGATGCCTCCAGAATTCTAGATGCATACCACCGCCTCTTCAGATGTTTTGTCAGGATTCTTCTTGCATCAGTATGAACCCTAAGTACTTTGAAGTCAAAGACGGTAGGTACCGAAACAAGGTCACTAACAGATTAACAGAGGCTGACGCATATACAAAGATATCCACGTATGTCACGTCATATACGCGATGCAAGGAGGTGATGTAACTGCTAACTACAGGCCGTGCTTGTGTTTCCCAGAAAAATGTGAATTTTCGAGGGTAGAACTTGAAATATAACAGGGGAGTCAAGAAGTTGGTAGGTGTCACACCACCAAAATCCTAATAAAAAAAATGCAAATCCAACTAGACACCTCCAGTCCTTGAAACAACCCTAGTTCAAATTCAACCCTAACAAATTTGTAGAGTAAACAAGCAGTTCATAACTATGTTTCCCACCATAAGTTTGTTGTTTCCATCTAATTTACATGTTAAATATCACATAGTTGTTAGAAAGATGAAATATAGAAGTGTAGGTGACAGAGCAATCTTTGTAAGGATCAGTCACCTAACACATAACAGGTTTCTTTTCAAGATACCGTGCTACCAGTCTCTAGTAAAAACCGGACTCCAGAGCTGTACGGGTCATGTAATGAACAAACCTTCAGCTATTGTAGAATATTCGATTGAGTCGAATAGATAATCTGAGTTGAACCTCAGTCCATCATTCAAGTGACTTGGAATATCAGTAATAAGTTCTGGACCAAGGTAGTCGGAAAATTCTAGGTTGTTGAACCCAACATTCTCAACGTAAGCATGATCTTGTAGGGAACAGAGTTGGACATCCTCGTGGGGAGATACTAAAATAGGCCCACTTACAAAGTTCAGCTGTTGAGTTCCCAAGTTACTATTCAGAAACTGATCAAAGCTGTGGCATTTTGTGCTTGGTGAGATGATACTGGTAGACATGCAGTCAAAAATTTCAGCACTTACAGCATTGGTTTGAGCCTTAACTGTGTGAGATGTTGGAGACACAGTTCTGACATGGCTGTTTCCATATACAGTACGCCAAGGCTTCATTTCAGATGGGCCTACTTTATCTGCTTCGCTAGTAGAAGTTCCAAAATTAACTGATGAAGCTGGTTTTATGGGATCTGCTTGGATGTGTTGCTTTTGACAAGACGGGTATCTAGGTGGACTTTGCTCTTCTTTTTGGTTGTTTTGTGAACTGTATCATTGGACTTGCTCCGCCCCAAGAGTGCTGCTGAGGAGTGGTAGGCTGACTAGGCTCAAACAATGTATATTTAATCTTTTTCCCCGATCCAGAAGAATTTGCAAGCTCTATTCTAGAACCATTATCCATCTTCTGCATATATGGAACATCAACAGTCAAAGCTTTTCTGGATTTTGTTACAGGTAAGAATGGAACCTTCGAACTGACTTCTTGGACTTCTGGGCTAACATCTTGGACAAGCATGTTTTTGCCAAAGTATCCAAAACTACAGCTAGCTGAATTGTTTTGGTGCATCACAGTAGAGCTCTGGATGTTAAAGCTTGAAGAAGGATCCATTGAAGAGAAATCTGGTTGTGTTGTTGCACCAAAGGAAGGTTCGTTCTGCTTCTGCAACCTACTCAAGTAGAGGCGGTATTTCTGCACAATGCAGGTGTTCTCAGAGAGGCTGATAATGAAGTCCAAACGTGATTTTCTGAAAAACTGAAAGTACTCTTTTGGTGTAATTTGGAAACTCTCCTAACCGGTGATATGCATCTCATGATAGTGATTAAAGAAATTTAGCATAAATCTATCTTCCAAGAAAAATCACTGATACCGCTTTATATTCTCATGTCATAAAATCAGAATAAAATAAGACGTACACTAATGTCCAAACATTGGAAGTGTTAAAATAGTGGGGTAGAGATGCTCTCATAGCTTCTAAATGGGAGTAGAGCCATGAGTTGTGAGATGTTAGCATCTAAAACATACTTTTGGTTAAAAAAGATACTTCAGTATCAAAAAACTTCAACAATTTCAATAAAGGACACGAAACTTTCCAGCATCTCAGAAGAAAGTAAAAGCATCTAAATATTTGAAAGGTATTGATATTTGAAAGAGAATTAGAGAGACTCACTATGCTAACAGAAATTCAAGTCAGTACCTGGAATTCAGTTTAAAGACATAGGCCTACCTGCAGGTGACTAGCTACATTTTCCCTTGTCAACCAAGGGACATTCATCAAATCAAGTATTTTCTTCGGACCGACTTCTGTACCAAAAAGAAGAGATAAGTATCATTACTTCACAAGTTTAGAATATGACAGTTAAGATATGCTGACCATAAATATTAAAAGCAAGCAATTCTAGTTGTTCAAAAATTATCATGACTTCTTAGCATAGCTTTCAGAAAATATAAGATCAGAAGAATTATCAACACTCACTATCTAAACCAATATGATTAACAGCACTGACAAACTTCTGATGAAGATCTATGGACCAGACTACCCTAGCCTTCTTCGCAGCTGAAGAATCACTAAAATCTTGGTCATCAAGCCCGTGGTACTCTAAGTCTTTTCTTCTCCTTGCTGATGCAAGATCTCCTCCAGCTAGCAAGTGGCTATCATCAAAAGCATCTAAACCGTTTCTCATTTTTTGGATGCTTTCACTGCCTTCATGCGTTTCAAGATCTTTAACCTCGTGTATCTTCTTTCTAACAACATGTTGCCATATGTTTTGAAGTTCTTTCATTCGTATAGGTTTGAGAAGATAATCACAGGCTCCATGCAGAACACCCTTCATCACCCTGTTTATTTCTCCATCGACTGACATCACTAGACGGTTTCATAATGGACACCATTGGAAAAAAAAAAAAAAAAATGTTAGCATGATGTAAAAATAATTGAACTATAACAGAAACACATAGCATGCCAGATAAAAAATATGATCAAAGGAACTAACTGATGACAGGTAGATTCATCTCAAGTCCAACGTGTTCAAGGAGCTTAAAACCATCCATGTCAGGCATGTTGACATCACTAATCACAATGTCAAATCCCTCCTTTCTTTTGCGAAGCATGTCAAGAGCATCAGTTGCTAAACAGCATGTAGTTACTGTTACAGACAAAGAAATATAAACATAAATGTGTCAGATAGAAGCAAAATAACAAATCAACACCAAGGAGCCATTTACAAGTGGGTTTAATTCTTTTCAGGAAAATATTGCCCTTCTACGATATGTATATCCATTAAGAGAAAAAGGCCCCATCTTTGTGCGATCATAGACTTTAAATACTAACAAGATCAAGGTGACCATTAGAAATACTAGCACTCACAACACTTGCTCCATAAAATATATATCTGAATAACCTGCTTCGCATAAAGTCAAAGTCTTTGCTAGTAGCAAGTTTTCAATTTGCATTAACAAACACTCACAGTTTCTGTCTTCGTTCAACTCTTGATTCCTGAGAAAGTTTGGACAAATTTCTGAATTATTCTTTTCTTAATTCCACTTGGTTTTAGAAAAGGGAGTATCTTCACTCTTCTCTACCGTCTACAAATTCAAGAATGACAACTCTTGAACACTATATTCCAACTGTAAAGCGTTTAATGGACCAGCCCTCATATCTTAATTCTGATACAATACCATGGGGGAACCTTTTGACAGTGCCATTATGACATTCTAAGCATTCTACTAGAAGCCTCATCTTGACAAACATATTTGTGCATTTTTATTTATCGGTAACAAACAAATTCCTGCTAAATTCTTGAGGGTGGGAAAATATATATGCTTTCTACTTCATCAGCATATTCTCCAATCTTCACTATAATTTAAGATTACCATTTATCTCTTTTTCATCGCAAAGAAAATATTATGTTGGGTTTTTAGTTTTATCATGGAAATCACTACAGAAAGCCCACCTTAAATCCAACATCTGATTAATCATTATATTACAAAAATACAATTTCATAATGGTAAATAAATGGCCAGTCAATAGATAAGAAATAGCCCAGAACTAAAATAACTAAAATTCAAAGTGATTGTAAGTACCTTCATAAGAACACTTCTTAAGCATCTTTTCAAGAATTTTCAGCCATGTAGGATCATCATCAACAACAAGGACACGGAGACCAGCAGGAAACATGTCACTTCGACTAGGAACCAACCCATTCTCCATTGATCAATCCAGAGCAAAATCAAGGACACCAAAAGAGAGAGTGTATGTATGTGTTTTTGTGTGTGAGTGTGAGTGTGTTTTTTTAAGAGGTTTTAAAAATGGGTGAAGGGTCCCCAATGGCTCATGTTTTAGTATTCTCTTGTTCAAAAATATATATTTATAGTCGGCACCAAATAACTTTGGTGGGAAAGTGGGGAGAATAAGTTTAAGTGGATTAAAGCATGTTTGATTGTGTTGATCATCCAATACTACTTGAACCTTTTTCTTTATAAAGACTGGTTTGTGGCAGGGTTTAGCCTAATTTTTTACTAATCATCTATCATCTAATACCCTACCGAAAATCGTGTGTGAAGACTATTGATCGACAAGTGTCAAGTGGTCGCCACAATTATAAGACAAATAATAATAATTATTGGTTGATTAAGATTTATGAGTAAACTCGAAGTGGCGACTAGCATTTAATGTTATAGTTTGATCTTATAGTGCTAGAGCATATTTAATGGTGAGACCTATTTAGCACCAAACACTACGTTCTCGAAAATTTAGTGTTTTTTATTTTTAATTGTGAGACTTTTTGAATACCAAACCAAAAACCAAAAAAACACCAAACCAAACATCGAATCGGCTGGAATTTGGTATTTGTTTTGGTGCTGAACCAAATGTACGAGGCGGTGTTTCGAACACCACAAGGGCAAAAACACTTTTTCATTTCTGGACAAAAACAAGTCTCTATTGTGTGTTTTTCTCTTGCGGTGTTCTGAAAACAGTGGCTGAATAGGGCTTTATTTGGTGCGGTTTTAGAAACACCGCGACGTACATTTGGTGTTCACTCTTTGATGTTTCCACTGAAATTGCTTGGTGTTTATTTGGTTTGGTATTGGATTGCTCAAAAATATTTGGCATTTTTCAGATCTCACCATTAAAAATGCTCTTACTAGCGAATGAATTTGATTATGGAAAGTTCTTATCCTCAACGAAACTCGGTTTAATCTTAAACTAAGATTTTGTGCTCTATTACTTCATTCCATTATGCAACGTGTCTGTCGACCTATTCCAATTCTACCAGCTAATGCATATCATTGGTAATAATCGGATTAGTTTGTACGCTTTTGATTTAGAAGAGGCTGCAAATGTGGAGGGCATGGTGGCGTTAGGGTTGGAAACAATTGGTAGGAAGGAATGTGGAATGTACTCAAGTACTCACTAAGAAGGGGAATGTTAACTAAAGAAATCTTAAATTAATTTGAAGTGGAAAGTAGAATATTCATCTTCTTTTACTACTTTAAACAAGAAAATTTAAGTTCCTGAGTGGCCATTCATACTTGAGAAGCATCTTACTACTGTACTTGAGAAGTAAGCAATTATTGAAACTTTGTATGTCAGCAGATTAACGCACAAAAAATTGAAGACAAAGGTCTTTAACCTCAGTTTCTTTAGGGGGAGATTCCTTTTACCACATTGGCTCCAGTTTAATAGAATGTCATTATCACGAAGGGACATTGATTTCAAGGACGGCTCACAATACTTTCTGGGTAAATTCCCAAACAAGGCACGATAATGTCAATTTTTTCCCAATTAAATTCATGTCAACACCACACCGCAATTGATCAGCAATTAGTAGAGTTATGTCAGCAACTTTTTGCACTAAGTTGCTGATAGTTTTTCAAATTGAGAACAAATTGACATTATCCTGTCTTGTTTGGGAATTTACCCGTACTTTTTCTCAATGGCCTGCCAAACTCTAATTAAGTTACTAATTGGAACTATTTTAAGTGTACATAATGCTGACAGTAGGAGTTACGCAACAAAAGGCGCTTGAATGAGTTTTCTAGAATGGCTTTCATTGTTCTCTCCTCATGTTGAAAATTGATAGTTGATTACAATTTATTCACAATAAAAATATCATAGTTTTGTTTAGCAATTTGTTGCTAAGTCTCCCCTGACCCCTATGTGATTTTCACTTGGTTTAATTTAACGTGGATGTCAAACAGTGTGCAGCGCAGCAGACCTCTAACTTTTTCTCCATAAATATATAGAAACTTCACTAGGCGGTCATTTAGGTCTTGTTCAGGTATCTGCGCTTGCAGAAGTGGTGGATGCCTGATATATGACAACTTTTTGAAATTCAATAGTTTCGAGTTCCATCACCATAAGAAACTTCGAGTTGATGGATAGCAACTGCAAGGACATAATCCTAACACTACTTCAAAAAAAATCAAATTCTAAAGACAAACGAATAAATTGTAGTTAATTGTACCTAATCTGACAAACCTACCAATCAAGAGCAAATCATTTGGAATCAACATATACGACTTTCTCAAGTTCTTTGCTTCTTTTTTTCATACATCTCACTTGGTCTAATCTGGGGTATTATAGTCACTAAATATGTTTGTTTCTTAAATAATTCCTCAGTTCAAATCTGGTGTAACTAGTAAAAGTTTTACCTTTCAGCTCTCTGTTTCAAACAACAAGGTGCTTTTGAGAGTGGCATACATGATGCATGTCAAGGCTTGCAAATGAAAAGCATCTTCTGGTCCTCAAAGAAAATGCCCACTATCACGTTTTGTTCCAAGGATTTTATATGCAGCCTATGCCTATCTAGAGTTGCTTTTGATTAGTTTTTTTGGTGACTGTTCTGTAATTGTGCTTTCACTTAGAACAAGTCCAATGGGAGATAATATAGGCTGTTAAAGGCAAATATAGCACCCTAACCACAAAAATGTCATTCTAATGAGATTGCTAAAAGGATCTTAAATTTGGAAGGAGCAAAAAACCTAACCAAAATTAAGACTTTCACTAGCAGCTGCTATAATAAGTTCGGGAGACAGACGACATAGTTTTTGTTGTCCGTGTGTTAAATTTCAATAGACGGCAGAAATTGTGTCGTCCGCCTAAAAAAAATTCAACTTAAATTACAAAATAATAGACAGAACAGCAGAAACTATGTCGTCCGTATCATTTAGCACTTCAAACACAGAAAACGTGATTGGATTGGTTTTTTGATTTTGGGGTGCCAAATTTGGCTGGCAAGCTAAAAGGCCTATGTGGCACCTTTTAGCAACCCAATTTAGCAGCTCTCCATTGGACTTGCTCTTTGCCATAGGATTTTAAGACTTTTTAGTTTGTCAGCCAAATTTGGCATGCCAAAACATGAAAAACAGTCCAATGGGTTTATTTTTAGCATTTTGTGGAATTGGTGGACGGACAGCAGAAAATGCCTGTTGTTTGTCACTATTCACTTAAAATTAATAGTACCCATGAACAGTGATAGATGGTAGAAAGTGTGTCATCCGTTGAACAATAACATCAAACAGTAAATAATAAACAATACCGTGAACTGTACAGACAACAGAAAACGTTGCAATTTATCGCACAGACAGCATAAACTTTATCGTCCGTCTCCCGAAACTTATTTTTAATAACTGCTAGACAATGCCACAAATTTAACTGAATTGATCACACTAGCCAAATTTAAGACCCTTTTAGCTGCCCCATTAGAATGATTTTTTGGTGTTTGGGGTGTTATATGGGTTGCACCATATAGCACCCCATGAGACTTAATTGTTTTGTACTTAATTGTGTTTTCCATTTTATTATTCTAGTAAGCATAACATAAATAAGATTGTAATCAGAAACTTATCACTGAGGATTGTGCTCAGTACAATTTTCTTAAAACGAAAAACATTGCCGGTATGAGCCTCAAGCGCACGCGGCACGCCTCCCAGGATACAACAGCGAAGGAGTCAGTTACTAGCAAATGACAAACTCTACAGAAACTCTAAGTAGTCCAGACGTGTTTTTTTAAGAGAAATGATTTTGAGAAGCTATTTTTTGTGTTTGATAAAATAGGAAACTCTTAAGATTGGCTAAACCAACAATTGAATCAAAATCCACAATTTATAGAAGATATTCAAGAACCCTAAAGGCTGGAATCTTACAAAAACACAATGCTGGTGCTGGTACTAATAGGAAAGAAAGGATTTAAGGGTGTAATAATCTCTATATGATGCAAATTTGAGTATATGCACACTCCAAATCGTATGTGATAGTGGCAGAAACAGTTACATTAGATGGTCGAGTTTGTCTTCATATGCTGTTAATATAAAGTATTCTTAGTTCTTACCCAGGGTCCAAGGCTTAGCTTCATATGCTAACAGCCTTAACGTTTGCTACTCCCCTCGAGCCCTCTCATGCTAGTATATGTTACTGAAGATTATAAATCAAGTTAAGAATAGTTCGGAATTTTGGAATTTTCGGAATTCCGAAAAATCCAAAATCTGAAATTTATTAAATTTCGACCCCTATCACATTTGGAATTTCGGATGATTTCAGAATTTTAGATATTTCAACTCTATATTTGGAATTCTGTTTTTTTTTTAAAACCGAAATTCCAGACGGAATTCAAAATTTTGTTCGGAATCACGAATTATAGTTAAGAGCAAGTCTAATGGGGAGCAGCTATAATTGGCTGCTAAAAGGTGTCACATATGCCCTTTAGCAGTTAAATTTGGCAGCTTAAATTCGAAAAACCAGTCCAATGAAAACTTTTAGCAGCTGTTAAGTTCGGGATACGGACGGCAGAGTTTCTGCCGTCTGTACACTCCAGACGCTATAACACACGAATCTCTTCTCAATCTCCCCTCACTACCAAAATCAAACTCGAGAAATTTTTCTTCTCTCCTCACTCCTTCATTTCTCAATCCCCGTTTTTATGTTCAATACTTGTAAGTTTCACTCTCTCCTATTGAAATTCGATTTTATTTTAGTCAACAACCACTGAAAATTATCTAAAACTGAAGAACATTGCAAACAAAGAAGTGGGATGAAATTACAAAAATGCATTTCATGATCACAAGACCGAAAAGAAAAAAGATATTTAATTATCTGTTTCTGTTAGTTATACTGTTAAATAAATCCTCATACATATGCATGGATATTGAAGCTAATCACAACTCCATACCACACTAAGAGCTCAATTCATGCTTTCCAGTTCTTATTTATATATAGTCTCACTAGTGCGTAGTGCAGTTGTTAAATTGCTTTGTTACTGGCTTACTGCAGTACTGTGAACCATGCATGATGCATCAAGGCCTTCGTGAAGGGGCAGAGCAATCACAAGAAAGGCGACCGCCTATTTAGTCTTGGGTCTTAATCGAACGAGCGAGTGACCCTTGCACTGGGTTAAAAAAAAACCACTTGTCTGTTGCCCTATTAAATGTTCGATCTGTCTTCCAACAAAGAAAATCCGAAAACCCCTTCTTCTCCAACCGGCTCTCATCTTCTCCCTTCTCTATAATTTGGAAATTTCTATCCCTTAATCTTCGTCTTTAGATTGGTGCAGTGACGCATTCTGCGAAATCTTCTCTCGCCACTTGCCATTTCCTCCGTGGTATACTAGTAATGAAATAACTTAAAAAATTCCTGATCCATTAGTCAAGAGCTTCGCCCTTTCTTCATGTAAGAGACAGATAATCAACATAGAGAACCCCCTCAAGTCTTCCATTGCAAAAGTTGCTCAATCAACCATGTAATATTAGGAATTTAGAAATCCAAGCGAGTGGAATGGCTACAGCTTCCATAGAGATCCCAATTGTCACATTCACACTTGACGCTCCAATACCTCATATAAAGGAGCGTTTTAGTTATCCCTTACAAATATGATAAGAGAGGAGAATGGATTTAGAAACGGAAAAAACTGAATTCATTGTTGAGTGAACTGCCTACATATCTATCTCTCGAATTGGGAGGAGAGAAGAATCAGGTCAAGCATAGTTCATATGGGGGGTATTTATAGCTGGTGAATGTGGATATCTATCCAAAACATGTACTGACAACCACAAATATATGGTCGAGATTGAGGAGTGTTGAAATGGTGGTGGTAGAAATTCTGTAATGATGGAGAGTGGTTACAGTAGTTCATAATTTGCGGTGATGAAGTGTGTAAGATCCAGCCAGGACAAAAACCAAGCATACAAAATAATAATAATAATAATAATATCAAGTCTAAACAATATTAGAAATAATCAAATCTAAACAAGTACTTGTTCATAGTTGTCCTCGGCGGCCTTCTTTTTCGTTATCTTTCTTCATCTTCTGGAAGCGTTGTAAGATCAACTTCGGTATTAATGCTATCAAAAACTTCTTTTTCAATATATGTTATTAAACAATCATTCAACCATTCATCCGCCATCCGATTCTTTCAGACGATTCTTTATGATATTCATAGAATCGGCCCAACTTAATCAACAAATAAACAAGTGGGTACACAATGTCTTTCTTCGTCTCAACCATTTTTTTAGCTAGGTCGCTAATTCCATTTACTGTACCAAACTTAGTATCGGAACGCACATCAATAATATAATTCTCAAGCTGATCCGCTAATTCCATCTGATCTATCTCTGAAAAATCATCGGGATAAAGTCGAGCAAAATTGATCAACTTTTGCTTATCGAAAGAAACAAACGATTCACTAGGATCAAGACATGCCATACAAAGAAGTAATTCTGTGTTTGCTTCATTAAACCGGTCATTTAACTCTTGAAGTTGCAAATCTATACAATGATAGAATAATCCAACACGATAGTAATGTAAATTGGTGTTTCCTTCGCTTTTTTAAATTGACCTCCCCGAGCCATATACCTCTCTTCCATATTTGGAACAACCACATCATGTTTGGCACATAGTGAAGAAACTTCAAAATCGTAAGACTATCCCATCCATCATCTATCATCATGCTGTTTCGCGTACCTTTGTTATTTTAACAAGAGCCATGGCATTGACAATGTCTTGGTCTTCAAAAATCATTGCTAATTCCTAGTATCGCTTTCATCAAATACAAATTGAAGATAAATTCAAAAGATCGAATCGAATAATCCGTGAAGCCTAACCTCTTTTTGTTCCGAGCTTGAACCATTTTACGCTACATTATCAAGCACATCAACTTAAGTGGTTATCATGCCAAGAAGTGTATAATAGTGTGAGCCCCATCGAGTGTCACCGGATCGTTTAAGACTAGTCTCTTGATTCAACCCTTTGCCACTTGAAATTTCTCCGCTTTGTAACGTTTGCAACAACTCTAGCCTTCATTGCATCACAAGAATATATAAATTAAACATGATGCTCCAACGGTATTTACCACATTAGAGAAATACTAAAAAGGTTAGCGATTGACTCATGGTTCTTTGCAACCGATACAAGGGCTAATCAAGCCGATGATGAGCAAAACAATGAACATAAAATGCGCACTCATTCTCCTTCATTATAAGTGCTTTTAGGCCATTCAAATCACCTTACATATTCTTTGGCCCCATCATACCCTTTGTCCACGCAGTCTAGATATGCTCAACCCATGCTTGGAGAACAACTCATCGATTGCCTTTTTAAGTGTTCTTGCACTAGTTTCCTTAACATGCACAACTCCAAAAATCTCTCAATCACGCAACCTTTCTTGTCGACATAACGTAAAACAACCGCCATTTGCTCTTTAATTGATATATATCGTGCTTCATCAACTAAAATAGCAAATAATGAATTTCTATAATCTTTTAGAAATAACATTTGTAGTTTCCACAGCAGGCCGAATTCAACAATATCTTTTTGGATATCGGTGAGGTCAATTTCCGATTTTTAGAAGCATTATCAAGAACTTTCTTAATGACTTCGTTATGATCTTTCAAAAAGCTGTATAAGTTCAAGAAAATTACCTTTATTGATCGACTCATCCGATTCATCATGGCCACGGAAAGCTAAACCTTGTCTCAAAAGAAACCTAATGCAATCGGTTATTGCGGTTAGGTGTGTATTCGATAATCCGAACTTGGTCGATTGTTTGTGAAGAAATGTCTCGATATCTTCGCTCTTGATTTAACAAAGCACGGGTTGCCACAGTAAATAATATTATTAGCACTATTTGGTCCTCCAATGTGCTCTTTTAATTTGGTTTTCCTTTCCCAATTAGTAAACCCCCTGTGAGAAAAAACATCCCCACCTCCTTGTGCCCCCTTATTAGGTTTAAAGAGATAACAATATAGACAAAAAACGGCATCCTCGTGAATACTATATATTCCAACCAACTAAACTCCTCATACCACTCTTTCTCGAAAAGCGTCATTTCTTGCCCTATTGTTCTTGGAGGAAAAGCCTGATTAGGCTGGCAAGGACCCCTAAGCAAATATGCTCTTCTCACCGAGTCTTGATCATTAGGATGATAATCTGAAATCTTTTTCCTCAGTGCAGGGTCTCCCTAAAGACTAGACAAGTCAAGTTCTTCACGTTGAACCCTCTTTGACGTGGGTTGTTCAACACCACCATCCTCAGTTTCTTGGTGACTTCGCTTTGAGGAGGATCCTACTTCAACACTAGCAACATTATTTGTGTTATTAGGTGGCTGAGTAGGTTGAGCGGGTAACGACTTTCCTTTGATCAAAAACTTTAACATATCTGTTTAAATAATTAAAATAAACCATTAATCAATTGAATTGAAATTGCACTAATTAAAATAAACCGCCAATGTTATTATGATATTCACAAAATAAAATTAAATAAAAATATGTGGTTTAATGAATTTACAAAAAGAATACAAAAAAAAAATTAAAAAAACATGATTTAGGAATCAACATGAAAAGATAAAAACTAAGACAAGAAATTTAATAATATTAGACTTACCTAGAAGACTTTAGAATAAAAAGGCTTTAGAATAAAGAGGCAAAGAGTCAAAATCGAGTACCGGGATTTTTGTTTCGTTATTTATCTTGGAGTATTGGAGTTTTTTGTTTCGGTGTATGCTGTGCTTCTTTTTTTTTGTCTTTTTGTGGGTTATGGGTTTGGGTGTTTAGTTGGAGGTAATTATGCAAATACTGTTGAGTGATGATATTTTAAAATTTGTCTTGACTTGTGAGAAAGTGAGGAGTACGATGGGATTTAGTCTTTTATACTGTTTTTGGGTTACCACTTTTTAGTTTCATCCAAACACTCAAAGTAAAACTTTTTTTTTTTGTTTACCGAAAGTTGAGGGTGAGCCAGGGCGTACCCTGGGCCCCCCCTGGCTCCGCCACTGTGTGTAAGTACAACTTTGACAATGATTGTTTCTAGAAGATAGGCCGAGTCATGAGATAGAACGCTCTATATAAATATGTGCGAGTCGATCTGCTCTAGAGCGATTTCGTAGCTCGTGGATGTGAGTTGAGGATGTAGGTCGCTCTAAAGGTAGTTCGGAGAACTAGGTCAGAAATCGGTGTGGTATTTCCACTATGCTGAACACGTACTTGATATTCCTGAATGAGAATATCACTTCCACACAACTCATTTCAAAAATTGTACACTCTCAATGCTTTGTCGATGACAAACTTTCACTCTTTACAATTGATTTACTTAAAAGTTGACAAAAAATTTAATTGATCAGCGATTCAGGTTGGAATACATTGTTTAATCTTTTCTTTGTATATTCAGGCATGAGGCATCTCATGTTTCTATTTAAAATTCAAATGCGAATAAGAAGACTAGCTCCAAGTTCCAACAACTACCATTTCTTTATGTCAGTTTTATATATTATACCTAAAGAAAACAAAAACATCATTTTGCTAATGAGTCGAATCCTTAGGTAGTGTAGCCATTTTTCTAACAAATTATTGGTTAATGGGATGATAACTCAGTGACCGGAATACCACATGTCCCACAGCAAAATACAATTTGACTCCCTGTTTCTTCTTATTTTCTAGTTACGCACTTTGCCTTCCACGGTTTTCCTCCTCTAACACCTAAACACCCCATGCCAAGATTCTTAAAAAGAAATGAAAAAAAACAGTGTTGTAAAATTTAGACCAGTGCTTATTCTAAACTTTCTTTTATTTGATGAATGGGTCTTAGTTGTTGATTCCTTATTCCCATGTTCTTAAATTTTATTGCTTAAATTAACTTGTTGGAGTACAGGTGGAATTTCAGACGAGGAACTGAAGAGGTGGGGTGGAGCCGTGGAGGAGGAAGACTGGTTTTTCATTTTTGGCATTTAAGCTTCGTGGTCTTTTTATTGTTGTTTGCTACAAGACATTTGCCTCCTATTGGATTTATCATCCCAGTAACCGGTAATTGGACTCTTTGCTAATCCCAGTGAACAAGCACTGCAATTAAATTACTCTAGAGACAATTAAGCAATAACTACATTAGCAGATCTGATCATGAACAGAACTAAGTTCAATTACCTAAGAAAATAAACACAAATACTTGATCAGAGAATTGATTACATACACATATTCTCTTTATCAAGCCAACAAATTCAATAGTCTTTCTTATTAAACAATCATCAATATTCACAGTTCTCCTACCAAACACCAATCTTCATCTCCATCTCCATCTCCATCTAACTGCTCAACCACAAACCCCACATCACAGAAACTCATTCCATCACTGTCCTCATCATCATCAACTTCATTTGGCCCATCAATACCAATCGCTTCTTCAACAACTTCAACAACTTGACCTAAAAATTCATTAGCATCTAATCCAAATGACTCATCAACGACATCTACTTCCCCCTCATCATCATAATCATCATCATCATCATGATAATAATTTGATAACCGACCTAAAAACTCATTAGCAGAAACCCCAACATAATTCAAACCCTGATGCCTCTTACTATCAACAGCCCTCCAAGAAACCAACTTTTGATTCACAGCCACATCAGACGACCTAATTTTGTAAGTCCCTTTACCTTTGTCTTTAGATTTACAAGTTGGGTGGACATAATACCTAATACCCTTTGCCCTATCACATTTCCCTGTGAATTTCGAATGATTTGTAGGCCTTGATGTTAGGGGTGTGTTAATAATTAGCTTAGAATAGGAATTGGGGTTTGGGTTAATAATTGGTGATGGAGAGATTTTGCAATTCCTAACCATTCCATGTTGTTGGCCTCCTTCTCTCTTCATATTTTGAGATCTGAAAATGCAAAATGAATTTGTGGTAGTTTTTAGATGGATTTTGAGGCTTTTTTTGGGTGTGATTTGGGGAATTGGGGGTTATATGGCTTCTGTTGAAAGATGAACATGTGGGAATGAGAAGGAAACGTGGTGAGTAAGGATATTGTGTGGTCAATTTTGACTTGTTGGATAAGTTTGTGAGTTAACAGTGGGCTATTTCAGCCTCCTCAAGCCCACCCAGCCCAGACAAACCAATATACACAGCACAAAAAATATGAAATCCTGTTGTATGATCAGTATGAACCTCTTTGAAGACATACTAGGCCGACTGTTTTGCTATAGAATTAAAGACACTGAAAAATTAATCGAATTGAACAAAAAAAGGATGGAAATTCTAACTACAATCACAAAAACTTGTTGCCCAGTTTGATTCGAGTTGGTCACTGAAAGAAGGAATTCAAGAAATTAAAGGCTAAATTAAAGACGAAATAAAGAGAAACAAAACGGTGATTTTGGACACACCCATAAAAACACTCCTGTACCCCAATTTTAAAATAAATAAATAAAATAATTTTAGACATATTTAGTTTCTTAAATTATCTTTTTTTTTATTAGGTGTATCTAAAATATTTATTGACTAAAACAAGTCATTTATTGAATATAACTCATGGGACCCATACTAAACTCTACATATTACTCTATGTAGGAAAAAAAAAAACAAAAAAAAAAAAAAAAAAAAAATGGTTTTCTTCTTATTCTTTTTCTCATCCATTTTCATTCTACAAAAATAGTGTCATTATGAAAATCCAAAACAGAACTCTCTAATTCTTTGAAGATTCACCAGTTCGAAGCAATCAAAAGACTCATGCTCTAAATCATTTAAATCTACAATACTTAGAAATTCATTTGTTTTTACTTTCAAACAACAAAAAATTTGTTGCGGTACCCTTTTCAAATACAAAAATTCTATAGTAACACATAAATTGAACCGAATAAGCAAACACAATGACATGGCAAAAGAAACTCACGTGTTTTATTTTGCTACAAAAATTTTATATGAACAAACAACTTTGAACAAACTCAAACTCGTTCATTATTTTAGTCATTTGAATTGTTGAGGGTTTGTATAAGATAAACTCGAGTTGCCTCATGTTTATTTTGAGTTGTTGAGTTGGAGATAGAGAGAATGTCGAAATTTAGAATGGAGAAGACGTCCTTTTATATTTATCTTTGCAACCATTCTGAAATAATGATATGTCATTAATGTTGTTGAATCCCACTATTTTGGATGACTGACCTTAGGTCGTATGCCGACTTGTTTGTAGTCTGGACCGTGGGGCCACGGCGTTGAGAGTGGAGGGTATTTAATTCAAATCTTTTATATTTTGCTATCAAATATCAACATGGGGTGTTACACTATCAAATCCCACTAACTACGCAACATGGGTGTTGCTATCAAATCACCGCAACATGTTGAATCCCCATGTTTTACCTGGATGGATGTTGCACTATCAAATCTTACAAATCCTGTTATTTATATTTACCTCCATGGGTGTTGTCCTAACTTATCATGTTACCATATCCCAATTTACCTGCCGCAACATAAATGTTGCAATACTAATGCCAAATTTGTTCATTGTTCAAAACTGTTTGTTCATATAGAGTGTTTGTAGCAAAATAAAATAAGGCACGTGAGTTTCACTTGCCACGTCATTGTGTTTGCCCATTCGGTTCAAATTGTGTGTTGTCGTAAAAAAAACTCTTTCAACTAACAATTTTCAATGATACAACATATCAATCGTCAAAATAAGCTATTTATAATATGCTTGTGTCATTAATCACATCATGTTTATGAGATCGAATTTGTGGACATACGCCAAAAGTTTGTCCACGGCACATCATAATCTAATTGGGCAAAGCAAGCTAGCCGACCTACAAAACAAAATATTGTATCAGTTTTCATTTTATTTTTTATTTTCTCAACAATGAAACAAAAAGAAAAATAAATTAAACATAGATTTTAACATCCTTCTCCTCGGACAAACTAAGAACGAAAATTCAAATTGAAGTCGCTATCATTCTTAAATTTGCTGAGGACAACAACTAAAATTAGATCATTGAGACAACTAAAATTAGATCATTGAGACGATTTAGAGAAATACCAACAAATCCAAATTTTTTTTTTCTAAGAACTTGGTTTTGATATGAATTGGTACAATATTTGATGGAACTGAGATGATGGGCGAGGCTTCTAAAACTTGGGTTGCGTTTCCAAAGAAAATTTGACCTTGCCAAATTTGGATTAAACATCGTCTCACGGGATGCTCTGACTAGTAGAGGTGCATCGGAGAAGATAAACAGTCTGTCCCCTTTTGTTTTCTGTTGTTTCTTTTCCTGTTTATTCATTTTGTTGAAATGAAAAAACAAAAGGAAAAATTGATGTTCTAGTTCTAGTTTTATGTCCACTATCTTAGTTTGCCCAGTTGGACTAATTGTTTGCTGTCGAAATGATTTAAAATGTCCTTCAATTATATAAAGAAAATTTATTATATGGACGTTTATGAGGAAAGTAGACACAATTTTTCATGTGGCCAAAGCTGATGAACAGTGTCCTAGCCACTGTCGAAGAATGCAACTGTTAGTTTCTCATACAACTAGTGTGAAACAATCATGACAAGAACAGGAATTTAAGGGAAACGTTAATAAGGTGAGGGTGCATGAGTTACCTCAACTTGACTAATAACGGGAAAGCTTTCAATATTTTTGTAGTAATCAGCAATGAAACCAACCATTTTATGAGCATTCTCTCTTAGTTGTTCAGCATCCATTGCCTTCAATACATTCTCTTTCTCCCTACCATATAAACACACAACAAACATCACTACATGCAACAGTACAATATTACATAAAAAGGAAAATGAATAGAAATTTTTAAATGTTTGAGAATGGATGAGAAGAAGTGTTGTGATGAATCTGAAGAGAGAGACTGTTTTTTATTTTTTTGTCTAGAAATATCCTAAATTAATTTGGGAGATATTATTGGATTGAGATGGTTATTAGGGTATAACAAAAACTTAAATTAGTTATGAGGCAGAGAGTGTTTTTATGGATGTGTCCAAAATCACCCGAACAAAAAGTGAATATAAAAGAAATTTATACAATTGGATGATCAACGAAAATATTATTACTATGCTCTTGGCAAGAGAACAATTACAAAAACCATATTCAAAAGAATATATACATCGTGAAAATATTTTGTAAAACAAGTAGATTTCCTGAAATCCTAAACCAACTTAACTCAGCCGCTTCCAAAATTTTCTCAATCTTGTGCAACGCCGACGCAAGTACTAAAATTAGTACTTAATTAGATGGCGACGATATTATTTGGGCTAATAACACCTGGGCTAATAGTACTTTGGGCACTGACAACAAAACTGCCTACCGTAATCATAATCGTAATCATCAGAATTGTCGACCAACTTACTCAGAAGTCAGAACTCTTAATTGAGACGTTGATGGTTCAAATCCATCTGGACCCAATTATGAAAGGAGATCTGATTAGCTTTTCACAAATAAATAGTTGTGTGTGCCGTTAAAATAGGGATAGCTTACAACTGAGAACTGATTATGTTAGAGCTGCAAAAACATCCTTTGCAGCTGAAGCGTTACCAGCACACGATTCAGCTTATCGAGAAAGGAACTATTCTCTCGCATTCAGTTACGGGTATTCGTTATTCTACTCTCTTTCTATGTATCAGACCTATGCCAGTGGAAGATTTCTATTTGATTTTCGTTTTTATCTTGTTCCCGGTGATAGTGATTTTTCCATTTGGTGCTTCTCTTGTGGTGCCAGGGAATTATACAAACTCTGCTGCACCAGTAGCACTGCCACAGGTTAGAGAACTTGTTGAGAAAGTCAAATATCTTTAAGCCCCCGAAGCCGGCTCCAAGTTTTTGGACAAGCCCTCAAATGTATGGGTCCTTCTTATACCCGGCACTTGTGAGCTGCGTATTTAGGAACTGGAATAAGTAGCTTATAGTCAGTACGTTTTGATTTTATTTTAGTCACATTTTCTTAGTTCGTAATATCGCCGGGGCTTACAAAATCTCATTATGTAAGGTTGTTGGCCACTGTAGATAGTGCTGTCTGTTGGGATAGATTGAAAGATCAGTTGCATTGATCATACACTGATATACAATGTTTAACAAGAATAGGACGATGAATCTGCTACTTGACTGACATTGGAATGACAATGCACAGAGCAGCAAAAATGGTACTCTTTAAAGGTTTATTCTCAATCTCTTTTCTCTGGCTACTTAATTTATCAGTTTCAGTTTTTAAACCAGTTAAAACAAGGAACCTAAATACAGTAAATAGTCCACAATTCCATATCGTGTTAATTACTTAATTTATTTAGATTGCAGCCTGCTAAGTATGGGCCTTGAACAGAATGTTGAGAAGCAGTAATTAGCGAAACAACCAGAGGTTGGGGCAGCTTGTCCAACAAAAAAAAATACAACCACAGCTGCATTAGGAAAAAAAAAACGATTTCCTAGATACAAGTTGGTCATTGGCAGACGGAATCAAATAAATTAGGGAAGAGAAGGATAGAAACCCAAAAAGAAACGCACAAGTGAAACAATGAAAATATTATAATTATTGCACTTGGGAAGCATTACAGGCTAGTTACTAAGTTACATACTTACACATACCAACATTATCGAAAAGAATCTAAAATAACGAAATCTTTGGCAAAAAATTAGATTTCTCCCTATATTTAGCTATCTTCTTCCTCTCAAATCTCAATCTAGAAAGCATCACTTGAAAGATAATTATTACTTGACTTGCGTACTTTGTAATGCACTAATGCCCGCAATGACAAACAGGATGATCAGGTTCGCAAACACAAAAATAAGCAAACCGATGATAATAAACATTTCCAGCCCGGCCCAAGGGCCCAATAGACACCCACGTTAGGTTTGGGTAAATTTGGTAGTATAAAATACATCACACGTGCTCCACACAAATAGGCGGTATTGTAATTGTCCAACGTCAATCAGTCTAGTTAATCTGACGCTTTTGTCCTGATATTTTGTTTCTAGATAGATTCATTACAAAACGTGTCAAGTCCTCATTCGCCAGCTCCTCCATAAAATCTCCTTAGAGATGGAATCTCCAATGAGCCAGAGAAAGAGAAAAAAAACACACTCTTCCTCTCTGCTCCAATCTCAAACCATGAATCTTCTTCTCCTCATCCTCCTTTCGACCACTCTTTTCATTGCAGCTTTTGCTTCTCTCGATGAATCTAACGATAACTTAATTCGTCAAGTCGTATCAAACGATGACGAAAACGATTTAGTTTTAAATGCCCACCACCACTTCTCCAACTTTATTACTAAATTTGGGAAAAAATATGCTGATGAAATAGAACACGCGTATCGATTTTCTGTATTTAAGTCTAATTTACAACGTGCTAAATTACATCAGATAATTGATCCAACTGCAGAACATGGGGTCACAAAGTTTTCTGATCTGACTCCTTCGGAGTTTGGAGAGAAGTATCTTGGTTTGAGATCTTTGAAACTTCCGGCTGATGCTCATAAAGCACCTATACTACCAACTAATGATCTTCCAACTGAATTTGATTGGAGAGATCATGGGGCTGTTACTCCAATCAAGGATCAGGTTTTTATTTGCATTATTTTTTTTTATTAATATTAATGAATAAGATATATTGACTTTTTTTGTGTATGGAAAATTAGGGTCAATGCGGTTCGTGCTGGTCTTTTAGTACTACTGGAGCATTAGAAGGAGCTCATTTTCTTGCTACCGGTGATCTTGTTAGTCTTAGTGAGCAGCAACTTGTAGACTGTGATCATGAGGTTTGCAATTTGTTGATTGTTAATTACTTTTATAAATTTATTATGTGCTTAAATTGGTATAATTGACTGTTTGAATTTGATTGCTTTATGTATCTATGAAAATAATTTATGATAATTTTACAGTAGAGGAATAATTTTTTTATATATAAATTTTGTAAATTTTGCAATTCATTCATTTCATGATGCTGTTTATTGACTTGATGAAATAAGTTAAGCTCGATAGTTTGGTTGCTTTATACGAAGTGTGGTTTGTAATATAATATTCCCCGTAATTTACCTCTGAGACGGAAGTATTTGTGCACAGATAAATAAAATATAAGATTTGAATATTACAATAAAATAGTTCTAGCACAACTGTTGATTGATCTGTTACAGAACATTGTATCATTTGAGAATCCTTCACAATCTAAGCAAGGTGAACCTTTGGCAGAACGCCCTCTTACACTGGTGTGTATGCCACAGGGAGGGGGGAATAGTTGTGTATATGGTGGAGCAGCTGGGAAATTCTGATCCCAGGATCACCTATGAGAAGAATATTTACAGTTACTAACTTATTTCCATCGACTTGTCTCATGTATTTTAAGCTAGATCATGTCAGTGCATAGCAACTGGCAAGCAATGAACCAAATATATAACATTCCCTTGTATGTCTTTGATTTGATGTTAGTGGTTTTACTACTATTTAACGTGTCATGTTGGGGAACATCTGAAGTTTGATCTATTCTGGGCAGTTAAATCGCTACTTTCGCTACTATTTAATCGGGATTAATCGGGATTACAGCGATTTTTAAACCGCTACTTTCTCGTCGCTACTCGGAACTCGGTTGGGGATTAATCGATTACCGAGATGTCTTAATTTTTATGTTTATATGTAGCATGTACATTGACGCTAATGTGGCATACAATATGGTACAAAATTTTTGCTATCAATATTTAGAAATGTTGACATTGTCCATAGTTATTTGACGACTAAAGTTTTCAGACAATATTTTATTTTCTTTAACTTGTCATAGTTACAAATGCAAAACATGGGTCATACATTTATTTTTTTTTTTTATATTAAGTTGTCATCAAGTATTCAAGTGGGTTCTCAAAAATCATAATACACCACATAGTGTTCGGTCAAAATACACCACATAGTGTTCAAACATATTTTGTGAAGATTATCGGGGAAAAAATCGACGTATTTGTAAAGAGAGGAGGAGAGAAAGAGAGAGGAGGGGCGAAAGTGGCGTGACCGGAGGAGAGAAGAGAAGGAAAAAAAAACGTAGAGAAGAAGAGACCAGAGAGTTGGAGAAAGTGGAGAAAAAAAAAAAACGCACACAGGTGGAGCTTGTTTTCATGGCTGGAATTGGATGGAATTGGAGCTTGTTTTCGCGGCTGGAGAAAAGCCCTAACTTGATTTCGTTGTTAGAAAAAAAAAAATCTCGGTTTTCTTTTATATACCGATTTTGGTGAGTAACTTCGCCCGATTCTCGTTTAACTTCGGGCCGATTATGGTGATTTTTTGGACCCCAATCACTTATGGGGAGTAATTGGTTGGTCGGTCGGCTAGGTACCGAAGTAGCGATTCCTCCCGAAAGTACTTTCGGCCGAGTACTACGCCGATTAATAGCACAGGATCTATTAAGCTCAACTGTTTTAGCACAATTTTAGTATATGACTATAATATGGTGAAATACAAGCTTCGCATATTGTTTTGTTGCTTTTCACCTAGCCCTGAGTAGTTTCATTTTCTCCGGATGAAGTGATAGTAAGCTCTAGTTTGGAATTTACTGTTGCAGTGTGATACGGAAGAAGCAAGTTCATGTGATAATGGGTGCAATGGTGGCCTAATGAACAGCGCACTTGAGTATACACTCAAAGCTGGTGGACTTCAACGAGAGGAAGACTATCCTTATACAGGGAAAGATAGTAAATGCAAATTTGATAAGACCAAGATTGCCGCATCTGTATCTAACTTTAGTGTTATCTCCATTGATGAAGAGCAAATAGCTGCAAATCTAGTGAAAAATGGTCCTCTTGCAGGTTTGTTAGCCAATTCTTCCAGCGTCTATTTCTCATTCATTTTCCTGATATTGCTCTATGGATTAATAACTTGGTGATATGCTTGATTGCAGTGGGTATCAATGCAGCTTACATGCAGACATACAGAGCGGGAGTCTCATGTCCATACATATGTTCTAAGAGGAGGTTGGATCATGCAATATTGCTGGTGGGATTCGGCTCAGCTGGCTTTGCTCCCATTAGGCTAAAGGAGAAACCGTACTGGATCCTGAAGAATTCCTGGGGACAAAACTGGGGAGAGGATGGTTTCTACAAGATATGCAGGGGGCCCGACGTGTGTGGTGTGGACTCTATGGTCTCAACCGTGGCTGCTGTTCAGCTCACTCCCAAATAAATTATGGAGTTATCAGCTAAAGATCTATAGATGCATGATCTTTGTGTAAATAGCTGGGTGTATTATAGTTTATTTCTGAAGACATCCTTGCTTTAAACACGCAGCAGCTATGCAGTGTTCATAAACTATGCTTTGGTTAAAGATCTATACATGCATTGCGCATGATCTTGTGTAAATACTAAATGGTTGGATGTAGTGTAATTAAATTCCCAAGACATTCTTGCTTAGTACACACTATACTGTTGCAGTGTTCTGAAAGTATGCTTTCAAAAAGCCCATAATGGTATAATACAGTTTTGGGTCCTGTATTGGGCACTCACCAAATTCGATTGGGCAGCCTCTAGCCCAAGCCCAATACACCCCCCACTACACCTCAGCGTCCTGGTCGCTCCTTTTTTTTCAACTGTTCTAACCGGTTATCTCTCTCCCAAGTTCTGAACCCAAAAAAGCAAAAAAAAAAATGGAGTTTTCTCTCGAACCGGTCATCTCTCTCGAGTGAGTCCTTGGTTTTATATTCTGAGTTCCATGATGGGCTGAGATTGCTACAACACCGACATTGAATTCAATAAAATTGTTTAAACCAATCATTCGAATTTCTTGAATTAATTGTCATTTCTTGTATTAATCACTCCTCCAATGTTTAGTTGATCAAGATATGCATTTGTGCTAGTGAAGAAAGAAATAGTCAAGATATACAAGAACCAAACTGAATTATTGTTTGAAAAGCCTCAAACGACTCATTGAAATCGTTTTGTATATGGGCCAAACGACCCAATGAGATTGTTTGAATGTCCTTGTTTTTTTTTTTTTTAGAATGTTTTTGTACATTAGTTGTATGAGTTAATATAAGATTTTGAGTTATACTAGAGCTGAATCAAAGTGAGGTCCTGTATTAGCAACCACCGAATTCAACTCAGATTTTGAGTACATACATTAGTTGGAGCTGAATCAAAGTCCAGTTTCTTTCTTTCATGGTTCAAGTCCACTTCTTATTTTGCACCCAACTTCACTAAAATGAACTTCATGACAAACAAACCGAATTTTTTTAGTCCAAACGACTCAGCTATGTTGCCCAACAGAGTCCCCAAACGACCCCGTCATGTCCTCCTGGAGACTGCCCAAACGACTCCGCCATATCGTCTAGCTAAAAACCCAAGAGTTTTGTCTCAAACAACACACGAAGACCGCTTGAGTGTACACTGAAACGACATGGCGAGACCATTTCAGTGTATACTCAAACGATATGGCAAAACCATTTGTACACTCAAACGATCCAAAAGTTTCGTTATGGCAAGACCAGTTGAATTGGTTATTGGGCCTAGACTTTGATGGCAAACTTGTAATATATATATATTTTATTTTTTTATTTTATTTTTATTTTATTTTATTTTTATTTTTTTTGAAATTGCCCAATTCAATTTGAGTGCCCAATTAAATCACCTTTTTAAACTTACTACTTTTTCGCGGCAAGTTATAAGGTCATTATGGTTCTATTGAAGTATTTCGTTTATCCCAATTACATCTTCAAAATTTGACAAGTACAAATACAAAATAAATAGAAAGCTCAAATAAATATTCCCACCGAGTTCAATTTTCTATCATAAGTTTTCTTTAAGTCATCATACTATGAAAAAGAATCGAATGAACAGCTGAACTCTGAAGTGACTACACTTGCTAGATAATTGCACTAGTTAAGGAAAACAGTGAGCCATCAATCCAATTTCTTTTATACATCATCTAAGCCCCCTATTTGAAGCGAAACTGCAGAATCCAATATGGCAGCTTCGTAACTGCCCAGCACACATGTGGTACACAACCAATCATCATATCCGCTTTATAGTGTCACCTTGAACAACAATAAAACCTTCACTAGCAAGAGTTGAAAGGGCATTTCTTAGCTGCATAAGAATGAAAGGCCAGGTCATAAGTATGCATTGCTAATACCACAACATGCAAGTTTGCGTGCGCGATGAATAAATAACTTACATCAGTAAGGTGGACTTCAGCAGAACTTTGCTTCTTCAGCTCCTCCAGTAACTGCAGAAGAGTAGACATTTTAAGCATCTTCAAATAATATAGATTGACTTGTCCTATTGATTCAGAAATAAAGAACAATCACATTACCTCCAAAGTACGAGTCGAGGGTCCTCCAAGTTGCATCTTCTCCATTATTATGTTTCGAGCTGCTGACAACAGATTTTCACGTCTCATCCTTTCACTTGCTGAGACTCCAGTTGTGATGAGATCCATATCTATTGTTCCTGATTAGAAGCAAAATAAAACAACTAACATCACTTAAGAGTATGGTAGGAGATAAATATATATTGAATATTATCAGAAAATGTACTTTACCTGTGGCGTGATCTGTGGCCGACTGTTGTAGAGCAACTTCCAAAAGCCGGAACGCCTCTGCCACATCCGGTTTTTCAACCTGCACAAATACGCAGACCAACTCTAATCACTTCTAACGGTCAAGCCAAAATTTGTTTCCTCAAAAAAAAAGGACAAGTCAATAGAAGGGGCTTGCGGCGCAATTTGTATATGTAGCGCGCTTGACCTCTAAAACGTTTGTATTATGATTTATTTTGCAGATCAAATTAAATATATTCTCGGGTAAAAAGAAACGATCTATATGATGCTCAATGCAAGCTTCACTAACCCACTCCGAGAAACGAATCCGGGCTAGAGCTTCGCTAAGACGAATTAAACTCTCGATCTGCCTTGGTGTTGCAGTTATAACCTAAAGAAGAATCAATTCAAAGAACATTTAGAAAAAAAAAAGAGGGATGCCAGAATAAAAGGCAAAGGGAAGGACATGTTTGGATCTCTCTACCTTTTTGCTGCTTCCAGGAAAGTTTCCTCTCCTCCTCATCTCGACGTATCTTCGTATCAATTCTTCTGCAGCTTCATCAGACAGTTTTGGGCGAATGTGTCTTCTGGCATAACTCAAGTATGCCGTTAGTGTTGGAATATCCAAAACATCCTGTTGCACAGTCTTCAAGTAGACATAACAAGAGAGTTTATCAGAACAATATCCTTGACATCTACCAGTGAAGTTCCCAATTTGGGAACACTTTTTCCCAAACAGAATAGGGAGCTAAACAAACCTCAGGATTCTCAAAGTGCAAGGCCACTATATGCTTAGCAAGGCGCCTGTCCATATGTTCATCCGCCTTGTCAAGCATTAAGTATATAAGATCAAACCTAAAGATGCAGGTTTTGGTTAGATACTCTTGCAAGTAAAATAATGGAATATGTCAACGAAGTCTTTCTGCGAGTCATCTTACCTGGATAGTAATGTTGGAGGGAGGTGAATATTGTCAATCACAGATAAGCGAGGATTATACCGTGAACCACTAGGATTCGCACAAGCCAGTACAGAAGTCCTAGCATTAAGAGAAGCAATTATCCCTGCCTTGGCTATTGAAACAGTCTGTTGTTCCATTACCTGTTGGAGAGAATCAAAATGATTTAGGATTTATGGAATTACGAACCGAGACAAGTTGAACTAATACAAAAATATTTGGTGAGAAAACTTATATCACATACCTCATGCAACATACTCCTTGCATTCTCCGACATTTTGTCAAATTCATCAATGCAGCAAATACCTCTATCACTCAGGACGAGGGCTCCACTTTCTAAGACCTTAAGAATTAAGCACACAGACATCCGAATATAAGTTTCAACATTGCAAGAAAAAAATTCTAGAGCGAGCTATTGAAAATTTGTCGCAGAAGATCGTACTGTTTCACCCGTTTCTGGGTCCTTGGTAACATAAGCAGTTAAGCCTACAGCAGAACTCCCTCTTCCACTAGTATATATTCCACGAGGGGCGAGCTTGTGTATATACTGGAGCAACTGCGATTTGCTGGTTCCAGGATCACCTACGAGAAGAATATTAATATCACCACGAAAGGTAGCACCAGAGGGCAACTTCAGAGCATTCCCACCAAACAGCTACAATCAATATCAGTTACCATTCAGCACCTCAAACAAAATAATGATGAAACAGAGCACAAAATTAACACAAACCTGGCAAAGAAGACCTCTTTTCACATCATCCAGCTCCCATATGTTAGGAGCCAAGGATCTGGTCAATTTGTCATAAATATCAGGCTGTTTTGCCAGTTCCTTCAATTGCTCCAACTGGAACCGCAGGAAAGAGAACATCATTAAAAACTAGGATGCAACCACTTCAACTAAAATTTAAAGAACAAAAAATAGAAAATAATACCTTCTCTTGATATTCAGGGGAGGTATCTTTGTCCACGTTACCAGAGCCATCATCAAATTCCATAGGATCCTCAGCATCCATTCTGGACGTGTCGTTTTTCTTCAGATGAAGACAATCAACATATGTCTGTACAAAGAAGAAAAGAAAATGAAAAAAAAAAAAAAAAAAAAAAACAGCTTCGAACACATTAGCATTTCACAATTTCGGTCATTCATGAAAATAAAGAATGTTCCCACCTTGAACAACGACTTGATCGTTCGTTGTGTTGGTCCTACTCTAACCGTCATTGCTCGATATATTCCAGTGACCTTTAAGACAAGAAAAAGTTGACAGTTTTAGCCAAACAGTGACCACGGCTGACCTCTAGCCTACATACACAGATATCAGTATAATACTTACCTCAACTCTATCACCTGGTTTACCAGAGTCGACAAGCCTATCATGCATTACCAAGCTCACAGTATGGGGTGTCCCACCTTCAGGAATTTCATCTGGAGTCTCCTGAAGCCTTATAATCTGCTTATCCGCAAATCTGGTAAATATAGAAGCACCAACTTAATATAGATGCATTTACATGAACTATTAAGGTATATCAGCTCAACTTTGATAAATGTGCCAACAAACCATACTTGCATCGGTTGTGAACCAACGTCATGGAGTTCTGAGCGAGACATTCCTGCCTGCCGCACCTCTTCGGTTCACTGATTCGACCTATGAACACCCATTGTTATTTCATAAATAATAAATTGGTTTCACAACATAGGTTGGCATAGAGACTCAATTGGTATTGATCAATAAATGAAGGACAAAGATGCAAAATAACAACGCTCTAGCTGATGCCAATGTGTCAGGGCACCAGCATTGAATGTTTAAATAGTAAGAGTTAAGTACCTCGGTCCACAATGACATGATCTGAGAGATATCCGCAAACTAGGCATTTAAACACGGCTTCCCTGATTTCGGGTATAATAGAACTACATCGAATGATCATTCCTTTTACTGACACCATCTTTTCAATATCTGATCAAGTCATATTCACATCGTTTCAATCATAAGAATAAAAAAAATCTAGCATTCACAATCTTAACAAAATCAATAAAACTAACCAGATGGATTAAGATTTCTCATAGATATGGAGCTTCTAAGATTGAAAGTTCTAACTTGGATGTGCTTTTCAAACATAGGGTTCATTCTAGCAGCCATATCCAAAAGAACCAAATCAAAGATTGCTAAAACTTCAAGTGGGTACCTGACCATCTTAGTATACAAGTCAATATCATAATCATAAACATCTTGTGCATCGACATCAAGTGATTCCCCCTCCACTTCAAAAATATGATGAAGTGCTCTCATATACTTCCCTTCATCGTGCAAAGGGTCTTCTCGAAAATGCCTCAAGAACCGAAGAATCGAAGCGTTTACATCTTGTACACTTATATTAGTCCCCCAAACATAAACTGGAGGAGCTTCTTCACCTTCTTCTTGATCATCACCACCTTCAGATGAAGCCTGAATATCATCAGTTGATGTCGGTGTCCCAATGGGGGTTCCTGTTCTTCTTCTTCTTCTTCTTCTACTTTTGAGTGCTGGTTGGAGTTGGGGTTGCATCTAAACCGGGAGATTGAGTGCGTCGAGAAGGCGGGGTTGCGAATGAGTTACGGCGTAGAGCGTCTCCTGGGGAGGAGTTTGTGTTGGGGATTGGGCTCGAATTCATATCGTCTATTGGTGAGGAAGCTCCTACAATCAGAAAATAATAAAAATTCGAGGATGATGAAATAAATCAATATAACATGAAAAAAAAAAAGGGCTTACTTCCGTTTTGGTTAGTTGGAGAAGAATCGGATGCCATTGCTGATAAGTGAATCACACGGAGAGAGAAATGAGGATTTAGTCTACCAAAGTGAAGCTGGTTATGTTATTTTGGCGGGAAATGGACTCTTTCCCTCCAAAATTAAGGTTAGGCTATGGTACAACTGGATACTATATTAAAACACGGATCAAGTTGTGATTGGAAGAATCTTTAAAAGCTGGGCCACAGGTTGAAAAACATTAGGCTTTTTCAAAGAAGCCCAGTCTGTATAGTTAAAGTTGGGCCTCGGACATAATATTTAAAGCCCAATTTAAATTGCTTATTTTATTTTTCAATATTATTAGAGAGACTATAATTTAAGTCATAATTAAATGAATACACGTAAATTTAACTTTTAGAGTAGAATTACTATTTTTTCTTTTTTCCTTTAACATTTAAATTGAACTTGTTAGTGTCATTGTAATATCCTTAACTTAACTGAATATGCCTTAGAAAATCATCTTAGCCGAGTAAATGTATTGAGAACAATTTGTTTATCCAGAAGCAAAATGTACGTAGACAACTTTAACTGTTCATTCCTTGTGTAATTCATGTTCAATTTATACACGTTTCTCAAACGGTAGGAAAAACTATAGGGGTATTTAAACAATGAAGCAATTATATAATTTAATATGTTAAATAACTACACCCGTTTGCGTGAAGAAAATGAGTTTTGGAGGTTTTTAGTTGGGGTTTTAGAGGTTTTTGTTTATTTTAGAGTATTAGGTAAATAGGACTCTTCAAGCAGACAATTTAGTATTAGGTAAATGGGTTTTGAAGGTTTTTGTCTATTTTAGAGTATTAGGTAAATATGACTCTTCAAGCAAACTCTTTAGTATTAGGTAAATAGGACTCTTCAAGCATTAGCATAGATCTCGATGAAATCAGGACCACCACTTAAGCCCTTATAACTTGCTTAAAAACTGAGTTGTTTTGTATTATAGACTATAATTTAACTCGTGGCGATGCCATGGATTGTCATTAGGGGTAAATTTAGCGAAATAAATGCATATCTAAATTTATCATTTTACACTTTTTTTTTTGCAAGAAACATACAGATGCTTACACAAAACCTTGGCAACTCATGCACAACATTGTTAGCTTTCTACATTTTGTATGTTGCTCCTATTTTATGTTTGCTCAATTTTTTAACTAAGCTCAAATTTTGTTTTGAACAAAGTATAGATTTAACATGGGGACTCTCACTTATAGTGCATCACTTCCCAAATATATGGAGCAATTACTCCATTATTAATCACATATTTCCACACAAAGCCAAATTATAACAGAAAAAAAAAACAAAGAATACAAAAAAATTGACATATATTTAACAACAAAATAATAAATTAAATTATAAAAGAAACTCCTATTTTGAGAGGGGGTCTATATACCATTCGTTGGTTACTCCAGTGGTTGAACTTTGTATGAGAAGCAACATTCTCTTATAACTCCAAACCACTACCCAAGTCATTACATTATCCCCTTAGTTTTGAAGGCGACCAAATTCTTTTAGCTATCGTAGAGTTTTGAGGCCATGCCATTATTTTTAACAGTGTGTATATTTTTAAGATTCTTAGCTGTGCTTTTTGGTGGGAGAGGAGACAACTATTGGAAAAAATGAATGAATAGAACTCAAGATCTCGATCCACTCCATTGAATGATGATTGATTTCAGAAATATATATTGACTGCTTTTGATGAATGAATGAAGAGTTCGTTGAGGCATAATTTTTATCGCAAGATATGATAGATGCACAAAGTGTTAAGAAAATAACTTTACGGGTAATCATTTATTTTATTAATTGTTAATCTCACTTCACCGTTTGATTATGCCAAAAGTGTTTTCTCTTTGCCCTTGCCCTTGCCCTTGCCGTTGCCCGTCTAATATAACAACTTCAAAAAAACAATCTATTTTACTTCGAAATAACCAAAGAATATTGGTTATTAGAACATTTTAACTAAAAATATAAGATGTTACACCTAATTATCTCGAGGCGTTACAATGCTACACATGACACCTTAGTGGCGTATGGGTTGTGGTTCTCTTCAACTTTTTTACACTTAAAAAAATAAATAAAGGAAAATTTTAAAGTAGATCGGAAAAAATAATTTGTTAAAAAAGAGATAGAGAAGAAACAATGAAGCATGTACATGTATTGCATGCATATAGCTAGCTTGCAATGACCCTAATTTGTAAATAAATAAATACTTATCCTAATAGCACCAATTCCATCGAAGTTTGGGATTGTAAGCATGGTATCCAAAAAATAAAAATATTATTTTTATTTTTATTTTTCTACAAAAATGCAAACGGAATTAATACTGTTTATAGTGTTTGCTGGCTACGGTACACTCTTCCAAAACTCATACAACTAACATAGTTCAAAAACTTATCAAAAGAAATAGAATGACAATTATAGATAAATTTCTACACTGGGGGAACTCTGTTATACTGAGGATATTACGAAACACACTCCACTTTTTGAATAACAACACCATCTATATATTATTTTCTAGAGATGAACTAACTAATAGACCCTTGCTGCTTAGGAAGAAATAACTTTTTGCCTTATAGAGAAAGAGAGAGAAGACGAATAAACCACGAAAAGATTAACAAAAGTCAATCTTCTTTTAACTACTTTTTCGAGTGATTAGTAATAGTTTGAGAAAATTAAAACTCCTAAAACATAAATTGACTTTAATACCCATAATTCCGATTAGATTATCTCACCGTTAGATTTCTCAAAACTACTTTCTCCTAGACCGTTTAATATAATTAAATGCATAAAACCCAAACATGTTTTATTATATAGTATAGAATTACCTGTGGTGTTGCCACTCAATTGTTATTATGGGTGAATTTATTAAATTAAACGTATGTTTAAACACACCATGCATTTTACACCAATTTGGCATGGTTTCCACTATTTTTTGACATCTAATTAAAATGAACATGTATGTGTCATATTGATATTATACATGATATATCATACAACAACTTAAACAATGTCTAAGAAGACAATCAATAGAACTAAGCAACACTATGAAGTATGTATATTGAATAACTAACCACGGTCCTTTAATCAATATTTATACATATGTTAAATTAAAAATAATAAAAAAAAAAATCATTTGTATATATAATCCCTATTACATCAAAATAAAATCTAGCTTCCACTTCAGTGCATAATATAAGTACAATATACTAAAGAGCATAGCGCAAGAAAGAGAACATAATAAAGAAATTAGAGATGGAACACTTTCCATTAACAAAATCATCATAATTAGCTAGTACTTCCACGACTCACTTGTTATTTGCATTTGAAAATGAAGTGTTGTAAGTTCATCTACTACATTTGTCATGCATAGCCAAAAAACTCGTATAAGCTACTCCAAGTACATGTTCTCATATTGGCCTTCCTCATAGTTCTACCATTCATTGGTCTACGAATGTATTAGTACTTTTCTTTTCAAACCACATCCATACAAATTTATATATAACAAAATAATTGGCTACCATCCACAAAAAATTGTTACCATCGACTAACAACAAAATTTGTCACACTATGCATGATAGATTCTCATGTGTAAGAGAAAAAACATAATCCACATATTAACACCTTATAAACAACGTTTACAAAAAATAGTATCTATTGAATTTACTTGAAAGAGCAACAGTCCTCACACATTTTATTTACATGTGAGAATTTTCTATTGTATTAAAAACATGCATATATCTATATATCTAATTGAGATGTACAACGCCTAATGCTATATAAGGATTTATGAGTTTTGAGACGTGTGGGACATCATATCTATCAGGCAAACATAACAACTTATAAGTATATTATATGGACTTATTAAGTATACCACGCATCCTAAACACCACCAATTTTCGAGTAAATATGGATTAAGCCACGCACATTAATCATAAACATTCAATGTGTATGATAGAGCTCAATAAAAAAAGAAGATATAGCTCAACAAAAGCTCCTCAAACCATATTATCTATACATTGAGAACCATTGTTTCGAGAGTATAAATACCAAGTATATCAAAATTATTCTCAAATGATCATAAGCCCATATTAGTTATAAATATTTTCCATCTTTTAATACAAAACAATCAAACCCATGCATGTTCAACAACCTCTATAAGTCCATGATTATACATCCCAACCTATACAATGGCTACAAATAAAGGTAAATAACAAGCTGGAAGGGGGGGGGGGGGGGAATGTATTGCAAACTATTTCTTGTGGTAACAAAACATTGAAGGTACGTACGTGGCTAGAGTTTACTAGCTTATATCTTGAGGGCATACTGAATTGGTATTAACAACCAAGAACTTACATGTCTCATACCTAAAGACTATTGAGTTTGTTATAATGAAATTCTACTCCCACTTCCTAAATTTACTCCCATCCATCACATGAATATATAATCCATTCAGAAATATATAAGAATGCACCTATTCCCGAACCCATAAAATGCTTTACATACATTTTTTTCCAAGAGCTCAGTTCTTAGCCATTTAAATACAAAGTCTAATATTTGTAGAAAAATTTAGAACGCATTGGAAACAAATAGAGTTTAATTTCAATCTTTTGTTTAAATTTTTCCAAAAAAATTCACCTTCTTCAATCGTGTTCTACAAACTTTTAAGTGTTATATACAAATTAATGTAAATGCGACCAATTCCCAAACAATCTCTTGTAGTATTCATCGTTAATCATCCAATGTAGAGCTCCATTAAATATTACAGGAGCTCTATTAAGAAGTGGAGGATGAGTGTGACGACCACGGGAATCAGTCTTAGTACGGAGGATTTGAAGAATCCACTTTTTTCATATATAAAAATAATTCTAAACTGCATATATAGAGTTTGGGTGGAAGAAAAACCCACATGCAGAACAGTGTGGTAGTGGAAGAAAAATTCACATGTAAATTCTTGTCGAGTAACGGGATTCCAAATACATACACTTGCAAACTATGTAATATACAAATTAATCTGAAAAATCACTGTGTAAAATCAATACAAATTAATCTTGTCTGTTGATGGTGGAGAGAACTTGGAGAGGTGGAGAGAACTAATAGATTGGTGGGCAAAAAAGAAGCACCCTTGAGTTTTTTTTTTTTTTTTTTTGGTTGAAAATCGTGAACTTTCTGGTGAGAGAGTTTACGGTGGGTGTAGAGTTTCAAAATTTTTTGATATTGGAAAATCTTATTTAGTTTGATTTTACCGATATTTTATTTTTCATGAGTTTTTATTTCAATATTGAAAACCCTTGATATACAACCCGTTAGATCATCTCAAAACTGTTTTCTTCTTGGACCGTTTGATATAACAGCATAAAAAACCAAACTGCTTTATTATATAGATTTTTTGTTTTTCAGTCTCTGTCTCTACTTAACGATATCGTCCAAGGCAAGATATATATTATCTATATACTAAAATATAGACCTCTAAGAGTGCGAGATAGCATTTTCTAATAGTCTACAATAACATGTGGAACTTCTTTATAGAGTTTGAATATATTTCAATTTCATATATATTTTACTAAATAAAAAAAAATGCTAAAAAATAGGTGATTTGTAATAGAAGTATTAGACGAATTGAAGTTACGAAGATCCAAATAGTTTTTTTGTTTAAAAGTCCCTCAAGTTATAGTTTAAGAGGTCATCTCAATTCAATCCCTCTATGGATAAGTTCGTGAGTGGTTTGCTCATAAAGAGAATGTGTAAAGCCTTTTTCAGCACGCAGAATATCTAGAGCACAGGGCGTATGCCCAAGTCCAAAATCTAGTACCATCTAATCTCCTATCAAATTTATGTGAAATAAATAAGTGCCAATCATAAATATTTAACTGGTATATAGTCATATTGATAGCAAGGCCGAAAATATTGATCGATATATCAATATATCAACAATATATTAATAAGATATATCAGATGGATATATTGACACAATTTCAAACCGATATATATATATTCCGGTTCCTAAAAAACCCTTAAATAAGGACCAAATCTAAAACAACCCACAATTTCACCTACAAAATGATTTAAAATCTAATTTTTTGTGCATATGATCTACTAACCACAAATAATATCTCTACAAAAATTCAACTTGTTTGACAATTTTTAATATTGGCAAAAGATGATTGCAAAAACTAAACATTTCTAGACCGTTATATATTTTTTCAAAAGTGGACAACAATTTTTATCTAAGTTAGAGGATATCAAACGAGTTGAATTTTTGTAGAGATGTTATTTATGATTAGTAGATCGTATGCACAAAAAATTATGTTTTAAATCATTTTGTAGGTGAAGTTGTGGGTTGTTTTAGATTTGGTCCTTATTTAAGGTCTTTTTAGGAGTCGGACTATATATATCATTTTGTTGATCGGTTAATTTTTTTTTGTATGTCGATATATCATAAATATTAATAAAAAATACTTAAAGTCTGGTCAAAGTCAACAATGGATGTTATATTCATTAATATATATTGATATATCGGAAAATCCAATATATTTCGGTTCTAAATTGACTCAACATATCCATATCGGATACTTAAAAAACCGATGTATATCGCCCATAGGTGATATATTGGTCAATATTTTCGGCCCTGATCAGTACTACTCTCTGCCTCCCCTAGTTTAATACGAAATCCTCCAATGAAGATGGTATATGGGACCACGGTATCTCAGTTAGATATGTAGGATAGATTTTATTGCCCTGCTTGTTAAAGTGAGACAAACTGGTGGTTGTAAGCCTAGCTAAGACTAGTAATATTGAACCAACGACACAAAATGAAACACAATTGAGATAATACAGAGAAATGCCTTAAAGTTAAACTGGTTCCTCTGCTATTTTGAAGTTTCTGTTCTTGGTTTATCCATCATAACTAACAAGTTGTTTCTATTGTTGACTTGGCATGAAAGCAGCCCTTCATGGTCCTACTCTTATGTGCACCCCCTCACTATTTGGTCTACATTTTGAAAATGGTATAGCTAGGAAGGTCTTTCGTGTTCTTCGTATATTTCATTATCGATGCACGTACTAAACGTGCAAGACTGTACAAGATTGAACCCTCCTAAAGCCAGCTAGAGACTTGTGTTACAATCATGTTACTATACAAACTTCACGAAGAACAAGGGACAGCATCCATGGCAAGCGACTCATTTGATGGCTAACATTAGGAAGTTGATAGGAAATCTTGATTATTTTTTTTTATATTAAACATGTTTTTAGGGATCGGAGGTGAACAAGCTAGCAAATGCTATAGCTTCAAGCATACCATCTGCCAAGTTCATAGAGTTAATTCCTAATTCTTTCTCCGAAAATATTAGAAAAATAGTTTACAATGATGCCAATTGGCAAACTGCATTCAAGAATGTAACAAGCTTGCTCTTTCGTAATGACACGGTATAAGAGACCTCTCAACAACCTAGCTTGCCAATCAAACAAAAATAATATTACTATACAAACTTCAGTACCGCCTGTCCATATTTGAAGCTACATCCTTTATACTTCTGGTTGCTCTTACTTTAACTCCGATCCATACTCTTTTCTATTGTACAGGAGTCCCGGTAGCAAGAAATAAATTATATATTTTCCAAACAATTCTATTTAATTTGCTAACATCGGAGTGTGTACAAACATGGCTGATTAATTACGTGGAGATAGTTAATTTTAAAGACGGACCATTGATTGGGATGATTGACAAAATAACTAATTAAGGTGAAGGTCGCGTCTAGCTAGTTCAAATTGAGGATCTATGTGAGCTGAGACCTTGCATGCACCTGTTTCCCTATTGTTCATGCACGTTTGCTTTAAAAATTTAATTACCAGTACACAGGTTCTTGTAAATTTAGAGGCGCCAGCCCATTTATTCAGAAATAAGGCCACACAACTGATCAAGTGACCACACAATGCAGGCTCATCGATCACATAGAGAGTGTCTGCAATAGCAAGCTATGGTAATAGAGCTGGAAGGGACCACCCAACAGTTGAGCAACAATGGAAACTTTCATCATTTGATTGTTGGCTGCACATGTAACAGTACTGGGTCAGGTCTCTCAACCCTCCTGCTACATGCTACTCAGTATAGACATGTATCGATAAGTTATATATCACATGTCAAGGTGTTATGTTCGCAATTAGTATATATTAACTATTAAGTAGGTCATTTCTCTCACATGACCTAAGTCCACGATTCCATGACCTAAAAACTGTCACATGTGTTTAGATTTTTAGGCCTACCACAGGGAGTGATTTTTTGCTCCCAACAATATTTCCTCCAGGTGCTCCCAATCAGGAAGCAACACATATTTATAATATTTTGAAATCCAACTATCAATAACTATTTTTTTTTTTTTTTTATTGTCAAAATTTAAAATATTTATTGAAAAAAACAGGAAATGATTTTTCAGATGTGATTTTTTCATCTTCTATATTGACTCGTGAATAAAGTGATTCCCACATAAATCTCTTTTTTATTGGGGCTCAAATTATAATTATTGAATTTTTTGATTAAATAAAAAAACTAAAAAATAAATTGTTGACCACTATTCTAAGGGTAAAATCAGAAGTACAAATCTAACCTAAATTTCTAATATATTGCTAGCTAGATTTCTAATATAGTTGACCAGTGTTGTTTTTTGATTGGGAGCCCTTGGAATATTACTGAGAGCAAAAAATCACTTTATCACATGCAGTTTTGGGTGTCAATATTCATATTTGTGACCATTGACTTTTCACGTGGTTATATTTCTACGCAAGTTTTCTCGCTGGCCTAGCAACAATAATGAACATCATGATTCATGAGGCATCAACGGGGGTTAATTTTATATTTTTGCTCCTCACGAACATTTCATCGTACACTATATATAGGGCGATTCTTCTATCGCATCAAGGTCAATGTAACGAACTCACGATATTATTTCGCATAAATTGTTTATCGAGTTGAGTTACATTCGTGCTCTATCCTCGGCTATGGATATCACATCCACGTTACTAAGATTGTCTATGCCTTCAGTGCAGGGCAAATTAAAGTTTCAAGTTCATCAGATCAGGTTGCCGAGTAGTTTAATATGGCAAATGACATGTTGGTTGCTTGGATTGTCACCATTGTCATTAATTTTTATCTGTACATATTATTATTATCAAACTTGCTGATTAAAATAGTTTGGCAAAGGAGTTTATCAATTGCCAAATGCCAATCCTCCTCCATAGAGGGGTCCTGACGTTTGGAATCCGGAACTTCATATATCATACAAGACACTGGACTTCATTCATAGAGGAGGGCACGGGGGAGGAGGGTTCGCTCTCAATCACGTAAAAACCAGCAACCTTTCATATTTTTAGTACGGGTACAGGGTCATGTGGTGTGTATTTCAACTGAAGGAGCGCGGCTTACAAAATCTGGCATCTCCTCTTTTGGAGAAAACTGAGTACAAAATTGGCATGAATCATCGATTACCAACTCTAGCATGGAAAACTGTATGTATTCACCAAAATGCTTCAAATGCTGTGCTGATAAATCAGTTATTATAACTCTCGATTAGTATATTATCTTGATATTATCTGTAACTAACACCATCAGTTGAAGGCCAAAGAAGATTACATACAGCATTGTATTTCTTGGAAAGTGAATTTCAACTAATTATTACGTAATAACATTCACAAAAATTTGAGTCAAACTGCCTGAATACGTAATCTTGTCTCTCTTCCAGTGGAGATAAATAGAAATTATGAACACTGCTCCATAAATTCCTTTGCACTAACAGTCTGACAAGGAAAGCTTAATTACATTGTACAACAGGCCAAAACAAAAGGGCAGCTAGAAGGAACTTTTCACTCAAATCTTCAACTTGCTTAAGAAAACAAACACAAAAGTGAAAATAGATTATCTTTGTATTCATCAAAAGGAAATAGATTACCTAGCGGTTACTGTTCCATTGAATATTTACTGTGTAGCAAAACGAGCAAAAGGAGCAACACCTCTCCTTATAATTTTAGTTTCCTGATAACTCTAGCTTAAATATGATGTTTTCACTTGATATGCATTTATCTAGAACTCAATACCAGTAGGACATTCATGTAGTTTTCTTGAATTGAAATCCAAAGAATGTATTGAAAATACGAAGGGCTGAGAAGGCATCATCTCCCCATATATGTTCTTCCCCTATATGTATGGTGCAGGCTAATATAATCTTGCAAACTGCACCATGCATACAGAAGGAGATAAATGCTAACATATGAAAGCACGACCCTTACTAAAAAAAAGAAAATAAGGGAGCAAAACATATTAAAGGTCCGGCCAGTAAAGAAAAGACCTTAAAAACAGAGAATTCACCTAAACTGCATCCAATTCAAAATTCCAATCACATAAAATGATTCTAATGCTTTCGTTCATTATATTTATATATAGACTTCGATCTGCTTTCTATTTCAACTTTAGATTAACAGACATTCATGTCCTTACAATGAAGAATCTGCTATGAGTTCTACATGACAATGCCATTAGTTTTAAATCTTAAAACAGTGTGTTAAGAGTTCCTAAGGAATTACATACATAAAAATTCTAAAGAATAATATTGTCACCATTCAATATTCTCTGATGCTTCTCAATCCCTTTTAGAGAAGTATTTTCATTTGTCAGGGATTGTGTAATATTCTGATCAACTACAATAAGTAAGACAGTACTAGTTAAGACAATAAGCACAATTTTTTTTCCATAAAACATCCATGTGCTTATCTTCATAGACCTATCTGCTTAACTATTACTGCATCTTTAGTTAGCTTTCAGGGCCTCCAAGGCATTGCTGGATGTAATTAGTGTTATAACTTTTCAGCTTACTTTGGGGTTGCATCAGATGGTTCCATTCATACACCTTTTCTCTTTTTTCCAATTGCTTCTTTTCTTCTCCAAGACACCCTCTTTGTAACATTGTACTACAAAATCAAGGCTATGGGAATAAGCCTATCTTAGCACGTACATTATGGGAGATACACGTACACATTGTCCTTGTCAACATATTATTGACGCAATTTAGAGAATAAATCAGTTTTATTTCCCTTACCAAAAAAGAAAGCTGTGAGATTATATATATTTTTTTCGATAATTCTGTGAGATTATATTAGTTTCATCAGTTTTTTTTCTTTACATGGTATGTTTATCCTAGCCCCCTCGGCGGCCCCTCATCTATACAAGGGAACCATAGCAAAGTTACTTTTCTATCTTTTCTTCTTTCTTTAAGGAAGGAAGGATTAGATTCTGTAGTTCTGTCATTGTGCAAAGGGATCTCTAACTTTGATGAAGGTGAATAATCTTAGGTACAAGAGCTTAAAGTTGAGAATTATGTAGTGATCTATGATTAGAGCCTCATTACATTGTAAGAACTATAAGATGCCCACCATATCACTATTTATTCCAATTATATACCATAAAATATCAATTAATAGAGAATAGCTTTTCACTTTACACACTGATTACCCCTCTTTACCCCTTGATTCTTTTCTAAACTTAAATACGCTTAGCTGTTACATTAGTCTTTATGTGTTTAATTATCAACTATGCAAGAAAACTAACAGGCTTGCTTCCCAACAAAAAGCTGTTATAATCCCAAAATACTCCTTTGAAAAGACCAAGAGAAGGCAATGTGCATGTTTACTATATAAAGATATCTGAATGATGAAATGAATGCATGATAATAACATATACACCAAAGTAAGCATAATACCATGCAAAAGGGTTAGTTTTCATTTACCAATGAGGGGAGAACATGTTGTGCTCAGTTACTTGGGGAAACCTTTTAACTCTTTCTGTTTCTACCACATGCTATATGATCACTTCTTCTGCTCAAGAGCCTTACAATTTTCTATATCAATGTCTTCATACATAACTTGTATTTCTATCTATACTCAGGGATGCAAATATAGTTAAAAAGCATCATTTCTTCTTTTATATCACTGAAATGCATTGATATTTTGACATACTTATATAAAAATAGTCGAAATAATAAAAAATAGAAAATAGAAAAGAGGGACCATAGAATCTGCAAAATTAATTGAAATGAAAGAGAGAGAGTTTAATTGGGTGTGATCTTGTGGGGTACTTTGAAAGCTCTTGCATGTTTGCAGGGATGGACCAATAGTGTAAAAACAAAGATATAAACTTGTTTGTCCAAGCAAACAAGAAATCAATTTAGTCCCCATTTAAAACCGGCAAACAAACGGGTAAACTGGGGAAAAAGGACTTGCCCAACCAGAAAGCAAACGCAATCCAACCAAGTAGAGAAAAACGATAAATTATACAAACAACTCATTACACATAGATTATAGGTCTTTCTAGATAGAATAATAGTCATCACTCCACACCACATAAAAAAACTAAAAACAAACAATAACATGAAAGACAGCAAGCCAAAAGAACATAGCAGAAGAAGAAAAAAGAGATTATAATTTATAACTAAAACATATCTGAATCGAAATTCGAACATTCTATTGCTCATGACTCATGATCTCTTTCTTCTAGTTTCATTCATTAATTGGGTGATATTACAGTAATAACCATAGCAACTACAACAACAACAATAACAATGCAGATACAGATACATAGATAGCTAGATAAATGATAGAGAAATGGTTGGTTGGTTAGAACCTACAAGGAATAGAGGAGAGTGATTAAGAAGAAAAATGATACTTCTTTTAGGATCTTGGGTGTGGGAAGAATTGCGTACCAGCCATAAAAGCAGTAAGGGGAGTTGGGTATAAAGAAGAAGGATCCAGCAATGAAGCAGCACCTGCATTAGTAGTAGCTGTGGCGGTTGTCGTCGCAGCACCGGTGCAATGAGGTTCCGCTGAGCACCTCCCGACGAGCTTTCGCCTTCGGGACCTTGATCATAAAGTAAACCCTTGAAAACATGTCCTCCAATATTCACAGCTGCCTGATATGCAAACTCATCATCTGTATCATTCATACCGCTCACTCGAACGCATCGGAAAACCGCTTGTGAATTCACTTCAGCTGGAAAATTTTCAACCTCTAACCCTAAACAAAGTTTCGAACGACAAAAGAAAGCTTAAGTAGAACTAAAACCCAAAATTAAGCATAAACTAATACTAATATTTTTTCTTTAAAATTGTCAGATTACTAACAGTAGAAAAGATAAACGAATCAAAGCAGTTGGTGAACATGATGAACACACACGCAAAGGATAAAGCTATGGTAGCTTAGCTAGGCAGCACTGTAGCAGTACTATTTCACTACTTGCACTCTCTCTTTCTCTCTTTATTTTTGAAGAATTTTCGGTGAATGAGTGGATGGGTTTTGAGTTTTGAGGAGTAAGGAGTGAGGAGTGATAAAAATCTAAGAAAACTGTACCTGAAGTAGTGTTAGGTAAACGAGTACAAGCAAGAGAAGAAGAAGTAGGATTCTCTCTCAGCCTTTTAGGATTCTGATCAGCACCACGAAGTAGATGCTGTTGTTGCTGTTGCTGTTGAACAGCTGCAAGTTGTTGTTGTCTTTCTCGTCTTCTAGCAGCAGGAACCCAAGTACTCTTAATATGAGTAGGGCACTGAAACCCTCGACTTTTACAGCAAGTTCTACACCTCATATGAATACAGTCTTTCTTCGCTTGATTTCCACAATCTTGACAACTTTTCCCACTTGCACTCCCTCCACCCGCACTTCCTTGTGATCTCATCATCATGCTCACATGTGCTCCTCTTGATGACGATTCATCTGAAATGTTAGTGCTTCTACTTGGACCAGCAGCTGCGTCGAAGGCAGAAGTGTAGATATCCTGGTGGTGATGATGATGTTGGTGATGATGAAGTTGTTGTTGTCTTTGGAGATGTTGTTGCCATAGCTCAAAACCTTTGTTGGTATTAAATGCGATCTCTTCGTTTCTATACAAGAAGAAGCTTTCTGGTGGGATTTCGTTAGATGATGGGTTATTTCCAGTACCACTTCCACCACCCCCACCTGTTCCTAGTGAAAACCCAGCCATTCACTCCAATTTTCCCACAATTGGGAACTATAATCCATATCAAGTAGGGGTAGCGTTGAATTGTAGTTTTTTTATGTTGTGGGGAGTTGTGAAGGAAGAGAGAGTGTAGGCGTGTAGCAGCTTTTGTGCAGGGACACGTTTGGTTTTGGGGGACAGAGAGGGTGGTGGGGATTGCTTCTTCTTTCAATTCAATTCTTTTTTCTGCATTAAAGAGACGGAATTACAACTCTGCAAACGCCGCCATGGCAACAGCAATAACAACACTCCTGCTTTCTGCAACCAATTTATTTAAGATAACAACCCAAGAACACTAGTGGCTAGTTTACAAGTTTCAAGTTACTAGAACACCAACAACACCAACACCTTTCTCTCTCTTTCCTTTGTGTCTCTCTAGCTAATAAACTGTAGTCAAGGCCACTGATTCTGCAGTGCAGTTAGTTCTGTAATTCTCTCTCTTCACTGAATACTACTGATCATGTTCTCCATCATCTTTACCTTGGGATTCATCTCAAAATCATCTCAACCATACATGTTGATCAAACGAGTCACTTACTGTCCACGTGTCAGGACACCAGCTTTTGGTTATTCGTCCTTTCACCGGAAAACCCGCTACTTTTCTTGGGTGTATTTTTGTTGTCTTTCGGGTACAGGGTCGTCCCTTGTTCCACACCGTCGATGCTTCTTTTGCCTATCACTAAATTTATCTAAGGGATGCTATTTTTGTTTTTTTCTAAAGCCAACATTAAAGACTTGAAAGCAATATAATTCCTTTTTAGGGAGCTCTTCTTTAATAAAGAAAAGAGGACTGGTTATTTATTGATCAAGCGCGGTTTCTCTCTAGACTCTAGACTCTAGAGGTGATATTAACATTAAAAGAAAACTCAATGTGGAGTGTTGTTAATTTAGCGATTAGTTTTGCAAATCTGGATGGTGAATGGATGCTTAAAGGGTCACCTTCAATAATGATTTCAGTGTTGTAATTTGTCCAAAGTAAATTTATCCATGATCCATGAAAACAAAAGATACCAAAAAATTATAGGGGGTACGGAAGGAACACTAGGATAGACTTAAAGGCTTTGTTGCACATGCAACCCTTTAGTAGAAAAGTTAAATTGGTGAGTGGTGATATTCCATAGTATCTCCAAGGGGACACAACAAACAAAAATGAAACTTCAAACTTCCAAGGAAACTGCTCCAAGAAATGTAGAATAACTCGTCCCTCGTCCACATAAACTTCGTGTTTTATGCCAACGTTGGTAAAATAATTTTTCGCTTAAAAGGGATGAGTAGCTGTCGGTCTATTGAAACGGGAAACGACTTCAAAGTTGTACTCATCTAGTTACAAATTTACAATTGCTTTGTGATTAATTTGATCTCTAATTCTCTATCAAGTCCATTTATATAATTACGAATAATTTGGTCAAAAAACGAAGCTCTAATCCTCCAATGACTTTAAATTTTCAATCCTGATCGAGACATATATCAAGTTGATGTTATTATGCCATCTTGTTGTATATTTGTTGTATATGTTAATGTGTACAAACTCTTGTTAGCAATTAGGAATACTACAAAAATACGATATAGAAAATAATTCAAGAATATTATTCGGTGATTCAAATAAACGGTACGGTCAAATATTTGGTAAAAAATTCACAATACGGTAATTATGCGGAATTTATTTAGTATGTGTTTTAAACGTTTTGTTACAAACACCCGTGATATTAGGTTAGTAAATATTAATAATAGTTGTCATTCTCTACAATATAACAAATATATCCAAACTGTTTAGGTAAGAAAATATTGAAACCAATTGAACAATTCATATAGGTAATTAGGTACATTCATTTATTTGTTTTTGGATTGAAATTATAGTTTAAATTTCAAAATACAGACAGCATGACATGACAATTTAAATATCGTCCAAAAAATATAAAAACAAAATTTTTGAATTAATTTATTTCTAGATGTAAAAGTAATAGACTTAAAGTAAGAGTGATGACATAAAGTACATAAAAAATAACAAAAACACAATTTTTTTTTTTAAACAACTGATGGAAAAATTCATCGAAAATCGTATTATACTTTTTAAGGCAAAGAATCACAATTATTCCAAATATTTTAAACATTCAAAAGTATTAAACGTATGATCCTTCAAAAATTTAATTTACGAATAATTCAGCAAATCACTAACAAGACTACGAACTGTAAAGAAATTTCTTCAGCATCTGGCCAATTACTAATGACTAGAACAAACACACAATAAAAAATGAAATATACCAAACTAAATTACTTAAGCTATGAACCAGAACCTGCAGTTACATATTATGTTTTCTTCTCCGGATAAAATCATCTATTGTGCATTTATGTTCAAAAACCAATACTATGGATTGCAACTATGAAAATCTGTACTCAAGTACTAATCAATGTGTTCGTTTGTCCGGCACTTTTATGGATGCTGGTAATGTATTTAGTGTGGAACTACCCTGGTACGCAAATATTTAGCCAAAAACGAATGAAGATTTCGAATTTGGTGATAGTAATTAAAAGTCGGCTGCGTCTGAAATGCCGCCGTATGTGAATTCTGGTAATGCTGCTTGTAAACCGTGCCATCCTTCCATCCATTCTGAATTTCTGAATTTCTGAATCTAGTAGTAGCAATTCAAAACCATAATAATTAACAAATAATTTAGATAACAAAATCCAATAAAACTCAATCATTTTACTTTGATTATTTTAACTTAGGGTTAGGGGCCCTAGGCAAAACAGTCCTCTACCGTATCACAGGAATATATTGCTGACGTCACAAGCGGTACCCATCCGAAGCGCTTCCGTGATTGGTGGATTTTCAATCTTAACATTTGAGAGCACCCATATCCATGAATATTCGACGTTGTTTTGGTTGGGGTGTGTTGATTGATCGTATAAACGACGTAATACGTGTAAGAGAGCAGGTTTTAGTGTTACGTATATGTGTGGTGAGAAAGAAAATATTAAAGAAATAATGTAAGAGAGAGAGAGAAAGAGAGAGAGTAAAAAGGTTTGATTTGCTAGGTGAATGATGGGGAGTGCGACTCCCAATAATTATGTCGCTGTCTGTCATTCTCGAGCCCTGTGTTTGCTCCCGGGGGGTTGACTCTCTTTTTGCAAGAAACCTCCAAACAGACAATGTTTCTTTTCTCCCCCCTCCCCTTCTCCCGTATGGTTTTATCTCAGTTTATCTTGTATTTCATATCCCATCATCCTGTTAAACTGGGAACACTAATTACTCATTTAATTCAGTATTTAAATAATCACACCTAGTCACCTACCACATTTTACTTGAACTATTATGATTGGCATTCGGAATTTCTCTAATGCAACGAGATTATAGCACCCTCGCATCTCATAACTAGTATTTTTTTCTCAGTACCGAGTGGGCACAAAACACTCCAACACAATCCGTATTGTGCGATTGTAGAAGTCGGAAGGTGGGCAAATTTTCCAATATATGCGGTGGGATCACGGGACAATGCACACAGTCGGTGCAGTGTGCTAACTGCTACGATACGCTGTTACACACGACACTAATTTAATTTGGCAATTCGACCTATAGTCAACAGTTTACACTTAAATTATGGACAAAGCTATAGCTTCAAAATGCTCGATCCAGTATGGGTCTAAACTCTAAAGTCTAATTGAGCTCAAGCCAAGAAAAGCAAAGTTACTAGTGAGATGGGGTCATCGAATTTTGCACCAGCAAGACAGCAATACATCTCAATCTGGAAGTCTTGAACACAACTCCATAGGGACCAATACGACTAGAGAGCTAACCGTAAGATTAGGGCACTCAATCCATAAATCCCAACACTAACTAACTTTTTGTCGTTGCAACGTGAGTGAGAGATTGGGCAGTAGAGTGACCTTGATTTTATAGCAGCTTAGTAAGGAACTGACAAGCTAGTAGCAGGAATTAGAAATTTCATAATCCTTTTCCACCACTCTGTTAATTGTTAATTTTATGGAAATCATTCATATATATGTAACCTGGTGAAAGTTGCATTCAAATTAGGTTTTTCCCAATAGTCCAAACATATCGCTGAAGGTGATCATACATATAATATATATTCACATAAAACTAGGTCGTAATGTTATATATTTAAAAATGTCATAAGTTGCAACTAATCACAAAAACATGTAGACCCTTGATCTTCAAATTCAGTAATTATTCAGTTTTTTTTGGCTAGCAGTGATGAGATATGGTCTCAGTCACATTTTGGCACATTTACACGTGATGATCATGATTAGTAAAATTTCTCGCTAATCTGTCTTATAGATCAAAGCGACAATTCCACAAACATCCTCATATCTATTAATGTTGAATTTCCAAAGAGAGAATGTGTGTGGGTCCTGAGGTCCTTAAGCAGTTAAGCCTCAAGGATTCAAGGAACTTCAATAATGTAGCTTTTGCTATTTGTACTGAGGTTCTTCACCTATTATTCGCTTTTATTCTGGAATTGCCTTTTTCTATTCCTCCAAATTTAATTATACGTCAGTTTGAGGAATTCAGTAGTTGAAAATGATAATCCGGAATAGATGGGTTTGTCTTTGTCATTGAATTACATAGAAGTTCTCGCATGCATTATTTGTCTTTCGCTTTTGAAAACTACTTGAGATTTATTGAAAGTGGACTCTGAAATCGAAGATTTCTAAATATTTTCGGTGCATTCGCAATTCACGGTAAAAAATGACTTGAACAGAATCAACACTTTTAGAGTACTAGTTTTTTGTGGATTTTACGTGCGTGGAGAAACCACATAAATGCTAGCTCTCTGCTTATGCTCCATGGGCTTTCCTCCGATCAAAATTTTAGAGCTTCTCCTGAAAGCCTCGACTAAAAGAGAAAATTATAGCAGCACATGAGCTCATCAGTCATGACCGGTGCACCCTGAGCTAATTAACTATCCAATGCCCTTCTAGTTAGCTTAAAAGCGGCAACCTTGAAGTCAATTTAATTTTCTTATTCCTTCTTAATTGGGACCAAATATTACCAACACCATTACTATTTCATCTGCAAAGCATGTTCAATTTTAGAGCTTTTGGATATGTCTAACCTAGGAGACTTCCTATGTTAAAATGAAAATCAGTGCAACATTCTGATCATGACCGTTAAATTAGATTTAGTGGTGGGTCTATATTCCATGCAGTGGGAGTTTTATGCCTTGATGTGAATTGAACAACACCAACAACAAGAAGTATGAAGTTCATATAGGATCTATTTCTACTTTCTAGATCATAGGTTTTATCTTTGAGTTTATTATTCGTGCATTGTTGGTTACCTGTCACACTGTCTTAGAAAGGTCACACCCCACCTGCTTATATATCCTCTTTTCAGTGCCTATAGAACAAGCAATAAGAAGCTTAGGGGTCCCCTTTACTCACTTTAGGTCATGCATCTCTCAACCCTTCCTAGTCGTAATCATAATACAGGCAATGGGACCTAAGAGACCTCAAATACTCAACCTCAAACAGCCCAACATGGCCTTATACATCATATGAAGATTATGAATGCATACCTTTTACAATTGCTTACAAGGACTCAGTACTTTTTCCCATCTTGTGATTGATACAAAGATCATGATAACATTCACCATGTTAAGGGCAAGTAGTGCCATGAATCGCGACAGGCGTTACTTTCCTACGCACATATTTGTGCTTAATAATAGCAAGAAATTAAGAGCTATTTAACTAATTTGTAAAATTGTGTCCTACATTTCTCTACTTTAGGGATAAAAGAAAGATTTTACATTTTACAGTTAGATATACTGCAAAACCAGTACATAAGGTTTAATTTTTAACAAAATGTCTAACGAATGTTGCGTGAGTGCGTGAATGCTCTGCTGGATGTGTAGTGGTGTTGTAGAAGAGTGCTCAGTGTTCAGTTGTTCACGTATCCAAGTAGCAGCCATAGTTGCAAAAAAGCCACTTGAGAGTTCAATAAAGAACAGTTAAGACTTAGTTAGGCCTTAGGGGAAAAAAATCAAAATAAAGAGATGAACAGTAAAATGGGCTTGGAACTACGAGTGCCATGGGCTTCTGTCCTTGCTATGTGGGCTAATAACTACGGGCTTCTGTCCTGTGTAACTAACCAAATAAAAAGGGGGAGAGGGGGAGCAACTATCCAAAATGGGTGGGGATTTTGATTCTCTTTCCCAAATTCCCTTAGATTCAGTACAACTAATTCATTTTACGAAAAGTTCTTTGAGTTTTTGTCAGGTATATATAGTAACAATTACGGAACTAATCGTATTATTTGTTATTGTAATTCAAAATTTATTGGAGTTTTTCATGTGTGTTCATATATTCGGACCTATGACTTTCTCATCCTCACGGTATAAGGTCAAGTCTAAATGCAAAATTCTCCGCCAGCCACCTGAAGGTACATTTCATCCAAAGTTATACACTCAACATACTAACTATGTTCAAAGTATTTAGTAAGACTCGCCTTCTACATGCGCATGGTTTTTTTTATGGGCCTTGTATCAGGAAATATATGTCGAAGACGCCTAAGAATTTTTATAGCTCAACCTCGATTAAGCTGAGCAATCTTCAGCAGTAACAAGGTATTAACTCAAACGAGTGGAAATGATCTCAGCTACTAGCACAGCAAAGACAACAATCGCAGGTGCAGATAACAGATAACTAAAGTCTAAAGCAGGCAATGCCCATGTCTGGAACAGAGTGGGCCTCAGAAACCAGATATATACGTTAAACTAGTAAATTACAAACTGTCGGTATGCAGGTAACTGAGATATGGGCCTCAGAGCCAGATTTATAAATTAAATTACAAACTGTCGGCATGCAGAATTACTGAGATACAATTTGTTTGGAGTACTGGTAATTTCCAATCTCTACGAGTCCCTGCGTTTATAGATCACTCAAACAGTCAAACATATCAAAATAATTGGATTTATATTTTCATATCCAAAGCGAAAATCTAACTGGCTGTCGCGTGGATACAATCCAAAATATCAATATCAGACCCATGATATTGATATTTCTCATACTTTCGGCCCTGTTAAAACGTGTTTCAGAGGGATTTGAATTTACAGCGCCAATAAGATTATCTATTGAAGATTTGGAGGAGCTCAAATTCCGACATATATGGGGAAATCACATCCCAAACGAATCAAGCGCACATGCAGCACTTTACAACTCCAAGAAAATTACAAGTCATGGGCACATGGTCATTAAGATCAACCTTCTTTCAGACCCACTATTCCTCCATCCTTACACCTGTAGAAATGGACCTCATTCATCCATCCATTGACCAACAATCTTCTTCCCTCTTATAACCAATCTATTTTTGTCCATTTGTCCAACAGTTTCTCCCGCGATTCCGACTCTATGGGATCTTCATTAGAATAATTCATTACTATTACCAAGCTTAATTCATTTGTCTTCTTTCCTTTTTTTCTAAATCAAACAACAATGGCAATTGGAAAGAATCGATCAAGGCGTTCTTCGTCTTCATCTTCTTCGGGGTCATACAAGTCGACAATCACGACATTGGTGTTTGTCGTTCTTTGTGTAGTTGGTCTATGGGTGCTCACTTCTTCGTCCATTGTCTCTCCTCAAACCACAACTAGTACTCGAACCACCAATGGTTTTGTTTCAAATACTCCTGTAAAACCTATTCGACACCACCCTAAAAAGGACTCTCATGTTTTTGATGACACACCTGGTGATCTCCCAAATGAGGCCATCAAAGATGACAGCACTACTACTTCAACTACTACTTCCGAGGATTCAAACAGATCCGATGTGTTGAAACAGCCAGTTGAAGAAGTTGACAAGTCGAATTTGCTGGAGAGAAGCAAAGATCCAGAGACCACTGCGACAGCTGAACAAGAAAATGAACAACATGAACATGAAAATGGTGAAGGAAATAGACATGAGCAAGAACAAGAAGAACATGACAGTCAGGTCACTGAGGAAAGCAATCTAACAAACACGGAAACTGAGGAAACAGACCAACATCAATCTCATAAGAAGAATCCACATGAAACTGAGACCCAAAACACAGAAGATCATTCGGACCAAGCTCAACATGAAACAGAAGTTGAAAGCAGTGAAAACCCACAACAGAATCAACAAGGTGAGCAACAAAACCACGAAGACACAGAAGTTGATAGCCACAAACAAGAAATCCAACAGGAAACACAAACACAAATCCAAGAAAATGCAGAACAAATCCAACAAGATAAGCAAGTCGAAAGCAGTGAAAATCCACCAGAGACAGAGGTTGAAAGCATCAGTAAACAAGACACAGAAATTGATAGCCAGGAACACCTACAACAATCTCATCAAGACAACATCAACAACCCGACCGAACAACAAGAAGCTGGAGATGGGCAGTCTTATCAACCGACGCAGGATATTAGCAATCAAGAATCCCAACAAGAGGCGAAGCTAAACGAGTCTAACTCGGCCAAATATGCACTGGATGGAGCAGCACAATCTGGAATACCAAAAGAGTCAAACGAGTTGAAAGCAGCCTGGTCCACTCAGGCTCACCAATCTGAGAATCAGAAGGAAAGGAAGACTGACCAAGGGAGCATGAATGAGTACACAAATACATGGGTGTTATGTAACGTTACCGCAGGAGCAGACTACATTCCTTGTTTGGACAATGAGGAGGCCCTCAAACGGATTCACAACACTGGTCACTACGAACACCGGGAAAGACATTGTCCTGATGAGGGTCCATCCTGTCTGGTCCCAGTTCCTGATGGGTACAAGAGATCTATCGAATGGCCTACCAGTAGAGATAAGGTATTAATAAGATGGTAACCGCTCATCACCTTCGATTTGAATTGATCATTATGACTAATTTATGAAGTGTTTTCCATAGATATGGTACCACAACATTCCTCACACCAAGCTGGCAGAGGTTAAGGGTCATCAGAATTGGGTTAAAGTGACGGGTGAGTTCCTTACCTTTCCAGGTGGTGGAACCCAGTTCATACATGGTGCTCTGCACTACATCGATTTCCTTCAGAAGGTAATTCTCAGTCCCTTTTCAACCCAATACGCTCACATAATAATCAATATCCAAATAGGGTATGTGTGAAGATGAAGCTTTTACCATGACATTGATGTAAACTTAACAACGTGTGCCATCACCATTTTTTTTATCGCAACTCTACATCCCGACCACATTATTCTGTTGCTTCGCTAACTATCATGCCCCAAAAAAACCATATCCAAACGCATACTTATCATGTATCCAAAATACTGCTACAACTAGAGATGCTACAAGGCTTTATTCCTTGTAAAAGTGTAGTTGACAAGTTATCCACAACTTAGAATTACAAATAGAGATGCTCTTCTTATTAAATTTGAAAATGAATCCAGAGGACCTAAAGCTAATTTCTTTGAGCAACCTAAAGACCTATAAATCCAAAACGACTCTCTTAAACCTAGACTATGACTAACTAAAGCCATATAAGCTGCACCTTAATTCTGGCTGAGAAACATGTTTGACATTGGCTGCAGGCACTACCTAAAATTGCATGGGGAAAGCACACTCGAGTAGTATTGGACGTTGGCTGTGGCGTAGCCAGCTTTGGTGGTTTTCTGTTTGATAGAGATGTTCTTGCATTGTCCTTTGCACCAAAAGATGAACACGAGGCCCAAGTTCAGTTTGCTCTTGAACGAGGAATTCCTGCAATATCTGCTGTGATGGGTACACAGCGCTTGCCATTTCCTGGCTCAGTCTTTGATTTGGTGCATTGTGCACGGTGTAGAGTACCTTGGCATAAAGAAGGTTCCGTCTCCCAACTTCCTCCTGTCTTCTGCTCTAACATTCTGCTTGCTTATGTTGTTAAGAAACTGGAGCTTACATACAGGTGGTACTCTTCTTTTGGAGCTAAACCGTGTACTACGACCCGGAGGATATTTTGTCTGGTCAGCAACTCCAGTGTACCAGAAGCTGCCAGAAGATGTCGAGATATGGAAAGGTATTCTCTCAGGTTTCAGCATCCTTTTTTCTCATATGATTCTTTGAAAGAACTGTGAGAACTAAAATGCTTGTCAACTCAGCAATGTCCTCACTTACTGCATCCCTATGTTGGGAACTGGTAACAATCCAGAAGGATAAATTGAATTCTGTTGGTGCTGCAATATACCGCAAACCCACTTCAAATGAGTGCTACAACCAGAGAAAGCATAAGAGACCTCCCATGTGTAAAAGCGATGACGATCCAAACGCAGCCTGGTAAGTTTGATTAGTTCTAGTTATCCTATCGTCTGTGACTAACCTTCGTTTCTAGTCATCAAGCTATTAACTCATCTGGGCACTATACTACTAGGTATGTACCTCTACAATCATGCATGCATAATGTCCCAGTTGACATGGCGGAGAGGGGTTCACAATGGCCTGAAATGTGGCCTACTAGAGTGCATCAACCTCCATACTGGTTGAGCAACACTCAGAAAGGGATTTATGGGAAGCCAGCTCCTGAAGATTTCATAGCAGATTATGAGCACTGGAGACAAGTGGTGACCAAGACATACATGAGCGGACTGCAGATCAGTTGGTCGAATGTCAGAAATGTGATGGACATGAGAGCCGTTTATGGGGGGTAAAATGCTTCATATATTTTGTCTTGGTCAAATGGCACACAACATATTAGCAAATATCAAAGATATAACTGAACGAAAGTTGTTTACAGGTTCGCTGCAGCTCTAAAGGACCTCAAGGTCTGGGTCATGAACGTAGTGAGTGTCAATGGTCCAGACACACTTCCTATCATCTACGAACGTGGACTTTTTGGAATCTATCACGACTGGTGTGAATCTTTCAGCACTTACCCCAGAACCTATGACCTCCTGCACGCCGATCACCTGTTCTCCAGTTTGACGAAAAGGTTGGCACATTATATATATATATATCAGGTTGGCTACGCCGACATACAAAAATGACATACGCAAACCAAAAAGCAGACTTGCACATTGCACTAAGGGTTGATTTTTGGTAGGTAGGGCCTCCTTACCATGGATAGTATCTCCATAAAAAATCAACTTAATTGGATGTGTCTATTCTTGTCAAACGAGGGTTACAATTCTGGACCACCAGATAAATTTTGAACTTGAACTCAATTTTTGGTAGGGTTAGACATGTTCCAAAGGAGCCGATTTTTTTTCTTGTGGAGATCACATCCCCAGAAAATCAGCATTTAGTTCATTGTATAGGTAGGTAGGATTGCGTATGTCATTTCTGTATATATATATCCTATCCGATATTTATTTGTTTGTTTTTTTTTTTCGATTTGGGTTATTAATGTGTATTCTGGTTTGGACTATGCAGGTGCAACTTGTTGCCTGTGATTGTAGAAGTAGATCGAATTGTTAGACCAGGGGAAAATTTATAGTCCGTGATGAGCCAAGCTTGATAGGTGAAATTGAGAAATTGTTGAAATCTCTGCACTGGGAGATCCATTTAACATATTCTAAAAACGAAGAAGGAATCCTTAGTGCACAGAAAACCGATTGGCGGCCAGAGTCTTCTCTATCTTCTTCCTAATGAAATTCTTTTGTAACTTATATAAGTTAGAGGTTTTGAAATCCTTACAAAAGAGAGCTTTCAGATTTTTTACAAATCCTTTTGCAAGATCTTCCGCAATACAAATCAATTTTCCGGAGGAAGGCAATTAGGTAATCCATTTTTGCAGATTGCATGTATTGTATAAACAGACTCGTCTTCTCTTTCTTCAAGAAGGCAAACACATTAATGTAAATTTACAAGTCTTTGTGATTTCGAACCTTCTGCTTACTTTCAACTCAGAAACCCATGCACAGAATACCTCACAGGACCAAATTCTTACATAGTAAAGAATCAATTAATTCACCAATCAATTGTATAACGCTGCAAGATCAAACCCTGAAGAAAAAGGGAAAAAGAAGGCATAATTGATGTTTCACTTTACTCAGCTTTTCTCCTCTAGTAACTTCAGTCTTCAGCTATCCTAAACTATACAGGGTCTCAACTGGAACTCTTTGGGAAGATTTGGTTTTGTTTGAAGCCGCCATGAATAGATTGAAATCATCAAATACTGATTCAGTTTTCTTTCCCAGAGAAAGGATCTACACAGCAAAGGAGCAGAGACTCAAGGGATTCCTAAAAAAACAGTTAGATTTAGGCATTTAGCATATCAGCCAACAGTAGGACTGGTAGCTAAAGAACGGGATAGAGATCCAGTGCGAGGTAGTTTCGGTTCGACTTACTATCAGAACCTAGTAGGGAACATGTACTGAACTCTAAAGACAACTACTCGAGTTAGATATCTATAAAGTCAAAAATTAGATATTGCATATGTAATGTAACTAAACATAAAAAATTGAATTTACAAAGGATATGAAATAAAACCAGGAGATATATAATCGAAAATGACAAAAACAAATTCAGAACAAGATGTTACAGCAAGATCTTTCAAGATATTATCACAACAGCTATTGTTTCTCAATAAAAAAATTCAACAGTAAAAGCTAACCATCTTTCTTTCTTTCCCCTTGATTCAACGACCTCTACGCTCTACCAAGAAGATTCTGCAACTGTCCGTTAAGTAGTGCAATTTTTGTATCTGAAAAGTGCAAAGAGAACAACAGAGATTAGTAAAGGGCCAAACAAGCTAGGAGCAAATAAAAACATGATCGAAATGTATGAGAAAAGTAGTTACCATCAGAGCCACCAATATGCTTTCCGTTAACAAAAACTTGTGGTACCGTCATTTGGCCCACTAGATCTAGAAGAACATTCTGAATATGTGATCCATCCTCTGCTTACCAGTACCAAAAGAACAACAAAGGTTAACAACACTAAACTTGTACTTAAATATGCATGTTGTATAACAATGTCGAATTAATACCTCGAAGATCAAGCTCCACAACAAATGGGTTCTCATTTAGTTCACTAAATATGCGCTTGGCACGCATTGAATATCTGGCATCAAATAAATTTAATTAATTAAATTTTACTAAAAGCCATAAAAAAAAAAAAAGGGAAAACTTACGGGCAGTAGGATTTGGAGAAGATGGCGATCTTGTTGGAGTATACAACGTTCTGAACGTAAGCTGAAGCAGAATTGACCGCTAGGGTTGGATTTGGACCAATTGATGTCATTATAAGACACGAAATCCAGAGCACGAGGAGAAGAAAGGGTTTATTTGATGTAATCTTTTTCTTCATCTTAGATTTCTAGAGAGAGAAAAATTGAAGTCGTTGTAGAATAATAGTAATCTCCGACAGTAAATGGGAGGGAGAATTTAAGAGGCAAATACCGGGAAATCCGGTTGCTGGTAACTGATATCTCGATATATGTTTATCAATCTTCCGGACTTTTTCTGTTTCTTATTATCAATTTTTGTGTTTTGTGTCTCGATATATCAACGATATTTTAACCATTCTGTATGATCTGAATCAACGTGAAAACAAACTTCTCAATGCCAAGGCCTCGATATGTATTTGAACATCTGAATCAATGTTTTGAAAACCGAATTGGTGATTGAACCGATTTTTTGTTAAAATGGTTCAACCAGGTTCAACTATGGTTCGACTCAGTCGGACCGATTGATGTTTATTTAGTAATTTTTTTAATAATTACGATAATAAAATGAATAAATACATGTTTTAATTCAATATTAATTGGTATTATATATCAAAACAAATTTCTTATATAAAAAACACATAGTAGAATGTTGATTTGGAGTTTGGACTATCTGGTTTAAGTGCTAGGTTCAACTCTCCACATTATCAATTTAAAAAAAAAAAAAAAAAAAAAAATTAATAAAGGTAATCCGGTTTAGTTCAACCACGGTTTAAATTTAAACCGATAGTTATACCTGAACCGAACTGAAAATTTACAGGTTCCGGTCGGACCCCAGTTCAACCACCGGTCCAGTCCGGTTTTCTAAACACTGATCTGAATTACCAGTATATATGGTTGACATTCGGAGTGATACTTTAAAATCAATGCAAGGTTTGGAAAACACGGGTTGCTTGCATTTGGGAAAACATCAGATGCCGGGATATTTTCAGAAAAGCAAACATGCACCTTAAACCCGACCTTCATCAACAGTTGTCTGCCTGTAAACCCCTACGCAGATTTACAATAATATATTCTTCGGTGCATAATTTACCAAGCAAGAACAACAGAAGCCAGCTGATAAAACACCCCTCAATATAAGATATTCATATGTTTACAGCTAAACATCTTAAATAAACAAGAAAAACTTGATAAAAAGCTAAAAAAGGAAGTGAATAAGTATCTGTTCCAATCTTCATCCGACTGATGAAATCTATCTGCATCTGCATATAAGTCCATCCAAGTCCCTTCCCAATTTCAATACAGGTTTCAGAAGCACTTTCGCATTCTTGCCCTATCAACAACTCACAAAACAGCCTACTCAAAATTCTCAAATTTGTTTATTACATTGAGATCACAACCATACCAGGAGAGAGGGAGAGAGAGAGAGATCCCAAAAGAAAGGGATATGACAAACAATTTACTGAAGCATACTTGTTTAATAGTACCTGCCTTAGCCTTCAGAGACCAGACAGATGCTCCCATCAACATTAGGATCTTAGCATAAGGCACTCGACTCAGTTTCAACAGGAAGATTATCTTTTCTGCGAAGGTGAACAAAGCAAACCAGAAGCATCAGCCCCAACCACTGCAAGATCACAAATTGTACAGAGTTTCCCCTCCTGTGCAGGCACAAACCGAGAACTACAGTATGGGCAAGCAACGTCCTTCTGTCCACGGTATATCGGCACAAAAGTTGCCCCACAGATCACAAATGGATTTCTGAAATCGTAGTTTAACTGCTTTTCATCTACCAGGTTTCTTTCTGAAGCCTGCAGGACTTGCCTAGCAGTTTTTGCTTGATTCTCAGGTGGGCTGGTTTCCAAGACCCTTCTGGCAAAGTTTGCTGCAGTGTTGAAGTTCCTTGCCTTGTAGCAAACACTCATAGCATTTAAAAGGGCAAGACGCAAATGAGGTTTTTGAAGGTTGCAGTGTGTAAAGTAAGCAGCCAGTTCCTGTTGGCGTACCACATCGTCTCCTGTTTCCCTTCTCTTAATCTCCAATTGCAGACCCAATACATATTCCTTTGCTAATACAATCAACCCGTGGACATCATCGACCTCACTCCTAGACTCCACAACAATCAGAGGTATAGTCTGAAGAATATTGAGGAAAATACGAAGAGCCTCACTGAATTTTCCACTTGTGGTGGCCTTGTATCCTGCCTTGAGCTTTTCATCTAATTCAGAGAACTTGAACACAAGCGCTGGTGGGCCCCGCACATTAGGACTGGATGATTCACTCCACCCTCTCTCAAGCGCCAGGGGAATTACAGGAGTTGAAGAAAAAGCACGCAAGTAGGAATGGCTTCCATTGTGTAGATCAAGGAACATGGGTTTCAAAGGAGCAAAGTTCTTTATTCCCAGTTGTCGAGTTAGCAACCGCATCGCAGTATCAAAGTTGCCAGCAGCTACATGTTCACCAGCAAGAGATGATTTCTGGGTCCAGATCTGGCTTACAGGCATGCCAGGAGTTGGTGTAACAAATACGGAAGTACGGGCATTGACAGAAGCCTTGGGAGTATCCAGTTCAGGCGGGAGCTCTAGATCCTCAAGATCCCATCCTCCCTCCTCATTTCCTTCATTCACTTCTCCATCCTCGACTATTTCAACATCACCATTCTGCAAGCCATCCACATCGGTAATATTCAAATCCTCACCCCAATCAGCATCTGCAGCACCTTCTTCTTCAACTTCCTCCTGCAGTCCCCTACCCACACTATCAAGACCACCCTCAAATATGCCTCTCATGACCCTTAACAAAGGCCAATCTCCACCACACTGAATGGGAGTGGGGGGCAAAAGAAGGGATGGCACTTTTCCTGCAGGCAGAGAAGGAGTTTTTTCTCCCAATTTGGATGCAAGCCGTTCAGCAACATCCTGGATCCCATGAACAGAAGCTGTTACATAAGCCAGGGGCAACTGGCCAGCATTTTCCAAGATCTTGACACGCTCTTGGATATCGCCCAGGTACAGGGCATTGTGGAACTGCCCCATTAAATCATTTTGAACCTCAGCAATTTTCAGCATTTTGGAAAGCTTATCCATGTTCCCATTTATGAGATACAGAAAGGATAGCCTCTCAAAGTTTTTAGTTTTCTGATACGCATATTCTACAATACCAGCATTACCCTGACGAAGAGCTTCAACACCCAACCTGTACCAATAATCTTTCTCATTAATCTCATTTGCTGCAGCAACAGCAATCTGGATGTTACCACTCTCAAGGGCCAAGTTAAACCGCGTCTTCTCATCCTTGACAAAATGGAGAGCAACTTCTGGAAAACCTTTCTGCTGCAGATAAGCAATCATGGCCTGCCCACAAAGCTGTGAACTCCTGATCATGTTCATCACCTGATCGTACTGCTTTTTTAAAAGTGAAAGCTTAAAGATATACTCGGTTGCATCAATGGCTATGACGCGGTTCTTTCCATCTCTATCCAAGCAATATATTGTATTCCCGACAACCTTTGTGATGTAAATAGGAACATCAAGGGTCCTAATGATTCCATTGTCTCCATTTGGAAGGCAATATTTAATGTGATTCAGTGTTGTATATATGAAGACACCATTATCATCCCAGGCACCACTCTTCACACGAATTGTCTCGTGAAGGGTGCAACGGTGCACAAGTTTCTTGCTGGCAATGATGATAGCGTGTTTACTGAGTAATGCAACACTCTCCATGTCATTTGACCAAACCACATACTTGACAAAAGGAGTCTGAAGATCACCAAGAACAAGTCTCTGCTGGAGATCAAATATCACCACTCTATCTTCAGATCTACAAAGTAAATTACCAGTTCCCGCATAGAATATTGCATCAGCAGCAATTGGAAGGACATTCTTCTTCACAATTTCATTCTTAAGGTTCTTGACCAACACTTGGTTGTTGCTCTTATCAAGCACTGCAAACCTATTCCGAGAAACAAAAATGGCAGAACCCCCAACTCCTCTTTTTGCTTCTAGCATGCTATCCCCCCTACCAACGCTATCTTTTGGTACAATATAAAGTTCATGAGACCCACCATCGACATCCGAACAAACCAAGATGGCATTTTCTGTAGGGCTGTAAGACAGAGTTCTAGGACCTTGGTTTAAGCTTGTGGAACCAGGCCGTCGAATTGGGATCACTTGAGTTTCCTTCTGAGTTGAGAACTCATACAAACGCAGAAAGCGATCCTTTACATAGTACATGGAATCACCACTCACGGAGAAAGCAGGGCGTTCTCTCTCTAACTTGAAGACAATCATACCACTGTCATGACCAGCAGCCAACAGGTTCATCTCTGGATGTGATGCCAAAATCCAGAAACGATCGTGCTCCCTACGGAATGTCTGAATACCAGTCCGCTTTGTTACATCCCATACTCGAATGCTTTTGTCCTCGGAGTTGGAGACAATAATGTCCTGCCTGGAATGAAACATCACACACGACACATTGTTCATGTGTCCTCTTAATGTGTCAACTTCCCAAGCTTTTGTATCTGAAAAATAGTGTTAGTTGGGTTAACCTCCAAGTCATACCCCATAGGATGAACAAAAAAATAAATAATTTGTTAACTGTAAGAATACTAAGAATGATTATTATTATAATCACAATTATTGCAATCATCATTAGTATTACTAGTTTCCTACTACTATTATTACTATGATTTTAAAAATCACAGGTTGCAAAGCAATACCATTCATGCGCCAGAGTTTTAATTGACGGTCATCTGCTCCAGATACAATCAATGGCAGGGTGGGATGAAAAGAAGCCCAGTTAACTCCCCGATCATGACCTTCCAAAACATACTTGACAATAGCATCAACTCCACCAAACAAATCTGTGTTCATCTGGCTCAACCTTAAAATGTCATCTGCTGGGGACACTGATTTCTTCCTCAAGGCGCCAATGTCCCAAACCCGAACCGTCTGATCCAAGGAAGCTGAAACAACAAGGTCTTCTTTGGGATGGAAAACAGCACACATAACATAATGGTTGTGGCCAGTCAGCACAGAGATACAAGTACGTGACTGCCAGTTCCATATTCTAATAGTCTGATCATCACTTGCACTAACAATCCAAGGGTATTCATGATGAAATTGAACCGTGCGGATATAGTCAAGGTGTCCGAGAAGTGTGAATAGACAGCGATGCATCTTGTAATTCCAAACTTTAATTTTGTAATCATCTCCTGCAAAACGAGTTGTTTCACCAAAATGAGTATTATTACCACCAATGAATCACTGCAGACTATCACAATAAACTCCATAGAATCTATTGGCTGCAAACCTGTTTCAAATAACCCTATAAGGCTATAACACAATTTCTGTTTAAACCAATTCTGCTAGCATTCCCTAGAATAACTCAATCCAAATACTGTCGTAACCTTCATATTACGAAAAACAATCCAAATCAGACCAGAGGTTAGGGTTTAGTTCCAATTTTCTTTTTGAAAAGGTTAAAAACAAAAAGGGGGCTTTTTACGAAAAACAAAAAAAAAAAAAAAAAATGATATGAGTATATGTCAGGTTGTATTTTGGTTGAAGAGCCTCCAGATGATTAGATGAGGCAATTTCTTTCTTTCACCCAGGGTTGTTTCCAGAATTGAATGAACAGAGGTCACAGAGTCATGTAAGTTTTTTGTTTTTTTTTAATCTATCCTTGTATGAGTGGATCTATAATCGATAACTTTTGATTAGAATCAAATCACACATATTAAGCAACCTTTCATTTTTTTTAACAGAGAAAAACAAAGTAGTACAGCAATACAGTCATCCATATATTAAATTAGATGATCAAACAGTTTCACATATCACAAAATTTCGATTTTCTTCAAATCACGACAGCTAATAAAACAATACTACTTGTCAGCAATATTGACACTAATATTGTAATTTAGTTTTTGAAAAAATAAAAGGTGCCAGTAACTGAAAAAACGATATTCCACCGCCTTTGTACTGTGCATAACAAATACAAACTCTAGAAGATTTATCTGAGAAAATTTAGAACAATATTGATCACAATCTCATTTGGAAGATTTAGAACAATAGTTAAAAAAGACAAATATAGATTCAAACAAGTTCACTACATAACACTATCGTACGACAAATAAAATAAAATAAAATGTTCAAACAGTTGCACAGATCAATCCGTGATATAAATATTGACATCATTTATAGATTCAACCAAATTAGTCCAATTAAAATTGCTTAAAATGAAATCGAACCTCCAGAAACAAATAACGGCTGAGATTTATGAAAATGAACGCCTCGAACAGGCCCATCGTGCTCATCGAATCGGTCAATAAGAGTACCCATACGGTAATCCCATAACTGAATAACACCACTATGAAGACTAGCAAGGATCCAAGGTCTCTTACTATGAAAACTCAATCCCTTTACCCGATTACTCTTTGTCTCAAATTTCGTCAACATCGTGTTTTCCAATCAATCCAAATTCAAAACCCTAAAAAATTAAAAACAATGTCATATAATATATCAGACTCAAATGATAAATTTTCGATCTAAGATCTAAGAAAGGAAACAGTGTGATGATGGTTACCTTTTAGATCGGGAATAGAATAAGAGGTAACAAGTTTGGTTGATGTACAAGATGTAACTGGGCCTTTAAGTTCCCTGGCAGATCTGGCCTCGAAAGAGAGTGTGTGAGCCAGTTGGGACTTGACGCAAAACGTTTTTTTTTTTTTTTTTTTTTTCTCACTCCGTGAAAATGTTAACCGTGTGAGGCAAATGAAAATTATTGTACTTGTTATATACTACTGCTAGTCTACTATGGGGTTAACATGATGTGCAATCTATGGGATTTTAATGGTGCGGATCTGTTTTGATTTGTTGTCAATTTGTATTTTAGAATCAAGGAGCTTGACTTTTTTTTTTTTTTTTTTCCTTTTCAGTTTTTCACTAATAAACGAAGTAGATCTGGTCCTTCTAGGGTAAGTCCATGTCAAAATAAGCCACTAATTTGGACTAGATTAATGTTGCTTGAAGCCCATTTGTTAAAGTGGGTTTCAAATGGGATTCATGGATCTACTAAAAAATGGGCGACGAGTAAAGACTGCTAGCAAGGCCCATAAAACTCGCAACTCACAAACAAAGATCCAAAGCAGGGAAATGGGGATATGCTCATGTTGGTGTCAGAGTGTCCCAGTCCCACCTGTACACAGCTTCACACACATCTTGAGATGGGGATTGTGGTCAATGTGGTTCAAATGTGTACCAAACAAAGCTTATGAAAACATTATCACAATTCTCACGGGCATGGCAGCGATGGCCATGTGTTTTAATGTATCTTTACTTCTTAAATGATCGTCCCTAGTTTTCCTTACTAGTCGGAAGAGTAAAGATACATTTCGAGCTCGGTAAGAAACCACATTTGTATTTGTATAGTTGTTTTAATGTATGAACTAAGAACGTTACCTCGCAAATAATTCAAATATCTCTCATTTAACTCAGAAAAAGATAGTAATTAATCACTCTCTCTAACCAAGAATTGATTGAACGAGGTTTAATAATTAATAAGTGCCTTCTAAAACCCTACAATTAGCCTAATATAGACAACCAAAAACAGACACGAAACTAAAGCCCAAACAAAAGGCCGAAAACGAATGAAGAAAACAAACGCGTAACAAAACCACTAAACCTTTGACACACGATCACGAGCATCCATGAAGCCATTTGCTAGTCTGTACTGCATCATGTTTGCTCTTTACTTCAACTTGTTTTTAGATACAAAGTTCCTGTCTTAAGTATAACGATACTACTCTACGCCTAATGTTTTTTTTTTTTTAATTTATCTACAATGCGGACAGTGGGAGAGCCCTGGCATACCACAATGTTGTCTTTAATACAATCTGAGGAGAAGATAAAATGATAAATTACCCAAATCACTTAAACTTTATAATTGTTCATTCAGCGAGCAGGAAAAAAAAAATGAAAAAGAAAAAAAGCAAGCAGGAATGAATTTGTCACTTACTGCCTAGAGTGTTGGAGAACATTTAACTCCTTATACGGCTAAACTCCATAATGTAAACTTTTTTTGTCGAGGACTAGTATTTGTCCGTCTCAGACGGCACCAGATCTGTGGCGTCTTGGCCTAACGCAACGTATTTGCCCCCCCTACGCCATAGATACGCTCGCCTCCCCCAAAAACAGTCCAGGTCGATCTTTTTTGTGGGGGTAGGTGAGGTGAAAAATACTTTTAAATTCACTCTAAAAAAACTTGTTAACTCACTCTAGAAAAACATTTTAATGGTTATGGTTAGGGGGTGGCACAACCACGTATCACCTTATGAAGTGGAGTTTGTCAACCCACTCCACCTTTCTTTGCTATATAGATTTGTGGCCAGCTGTAATCCCAGTACGATAAAATAGTTTGGATTTGGGCTTGGACCCATCGATATAAACAAAAACAAAAAGTTTATAGTATTAATGGGCTTGAAATCCCTCACTCGCGTGTTTTTGACAACACAAATTTAGGCCCAAACAAATAAATTGACCAAATTTCGGTTTTAGGCCCGAATGAACAATAATTTCGGCTTTAGAACAAAAATAGGCTGATATCAGCAGCTATCATTAATAATTTTGGTTTTATAACATTTTTAGGCTTGACGTCAGCAAATTATTTTTGTTTAATACCAATTATAATTTTCTTCTCCATCTAGCAAAAAACACTCAAACTATAAACTTGTAAAATACTTTTAAGATCTAGTTGTTTCTATATTTGAGCTAGCTGATTTGTGTGTTGTGAACTTGTGATTAGTGATTTAAGATATGAGAAAACATTTGTCTTCTTCTCTATCTAGCAAAAACAAAAACTCTAACTAAAAACTTGTAAATTTTTTTGAGATCTAATTATTTTTATCTCTGAGCTAGTTAATTTGTGTGTGTGTGATTAGTGATTTAAGTGGTAAGAAAACATCTTATTCTCTCATGACAAATACTCATCTCACTTTGCAATATACTTTTCCACTTTTCAATTCTAGATTATTGATAATTGAAGAATAATTAGGTTGATTTTGGCACCGGTTTGACAAGCAATTGAATTTCTCTTTCAAATTCTCGAATATTGTGTTAATCAATTGTGTGATTTATCTCGATTTCGATATTATTGTTGTCGATGATATTTTTAAGTTTGGAACAACAATCTGATATACATGCAAACACCACGATGCATGTGTATACGAACATGCAAATATCTTTATGTATGTGTACAATACATATGCAAACACCACTATGCATGTACGTGTATAAACACACATACAAACACCACGATGCATGTATACAACACTTTTCACATTTTTGTCCTAGAACCATAATTCTCAACCGGAACCTGCCTAGAGATATAACTCTCACCCAATTTTGTCCTATGGACCCGATTTCTGTTTTGACAAAAATGCGTCATGATCACCTCATTCAATTTTCTTTCAGTAACTCGTCCAATACTCCAGTTACCCAGCATTTACTCTCTCTAGGGCCCAAAATTTGTAATATCTACAAAATTTCGGAAAGTTTCACCAATTGTCAACATTGGATCGCAGATATGTTGGTTCATACTAGTGATTCTGTGACTAAGCCACTAAAGGAGTAGGGATTAAGCACCACGCCCATTGGAGACAGAATTGATCTCATTTTGATATCTGACGCAACAACTAGTCGAGAAAAGGGGAGTTGTGGTTGTGGAATGTGGACTAGTGGTCCAATGGTCCCTATCGATAGCGGTGATGTGACGAATTCTCAAACTAGCAAGACTTCGTACACAAGACATAAAAGCGGCACTTGTGTAACTCTTTCATTGGTCTGGAAAAAATTCCATTTATAGAAACTCTTCACTTTTTCTATCCCATCACTTACTTAAATTGAGTTTCCAACTCACTTACTTCTTCATCTACCAACATACCAAAACTTCATCTTCTTTTTCATTTGGAGAAAATGGGGAGAGGAAAGATTGAAATCAAGAAAATAGAAAACCCCACAAATAGGCAAGTTACTTATTCCAAGAGAAGAGCTGGTATTGTGAAAAAAGCAACTGAACTTTCTGTTCTTTGTGATGCTGAAGTTTCTCTTATTATGTTTTCTGGTACTGGAAAGCTTTTTGAGTTTGTTAGTTCTTCTACCACGTAAGTTTTGGTTTTCTTCTATCATTTATTTTAACACTTGTTGGTTCATTTCTTTTATGTATTTGACTATTTTTTTTTTTTTTTTTGGTTGGTTATGTAGACAGAAGGGGGTTTTCGATAAGTATCAGCAAATAACCGGGACAGATCTTTGGAAATCTAAATATGAGGTTGTAAATCGATCATTTCATTTTGCTCTCTATCTATGTGGTTAGTTTTAAAACCTGAATTGAGATATATTTATTTGCAGGAATTGCAAGCTCACTTGAACAAGCAGAAAGAGTTGAATGCCAAGCTTCGTCGAGAAATCAGGTTTATGAGAGTCAATTAGCATTTTTCTTATTATTATTATTGTTTTTATTTGTATGTGCAAGGAATGAATTTGATTTGAGGTATATGTATGTATGGTTGATATAGGCAGAGGAATGGAGAAGATCTGGAAGGTCTCAAGTTCGATCAATTGCGCCGTCTTGAGCAAGATTTAATGAAATCGGAGGAGCTCGTTCGCCTTCGAAAGGCATATGCCTACTTCTATTTGTTAAATGTTGTTCTTGTTAATTTTTATTTAAATTTCGCGTTTTCTTAATTTGTGATATTGGGGCTTGTTCTTTATTTATCTTGTTGAATTTTTAAGTCTAACCAAACAGATCTTTATTCCACAGTTTCATGTGCTAGGATCAGGTATTGATACAATGAAGAAAAAGGTAAATGTTAATTTTGAGAAAAATACTAAAGTGGGACGTAGTTTGTTTCTACTCAGGTTTCCTGTACATTGTTATTTTGCCGAAGTTGTGTAATTTCTGGCCTCTGTTTTATTGTTTGTGGTTTTGTGCTTTGCAGGTTAAGGCTGGTGAAGAAGCACAGAATAGCCACTTTCGTGGCATTGTAAGTAGTACCTTGTTTCCAAAAACAATAGTTTTTTTGGTGCTTTTTTTTTAAGACACCACGAATTGATCCCATGACCAAACTAGCCAATAGTTAATTGCTTTACCAACAGATCAATGGGTTTCCAAAAACAATAGTTAATTGCTTTACAACAAAACAAATATGTGTATTATAGGAAGGTGGTCTTCCTGCAAGTTATTCTGCCCTTGCAAGTAGCCTGATTTGTGGAAGAAATGTTATCATCGAAAATCGAAAAATTGTGAAAGGAATGTTGTGACGTGTGACGCAACTCCTTAAAGAGTTGCATCCATACCACCTCACTAAAGACTTTTTTCTTCTTGGAGTCTTGGACCAAAGTGTCTTTTGACGTGGTGTGGAGGCAACTGTTCTAATTTCTGGGTTGCTGAAGTGTGGGTTGTAGTCTTGTAGATTACTCTCTGGCTTTTGCTAATAAAGAGGGGCAAACATACTACTCTGCATTTGAATTGGAAAATCAGTTTTAACCTGCTGAAAAATACGTTTCCTTAATACTTAAAACCTGTTTCCTTTATACATGGGAGGTCGGATCTTCTTTGAATATGATTTTTGGAAAGGAGCTGGAGTAGAAGTGGTGTTGCAGCCCATGTGATTTGGGGATATGCTATGTTACTGTTTTTTGTTCAATTTGCATTTATTCAGTTAGAAACAATTATGAAATATGAACTAGTAAAACCAGAAAAGGAAACAATGCAAATGTAACTGTCTATGAAAACTGAATCCGGGGAATTGTACAATAACCAAAGACAATCTATATGGGAAAAAAAAATGTACGCCTACATTTCTGTCGAGTCTGGTTGGCAACTGGTCCCCGTGGAGTATTTCATTTAGTACTTATAGGGCGTGTTAATGTGTTTAAGACTCTTAAGGGATCTATGAAGTATCACTTTATCAATAACACATAATATAATTATGAAAAATGAAAAAAAAAAATTCACTTTTCCATTAGGTTTTTCTCCCAATTCCTTACCTCTATTCCTTTCATTCAGATATGCAATATGAAAATTAATTACTTACTTTTCGCACAGGAAGAGGGAGACATGGACTGCCAGTATGCATTTGCTGAACATGAGGGAGACTACCAGTCAACTCTTGGATTAGCCAGCGAGGGATCTCAAATATATGCTATCCGCGTGCAACCAACCCAGCCCAATCTTCAGTCTGAAGGCTATGGCTCATATGGATTAACTCTTGCTTGACTTCAGCTATAGGTTAAGAAAACTCTCTAGGATTTCTATCACTAATTAAGTTTACTAGTGTTATTTTGCTGATGGTCTTATCTATGTATGTTAAGTTGTAGTGGCTGAACTTGCTCTCCCTCTTGATGTTTAGTCCTTCTGGTTCTGTGCATTTGTGTCTTTTTGGTTGGTCGATCGACCAGAAACTTTGTGCTTCATTATGAAGTTCACTATTTGCCAATGCAACTATCAAAGGATTAGGCTGTTTTAGCTAATGCTTTTTCGTTATAGTCTAAAACTTACTATACGTGATATGAAAAAACCCCACCAAAACTTTCATCTGTTTTTAATTCAAGTATTACACCGACTCTATTGTGATTTGTGAGTATCACTCAAAATGTGCATCTTAGAACATCTTTAGGAGAGCAACCAAAAAAACACCAACCAATTTCAGGAACAACATCAAATTTTCGACATCAAACTACGCGGTTTTGGATAAACCATGCTATATAGCTTACACGGTTTTCCCAAAACCGCGTCCATAAAGTCCATCTGACAGGCCCAAGCCCACGCGGTTTATCAGAAACCGTGCGGTTTTCCAAATCACGTACTATAACCAGTTAACCCTCTTGATCCTGCGAGGTTCTCTTCATTTTTCATGTTTCTTCTAATCTAAACTCATCTCCTTCAGCAAAAAAAAAAACATTACCAAAACTCTTGACGATTTTTCAATGGATCATTCATCTTCTTCTGATTCTTCATTGAGCTCTTCAAATGATAACACTACAATTAAAACTCGTAAATTAGTGGCTATTGCTCTACCTTTGGTTCGACATCGTCTGAGTTTATTACGTCAACAAGAAGCGGAGTCTTCTTATAAACGGATAGACCACATGGTGGTTCGAAGAAAGGAAGAAAATGTAAGAATCGTCAGTACGAGGCAACACTGACTCGTGTAAATGCTAACTACTTCGGCGCAAATCCTATATTTTGTGACCACGACTTTCGACGCCGATTTCGTATGGGTCAGTCATTATTTACTCGTATTTTGAATCATCTTAATCATAATGTATCATATTTTCAACAAAAAGTTAATAGTGCGGGTAAGTTTGGGATTAACCCAAAAATAAAAGTAATTCTTTGTTATCACGAATGTTTGCTTATGGAAACCGGGTGTCTGTTTTTTGCCGAATTTCCGATTTTTCCAAATCCGACCGAAATTGGTGCGCTCGCGTAGTTTTTCATGGGCCGATTTTCCGATTTTTCGATTTCGAAAATTCCGAAAAAATTGGATCGGATTGGATATAATTCTAAAATCCGATCCGATCCAAAAATTCTTTCGATATTATTGCCAATTTATTCAAAATATATACTTCTCTCACTATCCACTTGATTAGATCTCGACCGTTCATTCATTTTCTAGTTTTTTTACTTCCAAAAACAAAACAAAACATAACCTAGCCACTACTTCCCCACTTGAATTGGACCACTCTACTGTCATTACACCGTCTGCCATAACAACAATGATATGAAAAAAAATGTCATTGAGTCATACAATGACTTCCAGACCAATCCAAAAGCCAAATTCCAATAGATAGAATATTATGTAAAGCTACTTAGAGTCCAAGACTATAATCTATTATTTATGTAAACACTTCACGCTTCAATTTCCACACACGAAAAAAGATTGAAACATTACAAATACCCAGACCTCAACAAAATGCAATGCTTGCTATTGGTGGCTGCATATTCTTTTTCTCGTTTTTTCTTGGATCACTTGTTTGAATGAAAATGAGTTTTCTCAGTAAACAAGTGCGTATTGTTGTTGGTACATTGGTGTTGTGGACATGGTTTTCTCTCCCTACAATGAACATTGGTGTATGATATTCCAAAAATAATTGAAAGTAAAGAGATCTTTGAAAATTTACCAAGTATTCCGAAATTTCGAAGTTATTCGAAATTTCGAAAGTTCGAAATTTGAAATATATTTTGAATCCAAAAAAAAATTGGATCGGATTTGGCTAGCATATTAGGTTCCGAAAAAAATTTGGAAAAATTCCGAAGGAGGTTAATCCGATCCGATCCGATCCGAAGTCACCCCTAACTGCAGCTGATCTAGTAGATGACATGTTACATGTTGCTGAGCCAACTGTTCATGAATGCATGCGCTATTTCTGTGATGGAATTATTAAATTTTTTGGAGGTGAATACTTGTGCAAACCAAATGCTGCAAGTATTAAACGTTTTCTTGAAGAGTCTGAGGAACGCAGATGGCCTAGAATGCTAGGAAGCATTGATTGCATGCACTGGTAATGGAAGAATTGCCCATCCGCGTGGCAAGGGTCTCACACTGGCCATGTGCATAAACCAACAGTGATTTTGTAGGCAGTTGCTTCTCATGACGCGTGGATTTGGCATGTTTCTTTTGGAATGGCGGGTTCTCACAATGATCTTAATGTGCTTGACCGCTCACCAATATTTGATGATATAGTCAATGATGAAGCTATTCCTTGTAACTACACTGTGAATGACCATCATTATGATATGGGCTATTACTTGGCTGATGATATTTATCCTAATTATGTCACCTTGATTCAAACGATTGCTAAACCGACTATTGCACAAGACAAACATTTTGCAAAGAAGCAAGAAGCTGCTAGAAAAGACATAGAGCGGGTGTTTGGTATATTACAGTCGCGTTGGACTATTTTAGCGAATCTGTGCAGGTTATGGTATTTAGAGAACATGGCTATTGTTATGAGGGCTTGCATCATTTTACACAATATGATTGTGAAAGATGAACGCAAAACGGATATCCCGCAGTATATTCCTGATTTGGAAATACCAAGTAGAGAAGGTGCATCTGAAGATCAACGCCAATTTGTTCTATCTCGTTGGGCATCTGGCGTCGAGAGGGTTTGTTCAAAAATTGTTCATGATAGATTGAAGAATGACTTAGTCGAGCATTTGTGGAGTAGGCGTGGGCGGCGTGGTCAGACTTGATTTCTATTTCTATTTGCACTTCATTTAGACTTTGTGTTTATTTATCGTTTCAATGTCTATGTATTTGTGTTCCAAGTTTATTTCTATGTATTTGTGGTTTTATGAAAGGATTTGTGTATATGAGAATTTTGAAAATACAAAGTAGACTCAGTCGAATTTTTTTTAGAATGATAAAAAGTATCAACTTTAAATTAATGTAACTTAACTCAAATTAAAAGAAAATATTCAATTAAAGTACATTCTAATTAAAATCAAAATACAAACTCAAATTCAAGTACGTCATTAATTAAAAGACATACAAACTCAAATTTAGACTATGCACTACTTTGACTACTACCAGTGATATTGCCAAGTCGATTTTTTATTTTTTGTAAAATTTCTGCCCTTTTGAGTTGCCAAATTTCACGCTCGTCTTCGGATAATCCTTCTAATTTCATTCATAGTATTTTCGCATCATTTTCATCTTCTCGAACTTGGAGCGCATCTTTCTTCAATTAAAGTTTTTCTTTTTGGATTTGGAGCTTCCAATCTATCGAACTTTTCTTCAATTGAAAATTTTCAAATTCCATCTCATCTTTCTTCAATTGTCTTTGAGCTTCCAATTCATTGTCTTCTTTGGTGGTTTTAGAAAGTTCCATCAGAAAATCATCAAGTTTCTTAGCGGATTCCTCCACTTTAGAATCACCTTATTCTTTCTCTTTTTGCCTTCTTCTCTTGTCTTCTTTCTTTCCAAGAGGCCTATCCACAAGCTCATGAACTTGGTGTGGATCATAATCCATTGGTTGAGTTGTCGCAGTTGATATTGGAACTGATGAACCTCCTTCCCCACTGTTTGACTTTGACTTTTTGGTAGGATGCAAATCATTTCTCAACTGTAGCCTCTTCCATTTGGGTGAGTCTTTCACCATATTATAGCATTGCATCCACTTCCAAACCCCATTATGCATCACATATGCACTTATTGCTTCCTCAACCTACCAATTAAGTAAAAACTAAATTAGAATTGAAAAATGTATTTGTAAATCAAAATAACAAATAAAAAGTAAATACTTACAATCATATTGTCATTATAGCCACTTGGAGGAGATGCTTGAATCTTAGAAAGAATAACATGAAACTTGTTGATATTAGCTTGAATGAGAGTCCAACGGTGTTTCATGCCCGTCAAGTTGTGTTCGGTCATTCTTCTTAGATTTGCATGAAATACATTTAGAATTCTAGCCCAAAAATCGTTCGACTTTTGCTCATTTCCTACTACACCATCTTGACTAACTTGTAGCCAACTATTGGTGAGAGCAACATCTTCTTCTTGTATCCATGAAGCCCCTATAGATTTTGCTTTTGGTTCTTGACTAGTCATTGTTGTTTTAAGAGTAGAGAGTAGAGATAAAAAGTAGAGAGTAGAGAAAAGAAGTGAGTGTAAAACTATGGTGTGAGTGTTTTAATTTATAGGGTTAGAAAGATATAGCTGTTTTTTGCCCGTTGTGGTCATTGAGAGCACACGGTTTTACCAAAATCGCCCATAGAAGCCCATTTAGCAGCCCAAGCCCACGCGATGTTGGCAAAACCGTGCGATTTTTCTAAAACCGCGTGAGTGATTTGATACAACACCAAAACTGGAACCAAATATTGGCCGATTTGGTGTTTGGTTTAGTGTTTTTATCAACATGTGATTCCTGAAATTGAAAAAACACCAAATTATTGAAAATTTGGTGTTTGATACTAGGTTAATATCACTCTTAAAGATGCTCTTAATTCTTAATGAGGGGTATACTCTCTTAGTTAGCAGCATATACACATAGTAAGACTTCAGTTTAAAATAATAATTTAAAACACAAGCACATAGTTAGCAGCATAGGCACATAGTAAGACTATTTGCCAAATTGCTGCGGATGTTGAAGGCTTGAAGCAAGCGCTTAGGCTTGTTTATTTTTCAAAGGAGAGAGTGATCGAGTGTTGCCATCACGATCATATATAACTCTTTGAGGGACACAACATTGCCTTGAGAATTGAGATACACATGATTATTTGTAATTGTGTATGCAAAAGCAAGTTCCTTCAAAGTATTCCGGGATTTCGGATTCGAAAATAAATTTAATTCGGTTTAAGGGGGATCTAATATGTTTATCTGTTAACATAAAGAAAACAAATTATTTTAAGGGTGATCTTGGACACACCCATAAAAATACTCTCTTACCCCAACTTTAAAATAAATAAATAAAATTATTTAAGACATATATTAGAACGTATCCAAGACAAAACAAGTCATTTACTTATTCTTCTTTCTTTAAACAAAAAATAAAAAATGTTTTTGAATTCTTTTCTAATAATTTATCTCGCTCTCTAATAACATTTCTCTCACCAATAAGCATGATTACAAATTAACCACTAATTATTTTGAATTTTGAAGTGTAGGATTACAAGGTCGTGTATTGTTGCTGTTTTTTTGTTTTTTTTTTTGTCCCTATTGAAAATACCCCAAATGAATTTGAGAGATATTATTGGATTGAAACGGTTATTGGGGTATGGCAAAAACTTTAGTTAGTTATGGGGGTATGAGAGTGGTTTTATGGGTGTGTCCAAGATCACCATTATTTTTTTATTTATTTTTTAATTAATAATAAAACAGATTATTTTTACAACTTACATAATTGAATCAAAGTTTCCGTCCTGTCCATTCCAAGGCCCAAAATATTGAATTCGGTGAATATTTCGATGTACCAAAAAACCGATATATATATCAAATATATCAAAAATATCGATATTTCAAAAATATCAGAGATATCTATTTTTTTTGTTGATCAGTAAAAAATTTGTTTTTGTATGTCGATATATCAAAAATATCATCGATTATATCATAAATATCATCGATTATATTGAAAATATCGTCAATATATCGGTTAAAGTCAACAATATTTGGTCAAAGTCAACAATATTGGTCAAAATTAATAATTTATATCGGATATATCGTATATATTAGTTGATATATATCGTTATATCAGAAATTGTAATATGTATCGGGAAAAAAAAGATTTCATATTCGGTTGAGATATATCGAATATATCTATATCATTGTACCAAAAAAATGATATATATCGGATATATCGACGATATTTTGGGCCTTGGTCCATTCTATACCAATAAGTATGAGAACTGTGGCTACATATTGGTTTTTTTCAAATCTTTAAATCTGTCATCTAACATCTTTAAAAAACAATATAAAAATATTAGGAGAGATTGATTATAATTTCAATGACGTAATTTTTTTTTCTAAATTATTTTAAATAATATGAAAACTAATTCTAATTTTAATGAAGTGAGTGAAATTTTTGTAAATTACTTAAAATAAAAGGAACTGATTAAAATAATTTAGAGAAGTGTTTTTAAATAGTAAAAAACATGAGATATTAGAAATAGCCGCTTCGGTTGAGATCACCCAAATCCGTGCTAGTCCTACTATTCAGAGGTGATCAATTCCCTAGTTCTGAAAATCTTACAAGCAGCCCTACTGAAAGCTAAGTCACAGTTTATCCTTATAAAGTACAATTCTCTTTATTAAAGTGAAGGACAAATGAACGCTCTTCTTCACCCCTTCACGGATGAACGTGCCTGGTTTTTTTTGACAGGGAGTAGCTGTTGAGCCTACCTAAAGTTGATAACTTGTTTCATGGTATTAGAAATCTTTATATATATATATATAGGTAAAGTCTTCTGAAAGTTCTGTAAACTTTGTAGATATTAACGTTGTTGAGTTATCATTTCCACCGATAAAAGTATGCCGGACTGAAAGACACTTCATTGCACGTTCTTCTGTAAATATAATTAATTTGTTTATCTTTTTCTGCAACAAAAGAAGAATAACTGGCGATTGGCTTTCGGATTTAGTTATAAACATCCATCTGGATATGGATATGAGGCTGTGCATAACGTCATAACGTTGTGTATAGGGCCGTTTGGGAATAATATGTAGAAATAGTTATGTTTTTAAAATCAATTCTAACTTAATTAGTTTTGAGATAATCCCCAAGGCTAAGTCAAATGGCTTGCCACTCTCTATCTCTATCCCTCCAAAAAAGAAAGTAGGTTTGTTGAATGAGTCCGGTTCCTCTATAATCGGGTACAGAGATTAATCTCTAACCATGTTATTTCACTGATTAAAACTGTGTCGAGATACACAACACACGAAATTCGAGGTTCAGATATGTATTTCGAGACAAATATGTGTATTTCGAGACGATCCAACGGTTAAATAACATGGTTATAGAGATTAATCTCTATACCCGGTTATAGAGGAACCGGACTCTTGTTGAATCAACGGTGTGGACAATTCTATGTCAATTGAACTGGTGCGGTTTGAAACCCAAGTTTTTTTCAACGCCACTTCAACCAGCGCGGAATGAAAACAAAAAAAAAATATATTAAATCATTCGGCGCCTCTTCAAATGGCATAGAATAGATCCCAAATTTCGCAAAAAAATGAAACTGCCCCTGCGTCCTCTTAAATATAACTAGCAAAAGACGATACATCCGTAATAAAATAGAAGTAGTAGGAGTAGCATAGTAATTCGTTGTTTTCATAATTAGCATGTGGTTTGGTGGGGACACTTCGCAAACCACTCCACTTCAAATGACGTCGTATGAAATTGTATTTTACATTTCACGCTATTTCAAGTGGTGTCGTTTGGGTTTTTACAAACCACGTCATTTCAACTCGCGTGGAATGCACTCTTCATTCCTCAATAATACTCTCTATATATAGAGAGTTATATAGAGATAGGGGGAGAAAACCACCGTAACTCCCATTGATTTTAAGGGAATGCGGAGCCATTGCATCCAGCCTAAGAACATCTTTAGAAAAAATACCAAAAAAAAAAATATTTGAACCAAACCAAACACCAAACTAAACCAACACCAAACAACTTCAGGAGAAACATCAAATATTCGACACCAAACCACGCACGACTTTCGCAAAACCGCGCAAGAGACCAAGTCCAAGCCCACGCGGTTTTCGGTAAACCGTGACATATCAAAATTTGGTATTCGAAATACTACGAGACAGAGGCCCAAACTAACACCAAAGCCCACCCGGTATTCACAAAACTTCGCAGTTTATCCAAAGCCGCGAGAGAAATTTAATACAACACCAAAGCAAATACCAAATTTTCGCTGATTTGGTATTTGCTTTGGTGTTTTTTGTTGTGTTTTCATCATGTGTTTCTCCTAAAAATTAGTGTTTGATGTTAAGATAGTGTCTCTCCTAAAAATGCTTTTATAGTAGAAATTATACCAAACAACCAAATACAAATTAATTTTTAATATATTTAACAAACCAAAAATAGAAAGAGAAAATACCAAAAACCAAAAAAGATTAAAATATTGTAAGTCAATTCAAGAGAAAAACTCTATAATTTTTGTTTCTCATTCTTTAAGCCATTTTTTTTTGCTTATGTTTTAATGGATTATCTCATTTTAAGAATGAGATAATGAGATAATATTTTTAAAAAAATTTTACCAAATAATTTTTTTATATCCAAAATCAATTATACGACTCATAATGGTTGCCAAACGGCCCATATACATATACATGCAAAATCCATGAAATTAAATATGGGATTCTTGGGCATTTTAGTTAGACAGATAGAAATTGAGATAACCTAAGCTAATATCTCAGCTTCCAACAATTGTGTGGTCGTCTTAAAGCAAAGTATGGAGAGATCCGTGACTAGTGTTCGCCATTGAAAAGTATAACTGTTGGAGTATGCCACTGTTGGCGACATATGTTGCAAGGGCATCTAACTACTCCCAACTTTATAAGATACTAGGGTTTGCCCGTGCCATACGGCACTGAAGACCCCGAGCACCTTCGGCGCTGCCTAGGGTATACGAGCGCCACATACAATTGACCATGACTGAAGCCGAAGATGTGTATATGTGCCGTACCGGGGGTACAAGGGGCGGATGCACGTTGGGGGTGCCAAAAGCGCGTGTATCTGTGCCGTATCAGGGGCGGATGTGCGTCGGGGGGCCAAAGGCGTGCGTATTTGTGTCTTATCAGGGGGCGGATGTGCATCGGGAGCGCCGAAGGTGCGCGTATGCCGTACTGCACGGGCAAATACTACACGGGGAAATACTAATATCCAATAATTAAGGGGTGCAATGAGTCATGCATTACTTAAATACCATTATATATTAACACATGGGCCAATCAAAAAGGTAAGAACGCCTAAAATAGACAACAATATTATTCAGGCCCAATCTCTCTGCCCTGATTACGTCAGTTGTAACACTGAGGTTTTGCACTAAGCTAACGTAGATACAAAATGATCGGCTAGGTTCCCTAGAAAATGATCATGTAATCTCATATTTTGTTCCTTCTCTTAGTCATTCATTAATTTATGAATATTGTAGAAGAGGTTAGGCAAGGAAAAGTATATCCAAGATTTTAATGCAGGTATAGGTCGGCCATAACCTCAATCTATTATAAAAAGAAACACACAACTACATAAAGTGATTTGATCGGTCGATACAAAATAAATGTTGAATGAAACAAAATGAGTTCTATACTCGGGCTGAAGAAGCAACAAATGAAGTCATGCCTTGTATCTTGTAGAGGATGCAACAAGTACATCTATCTTATGGCATATCTTGTAGTGCAATGTTATTTTTGCGTGCGCTGATGCTTAAGTTTGGTGAAGAAGAAGGCTCTAAATGGCTCGTCGTGTTAATCTGTTCTTCGTGACTATAACATGAAAGCGAGACTTGGACAGACGATGCAGCCATAAGATCTCCGGACACACAACCACTGAAACTGCGATCATCAAGTCCAGCTAATGTGATATTCAATCCACTTGTTCTTCTGAGCTCTCCACTCTCATGGAGAAGAAACGAACCCCTAAGTGATGTGATGTGAAAATATCCCTCGTAAGTAGTGGTTCCACCAGTTGTTGAGTCAAAAAATGTTGCAATTGACACGGCTCCAGTTCCCGATACAATGTATGCTTTCCGGCTACAGTGATGAGGGTAGACTCTAACACAACTACCTATTTCCCCTACAACCTCTGTTACCTACACCAAAAACTTCACTCTTCGCCATTAATCTTGAGCATAGAGACTGCCTCAAATCAACAAAGAACCACAATATCTCCTCACCAAAGATCGGAAACAAGCATTGAATCCTGCCCAATCCGAAGACCCCGCTGAACTCAAGATCAATAGATTTACTACTCAATTTTCCCAAAACTTCGACCACACAGAGGAACAAGACAGGAGAAAGGGGAATTTCCTGCCTAATACGCTCACAACTCCTAAGAAATCCAGCAGGTGGTGCATTAATAAGATCGAAAACGAGGTTGAACACGCACATCTAATCCATTTCCTACTTCCACCTATGTCTCCTTACGTTGTCTAGAAACTCTCAACTCCTCCTTACGTTGTCTAGAAACCCTCAACTCCCATAATCATATTTTCTATAATGTTGCACTGTTCATAACAAAATAAAAAAGTTAGACAAAGACAATTTCGGATTAGTATATCAATAACCTTAATAAAAATAAGAAAAAGGGAAAAAATTTACGAAAGTGCTAAGATCCCAAGTACAAAGAAGTAACACGTGAGTACAGCATTAACCAAATCTTTTGACAAAAACTTGAAGAGCAAAAACAGTGACAACAGCATTGCACTCCCAATCAAAGGGAAGTGCATAGCATGCTCATTTGACATCGTCTCCTGCATGATCAAAACGCGTAAAACTCAGATCGATGAAAAAAAAATACTGATACTTTGTCAAATCACAACTGTAGAACATGCTTGTGCTAACAACTGTGCTTACGGTAGGAGGTGTTGGTTTGACTGATCGATAACAACCAACATACACTGTCAGGCATGCTGTCAAAATCACATTCAGATTCGGATTGACCTTTACAACCAAAGGTGGTAACGTCAAACCTGTAAAAATTTATCGTATGAGATTCATAATTTCTCTCCTTTCGTAATTATTAACTTCACAAAACAATTAAACAATCGGTATGTTACGCATTCTTGTAAACTACAATTATTATCTCAAACTTTACACACACTCGATACAACCTCAAAAAACATAACAGTTACAAGAAAATGAATTACTCACATCCCATAAAACCTCAACAAAACAATCTATTAAAATTCCCCACAAATTTTACACCAATCAACAGTAAATTATCATTACATAATGAAACCATGATTTAGTAAAGAAGATAAATTATAGATACCTGCAAGAGCCAAATTTGCAACACGTTCACTGGAAATCATCCTTCTTCTTCTTTTCTCTATTAAAAAAAACAGTACCTACCTACAAAATCTGATAAAAAAGAGTGCAAAATTAGCAACAGTTTAAATATATGACGTCATTAAATCAATAATCAAACCTAAAATTTTCACATATTATATGATATAAATCAATAGTCTTTTTTATTTTCAATCTGAGAAAAGAAGTCGTGACTTACTTGCGAGAGAGTGAAGAAAGATCTATCGCTTTCGGGTAAACACATCCGAAGATGTAGTCAGGTGCCTGTTCATATGTTACGAAAGACAGTAAGTATAGGAACAAAAGTGTCCACTTACGAAAACAAAGCGAAAGAAAATAAACTAAGTGGAAAAAGGGATATTACACATTTGTCGTTGAAGATGTTTATAGCAAAACTTCTGGGTATACGACATTCGCGGTTTGACTTTCTGCATTTGGAGGCGTAAGAATCCGATCCCGCCCGAAGTGCATCTTGAGAGCGCCACATACAATTGACCATGACTGAAAACTTCCGTGCGGAGGTCAATACCAACATACTTCACTGATTGTCCTTGAGACTTATTAATAGTCATTGAATAGGCCAATCGAACTGGAAATTGTCTTCTCGTCATATGGAAAGGAAAATCGGAAGACGACGGTGACAAAGATATCCTTGGAATAAAAGCTTCATTGCCCGCTTTTCACCGGTTAAAATCTTTGGAAAAAGAACGTGTGGTTTGCATTGTACCACAACCAATCGGGTTCCATTGCATAGTCCATCTCTCGGGAGCAATATTCCGCAACAACATATAGGACTACCAACTTTAAGGTTAAGACGAAAATGGTGGCGCAACCAGTTGGATCAAGTGTGTTTAGGTACTCATTTGGGTATTGATTAATATTACTTGGATTATTTGTTTCGCATCCTCCATCTTGTCGGCAGACTAGAAAGAGAGTCGTTTCTCCCGGGAACATATTCAAAGTCTGTTGCATTAATTTCATTGACATCATCATTGCGTCTTGAAAAGAATTATGCGCTTCGGTTAAATATCCCGGGTGACTTGTGGGCGGCATGACTTTCGGTGAGGGTATGTAGCGAAATTAGTTCTCGAAGATCCGCACATTGACGAATTGTCGATGGCGGTTCCACCGTCTCACTTGGATCACTTCCAATCTAAATGAAGGAAGAGAAAAAGATTAATGGATATAAGTTTGAAACAAAGGAGGAGAAAGCGAATACATAAGTGGTTACCTCGATCAAGAAATTAGCGAAAACCCATATTCGCAGAGTTCCCATGTTCTAATCTCATGTTTTGTACCAAAGTTAGAACCCGAATATGATTCCAGAGGAAAGAACACCGCAAAAGAAGCACGCAATTTGTTCTCGCCCCTTTGGGTATAAGCTGGAAGGCATTGGCGAAAGTCACCACCAAGAACAACGTAATTCCACCGAAAGGCTTATTATTGTTGCAAGTATCCCGGCGTCGATCAACTGCCTCGAACACGTAACTTATTTTGCATTGGGACCTCATCCCAAATAATAAGTTTAGTTTCCACTGAATAAGTGGGCATCGCGGTGAATTCTTATTGAACCCACAAACCGAGGTATCAAGAATGTCCATTGGGATGCAAAAGGTTGAGTGAAGCGGTCCGACCGCCCGACCCGATAGCAATGAAGCTATTCCGGATGAAGCAACCATAATAACAATATGTCCCTCAATCCGACCGCGTAAAAGACAATGGTGTTATAGACAAAAGTCTTGCTGTCCTGTTGCCCCATTCAAAAAGAAGAGTGTCCCTTGATTTCGTAAACGAAATCGGGATCGCTTTATATGCCGAAAGTGTTGCTTTCAACATTTAAATGAACTCTGTTGCCATGTGCTTTTTCGGTTTGTGGATCATATTGAAATTGTCGTTGGTCCCATATAAGTCGGTTACCAACGGCCGAAGTTCCAATTGGTGGTTGATAGTGGCATAGGAGGAAAATTAATGAAGCGGTTTACCTAACTCTATGAGAATCTCATTTAGAAGAAATAAACCATAATCTTGGACCTGAGCCCGGTAGGTTCCGGAATGTTGAAGATGGTGCGAAGTTTGTGTGAGAGGTCGTCACGGATACTCTCCCAAAAATCATGCCACAATGTTTGGGGATATAGAGGATTGCGATCTCATGAGAATAACCGTAATAGTCGGCGAAGATGATAACCCGGTTGCATGGTTGAGGCCTCTTTGCGGACATCGCACCCCATCACTATCATCCTCAAGAAGTCCGCGTGCAATACATGCTTCTTTGAAAGTTGGATGTAAATCGATTACCCGATCCTTTTAAGATCATTAAAGGACCGCGCCCTTTCGCGACGGTTAAAAGCAAAGCGTAAGTAAAATCTTTCACCGAATTAGGACTCGCGAAATACATTCTACCAATAGCAAACCCACATTGCCCTGAATTTCCAAATTTGGTGTTGCTTTATCCAAACGTAGTGTTACGCACTTGTTGATATGTGAGCCCCTTGCACGCGAATCAAGCGCTAACAATCAAAAATGCAAGAAGAGTTGACCGTTGTTGCCTCACCGCCTCTAGCCCGTATATCATGCATGGACTCATTAGCATTATACCGCAACACGATGCATTCGGGGAGATGAAGGGCTAATCTCACAACCGCTGGAATTTCCTCGTCGCGGAGAAATTCCTAACAATCTCACCAAAGACTTCAAAAGCCCAATATATCTCGCATCCAAATATTGCTTGATCTCATCCAATTCATTCAACACAATTGTTGTCCCGTCATTACCTTTAAATATGTACTTGTGAATGTATTTCACACAAGTAAGCCCCCGCGCACAAACTTCAACATTAATATGGCGGTCAAACATCTTAGAAAGGTAAGGATTGTAAGGAACAACATTTCTATTATCAACCTGAATGTTCTCTAACAAAATAAGACTTCCCATTGTCCGCGGCGACGGTGAGAGCATATCCATTTGTATCCATAGTTGTACAATCGGAAAGCTTCGGGGATAGTGATATTTACATTGACGATTAACCATGCAAGGAGAGTTTGGATTGTTAAGCCCACATGGGCCATGAACCATACATCTTAGTACGATCTGAAATAGTTCAGCTCGGTGTCGGGATCGAAATTCCGCATACAATCGCGATCGACTTGTGGGCACTTTCGGATCTTGTCCGGAATGTCGAAGATATATAAGTGCATGCATATGTGGCGGACCGTTTACGGAACTCAATGGTGTAAACATGAGCAAACTGCCATACCAAGGGCATGCGCTTCTTTATTACTTCCATCAAAGCTCTTCGTTTCAATTCAAATGCACGGGCAACCACCTCCGGGCGATCATAAGCGCTTTGGTTTGTAAACAATGCTTCAAAATTTCCGTCCCTGGGGTTTTGCGGTCATTGTGAGGAATAATATGTCGGATGGTGGTTGTAACGATGTAATTGCCATGGAGTCTTGGAAAATTTCAAACATATGCCTAGAGGGCTGCCGATCTGAGGATGATGGTAGTACGACTTCGCCTTCCATCTGATTTGGATCGACAAAGATCATCGGTGACACATCGATGATACCTTGATATAGTTACGCACGAAGCTTGTCTTGTTGTTGCTGTAGTAAGCGCATTTTGTTTTGCTTTCGGTTGATGCCCATCCGTCCACCCCAAACTCCTCAAACAACTTTCTCCCTCGCCAAAATAGGCCGAGTACTCGTGGTGCTTGGCAAAGCGGTAGATAAGAATAAAAATTCATCCGTGTTAAAGCGATCATTAGTGGTGGTAGCGGTTGAAGAGTCCCAACGCCGCAATTCGGTGTCCATCCAAGCTCCCCATGGGAAACAATAGGACATAATGTAATGGTAAGTAAGGCGGATGACACTTCACTAATTTGCATGAATTCTTGCCCTCCTTTAAGATAAATAACAATGTCTCTCATACTTGCTTTCGCTCACCGCCATCACCGGTAAAATGACGGCAACCTCATCCGGCTGTTGGTAAGTTAATACCGCCGACGAATCGCCTCGTGAAGCGGTGTAATGTAAATAAGCGGTACATTGAAGTCCTCACCATGCTCGGAAGAAGCTGATCTAAGAACATCATATGCGTGGCGATATGTATCGAAAAGCGGTTATATTGGAGCATAGTAAGCTTGAATGATTTTCAAGACATCCGTGTTGAGCTTAGGATTCTGAAGTTGATTGGACGACTAGTGCAAAGACTTGGGATCATAGATATAAAGTTGAGAATAAGTAGCTTGATATCCCGTAATGTCGAATTAAAGCTCTGTCGCGATGTCGCGTTCACCGTGAATAGTGAAAGGCCTTGGACCCGAATCCGGCAAATAAGTGTTCTTGTACTCCAAGACTTGTAAATGCAAAAGCTTGATTATATTGTCGCATATATCTCCTCAAATGACTTTGACTTCCGATCATTCCCATCATTATAAGGCTTTAAGGCGCGGGGGCGATGGTTGCAAAAGGAGGGCGCTTTATCTTTCCTTGTAAACAACATCTCCCAAAAAGAGGGCGTGGCAAATATGACTTTGATAATCGTTCATCCATCCAATGAAGTGCCTTACAAAATGGACATTGAGCGTCCATTTTCCCCAGTAGTGTCTTCCTTGTTCAATCTGGGCGGTTAGGATTAAGAGTCGTGTGCACATCCCCATTGTAGTCGAAAGTGCCTCTTCATCGCCATCTTCACTCGTGGTATCGACGCGTCGAGAACGGTTGTGCGATATCTTTGGAATGATTGCGGGGTCACGCAAAGAATGAAGTATTAAAAGGATTTAGACCGAGGTGTAAACAATTTATTATTATTGCAAACATTTATGTGAAGAAATTACCTAGAATTTTGGTCACCGATATTGACTCGAACCCATACTTGGTAAATGTGGTATTCATCGGTAAAAGCTTGATGTAAACGAAATGAGGTTACACGCATTGCAAGGGAGCTTATATGGGTAAGAAAATATTGAAAGTTTGGTGCTTGAAAAGTAGAAAATATGAAGAGAAAGTTGTAAAAGAGCTTTGTGGTGCTATACCTTGCATTTTGGTAAGACGACGTTGATGCAAATGACTCATTTCTAAAAGTTGGAATTCCATTATTTGGTAACGCAACACCAGAGTTAAGAATACATGTGTTGTAGATAGATAATAAGGGTGAGGTGTGAATTGGATTGGAAGGAAAACCAATAAAGTGACATACGAGACTCACCTGTTGCTTACAGGTGCTGAATCAACATGAGTACATTCTTCTGGCAGTGTAAATAACCTAATAGGATTAAGAGCAGAGAGAGACGTTCGAAGAGATTCCGTAGAATTGAGTCGTTTAGTTGATGTGGTATGAGGTGTGATTGGACTATGTTGAGGTGGAAGTCTGACAGTCTGAGGTGGAGTTCCTGGAATTGGAGGGTGGACATACACCACAAAACCAGACAATCGATGGGCCATTGCTTGATGCCCATTCTGTTTATTCAATTTTTCCCTTTCCCTTCGAAAGCACTTGCACGGCAATAATTCTATTTGTTAGGCTTAATGTCTTTGATAGGAGAAGGGGATGGTTGTACCTGATTGGGCAAATTGTCCGCAATTGGCCGAATTGAGATAAGTTGGTGTAATTGGATAAGAGCATAGAGGATACGAAATAGAAATAGAAATTGAAAATAGAGATAAACATAAATATAAACCAAATTTCCAAAGATAAAATCTATATTCTATATAACAAATTAGGAAACTCATCTCTATTTCAATTTCAATATGCAAAGAAACGAAGATAAAGATATGGCAATATTTGTATCGGTGAAGTCCCATATGTAAAGAAAGACCCGAAGATAAGGTATACAAGTGACATAGCAAATAGGTAAAGAATAAGAAAATAGAAAAAGAGGATAATTGGGTAGATAATGAGAGGGAAACATTGTAGGAGTATTAGTACCCAAAAACTATGAGGTTGGTGGAGGGTAAGCCTATCCGGTGGAGGGGACAAAGACACGTTTTTTCTTGTTAAGAGGATCAAGAGAATGGTCCAAATTAAGGCTTTCTTTGTAGGTTTGGTCGGTCCGCCCGCTATATAAAAACGAAGAGAAAGTTAGAGAAGGAGAAAATATAAAAGCAAACTTGATGTGCAATGTCAACAAGTAGTATAATAAATTACATAAGACCCAATTCAATTACACGAAAGCCACGAGGTGGTTGAAGGTTGAGTCTATCTTGGAGAGGGATAAAAGTGTTTTTCGGCCGGTTCGAAGGATCAAGAGAAGGGTCCATTGGGCGTTTTCCCTTGTCTAGGGTTGGTCGGTTTGGATGCTATATACATAACCCAACAAACATATAAATCATGAGACCAGTAAGAAATAAGTACCATGTGGATTAACGAACCAATGTAATAGAAACAACAAGAATACCTGGAAGCCAGGAGGTGGTTGAAGGTTCAACCTATCATTGCGAGAGAATCGAATATTTAATTTTTTTGTTCGAAGGATCCTTAAATGGGTCCATTGGCCGTTTTCCCTTATCCACCATCAAGTTCAATCCTTCATAGAAATTGTACACTCAAAATTTAAAAACGGAGAAAAGAGAAGGAATGGTTATTAGCTATAAGAAACTATAAGAAACATTGATTTTTGATAGTGCAATCCTTAGAAGATGCATTAAGATGCCACAGAAAGAATACATGTCCAGCAAGGATACATGTCTACGTAACATAGCTATAATTACATTATGTGAAAGCTAGAATGAGGATAATTTTTCATATAATGCATGAGTATAAAAAAAAATTGAATAATTTTCATATAATGCATGAGTATAAAAAAAATTGAATAATAAATACATGTTGTTGTGTTTTTTATACGATTGAAACTACAAATACATTGAATAATAAATGTACGCCATTGTGATTTTCGGTTATTATTTTTGTTATTTACTATAGAAACTACAAATACACGTTGCCTAAAGTCCTCAACATAGAACGTTCTTATGTTATCTACTATAGAAACTACAAAAAATTGGGAACGGCGTTTATACTACGATATACAATATCAATCAAAATCATCCTTAACAAAATATAGGATTGGTTGGGCATTAAACTATTATGCTTCTAATAATAACATTTGCATAGGCAAGTGTTATAAACGTGAAACTCATTACCATCAAATCAAGTAAATACTAATCCACATCTATTCTATAAAATAAAAAACATACCTGAAACTGATTCCTCGCAGACACCGTCTTTCCAAACTCCTTAGTATTATAAGCGTAAGTACTACTCGAACCCATATCATAAAACACGACAATATAGATCAGTAAGAACATATTGAACGCCGAAACTCATTACCATCAAATCAAGTAAAATAAAAAACATACCTGAAATTGATTCCTCGCAGACACCGTCTTTCCAAACTCCTTAGTATTATAAGCGTAAGTACTACTCGAACCCATATCATGAAACACCCATATCATGAAACACGACAATATAGATCAGTAAGAACATATTGAACACCCAAATTAAGCAAAGTATATTGAAAACGCCTAATTAACAAGCTAGGATATACACGCAATATATGTAAAGATGAGTCAACTTGCAATCATAGGTAGACATACAGAGAAATATGTCAAATGATTTTGCCAATCACACCACGTACCAACTGGACAAGTGTAAGGCTTAAGTTGTAACTGACCAAACCAGATAAGTGGGGAAGGTTTTTGTCTGAGACGGGCGGTACAGTGCTGAAAAATAAGTACCAGGCTACTGACACTTTGACACATCCTCATGTCTATTCAGAACAATTACTACTGTTCGTCTGTGATTATATCATACCCTCGTGATCATTCCTTAGCAATGTAAGTGTGCTCCTTATTGATTAAAAAAATGGTGAGGGAAAGAACGTGAGCAATGTAAGTGTGCTCCTTATTGATTAAAAAAATGGTGAGGGAAAGAACGTGACAACTGTATCGCTATCAGTTATTTACACTATGAATATCTGAGACCACCACCTAAGTATATGTTTAAGCATTGTTAGGATTTTCTTTTTTCCAAGTTCTCTTCCAACTTACTTTTCTCTTAGATAGATTAGTAACTATTTCTTATTTCTAACATGGTCACCAAACTGGAGCAGATCTCGGTTCTTTTGGATTCACAAAAGTGAGCTTTTTTTCTTTCTTCAATACAGAGTACCATATAATCATTTGAGAAATCTTTCTTCAATACAGAGTACCATATAATCATTTGAGAAAGCTACTTTTACACACAAATAATAACTTACCTTTAGTGCTGAATGTCGTTAGTAATTTGATCTCAGTGAAGGCGCACTTTGCTTTCAATCTCGGTAATTTGGAGTGTTCCACAAACACAAAAAACAGAATTGGAGTGATGAGGGGTTTGTTTGGAGAAAAGAAGAGGAGGAGGCGTGGGTTATCGCGATACTATGGGCCGGTCTTTGGCAAGTAAAGAGACATACCACTTAATAGTCTTAGATCCTGCCATGTCATAAGCAGGGTGAAACTGTGAGAATGTGTTTGCGACCGTCGGATGGATGGAGACCCTTCCCTAATTTGTTATATAGATTGATGTTGTTGAGTGGAGTCAACTGTCAATAGTGTCACACTTTAATCACTGCCACGTGAGTTCAAATTTGTTACACACGACCAATCCGTGTGTTTGTTGACACTCGTGCTTATATGCTTCCACGTATTAGAGTTTTATTTTGGGTAACCTCCATGTATTAAGCTAAGTCCAATGGTTTGGTGCGCCATCCCGCCAAACCACAATAGCATAGTGTATACAGTTAGCGGCTTAGCGTTTCCCAACCCAATAGTTATTTTCACAACCACAACCGCCAATGCCTATGGCGGATATTTTTTTTATTTTTTTTTTTGGGACTCTCCAACCGCCATTCCCACATGCGTGTGGGAAAAAAAAATAAAAAAAAAAGTTTTTCTTTTTTAAGGACTCTTAACTGCCACTGCCTATGGCGGGTAGGATATATATATATATATTTTTTTTTGGGACTCTCCAAGAGCCATTCCCACAGGCGTGTGGGAAAAAAAATCAAAAAAAGTTTTTTTTTTTTTACTCTCCAGCCGCCATTCTCAAAGGCGTGTGGTTTAGATTTCTTTTACCCGGGTTAGCGTTTTGACGCACCATTGGATCAAAATGTCCGAGATATTTGGTGTTTTGCCGCACCATTGGACTTAGCCTTAGGCCTTTCCATCTAAACATTGACTTCATTCAATACGAACAAAGAACCAGTAAGAGGAAGAGAGTGGTGGGTGGGTTCAGTTTCTCTATTCTTTTCGAATCTCCGGCCGCCAATATCCTTTCTCCATTACCAACACATAAGCTCACCTGACAATTTATAATGATGAAATTCATTAGACACTAACTGTAAAGACTCGCCACATCCTACCATGCACGTCGATACTGTCCCCACTTAGCCACTGCGGATCTCTAACAATGTGGGATTTTGTCCAGATAGAATTTCCCAGGAAGTCACCCATTTTGAAAACTACATACTCCCGTCCGAGCATACTTAACTGTAGATTTCTCACCAACTCCACAACCAATTGTACATGAAAAGGCTTCGACGTTAGGATTTAACAAATCAATTACTTAATCCCCATATCTCGAACAATTTCATAGATGATAGAATACATATCTGGCGCAACTGTCACCCCATGGAATAGACGCCTTTTCAATATATCCCCTTGGGATATTACATTCTCCCTACTTCAAAAGAGAGTCGTCCTCGACTATGATATTAAACTGTTACACCTCGAATTTCGACAAAATCGGAAAAACAATATTTGTTTCCGACTCTTCAATTTTCGAGGTGTGATGCACTCTCAACTTTTAAAAACCCATCATCCGTTTAATTATTCCAATAATTTGAAATCAATAAATTTTTTAAAATAAACAAAAGTCATCTTCATTACAAAAATTCACAAATATGATTAAGTTACAAATTTTCTTTAAACAATGCTTTAATTATAATTACACCTGAAAATACAAAATATTGTCTCAACTAAAAATTTATTGCACCTCAAGTGAAAACAAAATATATTATGTAATTGATCCGCTAAATCCTAACATCGGGCATTTTCCAGATCGTTTGGTTGTGGAATTGGTGAGAACTCCACACTTAAGTGTCCTCAAGCAGAAATAGTCCAAGGATGGGTGACCTCCTGGAAAGTAGTTGTCATTACACTAACAAAAAATAGAATATTATCATTGTTAGCTTTCATTTAAGGTTTCTTTTTATGGCTTAAGTTACTAATTCGTACGTCCTCAATATTAATCTCTTATTCCTTGTCTTCTTTGAAATTCTATGTTAATTCTTTTTCTCGTATCCTAAACATATCTAAGACTGTCCAACTTCTTAGTGTTTGGGATTTTGGTTAATCAAACGAGCGTTCACGAGTGACCCTTGCGGTGGGATATAAAAAACAACTTGTCTGTCCGCCCCAAAATGTCTTGTCTGTCTGCCAAAAAAAAAAAAAAAAAATTATTAAAAAAAAAAATCCGAAATTCCTTCTTCTCCAACCAGCTACTTCATCTTTTCCCTCATCTATCTCTCATTTCGTAATCCAATTTGGTATTTTCTATATCTATTTCTTCGTCTTCCCAAACCTGCTTCTTCTCTTGCAACTCCTTCTCTATTCTTCTTCTTCGTTCGTTCATCACCGCTCCACGGTGTACCAGTTAAAACTCATGCTAAATGTTTTAGTCTTGAATATGAAAATAAAACCTTTGAGTTCTATAAAGTTGTAATCTTCATTTGTAGGTTAACAGAGTAAAAAAACTTGTGTTTTGAAATAGATGAGATAGATTTTAAAACTGTGGTATTGTATTGGGTTCGTTGGGGAGGAAGGAGGTAGTTTATGAAACCATTGAAAACTTTATCAATTTTAAATTTGTTAGATTTTAGTCAAAATAAACTTAGAGCATCTCTAGGTGGTGGTAGCATACTCTTCATATTTGAAGAATGCGACCACATAAACTGGTCGCAAATTTCGACCAACTCTAGGTGGTCGCAAATTTTGCCCGCAAATTTAATCGTAGGGGCCACCAACCGCGCCATTAGTATTGGCGCGTGCTATTGAGTACAAACTCCGGCATTTTAAGAAATTGTTTCATTCTCACCCAACACTCCAAAACTATCTCCACAACTATGGCTTCTTATTCATCATTGCAAAAAACTAGCCAACACACCAACGTTGCCGAATCAACTCAACAATCATGTTATTTTGATACACTCGATCAAGAGAGGCGCCAAATTTGCACCTCAAGAAAACACCTTGCATTATCATGAAAGTATCTGAACAAAAGGTGTCTTGAAGCACTACATTGTCAAAGTTATTTGCTCATACATAGAAGTTGTAACGAAGATGGAGAAGAAGTAAGTTTTGAAATGTCCAAATGGTATATGTCTTGGTATGGAATATATATATGGAGACAGTTTGTTGATATGCACGTGTTGTGGCGAGGATGATCATTGGTATAGGTATTGCCCCTATGCGCAGATAGCATGCCCAAATGGTTATGATGGTGTTAGAGAGCTGAAAAAGTTTGCGAATCTTGAAGGAAAATGTCTTGATCTATTGAAGTGTTTGGTGTGTGGAAAATGTGAGTGGTTAGAGTGTTGTAATATGAGTGGTTAATGTTAATCATTTTATTTTTATGACTATGTAAAATAACTTTTTTTAATATGAATAAACTTTAATTTTATATAAATATATATTAGTTTAAATTAAAATAAAATAGAAATTGATTAACATTGTTTATTGATGATTAAAAATAAATATGCATATACGAAATTAAATTAGAACAATCAATGTCGGTCACCCCTAATGCTCCATTGATGCTCGACAAGGTCACTTTTAAGTCTATCATGCATAGTCTTTGATTGAACTCGTCGAGTCCCCTCAATGTAGTGTTCCCGAGTAGGTGGGATCTGTGGTTGCCCTTCTGGATCAGGAATGTACTTCCTCATTTCATAATTTTTATTCTTAGCTCCGATTACCATATTGTACAATATGATACATGCTCTCATAACAGTACTCATTGTCTCCACATGCCATAATTTGCAAGCTTTCTTCAAAATTCCAAATTTAGCTTGCAAAATCCCAAAAGCTCTTTCAATATCATTTCTTGCAGCTTCTTGCATCGTTGCGAACCATTTCGTCTTTAGAGCATTAGGGTTTGAAATTGTTTGTATAAATGCCGCATAGTCAGGATAGATACCATCAGCTAAATAATAACTCATATTATAGCTATGCTGATTTACATCAAAATAAACAGGTGGAGAAGTATCATTGATCACGTGCTCAAATATCGGTGAGTTGTCCAACACGTTGATGTCATTGTGTGACCCTGACATCCCAAAGAAAAAATGCCATATCCACAGGTTTCGGTTGCAACAACTTCGAGAATAACAGATGGTTTTCCATAATGACCACTATAAGCACCTTGCCATCCAGTTGGACAATTATGCCATTCCCAATGCATACAATCAATGCTTCCCAACATACTCGGCCATCCACGTGTGGCAGAATGTGCAAGCAAACGTTCTGTATCTGCAATATTTGGCATTTGCAAGTAGACTGAATCATACAATTTGATAATTGCATCACAGAAATGCCTCAACGCCTAGTTTCCACTTTGGTTGGAAATGTATAATTGATCGTCAAGTTGATCAAACACCGTGCCATAACCAAGAATACGCAAAGCTGCAGCCACCTTGACCAGAGGATCTATACCAGGTTTACCAGCATTATTAACTTTAGGCTGAAAAAACTTAAAATGAGTCTAAATATCGTTGAAGATGTGAAGAAATAAAGATTTTTTCATACGAAAATGCCGTTTGAAATCCTCTTTCGGAAAGACAGGACGATCGACGAAGTAGTTGTTCTTCAAGATTTCCAAAGTCAAAGCATACTTTCTATGTTTAATTTTTCGACCTTTCTTTGAACCACCATGTGGTGCCTTCGGAGCATAGACTTGTGCTTGTGCAAGTACAACCAAAATGTGCTTCATAAGGGGCTTGACGTTAACAAATTCTTCATCAAGACTATTTACCGAGTCTTCCCCTGGAGGAGATGAAGAAGAAGACGACGATGAAGATGAAGACGAAGATTGAAGGGGAAAAATCTCATACACTTCATTATCCATTTTTTCGCAATGTGTGTGTTGTTTGTTAAGGATTGATGTGAAATGGTTGAGTTGTTTGATACAAATGTTTGAGTTGAGTGTGTATAAAATGAAGAAGGAGATGAGTGTAGATATAAGATGTAGAAATCCGGCCGTTTTTTGCCCGTTGGAGCACACGACATTAGGAGTGGCGCGCGTCATTACAACTGGTGCGTAGTGGTGCTGGTCAAAGTCAAAAAAGATGTGGGACGATATTTGCAATGGCGCCAGCGGCAAGATCTGCAATGTAAGCTCGCATCCGCATCCAAATTGCCAAATTTGCGAACAAGAATGCGAATCAAACGGTGATGCGACCACAAATGCGACCACCTAGAGATGGTATTTCGGGAAATTCCGACGTATTCCTTCAAACTTGAAGGATGCGACCATGAATATGTCCACCTAGAGATGCTCTTAGGTGGAAAGTTCTAACACGTGGAAGAATAAAGAAGAGTATCAACAAGTACACAGATTGATGATGTGCAACAAATTTGCACTTCTAATGAGTAATATCCCCAAATTATAAGGGAACATGAGTAATGTTGGACAATAACTTAATCGTATTTTTAGTGGGTGTTTGGATCTCATTTTTTCTTAAAAATTAAAAAATATTTTTCTAAAAAAATATTTATTCTCATTTTTTTTTTAATAAACATGTTTCGTTGAGATTTTCTTAAAAGCTATTTTTATAAAACCAGCAATTTTTGCAATATTTCTCGAAATATCTCAACATATCGCAGCATATTGTACTAATGCACCCAGGCAGTTTATTTGCCTTCGCACATGAGAGAGTGAGAAGAAAAAAGAGTTTTTCGTCTTGAAAAACAAATTTTAGCTATTTATCATAAAATATGTTTTTTGGACCAATAAATATTTTTTGGGCAAAAAACTACTTTTTAGAAAAATGAGACCAAGCTTGTTTATTTGTTCAAAAAATGATTTTTCTCTAATAAATATTTATTGGCAATAAATAAATGGGATCCAAAGTCCAAACACCCTTATTGTTAGATGATCTAATTATTTGGTTTTGTTTTCTCTTTTCTGTAACAAAAGCAAAATAACATCACATCTCAACACTATATAATAGTCGGATCTAGGAAACCCCTCAACTCTCGAGTAGGCAAATTTATTTTTATTTTATTTTAGCCATTCATTTTTTATGAGTTTGAAATTATCAAACAACTTAACAAATATTTACCTAATATCCCCAAACTACAATCAATCCAAATTAGATATTACACATACCTACGTTTCTTCAAATTTCTATTTCCACACCAATTTCTCTGTATATATATTTTCTTAATTTTTCATTCTAAAACTATTCTGAAATCTCAATCACAACATCTACAACAATATCTGATCGAGGTAATTTTTTTTTTTGAAGGGCTTTGTTTTAGTTTTTTTTTCTATTTCTATTGTCATGTTGAATATTTTCGACAAACCAGTGCGCGGTTCAATATAGTACCTTGTGTAGATATGTAATACCTCTTGGATTTTGCTCTGGTGTTCCGTGTTCCCTCTCAAAACCGTTGATGCTTGCTTTGACCGAGTTCCCTCCAGTTTAGTTCCCCAAGTTACAAACTTACAATTTCACCTATGCATCTTTCGGAATCCATGAAACAAAATCGTGTTAATTGAACCCTCTTGGCATGTGTCCAACGTACCTATAATTGCCCAATATCGAAGCACTCAAACGCTATTTGCCTATTTGGTACCAAGTTGAATCTTATCTACTCGCAAAATCTCAAACCTAGATCGACTGTTATAAAGCCATATAAGTAATGGTGTCAATCACTCGTTTATGCTTAGTGCCCCTGAAAATATTATGTCTGGTCACATTCTATTCATGTTAGTGTTGGACTGGTCGGATTTTTGACCAGATTTGATTTTTGTCATTCTATGGAAAAGAGAAAGCCTAAATTTACAACCGAGTTGCAAAAATCTGCCCAAGTACCATATTTTGAAGTGAAGGGGCTACTGTAGTACTAGATGTCCGCATCATGTGCTGGACTGGCACAATTTGATTCGTGGTAGATGATACATAACTGTTGGTTGTAAATTTGTAATCAAGAGAAGGGTGGGCTCTGTCTTTGTTTTTTCTCCACATTTCACTCTATGTACTTTTCCAGAGGATCTCACTCACTGGCTGTAGCTGATTGTGCTATATATGGCACCTTTCATTATTAATAAAGACTACTTATCAAAAAAAAAAAAAAAAACATATATAAATATCTAAGGGGTGTCTTAATATTTTCGATGTTAAAACGAAGAGAAGAAATTTAATCTTGTGTGTGAGTGTGTCAACTGTCAACAGTCAAAACCCATTCAAGGGAGGATATAAGGGTGTATATACTTGATACGAAATTCCCTTGATAGATTGGTTGATCCATTCATTTGTCCATCTACTAGAAGGGTTCACTTTCCAGGCGGCAGGCGCCCACCGGAATTTATTCCAAGTACCAACTGTCAAATTCTGAACGCATTTGTAAAACAATCAAAGCCGCAGCCCACATGCTAACCGAAGCTCATTCTGCAAGACAAAGATACGATCCTCGCTCTCTTTTTTCGAGCGATGAGCTTAGGTGGGGCTTAAATCGTTCGACTAACAACAACGTTAATTTCTTCAAACCTATAATCACTTCTTTTTACGTGCAAGTAAAACCAACCCTAGGCAAAGTACCAGATAGACAAACAAGTACAACAAATTCCAGCACGCTTGAACATCTTTTACCATGTACTAATTGATGTAGCATATGAGGTTCCGAGCCACTTTTTTTGTCCCCCACACTTGAAAACATTTGTCATTTAAGGAACCTTGTAATTATTTTATATAACCATATAAAAAAGCATATAGGATAGTGATTGTATGTGCACATGCAGTGGCGGAAATTGAGTGAGGGACTGAGGGTGAACCAACACCCACAACCGAGCATTAAAAAAAAAAAAAAAAAAAATAAAAACAACAAAACTCAATGTTTTTTTTAACTGGTTGGTTCCAAAAAAAAATCAATCAGGCAAAACTCATAGTTCAAGATTTTGAAATTTCTGGAATTTTGAAAATTTGAAAAACCGAAATTGATAATATTTCAACTCAGGTTATAATTTTGATTTCAACAAATTTCAAAATCATCAATATCTCAATTATATATATATATATATATATATATATATATATATATATATATATTTTTTTTTTTTTTTTTTTTTTTTTTTTCGTTTTCAAAAACAAAATATCGGTAAATTCCAAGATTTTGAAATTTCTGGAATTCTGAAAATTTGAAAAACCGAAATTGATAATATTTCAACTCAGGTTATAATTTTGATTTCAACAAATTTCAGAATCATCAATATCTCAATTATATATATATATATTATATATATATATATTTTTTTCGTTTTTCTGAAAAACCAAAATATCAGGCGAAATTCCAACATTCCGTTCGGAATCATGAACACTGGCAAAATTACACGTCCTAATTACAATTTTTTTTTCAGTTTATCTTCTACCATCTAATGGTTAATGATTTCCTTGCGGGTCATGCTGCTTCCTTTTACCATGGATTCTAAGATAAATTTTACAAATAATGGAGCACCCATATGCACCTAGTACCTACCTATATCTTTATCGGAAAATCGTGAGAGATATTCAGTGAAAGTAATGGCTCCATCGTTATCCTTATCGTGTTCATTCATCTCCTTTTGAGTCCTATAAATTAACTGGTCAGTTGCTAGTTGTACATTCCAACTTTCTAATTCCTTCAAACTAATTGATCCATTTTCAGGATATCCTGTGTTAGATATATATCTAACACAGGATATAAAATTTGCAAACTCCCTTTTATATTAAATTGTCCTTCTTCACTAAGGTACTCCTTAGGGTCTTTAAAGTCACCATTAAATGGATTGAAGTACGCTGAATTGGTAAGTGGAGGAGGTTTTGAATATGAATTCTTCATGTCGATTCTTTTTTTAAAAGTTTTGCGACTAACGGGTCAAATGGGGAATGGACGTTGCCAATGCGACAATACATGCTAAGGTTTCGTGGCTTATTGGCTCTGCCACTGTGCACATGTCCGTGTTAAGCTGGATATGTGTTAGCCAGGCCTTTCTTGTCAGCAGATACAAAAAGTAGCCTAATTTTGGAGATAATAAGGAAATCTTTTGGACTCACCAAAAATCGATCAGCTTCTAATTCATGCTTATTTATATTCCCATTGTGCTAAAATTAACAAATGATTCCACACCTTTAATCCAGACTATTATAAAAGACAAAGTATAAACGATGCCGATTATAGGAACCAGTAAACAATAAGATACACATTGACACATTGTTCTCATCTTGCACTATTATTAGTCACACCCTTTCTAGATTCCACTAATGGCTAAAAAAATTTAAACTTGTAATTTTAAAGAACAGACATACCAGTACGCAAATGTTGATTGTAAAGTACCACGTTGGATTTTGTCTCAATTGATCAGGAGCTGAGTACATTGTTGAACAATTTTACTTGAGCTGATAAGAGTTTGTGATAGATATCGTTCCACCTGCCAAACTATAACTAAGTAGACATAAACATTTTACATAAATTTCCATTCATATGGAAAATAGCTGCTTCGATCATCTTGGGCATATGGTGTTTTCATAATCATTTTTCAATTCATAAATGTTACTTCTGAATGAAAAGAAAATATCTCGTTCATCGGTTCAGGTTTAAAAGTTCAAAAGTCCTATGCTAGGATTGCTAGCTCTCCTTCTAACAGAAAGTTTTATTATACACTAAAAAAGTAGCCGTGTCTCAACTCTCAGATAAGAAAGCGAGATGAAGCGGAAAAATGGCTTTAGCAGGTCGCTAGGACCCACCAGAAAATGTGTAGAGTGTACTAGTTGTCTAGTGTATAGACATCACACGTTGTCAGTAGTTATTAGAATTTTGTTTCACGTAACTAGCAACACCTCCATTTTGAGCACCATATATATCTTTTGGTATCTTTCCTCAAAATAGACTTTGGCTTTTCACAATTTCAACTCACATCTTCTATTTAAGCTTTCCTTATAATTGCCCAACTTAACACCAAACACACATTATTCTTCATCAGCTTTGGTTGTGTGATCATATCATGGGGAGAGGAAAAATTGAAATCAAGCGTATAGAGAATGCAACAAACAAGCAAGTTACTTATTCCAAGAGAAGAGCTGGTATCATGAAAAAAGCAAGAGAACTAACTGTTCTTTGTGATGCTGAAGTTTCTCTTATCATGGTCTCTAGTACTGGAAAATGCTGTGATTATGTCAGTCCTTCACTCACGTATGTTCATACTTCATACACAGATCCAAATTTAAAACCGTAGCTAGATTTTTTCTTATGAACACTGGTGACGTGATGTTTTTTTTTTTTTTTTTCATGTGTAGACAGAAGCAGTTTTTCGATAAGTATCAGCGAACTGTAGGAGTTGATCTTTGGCAGTCTCAATATAATGTGAGATCCTTTGTTTGTTTATTTGTTAATTTATTTATCAAAAATTTCTGTTTAGAGATAGTAATTTTTTATTTTTTGTGGATGGACAGAAAATGCAAGATCATTTGAACAAGCTGGAGGAGATGAACAAAAAACTGCGTAGAGAAATTGGGTCAGGCAAAAGTGTACTTGTTTGTTTTGGGAATTTTAATTAATTGTGTGTATATATATATATATGAGCTTAACAAGAGTTTATTGTGTGTTTGATAGTCAAAGGATTGGAGATCAAGATCTTGAAGGTATGAGCTTCAATGAATTGCACGGTCTTGAGCAAGATTTGGAGAATTCTGCCAAGCTTATTCGCCTAAGGAAGGTAACATTAGATCTCATGATTAATCAGACTGGTTGCAATTTAATTAGGTGTACTGTAAATCTTCTCAAATTTAGCTCTCACATCTAATTTTATTTTAGCAAATTAAATGATTTGAAATATGATCACACTAGTCTAGAAATAGTAGGTGCTGACTAACAAAGTCGGTAAAACGTTTGGGGTGATGATACCAGAGGTTTAGGGCTCGAACCCGCTAGTATCAAAGAGTTACTGATCTCATTTAAAACAGATTTGCCAATAAATATAAAAAATAAAATAAAAATAAGATCATCCAATTTTTAGTACAAAATGTTTTTATTTTTCCATATATTTGCTGAGTTGTTTGTAGTTTTTAATTGATAGATTGACATGTTTTGTTCCCTATGTCCTCTGATCTATGTTTGGTGACAAGACTGATGTTCTCTATTGTTGAACAGTTTAACCAGTTAAGCACTCAGACTGAAACAACCAAGAAAAAGGTAATTAAGGTACTTTAGAATTTAGATCCAAGGGGCTGGGACTATTTTGATCTATTTTCTATGTTTTGGTTTTTTGATCTGTTGTTTTATCCTTTGGTTGCAGTTAAAGAACATGGAGGAAATACACGGCAATCTCTTGCAAGAACAGGTAACTACCATTTTCTCCTTCACATTTTTGTCCTTTTGGTGTACGTACTGCTTGAGGGAAGTTTTAATTTGAAGAGTTGGAACTTTGAATTTGGATCGCAGGAAGAACGGCTTGAAGGGCAATATGCACTAGCCAATCGTGAAGTGGTCTCTACTTTGACAAACGGCGGATTACATGTATTTGCCTATCGTTTGCGCCCTAGCCATCCCAATCTTCATGATGATGATGGAGGATATGGAATGCATGATCTCCGACTTGCTTGAGTTGAAGTGGAGGTTATGTATGGATCTTCTTTCGATTGGCGCCCACCACTATTACCCCATTTGATGATATTAACTAGTACTATTGCGGTTAGATTTGGACAATGTAATCGGCTACACTTCTTTTAACTCTTTAATTTTATGTATGCTTTTGTTCTTCTATCTAGATTTGGATGTTCTGGATCTATGTGTTTCAATTCTCTTGTTAGTTTTTATTGGATAGTCTGCATCTTTTTTGATATACCACTACTTTTGGTTCTGCACATTCATCATTTAGAGCTAATTTTTTAGTTAGGGTGGGTTCGTCTATATATAGTTCAAATTAACTTCATGCAGAATTTTTGTGATGCATGAGATCTTTTTAACAATCGTTAAACTATGACTTATACAAGATAGCCTCGGAAATCAGGCAGTTAAATCACAAGATGCATCCAATTGCATCCCAAGATATATATGATTGGCTTGCCAACATCATCATGATCAAGAAAACCTTTGTCCGTGGAGTGGACATCCACAGCTAATTATTAGTAGCCGGGAAATTCAATGAAATTGTCCACTGCCGGCCCCTTTCAATGAAAAAAAACAAAAAAAAACTTACTTGGAGCTTGTATATGGTAATTGTGAAGGTGTGCACTCGGCCTAATCTGCCAGCATTCATTGCTCGGATGTCCAGAGATCATCTGTCAAGCATAATCTCCTACGACTTTCTGTGTACTTGGACAATTGAGTTAATGGCTTAATTATTCCTCCAGCTACATACTGTCCTTGTTTCGCTGGCTGAGACTCCAAGAGGTTCTCCGAGCCACCTTGAAAAGATGATTGTATAACATTGGATTACCACTTGATCAGTTTGAAGCGGTAAGATTTTTTTTTGAGATTGTGCCCTTTTACAGCCCATAGATTAATTTTGGACAAATTTTGATTAGTTGAAACTTTCGACAAATTTTGGAAGTTTGAGATAATTGTATTCTAGAGACTATAAAAGTTCTGCAGTGATCATTTAGCTTTATACTTTACTCTCTATACACAGTAAATCGTTCTATTTAGCTTTATACTATAAAATAAGTTTTAACGAGCAAAAAAAATGTAACATTCAAATTTAATTTCAATCTCCAAAAGCATAGGTGTCATTGCATTTATTATTTTCTTATAGGACATCTTATCTTATAGGACATCTACATAAAGATAAAGATAAGGGAGGGGTTCGAGGACATTTTATCTTAACACACACTTAAACAAACTCAAAATCAGGCATTTATAAATTTTGGATTAAGCTAATTTTTTGTATATATGATTTCCTAACTATTCAAAACATTGTCACAAATAATAGAAAAAATAAAAAAATTCTAAACTTGTCAAATAGTATTCAAAATGGTGAGAATGAACGGTCTACAATTAGCCAAAATTTGTAAATTGTTAACTACATTTAGCAAATTTGGAATTTTTTGATTTTTTTACTTATTTGTAACAATATTTAGAATAGTTAGGAGATCATCCTACCTATATTAATATCAGTTTCTCCCAATATGCTCACTGTGAGCCACGTCAGCATTTTTTTTAAAAAAAAGTCCCTATTTAGAAAATAATTACTCTCCTTCTTACCAAACTAACCCTGAATTTGGTGTCTTCTCTAATTTAATATAAGTTAAAATTGTCTTTTCATCTGTGTTGAAAAAAAATAAAATAAAACTACGTCCGTTATTTCAATTCTACGCCTGTTATTTCTATTTGGCCGGGTTATTTTAGTAATTATGAAATATAAAAAAAAGAAAACCCAACCCTTCGTAACGCGCATTCTTCTTCTTCTCATTCGTATTCTTGACACAAAACCGAGCACTCCTAAAGGACAGATTATCTGGCGAGTCTGATGTCGGTAAAAAATTGGGTAAGATAAATTCCCACCCTGAAGAAGGGTTTATGCAACAAAGGTCCTTATATAATTTTGAGTTTAGCTAGATGCTAATTCCTGGGTTTATGCAACAAAATATCGAAGGTCCTTATATAATTTTGAGTTTAGCTAGATGCTAATTCCTTATTAGCATACTATGATTAAACTTTACTATATGTAGGTCGGAGAACAAGCAACAAGCCGGTCTTTGGGTTTTGTGGGAGCCATGGACGATTGCAACATACATAGTGGAGGGGGGCAATGCGACTTCGCACATATACAACTATTAAGAGAATGTGCGATACTGCAAAATATCGAAGGTCCTTCTATAATTTTGAGTTTAGCTAGATGCTATATTGATTCTAAACTGAGGAGTCACTCGAGTTTTTCATCTTTGTACATATAAGTCGGTCCTTATGCGCCATATGTTAACACGTCTCATGCAGAATGTGTATGTTGAAGTGGTTGAGCAAGAGGAAGATATGGATGGAAGTGCACATAACACACAGGAAAAAGCTACTTCTGTGCCTAAAGCAAAAACTAAGGTTCTAGTAGCTTTTGCTCCAAAGCATAGTGCCTTAAGTGATGACATGCACCATTCTCATCCTCAATTACTATAGCTCCCAGAGAGACCCTTCCGTTGTTGAGATTGTGGACCAACCACTGGAGAGTCTTGAATGGCTGACCACCTCCATGCTGCATAACCAATGGAAGTATCAGATAAAACATGAAAAGGAGAGTTAGAGATTCGACTGGTATGTGCTAACCTTGACAATTTTTTCCATATTGGTGCAAAAGCTGTGCTTCCCATGGAGCATGATCCCGACTTTATCGAAGATGTAGGTAAGATTAGTGTTGTGGACCTGGCGCCCAATTCTCGATGCTTCTTCTTTGTTATTATTGGGCGCTCTTGAATGGTCGACCACCTCCATGCCGCATAAACCAATGGAAGTATCGATAAAACATGAAAAGGAGAGGTAGAGATTCAACCGGTATGTGCCGACCTTGACAATTTTTTTCCATATTGGTGCAAAAGCTGTGCTTCCGCCCCCATGGAGCATGATCCCGACTTTATCGAAGATGTAGGTAAGATTAGTCTTTGTGGACCGGCTGCCCAATTCTCGATGCTTCTTCTTTGTTATTATTATTGGGTCTTGAATGGTGACCACCTCCATGCCGCACAACCAATGGAAGTATCGATAAAACATGAAAAGGAGAGGTAGAGATTCGACTTCGTATGTGCTAACCTTGACAATTTTTCCATATTGGTGTAAAAGCCGCGCTTCCCATGGAGCATGATCCCGACTTTATCGAAGATGTAGGTAAGATTAGTGTTGTGGACTGGCTGCCCAATTCTCTGATGCTTCTTGCTGTTATTATTGGGCAGAATCATGTATTTGGTAAGAACATAAAAGAAAAGTTATATCACCATGTGCGTTAAGTACGGGTATAATGCATGAAAAAAGAAATTCGAAAACAAGGAAGCAACTCCTCCTCTTCTTTACACTGTTCGAAAATACCATAGACAATTTTTCTGACTCATCCCTGTTCGTCAAAATGCGCAGTAAATTGGATGTGCTATTCAGAAGTCACCTTTTCCCTTCCGTTGGTCTGAATTGCCAGTATGGCCTCTGTCCTATGTCATACTCTGATCATATGTTCTTCTTCAAGATCTGAACGTGAAACCACCAGGAGTTCAGACAATATCTCCTCCCTTTACTGCTGTCCACCTGGTAAATCCAATTGTAGTAAAAATAAATCAATCTTCTATTTTATTATGCCATTTACTAATCAATCAATATGTGTATCTATAGCTACATGACCATCTGACACTGTTATAATGTTATATGTTTGTTTCATACCTGTACTCAGTAAGCATTAGATGACAGAATACAATGAAGAGTTGGGTCATGTCAACAATCATTTGAAAAGTGACAGCGGAGGCAAAGTACCAATTAGGATCATTTGATGGAGCAGTAAACGTGACAGTTGGAGGATCACTGTCGCCAAAAAAACAACCTTCAAATCGATCTAAAATAACAAAATGGAGCCGTGTGACCGGGATCGATCACAAAGTTGGATGAAAATTTTACGAGGATTTGAACCTTGGTAAAGTATGTTCCAACACGTAATCTCGGACCGCCTCCAAAACCCATGATGTTGGAGGATCACCACCGCCAAAAACAACCTTCAAATCGATCTAAAATAACAAAATGGAGCCGTGTGTGACCGGGGCGATCACAAAGTTGATGCGGCTTTTACAGGATTTGAACCTTGGTAAAGTATGTTCCAACACGTAATCTCGGGGCCAGCCTCCAAAACCCATGAAATGTTTAGAAGCACCACCATTCACTTCCATTCCCTCGATAAAACATATGATTGTATGCAAAATGAGAACCCAAAGATACAATAAGAGTAAAAAAGTAAATGTAACTCAAAATATCTTTTAGCAAAGAATGTAATTGTGATATTGCACAAAAGAAAAAAAAGGAGAAAAAGAAAAATGTATCGAAGTTCAATGATCAACCTTCCATCTCCATGGATTGAACACAAGTGGATCTTCATTATTTCACATGTACGCAAAGGCTATTTTTGTAATTAACAAATAAAAAAAAAGGTAAAACAATATACATAACCCAACCCATCGCTAAAGCATATCAAAATATACATAAAAAGGGCTAGCCGGGACATGAAAACAAATTCTTAAAAACTTAAACCTAAATAAAAACTAAAACCCTTTCCTTCTCTATTTCTCACACTTCAATCACCGATCTCACTACTTCAAGGTAAAATATATACTTCTCTTGATTTCATATTCGTGGCGACTATCATTTGATTTGAAGAATTTTTCTTTTCCTCCAATCTTTCTTTCACCAACCTTTAAGGTAATAATCTTTCAATCATCGATTGCCAAGTGCCCTCTCCTCGATTGCTTCAATTGCCTCTTCCAAAAGAAGCAATCATCGGGAGTTCATATTTTTATAGAAAAACCACATATCCAAAAGATTTACTTATGTGTTTGAACTAAGATGAGTATTTTTTACCGCATGTTTGTTTTTTATCCAGCATTTGCTTCATCTAAATGGAGGCAAACAAGTCATCCGATGCTAAATTGGCACGATTAAGAAGATATAGTATATTGGCCCACAAGAAATATAACAAAAAAAGAGGTTAAAATTATAACGCTTTTATATATTTGCTTTTAGAATAATAAAATTTATAAATGTAATTGATTTTTTGTAGTACCTCCGAATGTTCCACCAAATACTGATTCAATGCGTCGTGAAAGGATCTCAAAGATCAAAAAATTCAACCGACAAACGTAGAGAAATCAATTCTTGAAGATATCGTCATAATATTGACTGCGACTAAATTCTTATATTGATAGTAAAGGTACCCATTTCAATCAAGTTTATTCTTTATCGAATGACAATATAATTGACAAACATTTATTTTATAGGTACTAATTACTTTGGATCCCCAAATAAAGAATGTTCATATTGTGGAGCAATAGTTTGGGAAGAAGAAAGAAACAACAAAGGAAATAAAGGTATACCTACCTTTTCAATTTGTTGTCAAAATGGAAAAGTCCAAATACCTTTTTATTAGAGTCTGCACCTCCTTTGTTAACAAAACTTATGGACTTGCAAGGAGGATCTAAATCTATCACTTTCGAGAGAATATGCGAAAGTGTACAATTGTATGTTTCAGTTTACTTCTACAGCGTAAAAATAGACAAGACTTTAAATAATGGTGGTGGTCCTTACACATACAGAATTAGTGGTCAATCATCATAAAATTGGTTCGCTTCTTCCTTTAGAAAATCAGCCCCCTCATTTTGCTCAATTGTATATCTATGATATCGAACATGAGCGTCAAAATAGAATGAATGCTGTTCTTAAAGAAGAAAGAAACATGATCCATTAATTGTTGACCAATTGATAAAGATGTTTAATGAAAACAATGTGATTGTTGAGTGGTTTAGATCGGCAAGAGACAGGTTTCAAGAAGATGATGTCCTTCCGGTTCGTGTAAGACTCATTAATAATCGCATCACTGATGGAAGGTTATACAATTTGCCAACTTCATCCGGTTGCGGCTTTGATAGTAGGAGATGATTTAGAAATTACTGATCACAGGGACATAATTGTTGAGACTCAACGAGGTGCTCTACAGAGAATAAATGAGTTATATCCTAAATTTATGGCAATGCAATACCCTATATTATTCCCACGTGGAGAAGATGGTTATAGAGTTGGGATTTTGCTAAGAGGAGTTGATATAAACAATGTGCAAAATAGTCAAAAGAGGTATATTGTTACCATGAGACAATTTTATGCTTTTCGTTTGCAAAGAAGAATTAGAGAAAGTTCAACATTGTGGATAGGTGGTCGTCTTCGTCTAACTTACATTGTTGATGGTTATACATGCATTCAACATTCTAGGTTACAATGGTATCTTTCAAATCAAGCTACCATTAGATCTGATCTGTACAACCATTTAATGGATGCAGTTGTTGCAGGTATTATAAATATCATATTTCAGATAACATTTATCTTTAGTATCTATATAATAGAAAATTTAAATATGATAAACTCGGAAATATTTACCTTTTACAGGAGATTCCTCGGCATCATCGATTGAAAGCGTTTGATCCTTCCATCATCATTTACTGGGGAGGACCTAGATATATGGTGCAGACTTATCAAGATGCTATTGCGATATGTAGATGGGCAGGGCCCCCTGATCTTTTCATAACTGTAACTTGCAATCCACATTGGGAAGAAATAAATAGTTTTTTAAAGTATGACCCTGGATTAAAATCAGAGGACGTACCAGATGTTGGATGTCGGGCTTTCAAAATAAAGTTGGATTGCATAATGAAAAGACTCCGTTATGGGAATCATTTTGGTAGAGTCATTGCAGGTACATACTATTTAAAATTACCTTTTTATTTTACATGTATAAATCTAAGTAAAGAAGAATTGGAAACAATATGCAATGATATTATTAATTCCACAAATATTTTACTAATATCTAATTATTATTATTTTCAGTGTTGTACGTTATTGAATTTCAGAAAAGAGGTTTGCCACATGCTCACATTTTGCTATTTTTGCATCCCGAAGACAAACCTAAAACTGGATCCGACATAGACAAAGCTTATTTCAAAGAATTACGACAAAGATACGATCCAATACTTCTGAAACTATAGTCGATAAATGATTCACGGTCCGTGTGGTGAAAAGAAAAAAGGTTCTCCTTGCATGAAAGAGAACAGATGTTCTAGACATTTCCCTAAAGATTTTTGCAAAGTGAGACTAAATTTGATCTAAAATGGTTTTGTTGTATACTAAGAAGAAACAACAAAGCGATCGCAATGGTTGGTCGCTATAACCCGGTTGAGATCGACAATAGATGGGTTGTTCCTTACAATCCTAAACTCGCCAAGGAATTTCAGTGTCACATTAATGTTGAGCATTGCAATCATTACCGCGGATGATTAAATACTTATTCAAGTATATTACCAAAGGTCCGGATCGAGCTACGCATTATTGAGGAGAATTATAAGTACGACAAAAATACAAGAAAAACGTACCATTCGGAAGAGGATGAAATCAAACGTTATCTGGACTTTCGATATATCTCCGCATCCGAAGCAAGCTGGAGAATCTTTGATTTTGACATTCAGTTTCGAGATCCATCTGTTGAGAGAATGAATTATCATCTTGAGAATCAACAAAATGTTGTATTTCGTGATAATTCTAATACATTTCAGATTGTACAAAGTGATAAGGCTAAGAGAACAATGTTCACAGAATGGATGCTTACTAATCAGAAAAGTGAAAAAGCTCGACAGTTAACTTATGTTGACTTCCCATTAGAATTTGTGTGGCACAAAGACACGAAGGTATGAATTATAATTTTGATAGATCAAAAACAAAAATTAAAGTAATCTTTAACATTGTCATATTTTTTTTCAGATCTGGACAGAAAGAGCTCATAATGGCATCAAGATTGGTAGGATATATTATGCACAACCAACGCAAAGGTGAAAGGTTTTACTTATGTATGCTTCTCAATATAGTAAAAGGTCCACGAGTTTTGAAGAAATAAGGATTTGCATGGTAAAACTTATGCGGACTTCAAATCAATGTCGTGTCGCACGTGGATTGCTACAAGGTGACAAAGATGAATGGCACTTTCGACAATTAAAGAAGCAGAAAATGGTCTAACAAAGAGATCATTGCGCCCGGCTTATTTCTTACGATTTTACTATTTTGTCAAGTATCTGACACAGTTGGATTGTGGGATCAGCATTGGGAGATGCTTTCGGATGACATATTGGCTATGAAACGATTAAAAGTTGGAAACAGTTAACTACAATTAACCAATGAAGAACTAAAAAAATGTACACTTCTTGAACTTGAAAATGATATGAAAGAAAATGGTCGAACACTTGCGATTTCCAGTTTGATATTCCAAAACCGGATCCACTAGATAACAAAGTTACTACGGGAGGAATTGAACTATGATTTTGAAGCACTCCTTGTAGAATATGAAGAATTGCACATTGGATTGAATGTTGAACAAAGGCAGTGTTTGACGCTTGTCATTGCTCTTTGTTGAAAGTGGTAAAGGAAGTTATACTTTGTATATGGAAGTGGAGGTACGGGAAAACATATCTATGGAATACGATCATTGCAAGGTTACGATCACGAGAAAAAATAGTACTTTGCGGTTGCATCATCAGGCATATCATCGCTTCTTTTACCAGGTGTTTAAAAAAATATATTATTGTCTTTATTATAAATGTTAATATTGTTATTATTATCATTACTACGTTTTTTTAAATATTTGCTATGTATGTGGTGCTCATGCAGGTGGTCGTACAGCTCACTCGAGATTCAAAATTCCAATAGAGAAAGATAAGTCTAAAACTTGCAACATTAGAAAAGGAACTCACTTGGCGGATCTGATTGTAGCAACTGATTTAATTATTTGGGACGAAGCACCTATGAGTAAAAAGACAGACTTCGAGGCTGTTGACAACAGTTTTAGAGATATCATGTCAGAAAGTGATATAAAGCTCAAGGACAAACCATTTGGAGGAAAAACTATTCTTTTTGGTGGTGATTTTAGACAAATATTACCAGTTATCGAAAAGGGTTCAAGAGAAGCAATTGTTTCTGCATCCATAAACAGATCCTACTTATGGCGTTACCTAGAGGTGTTTCGTTTGACAGTTAACATGCGGTTGCATAACAGAGAATCTGGATAATCAGATGTAGATTTCAACAAATGGATATTATCTATTGGTGAAGGTACAATTCCAAGAAGATCACTATGTGAGGGAGAAGAGCCTACTTGGATTAAAATCCCAGAAGACATTCTTATTCAATCAGCAGGTGATGGGATAGAAAACATTGTGAAGACGGTGTACCGATCTTTTACAAAAATATGATGATGCCGAAGTATCTCGTAGAGATAGGTGCATTCTAACACCTACAAATGAATCGTGAGATGAAATAAACTCTCATGTTCTATCTTTAGTTCCTGAGAATTGGTTAGTTACTCAAGTGCGCATACATTAAGTCCGGCTTTGGATAATAAGGTTGCAAATCAAGATATTTTGTATCCTACGTAATTCCTCAACACTCTCCAAATCTCCCGGGAATGGCTAATCATTTGGTTCAAATAAAACGAGGAGCACCTATAATGCTTCTTAGAAACATAAACCGAGCAAAGGTCTTTGCAATGGTAATGAGACTTATAGTGACCGATTTGTCAAAATTTGCTTTGGAAGCTGAAATTATTACCGGAAGCAATAAAGGAGATGACTTCTCACTATCCATCGGATAGACTTTTTGTTTGAAAACACAAAGTGGCCTTTCATCTTGAAGCGAAGACGATTGCCCAATAAAACTTTGCTATTCAATGACGATAAACAAAAGCCAAGGACGACGCTGAAAAAAATGTTGGAGTTTATCTTAGAAACACTGTTTTTTCTCCCATGGGCAACTATATGTTCTGTATCACGGTAACTTTCAATGATGGTCTGAAAATTCTAATCGAGGACAAAGAAGATAATTTGAAGCAAAGATACAAAAAATATTGTCTATTATGAAGTATTCAACAATTTGCCACAATGAAGCTTCGTCAAAAGGTAAGAATAAAAAAAATAAAAAACTTAATTTTTTTTTTTTTTTTTTATTGTTTGTAAACAATTACATGCCTGGTAGAGGCTCAGCCGCTCAGGAGTGTTGAAAATATGGCGAGCAGCAAAGCTGGCCTTTACATGCAATGCATGAGCAAAACTAATTCAAAGCAAAGCTTAAAACTAATGTAAAGTTACATGCATACATTATTTTTTAGATATTTCACCTACTCACGACGTGATGCATCTGGTCAAATCATCAGGAGACCCTTAGAATTTAGCATCTATAAAGCAGTTGAATGATTCCTTGCTTTAATTTCAAACAGACTTTTCAAGAACTATTGGTTTAGGTTTTCTCTTCTATGCATTAGACATTTTCAATCTGTAGAATATTTTTTGCCTACTAAATTCCTGAATGTGACATCACCATTTTGGTACTACATACATGTAATCCACTATTTTTTGCATCTGTTTATGTAATTAAATGCTCTAATCTTTTTATGTAGGTTTTGGTGCAAGATGTGAAGCGCTTTTAGCCGCTAAACAAACCCAAATGTCTTTGTTAGGTAGGTTCGAGAGTACCCTTGAAATTAGTTTAACTACATAAAACTGTTTTTACTTGAAAATTATATTAAACACTTCTTCGGTATATAATAAAAAGTATCATTTGTAGTATGATTACATGATTAGTTATTAATCATGATCACATAATCACATTTTTTAATGAGAAGAGAAAGTGTCTTGGTATGATACGTTTGTGTCTTGAGGGTCATACACTCATGCCTACTTACCAGTCACGTGTTTGTCATCTGCCTGAGTCTATTGTTGTTGATAGTTATAAAGAGGTATTAATTGAGGTAATTTGGTTTGATTATTATTATTATTTTTTTTTAATTTTGTGTATGGTGATACTGATTAGTTCTTTTCTTTTCACATGGTGTACATTTTATGTGTGGATCTCAGCATTTGTATTGATAAGTTGGAATACATTGCCCATATGTTTGTGAGGAAGTATATTTAAGGGGGAATTTTGAGCAAAACTGGGACAGGGGAGTATAACGAGATTCTACAAAGTGCTTCCTGTAAGAGGCAGATGATGTCGTGCATCCCTGACGAGGATAACCCGAGACTGATTCCCAATCTCCCTGATAACATTTCAATTCAGATTCTTGCTAGATTACCTAGGATTTACTATTTGAATGTGAAGCTGGTGTCGAGGAGTTGGAAAAATGTTGTTAGAATCTTGAGCTCTTTGATTTGAGAAAAGAGCTTGGGATTACGTAAGAATGGCTTTATATAATCTTGACTAAGGTTGAAGAGGATAAACTTCGTGGCATACTTTTGATCCTTTGTCCAAAAAGTGGCAACGGTTGCCACCGCCCCCTCGTAGCTAAGGGAGAGGAGCCTAGGAAGCTATTAGTCTGGGGTTGCGATGTTAAAAAAAGGAACCGGCTTGGACGGAGAGATCCTTTGGATTGGTTACCGTATTGTGGTTGTGCCATCGATCTTTGCTTGATGGCTATCTTTATGTGTTGGGAGGCTTCTCCGAGCTTCACCGTGAAATGTGTTTGGTGTTTCAATCCAATTCTAAACATGTGGAGTGTTGAATCCATGTCTATAGGTAGGGCCCCATCTTGAAACCGGTGTATTAAAAAATAAGTTGTATGTTGTTGGAGGGGTTAGTAGGGGACGAGGTGGATTGACTCCTCTCCGTCGGCCGAAGTGTATGATCCCCGCATGGGTTATGGTCCGGCAATACCTAGCATGCCGTTCTCTAAAGCTCAACTGTTACCAACTACCTTCTTAGCTGACATGTTCAAACCTATAGCCACTGGAATGACTACGTACCGTGGAAGGTTGTGTGTGCCGCAGAGCCTATACTCCTGGCCCTTTTTTGTTGATGTTGGAGGTGAGGTTTATGATCCCGAATCTAATACATGGTTAGAAATGCCAAGTGGCATGGGAGATGGTTGGCCTGCAAGGCAGGCAAGCACTAAATTGAGTGTTGTAGTAGAGGAGGAACTATATGCATTGGGTCTTCTTCTACTGCCCGTGTGCCAGTAATTCAAAATGTTCATGGTAAAAGGTAAGTGTATCCTGTGGGTCTTTCGTATCTATGTTCCTATTCTTGATTTCGGTTATGATTGGGATCACATGATGTCAGTATACTCAATGGTTTACATATTATGCAAAAGACTTCTACCGTATCTTAGTCATTATTTAGGAGGTTTCAATATCTTTTTATCCGAATTCGAGGTAATGTTTAGTATGTAATGTTTGATTGGATCATTTGAACTTCGGAGGTCGAAGATGTGGCAATATATATTCAATTGTACATATCAGTTAGTATTTAGAATGATTTGTTATAGGTATATTTGTTCAAGTTCAAGTAAAATTCTTTATATATAATTTTATGAAAAATTATGTCCTAACAAGACTGAAGTAATCCAAAGTATAATGTCCAAACATAGAAAAATTAATAACTTAATATTTTTGTTCACTAATCAAATTCAATTACGAGTCAATAACAGCCATATTTAAAGTTCGGCATGTCTTGGGCTTTTTCCACATGAATAGTAATTTTAAACCAAATACTACATTAGATCCATAATAGATCCCAAAAAAAAAAAAAATACTAATACATGCGGAATTTCACCAAACAAGGACTCCAAAAAAAAGAAGTTACCTAAACTTCAATTCTAAACAAAACTTTAGTTCGGCAAAACAAAATATACTAATATAGGCAGAATTTCATCAAACAAAGACTCTAGAAAAAGAAGTTTCATAACCTACAAACTGTAAACAAAACTTAAGTTCCGGATATATTAAGTATACTTAAAAGTCGATCAAAAACTCTTAATTTCTATCTTAACAAGAATTTTGACAAACAAGGACTCCCATAAAAAGAATTCACCTAAAAGTCAAATTCTACTCATATGTTAAAGTTATAAATATCCATATGATTGTAAAAACCTAGGCTCCATCGACCTTTACTGCTATCAAGGTAAAATTTTGCAACTTTTACTTATTTTTTAATTCACCTTTTCATAAAAAACAAATTTAAGAATTATATTTCTTTTCTTCACATATTTTTTTGCAGCTTAACAACATGACTAACAAATATCATGCAATAAGCAACATCAACAGTACAAATTCAGATACTCCATGGAAGTTACAAGTCGAGTCAATGCGTAAAGTGGGACGATCTTTATGCATCAAATCTTGCTATCAAAAGTAAAGATGTTCTATTGATAGATGAACAAGTAAGCTATTTACTTTCTTCATGTGATTCAAACACACTCTTTAATAAAAGAAAATTAATAATGCTAATTACCATTTAATATCACAGGGACATGAAATCCAAGCCATGTATCCGTTAAACTTAACAAAAACATTCAATAACCATCTTGAAGAAGACACGGTAATAGTTTTGGAAAATTTCACAGTTATTAAAAGTGACAGAGGTTTTCGTACTGCAAATCATGACTTCAAACTTGAGTTCAATGATAAAACAATAATCAAGGAAACCAACAAGCAAGGTGTTCAAATACCAAGAAACATGTTCTTATTCACACCTTTCGAAGACATTCATTTAAGAGAAGACAATATGGTACTCACAGGTATACTTCCAAACTGTGAAAATAAATGTTATTTTTTTGTTAAAATAACAAAACAAACAATAACTTATTTTGTTATATTGCATTTGTTGTCGAATGCTACTCAATGTCAAACCAAAAGAAACGTCAATTATCAGAGGCGGTATTACAAGACAAAGGCGTGACATTATACTTGCAGATGAGAGGTATGAATATTTTTGAATTAAATCTTCTATATGAAAAATTTTAATACCCATTGACTCATTTTTTTGTGTTAAATGAATTTTTCTGTCTTAAATGCAGATATAGAACAATGAAAATTACTTTGTGGGGCCGTACTATGGATCAAATTCCACATGATTTTGACCGTTCACCAGACAAAGTATATGTCTTGATAGTGACGTCCACTTCTGTTAAAAGATTTAAGAGTAATTACTTCTTTATACATATAAATAATTTTGGTTTTGTTTATCAAAATAAGTTACAATACTAGCTAATATTTAAACCTAGCCATGTTATTATCTCCAGTCAACATTCGCTACCAAGATATATACAAATCTTGAAATTCCAGAAGTGGAATCCATTATAGAAAGGTAAGATTTATTTAAGTTTTTTTTTTTAATGTATAGATAGACAACAACGTTTACACCTTATTTTGATCATTTAACATGCAGAGCCTCGGAAATCAAGACGGAAGCAGCAGAAGTGCATGAAGGAAATATAAATTCAATCCAAATAAAAAAAGAAGATGAGTTTCAAACCTTGGCAGAAATAATGGATTTGGATAACATCAGAAAGGTAAGAACTACCTATTTTACTTAAAAAATGAAATTAGAAAACAATCTAAATGAATTAATTTTATTTGTCAACAGGAGAAATCATACATGTGCAAAGCAATGGTTTCAAGAGTCTATAATGACAACGTCAAATCACTGTGGTACTACAAAGCGTGCAAAAAATGTGTTAGCGGACTCGATGAAATCAACAATAAATTTTGGTGCAAAAGATGCAAAAAATTTCCAGAAATGCTCAAAAGGTATCATTTAAATTGTTTTTTTCTTATATATATACATTAATTTAATACATTCACACAACAGGTACAAGGTCAACATTGTGATTTCAGACAAATCAACATTTGTCAATGCAGTTGCATTTGGAAATATAGCAAAAATAATGCTCAAATATTCAGAAAATGAACTCTACAAAATTGGAGAAGAGGTATTGTATTTCTTATTCAACCAATTATACTAAAGTCAATTTCAAAGAAAAATTATCTTTTAATTTTACTTTGTAAAGGATGACAAAGATATGGTGAATCAAATATTGCAAAGTCCTGTCGGGAAGGAGTTTGTTTTCCGTATAAAGGAATCAAACAACAACAACAACTACAGCACAAAGGCATTCACTATTTTATATGTCGTTCCTGAAAGCATTGATCAAGAAGAAAAAGTATGTAAACCTATTTATAATGTTTGTTTAATATCATCTGATACATGCTATTTTATTATTATATGTTGTTTCATTTCTTTTATTTATTTAACAGAAATCAGAATCAAGCCAAACATCTTTGGAGCTATCAACTCCTGAGAAAACTACTATGACACCATCACAAATTATAGATCTCACGGAAAAGGTATTATTCAACTTAACTACCATATCTTACACAAAACAATTATTATACCACTTTTAAATTTTTTTGGGTTTTACATCTATTAATGCAGAATCAAATTCAGATCAATTCACACCAACCGATTCAATAAAAAAGGTAAATCCATTCATTAGAAAAGTAAATTTCTAACTTTCATTAAAATTACCCAAAAAATTAACAATATTGTGTGCAACATTTAGGAATGGAAGACTAAAAAAGACCATTAAAACAGAACCTCCGAAGAAACACCAAAATAAAAAAAAAAGCTTGCAAAAGCTTGAAATTTAAGGTAAACAAAGTACATGATTGAATTTATTTCATTATAGTGCTATAATCCATTTGATTTAAATAATTTATTTTTTCTGATTTAATTGTTTTAGAAAGATGAGCTTGAGGAGTGATACTCAAGAAATGCATTAATTAGGAAGTCCGAAACAATGGATTAGTATATTTGATTTTTTTTTTATTTTTTTATTCTGGATTGTGCTTGAATACTAAGTTTTGCACCAATTTCTTTTTGATTATATTGTTTTTGATTCATATCATTTAATGTACTTTGGTTAAGTTACTCAATTCTATTATACCATTTAAGTTTGATTGAAGGCGATCTGATTAAATAATTTTAATATTGAAGATAGTTTATATTTTAAACCAATATCGTATGTGTATCTTGAATATAGGAACTTCAATTAGTGGTTTAGTTAGTTGCTAATTACATTAAAAATGAGTAAAAATATATAGAATAGAAGAATCGAAAAAAAGAGTAACAATTAGAGAAATAAGAAAAATAAGTAGTTTAGCGGACTAACCCGAGAATTTAATCATAGAGAATGATGAAAAAATATCTTCTTGATAGAAGCAAATTTTTCGATGTATATCTTTAAGTACTCAATTCTTTTCGGTGTCATTGCGTGAAGCAAGATTAGACGAAGTCATCCACATTCATTGGATATCCCCGCTTGTTGTAAGGTGAAACACATGGGAACTAAGATTAAGACCTGAAGTAATGGTTGATGAAGCTCAAAATTTCCGTGTTTAAAATTGTGAAGGGAAAAGTGTACTAATGTACCATTCTCATGGATAAAAGTGGCGGGATTGTTGTAGTTTACTTTGGCGTAGTCCACAATCTTAAGTAGTCCCCATCCTACAATCATTCCATCGGGTTTTCACGTCGAGAGCCCAACCTTCATTAGCCTTAGTTGAAGTCCATCAGAATCGCATCATAAGCATGAATGCCAAAGATTGATATAGTGGATATGATTTAACACGTGGTTCGTGACAATCACCAAATCAAGTTCCTATATGACTATGATGAGACAATGTACTTCAATGCACTTGATTTTTTTTTTGCTCCAAAAGCATCGGCATTGATATTCTTTTTCTTTTTAATAAATGGTAACTGATAGATTCACTTACATGCTGATGATTTAGCGGACATGTCTCTAAAGTAATCCCCGCCATACTTATCCAAGGATTTAGGAACGCCCCGAACGTAAAATCCACAATAATGATTTAAACCAATGAAATCAAAGGATCCCTTTATCCGCTCCCTCGTTCATTTTTCTTTAAAATATGGCAACCGAGATCCAATAATCTTCCTCATAACAAATTGAGGGTATCTCCCATATACAAGCGGTTCGAAAACCGGTAAAATGATTAAGAAGATATAAGGTTATCATTGCTTACAAACCGTAAGGAGATTGGTTTAATATTGAGGGAGAGATGAAAATAATAATAAGGACTAATCTCAACCGCTTATGTTCATGCATATCTCCCTTACCAACCAACGAAAAATCAAGTGTTCTTTTTCTTGTGGCGATGTCCCGTGGTGAATTAGTCATAGGCTCAAACCAAAATCCTAGAAGTGTTATTCCTATCCGGCCTCTTTGCTTTTCCTACAAATGAAGCATAATTTGTTAATGCCAACTTTCTTACTTCAATAGCGAGTCACCAAAATCACTATTCTTAGTAATTCTCATGGTCCAAGGATGTACAAGAGGATGAAGGGGAGAGAAGTAAAACCCGTGCGTTGTTCTCAGATAAATGCACCGCTAGCTGCGCATCGCAAAGAAGATAATGTGAGCACCAATGTGCGGTTAAATGGGTTGAGTCTCCTTTTGTACAATTAACACCAAATGGGTAAGAGCAAATGCCCGGTGGCATCATCTTACACTATTTCCACCGATTGTCCATATGTTCTGGTTCATTGAAAAGTCATCCAAGTGTTTACTCTATCTCCAAATTCTTTGAAACATACATCGAAGATATGCGCAGTGAAATCCTCACCGCAATAGAACCAACAATAAAGGAAAAGACATTTAGACTACCCCTTGAACCGACAATCGTCATTACTATGCAAGTGATGGAATAATTACATGAACTTTAAGTAACATGAGGTTCAATTCTGTAGGATCAATCGGAAATAAGAGAAGTTTTCATACACAAATGGCATGAATGAAAGCCTATCATTGTTATTTCACTAATACTTTCATAGTTGTGGACTCTTTATCCGATACAAAGGGAAACAATGATATTCGTGTGAAACCGTAGGCGACAAGTTGATCGATGAGATTGTTGTAATAATTCAGGCCTTTGGGGTTGGCGACTCCATGCCCATCTACAAGAAAGGATATTGCAAACAAGCAAAGTTCAAAATACATTCAATTAACAAAGAAATGAAGTAGTATTGACTTGAGGAATTGGAATATAGTGGGCATACCGGGGAATGAGCCTAGACCAAGAAATAGAGAACCTATAGGCTATGGCCGACCTTGATCACGCTATGGAATCCCATATGCGTGGAAAGAAGCCCTCGCAGGAAGGATGCGAAGAATCTTGGGAATGACTCATTCGATTGAGTAGATACAAGTACGCATCCACTTGCGAAGTCAAATAAGGTTCGGACCAAACTTACGGGGCACTTGGTCAATCGGGGACTTTGAGCGGACCACCTCCAATTCTTCACCGCTAAGGCTTCCGACTTGAAATATTCGAGGACACCCAAAAACAGATGAGCCCTTTGTGTAAACTTCAAATTTGAATTCACTTTAGGAAGTAACGCAGTTAAACGTATGGTCCCAAAATCAGTGTTGCAGATTAGGCTAACCTTCATTCAAGCAAACACCATTTTTCCTCAATCGCTCTATACTTTCTGCTATGGTCGACCTTGATCACACTATGGAATCCCATATGCGTTGAAAGAAGCCCTCGCAGGGAAGGATGCGAAAAATCTTGGGAATGATTCAATCGATTGAGTAGATACAAGTACAGATCATCCACTTGCAGAAGTCAAATAAGGTTCAGGACCAAACTTACAGGGCACTTGGTCAATCAGGACTTTGAAGCGGACCACCTCCAATTCTTCACCGCTAAGGCTTCCGACTTGAAATATTCAGAGGACACCCAAAACAGATGAGCCCTTTGTGTAAACTTCGAATTTGAATTCACTTTAGGAAGTAACGCAGCTTAAACGTATGGTCCCAAAATCGGTGTTGCAGATTAGGCTAACCTTCATTCAAGCAAACACCATTTTTCCTCAATCGCTCTATATACTTTCTTCGCTATGGTCAACCCAAAGAAATCCGACAAAACCCCATTTCCCACAATTGCAAATGGCTTCTTCCAAGTACAAAAGTATATCGGGGTAAAATATCTACACGACATTTTTGTTCTTATTAGCATCCGATTCCTAAAGAGAGAACCGGATCTCAATCCATATTCTACATTTGCAATCTTCTTTGTAATCGATGCATTGACTCATCCCTATTCACATTCTTGCAAGATATGCAATTTGTTCCTCTCGACCTCTACGTTATTTTCTAGCAAAAATTCATATTCATCTTCGCATCAAGCTCTAAACAAGGGTGTGAGTTAAACTTCAATGCTACTTCTCGCATCACTACTTTTCTTGAACACCACTTTAGCACTTCATGTCCCTCAAAACGCCTCGTTTTCGATTCCTTTAAACGTCCAAAAGCGTCTCAATATCTTATTCAGATTCAATAGCGAGGAATACAACCTGAATCGATAAAGCTCATCGATAATATTGTCGGAGAAATTTCAGTTAGAGAAGCACAAGAATGTACGGACCGAAATGACCATGGACAATTTGTAGTTTGCTTGAATCCAATCGAGACACACTTTTCCATGCAAACACCAGCTCCTCTGCTTTCACCAATAGGCTTATCTTTCAACCTCTTATTTTGTGTCAAACAAGAAGACTTCCCATGAGTGTTATAAACGCCTAAAACTTTGCCTTCACTTTCCAAAACCCACTCTTTGTCCAACACTACTGCCGCTACAACCGCTCCAATTTCCTTAACCACCGATTCCGCGAATCAGCAAAGCAATCAACGCTTCAATTACACTTTCAACTTTTCTTAAACTTGAGTATGGTCGCCAATATTGCTCACCAGAATCCCCTTTTATAAACTCATCACTCATGCATAATCTTGACATATCAAATTGCAAAGGCTCATCAACTTCCTGGAAAATTCAAGAGACACCTGCAATTTTATCTACAAGTGCTCCACAAAAATATCTTTATAGTTAACTACAAAAATGATATATGTACCTTGAACACAGCAGCACTGCAAGGGTATTGCACCAAACTTCCCATCTTTAGTAAAAGAAACACCCTTGGAGGCATGTTTCGGCCATTGCACATGTACACAAGCTGTGTTCACCAGTGACCAAACCATTAACCGTAACTGAAAATTAGACGTAGTTAAAATATGACGACTATCAGAACTCCATCTGGCATAAGAAATCCCAGCTGGACCTTCATCTATTTTATAGTATAAACAAAAGATCGACCATTGCATTAAGAACCGTAACGGCGCTGCCACAAATTTAATGTTTTGACCTCTCCGCTTCAAACCACAATCCATTTTCCAGCGCACATCCAAAAGATACCAGGTCTTCCATTTCCCACTTGCGTGTAGCATCATGGTCCCAACCTATAATTACCATCTGCCATAAAGTGGCCTTCCATGTATACAACTGCATTTTGGGCATGAAACCCATCCATCACTACAAACTGCATATCCTCTGAAGGTTTCAAATGTCATCTCCTTTGGTTTATGCACCAATTATTTATCTGTTTCTGATCCAAACCAGTTGATTCCAATAAAGCAACCTTCTCTGTCTCCTGTTTCAATGGCCAGAATATAATATGTTACAACATAAAAGAGCTATAGTTAATGAATCCTTAGATTTAAGAATTTCCAACTCAATTTCTGAACTTTGGGCTCCAAATGTTTCTGAGGATCCAAACGAAGAAACGCAACACTACCCCCTTTGATTATTGCTGAAACGACATTCCCTTCTCTTGGCAGTAACGTCTTGAGCAGTTGGAAACACGGGATGATCGTGTATTCTAAACTGGAATGTAAAAGGTTAGAGCATTTTGTAACGAATTGACATATGTCGCTGTCGGAAAAACCAAGCTGTTTGAGATATTGAAGTTTAGGTTCAAGGGTTTGGTCGGATCGGACAACGTAACCACGAGGAATCTAATGATCATAATTGTGATTTGAGTATTGGTAAATTCATATTTTTGGAAGAGCTTCAAAACTAAGTCGATTTAGTTGAGCTCTCAAAGTGAACTTTTTAGCAGCTTTAAGAGTTCGCCTGAGAGACCACATGACTTTTCAAGGTAAGAAACGTGAGCGAGGATGAACAATGACTTTCAGTACACTCTGTGAATGATTTGGAGAATTGGTTTTGTATATAGACGAAAGGCGTATTCAGATTTCTACCTATATTGGCTCGAAATAGCAATTTTCTACAAACAACTAAACAAGACATTGACATACTATAAAGGGGGACAAAGATGGAGGTGAGTAGCTTTTGCCTGCCTTCATTTGGCAATTTACCTTTCTTCTTTTTCTTTGAAAGTTCTTGCTTGAGGCTGCCCAGGTAACCACTATATTTCTTCAGCAGGTGATTCTTTAGTTCTCTGTCTTCAGCACCTGGATCAATTTCAGGAAGTTCAGTTTCTCCCCCACTATTGTCTTGATCATCCTCGAACAAACCATCCCCGTCACACTTACCATCTACATGGATCAGTTAAATGAGACATAACTTGAGAACTCTAATGCGAGAAAATCAAGGTGACTACGAAATTGCACCTCTTACAAATGCTTACTATATTTAGTGTGCATACTGCTTCATTATAATATACAAAACTTGGTCATACAGGGGGGAATTAACACTACGATATTCTCAGATTCAAGATTACGGCTGGAACAAACGATGTCTGATATGCAATACGTCTTACATTTTCATATAGCCGTTCACAGCTCCTAGAACATAACTCCATATTCTTGAAAATATCTTATTTATACCTTACGCACATGTGGGGGCAGATTCAAATAGAAAAAAAAAATTATAAAGTCCAATAACAATAACAATGATCCAAAACCATTCAAATTCAACTAAAAATGGGCCCAAATAATTAGATAACTGTTTACAACTTCTTTTCCACATCAAATACATAAAAAACAAGTCCTAGATAACTACCAAAACAATAACTAAACAATTTCAGTTTAAGTCAACATCTAAAAGAAATCCTATAAATACAGAATTATATTTATAAAATTTTGCTCATCAATCTCTACTTTCAAGCCAAAGAAAAAAGGTCGTATCTTTTACTTCACACATATATCTTCTTTCATTTTTTTTCCTGCTTTAGCCAAAGAAAAAAAATATCATCTCTTCTACTTACCACCTATAAATTCTCTTATTTTTTTCTTACGTTTTTCAAAAAATAAATGTATTGTTACATTTATTTAAATTACAAATTGATTTGTTTTGCAGACAATGACAATTGTTCCAGTTTCATTCAAAAGTGTAATTGAAAAGAACACTCAAGAAAATTAACACACCCTCGATCTATGGAGTAAAGCTTAACGAAAACAATCAATTTGAAGCATGGGTCAAATTGAGATCACTACATACAAAAGTTATACTCAAAAGATTCTCGGAAAAAGAAAATGCACGAGGATTGATTCGAGCGATCGGCAACAAAAAATACAATAAAGTACTTACAAGATGTCTACAACAAATTACGATATATGACGGCAATTTTGATCTTCTACAACACTACATTGGGATTAATAAAGATCAAGAAAAAATAATATGTAGTTTGATTGAAACAAAAAAGAGTTTGGAAAGAAAATTAGCAATGCCATATGGTAGTATTGACAATCCGATATGCATAATCGACAACGTCGATGAATAAATCAGACAAATCATCGATGTTTACTATGATTACAGAATAAGTTGTTAGTTCGTTTGTTTACTCAAATTATTTTAAGAGTAATTTTCATTTATTTGTTCGTTTAATAGTTATTTGAAGAGACAATTCATTCAATTCAATGATTTTAGAATAAGTTGTTAGTTCATTTGTTTACTCAAATTATTTTAAGAGTAATTTTCATTTATTTGTCCAATCAAGTTTGAATAAATTTTCAAATGTGTTTGCTTATTTCCCTTTAACACCAATTTATTTGTAACACTCCAACTTATCCAATAACAAATTTTTCAACAACAAATACGTTCACTACCAATTATTAATTCAGAAACTAGATAACTCTTAACAATTTGTTAGATAACTCTTAACAATTTGTGTTACACTCAAATTCTAAAACAATACCTAAAAGAAAACCTATCAAATTTTCATTTTGCTATTTTTTTGCAGTAATTCCTTTTAGATAACCCTTAGCAATTTGTGTTTCACTCAACTTCTAAAACAATACCTAAAAGAAAAATGGATAAACAGATCCCATATATTTGACATAACTATATTCTTCAGAGTCATGGCTCTATGTCACACTGGCATACCTACAGGATTGACCCCATCTGTTTTCTGAATGGGCTCATGTTCTACCCCGCAACCTGGTCTGGAGCCTCAAATTCTGTAGCAATGGTCCAATTGTCCGAAAAAGTCTAAATGGATGTCCCAGACTTGAGTTCTAGCTTCAATTCCAAGTTCAACAGAAGCCTAAGGGAATGGATTAAATTATATAAAAAATAAAGGTTAATAGCATTAGTAGTACCTTGAAGGCAACATGGTGCTCAGTGTTGTTTGCTACTTTGAGATCACAATAGATTTGTTTGTCCAGCTTAGCTGATGAAAGAAATGTCATTAATAATAAACCAAAAAAATAAGTCATATAAGAAAACAAAAGGTCACTCAGTAAGTAGAGCGTCTGTCAGTAGCATCAATAATTTATAATGAAATATTGCCTGATCCATATACAGTTTTCTACACAATGCGATGGTCTATGACTCTATGCTTAATTGGGAAATCAAGATACAAACTAAACAACTCCCAGAGATCCTTGAACAAAACAATTATTCCAATCTTCTAAATTCTAAATTGAAATGCAAATGAATAAGAAATGAGATCCTAGAATAATAGAAAGGCTTACATTGAAATCTGAGGTCATCAGGATGAACAGAGATCAAGTGGTTACTACTCCCACTCATAATTAATCACCAATCAAACTCACAACAACAACAATATTAAAACCACCCTAGATCAAGTAGTAACAAACATGGATAAACATCAACAACGCGAGATAGCTGAGAAATCCTTCTCCAGCATATGGTTCTTCAAAGTTACTTAAACTTTCATCATCGATTTCCAAATTCCAATAGTTCAACCACCATTAAAGAGATAAAAATTGGGGGATAAGAGTAACTGAAGGTGTTTTACTCAAAACATCCTCAAACACATTTGTCCAAAATGTGGACACGTGCTATCTTATCTGTATCTTCTCTTACACATGTAAGATTGGTAATAACCGTAATAACATAAAAAAAAAATGGACTAAGGCCTAAATTCCAAAATGAAAAACGACCAGCCCGTTAAAGTTAAATTAAAATTGAATAACAGACCCACTTAATAGATTTGAAAAATAGCAACTGAATAGATTTGAAAAATAGCAGGCCCGACCACAGGTCGGGCTGCATGGCTAGTATTTATAAAAAATTAGCCTAATCCAAAATTTATAAATGCCTTAACAATTTTGAGTTTGTTTACGTATTAAGATAAAACATTTCCCTATAACCCCTCCCTATACTTTCCTACAGTTCAATAAGGTTTTGCTAGAAGCAGTAGTTACATTGTGCAAATAGTTTAGGAGTTTGTACATTCCTAACCACCTGAAATAAATTCCATAGTAGGTAGCAAAAGGTGAGTCCCAACTTGTAAACCACAAGTTGGTCTTCCATTTAAACTAGGTTACATAGACACGCCACATTTTGAAAAAATTCCGTATCGAACACATATTGCATGCAATTTACCTCAGTTTAACTTAGCATTTAAACATGACAAGTGTTGCATTATCAGCTGCAAAATTCGGTTCTCCCCAAATTGTAGTAATGAGAAAGTCTTCTTAGGCAAGCTTTCCACCTTTGCAGCATACTCCATGACTAAAAGTGTAACTGCATTGATAGCAAAAAAGAACGGTTAACTTTGGAAACAAGGGCTAAGAAAGCCACTTTAGCTTCATCTTGATACATCACAAACACGAGGGAGGGAGTAGCAGGTGGTGTGATGGGGTAGATATGGCTGTCAATCTATCATGTTCAGTCACTTGCATTTCTTGCCTCTTTCTCTGTTGAGTGAAAACACAAACATCTCAGAAACTGAAGAAGTCAAACGATTTAGACCGATAACCGGGGGAGTAAATTAAACCTGCATATGCATGGCCTCTCAAGTCAAGGAAAGGAGATATTCACAGAGGTAGTCCTTGTTCCAGCAGCCTCATCAAGAAGAAACTCCTTAAGTGCAGTCATGGCTGGGAATTCCCTATAAGTGCAGCCATTGAAGGAACACCAAGAAAATTGTACTTCCCGTATAGTATGTAGACCCATTAATGATTTCAGTCACAACTTTCTTTCTTACATTTCTGCAGAAGTTTCTCATGACGCTCAATTTTGCCTGCTTTTACTTCTTCCAAGAATTTCACTAGAGTTGACAGAACTAAGCTGTTCTGTACAGATGTAGGAATATTGTTTAAAGCTGCTGCTGCACTTGTATAGTGGTACAGTCACCAGAAGTAACAATATCTTCATTTCAAACAGAAAGTCCACCGGAACCAGATGCTATAACCAGTATATAACCAACAACAATCGAGTTCAATAGGACAAATATAATATAATAAAGGTACCTGCAACTACAAACTCATCTATTTTACTGATGACCCAGTATGTAACTGAGAGAACTCTCTGGGATAATGAGATTCCCCATTTTCGTATTCTAGATTGAAAAAAAAAAAAAAATAGGCACTAAAAGAAATTATCATCAACATATTATTTTGGAGTATATCAGTTCAAAGCGGTGGAGAAATTGGTGAAGAAGAAGGATGGCAGAAGTCTGAAGTTCTCTCCAGTTGGTTGATTCACTGGTCTCTTGGCTTGTCAAGAAACCAGGGGCGAGGACACTGGTAGATATATCCCGCCCAATAGAATCTTGCAAAGGCATCTGAAAGCTCCAAGGAGATAGTATCACAATGTAATAAAGCACAAGTACCAAGATTAAAAGGGAGAGATTTTAAACCTTTAAAAATTAAAACCATAGCATTGGTATTAGAAAGGATTAAACGACATTAGGAAAAATAACTCTACTGAAAAGATAAGGTAACCTTGCATTCTTCTAGCATAGCCTATCAATTTCCCCCATTGGCATTCCCTACAACACGGGTCTACAATTTCAACACTCAAAACAGTGTAATAATTAAGGGTTCAGTTTATCAAAATTAAAAAATCGGTCGTGAAAGTAAACAGAAGTTAAACATTCGAAAGAGATCCATAAGAACAAAAGCTACGTGAGTAACATTCACATGATGTCATGAGGAAACAGTGCTCCAGCCGCAATCTTTGCTTCTCCACGTTCAACCTTGCCTAAGAACTCATTGAAGCGGTTTTCATTGTGTTTCAAAAAGTGCTTCTTGTAATTGGACATTGCGATTGAGGCAACTCGATTATAAGGAAGGTTGGATTCTCACTAAAGGTTATTACCTGTCCATTCCATGGGTGTTCACTCAGCTCAGAGAGCAAAAGACCGAGAGCTACACAGACCTCCATTGGCTCACCACTCATGCTTCCAAATACATCACAAACAGCAATATAGTTATGCAATTTACCTTTTTCTGAGAGGTCATCTACCATTCTCTTCCACTGTAGCTCTGCAACACGACCACCATCATTCTCCCCGTTGTTTAAGCACTTTATGATGTCATGAGGAAACAGTGCTCCAGCCGCAATCTTTGCTTCTCCATGTTCAACCTTGCCTAAGAACTCATTGAAGCGGTTTTCATCGTGCTTCAAAAAGTGTTTCTTGTAATTGGATATTGCGATTGAGGCAACTTGATTATAAGGAAGGGAGTCCCACTTCTTAGAACTCATGTAAATCTTTGGTAATTCCAGTACTTGACGAAGTGGAGCAAGAATTTCTTTTCTGAGTCTGTCACAAACTCTGTAAGCATAATGTGCATCTTCTACTCCTTCATATCCCGAATAGGACTCGCATGGAAAGACTTTTCTTGTAATGCTCTCACAAAGAAGAGTGGCCTTATCGAAAGAAGAATCTAAAGAGGGACACCACTTTGAAGCCAAACTGATAGTACCAAACTCACCAGATTTCAAAGACTTGATCCATCCCAGTCGAAGAAAATATTGCCATAGCTCTGGATATTATATCATTGATAACTTGATGCAAGTGTCGCGATGAGTAATGACTTTGAGATGAAAAATGATAGACAAATTTCATATCCAAATAGAACTGTACATGAATCCAACATGTTCAGAATAAAGGTTAAACTATTTGCCAGAAAGGAAATTGGAAAAGAACAATAATTGAATAACAATTTTAAAATACCTGTTGAAGTCCAAGAGGGCCCAATGGTCGTTGACCATCCTCAATATCTTCCCAGAAGCTCTGATCATTAGAAAGATATAGGATAACGGTCTCTATAAGCCTCATCAACAGAAGAGTCACAAATCGTTCCCTACCTACAAACATATCTGCTGCTATGCTCTCCATTCTGTTCAATTTTGTAAAAAGTTCCTGAATGGCCAAAAAGAAAAAAAGAAAAATAATAGTAAGAAACAATCAGATTATAACTTTTAATTCATAGACGTGGGCGAGAGATGATTGGTGCCTTTAGTGTGCATGCTCGATGGAGTAGTGGGGCTATTGTGACTCTTGCTTAGTAGGGAAGAAGAGAAGAATAAGAGAGAGGGTTTGAAGAGATGAATTTTTTTTTGGAGAGTTGGGAGTGTTTTGTAGAATTGAAAAAAGAGTATAGAAAGAGGTTTTTAACTATTTTGGGCTACGAAACAATTGAAATCGGCAAAAAAGGCGTAGAATTCCTTTTTTTATAAAAAATCTGATGTTTCAGTCTCAGAGAAAAAAGGGGGATGGCGTGGGTCACTGGGAGCATTTTCCACTGCTCCGTATTAATGGTGTTTGATATCCGTTTGGGTCGGGTCCAATTCCGAGTCTGTATTGTTGAAAAACGGATTCATTTTGGATTTGCATATATCTGAACCGATCCAACTCATTGCCAGCCCTACCTAAGATATCACAATGTGTTACTCTTACCAGCCATAACTTAAGTAAGAAATAAAGGTGGCTCTTTTGACACTCCCCATGATCTTCAGACTTCAGCTTTATAGATCTCAAGTTAAAATGGCTAATATCTTCAGCCTTACAGATCTCAAAATAATAAAATTAAAATAGTTAAGATCAGAGTTTAACTTCGGATACGCGCCCTTATTAAAGATAACATGCACGACTCACTCATTGACCATAGTCATCAATTTTTACAAAATCTCAGCAAGTCAAATAACCATCAATTTTACCAAAATCTTGGAAGAGTATCAATTGTGCTGCTCTGTGTTACCATCCCAATCTCAGTCAAGTAGCGGATTCATCGTCATATTTCATGTGAAAAGCTGTATATATGATTAATGAAACAGATCAACAATCTACCTCATAGGCTGACCAAACATACATAGGCTGAAGCAAAGTGAGGCCGCCACGCACTCTAAGACCCAGACGAATCGTAATTGTATTACAAACAAGCAGTGTGGTGGTTTGACGATAGGCCCTAATTTCAGTGTTATCCAATATGTATCCTGTCACCCAAGAAAACGAAAAGAACAAACAATTGGGAGAGAAGGGCAAAAAGGAGAGACAACAAAAAAGAAAAGGAATCCCACTTCCTTCTTCGTCTCCTTGACACACTTTTAGCGTAAGTATGTAACTACAGTTATACATTGGGTGAATACATACACAAAATACAAAGGTCAATAATCTTACCAGTCATTGAGACTCAGCTTGGTCACAAGACGCATGTAGACATTCAATCATCCGAAAAAACTCAAAAAAGTGTCGCCTCAGCAAATTTCCAGTACATGGTCTAACAGCAAAAACAGCATAAACCAAGAAGTATGAATTGCAATATTTCTCTATGTATGAGAGGTTTCTGTTAAGTAATGGTCAATGGTTCGCGTAAAATCTATGATACCTTTATAGTCAAGCTACAGAATCCAGCGCACTACCCAACATTCGTCACACAGAATAATCACAGAACATCCTAATGCAGTGGGTCAAACTATCGAGTTAATCTGGACTTAGTCCATTAAAGATGCAAAATGGGTAAATTTATACCAGCTGGGTCTTTATGTGGAGTTCCTTAACTCAATTCCCAAGCGCAAGATATAACAGGAATGATCCACACATACGCGGTATATCTGAGGGCCTGTTTAACAATTTGAAATCGGCGTCAGTGGCTTCAGGAAATGTCTTTATCAACAATTTCTCTAACCTTGTGGAAGAGCTTATGGTGCAACAGAGTTTGTATGATCCTCTGGTATCCAAAGAGAAGCACCAAACTGATAAATACTAGTGTCCTGGGAACAAGATAACAGTAAAAGTCAAATAGAACGTTTTCAAAGGTACGACGCATGCATGAAAAGTAGAATAACGGACCAGAGAATAGTTTCTTTCCTGATATGCTACGTCCTTTTAACACTTTAGTGCATCTTTTTTTTTTTTTTTTGGTAGGTAAGCAGGGTTGTTATAGAGGTCCCTTACCCCTTTGCATTAAAGAAAGAAAAGCCAATTACATTCTTGCATATACTTTGCCTATAGCATCCTCATAGACAATTTTCTTAACATCCTCAGAGAACGAGCTAGGTACAATCTCAATAAAACTTACAGTAGGAATATTAGCAGCTAAGGCATCTGCTAATTTGTTAGCCTCTCTATAGGCATGTGTAATAGTAAAATGGTCTAAGTGTCCTATGTAGTCTTGTATCTCCTCCATTAAGTGGTTTGCTTGCCATGGGTGTCCTCTGTTCTTCATGAAAGACACCACATTACTCGAAGTCCGACCGTGGCTTTGCAATTCTTCTAATGTTATGCTTCTTCATGATTTGAGTCCTTGCTTGAGCCCGTAGAGTTCGATAAGTGCAATGGTATTGTATTCTGTCTTCCCTTTTGCTTTGCAGCAATGACTTCCCCTTATGGTCCCCGATGGCGCAATTCCCATCCTCCTTGAGTGCCTTGCAAGGTACCATCGTGTTCAAATTGTCTATGCCTTCTTCACCTCTCTCCCACTTACATTTCTTTATCTGTTTCATGTTCAAATCTATATCAATGTTCCATAATGCCATGAGTCGACTTCTCTTAGGTCCTTCATCCATTTTGAATTGACATGCCGCAAAGTTTTGTTTTTGTATCACTTTCGAATTAGAAAAGAGGTTTGTTCGACCATGGTGTGAACGTTCTTGAAGATTCTCATGTTCCTTTCTTGCCACACTCAGGTATACAAATCCATTGAATAAGAGCCTCAATGCATCCCTGTTCACATCCTTTGCCAAGTCCTTTTTCCAAAGACCCATTCAACCTCTTTTGTCCAAGTTTGTTCCCTTTGTCTATTATAGCCTGCACTTTGAAGTAGTTTCTTCCATACAAATTGTGAGTAAGTACAATGGAAAAATAAGTGTTTTTCTTCGTCTCTTTTCCCCGGTGAGAGAACACACAACTCGAGTGGACCACCTTCCATTCTCTTAATTTACTCAAGGTCTTCAAACCCCTCATTGAGTGCTAACCAAGTGATAAATGAATGTCGAGGTATATTGTTTGAGAACCACACAATACCATGCCAATTAATGGTTTGTTTTGAGTCCCTCGTGCTATGATAAGTGTCTTTGAGCTTAAACTCACCTCCCGAGGGAATCGACCCGGAACAATTTTATCCTCCCTGCCTATGCTAACAACCTCTTCCATTTGCATAATAATATCCGGTAAAATTACCCTAATATGATGTGGAATATTCCACCTACCATTCTCAAGCATGTTAGATACATTTGCATTCATTCTACATGTAGAATCAAGAATTAATGCTTGTGGAAAGAATTTCTTAAGGATACCTGCAGGATGCCAAGGGTCTAGCCAAAACTTGGTATTGTCTCCATTTCCTATCTGGTGAAGTGCAATTGGAGAAGCAAGCTTACGGTCATGAAGAATGTTCCTCCAAACCCACGAACAGTCATTTGGGACCTTTAAGTGCCAGAAGTTCCTGTTTTTTATCAATTTCTTGTTCACCCAGTTCACCCATAAAGTTTCCTTTCCACTCACAATATGCCATATGTGCTTGAGATTGGTCGCATGATTGAGTATACTCAAGTTTCTGATGCCCAGTCCACCCTCCTCATATGGATAACACAACTGTTCCCACCCAAGCAATGCATGAGACGTAGCTCCATCAGGTCCATTCCAGAGGAAGTTTCTGAGCAATCTATCAATATCATCAACTATTTTTTTCGGAAGAACAAAGGATGATAGCCAATAGATGCTTAGGTTATTGAGAACCGCCTTTATGAGTTGAAGTCTGCCAGCATAAGATAAAGATTTGCCCTTCCAACTCTGTATCTTGTTAGAAACCTTTTCAAGAAGTGGTGCACAATCAGAAAATGTTAGCCTTGTTGTGATCAATGGGAGTCCCAAGTACTTTCTGAAGTGTACCTTTTGGAATTGGATCACACTTTGAATCGATTGCATGTGGTAGTATCTATCCCCGCATAGAACATGTTACTCTTGTCCAAGTTTACTTTGCAACCCAAGACACATCTTAAAGTCGTTCAAAAGTATTCTTCAAGCTTAACTACCGTGGTCGATATCCCCGCTCATAAAGGCTATGAGGTCGTTAGAAAAAGAAAGGTGTGTGATAATGGGATTGTCACACTTATAATGCAATTTGAAAGATCCATCATCCACTTTCTCCATAATCAGCTGTGAAAAGAGCTCCATAACAAGGACGAATAGATACGGAGACATAGGGTCTCCTTGTCTAATGCCTCTTCTGCCTTTAAAATACCCAAAAGGTGATCCATTAAGCATGATAGAATACCTCGGGGTTTGAATACATGTTTGAATCCATCTAATGAACTTCATAGGAACTCCCACTCTGGTTAAAGCAAACTCCACTGCCTCCCATCTGATAGAGTCATATGCCTTCCTTAGGTCGATCTTTGCTGCACATCTTGGTGGTCCAGAATCTCTGTGATAGTTGTGCAAGAGCTCATGTGACAAAAGGATGTTATCCTGAATGCTTCTACCAAACACAAATGTTGATTGATTAGGGGATATCACCTGTGGTATAAAAGCCTTCATTCTGCTTGTTATGATTTTTGTAATGCACTTATAGACCACAGTGCAGCATGCAATTGGTCTATAGTCACTCAAGGAAGTAGGGCTTTTAACCTTTGGGACTAATGTTACACATGTAGCATTTACTTCTTGTAACATCATGCCAGATTTGAAGAAATTCTGGATTGCTTTCACAAATTCATCCCCTACCACTCTCCATGCGGTCTTAAAGAATAAAGAGGTGAAGCCATCTCCCCCTGGAGCCTTGTCACTGTCAATATGTGCTAGACATTCAATGATTTCATCTCTTGTAACATCTTTAACTAGCTCTTGACTCTGTAGATCCCCGATCTGTGGCACTTGCGTGTTCCTGAACATTGTAAAATCAAGCTCCTCCAAGTTATCTGGACAGTATAATTCCTTGTAGTACTGAACACATTCTTCACCTATATCATTGACATCATCAAGCATATTTCCAGTACCATCCTTGAGGCAGGTTATCCTATTAAGTCCTCTTCTTGCTTTAATGGAATTGAAGAAGTAGGTTGTGTTGTTATCCCCGAGTTATCCACTTGTCTCTCGGACTTTTGCTTGTAAGTGGATTCCACGACTTTGCTTTTGTCACATATGTTCTTATAGTTACCCTTTCCTTGCTGATGAGTTCTTGATTGAGTGGTTACGGCCTTTGTAGCCTTATCTGAATCTGTTCCAACTCTTTCCTTGTAACTGTAACTCTGGAGTCCACATTACCCACCTTGTCTCTGTTCCACTGAATAAGAGCTGCTTTGACGTGCTTGAGTTTCTTCATGAATGTATACATGGGGTTCCCAACAACAGCTGTGTTCCATGCACCACTCACTATATTCATAAATCCTTCCTCTTGTACCCAAAAATTGAAAAATCTGAAGGACTTCTTGCACTGATGCTTCTGCTGTCTAGAGTACACAACCATTGAAGAGTGGTCTGATGTAGCTCCAGGACTTATAAATTCTGCTTCATAATCATTGTACTTATTAATCCACTCTGCATTCACCATGATTCTATCAAGTTTTCTCCATGACCTTGTTTCTTGTCTATTGCTCCAAGTAAGAAAATCCCCTTTATACTGTAAATCCACCAACCCAATTTGAGTTAACCGCGATTCGGTGAGTCCCTAAAATGCACAGTCTCTTGTTGGTGGCCCCCCTACTCTTTCTTGTGAGTTGAGAATAGAGTTGTAATCTCCTAGTACTAACCATGGGATCTGGATAGTATATGATAAGTTGCTGATTCTATCCCACAGCTCCCTTCTGATCCATATCTCATTACACCCATATACAACAGTCAAAACAAAGGACTCACCATTCAGCAGACAGACATCCATAGTGATACATTGTAATTCAGCTCGTACATTACTAACTACACAAACTTTGCCATCCCAACACACCCAAATCCTTCCTAGCTCACTATTAGCGTAATTGTGAGCTACTTCCCATCCCGGACAAACCTTATTTATGACAAAATTCAGCTTCGCTTCCTTTACTTTAGTCTCTACTATGCCCATAATACTCAGGTTATTCTTTCTTATAAGTTCCCTCACTTCTGCTTGCTTAAAGCTCTTATTAAATCCTCTAACATTCCAACATCCGACATTTATCATTTAGATTTTGGGTTAGGGGCCACTGTACCATGCCTAGCTGAACTAGGTTTGTTGCTACCACTACTGTTAAGAGTAATCTTGTTCCCTGGTACAGTAGAAAGTTTTCCTTCTTTGGCCGGGAGCTAGAACGCTTCTAGTTCCATCATCTTTTTGTTTCCTCTTGCTGCCATCCTCCTTATCATTTTTTTCCTTATCGATCTCCTAGCTTCTCCTGCGAAGAATCGGGTGCATTTGAGTTCACCTCAATGACCCTCCCTTTTAGGGCTCCCTTCCTCCCTAGCCCTACATGTATGTTTCTTGCTTTCGGTGTTTCCCATCCTCTTTCTTTTCCCAAGAATCGTATGTACTTCTTGAACCTCATTCTCTCTATTTTCATTCACATCTGTACCATTACTCTCTTTCTGCACCCATGCTTTGTTTTTATTCCCTTATTCTCTTTGTTAGGCTTCTTCCTTGTTCCTTGGCCGAGTCTCCACCTTAGGGCGGTTTGTGTCGAGTGGCCAAAAATGTCGCAATGCCTGCATTTAGGCGGTTTCGAGTTGTATTCGAACTGAATGAAGATTTTCCTCTTGCCATCAATCACCACCGGAAGTCCTTCGGGTAGTGCATTTAGTGCTCACTTCAACACACACCCTAGCATAGTCCGTTCTCACCATATCCTCGCTTAACTTGTCAACAAACAAAGGGTTTCCTATGGCACTTGCAACTCTATTTGAATCCCTCTCAATCCCACATCTCGATAGGATACTTCTTCATGATTACCCATATGGGTATAGTTTTCAGCTCATCAATCTCCGATTCTAAGAATAGTTTCCATGGTCTCACAATGAATAACCCCTAGCAATATGGAATGAGCCTTTATCTAGCACCGTATTCCTCCTCATCCTCATCATTGTTGAACTCGAATGAGTATCCTGTCTCACCGTAGTTTTTCATGGTAAACTGACTCTTCAATCTCCATGTTCTAGTTACCATCTCTTTAACAAACATATAGCCAGGCCTCTTCCCAACAAAGCTGCCCACAATCATTTTGTCAAACTTCTGGTGGACATGTTGGAACTTTTTGGATTCAACATGTAGAACTGGCTTTCCATCCTCCATGTTTGGCTCTATAAACGTGAGTGTTTTCTTACCAATTGATGTTCTTCCAAGTACCTCAGCCCACGATTTCTTAGTGTCGTTATTCTCTGTTTCCTTAGCTTCATGGACAACAATTGCCACATTTTCCAGAGTTGGGGTAAAGGTTGCAGCTTTAGGAGTTTCTTCCACCACATCCCCCTTTTCCTGTACCTCTTCAGCTCTAACAGCTTGCTCATCATCATGTAGCAGGTCATTATGGATCTGCATCATTCTATTCCGCAAGAGCTTTTCTATGGAGCCCTCTCCAAATTTTTTGACTATTTCTTTCTTCATGAGCTCAACCTGTTCATTCTCATCTTTGTAAGGTGTCTGTTGATCTATTTCATCTATCTCATCTTCAGTTGTATTTGATTGTGTTTGTTTGTGTGTTTCCATTGTTGTCTTGTGGCATCTATCTCATTGTTTCTTCAGTTGTATTTGATTGTGTTTGTTTGTGTGCATCTTTAATGGTGAGACCTAAAAAACACCAATTTTTTTTAAGCAAACTAACACCAAATAATTTTAGTGGAAACATCAAAGAGTGAGCACCAAATGTATGTGACGGTGTTTCCAAAACCGCGCCAAATAAAACCCAACACAACCACTGCATTCAGAACACTGCGAGAGAAAAGCCCACAATATAGGCTTGTTTTTGTCGCCCAATACAGCTGTTGTTTTCATCAGAACACCGCGAGAGAAAAACCCACAATATAGGCTTGTTTTTGCCCATGGGGTGTTGGGAAAGCCGCGCGATGTTCGAAATACCGCATCGAACAATTGGTTCAACACCAAAACAAACACCAAATTTCAGCCGATTTGGTGTTTGGTTTGGTATTCAAGAGGTCTCACTATTAAAGATGAAAAACACCAAATTTTCATCTTTGGTGTTTGGTGCTCAAGAGGTCTCACCATTAAAGATGCTCTTAGGACGTCTTTGCAGCACAAACATAACTACTTCTCGACTGTAAGCTATCCATACTTCAATGGCGCAAAAACCTATAAACTAAGGTATTCAACAGAGAATAACTGATCTGTAAATAGATTAATCATTTTTTTTTATAATTGGATCTAGATGGATTTGAACCATCAACCTTTCAATTAAGAGTGCTCTTACCATTTTGAGCTAGTTAATCTATTAAAGAACGCACATCAACAAATAGTTTTGCAGTTTGCACCAAATATGTGCTAAGAGCATCTTTAAGAGAGAAACTAAGAAAACACAAAAATTTGAACCAAACCAAACACCAAACCAAAAACCACCAACCAATTTCAGGAGAAACATCAAATATTCGACATCAAATAACACGGTTTTGGATAAATCGCGCCATATAGCCTACATGGCTTTTTCAAAACCGCGCCACTAAAGCCCATCTTAAAAGTCCAAGCCAATGCAGTTTCCTGCGATATGTCGCACATCAACTTTCTTTCTTTTATTTCCCAATCTCTCGCGCCAAAACCGCGTGATTGAAGCTCATTGTTTAGCCCAAGCCTATGCGGTGTTAGAAAAACCGCAACCGCGAGAAAGATTTGATACAGCACCAAAACTGGAACCAAATTTTAGCCGATTTGGTATTTGGTTTGGTGTTTTCATCAACATGTGTGTCTTTTAAAATTTGGTGTTTGATACTAGGATAGTATCTCACTTAAAAATGCTCTAACGAGAATAAATGTAACCAAACAAAATTGGACTACATATAACAGGTCAGCTCCCCTACACGTCCTACCTTGCTTACCCATGATAAACGTAACGATAGAATGTCATTATGTAACGTGATTGTTTAGTCATTATGTAACAGTCCTATAAAACGGAAGAAAAAGCAATAAATCATATAGCGTAACGTGATTGTTTAGTCAAGATCAGTTCCATTTAACCTTCTTTGCTAGAACACCAATTGAAACTGTTCACACCTAAAAATCTAAGAAGATGTGAGTAAAATAAATCAACCTCTAACCACTACTCACATTTATTTACATCTATGACCACTTGTTCCAAGTATCTCCAAAGTTTGTTTTTCACATTCTGAAACCCGAACAACACTCCAAGTCTCCAACCTGGGAATATTAGAGTATTACAGAAAAAATGGCCATTTTGTACCATGAACTTTGTTGGTTTTATCAATTTTGACCAAGAACTTTTTTTTTTGAGCAAATTGGGTCATAACCTTTCTTTTTTGTATCAGTTTGGGCCACCGTTACCATTCCGTTACTTCACATGCTTATGTGGCGTGCCAGATGTATATGTGTCCGACCAAATGCTTATGTGTCACCGTTGAAGTGCACACCTAATCACCGGTGACATGGCATCAAAATTTCAAAGTGTTTTAAACCCGAAATTTCATATAAGTTTCACAAAAATTTCACCGCATATTGATTTCAGCCCAAGCCCACATATTGATTTCGCCCCAAGCCCAACAAAACCAAAAAAACTTCACTGTTCATCTTCCTCACCAACGCCTCCACCACCACCACCGAATCAGCTCACGTCCGGCAACCACTTCTCCCTTCCTCATCACATCGGTTTTGATCCTTGACAAAAACCCTACCTCTTTAATTAACACAGAACACACTTTTATCTACTGTCGAGATCAATGATCATTATGTTTGGAATTACACACTTTTATCTACTGCTGACAACATCTTCCACCTGCAAGATTTCTTCCAAATATTTAACTACGGCTTCATGTATTTTACCCATCAGAAGAAATTGAACCATCCGATAACACAAAATCTGCAATGAAATTATTCTTCCTTCGTTCTTTAACTGCAGCGTGAAAGAACTTAGTATTTTCATCACCTTTTCCTAACCACTTAATTCCTGATTTTTATTTGTATAAAACTTCTTCATGTAAGACTGTAAAAGTATATTCTTTAAGTTGTCTTTTGCTACTATCAAATCTGCGGCTATGGAGTATGACCAATTGCTTTGCAGGCTATGCTCCAATGCAATAATAGATTCTCCAGATATATGAATGTTTTGAAAAACATTACCTAATACTGTTTAATTCCATCCCTTGAGACAAGCTTTAATTTTCTTCAACTTGAAAGCAAAAGAATGTAAGCAAGAACCAAAGACATCCACCGGCCAAGCTTGTTTAACTCCGGCTCAAGATATTGCCGCGGGTTTCTAACGTGCACATGGTGTTATAATGGTTTGAGACTTTCATGTGCTTCCATGAAATCCAACTGAGAAGACTTTATCTTTGGCACAAGGCACGCATAACGCGATGATCGAAGAAGAAAGAAAGACTTCGATTCGATTTTATAATCTTTTTTGGAATTCGACCAATGTTTCAAATGCTAAATCAAAATGTCTCGGAATTTCAAACTTTCTAGAAACATAGTGTGGACCAACTCGTATTTGGGAAGGAGATAATATCACGTGCAACAAGCGTGATGTTGCTTGTCATGTAAACGCCACATCAGATTTTGTTAGCTGTCCATTTGAATACCGACACGTCATTTTCCGTTAGCACACATAGGCAGCCGTTTGTACACATAGGCAAATCTTCTAACGGAACTACACCGGTGGCCCAAACTGATACAAAAAAGAAAGGTCATGGCCCAATTTGCTCAAAAAAAAAGTTTTTGGCCCAAATTGATAAAACTAGCAAAGTTCATGATACTAAACGACCATTTTTTCGAGTATTACACGATTAGAACTTATGGAGAGAGCAATTTTGAGTATGATACAAATTTGTCTTCTGCCATAACTCCATGACGCACGGTTCTTGGCTGCTAACATTATTGAATACCCTTGAGAACTATTGGTCTGTATCTGTCTTTATACCATCAAGTCATCAACCAGATTGAAGTCAAGACTGAACAGTACATTGTAAGAGAAGGATGAGTAACACTTGACATAAATTAGTATTACAATTCAAACGTAGTAGATGCAATACATTATACACCATCATCACAAGTTTTAAAATACGATTACTGAATATTACGAGTTTCGAAACGATTTCTTCCCTTAAATCATCTGTTGTTTATTGTGTTGTTGTTCTGATTTGCCGAACCAGATTGCGGACCCTGTAGAAACTAATTGGTGTGTCAATGGATCTGGGCTTGGACTTTGCGTTTTTCTAAAGCTATCTGTAAATTCCAAACGGTGCTTATATTTCTTAACTGGGCTGGGATTTGGACTTTGTTTTACAAATATTAGTATACTGATATGCAGTGGGGGTGTGAGCAGAGAGGGAGAGTGGAGAGAGAGAGATTGAGAGGGCGTGAAGAGGGAGAGAATGAAAAGGAGAGACGAGGAATGAGAACAAACAGAAACCAACCAAATGACTTTTTTGTCCGCCATAGCCCCCCTCCGCCCAGAATGTTCATTCCGCTCACTTGACCAGAACGTTCGCTCCGCTCCAATGTTCACGATTCCGAACGAAACGTCGGAATTCCGGTGGATATTTCGGTTTTTCAAAAAAACGAAATGGCATCGAAACGAGTTACTCCGGAATGTATCACTGGTGGCATTTTCGGTAAATAACTTATTATTCGACGGCAAATAACGAAAACTATCCGAATACATCTCAAAATCGACAATACCAAACAGTTCACTCAAAAAAAAATTCTCTCTCCCAAAAAACTATTCACCAGAGTAATCGGAGCATGGATATTTTCTACTTTCCAATTTCTAAATCTAAAAGGTAAGAATTTATTTTTTTCCATTTAAATTTTGAAAAATCTAAATACTTTGAAAAATATACAAAGAATTATCCACCATTCTTTATAAAGCTTTTATCTTTCACATTATTTCCCACTGTTATGTGATTCACTTTATTTTTAATTTGTTCAGTAATTCATAATTCTACTTTTGATTCTGCTTTTTATAATGAATCTAGATATAGATGTAAAGTAATTTTTTTGTGCTCTGCTAACCTGTCGAGAAAGATATATCATTATTGTAAACACTTGGAAATTGTACGATCCATGAATTTCTAAAATTAACTGATTAATATTCTAAATCAACAAACACAGATGGCTATATATGATTAATAGTGCCATTATGCTATTGCCTACTCTTGAGAATTCATTCTGACTCTGATCTACCTATGCTTTAAAATGAATCAATGATTAGAGCAGTTGTTAATCTTTGGATTTAAATGTTATGGACTTATGGTGTATACCATGGATCATTTATTGATTGATTGAATAGCATGGAAGCTACTGTAATCTGTGAGGTGTTAAAGCTGCATGAAACCATATGCATAATTTATTAAGGAAAGAGTTGGCCATGAGAAAGGGAAAGCTTAAGATCCTGAGCAGCAAAATTAAGCATTTTTTAATGGACATTGGATGAAAGAGTCCAACACTCCATGCCTCCAAGGTTTTGCAACTTGTGATACATATATTAAAGTGGTGGTTGCTTAGAATGTAAGATTAAATGGGATATAATGTTACTTGTGAGTATTACTCAGTGACTAATAATATTTTCTTTGTGATTCTCTGCTATCTAAGTAAGGACTAGCAATTCAATAAGTTTTATATACCTACAGAATCCAAGATTAATATGCCCAAATTCTTTTGGTTAGCACTCACGAAGTTTCTTTGGTACTCCTCTAGCATGGAATGGATGGAAAGACGAGAGAAGAGTCCGATACCACAAAAGCGGCTGACTGCCGAGATCGGTAGCTTTCTCTCATTCGTTCTTTTCCAGAGACGGATTGTGCTTTGGAGCTAGCTCTCGGTCACCCAGAGTGGTTCCTCAAACCCAATCCTTGGACTCCCTCAACTTGCACTCATTACAATCGATTTGGTCATCTTTCCTCCCCGAGTTGTTGGTGGATCAACTTGTCCTAGGCGGATTCGTCAGCTAGGTATAGTGCCTCCTTCCCAATGAAAGGAAGGCCTTTCTCATAGTGAGTAACCTGTGCTTTTTAGTTCGGCAGAAATGGGATCCATTGAGTTGAAATGTCGTATGCTTCTGCTCGGCTTCTTCAGCAGAGGGTAGTTAAGATAAGAGGAAAGCGGGAATCTTTTTGACCAAAATCAGGATGAGTAGCCCAGGACTACTTAACCAATCTTGAAGTGGGCAGGCTCATGGACCACTTACTCCTGGCCTTGTGATCAACTTGATTCGATTCGTTTTTGTTTCATTCGTTTCTGTTTCATTGAAAAATATACTTGTAAACTAATTTTCAAAAAATTTGGAAGTCGCTTGGGAAAAAAATGGACCTAAGACATGAAAAAAAATTGACTTGACTACTTGGTAATTTGTATTTTTAATTTTTATTTGTTGGTTAAAATTTAACCAACAAATTGATTTGCAATTTAATTAAAATTCCATTAAATATTTATTTGTTTAAAATTAATTGCTCATGTATTTTTATTTCATTTTCATTTTTATTTAATGTTTAAATGAACATAAATGATAAAATATGAATAAAAAACATTTTAATTCCGGCCATGTATAATTTTCCTGTGAATATGAGAACCTTGCAAATTTTGATACACCACTCGGAATTCCGATGATTTCGGAATCGTGAACTATGCTCCGCTCACATGATTAACGGGCTTGGGCTTTGCGTTTTTCTTAAGCTTAGTCTATAAAAGAACTGTTTGGACTATTATCTGAAAACAAAATAAATAAGAGCACCATACATCTCGCGCACCATAGATATTAGCCAATAAATAAACTGAAGCTTAAAAACAAGGTATGGTAAGTCTTTTATGAGAGAAACAGCAACAAATTCTAGAAAAAAAAATTCTTCAGTCGTTGACGACGAGAGAGAAGAAAGTCATAGGGTAAAACCATGGTATTATTATTATTATATTCTTGTTATAACTTCCTCTTTTCTAAAGCCATAGATAAACATTGTGATAAACAAATTGAAATTCGTCAATTATTGCTATCAGTTTTTTGGAAGGTTAAAATTTGAACACAAACATATATCCGTGCAAATTCACGATCACTATGCCGATGCTTACTCGTCTGGTTCTTGGGAAGTTCTCATAGTGCAAGCAGGATAGTCAGCAATTTCGAGAATTCTGGGTTCGAATAATGGTAAATATATACATGTAATTCGCCTTTTGATTTGTAATTAACAAGTTCATTTTTCTTCCCTTTTTTTTTTTTTAATAGATAGTTGGTATAGTATAACTGATTGTATTTTAGAAACAATCAAGTGTAAGAAATAGATGTAACATGGAGCTGCCCCTCCTTAAAAGATGAGATTTCATGCATAAGAGGTGTTTTTCTTGGAATCCACAAATAATCTTGTGTGTTGGGAAGGGATGCTCCATCACTATTCATCATCTAATATTCGAATGTATTTGAACCTCCTTGCATGTTAAGTTTTAGATTCAAAGAAAATACAGTTATTTGCTAGGACTTTTAATGATCTTTTGTACCATCGATGATCCCCAGTTCATTACATTATCCCGCCTGAAAATGGACTCGAGTTGTGTCATGAAGCAGAATTTGGAAAACAGAGGCAGCATTTTCACACAAGAAAATCTACCACGATTCTGGTCCGTGGTCACATTTCAATTCAGATAGTCTTTCATATGTATGTATTGACATGTCATTTTACTTATTACTTTAAGTAGGTAATTGAACTATATAATGGTCGTAGTTTACAAATTAATGCTGTATAAATCATGCGATTTTTATAATAACCTCACAAGCCCATGATACTGGCATTCTCATGCTCTAGGCATAAGAATATTGTTACGTATGCATTCATGAATTATGGGGAGAGCAAGCAAATCTGGTTATACTCACACTTGCTTCTATTGAAGACGTTAGAGTAAATAAGAGCTTCCAGACTGATTGTCTTTGCATATATTTTCATTATTTTGTTAGTGGCATTGTCGATATTGATGAACTATCTGGTTTGCAGACCCTTGTACTAGATAAAAGAGATGACATAGAAGAGATATGCCGACTAAGGTATGTCATTGACATCGATTAATCATTGCAATAGATCTAATTTTTAATGGTGTTATGGAAATTGTATGTTTGGATCTTCCCATTTTGAATTTGGCTTTTGTTTTGTTAGGGATGAGGGAGTCTTTATCACTTCATCTGTCCAGCTCTGGTAGAAGCCTTTCTTTATCCACATAGTAGTATATGTGTACGTATTAAGCTCAGCATATTTTACTGAATTTGTTACTACATGATGCAAAAGAAATTTATGTTTATATGTTGATTATGTCTTATCCTGATATGAATTATGTAATATGTGGCATATAAAATTCTGCTTATGCTTCACTTATAGATGCAACTGAAATCAGAGGGTCAGTGGGATTTCCACGTGGTGGAAAAATTTCACTGTTTGGTTTATCAATATCTTGGGTTGGACTAACTTGTTCTTAACTGGTTAGCATTTGAGCTTTCTCTAAGCTTGAATTTAGGCCTACCATCACAAGGTCTCACTCTTGTAGATTCTCTCTTTCTTTTAAACACATCAAACCTTGGCCTATGTTTTGATTAGTGTTTTTTTTTTTTGAAACTCTTAATATTATGTTGTCTGGACTCTGGTTTTTCTTTTCATATTATTTGCTGTTTAATTCTTACTATACTCATCGTTTTCAGGTATTTTATTATTTTCTAAATTTAACTTGTTTTATTTTATTTTTGCTCTAAAGTGTGTCTTGGGCTTGTAAGGAAATTATTCACGAGTATGACTTACTGGGCAGTAAAAAAAATACCATGCACTAGGAAGTGTTTGTGAATGTATTCTCCACTCTTGTGACTTATTCTGCGGAAGAATTCATAGCAGGGGGGGGGCGTGGAGAAATTTCACTTTGCAATTGACTTTTCTACTTATTGAAAGTTTCTTTAAATCAAGCGAGACTTACTCGTTATATTCTTCTCAATCAGTTGAGCACACCAAAGTTTTCAAAATTTCCCAGGTCCCACTTCCTACACGCTTTAACATGGCACCATGCCACCATGTTCCTACATATTTTATTTCTTCATAAAAAGCTTCATAACTCATATCGTGTTGTTGGCAGCTTGTCTTCTTGAGTTTTTAGCTCTTATTGTGCCCATGGATTTACCTGTTGATGTATTTCTGTAAATAAAGCTTAACATATATTTTATTTTACTTTTAAGGGTGTTCTTGGTTGTATGGAGGATATTTATAGGTAAGTCTCACTTTGATGTAGAAAAACTGCATGTGGTAGGAAACATTTGCGTAGGTATTCTCCACGCTTGTGAATTGTTCTATGGAAAATTCATTGTGCGAGAGGCGTGGAGACGTGTCACTTGGCAGTTGACTTTCCTACTTCATGGAAGTTCTTTTGCATCAAGTGAGAGTTACTCATTAAAATTCTCTCAACTAGTCGAAAAATCCAAAGTTTTCAAAATTTCTTGGTTCCTACATCCAATCCTTAGAATGTATTTTCTCATTTGGGTTCTTTGTTTGAAAAGGTTACATATCATGTTGTTTGCGGCTTTTTTCCTTGATTTATTTATTGTTAAGTTCTTATTCCACATGATTTTGTGGTGTTTATCTTATTTTTCAGATTAAAACCTCCTCTTTTATTCTACTCTTTAAGAATGTCTTTAGCTAAAAGGAGGGCATTGAGGATATTTGTCAGTTTGTCTCACTTGGCTGTAGAAATATTATGTACAGTAGGTAGCGTTTGCGAAGGTTTTCTCCATGCTTGTGAATTCATGCAGGAGGGGCGTGGAGAAATTTTACTTGGCAATTGACTTTTGTATTTTGTGGGATTTTGTTTTTTTTACCAAGTGATATGTGTTCGTTAATATTCTCTCTATCAGTTACAAACATCAAAATTTTCAAAATATCTTGATCGACAAATAATACGAAAAAAAATTAAAAAAATAAAATACTGTCAAAACCAAATTCATCCCCATATCAATTCCTTGATTAGCCCCCTCATCTTAAAACCTTTCAACTTCTTTTCCCACTTCTACAGATCAACCATACAATAGTTGGTATGGGTATTATGTACTATATACATAGAAAGGCATGGGGTTGGGTTTGAGGGCCCCTCACTGCTCACATATTTGTTTAACAAATTAAAGGCATGATGCTGCATTTTCTTATAAGGCAATGCAAGCAAGTTCAAACTGGAAACCAATCTTCTATGTTTGTAGTTCTTGGCAAACAGGGAGTAGTGAGACTTGGTGTAGAAACAAGTGGAAATTGTTGATTGAACTTGCGAGGCACTAATTCAAACCTTCCTGAATGCTCTCTATGCCTATTAACTCCCCATCTTCTTAATGGTGCCTTGTTCTTCCTTCTTGTTGACCTTTTTTGTCAGTCCTATGCTGGTGATGAATATGTTCCCATCTCCTCTTTCTTGGGCGATACAGTGATAGAGACCCTCACCACTTCAGCAGGTTCAATGGGGGAAGTAGAACAGGAAATTGCCTACAAGGGCATTCTTTCTAATCTCTCACTCATTCTTTATAAAAGAGATTAGACCCTTATATATAGTAATATACTATACTACAAGAAATAAAGAAAATCATTTACCATAATTCAAAAAATAAACACAAACAAAAATACTTTTACTCCAATAGTTGAAGAATATTGACTTCATATAAAAACATACCTTTGTGGACATAATTTACATTAGACTTAAAACTCATTTAAATCTTAAGTAGGGCTCCAACAGTGATGCCCTCGTCTTCCTAGACAACTTGGATTTGAAATTTGAAAGTTCTTATAAAAACAAATTTATATTTGTGGTAAGCCATTCCTATCATTTTGGAAGAAAAGATGTTTTCTATTTTGAAATTTGAAAGTTCTTATACAAATTTAATTTGTGGTATTCCTATTGTTTCTATTTTAAAATGAATATACTGTATTTTAAAAATGAATGTGAAAGCTAACTCCCAAAGACCGCGTCCAAAAAATAGTTCTTGGGAATGGTTGGTCTGAATACTGAACTCGTGATTTGAAGCCCAAGTTGGAAAGGGCCTTCTCTGTGCAGGATGTCGTGATACTAATTGTTGCATTTCCTTGTGGCTACTGCATTAATGTTCAACATTGCTTTGTAGCCTTATAACAGATCTATGCTAATTTTGCAGAATCGAAGCATGAGCTTCATATTTGTGACAATGCAGAAAGTGGTGAAGCTGAACACACACTGCCAAGGAGATAGGTTCAAAGTCTGAATGTTTGTGTGAGGGGTTCTCTTCATTTCTGGTGCTTCCGCTAGGTACTTTTGTGTCTTTTGTTCTTCTAGGTAGAGCAATATATTCCAGTCCCAATTTTTAGAATTCTTATGTTGTTCAAATGTTTAAAAGCAATTGGTGCTTTTAAAATTCTATGTACTCCATTAGATGGAATAGTTAACAGTACCAAAGTCGTTTTGTTGGTGTCACTATAAAATGAATATTTTTGCTCTGAGACATGAATGGAGTCCTACACTCCTGCTATCTGTGAGCTTCCCATTTGACTGGGAACTCCCCAACCATCTGATAGTCGTGATGGTGAGCTTACACCCATTATAGCCTTACTAACCTAGATTGTTTAGATTATCGAAAAAAAAAACTAGATTGTTTCTTGTAAGGAAAATTTACAAGTAGCATGAATCCAGCGAATGTAGACCATAGAACTATGAGAAAAGTAATATAATCCTGAAACCATTCATACAATTTGAATTTATTTACAGGTCTTGTGAGGTCCTCAAGAAGCATTTGTTGGGTAAGTTGCGGAAACGGTTAAGGACAAATATTATAATATCCAACCTTGTGGCTTGTCTAGGAATATCATACAAATGCTTCTGACTGTTCTATCTCAAGGAGTATCAATGGAACCTCGGTCCACTGCTACAGTGTCTCTTGAAGAAAGCAAACAAACACATACAACCAACTCGACTTAAAACTAAAGGAAAAAGGTTGTGCTATTGTCAAAACTGTTTCCTGTTATCCTAAGTGGTGTATGTTTGTTTGGACTTTGGACACCGATTTCTTTATTTTTAAGCCTTTGCTTATGCCGTTTAAACTCCCTTAATATTTGTACCAAACCTCAAGAAACGGAAGAGTTTTCGCATTACTTCGCGTACTGGTTGCATGTCCTTGTCTTTGCGCTCTCCAAATTGAGGCTGCGTGAAAATGAGGCAACAAGGACTGCCGCCCATATCTCCTGAACAAACTTCAATACAACTAATTTTCCTGATATTCCAAGTTATTCTAGAAAAATGATTATTGTTGCACCCTGGCCCCTGGGAGCTTTTGGTTCGGTCGAGAAAATGGGACCTTTCTTTAAGTCATGTGATGATGATATAGGTTGCGAATGACAAGAAGGGTGTTTATGTTGATCTCAGCTCCAAGGGTGTAGATGATATGGCCAATGCAACGTGCTGGGATGTGCCCAGAGCTTGAGATGGAATTATTGGCTATTGGTTGGATGCACATAAGATATCATCATTGCCAAGGTGGGTTTAGTACAAGTGAAGATATCATCTAATAGAAAGAACAGCAAAACGTACGCAGAATTTAAGAGTGGTTCCATTCGTAAGTCGTCATTCACAAGCATGGTTCTAATTTCTGTGGTCCCTTAAGAGATTCTCTAGTGCTGGAGATGTGAACGTCACGAACATTTAATTTGCTGTTACCCTCGGAGACTACAAGTCGTCCACCATGGAACAACATGCGCTGGAAGCCTGAAACAGTGGAAACCCCTTGCATTTGCAGCTGTAATTCTGTAAGACTGTAGATGAATCCAATAACGAAAAATATTATGAAGTCATTGCTTCATAGGTCTACCGTCTACCTTCCACTTAATTATCCACGAGATTATTACAACTCTGGTTGGTTGGTTGATTGATTCTAGCCGTTCTGTTACGATTTACGAATCCTATTTCTTTTATATATTGATCACTAGAAACAGTTAGGTGCGCCTACTTGTTAGGTAGATCACATCATGTTATCCTTATTTATGTTGCGTCCATTTCATCCAGAGAGTTCCCACCAACAGATTTGTTATGGTTTTGGTACAAATCGACCTTAGTATCAATCATAGAGATTCATAATTCACAAACAGCTTTATACATTGGTGACAAACTCAACAACTTCACGCATCTAACCCAAATTATACTCATAATTACATATACTTTTCTTTTTAAATCACAATCATTTCCATTGACAACCCAGTGAGATACATTGCCCTTAATCCGTTATAAAGACCTACAAAGAAACATGATAAAACCTCACTGAAGTTGCCACAAATACACAATAGAAAGAGTTAAATAAGCTGCATTCATTTCTTGTCTTGTAGTTGTGTCTATGTGCATGTGGTATCGTGGCGAACAAACATTAGAAATTCAAACAGAAGCAGTACTTGGCACTTGGAGAGGGTCTGAATCTGAGTATCTGACAACTGCCACTGAAAAGCTTTCAAAATATCTCCGAAACAAAGACAGGAAAAAGCAGACAAAAGCTTTAAAGCCCACCACCATTGCATATTAGCCTTTTAGTTTTGTTTTATTCTTTTTTTCTTGATCATCAGCATTTGTCATACAAAATTACAAACTCATGGGTGTATGATGCAGTACTTCCTTATCTATGCATTTCTTGACTTCTCTGTCTTATCTCTAGAGATCTAACATACCCAAATAGAGAAAATCTCTGAAGAACAAAAAGAAGATTGGGAGAGAAGAAATGGGTACATCATGCTTCTCTCTATCTATGGTTCTAATGTTAGTGTTAGTGATTACAGTTTCAGAACTGTTCATAAAGGGAGATTCAAGAACTCATTGGGGAGATACAGAAGTCTTAAAACAGCTGAAAAAGAGATTTGATCCTTCTTCAGTGACTCCTGGATCTTGTGTGAGCTCATGGGACTTCAAACTGGATCCATGTGACCACATCTATAGTGAACACTTCACTTGTGGATTCAGATGTGACATTGTTGTGTCTGAGAAAAGCCGAGTCACAGAAATCAGTCTAGACCGAGCTGGCTACACTGGTTCACTCTCTTCAGTATTTTGGAACTTACCTTACCTTGAAACTCTTGATCTTTCTGAGAATTTCTTCACTGGGTCAATCCCAAATTCTCTTTCTAAGCTCATTCATCTTCGTCGACTTGCGCTTTCAAGGAATTCCTTCACTGGAGCGATACCCGCTTCACTTGGGTCTCTTTCGAAGCTCGAAGAACTCTACCTCGACAACAATCATCTTCAAGGTCCAATTCCAGCTAGCTTCAATGGGTTATTGAGCTTACAAAGGTTAGAACTACAAGGAAACAACATTACAGGCCAGTTTCCCAACTTGGGTTCTTTGAAAAACCTGTTATTCGTAGACGCTAGTGATAATGCCATATCAGGTGAATTCCCAGCAACATTACCAGCTTCTCTGGTTGAGGTTTCTATAAGAAACAATTACTTACAAGGAAATCTCCCAGAAAATTTGGGAGATTTGGGTTATTTACAAGTAATGGATCTGAGTCATAATCAACTCAGTGGACCTGTTCCATCTATTTTATTCAATCACCCGTCTCTTCAACAACTCACTCTTTCTAACAACAGGTTCACAAATTTAGAAATGCCCATTACCATGGGTACCCAAAGTGAGCTAATAGCACTGGATCTGAGCAACAACGAGCTTCAAGGATTGTTACCATCATTCATGGGTATGATGTCAAAGTTATCAGCTTTATCAGTAGAGAACAACAGTTTAACTGGAATGATACCAACTACATATGCATTGAAAACTGTTTTCCCAGTAGCTGGTACTTCCCCATTTGCAAGATTATTGCTTGGTGGTAACTACTTGTTTGGACCAATTCCAGGTCCATTGTTGGGATTGAAACCTGGTTCGGCTGTAATAAGCTTGGTGGATAATTGTTTGTATAGATGTCCATCTATTTTCTTCTTCTGTCAAGGTAGAGTTCAGAAATCTGTAATGACTTGTAAGAGATTTGGTCCCATAATTCCTTGAAAATTTCTTTTTCAATGAATGAGATTTTAGATTTGTTATAATGTTAATACTTAATAGTTAATAGTAATAATGATGGATTGAAAAGCTCATTATGTGTGGAATTTGTTTGGTTTGGTTTTGGCCTTTTTAGACAGAAGAAGACAAGAACAACATCTCGCTATCTTAGTTCAGTAACTTCAGTCGTGAGTCGGATGATAAGGACTTTAGATTTGGTTTTAGGTGGTGATGGCGTTATGCTTAGCACGGGATTATCAATTTCAAGCTATCAGCACCTCCAAACACTTGGAAAAATCATAAATTAGATAAGGTTATAAATGGCAGAGACACCACTGAATTCTTTTATTTTTTTTCAAAAGTGACACACGTGAGTCATGGGTACTCATGTCTATGTCGCTGTTTTTATAGCTCGATAACTGACCCGAACCAAACCGATAAAAAATTATTTGGATTTTGGTACTGTTTTTATAGCCGCTGACCCGAACCAAACCAATAAAAAATTGTTTAGGGTTTGGTGCTGTTTTTATAGCTGGATAACCGATCCGAACTAAACCGATTAAAAGTTACTTGGGTTTTGGTATTTCAGTTTTGGTAATGGGTTCAATTTTGAGTTCCAGTACCCATCAGCCATGTACTTTCAGTACTTTAGTCTTTGGCCGTCGGTATGTAACATGATTCCATGCTTCTTAACCATCTTGTTATCACTTACCACTATCGGGTGGATCCAAAGTTGTTGTGTTAAAATATCTTAATAGCATTTGCACAAAAGAGCAGTGGACTGAGTTCATATTTCAGGTGAGACACCATCTCATATCTGTTGGAGTATCCCTCACATGAAGAGAGAAACGGAGCTGATTCTGTGTGAATATGTCGAGCGCTTTTCGCCGGAAGGCGCACCTACGCCGTGCGTCTTGGAAATCATTCCAAGTTTTGGTTGGCGCGACACAAGGCTCGGAGGAGGCGCACTCAAGCTCCGAGTAAGCGACTAAGGCCGGTTTCGATTTTCGTGGGCCTCACTACAGTAACCGCGAAATTTGTTTTTGATATAAAAACAAAATCAAGCTTTTGGAAAACCTAAGACTAAGAACCAAACAAAAACAAAGAGAAAAACCCAATCTTGAAAGCTATCAAGATTGAGAGATAACTTTTACAGAGATATAACCCTGTAAAGATATAAGAGTGATCTAGTAAGGTGAGAGACTGAAAGGAGAGATTGTAATCTTCCTTCCCACTTTATAAAAAACTGGCTCTTGTGGAAGTAGGCATCATTAGCCGAACCACGGTAAATCTTTGTGTTGTAGTTTGCCTTTACTGCTTTGCATTATTATTTGTTGTTGATAGTTGTTTAGCGAGTTGGGAATGTTAGTATAGGCTATAGTTGATATTTAGATTTTGTCCGGAGTTGAATTGTTTCCATATACGAGTTATCTGTGTAGTGGGGGAATCGATTGGTATTGGTATAATCCCCAACAAGTGGTATCAAAGCTTTGGTTAAAATAGCCTAGGGTGTTATCTGAATCTTGGTCAGAAGGTGTTTGACGAAATTCCTGAGAGGAGATTTGAGGTGAAATAACTTGTAGAGATGGACCATTCCGTGAACACTCGCATGATGAGTCTGAATAGGAATAACTACACCATCTGGAAAGTCAAGATGGAAGACTTGCTATACTGTAAGGACTTGGCACTTCCTATTGAGAATGAGGGAGTAAAACCATAAAAATCGATGAGGCCGAAGTGGAAAAAGCTTGTGACGATTTGGATACATTCGACACATGGATTGACGACAATGTCTTTCACTATGTGTCCCAAGAGATTACGACCTTCATCTGCGTGGAAGAAACTTCAAAGACCTTTATGAGAGGAAGCTCCGGTGGAAACAAAGTGCTAGTCGTTAAGAAGTTTGCGCAACCACGGTACCAAGAAAGTTCTTCAATGTCCGAAAGCATCTTAATGAAGTACATAATATCATCAATCGGATGCATTTGATGAAGATCAATTTGGGAGACGAAGTTGAGGCTTTGTTTCTATTAGGCTCTCTAACCGAAAAGTTGGGAGACATTAGTAGTTTCTCTACATGGAGCAGCCAAGGATGGAATTGTTACCATGGAGATGGCTACCATGTCTTTGTTGAATGAGGAGACTAGAAGGAGTGCAAGAAGCAGCTCCTCTCACTCAGAGATTCCTTTCTCAGAGAAACGGGGGAGAGGTAGAAACAGAAAACCATCTCGTTCTAGAGGTGATGACAGAAGTAAATCTAGGGGTGAAGCTAGAACTCCTAAGGCAGAGAGGCAATGTTACTATTGTGCCACCAAGGGCCACTTCGGATATGAGTCGCGGGAGACAATCAAGAGGGATGAGAAGAATAACTGTGTACATGAAGACATGGTGCAGAGGAACGGAAACACAGGCAGAGATACTATCGCACTAGTCGACAACCAAGTGGGAATTATGTCAGATTGTGGTGTGTGCTGTCTTAGTACCTCATGTCAGGATTCAGAGTGGGTGATAGATACAAGAGCATCCTATCACGTCACACCGCACAGGGGATTCTTCACTACCTACAACTGGGGTGAATACGGTGAAGTAAGGATGGGTAATAGTGGCATCTCGAAGATTATAGGCATTGGAGATGTTCATGTAGAAACCAATGTCGGCTACACCTTGACACTCAAGGATGTAAGACATGTCCCTGACATACGGCTAAGCCTAATTTCGGCTAAGAAATTAGATGACGATGGCTTTGTAAACTCGTTTGGTAACGGGGTATGGAAACTGAGCAAAGGTTCCATTGTAGCAGCCAGAGGAAAGAAAACTTGCTCTCTTTACAAAACACAGGCTAGTTTGTGTAAAGGAAAAAGCGAATCGCGCGTAAGAAGAAGCTTCATCCGAACCGCGTGGCACAAGAGACCGTGGTCACATGGGCATAAAAGGGATGGAAGTTCTTGCTAAGCAAAAGGCCGTGCCAGACATTAAAGGTACACATTTAAATACATGTACTCATTGTTTGGTAGGAAAGCAACACAGGGTGTCTTTCCAAAGATTCTCGTCTCACAGAAAGGACACTGTCCTTGAACTAGTATACATAGACTTATGTGGTCCTATGAGAGTAAAGTCCCACTAGGGAGCTTCGTACTTCTTGACATTCATTGATGATGCGTCAAGAAAGATATGGGCCTATAGTCTGAAGACCAAGATGAAGTACTTTTATGTGTTTGAGAAATTCCACAACATGGTGGAAAGAGAGACCGGAAGTTGTTGAAGTGTATTCGCCGGATAATGGGGGTGAGTACATTGGGCCATTTGAAGAGTATTGCCGAGTCATGGGATTAGTCATGAGCGCACCGTTCCCAAGACACCGCAAATGTAATGGAATAGCGAGAGAATGAACCGTACCATTGTAGAGAGGATGAGATGCATGCTATCTCACTCTAAGCTACCTATAAGCTCTTGGGTAGAAGCAATCGCGTCTGGTGTGCATGTGATCAACCCGTCATCGCAAAGCCTCAATAGTGATTATCCGAGGAGAGAGTATGGTCGCAGAGATGTTGATTATGGATACTTGAGGGTATTTGGGTGCGGGGCATTTGTGCATATTCCGGAAGGATGAGAGATCCAAGCTTGATGACAAAAGCCAAGCGGTGCATTTTTCGGGTTATGGAGATGAAAAGTTTGGTTACAAACTCTATGATCCGATTAACAAGAAGGTAATCGAAGTCGAGATGTTATGTTCTTAGAAGACCAAACCATAGCAGACTTTGAGGAGGGTGAGAAGCTACGAGGCTTTCACCAATGATCTTGTTGATTCAAACCGAAGTTCCCTACCGTGGAACGTCTAGAAAGGCATTGAGAATGCAGAGAACCATGAGTTTGAAGCTCATGATGAGAATCCTATTGCTCATGATGGGATAGAACCTATTGGTATAGAAGATGCATATAAGATGCATGAACCACCACCGTGAGCAAGCGTAGTGCATCCTCTGAAGGCACCGCCAGATGGGGCAAGGAGGTCCGACGAGGGAGACTAGCTTCAACCAGGTATCCACCACATAACGTCACGTGCTACTATCATCTGGTGGAGAACCTATGTACTATCAAGAGGCACTTGAAGGTACGCACAAAGAAAAGTGGTTGAAGGCCATGCATGACGAGATGGATTCTTTGCATAAGAATCACACTTATGAAGTTAGTTGAGAAACCCACGGGGAGAAAAGTTCTCAAGAATAAGTGGATATACAAAGTCAAGCATGAGGAGAACAATCCTCACCCAAGGCACAAAGCTTCGCCTTTGTGTGAAGGGATTCGGTCAAAGGAAAGAGATTGGCTTTGATGAGATTTTCTCTCTCAGAGTGAAAATGACTTCTATCCGGGTGGTATTGGGTATGGCCGCAAGTATGAACCTAGAGGTTGAGCAGCTAGATGTTAAGACAACTTTTCTTCATGGAGACCTTGAAGAAGATGTCTACATGGACCAGCCAGAGGGATTTGAGGTCAAAGGCAAGGAGCACCTAGTATGCAAGCTGATAAAGAGGTTGTATGGGTTGAAGCAAGCACCGAGACAGTGGTACATAAAGTTTGACTCCTTTATGGTGAAGCAAGGATACAAGAAGTCTGCTTCCGATCATTGTGCGTTTGTTCAGAGATTTCCAGATGGGGATTTCATAGTGCTATTACTGTATGTGGATGATATGTTGATAGTTGGCCCAAACATCAACAAGATATCCAAGCTGAAGAAAGACTTGAGTAAGTCATTTGAGATGAAGGATTTGGGTCAAGCAAAGCAGATACTTGGGATGCGGATCACTCGTGACAGAAAGAGTGAGAAGTTGTGGCTTTCTCAAGAAAGCTACATTGAGAAGGTGTTGAAGAGATTTAACATGGATCAAGCGAAGCCAGTCAGTTGTCCGCTTGGTGGCCAGTTCCGCATGACCAAAGAGATGTGTCCTAAGGGTGAGCATGAGCAGAGTCAGATGGAAAATATTCCTTATGCATCCGCAGTGGGCAATTTGATGTATGTCATGGTATGTACTAGACCGGATATTGCTTTTGCCGTTGGAGTTGTAAGCAGATTTCTGTCAAATCCGGGTAAAGAACATTGGGAAGGTGTTAAGTGGATATTGAGATATCTCAAGGGCACTTCCAAATCATGTTTGTACTTTGGTGGAAGTAAGCCCTTACTTGAAGGCTACAATCGATGCGCACATGGCGGCGTGATGTTGACTCGATGAAGTCTACCTCCGGTTATCCGTTACTTTTGCGGGGAGCGGTTTCTTGGCAATCTAAGTTGCAAAAGTGTGTTGCCCTCTCCACTACGTAAGCCGAGTATTGCGCACCAATCGAAAGTGTTGCAAAGAGATGCTATGGATGAAGAGGTTCTTCGACGAACTAACCAGGGCTAAAGCGTAAAACAGTTTGTAGTTCTATGTGATACCGTCGAGGCGCCATCCACTTGAGCAAGAATCCGAAGTTTTCATTCTAGATCCAAGCACATACACGCGTCGCGTATCATTGGATTAGAGAAGTACTCGAAGACAAGCATTTGTGTATCGAGAAGATCCATACCGATAAGAACGGGTCGGATATGATGACCAAAGTCTTATCAAAAGGTAAGTTTGATATTTGTTATGCTACCGCCGGAATGGTAGCAGACTCCTCCTGTTGATTTGGAAATTGCATGGAGGTATCCCCCCTCATTGTTCGGGAGGGGGAGATTGTTGGAGTTATCCCTCACATGAGGAGAGAAACGGAGCTGATTCTGCGTGAATATGTCAGAGCGCACCTACGCTCAGAGGAGGCGCACCTACGCTCGTGCCGTGAAATCATTCTAGTGTTTTGGGCGCGACCTGCGCTCAGAGGAGGCGAACCTGCGCTCTTGCGGTGGAAGCATTACAGTGTTTTGGGCGCACTCCGACTGAAAGGCGCACTGCCGCGGTTCCGATTTTCGTGGGCCTCGCTTCTAAGAATCGAAATTTGTTTTGATATAAAAACAAAATCAAGGTTTTGGAAAACCTAAGACTAAGAACCAGACAAAAACAAAGAGAAAAACCCAATCTTGAAAGCTATCAAGATTGAGAGATAACCTTTACGAGATACAACCCTAGAAGAGATAAGAGTGATCTAGTAAGGTAAAGAGACCGAAAAGGAGAGATTGTAATCTTCCTTCCCACTTTATAAAGAACCGCTCTTGTGGAAGTAGGCATCATTGGCGAACCACGGTAAATCTTTGTATTGTGGTTTGCCTTTACTGCTTTGCATTATTATTTGTTGTTGATAGTTGTTTAGCGAGTTGGGCATGTTAGTATAGGCTGTAGTTGATATTTAGATTTTGTCCGGAGTTGAATTGTTTCCATATACGAGTTATCTGTGTAGTGGGGGAATCGATTGGTATTGGTATAATCCCCAATAATATCTTTATGACTTGTGATGGGATCAAGAGTCTTTGGTTTGCTAACCCTATCAAATTGAGAGTTTAGTTTGTTTTTTTTTTTTTTTTTTTTTTTTTTTTTTTTTTTTATTTCTGATAAGTGACTTTTATTGAAATATGATAAACGTAAAGACAGTGAGAGAGAATCTCACCTACAGCAACACATTATTACAAAAAGCAGTGCACCCTACATAATGGGCATAAACTAATTCAGATTAGTCAACAGTAATAAAAAGTTTCCAATGGAGAACCAAGTCCCTAAACCTATAAACCTTTCTCTCTCGATAGATGGCAAGCCAATACCAAAGAAAATATTTCACCTCCAAGACAACTTGAGCAGGTGGAGTTTTCTTATGCCGAAAAGTCCGACCGTTCCTTAATCTCCACAACACCCAAATAGTTGCATACGGAACAAGTCTTCACAATTTAACACCGAAACTAGTCTCATTCTTTTTTGACCACCTTGCAAGTCATTGTTCAAAGGAGTCAGCGTGTGTTGGTCTTGGGAAAGAGAGTCCCACAGGTCACATTAAAATAAACCACACTTCCAAAGCAAAGGAACAATGAAAGGTTAAATGGGCCTCAAGAAAACCACACATAAAGCAAGTAGGTGAAATATGCATCCCTATGTGAGAGTGCCCCCAAGCATCGCTGACCAGAAAAAACAATCTTACATTGAGTGGAATTAGAACTTTTCATACGAGCTTCATGGGGAACTCTTGCACCACATAAACTTTGTCTATATTGTGCACCACCGTATATCCATAAGAAGTTTTAACTGAAATTACGCCGTCCTTGGTCTACTTCCAACGCCAAGTATCTATTTGATCAGTAAGTGATACGCTTAGATAGGAGGCTGGACAAATTGGCATATTGTTGTACCTCCCAATCATTACATGCCTTTCGAATTTGCAAGTTCCAAGACACCTCATTTTGATCACTGCTAGCTAGATCCCAAATCCGGGCATGTCTCATAGTTGCTAACTCGAGAGTTGAAGTGTACTCCAACTGGAGCAACAAACAATAGCTTGATGAGGTTGTGAGTTGGTGTCGTAAACAAGAATGAAGATATATCTGCCAAAGGGCTTCTAGTTTGTATAGTCATGTAGAGCATTAGAGAAGCAAGGAACTTGTATAAATTCGAATATACAAACTTCAATAAAAAAAATCATCAGAGGAGCAATGGCTACATGCATAGCACAAATACTTAGAAACATATAAAACAAAGAAAGAAGAGGATTCCCCTCGTATCTTTAATCTTAATTTTATTCCTTATAATATATGATTGAATCATTTTCAGCCAATAAAGATTGCATTAAGATAAAATTTGATACCTCTTTTGATATAGAAAAGGGCAGGAGAGCAGGGACAGTTGGAGTGGTAGGTTGGGATATGAAAGAAAAGCCAGTTGTTATAGCTTTCATAACCTTCAAAGTCAAGAGCGCTGAAGAAACTAAATTTGTGACGACTGAAACTACTATCCACCTAACTTGAACTCTATCTGCAAACTGCTTTCTCATTGAAGAAAATAATTTGATTCAAACACTAGAAAAGCCCGCACCTTTTATTGCATTAGATAACATAGCTTGGCAGTTAAAGCCCATTATAACAGCCTCAAAACTTTCTCTTAGTAAACTTAAGTCTAGTAGTAGAGTCCATATGAAATAGACCAGTAGACTTTTTAATGGGGAGGCCCATGAGCTTATTAGATGGGCTATGATGTATCAAGATGTGGAACCTTTTCCAAGATGCATTGCATCTGAACTCGTTCAAGTTTAATTTCTTTAGATATATATTATAGCTATACCCTCTTAGCTCTATTTTTTGAGCATTTACAGAGTTTCCAATATTTGTAAAACTCTTTGACTAATTATGAAAAATCCAGACTCCAGTTTTTTCTAAACTCTATTACTAATTACTAAAAAAAATATGATATAAAGAAGGAAACAATCTCATCCAGAGTATTCTCTAACTTTTCCTAAACACTATAGCTAATTATGAAAAAATAGGAGACAGAAAACTAAATTGCTAAAAACAATAGTTTTCACCGAAAACGATTTTTCTAAAACCCTTACGCCACGAAGAATAGTTTCTACACTAATCTTAGGTGAAGTTTAACATAACAAAGTTTCTTTTTAGAAAAAGACACTGAAATAACGAAGGAAAAAAATAAATTGAGTTGCTTGAACATTTACTTTCTATATTTGTTAACTATACATGTGACTGGGACAAAAAAGGAAAAATAAAAGTCAACTAATCATAAAATAAGTAACGGTGTACAATCAAAACTAAGCGGACAACAAATAAAATTGAATTGTATGCACTATATGTCTATATGGGCCTAAACAAATAAGTTGGATAGATTTAATGCATCATCCACTTTGGATGCAAATTCATTGAACTAACCTCAAACAATAATTAACGGGAAATCGGAAACTAAATGCAAATGCAACCTTATCGAATAATAAACGAGAAATAAAAAATTGGATGCAAATGCATTAAAATAATCTAAAAAAATAATTAACGGGAATCGGAAATTGGATGCAAATGCATTGAAGTGACCTCGAAGAACAATTAATAGGAAATTGGATGCAAATGCATTGAACTAACTGCATTGAACTAACCTCAAAAAATAAATAACGGGAAATCGGAAACTAGATACAACTGCATTGAACTAACATCAAAAAATAAATAATGGAATTGAAAATCAGAAACTGGATGCAAATGCAATAAACTAACCTTTTTTTTTGCTTGGTAAGTGTAAATTGAATTAAGAAAAGAAACGAAATAAAAGAATTGTATAGGAGTGGTAGAACCTACATGCTATACGATGTAGGCTTAAGATATTATAAAATAGCAACCATATGGAACCTCCCATTCGTATAGCCATGGGGGTCTGCCATTTGATACAAAAGCCTCATTCTCAGCTAAGAAAGATCCAAATTTTGTCACACAGTCTCATGGGCTAGGTTAGCCTCTCTCCAACAGCAACACTTTCAAGCTTTGCACCTTCGTCATACAAATTTTCCATCTCAAGATAGGAGTTGTCAAGGGATGCCCTTGAGTTAAAAGTCGCGGATGACTCTTCCGAATCTAATTCCACCCAAAGATTGCTCTATCATTTTGAAAGGGCAATCTCCACAATCTCCAATATAGCCATGCACTCTCGGTATAGTATAGTTGTCTGCAATTCCGATACCCTTGCTCAAGAGTAAGACAAAATCACCATGAACATTTCTAAAGGATCCACCCAACCCAGTTGGACCTGGGTTTCCTCTAGAAGCCCCATCTGTGTTGACCTTAATTTGATCACCAATTGGAGGAAGCATTAAACTAACCTCAAAATATAGTTGTGTTATATGTTGTGGGAATGTCTCAATAAGTATAATTTTGCATTTAAAATAGTGTTTATCTTATCTGTTTTCGTATGATTGGGAACGCCTTACTATTCAATAGTGTCAATATGAACTTCGTCTTATTAGGCAATCTCACAAAACTTTAATCAAACTTATATTATTAAACAACAAAATGAAGTTGAAGGGTTTTATCAAGGGTGAGTTTTTTTTTTTTTTTTTTAATGGATAGTGGGGTTTAACGTTATAAGAAATTTGGATGAGTGATCAATATAATATTCATATATAATAGTTATGTATATATAGTTGCAAATATTTTTCAGAATAATTAATATAACATCACACGTTCGTAGATAATCTTTGAAGATCCCACATAGTGGGTCATGTATAATTTAAAAAATAATTAACGGGAAATTGGGAACTGGATAATTTTTTATGATCCCACATAGTAAATCAAACATAATTTATTTTTATGCCCTGTTTGAAGTTGATATTACACACCACATTGGATAATTAAAATAAAATCGGAAACTGGCTTCAAATACATTGAACTGAGCTCAAAGAGTAACTAACAGGAAATCGAAACTTTATGTAAATACAATAAACCATACTCAAAAAGTAATTAACTAAAAATAAAAAACTGGATGTAACTGCATTAAACTAACGTCAGAGAATAACTAACGAGAAATTAGAAATTGGATGCAAATCTTTGAAAAATATTTAACAGGAAATTGGAAACGGTATGCAAATACATCAAACAAACTTCAAATAATAATTAATGGGAAATCGAAAATTGGATGCAAATACATTGAACTAATCTCAAAAAATAATTAACATAAAATCAAAAACATAATGCAACTGCGTTGAACTAACCTCATAGAATAATTGGTGGAAAATCAGAAACTATATGCAAATCAAAAAATCAAAAAATCATAAACATAATGCAACTCAAAAACATAAAATCAAAAACATAATGTAACTGCGTTGAACTAACCTCATAGAATAATTGGTGGAAAATCAGAAACTAGATGCAAATGCATTGAAATAACCTCAAAGAATAGTTAATGAAAAATCATAAACCAGATGTAATTGCATCGAACTAATCTCAAAACATAAATAATAAAAAACTAGATGCACATATATACATTTTTTGATGGTTGATGCATATATATTGAACTAACCTCAGAGTTATTAATGGGAAGTCAAAAACTGTATGCAAATGCAATGAACTAATCTCAAAGACTAATTAACGAAACATCGAAAAATGGATGCAACTGCACTGAACTAATCTCAATGAATAATTAATAGGAAATCATAAATTTGATGCAACTACATTGAACTAACCTAAAAAAATAATTAACGGGAAATCGAAAACTTGATATTGAACTAACCTCAAAGAACAATTAACTAGAAATCGAAAATTGGATGCAACTACATTGAGCTAACCTCAAAGAATAATTAACGGAAAATCAGAAACTAGATGCAATTGCATAAAACTAAAATCAGAAATTAACTAATGGTAAATCAGAAATTAGATGCAATATCTTGAAGAATATTTAACGGGAAATCAGAAACTTGATACAAATGCAATGAAATAACCTCAAATAATAGTTAACTAGAAATCAGAAATCGAATGTAACTGGTCGAAATAACTTCAAAGCATAAATAACTAGAAATTTGAAACTAGATGCAAATGCATTGAATATCGAACTAACCTCTAAAAATAATTAACTGGAAATCAGAAACTGGATGCAGATGTATTGAACTAATTTGAAAGAGAAATTAATGAGAAATTGGAACCTGGATGGAAATGCAATTAACTAATCTCAAAAACTAATTAACGAAATATCGAAAACTGGATGCAACTGCACTAAATTAACCTTAATGAATAACTAACGAGAAATCATAAACTTGATGCAACTGCACTGAATTAACCTCAAAGAATAATTAACGGAAAATCGAAAACTTGATGCAACTGCATTGAACTAGCCTCAAAGAATAATTAATAGGAAATCAAAAACTATATGCAATAACTACATTGAACTAACCTCAATGAATAATTAACAGAAAATCGGAAACTTGATGCAAATGCATTGAACTAACCTCGAAACATAATTGTATTATTTATAGGGGGAATATAATGTCTCAACAAGTATAGGTTTGCATTTTAAATAGTGTTTATCATAATTTTTTTATTATGATTGAGAGTGTCTTGCTATTCAAGTAGTTTCAATATCATCTTCGCCACATTGAACATTCTTATAAAACTTCAATTATTAAACCTAACAACTAAAAGAAGTCAATAGGTTTTATCAAGGTTTGGTGTTTTCTTTTTATTGAGAGTTGTGCAAGAAATTTGAATGAGTGATTAATATAATTATCATATATATCTCATAGTTCTGTATAATTGCTAATATTTTTTAAAATAATTTAATATAACGACACCCGTTCGTAGGACGAGTTCGAAAACTAGTTTAATATGATTGGTGATTATCTGGAAAAAAAAAATCATTACTATTACAATAAATTCTACGTCCACTCCAAGGGGCATTTTTGTCATTTTGTATTTTGTATTTTATTTTATAATTTTAGGTCCCTAAGTTTTAGATAAACTAAAGAACATTCTCTATGCTTTATGGTAATTATGGGAGAGTCCATATACGTTATGAGAACTACATAACATTCCCTATGCTTTATGGTAATTATGGGAGAGTCCATATACGTTATGATAATTACATAACATTCCCTATACTTTGTCTAAATTAGATATTAGTTTCTATATTTTATCTAAATTACAAAAAAGTCTTTATACTTTTCTACCCAAAATAAATTATACAAAAGTGCTCTATACTGAAAATTACAAAATTGCCTCTATGCATTTTTTTTTTTTTTTTTTTTTTGGGTGCGATATTGCCACTGGGCTTTATACATATTATGTATCCCAATATTCTATCTCATAATCTAAACGAATAACTACTAATATTTTGAAATATACTTTATCGTAATTAAATAAAAGTATATGTTCCTATGTTGGAAAAAAGGTTTGCACATGAGGATAAAATAGTAATTTCACTTCGATTATAAATTTAAAAAAAAAAAAATAGTGTGGCTCATCCATGTTGGGATTGTTCCACGTGCACGTGGCATGAGGCTAAATCCAGACGAATACTCAAGGGTTAATTTGTTAAAACCCCTCATTTTTAGACATGTATTTGTGTTTACCCCCAAATTTTGAATCATCACAAAAGACTCCCATTCCATCCCCGCCCCCTTATGAAATCATCCATATTGCTTACCTAAAGTACCCCTAAATTTAGACACTAGTGTTGTTCTCCCCTTTGATTGATTCCTTGAAGCTATGAAAACCGATTGAACTTTGTTGTTTTTGGAGCAATCGATATCATGCCTTAAATCCACAAAAATAATCAACTAACATTTCTAAAGTTGGCTACTTTCCCCTCAAATCCAAATCCTGCCAATAGCTGCAAATTGTTAATTTCTTCATAATGTTGAGCAATTCATTGGTTATCCCCTCTGTTGATCCATACACCATAACTCTCCCATAAGTTCTCACCTTCAGCCATCAGAAACTGAAAGTAGTTATTGGACATTGTGTATTCGCTTTGTTGAAATCTTTATTCTAGACTTGTTCTTATATGTATTAGACTTGAGATTTCAGATTCTGGCCATTTTTCAGTGTTATTTACGGTGTTTTCAAACGTTTCGCTACCATTGTTTTCGATCAATATCATCCCTCTCTCTCTCTCTCCGACGATAAGACAGAGAAACACATCTTCTCAAACTCAAACACTTAATCCCCAGTTCTCTCCCCATAAATACCCTGGCCTCTACCCCTCTAAATCATCTTCCTGAATTTAGGGTTCAAAACAAGATGGGTAAAGATGGTTCATCATCATCATCGTTAAACGAAAGTGTAGTGAAAAAGATCTTACTATCATATGCATGCTTACGTTAGCATATGGATCTTTCTATCATTCACAGTAATTGTTTACAAAAAATATATTCTTGACAAGAAAATGTATAAATGGCCTTTCTCCATTTCACTAACCATGATCCACATGATTTTCTGTTAATCTCTAGCTTTCCTTCTCGTTCGCGTCTTCAAATACGTTGAGCCTATTGCTATGACACGTGAACTTTACATATCCAATGTTTTACCCATCGGTGCTTTGTATTCACTGTCGTTGTGGTTTTCTAACTCTGCTTATATTTATTTATATGTTAGTTTTATTCAGATGTTGAAAGCTTTGATGCCGGTGGCGGTTTATTCGACTGGGGTTGCGTTTAAGAAGGAAGGGTTCAAAGGGCACTAGTGTCTAATTTTAGAGATATTTTAGGTAATAGAGTAAATATAGATGATTTTTGAATGGGCTGGGATAGAATAGGAGTATTCTGTGATGATTCAAAATTTGGGGGATAAACACAAATACATGTCTAAAAATAGGGAGTTTTAACAAATTAACCCAATACTAAATCCAGAACAAGCCCAATTACTGATTGGCATGTCATTCGGTCAATGAAAGGCTTAGGCCTTAGGCACTTGATTTCAGCCTCTCTCTCTCCCTTCCTAGACAGAACATTGTTGACTCATTAAATAAAGAATGGAAAAACTGGTTAAGTGAGTACGCATTTCGGCCTTAGAGCATCTCTAGGTGGTGGTAGCATACTCTTCAAATTTGAAGAATCGACCCACGAATTTGATAAAGAAATTTCACCAACTCTAGGGGTCGCAAATTAAATAATGCAAAATTCATTGGAGATGACCCTCGCTAACATTAGTATTGGGCGCTACAAGGCCAAGATCACTTCGTCGCGACATTATCAATCGCCGCCCCAAAGTTAAAAAAAAACTCACGCTGACATTCCCAATTGGCCGTACCAAATTGAAAAAGTAAAAAAAAATAATTTGTGCGACATTAGTAGTGGCGCGCGCTAGTACTACTGGCGCGTGGTGTTGGTCAAAGTCAAAAAAAAAACTTGGGACGACATTAGTACTGGCGCGCGACATTACTATTGTCGCTCCGCATCCGCATCCAAACCTCCAGATTTTATGCGAACAAGAATGCGAATGCATTTATTATTATGACCATGAATGTGACTACCTAGAGTTGGAATTCCGGGAAATTCCGACGCATTTCTTCAAATTTGAAGAATGCGACCACGGATACGTCCACCTAAAAATGCTCTTAGTACCATTATTGTTTATTAGGCAAGTAAACACATCCTCACAACTACAATTTCATGACATGTCTTCGTGATAACCTGGATAATCTTTAGCGATGTGCCCGCCATAGTTGTAGCATTGGGCCTTGAAGACGAATTAGTCCTCGAAGCCTGATTGATGTTCGTTCCTATAAAGAAGGATTAATGTGTTTTTGAATAATCCTTACATATCAAATGTGACTTTCATTCAACTTTATAGTCTTGGCCCTGTCCTGTCCAAAGTAAAAATGTTCCAACACGAGGGACATGTTGCAATCAATCTAAATACCAATTTGGACTGGGCTTAAACTTGTACCCAAAATAAAAATGTCTTTTTTAAAAAAAAATTAATTAGTTTATTTATTAAGTGAAAATTTTATTGATAATAATAACGAATTTTACAAATAATTAGGACAAACGTGCAACAAACTATGCTGCAAGTCCTTTCTGAATAGTAAATTCTACTATCATAAATACAAACTCGTTAGAACCAGCTGTCATTACGTTGCAATTTATAACTTTCTGCAATCTCTTAAAGAGCTCAATAGATTGTTGTGCCAAGAAACCAAAAATATCAAAATTGGACGGAATGAAACAATGCTGGTTAGCTCTACAAATTTTCTCGTGTTTCTCAATTTTCTCTGCCGCTGCTTTAGCCGCTGCTCTATTAGCTGTTTCTCCCACCTCAAAAACTCTATTCCCAAACCCTACCAACAGAGTGACTTCAGTTATATCGACACACGCATGTTTCTCTTCAGACCAACTGTAGATCAATACATCCGCAGGCCGAAATGTTAATATTATTTTTATTTATTTATTTATTATTATTATTATTTTCGGTAAAACCACTTTTGTATTCATGATCTAAACTAAAGATTACAACTAAGAACTAACAAGCCAGAAGAAAATACATGAGCCAAAGCAAAAAAGTCTTAAACATTTATAGTTCCTTCTTATTGTTTATCTACCAAATTGGCAATCCCAATGTCTTCAACTCCCTGAGGAGTGAACTGGACTACTGGAGGTCTGGAGTCCCATCATCGCCAAGGACATTGCCGTCATGCTGTGTCACCTAGGCGAATTGGACCCAATCACGTACGTGCACAATCATGATTCAAACGAATGAGGTGTTTGGGTTATTTTGTGGTCCAAAAGCCCAATATGATATGTTTGGGTTTTGTACAAATTTTGTGTGAGTCCTGATATAAACATATCGATCTGTTAGTAACATAATACAGTCTGAAAGCACATCGTTGGATCTAATAGAGATATTCATTGCAGTGGGCCAGTGGGCCAGTGGGCCACCAACTTATTTTCAACGAAAACCATAAAACTCACGAAATAATGTACGTGTTCTCCACAATTCGCTCTCATTCTTCTCTCACCTCTGTTATTCTAGAAAAAAAAAAAAAAAAAGTACCAAAAGTGAAAAACCAAAACACAACTCCATGATTTCTTATCAAAATAAAAACAAAAACAAAAATGCAAATCTCTATACTATATGATAGCATGTCTTTAGAAACCACACTTCTCAACCGAATAGGCTATTTATAATCTCTCATGTTTTATAATTTAGAAACACCTCTCTCAATTATTCTAATCAGCTCCTTCCATTTTAAGTAATTTACAACAAACTCCCTCACTTCAATGAAATTAGAATTAACTTTCATATTATTTAAAATAATTTAGAAACCCTCCTTCACGTCACTGAAATTATAATCAACCTCTCCTAATGTTTTTATATTGTTTTTTAAAGATGTTAGAGCGACAGATTTAAAGATTTGAAAAAAAAACCAATGCGTAGCGCTATTCACATACTTGTAGAAGACTAAGCACGAGAGAAAGAAGATATTCAATTAATGTTAGCATCACAACTCCCATACACTTTTATGAATTATGATTATAAATATGAAACCCAACAACCCACCATTCTTCCCTCTAAATAAAACTGTGATTTTGGCATCTCAAACATATATGTCGATGTTTGGTGTTTCAAGAAAACTTGGATTAATTTATAAAAGAGACCCAATAATTAAAAGTTTGAATCTTAAAACAATAACCCAATATGAAATTTGTTTACAAAAAAAAAAAAAAATTTTAATTTAGCTGTTTTCTAGTGAATGATTTTTTCAGTCTGTAAAGGAGCGTTTTGGTCCTCCTTTACATACAAGATTAAGAGGGGAAGGAGATTGGATATTGATAAGACTGAGTTCGTTGATGAGCGAACTGCTTACGTATCTTCTCTCGATCCTAGGGGGAGAGAAGAATCAGGTCTGACGTAGTTCATGTAGGTGGTATTTATAGCCGTTGAGTATGAAGACCTGTGAGACACGTGTGCTGACATGTACAAATATATGGTTGAGATCAATGATGAGTGTTAGGTTGGCTTTGGTAGGAATTCTGTAATGATAGGGATTAGTAGCTGTGGTTAGTAGCTTGCGGAAGTGGTTTGTGAAAGTACATCTTCTGTAATGATTGCATATAGATAAGAGATGATGTCATAAGTCGAGGCGTTCTGCGTGAGATCGTCTGTTTGACCTGCGTTATCCTGGAGCGAGCTGAAGTAGACCACCTACATGAGGCGAGCTGCTTATGAAGCGAGCTTTGAGGACGTTGACATGAGGTCGGTGTGGTATTTCTGTTTATGCTGGACACGTGTCTAATATTCATTAGATGTGAATATTACTCTCTCACACATGCCCTTCTCAGTAGGTCGCTTTATACGGAGAAGTGATCTGTTGAGAAAGAATGGTGTCACGTGTTTAGCATATGTGAGGAGGCGAACGAATATGAACAAAAATATTCACCATGCTGAAGAGATCGTTCCATATCATATAGCAAACTGGTGGTAGATTGAAGCAGACACGTGATTGGCACGTGTTTAGCATAACTTTGAGAGTCTTGCTGAGTTAAGTAGCCTTGGAGCTATAGAAAGCGTATGGTGCTGGAGAACGTTGGAACTCCTGAGAGTTTTTTAGTTCAAATAAATGGTTGGCTCGTAGAGAGCGTTCTGCACTGAGTTGAGCGTAGGTCGAGGGACCCTTAGAGAGCTCGAGTGTTCGTTCTAGCGTATGTAAGTGTGTTGCTCCAGTAGGTCAAGGGACATGTTAGCTGAAGAAAACGTATTGCTCACGGTGAGCGTGTTAGCTTATGAAAGCGTATGGCTCACGGAGAGCGTTCTCATTGAGTTGATCCTACCGTTGTAAGTCCTTAACTAGCGAGACTCGGAGAGGCTATGGAGCCTGTAAGCTCAAGAGAGCGTTCTGCTCGCAGAGAGCGTGTTAGCTTATGAAAGCATATTGCTCATTGAGAGCGTTCTCGCTGAGTCGATCCTAGAAGTATAGGTCCTCAACTAGCGAGACTCGGAGAGGCTATCGAGCCAGTAAGCTCAAGAGAGTGTGCTGCTCACGGAGAGCGTGTTAGCTTATGAAAGCGTATTGCTCACGGAGAGCGTTCTCACTGAGTTGATCCTAGAGATGTAGGTCCTCAACTAGCGAGACTCGGAGAGGCTATGAAGTCTGTAAGCTCAAGAGAGCGTTCTGCTAACGGAGAGCGTGTTAGCTTATGAAAACGTATTGCTCACTGAGAACATTCTAGCTGAGTCGATCCTAGAAGTATAGGTCCTTAACTAGCGAGACTCGGAGAGGCTATGGAGCCTGTAAGCTCAAGATAGCGTTCTGCTCGCGGAGAGCGTGTTAGCTTAAGAAAGCGTTCTCGCTGAGTCGATCCTAGAAGTATAAGTCCTCAACTAGCGAGACTCGGAGAGGCTCTGGAGCCTATGAGCTCAAGAGAGCGTTCTGCTCGCGGATAGCGTGTTAGCTTAAGAAAGTGTATTGCTCACTGAGAGTGTTCTCGCCGAGTCGATCCTAGAAGTATAGGTCCTCAACTAGTGAGACTCGGAGAGGCTCTGGAGCCTATGAGCTCAAGAGAGCGTTTTGTGCTTGAGCACGTTTGAACTCCTGAGAGTGTTTTGTTCTGTAGAGACCGAGCTATGAGTGGTTTCCTCATGCTGAACTGTTGTAGAAGATAAAGCGACCTCAACGGAGCTGGTCTCGGGTGATTGTTTCTCGACCGGAGGAATGAAGATCTTGGCAATAGGAGTTAGTGCGACCTTTGGGGTCTTGACAACAAGAGCGGAGGCGACCTCTGGGGTCTTGCCAATAGGAGCTGGGGAGACCTCTGGGGTCTTGATAACAGGAGCGGAGGCGACCTCTGGGGTCTTGACAATAGGAGTGGAGACGACCTTTGGGGTCTCGTCAACAGGAGAGAAGTGGTGACGCTATGTAGCGTTTGAGCTCAAGTGAGCGTTATATTCAGCTGGGTGTTGTGACCCGAGTGAATCTGTGGGCATCCTGCATTGGAGATCGTCGTCAATAGCTAGCCTTGAATTGGTATGACTATAGTTAGCCCCAGTTTTGGAGCTTCATTGACCTATAAAAATAGGAGCTAGCACCAAAGAGTTAGTACGAACTAACAGTAGTAATTTTGGAGATGCATGGATCATAATAACATAATTGAACTTGTTTAGATGGCAACAATGATCCCCAGTCCGGAGATGGTTGTGGCTAGCCCCCAGTGTGCATCGGAGCTTGATTGACCTACACTAGATCGAACTAATATCCAAAAGAAATTAGAACAAAAAACTATTAATTTGTAGACTTTTCCCGTGAAGTCGATGCGAACTGATTTCTCGACCATGGCTCCATCTGGGGAAGCTAAGACTACTCCGACCCCACTTCCTCCAGGGTTACTAGAACCGTCAACAAAGAGAGACCATATTGACTTGGTAGCTTCCTTTGTAGGTGCGACCTCTGCTCTGGTTTCCAATTTGGGTCATCGATAGGGAAATCTGCTATGAAATCTGCCACGACACGCCTTTCTTTCTCGTGAAGTCACGAGGGAGGTGCTCCCCGAAACTTTTTCTCACACACCCCGAATTTCGGCTGCACTGAAAAACATTATTTGTTCCCGACTCTTCGATCTCCTCGGTGTGACGACTCTCAACTCCCAAAACCCATAAAACGGTTTAAATATCGCGGATAATTAAAACCAATAAAAATTTCAATTAAACAAATGTCCTCTTCATTACAAAAATTCATCAAATAAGATTAGGTTACAAATCTCTTTTCAATAACTCTTTAATTAAAATTACAAATGAAAATACAAATAATATTTCCTCAACTGAAAATATATATCACCTTAAGGGAAAACAAAACCTATCTTGGAATGCAACGTTATCGCAAACTACAAGCAGCAACCAATCTTCTTCAACACTAAACCTGTCAAGACTTATCAACTGTGTTCATTTAATGAATACACCCGATAAGCAAACATGCAAATCGGGTCAGCATTATAAAAATGCTGGTGTGAGTAGCCCTAAAATACAACATATAATTATACCCATATATATACAAATCATACGGCAGTTAGTTCCTCCACCGAGGCGCCGTAACTTTCAACAACTAATACAACATCCTTAAGTACAATAATCTAGGCAGGTAGTTCTTCCACTGAGGCGCCTTAACTTCCAACAACTAATACAACATACCATACGCGTAATAAAAGGCATTTAGTTCCTCCACGAGGCTTTTTAGGTTCTAACTAAACTACTAACCAGCCAAACATATACAATCATCTATCTAGAGATATATCATTTACCAACATATTACCATAATTATATTAGTTTAGACTTTCTTTGTGTGTCCCTAAAATTCACGTCGTATCTATGTCTTACCTAGTTTCCCTGGCTACCACAATCGCTACCCAACGCCGAACATGTACATCCAGATGCCTCCCCTTACATAATGAACCACTCCGTATGTAACCACCACCGAAATGGATGCCGCGACACCGTAAAAATCACCTCACACGGAAACCATTATGTAAGTAATGCCACTATTCGGCATAAAATATCGCGCGTCTTGTTCTATTTTGCGAACGGAATAATCAAGCCACTATTCGGCTACGATTGCCCAACACATGGGTCAATCAACATCTTATATATACAACATCTTATATATCACATACGCCCACACAGGGCAAATCATATGAGTTGTGGTAGTCAGGTTCTAGGATTTTCATTACGTAATTTATTCAGGTGTCATACATTAATGACTCACAATCATTCCACTATATCACGTGCAGGTCAATTACTTTATTGCACTACGCCACAATATTTAGAAATATCTCAATTATATCTCATAACCACTTTCATTCTTTCACGTGCCAATATATTATTGCACTACGCCACACTCCCGTGGAAAATAACCACAAATACTCTACTAGCATCTCACAGATAAAATAATGGAATGTCTATACATTTATTTATCCAAAACTATTGCATTTAATATATATATACCAACATATGATATAATGTCACAATATCAACATCAAATCTTACTTAGATAATGACCACCAAATTTATACAAGCTTCCACAACATTTTATTACTACATTTGTCTATATAATATGCAACATAAAACGTAGCACAATTAAACAGTCCACAGTCCACAATCAAAGCCAACATATATATATATATATATATATATATATATATATATATATATATGTTTTACACACTACTCACATCAAATCATAATTAGATAATGACAAACAACGTTATATAATGTTCGATAATATTTTATTACTATAGTTGTCCATATTCTTAAATATGTGAAAAACGGGAAAAAGTCAACATTCCACAGTCAACGGTCAACGGTCAAAGTCAAAGGTCGGCGGTCAAAGTCAACAGTCGACGGTCAAGATCAAAGCCAAACCGCTTTTCCATCGTTCGACAAGTTCAGGTCATAAATGTAGTTCGGCTAATTTAAGGTCAATGCGTAACTCGTTCGCTCATAAAATTTATAAGGTAATGGTTGGACCTAACTCCGCCCCCCAAACCTTATAACCCAAAAGTCTCAAACATTGAAAGACCTAAAAGATCTATTTTAAGTCCTATGGGTGGCGCCCCAAGCAATATTAAACTGCCCCCAAAAAACTGGATCGAATCAACCCAAAAAACACAACCGAAGTTCGCCCGAAAACAAAACAAAGAGAACTGTCCCAAAACTTAACTTAAACTGGTCCAAAAATACAAATGGGTTCGGCCCAAAATTTAACTGAAACGGGCCCAATCAAAACAAATGAAACGGGTCCATAGACTAATATTAGAACTGGCCCAAAGAACTTAAACATTTCGGCCCAGCCCAACAGCCATCTAAGGCCCAAACCCCAGGCCCAGCCGAAATAGTCATCTTCCTCACCTGCTGCCACCAATTTCAGCCACCGCCAGTTCGCACGCCGACCACCACCAGCCCTCCAAACTAAATGGAAATAGCTCGGTTTTAAACCGCAAGACAAACCCAACCTTCCAATACCAACAACACCCGATTTCCCCCTCTCTCACCAGCGCCAGCAGCACTAATTTCGGCCACCACCGCTCCTCTCTGCATCCACCACTCCAAACCCAACTGAAAATGCCCCAAAACAAAACCCCTACAACTTAGTTTAACACCAAAAACTCGTTTCATAACTCTAACACTCCTTCCTCAAACTGGATCGATATCTCGGCCCTCCAGTAACGCCTGTTCCAAACTTCCACCTACACCCATTAACCCCCTTCAACAACTCCCAACAACACCCCGCCCAAACCTCAACAACTAACATCAAAACAATCAACAAAAGTAAAAACGATTTCGGAGCTCGCGCCGCCATTAACGACCTGTTCCGAGCTCCAGCATATTCAAAACCAACGTTTTCAATTAATTACATAAAAGTAACTATACTAACATCTAACCATACTCAATAATTCCACAGGATGCGAAAAAAATAACGAAATACAGATACTGAGCGAGAACTGACAGTAAAGCTTTTTGCAAAATAGAGTAAAAATATAACTACTCACTTTAATGAACAGCTCGACGAATTCCTCCTCCAGAATCAATCATCGCTACCCAACGCCGAAGAAAACAAACTTCTTATCCATTTTTAATATTTTTATTATCTTCAAAACCCTATTTTCTGTAACAACGATGTGTTTATATACTGGGTTCAAACCCAAGCCTCAACAACATGCACTTCGGCCCGTAAATCAGGCCCATAAATCTCAAATCCAATCCAGCCGATTTTTAAATAAATAAATAATTAATTAATTAATAAATAAATATGTATTTTAAATACGGGCGTTACATCTTCGGCTCACACTGCCATGCGAGTTGTCTTGTTTTCTTTGTGAAGAATTTTATTCAAAGAAAGGTCGGTGAGAATCTTGATTGGATGCGCTTGAAAGTAGGGCCTAAATTTTCTTCCGAGTATAACAATGCGAAAGTACTACTCTTTCAATGTATGAATAATTATTTTCAGCTGGAGTGAGCGTCTTATTTGTAAAATAGATCGGTTTCTCTGAGTTGTTTTCCTCTTTGAAAAGAACCGAGCTAATGGCAAAGTCTGATATCGCTAAATATAGCCCCTCGCCTTACCATCCATCCTCCTTTCGCCAAGACGGTGGTGTGTAGTCGGATACTCTTTTTGAGGGTGGAGAACGCCTTGGTGGCATTGATCATTCCACGAAAACTGCTCACCCTTTTTAAGAAGTTGCAAGAAAGGTCAGCATTTGTCTGATGCCCTCGATATGAATCGGTTGAGTGCCGCGACCATTCCTGACAACTTCTGAATTTGTTTTTTTGTCTTGGGGATCAGGCATGTCCAAGAACGCTCGGATTTGGTCTGGATTGGCTTCGATCCCTCTTTGTGATACTTGATACCCAAGGAACTTCTCGGAGGACGCTTCGAAAAGGCACTTCTCAGGATTAAGGTTCATTCGAGTTCGGCGCAACCTGGAGAATGCTTTCTCGAGATGAGTGAGGTGGTCTTCTGATTTCTTACTTTTGACAACCATGTCGTCAATATAGACCTCCATAGTGTCACCTAATATGTCCTGGAACATATCCGTGATGAGACGCTGATATATTGCGCCCGCGTTCTTAAGTCCGAAGGGGAAAACGTTGTAACAATAGATTCCTTGTATTCTGTGATGAGTGATGTTTTCTCTTGATCTTCTTCAGTGAGTGGGATTTGGTTGTATCCGCTGTACGCATCCATAAAAGAGAGGAGCTCATGACCACATGTCTGATCTACGAGTCGGTCTATGCGGGGTAGGGAAACTATCCTTTGGCGTTTCCTGATTAACGTTCGTGAAGTCGACGCAAAGACGAACTGCGCCATTCTTTTTTGGAACTGCGACGATGTTAGCGATCCAGTCTGGATAATCTACTTTTCTAATTAAATCGACCTGCTTAAGTTTGTCGACTTCATCGTTGATGGCTTTCTGGAATCGCAGGGATAGTCGGCGAGGTTATTGACGAACTGGTCTAGCATTAGGGTTTACATTCAATCTATGACACGCAACATTAAGATCTATTCCGGGCACATCGACATACGACCAAGCGAAAACATTTTTATTCATTGCCAAAAAATTTACAAGTTGGGCCTTGAGTGTAGGGTTAAGGTTAGCCCCTACATATACGAATTTGGGATCGTTTTCAGTTCATAGGTTCACTCGCTCTCTGTCAGCATGTTGAGATGTTGTCTTTGACCCTACTGTTTCCTCAGCTGGTGATACTTTGTCGTTCTGAGGGAGAGTGGAACCGGCAGCACGAGCTGGAGTGATATCTGTGGCGACGACAACAGGGGCAGGAGTGGCCTCTGTGGTCATGACAACAGAGTCTGGAGTGACCTTTGGAATTGGTACTAGTTGCGCAAAACATGATGGTGCGACTTCTGGGGCGCTAACTGGTGGAATAACAACAAAAACGACCGCTGGGGTCCTAACTGCTGGACTGACAACAACTGATGCGACCTCTGGGGTCTTGCTTGGTGGAGCAACAATGGCTTAATTGACTTCTGGGGTTGAAACAGACGACTGGACTTTCTTGCTGGAGCCCCCAGCGTGTTGTTTTGATGCTTTGGCACTAACCTCGGCGACCAGGTCTTTGGCCATTGTATAACTGGTGGGCTCATTCCTTGGATGGGTATGCAGGTCAGTGGTCTTGTTTGCTGAGAGGATTTGATTACAATGATAAGCCTCAAGCTGATTGCTTCGAAGTTCCATCATTCCTCTTGGGCTGGGGAAGCGGAGAACTTGATACAATGTATATGGTATAGCTTGCATTTGATGAATCCAACGCCGTCCTATAATAGTATTATAGGATGACTTGATGTCTAGAACGCTGAAGCGTGTGTTAAAGCTGACTTTGTCTTCTCTAGATCCCACTGAAACTGGAAGTATGATATCGCCAATTGGGTCGGCCCTGGAGCCATTAAACCCATAAAGAGGAGCAATCGGATCTATAAAGACTGACTTAGGTAAGTTCATTTCTTGAATTGTATGATAGAATAGGATGTCGCACGAACTGCCAGGGTCTATCAAGACGCGTTTGACTGTCCAATCCCTGATCTTGACATGGACAACAAGTGCATCATTGTGAGGGAGGCAAACCTTGTTGAGGTCGGCCTCTGTGAAAGTAATATCCCCTGCGTTGCGTCTTGAACTTCGCAGAGCGTGTGCCGCTTGTGAAGAAAAATGATAAACTTCTTGAAAGCGCCCGGATACTTCGCTTTTCTCTCGAAAGATGTCACCGAAGTCAGCGGAAAAGTGATCATATGAATAGTTCTGGCGTTGTCACAATCTGATGAGTGTTGTCGACGTTCATGGCGAGAACGGTCACGGTTTCTGAGGCGTCCTCTGCTGCGGAAGCGAGCTTGAATCTTGTGGTGGTCATGGCAAGGTGGGGATTTACTGTGCACTCGGCGAGCCATAAACTTATGGCGTAAGTCACCGTCGGCAATGTTGGTATACTGTTTGATATGCCCTGCTTCGATGAGATCTTGGAGGTAGTGCTTTAGCCCCCAGCATGCATCGGTCTCATAACACTTGGCTCGGTGAAATGCGCAGTACGGTTTGTTAGGTCGATCCACTGGTTGCCACACATCAGGTCGGAAATATGAAGCTCGCTTGATCTTTTCTAAAATGTAACTGGGAGAACGTGTCAAGACGGCGAACTCTCGGTCATTGTTCATTCTGTTTCCCGGCTTCCGCTCTTGCTGTCGAGGGCGTTTTTTGGAGGTTGGGGGTCATCTGATATTACTGCGACCTCTTCTTCTTCTGGCAGGCCTTGACGTTTCAGGCCTTCCTGCAACTTTATATACTTGTCGATTCGAGCGTACAGCTCGGATAAAGTCTCGAGGCGTTCTTTCATCAGCGATCTGGCAAGTGCCGTGTTGCGCACACGGCAAGCATTATAGAATGCCAAGGTAGCGAAAGACTCTTTCAGCCCTGCTTCCATACACAGTAGTTCGGCTTTGAACCGACCTAAAAATTCACGAATTGTTTTATCTTTGCCAAGTGAGAGTTGGAACAGCGAATCCAGATCAGCTTTCTTACGTCTATTATGCACATACTGGCTAGCAAATGAATCGGTAAGTTGCTCGAAAGTCTTTATCGAGTATGGCTCGAGTGATAAAAACCAATCGAGTGCGCCATCTTTGAGACTGACAGGGAACAAGCGACATTGGAGATGATCGAACTCTGGTGCACTATATAATGCCAAGCTTTGGATATAACGAGCCACATGTTGCCCAGGGCATGTGCTTCCGTCGTACATCGAAAAACGTGGCTGAACAAAATCCTGAGGAGAGGGTTTATTTAGTACCTTCGTAGTGAATGGCGATGCGCGGTACGTCTTGAGCATTTTCTGGACGATCTGGGTTGCGTCTTTTCTCAATGCACTTTGACCGATTCTTTGCGATAGTTCGTTAATCTGCTGGTTAACTTCATTGATGTCGTTCTCAGCGACGTTCCCAGCTGGTTGTTGTTGTGCGTCTACTTGTGCACGAAGAGCAGTATTTTCCTGCCGGAGCAAGGAAATGCTCTCATTGGTTAAAACCTAGCTAGTTTGCGAGACTTTGAACTTGAGCTTCGAGACTTGCCATGCTTCGTGGGCTTGAGACTTTTGGTTTTTTGGTTTTTGATTTGTGTGAAGGTGGTTTCTCAAGTAATCGAGACCACAGACGACGCCAATGTAAAGGAGCGTTTTGGTCCTCCTTTACATACAAGATTAAGAGGAGAAGGAGATTGGATATTGATAAGACCGAGTTCGTTGATGAGCGAACTGCCTACGTATCTTCTCTCGATCCTGGGGGGAGAGAAGAATTAGGTCTGACGTAGTTCATGTAGATGGTATTTATAGCCGTTGAGTATGAAGACCTGTGAGACACGTGTGCTGACATGTACAAATGTATAGTTGAGATCAAGGATGAGTGTTAGGTTGGCTTTGGTAGGAATTTTGTAATGATGGGGATAAGTAGCTGTGGTTAGTAGCTTGCGGCAGTGGTTTGTGAAATCGTAATGATTGCATATGGATAAGAGATGATGTCATAAGTCGAGGCGTTCTGCGTGAGATCGTCTGTTCGGACCTGCGTTATCCTGGAGCGAGCTGAAGTAGACCACTTATATGAGGCTAGCTGCTTATGAAGCGAATTTTGAAGATCCCATGAGGTTGGTGTAGTATTTCTGTTTATACTGGACACGTATCTAATATTCATTAGATGTGAATATTACTCCGTCACACAGTATACTAAATAAAAGAGAGAGTAGATGGATCAATTATTCTAGAATTAGAGGAAAAAATCTCTAGTAGTAAGAGAAATGAAGAGAGGCGAGAGATGAATATAACCACATCTCGTGGGATATTGTTTTCATTTCATTGACACTTCAGTACTCTTTTAAGTAGGTGACCCCACTAGAGTGGATATCTCTATCAGATCCAACGGTCTTGTTTAGATTGTACGTGGTACTATTACTAACAAATCGATCTGTTAATATTGGGACTCATTTCGTATTGGGGTTTTTTTTTGGTAACTTTGATTGAGACGTTTGAACAAAATTTTGTTTTGAAATCACATTAAGATTTTTTGCATATTTCCGATGGAATCATATTTCGGCTTTTTTGGTGTAGTGGAAATCTTATCGGGCTTAAAGAAACAATTATCTTAGAAACGCCCAACATTATTGTAAGTGCTTCATTACGGAAAGCTGAAGGAATTTGTTCAAAAGCCCGAACCAAATAACTTATTGATTTTAATTACGCTGGACAATCTCTTTTCTAGCTGGCGCATTCTTGAGACGTAGGTATGCCACGTGGACACTTTTAATTAATCATAAAAAAATTTCTAATACAACATAAACTCTTAATCTTAAGAAATTTCATAATACAACACAATTCTAATAAGTCACTCAACATCGATCTAATAAAGAAATATTATACGACTTTAATAAGAAAACATTGCTAAATCAACTTCAAAAACTTATGCTAGTAATTATAAGTCATTGAATTTCTCACAAAAATTTTAGAAATGATTCTAGCCATATGGCCGGGTCTAAAACCTTGTCTTAATATTAAAGCTCTCACAAAAGTATTTTTCAAGCTTCCTTCCGCGTCACCAACCTAAAACGGGTTTTAAGAAACCAACTTAAAACAGGAATCTAACTCCTATTAAAATGGAAATTCCTCATTTCAATTTGAAAAGAAAATTTTAGAACTTTTAATTAAAATGAGAATCATACTTCTAAATTCAGTTAACTTTTATAATGGGATCTCTCCCCCAATTAAAAACGGGTTTTAAAGGACAATTAAGACAATTTGTTAAAAAATTCAACTAAGACATACAATTTTTTTAAAATTCCACGTCATTGCCTATTAAAACGGAAATTTCTTTTCCTATTGAAAAAGAAAATTCTAGCAATTCTAAACTAAAATAGGAATCATTCTCCAACTATACAATTAGAATCACAATTTCTAAATTATGTCAACTATTACAAAAGAATCTCTCCCCAATTAAAAACGAATTTTTAAAGGACAATTAAAATGATTTTGTCAATAAATTTGTATATGTTCTAGAGCAATATTTCAAAAGAGTCAATGGGTATGCATAAGCCTACAAGCTAGTTTTATTTTATTTCTGTTAAAGGATTTTACGTTTTATCACTTTATGGAATCAGGAATTTGGGGTAGTATCTATTCGTATGGAGGACACTCAAAATCATATCATTAGATCGATCATAATGGTGGGCAAGCGTACAACTTTTTGGTGTAATCTTGTGCTACTATGTCTTTATATGGTAAGTGGTCCTTCCACCCAAACACATTCAAAAGTTTCAAACCAATGAATAGTTGTTCCAACTTCCAACATGGCGCTCTACATCGAGGTCCAGTTATAAACTTGTGATCATAGTACAAAATATTAGGATATGGGTGTTTATCGATATTCAATTTCTTGATATGTATCGTGAAAATATCTTCTTCATTGGGGATATTTTACATTGTTTGATATGCAAATATTGTAGATATATATAAAATATCGACAAATATCGTAGATATTGTGGATATTTCTTGATATATTACGATATTTAATTTATATTTATTTGAAATATAATGATAAATATTAAACAAAATTATTATCTAAACAAAATAGCGCCAACTATATCTCCAAATATCGCAATATATCTTAAAATATAAAAAATATCATCAAAATATCATCGATATTTGCAGTTGTATATATCTCTAAACTTATCGCGATATTTATTTATCTTTTGCTGAAATCTCAATATTTATCGTGATATTTCACGATATTTTATACTATGTTTGTGATCATCTGATCCCTCCACAAGGGCAGACCTAAGGCATCGCTAACAGGGGCTAACTTTCTCAAAGAAAAAAGGTTATTAATACATTCATAGTTGTGTACTATGGATACTAAGTTGTGAGCCTATGCACACCAAATTGTCTAGTCATCTAAGAATTGTGGATTGTTCATTTTTACGATTCTTGATATTATGTTTGGCAAGTTTATAAATTTTTAAATTTTTGTGACAATGTTTAGAATAGTTAGGAAATCATATCTACAAAAAATTAAGCTAATCTAAAATTTATAAATGCCCTAATTATTTTGAATTTGTTTACGTGTTTTTTTAACATATATCTCTAGAACCCCTCTTTCCCTTGAAACATATGGACTACAATTGTAAGTATTATTGCTTTACATTAAAACATTTGTTATATAATTTTTTTTCAAGCATGCATGATTTTGTTAAACAATATTGGATTGTCACATTCTTGAATGAACCCTAGATGGGCCAAAGAAACACAACATTTTGGCTCATGATTTTTGAAGCAAGTTGTTCATTTGCTTCATATGAATGGCCTTCTATAGGAGATGACTTCATCATTTCGCCATATTCTGCAACTCAAAGGTCAAATAAGTACGTGTTAGAACTTTTCGGAAGGATCGTGTTTCCCATACGATCTCAGTCTCTTCCAAGTTCCAACTTGTTGGTGGAAATAAAAAAAACTTGTTGGTGCTCACATGCTGTCTGTTATTTTATGAGGGCTTAAACCCAACTGCTTTGTTCCAAACTCCAAAATTCCGTCCATGGCCATATGAACAGTATAAACTATAAACTATATTCACAACTAAAGTGCATATTGCTTTCTTATCTCCGATCCTATTATTCCATTGGGTTTGGACAGCTTCTTTATATTCCTCTTTGCTTAATAAAAACTTTTAAGATTCTTGATATCTTGAATGAAAAGTGTTATTTTGTCTCTTTCTCCAATTGGCCGACATATGCTGTTTTTTTTTTCCAAGGGATTTCCTCAAATCACAACTACATGGCAGCTAAACCCTTTGAATGCCTGGCCCATTTAAATAACCATTCAAATACATCTCTCGCTTTTTTACTTCTTCTTGTTTTAGTTTTTGATAAACAACTTGTACTTGCTGGCTTGCTGCTAAGTCATTGGATTTGATTGATCATTTCAAAATTTTCTAATTAATTAATAAGGAGGGCCATCAAGTTGTGTACGCAGAGTCGTGTGCACTGGGAAATCGGCATGCAACTGTACTACAGGTCTAGATCACCATTTATGAATGCATGGTGGAGGGGGTCTCCAGCCCTCTCCTTAAAATTTGCGTTTATATTAAAAAAGAAATTATTATGAGCTGCTCCCAAATTCAGCAATGCCGTAAATATCGCATGTTTCTTAAGGAGAGGGTTTCAAAGTTCAAACCCACTGCCTAAATTTAAGAGGGGATTAAGTGCTTAACCCCCTTGGTATTTTGGTATGTATGTATTTAACCAAATCTATTTGAAATTTTTGAAGCGTAAACTTAGAGGCGTTAGGTTGCCCAGTAATTAAGAGGAGATCTCGTCTCGGTACTGAGGTGGGTTAAACCCCAAATCCCATGTTTAAGGTGGTCCATCGCATATACTTGGTCTCCCTCATCTTGAGTACATCGTTAGAAGCAGTTAAGTGCTTTTATATTTCCATGAAGAAAAAAGTTTAGAAGAGAGTGTAATATTGTTTATGGAAACATGATGCAGAAATTGGGAGCTTTAGAATACCCTGTTGGAAAGTCAAACAGCTAGACCAATAAGAGAATCTTACACCACACCCCGGCTTTTTCATTATTCTTGAAGAATTGTCTCTTGAGTTCTATATATAGAGAGAGGAAAGAAAAAAACTATATATACAATGGTGTGTCCGGTTGTTCACCAAACACACTCTTAAAATGGATAGGATATGGAAGACAACCCTAACTTGTATGTTCATACTATATATATCATCCAGAAACCTATTTACTGTGCAGTAGGAGTTTTAGACACGGTCTATGGGGATCAAGCATTATGCCAGAGTAAACGTCCTTAATTACCAATCTTGTTTATTCTTTGTATGAAAACTCTTTCTAGCTAGAATCATTAGTAAAAAAAATTCTTGAGAAAACAAATTATATGGTATTCGTAGATGTGTGGATTTCTATCTACGACCTGATGTTGAGGTTGATGGGGAATGACTGCACTCTTGTTTGGGATAAGAGTTGCCTACGTATCAAGTTTCTTGGGTGAACTTGAATCAAGCCTTACGTAGTTCATCTCTCTCTACTTATAGATGTTTAGTCTGACTTTCCTTATTTGCTTCAGGCCGTTGTTAAGTGTAAATCCATATTTTGTGCTCTCTTGATGATTCGTCATTACTCCTGTTGTTACAAAGTAAATGTCTCCTTGATTGGTGCGCTGACTGAGCTTCAGGATCGCGGTAGATCATTTGTTTCTATGTATGGCTGTATTTGATATTTGGGACGACCTGAGTTTGGATCATGGTTATGTCCTGGTGGCGTAGTACGAACTAGGACTATACAAGCTGTGAATATACGACTTAGTGTGTGGACATGTGTGCTGTATTGATTTGTTTTAGAACGAAGCTGAGGGTACTTACAGTATTAAAATCTCTAGAAATAGTGAACCTATCTCTCACCGCCTCCTTTTTGTTGATGATGCATTCATATTCTGTAGAGCTAATGATGATGAGCCTAGAGAACTTTTAGATGTTCTTAATCAATTTTGTTTTTTAACGGGCCAAGAAGTTAACTATGCCAAATCAGGGGTGCATTTTAGTAAGAATATGAACTCAACTTAGAAACATAATATCATGCATATTCTACATGTGAGACCAATTTATATAGGTGAGAAGTATCTTGGGTCTCCACTTTTCGTTGGTCAATCTAATTAATATGTTATTTTTAGTGGATTAATTGAAAAAGTCAACATCAAGATTGCAGGATGGAAGAGCAAATTGCTCTCTCAATCTGCCAGAACGTACTGTTCTTATCAATGCAATTTCTTCAACTTCCCTTGTTTTCCAAATGAGCACCTTCCTTCTGCCACAACACATTACTTCATTTATTAATGCTCTACATAGAGACTTTTGGTGGGGAATAAAACTTGGGAAAAGTCATCCTTTGTATGTACCTTAAAACTTGGAGTTTCATTTGTGAGTCAAAAAGTGCGGAGGTTTAGGTATTACGGATGTTGAGATTGACAATGATACTCACCTCAGTAGAATTGTTTGGAACATCATTACTAAACCTAAATCTTTTCTAAGTTTACAATTAAAAGGTAAATACTTCAATAATTGTAGTGTCTTCAACTCACCTCTTAAACATGGTTTTGGTATGGTCTACAAACAGTTCTTCACATGATCAAAGCAAACTGCATCTGGCAACCTGCTTCAGGTAAGGATATTCACATATGGAATGATCCCTAGATTCCAGGTTTTCCCCTAGGTAAGGTACCTACTACTAATATACATAATCCCTCTTATAAGTTAGTAGCTGATCTTATTATCCCTAATACTAGGTCTTGGAACATCAACCTCTTAAATTAGTTGTTTGATACCAACCTAACACAAGTCACTCAATCCAAAATATCTACCTACCCATGAGACAGAATGAAGACAAGTTCAAATGGACTGTAACTAAGTGTGGGCTTCACTCAATCAAATCAATGTACAATGTTCTTAGTACCCATTCCAACCCACTTACTGCTTCAAAAACCAATCTATCATTATGGAAGAATGTACATCATCCCCGAGGATCCCTTCTTGCCTGGAAATGCTACTATGACATAGTTCCAACACGAGGTCATCACAACTTTTTTATACCCCCAATAAATCATGTCTTTTATGTGGAATAGATGACCAAGAATCACTCCATCACCTCCTTCTGAAATGCCAATTCACAAAATTTTTGTGGTATCAAACTCCTTGGAATATTAGACTAACTTTCTTGGAGAACTTTCAAGTATAAGAATGGATAGATTTCTGTTACAAGACACCCTCAGATTGGCCAATACAAAGCTCTTTATGGACCAAATTTGCTATATATCTGAATTAGAACATTTGGTTAGAAAGATGTGAAATTTATCACACTAAGAGACCTCCAATCTCATTAAACTCATTATGCTTATTCAAAAATTCTTTCAAGAACCTATGAATCAAGAACTTAATGATGCGACTCTTCCACAATGCATCACAACACATTGGACAGTTCCACAAGCTGGATTTCTTAAACTTAATACTGATGTTTGTTATCTGTAGGGTACAATGTTAGTCTATGGCTATATATTGAGAGATTCTAACGGAAAATTTATTGTTGCAGGATCAAAACATAGTGGCGATGGAAATGGAACAACAGAAGAGGCCGAAAGCAAAACATTACTACATGGAATCAAGTGGTGCAGGCAGTTCAACTGCCGAAAGCAAAACAGCTAGCAACTTTTTGCAAAAGAAGACAACAAGAAATATATCCTGGACTTCACAGCTGATACTGAGGGATGCTTTGTACATATTATCTACTTTAGACTGTATTTATATTAAATGGGTTAGCCGTACAGAAAACTATGTTGCCCATACCTTAGCCAAACAGGGGCGCTCTTTACCTATTACTACATAATGGATTAATTACCCGCCATCATGGCTTGGGAACATTCTGGATAGGGAAAGATTTATTGTAAATTTGGCTTCTTAATCTCTATATATATAATATACTAATTACCAAAAAAAAAAAGAGTAAACGTCCCAACAGGGAAAATGCGTAAGTGTAAATTGTACATGTTATAGCAATGTACTGGTGCTCATTCACAAGGAAGCTCAACGGGGAATTCTTCACAGTTCTGCTCATAACTAGAGATGTGAATGTGCACACGTCTAAGGCTAAATTCAATGGTTTGGTGTGATGGCGCACCAAACCACAATAGAATAGTGTATAGGGTTAGTGAGAAAGCGTTTGAAGATCGACCCAATGGTTTTCTCCAATGGCGTACAAAACAAAAACAAAACAAAAACCACAATACCACAACTCCCTAGCCGCTTTTGATAATGACGCACACACACACACAAATCACAACTCCCTAGCCGCCACTCCCAAAGGCGTATGGGGGGGGGGGGGGGAATTCCTTCCCATTTTGCTCTTTTTCTTTAGTGTACAAATACAAAATAATAGGGATATAAAGGTAATTTACCAAAACTAACAATTTTGAAAATAAATTTGGTCAGACAAATTTTCTAGCCGTCATTCCTACTGGTAGACCATACGCTATATTGTTAAATCTGGCGGTATAGATAGGTAAACTTATACCGATAGCGTTGGCGAGTTAGCGTTTTGACGCACTATTGGATCACAATTTTCGTCATATTTAGTGTTTTGTCACATTGGGTGTCTTTAGGAAACTCACAAAAATCTAACTTAAAGTATTGTCGGACTTCTAGTTTTCCAATATACGTTATCCATCGGAAAGCTGATATATTTCTAATCCTCTAAAGAGTGCTCGAGCCTCATTTTCAGGTTTTGCTTCTTATTCTCCAAGAAAAGAAGTTATGTACTCATGTTAGAGCATCATCAACGCATTGCCAAATCCCATTTTTAATGTGACAGATGGGAATTATTTTGGCAATTTCGACCCCCAACGCGTTGCCAAAACACGATATGTATTCTAACAATTGTCAAATTCCAAACCAAATTCGTGAGAAAAATAGAAATGAGCTGCATGGGACAAGTTGTCCCGTCCAACATTGGGACGGGACAAGTTTTGCTGTCTATAATTTTTTTTATTTTTTGTAATTAAAAAATTAAAACTGCTCGATTTTGGATGTTTGGGCCCAAGAAATTGGAACGGGACAAGTTTTGCAATAGACAAATATTCCCGTTCGAAATAGAAACCCCAAATTTTATCCAAATGCGTTGGTACTTAACACATTTTTATCAAATCAACGAAAAAAAATGACGTGCGCGTTGATGATGCTCTTAACCTTGTACTTTTCCTATTAGATAAAGTAATAAACTGTTTAGCAGATGATTCCCCAAAAATAAATATATTAGCTTCTAGCCTTAGGGTTGTTGATTTTAGCTCTTATATTTCTTTAAAGTCACTTTTCCAATTTTTAGATAATAGAAATAAACTGTTTAAGCAGATGATTTCCCTACAAAATTGTAAGTTTTGGAATTATATTTTCAATTCCAATTCCAAAGCTTCTAGCCTTATAGAATTCCAGAGTTCTAGCGCTTTCCTTTTTTCTTTTTTAAATGCTTTGATTTCATTTTCATACAATGCTGCCTGGGTGGGACATAATCCAACGGAGGTTGCACCATTCAACCCTTTAAAAGGAGCTGCTCCATACCAACTTCATTTGTCTGAAAGCAACCCAATCTGGTCGCCCATGAACTGACACAGCTCCGTTATGATGCACCTCACCTCCAAATCCTCTAGGCTTTGACCTCGGACTATAGCTCTATCCTAAAAACCACAACTATTTAAATTCAAAGAGCAGAAAATGGTCACTTCTTTAAATGCAGTTTTTGTCCAAATTAAAGCCCCCAATGAAAGTTTGGAAATAGGATAGAACTTCAGAAATCAAGTTGGCACAATGTGTCTTTTCTAGGTGAGAGAGACTACGAAACTAACAGCCCCCAGTGTGCCACTCTTGCCCATACTAATATGGAATTTCTCCAATTTCGGATCCCTCCAATCAATCCCCATATCAATAACCAATATTTTAAGTCCATAAAGAGAAAGCATTTTGAATTGAAAATTGGATTGTGGGGTGTCCTCACTATCATACGCTCATATCAGCTTCACAGATATAAGATGCTCTGCACTTTCTTTCTCTCTGTCTCTTTGTTTCTTCGCTCAGAGTTATAATACATGCATCAGAAATGAAACCTTAAAAAATAACACTTCCAAAGAGGTGGTGTTAGAACAATCAGAGTCTTTATTCATTCACTCTTCAAAACTGAATCATGAAGATCCAGTGTGATGTTTGTAACAAAGAAGAAGCCTTAGTTTTCTGTTCGGCTGATGAAGCTGCACTCTGTAATGGATGCGATCAAAAGATTCATCATGCCAACAAGCTAGCCAGCAAACACCATCGTTTCTCTCTCCTTAATCCAACAAATAAAGATGCCCCTTGTTGTGATGTTTGCCAGGTATAATTAAGTAAAATTTTCACATACAGTGATAGATATTTACTTGTAAAGATATTTTTTTCATCAACTTGGGTTTTCTTGGATTTGAGTTTTCTTGAATTTGTATTGTTGTTTTTGTGTAGGAGAGAAGAGCTTTTTTGTTCTGTAGAGACGACAGAGCAATACTTTGCAGAGAATGTGACGTTTCAATTCACGCAGCGAACGAACATACAAAGAAGCACATTAGATTTCTTCTCACAGGTGTCAAGCTTGCCTCTTGTAACATCACTGCTTCATCAAATCCTTCGTCTGTGGATTCGATGATTAAGACAAACTCTCAGATGTTGACGAAGAAGGACACGGTTGTTGCCGTTCTAACTCCTCCGCCTTCGATCGAGAGTACTACCTCAACAGCATCAAAGGGTTGTGGTGGTGGTTATATTGCTCAATCCACGACAAGTGGAGGAGGTTCGACGAGTAGTATAGCTGAGTACTTAATAGAGACTTTACCAGGATGGCATGTTGAAGACTTTCTGGATTCCTCTTCAGCTCCTCCTCATGGTTTCTGTAAGGTTTGCATTGCTCATTAGCACAACCATCTTAAAAATACAGAAAGCCCTATCACTAACTCTAATTACTCTGAGTTAAATTGTGTTTTTCCAATCTAAATTTCGTTCTTTGTGTTCTTTGCAGAATGATGACTTGTTGCTTTTTCTTCATGCTGACTTTGAAACAAATCTGGCAAATTTACCTTCTGATGATGTTGGTATGTGGGTACCTCAAGCACCACCCGCTACTCATCAATTCCACTCAATCACTGAGCAAAAGAATGAGTTTTTCAAGGAAGTGAAGGATGTGAACAAACCAAGTTTAGTAACAAAGACAAACAAGAGATGGAGTGATCATGGTTTCACAGTTCCTCAAATTAGTCCTCCATCCAACAAGAGATGCAGGTCTTTTTGGTAGTCAGTTCAGATGAATCAACAACAATAACCCAAATCTTGTTTTCTGTTTTTTACTTGCTTCTTTGATGTTATCTTTTGTGTTTTTTTCAGCTTTGTCCATGGTTCTTGCGTGTGTTTTCCTTACTTCCTTGGAAGGTTTTTGTTTTTTTTTTCAACTGTTTCAGATCTGAATCTGATCTTCTCTTTTAAGGTGTAACTCGAACAATAATTGTACATATAAATGCAAAGTACTTTCTTTCTTGGGAATTCCAAATTCGACATCTAAAATTGCCAAAATGCAAGCAGACAAATGCCTCTTTGCTGGCTCAAGAACACCAGTAGCTTTACTGTATTAATCCATTCCAGCTTTGGTATTTTGTCTTTGTAAATTGTAACACATGGATTTAGAGGTTCCTCCTCGTGACATTGACTTTGCCTAACGAGGCACATTTTTGTGTGTGTATGTAATTATGTATAAGCAGAAAGTTCAAACCGTTTTTACTCTAGAGCATCTCCGACAATATTACAACCGAGAGGTCCACGATCCCTCAAAACACTAGAATCCTCGTCTCCAGATCGCAAGACACAAAGTGCACATAATGTATAGGACTAGGTCCTACTTATTGCCTTTTTTTAAGAGGTAGGTTGTAGTGGATAATGACTTTGAGACGGTGCAATGTTAAATTATTTTTACCAATCTCTTCTTATTACATTACAAGAAATTGGTCCCAAAGCCCAATTTTAGGGAAAATGAAGTCTAGAGGACAAGGACATAATAAGTTGGCATGCCTTTTTACATTTTTTTAAATGTCCAGGTTATATTTTTTCTTAAAAATAACTCTCAAAGACAAATGACCTGGATTTAAAATAAATATTTTCCAATTTTACCTTTTCTGTCATTTTATTATGAACAATGAGTATTCATACTTTCTGCGTGTGAGAACAATGATTGTTCATATCCAAATAGGTGAATGTACCTTATACAATATATTGATGTATGAACATTGAATGTTCATACCCAATCAATGTTCATACCCAAAGAACCAAGGACTATGAACATCGAATGTTCATACCCAAAAGACTATAAACATTGATTGTTCATACCCAATCAATGTTCATATCCAAGGACTATGAACATTGAATGTTCTATGAACATTGAATGTTCATATTCAAGGACTATGAACATCGAATGTTCATACTCAATCAATGTGCATACCCAAGGACTATAAACATTGAATGTTTATACCCAAAGGACTATGAACATCGAATGTTCATATCCAAGGACTATAAACAATCAATGTTCATATCTACCAATTGAAAAAAATTTAAAAGTAGTCATGAACAATGATTGTTCATGTTTGATGTATGAACACTTTTGATGTATGAACAGTGATTTTTCATACTCCCAAATAGGTATGAACAATCTATGTTCATAACTAGATCAATGTTCATACCTATTGGATCATTGTTTATAGCTCCAATAGATATGAACACTCATTGTTCATAACTAATGTTTGTAATTGGGGGTATGAACAATGAGTGTTCACACCTATTTAAAGGTATGAACAATCATTGTTCATACTAAATACACCAAGTCGTTTCGTCTGGGCCGAGCCGTTAATTATTTCGCGTCAGGGATATACTTGACATTTCATCTATCCAATCCGTTTTTTATTTCGCGTCAATGGTATATTTGACCTTTCATCTACCAGTCCTTATGAGTTATGGAAAAAAAAATGTTCTTAAGAGTTACGTTTTCGACAGTTTTGTCTTTGAGAGTCACACCCTAATTACATTAAGTACTATTGGAGATTTGGAGTTCTTTGCTAGTGGCGACTTAGAATTTATTTTATTCAATTACATTTTTATCTCTAATATTTTCATTTTATATTTTATCCACGACAAATACAGGTGAGAGAAAAGGGCTAAATGGGGAGGGACATAAAAAAAAAATTCCCATGCGCCTTCATTAGCAGCTACCATTATTATTTATTTATATTTTATTCCACATTCCCACACCCCACTTTTCCAATGGCCACTAGGATAATTTTGATACTTTGGGCTTTCTCTACACGCCTATGTCAATAGTGGGTAGTAGAAAAATCGTATAAAAACTATTGGGTTTATAAACATTATCCTGTTAATTTTATACACTATGCTATTGTGGTTTGGAACAAAGGCCACCAAACCATTGGATTTAGCCTAACACGACTTTTTGTAACAAATAAACTCTCGTCTTTCTTTCCAATTGCTTCTTGAAAATACCTTTTACATTTCCACACCGTCAAAGCATCAATAGCTCAGCAATCAATGTGAACCCCATAACATAAGCAATTATATGTAAATCTATAAATCTATTGGTAGCCTTGTAGATTAGTAGACAGTGGGGAGGGAATTAGGGAAAGTTAAATAGGTTGTATTGCAGTTTGGATAATTTGCCATGATGCCAATTAGGGTGTGTGACTAGTCCCTTTCCTGAGCGTTGTTTTGAAAGAAAATTCTTCATGGGACGGGGGCCTACAATCGTAATCCTTTCGCCAAAATGGAAGTTTGTTCTGATCCGGGGAATTCCTCTGGCTTTCCGGGTAGTTAGCGAACGTTCATACTATTCTCTATTGGTCAACATTTACGGCCTTCACACCACAAATATGATAATCAAACCTCCTGATAAATGATAATGGTGCACAGGACTAACTAAATAATTTGCTTGGGCACTTGACTCTTGCCCAGTACAGGACTAACCAAATAATTTGTCTGCCACTTGCCTCTTTAATTATCTGGAAAATAGATTCATACGAATTCTTACCAGGTAATTAGTAACCAATGACCAGTATGTAAGGCACATTCCATCATTCACCTGATATGCACGCACAACGATTCTCTCAACACAATGCGACCCCCCAGACATACGAATGCTCATCGCATTCGCTACATCAGAGCATTCGCATAATCAACAGATCAGTGACTCGTCATTCGATTTCATCTCGTGATATCATCACCTACTATTGTCATCATTACCAGCTTATCATTAAGTCCAATTCCCATCGTAATACATACACCATTACAGTCATACACCATCATTACATCCTATACTAACTCAGATAGACCTACAACTGTTATCCACATATTTCTCACATACACATATCATTCAAAAAGTTGTAATGCATACCCTTCAGATGAGACCTATGTCTGTAAGAGATAAATACTGTTGAAATCTTTATGAGTATTTCGAAATACTAGTGTGTGTGTGTGCAAAGTGGAGGAGATGAACTAAGTGTGTTCTCTCCACTTTAGTGCATTGTGGATAGTCCCACATTGGTTAACCACCACTAGCAAGTGAGGTATATGAGGAATTCCTCTACCATAAGGGCGTGCCCTTAGGGTACAAATGCTTTTGTGTTAGGAGGGAGGACTCACCCAAAGCCACACACGCACACGCGCCCGCCCGCACCGAGTGGCTAACTAAAAGCCTAAACTTGTTTTGCTTTTGCAGCAAGTTTCGGTGTCCTATCTCTAGTTGGTTTCTACTTACTTATCTGTTTGTAAAACTGACTTTGAGTTTGAGGATGAGTCCTTCTCCCATCTGGAAAACCGACTACCTTCCTCTATATATTGAGGTATGTGCGTCCATAGAGAGGATCCAATCCAGACATAGAGAATCACTTCATCAGAACTCTTGAATACCAAAGACAGACCTTCACCCCACACCAAATCAGAGAAACAGAATTTGATCTCATCCTATTCTTCTTCTCTTTTTCTGTCAGCCGCCAGAGAGTTATATTACTGTTCTAGAGGGTAGTCTGTTCTAGTGCAAAGTCAGACTGCTGTTAACCATTAAATCCTATGAGGAAGACGCCACTGCTGCCTTTCTGCACCATTGGAAGGGGCGAAATCTTTCCTTCAGGATAGCCTAATCCACGCCTTGGTTATTACCTTTTACTTCTGTCCTTGTCTCTTATTGTTTTATTTATTCGCATACAACAATCTTAATAAGGAAAGAACAAGATGTCTACACCAGCAGACACCACGCCGATCAAAGAAACCAATTCTGGAGTCATGGAAGTTACTTCGACTATGAGAGATGTTGCACCTCTATTGAATGCTCGCAACTTACCCAATGTGTCAAAGATTGAATCCTTCAACGGTTCACACTTCAAGTGATGGAGAGAAAGGATGTTCACAACCCTAGATGTACTCAATTATGCAAAGTATCTCACGATACTGACGCGTGGAGAGGTTCTAATGATTTCGAAAAATCAAGTCGCTTTGGCTCAATGGGAATAAGGTATGTCGTCATGCTATTTTGAGTACCTTGTCGATGAAAATTTTTGATATTTATTGTTCAAATAAGAATGCACATGATATATGGGAGAGTTTGAACAAAAATACATAATAGAGGATGCTCGTGACTTTCGAAATATGCTATTGAGACTTTTCTAAAGTTCCAGATCGAGAGAGGATAGAGATGTTACGTCTCAAATCCATGATTTTCATGTGCTGATTAATGATTTGAAAACTGAGGGTATTAATTTACCCGAAATCTTTGTTGCTGGATGTTTGATTGAGAAACTCCCCGAGTCTTGGAAACACTATAAAAATAGTATGAAGCATAAGCGCAAGCAGATGACTCTTGAGGATGTGATCATTCACATTCACATTCACATAGAGGAAAAAAACAAGACTCGTGATGATGTGTTGTCTAAGGAATTCCATTCTAAAGCCAATATCATTGAAGGTAATCCCAACAAATCTAACAAAACCTCTAAAAAGCAGAAGTACAACAAAAATAAGAATTTCAATGGCAAAGACACTTCTTTTAAAAGGAGTGGTACTGGCAATGGAAATTGTTATGTTTGTGGTAAACCTGGACATAGGGCTTTTCAGTGCAGGCACAAGAAAGACACTGATGATCCTCTCAATACGAATATAGTTGAGGGAGATGATATTATTCTTGCTGTGGTGTCACAAGTGTTCATGGCCACTGGGAAGAATAACTGGGTACTAGATTCTAGTGCCACCCGCCACGTCTGTGGTGATGTTGAAGCCTTCTCAGACTACATACTAGTGAAAGATAAAAAGGTCTATATGGGTGACTCAAGGTCTATTCTTGTTGAGGGAACATGCAAGATTCTTCTGAAGTTAACTTCAGGGAAAACCCTTTCACTTAGTAATGTTCTTCATGTTCCTGAGATTCCTCGAATCTGATTTCTGTGTCCTTACTAGGGAAAAACTAGCATCAAGGTGACTTTTGAGAGTGACAAGTTCGTTCTGATGAAGAATGAGGGTTTTGTTGGGAAAGGTTATTATAATAACAGTGGTCTTTTCATGTTGAATGTACTTGACAACATTATTATTAATAAGAATGAATCTGTTTCTGCTTACTTGCTTGACTCTTTTAATATATGACATGGTAGACTAGGACATGTGAATGTTCAGTATATGAAAAGAATGAAAGCATGTGGTTTATTGTCTGATATTTCTGATTTTTCTAATGATAAATGTGAGATATGTGCTGAGACTAAAGCCACAAAGAAACCTTGCAAAATTGTTTCTAGAGATAAAACTGGATTGCTAACTCTTATTCATACGAATTTGGGTGAATTCAGAAGTACCATGTCTAGAGGGGGGGAAGTTTTATTATATTACATTCATAGATGACTTCTCTAAATACACCATGGTATATTTACTTAGAAACAAACATGAGGCAGGTGAGATGTTTCTCAAGTACAAAGCTGAAGTTGAAAACCAGCTTAACTGTAAGATTAAAATACTTCGGTCTGATAGGAGTGGAGAATATGTGTCTAACCCCTTCCAGGACTTTTGTGACAAGAACGACATTATTCATGAGACTACTCCACCATACTCTCCTGAGTCAAATGGAGTAGCCAAATGGAAAAAACAGAACACTAAAAGAGATGATGAATGTTATGCTTGTAAGTTCTAGAGCTTCCCTGAACTTATGGGGAAGCAATCCTATCTGCTTGCCATATACAGAATAGGATACCCAACAAGAAAACAGGGAATAAGACACCATATGAATTATGGAAAGGTCATGTACCTAACCTAAAATACTTCAAAATTTGGGGGTGTCTTGCAAAGGTTCTTGTGAACGAACCTAAAAAGAGAAAAGTGGGACCTAGAACTGTTGATTGTATGTTCATTGGTTATGTTCATAATAGTGCTGTATATAGATTTTTAGTAGTAAAATCTGATAATAACCTTGTCGATGCTAACACTATTATAGAGAGTAAAAATGCTGATTTCTTTGAGAATTTGTTTTCTTTGAAAATTGGCATTGAGAGGTTGGTTGCTCCTAGTGAACAACAATCAACAGATCCTGAAATTTCTGAACAAGATATTCGGAAGAGTAAAAGAGACAGAAAATCCACCAATTTTGGTGATGACTTTTATACGTTTCTTTTTTATGATGATCCTGTGACGTATAATGAGGCAATCAGTTCTCGAGATGCACCTTTCTAGAAAGATGCTATAAACTCATAACTAGATTCAATTATATCTAATCACACATAGGAGATAGTTGATCTACCTCCTGGGACGAAACCTATACGTTACAAGTGGATCTTCAAAAAGAAACTGAAGCTAGATGGTTCCATTGATAAATATAATGCTAGACTAGTAGTCAAGGGGTTCTCCCATAAAAAAGGCATTGAATATTTTGATACTTATGCTCCTATAACTAGGATTTCTTCTATAAGAGTTCTAATGGCTCTAGCTGCTATTCATAATTTATTTATTCATCAAATGGATGTAAAAACTGTATTTTTGAATAGTGATCTTGATGAAGAAATATATATGATGCAGCCGGAGGGTACTATAGTACCAGGGAATGAGCAAAAGGTATGCAAGTTAGTTAAGTCTTTATATGGGTTGAAACAAGCGCCAAAACAATGGCATGAAAAGCTTGACAGTGTCACGATGTCCAATGGATATCAAATAAATGATGCTGATAAATGTATTTACTTTAAATCTTTTGAAGTGAATACATATGTGATTATCTGTCTATATGTGGATGATATATTAATCATGAGCCCTAGCCTTGATGTTGTGAGAAACACCAAGATGTTCTTATCCTTCCAATTTGAAATGAAAAATTTGGAAGAAGCTGATATGATTCTTGAAATCAAAATCATCAGAAACAATGATGGCTATACACTATCACAAGAGCATTATGTTGAGAAGTTTTTAAAGAAGTTTAACTTTTATGATAGTAAATCTATGTCGACACCTTATGAGGCAACTAGTGAACTTCAGAAAAATGCTTAACATAGTGTCCTTCAGTCTAAATATGCCCAAATTATTGGTAGTCTCATGTACTTGATGAATTATATTAGACCTGACATTGCTTATGCAGTTAGCAGGTTGAGCAAATACACTCATTGTCCTAGCAAGGAACATTGGAGTGCGTTAGAGAGACTAGCCAAGTACTTGAGAGGAACAATAAATTACGGCATACATTTTAGACAAACTCCACCTGTGATAGAGAGTTATTGTGATGCAAACTGGATATCTGATTCTCATGATATCAAGTCCACTAGTGGTTATATTTTCACCTTTGGTGGAGGTGCAGTCGCTTGGAAATCTTCTAAGCAAACCTTGATAGCTCGTTCAACCATGGAGTCCGAGCTTATTGCTTTAGATAAAGCAAGTGCTAAGGTTGAGTGGCTTAGAAATCTCTTGGCAGATCTTCCTATTGGTACAAAACCGCCTCCAGCTGTACCTATGCATTGTGACTGTCAGGCTGCAATAGCAAAGGCAAAGAGCAAATTGTATAATGGGAAAAACAGGCATATCCGTTTGAAACTTCAGTCTATAAAGCAGTTGCTGGAATCTGGAGTTGTGGCTCTAGATTATGTGAGGTCAGAGTTAAATTTGGTCGATCCTCTGACAAAACCGCTTAACAGGAGACAAGTGGTTGAAATGTCAAGGGGGATGGGACTTTTTCCTTAGATAGAGGGCGACACTGACGGCAACCCCACCTATGTGATTAGAGATCTCATGAAGTAGGTTCAAAGGGAAAAACAAGTCACCTCGTCGCTCTGGTATGCTATTGTCTTTTTTTTAGACGTCCCACCCTATGACTAGATAACATTTTTTGTATACTTTGTATAACTTAAATTGCAATGAGAAAGGATAAGTTATTTTACTCTTATTGGAATCCATAGTCCATTATTTTGGTTATGAGATAGTGTATTTTAACTACAATGTACACTTGATGGATATCCACCTACGTGAATGTAGAACTGGGTCGGTTCTTATGAGTATTCAGGCAAGTACTCTAGAGCATTCATGGAACACAGGCAGCGCAGGGGCCAAAAAGCGCAACACCGCATAATAGGCATATAATGAAAGAGAAATGTGGGTGCATGTGATCTATTTTACTATAAGGGAATGTTGGTTCAAAGATTTTTTAATCAACTACTTTCACGTATTATAAGACATGTTACCCTATGACTGGTTCAAGCCCGTAAAGCACCAGTATCTTATGCATTGTTTTTTCGATTCTCTCTTGCATTTCGTTAACCCATTTCTTTTGTAATATCCTATTCCAAAATAGTGGGGGATTGTTGGAATCTCTATGAGTATTTCGAAATACTAGTGTGTGTGTGTGCAAAGTAGAGGAGATGAACTAAGTGTGTTCTCTCCACTTTAGTATATTGTGGATAGTCCCACATTGGTTAACCACCACTAGCAAGTGAGGTATATGAGGAATTCCTCTACCATAAAAATTCCCTTAGGGTACAAATGCTTTTTGTTAGGAGGGAGGACTCACCCAAAGTCATCGCGACACCATTACCCGCCCAATCCGAAGTCGCCGTGTGTTGGGTCAGGCTTGGGCTTACTGTCTAGTGGGTAGTGGCTAACTAAAAGCCTAAACTTGTTTTGCTTTTGCAGCAAATTTCGGTGTCCTATCTCTAGTTGGTTTCTACTTACTTATCTGTTTGTAAAACTGACTTTGAGTTTGAGGATGAGTCCTTCTCCCATCTGGAAAACCGACTACCTTCCTCTATATATTGAGGTCTATGCGTCCATAGAGAGGATCCAATCTAGACATAGAGAATCACTTCATCAGAACTCATGAATACCAAAGACAGACCTTCACCCCACACCAAATCAGAGAAATAGAATTTGACCTCATCCTATTTTTCTTCTCTTCTTCCTGTCATCAGCCGCCAGAGAGAGTTATATTTCTGTTCTAGAGAGTAGTCTGTTCTAGTGCAAAGTTAGACTGCTGTTAACCATTGAATCATGTGAGGAAGACGCCACTGCTGCCTTTCTGCACCATTAGAAGGGGCGAAATCTTTCCTTAAGGACAGCCTAATCCACGCCTTGGTTATAGGGGTGCAAACGGATAGGTTCGGATGCGGATATGCCTGTATCCGAATCTGAATCCAAAAATTTATACCGATATCCGAATCCGACGGATATTAAAAAAATTATCCGAATCCGATTTCGGATATCCGAAACGGATATCGGATAATATCCGATCCGAAAATTAAAATTAATTAAAATTTTATTTGCTTTGAATAATTCATTTTACCACTATAAAAACTAGTATAGATATATATATATTTGTCATTTATTATTATTATTTTGTTATTATAGTTTTATATTATTAGTTTATGATTTTATATAATATTTATACAATAAAAAATGAATAAATTAATTATATATAATAACTATTAATTTTTTAAATCGGATCGGATATTATCGATCGCGGATATGGCAAGATCGAATCCATTATCGAAAACTAGTTCGGACATAAAAAAAAATCCGAATCGAATCGAATCCGAAATTTTCGGATAATATCCGATTTTTCGAATACAAATTCAAATCGGATTCGAATATTTGGATATCCACTTGCACCCCTACTTGGTTATTACCTGTTACTTCTGTCCTTGTCTCTTATTGTTTTCTTTATTCGCATACAACAAATACTTGGGTTCTCCCATTATTTTCTCGACATAAAAAATTTAGGACTTCAACTTTCTTTTGGATAAGGTTCGATGGGCTGTCTCAAATTGGCAAGGAAAACTGCTTTCATAGGCAGGTAAGACTACCCTAGTTAAGGCTGTTGCACAGGCAAAACCTATTTACTTCATGTCTGCCTTTTATCTACCTCTTGATATCACCTCTAAAATGGAAAAAGCTTGTCGTAATTTCTGGTGGAATGATGCTGATAGTAATGCTATTCATTTATGCACCTGGGAAAAGTTATGTATGCCTAAAGCTTATGGGGTGGTTAGGGTTTAGAGATTCTCATCTCTTTAATCTAGCTCTGCTGTGTAAACTCTTGTGGAAGGCTGTCTCTGAGAAATCTTTATGGAGTGATCTTATGCTTGCCAAGTATGAGAAAGATCTGGCTCTTCATAATCATGCTGACCCCTCCTCTGGGGTGCCTCCTATATGCAGAGGTTTACAAAAAGTTAAGAGATTTGCAGAATTGGGGGATATCTAGAGTATTGGGGATGGTGCCTCTATAAAATTCTGGACTGATCAATGGATTAAAGTGATGGATAAACCATGCTCTCTAATTGATATGGTTGTGCCTCTGCCACCTTTGGTGGATCTTAATCTTCTTGTTAATGAGTTCATTAATCCTGATGGTTCTTGGGATTGGATGGGACTCAGTGCTTTGGTTCCTAGTCTAGTTCTAAACTCTATTGTGAGTATCAATGCTAGGCCATCTTCTTCAGATAAGTTGATATGGAACCCTGCAATTAATGGAAGATTTTTTGTGAAATCTGGGTTCAATTTTATTAGAGCGCTGGAAAGTAATCTTGGCCAATGTTCTTTTGCTCAACATTCATATGATTTTATGATTATTTGGAAGTTGAAAATTCCTGCAAGAATGAAACTTTTTCTATGGAAAATTGCAAACAATCTCTTATCTACTGGAGCTACTCTTGAGCAACACCATGTTCATGTGGATAACTGCTGTGTTTTCTGCAATTATCATGTTGAGGACTTCCAATATCTCTTCTTTACTTGTGCTTGGACACAAGGCTTTGGTTCTCCTCTTGGCTGGGTTTAAGGGTAGATTGTGATGCTTTTGTAACACAAAATTTGGTTAATTACTTTAGTAGTAGAGATAGCAGTTATGAACATTTATCTCTATATGTTTTCTCTCTTATGTACAATATATGGTGGCATCGAAATGAGTGTAGGTTTAGTTTTATGAAACCTAACTTTATCTCTGTCTTAGAGAAAGCTTTCTTTGCTTGGCAAAAGTGGACGACTGTAGATAGTGACCTATCTCACATCTCTCTTGATGTTGTTTTACTTTGCATAGAGGAGAATTGGGTTGCTCCTCCCTTCGAAAGGTTAAAGTTAATTACACTGGTTTGTTTACGTGTGCTAAGAAAACAAATGTGTCTGCTGTGATTATTAGAGACTGGAATGGAGAATGTATTGTAGCAACAAAGTAGAGTTTTATTAAATAATGAAGCACATTTGTTAGTAGCTGAGTTTGCAGTGAATTTGGCCAGGCAGAAGCATCTGTTGGAAGCTACTTTTGAAGGCACCAGTAAAGAAGTTACTAGGATTTTGACGGAGCCTGAAAAGAATTCAAATTGGACCTGGAATGCTATTCTAGAAAGTACTCATGCCTCTTTAAGTTATTTTTCGTTTTTTTATTTTAGAACCACTTCTGTAACTGGAAACTCTTGGCCAATGAGTTTGACTGACTGGGCTAGATCATATGGGCCAAAGAACGTTTATATGTATTCTCCGGATGCTATTATGCATGTTTTAATATAAATATATCTATAAAGATTTTATCAAAAAAACAAAAAAATAAAAAGTTGTGAACTTGTGAACAGATGCCCCCCATGACTAGTATATATGCTGGTCTCTACTCCCTTAGTCCAGTAATCTCTACAGATTAGCTCGTACGTCAAAACTCAAAACAAATCTCAAACTGGCTGAGCCCTTAGCATTCTCTAGTGATTGCTGTGTCAACATTTAGGCTAATTAATTGGTCTTGGAGCCTAATTTTCAACAAAATTTTCCCAAGTCCACTTGAATTTTAATTTCACCTTCCCAAGTTTAAGTCCAAAAACAAAGGCTAACGTGACTGTATTAATTTAAATTTGCATATGTAAAATATTATGTAAATTTAAATTTTCATATGATGACGTCAATCCAGTTTGTTCTTGGGCCGAAATTATTAACGAAATATGTCTTTAAACCGAAATTATAAGTAAAAAATGATGACATCAGCCTAATTTTAAATTTATGGCGATAATATTATTGAGCTTTTGCTGTAATCTCTTATTCTTCTACTTGAAATCACCACGGTAAGGCTTCCTTGTTAATTTCACTTGGAACTTACCCTAATGGGTGTTGATGAAACTTGACTGATAACGGGAATGTTCTAACTTCTACGTGACATCCCAAAACAGTAGGATCAATCAATTACTAATAAAATCAACGATAGCACATGGCTATATTTTATGCAATTCAACATTCAAATCAGTGTATGTAAGAATTAAGTCCAAGGTTAAACTTATATATTGCCTCACGGTATCCACTAGAACTCAGTTAAGTGATCTCAAATCTTTTATGTAACACGCGTTGAATACAAAGAGCAATTCACTGATACAAGATCGCTTGGATAGTTACAGACTTAGAGCATATCTAGGTGGTTTTATATTTGGTCGCATCCTTCAAATTTAAAAGAATGCATCGGAATTTGCCGAAATTCCATCTCTAGGTAGTAGCAAATCCGGTCGCATCACCTGCTTGTTTGTATTTTTGTTCGCAAATTTGGTAATTTGGATGCAGATGCAAGATCTTGATTATTGGTAATGTCGCCCCCAATGTCGCTCCAATTTTATTTTTTTTTACCAGCACCAGTGTCGCGCACCACTACTAATGTCACGCGAGTTATTTTTTTTTACCTTTTTAATTTGGTGCGACAGTGGGAATGTCGCATGAGGTTTTTTTTCCAACTTGGAAGCGACATTGGTAATGTCGCGTGACAATATCAATGTCACGCAAAGTATTCCTATTCCAAATTTGCGAATGAAATTTGCGACCAGTTTCTTCATATTTTTTCTTCAAATATGAAAAGTATGTTACCACCACCTAGAGATGCTCTTATAGGCCATGGAGAACTCTATTTTATCCAACTACGTATCAAAATGACACTTCAGTTGTATTACAGCGCACACACACTAATGTACTATGCCCATATTCACCAGATCGTCGAGCGGAAGCAAAAGCACCAAACTTGAGAAACTATTATTTAGAGCGTCTTCAAAAAAGTGACAAAGAGTCTTATTTTTAATTTTTAACATATATATATTTGGGTTAGGATACAGCCACAGGTACTGTAGCCACATTGTGGACACAGCCGATCCACACCTTTCATCTCCCCATCAACCCAACTGATCCTACGGCCAACAGAAATTCCAGAAATTTTGAAAAACGAAATTCCAGAAAAACCAAAATTTCCGGAATTTTGAAAACAAAAATTTTGAAACCAAAATTTTGAAATGTTTACCTTCTTCTCCAAAAAAAATCAGTGTGACAATCTCCTCCAATTTCAGTGTGACAATCATTGTGACAATCAGTGTGATAAACAATCGAAATAGGATTCAAATAAAAAATCGAATGTTTATCTTCTTCTCCAAAAAAAATCAGTGTTTACGAATCAATCTCCAAAAAAAATCAGTGGACACAGCTACACTCTCCGAAAACAATTAAGGTTTGTGTTTACATTCTCTCTTTTAATCTTATCTCCAAAAAATCAGTGTTTCACTCGAAAACAATCAGTGTTTACATTCTCTCTTTTAATCATTGTTGTGTTGAATTAAGGTGTTCATTGACGAATCAATCTTCGTTTCAAGCTTGGTTTAAGTCGGAGCAACCTTTATTTTCACAGGTTTGTTTCTTCCATTCAAACAAGATTTTGTTGTTCATAAATTGGAATTTTGCTTCTTTTTTATGGAACTAATTGGCGTTGCTATGGGTTTGTTTGATATTTGTTTGCTTTATAAACATTTAAGTGGGATTGAATTATTAATTGAAGATATTTTGTTTGTTTACTTGATTGGATTTATAAGAGATGAATGATTCAAAATAAATAAATCATTAAATCAAGCAATGAAGTTATGAGCGGTGAACTCTGCCGAGGAGTTAGGTGAACTCTGTCGAGTTCGGTGAACTCTATCGAGTTTTGAACTCTTTCGAGTTCGAGTTTTGAACTTTCTGTCGAGTTTTGAACTCTTTTCGGAGTTTAGAGTTTTGAACTCTGTCGAGGAGTTCGTGAACTCTTCGAGTTCGAGTTTTGAACTCTTTCGAAGTTCGAGTTTTGAACTTTCTGTCGAGTTCGGTGAACTCTGTTAGAGTTTTGAACTCTTTTCGAGTTCGAGTTCGGTGAACTTCTGCCGAGTTCGGTGAACTCTTTCGAGGATTCAGAGTTTTGAACTCTTTTCGAGTTCACCGAACTCGAAAGAGTTCAAAGTTTTGAACTCTGTTATAAGAGATGAATGATTCAAAATAAATAAATCATTAAATCAAGCAATGAAGTTATGAACGGTGAACTCTATCAGAGTTTTGAACTCTGTTAGAGTTCGGTGAACTCTTCGAGTTGAGTTTTGAACTCGTCGAGTTCGGTGAACTCTTTCAGAGTTTTGAACTACTCTGTCAGAGTTTTGAACTCTGTCAGAGTTCAGAGTTAACAGAATTGGCTCATTTGAAATGAAGTGAGTTAGGAGCCACCCTCGAAATATGTATACTTTTTCCTCTTTGTCTCCAGCGTGTCTGCCTGTGAGCTACAACAAGCTTTTAGATGCATCTGCATTGTGCGATTAGGTTTTTAAGTTGTTCTTGGATCTCTCGGTTTAGCGACTTTCTATATAAAATTGGAAAACTCAACTTTTTATTGGTTTGTTGGACAAGTGAAGTAGGGAAGAACTCACTTTTATGGTTGTGCATGGGCTTTCTTTTGTATTTAGTCGGATCAGGGACTTACGTGGAAATGTGTTTGAAGCTTGCGATGTTTTGGTTTTGAAAGACATTTGATTCTCTTGCGAAAACCGAGGCCTCTCTTTATCTCTTTCGATTCTGTTGCCATGAAGAGAGTGGAATACCCTCTTCTCTTTAGTTCACCTTAACAATCATTGTAAGAGGCTGGAATTTGTACAAAGTACGACATATGACATCGATTGCATTGATTTTATCTTAAGTCTTCTAAGCCATATTTCCATGGGGCCTCCTCTAACACTAGGTTTAAAGCCCAAATGTTCACCAAACTCGTGTCAAAATACTTTCATGAGTCTTGACCCAGTTGGACTAGGGTAATAGACTTGACCCCCGTTTGTAAAGGTTACTTGCAGGGAAGATACTTTATGTGGTTGGTTTTCCCTTCTTTTGACTATGTACTTTTACTATAGGCTAATGGAAGCCTTTTACTGTGAAGTTTTACTTAGTACCTCGTACTTTACTTCTTTAAAGTCTATATGAAAAAAGGAGTTGTTGATACAAAATTGGGAAGTTGAAGTTAGAATATCTAATGTGAAGGCGTGAGGCTAATTCTTAAATACGTTTTAGAGATGAAGTTGCAAAGGAAAAGGTGATTTGGATAGTTATACAATCAGAGGTGTCCAAGAAGAGATATCTTCAGCTTCGGAGTGATGACAAAAATCAAATTTTGGATTTTTGCTAAGTAACATGGACACTTTGTATATGACATATGGCCACTTCCATAGTTATTTATCTGTAAAGAGACACTTTTTAAGGTCTTGAACCCAAGAGTTAGTTGTGTAACTAAAGAATAGAAATAGTTTTATTTTTAATTAGTTAGGTGTCCTTGTGTCCTAGTTCAAATAGGTCGTAGTTTTCTTTTTATTGGTTTGTTAGACAAGTGTAGCTAAATGGATGTTTGTTTGTTTGGATTTTTTGTTATTCTGTAGATGGAAAGAACTCTGGCAATAGGTGTGGTGATAACACTCATTCATCGAGAGAAATGTTGTTGGTTGTCTACGCCTTGTTGCATTCGAAAATGTCGTTGGAAGTAGGATCACGAAACAAATGAGCCAAATCCAATCTCTTGGGAAAAAATTTTTGACTGTCATTGCGAGACTTCCAATGGTTGGAAGGCGAGAGCATCGTCATTAGTACCTCTAGAGAATCTAAGATCACAGGCAGGTTGAATTGCTTGCGGGGTTGAAAAGGTTAACACAACAATGAAGAAAACGGAAAATGAAGGCAGAAAATTCTTGAATTGCACCGAGTGTGGGAAGGATTTTGAATGGTTGGATACTTTGTTAGCTTGGTTAAGGAGCAACATTGAGTTGGCAGCGAGTTCAAGCTCTTCCACACTCACCTCTTCCTCGTCTTCAAAAAAAGATAAAAAAGTCAAAATTACACTTGAAATTGACGACGATGGTTTGTCGAAAGAATTCGAGTTTCATTGTAAAATTAGATGAGTGCGTGGTTGATTTCAAGTTCTTTGTATTGCGTTTTTGTGAACTTGTGGTGAATGTAATTATCTTTGGTTAATTCATTTTGTGAACTTCTTTGGTTAATCCATTTTGCTTATCTTGGTAACAACTTGTGGTGAACTTGTGGTTATGACTCTGATGTAACTATGACTCTGGTTATGAACTTGTGGTGAACTTGTGCTTATCTACTGTAACTATGACTCTGATTTATTTGCTACAGAATCTTGTGTTGATGTAACAATGAATAAATTTGATTGGTAGTTTGTTCTAATAACAATGAATAAGTTTGATTGGTAGTTTGTTCTAATAGTTTCTGTCAGAAAATAAAAACTAAATAAAAGCTGTCACAGTTCCTACAACTTAAATAGTTTTGCTGTCATAAACATAAAGATAAACAAGTTCCTACAAGCTGTCAGAGAACAAGTACAAGCTGTCAGAGTATTGGTATTTCACAGAAACATACAAAAAAAACCGCAAGTAGAATAGAAAAAAGACAATGAGAACACCGACTAAAAAGCACAAGCTAACATAACATAACACAAGTCTGTACTAGTTTTACACTCCGACAACTTGCGCATTTTAGTTTGTCATTGCTCAAATCCCAAACGACATGGCCACACCGTTTGGGACTAAATCCAAACGGTATGATCACACCGTTCAAGAGGGAAAAAAACAGACCACCATTTTTATCAAGCTCAAATCCCAAACGGCATGGCCACACCGTTTGGGACCTAGTGAAAACGGTGTGGCCGCACCGTTCAAGAGAGAAAAAAAACAGATCCACGCTCAAATCCCAAACGAAATTTCATAAAAACAAAATTTTGCAAAGCAAAAAACACGAAATAAACAAAACATTACATCGAGAATTTCCTTATTTCTCTATTTCTCATTAATTTCTCTATTTTGAATTTCCTTATGCATTTTCTCGACTAGCCTTATTATACATTTACACTTGTGACTTGCTTAAATGGACAACAATTTGTTTGAGTTGTAGTTGCTACTATACTTTGTTCACAATGCCCTTGTTTCCACAATTTTGACATTTTTTGTTACTGTAGATGGACGACTCAATATTGATTGATGAAGTCGGAGAGAAGGAAGAATACGGTTCAGGTGAGCTAATGTTTCAATTTTATTTTCGATTTCTACACCAACGATTCAATCTTGTATTATTGTACCGTGTTAGTTTATTTGTTTTATTTTTGACGTGGACACATTTATTTGCAGTACCAGAGTCTTTTGCGACACCTTCTGCGGCACCTTCTGTGGCATTTTCTTCCTCTGTTCAACCTCCAGAGTTTGAAGTGGAAGTGGAAATTGTGAAGCCACCATGTTTGGGAATGTGTTTTGAAACTCTTGAGGCAGCAAAACAATTCTATATAGCTTACGGAAAATCGTTTGGATTTAGTCCAGTAATTCGAAGCTCTGAAAAATCAGTTTCTCGTTCGGATGAAGTTAGTAGTTGTCAAATGACTTGCTCGCGATTTGGGGTTTATAGAGATCGAGGAGGCAAAAATAAGAATGTGGATGGAACTGAGAAAGAAGTGAGAAAAAGAAACACAAATACAGTTAAATGTGGGTGCCTTGCTTCAATGAGGGTGACAAAGCAAAATAGTGGAATCTGAAAGTGATGAAATTTAGTAGCGAGCACAATCACAACAAGTTAGTCCGCAAAAGAATCGTATGCCTGTTAATAGAAATATGCCTGCTGCAGCTAAGGTGTTGATTGACTCATTTAAGTGATGGTGGTGTACACATGAATAAAGTTGTTGATATACTTGACCGAATTACAAATTGGTTTTGATGATAGGGATTGTTGGAACCATTTGGGCCCCTCAAAAGAATACAAGAAACCGTGGTGAGAGGTGATGCTACCAGCGGTGCTTCATTTTTCAAGAAAAAAAGTATAGAGGATCCTAATTTCTTTTATGCAATCTGGATGGATCATGAAGCAAGGGCCATTAATTTTTCTGGGTAGATGGTCGGTCGGCATTACCGCTTTCAATATTTTGGTGGCGTGGTTTTCTTTGATACCACATATCGGAAAGAATGTATATGAAATGCCATTAAGCCCCATTTTACTTGGAGTTAACCACCATATGCAATCAATCCAATTTGGTTGTGCACTACTTTTGGATGAAACGAAGATTCTTTTGGTGGGTTTTGAGACTTGGCTTGGAGCTATGGGGACGTGCCCCATCTGCAATTATCACAGATCAAGATAGAGCTATGACTCTAGCTATTGGTGCGGTATTCCCTAATACTGACATGCATTCTGCCTATGGCATATTATGAAGAAGTTCCCTGAAAAACTTCCAAATTATTATTATCGGAGTCAAAATTCAAAAAGAATTCAAACAACAGATTCGCAAATATTTATTCCTGATGTGTTTGAAAGGAGGTGGGCAGAATTGATGTCTAGTTTTAAGTTGGAGGAGAATGAATGGCTTCAAGAGATGTACAAGATTCGACACAAATGGGCTCCAGTTTATCACTTGGATACTTTTATGCCGCAAGACGACTCACCGGGCGTTACGGAAGCATGAATTTGTTTTACAAGAACTTTTTCACATCTACGACAACTCTTAGAGAGTTTGTAGTGAAGAATGATAAGTGTTTGATGAGGATTGTTGAAAGAGAAAAAAGAGGATTATATCTTTCATCTCCCCATCAACCAATGATCCTCGGCCCGAGAAATTCGAAATTTTGAAAAGCGAAATTCGAGAAAAACCAAAATTTCGGAATTTTGAAAACAAAATTTTGAAACCAAAATTTTGAAAATGTTTACCTTCTTCTCCAAAAAAAATCGTGTGACAATCTCCTCCAATTTCGGTGTGACAATCATTGTGACAATCAGTGTGATAAACAATCGAAATAGGATTCAAATAAAAAAAACCGGATGTTTATCTTCTTCTCCAAAAAAAATCAGTGTTCTGAATCAATCTCCAAAAAATCGATGGACACGGCTACACTCGAAAACAATTAAGGTTTGTGTTTACATTCTCTCTTTTAATCTTATCTCCAAAAATCAGTGTTTCACTTTCGAAAACAATGGAGTGTTTACATTCTCTCTTTTAATCATTGTTGTGTTGAATTAAGGTGTTCATTGGTGAATCAATCTTAAGTTTCAAGCTTGGTTTAAGTCAAACCTTTATTTTCCTGGGTTTGTTTCTTCCATTCAAACAAGATTTTTTGTTGTTCATAAATTGGAATTTTGCTTCTTTTTATGGAACTAATTGGGCGTTGCTATGGGTTTGTTTGATATTTGTTTGCTTTATAAACATTTAAAGTGGGATTGAATTATTAATTGAAGATATTTTGTTTGTTTACTTGATTGGATTTATAAAGAGATGAATGATTCAAAATAAATAAATCATTAAATCAAGCAATGAAGTTATGAGCGGTGAACTCTGTCGAGGAGTTAGGTGAACTCTGTCGAGTTGGTGAACTCTGTCGAGTTTTGAACTCTTCAAGTTGAGTTTTTGAACTTTCTGTCGAGTTTTGAACTCTTTCGAGTTTAGAGTTTTGAACTTCTGTCGGAGTTAGGTGAACTCTTTTCGGAGTTGAGTTTTGAACTCTTTTTCGAGTTCAGAGTTTTGAACTTTCTGTCGAGTTAGGTGAACTGTTAGAGTTTTGAACTCTTCGAGGAGTTGGGAGTTTTGAACTTCTGTTAGAGTTGGTGAACTCTTTTCGGAGTTGAGTTTTTGAACTCTTTTCCGAGTTCACCGAACTTGAAGAGTTCAAAGTTTTGAACTTTCTGTTATAAGATGAATGATTCAAAATAAATAAATCATTAAATCAAGCAATGAAGTTATGAGCGGTGAACTCTATCGAGTTTTTGAACTTCTGTTAGAGTTAGGTGAACTCTTTTGAGTTTTGAGTTGAGTTTTTGAACTTCTGTCGAGGATCAAAGTTGAACTCTTCGAGTTTTGAACTACTGTCGAGTTTTGAACTACTTGTCGAGTTTTGAACTCTTCGAGTTGAGAACAATTAGCTCATTTGAAATGAAGTGAGTTAGGAGCCACCCTCGAAATATGTATACTTTTTCCTCTTTGTCTCCGGTAATGCTTTTGTGAGCTCTGACAAGCTTTTAGATGCATCTGCATTGTGCATTAGGTTTTAAGTTGTTCTTGGATCTCGGTTTAGCGACTTTCTATATAAAATTGGAAAACTCAACTTTTATTGGTTTGTTGGACAAGTGAAGTAGGGAAGAACTCACTTTTATGGTTGTGCATGGGCTTTCTTTTGTATTTAGTGGGATCGAGGGGACTTACGTGGAAATGTGTTTGAAGCTTGCGATGTTTTGGTTTTGAAAGACATTTGATTCTCTTGCGAAACCGAGGGCCTCTCTTTATCTCTTTCGTTACATTTGCCATGAAGAGTGTGGAATACCCTCTTCTCTTTAGTTCACCTTAACAATCATTGTAAGAAATTTGGAATTTGTACAAAGTCACGACATATGACATCGATTGCATTGATTTTATCTTAAAGTCTTCTAAGCCATATTTCCGTGAGGCCTCCTCTAACACTAGGTTTAAAGCCCCAAATGTTCACCAAACTTCGTGTCAAAATACTTTCATGATCTTGACCCAGTTGGACTAGGGTAATAGACTTGACCCCTGTTTGTAAAAAGGTTCTGCAGGGAAGATACTTTATGTGGTTGGTTTTCCCTTCTTTTGACTATGTACTTTTACTATAGGCTAATGGAAGCCTTTTCTTGTGAAGTTTTTACTTAGTACCTCGTGCTTTACTTCTTTAAAGTCTATATGAAAAAAAGGAGTTGTTGATACAAAATTGGGAAGTTGAAGTTAGAATATCTAATGTGAAGTGAGGCTAATTCTTAAATCGTTTTAGAGATGAAGTTGCAAAGGAAAAGGTGATTTGGATAGTTATACAATCAGAGGTGTCAAGAAGAGATATCTTCGACTTGAGATGATGACAAAAATCAAATTTTGGATTTTTGCTAAGTAACATGGACACTTTGTATATGACATATGGCCACTTCCATAGTTATTTATCTGTAAAGAGACACTTTTAAGGTCTTGAACCCAAGAGTTAGTTGTGTAACTAAAGAATAGAAATAGTTTTATTTTTAATTAGTGGTGTCCTTGTGTCCCTAGTTCAAATAGATTAAGTAGTTTTTCTTTTTATTGGTTTGTTAGACAAGTGTAGCTAAATGGATGTTTGTTTGTTTGGATTTTTATTCTTGTAGATGGAAAGAACTCTGCATTGCAATAGGTGTGGTGATAACACTCATTCATCAGAGAAATGTTGTTGGTTGTTGTATTATTGCATTCGAAAATGTCGTGGATGGAAGTAGGATCACGAAGCGGTCGAGGCCAAATCCAATCTCTTGGGGAAAAAATTTTTGACTGTAAACGGCGGAGACTTCCAATGGTTGGAAGGCGCGAGAGAGCATCGTCATTAGTACCTCTAGAGAATCTAAGATCTGAGAAGATTGAATTAAGGTTGAAAAGGTTAACACAACAATGAAAAAGCGAGAAAATGAAGGCAGAAAAATTCTTGAATTGCACCCGAGTGTGGGAAGGATTTTGAATGGTTGGATACTTTGTTAGCTTGGTTAAGGAGCAACATTGAGTTGGCAGCGAGTTCAAGCTCTTCCACCTCACCTCTTCCTCGTCTTCAAAAAAGATAAAAAAGTCAAAATTACACTTGAAATTGGCGGCGATGGTTTGTCGAAAAATTCGAGTTTCATTGTAAAATTAGATGAGTCGTGGTTGATTTCAAGTTCTTTGTATTGCGTTTTTTGTGAACTTGTGGTGAATGTAATTATCTTTGGTTAATTCATTTTGTGAACTTCTTGGTTAATCCATTTTGCTTATCTTGGTAACAACTTGTGGTGAACTTGTGGTTATGACTCGATGTAACTATGACTCTGGTTATGAACTTGTGGTGAACTTGTGCTTATCTCTGTAACTATGACTCGATTTATTTGCTCTGAGAATCTTGTGTTGATGTAACAATGAATAAATTTGATTGGTAGTTTGTTCTAATAACAATGAATAAGTTTGATTGGTAGTTTGTTCTAATAGTTTACGTCGAGGAAAATAAAAAACTAAATAAAAGGCATCCGCAGTTCCTACAACTTAAATAGTTTTCTTTGTCATAAACATAAAGATAAACAAGTTCCTACAAGTTGTCGGGAGAACAAATACAAAATTTGTCGGGTATTGGTATTTCCGAGAAAACATACAAAAACCGCCAAAGTAGAATAGAAAAAGACAATGAGAACACCGACTAAAAAGCACAAGCTAACATAACATAACACAAGTGCGTACTAGTTTTACCTCCGACAACTGGCATTTTAGTTTGTCATTGCTCAAATCCCAAAGCGACATGGCCACACCGTTTTGGGACTAAATCAAAGCGGTATGATCACACCGTTCAAGAGGGAAAAAACAGACCACCATTTTTATCAAGCTCAAATCCCAAAGCGGCATGGCCACACCGTTTGGGACCTAGTCAACGGTGTGGCCGCACCGTTCAAGAGAAAAAAAAACAGATCCGCGCTCAAATCCCAAAGCGAAATTTCATAAAAACAAAATTTTGCAAAGCAAAAACGAAATAAACAAAACATTACATCGAGAATTTCCTTATTTCTCTATTTCTCATTAATTTCTCTATTTTGAATTTCCTTATGCATTTTTTCTCGACTAGCCTTATTATTCATTTACACTTGTGACTTGCTTAAATGGACAACAATTTGTTTGAGTTGTAGTTGCTACTATACTTTGTTCACAATGCCCTTGTTTCCACAATTTTGACATTTTTATTCTTCTTGTAGATGGACTGACTCAATATTGATTGATGAAGTCGGAGAGAAGGAAGAATCTGATTCGGTGAGCTAATGTTTCAATTTTATTTTTCGATTTCTACCAACGAATTCAATCTTGTATTATTGTACCGTTAGTTTATTTGTTTTATTTTTGGCGTGGACACATTTATTTGCGATGCGAGTCTTTTTGCGACACCTTCGGCACCTACGTGGCATTTTCTTCCTCTGTTCAACCTCGGAGTTTGAAGTGGAAGTGGAAATTATGAAACCACCATGTTTGGGAATGTGTTTTGAAACTCTTGAGGCAACAAAACAATTCTATATAGCTTCGGAAAATCGTTTGGATTTAGTCGAGTAATTGAAGCTCTGAAAAATCGGTTTCGTTCGGATGAAGTTAGTAGTTGTCAAATGACTTGCTTTCGCGATTTAGGGTTTATAGAGATCGAGGAGGCAAAAATAAGAATGTGGATGGGCTGAGAAAAGAAGTGAAAAAAAGAAACACAAATCTGATTAAATGTGGGTGCCTTGCTTGATGGGGGAACAAAGCAAAATAGTGGAATCACGGAAAGTGATGAAATTTAGTAGCGAGCAATCCTGAACCTGGTTAGTCCGGCAAAAGAATCATTATGCTGTTAATAGAAATATGCTGCTGCAGCTAAGGTGTTGATTGACTCATTTAAATGATGGTGGTGTACACAATGAATAAAGTTGTTGATATACTTGGCCAATTACAAATTGGTTTTGATGATAGGGATTTGTTGGAACCATTTGGGCCCCTCAAAAAAGAATACAAGAAACGGTGTGAGGTGATGCTACCCGGTTAGCTTCATTTTTCAAGAAAAAAAGTATAGAGGATCTAATTTCTTTTATGCAATCTGGATGGATCATGAAGCAAGGGCCATTAATTTTTTCGGGTAGATGGTGGATCATTACCACGGTTTCAATATTTTGGTGGCGTGGTTTTCTTTGATACCACATATCGGAAGAATGTATATGAAATGCCATTAAGCCCCATTTCTTTGGAGTTAACCACCATATGCAATCAATCGATTTGGTTTGCACTACTTTTGGATGAAGCGAGAAGATTCTTTTCAATGGGTTTTGAGACTTGGCTTGGAGCTATGGGAGGGCGTGCCCCATCTGCAATTATCACAGATCAAGATAGAGCTATGACTCTAGCTATTGATGCGGTATTCCCTAATACTTTCCACAGATTCTGCCTATGGCATATTATGAAGAAGTTCCACGAAAAACTTCCAAATTATTATTATCGGAAGTCAAAATTCAAAAAAAGAATTCAAACAACGTATTAGGCAAATATTTATTCTGATGTGTTTGAAGGAGGTGGAGCAGAATTGATGTCTAGTTTTAAGTTGGAGGAGAATGAATGGCTTCAAGAGATGTACAAGATTAAACACAAATGGGCTCCGGTTTATCACTTGGATACTTTTTATGCGACGCCGACTACTCGTTAAAAGCATGAATTCTGTTTACAAGAACTTTTTCACATCTCGACAACTCTTAGAGAGTTTGTAGTGAAGAATGATAAGTGTTTGATGAGGATTGTTGAAAGAAAAAAAAAAAGATTATATTCTTGAACACTTTCGAATCGGATTATAAAATGGGTAATTCATTTCTCTTGAAGAGTCGCGACAAGTGTATACACAAGGAATGCTTATGATAGATTCAAGCAAAATTGAGTTAAATGGCCCGGTATGTCTGCATGATGATGAAAAAGATCTTGTGACATGAGAACCTACACTTATAAGTCGCGATTCACAGTGGCGAAATGCGTGAATGGAAAGGTGAAGTTCAACCAATGACAAAAGAAGGTAATTGTGAATGCAAAACTTTTGAATTTAGGGGATACCTTGTGGACACCTCATAAAAGGTATTTGAGTGCGTGATATTGAGATTCGAGCTCTTTTATTCTTAAGAGGTGGATGAAAGGGGCAAATAAGTATAGAGTATGACCGTGGGTTTGGTAAGTGGCCATGAGAACTTCGAGAGTGCTTGAGAATTACTTCGACTTCAAATGGTTGCTAATCGGTTGGTTTATGAAGGCTGCGGAAACTGATTGACTTACCAATTAATGCTACAAAGACTGCAAGAACTGTCGGTGGAGCTCAAAAGCGAAAGAAGTTGACCACAGTGTTTTGGTTGTTAATTCATGCACTATTGCCGATAGTTCGGCACCGCCATTGACCTATCCCCAGTTTTACTTTTGAATCCTAACATCTCTCAAACAAAAGGAAGAAAAAAAGTCGTTGAAGATTTATAAAGAAAACTAAGGACGATGGTAGAATAAAAGGGGTCTTGAACAAGCATCTTGCCAAAAGCCAAAGCAAAGAGCGAGAGGGAGATGTACATGTTGTAACAAAGTTGGTGTTAACCATGACGAGGCCGAAATTGTCCACGAAAATCCAAACAAAAAAGGGCCCAAGTAAGTATAATATTGTTTCCTTAAGCTTAATTAAGTAGTATCCTATCTTACACAATTGCCTTTAAAACTTAACGTTTTCCATTCTTTTTGATTCTGATGTGGATGTAGAGTTAGAGGGCGAGAGGCGGCGATGATGAGAGAAGCGAAGGCGAGGATGGGGAGGAGAAGCGAAGGCGAGGGCACAAATGATAACATTTCCCTTTATCCAGTTTTATCCTGCTTTTCATTATGGAACCTAGCAAAGGAAGCGGTGGTGGGGCTGTTTGAGGACCGCGAATATCTCGCCATTCATGTCACCAACTTTATTTGGTGGGGATTTTGTCGAGTTAAATTGTGAAGAAGTTTTAGTGATTTGAGTTTTATTTGGGTTTTAGTTATTTGGGTGAATTGTCGAGTTTTAGTTATCATAGTTTTAGTAAACTATTTATTCATTTTGGAACCAATCGAGAAGTTTAGTAAATTATATGAACTTGATTATATGTCGAACTTGATTACCTTTCGAAAGTTTTACATGTCGAGAAGTTTGTGTAAATTATATGAACTTGAGTTTTAGTATAACGATTGATTTAAAGCGTAATTATGCATGTAGTAATTATTGATGTAATACGATGATTGGACTGGGTGAGAGACAAAATTTGAGGCTAAAAACGACTGGCTAGGTAGTGCGTATTGCACACCAAGCGGTGTGGCCACACCATTTGGACTAGGTCCCCAAGCGGTGTGGCCATGCGTTTGGGATTTGAACTGGATAAAATGGTGGTGTCGTGTTTTTGCCTCTTGAGCGGTGTGACCACACACCGTTTGGACTTACTCCACCGTTTGGGATTTGAGCGGGTAAAAATGGTGTTGTGCGGTTGTCCTTAGTCCCAAACGGTGTGGCCACACCGTTTGGCCTTGTAAAAAACGGTGTGGCCACCACCGTTTGTCATAATCCCAAGCGGTGTGTGGCCGTTTGGGATTTGAACTGGGTTAAAAATGGTGTTATGTCTTTTGTCCTTAGTCCCCGGTGTGTGGCCACACGTTTGTTTGTTTGTCAAGCGTGTGGCCAATACCGTTTGTCATATCCCCAAAAATGCGGTGTGGCCACACGTTTGGGATTTGAACTGGGTTAAAAATGGTGTTGTCTGTTTGTCCTTAGTCCCCAAGCGGTGTGGCCACACCGTTTGGCCTTATGCGGTTGTCCTTAAAACGATGTGGCCACACCGTTTGTCATAAGTACCAAGCGGTGTGGCCACACGTTTGTCATTAATCCCAAGCGGTTATTGCCAACGGTGTAGCACCGTTTTGGGATTTAACTGGGTTAAAAATGGTGTTGTCTGTTTGTCCTTAGTCCCAAAGCGGTGTGGCCACGATGTACCCACACCGTTTGGCGCTATACCAAGCGATGTGTACACCGTTTGTCATTCCGAATCAAGCGGTGTGGCCACGTTTGGGATTTGAACTGGGTTAAAAAATGGTGTTGTCACGGTTGTCCTTAGTCCCAAAGCGGTGTGGCCACACCGTTTGTTTAATCTAAAGCGATGTGGCCACACCGTTTGTCCGGCAGAGTCCCACCCGTTTGTCCTTAGTCCCAAGCGGTGTGGCCCACACGTTTGCCTTAGTCCCAAAGCGGTGAAAGTAAAAAATGGTGTTGTCTGTTTTGATGATTCGGTGTTTGAAAGAGGGAATGAAGAAATAGTTAGAAGAATCGAAGCGGCTAAAAGTGTAAATTTTAAATCGTCGAGCATTTAGTTTCAGTTTTAGGAATCATCTCGAGTTTTATTACTTTTTTTGTGAAAATCATCTCACGATGCGTTTGGTCTTTTTAGCAAAGACAATGAGACAAGTCAAAACAGGAAAAGCATATTGCTTGTATGGACACGGCTTTATCGTGTAAAAGATCAACAAAAGGAAATGAAAAAATTTCCAAGTTTGAACAAAGATTATTCTAAACAAACAGAGAAAAACAAAAGTGCTATGAAACTCATATTCTTAATAGTTCAAAGTTCAAACCGCACACAAGTTAATTCCAAGCCTTAAAAACACATAAACAACATTCCTAAACAAGCGAATTACGGAAACAAAGACCACCGTTTGAAGATCTAAGCACATATCACTCATGAACCATAATATTCTAAGATCTAAGCAATCTTCACTTCAATAGTCTTGGGCTTCTTTTTGCTGAGGTGGTGGAACCTTCTCAGCGATCATTAAGCAACCATCTCGACAAACAGCAAAATCTTCTCCATTATCCGCAAGTACGCAATCCTCGGCAATGCAAACTTCCTCAAAAACTTCCCAATCCTCCTTTCCATCCTCGGATACTTAGCCCCTTGTTTCTCTTCTTCCCTCTTTTGGCTCACCCAAGTGACCACAAAGCACATTGTCTTCCTCAAACAACCTTGATATCACCAGATTTCATTATCCGGCATGTCGATAACAAACCGTAGTAATTCGGGTACTCTTTAATGTCTGGCAAATGTTCTTTGCCATTTAACTTGCATCTCGAGCGTAAGTGCGTGTTGGTGCGTTCTATGACTTCTCCGGATTCATCAGACATGTCAAGAAGAGCAAACAAGCTTCTATTAACGGCCTATAAGATAAGTTAAGTAATGATCAAGGCAAATTGGACAAATTTCCATCGATGAAGTGTGTTGTCTAATATTTGTAAAGTTAAGTATCCTTTCATCAAATAAATTTAGTAGGGTTAAGTATCTTGAAATTCACCAAGAAAATTGAGTTGAATTGCCATTAGTATAACAGTTTGAAAGAGACAAACTTTTTAGTTTCATGGGCTGATCAATGATTCGGGGGATCTGATTACAAGGATATCAAGTTTACATGAGAAGGTGAATTATGTGGGTAATATTTGAAATTTTTAGTAGCATCCACTCTTTAATCAAAGAGTAATGGGAAAAGAAGCAACTTCAATTCTCGAAGAAAATTGAGTAAACATGCCATTTGCATAACAGGTTTAGAGTAGACAAACTAAGGCTTACATGCGTGGCGATTGGGGCTTTTGTTGTCGTTCGATGGGTAGAAGGTGAAATCCATCGGCTTGGTGATAGTCGAGCAATTTACCTTTAGATAACTGGATACTTGTATTAGTGAATTGGGAATCATACTTTGTGTAAAAGTATCCTTAGGGACTTCCTAAACCCCATGTTAGGGACTATCCGTCTTTGGTGGATCATGAAGGTATATCTAAACTTGCCTTGTTGTCCTAATCTGTTATACACTAGCACAATCCTTAAAGCTTTCCGGTTTCAAAGTCAACATGTGTGTGTGCTTTATTCCTGCAAAACTAACCTCTCCACTTGCTTCCTCATGTTCACCATTTCCATTTCCAACACTCATCCCAACCACAAGATAAAGGAGGTAAACTAAACCCTATGTTGAGTTTGGACTCAACATACCTAAATCTATGCTAACCACTAAACCCTAAACTAACCAAACTCAACATACCTAGTATAAGATGCTCATTCCGCGATATCGTCCATGATGAACTTGCACGGGTCAAATTGTATGCCTCCATGAACTGGTTACGTGCATCGTCTGGAATCCTTGATCCCACCCAATTCGCGAGGCCTTGATTGAGCAAGCGAAAATTTCATCGGCGGCGAGTCTTTGTCAAAATTAAAGCGAAAAACTACATTTACATTTATACATTTACATTTATAAAATACCAAAACAAAACAAAACAAAAATTAACGTTGTAAGATATTAACTCACCGGTTATGATATGGAAGACTCTGTAGGGAGTAGTGACTAAATGATCGGGGTTTATCATTCTCATATGACTATTGTTTTTCGTACCAACTCATGTATCTACTAACACACTCCCATGGATAAAGGCGGAATGGGTCCTCGTTGTTCAAGTTGAATCAAGTGATTACGCCATTTACTCGATTATGAAGATGCAATATTAAATTTCACATCATACCAGCGTCAGGAAGTAGTTAAATTCGTCGAGGTCTTTGGTCTTAAGGGGATCGAGGGTACAAACTGCATATGACCCAATGGCGTACAACCCTCGAAACATTATGCTTGCTTTCGACATTATCAAGAAAGCATATAAATCCCTCGAAAAATGTTATTTCATCCACCGGCCGTATAGCTCGGACTTGCACATAGGGATACCATTCAACTGTCAAATAGCATATGATCGAGGAAATTAATCATTAACCACATACTAATAATATCAATTAATAAATAAAACTATTTACATACAAAAATGCTTACATCGGTACAAGTCATATTATCAATGGTGGCTCGGGTATGCTTCAATCATTTGTTGTGCTAGCATAAAAAAAATGAAATGGCGAGTACCTACGAGCCGCGGCACATGCTCAATGATAGTCCTCATTTGGGTATGGCACGAACACCGGAAGTACTCATAAATCCATGCCTACATTAATATAGACACCCGTTAATATTGTAATAGATAGATAAAATTGACATTGAAAAAGAAAAACAAAAACTAATACACGTAGGAGAGTGAAATAGCACGAAACACCCTTCACCTTGGCACTTGTGGCGGTCCCAAGAACCACATACAAGTAAGCCGGTAAGGCTGCACCCCCAGCGTAGTCTCGATCTCGGCAAATTTCGAAGCGATCTCGGATAACAAGCGGGAACTGCGTTCAGGGCGATGTCGGTGAAGGCGGTACATCAAAGAAAAATAACGGATAAGCTCTCCACGACAAAGCGCACCTCTTTTGGGTTGGCGCTTCTTCCACAACAACCCCATTTTCATCAAGTAAATCTTCATGAGTTACCTTCCCGATAAAGCTGCTTCATCAAGAAATCCATCCTAACTTTGGAAGTGAACTTATTGGATTTCATCTCCATCTATCTTATCCATGGGTATGCCAAGATCTTTGTGGAGGAGTCTTTTTAATGCGTTCCAAGGTCAAATCGGTGTCCCCGATCCACTGCTTTGCCTCGTCGGAACTCTAAGAGTTGGGAAACATCGTCAGCGTGATTGTCATCTAAGCCCACGGCATATGAAGCGTGTTGGTCTCGGATGCCACCTCTCCACAAGCGCGAGCGAGACCAACCACGGGATCGATGCTGTATACACCCTAAGACCGAGCACATAAGCCGGTTCTTTGAAGCTCCGCGTGAAAAGTAGAAACGGTTTGAACACTCTCCGAGGATATCCCATTGTACCAACTTGTTTAGGTGCCCATGGCACTTGAACACCCCTCTCCCTAAAACAACAAAAACTTAGTATTAATGTATGCACAAGTTTAAGTAATACAAAATTTAAATACTAATAGACACTCAATGATAATATTACCTGCCCTCCCAAACATCGCGAGCCCGTTACCTTTGCATAGTCATACAACGGATGTGACACACAAGGGCCCACCTCCATAAACACCTCTCTTGAACTCCAAGTCATTGTTAGACTTTCTCCATGATATTCAGCGGAGATGCAGGTACATGGACTTCCTCGTCATCCTCCTCCTCCTCCTCCGCGTCCTCTTCCTCCTCGTCAGTCTCTTCTTCTGCATCATCAACACCCTCTTCTTCACTATCAGCATGACTTAGAACTACACTCTTCCCACGATCCATATTTACGTCATCGCCATCTCCATCGTCATCGTCATCGTCATCGTCATCTACATCTACATCTACATCTAAATCTAAATCTACATCTACATCTACATCTACATCACTAAGAACTGTCCCCTTTCTTCTCTTTTGATTTCCTAACTCTACACCACTTACAACATTCTTTGGGATCATCCGCTTTCCGATCCCTCTACGGTGATGCGAAGTGGTTGTTCTCCTTCCTCTCTTTTTCTCGGGCTCCTCATCATGCGACCCGAACTACTACTCCCCACCTAACAACTTCTTAGCACCCGTGAAAACACTTTTTCTTGCATTCTTCACATTCAGATTCTTTGTTCGAGGCATTGCTACAAAATAAATAGGAGTTAAAAATAAGACATTCAACTAATTCAAATTGTTGCAATACCAGCGTGAAAAACAAAAGAGCGAAATAAAGGCGGTGTGCATGCCAATCTATATCTAAGTTCAAAACTTCGTGAGTTCACGAACTCTGAAAGAGTTCAAAACTCTTACATAGTTCACGAACTTCGGCGAGTTCAAAACTCTGAACTTCTGAAAGAGTTCAAAACTCTGAACTCGAAGAGTTCACGAACTCGACAGAGTTCAAAACTCGAACTTCGGCGAGTTCAAAACTCTGATAGAGTTCACGAACTCTTCTGAGAGTTCAAAACTCTGAAAGAGTTCAAAACTCTTACATAGTTCACGAACTTCGACCGAGTTCAAAACTTCGAAAGAGTTCAAAACTCTTACATAGTTCACGAACTTCGGCGAGTTCAAAACTTCTGAAAAGAGTTCACGAACTCTAACGAGTTCAAAACTTCGACGAGTTCAAAACTCTGAACTTCGAAAAGAGTTCACGAACTCGACGAGTTCACGAACTCCCACGAGTTCAAAACTCTGACTTCGGCCGAGTTCAAAACTCGATAGAGTTCACCCGAACTCTTCGAGTTCAAAACTCTGAAAGAGTTCACGAACTTCGGCGAGTTCAAAACTCTGAAAGAGTTCACCGAACTTCAACGAGTTACGAACTCGAACTTCTGAAAGAGTTCACGAACTCCGGCGAGTTCAAAACTCTGAACTCTGACAGAGTTCAAAACTCTGAAAGAGTTCAAAACTCTGATAGAGTTCACCGAACTCTGACAGAGTTCACCGAACTCTGAAAGAGTTCAAAACTCTGATACCGAACTCGGAGAGTTCACCGAACTCTGAAAGAGTTCAAAACTCTGAACACTGACAGTGAGATTGGTAGACTAAAGTTTTTCAATGAGTTCGACACCGTACCTTAATCAATGGGCCTTTGTATCTACCAACTTAGTTGTCCACGCTACTCGATTCTGACAATATTAAATATGTTGCAAATTTTTCTGTCCTAAAAAAATAGAAATTGGATATTCGACAGATGAAAGAAAGGATGGTAGAAATAAAAAGAAATAACTAAGCGAACGTGTCAAAGTTCTAGGACAAAAAGAAAAAACTGAATTAGAGTAGTGCTTCTAGGTTTATAACATTTTATCCGTTCACACTCCTGCCATACCAAATGTCTGATTCACGCACCTTACATCTATGAACCTCTAAAGAAAAAAAAAATTGAAGAAGAAATCGCGAAAAGAACAAACTCATTGAAAGAGTTCAAAACTCTGATAGAGTTCAAAACCAATTGGATTAATATTTAAAGTTTAATCATATCTGATGTATTACTAATGAGTAAGTAGAGGTTGTGGTTTCTAATCATATATGATGTAACTTTACCGGCTTTAAATAATATTAATCCAATTGGTGACATATTTATTGGATTGTATGAGTACAAGCTGGGTTGTCAGCTCAATTAATAGTTCCCTTTCATTCAACAATTTAGAGATCTAGATAATACTCACTAATGAGTAAGTAGAGGTTGTGGTTTCTAAATTTTTACACAACATCAGCGGACTAACTAAAGCTTGTCCTACAAAGGAAGACTTCCATAATAATTGGTCTACAATACTTGCTCAATATCACGGTCAAGTCAAAGCGGATGCATTTTTCATATCGATTATCAAAACATTTACTTGCAAGGTCGAGCCAATGACCATCACATATAAGTTTTAACAACCAACATTTTCTTGTCTCCGGTTTAGTAATTTGGGTAATGTCGATTGACATCATAAAAGTCGATTCATCGATGAACCAAAACCATCACATATAAGTTTTAACAACCAACATTTTCTTGTCTCGGTAGTAATTTGAGTGTCGGTTGACATCATAAAGTCGATTCATCGATTGAACCAAAAACTTCATGTATCACATGAAAGATTGTGTTTAACATGAAAGTACACAAAAAAAAAAAATTATCAAAATTAGAAACAAATTATTAAAAGAAAAAAATTCTTACTAAGCTCGTTCTCGTGGCGGAATCGGATCAAGTGCTTCTTGGGGCCCCATAGCGAATGTAAATTCAATTACTGAAACCGTAAGAGTATAGTACTTGAGATCAACAAACTAAGTGTACAATAATAAGTTAGAACCACATGGCAACTCACGGAAGAGGAGGATTCTGGGTCTTTGGGTTTGGGTCTGACTAGGTGGAGCGGTTGCTTGAGTAGTTAGGGTAGAAGATTTTGTTTAAAGTCATGAAGAATGCTCCATGAGATGACATAAGAAACATAAAGGTTAATCATCACTACACACTAGCTTATCTCATTGCAAGGAAAAGAATACATAATCATAATCAGTCACACATAAATTAAGTGAAGAAGAAATTTGTGAACTTTGTCGATCAAGAACCATTAATACCAAATAAGATTAATCTGAATTTGTGAACTATCGAAGAAGAACCATTAATCTGAATTTGTGGAGAATACACACGGGTTAATCATCACTACACATAAATACATAATCGGTCAAGAACCATTAATACCAAATAAGATTAAGTTGAGAGAATAGTTATACCTAATTTCTTCTTCAAATGAATCTCTTTATAGATTTGTTTTAAACTTTCTCCTTTATAGATTTTGGAGAGAGATCGGTGAAATTGGAGGAGATTTTGTTTTTCTAACGATGAACTAATTGGAGAAGAAGGTAAACATTTAGTGTTTATGTCGATTTAATGTGTTTTTGTTTTCAAAATTAGTGTTTTGGTTCAAAATTCGTGTTTATGAGTGATTTCGTGTTTTTTTGGAGAAGAAGGTAAACATTTCAAAATTTTGGTTTCAAAATTTTTGTTTTCAAAATTCGGAAATTTTGGTTTTTCCGGAATTTCGTTTTTCAAAATTCACGGAATTTCATTGGCCGTAGGATCAGTTGGGTTGATGGGGAGATGAAAGGTGTGGATCGGCTGTGTCCACAATGTGGCTACAGTACCTGTGGCTGTATCCTAACCCTATATATTTTGTCTGAAAAAATATAACAAAATAGAGATTAAAAATTAGAAGTGTACTTAAAATTGAAAAAATAGAACAAAAGAATACTAATTCTTTAAAACTATGACTGAAAACAATTATTCTATCTTAAAATTGTAATTGGGTCACATTAAATAGGATGCACTAGGCTGTTCCCAAACAAAACCTTCAATGAATACCCAAAACTATTGCAAAACAAAACGGGAAATTGCAAACCCAAAACTAACTAGTTTCTAAAACCACTCTTTAAACCAAAACCACCTTTCAACTAAATTTCAAAACAATTTCTATCTATGGAATCCATGGAATCAAATATTCAAATGATTCAACTCAATGTGGTGTGCAGCTTCAACAACTTCAGACCCTGCGAAAGCTTCAATTTTCCGTCTTCTTTGTCATACGCTTATACCCATTTTTACAGCCTTACAAGTTACAACAATGGGGTTGTGCTTGTGTATTAACCAACAAAATAAATTTTAACAGCTTGTTAAAACAATGTTCTTGTTTGTTATGAAACGAATTTATCGAGAGCGCGCGGTTTTGAAAATATAGAGTGCGGTTTTGATATTCTTAGAATGTGGTTTTATGGAGCTTTTGCTCTAAAATCGGAAAGCGAGGTTCACCGAGCGAGAGCGAACGGTTTGTGTGACTAAGACAATGCCATAAATTGTGATAGCAAAACAAAATTGATCTTAGTAAATACGAAATACTGTAGCATAAACATACAGTACTATGTTGATGGACGAGTAGCAGCTAGATTTGGTAGGCCCGGCCCAAATAAGCCCATTAAGGAAAAACTCATAATATTGGGCTTTCTCGTAGGCATCGTGGGCTTGTGGGAGGCATAAAGGCCTAGTTGTTAAGCATTATGCCCGCCCATTTTCCTTTCCAACATGTTACCCGAACTTCAGGCATATAAGCAGCGGTGTCTTATTTACTTGCCCACGGATGGCAGAGAGGCAGAGAGCCTGTCATACCCACATGAAACCTGGATATCATTTTGTCCGCTTCAATTCTATCCATTTTCTGTGTATGTAGGCATCACAGTAATGGCCACCACCTCAACGTCATCAATCCTTAAACCTCAAGATCTGATCACTTATTTTTTAACATCTATTGTTGGACACTTTGAACAACACAATACCTTTATGTGGGAATGCAAAACTTTGGCTTTTCTTTCCATTTTTTTCGTTTATGTTTTCTACCCGTTGTGCGTAGATGTTGAGCATGGCTACACTAAAGTTTTGCTTCAAAAAATTTGGTGTGCACAACTCTTGTGATTTTAATTAGATAGATCATGTAAAAAATGAATATCAACTTTTTAAGTATTGGTCAGAAATGATAGTTCCATGTAGCAATTCGATTCCAGAAGATCTGTAAAAGTTAAGTACTTTGCATTGTACTCAAAACTCAATTTTATTGATAATCAAGTGAAGTTTAGTCGAGAGTATTTTAACAGAGCACTTGACCAATCACAAAAAGCATTCAACCCTCCATGCTAAAACGTAGAAGGAAAATAAGGGTTCCAAAATACTGAATTCTAAATTTCCAATGAACTGATGACATTTATGATTTATCACCAAAAAAACCACATTTTACTTATATGAATCGTTATTAGGTCAAATTAAGCAACAACTAAAGTCAAGGGAGTAACACAAAACTATCAATATTAATTCAGTCTCAAGCAAGAGTTGCCCCCCCAGGCCCCCACCATCTTTTGTTTCTCTTTATTAAATCTCAAAACGAACACTGCTCATACCCCCACTTTTTTCTCATTTCTACCTTCCAATGGCATTTCTTACTAGCAAAACACCCATCTCAGTATTTTTTCTATTCATCTCATTCTCCCTTTATTCCTCCCTTACAACAGAAGCTTGTCATCGTATTGATAGAACAGCACTGCTTGGATTTAAGGCAAAGATCACCTATGATCCTTCTAAACTGTTACAAACATGGAAGCCATCCAACGACTGTTGCACCAAATGGGCTGGTGTCCAGTGTGACTCCACTGGCCGGGTTGTCAATGTATCTCGTCCTGGGCTTTCTTCCGGCGATGATTTCATAACTGATACATCAATGAACGGTACTCTATCATCTTCTCTTGGTAACCTTTCATTCCTTCGACTTCTAGACTTGAGTAATCTGAAGGACTTAAAGGGTCCAATACCACAGGAGCTAGGAAGATTGTCACAACTCAATTATCTCTTCCTTGATTCAAATAAACTCACTGGTTCCATTCCGATATCATTAATGAATCTTCGGAAGCTGAACAAGATTTACCTTAGTGACAATCAACTAACAGGTCGTATACCTTACCCGGTTTTTGAGTTTTTAACATCCCTCTCAGAGATTGGTCTATCAGGAAATCAGTTATCTGGTGGGATTCCATTTTCGATTGGAAAATTAGTGTCACTAACAAAGATTGATTTCCATTCGAACAATCTATCTGGTAGTATCCCAATATCAATTGGTCGCCTTAATAGACTCCAGTATCTTGACATCTCTGAAAATCAGATAACTGGGAGCATTCCTAACACTATAGGGGGACTAACTAAGCTTGTTCTGCTCTATTTTAATCAAAACAGACTCACTGGCAGCATTCCTTACTCAATTTCACAGCTAGTTTCTCTTCAGTTTTTTCGATTATCCGAAAACAAACTCACTGGTAGATTACCAGCATCCATCGGCTCGCTTTCAAGTATCCAGAGGCTGATCATTGAGAATAACAGGCTAACAGGCAATATCCCAGATACCATTGGCTTTCTTACTAATATCACCGAGATATACTTCTCTAACAATGAATTTACAGGAAAAATCCCTTCAAGTATTGGTAACCTTCGAAACCTCCTCACACTTGATCTTTCAAGAAATTATCTCTCAGGTCCCATTCCACCTCAACTAGCTAAGCTGAAACAATTACAGACTTTAGACTTGTCCTACAATCCCCTTGGTCTGGTCCAAATACCAGACTGGCTAGGTAAAATGAACCTCTTTCGGCTTTTGTTAGCCAAAACTGGGATTAGAGGGCAGCTTCCTGTATGGTTATCTTCTATGCCTACATCGACCCTAGATTTATCTAGCAATGGTTTATCAGGTAAACTACCAAATTGGATTGGCAACATGACCAACCTTTCTTTTCTCAACTTATCCAACAATGGCTTTCACTCTGCTCTTCCTCCAGATTTCAGGAACCTCTCACTCTTAATGGACCTTGATCTTCATTCCAACAAATTTTCAGGTCACCTGAAAACAATATTTTCAAAACGGGTAAACGAACCATTAGGCCATTACAACTCTATAGATTTATCATATAATCGTTTCATAGGTCCCCTCGATGAATATATAGGAAACTATGTGTCATTATCCACAGTTGAGAAGTTGGTTCTATCACATAATTCTTTGGGAGGGTCAATACCACGGACACTAGGAAAGTTGGGTCAACTAAAGAAACTGGAGCTCAAGTTCACTGGTCTGTACGGGAGGATACCAGCAGAACTTGGCGACGCCAAGGAATTGACGTCTGTATTGCTATCGGGTAACAAATTGGACGGTAGCATTCCACAGCAGGTGTTAAACTTGAGAGAGCTTGCAGAATTCGATGTGTCCAAAAACAGGCTAAGTGGCCCGATTCCTCCTCATAAGGCCAGCATTCCTGCTTCAGCATTCAAGGATAACCTTGGCCTATGTGGAGCTCCTCTTCCTTCTTGTATGCGTACCTAATGGCTCAAATTTGATTCCTTCGGTAGTTTCATTTCATAACATCTTATTTTGTTTAATACTGCTTTCCGATTTATGATAGCTGATTAGAACAAGTATGAATTAAACATTCTTAAATTAATGTTGTTGTGTAATTTTAACTTCCGACTTCCAGTATATGAGATGATTTCTTTTTCCTTCGGAGAAGAGGTAAGAATAATATAAGCTAACAATATAACAGAAAACAGCTTAAGAAATGCAGGCAATGCCAATTGCCAGAGGTGCAGTTGGGGCAATTCAAGTTGTCGGTCCAGGCATCACCATCCACTTCAGTGTTTTCATGCTTGTTGGACAATTTGTTGGTGACTTCTTGTTATGCAATGGAGTTCTCGTGCCCTAACTATTTGTATGGTTTGGTTTCTAACGAAGGAATTATGAGTTCATAACAGTTCATCACCCACTAGACCCCCAGTATTGTATTTATACATTTTCTTGGTTTTTCCATCTAAAAGACTAAAACAACCTATCCTAGCTTGCCACTAAGCGTCATCTTCACTTTCTTAATTACTGAGACATCCACAAGACGCACTTTCTTTGAGTTTGTCAAAATGCACTTAGTGGCTCATTCAGTTTCCTGACTTTCCTCCCCCCTACAACTCATTACTGAGCATACTCCTAATTTAATATTTCTAGAAAATCAATTAAAAAAGAACGATGTTTGATAAGCGTCAACTAATTTGAAGGCGCAAAAAGGCTCGAACGCTACTCATTAAGAAACAATACTCAACAGAAAATCCAGAATTGTTTGACCTAACCCTATTTTTAATCCAACAGAACAGATAATGATTATACTTTATAGTGAATCAAGAATTTAGAATGGGAGGGATGCTGGTGGAATTCGGATTCATACAAGACAAGATATTAGATTCAATACACTCAATAAAAGCAGATTACCAACTATGCACTTCGCCTTATATTCAATACTATAAGCAGTCTCATTAGTTTCAGAGATCTATTAGTAAAAACTACAGATCGAATAGGCACGCCATCTTACCTCGACTTACATTTTTAATACGAAAACTATAGAAGTAGCAAAGTATTTGAGTAATCTAGCTTCTTCTTCTTCTGTTTTCGGTAAATATATTTGAGTAACCTAGCAAAAGTAGCAAACACAATTGAAAGTGCTAAGTCGTCATGGAGAAAACATGAGATTAACAGAATAATTAATGTTCTAAGTGAAAATTTTAAAATAGTATACCACAACTGCAGAGGGTATGATCAAACGAGTCCGATCGATCACAGAAGGTCTTGGACGCTTCCTAGTCAATGTTTGACTAAAATCCTGCTGCAACTTTCACCCTTTTAAGGTTAGGAGCCATTCCAGCATACCCACCCACTGGCCACTGAAAATACATTCCCACGGTATCACAGGATGACTGATTTAAAACATACTTCCTGGCAAGTCATTCCAGATTTCAGTTGAGCAGCAGAAGAGATTTTGAGAAAATAACTACAAACTATAACAGCAATGCAAAAGGGAGCCTTGCGTTCTATTTGTTTTGTCACAAGTGACGCCATTCAGGCTACCTGGCAGGGCCTCAGCCACCAAGTTAAATATCGTTTATAAAGGATTTAGGCAAACTGTAATACATTCAGTATTTTCAAAACTTCAATCCATTCTTTCTCAATACATTTTTTTTTTCCTTCTCCACTCAAATTACTGGACTCCTTCATTCATTCATTGAAGACAAAAAGGAATCTACAATTCTCAGAGAGCACAGAATATCCGACGGCACTATGGATAGAAACTAACGGAGAGCATAAAATTTCTGAGACCACCAAATCACAAAAACTTCTCCAAACCATTATTCCACTTGCTCTCACTAGAGGAATGCATTGAAATAGGTAAATATATTGAGAGCCCCAACCACACACCAATCTCAGTTCACTATGGATCGTGTCAACACTTGCGTTTGGAAATGTAGGAATATTTTGAAATAGGTAAATCCATGACAATAGAAAAGCGTCAGAATTTATTTATACCCACAACTCAAAGTCTCAAATCCTTTTGTAATGTGAAAAAAGATTACCAATGTCAAGTGGTCTTGGACATGGTGCAAAAATATGTCAATTCTCCGGAGATCAGAACATATTGTGGGTAGGCTTTAAAGTTTGAAATATCCCAACGGTCACCGATATGCTGGGCCGAGATTTCACGTGTTGGCTTTAAGATTTTAAACTTGTCTCTTATAATCACCAACAATATTTCAAATATCAAAACTGAAAGAGGACATACTGCATCAGAAATGCTAAACAAAGTGACAGAGTGAGAAAATCATGGTTCACAATATAAAGCAGAGAACAAGGCTCTGAAGAAACTGACCCTGTTCCTAGCTCTGGAAATATCATTACCTACTTTTAACCAACGAGTTTGCACTTCCAGATAATTTCCTCCCTACAAGCAAGACATTTGAACTCCAACGCAAGATCCACTCTGCCTCAGGAGAGAAAACTCTAAGAAAAATCCAATTTCTCAAATGTTTCTAGGACATTATCCTTTTTTTTATATAACGTATCTACAAAAGCCTCATTCTAATATTTTGACTTTCTCCTAAGGGCCTCTAAAACTTTAACTGAAAACGAAAACTGGCTTACCAGAGAGAACTCTCAAGTCTCACCACTCCGTCTTCAGTAATCTTGTGACTCTTGTCCATGACCTGTGAACCCTCAAACCAGAGGTACTCAACTTAGAGGAACATGTTTATGAAACCTGTACGTGCTACGGAACACAAAAGAATGATGGTCGGAGGTCGCACAAATCACAATAGAGTAACAGAACCAGCCTAGGCAAACTCTGTCCAAATTCAAGAGTAGGATCCTCTTGTTGATTCTCTTGTTGATTGCAGCAAGTGATTAGAGGTCTGATAACTTGCAACCTTAGACATTCCACAAAGGCTTAGACTCACTCTACAGCCGTAGAGAGATTAAAAGAGCTCCAGACTTTTCTCTTATCCCTAGCTTATCTATCCTTAAATGTGGTGTGCTATTAACTCTGGAAGTTATTAGCTGGGCGGCTGGGCAAGTATAACCTGGTGAACTACACATCCCACCAAAATCACAATGTCAGGTTTTAAAAATGAAAGAAAGCGGGTCTTTACAGAACAAAGGTATATACAAAATCAATGCAAACTGTTTAAAACTTCAAATTAGGGCGGGAGTTTCGCCTGAGGAAAAACCACCAATTTGGATGGAGAAGCTGGGAAACAAGGGGCATCATCGACAACCAATCAACAAGGACTGTTTTTATCCCACTGCCTCTCCACTACTTCCAACATCTCACAGTCAAACTCCTGCTTGACTGGATCAAGACAAATGTGGAAGAGAAACACGACTTGAATTAACAGGCACATCTCGAAACTATTTTTTTCCAAACACGCTCGTTTGGCGTTTCGATACAGGTGTTTTATAGGCGACTAGGCGTAAATCGTAATATTTAAGCTACCCCCGTTTAGCTGTGTTTAATGTTAACGAACCGTGCCCGTGCGTAATGTTTAAGCTACCCGGTTTAACCGCTTCCAAAATAGAAATTATTACTCTCAAGATCTCGGGTTTGACCAAGTAAAATAGAAATTGCCTGGTTGCCACGCGCGGGAACCTATATATATGTAAAAGCCAAGTGATGCCTCCTTTTTTTTCCACTTGGTGTAACAACTAACAAGGGCTGCGTATTCTCGATTCCCTTCAGTTCTTCTCTGTCTCTCGTGAATCCACACTGGACAACGCCCATTGATTTTCTAGTTTGTGGTAAAATCTTTTCTTTTCAATTTCTAGTTTCTATTTTTCAGTGTTTGTTACTTTGTTTTATAAAAATCATTAGAACAGTTGAGTACTTGAGTAGGAATGACTCAAAGTTATTGCTGATACACAATTTTAGATGCCTGTTATTGTAATCATCAAATTAAATTAGATGGTGCGATATAAACTATCAATCATTCGATGGCAAATAGCAAAAGAGAGAAACCAAAGACTTGGACGGAATTAACAAATTATCCTTGAGATTCATCGAACAGTGAATCACTGTTGGCCTCTTTAGATCCAATATTTAGAGGTGAGGTACCTCTAGAATCTATACTCAAGCTTAAAATTTGGGATAGGGTAACAGAAGATTTAGACATCCCCATTGATGGTTGAAAAAAACAAGTAACTGCGATGCTCAAACAGACAATGTGGTCATCTCTGAAAACAACCATAAGAATTTCTATGAAACATTGAGGTTGATATATTACAAACCTCAATGTAAACACACCAACACGGCTTCTAATCTATTTGTTGGCTTATTCTGCTTGGACTCTCGTCCAAATAAAACTCCAGCAGTGGACTCACCAACACCCGAATGAAGAGAAACAGAAACTTTGGGACTAAACAATAAGCAGATTTATGCAATCATCACCTTCTAATTAAACTGTCTTTGCAATGCATTTGAAGAAAACTGAAGCAAATTCCTTCTATAGTTCTATATAGTCTGTACATGATAATGAATGTAAGTGAGACCAAAAATACAAATTACTGGTATATTTCAAATCAAATCACTATTTGGGATAAAACTATCCCATGTTTCTGTATTTTTTTCCTCTTATTTTACAGCCCCTCAGGGAGATTCTCACGATATGGATACACTTTAGGCAGATACATACAGGCAAACTAATAAAAGAATTGCACCCGATGTTAAATTGATATAAAAACAAACAGCTGAAAATGACAGTCCCCTGGAGAAAATCAAACATGTATTAGAAACATTTACTTGGTTTTGCAAGAATCAAGCAGCCATACAAACTGGTAGAAGGGGAAAAAATTAACAGAAACCGGTGGAGCTAATTCGTTTACCATTTTGTACGAGTCCTAATCACATGCTGCACTATTAGGAAGGGAAAGCAAAAATCCTATCAGCAATCTTTGTGCGACAAATTGGGCACTCAGTACACGCAAGTGAGCATGGTTTACACACTGCACCAGAAATGAGCATTGATAAGCAACATTATAGTATAAAAATACAGTTCTGTTTTGGTGTAAAGGCTATGACTTACAGCAAAAATGCCGACATGGGAGGAGAAGTGCGGCAGTTGGCGCTTCAAAGCAAACTTTACATACGTGAGAATTCGTATCCCCGGTCCCCAGAGCTTCAAGTTGCTTGTCCTTCATCTCTTGCATCCGCGCCTGCATACATTTAAATAAAATGAGAATGAATAGCTCACATTAGGATTAACAACTGACAGGTTTCTTTAATTATATATGTATACAATGCTTATCAACACACAAGTGCCGACTGAGAACTTCATCCACCGAAGAAAATAAAAAGTCATAGATCCTATAACTTCTAGACAGACTGACAGTCATCAACCAATTGAGTTTCTCAAGGTATTAACATGTCGTCAAAAAAGAAACCAACACTGGTTGTACCCGCTGAATCAGAAATTCAGCTTACATGAAGATATTCTTATCACTAACGAACAATAATAATGCAATATGCCAAAAATTGAGCAACTTGACTGGTAACAGGGAGGTCCATGCATTAGCCCAGTGGCTTTCAAACTCTAAGCATGGAGCCCACTTCAACTTAGGTTGGAACACAGAGTACCGATACACTTGTGGAGACCCGAGTTGAGATAACTAGACATACAATTGGATATATAGTGGATATAACAAATATAGTACCAGGCTACCAGCCACAATAAAAAATTAAAAAAAAAATATCCTAGTGAACCACACATTTGAGTGTCATGTTAAAGTTTCAACTTCTGCCCTAAAATGACATAATTACATAAAGATGTATTCAATTGTTAAGCAATGATCCCTGATGAGGATATTTGTATCAAGGAGGATACCCTTAAAGAATATCAGCACTACACCAAGATTACATTCATCTTAATTTGATAGAAATTTCTTGACAAGATTGCAAAATTAGGAAAGTCAGGACCGTTAAAGTTACTATGGGTGTCTGTGACAGTATCACATAGGTCAACCTAGTAGATTACTTTGTAGAGAAGACATAATCTGAGTTTACCTTCAGACGGACAACTAAAGGATCTAGCTCAGCACCATCAACTGATTTTGCACTATCTGAAATTGATTTTGCACCATCTAATACATGCAACTCTTTAAGGACTACACTGGAACTATTGTTGTCATTCATTTCTGTGTCATTCACAAGGTCTATTCCAGCATCAATAGACCTCTCGTCAGTGTTCAACTCAGTGACCACTCCCCCCTCTTTCTTCAATTTTGCAACCAGCACCCACATGCTTGCTAAATCATTTTCTAAAGCTGCCTCTCTTTTCTTTGCTTCATCAACTCTTTTCCTGTATTCTTCTTCAGCAGCTTCCTTTTCAGCTAAAGCTGCTTCTAGAAGGGCCTCTCTATGTTTCTTTGCCTGCAACTCCGTCCTTATTTCATCAGGATCAAGATTCCAGTATTCAGCTTCATTAAAAACTGTGCTCGGGATTTCATTGCCCCTGCCAGTAAGCCGACCTTTTCTTCCAAGCCTCATACTCTCAATCTTGCCTTCAGAAAACTTGCGGCTGACACCATTAACTGTTTGCATGCCCGCACCTCTAGAATTAATCATATCTTGAGCAGCTAACAACTCCTTTTCTTGTCTGGCATTATGTAGTGAAAGCTTTGTGACTTCACCAGCCAGATTTTTTAATTCAACAGCTGCAGCAGAAGCCAACTCCTTTGCATAAGAAGCTTCTTCAGCCAACTTTTGATTCTGCACACGTAATCCACTGTTCTCCTCCATTAGATGAACATGTTCTAGCTTTTGTTTCTCATTCTCAATCTCCTGTTTGGAACAATAAATCCAATAAAATTAATAGATAAATAAATAAGCGATAAAAGCCCATGAGAGTCACGTTGATATAAACTCCAGGATAAAGATGTGAATTACCACTACATGAAATTAACTATATCGAGACGAAAAAAAAAAGGCGGATGGGGGGAGGATTAGGTATACCGCGCTACATTGTTAACTACAAACAAGTATCGAAAACCTAATGATCACAGTAACTACCTGAGACTGAATTTTTCTTTTCAACTCGTTAATGTAATCTTCATAGCCACACTGATCTGAAGTTGATTCTGATTTTTCACAATTGACCAATGCCAATTGTTGTTGCAATGAGAGAAGTTTCTCTTGCAATTCTTTATTCTCTGAACACTGGAGGAGAAAAAAAATTGTGAGTCAAAATATATAGAAAAGAAAGGTCAATTGTGGTTACATAAAGAATATATATGTTTTACTAAAGGAAATGGAAAATAGAAACTCTGGCATTCCATTACCTTATCTTGCAGTTGTTCCTGGAGAATACGATTGTCTGCTGATTTAATCTGCATTCAGTTCATAGCTTTTAACGATAGAAAATCTGAATTGTTATTAGCTCAAAGCACGTCAAATTTTAAATGGTTGACACTGAATGCTCACGTCAAATGCAAGCACGCATACACGCACGAATGTAGGCACATAAATAAAAGAGTATCTATACTGACCTCTAGCTCAAATCCCTTCTCATTGCATTGTGTCATCAATCTCATAAGCGTCTGTTTTTCAAAAGAAACCGCATTTTATTCCTTATAACAAACATAGACCATCGCTAACTCAAAGAATGAAAATAGTAATGAAACAACATATGAGCAAATAAAACCACCTGCTGCATGTCAACTAATGATGCGTTAGCTATTGACGCCTCACCACTCTCAGTGATGTGTTTCTCTAATACTCTCATCTGTCTCCTCTTTTCTTGTATCTCAGATTCCAATTTCTGTATCTGCATTTTTACAGCATTCAACACAACTCAGCAAAGATGAAAGAAGAGCCCATAGGCAAGAAGGACTCGCAGCTCATTATATAGCGTGTTTGTCCTCCACCATTGTATAAACTATAATGAATTTTTAAAAAACATAAGCATTCAAAAGAAATTAAAATATCAACCCTCCATTCATTTTGCAGGTTTAGCAATTGAAAATGAGACGCTTACAAGTATGTCCTTGCATCAATTCCAATATAAGAAATAATTTTTTTCCTTTTTTCTTAGATCGGTTTATAAGCTCTTATTATTCAACTCCCAAAATGAGAGCTCAATCTAATTATTTAACTCCCAAAATGAGAGCTAGGAGGGAAAACAAGGTAATAACCTAACACGGACTTATATCAAGAAGATATTGTATGTTAGAGTTCACGGATAAGATCTTAATCACAATCTGCAAATGAAGATAATTTCACCTGCGCCTGTGAACCATCAGGATCATTTACAGATTGATCCATTAAGCGTTTGAGGGTACTGGTGCTGAACGCAATCTCACCAGCAAGCATCTTAACCTGTTCGACCAACAGATCCATCTGATCTGATGTCATAGCCTAATTTCAATAAGAAAAGGAAGCTGAAATTAATTGAAAGTCCGTCTAATTCTAGTCAAATCAAATTACTTTGAGTCTACCGATCTTGATACACAAAGATCGACACCAACTAAAAAAGAGCAGTAATCATACCGTTGGTAGTCTAGAACCACTTCCAGACCGACTGATAAGTTCACCGGCTTGGGTTGACTCAGTGACTGAACTACTAGTCGGTGACTGTTCTTCATTCCACTTGCTGGAAGATCTTCTGTGTCTCAGATTATATGATGGGTCTGACGGAACTGATAAAGCAGAAGATGGAGAATCCTGATCCTCAGTTTCTCCAAGCAGGGGAGAACTCTCACCTAAAACTTCCAATTTCTGACAGAAATGAAATAACCAGCATCATAATACCGCCACAAATTATAGAACAGGATACATTTCAAATCATATTTCTGTTTTGTATTTTCTCGCCAAAATTCAGAATCAATTCAGTAAAGCATATATTTAGTTTTATTTTAAACGTTGACTATATTGAAATGCCAAAATTATTTTAGAAATTGTCATTGCTAAAAAAACGAAGAGAAACTGTCTTTATCCCTTGACTAAAGAGTATAATAGAAATTTACTTCATCTTCACCAAGAGAATGATGTCGTTGGTGACTGGATACATCACTCAAATATCCAGGAATTGTATTTTTTGTAGAAACAAGTATGAGCTTTGTTAGTCTTTGGATCCTACTCATTAGAGCTGCTTTTGCTTCCTCTTCTTCCTCTAATCTTGATTGCATTTTCACTTGTCCCTCTTCTAACTGTTCAGATCATGTGATTAAGAAAATGCTCAATGACAAACAATAGGACATTTTACAATGATAAGATCATAAATCATAGAGACAAGCTGAAACAATAACATTAAAAGGCTGGACAACAAATACTGGTTTAAAGTATAAATAACCTTTTGCTTCAAGGTCAATATTTCCTCATGATTGATACCAGCCAGAACCCCCTGCTTCAGATGATCAAGTTCTTCTTTAAGGGTTGAAATTTCCCTCTGATACTTCTTAATCAATGACTTCTCATCGATAATCTGGAACGTGAAAAAAAAAAAAAAAAAAAGAGGTAAATCCAAGTATGCTTTGCCACCATACCATTCTGGTTGAAACTTGATAGCATGCTGAGGTCAGTTATGTACTTACTCTATTTCGTGAAGCAAAGATTTCAACTCGCTTTGCTCTGCTTGCAAACTTCAATGTGTTATGAGTTTCCTCCATGTTACTCGATGCAGGAGTAATTGTGCATATAAGCTGTAGAAGATCCTTTATTCAATAACTGAATAACAACCCAAAGTACAAAATAAGGACACAAAAGCGTCCCAAAGGAAAAGAGAAAATGTACAAACACTCAGTAAGGAGTACAGAGGGGTGTGATGCACTTCCTTGTATGCACTAAAACACCTCATGAATACTATACATGGCTCGATGAGATTTAATATGAACAATTTGATGTTGAACAATACTTACAGATACATGCCCATGGCCACTCAATGAGGACTGTAGAAGACGGGTAAGCTTGGAATCACGATATGGAACGTGAGATGACTTCCCCTCACTTAGCTTGCCAATTACCTTCAGTATTAAGGCAAAATCAGATCTATGGTAATATAATAAATAAGCAACTAAAACACTTCAGCGAATTCACATATCTATTCATCACACAAACCATAAATTCCATGTGTATAACAATGCAATTTCTTCATCTTTCAAATAATTAAACATAAACAACCAAAGATGGAAAACATATTCACTATGAGAACAAATTGTCAAATAAAACACATAAACCTCTAAATGCAACATAAGTATGTATCACTAGGAACAGCTTCACTTTCCAACTTTAACTATACCAGAGAATTCACATATCCTAGCTCAGTTATAATAATAAATGTCATTACAATAAACAAGGGCGGGTGTAAATTTTTCGAAGGAAAAAAATATATATTCACTAACCAAAACAACTTCCATTGGAACGTTAGCCAAAATTAATGGAAGGAATAGAAACACCTACAGTTCCAAGAGTTAAAAGACTTTTGTTGATGTACGACCCTTCCTTTCTCCTTATTCCAGTTGTTTCTGTTTTTGAACTCTCTGATCCGGCTAGATCAATCAAATTCTGAAGTAGAATTAAACAAACAAACAACAAAAGAGAGTGAGATGGGAACCCTTGAGCTTTAAAAAGTTTTTCTGTAATCGACAACACAATCACATACAAGTTGAGAGAATATCACTTCTTCATCATATTCGTCACCACGGGAGCTACTTTCAATCATCTGTCATAAACACAGTGCCTAAATTCAGAGTGCAAAATACAGACGGACAGACAAGGAAACATCAAAGAACAAGTGCAAGTTAATCATATTCATATTCAATTTTGATCTTGCACTTGATGAAAACACACACACACCCACACAAACGGTATTAAGCTTAAGAAATAAACCTAACTTTGATGATACCTAAAAAAACAACATTTGTGCTTAAAAGCCGCGGCTATATCGAGATGTCTAACAGTGATCCAAGCCCAGCAGTAATACATATTTTTAGATAGCTTAACAAGGGAACTTGTGATTATATATTTACACCCCACATTTTATCAACTAAAAAAAAAAAGGGATGGCCTAGTGTAGAGGTGGGGACTGTATCGATGCACCAGGAACTCATTCCCATATTGGTGAGGTTCCGTATAAAACCTGGGGTTCTTATGGATGTCATACTTTCTGCAATAGTGCTAAGGCTTTTTAGGTACATGCACACCTCTTATAGCGAGATTATAAAGTGAGCAGTATCAGCATGTTGAGGGATCAGGTGGATATCCACATATGATGCAGTTACTAGGGCAAAACTTGCACATTTAACATATAAACCTATGGCTACAGAATGCAATCAAGAAGCACATAAGCCTCCTGTACTATGAATTTCTTAACTACATTTTTTGTTTTACTTAGAACCACAAAAACACATACTGAAAAACGTCACAATAGCATGTGATTTCTTAGCAGGCGAGCAATACTGGAGCATAATAGAATTGGATGCTCGCTTCGAAGAACACTTACCAGAGTGAATATGGTATGACTGCGGCTACTGAACAAGTTAAAGTTATTTGAACCAACATGACGATGTTCTGTCATCATAAACATTAGGTGTTAGAAACAAGAAAATGAGGACACTGGGAGGGGAAAAAAGAGCTGAATTTTCGAAATGGGTGTGTGAACAAATTTGAAGGTGAAACTTACCTTCTCCAGCAGCAATGAAAGATAGTGCGTGACCAGGCGATAAAACAACTTCTTCCTTTATTCCCTCAACATAGGTGCCCTACAGCAATTTTGAGTTTGCCCGTTAACATCCAATAAATTGTACTTAAGTGATGAAACTTCAAAGAAGATAAGAAATGAATAAATGTTTTGACTATATCAAAAACAAACAGATAAACAAAAATAAATACACTGAAAAGAATGCTCCTCTTACTACAGAGTGGATCAGCAAAAATAGAGGTTAGCACAAACAATTGATCATTTGATGATTAAGTGATCATTTGTGTATTCTTAATTTCTTATGTCTTATACTCTTGCATCATAAAATATATAGATAAACAGACGACAGACAAGTAAGATGGTATGAGCATGTGCAACATAAACCACTCTAGTTAGACCCTAAGGGAACACACTACTTGAGATTCTTAAGGAATAATTAGTAGATCAAGCAGAAAGTGTGTCAAGTTGTGAGAGCGGATTGAGAAAACTCAAGCAATTATAAACCATGCTTTTCAATATACATGAATAGAGCCATAAAAATTTTAAACAACTGTCACCGTTCAAAAAAGTTTACGGAACCCCACTAGATCAACGATTAGGAAAAACTAGCCTTCAGGCTACTAAAGCTTATGACTACTATATAGCCTCACGGCTATAAACTCTGCAAACACTGAGGCTTATGGTTCAAGCTATTCGTCAAATATGTTTTGTCCACCACAACTTGCATAGTATATCAACAAATTTTTTGTGTACCAGACAATCGTCAATGCTCGTACTCGACATACCACAACTAACACATTCAGCATCTTAAACCCTATCTTTATATCATGTGAGACATATTTTTTAAAAAAATACAAGTTAAAATAACCATACTGTTCAAGTCAATCCAAAAACCTTCCTACGTTAAAATCTTCTGTAAGTGGGAGATTATGTTAACTTTGCTTTCGGTCACATCACTTCATAAGGGTTTTTAACTATAAATTTTGGAAAGTTCAAAAAAACACGAGTGAACTGATGAAAGGGAAAGTACAAATCATATTGACATCAAGCCGCTGAATTGAAGTGAATGCATGGCTATCAGTACAATACGTAACAGATGCACTGATGAGAACAAAAATGTAACATGTAGCCAGATAGAAAACCAACCCAATATTTTCCATACATTTCCACCATAAAACTCTAAAACGAGTCAATAGAGGTAATATGTAGACAAATTTTAGAATGGAAGTCTGAAATGTAAATGCTAACAATTCATGGGATAAGAATTCAAAACTCAAACCTGCGCATCCTCCCTAACACGTAGGTTTTGTCCAGTTGGGTCGAGCAAATCATTTATCACCTACAACAAAAATAAAAGAATAAATAAGGGTTTAGAATTACATGACATTCGACTACAAATTTGGTATAACCAAATATAAGATTAATATAAATACCCACATTTCAGAATACAATAAAGACGAAAAAAAAAAAATGAACAATAAGCAAAATATCTTGTGATATAGACACTGCATACATTAGGGCATCTCCAATGGGGGGTGTAAAATTACACCTCCACCTAAGTGCCACACAGGCTCCACCTAGGTGCCACTGGGATTTAACAACTCCACATACACACTAGTTTATAGGCTATATATACCCACACTCTATAGTTCCCAATGGAGAGATGTACAAAAGTTTGGATTTTTAACTCGGATGTCACTTCCCTCTTTAAATTAAAGAGGGATGGTCAGTTTTAAATGACGTCAGAATTTAAAAATTAGAACTCGACACTTTAGAACTACAGCGGGACGTCACTTGACGCCAAGTGACGTCCGGACGTACTTTAAATTCGTGTCACTTCAAGTGACGCCCGGGCTTTTTAACAACTTGTATCTAGGTGGGGTATTCCCCACTTGTTGTATTAGCTTATTAACTACTGTTTGCAACCCCTATTGGAGGGAGTTTTTTTATTATTATTATTTTAATGTGTAAACTTTACACGTTATACGATTTACACCCCTCATTGGAGATGTCCTTAAAGGAGAACAGGGAAGAAACATAACGGAGAGAAATATTGTCCTACCTGTCTAAACCTTGGATATATATATATATATATATATATATATATATATATATATATATATATATATATATATATATATATATATATATATATATATATAGCAATTATAGGCTTATCTCAAGAACAAAATAAAATCATGTGCTAAAATGATTTAATTGGATTTTATACAACTAGCCTAAACACAAAGCATTAACACGGTCGTGTTCTTGTATCCAAGACACGAAGCAGCATTAAATTCACTTAGATCAAATTCAATCAAAAAATTTTGTGCTTAAGAATTTCATGAATCAAAAAAGAAAGAAAATATAATGATAATAAATTTTACAAAAATCTATTCGATACATAAAGTGAACTCCCTAAAATAACCGTTTTTGGTTCAACAAGTTTGGTTAAAATTTATTTCCTTATTTTTCTACTTCCTAAATATATAATTGTATTTCCCAAATTATCGACCCGGAAATATTTCCCAACCAATGCGACACTTCGTATTCAACTCACCTGCTTAAATTTAGCTATTAAAGAAACAACAGGTTCGCTACCAGGAGATAAGAGGCGGTCTTTTACTGAAACATTCCAGTAATGTCTATTCATTTGAAACATTCCAGAACGTTTATTAATGTGTATGGGAACCAATTTCAAGTTGTTGGAGAGCACTTTGCAATTTGTTAATCATAAGTCTTGAAAAGGTGAGACCATAAAAGTTTGATCCGTTAAGATAGATGAATCTTCTTGTTTGTTGTGTGGATCCTTGCCTTAATATGTAGCTCAGTGTCAAAGTAGGATTCATGTCATTAACTCCAATACTTTGTTACCATAGGATGAGATGAACAAATAGGACTCACCGTGAGGATTTTGTTGTCATCCAAGATGAAGACAGATTTCTTCCTTGTACAGATTGGGCACTTTGCATAGCGTATATACTAATGCTTGTTCTTTCATGATATGTCTACCAAAAGTATATTTGTTATCATCAACCCAAACCCTCCCTTTAACATCCCGACTGCAATTCATCATGTTATCAGCATTTAGTTTTGGGTTATTACCAAATGTGTTACGACATTAATACTTCTAAAGAGTGAACTAGTAACCTGCCACAAATTCACTTTGCTAGCTATGACATCTGTTGAGACCTTCTCATCTTCATATTAGTGTTTTTACAGTCTTACCATAAATATCGTTCTGATATGCTCCACTTGTTCTTTAAGTTACTTTTAGTTTGTTCTTTACTATGTTTCTTTGTTTAGTTTTTTTTTTTTTTTTTTGGCAGATATCGATTTCTTTTGCCTTATCCATGCGTGGAGATTGTGGCTTCACTGATAAGCAGGCACAAGTTACACAGTCACGAGGTCCTGCTGGCTTACAAGTAATAATAATGACAATACACAATTATAATAGTAAATACAATAATAGAATTACCAAACACATACCCACATCAACAAACAAAGTATAGATTACCAACCTCGTTATATATTTCAAGATATGACACGCGAAGCAAAAACTCTCTTCCAGGAGTCTGCAAGAAAATTCAGCATGTTTACTCCGATATAAAGCTAAGAAGAAAGAGCATGTCATAACAGATCAGATAAATAAACTTACATCTTGTATTATGCTGAAAACATCCTTGATGGCCAATGGTATAATTCCAGGAGCGTTATGATCTCCCTGCAAAACCAAAAATCAGGATACAGAATAAACAAAGTGTACTGCACAATAGTCTGCCGAATACTCAGACTAATCTGAAGTCTTAATATATAACTACAAATAAATATGTGTACAGGGAAAAAGCATTGAATATTTAATCAGCACAGTAATTATAATCATTATATTAGCAATAGTACTCGGTACTTGGTCATAATTTTGCTGAGCGGCAGTAGCAATACCAGCCAAAAACTATTGCATTAAATACACATACTAAAAGGACCAAGCATCCAGTCAGGACTGGTAGCATTATGAAAAACAACATTATGGAACAAAAGAAAAATAAACAGATTCTTTTCTTTCTTTTTTTTAATGTATATAAAAAAGGCAGTTTTGTAGACATTATGGAGAACCTTGCAACCACAAATTGGCATTCTCAGATAAGAATCACACACAAGTGGAGTCACTCGTGACAATATCCTATATTACAAGCAAACTAAACCCATGGCTGTTAAACTATCAGTAATACCTAAAACAGGTTATGTATATACAGCGAGCATACTGCGTTTGTTGCCATAAGACAAAATTAAGTAGCTTGCTAATGTACTTGTACTTGTAGGCTACAGACTGCAGTATTCCTTCGTTAGTAGAAAACTGTACAAACTCGTCCTTTATTCTTATCCCTTTTTAATGAAACAACCTTAGATGTAAGCGTGTAAATCACAACCATAACTCCATATGAAGATTACAGATATTAACATTTCATGGAGATTGTAATGACAAGCTTCAGTGTTCAGTCAAATATCTACAATAAATGGATCAATCGCTAGGGACTCCAGTACAACATAGGGAGGTTCTCATGAACGTAATATACAAAGTTAAAAAATAGTGAATTAAAGGAGAATGAAGTACATACATGCATAGTATGTGTCTTCCCACTACTGGTAACACCATACGCAAATACAGTCCCTGCAATGCATAACCATCAACAAAGACAATCATGAATTCACTTTACTTGAAGGCCGAAGCTTATGTTTGGGTCACAATTCACAAATTGGGAAGTTATGTGAATAGTTATCTTACCATTGATACCGTCCATTGCAGTCTTAACCACAGGTCGAGCAGCAACGTCATACACTGCCATTGATTTCGTTGACGGTCCAAACACTTTATCTGTTAAACAAATAAACAACACCAATAGTGTTTCAATCCAGCTCAATGCCTCAAAACCAATAACATTCTTTAAATGTGAGCATACCGAAAGCATATGCAGTAGCAGGATTAAACTCGTTTCGAACAATTTTATCTCCATCAGCATACCAAGCCACCTCATCGCCCCGTTGAAACTCACGCTCACTACAATCCAAAAAAAAAAAAAAAAATCAACCCACATTGTAACCCTTAGATCTAATAAAAACAAAACCAGATCTAAACTTACTTCAACGGTCTAAACCGGATAGTAACTGAAATACTATCACCAGATCTCGAAGAGTCAACAACAATTGGATCTCCAATAAGTTCTTCAGCAGACGGAAAAGCAACCGGTGCAACCATCCTATTATTATTATTTCTCGAACCGGGTCGGTTTATTGACCCAGCGTCGTTATTACGGCCTGCTCGTGAAACCGGTTTAGAAGAGTAACCGTTACCCGAACCGGAATTATTATTATTGTAGAATGAGGAAGCTGAAGAGGAACAAGAACGTGGGAATGAGGATCTTCCGTTAATTAATGATGAAGTTGATGATGTTGATGAATATGGACTTGATGTAATTGGTTTACGGTATCCGAATGGCGAACTACTTCTTCCTCGTGATGAAGAAGCCGCCATCGGTTTTAAAAACAATAATTTTGAAGAAGTGGAATGAGGAAGAGGGGAATAGAAATAGAAGAATGAAACAAAAAGAGGAATATGTCAGAAGTTTTCACATGCTGTTTTTATACTAAAGTGAGAAAGAAGAAGTGAAGAACAACTCACACTGAAGACTGAACTCAGATCTCTATCTTGTTTTATTTTATTTTATTTTTAGTTAGAGTAGTTACTTGTACATTTTCTTGAGAGGGAGGGGGAGAGGGGTCTTCGTTTCGTGTGTTTTAAGACAGATGGTTGTGTTGTGGAGTGGCAGAGAACTGGTGAGAGTGGAATAGAAAATATATTTGTTTTTTCTATTTTATTTCCTTTTTTCTAGGGGATAAATTAGTAGTTAATGAAAGGGTGATGAGGTGGCGTGTTGTGGTGACGTGGTTAAGGTGGTTTTTAAAACACTGGGAATCTTGAACGCGCTATAAGCCAGAGTTTGAAAATTAAAACAGAGTTTAATTGAGCGGGAAATTACTGCGGATTCAGTAGACAAAACCTGAAGTGTGGTGTCAGCTAGGGCAGAGTGTCGTCTCTGTGTACGAACCGTTGGATTGGTTTCAGTTTTTGTACTTTCGATAGAGTAGGTGAGTGTCTGAAAAAATGGATGACACTGAGGGTGAGAGGATGAGAGGTGAGTTAAGAATGTGGCTGAAACGAGGAGTTTGAGTGCGGAAGTGTTATTGTCATGACACGTTAAATTTTTTCAATTGCGTGCAATTTAAATTTGTCTCGTTACCTTTTATTTTTTTATTTTATTTTAGTTTGGGATTTTGAATGGTGGAATGGGAGAGTTCTCAATGACAAAACGGACCAAAAAAATCACTCCCATAACATTTTTTTAATCACGACAGAGTAGATGAAATTTCAAAGTATATTTTTGACACAAAATAAAAAAAACAGCTAGGATAGATAAAAAGTCCAATTTACTTTTGATCCGAAATAACAAACGGCCTAATCCGACCCAATCGAAACGACTTAGTGCATATAGTATAAACATTTATATCTATTTAGGGTATGAAATATAAACAATCAACATAATGTATGATCATTAAGAATATCTATTAGGGTATGAGGTATGAATAGTCAACGTAAAAGTATGAACAATTATAGACAATTATTATTCATACTCCAGCATAAACTATGAAAAATCATTGTTAGTATGTTGTTCACCGTTTATATTTCAATATGAGCTATGAATAATCATTATTCAATAATCATTGTCCATATATCAATATAAGTTATGATTAGTAATAATACCCACTAGACTATAAACAATTATTATTCATATATCAATATAGTGTACAAGGTATGTCTACCTATTTAGATATGAATAATCATTGTTTGTATATCAACATAAAATATGAAAAACGATAAAAATAGTAAAATTATAAAACATTTATTTCAAATCCGGATTATTTGTCTTTAAAGGTTATTTTCAACCGAAAATTAGTTTTTTGGATTATTTACACTGGAAATTGTCCTCTTTAACAATTTTGGAAAATGGTTGTCCAAAAGAGTGATTTTGGCTCGAAATTGGTCTTCTATACTATTTTCTCTTTGTGGAATTCCAAAAGCTCGAAAAACTCAATATATTCGGATCAAATTTCATAATTTATCATTTTCGATCCTACGTTATTATTTCGATTCAGTTTATTCCTGTTAAAAAACTAAAATGTTGAACGGAATTCTAAGATTCCGCTCGAAATCATCGACATTGCATACTCCCTAGTGATCACTGGGGATGTATTGTTCACTTGTTCAGAGCATGACCGTCACATTTCATAAAAGGTTTTATTCACAACGCGTACGACCCAAAATATTTTTTACCAAGTGCAAAATATAAGGTGCTAGAAATTTGCAGTGAATGAGGGAGTTGCCTTCTTTGAATCCCAACACATGTAGATACAACAATGTTATAATGTCCACCCATGACACAAGTACACAACACCAATAATAAAGACCTAAAAATATCTCCCAGTGTTCTCAAGTATGTGCTAGATCCATGTTATTATAACTATCACAACCGTTTGTTCCAATTCAATTAATGCTATATATATATATATATATATATATATATATAATTAGATTTTAGACCCGTCCGGATTTTTTTAGATATTTTACGCATTAAAACCGTTTTAGTAAAAAAAAAAAAAATATATAACTCTTCCAAAAGTTCTATTATAAATAAGACTCCCAAAATAAATTTATTTGTAAGCTAATTCAACTATTTTCCTTTTGAATCGGAAGCTGATAACATCTGTTATTGATTTCTCACACACATCATTTATCCATTGCATTTTGAATTTTCACCTGAAGGTGTAATTGTAATTATATGGTATCATAACGTTGTTTATTCTCCCACTTCCACTATTTGAAAACACATTATATATAGAAAAGATTACATAGCGGTAAAGTTGTTTGTAAAAGAACTATAACCTTACCTGATTAGGTAATATTCACTTTTATTGATTTCCGCTATTTAGAACTGTTTAGAAGATGATCATTCTTTTTTAGCATGTCACTGCCTCCATAACAGCAATTGCTTCAAATTGGGCATAATAAAATCACACATTCAACTGATTCGTGCGATCTAGTAGCCTCTCAAAGAGTTCACCTTACATGTGTCGGGTGTATAATTACCTTCCACATGCACCAACTTTTGCATATCCAATAAAGCAGGGCCGGCTCAAACCAAAGTGTGGCCTAAGGCGGATTTCATAATATTGTTATATTGAGGCCTTTTTTTCTCAACAATTTAATAAAGAAAAATAGTATATAAGTAGTAAGAAACAAAGAATTGAGGCCTATAAATTTTGGGAAGTTTTTTCCCATGTGATTGGAGGCCTAATTTTTCGGAAGGAATTTACATGTTAGATTCTTAGTTTTAGAAATTTCTTTTGGGTTTTATGATATAAAAGCTTCCAGGGCTATTTTAAGGTGAACTTTGGGGATTTTCCAACAAACCATGCAACTTACGAGGCCTTTTTCAAAGTGAGGCCTTAGGCGGTCGCCTTTTTTCTATAAAGGACGAGCCGGCACTGCAATAAAGTCGTTGTTGAACTACTCCAAGTTCAAATGTACTTCTACCCTTATGAAATGCTCTTTCTGGTGAAGCAATTATCTAGAGCCAATTCCAAGAACTCCTCGTACAAAATCCTGCAACCCCAAGCATAAGGTCTAACTCGAGTATTTTCTAAAGGGGGTAAACATGAACAATAATGCACCCCTCCCCTCCTCTAATATCGTGAATAAGGTTAATAATTAGTGTATACCTAGACTATCAAAGTTTCTTAAATATTAGGAGAAGCCCAGAAAATTGAATTTACCAGACAAATTGATAAACAGTATAACCATACTCACATAATGTTATCCCCAATCTAAATAACTATATAGTGACATCATAATTTCCAAGGAGAAAAACAAAATTCACTGACACAAAGAAGAGAGATGTAAATAATTACCTCTACCAACTCCCCTGTCCAGGATTAAGCCCAATAAACACATTCATTCCCTTAGGAAGATAAATATCATCATTAAAGTTGGCCAACGTATCAGCATTCTCTCTCGCGGCTTAAAGTATCATAATCTGAATTAGTCTCATACCAAAGTCGCACCATAAATCAACTAAGCAGCTTTCACCTTCAGCTCTAATAGTCGTTGTTCTGCTTTCGCCACCACAAACCTAGACCTCTTTGCTTCATGCTAGTTGTTGCACAACTTGTTTTTGTTCCACAACAATATAATAGAAAACTCCACCCCATATGACAAATGAGTTATCACCACCTCATCCAACACAATATTAAAATCCCTTCTCGTACTAATGTCAACACTTGGGGACGTTCAATTACACCTGTTCGGCTTCAAACTACCTGACAATTACTTTAAGTACTTCATTACATGTGGAAGGAAGAACTTTGTGGTCATACTCTACACCAAGAATTTAGAAACTTCGGGATGTGATTAATTTTAGCTCATGCCTAAGCACAGACAATCATCATTGGCTTAAATTTACCCATGTATGTCAAAATTTTGATCCCCTATTTACATCTAAATTATGATTTGCAATTACTATTGCCTAAATTATATACATCTCAACCAACCTCACCTACAATCTAGACATGTGCATGCGTTTCATAATGCCAAAAGTTATTATCAATTTTCTGATTACATGATGTATCTGTTAGATAGTCATGGACTCATGGCAGCACAGATAGATAGAGGCTTCGACATAAATCACGCACTTACGTACTCATGTATTTATTTACTTCAATTTGTCATTTGAACTTACCTTTCTACTTCAACGATATGTTCATAGCTTCCATGTGGATGGCTACTAATATTAGAAGATCAATCTCTATAGATTCTCAATGCACCCATAATTGTTGTTGCTTCCATTAATTTTTTCGTGCATAGATGAAACCCACATGGGTCTACAATCATACCCCGTATCATATTATGGGTGACAACGGTGAGAAAAGGAGAGGGGTGAGAGCCCACGTTTATTTCCTAGAAACATCGATTGAGTTACCTAATTGATTAAATTTTGTGGTTATATTGTTTCTTACGATGTTTCCATGTTTCCCATATCCAATATTCCAATTTGATCTCTCAGTGATTTGTTTGTATAGTTCAAATTGTATTAGAAAACTTCAAACAATTTAATAAATGCATAGTTCAAGTTGTATTAGAATTCAGATATAGAGAGAGGTGGATATACACATTGGAAGAGTTTTAATTCTACTAAAAAACTTTAATTACACGTGGCATAGTAGACTCAAAAAGCTTTAATATTATAGTGTCACCTAGGAGAGAGAGAAATCACTCTTAGAGGTCTTTATTTTAGTATATAAACAAGATTTTAGACCCGGCCATATAGCCGGAATCATTTCTAAAATTCACAACCCATAAATTTTTGCGAGAAATTTAATGACGGATAATTATTAGCATAATTTTTTAGAATTGATTTAGGCGATTGGAGTTGTATAAAATTTCCAGCGAGATGTTGATTGACTTATTAGAGTTGTGGTTATATTAGGAAACTTCTTAAAATTAAGAACTCATGTTGAATTATGATTTGTTTGTTGACTTATTAGAGTTGTGTTGTATGTATTAGAAAACTTCTTAAGATTAAAAATTCATATTGTATTAGGAAATTTCTTATGATTAATTAAGTTTGTCCACGTGGCATGCATATGTCTCAAGAATGTGTCACCTAGAAAAGAAATTGTCCACATAAAATATACTTTGCTTTAATATAGAGAGAGATGATAGTAGAAGTAGATGTATTTGGTAACTATTTTTTGGTAATATATACAAACTAGTTATTTTCAAGACTTCTATAACAAAATTATAAATATGTACTATTTTAAGAGAACAATGTGCAACTAGCTTATTTATTCAAGAGGAAACAATCACCCAATATGCACAACCACTAAAAACCAACTATTACCCAAAAAAAAAAAAAAAAAAAAACATAAAAGACATAGCATCGCAATACCATTATATTGTTACCATACCATAACAATGTGTTCGATGCTAGTGTGATGTTACTCTATATGAGTTGACCTTGAATGTCTAAATATATTATGGCATCACCAATGTAGTTCCCTGAAACAGAGGCCCTTATTAGTTTTTTAAAGGTATGATTGAAGGAGAAAAATCACAGGGAGAATTATAATAGAAGGGTTCTACAGTGCAGACCTTGTGAACCTTTCATTGAAATTGTACACGAACTGATGAACACGGGATGCTGGAATGGTGGTGTTCAATTTGACTAAGAAAAGTGGAGGTTGTCTATTTGACTCCTACTGGGAACACTATTTATCGTTTAGTGACGTAGCGAACTCTCGGGTCAGGTTCAAAAGTCATAAGAATGTTGTTATCATTTGCTAATGGAAAATTTGCCAGTTGACAATTGCAAATAATTTGTGGTAAATTTAAATTTGCAACTGTTTAATGATATTGTGGCAAATATCATTTACTACGATTAGCAACAATTTGCTGCTATTTGATTGTCAATATTTGCCAAGGCAAATATTTCATTTTTTATTTTTATTTTTGTGTTTTTAAAATATTTAAGATTTAAAAATTATATCCATTCTCATGACTTCACTAAATTCAAATCTCTTACGTTGTAGATGAGTTGAACTTTCGAGCTGAGGGTATTATGGTTGCAGCCTCTCCAGAAAAATTGAAGTTAACATTTATGCAAATTATGGAGATCCAATTGATGCATTCTACCAATAAAAGAAGCCGGAAATGAGTGTTATTTTTGCGAAAAATATAGACTTTTGATTATGTGGGAGAAGAGAGGGCGTGCGCCCCCTAGTATGGTCGGTTTAGTACATGCTTTACATAGTCATTTCTATAAGTGAGACTCTACCGTTTTAGAAACAACAACGCACGATTGCACACACACATAAAAACCCTAGACATAACTAAACAATAAATATTTTTATTCTCCAGTGGACGTAGAAAGCCGCAATGGTTCCGAACTACTATACATCTTGTGTGTCATCTATTTAACTCTCCATTATTTACTACATGGTATTAGAGCAGAGCGCTTAATCAATCTCTTTTCACTTAACTTCAAACAAAATGAACACTTGCTATAAGAGACCTGAATCCAAATCCAAAGTTTGTTATAACTACAGAGACTGAATCTAATCCTGGTTGGAAGCTGTCTTCAACTTTTTGATGGAACAAATTATATACCTTGGTTTATGACTATTACTTTATCTCTTGGCGGAAAAAAGAAACTATGGTTTATTAACGGTGTAAAGGAGCGTCCTGCCATTAATAATGCCGAATATGAGAATTAGGTTTCTAATGATCGACTTGTTCAATCTTGGTTGCTCAATTCAATGGAGTCAATTATTTCTGCCATCTTTACCTTATCTGATTCTACAAAAGAGATGTGGGATTCGATTGAAGATTTATACATAAACCAGAACAATTTTGCTCGTGTGTTTGAACTTCAACTTGCAATCGGTTATTTGCAACAAGTTGATAAAACATTTACAGAACACCTTGGGAATCTCAAGAAATTGTGGGATATGAATTAAACATATATCACCCACACACCATAGATGCTAAGACACTTTTGAAATAGGCTGAAAAGGATAAAATATTCACATTGTTTCGTAGTCTAAAACCAAAATATGAAAATATGAAGAGCAATATTATAATGGAAGACACTCTTCCATCACTTGCTACTGTTTGTGCAACCATTCAACGAGAGGAAACAATGAAGAAAGCCATGAACTCCGAGTTGAAGTCTCCAATCTCTGAGTTTTCTGTTCTACTTGCAGAGAATGGTTATCAAAAGAACTCACAGGAAAAAAGAGAACCGCCTCACTGTGATCATTGTGGGAAAAACTGACACACTAAGAACCATTGTTAGGAATTGCATCTGAACCTTAAAAGGGAACTATCTAATAAAAATCACGCTGCAGTAGCCGAGACGTCAATCTCCAACTCACATATTAGTCATCAGTTGAGTCAAATTCTCTAACAGCTTACCAAGTCAAGTCCATCTAGCAAAAGTTTGTCTGCTTTAACTCATGTGTCAGGTAATTTACACGCCTATTTACTAGTCTAGAAAATAGTAATTAACGGATAATTGATTTAGAAGCTACTGATCATATGGCTATTTGTTCTTCATCTGTCCATAAATTTGTACCCAATACAGGGAAACATAATATATTAATATCTTCATGATCAATGGGGCTAGCTTGAAGCTACAAAACTGTATAAGCCACTTCAAGGTATATCAAAGGTCTCTCCTCTAACACCGAACAACTCAACAAATTAAAATGTCCCCTCACTCCTAATCACCAAGCAATCCTTCGAAGGCAAAACTGTACCACCAATCCTTTGCAACTCATGATTTTGTAGAGATGGACACAATGAAATTATTGGTTGCCTAGGCAATAAATGGACAATTAATAGTTGCTTGCAATAAAAAATAGATGAAGTATAACAACAACAAAAAAAAAATGTATAGAAGACCATACCAATTAGAATGATGCATTAAGTAATTAACTAATGCATGTAGCAATTTGCAAGTATATGCAGATTGGCTCTAGTACCTGTAATGCACACAATATTAATGTTTCAGTCGTAGTACATTAAAGAAAAAGCTTGTGGAACTCCAACCCATGTGACTAAAGTCTATTAGTCTTTACTCTTTACCACGACAATCATCAACCAAATCATACCAAATTTTTGTTCTTACTTCTATGTGTTGGTATGGATCTATCTCCTACTAAATGTGAACTTCAAGAATTATTCAAACTCGAAAAATGGGTGCATATTATCACGCCCCAATTTTTTAGACAGTTGAATATTCATATAAAAGAGCTCGATTCAAATATTCAACAATCTAATAAATCAGAACGTGAACGGGTTTGACTCATATAAGTCCAAACTATAGCTAAAAATATAAAACAAGAATTTCATTATGCAATTAATATTAACTAGCTAGCTAGGTTAATACCAGTTAAAGGAGCCCAATGAAAATATATTTTGCAATTTTTGACAACAAAATTAAAATCGATTGATATGATGTAACAAAATGGTGACTGATACCCTAGAAGGCCAGGAAGTATCAATTTAAAGGGATCCCACCCTTAACCTTTTTTGAGTGACCATGCTTGAACCAAAATTCTCCACAATTGGAATTGGAACCATAAAATGCGAAGTCAATCGTAAAATATACTTTTTGATGTGAAACCCCAAAGAAGAAACTAAAGAAGGTACATTACGGAATACTGACTGAAGAATTTTTTTCAGAGAGTACAAAAGAGCAGAAACAGACAATGACCTCTCTTCCAAACCCTAAATAAACACTTATATGGTCTATCCATGCCATCTTTGCAAGTTAGAGACAGTAAATGAAAAAAATTAAACAAAAAGAGAAATACTGAAGAATCCCCTCATCTCGATCTATGTTAATTTGTCTACATAGGAAAAAAAAAAGTAAATAAACATACGTATTTCTATTCGGGATGTTCTTGATCATAATAGTATAGTAAGGGTGCCACCACGCTCAATGGGTCTGCTTTTAGCATGCCTGTTCACAACCTTTAAATTCGACCCACTTGGTTTCATCTCCTCTTCCTTGACGCTTTTGGGTTTTCAGGACATTTTATGGTGAGATTTGATGTAAATATTCCCTTTCCTCACAACATCAGCTCTAGTCTTTGTTTCTTCAAATTCTTCTAGCTTCACTTCCTCAAATTTAGGCATGTTGTTAACTGGTGGCATGAAGTTCATAAACCATGCTGGGCCTTCCATGATTATATCTTGGGAGCTTTGGTGAAAGACAATACAAGGTGGGTTTGTTGTGATGGTGTAACCAGTGTAAAAAGGAGCATGGATGAAGATACATGTATTGATGTAGGTGTTTGTGTATGTCAAAGGAAACATGGATAGCAAGGCGTTGTAGGTAGTTTGGTTTGGATTTTGGAATGAATGACTTGTTGTGCAACGGAGGCGATAACAACTACAAATGGCGATAACAACAACAACAACAACAACTTGAGAGGAGTGGTGAATCACAACCAACCAAAACAAACAAAGTATCAACTATGCAAGAAATAACCAACCAAGTACTAGAGACACAAAGATTTAAGTGGTTTGGCTTACGCTTAATCCACAACCAAATGAGAAGTTTCAAATTAAGAGAATCAAATAGTGTTACACAGTCACCTTGTTCAATAGAACACCCAAAATCCCTTTTTAGAAGAACTCACAAATCTCTCATCACCCTTTGGTTAAAACCCTAACTTTGTTTTTATAGTGTAGTTGAAATTTCAGAGGAATACAAAATTTTGGCTTATTTCGGCATATGGCTACCAAAGGCCTATTAGGCCTATCATCCCAACAGTTCTCTACCTCGGTGAGAATTTATCAAATTCGAGTCGACCAATTTGCTATACCAAACCAAAACAAACAAATGTCTCGAATAACCAAGCAACTGTCCCGAAGGACCAACAACGACTGCACCACATAATGGTTGCCTACGTACCCTCTAAACGGGATCAAGCCAATCGTAGTTCACATATGCTCATAAGAGTCAAATCATCTCAAATGAAGGATACGAATCAAGTCCAAGCAATGGTGGAACTTGACTCCATAAACCACTTTGGTTAACATATCAGCAGGGTTCTCCTTGGTGTCTATCTTATTAAGTAAGATATCACCCTCTTCCAAAATCTTTCTGACAAAGTGAAACCGCACATCAATGTGCTTCGTTTGGGCATGATGAACTTGGTTATTGGCCAAATATATAGTACTCATGCTATCACAATGAATCTTAAGCCGATCCTGCACAATTCCCAAATTATCTAACAAACCTTGCAACCAAATAGCCTCTTTCATAACCTCAGTCACTGCCATATATTCTGCCTCTGTCGTAGACAATGCAACCATAGACTATAAAGTAGACCTCCAACTCACCGGAGCACCAGCTAAATTAATTACATACCCAGTAGTGGACCGACACTTATCCAAATCACCTGCATAGTCAGAGTCCACAACCCACACAGAGCTGACTAATATCCCTCTCAAACTTCAAACTAACATCTACATTACCAAGAATGTACCGTAGAATCTATTTCACAGCTTGCTAATGTTTCTTCCCAGGATTGTGCATATACCTACTAACAACACTAACAACTTGTAAAATGTCCGGCCTAGTACATACCATTGTATACATCAAACTATCAACAACACTAACATAAGGAACATGAGTCATGTACTCACGTTCCTCATCGGAACTCAGAGACATAGTATCACTAAGTTTAAAATGAGGGGCAAAAGGAGTACTCACAGACTTAGTGTTCTCATCAATACCAAACTCATGTAGTACCTTCTTCAAATATGTCTTTTTAGACAACCAAACTCCACCCTTTGCTTTATCTCTCTAAATCTCCATGTCAAAAATCTTCTTAGCTTCACCCAAGTCCTTCATCTCAAACTTTGAGGACAAAAATTGTTTCAACTCATCAATCTAGGTCTTGCTTCTTGAGGCTATAAGCATATCATTAACGTACAAGAGCAAGTAGATGAAAGAACCATCATGTAGTTTGCAAAAGTAAACACAATGATCATAATGACTCCTTGTATACTTAAGCCCTAGCATAAACCATGTGCAAAGGTTTTAAGTTGTATTTCTTAGATCGTGTCTTTGTGGTGGACTTGATAGTTTTGGGGTTTGAGGGTTTCCATTTCATACTTGGTATGGACTGGTTGACACGTTATCATGTTACCTTGGATTGTGCAAGGAGGGAAGTTATAGTAAATACACCTGGCATACCGAGGTTAATTCACACCTGTGTTAGTAAGGAGGACTCGGTGATGTCTAGCTTCCTGTGCTCTATAGAGATACATACGAGGGATATCGGCGATGTGGAAGTAGTGAGAGACTTTGAAGATGTTTTTCAGGAGATTTCAGGGTTGCCACCCAAAAGGGAGGTGGAGTTTCGTATAGACTTGTTACTAGGGACTGCACCAGTTTCAAAGTCGGCTTACCGGTTGGCGCCTAAGCTATTGGACGAAATGAAAGTGCAAGTCGAGGAATTACTTAATAAGGGGTAAGAGTTTAAGTTTTAGTGATTTTGTTTTTGGCTTAACCATATCTTTTGAGTATATGGGTTTGAATCTTTTAAGGTGTGTATGACTAGGTTTATACGATCGAGCAACTCACCATGGGGTGCGCCTGCTATTTTTGTTTCAAAGAAGGATGGTACTTTGAGGATGTGTATTGACTTCAGGGATTTGAATAAGGTGACTATAAAAAATAAGTATCCGCTTCCTAGGATTGATGATTTGTTGGACCAATTGAAAGGGGCTAAGATATTTTCAAAGTTTGATTTAAGGACTGGTTATTATCAGATGGGAGTTGAAGAGAAAAATATTCCTTTGATGGCATTTAAAACTCGGTATGGGTTGTATGAGTTTTTTGTGATGCCTTTTGGGTTGATGAATGCACATGCGTTCTTTATGGACCTGATGAATCGTATTTTCAGGCCCTATTTGGATAAATTTGTGATTGTTTTCATTGATGATATTTTAGTGTATTCACAAAACACAGAAGAACATAAGATGCATTTGAAGATAGTGATGCAGACGTTTAGAGAACATAAATTGTATGCTAAGTTTAGCAAGTGCCATTTTGGGAAGAAGAAATTCGTTTCTTAGGACATGTAATATCTAGTGAATGGATTGTTATAGACCCTGAGAAGGTTGCTGCAGTGAAAGAATGGAAACAACCAACCACTGTTACAGAGATTAGGAGTTTCTTGGGGTTAGCTGAATATTACCGGAAATTTATTAAGAAGTTCTTACTTATTGCAGCTCCGCTCACGAAGTTAACTAGGAAGGATGTGAAGTTTGTGTGGACTAATGATTGTGAGAAGACTTTCTTAGAATTGAAATAGGGGTTAACTCCAGCTCCAATTTTAGTAATCTCGATTAGAGGCAGAAAACTAGTGGTTTTTACAGATGCTAGTGGAACTGGTTTGGGTTGTGTGTTAATACAAGACCAAAAGGTGGTGTCGTATGCTTCACGACAGTTGAAGATACACGAAAGACGTTATCCTACTCATGACCTGGAGTTAGCGGCAGTGGTTTTTGCTTTGAAGGTGTGGAGACATTATTTATATGGTGAGAAGTTCGAGCTTTACACAGATCACAAAAGTTTGAAGTATCTTTATTCACAGAAAGAGTTGAATATGAGACAGCAGAGATGGATGGAGTTCATAAGTAGTTATGACTTCGAGATTCAGGATCACCCAGGTAATGGCAATGTAGTTGCAGATGCACTTAGTAGATTGCCTGGTGTAAGAGTGGAAGAGTTTAGAGACTATAGCAGCTTATGACGTCAGGACTACACCATATACAAATGAGGGGTATATATGCAGTTTGGAGGTTATGCTGGTGATTTTCAGTAGAGTGATTGTCATGCAGCACAGAGACCGATTCTTTTTAAGCCGGTTAGATGATCTGGTCATTGATATTTTAGATGATTGTCCATCTGATTTGGTAGTTGATTTTGAGGGAGGATTGGGATTTCATGAGAGATTGTGTGTACCAGATGATGCAGAGTTAAAGAAGGAGATATTATATGAAGCTTATCATTCTTGGTTTACAATTCATCTTGGAGGAACGAAGATGTACCAAGACTTGAAGAGGACCTTTTGGTGGGAAGGGATGAAAAGAGATGTCGGAGAATATATTTCTCAGTTTTTAACTTGTCAGCAGGTTAAGGCAGAATATCAGAGGCCTTCTGGATTATTGCACCCATTAGAGATACCGATGTGGAAATGGGAGCACATTTCTATGGATTTCATTGATGGCTTGCCTAAGTCTCAGAGAGGTAATGATTCTATTTGGGTTATTGTTGATCGTTTAACGAAGTTTGCTCATTTCATTCCTATTGACGTGCGTAGAAACACAGATAAGTTGGTTTCCTTGTACATTCGGGAAATGGTTAGGTTACATGGGATTCCAGTGAGTATTGTTTCAGATAGAGATCCTTTGTTCACTTCCGAGTTTTGGAAGAGCTTTCAGCGTGCTATGGGTACTAGTTTGGCGATGAGTACTGCTTATCATCCTCAGACAGATGGACAGACGGAGAGGGTGAATCAGATATTAGAAGATATGTTACGGTCTTGCGTAATTGATTTTGGTGGAGGATGGGAGGAGCATTTGCCTTTGGTGGAGTTTGCATATAATAACAGTTTCCAGTCGAGCATCAGTATGGCACCCTTTAAGCCTTTGTATGGGCTTCCATGTCGATCACCTACTTGTTGGGAAGACGTGGGAGATCGAGTATTACTTGGGCCTGAGATAGTGAGAGAGACATCTGAACAGATTAAAGTTATTAGAGAAAGGATTAAGACATCACAAAGTAAGCAGAAAAGTTATGCAGATTTGAAGAGGAAACGGGTTGAGTTTTTTGTAGGTGATTTTGTGTTTTTGAAGGTTTTCCCTATGAGAGGAGTTATGAGGTTTGGCATGAAAGGAAAGTTTAGTCCACGATATATTGGACCATATGAGATAGTAGCCTCCGTTGGTAGTTTGGCGTACCGTCTTGTTTTGCCGCCTAACTTAGCGATGATTCATGATGTCTTCCACATGTCTATGCTACGAAAATGTGTGAAAGATCCTACTGAGGTTGTTCAGCTAGCAGAGCTAGAGTTGAACGATGATGTAACTTTTACAGTGAAACCTATCACGATAGTAGATAGGGATGTGAAACACCTTAAGAGGAGGATTGTGAACTTGGTAAAAGTGCAATGGAGCGAAAAGGAAAATGACGTGACTTGGGAACTTGAAGATAAGGTAAGACAGATGCATCCTGAGCTCTTCTCTGACACTCTACCTTGAATCTCGGGATGAGATCCTTTTAAGGTGTGTATATTATAACACCCCGTATTTTCTTTTATTTTTCCTAGTATAATAATAATAAATAATAATAATATTATTATTATTAAGTAAAACAAAATATATGCTAACTATTAGTTAAGGATAAAAGTCCCGTAGGTAAATAGATCATTTTCATCCTTGTTTTTCGGTAGGTGTTTTAAAAAAAATAAAAAGGAGTTTCTCATGTAGAGTTTTTGGGAAAACACAGAGAGTTATACACATAAAAAAAATAAGAGACGGAAGGGAGAGTAACATCAGTGAGTGGTTGCTGTTTGAGAGTAAAAAGAAAAGGTTTTGAACGAGGAAGATCGTCTTTTTCGCGCGACAGTCGACTTCGGTCTTTTGGGGTTTTTCCGCTTTCGAAAATCTAGCTGTTCGGTTTACAAACTGTGAGTAGTCTGAAGATGTTATTTTAAAATTTTGTTTTATGCTAATCATATCCGTAATAGTGATTTCCTTACTTGATATCTTGTAAACTCTGTTAATGGTGTCGGCTGTTAGATAAAATTTTGAAGTACTACAGTTGTATGAAATTCTGACGAAAATCTTAATTTCATGATTGTTATGCTGTGATGATGATGAGAATGTGTATTAGTAAATACCCAATTCATTGTTTAATTTGATTCGAATAGAATTCTATTACTAGGGTTTTGTTTTATTGCTACTGTTGGTCTGTAGGATTTTATTGGTGGTTAGAAGTGTTTTGTGGTAAGGAGATGATCTATATAGGTTGTGTGGGTTGCCGGAGAATGATTGGTAGTGGTGGAAGTATGGTATGAGCGCTGTGAAGCTTTTGCAGAGCATTAATGGCGTCGATCGCAATTTTCGCAATATAAGGGAATTGAGATTTGAGGGTATCGACGGATTGGGTTTTTTGTGAGGAGTGAAACCGTGGGGTTTATATTTGAGTTAGATTAGTGGTTTGTGATGGCCAATTGGTGGAAGTGGCACTGGTGAAGTGAGGAAGAAGATAACGTCCTGTTCATTTCTTTTTAGTTGGGCTTAGGCTTGGGCTGAAATATGGCATGTGGTCTTAAGTGTTTAGTTGGGCTTGGAAAGATTAAAGACTATGGGCTTTAGTCTTTGAACTTTTGGGTTAGAGGAGTTTAGGACTGGGTGATTGCTGTTGACCTTGCTGGTTGACTTTGACTGTTGACCTGACTGCTTGTCTTTGACTGTTGACTAGGGTTGACTTTGACAAGTTGACCCAATTTGACTTTTAACTCGGATTATGATTTGGTCTATTAGGATAGGTCTAGGGCTATTAGCATGCTTGGCTTTAGGCTAAGACCTTTCTATATATAATTGTGTACGTGTATTAACTATTATGTGATATTTCAGTATTTTATGATATACAACGTTATGACACTTAGACATCCATATAATTAATAACGCGTAAACCAAAAATACATAAAACAAAATACTCCTTTGTTTTCTAAAATAATATATGCAATAAAATTCAATAATGCGTAAACAAATTTACCGCACCCTTTTAGAACTCTACACGCCTCAAGTTTTGGAAATGAGTTTTATGACTGATGATGTCATATGTACGTTAGGTGAGCATTTATTGAATGTGCTATAAACGGCTCGTTAGCATTATAAATGTGTATTCATTGAATGTGTCATGAATGACCAGATTGTTTTGACTGCCCTAGAGAGGAACTAAGGTATTCGCCTTGCGGGTTAGTTGTATTCCTTGAGTGTACGGGAATGTAGGGTTGGGTATTCCTTGAATGTGGCGGGAATGACCCAGGACATTCATTGAATGTGCCACAAATGGTCCGTTAATGATATGATAGATATTCTTTCAATGTGGCGGGAATGACCTAAGATATTCATTGAATGTGTCATGAATGACCTGAGTTTTTATGCCCAAAGAGGCTGTGAAATATGTGTATGAAATCTCAGAGATGGCTATGATATCGTGGTATTCGGTGGGAGAGAGGCACATAGAAATGTGTTATAACACTCCTATTTTTATTCTCTTTTTTAATTAAATATATATATAATTAAATAATAATAATAATAATAAATAGATAAAAATAAAAAGAATAAAGATTAGAAAGAGATAGGATAAAGAGGATAAACCCTATTCCCTATTTTTAAGGGGTTTTTGAAAAAAAAGGTGTTTATACAGGAGTTTACACGGAGAGTTTTAAACAGTGGAGAGAGAGAGAGTTTTTACTCAAAGAAAAAAATAGGAGGTTTCTTGCTGGGGATTTGTTGGCAACAGGAGCATATCACGAGGGAATTGAGGATACAACAAAGATGAGTGAGGGCGCGAAATTTTAGCTGGGGACGGTTGGGCTTTGAGTCTCTCAGTTGTTTCGTCGGTCTCGATTGTCATTGGTAATAGAGCGCTTATTAGCACTCTCAGCTTCCATTTCGGTGAGTATTTAGTTTGTCGAGTTTTGCATTGGTAGATCTGTTGAGTTTGACGTAGAGATAGTTATTATACCACACTTGTGTCAATCTAGCTGGATTTAGTATACATACACTACACCAGATTGGTTAATAAAAGACAGGTTAAAAGACGCTAACATTAGTGCCGAATCTTTGGACCCGTAACCAACGCCGTTTATATTACAAAAAGTCTCGTTTATTTTTTTGTTTGAAATCCTTAAAAAAGAAAAGCCCAATATAAACAGCCCAAAATGAAATAAAAACCACCGAACTCTTTTTTCTTTTTTCATTTCATTTCTTTTTTTCATTTCTCAGAGGTGATTTACTCAGAGGCGATTCCACTCTCTTTCGTTGTCCTCAATAAGGTGATTTTTCATTCTCCTCAAATCTAATTAGAAACCCTAGTTTTATCATTATATCATTATATTCTCCTCAAATCGAATTGTTAAATTCATTGATTTTGTTGATTTGAATAATTTTGATTTAGTTATCTTATTTAACTGAATTTTAACATTGATTTGAGAAATATTTTTGAATGAGTAATGCTTTTGTAAATATTTTAGGTATTTTTGAATAATTCACAATGAGTTCAAACTGAGGACACCACCAGTTGAACTTCCTATTGAATTTGTCTAGTAGGTAATTTAACCATCACCAAACTTCTCTTCTAATATAGTTCCAAGCTTTATATTTGACTTTTACATATATAATAGTGTGTGGTTTATGTTAGAAGAATAACATCACTTCATCTAGATGCAATGCCATTCTGTTTTTCTTCCTTAAAGTTTTCCATGTACACTTTTCTATTGAATGGTGCAGTTTGTGTTATAGGTCTAGACCTGGAAGCCTCGTAACTTAGAAACTATTCCTTTCTCTACACCAGATTAGTTTTATCACGTCCTTTTACCTTCTTAGAGGAGTAATTGACACAGGTACTAGGTTTTCACTGGAAGGAAAATCCCATGTTTAGAATTGGTCTAATAACCTTTAAGTCTAAACAAATTTGGAGTTGCAGGAATTAAATTGTCCAACAGTAAATTCTAGTTTACAAATTGGTGTCAAACTGAAATGGGTTGGTGAAGAATATATATATGAACTCAACTGGGTATCAAACCAGACTAAACTTAGTTGATTATTGAGGTATGCATATGTCAATAAGTGTCACTGTCATGCCGATTGGGTCCTCATTTCTTAGAATTGGGCATGAAAGAAAATGGATTTAAAATTAACACTTTGAAGGTAGATATCGGTATTCTTGTTTGTCTCCTGCTTTTGACATTTGTTAGTGTTTTTTTGAGTTTGAAGGCTGCTATTGATAAACTTGATTTGATTATAGCTTTCTGCTTATGGCCACTTTTCTGTATTTAATACCCAACAATTATGATTGTCGATATTGTTGTTGTCCTTTGGTATTATTTGTTTATAATTGCATTTATTATGTCCATTTATCTGTTAATTTGAGAGTGTCTGGTCTGTTTCATCTTTTGTATCCTCACTACAACACATCTTTTGTGTCCTCAATAGGCACGCAGGAATAAATCTCACAAACCAAAGCCATTTTTGTGTGATAGGAATGGCTCTATTACCACCAAACAAAGATTGGATGTCAACACCATTGAATAGCGATGAATACTTGGATGGACTTGAATCCTTTTTAAAGTTCATGACCGATAGATTAGGAAAAGGAACTTGGTGCTCTTGTCCATGTGCGAGGTGTCGTAATGTGAGTGGAAGGGTTGATCCGAAAATAGTGGCTGACCATTTAATTCATATTGGAATAGACCCATCCTATACGACATGGTATTTTCATGGGGAATCATTTGAAGAAGATGCAATCAATGTTGAGACTGTTGGTCCTTCCTCCCATAGCCAATATGAAGATGGCTATTCCCGAGACATTGATTTAGTTAGTGAAGAGTTGGGATATGCCCATCTTGATGGTTTGGATGAGTCCATGAATGGCAGTACATCAGATGAAGATCGAAATGTAGATGAGATGAGCTTGGACGATGATTCAAATTCTCATAATGAGTACCACTGTCATCAAAATCCAAATGACATAGGGAAGGAAACGAAGTTTAACAATTTATGGGAAGATGTGAAGAGGCCCATTTATTCATCTTGTAGGAACAATCAAACGAAGTTATCTCATAATTGAGTTAATTTGGTTAACCTTAAGATCTAAACATCAGTTTGTCGACAACCCGTTTCACCGATCTATTGAACACTCTAAGAGGAATTCTCCCTAAGATAATACCTTACCAAAGACATATGACGAAGCCAAAGAATTGATCAAGTCTTTAGGTATGGAGTATGAGACGATAGATGCTTGTCCAAATGATTGCATATTATATTGGAAAGATGATGAAAGTCTACAATGTTGTCCAAGATGTGGTGTAAGTAGATGGAAGAATGAAAGAGGTGATGATCTATTAGAGAAGAAAAACTTCATGCCAATAAAAGTATTGAGATACTTCCCTTTGATACCGAGGTTGCAAAGATTGTATAGGTAACCCTCTTGTTTAAATACTTATAACACATTTCCATTTGGTTTTAACAAGTAGCCAATTAAGATATTTATGTTTTCGTAGTGTTCCTTGGATTGAGCAAATGACATGGCATTCGAGGGCTTGTCGATGAAAATAGAATCGTCATCCAAATCGACTCTCTTAATTGGAGTACAATTGATGCTAAGTATCCGGAGTTTTCTTTTGAGCCTCGAAATGTCCGTCTAGGACTTGCAACGGATGGGTTTAATCCTTTTTCTCATCAGAGCAACTCGTATACTTGTTGGCCTGTTATGGTTGTTCCCTATAACTTACCTCCATCTCTTTGCATGAATAAGCAATTTGTTATGATGTCTATGTTGATACCCGGAAGAGTAGTCCAGGGAAAAACATTGATGTTTACTTGCGTTTTGATTGCGAGTTGAAAGAGTTGTGGTCCACGGGCACTCCATGTTATGATTCTTATACTTTCGGTCTACTTTTACTATGAAAGCAGTTTTTATTATGGGCTATTCACGACTTTCCTGCGATGGCATGCTTTCTCGGTTGTAGAATTGGTGGAACTTGTGGTTGTCTGTTTGTGCCAAAAATACGTGTTCAATTAGATTGAAACATGGGTCTAAGACTGCATATATGGGTCCGAGAAGATTTCTTCCTCGAAGATCATCCTTTTAGGCATCAAAAGAAACCGTTTGATGGAAAGGAAGAACTTAAGACTGCTCCATCCCGATTGACCCGTACTTTCGGTGTTGAGCATAGTAGAAGGGTTTGAAACGGTGTATGGAAAGGGGCACCGGATAATGGTCCTAGTCGTGGACCAAATGCTCAATTCTTACTAAGTTGCCATATTGGGAGGCAAGTAATGTTTTAACAATATTTTGAATATGATTTATCATGTGTCATTGTCATTTGAATGTTTGTATAATGCACAGACTTGTGTGTCTTTCACAATTTGGATGTGATGCATGTAGAAAAGAATGTTGCGGAGAATCTCATTGCAACTATTATGGAATTGGACAAGAGTAAAGATGGGTTGAAAAGCACGCCTAGATTTGAAAGAGATGAAAATTAAGCAACACTTGTGGCCCATAGAATCGGAGATAAGTTACTATTACCAAAGGTTGAGTTTGCTCTATCCCGGTTGAGAAAAACTCTTCTTAGAGACTTTGTCCACTTTGAAGGTACCTATTGGATATAGCTCTAATTGGAAGCGACATGCAAGCAGGGTAGATTTTGAATTGAAAGGATTGAAGTCACATGATTATCATATTTTGATGCAACAATTATTACCATTACTTGCTAATGCATGCTTTTAAAAACACAAGCCATTAAGGTAGCTATTGGGCAATTGTCAACATTCTTTAAAATCCTTTGCTCCAAAGTAATTTACCGTGATGAGCTTCAGATTGTGAAAGAAAGAGTAGTCATGACATTATGTGTCTTTGAGAAATATTTTCCACCCTCGTTCTTTGTTATCATGACACACCTTGTTGTGCATTTGGTGAAGAAGCGAAATTTGTGGACCAGTTTGGAGTCGGTGGATGTACATTTTGAGCGGTAAGTCTTTTGAGCAAATCATGCTTATTTTTGTTATTGGTTATAAATAATATTTTGGTGATGACATGTCTTAGGATGTTGAGATCTTATAAGAAGTATGTAAAGAATCCGCACACCCCGAAGGTTGTATTGTTTGAACGTTATGTCATTGAAGAATCAATAATGTACTGCATGGAGCACATGCCTAATGGCTCAAAGGGAAGCCACAAGCGAGGCAAGGAGAGATATATTGATGATGATGGTGAATTTGTAGTTTAAAACCCCTTAACAAAAAGGTGTACATACACTAACTAATGTGCAATATGAACAAGTCTGAAAATGGGTGCTTCAATGTTCAAAAGTTGCGATTCCATGGAGAAAGTAAGTATAACTAGTCAAGGTTATCTTAATTTGTGACTACGTACGAGGCTGGGGGGCATATATTTGACTTGTATTAGTTTTGTTTCATATTTAGGAAATACCAAGCATACGTCAATGGATTCAAATCCAGCAGTGCATAAGCGTAAAAAAAAACGATCCGATGAGTTTTATTTTTTTTGGTTAAGGCAACAAGTAAAACATCTTGACACCGAATTCAACATTTAAAGTTCAATTAATATTAGGTAGTTTTGTTCAATTAATATCATATATATGTTGGGTTTTTGACTTTTGAAAAAGTGAGATGTCGTCATCAAGAGACTTGTTGATGGTCCGCGACTTTCAAGCAACATCTTATAATTCCTATCAAGCAAGTGGATATGTGTTTTCTCTTGCTGAATGGGAAATTAACAAGACAACTCAGAATTCGGAGTTAAAATGAACGCTGATGACCAGTTTTAAAGTGCTAAAGATAGGAATCTTATCGATGAAGAAGCTACCTATTATGGGGTCATAAGACAAATTCTCGAGTTGAACTACTTTGACTTCACTCAAACTGTATTTTATTGTGATTGGGTTCGAATTGAGGATAAAGCGAATGGATGTTACTTTGACCCTGATATTAATTTAGTTTTTGTGAATTTTAGCAAGTTTCGAAGAAGTTCAAAGTTTGAAGATGAGCCATTTATCCTAGCATCTCAGGCCTCTCAAGTATTTTATTGTAAAGATCCAACAAGGAGTGGCTGGAATGTGGTGTTAGATGCTCCAAAGAGACTAACTAGAGATATGGATGCTTATGAAGACCCCTTGACTTTTGAGTCTAGAGTGCCTAGAGAATTTTTATATACATCACATTTAGAAGATGTTGGAGAAATAGGTGCAGATTGTGTACCAAAAAATTCTCGTATTTTGAAAAAAAAAAAAAAATTGAATGAATGATATGCATTTGTAACCTAGTCCAATGACATTGGAAAAGGCAGGAGAAATATATGCATTTGTAACCTATAATCACCAAATTGGTACATGTTTTTTCTTTATGGATGTTTCAATGATTTTTTACATTGCCAATGATTGATACTTTGCTCTGAACACTTGAGCACTTGTTATTGTACACTTTTTATGCATGATTTATAAGATGTTGTGTCATAAGATTTATAAGATGATTTATAAGATTGATACTTTGTCTAGCATTACTTTGTCTAGTATAGTCATTAAGACATTTTAGACTTTGTTTCTCCATTGTACAATATTTGAGCCAATAATCTGTTTGCTTTTTTAGGATATGGCAGACCAGGAAAACGCAAAGGTATATCTTAGTGATTAAAGATGTGTAAGTTTCATTGAATATGCTATTTTCTAATGGTTTGTGTTCTATAAAGAGCTCAAGGAAAAAGTTAAAAAAGGCCAAGAAGGAAAAGGTTGTGATGCATGATGTTATGCCTACAAATACTTCGAGGGTTGAGGTAATTTCATGACTAGGTGTATAACTTTCATTGCATTTTGTGCGTACTAATGATTTGTTTAAAAAGGCCAAGAAGGGAAAAGCTGTGATGTATGATGATAAGCCTACAAATACTTCGAGGGTTGAGGTAATTTCATGACTAAGGTGTATAACTTTCATTGCATTTTTTGTAACGGTGATAATTCACCGTCCTCTCATTTCTTTGAAGAGCTCTATTACATGTTGTTATGCCTAGAGATATTAATGAAGAAATGACAGAGAAAAAGAAATATAACTAGTAGACCAATAACAGCAAACTTTCCCATTTTTCAACTCCCTAACTTGTGTCAACTTATGAGAAAATGAAGGGATAAATACTGGTATGTATCACCAGAAGCTCATCATTAATATATATCTTTTGAATAGACATGATAGAGACTAAATTAATGGTATTGATCTCCACAACCCCTATCCCAATACCATGTACTTGACTGGGATCATTGGTCCTGCTTTGCTAGGACTCAAATCCTTGAGGCATTTAGATTTGAGTTTCAGAGTTTGAATTCTTTTCAAGGCATCTCTATACCTGAATTCTTTGGTTCGTTAAGAGAATTGCACTACCTAAACCTGTCGAAAGCTGGGTTTTGAGGATTAAATAAGTTCATATCGAAAAAGAGATCGAAAGATCTGTGATTTTTTTTAAACTTATTATTAGTCCTTTTCATTCTGATTTTTTAAACTAATGTGTCTGATTTTTTGTTTTTTTTAATTTGTTTTTCAAATTTGCACATTGAGGTTCTATTAAGTTGATTGGGTAGAGTTCAAATGATCAATGAAAATAGCCAATGATGACAGTTTTCAAGGCTTGTTTCTCGAAACATTAGATGGGCTAAGAGCTTTAGCGCCATTTAGTAAACTTGATCTTTCCTTACTATCTTTGTCCGGCACGCTTAATAACCTCGGTGGTCTAAGTTAACTCATTCTTGGTGGAGTTACTATGGCTTGAGCCACTACATTAACTGGATTTATCTACGGGGAACTACTATGTCTTGAGTTGCTGTAATAGTTGGGTTTCTCCTAACCCAGTTAGTTCTCTGCCGTGGGGGCTCCTGAATCGAAGGTACACTCCTTGGAGCAACAGCAGTACTCCTTGAGGTGGTAGGTCGAACTGAAGGACATTTTGAATCTTTATGGGATGTTTCCTAGTTCAGTTGGAAATATGACCTCACTTGTTAATCTCGATTTGTTTTTTAACGACATTGAAGGTGGAATTCTTAGCTCCATTGGTTACCTCCATTTTGAACATGTTTGGTAATAGCTTGACAGGGAGTTGCCAAAGTTTCTTCTGAAGACCAAGAGCTGCATCTCTGCAAGTCCTTTGCGTAGTATGATGTACTTAAGATTGAGTATGTAGAAGACAGAAATCAAGAAAATTGATTGTCCTTTAAATTCTGGTCACTCCTATAGATCATAAACTTATTTGATGAAGTAACCGGATTTGGTTTGAAGTTATTAATCTAAAATGTTGCTTGTGAATCAGGTGAAGAAAATGGCAATGCGTGCAATTAGCAAGTTGTGGAGGATTTGTGCATTTAGTGAGCTGTGGAGGATTTAGATCGAGGCAACTAGCAAAGCGAAACTTAGTAGGAAAATAACATTTTTTATTCTTGTAATAGGTGATTCAATTAGCTCAATACTAGGTGATTGAACTACATACAAAACAAATGTTCTGGAATGCTCATTTTGATATGCATATACTATTTTAGTGTTTATTTGGAAGGTTACTGCAGGGTTATTGGTTCTGAGGAAATCTCTAGTGAGCTGAACAATCAAGTTTTTGTGTTATTTTTTTAAAACCCAAAACTATAAAAAGACACACAATGAAGCGTCATTTTACAAGGCAATTTGGTGAGCCGGTTACACTTTTGTATCGTCTTTTAAAATAAAAGACAGCCCAATAAACGGGTCACAATCCGACACTTTGCCTGTGTCGTTCTTTATGAGAAAAGACACACCAGAATGTGTCTTTCCCCTACAATTCTGTTGTAGTGATATGCTTAGTGGAAAGGTTGTTACAAAACTTGGAATGAGTATTGGCATTTGTCAAAACTAGTTTTTATAATATTTAGTAATACTTCCCAATCGCTAGAACATTCCTCTACTTATGGTAATAAATGAAATGTGATTCGGTTGAAGTCAGAAAATCAATTTACTAATTTAGAGATACTTTGGTCAACAGCTTAAAACTTGTGACATGATATATATCATAATTGGACTACATAAAACTTAGTCAGTTGATTATAGATACGTTGAAGAAATTGTATCTTGAGTTGTCACCCTGCATTATATATATCACTAGCGCATGCTTAATACTTTGTATGGACAGAGAAGGAGACCATGATCCGGTGCTCCAGAACTAAAGTTGTGTTTAAAATGGGTTTAGGGTGCGAGTTTGTTTTTGGGTCGGATCTGTACCTGGTTTGGAATCGAGTTTTCACCTAGTTAGGGTCAGATTCAAACTCTGGACAAAACATAAAAAAAAGAGTTTTCTGTGTCTTCTTTCCAACCCAATCGACCTCGTTGCATTCCGAGGTTTGTGGATATGGTTACGGTGTTCGGAAGTTGGCACGTCAGAATTCTCTGATTTCAGAAATCCGGTCTGTGACTGGTTTAGAATCGAGTTTTCACATAATTAGGGTCAGATTTAAACTCTTGCCAAAACATGAAAAAGTGAGTTTTCTGAGTCTTCTTTCTAACCCAATTGGCCTCGTTGCATTCCAAGGTCTGTGGTGGTAGATATGATATCTGGAAGTTTGGTTGACAGAAAACAGTGCGTCAGAAATCAGTTTCTGCGCACTGTGTTCAAGTCCAGTTTTAATTTAGTTAGAGTTTGAACTAGATTTTTATGAAAATATGAAAAAGTAATATTTGGAAGTCTTCTTTCTATTCCAATTAGCCTCATTGCATTCCGAGGCCTGTGGAATTAATTATGATGTATAGAAGTTTTACTTGTAGAAAATAGTGTGTCAGAAAGCAGTTTCTGTGCACTGTGTTTGAGCCTAGTTTTGGAACATTTAGAATGAGATTGAGTATTTTTGTAAAACATTAGAAAGTAAGTTTTGTGTGTCAACTTTGCAACACAAAAAGCTTTGATGCGTTTGGATACCTGTGAAAAGAGTTGTGTCATTCGGAAGATAGTCCGTCAGAAATCTAGTTTGCTGAAAATTAGAATTTTTACCGTTTTCGACTTAAGTTTTCTTCTAGATGGGCTGATATTGGGACTTTGAATACTATATGAAAAAGTATGTCTATATACCCTAGTTTCTAAATATTTAAGTTACATGTCATTTGGATGAATGTAGGAAAAACTATAGCATTGACTATGTGGCTGATAAGAACTACGAAGGCTTGATTCCAATCTTAAAAGATTTGGATACGTAGGTAGCTTTGAGCAAAAGTGCAGCCACTATATATATTAGTTATTAGTTATTGTGATAATTAACTATATGTGTACAATGTCAGTACTTAATTGTGTACGTGATTGTGGTAGTTTAAAATGTATTCACGAGACATTTAACTAATGCGTTATTCTTGATTGAACCTTTTGATATTTATGATTTATATAATAGATAATGAGGTGAGTTGATTGGTTATTGTGTTTAGAAATTTTATTAATGATAACTTTTGAGTGTTTAAATCCGGTGTAAAAATGTCTGGTGAAAATTTAATGTGTCGCCCACACCTTTAGATCTCTCCACGCCTCTATGATGAAAAGAAATGTTTATGACTAATGATGTCATGTGGAAAGCCGCCTTAGAGAAGAACTAAGACATTCGCCTTGCGGGTGGGCTGTATTCCTTGAATGTACGGGAATGTAGGTGGGTATTCCTTGAATGTGGCAGGAATGACCCAAGGTATTCATTGAATGTGCCATGAATGACTTGTTAGTGTTATGATACATATTCCTTGAATGTGGCGGGAATGACTTAATGTATTCATTGAATGTGCCATGAATGACCTATTAGTATTATTATGGGTATTCTTTGAATGTGGCGGGAATGACCCAAGGTATTCATTGAATGTGCCATGAATGGCCTGTTAGTATTATGATGGGTATTCCTTGAATGTGGCGGGAATGACCCAAAGTATTCATTGAATGTGCCATGAATGACCTGATATTTTGTTATGCCTAAAGAAGGTTTTGTGATTATGTGTATGGAAAGCCCAGAGATGGCTGTGACTCACAAGTTACGAGTTTACAAGATGAAAGTATATTTCCTGGAGGCGATATCCCGCTTGGGACATATGTCTTGTAGTGGTACTCAGTGTGAGTGAGGCACACAGATATGTGTGATTTGGCAAATGTGTGTAGTGCAAATCGTGGAGTATGAACTAAAGGTTGGGCTGTGTCTTTGAATAAATGAGTTAACAAGACAATTAATAAGCAAGGTAAAAATATTGATTTTACGTGTGATGGAGTTATTCTATATGATGTATATGATTTCTTATGAGAAATATATACGTGGTTTGTATGAGTGATACTCACAATGGATGAATGTACTCTTTGAGTGTGATATTTTCCCGTTCTCATAAGTAGACGAGTGGCTTTTAAGTAAAAGTATATGAATTGTGTGATGTAATGGATGTGAAATGTGACTGTGAATAATATTAGTAAATGATTGTAATTTCTATGTGACTGCGAAATAACTACCCTTGATATAGGTATTATGATAAATGGTATTCCCCGAATATGCGGGACGAACCAGGTTATATCAATTAGACTTAAATGTCTTAAATGAGGTTTGGTTATGAATAGAAATTTGGCTGGCTGAGATAAAACATTTTATTGTGATGTCTAACTCTGTTTTGCAGGAGGGTAGGATCTATTAATCTTTTCTGCAGGGTCGTAAATATCCTACCCTAAGACGATGTGTTAGGTTTAAAATGTAAGGTATACCAAACTCATATTTAATTAGGTTACTATATGTGCATTTAATAAGTGGAATGTAAGTGATATTTATGTTGTGAGTTATTTTGGAAAATGGGAATGATGAGTACTGTTATATGAGATTCTTGGAATTTGTATATTGGGGGTGAAATCTTACTTGGGAAGAAACTACACGCCGTTTTGGAAAACGGAACTATATATATATATTGTTGTTAGTCTACTCATACCAGCAAATTCAATTTGCTGACCCATGTTTGTTTTGTTTTGCAACGTGGGTGTGTTCTTGGGAACATAGATGGTGGAGTGTAGTGGATAAGAACAAGTGATTTGGAGTTGCTATTGGAGTCTTCTGGTTTAAGATATGCTTAAGGGTTTTGGGTTTTGTTTCACCCCGGGTTTCCAGATAATTGAATATAATTGTTTTAAATATTGTCTGGAAATTTGGGGTGTAACATGTGTGATTTGGCAAATGTGTGGAGTGCAAATCGTGGAGTAGGTACTAAAGGGTGGATGTATAAGAAAAGAAATTGATTAATTGATAAGAGAAAGTAATTTGATTGTGCGAGTGTGCTTGGGCTTAAATTTGAATACTTATAGGATATCTACATATGTTATTTAGAATTTATAACTTTCGTTGTAGGAGGGTAGGACTTAATAATATTTTGTGCAAGGACGCGGTCTTACCCTTATACAGCAGTGGATATCGGTAAGTTTTAATTCAATTATTTAGTTATTAAAACGAGTTATTATAATGAGTTAATAGAATGGAAGTCTTGCTTGGGAAGAAACTATGTCGGTTCAAATGACGGAACTACCTGTCTTTCAAGGTGAGGATGATTAAGAAATGGGTACATATAAAGTGTTTGTTGAATGATTAAAGTCTGTAAAAGTTTATATGTGGTTAGTCTACTCATACAAGCAAATTTCATTTTTGCTGACCCATGTTTGCTTTGTTTTGGCAACGTGGGTGTGTTCTTGAGAACATAGGTGGAAGACAGTGAAACCGCGGCGTGTGATTTGGATTCTTGCCTGGAGCAGTCCGTTAGTTTCTTTTATTAGATCCGGTTCTTATTGGAAGGATGTAATAACGTAGTTTCATATTCATATGACATGAGAATAAAATATTGAAGACTTTTATTCTTAGAGTTTGTTTGATATTTTGTTTCGACGGAAGATAGCTTAATAAAGTAATGGTGGAAAATTATTGGGTTTATGCTTTTATGATTTGGGTTTTAAGTTTTGGCATGTGTTGTATCCACCCCGTCATAGTTTGGGTTTTAGACAAATGAACATAGTAATATTTGAGATATTTATATTTCAAATTAATTGTTTAGAAATTCGGACTGTGACACTCTTTTTAGAAGAACTCACAAATCTTTCATTACCTTTTGATTAAAATCCTAATTTTGTTTTTATAGTGTAGCTGAAATTTCATAAGAATACGAAAGTTTAGCTCATTTCGGCATATGGCTACCAAATTAGGCCCGTCATCCCAATATGAGTTGTTAAGAAGAATTCAAGATATTTTGGATTTAAACCAGACATGAAGATTTAATAATTAAAAGGTGAGAAGTAACAAAACAGCTGATAGTGAACAGTGAACTAGCTAATACGTGGATCTTCAGAAAGAGTCAACAAAATTGTGCATGCTCCGGTTTTTTTAGAATAAATCCACTCACACACAGAAGTGAAAGTGTATTTCAACAAAGAAGTACTACTGATCCAAAGCCCCATACATCTCGCGCACTGAAGAGATGTTTTTTTTATTTTTTATGCAGTGGTGCTTATGTTGTTTATTTTAGCAAATCCAACCACACACATTTTGGAGATATTTGAGATCTTCCTCCCAGTCTCAATAAATGAGAGAACCTCTGTGAGCTGACGTGGATTGCTTGGTAAACAGGTGAACTTCCAGTCTCAAAAAGAATATGTAATCATTGTAATAGCAATAAATCATTGGAGTACTATAGAAAGATTAAATGTGAGCATATGTAATCCCTAGTCCCTATACAGTACATACTACCTACAAGCTTAAGTGATTTACAGAAAATTCGGGTCATTAGAGTAGGTGGTAGTAAATTCAGTCCTATTCTTTAAATTTGAAAGAATGCGTCGGAATTTGTCGAAATTTCATCTCTAGGTGGTAGTATTCGCGGTCGCATCACCTGCTTGTTTGCATTCTTATTCGTAAATTTAGCAATTTAGATGCGGAGACGGAGGCGGAGCGACATTGGTAATGTCACGCGCCATTACAAATGTTCTCCCAATTTTTTTTGACTTTGACCAGTACCACGCACCATTAGTATTGTCGCGCGCCACTACTAATGTCGTGCAAGTTAATTTTTTTTACATTTTCAATTTGGTACGACAGTGGGAATGTCGCGTGAGTTTTTTTTTCAACTTGGGGGCGGCATTGGTAATGTCGCGCGACAGTATGAATGTCGCGCAAAGTAGTCCTATTCCAAATTTGCAAATGAAATTTGCAACCAGTTTCTTCATTTGCATTATTCAAATATGAAGAGTATGCTACCACCACCTAAAGATGCTCTAGGTGATGCTCTTAGAGTATCTCTAGGTGGTGGTAGCATACTCTTCATATTTGAAGAATGCGATCACATAAACTGGTCGCAAATTTCGACCAACTCTAGGTGGTCGCAAATTTGATCGTAGGGGCCACCAACATAATTAGTATCTTGTTGCGCCCGATTAATCGTCGCCATTTGATATCGTCCCCACGTTAGTACTAATGGCGTGTGCTATCGAGTACAAACTCTGGCATTTTAAGAAATTGCTTCATTATCACCCAACACTCCAAAACTATGACTTCTTTTTCATAATTGCAAAAAACTAGCTAACACATCGACGTTGCCGAATCAACTCAACAATCATGTTATTTTGATACACTCGATCAAAAGAGGTGCCAATGCAAATTTGCACCTCAAGAAAATACCTTGCGTTATCATGCAAGTATCTGAACAAAAAGTGTCCTGAAGCACCTCATTGTCAAGGTTATTTGCTCATACATAGAAGTTGTAACGAAGATGGAGAAGAAGTAAGATTTTTGAAATGTCCAAATGGTATATGTCCCCGGTATATATATATATATATATATATATATATATATATATATATATATATATATATATATATATATATATATGGAGATAGTTTGTTGATATGCACGTGTTGTGGCGAGGATGATCATTGGTATAGGTATTACCCCTATGCGCAGATAGCATGCCCAAATGGTTGTGATGGTGTTAGAAAGCTGAAAAAGTTTGCGAACCTTGAAGGAAAAGGTCTTGATCTATTGAAGTGTTTAGTGTGTGAAAAATGTGAGTGGTTAGGTGCTGTAATGGAAAAGGTTAAGAGTGGTTAGAGTGTTGTAATATGAGTGGTTAATGTTAATCATTTTATTTTCTATGATTATGTAAAATAATTTTTTTTAATATGAATAAACTTTAATTTTATATAAATATATATTAGTTTAAATTAAAATAAAATAGAAATTGATTAACATTGTTTATTGACGATTAAAAATAAATATGCATATACGAAATTAAATTACAACAATCAATGTTGGTCACCCCTAATGCTCCATTGATGCTCGACATTGATGCTCGACAAGGTCGCTTTTAAGTTTATCATGCATAGTTTTTTATTGAACTCGTCGAGTCCCCTCAATGTAGTGTTCCCGAGTAGGTGGGATCTGTGGTTGCCCTTCTGGATCAAGAATGTACCTCCTCATTTCATAATTTTTATTCTTAGCTTCGATTACCATATTGTGCAATATGATACATGCTCTTATAACAGTACCCATTGTCTCCACATGCCATAATTTGCAAGCTTTCTTCAAAATCCCAAATTTAGTTTGCAAAACCCCAAAATCTCTTTTAATATCTTTTCTTGCAACTTCTTGCATCGTTGCGAACCACTTCGTCTTTAGAGCATTAAGGTTTGAAATTGTTTGTATAAATGCCGCATAGTCAGGATAGATACCATCAGCTAAATAATAACCCATATTATAGCTATGCTGATTTACATCAAAATAAACAGGTGGAGAAGTACTATTGATCACGTGCTCAAATATCGGCAAGTTGTCCAACACGTTGATGTCATTGTGTGATCCCGCATCCCAAAGAAAGAATGCCATATCCACAGGTCTTCGGTTGCAACAGCTTCGAGAATAATAGATGGTTTTCCAGAACAACCACTGTAAGCACCTTGTCATCCAGTTGGACAATTATGTCATTCCCAATGCATACAATCAATGCTTCCCAACATACCCGACCATCCACGTGTGGCAGAATGTGCAAGCAAGCGTTATGTATCTGCAATATTTGGCCTTCGCAAGTAGACTGAATCGTACAATTTGATAATTGTATCACAGAAATGCCTCAACGCCTGGTTTCCACTTTGCTTGGAAATGTATAGTTGATCGTCAAGTTGATCAGACACTGTGCCATAACCAAGAATATGCAAAACTGCAGCCACCTTGACCAGAGGATCTATACCAGGTTTACCAGCATTGTTAACTTTAGGCTGAAAAAACTTAAAATGAATCTAAATATCGTTGAAGATGTGAAGAAATAAAGATTTTTTCATACGAAAGCGCTGTTTGAAATCCTCTTTCGGAAAGACAGGACGATCGACGAAGTAGTTGTTCTTCAAGATTTCCAAAGTCAGAGCATACTTTCTATGTTTAATTTTTCGACCCTTCTTTGAACCACCATGTGGTGCCTTCGGAGCATGGACTTGTGCTTGTGCAAGTACAGCCAAAGTGTGCTTCATAAGGGGCATGGCGTTAACAAATTCTTCATCAAGACTATCTACCGAGTCTTCCGCTGGAGGAGATGAAGAAGAAGACAACGATGAAGATGAAGGCGAAGATTGAAGGGGAAAAATCTCATACACTTCATTATCCATTTTTTCGCAATGTGTGTGTTGTTTGTTAAGGATTGATGTGAAATGGTTGAGTTGTTTGATACAAATGCTTGAGTTGAGTGTGTGTAAAATGAAGAAGGAGATGAGTGTAGATATAAGATGTAGAAATCCGGCTGTTTTTTGCCCGTTTTTTTCCCGTTGGAGCACGCGACATTACAACCGGGCGCCAGTGGTGCTACAAAAGTCAAAAAAGATGGTCTTACATTTGTAATGGCGCAAAAATATGTGGGGCCGTATTTGTCCAAATTGCCAAATTTGCGAATAAAGAATGTCGAACAAACGGTGTGATCCATCACCTAGAGATGATATTTCCAAATTCCGACGGATTCCTTCAAATTTGAAGGATGCGACCATAAATACGTCCGACTAGAGATACTCTTAGCTTTTTAATTCGCAGTACGAGCATTCCTTCAAATTTGAAGGATCCGTTGATCCATAAATTCTTGACACAATACACAGCAGAGATACTCTTGTGAGGGCATTTTAATTTGCGCACAGTACCTTTTTTTTTATAACATGGAAAATTGTTTCTAACCAACACAAAAACGTCCATATCAAACATACTTAATTCCGAAATTTTTACTCTTATTGCCAAATTTGTATTGCAAATATCTCCAACTGAAGTCTTGTTGGGCTTCAACTAATCTTAGGCGAGGTCGAAAATTCCAAAAACGAGCCAAAAGTCACAGCACAACTCCATATCGTTTGTAAAATATTAGCTCTCGATCGTCGTCTGTTATAACTTATAACTACTTTACTGAAATTTCCTGAAGTCGTGCGTATACTGAACGAATGTTGTGGTCACACCGCCGCAGCATGTTTCAACTTTCAAGCACTTCGGTCATCTAGACAACCAAATTAAAATTAAAACTAGTAACATGCAGAAGAAGAAAAAGAGAGCCGCTTGGTTGTTCAAAGCACAAAATGAGCCTCACACTTGCTCGCTAGACCCCCAAAAATGACAACATTGTTACAATTTTTCTACACTAAAGCTATTGCAACACTAAAAAAAATGTCTTTAATGAGTCTAATTTGGCATCAACATTTTGTCGCGTTAGCAGTTTGTGCAAACTATACTTGTTCAGCTGCGATCTTAGGTGCCACAGTACAACACTTTAATTGTAGCCTCTTCACATTTTATGCTGCTGGGGAGGATATATAACTAGAAATGGTTACTAACATCGTGATTCAGGGATACCCAAAAATAGGCATCTAAGCATTCCCCAAAATAATGTAAAATGAAAGATTACTATGGACTAGCACATATATGTGATTGATTAATATCTCAATGTTACTATTACACCATACTCCAAATGCAGCAAATGAAACTTTAAAGACTTAACGCACAACATACAATCGATTACCAGTAACATCACAGCGCATCGATTAAGGGTCGACTCTACAACCTGCTCAAGGCACTCTCCCATCCTAAAACTCAGGTGGTAAGGTCCACCCCTTTTTCCCCTAAAAAAGGGTGCTGGATGTAACGCAACACTACATGCCCCTCGACCAAACATAGTACTACATTTACACAAACGTACAACCCCAACTGCCCAACACAAAGCGCACAACCAACAGTAACACATCAGCTACAAAGACTAAAATCACTAAATCACAGTCCACACAAGGCCCTAGATTTGGTTACTTTACTCAACATGTCCAGTTGCCTTTTCACGTCATATCAACAAATGCCTGATCCGTCTGTCAATTGCCATGATTTCGATTCTCGGGAAACGATGAACAAAGACTACCAACAGTGCTTTGCTGAACCTTTTGGTCCGAGCCATCTCGGGGTGGACTGAAGCACACAGGGAGATATTCTTCTTCATCACAAGGAAAAACTGTACCCCGGAAGTGGTGTTTCAAAGCCTCTTTGCCCTATTAAAAATAGAATCAGACAAACAAATTTAACAAAGAAAATTACAACAGAGAAGGTCCAACAAAAAAAAACATTAGATCATGCATGCTTGGATAAAGCTGCGCGGCATGTAGTTTAATGAAGCTTAATTAATTAATTACCTGTAGTTTTGCGTAAGTAATCTCACATACTTTCTTGGACCTAAACCTGCCCCATTGCTTGTTATGCCATGAGAGACTCAACCGCCAGGCTGCACTCGGGCAGGTGAAGTTAACGAAGGCATAGCCCTTGTTGCAGTTGCTCCTGCACTCATTTAATATAAGTTTAATTTCATCAACCCAAACACAATTTTGATACCAACAGAATAATAATAATAATCCATCATCATGGCACGTAGAGATGGAACAAAACCCATACGCGAAATCGATTGGAAGATACAAGAAATCGAACGCCGACAACGAATCGTTCGGGTCCTTCTCTGCTGGTAACTCAGATTGAAGCTTATTATTTTCTTGCTTGCAGTGCCCATCCAACAATTCCAACAGCATTCCTCTCCTGCAAGAAAAAAAGACATTTTAATTGGAAGAAATTGAACACATGTAGTAAAAAACAATTACATTTTTGAATAAGCTGCGCAAATTGAATTAACAATAGTCGTGATATAAAAAGATCGATCTATTTGTATTATAACACACTCTAAACCTACACCGTTAGATTTGTCTGAGATATCCTCTCATGTGGGAGCCACCAATTTCTTTTTATGCAAGAAAAGACCCGAGCACAGATCGATCAGTAGGAGAACGAAGAAGACGGACCAGACTCCCAGTGCTCACAACTGAAGTTCATTAAGTGAGAAAGGCCAACACTCTCAAACTGACGTTGTGAGCTGCGCGACTGCAACGTCTGCCTACTGAGGAAACCAAAAGTTCATGCTTATGGAGTTATGGCGCAGATTTAAAACAAAGCAGACAACAATACTGATATATCGCTGACGCTGTATAGTTTGTTTGTTTGTTTTAGTTTTAGTATCCAAACCTCCCAACCCATTCCCCATCCCAATCCCAACTTTACACCAAAATAAAAAATGAAAAAACACAAGTGTTTTGAATTTGAGCAAAAGAAAAATTACACCAAAAAATATTAACCTTCAAAGGGAAAATGGAACCAAGAGATCTCAGATAGAAAGCTGGCGAAACATTTTCAAAAGCAAAAAAAACAGAAAGAGACCCATCCGATCCATTTGAAGGAAAAAGACAGTAGCCCTTTTTAACCGCATCAACACTAACCACAAACCCTACAACAATCTCTCCCATCCCTTCATAATGTGCAACAGATTAAACAAGAAAAACAGACAAATTGAGTAAACTCATACGTGAATTTGTTGGGTATGTTCTTGATCATGACACTAGTCATTTTGCCCTCCCGAGCAATGGCTTTGTTTTCAACATCTAGTTTCAGCTCCAAGTTGAGACTTTTTGCTATGACTGTCTCTTCCTTTTTTTCATTTGACACCAGCTTCGGCACCCAACGCACCTTCTTCTCTTCTTTCCAGATGTTATTTCTACTCCTAAAGTAACCTTTGCGTCCAAATAGCTTTTCATCTACAGATTTCACTTCGTTCACCAGTAGCATCTTTTGGCTCTCTTCCACAACAGCTTCAGAGACATTTGGCGGATATGAAAGTAGATATGGTTCTGGTAAGTTAACAAACCATGTTGAATCCAAGCAAAAGGTTGTGTTTGGTATGGTAAATGAGTAGAAATTGTTGGGGTCAGTGATGATTGTGACAACAGTAGTAAAAGGGATATAATCAAATTTAGACATGTATGGTGGGGCTTGTGGATTCAAGGTTCCCATTTCAGTAAAGAAAATAAACTTTTTGGGTATAGAAAACAGGAGAAAGGATCTACTTGTAGTAAGCAATTAATGGCAGTGTCTGATAACCCTCTAAAAAGGTATTTCCCTGTCTCTCTAGACAGAGAGGAGGGACATGCATCAAAGTATCAAACACAGACAGAAAGAGAGAGAAAAAGGGGCACAAAGGAACCTGGAGTCTGAATCAGTTTTGTCTTTAATGACAGGGAAATGCAAAAATGAAGTCTGAAACCTGGAACCTGGAGTCTGAAAGATGGGGATATTGCAACATTTCATCCAGCTCACCAGAGCATGCACGTGCTTGGATTGGAAGGGCAATAGAGCCCAGTTTATAGGCGGCGCAGGCAAAAATCTAATCATTAGATCTACTGATATTTTGGTAAATCTAAATCTTTCTCTGCTGAAATTTTTCTTAGATTATTTTTTCTGATACTAAACCTTTTGTTTAGGATAATTTTAGACACCATCAAAATACTCTAATTTTAAAATAAATAAATAAAATAATTTTAAATATATTTAGCTTTCTAAATTATTTTTCTTTTTATTAGACTTATTCAAAATATTTATTGAATAAAATAAGTTATTTATTGAATATAAATTATAGAACCCATACTAAATTCTAGATAGTATTCTACCTGATTTACTTATAGAAAAAAAAATTTGTTTTTTTTTTCTTTTTTTTTTTTTTTTTAAAATTTCTTCTTTTTTCACTCACCCAATAATTTTACTTTTTTATTTAAATCAACATTTCTTCTTGTGTGCAGTCGTACCCCTTTGATTCAAAATTTGGATGAAATATGTTACTTTTGATTTAAAATCAATCGTACCAAAATAATAAAGATGAATACCAACTGAATAAAAATAAAATAAATAAATAAATAAATCAAATTTTGATAAATGAGAAAACTCATAAAACTGTTATATTTTGAATTATTACAATGAACATGTACAAACACCATTAATATTGACTAAGACATCTGAATACTATCAAACCCAATGAGCTAGATTGTTGAATATCCATATTAGGCTCTCCACTACGTTCTTGTTTCCACTATACAGCCCAATATTATGCAGTAAAAAAGAAAAATGGTTATTCTTGGGTTAAGTTCCTTCTTCTTATCTGTGCCTCATATGTAGGAAACATTGAAAGCAGTGTCTGCAAATGAAGTTTTACCTTCCTCCTACCTATTTCATTAATACATTTCGACCCAAGCACCCTCCAAAGTTCTGACTAAAAAGCTCTGATTGGCATGTTTTGAAGTCTTTGGATCAAATCCACAGTTACAACATCCTCAAGCTTCGTAGTCCTGCGCATCAAAGTAGCCCAACATACAGTAAACAATTTTCTATATTCAACCATTAAGAGACCAAAAATAAAAATAGAAGAAAAGCATAGATTGTTCAAATTCAAATAAATCAGTAAATTGATAACTCCCAGTAAATTCATTCCTTATCTTTTGCAGTTTCGCATATGGTACAGTATTACAGAAGATCACAAACACCCAGTGACAACCGGTCCAATGTAACACTAACACCCACCCACCCAAAACAAATGATAGGTGTGAAGTTTTCCTGAAAAGGCTATCCTCAGGGTATCACATGCCCCAACCTAAATTTGTCCTTCATTACTGAACTTACATACGTAACTGTAATTATGAAAACCACCTAGTAGAACTATAAAACAATGTCAACGCCTTAAATGAGAAATCTAAGCTAAAAAACAAGTAATGGTATTTGTATTATGGAACACCCCGCCAAAACGTTATAGAATTTCAAATTACCCACATGATCAGGAACCTATCTTCAATGCGCTTTGTTGCCGGCAGCACCACCACCAGTTTTTCATCCCCATTCTTTTCTCTCTCTCCCCTTTCTTCTTTCTTACTTATCCTTCTTTATTGTTCTGATTTTAGGGAAGCACCACCACCAGTTTTTCATCCCTATTGGGTGATAAAGGCTAGTTCTACCTGTATCACCCAATGGGCGTTGCCTGGGTACGCTGGAATTTCCTTTGTGTCCCGACATTGACCCCGACTCCAATATGACACAGATTTGGGGTGAGAAAGTTGAAGCTCTAGCAGGGTATGTATGCATTGTTACGTGTACGTGTGTTTTCATCAGAATCCTTCATTGAAAAGACTTTGACTAACATGTTGTTTTAGTCTTCCTTGAACCTGTGGATAACAGTTGTATTTTCCTCTGTCATGTATATAATAATTTTGTGCCCCTCAATGCAGGATCTACGTGGCTTCAACCAAGTTTCTAGTCACCGTACAAGTTTCAGTTCAAGTTTAAGTGATTCTGATCGTCTATTTCGGAAGGTTGAACAAGCTTATTCCTTTGTGGGAATGTACTGTATTTTTGACACCTGTAAATCTTCAAGTGCCTTTCTGATTGATTTGGAAACTGTTAATTATTTCATTGTTGATTTTTCTTAAGGGTGGATCATATGTGACATGCAAGTTATTGTTTCAAACAATGCAAACTAATATAGTGTTATTTTCGGTCTTGAAGTTTGGGCGCATGAGTTCGGATTTACTTGCATATGGTGCATCTGACGGAACCTTAGCAGTTTGCAGCGTCTCCCAGCCACCTTCAATCGTCAAGGAGTTGAGAGGCCATTCTAAAGATGTCACAGGTTGCACTAAGTAGTATTTTAGTGATTTGGGAATCCTTTATTTAATTTTATTTGAATATTTTAGAGGATCGGTTTGTTTGTTTGTTTGTATGTTCTGTTTTGTTTTCAAAAAGTGATCTAGGGTTAGGAACTAATCAGAGGAAATTACAATCTACTATAAACCGTCCCTAAGCCATTTTTTATTATTAACAATATGTTAACTAAGTTTATATCTAGAGACGAACAAAGTCCCACACTCCCTACATTGTCTTCTGAATCATCCCACAAGAAGTTCATTGTGTTGGAGTCAAGCCTGGAGGTGGCAATTTGGCCGGGGTAGAAAAATGGCTTATATAATACTTGGGAAATAATTTTGATGAGAGCTAGGCGAATCACTGTCTGCCTAACAGTTAGCTAAAATATACCCTTCTACCCCTTGTAAGGCATCATTGATTCATTAGGGTAGACAAACCATGTTAAGTATTCTGGTATTATTGTGTATGCTTTAAAAAATTTAATGAAGAGATGCAATCACAGTCTTAACTTCCTTCTCGGAATAGATATTAGTAATGAGACTGAATGTTATAATATTTGTTGCTTTAATTGTTGTAGACAATAGACGTACTAATATTTTAGTAGTTATTATGACTCCTTTAGTAGAAAATGCACTAGAGATCTGAATTTGGTGTTTGCTTATTATTTCTTTCTCTTTGTATCTTGTGATTCTAAGTTGCTAAGTTATGTATATATTTTGACTTTTCATCCAACAATCAGTACATTGCTTCATCATCAATGGATAAAACAGTAAGAGTTTGGGAGATATCGAAAGGCCATTGCATGCGAGTAATATATGGGGTTTCTTCTCAATTATGCATTTGCTTTCACCCGGTGAGTACACACTAATGTTGATGTTTTTTACTTACGTATATTCAAGTTATTTTCCGAGCTTCCACTTTGAAAGGGTTTTCCAGCTTTTCAGAAGTGATGTCCAGCTATTTGACATCTATCTTAATCTGCAGGTGAATAACAACTTCCTTTCAATTGCCAATGCAAATAGAGAAATCACTGTAAGTATGAGTACTGCCTAACTTCTGCATATAATGGATATCTCTTGTATGCTCATGATTTCTTATTTCTTTTTGTTTTTCCGTATATAAGGTTAATCTGTAAATAGCCAGTCACTTCCTGTCCTTTAGTAGTTGACTAGTTGGAATGTATTCCTTAATTCATAGTGCCATATGCATGTATGTATCTCATATCATACTATCAAAAAGAGGAGAGAGAGAGAGAGAGAGAGAGAGTATACTTTGTTCTCCATCTTTGTTAGTGGTGGTTTGGTAGAAAGTCAAGGTTTTCAAAATGGCTCCAAAACATACTTCAGAACCAAGCAAATCAAAACTTTTTATGCTACAGGGAAGATTAATTGAATTGTTCTCTCTATCCTGTTTAACATTATAGAGGTTTTAATTGCATACTTTTCGCCTTGATTGTTCAATAAGATTGATTCCAGGTGATGAATTTCAGCACTGGAAGGATCATTAACAAAGCAACATTTGATAATGGTATAACATCCAAGGATCATACTGGTCGGTTTATATTCTGTGGGGATGCTCAGGTTGGCTTATTTCCCTTCAATTACTCGTTTGTTTGGTCCTGATATGAGTGAACTTTTTGTTTTCCTTATGCTGGTGCTCTAATGCTTGCTGATAATGGAATATGTTGCATAGATGAATTTGATAAAATGGATGTGAAAGATCAGGTAACCATCTATTATTTAGACTTCAGCTTTCGAGGGGCCAGAAAGTTTTCTCTAATTGTCTGATCTCTTTTACACAACAGACCATAAGTATTACAAAAGCGGGAATACATACGACATTATATGCTCGAACATCAATTTTAGCTGCTGCCAACCCTATTGGTGGTTGGTATGGCAAGTCAAAACCATTAAAGGTGAGAAATGTTTGCTGTGTATGTATGTTTTCCTCATTACCACTATTCGACTTTCTTCTTTCCTTAGATCATTCTAGATTTGGTTTTAAATTTTAAGAGATTTCCTGCCTGTAGGTAGCAAACCAGATGAAGGCAAAATTACAGGAGATCTCCTGTCAAATCTTGGGAAAGGCGGGGGTGCTGTTCTCATGGTTTGCATGACATGTGGCAAGAGAGGTGATTGCTGAACTGCCTTTCAAGGATTTTGCTCAGCCACCAGAAAGCTTTGTCGACAAACCTCCCACTTCTGAAACCGCAACACCTAGTTCTGGCACATCAAAGAGAGCTTATGTTCCTCCTAGTTAGAGGGCTGGAGTTGACAGGAGCAGACAAGATATGAGGCGTAGGAATGATGAGAACTCGGTTTGTGTTAGCAATCTCTCAGAGGACACGCGTGAGCCTGACCTGCAAGATCTCTTCAACACTTTTGGTCCTGTGAGCCGTGTTTACATTGCTTACGACCAAAAAACTGGCATGAGCAGAGGCTTTGGTTTTGCCAACTTTGTACACAAAGGTGACGCCGAGAAGGCTATTGCAAAGCTCAATGGTTATGGTTATGATAATCTCATCTTTAGAGTAGAGTGGGCTGCGCCAAGAACAAACTAGATTGTTAGTTGCTCCTTTTCTGAGTCAGTATGAAGTATGTTGGTAACTGTTTTTTTTTATATGTATTTCACTATCAAGTTTTTATGTCTTAGATTGATGACTATCTATATTTTTATAATAATGTTTAATTGATTAGTGGCTTTGTTTTTTGTTATTCATTTGTTGATTAAGTTTGTGGAATGTGATATTTATATCATATTTGCTAGAACTAGATGTGCATAGTGGACATTATTTGACCCATGATTATTTTTTTTATTATTTTTAGTGGCTATAGTTTATTAACGGATAATTCCGTTACAAATTTTTTTTTTTGATGCAAATCATACTATATTATATATTTAGCAAAGTTACACAAAAGGGGTGAAGCTGACCCGGATTAAAAGAAATACACCTTTGGGAGATCAGATTGTTCTAATTCCTGGTAAACCCACGCAGCTAGTGAGTCTCCATCACTATTCAAGTTCCTACTAATCCATCTAAAGACAAAAGAGCTGAGCTCAGATCCTAAACTGAAAATATGATTTTTTATACATTCCCATTGCCATCTACATGAGCTGCCTTGTAAAGCTCCAATCACTTCAGCATTATCCCCTTGTATCACATAGTGGTGTCCTCCAAGGCGGCGCGCCCGCACATTGCAACCGGCTGACTTCGGCTCTTTACAAGCTGCTTCCAAGGCCACTCTATCTCTAACACTTAACTCAACAATAGCACCCCATGTCAACTGCAATAGCCCGACTCCGGCCACCCTTGTTGCTGTGGAAGGATGCATCAAAATTAATGAGTATACTAGCATTAGGTATGAGTGGAAAGACGGAATCAAATTTATTTCATCATAAGCTAAAAGCGGGGTTAGTGTGAGGATGTTCTTCACTATATGCCGGATAGCACTTCTCTGCCGGACTGTAGCTTTCTCGACCCGACCTTTCCGCGGTTAGTCTTTCTATTCTCAAATTTCAAGTGATTCTGGCTTGCCGAATCTTGTGAATCGGGGATAGCAATGTGGGTTCCACCCGACTAAGCTCTTCATCGGGACTACTGACACCAAGTCAAGAAAAGGTCTAGCCTCTCTCTTATGGAAGTCATTGTTCCTTGTGCACTCTCAACCCAACCACAGGATCCAAACCATACCATCCTTACCCATTCCGCGGGTGAAGAACAAGTGTTCTGCAGATTCCATCTCTTTGAAGCGAAAGAGGCGGGGATAAGTCCCCCTTTATTTTTCTCACTGCTAGGACATCACGTAGGTAGGATCTGCATATAAAGCTTCTAGAGGAACATTTGTATGTAGGTGGGGAGAGGAGCCTTCCATATATGTCTAAGGGTGAGGTGGTTCTGACTAGAGGTTTGTCCCATCTCTTGTTTAGGCTTAAGAAAATTGTAGAAACGGACTTAAGCGAGATGTTACCACCTCGTCTGTCCCCATTTCATCTTAATGCGTACTATTGTCTTGTGTCTTATCTTGATATCGGAACCTTCCTCTGGATGAAGTGATTAAGATGAAGACTAAGTTTAGTCTCATCCCATCCACTTTTGTCTGGCAGAAACAGATCTGAGACCACACTAGAATCCAAGGTGGGTGCTACCACCCCCAACTCCTCCAAATAATCTTTGGAAACACCCGATACAAAAACAGCCAAGGGTCCTTTAATGCTGAGATAGAATTCCCATTGCCAATGGCCCAAATCAGACCCCCACTTATATCATTAAAAGTTCTATGGATCCCTTTCCAGAAGTAGGATGCTTTGTCTGGGGGTTTTTTTACATCACCAATCCAGTGTTTACCATATATGCTGAACATAGTCCTAGTCCATAGGGACTGTAAGTCTGTAGCAGCTTTCCATGGCAATTTAGCCAACATGGCTACATTCATGTCCCTAGCCTTTCTCAGGCCTAGTCCCCCAACATCTTTGGGCTGACATATGTGCTCCCACCCAATGGTGTGGACACTTTGAGATTGTTCCTTTCCTACCCACCAGAAGTCTCTACATGCCTTGTCAATCTTAGTGCAAGTAGAGACAGGTAGCACATAGGTTGACATGGCATATAGGGGGGTAGATTGAACAACAGCTTGGATGAGAGTGGTCCCCTTGACTTGGGGCCGGGACCTTTGCTCTCCATCCCTTGATCTTATTTTGGATCTTGTCTACCAAGTAATCAAAGTCCTCCGACTTCTTTCTTGATAGCATGATAGGAACACCAAGATCTGAGTTCCTTAGGGCCAAAGTTCCTAACTTTCGAGAATCTTTTCAGTCCAACTTTTTTGTCTATAAGTTACATTCCCTCTTGAAGAAGATACTAGTTTTTCAAAGTTCACTTTTGGCGGAAGCCTCCTGATACCCATCAAGAATTCTCTTGAGGTTTCGACTCTACCATATTAGCCTTAGTAAAGAGGATTAGGTCATCTGCATATAGAAGGTGAGATAAGGCGGGGAGTTTCTTTTGATCTTAATTCCATGTAGCTCCTCTTCTGTTCAGCCTTAGCAATCATTCTAGACAAAGCCTCCGGCAATGATGAACAAATCACGGAGATAAAGGATCTCCTTGCCTCCTCCTCTTTTCGGGGGCGAACCTCTCGGGGGAACCATTTAGCATAACTTGGAAAGCGGTGGAGACACACTTTGAATCATGTGTCTCCATTTCATGTTAAAACCCAGCTTCTCAAAAATGCTATCAATGAAGGTCCACTCAACCCTATCATAGGCCTTTGCCATATCCACCTTAAGAGCAATCCAACCCTCATTTTTTGATTTCATGTTCTTCATATTGTGGAAAACCTCATAAGCTAGCCCCACATTGTCCCTATACTTACGCCTTTAATGAAAACCCCTTGGAAAGGGGAGACAATTTTATTAATCAAACCTTTAAGTCTGTTGGCAAGAATCTTGGAGATAATCTTGTATCCAAAGTTGCCTTGCAAGGCTAATAGGTCGAAAACTTGGAAGCATGGTCAGGATTAGCAATTTTAGGAATCAGGGCTATGTGAGTCTCATTCAACCTAGGATTCAGACTCCCTTGGTGGAAAAAGTCCTTTACAAGGCCAATCACATCAGGCCCTATGATGTCCCAGCATTTTTGGTAAAAAATGCCTTGAAAACCATCAGGCCCTGGGGATTTATACCCTCCCATCTTTTTTACCACTCCCCATATCTCTTCACTAGTAGGGATGCCAGTAATGATCTCATTTTCTCTGGCAGTGATGCAAGGATGAAATAAGTTTAAAATCTCATCATTTCTGTGGGGGTGGTCAGAGGTGAAGATCCCCTGGAAATATTGGTTCGGAAGAAGCCCCCTCAGTCCTACCCTCCTTCCAATCCCCTTCATTGTTTCTGATTTTCTCTATAGTGTTTTTCCTTCTCCTGAAGATGGTGGAGAGGTGAAAGAACTTAGTGTTTCTAGCCCCATCCTTAAGCCATGATTGAGATGACTTCTGTTTCCAGAAGTCCTCTTCTTTGTCATACCATTCCAGCAGCTCATCCTTAAGCTTTTTGGCCTTATTGTAGTTACTGATGCTAAAGGGTTTACTTAACACAGTATCAAGTTTGGTTTGTGTGGCCTTAATATTGGTAAAGATATTACCAAAAACATGTTTATTCCATAGAGCCAGATCCTTTGTTGTTTTCTCCATCTTTTTTATGAAGTTACTATCAGGTAACTCATGAGAGATCGAGTTCCAAGCCTTTTCAATGGTCTCCATGCAAGTTTCATATTTCAACCACATATCAAAGAATTTAAAAGGTCTGGGCAGTTTCTCCTCTTTTTTTTTCTAGATTAATGAACAGGGAGACATGGTCAGAGGTGGCATTAGCCCATGTTCTAATCTGGGCATTAGGAAAGGAGGCCAGCCACTCCGGTGTAGCCAGAGCTCTGTCCAGCCTTTCCAGAATATGATCATATGGTTTTCTATTGTTGCTCCAAGTGTATTTGGGGCCTTTAAACCCCAAATCCACAAGACCAAGCTCATTTATGAAACTATTAAACTCCTGCATGCTCTTAGTAATTCTACTCCTCCCACCTATCTTTTCATCTAAACTTGATATGGCATTGAAATCCCCAAAGAGGCACCAGGGCGCCGGGATTAAAGGGAGCAACATCCTTCACTCAGCCCCATACTTTATTTCTATTATGGGCTATAGGATTCCCATACACAAAAGTGAAGAACCAAGGCTCGATTATGAAAATAATTTGAGAGCTTACACTGTTGGTTCTTGAGAGGACCCTAGAATTTCCAGCTCCACATCTTCTTTCCACAAAATAGCGAGCCCACCACTAAGACCTTGAGCTGGAACCGCAAAAAAGTTGCTAAACTTGAGTTTCTTACTTAACTTACCTATTCCTTCCTGACTTGCCTTTGTTTCAGCCAAACAAACTATATCCACACTAAACTTCCCAATTAGGTCCTTTATTTGTTGAACTGCCGTGGTGGTACCAATACCTCGGCAATTCCAGGCGTGGATCGTCATGGATACCAAGGCAGTTGTGAAGGGACAGCTACCGCGAACCCTGGAGGAGTTGGTGACAGACCCCCACTGTTGTCTTCCCCTTTTTGGACCTCATCTTTCTGGACTTGTTCAGAACTCTCTTTCTGACACATTTACTGACTTGTTTCCCCTGGATCTTTCCCATTCCGTTACAAATAATAGTTAGTAAATAGCACATCCAATACTAACTGATATTAGAAATGACAAATTTAATTGGCCCATCACCAGTTAGCTATCTGTTACAAAGAATTTTAGTAACGGATATAATTGTTACTAAAATTATTATCAGTAACGGTTATATCCGTTACTAATTTTGGCCTAAGTGAGAGTGACGCCCCAGAGCTAACGGATATAACCGTTAATAAAAATATAAGTAACGGACATAACCGTTAATAAATGTCTTTTCTGGTATAGTGGCGTGAAGAGCCTTAGTATGGAGGATTGGAGTAAATCAAGTATTGCATAGAAGAGAGAATGAGAAGAAAGAAAGGAAAAATGAGATAACAGGGGGAGAAACATTGGTTCTTTGGGTGGATTAAGATGAGACAAATAAAGAAGAAGAGTAATAAAGAACATTAAAAGAGAACAGGAGAAGCAGAACAACATACAAAGAGAAAAATAATAGGAAAAGAATAAAGTAAAGGAGAAAACAAGAAAAAGAGAGATACGAAAAAAAATATGGTTGCACCGGAAGCCGTGACAATCTGGTAGTGGCAGCGAGGTGGTGGTGGTGTGTAACGCCCGTATTTTTAAAAGACATATTTAATGATTAATTAATTAATTAAATTATTTATTTTCAAAATTCGTCGGATTGGACTCGGGATACGTGGGCCTGGTTTTGGGCCCGAGTCTGTGTTGGGCTTGGGTTTCGGACCCAAGTATATAAACACATTGTTCTAGAAAATAGGGTTCAGAGAATAATAAAATAATGAAAATGGAGGCAGAGATGAAAGCTGGATTTCTGGAGGGTGGAGCGTGACGGCTCGGACTCGGAGAAATTCGTAGGAGCTGTTCATACAGGTGAGTAGATTAGTTTATATCTCAAGAGATATGTTAAGTATTCTGGTATTAATATTCGTCCTGTTAGTGGTAAAACTATGGTTATTAAAACTGTTTAAAATCTGTTGAACTCCGAATATTTGAGATTGAACTGTCGAAGGTTGATTTGGGCCTGTTAATGGAGCGCGAGCCCTCGCGCCCACACCAAACAATGGTCATGTATATAAACAATGGTTCTGTACCTGTTTTGTAACTGTTTGTATTTTATTTATTTTCGGTTATACACTTGGTGTCGATTGTATTAAACCTGCCGAGGCTTGTTGTGGATTGGTTGATTGAATGAGGTTAGGTGGCCGTGGTGGAGTGTTGGACCGGATGAGGGTCGAAGTTAGAGGCGATGAAGCTTGAAGCGTTAATGGCATGGCCCGGTTGGGCTGTTTTGGGGTTGGTTTCATTTGGTTGAGTGATGATGGGTTGAAGTGGGGTAGTGTAGAGAATGATGAAGTGTCCGAATGGGTCTTTGGGAAGCTTGGTGGAAGCTCCCAAGACTTCGTCAATGGCGTTCACGCCATTCTTGTAATCTTGAATTTTGGTTTTATTGTGATTTTAGGTGTTTGAACTGTGTTTGTGGTGTTGTGGGTTGGTGGTTTGATGTATGGGGGTAGTAGGGAGTTTGATGGGGGCTGTTGGAAGCTTGGGGGAATCCATTAATGGCGGTCACGATTTTAGATCTAGATTTGGAGAAGATGGTGGATTTAAGAGTTGGGATTTTCGGCTTTGTTAATGTTGTGGGGGTTTTTCCCCTGAGCATTTTCGGGTATGTTTGGAGGGGTGGCGATCGGATTTGTGGTGGCCGGATTTGGGCTGCTGTGGGTGGAGGGAGATGATGAACAATACTTTCTCTTGGGCTTGGGCCTTAGCTGTTTGGTTGGGCCAAAAGCTCTAATTTTATGTGGGTTCTATTTATTTTATTGGTTGGGCGATTTTTTAAGTTATCTTTGGACCCGGTTTAATTAAGTTTAGTTTTCGAGTTCGGTTGTGTTTGGGCGGTTCAGGTCTTCAGAGTTTTTTGGCCCGTTTAATATTGTTGGGGCGATCCATTGGACTTAAAATAGATCTATTTGAGTTTTTCCAATGTTTAGACTTTCGGGTTTTAAGGTTTGGGCTTGGCCAGTTGGGTCCGAACCATCACCTATGAGCCCATGAGCCATGCACATTGACCTTAGCCATGAACCATGGCTATGACCATGAACCTGTCGAACATGGAAACGACAGTTTGACTTTGACCATGACATGTTGAGTTTGACCTTGACCATGATGTGTTGACCTTTGACTAGGACACGTTGACTTTGACTAGGACATGTTGACTTTGACCAGGACAGTTTGACTTTGACCAAGACATGTTGACTTTGACCAGGACCTGTTGACATGTTGACCATTGACGGTTGACTTTGACTTTGACCGTTGACTTTGACCGTTGACTAGGAAACGTTGACTTTTCTAGTTTTTCACACGTTTGTTTATATTCATTATATAATTATGATTTGACGTGAGTAGTGTGTAAAACATATATATATTTGGGCTTTGATTGTGGATTGTAGATCGTATAATTGTCTTTATATTTTATGTTGTAAATGGTATGGACAAATTAAATGTGGAAATCTTTGTGGAAAGTCGATATAAATCTAGTTGTCATTATCTAATTAAGATTTGGCGTGAGTAGTGTAATAAAACATATATATGTTGGGATATATATATTAAATGGAATAGTTTTAGAGACATAAATGTATAAATACTCCATTATTATATATGTGAGATGCTACTTATGAGGTAGCATAGTATTGGTGAATATTTTCCCACGGAGGGGAGTGTGGTGTAGTGCAATAATATATTGGCACGTGAAAGTATGAAAGTGGTTATGAGATATAATTGAGATATTTCTAAATATTATGGCTTAGTGCAATAAGGTAATTGACCTGCACGTGATATAGTGGATTTATTATGAGTCATTAATGTATGACACTTGAATAAATTACGTAACGAAAATCCTAGAACCTGACTACCACAACTCATGTGATCGGCCCTCCCCGGCGTTTGATTAATCTGAATGGCCTTCGGGCGCCCTTCCGGCGTTCAAGAAAGAATGAATGGCCCTCTGGCGTAACCGAATAGTGGCTGGATTATTCCGTTCGCAAAATAGAACGATGATGCGCAATATTTTATGCCGAATAGTGGCAGTGTTTACATAGATTTGGCTTCCGTGTGAGGATTTACGGTGTCGCATCATCCCGCCGTGGTAGTTACGCACGGAGTGGCTCATTATGTAAGGGAGGCATGTGGATGTACATGTTAACGGCGGAGTTCGCGATTGGTAGCCAGGAAACTAGGTAAGACATAGATATCGACGTGATTTTAGGGACACGCAAATAAAACCTTAATTAATATAATTATGGTAATATATTTGTTAATGATGTATATGTAGATAGATGATTATATATGGTTTTGCGTAAGGGTGGGTCAAACTAATTACTTGGGCGAGACGACCCACTCGTGATTGAGCATCAAATGAGGTGCATTATATAATACGCTTTGTTTGGTTATTTGTTTAGTTGAACCTAAAATTCGATGGAGGAACTACATGCCTTATTTATTATGTGTATAGTTTGTTGTGTAGTTAGTGGGAAGTTAAAGGCCTCGATGGAGGAACTACCTGCCTTAATTATTATTCTTTAGGATGTTGTATTTGTCGTTGAAAGTTAAAGCGCTTCGGTAGAGGAACTAACCGCCTTATGGATGGTGTTTATATATGTATAAGTATATTTGTATTTTTTAGGGCTACTCACACCAAAGATTGTTTATAATCTTGACCGATTTGCATGTTTGCTTATCGGTGTGTTCATTAAATGAACATAGTTGATAAGTCTTGACAGGTTTTAGTGATGAAGAAGATTGGTTCTTTGCTTGTGGTTTTGCGTTAGCATTGCATCTCAGGTTGTGTTTTGTTTTCCCTTGAGGTGATATAGATTTTCAGTTGAGATAATACTATTTGCATTTTCATTTGTAAATTGTTTTTGGTAATGAAGATGACTGTTGTTTAAGTTAAAATTTTTATTGGTTTTTAATTGTCCGCATATTTTTAAAACTGTTTATGAGTTTTTGGAAGTGGAGAGTGCGTCACACCTCGGATATCGAAGAGTCGGAGACAAATAATGTTTTTTCGAATTCTGTCGAAATTCGGGGTGTGACATGGTGGCACCCCAAAGTGATGAAAGAACCCTGTACGGACTGATTTGGTATTTAACTTTTTATACTAACTATAACTAAAGTGCGGTACAAATGCCATGACCAGAAATATTTCAAATTGGAATATATAAATCAACTCATAGTTGTCTTACTTCCCACAGTAGCTTAAAATTAAGAACCTAAAATTCATGTTTCTCCAAAGATTCTAGGATAGGTTTATTTGAAATGCCGGGATTCTCATATATGTCTTGCAGAATTCAAGTTCATTCGTCTAGATGTACTGGAAGAGGCCAAGTTTTGTTTTCTCCCCTGTTCCTGCATACACAAAGAATCCAAAACATCATTATTTGCAGCCAAAGTATAAACACAAGGTAAAGACACTGAACAACCATATCTTAAAAAAATCGCCAAACAGTTCACCCCATTCAAGATTAATTTATCTTTTTCAAGTATGAGACTAAATTTGTGTTTGCAAGTCTCGAAAGAGTTGGTTTTTTTTTTGGTAAAAGATAGAGCGGGGAAGAAGAATGGGCGTAAAGAAACTTTCCCTCACAAAAACGGATACCAAAACAAACGTGCGTGTTATTTATTTATTTTTTTAATCTTTCTACCTCTATTGAAAATACTCCAAATTAATTTGGGAGATTTTATTGGATTTAGATAGTTATTGGAGTATAGCAAAAACTTATGTTAGTTATGGGGTAGGGGAGTATATTTATGGGTGTGTCCAAGATCACCCTTTGTTTATGTGAATGTGTTATGGAATAGTGTGACAAATATTTATCTTCGTCTTTTCTCTTCTCTGGAACAATTACTCTAATGTTTAAAACCTAACATTCGAAAATGAATTTGCTGACACTTTCTTCCATTAATTTCTTCGTAACACTACATGTAAACATTGGAAGACAAACTTTGTACTTTTCTTGCCCGGTTGCAGCGTCATTCTTCCATTTTAACAAATGTCACATTGCTCATATATGTCCTAGCAAAAATGTACGCTCCATAAGTGTCATATAATTACAAATTTCAAATTTAGTGAAATTTTGAAATGTTGAAAATTTTAAATTTCATCCAGAATTTAGCAATGTCTAAATTAATTTGCATGGTATTAAAAACAATTGGAATGCATTTCTGACTTCTAATTTTAGATTTTATTATTGTTCATTCGCTTAAATTTAAGAGTTTATTGTTAAGGTGTCTTAACATAACAATATCGTGACTCTTAAGGTGGAGAAACAATGATATATGGTTGTGAAAGGGAAATTGATCGATAGTGATGGAGAAGACGAAGTTTATGATGAATGATAATCTCCATTTTTCCTCTACCTTTTTCAATTTCATAATATATTATTGATTTGTTATTCAATTTTATCATAGATGATTTATGCATATAGTTACAAAATTCAAAATTAGCGGAATTCTGAAATGTTGAAAAATATAAATTCCGTTGGGATTCAAACAACAATATCGAAATTTGTAAAGTAATTTAATAAAAACAATTGGAACACGTCCTAATCGTCAAATTTTAGATCTTATAACTATCCATTCACTTAAATTTAAGAGTTTATACTTATAGTTTATTAACATAACAATGACTGTTGTTAAGGTGGAACAACATTGGCAGTTGTTAAGGTGAAATTGATCAATGGTGATGATGAAGACGAATTTTATGATAAATGATCATCTCTATTTTCTCTTTACCGCATTCAATTTCATCATCTTTTTTCTAAATTATTCATCAATTTCATAATATATATATCTTGGAGGATATATAAATTGAAAAACAAATATATATATATATATATATATATATATATATATATATATATATATATATATATATATATATATATATATATATATATTTGTTTTTCAATTTCAGTCATATATCCTCCAAGATAAGTCCTTTTGCTTTATTAGATAATTAGATCTAGGTTAATGTTAATAAACAATATATTTTAGTGTAATTACGATAAAGTGCATTCTGATCATTTCGATTTCGATGTCCTTTTGCTTTTTTTCTTAAACGAGTAGTTATTTTCTTAGATTATGAGAGAGAAAAATGGGATACATAATACGTATAAAGCCCAGTGGCAAAATTGCAAATATATATATAATTTTGTAATTTTAAGTATAGGACTATTTAGTAATTTAGATAAAATATAAGAACTAATACATAATTTAAACAAAGTGTAGGGACTGTTATGTAGTTATCATAAAGTATATGGATTGTCCCGTAATTACTATAAAGAGTATGGACTGTTTTATAGTTTATATAAAACATGGGGACTTGAAAGCTAAAAAAAAAATTGTAAAATGATGAAATTGCCCCTACGTCCATACACAATTACTATTCACTTGATCCCATATTTTTATATGTAGTAAAGATATAGGGGAGGGATAGAGCCACTCCCTATCCAAACCACTCGTTTTTTTTAATCAACATAGCAAATCTAACATATTTACCAAACTAAAATAAAAATAAGAGGGGTAAACTGGTAAATTGTCCTTCCCATCTTCTAAACCTAACAAATTAGATTGACCTTTCTTTTTCAGCAACCCTTATTCTCCAACTTCTCAAATCTAGCAACCAAAATAATTATTACCCAAAAAAACACAACACTCCCCAACTCTCTCCGGGCTCTTATTTGACACCAAGTTATTTTTCTTCTAAAAAAAAATCAAAATTACAATTGAAATTAACGACGATACATCGAACGAATTCGAACTTCAATGTAAAATTAAATTAAAGGAAAAGTTGTATTGAAGTTTTATGCAGTTAGTAGAGAAAATATGTAATGAAGGAATTTAATGAAGTGCTATGTTGTTAGTAATGAAGTGTTTTGCAGTTCAATGTGTTCACGTTTTGTAACTTTGAAGTGTGTGTTACACATGTGTTGCTTCTATAAGAACTAAGGTTGAGTCCAATGGTGCGGCAAAACACTATATATGTCGGAAATTGTGATCCAATGGTGCATCAAAACACTACCCCGCCAACGCTATCGGTATAAGTTTACATATCTATACCGTCAGTTTTAACGATATAGCATATGTTCTACACGCCATTACGAGTGGCGGTCAAAGAAATCTAACCTACACGCCAATATGAGCGGTGCCTAGAATTTTGGTTCTATGTTTCCACATGCCACTCCCAATAGCGGCTAGACCCTACCAAAGTCATTTTAAGAAATGAGTTTGTGCCAATTGCCTTTTTATGATACTCTTTTATATTTTGTATATTTCTATCCTACCATTTCCTTTTATATTTAGTAAAATGGAGAATGGGTAAAATGGAAAAGGGGTTGAAAAGGAAAAATCTACACGCCATTACCAATGGCGGATACAAAAACAAATTTTGTTTCTCCACACGCCATTGCTAATGGCGTCTAGGTGGGCTGATTTTTTTTGGCTTTTCGCTACACGCCTTTGCCACTGGCGAGTAAAAGAACAAACCATTGCGTCCAATACCGCTATCTTGCCACTGGTTTGTTGTTTTAGCGCTTTTGACCATTAGACTAGGCATAATGGACTAGTAGCGTACTAAGCTAAATTGAACAACAAAGAGCCATTTTTTTTTTTTGCAGTAGGATGCACCAACACTTCTATACATTGTCATACAGTATGAAAAAATAACTTGCAACAACATTCAAGACATTCTATGCATGGGTTTTTTGACCCATGGGTCGGGTCGGGTTGTGGCAGGTGGACTAAGGGCATTAATTAGGGACATTTCAACACCCTTTTTGTACACCACTAATCCCTCATTTGGTAGTACAATTTTTTTTTGAGTTACATCGAAAACCTAATTAAACCCTTCTCAATAGGGTTGGGTTTGAGCAAATATGGCCAAACCAAACTCGAATAGTTTTACCATATCCGAACCAAACTGAAATGTTCAACCCAAACCAAATTTGACAGACCGATCGGATAACACTAAATATTATAAAAAAAAAGCCCAAAATTTGAATGCGAACCCGTTCCCGACAGACCCAAATTAAAAAACGGACATGAAAATCAACACAATCAATACGAACCCGACCCGATTCCCTGCCCTACTTCTCAAGTATCAAACAAGCACTATTGTCGATTGCAGAAGTAATGCAACAACTGTCGAGAGATGTGTATGATTTGTACATTGTGACACCAGATGTTTTGTTGTGGACTATGAAAGAAGTATGATTGTATATTTGTATGAAGACCAAAACAAGAAAACATGTGTTGTTGGGCTCGCATGCAATGGGCTGAATTGGTGGCCCAATAATACACCAGACTGAAGGGGGAAAAACATCACAATAAAACTGTAAAAGCTCACACAGTGCAATATAAGCTACAAACACACAAGGGGCGTTGCGAGAATCGAACTCGCGACCTCTCGCACCCGAAGCGAGAATCATACCACTAGACCAAACGCCCTTCACGTCCACATTTTCTTCATTTATTTGATAAACAAGTACCCCATTTTCATCTATTCCTGAGTCTTTTTCCCATCCATTACGGCACTCAGCAGCAGCAGCAAGAGAAACTGAAGTGAGAATGGCATCTTCATTTCCACTTCTCCACCATCTCGTATTCCTTAAACCCCCTTCCTCTTCTTCACTCTTTATCAGACCACCTCTCCTATTTATAAAATCTCTCCACACCCTCTTCCCTTCTCCTCCACTTACCCGCCCTCGTTTCTTCTGCTCCAATTCTTCTTCTTCTTCTTCGGTAACAGTCTCACAAACACCTACCACTTCTCCTCCTCCTTCTTCCCTTCTCCTTCAACAACAACAAGAAGAAGGAGAATCCCAGACAGCTGTTAAAGCTCCTTCTTTGAATAGTAACAATTTGTTGCCCAGTCTTACTGTGAAGGAAAAGAAAGAGCTTGCTGCATATGCTCATAGTCTAGGGAAGAAGCTCAAAATCCAACAAGTTGGGAAGTCCGGTATTACTGACTCTGTTGCTGCTGCTTTCGTAGAAAACCTCGAGTCCAATGAGCTTCTCAAGGTATCTTGCAGTGTTTCCTTATCTCTACAGTTTTACTTGTACTTTCAGTAGTGAATAATTTGATTATATTTGGCAATTCATAGGGCTTCCGAATAATATGGATTTAATTGAATTAGGAACATTGGTTTCACAGCTTTTTATTCGGATCAGGAAACTCCTTTTTAGTAAATGCGAGTTGTGTACAAATGTACAATTTAGGCAAAGTTATATTACAATTTTAATAAGTAGCTAGTTGGAGTTGGTCCTTAGGTTATGATCCCAATGTGGATATCTTATTAAATGTGGAAGAGATGAATTTGCTTGGTGGTTGGAGGTTATCAGAGAGACGGAAACTCTTCCGACGAAGCTACCCTGGTATGGGGAGGGAGGATCAAGGTACATAGGCCCCAACAACCATTAGCTTGTATTGGTGCTGCTCTTATTAGAAATGAAGCTGGCAACAAATACAAGAACAGTGTGCAACAGAAGGGGTCTTCTTTACACTTCAGTTTCCTGCTGATAGGTACCGTTATGTGAGTGACCACCACAAATGATTGATGGGAAACCTCAATGAATTGGAATATGGTTGCAGATGAATGGTCACCAAAGCTAGCTATAGACAAGTTGTTTATGCCTGAACAGTCCTCAAAATGAAGCCAGAGTAAGGTACTGAAGCCTCATCCACCTTGATCTTGGCCCCTTTCACATATTATCACCAAGCCTGTTACTTCTAAAACAATGGTCCCAACTGAAAGTTAGACTCTCAAAGTAATAGCCCCCTTGTTTCATTGTTTGCTGAAAATTCTCATTGTAGCCTAACATTTAAGACTGTTGTTTGCACGATTATCAAAGTTACAAATATATGATGTTTGGTTGAACAGGGATCTACTTTATTTGTTCTTTGTGCTAAATTCAGACATTCTGTTATAGTATCTAATGTTCCTGTATTGAAGATTTCAGCCGTATGACATAAATTTGAAATCATTGGGTCAGGACAATATTTAGACATTTTGTTGGTAGACTAATATTAGTCCTTTATTGGAACAGCTTAAAATACAAAATAGCTGCCCAGGGGAGCTACCTGAAGTGATAAAACAATTGGAGTTAGCAACAGGAGCAGTTGCTGTTGGTCATATTGGCCGGTCAGTCATACTTTACAGGCCCAGTCTCACTAAGTTAAAGGCAGAAGAGAAAAAGAGACAGACCCAGAGAGTTGCTGCGAAAAAAGGATACAGAGTGAAACCTACTGAGTTTCGAGTGAAACCTGCTGAATTCGGAGCAAAACCTTCTGAATTGGTATCATGATCCTTTTCCTGAACTTTTAGATTAAACAAACATTGGTTTGACTTAGTTAGACAGTTCAGAATGTGCTGCTAAAAGGTTCATTTTCTTTCTTGTCAAACAATATGCAGAAGAGAACACCAGTACTATCAAGATTGTCAAACCGTGGTCGTCGCGGAAGTAGCCGGATTGCAGAGCCATAATCTCATACAGTCTTCCAGAAGCACTGCGGATGCATTGATTGTGGTATTAATGGTTTCCTGGTTTTCGTAGTTCGTCATCTCGGTGGACGAAGCTGAAACTGCCCCCTTCTAGGAATGCATTAATCTGGGATGCTTATCATGATATATTGGTTTCTGGTGCAAATCGTAAGCTAACAATTGGGGTGTAAGATCTCTAAGACACATTTCTTGTTAGATAGCTATCTAATTATTTTGAAAAGTTGCCATTCTTTCCAACCCGTCATCTTTGAGTTGGATATTGGAAGCTTTTGTAATGGTTTCCCCGTTGTTTAATATTTTTTTAATTGAAATTTATGCTGTCATGAGGAAAATGCCAAATAATGAATAATTCTTGAAAAGAGCGCGAGTTTCGTTGCAAGTTGCGACTGCAAATCATACTGTAAGTTGTGACTGGCATGCCACTTATTGTTGAGAACTACGTTAATTGTAGATCCTTAGGAAGTACTTCTCAGTGAAACAACATTCCCGTAGATGTATCATGTATGGCCTTATGATCGTCAATATATGAGAAGAAAATTCGTCAGACGAATGATTGCATGGATCGACAAGGATTGGGTAAGAAAATGAGTCATTCTCAGGGAAAGTAAATGTGACGTATTGAACAACCTTCTTTGGTGAATGTTGTGTAGGTTGCTATTTGGTTTCTTCATAGGGAAAGCTTGAAACAGCAGGATTTCTCGTAATAGGGTATCAAAATCGAAGTAGACAGGCTGGTGGTCGAAATCAGAGCACGCATGTGGTACTTGAGGATTTTAGTGAACCACTTCATGGTTAGCCAGAATTTCCAGCATAGGTTTTTTAAAACGAGATAGTACTGTTGTCTGCTCTATATATCAATAAAACTTTCATTCAACCGTTGGGAAAGGACTTATACAAAATTACAGGTCCCCAAAGACCATTTATATGGGAAAATTTGTAGACGGCAAATGGTCTAGACCTGGGTGTACGTACGTTTCATCCAAACTTCCACAGTAATAAAATTTGGATGTTACGCAACTCCATGGTTGAATTCTTTTGGCATGAGTTCTCAGTTCTCACCACTCGTGCTTAGAGTTAACGCCCGGGTTCCTCGATTATGTCCATCAGTCCGTGGTCCACTGGCCAACTTGTATTTTAACGCGAAATCCATACTCACACTATCAAAATCATGCCATTTGCCATTGTAAGAGGACTTTCTAAATTCTGATTTATAATACAAACTCCCCTGCAAAACAATACAACCATTTGAACGGAGCCCTTTCCCTTAAGTTTGCTAATATACATGATATTTTGATTACCCTTTCAACAAGCTGACAAAACCATGAGCAATGAAACTTTAAGTTGTGTGAACTTGAGCCATCTATATCAACCCCAAAAATAGGTTTGCCCTTAACGAGAATAAGCACCACTTCCGAATCCGAACAAACACACACATTAATAGATTGGCTCACTCAGAGTTTTCAAATTATATATATAATTTATAGAACTTCAGCAACCTTGCTAGCAAGAACTCGTTCTCGTCTTTCAATGTATCCGATAGGGAACCAACCTGCCCGCCCTCTGCTTTCACCTTCTGCCCAACCATTGTTTGATACCTACGTAAGCAAAAACCCACAATCAGATGTTGGAAGATGAGTAAGCTCTACATGGCCAAGAGAAATCTCTTAGGTGCATAATAAAGCTGGAAACCAATCTGAATGTGTTCAACATGTAAACCCTCGTACACACAAAATGAACAAATCAAACAAAACAACATACAGAATAAGCACCGGGAGAAGACTGAGATATACCATGTTCACAACCTTTACACTACGTTATCCTTTCTACTTTTCTAGGCTTCTATGTGACATAGAGCTTTCAAGTATCTGACTTACAGTAGCCAAAATGAAGCAAAGGGAAAATGTCTCTAATAAGCATTTCTGACCATGATTTAGAACGAAGCTGAATCCCCCCAAAGGAGCTAATGCTGTAATGCATGCACTTAAAATGGGAAACTAGTAAGCCATATAACTGCTGTGGATCTCAACTGCATCACCAACAAGAACTCATAGACAAAGAACTAAGTGAGGCATATAGGTGCATTTGTGCTAGTCAGTATGTGGTAGACACTATGAGATTGAACATGATTACAGCCATAATCGTAAAGAGCCAAAAACAGAAACAACAGTGCTGTTTGCAATAATAAAATTGAAAGCTAAATGCATCAACCACCAAGTTTGGACTTCTATAAACGTGGAAGTAGAACTGAAGTTCACGAACAACCAAAAGGGGTTTATAAGGCATGGTGTAAAGCATGAGATTCTTTATTAACTTATGCATGCCAAATGCAAAAAACATTTTCTTGCTCCGTCTTTGTAAGCAATAGAAAGTATCACTAAAACAGATGTGTCAAATGCAAGGAACAAAGTAAAGAAGGATGTCTGAACCTTTCGGACAACAACATAGTCACCAACTGACAAATCCAATTCCACGCCAGACTCTGCCTGATATGAATGCATAACCTAAACAAAAATGGAGATAAAGTAGACAACATATGTTAGAAAGCAATGATATATATCACCTTATTTTCTGTTAATATATTAGAATAGAAACACCGAGAATTACCTCTCCTAAAAAGTAACCTGTTCCATCAATTGCTCCATCATATGCTGAAGAGGCAAAAACACCATTAACTTCTTCATATGATGGAGGTGGTGGCATAGGGTTGTCAACAACTGGGCTAGGAGAAGCTTCAATGCGTTGTCGCTCTGATACCATCTGTTAATTTGAAGTTGGCAGTGCAAGACTAGATTAATTCAAATATAAAAACGATAACACAAGCAGTCACAGAAGGTTTAAGTGGTATATCCCATACGTCACCCTCAAGCTGATCAAGTATCTGTAGGACTCTCTGATGATAGGAGCGCTCAGACTCAACCTATAATGCAGGTCAAAAAGAAAAAAGAGAGGAACAAATCCTTTTAAGTTCAGTTGCGTAATACAGACAATACTTACAATATAAACTGTATATTGTACCCTGTCTGTGCCAGTGTATTAAACTACATACCATGGAAATAAGTCTCTGTAGTGTTAGCCGTTGTTGTTGCGCTTCCACAGCAGCCATTGCTGCAGCAGCTTCCTTCCCAAGAGTTGCTACGTTTGACTTGAGCTCTTGAAGCTTAGCTTCTGCAGACTCCAACTTGAAGGTATTATCAGGATTTCCCATGGATTCTCTTGCTTTTGCGTGCCTTTTGGAGACTTCCACAGCCTGCGAAGATCCAAACAAAAAGGTTGGGAGTTGTCAACCACGGGATTACAGCATGAAAGGAGAGAGGTGGAAAAAAAGAATGTTCTAGTGGATGTGCAAAGAACATAGCAAAGGGGAATTGTCATGCGGTAAGGAGTATAGCTGCCTCCGATTTTACCTGCTGCTCAGCTTCTTGTCGCAATCTATCATATCGTTGAGCAAGATGTCTAGCATCTTCCAGTGGAGCTCCCATCACCATCGCTCTCAATGGCTCAGCAACCTAATATGGGCTACTATATATTAAAACAGTAAGAATGGAACAATCTTTGTACAATTAAATCCTCAACATTTATGGGTATGTCGTTCATAATAACCACATTACCCTGAAAGCCTGAGCTATTGGAGAGGGCATAACAATATATACCAAAGCGGCTACCGACACAGAAAAGGGACACACGGAAAACACCTATCAAGAAGGGTACACGCCAAACAACACCTCCCTCTGGTGCTATCACAGAGACACAGCATCTCAGGACCAAAATGTAAACAACCACTTCAAAAGTCTGCACTATTGGAGTGAGGCATAACAATGCACATCAAACCTAATCGTAATGAATTTCACTTTACCCTTTCAACTTACGTGCTTGGAATTCACCAACTATGTTGTTGCATTGAAGAGTAAATCTAACGACATAAAAGCAAAGTTTGAGCCTAGCCCTTGGATATCTATTCCCGCAAATCTCGTATTTGCCATCAAAATCATGTCGACTACACTTCTATTTTATGTTTTATTGGAAACGAAAGGATGAAAACTCATCGATCGTTGGCATCAAGTGAATGATCAAACCTGTGTACCAAGTGCTTTCAGTAGATTCCCACGTTCTTTTTCCATTTGTGTGCGAGCTCTCCCATAACTCAATGCAGCTTTCGATAAAGTACTGCCACTAGTACAGGTATTCTCCGCCCCATATTTTTTGCTATCATCTGACAACTTCGTGCCTGGTAAACAATTTGTCTCAGCGCAGATCATGCTTACAATAAGCATACATAAAAATGTAAAAAATCTCAATAAAGTCATACCTATTTCAACTTGTTTAGAACCCGTAACAATATAACCTTCTACGCCACGAACAATATCCCTTTGGAAATGCTGGAAACAACAAAACGTTCAATAGATGAATAAATAAAATAAAGTAAAAACAACAAATGTTCTAGAGGAGACAACCTTCCCAGCACGTGTTGAGATGTAAAGCTTCTCTAGCTTTTGATGCTGATTCAATTCCACTTCATCAGCAAGTACACTATCTGAACCATACCCTCCTGCTCCAAATTGCTTGAGAACAGCCTGCGAACAAAAATAAATAATCATTTCAGTAAGTAAAACCACATGTGCATCAATTTAATTGTTAACAACGTAAATAATGAAACTAGATCTTAAGACAAATGAAAAGAGTAATTAGGGCCTGGGAAGGAAAAAAAAAAATACCTGTTGTTGTTTGGAGACTTGTTCTCTAAACCTTGTAGCTTGTTTCCGTAGCGCATCCATTCAATAGATTCAGATCCAGCAGCTTAGGGGTTTCGGTTTCGGGCGAAACGCAACTTTAGAGACCGTTGTTTTTTTTTTATTTTAAAAAAGAGAAGAAGGGAAAAAAAAAACACAGGGGGTTTCAAATGTTGGGTGCTCCTAAGATTTTGTGTTAGACAAACACGGTCCGATTTGATGTCACTGTCACGGATATAACTTAGGTGGCACGTGCACAGCTTTCTTCTTTTCCTTCGTGACTTATAAGCAAACAATGTGATCATGTTTGATTGGTTCATGTTTCAAAATTACTAATCATGCCCTAGTTTAATTTTGGGTGATCTCAAATGCACCCATAAAAACACTCTAATACTCTCTAACTAATAAGAAATTAAGAATATTTTTTTCTTTCGATTAACACGAAAATGGAAAAGAAGATGAACACATTCTTTTTTCAGTTACAAGTCAAAAACGTATAATATCTAAGATTTAGTACGTATAGAGTCCCATGATATATATTAAATAAATGACTTGTTTTGTTTTGGGTACATTTAATAAAAAAAATAGCAATTTAAGAACGTTAATGTGTCTAAAATTATTTTATCCATTTATTTTGAAATTTGGGTATGGGAGTGTGTTTTATGGGTGTATCCAAATTCACCTTTAATTTCACTAGTTTCTAAACTCTGACTTTTCCTTTGTTTTTAATTAAAATTGTTTTGCAGGGACGACAAGTTTAAAGCTTGGACTGATTCACGAAATTATATGGAGCAGGTGTGCGGTTTGAATTTACCAAGATTTTCTATTCAACTTTTTCGGCAAACGGATTGAGATTATCGAAAAAATATACAAAAAGAAAACTGAATCAACGAACCATCCTGGACCAAGTCCACCTCGATGACTCCGTCTATGCACGCCTTTTATTAATGTAAAGCCCATTAGGCAAAGCCCGTCTAGTGGAACAACTACCACAAGGAAAGATCTCTTCAGTGATATCACAAAGTTTATTTCCATGAAATTAGGAGTTCGATCGACTATCTATGCTTTGAAATTTGAATGAGAGTGTAGGGGAGCAATATCCCCACTAAGGAACATTGCAGACGAAGTACAAGCGACCTCAACGCATCGACCTCCAAGACCGATCTGCGAGCGACTCCTTTACAAGTAGGTGTGTCTTGCGGGACGGCAAGCGACCTCAACGTATCGACCTCCAAGACCGATCTGCGAGCGACTCCTTACAAGTAGGTGGTATGAACAAAGATACTTCAAGATTTAACACTTTGCCGAGACGCGCCCACCGGATGTAATCATTGCCAAAATCTTATTTGTATTTCCCACCACCGAAATAGGGACTACCGCCAACTCCCAATCGAGTATGACTTACACCAAAACCACTCCGGCCTCATTCACGATCTCTACCCTACATTTGTACACAAAGGGTACACGTGTCCGAAGGATCTCCGCTCCCCAAAATCCTATAAATACCATCTACCGAACTACGCTCGGACCGATTCTTCTCTCCCCAACAAAAGGAAGAACAAGAGAAGATATCATGTGGGGCGGTTAAGCTCCTTCACAAATACCTCGGTCCCATCCAAAGTCCAAACCCATCTCGACCTCTTCTACTATAATCGAGAAAAAACTAAAACGCCTCCTTTACATTGGCGTCTGTGGGGTTTCGACATCGGAGAGCCACTTTAGATCGGTTCATCCATCTCTAACTCTCCGAACCCACGAAGCATGGTTAGCATAGAAGATCAAGTTCGAACCTCGCCCACCGCTAGGAATAACGAATGAGAGCATTTCCTTGCTCGGGAGGAAAATGCTACTTTACGTGCTTTCAGTGGATAGTTATCGGCAACAACAAGTCGGAAACGAGCGAACACAAGATCAATGACGTTAATCGCCAGCCTTTAACGAAGTTATCCCAAAGGATTGGCGGACCTCCGAAGAAGGACTCGACCGCAGTTGTGCACAAGATGCTTAAGACGTGATCGCTGCGATCTCCGGATTCACCGCAGAGGTCCTCGATCCTCTCCACACGACTTTATCCACCCACGCTTTCCCATGTACGACGGCAAAGACATGCCCCGGTCGATGATGTGGCTCTCGCTATATCCGAGTTTGGCACTCTACAACCACCCGAAGTTCGATTATCTCCACGCTGATTATTTCCAACCTCGCGGATGGCGCTAGATTGGTTCTTTTCATCGAGTCCGATTCTATAAACACTTTCAACGAATTTTATCGATTTGTTCGCCACCCGACGCCCCACAACAAGCGGAAGAAGGCGCATCTTGATTCTCTGTTTCAATTATCATTCAAGGAGGCGAAGGCTTAAACTATTCGTTCCTATTCCGGTTCAAGGCCGAACTGGCGTGCATGGAAAGTGGTTTGAAAGAATCTTTCGCCACACCGGCCTTTTCCAATGCTTGCCGAAAAGCGCGAAATAGCGACCTAGCTAGGTCGTTGATGAAGGAACGCCGTCAGATCCGAAGCTCTACGCTTCAGCGTGGATAAGTACATCATCAAGTTGCAAGAAACTTTAAAACTCCATGGTTTAGCGAGAGCCACGAGGTCGCCGGTCTCGGATCGTTCCCCTCGGGCAAAAGCAGCGCCAGTCGATGCCCCACCCGCTCGTCCGTGCGATCGATAACAACACAACGAGAATTCATCGTCCGACATCGCTCCCCGACCACATACCGATAAGATTAAAGCGGCGCCATTTTTCCGCCAACCATCGCAACCCAGCAGATCGACTGGCAAGCCTTTTGTGCATTTCATAAAGCAAAGTGCCATGAAACGATGCATCTTTGGGGCTCAAGCATTATCTCCAAGACTGGTGGAAGCCGGTTATATCAAACACTACATTAGCATTCCCCGATGGCGACTGCGTCCACAAGTTGCCGGGTTCGTCGTGGTAATGCGTGAAGTCGATCTCCACCTCACCGTCACCGCCAAAGGGATACGGGCTCGTCCTCACGGTGAGGGCGCTCGCGGATCGTTCGCCACGAGAGAAGGCAAAGACTCGTCCGATCGTGACAATGCTCGCAGACTATTCATGTGATTACCTTTCCGGACGATTCCGTGACCTCTTCCCCGAGAAAAGACGCCGGGTCGGCGCTCTTCGGGAAGTCTATCATTTTACTTCACAGGGCAGCTCACGCCATTGGTTCAGTCGCGCTTGCAGCGATATCACTTTCCACAGGGCCGACTTAAGCAAAGTCCGCCTTCCTCATAATGACGCGATTGGTCGCTCATGTCAAAATCGGCCGACCGGATACAGTGCGCGTCGACGAACCACGGCGCCTCTGTGACATCTTATTTTACCACACCATGCAAGAGATGAACCTCCCCAAGTCCGTTCTAGTCGACCCAATCGCTCCCTTTACGGGTTCAATGGGCTCCGTAGTCCCCATTGGTGACATTATCTTACCGAAGACGGTGGGCTCTCGAGAGGATAAGATTACCCGCAATACTTCGGTTCTCGTTCGACAAAGAAGTCGCCATACAATGCCATCCTCGGACGACGCCCGATTCATCGGGATGCGGTCGCATCGTCCACTTTACATCAAGTTCTCCGCTTCCCGGGACCTCGAGGCATGATGGAGCTTAAAGCAATCAACTTGAAGCGCACCATTGTAACCGTGTCCAATCAACCGATGCTGACCGCCGTGAATTGCTTCCCACCATACAGAGCCCTCCAGCCTACACAATGGCACGTGACTTAGTCGTCGCGAAGTCCAACCCCGAACTGCCAAGCAGAACGCTGGGGGCTCTTCCAAGCAGACGTTCTCTCCAATGCCGATACCGCACTTTTCGCTCCCGAAGTCCTCAATGCAATCGGGCGAAGACCTCTAGCTTTGACCCAAATGACGGTGGCCGTCGGGCTTAAAGTTTCGAGAGATCGTCTCACCCATGCCGCGTCGCCACAAAGCCAATAGCAGCCGCACCATCAATGTGTTTGCAGCCAGGTCCCACTCCCCAGTTCGTGGCTACCCCTCGCATTTTTTAACCAATTAAGCCCACCATCAAATTACCGGACGATCGTCCCACCAAATAGTTCCGCCCTTCTTCCGGAAGTCGCGTAAGCCAAGTAGTGCTTCGCCAGCCAGTTGTAAACCCCCGTGGCGTAAAAAGAAAAGTGAACCTTGGCACGAAGACGACCGAAGTTTGTATATGTAGGGCTAACCTCGACCCCACACTCAGATCCCAACTTGTAAATTTCTTATCAATGAATAAAGATGTTTTTGCTTGGTCAGATATCGATGTGCCCGAATCGATCCTAACCTCGCTTGCCACAAATTAAACGCGGAACCCCAATGCTAGACCGACTCAACGACAACGACCTCGTCGACTATCCCCGCTTTCAAAAAGCCATCAATGACGAGGTCGAAAAACTCAAGCAAGCAAGTCGGTTTCATCGAAAGGTAGACTACCCCCGAGTGGATTGCCAATATTGTTGCCGCCCCCAAAAAGAATGGCACAGGTTAAACTTTATGCGTCGATTTCAAAATGTCAATCGCCACTTAAAAGATAGCTTTCCTTTGCCTCGTGATTGACCAACCGGGTCGACCAAACCTGTGGTCATGAACTCCTCTCCTTTATGGATGCGCATACCGGGTACAACCAAATCCCACTCGCCGAGGCAGATCAAGAGAAGACTTCGCTCATTACGGAGCAAGGGATTTATTGTTACAACGCCCCTCCCGCTCGGGTCTAAAGAACGCCGGAGCTGGGCGACATACCAACGCCTCGGTCACGGATATGTTCCAAGACATGTTAGGCGACACCATGGAGGTCTACATTGACGACATGGTGGTCAAAAGCAAAAGCCGGTGATCACCTCACCCACTTAGAACAAGCGTTCTCCGATCACGCCAGACGGGCATGAAGTTGAACCCAGGAAAAATGCCTCTTTGGGCGCCCTCCGCAAGTTTTAGGGTATCGTGTCGCAGCACGGATCGAGGCAAATCCCGACCAGATCCGAAGCGTTCTTAGATATGCCCGATCCACGCACAAAGAAACATCTGACGTTGTTGTCGGAATGGTCGCGCTCGCCAACCGGTTCATATCAAAGGGCCTCGATAAATGTAGACCGCTCCCGCAGCTCCTCAAAAAAGGCGAGCCGCTCATGGAGCTTATCAATGTCATCATGCATTCGCTACTCTCAAAGAGTATCTCACCACGCCCCGCCTTAGCCAAACCAAGATATGGAGAGACACCGGGCTTTATCCGCCATTTCGACTTCGCCATCAGCTTCGCTTTTAAAGAGGAGAACAATTCAGAGAAGCCGATCTACTTCACGAAAGTAAGACACTCACGCCAAAAAAAAAGAATTATTCCTTCCCGAACGAGCCAGACTTTGCTTTGTTGTATTCCGCGACGGAAGTTCAGCCGCAGACTTTCAAGCACATCAAATTAAAGTTCTTACCGACCTTCCATTGAAAAAGTCCTTCACAAAGAAAACAAGACTACTTCGAATGGCGGTTTGGGCGAAGAACTCCCTGAACACCACATAGAGTTCGCCCCCGCACTTCTCGAAAGGTCGTCGTCGCCGATTTCCTAGCAGATTTCAACCGAGGACCCTAACTGGGAACAAGAAACCGAGCTCCCGCACACAAAAACGGAGTCAAATCGCATTGGTCTCTCTTTGTGGATGGTTCGAAAATCTCGTGGAAGCGCATCGAGTCGCCTTAGTTTCCCCGACGGAAATATGGTTGAAAAGTCACCGCATTGATTTTGCAACTTCCAACAATGAAGCCGGAGTACGGCGCTTAATTAGGGGACTACGGATGGCGCCGCAGCCGTGTCGAAGAGCTCCAAGTCTTTAGTGACTCGCGAACCGGTCGCTCGCCAGTTGCAAAAGAGTACACTACCCACGGCGTAACCTTTCCAAGTCTCTTTAGTCGCTCATCGCTTATTGCCTTCTTTTAAGCAGGTACACATACATCATTTCTTATGCGTGAGAGAGAACCGCCACGCAGCAGACTTTAGCTTATTTGGCTACCCGTGACTCGAAATGCGTTCCCCGACAAGTTCTCATAGAAGTCGCCGACCGACCGCATACCAAGTCGACCATACCTTGATGATAAGTTTACCTATTTCCTCTCCGCCAATCACTTGAGCCAAACATGGATGCAGCCCATCATCGATTATATTCAAGACGCACGCCCCCCAGGAGCGCATCAAGGCCAGCAGTCTCTTATCAAGCTCGGCGTTATTGTTTAGTCCAAAACAAGCTATTCAGAAATCACCGGGTGGCCCACACTTACGATGCATTACCCCGCAATCGTGGTCGATTGATTTTTGCGAAATCCACGGCGCGCTTAATGGAAATCACGCCGGCGTCGCCATTAGCCCACAAGGCCATCTCAAGGATATTTCGCCCCGGATGCGATCGATGCTAAAAGCATACGCCCTCAAATGTCTCAAATGCCAAACGCTCGCCACAATATCATCCAACCTGCCCGCTGAACCGACAAGATAGCGAGCCCGCGGGCCATTTCACATGGGGGCATGGACATCATGGGACCATTCATTCCACGTAAGAGTACGGCTTCCGCTTTGTCCTAGCTGCCACCGACTACTTCACCAAGTGGGTCGAGGCCATTCCTCTCGCCCCACGCCAAAGAGTCCCATGTCCAAACTTCATCCGACTCACATTGTCACCAGATTTGGTTTACCACATACACTAGTAATGGACAACGGCCTCAATTCAAAGGTCCGAACAGCTTAAAGAGTTCCTAGCCAAGTGGAAGATCATTCATGCGTTCTCTACTCCGCAGACGCCGCTCGAGTAACGCCAAGCGTAGCGAGAACAAAGCAATCTTGGAAAATTTGAAGAAAAAGATTGAAAAGAATAAGAGCCAATGGCCAAACCAAATGAAAACATTCTATGGGCTCACCGCACCACGTACCGCTTCCAAGACGGGCGAAGTCGCCATTCTCCTTATGTTATGGCACGTAAGCCGTAATTCCCACCGAAATGACCATCACTACAACTCGATCGAACTTGTTGAAGTCGGGGTATAACGACTCGTTATCCCGGTGACGCCGACCGCTGGAAGAAAAGCGAGACTTAGCTGCCGTCAGAGTCGCATCTTACCAGCAAACTCTGAAGAACTCCTACAATAAGCGAGTTCATCCTAGGTCTTTTCAACCTGGAGACCTAGTGCTCAAAAAGACGCAGGACGATTCCAAGTTAGCCCCCACATGGGAAGGCCCCTACATCGTGGAACGCGTCGTTGGCAATGGAGCATACTGGATAAGAACCCAAGAGGGGAAGATGTTGCCTCGACCTTGAATACTTATCTACCGAAAAAATTTTATCAAGAATATTCATTCATGTTGTAAATCTTTTGTTTTCATTAATGTAAGACAAGTTTTTGTGGCCGACCGATACTATCTACTCCATTTAGTTGTATTGGTACACCACAAAAAGCTACATAGCCTCTCCAATTCTTGTAACGCCGAGGACCTATATTTCTAGGATCGACTAAAGCTAACGCCTCAGGGATCGAAAGCGCATTCTCTCGGAGCTCACGAGCTACATAGCCTCCCCAATTTTTGTAACGCCGAGGACCTATATTTCTAGGATCGACTAAAGCGAGAACGCCTCAATGAAAGCCCGACATTTTCTCGTGAGCTCACAGCTACATAGCCTCTCCAATTCTTGTAACGCCGAGGACCTATATTTCTAGGATCGACTAAAGCGAAACGCCTCTCCGAAAGCGCATACTCGTGAGCTCACGTGCTACATAGCCTCTCCAATTCTTGTAACGCCGAGGACCTATATTTCTAGGATCGACTAAAGCGAGAACGCCTCAACGCATGCCTCGAGCTCACAAAGCTACATAGCCTCCAATTCTTGTAACGCCGAGGACCTATATTTCTAGGATCGACTAAAGCGAGAACGCCTCACGAAAGCGCATGACCTCGAGAGCTCACAAAGCTACATAGCCTCTCCAATTCTTGTAACGCCGAGGACCTATATTTCTAGGATCGACTAAAGCGAGAACGCCTCATGAAAGCGCGCATACTCGGGAGCTCACGCTACATAGCCTCTCCAATTCTTGTAACGCCGAGGACCTATATTTCTAGGATCGACTAAAGCGAACGCCTCGGCCGAAAGCGCATTACGTCTCGAGCTCACAGCTACATAGCCTCTCCAATTCTTGTAACGCCGAGGACCTATAATTCTCGGATCGACTAAAGCGAGAACGCCTCCACGAAAGCAAATACTCGCCATCGCAGTTACATGCATCATACACGTAAACCACATAACATGCATGCGAAATACAACCAATAACAATATTCGATCAAGCATTGCAATAGATATGCCCACCGATCTGGCCGACTACCCGTAAAAATCCAGATCGGCGCCTCATACAAAATAAACAAAATATAGAACTGCCGCCATGGAAACCAAATCCTCCGAACAAAATCGAACCGCCGTGCAAGCCCGAAAACACAAATCTATTGTTTGCTCTCTCGATAAGAGAGAGGAATGTAGACTATACTCACAACTTACGACCGACAGAGTCGATGATGACGATCACCTTATCAATTCTCGTAATGACATGCTTGTCTTCCCGGGCTGCGCTTAGTCGAAGCGAGATGCCGAAATGACCTCGGACCACACACGATTTCAGTTTTTCTTCCTCGCCAAAGAATCGCTTTCCTCAACAAGGTCATACTTTTTTTCGTCCAGAGCGGCATAGGCGATACAGGCTTCAGTATACGCCTTCTTCGCCTTTCGCGCCACCTTCTGACATTTCTTCGCATAAGCAGTCACAACCGCCAATTCCCTTTCCAATTCGATCACATCCGCCACCAAGATAAATAAGTTTCCGCCGAGCTTACGCTCGGGTACTTGGTGGACATCACTTCTAGTTTCTTCTTGTCCACCCCCCACGCAGCTCGCGATCAACCCCAAAACGTCGCGGATTCCCATTAGTCTCGTGAACGCCGCCAGACAAAGATCTTTCAAATTTTATCATACCCCCTCGCAAGAAACCGCATGAACACGCTTAGACAACCGGACTCCAATCGAAGTTTCCATAAAATGCCTTTTAAGCTATCGAACTCACCAAACAAGCGCCATATCCATCGTCCCCAGTAGTGTCCCCATGTCCTCGCCCTCAACCTCGCTTTATCACCATCTAGCACAATCCTTCTCAACGCTTAGTCGCTATGGGAGCCGAGTGGAAGCTACAACCGAAAGCGCTTTTACCATCCGCTTTTTCCCGCCTTCCCCTGTGTAGAATTCGCCCCCACATCCTTACATGGCGGGGCGAACTCACCAGAATCGGGCGACCTTTGCCCAACTCGTTGTTTTCACCAAAACGCGACCAAGAGTTTTCACCCACACCGCCGTGGGCGACTAATACAATGCCGCCAGCAGAGCGACTATCTCTCCTCGGTCGCTTATGACCGCTTCGCTTCTCCCGCGAACCTTTCTTTCCCCGATCGCCATGAACATGAGGCTCAAACTCCATCTCCTCCATTGATAGTGGCGACGCTTTCTCTCACAAACGCACGACATCTAGCCATCCTAACCTAGCAAAGAAAGTTACGGGCCGCCGGCTTAACACTTACTCTAGGTATTTCTCAAACGGAATAACATTTACAAAGAAGGAATCACGTACCTGGCGAAGAAGCAAGAAGAGCAGAGCACGGCGACAGGGTAGAGCGAAGAAGACAGAGAGCAGCGCAGACTCAACGATGGCCAAATACCTTGATGGTATGTAAAGAACCGTTTATATTCCTTAGGAAACGTCTTTTCCTAAGAGCCTCATAATTGCCTTGAGACGCCAAACGCCATCTGCCCGCCATCATTATGTCCCCTGAACCCCTCGCCTCCCTACACGTGTCACGCACGTGAAGAAACACTTCGGTTTGCCGCACTGAATAAATCGCAATTCGAACAACGTCTCGGCGGTATAACCCAACAGCAGACGCCATCCAAGCTTACTACCATCGCAGCCTAAGTGGTCACCGCAACGCATCTACCACGTTCTGTTATGCGCAGTCTAATCACAATCAGCTATGATCAAGCAAACGAGTCAAGCACACAAAGCAAAACAAATAGCCAGCACCGCATGAAAACAAGGAACGACCTGGTTTACCAGTTTTCTCATACAGATCGTTGTTTAGCCGAAGTTCTTTGAGACTACTCAGAAATCCAACCCGCTACACAAATACTAACATCACATGGTTACCCCGAATTAGCACGGGTACCAAATTTTGCTCAAGAGTATAGTATAACCACACAAGAAAAATGAATCGCCCAGTTACCCCAGAAACCAGCCTTCTATTGTATCACAAAGATATAAGCCGACAAGAAACAAAAATAAATTCACAAATTCTTCCCCATGGGCACCACAAATTCCGCCACAGTTCAAACGCTTCATCAACCTCAAAGCAGCCTTCCCTCCACTTCGATCGATATCCCGCCCAGTTCTAAACTCATCAATTACATCAAAAAAAATAGTTCCAAATTTCGTGACACCACGGTTTCGGTATGATCAAGGAAGACCTAATCGCCCCACCGACGCCTCCCTCGTACTTGTTCCATCGCGGTACGGACGGTGCAGCGATGCATGTTCCTCCTTCAAAGCTTTGTAATCCATTTCCAGATCTCCGTAGTCGAGATCCGATCGTCGTCAGACGCCTTTAGTAGCGTCCCGAAAGCAACTTTCTTACAAGCAGGGTATAATCGTTCAAATTTCTCCCAATTTCCACAGCAAGGTAACGAACGTTACCTTCCGCTTCCTTCTAACTTCGCTTCGGATCTTCAAATGTCTTTTCAAAGATCTTCGACAGAGTCGAGCTTCATGTGCCTTCCGCACCCTCGAGCTCATCACGCCCATCTTGGCCGCGTCCCCGTGACGCTTTTCAGCTCTTCCATTAACTTCAAAGATGACTCCTATCCCGTTTTCAAATAATCCGCGCAATCTCTTTCAACTTTTGGAACCCGGCCGACAAGCCGCAACAATGCACACACGCAAAAACGGATCAAAGCAACGAATAGAGGTTAACATGCTATACTAACGGACGATAATTCTATGCATTGCATACATTGCGCGATTTCCATCCGACGTATGGTATCCGCTAGCCCCTTCTCATCCAATTCCTTGCGGTTCCCATCCAGAGCGATCTGCTCCAAAGAACAAAGCCGCTACCTTTTTCTCGACTGAAGCCGCAGCCGGGTGCGCTTTTGATAGCGGCGCCTCCGGTGGCTCGTCCAGTACAATAAATTGGGCCTCCAAATTCATCGCCACTCACAACCGCTTCCACTCGCCTTTACGGGAGCCTTTCGCTTTCACCGATCGGGTTCCCGTCCTTGTCGAGGCGGACTAGATCCCGCACCGAAGGTGGCCAAGTCCATGACCTGCTCAGGACGCGCCCGACTCCGGCGCCCACCGCTAGCACCACCTCCTCCACTCGAACCCTCCCCCAAGGCATGTCGCATCACTTTAGCCATTCGAGCTCCCTCCGCTCGCCACTTTCACTTCAGCCCTCTTCTCCGACCTACCCCTCGGAGAGCAAATAAAAGCATACAGCCTCCAACTCCACAGAGCATCAATGGTCACCCTCCGATAAAAGCTCGAAGCTACCGGCCGCAGCCTCCACAACAGACGCCACCGAGACGCCTCCGCGCCCGGTCTCGGTCCTCCCCCGTGTTATCGATCACTTGTACGCTTCTCCATCACCCTTCGCCGTCCGACTTTAGAGCTCGCTCCTTTTGCACCTTCCTCTTCTCCCGGATCGCAAGACCTCCTTTTTCCTCAAAGAAATGAGCAAACTCCTTGAAGCTTAGCTCGCTTTTGTTCCTCGACTCAACCGCGGCGAACCTTTCTATCTCCCCACGATCGCCTCGAGTCCGCACAGAATAATATCCGCAAACAAAACAAAGAGATGAACCCGGCTAGAGGAGCAAAATGCTCACCCACTAACACAACAAGAGGAAGCCAATCCTACCCACCGGCCAGACTACACATCCTAGTTCGCGAACCTACATCCACCGGCACGAGTTGCCCACTAGCAACAAATGGCCTCCTCGCCCAGCCCTCATTGCTTACACCATCAAGCACGCCACGCTACGGGCATGGTTTGCAAGCTAAAGTTCGATACTGCACCGCTTCATTACGTAATGCTCTATTATGTCGACACACCTATGTGGAATTCCCCCACTCGCATTTAACAATGATTGAACACCCCTGAATAGTCGCCAGTGTTGCCAACGAACCGACATGGAGACTTCCCACAATAACTCAAGAAGTCACAAACTAATTTCGAACGGTAGTCGCATGAACGCCTCACCGACCTTCACATATGATTACTCCACCATTCGAGGCTTGTACCCCTCACTACTTAACATTTTCACTCAACCTAGGTTCAGATATTTCCGTGTCGCACCTTAATCCCATACGCCGCTTTCGCAGCTCGAGAAACGAAATGGCAGCCGATTTATTTAAAATCTTAGGGTGGGTCACCAAGCCATCCCTCCTCGACCGGGCATCGCATTAGCCACCTCATCCTTCCTCGACCGGATCGGCTATTAACCTCCTCTACCCTAACTTCTTCTTCCACTACAACCGATCATCACCGGCCCACCAACGAATCCTCATCCTCTTCTTCATACTCTCCACAACTCGCTGAAACCTCCCCGCATTCTTCTTCGAACGAAAGTGTCATCGAATCCGACATTGTAATATCACCTTATTCTCGAATCACCAAACCCTAAACCCTATAACCTAACACCGACCTACCAACTTAATAAACCCTACCGAACGAGAAGAAAGCAAAGCGAAAATGAAAAGCAAACAAAGAATGAAAGCACTCACCGCAAAGCCCGCTTGCGTTTTGCGGAAGAAGAAACCTGAAATGCCTTTTTTGTTGCCTCAATTTTGATTTTGCACAACCGCTGCTCGGTTCCTAAGAAGTTATGATTACGCCTATGATATAGCCCACACACGTGTCCAAGGAACCGCTCTTTTCCCTCGACTTCCGAATACCGCGGGCGACACGATTCCTTTCAAACCGCTATGATTCTCACACGCGCCGCAAGAACACGCCAAAATTTTTTTTTCCGCCAGCTTTCCAACTCGGCGCATCCCAAACGTAACGATCTCCATAGCTCGCTCATGCTTCACCCAAGTGTTCTCTCGCCAGATCGCTCGCATGAACCCAACCATTCTAATCGGTAGGGGTCGGTGTAGGGGAGCAATATCCCCACTAAGGAACATTGCAGACGAAGCACAAGCGACCTCAACGCATCGACCTCCAAGACCGATCTGCGAGCGACTCCTTACAAGTAGGTGTGTCTTGCAGACGAAGCACAAGCGACCTCAACGTATCGACCTCCAAGACCGATCTGCGAGCGACTCCTTACAAGTAGGTGGTATGAACAAAGATACTTCAGTACGAACACTTTGCCAGAGACAGAACGCGCCCCACCAGATGTAATCATTGCCAAAATCTTATTTGTATTTCCCACCACCGGGAAATAGGGACTACCGCGCCAACTCCCAATCAGAGTATGACTTACACCAAAACCACTCCAGCACTCATTCACGATCTCTACCCTACATTTGTACACAAAGGGTACACGGTTCCAAGGATCTCCACCCCCCAAAATCCTATAAATACCATCTACCATGGAACTACGCGGGACCTCGATTCTTCTCTCCCCAACAAAAAAGGAAGAACAAGAGAAGATACGTGAGGCGGTTAAGCTCACATTCTCGGTCCCATCCAAAGTCCAAACCCATCTCGACCTCTTCTACTATAATCAGGAGAAAACTAAAACGCTCCTTTACAGAGAGCATGAGAACGGAACAATGCATCATACTTTAACTGTCTATGGGAAGTTGTGCTGGCTCCAAAAGCTGGGTAAACCTGAATTGTAACAAAGAATTTTCAATAGATGGCAAGGAAAATTTCAGTTTATGGTGAGATTTTTGAGTCAAGTTGAAAAAAGATATCGAGCTTGTTCCGAAGCCCAAACATGTTCATTATGTCAAATTAGTTCTTAATTTGGTACTTGTTGAGCCTGAACAAGTTTTTCATTTTTTGGGCTTGTTTTGCAAAAAGAAAGATTCAGATGATAAAAAAAGAACTGGTCTTGTAGAGGAATACTGAATACAGGATGTCAGGATACATCATACATACTCCACCAATCGTAATTTGGGTAAATTTGCCTATCACATTGCAGTATCAGAATATTATCGAACTATAAAAGTCGTACACAGCAAAATAAAAGATTCTAAAATCCACATTCTTCACTCTTGCAAATGTGCAATCCCACCTGCCTCAAGTTAAGGCGTGATTATCAGGTTTATTTAACCTCCACTCCACTTCATTTCCACTCACTCTGTCGAAATTGGTATGCTCCAAAGTGTCCACACCACGTAGGTCTATTACTCACAACCCCACCAAGTCACCAAACACAAATCATTACGGAGAAAACATGTCACGCGTACACGGTACACTCATCCACTTTGCATGTGCACTATGTACTGCTGCCACTGGGCACTGGATTATTTATCCGTCATTTTGAAGGACACTTCGTAATAATCGGTCAAACTCGGGGTGCTTTGAGTGCAATCTTAAGCGGGTAATCGGGGCAGATTTTTACAGCCCATTTCTGAAGGAGGGAAAGTTACTTGAGTTTGTCACAAACGCGTGCGGTGGTAAAATGCATTACATGTGAATGCACCGAAACCCCGAAGTCCCTAAGTGTCTTTTAGTGCCAAAAAAGTATATCTATCCGTCAATCACGTGCCATGCATCGTGCAGACCGCAATCTAAGGTGGCTAATGCAAGCCAATGTGTTGACGTGGCAATTCGCGAGTTGCTTTAGACCATTTGTCAACCGTCGGCTGTTTGCTTTTCAACTTGTTTAATGTACAAGTAACACTGGCACCTCAACTCCGAATGCCTCAGATTTTATTTTATTTTTTGTGTGACAAAATCCGTTTTTAAAAAAATTGCACTTTTCAAAGGGCATATGTTTTTTCGAAACCAAAGAGAATTTAAAGTAGTTGTTCTAGATTTCTTTAGTTTTTTCGATATTTTTTGTTCTTCTACATTTCAAAAGAAGATTAAAGTCTTCTCCATAAGGGCTCCTCTTAAATGAGGGATTGGCGCCTTCAATTTTTTGACACAATCTAAAATGTATAGAAGACCCTGTTGATATAACATTTAGGCCAAACTAATCAAAACCCATTCTCCAAATCTAGTTAGTTTTTTTTTTTTTTTAAGACTCATTTAAGCTTGTATCAATATTATAGACCCCAACATTCAATTGAGATGGATTTATTCAAAATCACAGTTTCCATGGTTGCTATCCGGTTATCCCTACAACAAAATCCAATTGTATTTGCAAATGGTGAAAGATAAATACAACTCGTAGAATCTAAAGAGGAAATACGTACAAACGAGTGAATTTTGAATTGATATACATATAGAATGGATAAGCTGACAACTTAACAAATACAGTGTTGTCTATTTGTAATTGCTTAATAAATGCATGATATTTTATTTGAGAAACAATGTAATGCCAAAATATATGTCGACATATGTGTACTACTTTTGAGTTATGTTGTGAGAATTATATTTCTAATTTGTCATTGTAGTCGCACTACAGTTTACGTGCATAGAGATTTGCAGGGGCTTATTTTGTGAGGATAAACTTCCACGGTTCCACCCATAAGACTAGTCTCGCCTGCGTCAAATGTTTTGTTTGTGCTATAAAAAACTATTTCAAGTATATATAGATGGGCATCAAGTGTGCCACATTCACTCAAATTCTACAATAAATATATATATATGTATTTTCCCATATTTAACTAGATTAGTCCAATCCACTACATAGTAGTAAGATTTGGTGACAAATATACTACCAAGCTTCGTAAATGCAGCGCGATTATGTGAGTATCATGTGGATATGGTGACAAAAAAGAGTGTCACGCGATGACGGTGGGAGTCTCATGTAAACTTTTTCAACCACCAAAACCTTATAGCATATCTAAGTGGTAGTATAATCTGTCAAATTCTTCAAATTTGAAAAAATATTTCAGAATTTTCCGGAATTTCAACTCTATATGGTAGTAAATTTAGTCGTATAACCTATTCGTTCGTATTCTCAAATGTCGCCCTAATTTTTTTTTTTTTCACCCGGCCTGCCACGGCAAGATCATCGTCCAGCCACTACTAATGTCGCGTGAGTTATTTATTTTTTTATTTTTTCAATTTGGTGCGACAATGAGAATGTCGCGTAAGTTTTTTTTCAACTTGGGGGCGACAGTGGTAATGTCGCATGACAGTATCAATGTCGTGCAAGGTAGTCCTATTCCAAATTTGCGAATGATATTTGCGACAACTTTGAGTTGGTTGAAATTTGCGACCAGTTTTTTCAAAAAAATTCTTCAAATATGAAGAGTATGCTACCACCACCTAGAAATACTCTTAAAACTTTTTTTTTTGCAATTTTAGCAGGGAAATGAATTCTAAAAGGGTAATAACATTTAACACTCAAACATCTTTTTAACAAATTTTGCTAAATTTGATTTGTGGATTTGTAGGTCCTGTTTATTACCAACCTTCTTACCCAGGTAGAGATGGCTCATTATTTTTGTTACCACCATTCTACAAATCAGTCACATTTTGTGGATAAATCACTCTACTTACTTAGGGATGATCTTATATTATTGATATTTGTTTTTTTTATTATTTTTTCCAAAAATTTAGAGTGTGTGGTTATATATTTTCATCAAAGTTCGGTTTACTCATATATATATATATATATACCCAAATATTGACCCTTCATTACTAGCCACTCCCAATATTGACCCTTCATTTCTTTCTAATCTAACAGATATTTGATCAACTAAATCAACCCAAATAAAAAGGGGTAAACTTGTCAATTCCTCCCATCTCCTAAACCCAAAAAAGAAAAAGAAATAGATCTCTCTCTCTCTCTCTCTCTCTCTCTCTCTCCTAAGTAAATATGTTAACGTTGCCATTCCAAGTAAATATGTTAACGGTTACCAATTGGTGGTGACACTGGCATCTACTGGTGATCATAAGGTGACGGACGGGGTTTTGTATGGGCTTATTGCTGAAAAAGAGAATGATCCGATGTTTTACAAGGAAACATGTACTACTTATATTGAGAGACTATGCAGAATGTTTTAGACGCGGCTAGATTATTGCAGAGTCTACACAATAAACATATTTTCTTAGGCCCAAGAACATATAATTTGCTTCTGACAGTTGTGCGCAAAGGGAAAGATTTTGAACTATTGTCGAAAAGTGTCGGTCCTGACATTTTGGTGGCCTAAAGCAAGACAATAGAATGTGGTCCTATATGTGTTAAAGTTATCATTTTTTTTTAATTTGTGTTATTCAATATAATCCAAGAGAGAGCGAGTGAAGTGATTTTGTTATTTGACATAAGAGTTTTATTTGTTTTTTTAGATTTAGATAAAAGTTTGGATTTTTTTAATTGTAAGTTGGTTTAATGTTTTTGTTTTTTTTTAATTGCTTGTAACGAGTGGGGTAAGTATTGCCAAAGAGTTTAATAAATAGTTGGGTTATCGGGGATTGTGAGTGATATTGTTATTTGTTAGAAAAGTTTTATTTGTTTTTTTAGATATAGATAAAAATTTGGATTTTTTAATTGTGAGTTGGTTTAGTGTTTTTTTTTTAAATTGTTTGTAACGAGTGGGAGTGGGGTAAGTATTGCCAAAGAGTTTAATAAGGAGTTGGGTTCTCGGGGATTGTGAGTGATTTTGTTATTTGGAATATGAGTTTTATTTGTTTTTTTAGATATAGATAAAAATTTGAGTTTTTTAATTGTTTGTAACGAGTGTGATAAATATTGTCAAAGAGTTTAATAAAGAGTTGGATTTTTGGGGATTGTGAGTGATTTTATTATTTGACAAAGAGTCCGGCTCCTCTATAACCGGGTACAAAGATGATATCTCTGCAACTGTTATCAAAATAATGCCACGTGTCCACTTTAACAACAACAAACTTGCGACGTTATTTAGTTTCCCTTTTTCTCTTTTTGACTAATTTATTTTTATTAAGTTATTAAACACTTACGTACTTCACTGAAACCGTGATTCATCTTCAACACTTATGTACTTCACTGAAACACTTAATGCTCCATTCTTCCTTATCTCTATTCTTACAGCTAAAAAAGCTTGTCAAAGCTTGTCGTTCTCTTCTAATCCCCATTGCTCTCTTTTCGATCTTCAATTAATACTAGTATTTCTCCTTCAATTCCTCTTTTAACCCCATCTTCTAGTTTTCTTTTCGAACTCATTGGTTCCACATACATTTTAAACAGTTTACGGTAATCACTTTTGAATGTATAGATCTTGAACCATGTACAGTGAGCCTTATTTTTTGGTGTTGGCGATCGCGCAATGCAATAAAAAAAGTTCAAACATAAACATTTGATCCGAAATTTATATGGCAACCTGATTGATACCCTTGGGGATTCTTTGTTTATGGCTTGTTGATCGATACCGCCTTAACCAAAGTTGGTAAGAATGACTAGGCTAGTAGATGGAGCTGGTGGTTAAGGGTTTAGAGGAGGAAGATGAAATGACGAATTGAGGAAGGTTTGAGCTTTTCTAATTTTTGTTACGTGGGGTTGTTAAAAATAGGGGGGGGGGGGGGGGATGTTAAAAAATGGTAAAAATGGAAACTAACGGAAGTTATTGGGGCTGTTATAGTGGACATATGGCAATAAGATTCTAACAGTTGCAGAGATATCATCTATGTACCCAGTTATATAGGAGTCGGACTCTTTGACAAAATAATTTTATTTGTTTTTTAAGATATAGATAAAAGTTTGGGTTTTTTAATTGTGAGTTGGTTGAGTGTTTTTTGTTTTTTTTTTAATTGTTTGTAACAAGTGTAGTAAGTATTGCTAAAGAGTTTAATAAGGAGTTAGGTTTTCGGGAATTGTGAGTGATTTTGTTATTTGGTAGAGGAGTTTTATTTGTTTTTTTAGACATAGATAAAAGTTTAGATTTTTTAATTGTGAGTTGGTTTAGTATTTTTTGTTTTTTTTAATTGTTTGTAATCAGTGGGAGTGGGGTAAGTATTGCCAAAGAGTTTAATAAGGAGTTGGGTTCTCGGGGATTGTCAGTGATTTTGTTATTTGGCAGATGAGTTTTATTTATTTTTTTAGATATAGATAAAAATTTGGGTTTTTTAATTGTGAGTTGGTTTAGTATTTTTTGTTTTTTTAATTGTTTGTAACGAGTGTGGTAAGTATTGTCAAAGAGTTTAATAAGGAGTTGAGTTCTCAGGGATTGTGAGTGATTTTGTTATTTGATAGAAGAGTTTTATTTGTTTTTTTAGATATAAATAAAATTTGGGTTATTTAATTGTGATTTGGTTTAGTGTTTTTGTTTTTTTTTTAATTATTTGTAACGAGTGGGGTAAGTATTGCCAAAGAGTTTAATATAAAGATTTGGGTTCTCAGGTATTGAGGGATTAATTGAAATCGTGTGTTTTTTTTTTCTTCTTATATATGGTTAGTTTATTTTTTTTTCTAAATAAATGGCAACTAACTGAACTCTTTATTAGAAAGTGTATTGTTTTGTGCCGATAATAGTGTGACCCTTATTTTTTGTTTTGGTTTGGTGGCCCAAAGCAATCGCTTAGGTCGTTTTGCGTCAGGGCCAGCACTGTTGTCAAAGATATTCAAGGAGGCATTAGTATCTTGCAACTTTATAAATCCACTATTTATCCTGGTCTTGCCAAAGCCTTATTAAATTCAACAGATTCTGTACCCTTACTTAAATTCGTTGGTGAAGTGTCAGAAATAAAATGTCCGAAAAACATCATTATCATAAATTGGATTATCATTGCCCTTGCTGAATCCAATCAGATAGATAAAGCTATAATGATATTTGATCTTATGAAGGGTCTCAATTGTAAACCAGACTTGGTTACGTATAACATAGTTATGGATACCTTAGGCCGAGCAGGTTGGATAGATGAGATGCTTCATGCCTTTGCTTCCATGAAAGAGTCTAGTCTCATCCCAGATATCATAGCCTATAACACCTTGATTAACAACTTTGAAAAATTGGGAGATTGGATTTGTGCGTTGTCTTTTTACAGAAAATGCGAGAGAATGGAGTTGATTTAGACTTGAGAACGTATACTGCGGTGATTGATAGCTTTGGTCGATTAGGGCATATTAAGAAAGCACTGAGATATTTTTGGAGAAGAAATGATCGGAGTCGATCTATTTTTATTTATTTTTTGGATTTAGGAGATGGGAAGAATTGACAAGTTTACCCCCTTTTATTTGTGCTGTTTTAGTTGAACAAATATCCGTTAGATTAAAAAGGAATGAAGGGTCAGTATTGGGAGTGGCTAGTAAGAGAGTGGGTGTATCCCTTATATATATATATAGCCCGGCTCCTAAAAAGACCTAAATAAGGACTTTAAATAAGTACCCAATCTAAAACACCCACAACTTCACCTACAAAATGATTTATAACCTAATCTTTTGTGCATATGATCTACTAACCATAAAAAGTATCTCTACAAAAATTCAACTCGTTTGATATCCTCTAACTTAGATAAAATTGTTTTCCACTTTTGAAAATATATATAAAGGTCCAGAAATGTCTAGTTTTTGCAATCATCTTTTGCCAATGTTAAAAATTGTCAAATGAGTTGAATTTTTGTAGAGATGTTCTTTATGGTTAGTAGATCATATGCATAAAAGATTAGGTTATAAATCATTTTGTAGGTGAAGTTGTGGTTGTTTTAGATTTGGTACTTATTTAAGGTCCTTTTAGGAGCCATGCTATATATATATATATATATATATATATATATATATATATATATATATATATATATATATATATATATATATATATATATATATATATATAATATAGTTATTTTTATATTTAAATAATCAACAATTGTGGATTTGTAGGGATAAAATTAATTTTTAAACTCCTATAAATTGTCTACTATCTATATACTAAAGCAGAGACCTATAATGGAGGATTTTCTCTTTCCTATGTGGCTCTCTAACATGAGAGTTAGTTTTTTTTTTCTCTCCTATCTGACACTATAATATGAAAGATAGTCTTTTCTAATAGCCTACAATCCCATGTACATGGAACCCCTTAGGAGGGTTTGAGTGTACTTCTAATTTTTATATTTGGAGAGTTTGAGTGTATTTTCAATTCTTATATATTTGATCAAATAAAAAAAAAATTGTTAAAAAATAAGTGATTTGTAAACCCTATTACGAATCAAACATTTTTAGTGTTCAAATTCTTACATATTTGATCAAATAAAAAAAAATTGTTAAAAAATAGGTGATTTATAGAAACCAATTCCCTATTACAAATCATACAATTTTATTGTCTATGATAAAACATCAACTTATTTCGAATATATCCTTAACACGACCTCAAAACATAGTTAAAAACAACTATACAAAAAATAATATCACAAAATATATAATAAAAAAAAATATATAACGGCAAAGCAATAATGACAAATATTTTAAAAAATATATAATACTAAATAAAACTAACGTCAAAAAACAATTAATAAAGAACCGAAAACTAGATGCAAATGCATCGAACTAACCTCAAATAATATTTAACGGAAAATCAGAAACTGGATGCAAATGCAAGTATTAAACTAATCTTAAAAAATAATTAATAGCAAATTGGAGTATGGATATAACTGCATTAAACTAACCTCAAAAAATAATTAACGAAAAAATCAAAACTTGGATGCAAATACATCAAACTAACATAAAAAAAATAATTGTCGGCAAATCAGAAACTGGATGCAAATGCATTGAGCTAACCCTCAAAGATTAAATTAACGAGAAATCGGAAACTGGATGCAACTGGATTGAACTAACCTAAAAGAAAAAATTAATTATAAATTGGAAATATGACGCAAATATGTGAAACTAATCTTAAAAAATAATTAACGGGAAATCATAAATCGGATGCAACTGCACTAAACTAATCTCAAAAATAAACTTGATGCAAATGCATTGAACTAACCTCAATAAATAATTAACGGGAAATCGAAAACTGGATGCAAATTCATTGAACTAACCTCAAACAGTAATTAATGGGAAATCGGAAACTAGATGCAAATGCAACTTTATCAAATACTAAACGAGAAATTGGAAACTAGATGCAAATGCAACTTTGTCAAATACTATACGAGAAATCGGAAACTATATGCAAATCCATTAAACTAATCTCACATAATAATTAATGGAAAATCAGAAACTGGATGCAAATGCATTGAACTGACCTCAAAGAACAATTAACAAAAAATTGTAAATTGGATGCAAATGTATTGAACTAATCGAAAATAATAATTAACGAGAAATCAGAAATTGTATGCAACTGCATTGAACTGATCTAAAAAAAAATAACGGGAATTGGAAATTGGATGCAACTGTATTGAACTAACCTCAAAATATAAATAATGAAAAATCAGAAACTAGACGCAAATGCATTGAACTAACCACAAAACATAATTGGGTTATATGTTGTGGGAATATCTATATAAGTATAGTTTTGTATTTAAAATGGGGTTTATCTTATCTCTTTCCGTTGATTGAGAACTTCTTGCTATTCAAGTAGCTTCAATATATATGAACTTCACCTTATTAGACAATCTCACAAAACTTCAATCAAACTTCTATTATTAAACAACAAAATGAAGTTGAAGGATTTTATCAAAGGTGAGTTATTTTTTTTAATGGAGAGCGAAGTTTTCACGTTATAAGAAATTTGGTCGAGTGATCAGTATAATATTAATATATAATAGTTATGCATATTTGCAAATATTTTTCAGAATAATTAATATAACAACACCCGTTCGTATATAATTTTTGAATATTCCACATAGTGAGTAATGCATAATTTAAAAAATAGTTAATGGAAAATTGGGAACTAGATTCAAATACATAACTGAGCTCAAAGAGTAATTAACGGGAAATCAGAAACTTTATGCAAATGCAATAAACTAAACTAAAAAAATAATTAACTATAAATCGGAAACTGGGTGCAATTGCATTAAACTAACGTCAGATAATAACCAGTGGGAAATTAGAAATTGGATGCAAATCCCTGAAAAATATTTAACGGGAAATAAAAAACGGTATGCAAATCATCAAACAAACCTCAGATAATAATTAATGGGAAACCGGAAACTGAATGCAAATGCATTGAACTAAGTTCAAAAAATAATTAACATAAAATCAAAAACTGAATGCAATTGCATTGAACTAACCTCATCGAATAATTGGTAGGAAATTGGAAACTAAATGCAAATGCATTGAAATAATATCAAATAATAATTAACGGGAAATAAAAAACTGGATATAATTGCATCAAACTAATCTCAAAGCATAAATAATCATAAATTAGATGCAGATGTATTGAACTAACCTTAAAGAGTTATTAATGGGAAATCAAAAACGGGATCCAAATGCAATGAACTAATCTCAAAGACAAATTAACGAAATATTGAAAAATAGATGAAACTGCACTGGACTAACATAAATGAATAATTAATGAAAAATTATAAATTTGATGTAACTACATTGAACTAACCTCAAAAAATAATTAACGGGAAATCGAAAACTTGATGCAAATGCATTGAACTAACCTCAAAGAACAATTTACATAAAATCGGAAATTGGATGCAACTGCATTGAACTAACCTCGAAAAATAATTAACGGAAAACCAAAAACTGGATCCAACTGCATTAAACTAAAAAAGAGATTAACTAACGGAAAATAAAAAATTGAATGCAAATGCATTGAAATAACCTCAAAAAATAGTTAACCGGAAATCGGAAGTCGGATCTAACTGCATAGCACTAACCTCAAAACACAAATGTCCACTTTTTTAGCCTTCTCACATGAGTAATTACGAGTAATTAGGAACCAAAAACGAAAGTAAGTTTATAAAAACAGACTCTTACATGTATGCAAGCTGTATATAAATTGTAAACTATCGAACTAACCTAGAAAAACAATTAACGGAAAATCATAAACTAGATGCAGATGTATTGAACTAAGCTCAAAGAGTAATTAACGGGAGATTGGAACATGGATGCAAATGCAATAAACTAATCTCAAATACTAATTAACGAAACATCAAAAACTAGATGTAACTGTACTGAATTAACCTTAATGAATAACTAACGGAAAATCATAAAGTGGATGCAATTGCACTGAACTAACCTCAAATAATAATTAACGGGAAATCGGAAACTTGATGCAACTGCATTGAACTAACCTCAAAGAATAATTAATGAGAATTTGGAAACTAGATGCAACATACTACATTAAACTAACCTCAAAGAATAATTAATGAAAAATTAGAAACTTGATGCAAATGCATTGAACTAATAACCCTAAAACATATTTGTATTATATATAGGGGGAATAAATGTCTCGACAAATATAGTTTTTGCATTTTAAGTAGTGTTTATCATAATTCTTTTATTGTGATTGAGAATGCCTTGCTATTTAAGTAGCTTCAATATTATTTTCGCCACATTGGGCATTATCACAAAACTTCAATCAAACTTCTATTGTTAAACCTAACAATAAAAAGAATTCGATGAGTTTTATCAAGGTTTGATGCTTTCTTTTTATAGAGAGTGGTGTAAGAAATTTAAATGAGTAATTAATATAATTTTCATATCTCATAGCTATGCATAGTTACTAATATTTTTTAGAATAATTTAATATAACGGCACCCGTTCGTAGGACACGTTCATGTGATAAATCTTTTCAAATGGGAGTAGTGTATTATTTGAGGATATGGAAACAATCAATATGTTTTAATGATTTGTACACATTAGTACGTAAGCTGAGTGGTGATGATTTACCGATAAATCACCATAAATCTAATAAAACTATTATACAAGCTAGATAAAGTGTAAGATAATTCAATTTAAAAATTACATATTAATATCCTAAACCACGAAGTGAAAAGACTATCTCAATTTGATCCCTTAGTTTTCAAGTACTTATGCACCATAATCGCTGCTCATTAACGTATTTCAGTTTATTTTCAATAAAAATATATTATGATTAAAAAATTTACCGCTAAATCACCATAAATCTAAGAAAACTATTATACAAGCTAGATCGAGTTTAAGATAATTATATTTAAAAATTATATATTAATATCCTAAACCACAAAGTGAAGAGACTATCTCAATTTGATTCCTTAGTTTCCAAGTACTTATGCACTATAATCGCTGCTCATTAACGTATTTCGGTTTATTTTCAATAAAAATATATTCTGATTCGAAAATTTGCCGCTAAATCACTATAAATATAAGAAAATTATTATACAAGCTAGATCGAATTTAAGATAATTTTATTTGAAACTATAGATTAATATCCTAAACCACAAAGTGAGATGCTATATCAATTTAATCCTTAGTTTCCAAATACTTATGCACCATAATCGCTTCTCATTAACGTATTTGGGTTATTTTTTCAATAAAAATATATTCTTATTCGAAAATTTGTGTGAAATATTTTGTAAAGCCTTTTCAGCACACAAAATATTTAATAGATCCCAAGCGTATTGTCTGGGTCCAAAATATAGTGTAACACTATAATAGAGATTGAGAATGAATATAGGGTTAATATTCAACATAAATTGGGAGTCAATGGTCTAATCTGAAAGTCCACTTGACCTCTCATAGTGATAAAGACAAGCTCAGAATATGGAGGATTAAATTTTCTATTTTCTATGGATGGCCAGCAGAATACAAGCCAGGCACGTGGATGGTGCTGAAGAACACGAGGGCGGCCGAAGTGGCTCAAGCCGGCGGGAGTACGTTGTTTGATTTGATGAGGCTGTTAACTACAAAGTTTAATATTTGCTTTACCTAATCTGCCCTTATGTGGCGTCAATTTCAAATTGTTTTATGAAATTCTGAAGAGTCAAAAATCTACCACATTCTTCTTTCTAGATATTTTTCGGTTTTTTCCTTTACGACTCCTGTGCTTACTAAAATTTCATTTTTAGTTAAATACTTTTCCGCCAAAACTAATGTATGCCTCTAGTCCTCCACTAGTCGAAATAAATATCTGTGCATAAACAATGTGTGACTTTAAGAGTTTAAGTGTCCTCATCCACGAGGTCATCCAGTGTTTCACAGTGAGAAATTGAGTCTTTTATCCGTAGTTACCCATAAAAATTTTATTTTATCTTTTCTCTTTAATTTTCTGTCATTTCTTTTTTGTGAAAAGAATAAAATCTAAGGGTTGTTTTATAGTCCTGCATTTGGTGAAATAGATATCACTACTGCTTTAGGACAAAGATTGCGTGAACTGGAGGATTCTTCCCTTGTTTTTTAAGCATGTCCGGTTGCTGCTAAACTTTGTTCAAAAAATTAAGGCTGCCCACTCCGCAGTGTCTTCTTCTGATGTTGTTGTTCCCATTTAGGCCAAATGCTCACCATATGCTCATCGTACTTCCTCGAGATGTTCATCAAAAATTCAAAAGTTATCAAAGTTGCCTTGCGTCATTCAAAAGCTTTTCTGAAGTACGACAAGAGTGAGAAACTGAGAGAATAATAGAAATCATGGTTCCCATGCTTCTCCAGTTACTTGCTTTAACCGTAGTCATGGTCCTATTGAGCACACGTATTAGATTTTCTATACATCAAAATTTTAACAGCACCTAGTTCCAAGACTGTTGACATATAGTTGACAGTTTGGGTCAACTTTTTTGAAGTATCGTGAAGTGAATTGAACTGCCCAAATTTCTATTTTTGATTTCTTCTTATTTTAGTACCATATTGAGAGGCGAATAAAGTGGTTGAAAATCACTGGAAAAAGCATGTGAGTGGGTCAGTCTGTATGTGGGGCAAATGGGTAATATTGCGTAGGAGAAAAGAAAAACAACGGAAAAGTAGATGTTGGTATGTTACGTGGGAAATCCGTTTTGGTTGGTTTTTGGTGGGACGGAAATTCAAATAAAATCAAACTAAGGATGTGGTCCGACCTGGCCTGCGCAATGAGACCCGGGAATAGTCTTTTACCAATGCAAAACAGCCAAAACTTCAAATTTTGATTCCAAAGTCTTCAAGTCTTGGCGTAAACGAACAGAATGATAACTCCCTAAACGTCAACTAGATCCAGAGACTACAATTTGGGAATTCTTTTTCGAATTAACTTTTTAAATGACATTTTTTTGTTTGACTTCTTTTGATTTTTCGGTAATGAGTGTCCTCCTTGACATATTGTTGAAAATCAATTTACATTATAAATTCAGAAATGGTATCTAATTATTTTCATTTCACGCATTTCTTAAAACAATTTGTGATAACGAACCCACAATTAACCAACCATTGAGGCACATAAATTTAAAATGTACATGAAATATCTTCCCTCAACTCTAAAATAAAGAGAAGATGGTGACAATCGTTTTTTCCATAATCTAAAATTAGTGGAAAAAAAGTACCTAATCACATCAAAAACGTGTTTGGTAATAACAAACCAAAATTAATAAAACGAAAAGGAGCACGGTTATATATGGCAATAAATAATATGTTATTGATAGAGAGAGAGAAAAAGGAGAGGTTAGTAATTAAAAAAGAAAGATAAACCAGAAACGGGGGCACTTGTTTCGCCCACGGACGCTTTCAGCCCTTATTCAATGCTTTACCAAACTCTCCCCATTTCCTTCCAGTTAAACCCTTGTTCTTCTTTCTCACCTTCAACCCCTCTTCTTTTCCCCCAGAACAATCACTTTCTATCTTCTTCTTCTTTTTCTAATTCCCAACAAATGGATTGTGTTGAAACCAAAGCTTTGAAAACCAGTTTTTCTGAGATGTTTGCTTTGAAAACAACAACAACGACCCAACAAATTTTCAATGAAGATTTATGGTGTGGAAATGGAGCTAATGGTGTTGCTGGTGATGACTTGTTTGTTGAAGGTCTTCTAAACTTTTCAAATGAAGATGTTCAAGAGAAAGAGAAAGACTTTGTTGTCGAAGATGATGACGAAGAAGAAGAAGGGTATTCTTCTGTTTCTTCTCAAGAACACGACTTGAAAACTTGTTCTGATGGTCTTTCTATAAAGAATGAGTTTGGTTCCGTTCCAGAAAGCGAACTCACTGTTCCGGTAAGCAATTTTAAATAAAGAAACGGTTTTTGACTTGGCGAGTTTGTTTGTTTATCCTCATTTCTGAAGAAAAAACTCGTTTTTACACTTTCCAGGCTGATGATGTAGCGAACCTTGAATGGTTATCTCATTTCGTTGAGGATTCTTTCTCAGAGTTCTCTCTTCAACATCTCGTGGGAAAAACAGAACTCAATCCCCAAACGAAAAATGACAAGGGGTCTGAAATGTTTATTGAAACACCCGGTTTGGGACCAGTTGGTGTTGCGACCTCTGTTCCTGCCAAAGCAAGAAGCAAGCGTTCAAGAACAGGTGGGCGGGTTTGGTCACTCGGGTCATTACCCCTTACTGATTCATCCTCTTCGTCGTCATCTTCCTCTCCTTCTTCCTCGTCATCATCTTCTTGCCTTATCTTCAACAACACGGGTCAAAATTTGGATATGTTCAGTTTTATGGGAAAACCACCAGCAAAGAAGCAGAAGAAAAAGCCCATGCCTGAGGCCCAACAACGTCGTTGCAGCCATTGTGGTGTTAATAAAACTCCACAATGGAGAACCGGTCCTTTAGGTGCAAAAACCCTTTGTAACGCGTGTGGCGTTCGTTACAAATCAGGTCGGCTCTTACCCGAATATCGACCCGCTATTAGTCCGACTTTCTCAAGTGACGTTCATTCCAACAATCACCGTAAAGTGCTGGAAATGAGGCGGAAGAAAGAGGTAACTCAGCCTGAATTAGCATTTTAACCGGTTCGAAGCTTTTGACTTGGTCAGAAAATTATTTAATGAGTTAAATAGGCTTATTGTCGGTTTAGAATTGCCACTACTGGTTCGGATGTATATTGGGGGTTTAAATTAGCATTTGTAACGGATTTAGTTTTAGGGAGGTATTTATTTTTTTGATTTTATTTTAATTTAGGTTTGTAGTGCATTTATTTTGCAGTTTTAGAGATTAGGTTCAGAAAGACTCAGAGTGATTTCTGACAATTTGTTTGCTTTTAGGAGAAATAGAAGAAAACAACTTCTGGTTTGTTTTTACTTTCTGGTGTCTGAATTTATCAGTTTGTTGGAAATTTGGAATATTTTTTAATTTACAGCCAATGGTTTGCTTTTTAATGGACGTGAGAGAGAGAGTGGCGTGAGAGTAGTGAGTAGTAATGGGTGGGTTTGTAAGCATTGACTATCGCTGCATTATAAACGCATGGTAGGATCATGTGACGTAATGAGTTGCTTGAGGTTACTGGCCTGGCTCCCATTCACGTGCTTTCCATGTTATATCAAACCTACTTTCCACCAGAATCAACCTACCCAGAAGCCCTAAACCTAAACTAAATATTGAATATAACGTCTCACTTAATACATAATAACTTCCATCCTGTACTCGCTGAGTCTGAATATCCTGCTCGCACTCATTGTTGGTTTAGGCTTGATTTGGTTAAGGCTCACCGCGCACTGTTGTATCATTGTAAGATTGATTTTGGTTACTGGTGATTGATAGGAAGTGGTTGCCTTCCTGTGGGTCAAATCCCTACGTAGGTATTTTCTCTCCAAGAACCAATCACTTCCTATCAACCAACACCTTCACTACATCAAACCCTGAACTAAATCATTATATAGTGTAATGTCATATTAATCTCTAGGGATAAAAATAGACATTTACAGTACTCATTGACTAGGCCAGTTCTTGCTTGTTCTATTCTGTTCATTACTCTGTTATAAGGGGACATAAGAATATTCTTGTTTTCTTACTTCTAAGAACGAAAATGGTAAGCAAATTTGTTGTGGGGCGTACACGAGTGGTTATCCTGGCGATTCCTGGAAGTGTGGTGTTGTTTCGTTAGCCAAAATAAGTTTGCTCCAGTATTGGGTCCCAAATTTTTTTTTAAAAAAGTTTCGTAATATGGCACATGGCCTGCCTTTATGTCGCTTGGGGCACACAATTGTTATTCCAAGCACCTCTAATGGCAGAATTAATGTAGGATGTAGAAGTCATTCGAGTTTAGCCTTTCTTTGACAGTTTTACACATAAGCTGCTCTACTGCTAAATGCAAGTGTATATTTTGGTTTAGAGTGACTCTTGCGGGAGGGTTGGAGGGAAGAATTAAAATTACCTATGAGATAGATAGTTTGTAAAATATAAGAATCCAGTTCATATAGATTATCGAAAAAATAATCCAATTCATATTTCCTAGAGAACTAATTGTGGAGGACTGCCATTGAAATTGATTTTGTTTCCAACCGCAACTGAATTACAATAGTGCAGATGCAAAACACTTGTTTTTTGGTAGAGCTCATTGCTTAAAAAAACTTCAATGAAATTGTTGCGCCAAAACATTCATGACTGATGACTGAAATGTGTATTATAGCCTTACAGTGGAATTTGAACTCATCCACACAAACGATGCATGTCCCATTGCTGTTGTGGTTTTGATGTGGGGTTCCTTCGGTTTTAAGTTCTGGCTACTGATTATGGTTCTTCTTGTGTCCGCAACCACAAAGAGAATATTAGCAGTTAAAATATCTATAATTTTCTGTCTATCATAAAAAAAACAGTGTGATAATGATGATAGTGACATAGATATTTTAAAAATCAAAACCATCACGCTATTTCAGAGAGTCTTTTGGCCGGTCTTTCTTTTGAGGGTGGAGATCCTCTTTTGCATTCCACTCATTTTAACAACAACAATCTTTACCACCTTTGTATTCATCACCCAACCTTTTTGACTTATTTTGTTACTTACACAACATCTGTTTTGTTTTCTTTACTGATTTAGGTTTACCAAATCTATATAGAACAATCCATTTTGCTAAATTAATTATAATAGCATATCTAGGGGGATACCAAATAACTGCTTTGCTAGTAATTTGCCAACAAAAAATAAAAATATCATCTCTAGGTTAATATAATTTTGGTTGCAAACAGTTGGTCGAAAATTTGATTCGAAGTTTGCAGGATGCCGGGGTGCACTTAACGTGGGGACGTCCGAATTTGATTTTTATTTATTATTATTTTTATTATTTTTTAAGTAAAATTTTATTGATAATGATAATGAATTTTCTTTTCTAAATAGCAAATCATATCCTCTTACATACAAACTCGTTAGGAAAATCAGACATGGACAGAGGAAATCATCCAAACGGTTGCTATGAGGCATATGATCGAGCCTCGAGGCTCAAGCGATTCAGGCAAAATAGATATTAGGAATTTGGAAGGCTCCAATCCATCAGCAGGGCACAAGAAATACGAGCAGCAAGGGCTAGAAATGGAGGAGTGATCCCAATACTAACAAATACTCAGATCCTCAATCTAGTAAACGAGGAAATTATCCCTTATGCTGGAAATTCTCTAGAAGGTAATGCAGCTCAAGGTAATCAAGGGCAAGGCATAGCAGAACTTATAGTAGCCGATCATTTGAATGCTCCAATTCAAATGATTCCAGGAGTTGGTCAAAACAATATGATAATCTGGCATGCAGGAATGAGCTTTGAAGCATCAGGACCACCTCAGCTGGCACATGGAGATGCGAATATGACAGATGGAACTATTGTGATTAATGACACCACTGAGATTAATGAAAGCACTGCAGTGAATGACTTAGCACATGAGGATAACAGTGGTGGGGATCTAAGACAATCTTTGAAGAAAGTTTTCTGATAGCACTTGTAATTGGAAATGGGAGTAGAGAGCAACATGGAAGGCATTCTGGAAGCTTCTAGTTTAGGGATAGAGCAGATAGATAATGAAATACATGTTATGGAACAGAACAAGGAGGTTTTGGACACTACTTCTCTGGGGGTTCTTGTGATGGCTGACCCTTCTCAGCCATCACCAACAATATAATGATGAGCTGGAATTGCCGCGGTATGGGTTCCACCGCAATTCAGAATCTAACGGATCTGGTGAAGGAACAACAAATAGATATTATATGTTTGTCTGAAACAAAGTTTACTGAGGAGAAAATGCAGAGAGTAATGAAGAAGCTAAAGTTTAAGGATAGTTGTATAGTCCCAACTGAAGGTCTCAAAGGCGGTTTAGCTGTTCTATGGAAGGAAAATGTAGATGTGGAAATTCTAGGAGCTACAGCAAATCACATTACAGGTAAAGTCCCTAACTTCTATGTTCCAGATGCTTGGTATTTTATTTTTGTTTATGGTGAACCTGTGAATCATAGGAGAAAGAGAGTTTGGGATGAAATCAGACTCCCAGCTCCATACATATGTGATCCCTGGATTCTATTAGGTGATTTCAATGCTATAGTCTCACTTGAAGAGAAATCCGGAGGACATTGTCATATGAACAGAAGCATGCATGATTTTAACGATTTCATCAATGACTTAGGGTTCTTTGACTTAGGTTTTAGAGGTCCCAAATTCACTTGGAGTAACAATCACTCCTTTAAAAATCATATCCTTGAAAGGCTTGACAGAGCCTTAGCCACCACCAATTGGATTGATATGTTTCCTGAAGCTTATGTTCTCACAAAAGTTAACTCATCTTCAGACCATCTTTCTCTCATCATTAATCTAGCCCATTTTGAACCAAAACTCAAGAAACCTTTTCGTTTTTATGAGATGTGGCTTAAAGAACCCTCTTGCAAAACCACCGTTGCTCAAGCCTGGATTTCCAATGAGTATGCACCTGGATGCTCCTTCAATAAGTGCATTACTAATACTAAGAAAAGGCTTATCAAATGAAACAAAGATGTTTTTGGAAATATTTTTCAAAAAATTAGTGAAACTAAGAAGGATTTGGAAAAGTGTATGTCCCTAGAAGTCACTGAAAAAAGTTATTTGAAATGCAAGGATTTAAAGGATGTGCTTGAAGACTTATATGAGAAGGAAGAGAGTTTCTGGAAACAGAAGTCAGGTTTTAATTGGATTAGAGAGGGAGGAAGAAATACCAAGTTCTTCCAACTCTCAACAATTTTCAGGAAGAGGAAGAACAATATTACTAGGATCAGGGATGATAGTAATTCTTGGAAATCTGGTAGGGGTGAAATAGGGGAGACTATCAATAATTATTTCACCTCCCTTTTCACCTCAGACAATCCCATTCCTGATCAAGACATTCTTAATCTTTTCAGTAGTGCCATAACTGATAGAGAAAATACAATCCTTACTGCCATTCCAAGTCCCCAGGAAATATGGAAAGTGGTGAACAACCTTAGAAGTCTTAAGGCACCTAAACCAGATGGGTTCCAGGGGGTTTTCTTCAAATCTTTTTGGCCTACTATTTCCCCTGTGGTGTCTGAGGCTATTCATGATTTCTTCAACTTTGGGTGCTTACTTTTAACTCTCAAAGAAACTTTCATAACCCTCATTCCCAAAATCCCAAATCCTGAGCACATCTCAAAATTCAGACCTATAAGTCTGAGTAATTAACTTTATATACAAGATTATCTCTAAAATCCTTGTAAATAGGCTTAAACCTTTACTTCACAAGCTGGTTTACCCCCATCAAGCATCTTTTGTTAAGGGTAGATCAATAGGTGATAATACTAGCATGGCCAGTGAGATCTTTCATGGCATGAAAAAGATGAAAAAGAATAAGCAAGGTTGGATGACTATTAAACTTGACATGGCCAAGGCTTTTGATAGAATGGAGTGGAGCTTCATAGACTTTATTCTTGATAAACTTGGTTTTTCTACAAAGTGTAGGAGTCTGATCCAGCAATGTCTCTCCACTGTCACCTATAATGTGCTCCTCAATGGTTCACCACTCAGCAAAATTTATCCCTTCAGAGGGCTGAGACAAGGAGATCCCATCTCCCCCTATCTTTTCATCCTTGCATCTGAAGCTCTTTCAAGAATGCTTCTTAGAGAGGAAACCTTAGGTAATATTAGTGGCATTAAGCTTAAACCTAGGTCCATCCCCCTCACTCATCTTCTTTATGCAGATGATCTCATAGTTTTTTGCAAAGCCACCTTCCAAGAAGCCAGCTCCATGAAGGCCATCATCAAAAGTTACTGCAAGGCATCAGGCCAAGTAGTAAACTGGGATAAATCCAGTGTTTTCTTCAGCACAAATGTCAATACCAAACAACAAAGTTTTATCAAAAAGCTTTGGAGAATAAAGAGTTTCAATGAGAATGAGAAGTACCTAGGTGTCCCTATTGCTCTTTTTGCCAAAAGAAGTAAATTTTTTGATTTTCTGATAGATAAAGTTCAAAGAAAGATGACTGGTTGGAAAGCTAAGGTTTTATCACAAGCTGGAAGGGGAGTTTTAGTTAAGACCGTGGTCCAAGCCATCCCTACCTATACAATGAGTACTTACCATGTCCCCATCAAAATTTGCAATAAAAAACTGGATCAACTTGCAAGAGATTTATGGTGGAATGGTACTGATTTATCCAAAATCATACACACTGTCAACTGGGACAATTTATGCTCTCCAAAAAGCCATGGAGGTATGGGGTTTAGGAAATCTAGAACTATGAACTCTGCCTTGCTGGGAAAGCAGTGTTGGAATCTGCTGCAGAATCACGAATCTCTCTGGTCCAATTTCTTCAAGTCCACCTATGGTAATTGGTGGAGAACAAAGGATACAGAACACATGCCATATGCCTCTCTCCTACTATTGAAGGGGTATATGCAAACACTTGACTGTCATTCAGGAAAACTCTTGCTTCTCTGTGGGGGCTGGTAATTCCATTTATCTTTTTAATGATCTATGGATTTCTTTTAACAACAAACCTCTCAATCTACAAACCACAAGACACTACCTTACATTCTCTTAAAGTCAACCACATCATCCGCCCTGAGTCTTTGACTTGGGATTTAAATAGGATTGGAGAATTGTTTCCAACCTACATAAAACACATCATCAGCCTTATTCATCTCAGGCCAAGTCATAGCCAGGACCATCTCATCTGGCTAGGACACATAAAAGGCAAATATACTATCAAATCTGCCTACAATCTCTTATGTCATGAAACTGATATTGCTCATGGCTCTAGTTTCAATCCTAACACTCTGAAAAAGATTTGGAAGGTGAAGATTGAGGCAAATTTCCAAAATTTTCTCTGGAAATTGTACATGCATTATTTGCCTACTGGGGAACTTCTTGCCCCAAGGAGGTTTAAAGGAGATTTATCTTGTTGTTTCTGTTCTAAGGAGATAGAGTCTGATATCCACCTCTTTTTCAACTATGAATGGACTAAATGCCTTTAGTATGCCTCTGATGCTTCCATCAGAGTTGATTCCTTTGATTATTTATCTTGTAGATAATGGATTGAGCTCTTTATCCTTTTGATTGAAAATGTTGATGAAGATCTTAGCAAGAGAGGGTTGTTCTGCCTTACTCTTTTATATGAGCTATGGAAACATAGGAATTTGGTTAAGTTTGAAAATGGTACTGCAGTACATATTGTTATTTGGAATAATAATCATATTACTTGGAGCAACCATCTAAAGGCTTTCAAGATGGCTAACCAAGCAAATGTTGTATACAGGGTTGCGCCTGTAGTACATAATTAGGATGATATTTTGTCTTCTTTTCATTTTGATGCGGCATATGACAGGAATAGTTTCAGAGAAGTAGCTGGTGATTAGTAATGATGCTGATGGAAACAATCTCATTGCAGCTTTTACAAAGTTCATAGCCAAGAATGCCCAGGAGGCTGAATTCATTGCAGCAGAACTAGCATGCAAACTGCTGCATCATCTCTCTCCACAAGCTGCAACATTTCTAGGAGACAACAAAGCAGTGATGGAAACTATTGCCCAGGATGGAGAAGCTACAGACTGGAACTGTATGCCAATTGTTCTGAACATTAGAAATTTTGTTAACTCTTTGCATTTTCCTCTTATCTGTAATTGGATTAGTAGAACTTTGAATGGGGAGGCTCATATCTTAGCACAGTGGGCTATGAAATTCCCAGGTGTAGAGCCTCCATTAAGTTTTTTGAACTGTAACCTTTTATATTTTGAAGTGTAATATATAAGGTCGAGTTATCGAAAAAAAAAAAAAACTTGTTAGAACTAGCTGTCATTATGTTATTGTCCATAACTTTTTGCAACATCTTAAGGAGCTCAACAGACTGTTGTGCCAAGAAGCCGAAAGTGTCGAAACTGAATAGAATGAAACAATGCTGGTTAGCCTTACAAGCATCCTCGTGTTTCTCAATCTTCATTGTCGCTGCTCTATTAGCTGCTTCTCCCACCTCAAATACTCCATTTCCAATCCCTACCAATGGAGATGCTCCAGTTACATCAACACAGACATGTTTCGCCTCAGACGAACTGTAGATCAATACATCCACAGGCCGAAGCGTCGATCTACCTTCATTCGGATCAGTGAGAAAATTTATAGGAGCCTCCTTCACTTGTACTCCAGCCCTCCAAAATGTATCACATAAAATGTCTCTGATATGATCATGTCGATATTTGAAACTTGAAAAATGTCGACAATGTGTTGCATGATCCCTGAAAGCATCTAGTCTACTCTTTTTGCAAATAGGGCATATACCACCGTTAACGAACAAATGAATCATAAGACGATACAAGAAAATAGAACGATACTCCACCGGCAACATACGCTGTCCAAGTCCCTCCATCGGAATAGCAAGTAGAAAATCTTTTGCATGTTTTGACTGCAAGCATCCAATGACTGCCTTTTGACGAGCAAATAACTCAAACTCCCTCTCAAGACCAACAACAATCTTACCATAAAATACTTCTACCAAATTTTTTTGTGGTTTCGCGAGGACAGTAGCATTCACAACCAGAGAATTGAGGTCAAAATTGGGTAGACAGAGACTCAATGCATTGCTAGCAGCATCAATAGTCTCATCCAAAGGCACTGAACCGCAACTCCTAAGAATGTGGTTCCGAAGCTCAGAAGTCTAACAATGGAGGGCCACAAAATCAAAAGTAGGCACATCAGTAGCATAATAAATACCTAATATCCTATTAATATCAGAGAAATCAATCAAGTTTTATCATTAAACTCTAAGTCAGAGAACAATAAACCAATAAACATTCAAAACCTATGCAAGTCTAGGGCTTCATCTCAGCCTTAACTTGTGGTTTAGCTAGACATGATATTTGGAACAATAAAAATAGAAGAAAGAATCCATTAACAAAACCGTCGTCTTGCTTGGTGGTATTCTTTTCCAACTAGTCTGTTCCAGCACTTTATCTTCAGCTCCAAAGCTCCGCCCTCTCCTCTAATATCTCATATTTCTTTGTTTGTGGGGCTCCCTTCAATCTTAGTTTTGATTGGTATATATATGGTTTGATTAGGGTAGCCAATCAATAGAGTTTGATTAGGATTGGAACTTCTAATTCGGTCTAGTCCAAGCAGTGAAAGAATTGAAATTCAATTCTTGTTTCGTCATCTTGAGAAAGGGGTGCCCTCCGATTGGGCATAATAGAGGGCATGCACCCTCTAACTTTGTAGAACTTCAAACTTTCACATAGTAGCTTCAGAAAGTCCACTTCATGCTATTTCCAAACTTGTATCGAGTGCACTCTCTATAAGCAAACCATAATCATTTTGCAATTCTTTTAAGAACTCAGGTCTCAGCCCGTTTCGTCGCATTCATGTTGATTTATGTAAAACTAAAGAAATTAAACAAACTAATTAAAGCAAAATATATTAATTAACTAGACAACTTAATATAAGTATGGGCATAAATATGTAGCATTTATGTACTTATCAGAAACTATCTGTCATGATTGAACATGATGTAGTGGTTTAATCACGATAAGTTCTACCAATAAAATCATACCCCTCAATGTTATTTCTTTGCCACAACATGCCTTCATGCGTCATGCCTGTTAGATGTATTGGTGTACCTAGGTTTTGTCACATTTAATGCTTCCCATTTTTTTTTAAATTTGGCGCTTTTATTCAAATGTCTCATCAGGTGTTGATAAAGCCCGTGAAATTTTTCGGACCCATCCGTTTAATTGGAGATGAAACATAGTCCAATTGTAATATAATTTATTCTCTTACCACTAGGCATGCTTAGATGCTTACCTGTCTGCTCTGTGCTCTGTTGGATGTATATATATGTGAAGGATGCAAAAATTCGTTTGGCATCAAAGAAGGTATGCTCTAAACTTTCATTAGAAAGTGGATACTTGTGTAATATTGAGATGCATAGTCTGTCTTGTTTATTTCGTCAGCCATGTATAACATGATTGAAAGGTGTATAAGTGTTGCTACTGATTTTGTGATAAACAATATGTTTTGAAAGTTAAAATATGGTACTACACATAGTTCGGACATTTAATTTATCAACATGGATATGGGTACGGTGTTCAGGATATGACTGGTGGAAGTGATGAAATTGATGAAAACACACGCACACGAGCAATCCAGTCCTTTAAAAAGAAGAATATTCATGTTGTGCACGTCTCTACTGGGGATGAGCATGTGGCGGCACTTGATTCTAATGGATATGTTAGTATTCATACTTAATTATCAGTTGACATTCAGTATACTTACATGATTGGCCAATTGGCATTGTCCTAGTAACGGCTAGAGCTCTCTGTAATGGTGTTTGTGTTAGGAATATACAACTTAATTGTACTTACTCTTTACCAATTACCAAACTATACAAACCTTTTGTCTTGTAAGTGTCTTGTACTTCTTAATTAAATCCGAGCCTAGTGTAGATACACTATGTCCTTAAGACAGATTTTCCCCCTCACGGTGCTTGAAGGTTGATGGGAAACTATCTCCCAAGATAGAACGGTTTCCTTCTATAGAAAGCTAGCAAGATTTCAATTCTATGACTCAACAACATAGTATTTGACTAAGAACGAGGAGGAGAAGAGAAAGATCGAACTTCTGTGTGATGCGGTGTATGTTTCTCTCCAAATTCATCCACTATTTATAGGTGAGTGGTGCCTTTTGAAAACAACACAATGACTCTTGGGAAAAAGTAAGCAACTCTTTGAAAAGTCACATGTTTGAAAGGACACACCATTTCGGCATATAACAATTATTTCAACCGGTGCCTTATTTCGAAGGTTGCACCTTTCGCATGATACACCTGTTTCAAACCGGTGCACATTTCGAAGGTCGCACCTTTTCGCATAATGCAATCGCTTTTCAAACAAATGCATCATTTTGAAAAGGTTTTCTCACATTACGTCTTGTTTCAAGAAAAACCCATTTCATCTTAAGTGGGGTAACTTGGGAGACAAACTACTCATTCATATTTAAATGGATTTGAGCAAATCATTTTTCTAACAGTTTGTAGGTTTATACATGGGGCAAAGGCGCTCTAGGTGATGAGATTGACAAGACCACTACTTGTGATTATGCGCAACTGGTACATACTATCCTTCTAACTATTTTTCTTATTATTATTATTTTGGCTTTTCTAGTATATGAAAATAGGTGGTGGTAGTATACTCTTTAAATTTGAAGAAATTTTTTGGAGAATTTGGTCGCAAATTTCGACCAACTCTAGGTGGTCGCAAATATTGACCGCAAATGCAATTACAAACCCTACCACGCGCGACATTACCACTGTCGCCCCCAAGTTAAAAAAAAAACTCCCGCGACATTCCCACTGTCGCACCAAATTGAAAAAGTAAAAAAAAAATAACTTGCGCGACATTAGTAGTGGCGCGCGCCAATACTACTAGCGCGTGGTGCTGGTCAAAGTAAAAAAAAAAACTTAGGGCGACATTACTATTGTCGCTCCGCATCCGCATCCGCATCCAAACTTCCAGATTTGCAAAAAAGAATGCGAACAGATAGGTTATGCGACCATGAATGAGGCCACCTAGAGATGGAATTCCGAAAAATTCCGAATTTTTTCTTCAAATATGAAGAATTTGACAGGTTATACTACCACCTAGAGATGCTCTAACTGGTACATACTATCCTTAAAGGCTTTTTTGATGTTGAATTTTATAGATTGCATAATCCTTAAAGTCTTTTTTGATGTTGAATTTTATAGATTGCATAAAAAGGGAGTTATTATTATTATTTTGGCTTTTCTAGTATATGAAAACAGTACGTAATTGGTACATACTATCCTTAAAGTTTTCTTTGGAGTTTTCTTTGATGTTGAATTTTATAGATTGCATAAAAAGGGAGTTGTTGGGTGTAGTTTGTATATGGTAGGATGGAACTCTTTTTGGTGCGGCATATAGAAGGTTTACATGCCTCGATGTCGATCACGCTGAATTGGTGGCTGCTAACCTTGCTCTTAGGTGATGGATCCAAAGAACTTCACAAAACCTTGCTTCTCTTCTTCTCTGTCTCTCAAGCGCCAAAAGTGAGTCCTCTTAAATTATTAAGTGTTTAAATTAAGTTATTATGTGCTGGTGGTCTAGGTGTGGTGCAGGTGGTGTAAGTGGTATATCTTTTTTTTTTTTTTTTTTTTTGGCAAGCCTGTTTTAAATGAGATCAGTAACTCTTTGATGCTGGTGGGGTTCGAACCCCATACCTCTGGTATCATCATCCAAAGGTTTTACCGACTTTGCTAGTCGGCACCTGCTAAGTGGTATATCTTGTCTACTTTATTATGATATGTGAAAATACTAGGTGGTGTAGATGTGTGATGGTGGTGGTGTAAGTGTGGTGTGTGTAGGTGGTGTAGGTGGTATTTTGTCTACTTTATGATCTGTGAAAATACTAGGATGGCAATATGGCATTGTACACATTTATTCAATAAAGAAGAGAGGGGGTTTTGTTGGGTTGGTTACTTGGTTATGGTATTTTTTTAAAAGAAACTAAGCTGCTGGCCAGATTTGGAATGAGAGGCCTTGTTCGGGAAGTTGTCATATCACTAGTTTGGAGTGGATGGATTGGAGATAGTGCTCTTGGTGCTCCTGCTCATGTGCCAGCTTCATCTGCAAGTGTTGGAGCAACTTCTTGGTCATGTTCAACACCCACCAGCACCCGGGGAGGTGTTTGAATTGTGTGTGCAACTAATTGATCTTTTTAACTCCTCGCTAATGCAACTAGTCCATCCTCATGTAGTATATCCCTTTTACTTGTTGATTTACCTAGGGGGTTAGGTTTGTATTAGTGCATGGAAGTAGGCAATTTACTTGTTATTCACTTGTTACTGGATTTATTCCTTTAATTCCATGTGCCTTAATCAATTTCATTCTTATCTGTTGCAGGTACTCAAGAAAAGGTTGCTGCTCATGTTTACGACATTGTAGCAATTGAATAGAGATCAACTTTGACTTGAGCATGCACATAAATGAGTTGGGACAAGGCCAGGGGCCATTCACCAAGCAAGCCCCTGAAATTGATTGGGAAAATGTACTTTGAGAGAAGATTAAAAGGCCGACCAATACAATGCAATCCTCTATGACAAGATATTAGACATCCCAAGATTATGTTAGGTGAATTCAGTTCCATATAAGTTTGATTTGTAAATTGGGATATAGACTGATGGTTGTATTTGTATAATAATGTTTAATTGATTGGTGGCTTTGTTTCTTGTTATTCATTTGTTGATTAAGTATGTGGAATGTGATCTTTATATCATATTTGCCAAAGCTAGATGTGCAGGGTGGATACTATTTGACCCAGGATTTTTTTTGTTTTGTTTTAGTGGCTATAGTTTACTAACGGATATTTCCGTTACAACAAACAATTATTAAATAGCAATTGACACATCCATTACTAACGGATATATCCGTGACTTACAAATTTCTTTTTCCGCTAGAAAAAAAAGAAAGAAATTGAAGTGCACCAAACTGTACTAACACATATATATTATTAGAAATTACAAATTTAAACGAGCTTTCAATAGTTGGCTATCCGTTATAAAGAATTGTAGTAACGGATATAACTGCTACTAACGTTATTATCAATAACGGTTATATCCATTTCTAAATTTGGCCTAAGTGAGAGTGACGCCCTAGAGGTAATGTATATAAGCGTTAGTAAAAATATAAATAATGGATGTAGCTGTTGGTAAATGCCTTTTTTGGTGTAGTGATGATATTTCAAGGATTTTAATGCAGATAAGAGTTTGCCTAACCCTATTATCTTGTTTCAAAAAAATAAAAGATAGAGAAACTCAAGTCTAAAGCGAGCCAAAATCAGGTTTAACATTTCTAAGAATTGTGTTCCTTCATGTCAAATAATTACACATACAGGTGGCAATGGGTCGTGTTGGGTCGGGTTCATGTCGTATCATATTCGGGTCACGTATAAAGAGAGCAAACTCAAACCTAACCCAATTAGTAATCGTGTCAAGTTTGTCAAACCCAAACCCAATCCGCCTATAGAACATGTTACCCAACGGGTGACCCGCTAAGCCAGCGGATAAATTTCGGATTAGTTTCGGATCAGATTCACAAATTACTTGTATGCAATTATATATATATATATATATATATATATATATATATATATATATATATATATAATGTACAAATTCACTTTTAGGTTTTAGATGTCAAAATAAGTTGTCAAGGTAGCCAACCCCTATATATATTATATATATATATATAAGGAATAATAAATTTATTCATGTAGGATTGATATAGGTTGCTTTAACCCTTTTGGGTATGAATGTTTGTATTCAAACAACTTAATGTTAAGAGATGCTAGTTATTGCCTTGATTATTTAACATATTTTATGGGAGATGTAGAGACTAGTTTATGTCATGGACCAGTCTATTTTGATGTCTATTCTAATTTAAGCTTATCTTTAACTGACATAATTTTTTATGATTCTATTTCATTACAAATTCAAGCTAAAGATTACAACTTTTTACCTGAATATGAAGTGATTGGAATAACTTACAAAATTCACTATAAAGTTTTACAAACTTTAACTCCTAATGTTCGGCATAAAACTACACCAGAAAAAATTGTTTTAATTAATACTAATATCTTAACTTCTAGTGTAGCTACACCTAGGATGATTTCTTGGAATGCAATTCATTTCCCAGAATCATGGACAATTATGAATGTTGTTCAAATAATCATTAATAATGACTTGGATCAAATAATTCAATCTATTGAAGGTGAAGTAATATTAAACTTTTAAAAAAAAAATTGTTGAAAGAAGCTTGTCTTTGAGATCTTCTTATAAGATTTTTCTACCACAATCTTCTAGACATTCAGTTTCTAAAACTGAATCTATTTCTCATTACAATCAGTTTCTAAAACTGAATCTATTTCTCATTACAATCAATATTAGTAGAAGAGATTCGCATCTCTAATCAATAGATACCACATGATATTTATAAATAGAACACTAGGGAATCTCCCACAACCTCAGAGATGGACGTCACTTTATAATAGATTTTACACTTTATAAATATGTATTAATTCTCAAAACCATCTATAATTCAATTACATATAAATAAAAATTGAATAACAAAACATATATTATATTTATTTTAGGTAGTTGGGATGATGAGATCTTAAAAATTAAGAAAACTTATATTATAATAGGTTATACAGGTTATGGGTTGATGACCTAACCCATTTGACTCGAGAACTAATAGATCGGGTCTACGAACTGGTTACTCGAGTTAACATATGTTACCCTAACCCAACCTATTTATTTGACGGGTTCAGCGGGTCAACCCTTAAATGACCCAAAACTTTTTTGCAACCCGAACCTACTAATTTTGCGTTGGGTTAGCGGGTCGTGTACAAAACTGGCACCCCTAATTACACTGGATGAGGGCCATTGATGGGCTAGGCTTAATACGAATGTACATTTACAAAGGCAGAAGTGCCAATATTTTGTTGTGTTCTAAAAATTGGTATAGGCGGTGCTCAACTGACTCACCTAGGCCTAAGTTGGTTAAAAAATTGGTGGATCGAATAGGCGGGCTTAGGCAGACTAAATGACTAATCGCCCTCTAGGCGGTCCAGTCAGTTTTTTTTTTTGAATGATTAAATGTTGAAAATAAAAGACCTATGAAGGCTTAAGATTTGAATGAGTTTAAAAGACTAAAGCCCAATGTAAATTATATGCCACTATAAAAAAGAGAATATATTTTTATTTTATATGAAGTCAATCTTTGGTCTTTCTATTAAAATTCAAGCAGATCACTTGCCATCTTCTTCAACTTATCTTCTTCAATTTTGTAATAAGTACTTTTGTTTGTATTTATTTTTTGAGTTATGGTAAATAATTTTCTTCATTTCTTGTAGTATAGGTGTGTATTACTATTTATTATAAGATACATTAGGGGGGAAAAACTGCCTAGGGCCTACCCCATCTAGGCAGACGCTAGCCGCTCTCCCACTGCTCAACTACCAAATAGCGTTTTTTAGAACATTACTATTTCGAGGCTTAAGAACCCGAATGAAGTGAATATTTGATATGGATGGTTCATGGTTACCAAGTTTTCATGTCTTCATTGTTGTATCACTCTTTTGTCCCTCAATCTCCTCTGTGTTGTCTCCTCTTTTATTTTCTTTCTCCTCCTCTTCTACTAGGTTTCTTATCTTTCTTTTTATACTTCCTCCCTCTCTTTCTTAGTTGTCCACCTGTCTCTGCATCCCTCCGTCTCCAATCTCCCACGGGTACATACTCCACGCCCTGAGTTTAGGTATCCGCAGACATAATATCGTACACCCTGTCTCCCTGTACTGTTTTGCTCCCATGGGTCTCCCGTCTCCCACGTGTGTATTCCAAGTCCTGTGATTTAGTTATCTGCGGACATAATACAATACTCACCTCCTCGCTTTGTTGTCTTGCTGCCACGCTAATCCATCACGGTATATTTCTTTTCCGCAGATTGGGCTACTACATTCATCTTCAAACAATTTGCAAGGAGCAACGAAGGCATGAAGTAGAGACTCATAACTTTATTTATAAAAGCACAAGCATTGGTTTGTAGCATTAACATTTCACAAAGACGGACAAGTAAACAGAAAATTCAACTTTTATACTACTCAGTTCTCAGTTTGAGAACTGAGGATCAAAATCAGCTAATGATAAGAACCAACATAATTTCAAAACTCGATCATCAATACACCATGCAAGCTTTCAGTATAAGTACGTGCTTATAGTATTCTATAGTGATCAGTAGAGTACTAGTTTAGGCACTTTAGGGACGTTTGCAGTGAGCAGTGCAAATGTGGTCGCAGTCGTAAAAACAACCAGGTCCACCACATTGAAGAGGACACTCTAACTTCATGCCCATGCAACGTCCTTCGCCCATGCATTGTGCGTACTCTCCAAGCTTATACACTCCTTCCCTGTTATTTAAACTTGAGTGTTTGTGATGGATTTTATTCTCTCTCCCTTCATTCCCATTGGAGCCAGTTTGCCTACTACCACCTCCTCCCCATCCCCAACCACTTCCGCCGCCTCCTCCTCCTCCACCACATCCCCATCCAGAACCTCTTCCCCCACCACCTCCGCCACCACCACCACCACCACCGCCACCTCCCCACTTATGACCATTTATCCCACCCTTTCCACCACCCCTACCACCTTTATGAGTTCCTCCTCTTCCACTACCCTTACCATTTCCACTGCCCCCACCCCCACCTCCTCCACCGTTACCGCTACCACTTTCACCTCCTCCCCCACCCCCACCACCACCTCCACCTCCTCCACCCTTACCGCTGCCACTTCCACTCCCACCACCACCACCACCACCACCACCTTCACTATTAGTATGCATTGTTGCAACATCATTATAAGAAGTGTTTTTTTTAACTTCTACATTTCTGTCAACATCCAAATTGGTATTGTTCTGTGGATGAAGTTGTACTTCACTTTGAGCAGTGCCACCTCCCAGTTCCTCTGTAATAAAGCTCAACCCGTCTACTAGATTCCATGGGATCAATACCAAACCAAGAAACATAAACATCAACCCCACATTTCTCCCTTCAATCTCCATTGCTGGCTACTATTTCTCCAAAAGAGACCACAGCAAAATACAATAATATGTGTTTAGGTACTGCAATCCGGCCTTCTTATATTAATGCATGATACACTAACATTATGCATGACAGCAGCCATACTTCGTTACTACGAAATGAACAAGTTGAAGATTTGTTGCCAACTCACTTCATCATTACAGACAACTATTTAAAGCTGAAAAAAAGATGATGAAACGGAAAAAAGAACGAAAGAGATGTCTTGGGATTTACTTTGTTCCCATCTACCAATGTAGTTTAATATTAGTGCATCTCTACTCTAATTGTAGACCTTCCCCACATTTTTCATATGAATACAGGCACGCAAAACATTGGGGTTTATTTAATTCACTTATCGAATTATTACAACATGTTGTAACTTATTACACAGTCTACATGAGTGCGCGGCACAGCTATGCATCCATGCACGCCTTATTTTGTTTTCTTAGCTTCAATAGATTAGCCGAGGGACCATCTAACCTGATCTAACTAGAATCAAGTTTTGGTTGAATAATGATTTGGAAATGAACTAACACCTGAACTAGAACTATGCACTAATATTGGTTTCTCTTATGGCCGGCAGTTTGGTTTAGATTTGAGGACATGAATCGAACCATATCAATGATGATGTCAAATTAATGAGGTGATCGAATGATATTAAACTAAACTGTTATACAACTCATACGTATTCAAGGGATTAAGCTATTGGCGATCAAAGAAGCAACACATTTTAAGTCTACTCACAGTTTTTATAATTGAGTATTCCTAATTGGTACGATAAAATTCGCTATTTACTCAGACCTATATCAAGTTGAGAATTTTTACTCGGGACATAAATAATGAACATTTCAATCACACCTCATGTACTAAGATAGCCATGTCATGTGAATTGAATCAAATGAAAATGGGGGACGTTTGCCGAGGTTCTAGTTTTGTGTTTTGGACATACGCCGTATGCCAAAAAAAAAAGTATGCAATTGCGCATACAAAATGTTAAGGCGACAGAGAGCAAGTTCTGGTACGGTTGGCAGGTTAAAATTTTATTCCAACAAAAAATATGAAAAAATTACTGGATCGGAGTATTGCACTACAAATTAATTTTCTTTGTAACCACTAATAAGAGCGTGTGGTGACCATGATTTTACGATTGTAATTGAACATATAAGTTCTTAAAAGATCAATGTCCACATATATTAAGGTTGTCATGTGGGTATGCCATGATGAGAGAGAGAGAGAGAGAGAGGTGTCTTTTGCTTGACGATTAGAGCAATAGATGGTAATCGTGGTGCCGTGGTGGTGACTGGTGAATAGAATGATATGGTCACCCCCAAAAAAGAGTGAATTGAAATGATAAGCGCAAGAGTGGCGTGGGCCCGTTGGGATAGATGGTGAAGAATGATAAGTGTGCAGAGAGAATGGGCATCGACTCATCGAGTGTCTGAGTTGGCTTTGTAATTGTGTATGCGTGGTTAAGGGGAGTGATTTTTTGCTCCCAGCGATATTGCTCCAAGGCCTCCAAGGGGACTCTAGAGCCAACCACATGTCCATCATAACTAGAAACCCAGCCTAATCTATTTCCAACTTTCTAATTTGTCCCTTAAAATTTCTCTTCATCTTCTCCACGTTAATTCTAGTCCGAGTTAGTTTGACTCTATTTTCATCAAGTTACGGCCATTCACAATCTTTGTTTCCTTAAAAAAATAATAAGGAGGGCGAGAAGCCCATTGCCGCAATTTTAAAATAGGAAGTCAAGATTTTCGATGGTTTTGGCTATCGGCTTTCTTATTTTACTTGACAATTGGTTGGCTCTAAAGTTAAGGTTGGAGGCCTTGCAATATCATTTGGAAAAAAAATCACTCGGTTAAGGGCATTCCAGTGCAAGGTGACAATCTATGCTAAAATGTTAATCTAGTCCGAGCATTTAAACACACCGGCCTACCTAATAGCACTTATAAAAATAATATTGAAAAATACATCGAATGCTCGCACCCATCCAAAAATTTAGGTTATGGCCATCTTGGTGACTTGCTTTCTCAGCAGCTATTGCTGCCATTTAACCCTTCGATAGCCATATCTCATATGGTGGGCAAATATCGTACATACCGATATTCGCTTTTATTTCACTAATGTTTAATACAATATCGGTTAGAGAGTTGATATATTCATATAAATTTCAGGTACAAAGGAAAGAGACAACGATGGACACATGTCACAAAACTATTGGATGAAGTACATGTGGAACAACTACAAAAGGATTGGTTGCAGAAGAGAGAAGGACAATATTCATTTCTCACACTTTATTTTTCTATTTCTTACATGTAAACCAGAGAAGAATGAGAGAACATTGTAAAACACCATTAATAAATAAGAAAAGCTTAGTGAATTTATCTTTCCTTCTTGTATCTCACATTAGCGCCGTCTGTGACTCTTGTTGTATCTATATCTATGTCCATAAATTAAAGTTTTCTTGTTGAAGCGAAATTAATGAAGAGAAGATTGGTTTGTCAATTGAGTTTTTTCTTGTTTTTCCACCATTAAAGCTTCTTGAATATGTTGTTATTTGATGGCTTCTTGAAGAAGATTACTTAAGATGATGAATTGATGGAGCTAGAAATAGTGGTAATGAATCTTGGTTGAGAATATGGGTATTGTGTTGGTGAATGACGAGAAATAGCTTGTACCAATATCAGTTTTCATCAAGTATTTCGCCCCCAAATGATCCTCTTATTAACTAAGATTCATCATCACTATTTCTAGCTCCACCAATCCTCATCTTAATTAATCTTCTTCAAGAAGACATCAAAGAAAAACAGAAAAACGGATTTAATTATGAATCATGAGGAAATACAGAAAAATCGAATTAAATTATTAAGAATTAGATCAAGAACTTATCTCGATAGTATCTCGACAATTTGGTTGTTTGGAAGATGGATTACATCTTCATCTCTTCTTTGAACTTCATGTTTAAAGGTTTTTCATGAAGCTTTAATGGTGGAAAATAAGAAAAAACTCAATTGACAAATCAATCTCATCTTGATCAATTTCTTTTTTTTTTTAAACAAATTAATGGGTTAGGCTACCTTGGACCTGCATTAGAATCTCAAATATACTATTCCATTGACATCATTTTCAACAATCTCTGTTAAATTGCGATCAAGTGGCGGGCTATTACAAAAATATTCCTCATCTTGATCAATTTCACTCCAACAAGAAAACTTGAATTTGTTTCTCTTAGAGCGGACGATGCCAATGTGAAATACAATAAGAGAAAAGTAAATATCAATTAAGTTTTTCTTATTCATTAATGGTGGTTTTACAATATTCTCTATTTCCTCTTTGGTTTACATGTGAGAAAAAGAAGAGTAAAGTATCGGAAATGAATTTGTCATTCTTCTTTTCCATCCAATCTTTTTATAATTGCTCCACATGATTTCATCCAATAGTTTTGTGACATGTGTCAATTATTGTCTTTTTCCTTTGTACTTGAAATTTATATTAATATATTGATTTTCTAACCGATATTGTATTAGACATTAGTGAAATAAAAGCGAATATCGGTATGTATGATATTTGGCCACCACATCTCATATAGCGGGAAGCTAATATCTCTGCGGTATACTTTACCCAAAACTGGAGCAAGTTTAACTCATCAGGAGGCCGTACACATTGTAGGCAAGCCTGCATGGATTACATGTGGGAAAATCCATTTAGCAAGTTTGTTAGATTTTGATAGCGTTGTTCTAATAGGAAATTCACCTGTTTGGATGTACACTATTGAGAGAAAGCTTGTATTTGAGTATTGGGTTGTCCAAATACTGTTCTAGGAAGATTACGAGCCGTGTTATTCCAATTATTTAGTTTTACAAGTGGCACGCGTGGTAGGCGGGTAGCTAGTATGCGAGTGTACTTGCAGACTCAAACATAGGCATTGGCACAAAATGGGGGAGTCAAATATTTGTCTAGCTAGGATGTTTTCACTTCAGAAACTGAAAACGCCATATCCACCCATTTGTAAAACTCATCCGTCCATAAACTGCAGAGAATTGCCTAGCTGCAAAAACTCTCAAATATTCCTGAGGTGATTTTTTCCGACACAAAACAAATAAATAATAAAAGTGCTGTAATTGGGCCGAAACATAAGATACGGGTATTGATGATTGCCGTATTGTTCAGGGACTGGGAGGTGTGCACTGTGCACTTCAGAGATCTACTTGACCATTTTATTCTTCTTTTTCATCCTTTAACTATGGTCATCGAACTCAAAACTTAAGCTTATCAATCAATAAAGGAAAAGACGATGAGGCAGCTTATGGAATAATGGTCATTGACATAACTGAAATTATGAAAAGACACAATTTTTAAGCAATTGGATAGTCTTTTGGGCAGTACAATTTGTTAGGAACCACAACACAAATATATTTATTCTTTATCAATTACCAATAACATGCAGGTGCTGATTAGTAAAGTTAGTAAATTTTTTGGGTGATGATACCAGAGGTCTGGGGCTCAAATCCCGCTAGCATCAAAGAGTTACTGATCTCATTTAAAACATACTTGCCAATTACAAAAAAAAAAAACCCAACAACAACATACATACCTTTCTCTCGAATGTAAGAAGTATGAAAATGTCAATTCGAACCTAGTGAAAATTCATTATGTTCTTAAGAAAGATTTTCCTCTGGCCCTCACTGTGCTTCAAGGTTGGATGAGAAATTGTCTCCCAAAATATAAAAAAGATTTTTCTTTTTATAAAAAACAACATTTCAATTTCATAGAATTAACGAACTCAACATTGTGTTTTGACTAAGAACAGAGAAGAGAAGTGATGTTGAAAAAGATGTCTCTTCATGCAAAAACGCCCGATATTTATAGGAGAGGTGCCTTTTTGAAATAACAAAACAATTGTTCGAACAATCATACTTTTCGAAAGGATGCACATTTTCAGCATAATACAACGTTTCGAACCGTTGCACAATTTCGGAAAGGTTTTTCTCTTTAAGTTAAACTGTTAAGCCTTACGGGCCCAATCGGACTGGGCCTTGTTAAGAAATTTGCTATCCAAAAATAATATACACTACACACCACCTAGCCATGCCCAAACCTAAGCCTTGCCTAACCGGCCAGTTGGATGGACGGCGGCGGCGCGCTCGTGTGTGTTTCTTGTTGATCGAGATTGATTGCGTTCTGTCTCGATGGAAAATTAGTGGTACCACTTGGGGCCCAACCCAAGTAGCCACAATTAGGCTTTATAAACTCAACAACTCTTTGTTGTTCTTTCCATGTGAGACTAAGTATTTTTCACTCATTTTTCAACCATTTCATCTCAAGTGGGGTAACTTAGGAAACAAATTACTGATTCATTTTTGAATTGATTTGTACAAATCCAAGTTTTATGTGTTCACAACATTTTGAACTTTCAATTGTACACCCATTTTTCTAACACTTGGATAACATAATTTTCCAAGATATAGTACATAAATTATTAAAAACTTAATTTATCCTAGTTCTTGCGGCAGATATGCACTGTCTTATCATAGGAATGGGTTAGAGTGTATTATTACTCTTCAGTGTTAATTGAGTCACAAACATAATTCAGTTGGCCCTTTGAACTTAAATCTTGGGATCTCCAATCAACTAGGTTGAGTTTTATCATTATGAGGACTCTTGGTTGATTATCTCAAAGATTTAATGCCCATTTCCCTAGATAATCTTTCCATTTGCTCTATTGTTAAACATTTTGTAAGCGGATCCGCAATGTTATCTTTAGACCTTATATGTCGGTGATTGAGATAACTCCATTTGAGAGCAATTATCTAACGGTGTTATGTTTACAACATATGTGTCGAGACTTTCCGTTATATATGCTACTCGATCTGTGCTTTATCAATAACAGATTGGCTATCATAGTGTACACACATTACTGGCACAAGTTTAGCCTAGTTCGGAATATCCTCTAAGAAATTTTGAAGCCTCTGCTTCTTCTCCAGCCTTGTCCAATGCTATGAATTTTGATTCTATAATAGACCTAGCTATGCACGTTTGTTTTGAGGATTTCCATGAAATAGCTGCACCTCCAAGTGTAAAGAACTATGGTTGAAAAATTATCTCAAGCATAAATGCAAAGAGATGAACCTTGAAGAACCGATCATCCATCTAAGAATAGATGAAGATAATTGTTTATCTGAGAGTTAGGAACCACAACCCAAATATACTTACTCTTTACCAATTACCGGCCAACAACAATACAAATCTTTCTATCAAATGTACCAAGTACGAAAATGTCAATCTGAGCCTAGTGAAAATTCACTATGTCTTTAAGACAAAATTTTTCCCTCACAGTGCTTCAAGGTTGGATAGGAAATTGTCTCCCAAGATAGAGCGTATTTTTCATTCAATGGAAAGCAACACTTCAATTTCACAAAATCAGCGAACTCAACATTGTGTTTTGACTAAGAACGAGAGGCAATAAGAGATGTTGAAAATGATGTCTATTCATGTAATAACGTCTAATATTTATAGGAGAGTGGTGCATTTTTGAAACAACAAAGCAACTGTTCGAATAGTCACATTTTTCTGAAGGATGCACATTATTGGCATAATCGTTGCATTTTTCGAAAGGTCGCACATTTTCGGCATAATGCAACGTTTTAGACCATTGCACCATTTCAGAAAGGCTTTTCTCTCTATTTGAAATTGTTAAGCCTTATGGGCTTAAACGAACTGGGCCTTGTAAAGAAATTGGTTGTCCAAAAATAATATACACTACACACCACCATGCCCAAGCCTAGCCGTCTGGTTAACAACGCGCGAGTGTTTCTTGTTGATCTGGACTAGGGGTGGCAATGGGTCGTGTTGGGTCGGGTTCGTGTCGTGTCATATTCGAGTCATGTGTTAGGAGAGTAAACCTAAACCCGACCCAATTACTAATCGTGTCGAGTTTGTCAAACCCAAACCCAACCCGCTTATATAACAGGTGACCCGCTAAGCCAGTGGGTCAATTTCAGATTAGTTTCGGATCGGATTCACAGACAATCTGTATGCAAAATATTTAGTATTTCACAATTTTAATTATAAAAAACCATCTATAATTTAATTACATATTAATGACAATTGAATAATGAAACATATCTAAATCAATATGACAGTTAATCATTCTTCTTTTAGTCGTTTATTTTAGGTAGTTGGGATGATAGATGAGATTTTAGATAAGTTTCGAATCGGATTCAGAAACAATCTGTATGCAAAAAAATTAGTATTTCACGATTTTATTTATATATATATATATAGATTCCGTTTACAACACTTTTTATACAACGTTTTATACAATACCCCCGACCGGACCCTTCAAGATGTTTTAAGGGCTAATATTTTGTGGATAAAATGTGCTCACTATGGATATGACCTCCATAAAAAATCGGATCCTTTGAACATTTCTAAGTTTGCCAAAAATGGGTTATAAAATCGATATTTTTGGATCGTTGATAAAAATTCATAGGTTGAGAGTAATTTTTCTCATTGTTAGGAGTTTTCAAATGAGTTGAATTTTTGTAAAGATGATCTCCATGGTGTTAAGATCATATCTATAAAGAATCAATGCTTAATTCATATTTTCAAGGGGTATTGTATAAAACGTTGTATAAAAAGTGTTGTAAACAGAACCTACCCGTATATATATATATATATATATATATATATATATATATATATATATATATATATATATATATATCTGGCTCATTCACGTCGACATACTAAATTGACATACTAAATTGACATACGCATTCCAAAAGCAGATTTTCACATTGAACTAAGGGCTGATTTTTGGTAGAGATAACTTACCTACTATGGATAGTATCTCTACAAAAAATCAGCTCAATTGGATATCTCTAGTCTTGTAAAAAAGGTGTTTAAATTATGGAATAATATATATATATATATAGTAGCGAGCCGATATATATATATATATATATATATATATATATATATATATATATATATATATATATATATATATATATATATATATATATATATATATATATATATATATATCGGGCTCTACTAATAATATATATATTAAATACCTTTTGACAAGACTAAAATCTGATTTTTGCTGATTTTTTTGTTTACTATCCATAAGATGTCAATTTACCAAAAATCATCTAGTTCAAATGAAAATCTATATATATATATATATATATATATATATATATATATAATCTTTATGTGTGTGTGTGTATTAATTCTCGAAAACCATCAATAATTCAATTACATATAAATGAAAATTGAATAACGAAACATATATTTATCGAATGAATCAATATGACGGCTAATCCTTCTCCTTTTAGTCGTTTAATTTATTTTAGGTTGTTGGGATAATGAGATTTTAAAAAATAATGAAACTTATCTTAAAAAAAGTTATACATGTCACAGGTTGATAACCTAACCCATTAGACCCGAGAACTAATCGGCGAGAACTAATCGGGTTTACTAACGGGTTAACATATGTGACCCCCACTAATTTCATGTCAGGGTCTCCACAGAAAATTAGTAGTACCCTTTGTGGATACTTAGGGCTCAACCCAAGTAGCCACAATTAGACCTTATAAAGTCAGCAACTCTTTTATGTTCTTCCCACGTGGGACTAAGTGTTTTTCACACTCATTTCTCAACCATTTCATCTCAAGTATGATAATTTAGGAGACAAATTACTCATTCATTTCTAAATAGATTTGTGCAAATCCAAATTTAATGTGTTCACAACACTTTGAACTTTCAGTTGCACACCCATTTTTCTAACACAATTTATCAGCTCGCACACCCGTAACCAATTATATACCTACGTAGACCTTGGCTGCCTTGGCACTACACACCGGCATTATATCGTGAAAGTCAATTGCACTAAAAATGTTTCTCGATATTCAACATTTTCAGAAAATATGAAGTCAGTATAATGGGTTAATGTCAAAAAGATTGACAATGCCTGATGATCATACGGACTTGTAAGTATGGACATTTGACTCGTTTTGTGCAATTTCCCGTTGTCCCCAATATAGTTCCAAACATTTGTCCAGTTGATTGGAATTTGGCTGTGAATGCAAGAATTTCGTGGAACAAAAGACCGGATTTCTCTTTTGCCAATTGTTTTTAGATGATTGACTAGCTGATTTGAAATTGAAACTAAAAGATCTTGACCGTAATAGATCCATCTTATTAAATTTTAGTTTCAACATAATTTTCATTCTTTTCTAGTATCGCAAATTGTCACATTCATCGTGTTTGAGCGCCACAATTATTTGATGGAAATATAGTTAGATCAACGAAAAAGTTCTAGCAATGCAGAAATTAACAAGTTAGAACCATGACTACATGAGCTTAATTATGAAGCTTAAACAGGTGTGACAAACAGTATATGAAATCGCAATACTGTAATTTAAAATCACAGGGGAGGGATTTCCTTAGGACTGTTAGGAGTTAGAACTTAGAACTCTAGAGCATAGTTCGGGATTTTCCAGTGGGCATTCCAATTATTTCCGTTGGATTCTGACTCTATAATCATATTTCGATTCCATTTTCAAAATATCCATCGAATTCTGAGATTCCATTCGAAATTGCGAATTGATCTGAGCCAGTCAGCCAGTGAGCAACACATTACTTTCTGGTTGGTGGGTATGAAACTGTCTGTGTCTCTTTCCAGCCGGGCGCTAATGCAAACCAAAAGTCAAATCAAAGCAGAACTTTCAATAAGAATGATGTTCTATTTAAGAGAGAATCCATAGGGTGTTTCGCAAAACGCCTGTATTATATGACCTTATTTTCTTTCGTTGTTTTAGGAATCAACAACACGTCGATACTCGATATTGTGAGGAAGGACGAGCATGGCCAAAACAAAACTTTCAGCAGGAAAATTGTGCGTGACGACGACTAACGAGTTAAGCTGCTTGGGCCTTTTGGGTGCTTCGCTACAGATGTTGGGCCTTTTTGTCAATAGCCTCGTCTGATATTGTCTGAAGTATTTTGAGAAAGAGGGCCCGGTAATGGCGTTTGGGCCACTAATTGAACTGAGCATCATGGACTATCGTTCTCCTGACTAGACTAATTAATATATGCATTTTTGCCGCCCTCTTCTTTTCTGGTTTTAAGTTGAAAAAATGGAGTGCCAAATGCCACTGATAAACATACATCGTACACGATATGCTACGTCAAGAAAAAGAAACAATGGTGGATTTAAGCTATGTAGGTAGGGTATTTTACCAGAATTACCCTAACTGGATGTTTCTTTCGGAACTTAGGATCCAATGCAAAACAAAACAGGTTGGTCAACATTATGCCAACGCGAGGTAACAACCGATATTCCTGTAGGTATATTTGCATTTGTCAATTAGCACCAAAGGGAGGGGGGCTATGGACTCAATCCGAGTTTTAAATGTTTCAACCTGAGCCCAAGACCAAGCACTAGCCGGTCCATAGAATGAGAAAATAAGTGCTTAAGATTTTATGTATATTGGAACAAAGTACTCTTGAAGTACTCTATTAAGGAAATTTTGTTCTACAAAATTGAAATGTGTCTCTCATCAATTGGTGTATTAAAACAATTTTGGGATCCATCTTTCGTGGTGATGCCACGCCACCCATTGCAATCCTTCCATTCTCAGTAAATATACTAATGTTATGCCGTAATGCCGTATGATTGTTATCGTAGTTATCCAATAGTACAATATAGCAACCCCACCACCCCCCACACTTACTCCTATGTAGTCTCTTCCACTGCACCTATGAGAAGGAGGGATGAAAACACAGTGTCAGACAAGCACTTCGCGTTAGGCCTGTATTGAAAGTTCAAGGCGACCGATCACTAGGACCTTATATATTGGAGTAATAACAAGACAAAAATCAGAATCTAGTTTGCCAAATGACGAACCACAATAATGATATTGGTCATTGTGCTGAAGGTAAGAACCATCCTGATGATTCACAATTACAACATAGGTGTTTTCCTGTAGGTAGCTAAATTGTCTTTGTTTTTCCCATGATACGTAAAGCTCTTCGAATTTCTCACCGATGTATAAGCATATAATGTGAACACGTGCATGATGCTAGTTAAAAAAAATTAAAAAAAAAAACCCTCGTATATATTCTCACTTTCTTTTGGTAGGGATATAATAAAAAATACACATGGGGACGGGGATCTATGGAGACACCACCCTAATAGGGCGGGTATGAGGGGTGCTAAATGGGGATGAGGGCGGGCATAGGGAATCCTCGACTCCTCTCAAGTGGGGATGGGGATTAGGGAATCTGATATCTTGGTGGGGCGGGTACGATGAATCTCTGAATCCGATGGGGAGAGTATGGAGAATGAAATTGAAATCAGAGATGGAGAGAGGATGGGCAGATGGCAAACCCTGCCCCATTTTTATGTAGCAGAAGCGATATAAGAAGTTCAATAGAATATTAACAATCTATAATTTGAACATTATATTTATTGATAATAGAAAATTAATTACAATTCTCGTCATAGAAACTCTATATCTAGTGAACTCTTTCAAATCATCTTAAAAACCTTCTAAAATAGCTAAAACACTTTCCTAACTTATCTATATTATAATAGTAGTAACTTTCTACTAGAATTCATAAACTAGAATTCTACACTTTTAAATTGTGTTTAAATAATAAAAATGAAAATGATTTGTTTTTAATAAATTTTACTAAAAACAATTAGACAATAACCATAGACTTAATGTTGTACATCACATTTACATCCATATCTTTTTGTAGGGCACTGTTTTTCTTACTCACTACCTTTTTAATGCTATATAATAATCTGGTAAGCTACATAAGTGTACATATATACAAGCCGGATCTTTTTAATATTATATATATACAGGTCGGATCTTAGAAATACATACTTATTTTAATTTAAAATAAGTATGTATAGTAAGTAAAACCTCACCTAGAAAATGAATTCAGACCTAATTTTTTGTGGATATCATCTACTCACCATAAACATCATATATACAAAATTTTAACTCATTTGGAAATCTCTAACTTAAGCAAAAGATGATTACAAAAATATTATTTTCTAGACCATTAGATTTCTTTTTAAAGATTACAACAATTTTCAGCTAGGTTAGAGATTTCCAAATAAGCTCAAATTTTTGTAGAAGATCTTTATGGTATGTAGGTAATACCCACAAAAAATTAGAGTTGAATTCATTTTATAGGTGATGTTTTACTTACGTATTTATTTTAACTTTAAAATAAGTATGTATTTCTAAGATCGGGCATATATATATATATATATATATATATATATATATATATATATATATATATATATATATATATATATATATATATATATTCAACTTGTCCACCGAAACCTTTCTTATTGAATATATAAAAAATCACGACAAGTTCGCTCTTTGTTTTAGGATTTAAGGTTAGAACTTAACAATAAAATTATATGGAGTTCAAAACATATACAATGACTCATATATAATCTAGTGATTGTAAATAGGAGATAATCCACAATGGTTGAATGCCAACATCAAATAGCCCTCGGAGACCCAAGGCCCAACCAACCAACTATCTATCTCACCAAATTTAATGCTAATGTTTTTGTACTTATTCAAGCATGAAAAGACTGAACCCATTGGTCCATTCTAAAACTTTTCAAATCAACAATAAGTGATAAGCATGGTACACCGTACACTACAGATTCATTGAACAAAAAAGAAAGAAAAGCCAGGTATAAAATGTTTAGGGTAAAATTTTGATTTGGTCATGATAATGTCATTTTGTTCTTAATCCGGCCATTGTTATCAACTCAGTGTAAAAAGTTGCTAATATTACCCTACTAGTTGCTAAGAAAATGCGCTGAGTTGCAATTTATTGCAGAATTGAAAACACATTGACATTATCATGGCCGAATTAGGAATTTACCCAAATGTTTATATCAGCGACATTTAGACAACCCCACTGCTAAATTGCTATTTTGCTATGTTGTCACTTTATGAGACTTTACAAAACATAAAATGTGCTGAAGGAAATTCGATAGGACAAATGTGGCCTATGATAGCTTAAATATATGTTATGTTAATCATAGAAACCACATGTCCCTGATTAGAAACTAAAGCCATCTACTGATCTACGATGTTAAGGGATTTTTGTAAAACAATTATTTATTTATTTATTTATTTTTGTTAAATAGAAGCCAATAGCCTAGGTGTAATGGATTAACAATTGTAATAGTCATGTAATGAGTAGATATATGTCAAAGCTAGAGTCTGAACTGTTCCAAATGACATTAGGCAGATATATGCCATTTTGAAGATTCAAACCTTCTTGCATGCTCTCAAATTCATTTCCATCTTTTAGTACGTTTTGAGACACTCCAAATAGAATAGTCAAACGTACAAATTGGAACATCGAGTTGGAAGTTATGCCTAGTTAAAGTTTCAACCTGGTTCAATGTTCTCTTTTGATTGTATTGGAAAAATAGTTTGACATATATATAGGGGAATAGCAAGCATTCTCTACAACTAAGACTGTTGCCTTCGCTTGCCACAATTGTACTGTTTATTACTTGAATGAAAGTTATTTAATGTCTTCTTATAAATTGTTTACTTCTAGTTGTATTTCAAATATATGTCACTATGTACAATTGTAATCCAAAATGTTTACTCAAACACTATTATTCATTTTTAAGATTCAAAAACTCCTTGCCCTTTCAAATTTAGTGTTAAAATCGATTTGAGACACCCCAAATCAAAAAATCAAGAGCATAAAAATCAACATTTTTAGTTATATCATTATTTTTCAACCGTTCATATATATCTTTTGATTTTCTTCTAAAAATATTTTATTATATAGTAAAATCCTAGAGAGAAAAATATGTTGACTTTTAAAATTCTACTTTATTTATTTTTGAATGAAAGTTATTTTTTAGTTCTACTTTATTGACTTTAGCTCTACTTTATTGATTTTAACACTACTTTTAAAAGGATAGGGAGCCATTGGACTCAGCCTAACTCAAATAACATCTTGTTTGGGACAAGTGATGCCCAACCACCGCACGACATCCAAGCATCCAAGCGTGTCTGTGACACTAAGCCTAGGAGAACTGAATTTAGATTGGGCAACTTCCAAGCGCTACACCTGGAATTTGTCTTAATAAACAATATTCATACAACATGATATGTCCAACTGACTTAATGACTTCATGATGAGGTTACAAAAAATAACTGACTTCATGATGAATAATGCTGGCATAAATAGCCAGTCATAACCGATCTATATGGCGTTTTCAAGCTATATGGCTGAGTGAGTGAGTTTGCACTTATTACATAGTTTAATACTTTAATCCTTGATATTTTACATCATAATTACATCACACTGATGAAATAACACGCAATGACTCCTAAATTAATATTTTAACACTACATTCTAATCTTATCAAATTAGATGTTAACTGATTTAATGTAGTTGTAAATACTGCGGGACTTTTTTATTTGATGGGTAGTCATAAATAAATCATTTACAAATTGACTAAGATACCAAAGAAAATCTAAATGGTTCGACTGTCAATAAGATAACGACACAAACTAAAATTAGTCCAATTTTATATCTCAAACCCTTTCTTAGAATGAGTTTATAAGGGTTTTGTAACTTAATTTAGAGAAAGACCAAACCCCAAAAAACATAAAAAAAATAATACGATAATTGTGTGATACCTTTTTGTCCTTTGATATATATACAACTTAAAACCAAGACTCTATTGATTGGTTGGTACTTGGTAGTGTGAATGTGTGATTGACTATTAGCTAGTTTAGTCGCGGGATCAAATCGTGGTTAAAAAAAAAAAAAAAAAAACAAAAACTCTAACTCTAACTTAAAGCTGCAGGTCATCATTTACATAAAACGACAACTGATCTAATTTGTGACCCACTAACCCGTTAACATATACCTAGATATTCTTTCTTTTTTCCACGAAGGGCTGGTTTCAACTTTCAAAACGCAGGGAAGTAACAGATTTACGTTTCTTTTACCCGACGACAGTTTTGCTTTTGATCGGAATAAGCCTTTATCCATTTACAGCCCAACCTGTGGTAAAACAAAAGTCCAAATTTCGTAAAAACGCTAAAGATTTCGTAATAACGAACATCACATCTTTTGTCATGGAGTTGGGCAATACACCTTTGTTTCAAGATTATGACGATCAAATGATCTTTCACTTGACACGGACAATCGCCAAGAATTATGGCTTTGGCCTGGAGTGTGAAATACTGAAACTCTCGTTTCCTCTCCCCATGGGTCACTGGGTTAGTGGGTCCTAAATTTCTACATGACATCTGTCTGAAGAAGATATTTTACAGGAAAGTGTCAAAATAGAATTGCAAAATCAACACAAAAATCTAATTTTAGGAGGGTGTTTTTGAAAATACCCATAAAAACACTTCCATACTCCCAAATTTAAAAATAAATAAATAAAATTGTTTCAGTCCCATTTAGATTCCTATATTATCCTTTTCTTTATTAGGCATTTAGGCATACCCAAGACAAAACACGTCATTTAATTCCAATACTTATTAGAATACATCGGGAGCATGGTTTTCAAAACTAGTTTTTTTTTACCTAGAACGGGTCATTGTGATCTTGGTTCAAATCACCAACTCACTTAAAAACCAACCAGTTCTTTGATGTAAAAATCGGTAGTATTAATTTTTTTTTATTACAGATAAGATTGAAAATTAATATCCAGTGGTCTCAAATATAAAAATAGATGTGGAGCAATTGATAGCTACTTGACCCTTTTATGACTAAAATGTGAATCATAATACTGGAAACTGAAAACCCACCTCTTTTTTCAATTCTTTCATTAAACCTATCTCTATGAAACTTGAAATGGGTATGGGTTGTGGGGGTAATTCATAAAATTAAGGAATTCAAGGATTGAATTTGAGTGGAATTTCTTCATAATCATTCCAACTTTCAAATTTGGTTGTGGGCTAAGTAGTGTTTGAGACAACTCTTTCAAATTTCTTAAGCTGTTTATGTGAAAATCACCGAATTTATGCGAGAATCACCGAGTTTAGCAGTTCCATTATTGAATCGAATGGTTCAAATTGGGAATAGAACTGGTTCTATGATAAACTTGTTTAGCATGAAAATATTGACTCAATTTCTACAAGACCATTGCTCAAAAGATATCTTTGTTTAAAATTGGTATGTACGTTGATTTGATTAAGCATAAATTGGAATTTCATTTGAAGAAAACCAGCTGAAAATAGTGAATAATTTATATTCTCTCTCTAGGAGTTAGAGAGAGAATGAGAGAAGATCTCATTTTTGTTTTGAACTCGAACTCGATCGAACAAACAATAATCGGTCAAAAAGATGTTTTCTATTTTTTTGTTTTTTTTTCTTTATTGGAAATACCCAAAAATAATATGGGAAATGTTATTGGATGGCAACTGTTATTGGGGATGTCTAAAAGTTAAGTTAAGTACGGGGTATGGAGTATGGGAGTGTTTTTATGGGTGAGACCAAGATCACTTTTTTAGGATTGTGACTTTCCTATTAAAAAACGAAATTTTGGGTACACGACAGTGTGTGGTTTGGTCTAATCAGAGGCAATTTATTTGCTGATTCTTTCTTGGTTCTAAAGTGTGTCCTAGAGTTGAAAATTAAAATAGTGTATACAAAGTCCAACGATACTAGGTCCAACTGTCCAAGGACTATCCTTGGGTCAGCGTCAGCTATAAGCCCAAAACAACAGTGAGCCCTAGTGAGGGACATTAATTAATAGATAGCCGACAAGTATATAGTTGCAAAGCTCTGTGTGTGCATCGACCACGATAATGAAATATTGTATCATACTATTTACCTCTGATGCTTACAAAGTTACAAATTTACAATAAGGATCTGCAAAGTAAATGATCCATCTTATAGTGAATTAGTGACGTATGCAATGTGCCAGTATTACAATCAGATTCTGTTAGTTATTTTCATTCTAATGGGAATAAGGAAAATTAAACCAAGCTGATGACTATTTGCTAAACTTTTGTACAAACATGGAAAGAGTCAAACGGTCATAAATTCAGTTCGTGTGAACGTCTAAATATGTAATACAAAAATGGTGTTCACATCAAAGTTCAAAAATATCTGAATACTAATCAGCATATGGTAAATCAAGAAAAAATCTCCAAGAATAATAGGCACTTAGTCAGTAACAAGTGATTACATTTCTGTTCATCAAAAAAAAAAAAGCATTTCCCAGGCAATGTTACTTCTTTTTTGAGAGAGAAAATCAGTAAGATACTAGTGACTTAACAGTTCAACTTAAATTTAAAATCTAAATAAAAACTCCTGTCAATGGTCAAAGTATATGTAAATCAAATTCCAAAATAAATTAAGGTAGCTTGTGCTAAGTTGCACCGAATGAGAAAGCAATTAAATTGACTGGAAGCTTTGCACTAATATTTAGGTGTATAAAAAGACCACCCATATCTCTAAACAAAAAAAAACTAGCACACAAGCCACACATTAAAAAGAGTGGTAGCTACGAAGAACTCTGTAAGCCATAACTCAATCATGGAACCTGCAACTCTTTTGCAACCTTTAAACATGTTAATGTTCTTCGTACTCCCTTTGCTTTTCTTACTACTTGTTCTTGTAAGAACACATAGAAAACTACCATATCCACCTGGACCACGGGGCTTACCAGTGATCGGAAACATGCTCATGGTAGAGCAGCTAACTCACCGAGGGCTAGCTAAACTCGCGAAAATATATGGTGGAATCTTTCACCTTCGTCTCGGTCTACTTCACATGGTTGTAGTTTCTACACCTGAGTTTGCTCGTGAAGTTCTTCAGGTACAAGACAACATATTTTCTAATCGTCCTGCAACTCATGCCATCAAATTCTTGACGTACGATCGAGCTGATATGGCGTTTGCACACTATGGTCCGTTCTGGCGCCAGATGAGAAAGCTTTGTGTCATGAAACTCTTTAGTCGTAAACGGGCCGAGTCATGGGCCTCCGTGCAAGATGAAGTTGAGTGTACTGTGCGATCAGTTGCTACAAAATACGGGTCACCCGTTAATATTGGCGAATTGGTGTTTAATCTCACTAATAACATTATTTATCGAGCTGCTTTCGGGTCTGATCTGATTGAAGGTCAAGATCAATTTGTATCAATTCTGCAAGAGTTCTCTAAGCTATTTGGTGCTTTTAATATTGCTGATTTCTTCCCTGGACTCAACTGGGTCGACCCTCAAGGACTCAATACTAGACTCAGTAAGGCTCGGCAGTCTCTAGACCGGTTCATTGATAGGATAATTGATGATCACTTGGCAAAAAAGAAGAAAACAAATGATGCTGATGATACCGATATGGTGGATGATCTACTCGCATTTTACAGTGAAGAAGCAAAGAATAACAAGTTCAACGATCTACAAGTATCCGTCAACCTTACTAGAGAAAATATCAAAGCCATCATCATGGTACGTAGTAAGCTATATTATGAATAACCAATCAACCAATTTCCATTTTGAGTTTAGTTAGCAAAATATCTAGAAACGAGGACTAAAATGATACATATTTGGGATTTTGTCATATTGAAAGTTTGTCGAAAATAAAAATCAGGACCGACAAATAGAATAAATTTGGAGAGCTGGTTAAGACTTAAGAGAAAGGTGTAAATAATGAGAACGATCTTTCATTCATCGGACCAAAATCTATATTTTCAACACACTATCTACTGGCAATATTTTTTGTACAAAAATAGTTGAATATACATATAACTAGTGAAATTTTCTTAGTTACATGCAATTTTCTTGAAGCTAATCAGTGATTCAGTGCTACGTTACTCAAGGCAGTGTCTTAATCCTCTTCGCTTGAAAACCTCAAATTTGTTGTGCAGGATGTTATGTTTGGTGGGACTGAAACAGTAGCTTCGGCAATCGAGTGGGCCATGACGGAGTTAATAAAGAGTCCGGAAAATCTAATGAGGGTCCAACAAGAGCTCAATGAGGTGGTGGGCCAAGACAGACGAGTCCAAGAAAGCGATTTAGACAAACTCACTTACCTCAAATGTGCAATAAAGGAAACTCTCCGACTCCACCCACCGATCCCACTCCTCCTGCATGAGACTTCCGAGGATGCCGAGGTAGCCGGGTACCGCATTCCAGCCAGAACACGAGTCGTGATTAATGCATGGGCCATCGGGCGGGATAAAACTGCTTGGAATGATCCGGAGGCATTCAAACCATCAAGGTTTCTTAACGAAGGAGCTGCTGATTTTAAAGGGAATAATTTCGAGTTCATACCATTTGGGTCCGGTCGACGTTCATGCCCAGGTATGCAACTGGGCCTTTACGGACTAGAGTTAGCTGTGGTTCATCTACTCCATTGCTTTTCCTGGGAATTACCAAATGGAATGAAGCCTAGTGACTTGGACATGAGTGACGTATTTGGACTCACCGCTCCAAGAGCGAGTCGACTCGTTGCTGTACCGAGTCCTCGTCTCAACGTCCGTTTATTTTGAGTGGCAAAGCCGCCCGCTTCTTGTTTAACTAATGATTGAGAAATCATATATGTTTCCATTATACAACAAAATTTTATTTTAATTTGTGAAGGAACAAAAAATAATTGGAAGACAAAATGAGTAAAAATAAGGAATAAAAGACAGTTGCCATTGCTTTTTGAGTCTCTTTTTTGTGTTGCGCGAGAAATATAATTATCAAAAAAGAGGCTGGATTTACTCCATTTTGAAAGTTTAATACAGGGGCTACTAATGTTTTAGATATATTGTAATTAAAAGTGTAAATAATATTTTTTAGATGTAAATTACATGATTAAAAGGTAGATAGATACACTCCTTATGGATCAGGGTGGGATTATATATGAGAAATAAGGGAGGGCATTAATGAAAATAATTGAATGAGTACGTGTGGTAGCATGATTCCATCTTGGTGTTTGGAGCAAGATATAGATAGTTTACTTGTTTGCTTGCGCTCTGTGTGGGTTGGATTTGAACTGAAAATCCTCAATCCTTATCTTAATTCTTTTTGAATAGGATTTTTTAGTATTACCTTCTTACATGATAAGCCAATTTAGATTTCCTCCAACTAGATGGAAAAATTAGATTCTCTCTCTGAGTACACAAAAAAAAAAAAAGTCAACAACAACTTGTATTGACCGTGTTTTTTTTGTGTATTTAGGAAGAGATCCTAATTTCCCCATTTAGTTGGGGACTTTTTTTTTTACAGACTGTGAGGACCCTAATTTCCCCATCCAGAGGGAAATAATTTCCCCATCTAGTTGATAATAATCCTTAACCCTTTTGAATATACACACTTCACACCTAGCCAGTTCAAGTAGATATGAAGAGTGCATTAATTGCATATGGGATGGTGAACGGTTATATAAACTCCACTTAAAGTGACTCCAAAGTTAATCCACTATTAAATATAATAAATTAGTAATTGATTTTTGGTGGAGATGTTTTATACACAATAGAGATTATCCTCACAAAAAATCAATTTATTTAAAGATGTACAACCTTGTTAAAAATTGTTTAGAATGTTATGAAATTATCTAACTGCTCAATTTTTTTAATTTAATAACAATTTTTAACATGATTAAACATATTCAATTGAACTATTTTTTTTTTTTTTTTTTTGGAGTGTGCTCCATTGTGTGATGGATGTATATCTCTACAAAAAAATTTAGCTCTCAATTCATCTTGTAAGTCTACTTTTAAGAGTAGAATAACTTTAGAGTCACGATAAAATGGAGTTCCTATAGCTATCCCATTCCATATATACCTACCCTCTATTAATTACGTTAAAAGTTCTTTAATCATCTTTGGTTTCGAGCCAAAAATCCAAAAGTGCTTAATGGTCACTTATATCAGACAAATGGTAGTATTTTAAGTTCGAGGGGATGATCTTTGTTTAGTTTACAACTTCTCACCTCAGCAAATATACCCGCCCACGCAACATGCAATTTGACAAATGCATATGTTTTCTTTTTCTGGAGTGCACTTCTTAAATCCTAGCTAACACTTTTTTTTTGCCAACGGTAATTTGTATTAAGCAAAATAATGCATGTGTTACAAGTGAGTGAAGTGACTACTGTGCAAATCCCCTCGACACAATTTAAGAAGAGAATCGGAAGTATGTAGAGGTAGGGTCTTCGATCCTCGGAATAAAGTTTATTAGCTAACACTCGTCAAAGAACTTGCAATTCAAAGAATACCATGCATTTGTAATGTTTTAGTTAATAGACCTGTGGACACCTTACCATTGCTCGCCATAAAAATTACAAAAGAACAAACAAAGACAAAGTGGCGCTGTTTCTTTGTACAATTAGAGAAGTAGAACTAACGTAGGAATCCGCTCTGAAGTTTAAAACGCGCAGTGCCATTTAAGGCAAACTTCAACCCAGTGTTCATAGTAAAGAGTGGTAGTTAATATCACGGCAATATGTTGGTTGAATATATTCCAACAGAAGTAGCTTAAAAGCAAAGGTATATATATATTACAATGTAAAGGCCGGGCGAGTTAACTCTGTAACCTCTTCGGCAATTCTAGATTTCATTTAGTTTATCGTACTTTGTTCATTTAACCTACAGTAAGTGATGTGTTTTCAAACTATGTTTTCTTTTATAGAACACGAAGCTCACCTAAGCATATCATGAAAGCTCTAATGCTACTTGCTAAACAAAACTAAAATAATATTGTAGATTATTAGTGTTGGGATGACATTTTGGTATCAATATTTTGGCAGCCATATGTCAAAATTAACTGAAATTTCAACTACACTATATAAATAAAGTTAGGGTTTAGAAATTGGGTGTGAGGTAAAATTGGTTGTTAGGATTTGGGATTTGATGTCTCTCTCAAGAGTTTTGTTTATATTCAAACTCAGGTGTGTAATATTATTTGATTCTCTTTCAACTGGAATTTTTTTTGGTTGTGGATTAGGCACAAGCCAAACCACTAAATCGTCTCTTTTATTTGGTTGATTAGTTTGCTATTTTGGTGAGTAGTTTACTATTTATTTAGAAATTATTTAGTTAATTTCATGTAATTGTAAATTGTTGTTTCTATTGTGTTTATCATTGGTTGCACAACAAATGCTTTTCCTATCAGTCGCGATCTACATGTCTCCATCACTTTCCATTAGTTTTAGTAGATGAATACTAAAGATTAGGAAAAGATAACAAAATATATCTTCAATACTCAGCCGCAACACCGAAAGTCAATTAGACCCAAGGCCCAAAATATCGATATCGATGAATATATCGGTGTACCCAAAAACCGATATATATCGGATATTTCATATTTATATATCTATTTTTGGTAACCAATCCAAACTATTTAAAATATCCTAAATATCGGATATATATCTAAATATCGGATATATCGGAAATCGGATTTATATTTTAAAATGGTCAAAAGTCAACCGATATATATCGATTATATCGAAATATCGATTATATCGGGCGATATAAAGTTTCATATCGGAAATTCGATATATATCGGAAAAAAAGTTCTATATTCGGTGGATATATGTTTTTCAATATCGATATCGGTGTACCAAAATACCGATATATATCGGCGATATATCGGATATATCGACGATATTTTAGTCCATGATTAGACCAAGATCTCAAGTCATTAAAATAATTACAAAACTACAATGCACGCACGCATTTATATATGGATCCCTTGATATATAGCCTAAATGAGATGATAGGCTAGCAAGATCATTCTGGTTGACAGAAGTCACAGAACTAAGAGCATTTTTAGGAGTAATACCAATCTAGCATCAAACATCAAATTTCTAACAATTTGGTATTTTTTCAATTTCAGGAGAGCATATGTTGATGAAAACACCAAACCAAACACCAAATCGGCCAATATTTGGTTCCGATTTTTTGGTACCGGTGGATCAAATCTCTCACGGTTTTTTTTTAACACCATGGGCTATGAAGATTTCTAAGCCCATGGGATTTTTTGATAAGCGGTTTTGCCAAAACCAATGAGATTGGGAAAAGAAAATAAAAAGAAAGTTGATGTATTTTTTATTTTTTTTTTTTTCCAAAATCGTGTAGGCTTGGGCTTTTAAGATGGAATAAACAAGCAAAAAGATTTTGAGAAACCCAGATTGGGCTATATGGTAAATACTTATCCAAAACCGCGTCATTTGATGTCGAAAATTTGATGTTGCTCCTAAAGATGGTTGGTGTTTTTTTTGTTTGGTTTTGTTCAAAATTTTGGTGTTTTTTTTGTTGTTCTCCTAAAGATGCTCTAACAAGATCATTCTGGTTGACAAAACTAACGGTTTAATAATTCCCAGCAGGTATACTTCACAAGTTAATTGTACTATATTAGGTTACGCGTTAATCAGTTTATGTATCACATCAATCTTGGATTTTTTTTTGAGTTCATTCGTCTACCCCGAGGATATCCTCATAGGGACGAGATCCGAGACCGTTGGATGTGTGATCCAACGGTCCAAAATAAAACAAATTCACATTCTCTCTCTTCCTTTTTGTTTTTGATTTTCGAACCGTTGGATCACACATCCAACGGTCTCGGAACCCTCATCCCTATGAGGATATTCTCGTGGTAGCCCATGCCTTGTTTTTTGATATGAGGTTGTCCTTCAATCCGGGGTAGATGCAGGATTGGTTGTGGGGGGGGGGGGGGCCAAGTAGTCTAGTACTAATTCTCACTAGTATTTTTTTTTTTTTTTTTTTGAGGTGAGCAGTTACCACTGTATTTATTGTTTTTGGGCAAAATGGGGGAATAACCAAGCAAAAAGGTATTCATTCAATAATGGTAAATACTAAATAGAAAACTTGTACTAGAACGTCTAAACCTAGCTGTTTGCACCAGAAGTGAGAGGTAATCAATTTAGTGTTCGCGGGCAATTCCATTCATCTGCAACTTCTGAAACGTATGGGACTTCCCTCTAAAACTGTTCTTTTTAAGGAAGATACATATAGGCAGGATCATTCACCACTCGCTCAAAACAAGCTCGATCTCGATCCGAGTGTACTATTACATGCAGAAAACATAAGGCAACTGGATTTACATTATTATGTGAAAGAAATCAAAGCAGCAGTAAACATAAGCCACTGTCCACAAAAAGGAAGGATTGTGATATGATGCATGCCAAGACACATAATATACCCGATGTGGAAATCTTCACATATAATCCAGTTTGTTTCTGTTTGAGTTTGCACTTACCAATAGTTGAATCACCAAACTTATTTAGTTCATCAAAATTGATGTCTTGGTCTGACAAGAAAGGTAATAAAATTCTTGGACAGAAATGTTATCAACAAGTTATTCTTGATATGCTGCTGAGTGCTGAGTGCTGACTACTGAAGTGATAAACGACGGTTTCCGTCGGTATGTGAACTTGTGGCAAAAGATTGTTGACCTATTACTTTCACCACGGCACCACCCTCCCCATTCAAAGGAAAATGACCCTTACAGGATAGATATCCCCAGACGGTAGAACTTTCCTCGCACAGACAAACAAAAAAAACAACAAAAAACTCGACCCCATGGTTGTGCAAGTCAAAAAGAGTTCTCACTAAAAGTAGTCAGGCTCAGAGCCTCACAACAAATAGGAAGACTTAATTTGTGCTTTATCATAAAGCCTTGGTGTAAAATTTGGATCATCCATGCTTCTTATTAGTAGGAATTTGCCTGATTCCATAAACTTAGTTGTAGGCCATATTGATTCCGTTGGTCAGAAAGGTGAAACTTCACTGGATGCAAAACAGAGATGCTCACATTCTAATCTAATCAGGAAAATGCATATATATCCTTTTGTGGTATAAAAGATGAGTTACATAATTACATCTCCAACTAATTATCTTTCATCAACTAAAAATGTCTGACAAAACATAAACACGGCTCACTATGGATCATAAATTAATTTATGATCCATAGTGAGCCGTGTTTATAACTTTCATTGCATTTTGTGCGTACTAATGATTTGTTTAAAAAGGCCAAGAAGGGAAAAGCTGTGATGTATGATGATAAGCCTACAAATACTTCGAGGGTTGAGGTAATTTCATGACTAAGGTGTATAACTTTCATTGCATTTTTTGTAACGGTGATAATTCACCGTCCTCTCATTTCTTTGAAGAGCTCTATTACATGTTGTTATGCCTAGAGATATTAATGAAGAAATGACAGAGGTAATATCATTAACTAAAAGTATATAAGTTTTATGAAGTATGTTGATTACTAACGGTTTGTGTTATATAAAGAGCCCGGCACAAATGAGAAAGAGAGCAAAGAAGGATAAAGCTTCAAAACAGGATGTTTTGGCTGGAGATATGAATCAAAGAATATATAATTCTACTTCAAGGGGAGAGGTAATGTCATTACTAAAGGTATACAAGTTTTATGAAAATGTCGTTTACTAAAAGCTCATATTACTTTGAAGAGCTCAAAGCAAGGGATGAAAAGAATTGAAAAAGAAAAGGCTTCAATATATGCTGCGTTGACTAGAAATGAAAATGGTGGAGTACGATTTATCGATTCAACGACAAAGGTATCTTCATTACTAAATTGCTAAAGTCAATAAATTTCATTAAATAATGCTATCTACTAACAGTTTGTGTTAAGGGCTCAAACCAAGGTACAAGAAATGCTGAAAAGGGAAAAGCATCACTATATGTTGAGAGGGGAAGTGAGATAAATGGAGCATGCAAGTCTGATTCACTGGCTAATCCTGCTGTTCTGGTACTTGAAAATTAATTGGCCAATATATATAGTCTAAATTATATACATCTTCCTTTTGTTGAGTTACTTGATTGATCATCCACTCCATACATCTTCCTTTTGTTGATTTACTTGACCAATATATAGTCTAAAACATGCGTGACCATCTTAATCGCTTTTGGATTAGTCCAAACGGAAAGACAAAGGATTCTCCACTATATCACCTGCCTCGCATATCGAGTTTGTTAATACAATCCCATTGCCAAAGTAGCCAATCGGGTAATGGTGGATCGAACTTAGACCTCCCAAACAAAGAAAGAGGAGTTTTATCTGTTGATCGGGGCTTCATTTTCAAAGATTCAGTTCTAGCTTTCCATACAAAGGCAGAGAGAGCCTCGAAGGTTACCCGTCATAGCTTTCATCTTGAGTTTGTTCTAGTTTCTCGTGGTCAAAACAAAAGGACACATAGTGCATTTCTTCTTCCCGTAAAAGCTCGGTGTTCGATATATCCTCTACCTCTGCAAATTCATGATGGGGGTACTCTATCTTTGGTGGGAGAGTCAGAGATACACCTCTGGCAGTTTCACCCCACGAGTTCACAAAGTCCATTGCGCCAATCCCATCAAACAAGCAATGGTTCATTCCCAGCCCAACAACGAATCCTCCACATTTGAATCTAGTGACCTGGAAAGACCAAAATTTAAGTACCTGGAGAAGTGTTCCTGATTCCTCCTGTAGCTTCTACTAGAACTGGAAATCATTAAATTTTACTCTGATCTTACGATTAGAAATCTCGCTAAGTTACCATTACGATCGCTTAAAGTTATTCTCAATTTCGGGATCGGGGTGCTAGGATGTGCCATCAAGGTTCAATGCCTTCGTTTATATCCATTTTTTGAGCAACTTGGTGGTAATGAATTTTGAGAAACAAGCTTAACCTTTTCTTTAAAGTTAATTACTGGTAATGAATTTTGAATGGGTATACTTCATCTTTTTCAGTGGTCGTCATCAAGTGCTTTCCAAGTTTACGCCAAAGATGATGGGCCGGTCTTCTAGTACATAAACTTTTCTCTCAATCACATCACATGCATAGCATTTTTCATGGAAAGAACGAAAAATAATTTTTTGGGTTTTTACTTAAAGTGATTGGATTTTGTGATTGTATAGGAAATAAGAAAATTGAATTTGATGCGGATGGACAAGCGGTTGGAGATGATTCATTATAGCTATTCCAAAGGCACTTGGTGGAACCGCTGAAAAACCCATTGTCCTATATTTTTATGAAAGTTTTAAGGATGTGCCTTCTCCGACTAAGAGATTGATTTGGAAGAAAATTAAGGTTAGTTTACGATGTTAAGTTCTTAATATTAATTTTGTTGTCTTTCTACCTAGTTGTGTATTCACCCCACCCCCCTTCCACTTAGTTACAGTAGTTGCATAGCACTTGTGTCGTTGTTGTTCCTTCAGAAAATATAGACTGGTATTCTTATTGTGTTTATTCGAGTCTTTCGTAATAAACAATCATTTATGGTGAAAGTCATGTCTGTGGTATGTTCTTTGATGTTGGATGGTATGGTGAAATACTGGGATCAATTTCCATGGTGAAGAAAATAGTATTCGACCTCGGCTTCATCTATTAAATCGACACTTAATATCATATTGCATCCATTGTCCACATAAACTAAACACATATTAGCCTTGTTTTGTATCCATTTGGGAGAGTCCCGTTAATAAGCATTTAGCTTTATTACCTATACTTGTTAGGAATCTATTGTCAAGAGTTTAGATAGTTCTCCTCACAATCCTCAACTTCAAGGAGATATGAGGTATACACAAGACAAGTCGAAAAATTAAACTTCTCGATCATTTTATCTTTGACCGAGAATTGTCGTGGAAGATCTTAAATTTAGAAATGAATCAAATGATAGATCTATAGGCATATAAACCCGAAGCTGAGCGGTGGTGTTCACTTAGGAGTGTTATTGTCATCGTTAATGTTGTTATCAATAATAACTCTTTTAAACAAAATGATTTTTATTCAGGTCAAAAGTCCACAGTGGCCCATAATTTCTCGGTCTCGGGATGACCAATGCCAATCTCATGTATGATGTATCTTCAATGTCCGAAATAGCATAGTCTTCCAATCAATGCGGGGACCAGTATGGTATTCTTTGAAGTGTACAAGAAATGTCAACTCAAAGAAGTTTGCTAAGTCTTGGAGGAGTACAAGCATCGGCTTCGAAGTTAAACATTATGACAAGTATGACAATGACGATGAAAGGAAGAGGCACGCCCAAAAGGAAGAAGCGAAGATTGGGACAGGTTTGTAGATAATGAAGCAAAACCTTCTAGGAAGCCGAATCGGTGGTGGGCAAGAACTCAAGAAAAGCCTTGAAATCATTACATACATCGGAAGGAAGGAGAGGGCGGCAAGAACCATCCATAATTTGGTATGTTCCTTTACATCTCGGTTTATGTGAAGTCATAAAACCAGGTTTCTATTCCAAATCGGTTATTATATACTTTTTTTTTTCGGAAAAAGAAGAATCCAAATGTTAAGATCACCCGAACACTTTCATACATGGCTATCCATACACGCAAAGATGGTTCTTTTCTTACCGGAGGAGGATGGTTCTTTTCTTATCTTTGCCTTGTTTTGTACCTTCTCTTGTTCTAATTACTCCTTTGTTGTATGTCTCCTTTCCTGCTGTATATTTGCGTAGATATTATAGACATATTTGTAATAGCAATGCACAGATAGAACTCATAGTAGAGATGAGTATAGAATGCAATAGAATGTAAGGAATATGTTATGAACTTCTGATTCAATACAACTTTAGACAATAGATTCACAGGTGTTTTTCTATTGTAACAGGCTAGAATTAATGCTATAATTGAAGATGACCCATCTAGCATTGACTTGGACTTGGACAATGATCCAGTTGCACAAGTATGTGGTCCCGATCAATATGGTCGCGGTGCTTGGTATGGGTGTTGGTGTGTCAAAACTTCTCTCATAGCATCGAGTCCCGCCAAAGAAAGCTTCACCAAGAGACTCAACAACGCACTATGGTTGAAGAACGGGTTGGGACTATAGAGAAACATATGATTACGCTCACCCAAATCCTGATGGAAATAAAAGATCAATGTACAAAGAGCGTTGCTGCTGATACATCAACATCTAGTGTACTCTACTTAACTTATATTGGCTGGATTTCGTAAGTGCTTTTTGCTTAGTTTGATATTCTTTGCTAATGTATATTTGTTTTGTAGGTACGGGAACCAGCAAATACACAATCCTGTGGAAACTATTCACATGGTATGCAGTTGTGTGAATTGTTGAACATGCATAGGGAAGTGGTTGCAAAGGGACGAGCAACAAAAGCGAATGTTTTTACTGATATGAATGTCGATTCCTCCCTGGAAATGTACAATGTCCAAATTTCTCTTGTCCTCAGTCGCAGCGAGAGATTGTTTGGGTCAAAAAAGACATTTGGAGAGCTAAATTTTCCTGCAAAAGTCAAATGGCCAGCCATTTTTACTCGTTTTATTTAGGTATGACGTTGTTTATTATCTTTACTCCTATATTGACAGTTAGTATGTTCTTGGTGTTTCATCTCCTTTTATTACTTTCGTAGGATTTCAATGTTGTGTTAGTGCATGAAAACAGTTAGTATGTTCTTGCTGGAACTCAGAATGGTAATTCATCCTTGCTCAGGTTAAAACTTTTCTTCTCAACACCCAAAGAAATATAACTAGTAGACCAATAACAGCAAACTTTCCCATTTTTCAACTCCCTAACTTGTGTCAACTTATGAGAAAATGAAGGGATAAATACTGGTATGTATCACCAGAAGCTCATCATTAATATATATCTTTTGAATAGACATGATAGAGACTAAATTAATGGTATTGATCTCCACAACCCCTATCCCAATACCATGTACTTGACTGGGATCATTGGTCCTGCTTTGCTAGGACTCAAATCCTTGAGGCATTTAGATTTGAGTTTCAGAGTTTGAATTCTTTTCAAGGCATCTCTATACCTGAATTCTTTGGTTCGTTAAGAGAATTGCACTACCTAAACCTGTCGAAAGCTGGGTTTTGAGGATTAAATAAGTTCATATCGAAAAAGAGATCGAAAGATCTGTGATTTTTTTTAAACTTATTATTAGTCCTTTTCATTCTGATTTTTTAAACTAATGTGTCTGATTTTTTGTTTTTTTTAATTTGTTTTTCAAATTTGCACATTGAGGTTCTATTAAGTTGATTGGGTAGAGTTCAAATGATCAATGAAAATAGCCAATGATGACAGTTTCAAGGCTTGTTTCTAAAACATTCGCAAAGTGGCAAAAAGAGCTTTCGCCATTTAGTAAACTTGATCTTTCCTTACTATGCTGGCACAGTTAATAACCTCAGTGGTCTAAGTTAACTCTGTTACTGGTGGAGTTACTATGGCTTGAGCCACTACATTAACTGGATTTACATACGGGGAACTACTATGTCTTGAGTTCTTTGTAATAGTTGGGTTTCTCCTAACCCGCTTAGTTCTCTGCGTGGGGGCTCTGAATCGAAGGTACACTCCTTGGCAACAGCATTATCCTTGAGGTGGTAGGTCGAATCCCGAGGACATTTTGAATCTTTATGGGATGTTTCCTAGTTCAGTTGGAAATATGACCTCACTTGTTAATCTCGATTTGTTTTTTAACGACATTGAAGGTGGAATTCCTAGCTCCATTGGTTACCTCCGCAACCTAAAAAGTTTGAACATGTTTGGTAATAGCTTGACAGGGGAGTTGCCAAAGTTTCTTCTGAAGACCAAGAGCTGCATCTCTGCAAGTCCTTTGCATAGTATGATGTACTTAAGATTGAGTCGTAGAAGACAGAAATCAAGAAAATTGATTGTCCTTTAAATTCTGGTCACTTATTTGAGTACATAGATCATAAACTTATTTGATGAAGTAACTGGATTTGGCTGTTGAAGTTATTAATCTAAAATGTTGCTTGTGAATCAGGTGAAGAAAATGGCAATGCGTGCAATTAGCAAGTTGTGGAGGATTTGTGCATTTAGTGAAATGGAAGGATTTAGATCGAGGCAACTAGCAAAGCCGAAACTTAGTAGGAAAATAACATTTTTATTCTTGTAATAGGTGATTCAATTAGCTCAATACTAGGTGATTGAACTACATACAAAACAAATGTTCGGAATGCTCATTTTGATATGCATATACTATTTTAGTGTTTATTTGAAGGTTACTCAAGGGTTATTGGTTCAGAAATCTCTAGTGAGCTCTGAACAATCAAGTTTTGTGTTATTTTTTAAAAAACCAAAACTATAAAAAGACACACAATGAAGCGTCATTTTACAAGGCAATTTGGTGAGCAGTCACTTTTGTATCGTCTTTTAAAATAAAAGACAACCCAATAAACGGGTCACAATCCGACACTTTGCCTGTGTCGTTCTTTATGAGAAAAGACACACCAGAATGTGTCTTTCCCCTACAATTCTGTTGTAGTGATTCTAGAATAATGAATTTGCCAATTATTTTGAGCAGTCAGAAAAAGTAGATACCTGACCAGTATTGCACTACACAATTACTGAGAACAACATAGCACTAAGATCGCGCATAGTTCACTGATATTAAAAACATTGCTGGTGAAATTTGAAACCAAACAAAGAGAGAGAAAACAACAGCAACAAACTAGGAACTTTTCATGGGCCTACGAAAATAATGGATGATATACCCATAGTGCCGGCCCTGAGGCAAAACCACAAAAGCAAGTGTTTTGGGCCTCCATTATTTTGGCAAAATAAAGGGCCACCAGCCCACCACTAAAGTACACAAAACAGTTTAACACAACTTGAAACATACACTTACTATTAAGAACAATATAATTATAGGCTTAATTGAAGTTATGGCTAATGAAAGTATTAAATCCACTTTTTACTTCACAGATTACCACATCACATCAAAAGATGCATAAAATCTTATTTGTTACATAAAACAAAAAAGAATTCAACTAAAAAGAAGATAAAACAAATAATAACGCAAAGCAAAAAATGCGTCAATTTTTGTTTTTGACATGTGAATGGACACATATATGGTCACATTTTAATCGTTGGTATTGCGTGCACTACACAATTACGGAGAACAACATAACACTAAGATCGGGTATAGTTCACTGATATTAAAAACATTACTGGTGAAATTTGAAACCAAACAAAGAGAGAAAACAACAGCAACAAACTATAAACTTTTTGTTAAACACAGAGAATAATGGAGAAAACGGCTTACTCTTCTCTTTCTATTCACTTCAATATATAGATACAATCACAATGACCTAGTTAATGTAGGAAACTACCAAACTAACTCCTAAACTTATGCTAAGAATCTTTCCACAATATACAAGATTTCCACAATCTACACTCCCCTCAAGTTGGAGCATGCAAATCACAAATGCCCAACTTGCGTAACAAATAACCAAACTGCTAATGCCCAAGGGCCTTTGTCAAAATATCAGCCACCTGATGACCAGTAAGAACATATGCTGTAGAAATATTCTCAGCTTGTAACTCATCACGAACAAAATGACAATCTGCCTCAATATGCTTCGTACGCTCATGAAAGATAGGATTCTTCGCAATGTGCAGGGCAGACTGATTATCACAAAATAACCTCATAGGCTGAGAATGAAGAACACCAAGAGAACGTAACAATGACTTTAACCACTTAAGCTCATTAGGGTTGTGGACAGCCATATAACCACGATACTCGCCCGGTGGCAGACGAAGGACATCAGATGTTGTTTTCTGGTTTTCCAAGAAACAGAGACCTACCAAGAAGTACAAAGTAACCGTGAGAATGACCGACGGGTCAAGGGACAAACCGCCCGATCCACTATCACAAAAAGCATGCAACGCATATCACTAGGACGCAAATAAAATTCCCCGACCGTGGTGTCCTTTCGTCTGACCGTAAAAACACGAATAGCAGCATCCCAATGAGCTATCTGCGGGTTGCTCAGAAACTGAGTGAGAGTATGAACAGAATAACTCAACTCAGGGCGAGTAACAAATAAATACACCAAACGCCCCACAAAACACCGATACTGGTTCGGATGCTCGTAGGGATCACCTGCCGCAGATGCAAGACGATGATTCTACTCCATCGAAGTATCAATAGGTTTACAACCCAACATACCTGCTTCCGTCAAAATATCCAAAGCATACTTGCGTTGGGAAAGAAATAATCCCTCATTACCACGAGCCACTTCAATACCCAGAAAATATTTTAACACACCAAGATCCTTCATATGAAAACAAGAACTTAAATATTTCTTGAACCGCAAAACCACATCATGAGTGGAATCGGCAATTATCAAATCATCCACATAAACAAGAATATGCAGGGAGGCATTACCCTGCTGATAACTGAACAAGGAGTAATCTGCATACGACTGTACGAACGCAAATCTTCTCAAAGCATCAGACAACTTAGCAAACCACTGTCGAGGCGCCTGTCTTAAGCCAGACAAAGACTTACGTAACCAGCACACCTTCCCTGGACTAGGACTACTGTACCCGGGAGGGAGCTGCATATATACTTCCTCCAAATCCCCATGAAGAAAAAGCATTGCAAACATCCATCTGATGCAACTCCCAATTTTTTATGACAGCAACAGCAAGAAAAAGACGAACTGTTCCCATTTTAGCAACAGGAGCAAAAGTTTCATTATAATCAATACCGGCCACCTGACGATTACCAAAAACAACAAGACGTCCCTTAAGGCGTTCAACATGACCATTTGCGTGATATTTAATTTTATACACCCAACCACTACCAATCACCTTCTTACCAGGAGGTAAGTCGTCCAGAGTCCACGCACCTCTATTTTCAAGGGCATCAATCTCCTCTTTCATAGCCTGACGCCAACCGGAATCTTGAACTGCTTCTTTGAAGGAAGTAGGCTCTTTACGCTTAGTAATTGCTGCCAAAAATTGTTTATGTCTCACAGAAAATTTATTATAATCCACATAACAAGCTATATTGAACTGCTTACCTGAGGAACGAGATGAAACAGGAGAAGTAGTAGATGATGCAGGGGGGTCTATCTTTCGAACAACAGTGTTGGTAACAAAACCACGAAGGCGCGTAGAAGGTTCTTTAACCCGATGACCCCTACCCAGTTCCTCATTATTTGGCAATGGAACAGTAGTATCTCCAGCTTCAAGAAGTTATGGACTCCCCCTTAAATGCAAAAATGTCGTAGTGTCACAAGGTACCTCACCATCCATCACCGTACTCGAACTCGGTGGAGCCATCAAACCATCACGATATGTCACAGCACCCCCAGGACCTGCACTAGCAGACGCCATACTCCCTGACGGAGCACCACCCATGTCTACAACACCGTCACCACTTACTCCAGTACCACCCACGTCTTCAGCACCACAGAACTCACTCACGACATCAATCCAAGTATTAGGTGACAAATATTTATTAAGTTGTACAGGAGTAGAACTATGTGCAGGTTCAGGTTTGGAAAAAGGAAAAACATGTTTCACGAACTTCACATCTCGACTAACAAAATACTCATGGGTATCTAAATCATACAATCTCCAACCTTTTTGACCAAATGGGTATCCCACAAACACACACCTCCTAGAACGGGGTCCGAATTTATCTTTAACACGAGGCCTATTGGCAGCATAACATAAACACCCAAATACCTTTAAAGCAGTAACAGGGGATGGACTCCCAAAAAGAATCTCATAAGGAGTTTTACCATCCAAAACAGGGGTTGGTGTCCGATTAATATGATGACAAGCAGTCAAAACACATTCACCCCAAAAATCAATAGGCAACTGAGCTTGAAAACGCAAAGCACGAGCAACATTAAGAAGATGTTTATGTTTCCGCTCCACTCGACCATTTTGTTATGGAGTATCCACACAAGAAGTGTGATGCAAAACTCCCAATTGAGCAAAAAAATCTTGTAAACATTAAAATTCTTGCCCATTATCACTCCGTAACACCTTAACATACTTACTAAATTGAGTGCTGACCATTGCACAAATTTTTTAATCAATTGGCCAACTTCATACTTACCAACCATCAAATACACCCATGTAGCTCGAGAACAATCATCAACAATGGTCAAAAAATAATGAGCACCACAACTAGAAGCAACACGATACGGCCCCCAAATATCGCAATGTATCAAATCAAACAAAGCATAAGCCTTATTTGTACTTAATGGGAAAGAGTTACGAGGCTGCTTAGCCAAAAAACACACTTGACAATTGTCATCAGAAAACTTAGTAAAACTACTACTACTGAGTACTCCAGGTAAAGACCGCACCACCTTCATAGATGGATGACCCAAACGCCTATGCCATACCAAAGTTGAGTCTGCAACTGTTGAACGATTTGCTTGAATACAACGAACTGGACGAAAAAATAGACCCCATTACACTGCTCCCCCGCTCCAATCAGGTTCATCAAACTCCAGTCCTGCATAGTACATAGCTTGTTAGTGAAATTTAGAGCAAGAACATATAACACATTGTCCAGAATGAGGTGTTCACTTAGTTTAATATGACCTTCTTTAGTTGTAGTAGTATGTTTACCATTAGGAAGACCAACATGTTCTGAAGAAATATTGTGTACGTCAAAAAATAAATCGAGATTACCGGACATATGGTTTGTTGCACCGAAATCAATAATCCATTGGTCTAGATATTTCTTACCATGCAACTGTGGAGTCGAAGTCGAGACTTTAGAAGAAATTAACGCAGCTACCAATTGTTGTAGTTAGACATCAGATAGGGTAGGTACACTTCCACACTCTACCCAACTAGCACCACTATCCATAGCAGCAGCAAAACCACCTCGCCCACGGCTTCCTCCATGGCCATAATTTCCTCAGCCTCCTCGGCCACTCGACCTACCACCACTACGACCACCATTACCAGCCCACTCGGGCCACCCAATCAACTGAAAACACTTGTCTTTCTCATGACCTTAGCGGCCACAATGAGAGCACAGACGAACATCAACACTACCCTGCGCCCTACTTTGCGCCATACCATCAATCGCAAACCCTACCACATCATTGCGAGAATCTTGAGCAGCAATAACAGATTGGTGTCTCTCTGCAGAGAGCACCTTACCATGCGCATAGGAGAGCGAAGGCAAAGGATCAAGCATCAATAGACCAGAAGCAATGTCATGATATTTTTTAGAATCAAGACCCATTAAAAACTGATGCAATTTTTCGTTTTCTAGAAGAATACGGTACTCACCAGCAGCGGAACACGTACAAGAAAGCAACTTTATGGCACTCGCCGATTCTTCCCACAAAGTACACAATTCACCATAATACTCAGCAATAGATCTACCCCATTGTTTGCAATCAGCAATTAGATTTTTGAGTTCCTGAATACGAGGACCATTGCGAAGAAAGTATCTATCATGTAGATCATCCCACAATACTTTAACTTGATCAGGAAAAGGAACAATTTTCCTAATTGAAGCATCAAGAGTGTTAAAAATCCAAGCCACAAGCATATAATTAACTATTCCCCATTGACCATAATCCGGAGAAGTAGCATCCGGTGCAGGAATAGTTCCATCGACAAACCCCCTAATTTATTTTTAGCACGCAAATTATTACGAAGTGAACGTATCCACTCATCATAATTATTGCCTTACAATAAAATAGGACTAATCACAGACTCCGTACCTTCCGATGGATGAAGATAATAAGGGGTAAAAGGTTCATATCGAGAGACAGGCGTATCAGTACCAGACATGATATGGTATCACAACAAAAAGGAAAAAAAAAAATTTTGGAAAAAAATTACCCACCCTCACAGGACTGAAAAAGGCTCCAATACCATGTTAAACATATAGAATAATGGAGAAAACGGCTTACTCTTCTCTTTCTATTCACCTCAATATATATAAATACAATCACAATGACCTAGCTAATGTAGGAAACTACCAAACTAACTCCTAAACTTATGCTAAGAATCTTTCCACAATATATAAGATTTCCACAATCTACAAGAATATCCTATTACTTTTCATGGGCCTATGAAAATAATGGATGATATACCCATCATTTGTTTGGTCATGTCACCCATGTAAATCAGAAATATATACGGGCACATACAACATACCAAAATGACATACAATACAATGAGCTAAGAGTTGATTTTTAGGGATGTGATCACCTCTAAAAAAAATTAGCTCCCTAGAACATGTCTAACCTTACCAAAAATTGAGTTCAAGTTTGAAATTTATCTAATAGTTCAAAATTTTAACACTCTTTTGACAAGACTAGACACATCCAATTAGAAGTATATATTTATTGTAAATTAAAAATAAATAAAACTTCATCTAGAAAATGAATTCAAACTTAATTTTTTTGTGGATATTAAAGAAAAGGTTAAGCTTGTTTCTCAAAATTCATTACCACCAAGTTGCTCAAAAAATCGTGATATAAACGAAGGCATTGAACCTTGATGGCACATCCTAGCACCTGATCCTGAAATTGAGAATAACTTTAAGCGATCAGGTAATGGTAACTTAGCGAGATTTCTAATCGTAAGATCAGAGTAAAATTTAATGATTTCCAGTTCTAGTAGAAGCTACAGGAGGAATCAGGAACACTTCTCCAGGTACTTAAATTTTGGTCTTTCCAGGTCACTAGATTCAAATGTGGAGGATTCGTTGTTGGGCTGGGAATGAACCATTGCTTGTTTGATGGGATTGGCGCAATGGACTTTGTGAACTCGTGGGGTGAAACTGCCAGAGGTGTATCTCTGACTCTCCCACCAAAGATAGAGTACCCCCATCATGAATTTGCAGAGGTAGAGGATATATCGAACACTTCTGAGCTTTACGAAGAAGAAATGCACTACGTGTCCTTTTGTTTTGACCACGAGAAACTAGAACAGCTCAAGATGAAAGCTATGACGCGGAAGGGTCTTTGACAAGTGCAGTACCTTCGAGGCTCTCTCTGCCTTTGTATGGAAAGCTAGAACTGAATCTTTGAAAATGAAGCCCGATCAACGATAAAACTCCTCTTTTGTTGTTGGCCGGAGGTCTAAGTTCGATCCACCATTACCGATTGGCTACTTTGGCAATGGGATTGTATTAACAAACTCGATATGCAGGGCAGGTGATATAGTGGAGAATCCTTTGTCTTTCACAGTTGGACTAATCCGAAAAGCAGTTAAGATGGTCACAGACAGTTTTAGACTATATATTGGTCAAGTAAATCAACAAAAGGAAGATGTATGGAGTGGATGATCAATCAAGTAACTCAACAAAAGGAAGATGTATATAATTTAGACTATATATATTGGCCAATTAATTTTCAAGTACCTGTAGCAACAGGATTAGCCAGTGAATCAGACTTGCATGCTCCATTTATCTCACTTCCCCTCTCAACATATAGTGATGCTTTTCCCTTTTCAGCATTTCTTGTACCTTGGTTTGAGCCCTTAACACAAACTGTTAGTAGATAGCATTATTTAATGAAATTTATTGACTTTAGCAATTTAGTAATGAAGATACCTTTGTCGTTGAATCGATAAATCGTACTCCACCATTTTCATTTCTAGTCAACGCAGCATATATTGAAGCCTTTTCTTTTTCAATTCTTTTCATCCCTTGCTTTGAGCTCTTCAAAGTAATATGAGCTTTTAGTAAACGACATTTTCATAAAACTTGTATACCTTTAGTAATGACATTACCTCTCCCCTTGAAGTAGAATTATATATTCTTTGATTCATATCTCCAGCCAAAACATCCTGTTTTGAAGCTTTATCCTTCTTTGCTTTCTTTCTCATTTGTGCCGGGCTCTTTATATAACACAAACCGTTAGTAATCAACATACTTCATAAAACTTATATACTTTTAGTTAATGATATTACCTCTGTCATTTCTTCATTAATATCTCTAGGCATAACAACATGTAATAGAGCTCTTCAAAGAAATGAGAGGACGGTGAATTATCACCGTTACAAAAAATGCAATGAAAGTTATACACCTTAGTCATGAAATTACCTCAACCCTCGAAGTATTTGTAGGCTTATCATCATACATCACAGCTTTTCCCTTCTTGGCCTTTTTAAACAAATCATTAGTATGCACAAAAATGCAATGAAAGTTATACACCTAGTCATGAAATTACCTCAACCCTCAAGTATTTGTAGGCATAACATCATGCATCACAACCTTTTCCTTCTTGGCCTTTTTTTAACTTTTTCCTTGAGCTCTTTATAGAACACAAACCATTAGAAAATAGCATATATTCAATGAAACTTACACATCTTTAATCACTAAGATATACCTTTATGTTTTCCCCGGTCGCCATATCCTAAAAAAGCAAACATTATTGGCTCAAATATTGTACAATGGAGAAACAAAGTCTAAAATGTCTTAATGACTATACTAGACAAAGTAATGCTAGACAAAGTATCAATCTTATAAATCATCTTATAAATCTTATGACACAACATCTTATAAATCATGCATAAAAAGTGTACAATAACAAGTGCTCAAGTGTTCGAGCAAAGTATCAATCATTGGCTAACTGAAAAAATCATTGAAACATCCATAAAGAAAAAACATGTACCAATTTGACTGATTATAGGTTACAAATGCATATATTTCTCCTGCCTTTTCCAATGTCATTGGACTAGGTTACAAATGCATATCATTCATTCACCATTTTTTTTTTTCAAAATACGAGAATTTTTTGGTACACAATCTGCACCTATTTCTCCAACATCTTCTAAATGTGATGTATATAAAATTCTCTAGGCACTCTAGACTCAAAAGTCAAGGGGTCTTCATAAGCATCCATATCTCTAGTTAGTCTCTTTGGAGCATCTAACACCACATTCCAGCCACTCCTTGTTGGATCTTTACAATAAAATACTTGAGAGGCCTGAGATGCTAGGATAAATGGCTCATCTTCAAACTTTGAACTTCTTCGAAACTTGCTAAAATTCACAAAAACTAAATTAATATCAGGGTCAAAGTAACATCCATTCGCTTTATCCTCAATTCGAACCCAATCACAATAAAATACAGTTTGAGTGAAGTCAAAGTAGTTCAACTCGAGAATTTGTCTTATGACCCCATAATAGGTAGCTTCTTCATCGATAAGATTCCTATCTTTAGCACTCGAGCGGCCCTCGGTCATCGTGTTCATTTTAACTCCGGAATTCTGAGTTGTCTTGTTAATTTCCCATTCAGCAGTAGAAAACACATATCCACTTGCTTGATAGGAATTATAAGAATACTTTCGCTGGTACGAGTTTTTTCTTCTCTAATAGATCATCACCTCTTTCATTCTTCCATCTACTTACACCACATCTTGGACAACATTGTAGACTTTCATCATCTTTCCAATATAATATGCAATCATTTGGACAAGCATCTATCGTCTCATACTCCATACCTAAAGACTTGATCAATTCTTTGGCTTCGTATGTACTGACTGGTAAGGTATTATCTTCAGGGAGAATTCCTCTTAGAGTGTTCAATAGATCGGTGAAACAGTTGTCTGACAGCTGATGTTTCGTCTTAAGGTTAACCAGCTCAACTGTTACAGATAACTTCGTTTGATTGTTCCTACAAGATGAATAAATGGGCCTCTTCACATCTTCCCATAAATTGTTAAACTTCGTTTCCTTCCCTATGTCATTTGGATTTTGATGACAGTGGTACTCATTATGAGAATTTGAATCATCGTCCAAGCTCATCTCATCTACATTTCGATCTTCATCTGATGTACTGCCATTCATGGACTCATCCAAACCATCAAGATGGGCATATCCCAACTCTTCACTAACTAAATCAATGTCTCCGAATAGCCATCTTCATATTGGCTATGGGAGGAAGGACCAACAGTCTCAACATTGATTGCATCTTCTTCAAATGATTCCCCATGAAAATACCATGTCGTTATAGGATGGGTCTATTCCAATCTGAATTAAATGGTCAGACCACTATTTTCGGATCAACCCTTCCACTCACATTCGACACCTCGCACATGGACAAGAGCACCAAGTTCCTTTTCCTAATCTATCGGTCATGAACTTTAAAAGGATTCAAGTCCATCCAAGTATTCATCGCTATTCAATGGTGTTGACATCCAATCTTTGTTTGGTGGTAATAGAGCCATTCCTATCACACAAAAAAATGGCTTTGGTTTGTGAGATTTATTCCCCGCATGCCTATTGAGGACACAAAAGATGTGTTGTAGTGAGGATACAAAAGATGAAACAGACCAGGACACTCTCAAATTAACAGATAAATGGACATAATAAATGCAATTATAAACAAATAATACCAAAGGACAACAACAATATCGACAATCATAATTGTTGGGTATTAAATACTGAAAAAAGTGGCCATAAAGCGGCTATAATCAAATCAAGTTTATCAATAGCAGCCTTCAAACTCAAAAAACACTAACAAATGTCAAAACAGGGGAGACAAACAAGAATACCGATATCTACCTTCAAAGTGTTAATTTTAAATCCATTTTCTTTCATGCCCAATTCTAAGAAATGAGGACCCAATCGGCATGACAAAGGACACTTATTGACATATGCATACCTCAATAATCAACTAAGTTTAGTCCGGTTTGATACCCAAATGAGTTCATATATATATTCTTCACCAACCCATTTCAGTTTGACACCAATTTGTAAACTAGAATTTCTTGTTGGACAATTTAATTCCTGCAACTCCAAATTTGTTTAGACTTAAAGGTTATTAGACCAATTCTAAACATGGGATTTTCCTTCCAGTGAAAACCTAGTACCTGTGTCAATTACTCCTCTAAGAAGGTAAAAGGACGGATAAAACTAATGCTGTGTAGAAAGGAATAGTTTCTAAGTTACGAGGGCTTCCGTGTCTAGACCTATAACACAAACTGCACCATTCAATAGAAAAGTGTACATGGAAAACTTTAAGGAAGAAAAACAGAATGGCATTGCATCTAGATGAAGTGATGTTATTCTTCTAACATAAACCACACACTATTATATATGTAAAAGTCAAATATAAAGCTTGGAACTATATTAGAAGAGAAGTTTGGTGATGGTTAAATTACCTACTACAGCAAATTCAATAGGAAGTTCAACCGGTGGTGTCCTCGAAGTTTGAACTCACATTGTGAATTATTCAAAAATACCTAAAATATTTACAAAAGCATTACTCATTCAAAAATATTTCTCAAATCAATGTTAAAATTCAGTTAAATAAGATAACTAAATCAAAATTATTCAAATCAACAAAATCAATAAATTTAACAATTCGATTTGAGGAGAATATAATGATATAATGATAAAACTAGGGTTTCTAATTAGATTTGAGGAGAATGAAAAATCACCTTATTGAGGACAACGAAAGAGAGTGGAATCGCCTCTGAGTAAATCACCTCTGAGAAATGAAAAAAAGAAATGAAATGAAAAAAGAAAAAAGAGTTCGGTGGTTTTTATTTCATTTTGGGCTGTTTATATTGGGCTTTTCTTTTTTAAGGATTTCAAACAAAAAAATAAACGAGACTTTTTGTAATATAAACGGCGCTGGTTACGGGTCCAAAGATTCGGCACTAATGTTAGCGTCTTTTAACCTGTCTTTTATTAACCAATCTGGTGTAGTGACTCACCATAAACATCATCTATACAAAATTTCAACTCATTTGGAAAATTCTAAAACAAAAGATGATTGCAAAAACACTATTTTCTGGAACTGTTTGATTTCTTTTTAAAGATGACAACAATTTTTATCTAAGTTAGAAATTTCCAAAGAAATTTTGTAGAGATAGTTTTTATGGTGAGTAGATGTTATTCACAAAAAATTGGGTTTGAATTTAATTTCTAGGTGAAGTTTTACTTACATACTTATTTTAACTTAAAATAAATATATACTGTTAAGATCCATATATATATACTAGAAAGTAGACCCGTGCATACGCACCGGCTCTTTTAAAAATTTGTTCAACAATCATAACTATACATATATAAATTTTACAACAAATTGTGATTCCTGTTTTTGTTGTTAACCCGTTTTAATTTCCTAACAAATTGGTTTAATTAAGTTTTAAAAACCCGTTTTTTAATTGGAGGAGGGATCCCGTTTTAATTTAAAAGTGTGATTCCTGTTTTGTGTCTCAACCATGTATGCGACTCTGATTAAGTACCGTAGGTAAAAACACACAATCAGTTAAAACTCAGAAAAACACTATCAAACATGCAACTCCTTGGGGAGTCCGGGTTTGTTGTCCTTCCACTTTCCAATAATGAACAAATGAAACTTAAGTGCGAGTCAAACCACTTCTTTTCCACTCTTAACAACTCACTCACACAAAGTCACCAACAAAAGACCAAACGAACATGATTCATAAACAAGGTAGTCCTGACATATACAAGGAGCAGGATAAAGAAAGGATGTATTTCCCATTGATCCTGACTGTTTTTGCTGGGTGGTCTGTGAGTTCATATATATTGGGATTTTTTTTCTTAGTCGTAACATGATCATATCTTTTGTCATGAAAGGTGATAAGTACCCAAAAATATAATATAAACCCCGTAGAGACATTATATATTGGTTAATTATGTGTGTAATAAATACAAAATAATTGTATTTCCATGCTTTTGCAGGTTTCGACATATAAACGATGAAATTTCAACAAAACTATCATTTTGGCATGGAAACAAGGTGAATATGCTAATTGGAAAGAAAGCCTTTTTATCAAGTCCAAAAGAATCCCATTGGAAGCTTAAATCTAGCCCATGAAGCAAGCCTGGTCAAAATGGTCAATTTCGGGTCAAATCTTGCAGAAAAATTAGCAAAACTTCGAAAAATCATATCTTTTGACTCCGAACTCCGTTTTGGGCATGTGACCTGTCAAAACGATCAGCGTAACAAGCTCTACACAATGGTATACAACTTCCATCAATTTACTAGACTAAGAGTTGAAACAAATCCGAACCAAGACAAAGTAAAAATCTAATTACTATTCATCATGATGTCATTAAGTGGAAGTTTATGTAATCACCCACTTTCTCCACTTAATAAGTGCACAAACTACTCCTAATTATTTATCTTGTAATGAGAATTACTATTTCATCCACTTTTCTCCACTTAGATTAAATAAATTCTATTATAAAAGCAGATTAATTTGTAACATTTGGATTGAAAATGTAAGATGTAATCTTGACCACCCATCTCACCTTTGAAACTATAAATAGGAGGGTGGTGGTCTAAATAAACTTTTCAATTCACTTGTGATTTGTGGCTTTGTAGCCCTTCACTCTCTTCTTCTTCTTCTTCTTCTCTAAATTAGAAAGTAGGAGTAGGATTAAATTAGTTGTAGAAGTAGTTTTAGTTTTAGGAATATAATTCTTCTTCTTCTCTAGAGCATTTTCATTAGTTGTAGTTATCTCACCATGAGCTAACTCCTCCCTTGTAGAGGGTTAGATAAACCCATGTGAGGATAACTCTACTAATGAAGATGTAATTCAATTACTTAAAATTTAACAAGTTTGATTTTTACTTCAATTACAAAATAGTTGAAGTGGAAAACAAACTAGAGGTTGAAGAAGTGCTCTAGAGATAAGGTGCTAATTTAATATCTCGTTCTAGTAGAATCTCTTTACAGATTTAGAAATTCTACTAGGGATCAAGATTTAAGTATTCACTTTGATTTGTCTATGAATCAAAGTGAATATGAAAACAAACAATTGAAATATGTCTTTCATTAATAGTAGTTTAATTCACATGGTAAATCAATCCTCCACACTTCTCTCTCTTTTCTATCTTCTTTAGTAATTTTAGAATATATTTGTTATTAGTAACTTTTGTAACTTATAATTAAAATAAGTATAGTGTAGTGTAAAAACTTCCAACAAAAGCCTTCTCTCATTAAAGGTTTCTTGTGAGTAGTCTAGCTAAGTTGTGAACGAACAAATGCTTCAATGTTAGGCATGAGACGATACCTTTACTCGAACTATATTTCAACATGATTTGAGAGTAAGGTAATTGATTTAAGTGTGAGTTGTAGTAAAGTCCAATTTAAATTCTTATCAAATAGTGCCGCTGCCGGCCTAACATCTACTGAAGTGCGACAACGGAGCTCGACTACGTCACGGGGAATCCCCCCTCTTCTCTCCCTTCCATTTTTTTTTTTTTTTATTTTTTTTAATTTATTTTTGTCTACTGTTATTTTTTAACTTTTTTTTGTTTTGTTTTGTTTTTTTTTTTTGTTTCTTTGGTCACATGTTTACTTATCGTGCACTAAATTCCAGTCGCGGGACGCGACTAAAGAGGTGGAGTTGTGGGATGGTTTCATTTTCTACCACTCCTCAACTCACTTGCTAGAGGAGTAACTTCTTGCATGATATAATCTGTTTAGACCTTGTATACGTATAATAGTGTGTATTATAGTATTTGTACAAAAAAAAATAAAAAAAAATCATCATAAAATATTTCATATTCAAACAGTGTCTAGGAAGCTTGCAAAAATTGAGGTTCTCAATCTGTCAAGTGACCTGGCTGTTTGTCTATGCCAACGTAATCCTTGTTCAACTGTTATCATTAGCAGAGGCTCAAGTTTACGTTGTCCATCTTCATCCTCACGTAATTGAATTGATCACGTAAAAATTCATTCCTTGTATGCCTTAGCTAATTTTATGCTTGCATGAGATTAAGGTCTGGTACTAATAAGGAACTTGAACACACATATCGTAAAACAAAATACGATAAGCAATTACATAAACTATGACCTCAAACAAGCTACTCCTCTGACACTAAAAAGCGAATCAGTTGCCATTAACTTCTCTAGTTATGGCTGAAACGACTACTATAGTCGAGAAGCCCCTTTCGGACTTTTACACTGCTTTAAAGGAAGGACCTTCTTCCTGTATCAAACTTGCGGACCTTAATGTGGATTTTCAAATCCCGCCAAACGTCTTCAATTTGTTACCCGTTTACCATGGTTTGGAACATGAGAAACTATATAATTTTCTCCGTCAGATCCAGATGGTCCTAAATACTTTCCATCATCCCAACGTTTCCAATGAACAAGTCTTGCTACGGTTGTTTCCTTTCACCTTAGGCGATAAAGCTTCAGTCTGGCTAGCAGGCGAACCGCCTCATTCTTTCGACACATGGGAAAAACTAGTGCAATCATTCATGATAAAATTCTACACTCAGAAGAAAACTAAAGAGATGCTTCAAAAGATTTAATTCTTTCGACAGCATTCTCAGGAATCCTTTACGAAAGCCTGGGAAAGATTCAATGATCTTCTTCTTGAATGTCCTCATCACTAACTTGACACTAGTGTCCTCGTCCGTTTTTTCTTTAATGGTATATCCGAACATCAACAAGAAACACTCGACATCATGAACGGCGGGTATTTCCTAGATAAAGGCGCTATTGAAGCATTCCAATTTTTGGAAAAACAAACATCGCGAAGTACCTCTTGGGGAAGAATTGATTCTTCCCGATCATCTCACGTCACTCCTCCAAAAGCCACATCTATGTTTGAAGTCAAACTTGATCCAGAATTAAAAACTTTGATCGAGTCCCTGACCAAGAAGGTATATGCTCTTTATGTGCAAGGGAATGATACAAAACCGCAACAAGTCATGAACGTCAGCAGTTCCCCATGTCAGAACCTAAACCATACTGAACTCTCTTGTCCGTTGCTTTATTAATCCACGCCGTATCAACCTGACGAAGTTTGTGCCTTCAACATTCCTAACGCACCATGGCGACAACATCCAAATTTTTCTTGGCGTAACAACCAACAACAACAAGGACCTCCAGGTTTCACCAATCAATTCGTTAGGCCATCTCCAAACTTCAATTCATATCAGCAAGAATATAATCAGCAATTCCAGCAAGGACAAGCCCAGTTCCCGAGTAATTCTACTTCCAATTTCAACCGTGGTTTTGTGTCCATCAATCAAAATTTCTCACCTCAACAACCCATCAATAACTACCATGATCTCGTTCTAACAACACCACCTGTGCAATCTCCAGTTGATAAACTCAACGACAATTTTCTGAATTACATGAATCAACAATCTCAAATCCTGACATCCATTCAACAATCCCTTCAACTGTTAGCCCAAAACAAAACTCCGAAAGGTGTGTTTCCTGGACAAGCAGTTCCAAATCCAAAGCCCACCAACACAGCCTTTGAACTCAACAATGCTCCAGGTACCAGTAATCCAAACCAGGGTGAAGTGAACGCGGTCTACAATCTTCAATCTGACATAGCCGTAGTCAATCAAATCCTTATGCCAGATATTCACCCAACTGAAGCTGCGAAAGAAACTGTACCTGTATCTGCAAAGGACCCTGGAAGATACACCGTTCCATGCACTTTGGGAGACAAGTATACCACTACTGCACTTTTAGATCTTGGAGCAAGTGTCAACCTACTCCCTATTATCTGTTCCAACAGTTAGGTCTCCATGATCTCAAACCTACTACCATGAAATTGCAATTAGCAGATCGCTCCATCAAATACCCCAAAGGCATTGTGAACAACGTCCTCATCAAGGTCCAAGATTTTTCTTACCCGGTTGATTTTGTCATTCTGGACATTGAAGTTGCGTCCGATTCCATTCCTATCATCTTAGGGCGCCCCTTCCTTAAAACTGCAAAAGCCATCATCAATTGTTGTGATGGATCCATAATATTATCTTTTGGGAATCAATCTGTTAAGATTAACTTCTTCAAGATAACCCAATCATTGGATGAAGAGATAAACATGATCGACAGTTTGAATGATGTCATACCTTCCTCATTAGTTTCAACACCAATGGTGGAAGAAAATAAGGATCACAATTTTTATGAAGACATGACAGAGGAGGAATTTCTAAACCTCTATCCAATTGATCCTTCTAATCCACCAATTGAAAACTGCATTGAGTATCTGTCAGTTTCTACTGATATGGAACTCCGGGAACTAGCTAAATGCCATTCCAACTCATTACCATCTCTAGAAACCTTCCAGTTTTCTACCACCAAGGTTTTACATCCTCCGCCATTTAAAAACAACGTTGCGTTTGCACTCAACTTTCTCGCCTCTCCGGTATTTCACGAGTTTTTCAATCCTTCTAGCGAGAACGCATTACCCAAGAACGAACCACAGGAGCATTTCATTTTCAAAAGTGAAATAGCTGTAGAGACCCATTCTTTCAATGAGTTTAGTGCTAAACCCACTTTCTCAATCTTTTCGTCTCCAATTTATCAAAAATATCTACCTCTTGAATGTTCTTTCCGACCATCCTTTTTCTCACCATCATCTACATAAATCCCATTACGTTTGAGAAAAACAAAAATGCACGCTCGTTTAGGTTCTCGGTCAACGAAATCTCATGGCAATAAATCTTGGTGTCTGAATCTGTTTGGGGGGTGAAAAACGTGTTAGTTGGACAGACTCACAGCTTTTTTGGTTGTTGATATTTGATAAGCTATGTATTGATTTTTAAGGACCCCACACGTTGAATTAAAGTCTCAAGAATCTGACTTTAAACGACTCATCTTTTTCTTTCAGTGTACTCCATTCCACTCTTATATAAAGGGAGTGCACCATTAAGGTACCCGTGCCCTCCTTTCTTTTCTTCTCTTAAAATTATCTTAGAGTGTGTGGTTGTAAGAGCTGGAGCCTTAGTCCACAACAACTCTATTTCAGAACTGAGTATAAATGTCTTCTGATAATCGAGCAAACATGAATTATGGTACAAGATGGGTCCCCAAAATTTCCCCTCTTTCCTTCTCCACTCTTTTCTACTCTCTTCCAACTAACATTCAGCTCATCATTTGGTGTAAATCTTACCCATCTCGAATAGGTCAAGGTCATAGCTCTTTTGCTCGTAAACGATGTGCATGAAGGATGGGGTGGTGTATGCATTGTCAAACACCTTTCTGTCCAGGCCTTGACTTCCTATCCAATTCTAGCTGGTATAAGGTATACTTTTGTCTAACACCAGCTGAGCAGGATAAACTTCATCACCGTGTCGTTGCTCCCACAAGATGGGAATCGTCTTGAGGATCTGACGTTAAAAGACTTTTATTGTATATACTCGTGTCTTTTATAATTCACCTTTGCGCTATTGTTGCGCACAAAAAGATTTCATGTATGCCGTCATATGTTTACTTACTAGGAACACAGGCAATGGATTCCACCCAGACCAACCCCTAGAAGTATGCAATCTCCATTCTTCTAGAGGCAGTTTGAGGATAAGCAATATGTAATAAGGGTAGCTTAGTATACCGCGCTCCTCGCAAGGTCCAGGATGGTATTGTCCTGAGTAGTAAATCCCCCAAAACAGAAAGAAGAAGCCACTGTCTGGCTGGATTGGGTTTGTTTATGAGCCGACATAAAAGTTGTCTAGGATCATCTCAATTGAAAAAGAGTTCAATAGCCGTAACTAATGATGATAACACGTTAATCTTCCCTTGTACAGTTGTAATTATTAAAAAAAAAAAAAAAAAAAGAGTCTTACTTCAGTAACCCTCAACCCCCTTCACATTTTATATTCTTCTTCCTTAACAAGCCCGTTAACGACTAGCATCCATCTGCTAACGGTCGTATCTTAACGGCCCTTTTCAATAGCACATGACTCTTTCAGCTCTCCACAGCTTTCAATTTCGGGGTTCGATATATCTTTTCAGAATATATGTGTTGGTTTAACTACCCAGTGAAACCTTCCTCCATATGTTCTACCTCAGTAAGAAAGCCTCGATCACCGTCTTAGGGATCTGACGTTAAACGACCTATTTTCTAAGATCCAAGGTAGAAAATACGTGTTGGCCTAACTTCATTGTGACACCTTCCTTCGTATTTTCTAATATTTTTGCACAACTTGTTCTTCGTTTTGGAAATCTGACGTTAAAAAACCCAATTTGAAAACTACTCTCTTTCACGTGCATGCCATGTACGAGTGTTCAGACAACATCACACTTGAACCGATCTAGAGCTACAAAATGGAGCAAACTATGGCAGGCCATTATCAACTGGCATGATGCTAAAGAGTGGCACTTCACACATGATGATCCTAGATTGGATGCACCCTGAATTTACGTGTTGGGTTGTATATATATGTATTTGGTGTGTTTTCCCTTTTGTTGTGTGATATTTGTTTGTTTCTTTGTTTGTTGTTTGTTTTCTTTGCTTAGTGTGATATTTTCAGTTTTCTTTTAGTATATTGTATATTGTATTCGAATAACATTTTGTTGCAGTTTGTTCGCTAAATCTTTGCTCAAGCTTCTCATGTATCTTCTTTCTCTCTCTTACACTTTGAGGACAAAGTGTCCTTCTGTTTGGGGGTGGTTAGAACCTTTTTTGCAAAAATTTAGTATATTATTAGCTTGTTTATAGTTTTTCTTTCTTTTCTTTTCAACATATTTAGTGACAAAGTCTTGTTTCCTTTTCTATGATGAAAATTGTCTAGAAATCTCACCTTAGCACTAGGATGAGAATTTGTTCCTTGACACTTAGGTTAATACATAGACAATATTTTTACATTTTTTCATGAATATTCATGCAATGAGTATCATTGACTGTAATTAGCAGTAAATTTATGGGACCCACGGTTAGACTACTTAATTTCAAATCCAGTGAGAATCTAGCCTAATAAAAGCCTCGACAGGAGTGATTTATGAGTAATGACACAGAAGAGTAGTTATTTCGAGTAGAGAAATCACATGCATGTCTACTTACTTGATCACCATCCGAATCCTAGAAGAGAATTTAGGCTTTCTTTGGATCAATATAGCCATAAATACATACTAATACAAATTTTACCACTAGTCGCCCCCATTGAATCTTTCATTTCACCATTTTCATTTTTCACCAACATTTCCTTACCCATCTATTAACCCCAAAATAAAATAAACTCACCTATTTGATGAGTATGAGAAATAAGATGAATGCAGAAAAGTGAAGAGAAAGACTTGTCCAAACAAAAATTAGTTATTTTCTTCAAAAAAGAAAAGGAAAATAGAAATAGAAATAAAATTCCAAGTAAAAAGTAAAAAGTCATAGTCAGAACTCCCAAAAATCAAATCAAAAGGAGTCAATAAGCCAAAAAGGACTAAGCATGGAAAATATATTTTAGAAGCAGCCAACAAAGGATTTCAGACCCTGTTCTCTCATACTTATCATATTTTTGATTTTCCATTCTATTTTCTTCTACACTATCACCTAAGCCCCATAATTCCTATTAAAGACCTCTAGCTCAACTAGGAGTAGGGTGCTATGATAATAAGTAGTAGTTGTGATCGATCGACCTAGACTCTTCTGAATGTCATTGAGAATGTGTTGAAATGTGTGCCCATTGCACACTAGAGTTAGCAAAACTTGAGTGGAAAAATTATGAGAGAATTTGTGTTTCAACACATACCTGTGAGAACCTACTTAAGGACGCTCTCCAAAGGATCCAGAAACAGCCCTGCTTGTACAGTTCATTGTAAAAATTCACTGCATGCATGATCATATGTAGATGTTTTAATTATTGTGAATTTATTAACTCAAGTTTCAATGGAATTAGTTCTTGTTCTCCGTTAATAAGATGTATATATCTGATTAATTAAGGGAAAAAGTCTTTGTTCTTGAGATTAATTCTGCGAAGGGGCCCAAAAAAAGTAACCTTTGTTTATACTACAAAAATATTTTAAATGCCTAATAAGCATCATTATTTAGTGTAATTGGTTGCTATTCTAAATTTGAAGTTTGTTATCCAGATCATTTTATATAGTAGAAAACCCCGCCAAGCACTAAATGGGGCCTTATTAAACTCGGGGGCCACTAGGGAATTCCTAGTGGTTTAAATGAAGTTTGTTAGTATCTTTTCTGGTCAATGCAAAACTCGTCCACTAGGGAATTCTAGTGGTTTAAGGCCTTAGAATTAATGCGAGACTACACATTTTTGGCCACTTATCTGTTTAGTGTCTCTTCTTTGCTTGAGGACAAACAAAGTGCTGTTTGGGGGTGGTTGATAAGTACCCAAAACTATAATATAAACCCCATAGAGACATTACATATTGGTTAATTACGTGTGTAATAAATGCAAAATAATTGTATTTCCATGCTTTTGCAGGTTTCGACACGTAAACAATGAAATTTCAACAAAGCCAACATTTTGGCATGGATACAAGGTGAATATGCTAATTGGAAAGAAAGCCTTTTTATCAAGTCCAAAATAAGCCCATTGGAAGCTTAAATCTAGCCCATGAAGCAAGCCTGGTCAAAATGGTCAATTTCGGGTCAAATCTTGTAGAAAAATCAGCGAAACTTCGGAAAATCATATCTTTTGACTCCGAACTCTGTTTTGAGCGTGTGACCTGTCAAAACGATCAGCGTAACAAGCTCTACACAATGGTATACAAATTCCATCAATTTACTGGACTAGGAGTTGAAACAAGTCCGAACCAAGACAAAGTAAAAATCCAATTACTATTCATTATGATGTCATTAAGTTGAAGCTTATATAATCACCCACTTTCTCCACTTAATAAGTGCACAAAACACTCCTAATTATTTATCTTGTAATGGGAATTACTATTTCATCCACTTTTCTCCACTTAGATTAAATAAATTCCATTATAAAAGTAGATTAATTTGTAACCTTTGGCTTGAAAATGTAAGATGTAATCTTGGCCATCCATCTCACTCCTTTGAAACTATAAATAGGAGGGGTGGTGGTTTAAATAAACTTGCCAATTCATTTGTGATTTGTGGCCTTGTAGCCCTTCACTCTTCTTTCTTCTTCTTCTCTAAATTAGGAAATAGGAGTAGGATTAAATTAGTTGTAGAAGTAGTTTTAGTTTTAGGAATATAATTCTTCTTCTTCTCTAGAGCATTTTCATTAGTTGTAGTTATCTCACCATAAGCTAACTCCTCCCTTGTGGAGGGTTAGATAAACCCATGTGAGGATAACTCTACTAATGAAGATGTAATTCAATTGCTTAAAATTTAACAAGTTTGATTTTTACTTCAATTACAAAATAGTTGAAGTGGAAAACAAACTAGAGGTTGAAGAAGTGCTCTAGAGATAGGGTGCTAATTTAATCTCTCATGCTAGTAGAATCTCTTTAGAGATTTAGAAATTCTACTAGGGATCAAGATTTAAGTATTCACTTTGATTTGTCTATGAATCAAAGTGAATATGAAAACAAAAAATTGAAATATGTCTTTCATTAATAGTAGTTTAAATCACATGGTAAATCAATCATCCACACTTCTCTCTCTCTTCTATCTTCTTTAGTAATTTTAGAATATATTTGTTATTAGTAACTTTTGTAACTTATAATTAAAATAAGTATAGTGTAGTGTAAAAACTTCCACCTAAATCCTTCTCTCATTTAAGGTTTCTCTTGAGTAGTCTAGCTAAGTTGTAAACACGTGCTTCAATGTTAGGCATGGGATGATACCTTTACTCGAAATATATTTCAACATGATTTGAGAGTATGGTAATTGATTTAAGTGTGAGTTGGAGTAACGTCCAATTTAATTCTTATCAAAAGGCGCAACTTCGGCATCTGAAAGGGTGTGTGACCAATTGCCCCTTCTGGAACGCATAAAACACAGTTCTGTAACAACAATTTACAAAAGCAAGACTTTTGAGTTAGTACAATTTATATGAATCTCTGCCAGATACCTATCTGCATCTTGCATTTCACCTGCCTTACTATGCCCGTGGATGAAATCCCCATACGTAAAAGCATTTGGGGTAAATCCCTCGTCTACCATCTCAAGTAGGATAGTTCTTGCCTCTGCCATTTTTCCAGCTTTACAGAGACCAGATACAAGAGAATTATAGCAATAAACATCTGGTGAAATCCCTTCATCACTCATTCCCTCTAAAACCTTTCTAGCCTCTTCCACTTTACCATCACGAGAGTGACCTGAGATAAAAGTTGTGTATATCTGAGAATTTGGTTTCAAACCACTTGCAACCATCAATTATTATATTGTAAGTCACCATTGTGCACCTTACTTTCTTCCTCTTCATCTCATTAAGAAGCTGGAAATCTGTAGGAACTTTTACCTACACAAAGTAGAAATCTGGGATTAGTTTGGGCATACCTATGATTGCTCGGCTCACCCCAGTCATCCCATCCTTGAGGAAGTACAACACTAGACATGAAACTCATAATAAACACCACCCTAGAATAAGGACCTTCCTAAGATGGCAGTCCCTACGCCAGTGATCTTACAACCCAAGAAGGTAAAGCCCATGTCCTGTACTTCCGATACCCTGCATTGTGCTGTGATAGCACTTGGTCCTTTTACAAGGGAATGCACATGGCATTTCTGTAGGAATTAACGCAAATAGAAACAATGTTAGTTTTGTGTTGTGCCCTACAGTTGCAGTAAGATATTGAGTTGGTCAAGGCTTCCAATCTGGATGGAAAACTAACTTCATAAAGGGAAGCTGCCTCTCCAAATATGTAGTAATGCCTCCCTACATCATCAAGTAGCATGTCTTGATTGTAAAGGATCATGCAGCTGTAGTATTCTGCTCTATCTCCTGATACCCTCAATGCGACCACCCTTTTGCTACGCTCAAATGTATTCTGTAAACACGATGCCATTGATATTATACAGTTGAATATAATATATCAATTAATATGTGAAGGTATATTATCTTAGGCACTTGTGTCTAAGTCAGAGTACAAGATAATGAGATTGTTGGTTGCCATGCATGGCCCAACAGCAGGTATCAAATGTCAATCACAATCGTAATGTCAATTTGTTGATTTGGTTTTCCTAAAGTTTGCAGTTGGGTCCTGAATTTACTTTAACCTTCTGGTTTCTAAGCTATCTGAATCAATCTTTTAAATTGTATGACCAGGGGGATATTATGTGTTCAGTGTACTTAAGTACGAAACTTTGAATAAAGCTTTATTTGTTAACAAAACTTTGTTTGCTATTGCTAACAGAACCTTATAGTAGAGTTTGCCTACTGTATTCACTTCTGTCGTCGTTTCTTTACAGGTAATGTTAAAATTTTAAATTACATGATTTAATTCATAATTTTTTTGTGTGTGCATGTAATTATATATATGAGTACTTCTTTTCTTTATATTAGATTTTTTTGTGAGTGCATGATTAAATTTTTTTTGTGTGTGTTCAATCTAACTACTCTATATATATGAGTACTTCTTTTGTGTGTGTTCAATCTAACTACTCTATTTTAAGTGTCCCTTACAATTATAATTCTGCATTTTTTTTTATCTTTATTATAAGAAATCCCTATGGCCAAAGAGAAGAATAAACAGGTTCGTAAATCAAGGCTAAGATGCAATCTTCTCCCATAAAGAGAGTTGGTTATAAATGATTTGCGTGCTACCAGAATTTCAAATATTCGAAGAGTTCAGTCTATGCACAGAGAAGAAACTATGAATAGGCAAAGAAATATCACTACTAATGTTGATTTTTAGAACATCAACAACAATTCAGCAAATTTTGATTTGTCAGATTTTGATTTCATTGACAAGATTCCACTTCGCAAAAGTACTCGTGATATTGGTAAGTATTAAATTAAACACGTTGAATATTTCGATTAATAACTTATATACTTTTTCTTATCTTTTTTTTCTTTATATAGAACTATGGGACTTTGGTGAACTCAACAAAATTTGTTCTTTCTGTGGAGCTATAATCTGGAATGAAGAAAGGAACAACAAGAAACAAAAGGGATAGCTTCCTACATTCTCCATTTGTTGTCAAGTGGGAAAGATAGAACTTCCACTATTGAAGAATCCTCCACAATTCTTAAAGGATCTGCTTGAATCAAGGGGACCAAAAAGCACTCATTTTATTGAAAACATAAGATCATATAATTCAATCTTTACTTTCACATCAATGGGTGGAAAAATAGACTATGCAATTAACAATGGTGGTGGTCCATGTATTCATAATTCATGGACAAAATTACCATAAAATTGGATCGTTACTTCCAACAGGAGATAAACTAAAGTTTGCGCAACTTTATATATATATGACACAGGAACGAGGTGTCCAATAGGTTAAATGCTCTGCCCAATCAAGCACTCGAACAAGCATTAGATGGTAGTATAGTTGAAGGATTGATAACAATGCTGAATGCGGAAAATGAAATTGCAAAGGCCTTCCGAATGGCACGAGATAGGTTCAATGAAGAGGACTACATACTTGTACGCATTAGACTCATTGGCACACGCTCAAAAAATGCAAGACAGTACAACCTGCCTACATCTACTGAAGTAGAAGCACTGATGCTTGGAAATGGAGTTGAATTTCATCATCGAGATATAGTTGTTGAACACCAAGAAGAAGACCTCAAATGAATTACTGAATATTATCCTAGCTTTATGCATGGCAATGCAATATCCTCTTTTATTTCCATACGGTGAGGACGACTACACATTCGATATTTTGTATCAAGGAGAAGAAGAAATATCAGAAAATCACTGCCACATAGTTAGCATGCGAGAATATTATGCCTTCAAACTTCAACATAGAGAAATTGAGGGCCAGACTTTAGTCAATGGTGGTAAAGTAAAATTGCAATTTATGGTCGATATGTACACATGTGTAGAAGAAGAAAGACTTGATTGGTTCCGAAACAACCAGTCCACAATTAGAGCAGAACTATATAAGAATATAGTTGACTCAGTGCACGCTAGAGACACAGATGCAAGATTAGTCGGAAAGCGTTTAGTTTTGCCTTCTTCATTTACTGGTGGGCCACGGTACATGGTGCAAAATTATCAGGATGCCATTGCTATATGCAGATGGGCGGGAGCTCCAGATCTATTCATCACATTCACTTGCAATCCAAAGTGGAATGAAATTAAACTTGCAATGAAAAGAGTTGAAGGTCTAAAATTTGAATACCGTCTCGAAGTTGTTGTTAGAACGTTTAAAATAAAAGTGGATCAGATTATGAAGGACCTCAAAGAAGAAGAACACTTTGGCAAAGTTATGGCAGGTAATTTTAAATAATTTACATCTTAATTTTATTTGTGGGATGCCTAAACTATGTGACTCTTGGCTTGAAAACATCTTATTCCTTATTTTTTTCCCCATAAATTATTCATTTTTATTTTATTTTATTTTTTGCTGGTTTTACTTTTTTTTCATTCTAAAATTTAATCGAGCTGGTACAGTAAGTCAGTATGTAAGATGTTAATATGTCTATGGTTGACAAACACCAATCAAGAAAATGTCTATGGTTGTCATTTTGTCAAAGTAAGTATGGGGAAGCGACACTACCAGGATTTCACAAACACCTCAAGTTGGTAGTACGGGTCAATTAGTTTCGGCCTTCTCTTACACTTTTTATATATGAATAATTAGTCGGTTTACAATATAATGTCTAATGTCTCACTTAGAACCTTCAAGCCAAGTGTAATAACTAATAAAATAATTAGCCAAAAAAAGGAATGATATTCCAACTGAAAGAGGAGTTGAGGAACAAAAGGCAAACAAAGCCAATGGCTGCTCGGGGTTATGCAGAACTTTATATATTATACTCCTTTCTTAGACGTATCAGCTTTATACAAACAAATTTGTAAATTTTCATGTGATATAGTGGTATCAAGCATTCATATTTATTTACTTTTAAATTTGAATTTTGCAGCAATCTATGTTATTGAATTCCAAAAACGAGGTCTACCACACGCTCACATACTACTTTGATTGCACCCTGATGACAAGCCTTCTACACCAACTAACATTGATAAGATTATATTAGCTGAACTTCCAGACAAAAATGATGACCCGTTGTTATATGAAATTGTCGTAGATAACATGATTCATGGTCCATGTGGAGAGCTAGACAAGAATTCACCTTGCATGAACGAAAGAAAATGTAGCAGACTTTATCCAAAAGAATTTTGTGAAGAAACTACATTCGATGACAAGGGATTTGCAATGTACATGAGAAGACCAGGTAGAACAGCTACAAAAAAACGGAAGAAGAAGACTTTCACCGTTGATAACAGATGGGTTGTTCCTTATAATCCAGCTCTTTCAAAGAAATATGGAGCACACATCAACGTGGAGTTCTGTAATAGAAGTCGAATGGTCAAGTATCTCTTCAAATACTTGAGCAAAGGTCAAGATAGATCCACTGCTGTTGTTGAGACTGATACCACTGTCGAAAACACAGAAACCAAAGAAACAATAATACAAGTTGATGAAATTCAAAGATTCTTAGACTGTCGATATGTATCATCTGCACATGAAGCTTGCTGGAGATTATTTGGTTACGATATCCACTATCGATACCCACCTGTTGAGAGACTACCATTCCATCTTGAAGGTGAACATACGGTGTTCTATCATGACGATGACAACACCGATGAAGTCATCACCCATGAAAGTGCAAAGAAAACCAAATTTACAGAGTGGATGCGCTATAACCAATTACATGAAGATGGTAGACACCTAAGGTATGTTGATTTCCCATTAAAATTTGTTTGGGTTGATTCTCTGAAATATTGGAAATTAAGACAGAAAGAAGTAAAAATCGGAAGGATCTTTTATGCAAATCCGATGTCAGGCGAACGGTTTTATTTGTGAATGGTATTAAATGTTAAAAAAGGTGCAACGTCATATAAAGATCTCAGAACTGTCAACGGCAAGGTGTATGAGGATTTCAAATCAACATGTCTTGCACTTGGACTATTGCAAAATGACGACGAATGGAATGATGCAATCGTTGAAGTAAGTCAATGGGCTGGTAGTGCTTCCTTGAGGCAGTTATTTGTGACACTATTAGTTTTCTGTGAGGTGAGTTCTGTGAGGTGAGTGAACCTTTGGTTCTATGGAACAAACATTGGGAGTTGTTTACAGATGACATACTGGACAAATAAAGAACTCGAGCAAATGACGGTGATCTAATTTTAACACCTGAAGAGCTTAGAAACCATGCGCTGACTGAGATTGACAGATTACTGAAACAAGTAAACCGTCAACTGAAGGATTTTAAGATACCATTCAAAGATATGAGGTCAGAACCTAGAAACCCAGATAGACTCATCATGGAAGAACAAGAATATAATCACAATGAAATGCACCAACAATTTCATGAAATGCAAAACTGCCTAAATTATGACCAGAAGACTATATATGATGAAATTATAAATGCAGTCAATACAAACTCAGGTGGGGTTTATTTTGTCTATGGAGGAGGAGGGACTAGCAAGACATTCCTCTACAATACCATATTGACCTAACTGCAGCCACAAGGGAAAATAGCCATTGCAATTGCTTCTTCAGGAATAGCAGCTCTACTTTTTCCAGGTGGAAAGACAACACATTCAAGATTTAAAATCCCAATAGAAATTGATGAGTACTCAACCTGCAATATAAGTCAAAACACCATGCTGGCCAGACTTATTCAACGAGCTGATCTTATCGTTTGGGACGAAGCTCCTATGACCCACAACCATGATTTTGAAGCAGTAGACATGACGCTGAAAGATCTAATGGGCAAAGAAAATGAAAACAAGATCTTTGGAGGTAAAATTATTCTGCTAGGGGGAGATTTCAGGCAGATTTTACCTATCATTCCAAGAGGTACAAGGGAATTAATAATTGCTTCATCGATAAACAGATCACATATTTGGCAGCATTGCAAAGTCTTCAAGCTAACTAGAAACATGCGCTTAAAGAATGTGGATTCTTCATTGGCGTTAGATTTCAGCAAGTGGGTATTAGACCTCGGAGAAGGAAACTTACCTACCATTTCCATATTCGAAGGTAAAGAAAAAAATTGGATCCAAATTCCTAATGATCTTCTTATTCCTCCTGGCGATGACAGCATAAGTGATATCGTGTCAAGTATTTACAAAGATTTACCATCAAAATACATGGATAACAACTACTTCAGAGATAGATGCATTCTGTCACCTACAAATGAGTTTGTAGATGATATCAACTCCCACATTCTGTCTTCTTTCGAGGGACAAATGCGTGAGTACTTTAGGCCGAATTCATTAAGCTCCATATCTGAAAATATTGAAGAACAGTATGCAGCATACCCAGTTGAATTTCTTAACACAATTAAAGGATCTGGTCTTCCAAACCATAAGCTGGAGTTGAAACTTGGCACACCAATCATGCTTATTAGAAACATAAACTAGAGCCTTGGTCTTTGTAATGGAACAAGACTTATTGTTATCAAACTAGCTCCAAAGGTCATTAGAGCAAAAATTATAACAGGGAGCAACATTGGCGGGGAAACTGATATACCAAGGATAGAGACAACTTATAAGTGCACGAATTGGCCTTTCAGTTTGAAGAGAATACAATTTCCAATAAAGATTTGTTTCGCAATGACAATAAATAAAAGTCAAGGACAGACATTGAAGCAAGTGGGGGTATACTTGCTTAAGCCAGTTTTCAGTCATGGACAACTATACGTTGCAGTATCACGAACAACTACACGATCAGGACTGAAATTCCTAATAAAAAAAAAATGATGACGAACCAGAAGGATACACTCAGAACATTGTCTACAAAGAAGCATTCAACAATTTACAATGAGGTAAAAAAAAATATTAGTTCAATCTTAAATTTTCAATTTTTAACTTCATATAGAGCGAATTGCTTATTAACTAATTATTATTTTTTTATTCTATTACAGTGTAGAGGACTAGCAGCTACTATGGAGACATTATTCACATTTGCCATTTTTTTTTTCTTTTGTTCTTTATTGGAATATACACAACCATTTTCTATATATGCCAAGTGTTTGAAATCACTTCAATTTACTACTTCATTGGACATACCTTTGTTTTCATTTTATATTTATTTTTTAGTTAATTATATTAACTTTGAAAAGATAATGTCCTACTTATCTGTTCTCGGTCGATCTGACATTATATAATGTTGCAGCATTTAGACATGACAACTCATTACAGTTTGATAAAGCAAGCCACCAAGTCAGTTAGGAATTTGAAGCTCATAGTAAGAATTGATAGAAGTTGGGACCACTATCTGGTTGGAAATGAGACATTGTTAAGTAAGGATATGATCCTCATTGACGAAAAAGTAAGTACCACACTTATTCAACATCTCTTTTATCACTTTAAGATTTATATCAATTATTTTTTTTCATTCATACAGGGTGACCAAATCAATCCGTCTATACCTATGGAGATCTATCCACAGTTTAAGGAAAAAGTTCAAGATGGTGGTACATTTGGAAAAATTCACCGTTAAAAACGTTAGGTCTTACTGTCCCGTGAACAATAAAAACAAGATAACATTTGAGAAGTATACAACCATGAGGAATATTTTAGATGAAACATCAATTCCACGATAACTATTCAGCTTTGTCGATTTCAAGAAATTAGCCCCACGAGATAAGCAAGACGAATTTCTTACTAGTAATTCTAACATTTTTTTTTCAAAATACATTAGTTCGTTTATTGGTAAAATTTTCATAGGTTTACCAATAAAGTTTACCTTATTCAGATGTCATTGGATTCTACAACAACATCGGTGAATTGCAAAAAAATGTTCACACAAGAATGGGACAATCAGATAAAAAATCAATCTACATTGATAATGAGAGGTATGTTTTTTCTTATTAATGATACTCTACTATTTAATAAACCAACTAATCACCAATGGTATATTTTGAACTCTGTTTCCTTATTTGTTGTTAGAATGGAATGCTTGGAAATTACTTTCTGGGGAGATCGGATTAAACAAATACCACAAGTCCTAACAAAAAATGGCCCAAGAGATATTATAACTATGACTTCAACAATAGTCAGATTGTTCTCAGGTATATCTATCTAAATATGTACATTCAATAAATTTGAGTGATATGTGCTAATGTACAAAGTTATTGGGCTTCAGCTAAATATGTACTTCAAGCAACACCAGCGACAAAGGTGTATATAAACCTGGAAACAGATGATGCTCATACTTTAAAAAATAGGTAACAATTACTTATTTCACAAGAAAAAATCATGTACATACTTTAAAGTTTATGACATATCTCTCATGTAAAATGGAGTTCAAACAATCCACGGGCAGAGTTGCCAATTTCAAGAAAAAGTGCCATCTACCTATGCAACAAAAGCAATTCTATCTGAAAAAATTTAGAAGAAATTGATACATTGCTAATGAGTTTCATCATTGGTAACTTCCTGCCTTTATCCAAGTTCATGTGTAATTCTTCTTTTCAATTATTGTTTTACTGTTTAACAAAATTTGAAATTATCAATGTATAGGGGAAAAGGTACAAATTTAAAGCAAAAATATCAGATATTGACAACAAATACAACTGGCATTACAATTGTTGTTAAAGCGATTAGTGCAGAAGGAAAGTAGAACTAAAATATCCAGAATGGTGGTGTGATTATTATTCCATTTCAATGAAAGAACCAACAAAAAGGTACTGTAACAAATATTATTATAAAAATTACAAATATTATCATAGAGACTAAAGTAATTACATTCTATGCAGGTACAAACTCCAATTTGAAACAGAAGATTCAACATGCAAAAAGTTGATAACAACGTTTGATGATGAGGCCGAATATTTGTTGCAACGTCCTTTGGATGAACTGTTGAAAATTGAGAAACAGGTATTAATTAGCTTTAACTCTTTAAAATTACATTTATTTATAAAAAATCTCACACGATGATATTAAAATATTCTATGCAGGAAAATGGCTTCGACTTGGTTTCTGAAATATTAGAAGAACCAATTGGCAAGGAATATGAATTTGAAGTCAGAATCACAAAGTACAACTGTGAAAATGGAAAAGATAGCTCATTAACCGTCTCAAAATTAGACAAAATTGAAAAGGTAAGTACAAATTTTACTGTTGGTTATAATGCATTGTTAAAATTTTACTGTTACAGTTTATTGCCTAAGCAAGTTGTGGAACTTTAGCTTCCTTTCATACTCTAGTAATAGTCATAGCTAACGTTTTGCTCTACTACTAACCTATTCAATTACTATCTTAAAAACAGGGCATCAAAATCAAACAAGAGGATGAAGAACCAAATGCCAAAAAACAATGTGTAGAAATTCAGGTAACATACTCATTCCCTAATACTTGGAAATAAAATATTGAAATAATAACTAATAATGAGATTTAAAATTATTCTTACTACATGATTGATTGAATTCATAAGGCTTCTCATCAATAGAATCATGACGTAAACGAAGGAGTGCGAGGCAACATACGAAAATACACTCAAGTTATATGTTGAAGTTGTTTTACTTATATATTTTTGTTATTTAAAGGGATATTATACATACATTAAACTTAATATTTGCTCATTGTCTTCCACTTAATTGAAAGTTCTTTACGATCTCATTATACAGGATGTTAACTAATGTGTACCAATATGTTATGAACATTGTTTCATTATATAGGAGGGTTTCAGGAAAATAAGTCTTAAGACTACTTTTCTTTGTAGTCTGTATATAGGTTTCAGGAGATTTAGTTTGTGCATCTATATATATATACATGTTTTGTATAGGTGTGCCACGTAAGCCGGACATTGTTTGGGATCATGGAATATTATTTGATGATGATCGCAAGAAATCTCAATGTAACTACTGTAAAAAATTTATGATGTACGGTGGTGTTAGAAGATTTAAACTACACTTGGCTGGGACATGCAGCTGATGCAGAAAAGTCTAAGTTGGTTCCTATTGAAATTCGTCGCACGATAGGAAAACTGTTGGCGGATTGCGAAGTATCGACTATTTCTAAAGGATGGCCAAAATAATCACAGGGAAAATTTGTGGGTTGGTCCAGTGGTACTGCTGCAGGCTTGCGTATTTAAACATCTTTCAAAATTTATATGTCAGGCTTAGAAATATCTATTTGATTAGTTTAATGGGGATAGTGTGCTTACAGTCTTTAGAATTCCTCCCATATTGAAAATTAAGCGAAAATCTAGCGTATCTAATTAAAACGGGAATTCCTCCCACAAGGAGTATTTTTTGAGCTCTATTAAAATTCCACGTCATCTCCTATTAAAACCGGAATTTCTCTCCTATTTGAAAAACGGGAATCCTTTTTTACAACGGGAATTCCTCTCCTATTATAACGGAAATTTCTCTCCTATTAAAACAAATTCTAACACTTCTAATTAAAACGAGAATCATTCTCCTATTAAAATGGGAATTCCTCCCCTATTGAAAAGGGAAAATCTAGTATATCTAATTAAAACGGGAATTATTCTCCTATTAAAACATGATCTCTCTCCCAATTGAAAAAAACAGGTTTTTAAAACTTAATTAAAACAATTTGTTATAAAATTAAAATGGGTTAGCCGACTAAAACAATAGTCCCAATTTTCTAAAAAAAAATCTAAATATTTTCAAAAGAGCCGGTGCATATGCACGGGCCTACAAGCTAGTAAAACGTGTAAAGTTCATTGTACTAATAAACATCAATTTTTTCAACAAAAAATCTATTTAGACTCCCTTAATCACTCCAAAGGGACTCCATATCTTTAAGGGTGGAATTTGAGCCGAGGGCTCGAGCTTACATGGCATCGATCCAATTATATGAGCCGAGCTCGAGCTCAAATTAAAGCTTCGTTGAGCTTGATGAAGCTCGGCTCGTTTAGCTCAAATAACATATTTATAGTGTAAAATGGTGAGCCGCCTCGGGGGCTCGGCAGGCTTGGCTCGTTTAAGAAATAAAAAAAATATGAAATAATAATTTAAAGCCAACTAGCATGGTAAAGCTCGGCTTGTTTGGCATCCAAATTATATTTTTCTTTTCAATAATAAAAAAAAACAAATAGAAATAAAAAAAAATAACTAATAACTTATCCAATTAAATAACTAACACCGAAATAGTAACAAATAAATAACAAAAATTTTACCTATATTTCCACAAACATATTAAAAAAAAAAATCCACTTAAAAAAAAAATTATACTTAAATAAATAACCAGCATTGTTTTATTCCGTTCAGTTTCGACACTTTTGGGTTATTGGGACAACAGTTTGTTAAGCTCCTCAAGAGACTTCAGACAGTTATGAATAGTAATGTTATGACAGCGGGGCTAATGAGTTTGTTTTTAAAATGAATATGATTTGCTATTCAAAATGGGATTGCGGGACACCTTATTGCACGTTTGTCCTAATTATTTGTAAAACTCCTTATCATTATGAATAAAATTTCCACTTAAAAAATAATAATAAAATAAAATTTTGGGCCCAAACTTTCATCATTTTCTCTCATTCACTTTCTTGTCACAAAATTTCATTTTTTATCACTTTAGTTTATATTAATTTTGAATGAAGAAAAAAAAAATCATATGATTATCTATCTATTGACTTAAACAAATGTTTGGATGATTATGTCAAAATATATGATGATTTGTTTCACAAGTGCACCGAATTCATCTTTTTTTTTTGGGAATTAAAGTTTATTTTTCTTTATTTTCTTTCTTTCTTTGGTTGATTTGTTTATGGAAATATAGTCAAGTTTTTTTATTTATTTGTTATTTTGGTTTTAGTCATTTAATTAGATATGTTATTTGGTATTAATTTATTTCAATATTTGTTTTTTAAATCTTGGAAAAAGAATAAGATTTTGATGCCACGTAGTAAACGGAGTCCCAATGGAGTTATTGAGGGAGTCTGAGTAGAACTAATATTTTTTAATTTCTAAAAAGTTTTATCTTTTAATTTTTGGATTGAACCATATATTAATTGGGATGTTTAGTGCTAAAAGTATCATTTGTTTCCTTATTATTCATTCCAAGTGTTCCAATTCTAGCGAATATCTATCCTTGTTTATTCTTCTCTCTCTATATATAGCCCATATGCACAGCTGTAGCAAAATCAGTTTATCCAACAGACGCAAGTCACGCAACAAGCATCTGAGCAACTATGAACAAAAGTAATTTTCTTAATATTTCCACCCTCTACTCCTACAACATTCCATACGTTGCTTTAGATCTTACAGGGTTGTCTTACGTCATCTTCAATGCAGTTGCTCTGTTCTTGTCAACCTGCTTCTTTATACTTCTCATCAAACTTATAACCAAATTACTAGAGAGGAATAGTTCAAAAGCAGTACTCCCTCCTGGTCCTGTACCATGGCTATTCTTTGGTAACCTGCCTGAATTGTTTAGGAACAAACCGAGGTTCCGATGGATAACAGGAATTCTGAATGAGGTGAACACCGATATTGCATGTGTCCGCGTTCGTAATACTCACATTATCCCAGTAAAGTGTCCCGATATTGCTCGTGAGTTCTTGGTGAAACAAGATACCAAATTTGCGTTTAGGCCTACGACAATGGCGACAGAGTATATGAGTCATGATTTCTTGAGCGTTGTTTTAGAACCAGGGGGTGATCACTGGAAGAAAATGAGAAGGGTTGTGGCTTCTGAAGTACTTAGTCAACCTAAACTAAGGTGGCTTCGCGGAAAGAGAGACGAGGAAGCAGACAATCTTATTCATTACATTTATAACCAATGCAGGAGCACTATGCTGAATTCTGATGGTGGTGGAGCTATTGTGAATCTAAGACATGCCACTAGGGCATATTGTGGAAATGTCATGAGGAAGATAATATTCAACAGGAGGTACTTTGGTGAGGGAAGGAAAGACGGAGCTCCTACTATCGAAGAAGAAGAACACGTCGAGGCCCTCTTCACTGGACTTTCACTTGTTTACGCGTTTTGTGTATCAGACTACATGCCTAGTTTGAGATGGTTAGATTTGGATGGCCATGAGAAGATAATGAAGACCGTAACTCAGATCGTTAACAAGTACCATGATCCAATAATTTACGATAGGATACAAAAATGGAGAGGTGGAGATGTTAAAGTAAGTTCGAAGGAGCCTGAGGATCTTCTCGACGTCCTCATTTTACTGAAAGACAATAAGGGGAAGCCGTTGCTATCGACTGAGGAGATCAGAGCTCAAACTGCAGTATGATATATATATAGTTTTTTTTTTTTTTTTTTTTTAATATTGATCTTAAGTAAGGTTGCTAAAAGAGAAAAACCAATCAATGCAGAAAATGCTAAAACAACTGTAAAAGTGTAAATTGATATTTCCAAATCCATCTTTGGGTCCATACGACTCTGTGTATTATCTCATGTACGTACTTCTCTTCCTAATATACTAACAGGTTGTAATTTGTGGCAGGAATTGTTTCATGCGGCAGTAGACAACCCATCAAACGCTGTAGAATGGGTGATTGCGGAGATGATTAACCAGCCTGAAATTTTTCGTAAAGCAGTAGAGGAAATCGACATTGTGGTTGGAAAGGATAGACTTGTGCAGGAGTCCGACTTCCCAAAGCTCAACTATGTAAAGGCGTGTGCAAGAGAAGGATTTCGACTTCATCCTATTGCTCCATTTAACCTTCCTCACGTGTCCAATGTTGACACAACAGTTGCTGGTTACTTCATTCCAAAGGGCAGTCATGTGTTGCTGAGTAGAACAGAACTAGGTCGAAATCCTAGAGTTTGGGATGAACCACTTGAGTACAAGCCTGAGCGTCATCTGAAGTTGAATTCTGATGGATCTTTTCTTGACGTTGAACTCCATGAACCGGAGTTACGTTTCATCTCTTTTAGTACTGGACGTCGTGGGTGCCTGGCTGTGAATCTCGGATCGCTAATGACTACTATGTTGTTGGCTAGGCTTCTTCAAGCGTTCGATTGGACTGCACCACCTGGTGAGTCCAAGATTGATCTGTCTGAATCAACTAATGATCTGTTTCTAGCAAAACCGCTACATGCACAGGCCAAACCTCGCTTGCCCGAATACCTATATTCCTAGTGAACTTAGACAACTATTGTTTTCCATTAATAAATAAATGGGTGAACTAGTGTTACCCCCTACTAGATGAGCCAATTAGGATTTCCCCTCCACTAGATGGGAAATTAGGGTCTCCCCCCATTTAGTCAACGGGGTTGACCAATTTTTTTTTGTGTGCATTTAGGAGCGAGACCCTAATTTCCCATCTAGTGGAGGGGAAATCCTAATTGGCTCATCTAGTAGGTGGGTAATATTGGTTAACCCTAAATAAATAGGTTATTGTAAATTTCACTTTCACGAGTGAAGTATGGATGCATATGATGAAGTATACGATGAGATGAGGAGCATCGAATCACCAATAATGGAATGATGAAGAATATAGAAGACTTGACAATATCAATTAGTATATTGTAAAATATTATGGAATATGTGGTGTATGGAAAGTATATTCTATAATATTCTAGACTAGGAATGTTTATGATATATTGAATTTTATTTCTATTTGAGTTTTATGTAATTCTCTATATATACCCTACAAGGGTATAATGGTTCGCAACCAAGAATTAATAAAACCATCTTATTATAAATTTCTTCATGGTATTGAAGCAGGTGTGCTCTCTTGAGAGCACTTTCATGGGAGTTCATTTTTCGCTGGCGGCGGTGCCTCTACCGTCACCAGACAATATTTTCACCACAACTTATAATAAGAGTTTATAAAAAGTTTGTTTTCCACCACCACAAACTATTCTTATCATAAAATGTCTCAAATCCCTAAGTTCTTACATACATACTCCACCCTTATTGGTATTCCAGATAGACATATTACTTTTGGTTGTTGGATTATAAATCCAATCCAATTTTTGGCCAATTATTACTAAGTCTAAGACGGAGCCACATTGAGACCAAGTAAGATCCGATGAGGCTATGGCCAATGATAGAGCCCACAAGAGAACTTAGATTGAGCCTATTTTTGTTCATCAGTGATGAACATTTTTTTCTTGTCTCTTTTTTGGTGTAGGTTTTGTTGATGGAGTTGTGATATTATGCAAGCTCACAATGATTTTCAATCACTATGAGCTTAAGGGGGAATGATGAAGTATATGATGAGATGAGGAGCATCGAATCATCGTTAATAATGGAATGATGAAGAATATAGAAGATTTGACAATATCAATTAGTATATTGTCAAATATTATGGAATATGCGGTGTATGGAAATTATATTCTAGACTAGGAATGTTTAGGATATATTGGATTTTATTTCTATTTGTGTTTTATGTAATTCTCTATATATATATCCCACAAGGGCATAATGGTTTGCAACCAAGAATTAATAAAACCAATTAAGAATTTTCCCAACATATATATATGGGGAGGGATAGAGCCACTCCCAAAATGTACAAAATCATATCTCATCCTACCAGTTGAATTAAATACTGATATTTTGTAGATATGATCTCCCCACCATGAATAACCTAATATGTCCACCAAATTTCAGCTCATTCAAATATGTCTAATCTAATCAAATGTTATTATGAAATCGGAAAATTTTGGACCGTTAGATAAACGTTCAAAATTGAACACTAATTTTCGCAAGGTTAGACATATCCAAGTAGGATGAAATTTTGTGGGCATGCTAGAACATATCCACAAAAAAAATTGGGTCTTAATTCAATTTGAACGTCGATGGAGTGGCTCAGGTAGTACCATATATACTAGAGTACTAGAAAGTAGACCCGTGCATACCCATCGGCACTTTTAAAAACTTGCTCAACAATCATAACTATACATATATAAATTTTCTAACAAAATATGATTCTTGTTTTGGTCGCTAACCCATTTTATTTCCTAACAAATTGTTTTAATCAATTCTTAAAAACCCATTTTAATTTCTCAACAAATTTTTTAATCTCATTTTAAGAACCCGTTTTTTAATTGGTGGAAGGATCCCGTTTTAATTTAAAAGTGTGATTCCCGTTTTTAATAGGAGAAGGATTCCCGTTTTAATTAGAAGTACTAGATTTTTCTTTTTCAATAGGGGTGGCCGGGAATTTCTATTATAATCGGAAAAGGATTCCCGTTTTAATTAGAAGTGCTAAAATTTTTCTTTTCAATAGAAAAGGAATTCCTATTTTAATAGGAGTTGATGACGTGGAATTTTAAGAGAGTTAGCTAAAAAAAAAACCCCATATATATAGGAGCTTTAATATTAATATATTGATGTTTTTCATGGAGGTCTTTATTATCCAATCATAATGTATGCAATAATTTTCAAATTAGGGAACTTTTTTTGTTGTGGTGTGTGGACCGACATCAATAGTCCCACATCACCAAGAGAAAAAGTATTTACTAAATACATAAGTGTGGATCTCTGTAAACTATTATTGAGACCTTTCCAAGAAAAAAAAATTGCAAAAGATTTTCTACTTGCACAGGTGGAGTATCGTGCTGTTCTCCGGTACCGTCTTATGATTTCTCTGTACTTTGATAGTGGTTTTTGCCCTGTATGCAAAAATAGTAGACTAGATGCATTTGGGGACCATGCAGCATAGACATTTTTCCGGTTTTAAATACCGACATGATCATGTTAGAAACATCTAACTACTTTAAAGAGAATGGAATGATCTACAGTACCGCCAGTACGTGTAGGTTTCCAATTTTACCCCTACTTATTTTCTCTTATGACAATCACGTATTGAAAGGGTAAAACATAAATAGGATATCATATGAAGGGTACAGACATAATTTTGTCATATGAAGGGTACAAAAATTTTCATTCGCCTCCTACTTGAAATTACCAAAATGCCCCCATACTTTATGAAAATTACAAAATTGCCCCTAGACTTTAACCAAAAATGTCAACATGGTAGGCTCCATTTCTTCACTTTTTGTGTGCTAAAAACATGTGGCATATACATGCATCAAGATACTAGTTGTATGTGGTGCATTTTGGAGGGCTGGAGTACAAGCGAAGAAAAAAACTCCTGTTAACTTTCTCACTGATCCGAATGAGGGCAAATCAACACTTCGTGTAATATCCCGTAATTTATATTTTAATTAATTAATTTTATTTTATAGTTATATAAATAGCCTAATATTAATATGAGTTTGGGGTTGGATACTTTTTGGGTACGGTTACTTTATTGGGTTTGTTGTAGGCCCAATTGTGTGGGTTAAATCCAAATAGCTTTTAGAGTCCTATATATATATATATATATATATATAGCTAAAGGTAACTTGTATTAAGCAAAATAGTGGGGTTACAGGAACAATTACAAGTGATCAGAGATCTTACAGAATGGGAGCACTACTGTGCATGTCCCCTCAATGCATTTTAAGAATCAAATATGAAGTATGTAGAGTTAGGGTCTTCAATCTTTGGGATAAAGTCTGCTCGAGAGTTCCACCATTGTTTTACACCTTTGGGTAATGAAGCTCATTTCCTTGCACACGAATCGGCTGAGAAATTCATTTCTCGCCATGTATATGAAATGAGAAGCCATTACATTTTGTGTCGTGCCTGTTCCCAAGCGGCCTTGCACTGCCAATGGACTTTATTTGTGTTGAAAGTTGTTGCCGTTGAGGAAGAGTCTGTTTGAATCCAAAGCCTGGTCTAGCCAAGCTCTATTGCCTTTGTTATGCATTCAACAATTGCCTTGCATTTTACGACATAACATGTGCACACCCCTAGTCCTCTTATCAGAGTACCGTGTACCACCCCATTGTTGTCCCTGAATATAAACTCCCCACCCTGCCAACCCAGGATTTCCTCTACTTGAGCCATTTGTGTTTGCTTTCAAAATAATTGGAGGAGGGGGAAGCCAGTAACATTCATGTATCTTTGGGGCCTTTCTTGGTCGAGAGAGCTCTATTAAAATTCCACATCATCATCTCCTATTAAAATGGGAATTCCTCTCCTATTGATTTTTTTTTTAGCACTTCTAATTAAAACAGAAATCATTCTCCTATTAAAACAGAAATTCTTCATCTATTAGAAAAAAGAAATTCTAGCACTTCTGATTAAAACATGAATCATTCTCTTATTAAAACGGTATCTCTCCCCCAGTTAAAAAATGGGTTTTTAAAACTTAATTAAAATAATTTGTTGAGAAATTAAAACGAGTTAGCGACGAAAACATGAATCACGATTTGTTAGAAACTATATACAATTGTTGAGCAAGTTTTTAAAAGAGTCGGTGCGTATGCACGGGTCTACTTTCTAGTCTTAATATTAAAGCTCCCACAAGGGGTATTTTTCGAGTTCTATTAAAATTCCACGTCATCTCTTATTAAAACGGGAATTTATCTCCTATTTGAAAAACGGGAATCCTTTTTTACAACGGAAATTCCTCTCCTATTAAAACAAATTCTAGCACTTCTAATTAAAGCGGGAATTATTCTCCGGCCTATTAAAATGGGAATTCCTCCCCTATTGATGAAAAGGGAAAATCTAACATATCTAATTAAAACAGGAATTATTCTCCTATTAAAACATGATCTCTCCCAATTGAAAAAAATGGGTTTTTAAAACTTAATTAAAACAATTTGTTAGAAAATTAAAACGGATTAGCGACTAAAACGGTAGTCTCAATTTTCTTAAAAAAAAAATCTAAATATTTTCAAAAGAGCCGGTGCGCATGCACGGGCCTACAAGCTAGTAGAAAAGAAATTCATGTTTTAATAGGAGATGACATGGAATTTTAATAGATCGAGCTCAAAAAATACCCCTTGTAAGAGCTTTAATATTAAGATATAAATATCTATCCATCTTTTCATTGCATATATAAGCTATTGGACTCTGAGTCATCAAAACCTCTTTTTAAATTTCCCCAGATATTTTTCTTAGGCTAGAATTATCTTGCTAATCAATCCAATATATATATATATATATATATATATATATATATATATATATATATATATATATATATATATATATATATATATATATAGGCCTGAATGCCCTAGATCTTAGAAGTATATATTTATTTTAAAGTTAAAATAAGTACGTAAGTAAAACATCACCTAGAAAATAAATTCAACTTTAATTTTTTTGTGTATTACCTATTTACCATAAAGATCATCTCTACAAAATTTGAGCTCATTTGGAAACTTTTAACCTAACTAAAAATTATTGTCATATTTAAAAATAAATCTAACGGTCTAGAAAATAGTATTTTTGCAATCATCTTTTGTCTAAGTTAGATATTTCCAAATGAGTTGAAATTTTGTAGAGATGATATTTATGGTGAGTGAGTAGATGATATCTATAAAAAATTAGGTTTGAATTCATTTTCTAGGTGAAGTTTTACTAACATACTTATTTTAAGTTAAAATAAGTATGTACTTCTAAGATTCGGCATGTGTGTGTGTGTGTATATATATATATATCAACGTTGACACCTTATTTTGACATCTTATTTTGACATCCACAACTTACACAATGAACTAATGGCTGATTTTTGGTAGAGAAGATCTTCCTACCATGGATAAAATCTCCACCAAATATCAAGACATTTTTAATACTATTGTCAAAAGTTGTGTTTAATAATTTTTCTAAAACCTTTTCGATATGATGCGCTATCCACTGTGTGATTTAGACATTTATTCAATTAAGAATTCAAAAAATCACAATTACGGCCACAATAATTACGACATATTCTAATTCCTTAGATATCCTACCTACATTAATATCGGTTCTTCCAGGATGCTCATAGTGAATCACGTTAGCAAAATTTTTAAAAAAGTTCTCACTTAAAAAATAATTACTATGTTGTTTACCAAGTTAGCCTCATTATTAATGTGTTTAACAATTTATAAAAAAAACTTTTTAGTCTTTGCACATGTTTAGGAAATAATAAACCAAATACACACCCGTATTTGAATAGTACGTCGGGGGTAATTAAACAATTAAAAACAAAAAAGAAGAAAAGAAACATAAACCGAAGCCTTTTGGCCTCTATCAAAAACTCTCTTTTTCTCAAAACCCACCTTGATAGTGAGCAGTGCCTCTATTCATATTGATATTGAGAAGAAAGAGTCGAAGAAACCAAGAAATCCTGCTGCAGATTTCCAGGTCTCCTCCATTTCAGGTAATTTTGTAATGTAACTTTGTTACTTATAAAAAGGTTATCACAAGGGACCAACCGCAGAAAAGAGATAGAGAGAGTGATAGGGTTCCTTCCTTTCTAATGGCGACTTCGAAGCTTCATGCACTCTGGAACCACCTTGCTGGCCCTAATAAAACCAGTTTGTTCCTAAACTTTGAAGACTTTTTTTTTTTTTCCTATTCTTTTAAAAATAGTTATTGCTGTTTCATTTCATTTGGTTCATGTGTTGGTCTTTAGATCTTTCAACATGCTTCTTTATATTGTTAAAATAGAATTTCATTTCAAAGGATATATTCTGTGATGATGAATTCACAATATAGCCTGCTTGAGTCTTGATTCATTTGTGTTGTTTGCTATAGATCGACTTTGAAAATGGGATTTGTTAAAATTTGTTAATCTTCTAGGGGTTTGTACGGATATTAGGTATACCAAAAGAAAGACTTATACTGTTTGGAACATATTATTAGGTTGTTGAAACTCTCTGATAATTTGCAGCTCAAATGGTACGATAACACACATATTCATCTTAACTAATGAATAAATGAAATAATGATTAGATTATGTGATGTTAAATGGTAAGAGACATTACTTTACCAAAAAAAAAGATGGTAAGAAACATTTGGGTGGAAAGGGATTAGAGTTTTTCAAGTTCAAGACCCACCGAAATAATAATTTTTAAGATTATGGGCAATTCATCATGATGATAGATCATAATTTCCTAATATCATAATTTCCTAATTTCATTTATTCTGTTTACTTTTGATTCTCTGATGTGATGTGAAGGGTTTGTGCATAGTGGTTCCTCTGTGTGAAAATGACTTCTTTATAATTGCAATTCATTTTTGGGCCCCAACTTTAAAATGGGGTAATAACATAGCTAACATTGCTGACTTTGCAAAACCCCCAGAGAAACTATCATATTCTCAGCAAATAGGTATTCAGTTTTAAGATGTGAATTTACTCCTTTATTCTCTGGCGGATGCATTGCATTCTCCTCAGCAAATGCTCTACATTACTGATATAGCAAATATTTTATGTTACCCAGCTGTTACATGCACTGGAGTTATCTGGTGCATTACAACACAATTATTACACCAATAAGGTGGTTTCTTTCATATTTGGCACGGGTTTATGAAGAAACTAAGTTATATAATTGAATCCAAATAATTTTAGCCAAGTTTTTAGATATTTAGCTAAGTCGGTTTAGTATTTTGTCCGAATTTTGAATTAGGGATTCATTTCATATTATTTCAGCCATTTATTTGATGTTCTTATTTATTTTTCACATACCCTTTTTTTATTTTCTTCTCCAATTTAGATTCATTGCATCAAGCTTAAATCCTACTAAATATGAACAAACGAGAGAGAGAGAGAGAGAGAGAGAGAGTATCCTCCTGAAGAAAACCTGGGTTTTGCTAACATCAACATTACTGTCAATCCATCTTGACCAAGTAGTAAGAGCCTTTTTGTGTACGCTTCCATAACTTTCAGTCTCGAGTAGACATGTTTACCTTCTTGGTAATAATTTTCTATGTAAAACCGAATCAAACAACGAACATTAGTGTTCATGAGGAAAACTTTTACAGTTTTCTGATCTGCGGCGTTATAACATATGTAATTTTCAGATCCTTCGCCCTTTTAGGAGTGCAACATTGGGAAGGGATGCTTTAGACATATTACGCACTTAACAAGTTTAGGAAAAAAAAATGGATAAAAATGTGCAACATGGGGAACCTATTGAATTAGAAGTCACTTCTAAACTATCAGAAATATGGAGCTCACCCTTTAGATGTTTCTGATGAGTCCACCAATGGCCTGTATTGAAGACTATAATCTCTGCGTCATGATACATTGGTGTCGTCCGGTCCATCAAATCCAATGTAAGAGTCTCCGTTAATCACTTCTTATTTAGTTATGTGTGCAGTTGTGCACCGAAACACCAATTATATAATGGACGTCTCTTCTTCAATATATTTTTTTTTTCTATTTTTGATGAATCGACTATTTTGAGACACCTCATCTTATTGCTGTTTGAACTCAAATAAATAGATGTTGTACTTGATTTCTCAAGGTGCATGTGGGGTGGTTGCTTGACATAGGCAAACATAGAAATTGAAATCAATTTTTTTCCCCTAATAGTGGGTGGGATTAGGTTATTTAATTTTTGTAGATAGCGCCCGTAAACCTAAATACGGCTGATGTTTATGACTGTCCGAATGCAATGACTCGGCTTTTCTTCCAACAAAAGATGTCATTCTTAACTTTGTTACGTTGCTTGCATGCTTTTTATAATCATTTGGTAGCGTTCTTTTTCTTTTTTATCATTATTATGAGAAGGACAAAAACTGGGCTACTTCCGATTTCTTTATAATCACTAACATAAGATCACGGGTATTTTGAATATTTGCTTAAGTAATCAATGTAGCACTATCACAAACTTTTCCATGTATATTTTCATGGAAGACACAACATACTTTAAAATTCATCGGGCAAGGGTTGGAGATCGAATTGTGGCAGATATCCAGGTATGTCTATAGCTAAACTCAAATTTGAGAAGTGAATATCTTACAAACTTCTAAATTATTTCATAGATGAATAGATGTATTGATTGTTGTATACCTTGCTTTTCAAATTGCTTTGGCTATTTCACTGTTAGCACAGTTGCATTTAAGACTTCCAAGTGCTTATTGTTACATGATCATATTCTTTTCACTAAATCAAACTCTCTAACTTGCGTATCTAACATTGCACACATCTTTGGTTGGGTTCAAATAATTCTCTTCATATCAGGATTCCATCTTCAGCATGTAGCCAAGCGTTGTGGATTAGTGAAATTTTATTTTCATTGTAACCATAAGTATTGTATCTTACTCATATCAAAATTTATAAATATTTTGTTAGCTTTTATTCAATGAGTTATAGTGTTGATGCCTTCCACGGACGTAAGCTCCAACTACTAAATAGGTTTTCTTAAAGTAATTAACAACTCACCAACGCGACCACAAGTTAACTAAACATACATTCAATACACACATTTTTCTCTTCAGAGTCTCTCCATTCATGATTTTTTTTTTTTTTTATGCAATCAATTATTTTCCGTTGTATGCAAAAATTTATGTAGATTGCTTCACTGTCTTAAGTTTTGTATTTATTATATGTTCTAGGGATATAGATCATCTGATCATGAATAATAAACTTAACTGATAGAACCACATTATGATGTTTACTAAATTATGTGTTTTGCTATTGATACTATTCCAATGAGTTTAAATTAATGTCATGAAAATGTCTTGGGTTCTCTACAAAATATTTGTAAATGGTATGTGTTAAATATGTTGTTCAAGTCATTCAAATAATATTTACAATTGGGTAATTGTTAAGCCTAAGGAGTAGCTTTGTCAAACAGTGGGCATACCTGACTGCCCTGCCGAAGCAAGGAAACAATATATAAAAAAGATGAATTTCCCCACCACATGATACGGTAAAAAAATTGTGTAGGTATTAGTATTAGGATGAGAGATGCATTGGAAAGTGCAGGGCATAGGTAAAACTTTCGCAATCTTACTAATTCCATGGCAGAGATATGGGCCATACGCTTGAGGTGGCACATGTTACCAGTAAGGAGAATTAGGTATGGAAACTTATTAAGAGAGTGTAAATTGCTAACGGGTGGTTTTGAGGAAGTTGATATTTGTTATAGGGGTCAACAAGCAAACAAGGCAACTCATTTGTTCGTTGTGGTTGACAAGCAAGTATGATTGTTCTCTCAACTATGTTTCAGTGCAAGTTTTGTAATTTTGATTTTGTGAAATATTAGATGTCTTACTTCATTTTGTAATTCCATTGCGTCAGATTTTATCTTGGTAGGTTTATAACATGATCCAATAGAATAAAATAGAAAATGTTACCACCTGTTCATCATACAAAAATGAGATTATGCATTAAGCACATAAAAAGTGACCCTCTTCGATTAAAAAGATGCATTTGGCCCCATTTTATGTCTGAAATTTTGAATAACTCGAAGTGTCAAACAACTAACGGTAAATTGTTACTGTGTGTTCATTATACAAATGCACTTTTGCAGTAAGTACATTAACCAAAATACTTTAGCTTGAAAATTAACAGGCCTAGACATAATAAGTTTTAAAATAGCAAGCTCGACCACAGGTCGGGCTTCATGGCTAGTATATTATAGTTATACCATCACCAATCTATTTTTTGGAATACTCGCAGGGACTTCAATTTTTTCTAAACTCTATTACTACTTATAAAAATAGTATGATATAAATAAGAAAACAATCCCATCTAAAGTTTCAGAGAGTCTCTAACTTTTTCTAAACACTATAACTAATTATGAAAAAATAATCCCATCTAGAGTTTCATAGAGTCCAACTTTTCCTAAACAAAATAGCTAATTACGAAGAAAAAAAATATGAGACAAAAAACTAAATTGCTAAAAACAATAGTTTCTAGCGAAAACGGTTTTCCTAAAACCCTTTCGATTTGATGCTCCATCCACAATGGGATTTAAACATTTATTCATAGTTAAGGATTCCAAAAATCATAATTCTTGCCACAATAATTATGACATATTCCAATTAAATTTATAATTTTTCAACTATATATATATATATATTAATTGGGAATAACGAGATTCAGTTAAAGTGGACGTTGGGCTTAAATAAATTATATACCAAACCAAAACAAATTACAATAAAAAAAAATAATGACAAAACAATAATGACAAATATTTTAAAACATATATAATACTGAATGAAACTAACGTTAAAAACTATTAATGGGAAACCGAAAACTAAATGTAAATGCATTAAACTAATCTCAAATAATATTTAATGAGAAATCGGAAACTGGATGCAAATGCAAGCATTAAGTTAATCTTAAAAAGTAATTAATAGAAAATCGGAATATGAATACAACTGCATTAAACTAACCTCAAAGAATAATTAACGGGAAATCAAAACTTGGATACAAATACATCAAACTAATATAAAAAAATAATTGTCAGAAAATTGGAAACTGGATGCAAATGCATTGAACTAACCCTCAAAGATTAAATTAACAGGAAATTGGAAACCGGATGCAACTGCACTGAACTAATCTTAAAAAATAATACCTTTTGTGGGAGCTTTAATTTTAGTAGATCCGTACATACGCACCGGCTATTTTTAAAACTTGCTCAACAATCATAACTATACATATAGAAATTTTCTAACAAATCGTGATTCCAGTTTTCGTTGCTAAGCCGTTTTAGTTTCCTAACAAATTGTTTTAATCAAATCTTAAAAGCCCGCTTTAATTTCTTAACAAATTGTTTTAATTAAGTTTTAAAAACCCATTTTTTAATTGGGGGAGGGATCCCGTTTTAATTTAGAATTGTGATTTTCGTTTTTAATAGGAGAAGGATTCTCGTTTTAATTAGAAGTGTTAGATTTTTCTTTTTCAATAGGAGATGAATTTCCATTATAATAGGAGAAAAATTCCCGTTTTAATTAAAAGTGAGTAATTTCCGTTTTAATAGGAGTTGATTATGTGAAATTTTAAGAGGGCTAGAAAAATACTCTTTGTAGGAGCTTTAATATTAAGATATATATATATAGTCATTCTCTAAAAATTAACTACTTAAATTAACTTAAAATAAATATGTAGATAAAACTTCACCTATAAAATGAATTCAATCGCAATGTTTTGTAGATATGATATACTCACTATAAAGATCATCTTCATAAAATTTCAGTTCATTTGGAAACCTCCAACATTAGCAAAAAATTATTGCAAAAACTCAACATTTCTCTAAACCGTTAAATTTCTTTTTAAAAATGACAACAATTTTTATCTATGTTAGAGGTTTCCAAGTTGAAATTTTATAAGGATGATCTTTATGGTGACAACCACAAAAAATTAGTTTTGAATTCATTTTAATGGCGAAATTTTACTTACATATTTACTTTAACTTAACTTAAATAGCTACTTTTTAGAGAAAGACTATATATATTACGAGATCTGATATGTATATCAGTACCTAAAGATGCCTCGTGCTTGAATGCTGCCAAAGTGCCAAGCAGACCATATCATCTCTTTGAGGATTAACTAAAATCCATTCCATTGACAGGCAAAAAAATTCTGCCCCCCACCCTCTAAACCTACTTTCACTCAACATTTCTAGTTTTATTTTTCCTTTTCACTTTTTTATTTTATTTAGACCATAACTGCGTGTGTTCCCTGTTACTGCTCTAGTTGGTTATACACGTAGCTTGAATCACTCCCACAATAAATTGACTCCTGATGTAGCAACTTTAGATGTTCCTTCTTTGTTTCTTCCCATAGATATGTCAAAAAAAGATATGATTAAAATCTATTAAAAGACCAATAAATAATCGCCATGTTCACAAAATTAATCACAATCATGATGTCGATGTCCAAAGAATTAAAGGTTTAGAACAGCTTCAAAATACCATCACAGTGGACAAATGTGCAGCCTGCACCATTGCTTTCATAAACACAACCAAAGTTACTGAATGTTATCAAACACGACAAATTCTTAAAATATATCTTTTCTCAATCACAAAATATAGTAACTTACACACCCTAAAGAAAGAATAAATTTTCAAAAAAAAAAAAGGAAAAAGAAAAATGAGTAACAGTTTCTTTTTCTTTCCACAATGTATGGTGAAAGTGTAAAACAAGGAAATGAGGCAGCACACAGAATACAAGACTATCTGTGAACTATAACTATAACAATGCTTTCTTCAGTCACAATGTTATAAAAATTCTTATGCTGAATTTCCAATCACTGATACATTCACCAAAAAATGAAATATTGAAATTTTTGGGGACGTCACCTTCAATTCCCTAAATGTCTTTACATCAACTCATCAAGATGCGAATAGTAGCAAGACCAACAGCAGAAATGGAGACAATTGTACCTACGCAATATTTAATTACATCATACTTTGCCGCTTCCAATTGCGCCCTCAAAGCATGAATTTCCTACAAAACCCAGAAAAATGAAGTTGACATCACACCAAAATTAAAGATCATATTTCACTTCACATCAATCATCATATAGCTCACTCGGTCAAGCCTGTTAGTAAGATTCGAAGTTTCTGCATTCTGATTTGCTAGTTCATCCCGTATGCGCCTACAAAAATTCATAAACACCTTTTAAGAAACAAGGTGGATGGCACATGGCCTCAAAGTTAATGGACACAACCTGATGAAATTGTAAAAGACCTAGACAAAGTAGAAAGCTTTCTATGCTCACCCTCTTTCAAGGTTCAGATCCAATCGTTGTCCAGCTGTGACTTTGTCAATCTCATATCTGTGCAAAGAAAAGGTGAAAAAACACATCTTTGCTTTGTAAAGATCTGAAGAACGAGTAATTAGTTCTAAATACTTGTGAGGATATGTTAAACTAATTAGGAATGCAACAAACCTCAGTTCACTACGCATCTTCTCTATATCATTTCGAAGCTTCTCGGTCTCACGTTGCAATGAAGAAAAATGGTGCTCCTGCATAGTAACTTTATTAGTTAGATAAAATGAAACTCAAGAAATGAGAATAGTGCCCCCCTTCCCCAAACCACCACCACACACACACAGTATTCATACTACCATTCTACAACCAAAGATTAACAATCATTTATTAAACCCAGTCAGATGTGAAATAAACTTCTGTAGAACAAGTCTTAAGCTCCTTCAAGATATTAATACACAAGGCTCACATGATTTTTCACTAAGAGCAGATGAGTGCAATGCAAAAGATCCTAGAGCCTGTGCGGCTCCAGACTTATAAACAATAGCTCCTGCTTTGTAAACCAGGACACCTGTTACAATCAATGTGATTGTTCTTAATCATCCTCCAGCTTTCGAAAAAATAGCACTGAAGACCTTAGCATACTGCACATGTCGGAGCTGCCTAACAGACCTTGAGGAGGTCCTATACACTAACACCACCCCAAACTGATAGGCAAAAAATACTGATGGGGTTTGCAGAGGTAATCCAGGGATGGATGTGACACCATAAAATAGAAGGCAGAGGTGAAAACACAAGTTACAATTCAATTTTGGAAAAAACTCGCCACCCTAAGGGAATCAATGAAAGAGATAAGAATCAAGAAACAAGAAGTCCTTCTCGAGCTATAAACTTCCAAGTCTCAAGAGGAGTTTCTTTCTGCTACAAAAGAAAGGGAAGAAAAACAAAAAGACCACATTAAAAGCACATAAGTTTGTTCTTGGTCAATCCTGTATTAGCACGAGTCACAGTGCACACCAAATACCTATTATTTTCAATTATAAAATTCAATACACATCAAGAATTACATACAATGATCCAAAGTACCAAGCTGCTACTAGAACAAATCCAAGCATACCGTAAAAACAAGTGTCCCAACTACAAAGAGAAACAGAGAATCGACACACACGCGCACCATTAAATATATTTGGAAATTTAGTTCCCAACACCAAAAACTGTTCGGAAAACAGGAGATAGTCTTGTTCGTGGGTGGAACTAGATTATCGAAATCTACCACGATTCAAGCATTCCAAAGAGACCATGCACTGGTGCCAAGGCAACCTGGGACAAGCTAAAGCATAAAGTCACTTCAACAAACTTCTGCACAGATCTAGGAAATTTGACGACGGAACAGATAGAAAGGGTGCTATACTGCTATGATGTCTGAAGGACTCGAGAAATGGTGGAGCTGTAAGCCAGCATTCCTTAGCAAGCCCAAATATAACCTACTTATATTTACATAATCACGAGTTCACCACAGTGGATGCCATGATTACCAAACAATGTTGGAGTGTCCTCGTGAGCAGCCCCAATGTAAGCAGTTTTCTCACTTCTACTGTACTTGATAGTCCTTTTGACATTGTACTCAAGCCAAGACGCCAAGTTAACACTCTTTCCCTACTTTCTCTCTTTGCTCTCAACTCACAAACCCATGGTAAAGCAGTGGAATATCTTGATATTTATAGTTTTGAATGAAGGGGATTTTAAGAACAGCAGAATAAGAAGCTTTTGTTTAAAGTAAGAAAGTTAGAAATGATGACATTCAAAGCCGAGTAGAAATTAGTTCAAATTTGACTTTACAAGCTAGCAAAACATATCCTTCTCCACATACTCAAAAATTATAACAAAATGTCTTAACACCCGACCATTTTTCCTTCAACCCAAAACTCTCAAACACAAGGTTTGGCAAAAAAAAGTCACCAAAGCTTGAACAGGACAGTAACTCTCACTGCTCTCAAAATTCCCCCATTGCTAACCTTTAGCATTGCTTGACCAACAGCAGTCCTGTGGTGATGCAACAAGCATAAGAGAACAGGAAAACTATTTCAAGCCTAAATAGCTTCGGTAGCAAAAAGCTCGTCCACTCAGTGATTTGAAAATCAAAAGCTTCCACAACAAAAGATTCTCGCTTCATTTGCATAACATAGTTGGACCTCTCTTAGATTCTCAAACTCCACAAATATAAAACTGAAGTAGAAAAAAGCTCGTCTGCTCAACAAACTTAAAATTAAATTAAAGGCTTCCACAACAAAAGATTCTCACTTATTTGGACATCATACTCAACCTTACAAATGAGATGGTTTTAAGTATATGAATTTCATTATAGGTTCAACAAACACAGGACGCTTTGATCCTGATTTCACAGTAAATACAGGTAGCATGTGTTTCCAGTGAGGATTGCATTTAAGTTATTAGTTATTGTAGGATGTTCCCACAGATTAAATTATACTCACACCTAAGGATTGACTGGGAAGACCACTGGACAACATAAAAATTCTCGAAATAGTTATCCAGTGAACCCGTTATTGAGTAAAAAAGATGAATTATAAAACTACAAGTATGATCTGAATACATTTACATGGGATCAGTTATAACCAACAACTTCAAGCAATAATGTAAGAACATTATTGTGGCTAGGAGAAGTATGAAATAAGATGTGCCAACGATACAAGGCGTGAGAGGTGCATTTAAGTGTCACACTCACAGACACGAGGTCTGCCAATGTATACTAAAATTTAATGTGCAAAATGGTTACAAGTATATTCTTGACCAAACACGTGTCTAAGACACGTTGAAATATGCTAAAAGCATGAGAAGTGCAAGGACCTTCATTATGGCGAGGACATCATAGAGGGAAGTAGTAGGAAGGGGGAAAAAAAGTTTGTTTTAATGGATCACAAAATTCTGAATTGGAATGTGAGGGGATTGGGAGATGATAGAAAAAGGCCAAGCATAAAGGAGGTGATAAAGAAAAAGCGACCAAATATGGTGCTCCTTCAAGAAACTAAACTACAAAGCTTTTCTGTTAGGTATGCCAGGGAGGGCTGGGGCAAAAATAACATAGTGGGTTGAGTTACCGGCGGTGGGAACCCCACCGAAGGGCGGCATCTGTGTTCTCTAGGATAAGGACAAAGTGGAGGTTTCGCATAGGTTTGATGGGCAGTTTTTCGATGTCCATTTGTGTGCAAGTTTGGTGGTGAATCTAAATCTTGTTTAGTTATCAGCAGTCTATGGGCCTTGAATAGGGAGTCTTCGGCCCTTTTAAGGGGTGAATTGGATGATGTTTTTGCTTTCAGTAGAAGATTACCATGGTGCGTGGGCGGAGATTTTAATGTGATTAGATTTTCGCATGAGAAGAAAGGGGGTAGCCGCATTACCCCTAGTATGACCTGTTTTGATGATTGGGTGAGGAGATGTGAGCTTGTCGACATCCCTTTTACTGGAGGCAAGTTCACGTGGTCAAATAAGCGGAGGACCCTATTTTGACTACTTTGGACAGATTTCTGGTTTCAGTTGAGTGGGAGTTAAAGTGGCCACGTTTGATTTAAATCGTGGTCCCAAGCACAACGTCGGATCATCATCCTATTTGTTTGGTAAAACTGGCAGGGGTAGGAAGACCATCACCTTTTCGTTTTGAGCTCATGTGGTTTTCTAACCCTACCTTCATGGATAGTTTTAAGGGGTGGTGGACAGAAAATCAGGAAGGAGACCGACCGAGTATTATCTTCGCCAAGAAACTCAAGTTTGTCAAGGATAAGATCAAGATGTGGAACAAAACAGTCTTTGGGAGAGTGGAAAAAAGAAAAGAATCGTTAATGAGAAACATCAGGGACTTGGATATGAAAGAGGAGGACCACAATCTTTCGGGGGAAGAGTGGAACAAACGGATAAACCTCAAGGCAAATTTTGAGAGCGTGGCCAGAATGGAGGAAATGTCATGGAGACGCAAGTCAGGAGAGAGGTGGTTAAAAGAGGCACAATCTAATACTAAATTCTTCCATCAGTGTGCGAAGGCTAGAAACAGGGAGAATTTTTTAGATAAGTTGATTATAGAGGGAGAAGAGGTGAGGGGGGATGATAGTTTTAGAGAGAGGGTGGTCGAGTATTATTCAATTATGGATAGAGAGCCACATAATTATAGACCTCGGGTGGATAATTTGGATTTGGCAGGCATTTCTGAAGAAGAACGGAACGAGCTTGAGACTCCTATGGAGGAAAAAGAGGTTTGGGAGGCTATGAAGAGTTTGAAAAATGATAGATCTCCAGGTCCAGACGGTTTTCCGATTGAGTTCTTCAGAACGGTTTTGGAAGTGATTAGAGTGGACTTCATGGAAATGGCGCGGGACTTCTATGAGACAAGTTTCTTAGCTCACAGTCTTAACAACACGTTCATCAAGTTGATTCCTAAGAAGCATGGAGTGGAAGACATCTGATTTACGTCCCATTAGCCTCATTGGTAGTGCGTATAAAATCATTTCTAAGGTCTTATCCATCAGGTTGAAGAAAGTGTTATCGAAGGTCATAGCTCAGGAACAAAGGGCTTTTGTCTTTGGACATCAGATTCTGGACGGCGTTTTGATTGCTAACGAGGCCATAGACGATCAAAGGAAGATGGATAGGCCGGGGATGGTATGTAAGATTGATCTAGCTAAGGCTTATGAACATGTGCATTGGAACTTTCTTGATTACATCATAAGAAGGATGGGGTTTGGGGCAAGATGGATGGGTTGGATTCGGAGATGTGTTTCTTCTGTTTCTTTTTCCATTCTCATAAATGGAACGCCAACGGGTTTTTTTAAGAGCTCCAAAGGTATAAGACAAGGAGATCCTTTATCCCCTCTTCTCTTTATCATGGTGGTTGAGGTGTTTGGCAGGATGGTAGACAGAGCAAATTGTCTAGGGGTGTTGGAAGGATTCAGGGTGGGCAGAAATCAGGTTTTTGAATCGCACCTCCAGTTCGTGGATGATACCGTGGTGTTTACGGGGGATAGCTTAGACCAGTTAAGGTATCTTCGGGCATCCTGTGCTGTTTTGAGGTGGTGTCGGGTCTCAAAGTTAATATGGGAAAAAACACCATTTTTGGAGCAACGGAAAAGAGGACCTGGCCTTTATGGCTTCCTTCGTGGGGTGTAACACGGGTTATCTCCCATCCAGATATTTGGGTTTACCTCCCGGGCTTCTTACAAATCTGTATCTATCTGGGACTGGGTTATAGAGCAGTTTAGCAGGAGATTGTCAGGATGGAAGGGTCGATTTTTGTCCACGGGTGATCGGGTCATCCTTATTAAGAGCATCTTTTAGATTCTTCCGGTGTACTATATGTCTTTTCTATATGTCATCCACTGTTGTCAATAGATTGGAATCGATCATGAGAGATTTTTTGTGGGACGACAACAATGATAGACACAGATTTCACCTCGTGCGATGGGACAGGGTTTGCAAGCCAAAAGAAGATGGAGGACTGGGTACCAGAAGTCTATAGCAGTTTAATCAAGCGCTTCTTGGTAAGTGGCTCTGGAGGTTTGGGGAGGATAGTCTCTGGAGGAAAGTTATTGTGTCTCGGTTTGGGGAAAAAAATGAGGGCTGGGAGAGCGGGCCTGTTCATACTGCTTATGGATGCGGAATATGGAAAGGGATTCAGAAGGTCAAGAAGTTTTTTCTCAAGAACATTGGCTACAACCTAGGTAGTGGGGATAGTATCTGCTTTTGGGAGGATGTTTGGTTGGAGGAGAGAACTCTGATGATGGCGTTACCTCGATTATATGCTCTATCTGACTCAAAAACAAAAATCAGTTCGCTGGTTCATGCGGAAAGATAATGATTCAATTGCTTGGAACTTTGGGATATATGGGGCTCTCTGTGACATGACAAGGACATTGCTAGTGTGGCTGCTCTTATAGGAAAGTTGGAACTCATTTCTAATGTGACACCGGATAGAGATAAAAGATTGTGGCTCATCGACAAGAAGGGAATTTTTCCTTGTAGACATTTTATTCCATCCTTCATTCAACGCTTCAATGTCCAAGTATGAGAGTGCTACATGATTTCCCGAGTCATATTATATGGTGTTCTAAAGTCCCTTTGAAAGTTGCTTTCTTTGTATGGTGTGCATCTCTAAACAAGATTCTGACTGTGGATAATCTTAGGAAAAGGCGTATTAAAGAGATGCTTATTAATTTCTGCCCTCTGTGTTTGAGGGATGGTGAGTCGGTCAGTCATATCCTTCTTAGTTGTCCTTTTTCTTGGAGTATTTGGTGTTTCTTTGTCTCGGAATCAGGCGTTTCGTGGGTATGCCCTAAATCGGTGAAGGCTTTACTAGCATCTTGGCACTTGAATGTCTATTCTCGTAAAGGGAGACGCATATAGAATATGCTACCTTTTGCTATCTTATGGGGGCTATGGCTATAGAAGAATAACCGCATTTTTGAGGGGGTGTCTTTGCCTAGGGAGAAGGTGGTGTTGACCATCAAGGCGCTACTTTGCTTCTAGCTGCGCATTTATGATGAGTTCCGGACGGTACCTTTTGAGAGTTATGTCTGTAGATGGGAGTCCATTATGCTATGAGGACTCCCATAGAGGTTTTTCGTTTTGTTTTTTTCTTTGGTTTCTTTTCTCTTTATTTCGTTTCACCGTTCATGTTGTACGCATAAGGATATCTCATCCTTTTCTATTTTATTTTTAATATATACACCTTTACCGAGCAAAAAAAAAAAAAAAGTGCAAGGACCTGCATTACAGTAAATAATTTAACTTGGAGGAGTACCAAGAGCAAAAGCAATTATGTTTTTGGTTTTTTACTCGATGATGTAAGAATATTTGTTGCCAGTAAATATAACTTGTTGTGATCATAAATGACATTAATAGGTTGAGACAACCTATCAAATTAAAAAACATGAAAACAAACAAATTCTTGACCGTCAAGCATGCCATCCCCCCAGATAAAAAACAAAGGACTCTAACTGAAACCCTCTCATATCCTACCAAAGATAAGACCTTTAAACTAAGGATCATCCCCCAAAATGTCGATATGACTTCTATCCAATCTCTTCACATGTGTATTAAATCTCTCTAACCATACATGAACAAATGCTAACCAAAAAGATAAGGGTGGAATTCAAGCTAAACAAGCCATCCAAAATTACACGAAGAGCTCGAGTCCTCATATAGTAAACGACAGATTATTTTACACTAAAATATGCTGAACTTTAAAGATTTGTTACACGAATTTGAGCTCGACATATAGTAAACGAGCAAGCTCGAGCCGAGCTTAAACGAGCCAAGCCCAAGAAATTCCAATTCCAAATCCGGAGTCCGGACAGATTAACCATACTGAATTTTAAAGATGTGAATGCAACGCGCTGAAATAATTTCTAGCAATTAAAGAGGAACTCGCAAAGATTATTACAATTAATACATACAGCAAAAGACAAACATATATAGATCTTGCTAGCTCAACAGATCACCAAATTCCATATTCTCATCAATGTATTCAAAACCTTTTTTGAAAAACGCTAAAACGCAATATATTGAAATAATTAGCCAATTACATCAACACATTGTCAGCAAGAAGCTGTATATATTGAGAACTAATTAATTCTAATGGGTACAGCTACTCATATTTCTAGGGTTGTTCTATCTCTAGATTTTAACCACTAAGACAAGGCCACACAGTAGACCAACATCTTCAAAAAAAGTTCACCAGAAATAAAGATCAAAGAAAAAACCTACGACGGATCATATGCTCTCCCACCGTCCTTGTACAGAAAATCAACTAATAAGTTACCTAGAACAACTCGTTTCTACATCACCAGTTTATCCCAAACACTTAAATGATATGCTATCCACACAACCTAGTATAAAGCTCTCTCCCGGGAATGCCAGACCGATTAATAAGGACGCACATTAGCGTAATAATACGCCCATAATGTTATATACAAACTGTACAAAACAGTGGTCCAACAGTTCAAATGAAAACACGTGTACCTGCGAGCTTTGAACTTGAGATTTAAACTTGGACACATTGGCTTCTTGAGTCATCTCAATCTACATACACATACAAAAAAAAAATCAGATTAAGTTTATATTAATTGACAAATTGAAAGAAAGTAAGTAGCTAGCAAAAACCTTTTGCATTTCCAATTTAGAAACAAAAGAATGAGCCACATTTTCCAAGCTATCATTCAACACTTCAATTATAGCAGCAGTTATCGCTTCAGCCTGTTTCGAAGGTACCCCTTGTGCTTCTAATCCTCTTACCTAAATATCAACCAACAACTTGAACCAATTAGAATAAAAAATAACCCTAGAAAAAAAAAAATGAATGTATACACCATACCAGAGCCAAAGTATCAACAAGAAAAGCGCGCTTTCCATTCTGTTTGACAAGAGAGAAATTTCTACAGTCAAATTTGTTATTAATTGGAGACCTCAATGACGGCACGTCAGCATCACCGCGGCGTAAGATATGATCAATAGCAATTGATGATGATAAAGAAGACACGTGGAATCCTCGGGATTTGTGTAAAAGATTAGTATTGGTACCAATCTGCACTGCCAATCGTTTACATGAGGCCGCTATGGCCATTCCAATTTTGCAACTGAAAAAAAAATAAAAGAAAATTTTACTTCTCTCTCCTCTTCTTTTGGGGTGTGGTGGAATTGGATATTTATTATATAAATGAGGCACAACGAGAGTTGCGGGAGGAGATTTTCTATCTGAGAGAATTGAATGAATGGGTTTAGAAGAGAGAAAGAAGGGAGACTTATTTGTAGGGTTCGTTCGTTCGTTCGTTGAGTGTTCGGTTGGTTTGTTTCAAGGCGCTTTCTCTATTTTTTCCTAACTCCCTTCTTTCTATTTGACGTGTCGTTTTAAAAGAGGGAGGGTCGTCGATTGGCCTTATTGAACACGATTTACTAGTCTTGTACTCTTTTTCTCCCTTTGCTTTGCTATTGCGAGTAGTCGCGTAGGAATCAAAATGAATCAAGAAAATAACTGATCACGCGTTTTATCATCTGACCAAAAAAAATATACGTCAATCACAAGGTGGAGCGTCTTGTTTAGACTTTAGATAAATCTGAGACTGCATCATTTATCTACTTTGCAAGTTTGCGGTGTGCTCTTTCCAGTTAATAGTTAAGTACAATGTTGACGACCTTGCGTCTATGTTGTACCAGGGAGCATGAATAGGAGAATAACATAAAATGAATAGGAGTATTAAGACATTAAGTAAAATAAGATCAAATCTGACCAGGATTACCAGTCAAGTACGACTTGAGGCAGAACGAACGTAATTCTATTCTACTCTGTAATGCGGCGTGGGCAAGCGAGCCATTTGCGGTGGCAAATTCCGTTCGCACCAATTCAGACGATTTTACCCTCAATTTCTATTTTAAAATACAAGAAAGTCAGCTAAATATAAATGTAATAGTTGTTTTATTTAGGGGCTAAGAGGTAAAAAATGAAACTTATTGACGGCGTGGCCAATTTTTTGATTGAGTTGTCTCTATCAATACAAACTATTGGACAATTCTGTCCCTATTTTACATCTTCAAATACAAAATAATTGTTTTTATATTATTTTAATATTTGTTATGTTTTAGGGGTAAAAATGTATTGAGAATTTTTTTTGAAAAAAGTTGGTCAGTGCAAATTGTGGCAGAGTGGCTAGCTCAAAACTAGTGGTAAAAGAAAGGAAATGAAGAAATTATAAAACAACACAACAATAGTAAATCCTATTTTGTTTTTTTTTGGTAAGCCTATTTTTAAACGAGATAACTGGTATCATCATCTAGTAGTTTTACCAACTTTGCTAGTTGGCACCTGCATATTAAAACCTAGTTGTCTTTATACTCCAGTATCTTCAATATCAAATACCACGAGACATAAGTACACGATGGATGGTTAACCAACTAGGACCAGATCAAAAGATTCCACATTTCAAGTAGGGGGTCAACCATCAACCTGCCATTGGTATTCTAGTATCTTCAATATCGAATACAGCCTAAAACTCTTGTCTTGCCGGTCATTCAACCAATGAAATGCAACATCATTTTGAAAAATACATGCATTATTAACAGGAATCAGAATCATACAAGCATTATTAAATAAAAATAATTTTTAATCCTTTTTCAATTGTAATAACAATCTTCAGAAGGATTTGGGTGGAGACGAGAAGAGAAACACGATCAGATTAGGCGTTCAGCCCTTCTTCTAGAAACTTTCCTTTTTGATTATACAAAAAAGTGCTTAGCGGTTTAAATTTGCTACTTGGGACGCCTTCGGTAGGGATATAGTATGTCATCAACATTGGCCTTGATGTACCTGCCCACCCTATTCATGTTCCTGGAGACGCCAGAGGCAACTAAACTTGCATTCCTAGTAAACCTGTACATTCAAAGCATTTTCAAGTATCTAAAATACATAATGAATTAGACAGAAATGTTTTCAATGATAATATAACTATGGGTATTAGTCAACGTGCGTGCTTACTTGCTAAAAAATTCCTCTCCTGAATGTGGTGGTTTGTATGGCCGTGGCTTAGGAAGGACAAGGTCATCTTCAAAAAATTATGGAGATCGTATCAGTCATAGAGCACACCATCCATGAAACTATGAAGTTAACAAATAATATAACATACAGAATAACTGTTCACACGACCAGTGCAATCAATCAGAAATTAAATAAAAGCAGCGACAGGATTTATAAACAACAAAACACAACAGAAACCAAGGTGGGGTTATAGTAGAACCTAAAAAATACATAAGCCGTCCTTGGTAAAATCCAGATACACCAAAAGTTGTTGCTTAATTGGTCAAGAAGGTGATTTGCAGGGTTACAGGGATGTCATAATAGGTGACAACCCAATATCAAATTCATGGATGACAAAAGGGATAGAATCATTAATAATGAATATAAATCATATGTTGAGAAAATTAAGAGATATATGTGGAATTAACGTTTTTACAACGAATAGGGAAAACAAAAGTTTACTACATTTGCAATAAGCAGGATTTAGAATGAATTGTAATTTTGTATTTTCAAATTCAGATGAAATAGAAACTTTTGATAGGTTTGGTTTTGGTAACGTCTAGTAAGGATTGTGCTTTTATTACTTATGGAAATTGCTCTTGGTAATATGCTGCTTAGTTAAACGATTCTTTATTGCGTTAGAAGATATCTATCTTTTAGATGAAATACCTATGATTACAAAGACAACAGCAATTCATATTCAATCTTTCAATAAAATAATATAGTTATACCATAATTTTAAGGGCCATTTGTTTTTGTGAGGTCTTATAATCTCTTATAAGATGTGAACCAGTGATTTGGGACATTTTTTTGGTTTGTTTTTTGCCTTTTATAAGAGGCTCAAATTCTATAAATACCAAAATTGGATCTACTTCAATTCTATACGTCTTATAACTTGAAAAATGACTCAAACACCCCCGTTCATATACCCCTAGTCCCATTTCTCTATTCTTCCATTTTCACTATCTTCTTATCTAAATAACTCCATTGCCCTAACCACCATCACCATCGTGCTATTAAGACCAATACCATTACCTCCATTACCATCATCACCACCATCATCGTGCTATTAAGACCAAGACCACTACCACTACCACTACCACTACCACTACCACCACCTTGCTACTAAGATAATTTTTTAAAATCAATATTCTAATTATCAAAATTGATTTGAAACCGAAAATCAAATTATACGCTTGTTTCAAATTAATCTATTCAAGTTAAATATGATGTAAAGCAGGGTTATATTTGTCAAATAACCATCTATAGGATGTTGTGTATTTGTTTTTTTCTATTGTTACAGGTGTTTATAAGAGGAACTTAAAATGAAAAACAAACCACTTTATAAGACCCTCGTATAACTTAACCCAAAAAAACAAATTGCCCCTAAGTCTTCCCTTAGTTTTCTTTTCTTCCTCTTCTAGATTCAAGAGTATGCAAAATCTCTTCTACTGGTGGCACTCAAAGTCTTATTTGTTCCACTTTCTCCTCAAAGAAAACGCAAATTCAATCAAAACATGGCCGCCACTATCATGACAACCCCCTCTACTGTACCAACACTCCATATATAGGTGATGATTTTCCTCAAAAGTCCTCAACACTTTGTAGAGATCTATCTTCACGTAAGAACCCTGGTCTTGGATGAAACCTAATTGATGTGGGAATGAACTCCTAGTGGAACAAAGGCTTCACCACCTTAGTGTAATGAGCTAGAGGACTAAATATCAAAATATCTTTATCTCAAAAGAGGAGACAATTAAAAGGGTTTTTTGCATTTTGGTCCTAATAATAATAGTGATATTAGGGTTTGGTCCACAATTAATTGTTTATTGCACTTTGATCCAAAATTGTCGTTAGCCCATCAAAATTTTCATAATACCACATTTACCCTTAAAATCATCGGCTATCACTTAATTGGTATTTTGCAGTTTGGTCCTAGTGATATTAGGGTTTGGTTCACAATTAAACGTTTAATGCACTTTGGCCTCGTCAGCCCATCTAAAATTTCATAATATCATATTTACCCTTAAAATCATTGACCATTATTTAATCATTTGCTTTTAATCAGCAGCTCATTTTACACCATGTGTATCTCAACTAATCGAGTTCTAAAATTACATTTTATCTTCTTCCTATCTTACCACCACCACTCAATTATCAGCTCATTCATCACAATTCAATAATCACTGTCATCTAGCTCTTTCAACTTTATACAAAGATCAAAATCATTTGTCCTATTGAACTTAAAACACTGAAGGACAACAAAAATTAACTTTGAATTTTAAATAAATAAGATTGGGCATTTGAAATTTCAACTTAAACTCCCTAATAAATGAGACAAAAAAATTAACAACTAACCCTTATCTTAACTCGAAATCTAAAAAAAATTGAGTATCAAAGATCAGAAACAAACTTGAATGTTTAAAGATCGCCGACAAACTTGAAAATATGATCGCAAAATGTGAGAAATGAGTTTTTGATTGGTAGTTGATCGTGTTAATGGTGGGTTATTGCTTTTGGATGGTGGTGGTAGTGGTGGTGGTATGGTGATTCAGGTTGTTATGGAGGGTGGAGGTGGTGGTGGAGTGGTGTTCAAGAAAAAAAATGTTAATTGTCTAAGCTCCACCGTTGGATTGAATAAATAAGATAATGTCACGTATAGTTTTTAGTAATTGGTCCTACTCTTAATAGCAATATTTGCAATTTGGTCCTCAAGTAGAACACGTGTACAATATGTGCAGGGTATTATAGGCATTTCATTTAATAAATGGACGGGCCGTTCGGTCAACTAACTGTCAACACACTTTAATAGCAATTTTGGACCAAAATGCAATAAACGATTAATTGTGGACCAAAACTTAATATCATTATTTTCACTAGGACCAAAATGCAAAAACCCCCAATTAAAAACACTAGAAGATACAAATATAGTAGTGCAATAATGTATCGGGAACCCATGCAAGATATCCATAATATATTTCTCCTGATGAGCATAACCACTACCAAATATTAGATATAAGTTGGCTTAATTACCTTCCCCACTATTAACATTCATAGGACCTCGGTCAGCATCCCCATTATTAACATGAACAAGATCTTGTTCAGCCGTCGAAACTTTTTTTCCCATGACAAGCTGCAAGGAGTCTCAATGTCAGGAAAAATTGTAAACATAGTGTAATACGCATAAGAAGAAAGAAATTTATAGCGTACCAATTTGCTACAAACTTCAGACAAATTAAAATAGCAAGAAGACCAGGTTAGATTATATAGAGACAGAATAAGTGCTCCGTATATCCTCCAAGCCACAATAAGTGCCCTTTTGGATTCATAGCACAAAACAGCTTTAATACTTTTTGTCTACAGTTTTTTTTTAATTGAAATAAAACTAGAACTTAAAAACCCACTTTCCACATTCAGAAAATAAAACAAACAAAAATTAGCCTGAACTTACTTTCGAGCACAAGAGATTAAATTGAGAACATAGTAGTCAACATCCCACGTCAAGTGTTGTATCAAAAGAAAAATGATAAATATTGAAGTATCCCACGATACAATACTGCATACAACATGCATTGGGCGATACACACTTTTAACACATGAAGTCATAAAAAACATTATCCGAAAAACGAGTTTTTATGAACCATTTAGTTGTTCTTTCTCTTTTCTAAGCTTTAGAAAGTCATCTTAGATTTTAGTTTTGATAACCAACAACCCTAACGCGTAGTAATCTTTACTTACCCAACTAAGAGGCTAGTTTAGCCCTTAATGTATAATAATAATTTAGACCCAGACACCCCATGGTTGAAAATGATGACATTTTTACCATACATTAGTACATGCTAAACTATATTTATGCATCTTTGTAGATGGAAACTTACATGCACATGCACAAACACATATAAATATAAAAGTTTATTGTAAGTGTATTCATATGATACACGATAGGATTCGATACTCGATATGCTAAAAAATGAAAAACAACATATGATACGATATACAATTTGATAACAATTATTGTTATAGGTGGCTTCTTCTAAGTCGTTATATTTCGTATGATATATAAATTTATTGCAATAAGATTACCCCAATCTGCCAAGGGAATCAATCAAATGCAAGCTACTCACTTTCAGTTTTCCATTGCATTTGGATCCTCATTGGGTATATGCCAAACCGATCCCTTACTCACTGACAGTTAAGTAACACTATAGAAAAGGAAAACAAATTGAGATGATAACCTCAATTCCAGAACAGAACGGTAATTCCACTTGTTTCCCTTGTAGATCAGCAGAAGATCCTTTTCTATCCAAGTAAAATGAGCGACCAACACACGAGTACTTATAGTCCTTATAGTTCCGACCCTCATGAGCCGCGTACTTCTCCATTGCTTGCACCAAAGATCCAGGTACTGGTAATTGAAGGTCAGCATATCCTCAGGTAATAAGCATGGGTAGTTTTTCGAAGAAATCAAGCCATAGACATAGATATATCCATTCAATTAAGAAAAGAAAGCTTAATAACATACAGGCACACGAGAATAATAAAAAGGGGAGAAGAGATTCCTCGTTTTCATTGTGCATTAAATATAATCTCAAATAAGTTTTACAGTCCTTTTATGGATTTAGAATAATTCCCCTGATACCACATCACAAACAAACACAACTGCGAGACTTCCAAAATAGAAAAGACACTTCCAATGGCTGCATGTGCATGTGGTGGTTTCTAGACGGACAAGCAATTAACGAAATAGAAAAAATACGTCTACGAGGATAATGATAATAAACGGGCAAAGAAACTGAAAAAGGGCGTTCTTAACATCCATATCTCAACACCCGCATGCAAAAGACTTCCAAAAAACACACCCAACAACAAGCCACAACTTATTGTGCATGATTCCTATTGAGCATGTGACGCAAAGTGTTAATGGTTCCACAGCATACATAAAAAAATGAATTTTATTTTTACGCAAAACAATGAAGTAAAATAAGATGCAGAAAAAGGGTAGAAGAAATGAAAACGTAGAACAAGTGTACCGCGATCAAAGTGTCTAGTGACGCCGATGCAAGCAGGGTCTTTTGATTTGGATTTGATAACGGAAGAGTAGTAGAGACATCCTAGGCATGCCTTTCCCTTGGGTCCCACTTTTACCACCTCATTCCTGTTTACGGACGATCCTTCCATTAGCTTCTCAATTCAGCACGCGAGCATCATTCACTAGAACAAACACAAGCACAGATGAGTGAGAATGATGGAAGTGGTTGAGATTGTGAGAATTGGTGAGACCTAACCCTTTTTGTTTGTTGGTAACTGAAATAGACGATGCTACCGTACCCGCAAGTGAAAGAACCACTCACACTTTCTGTTTTGTTCCAAATCCCAGAGTCACAAGTGTTCGTTGCAAACTTTGTTTTTGTTTCACTTTTCAGTTTCGACAGACGAGATAGAGTCATATATCGGCAAAATATATACCCAAAATTACAAAATATGAGGATATGGCAAAATATCGATTCCTGATTTATGAATATGTATCTTTTCTGTGGGGATATTTGATATTGTTTTATATTCAAATATAGTAGATATTTCCAAATATATAATTTATATTTATTTAAAATAATAATAATAAATCTATATAATTTATATTTATTTGAAATATAATGATAAATCTATATAATAAAAAACCAACCAAGTTGGTTTTGTCTGCCTACAAAAATGTTATCCGCTCCGATTTATTATCTATTTCAAAAGTTTGATGTGGGCCCATGGCGGATTTCAAAAGTTGTGACATGGCGAGATCCAAAGTCTTTAGAGTATGTTAATGTTAATTTGAAAGAGTACTGGATCATTGTTGATTTGGTCAACAATGAATGTTTTGTGGGCTAGGCTTTTATCATTCGATTAGTTAGGGTTAGATTTAATTTGTAACAATGCCTTCAGCACGGGCTATATACTAGTATTAAATAAAATTGTTATCTACACAAAATATAATCAAATATCTCTAAATATCACAATATATCTTAAAATATCATAAATATCATCGATATTTACAGTTGTATATATCTCTAAGTATATTGCGATATTTATTTATCCTTTGCTGAAATTTTGATATTTATCGCGATATATATTTTGCACTATGCCCACAAGTATCCAAAATTTTGCAAACCCCCAATGGATTTTTTTGGATAGTTAGCATAGTTTCTTTAGATTCAAATTGTAATTATAAAAAATAGAGGATAATTATATTATTTATTTAAGTGATATTAGGGAGAATTTCAGTGAGGGAAAGAGAAGATAATTGTATAATTTAAGTGATATAAGAGAGGTTTTTATAAATTATTAATAAAGTGGGGTTTGTACTAATTTTTGTGAGGGGGATGTTTCTAAATTAAACAAATATAGAGATCACAAATTGCCTCGATAGTGGAGAGGGTTCCTGGAACATATCATTATATAGTGTAGAGATGATGTTACGCCATTGAAGGGCTTTCCCACTTCCCAGACATGTAAAGCTAGTGAAGTCTCCATTTTGTGCCACCAATTTTATATTTCAAAATTTTAAAGTAAAACATAAAACAAAGTGTTTTGCTTCAAATTCGATTTGAGAAAAGCACAACCGAATTTGAGTTGTCTCAAATCCAGAAAATTATAATTTTTATTTTTTTGATAGTGAATTATAATTGAGCATGTCTTCAGTGCGCATGATGTATGGGTACGCAGGAATGAGGGCTTTTGGATCAGTACTTCTTTGTTGAAATACACCCTCACCTCTGTGTGTGAGTGGCCCAGATTCATCCTCACTTTCTCTCTCCTGCCACCCTAGATTTACCCATTATAATTTGGGTTGATATGTACATGTAAAAGTTTTTATATATACTGAAACAAAACAAAGGATAAAAAATTAATACAACAAAGGCTAGAAAAGTTCAACAAGGATCATATCAAAAAGCTCAAAACCTTATTATTAAGTATAAGAAGAAACGTAGAAAAAGAACTTCCCAATCTACATTGAAAACAAAATGCTCGATGCTCGAGTAGTCATCTTTGCACCACCCGTTTCACTAAGCTTTTGCAGCGGATCTCCCCGGGTGTCAGATTTCCATCCTGCAATTACAAATGTTTTCCTCGGCAGCTATTGCATTTTAGACACTTGACCTGTGCTGCTGAAAATCTTACTTGCAAGGTATAAGTTTTCAAACAGGAAAGCGTTGTGAACAATGACCATTACAAAACACATTGATACAATGTAACATTATGTTCCCTCGATCTCGTTTCTCTAAAACAAGGCGTAAAATATGTTTGTGAATAGAAACTAAAAAAGTGTAGGAGTGGCAGACCATTTTTTGTCAGAAACCTGATCTGGCCAGTTTACACTATTGGTCTTGGGTGTAGGAGAAGGAAGGTTTGGTAAACTGTTACTGTTGCTCTGGTCAAGACCCCATCCTTCTGTCACAGATTTAGGAGTCTCAACTGACGGGGTACCCCAACCCTGATTCCAGACTTCCGTCACAGGTTTAGGAGGCTCAACAGGAGGAGTAACCCAACCATGACCCCATCCCGTCGCTGTACTGGGAACCCCACTATTCACTTGAGGATTTCTCCAATTTTCACCAGATGACTGAACTGAAGGGCCCATAGTATTTGCTCGGTTATCGTACCCATGCCCACTACTAGATAAAGATCTGTTTGAATTCCAAGTATTCTCTTGATTCTGGCCATGGCTCCATCTTCCACCACTCTGACCCCATTGATGGGATGTTGGTCTGTGGGGATGCCCAGTAAAAGATGGGTGTGGGTTATGTGCTACCCGACCAGACGACACCATGTTACCCCTCAATGAGTCCCCACCTCTCCAGGAAGAACCAGACTGTCCCCCCCTCGTATCTGTAGTCTGTGCAACCCAGCCAGCTGAACCTGAACCCCAAGCATCACTATTAGTCAGTTTGGTATTACCATTGGCAACGCTACTGGCATCCTTCCAATTTAAATTCATTTGGTTTTTATCTGTCCATGTCATACTAGTAGTTCCTTTCCAGCTACCACCCAAGTTAACTTCCCTACTACTATTGGACAGGGCTACAACTTTTTCAGGTGTTGAGAAGCTGTTGTTCCTATGGGGCAACGGTTTACTGAACTTTCCAGCTAATGCATCATTCAGCAGTATAGCATCTTCTTGCGTCTCAGGTGTCTTCCATATTTTAAGATCAACAGGGAAGTGCCCAGTCGTACTCCACTTGCGGAGCTGAACCATAGAAAAAGGTCCTTGTGTTTTACCAGAGGGGTCCTGGTAGCACCACAATTTTTCCGTCTCACTGATAGTAGATGATAAACCTGTAGACAGAGGTGCTGCCGTCTCCTTTGGATTCCCAGAAGAAGGCCCAGATCTTCCAACAGCTTGGCTGCTCCAAGCACTAATGCCCAAGCCAGTTGCAGAAGCCATATGTTGTGCATCACTAGTCTGATCACCAGTACCATTAGGACTGTATACTCCGTCCCAGACACCTACAGCCGAAGAATTTATGTTGGGCTCTGAAGCAGCGCTTGCATATTTTCGTGCAGCACCCCTGGTATCAACCAAAGCAGGGCTTCCTTTTCCTGGGGAGATTGGATCCCTTCCCTTCCTACTGAACCCAGCATCTCTTGACATCATATATTTATCTGCATAAGTAACATACATAGAGGTCAACTCCGAAGCAAGTTAAATGATATGATATATATAAAAGAATGAACAATAACATCAGTAAAAGAGAGTTTATATCTTGAAACAACATCAAGACCTTGTGGGCTATTATCTTCTTCCTCATCCTCTTCAGATTCGTAACCGGATCCATTTTAGGATCAGAATGTACAACAGGAACTTGCTCTAGTCTCCGAAAGCGTTCCTCCGGCCTGTTCAAAAGCTGCAATTTCTCCACACACTCTCTAAGAGTAAAATAAAGGTCAAGGATAACTGAAGATATGCTTCTCTAATTGCAGACACCGTGATTCATAAATTAAACGAAAACGAACTTGAACATTAGCCTTGACAGAAAGTAAAATTAAAAATTAAAAATAACAGACAGACATGATCATTTAACAATCTTTTCAATAACGAGTCATGTAACAATTACGTTTCATTCTTTAATTTTAAGCAAGTATAGTCAAATATAACAATGACATGGAGATATGCACTTCTGTCGGTCTCAATAAACAAAGGATATTCTTTTCTACGGCCCTGTTCACTTGCTCGGTCCCGAAGATGACTAATCCGCAGCTTCTCCGTTTCTAACCACTACAAGATAAGAGAAAATTTGAAAGCAGCAGCAGGTAAGCAGACTATATTTTGAAAAATCATAGAAACGCTGCTAGATAACATTGACAGTAGTAATAGTTCATCACTAAGAACTCACATCATTGACTCTTACTGCCTGGAGAGCCATTGCTTTGTCCTGAACCTCACCCTAAACCATAAACCTTCCAAGGTTAACACATCAACCTGAACATCTAAGAGGAAATGTAGAAAAAGAAAAATATGCAACATTACCACTGTCATTCGGCTAATTAATCCACATTTAATGCTCTGGCGTAGACGCTTGCATTCATCCTGGATGTAGAACATATTTAACAAAAACTTTAGAAACCTATAATCCTTGGTGAAGCTTACTGTATTTTGAATGGAATAAAACACAAACACAGACTTCAAAATAATGATCCTCTTAAATTACTATATTTTACTGGACCCTGAAACAAAAAACTTATAATAGTATATTTTTTCACTTTACTAAACTCAGTGGTTGTGTGATTCATTAAAAAGATTGCAAAAGACAAGTGAAATATATATGATGAAAACATCATAAAGTCGAATCATAGAAATAGCACTCCTCAAAGCATACTCATTATCCACAACTCATACGCTAACCCTTACACCTTAGTAACAATCACATCACGGTAAAAACATAGACATGACATGAAAGCGTAAATTATGTATCCAGAGCTTCAATGTGAAATTCAATGACTATAATTTCTATTAGTCTCTGCCATGAACTTGTGCACCACGTTTTCCTTGACCATACAACAACTGCACAGATCTCAATGACTGGGACCGGCAGAAAAGAAGCCTTGGTATTGCAATCAAGTTAGTTCTTTAGCATTCCTTGTTTAAGCCCCTGTTTCCTCTAAAACTCTCTTCACCTTAATGTGTACGTCCAATAGTTACAAAGAATGCAAGATATTTTTTTTGAGCAATATCAATAACAATAGCCGAGATCCTAAGGGAAGAATCTGCATCCTCAGAGATTTTGAAAATGTAATAGTGGTTCCCATCTGCATCCCAAGTAGAATGCTAAAGTTGATATTTGACACCTTGGGGACCAGATCACCAGCATACATCTTTCTTCCACAAATCAGAAAATGGTAAGTACATTTAAGTTATGTATACAGCCTCTCTAAAGCTAATGAAAATCGAATTACTGCAGACCAATAAATTTCATTGGAGGTGGTTCATCTGTTTAGAAATATTTGAGAAGACGGTTTTAGTTTTGAGCAATTCACCTCTGCTGTAAATGAAGAGACAAAAATGTCACAATCTTTCCAGTGGATGATTTCACTAAATTATAATGAAACTATTACATCAAGACCCAGATCAATAACACCAATGTCTGCTTAGCAATCTTTTTTTTTTTTTTGTTGGGTAAAATGTGGTGTGTATATATATATAATCATAAGTCAACTTTGTAGGATGAGATATCCCACTCAGATACAACAAGGGGAAAGACAGATACAATATTGATACTAGAAAAAAGAAAACTACAACTACTAGAGAAAACTAAAGTAAAGGGATGCAATCATGCATGGCTGATTAGCAATCTTCGCAACCTTAAATTGCAATATTTGCAATAGACAATAAATAAAGTTACTATCAATTTCATACTTTTTCCCAGATGAAATAAGAAAATACCTTAGTGATTGCGAACTCATTAACAGAACTGGAGCACACCGAATACTTTATATACATACCACACTAGTACAGGGTTGTATACATTTGAATCAATACATATTATTTAAGATCACAATTATGGAAACATAAATTTTACAATGTATAAAAAGTTGTTTTTTTTTTGGCAAAATATCTTGAACCTATTAATGAAATTAAAATCGACAAAAGAAAACAAGCATTGCAAACTGTCCTATTAGATTACCTCAGAGAAGTCCTGGTTTGAAATTGTATCAATTGAGATAACCTCAGACTTGTTCAAGTTTAGTATCTCCAGCACAACATCAGCTAACCTTTTACCAGTTTTATAGGGTGCCGCAGCCTTGCGAGTACCTGTAATAAAATTAATAATAAATTTACCATCGTATTGGTACATACACAAAGACCCACACGTAAAATTAGATTGGATGAGAACAAGTAACTACGACATTTACCTACAACTTGAACGAGCCGATACATATCTTGTTTGTGACCAGCACCAGAAATTCTTATTCTCACAAAAGTGCCAACAACATTGTCCTGAAACTTGTCACCATCTTCGAGTAAATCTTCCATTAAGTTACGACGCAAGTACAATAATTTAATGTTATGGACGTCGATTGCAGCATAATCATCAAGATTAGCCTGTGGTCCTCTATCCCCCTTTTTACGTGATTTGCGTCGCTTATCTGCAGATGCCTTTGTTAAAGCACCAGAGGTACCATCCCCATCCAACTGACTTGCCTCATCACCGCCAGTTCCTTGAATATCATCTGTATGAGTGTCCTCTTTTATAAGAAAATGTGATTCAAGAAGCTTTAACATTTCAAAATGCCCTACACGAGCTTTCCCAAATAGATTCACCAGCCTTGAATCACAAACTATTTGACTTTTTCGACGAGGATCCCGAAGGTTGTTCTGTTTAATATATTCTAACAAAAGAGCCTGCACATCAAACTGGGATAGAACAGATTTATCACCATTCTTCATGTGTGCAACAAACTCTAAAAGCTCTTTTGATGCCCAGTCAGCATCATTTGTCAGAGATGTCCCTACACCAACCACATGTGTGACACTCGGCAGATCCTCGTCCTTTGATGACTTTGACCGCCTCTTTGGCCTTCTTCGTTTCGAGTTACTCACTTCATGATGTTTAGCAGAACCATCCGAACCAGAGGCATCATCATTAGCATCATAAACATCTTCAGAAGATTCGGCCTTACGAACCGATGTACTAGATCCCTTAAATGGATTTCTAGCTTGACTGAGCACATCCAAAGTTAGTGATAGCTTCCGTTTCAAATCCATATAGTACTCCTTGAAAAGATACTCCCAACTATTTTTGTCATCAAAATCTACTTGAGCCTGCAAATGTATACATGAACCAGACAACAAAAGTAGTCAGAAACATACCATCTATAGTTTATTAAAATTAAATACATTCTGAAGCTAATACAATGAAGCACATGGGTTCTAAACTGATAACGACAACATGAAATTCCATCTTCAACCAGAAACTCTATGAATTAGATAGTGAAAAGAAACAACTAGGGAAGGAGGGGGAATAATTCAAGACTCGTGAATCAGATTCTACATCAAGAAATTTGTCACTTAACTCAGTGTTGTTTTAGGTGTTAAAGAGTTCTCTTTAACAAAGGATTAATGCACATGCACAAAAGATGTTAGTAAGGACCATTAATCATTCATGTGCAATACGACATTATGACATGGACCTATTGTATCTCATCTGGATGGCTATTCAAGAAGTTTCCTACTTACGGTCATTCCACTAACTTCCCAGATGACTGGGAGGATTTTTCACTAGTGTGGTGGTTGTTTACTAATAAGAGCTCTCTTGGCTTGCACACGTTATATATGGTTTCTTGCATTCACCATAAATTATATCTTTATTACCAATAAAAAAAAATATGTTATAACTATTTCCCTCCCTCAAAGATAAGTTAATTCATATTTAAGTGCAAGTGTTCAAGTGGAAGACTCGCGCACAAAACTATACAGTATTATCAGGAGCATAGGTAGTATTTTTCAAATTAAACCCGTCCAGTGCGAATTGTTTTATATTTTGATTACACATAAGAAACTTAACGACGTTTGGACCAAGCTGAATAGATAATTCATAAATACTCTTTCCCGTGTAAATAAACAGATAAGAACATATACTAAACATGAATCTATTAAACTCAAAAAACTGAATGGTATTAGAACAGCCTAAGACTGAGTATCGAGTGGAATGAATATATGCATGAAATGAAAATGCAAACAGCAACTTTGAAATAATTAACCATGTTAACCCAAAAAAGAAGCAAGTCATTTTAATGTGCAATAACGCATTTGAGAGCTATAGCACATATATTATTAGTGAAATGTATAATTACCATTTCCTTGTTTCCCTGCTCATTCTTTTCAATCAGCATTACAGTTCTCATGCATGTCTCACAAAAGCCTTTGTTTCCTCGAACGCAGAAATATTCTGTTTCTTTAATGCACCCCTTGCACAAGGAGTACGTACATGTATAACACATATAATGTGCACCTTTCTCACAGTTGCTACATATATGCCAACCTGAAGTGCATAACAACCGTTACAGGGAAACAAGGTAGGAAAAAAAGTAAATGCAAAAATTAAAGGACAATATACTGAGTCAATGACTTACTAACATACAAATTACTCTTAGCAACCAAAAAGACAAACAAAACAATGAAACGAACAAAAATAAAAATAAAACATAATGATAATAATAAATTATAAAATAAACAACAAACATTGTAAACAAGTATCATCATGTATATATGTGTGTGTGTATGTGTGTGTTATGGTTGAGGAAAGATATTGAATTAAATAAGAATGAGCAAAGATAACAATAAAGACCGTGTGTTATTTTTTTCTATGCAGAATATATGCCCAACATAGGCTGACACTCTAATTCATTTCGGCTACTAAAAAAACACAACAATTTCAAAACACCTTTGCCAACGGATCACCAAAGGTTAGGTTAAGATACCTCAGTTCACATATGTTTTTACCCTGCTATCTTCAAAGGGGGATTTCGGTTAGTTTAAGAACAGTAACGTAACAAGTATGGAGTACTGGAAAGGAACGGGTTGGGGATTGTTTAAAATTGCTGAGGGAGAATGTTAGGGGCCTACTCGGTGAGACCTTCTTCACCTCCACAGCTATCTTCTATTGCAACTCCAATTATCCTATATATAGTTTCCTCCAAAACCTGTTTCCATTAAAGACTCGATATGCCTAGAATTTTGAATCTAAGGAATTTAAGAAGTTTGAACAAGGCATGCCCAAAAGCAGTCTTTAGCGACCTTTGCATAGGAACGAGAGGCAGGAGGGTGGTGGAGTCATTACTGAAAATCATTGGATGTTTCTTAATGGCAAACAAAGCATCCATATTTCCAAAACCCTTGTGGGATTTAAACTCTGACTGCTAACGGTGTGGACTGTGGAACAAGCAATAATGATACTATCAAATGTGGCTGCTAAATGCATAGACATTTCAGAGAGGCCATTGAACTAGACATATGATGTGGCACACTTTGCTGATTTGATGCCTGCATAGGTGTTTCTTATAAATAGGTGAAACCTTAAAAGATGTTGACAAGATTGTCTGTGTGAGGCAGAAAGGTTCCTATTGGTACAGATATCAGAATGTCAGATGTTGGTGAGGGGATAAATTTAAAGAACATCAACCAAGTAACATTTCCTATTTGAAAATACCCTAGCAGTGAACATGTCATTTGATGAATCGGGTAAAGTTGATTGATAAAAGGACACTAGGACAAGGAGAACAGGAAATTGCCCTTGTATTCCATCAGACTCACACAACAAGCAAATACAGCTAAACAGAGTATTATATTTCACTTGTAAACAGTCATGGCCGGTTCCGACAAAAGTACAGTCGTACAGAAACTGGGTTTTAATAGCCATGAATGGCCTAAATGAACCCATTTGCACTGGTAGAGAGATGATGCTTTTTATGCCTACTTGAGTTGTAATTCTTCAGCATAAAGACGATCCATCACCAAACCTTTGCAAGTATGAAATCAAAAAGACATGTCCACTTGCAAAAGGCCAACTTGACGGAGGCACCATTCTCTGGGCTGATATTTTTACACTTCGACTGGTTGAATATGGGCTGATACTTTTACACTTTGACTGGAACAGCCAAGTGACAGCACATGTCATTGCAAGATTTAGCAGTATGAGGTTGATGGCACATATTCAACCAGTTGTGCACCAAAGAGTTGAGCCCGCAGATTATGTGCACGGTTCATTCGCTTCAGCAGTAGAATGTGGAATATAGATCTTTCTTAAAGAGCTTTTTGAGAGCCTTTATCCTTGCAATACAAACGACAACACGATCAGATGGACTGGTACAATTGTGCAACCAAGATGGCCATTCTTGGGCATTCATTACGACTACAACTAGACCACAAGTGCGACCAAGAATTTTCTTTTTTCGCTTCGTAAATATGCATTAATTATTAACATAATATATATGGGGAGGGATCCATATACAACACTTTTTATATAACAGTTTATACAATGGCCTATATCTCACTTTACAAAACTACTTACGACTTGATTTTTTGTGGATGTCATCTTTCCACTATAGATAACAACCCAACAAAAAATGGACTCATTTAGAAATTTCTAAAGATGCTAAAAGAAAGTTGCAAAATTTTAAATCCTGACCGTTAAAAAAACATAACATTTTCAAATCAACTTTTGAAAGGGGTTAAGATTTCGAAATGAGCTCAAATTTTGTGGATATGATCTTTATAGTGATAAGATCATACCCACAAAGTATTAGCTCTTAGTTCAACATAAAAAAGGGTGTTGTATAAATTGTTGTATAAAAGGTGTTGCATATAGATCCCTCCCATATATATATAGCTTGGGATTATTTTTAATTATTTATTTTTCTATTTGGCTTTGTAAATACAAAATTGTATTAATATTCATAATTAAAAAAAAATAAATAAAGAAGAAACGTTGAGAATATCTACAAGTGAATGAAAACCTAAACCCACCAACACTCCTCCCCAGTACCCAAAAAGAGTAAGTTGTTCCTTCTACCAACAAAATAGCTACAGGGTTAATCTCTAGCATCTATATAAAGTTTAGTCCACCAAATCATGTAAGGCCTTGATCGTCAAACGCTTCCCCCTAAGATGCTGAGACACCATCAAGTGATGAGTACATTTCTTAAGGGATAGCACAAAGATGTCCATGACTCACAGCGAGCCTGATTTATGAGCCAATTAAGATGTATTTTCCTAAATTCGGGGTAAATATATATCCTAGCGAAGGCAAGGATTACTGGGAATTGAAATAATTGAAAAATGGAGTAATGTCAATTGAAACTTTACAAGTTAGTGGACTTCCAGCAGACATACAAGGAACTTCCCGACAACACAAGTTTCATTCTCTACCTTCCAAAGTGCAAGTCTTCATTTTGAGCATCACCTACAAAAATCTTCACTATGGATATTTATTTGATAAAGGGAGTAAAAATCCCTAGTAGGTACATCCTCAATTATTGATAGGAGTTCATTTCATTAGTGTCTAGTGTTGAAAGCTAGGTTACATGGACACACCATATTTTGAAAAAATCTGTGTCGGATACATATCCACGTGTCCGTGTCCGTGTCCGTGTCCGTGTCGGACACATATTGTATTTAATTTACCTCGAATTTCTGATTTTCCATCTAATTTAATAAATTTATAATTATTAAAAAATTAATTAATTATTCCTATCCGTGTCCCCGAATTCTTCAACCGCCACTTCCGATTCTGATTTTCCATCTAATTTATTAATCGATAACACTATATTTCTTTACAAATAATTATTAAATATATTTAACGTTGAAATACCAACATAATGAAGCCAATTAAGAACCCAATCAATCAATAAACAATTAAAACACTCAATCAACTAAAATAAATATGATTAAAGTGTAGAACTCCGAGGGTTGGTCGAATCTTGTCGACAATGTTTAACATTGAAATAGTGAACACAATTACTCGGCTAATCGGGCCTAATCGGCCGAGTACTCGGGGAGTTTTTGAGTCCGATTGTGATCAGGGATTAAATTGTTAGTCGGGTCGGCTAAGCAGCGAGTAGCGAGTACTCACTGATTACTCGGGGAGTACTCAACGATTTAATAGCCCAGCCGACACGTGTGCCCGTGTCAATGTAACCTAGGTTGAAAGGCCTGTTCATCCCCATGGTTATACCTCTGATGCTTAATCTTAATGCGTTGACGTTCTAGAGTGACTGATGATGGCTTGGTGCGGATAGCAGTCGATAAGGTCACAACTTGGAAGTTTCTCCTATATGGGCGTCCCTGCAAAGCAGGCATCTTCAAGGATAAGGAAGCTAGGTCTATTTTCACCACTATACAAGTCGAATATTGCTTGTGGCATTTGCTGTGTACGAGTGAGGACAGAAAGTTCTTTGATTTGAAAAGATCATTAATTGTATGATTGTAATGGGGGACTCTAAACTGTATTATGCATTTGTTGTAATTAACTTATAAAAAACATAGCACAGTTAAGCAAGCACACAGTAAACACAATGAAACACCTTCTACTACATTCCCTAAAGGACGACCGGATTCAAACAACAAAGAGAACATAAAACTTATGACTGAAATGAAGCTCCAACAATTACAGCAAAGACCGTAGCATACCACAATTCCAGCGACCCTTTGAACGGAAGAATGCTTCGTCCCGATTAACACAAGCAGGATGGTATGCTTTAGGGCAAGCCCTAACAACACCAACAAGAATCAGCACAAAAATAACTAAAGAAATCCACAAACAAATATCAACCAGCATGAAGTAAAATAATAAAAATAAAAAATTCCTCACCGACGATCACATAGCACAAGATTGCCTCCATCAAAGCAAATGAAACAAACGTCCTCTTCTTCTGTTGTTTTTAATGGAGCTTTGCCTTGAACCTTAGCAGGCCGACCTCGCTTCCGCTTCCTATCACTCTTACCTTCCTCAATAACTTCCATCTCCATTTCCGTCTCCATATCCATCTCTGTCTCAACCTCAGACCCAAGTGCAGCTTCCTCTGCAGCCATAGGAGAGACATCATCTTCGTCATTAACCATATGAGAGACATTCTCACCGTCCACAACATGAGAGTCATCTTCATTACCGATTATTGGAGAAGCTTCTTTATCAATCCCAGGAGACGTATCCTTTTGATTATCTACCACAGGAGAGGCATCATCTTTATCCTCAACCATCGGAGAGGAATCGTCTTTATTCTTTAACATGGGAGAGGTGCTGTCCTTGTTGTCTGTCATAAGAGACGCATCATCTTTCTCACCCTCCATGGGAGAGGTGTCGTCTTTTCACCCTCCATGGGAGAGGTGTCGTCTTTTTCACCCTCCATGGGAGAGGCGATGTCTTTCTCACCCTCCATGGGAGAGGTGTTGTCTTTCTCACCCTCCATGGGAGAGGCGATGTCTTTCTCACCCTCCATGGGAGAGGTGTTGTCTTTCTCACCCTCCATGGGAGAGGCGTCGTCTTTTTCACCCTCCATGGGGGAGGCGTTGTCTTTCTCACCCTCCATGGGGAGGCGTTGTCTTTCTCACCCTCCATTGGAGAGGTGTCCTCCTCTTTATCATCTCCCACAGGAGAGGCAACATCCTTATTGTTCCTTACTGCTGAGTAGTCATCCTCTTTATTATCAACCATGGGAGAGACATCTTCATCTTCCACAGCCCGAGAAACATCTTCGCTACTAACCACAGGTGAGGCGTTTTCGTTACTAACCACGGGTAAGGCATTCTCATTATTCACAGGGGGAGAGACATGTTCCTCATCAACTACGTGAGAGGCATGTTCCTCACTAACCACAGGTGATACTTCTTTATCAATCAAAGGAGAATCAACAACTTTATCACCTACTATGGGAGAGACATTACCTTCATCATCATTAGCCAAGGGCATTACAAAAACAACAGTATCTTCAGGAGAGACCTCATTATTATCATTGACCTCTTTCACATTTTCAGCAGCCATGCTATCCAATACAATTTGAGTTGCATCTTCAGACACTGTAGATACAGCAGCGATTTGTGGAACTTCATCTTTATCGGCAGCATCGGAGTGATTAATTTGAGATTCAGTATTTTGTTCATTGAAATGTTCAATTTGTTGTGTAGAAGAAGCCTTAAAAGAAGATTCTTCTTCTTCAACAATATTAGCAAAATCAACGAGTTTCGAATCGTCAATTTGTGATTGACTATTCAACGTTTGTTCATTCGAGTGTTCAATTTGGTCAGAAATATTAGGTATAGAAACCCTAGAATACCCTTCTTCTTCTTCTTCCATAATAATAATAAGATTTTGAATTGAAACCCTAACTCAAAACCCTAGATTATTATTATTATTATTTTTTTTTAGTTATATGAGATAGAGAGAAAAACACGATAATAATAAGAAAATAAAAGACGGTCACGAACTCACGTCACGTCCAGATCCGATACGGAAGAGGCAAAAAAGGGGAAAAGAAAGGCCTCTTTTGAGGTTACGGGATTTTATCTAGTTAAAAAAACACTAGCATCGAGAAGACGCACGAAAACCACGTCTTGGTGATGACTCAAATTACCCAATTTGTACTACACAGCCGTCGTACTAATGTGACATCCGGGTAACATAAAAATGCGCATTTTTCTATTTTTCACTGTTTCGGTCATTATTTTGAGGCTTGGTCATGGTCGGTTGGAAAATAGCATGTGTTGAAAACTTGAAATACCGACGTTGATTTGGTCTGGAAACTTGGTTTGACGAAATATGCCTGTAAAATGTCGGTATTTGATTCTAGTATTGTAAAATAAACAGTGTATTCGTATTTTATAAAAATATAAAACATTCGTACATCCAAAGAAAAAAATCGGTATTTGAATCAAGGCAAACTATATTTCTAGTTTGGGGCAGTAGGTTGTGAATTGGAATAGTTAGGTTATGCATAGATATTGTCCTTTTGCAGTGTGGGGGTTTAATCGGTGTAAACTTTAAAGTATGACACATATGGCGAGATTACTCATGCACATCGCATGCTTAAGTGGGCAAGTGTTTTTGAAAAAGCCTCTATATTAGTTTGTGACTGATAAATAACACTCATTCGTTCTTGATAATGAACATCTATGATCCCTCACCAGTCCGCAGGCGCAGGTCAAAACAATCAAAAGCCATAGGCAAAGTTCAAATGCCAATGGATACAAAGAATTTTTTTGGTAGCAAAACGCGAGAGAAATATTGGAGAATGCAAGAGAAACAACGGCGGCTCAAGAAAATTAAAAACCCTAAACAAAGTTCAAATGCCAATAGATACGAAAATTTTTTTGGTAGGAAAACGCGAGAGAAACGTTGTAGAAGGAGAGGAAAACAAATTATTATATAACGTTACTTAAATAAGGGTTTGAAAAACGATAGTGGGCTGAAAAGAAAACATTGGGCTGAATTATATTGGGGCCCTAAGCAGCTGCCTATAAACTATGGGATTGAGCCGGCTGTCACTATGTAGTATGTGTAATTTGCGGCGTGAGAGGTGCATGTTTAGCCTCACTATAAATCCCTAATGAATGTGTCCATCTAACTTCTTTAAAGAAAACGGAAGGAGTAACAGTGAATTCATCACCGTCATTAATTTTTGTTTCCTTTATTGCACTCACTGTATTGCTGAAATTACATATTTGTCCTCCATTATAAATGACACAATATAGGACCCAATCATGAATGTTTTGAACACTATGTAATTTGGTTGCTTCCAACGTGGCAATATGATTGGTATATGGGCTTAAGATTTTTTTGCCATACCTATTTAGTTTAAGAAATAGCCTTTTCTATTAAATTGTTGAAATGTTTAATTTCTTAATGCTATGCTTAATTCAACGCTCATCGAGCATAAAGAAATGCTAGTAAATTATAATCTCAATACATCCAAAGGTGCCATACCGTCAAATTTAACAAAACCATTGCCCCGGATTTCATGATATCATTATCCTTACCCATATCTACTCTTCATGATATTTAGAGTTTGGTACTCATGTTTGGAGTCATAGTTAATGATTGAAGCATTATCGAAAAAAAAAAAAAAAAAAAAAAAAAAAAAAAGTTAATGATTGAATCCCTTATTATACTGTAGTTGGTTTGAGCTGGCACCCACTATCATCTTTCAGTACGAGTCCATCTGGTTTTTCATTGGACTGATGGCATTTTTTAAAATTTAAATTCTAACCTAAGCCCATTAACTGCTTCAGTTTATTATTGACAATCTCACGAGCCACTATTACACCATCTAGGGCCCCGTCCAAATTGGCGCAGTAACGTCTACTTGGTTAGCTGGTTTAACCAAAAAAACAAACAAACACACATGAATGGGGCTCACACAGCCCCCACCCCAAAACTCCTCATCATCTCCTCTCTACCCTTTCACGCCTCCCAATGTCTTCTTCTAAACACACCCACCTCCTCACTCACCCTTCTCAGATCTCAAACACCACCTTAATTCTCAATTATACCCTTCTTCCGTATCTCAATTAAACAAAACAAAAAATAAAAAAATGGCAACGGCTACTAGGGGCAGCAGAGCGGAGAAAGTGAAGAAAATATTCGAACAATTCGACGTAAATAAAGACGGCGGCTTAAATAGAGAAGAAATGGCTTCACTCGTTGTAGCAGTAAACCCAAGAGTCAAATTCAGCGACGAACAAATAAACGCAATCCTCGACGAAGTTTTCAAGACCTACGCTGAATTCATTGACTCTAAAGGTCTTACTTACGAAGGCCTTTTACGTACTTACGATGACGGGGCTGGTGACGTGGATCGTGATTTCGATGCCCTTCGTTTAGAACTTGTAAATAATAATAATAATAATAATAATAATGAGTCTAATTTAACTGTTGGTGCTTCTGAAGCATCTACATCCTCAATTGTTGATGAAAGAATAGTGGAGTCACAGAAGAAGCTGAGAACAGCAGCTTGGGCTATGTCACCGAATCATGGGGTCGCTTATGATGACACGTGGAAGTTGATGGATGATTTGGAGATATTGATTAAGAGATTGAAAGTGAAGCAAGCTAAAGAAGGGAGATTGAAAGGGGAGAATATTGATGTGTATTCTGATGCTGGCTGGTCTAGGGAGTTGGCCCCATCCACTGACATTTCGGATAAAAGGATCTTTTGGGAAGAATCGGGGAGTGATTACGCCACGTTTTTGAAAGAATTGGGTGTTTTGAGAGGGAGGGCAGACGGGGCGAGGTCTAGAGAAGAGGCGTTCGATGGGCATATGGCGCTTGGGAGGGTTTTGTATGACCAGCAGTTGTTTACGGCGGCGTTGGTTAGTTTTAAGAGGGCTTGTGAACTTCAACCTACTGATATAAGACCACATTTTAGGTTGGGCAATTCTTTGTATGTTGTTGGGAGGTATGTGGAGGCAAAGGATGAGTTTTTCTTAGCACTTGAAGCTGCTGAAGTTAGTGGGAATCAGTGGGCTTATTTGCTACCTCAGATTCATGTTAATCTTGGGATTGCGCTCGAAGCGGAGGGTATGGTTTTAAGTGCTTGTGAGCATTATAGAGAGGCTGCAATACTTTGTCCTACGCATTTTAGAGCTTTGAAGCTTTTGGGTAGTGCTCTTTTTGGTGTAGGAGAGTATAGGGCGGCGGAGAAGACTTTGGAAGAGGCTATTTTCTTGAAACCTGATTATGCCGATGCACATTGTGATTTGGGGTCTGCGCTTCATGCTTTGGGAGAGGATGAGAGAGCAATTCAGGAGTTTCAAAAGGTTATTGATTTGAAACCAGGGCATGTTGATGCAATGTACAATTTGGGTGGTCTTTATATGGATATTGGTAGGTATCAAAGGGCGTCCGAGATGTATACGAGGGTTCTAGCTGTGTGGCCAAACAATTGGAGAGCACAGCTTAACAAAGCTGTGGCATTGTTGGGAGCTGGAGAGAGTGAGGAAGCTCGGAAAACTCTGAAAGAGGCATTTAAGATGACTAACAGGGTTGAGTTGCATGATGCGATTGCTCATATGAAGCAGTTGCAGAAGAAGAGACCCAAGGGAAATGGGGGTGTTGATGGCGAGGGGGCATTTGTCGTCGTAGAAATGTCAAAGTTTAAGAGGGTTGGTCGGAAGACTACAGTAAGACAAGACTTGGCCAATGCTCTTGAAATCAGGGCTTTCCAGAGGCTAACCAGGTTGAATCACTGCAGTGTGGATCTATTGAAGAAGGAAATGATAGATAGAGAGGTCCCTCTTTCCTACTCTGGAACTGGCATGCCTGAGAAATCCATCCGCAAGGCTGGTTTGGAAGAAATTCTTCACAGGTTACTTAGTTACCTGAAGCCCGAGACATTTCAAGGTGCTGTTAAAGCGATCAATGAGAAGATTCTGTCTGTCTTGGATGCCTCGGGTTCGGGTAGAGTGGATTTGGGCATGTTCTTTGCTGTTATTGCTCCCATCTGCAGTGGCCCTCCCGATAGACGCAAAAGAACTGCTTTTGATGCTCTCTTGTGGCGGCCTGTGAATGAAAGCATTTCGCAGGTTCGGAGAGCTGATGCATTGACATACATTAAGATGTTGAGGGCTGTTTACATCCCATCTCATGGAACCAGTGAAATGCTAGAGATACATGGAGAAGCTGATGTATCGACCATTTCATTTCCTGAGTTCGTTGTGATGTTTGATGATTCGGATTGGGGTTTTGGTATCGTGACCACTATGGTGAAGCTTGAAACAGGGGATAGGACTCGGCATGGTCATCATGCCTGCTCTGTGTGTCGTTATCCCGTTATTGGGTCACGCTTCAAGGAGATGAAATCTCATTTTAGCTTGTGTAATCAATGTTACAGTGAAGGAAAGGTGCCATCCTCCTTCAAGCAGGAAGAGTACAAGTTCAAAGAATATGGGAGTGAAGCTGAAGCTGTGAAAGATAAGTGCATGTTCTTTAGTTTGCATTCGAAAAATAACTCCGAGAATGACCCTTAGCTTTTGTGTATTTAGTTTTTCAAGATTGTGCACACCATTAGTCCATTACCCCTCTTCTAATTGTTCATTGTGAATTATAGATGATAGATGTGTTTGATTATGTCTTGTACCCTTGTATCTTTGGAAGTGTCAACTCCCTTTTTTTTCGGGTCTACTGGCAGCTGTGAAGTAATTGTTGGATATCTTGTTCATTCTTCTTGAGAATTAAGGCAAATGGATGCAAATTCATTTTTATTTTTCAAGTTTCTGCAAATCGTGGTTCTAGTTGTAGGAATTTAAATTCTCTTGGGACAAGATTTACAAATAGTTGTAGGTTTGTAGCCAACTAGCCATCCGCATTAAAATGACCATAAAGTTTATCTGAATATATTCAAACTTATGATCTAAGCCTGCTAGTAAAGACACCTCCGCAGATTACCAAACGGGATTGGGTGGGTGGGATTAATAAAGTTTAGTTACCAGAAATAGGAGCATTTAACATATGTTCCTGATTACCAACTTTCATATAAAGAGAAGCTATGAGATGGTCTGACATTTTTAGCAATTAAATGTGGAAGAGTCGAGATGTTATAAGTTTGTAATCTTGCATGGACGAGTTTTATACAGTTTGAGATTAATTTTCCAAGCGTGTGCTTCTGCTGCAAGCCATAGGTGTACAGTGAGAGCCTAACAGGATACTTTGCCATTGAGGGGAAAGCATTTTTAATTGCTGGTGCACAAGGGGCTCGATGCTGTACATTTTCAATGACATGGTATTTCCAAATCAACACAGCTTTCAATGGATCAAAAGTTGGGATACAGGTGCCCTGAACTTATCCATGGGACCTTGTCAATTGTTGTTGGAAGTACTATTTGTAACTCCGCCCCCCAGCAACAAAACATTTTACGTAAGCGGTAAACATTTCAATATCCAAGAGCCAACCAGTTTCGAAGGTAACAGCGTAAGTTGTATGAAACAGGCTGCCAAGACTCAAGTCTAATGATTTCTGAAATATATTCATTCCTTAACCCAATGCACCTCTATAATTCAAATTAGATGGAATCTATGTCCACAGCACAATAATAAGAACATGATCTATACACTAAGCGATGCCAATTGTTTGTTCACGACTTTACATTCTAAGGCAATGCGACCACACCAGATACACAAAGATTTAGTAAATTAGGAACTAGGAGTCCAGCTTCTCTTCCTGAGGCTTGGCGGGAGGGCTTTTGAAAATGGGGTAATACACGTCCAGCTCAAGTTGTTCTAGAATTTGCTTTGTAGTCCAGAGATAGGAAGAATGGCCTTCAATTTGTTCCGTAACATCAACCTGTGAGCAAATAACAAAGCCCTTCAAAAGTTAAGAACAGAAAATTAGCAAAATATGATTGTGAACCAAAGACGTTTAGTGTATGATACTTGCATTCTCAATTCCAGGAATATCAACGGGCTGTATTCCAGCTAATCCTTTTGAAAGTAGGCTGCAAAACAATTACAGAATTTACATGAGAAATATTTTCTGTAGTATTATACTGATCATAAATAATGTGGCATGACTTCACCATCCAACAAACCCTTGCACTATTTCCAATCAAAATAGCTCCATATTATTTTATTATTTTTGGGTGCAAGCAGAGTTGTGTTTGTACTAGTAAAAAAAATGGAGTTAAGTAGGCATTAGAGCCTTGTAGTCGCTTATATCATTAAACTGATGGGTTTCGAACTCGACAATTCACAGTTCCTATGCCTCATCATCTATAGAACAATATATGTACAATATCATCAATTATCTTCCACGCTTGAGTTTGCTTTTGCCTTTCTTTTCTTCCAATTTCTAGACTTTGAAATTAGTGAATGGAAGCTGACAACAATATTTCAAGAGTGGAAAAACTCTCACTAAAACAACATTTTTCAAATATTAAATCGAAGATAATTATTCCATCCTTCATACCTTGCACGGAAAGCAACTCCAAGCGTCCAATCACTTGTAGCATAAGCATTCACGAATCTGCCTGCTACCATCTGCAAGCAAACAACATGTATAAATGATTTCACAAAGATATATAGGATGCAACAAATATATACTTGAGATATGAAATTGAAAACTTGGAAGATTGTTTGCAACTACCTTTCTAGCAATCCCCCAGTTCTCATCTGTAATCGAAATAGGAGCTCCAAGAAGAATCACCCTTTCTACAACTCCAGCTGCCAAAATCCAAGAAGAATCAATTAAATCGCTCTTTGTCAGATGATAGACAAAAGGTAATACCGACTACCATTATCATCCATTTTAGCCAAACACTGGAGACATTTAAAAATTACTCGAGCCCCAAGTGAGAAACCAATCAGCGTCACAGGCCTGAAATGTTCACAGAAAGCCAAGAAAATGACCAATATCAGTAGACAAAAGTATAATAATCCATAACTATATACCACATCAAACTCAATGAGTTTCTCAAGGAAAAAAGGAATGAGTCAATCTTGATTTCATTACTCATACCTGTTCCCTTGCAAACCCTTAGATAACACTTCAGCCAGAAGCTTTCCTGCTTTGTCTGATCTGAAAACAGGAACAAAATATATTAAGGATAAAAGATGAAACCTGGAAATCGATTTCAGTGAAAATTGTCGAATCACTGTCTGAATCGTATTTCTGGTCATTGGTATACTTGGGTTTAGATGGTATAGGTAACTGTCCTCCCTGAATGAAATGATAAGGGTCGTCCTGACCATTGCCATGTTCAATGCCCCCCTTAATAAAGCAAGTTCTAAACAAGTTCCAACACCAGGATCCATTTCCAGGCTGGGGCACATATAACACAAGTCCAACGATTCTTTTAGGATCATGAAGGACATTTTCTTTCTGTTTTCAAGTCCTGACTGTAGTAATCCACTGATTGTCATGCAAGAAATAACCTGTCCACTGCGATCGACCATTTGCTGTCGATAAAATCAGTTGCTGCCAGTAGAGTAGCTGGCCAAGCCAATGCAGCCAATAGTGTGCTTAAAACAGTCAACATGGCACCTTGCCTCATCAACTCCATCGCAAGTCCTATAGTCAGGGGTAGAAGTTTCAATATGATAAGTTAACAAGTAGTCAACAAAGAGAAACAACCAGCAAGCCCAAAACGATTACTTGAGGTTAACCAATCCTGGATCGCTGTGCTCACCGCAATCAAATTCTTAGACTCCCACTGAAGTGCATACCTACATATTTTAAGAATATGATATCAAGAAAATCTTCAGCAATAATAATAATAAAATGTCACTTAACAGGAGATTATATGTAGGCAATACAAAATACGTCATCTGTGGATCGAAAACGTCCATGCTTGTCCAGTCTCCAATATGAAACTATGAGGTCAAGAGTGAAAAAAGAAATTGTACATTCTTAATCATTTTCACATTCTAATCTCTATCATATGTTTTAGGAATACATTAATATCAATGCTGATAGTATGTGTTGTACCTTTCCAAGTTATCCTTTTGTCCTTCCCAAGGTCTTATGAAATCTTGTTCTTCAAAAGCCAGTCCAGAGACCAAGACACCAACTGCCAGCCGCTGAAAGGAAGATTTATTGAGAGTAAATAATTAAACAAACAGATGTCTTAACTCTTACTTTAAACTAATATTGTTCAACCATGTTATACAAGTATCTTTCTACCTTATAATAGGGAATCAAAGAAAACTTACACCTTGATTGTGATTTTCTCCGACAGGTTTGAATTCAAATTCATCAACGCCTCCAGTTCTTCGAGCCATTTTACTACCAGTAAGTCCCGCTCCAGCGGCTGACTTGCAAAATTCAAGATTGAGTCATAAGAAGGAAACAATGCTATAAAAAAACTTGTCAAACATTAGATCCTTAGCTTCTAAACAAACAGAGAAAGGTTTGATGAAAAGCATACTTATCATGGTGAGCAGATTTTAAGCTTTACATCTTCTAATACAACACTCTTCCAAATAAAGAAAACTTATTAAAGAAAATTTATCAAATATCACAATTCAATGATCGGTAACATGGACAACTGGAAGACACGATATCCTTTCACATTCAAGTTCTCATAATAATTGAAAATTTACAAGTTATGATATGCTAACTACAATGAAATGAAGTTCATTAAATCAATCTCCAACATATATTAAGGTACTTTTGTAAGCACTGCGAAAAAAAACATAAGAAGAAATGTAGACCATTTATCACCTCCAAATGACGCTGCAACAGCAACAGAACCAGCCACAGATCCCGCAGCACTAGCTACCGCAGCAAACCCACTAGCCCCAATCACAGGAACGAGTGTGCCCAATGTGGGTGCTAAAGCACCAAATCCAGCAGCAATTGCCGGAGCCGCTAGACCTGTTCAAAATTGACAGAACTCATATATCCAGATCGTTTCATCTAATGGTTTTCACAGAGGAACCACATGATCTACTAAACCTTAATATGAAAGCTTTAATGATGTTATACCACCAGTAATGGCCAACAATGCTCCGCCGGCTAACGCAGCTGCGCCAATTATACCTCCACGTTTCCACTTTGACCATTTGGCTTCTGATGATTTGTTTCCGCCTTCATTTTCTTCTTCTGCTTTCATCAAAGCCATTGCTGAAAAAGCAACCATTACCTCCATAGCTTCCTTCAGAAGACAAATGGCATGGATTCAAACTCAGAAGGCATCCGATAAATTCACTTTAACACCAATTTTTAGAGAAAAGGAGTCTTAACAAATTGAGAAAGTTGGTCAGGATTTTCTATCACAGATTTAAGGTGGATTATATCATATAGTTTTATAGGCACAAACACAAAGGCTTTTTGGAAAAGATTGTAACCTAAGTAAGTTTTACTTTAAGAGAGAAGCTACACTTTCACTGGTTATATGCTTACTTAGTAGCAACAAGTTTTCCTAGAACCTTATTAAAAGTATAACGTTTAAAAAACAAACCATATTTATCCATTTGACATTGAGCCATGTTGCCAGTAAACGAAGTGCAACACGGTGTCGAGCATCATACCCCTTCCTCAGTCGAGAATGCTTCTTTTTGTCTTCGGGTATATTTGCCAAGCAACCAGAAAGCAGCTCATAAAGAACTGCCACTTTTCTGTGATGGTTGAGTAGCATAATCTCTTCAACAGGTTCTTCGAAAAGAATGCCGGCAGGCCCATCAGCCGCTTCTGACAATTCCTTAGAACATGAAACTACAGCATCTTCAGATGAACCCTGTACTGTTTCAGAGGTTGATTCCTTCTCAGATCCAGAACTGTTTCCAAGATGTTCGGGTTTGTATGCAAGACGACTCTCCTTGGAACTAATAGCATTTTCCATGCTCATTGCCATAGCATCAACTCCATTTGACAAAGCATGTTCCTGATCCATCCTCTCTGAAGAAGTTTCACCATCTTCTGAAAGTACCCTTAAAAACTGTAATACGAGATATATAAATTGTTTTATTGATCATAACAATAAATAAATTGCTTTATCGATATGGAAACAACTAGGTTTTTTTCCCCAGTAGTTTTTCCTTTTATGATCGGAAAAATGCTATTATCACATATCACTAGGCAACCAATCAAATATATCAATCAACTTTCCCTTAGATTATCGTAATACTCAACCCCATCAATGTCTGTTCTACAATGAGTCTATAAAATTAAACTTGCCCTGACTGTTTTTGTTACATCGAGCCCTCATGTTTATTTAGAGCAATGATGAACAATACATACCGCTCCGATATGATGCTTAGCTGGAGATGAACCACCAGTTTCCTCAAGTCCAAGCCAAGCTATCGGATCAATCTCCAAGTACCTATGAGACAAACGATAAATCCTAAAACTCGACATTTCAATTTCCACGAAATTTATGAGAGAGAGAAGAAGAAGACCTGAAAACGGGACGAAGCAAGCCAGAAGATTCATGAACCCAAAGCTGAGGATCTTCTGAAACTGAATCGCTACTACTACTATCACTACTAATCCGTTCTTCATCTTGGTATTCTGAGCCCAAGGGTCGAGTTTGGTGAATTTGAGCCTGGTTCAGAGCCAGAGCAAGAAGTGCCCCTGCCGCGTATCTATGCGTTGGCGACAATATCATCATTCGATCACAATCCTTTACAACAAATTTCTTTCAATTTTATTTATTAGTTTGCTTAAATTGTCTGACCAAGGAGTGGTGACTTGGATTTCTTTCCCTCCGTTTTGAAGTTTTCAACAAAAACTGTTTGACCAGATCGTTTGTAGTTGTTCAAAATCCCGACGGCTACTTCATTTCCGACACTTAAATACAGGCATATTACGATACACCGATTATAAAGTTTCACAAACATATATCATCTAGTAAGAGAGCCCACACCATTCGTCCAAACACCAGTGTAGTTTGGCACAGAAAGATCATTCGTCTAAATACATTACAGTCAGCCTCGATATATCTTGGGTCAAATTACCTATCCTCCCTTACTATTTTTACAAACGAATTTAGCTAAATAAGCTAACAATTAACAAATATGGATAAAAAAAAAAGTGCAGAATAATAGAATATCAAAGTTTATTGAGTTCAAACCACGACCAACACACTTCTTTGAAGTAGAGATAATTCCCAACAGGACTTGCCTGGAGCTTATAAACGACCTCAAAGCTTGAAACTAACTAAAAAGTGATGAAAAATTCCATGTTGACACAAATGAGAAGAACCACATCCTTGCTAAACCCACCCACCCACCCTGAACATTCTTCTTGGAAAGTGTCAGTACCTTCGGGGTGCACGTTCCATAAATCTACCCGATGGGCATTCATATGCCATGTGTCCACGTCCACCACAGTTGTGGCATATCATCAAGCCCCCCATGCAATCCCTGCTCATGTGCCCAACCTGATGGCAGCTCCGGCAGACAATGTCTCTGTAACCACTATCGCGAACTCCACCACCTCTTTCTCCTACATATTCAGATTTTGGGCACTGCCTAGCCACATGACCAGAGATATTGCACAAGTTACAGACAGGCTCATTCGGACAGTCACGAGCCAGGTGGCCAGTCTTCCTGCAATTGTTGCATGCCTTATCATTTGTGCAGTCAACAGCTATATGGCCTTGCTTATAGCAGTTGTTGCAAAGCCTAAGGTCACCAGGTGGTAGAGAAGGCGCCGAGCAATCTTTGGCAATGTGACCAGCCTTACCGCAAGTATGGCATATCCCCTCATTTTGGCAGTCACTGGCCATGTGGCCAGGCTCACGACAATTCCAGCACAATGACTTGGTGGAACACTCAGCTGCAATGTGCCTGATAACAATGCCAAGGAAAGATCACATATCCATAGCAAGCAGGGAAAAAAATATATATTCAATTTTTTGGATGTAGATGGAGGAGGAGAGTGTTTCATTACCCAGGAAGACCACAGTTGTTACAAACGGCCACATTGGGGCACTCCCTAGCATAATGACCTGGTCGCTTGCAGTTCTTGCACAGGTTGTCTTGACTGGAAACAACAAATACAAGAAAGTTACAGTCAGGGGAAAAACAAAATCATGTTCAGAACTCAAATCCAAAGAAAATTATTAAGAACAAGTATATCTTGAGACTGACTAATTATTTATGCTTTCCAGTCAATCTGGTCCACAAGGTCATCAAAGGTCTTTCTCTGTGCTGATTTTTCTTGGGTAAGTTAAATTTCATCTGTGCAAAGCTTGTGGGCTTGTCGGGCCAGTACATGAAAGAGGGGTCAAATATATAAGTCATATACCCACATCGATCAAAGACACCCCAACTATGTTGGTACCCCCAATTCACTCATCCTTCCCATTTCACCTCAAACAAATTGTCCCCATTAGCAAGGTACTACAGAAAACCAAGCCACCAAATCACAAGTAAATATATCAAGGCATCCCAACTTACAATGAAGATACAATAGTAATCTCTAAAATATGGATCTCCCTTAAACCAGTTAATAAGTCTTAAAATGTTCCTTAAGAAGTGACCACCATCAAGCTCTGCTTCATTAAAGATCATGTTGCTCCTGACTTTCCATAAAGTCCAAACTCCAAAGAATATCAATTGAAGAAGGGTATCCACTATCCAGAAAGCCACTTCTCAGAGGAAGAGCCTCCGGGTTAAACAATGTTGCACCTGGTTCTTCATGCTAACATGGTGACTGGAGATCTTTATTTGTGCATATATTTATTTACCTGTGTATTTCTTTTTAGCTTGACAACTATGAGATGCCTGTTGACCTTATAAACAGTAAACTACCATTTCCATTCAGCAGAAACAAAAATATTGAAATATAAGTTTATGACATAATGAATTAGTCTCTGAAAAAGTTCTCATAATAAAAAGATGACTGCACGTGTTGATGCCATGGGTCATAATGCCCGACAGCATGACTCACGAAATAATAATCTAATCTGCATCGCCTAATTAAATATCGTGAAGTGGAACATGCCTGAAAGCCTAATAAAGTAGAAAGTACTACAGAATTTCAATCTTTGGGTAGAATGAACAAATTGCAGAGCCATAGCACCTCCTTTTTTTTCAGGGTATACTTTTCATGTATTAATACAGTATTATAGTATTATAGATTATATATACTACGACGAAAAAATATCTATCTTATAGATAATTAGATACTTTATCGAGAAAGAAAGAAATAAAGAAACGATCATTTATCCTAGTATTAACCTTCTTAGTTCTTGACGTTTCAACTCTATCTGATTAAGTATTTGCATTCTCATTTAACTAAAAATGTATTAACAAAAGACTTCCCCCAAAACAGAAACACTAGCATATAAGAATTTACTGATCCAAAAATACTTAAAAGTGTTCAACTTAAAAAATTGTTTTAGCGAAACAAGGCATCAGCTAGCTCAATCTCCATTCCTAGAACAACATGAAGAAGACACTTCTCTATCCTTTCTCAGACTAAAAGTAATAAAACAGAATAGATGTGTTATGAACCAGAAACCTGAAACCCCGACGTGAATCTTTCCTGTACGGAGCATCACGGTAGGAATAGCGTTCAGTGCGCATTCTGCGATCCCTTGGACTCCTGCTGCGTTGCCTCATCATTAAACCTCCCTTGAATCAACCAACCACCACTGATCTGCAACACCACCACCTGTCCAAACCACCAAATACACCAATGTTGAGATTCCTCCCTGTCCACATTACAATCATGCATCCAAAACCATCTCCAATACTTTTGTCTTCAAAAAGAAATTATCACACCCCAGCAATACAACAAGACCTCAAATCCAATAAAGAAACCATCTCTTCCAAGTTGTAATCTATAAGCAGATAAGCCCACACGACTTTTCAGCTCAAAAACAAACAATTCAACTACAAAGCTTCCGGTATTTAGAAGCTTGTGCATGTTAGCAAAACGCAATGCCCAGCAGCCCAAAGTAGAATACATAATTATTATGTAAATATCATAATACTCAATTCCAACCCCCCAAACAACCGACCAACATTAGAGCAAAAGTTTCACCTTATTTCGCACAAATCTCGTTTCCAATATGATTCTAATTTCTGAAAAGCAATTTATTCAATTTTCAAAATTCACAGAAATTCACCCTGGACCTTCAACTGCAAATCATTCTTTTCTCCAAAATAGTCATATTCTTTTCTTAAGAAGGGAAATTGAGATCCTATAAGGCTAAAAGATTAAAACTTCAGCCTCATCTCTTAAAATTGGACAATGCCTATGTGTGTTTTTAATAAACAAAATCCATAACCACGGTTTGAAGTAAAACTCAAGAAACACACTAAACAAACAAAATTTCTTACTAGGGTTTCAAGAAAAGTACAAATTGTACATGAAATTGAGATAAATTATATAAAATTGAACCCTAACATACTATGAAGTAACTGTTGCATTCCTTGTCCTTGTCTAGACATGTAATTGAATAATCGAAATTGTTGGAAAGAGAATTTGAATTTACTGACCTTTTGTCGATGCCGAAACGAAATTTTAATCCACCGAGTCGTACGAAGCCAAGGTTGGTTTTTTAAGAAGTGTCGTTACCCGTTATTTACAACCCCATCTTTTCAAAAACTTGATGTGGGCACCCGAATACCCGTTTGTATGGAGCCCACTAAACTTACCATCTCTAACCTCTAGGTGGGTACCAAAATCTACTGTCTTTGAGGCCTATCAAAGCTCGGTGCTTAGAATCCAAAAGGACATTGCTAGCCTTTATATCTCTGTGAATGATTCTAATCTTTGAGTTCTCATGCGGGTAAATCAGCCCTTCAGCTGTGCCTTTAAAATCAGCCCAATTTTTTCCTCTGGATGTATCTGTTGTTTATGTGATTCAAATTGCCATTTTAATAATTAAAAAGAGTATCAAACTCGAATCATCAAATTCTTCCAGTTCAATTTGTTTTTCCTTATTTTATGTATCTGTTGTTTTATGTGATTCAAATTGAAACTTGGTTTCATTTTAAGAATATTTATCAAAAGTGAGGCAACGAGAGTAGTTTCATTGGTAATCTAGTTTGTTGGTAAGTGTAAAAACCATTGAATCACACTTCTGTTATTCTGTATGGTCCTATGCACAGTTATCTCAGACTTCAACAATTTGCAATCAGGCCAAACTATTGAATTTTGACATCTTTGTTCACGGTTCACAGGCATACAATTAAAAGTAGGCAAGTGAAGCCAACAACCTGACCAGGTTTTTGTCCTCCAAACTGCTGATTAGGTTGACTTCGTTATAGAAATCTCCAGCTCTGCGTCTGTTGTTAACAAAAAGCCTCTTAACAGCAACCTCTCTTCCATCAGCTAAAACTCCCTACAAAAGGAGGTTGATCACCAATAGTACAAGTGGTTTTCATGATATGTTGAAAGTCTCCGTTATTTCAAACTTTATGAATGTTTTTTGGCCCTTTCAAGTTGCAATAACAGTGTTTATATCTGCATAGTTTTGCAACTTACCTTGTATACTGTCCCGAATCCTCCTTGACCAATCTTGTTGTCAATGTTAAATGATCCAGTGGCATATTGTAGTATTGAATACTTGAAGTTCAAACTGCTCTTGAAAAGACTCTTTGCCATCTTGGATGTATTATTTGAACCTGCATATGTCACACATAGAACTTGAGAGATTGCCAGATTAAAGCATATAGCCAAATTTACCGCATTTCTTTGTGAGGTTTTCATTCAATTTTGAAAATTAAAATTCAAGTTAAGCTAGCATGTTTGCCTTTATGCTGGTTACATGTTCTGTTATTAACCATATGTTGCATAATCAGCGAGTATTATACTTTGGAAATCCATAGTTCACACAGAGTTTCCATACAAAAGCTTTTATACCTCTTCTTTTCTGCTGTATTCTTCTGCTCTTCCATAGATGGACGCCAATAATTGTACCAACCAACACGATAGCCACAGAACTCAGGATGGCTACCACCACGACTGCTATGTTGACTGCACAGACATGAAATCAAAATACGCTATCTATTCACCATGCCATGTATTAACTGATTGAGGCAATGTAGAAACTATTGAAGAGATCATTGCAGTTGTTAATTCTTACCTTTTGGTTGTCGGCTCTCCTTGTTCAGAAAATTTTGGTCTGAATACCTCATGAAGCAGCCTGTGTACATTGCCCGTCCTTCTGACCATGGCAAGCATCCCATAAGTGATGTTGAAGCATTTTCCAGGCAAGCTTTACAAGAGTCAAAATCCAAGGTTTTCCAGCAATTAGCTAAGCCATAAGCCGATACGTTTGCTGAACCCGAGATTAGGACTTGCTTCCTTGCAAAACCTCCATTCTTAGGTGCTTTTTCTACTGCACCCAGCATAGCCTGCCTAGCAGATTCGTGGAACTTTGCGCCACTCCGAGTTGTATTCCCACACAATGTCGTGTCACCAGGACCCATGTACTCTTTAAAAAAACTATAATTATCTTCTCGCATGAAGCAGCCATCAAGGTAGATTCTCCCTCCATTATTTGGAAAGCATTTTGGCAAGGACAGTACGTGCCTCAGCATAGCACAGTGTGCAGTCATCAGGTACAGAGAGGTCTCCATAACAATGGGCAAAACCATAATTTGCATCAGGTCCTGAACCATTAATGGATTTCCCATAACCGATAGTCCGCATTATTGCCCACTGTTTCAAAAGATAAAGAAAGGAAATGGTTTTACTTGTTCAGATAGGGTGACCTTGTTTTTCTACTTGGCGGAAGGCTAGAGAGTGAAATGTTGGGTTTTAGGAAGGGTTTATAAATAAATGATATAAGTTAGGTAATTTTCAAATAATCAAAAAATTCCAGGAAGATTTGAAACTTTCAGTTCCCCGTCAAAACAAAATTTTCCTCATAATCTGGAAATTTAGTTCCACTTGGTTCCTGTTTGTAGTAGTTTAATACATATGAAAATAGAACATATAGGCCTCAATAAGTAAAGTAAGAATACTACTACATATAGGCCTCATTGCCTCAAAAGAGTCGCCGAGACAAACAGAAAATATACACCCCATGAAAGGAAACTCATCATCAATATACAAGTACGTCACTTAAGAAAACAAGACACGAATGATCATTAACTACCAGACTATAACAAACATCCCCAAACCTAGCTATCAAGACAGTAAATTTCAACAACAATTAAAGTGAACAGATATGTCACTATGTTAGAATGGGATCTTAAGTTTTCCTCTCTTAAGGCCGGAAAGAAATCAGCAGTGAAAAGGAGGCCGTTGTTCTGGAGGTATTTTTCCTTTGAGCCTAGCATGAACATGGTACGGACTTCTGGTTTCTTGGCTAGTCTTGCTATGCTTATTTACTACGAATCTCACTAGGTAGGAGTGTATTTGGGAATTTCCCCCTTTTTAAGGCGAGAGAGACAGTACTCAGCAGTGTCAATGAGGTCCGCAATATTGTGGACAGATTTTTCTTCAGAACCCAGCATGAATATGGTACGGACTTCAGCTTTCTTGGCTAGTCTCGCCGCTAAATTGAGGTGAAGTTTGGGTGAGTTGAAGCTTCGTAATATCTGGCGGTACAAAGAGAGGACTCTTCCTCTATTCCTGGCCAAATCTTCTGTAGTGGCCCATATCAAACCATTTGCCATCAAAGAAGGGAAACTGGAAACAAGTACTTTAGCCTAATGTGCAAGTTAACTCGGGTGTCCTTAAGCACCTGCATCCATGGGACCCCAATTTACCAATTAGCCAATCACACCATACAAAAATTCTACAGGAGAAAAAAGAAAGAAAAGGTACACTAACTGGAAATCTTCATGGAGTATTGATCATAAACGCAAAACTGAAACTATTCGTACTGATCATAAACGCAACGAAAGAAAAGTGCTCCACAACCCCTACGTGAAATTTAAATGCTATGTCATCCTTCTAATGTGATGCTGACTTTTGCAATAAATAATTGCATTGGCCATTGGTTTATAAATGTGGTGGATTATTTATTTGTAAAATATGAAACAGTTACTACTTAGGGAAAACTTAGCTTCCCATTTTCTGCACCAGCTGACCAGCTACAATTTTGACACCTAAATAAGTATACAACCACTCAATCTTCATTTGCTCTAGTATGTGCCCATACAAACTTATTTGTTACATGCAAAGTATAAACTAAATCACAGATACATATCTATTCTACAAAGATCTTGTACCAAAGGAAATACAGAAAAATCCTACTAAAATTTCAGCAAAGTCTCTTCTGTATTTTCGACATTTCATAAACTTAAAACCCTGTCATAATCTGAAAATCATAACAAAATATAACTATTTGCTCAACCAAGCTACTTAACCATCTCGATGAATGCCAGAACAATTTAGTAGAACAATTTAGTAACTCTTATGCCTCGAGACAATTTAGTTCCTTCTCTAGGAAGGCATTAGTTTCTCTAGCACATCTAAAATCTACTAAAATCATTATATAATTTACATCAGGACTGATAGTTCCTCTATACAGTATGAGGCGTCTTTTTATCAAAGTTAATCGACAATAAAATAAATTTACTTTGTTCAAAATCATCACATGATAATCCACCCCTGTAAGATGGTTAGTATTCTTACCATCTTGCAAAACATATTTTTAAACGAGTAAAACTAGCTAACATATATAATAATTCAAACTTACCTACATAGTCTAAAATCATTATAATATAACACACAAATATCCCTACCCACGACCACGATAATCACTTCTACACACTGTTGTGACTGACACGTATATCCATCCGTGTCTCCTCACATAGCCAATTCCCACTCTTAGTAACAGGCAACAGTCTCAGTCGGGATATCAACTCAGGCCCACAAAAAGCTGAGAAGGCTGAATCTATGCGTTTGCGCACTATTTATCATATCTCTCGCCTACTCTTGCGGTCGAGGATTAAAACAACCACTCTTTGGGCTAACATGGGCTATACCTATCTACCTTGGTGATTAGCCAAGGAATTTTTCTAACAACCTTGAACTTAACAAGGAATTTTCAATGCCAAGCCCAATAAAACAACAATACAAAAACAAGAGTCATGGCAGACTAGGGACATCACCCACACATTCAATTTTTCTTATGATATATAAAAGTCTACATAACAAAAATATTCAACTTAAACGATAACAGTAGGCAAACTGCCTATAATAAAATGATAATCCCAATGAACCACAAGAAACATATATTATAATAAAAACTTAAATAACCAATGTCATCACCATTACATGCCTCTTTTCAGGGTTACCTTTCAATACCCATTTAGCAATAAACAATACAAGCTTCATAAAACTTCATCCGCCTATACCATTCAATACTTATTTATCAATATCCATATAAGCTTCATCCATTTCAATTTTTATATCATCTTCGGAACCCTTAGGTTTCCGTGGGTAACACCACCATCAATAAATATTAAATTTCTGTAAATTCCGTACCACATAACCACCGTTCAGTTTAAACAGTTTAAAAGATTACAACAAACCTATTTAACCCTTACGTACATCAAGACGAGTAGTTCCTTTTACTTTCCAAGACTCACGGGATAGTTTCTCGTTTAAATAGAGACATATAGTTTCTAGACTCATACATAAACCACAAATTCATATATGGATACAACATCCATCGCACACATATATCGGTCGCAAAAACTAAAGATATAATATATATTATAGCGGTTGCACCTTCAACTAAGGCTGCCTACGTATCCAATCTTTCAAGATTATAATCAAGCCTTACGTAACTGTTACTATAAATATTCCCCAAATTAGGTTCGTGCACCTAAAAAGAGGGCATAATAGGTTTTCCAGCCAACTTATCGAAGCAATAACTTTCCCTACATTCATCCAAATGACATGCAACCTAATTATTTAGAAACTAGGGTATGTAGACAGTGTTGTAGAAACTGTTAAAACTCGCGAGTTGACTCGAACCGTATAGACATTAAATTAAATCGTTGGAAAAACTGGAAATTTAACAAACCGGAATAAATCGCGAGTTCAATCTTAAATCTTCCGATTTATATACAAGAAATTTATTTGGAACTTCAACAAAAAAATTAAGGAGAAAAAATCCAAACAGAGAATAAGAGATGTAAGAGATCAAATTTGTCGTTATTTACATACCTTTACTTTGAATTTATAACTAAGATTTCATTTTTTCTTCAGGTTTTCCATTGATGGGGGCAGCGCCTGGTTTTGAATCTGAAGAACCCGATGGAGAAGAAAGGAAATTTTAAGAACTTATTTTCTGTTGGGAGATGGGACATCAATTTTTGATGTCTTAAGTTAGGGTGGGTCAGCCATTGACTATAGTGGATTTTTTTGTTGTTTAAGGGAACATCATTTATTATTTTGGTTATTTTGGTTGTAGTTTGACTTTTGACTATAGAAAGTGTGTTGTGGAGGCAAAATTAGACACGGTTTGATGCTAAATTTTTTTTTTTGGGCAAAGTGTCAAACCAACTAGCCACATTTTGGAGGCCACATTTTTTATTTTTTATTTTTTATTTTTGATTTTTGAGTTAGAATAAATTTAGCTTTTTAGAATAAACTTGGAAGTATCAAAATTTGATACAAGGTTTATATATAGAAATAATTTTGTTAAGGAAATTTGTTGTAATTATAAAAAAAATTACAGAAATTGTATCGTTGTATGGAATGTATATATTCTTGATGCAAATTTGACGTAACATCTGCTATTAAATCTTTGAGTACTCGCTGCTTAGCCGATCCGACTAACAATTTAATCCCCGATCACAATCGGGCTCAAAAACTCTCCGAGTACTCGGCCAATTAGGCCCGATTAGCCGAGTAATTGAGTTCACTATTTCAACTATTTCAATGTTAAACATTGAATTCGACATTTAACACATGACGTAACTATAAAATTTTAATCGGAAATTAATACAATTCCATTCCACTATCCGAGATACTTAGCGAAATTCAAGTCAAGATCAATAATTCAATATAATAATCTGGAATTTTTATTTTACCAATAATTGTCTCATTCTCCAAAATAATAAATTGGTTATTTTTTCATTAGAGAATGGTTATAAGAACTCTAGGAAAATGAACTCATGGTCCTTGGTCCATGATCATGAATATACTATATATGAACGACAACTGACTAAAGCAACATTGTAACCCTTTCCGTCGTTCTTCTGATATGATTAACATTTGATATTACATAAAAACACTTGGTTTATTTTTTTTAATATCGAGGTGAACACCTGTCGAGAATTGAACTTTATATATGGAAGTAGGGAATGTTAAACAACCAAATGCAATATTGCATCCATGTTTAGCCTTTCAGTTATGTCTTAAATAATATGTTTTTTAAATTTCATTGGTTTAGAGGATTGAAATAATTATTTTTAAGGAAAAATACAAATCAAAATATTAGTCGTGTCCCGTATATGATATTTTAGAGCTTGTCATGTCCGCATTGTCGTACCCGTGTCCAAATCGAAAACCCTAAACCCTAAACCAAATTGAACACCCTAAACCTTAAACCCATGCAACACATGCTTACAATTTACTTAAATAGGTGGCTGCAAATCCCCCCGCCCCACCCAACAACAAACTTGTCATTTTCCCCTAAAAAATCGTGTACTTCTTGTAAATGAAAAAAAAGGCAGACAAAAACTTCTCGTAAATAACATAGATTTCTTGTAAATGAAAAATTAAAAAGAAGACAAAATGTCCTACTTCATTAATGTCATACTTCATTTTTTGTACTTCAAACAAAACAAAGTTTGTTCTTTAGCAAGCTTTTGTCTATTTCTTTTGTCTTTTCCTCTTCTCTTTTGTCTACTTCATTCTCTTCTTTCTTTTCCTATTCTATATATCAAGCTTAGTCATTTTCAATATGTCCAAAGAGGAAAAGGATGGTACATGATTGCTCCCAAGTTGAAGAAGGTAATAAAGCAAAACCTTAGATGCAATTACTGTGGGAAAATATTCAATGGAGGAGGCATCTTTCGGATGAAAAATCATTTAGGAAGAACTAGAAAAGATACGACACCTTACAAAAGCAATTCAGAAGAAGTTTACTTGAAATTTTAAAAAGATATTGGATAATAAAAAAGTTGCTAAAATTGCACAAAGGCGAGAACAAGATGAACCTTTATTTGTCGATGGTGATGATATACAAGTTGGACTGAAAACAAAGACGACTTTGGGTGATTATGGTGTTGGAACGAAACAAAACACTCTTAATCAAGTTTGGAAAAAAACCGACCGAGAGAAGTGTTGTACTAAGATTTGTAGGTTTGTTTGTGGTTGTGCATTGCCTTTTAACATTGTGAACAACACATATTTTAAAGAAATGATTGATGAAGTTTCTCAATTTGGGAAAGGTCTAAAACCACCCCCTTATTATTAAATTCGGAATACATTTTTAAAGAAGGAAGTAGATGTGGTAAACGAAAAGCTTGAGAAATACAAGGAGTGGAAAAAAACAGGTTGTTCTATTATGTCGGATGGATGGACAGATGGTAAAGGTAGGTCTATCACTAACTTTATTGTGAATAGTCCTATGGGTACAATTTTTTTAAGGTCATATGATACTTCCAACATAATACACGAAGCTCCAAATCTATTCCTTATGTTGGATGATATTGTTGAAGAAGTGGGTGAAGAAAATGTGGTGCAGGTTGTGACGGATGGTGCATCAGCTTATGTAAAAGCGTGAGAGTTACTTATGGATAAGAGGCCACATCTTTTTTGGACTCCTTGTGTTGCCCATTGCATAGACAACATGCTTAAGGACCTTGGAGCGATGGAATTCCCAGTAGCAACCATAAAAAAAGCCAAGAAAGTGACGACTTACATATACGGCCATCCATGGGTTTTGAATCTCATGCGAGAGAACACTAACGGTAGAGAGTTAGCAAGGCCTGCCGTTACTCGATTTGCCACAAATTACCTAACATTGCAAAACATGCTTGATAATCGGCAACCTTTGAGGAGTATGTTCACTTCCAAAGAATGGGAGGATTCAAGCTATTCAAAGAAACTGGAAGCTGTTGAGGTAACTCAAGTTAAGGTTAAATAATTTAAATTAACTGATTTTCTAAATTGAAGTTATATCATTTTCATATTCTAAAACAGTGAAACTAATTCTTTTTTAGGTGAGTAACATCATTATGGGGGATAAGGAATTTTGGGCAGGTGTCAAGTACACCGTCAATTGTGTCGTTCCTTTGGTTAGAGTACTGAAACTTGTTGATGCGGATGATAGGCCTTCCGTTGGCTACATCTACGAGGCTATGAATGGAGCGAAAGAAGGAATTGTCAAGAACTTAGGTGGAGTGGCAAGAAGATATAAAAGTGTTTGGAAAGTTATTGATGCTAGATGGAATCTACAACTTCATAGACCTTTGCATGCTGCGCTGCCGCTTATCTTTTAAATCCCCACTTTCATTTCAGTGAGTCCTTTAAAGCCGATGAGGAAGTGATGAGTGGATACTATGACACTATTGAGCGTATGATTCCATCAAGACAAGAAAGAAGAATCATTGATAAACAACTTGATATATTTAGAGCGGCGGTGGATCTTTTGGAAAAGAGTCTGCGGTGGAATCAAGAAGCACAAAACAACCAGGTAAGTAATTAACTTTAAGTTTAGATGAGTTGTGATTTTGTATAACGTAAGTCTAAGTGTCTAACATTAGTTTGTAACGACTAATCACTAATGGACAATGGACTAATGCACAAACTAGCTTACTGGTGGTCAAGTTTTGGAAATCATTGCAAAGAGTTGCAAAAGGTAGCTATTAGAATTTTGAGCCTAGTTGCTAGTTCTACGGGTTGCGAGCGCAATTGGAGTACATTTGAACAAGTAAGTCAATAGTATACTTACTGAGTTACTGGGCATTACTAATTAACAATTCTAGTTTGTTTCTTTTGCTGAAATTATCAAATTATACTTATAAACCAAAACCATAATGTTATAATTGTAGATACACACAAAGAAGAGAAATAGATTGGAACATAAACGATTGAATGCTCTTGTTTTTGTCAAGTACAATCTTGCACTTGAACAACGTCAAGTTCACCGGGTTCAAGGAACCGATCTAATTTGTTTGGGCGAGTTAGATAATGGCAATGAGTGGATTGTGGAGAGTGAACAACCCGTGCTTCCTCAAGACACCACATGGATGGACATTGTCGATTGCTTTGTTGCACAAGAAAGAGAGCTAAGCCGAAAACGTCGCCGTAAGTAATAAAGGCATAACGTTGAAATAGAATAAGTAATTTGTGTTACCCAAGTAATACCAAATAACTGACTTTTCATCTTAACAATTGATAGGACCAAGAGATTTTAAAAATCTACTAAAGGAAATAACAAGGTCATTGAAGACGAGGAAGAAGAAATTGTAGGTGATATTATGCTGGAAGATGACAACGGTGGGATGGAAGAAGTTGACATGGCTGTCATTGATGACAATGTTCGTGAAAATGAAGTAGTTCCAATTGAAGACAATTGAAGAATGAGTGGAGCTTGAGTCATAACTTTTTGGAGAATGGAGATCACTTGACTAGATTTTAATCATTAGTTATTAGTAATTTAGTAGTCTAGTAATGTTTTAAGATTTTAATTTGGATTTTGAGTATTTTTATTATTGGTTATGTAAAATTGTAATTTGGATTTTTATTATCTTTATTATTTGAAGTCTAAAAAAAATCTTACGATTTACGATACGGTTTAAGATTAAATCTGACTCTTAACCTCTACGGTTTAAGATACGAGTTACGATTCTACAACATTGTATGTAGAATTACTTTTTTATGTACAACTCGAAGTCCCAACCTCAGCCCATCTAGAAGAAAACTTAGGTTGACAACGGTAAAAATCCTGATTGATTTTCAGCAAACTAGATTTTTGACGGGCTATCTTCCGAATGACATAACTCTTTCCAAATGTATCCAAAAGCAACGAGGCTTTTTGCGTTGAAAAGCTAACATATAGAACTTACTTTATTATGTTTTACAAAAATTCTCAATCTTGTTCTAAATATGCAAAACTAGACTCGAACACAGTGTGCAGAAACTGATTTCTGATGCACTATTTTTGTCATCCAAACTTCTAGATATCATAACTAATTCGATAGACATCAGAATGCGATGGAAAACAGACTTGTAAAACTTATTCTTTCATGTTTTCCCAAACACCTAACTCTTATCCCAACTATATAAAAAGGGTATTTTTGTAGTACGTCACACTATATTAGTGCACTTTTGAATTTAGTCACACGAAGTTCAAATATTTGATTTTAGTCACACTCTGTCAACAAGTCTGTCTCAATCTGTATATATATATCGGTTTGTCTAGAGTGCCACTCTAATCTTGCCACTCTAATCTCACACTTCTCCTCAGCCGTCCGATCCACCTCAAGATTTGATGATCTAACACTCCAAATTTCACCCAATCAAGTGGGGGTAAAAACGTCTTTTCATTCTCATCTTCTCAAACAATAAAAAAAAAAAAAAAAACAGATCTATAAAAAAAAAAGGGATCGACTAATATGAGGGAACCTTCTTTTTCCAACTAATTAGTTTCTGTTCTTAGATGCAAGTTCAACTAATCAGAACGAAAAGACACTATTGAATCACGAGTTCGGCAATTCAGACCTTTACATGCAAACCAAAGTCCAAATGGGATAGTTCCAACAAAACAACCAACCTTGCTTTGCTTTTGGAGCATCGTTTTACATCTCAATTACACCAGCAACAAGCCAGAGAAGGGACAAGTATCATTTGGCAATTCAACTACCAGTTGCATCAATTCAAATTTAAACTTCTTTTGACTGTCTTTGTGGATAGAATTGATAGATATGTTGTAACGCCCGTATTTAAAATACGTAATTATTTATTAATTAATTAATTTAATTATTTATATAAAATCTGTTGGATTGGATTTGGGATATGTGGGCCTGGTTTATGGGCCCGAGTCTGCGCTGGGCTTGGGTTTCAAACCCAAGTATATATTCGTATTGTTATAGATAATAGGGTTCTTGGAGAAAAATAAAATAGTAAAAATGGAGGCAGAGATAGAAACTCGTTTGCTGGAAGGTGGAGCGTGACGATTCGGACTAGGAGGATTCGTGGAGCTTTTAATACAGGTGAGTAGATATTGTATGGATTTTTATTTTATAAAATCCTTGTTACTATCGATTTTTCTGTCGTGTTGTTAAAAACTCAAAATCTCTGAATATTTGATATTGAACTATCCTAACTGTTGAAACTCGGAAAACTGAGATGAAACTGTCGAAGTTTGATTTGGGCCCGTTAATGGTGGCGTGAGCCCAAACAAACAGTGGTAGTGTACATGGCTTGAATACTGTTATACTGTATTGTAGGGTGGGTTGATTTCGGTTTGGAGGTTGAACTGTTATACAGTTTCGGATGGGTGGTTAAATGGTTGTGGTGGTTTTGTATTGTTGTTTGATGTCGGGGAATCAAGGGATGGAGATTGGGTGCTGTTGGAGCTCGGAAGAGGGCGTCAATAGCTGCCAAAGCTACAACCAAGAAATCGCCAGTAATTGGTTTGAGCTAGTTTGGTTGAAACTATAAAATTGTGTTATGTTTTGATTGTTGGTTGGTTGATTGATAAAGGGTTGAAGTGGGGTAGTGAGGGTGCGTGAGGGCTGTCGAGTGGAGCTTGTAGAAGCCATTAATGGTGGCCAGAAGTTTACAGATCTAGTTTTAGTGAAGTTTGTGATTTCCAGAAATTTAGGATTTCGTGTTTGTTAAAGTTGTGGGGTTTTTCATCCCCACCAATTTCGGTTGGTTTTTTTATGGTGGCGATCGGAACTGGTGGTGGCCGATTTGGGTGGCTGCTGGAGGAAGAAGATGACCGGCTGGGCCTTGGGCCGGTTTTCGGTTTTTGGGCTATTTTGGTTTTGTTTTGGGCCGGTTTAGATTAAGTTGGTTAGGCCAAAAACTAACTAGATTTCTTGGGCCAGTTTCATTAGTGTGTTGGGCCAGTTTTGATTAAGTGTTGGGCCATTTTCAATTTAGTCTTTGGGCCCAAGATTAGTTTAGTTTGTTATGGGACCAGTTTCATTTTAGTGGTTTGTGGGCCGAACCAATTAAGGTTTTGGGCCAGTTTAAGTTTCATTTTCTATTAGCTTGGGTCGAACCCAATTAGCTTTCTTTGGACCGGTTTTTCGGTTTTGTTTTGGGCTTGGTCCATATGTTTTAAAGTGGGTCAAGTTGATTCACTAGGCCAGCGTAGACTTTTGGGGCCGGGTTTTAAGGTTTGGGCTTGGCCAGTTGGGTCCAAACCATTACCTTAGCCATGACATGAACTTTGACCTTAGCCATGAACCATGGCTATGACTATGAACCTGTTGAACATAGAAACGACAGTTTGACTTTGATAATGATAGTTTGACTTCGACCATGACAGTTTGACTTTGACCATGACGTGTCGACTTTGACTTTGATTTTGACCGTTGACCGTGGATCATTGACTTTGACCGTTGATCGTTGACTGTGGAATGTGGACTTTTTCCAGTTTTTCATATATTTAAAGAATATGGACAAATATAGTAATAAAATATTGTCGAAGATTATATAACATTGTTTGTCATTATCTAATTAGGATTTGATGTGAGTAGTGTGTAAATCATATATATATTGGGCTTTGATTGTGGACTGTTGACTGTTTAATTGTATTACATTTTTATATATTAAATTGTATGGACAAATCAAATGCTAAAATGCTGTGGAAGCTTGTATAATTTTGGGTTGTCATTATCTAATTAAGATTTGACGTTGATATTGTAACATTATATAATATGTTGGGATATATATATTAAATACAATAGTTTTGGAGAACTATATGTATAAACCCTCCATTATTTTATATGTGAGATGCTAGTAGAGTATTGGTGGATATTTCCCACGGGAGTGTGGCGTGGTGCAATAATATATTGGCACGTGAAAGAATGAAAGTGGTTATGAGATATAATTGAGATATTTCTAAATATTTTGGCTTAGTGCAATAATGTATTTGACCTGCACGTGATATAGTGGAATGATTATGAGTCATAAATGGATGACACTTGAATAAATTACGTAACGAAAATCCTATAACCTAGCTACCACAACTCATGTGATTTGGCCCTTCTGGCGTTTGAATTACAATCTGAATGGCCTTTCGCATAAAAAGTAATGTGATTGGCCCTTCCGGCGCTTGATGAATCCGAATGGCCTTCGGGCATAAGTAATGTGATTGGTCCTTCCGGCGTTTGATGAATCTGAATGGCCCTTTCCGGGCGAAATTTCCATCTAATAGTGGCTTGATTATTCCGTTAAGCAAAATAGAACGAGACACGCGATATTTTATGCGAATAGTGGCGATTTTACATAATGGCTTCCGTGGTTACATACGGTGTGCGGCATCCCGCTTTAGGGTAGTTTTCACGCACTGGAGTGGTTCATTATGTAAGGAGGCATGTGGATGTACATGTTCGGCGTTGGGAAGCGATTGTGGTAGCCGGAAACTAGGTAAGACATAGATACGACGTGATTTTAGGGACACACAAAGAAAGCCATAAATAATGTAATTATGGTAATATGTTGGTTAATGATATATCTTTAAATTTATGATTTGTATAGGGTTTTGCAGAAGGGTGGGTCAAACTAATTACTTGTGCAGAGAGGACCACTCTGTAATTGAGCATGGAATGAGGTAAGTATATAATATGCTTGACTGGTTATAGTTTAGTTAGAACCTAAAAGCCTTGTGGAGGAACTAAATGCCTTTTATTATGCGTATGGTTTGTTGTGTGGTTAGTGGGAAGTTAAAAGGCCTCGATGGAGGAACTACCCGCCTTACTTATTGTAGTTAAGAATGTCAGATTAGTTGTTGGGAGTTAAAGAATCGCTCGTGGAGGAACTAACTGCCTTATGGAATGTGTATGTATATGTATAAATATATGTTGTATTTTAGGGCTACTCACACCAGCATTTTTATAATGCTGACCCGATTTGCATGTTTGCTTATTGGGTGTGTTCATTAAATGAACATAGTTGAAAAGTCTTGACAAGTTTAGTGTTGAAGAAGGTTGGTTGCTGCTTGAGGTTTGCGTTAGCGTTGCATTTCAGGATATGTTTTGTTTTCCCTTGAGGTGATATAGAGTTTCAGTTGAGACAAAGTTATTTGTATTTTCATTTGTAAATTTTTGTAATGAAGAGGACTTTTGTTAATTTGAAATTTTTACTGGTTTTTAAATTATCCGCATATTTAAATTGTTTATGGGTTTTTGGGAGTTGAGAGTGCGTCACACCTCGAAGATCGAAGAGTCGGGAACAAATATTGTTTTTTCCGAATTCTGTCGAAATTCGGGGTGTGACATATGTAATTACTATAGTGCACTTTTGGTTATGGTGCTTGCCTATTGGAACGTTTTAATTGACACTTGGATTGTCATTATACCATAAAAACTTGAATTTTGATTTAATTTAGGTTGCTATGATTATGGTTATGATTGATACCCTCGTTTAAAGACGGCGACAATTTCGGTGAACTCTGTCAGAGTTCGGTGAAGTAGCATATTCGGTGAACTCTGTCAAAGTTTTAATTAGCATATTCGGTGAACTCTATCAAAGTTTTGAACTCTGTCAGAGTTCGGTGAACTAGCATATTCGGCGAACTCTGTCAGAGTTCGGTGAAGTAGCATATTCGGTGAACTCTGTCAGAGTTTGGTGAACTCTATCAGAGTTTTGAACTCTTTCAGAGTTTTGAACTCTGTCAGAGTTCGTGAAGTAGCATATTCGGTGAACTCATTAGAAGTTCGTGAAATAGCATATTCGGTGAACTTCTGCCGAGTTCGGTGAACTCTATCGAGTTTTGAACTCTTTCGACTTTTTGAACTCTGTCGAGTTCGGTGAAATGTAGCATATTCGGTGAACTCTGTCGAGTTCGGTGAACTCTATCGAGTTTTGAACTCTTTTTGAACTCTTCGAAGTAGCATATTCGGTGAACTCGCCGAGTTTTGAACTCTATCAGAGTTTTGAACTCTGTCAGAATTTTGAACTCTGTCAGAGTTCGGTGAACTCTATCAGAGTTTTGAACTCTGTCAGAGTTCGGTGAAGTAGCATATTCAGTGAACTCTGTCAGAGTTTTGAATTCTATCAGAGTTCAGTGAACTCTGTCAGAGTTTTGATGTTTAAGTTATTTACACTGTTTATGTACATTGGGATTTTTGACTGTTTAAGTTATTTATATTTTTAATTTTTTTGATTTATAGAAATAGAGACAGAGACATCAATCAATATTGAAGAAGACGTAGTTGGGTCTTCGTCTACTAAAGCCCCTGTTCAAGGCACGCAAACATTAGCTGCTCCTTATATAGGAATGACTTTTACAAGTGTTGACGAGGCAAAGACTTATTACAAAGAGTATGGTCAACAAGAGGGATTTGAGACTTCGTGTTCGGACGACTTCCAAGCAACAAAAAATCGGTGGATTTGGTTAGTGGTTGTTCTTGGTTTGCTCACGTGAAGGGGTTAACAAGAGAGATGAAGTCCGATCAAGAAATACATCAACTATCCGGTGTGGTTGCCAATCTAGAATTCGTATTAAGAAAAGAATGCATGAAGAGATATATAAGGTCAGCGTTGCTCATAATGACCATAGTCACGGTCTGGTGACCCCATCGAAGAGAATTTGCATGAAAACTAACAAACATATGCCCGGGCGTGATGGGCTTGACCAAGATATTTAGTGATAACAATTTATCTGTTGGGAAAGTGGCATCTGTTTTCCATGGAGAGGAAGTTGGGTTTACACAGAAAGATTGTTGGAACCATTATTATGGTTTGACCAGAAAGATTCCTAAAGAAGGTGATGCAACTGCCGTGCTACAATATTTTATGCAGAAGAGTGCCGAGCTAGGATCCCCGGTTTTACTACGCTATTGATTTAGATGAAAATGGGATTACGGTGAACTTTTTCTGGGTTCATGGGAGGTCTCGATGCTAGTATGACTATTTCGGGGATGTTGTGTCTTTTGATACCACATATCGTACCAATGCATATTCCATGCCTTTTGCCCCTTTTACTGGAGTCAACCATCATTATCAGTCGATTCAGTTTGGTTGCGCATTGTTGCTTGATGAGACAGAAGATACATTTATATCGCTATTTAAGGCCTGGCTTGCAGCCATGGGTGGTCGTGCACCAACTGCAATCATCACTGACCAGGATAGAGCGATGACTGCAGCCATTGCCAAAGTGTTTCCTAGTACTCGTCATCGTTACTGTCTTTGGCATATTATGCAGAAATTCCAAGAGAAGATGTCATTTACCAAATTTGAGACATTGGTAACTGAGTTGAAGAACACTATTTCTTTTTCATATAGGATTGTTGATTTTGAGAGAAGATGGTGTACAATCATTGAGAAGTATGAGTTGTCTGAAAATCCTTGGTTGACAGAGATATATTCAATGCGGGAGAAATGGGTTCCTTGTTATCTCAATGGCACCTTTTTTGTCGGTATGCATGCGACCGGGTCGGTGAATCGATGAATGCTCATTATGACCAGTTTGTCAATTCGACGACTACGCTTATGCAGTTTGTACATGGTAATGAGAAGTCTTTGGCTTTGCTTGCTAGGAAAGAAAGAGATTCTGATTACCGCACCGAGCATAGTTCACGGATTGTGCCTAACGATGCTTTCCTCCTTATGCATGCCGCGAAGGTCTATATGATCTCAATATTCAATAAATTTAAAGAGCAACTAGAAAAGGCAAAGATGGAGTACAAAATTGATGGGGAACAGATTCACAGGTATGGAACCGGAAGCTACATGGTGAAATGGAGAGACCACCAAAGAATTCTATTTGGAGAGTGAGTTTCGATAGAGGAACCTTAGAGGAGATCTGCGAATGCAAGTACTTTCAGTTTATGGATTTGCTTTGTGGTCATATCTTAAAGGTTTTTATCGCGCTTCTGAGATTGAAGAGATTCCAAACCATTTTAGATTGACGCCGGTGGATGCAAAAGGCTAACACTTATAGAGCGGAGTTTGATAATTGGATTTGTGGTCGGAATGTCTCAAATGAACCTTTGAGAGTGGCTCATTCTATCAAGGTTGCTTCTCAAGTGGCTTATGATGTGTCGCGATACTTTTGAGGGTTATTCATATTTTATTGAAAAGATTGGTGAAATGGCTATTGAAATTTCAAAGTTTAATGAGACTTCCCTCTGAAGGAGACGCAAGTTCGCAGAGCCTCGATTGCAAAGCATTCGATACCTTCGGTTAATACATCACAGGTTTTTTTTATTTGAATGTTTAATTTGATATAAATTTAGTGTTTAATTCGGTGTTTAATTTGATATAAATATTTATTTTCATTTGGTCTTTATTTCAGCTATTGATTTTGAATCCCAAAATTTCTCAAACAAAAGGGAGGGGGAAGAAGAAAGCGGATAGATGAAAATCCCCCAAAGAGATAGCCCTAAACAATTCAGGAAGAAAGTGTCACAGATGTGGACAGATTGCTAACCATGACTCGAGAAATTGTCCGGAGAAAAATAATAATGACTGGCCGATTGTAAGTATAGCTTTATTCAAAACTCTTTGATTCATTTGTTCACTAGTTCTAATGATATTTTATCTTATCTTGGCGTCGAATATTTGATTCTATATTGGTCCCGGATGTTGTGTCATGGACTTCATTGATGTCCGGACTTGTTAAGAGTGGTTTAGATATGGCAGCCTTGTTAGAGTTTTATCAAGTGTTGTTAAGTAGAACTAATCGAGGGTTGTGTTCTATTGCATCATTATGTCCATTGGATAGTATCTAATGTTGCCTTCTAGGCTCTAGATAGGAAACAACATAATGATAGACCGGTGCTTTTTTGATAACTTCTTTCTCCCTTTTTATTTTCAAAGTTCAATATTGTTTGGGTTTAGGTTACTTTTGGGGAGTTTAATTAGAATGAGTTCTAATCTCATTGATGTTGTAGAAAAGAAGTATGGCTCAAGGAGAAATGGAGAATCGGAGGCAAAGCTTTGCTTTAGGTAAAAATATTGCCTACTCATCCGTTTCGTTTCCAGCCCCTCGACTTTGCATCGGTCGATCTTCAGTCTTTTCATCATTCTCTGCGGTTATGTTTCTGACTGCTACAGTTCCACAAGATGCGACAATATCACTGCCACCTTGACTATGCACCATTCGAAGAAAGTGCGTCAAAATTGAGTTATTAGCTACAACGGGAGAAATTGTCGCGGAAAGAACGAGAGAAGAAGCAGAAGTGTTGAAAGAAGGTGGAGAAGTTGAAGAGAGCTGAAACTTAGAGTGAAAGGCTTGAACAAACCAAAGCTAGGTGCAGGCAGGCTATACTTGTTGCTAATTCATTATGATGTGCTTAAATATTGTAGTACAGAACAATAATATTTGGGATTCCATAAAACATTTTGATGTGCTTATTATAAATGTTACTGTTGTTACACAAGCGCGCCCACTTGCAATTTTGTTCCGTAAGTTGATATGATGCATTGATGCAGATACTATACCACCAGTATAATGCCAACGTTTGTCAACAACAAATTTACCTCAACTCATATGATCATCAATCAACATCAACAAAATTTAGCTCAACTGATAAATTGCCAAAACACGAAACTTCTGTTTTTTTGCCTCTTGACGGTCAAGGGGCAAAAAAACAGACACGTCATTTTTTTATCCAAGTTCAAATCCAAACGATATGGCCATACCGTTTGGACCTAGTCCCAAACGGTGTGGCCATGCGTTTAGGACTAAGTCCAAACGGTGTGGCCATATCGTTTGTATTTGAACTTGGATAAAAAAAATGACGTGTCTGTTTGGACTTAGTCCCAAACGGCATGGCCACACCGTTTGGACTAGGTCCAAAACGGTGTGGCCATGTCGTTTGGGATTTGAACTGGGATAAAAATGGTGTTGTCTGTTTGGACTTAGTCCGAAACGGTGTGGCCACACTGTTTGGGACTAAGTCCAAACGGTGTAGCGACACCGTTTCGGACTAAGTCCAAACAGAGACGTCATTTTTTTTATGCAAGTTCAAATCCAAACGATATGGCCGCACCGTTTGGAATTAGTCTCAAACGGTGTGGCCATGCCGTTTGGGACTAAGTCCAAACGGTGTAGCCATATCGTTTTGATTTGAACTTGGATAAAAAAAATGACGTCTATTTGGACTTAGTCCCAAACGGCATGGTCACACCGTTTGGACCCCACACTGTTTGGGACTAAGTCCAAACAGACACGTCATTTTTTTGATGCAAGTTCAAATCCAAACGATATGGCCGCCCGTTTGGACTTAGTCCTAAATGGCATGGCCACACCGTTTGGGACTAAGTCCAAACGGTGCGGCCATATCGTTTGGATTTGAACTTGAATAAAAAAAATGACGTGTCTGTTTGGACTTAGTCCCAAATGGTGTGGCCACACCGTTCAAGAGGCAAAAAAACAGATCTTTTGTGTTTTGGCAAAAACATTGCGTACTTCATTAGATTTTTGTGTTTTGGCAAATAACATTGGGATTTTTGTTAATAACATTGGGATTTTTGGGTTCTGCATTAGATTATTAATAACATTGGGATCTCAGTTTATACCGTTGTGACAAATTAAAATGCGCAAGTTGTCGGAGAGCACAAGAAAAGCCATTGAATGGATATAAACTGAGATCTAAGCAAAGCACAGATGCGCAACCCTGGTAAGTAGTATAACTGTTTACTCCACTGACAACAGACGTCCTAATAAATTCAATGCCTGCTAATAGCAAAAACATAACCAAAGGCCATTCTTTGGCATGCCGTTTTACTAGATCTTGCACCAAAAAACCCTAGGATCTTAGGTGAACATCAAAAGAATGACATGTACAAAGCAAGATCACTATCATTTCATATTTCAACAATGTGACACCATGTGAAATACATTGTCTGAATTACTGAACATAAAGCTAAGTTGCTACATATCAACAACTTGCACTTACAAAAAGAGTCCTAACATAACACTTTTTGACTACAAAGAGATTTCCAATCTAACTTTCTGACTTTAGTTGTATATCTAACTCTTTGTTCTTTATCTCCTTCCTGCAAAACAAAAAAATTGAATAAATAGATCAGTCAAGCAAAGTTAAATCAAACTGCTTTATTAAGGTCTAACAGAAAAACTAACCTCTCCACTTGCTTCCTCATGTTCACCATCTTCCTCCACCACCATTTGCCTAATTACCCCCCAATAAAAACACATGAATCAGTATAAATACTACCACATATGTCAAATCCAACACCAAATCTAGAAACCTCATTGATTGGAAAACTCTTGAACTTAAGTCATGATCAACTCTCAAAAGAACAAAGAAAGACAAATGCCAATAAACACTCACCGCGATCATCTCAAACAAGAAGTATACAACTCAGAGCACTCCCCGCATCATCTCAACTAACAAAACTGAAAAAAGTAAAGCAAAAAACCCGCGATCATCTCAAATGCCAATAAACACTCCCCGCATCATCTCAACTAACACAAACTAAAAAGTAAAGCAAAACCCACCAAAAAACAAACACAAATTCCAACTAAAATGATCTCCTAACTCTTTCTTTAGCTCCAAGACACACAATACACTTACAACTCTCACCGCTAAAGAATCGAGTTAAGAAAGAAAGAATCTTGGAATCAATACCCTCATTTCCAAGCGCGACAATAACTTTGTAGCAGCATTGCCTGATGCATGAGCATTTTTATCTACCAGACAAAAAACAAAACCACCCTCACTTCCCATTTCCCCACTTAAAACTCTAAAAAAATAATACAAGAACTGATAAACACTATTGAGAACTGATAAACACTATTGAGAACTGATAAACCATTGAGAACTGACAAACAAACCATTTCCATTTCCAACACTCGTCCCAACACAAGATAAAAGGAGATAAACTAACCAAACTAACCACTAAACCCTAAACTAACCAAACTCAACATACCTAAATCATATACTCCTTTACAATATCGTCTGCCAATGAACTTGCACCGGGTCAAATTGTATGCCTCCATGAACTCGTTCTGTGCATCATCTGGAATCGCAGTCCTACCCAATTGCAGGCCTTGATTGAGCAAGCAAGAAATTTCATCGACGACGGGGTGCTGTCAAAATTAAAATGAAAAACTACATTAGTATATACATTTACATTTATAAAATACCAAAACAAAACAAAACAAAAATTAACGTTGTAAGATATTAACTCACCAGATTATGATATGGAAGACTCTGTAGGGAGTAGTGACTAAGATGATTAGGGTTTATCATTCGAATATGACTATTGTTTTCGTACCAACTCATGTATGTACTAACACACTCCCATGGATAAGACGAAATGGGTCCTCGTTGTTCAAGTTGAATCAAGTGATTCTGCCATTTACTCCAGTAGGAAAGCGCAATATTAAATTTCACATCATACCCGCGTCCGGAAGTAGTTCGCGTCGAGGTATTTGGTCTTGGGGGATCTGAGGGTACAAATTGCATATGACCCAACTGACGCACAACCCTCGAAACATTATACTGCTCGACATTATCAAGAAAGCATATAAATCCCTCGAAAAATGCTATTTCATCCACCGGCCGTGTAGCTCGGACTTCAACATAGGGATACCATTCAACCTGTCAAATAGCATATGATCAAGGAAATTTTTGCATATTATTTATACTAATTTGGGCTTTGAAAAACCCATACAGTCAAAATAGATCGAGTTCTTTAAGATAATATCATCAGGTGGTCGTCTACCATGCCAACTCATGTATCTAGTTAAAATAATGTCATGCTGTGCAAGATTGTCTGCTATGGAGTTTCCTTCTCTATAGATGTGATTGAGGGATATATTTTCGAAGAAGGAGAAAAGTTGTCGAATATCCTCTATGATTCCAACTGCCTCCCATGGACTGTCCTTGTCATCTCCCTTAATGCAGCTTATTAAGGCATTCGAGTCACTTTGGATGTGTATATGTGTGATGCTATAGGAAATAGCTAGATAGAGACCTAGTCTCATTGCCAAAGCTTCGACAAGGAAGAATGTACATGATAGAGTTATATACTAAAAACATTACTTTTGTATTAACTCTAATTCTTTATATTTTGAATGAGAATTATATGGGCAAATGTTATGCATATTATATATGTTATTAGTTATATACATGTGTCTAATACTTTATGTTGTAGATGATATGGTGTGAACACACAGAAGATCATATCATCAGTACATTATGAAGTATAAGTAATCGTTCACAACCTAGATGGATTTGGACAAACCATTAGTACAGTTGCAGTATAATCTGGTATTAGTCTATCTTGACTATAGAATTACGCTTGTACACTTTGTGTATATTGAACAGAACCAAGTGAGGTTGTTTCTCCTTATACTGACTATATAAGAGAACAAACGCCTCTGTTATTATGGATGCTTGTCCTCCTAATCCGGATATAATAACGGGCACTTACATGCATTGTACATTGCTTTAAATCATCAATGAGTGAGATTCATTTGTGAATCAACAAACTCGATGGATTGGGTAATGACATTGTATGTAAGGTGTGTTGTTGATTATAGAAGGAATCCGTGTCCCACAAATAGTCGGGTTGATGATATCCCATTGAGGAGCTCAAAAAGATTGTCATGTAAACCCTGCAGGTGGATTTATTCCGACATGACAATGAGATTAAGTAGTACTACTTAGGGACATAAGAAGTTGATTAATGAAGTTGTCAGTAACTTGACTTAATCAACGGACATTCGATATTTTAAACATGGGGAGATCAATGAGCATATAATATGGAGCCCATAAACACTGACACGTAATTTGAGATTAGGGCGGTAGTGCAACAATGGCCTTTAATGGAATAAGTCATTTGTTGACGGACTTGGGCCGTGTGTTCGGGGCGAATATGCGAAGCCCAAGCCCGTCAGGAGGCCCAACCCTAATTTCTTCTCATGGTCCCTGTTGTAGCCTATAAATAGAATACTCTTTCTCTCTGGCCGAAATTGACTATTCACTGGATTAGAAAAAGAGACAAGAAAAGTAGATGTGAATTCGTTTATGATCTTGAGAGAAATAAGGGGGTTGGTAGATAGTTGTCCACACAACGTCCAATCTATTATAAAGGAATACAATAGAAGATCAAGGGGTTGATTGTTGATTCGGATTTGATAAAGCTTGGATTCTTAGAGTTATCTAAATCGGATTCAAAGGTATGTTTTCCAATCACAAATCGTGGACACCCATTAATTCCACTGCGCGTGGTGTTCGCGGTTTGTAGAAATATTCGTTCTGAATAACAGTTCTTACAGTACAGACAGGTACCAAATATACTGAAGCAACAACGAAACTACCGTCATAATTCCTTAGCACACATCCCAACCCCAAAGGACCTAGGTTTCTATGACAAGCAGGGGAGACTCTGAGGGTAGCCGAGAGAGGTGGGCAGCTGGGGCCCCAAAGTTTTTGCTCATAACTAGGGCCCCAAATTCAATGACAATTATTACTACACGTTTTATATTTTCTCACTGCCAACTAAGAAAACCACTTGTTTGCTCACAAGACAGAACATGTACTGCACAAAGGCACTTTCTTCTTCTCTAACCTATCAATTCAGCTCATTTTAAATAACTCTCTCTATAGGTTTTTTGTTAGATCCCAAAGGTGGGGAGCTTCACATTAAGTGCTTGGCTAGGGCCCTTAAGAACTCAAGGCCGCCCCTGGTGACAATCGCCATCTGTGTTTAAGGTAATATATGGGGCTATATGAGGCTTCCAGTAGAGATGAATGAGTTGTTTCTGTCTCTTGGTTTTAAGGAGTAATGTCTGGACATTCTTTGTATACTTCTCCAAAAAGCAAGACTAGCTCTGAGTGTGCCTTGAGGTGTCACCCTTTTGTGTTCAAATAGCATTGCATTTTTACTATTCCAGATGTTCCAACAGATGATTGCAAAGAGTTCCATAACAAAGGGTATATTACTATGTTGATTTCTCATCAAGTTATATATGGATCTTATTCATCCATATATGTGGTGTTTCATTGAAGGGTACGGAGGCAATGTGGGGGATTGGACTAGTTCTCCATATGGTTTGGGTGAATGGGTATTCATGGAATAGGTGTTGTGCGGTATCTGGGTGGCTTTTGCAAAAGATGTATGCAGTCTAGGTTAATAAAGTTCAATCATATGTTGAATAGATAAGAGGAAGAGTTCAGAGCATCTCGCAAAAGTTTCCACATGAATACTTTCACTCACGGGGGATATCAGAGTTTCCATATGATTCTCCAATCAAAGAAAGGGGTAGTGTACGTGGTCTGAGTTTATTGCCTTATAGCCCGATTTCACCGTATATTTCCCATTTATTGATAGAGTCAAAATTCTTCTGTCGGGTTTTTCACTGTCGGAAAGTGGAATGGAGATTATTTTCTTCGCAATTTCTGCTGGCCAGCAGTGGTAGATGATGTTTGAGCGCCATTTTCTTGTGGTACTATCAATGAGGTCCAAGACGAAGGTGGGTTTGATGGTGGGATTTGAGTATATTGGAGCGGTAATACCTTCATTACTTGGAATCCAGCTCTCGGTGAAAAGGTGGATTGATAATCCATTGCCTATCTCCTATCCCAATCCTTTATTAAGGATTGTACGAGCCTTGAGGATATCTCTCCAGACTCTAGAGTCAAGTGGTTTGGGGCACATTGTTAAGAAGTCTTGACTTCGAAGGTATTTTGCGGCCTTGACAATATCGACCCATAGAGACCTGCCGCTTGCAATGACTTCCTAGCCTTTTTTAGCTAGGAGGGCTAGATTTGTATGTTGTAGATTTCGGACTCCCAGACCTCCCTTTAGCTTTGGTTTCTCAATCGTTTTTTATAAACGTAAAAACAACCGTTTTACCTACTCTTAACTAATTATGCTAGGAATAAGTAAACACATGAATTTCTACTTAATGATCAGAGTTTCTACTCTCGATTCTATTGCAATATGTGGAGTAGAGAATTCATTCCACTCCTAATTGTTTTAGACGTAAAGTTTCACTAATTTAACAATCCTACTTAATCCGTGAGAGTAATGTTTTAATTATACTAATATGGTGATTGAACTAATTAAGATGCTCTAACTTATACTATGACAATTAAATACTAAGATGTGAATATCGAGAAGGAATTAGGGGATTTGATTCCACCTTGATTAATTTTTAATATGCTAGTATAGATTTGTTATAATCCTAGTCTTTATGTTTTCACATAATTTCACATAAAGATTAGGTCTTTTTAATCCCTAATTATTCATGGCAATCTCTACCAACTAATAATTAGCATGTGAGGCAATTTAAATCCATTCTTTGTTCGATCACATGCCTCGACAAAATCCTTGGTCTTCTGGGGGTGGCTCTCTTATATGCTTAAAAGAAAAGAAAATTAATAAGAATAAAAATAAAAATAATAGCATTGTCGAATTTAGAATTTTGTTTGCTACTTGCCGTTTAGTACTTCAGTAGGTCTCTATCCAAAAGATGGTTTACTTGAAGATACTCCAGTTTATATCATTGTCAAATGAAAAATGAAAACTTCTGTGGTCCACTCTATACAAGTACCGACCCTTGTTAGCAATACGGTATGAGAATAATTCAAGAATTATTCGGTGACTCAAAAATGGTATGGTTAAATATTCGGTCAAAAATTCACAATACAGTAATTATACAGTGTTTAATTAGTACGCGCTTTAAACGTTTGGTTGCAAAACTTCGAAAGTAAAAGATTCGTGATATTATATTTGTAAATATTAATAATAGTTGTCATTCTCTACAACGAAACAAATATATTCAAGTAGTTTAGCTACGAAAACATTGAAACCAATTGAACGGTCCACATAGGTACCTTCATTTATTTGCTCTTGGATTGAAATTACAGTTCAAACTTCAAAATACACACCATGACATGATAATTTAAATATTGTCCAAAAAATATAAAAACAAAATTTTAGATTAATTTATTATTAAGGATAAGAGTGGAGGACTTAAAGTAATAGTGAAGACATAAAATACATAAAAAATAACAAAAACACAACCGAATTTTCATTCAATTTTTTTTTTTAATACTAACAACCAATGAATTTTTTAACCAATGCCTTGATCAGCTAATATTTTCTCAGCTAAATGAAGCCCCATACAGGGGCGGATCTAGTGGGGGCGGGGGCGGGGGTGGGTTGCAGCACACCCAAGCTTTGGTAAAAAAAAAAAAAGTAGTAGTGTTCAAATTTAAAAATAGAAACTTAAAGCCAACAAATTTAGCCCAGCCCATTAACTCATTGAACCCAGTCACTTAGAAACTAAGAAATTAGAAACCCAAGAATTGCCAACGAACAGGAACAGAGAGAAACTTTCCTCTCTCAAACTCTCAGCAGTCTCGGGTAACTCTCGAGTGACGGGTATTATCTCACACAATCACACTCTCGGTTCTTCTTCCTCGCTATTGGCCTCTTGGATGTATTTTCTTATTATTTTCTTCGGTTCTTCACTTATTCAACTCTTGCAAACTCTTATTATTCTCATAAGGTAAAAAATTTAGTTCAATTATTCTCAATTAATTTATTAACTTATTATGATACTTGTTTAGTTGTTTAAATGTTTGTGCATTAGACATTAATTTAGTTAAGATACCAATTTATTTAAATTATTTATATGAATTTGTTTATTTGTCTAGGATTTAGTGACACTAATAGAACTATTTTGTTTGAATTGGATTTTGTTTTTAGGCATTAGAAATTTTAGATTATGTGGATGATGTGATAACGCCCAATAATAATTATTTTCTCTATATTGTAAAGACTTGAATTATTATTAAGGGTATTTTTGTAAATTTCATATCAAATCTAGGGTCATTTATGTAAATTGGTCGTCGGGTTTATATTTTTCAACCGTCGTAACTTTATCAAACTTAACTCCGACTCATAAGTCACGTTAGGTAAGCGACCATATGCGAAAATTTGACAAAATGCCGGTTAGCGGTTTTCTGCGTGCGAAGCTGGCACGAGTTAACAGCCTACACGCATGAGTGGGTTATTGTTATAGCCTGCGGTGAGATAAAATATAGAAGATTAAATTTAGCGGGATGGGCCGAAAAATAATCAAGACGCTAAGTCGAATTAGTGGGGGTTAGAGTTAATTAGGACGTTAAGTCTAATTAGGATATATTGGGCTTGGGCCTAAATATATCGCGGCCCAAATAGGAAAAAACGAAACTCGCGAAACAGGCAAAAATCGACCAAACCAAAATCGCACTTCTTCTTCCCCAATTCGCACCTTTCTAAAACCCTAGGAGAGAGAAATCAAAATTCTCTCAATTGCCATCGATCCAACCATAAATTCTTCGTTCCTCAAACCTAGAAACACTAGAATGAAGTGAGAGAATTCAAAATCTCTTGAAATTCGAGCATACCGCAGCCAAATCACGGCGATAGTGAGTGAATTCCTCTCCAATCAATTCAAACCCACGAATTCGAACAACCAATCACTAACAACAGTGAATTCAAGTGTGGAGACTCACAAAAAATTCGGATTTTTGCCGTAACACAGCGGAAGGTGAGTTTTATTTTCGTTTCAAATAATTATTAGACTCGATTTAGATAGCTTGGGATTGTAATGCTGAAATTGATTGTATTGGGGGTGTTGAAGGTCGGCAAAGGGCAGTTTGAGGAGCTAAAGTGGAGGGAAATGGGTGGAGCCGAAAATTCTTGGAGCTCGTCGGTTTTCGCAAAAGGTTAGTGAATTTCACCTACAAATCGATAGTGTAAACTCGATTTCGAAAGTTAATTAGTGGTATTGATGAAAGATAATTGAATGGGGTGGTTATTATGTCGACGGCAGTGGGGTTGGCGATAGAGTGGAGCGATTTTGGTGGAGCAAGAGCTAGGGCGATTTTGTCTTCGACTTGGTAAGAATTTGGTTATTCATTTCAAATTCGAGATTCATGTCGATTTACAACCGTTAATGTATATTTCGAGATTTAATATGAATCGAAGCGGCTGGATTGGTTTGTAGTTGAAATTGGGAATCAATTGAGATGTTATAGGATTGGCGTCGATATGAGGGGCCGCCATGGCCCGAAATAGCCGCAGAGAGCCGTCGAGTAACAAAGGCGAAATGGCTTGTAGCTCTCATTGACCGTGAAGTTATAGGAAAAAATACCGAAACCAAATTCTTAACGTCGGGATTTCTTCTCGGCCTACGCTAGATAATAATTCCTCGTTGTTCGATCAATTCTAACAACCGACGTATATGTATATGTTTAGGAGTGAATTCGAGTTGATTCGGTTAAGCGAGCTTGATTCGGTTAAGTGGGATTGAGGAGAACGGAGCTTGCTAAGGTAGGAACCTACATACCAGTATATAGCCTGCTTATTTTCATGCATGATTTGAATTGTTTAACTAGGAAATAGATAGTTGTGTATCAATCATGCATGTATATATGATATTCATGTTTTGCATTGTATTTCCTCGCTATAAACTATATATATAGATAGCTTTCGCGTGAAATGGGTTTTCTGTAAAATCGGGGTAGCGATGGATTGTTTTCTTTGTTAAAAGTGAAAAACTGGTTTTGGGGAAAAGTTCGCGTCTCTTGTCTCAGTAAGGAGACAGAGAGATGGATTTTGTAATGCAGGGAAGGATTTCCTGTTGTTTGTAACTAGGTGGGAGGTTCCGGATTGTTCTCTGGGATGGTTGTGTTATTATTTTACTGATGATTCGCCGTTTGGGAATCATCGGTTGTTATTTACTATGACCGCCCGCTTGGGAGTCATAGGTTGTTCTACTCGATTTCGGAAATCCGAAACTCACACCTATATAATCAACAGTTTTAAAAGAAAAACTAGATATGTAACTAGAGAATTTGAAAACAATCGGTAATACGAGTATATATATATAGATATTACTATGTTTATCACGAGGGGATTTAGAAAAGGAACTGTGAATTCCTATAAAGAAAGGAACTGTTGTCGCATTTCGAGAGGCGCAGTATTTCTAGATTCCAACTGCAGGTGTACACCTTTCGAGGTGGTGGGCCACCTTTAAAGGGATGCATCACTGGATGTAGTCCGGGAATTCCTTTTCTACTTTTCTAGATAACCATGCTTGTACGTGTCACGCTGTATGGTGATTAGCTTGTGTGGGGTTACATGTTATCTCGATGAGGTTTAGACGCCGAGGAGGTGAGAGTTTAGTCCATCCACTCGATGTGTCGATCCCGAAAGCGGTCTGCGATGCGTCGAACGGTTGACCACCGTAAGTTAGGTGACGTATGGGGATGGGGGTAGTCACAGGCCCACCGAGCCCTAAAAGTTTTGGGGATTTTGTGTGTACGAACACAACAACGGCATTTCAGCTCCCTGCCGGTAAAATCGGAAAAACAACGGTGCATGGTTCACACTGGAAAATACTGAACCGAGATTGCATGTGATCGGGCCGAAAATCGGTCGTACCCTCACCATTCTAATAGGATACAAATGCCACAATAGTTGTATGATGATTGTGAAAAACTCTATTTTGTATATCAATGAAGCATGTCGAGATGATTTCGCTAGTTAGTGATGTATATATACATAGTCACAATATTTGAATACTATTATAGAAACCCCCATGTTTTTAAATGTTTTCTATAAGTAGACCGCTTATCGGTTATGTATGTTTCTATCGGCATAGTTGTTGCTCATCCTACTTAACATTTCGCATTTGTTAGCATTCTTGGAGGAGGCTTTTCCTAACCCTAGCGATGAGGGTTATGGGGATTTGGGAGGATTCCCTTATGCTTGACGAGGACGGAGTCAAGTTCCTATTTTGGGTGGTATAGAGATAGTTTAGCCATTTTGGTTGTATATATAGAGAGCTCCGCTCCTTTTGATGTATTTGAGTAGCAGTTAGACTTAAACAGTGGGTGGATGTATATAATGTTGTTTAGAAGGTTGGGTTACATATATATGTTTGTTGGAAGGTTGTAGTTTAGGATTTCCAGGTTTATGACAGGTTATGACAGGTTTATGACAGGTTTTAGGGTTTACGAATGTCGATCAAACAAAGGAAACTCTGCCGAAATTTCGATAGAAATCGGGATAGGTGTCGGCCTCGAGATTCATTCAACGTCCTCGGGATGTGTGTTGGGTCTCGGGGCGTGACATATATATTGTATATTGATAATTATTTAATATCTTAGGTTACAATTAATACATCATTAAAGCCCAAAACCAAGAACTCTTCTATCGTTCTATAAGCGAAAAGATGATAAACCGGAAAGTGGCGAAACTTCAACATCTATTCTTGATACTTCAAAACTTGATGGGGATGAGCAACGTCCTACCAAAGTTCAAGTTGTCGAAATTGAAAGAGTTGAACATTCTTCTCAAGTTCAAAGAGTCAAAGTTGAACATTTTTCCAAAGCTCAAGAAGTTACACTTATAGAAGTTGATGTCACTTCTCCATTTGAACGTGATCCGGATAAACGTATTGCTATATACAAATACCCGCTTAACAAACATGATGAAGTCCGAGTAGCTTATCTTAGAATGGGACCTTGTCGACCGGCTCATGAGAACAAAAAAGATTATCCATTGACTATGTTTGGAAAGCAAAGACGTCGGTTCAATGCTAATTGGTACAAACTATTTCCTTGGCTAGAGTACTCACTCCACAAGGATAGAGCATATTGTTTCTATTGTTTTCTCTTTGAAACCAATCCTCCGAAGCATCCGGTGTTTACCATTGATGGGTTTCAAAATTAGAGAAAAGTTAACAGTGGGAAGCAATGTCCTTTTTTGAAACATGAAGGTGGTCTTTGTTCTCCACATAGGTCGGCAACATTGTATATATTGTGAGAATTTAATGAATCTTTCTCGACATATAGATAGCGTTATCAATAGACTTTCGAATGAAGTGATTGCAAATAATCGGATCCTACTCTGAAATGTTGTTCAATGTATTCGGATGCTTGCACTACAAGGGTTTCTTTTTAGAGGCCATGATGAGTCAAAGAAATCAAAGAATTGTGGAAGCTTCCTTGCAATGTTCAAGTTTTCAAAATTGTTGAACAAGAAAGTTGCTGAAATAGTAGGTAATTATTCGGGAAATGTCTTGTATACTTCACATGGTATTCAAAAGACACTTTTGCATATATTTGCCGAAAATGTGAGAAAGAAAATACATGAGGATGTTGGTGATGCAAAGTTTTGTATCCTTGTGGATGAAGCACAAGATAATTCACGGAGAGAGCAAATGACAATTATTGTAAGATTTGTTAATCGTGATGGTTTTGTTAGAGAGAGGTTTTTTGCTATTGTTGGTGTTGAAGACACTTGTGCATTAACTTTGAAAAAAAGAGATTTCCAAAGTTCTTGCTAGTAATAATTTGCTTATTGGAAATATGAGAGGCCAAGGTTATGATGGTGCTAGTAATATGCGTGGTCAATGGAATGGATTACAAACACTATTTCTTAAGGAGTGTCCTTATGCATATTATGTGCATTGTTTTGCACATCGACTACAACTTGCATTAGTTGCAGCTTCTAAAGATGTTTCCGATGTTTGGTTATTCTTTTCAAAGTTGGCATCCATTGTTAATCTCCATGTTCCGCCTAAGAGGAAGAAAGAGTTGAAAACTTGTTAGCAATTGGTGAGCTTAATAGTGGACGAGGTGCTAATCAAGTATGTACATTGCAACAAGCTGGAGAAACTCGATGGAGTTCTCACTATGAATCTATTTGTAGCTTGATGGAGATGTATGATGCAATTTGTACTGTTCTTGAACTCATCATGAAGAATAGGTCTAGTAACACCATGCATGGGGAAGCTAAGGGTTCTTATGTTGCTATGAGAGACTTTGAATTTGTCTTTATGTTTCATTTATTGCATAAGACTATGGGAATCACAAATGTACTATGTAAAGTCTTGCAAGTGAAGTCTCAAGACATTCTAAATGCCATGGGTTTAGTCTCAAGTACGAAGGAGCTTCTTCAAGAGTTTAGAGGAACAAGTTGGCATAGTTTCCTTGGGGATGTGATTTCTTTTTGCCAGAAGCATGACATTGATATTCCTAATATGAGCTCTCATCATATGACGGGTACACGTCGTTCTTGCCAACAGAATGATTGTATTACAGTTGAGCACCACTACCACATTGATATATTCAATGCTGTAATAGATTACCAGTTGGTGGAGTTGAACAGTAGATTCTCTAAGGAGGCAATGGAGCTTCTTTCTCTTAGTTCGGCTTTGGACCCAAAAGATGCTTTTAAGCACTTTCATATTGATGATATTTGCAAGCTCGCCGAGAAATATTATTGTGAAGACTTTACGAAGCATGAGATACTTATTTTGAGAAGTCAACTACAACATTATAAGCTTGATGTGACTCGTCATCCTTGTTTTCAGAAATTGTGTACCATTTATGAGTTATGTCGAGCTTTAGTTGAAACAAGAAAGTCAATTATTTATCATTTGATTGATAGATTGATTTGTCTTGTCTTGACTCTTCCTATCTCCACAGTGACTGTTGAATGAGCCTTTTCAGCTATGAAACTTGTCAAAACACGACTATGTAACAAGATGGATGACGAGTTTCTTGCGGATTGCATGGTTATATACATCGAAAGGGAGTTTGCTAACGAAGTTGATATAGAGTTAGTAATAGATGAATTTGATAAGAAACCTCGCAAGTCACGATTTCATTAGTGTCATGTTTTAATTTTTGGATGTCTTTTGTTATATTTGTCAAGATCTATTCTGAGTATGTGTCTATGTGAAGACATTTGTTTTTGTTAATTTTGAATAGTATAATGAAGATGATTACTTTTTGGTATGATGTTTGTCGGAAATATAAAAGCGAAGATGATGCCTGTATAGTTTTTGGTGGGATATTGTTATAATTTTTTTTTTTTTTTTTTTTTTTTTTTAAGTTTAACTTAAGTACAGCCCTCGCCCCCACTTAATAACATTCTTGGATACGCCCCTGGCCCATAGATCCGGTTCTGTCATTAAAAACTAAGGGGGCACATACAAAGAAAGCAAAATCTGTTTTCACCCCACCCACCTGGCAAACGCCTCTATTAGTAGGGGTCTCTATTTTATTCATTTAATCAAGGGCTAAAGCCCAATTTACAATACCATGGATCAATGTACGTGCCCCATTAACTCGTGTGTCTAAGGCTAAACCTTAGCTACATGGCTTTGCCACTAGTGTACATTGATTTATGTCCGTGATTCATTTTTATCAAAGAGATAATTATCGGTTGAGAGTTATAGTCTATCACAATTACTTGAGCTACAAGGACTCTCTACTCTACCTATATAAATACCACATTATTTTTCATAAGGAACTACGTGGAAACTTGATCCCTAGATAATAGATCTTGGGTGCGTGAGGTAGCCATTATCTTGGTTCGCCATCTCCCCAACGTCAAATTCCTCTGTTTCTTAGTCGTTCTTTACCATTGCTCTCGTTGTGTTGAAGCGGTTCTTCCGAAACATAATTGGCCGTCGTGGGGAATTTAGAATTCATTATCACGCGTGAAACAATCAAGATGGTAAGCACAAGAAGCGCACCAAATAGTCAACATATTCCTCCTGCTAATAGGAATTGCAACCCTCGAAATTCAAATCGACCAATGCAAGAACCGTTGAACAATCAAGTTGCTCCTAGTGGTAGGATCAATTCTCAACATCCAACCGTAGCAGCGCCACCACCACCACCACCGCCTCCGCTACCGCCACTCCTAATACGGTTGAGCGTGAGTTACGACAAGTCAAAAATTTAAAATAGGAACTTGAGAAAGAAGCTGGCAAAGAGGCAAAGGCCGGTGGACGAGGCTGCAAATTCAACAACATCAGGCGACCACGAAGGGACACAGGCCATTCCAGTGTATGGGACCGTCTTGAAGATCCACTTCATCGTCCTCAACAACATGTTATTTCTCAAACACAATCAACCAGTGCACACTCTAAGAGTAATGACCCTATTACCCGTAATTATGGGGAGAATCGGATTGGCAGGGATAACTACTACCCTAGACATGTCCGATCTCGAATAGAAGATTTACCTCTGAGAAGCAATTTTAGGGAAAACCGCCATCCGAGATATGTCCGACATGACTAGGAAGGCGGGCATCCCAAACAAGAGCAACAAAACATGGAGAAGTGGTATAATTATACCGACCACCCGGCCAAGGGTGACTACAGGCCTAGACAGGCGGTTACCAGGGATAGACAAAGACAATCATCGGTCGGAGCTGATCGTGCGTACCGCCAAAGATCTCTAACTCCAATAAGAGATAATGGAAGGTATCCTTCTCCACATGGGCACGGCCAATCGGCCCAATTTGTTCGAGCCAATACTTTAACGCCCGAAGAAGAAGGCCGAGGAAAAAGTATAAGGAAAAACTTCATCCTAGATTGGACGGACCTGACAGGGAAGGCCGACCTCGCAGATTTGCGGAAAATTGCCATCCTAGACAGGTCCGTCCAGACAGGGAAAAAAGGCATCACGGAAGAAAGTATAAGGAAAAACTTCATCCCAGACTGGACTGACCTGACAGGGAAGGCCGACCTTGCAGATTTGCGGAAAATCGCCATCCTAGACAGGTCCATCCATACAGGGAAAAAGGCGTCACGGAAGAAAGTATAATGAAAACCTTCATCCTAGACTGGACCGACCTGACAGGGAAGGCTGACCTCGCAGATTTGAGAAAAACTGCCATCCCAGACAGGTCCGACCAGGCAGGGATGAAGGTGTCACAGAAACAAATAGAGGGAAGACCACAATCCCAGACAAACTACCGACCTAGATAGGTTGGTTACATGCAAAGAAAAAGACAATCTCGGTCCACCGGACCCGAAGTGTGTACCGCCTAAAATCTCTAACTCTTTGTAAGAGGTAATGGCGGTGTCATCTTCCACATAGGCTCTACCGGGCGCTCATTGCGTTTAAATCTTCTTGGTGAAATGGATTTCACTCTTCAATACAATTTTTTCCGATCTGTTGGGAAAAATAATGGAGGCTTATATCAATGATATAGTCGTTAAATCGAAGGATACGGGTGATCATCTTTCCGATCTTTAACTTATTTTTGATAGGCTTAACAAGTATAACATGAGACTCAATCCCGCCTAATGTTCTTTTGGGCCTCTCTTCTGGAAAATTTATAGGATACCTTATGACTCGTAGAGGTATTGAGGCTAATTCTGATCAGATACGTGCCGTTATTGATATGCCATCACCCAAAAATAAGAAGGAAATTCAACGACTTACTGGTCGGCTTGTCGCTCTTCATAGATTTATTTCTAAATATTCCGATCGTTGTCATCCTTTCTTCCAGACTTTAAAGAGGGCGGCAACTTGGAACATTGATTGTGAGATGGCATTGCAACAACTGAAGAAATACTTGGTCAGTCCTTCTATATTGACAAGTCCTTCAACGGGTCAACCTAGTGGCATATATACCGCAGCTACAACTCAAGTTTGTTAGTCTTTGTTCTTTTCATTGATGATGGTAGACCTGTTTTTTTTATCAGAATCAAGTAGATTAGCCGAATGGGAAAGTTATCTTAATGCATATAGCAATGTCTTTGAAAGTCGTACTACTGAAAAATGATATGCTCTGGCTTCTTTGATAGCTGATTTTTCGATTGATGATTCTCCCATTGACGATTTCTTGCGCCAGGAAGAATCTATGGAAGACATTCTGCCGCCGCTAACTGGGGGCGACGAAGACCAACATGAAAACGCAATTCCTAATCCCATTGACCTATGTATTGTTTACTCAGATGACTCCCATAGTAAATCTGGGTCTGGAATTGGATGTGTTTTTGTTAAACCCGGCGGAGAAAAGATTGGGAAATTTGTGCGACTTGGCTTCGCCACTTCAAATAACGAAACCGAGTATGAGGATGCCATTTGTGCCTTGAGAACAACTTTGACAATCAGGGCGCCGAAGCTCCAGGTTATACCGCGATTCTCTTTGTTGCAAATCAGTTTAGTGGGTCTTTTGAAGTAAGAGATGAGCGTATGGCGGCTTATCTTAGTTTGATACATAGTCTTGCTCGACAATTTGATAGCATCTCTATCACTCAAAGACCCCAAAATGACTTACGTCATACAGATTCATTGGCTTATCTCTCCGCCGCTGTTAGAAGCGAAGGGCTTGACACATCACTTTTGTAGTCATCTTTTCGTCAGTTTAAGTTTGAACGTTTTTACGCTCGCTTAGTTCATTACTATCATTACGAAAAAAATCTGACGAAGTTACCACATTTAGCTTCGTCAGCTTAAGTTTGAACGCTTTTACGCTCGCTTAGTTCATTACTATTATTACGAAAAAAATCTGACGAAGTTACCACATTTAGCTTCATCAGCTTAAGTTTGAACGTTTTTACGCTCGCTTAGTTCATTACTATCATTACGAAAAAAATCTGACGAAGTTACCACATTAGCTTCGTCAGCTTAAGTTTGAACGCTTTTACACTCGCTTAGTTCATTACTATCATTACGAAAAAATCTGACAAAGTTACCACATTTAGCTTTGTCAGTCTAAGTTTGAACGCTTTTTACGCTCGCTTAGTCATTATTATCGCTACAACAAAATCTGACGAAATTACTACGTTTAACTTCGCCAGTCTAAGTTTGAACGTTTTTACGCTCGCTTAGTTCGTTACTATCGCTACGACCAAATCTGACGAAGTTACTACGTTTAACTTCGCTAGTCTAAGTTTGAACGTTTTTACGCTCGCTTAGTTCGTTAATATCGCTACGACAAAATCTGATGAAGTTATCGCATTTAACTTTGTCAGTCTAAGTTTGAACGCTTTTACACTCGCTTAGTCCATTACTATCGTTCCGACAAAATCTGACGAGGTTACCACGTTTAGCTTCGTCAGCCTAAGTTTGAACGCTTTTATGCTCGCTTAGCCTAATTTTGCAAAGTTAAGTTCGCATTGGGGGCCTTTTTCTACATGGGGGCGTCTCGTTCTATTTCATTTTAATTACATAAATCTACAACATTGTCAGTATTCCGCAGGTATGTTATCTGACACAACAACAATATTCAATAGCAAACCCATCTTTATTTTTATTTTTTATCAAAAGAAGTTTTAGCACTATGGTATTACATTCACACAATTACCTAATAAATTGTCTCTATCAATTGTCTTACGGTCGCTCTATTAAATCTTCGTTTTCTTCTTCGAAATCTGCATTCGTTTCGCTAGCGCTTTCGGTTAACTATCTTCCGACTTCATTATTTTTTAAACATTGTGCCGATCTTTCTCCAAGAAATTTTCCGAGCAAAAATTTACGTCAACTTCATTATTTTTCCTAAGGCGTTGTGCCGATCTTTCTACGAAAAATTTTCCGAGCGAAAATTTTCGTTAGCTTCATTATTTTTTCTAAGGCATTGTGCCGATCTTTCTAAGAAAATTTTTCCGAGCGAAAATTTTTGTCAGCTTTATTATTTTTTCTAAGGCACTGTGCCGATCTTTCTACGAAAAAATTTTTGAACGAAAATTTTCGTCAGCTTCATTATTTTTTCTGTGGTATTATGCCGATCTTCGTCCAAAAAAATTTCCGAGCGAAAATTTTCGTCAGCATCATTATTTTTTCTAAGGCATTCTGCCGATCTTTCTACGAGAAATTTACCAAGTGAATTTTTTTGACAACTTCATTATTTTTTTTAGGGCATTAAGCCAAACTTTCTGAGCGAAACTTTCCGAGGCTCGCATTAACCGCCGTTTTCTCCGTCGCGGCAAAATTAAGATTACGTTAACTTTCTAAGCGAAAAACTTTATTCAACTTCTTTATTATTATTTTTTTTTCTGGCATTGTGATCTTTCCGTTTCGAAATTTTTCAAATGTCTTTTGCTTTCGTAATTCAGCCGTTTCAACTGCGGACGAAAATACAAATCTTTTTAGTTAGTCTTTTCGGACTTAACCAAAATTTGAAGCTAACTAGAAAAAAAAAAAAAAAAAAAAATATATATATATATATATATATATATATATATATATATATATATATCTTGACATACCCTGTTTTATCTTTGTCGATTTTTTGCCACCGCTTTGTCATATTCTCGAACTTTTCTCCGTCTTCTTCCGGCCAGCCCAAAATAATTCAAGTATTAGTATTTTCGGTTGTTCTTTAAGTGACCATCGCCGGTGGCGTTGTGTTCGTTGTATTTGTCACATTCTTTCCACCTCACCAAGTCTACGATCGTCATCGAGTTTTTTTTCTTCTAGATCATCTTTCATCCGTGTAATACGGTCGTTTCTACCTACAAAAAAAAAAACCGTTAGATAGCTCAAAAACCGGGTTCACTAAGTCCACAAGGGTGAACCGGGCCAGGTCAATGGGACACAGGTACGGTGCCCTTCCTTAGAGGGCGCTTCACCATATCATGTTTGTTACTTTCACTTCCAAATGCACCAGGCCAAATCAAATAAAAGCGGTTACGATGCCCATCCTTGGCTGTCGATGCACCGTATCATGTTTGTTGTTTTTAGTTTTGAATACGAGCGCTTCCATATTTCGCAACCACAAAGTCGTGTTTTTTCAGACAAAGACGGTTCTTTTTCGCATGTTCGCTGCTGTTTCCATGAGGAGCTTGTGTGGACACGCCTCTCACATCTTGCTGATTCCCAAATTCAACAGTTCAAAGGCCATGCATAAAATCAAAAAATAAAATAAAATATAAAAAATAAAAAACGACAGCAGCATACGCCAAGTTTGTAACTGTGCTAAAGGAAGTCCTCTGAGCTTTTCTTGGTTGGGTGGGTGGTTTTGAACTTAGGAATCTCGAGAATATGCAACACGCGTTATCTAGTGGAGAGGAGACATTGTGAACCCAAATTTCAACGGGCCAGGCCCTCCACTTATTCATTTAACCCTTGTGAACAAAGATGAAGAGCGAGAGAGACGTACCTGGTGGTCGACGCGAAGAAGGATCACAGGATTATAACGCAGCAGTGTTGGAATCTTGACAACGTTCTGTTTGATGAGAGTCATTGTTTTTCATGGAGTGGGATATGTGAGAGCTGCACCAGCACTTATATAGGGTTTACGCCGGGGTTTTCCAGTGCTGATGGGATTCTTCTCCAACTCCAACTTCATATCTACTCCACATTCTTATCTCATCCGAACACTTTGAGTCCGATTAATGTTTAACTTCCTTTTATTACTATTATTACTATATTGCCCCTACGTATAATTTCAACGGTCTATACTAGTATCGCTATTCCGCTGGCATGCGTCGTCAGAATCATCTTTTATATTGTTACGTTATGCGTTCGGTATAGTTTTTGGCAATCGAATTCTTTTGCAATTTTATTTCTGTGCATATTTTATTTTTTCCTATGCATTTTTCGGCCATCTTTTATTTAATTACATTGCGTTCCGTATATGTTAGTTTGACATTTTTTCGTTCCCGATAATTCACAATTTTTTCGACAGTCAATTTTCCTCTCATTTCCTTTCGCACGACACTTCGTTATACATTTCGCTCATTTTTCTTCTCTTCTTTACCATGTGAACTTTGTTCGCATAACAAAAAAGGGGCGGTGTTTCACCCCCCCTACCTCATTAATAAACGTCTATTAGTAGGGGTCTCTATTTTATTCATTTAATCAACCGGGCTAAAGCCCAATTTACAATACCATGGATCAATGTACATGCCCATTAACTCATGTGTCTAAGGCTAAACCTTAGCTACATGGCTTGCCACTAGTGTACATTGATTTATGTCTAGATTCATTTCTTATCAAAGAGATAATTATCAGTTGAGAGTTATAGTCTATCACAATTACTTGAGCTACAAGGACTCTCTACTCTACCTATATAAATACCACATTATTTTTCATAAAGAACTACGTGGAAACTTGATCCCTAGAGAATAGATTTTGGGTACGTAGGTAGCCATTATCTTGGTTCAGTTTCATCTCCCCAACATCAAATTCTCTGCTTTCTTAATGTCGTTCTTTTTACATTGCTCGTTGTGTTGAAGCGGTTTCTTTGCGAAACAAAACCACTATTTTTCCTCTTCTGCCTTCCTTGGCTGCAAAAAATGAAACAGTTGATGATATGAGTAAAATGAACTTTCATGAATTCCAGTGTTTGGAATTTTATTCGAAAACAGAACCACTATTATTATGACGAAGCAGTAACTCGTCTTCCTCAACTGTAGGAGCAGCATTGCATAACCATTCAATAGTTCCGAGCAGGGAATGCTTGAAAAAATCATCAACAAAATCACTAACCATTCTGCTTTCATTTTTGAGCATCAACTATTTCCCAATCATGTCAGAAAATCATACATCAATAAATGATAACTCGTACGATTAGGAAATATACCAAATGCTTTTGTTAGGCTTTATTTAAATACATTTACATTAAAACACTGAAACCTCTTTTGCTTACATATGATATCCATGATGTGATATATGGTCTGGCAGAATTCAGGATAGCAGACATTCAAAATTCTAAATTAATAGGGGAGTGTGGCGAAAGTGCCTTTGGTATATTAAGTGTATTCGTAGACTAGTAGTAGCATAAACAAGTAAATACCGAGAAAGAAAAAATAACTGTACAAACTATCGGACCCTTAGTTGTATCAAATTAATTTCTAAATCCAAAAATATCCAAATGCAGCAATAAACAAGAGTATACATCTTAGTTTACCTAGAACCGATAATAAAGACATTATGTCCAAAATAAAAGGGCCAACACCGGAACTGAACAATTAGTATAAATTATGCTTAATCGGTTATCAGTATTTCGAACATAATGTGAACGTGAGAGTAAATTGTATTACAACAAACAGACCAGATACCTGAACTGATGCCTAAGCCCCATGTAACAACTAAGTGCCTAACAATTATGATTCGAGGAAAGCTCTGATTAATCTCCTCTTCAGGAATCATAACAGGCCAAGTCTCATTATTATCACGAAACATTTGCTCAGTCTCTAAATACTGCCCCCTCTCCAAAATCATCTCTCTAATGCTCTGTGAGATGTGCTGGCAGCATCAAAAACTTCCTCAACTCCGTTAACAAATGTGACTTTGATTTCTGGTGGATGGTCATCGGTTCTTCTTTGCACTTGAAGTTGACAGGCTGGGTTGGATTCCTTGGCTTTTCTAGCATTGCATTGGGCTAAAAATTCCATGCACGCAGCAGTACGTGGGTCTAGTGCATTGAATTCAATTCTCACTTTTGATAAAAATTTCAACATTTTTTTTGTCTTCTCCTAATAAGATCGACATTTGGAAAAGAGTTAAAAAAAAAATATATAGAAATTAATGTGTTATAATAATAATAATTATTGATAGGAAAAAAGATACCCTCTTGTAGTCCAAAGAAATGAGAAAGAGGTGAGAGACGGCGGTTTGCTTGATAGAGCAGACTGCGGGAGTGATTAGTATTATTATGTAATACAAAATAATGACTCGTGAAAACGGGGCTTTTGGGCCCATGTGTTCAATGAACAATTTTGTTACGCGGCGGGGGTGTTGGGGCCTGGGTGTTGAAAAACACCTTGTTCTTAAACGTGATGTATGTGGAAATGAAATTGAAATAAACTACATATAGTCTTGGCACTCTTACTGGAGGGAGAAAAATAAACGTACAGATACAAAATTTACAGATTTGGCATTTGATCCCAAACGGTTAGGAAGTCCTTTGTTAAGTTTTCATTTGCAAGCTTATGAGCCAGAGAGTTTCCTTCCCTATGAATATGGGAGATCCGTCCTAAAACTAATCTAGACATAATGGACTGTATCTCGAAGAACATTGGGGTAAACCTCCAAGGTGGATCAATGTCCAATTGTCCGCCACTTGTCGACAAGTTTGGATTCCCCTTCAATCCACACTGGGCTTGAAGGAAGGGTGGAGACTGGAGAGTAACTTCAATCCATTCCAAAGAGCCAGAACTTCTGAATCTACTGATGGCACTTCTCCAGCGGATCCAGCATAAGGCTTAATGACAGGTCCATCACTATTTGAAATTGTACCACCAAAACCAGCAACTCGTCTGCTTCCCATACAAACCTCTTTACTACTTCCAACGAAGTTGAGCTTGAACCATCCTGAGAAGGTAGATGCCAAGAATCTGATGGTCCACCAACATGATTAACCTAAACCAAAAAAATAAAATAAGAGTATCAAGCCAAATTTTACCTAAACCTACTTCTAACCCTGTGAATTAGAGTAACAATCCAATTTTTACTATTTTCTTTTTTACAAATAATGGCAAAACTCTAACCTGATTAAGATCTAAATGGCTTGTTTGAGAACATTGGAGGCTTGAAGATCCAACCGTCACATCCTGTCAAATTAATTAAAGTGCACTGAATTATAAATACCTAACAGAGCATGCCTCCTGCAACAATTACATTAATAAAAAATAACATACCATGTTCTTACATGCCCACCTGATTAAGATCAAATTTTTTTGGTTCAGAAGCCTTGATGCATGGAAGGCCAGCAAAAGGTTCCTGTAAATGACGCAAAATCACATTTTACAAAATTATTCACTTCTACTCCACCAAATAGAACACAAGGATTGTTCAATATAACCAACCCCACAAGCTGCAGTTTCAGACGAGTGATACTGCTAGTTCAGAAGCCCGGATGCTTGGAAGGCCAGCAAAAGGTTCCTGTAAATGACGCAAAATCACTCTTTGCAAAATTATTCACTTATACTCGCACCAAACAGAACACAAAGATTGTTCAATAAAACTAACCCCAAAAGCTGCAGTTTTAGATGAGTGATACTGGTCGTTCAGATCACCCGAGGGACCAGGAGGACAGCATATACACAAATGTCTGCGGACATGTTCTTACAGTAGGAAGTTTTTTAAACCATGTCAAGTAAACTCACAAGTTAATCAGTGTATAGAACAAGAACAATTAGATCAACTTACAATAGTCTATGAGTCTCTTGACCACCCACGTCTCCCACATGGCAAGGATCATGCGGTTCTGAGGTCAAACCAAATTAACAGTCATCCACTGGGAAAAATAGATCTATGAATAGTAATATAAAGATTTGCATTTTATGAAGATTATCGTCAGATGTATATGAAAAGATACCTGGCGGCTATTGAGGTTTCTTCATTGTATCCTGATTCAATTGAACCCGACTTCTGGGGAGAGCTATCTGGGGCGCAAGCACTTCATATATGGGAAATTGGGCAACAAAAAGGTTCAAGGTGAAGTGAGGTTTCCACGCAACTCTAGCAAAGTAGTCAACCCTTAAAATTCACTTATTACTACACACGGTTGGATTTGTAAAATGACAACACAAAAACCATGTTACTGGAATGGGATGGATATTAAAACCTTAGACTGGACTACTCTATGATGAAGATTGTTACCTGCTTCCATCTCAAGAATCCCATAGTCGCTGTCTTCCTCGTTACCCTTGGGAAGTCGCATGGCAAAAAGATGCTCAAGTCATACTTCTCAAGGTCTTTTAAAGGCTCTACCTCTAACCCCAATACACGTTACAGAACACAAAAGAAGTTGGAGCAATGTGATATCAGTGCTGATGACAGATTTGAGTGAAAGTAGTGGCAGCAAATATTCAATTTGGTTTAAGAGCATTCAACAAACCTACCAGAAAGGAATAATTTATATTATAGAGTAGCAGATTTCTTAACGAATCAAAGATAGCTAATTGGTTTATGATGATGGTGAATGTTATCAATTTAAGTAAGCTGTGCAACGGAGTCAAGGGAAGTACCTGAAGAAGAGTGAATTAGATGACCAGGATGAGAGAGCGGACGTTGAGGCCTTTCTTCATTGTATCTGAATGAGATTGACGATGATTCTGGGAATATGAGCTATCTTGTGTCAGTCCTCTCCTGTATCCTTTGGACATCGAGATTTCAAGGCATGACACCAACTTACCCTCAGTTCCCGTAGTCCGTTCTGGATCCATTCTGGCAAGCAAGGCAAATTTGGAAATCACAGATTTGAAGAACTTGAAGGGAAGTGAAGTTTTGCAGCCATTCCGGCAAAGTTATGAAAGCTATTATAGTTAGAAACTTTAAGGCAGTAAGGCGTCGCATTTCTTCTGGCAGTGACAGGTTTGAGGACCTATAAAGCAAAAGTGCCGTAAGTAATGGGAGGTTGCCCAACCCATTCGGCCAGCTCATCAAACTTCTAGGATTATGGATCTCCAACCTTTCTAGTGTGGTGGGAAACAAGATTCTTTCTGGGAAAGCTTGCAACAGACCTTGACAATTCTTGATGACAAATTTCTTCAAGGCTGTGACAAACTGTAGCCCTGCAGTTATTGATGCCAGATTAGGGATGTTTTCAATCATGAGGGTAAGAAGTGAAGTAAGACCATCCATATTGTCTCCCGAAATATGCAACTTTTTACAACCTGCAAGATCCAGGTTTTGAAGTGCTGTTGGTTTAAGTAGATTAGTCTGGTAGAATGTACACTGATGTTACACTCTCTCAGGCCCATTTCGAAATTTAACCAACTAGTGTGTGATTGCCAAGAATAATGACAATCATGATGACATACGTATTCCAGAGTTCGGACCTCCTTGTAGCTGTGTTACATAGGCAACTGAAACCACGTACACCAGCATTCACACTCAAAACTTGAAACAATATCATCAGGAAGAAATATGTCTCTATGCTTCAGCTCAAACCTGTAACCATTTTCAGACGGACGGTATATTAGAAATAGGAGGTTCTGAAATAGGAAATACATGTTTAGCCACTCTAGAACAAAGCTAATTACCTTTTCGATCTTCAGAATGTAATAACCTTTGTTCTAATTTCCATCATATAATGCATAGGAAGCAACAAACTTGGAATATAATTTAGAGATATTGCACGCTTCTTTTAGAAAATTGACTAAATGGTAATATTTCCATATTACAAAAAGACAGAATTGTCTCAATGTGATATCATCCTTCAGACTGTCAGATTGAATTTCTTTGATGCCTCACATAGCCAAGTTAGGTCCCACTCGTGCAACCTATCACAGGAAAATAGAATAGAAATAAAAAGTGCTTTTTTGTAACCCAAATGATGAGGATACAACAATTACTGGTGATGGTTTAAAAAAAAAAGATGGGCCAGTTCCAGTACTGAAATTCAAAGATAATAACCACTTGTAACATAGTACTCTGGTTTAAAGATTGTTACCAGCTCTAAAATCCCAAAAATTGCAATAGTAACTGTCATCTTCAGCGTTACAGATACTGAAATAGCAAAATATGCTCCAGACATACTTCTGATGATCTTTCAATTGCTCTAACCAAAAGTGAGGCACTCTTGTAATTTGTGTGAATGACCTTTTTATTGCGTCCATAAAACACATTACAGAACTATGACTAACTGGAACAAGTTGAGAATATATGACGGACCAAATGAACTAAGAGCCTCTACTAATCAATCCATAGAACATCGAACAACCTACCAGAAAAGAATAAAATAGAAATCAGAATATATTATATTCAAGGAAAAATGACGGAGAAACAAACATTTTGTATTCAGATAATGTCATATTAGAAAAGTTCACTCGGGGAGGAGGGAGAGAAAGCAAGGTCAATTTGTAGTGTCGGGAAGAGGATTAAAAGTAACTTCAAGTGGATTGTGAAAAAGATTGGTATAACACCCTGGAGAAGAAAAATGAGTTCACAAGGATGACACAGGCACACTTGGTGGCGGCAATTCATTGTGTGCTTATTCAATCGAGCTCAATTCTAGGATCCGAGATATCTGGTGCCACTCCTCTCCTGTGTCTTTGAGCCATAGATATGTCAAGCAAACAAACAGATATAAAAATAGTTCGTTCAGAGGGGAGAATCACTGCATTCTTTTCTAGCAAGCGACACATCTAGGAAACCAAAAACTTGTAGCAAAGTAAAGTTTACTAGTGAGTCAGGCAAAGTAGATTAACCCTTCAAGCCTCTTATGGATAGACTCTGCAAGGGTGCAAGATGTTGCACTTCTTCTGGAGGAAAAGGCAGGCTCGAGGAAGAAGAAACACTTAGACCTTGAGTCATAAAAGGTCTCCCACAACATTTGGTGTACTCGTTGAACCCTCCCAATCCCCAATAACGAATTATCATACATCATAGTGTGGTGGGGTTTGACATCTTGTAATGGAAAACATGTGGATAAGGACAGAACAACAGATATTATCAATTTAAGTTGGTTGTGGATGGAAGTGGAGTGACATACCTGAAGAAGAGTGACTATGCTGACGATGTCTAGAGAGCTGACATTGAAGATTTTTTTTTATTGTATCCGAATGCCATTGACATTGATTTCTGGTATGTGAGCTATCTTGCGCCAGTCCTCACCTGTATCTTTTTGACATCGAGTTGTCAAGGCATCACACAAGTCGATCTGCAGAACTCGTAGTGCAGTGAGGCAATTGATCCAATCTGGCACGCACAGAATATTTGGAAAATCATAGATTTGCAAGACACGAAGGGAAGTGAAGCTTTTCAGCCATTCCGGCAAAGTCTTCAAACCGTCCAAGCCTCCGATCCCTAGAACTTTTAAAGCAGTAAGGTGTCGCATTTCTTCTGGCAGAGACTGCAAGTTTCTGGAATGAATAATCAAAAGACTCACAAGTGATGTGAGGTTTCCCAACCCATTCGGCCAGCTCATCAAACTGTCACAATTACTAATCCACAATTTCTCTAGTGTGGTGGGCAACGAGATTCCTTCTGGGAAAGCATGCAACAAACTCTCACAATCAGTGATGCTAAACTCCTTTAATGCGGTGGCATTCTGTAGTCCCTTGGGTATTGATACCAAATTAGGGATCTCTTCAATCTCGAGAGTACAAAGTGAAGTGAGACCATCCATGTCGTCCTCCAGAATATGCATCTTTTCACAACGGGCAAGATGCAGGTTTTGAAGTGCAGTGAGGTACCTCATACCAGACAAAGAAGCCAAGCTTTCACAATCTGAAATCTTCAGAGACACAAGGGAGGTTAAACCCCCTAAACCTTGTTCTGGCAAACTTGCCATTCTGGGGCAAAATTTAATATTCAAAGTTTCAAGAGAAGCCAAGTTCTGTAACCCATCTTCCGACAAAGACAAAAGGTCATCGCAGGAAGAAATATCCAAATGTTTCAGATTGGCAAGAGAAGAAGAATTGGGTAAGGAGGAGGTTGGTGCGTTCTTTTCTGGATTCACTTTGAGCAATGACAGCATCAGCTTCTCACTACATTTCTCTATTGTCAATTGTTCAAGTGATGGAAGAATTGGCATTGTACTTAATTTGGGGCAATTGTGAACAGACAACACAACAACGCTATGAAGGGACACTTCTTCTTCTTCTTCTTTTACCCAACTCTCGAGGTTAGGGTTAGCAAAAAGGCAAATTCTTTTCAGTGATGGGAACCATTCTCTTTGTCTTCTCACCACGCTACCACCTTCAATGAACTGGAGAGCATCCACTTCCTCCAGATATACATCCTTAAGAGATGGGAGTTGACCAAGTGCTGGGAGATTTTGACAATTTCTACATTGTATGAGACCAATCAAGACTAAATTTGGGAACAATGGAACCATCATCCACCGTGGGAACTTGTTATCTCTGTAACCTTTTATGGTCAACGCTTTAAGATTTTGATGTGGCTCGAGGTTTCCCAGCACATCAAAATCAATTTTCACTCTGTTAGCGCCTTCGTCATTCCATACTAATTGTAACCTTACAAGGTTGGGCTTACCCTTTAGATTCGCTTCCACGCAATCTCTAGCACTGCTCACATTTTCAAGATTGAAAATCTTCAACTGGCCTTTGAGATGTATTAGTCCATTCAACTCATTCAATTTGCATCCAATCCCCTTCCCCACAAAAAAATCTTCTAACGTCCGAATAGAAGTTAAACGACTAAGGCCAGATGGCATGTATGTTAACACAGTGTCCTCATGGAGACCAATGTGCTCGAGTTTTTGCAATTTCCAGATTTCTCCAGGCAACAGTGTAATTTTACTACATAAAAGAATCAAGGTTTCTAAACTTTGCAGCTTAGTAATAGAGTTGGGGACAGTCGTAACAGAGTCAGACGTAATCTCAAAGTGTCTTAGGCGCTTCAACTTACCAATGGAACTTGGAACTTCTCCAGTTTCTACCAGCAAAACCAGCACACGTAAGCATTTAAAGCTTGAGAGAATATCCTCAGTGAGAAATTTCGAGTTAGAAAGAAGTGACCGTAAGTTCGAATGTTTATGCAAGGATTCTCGGAACTCAACTGGCAAATCTTCTCCCACGCAGCGCAGATGCCGTACTCCATTAGGGATGTCTCCTTTAGTTTCCTTTCCCGCAATGAAGTACTCTGTTCCTGCAACAGATTGTGCAAGATCATGAACAAGGTCATGCATTTTCAAAGTCTGAATCTCCCCCCAGTAATCTAGTTCTGCTTCTTGAAAGAACGATCTCCACATCAAATCTTTGACATACACATTAGCTATATCTTCTAAGATTTGATTTTCTCCGAACGTGTGAACAAACCCTTGTGCCACCCATAATCGGATCAGTTCTTGCTTCCAAATTACCCAATCTTTAGGATATATAGCACAATAGGAAAAGCATTGCCTCAAATAGAATGGCAAATGATTATAGCTTATTCTCAACGCAGGCAAAATCTCAACTTCTTCTGGAGGCAATCTCCAAAGATCACTATCTTTGATACTCGTCCACTCATGTTCCTCGGTCTTAAACCGCATTAAGCTTCCAAGGGCTTTAGCTGCTAGAGGCACTCCCCCACACTTTCTCACGATTCCCTTTCCAATTTCCACAAGATTCGGCTTTTCTTGCTTTTGATCTGAACCAAATGCCCTTTGCTCGAACAAATCCCAACAATCATCTTCCGACAACCTTAACAGTTTATATTGTGAAACGGATCCCATTATAACTGCAACCTTTTCGCTTCTAGTGGTTACAATTATTTTGCTTCCCATTGCACCTCCTAATAACAAATCTTTCAAGTTATTCCATTTCTCACCGTTTTCATTCCACACATCGTCCAGAACTAGTAAAAATCTCTTCCCTTTAAGTTGTTCCCGAAGACGAGATTGTAACTGGTCCATCTCCAAATTAGGACATTCACTGTTGGTGGCAGATTTTATCGTCTTTTCTGTAATTTTCTTAACATCAAAATCCTCCCCGACACACACCCACAATTTTAAATTAAAAGTACGGTCTACTCTCTCATCTTTGTAAACCAATTGAGCAAGTGTCGTTTTCCCCAGGCCAGCCATACCATAAATGGGAATGATCGAGAGGTTGCCTTCCCCGCTCAAGTCCAACAATAGTTTTACAATCTCCTCTTTCTCGACATCTCTTCCAAAAACTTTTGATTCGTCTACATGAGAATGCGTGTTTTCCCTCTCTGCATTACGCACTCTAGTTTCTTCAACTCTCGTATCCAAATGAAAGGACCTATCAGCTTGAATCTCAGTTAAGCTTTCCCTAACATCTCTAATTTTACGAGAAATTTTAAAACGATATGCAATATGATTTGAAGAGAAGAAGAAGTAACGAACCATATTGACGACGCTATCCTGCATAACCAGTCTTTTCCGCAAAGCTTCAATGGCAAAGTCATCAATAATGTCATCGGCTTCATAAACGGCATCCTTGATCCTTCGAAGCCATTCTCTCACCTCAGGCTGGCGGACTTCAAGCTCCTCAGCGTGCAAGAGTACAGCTTTGATGGTGGATAAAGTCCTTTCGAGCTTTTTCAGTTCCTTCTTGACTCCCATAGCTGATCCAAGCTCTTGTATAGCACGAGATCCTAACTCGATCAAAACCTTCTCAGCAAGGCCAAAAGCAATTCCTTCCGCCATTTTTTGATAGTAAGAAAGCAGAAAGATCTTTCAATGGTTTGTAAGTAGTACAGTGTAGTGTTTGTGTTGCGAAAGACAACCTGCGGCTATATATAGGACCATGTGATGTGATTTGTCGGGCAAGTGGGCAAGTAGATCGATATTTCGTTCGGCAGATGTTTTAATATATCTATTCTACGTAATGACTAATGAGGCGTAGGGGAGTGAGCTGGAGAGTTTTGGAAAATCCGTGCACAAAAGACAATTTTATTTATTATTTTTTTTCGGATTTTTTTGTCCCTAGTATTTATCTAAAAGAGTCCGGCTATCCCAGGGATATCCTTTAGGATGAGCAAGGAGGACCGTTAGATTGTGTCTAATCTGAACAAATTTAGTTACAAAACTAGATTTTGGACTCTATTAAATATTTTGTGTGCTGAAAAGACTTTACAAAATGTCTCACACAAATTTTCGAATCAGAATATATTTTTATTGAAAATCAACCGAAATAGGTTAATGAGCAGCGATTATAGTGCATAAGTACTTGGAAACTAAGGGATTAAATTGAGATAGTCTCTTCACTTTGTGATTTAGGATATTAATCTGTAATTTTCAAATGAAATTATCTTAAACTTGATCTAGCTTATATAATAATTTTCTTAGATTTATGGTGATTTAGAGGCAAATTTTTGAATCAAAATATATTTTTATTGAAAATAAACTAAAATATGTTAATGAGCAGGGATTATGGTGCATAAGTACTTGGAAACTAAGGGATCAAATTGAGGTAGCATCTTCACTTTGTGGTTTAGGATATTAATCCGTAATTTTCAAATGAAATTATCTTAAACTCGATCTAGCTTGTATAATAGTTTTATTAGATTTATAGTGATTTAGTGGTAAATCATCACCGCTCGGCTTACGTACTAATGTGTACAAATAACTAAAATATCTATTAAATCATTAAAGCAGATTGATTGTTTCCATATCCTCAAAGAATACACTACTCCCACTTTAAAAGATTTATCACACGAACATGTTCTACGATGAATTGATGAATACAAAAAAGATTATCTTTCAAGAAAATGCATTCACCTACTTAGAATACTCCCCCAAGTATTTTCTCTTTTTCTAGGTGATTGTTTGTATACATGCAAAATATATTTATCCAATTCCAACATTAATAACAGAGAAGATCATGTCGTTCTATTTCTTTCGTCAATGTAAACATATCAAAGTGTTAACGTAAGATTAGGTGGATAAAATAAGTAATGGTCATTAATTTTCAGATTTTAACAATCTAATAATCAAATGGATGAAATAAGAGTGTGCCTTTCAAATAATATTCCATTTCCAAACTTGAAGTTTCTAACACACACCTTGAACTTACAATAAAATGTTTAAATATTCCATCTTATTCCATCTTATTTCACCTTTTTCCTTATTTCTTATAATAGATTTAGCTATTCTCAATGTTTCTACAAGCACATTGCAAAACAAAGTTCGGATGAAGAAATAGTACGACAAAGTTCTTCCAATATTGCACTAATGTTGAAAGGGTTAAGTTTGATGGTATCAATAAAGTGTCACAAAAATAAGTATAACAATAATTCACACAAACACTCTTATCTTTTTTTGACCAAAGAATTATCATCCATCAATTATCAGTAGAACACTCGTAAGAATTTTTAAGCTTTGATATATTTTACTCCAAAATTATTAAAATTCCTACAACCAAAAAATATTTAGGTGGCTCTCTTTGCAGCCAAAGTTTGTTACGTATCGAATAAAGGTTGTTGAGATATTACAAGTTCAACTGTAGTTTCATCGCTTTAAAATGCTCATCACAATGCAAATTCAATAATAGCTTTCTTATGCAATATCAATAATAGTTCATATAGGACATCATATTATTATGCAACTTGGCAAGATCCTACTCCATGATGATATAGACATTCTATAAGCATCCGATCCACACCCATTTATGAAGTTAGAGAGGTGAAACATACTTGGCAGGATCCTACTCCATGATATGAACATTCTATAATCATCTTGACCCATATCTTTTAGCACTATCACATCTTCCTACACTCATAATGAGCACAAATTTTGAAAATTTATTTTTAGCATTATCCCATCTTCCTGTACTCGAGAAAAAAACAAAACTTAGGAAACCAAAGACAACCGCCTCGATCAGTTAATTTAACCCTCACTCCTGAATGAAGTGATTTCACTTACCATATCTTGTATTTGTTATAATAGTCAGTTCCAATTTTTGTTCCAGGAGCTAAAATGAAATGTAAGAAGGTTGTATATATATATATTCAGTTCAAAGAAAGCCAATGTATTGTTTATAAATGAAATTAGTTAAGTACATATACTTAAGGTTTTACTTACCATTTGGGCCCTAAAGAAAACCGTCCCAAGTGCCAAATACAATTTTGCTTTTGAGTTCATTTGTGTTACCCGATGATATCCGAATACAAAATCTAGATTGTTATAGTCAGCTCTTATTGTGATGGAAAAAGCTCTATGGATTCACATGTAAACGTACTCTATTGCTCTATATACATTGAATAGAAAAACATCATATGCATAGCCGTGCATTACATCTATCTGCCTTCCAAATATGACTATCAGTGATCGTCCGATTCTTTCATAGTGTTATTAAACCGATAGAAGCACAGTTCTCTACATTAATGAGAAAGAACTTGGGTGAGTTTGCACCTTGGTATTTTATCTCGTGTTAACTTTGGCATTTTCTAAATCGAATATTCGAGTGTATGTATGTGAGAGGTTGTGTTTGGATGATTATTAGATATATCATTAGATTGTCTAAAGAAACAATGTCATACAAAGAAGCATAAACCAAATGTGCAAATAAAAGCAACCCTTCATAATAAGCCGGTGTTCTTTTTACAGATTTAGACTTTCAATATGTATTATCATATTGTAGCATGTATGTGTTTGAAAATCAGAATGAGATCCAAGAAAGAAAAACGAAAAGGAAAAAAAAAATACATATGTTAAAAATATGAGAGTACGTGATGGGTATTCAGGCACTTACTCGGGAAGTATATTAGTCTACTTCTTAAGAAGTTAATAACCAACAACAAATGCAAATTATAGGTATATAAAAGGGTTATGCGAATAACATTTTGAGTGTTCTAATTCGGTATATCTCACATAATTCTTAGAGAATGTAGGAAACCGTCGGAAGCTGATTTTACACCCTATAATAAGTTATTAATTGAAGAATATGTAGTGTTTTTGATGCTGCATTAATAATATATTCGAAATAAGTCGGTGCTTTATTATAGACACTAAAAGTGTATTATTAGGGAATTAGCTTCTACAAATCACCTATTTTTTTAGCAATTTTTTTATTTGATCAAATATATAAGGATTGGAAAACTAAAAATATTTGATTCATAATATGAAATTACTTTCTACAAATCATCTATTTTTTAGCAATTTTTTTTATTTGATCAAATATATAAAAATTGGAAATACACTCAAACTCTCTAAATATAAGAATTAGAAATACATTCAAACTCTCCAAAGAGATTCTATGTACGTGGGATTGTAAGCTATTAGAAAAGACTATCTTTCATATTAGAGTGTCACATAAGAGAGAGAAAATATTAACTCTCATATTAGAGTGTCACATAAGAGAGAGAAAATATTAACTCTCATATTAGAGTGTCACATAGGAAAGAGAAAATCCTCTATTGGAGGTCTCTACTTTAGTATATAGATAGTAGATAAAAAAGTAAAAACTGACGAGAAAAAAAATAGAAACTGGTGAAGGGAAAAAAAAAATGGTAGTCTTCTACTCTTTTTCTACTAATTCAACAAGACTTCTTAAAAAAATACACAAATCACTCCAAACCAAAAATAAAATCAAACAAATCCACTGTCAAAACAAACCAATTCTCATAATTTTCACTAAAGAAACAATACAAATCTTAAAAACTAAATTACATTGAACTAGTATCTCCACAAAACTCAAAAGACAACGACGATTTCGGATACCCAACATAATCCAATTTAACACCTAACATAATAGAAATAGTTTTAGATTTCAACCTCAAAGAATCCAAAACATCTTAAACACACTCATCTTCAGGTTTTATCATTGGGTATTTCTCAACTAATTCTTCCATTTGTTCAGTATTTTTTTGAACTCTACTTGAAAAACAAGTTGAATCCATTTGTATAACTGAGTTCCATATATTAATACAACTTTTATAAAATCCCAACTTTTCTCTTACCTCAAAACTATGTTTTAGTCCTACTTCTTTCCCATCTACTTTTCCTGATAAGATTTTACCATATTTATGATTTCTTCAAAATGGGTGTCTTCGAAATTTAATGATGAGTCTAATATGTGGATTGGGTAGCCATGATTTTTTTACCTTGTTCTTGCTGGTTTGGCTTGGCTTGCCTATATGAAGAAGAAGAAGAAGTCCATTTTTTTTTTTTTCGTCACTTTTTTATTTGTGCCCTTTGTTCGGGTCAGTTTTCACTTTTTTATCTGTAATCTAGATCTATTTAGATTAGACACAATCTAACAGTCCTCCTTGCTCGTCCCTATAAGAATATCCCTAGGATAGCCGGGCCCTATCTAAAATTACAATAGAGTCAGCTAAATATTATTATAATATTGAAGAAATTATAAGGACTAAAAGGTAAATATAAAGGCTGACTTGATAATTTGCGTGGGCCAATTTTTTATTGAGTTGTTTCAATCAAGATAATCTATTTAGTGGGCCAATTTTTTATTGAGTTGTCTCAATCAAGATAATTCATTTAGACTATTCTGTCCCTATTTGGATTCTTAAATCCACACCGTTTAATAGGCAAAAAAACAGACCAAGTCATTTTTTTCAAAGTTTAAATCCCAAACGACATAGCCACACCATTTGGACTAAGTCCCAAACAACACCGTTTGACTTAAATCCAAACGCGCGCCATGCGCTGCCGTTGGATTTGAACTTCAAAACATGAGTTTTGTTTTTGGACTCTTGAAACGCGACCGTTTTAGACTTAGTCCAAACAGATAAGTTTTGTCGTTTTGGGATTTGAACTTTGAAAAAACATAGAGTTTTGTTTTTTGGACTCTTGAACGGTGTGGCCAAGTCGTTTGGGACTGAAATTTGGCGAACCTCGATTTATTTTTTTCTTAACTTCCATATTCAAACAAAGACTCTTCAAACAATTCTAACACTTCCATATTCCAACAATTCTAACACTTCCAAATTCAAAACCAAACACATAAAATGGAGAATCACATAACATCAAATAATATTTTGAAATAACATAACATCAAGTTGGGTACAGATATCACGTCACTCTTTCCAACAATTCTAACACCCAAATTCAAAACCAAACACACAAAATAGATAATCACATAACATCAAGTTGGGTACATATATCACAACGTCACTCTTTACAACAAACACAACCTAAACAGCCCTATAAACCTATGCTCCTTCACGATATCGTCCGCCAATGAACTTGCACCGGGTCAAATTGTATCCCTCCATGAACTCGTTCCGTGCATCGTCTGGAATCACATTCCCACCCAATTGCAGGCATTGGTTGAGCAAGCGAGAAATTTCATCGACGACGGGGTGCTGTCAAAATTAAAACGAAAAACTACATTAGTATATATATTTATAAAATACCAAAAAAAAAAAAAAAAACAAAACAAAAACAAAAACAAAAACAAAAACAAAAACAAAAACAAAAACTAACGTTGTAAGGTATTAACTCACTAGATTACGATATGGAAGACTCTGTAGGGAGTAGTGATTAGGATGATCACGGTTTATCATTCGAATATGACTATTGTTTTCGTACCAACTCATGTAGGGAGTAGTTGAAGAGCCTATAATTGATACCTCACAGGTAATTTATTTAGTTTGTTTTTTTTTATCTTTGCAATGATAAAAATCCTATTTGATTTTAACTCTTAAATCTTCTTTTCAGCTCTTGGTTTTAAATCCCAACATTTCTCAAACGAAGGGGAGGAAGAAGAAAACGGAGAGAATGAAAGGCCCCAGGGAGGAAGCCTTAGAGAATCCAGGAAGAATGTGTAAATCTTGTAATAAGATTGCTAAGCCCGACTCGCGGTAGCTCCGAAAAATTAAAAAACAAGGGGTGTGGAATGACATGCTTGTTGAGTGTGGAAGGACCGTTGGTTATGTTCTTATTGTCTTGTTTTTTTGGGTGTTTTTTTTCTAATTGTAAGAATTATAAAACTATCCAATTTTTTGGGAGCTTACACCAATGATTTCGGTTTTTTTTATGTCGGATAATTGATACTAGAAAAATGGTATGAGGCAGCTGATCCTAGGTTGTAGAAAGTCCGAGTGATTCGATTGTTGTTCCTGATGGAGCGACTTTGTTCCATATCGCGATTTTGAGAATGTGAGGAATTTCCTTTGTAGCCGTGGAAGAAATGGAACTTCCCAATTTTGAAACATCTAACTGAACGGTAGACACAATTTTGAGAAATTTCGGTTTTGAGGATATACATTGTTGCTTAGGTAGCTGAATTTGGACAGGCGGATGTGGTATGTCAAGATTTGGTGGGAGTCTAAAACCTAGCAATTCCGGAAAATATTTCACAAGGAAAAATTAAGAACCTTTTACGAATTCCTTGTCAAGGAATGCATCCAAATCATTTGGTGTGGAACCCGAATTCAAATGTTGATCTTGCCCATGATAATGATATGGTTTGTAGACTATAATTATTTTTCGGTTTGTGCTCGAAGTTTTCCATGTTATGTAGTGAGTTCAAAAGTTAAAATATCTACAAATTAAATTGGTCAAGAATAATCGCTTCATTGAACATGTTTGTCCATACTCTTTTTTCAGAGAAGAAACCTAAGATGTCCCAATTGTAAGAGTTCTTTCTCCGGTTTTAGTTATTTCCTTCAAGATATTAGTAAAATTGTTGTCCCAATTGTATGAGCTATGAACAATTGGACTATGAACAATGAGTGTTCATAGTCCATATTGTACTATGAACAATCAATGTTTATAGTCATGAGCTATGAACATTCTTTGTTTTATCACAATTGGACTATGAACAATGATTGTTCATAGTCCATATCGCACTATGAACAATCAATGTTCATAGTCATGAGCAATGAACAATTTATGTTCATAGTCATGAGTAATGAACATTCTTTGTTCATATCATTATTGGACTATGAACAATGATTGTTCATAGTCATGAGCTATAAACATTCTTTGTTCATATCATTCAAAAATGAGTTGGTGCAATATTGTCAACATGTTTAGTATATCCAAAACTATAAGAGGGCGACACTCTATTTGGGTTTAAGGGCTATTAGCCCGATTAACTATAAGAGGGCGGCCTATTTAGGTTTAGGGTGCCTATATCCCGCACACTATAAGAGGCGGGCCTATTTGGGTTTAGAGGGCTGAGCCTATATCCCAAGCACTATAAGAGGGCGAGCCTATTTGGGTTTTACTTTTCAGTTGTTATTTTCGGTGAGTAGATTGTGGGCTTTGTGACTATGAACAATTGGACTATGAACATTGATTGTTCATAGTCATGAAGCTATGAACATTCTTTGTTCATAGTCCACAAAGAACTCTTTTCACTATCCAATTGGCATTCAAATACAACAATAATGAATGGACCCATATAAACAATAGCATAGCATTGAATTATTTTTTACATTGCTGATAACAAAGCTTTAAGTTTACAAAGCTTTCAATGTATACACTAACACACCTTTATAAGCTCTTCATGTTTTATATATGAGTTTTATCAAGATGTTTTAAATAATATATTCAGACCAATAATTTAATCATATTTTATATTGTTATGAAATTTATACAATGGATAATTAACATAACATAGTTTACAATATATATAATGCCTTACTATGAGAGTTGCTTATGAACATATCCCTTAAGTTGGGATGAAGTTATTAGTGGAAAAGGTGCTGGATCCAAAATATGAATCCAAAAATTGGCAAAAGAGTACAAAAGGTACCAAAATATAATCAGTGCTCCGATCAATCCAAAGAGTACAAAAGGTGTTGGAATGATTACACTGGAAACTTACCCTATCCAAGTTCTTTGAATAGTCACGAACGAAACCCAATCTTTTTCTTTTTTCTTGTTCCTGTAGCTTTTCCTTATGTGTAAGGGAAACTTTTGATCTGGACCATCTTGACAGTGCCATCTCCAACACATATTTTATACTCTTTGAAACTTATGTGTAAGAGTTTTATCAGCTCTTCATGTTTTATATATGAGTTTTACAAATCATTATGCTAACATATTTTTTTGACTCCATAAATTCACATATTATAGCTGATACAAATGGATATTAGTAATGGTATGTTATTTTGTTGAAAAAACATGCAATCGATATAAGTTTAAACTAAGTTATAAAAAAATCGGGCAACAAAAAAAAACACTTACCAACCGCAAAGTAGTTTTGTCGATGTATTCTTCGGATGGCCATGAATGTTTTCTACAATGAAAAATATTTCCACTAACCATATCTATCATATTAATCTTTTAAAACTTCAAATCGCAGGTCGATTTCTTTTCGGTGCAAGTAAATTTTTATATATAAAATGAAAGAAAGAAGGAAAGAAAAACGCGATCTAGGAGAGAGAAGTGTGGCACGTGGCAAGCGGAGAAACTGCCACCGCATACAAAGAAAGCAAATAAGGCATGTGACAATTGTTTTTTAACTTTTAAAGTTGTCAAAAGTTGGATTATTAATAAACGGAGAATGATTATTTGCGTTTTGTTTTCTATAGTGAAAATAGGAAAAGGTATGTTATCTTGTTGGACTATGAACATTCAGTGTTCATACTCCTAGTGGACTATAAACATTCAGTATTCATAGTTGATGCAATACAGTTTGCCAATGATGTCAATGAAGTTGGCATATGATGTGTATGTCAATGAAGTTGACATACGTCAATGAACTGGAAAAGCGGGTAACAAAGTCGGAAAGACATGGACGTGCCCATATTTGATTGGAAATGTCAAAATAAGCATAACCCACATTTGTTGTGAATCCACCCTCTCGGTCCCTAAATCCATCATTTAGGCCTTCAAAATAATGTTTTTGCCGTTTTAGGAAAGTTTTGTTTTGCTATATCTTTTTGATAGGAGATTCCGTTTTCGATTTGGTCAATTGGGTTAATTCTATTTTGATTAGTAGTTTCTTAATATATGGTTATCCCAAAACTTTCCATTTTGGAAAATTTTGAGTTTTGTGGAAATTAGGTTATTTCCCTATAAAAATTTGGTAGTTTGTATTAAAGTTTTCAATTTTGGTTTTGAGTTAATTATATTAAGAGTTACCACAATTGGACTATGAACAAAGATGATATTAAGAGTTAATCATATTATGGGCTATGAACATTTTTTGTTCATATCACAATTGGACTATGAACTTTGATTGTTCATAAATGCAATTACAATACGTACTATGAACAATCATTGTTCATACCCATGAATTCATGCAAAAGAATATTCATAACTCATGACTATGAACATTGATTGTTTATAATACGTCATGCGATGGACTATGAACACTCAAACATAGTTCAATGATATGATATGAACAAAAAATGTTCATAGCTCATGATTGTGGTATGAACAAAGAATGGTTAATTTGAGATACCCCTTTGTTTTGCGGTGAGAGGAGTGATTTTTCCGATAATAATATCATCTTTATTTTTGTTTTGGTAAACGGTTGAGATTAGATCATCTAATTTATTTTAGATCGTGGTCGAGATTAGATCTAACCATTTTGGTAGTCTTCTATAATCGTGCGGCCTTATACATTGTCGTATATAAACTTTCACTCGTTATATAGTGTTGTTGTAACTCGACTTATATAGTGAGGTATGAACATTGATTGTTCATACCCCAAATATGTATGAACAATGAATGTTCATATGAACAATGATTGTTCATAGCTCATATTATTGGGGTATGAACATTGATTGTTCATACCCCAAATAAGAGAGGGTACAATGGTCATTTGACTTTCTATTCAAAAAAAAAAAAAAAAATAGATCCACAAAAATCCACAACCCCATTCTTCTTCCTCCTAACAAAAGCCATCTCTTTAAAATTTCATAGTTGGGTATTGATTTGTGTATAATTCTTCAATTTGGAGATGGGTTTAATTTACCTTGGAGTTATCCTCATAAATATGAAGTGGGTGATCGGTTATATGTTGAAGTGAATTCTTTGACTTCCATTGAATCATTGATAAAGAAATACCTTATATAGTTATGACACCTATTTTTATGTAAACCATTGGAAGGAATTAAAGATATGGATGGTTGAGTTGAGAATCTTGGTGAGTTTTTGTATCTCTTTGATTCTATTGTTGAGCAGGAGGTAATCAATTTTCAAATGAGTTCTTCAAACTTGATTGAGTTGGGTTTCAAGGATTCAACTTTAATTATATTTTCCTTTTGATTCTTAAGATTTGATTATGGGTTAACCGTTCCATTGAGTTTCAGTGCGCGAGTTTTCATGAAAAAAGCGTGGTAGTGGGTTTCTCTTCGAAACTTGGTGGTGGAAATGTCCAAATTTTGAGGAGAGAAGAGGATGAGGAAGAAGAAAGAGGCGTCAATTTTTATCCAATTTTCTAATCTAATTTGTCAAAGAAAAATAAAATGACTATTGTACCCTCTCATATTTGCTTTGTGAAATTAGTGCAAGATCAAACCCGTTGGATCGGGTATATATCGAATGGATATGAGCTCTTAAGATGGGCTGTCATTTTAAGTATATTATATATATATATATATATATATCGGCTATGCTAGGATGACATATTTAGCATGACATACTTAGAGTGACATACCACTGTTCACGTCCTAAAAGGCCAGCTCACGAACCAACAAAACACAAAATAGATTTTTTGTTTACAAACCTTCGTCAAACACAGATCAAACTCCAAACTCCAAATTCAAACCAAACTCCAAAAACTCCACACTCTAAACTCCAAATTTATCACCCCACTCCGGCATCCCACTCCGACATCTCCCGTCATCGCAAGCTTGAAGAGGACAGGTTAGTTACTTTCCTTGTTTTGGTATTTTTCGAGTTTTGATATAGTAATGGTATCAATGTTTTGGTATCAATGTTCACGACATTTGGAGTACCAAAAATTGAAATGAGAAGGTTAGTAGCCATTAGAGATAACTTTCAGTTGATATATATTGCATGAAAGGTTGATATATAAACCATTATATCAAAACTCCGGCTATTTTGTTTAGGACGTGAACAGTGGTATGTCACTCAAACAAGGTTTAATTTGATGTTGGTAATTGTTTTTTACATTTATTAGGTGTTAAATAAAAATGTGAGATTGTTCATGCTAAATGCCTTGATGGTGTTAGATTAAATGTTTATCTTTTTGTGTAGTTGGAGAGATGAGGAAAGGAATTCACCCTCAAAGGCAATGGATATCCTATGTGACACAGAGTGGGAGACTGGTTAATGTTATGATGACCAAAAGATATGGTGCTTTTGATGGTTTTGAAGAGGATGGTATAACTGCTCGGTTATCTGTTAAGAATATGTTATGAATCTGTTGAATCTGTTACATGTTGAATTTTTTTCGGTTATCTGTTAAGAATTTGTTATGAATCTGTTGAATTTTTTCGGTTATCTGTTAAGAATATGTTATGAATCTGTTGAATCTGTTATCTGTTGAATTTTTTCGGTTATTTGTTATGAATCTGTTGAGTGTGTGTTATGAAACTCGACGTGGATTTGAAGTGTCTTAGAGAGAAAGTTTCTAGTAGGCTCGAGAATCTCGCATCGTCGTCGTCAACGTTTTCATCCGAGGTTGTCTTGAAAAGTGTTGTTGATCTTGTTGCTGAAGAGAGTAGTACAATCACTGAAGCTGGAATTATCATCAAAAGGAGCCAGGTGAATGTCATGTTTTTGGTGTACATATATCAAGTATTTTTTTGTTTCAAATATTGACATCTAGTTTTTCTTTCATGAGTTATCTTCACCTGAACTGTTGTTTATGAACAAAAATGGTTGAGGCCGCGTCGGCGAAGTTTGTCGTGGTTGTTGATGATACTAAGTTGGTTAGTGGTTTGGGTGGTAGTGGACTTGCAATGGCAGTTGAGGCTGTGCAGTTTTGTTGGAAATATAATTTGGTTAGATTGCAAGAGATTTTTAAGGGTGAAGGTTGTGAAGCTAAACTTAGAGTTGATGGTCCTAGTCTAAAGTCTGCGTGCTTTTCACAAAGTATTAACCCACAGATGAGATGGTTATTCTTCCTGTTATAGAGTAGCCACTCTTCCTTGCATGTTCTGGAGTAAAATATCTTCCTTGCTTGTTCTGAATTTGATTATCCTGTTGCTCAATTTATGAGCTTTCTTGTTGTAGTCGGATGACTGATTTCCTTGCTTGTACAGAGCAATCAGGCCTCTTCTCTTGAGTAGATAGTCCTTGCATGTTTCTTGATAAGTCATCTTTTTCCTAAGTACATGGTCATCCTTGCATGTCAGAGCCAGTCTCATTCATGTTCGTAAGAAGAAAGTCTGCTTTATTGTAACAGAGTTAACAGTCCTCTCTTGGGTAGATAGTGTTCCTTGTTTACGAGTAGATCTCTTCCTTTTTGTTACAACGATTTTGTTTTTCTTTGCTTTAGTTACCAAAAATAAGGGCATGTGCCCCAAATTGCAAATTTACATTCTGTACCATGACTTTGAGGTCACAGGTCTGATCCCATATAGCCACCTCAAGATGCCTCCCATAGATACCCTCATCTAGCTGCAAGGGAGCTTAACAGAGCTTGACTGTGTGTTCTCAGCGCCTTGGCATGGTAAACTCTGCAACCTAGTTTAGTGTTTTTTTCTTGGAATCCCTTTCATGCTAGAATCAAATAAGTAAAGCAGCTAGAACCAATTGCACCAGAGAAAGGCAACGACAACTGTGACCGTATCCGATTCTCAAATTAGTTGTGTTGGCCAAGTATGACATAAAATAGTAAGTCCATGCTGCCTAAGCCGAGGTTTATATTATCGAGCATAAAACATGGCAACAACAAGGGAGAAACCTTATTAAATTTGACGACCACATCTCTTAAGCAATTCCATCCAGCTACTCGAAATACAACGGATGCGCCCATTATTCTGCTTAGAAACCAAGCCAATAACCTTGCTGCAAATCTGCAATAAAAATGTGAAATCTCAAAATTCATACCAAGTGCAACTCCGCTCCACAAGGCTTGGATACAATTTAAGACGGGCACTAGCACCTTCTTCTGAGGCATCTGAGTTCTCAAATGGAGTGTTGAGATTTTCACCTCTAAAAGTTCTAAATATTACATCCTTTTTGAGTTCATATAGACAGCTCTTCCGACTATGAAATGAAGCATTGATATTGTTGTGAATCTTTTGCATGTTCTATACATGCTTTACTGAGATTCAAAAGTCCAAAACAATTGCAATATCACCACACATTCAAGTACAACCATTTCTCTGCAAGCTAATTTTGACAACAAAATAGCATATCCAGAAACAAAGAAACAACAATTAAGCAATGCTTTAAAAAGCGTAAGCACATAAGGTTCAAATTCGATAAAACTCGTTAAACTGACAAAAGTCCTAAACCTTTCCATTAAGAAACAATATTATTTTCCTTCGTTCTCCTCAGAGTTGAACCCATACTTGCGGTTGAACTTGGCAATTTGTCCCAAGCTTTGAGCCATCTGTCGTTTTGCCCTGAAGTGGTAGACCTTACCAGCATGATGAATTTTGGTCATCATAACATTAACCAGTCTCCCACTCTGTGTCACATAGGATATCCATTGCCTTTGAGGGTGAATTCCTTTCCTCATCTCTCCAACTACACAAAAAGATAAACATTTAATCTAACACCATCAAGGCATTTAGCATGAACAATCTCACATTTTTATTTAACACCTAATAAATGTAAAAAACAATTACCAACATCAAATTAAACCTTGTTTGAGTGACATACCACTGTTCACGTCCTAAACAAAATAGCCGGAGTTTTGATATAATGGTTTATATATCAACCTTTCATGCAATATATATCAACTGAAAGTTATCTCTAATGGCTACTAACCTTCTCATTTCAATTTTTGGTACTCCAAATGTCGTGAACATTGATACCAAAACATTGATACCATTACTATATCAAAACTCAAAAATACCAAAACAAGGGAAGTAACTAACCTGTCCTCTTCAAGCTTGCGATGACGGGAGATGTCGGAGTGGGATGCCGGAGTGGGGTGATAAATTTGGAGTTTAGAGTGTGGAGTTTGGTTTGAATTTGGAGTTTGGAGTTTGAACTGTGTTTGACGAAGGTTTGTAAACAAAAAATCTGTTTTGTGTTTTGTTGGTTCGTGGGCTGGGCTTTTAGGACGTGAACAGTGGTATGTCACTCTAAGTATGTTATATATATATATATATATATATATATATATATAAGCCCAGCTCCTAAAATGACATTAAATAAGTATCAAATCTAAAATACCCACAACTTCACCTACAAAATGATTTAAAACATAATCTTTTGTGCATATGATCTACTAACTATAAAGAACATCTCTATAAAAATTCAATTTGTTTGACAATTTTTAACATTGGCAAAAGATGATTGCAAAAACTATACATTTCTGGACTATTAGATATTTTTTTAAAAGTGGACAACAATTTTAATCTAAGTTAGAAGATATCAAACGAGTTGAATTTTTGTAGAGATGTTCTTTATGGTTAGTAGATCATATGTAAAAAAGATTAGGTTTTAAAATCATTTTGTAAAGATATAGAGTGTTTTAAATTCATTTAAGGTCCTTTTAGGATATATATATATATATATATATATATATATATATATATATATATATATATATATATATTTCTAAAATTTTTTTAGAAATAAACCAATCCATCATCACTCACCACCATACTCGAGGACAATCTCAGTGGTCGAAAACAAATATTCCTTTAAGTCGGAAACAAATCGCAGTTTTGGTAGACTTCGCAACGTCAATGTTTGTAACTTACAAAATACGATATTATTGGTGTCGTTGCTCCCTTTGTCGGCCTCTTCTTCTACAATTAACTCCTCCAATTGTCCACATTCCCAAACATTAATCTCTTCAAGGCTTTGAAGGTGCTGCAACAACCTCGTCGACAAAAAGGTCTTCAGTCCACCACATCCACCAACAAAAATAGACTGCCAAGAGTTGCTAAACTTTAACACCTAAGTCCATGTGCACTTTAGTTGCGGTAAGCCCATCAAGTGCCGCTTCCTTAGCCTACTACAGCTCCCTTCTTCATCCATATCGTCTACATCTTTTGTTATCAGCTCCTCCATTTCATCACTATCACGGACCCAGAGTCCTTCCAGGTTTTTCAACTGTCTTAGAAACTTAAATGCGAATAAGTTTTTGAGATTACAACACCGAAAAATGTACAACTCCTTCAAACATGGAAAAGCCCGTGTTGGGTCTCCCTTACATACATAAAGTGCTTAATTTTGGACAGCCTCGAATGATCATCTTCTCCAAGTGCTCCAGTAAAACGGTATTCCATGTTTCATCTTTTGAAGACAAGATGCAATCCATTGTACTACACTCACAGACCCAACACTCTCTCAAGTCCCTAGAAACCTTTAAGTTTTCCAACTGCATTAACCTTTCCAAGTCATGGTTTTCTTCAAACATGAAGAGTAGTGAAAGGAAGGGCATCACCAGGAATACCATGGTTGTTACATAGATGCACAGCTCTCAAGTAGTGACATGCCTTCGCTCAATTCCGATAAGAAAATTGAACTCTTTCAACTCTCTAAATTTTTTTCTGATCCAACATAACTATTATAGTCGGAGAATTCGCGGAACATCATGAAAATGTTTTCCAATTGTGCTAAGCATAGCAGTTCTTCAACAAAATCTCTCTGTCTTCCTAGCTCATAAATTTGATCAGCCTAAACGCACTTTAAGTTTAACTCTTGCAGTGAAGAGAACTTTGATATGAATCCTGTGGGAATAGTTTCTCGCATTTTGTAAGTGGTATCAAGATTAAGGCGTTTAAGGTTGACCAAATTTTCCATCCCTTCAAGTAGCTCTTCTATGACAGTAGCTTCGGTATTATCCTTGTTGTAATGGATAATATTTGTTTTCGGCCACTGAGATTGTCCTCGAGTATGGTGGTGTGTGATGATAGATTGGTTCATTTCTAAAAAAAAAAATTTAAATATATATATACGGTCAACGTACAGTTTGACCTAGTCAAATACATTGACTAACGGATTGAGATAGACTTGTTGACGGAGTGTGACTAAAATCAAATATTTGAACTTCCTGTGACTAAACTCAAAAGCGCACTAATATAGTGTGACGCACTACAAAAAGACCCATATAAAAATTGGACTGTAATACAGTGCACAGAAAATGTTCCTGAAACGCAAATTTCTGATGCGCAGACTTATGGAGCTCATATCTTTCTCCACACACACCCAAATTGAACAAGGCTTGCTGCGTTGGATAGACGACTCACTAAACTATCATCCAAAGTTGGATTCAATAAGAAAGACCAAGATTCCAAATTTGATATGAAGTTTTAAATATCACTGCAGAACTGGAAACTGTTTTAGTATGATCCACACTAAACATAAAGTTGCATATCAATGATAAACTATACGAGCCTGAATTTTCATGCATCCCCATTTCACCATTCGACATCAAGTACCAACTACCCAATGACCACCCATATAGTTCACACAATAGACACCACCTTAGAAACAAAGTATTCACACCAAGAAAAAATGATGGTAAAAAAGATAGAGTAAAAAATCCACATCATGGATTAACAAATTAACTAATTACATCATAAGACAGTTGCCATGAGATTAACTTAAACATAAACAACAGTTCAAAAATTAACCAACAAGATGAATTTTGAAGTGTAGACACTATGCACGGATGATTCCAAACAATGAAAATCAATATATACAATAACACACTATAATTGAACTTCCATCATGATCAGTCCACTATTTTCAAACCACTACCCCCGTATACTCCTATAATAACAATTCATCAATTTTTCAATATAAAATCTTAACAATACTCACCACATTCTATTTACATAGAATTTACTATAGTAATCAATTTAATTGTAACCAAAAAACAAGCCAAATATCTAGGAAAATTATAAATGAAACAAGACACAAAGAATTTCATGCTGAAAATGGGAGATTACTCACCTTATGAATGAAACGCCAATTAGTAGAAACAAAACTTCCAACTTTCCAAGCTTCGAATTTCGCTGCTGTCACCTTCTCTCTTTCCCTCTTCAATCCGCCACCCTCACTCCAAATTCCGAGACTGAGAGAGAAAAACCGATAGAGTGGGAGCAAGTAAGACCGTGAGAGGGATCCTCTTTTTTATTTTTCTTTTTTAACCCAAAGGCCCACTGAAAACCCACCAAAAGTCCCTTTTTTTCTATTATTTATTGAAGCTCACTCGGATTATCCCTTTCTCCAGTTAAAAGTTAAATTTACTATTCAAAGGTACTTTAGTAGTTTAGTACTTGACAATGTTACGACTTAATCTTTTTATGTGGATGGGTGTGTTGGAAAATTAGATTGACTACTGCTGTTAATTTACATTTTTGATGCTTTGACTCGTAAACAAACTGCATCTCACGCAGCAGCTCTTCTTCTTCAAGAATCTCTCTTATGTAAGTTTGTTCCCTCTTCTTGTTGGGTTATCTGTTTGATCATTGGTTTATTAAGATAAAAACCATTTCATTTGCAAATAAAGAATAACAACTTTGTATCTCTTTCTCACGCGATGCAATTAAATTTTAAGTTTCATGTTTGTACGGAAGTCAAGGTTGTTTTTCTTGAGTGCGTATTGCAGAATGATGCGAAACGCATGGAGAGTGTATTTTGTGTATAAACTGGTAACCTTTTCATTATTCGAGCAACATAGCCCCAACACTTAAAAGGACTGGTGCATTTGTAATGTGTTTTGTTGTGGGCATCACCAATTGATGTACCCCTTACTGTCACGGTGGACTTGATAAGACCTTAATACTACCATTTGTAGGCTTTCATTAGCTTTCGTTTGTAACAAATGCGGAAGCTGATGTTGGCGTTACACTTTTTTCCTCTACAGTATCTGCAACCTACGGTCCATCCTCACCGTGTTGCGCTATACTAGTTGATTTGGAGGTTTTGTTTCATGGGTGAAGAAGAACTGAATGGAACTTCTGATGCCCAGGAAGCCACTATGAAAGCAAATCCAAAACTAACACTTTTACCCCTTATTGCTCTTATCTTCTATGAAGTCTCTGGAGGACCTTTTGGGGTTGAAGATTCAGTCAAGGCAGGAGGGGGTCCCCTTTTATCTTTGCTTGGTTTTTTAATTTTTCCTCTACTTTGGAGTGTTCCAGAAGCCTTAGTTACAGCTGAACTTGCTACAAGCTTTCCTGAAAATGGCGGGTATGTTCTCTGGATTTCAGCAGCGTTTGGGCCCTTTTGGGGTTTTCAGGAAGGATTCTGGAAGTGGTTCAGTGGAGTTCTGGATAATGCACTTTACCCCATTTTGTTTCTGGATTACTTGAAACGTTCTTTCCCAATTTTCAACCGGTTGATTGCTCGAATTCCAGCTTTGTTGGGACTTACTGTGTCTTTGACATATTTGAATTACAGAGGACTCAATATTGTTGGGTTTACAGCTGTTTCCCTTGCCGCCTTCTCGCTTTTGCCATTTTTAGTAATGGGACTTCTTTCAATTCCTCGAATAAGGCCTAAAAAATGGCTAGTTGTTGATTTCAGTAAGGTGGATTGGAGGGGATACTTTAATAGTATGTTTTGGAACTTAAATTACTGGGATAAAGCAAGTACATTGGCAGGGGAGGTACAAAATCCAAGCCGGATATTTCCAAAAGCTCTTCTTGGGGCTGTGGTTTTGGTGGTTTTATCATATTTGATTCCACTCCTAGCAGGCACTGGAGCTTTGGACACTGCAGCGACTGAGTGGAGTGATGGTTATTTTGCGGAAGTAGGGATGTTAATAGGTGGATTCTGGCTTAAGTGGTGGATCCAGGCAGCTGCAGCAATGTCTAACTTGGGGTTGTTTGAGGCAGAGATGAGTAGTGACGCCTTCCAGCTTCTTGGGATGAGTGAGATGGGAATGCTCCCAGCTATCTTCGCTTTAAGGTTAGCCATTGACACCTTATTGCATGCAAGTTTGCGGTAATATGCATAGCTCTCCTTTGTGTGGAACTAACTGCATAAATGCAATATTACATTCTTTTATTTTGATAAATTGGTGTGAAGACCTAATTTTATTTATATATACAATCTTTGTAGATCAAAATATGGAACCCCCACCATCAGCATCCTGTGTTCTGCAACTGGGGTCATCTTCTTATCGTGGATGAGCTTTCAAGAAATTTTAGAATTTCTTAATTTCCTCTATTCAATTGGTATGCTACTTGAGTTTGCCGCCTTCATTAAATTGAGAATAAAGAGACCTGAACTTCATAGACCCTACAAAGTTCCATTACAGACGTTTGGGGCTACAGTTCTTTGCCTGCCTCCTACAGTTTTGCTACTTCTTGTTATGTGTCTTGCCTCATGGAGGACATTCTTGGTAAGTGGGGTTGTTGTTATACTTGGGGTTTTCCTGTATCCGACGATAACACAAGCAAAGGAAAGGAAATGGGTGCGATTTGATACCGTACCGGTGCTGCCATCAGATAATTTTGTAGAAGCTCATCCTGTTGTTTCCCAGCAACATCAAATAGTTGCAGACGAGGCTTCGATAAGCCTTTTGTCAGACTTGTCACCCATTGAGGAGCAACAAAGTTCTGAAATCAAGTTAGAGGGTATCCTGAAAATGGAATAGAGTAGTCTTATCATTGTACACTTGTACTACCATATAAAATTTAACTTACTAGAGATACTTGTTACTTGTACTTCCTAGATATTATTATGTGTATCAATTCTAATGTTGTCAGAATGCATCTTATTATCTGTTTGCTTTATTTAACGCATAATTCTTTACCCGTAAGGGAGTGAAAATTGTTCAACATGGAAGCCCAAATAGTTTATCCTGGCTGCTGGATTCTTCTGAACACCATTTTCAGAAATTTGAATGGCCTAATATTAGCCCAGTTTGCTAAATTACAGGAATATTAGTTTGTTTTAAATTGTTATGTACCAAGCCTCTTTATATATGTTTATGGTCCGATTATAACTACCGGTTTTTCTAATACTGAAAACAGAACATATATGTAAGCTGTTAAAATAAAGTGGAGAAATCACTCTTCCTTCAGTGGATTAGAGTTATTTGTGGATATTGTAAATTGTTGTCTGGTTATTGTACCTGATGGTTCGTTGAGTACAAGTGAGATATGCCGCGCATTTGGAGTGAAAATAAATTGAGCTTGAATAAATATAATAAATCGGCATGAAACCTACAGGCTACACCCTGATCGTGGATATTGGTTTTTATGTGTTCGATGCTGATGGGGAGCACCTAATTTTCTATGTTTCTGACCGGGAGTGTGGATTGTGATTATTGTGACAAGCTGACAAAACTATGAGAGGTGAGTAGGTAACTCATCGAGACTTAAAAATAAAAAACAACCTCACAAAATTGTTGTGGTGCTCCTCTCCGGGCTACACTCTCGACTCTCCCGAGAGTATTTTTTTTGGACATCCTCCAAGCAATAGTCCCCAATCTGTCGCGGATGAAAGCATTTCAGTTGAAGCAGTAATTGAACGATAAGTTGGTGGCCGTGTGACTGACATGTTTTTTTATGCACGTCCACAAATTCACTATGTAGGTTTGTTGAAGCAGGAAGTAGAGTATTGTTCTGTGCAATGTGATATACACTTGCCTACCATTTCTAAACATGCACATTTTTTTAGTGTCCAGAAATTGGCTATAAGGTTTTGGAAAAATACACACCTCGGGCTCAAGTTGGTGGTACAAATGTACAATCGACTCTTTTTGAGTTTTGTTTTGTTTTGTTTTGTCCTACTTCAACCACAAAATATGGTAATTAAAAAAATGAATAATGTCGCTTCCATCTACTAATAAGCGTGTCTACATCCTCCCGTTATTGGGGTGGTTCATTAGGGATGGAGTCTACCAAATACTGAAAGGAACAGGTTAAAACATTGTTGATACTCAAGTACTTGACATTATAATTGTCCAAACCGTGACAAGATCCCAAGACGAGTCACAAGACAAGACAGTTAATTTATAGTTAATATAACCTTAAACTCGGCTTATATTCTTATAAAGTGCAAGTTATCATAAAAGAGGAAGCATGCTCGTCAATTTCTTGTTTTGTTTTTTTATTTGCTTGTTTCAGTTGTTTGTTTTGTTTTTTTAATTGTTTGTTTTGTTTTTTTTAATTCTTTAATTTTCTTGTTTCTCCTTATATAGGATCTTTTGAATTCATCTGTTTATAAACGATGGTCCTCCATCCAAATACAACCCCATGTTTGGAAGAAGGAACAAAATTTTGCAGTTCTGGTCACAGAATTGGGAGAACTACGACGATCTCGTTGATGGTTGATTAGTGTATGACTATGACTATGGATTCGAGCATAATTGTTAAAAAAAAGTATCAAACAATATTGAGATTGGTCGTCCCTAGAAAATATATTGATTCACTCTACTGTAGTAAAAATCCAACCATTATCCAATTGGCAAACAACTTCATATTTGTGGATGGAATCTCAATTAGAGTGTGGGGCTTTCACTTTTGCTGTGGCTTAGGTAAAGAGTCTCTCTCTAGCCGTAGACAGAAAATGAATCCGGGCCTTTGATGCGGTCTATTACGATGGTTCAACGACCGGCTTCACTTCCACTTAACAAAAATTCTAGTGAAGTGGACGCCAAGAAAAGAAGCACATTCATTATTTTTGAAATTTCAATCTCTATCTAATATATGCCCACCCCCCTTAACCAAAAGCACCACTTCTAACGACCTTCATTTGTCTTAACTTTTCTCCTTCTTTCTCATTCGTAAATAAAAAGAGATCCTTATCGTCACATTCATTCCATCTTCTCTCTCTTTTCTCTCTAACGTGTTGATGATATAGAGAGGAGAAAATTACAAGAGTGTTATAATGAGCATGGATAGAGAAGAGGTTGTCGTAGTAACGAGTCGGGCAGAGATTGATACAAGAGCACCATTTCAGTCAGTTAAGGAGGCTGTAATGTTGTTTGGAGAGAGAGTTTTGGCTGGAGAAATTTATGCCAACAAGCTCAAAGAGGTAACTAATTAAGCTTGCACACATTAAGAAATAATCCTGTTTTGTATTATAATTAAAAGGCAAAACCATTTATTGTTGCTAATCGTGTTGGCCTCAGCCATTTATACGAATCATTATATGTCCGTTCACTGATTGTCTGCATGTTTGCAGATAGATTTAAGTATTATCTACATATGCGCTTAAATTTGTCTTAGCTTCATCACTGCTATGTAGTAGAGTGGTTTGTTGGATGATGAATACTAGCATATATCAACAAATGCTAAAAGTAAAATCTACACACACAGTATATGAATACTTGCATACTCCATTTTCTGCTCAGGTTAGTAAAACGTACTTTGTTCTCAAGATATTGAAACATATTACTAAGCCATTGATCATTTGAAACGATGCGATTTAAGTTGGGCCTGACCATCCAATTGTGTAGTAGCTAGCTCAATTCATAGTTTAAAATCAGATAGAACTGTTATACATTATTTTCTATTTTATTATAAACTCAAAAAATGTGCAATACGTTGCTTGTACCTGAGAGCAAGCTTCCCGCTTGTGAAGCTGTATGGTGCAAGTTGCTGGCTTTCTTTATCATGTGTTGATGGCATCATTTGTTGATGGCATCAACTTGATGCTCATATATGTGCAGTTGTTCTCTCCTATATTTTTTTTCTTTTTCTGTAAGCAATTGTATACTATACTATGGAGTATGTTCATGTGATTCTAGTTGATTTGTAGTATAAGCTTCACCCTTTTGAGGAAATGATATAGTGCCTTTTTCATTTTTCTTATATTGCATTATGTTCATTTTAGTGATATATATGATCGAATATATGATATATATAAATTTTATTTCCTGGGAGCATTAGTCTGATTTTTCAAGTCATGAAATAACTACTGTTTTGCATCCTCAATCAAATGGTCCTATAGCGCACAGTAGACCAGTTGAATTGCCTATTAAATTGGTGGAAGTACTAACATTTGCAAATTTTTTTGGGTGTGGTTATTCTTTCTATATAGATGAGAGCTGCATCAATTGAAAATGGTAATGGCACATCAAGAATTGGATCTGTGACGGCTGAGCTTGAAGAGACAAAGCATAATCTCGAGAAAGCAAGGGAAGAAAGTATGTTAATGGCCAATTCCCTTTATAACCTTAAAGAAGAGCTTGAACAAACTAAAAGAGAACTACAACAGTTCAAGGCAAGAGAATCTGAAAAACAAAGAATAGATCCTGAGATCGAAGACCTCAAATTCGTGGAACATTCAACTAAAGTTGAAGTGAAGGCACTCACTGTTAATGAAGAAGCAAAGGGATTTCAGAAGAAACGATACGTAAAATTTGCTAGCCCTCCTTCGCTAGCTCAAGTTATAAGTCCAGAATATAGTGAAGAAGTGCTAGAGAGACATCCTTCACTGAAGAAGAAAAAAAAGAAACCATTGATCCCTTTACTAGGAGGAATTTTCTCCAAAAAAAAAGGAAGTCAAGAAGTTTCATTGCCTAAAACCCGAGCTTTTTGAGTGCCTATATGCATAGATTGAGAAATTTATTTTTTCTTCTTATTGCTCTAATAATTTGGAGGATGCACTAAAAGATATGATGGATCATCAAGTGGTGTGGATTTTTGCACAATGGGCAGTTACTCGGCCAAGGCTTTTAAGAACTCAAAATATTCATATTGCTCTTTGATTTTTTTGTTGAACTATACTGTTGGTCAGGAGTTGCATTAAACTTGCTCAAATGGATATGAATGAAGGTCGATGTAATAAGGAATACCATACAGATAAATAAAATTTTTACTAGGATATTTGTTTTTGTCTTAGCAAACAACTTCGATGTCAGCAAATAACTCCTGAGAGTTGCGTCTCAAATTCCTATTGTTACTGGTATCCACCAAATTGTTGGTTGACCGGCCATTTTCGTTTTGGACTTCAGCCATAAGGGTGCTGAAAGTATAATAACACTAGAGTATATAATAAACCTTTTAATTCGGCTTATTATAATAACAACACTAGAGTGAATCCAATTAATATCAAGACCAAGTAACGTGTCCAACAAAATTGAGAATAATATACGAGGTCAAGAGATTCTTCTTGAGGTCTTTTTGTGGCCTAACGGGAACTTAAATGATGAGCACCAACACCATCGAAGTACCCAAAGACAAAGTGAGTTGTGGAAGTTCTAAGAAACATGAAGAATTTGTCATGCGTTCCAAGATGTGGAAGCAACAACAATAAGAACACCAACCGGTTGTCGCGGCCCACTTCACTATTGGAGCGCTTCCAACAACCTATCTTCCGCCTGTTCATGTTAACATCCCTTCAGAAGGCAACCCGTCAAAGAGGACCGGTAAATGCAGCATCAGCTTATAAACAGACCGATTCAAACCATACGGAAGGCATCACAGAGTGCATACAGTTCATGAAAAAATCTGCTTCCGTGAACAGCATTTGCGAGTCCACAGCTATTATATCGGTGGCAGTTGTATAGGCTAGCTTTGTAATTATGGTGACGATATCAATATAGCTTCATGATTGTAATATCATATTAGGTCGCACTTAATATAAGGTAATCGAGTAATTATTAGGTGTGTAATGATTTCAAAACAATTTTGTTGGTAATACGCTAATATCGTATTGTTTGACTGTTGCTGTGAACACTCATTTTATGTATCCAAGTTTTTTTTTTGTTCGATAATTTTATGTACCTAAGTATGACCATTCAAATGTCAAATAAAATTCACAAAAATCCATGTGCCTGCAATCAATCAATGGAGTTAAGGGTAGAATTCGAGCTAAACGAGCCGAGCTTTACCATGTTCAAGTTCAGCTCGTTAATTACACGAGATTTCAATTGAATTCTAGCTCGGCTCATATAGTTAAACGAGCGAGTTCGAGCCAAGCCCGAGCCGAGCCTGAGTGGCTCAATCATTTTACATTACAAATATGCTATTTGAGTTAAACGAGCCGAGCTTCATCAAGCTCATTTGTTACACGAGTTTTAATTTGAGCTCGAGCTTGAGCTCGGCTGATATAAACAAACAAACTCGAGAGCCAAACTAAACGAGCCGAGCCGGCTCAAATTACACCATTTGAGTGCGCTATGATCAGTCATTCAGTCCTTGCAAAGAGATGACTTTGACGTTTGACTCTGTGTATAAACCCCATGGGCTGGACTGATCTGAGTGGTCCATATTTACAGGCCCAAAGAGTTATATATCAGTTCGTCTACCCTCTACAGCCGAAATTGGAACTGTGAAAGTGGAAAGTTGGTTTTTACCTAGTTCCAATTTATCTTCAAGAAGTAACAATGCCAGGTACGTGTTTTTTTCCCCTTTCTCTTTGTTGTTTATGCATATATAGTTTACTAGAAATGTTTAACTTGCAGGGGGACGTGAATCAGAAATAGAGGAGAAGGTTTCTTTTGAGCTAACTGATGAAATCATTAAAAGCATTGAAGTCGGCATGGATCTCATCGATCACGTGAGTTCCTTGTTATTTTTCTCTATTGCCCATCTTATGAAATAGACACTTGATCTATTTTCATGATTAACCCTAAATTATTTTCTTTCCAATTTTACTCAATAGAAAAATTGTTGTTAATTCTATATTTTTTTCCCACTTGCAATCAACAACATAATTATCTGAGCATAAGAGGAAAAGAAAAAAAGTGATGACTTAATTAGGATTGTTGTGCTATGGAAGGAACCTAAATAAGTAGTGTATCTTAACTCTTCAATATTTTTGTATCCTAGTTCTAAATGAAAAGAAAAACAATGAAGAAAATGGAAGGAGAAATATTCTCATTAATTAAAATTTAAATAAGGATTATTGTGTAATTGAGTATGAAGATTGAGGAATCATCATTCGTATTGTGGACTATAAAGGTTGTCTATGAGTGGTGACCATTTTCAGTTTGGATTTTCAGACCGGTCCGATCAGCTCTATGGATTTTCACAAAGTGACTGCCAGTGGCGATAAGACGGATAAGTATATCTTCGCCTTTCTGTACTAAAATCAGCTATAGCCCCAATTATATGTTGTGATTTTCTGTTGTTGTTAATTATGCTTGAGTCTTGAATTTTTGAGTTTCTATTAATCTTTTTGATAGTAAGAATTTTATTCCCTGATCCCTTAAATTCTAATGTTTTGGTTTTCTTATTATATTAAATTATTATTTTTAATGGTTAGGTTTCAATTTTTATTTTGGAAACTAATGTCTAGTTTTCAATTGGTTCTTTGGGTATATTGATTTTTATTTTATTTTTTTTTGAATGAGTTGAAACAGACTGTTTATTGCTTTCCTATTTTTTCTTGGTATGTGATATATGAGAATGTTTGAATTTGAGAATACGAAGATTTGATTATTGTGTTTCTGTTTCTTAACAAAATGGTATTTGTTTTGTTGGTTTATGAAGATCTGGGCAACCCCGTGGAGGAGGACAACGCAAACTAACAACCCATGATGCGCTTAGATATCTCAAAGATGTAAAGGACACACTTCATAATAAAAGGCAAGAGTACGATGACTTTCTTGATGTCATGAAAGATTTCAAGTCCCAAAGGTTTGATTACTTTTAATTTGTGTTAAATTTCCCTTCAGTACATTTGGATTGTAGGTGTTTAAGAAGCATTTGATAACAACAGTCTACTCTTTTTGTTTTTGTTTATTTTGGTTGCAGAATAAACACTGCAGATGTTATAGCAAAAATCAAAGTTTTGTTCAGAGGCCACCAAAATCTCATCTTAGGCTTCAATACCTTCTTACCAAATGGTTACGAGATTACCCTCCCGCTTGAGGGAGACAAATAACGAGCCTCTTCCAGAAGTTAGCTGATCCCGGGGGAGCATGAATTCTTGGCTCCGGCCCTAGATTTGCACAAGGATAACATTAGATATATCTCAGTTATAGTGTAATAACATCTGGAATAGACTTGGGACCATTATGCACTCTACTATATTTTACTGATATGTGCGAAGGTTGGAGATAAACAATGTTACTACTTTAATGATGGTTTATTTTTTTTATGTCTTTTCAAAAGATTTCTATACTGGCTTGAATGATTTGCTGTGTATGGATTATTATCAAATATTATCAGGCATATTTTGTGAGCAATGAAAGATCGAATAGTTTGTTAACAGGCCCATTAGAATATTTGTAAAATTTTGGTCTGATGGGGATATGGTTTGGGCCTGGATCATGAGTGGAGCCTTTGAATTTGGTAATTAGTAATGAGCCCAAATAAACAATTGGTACCATCTGTTAACTAGACCTAAACGGAATACGATTTGGCCGTTTAAAAAAAGCCACGTGACTCACTTGTTTACAAAATGTTTGGAATTTTTAGGTAAGCAATGACTTCTATATCAGTTTTATATGGAATCAAAATTATTTCCTTAATTTTTAGTAAGGCTTACCGCCCTTGTCATTTATGCAAAAAGAAATTAATTTTTTTTGGAAAAGAATTAAATGTTGAAAAACTTTACTGAATATTTTAGGAAGCCTGCAAAATGTTGCGCGTGTTAATAAGGAATCTAATTAGTCCCCACGAGTCATCCTTGCCGAGAATTTAAACCGTGACCACCTGAAATGGGAGAAGCATCTTTTGCTTTGTTCTTCCCCATCTGAATCAACTTTAAAGAAGCCGGCTCAATGCTCAAGATGTCCCTCAAACCGCCTCCAGGCAAAAGATAATTTGTGGGGATTGTTTTTCAGATTTTAACTTCAGGTATGTCCTCAATTCTTAGTTAATCTTCCATCAACCTGCTTTGTGCATGCCCTGTTTAAATCATGTGGCGCTTGGATGGAAGAACATATGCCCAAGTTTAATGTGGATTCATCTTCTGATGAAGTTAGTAGAGGTGTAAGAAGTTACCTGGATTTGTATTTTGAGATCATCTGTGATATCTTTTTGAGACTTCCCATTAAGGATCTTATGTGTTGTAAGTGCGTATGTAAGACCTGGTACAAATTAACAAGGGATTCTGAATTCATTAATATGCATTTGAAGAGAGCACTGTCTCATCCGCTCATTGTAAACAAGTGAGAAAACGTGGTGCATGCAAGTTACATGTCGTTTTTTAAACGGCCAAATCGTATTCCGTTTAGATCTAGTTAACATATGGTACAAATTGTAAAAAATTGAAAGTATTTTATATTTTTAGGCAAGAAAAATAATACATTATATTTATTTTATTGTAAAAAGCTTCAAAATACGTTGCATTTTTAAATGCCCACATAAAACGCAACATCCGCCTAAAGAGAAAGAGGGGTAAAATATTAGGGCTTGGGCCGATAAAAATCTTAAAATCCATATTTAGAGGGGGGCCAGGAATAACCCTTTTCGGTTAAACACTTCCAACTCTCCACAGGTGCAGCGCAACCGATACTTTGAGTTTCGAGTAAGAAGGCGGGCATTTTTTTTTCCCTCGCTCCAATTCTTCGAAATGATGGCAGGTAAATTTTCGTTAGTGGTTTGGCGATAAGCGCTCAATACTGTGTACTAAAAACATTTAAACTGGTGGTTTTGGTGACAAGGTGGACGTGAATCAGAAAGAGAGGAGAAAGTCTCGTTAGAGTTGACTGAAGAAATCATTAAAAGCATGGAAGTCGGCATGGCTTTCCGCGACTACGTTAGTTCCTCGACTTCTCTCTATTGATTATTTAATTGCAATAAACACTTTATCTGTCTTTGAATTTCACTAGTTTTGAACTTGTTTTCGGAATTTAAAACCCCATTTGAAAAATGGATGCTAATTCTATTTCTAATTCGACTAAGTAAAACAGAACAGGATAGAAAAAAGAAAGTTGTATATTTGAGTATGTGTCTTTACTTTGGATTTACAGAATGGTCGGATCAGCTCTATGGATTTCCACAAAGCGTCAGGATATCTAGTGACAGCCAGTGACGATGAGTCGATTCGCCTTTATGATGTCTCCAATGCAATGTATGCTCCTTTCCATTTTAATTTTTCTAAACAGTGCCTCTCTATGAGTATGTGTTGACCCAAGTCACTTTGTCATGGGTTCCTGTGTGCTGACCTAAGTCACATTGTAAGCAATGCCTCTCTATCCAAATGAATATGCCTGTGTTGTATCCGACCCAGATATGTATCCTTATCCAACCTGTTTGTTTTTCAGTATGGTATGAATGTTATATTGATTCTGACTAGTGAATGTTGATACAGAAGTAGATAGTTATGAACATTCTGATGTGGATATTAAGTTATCATAAACTATGCTCCCCAATGCCACTCCAGTTAAGGCAGAGAGCCTTAAGTGCCGTTTGTTAACTTGACTACAAGCATGTAGGAAATCCAGTTAATTAAGCAAAAAACCAAGTTGAGGTGCAGAACGGAGTTATAAATCGATTACTCTTTCATCTAGAGAAGTTATTAGGGAACATAACAAAAAATTTATGCAGACACATAACATTATGAAGAAAAGCAAAATCAGATGGGGTCTTTCAGTATAGGTTGTGGAATATTATCTTGATGTTATAGAGAAATGTCATCTCTGTCCGAAGTGCAATGTGGTTTTGCAATGTTTGGGTTAGCTCTTACTTATTTTGGTGCTAAACTACTAATGTGGACCTTCTGAGCCAAAAAAAAAAAAAAAAAAAAAAAAAAAAAATAGAAGAAGAAAAAGTGGACCTTCTGAGGTTACTTCCGAATTGTTGTTTGTTGCTTTCTCCTCTATAAGAGTTAGTTTTTTATACTTTTCCTCAACCATCCCTAATAATGTCTCTTTTGTTTTTCCAGGTGTTTAAAAACCATTAATAGCAAGAAGTATGGTGTAGATCTGGTTTCCTTTACTTCTCAACCAACAACAGTTATATATTCCTCAAAGAACGGCTGGGATGGTTAGTTTTTCGACATTATATATATATATAGCCCGATTCCTAAAAGAACCTTAAATAAGTACCAAATCTAAAACAATCCCAACTTCACCTATAAAATGATTTAAAACCTAATCTTTTGTGTATATGATCTACTAACCATAAAGAATATCTCTACAAAAATTTAACTCGTTTGATATCTTCTAACTTAGATAAAAATTGTTGTCCACTTTTGAAAAAATATCTAACGGTCCAGAAATGTCTAGTTTTTGTAATTATCTTTTGCCAATGTTAAAAATTATTAAACAAGTTGAATTTTTGTAGATATATTATTTGTGGTTAGTAGATCATATCCACAAAAAATTATGTTTTAAATCACTTTGTAGGTGAAGTTGTGGGTTGTTTTAGATTTGATACTTATTTAAGGTCTTTTTAGGAGCCGGGCTATATAGTCCAGATCTTAGAAGTATATACTTATTTTAAGTTAAAATAAGTACGCAAGTAAAATTTCACCTATAAAATGAATTAAAACCTAATTTTTTGTGGATATCATTTACTCACCATAAACATCATCTTTACAAAATTTCAATTCATTTGGAAATTTCTAACTTAGGCAAAATATTATTGCAAAAACACTATTTTCTGGATTGTTAGATTTCTTTTTAAAGATGACAACAATTTTTATCTAGGTTAGAGGTTTCTAAATGAGCTGAAATTTTGTAGAGATGGTCTTTATAGTGAGTAGATGATATCCACAAAAAATTGGGTTTGAATTCATTTTCTAAGTGAAATTTTACTTACGTACTTATGTTAAGTGATGTATTTATTTTAACTTAAAATAAGTATGTACTTCTAAGATCCGGACTGTATATATACGAGCAGATTCTATTTACCATACTTTTTATACTATAATTTATACCATATCCCCCTACAAGATGAGTTAAGTGCTAATAATTTGATAACATCTCCATATAAATTCGTCTCATTTAGAAATATTTAACTTAGTTAAAAATCATTCTCAATTTTGTTTTTTTTTAAACGGTTTAAATTTTACGATTTTGCAATTATCTTTTGACATAGTTAAACATTATCAAATTAGTTGAAATTTTGTAGAGATGATCTTCATGGTTAGTTGAACACATCTACAAAAAATTAGGTTATAATTAGTGTTGTACATAAAGTTGTGGGACATGATATAAACTATGGTATAAAAAGTGTGATAAACAAAATCTGCTCGATATAAAAAGTGTGGTAAACAGAATCTGCTAAAGATGCACATGGATTTATTTATTGTTTAATTTATCTTTGCAGAATCTTTACGTCTCCTTTCCTTGCACGATAACAAATACTTAAGATACTTTAAAGGCCATCATGACAGGTCTGGGCCCTACCATTTTAGACATGTTCTTTTACACCTCAAGTGACTAACTAAAATGAGATGTCAAAAGTGTCAAGCTTATGGATAGTTTTGGGTTGTCTAGGGTTGTCTCGCTTAGCATGTGCTCTCGAAAGGAATGCTTCATATCAGGTTCCCTCGATCGGACTGTTTTACTCTGGGATCAAAGAGCTGAGAAGTGTCAGGTGAATGCCTTAAGCCCTTAACTATTTTGTGTTGGTACTTATTGTAATAATAATTGTTATTTTTTCCAATGGATCTCTGATTCTATTTCTATTGTGGCAGTCTCTTTTACGTGTACAGGGGAGGCCTGCCGTCGCTTATGATGATCAAGGACTAGTTTTTACTATTGCATTTGGAGGATATGTAAGAATGTTTGATGCTCGCAAGTATGAAAAGGTTTGTAGTTTGACTCAAGTACTTTTATCAGCAGTTTAGCATGGAATTGATTATACATTATGCCACTTGTTTTAGGGTCCTTTTGACATATTTTCTGTTGGTGGAGATCTGTCTGATGCCAATGTTGTAAAATATAGTAATGATGGAAGACTCATGCTCTTGACCACCACGGATGGATTTATTCATGTACTTGACTCTTTTCGTGGAACACTTGTAAGTTTCTCTTTAGTTTCTACATTTCAAGAATTATCCTTTGGCTGTTATTTCCATATGATTAAATTGGTCTCTGTCGCATTTGGCATTATTGCTAGTTATGAAGATATGCTTGATGTACTCCCTGTCATTGTTTTGGGTGTAGCTTTCCACTTACAACGTTAAGCCTGTTTCGAGCAATTCCACACTGGAGGCATCTTTCAGCCCAGAAGGAATGTTTGTTGTATCAGGTATCACAATTATAGTATATCATTTTTCTTATAACACGTTTGTTGTCGTGTTCTTATGTTCTACATGGAAATGTATTAAATATGTTCTTTTAATTTTGGTTGGTTTACAAGTTCAAACATGCTTCCAATATTATGTATTTTAATATGGATGATCAGAGCTATAATACTTCATATCAGTTATCTGCAATCTCTTACAAATTACCTTGTTATAGTTAATACTTGTGCGAAAGAATTGTTGCAGTATAGCATTTACATGAAATGAAGTGAGAGGAGTTGCCACAGACCTTGTAACTAATACAGGGTCCCCTCATTGGAGAAAGTAGGCTCTGACCTATCAAGATTTTTAGCGTGTAGGAAGTCGAAACACTCTTATTCCAAAAACACTAATTTAAGGATTTCCTGACATAGAAGAAAGAAAGCTACGATGCCCCTAAGTTTGCATAATTTGGTCACAGTGGTTGATATTAATATTTACTAATTTATGATTTTTATTTTTCGTGGAGACTGTACCTTAGCTTTCCTGTTTCCTCCTATTCTGCTTTCTCTAGTCCAGGATGAAGGTATGTTAGCTTACAGATAATCAGTTGACTCCATCTTTTCTGATTCTTTGCAGGTTCAGGTGATGGCAGTGTATATGTATGGAACATTCGTTCTGGCAAGGAAGTATGATGATTGCTTTGGATTCTTGCTAACATTTTTGTTTCTCAGGAAATCATGATTGCAATATATTTATCTAATTAATTTGAAGGATTGAGGCAAACACTTTAATGGCTGTAGACTGCAAGTCTCATGTGTATATATAGAATTGGAGATGGAGAATAAATTAACAATATTTAAGTAACTTATAAAATGATAGCCTCAGCTGAGAAAAGACCATACACCCCCCTCCTTTCCCTATCTCAGTGGTAACATGATGAATATCCTTGAAACATCCAGGTTCAGAATAAGATTTAGTAGGAAGTGGTTTGGCCCTTATAAATGGTTGATAGTCATGACGCTTGTAAGATAAAAAGAAGAATACGATAAACAACAAGAATTAAGGTGTTACTGCTTAATAGCTTGATTCACATTTTGCATGACTTGTAACTTGAAGTTCATGTCTATGCACCTTTGGCTACGTATGTTATGAGCGTGTCTTACGACTTGATAACTTTGTCTGTGGTTTTGCATGTCAAAATATGATGATTAATGACTTCACTTCTAATGTTTCATTAATATGTTGTAAGTTTGTAACTATCATTTATGTCTTGTGTCCTTGCCATGTCCTCTTTTTAAGATTTGTCTATGTTGTGGAGTCCTTGTCCGTGTCCATGCTTCATAGGTCGTCTCTAGATTTTTATTTTTATTTTTGTTTTTCCTTTTTCATTTCTTTTTATTTTTCATTTCTTTTAATTTTTTTTAAAAAAAAAAAATCATAATGACTTTCCGGCTTCATTTTGGATTTCAAAATTTAAGTTGGTTTTTCTTAATGTTTCCAGGTTGCTAGTTGGATGAGTACAGAACTTGAACCTCCAGTTATTAAATGGGCCCCTGGATGTCTTATGTTTGCAACTGGATCTTCTGAACTCTCATTCTGGGTTCCAGACTTGTCAAAATTGGGGTCATTTGTTGGTGCAAAGTAGAGTTTCCATGAAACATGAAGGAACTCTAGGGTTTTTTTAAAATGAAAAAGAGCTTCAAATCTTCTACAGGTATTCTATGGTTTTATTCTATAATGATCGATGTATTGAGTCATCTACAGATTTACACGTATTATGTATGCAATATATTGAATAATTGATTGCCTCATTTACAGAAGCAATCGATGCACTGGGTTTAGATAAATTAGGTGTCTGCAATTCAAACTATCCCCCTACAGTGAAGAAGAATGCACGCACATCTAATTTTGTGGAGCTATTGTGGAGTTGGACATTCTTAACTGGGTTTTATATGTGGCTGTAGTCCCAGTTAATATATATTATATGCATGAGGCGAAGCAGACACAACCGACCGTTCAGGTACTCTTGTGAGATATTAACACCTCCTTGCTGTTATTAATTCTTTTAGCAGGAAGGGTTTCCCTTTGGCATTTGCATATAATCCTATATGTTTTTCTGCTAAAAGCTGAAAATTTTCTTAGTAAAAGCTAAAAGTCTTCCGAAATGTGTATTCAATATCAGGTGTATTCCGAAATGTATGATAAGCAATCAATTGGAAGTTTGAATATGAATATATTTCATTTAATTGCACTTTAAAAGAGAACTTGTGGCAAAGACTATAATAAATGCTTGCAATTGTTGTTGATCCCTTTCAAGTGCTGTTGTTTAACCTTTATTAGACACATCAAAATCATTCATGCAACTTGAAGAATCCATAATTGGGTCCAGTGATGGGTTTTGAGGAAATAATTAACTACCGAATCTAGTCCACAATTTCTACAGCTCTTTTTGACAAGGACTTGGCTAAGGTCTCGGTCGATTATCTTAGCTATTGTTATACCAATTTATGTAGTGGACCCCTTTAGACACCTCTGTTTGGCTGTTCAAATGATAACATTTTTAAGTCCAATAATGAATTTTTTTAGTCTTTAGATTATTTTCAAAACTCATGAATTAAGATGCTCAAATGGTTGGGTCATCTTGATCTCGAAAAGCACTTTTGGCACCGATCGTGTAGGTGCTGACGTTAAAATGCACCGATTGTGTAGTTTTGGAAATTTACAGTTGAAAAGCAAAATGCAGTTGAGGCCATTATTTGCACCGTGAATATTGTGGGGAAATAGATATTAAGCACTACACCTGATATTGGTTAGTCCTAAGAAATGGAAGTAGTAATTGTGATTGACAACTTTATTTACCAGGAAAAGCATTCACGATTGTTTCCGTCATTCTACCATTTTTGTTACATGATTCATTGGTTGCTGGAGAATCTAATATATAACACTGATATTAATCATATTACCATGTCAGCACTTATGAACATAACATCTGAATGTATATATATATATATATATATTTAGGGCATTTGGAGAACTGAATGAGTATAAGCTATCGGTGAAATCAAACTATGGTACAAATTTCAAAGCAGGCTGACTAAAATTTTAGAGAATGTAGTTACCCTTGAAATTTTCTCCCCGTATCCTGACGCACCATTGCATGTATTTCATGCAGTGAACGCTCCGGACGCCCTGACAGGCATTTTTAGTTGGGTACCATATCTTTTCTCTGCCCACGGGGTAATTTTTTTTATGATATCTGAACCAACAATGCTACTTTAGTGTATGGCTCAACTACTTCGTAAATTACTAGAACTACCTTTCAACCCAAAGTCGTTCTGGGGAGGGCAGTCTGAGTATTAGATCACAAGTTCAAAGTTTCACCAAAAAAGGATGTTCTGAAAAAATTTCAATTTCCTTTTCTTATTGTCAATTTTAAGGACGAAAGTAACCATCGTCTAAAAGCATTTCCAATGCAAGCCATTCTTATTCACCTCCACGCAAGTTCTATTTTTTTTCTTTTCTACCGTTTTGGTGAAAAACAAGGTGAGGCCTATCCAATACAAATGTGGTTATTATTTTTGGACAGGATGTTTGATTTTGTTTGAATGTAAAAATCGAAAAAAATGCGACGGATGGAATGAAACATCCTGTCTATGAAGTTAAAAAAAAAAACTAAAAAAGTCTAAAAAACATGCGAGTCAGAATGTTTCTGAAAAAAAAAAGCCGAAAAAATTAAAAAAAACACACAAGACGGAATAAAACATTCCGTCCGAAGTTTCCAACTCAGCTACTATCTCGGTTGAAAGTTTCACTCTTGTTTTGATTTGAGAAAATAGTCACTTTGATATTCACTTTTGTATTGGATAAAGGTTTTTGACCATTTAGAGGTGTGAATATTGTCACAATCCCTTGATATTCATCTGCATTGGGAATGCTCTAATGGAATGGAAGTTTCTAAATTGAACAGCAGTACAGTACAATGCTTGATAAACAGGCCCAAACCTTTCTCCAGTATAGATATTTTGGACTTGGAAAACGTCTGGGTATGGGAACACTTGGAAGTTCCAATTGGTCTTTTGGGTTCCACCGTTCCAGACTTGAATTTTACAGTTTGCTGATCCACATTCGAAGACTCAACGTTAGAGTTCGAACTGCTTCCAAGAGTCCGGTATTTCAACACATTCACAACCAACCAAATGAGAAGCAAATAGAAGAAAATGGTGCCAATAGCTATGTAAGCTAAGGGATTGACAATATTCTGTGCTTGCAGAAACCTCTGTATTGGCTAATTAAGAGCAGAAGCATAGAGTTGAGGGAGTGCATATAAATATCTGGGTTTGATCAGCTATGGATGTCCCTAGGCCCAATTAATAATTCTACAATGACGAGAGAAGCATACTACTTCGCTCCATAGAGCGTGACTTATGGCCTATTGTAGGTTATAAGATATAATTTTTAATACACATATATATATATATATATATTTAGTAAAAAAGACTCCCGTACAGTTATGTTTTATTAGATAGATTTTTCCAAGTATAGATAGATTCGGTCACACCCTAACAGTAGTAGATGTGACTGAGGTTTAAAGATTAGTTGCTAAATAATCATTTAGATTTAGACTTATTTATTCATTTTATTGACAATGTAGACTACTAGGGTGTGCCTGTGCCTGTATGGCACTGTAACCCAGCACCTTTGACCCATTCATATAGCCCAATAGCCTATTGACCCGTTCGTATAGCCAAATAGCCCATGTATTGTCCCATCAAAAAGTAAATTGGATGTTGGATTGCAAACTAGATGCAATCCACTTCAAACGTTAAGATTCTATCATGTCATATTTTGTTGAAAATGAATAATAACCATTGGATGGAGTCTTTCGGACCCATACAGTTATGTTTTATTAGATAGATTTTACTTTTTAAGATTGCTAAAGAATTTGGTAATTCAAGTGATCTATCAAATATCAATTAGTATTTTTAGTTTTTTATGGATGGTATTAATCGGAGGGCCCATAGCCCATGAACAATACAACTGCAGGATTAAATACAAGATATTTTATTTTACATCCTTAAATTTGGACCGTAGTTGCTGAACTAAATGGACTGCAACTGCACTGCCATGGACTTAGCACTCTAATATTCAATGAGACCAACTTACTTGACGGCGATTGAGGACCATAGCATTTATCATTCTTCTCAATCTCACTAGGCCAACCCAATAAAGAACGGGAAGAAGTTGGTGCAGATAAAAAGATCACTTAAATTTGTCTCAATGAAGGTCTATTCCACCCTTGTGAATTCCAAGTCTTGTTCTAAAACCTTGTAGAAAGGTGAATGCTAATCTTAAAAAACCATTAAAGGAGGCATTTAGCAATTGACCTGGCGAAAAGATAAATACTCAGCCGAGCGGGATGGGCATCCTTTCGTTATGTGAGTCCGGCTTTCCTTGTATGAGCTCCTGTACGTGAAAGAAATTCCAAAACGCATAAGTCATGCCAAAGTTGGGATTAGTTTTGGACTAAACAAGGATCAGCTAAATATGCACGCCCAATTAGTTTTAGAATGTTCTGTTCCTCGCACACGGCAGTCAAATTTTTTTAATTATATATATCTTTGGAGTGTGTGATTTGAAATAGGGTTAATGAGTGTTATCCCCCACTAGATGAGCCAATTAGGATCCCCTTCCCCCACCAACCCAATTTGGGGGGGGGAGTGTTCATCTGGGGGTAATACTAGTTAACCTTTTGAAGTAACCATCCAATCATGTCTTTAATTTCCCGCCTTCCTAGTGTTTACTTTTAATTTTCCTCTTCTAGAAGAGGGTCACAAATGCACAACCATAGGTAGATAGAAGAGGATCATAACTGTGCAACCACGGGTAGATATTCAAAAGGCAATATTGTGCATTTCGTGTTGAGGGAAGTGACTGTTTTACTCTCTTTTGAAATAAAAGTTAGGGGGGCCAAAGCTCTTAATTGCTGGTCTTCAACCCTCTCTTTTTTCCACACTGTTCCAACTGTCCAGCCATAATATATACATGTAAGTTCCAAATGTTGAGCCTCAGAAGACCCGGCAGTTGATAAGAACATGGCGTCAAATGAAGGGGCTGGGGATGAGGAAAGCCAATTCACTAGCAGAATTCAACCTTTCTCTTCTACTCCTAGGCAAGTTATCTTTACTTGGGAGTGTCAATTACTTTGATCTGTTTCTCTTCTGGTCCCTTTCATCTTAATTCAAAACTTTGGGGGCAATGCTGTTATTTCCGTGTTTTAATTTACATGAATACTTCAGGAGCAGTGCGTACATGTATTTAACACTTCATTGTCGAACTGCAAATATGTGTGTGTATAACATTAGGTAGTAGCATCTTTACTCTGTTGAATAGGATAATTGAAACTCAGCTCAGAGTCCTCATTAACAATCAATAAATGCTTAGAGTTTTCAAACCATATTGCCCATTGTATGTCATAATTTTTCTTATTTAGTTGAATAATGGATTATGATAAATTATTAGAATAAGGAACATAGGTTGGCTGTTGAATTAGGTTCAATTCACATTTGCTTCCAACAAAACTATGCTAGGCGTGGTGTAATGTCAATTTGAATGTTGAGAAATATCTTTCGGGAAAATCGGTTCTTGGATCAACTCTTCACCTAGTAAACCAGTAGTATTATCTCTATTAATATCCTGATAAAGAAAAAAAAATTAGTAACGTACTAGCTTCTCTCATACAATATTTCAACTATACCATTTATTTTTTGAGCCATAAAATTAACTGATTTTTTGGTATGTTCCTCCAATGTATATACAGGGAAGAAGACTTGAAAAAGGATGGAAAACACATTTCGTCCACCCTCAGTGTAAGTTTGGGGTTAGAGGAATTGTACTCCCTCAAGGTGAGTTTCTATAATGTGGTATGTCATCTGGTCTGACTGTGTTGTTCCCTACCGGCAGTGGTGATGAACATAGTCAGACCCTTAAGCAGTGACACTCCTGCTCCACCACCTATTTTAACAAAATTGTGCATCAATTATTAGGTGTGGCGAGCATCCCTTGCAGAGCTTCTCGGCACAGCAACCCTTGTGTTTGCAATTGACACCCTTGTCATTTCTTCCTATGAAACTGAAACCAAAATGCCAAATCTAGTCATGTCCATACTCATTGCCATTTCAGTTACTATCCTTCTTCTTGCTACTGGTCCTGTATCAGGGGGGCATATTAATCCAGTCATCACATTCTCTGCCGCTCTTATTGGCCTCATATCCATATCTCGGGCCATAATCTACATTCTAGCACAATGCATCGGAGGGGTTGTAGGTGCACTTGCACTCAAGGCTGTGGTAGGTAGCACCATAGAACATGCATTCTCGCTTGGCGGATGCACCCTTAATGTAATTACTCCGGGCCCTAATGGACCGATTGCAGTGGGTATTGAGACAAGTTCAGGACTCTGGCTTGAAATCATATGCACTTTCATATTGTTGTTTGCCTCTATATGGATGGCATTCGATGAGCGCCAAACAAAGGCTCGTGGACATGTGACCGTGTTTACCATCATCGGAATTGTCATTGGGCTATTGGTATTTATATCCACAACAGTAACAACAAAGAAAGGGTATGCTGGTGTTGGGATGAACCCGGCAAGATGTTTCGGGCCTGCCGTCATTAGAGGAGGTCACTTATGGGATGGACACTGGGTGTTCTGGGTTGGACCTGCTATTTCTTGTGTAGCCTTTTATTTGTACGTTAAGATCATCCCACGCGAGCATATCAACCAAGACTAAGGGAAATACGAGCTTGATTCACGTGGAATTGTTTAGATCAAGTCGTCCTTGCTTAGTTTAGTTGAACGTGTCAGTGATTTGTGGCGCTGCCTAAGTTGTATTTTGAAAGTATATTTTAATAGTGAAGCTGTCTAAGCGAGAGGACAACCTTTCTTGTGTAATGCTGTCATAGTATTTTACGACCAAGCTTCCTCTTGGCCAAGTTCATTATAATAATGAGATTAACTGCAGAAAGGAATGGGATGGAATGCAATCTAATAAAAATTACGCATAATGGCTTAGTGTTATATGGATGCGTAGTCCTTACCTGAATAGTAACAACTATCCCGACGATAATAGTGTCATCTAGAATCTAGATCTTGATTTAGTTCTGTTCAGTAAAACCCAAGTGAAATAGTAGCAATTGATATGGTAGCGTTGATATAGCATCACTCACTTGGCCTACTAGCGATGGATCATTGGTCGCAGTATGGTTTGGTAAATTTTCGAAGTCAGACAATATTTTGTGTATCCAAAAACTGATATATTTCAGAAATATTGGAGATATATATCTATTTGTTGACTGGTCAAAATTATTTTGTGTAGGTCAATATATATCACCGATACATACCAAATCATATTTAAAATATTTAAAAAAAATGGTAAAATATCAATCAAAGTTAATGATATATATCGGTCGATATGTATTGATATCTAAGAAAATCTGATATATATCAGCTCAAAATTATGTCAATATATCTATCTGATATATCATAATATTTCCATATCTTGTACCTCAAATTTCGAGATATATCACCAATACTTTTGATATTTCATTGATATTTTCAGCTCTGGAAAAAAAGAAATGTCAGCTAGCTATCACGTATTAGCATGTATAATCATGTCTTATTCACAAATTTAATTATGAATGCCTAAGATGTCACCACATCTAGTATTTTAAATCCCAAGAGGGTTCTCCAAGCAATGGTTTATAACTTCATATTTATGGGCGTTTCACGTTTGCAGGTATAAATACCAAGGCTGAAAATATCGACCGATATATCAGTGATATAAATTGGTATTTGAGGTTCGCGGATTGGATATATTACGACTAGCATCATACACGTGCTCGCACATGTTGTATTAAACAGACAAATTCTAACAAACGAAATAAGATCCAAAGAACGGGAATTGGATCATTACTGCATTCTCCAGGTGATTCGTGTCAGTGTATCGAAGGAAGGGATATGTTTAGCTCATCACTATTACTTAATTGTTTTGCAATCATTATAACGTACATAAGAGCTGGTATCCAAATTACCAAAGTGTGGATTATGAATTACCAAAATATAAACAATTATACAATGAAACATATTTTGGACTATGGTGTCTTAGGTGAATAAAAGTAAGTACTAACCACATTGAGAATTGGAAACTGATAGCGGCACATGGATGATAAACATATAGCTAAATCGCAATCATAACCTATATATATGGATAACAACATTGTTTGAATCCTTCTATAGAGAGTGTCACCATGAAAATCAAAATCCTTCTAAGCACTTACTACTACATAGGCTGTCCATACTCAAAATGCCAATATCATTTGAAGCTTTTCAAATATGGTACAATAAGCTGCTGGGTAACCTATTGTAATTCCAGATAAAAAGATCGACATAAACTCAAATACTAACTACACCCATAATAGAGATAAATCAAACAAACTTTATAATGTTGATATATATATATATGTAGAAAGATCAAAAGTAACAAAAAAAGGATCACAAACTCTTAACTTTATAAGCTTGGTATAAATAAATCTCAAGTTTCGTAAGATTTCAACATCTTTTTTATTTTCTCATGGAAACACAAACTATAAGTACAACACTCCATGCTCATCGAATTTGGCAATCAATATCTAAACAGATTCTCCTGACACACTAGGTAGATAAGCATACTTTACTATTGTAATTACATAAAATTGTAATTTGTAAATGATGGAAAATAGAACTTATACTTGATGGATAACTAAAGCCTTGCATTTATTGGTGCAAATATAGGTCTCTCAACAAACATAAGGAAGAGAAGTGCTATGGTATTTTCAAACATATCAAATAATATAACCTATTAGTACATGGTAACTAATGTATAGGCTCCAAATATACTAGGCTCTACATGGCCAAAAAAGAATGCAAAAAACTGACAGTGTAGTCATAGTATGACAAAGAAAAATCAAATAACTAATCAGCATAATCAGAATGCTATTAAACCAATTCAAATCCTTCCCACAACTAAGAGAATAGGCTCTACATACTACTGTATATAATAGAGCAAAGCCGACAAATGAAGTGTGAAACACTCTCATCAAATTTATTACTATTTTTAGTAGTCCAAATACAATCAATCAAGCGTCAAACACTCTCATCAAATTCAGTTAACACTGTTTTAATAGTTCAAAAACAATCAATTAAGTGTGATTGTATGAAAAATCAGTTACAAACTACTGCGAGATTTTTTTTAAAAAAGCACACGAAAGTGTTTGTCCTTAATATGCACTTGGAAACATTCATCTAATGATGTCCTGATTGGTCTTATTGATTATTAATATAAATCAAAGATGTGAGAACCAACTATAGACCATAATAATTGCAATGAATCGCAAAATGAAACAAATATTGCTATATATTGCATTATTATTTGGTATGAATAAAATGAAATTTGGCCCAAAACCCGTTAATTTGGCCCTAAACCCGTTAAAAGGGTTAAAAAGCCCGAAACCATATCCAGACCGAACCCGAACCCAAAACCCAGTTATATAGGGTAAAAATGCCCACCAAAACCGAACCCAACCCGAACCCGACCATAATTCCCAACAACTATATTTTCATTTATTATCTACTTATCTTCAACAAACTTTTTGGTCTTTTTGCTCATTACTATTTACTTTTGGTCCTTCAAGACAAATTACCTTTGACCGTGCCACTTTACTACTCTTCTCCCTTCTTCCCTCCAACAACTCCCCAAGAACAAGACAACCCAATCACACGTTCATGATGAAGAGATTGGTGGGTTTGATGGTGCCGCTAAGTTTGCATTCACTTCGGAAAATTTGCGGACCCTCCTCAAATATCTCTTTCTAAATGTGGTCACGAGGTCGAAAATCAAATCAGTCGGATTCACACCACCACAAGAAACTAAACTCCTAAAAGCCATCAATCTTATTGTCAAATCAATGTCGGATTCACACCACCACAAGAAGTGAAACTCCCAAAAAACCATCAATCTTATTGAGTTATTGTCTTGGAATTGCTTTGCTTTGCTTGGTCTACTTTTGTTTTCTTTTGCTTTTCAAAAAATGCAATCCCCGTGTTTTTGAATCTTTGATGATCATGGGTGGCTTTTACGATGTTAAAGTTAAACATATCAAATCCAATAAAAGAATATGGCTTTTGATTAATTAGATGAAAAAGACGTTTTTTCTTGAGATCTTGAGATCTAATAACTGAAAATGACGTTCCTGATGAAGAGATCTAATATTCTTTTATTTCATATATTTCGGGTTTTACCATACCCGAAACCCGAACCCGAACCCGACGGGTACCCGAAATATAGGGTTAGGATAGGGTTTGGTCACATGTATCCAACAAATACCCGAATCCGAACCCGACCAAAAAGAATAGGGCGGCCCCGGGTAACCCTATACCCGTTCAAAACCCGAAAAATCGGGTTCGGGCCGGGTCGGGTACCCGTTTGGACATCCCTAGGTGTGTATAACCAAAAAACAGCACACTAAACAAAAAAAAACAGCCTTTTAAATTTCACATTGTCACATTGAGCATATTTAAACATAATTAATAAATAAATAATAATAATAATAATAATAATGCACGTCTTATTAGAGATAATTAGTATACACCAAATACTAAACTTGGTATTCTCTTAATTAAATCAACAAATGGGTGTCCTAAAAATTGTACAAACTAATCAAACATTCGAGAAATTAAATAAATGAAAGTTGACAAACGAACAACATAATGTAACGCGAGAGAGCAGGCCCGGCCCTGAGCAGGTGCCATGTGGGCGACCGCACAAGGCCCCGAATATGCAAGGCCCTAAAAATATATGTTTAGGTGAAAATGCCTATTTGGTAAATTAAAATCCCAAACCAACCAAAAGCCCAAAAAATCGGAAATTTTACAATAAACAACCGAAATGTCCTCTCATATTCTCTTTCCTCATTAATTATTCTCATAAAAATAAAATAAAATAAGATATATAATAAATGAGGAGATCTTCTCAACGGCCAGATATCTCTCTCTCCCTAATTAATAACGTTTTCTTTTGGAAAATCACTCAAATTACTTGTTGCTTGAGTCGCCCCTCAATTACGCAAATACAAAAAAAAGAGTAAAAAAAAAAAAATCCTCATTTACCTTCTGATCATCTAGTATCCTCTCGTTCTCAAAATTTCTTTATTTACAATTGTAGATTTGTATTAGTTTTCACTTTGATCAATCTCAATTAAGGGTGGAATTCGAGCTAAACAAGCTGAGCTTTACCATGCTCAAGCTCGGCTCGCTAATTACACAAGCTTTAAATTGAGCTCGAGCTCGGCTCATATAGTTAAACGAGCGAGCTCGAGCCGAGCTTAAACGAGCCAAGCCCGAGCTGAGCCCGAGCCGCTCAGTTATTTTACACTATAAATATGCTATTTAAGCTAAACGAGCCGAGCTTCATCAAGCTCATTTGTTACACGAGCTTTAATTTGAGCTCGAGCTTGGCTCATATAGTAAACGAGCGAGCTCGAGCCGAGCTTAAACGAGCCAAGCCCAAGCCGAGCTCCGAGCCCTCGGCTCAAATTCCACCCTTAATCTCAATTACTTATTCACCTAACTTTTGATTTTTCTTCAAGTAAGCATAGCTTATAGAATTTTGTTGACTGTTCCCGTTACTGTTGCGTTTGCAGAAATAAGCTTTTCAAAATTAAAATGATTGAAATCATATCTTAGATCGACTTTATCACAAAAAAGACTAAAAAGCTTCATTGATGATTTTGCAACTAAAAATGCGAGAAGAGCAATATTTCGATGATCCATTTTGTATTGATGGAAGACTGGAAGAGAGCCACATTTTGTTGTTTGCACAGGGCCATTGAAAACTCAGGGACGGCCCTGCGAGAGAGAGAGAGAGACCTACTGATGATCCGCTCCCCGAATCGTGTGACGAAACCCAAATAATACCGATCTTCTCATAAATCCATATATGCACGTACTACTTCAGATGTAACGTTTGAAGAAACTAAAGCTCTTTCTATATACAAATAGTTTAGAATGCAAACTATAATCAGATAAAAACATTAATATATATACTACTATGAGAGTCACAGAACATCAAAAAGTGTAATATTGGACTTATTAATCTAATTCGAAGTGCAAGTTGTTGTAGAAAAGTAATAATATAACAAAAGGAGACATGAGATACCATATAAATTGAAAAAATTCTCAATCTCAATAGTAATAGACTTTGCACAATCTTATTTGTAACCTGCTTAAGATCATATAATATATGACATAACACACTCAACGATAATTGTAATGTAAATAGAAAGGTGATTAACACAATGCACACACTGAGTAGTGCCAAACACAAACTAATTTAACTTGACATATTACTCTCCAAAAGTTAATGATTACGCCAAAAGAATATTGAAAGAGTTTATTTGATTGTCAAAAGTGTTGTTAAATCTTTTGCACCCATTCTGGATGAACTATTGACTCTTATGAGAAAGTCGTAAATTAAGCATTTTATTTCCAGAAGTGCAGAGTGAAGGATGCAGAGTACTTACTAAGCTTTAACTCCAACCACATCTAGCAGTTCTACGAACCAGGATTCGATAGGATGCTATGTAGATTTAATTTATTTAGGACCCATTTTTCCATTAGGAGCATTTAGATTTTTTCCATCCTTTTGAGTTAAACGCCCTAAGTCCATCCTCTGAACTTCCTCTCGGATAGAGATAAAAATCTTGTGAACCATGCTGCAATTTTTTTTTAGGTGCGAGAGAGAGAGAGAGGAGTAGTAACCCTCGTAAATACAAAAAAAAAGAGAAAAGAAAAACAATTGACATGGACTTCAAATTTATCTTGTGGATTTGAAACTTTATTTTTTTTTAATCAGATCTGAAACTTTATTTGTTAAAGCTTCCAGCTTATACTGAGAAGCAGTAAACTTCTCCCTCATCAGACGGTGAAGAAAAAGCGTATAGAATTTAGAGAGAGAGAGAGACTGAGAGAGTGAGTTAAAAACGAGAAGAGTATAAATTTTTTTTGTTAAATGCAAAATGACAATTTTGCCTCTGTGATGGACACAAAACGTGACACCAACTCACTATTCTTCCTACTCCATATTTTTCTAATATAGTAAGATATATTATATGGATATATTGATACATTTTGGATCCGATATATATATGATTTTCTTATATATCGACCGATATATCCGATATAAATTGTTTACTGGACCAATCTTTGATTGATATAAATTGGTGTATATCAGTGATATTTTCTGATATATCAACATACAAAACAAAATTTTGACTGGTCAACAAAATAATATATATATCCACCAATCGGTTTTTGGAGGGTCCGATATCTACTATCTATATACTAAAGCAGAGACCTCTAATTGATGATTTTCTCTTTCCTATGTGGCACTCTAATATGAGAGAGTTATTTTTTTTCTCTCTCCTATGTGGCACTCTAATATGAAAGATAGTCTTTTCTAATAGCCTACAATCTCACATACATAGAACCTCTTAGGGCATCTCCAATGGAGGGTGTAAATTGTTTAAAGTGTAAAATTTACACTCTAAATGTCAAAAACATGTTTCCAATGGGAGGTGTAAATCCCAGGCGATAAGCTAATAGTTAATAGAGGGGGTGGGGAATTCCCCATCCGGCTATTAGTTAATAAACATTTCGGACGTCACTTGAAGTAACGTCCCAATTAAAAAGAAATTCGGACGTCACTTAAACTCACGTCTGTTTTATTTTTTTTAGAATTGTAACGTGTTTGCGACGGGTAAAGACCGTCATTTATTGGTTGGCCCAGTTTTAATAAACTTCGGACGTTACTCAAAGTGACGTGCGGTTTGTTTTTTTTTGTTAAACCCCTTGCGACGGACTTTGACCGTCGGTTTTTCTCAGTTTTTTAATTTTACACACTCTTAAACTTTGTTGCATTGGATACCATTTTGGATGTGGAAACTATTAATGTGTAAGAGGGGCCATAAAATCCTAATGGCACTTATGTGGCACTTATGTGGAGGTGTATATATACACTCTCCATTGGAGATGCCCTTAGGAGAGTTTGAGTGTATTTCTAATTATTATATTTGGAGAGTTTGAGTGTATTTTCAATTCTTACATATTTGATCAAATAAAAAAAATTGCTAAAAAATAGGTGATTTGTAAAAGGTAATTTCCTATTATGAATCAAACACTTTTAGTGTTCCAATTCTTATATATTTGATCAAATAAAAAAAAAAAAAAATGTAATTTGTAGAATTCCTTATTACAAATCATACAATTTTAGTGTCTATGATAAAACACCGACTTATTTCGAATATATTCTTAACACGGCCTCAAAACATAGTTAAAAACAATTATACAAAAAATAACATCACAAAATATATAATAGAAAATGAAAAAAAAAAATTAACGACAAAGCAATAATCACAAATATTTTTAAAAATTGCTAAAAAATAGGTGATTTGTAAAAAGTAATTTTATATTACGAATCAAACACTTTTAGTGTTCCAATTCTTATATATTTGATCAAATAAAAAAAATTGCTAAAAAATATGTAATTTGTATAAACTAATTCCTTACTACAAATCATACAATTTTAGTGTCTATGATAAAACACCGAATTTATTTCAATATATCCTTAACATGGCCTCAAAACATAGTTAAAAACAATTATACAAAAAATAACATCACAAAATATATAATAGAAAATAAAAAATAAAATAAATAAAATAAAATAAAATAAAAAAATAAAAAAACAGCAAAGCAATAATGACAAATATTTTAAAATATATATAATAATGAATGAAACTAACGTAAAAAACAATTAACGGGAACCAAAACCTGGATGCAAATGTATCAACTAACCTCAAATAATATTTAACGGAAAATCGAACCTGGATGCAAATGCAAACATTAAACTAATCTTAAAAAGTAATTAATAGAAAATTGGAATATATATGGATACAACTGTATTAAACTAACCTCAAAGAATAATTAACGGAAAATCAAAACTTGAATGCAAATACATTAAACTAACATAAAAAAATAATTGTCGACAAATCGGAAACTGGATGCAAATGCATTGAGCTAACCCTCAAAGATTAAATTAATAGAAAATCAGAAACTGGATGCAATTGCATTGAATTAACATCAAAGAAAAATTAATTATTAATTGGAAACATGATGCAAATCGTGGAACTAATATTAAAAAATAATTAATGGGAAATCGAAACCGGATGGAACCGCGACCAACTAATCTCAAAAATAAACTGGATGCAAATGCATTGAACTAACCTCAAGAAATAATTAATGGTAAATAGGAAACCTGGATGCAAATTCATTGAACTAATCTCAAACAATAATTAATGAGAAATCGAAAACTAGATGCAAATGTAACTTTATCAAATAATAAACGAAAAATCGAACCTGATGCAAATGCATTAAACTAATCTCACGAATAATTAATGGGAAATCGAAACTGATGCAAATGTATTGAACTGACCTCAAAGAATAATTAATATGGAATTGGAAATTAGATGCAAATGTATTGAACTAATCAAAAAGAATAATTAACGAAAATCGAAACTAGATGCAAACCGCATTGAACTGATCTCAAAAAATAAATAACGGGAATTGGAAATTGGATGCAACTGTATTGAACTAACCTCAAAATATAAATAACGGAAAATCAGAAACCGGATGCAAATACATTAAACTAACCTCAAAACATAGTTGGGTTATATGTTGTGGGAATGTCTCGGTAAGTATAGTTTTGCATTTAAAATGATGTTTATCTTATCTCTTTCCGTATGATTGGGAACTCTTTGCTATTCAAGTAGATACAATATATATGAACTTCACCTTATTAGGCAATCTCACAAAACTTCAATCAAACTTCTATTATTAAACAACAAAATGAAGTTGAAGGGTTTTATTAAAGGTACATGAGTTATTTTTTTTAATGGAGAATAAGGTTTTCACGTTATAAGAAATTTGGTTGAGTGATCAATATAATATTAATATATAAAAGTTTTGCATATTTACAAATATTTTTCAAAATAATTAATATAACAACACCCGTTCGTAGATAATCTTTGAAGATTCTACATAGTAAGTCATGCATAATTTAAAGAATAATTAATGGGAAATCGGGAACTGGTAATCTTCAATGATCCCACATAATAAATCAAACATAATTTACTTTTTATGTCATGTTTGCAAGGACACTACAGATGGATCAGTAGAAGTTGGTATTATACACCACATTGGATAATTAAAAGGAAATTGGAAATTGGATTCAAATGCATAACTGAGCTCAAAGAGTAATTAACGGAAAATTGGAAACTTTATGCAAATGCAATAAACTAAACTAAAAAATTAATTAACTAGAAATTGAAAACTGGGTGCAATTGCATTAAACTAACGTCAGATAATAACTAAAGGGAAATTAGAAACTGTATACAAATCCTTGAAAAATATTTAATGGGAAATCAAAAACGGTATGCAAATACATCAAACAAACCTCAGATAATAATTAATAGGCCGAGAAATCGGAAACTGGATGCAAATACATTAAACTAAACTCAAAAAATAATTAACATAAAATAAAAAACCGAATGTAACTGCATTAAACTAACCTCATAGAATAATTGATGGGAAATCGGAAACTAAATGCAAATGCATTGAAATAATCTCAAAAATAATTAATCTGAAATCGAATCCGGATATAATTGCATCGAACTAACCTCAAAACATAAATGTCGGAGACTAGATGCGGATGTATTGAACTAACCTTAAAAGAGTTATTAACGGAAATCGAAAACTAGATCCAAATGCAATGAACTAATCTCAAAGACAAATTAATCTAAAAACATTGAAAAATGGATGAAACTACTAATCAACTAACCTAAATGAATAATTATCGGAAATTATAAATGTGATGTAATTGCATTGAACTAACCTCAAAAAATAATTAACGGGAAATCGAAAACTTGATGCAAATGCATTGAACTAACCTCAAAGAACAATTAACATAAATTCGGAAATTGGATGCAACTGCATTGAACTAACCTCAAAAAATAATTAACAAAAAACCAAAAACTAGATGCAACTGCATTAAACTAAAATAAGATATTAACTAATGGGAAATCAGAAATTGGATGCAAATGCATTGAAATATCCTCAAAAAATAGTTAACGAAAATCGAAAGTCGAATGTAATCATGATCATGATCGACCTCAAAGCATAAATGTCGGTTTTTTAGCCTTCTCACATGAGTAATTACTTACGAGTAATTAGGAACCCAAAATGAAAGTGAGTTTAAAAAAACAGACTCTTACATGTATGCAAACCGTGATAGAAATTGTAAACTATCGAACTAACCTAGAAAAACAATTAACAGAAATCGAAATTGGATCTGAGATGTATTGAACTAACCTCAAAAGAGTAAATAACGAGAGATTAGAACTTGGATGCAAATTCAATAAACTAATCTCAAATACTAATTAACTAAACATAAAAACTGGATGCAATCATCTTGAATTAACCTTAATGAATAAGTAACGGGATATCATAAAATGGATGCAATTGCACCTAACTAACCTTAAATAATAATTGATGGAAAATCGAAAACTTCATGCAAGCATTGAACTAACCTCAAAGAATAATTAATGAGAATTTGGAACCGGATGCAACATACTACATTAAACTAACCTCAAAGAATAATTAATGAAAAATCATAAACTTGATGCAAATGCATTCAACTAATAACCCTAAAATATATTTGTATTATATGTAGGGGGAATAAATGTCTCGACAAATATAGTTTTGCATTTTAAGTAATGTTTATCATACTTCTTTTATTGTGATTGGGAATGCCTTGCTATTCAAGTAGCTTCAATATTATCTTCACCAAATTGGACATTCTCAAAAAACTTCAATCAAACTTATATTGTTAAAACTAACAATGAAAAGAAGTCGATGAGTTTTATCAAAGTTTGATGCTTCCTTTTTATAGAGAGTGGTGCAAGAAATTTAATTGAGTAATTAATATAATTTTCATATCTCATAGCTATGCATAGTTGTTAATATTTTTTAATAATTTTAATATAACGACACTTTCGTTTGTAGGACACGCTCATGTGATAAATCTTTTCAAGTGGGGAGTAGTGTATTCTTTGAGGATATGGAAACAATCAATCTATTTTAGTGATTTGTACACATTAGTACGTAAAATTTGCGGTGATGATTTACCGTTAAATCACCATAAATCTAATAAAACTATTATACAAGCTAGATCGAGTTTAAGATAATTCTATTTGAAAATTACGGATTAATATCATAAACCACAAAGTGAAGAGGCTATCTCAATTTGATCCCTTAGTTTCTAAGTACTTATATACCATAATCATTTGCTTTCGGCTATCTCAATTTGATCCCTTAGTTTCCAAGTACTTATGCACCATAATCATTTGCTCATTAACGTATTTGGTTTATTTTCAATAAAAATATATTTTGATTCAAAATTTCTTTGCTAAATCACCATAAATCTAAAAAACTATTATACAAGCTAGATCGAGTTTAAGATAATTTTATTTAAAAATTATGGATTAATATCCTAAACCATAAAGTGAAGATGCTATCTCAATTTGATCTTTTAATTTCTAAGTACTTATGCACCATAATCGCTGCTCATTAACATATTTCGATTTATTTTTAATAAAAATATATTCTGATTCTAAAATTTGTGTGAGACATTTTATAAAGCCTTTTCAGCACACAAAATATTTAATAGATCCCGGGCGTATGCCCGGGTCCAAAATCTAGTATCACCTGATATCGAATTATTGGGCCTTGATAAATATTATGAAGCATTATTGGGCCTTGATAAATACTATGAAGCTGCACCCAAAAAGTGATGGACTCTCCCAATCTTTCACATACATCTTCATGCTGCCTTGACCACACCTTCCGATGGCAATGGTGTGAATCTTGAGGCATCATGGAGTCATGGACAAGTGAATGAAGGCCTTGAAGGGCTCTATCATTTTTCGGATGTGTCCTGGCAGCGTTGATGTGTCTATTCACATGAGAACAATTTATTAATTTTAAATTAGAATATATTCTCTTGAATCAGGGATTAAATCAAATAAATATTGAAAAAAAATATATCATTGACCAACTCTCTCCAAACTAATGTAGGCGAAGAAGTATCCCACAAAATCAGGCTTGCATAGTTTTCTGTATAAGTTTAGTGGGCAACCACTCATTCACATTCTCCGTTATTATAATTTATAAGTTTAGATATTGCCTATATAAACATGCACGTAGTATTGAAAATTCAGACCCAAACACATAGACCCTAAATATGGCGGGTAATATAGGATTTGGGGATGAGGAAAGGCAATTGTCCGGCAGAGTCCAACCAGTCTTTTCTACTCCAAGGCAAGTGTAGTTTCTATTGTTTATTATGGCAAATTGACAAAAAGTTTAAAAATTAGAAAAGTTTTCGCTTAAGAACATTTAGCAGCTAGCTTCTGTTCATTCAAATGACAGGATCATCTTCTGTTCATTCAAATGACCACAGGACAGAAGGCTGGAAAAACGAGGATGGGAAGAAGCCCGCTTTATCAACATTTAGTGGAAGATTGGGATTGCAGGATTTTTACTCACTCCAGGTAAGTGTCTATATATATACATTATATTAATATTAATGCGAGGAACGACTGTTACTTGACCTACATGACTACATCATAGTTTCTACCATATATTATTAGCGATAAAAGCCATTTTATTCACTAGTAATTAGAATGTTGATGATATTGTACTTATTTGGATTTATTAGGTATGGCGAGCATCCATTGCTGAGCTTCTTGGTACAGCAACTCTTGTTTTTGCAATTGACACAATAGTCATCTCTTCCATTGAAACCGAAACCAACGTTCCAAACTTGCTCTTGTCGATTTTAGTTGCCATTTTGATTACAATTCTTCTTCTGGCCACCAACCCTATATCTGGGGGCCATATAAATCCTGTAATTACTTTCTCTGCAGCACTTCTAGGCCTTATAACCGTTTCTAGGGCAATTATCTACATTCTAGCCCAATGTATCGGAGGCCTGTTAGGTGCACTTGCACTCAAGGCTGTTGTGGGTAGCTCCATAGAGCGCGCATTCTCGCTTGGGGGGTGCACCGTTAGTGTGATTGCACCAGGCCCACATGGGCCCACTACAATTGGTATTGAAACAAACCAGGCACTCTGGCTTGAAATAATTTGTACATTTGTGGTGCTTTTTGCCTCTATATGGATGGCATTCGATGAACGGCAAGCAAAGGCCCATGGTGCTCTTACTGTATGCGCCATCGTTGGCATTGTGATGGGGCTAATGGTGTTTGTATCCACAACAGTAACAACAAAGAAAGGGTATGCTGGTGTTGGGATGAATCCAGCCAGATGTATTGGTCCTGCAATTGTAAGAGGAGGTCACTTATGGGATGACCACTGGATCTTCTGGGTTGGGCCAGCCATTGCTTGTGTAACCTTTTATTTGTACGTCAAAATCATTCCACGCCAGCATTTCAAAGACTAACAGGGAACACGACCTTTTATTCTATGGGCTTTTTCCGGATTAGTTTTATTGGCGCTCGTCTCATTTCTTTACTCATTGATATGAAATTCGGGATGTTGAAGCTGTTAAATGAACGAACATTCATGTAAAAATGCTATCAGAATATATATTCGGATTGATCGTTTTCATCTGTCATCGTCAATATAAATCGAGTAGGCCGGATGATAAAAATGAGAAATCTCTTGAAAATCACTAAATATGATTGGCAGTCCATACTCAATAACCTAGTATATATCATAGAAATTCATTCTTAGATTTTATACAACAAAGAACAAACAGAACAAGGTCCCTTGTCTCAAATTTATTTTCAACTGTAAAAGATGATTTTTTTTCGGTGACTATGTAATGAATTCTCTCGCTTGGGCTGGATTTTATAAGTTATTTATTATGACACGATGAAATCATTTCGATTTTATATTAACTTTGATGTATTTTGATCATGTTCTTGTTCCATTGAAATTTGGGTCCCATGTTCTGCTATGGAGTCTAGAACTCTAGATACTTTATACTCTTGACCTTGGGGTGATAATTTGGCCCTCAACCCGACTCTCAAAAATTTACAAAAGTCCTCAATACCTGCTTTCATATGACTCCTCTTCTCACATTTGAAGAAAGACCCTCATGCCTATCATGGTCTCTTTGAAAATGGCGGATGTCCCTAGAACAAAGTGCTACCCTTCCTCATTAAAAGCAGATCTCTCCACTTCCCTTTCCCCTTCTTATTTTAAACTCTCTTCTCCACCTAGAGCTACCCAATTTAATTAGTTTACCACAATCTAAACCCCCTACCATTTAGATTCCACAACCCAAAACTCTTTGATTCCACTAGATCTACTAATTGGAAGTGATGAAGAAGAAAAAAAATATAACATATATGTTTTATATCAACCAAATTGGTCTCTATCTTCAGGATCTGATATTTTGTGGTTGTCTCCTTTGGTGCAAAAAAAATAAACATCTTACATTATCTCAAGACCTTAAATAAGTTGGGTTTAGTTGGTTTTTGTATTGGTAGTGGTAAAACTCTTTGGATTTCTTGGTCCAACATCTCTCTATACCTCAAGGCCATGGGTTCAATGTCCGAATACATTTTGGCATTATGATTTGTTTGTTCAAAAGCCATAATAAAAAAAATTTTCTACCCCCTCCAAAAAATTTAGTTTCTTAGTAGTGTATAATTTGACTTGGACCTTTGGTGGGGCATTCCAAATTGGAATTGCTAATCTGAGTTTGTTGTTGTGGAGTTTTATGTTTTTTGACGACACTGATGACTCGTAGTCACCATGGGAGATCCAACACGGTGGAAGAAGGAGCAACTATGAAGGCCCCAAGAGAAAAGGATGGGGTTTCCAATGTGGTCGAGGTGTTTTCAGTGGTTGCTTTGAGTCTTGGAGTCTATGTCGGTTCTACCATATATTTACAAATTTCTGTTGGTTTCAACTGTTTTAATTTCAGTTTTTCTTTTCTTGTTTTCAGGTTAATGTTAATTGTTTTGATTGTAAGAAGTTATGTACAAATTAATACAATCAGGGCAGTTTATCAAAAAAAAAAAAATACCTGCTTTCATATATTTGAGGGTCGGGCCAGCCCTCATGCCTATTAGGGGCGAGCTAGTGTCTAGGTCCTAGAACATGAGCCCGACCCTCATTAGACGCTCCCTTGGCTCTCATAATTATTTTGGTTATTTTACGTTACATATATGTTTTATAACTTAATTATTTAGATTATATCAACTTTTTTCACTACAATTAATATTCAATAAGGAGTAGATTAGAACATAACATATATTTTATATAATTAAATGAAAGAGAGATATATATGTTGTATAAAAGAAAAATAAACATGCAATTATAACGTAACAACATAGTTAAGTATTGAAAGTGTAAAACTCTCATCTCTTTCACCATCTCTATACCTCATTTTCTAAAGGGATATGAATAAATTTTATATCCTTAGTACATAATCAAAAGTATAATAAAAAAATTCAAAACCTCCAAAAAAATTAGTAAATTAGTAGTGTTGGCTTGATTGGACCGGTTTTCTTTTTGGCCCTCAAAATTGAAGTTAAGCTAAAGTTTGTGTATTTATGTCATGACCCTAATTTTATTTTGTTATTTCCCTATTGTTTTATGGTTTTTTCTTTGTAAAGGCACTAAGAATGATATGGAAATGACTTGTGAGATTTTATTAGTGCCTCGCCTTGACCAAGTTGCTTAATCACATAAGGCATTAATTTTGTGTTTTTTTGTTGGCTAATCAAATCTTATCAACATTTGATAGTTTGTTTGTTTTACAATTTTTGCTATATGTGATTTTATTTTAATTTTGTATTTTGTTAAATTTAATTTTTCATCTTGGAGTACACTCTAAATTTAATTTTGATTAGTTTTTGTTAAGTTGTATGAATTGAGAGAAGACACAAAGATGGATTAAATGAAGTTTTACGAGATTCCAAAATTTAAATCACGTGTTCTATTTGTGAAGAACTCATTTGGCTCAATTCGATTGGTTTACTCTTTTAGTTTATTGAAATTAAGTTAGATTGTATTGAGATATATGAATTTTATTTTGTTATTTACTTATTGTTTTAGATTTTTCTTTTAAATGACTACAATGATATGGAAATGACTCGTGGATTTTATGGGTGTTGCTTAATCACATATAATTAATTTTAATATTTGGCTAATCAAATCAATGATAATTCATGTTATATTTAATATTTATTTTATTTTTTATTTGTTACATCTATTTTTTTATTACTTCGCACCTCATTTTAATTAGGCACGTGCTTTGCGCCTAAAACACAAAGAAAGTGTTGCGCCTTAACCCACTACACTGGTTTGAGCCTTTTAACACCCGTACTCTACTCTAGACCCTAGTCTTGAAATACCCTTATTTGTGGTGGTGTGGTACGGCGTACTGACTAGCCTAGTTCAACTCTTAAAGAGGAAAGATCACTAGGGCCGACGGGATGAAGTTTCTTATGGTCATATCCTAGAAATGCTGCCTTCTTTATACTTAATAAAGTCAATAGCATGTACATAATCTTACTTGCAGATTTATGAAACCAAGCTAGGGTTTAATTTTGGGAAAGAGCACCATCAATTCATATGGTATACTTCCGAGTATAAAATGATGGATAACATTGTCCAAAGACTTGGGACAAAGAGAGCAATGAAGTCACGTAGAGATAGAGCACGTGTATGCAATTATCATCTATACTTTACGGAGACTCCATTTTGATTACCTCCGTCGAGTGTGGTCAAACAAGGACTATTTTAAGCTTCCAAGGCCATCCAGCACCGCAGCACATGCTCTCTAATAATTCTGGTATACTTTGTTCCCGAATCCCATATGGCCCCATATGGAAGCTGCTGTAAATTAATTCTAGCTAGAGGTAATTGTGCGATGAATGTCAGCTCTAGATTTCCCAAATAATCCTTGACCCAATACCGTTAGTCTTAAATTCTTAATTACTTGGCCCTCTTAATCACCACCATTGTCTGAATACTTGGGGCTTAGAGCAACATAAATTAATTTGTTGCACCATGTTAACCTTCGGCAGTAGAAGACAAGTAATTTCTCAATCTTGGAACATATTCTTGTTTTCCAATTCCCTTCCCTGAAGAATCGAAACTAAATAACATTGCACGAATCACTCAATCAGCAAACAGTGAAAATTTAGAATGAGAAGTAAAGTCCGTGGAATGAGGACGGGGAAAAAAATATATTTCTTTAAGGAGACAAAAATCATATGAAACAAAGTGTTGGTAAAAGAAGAGCAATTAGCTTACCACCACCCACTGTGATTTATTTTTAAGGCAGGAATCAAATGATTAAAGATAAATTGATGGGTCCATTTCCTTTATTTAACTCCTTTAGTTGAGCAGCAACATCAAGTACTCGCCTTGTGCAAAATTTTGTTCATGTAAATATGTAATCGTGTGTGAGACGAAGTTTAGCAACATGCAAACAAATATATACACGGGAATCCTACACAAGAATATAATCAGCTCACTTTTGTTACTCATGCAGAAAAAAACAGAGAGGGACCGTTGATCAGTCGGATCTAGCATGACAATAGAGATAGTCTTTCTTGGAAACGCACAACATGCACTAGGAGCCAATAGATTAACACTTTTAAGTTTTAACAAGGTGGCATGTGTTTCAAAGAAGGACGTGTACCTTAAATTGACTGGGAATGGACTGATCTATACGGTCATACTGACATTACAATTTTACTAATCCAGAGCTTTATAAATCACCACAAAACACGGGAGAATAGCCCTCGGATTGACGATGACAAGTTCCTCGAGATCTGAGTATATTCCAGCACACCCACCAATAGAATCGTAACTACCAACAGACAAGATGCCCTCATCCAACGGAGCATCATCCGAGATACGCCTCACTCTTCCAGCAATCACACGACACACCAGCATGGCCCTTCTTCCATCCGTACAATTCAACCCATCATGGGCCCTACCACTACTAGCAGTAGTGCGCACCCCCTTGCAATCGTGGGCCTTACTCGAAAACCCGTGCCTTATAATAGTGCAAACTCCGCAACCCGGTATGGAACCACAAAGGTTTGATGAACCGCGTGCACCGAGTGCGCAGGTTAATGTAGTGCAGTAAAACCTTAGCAATTCGTTGCCGTCAGCTGCGCACCTGGGGTTTTTCTTTGTGTTCATGTTAGCACGTGCCTTAACTGCATCTCGGCAATCTTCGAACCGTTGGATTGTTCGTTGAGTGTTGTGGACCTTTAATATTCGTTCGATCTTGCATATTGGATTATCTTTCTTGAGCCAACTTGATTTGAAAATTATTTCTACTATGTTACGGCCAGAATCTTCAGGACCCAGCTCCTTAACTGCATAACAGTGCCAAAGACGATATTCATTCATTTTTTTTCAGGTTGGTACTCTGTAGTAAATTGGGTGGGGACTAGTTGGAAAATTCAATTTACTAAGGCGAATTTGAAAGTTTGAAAGAATAAAATTGTATATGTATCATACTATCATCTAGTCATCTAGGAATCTAACTTCAATACCTCTTTGTTTGTTTTATTGTTTAGGTCAAGAATAATGTAACAGAGACACATATAACACTGCTTAGCAAAAAAAAAAAAAAAAAAAAAAAAAAATTGCATTTATAGATATTTTACTTGTGCATTAATTTAAAGGGCCCCCTAATTTAAATGAAACTTCGGGGTAACGTTTGTAACAGAGATAAGTAAGAAGTTAAGAATGACTGAATGAACCTAAGATAAATAAATATACATACTCAATAAGTACAGTGCTACCCACCTGCATGTCTTACAGCTTGATGAAGCTCCAAGCTTTCAACTTTGGGGAAAATCTCTCCACACTCAGTGCATCTACATATGGTACTTCTTGGAACTGGATACCTGTTAATCAATTACAATATTTTCTTAAATATTACCAATTATCGAGGCCAAAATATGAAACTAGCTAGGAAGTTAGAAATGGAAAAATCATGTAATACACTAATACCTGCTAGGGTCAACGATCATGTGGCATTCATAACACCCAGAGAGCTTTCTAAATTGCACACCTCTTGATGATGATGTTGAGTAGCCAGTACCCCCACAAGCAGCATTAGATTTCATTGAACCAGAAGTAGTTGACAGTGTCGACGGTCCATTAAGCGGTTTATTACGACTCAATAACCTTGTTTCTTGACCCACACTACTCTTACTACTCTCAGGCGAATTATCAGCTCTATGAACAACTCTAGTGTTTCCATGAACAACATCTCTAACACTACAAATAGAACTACAAGAAGAACTCAACTTTGAATACCCAGCAACATTGTTCTTCGAAGGATCATGAACTTGTGTTCCTTCTACCTGTTTACATGTTAGAAGATTCTTGATTTGTTCCCATGAAGAGGGTGCAGGTGTTTGCTGTACTTTTTTCTTACGTGTTGGAGTACTAGTTTGTCTAGTTTTTGGAAAGAAACTAGAGACAGCCATGAAAGCTGAGAAAGAGGGGGTAGAGGGGGTAGAGGGAAAAGAGTTGCAGAACGAACTCCTTTGTTTAGCTTTGCTAGCGAAAGTGAGACAAATAAAGGAAAAGAAGTGAGATGTGGTTCACTGACTAATTGGTATTTAGTATTGTTTTACTACTTTGGGAGGAGTCATCTGTATGACTGTATGTTGCATAACACGCATAAAGTAATAGAAATCCATATTACTTGGTTCCGGTGTTAGTTACTCTAGGCATTGAAACATTTACCGTCCATTTTTACTCTTTCTGATGTACTCTGGATCCAAAATTTCAAACTTCATATTAATTTCAGTACTGAACTACTGATGATGAGGGTAGACTCAGATTCAATACTGCACCATTAAACAACCCCGTACCTGCAAAACTTACCAATTTTCTCCCATGTATTTAATTTTCCTTGTCAATTGTCATACTAAACAACCACGACGCTGCGGGCATTAAACCCAATACCCTACCGTGCATGGAAATGCAATAGTCCTTTCTACTATAATGCAGTATCACCTAAATTCCCTTTTTTTTGGGGCAAACGATTCCAAAGTCCAAAGTCCAAACTATTTTAATTTTTGTTGATCCAAATCGTTCAATCAAATAATAGTAGGCATTTTTTTTGATAAAAAGACTGTCGGCATCGTTGTTACTATATAATATACCATGAAATATTGAAATAAGAATTTACCTATTTTTTTTTGCCCAAAGTCGCCAAACTTTTTAATTTTTGTTGATCCAAATTTCAATCAAATAATAGTAGGCAAATGACTGTCGGCATCGTTTTTTTTATACCATGAAATATTGAAATAAGAATTTACCTATAACCCATCGCCATTAATAGTTGACTTCAACAACTACAGAAATGTGCAAATGTTAGATCTGTCTTTTGTTAATTGCTAGAATTTAATGGACGTGGGTTAATGCTATGTTGAACTGTCCTCGTCTAACTCTGTATGCTTGGGCCCTGTCTAATGCTGTATTGGTTGGGCCCCTTTAAATGGCCCGCTCAGCAAAATGGCAAGGAAGATAATTGAGCATTATCTTTGTTGATCATTACGCTACACGAACTTAGGTTGTTACCTTTTCGCTATATTCCATTCTTCAATGAAAGCTAAGTTCACTATGGAATAATAACTAGTTTGTGTTTGTGTGCTGAATAATTTAGTTGTCGTAATATCCATGACACATTGACACTAGCAGTTCCGGCTAATATGGGCGTAATAGGTGTGACTGCAAAAATCACTAGAGAGAAGTTACATGCCTGGTCTTGATCCAGGACGCCAGATTCCAAAGTCAGTAAAGAAAAAGTAAAAGGGCCAAAGAGACATCATAGTCATGGCTAACAATGGCAAAATTATGAAAGTTGTAGCATCAGATATCCTAATTCTATTATCGAAAAAAAAAATCCTAATTCATAAGGCATCAACTGAATGCATATCTTGTTGATTAACAATGGACCCTATTTCAAACAATATTCAATTGCCAAATAACCAAATTAAATATGATGTGTTATGATCTGGCCGAACGGATTATACATGAAGCTGATGAATTTTTTATTCCAAAACATAGAATTACCTTCATTTTTTTTCTGGAAATTACCTTGATTATTTCAATACTCTATATATCAATTCAGACACTGCTATATTGATCTATCCATTATTATCGAAAAAAAAAATCTCTCCATTATATGATTTTTATCTATAACTGTTGTTGATAATGATTAGGTGCACTTTTTCCTTTTCTCTTTGTCTCTAAAATATGAAAGAGCATCTTCTATGGAGAGTAGTTGGGAAGTCAGATATGTGTTTGGCCAACTATTCAATTAACTAACTAAAAAGGAGGCTCAGTGTTCCCTTCATCCCTTGTCGTCTCTTATATGGTGTCTTGATTGGTCTCTTTCCTATGATCTGATCAAATACTAAATTATAACACTCCAACTCATATGACAGAGATTATATATATATAGGGTTTATAGTTAGATTATTCGACTTTGTTAACCTAACCATTATGTTTAAACAAGGGTTTCAACTTGCCATATGTCACCAATTTGTTTAACATATCACTCGAATAATTTGTAAAACCATGCCATTTCTCCCCCTATTGAAAAAAAAAAAAATCATATCCATAAGAATGAACCAAAACCGAAAATGCAAAAATGTGGGACTATATATACCAAGTTTCATTTGACAAACCGATTCAAATCTGAAGTATGAAACACAAAATAACGTAGTGCATGTGGCTATGTCCTTACAGGCAGTTGAAGATATAGATTGGTCCAGCCCAACCTATATAGCCATTTAAGGATGGACCAGGAGCTAATGGATCTAAAACCGATCCACTAGCATCTTCCGTATATAAGCCAGTAGTTGGGAAAAGTCTGATATGTGTTTGGCCGGCTATTCAATTAACTAGCTATAAAAAGGGCAGGCTCAGTGTTCCCTTGTCGTCTCTTATTTGACCAATCTTGATTGGTCTCTTTCCTATCCCTCCAACAAATACTAAATTATAACACTCCAACTCATATGACAGAGATTATATATAGGGATCCCATTGTTAGATTATTCGACTTTTTTATTAACCTTTTTTTTTTTAAACAAGGGTTTCAAAAAAATATATGTCACCAATTTTGTTTAACAAAATGGAGTTTTTGCTAATTTGTTAAAATCAAAACTCTTCTTCCCTATTAATTTAATTACAAAAAAAAAAAAATCATATCCATAAGAAAATATTTGGCTGCCGAAAAATGCAAAATTATGGGACTATATATTTTTTGTCATGGTTTTGGTTTGTTCTTTGGACCGATTCAAAACTTTAAAAAACACAAAATAACGTGGTGCATGTGGCTTTGTCCTTACAGGCAGTTGAAGATATAGATTGGTCCAGCCCAACCTATATAGGCATCTTAAGGATGGACCAGGAGCTAATGGATCTAAAACCGATCAACTAAGTTTCGAATCCGTTATATAAGCCAATGGGTCTTTAGGACATATAAAGAAATAATCATTATTGTTTTCCATTTTTGTCAAAGGACCCAACAGCTTCTCTATATATAGATCTCCACACAACCTTTGTTTCCCGCAAACAAATCGAATTTCCCCGCCTCTTTTTCTTCGCTCGATCTCACGCAAGTGACGCAACTGCAACGCTATATTATCTTTTCACTGCGCTTCTACGCATGCGTACTGTTTACCAATTTAGGGCGGAAATAACTCTCATCACTCCCGCATCTGTTCTTCGTATCCCGTAAGAATTTCTAACTCTTTGCTATTAAAAACAAAACCCCTAAATTTTTATTCTTCCTAGATTTTATTTCCTCTATTAAAAAAAACCCTGATATTGCTTAATAAACCTAGATTTTCTATGTCATTAAGTGATGTAGACACGTACCTTTTCTTTTTTTGGGGCTTTTTTTTTTTTGGATATATATCTATGTTCTTTTATTTATCGATATTTGAGTTCCTTTATACATATTTCTGTGATTTACTTGAATATATATAATGTGAATATCAATGTTCTGTTTATTTTATACTTCCTGAAGGTTAGAATCATTGTGTTGTATTTGTTGGGGTTTTGCTGATTTATTAGGGTTTGAAACATGTGTTACCTCCTTAGACTTGGTTGGTCACGGGGTGTAATGTAACAACGTACGTAGATTTGGTTTTTATAAATTCAATAGGTAAGACATTATTGCTTGATATCAACCTTAATTAGTTAATTCATTTACCATAACATACCTTAGTATTTAATATCAAGAGGCATCTTGCAATGCCGCCACTCAAGCCGAAGTCTTTTCTGGTTGTTTTTAGCTAGCTGCTAGGTAATCCAATACTCCATCCGCATTACGCTGTGTATCTGTCTGATATAGCTCCTGAAATCTCATCCTAGTGTTTAAAAAAAAAGACGTTTTAATTTGATGGAAAATTTCTGTTCTTAGTTTTTGCATGTTCAAAAAAAACTTTATTTATGGTTTGAAATTCATAAATCCATGGATAAATCTCGTATTTATTCTTATAAATAAATGCCTCAAAATAATCGTAACTAAATATTCTTCGAAAATTGTTTGTACAGTAATTTATTATGGCATATTATGTTTTGTGGAAAAAGGTTAGTTCGAAATCAATTTTTTTTCCACCATGATTTTGTATTGAATTTATTCTTTGAGAAAGTTTTGCTTAAACTATCTAGGCTTTAAAATTTTCATTTTAAAAAAAAAAAAAAAGATTTTTTGGCTAAAAATATTGAAAATTTGAATAATTCAAACATATTTAGTTGGATATATAATAGACTTAAAACCTCCTTTTTAGACATATAGTTGTGTTTAGTTTGGGGAATTTTGAATCATCCCTAAAGTCCCTCATTCCATCCCAGCCAGCCGCCTGTGTTCAAAAATCATCCGGGCCGGCACTGCTGCTTTTGCCTAAAGTACTCCAGTCGCATTACGCTGTGTATCTATCTGATATAGTCTCCTGAAATCTCATCTTGGTGTTTAGAATGTTTTATTTCCTCGAATATTTCTGTTCTTAGCTTCATGTTCATCAATTTATACCAGGTTTGCACATTCATAAATCCATCAAGAAATCTCGTATTTATTCTTATATCAAAGCCTCAAAGGACGTATGGTAGATTCGAATATTTTAGACAGTAATTTATTCTAAATATTAGTTAACCCTAAATATTTGGTTTTGTGGAAAAAGGTTAGTTCGAAATCAATTTTTTTTTCCACCATGATTTTGTATTGAATTTATTCTTTGGGGAAAGTTTTGTTTAAACTATCTAGGCTTTAAAAATAATTTTTTAATTTTCAATGTAAGAATTTTCTTTTAGAAAAGACTCACTTTGAATAATTCAATGTTATTTATTTGGGTTAATTAGTTAACCCCCACAATACACACACACACACACACACACACACAATATATGTCACTAAACTATAAAGCAATAAGATTAGAATGATGTTCATAAGGCCCAACAAAGACAACCCTTCTCTCTTCAGGTCTAAGTTCATTAACCAATCTAGACCTTATAATTGAAGGAACAGCCACTGTCCATTTGTGAGGGTGTTTGCGGCATCACTGTTCCCACTTAACATCTCTAAGTATCTGATCACATTTTGCTTTTCTCCAGAAGAAGCATTACCAGATAAAACAAATATGATACGATTGTGGAGAGCGTCCAATTGCTTTTTCGGCAACTTCACAAACTCATTTGTTGTGGGTGCATCAAAGGGAAGCAAAGACATTGCTTCTAAACCTTTGTCGCTCTTTTTGCTCAGCATTACAGGCCTGACTGTGAGATCAGATGGGTGCCAAACCACCTGTGAGAAATTATTAGATGACTTTGAATGGTCAGCTTCAAGGCCACTACCAGAACCTGCAGCTTTACCCGACTGAGCTTTTCGTTGAATCCCAACTCTAGGTGGAGTAGCAGCCACTTCAACATGCTCTGAAGATGCTTCCACTTCAAGTGGTTTTGAATCATCAGAAAGATCCATATATATTGATCTCAAGCTGCATATTAAATTGGTTTGCCTGAGGATCAGCCACTTCAGTTTGCACTTATTCAGGATTTTGTGTTGGTGCTTTCTCTCCAGAAGTGCAAATTGGTGTCTCAAGCCCCTATCATCCTGTCTTGAGTATCATCCTGGGTATTCTCATCAAAATCATCAAAATCAAGTTCCATACCAGTGTTCTCAATTTTCACATATATATTACTTTCAAAGTTGTTAGGCAATGGCCTTCGATAGTTTTCCTTCTCGTTCTCTCTCTGCAAATTTGTCTTCGCTATCCTTGAGAGCCTTAGAAGATTCACTCCCTTTGTAACACCTGATGTCTCTTTTTGGTTCTCATCCCTACCATAATCTTTTGTTTGATTTTTTGAGCCATTCGTCACATTCTTCCCTAGCGTTTCAAAGCCTCACAACCTAGAAGCAGAATTCTCATTTTGTTTAATGCACCCTTTAATAGTTTTTCACGAGATATGGGGGGTGTGCATCTTATCTTATTGTTCACAGGCTTATTGGCATTGCGTTCTGAAAGATGCATTTGTGTTTGGTGACATATATTTGTGTTTACCCCCAGGATACTTTAGGCAATATAGTAAATATAGATGATTTCTGAACGGGGCAAGATGGAATGGGAGGATTTCTGTGATGATTCAAAATTTGGGGGTAAACACAAATTCATGTCTGAAAATGGGGGGTTTTAACTAATTAACCCTTGACCCTATTTATTTTTGCAAGATATGGGAAACAAAAACTTAGTGATTAAAGTTTTGTTTTAAAATCTTTTCAACAAAATCCTTCACATACTCCAGTTTCAAATGCAACACATGAAACAACAAATAATAGGGTCAAGGAGTTCTTAAAGTGGGTTGCTGTTGAAATCATTGGAGTGGACACTACAAAGAAGAAATGCTACGGAAAATCTAGACAAAAACGTTTACTTAAAGAAAGTTGTTGCATAAGTAGCAATGTAGCATTACTAGCGTCTTGCTATATATACATATTTTTTGAACTATGTACTCCAATCATTTCAATTTCAGCCCACGGATTCCTCGACTATGTTTTTTGTTGCTTCATATTTTGTATTTGGAAGTTTGAATTTGTGAAGGATCTCATTGAGAAGATTTTCAAATGAAATTTTAATCACTAAGTTTTTGTTCTCCATGTCTTGCAAAAAAAAAAAAAAAAAAATACCTATGGTGTATTCCAAGTAAGTGCTTTTCATTTGACTATATATATATACTAAAATTTTCCTTTTATACAAATTGAATTTCTCTAAAATAAGTCAAATTTCAAAGAATTTCTCGGGTTTTCTAACTTGAAATTGCTTAGTGTCAAATTAGTTTGTAAAACCGAGTCAGTTTTTATAAGGTTTTATATCTCGTGAGTTGATCCTTCTGATTCAATTCTCAAGGAAAACATAACTTGTCACAACTCACAACCTGTAAAGAGTTTTTTCTTGGTATTTCTCCCTTTAAGTGAGGAATTTTAAGAAGTTTGGTAACCCAATTTAACTCTCCTGGAACCTATATTTCCTGGTACCATCCTTATTAAGCACTAAAGAATTCTCTTCTTTTTATACAAATTGAATTTCTCTTAAATAAGTCAAATTTCAAATAATTTCTCTCCTTGGGGTTTTCTAACTTGAAATTGCTTAGTGTCAAATTAGTTTGTAAAACCGCGTCAGTTTTTATAAGGTTTTATATTTCGTGAGTTGATCCTTCTGATTCAATTCTCAAGGAAAACACAACTTGTCACAACCTGTAAAGAGTGTTTTCTTGGTATTTCTCCCTTTAAGTGAGGAATTTTAAGAAGTTTGGTAACCCAATTTAACTCTCCTGGAACCTATATTTCCTGGTACTATCCTTATTAAGCACTAAAGAATTCTCCTCTTTGATCATTGTTTGTTGTCAATAATGATAAACATGATAGGTGTGATCTTGTTCAGTGAAAACAAAGATCGATATGATCTTAAAAGTGTTCATGTCTTAGCTGAGAATTGAGTGTCCTTATTTACACAAGTGAGTGGAGTTTTATGTTTGTGTATCCGGGATCATTATGCTGGTTTCTAATGTGTGGGAATGATCTTCAGACAGGGCTGGGATATCCCTTAACAAAAAGAGCATGTCTTCAGTGCGCAGGTAATATTGGGCCTTTGGATCAGTACTTTGCCATTAAATACACACGCACCCCTTGGTATGAGTGACCGAGATGTAATGGCGCACCATACATCTCGCACACCATAGATTTAGCCTAACAAAAATAGCATAAGAGCTCCTCTCATATCTTAAATCAGGATCAGATGATGCAGCAGAGCATAAACCACGTCTCAGCCTCTTTGCTCTGGATTTGGTGACAACTATGATGACGACTATGCATGTCAATGGAGATATCGCTCCTTAGCAACCAACTTAAGGATATAAAAGAGAATCACAAGATAGCGTTGGAAGATGATACGTAGTCTTTAGGGTAAAGTGGTAAACGAACAAACTAAAGAGACAGCAGTCCCCGCCCCTTATTGCAAAATCCCATGAGGAGTGAAATATGTAGAGGGACTAACAGAGAAGGCTAAAGGAAGAGAACCATATACTAGAGTAATCTGCTAAAGAGAACCAAAGATGAACACCTTTACAGAGACAAGGACAAATGTATTACAAGTGATTATGAGAAGAAACTTGTGGAGCAAGAAGAATGGACGAAGGAAGAGCGTTTGTGTGAACTTCAAGAGAGGATGTCACCAAAAAGAATGACATGAGTGACTTTTATGTCAACCTTTCCTAAAAATATTACTTTTGGCGCTAAAGTGGTTGAATCTAGCATGCAAGAGAAAAAGCTCAAGTGCTATTAAGTACCAATTTACTCTGCAAAGACGAATTAGAGTATCGAGTTGAAAATTCTCACCATTCTGTGAAGAACAATGATTTGTTAGAGGTAAAACCAGAGGCCAGTACATCTCTGCAATAGAACATTGTGTCTGAACAACCATCAGCTGACAAAAAGAGATTCAGGATCGTAATGAAGGAAGTAGTTTGTGTTGGTTGATTGTTTTGTTCGTAGAATTCTTGGTCATGCGCTCTTTTTTAAATTTGAATTTTCGATCCATCATTTGACTGATTAGGGGGTTTGGGGTGGGGGGGGGTTGCTGTTGGTATTGAGTCAAATTGACAACTGGTTGGTTGGTGATACAAAAATGGTAATGGCAATGGGCGTTAGACTGTTGGGTATGCCCTCTTCCACGAGGTTATGGGTTTACTGCTCTGGGAGAGTGGTGATTCTTTGATTGGAGGCGTGTTATGGGATTTTTGTTGTCTGGATATACACTAATTTTAATATTTTAGAGCAAGTCCAATGGGAGCTATATGGGCTGCTAAAGGTCATATATATAGCACCCCAAAACCAAAATATCATTCCAATGGGGCTACTAGAAGACTCCTAATTTTGGTTGGTGTGATAAACCCAGCCAAATTTGTCTAGCAGCTGCCATAATAAGTTTCCAGAGACGGATGACAGAAACTGTGTCGTTTGTCAAAAAATTCAACGTAAGTAACTTATAGTTGCACAAACATAAACCTTAAGAATCTCAGAGCCTTTGATGTTTTCTTCCTACAAAGATTGATTATTTCACACCATTCTCTGTTAGATTCTTTGACATGGCTTCCTAGACCAATCTTTGCTTTCACTCTTGACCACACCTTTTTAGTAAACTCGCAATTATAAAACAGATGCTTTGAGTTATCTCTGTGACTGTCACAGAAGCAACATGTTGAACTAGTAACCTTTTTATGTATTAGTCTATCCTGTGTGGGTAGACTTCCATAGAATAACTGCCAAGTGTTGAAAGAATGCTTCGGTTGCACCAGCTTACCCCATGCCATCAAACACCAATTTGATTTTTCTCTTTTTCTCCTTAGTGCTTGATATCCTGATTTGGAAGTGTATTCTCCTGATGTAGAGTTCACCCATATAACCCTATCCTCTGATATGTATCTATTGATTGGTGTTGCCAAAATAGAAGTCTTTAAGCAAGAATCAGGCAGGTTATGTACAAAGTGGTTCCATCTGTTCCTTGTGATAAGAGTACTAACCTTTGCATCAATAGGGAAGCTCCAACTGCTGTTTGCTTCATGCACACCTAACTAAGAAAGCTCCATGCACCATGTGTCATGCCACAACAAAATTTGTTCTCCAGTTGAGATGCTATACTTGATAAGTTTGATGGCAAGCATGCTTTGTGTTCTTCAAAATACATCTCCATGTCCATGATACATCTTTTGGTATGGTCATAGTCCAGAAAAAACTTTCTTTAATATGTTGATAATTTTTTTTTTTAAAAGTTGTCAAAGATGTTGTATATTGAATTTTTGAGCACTGTAAATTAAATTTTCAGTAAATTGCTAAGAGCATTTTTAGCTGAAGAGATTTCTGCAATTTTCTTCTATGGTTGTAGGCTGAGCTGCGAATGTCATAATCCAACTGACCCACTGTAAGACATTATTTTGGTGATCGTGAAGAATTCATCGTTGGATTCTAGAGCCTTTTCAAAACACATGATTAAGTGGTTTTGTAAATCAAGGTATGACCGTATGACCTAAGTGGTTTTGTATATCAAGGTATGACCGTATGACCTAGAATCCTATATATGGTTTGCGAACAATGTTTTTTTTTTCGCGTACATGAGTTTGTTAACAATGAGTTCGGTTCAGTATATTTTGCTTTTTAGCCTTCTCACTCAAAATAGTCTTGGACAACTTGCAGCGAAACAACTGCACCGCAACAACTCATGTATTTTAAGTTTCTATTCTAGCGATAGTATCAATGACTTCCAAAGGTATAAACACTATCACCTGATATTCAACTCTGTGACACGAATCCTTCCTATAGACCTACCGAATGTGCTTAAACAGTGAAATCGCTTCGTCTACAATTATCTTATTCAACTCAAGGATACAACTTTTATGTCCTACATATACTAGTTCTTTGTCTGCTTTCATCTCTTCTCTCTTCACCTACCAAGTAATATGTTTTCTACATTGGATTGTGATTGAACGTGAATCTCTCTACCTCACTCTTGATCCTCTCCCCCCCAAACTACACCTTCTGATCTGCTTATTATGCTTTGCTAAGAATTATGTGTGTAAGCTGTGGACCACTTAGTTTAGAGTGTGAAATGAGTAACCATTGAAGAAGTTTCATACGTAACAACTAACTAGTATGAACATCAGAATGTGTACCTTAAACTAAATGATGCATATACCTATGTTTGTCTACTCTATTTGTGTACAATAAAGTAGATGGTGAATATGCTGCCTTTACATGCTACTGACAAAAATAACTATGTAGACTGTAGAGTACTTACATGATTGTGTTAGTTGTGATTCCTAATAACAATTTGTGCTTTAGCAAAACTATCAACTAATTTATCAAGTTTTACAATCTTAGAGAACTCAATAATTAAACAGGAGAAATTGATATTTATTTAACAAAATAATCCTAGAGAAAGGCCACATGTATTCTTAGTCTAATTAATTAATTTGCTACATCTTCGATCTCTAGTCTCAACTATGCTAAGCATTTTGACATTTTGTGGATCCACCATTCAATCCTCACATGTGATTGAAGCCCTGAACACCCCCATATAATGGTATTTTGATATCAAGGGTTTTAAAAAAATATATAATTATAAGAAATTGTGAAGTCACTGAGTGGCTTTCTACTACTATACAACTGAAAGACCATCATTTTGTCTCGGTCATGCTTATGTGTGTATGTGAATGAAGACACATATTGCAACTAAGTGGGATACATGTTCCACAACCTTTCGAGGCTTGGAAGTTGAAACATAAAATTCTTTGATGAGAATAGTAGAGAAACCAAAGTAGTTGACAGACTCACAAGAGTGACACCAACTTGAGAAAACCTTTAAGTTGCCTGACGCATTAATTACCTCACTTTACTCATAAAAGCTGTTACGTACGCAAACCTTCAAAAAGCTCTTAAGATTTCCTCGGATCTACAGCTAAATTTCCTCATATCTATCTACTAGGTAAAGTGGGCAAAATCTATGCCTTCCTCATATAGAACTTAGACCCAATAAATCCATCTCTGTTTCTCTATTTTCCATCTCTTCCTTTATGTGATGTTAGAAAGGTTCATTCCCTTAGATGCTATTGGGTCCACTCCGGTGCTTAAACTAAGAAAACAAGTCAGTCTAAAAAGAGAATGAATTCAATACCTGTCTAGTTTCCAAAATCTTTTTGATTGAGACTTTGTAAGTTTTAAGTTATTCATGTGAAGGTTGTTGGTGCCTGGTGGTAGACCCAAGAGCATATTGAACACTAAATATTGATTGAGCTGATGGAATGTGTTTCTTATACTCAACAAATATTCCATGCACAATCATTTTAGTTTCTTCCTAATTTGAGTGGATAATCAACTCACTATTCCAGCTCAACCAATTGTTCATCTCCAATTTGATTACAAATTATTGAGAAGTTAAATCATTCCATCAATTTCACTTTCCAAAGATGGCTTATGGTCATTCAGTGGTGAGAAAAAACAAACAATTAACCAAAAAGTAGTAAAAGAAGTTGCTGAACCACAAATCCTCCGTTTTCTACCAAAGTTTCTGATCTTGATGAATAGAGTTAGTTGTTTTACATTTTATTTCATCGTTTCTTCATAGGTGGATTAGCACATCTCAACCGGAAAACCTTGTGGGTGCAAGAAAGTTTGTGAACAATGAACTCAAAAAGAGTCCAATTATATAAGGAACACCGAACACAGCACAGAATGGTAACCCCTCTTGCTCCCAAAGAGAGAAAAATATATCTGATTTATATCTACTTCACTTTGAGGCGGCAAGTTCGAAAAATCAGGGGTATGTAACTCTTCGATGGATTTGAAAAATTATGCCGAAACTCTTCCATGACATTTCTATTGAAAGTGCTCCTCACTGGTTGAAAAATTGAAACCACCGGCTATGTGTCACTAGGGGTTAGTTAGACTTACCTTCCTGTTAATAGTTGCAATTAGTGTTACACTGTTATCCACTGTTTTCAAAAATATTAGTAATACCCCTCCCATTTGTAAGATCCAAAAGTCAGATTTCTTTATCTGAAAAAAAAAATAAAATAAAATAAAAATCATTTCGTTACCATTGGATATTACAATTGGAGAAAGATATTACTAATATTTTTGAAAATGGAGAGGATAACACTAATTACAACTATTAATAGTTGGGTAAGTCTAACTAATTCCTAATATAAATGTCCTAATTATTTTTTCTTCTTCTTTTTTTTGAATTTTGAGCTAGGATTAGACATATTTTTATCTGTATTAAAATGAGAATCTTAAGTACACTTTCCCTAACAGCCTCCCTTCCAATAGTAGTGACTTTGTTATCTAGAGAGACAAAATAAACAACATGATAATCAAGAGAGGTACTTAATCCAGCAAGATAGTCTACTGCAAAGTTACACTCTCACTCTCAGAATACATAAACAAAATCAATAGATTCAAACCCAAAACATAAAAATTAAAAATTGTATATGTCCTAGTCTCATGATTAAATGCACTAATCTTTTGATGACGACTCTTGAGTGAGAACAAAATATTTTTTTTCTAAGAAATATCCTCCAACTCTCTAAGCTGTACCAAATTTATACGCACGTGAGAACCTGTAAGAGAATTTGTAAGATCCACGATGTACGGAAGATTGTGGTTTGTCATTAACGAACAAAAACGAAGATCATGGTTTGTCGGTTTGTCCTAGGCTTGTCACTCAGTCACTTGTCCAAATCTATATGATGGGCCTGGAAAATGGGCTTAATTAGAATAGTAGACCCACACAACTGATTGTCTTGAAGTGAAAACCAAAAGAGTTCGTCTACCCGAGGAGGGACGAGATCAGAGACTGTTGGATGTGTGATCCAATGGCCTAAAAATAAAAAACAAACTCTTTTTTTTTTTTTTAGTTTTTAAACTCCGGTCTAAATCAAACATCTAACGGTTTGAACCAGTTCCCTAAACCGAGAATATAAATCTAGGAGGTTGAACCTAGGACTTAAAATACCAAACTAATTTTGATTTTTGTATAAGAAATTTAGTTCCAAACAAAATGTAAGTATCTCAGTCTATCAGATAAACATCAATCCCAGCGGGAAACCATGGTTAAATCTCTCGTTTTCAAAAAATCGGAGAGGGTATCCATTGATAGTACCCGATAATTTTGTTCCAACCCTATTTCAATATTCCCAGCTCCACTTGTTTTCAATATTTCCCCAATCTATGGGCCCACTTGTCAATATTTCCAATCTATGGGCCCACGTACATTGTTCCCTACTTTCCTTAGTCTAGAATTCAACCACCAGATCATGAAAGATCACAAAGGAATATATATGATTCAAGAATCTGATTTGAACACGTGTCGGGTTGATTAAGAACTTTGTTTTTACAAAATGTATTGTTAACTAGTAAAAAAACTAAAGCATCAAGGACATCTATCAACCTTCCACAAACAAAACTAAGTAGATCCTGAACCACCAGATAATTAAAATGGTAACTAATTATGTGATCCACCAGTGTAAGAGTTGAGGGTGAGCTCCAGTGAGGTTTGAGACCCCATTTTGTCATAGTCGGATCGAAACCAGTTACCAAACGGGTTTGGGTTGCTGGAGCAAAACCCGGTACTGTCTTCACCATGCATGGGAAAAAGGGGAAGAGTTTCAATCTGAGCTGGTGAGTCTTCTCTAAAGATTTGAATGGGCTTTGATCTGTCGAAAAATGGGTAGGCATCAACTCCACTGACCCAACTGAAATTGTTGTTTATAGATCCACCCACATTACTGCCACCAGGAGAAATCGAGCAATCCTGTTTTAAGAAAACAAAATAACAAAATTCAAAATACAAGAATTTAAAAACAAAAGAGACAAGATTAATCACTGATATAAGTCAAAAATGAAAAGATGATGATGTGTGTGTGTGTGAGAGAGAGAGGGCTCAAATGTGGAATGACCTTGGACTTATATCAACGTCCAATAACCATAATTAGAATGACTTGCCTTTGAAGAAGAATTCCTTTGTTTAAGTTTTGGTGGTTACGTTGTGATATTAAGGCTTCACTAACGTAGAGTGAGTTCACTTTCTTCAAGTATGAATCCAATCACACTAAAATATTTAGAAAGGTAAACATTACTAAGGATTGTATTCTTTATTTTCTGGTGTGTGTGTGGATTATTAAACTGGTGGTAGACTTGTTTACGGAAAATATACGGAGAGTACCATTTACCATTGAGGTATTCTTTTTGAAGTACTATAATGGAAGTTGAGCATGCCTAGATACTCTTCCTTTTCATTAAAATGGAAAAGTTTGAACATGTATTGTTAGTGTAGTTAGACTCACTCTCTTAGCCATATTGGTGCAACTTTAATATGGATTTATGGACAACGTTTCCCAATCTTAACATAGACAAGACCAAAAAGAGTGTGAGGTTACATGACCTCCTTTTATGAAACTTACTCTGAAACTCTTCTCCACAACAACTGATCCATATCCTATATTGCTTCCCATCTGCCCAACACCAAGTACACCAACAGAAGAAGATGATGAAGGTGACCCTGCAATCATTTACATGTGAGGAAAAAATAAGAAAAAAGGGCTAAGAAGAATATATGAATTTCATGGAGGAAAGTGACATGTATGTGTTTGTAATTTCACCAGGAGAGTATTTGGTGTGGATGGAGTCTTCAGCAGGTTTCCAGGAAACACCATTAAGTCCAGAACCTCTTTGCATGGCCATGTCAACAGTGAATCTCTTCTTTTGTCTCTCACGAGCTTTATGGTTCTGAAACCAATAGAAAACATTCTTTCCTTCAATCTTCCCGTACTGTCTCAACCTAGCTGAGATTCTCTGTATCTGCTCTGCACTTGGAGACCTAACTCCATTGTTGTAGTAAAGGTCCTTCAAGATTCTTATCTGATCACTTGTGGGAGTCCACCTTGTACTACTTTGCCTGCAAAGAAAACTGCTCTTGCTACTACTGCCAGTGCTGTTTTCTTCATGGGATTGTTGTTGTTGGTGAGGTTCTTGTTGAGGTTCCATGATCAGTTAGTTGAATACTTGAACGAGGGGTTAGTTTGAGAAGAATACAAAAGCAAGAAAACAAAAGCAATGAAACAAAGAGAGTGATAGAGATAGAGATAGATATTGGAGTTATGAGCAGATCTCAAGTGAGGGTTTATTTGGCATGAAATGGTGTTGATGAGAGGAAAGAGTGTTTATAAGAAGAGGAGAGAAGAGCACATGGGGAGGTGAAGAGAGGAGATCAGAGAGATATCTGAGAGAGAAGGACTGAAGTTGACAGACACAGGTTCATAAAAAGGTAGGGGACAAAAGAGGGATTAGAAAGTTAGGGACTCAGAGAAACTGCTTGTGCTAAAAGTCATAGTATTATGATTATAAGGTGTTCAGATTTCAGAGTGAAAGAGAGACAGTACCGAAATGTAAATAACAATATACGAGAGATTAGGAAAACAAATGAATAATAGATATTGAATGAATGAATGATGAATGATGAATGCGAAAAAAAAATAAATGATGGATTTCACTTTACAAAGGCTTTTGTTTGAAGTTTGAACAAAGAAGCGCAGTGCTCTCTTTTGTGTAAAATTCTAAAATCACAAAGATCAGTCTATCAACTATCAACTACCTTTGTACCTCCAGCAGTGGCTCATGACAAAAATGGAAAAGGGGGAAAAAGTTATCGAAAGTGATTGGGCCCCTACATTTGATAATTCAGGATGTCACAGAGATAATAAACAACTTTGTTAGCTAAAGATCATTTTGATAATGATAGATGGACCACATAATTGAGTTCAAAATTTTAATTGGTTACTTGAGGAACAACTTTGCTAGCTAAAGATCAATTTGATAGTGATAGTTCCTTTGACCATAGAATTGTTGAGATCAGTTTAAATTCTATTTAAAATTTAGAATATATATATTTTTTGGATAAAAACACTTAGAACAAATGTATGTACACTATAGTTTTTCATGGATTTCCTCCAAAGAAGCATAAGGAAACACAATATATATTAAAAACATTTTCTATACAATTAGTAAAAGGATTAATGGATTAGTTAAACTTAAAGCGGATATTAGACCTTGATTTTTATGTAGTCTACGTCTACCATACACTTAGGGCTTAGGAGTAAGGACCCCAATTTTTAGGGAAATCTCTTTCCCTCTGTGTCACTAGAGAATTTCTAGTGGTACTTGTATAACTGTATAGTTGTATGCCACAGTGTCACACCACTCTTCCCTAGGAAAATATAGTGCATTAAATGTGCTGAACCAGATCATCAAAAGCTTGTCATTTTTGTGCTCTTTCACTGCCGCTTTCTGCCTCTTAAAAAGCTCAACTGAGCAGAGCACGAACTCAAGGACTCAAGATTCATAAGCTACATACATTACTATATGAGGTCAGGCTTGTAGGTATAGTGTTCAGCATCCTAGGAGATTAGGATATACAGTATTACAGTGTACATTATTACAGAATCCTCCTTCTAGTGGGTCTTGGTCAACAGACTATATTATTTTCACCATCTAAAGTGGCCAAAACAACATTGAAATTAGGTAATAGGGGTTGTGTCACTTTTTCAAATTTTCTTGATTTGCATGAATTTGTTTTTTTTTATATAAAGATTTGCATGAATTTGTCACTCATGGGCTTGTTCTAGTCAAACTATAAGATCTTGCTTGATTTGTATCAATTTGACAGAATGATTTATTTTAGAAACTTGCTCGATTCTGTTTAAAAATTCATTTCATCTTCTTATCAATTAAGAACAGATGAACAGCTGTCATGAGGATGGATGAATGATACCTGTAACAGTGTCAAGTGTTTTCTTTTTGCTTCATTTCCTCTTCTTTAAGATGATTGTCATGATAGGGGTAGGAATGTAGGATGATTCTTCAAGAGCATTGGGTTTTATTGTGTCTTAAACTATTAACAGAAACATGTTGCATACAATGTTCATGATTTTTAACTGCAGTAGTCAGCATCTCAAGAAAGTATTGCCAATATTTGAGAAAGTAATCAAAGCATGACTCTGTTTATTAAAGAGCTGTAACATAGGAAAAGGGACAATCTATGAGATACATGATACATCAAGTAATATGTCTAAGTATGATTTTAAACAAACTTCCTCCAGTCTATTTTTCGTTCATAGACTGTAACAACATGTCTTTCACTCTTTCAGGTAGACCAGCTTAAAAATGTGAAGATCTGACTAAGTTCTATAACAGCATCTGATAGTTTGGGATTGGTCTTGCTATTGATTTGCTTGGACTGCATTTGACCAGTTTGTAAGATCATGGTTATATACCTATCCTTTTTAACCGCATTAGGCAAGTCTGCCCGACTGCTTGTATAGTGGATCTTGAATGAGCATTTCATGCATATTGGATATATGCCTATATCGTCGGTCTGTTTATGAGGGAAAATTTCTGGTACATAGTTCTCATTCAACTCAAGGTCTCAGGGCAGACCAGCCAAAATAACATTAGAAGCTAAAACCGCCGGATCTGTGATGGTTATTGAGATGCGCATGCAATGAAACAAGGCATATGTTTCTTTAGAACCATCATAGATCTGACCGCGCCTATACATATTTTGTTACACCTACATTTTTATATAATCCCATTCTTTAACTATGAAGCAAATTACCTAGAAAAAATTGTTTCATGGGTTAAGGTGCATTATTGTTCAGGTTTAGACAATTAAACCTGAGTTCTATGCATATATATATATATTCTATATCTCAACTAAGTATCAGCTTCTTCAGTTCTTTACCGGGAAAAAAAACTAGGTATCAGCTTTGGGCTCTGAAGGGCTGAACAGATACCATCCTTTCGGTTCGGAGGATATAATACAGCGTTATCAGGCCATTGAACAACATATGAATACTTTGCACAAAATGAACTGCATAGGTTCTCCAAATTTTTTAAGTGGGAATTATCAATTGCCTCTCCTAGCCATTGCATGCTTAATCAGGTGGTAATGAGCTTGTCTAATTCTCTAGCTACGAACTGAGATTGATAATCCCCGATCCCTATCCACATGTCTGTCGTTGTTGATTTCAAAGGCTGGCTATATCAAAACTCTGCTGTTATTCACTACTTGACTAATGATTAGATCCTAGAAATTATAAACTGATTCTATCAAAAGTACTTATCCCAGAGACATCGTTGGAAATACAAATGAAATATCTGACAGAAATCTTGTGGAAAACCCATTGAAATGGTTTTGTAACTTGTACGTCTATCGAGCAATAATCAGGACACATTTCTACAGAATAAACAAAACCTTGAGTGAGAGCAATTTCACTCATAATATAACTCTCACAATGACATGAATATAATGGTTTTTTGATTGTACGTTTTGTTCGAACATCAAGATAGTTTGTTCACTTTTGCTGATGCCCAGGAGAACACCACACCATAATTCTTTCACGAAGATATCAGTTTTGAATCCTGTCATATGTCATTTAGAAAATATGAGGCCATTCTGTATTGAAGGTCCAATTGAAGTCCTTGGAGCATAGGATCCCTGTGGCAAACCAGACTCCAGCCAATATGATCTCTCCTTGAATTCATCCTGCAACACTCTCATTCCCTTTTTTTCCACAAACTAAGGTCTCTCTCTCTCTCTCCATCTCTCATATCACTGTTTTATATCAAACTGCAACTTTCCAGATTGTGTTTATTTGGTTGATATTGACACAACCATCATGAGATTTACCTTTCCTTATCATGTAATTACATTCAAACTGCCTTTCTCTTTCTGCCTATCTAACTTAAATGGTCACTTTTAAATTTTTAATGGTAAAACGATTAAGAGGAAGGAAAAAGTATGAAAAACTTTGTAGCTTTAACATTGATGTGGCAGTGAAGCTCTATATATGTCCCTCTCTTATCCAAGACTGAGCTGCTTACCTCATACAGAGTGAGCCCCTATTGTGCAGCCGCAGTGGTACATACCCTTTTCTTTGGGGTAATCATACCCTCTCCATATCTCTAAAAAGATATCTCTCACTCTACAGTCTACACTGGGTTGCTAGTCCTCCCTTCTTTTCTCCCTAATACTTTGCAATCATTCATCACTCCTGTTATTATCGCATTTTCCATATATCCTTCAATCTTCATCAACTTTCATGTAATTTTTGCCTCATTTCAAAATTACGTATTCTAATTTAACAAGTGAAACATGCATATGTACATGATACATTCCCTCCAACTAGCCAAGTAGACCATTAGTGAGTTCGGTCAAGATTTTGATTAATAGTTACAAATCATTCAAGGTGCTTCAGTTTTAGGCTTTTAGCCAACGTGTCTACTTTTGTTTGTACTTTGTATAGTAGTTTGTACTTTGTAGTTTGTACACTAACAATTTATTTCTGTTTTTTTATTCTGTTGAAGTCACCAGAAAATAACTAATCAACACTCCGACCAATTTACCAACGATTTAATCTCTCTCCACGTCTTGCGCCTTATGACCAGTGCATGTGCTCCAAGGACCGGGGTGTTCTTTTCCAATTTTTACTTAATTTCCAATATATTAAACATACCGGCTATTGCCCAAGGGTCCTTTTCCTAATGCCAATGGCTATTTTCCAATTTGCCTAAAATGCCCTCTAAAAATTGCACACTCGTAACTTTTCACATATATTTAGCAGATTAAAAAACACTTAAAAATAGGGTATTGTAGATTCATAGTAAACAATATAATAACTGTTGATGTTTCTGATCTCCAATTCTCCAAATCTTAGTGGCTAACGAGACCCACAAACTTTGATGAATTGATGTCACATGAAAGTATGAAACAGGGCTTAGCGGTGATTGGATATTTTCATTGCTTTTAATGCAACAAGAAACTCCAATACATTTAGCCACCTGGCCATAGTACAAAATCTATCCTTTTTTCTAGGAGGGATATATATATTTTTTTTTGGATGCAATGGATCGGTTTGGGATATTTCTTAATATATTATTTATTTTATTTGGAAATTTTGGAAAATCTAAATCCAAACCGATAAGAAAATTGGGAACCCGAAACCGAACCATAATATTACATCTAATCCGAAACCAAACCAAATCGATAAGATATATTATCCCAAATATCCGAACCGATATTTTGTACCAAAACTATAAAATCAATTAAATTTAGGTCTTTTAAAAATTAAATTAAAAAAAATTAATTTTAATCAATCTAAAACAATTAAGATAAACACATACAAAATTAAAATCAATTAAATATTAAATAAAATTACTATTTTAACCACACAATTGATTCATACAAAGTTCATCATAAATTAGGTATCTTAGGATAAACCCAAAACCAAACCAATATCTTATCGGTTCGGTTCGATTTCGGATCGGTAGAAGGCAAACTAAATTATCAAAATCCAAACCGTTTTTTATCGATTTAGTTCGGATCGGTTAACGGATTATCGAAACCCATTGACAGCCCTAGATATACAAGCCTACCGTACAAGCCCACAAGATAATGGTGTTAATATGATGATTTATTTTTTACTTCATAAATTTAGGCCCAAACACATAAATTGATCAACAATTTCGGTTTAGGCCTCGTTGACCAATAAAAATGGTTTTAGGACCAAAACGGACTGACATCAACATCTATCATTAATAATTTCGATATAAAAACATTTTTCGGATTGACGTCAACAAGTTATTTTTTATTAATACAAATTATGAATTTTTTTATATATACATGCACACCATTATGGATGTGTAACATACAAACATCATTATGTATGTGTATACCATACATACACATACTATTATACATGTGTGTAACAAATATGCAAACATTACTACTACTACAGTATACATGTGTCCAACAAACATGCAAACACCACTATACATGTGTACAACATAAAATAAATGAAATTTTTATGTCAAGTCTTAACATAAAATGTGAGTGTGTTGAAAGTCAAAAACAAAATTGAAAAATCATGTAGGATTTTGATTTAACTGATAAAAACTTAAAAGAAAATAATATCGTCTTTCAACAGTGGTCAACCCGGTTTGTCTTTGAGCCATAATTATCTGCCGACTTTGCCAACTCAAACTAGAAGTTAAATTAATTTCCAATTCTGTCATAGGGGCCTGTTCTCTGTTTTGACTTTTGAATGATGTTGCCGGAGATATCAATTCGTATTTCGTTTTAAATTAAAGGATGTCACACACTCACATGTTATCAAGTGCTGAATTAAAAACACTACACAAATCGGTTTGGTTTCACTAGTGCGAACATTTGCAAAGCAATTTAAATTACAAAACCCAACATGGGTAGCAGTAATAATTTGTTCTCAGCTTCTAAGATGCTAAAACTATAAGTAGTCAGCTTCTAAGATTCTAAAACCAAGTACACTGAAAATAAATGATGTATGAAATTCTCTTTTTCTAGTTAGGAACCATTGAAATCCTTGTTCTCATTTCCCCTTTTTTTCTTTTGAAAAATACATTTATGAGCCAGCTCTAAATTTATGGGGGCATGTACATTTTGATTTAGCGACTCGAGTAGAAAAAAAATCTCATATAGATTGATTAGCTCTCGAAGGGTAATCTGGGCAATTCGGAGAAGGGCAATGGGGAAAAGCAAAACAGCCCTTGGCAATAGGCGGCTCCTAAACATATTAACTTCTTAACATGTTAACATTACAACAGCCAAAGTTGCCCACTAGCGTCTGAAATTCTGAAGTCGTTGAATTGCTTTCTCGCTCAATATCTAATTCTAATGGTGCGGCCAAACACCAAATATCACGGAAATTGTGATCCAATGGTGCATTAAAACGCTTACCCAACAACGCTATTGGTATAAATTTTGTTGTGTATACCACCAATTTTAACGATATAACATATGCTCCATACGTCAGAACGAGTGGCAGCTGGTGAGGCTAAATTTTTTTCCTTGTCCGCCAGCTAGGATGGGTTGACTTTGTTTTGGTTGTTTTTTTTATTGGACGCCTATGCCACTGACAGGTAAAAAAACAAACCATTGGGTTCATAAAACTCTATTGCACTTACCCTATCAACTGTGCTATTGTGGTTTATTGTTTTGCTGCACCAAACCCCGCACGGTTGATATCTACATACAGTTCTACACGGTTGATATCTACATACAGTTCTACGACTGGTGGGGGTTTAAAATTTTAATAATTATGTCAAATGTAATGATGAATAAAAAATGACACAATAGTTTGTTTGCTTTTTTTTTTTTTTTTTTTTTTTTTATCAATAAATAATGACACAACAGTTGGGAAACAAGAAATTGTCCTACAACTCCTACAAGCACAAAATAACTTTCACATATAGTCATGCACCATAGTTAAAACGTGAAACTTTCATATATACTTCAACAGTTTATTGCCATGGACTTTATAAAAAAGCTAGATTAAGTGTTTCTTACTTGGTCATATTTTCACGGTTATGACATTGGACTCAGCAGGGATGACGAAAACGGTAGAGGCTCATGCACGACAGAGTTTGCAGAAACTGATATTGAGTTACCCTGTAGTTGTAGCATGAGACTGCCCAGGATCTCTAACATTAACTTCTTGAACTCATCTTCGTCTACTAATTTCCCATCGTCTGCGTTCACCATCTTAAATACTTCGTTCACAACCGTATCCATCTGTTATTCAAAAGTTAATTTGTTTCATATTATTAAAATGCAGTTTGGGATTGAATAGCTGAAACTTCATGGTTCAAGATAAAATCAATGTGCCGTACGTACTTGATGTAGCTCATGAACTCAGATGGATTGGTCATTTTCATATCAATTGGATACAAATTTATCTATCAACGTTTCAAAATTGATTTGTTTCCCAGCATTGAAGTGCAATACTGCAATCTGTGATGAACTTCATGGTGGAGATGTATTTAATGGAGATACATTTTCCAAGTGAGCCGGGCCTTACTAGATTTACGTTAAAAACTCAAATGTCAGGGATTTTAGGACCACATGAAGAGTTGAAGACCCACTTTTGCACAACTAGTACGAGGCCTTTTAGGACCAAATCCAACTTTCATTGGATCTCTGTATCCACCATGAATCAAATATGTGACTTGGACTATTTTGCTGGTCAGAGATTTGAGACTGTGCTTAGGCAAATTGGCAGTCTTGTTCGGTGGTTCATTTTGTGCTATGAGCATAATATTAAATGGTAAAATTACCTGATCAACTGCCCCAAATGGAGGCAAACCAGCTGTGGGTGCCACCGTATCTATTGCAACACGAAGATATTCCTTGGACAATTTGTCGTGAGGGTCTTTGGGTAGCACTTCCATAGCAGCATCTAGGGACTGGAAATTACCAAAAGTGATGACCATTATCACTTGCATTAGTATCAGTAATTCAGTATATCACCTGAAAAATAATTAGTTGAAACACCCCATGCTACAAATGGCTTTGGGTCCGGTAGATGTATTTTGAGAGGGGAAAACATCCAATTTCATTGCCTTTGATACGCCTATAAGATCATTGATGTTCAAGTAACAACAAAATCCGAAAAATATGTAATTTGAAAACTACTAACCTTGTCTAATTCATATTTGTTGGTTAATAGTCTCTTAATACCACTCCCATCAAATGTGTTCTCTGTATGGGCAACTATAACAGGCTGTTCTTTGAGATGTTGTGCAATGCTCTCAGCAACTTTCTTGCATTCTTCCAGAAAGACTTCTTGTGCGACTGGTTTCTCATGACCATGCATTAAACGTTGCAAAGCAGGTTCCACAACATTACTCCTAACCTGGAATTTTTTGAATAAACATCTCAAGTTCTCAACTGCATCTCAAATCAACAAGTTTCCATGCAAAACTGTGCGGGAATAAGAATGTGCGAGAACACGAATTCACAAATTATAATACTCTTATGTTAGTTATAGGATTAAATAGAGTTTTCAATTAATAGTTACCCAAGGATCTGAAGAAGGTGGCATCCCTTGAACAACTCTAAGTTTTTCCAAGGCCTTTGTGATGTAATCAGTAAGAGACCCTTCAGCAAGATCTAATTGAGAGTATGTAGAAACCATCTCCATTTCAAAACTCGGACTGTTGATGAAGTCAGTGAGGTCTTCACCATCCATCCTAAGGATCACAATAGGGTCCCGCTTCAAACCAGCTGCCACGCCAAGTAGAATATCCGAGAGCACTTCCTTGAACTCAGTCTTGTTTACTTTATCTTCTTTGCCATGGGTAAATTCATTTAGAACCTTCAAATAAATTATGGAAAAAATTAATTAGCACATAATTATCGACAAATATAATTTGGTGCGATCTAATAGCTTTATCCCGAGAATTCTTTTGGTAAACTTTTTCAAGAAAAATAGTTTATAGTTTCCCTAAAAGTATCTTTAATCATTTAAAATTAACAGCTATTCTATTCTTACCTATTAATTAAATAAGCATTAGGGCATCTCCAATGGGAGGTGTAAACCGTATAGAGTGGAAATTTTACACCCCAAATATAAAAAAACTCTCTCCAATGGGGGTGCTATACCGTAGGTAATAGTGTATTAGCTAATAGAGGGGTGGGAATTCCCTCCTCATTAGTTAATAAAAAGCCCGGACGTCACTTAAAATAACGTCTGTTTAACTTAAAAACTCGGACGTCACTTCAACACATGTCTGAAGCTTTATTTTTCTGTTTGCGACGGTCTAAGTCCGTCGCTCAGTGATTTATAAATGTTAAAAACACGGACGTTGTTTTGAATGACGTTTGAAAGTGGACCACTATTTGTTTTAAGCTTTTGCGACGGACCAAATCCGTTATTTTACATTATTTTGAATGGGCTGTGACAATTTAAGTCTGTTGCTATCTATTTTTACACATTTGCCTCCACCTACTATTGGAATAGCCACAAATAGTAAATATACACTTGATGTATTTGGAATTTCTCTAGAGTGTATAATCCTAATGGCGCCTATGTGGAGTCTATGTGGAGGTGGATTTTTCCACTCTCCATTGGAGATGCTTTTAGTCCCTTTTAAGTGCACTACAAAGTCCACAGTTGACTAAATTGCACAGAACCACTAGGTTGCACATGGTTGACTGAGATTGAGATTAAACGCCATTATCCATTTTTCCTATACAATTTTGTTGTTGTTGTTTTTTAATCTGAGATATACCTACGATCGCAATAGTCATTAGTTAGGATTTTTTTTTTTTTGCTAAAATTAGTTAGGATTGTTTGACAACATAAAAGTGGGAATTTCCCTTAAATATTCTTATTGTATATAGTGAATGGACAGGGATGTAGTACGCATAACTAGTTGTTGAATTAACTACTTGTGCTTTGCACAACCAGCAGAAATTCAGGGTTTGAATCCCTGCATCCCCATATTTTTATACAAGTATGCAGACCGTGTTTCGCACCGATTGGAAGAAACAGAGGTCATTATAATTCTAATTTTGATTGTAGGATTGGAAGAAACGTAAGTCAAGAGTAGGGGGGTTATTTTGTAAATATTTTTTAAGTTGTTTGATAATTTCAAACTCATAAAGGAGGAATGGCTAAACAATGAAAAATGTGAGATTTTGATTTGCCTACTCGAGAGTTGGGGATAGGGCTGTCAATGGATCAGTTTTGGTGGGATTATGGAAAATTCGAATGCAAACCCATAAGAAAATTTGAAACCCAAAACCGAACCGAAAACGATAAAAATCAATTAAATCCTAAATTAAATTGATTAATTTCAGCCACACAGTTAATAAACATATACAAAACTAATCATAAATATTACTAAAATATCATCTTATAGGTTCGGGTTCATATCGGTTCGGTGAAGGGCAAACCCAAAACCAAACCAATATTTTATCAGTTCGGTGGATGGCAAACCAAATTAACAAAACCCAAACTGTTTTTTATCGATTTGGTTCGGGCCGGTTATCGGATTATCGAAATCCATTGACAGTTCTAGTTGGGGGAGGGTTCCTGAAAAGCCAACTATCATATAATGTAGAGATATTTTACTAAAAATATCACGTGCAACTTGTTATCGGATTGACCCATTTATGGGCTTCAAATTCAGACCAAAATCCATTATGGGGCACCATTACTAAGTTGTACTGTATATTCTTATCCGTAATCTGTTTATGTTGTCTCCATTTTTTGTTTTTTCTAATTTAGTATCATTTGAAGTCTGGAAGTATTTGTAATTACTAGTTTCAACTGTATAAAGTCATGCTAACTTTCAAAGTTGTAGAGTAGTACAAGTATACAGTGTCAGTCCTGATGCAAAACCATATTATTATCTGCTTAAAACAGGAAAATTAAATGATTCGGTTAGTTCCAACTTAATACCCAGACAAAGTTACACTTATCCTACCAAATTTAAGAGAAAAAAAGTACATGATCTCAGTTAATCCCTTAATCCCCGAGAACCCCGATCCTTATCAAACTCTTTGCTAATCCTTACCCCACTCGTTACAATTTACAAACAATTAAAACAATATCCCAATTCACCTTGTTCTTATTAAAAGTGGTCTTTTAGACAAAAACCCAAACTTTTATCTTAAAAAACATTTGACTTTTGTCAAAGAACAAAATCACATCACTCGATCTGTTAGGTTATATTGCATTTTTATTTCATTGTTTGAGAAGAGTAATATTCAAGTGATAGGTTTTTTTAGTCAATCTATCTTTAGGTGGGGGTAGGTTCCACGTCCCCCCAAATTCTTCCACTTTATCGCTTTGGGCCACCAGAATGTCAGGGCCGGCACTGAAAGTATAGTAATTACTACTTTATAAGTTTATAGTACAAACCCATATTAATATTCCATATTCCATAAGAAAGGATAGATCCCTTCTAACTTCTAAAAATAAGATTCGTTAAATCATCTGCCGACCGGTATTCACCACATATGCCTTTGATAATGAGAAATTGAGAATGTGCTTCTTTAGTTTGTTACACGTGTGTGACGTGACTCGATTTTCAGAGCCGCCAAACATGTTACACGTGTGATCTCGAGAAATATCTGTTGCACTTCTAGTTGTTCAATTATATACTAACGACCAAGCCATAAGTTTCTTCAAATTACGAGAACAAAATAACTAAAGTACTAAAGTGTATCCTCAATTAAACTTCTAGTTGTTCAATTAGAACGGGTAAATTCTCAAACCATCAAAAACCAAATTAAGAAAATCATATAATAAGGAACAGCTAGCTTATTGCCACAATATTGTTTAAATGATCAACTAGCAAAGAACATAGAGAAAGAGAATAAACCAGCATCATGAATTATATAATTACCTCAGAGTAAATATGATCAGAATCAGCAGAAGTGCCTTGAGCAGGAAGACCAAGAGCTGCACCAATGTCAGCAACAGCTGGTTTCAATTCTTTCATTGATAACTTCCCATCTCTATCTCTATCCAGTTCTTCAAACTTATGATCCGCAAAACTACTGAACATTTCTTTATTTCCAATTAATTCCACTATTTCACTGCCGTCCAACACTTCCTGATTATGGGTACTTCCTTCTTCGCCTCTATTTTTCTTCATTTCAATTCTAACAAAGTATACTACTACAAACAGAGTGAAGCTTTGAGAGTCTTAAAAATACCAAATTGGAGCTATTCTAGTGTGTTCTTCTTTGACTTTTAAAAACACAGTACTGATAAATAAATAGTGTAGGGTGGACTATTGACTAAACATAAATTTACACGTGTCTATAGAGTAGAGTGTAGGTGGGGACACGTGTTGAAAAAAAATGTCCTGTGTTCTGTAATCTGTATTCTTTATTATTGTCGGCCTCACGGCCTGTCTTCTATTGCCGCGTGTGACATAAGCAGTGTGAATTTGAGCTGGTCGGTACTATTCCATTCCATGATTTTATCTTTTTGAGAAGGAACTGAAAATGCGTTTTCTACACGCTCTTTTATGTGACAGACTCTGAGTGGGGAAGGTTTATTTGAGTTTGTTATCAGGATTCATTCAAGTTAAGGCAATTACCATAATACCATTGAGATAACCCTAATTATTTGGGAGAAATTATGAAATTTATTTTTTTTATTTTTTTTGAAACTTATTAGCAACTGATTATCAGATTATGCCCATAAAAGTCGCACAAATGGCGTGATATTTAAGGACCAAATGAAAAATAAAATGTGGTGAAGGGATTCGAACCCTAAATTTTCCTAAACAATTTGTTCACAAGCACGTACAATAATAATAGTAAATAATCCACGTAAATTTCCAGTCTAATGTAACAATTGCTCATGTTATTGTTGTTTTTTTTTTGTCCGACAATATTATACTATTTTAATTTTATTATTTTATGGTAACAATTATCAAACATTTTCAACTTTCTATTAAAAATAAAAGGGTTTTTTATACATTGGTTATATATTACTGTAACAATTTTAATTATGTTGTTGTTTTGGATTTTATTTATTTATTGCTAAAATATTATAAAAACTTTTTTAATTTTATTTAAAAAAAATAGTTTTATGGTAACAATTAAAAACTCAAATTAAAGTAAAACATTTTATTTTTCAACACTTTTTAAAAATAAAAAGGGTTGAAAATGTTTTTTTAAAGGGTTTTTTATCATTGGTTATATATCGGTAAACATGTAAAAACTGATTTTAAAATAATTTTGTTGAAAAACATGTTTATTAAAAACTTTTTTAGTCCTAAAAGTTTTTTAAGAAAAAAATATTTTTTGAAAAAATGAGAATCCATCAGTGACTTTTTAGTCCATTTTTACTATTTAACCATTTGTATGTTGCATGCTTTTTAGATATAACAAAAAAAAAAAAACATGCAACATGTCTCTCTCACTGGTGAGACTCTTTTCACACCTTATCTCTCAGACTCTCACTCCACTTTCTCTCTCTCTCCAAACATCGTCCTCTCTCACTCTCACTGTCTCTCAAAACCATCTCTATGTAAATTCCATATCTAGAAAACAAAAGAAATTACAATGACTAAAATCTCAAGTTCTACTTATATCGTGAATGCTAGAACTAAAAACTAATGAGCACTGTCGCAATTTCAAACAACAGCAAAAACAAGAAGAAACTTTACGCAAGGATACCAATTTTACCATACGAGAATTAAAGAGAGACCAGTATTAGGAATTATCCTATTAGGAGATCCGAGAAATCTCCTTTTTGGAAACATCACAGGTGAGAGTGTAGCAGTGTTTGTTCTTTGGTCATCAGTATCAACAACCTTGACACTGGAACCTCTTTTTTGTGATCTACATCAGGTTGTTGTAACTAGAACAGATGAAACTACCCCAAGTCCTGATGGTCCCAATATATCGCCAATCGTAACCCAATTCAGCATGCTTAGTCGTAACTTCTTAAGCGGTACCCTTTTGGATGATATCATGTCCATGTAATGTGGTCATGTGTTTTCTTATGATTTAAAGAATGAAACACGGTGAGAAGCCAGTAAAACTGTAAGAGGATTATGTATAAAGTCTATGCGTGGACTACCTTGTTTGGAGCTCTGCTATGGAGATGAAACATTGTGCGTTGTTTATGTGGATGAGATAAGAGTCTCTTGTAATTGTTCACTGTTTGAAGTTTGAGTTGCTAAGACTGAGAATTGGAAAGGGCAGAGCTTTTTGCGTGCCGATGTCCGTTCACAATCTGATTGGGAAACAAATTTAACTCCTCCTGTTTACTTCCCTTTCTTCGCTCAATACTCTAAACAATTCTCAAAACTCAATACTTGTCGCCTTGTCGGCCATTAGAGAGCTTCGAGGTGAGGTGAAAGTCTACCTGTGCCCTGTGGTGCCAAAAATGTTTTGAAAGGAATTCCACTCATTTTTTTGGACCGTTGATTTTCCGAAATTTTGACACATGGCAAGTCAATTAAGTTGGTTTCCAACCGTAACAAACAAGAGAGGGACAGAGACAGTAGCATAAAATAGTAATAGTAGACCAATGTCTAAAAAACCCAAAATAAAATATAGAATGATATATATCAAATATAAATCTTAAAAAAAACACACTCAAGAGGAGCAGGTTATATTTGCCAGGATAAGCATAGCCTTGTTAATTTCAAAGCTCTGCCCCGGGAACAGTATCGCTGTGATTTGAGGGATTGAAAAACTGAAAAGAACATGTAAATTATTATACATTAATTTAAATTAAGGTTTTATTGGTATTCCAGAGATTAATTTTTGCCCTAACCATAACAAAATTGGAACTTGGAATGCACTGATAGCCTGATACGCTCAGTAGACTCCGGCTTAAATACGTCCTGGAAACAGATGACACATTTTCCACGACTACGTCTGCACCTTGTATTAACCAAGGCCCAAAATATTTATATCGGTGTACCCCGATATATATCGGATATATCGGATATTTCCCATTTTTTGGGTAACAAAAACTATTTAAAATATCGGAAATATCGGAAATATAATATCGGAAATATCGGATATATATCGGAAATATATTGGAAATATCGCCTATATTTTAAAATGGTCAAAAAGTCAACCGATATATATCGATTATATCGGAAATATCGATTATATCGGCAATATAAAGTTTCATATCGGAAATTCCGATATATATCGGGAAAAAAAGATTCTATATTCGATATATGTCAAATATCGATGTTTACCACGATATATATCGGCGATATATCGGATATATCGTCGATATTTTGGTCCATGGTATTAACTATTAAACAAATGAGTTACCAAAATACAAAACTATTAAGCAAATAGATTGCAGCAGGAAAATTATGCTAATAAATTATTGTAGTTGTAGATATTTAGTTGTAACAAATTATTGACAGGCATTAACAAGAAACAGGATACTCTCGATTGCAGTTATCTAAGCATTGGGACACAAAGGAAGGGACCAAACGAACCATTTGACGCACATTCCTTGCACTAGAAATGCCTCAAACTTCTTTTTCAGTCGTCATTTCTTCATCTTTCATAATGATTATAATTAACAGTTAAATGCATCAAATGGGGCATCCAATACAGGAAGATATATATGTAACTCTTCAAGCACAAGCAACACAAAAAGAAAAAAATAATAATTGTAACAGGCTGTTGGCGTATACTTCGACCAGATAGACCATCAGGTGCCCAAACTCACCCGCATTCTTCGCCTACCTTCGGGGTGTGACCTAGTCTGACCAAAGTAGCGTGGCTCTGAATTATTGCCTCTACCAGAAAACCCTCTTCCATTTTCAGAAACAACTTGTCTTACTGGCTGTCTGTTCACTAGAGGTGGAGATTTTGGAGGATACATAACATTTGACTCGTCAACATCATATGGAAGCGGTTGTAGCCTCTGACCAAAGTAGCGTGACTCTGAACGGTTGCCTCTACTAGAAAACTCTCTTCTATTATCATAATCCACTTGTCTTACTGGATGTCTTTTCATCAAAGGTGGAGATTTTGGAGGACTCATAACATTTGATTCGTCAACATCATATGGAAGCGGTTGAAGCCCCTGCAAATCAGGTTCGGGAACAAACCCATGTGGACATTTGCTTTCAGCCATTTTCCTGAAAGTAATAGAAATCCTGGAGCAAATAACGGTTAGGTTAGAACTTAGTAGACCTATGTAAATGTTGCCAAACCCACTAAGAATAGATAATAGTAAACTACACCCACCTTCTAGTAGGCACTGCTGGCACACAATGCTTTGCTACATCTGCTCCGTTTCCTTTTAAAACCAGCACAGACCTGAAAACAAAAGTCACGAGGAATGCCTAAGAGTCTTGAAAGATAAGCACTTCAAATTAGTCATAGTCAATCTTTGCTCTAGAACTTTCTTCTGGGATATGTTCCTTCTACCTACAGAGATCTTCTACAAGTACAAAAATAACATGGTGTATCCCACATTTTAAACAACAAATAGGGCAGACATGGCAAAAGATCACAACTTACAGAATCAACTACTCCCATATATTGATAAGACAGTCAAACAGGTAGAACATCAGAGACAAAGGAAAACATACAGTGTAGTTAAAGTAGATAATACTTACCCCACGGGCAGGGGTATAGCAGCAGAACCACCGAAATCACCAGGTCCCACAGGCTTTAAAGTCGTTCCAAATACTATATTACACTCACTTAAAAAGGATACAGTGCAAAATGGTCGAACAAAATCATGGTGATCAATATGAGGTGGTATGCAGTCTCCCTCATCGTAAATGTTGACAATGCAACTATCAGGTACACAAGTTGGAGGAAGAATGTGCCATCCAACTAACCTCCTTATGATCACCTTAAAGAGAGGAGGTATAGGATCAACATGTTCATCTTGAAGAATACCTGGTTCTCTGCCATCTTTCGACTGTCACCAAAAACATATGGATGAGAATTTCTACCATATTCACTACTTTTTGCATTAACTGTACTTTAATATGTTCATTGTGGCTGTCTTTATAAGATGACATGCAACAGATAAAAACTGAACAATAATAGATGAACCAGCTACTTGTCATGCATGGATTGTCAATCCATTTTGCTGCATGCACTTGTCCATCATACCCATTATGTTCATGCATTTTGAAAAAAGAAACAAGTCAACAATGTTGTCTAATATCTTAACTTTTGCAGGACATGAACATACCACAGCATAGTTATAGCAGCAACCAAACTGGATGGTCATGCGTCCCTTTCCTTTCATCCACTTCTTAGGAGCAGAAAATGTGCGAGCTGCATGTAGAACACAGCAGTCAGATGATAGGATAAAAAAATCTTGATCACGATTACATACACAGAGTAGAACACATGATCTCTGGAAGTTTCTAATTCTATTCTTTTTCATTGATATATAAACAAACTGGCAGTTGATCTTTCTTATACTTCAATTTCTTTTGTCATTCATGTTTAGTTTAACTTTCAATAATTGATATATACCTTCACAATCAGTTTTACTTTTCTGCTTCTTTTATCCTAAGTCCCATATATTTTTTTCCGCATATTCTGTATTACCCTTTTGAGATTTGGTGACGACAGGAATTTGCGATTAGATATATCCTAACTAAATGCCTCAGAAGATACAATATGAGACACATACTATAAAACAGTTATGAAGTTTAAGGCTGGAAACTAACATTCAGCATGGAAAATTAAAACCGATCAATTGATAAACCATCTTCTACTTTTGCGTGAATAGCATACCTCTCAATTCTCTATTTCGTCCCTTCTCTTCAAGTGAATATATAAGATCAACAATCCGTTTCTGTTCAGCAGCACTAAAAACACCCGTGTGAAGTTCAAGCCCGTCAAGAATATTCACGAGTTTCCCATTAATTCTTTCAAAGCAAGCAAAATCCTTCTTCCTCTTAACACTTCTAAACCGAATGTACTCTCTTTTCTCCCTTGACAATGTAGTTTTACTCTGAACCCTCCTTTCAGAATTTGCCGAATCAACTTCCACTCTCAAAAAATGCTTGTCCACTTCCTCTCCTTCAACTTCACCATAATCATCCAGCTCATCTTCCTCAATATCACCCCACAACATCCGTGCACTCGGGGACTCAACATTCGTCGTCGTTTGAGAGGATTCCGGTACAGATGTCGAAAACCCATTGGCACTCTCTGTCCAACTCCCAAGTAAATTTGTATCCGAATCGCAATCATCATGAGTTTCCTCTCCCACATGATCTTCACCAGAAAAAATTTAAAAATTCAACAGCCAAACCCTAAATTCAATTAAAACGAAATAACACAAACTAAACTCTAATTAATATACAAATATTTAAATATTTAAATAAAAATTGCACCTGGATCGAGAGAACGAATGCGATTGGAGAGGGTGTGAGTGCACGTGCGACAGAGATCTTTTGTGAGAAAAGGAAGCCAATTGGTTAGAAACTCTGCTGCGATTTTGAGTTCTGAAGGTTGGTAATTGAGAATGAAGGGATCGTCGTCATCTTTGTTCTGATTCATCTTTTTTTTTTTTTTACTGTTTCTGTTTCTCTCTCTCTCCTCGGTTTTATTAATGTTTAGTTTTTGCGTGGTGGGTTGGAGTAGAGAATCAATTAGGAAAAGAGATTAAAAGAGCCACAGACGATGGTAAATAAAATAAAATTATAATTATTCTAAAAAGGTCCTAAGCTTGGGGAAAGTTTGGGGGTACCCTAAAAGAACGACTCCGACTGTGCTACAAGAACACATGGTTCTTTCTAATTAGGGAATGTGAGAAATTTAGTAGGGAAGGTAAAATGATATTCGTTTTAGGTACTTTTTTGTCCTGGGAATATTATTTTTGTTGACTTTGTTTTGATTTCTGTGAACATAAAAAATGAAGTTATGACTTAAAGCATCTTTAGTAGTGATATATCAACTTAAATTTTATTTTGCATCATGTTTTATCAACTTTATATCGGAGAAAAGTCTTTACGTGTTGATTTAAAAAAAACAATATTCAATATTTGGTAGAAAATTGAATATTTCCAAACCAAACACCAAATCGACTAATTGATTTATTGGTTATTAGGTTTGATATTGTATCAAATCAAACTTACATGTCCTCTATAAAAGAGTTTTCGAGAAAGAAAGAGCACCAACAACATAAATTGAATGGGTCCGATTCGTGGGACTCATATTTGTTTTAACTCAAGCTTTACTCAATTTCCTGACCATCAGATTGAGTTCATCAAATGGTTTGGATTATAGATGAAAAAACATTATTGCTTTGTGTAGGATGACATCATATAGGACCCAATTTTATTTATTTAGATTATGTTTCATCGTCTTCACTTATATTATTTTGTGAAGAGTAAAAACCAACATTCTCTTATTTTTATCCACTTCACATTGCTTATATCAGATTACTTACATTTTCGCCAATTGCATCACCTACATTTTCGTACAAAATAAACATACCTCGAGTATTTTGGTTCATGTTGTGCAAACTGATAGGTTCGTTTCGCTAAAAAACCACCTTTAATTTTTAGGTTAGACAGTTTTATTGTTTTTTCTTTAAAACCGTTTTTGATCCCACTATTTTTTTAGTCAAAAATTAGAAGCTGTGGTGCAAATAGAACTTAGAAAAAAACCAATATGAGTTGTTGCATAGAAGGATTAAAAATTAACAATTATGCAATTGAAGAAATTAATAATTATAATTCAAAATCGAAAAATTAAAGAAATTAAAACCTATGATTATGATTACTACCTAGCAGCTTCAAAATCTATAATTATGATATAATCATATAATATCCAAAATAATCCAAAACCTATCATATTACATCAAATTTATTTAAAACCGTGTATAATAGTTTAGCTTACTTTACCACGTCACTTAAAATAACGCCCTGTTTAAAAAACGATGAAAGAGAAGCTAAAGAAATAAAAATGGGTCCTACATGACATCATCTTACAGAAAAGCAATAATGGTTTTTCATCTCTAATTTAAACCATTGGATGAACTCAATCTAACGGTCAAGAAATTGAGTCAAAAAATCTGAGTCCCGGAACCGGATCCCAAATTAAATTGAATCTAATGGAGCTTGAGTGCATATCTTCAAAATCTAAATTATTCTTTAGGATAAGCCTATAAGGATAATCTTCGATCTTAATTCCAAACCAAGCCCATCGAGGCCCATGGGCATCTAATATATTATAAAAAATTCCAGAGAACTAGACGGGTCGGGTCAAATGGGCGGATAGAAGAGGGGGGATTCGAAAGCAAACCCAACAAATGTCCTTCCCGCTGTTTATTAGGTTTGACGTCTTCCCTTCTTCCTTCTCTACCCCTACTAATCACTCCACTAATTAGTTTTCCCTCTTCTCCTCTCAACTCTTTCCTCTTTTACCATGTCTATTTCCCGTGAATCCTCAAACCCATCATCATTAAACCCTCGATTTCAATCCTCACAATCATCAGCAGCTCAATTTTACGGTCCTTTAAACCGTCAGTCACCTTATTTCGCCTCTTCTTCTCTCATCTACGATAAAATTCTCCCACCCCCAGCAAAAGACGAACCAATATTAGCCTTAAATCTTTTCCCCCCTGGTACTACTACTAATAACAATCATAATATTAATTCTTCTGTAAGTTTCTTCTTTTATTTTACTCCTTCATTTTTTTTACCACGTGTTCAATTATATTGGTTAGAAGTAAATAAGTGAATTACTAATCCTATAATTGGTATAAATTTGTAATTTCAATGGCAAATGGGTAATTTTGTTCTTTGAATATGGTTCTATTTTAGATAATTATGAATTGGAAACTAATTTAAGCTTGTGGACTTAAAGTTACTGTTTCTATGCTTGCGTTTGATTTTAGTTTTGTTCTGTATGGGAGGTTTTCTGTGTTTCAGCATTGCACATTTCTCTATTCCTAACAGCTCAATAATGCAAATCTTTTGTGTAGAACTTGTTGCAGTTGAAGCAAACACACGGCACGACAGACAATGATTCTCGAGGTGGATTGGTAGCTGGCCAAAGAACAATGGAAGCAGTTAAGTCTGAAAATACATTCATGGAAGGCAAGAATGGCAAGCATTTAAAGTCTAGTGAATGGATGAATAATCCTAGGCGTACCAGTAAAGCAAAAGTTTCACAACACGTAAAATCTGAACATCAAGACATTACATCCAAAGACGGTAACGCTTCCCCATTTTAAATAAGTTCCCGTACTAAGATTACTGCATTTTAATCTGTCATTGGAAGTATTCAGTGTCTACTGCGTAGAACTTGCTTGGACAATTCTTACATGTTTGAAACTTGATTTCAGGGTCTGGTCAGCCTCCAGGCGGTCGTATTGACAGTTCTTTAGGTACGTTACTATGAGTAAGGAAATGTTTATCTTGTCTGTTTTATCATCATTCAATAGCTGCCCTTTGCTCGTACAGATACCTGGTAATGATGCAGTATGTTTTGGCAGGCTTGTTGACAAAAAAATTCATTACTTTGATGTTGGAGGCTGATGATGGCATTCTAGATCTAAACAAAACCGCAGAAGTGTTAAAGGTAATAGACTGAACTAATATATGCTGCTGCAAAACATGCATTGTCCATATTTAAAATAGGGAGGGGCTCCTGGGAGTCTGGGACATATATAATTTTGACACAAACAAACTCTCGATAGTTTGCACACTTCATAAATTTAAGATTTTTTGTGAGGGTGATGTTGATTTAATCTTTTGGCAGGTACAAAAGAGGAGGATATACGACATTACAAATGTTCTTGAAGGAATAGAATTAATAGAAAAAACATCGAAAAACCACATACGTTTAAAGTGAGAGTGATAAACAATCTTTTTTTGATCACCTTCTCACATACTATTTCAAGTAAATTACTATAATGTTTGTCTTCATGACAGGGGACTAGGTTTGTCAAGGCCACTGGAGGTAGAAGGTCAAGTTGCTAGATTGAAGGTATCCACTAAACAGTAATGAATAGATTTGGTCATCTAAATATTTGCTGCGTAATTTAGCTTAATTTGGTAGTTGGCTGGCCTACTGTTGAACTTTAACTGCTATGATATACATGTGATCAAGGAAGCATGGATACTTCCTGAAACAAATCGCGGAAGTATCCAACATGTCAAATAACTAGAATTTAACCCGTGGTGATGCCACTCGATTGTTATTATGGGTGTTATTGAATCAAATGCCATTTCACACCAATTTATTTTTTAAAAATTTGGCATGGTTTCCCTTTTTTTTTTTGACATTTGAAATGAACTTGTATGGCGCCATATTGATATTAGACATGATATGAATTATAAATAACTTCACACGACAATGCGCCAGTTTTGGATTATAATAACACATGATATGTAAATTATTTGCATGAACACAAAAGGGGGTAGATCTAAGATGATGATCTAAAATGCAATGTGTTATTATAACTATTATGAGCATATTTGGTACAAGTATAACTTTAGAAGCTTAGGTAGGCTTTGGCACAACCTAACTACCTAGAGTAGCCTTAAGCAGGATGAAAAAACTCTAGCAGATTGCAAATCATATTGTTGGTTCTCATTTTATGTTAAAAGGATGGAACACCAAGTCCAGCTGAAAAGTACTCAGTTCTCATCTTCTAGCTTGGATTCTAACTTGGATTCTATTTACGCCTTCAGAAATCTCTCGGCGAATCAAACAAAAAATATATGTATTAAGAAACTTATAGCTATGATTCAATAAATTCTAGCTATAATTTTAACTATAACAGACCAAAAATTAAACAATACATCATATTAAACAGAGAAAAGACAGTGGTAATACTCATGATGACATGGTACTTACCGAATTTGAAAGCTGGCCTTTGTTATTGCGGTTTATGTAAGAATTCTCTTTTAACACACAATTGTAAGCATTCTCTTTTAACAATAATGGCCCGAAACACTATCCTTAAACAGATTCTGTAAGGCTATTCATTAAAACCGGAAGTTCAAAATCATAGATCATCAAAGATTTACCAAAACAAAAGGAAACATACTGAATTTTATAGTTGTGCATATTGTTTGCCTATAATAATTTGAATTTGAGTAGATCGTTTTATGCAAGTACCAAAATCTGTAGGAATGAAAAAGAAAAATTTACGTGAAGTACCAATATAAGTAGGAAGAAAAACGTATAAGTGTCTAACAATTATTCTCTCAAAAATTTCTCTAGAAAGGATATATATATATATTAAGCAAAGAAAGGACAATGGTAATTACTCATGATGGTATGGTACTTTCCGAATTTGAAAGCTAGCTTTTGTTATTACAGTTTGTGTTTGAGTTAAATGTTCGTGCTAGGCAGACTAATACTTGGAGGAATATGCCACATTCACCTAGCTAATTTTTCAATGAAGTTTATATGGGACTTCTAGAAAACTAATTCAACCAATTTAGTAGTCAACAAATTCATTAGAAAAGTAAAATACTGATAAAATTATGTCAGCAGTATCTCCAATTCGTTTTTTCGACTTTTTTAAAATTAAATATATAGAGACATAGTTCTATTGGAACTAAACCGACCATAAAGCTACATGCATGATAGAATTGGTAGTAGAAATTTGAATGCATATTCACTCTAGAACACTAATACAAATAAATTTAGAAAATTGAACATAGTGTCACAACACTCTAGCTAAAACTGCTATTCAACTACGTGCTCTGCTCAGTCCCAGTGTGGCTAAGTTCCTTTCCTTTCTCCATCCTTACCCAATTTTAAAAAAAAATAATAATGTTAGAATCTAGTATGCAACCGAGACAATTCCCAAAACAGTAAACTACAATTCTTTCAATTACACAGGATTAAACAAAGAGAACTGAAAAAAAGTATTTGAAGATCAAAGAGCCAGAAAGAGAGTACCCGTTATTTCCACCATTTGAAGAAGGTTATTGAAGAAGTGTTGAAAGAGTTGAATTTGGAGTGCTTTTTTAGGAGTTTTTTTTTTTTTTTGTGTGAAGAAAAGAAAAATTAGGGGTTAGGCGAACTTTTTCTTTTTTATTTATGGTTTTTCTTTTGGGAATTTTTAATATCCCCCGGACACTCTCAAATCTGACCGCAAAATTGGCTTCTCTCCAACTTTTTGGCACATAAAAAATTAAAAAATGAAATTCTTACTCACGAAGAGTTCAAAAGAGCTTGACTTGTGCAAACTCAAACTTAAAAGACAAAAAAGTAAATGTGATGAAACTCATAAAAAAACATATCCTAATTAATTAAGGTTTTAGTCTTCATGCTTAATGCTTAATGCTTCAAGCTTCAGAGTTAGTAGCCATTCTTACTCCATCAATGGGTACTCTCTGCAAGCAAGAACCCTCTATCTAGGGACACAAAGAAGGATTAAAAATGAAACATAGAACAAAGTTTCAAAGTTAAACCCTGATGATAACCTTTAAACATCAAACTTGAGGTTCTTGAATAAGGAAACTATAGCCTATCAAAAATGATAAAAGAAATCTAAACAAACTAAAGAAAAAAAATCATAGCGCACCTGAAGAGAAGGTTTTTTCTTTTCGTAAGAAACCCGATCGAATCAAATTTCTTTGTAAGTAGTCGAATTTTTAGAGAAGGAAACAAAATGTTTACTCGTAAAAGCCTTCTTTGTCAGTAATGTTACTCCAACCCACTTATTTGACCTACTATTTCAACCTACTGATGTGTCAAAAGTCTTAATCATTGATTTACATAGAGATACGTGTCTGTGCGTATTGCAATGCAAACCAACGTTATCCAAATAGTGAGTCGCAATAGTAGGTCTAAAAAGTAGGTCAGTGTACTACTCCTTTTTTGTTGGGTTTAGCTTTTCTTTTTGGGTAGGAAGAGTTTCAATCCGGAAGGGCTGTTTTGGTTTAACTTGTTTTTAGTAGTATATACTAAATATGACTCAAAGTATTTTTAGCACAAATCCCGAGAAAACCGGGACCACCACTTAAGTCTTTATAAGTTTCTTAAAAACTGAGCTGTTTTGTATTATAGATATGAGACACGACTAGGATTTATGATTTGGTGGATCATGTTAATTTCACTGAACTGCGGTGTTGCAATATTACCTTCAATTTCACATGTTTCTGCACATATTAAGTACATGCCATGCCCCTTGCACTTAATATCAATATTAACATACGTTATGTTCCTTTAAGAATTTGTTATTTATGGTGCATATGCATGGCTTATGTTTATAATGATTGTATGGTATCCATTCAGAATTTCATATTGGTCATGCATATTACTTGATATATCTCGAGAAACTTTTTTCAAAATTACTAAGGTCTTAGCAAACATTGCTCTAAAGTGGTTGAACTCTGAATGCACTGTTGAATCTTCATACTTTTTCCACAGGCTGAACTTCAAAGACTATGTGATGAAGAAAACAGGCTTGATGAAAAGATAAGGTTTGTTTCCTTGGATAAGTGTATTTATACACTTTCTAGTATTCTTAGAATAAAGCTAACGTCATGTTACCCTTTTCAGACTGAAACAAGAAAGGTTAAGGGCCCTGGATGTTGATGCAAACAGTCAGAAGTATGCAAGTGTTTCTCCCTTTCTTTCTTTCTTGTGCTCCAAATTAACAAATTGGTTCCTATACTTAATGTTTTCTGTGTGGATTATTTAGGTTCCTATTCTTGACTGAAGAAGATATCACGAGCGTTCCCTGCTTTCAGGTTTAATTTTCTACTACTGTCCATTACTAATTTCATATTTGATGCTCATTAGTAATTCTCTCTTACATATATTTTGGTGACAGAATAAAACACTTATTGCTATAAAGGCTCCAAAGGCAAGTTCTATTGAAGTCCCAGACCCTGATCAGGTAAAAGGCACGATGGAAGTTGAGTTTTCTGGAAAGTTTGGATAGTATTAATTAATCGAATATATTTTTGGACAGGATATGGACTGTTCAGAAAGGCAGTTTGAAATCATCATTAGAAGCACAACAGGACCCATTGATCTGTACCTAGTGAGGTTTATATCTAGTAAAGGGAAAGTGTACCTAGTATTGGATTAATTTTCTTATTGCACTCTTAACTTATTCTTACACTAAATGCAATAGGGCCAAAGACATACACGTCAAACGGATAGCAACAGGAAAATCTATTGAAAATAGTGTTGGAGGTGAAGCTGCATTGTTTGAAAAAGTGCAACATTCAGGGTTACTGTCTGAGGCAAGAGAAGACCAATATAACCAAACTTCCCCAACAATGCCGCATGCAACTGGAATACAGAAGATCATTCCCTCAGAAGCCAATGTAAGGATATTTATGGCTTCAAATTGACAGCTAAAAAACTTTTTGTTCTTAGTTGACTAATCTTCGGACTGTATTCAGATTGACGATGATTACTGGTTCAACACAGATCGTGATGTCCACATTTCTGATTTGTGGGGTAAGTGACCATATCCTTGACTTGTTTTCAGGTTATTAATAAATTGGGATGTCAATGATTGCTCTTTCATATCACCTGCAGCAAACGATGATTGGGATCAAGTTAAAGAATTCATTCAGGTAGATTTTCCACAAAGTGGTGTTGCTACACTGAGGCAGCCTCGTAAGCCCCCAGCTATCCCTGATCAACGGTGCATGCAAAGAACTTAGAAGAGTGTAAAGCTAATGCTAGAAAAGTGGTTAAACTAATTGGACAGTTGCTAACATGAAGCATGGGAGTGGAGAATCTGGAGTTGCACCAAATAACCCAAACAAGCTGAGGTTTAACATAGTGAGAAAAAGAAAGAAAAAAGGAAAAGAAAAGTTTATTGTCTTTGTTATACACAAAATTGCTTGTAGCTTAAACTTAGATTTTTTTTTTCCTTCTCTTTTGTTTATGCTTGTGTAACATATTAATATCCAGATTCCAGGTCGATAGATTTTTGGTCCTACGCCTGGGGAAGTGGAGAATGATAAATGACATAAGAGTCAACTACTCGCAGCACTAGTTTGAAGCTTTGAGTATGGTTGTAGACTTGTAGAGGGTAACTTGTGGTGCATTGAATGATTGTACAGGATAAATTGTAATTGTTACTTGTTTACATTAGCAAATGATTAATAATATCCTGTTTAAAAAGATACCGGTAACCTCTTCGAAAGAAAGACGATTTAGGGAGTTCGAACTTCTAACCAGTATGCAAAATAATTACTTCACAGCTTTCATCCAACAGCAGAAATGCCCTTATGTGATATTCTTCACGACTTGAACTGAAGGCATGTATAGTAAACATACAACTGAGCGAACATAAGTTGCGATGTTCAGAAAAAATAAAAAATATATAAAAAGTAAGTTAGCAAAATTCTTGTTGTGTTAGGCTTACTCCAGTGTCCAGTGGAAGAGCCTGGCTGACTTTGGTATACGTTGGTCAGGTTATTCTTTACTTTGCCCGAAAACTAGTTGAAAGTTGATAAAACTCATAAAAGTGTCGTTTTGTACCACGAACGTTTTTATCATTTTAGGCCATGATTATTTTTTTCTTTCGACTGATTTAGGGATTTTAGGGCACGGACTTGTTACCATTCTGTTAGAAAATGTGCCTACGTGGCTAATTGGAGAGGCACCACATCAGCTTTCATTAGTACAAATAGGCACCCGTTTGTACACATGGGCACATTTTGTATCGTAGTGGTTACAGTGGCCCAAAGTGAAACTTTCCATAAAGTGTTGTGGCCTAAAAAGGACAAGCGTGTAATAATAAGTTGCCCCACATTTTTTCTAAATAGCAAATCCTATCCTTCTAAAAACAAACTCAAGTGAAACCACCAAACCAAATTCCATAACGCTATAACGCTATTATTCATAATCTTTTCAAAAGACGTTGTTCCAAAACCAAGTCTTTTTAAGAAGCTCAAAAGACTGTTGTTCTAAAAAACCGAAAGTATCGAAACTAAATGAAATTAAACAATAGTGGTTAGCCCTGCAAACTTCCTCATGCTTCTCCATCTTTCTTGTCGCTGCTCTCTTAAGGCATCTCCAATGGGGGGTGTAAAATTACACCTCCACCTAGGCTCCACGTAGGTGCCATTAGGATTTTACACCTCTAATTGTATAGTATTGTATAGCTTATAAATATCCACACTCTATACTCTCCAATGGAAGAGTGTAAAAAAAAAATAGATTTTAAACTGGGACGTCACTTGGAGTGACGTCCAAGTGACGTCCGAGTTAAAAAATTACTTTAGAATTAGAAAGGGACGTTACTCCAAGTGACATCCGAAAATTATTTCACTCAGACGTCGTCGTTTCGAAAGTGTCGCCCGAAGTTTTTATTAACTAATAAATGGTGAGAGGAGAAATTCCCCACCCTCTCTTAGCTAGCTAATACACTATTACCTACAGTATAACACCCCCATTGGAGAGAATTTTTTTATATTTGGAGTGTAAAATTTCCACTCTATACGGTTTACACTCTCCATTGGAGGTGCCTTTAATTAACTGCTTCTCCCACCTCAAAGTCCCCATTCTCCAACCCTACCAACGGATAGACTCTAGTTATATCAACACATGCATGTTTTCCCTCAGACCAATTGTAAATCAAGACATCCGCAGGCCGAAGAGTCGATCTTCCCTCATTCAGATCAGTGAGAAAGTTAACAGGAGCTTCTTTCTACACTTGTACCCCAGCCCTCCAAAATGCATCACATAAAATATCTCTGACATGATCATGTCGGTATTTGAAACCTGAAAAATGTCGACAATGTGCTGCATGGTCCCCAAAAGCATCCAATTTACTGTTTTTGCAAACATGGCATAAACCACCGTCAGAGTACAAAGAAATCATGAGATGGTATCGGAGAATAGAACGATACTCCACCGGCGACATACGTTGTCCAAGTTCCTCTATCGGAATAGCAAGTAGAAAATCTTTTGCGTGTTTCGAATGTAAACATCCCATGACTGCCTTTTGACGAACAAATAAATCAAACTCCCTCTCGATACCAGCAATAATCTTACCGTAGAACGCTTCTGCTAAACGTTTTGTGGTTTTGAGGGGACGGTAGCATTCGCAGCCAGAGAATTGAGGTCAAAATCAGGTAGGCAGAGACTCAATGCACTGCTAGCAACATCAAGAATCTCATCCAAAGACATTGTACCACAACTCCTAAAAATGTGGTCCTGAAGTTCAGAAGTCTGAAAACGGGATGCCACAAAAGCAAATGTAGAGACATCAGTGGCACAATAAATACCTAAACCACCCAGACATAATGGGAGTGTCGATAAATGCCACTGTAAATCACCGAAGCCAAGACCATCAGAAACCACAATACCCTGGAGAACACTACGAAAATACCGATCAAAAGTCTGAGATACTTCTCTGAAAAAGGATGGTGAACAAGTACAAATCGCGAAGACCAACTTAGAGAGCCCAACACAAGCTCGTAAGAACGCTAGCTCACACTGTGGATCTTCCAATACAGCTAAACAGTCTATCAGAGTCATAACCTTGTCAATACGCTTGCGAGCAAGACCCATGACAAAAGATGCATCAGTGCTAACTACATCTCCAAGCAACCTGACCCCCTGCTGAGGATGGGACAAATCTGAAGGAAAGGGACCAGGAGTAGAGCGACGTGGATCCAGTGATGGCCAAAATATCTCAGTTTTGGTTACATTAAGAACCAACCCATAAGAAGGTCCTTCTTCCTGAATCATACCCAAAGTTGTCAACACTTGTTCTGTATCCCCGATCAGAGTTCCATCATCTAGGTACCACACCTGTAACAATAACTCAACTGGACTGGATTCGTAGAATCAGAGGATGCAACACCAGTGCAAATAGAAGGGGACCCAAAGGGTCACCTTGCTGGATCCCAGTAGCAGATCATATGTAGCCATCCCCCACGTATAACTTTGCAGGTTGACAATACAAGTACTCGACCCAAGAGGGGTAATAGCTGGGCATCGGATACGAACCTCTTTCAACATAATGGTCCGATCAACCATGTTAAAAGCATTCTGAAAATCTACCAGCATAGAAAAAAAGTTATTGTCGTTGTTAGCATACACCATACGGTTGGCAGCGTGCAAAATCGCCTCTGCTCCACCAGAAACACCCATTCCATACTGAAAATCCTGTAAGTACCCAACCACATCTTTGTAAACTCCTCTCATTGTAATCTTGGAGACCAGATGATGCCAAACCATGCCCACAGCTATAGGACAAATACTATTATCCGGCTTAAGAAGTGGAGTAAGCGGAGCACTCGCTATGAATTCTGCTAACAGCTGTGGACATCGTCCCTATAACCAAATATTCACCACATGGGTCAATGCATCTAGCAAATCATACGATATAGTTGCTGCAGCACCACTCATAGCATCCAACAAGTGCTAAGCTCAGAGACCATCACGGCCACAAGAAATACCTTTCAAAAACGACCTAATGCATGACAAAAGGGTGTCTCTCTCTACCAATAAAAGGGGCTCAGAAAAGGAACAGTTGGTCTCATAGGTGGTTGTCGCATTGGGTGTTTCTCCTTTAATGCTTGAATAGTCGCCGCCGAGTTAGAGGCAACCCTTGATGATGACAACACTTTTACCACTGTAGTAAAATGCCCATCAGCAATTTTCTGTAAGCATTGACGCACATTCTGAGTGGAAAGAGATCTCTGGGGTGGCTGGATTGAAGGACGCTCTACTGCAGACTCTAAGGGGCGAAACAATCCACCAGACTCGTTCCATATCGACAAAGCATAGAGAATCTGTTTCTGTTAAAGGTTTTTCCTATTACCAGACCGACGTTCCTGACGATTATGTGGCTGAAAAACCTGTAGAGTGCAGCACAGAAGAAAGAGAAGACGAACCCATGACATGACTAAACTAGGATCAGCCGTAATATTCAAGAGAGCATACTTCAATGCACCATAAAAGGCCAAACGACAAACACGTGGTATACTTTTCACAGTGTGAAAGGGTATACGGAATGCACTATCAAGTAACGTCTCCTCAAGAGAGAGAACAACACCCAGAGGCCTCAGGATAACACTAGTGTCTCCTTGTGATGAGAGTGCAATTTTTTTTTAAATGGCCTAGAGTCATAACACAAAACAACAATTTTATCTTGAAAGTTTTTTACAATCAAGAAATCCTAAAAGAGATTAGATGTGTAAAGGTAGAATCGTAATTTTTTTGGTGTACAAAATGAAAATTAAACAACTAGAAAACTTCAATTGTAACTTGTTACAGCATTCCTATCGCGGCAGTCATCGCTATAAATCCAGTAAAAGGAAATGGTCGAACGCTTCAAACAGGGGATGTAGTTTCAAAATGACCGAATCACTGCCCCTTTGTGGCTGCACAGATTTTATGCATAATCAAGTGCCCTGAAAAGTAATACTGGAAGTACGAACTTTCAATAATGGTCCTAGTCAAAATCTGGGACGTGCGTCCTTGCCTAGACCTTCTCACGTACAAAGGATTGTAAAACCCAGCACGCTTTTTCCACCAACAACGTTATCTAGAATGGGATGAAACAAACCACAGCATACTACTTCCTAGAGTAAAAGTGTTAGACTCTTCTAGCTAGACTATAGAAGTTTACCTGCAACTCAGTCTTAATTTTCTATGCATGGTTCTCCAATTCCAGTTGGTCAAGCCCCATCTCAGTCACTCCCAGCTTAACTGTTCCATTATCCAAAACAAAGAGGAAATAAATGTACAGAGGCGTTAACTAACAATCTATGACGACTCTATTCAATACTTACAATTTGCTTCACGCAGCACAATTACAAGTAAAAAAGTGAGATAAGTGGTGAACTAATGAACTGCGGCTTGTAGCGCTTTCCTTATCCAGCCTTGATGAATTAACTTTTTGCAGCTGCACGGTTCCTCCTCAATCTGCTACGTGTAACGCGAATCACTTCCTCCATAACAGTATCTTGTGCAGGTGGATTCACATTTCCACCAGTTGAAGACACTTGTTCGATCCGCATCAACTCTGCTTCAGTTTGGGTGGGCTGGCTACTGAGCTGAGCTGCAGGCTGACTTGCACCAGCTGCTTCCACCTGAACTGTAGCTGCAGGCGCTGAAGGCACAGGAGGGGCTTTATCCAGTGCAGTTTCTTGCTGATGCTGAGTAATACCTGTACTTGAAGTACGAGAAGGTGCTTGTTGCTGCTGGGTCGAAGTTAAACTGTTAGTCCTGGAAGGAGGCTGCTTCTGACTTGAACCTGTACTTGAAGTACGAGAAGGTGCTTGTTGTGAAGGCTGGGGTGGCTGCTGTGGAGGCTCAGGTGGTTGTTGTGGAGGCTGCTGTGCATTAACATCTGCTTGTTGTGTTCTTACAGTAGGCGGAGGATGGCGTACCCCTGCCTCCTGCTGTTGTAATTTCAAAAGGGAGAAAACATTTACCATATTGTAATTTGCAATTTTATATTAGATAAGAAGTGTGATCACTCAATTAGGACTTAGGAGTTCTATAATAACCTATACTGACAACTTTTAACTAAAGGTTGAAAAAGAATCTATCTATGACCTGTAAACCAGCACCCAGACACAGTCCATCACCAACAACATGCTATTGTTAACTGAATCAGACAGAAAACCCCCAACATACTGCAAAGCTAAGTAATCCCACACAACAAACTAAAGGGAGAAAACATTGACAATATTGTAATTTGCAATTGTATATTTATTAGATATAAAGTGCTATCACTCAATTAGGACTTACGAGCTCTGCAATTGCCCTATACTGGCAGCTTTTATATCAAGGTTGAAAGAGAGTCTATACGACTTCTAAACCATCACACTAACACAATCCATCACCAAAGCACATGCTATTGCCAACCAAATCAGACAGAAAACCCTAAGATAAACTAACTGATATATTAAACTTCAAAACCCTCCTCTAGAGAACAATCTATCAACTAAGCACCATCCTGCTAAGCTGAGTAAATCCCACTTGCCAAATAAAACATGCTCTAATCTACATTGTAAATCAGTTACCAATGCACAATAAAGTGAATTTTATTCTCAATACAGCACACATCTCGATTCCACTGTCACGCTAAAGAGGATATAGACAATAAACATGAGCACAAATCATAAAAGCTTCCACTTATAAATCATCATCTATTACTGTAAATTAATATAGTATATTAATAATAGTAAGGGAGAGACGACAGTGAGCTTAAATGGAAATTATACTTCCTTTCTTTTCTTTGAACGCGACATAGTAGTAAATAACCAGGTTCAAGACAAGGTACATCAATGAACCTAGAAGATGGATTAAGCTCACGGTATTGGTCAAAACAATCTCCTGCCTATAGAGATTAGCCTCACAAAAGTTCAATTTGTTCGAAAAGTTAAGAACATCTTTCAACAAAATTAAAAATATACAGTGGAGCTGAATTTGGTAAAGACGATATCTCTGGTGGTGATATCATATACACCCAAAATTGCGCTTTAGTCACCTTGTGCCAGCAAATGGTGGTGGTACATCAAAAGAATGTGCGGTAGGGGAGAGCAATTGTATGCGAGGAATGATCAATGAATTTAGGTAGCTTGGAATTTCAAGTGGGAGTGAGCTTCAACAACTAACGTGATCCATTCCATGAAGACAAGGATTGAGGTAATAAGACAAAAGGCCGCCAAACAATATCTTTCGAGAACTAGGTAAATACAAGTACTCTTTAGCAATTCTTAAACCATGTAAAGACAAGTGCTCTTTAGCAATTCTCAAAGCAGTAAACTGCAAAAGTTACCACATCGCACAACGTGCCACACAGTAGGAATGTCACGCTACGTCACCGCCAACACCAACGCACACGCCTTTTCCTCTCCATAGCCCTAATTTCTAATTCTCATTTCCGTAAAATTAATCGACAGTGGAAAAATGGATGTGACATGTTAATTTGGTTAAAACATTATGTAATGGGTATACCACTTTATTGGCAATTCAATCAGATGTATAAATCAGATACCGTTAAATTTTCACATTAAATTGTCGCCTGTCAGTAACTCAAAATGGATGTAAAGAATAAAAAAATGCTTTCATATACTTCTTTTGATTGTTAATTATGTAATGAGTAACATTATTGAATATGTTCAAATGCCACTTACAAGACACTGAAAAAAGGAGTTAGAACGGCAGCAGGGTGCTGGTTAGACAAGGTATGTGGACACAAGATGGTACTACATTATACCTATAAACAAATGATAGTGAGGTGACATCAATAAGACCTACAGCTTCTTATCATTGGATACCTGAGCAGGACGAGGCCTTGCTGTTGACTGCGATGCAACATACTGCAAAATCTCAAAAACCCTAGTCTGCCCATAACTTGCAGCCTTTTGCCAATAAAGAATAGCCATATCCCCAGCCCTAGTTTTTAGTTCCAGTAGGTTACGATCAATCTCTGTCTCATGTTTTGCAATATATGGCCGGAAAAAGGAATCATATACATATGTAGTTCCCTGAAATAAGATAAGAAGACATCAAGAATACATAAAAACTTATCACGAAGAAACTATAGACATAAACTCTCCAGTGTGGTTTGAAGATCTGTACCTTTGTCTTAGGATACCACAGATATATGAAGAAAGCCAACTTTGCCTCACTGTACATTGGAACCCTTTCAAAAGCAACAAAAGAAAAACATCAAATATACTGCTGTGAACGTATCATGATAAAAAACCCGCCATTTACATTATATGTTGAAAAAAGATCTCAACCACTATAAGTTCATTACCATGAAACGAATGTGTCTCCAACCCTTTCAAACACTGTCAGCATTGCGACCAAAATCCTATATGATTAATAAAATAAAGTTATTCAGTTCGAAACTCTTTATCCACATTTAAAAACATGTCGATACATCCACAGTTCAAAAATACATACCAGTACTGACACCAAAACCGAAGTTGTTCAATTTCAGGTTTGTTCTTCTCCACTGTCTTAAAGCATTCATACGCTGGATATGCATATCCAAATATCATTCTGGAAAAACCCCCACGACTAATTAGTCTATTAACTCCAACAAAATTTGACCTCTAGTTTAAAATCTAACAACTTACACTAGTCCTCTGGTTAGAAATGATCCCATCATTTTGAATCCACTAAAATGTTGAACCAAATCTTAACTGCAAAAAATAAATATTAGTTTAATAACTACTGTGAAATATATTATCTAAACACACAAAAGAGGACAAATCCTAAGATTTGAAGAAAGGTAAAAGATAATTGGGGAAAAACAACAAACTTACTTACTAACTAACTAATCATCACTTGAAAACAAAACCAGTACTACAGATGCACATTACCGTAAATGAGTCAATTCCTAAAATTACTATTCAATTAACTACAAATTTAATACATAACAAAAAAATAAAGGTTAAAAAGAAAATTAAAGTAAAAGAATATATTACACTTGTAAAGATTCTTATTCCTTTTGATCTGAACGCTTTAAACTGTTTCACATCAAAACACCGGTTTAAATAGATTTCGGTTTAACCCAGAAACCCGAACCGGTGTGGCCGAAACGGTATCAAGGAAAAACAGTTATGTGTCGGTGTAAAAAAGAGAGTGTTGTATTTTGTATAGAGGTCGTTTTGAATTTAAACGTTCGTGTGGAATTTTGTTTAGGTTTTTTACAAAATTAAATTGAGATTTTTGTTCAGTTCCGTTAAAAGATAAGAAGACACGTGTGACGATTATTTTTGGATCTTTGGATCGAAGGGAACGTGGATCCAACGGCTCACGTGTTCCGAGGAAGTAGACAGCATCATTGTACTAATTGATCACTTTCTCCTGCTAATCATTTGAGTTTGTATCTAATGGACGCTCAAGACGTATTGTGTAAAAGGAGGGGAAGTTGTGCCCTTCAAGCCAAGTATTAATTAATCAAATAAATATCTTTATGTAAAGTTGACCTAATTATGGATAAGAAAGGGGAAACTCTGGTAGAGTTCGATGGCATTTTCTCAATCATCCCGACTGTTAGACCAATGCTATTAATTATAAATACCGTATTAAGGAAATAATCAGTCCAATGTGTTGAATTGTTAATCTTACTAGTAGCCTTAAGATGAATCATTAGCTTAAATATAAGAGACCAATCAAATATTTTATTATAGAGCCGTTGGAGGTAGGAGGTAGGTCTCCATCGTCAGTCACTCCTTTTTTTTTTATTTTTTTTGGTAAACACTCCATCGGTCCTTCCTCTCAATAGTTAGGTACTTGCATGGAGAAAGTCTACTGTGACGTTAGTTTTGGATTGCTGACAGACTGACAGGATGTGCGGGCTTTTGTGTGTTTCATATTGGCTGGTTCGGATATGAGCAATGGATGTAATTATGGAGACCAAAATCAACGATCAAGAATAGGGATATTCCTTTGCTCTGGCTTACAGAGTTACAGACTTACAGGGTGTCTGAAAAATCCCTGATAACATACGGGACAGACACAGTCATGACTCATGAGAGCAATAAACCCGATGGGTCCAAACCTAATTTGCATGCGGAATCCCTTGACTCACTTTCACGGTTTCACCAACAACAAGCAACAATGCACCAACCTCTTGTTAAAGAAAAGAACTCATAATACTTCCACAACACACGCACTTGAGTAGTTAGAGCAGTTAGATTTCCACAACATAATAACGTTTTTGACCATTGACACCATGAGTCTGTCGTCACTCCCACTCAATCTTTTTTTTTAGTGTCGGGAGTAGATAAACAGTACTGTTCCCACCCACGCAATAGAAATGGAATATTGAAAATCCTATCTAAGCCGATGTCACCTGAAAAACACCAATCCCGCATATTTATCTTACGTCAAGATTTTGCAGCCTAAATATCACAAACATTGGGAAATTTCTAAGCCTGGAACCATATCTATTGAGTCACACCATTTAATGATCTTCAGTGGACTCGTTTATAACTGTCAATTCTGCTTAATGATACCATGATAATTAGACCGGGGGGAGGGATTAAATCAATAGCTCATTGCCTTAAAAAGATCAGAGATCAAATCATACTTTGGTGCGTTTTGTTCAGGGAGAAAACATCGCAACAGATAAGAAAAATATATTTAAATAGGGCTCGAACAAGTAGACATCGTCTCTGATCACTAAGTTGCTGTTCTAATTTTTATTCATATGCTTGGGCTGAATCATCCTCCATACAACAAAACATGGTTTCACGCTCGTGAGAGAACTACCAGGAACAGCGTGAAACTCAAAATTCCAGGAGAACTTAACAAAATTTTAATTTAATTAGATGAAACTACGACAACCTCAGGTCCTTCATAATAATTCACATCTAGGCAACACTAACAGATTGATTGACCGCATCTTTCTCAGTCTTACACCTGCAGAGTGGAATGCATTAAACAATCAGCTACTACCTAATTCTAAATTGTAATTGTAATCTAGAGGTTACTGGGAAGGAACCAAAAAGATTTAGGAATAAATATTTCGAAAATAACACATACTTAGAAAGCACAAAACATACAAAACTATGGCTCAGTCAGGCACAATCACGAACATGATGTGATATTGATGGTAAATCCAGAGGTTGATACTGAACCAGAAGTTTGGCTTGACTTTGATTGGAAAAGTAAAGATTTCTTCGGAAAATCTCAATGTATTTTTTTCAGTCAGCAGTAATTTTACGCCGCAATAACTTCATCCGCCATATTCATGGCGAGTTTATCAGGATGGAGAAAGGTATATATTTTCACCACGTGGCATGAAATTTGTGTACGCTTATTGGAGCATTTTAAGAAAACTTAGAAGCAGGGGGTTTTCCTTTTTTCAGAAACACAGAGCGGCAAAGGACCATAAGTTTTGTCCTCAGCTTACCAAACGCAGCCTTACATATCATATATAAGTTAGTAGAGATTCGTCTATGAGTTTGAGAGAACAACACGTAACATTCAACTTTGCTAGAGGCAGACATTTTCCCTTGACAAAACCTCAGATAATCATGGAGTCATGGAGAGATGACAGAGTAACTTAGTTGTAGAGACCCAGAGGACAAATAGAGAAGAACGGACACATACCTATTGCACTGCGACCGTGATGCATAGTTGTGGTTGCTGCAGTTTGTGCACATCCAATCTCCATCACGCCATTGCTTTGCTCTAACACAGAGAAAAGATGCATCACAAAATCAAAATTTTGAAATATACATGCCCAGACACAGATTTAGAAATTAAACGTAAAATACCTATCACACTTCTTCTATATGAGTCTACAAACAATACAATTGTGTAAAACTTTAACAAATTGGGAAGGCTGCATAATGGAAATTGTTTCATGCACTGCAACACTGGAGCCTAGGTAATTCAAATGATTGAACGATTATTTTTGAGCCAGTTCTGCCGCACATGTAATAATCAAGCAAGAGATTTAGCTATCAGTAATGTGGTAAGACTATTGATTATTGACAACATTTAGATCCTCTACAACTAACTTCTCAGGACTCGTGTGTACTTATTCCTTCACATTTGATTGATTTTCTTCTCCTTAATTATGGTGTTGTTTGTGGAACTGTGGTGCTGATAATTGGTAATCCAAGTTAACATAAAGCCAAAAAGTTTCATTGGCGGAGTTGAGAGCAGTGAGCTAGCGACTCCTTTACAGTACTAAAAGGTGCGAAGTTCTCATATAAGCAAGTGACAAACTAACAACAATTTCAAATAACCTAAGCCCACCTTTCCGACGAAAGAGAACCATCCGAAAATATAGCATTTATCCCTAAAACATAAACCAGTACATATAGTAGCCTTCCAGATGGCTTATTTGGGTGATTGAAGTTCATGATTGCTCCCTGAGAGCCTCACAGACTCACGAGTCGTATCCATTCTACTAATGATGTCACCACCTTTTACTACAGCCATTGAATTTGAATAAACTTAATGCAATTAGATATAAAAGCAGTAAGATAGATGAGCATAACTTTCTGTGGCTCCCACAAACTTAAAAGTTAAAACACTTAAACCCATTACCAAATATAACAACAGTATTGATCGAGTTAAAATCTTTATAATTACTCTTTGGATAGCACGTCCAATAAATTGGTCGCAGAAAATAAAAAGTGAAAAAAGAGATTCCTAGATGTTTGTTTCTTTTACTGTGTTGATTGGTAAAAAATGAGTGAAAAGCCAAAAACAAAGAAACAGAAAACCAGTATTACCCTTTTCCAAGAAGTGTAGGCACTGGTGTGAGCTGTGGTAACTGCACTTGACCTTGTGAGTTCCAAGGTGTTATGGAGCTTCCATTGCGGTATGGGTAAGGTCCAGATGTCTGATCATTGCCGGGACGCCCAATATGCTCATAGCCCTGGTATGAAGGCTGTTGATTTGTCTATACTTCCAGAAATAAAGTATGTAAGAGAAACAGTCTAATTCCACAGTATATAGTTTAACGTGCATTGGTAAATGATTATCTTGTACACTACATACCAGAAAATGATTGTTTATATCTCCTGCATTCAACCTCTTGTTTTCCCATTCACCACAAAATTCCTCTGATGCCAATCGCTTTGTCCCATGACCTTTACAACAGGAAAAAACAATATAAATAAATTCCATGAGAGAATTGTATATTGGAAGTATAGTGGTTTCGTTCAGGTATCTACACAACAGTTTTGTGATATAAAACTAGAAATATCATTAAAAAAAAACAGAAGAGACAGAAAAAGAATGGGATGTATTGCACTTACTTGGAAACATTCCTGTGACAGCTGTGTTCACCATGGAAGAGGCTGTACCTGACGGTAAAGAAGCATTGCATTTTTTACACTGGCCAAAATAACAAGATGGTATAAGAAAATATAAATCTGAAGAGAGCACCTTGTGGATTTTGGTACAACTTGGAATAAGATGAACAAGTGTTGTTTAGAATTCTAATACGTTTATGTGGAAAATACTACCTCTCCACGAGAGGAATAGTTGTGGAAACCACAATTGCATATCCAATCGCCAGTGCGCCATCCGCTAGGAATCGCAAGCGAATTAGTATTGTTTATATGAGAAAATCCTGAACTACTGCTTCCACCACCTAACGGCCAGGTAGCACCAGTTTGAAGTCCATACCGATCAGCACCTCCAAGCGACCAAGTAGAATTCAATGGAAGTGACTGCTGAAAAGCAGAATTAGGTGCCATTCCCATATTCATCCTTAATCCTCCCACCGGTGCTCCTTGTGCCCTGGCAAAATAATGTGCATAAGATTGAAGAGAAGCTCCAGGCATTGCAATTGCGGGCATTGCTGCTACCTCCTTGGGTTGACCGCACTTTTTGCACTTTTCTCTTGACGCATAATTGTTGTTACTGCAACCTATTGATCCCATTGGCAAAAACAAACCCAACAACGCACATCCAGCCAGAAATACGCACACCCAAACCACAAAAAACACACACACACCACTCAACCCAATTGTTTACAAGTTCCCAAAAATCGATAAGTAAAACAACAACAACATGAACTAGACATAGCATCTCATTCGATTATATATTAAGGTAAGGATGAATGATGTGTCACCTGAGCAGATCCAATCACCAATGCGAGGGAGCCATTTGGAATCAGCAGGGGTTTTGTTGTCGACTAGAATTCGAGGTTGTTTACAACGGTTGCAAAAGGATCTGAACGCGTAGTTTCTGTTTGTGCAGCTTCCACACTCCCAATCCCCTTCTCTCCCTTCACCCATCTCTCTCTCTCTCTCTCTCTCTCTCTCTTTGCAATTTGAGGCAACGCAATTTGAACGAGAGAGAGGAAGCCCTGCCTGGCTCAGACTGAACAAAAATATTCGGTACTTGAACAGTGAAACCTCTTCTCAAAGTCTCGTACGTTTGGTACGAATGTATCGGGAATATTACACTCACGGGCGAAATATTTAAAGCAAATATCGAAAATAATCTTGAAATTTGAAAAGAAAAAGCCAGCGTTTTACTTTTGCTTTCAAACGTCGAAGTGTATATTGGATTTGGAATTGCAGATTTGTTCAGAACTTTATATCCACTTTTATATCATTTACCTACAGTACAGCCTGATTTAGATTTATGCATATGTAGTCTTGTTTTTAGCAGTTTTGTCGAACTTAACTGATTCTGTCTTAAATTTGGTACCATCTGTGTTTCACTGTTTGCAGTGTACTCTCTTTGAATAATCTTTCTCCACGCGGATATCAGCATGCGAAAAAGCACAGGACCAGAAACTCATTTCCCACATCCTTCAAAACCGTATTGAATCTGCATGTACAAACTACAAAGAAGCAATGGCACAAAAGGAATCAAATCTGCATGAAGTTCCATCATATCGCATTGAATCTGCATGTACAAAGAAGTAATGGCACAGAAGGAATCAAATCTGCATGTAGTTCCATCATAATAGTTACCAGTAGTGCACTAGGTACTCAAGATTTGTCAATTGAGAACACCCTCTTTGGATTTTGAAAACTAGCAATTGCTCTTAAGTTCCTTTTCCAAATATTTATATCACTGAACACTGGATAACACTAGTCTTTGAAATTAAAATCAATATTTTCAAAACAGTATAATGACACTAATACATCGAAACCAATACCGTTGCACATATAGTCTGGAAACCAGAAATCATTGGCCTCATTCCATATCGTAGCTTGTAATGAATCAACTGAACAGATAAACAGTACATTCACAAAATATAACTAAAACCACTTTCGCCATTTAATAAATGAAAAATCTGCTATTCAACAGAATGCACTAATGAGTTACAGTGACCTAATTACAGTTTCTATTGACCATGTTAAACTATACACAAAACATCCCAGTTCGCCAGGTCCTCATACAGTGGAACTGAAGGAAGCTGTACACTTGTGTTGTAACCATAACAATCTTTTCTCATCTTTAAGTGAGAGAAACATCTCCCTCAGATTGGGATTGTCAAATAAATCCAACGCAGCATAGTACAGGCTTTCATCAACATTGGAAATTTCATCCAATACTTGAACGCATTTTGTTATAGAGAACTGATCAAGACACTGAATGGATGCATTTGCCCTCAACTTTGATGCAGTCGCCATCTCTATCATAGCTTCTGCCATAGCGTCATCAAACTCGTTGTTGCTTTTTCTACGTGTACGTGGATTTGTTTGTGTAACTGGTTTACGCTTGTTCGAATCTAAATTTACATCCACTCCCGAGCGAGATGACGAATCATCTTGCACAATTGTAGGAGCTGATCGAGGAGTTTCCATACCAATTGTCTCTTTATCCACCTCAATGTAGTGACTCGATTGAGCATACCTGCCTATGCCACCCGACTCTGAAAAAATCTTGCACAGTTGGTCATATATCGGAGAATCCTTGCTCCTGGTTGGCTCACCCATGGGATAGTCCTGGAAATTATACAACGGTAGAGGAATAACGACACAAAATCCACCAAAACAAAAGGTGGGTGGAGTTATATGCAAAATATACGAGAGAACCAAAATATACCTCGATGAAATTATCCCAAACCTCAGCTCCAGTAACAAATATGTGCCTGGACTCATCACCACCAAAGCTTCCTTGAAGGAGCTGTGATTTCACATTGTCGTATCTATTCCTCAAAACATCAAGGTGTTTCTTCAACTGTTTCCTATTGAAATCTAGACCTGTTTGTTTATTAAACTCGTCACGTATATGCTTCCATGCATTCTTGTTGAAAACATTATTTGACCTATTCCCTAGCAGAACTTGCTCAAGTACCAAGTCCACAAATAACTTGTCAAGGGATGCTGTCCATTTTGTCCTTGAACGATCATGCTTGGATTGTTGATCTTGGGGATGGGTATCCATCTACATATACAAAGAACATTCGGTAAGACAAGTTTTGTACATCTGATAAACGGCAGCATAGGCAATCAAACTCAAAATTAATTTGTTCCAGTGTTATTTCAAGTGGGATGTATAATTGGGACATTTGCACAACCCTATATAGACATTGGGTTAAATGATGTAACTACAAAAAATTATCCATTTCAGTCTTCACTAACACTAACTAATAATAAGTGAACAAACACCCATCCATAGTCCAATTTATTTAATTGAAAAGTCAATCTCCAGTAACAAAAAAACTGTAGTAAAATTCAAAATTCGTCTCTTAATACATAATTAGGTTTTCCTTGATACAATGTATATTATTAGTCAACACATGAATAGAGCATCAGTAAAAATAAAACGAATGAAAAACAAGGGGAGAAAAAACTGACCTGATTCAATTGAAAATAAATGTGGAGAAGGGGGAAAGAGAGACAGTGGAAATGAAACCCTAACCCTAATACATCATCAGAAACCGTTAATTGAGTGAACCATGGAGTGATCGAACAGGTGAGTCGGGATTGTAACGGAGCATTCTTCAGTTTATTGACTGGGCCTAACATTTTTTGAACCCACCAATTGCCATAGCCCATAAGCCCAAATTAAAGAAAGCCCATAAACGGATCTGTCCCATAGTGCGTCACTTTGCAACTTTGCAGTTTGCACGTGATATTTAGTGGATAAATAAAATAAAATAAAATAAAAAGGAGATGCAGGTATTCGAACCCTGAGTTCCTGCCGGCTCTCCGGAGCACGAGCAGTTAATAAATTAGCTTGTTTTGTGCTACATCTCCGTTTATTTGTTCTCGTTTAAATATATTTAAGGGGAACCCCTATTTTATGTTGTCAATATGTAGGGCAGGGTAGACCCGAATCCGACCCGGCCCAATTACCTAATACGCCGGGTTCGGGTTGATTTTTATATCCGTTTATGGATTCGGGTATGTCGGGTTCATGTTCGGATTCGGATATAATTTTTGGGTTTTTTTTGAATTTTTAGTGTTATCCGATTGGGTTAGTCGGGTTCGGATTCGGATAATGTGAAATTATTTGGATTCGGATATAGCCATATCCGACCCGATCCCTGCCATATCAATCCATCCTAAGTTCCTAACTTTTAGACTTAGGAATGTCGAGTTTTGTCATGCTTAAATTGGACTCAAACTTTTACTAGCTTGACTTTTGAGTTTAATTTGGGGCCAAACTCGACTTGTCTGTAATAATAGTTCGAGCCTAAATTTAAACTCAACTTCAATTATGCTCGTTTGAACTCGAACTTGAGCTCAAAAAATAAAAATAAATAATAAAAACAAAAAATGGTAGCAGACCACAACATAGAATTTAAGAGTATTTTGCAGACTCTAAAAGAAAAAAAATAAGCCTACAAATGTCATTGCATTGCAATTATATCTATTAAGATCCGAGTGTGAAACTAGTATAATACTAAAAGTCTAGTACCTACTTTGCTACTAGATTTACTGCTATGCAGTGGGTGTAAGCGTATCGGAGGTGGAGAAGAGAGAAAATTGAGACAACGAGAGAAGAGAAGAGGATGGGTATGGTGAAGAAGTAGAGAAAGGATGAGGGGGGAGGTATACAGATAGACATAAACGAAGTGAATACTAGCGAGGCTTTTGAAGACAAACCTCAAGAGTTCGAAGTGAGATGAGGTGAGAGAGAATGAGAGAAAATGTGGAGGAAGTTTTTTTTAGTTTGGGGGGGGGGTACAGACAGACACCAACGAAGTGGATTTTAAAGAGACTTTTAAAACCGGCCTCAAGAGTTCGCTACACTCACGGATTACATTCTAAAACCTACAAAAATATATGTATATTAAAAATAAAAATAAAAAAAACAGATGAACAAACTACATCATGAGTCTTATCTTGCAATCTTGACAACTACAACACTTTTGCTTTTAATGTATGCTAATTGGTATCTTAATATTTGCCTTCTAAAGTGTCAGTAAGCAAGACACCACAATCAATGATCACTGAAGAGATGAGAGTCGAAGAATAAATGAAAAGAGGATCAGTTGCAGCTGTTGTGTTTTAGGGGTTAGAGTGTTCAGTAGTTTAGGATTACAATGTTAAGTATATATGTTGTGCAACCTTCATGGGTTGTGGGGTATAAAGATTACAAATTATATATGTTGGGTGTGAGCTTGTAAAATTGGTAGCTCACGAGCTACTCAAGCTCAAGTTGGATCTCGATCTAGAACGAGCTTTAAATGAAGCTCAAGCTTGACTCGTACTTTTGCACAGACGAGTTTGAGTGATCCACGAGCAGTTCACCCTAGCTATTGTGACCATATAGGTACATCTTGGACCCAAAAAAAAAAACAATTATCACATATTGATCTTATCCTAAGTTGATATGTTTAGAGTTCACTATAGGATAATTGCATTCAATCTCATTCTCAGTTAACAGTGTGCAACCAAGTGGTTCTAAGAGTATTCCTAATGCAGATGACTTTGAGGGGAAATAACAACTTGTCACTTTTATGAGCCAAAAACAATGACCCAATGTAAGGGTGACTTTGTAGGTAGCTCTTCACTAGGTAAGAGTATTCTCAATGCAAACAACAACTTGTTACCTCCACATAGATGCCACATAGGACAATTTCCCTCATAGCTACCTTGTTGGTGAAAAACTGCTAGAGGTTGCGCAAATGTGACTTTAAATTTCGGAGGGATGTTTCAGTCCGTTTGAATGTAAAAATAAAAAAAAATATCGAAAAAACATGTCGGACTGAATAAAACATCTCGTTCGAGAAAAACACACACACACTGCACATACACACACATGAGACAAAATAAAAGGTTCTGCCCGAAGTTCACAACTCAATAGCTATGAGGGTAGCAAGTGTTACCATCATTATTATCTAGTGAAGAGCTACTTCCATAGTCACCTTTGCATTGTGCTATTGTTTTTGGCTCATAAGGGTGACAAATTGCTATTTCCCCTCAAAGTTACTTGCATTGGGAATGCTATAACAACAAGGGTACTCTTCACTAAGTAACAATAAGGGTAGCACTTACTATTGAGATAGTTACTGAGTTGTGGACTTTGGACGGAACCTTTTATTTCGTCTTACATGTTTTTTTTATTTATATTTTCCAGATGAGATGTTTTATTCCATCCCGAGTGTTTATTTATTTATTATTTTTTTCCAGCCGGGGTGTTTCATTATGTCTGTTCGCGTTTTTCGATATTTTTTTGTTTTTTACATTTAGACGGACTCAAATGCAGCCAAATGGAATGAAACATCATGTCCGAATTTTAAAGTCATATTTGTATTGGGTAACGCCTAGTAACTTTTCACCAACAAAATAGTTATGAGGGGAAATAGTCTTATGTGACACCTATGTAGAGGTAAGAAATTGTTGCTTGCATTGAGAATGCTCTAACAAATAAAACATTTTCACGCTCGAAAAACAAGTTGATATAAGAACCACTATTAAAGTACTAAACACAACAACAAATTAACAATGCAAAAATTACAAGGAAAAATTATGGTTTAAGATAAGAGCACTACTTCGGTGCGCGAGATGTATCGTGCGCAGGAAGTGAGGGTCGTGGATCACTACTTCTTGATACAATACACACGCACCCCCCTTGTGATGAGTGGCCGAGATGTGAGGGCGTAGCCTACATCTCACGCACAGTAGATTTAGCCTTAAGATAATATATCAATTCTCAAGAGTTTCTTTAGCATTAGCTTTTTGTTTGTGTATCCAACAAGGAAAACAACCAAAACTTTTGGTAAGTTGCTTAATCTGCCAATTTGTGTGTGGCTCAATTCAGTTAACTTTTGCTAAACACAGCTTAGTGTGAGAGAAAGCCGTCAAATATAATCCTCTTCACTAAACTAGTCCAATTGTCTCTTAACATAAAAAAAAAGACGACATTTGACCCGTTCTAAGATTCGTTACTTGCTGCTTTTGCCTCGTTTACCAGCCCGGTTTATTTATTAACATCATCCAAGCCATCGGCTCCTCATCTTATCCAATGATACCCACATTCGATAACAATCGAATGGTTCCAACACAAGGAAGTTAAAACTCAACTCAATTAGAATTTAAACCGCAAGGGCAAATTCGACTTTTTAAAGAAAAATCAAACAAGATACTTCGAGTTGACAGCGTTTCAGAAGTGTCGGTGTTCACTTGTACACTGAAAATGCACAGAAGCACTTAACAGTTGTTCCATCCACATCTACTACCAACTTTCCCCAGATCTAAAACTTATTAAATCATTTTTTAGAGCTTCTCTTATTTGCTGCATTATCTCTGCTCAACTACATTCCCAAATAGTGCTTGCATTTGTAGAGAAGTGGTTGTAATGAAAGGTGAATCGAAGTCGAAAGGGTGGTGCGGTTGGCTAATCGTGTTACTTGTTGCGGCAGTTGTAGTAACAGCCGTTGTATTAACTGTTAGGAAAAAATCAGATCATCCTCAAAAAGCAGCCCCAGTTCCAGGTCCTCCAGGTGCAATTGACTCCAAATATTCAGACGCTTTGAAAATCGCTATGCAATTCTTTGATGTCCAAAAATGTACTTTCCCTTTACCCTTCTCTCTCATTTTAATTTACTTGTATTGTATGTACCTACATGGCTAGATCTGTTATGTTGACTCGAGGTCTACATTTTGTTTATTATTTTAGCGGGTAAGTTGGTGAATAACAAGATTGATTGGAGAGGGGATTCTGCATTGAATGGATGGAAGTGAGGGAAAAGTGGACTTGTCTAAAGGAATGTATGATGCTGGAGATCATATGAAGTTTGGTTTTCCGATGGCGTTTACTGCCACGGTTTTGTCGTGGGCTATTTTGGAATATGGAGATCAGATGAATGCAGTGAAGCAGTTGGAACCAGCTCAAGATTCACTCAAGTGGATTACTGATTATTTAGCCAATGCTCATTATTCTGAAAACGCGCTCTATGTTCAGGTCAATCAAATATGCATTGGTGCTTTATGTTATTTGTGTAATGGTGTTCATGAATAATTGATCAGAATGGGCGTTTTGTTGGTAGTATTATGTTCTGAAGTCTGTTATGTTTTTTGGCAGGTTGGTGATCCTGATCTTGACCATAAATGTTGGGAAAGACCTGAAACAATGGGCGAGAAAAGACCTCTTACACAAGTGAACACAACATCTCCAGGAACAGAAGTTGCCGCAGAAACTGCTGCCGCTCTGGCAGCAGCTTCTTTGGTCTTCAAGAGAACTGACTCCACATACTCGGATAAGCTTCTGACACATGCCAAGCAGCTATTTACTTTCGCTGATACTTATAGAGGTTCTTACAGTGTCAGCATACCCCAAGTCCAAACGTACTACAATTCTACTGGATATGAAGATGAGCTCTTGTGGGCGGCTAGTTGGCTGTATCATGCAACTGGTGAGGCGTCATACTTTAAATATGCGACAGTACAATTTGGAAAAGCCTTTGCTAACTGGGGAAGTCCAAGTTGGTTTAGTTGGGATAACAAGCATGCAGGAACTCAGGTACATTTCTGTTTTCAAAGGAGAAGTCGTTTTGTCCCCATTCTTCATCTACAGTCTCAATTTTGTTTTCCGTTGATGTGCTACTTGTCAAGCGTTAGTTAACTGGTTATTAAAAAAAAAAAAAAAATTGCCTTGTATATTTGTGTATTAGACTATTAGTGATAAAAAAGTATTATTCTTCCGGGGAAATTAATAATAATCTTCATCTCATGGTGGAAACTCCATATGGAATGGATCACCATTAGGAAGAAACAAAAAGGAATAATGTACTGTTTCTATCAATCAACGAAAAAGAAACGAAGGACCTGTGGATCTCCATAAGCATCGTATACGTCTTATCTATTTGTTTCTCTTATTTTCTATAACTGGGTCACTTTATTAAATTCATTAGTTAACTGGCATGGGATTCTTGTGCTGATTATCTCTGTCAACTTTGCAATTTGGAGCAGGTTTTATTGTCCAGGGTAAGCTTTTTTGGTGCAAAAGAAACCTCAAATTCTGGGCTCCATATGTACAGGAAAACGGCCGTTGCTGTTATGTGTGGACTTCTACCGCAATCTCCGACCGCCACAAAAAGCAGAACAAATGGTAATTTGTGTGTGTGATTGTACGTGAAATATCCTTCAGTTCTTTGAATTTAAGATCCCTACTTGAACACTTGCATCTTATTAGTAAATGCTGCACCTTACTGGCATGTCCTTCAAAGTACCTTTATCATCCTTTCCTTCATTTTCATCATCTCCAACACCTTACCTAAAGCCTGATTGAACTTCTAAATTCTGATTGCTTTGGTTGGGAACACGATCGTTTCGCCATTCAACTCATTGGTAAGAATCATTGCATTAATTATAGAAAGAGGTAATTATGTGCTTGCAGATCAGTTTCTCACTTCTCTCTCTTACATCACTTCTATTAAAAAACACTAACATTTTGAATCATACATGATTGAAATGGAAGCCTCTTTGGGTATATTATTATTCTTACCAGCACTGGCATTTCCCTGAGCATTGTTCGTTTATGCAGGTGGTTTGATATGGATTAGTCAATGGAACTCTCTGCAGCATCCGGTTGCGTCTGCATTTTTAGCAGTTATTTACAGTGATTACATGCTTTCCTCACGGACAGCAGCCTTTTCTTGCAATGGGAAGTCGTACACACCTAAAGACCTCCGAGAATTTGCTGTTTCACAGGTACTATGTTCTTACCACTTAACATTTACCAATGACGTGATGCAGTAAAGGATCCATCATTATGTTTCAACATGTCAAGTATCAAAATTATAAATTCATGATTGGCTCGTTGTGCCTTTAGGTTATTTATCTAGTTATCTGGTATAGCTTAAATGAAAAACACAATTTGGTGAGTGTTAAAGAATATTCTGGAAATCAAATTATCAATTGTCCTGATGCTTGATATTTGATCTTAAATATTGGGGTCCATAGAACTGTTGTTGCAAGCACTTCTCTCGGTGACCCATCTACCTGGCCCATTCCCATTCCCATTCCCATTCCTCCCTCCCCTCCCCCCCAAATATTGCGGTCCATAGAACTGTTATTGCAAGCACTTCTCTCGGTGACCCCTCTTTTACATACGTAATGTTCTTCAGAAGCATTGTAACAATCTATGTCTTCTTAACCTAATTCAAAATTTTATCCAGGCTGACTACGTCTTAGGGAAGAATCCATTGAAGATGAGCTTTCTTGTTGGTTATGGGAGTAAATACCCACGATATGTGCACCACAGAGGAGCTTCCATTCCAGTTGATGCAAAAACAGGTTGTGACGGGTTCCAGTGGCTAAACACGACAGATCCTAATCCTAATGTGGCAACTGGAGGTCTTGTCGGTGGGCCTTTCTTGAACGAAACTTTTATCGAGTCCAGGAACAATTCCATGCAAACAGAACCGACCACGTACAACAGTGCTCTTGTCGTAGGCCTTTTATCTAGCTTGGTCACAACGTCATCAGTTGTCCAGTCCTTCACATAAAATTGGCCGTTTAATCCTATGTTGTTGTATTATTAGTAAAAGGTATATATCAACGTACTGTAGTGGGTCGTGGTGTGTAGTGTATCATTTAGGAGTCATTGTCTTTGTTGCTTGGATGTTCTTTTTTTTGCCATTCATTACATTCTAGGGTGATTTTTTTGTTGCAACTGGGACAGGTCATTGGACTCCTTGTATTTAAAGTGACAGATTTAGAAGAACAAGAACATGTTCATCTGGTGAATTTCCTTTTCGTATGACGAAAAAATTACTGTTGTATGATTGCCTTAACTTTTGGGCCTTTACTATACAAGCACGAGTTTATATATGATTCCACTATCTGCTTAAAAGAAAATTATGAATATGTGGCGAACTGGTGATTGAAAAATGACATTACACCTCCAATGGGCTTTTTGTAACTAGAAAACCGTAACGGGCGGTGAAGACTGTTAGGTCGAGACTTTAGGAAGGAAGAGAAAATAAGAAAAAGAAGAAGAAAGGAAGTTGTAACTAGAAAAACCATGACGGGCGGTGAAGACTTTTAGGTCGAGGGTTTAGGAAGGAAGAGAAAATAAGAAAAAGAAGAAGAAAGGAAGTTGTAACTAGAAAAACCGTGAGGGGCAGTGAAGACCGTTAGGTTGAGGGAGGGGTTTTGGTGGTTTTGGTTGAGAAAAAGATATGGGACTTTGAGGAGGAAGAGAATGAAGAAGGAAGAAGTGTTAGAACACTTTTGTGATGACATACATTGAAATTTTGGGCCCTTAGACCCAAAAGGACCTCCTTCGGTCAATAATAGTTGACAACATTTGACCCAAGATTCGTTACTTGCCAAATCATATTCTTCTACCCGCCTCGTTTTACCAGCCATTTTCCTAGTTAACACAGCCTTGGAAGTTGGAACTTGGAAGTACATTATTACCAGTTGGCCTGCAGGCCAAACCGTTAACCACTAATCTACAACATTCCGAGTACAGCCTAATCGTTCCCACAATAAGCAATATTACAGTCAGTCAACCAGTAAAGACAGCTCATTACTTTACAAGTATTAAAATTCGTCAAGGCAAATACGTCTTTCAACAAAATTAACCAGATATATCTTTAGCGTGACTGCGTTTCTCAAGTACCGGTGTTCACTTCTCGTACACGGTACACAACAAACAGAATACCACTAAAAAGTTTATTATACTTTCCATTTACTCCACATGCAATTACTCTACATGTAACTTGGAAAAGTCAAACAAAAGTTAGTTTTGAATCGTTTATTGCTACTACAGTTGCTAATACATGCACACAAAGCGTACTTAGTTCTTTTCATGTATTTTGCCTTTCTGAAGCATTTGCTGTAATGGTGGGTGAATCGAAGTCGAAAGGATGGTGCGGCTGGTTAATTGTGTTAGTCGTAGCGGCTGTTTTTGTAATAGCAATTGTAGTTACTGTTAGGAAACTATCCAGTCATCCAGATGCAATTAACTCCAAATATGCTGATGCTTTGGGGATCACTATGCAATTCTTTGACGTACAAAAATGTACATCTTCCTTCTTATTTATTTTAATTTCTCAATCGTTTAGCATTTTATCTTCTTAGACTTGCTACTTGCTAGTGTGTGCATGGGCAGTTATGCCTCTTGCCCAGCCCAGAGTATTGGCTTCAACTGAGCATGGATGTCCTGTTTTAATGGCCGGTGTTTGGTTTATACGTGTATTAGTTTGATGTTTCCTTATTATTCCAGCTGGTAAATTGGTGAATAACAAGATTTCTTGGAGAGGGGATTCTGCTTTGGAGGATGGAAGTGAGGAAAACGTGGACCTGTCGAAAGGAATGTATGATGCTGGACATCACGTAAAGTTTGGATTTCCAATGACATTCACAGCTACAATGTTGTCATGGTCCATCTTGGAGTATGGAGATCATATGAATGCAGTGAAGCAGCTGGAACCAGCTCAAGACTCACTCAAATGGATTACTGATTATCTTATCAATGCTCGTGTTTAAGATTATGAAAACTGACTTCAATATATGATAACTGTTTGTGCACATATTCTGGATATGTTGCATTGTAGGAAGTGTATAGGACACTATAATTTGTAGATTTGTGGGAAACCAAAACCTAATGAAACCTTAGAGAGTCATTTATCCGATGTAGTGAGCCTCACTTAATTTGGATGAGTGACGAAAAAGATATGACCTTGACAATTCTATGCGTCAGAAATTCTATTATTAAAGAAATCAAATATTTATTTTTGAAAACAATTTTCTGCATAGGGTTTGATCACAAATTGCATAAATCTAGGGGCAGAGTTAGAGTTTTTGTAAAACATGAAAATGTAAGTTTTATAAGTCTTCTTTCTAACTCAATTGGCCTCGTCATATTCCGAGGTCTGTGGTGGTAGATATAATGCCTGGAAGTTTGGTTGACAGAAAACAGTGCGTCAGAAATAAGTTTTTGCACACTGTGTTCAAGTCCAGTTTTAAAATAGTTAGGTTGAGAGTTAGTATTTTTATAAAACATAAAAGAGTAAGATCTGGAAGTCTGCTTTCTATTCCAATTGGCCTCATCGCATTCGAAGTCCCATGGAGTTAATTATGACGTTTGGAAGTTTGACTGACATAAAACAGTGTGTCAGAAATCAGTTTCTTCGCACTGTTTTCAAGCCTAGTTTTGGCACATTTAGAATGAGATTGGGTATTTTTGTAAAACATAAGAGAGTAAGTTCTGTGTGTCAGATTTTCAACACAAAAAGCCTCGATGTGTTTGGATACTTGTGGAAAGAGTTGTGTCATTCGGAAGATTGTTCGTCAAAAATCTAGTTTGCTAAATATTAGGATTTTTACCGTTTTCGACCTAAGTTTTCTTCTAGATGGGTTGAGGTTGGGACTTCGAGTTCTACATGAAAAAATATATCTATATACCTTAGTTTCTAAATAATTAAGTTACATGTCATTTGGATGAATGTAGGAAAAATTATAGCATTGACTATGTGGTTGATAAGAATTACGAAGGCTTGATTCCAATCTTGAAATATTTGGATACGTAGGCAGCTTTGAACAAAAGTGCAGCCACTACACTATACTATAATATATATTATATATTAGTTATTGTGATAACTATATGTGTACAATGTTAATACTTAATGATGTACGTAATTGTGGTTGTTTAAAATGTATTCACGAGACATTTAACTAATACGTTATTCCTGATTGAACATTTTGATATCTATGATTTATATAATTGATAATGAGGTGAGTTGATTAGTTATTGTGTTTGGAATCTTTAGTAATGATTATATTGTTTGAAACAATGTTTGTTTTGTAATGAAAATATTATAATAAATGAGAACTCTTGAGTGTTAAAAATCCGATGTAAAAGTGTCCGGTGAAAATTTAATGTGTCGCCCGTCTTTAGATCTCTCCACGCTTCTTTGATGAAAATAAAAGAAAAGAAATGTTTATAACTAATGATGTCATGTGAAAAGCCGCCTTAGAGAGAAACTAATGTATTCGCCTTGCGGGTTGGCTGTATTCCTTGAATGTATGGGAATGTAGGCGGGTTCACCTTGGGTCATTCCCGCCATATTCAAGGAATACCCACATACATTCTCGTACATTCAAGGAATACAGCCAACCCGCAAGGCGGGTTCACCTTGGGTCATTTCCGCCACATTCAAGGAATACCCACCTACATTTCCGTATATTCAAGGAATACAGCCAACCCGTAGGGCGAATGCATTAGTTCCTCTCTAAGACGGTTTTTCACATGACATCATTAGTCATAAACATTTCTTTTCTTTTCTTTTTATCAAAGAGGCGTGCAGAGATCTAAAGATGTGGGCGACACATTAAATTTTCACCGGATACTTTTACACCGAATTTTTAACACTCAAGTTCTCATTTATTATAATATTTTCATTACAAAACAAATATCGTCTCAAACAATAGAATCATTACTAAAAATTCCAAACACAATAACTAATCAACTCACCTCATTATCAATTATATAAATCATAGATATCAAAAGGTTCAATCAGGAATAACATATTAGTTAAATGTCTCGTGAATACATTTTAAACAACCACAATCATGTACACCATTAAGTATTAACATTGTACACATAGAGTTATCACAATAACTAATAACTAATATACTAATATAGTATAGTGTAGTGGCTGCACTTTTGCTCAAAGCTGCTTACGTATCCAAATCTTTCAAGATTGGAATCAAGTCTTCGTAGTTCTTATCAGCCACATAGTCAATGCTATAGTTTTTCCTACATTCATCCAAATGACATGTAACTTAATTATTTAGAAACTAAGGTATGTAGATATATTTTTTCATGTAGAACTCGAAGTCCCAACCTCAGCCCATCTAGAAGAAAACTTAGGTCGAAAATGGTAAAAATCCTAATATTTATCAAACTAGATTTCTGACGGACTATCTTCCGAATGACACAACTCTTTCCACAAGTATCCAAATGCATCGAGGCTTTTTGTGTTGAAAAAAGTTGACACACAGAACTTACTTTCTAATGTTTTACAAAAATACTCAATCTCATTCTAAATGTGCCAAAACTAGGCTCGAACACAGTGCGAAGAAACTGATTTCTGACGCACTGTTAGTTTTTGTTTGTGAAACTACTTGAAATATGCACATATTATAGTTTTCTTTCAGTTCTTTCAATTTTATATGTTTGCTACTTCAACAGCACTAATTCGTATTTGTCCACCACTTTTACGGTTTTACCTATCACTAGCATTTCCCTTACCGTAGTTTGTTATGCAGGTGGGCTGATCCATATTAGTGAATGGAACGGTCTGCAGCATCCAGTTGCTTCTGCATTCCTTGCAGTTATGTACAGTGATGTCTCAAGCCAGTCTGCCAGTACGTACCACAGAGCTAATGCTGGATCCTGCTTAACAGAAACTTCATAGACCTTTAAGATTTGAGGTCATGTGTACTATGGAGTAATGCAGTACGGATGCTATTGAAATTAATAGTGAGACTTGAGAAAATATTTTCGTTACTTACAAAATGATATAACCTGTTGCTATCCATGGACAAACTCAATAACTAATTTCTGTTACATTTAACTAATAACCAACTGAATAGCTGATTACTGATCCTGTTACTACTGCACTTGGCTGTTATGCCCACTATCACAATTATCATGTCAATGTTCTTAGTGAACTTTTACCATCAGTTCCGCTGCGTCATAAAGGTCCTGTTGTGGTAGTACTGGTTAGCAACGAAAGAAGAAAGAAACAATCATAGCTTTCCAGAAATTATTTTGAGTCGGGATTTGAAATCCTTCAAGCGGAAACTTAATGCTTGTTGGTGGGTGTCTCTGCAGCAAATACAGGATCCCATGTTACTGAATGTGGCGGGCGAGAATCTTTTCTTGATATGTTTCGTACTGTTTTATCATGTGCTTCTATATTTTTATGGCATGTAGCACTTCTTAGTTATTAGATAGCGGTCAACTTTGGGTTTTTTGGGTAAGATTTCTATTAATGTTGTTGGTGGTGTTGTTGCTCATCTTTACTAGAACTATAATGGATGTGTCTAGAGCAGGATGTGTCTAGAATGATGTATGAGAGAATTCATTGATGATTAATAAAGGTTTGGCCGTTTGGGTCTACCTTAACCCCCCCAGTTGTTTCCCAAAAAAAAAAAGTTCCCCTTTTTGTGCATAAACTATGACTGTAGGGGAGTGATATTCTCTATACAGCACGCGCTTAGCATAGTGGAACTAAGGCACCGACCTGTGATATCAGGTCGCATCCACGAGCCAACAACGCGCCACAAGACAGATCGCATCATCACGCGAACTACATCAGGCAGTGACACATACTCCCTATCCATAAGCAATCATGACTGACGGAGTACTTGCACTAATCCCCGACCGGTCGATCGACATCGCGACCGCAAGCTACTTGCTCGATATCACTCCTCATCATCACAAAGACCTATGTAGATATTTCTCACATGCTCCCATGATCCACACCCCACGTTGGTGATATCCTCTACACGCGTGGAGGGTGAGGATACACTCGAATCTCTATAAATACCACTCCTATGAACTCGCCATTCTGATTCTACTCGAGCCCAGCCCCGTGAGCAAGATATCGTAGGCGCTTAAGCTCCAAAAGCCAACTTCGGTCTCACCTATACATTCATACCGGTCCCCGTCGGACCGCTTTGTAAAGGAATATCATATCACACCTTTACATTGGCCAGTGCGGTGGTCTCGATTATTTGAGAAACCAAACCACTTTCACACTAATCATTAGCAAAAACCAAACCGAAAGATTCTCAAGCCCACGAAAGCATGGCAAGCCTCGGCTCAATTCAACTCTTTGGCCGGCCAGCTAGGAACCATGAACGAACAAATTGCACAACTCAGGCAAGAAAACGTCACCTTACGTGCACAAGTAGATACACAAAGCCCACTAGCTGGCACCGCCGACGACGACGTTATCAACGTCGACCAACAAATCACCGAAGCTAAATCAAAGACTTCGACAAGAATGCGGTCAAGAAAGATTCCACTCAAATAGTGCAGAAAATGCTGAAAACCTATCGCGCCTCTCCATTCGCTGCCGAAGTCCTTCACAAGGTCTCGCCTCCAGACTTTGTCCAGCCACGTTTTCCACTGTATGACGGTCGTACCTGCCCAGGCCAGCATATAGCACGATATGCTCAAAGCCTTGCGCTATACAGCGCCCCGGAGTTCGACCATCTACGATGCAGGCTCTTTCCAGCAAGCTTGAAGGACGGCCCACTCGATTGGTTTTTCTCCCTCGAACCAGACTCCATAAGAAGCTTCGAACAGCTTACCGACCTGTTCGCAAGCCAGTACGTACACAACAGACGCAAGAGGGGTGACCTCAATTCACTCTTCCAACTCACTCTGGGCAGGGAGGAAACCTACAGCTCCTTCTTAAGCCGGTTCAAAACAGAACTCTTGGACATGGAAAGCGGCCTCAAGGAATCATTCGCCGCAGTGGCTTTCACAACCGCCTGCCGCACACGTAAAACCGACCTAACCAGGTCGCTCTTGAAAGACCAGCCCGAAACGTTGGCCGAGCTGTACGCTCGCGTGGATAAGTACATCAAGCTGCAAGAGGCTTTGCTAAAGCAGAAAAGAGAAGAAGAAGAAGCGTAAGAAGGGGAGAGGTTTACGGCGTAGCGGCACCTCCGTGAAACGACCCCCGACAACAAGGGCAACCCTCCGACCCAAACCAAGAAATGATCGGGAATTCGCCCACGCCACCGGATCTCCCGCCACATACTAGAAAAGATCAAAGCGTCTTTGCATTCTACGCACCGGAGATAAGACAACCAAATGGACGCCTGCACCGTGCCTATCAAGCTTTCCACCGCGCCAATTGCCACGAGACCGACGTATGCTGGGGGCTCAAGCATTACTTACAAGATCTGGTCGGGTTTCCGCCACATCAAGCAAGACACTAGTATACCCGACGGCGACTGCGCCACAAAGCCGATGGCACGCCCGAACACGGCGAGTCCCCACCACGAAGGAGCCATCAGAGGCCTCAAAGCCGCCCTCACAGCCGAGGACGTTCCAGAGAACGCGTTTATCAGGATCGCCGCCAACCATCGAGAGGTCGCGACCAAGACAGAACCATCCACACGATCACCATCCAAGATGATTCCGTCTCAAGTTCACGGGAAAAAAGAAGGCGCGTAGGTGCCCTCCATGAAGTATACAATTTCTCCTCACGAGCTGCAGCCGTGCCACGCAATTCAGGGCGTAGAACAGGAGACATCACCTTCTCAGAGGCCGACCTCAACAAGGTCTGCCTCCCACATAACGATGCTCTCGTGGTCCACGTCAAAATCAGTGACTGGACCGTCAAGCGAGTTCTGATCGACCCTGGCAGCTCTTGCGATATTCTGTTCTACCACACAATCCAAGAGATGAACTTACCAAAGTCGGTCTTCATAGACCCCATTGCACCCCTCTTCGGATTCAACGGCTCCAGAGCCGACCCAATAGGAGATATCATCCTCCCGGTCTCAGTGGGATCCCGGGAAGACAAAGTCAGCTTCAACACGCGCTTTAGCGTCCTGGATACCAAGTCGTCCTACAACGCAATTCTAGGACGACGTTGGATACATCAAATGCAGGCCGTACCTTCCACGCTACATCAGGTCATCCGTTTTCCCGGCCCGAGGGGAATGATGGAACTTCGAAGCAATCAGCTCGAGGCCCATCATTGTAACCAGATCATCGCAGCAAGCAAGGTCATTTGAACCTCCCATCACCATCAGCTACGAACCCACAAGTTATACAATGGCTAAAGATTTAGTGGCTGAGGTGAGAGCGAGCGCACAAAAACAGAACGCTGGGGGATCCAACAAGAGTTTCCACTCAGCAGCCCCGATCTCGACCACTACCAAAGCAGCAGGCGCACCAACAGCACGAATCATGGAGGTCGCCCCATTGGAAAGCATCACGAACAAGCAAAGTCTCGTGACACCACCACCGCCTCCTCTCCAACCAGAAGAAAGGCGGGAAACGCCTTCGATCCTGTTGTCACGCCAACAAAGATCCGCGTCGACCGACCGTTGTCGTAACCACGAGGACGCGCCCGCCTCCTCGGCGACTACTGACCAACCAAGACTACTAGCACAGACTCTACAAAGAACAATCCTCCAGAGAGCGCGCAGAACGCACAGAGCCAAGCACCGACTCAAGACAAGCAGCAAGTGAACCTGGGAACCGAAGACGACCCTAAACTCGTCTATGTGGGAGCCAACCTCGACCCCACACTTAAGGCTCAACTTGTAAAGTTTCTGTCCATGAATAAAGATGTGTTCGCTTGGTCGTATATTGATGTGCCTGGTATAGACCCTAGTATCGCATGCCACCGGTTAAACGTCAACCCTGGTGCCAAACCAGTTCGACAACGTCCTAGACGATTGTCACTACGCTTTCAAAAAGCAATCAACGACGAGGTAGATAAGCTCAAACAAGTCGGTTTCATCCGCAAAGGTCGACTACCCAGAGGATCGCCAACATAGTGGCAGTCCCAAAAAGAATGGCACGATCCGTTTGTCGCGTCGACTTCACCAACGCCAATCAAGAAACTCCAAAAGACGGCTTCCCCTACCAAGAATCGACCCGGCTAGTCGACCCGGACTTGTGGGCACGAGCCGCTATCATTCATGGACGCCAGATAAGCGGGTACAATCGAGATACCACTAGGCAAGAAGATCGAGAAGACATCATTCATCACCGAACAAGGAACTTATCATTACAACGTTCTCCCATTCGACTAAAGAACGCTGGAGCGACCTATCACGGACTAGTAACTAACATGTTCCAGGACATGTTAGGTGATACCATGGAGGTCTACATTGACGATATGGTTGTCAAAAGCAAAAAAGCAGAAGCCGACCACCTCACCCACCTCGAGCAAGCGTTCTCCAGACTACGACGAACCGGAATGAAACTGAACCCAGAGAAGTGTCTTTTTGGTGCGTCCTCCGGAAAATTTCTCGGATACCAGGTCTCGCAACGAGGTATCGAAGCAAATCCAGACCAAATTCGGGCGTTCATCGACATGCCCGACCCTCAAACAAAGAAACAGATACAAAAGTTGTCAGGTATGGTCGCTGCACTCAACCGATTCATATCCAGAGCATCAGACAAGTGCCGACCATTCTTACAAATACTCAAGAAAGGCGAGCAATTCTCATGGAACGATCAATGCCACCAAGCATTCGCCACCCTCAAAGAGTACCTCCACAACACCTCCCGCCCTCGCGAAAACCAACCGACGGAGAAACTCTGGGGCTCTATCTGGCGGTATCCGATTTCGCCATCAGTTCGGTCCTGTTCAAGGACGAACACAATTCAGAAAGGCCGATCTACTTCACAAGCAAGACACTCACTCCAGCCGAGAAGAACTACTCTTATATAGAAAGAGCGGTCCTTGCTTTGTTATACTTTCGGCAAGAAAAATTCAGATCGTATTTCCGGGCTCATCCAATCAAAGTCTTTGAAGCGATCTCCCTTTGAAGAGGATTCTTCACAAAGACAACAAGACTACCCGGGATGGCAATATGGGCGTAAGAGTCTGGCGAACACCATATGGACTTCGTCCGCCGCGATATCATCGGGAAGGGTCGTCGTTCGCGGACTTCCTAGCAGATTTCCCAGTTGATCTAATCCTAATTGGGAGGTGAAACGCAGGTCGCACCCAAGAAAGGGAGCACGCAAAAGCGGTCCGGTCCTCTACGCCGATGGTTCCAAAGAACCCCGAAGGCGTATGGTATGGGAATCGTCTTAGTCTCCCCGAGGGAGCTATGGTAGAAGGCAGGTTCGGATAGACTTCGCAACGTCAAACAACGGGCGAGTCTGAAGCACTACTAATAATGGGAATGCTGCGCATCCAAATTGGGAGTAAAGGAGATCCAAATCTTTAGTGACTCGCAACTGGTCGTTCGCCAGGTTGCAAAAGAGTACACTACCAGCGAAGGTAACCTCTCTAAATACCTTCAGGTTGTTAACAATTTGCTTCCGTCATTTAGCAGAGCGTCGATACACCATTTTTTGCGTGACGAGAACCGTCACGCAGATAGCTTGGCATATCTAGCTACCCAGACACCGAACTGTGTCCCTCGACAACTGATTATCGAAGTAGTCGACCGACCTGCTTACCAAGCGGACCAAGTCTTGACAATTAGCGACCTGGTCCCACTCTCTGAAGATCAGACGAGTCACTCATGGATGCAGCCTATTATACAGTACATCCAGCACGGCACACTCCCAGAGGAGCGCACCAAGGCCAAGAAGGTTCCACACCAAGCACGTAGCTATTGTTTGGTGAACGACAAATTATTCCGCAAATCCGCAGGCGGACCTCATCTGAGATGTATCAGCCCAGAGCAAGGCCAGCTAATTTTTGCTGAAATTCACGAAGGAGAATGCGGCAACCATGCCGGAGGTCGGTCACTAGCCCACAAAGCGATCTCCCAAGGGTACTTCTGGCCTCGTATGCAGATCGATGCTAAAGCGTATGTCCTCAAATGTATCAAATGCCAAACATTTGGTCACAACATCATGCAACCCATTTCCGATTAACATTCGCGAGTCCTTGGCGTTCCACATGTGGGGCATGGACATTATGGGACCATTCATCCCTCGAAGAAGAGCCGGCTTCCGCTTTGTCCTAGGCGCAATGCTACTTCACTAAGTGGGTTGAAGCAATTCCGTTAGCACACGCCAAAGAATCACATGTCGAAATTTCATTTGGACTCATCTCATCACCCGGTTTGGCCTACCACATACACCGGTGATGGATAATGGCTCCCGTTCAAGGGCAAAACAATCAAAGAGTTTACGCCAAATGGAAGATCGTTCATGCATTCTCTACACCATGACGCTTCAAAGCAATGGACAAGCAGAGGCCAGCAATAAGGCCATTCTGGAGAATTTGAAAAAGAAAATTGAAAAGAACAAAAGCCAGTGGCCCAATCAGCTGGAGAACATACTCTGGGCTCATCGCGACTACAAACGGCTTCAAGCACCGGGCGAAGTCACCATTCTCCCTATGCTATGGCACAGAAGCCGTCATACCCACCGAGCTGACAATCACGACAACCCGATCTGAACTTGTCGAAACAGGCCTTAATGACTCAGTTCTAGCTCGAGAGATCGACCTCCTCGAGGAACGGCGCGACCTAGCAGCCGTCCGAGTAGCAGCCTACCAACAGGTCCTCAAGAGATCTTACAACAAACGAGTACATCCACGATCTTTTCAACCAGGCGATCTCGTGTTGAAGAAAACTCAAGATGATGCTAAGCTAGCACCAACATGGGAAGGCCCTTTACATCGCGTGGAACGGTCGTTGGCACGGCGCGCGTATTGGATTAAAACCCAAGAAGGAAAGATGCTGCCACGACCATGGAACACATACTTGTTAAAGCAATTTTTCCAATAGTTGTATTACGCATTGTAATTCCTGTTCCCAGGCACAACAAAGTTCAAATGAAAGAAAGTCAAGATGGTATCATAAATGGCGGACCTACTCACATCTCCAAACCACGCCCCCCCCGGGGAAACACGCGTAACGGGCGCTCGGGGGGCTAAACACGCCTCATATCGCGCGGGGGCCTATATCTCGGATCAGAGCTTACAGGCTCAACGCCTCTCCGAGTCTCGCTAAGTTGAGGACCTATACTTCTAGGATCAACTAAAGCGAGAACGCCTCAGGAGCGAACGCCCTCGGGGGGCTAAACACGCTCATACGCCAGACGCCTCGGGGAGCTTACAGCTCAACGCCTCTCCGAGTCTCGCTAAGTTGGGGGCATATACACACTTTTCGACTCAACTAACTAAGCGAACGCCTCGGGGCGAGCGCCCTCGGGGGCTAAACACGCTCATCGCGCGGGGGCGCTCTCGGGGAGCTTACAGGCTCAACGCTTTCTCGAAGTCTCGCTAAGTTGAGGACCTATACTTCTAGGATCAACTAAGCGAGCTCAACGCTCGGGCGAGCGTAACGAGGGGGCTAAACACGCTACCATACGCCAGGACGCCTCCGAGAGCTTACGGGCTCAACGCCTCGAAGTCTCGCTAAGTTGAGGACCTATACTTCTAGGATCAACTAAGCGAGAACGCTCGAGAGCGCAACGCCTCGGGGGCTAAACACGCTCTCATACGCAGCGGGGCGCCTCGAGGGAGCTTACAGGCTCAACGCCTCTCCGAGTCTCGCTAAGTTGGGGGCATACACTTTTCGACTCAACTAAAGGCGAACGCCTTCAGAGCGTAACCCTCGGGGGCTAAACACGCTCATACGCCGCGCAGACGCCTTACGAGCTTACAGACTCAACGCCTCTCCGAGTCTCGCTAAGTTGGGGGCATACACTTTTCGAATCAACTAAGTGAGAACGCCCTTAGGAGCCTCTTTCATCCTCACTAGACAAGGACCGATACTCCTAAGGTTAATCAGCAAAGAACGCTCCCAGTGAGCACCGTAGCCCACGAACTTGCAGGGGCAAAGCCCCGTTTTCGTCCTAAAAGATCAAACGGATCAAACGCTTACATGGCGTGTTCCCATACATTATCATAGCAGCATAACAGGTAGCAAGAATACATTTCAGAAGCAAAAGGCGTACACAGAATCAAAGCCATGAACAAGTCAGACCAAAACATATACAGCATTAGTCAAGTGTTAACCAAAACAAGCACACATATCGGACCTAGTGAAATCATCTCCAGAGCACCGACCTGCTGGGTCTACCCAGAAAATCCAGGTCGGTTACCGAGTTACAAAATACCAAATGGAACGAACTGCCACTTTCGTGGAAACCAGTTCTCCAAGTCAATAGAAGCGAGCTGGTCGGGTAAACCCGAAAACGCAGCTCTAATGTTTAACCCTCATAGGGGCAAAGAAAACGCGCGGTCAGATCAAACAAAACAAAAAACATATCCTCACCAATAGACAGAATCAGCATCACGGAGCGACCACATGTTTATCCTCAGGAACAGTGCTGGTTGAGGGAACATGTCTGGCAGCTCGCAGAGCAACACGCATACCGACCTCTTGAGCACCACCCGCCTTCTTCAGCTGACAATATTTCTCGTCCAGCTTGGCGTACTCACTACAGGCAGTGGTATACGCGTTCTGAGCCTTACGAGCAACCCTCCGGCATTGCCCGGCGTGCTCGGTCACCTCCGTGATCTCCATTTGCGGATCAACAACGACGCGAAGAAGTTTTTCATTTTCATCGAATAAAGCCGCGACATTTGGCGACATAGCTTCCGGCCTTTTTATTATCGGCTACCCGGCGGCTCGCGGACATCCCAACCGACTTCGGACATCAACATCGATAGCGGTAGCGTTACCTGGCGTTCTTCAACTTATCATAACCGGCAAGAAACTGCAAGTACGAAAGAGCAATAAAAATCAATCGAAAGAACGGTAGAAACTAGCAAACGGTACTCACCGAGATTTCGCCATGTCCATGGTCCCCAAGAGCGTATCCATGTCGTCGTCCTCGACCTCAGCTTTGTCCCCGTCCAGCACAATACCCCTCAGAAGACTCGTCGCTATAGGCGCAGAGTGGAAGCCGCAATCGAACGCTTCCACAAAGACGCTTCTTCCCCGACCTCCCGACGTAGAAGAACTCGCTCCCCACGTCCCCAACGTGAGAGCGAGAACTCCCACTAGCGACGTGGCCCCCTTGCGCCAGGTCGTCCATCCGTTCGGCAACCCGAGGGAGGCCGTCCTCTCGGTGGGGCGACCTGATCACCACACCTCCAGTGGCTCGCCCCGACCTCCGGGGCCGTTTAGCTTTCTTGGACCCCGTTGCTACTGCCTTCCTCTTGCCACGGTCGTCGTGCACATGTGGATGAAATTCCATCTCCTCCATCAGCAGAGGAGAGCTCTCTCGCCTACTGCCTTCTCCCACACCAAAAGCGTAACAACGAGCCATATGAACAGCTAAAGCACAAAGAGCAAAACAGAGGCAATGAGGAAGAGATAACACCTTTACAATGATCAAAAGAGAGACAGAACCACCATACCTGAGAAGATGACCACCAAAAGCAAACACGTTCAGCGGAGTGAAGACAGCAGCAACAGGAAGTCCAAATGCCATCGCTCTCCCCGAACAGTTTCTATTTATGCAAAAGAAACGTCTCTTCCCGAGGCAGCTCATTAAGGCATCGAGACGCCAAACGCCAATCCAACTGGCAACCATCATTTCATATTTCGCAAACTGTTCATCTCCGCACACGTGCCAAGCACGCACTGAAATGGAAGTGACCATTGCTCACAGGACGCTCCAGTCGTACCAATACTGAGTAACCAGAGGACGCTAACACCGACCTCACGCAAACACAGTTCAAGATTGATACAAGTCGACCAACCCAAGGGGCATACAAATCAAACAGACATCACGATGCGCAAGGAAAGAAAAACAACGGATAACAACATGGCATTAATATAAAGCGGTTAGCAAGCGGAAGACCCGCAGTCCGATACCGAATTCGCCCGGATAAGCCGAAATGGCTGGTCTACCCGAAAAAATCAGCCCGGCTAAAACATCGATTATCATAAGCACGGACAAAGAAGAAAAGATTTAACCGCCTGGTAACCCCCGAAAACAGCTCTATTGTTTTAGGCCAGTGGCCGCTTACAAACGCAAAAACCAGACATTCAACTTTCAAACAGCATCTTCAAAGCCTTCAACCGGAGGGGCGTCCAAAGCAGGGAACGGCTTCGGATCACCGAGACGCCAATCTTTGCTTCGGTTAAGCGTCCCCCGGACCGCCAACGACGGAGGTTGATCCGCGAACCATCTCACCGCCGGGGAGCAAGAGCGACCCATGAGAACCCGGCCACGACCGACCTCGGCGAAGTCGACTGTCGATCTATTGCGCAGTCCTTGAAGCCGCTCCTCGGGCGAGTCGCCATACCTGCGCCTCCAGTTCTTCTATTTCAAAGACGGATGGCAAGATAGGCCGCCTTAGCCTCCATTGCGGTAGCTTTACAACGCAGCGGCGTATTAGCGGCAAGAATACCTTCTTCTTTAGATCATCGACCTCATGCCTCGCCCCGGCCGCCCTCGTTCACACCGACGTCCTCTCCGAGACGATGTAACTAGTTGCGCCTTCGCGTTTCAGCTCCCACCTTCTCCGATTGAGATATCGCCCGGAGATCGGAGACCTCAAGCCTCAAGGCCTCAACCTCCGACTTCTCCATCTCAAAGAAACAAAGGCGGTTGTCTTCGGTTTACGATACGGCAACCATCTGCGGCAGCTTCGCTTTATATTACCGCAAACAAACGATAAGCAACGATTAATACAATAAGGGATAACACAATCGGTAATAACACTTCCACTTACCGGGCAAATCGCCTTTATCCACGCTCTCACATTCGACTCTAGTTCCTTGGAGTCAAGGTCTTTCCCTGTCACCATCAAGTGTCATCCCTTCTAGCAAGCAAAGCGGCTATGGGTGCGGACTTGTAGCTGCATCCGACCTCTTCCGCAGGCGCTTCTTCCCGATTACTTCATCAACATACATCAGGTTTAGCGCTCCATTTCGTCCTTGCCAAGTGCGGGGCGGCTCCTTACCAGTTCCTCTCGAGCCAACCTTCCCGCTTCATCTTTGCTCGAGGCATCTCCAACCACCGGGTCGAATGACCTGCAGGGGCAACCTCCAGCGGCATCCTCGGCTAGAACGAAGTCGGGCATCGGCCTCGACCTCCTCGGGTTGCGAGCTGCCCTCCCACCCATTCGCACCTCACCACCACATGCGATCCGGGCCACCCTCGCAGATCTTAGCGGTCGGTACTCCGAACATCGGAAGGAACGTCCTCAACGCCGAAGGGAGCATCCTCCGACCCATGCCCGACCGGACCGGAGGCCCCCAAAGACCCCGGGGGGTCGCTTCCCCCAAGACGGCCCGGTTTCTATCCTCCCCGGTCACCAAATCACTTCCACGCTTCTCCATAACATCGTTACTTTGGGCGCTTCCTTACCACGAGCCCTACTTTTCGAGCTTCTCTTCTCTTCCGAACAACGGGTCCTCCACGCTCCTTAAAAGAATTCGGCGACCTCGGCAATCTTAGGCGATTTTCGTCCCGAAGTCGGTAGGCGAATCTCGATCATCGCTTGCTTCGGTTAAATGCATGCGGTCGGATATCGTGTACAAAAGACAAAACACCAAATGTTCGATCGACAAAATCAATCGATATCAGCGAAAAACCTAAGAAAGCGTACTGGTACCCACCAGTGAAATCACACGTTTTCCTGTCCACACTGAACCCGCTCGCACAGTAGTTACCGACTAGCAGGAACGGTCTTTTATCCCAAGACTTCGTTACTCACTCCATCCGAGCGGCGACAGAGTAGCTTCGGGTTTGCAAGCTAAAATTGTATGCCCTAGATCGCTTCAAAGTGAAGTGCTCAATAATATCGGCGACCCGATCCGGTATTCACCGGGCGTTCTCAACAGTCGAACACCTTTAACAACCGCCGGTGTTACCCCCACGAACTACCGCAGCGCTTTGCCCACAGCCGTTCAAAATTGACAAACCAACCGAAGGGTATCGTCGTAATAAGCCCTCGGTTTGCCCCCCGCAGACGATCACCCCGTAGTCTTGATGGGGCGTACCTATCGCTAAAGACCGGGGCGCCGGTCGGGCTTCGTGGATCTCCGGACCTTCTACGGTTATACCATATCTTTTCCTCGGATATGGAAACGCCCTCAAAGGCGTGTTTATCCACAGCCCTAGGGCGGCTTCGCGAAGCCGACCTCTCACCGGCGTCTGAAGTGCCAACGCGTCGGCAACCACGTATGCGGTCGAGCATCGCTTCTTTCACTCACGACCTCGGCCTCATCCCTATCTTCCTCACCCACCTACCGGTGATTCATCCGGTCTCCTCCTCCTCTTCCCAACCAAGGGGAAATTTCACGCGACTTCGATGCGAACGAGTGTCATCGAATCCGACATTCTTCTCCTCTAAACTTAACAAACCTAGCTACGGTATCTAACAGAGCACCCTAACTACTCTAGCACGTAGCTTAACACTAAACAAGGGAAACGGGTTCAAAATGGCGTAAAAACTAACCCGGTGAGGGTTGATGCGCTAATGAAGTTCTCTACCAAACGAAGTAGCCAAATGAAGCCTCGATCCAAGCAAGTAAGATTTTTGAACAACCGCCCTCAATTTCAAGGCATTATGATTACACCGTAGCCCTAGCCCCCACGACTTCCAAGTAAGCGTCTTGTCTTTTCACATCCCGAAAAAAACGGGCCACGTTCCCTTTCGCGAAATCGCCGGATCCGTCACGTCTTTTGCAGCGTCCACACGATCACACTAACCAACTCACGCGGTTAGCACTAGTCGTTTCTACAATCGATGCGTGGCCGATCCCCAACTATCACATAGTGCCAGCGTGCCACCGTTTCTCTCTCGGTAGTCGTTTTCACAACCTACTAAGAGGGGTGGGGGAGTGATATTCTCTATACAAAGACGCCAGCTTAGCATAGTGGAACTAAGGCACCGACCTGTGATATCAGGTCGCATCCACGAGCCAACAACGCGCCACAAGACAGATCGCATCATCACGCGAACTACATCAGGCAGTGACACATACTCCCTATCCATAAGCAATCATGACTGACGGAGTACTTGCACTAATCCCCGACCGTCGATCCATCGATCACGCGACGCAAAGCTACTTGCTCGGTATCACTCCTCATCATCACAAAGTGGACCTATGTAGATATTTCTCACATGCTCCCATGATCCACACCCCACGTTGGTGATATCCTCTACACGTGGAGGGTGAGGATACACTCCGAATCTCTATAAATACCACTCCTATGAACTACGCCAGACCTGATTCTACTCTGAGCCCAGCCCCCAGAGCAAGATACGTAGGCAGTTCGCTCCAAAAGCCGAACTCGGTCTCACCTATACATTCATACCAGTCCCCAGAGACTGTTTGTAAGGGAATATCATATCACACCTTTACAATGACTATATTATTTCTCATTTGTATCTAAAACAATTGAATACCTCAACTGTTTTGTATATAAATTAAAGCCAAACACAAGAAAAATGAGTTCAAGCATTCGTTGTTCTGGTCCATATATGGAGGCGTTCTCATGGTTCGTACTTTTCCTCCTTCAAGTTAGAATGCTCACTTTCACTTTAGCGTCAGCGCAAGTTCAACTTCCAGCCATGTTTGTGTTTGGAGACTCCTTACTTGATGCAGGAAATAACAATGATTACATAACATTAGCAAAAGCCAATTATCCTCCAAATGGAATTGATTTTCCATATGGTGCAACAGGCCGGTTTTGCAATGGTGCCACAATCGTAGATCATTTAGGTAAATTTCTATATTTTGAATCTTTTTTTCATGATATTGTCGACAACCAAATAAGAATGTTATATAGTTGGTACGTACGAGTCTAAAAGTCATGCGTGCTCCAACAAATCTAGTTCAATGTTGCAGGTTACCTCCTTGGGTTAGGTGTGATCCCAGCGTTCAATGACCCAAGCACACAAGGGCCTAAAATTTTACAAGGAGTTAACTTTGCTTCATCAGGCGCTGGTATTCTCAATGACACTGGCAACCGCGCGGTAAGTGCTCTTTTAACTTTTAAGCCAGTGCCCGGTCTTGCTCTAATCCAGGGCCCGAACCAGGAATCTAGCAAAATTTTGGGGTGCCAGTGTTAAGGTTTAAATAACGCAATGACGGCCAAAGGCCTGGCCAGCCAGTATTAATGTACATTGCGTGACCAACTGACCACGTTGCTGACGTGATTCATCAGGGACAAGTACTCGCAATGTACCAACAAGTCGAGGCCTTTGGAAATATGGTACTTCCAGAAATGAGGTCGCTATTGTTGACAAGCAATGAAGATGCAACAACCAATTTTGATGATTATTTAGCCAAATCTCTTTTTGTTTCCGACATTGGGAATGATGATTTTCTCAACCATTACTTCGTTCACATGGCGAATCCACTACATAAAAAGGTTCCACCAAGTTTTTATAATTTACTTGTGGATCAATACAGACTCTATCTCAAGGTATACACATTATTATTTCTTCCTTACATTTTCTCAGCAAGTATCAGTTAATTCCTTGTTTTATGAAGCAGACCCCACTCCACATGTTGTAGGAGCCTGGAGGCCCATCATCATAGGCCGTTCAAATCAGATCCATATCCTTAGTTGCCATGTTTTAGCTTTCTGACAATTGTTCCATAAGCCAGAACGGCTTTTCTATAGATAAGAACCAGCTGAATAAAATGTCAATGATCATGATTCATGAATGACAAGATGGGCTAAACCTATTTTAGTTCATTTTAGATCCATTTAATAGCAACATGGTCTTAAAGGCATGGGCGGGTCTGTGTTCTTTTAATTTGTAGGTAGACTTTGTTGTTGGCGTCGCTCGTCGAGAGTATTGATATGAACTTATGAAGGTTATCAAAAGAAAGAAAACGAAAATCATGAATCATAAATAATGTATAATTTAACTGGTATAGTACGCTAATTCTAATTAGCTTTTCCTCTCTATCTGTTGATGGGTGCAGAAACTGTACAAATTTGGTGCAAGGAAGTTCTTGGTTTTTGGATTAGGAGTTTTGGGATGTATTCCTAATATTATCAGATCATACAGCCAGGATAGCAAACAATGTTTCGAGGAGTTCAACGAAATATCAGTGAAGTACAATGCCAAGGTCAAGACAATGGTTTTACAATTAAACCAGGAGCTTTCTGGTGTCTATATACTTTACTGGGACATATACACTAATATGAGACAGGTTCTTGATAATCCTTCGGAGTACGGTAAATCATCTATCTCTGTCTACACGTACTCATGATCATATATACTTTTATACTACGGTGGTGTTCGAAGTTTATTAATGTGGTCATATATGGGATAATGGGAACGTGTGTGTATGTGAGTAGGTCTTTTAGCATAGAATTAATGTTTGGCTGATACATTTCAAAATTTCAACTATCTATTAGGATTCAAGTATTCACACACTGGGTGTTGCGACTGTATAGTAATATGTTTACCTGGGAATTTGGTGTGTCCTGATCGATCTCAATATGTGTTCTGGGATGATTTTCACCCTACGGATGTAGCAAATGAAATCTTGGCCAAGCAAGCGTACAAAGGTACTATACAGACCACTTATCCCATGAATGTGAAGCAACTTCTTCAACTCTAGCTGCAGCTTGATCAATTCTTTGGTGCTAAATGTGAGTATGTGACAACCACTTCTGAGTCCTGACTCCTGACGTACTGCTCATTGGCCATTTTGTGGTTGTTGTGTATCCAAGGTACACAAAGTCTAGGTCCTTACAGAGTTTTCTTGAAAATTTCTTTTAACATTCAAACAAGCACGCACCCAGTTAAAGCATCCAACCCCAATTTCAGGTCCCTCAAATATCACCTCATCCTTATCTCAATTTTATGCTTCCTAAATGTAAAAGTATGAAACCTTATGCTCGTTGGCTTGTCAATGCAAAGATAAAAGGTAACAACAAAATATGCTACATGACATAATCTAGTTGAGCATTATTGATGCCACCCTGAGGGCAACAAACTAGCGTCAACTGATAGTTCAAATTAAGGCACTTTCCAAAGTTTCCATGTCGGAGGCACGAGCATTGTGGGATTCCAAAGTCCCGCACCGACAGTTTCGATCAGTGAATTCAACACGTACCAAGTGCAACAGGCATGGCTAATCCAAAATCAACACACCAGGGAGATTAAATCCAGTATCTGCAAAACCAAATGACCAATACAATACAATACAATATAACAACAGTAAAACTGTTTACAAGGAAAATATCTTTTGTAATTTGTACCATCATACCATGGCGCATTAAATCAATGGTGACTGAAAGAAATTTCATCTCAAGTAAGAAATGATTCGAAAGAAAAAATGCCGGTAAATAAGAAAAAGAAAATAGCAAAATTGTTGTCAGATACGTCTGACTAGGGGTGACTTCGGATCGGATTGGATAAAGGGCTTTTGGAAAAATTTCCAATTATTTTCGGATGGCAATATCCTTTCCAAATCCAATCCAATTATTTTTGGGATGATAATTTTTTTCGAATTCGGAAAGTTCGGAAAATCGGAAAATTTTCAAAAATTTCAGAATCCACAAAATACGGAAGTAAATCGGAAATTTGAATTATATAATCGGATTCTCTTTTAGGATAACCATTTTTTATCCAGTTAATACATTTATTTAGCAATCATTTTGAAATGTATTAATTAAGTAAACAAGTTAAACCTTTTAACATGTTCATTCACCAAGTTTTTTTTTTCCATGTTAATGTATTAATTTAGTAAATAGGCCAGGAGGATGAGAGAAATTGAGACATGTATTAGAATGATAACTAGTTTTCGAACCCGTCTTACGAACGGGTGCCGTTATATTAAATTATTCAAAAAAATATTTACAACTATGCATATCTATGAGATATGAATGTAATATTGATTACTTATCCAATTTCTTGCAAAGTGAAAACCCCATTATCCTTGATTAAACCCTTTGATTTATTTTTTGTTGTTTAATAATATAAGTTTGATCGAAGTTTTGTGAGAATGCCTAATAAAACAAATATCATATTGAAGCTACTTGAATAGCAAGACATTCTCCATCATACAAAAATTAGAAATATGATAAACATCATTTTAAATGCAAAACTATATTTGTGGAGACATTCCAGTCCCACTATAAATAATACAACTAAGCTTTGAGGATGCATGGTTCAATGCATTTGCATTCAGTTTCGTATCTCCCATTAATTATTTTTTGAGGTTAGTTCACTACATTTGCATTCAATTTTTGATTTTATGTTAATTATTCTTTGATGCTAGTTTAAATGCATTTCCATCTAGTTTCCGATTTCCCGTTAATTATTCTTTGAGGTTGGTTCAATGTATTTGCATCAAGTTTATGATTTCGCTTTTAATTATTCTTCTTTGAGGTTAGTTAAATTCATTTGCATCAAGTTTTCGATTTCCTATTAATTATTTATTGAGGTTAGTTTAATGCATTTGCATCTAGTTTCTGATTTACCGTTAATTATTATTCTTCTTTGAGGTAATTAGCTCAGTGCAATTGCATCTAGTTTCCGATTTTCCGTTAATTATTCTTTGATAAGTTAAGTTAATTGCATTTGCATACGGTTTTTGATTTTCCGTTAATTATTTTCTTTCGAGTTAGTTCAACCCAAGTTTGTAATTTATGTGGTCATTTGATCACCATAACATATGTATAGATGCAGTTCTCTTCGTTCCCATGCACTATTCATATTAATTTGAGATATTAATTTTCTACATATTCAGAATGACAGGTCGGTGATCTCTTTTTCTGCCACACTTTACTTTAATATGCCATCAAGGATCTCCATGATCAGACATTGGATTCATGTTTTGCCTTATAGTGTCAAATAATTATAACTCTCTAGCAGGCATCAAATTTAACTCCTTTCTCACTCGGTCACCCTTTTACAACCCAACAGTTTACGTAGACATTGTGTGATCTCTTTGACGTTTGACTGAAGCAAGTATCTGCAATGGAGGGACAACTCGAGTAACTTATAGCTTAATATCATCTTCATTATGACATTCTCGTACTCATAGGAACTTTACAACATTGACCCCAGTTATAACAAAGTCCCAATAATTCCTATGATCATATAGGGATCAGATACAGAGGTTTCTAATTTAAAATATTCTATCAGGCATTAAAATGTCATGAATAACATGAGATTCCAATGCCTAGGTTGTTTGATTGCTCTTATGACTTACCAAACAAAAAATGGATGCTCTAATATATTGGGTAGGCTTGCATGCACCTCCTGACATGGGCTGAAGGTTTAGTTAATCATGAATTTAACTTCAAGTGCTTATTCTTTGAATGCATTTTCCAATACAATTTGTGGGTATTGAATGATTTGCAATTGGGAGTATCTATAAATTATGAGGTCTAAGTGTAGGAAAAATTGTAATGCTAAAGTTTGTGTGTTGGTTTGTGCAAATCCTTCGCATGAACTATCAATCTTTTGTTTATTCTGTTTCCAACTATAATTGTGAAATTTACATCAAATGTGAACTAATAGTGATGTGCTTAGGTTTGGATGGGAGCCGGTATGAAAGGTTGTAAACTCAACTTTGAGATGAATGAATGATCACTCTGAGGGACATGCCTTCATAAAAACCTGCAAATATACACTTTACTCTTACTATAAGGGCAATTATCTAATATGCATGAGACCGGCAGAACACATACCAATCAGAAAGTGTTTTAGCACTATAGCAAATGTTTTGAATATACTATATTATTTATGTAGGTTTGTTTGCAAAAATTACTCAAAACTGACTGTAATACATAAAGTTGACTAAGGCTTCTACAGTTCTACCCAAGTTCAATTCATTAAAGGTGAAACAAACAAAATAACAATCCAAGTTGTGCATTCAAGTATTCAACACTATAAAAAGATGGTGGCCAAAAATCTAACATTCTCTGACCATTTGAAAAACATAGTTCACCTTTTAAGAAAATCTCAAACTACAACAGTGAAAAGTGAAATTATGCAAATGAAAATTGAAGTAGGATTTTCGTATTTCTCTTGATCATTGGTCTATTTCTTGAGTTGTGTCGAAAACTATGGCGGTCTACGAGGCGTTCTTTACCATAATAAGAAACACATTATAGATAACATGCAATTCATGAAGAAGAAAATAGGTCACATATGCATTAATCATTTTAATATCTAGAAGACTCCGACCACGACATTCATCTTATTCTATGACTTCAATTGCTCTATGCAATTTTAGTAAATAGCACCCACAACAAGGTGAATCCTTGAATTTATTGATGGCACTCATAATTGACCAAGAAATCTTTAATTAGATTACCTAGCTCACATTAAGATCCTATACAATCATTTTTCATAGGTATAAAAGAATCAACGTCTACTTACAATGGATGTTAATATAACTATTATAATAGCCAATATTGTAAGAACATAATACAAAAGTAATGGATGGTATAGTTCATGACAAAGGGAATTTTTAAGAAAAGTAGACATAGTTCAAACTTCAAAACATATATTAAAGATTGAAAGACTCAAAGTTTTGAAATAACATTACAGGAGGCTTTAATAGAAGTTCCCATATATTGCTGTCAAGCTAAGGAAATTTTCTTTTGCAAGCTCGAGAGTGTAAGTAAAGGAATAAATCAGGTTTTCAAATTAGTACTTGCAACTCAGAGAGCTTTGAACTTGAACTTTAAATTTTGAGACTTTAGATTCCTAAATCATCTCAATCTATACACACATATATAATCAGATTAGATAATAAATAAAACTCCATCCCACATTTCTTTGAACTATAATATCGGAATGAAAAATTGCTTCAACCACGGTTTAATCTCAAACTTGATTGTCATCCATATCAATTCATGATCGGCTATGTTACACATTTGCAAGGGTCAGAGCTGCTGAACATTTTTCAGAACTAACGTTCAATTCAAGCGCCTTGCAGATCTTATTGCTATTACTGGCTAACATCGCATAAACTTCATGAGAAATGCAACTCAAATTTTAATTTAGCCACATGTGACCTGCTAACCTAAATATCCTCAAACCATGTCAACATCAACAAAATTGGAATAACATTTCAATACTTTATATGGTATAGCCCATTAAATAATATATATATATATATATATGGTATAGCCTTAAAGCCCGGCCCATGGCCGGACCTGCTACATTGATAAATGAAAAAGCCCATTAATTTTGACATGCTTAATTCTCTTATTCATGTGTATTGGGCTTTAAAATGATTTGGGCCTATCAAGATTTTTTTCGTTGTAAAGCTCATTATTTGATAGTGATTTTCCAACAATTTCACTATATTTTGCATACGGCTAGGTTTGCTACGTGATTTTTTTCCAGTTATACCCACAATTTGCTCTTTTATATTTGTACTGATTCCTTTAAGGTGGAATAAGTATATAGAAATTGATCAATTTTTATTTTGAGCATCTCTTGAAAAACCCAAGTTCACTAATCTAATAGGCAAACAACAACTGTTGATGTCAAAACCACTTTCATTTCTCATGCTCCTCGTTTGGTCCATAAGGAGATGAATCAAAGGTCAACTGTTAGCTACTATGACCACATCACCAAGGAGACCATGCTAACAACAAAAAGACCATTCTAGAGTTTTATCTCTTCATGCTTAGTCACTTTACCGAGAAAAAAAAAACAAAGGAATATTGTTCTTTTGTTCATAGAAAAACTGAGACATTTTACGTAAGAGTTCATGCAATCCAATTAAGCTTCTAAACAGCCATTCTTACGTTAGACCACTTCTATCAAAGCATTGCCTAAAGTCTCTATTGCCATGTCATTCAATTAAATCTATAAACTAAGAACATTCAAGAAAAAGTCAAATAAAATTTTCCCAAAATTCAAATTCGAAAAGGAGATATCAACGTCATTGTAAAGACATGTCACCACTTGGCTTCCAAAATATTTTGGTTATTAATCAAATATGAGTACCTTAACATCCAAATTCCTAAGGTGGTTGTGAAAAATATATTTTGTAGCTAAATTCTGGCAGAATGATGATTAAAGATATAGATGAAAATAAAGTGTTAGTTTAGGGAACAAAAGTGATGCGTTCTCAACCCTTGACGAACCTTGACAAACACAAAGTCGCATCATAGTACTCTAATTGCAAAGAATATATATGACATCCGACAGCCTGTACATTAGGCATAGTGGGAAAATTCACTATAAGCTAATCATCATTGTAATAGCTTTAACAAATAAGACAACACTTTCTTTTGCATATTGTTGGTATTAAATTCATAACTATCAATCTCTACGCAATTGGATGAACTTTTGAGATTGGGTGGTACTATTGTATAGACACAATCGACTATGACACTTCCATCTCCTGGTCAATTCTGTAATCAAAATTAGTTGGCAAGCAAATAGGATGACAGCACGAAAACTGAATAAAGAGAATGAATATTTTTTAACTTTGACGGTCTGCTCATTGGTTTTGGAATGGGTATCAAATCACTGAAGCATTAGACCATCAGTCCACTTCTTCTTATGTAGATTCAGCAGCATCTTCTCCTCAAGTTCATTCTTCCTGTAATTGATTACTATCGAGTAATAATGTCTGTTCAACCCATGGATCAATGCATGGAAGATGGATGTCACCAAAGAAAACAAATTGGTTAAGGTGCATTCAACAATAAACTTTGAGCAATTAGTGACATACTAGTTCAGAATCTACTTACTTGTATGGACGGCTTGGTGAGATGCCCAAGATTGGATGTTGTCTCCCTTGGTTCTTGGCCAAGTATCATGGTACTACTTTTTTATTTAAAGCTTCAAAACTCTACAAAACACAGTTGAGTTAGAAGAGAGGTAGGCATATAGCATAATCGGAGGGAGGGGGACGATAAAGAGTCAACATATACACTAATATGCTACAAAATCATAAAAGCTTCCAAAGTACCAAAGAAAGGAGTTACTGGCACAATAAGCTGCAACTAACCCTTAAATATGAAAGAAATAGCAACATTGACCCAGAACAATCGCTCAAACTCATTTTTGGAATGTCAATAAACTTGGATATATCTTTAAGGAAAATATGAATTGTTAGAAATATATAATAACACGGATATGCTGATAAACTTCTTTTAGGCTTGTGGAAACTAATCCAGCAAGTAAGAAAATTGAAACTAATAGATGAAAACAATAAGCTGCAACTGACCCTCAAATATGAAAGAAATATCAACATTGACCCAGAACAATCGCTCAAACTCATTTTTGGATTGTCAATAAACTTGGATATATCTTTAAGGAAAATATGAATTGTTAGAAATATATAATAACACGGATATGCTGATAAACTTCTTTCAGGCTTGTGGAAACTAATCCAGCAAGTAAGAAAATTGAACCTGATAGATGAAAAATGCTTAAAATCCCATCAGTAAGTAAAAAGGCAATTAACCCCCCTTTCTTTGCTCCCTTTCTCATAGCAAATCACATAGGACCAGGATAAAGTTGAAGGAGATAAAATAAAATTCAACGTTTACAAAACAACTATGTTTTTCGTTTCTCCATAGCTACTACTTTTTTTCAAATAGTTGTAGACAAAATGTTTGAAATAATACCTGAAAATTCTTATAAGCCTCAGAACTAAAAGGTATCCAAACACAACCCTCCTCTCCTATTCTTTGCACCCGATTTAATATAACCATACTAAAAGAAGACTACACATATTATGTGTTTGTGAATGTTAACTTTACTATATGTCTTCATCCAAGGAACTATATCCTCAATCAGATAATTCAAAGATGTTTGAGAGCCTTAGTGCAAGGAAACTATATCCAAGAGTCAAAAGGAATTACTACTTATTATTTGTTTCCAAAATAGATATATTACCCCATATTCACCTACGACATATCGGTAACGTACCGATAAGAGGATATTATCTTCTAAAGATAGTATCGCACAATCGCTTTTAGTATTTTAGGTTAGTCAGAATTTATTATCATCACTTGAGAAACTTAGTATCGGACACTAACTTTTAGTATTTTAGGTTAGTCGATTTGTTTATCGTCACTTGGGAAACTTAGAAATGGAGGTTTTAAGTCGATCTAACCCATCTAATCATGTGGTTAATATATAAGAACTCAAGTTGGACTAATTAAATACAAAAAATATACAACCCCATATTGTAAAACCTAACAATACAAAAAAAATAAGAATAAAATTGATTAAATAACAAAGTTGGGAATCACTAAAGCAAAAGAAAATATGATACCTTCATTGTCCGAGCTTGTTGAGAACCTGCTTTGATCAATTCTACTATTTAGAAATTTTGTTCATTTTATTTCTTGTTTGTGAGTAGGAAAAAGCATGAGAAACAAAGAGAGAGGAGAAAGATTATGCAAAGAGTTCTTTTTTCTGCTTTTTGATCAATGTCTAGCCGGTTTATGGAGAAAATTTAAAAAGAGTACCTAGAATAAATAGGAAATAAGACAAATAGTTTTGTTCTTCATGAGTAGGAAAAAAGAAAGAAAAAAATAGATGGGAAGAATAGAAACAAATGCCGGGGAGTTTACTTAATTTGTCGGATGTTGTGTTGCTCACAGAGAAAGGAAATCAATCCATGTCAGTTGTGGATAGGGGAGTTGGAGTCATTACTTTTACCACTTGTATTCTTTAAGTATAGTTTCCCCATACTAAAATTACATGATATTTTTTGTCCACAAATAATGCTTGCAGAATTTGACCATGAGAATATCAGGTGAACTTTATACGACAATGAATTGGAAATTGAACGATTAAATTGAAAGTGTAACTTTTACCCAATGTCAGATTCACAAAACAAAAAGGTAGATATCACTAACCTTTTCAAGGCAAGGGGTAAATTGACATCAAAACAATGCCGAGATATTTGAAAAGGATCATATCCCACTTTATACTCCCAAGACCTAATCAATTCACATAAAACAATCATTGGAAGGAAAAAAAATATATCAAAATTGAATGAAAATTCAGGCCTCAAATAAATAGAAGAAAGTTCAACAAACAAAAAACTTGCCATGTCGTTGATAGGGAGGAAGTGAAGAAAAAGTAGGGTGTGAACTGAAAGCCAGGGTTAGCGCATCTTCATTTTAGGGAAGAACCAATTCAATAATATGAAAAATTGTGAATAATTGATTAGGAAAATTAATAAAACTTGCCTGACTTGACTTATACCGAAGTTTAGGCCAATAAATTGTTTTTCCGAGAAATCCATTAATGGAGAAGGAGGCTATCCAAAGGCACTTTTTGTACTTTTAGTTTTTTTTTTTTCTTCATTGTTTCTTGTTTGTGAGTATTAGTTATTCCTTCCTTTACGTAGGCTTTGGATGGGTTTTAGAATAGAGGATTTTAGTGTTTTGTGTCAAAAGTTTGATTTCCTATTTAGTCTGTAATGCTGATTCCGAAGACTACAACTCTTACAAAATTGAAAAAAAAGGGAATATTTATTATTGAAACGGTTCGGCTATCCATAAAATGGGATGGACAATTTCTCATGTACCAAACCATAGCTATTTCGCGGGTGCATAAGAGTAAGCACCAAACTAATCGAAGATATCAAGCAAAAAAAAATATTAATAATAATGGTATAGTATTAGTGAATCCATTGCACAACATGAAAAGTTGTTTGGAAATAGAGACGAAAATCATAATGATTTTATTGTTCCTGAAAATATTTTATCTCCCAGACGTCGTAGAGAGCTTAGAATTCAAATTTGTTTAAATTCGATAAATTTCAATGTTGGGGAAAGAACCAAAGTTTTTTGCAATGGGAATAATGCAAAGAACTGTGGTAAATTTTTGTATGAGGATAAGCATCTTGATGTAGGTACAAATAAATTTTTTAAATTAAAATTATTTTTTGGCCCAATTATCGATTAGAAGATTTAGCTTGTATGAATCGCTATTGGTTTGATAGCAATAATGGTAGTCGTTTTCAAGATGTCAAGGATACATATGTATCCACGATTAAGAATTAGTTGATAATGAATTTCCTATGGGCGGATCAAGTGGCATATCCGGTATGGTATATGAAGGCAAACAAATATCACATGCGCCTTGTGTTATATTACATTCGTACATGATAATGATTCGATGACTTTATCTTAACTTAGGCTTAGCAATTATATCTAGGAATGAATCATCATAATCTTCTTAATCTTAGGTCCAAAGTATTCTCTTTTGTGGGTGGAGAAATGTACTACCCTTTTATATCCATTGTATTCATAATCCGAATAAAATTGATAATTAGATTTGATAAAAAAAGGCGTATATGAATAAATCCAGATTATTGTGTATACAAAAAAAAAAAACCAAATTAAAATGACTAGTATTATTATGATCAGTAAAATCCATATCTGTAAAAAAAAAAAAAAGGGAAATTTTTTTATAGTAAAAGAGAAGTATGCAATCCTGATTTCCCATGAGTAAAGTGGGTACCCTCAGAGAGCAGCAAAAGAGACTGCTATTATATATATATATATATAAAGAAATGGACATACACAATCAATAGTAAACCCTGGCATAATTGAGATATTGATATGCACAATCCCATTGGGGTATGCTTTTTCTTTATGTCTATCGCCTATCACTCAATTTCTAACCATCTTACTGTTTATTTATCCATATTTTTTTATGGATAAAACCATTGAGCTAGAGCAACACCAAAGCAAAGATAGCTTAGGTAGCCATTGATCACATACATGCATAGTCTGAATAGAGATCAATGTCGATACTTGGTAAGTAAAAATATAAACAAATATAAAAACTAATTGATGATCTAACATTGATAATTAAAAACCAAAATACAATTGTTAAACATTGTGTACCTGAACAGTAGTTGATTGAAAGTGAAACGCAGCTAATTTCAAGCTTGGGAGATCAATGTCGATATTCAATAGCCAGTACTATGATGGAAAGGCGACAAATCTATCGTTTTGTTTTGCTGGAAACCAATTTAGAAATTAAAATAGAGAATTGGGTTTTAACACCTTCTATGGCATATAAAAAAAAATATTCGTAAACTAAGAAGTTAGTGAGAATATATATGGTGATTAAGGCTAAATGTAGACTTATATCTAGTAGAGTTTTTATATAATTCAACATCTTTAATCTTTTTTAAACAATCCAATGACTGTTGAAGGTGTGCATATAAAAAACCTCATGGATAAGAGCTTGAAAGAGCGGCATAGTTCAACCTTTAAAATTTTAATTAAGGGAAGTTTTTTTTTTATTTATTTATCAAAGAGGGGTAGGAGTCTTTACTGAGTAGTGAGATAAGTGTTTCTGCCCTAGCAATCATTCTAACAATTCTATAACAACGCTTTGTGCACACATTGAAAAGGAGAATAAAAAACTTACTTTCAATAGTGATTTCTGATTTCTCGTGCTCCAGTTTGACATAATCAGCAAGTTTGTTGATGAGAATTGAGGGGAACAAAAAGTGATTCAACAATCTTACCCTTTGATCTTCGTTCTACTCTTGCAAAAGTGATGAAGTGGAGAAGAAAGTGGTTTCGGTCGGAGAAGCGTTTTTGGGGTTTTGACATGGGTTAAAAAAAGTACGTGTATCGGTTTGGTAAAGTTGTTTCACTATTTCTCCTTCCTTTCCCGAAATTGCTTTTTCCTAAATTATCGCCAAGATAACGTGTTTTTTTTATAAGGACATGGTGATTTACAGAAAATTTCTAGGAGAATAAGGCTGGTAGGAAGAATAAATTGACTCCCCATTTTTAAATCTTGCCATTGACACAAACTCTGCCAGCTTTAAGAAGGCATCCTCAAAGAAACAGAGAATGCGGTAGACTGGTAGCACTTGTTGCTCATGAAAGATTTAAGACTATCTTATCAATAAAATACATAGAAAGATAAAATAAATAATAAGCTCACCTTGAGAAATTAATTAATGCAGCACCAATTGATGAGAATGAGAAGGCATGAGGTGCTCTTTGTACACATGAATGTGGACACCCTTGAAAAGTACTCAAAATAATGAATTATCAGTATTTTGATTATTAGCAAACTCCAAAAGTGTATTCTAGCCTTTCTAGGTAATCTTTGAGGACATCTGGATGAAAGGATAGACACTTCTTGAGTGGAACATATATGGGATTAGTCCTTTTCATTTTTTTTTTTTTTATTCCCAAGGATACATTGCTTCCATCTAACATATCTAATCATATCTAATAGCAACATGATTATCTCATGATGCTACAAACAATAAAAGAACTTGGGCATAAATAGTACCTTTTCCAATGCAAAGAGTCGCATTAACAAAGAGATCAATGGCTTCACATTCAGGTTCATCAAAAGGATCTAAACATTCCCTGAAAATGTCTCCTTCAATATAGTGAATTGCAATTACATCATAATGAAAATGACTGAAGTTATAGAACAGCTATAAGATTCCTCCCTACAAAACAACGAACATTATCATATAACTTGATTAAACATCATATCTAATTTTTAATTTGTTCTTTGAACTTAAATAGTGTCCATAACAATTTGGCTAACACATTTAGCTTGCACTTACTCATAAGTAATGGGAAAACTGGTAGTTCCAAAGGTTGTTCAGGAGCCCCAACCATAACCAACTTCTCATGATTCTTCAGTAGACTGATCAAGGGCATTAGAGGGTGAACATCAAAAACGGTGTCTATGATACCATCCAAGGTACCCATGGCAGCCTAATAATATACCAACAATATCGATCATTAGAGCATTATATGTAAGATCAGCAATATAATGAAGTAATGAACAACAAAAATAATTAATTTATCATTTTTAATGACAGAGCAAATTAGGTCTCTTGCTGGCAGTTTTCAGCTTGTGGCAGTGAGATCAACTAAGACTTTTAATTTTGGTAGCCATTTTTTTGGTGCACCCTTCTCGTTAGAACTTAGAATCATAAGTATTTGTTTACCTGCAACTGACCAAAAAGTCATCAGCACCAAGATGTTCAATTGCTTCTTGTTTCTTGCTAAGTGAAGTGTTGATCACTGTAACCTTCAGTCCAAAAGCCTTGCCAAATTTAACAGCAACATGACCCAACCCACCAAGCCCTACCACACCCAAATGCATGCCAGGCTTGCTAAGTCCAAAGTACTTCATTGGACTATAAACAATAATCCCAGCACACAACAATAATGGAGCTGCTCCATCTAAGAGAATGTTGTTTGGAAAGTTAATCACAAAGTGTTCATCAACTACTACCATATCGAATATCCACCATAAGTTTTAGTTCCATCGTTAGTCGAGAATTGTAGGTAAGTATTATCTTGGTGCAGTAATTCTCTAAGTCCTTGGCACATCTATCACATGAGCGGCACGATCCAACCATGCACCCTACACCGGCTTTATCACCTATTTTACATTTTGTTACGTTGCTTCCAACTTCAATCACTATACCAACAATCTCATGCCTACACCAAATAAATTTTTTATTATGGTGTGTTGGTGGTGATTGTGACTTGTGAGTGCTTCTCCGCTTATATCGTGATCATTTGTGATTGTATATTGAAATCTTAGAAAATGTCAGATTACCCAGGGATAATAGGATATGCAGCATTGCCCCATTCATTCTTAATGGAGTGAAGGTCAAAATGACAAATTCCACAATACAGTATCTTCAGGGTAATATCATTGTCCCCATTAGCCCTAAAAAAAAGCAGGTGCAATTGTGCACGATGGCTACTTATAATTTCTTCACAAATAAACACTTGACTATAGAAAAGACGTCCAAGTAGTACGGTTTAACCTATAATCAAGCATATTATATGATTGAAATATCGGATTAAGAGGTAAAAAAGCCTTTATACTTTGATGATTGGATTGTTGTGTTGACTGTTGAGGGAAAAAAAGGAAGCACTTGCCATCATCTTAGTTAGGTAATCAGAGAAAAACAACACCGCGGAGATAAGAGAGAGAGAGGAGACCGTGAGAAAAATTAGTTCAAAATTCAAACCTATGTTTTCTACATGAAGAACGAAGGGTTTCATGGAACTCTTAAGTTAAATTTCCAATTTTGGGTATCCTATTTTTCCGTAATCCCTCTGGTGACGTGGATAGCCTTAGAGAGCTTGAAAAGGGACTGCTATTATATATATATATATATATATAAATGACAAATTCCACAATACAGTATCTTCAGGGTAATATCATTGTCCCCATTAGCCCTAAAAAAAAGCAGGTGCAATTGTGCACGATGGCTACTTATAATTTCTTCACAAATAAACACTTGACTATAGAAAAGACGTCCAAGTAGTACGGTTTAACCTATAATCAAGCATATTATATGATTGAAATATCGGATTAAGAGGTAAAAAAGCCTTTATACTTTGATGATTGGATTGTTGTGTTGACTGTTGAGGGAAAAAAAGGAAGCACTTGCCATCATCTTAGTTAGGTAATCAGAGAAAAACAACACCGCGGAGATAAGAGAGAGAGAGGAGACTGTGAGAAAAATTAGTTCAAAATTCAAACCTATGTTTTCTACATGAAGAACGAAGGGTTTCATGGAACTCTTAAGTTAAATTTCCAATTTTGGGTATCCTATTTTTCCGTAATCCCTCTGGTGACGTGGATAGCCTTAGAGAGCTTGAAAAGGGACTGCTATTATATATATATATATTGACGATGAGCATTGGAAAAGGATTTGGGATAATACAACACTGAGATATGAGATATGCATTTAAATTTTTTAGTCGTATGAAGGTTTGGGACCTTACCTCATAGAGTGATCTTGCATTACCAAAAATGAAATCAATTGATCCTTGAATGTAATACTGGTAGAAGTAATGTGCTCCACTCAAGTCTAACAAAGTGTCATATGAACCTACAATGTTAACCCTATAAAACATGGATAGTGTCAGCAAAAGGTCATGGTTCACACGTTCCACCAATCCCAAGCGAGCTCGCTTTCTTCAAGGCCCCGATTGAAATTGCAAAATCTTGGTCAAGGCAAAGAATACAAAACTCAAAACACAGCAAGAATAACTCTACCACATAATTAATAAGAAGTTTGCTAACCTTGTAGTAAATGGGATGACGGGGAATTTCTGACTTATTTCATTGAAAATAAATCTTGAGGCTTTCATCTTTAAGTGATAGTTCATGTCAACTGCTCTCTAGTAGTTTGTTTCTCATCTAAAAGCTTATGCTGAAACATTTTGCATCTTAGTATAAAAAGGACACACAACAAAAAGAGTTGTCCTATAAACTTGTGTGAGCTAATAACAGATGACACTTACCTTGCCGTCCCCTGTGCTCGTTACTATATCAATCGCATAGACTTCATTCTCCTCGTTTAGCATGTATGGATGGCTATTGTTGCCAAAAAAAAATAATAATTTAATAAAAAAAACATCAAGACGTGATAGCATTGCATTACAGGAACATTCCCCACAAAAATAAATCACATGAACCTCATCTTCATTCCGAAATTTCTTACGCACCATTCCCCATGAATTCCTATGTTCGACTGCAAATGGGAAACAATAAATACTCAATTATAGCTTAGAAAATGTAAAATGAGTTTTTATGAGAGAGAGAAGTGAAAATGTATACTTTATTAAAAATAATATATATATATATATATATATATATATATATATATATATATATATATTGGAAAAGATTACGCACACGACATACATACATCGATTCAAAGAACAATGTCAACTCGAAATTGTTGTTGTTGCTTGGTCGCAGAGGTCTTACATCCACCGCAAGAAGGAAAAATTCTCTCAGTTGAGGATCGTCTAGGAAATTGTGTTTGATCACAAATAAAAATAAAATAAAAGGATTGCATACCTCCTTTGATCCACCCTTTGAACTTGAGCTTGTCCTCGCATTATAGCACAATGAGTTGGTACATCTTCTTGGTCTGCCATGATTTCTTTCAAAGCAAAAGAGTGTTTGCTAAACTACAAAGGCCTACATTCGAAATAGTATCAAAACAGTAAAAAATATAGATAAAATCCAAATCAGTAGATGAATAAAGCATCTTGAACAGACTAATGGAAAGTATATATTATCTAGAAGCACTTCAAATTTAGACTGTAAGAAACGTTGTTATGTAGGGTTAAGCTTTTGAATAGATGTGTTATAGAAAATAATGCACTTACCACTATTTAGCTCTGTAAAAATTTCGCAGCACGCCGACCGAACACGTGTGAATTCACTTGATTGAAATCCATAGATTAGGGTGATGGCATTTCTTCAAACGACATATACGCATGTATTCACATACATTATGATCAGAAGTCATTAAACTAACACCCATATTTTGTATTATCTTTTTTCTCCAAACAGGTTACTAATTAGCATTGATCGTTTCCCCGGATTATAAAACTGTTAACAAAAGTTCTCAACCAAAACAACTTGGTAAGATTTGCAATCGAATGGTTCTTTAGGCAATATAGCAAACATGTACATAAGAATAACCAAAGTTCAAGTCGCCTTTTTAAAAAAAAAATCAAAGCAAATATGCATAGATTAAATTATCAGCTTTTAGCATTGTAAATATGTAAACTACTAACCAATAATTCAAATATCTCGAAGCTTGAAGCCTTGATGTCGAAATTAGTTGTGGTGTGAAGTTGACCTTTTGAGTCGATACTGAGCTAGAATGCAGTTCTTATCAGCAGCACATCTATTGGTACCCGTCAAAGCATTCAACCAAATTAGCCTAACTTTGGATGAATTCAAATGCAATCAATGATGAAATTAAAAGAAATTTGAAGTTACAGAGACACCGGAAGAGGGAGAAATAGAGTAAACCCATGAATCAAAATTCATGACTTCAAAAGATGAATCCCATACCTAAGGTTTTTGCGTTGACGATGCTTGGAGAAGCAGCTGGAGGGGGAGAGTTCTCATTCAGGAACGGTTCTACATTGTTTGCATTGGACCAAACTGGATACCCTTTGATCTTCCCCTGTTATATGCGAGGACGGCAGTTTAATTCCATTCCCCAAAGTTATAATTCATTAGAAGAAAAAAAAAAACGGATGCTCATTTTCCCTTTACCAGGACATTCAAAGCAGCTAGTGTTGCCATACCTTCGCGAGTCCACTATAGAAACAAAAAAGCTTACAATCATGTCAATTATCAACAACTGTATTAAGGTACTACTTGAGTACATCTGATATTAGGTGACAAAATTTAACGCCTAACAGCTGTATGCACTACCGGATTCTATGCGGTGAGGAAATCTACATTCTAATCTGCAAGTGTAAAATCCGCTTTACCTTTGAAGCGGAAGCAATATGTGGTACAATAACGGCGTTTTTCATGTCAGCCAGTCCTGCAGGTTTCATGTAAGGCTCATCCTATTGGAGGAAAATGATACAAATTAGTTAAACAATAAATTCAACCTGAGTAACTCAGATCTAAACTGATAGATAAAAGTGAGGTAACAGACCTCGAAGACATCAAGGCCAACCCGAAACATGGGGTTCTCTTTCAAATGTTCAACCAATGCTACTTCGTCAACCACTGGCCCCCTACTACAGTTTATAAGGATTGCCTCCTATATTAAGAAACCACTTTGTTTTTAGGTTAACTTGGAATTGCATATATCACACCTAAATTATGAATAATTGACATTCACAAATATAGAACAACACCTTCTGCATGATGGGTTCGAGATCTCTACAACCGGGTACAGAGATTGATCTCTGTAACCGTGTTATTTCACTGTTGAGTCGAAATCGAGATGTGTGTGTGCCTCGATACCTGTGTGTGTGCTCCGAGATGTGTGTATGTGTGTCGAGATACGAGACGTGTGTGTGTGTGGTACAGAGATCAATGATCAATCTCTGTACCCGGTTATAGACTCCTGCATGATGGCAAGCCTATCTTTGTTGATCAAATGGTACGTTGTTTTATCCAGGATAGGATGAAGCCTTATCTGGAAGAAGCGTCAATCATCGCTCATCAGTGAGTGGTCCAATTATAGACTATTGAAGTAAGGCTCTGAACAAAATTTTAATCCTTAAATATTAGCATTACTGCCACCAATTCTTTTTAGCTTTTTTCACCAACTCCTTTATCGCCTCTTGTTCTGCGACTTTCTCTGCTCGAAGTATGGGCTCATAGTAATCAGGATGAGCTTCCATTCTCGTCTTCAAAGCTGCAGTCACTTGATAACACTTTTCAGCAATGTCTTCTTTAGCCTCTTCAGCTTCTTTAATACAATTCTCTCAAACCCTCTCTCTTCTGGGTTTGAAGAGTTGGTGGATTTGCCAGAGATGAGTATGGTCAGCTTCTGGGTTGTAATACTTTGGACTGTTTCTGATCGACATCTAGTAAATTAATCTTGATAGGATGAGATTGGGATGGGAGAGAAGATGAAGAATAACTTTTGTTTGGGTTTTGGAAAAAGGTGTGATGGGTTTTAGATAGTGTATGTGAATTCTTTTGTAGGTTTTGTTTCCGTTTTTTTTTGCCCTCATTTATTGGGTTTCTACGTGAAGAAGAAGAAAGTGTGGGTTTTGTGGAGTCGAGTTAAACTTCCTTTTTTTTCTCCAATGTTTTCGTAGTCCAAATTATCTACTGGAATATTCCACTCGACCACTCCAAGTAGAAGTTTTAAATCCTAATTGGGAGAATTCGAGCATCATCAGGACAACGAATTTTAATGAGTGTATAATCCTGTTAAAACTAGGACACCCCTTATGTCTATATAAATACAAGCTTCACCCTCTACGGTACCAATATTAAATCTTAGTTCAATTATGGCGAAGACAAGTTTAGTTCTCTTTTTGGTTCTGTCAAGTTTTTTTATTGCCCTTCTTCAATGTGATGCCGAAGACCAGATAGATTTAGCACGTACCCACAGATCAAGACCACAGCCACGCCCCCTTAGACCACAACCAGAACCACAAAGATGCAAGTACGATGGGATTTTTCAGTTTGGCGACTCAATTTCAGATACTGGAAATCAGATCCGTGAGGCTGCTGGTTCACGCTCTCCTTGCGCGCACAACCCTTATGGTCAGAAACTTATTGGTGAACCCACTGGTCGATGCTCCAATGGTCGTCTTATGATTGATTTTATTGGTAAGTGTATGTTTATTTAAAATTTCCTTTTTAACATGTTGCATGCATGGTATACTCTTGGGTTTGTGAACTGCCATGCGTGGTGAGTATGTTGACTGTTGTCGTAACCTTTTCATAATCATAATCATAAGAAAGTGGGTCTGTTTTTTAATTACGAGCCTAGCAAAAGAATTCAAAACCGGACGTGAAAGTTAGGACAAAAAAGGATACCCAGATTGAGGGGAGTCATAAGATAAAGCTAATGGGAGAATTTGTATATGTGTGCTGTTTTAAATAAATTTGGGTTTAATAGTATTTGGATGGATTGGATTAAAGGAGCTCTCACAAACATCAACGTCTCTATTCTTTGGAGGCTTTTGGTACACGAACCTCCCAAGAATACTGGCACCCATAACTGAACTACCACAAGATGGATTTCCCTAAGACACTTATTAATCGTTTGTTGATATATCATTGGGTACCTTATATTGTAGATACAGTTTTAGTCATTATCGCGGTGTATTAATTTGATGATTTTGCAGCACAAGCACTTGGTTTACCTACTCCGCCGCACTGAACTTGGTTTACCTACTCAATCCGTTACTCGAACCTCGGTGAACCTCCGGCTGTTTCATTCAATCATGGAGTGAATTTTGCCGTGAGGGATCAATGACACTTAACACTTCGGCCTTGCTTCGAACGAATTCTTTCACCACCACCAATAGCTCTCTTCTTGTTCAACTGGATTGGTTCTTGGCCCATTACGGAACCTCTCGCGGAGATCGCCAAAAGTAATGAGATTTATCATACTATTGAATTTTATATGAACTTTGAATACTTGTACCCTCATAACTAATTTATTTCTTTTATTGGTTATTTGTAGATTAAGAGACATATAACATACTCAAAGGGTCTCTCTTCATGGTGGGCTTAAACCGAGGTAATGATTACAACTATGCCTTTTACAAGGTAAAAGCATCGAGGATGCCACCGCTTTAGTGCCTCTTGTGGTTAACAACATCGAGACGCTTGCCAAGGTAAGATTTAGTTATATATATCAATAATATTGTTTGGAGATATATGTATTGCTGATTTACTACGTTATAATTAATTTAAGCTAGCATGCAAAATACTAACCGAAATTGCTTTGATATTGGGTCTTTGGATCACGGCCGATTGACCTTGGAGCTACTCGATTAGTTGTTCCCGAATTTTCCAATTGATGCTCACCTATGTACCTTTTACGCTCTTTAAAACAATGATTCAACTTCTTACGATGACAAAGGTTGTTTGAAGGGTCTTAACACGCTTTGCCGTATCATCAATCGGTATCTACAAAATGCCTTGCAACAGCTTAAGGTTAGAGTACCCTAATGTGGCAATAGTGTATGCCTTGATTACTATCAAGTCAGCCGAATGGGTTCTTACCAATGCTCCTCAACTTGGTAAGTTTATACACCAATATGTCCGAAGCAATGTCAAGTACTAATGAATTAATTCTAATATTAACTTCGCTTTTTTTGAATTTTAGGGTTTGAAACAAAGTCTATTCTAAAAGTATGTTATGAACCGAGGTGACTACAACTTTAGTTTGATGAGTATGTGCGGGATGGAAGGAGTTTTTGCATGTTCGATCCGGATCAATATATAAATTGGGATGGAGTTCACTTGACGTAAAAGCATATCGAGTATGGTGATTGGCTTATTAAAAGTCAAGTATTCGAGTGCATTGTTTAGGACTTCAAGTTACAAAGATTTAGTCCTTTGTTTATGGTTTTAGACAATATTTAATTTACTGTCGTGTTAGGTTTTAAGTAGAGCTCATAGTAGTTTGCTTCTGATTTAGGCAATGATGTTTCAACCCGTCTACTGATTTGTTAAGGATATTTAAGACCTTCAAATTGTTTGATCTATTTTAAGAACGTATGGTTTTACATTATTATTAGTGATTTATATGATTTACATGAATGCATTAGTAACTCTTTATGATCTTAGAGGGTACCTTAATTGAATTAAGGAGATGAACTTTATGTTCGCAAGATTTCACAGTTCAGAAACACATTTCTTGACCATTCTACACAAAGACGTACCTGCGGTACTGGTATGAAGCTGCCAAAAGAGGTTCTTGGGTCCAAGTAGATATAATTATGATGACATGCCTGATTTCATTGGGTGTGTGAATTGCGAGTTGCGCGCCTAATATGTTGTGAAGTTGTCATGCAAGACGAAAAAATTCAATTTGCAGAGATGTGATTCTAAGGTATAGCATACACGAACTGCATCAATGGCTTGTGAGATCCTGTGGAATATTGCTTTCCGAAGCCTGACAGCTCTGCTGCAGCCCTAGCAGCAAAACTTGCCCTTTCAGCAGACTCAGCAGCTGCCTATATGCTCTATGTACTTTGTGCTAGTGATACATATCTCATTTGACAGCAATATAGAAAAGACTGCTTGCCCTAGCAGCAAAACTTGCCCTTTCAGCAGACTCAGCAGCTGCCTATATGCTCTATGTACTTTGTGCTAGTGATACATATCTCATTTGACAGCAATATAGAAAAGACTGCTTGCAAAATATGTAGTATAGCACTTAGCAGAATCACATACTCTAATATTAGATTAACCATAATACAACAATTTAACTTGACAAAACAGGTCATAAACCAAAGAAATATAACTACATGCAAATTTGAAACAAAGTCTTACTTGCGAGACACCGGTGTCAAACAATTGCTTGACTTCAAGTCGATATTCATGCATAACCCAATTTGTCCTATCTCCTCGCGGTGCCCTTCCTAAATGGAAAATCAGTGTCTTCTTCATCCCCACGATTAATGCGGGCCATTCCGGATGGGTCTATCTCTACCACCGCCTTCCAATATCCAATTTCAAAGTGCACGATTAGTCATGTCTCTTGGACAAAAGAAGTACCATTCCGGATCCCCGCAAGATTTGTGCATAAACAAAACAAAAATGAGTTCAACACAAAGTCGAGACTACTAACTAAAATAAAAGTACCAAGAAGTTTCATAATTACCGGGAAGGTCCCAAGGATTCCAGCCGCCTATTTGGAGATAAATAATTCTCATTCGAAAGATGGACGCCGAAATTCTCTACCATCGGTTGCACCTTCGGAAAAGAGACAAAACACCGATGGAAGGTTTTAATTAGTTGAACATGAAAATTATCAACAACTCGTATTAAGGTACTACTTGAGTACATCCGATATTAGGTGACAAAATTTAACGCCTAACAACAGATGCACTACCGGATTCTATCCGGTGAGGAAATCTACATTCTAATCAAGCAAGTGTAAAATCCGTTTTACCTTTGAATTACCAAGATTGAAGAGGATTTTGGCCAAACAAATGAGAAGTTATACATGTATCAATCTCTTGATAGATGGTGGAGTGATGCACCAAACTTTGTGACAATCTTGTTATAACACCCCGTGTTTTTATTATTTGTTTTTTTCTATAATAATAATAAAGATAATAATAATAGATAATAGATATAATAAAAATAAGTGTTAGTGGAAATAGGAGACGTGGGTTTATGGGATAAACTCTCGTCCCTATTTCGGGGGTTTTGTTTTGAAACGAAAAAAAAAAAAAAATAGGGTTGGTGAAGAACAGAGAGTTTTTCAGAAAAGATAGTTTCACAGAGAGGAAAGAGAGAAGTTTCTTCTTTGGAGATTTTCTTTGAACAGGGAACTTAAAGGTGAAGAAATTTATTTCTTTATTTCACCGGATTTATAGTTTTCGGGTTTACAGACAAAAAGTTACTGTCTAAGGTTTCGTTCATTTTCTGTAGATATTCTGCTATAATGTCGAGTCTAAGGTCTCGTTCATTTGCTGTAGTTATTCTCTATAATGTCCAAGTGTTAAATGGGCTAATGTTAGTATAGTGTTGGCTTCTTTATTTTGAACTGTCAAAGCTTCGAGGAGCGTCAATGGCGGCTCCTCTGTCCGTCTGCGTGACTGAGATACTGTGGGGGTATGGATATATATTGTTTTGAAACTGTATAAACGGCTATACTGTTGTTCTGTGGTTGATTTGATTTTGATTTGGTTTATGTCGGGGGACGTCGGGATTGAAGTTTGGGTACTGTTGGAAGCTTGGAGCTTCGACAGGCGCTAATGGCGTCGCCCATCCTCCAGTTCGTTGGTTTGCACTTTTTGTAGTGAGGTTAGTTGTGATGTTGGTTGTTGGTGTATGGATGATTGAGTATTGGAGAGTTGGGTGGGCTGTCGAATGGGGGATGACAAAGCTTGAATGAGGCGTTAATGGCGGCGCAATTTGGGCTGAAATTCGCGCTGGCGCTGTTGTGAGGTGAGGAATCGAGTTGGAGCTTTCATTAAAGCTATAGGGGTTTTGATTTGGAGCAAAACCGCTGGAAGGAGGAGATGAGATGGTGGTGGCCGGGATTCTAGCCGGTGGTGGCTGGTGAGGTGAGGAAGACAACCTGATGGTTTTCCTTGGGCCTGGGGCTTGGGCCTTAGGTGGTTTAGGTGGTTGGGCCGGATTCTTTTCTTTTGGTTTTGGTTGGGCTTTTTTCAATTAGATTGTTTTGTTTGGGCCCGATTTCATTAAGTGTTGGGACCAGTTTTAGTGTTAGTTGTGGGCCGAGTTCTATTTCAGTTTTAGGCCAGTTTAATATATTGCATAGTAGGTCATGGGACTTAATATATATCCCAATCGGGTCGGTAAATAAATAAGTTTTTTTAGACTTAGGGTTAAGGTTTGGGGCTTGGCCGGTTAACCATTATTACGGCATGAGCTCATGAAAGACGACATTGGCTTTAAATGAACCAACCACGGCTATGACCTGAACCCGTCGAATAATGGAAATGATAAAGTTTGACTTTCAACCACGATATGTTGACTTTGACGCTGATATAGCCGATTTTAGACATCGTGACAAGATTTATATTTTAAGAGACATAGCCATAAAGACCTTTGACTTGGCTATGATTAAGTCTATTGGGATAGGTGCTTAACTTTAGGCTAAGATCCAGATATATATATAATGCGTGTATGTATTAACTATTATGTGATATTTCAATCTTTTATGATATGCAACGTTATGACACTTATACATCCATGAAATTAATAACGCGTAAACAAAAAAAAATACATGAATCAAGATACTCTTTCGTTCTCTGAAATGATATATACAATAGAGTTCAATAATGCGTAAACAAAATTTACCGCACTCTTTTAGAACTCTCCACGTCTCAAGTTTTGGAATTGAGTTTTATGACTGTTGATGTCATTGGTTATGTGGGTATTTATTGAATGTGCCATAAATGGCCCGTTAGCGTTATCTATGGGTATTCATTGAATGTGCCATGAATGACCCGGATATTCATTGAATGTGCCATGAATGACCATATTGTTTGGACTACCCTAGAGAGGAACTAAGGTATTCGCCTTTAAGGGTTAGTTGTATTCCTTGAAACAGTACGGAATGTAAGGTTGGGTATTCCTCGAATGTGGCGGGGAATGACCTAAGGTACATAGGTTGTGAAATATGTGTATAAGAAAAATAATTGATTAATTAATAAGAGAAATTAATTTGATTGTGCGAAATGGGTGCTTGGGTTTACTTTTGAATACCTATAGGATATCGACAAATGTTAAAGTTCTAACTTTCTTTGCGGAGGGTAGGACTTAATAACATTTTGTGCAGAGGACGCTGTCCTACCCTTTATCCAAACGTGGATATCAAGAGGTTTTAATTCGCCACCTAGTTATAATAACGAAGTTAATAGAATGGAAGTCTTGCTTGGGAAGACACTATGCCGGTTGAAATGACGGAACTACCTGTCTTCCAAGCTGTGAATGATTAAGTTATGGGATAATATAAAGTGATGGTTTGAATAATTAAAGTATGATAATATTTATATGTGGTTAGTCTACTCATACCAAAGAAAATTCCATTTTGTCAATCCATGTTTGCTTTGTTTTGGCAGAACGTGGGTGTGTTCTTAAGAACACAGTGGAAGCGCAAAGGAACCGCCGGGCGCAGTGATTGGGATTCGGCCCGAGGCGATCCGTTAGTCCTTTTATTAGGTCTGTTATTATTGGAAGGATGTAATAACGTAGTTTTCTTTTCATATGACATGAGAATACGATGTTGAGGACCTGTTATTCTTAGAATGTTATATTGATGATTTTTGATGGAAGATAGACTTGCATAAAGTAATAAAGAGAATTTTTGGAGATTATTTTGTTGTTAAGATTCTTTATGAGGTGGGTTTTAGGTTTTGACACGTGTTGTATCCACCCCGTCATAGCCTGGGTTTTTAGACAATTGAACCAAGTGATGTTTGAGATATTTATATTTCAAATATTCATTTTTTTTTAATTGTTTAGAAATTCGGGCTGTGACACTTGTTGCATCAATGGCTTGTGAGATCCTGTGGAATATTGCTTTGTAGACTTGCGTTTTAACAGAAGGGAGAGCACATTGCTTGGTTTTGGAAAAAGGTGCGATGGGTTTTAGATAGTGCATGTGAATTCTTTTGTAGGTTTTGTTTCCATTTTTTTTCTGTCCTGATTTATTGGTTTTGTGGAGAACTTCCCTTTTTTTTCTCCAAATTTTTAGTAATGTTTCCTACGTGAAAAAGAAAGTCGGGTTTTGTGGAGAACTTCCCTTTTTTTTCTCCAAATTTTTAGTAATCTCCCTGTTGACGTGGACACCTTTAGAAGGCTTGAAAAGGGACTGCTATTATATATACTAGATTTTGGACCCGGACATACGCCCGGGATCTATTAAATATTTTGTGTGCTGAAAATGCTTTACAAAATGTCTCACACAAATTTTCGAAACAGAATATATTTTTATTGAAAATAAACCGAAATATGTTAATAACCAACGATTATGGTGCATGAGTATTTGGAAACTAATTAAGGAATCAAATTGAGATAGCCTCTTCACTTTGTGGTTTATGATATTAATCCGTAATTTTCAAATAGAATTATCTTAAACTCGATCTAGCTTATATAATAGTTTTATTATATTTATGGTGATTTAGCGCAAATTTTCGAATCGTAATATATTTTTATTAAAAATAAACCCGAAATACGTTAATGAAGCAGATTATGGTGTATAAGTACTTGGAAACTAATTGATCAAATTGAGATAGCCCATTCACTTTGTGGTTTAGGATATTAATCCATAATTTTCAAATAGAATTATATTAAACTCGATCTAGCTTGTATAATAGTTTTCTTAGATTTATGGTGATTTAGCGGCAAATTTTTGAATCGTAATATATTTTTATTGAAAATAAACCAAATACGTTAATGAGCAGCGATTATGGTGCATAAGTACTTGGAAACTAAGGAATCAAATTGAGATAGCCTATTCACTTTGTGGTTTAGAATATTAATCTGTAATTTTCAAATAGAATTATTTTAAACTCGATCTAGCTTGTATAATAGTTTTATTAGATTTATGGTGATTTAACGGTAAATCATCACCGCTCGCTTTACGTGACTAATGTGTACAAATCACTAAAACAGATTAATTGTTTCCATATCCTCAAAGAATACACTACTCCCACTTGAAAAGATGTATCATATGCACGTGTCCTACGAACGGGTGTCGTTATATTAAATTATTCTAAAAAATATTAGCAACTATGCATAGTTATGAGATATGAAAATTATATTAATTACTCATTTAAATTTCTTGCACCACTCTCTATAAAAAGGAAGCACCAAACCTTGATAAAACTATTCGATTTTTTTTTTTTTTTATTGTTAGGTTTAATAATAGAAGTTTGATTGAAGTTTTGTGAGAATGCCTAATGTGGCGAAGATAATATTGAAGCTACTTGAATAGCAAGGTATTCCCAATCACCATAAAAAGAATTATAATAAACACTACTTAAAATGCGAAACTATATTTGTCGAGACATTTATTCCCCATACATAAAATACAAATATGTTTTCGAGTTATTAGTTCAATGCATTTGCATCAAGTTTCTGATTTTCCATTAATTATTCTTTGAGGTTAGTTTAATGTAGTACGTTGCATCCCATTTCTAATTTCTCATTAATTATTCTTTGAGGTTAGTACAATGCAGTTTCATCAAGTTTCCGATTTCCCGTTAATTATTATTTGAGGTTAGTTCAGTGCAATTACATCCACTTTATGATTTCCCGTTAGTTATTCATTAAGGTTAATTTAGTACGTACAGTTGCATCCAGTTTTTGATGTTTCGTTAATTAGTCTTTGAGATTAGTTCATTGCATTTGCATCCAGGTTCCAATCTCCCGTTAATTACTCTTTGAGGTTAGTTCAATATATTTGCATCCAGTTTTTGATTTTTCGTTAATTGTTTTTCTAGGTTAGTTCGATAGTTTACAATTTCTATACAGTTTGCATACATGTAAGAGTTTGTTTGTATAAACTCACTTTCGTTTTGGGTTCCTAATTACTTGTAATTACTCATATGAGAAGGCTAAAAAAGTGGATATTTATGCTTTGAGGTTAGTGCGATGCAGTTACATCCGACTTCCGATTTCTAGTTAACCATTTTTTGATGTTATTTCAATGCATTTGCATCCAATTTTTAATTTCCCGTTAGTTAATCTCTGATTTTAGTTTAATGCAATTGCATCCAGTTTTTGGTTTTCCGTTAATTATTCTTTGAGGTTAGTTCAATGCAGTTGCATATAATTTTCGATTTTATGTTAATTGTTCTTTGAAGTTTATGATTTCCTGTTAATTATTTTTTGAGGTTAGTTCAATGCAATTACATCAAATTTATAATTTCCCGTTAATTATTCATTTAGGTTAGTTCAGTGTAGTTTCATCCATTTTTTAATGTTTCATTAATTAGTCTTTGAGATTAGTTCATTGGATTTGGATCCAGTTTCCGATTTCCTGTTAATAACTCTTTAAGGTTAGTTTAATACATCTGCATCTTCTGATTATTTATGCTTTGAGGTTAGTTCGATATAATTATATTTGGTTTCTGATTTCCCGTTAACTATTCTTTGAGGTTATTTCAATGCATTTGCAATTAGTTTTCAATTTCCCACCAATTATTCTATGAGGTTAGTTCAATGCAGTTGCATTCGGTTTTTGATTTTATGTTAATTATTTTTTGAGTTAAGTTCAATGCATTTGTATCGAAGTTTTCAGTTTTCCATTAATTATTATTTGAAGTTTGTTTGATGTATTTGCATACCGTTTCCGATTTTCCGTTAAATATTTTTCAAGGATTTGCATTCAATTTCTAATTTTCCGTTAGTTACTCTCTGTCGTTAGTTTAATGCAATTTGCATAAAGTTTATGATTTCCGTTAATTACTCCTTAAGCTCGGTTATGTATTTGAATCCAGTTTCGATTTCTTTATAATTATCTAATGTGGTGTGTAATACCAACTTCTATCGATCCATTTGTAGTGTCCTTGCAAACATGACATAAAAAGTAAATTATGCTTAATTTACTATGTGGGATCATCGAAAATTATCCAGTTCCGATTTCTCCGTTAATTATTCTTTAAATTATGCATGACTCACTATGTGGAATCTTCAAAAATTATCTACTTAACGGGTGTTGTTATATTAATTATTCTAAAAATATTTGCAAATATGCATAACTATTATATATTAATATTATATTGATCACTCAACCAAATTTCTTATAACATGAAAATCTCACTCTTCATTAAAAAAAAATAACTCGCCCTTTGATAAAATCCTTCAACTTCATTTTTTGTTTAATAATAGAAGTTTGATTGAAGTTTTGTGAGATTGCCTAATAAGGCGAAGTTCATATATATTGAAGCTACTTGAGAGATAAGATAAACATCATTTTAAATGCAAAACTATACTTATCGAGACATTCCCACAACATATAACCCAACTATGTTTTGAGGTTAGTTTAATGCATTTGCATCTAGTTTCTAATTTTTCGTTATTTATGTTTTAAGGTTAGTTCAATGCAGTTGCATCCAATTTTCAATTCCCGTTATTTATTTTTTGAGATCAGTTCAATACAATTGCATCCAGTTTCTGATTTATCGTTAATTATTCTTTTCGGTTAGTTCAATACATTTGCATCAAATTCCCAATTTTCTATTAATTGTTCTTTGAGGTAAGTTCAATGCATTTGCATCCAGTTTCTAATTTCCCGTTAATTATTATGTTAGATTAGTTTAATACATTTGCATCTAGTTTCTGATTTCTCGTATTTATTATTTGATAAAGTTGCATTTGCATCTAGTTTCTGATTTCCCGTTAATTATTGTTTGAGGTTAGTTCAATGAGTTTCCATCCAGTTTCCGATTTTCCGTTAATTATTTCTTGAGGTTTTGCATCCAATATATTTTTTGAGATTAGTTCAATGCAGTTGCATCCGGTTTCTGATTTCCCATTAATTAGTTTTTAAGATTAGTTCCACGCATTTGCATTATGTTCCCAATTTATAATTAATTTTTCTTTGAGGTTAGTTCAATGCAGTTGCATCCAGTTTCCGATTTCCTGTTAATTTAATCTTTGAGGGTGAGCTCAATGCATTTGCATCCAGTTTATGATTTTTCGACAATAATTTTTTGATGTACTTGTATCCAAGTTTTGATTTTCCATTAATTATTCTTTGAGGTTAGTTTAATACAGTTGTATCCTCCATTCGATTTTCTATTAATTACTTTTTAAGATTAGTTTAATGCTTGCATTTGCATTCATTTCGATTTCCGTTAAATATTATTTGAGGTTAGTTCGATGCATTTGCATCCAGTTTTTTCGCTTCCCCATTAATTGTTTTTGTCGTTAGTTTTTATTCAAGATTATATATATTTTTAAAATATTTGTCATTATTGCTTTGTCAAGTTTTTTTTTTCATTTTCTATTATATATTTTGTATAATTGTTTTTAACTATGTTTTGAGGCCATGTTAAGGATATATTCAAATAAGTTAGGTGTTTTATCATAGATACTAAAATTGTATGATTTGTAATAGAAAATTAGTTTATACAAATCACCTATTTTTTTAGCAATTTTTTTATTTGATCAAATATAAATTAGTTTATACAAATCACTTTTTTTTAGCAATTTTTTATTTGATCAAATATATAAGAATTGGAACACTAAAAGTGTTTGATTCAGTAGTAATAGAAAATTACCTTCTACAAATTACTTATTTTTTTTAGTAATTTTTTTTATTTGATAAAATATATAAGAATTGGAAATACACCCAAAACTCCAAATATAGGAATTAAAAATACACTCAAACTCCAAAGAGGTTCCATGCGTGGGATTGTAGGTTATTAAAAAATACTATATTTCATATTAGAGTGTTACATATGATAGAAAAAAATTAACTCTCATATTAGAAAACCATACATGGAGAAAAATCCTCCTTTAAAAAAGCTCTACTTTAGTATATAGATAGTAGATATAAAGATATTGATTTTTTGAAATTGTGTGAGAGATAATGTTCTACTTCTCTAGGGTTTTTATTTGGTTTGTAAACTATCTGCAGTTTTAATTTAGTAACTATATAAAATAGACCGCTATATGTTAAAAATTCAAAATTAATCGGAAATCGGATCGGATTGGATTTTTAAAACACATCCAATTCCGATCCAACTATTTTTCGAAAAAAATCGGATATCGAAATTTTGAATATCGGAACACAAATATCATGGCCAAATTTTTTAAAAATATCAGTTCGGAATTCCGAAAAATTGGGTTTTCGGAAAAAGAGAACCCCTACGTCTGACGTTTGTGCATCAAAAACGTCAATCGATCTATCATCTATGGGTTCAATGGCTTCGGCCCAAACAGCGTCAATTGGGCCAGGTCCATTTAATCCAAATCATTAATTGCTACTGGGCTGGGGGCCCGGAACCCACTAATATGTATGAAGGAAGGGTTTTTCAACCCGTTGTTCCCTCTTGCCAGTGACTACATGCTTTCCTCTAGGAGAGCAACCTTTTCTTGCAATGGGAAGTTGTACACACCTAAAGACCTCCGCAAGTTTGCTATATCACAAGTAAAATCTCTCCAACTACTCATAATTTACCATCGAATGAGTTATTGTGTAGAGTGTATCCTGTATAGCTTAAGTCACAGGGCAATTCAGTGAGTGTTTCAGAACTTTCTGATATCAGATTGTCAATCGTCGTGATACTTTAGAGTTGATTTTGAATCTTGGGTCCTTCTTGTTGCAACATCTATAAGAGCCATATCCCCCTTCGCATACATAGTCTTCCAAAGAAATTCTATAGGCCTTCTTAACCTCTTTCAAAATTTTATCCAGGCTGACTACGTCTTGGGGAAGAATCCACTAAAGATGAGCTTTCTCGTTAGTTACGGGAGGAAATATCCAAAACATGTACACCATGTTGGTGCTTCCATTCCGGCTAATGCAAACACGGGCTGTGACGGTTTCCATTGGTTAAACACGGCAAATGCCTAATCCTAATGTGGCGATCGGAGGTCTTGTTGGCGGGCCTTTCCTGAATGAAACTTTTAATGAGTCAAGGAACAACACCTTCCAAACAGAACCGACCACTTACAACAGTGCTCTATTAGTGGGTCTTCTATCCAGCTTGGTCAAGATCTCCTCTGTTGTGTAGTCTTTCTCATAATTTGGCTGTTTAATCCCTTGTTGCTGTATTACACATAAAATCTATATATATCAACCTAGCTACTGTAGTGGATCTTTTGGTCTGTAGACTGTAGTGTCAACTTGGAGTGCAGTTGCAAGCTACCATTTTTTTTAGTTAATGCCATTCATTACAACTAAAAAAAGAAGTACAATTCTTTGGTGATTTTTGTTGCAATTGAGACACTAACAGGTGATAGACTCATTGTATCCAAAGTTACATGGACAGAAGAACAAGAATGCCTTCATGGTTGTAGTTTGATTATGTAAGACATAAGGATCTCATTGACATAAGTATGAATTGATCGAGACGACTCTTGATGCTCTTTGACATTAACCCTTGACCCCTCGTCATGCATCTTCCTCTGCCTTGGCTTGCATAATAATCTGGCAGTACTACCACAGTAGTTACAGTGGAAGCTCGTCACAAATGTAACTAGTCGCATTAGAGACAAGTCTAAGGCTTTTGAAAATTGGTAGACACAATGGGATTACTGAATCATAAAATTTAGTCATTGAAATTGGATTTGTACTAGGAGAGCCAATTTTGTTCAGGTTTTGAAATTTTAACATAATCAATTAGTTAATGAAAAGCAAGTACTCTTAAGCATGCAAAGCTGTCAATAGGTTGACTTGTAAATTGCACACTCTACATGAGAAATATAGGTCTAATAACCATCACAACAACAACAGCATAAAGATTGTTCCAAACATCCTCCCCAAAATAAAATTCGGTAAACAAAAGAAATTTTTGCTCAGTGAACTACAAGTTGTTGAATTAACACAAGAGCTCAGTTGATATACGAAAATTAACTAGGGTATGTTAGGATAGTCATTCACAATGCAGAGAAATGATCTTTCCTATCAGTGATTTGTGTTTAGTCCCACATGGTATAAATACAATCAGCGTGCAATGTTTATAAACCCTTCTGATGCTTCATTTATCGCTGAGTTCGGTAACGCGGGCTTGTAATTCAAGTGGAAGCATTAGTGTGGTTGAATGTTGGGCTTGACTTGATGGGTTGGGCTTAATGAAGTTAATATGCTGGCTCGCCCGTTCCAAGTTGGGAGTTGATCTCCATGGGCCAGACGAAGGCCTGATCCATGTGGGTCCTAAAGAGAAGGGTACTACGTCAGGCTGGTCTAACAGAGCAGCGTCACCTTCCTCTCTCAACCGTGGAAGGATAACGAGCCAGTGCTTCATAGGCCCATTCAAAGCCCGGACAGCTAGCCCAATCAGACAACCACTCTTTTTGTTGTAAGGTTCGATGAACGGATGTAGGTTAACTGTGTAGGGTCGTGTAGCAGTGGATTATTAATGGAGAAACTAAAGTGAAGTGATTAATATTAGTTTAAGAAAGAGAGTTAAGATGAAGACACAGTGTGTTGTGTTGTGTGTGTCATCAATCATCATCACCAACCTCTTTTCCAACAATTTATTTTCTCTCTCTTCTTTCTTATCAGAACGCGTGTTGCTTTCTTTCTGGATTCTAGAAACCTCCAAATCAAGGTAAACCAATCAAACTCTCAATCCGATTTCTAGAATCATAATTCCGACTTTTATTCATTTCTTTGATTTTATTCTAAAAACTCTTGAATAGATTTCCAATTAGAATAACTTATTTGGAATTCGAAATTTCAAGACTATGCCGATATAAAAATGTTGATCAGTGACAGTAGTTTTCGGCTAACCAGTTTCAAGTATGATACTAATGTTAGATTTTGTAGTTGAAGAAACAGGCATATATCTTTAGTAGCAAATTGCGTTATATATCTTTAACTCTGATGAAAAGTTTTATGTGAAAAACCTGTTGTGGAAGTCTGCTAATCAAAATGTCGTATGGATTGACATTGGGACTAACTATGAGATTATAATTGCTTTCAACTTGAGCATTTTCCATTGTTAAGAGCTAACCATCAGTGAAGCAAAACCATGAAAACTATTGTATAGTAGGATGAGTTAAAACTGTGACGTCTTGTGTCAATGTTTTGGTACATTTAATGTCACCAAATGCCAGGATGTCTTCTACACGTTTAATTTTAAGTTTGAATCTTCCTGTTGCGATGAATTAGGATTGAATATTCCAGGTCTTTTTGGCTCAGATAGTTTTCCAAGGTCTATTTTCGTTTACTTGGCGTGTTATTCAGGGAAAGGTGATGGCTGAGGAAGTTGTAGAGCTGTTGTCCCCCAGGTCTTTGAGTCAAACAAACAATGTAGGGAAGCAAGAGTTTGAACAAGGCCAGTCCCTAGCTAATTTGCAAGCAAAGCTTCTGGAGGTGAAGACTTGTATACAAGGTTCAGAGCGGAATGCAAAGGACTTGGAAGGACTTCGGCAAAGGGTCAAAGATACTGCAACGTTACTGACCTGCTTGAAATCGAAGGCAAACCGCATGTCTTTTCACGTCTTCATACTTTGAATGGGATTAAACATCAGGAAGGGGTTGCCAGTCTTACTTCTTCTGACTGTCCAAGTGAGGAAACAAGTATGGGATTAAGCAGTAGGCATGGATCATTAGATGAATGTGATTGTTCTTTAATTGGAGAAGTACTCAAGTCTATACATATGGTAAATGATCTGGTGGAGGTCCTTGTTAAGATGGTTATGATGGCTGAAACTGAAATTTCCATTGAGAAAGAGAAGGTAAGTTTAGGCCAAGAGGAAATCAAAAGGAAAGTTCTCCAAATTGAGAGCATGTCTGCCAAGGTAAAGGAGATGGAAAGGTTTTCACTCAGTACAAATTGTCTTTTGAATGAAATGCAGCAGAAGGTTGAAGATATGGTACTAGAAACTTCGAGGCAAAGGCAGCGGGCAGCAGAAAATGAACAGGAACTTTGTCGTGTCAAGCAGGATTTTGAGTCACTGAGATCCTATGTCAGTAGTCTCATCAGTGTAAGAGAAATGATTCTATCCTCAGAAAAGCACCAAACAAATGAAATGCAATTTGAAAGGTGCGTCAAGTTCATGGCATATTTCTCAGATATTCCTTTTTCAGAGATTTAAATGCTCATAAAGTTGGTTCGTTCCTTATATTCTCTGTTATCTATATGTATGAATCAAATGTTTTTTATGGTTCATCTTGCACTTAGTGTAATCTCATCTCCTATCTAATGTTATTTCTGTTATGCATGTCTAGATAGTAGATAATTCATGCAGTTTTTATACTAGCATTTGCTCGTGCTTCCAATGAAAGATCAGATATTCGTCACATTTTACTTCTCCCTTCCTCATAATTAGCAGAAGAAACAACTAAGTAATATCATTCAACACACAATTAGCACTGTCAAATATGAAAACGAATAAACTCATTATTAACACAGTAGCAAAGTTCATCTATTATGCTTAAACTATGAAGGCATAGCTTTCAGCACCAACTGCCGCAATTATGATACCTCCAAAGTTAATGAAATGAAAAGTTGAGTTCCTTTGTGGTTCTGGACCTGAAATGAATCGTGTCTGTGTGGAAATTTCGGAGTACTTTAGATTGTCACAAACCTTTATTTTCTTGTTTAAGTCTCTATTTCTTTTTCATTATTGAAAGATGATTCACTGGATGTGTGGTTTATTGGAAGCAGGTTAGTTGCATTGGCATCTCAGTTGGAGGGAGAGAAGGTAAAGAAAGAAGCTGAAGTAAAGAAACTTATGACAGAGAATATCAGGCTTGCGTCTCTGCTTGACAAGAAAGAGGCCCAACTTTTGGCCATGAATGAACAATGTAAAGAAATGGCTCTTAAACACCTATAGTGTCTAGTTCTTATCATCTTCGGACTTGATCCACAATCTGTTTAGTGCTCTCAGATGAAAGTAAACATTGAGAAGTATTGCTTTTAACTTCGTTAACGGCACCTTTCTCCTGATAGCCAAATTTACAATACCTCTTATGTACGAGATCCCCAAATTAGTTGATTTTAAATGGAAAAAGGAGTCAACAGGCTGTCTTCCTTGTTCTCTTCCTCAAGGTGGAAGAATCGGGTGGTGGTGCAACATAAAGGGAGGTCCTCGGTAGTCTATTATCGCTCAGTGTTTTTTCTTTTATAGTACTATCTGAAGGTTGACGTGATCTTTTTATATGTCCTAGATATGTTGGGAAATAATTTTACGGTTACCGAGTTTTATTTCCAAGTACAAGCCGTATGCCCGTATGGAAGTATGTATTTCCAAGTACAGGCCGTATGCCCGTATGGAAGTATGGGCTAAATCTTGGTGATCATCGAACAGTTCAGTCATAGTTTAAACTCTATTTCGAAGGATGATTCTGACTGTTTTGATTTTTCTGAGCATATGATGACTGAACTGACACAGGGACTTCGCATCATATGATTTGAAAGTTAAAACCTAAATTTTCTACTGTAGTCCTACCCAACGAGATCCACTCGACCAGTTTTACTGTGCAGTGTGTACATACATCAAGATCAAATTTTTGATAAGGCTTTAGCGGCTTAGTATGAATTTGCCATTCAAAAAAGACTTGCGGCGGCAGTTTGTTGCCCGTTTGTTTTAATTATTTGTAAAGTTTATTATTAATAATTTTTTTTATTTATTAGGAAAAAAAAAGTTTTGAACAAATAAATTGAAACAGATCAAGCTAGAAAAGGGAAGCCATATGCATATTGAGGGTTTGATCGAAGAAAAAGCTATGCATCTCTCTGAAAATGTTGCTATTGTTAGGTACGCACTCTGATATCTTCTTCTTCTTCTTATGATGAATGTTTATTTGCCATTATCTTCTTTTTCTTTTTTCACAATTTTCTATTACTATGAATGTTAGTTAATTTGAAAAAAAAAAAAAAAAAAGTATTTGAAACGTTGTTTTTTGGTAAATGAGTTGGTTTTGAGATATGGGGTTGAAGTTTTAGGTAATGGGTAGGACTAATTTTGGTTAATGTTGAATAAAAGAAACATTATTGGGCAGTTAGATTTTTGGGTTTTGAATGAGAGAGATTAAGGAGGAGAGTGTAATGGGAGATGGAATTTGGAATGATGAAGATAATAGATTTTTGGGTGCTCAGACTTTTGATTATTTGACAACAAGTGAGCACTGTGTTTTCAGAGGGTTTGATAAGTTCAATGGTGCCAATTAATATGAAGTTAGATCTATAACTATTCCTATAATTATTAAATTCGGTGAGAACTATACCCACCTTTGGGCTTAGCTCACCCAGACTTTTGACTTTTTAATGGTGTTTCGATTTTAGAATCACAAGGACACGGTAATTTCCATAAAGGTGACTTATTTATACCTAACTCAAAACGGCCGCACTAATGCCTTTAGGTTTTGGTTATGGAAGTAGAAACTTTGAAGTTTACCGCGAGTAGGAGAGTTGCGATTAAAGTTGGCCTTGCATTTTGATTCTTTGGTTTTTCCTGACAAATATTACCATTTTATTAGTGTCATTACAATAAATGACTGAGTGAAGCATAACCACTTGGTGTTGTAGAGTCTAAAGAAGTTGGAGAAATAGCTAAACAAGCAATATGGAGCTGTTGAGGCATTAGACAATATTGTGTTGCAAAAGTTTTTGGTGAGTTGAAATGTATCAATAATGGTTTTTAAAACCTAATGAAATAAGAAGCGTGTTGATTGTACATCTTACTATTATGTTTTGATTGCGGGGGCTGAGATACTTTGACCATATGTAGAAGCTGGGAAGTGTGTTATATATGATATCCCTATAATTTAATTAAAAGAAAAGTGGTAATGGATAACTTAAATCTTAATAACTTACCAATGGAAATGGAATTAATTACATAGAGCTTCAAGACATTGTCGGTTCTACAGCTAGAGGCAAAAGTGATACTACTTCTATTGGTCTTAGGTTTGCAAGAAACATTGGATATTGAAGAAGTTTGAAACATTGCAGGAGAACATAGAAATGGAGGTGTTGGAGGTACGACTGTTGGAAGTAGTCACAATATGATTAGAAGTTTCGTAACATAATGCATTAACATTTGTCGCTCTATTTGATTCTCATGCTTCTTCCTGTGAGCATTTACTCCCTATATTTTTTTTTGTTTTCCAAATATAATTTTTTAATTCTGTTTTGGTATAGTTATTTGACTGATAACCAAAAGTCCTTGATAGAATGACATTTTTTTAATCTTATGGCAAGTTATCGCATCTCATCTATGATCTATATATATTCACTCTTTTGATGAGTAATTTGACCACTAATTTGATAATCGTGGTTGTTTATATCTGCAAAACCTTAGTTGACCACATAGAGAATGGTTTTCTTCTTTACTCCCTTGATTTGATATGGTTAACTATATATAAAATTTATTAGAAAAATTCTGATTTGTGAAATCTCTGTGAAAAACTCAATTGCAATTTGTATTTTTCAATATTTGGATTTGAATAGTAATTTTAAATGAGCGTTATTGGAGTCATTTGCTAAGAGTATATGTCATGGTATCTGTAGGGAAACAAATCTATATAGATGTGGACATGTGGTGGATAAAAAATTTAAAATATGGAGAAATGATAAGTGAGGGTAGTGATTGAGTTGAACTTTCGAGCTGAAATTTTGATGGAAAGGCAGAAAGCAGATTACATACCTTAGTCAAGATCATGTGCTCTGCTACAAAAACACCGCATGAGCGAGAAGAAGATACACATGGGTCATGGAGGAAACATAAGTACATGCAAGCCAAGTGGTATGGTACATTTAAACGGACAATGCCTACAACACACTTTCGGAAGGACTTATCAGTAGATTGGACCGACAGAAAGCTTCCTTGCTAACATTCGATTTGTTAGAAAAGTTGGCGTAGCATGCATTGTACAGCAGTTCAAGTTTTGTAACTTGAGAAATGGATTTTTGTACCAGTACCACTCTTTTTGGTCCACTGGAATTGTACATTATCCCCAATTTTACCGAAAGAGAATAAATTCATACATAGGTTTAAACCATCAAAAGGCTTTTTTTTTTTTTTTTTTTTTGCAGACATATCACATTATCACCTCAGTTCTGACTTCTTTGGATAACATGGTTTTAAATTACAAGTAATTGGGCTGAGAGCCAAAAATTTCAAATATTTTCGCCAACAGTCCACTTAATTTTAATTTCGCCACAATATGTAAATTTAAATTTACATATGAAAAAAAAAATTACATATGCAAATTTAAATTTACATATATAAATATATAATTATGTAAATATATAAATTTAAATTTACATATGAAAAAAAAAAACTATGTAAATTTAAAATTTTATATGTAAATTTCTATTTTCATATGCAAAATTAAATTCACATAGGACTTGTGACGAAATGAAAATTGAAAATGTGTCATTTAAAAAAAATAAAAATAAAAATAAGTTAGGGGTTAACGCAGACCCCCACATGATATTATTGCTAAATGTTAAACCTTACAAGCCTTCATAAGAATTAGATCATTGAAAGGAGGAACACAAAGACACTATATCAGTATATTAATATGCTTCAAGCCTAACTAGGGGTGTAATACTCGATGGGCCGGGTCAATTGCGGGTCAAATAATGATGGGTCGGGTTGGAGTGGGCCTAGGCGATACAAATCCAGTGGTTCCCGATGGGGTGTGGCGGGGTGGGTTGAAATGTCATGTCTTAAAAGTATCACCCGGCCTGTTAGGGTCAGCTTTTGGGGAGGGTTATCCGGGTCAGGTGGAAATTATCATTTTAGCCCAATTTCACCAAAAAAAAAACTTTCTAATTCTGCAAGTAATATATTTCCAATTCACAACATAGAGAAAAAAATGGAATCAATCAATAAAAAATAAAAATAAATAAATAAAACTTGAACTTGAACCCAAAACCATATTTGCAAATTTGAAACTTCTTTCTCGTGATTTATCATTTGTAAATTGATTATTTTCCATAACATGATAAAATGAAGATGGGAGCTAGGATCTATAGTACAAAACAATAAAATGTAAACTAAAAGAATTCGAAATTAATACAAGGATGAATGATTCATCTTCTCCAAAAATTGAAAGTTGAATTTGAACTTTTGATATTTGCCCAATGTTCAAACTTGAATTAGAACTTTTGATATTTGCCCAATGTTTAAACTTGAATATTTGAAATTGATGTTGAACTCATACGTTTGTGTTCATATCTTCCAAATTCCTACAAAAGTTAAAACAAAATATAAACAAAATACAAAAATATTAGAGTTATAGTCTAGAAATTGTGCGGGTCAACGGCTTTTGACACGGTGTGGGTCAGGCGGCTTGACGGATCGGGTTTGAGCATAGAACCTACACCCATAGCCTGACCGCGTAAAAATGGTGGCGGAGACAGGTTTGTTTTCGGGTCGGTGCGGGTTTGGGTGGCGGGTGAAAACCGGGTACCCTACTGGATAATGGGTTAATGGTTTTTTTTTACCCTCCTAAGTCTAACATACATAAGATAACATATTAGTCATCCTACAATCGAACATAAGAAAGTAGAGATAATAGTCCTACTTCCTAGTCATGATTTCTTTAACAAGGATGATCCTTTTTAAGATGAGTCTGCGTTTTCTCATAGTTGCAAAAGAAATATTCACAAGCACAACACACATAAGTAAGTCTCAAAGTATCATCCCAAAACTCTTTGGTGTAGTATTCAAGATTTCTCATCTTTTTGTTTTTCATTAGCGACTTTAACTTCTTCATAATTGCAAGCGTAGGCTCGATCTATTTCTCATGAAGAACACTCTTGGATCATTTTGTTTTTTTTGCTTCACATTAGTCCATTGATTTTGATCCTTAGAAGGCATTACCTATGATGATGAGCTCCTATGCAAACCAATTGTTGGGGCTACTGTAGCAGCATCCATAAAACAACTTAGTCTCATTCTCTAAGAGATCATAATCTTTATCCTCATATCCAACAACCAAATGTGTCCTTGAGCCGAAATTATAAGTAAAAAATGATGACGTCAACCCAGTTTGGGACTTATGGCAAAAAGTAAAACAATAATGGTTATTCTTTATATGTCCTTTTACACCCCACATACCCGATAGTTCTACATCATCGAGTTGTCGCGAGATCCCATATCCCACGGCAGGTAGTTGTTGCAAGATTGCCCAATCTACGGCATCGGGTTGTCGCGAGATCCCATATCCCACGGCAGGGAGTTGCCGCGAAACATTTTTTTTTTTGTGTTTTTTGTTTTTTTTTTCACTTCAAATTTTGCGTATTGAACACACATGACATATGAATACCTCATTTTTTTTTTAAAAACTTCTTTATAAACTTTAAGAACAACACCAAAACCATGACAAAAAAAATATACAATCGAGACATAATTTTGCTATCTCGCGACAAATATATTTCATATGCTATAAGAAAAACTTGTGATCAAATTAATGAATAAGAGTTTTGATAATTAACACAAACAAAGACTCTATTTTAGTGAACACAATCATCTCGCATCAACTTACTTTTTTTACGATGGCTATTAAAAAATTAAAAAAAAAAAAATGACCCACGACAACCACCTTTCATGGGATATAAGATCTTGCGGCAATCCGATGCCATGGATTGTGCAATCACACGACAACTTCTTACTGTAAGTGTTTTTTTATGTGATTAATGGAAAGGTGTCAGTACCTTTGAATTGGTCAAAATGATGCCAATTCCAAAAAGTAGAGTGTCAATACAGCGACTTTTGTTAAAATGATGACCAAATAGTAAAAATTAGAGTTTCAAAAAACAGCATAATTACCTTTTTACCACTCTGACAGTGTGACGGACATGAATCTACTGTTTAATTAGGTACAGATTCTTTTAAACAGTGACATTATATGGTGATGTATGGATAATAATTTACCATTCTTGGTAGAATGTCGTGCTCCCCCTCTCGATCACCCTAATCGTAGTAGTACACAGGTCTTCGACGCCTCATCTTATCTACTATAGCAGCACCACCAATAAATGTGAAGGACCATCTCTAGTTTATCTTTTGGTTCTCACATGGTTCTCTCACTTGGGTACATTTGATTTTGGAAGCTTGATGTACATTTGTACTACGGAAAAGGACAAGTTTTACAGAAATAATTTCGTTCTGTTTATGAAAATTGAAGCTAAAAACAGACGGAAGTTTTGCATTTTGCTTGCTCCATTCAATGAATGAGGAGGCCCAATGAATGAGTGATACATCTCTATATAGCATTTCGAAAGTTACCTAAAAGAACTTGCCTTTACGTGCATACTCTAGAGCAGTGGCGGAGCCCGGAAACACTTCCACATGGGAACAATACCGGCTCATCCATAAGGCGACTTAGAGGCCATTTGTTTTTGCCTCTTATAAGACCTTGAGGTCTTATAACCTCTTATAAGATGTGACCCAAAGGAATTTTTTTTGGTTTGTTTTTGCCTTTTATAAAAGAACTTATAAGCCTTTAAAATGGATCTCATAATCTCTATAAGCAGAAAAATGGCGGAAACACCCGAAACCCATATACCCCAAATTTCATGTCTCTTTTCTTCTTTTTTCATTATCTTATTTTCCAAATAACTCTATTACCCTATATACCACCACCACCACCATTATTACCTCTATCACCACTACCACCGCATTCTTATTAAGACTATCACTACTACCACCATCACCACCACTTATTTATTAAAACCACCACTACCACCACCACCATCACTACCAATGTCTTATTAAGATTAATATCATCATCTCCACTACCACCACCATCGTAAATTAAAACTATCACCACCACCACCATTATTAAGATATCCACCACTTCTACTACCACCACCATCACCGTCTTTATTAAAACCAATATCATCACCTCCACTACCACCACCACCATGCTATTAAAACCACTACCACCACCATTGGTTTGAAGTAGTTTCCTAAAATCGATATTCTAATTATCAAAATTGATTTGAAACCGAAAATCAAACTATCGTTTGTTTCAAATTAATATATTCATTAAATGTGATGTAAAGTAGGGTTATATTTGTCAAATAACCATCTATAAGATGTCATCCATATTTTTAAGAGTTATAATAAGAATTAAAATAAAAACAAACCACTTTATAAAACCATCTTATAAGACCCTCTTATAACACATGGTCTTATAAGACCTTCTTATAACTTAACCCAAAAAAACAAATAGCCCCTTACTCCTAAGGCTTCAGATTTAGAACGCCTCAAAATTTCCTAAAGAAAAAAAACATAAAAAAAGATATTAGGAATCTATTTGTTTTCTCCCCACATACTAAATCTCGGAAGAGAATTGGTTTGAAGAAAATTTAATCTAATAGACCACTACAAAATTTGCATCTGGAGTAGTTATCTTAATTTTGTGAGAGTGTCCTCATTTAGTTAGATATTTTAATTAGAAAGAATAAAAAAAATATAAAATCCCACAATATATGGTAGAATCTCCACATGCTATGCGCCTTTTCCACTTCTTCTTAACTAAACAAATTAAAACATATACATTAAAGGCATAGTAACCAACCTTCTCAATGTTTTTGAGTCCTCTCTCTCTCTCACACACTACTTTCAAATTTTCAATGAATTTTTAAAGAAAAAAGGGCTTCAGTTGGATCGGTCACCGAAGGAACATAGGGCACTGGGAATCTAGGGCTAAATCCATTTTGTTTTCCCCAACCTGTGAAATATAATTAGAAAAATATAGCCTCACTAGGAGTTAATAGAAATCGATCACTGAGTCATAGACAACAATATAGGTTTAAATTCCAAAAATTCAAAGAAGATTTTCCAAATGTTCAAAAATTCGACATGGTATACATCACATATTCCGACACCGACCCACTTAAAAAAGTCTACATATCAAGTTTTCATACGAACTTAGACTTGACTTACGAGATTTACATTATCAAAACTATCTTCTATGGCTTGTAAACATGTTTGACCGACAAAATACTCCATATCACTTTGTTAGTCAATAATTATGACAGAGTCAGTTATGTAAATATGTAATATTAATGGTCAATAAATAATATTTCAAGCTGATGAGAATACTAAATACAAAATAATTACCATTTAATTTTGGCTCTTTGCTAAGTGTGGTAGGAATGTTGATTATTTTGGGGGTGCTCACCTTTATATATATAACAAATCGAGGTTCCTGTTTTCGTCGCTAATCCGTTTTAATTTCTTAACAAATTATTTTAATCAAGTATTAAAAACCCGTTTTAATTTCTCAAAAAATTGTTTTAAATAAGTTTAAAAACCCCGTTTTTTAATTGAGGGAGAGATCTCGTTTTAATTTAGAAGTGTAATTCCCGTTTTTAATATAATTCACATTTTAATTAGAAGTGCTAGATTTTTCCTTTTTAATAGGGGAGAAATTTCCATTAAAATAGGAGAATGATTCTCGTTTAAATTAGAAGTGCTAGAATTTCCTTTTTCAATATGAGAGGAATTTCCGTTTTAATAGGAGTTGATAACGTGGAATTTTAAGAAAGCTAGAAAAATATCCCTTGTGGGAGCTTTAATATTTTAAAAGTAGACCCGCACACGCACCGATTCTTTTAAAAATTTACTCAACAATCATAACTATACATATATAAATTTTCTAACAAATCGTGATTCATGTTTTTGTCGCTAACCCGTTTTAATTTTCTAACAAATTATTTTAATCAATTCTTTAAAACCAGTTTTAATTTCTCAACAAATTATTTTAATTAAGTTTTAAAAATTTATTTTTTAAATTGGAGGAGGGATCCCGTTTTAATTTAGAAGTGTAATTCCCATTTTTAATAGGAGAAAGATTCCCATTTTAATTAGAAGTGTTAGATCTTTTTTTTTCAATAGGAGAAAATTTTCCATTATAATAGGAGAATGATTCCCATTTTAATTAGAAATGTTATAATTTTTATTTTCAATAGGAGAGAAATTCTCGTTTTAATAGGAGTTGATGATGTGAAATTTTAAGAGAGCTAGAAAATTACCCTTGTGTATGTTTTAATTTCTTAACAAATTGTTTTAATTAAGCTTTAAAAACCCATTTTTTTAATTGGTGGAAAGATCCCGTTTAATTTAGAAGTGTGATTCCCATTTTTAATAGGAGAAGGATTCTTATTTTAATTAGAAGTGCTAAATTTTTCTTTTTCAATAGGAGAAGAGTTCTCATTATAATAGGAGAATGATTCTCATTTTAATTAGAAGTGATATAATTTTTCTTTTCAATAGAAAATGAATTCCCGTTTTAATAGGAGTTGATGACGTAGAATTTTAAGAGAGCTAAAAAAATACTATTTGTGGGAGCTGTAATATTAACTAGAAAGTAGACCCGTGCATACGTACCGACTCTTTTAAAAACTTGTTCAACAATCATAACTATAGTATTTTCTAACAAATCGTGATTCCTGTTTTCGTCGATAACCCGTTATAATTTCCTAACAAATTATTTTAATCAAATCTTTAAAAACCCGTTTTCTAATTGGAGGAGGAATCCCGTTTTAATTAGAAGTGCTAGATTTTACTTTTTCAATAGTAAATGAATTCTCATAATAGGATAATGATTTCCGTTTTTTAATTGGATGAGGGATTTTGTTTTAATTTAAAAGTGTGATTCCCTTTTTAATATGAAAATGATTCCTGTTTTAATTAGAAGTGTTAGATTTTTTTTTTTCAATAGGAGAAGAATTCACATTATAATTGGAGAATGATTCATGTTTTTTAATTGGAATAGGGATCTGTTTTAATTTAAAAGTGTGATTCCCGTTTTAATTAGAAGTGCAAGATTTTTCTTTTTCAGTAGGAGAGGAATTTCTATTATAATATGAGAATGATTCCCGTTTTAATTAGAAGTGCTAGAATTTTTTCTTTTTAATTGGAGAGAAATTCCCGTTTTAAGAGGAGTTGATGATGTGAAATTTTAAGAGAGATAGAAAAATACTCCTTATGAGAGCTTTAATATTAACAAGGTTTTAGACTTGGCCATATGACTGGAATCATTTCTAAAATATATTGGTAAGCAGGTAAGTATACTAGACATTTTCTCCGAGTTCACCTGAGCACGTTCCCCATGTAGCTCCGTCACCGCTCTAGAGAACATAGGAAGAGAAGTATTACACAACTCAGATATTACAAGCTAGACAGGAAGGGATGGGAACGGAAACAATTCACCTTGATACATGATTAACATGACAATGAACATATCACTAATTCGCTATTCATGCTGATTTTGTCAATGAACAGTCTCAAACAAACCATTCATTACTATCACAAGAAATATATTTTTACATTGATCACATACATGATATGTTCCAAAAAGTATCTATCTAGAGTCTAGAGTATGTTCTCCATGGTCAGATTCTAAAGGTAAATGATTACAAAATAAATAATTGAAAAAGAGAAAAAGCATACACACAAAATTAAGAAGAAATAATACAAAGAAGAGCTATCCACAGTAAACTAAAATGACTGTGGCCTTAATTTTGTTTTCATTTCTTTTGGTGGATGTCATCAAATTTGTACGATTTTTTGTATCATCAATGGTCCGTTATATTTGAATGGGTTATCTGGCAATTTCTGTCTTGGTTGAGTATCCTATCTGTTGCTCTGCCTCCCAGCTTAATTTCGATGCGACTCCCGAGTGTTTAGGCACGTATTCCTGTATCAATGTGGAGAAAAATGTCATAATTTTTTTTATTGATGCAATCATATATACTGCAAATAATGTACCAGCATGTGTTCGCAACTGAAATACCTCGAGTTTGCACATCAGTTCGTGGGCCGTTGGTGCAGAAACAATAATGTGACGGGCTGCAGGTGGTATGAAACCTTCGTCCACAGCTTGGTCTATGAAAGATAATAGTGAATTGTAGTACCCATCGACGTTCAACAAGCCCACCTACCCAAACGAAGTAACAAAGTTAAATTTGTATAGAATTCATATTTTTTCTCTGACCTTGTGCAATAATGAAATGTGGAAGCATTTAGTCTACCGGCTTGTCATGAATACCCAACTGAGCCCAGGTTATCACTTCGAGGAGCTCTTCAAGGGTCCCGTATCCACCTAATTTTTCGATGAACAATTAACGTTACTCAAAATAAAATACTGTCAAAATTTTTAAAAAGAAAATGCTGGATTTTATCATTTTGTGGACCTAGATGTACAGTAAAGCAAGGCCCAAAATTTCGATATCGGTTAATATATCGGTGTACCCAAAAACCGAGATATATCGGATATATCGGATATATCCACCAAAAAATATCGGATGTCTCACCCGATTATCTCGGAAATATATCTCGGATATATAGGATATTTCAAATTTCAATATTAAATTATTAACAATTGGTCAAAAAAGTAACCGATATATATCGATTATCTCGAAATATCGATTATCTCGATTAAAACTTTCATAAAATTCCGATATATCTCGGAAAAAAAGGGGATGTTATTCGGTGGATATATCTCGGAAAAATCGATATCGGTGTACCAATTTACCGAGATATATCGGCGAGATATCGGATATCTCGGCGATATTTTGGGCCCTGCAGTAAAGCAATGAAAAGAAAGGGCACCCGAAAATGTCTTTTAAATGCAGTATGTATTGACTAGTCACAACTCACAAGTCCCAACATCAAAGATACTAAAAAGAGAAATTCTTTGAGAGTGAGTGTAGGATGAAAATGGCTTTGGGAGAACACAATCATTGTTGTGAACTTGTGACGGTACTTGCACGTTATCGCGTGATTGATATTTCGCCAAAACCATTTTGTTGTTACTTGTTAGCGTTGTTGGATGATTTCTAATATCTATGAAATTTTCCTTTTAGTATTAACTGGAATTTAACCTACCTATCTAGGTCATGTCATAATCAAAGTTGACGTAGATAGCCTCAAATAATTGAACCAAAATGACGACTACAACGACGACAACTTATGTGGTAAGCAATTCAACTTTTAACAAACTATTTGAAGTGGTGCTTGTGCAACTATTAGAAGAGTTGGACGTTGCATGAAAATGCTACATGCTTGAAGAAATTAAATAAATACCTGGTAAAGCAATGAAAGCGTCAGCCTGGCGAGCCATTTCCGCCTTTCTTTGGTGCATACCCGACACTGCTCTAACTTCTCCAACCGTCACTCCTGTAATCTGAATTTTCGCCAATTCATAATTCCAATATTACACTTCAATTTATTTATAAAAATTAATTTCTGTGATTTAACTTGAAAATAATTTTTTTTGTTAGTACCTCTCTAGGCATGAGGGTCTTGGGGATCACCCTGCAAACACAATTACATAATAAATGGAGGAATTAGTCACTTTTCCCAGTATAAATTGTTCCCATTTAAAAATCGATATATGGTAGAGATTTTTAATAATTAAAGAAAAAAAATCAAAGAATATTGTAATTACCCTACTACGTGACGACCACCGTCATAAACAGCTTGAGAGACTAGGCCCATTAAACCAACACTCCCACCTCCATAAACAAGGTCAATGTTTCTTTCTACCTGCACTTGCATTGAATTTATTTTAAAAAACAGAACAAAACTTAACTAATAGAACTAACAAACAACGTAACAGAGTAGTTATTCAGGTTAAACAACGATCTCTATACAAGTAGTTCTTGTTTCATTGAACTTAAGTAATAAACGTAATATCCCAACTTTGTATTTGCTTCATAACGCCAATCAACATAATGACTAACTGAGCTAATGCATATTTTTCAGTTTAAACAAAGCAAAAATATGATCTTCGTCAATTTAGCTTGTTTTGATACTAGCATGACGATTCCTATCATTATACAAAAAACTAGGCTGCACAGCATCTATCACTCTGAGTCTGATACTATGGTTAGTAACTAGAATAGCTGGGCTTTTGGAACACAATTGGTAGCTAAATTGAGCACGTGTTATTCTCTTATCCCTTCGTTTCTCAATTGGGTACTAAGGAGGCAAAAGAAGAGCATACCAGTTGATTACCAAGCTGAATAGCTGCTAGTTGATAAGTAGGCTTTTTCCCAGGACTACTTCCACAGAAAACACAAACACGTTTGAACCTCGATTCCATCAACTGTGGGCTTTCCATAACAGGAACTCCTTCAACTGCAAATATGACTAACTGCTTGCGTTACTGAGAGAGAGAGCTAGATATAGCGAGAGAGACCAACTCCTTTTCAAGGCTTTCGTGTGTGTCCACAATTCCTTGAAAGCCAAAAACCAAAGACAATAACAAATGAGAGGCTGTGTCATACTGTCATGTACTAACTCAGTAGTTATATATAGAAGTTTACAATTTTTAAAACCAATTAATTGGACTCGTGAGAAAATGACTATCTAACTTCTCATCTTATGAGAAATTTTCTTATTTCTTCGCAGGAAAGGAAAATGTACTCCACATTTCACAAGAACGAGACCAAATGGTTTAACACTTTAACGAGTAAAAAAAAACATGTATCGAAAAAAAAAAACATGATTTAGCACGAGAATGAACATATTTATCTTCTTATTAATGAAATTTTACATGTTTTGTTTACTCCTATATATATGACTGTACGCCTATGCTGATGAACTAATAATCTTCGCGAATAAAAAGCAACATGCTATTGCTACATGAGCAACTTAATAGTATCTATGGGCCTGGCCTGGATTTTGACAAAAACTATTGAAGTATATTTGTAAAGAACTCGTTGATGCAACTTTTGCTTGTTTGTGGCCATATTCATTGACTTACGAAGGAAGAAAAAACAGTAAACCAAAAAAAAAAAAAAAATAGGGAAGAAAATAAAAATAAAACTTAATAAAAGGGAGTAATAAGGGTATAGTCATACTTAAGGGGAACCAATGGTCATTTGAATACACTTGGACAGTTGGACCTAATGGGCAGGAGTGATTTTGTCATTTTCCCACTTATATAATCCAATTATATCCGACACACAATTGTATGAGAAAAAAAATATTTGTGCACTCAACAGTATGCTATGGTAATATGGTATGCACGTCGCGTAGACTTATGGGAGGCGGTGCTGGGAATCAGGACCCACTAGGTCCATTATACCCGTTGATATTTACGGATGTAATCTAAACCGTCCGCGTTAAAGGGTTTATGGAAATGGAATGTGATATCTTGCTTTTGAGGTGAGTGTGACAACTGACAAGTTCTGCAGACGAGATAATAGCTAAAACGCCTAAAAGGAGAGAAGAAGCCCATGGATCTCATATGTGGGCCAATTCAACTATTGTCCTTTGGACGTGTACCGTGTTTCTGTCTTTCTGATGCTTGGTGGTTGGTACAGTTCTCATGCCCCAGCAAAATAATATTGTATGGTAGGAACCACGTTTGGCGTGGCCCATACTAATGTATTGTCTATGTATTTGGGTCTTACAATCTTGGTTTGAGACTTTGAGACTTCGAGTAGACTAACCAGTAGTAATAAATAATGTAAAAACTTTTACAAATTATTGGGATAAAAATAAATAAATAAACAAATTATTACAAATTTATCATTAACCAAAAAAAACATATTTTGTGTTGGGCACCCCCAAAATATATCAAGTTAACTTATTAGTAAGCACTTCTCTCCTTTTTTTATTTCCCACATTTAAAACTCACGAGTCCTAATTAAATTAGTCCTAAATCTTAATCCCTAAAAACTATACTCTAAGTCCTAAATAACTTAATCAGACATAATCAAAACAATAAAATGGAAGACCCTAACTTTTTATAACATGAAGATCCTCACTACGGACGGATGCCGACGTGTTTGTTCTCCTTCCTCTATTTTTCTCAAACTTATCACTGTGAACCCGAACTACTCCTCTATTACAAACAAGTTTAACCCTAAAGTTATTCTATTATATTTTGATTTGGTTTCGATTTCTATATACTAATTTGGTGAATGCAATTAGAGAGTGGTCGAAGAGAGAAGAAAGACACAAAGGCTAAAACTAGTTAGTCCCAGTTTTTCAATTTTTGGTGAATTGGGTGGGGGGTGTACGGTACCTTGTGTAGTGCCCAACGTAAGTACAGACCCCAAATTGAACTAGGGTTCTACCCAACATAATTTGGAGAGTGTCATAGAACTTGTGAATTGAGCTTTTTCATTGATTTTTCTCTTGTTTTTCCTAATATGTCTGTGAATCTGATTGCTTAAATATTTTAGTGAACTGAATTAGTGAATCTATTTGTTGTGCACTACTCGTGCATTGCTTCTAGATACGCACTGATGATCACACATAATAAGACACTTGACAAGCATAAACTGATAGTTTGATCAATCTGTTGTTTGAGCTGATTCTAGTTAGTCTACATGGTTAATTAGACTTTCATCAAGTCAGACCTCCATTAAGCACAATTTTGTTGGGGAATAACGATTCTAATCGATCCCCACTACACAGATAACTTGTGATATGAACACACTACTACTTCAGACAAATTCTAAATATCCACTACAACCAACCTAGTTTGCCCAACTCTCTAAACAACTATTAACAACAAATAATAATGTAAAGAAAATATAAATCATACCACAATACAAAGATGTACCGTGGTTCCACCAATAATGCCTACTTCCACAAGAGTTAATCATTTTATAACATGGGAAGGAAGATTACAATCACTCCTCTTAACTCTCTCCACCTTACTAGATCACTCCTCTCTCTTTACAGGGTTTTCTCTCTATAAAGGTTTTCTCTCAATCTTGATTGCTCTCAAAATTGGGTTTCAATTTTGTGACTTCTTGTGTTGGCTAGGTTTTCCAAAACCTTGTTTTTGGTTTATATCCCAAAAACTTGATTCGCGGTTACTGTAGATAGAAACTGCGAAAAATATACATGGGCGCGGGCGCGCTCTCAACAAGGCCAATTTCAAAGCGTAATGCCCTCCACGCGTCATGTTACGTTTTTTCCAAGAAGACCTTTAGACTAACTGAACCAATCTGGCGCTCACTTTTTCACATAAACAGCGGAAGCGCTTTCTCTCCTCTTCTTCCTCATCCTCATGTGAGGGATAACTCCAACAATCTCTCCCTCCCGAACAGAGAGGGGGGTTACCTCCATGCAATTTCCAAATCAATAGGAGGAGTGTGCTACCATTCCGGCAGTAGCACAACAAACATCAAACTTACCTTTCGATAAGACTTTGGTCATCATATCCGACCCGTTCTTGTAGGTATGGATCTTCTCAATGCACAAATGCTTGTCTTCGAGTACTTTTCTAATCCAATGATAACGCACATGTATGTGCTTGGATCTAGAATAAAAACTCGATTCATTCTCAAATAGATGGCGTTCTGACTGTCACATAGATCTACAAACTGTTTCTACTTTAGCCCTAGTTTATTGAAGAATCCCTTCATCCATAGCATCTCTTTGCAACACTCAGTGGCTGCAATATACTTGGCTTCTGTAGTGGAGAGGGCAACACACTGTTGTAACTTAGATTGCCAAGAAACTGCTCCCCCTGCAAAAGTAAATAGATAACCAGAGGTGGACTTCATCAAGTCAACATCACCTGCCATGTCTACATCAGTGTAGCCTTCAAGTAAGGGCTTACTTCCACCAAAACATAAACACGCTTTGGATGTGCCCTAGAGATATCTCAATATCCACTTAACACCTTCTTAATGCTTCTTACCCAAATTTGACAGAAATCGGCTTACAACACCAACGGCGAAAGCAATATCCGGTCTTGTACACACCATTGCATACATCAAGTTACCCACTACGGATGCATAGGGAATATTTTCCATCTGACTCTGCTCATGCTCACCCTTTGGACACTTCTCTTTGGTCATGTGGAACTGGCCACCAAGCGGACAACTGACTAGCTTCACTTGATCCATGTTGAATCTCTTCAACACCTTCCCAATGTAGCTTTCTTTCTCAACAACTTTCCACTCTTTCTGTCACGAGTGATCCGCATCCCAAGTATCTGCTTTGCTTGACCCAAATCCTTCATCTCAAAGGGCTTACTCAAGTATTTCTTCAACTTGGATATCTTGTTAATGTTCAGGCCAACTATCAACATATCATCCACATACAACAAGAGCACTATGAAATCCCCATCTGAAATTTTTTGAACAAACACACAATGCTCAGAAATAGACTTCTTGTAGTCATGCTTCACCATAAAGGAATCAAACTTTATGTAACTACTATCTCGGTGTTTGCTTCAACCCATATAAACTCTTTATCAGCTTGCATACTAGGTGCTCCTTACCTTTGACCTCAATCCCTTATGGCTGGTCCATGTAGAAATCTTCTTCAAGGTCTCCATGAAGAAAAGTTGTCTTGACATCTAGTTGCTCAACCTCTAGGTTCATACTTGCGGTCATACCCAATACCACCATGATAAAAATCATCTTAACTACAGGAGAGAAAATTTCATCAAAGTCAATACCTTTCCTTTGACCGAATTCCTTCACAATAAGGCAAGTTTTGTACCTTGGGTGTGGATTATTCTTCTCATGCTTGACTTTGTAGATCCACTTATTCTTGAGAACTTTTCTTCCTTTCAATTTCTCAACTAAGTCATAAGTGTAATTCTTATGCAAAGAATCCATCTCATCATGCATGACCTTTAACCACTTCTCTTTGTCTATACCTTCAAGAGCCTCTTGATAGTACATAGGTCTCCACCATCAGATAATAAAACATACGTATGTGGTGGATACCTGGTTGAATCTTGTCTCTCTCTGTCAGACCTTCTTACCCTATCTTCTTGTGGCTCAGGAGGATGCACTTCTGCTTGCTTAGGTGGTGGTTCATGCACTTTATCTGGATCTTCTATATCAATAGGTTCTATCCCATCATGAACAATAGGATCATCATCATGAGCTTTAAACCCATAGTTCTCTGCATTCTCAATGCCTTCTGCACGTTCCATAGTAGGAACTTCTGGTTTTAAATCAACAAGATCATTAGTTAAAGCTTCTAACTTCTCACCATCCTCAAAGTCTGCTATGGTTTGGTATTCCAAGAACACAACATCTCGACTTCGGATTACCTTATTATTAATTGGATCATAGAGTTTGTAGCCAAACTTCTCATCCCCATAACCCAGAAAAATGCACTGCTTGGCTTTGTCATCAAGTTTGGATATCTCATTCTTGGGAATATAAACAAATGACTTGCACCCAAATACCCTCAAGTATCTATAATCAACATCTCTGCCTGACCATACTCTCTCTGGATAATCACTATTCAGAGGTTTTGACGGCAATAGATTAATCACATGCACAGCGATACACATTACTTCTACCCAGTAACTTCTAAGTAACTTAGAGTGAGACAGCATGCATCTTATCATCTCTACAATGGTACGATTCATCCTCTCGGCTATACCATCTTGTTGCGGTGTCTTAGGAAAGGTCTACTCATGACGAATCCCATGACTCTTGCGATACTCTTCAAACGGCCCAATGTACTCACCCCTATTATCTGAGCGAATACACTTCAAAGGCTTCCCTGTTTATCTTTCCACCATGTTATGAAAAATATTGAACACGACAGGTACTTCATCCTTGGTCTTCAGACTATATGCCCATATCTTTCTTGACGCATCATCAATGAAAGTCAAGTAATACAAAATTCCCCTATGGGACTTATTTTCATAGGACCACATAAATCAGTGTGTACAAGCTCAAGGACATTGTCCTTTATGTGAGAGATGAATTTTTGGAAAGACACCTGTGTTGTTTTCCTACCAAACAATTAGTACATCTATTTAAATGCGTATATTTGATGTCTAGCAAGGCCTTTTGCTTGGCAAGAACTTCCATGCCTTTTTCTCCCATATGGCATCGTCTCTTATGTCATAGCTCGGAGGAAGTTTCTTCTTCTACTGCATTTACTTCTGTTTTACACAAACTAGCTTGTGTCTTGTAAAGAGAGCAAGTTTTCTTCCCTTTGGTTGCTACAATGGAACCTCTACTCAGTTTTCATACCTCATTACCAAACGAGTTTAGAATGCCATTATCATCTAACTTCCCAGCTAAAAATTAGGCTTAGCCGAATGTCAAGAACATGTCTTACATCCTTGAGTGTCAAGGTGTAGCCAACATTGGTTTCTACATGAACATCACCAATGCCTACAATCTTTGATACGCCACTGTTACCCATCTTTATCTCACCAAATTCACCACAGCTGTAGGTAGTGAAGAACCCCCTGTGCGGTGTGACGTGATAAGATGTTCTTTATCTATCACCCACTCTGTATCCTAGCATGAGGTACTGAGATAGCACACACCACATTCTGACATAATTCCCACTAGACCATCGTCGACTAGTGCAGTAGTATCTCTGCCTGTGTTTCCTTTCCTCTTTACCATGTCTTCATGTTCACAGTTATTTTTCTCATCCCTCTTCAGTGTTTTGTACTCATACCTGAAGTGACCCTTGGTGGAACAATAATAATATTGTCTCTCAATAATAATATTGTCTCTCTACCTTAGGAGTTCTAGCTTCATCCCTAGATTTGCTTCTGTCATCACCTCTAGAATGAGATGGTTTTTTGCTCTTACCTCTCCCCCGCTTCTCTGTGACAAGGATCTCTGAGTAAGAGGAGCTGCTTCTTGAACCCCTTCTTGTCTCCTCATTTAACAATGCCCCGGTAGCCATCTCCATGGAAATGACTTACGAAAAACTACTAACGTCTCCCAATTGTTGGGTAGAGAGTTTAATAGGAACAAAGCCTCAACTTCGTCTCCCATATCAATCTTTATCAAGTGCAACTGATTGATGGTATTTTGTACTTCATTAAGATGCTCAGACATTGAAGAACTTTCTTTGTACTTCGTGTTAGCAAACTTCTTAATGAGCAGTACTTTGTTTCCAGCCGACTTCCTCTCATAGAGGTCTTCGGGTTTCTTTCACAAGCCAAAAGCTGTAGTCTCTTAGGATACATGGTGGAAGACATTGTCGTCAATCCACTGTCGAATGTACCCAATTGTTTTTCTGTCAAGCTTGCTCCACTCAGTCGCAGCAATCGTTTCCGATTTTTCTCCTCCATTTTCAATGGATTGTGTCAAGTCCTTACAATAGAGCAAGTCTTCCATCTTGGCCTTCCAAATAGTGTAGTTCGCTCTATTCATACTAGTCATGCGAGTGTTTACAGAATGGTCCATCTCTACAAGTTATTTAAACTCAAATTTTCTCTCAAGAATTTTGTTAAACACCTTTCAAGTAAAATTCGGATAACAACCTAGGTTAATCTAACCTGGCTCCGATACTACTTGTTGGGGAATAACGATTCCAATCGATCCCCACTACACAGATAACTTGTAATATGAACACACTACTACTCCAAACAAATTCTAAATATCCACTACAACCAACCTAGCATGCCTAACTCTCTAAATAATTATTAACAATAAATAATAATGCAAAGAAAATATAAAGCATACCATAACACAAAGATGTACTGTGGTTCGACCAATGATGCCTACTTCCACAAAAGCTAATCCTTTTATAACGTGGAAATAAAAATTACAATCACTCCTCTCAAGTCTCTCCACCTTATTAGATCACTTCTCTCTCTTTACAGGCTTTTCTCTTTATAAAGGTTTTATCTCAATCTTGAGTCTCAAAATTAGGTTTCAATTTCGTGATTTCTTGTGTTTGCAAGGTTTTCCAAAACCTTGTTTTTGGTTTATATCCCAAAAACCTGATTCGCGGTTACTGTAGATAGAAACTGCAAAAAATAAACATGAAGCTGAGTCGCTCGGCAAGGCCAATTTCGGCCAGCGACGCCCTCAAGTGCTTCGCTTTTTTTCAGTGCCTTGGGTTTAAACCAATTTAAGCCTGCGCGCGCTCAGACCTTTTCACGCGAACAAAACTGCTTTCTCTCCTCTTCTTCCTCATCCTCATGTGAGGAATAACTCCAACAAATTTTACATAAGACAACCGAATAGATTATTAAGCATAGACAAGTTCTCTTCAACTTACCCATTCAATCTTGAGATCCATGGATCAACTGCATGTTTTCAATCCACCTATTGGATTTATCCAAGTTTCGGGACTCATGTTCAATGTTATAAAAACGCGATAGGCGGTAGTCGGGCGGTGGGAGAGCGCCTTGGCCTTCTAGGCTCTAAGCGGTTTTTTTCCCCCAATATATTTTATAATATATATAGTAATACACACCTATACTACAAGAAATTGAGAAAATCATTTACCATAACTCAAAAAATAAACACAAACAAAAATACTTCTTACAAAAATGCGTAATAGTTGAAGAATACCGACTTCATATAAAAACATATTCTTTCCTATAGTTGCATATAATTTACATTAAGCTTTAGTTTTTTAAATTCATTCAAATCCTAAGCCTACATGGGTCTTTAATTTTCGACATTTAATCATTTAAAAAAAACATTTGACTGGAACGCCTAGAAGTCGATTAGCCCGTCTAATCGGTCCACCGATTTTTTAAACGACTTGGGCCTAAGTGAGTCGGTTGGGCACCGCCTAGTGCTTAGAGACCGCTTAGATGGCCGCCTAGACCGATTTTTAGAACACTGCTCTTATTGCTATGTGTGACTATGTGTGACTATATGTGGCTATGTGCTCCATTAGTCACTAGTTCGATTCCCCTCAAAGCCACTGGCGAGGCAGTACCCAATCGCATTTCCAGCCAGACCCCGGAATTAGTCGAGGTGCGAAGTTAGCCCGGACACCCGGTTAGCAAAAATAAAAATAAAAGGCTGTGTGATTGACAAATATAAGCTCAATTGAGATACATGGTCTATTTCTCTCACTTTCGTGTAATTTTTAACCATGCAAATTGAAACAAATATTAGTCTAGCATTAGTTGATGCTGGAAAGAAGGATTGACTGACCGACATTCCACCCGATTTTCTCAGATTAACTTCAAATACCTTGATCCATGGATTATGTCTTTTGTTTTACCTTCAAATCATCCATCACCAAATCATTTAATAATTTCAACATAATAACACTTCGTTACAAAGTACGTCTTATCCAAATAAAGGTTTCAACTTATCTCTTTAATTGGTCAATCTTACATGTAGCTAACATATAAAATGACATTTATAGCTGTGTGTTCTCAATCAGTCAGTCCATTGACTCATATGCTTTATATATCCGTTTTTTAATTGGCTCTTATGTGGCTTAAGTCTCAACACACAAGCATGGTCACTATCTACGCATATATTAATTAAAGTGAGTAGGTTTGATCTTATTGAAAGCCTTTTACCATAAAAAGGGGTTTTGAATATTTTAGTTCTTATATGTTATACAAATACAAATGGAAGAGTTTTAAGATTTAATTAGTAATCAAGGTGTGTGACCCAAGGAAGGACACATCTACATGGATTTTGAAGTTTCATCATATGAACCAACCCAACAAAATGGGATTATTCTTTAGGATTCTATTGGTTAGATGTTTTTGGTTGGAAAGTGGTATGGTACTATGGCCAATGGAAAGTGTGTTGGAATTTTCAGGACTTCGTAAGGTCTCATTCATGGCTTTCTAGAGTTAGTCAATCCTATAAAGCTAAAGAATATTTTTTTTTTTTTTTTTTTTTTGGTAGAATAAGAATATTTTTTTTTCGTCACCTGGCCGAATTCCATGACTAATAGCCTAAAAACACTTCAGATAAGTGACCACGTGTCATTGCATGACTTGCATGAATGTGCATTGACTACAGGGTTTAATGTGCATAAGTTAAACCGTCGCAATTGCACCGTTTACCCCCAATATCCAGGAGTTGTTAAAGTTGATATCACAAGTTTAATATACTTGCACTAAATGAGGTTCATGCCTTAAGATAATGCAAAGATTACTCTAATGCAAAATTCCTTGAAAGAGAATTAGCAACTTGACAATGCTGTGAGACTCTAGCCAAGAATGGAAATCATCATGATTTTTAATTATAAAGTGTTTCAATTTTTCGGGAATTTTGACCTAACCCCCCAAAACTATGTAGTGTTTTGATTAAACTCTCCATTTTTAAAATCATTTGAGTTTGCCTCTATTCCATCAATCTTCGGTTACGTAAACGTTAGTATTTAGTATATTGACAATTTTGCCCTTATAAAATAGGCTTTGGAGTTTTGTAAGTTTTGTATAAACCTCTTAAAATTTAGCATCAAATTTGAGCTTGCCCCATTAGCAAAATTGAAAAGAAAAAAACTAAGGAGAAAAGTTAGGGTTTGTACAAACCCCCCAAACTTAGACATCAATTTACCAAATTCGGTTTCGGTTGGTTATGTTTATAAGTCGGTTTAGTTTGGTTATGTATATTTGAAAACCGATAGAATCGGTTTGGTCGTCGGTTTAGTCTCAAACCCACCCGAACCGACCTGCTCTCTCTCTCTCTAATTGATTTAATTTAAAAATATATGAAAACTAGTCGGTTAACATTGGTTAAACCATAACCCAATTGGTTCGGTAAATATAACACAACCGGTTCGGTTCTGTTCCAAAAAAGTATAAACTGATAGGGTCGGTTTGGTTGTTGGTTTAGACCCCAAACCGACCCGTGCACACCCCTACATGGGAGAAATATTTTTTTTCTCCTTAGTTTTAACCAATTCACCCTAGAAATTTTCTTTTTAAAATTTTCACAAAAAAATCAAACTCAAAATTTTTTTTTTGGGTTTATACAAAGGATCCTAATTTCACATCTTTAAAGGAAAGGGGAGGGGGTATAAACTCAAAACACCCTAGTTTTTTTCTTTTAAAATGGGATAAACTCAAATTCGATGTTTGGGGGGTTTATACAAAATTATAAGGGCAAAATAGTCAATAGATAAAATACCAACGTCTTTTATAGACAAAATTGACGGAGTGGGGACAAAATTGACCGAGTGGGGGGCAAACTCAAATGATTTAAAAATGGGTGGTTTAGTCAAAACACTACGTAGTTTTTAGGGGTTAAGTCAAAATTTCCCCAATTTTCCGTTAATTTGTTAGCTCTTTGTTTTATAGGATAACGCGAAAATTTGAAGAAATACTTTAGAGCATTTCTAGGAGGTGGTGGAGGCATCAACTGCATGTTTAAGGCAAGTATCCGCAAAATTTGACTAACTATAGGTAGAGGCAAATAACAGTCGTAAATTTGGAGTATGACTTACCACCCGCGACACTATTACTGTCGCGTGACACTCCCAATGTTGCCACAAGTCTTTTTTTTTTAAAAAAAACTCAAGCAATATTCCTACCATCGCGCCAAATTGAAAAAATAGAAAAATATATATATATATATATATTGTCGCGACATTGGCAATGGCGCGCAACATTATCACTATCGTGCCGCATCCGTATCCGAAACTACAAATTTGCCTCTATGGATGCGGCTAAACAGTTGATACCTCCACATTTGCCACCACCTCATAGTTCAAGATTTCGAATATCCAAAATTTCAACAAATCTAAAAACCGGAATTCCGACCCTTATTCCGCTATATTCTGAAATTCTATATTTTTCGACTCTTGAACCGGAATTCCGACAAATCCAAAAACTAGAATTCCGGCCCTTACTATATTCCGACTATATTTTGAAATTATGTATTTTTCGACTCTTTAGTTGAAATTCCAAATTTCTCAAAATCCGAAATATTAAGTGAAATTCTGAAAATTCCGTCAAAATCACGAGCTATGTTCCACTAGAGATGGTTTTTGACGAAATTCCAATTGTTCGAGGCAAATATGCAATTGATGCCTCCACCTAGAAATGCTCTTAAAGGTTTCCAATAGACACTGCTGGATCTTCTATGGTACTTGTTTCATGTTCCACAACTATATACGCATAACGGCATAGGCTCGTTGTTTTCCCAGGTTGGCATATTTGCCCATGTAATTTGCCCACTACAATTGATGCACTCATGTTCTAAAGAGAGGATTAGCGTGTATATATTTGGATTCTAAGAGACTTAAAATGAGTTTAATTTAAATTGGGAAGTCAGTGGTGATTAAGAAAATCTGATCAGTGAAGTGCAGTGTGCGTCATAGCTTACTTCATGGCAGGTCTAACTCAACAGTAGTATGTTTTCAAATTTATTCCTTGTATTTGCAGTGTGCGTTCTGCTCCACAATAAAAAAAAAAGAAGTCACAATGCAATTTCACTTTGATTGGAACTCGAGTGACATAACAGACGCCTTCACATCCAATCGTGCTTTCAGTTTTGGTCTTTGAATCATGTCTGTCTTTACAATAGCTTGACAACATTTCCGTTCACATTTTGATTAGGGAAAATTGTTATTTTTAGTTGTATTTTTGTTTTGAAAAGCTACACATTTGCTTCCTTTTCTCCACCTAGTGTAGTAGTTGTATTTAGAACTTTCATATGTACAATTTTACATACTTTGATCGACGTTTTTGTGTTTTTTGTTTTGTTTTTTTTTAGGTTTTTCAGACATACACCCTCATTTATAATTGGGAATTAGACATAACCCCCTCCTCTAATTTTCTTTAGACATGCCCCTCCCTCCCCCCCCCATTTTAACACTTGATGCCAGTCAATTAGGTTTGACTCTCATTAACCATTAGTCCAGAATTCTATTTTCTTTTAATAAAATAATAATTATAATAATAATCTAAAATTCATATGATGAAATGTCGAATATGCTCTCAATGGCCATCAAATACATGAATTAAAACTTTAAACACCCGTTGAGTGCGTTCATCGGTTTATACTGGTTAAATAGTATAATACAAAGACTTGATTTTAAATAGCAAATTGCATACGAAATAGAAATCATTGAGGGCATATTTGGTATTTTATAATGGGAGTTTTAGATTTTTTTTTTATTAGAAGAAAATAGAAAGCATGTACTAACGGTCAAAGCTGACTGGCATTAAAGTGTATGCATATTGAGGGTTATGTCTAATTTTTTGAATTATAGGGGTGGGGGTCTAAAAAAAAATTTTTTTTTTTCATATGAAATTTTTATTAATAATGATAAAAAGTTTTACAAAAAATTTTAAAAGTGTAACAAACTGCGCTGCAAGTCCTTTCTGAATGACAAATCCTATCTTCCTAAATACAAACTCGTTAGAACCAGCTGCAATTACGTTACCGTCTATAACTTTCTGCAATCTCTTAAAGAGCTCAACAGATTGTTGTGTCAATAAACCAAAAGTATCGAAATTGAACAAAATGAAACAATGTTGGTTAGCTTTTACAAGCTCTACCGTTTTACCGATCTTTTTATGTTGTTGCTTTCTATTAGTCAAGCTTTTCCTACCTCAAAGACTCCATTCCCCAGCCCTACCAACGGAGATGTTCTAGTTACATCAACACACACATGTCTCCCCTCAAATCAACTATAGGTCAATACATCCACAACTGTAGATCAAACAAAAAAAAATACGGTCAACCCAATTTTTTTTTTTTTTTTTGTGTGTATTTGGAGAGAGACCCTACTTTCCCATCTAGTAGGAGAAAATTCTAATTGACTCATCCAATAGGGGTGGTAATACTAGTTAACCCATTACACCCACATAATAGTTTACCATCTAGTAGGGAGAAATTCTAATTAGCTCATGTAGTAGGGGTGGTAATACCGTAATACTAGTTAACCCATTATACCCACACGATAGTATTATCTGTTAACCAAAAGTCCAAAACCAAAAGATTCCTCTTTAAAATAGATTCAAATGAAAACATTCATTTGACTTGTGAGAAATTCAACAGCAACAGACGACAATTTCTTTAAAAACTTACTCACTGCCGCTCCATATATACTAGTATACGTAACTTCGGCTGCCACTACCTCCTTTGAAATATGAACAGCACCATTTTTTTTTTATTTTTTTTTGTATTTTGTTATAATTATCCAAGGAGGCATGAACTGTCTATTGGTTCCAATTTTCTTTAACAACTAGCTAAACATTACATGTCACGAAGCTACCTCATTATCCATTAACTACATATATAAGCACGCCGACACCGTGGTTAATGAAAATGAGATGAAATGAGAAATGATATTAAAGTGGAAAAAGTGAATTTGAGGTGGTGCAATGGGGGCACCAATGGAAAGGTCCTCACAAATCTCCCCACCAACCCGACAATTTCGAAGCTCTAACTCGACTGCCTCCAAGGCTTATCCGATTTGATCCATTAGTTCTCCTTTTCTCGAAGAGATGACCTTTTCCATCAGCTCCATAGCAAAGTCTCTTTAAGACTCCCATAAAATACTTGTTTAGTAGTAAAATGCTCAAAACAATAAAACACGTGAAGTTTCAGAGTAAAATAATAGATATAAATATAAATTAGAAAGTAGACCAGCATATACTAACTAGTTATTTTAAAAACTTGCTCAACAATCGTAACTATATATATATAAATTTTCTAACAAATTATGATTCTTGTTTTCGTCGCTAATCCGTTTTAATTTCCTAACAAATTGTTTTAATTAAATTTTAAAAATCCATTTTAATTTCTTAACAAATCATTTAATTAAGTTTTAAAATTCCGTTTTTAATTAGGTGAGATATCCTGTTTTAATAGTTGACTTAATTTTAGAAGTAGGATTCCCATTTTAATTAGTTTTTTTTTTTTTTTTTTTTTTTTTTTTTTTTTTTTCAAATGGAATCTTTATTGATAAGAATAACGAGTTTTACAAATAATTAGGGCAAACGTGCAACAAGCTGTACCGTAAGTCCTTTCTAAATGACAAATCTTATCATCATAAATACAACTCGTTAGAACCAACTGTCATTACGTTGCAGTCCATAACTTTCTGCAATCTCTTAAAGAGCTCAACATATTGTTGTGTCAAGAAACTAAAACTGTCGAAATTGAACGGAATGAAACAATCCTGGTTAGCTCTACAAGCCTCCTCGTGTTTCTCAATCTTCCCTGTCGCTGCTCTATTAGCTGCTTCTCTCACCTCAAAGACTCCATTCCCAATCCCTACCAATGGAAAGACTCCAGTTACATCAACACACGCATGCCTCCCCTCAAACCAACTGTAGATCAATACATCCGTAGGCCGAAGTGTCGATCTTTCCTCATTCGAATCAATGAGAAAATTCATGGGAGCCTCCTTCTTCACTTGTACTCCAGCCCGGCCTCCAAAATGCATCACATAAAATATCTCTGATATGATCATGTCGGTATTTGAAACCTGAAAAATATCTACAATGTGCTGCATGGTCCTCGAAAACATCTAGTCTACTCCTTTTACAAACAAGGCATAGACCACCATCAGAGTACAAATGAATTATGAGACGGTATAGGAGAATAGAACGATACTCCACCGATGACAAACGCTGTCCAAATCCCTCTATCAGAATAACAAGTAGAAAATATTTTGCGTGTTCTGACTGCAAGCATCCAATGATTGCTTTCTTACGAGCAGATAACACAAACTCCCTCTCAAGACCATCAACAATCTTATCATAAACACTTCTGCCAAAACTTTTTGTGGTTTTAAGGGGACGATAGCATTCACAGCCATAAAACTGTAGTCAAAATCGGGTAGACATAGACTCAATGCATTGCTAGCAACATCAAGAATATCATCTAAAGGCACTAGGCCACAACTCCTAAGAATGTGGTTTTGAAGCTTAAAGTCTGACAACGAGAAGCCACAAAAGCAAAAGTAGAGACATAAGTGGCACAATAAATACCTAACCCACCTAGACGTAATGGGAGTGTCGATAAACACCACTGCAAATCACCAAAGTCAGGACCATCATAACCCATAATACCTTGGAAAACACTGCGGAGATGTCTATCAAAAGTCTTAAGTGCCTCTCTGAAAAGGGATGAGGGACAGTCGAATTGCAAAGACCAACTTAGAGAGCCCAGCACAAGCACGTAAAAGCGCTAACTCACACTGTGGACTTTCCAATGCAGCTAAATAATCCATCAGAGTCATACCCTTTTCAACACGCTTGCGAGCAAAGCCCATGACAAAGGATGAATCAGTGTTGACCGCATCTCCAAGCAACCTGACCACTTGCTGAGGATAAGACAAATCTGAAGAAAAGAGACCCGAAGTAGAGCAACATGGATCCAGTGATGGCCAAAATATCTCAGTTTTAGCCACATTAAGAACCAGCCCGTAAGAAGGACCTTCTTCCTAAATCATACCCAAAGCTGTCGCCACCTATTCTGTATCTTCGATTAGAGTCCCATCATCTAGGTACCAAGCTTGTAGCAATAACTAACAACTAGACTGGATCTGTAGAATCAGAGGATGCAACACCAGTGCAAAGAGAAGGGGACCCAAAGGGTCGCCTTACTGGACCCCGGTAGCAGACCATATGTAGCCATCCCCCAAATATAACATTGCAGGTTGACAATACAAGTACTCGACCCAAGGGGCAATAGTTGGGCAACAGATACGAACCTCTCTCAACATGGTAGTCCGATCAACCATGTTAAAAGCATTCTAAAAATCTACAAGCAACATCAAAAGAGAAATATTATCACTATTAGCATACCTTACTATATGGTTCACAACATGCAAAATTGTTTCTGCTCCACCATAAACACCAACCCATACTGAAAATCCTATAAGTACCGTACCACATCTTTGGAAACTCCTTTCATTGCAATCTTGGAGACCATATACCACCAAACCATGCCCACAGCTATGGATATCATCCCTGTAACCAAAGATTCACCACAGGGGTCAATGCATCTAGTAAATCAGACGATATAGCTATTGTAGCACCACTCATGGCATCCAACAAATGCTGAGCTCGAAGACCATCACGACCACAAGAAGTACCTTTCGGAAACGACCTAATACATGACAATAGGGCGTCTCTCTCTACTACTAAAAGGGGCTCAACAAAATGAACATTTGGTCTTACCGGTGATTGTCACATCGGGTGCTTCTCTTTTAATGCACATATATGGTCTCCAAGATTGGAGGCAACTCCTGATAATGACAACACTTTTACCGCTACATCAAAGTGTCCATTAGCAACTTTATGCAAGCATCGTTGCACATTCTGAGTGGGGACAGATCTCTGGGGTGGCTGGATTGAAGGATGCTCTATTACAGACTCTAAGAGACGAAACATCCCACCAGACTCATTCCATGTCGTCAAAGCATGGAGAATCTGTTTCTATTAAAGGTTTTTATAGTACCAAAACAACGTTCTTGACGATTTTGTGGTTGAAAAACTTATAGAGTTTAGCGCGACAAAAGAAGGAGATGAACCCAAGGCATAATTGAACCAGGATCAATCGTAATATCTCAAAGAGTAGACTTCAGTGCAGTAGAAAAAGCTAAACAACAAGCACATGGTATACTTTTCACAGTACAAAAAGGTCTACAAAATGCGTTATCAAGTAACCTCTCATCAAGATGCGAAACAACACCAAGCGGATTAGGTATCACAGTCACCCCTGTGTGTCGTGAGTGTAAGGTCCGTAATGTTGGGTTTAGGGGGCGGTTGAGGTATGCCCACAATTACACATGCGGGTTCTCCACTCTCCATCAAAGCAGGCGATTCTATGGTATCATCTGCATGACGACATGGTATACCAAGTGCTTGGATGCAAAGACAAATGTCACACATCCATTTGTCTAATGACTTTAAGGAGTTCTCTAGTGACAAATACAGTTCACGATCATCCTTAATTTCATCTCGTACCCTTTCGATACTCAATTGGTAATCCAAGTGTTGTTTATCGAAATGTGTGAAAATGTAGGAAACAGTAAACCCATTACCGTTTACTCCATTGGTGCATCCATGACGATCCCGAAAAGGACAATGAACATGTTTCTTAGGGGGTGGGGCACAGAACCCCGAAGAAGTAACTGAGAGGGTGAGACCTTTCTTCCCTCTCATAGCCAAATCACATCAGCAGCTCAACAAATCCCTAAACAAACAAATCCCTAAACATGCAAATCCAAAACCCCAAAACTCCTTAAACAAAACACAAAACCCAATACAAACAAATCTCAAAACCTATCAAAAAAATCTAAAACCATCCAAGACCAACTATTTTTTTATTTTTATTTTTTTTATTATATATTTTTGAGTTCACCGGTGGTGGTGGTGGTGGTGGGGATAGGTGGGGCAGGTGCAAGGTAGAAAGTCTGGTTTTTATTGGGGGATGCTGGTGGAAGCGGAGGGTGGTGGTGACGAGGATGCAGCACAAGTGGTGATGCAAGGTTTTTGTTTACCTTTTTTTTTTAGGAGATGATGGTCGAGTCGTGGTTACCCACAAGGTGGAGGTCGGGGTTTGGGGGAGAAGGTGTCTCCCACTCTGCATCACAAGGAGTCTTGGCCGGGTTTTGTCTTTTTCGGTTGGAGAAGAAGAGCGCTTGTTTGTTTTTTGTAAGGAGCTTGTGTTTTTTAGAAGTGTTGAGTTTTTTTTTTTTTTTTTATTTTATTTTATTTTATTTTATTTTATTTTATTTTATTTTATTTAAGTGGAAATTTTATTGATACTGATGAGAAATTTTACAAATAATTAGGACAAGCGTGCAACAAACAAGTCGCTACCACAAGTCTTTTCTCAATAGCAAATCCTATTCTTCTAAAACAAAACTCGTTAGAAACCCGGTTGTCATAACGCTATCGTCCATAACTCTCTAAGTCTCTTGAGAAGCTCAATGTACCGTTGTTCCAAGAAACCGAAGTGTCGAAACTAAACGGAATGAAACAATGTTGGTTAGTCGTAAGCTTCCTCATGCTTCTCCATCTTCCCTACCGCTCTCTTGGCTTTTGTTTTTCTCCCACCTCAAAGACTCCATTCCCAAGCCCTACCAACGGAGAGGTGCGCTACATCAACACATGCATGTCTCCCCTCGGACCAACTATATATTAATACATCCATGGGCGAAGTGTCGATCTGCCCTCATTCGGATCAAAGAAAGTTAACATTACTTTTCTTCACTTGTACCCCACCTCCAAAATGCATCACACAAAAAATGTCTCTAACATGATCATGTCCAGTATTTAAAACCACAAAATGTCTACATGTGCCGCATGGTCCCCAAAGGCATCTAATCTACTTTTTTTTACATACGTGACAAAGACCCCGCCGAGTACGGAGGAATCATAAGACGGCACCGAGAATGGCACGATACTCCACCTGCGGACATACGCCGTCCCCAATCCTCCCATCGAATAGCAAGTAGAAATCTTTTGCATGTTCCGACCGCGCAGCATCCAATGATCGCTTTTCGACGAGTAGAGAACTCAAACTCCCTCTCAAGACTAGCAACAATCTTACAGTAGAAAGCTTCCGCCAAAACTTTTTGTGGTTTTGAGGGGAAATCCCAAAGTCAAAATCGGAAGAAACAAACCGGGTAGCATCACCAAGGATCTCACCCATAGGCACCGGACCACAACTCCTAAAATGTGGTTCAAGCTAAACAAATGAGAGGCCACAAAAGCAAAAGCGGACATCGAGGCATAATAGATACCTAACCCACCAAAGGCGTAAAGGCCGCTAAACGCCAAAAAATCACCAAACCATCCTATAATGCCCCCGCGAACCATTTTTTGTTTTTATCAAAAGTCTTAGAGTTCCCTAAAAAGTGGTGGACAAGTACGAATTTGGAGAGCCCAAAGACAAGCTCATAAAAGTGCTAACTCACACCGGGATCCTCTAATGCAGCCTAAACGGTCTATCGGGTCATAGCCTTTTCAACACGCTTTTACGAAAGCAAGACTCATGACAAAAGAAGAATCGGTGCTAATCGCCCCTCCAAGTAACCTAACCCCATGACAAGATAAATCAAGGAAAGAGACCAGAGTGGAACGACGGATCCAAGGGCCAAAATATCTTTTGGCCACATTAAGAACCAACCCATAAGAAGGCCTTTCTTCCCGAATGATACGCAGAGTTTTGTTGGGTTTTAGAGTCCCATCATCTAAGTACCAAACCTAGAGGTGACAACTTGGGGATCTGGAGAATCGGGGGTGCAACACCAATGCAAAGAGAAGGGGACCCAAAGGATCACCTTTGTGTTATGTAATCATCCCCAAGTATAATCTTGCGGTGACAATACAAATACTGACCCAAGGCGGCAAAGAATGCGAACCTCTCTCAACATAGTAGTTCGATCAACCATATTAAAGGTATTTTGAAAATCTACTAGCAACATAGAAAGAGATGTTTTAGCACATACCATGCGATTAACGGCATGATGCAAATCGCCTCTGCTTTCGACCAGAACCCCATAATGAAAATCCTGCAAGTACCCTACCACCTCTTTGGAAACCCCTTTCATTGCAATTTTGGAAACAAGACGTCGCCAAACCATACCCACAACTATCGGACGAATGCTATTATCCGGCTTAAGAAGTGGAGGATTTTTTTTTTTTAGGAGGAATTCCCGTTTTAATAGGAGATGACATGTAATTTTAATTTAATTTGGTTTTAAAAACCCATTTTGTAATTGGCGGAGGGATCCCGTTTAATTTAGAAGTGTGATTCCCATTTTTAGAGTTCAATGACTGATAATTATTAACATAAGTTTTTAGAGTTGATTTAGCAAGATTTTCTTATTGTAGTCGTATAAAATTTCCTTACCATATATTGATTGACTTATTAGAGTTGTATTATATTATGAAACATCTTAAGATTAAGAGTTCATATTGTATTAAGAAATTTTTTATGAATTAAGAGTGTCCACGTGGCATATACATGTCTCAAAAATGCACCACCTAGAAAAGAAAACGTACACATAAAATGTACTCTGCTTAATATAGAGAAGGTGATATATAGATATATTGATATTGATAAGCCCGATTCATGTTATAAATCATATAATAGCTGATTATAATGTTGTCTAATTCAAACATGATCAAATTGGGTGGGTAAGGAATAAGAGTAAAAAGATGTCTGAACTTAAAACTTCGTTTGAATTTGAATTGGGCTGCCTTTTGGAATGAATGCAGTGCGTCTGTCTCTATTTTCATTGTAAATTCACTTTAACCAGTTGGTGAACCGGCTTTAGGATTGTGGAAATGTGTCTAAAGTTAGTACTTTTTAATCCATCCCCACTTACGCTTGTAACTAGATAAGTCGGCATTAATTCAGTGCTTCAGCGAGTCCAAATTTGAAATGGCTCAAAACAGGGTTTTGGATCCATGAATGAAGCTGGTGAAGCACTTCCATCGCACTGTTCGCTATCGTTGACAAAATGAATCCAAATTCCAAACACAAGTACTAGACTAAACAGCTGGCTACAGGTTACTGAAACTCTGAAAGGAACTCACTTGATTAAAAACAGAATTACCCAATTTAAAAGCCAGCCGCATTTGAGATTGGGTCCACAACACCAAAGAAACTTGCCTCAACTTCGACGCGGATTCCCTTTAAGGAAGTACCATCTCAGAATATTCTTCCCTATCTTTTACTCTCTCTCTGTCATTCGTCATGGCACACGTGTGATCCAAAAGAATCTAATAACATACATAATTATTATTTTATTATTTTATTATTTATAGATTTAAAAAAAACACTTCCAAAATTTAGAAAGAGTTCCTACCGAGTTTATATCATCCACTCATAACTGAACTGAATCAGAGATCTTGCCGAAACAGGATTCAAACTAAAAAAAAATAAAACTTGCCTACCCCACTAGCTAGTGCATGAGCAACAAAATTAGCACCTCTACAGGTAAAATGAAAAGTACACCGTCCAACAGTGAAGTAAAATGATACATGATTATGCCTCGGACTAGAAGGCATTCTTTTTTTTTGCGATAATTATTAGGAGGCATTCTCATTCTATTATCAGCACTTCTGCAGGTGTCTTGTACCCTGACTTAATTCTAGGTATCAACAAGCTGTGCAGGATAACTTCGTTTCCAGCAAAAAACGAAAAAACAACAAACCGTGCGGGAAGCCACTACCTATTGCTAGCTATATTAACATACAAGTACCATCGTTTTCCATCTCTAAAAACAAATCTTCAATTATTTCAGTTATAGTACATCAAACTTGAAATAGAACACATTCTGGTTCTGGATATATTATTTAGATACTGGGTGGGGTGGGGTGCTACTGAGAAGATAGATACATAAATCTAACTCATAGCAATAGCTCATAATAATCTTTCCCTGCCAATGACGAAACACTCTACATTGCTCAGGAACCATTAGCTTTTATGTTTTGTTATTTTCATCTTGTTACATTAACTGTAATCAAACTCAATCATTTCTCCAACTGAAAGTTACGATGTTGTTATGTCAGTTTCTAACACCACTTCTCGAAAATTCCAAAGACATTTTTCAATGCTCCTGTTTTAAATCAATCATAATTTAAAAGTATGTTTCTCGATAAAATTGGTTAACCTCATTGAGGATTTGTATTATAAAGCAGTATGCCACTTTTAACAATTGCATCTGGCTCAACTCAAAACATTCCAGCAAATTATGAGAACGTAGATGGGCTACAAACCGAGTGGAAACTCAAAAACAATAATATCTGAACACCAAAGAATATAATATTTCATGCACTTTGCTCTTTCCATTTTATTAAAAACATTTGCAAAGCTGCATTTTGGTAAACAATACAACAGATCATAAACAACATGGGAGTCGGTAATATGGCGGGAAGGTGAGGAATAAACGTATAGTTGAAAATGAAAACAGAAAAAAAGGGGCTATGGTACAACATTTCTATTACCAGGTAACTATATAGGCCACTACAAAGAATAAATTAATAGGGACCGTACCTAGGTTGAGGATGTGGTCTTCTACTTGCTCCTCTGTTTAATGCAGAGTATTGATTGCTCAATTGCTGAGGGCGACTGTAGCCTTGGCTTACACCCCTCTGATTTGTAACAGGTACCCATCTGCCGGCCAACTGATTATGACTACTAACTCCATATGGTCGGTTTTCGTTACCATTATATCCACCCCTTGGGGGTATATGTGCTCCAGGTGCTATGGGTGGTGGCACCACAACTCTAGGAGGATAATAGAGGCCACCATTCTGAACTGAACCTGGGCTATAGCCATGCATGCGTTGATCTCTAGTGTCAGTTGCTGGCATGTTGTTCCTTCCGTACCGTGGTTGGGAGGATCTTCCATATGAATGATGAGGGGATGACAATACACCCTGCTGATCATACCCAGGATCTGATGGGTGGAGGATAGTGCTTGTATGGGAAAAATAGTCCGCTCTCGGAGGAACAGGCCTAATATATTGCTGATTGTGATGTCTACCATTTGGGTGAGAGGAAGCAACATACAGACCCGCAGGATAAGATGGGCCCACATCCATGTGGTCAATACCAATACGATCATTCCTTGACTGTAAGCTGTTGATCACAAGTCTATGTGCTGCTTCTCCAAGCTGTCGACCAGAAATGGTTCCAGGAGGATTCTGCCTAAGATGAGAGGGAATAAATCAGAAGAAAGAAATTTAGGGGAAAATATACTTCTGATCCGTTAAGTGGATCTTTATCAAATTTAATACTTCATGAAAACTAAGAAAACTGTTTACTTTCAAGCAAGATGATGATCATAGAGCATTCCTTCCCTATGCCAATGATGACATGACTACATGATTTTTGAACCACATACACATTAATCAATGGGACAGGAGCATCTTGATCAAGTCTACAATGTGCCTCAACATTGCAGTTCCCACATTGCAATAATACTTATATGAGGGATAATTCAGATAGTCAATATAGTAATGGATTGTTCCAGTTTGCAATGTCTAGCCGAATGCATTCCATTTTTATTTTCTTTTCTTTTTTTACTTTTTTTTGCTTAGTTTGCAATTTTGAATGCATAGTTGCATGCCCACAGATCTATGTAGAACAAAAGTCATATCAAGATTTTTTAGGATCATATTACTTAGAAAAGCACCCCTATTCAAAATACAGGTGAAATGGAAAGTCGAAATATTGTTTGTTCTAGATACTTAAAAGAGTTTTTTTTTTTATTTATCGGATACTTAAGAGATAGCTGCCTTGGTCTCTTGGATATGTAAGAGATTTAAAATCCGAAATTTTATTTTCTATTAATCGATAACAATTTATTTTCTATAAAATAGAGGTCTCGACAATGAAACATAGTAAATAAATTCAATAGATCATTACCTTCCATTTTCCCAAGGCTTTTTCCCACTGTCTTCATGCCATAATACAGGAGGGGGCTTCAAATCACCTACTGTAACAATCTGCAACCATGAATTGTAGAACAAAAAGGATCTGTTAAAAATTCATTTGAAATTCAAGGTGGTTGTTATCAACTAAACACCCTTAATTAAAATAACATGTAGGTACATTGAGGGACATAAAGAGCTAAGTAACAAAATCATTCAATAAATCAAACCAAATAGAATCATAAGTAGCTTTAATGTTTGTTGGTGCTGATTATATAAATGTTTGTTAAATAAAACGAATTTAAAACAATTAGAATCAGAAGTGCCTTTGTTATCATGTTCGTTTGTGCTGATTACGTAAAAGTTTGTTAAATAGAATGAATATTAGCATACCCTATGGTCTAGAGACAGAAGGTCCTTTCATGAATTCTACGAAAAGCTTGACAACTTTTTTGTTCATATGGACAACATGACCGGGTGATTGGTCTTTCATCCTTTCCAAGACTTTTTGGGGAGAGAGATTGCTTGTTCTCTCATTAAAAGCTATAACTTCGAAGATAAACTATAGAAAAAAGAAAGGCATTTGGTCCGATCAGTCATTTCTTGTGCTATCCCTGATTTTGAGGGAAAATAATCATCCTAGAAATCAAAGTCCACTTTGGTTCGATCTTACAAGTACTTTGAAACTTAAATAATCTTAGTCATGTAAATGGAATGGAAGCACTTTCGGGGTGAAACAAGTCGACTTGCAAAAATATTTATTGGCAATTAAAGAGTTCGAAATCATTAAAATAGATAAAAGGACAAAGGAAGTGCCGAATGATGATGCTCTAATTCAATTCGAGAGGTCCACAAATATATAAATTCTTGGCTATAAGATAATCTAGTCTTAAATAGCACTAGGGAGATGTGATGCCTCATAACCCTTTATCCAAACAGATAATCTGGGTATCTTCCCCTAAACCTACCCCGGAGGTGAGGACTACTAAAGTCATTTTGGCAAGTCCTGATTCACATGGAGACCCCAACCTCCAGAGTTTTTGTTTTTGAAAAGTACATTTCAGAAATACAAGAATGGGAATGCTACATTGCGCAACATAATGGATATCAGAAGATTAGATGAATCACTTTTGGGATTTCATGTTGTTGAGACAAGCATTAGCCGAATCATGAAAAAGGGCACAAGGTGGGCACATCAAGAAGCATTGAGGTTTGTAGTCCACAAACAAAGTGTGAAAACAACAGAAATTTTTGACAAAAATTAAAAAATAAATAAGATAAAGAACAGACATGTGTAGCTAGAGGGAAAAAACAAATCATTGAACATGTTATCTAGATGGGGAGTACAATACTTTAGTTGTCTACGTATGCACTGCAAAGCTAATGGGTGGTCGGACACTTAAATACATTTATGCATGAGAACTAGATTAAAGTATTACTCAACCAAAATATAGGCAAAAAGAAAAAGAAAAAGGAAAAATATCATCACTAATACTAATACTAATACGGGTCAAATGCATGGCTACATCAAAGAGAAGTCACAGCCAACATACTTATATTGGATGTAATTTATAGAGCAAAGATTGTCATGTATGCTATGTAGTAGGCAATAAGGCAAGGCGACACTAGGCGCGAGCCTAGGGTGTCTTAGTCAAGAGGCGCTTGATGTACGCTCTGCCTAGCGAATGGGCCTAGTTGAGCCTTTGACTGCATAGAATGTATGCATATATGTGGGATCTTTAAGGTTGTTTGATCCTTAATTACTGCTCATCCTTTTGAGGTAAGGATATATTTCCTTTTCTGCAGAGATCTGTGAGTGTGTGTGTGTGTGTGTGTGTGTGTGTGGGTTACGTAAAAAGTCAACTAATTGAATCAAGAGAACCGAGCGCTGTAACTACATATAGTACACTGCGAGCATAAATCCAAGGCATCTAAGTTCTGATTGCAAATAACGCCAGATGCAACCGACAGATGATGAGAGAATTTTAGAATACCTTCTCAGGGAATATAACCCCTGCTGGAGGTCTAGTGATATGTTTATGTACATCAGGAAGTCTGTAAATAGCACATCTGGAAAACAGAAAAGGAAACAGTAAGTAATAAGTTACAGATAAAGCCAGTGACTGAATGCACACATTAACTTAAAAGCTTACAGGACTTGGTTGTTCAAAATATCCTCCATTCGCATAACAGGAGAGCGGAACATAGGAGGGCAAGCATCTCCGCTACAAACAGATAGATATCCATTCATCCCACCACTGCATGAAGGCTCAAAACAAATATTCTCCTTTCAATACTTCCTTTGTTGTAACTTGTAAACACAAATTAAGTAAATATGAGGTTAAAGCACTATTTTGAAGATAAGGATCACTGCTAGAGTCCCCGTGTAACCTTTTTCCAGCATTTTATATGACTGTTATGAGGCTTGAAGAATTTCCCGTACAAACTAATAATTCTCTCCATGTTGGGACTAATCAACAATACACAGGAAAACTCAATTACAATGAACAGAGTTCATTTGATTGCGAAAGTTGATGAGTGCAATTGTGTTTCTAGTCTAAAAAAATTGGATATACTGATCATAATAGTTAAATCCATGATACAAACCTAGCCTTTGGGTCAAGTCTCTCTTCAGTTTCAATCCGTTCTTTGTCTGATAAGTCTTTACACTTGTCATAAAGAGAGAATATATATGGGGAGAGAGGGTGAGACACTGACACAAAGAGCATGTCAAACATCATACTATTTCTTCGTGCTTCGTCCTCCTACAACAAAAGAGAGGTAAATGATTATTTTCTTTAAAGTAATCGATCTTCTTCCATGAAGTTTGAAGTCGTTTGTATAAATAATTCGTGCTCAAGATTACAAGGCGTAGAGGCTTGAAGTAGGTATTAACACTTCAAAAGAAATTAATTTACTACAAAATAAATCACAGACAAACATTTACAATAGACATAATTAAAACTTAATACCCGGGGGTTCAATAAAATAAAGCTGCAAATATTTGAACTTTGGACAACAATTTACACATGTCTAGAATGTTTTAAGCAACGGTCTATACTACTTATTACGGAGGCTGGCATAAGCTGTAACAGTGGATTCAATTCCAGATTACTCTTTCGTCATTCCAATGATAGCCCCAGCAATCACATCAAAGTATAAATACGTTATCTCATAGAGCATTAGAACGGTATGATGGCCAATTTTAAATATAAAAGTTTCTAATGCAGAGACGGTGAACCATAACGCAGGCTAAGATCAGAAACTAGTTTAGCCCATTTGTTTCAAGGACTGACTGCCAATCTTTTAGCCCCACAACCATGCACAAACCTACACGTGTATGACTCTTTTGCAAAATGGGCCAAAGCAAAGCAAACTAAACTGAAAAAAGATAACAAAAAGAAAGGAAAAAAAAAAAAAAAAAAGAAGAACAAATTAGTCATTTAATCTTTGAGAGTGAGACCTTTCAATCTTGCATGCATCTATGACCTTCGAGTCCAGTCATTTTTTAAAACACATCAGTTAATCTTAAATGGAAATGATTCTCACAGTTACAAGACCATGCAGAAGTGACATCTTCACACTGACCAATATAATCAGAGATATTAAAGTGTGGTAAAGTGAATCCAATTTAATATAAATGGGTTTTTTTTACCATGAAGTCAGATGAAGATTTTGGTGAAATGCTCTAGAAAGAGTTGTTTGTTTATGACGATATTTAGCCCAAGGTGATCTTCATGACGGGAGTGACAAGGTGTCATCTGATTTTATTTTATCAGTAGTAAACTCAAGTAATATACCAACAAGGTGCCATCTGATTCTAACTACAACCACAAACCTTTGTAAGTGTGTCTGCATAGTGTGTCCATTGCGATTAAATAAATGTCTTACCGTCAAAGTATGTTCGACTTTTTCGATTTCAGCAAGAAGTCGGCCTTCATCAATAAAAGGTAATTTCGCAATACCCTTCAGATAAAGAAAAGAACAATATTTAACAAAGTTATTAGTCTGTACCTGCACATCTCCATATTCATAAACAAAATCTTAACAAAGAGAAAAATAAACCTGCCAAGCAAACCGCTTCCCGTTCATGTCCACTTCAAAATCTGAATAAAAAAATGGGGGGAAAAGTAAACATCTTGTACAAAAAACATTTCAAGGAATTGAATCAAATAACTAAGCATACCAATTGGATAGAAGTCAATAATAGGTGAGTTTGGGTCACTCATCAATTTTCTATAATGTGTGGGAAGTGCATGTGAACTGCAAAAAGGACAAAATAAAAATAAATGAGAAAGAAGCCAATCAATACTTCAATAGGAGAAAATGAAAAAAATAAACCACACAACAATTACAACCTTGCAGCTGGAAATACTCCCATCAACTGATTAAATGGTTTGAAAGGGGCACCTAAATCAAATTCTATTTCTAACTGATCAAGACCCTTCAGATCAGAAGCAAAAGGAGCATAGTGATAGGGATAAAACCTGCATGAAAGAACTGAAACAGTAATGAGAATAATAACAAAACCAGGAGGGAGGGACGAAAGGATTCAAACACTTAAAAAGTAATATACAAACAAATGAAGGTTCTTATCAGATTAAGAAAAAAAAAAACGGGAGTTAAATTTCGAGGAAATCGAAGCACATAAAGAATGTCTAGAGCTCAGAACCGCTAAAAACCAAAAACCAGCCTATCAGACCATCTTTGAGAAGAGGTGACCAGAATGATAATACACCATTTGTTTTTCCCTTACTGCATTATGCGCATCATCCATATGTTGGCATTTGATTTACATAGGATTCACCAGATATGATTAACATAGTATTCATCAGCGAAAAAAATTATGTCTCTACATTATCGAGGCATAATGTGCACTCCAGAAAAGCATAATCCCAAAACCCCAATATGAACATCACATAATCCAGTCAAGTACATCAGTGAAAAACTTCATCCAAAGACATAATTTGAAGTTTCTTTTAGATATAGGGTTACATTTAAAAATTTATAATGGTTCCAAAAGTTCAATCATATTCTATTCTAATGCTCGACATTAATAAATAATCAACTTGTAAATCTAGGGGGTGATCATGAGAATAAGCATCATGGGACATGGACAAAAGTACATCAAATTGTTTTTCAGAATGATACATACCACCGCCAAGAGCAAACCCCTTCATAATAGTAGTGCATAACCCAGCATAGGCCCTCTGTGTATCTCAAAACCTGCCATAAGAGTCGAAAAAGTTTCTGATAACATTGTACAATCCAAATTGGAAGAGGAAAAACATTATCACTGAACAAGTACAGTACAAGTGTACATCTAACAACAGTAACAAGCAGACCTAAAGATGACCCACTTCAACAAAAATAAATTTATATTAAAAATCTATGAACGAGTCACTAAAATAAAACCAATATGAACATGTCTTCTTAATTTTAAGAAAATTATTTTGTGTTATTTATAATTTACTATTATAAATTACAATTATTAAGAAAAGATAATGGCAACATAATTGTAATTTACAGTTGACATTTTATATAATGGGAAGGGATCCATATACAACACTTTTTATACAACAGTTTATATAATAGCCTATATCTCACTCTACAAATTTACTTACGACTTGATTTTTTGTGGATGTCATTTTTCCATCATGGATGACAACCCTGCAAAAAATGGGCTAATTTGGAAATTTCTAAAGATGCCAAAAGAAGGTTGCAAAATTTTAAATCTTGACCGTTAAAAAAAAATCAACATTTTCAAATCAACTTTTGAAAGGGGTAGAGATTTCGAAATGAACTCAAATTTTGTGGATTCTTTATAGTGATAAGATCATACCCGCAAAGTATTAACCCTTAGTTCAACTTAGAAAAGGGTGTTGTATAAATTGTTATACAAAAAGTGTTGTATATGGATCCCTCCCCATTATATAATTAGACAAATAATTCTAAATTTCACATCCCATTTTTCCCAATCATCATTATTTATTTATTTGCATGAAAAACTTCAATAAAATTTCAATTTTTACATGAAGTAAAACATCTGCAAAACAAGTGCAATGCTTAATACTCATCGTAAATATCAAAACTTTGCATAGATTATATATCAACAAAGAAGTAATTTAATATAATAATCCAATATTGCATGATATATTCCAATTAATCAACAAGTAAAAGTTTTGAAGAGATAGAAAAAACGAACCAACATTAGCAGTACGATCATTAACAGGAACAATAGGAATAGATTTCCAATTAACATGATTCTTCGATTCATAGTAAAATTACTTTAAATCATCTTAATATACGAACGAGTCACAAAATAAACCAGTATGAACATGTCTGCTTAATTTTAAGAAAATCATTTGTGCTTATTTATTGCCTCTTTATTTTTTTGGAGTAAACATAATTGTAGGTTCATACCAAATTAAAGTGTCTTTCCTAAAACTTGCAGAATCATAACATGATGTATTGAAGCCTAAAAAAGTTGGGGGCCACACATGACATTTGTAACTTGTTCTACTTTTTATAATTGAGGTTTCACGTGTAATAAAATGGTTCTGAAACTTACAATGCAGTCACATTAAATAAATCAAGGAGGGAACTTTCCAGCTTATCAAATACAATATGTGGTAGCAAGAGTTACATTAAAATGACACATAATTACTACATCTACTTCAGTTTAATCTAACTTACAACGTCTTTACGTATTTTTTCGAGTTCATCAGGTGTCTTTGCAGAAAACTTTTCTTCGTAATACCTTTCTTTCCATCCTGCCTCTCCCAGCTTGACCTGATAAGCATCAACGTTAGTTAAGAGGTCATATGTATAACCAAAAAAGAAATAGGTATATACCTAAAACTTATAGCATAAGCAGCAGTAAAGTATCATTCTATTACTATAAAACGTAAAAGTTTACTTGTCTGTGTTCGCTGTACTTGTCTGTGTGTGTGTGCGCACGCATGGGATGGGATCTATGTAGAAATGGTTTTCTACAAAGGTCTGTAAAAATGGCCCGTTGGTGAACTTACTAAATGAACTAAGTGCAGGTTTTCGGTGGACATGATCTCACCAATTTAGAGATCTCCTCACAAACTATGATGTCAAAGGGCGTGGCGTGGCAGCAGTTAGGATACGGCTTTAGCACCTTTGCCTTAGACCATACCTAACCTTGCCAAAGGAGGATGTGCATTGGACAAGTTTGGAAACTTCAGTATTTGAGAACTACTGTCAAAGTAAACAGACTTCTTGGAACAATGATCTCCATGGCGGGGAGATCATATACACACTGTGATCCATCTTCTAGGCAACCCTTGTGTGTGTGTGTGTGTGTGTGTGTGTGTGTGTGTGTGTGTGTGTTAAGTTATACAGAGAGAGAGAGAGAGAGAGTCAGCAAAATATTTACAATTTGGGAATCTGATAAAATAAGAGGCAACTATCCGATTGAAATGCAAGAGAAGCAGAAAAGAGAGATCAACCTTATCTTCCTCCACATTGCCTGAGTTAAATACGTCAGACTTTTCACGTAGTAGCTCCTTCAGCTTGTACTTTAACTCTTCTTTGTTTTCTTCTACCTAGCAACCAAAAATTATCATAAAATCAATCTTCATGTAACACGGGCTTTAAACATACATAATTCCAATGCAGTTATTTTTTTTTTTTTATTAGTATTTTTTTAACATGCATAGCATAGAACAAAGCACTGTATCATCAAAGTTTCGACCCCCAATATTCAGGATATGTCATTGATATTTCAATCTGCGTTGTAAGATATTGCGATATTTTGTGACATTTGTTCTAAGACGAATATATGTATGTATTCATGGAAGTTAAACTTCACAAGAAGTACTGATTAATAAACATAATGCTAAATTAACATTACCAACCCTGAAGTTTAGTTTATGATTTTTATCAATGTACTATTCCAAACCAAAACATAAAAAGATACTGTATCGTACTTCTGATTCAAGGCTATTTTCAGCCTCAACGATGGCAGCACCAACTGTTGCCCCTGAAGAATAGCGTGCAACTTTCTTGGCCCGCATATGAGTTTCTTTTCTGTTGGGCGGAGCAGAGGTCTTGCTTTTGATGTCAAGAACTGAGAGACCTGCACTTGCTTGTCTGAGGTCACTTTCTCTTCTACCAGAGATTTCTTTTTCCGATCTATAACCAGAGCCTGCTTGTTGATACGGAGAAGGTCCAGGAGCGGAAGCAAGACGAGAGCCTTGATAGCGAGTGACTGGGACTAGAGACTCGGGTTTGAGTTGAGGTTCTGCGTCGTCTCCTCTTCTTGTTTGTGCCTTTTCACGTTTGATCCGTTCTGCCTGCCGCTGAAGAAAAATCAAAGCATTTAAAATTTAGGTCAACTTTTGGACTATTGGTTTGCATTGCAAATAGTTTTCCACTGCATTAGGTTCTCCATGCAGACAAAATCTCTTGTTTTTGTTTAACTTAAGAAGATAGATGCATATCGGATATCATTCTACCCACTACCATAACATATGCATACTCTTGGAATTTCTGGTAAACTGCATGCTTACTTTGATAAAGAACACATGCTTTGGAAAATATCACACACACAATCAACGGAAGAACTAGACAGTTATTTCAACACTACAAAGAATGAATCTGTACCACAAAAGAAGAAATTATAGCTTCCTATAAGAAATGGACACAAGCTCAGCAGATGATAGGCCTATTAATGTGATAAAATCTAGCATTAAGACAAAGGCAAGCTCATAGTAAGCACTGTACGCTATGACAATGCCTTTTAAAATGTTTCCTCAGTAAAAAACATCTATCACCTCTCTGAACAAATACTTATTCACCATTTTGTTCTTTATTACCATGTAACACGTACCAACCCAAAAACAATATAATAAATGGTAGTTACAGTGAGTAGTTGCTATTGTCAGCACTCAGTACAAAAGCATTCCATCAAAACCAAGTATGAACCTAGCCTAACTTGAGAAGACATCCACAGCATCTATACCATAAGACTCTTTGGAATTCAATCAAATATGATGTCCTACCATAGCAAATTTCTAAATAGATTTAATCTTTAATCGGTCATGGGGCACCAAAAAAAATAATTTAGCAAGGCATGGTCTGCTGAATTTAAACATCATGATGACCAGTACCAATTTATAACTCTCTACTCTACAACATAATATACATACACATATATTGAATGATAACAAATAAGCATCCGTTTACAGATAACGCCTTTTATCTATGTAACATGGACACACCATATTTCAAAAATAATCTGCGTCAGATAAGTGTGTCCGTGTCGGACATGTATAGGACACATTGTATGTGATATACCTCAATTTTTTATATTTCACCATGTCAGACACTTTGTATCCATGTCAATGTAACTTAGCCTTTTATAAAGTGTCAAACTCTTAAAAGAATATTCTCAAGGGTGCACTAGTTTTATTTCCAACTGCAGAACTAACCTGATGTAATCGAGCTCTCTTCTGAAAGATTCTATCTTCGTAAGATCCCACCGCCTGAATAAAGTGCTCAACTGTACTCAAATTTGGCTAAGAAAAACAAAGAAAAACAACATCATAATGGGAAAACTGATCCAAACAGGAACTTGAACCCTGCAAGTGTGAATGCTATCTGTTTTACTAAAGTAACTATTTTTTTTGGCAGCCAAAACGCCAATCTGAACTTGTGATCAACATTAAGTACCTTGCTCGCATCCGTTAAATAACCACACATTGATGTGAACTCCTTCTTATATACAGCCATTAGCAAGTTAATAGCACCCTGATAGCAAGAACAAACCATAATTAAACATGTTCACTAGTGATTAAACCAACTGGTCATAAGGGCGAACAAACCTACCTCACGAATTTCCAGTGTGGGCATGTGTGGCAGAAAATCATTCCCAACAAAGAAACACATGAAGATGAAGTCGTCCACAATGCGCTCAAAATCAATCTCAAAAGGAGGGTTTGGAATTCTAAATTCATACTCCAAGTATTCTCGAAGAGTCCAGATATTAAGAAACTGCATAAATCAATGTTTTAGGGAGGATGGCCAGGAAAGAGTTGCCACATGCAATATGTAGGCAAGAATTACCATCCTAGGAAGACTTCTGAGCCAGGCAGGAAGTGAAATTAACCTGATAAGGCTTCTTAGCCACAACATCACCTTCGCCTTTCTCATCGAATTCACCAGACTTTCTCTTTGCCTTTCCTTCACAATTTGCTGCTAAATGGCCCATCTGACCGCATAGAAAGCATTTGTCTTGTTGTGCAGTGAAAACAACCTGGAAAGTGAAAATCAAAATTTTAGCAGGTTAGGAAGGGAAAAAATCATAACAATGTCATAACAAAGGAGTGTTTACATTTTATCAGGTTCAACGTAACCCTCCAACTGGAAATTTCACGTGAAAGACAAGTATTAAACAAACAACTATCCTTGTTAAAAACATATTATTACTATCATACTATGGATCAAGGTAGGATGAATATTGATTGGCATACACTTTGAGCACTGTATCTTGACTCATAAACTTCCTTAGTGTCTTTCATAAGGTTTTGGAGGTGGAAAAAGATTGTATGTATGTCTTATGATCATTTTGTGTTGGTTATTTACTTTAATTTAGGCTTCTTTAGTACGTCATCCCCGACCCACTTCTCTTTGTAATTACCGATTTTCGAGTAATAAACTTTACCACCTTTTTTTATCGGTCTCCGATTAATAAACTTTACTACCCTTAGTAGGTCATCCCAGACCCACGTTTGGCTTTTTCATTTGTTAATTTTGTTTCTAATTTATAGATGGAGCTTCTTATGCTCACACAAGCCTCAATCAAAATTTGGTTTATAGAATTTTGAAAACTCTTTCTAGAGAATAAAGGCATCTGACCTCTCTCAGAATTGAGAAATGCACTTCGTGAGTAGCCAGAGCTAACATAATCAAATCTGCATCCTGCAGTACAGAACAACGAATAGCAAATAGTAAGTACCTAAATAAAGAAAAGGAATAAGCTAATATGAAATAATAAAAGATTCATAACAGATAAAGCTCAGGTAACTTTGCCAAGACAACTAAAAAGTAATTAAAGGACGCGCTTTACATTTTATAAATATAAAACGAAAGTAAGCACATACCAAACCATACAGGCAATGCCGTGTATTTGGATCATAACCAGGTAGATTCCTTTGAAGACGGATATATGACATAACTTTGTGTTCCCCCTCACCAGGAACATTTGCGTCAGAAAGGATAACCTTCAAGGAGAAGCAAATGAAAATAAAATATTAGAGTAACCTTTATTAAATAAATGCACCAAACTCTAACAAGGAACCTGAAATCTTGGGAGGAAAACAAAAATAAATGCAAAGTAGAAAGACCTTAATGGATCTCCAACCAGGGTCATAGTTAAGTCTGAGATGAACGTAGTACTGTAGAGCAGTTGACAAAACGGCCATGAACTCAGTTCCAGGAGTGATAACATTAGAATCACAAACTTGTGAGTCCTTTTTTCGAGGAAGCTTTCTGCCTTCCTCCTCAAACTCCTGCCGCAACCGTTCCTCTTCAGCTGTCTAATGCAGAAAAATAGCAGTAATCAAGATAGACACCGCACCAAGGTACACAAGGTACAAGAACAAGATAAAGACAACAATGCACCCACCGCATCTGCTGCATCTTTAGCCGCTCTAAAACGCCTCGAGCGTTGCTGATTCATTTTAGCCCTTGGAGCAACACCATCTACAAACAATTAAACAAATAATCAATATATATATATATATGATTTGATGATTTGAAAAATTGCTGAAAAGTAAATGAGTAAAAAGATTACACTTACCAATAGCCATGTATAGGAGTTTCCGGGGCCTCACCATGACAAAAAGTCTGTCAATGTAATCAAACATACACTGGAACACCTCGTCAAACGAAGTTGGCGAAGGCTGACAAAAATCAAAACAAAACCAGCTTTTAAAAAAAAAACGAATAAACTAAATCTAAAATCTCGAATCAATTTCAACCACATTACAACAATTGAAAACAAAAATAGTAAAACAAAAAAAAAATACTTACGCGGTCTTCAGGGTGAAAACAAGGATGAATAATACCATTCATATCGAGATAAAGATTATCATATTCCAATTTATTAGGATTAGGTTTACTCGTGTCCACTGGAATTGATGTCCCGTCAATTTCAACTGATTCTTCTTCGATGACGTCAACAACTACCATTGGGTACTTCTCTGCTAACCATCTATAAAACGCTGGTACTCCCATAATGTTTTATTCTTCTTCTGATCTCTCTATCCACTTCAGCTGCGCCTTCGTTTTTCTTTTTATTTGTTAATGAGAGCGGGATTTGTTTCGATGGGGGTCTGGATTCTGGAATATTAGGAAGAATAAAAAAACGCACGTTGGGAAACTAGGGCTTTGGCGGTTTCGTATTTGGCTTAGAGAGATGTGAATCGGGCTTTGGCGGTTTGGGACTTGTGGATTATGGTGATGCATTTGGACCTGGGATTTGGACTTTCTTTTATTAGACTAATGGGCTGGAATTTGTGTTCTGTTTAAGCTACTGCTATGCAAGTAATTTCATCGTGTGGTAATTTTCACGCGGTCCCGGGAAAATTACTTTTATTCGGTGACAGCTGTTACTTTCCGAGGCAGTATGGTAACTCTTATGCTAAGGTGGGTTTGGTGATTTAATTGGGGACATAGTTCGTGATTCCGAACGAAATTCCGGAATTCCGCTTGGAATTTCGGTTTTTCAAAAAATCGGAATTCCGAATATAGTGTTGAAATAATTGAAATTCCGAAATAATTCGAAGTTCCAAATGTAATAGGGTCGAAATTTACTAGATTTCAGTTTTTGGATTTACCGGAATTCCGAGAATTCTGAAATCCCGAACTATGATTGGGGACTCATCAAATTGTATTGGGCAACCCAAAAAAATAGGGTTTTTTAGACATACCCCCCCATTTATAATTGGGAATTAGACATACCCCTCCCACTCTAATCTTCTTTAGACATGTCCCCCCATTTTAACACCTTCATTCCGGTCAACAAGATTTGACTGTTAGTCTATTTTCTTCCGGAAAAAAAAAAACAAAAAACACTATTACAACAACTGCCAGTGCCACGTGGATTTATCTTAATCATGGATCGCTATGGCTTTACGAATTAAAACTTGGGTATACCGTATACCCGTTGAGTAGGTTTATGCTTGTTTAGTAGTAGACTAGTAGTACATACATAATGACTTTATTTTAACGGAAAGCAAGTACTTTTGATTCCATCATGTATCCAAAAGCAAATTACTTATGAAATAGTCAAATACCACATTAAAACATGGGGCCCCTTAAAAGATTCATAATAACATGTGACCATTCAATAAATACCATCATAAAACTCCCAAAAAGTATCCAAACAAAATCGTAAGTCATGCATTTCTTCAAATTAATCACAGTATAATAAAAGTCCTAAACACATCAGAATGATCAGATAGACTGATTTCTATATGACTGTCCATTAGAAGGTGTATTTGGTGGCCTCACACTAGTCATTTTTTGTCTTGACTGCACATGAATTGTTGAAAAAGATGGTTGAAAAGCTGGTGATCTGGATGATGTAAGATGAGGCATTATGTTTGGAGCTTTAGTCGTTGGCACAACAAACATGGAAGTTGGTGTATTGGACTGAGATGATGATGCAGCAGCAGTAGTATCCACAACACCACCTCCTCCATTAGTTCCACAGTTCTCTTTTGATGTGTTTGATTTGTCTTTCTTTGACTTATCAGTTGATGCCTTCTTTGTTGTTGCTTCTTTTTCTACAAAGTAAAAATATAATGTTGAAAATTAATTAAATTAACGTAATAGTTTTTGTGAGGATCTTAGTTTTAATACACTAAGTTTTGTGCATACCTTTGTTGGCATTTTTAGCTATATTGGCTGGAAGTCCTTTACATGTCATTGAGTTGTGACCAGGCAGATGATAAGACTTATAAGTCATTTTTTTCTTAGAACTAGGAGCATCTTCATCCTCCTCCCTCCTTCTTTGTTTTTTTGGTCTGCCAATACCTCTGACATGTGGTGGAGGATTAATAATCTGAGGTACACCCTGTCAAGAAACCACATTAGTATTTGCAACAATCTATATGAAACCAAGAAAACAATGTTTCATGTAGTCACCTCAATAACATGAATTTCAGTGGACCAATCAGCCATATCATTCATGGGCTTGATGTAACCAGCATAAGTTTGTTTATATGCTTGCACAGTGAAAAAAGGACTACAAAAGTCAACCCATGAACACCTCCTGGGGTATATAACTGCAACGGCATGTATACATGGAACTCCAGATTGTTTCCATACTACACATGAACATTCCTTGCTGCGCAAATCTACTATCCACCTAGTGAAAAAACAATAGTACATCTAGGTAGTGAAATATAATAGTAAATAATGTTAATTTATGAATTGTCGTAAAATTAGAGAATAACAAACAAACTCTTAGTAAAATTGTACTAACCTGGTGTCATATGCAGTTTTGACAGAGAAACAATGGTTTTCAGCTCCCTCAACAACGTAGTTCCTTATGAATTTGATGCGAGTCTTAATAGTTTGCTTCACTCGGAACAAGACCACTTTAAACTTATTGTGCCTTCATCGTCCCACTTCTTAGCTTTTTGTTTTCTGTCATATATAGTCCTCATAAAAAAGCTAAATGCAACTTGTCAACGAGATTGCATAACTGGCTTATCTCTAACTTCCTGGATCCAATTGTTAAAGGACTCTGAAAAATTATTAGTTATATGCTCACACTTTGATGTGTGATCAAAACAAGACCGTGCCCATGATTCCACCTTTTCCTTATCGAGCCATTCTCTTGCTTCTTTCTTCGCAGATCCTATCTTGTCCATCCACTTTTAAAGTCCACTTCCTTGTAAGACTTGGCATAAACCATGCCATTTTCTCAAGGTGGCTCCCTTTATACAATTTCTTGAAATTTTTATACATATGGCTAAAACATATTCTATGAGACTTGGTATCGCCAAAGACGTAACTCACGACCTCTACAAGACCCTTTTGTTTATCAGAAATGATAGTTAGTGGTAGAGGATGCTGACTTAGTTTTGGAGCGATGATCTCCAAAAATTTACCCCAAGTTTCGTACTCTCACTCTTGCATATATACACCGCCAAAGGGAAAAGACCATTGTTGGCGTCAATGAAACAACACTAAGTAGTGACCACCATATTTTCCCTTCAAAAACAACCGCCTAACCCAACAATTGGCCTCGCACCCGGTAACAAAACCGATTGAGAGAACCCTCGAATGCAATACAAAGTCCAGTGAACTGGTTGCCATTTTCCATATCCCTTGAGTATGTAGAAATTGAACCAGGATTGCTTAAGAGAATTTGTTTTCTTAACTCAGGGATCATCTTGTAGCTTCCATCATAATCCCCAAACAATTTCTCTAATACTTTTGCTCTAGCATGCCATGCTGACCAATAACTCACCTTTATGTGAAAATTGTAGAACATTTGTTTCTTGATGTCTGAAGGCTTGAAAGTCTTATGATGTAGCGTGATTTGGTCTTCAAGTTCTTCCACAATAAAGTTGGCATCAGCCATACAGTTGTGCTCAAGTGGATCAAAGATAACATGTATGTTAAGGAACAATTTTTCTTAACTTCATAGTAAACTCGTTTGACTTCTTTCTAAAATATGCCATCCATGGGCACTCTTCTGCTTTACAGTAGGCTCTAATTCTATACCCCTCATTTTTCGGTTTCCTAACTTCGAACTTATTGATAATACAATACTTTGTTAAGTACCTCCTACACTCTTGAATAGTCGGCCACTCCATGCCCACTTCAAGAACTAGTTCTACCTGTATATTAGTGTCGCTGGTTTGTCTAGATTCATTATCCTCCTTATCATAAAGATTGTCTGTCTTGCTTGCAAAGTTTGCAAACTCATTTGTTGATGGTAGAAGAAATTCTTCATCCTCACTGTCAGAGCCAGCACTATGATATTCTTCCTCTGGGCTAATGTTGTCGATGTCGATAGTGTTACCATCATTAATTGGAATCACCTCATCCACTTCTTGTACAGTTAGAACTAATTGCGGTAGCTCATCCAAATCTTCTTCGGGGAGTCTCCAAGCACCTCCCCTTTTGGTCGGGTTTTTACTAGCATCCACATTACCAGAGTCAGTTGTAGGTACAACTATTTCTGAAGGTGTTGGAACTGGTTCAACAATTTCCACACCATTGAGAATAACAAACAAATGAGCAAAGCCCTTCTCATCGGTTTCAATATTAGCCCACATTTCCAAATAGTCACTGTCAGTATACATATCTTTTTTCTCACCACTATGCAACCAAGCAGCATGCATATCAAGAGCAGGCATTCCAATTTTGTTTGAAATGTCGTCTTTCAAATCTATCAAACTATAACGATCACCATCAACACCAAGTATATCTGTAAATGAACCCTCATCTCCATAGTGAACCTTCAAGTTTTTAACATCCATGGCTACCTAAGAACAAATTATTTGAGAAATTAAATAATCAATATAAAATCACTATAAATATAACAACGAACAACTTTAAAACTTTTTAATATCCATGACTATTCAAGAGGTCAGAAAGATGAGAACTTCGTTCTTTACATGTTACAAGCAAGAACAACTAAAATCTTCACAAGTTTTACAAAAATGACTTTGATAATTAATTTTCAGTTCAACTAGGTTTACAAACAAAACCGTAAACATTCTTACCTTTCTTATTGCTTTCGACTAGTCCTCACAAACTTTAATCTTTTGTTCTTCACAAACAAAACCTTGCTAACGATTGTTTTGAAGAAAGCTATAGGATTTAGATAAAGAAAATAATCGGTTATGAAAGATAGATAAAATAACTAAATTGAAACTTGCTCATCTAGCGTCTTTTGCATGTATTTCATGGCCGTTGAATTATAAGCGATCCATGGTTCAGATAAACCCATGTGGCAATTGTTGTGAGAGGGTTAGAGAGTATATTCGGTATTTTTCATGGGAGTTTTTTTATCGGAAGAAAATAAAAAACCTATACTAACAGTCAAACCTTGTTGACCGGCATGAAAGTGTTAAAATGGGGGGATATGTCTAAAGAAGATTAGAGGGGGTATGTCTAATTCCCAATTATAAATGGGGGTATGTCTAAAACCCAAAAACAAATATATATATAACTAGTTTGTCATATTATAAATTTGCTATGAAAGTTCAAACCCAACGACCAATCCAACATAGCCGGGTCGTTTGGACTCAAAAAATTGAAAAATTCATTTTGTTTTTTGGTCACTTTCATATCCCTTTCCAAACACAAATTCCACTTTCATATTGGGATTGTCACATGCTAGGGTATAAAATGGGGCGGGTCAGGTCAACCGTGAGTCAAACAATAATGGGGCGGGGCAGGGGTTGAAGGTCCGGCAGTCTCCAACTGGGCGGGTCAAAGTGTCAAGGTTCATACCGTCACCCAATCTGTTGGGGCAGGTCTTGGGGCGGATAATGGGTCGGTTTTTTAAAATGGGTAAACAGTATCTTCTCCACCCATCTTTCTTAACAAATAAGAGAAAAAACACCCATCTACATCAAAACAGATTAATATACAACTGCACCATCATCTTCTAAATCAAAACAAATTAATATGTGATCTCATTTACTTGTTGCATATATTCCAAGTCAGTTTAAATCCACTCCAGATGAACCAAATCCTACTCGAATAATACCAAGGCTCCAGATCTTCAATGTGAATACTGATTACAGTCAAGTGACTCAACCAAATGAAATGAGAAAAGTGTCTGTGTAAATGAAGAAGCTCACTATTGGTGAAAACTCACTGCCATCCCCGCACCCAAAATAATTAACGAAAACTAAGGCTTAAAACATTTCCACCGTTACTGGACAAATTGAATGAATAATACCACTTCATTAATTATATAGCAGAAGACTTGGGCACTTGCCAGTTTTGGTTTATGCCAATTTTGGTTTACAGTTCGTCAGTCCTATTTGACTATTGGGGCGAGTCAACAGGGTGGAGTAAACGGCTTTTGGAATAGTGCGGGTTGGACGGGTCGGATTGGAAGACAATACCTACACCCATATCCAGACCACATAGAAACGGAGGCGGGGCAGGGCAGGGCAGGTCAACTTTTGGGTCGGTCCGGATTTGGGTGGCGGGTCAAAAACAGTTTACCTACTAGGTAATGGGTCAACGTTTTTTTTTTTCCACCCCTATCACATGCTACATCAGTAGATTTGTTAATGCTATAAATTTCAAAACGAAAAGATTTTCAATTTTAATTTTTGGAAAAAAAAACTTTTCAATTTCAAATTTTGGATTTCTTTAGTATGCTTTCTTAATTCGGTCCAAGAACACTGCCCAAATAATGCACCCACCTTTCCAAATCCTTGCTAATTCACCAAAAATGAGATTCCAATCATTTCAAGCTCATTGGAAAAGATGTCGCTAGAAAAGATCAAGCTCGAAAAGGTTGTAACCGGTTTTCCAAATCCTTGCTAACTCACCAAAATTGATAATCCAATCATTTCAAGCTCATTGGAGAAGATGTTGTTGTTAGAAAAGATGATCGAAGTTCGAAAAGGTTTTCCGGATTATCTTTTTAGATTTGGTGGGGGTGGGGGGTTATTGCTATTGGACTTGGTTGTTGGGCTTGGGCTAGAGGCTGCCCGATGCAATTTCGTGAGTTCCCAATAGAGGACCTCGTGGGTTTTTGCTGGCTTATAAATAACAGGTGACTCCACTGGGCTTAGCGATTTCTAGTTTATTACTATTATCAAAAAAAAAAATAAAAAATCAGGCAATATCATTGAAAAAATCCAATTTTTTTGTATAGTGATTTTAGACTCCAGTATTGACACCCCACTTTATGGGATTGACACCCCTTTGGCAAAAAGTATAACAATAATGGTTATTCTTTATATGTCATTTTATACCCCACATACCCGATAGTTATATAGCATCGGGTTGCCGCGATATCCCATATCCCACGGTGAGATGTGTATTGCCAAATTGCACAATGCACAACATCGGTCATCACGAGATCCCATATCCCACGACAAAAGAGTTCTTTGGAGGATTTTTTGTATATATATTATTTTATTTTATTTTATTTTTTCACTTCAAATTTTGTGTATAATCTTTAATCACAAGGTAAACTTGAATGGATTTAACCAAATGAGATTTTTAGCGACCTCTACTCCAAACTCACGGACTCATCGAACTCACCAGATTTTATGTTGACGATTTGTGAATGCCCTTAAGATGTTGGGTGGCTCTCAAGGTAATAACAACTATTTTAATCAAACTATTAGTCATTTACATTTCAAGTGTATTTAAATTTTGAATAGGGAGGCCTTTTAAAAGTTCTATCTGAACGTTGATTGGGTTTTGCATAGAGACCTTATCTCTAAATAATGTGATTGTATTAGTCTCTAAAGTTTGGTTCTAACTATCACTTCCCCCGATTTTTTGTCACATCTTTAGCCAAATACACATATGTTGTGATTGGATTTTGTTGTTTAAGTTATGATATCCTTGAGTTTTCTTTTTTCAATTACCAATTGAATCATGTGCTTAGCTGTGACACATTTAGTAGCTAATATTATTGGGAAAAATTGCAAGGCTCAACATGAGGGTAGAAAACGGCACAATGGTTAATCATGCAAGAGAAAACTATGTAATTCTTTGTCCTCTAGAGAGAAGCTTTGTTGGCCCAAATGGACAATCCTCCATCAATCACAAGGTTTTTTTTCCCCATTTGTCTCTTTTTAATCTAAGATACATATGACTATTTAAGATTGTAAGTTACTCATTGTTTACCGTTAAATCAACACTTTATAATTATATATGCATGATATATCCGCTACAATATTTGTTACTAAGATGTTTTTCGAGTCCTTTTACTCCTTTATAGTAGAAACCAATGTCATTCTTATTAAGAAATTTAACATATTTGTTAGTAGATAACAGTGATCTCTATGATGCAAGTCGTTCAGGGGATCCACTATGGATTTGGCTATGGAAAGTGTGGTCACTGTAATGAGCAAATGGTAATTCAAGTGTGTTGGATTTCGAGATGTTTAGATTGTCACCTTTTCTGCTAAGTGTATCAAGTAGTGGGCAACATTATTCTAGCCAAGAGATCGAGAAAATCTAATCTACAAGTAGGCAACTCCAAGTACTAATTATCTAGGTACACTGTTTTTATTATCTAGGTACATTGTTTTTATCTCAAATTTCTATTACCATGTACCTTTTACACTGATCTTATGTTTTTTTTTCTCATGGTTATTCTATAACTTGAAATTATCGAAAGATTATGTAATAGCTAATACCAGATGAGTAGTTGATCATTGGCTTATAACATGGATGATATTTAGAAGGATTTCATCTACAGTCTCGCGATGAGGATGTTTATATTGGATAGTACCAAAGGGGATTTTTTTAAGTTGTTGGGTCTCCTAATTAGTTATAGGAGCATATTTAGAGAAGAAGTCACCGTTCGAAGCTTTTTGACAATTCTTCTAGGAAATAAAACTGCTTCTACTTGGTTTATTGGAAAAACTATTGATAGTGACCCGATGACTAAACCTTTGTGTACTATATTGATTATGGTGGTCATGAAGTGCTTGGTTAGTATTAAAATAAAATCTTTGATAAAACAGGTGGGAAAGAATAGGTGAATGGTCTTGACCACGTAAAATGAATTGACTTGGATCCAGTTTCCCTACTCCTTTCACGGTTTGTTGATTTCCTATTTCAGTCGCATTGAGTCGTTCTATTTTCAAACTTGAAACTATTAACTAGATGATTAAATGGTGTAAACCAATTTTAATTGTTTTGAATCATTGTTTTACTAATAGAATAAAAGATAAAATGGTGTAAATATGACTTCTCTATGGGTTTGGATTTAATTTGTATAAGAGGCTATTTCTTAGTATGCAGTTGGGAATTTGTTGTAACAAAATACCATGAAAGCTTAGAAATATTTCTATTAGAAGATGATGTTACGCTTGAGGTATAAGAGTAAAGACACAAGTTAATCTTGATCATGAAACTATATCAAATAGATTAAAAGCATCAAAATTTTAAACGACAATATGCAACAATGCACATGATCTGCTAAGGTGCTCAAAACTGACACCTAATAAAGGTACATAGAGTATGAGACTTTCTGTAGGACCTCTAGTTAAGCATAGTCTAAGTATAAAATGAAGTTATAGATAAACTATGATAGAAGAACATATATGTGATGAATTGGCTATATCTTTCCAAAATTTTTTTATTCTAGCATCCAAGATAAATATGATTCCTCTTATTGGTGACCAAACTTAACTATTTATATATTTGAGTCGACTTCATTATTGTTGATTGCTATATACTAAAAGAAAAAAACTCCTTCAACATGCCTACTTATATGGCCTCACAACTTCCCAAATGGTGGGCCGGGGGCATACTTCCAATGAACCCTTCTTATGGTTTTGTTTTCCGCTTATGTTTTTTCTTGTATGGGTTAATCCATCTTAATCCGTACAATAATTATCTTTTATGTCATAGTTGTGCATGGCATTGCTCCTATTTCTACTTATGTATTACTCATTGCAGGTTATTATTTTGTCTCTATGAGAAGGTGTTAATTTGTCTGCATTTGGACCCATGAGAGGAAGAATTCAATGAGAAGGGGCTAGAATTCCACGAAAGCAACTGCGCTCCTCTAACTAAAATAAATCACCTTCACGACTTCACCTTTGTCTTCTCTTAACACGTTGCTACCTATTCGGAATTAGTTTACTATACACTTAAGAAGAATATAGCAGGGTCACTTATTTTACTTTTATGAGTTTTTCCTCATAAAATGTGCAACTCCTAAGCACTATGTAATTAACTCCTAATATCTTCACTCATTCATATGTTGATTTAATTTGGAGCATCTATCTCAAACGAGTGGGCCAGTTACATAACCATCAATTACCATTAACTAGCCTCTCTATACCTGTAAGGGCCTGCTTGATAACCCATTTTCCCGCTGGCAAATCAACATTTTCCTACTTAAAAGGGTATTTGCCGCTGCTTGTTGTTATATTTTGGACCGGCAAAAAAAAAAAGAGATTTGCCGGCAAAACAGTCACGTGATCGAATTTTCCCACTCAAAGCAGGAAAAATATATCCATGTGGGAGCTGGATAAATTTTGCCAGAAGAAATTCGATCGAAATTTTCCCGCACCATTTGCCTCCTCCTTTGATCAACCTGAGACAAACCCATTTGCTCTCTCCCTCTATCTCGCTCAATAGTAAGCGCCACAACTTTATCTCTCCGAATTTCAATTTGGTGAACTGTGATTTCAATTTCAATTCCAGATTTGGAAATTTCCTTCCTCTCTTTCTTCGTTCGAATCAAGGTGAGAAATTCTTCAAGCTTTGATTGTTTTTTTCCGTATATGATGGTGTCAAGGATCAATTTGGAAATTACAATCTGGAATTTGATATATAAAGTTTATTTATTTGGAATCGAGTAATCATCCCAATTAATCTCCTTTGACGATGATTTACGACATGTTCTATCTAACGGAAGAGCAGTTAAAGAATTCACTTTCTAGAAAAGACAAAATAGATGAAGCTACAGAGACAACTCTTAGAATTTGCGGCTGTGATCTCATCCAAGAAAGCGGCATTTTACTTAAACAGTATGTTTTTTTTATGTTTTGAAATGGTTATGATTGCCCATTGGATTTTAATGTTTTATTATTACAAACAAACCTCAAGCTGTAATGGCTACAGGCCAAGTTCTTTTCCATCGGTTTTACTGCAAGAAGTCGTTTGCCCTGTTTTTGAGTGTGAAGGCGCGTGTATTTTGTTTTGTTTTGCATTGTTGGTAGATAGCTGAGTTTATGAGATACTTTATGGTTATAAATTTGTAGAGAGTGGCTGCGAGCTGTGTCTGGCTCGCTTTGAAACTGGAGGAAAGTCCTAAAAAAGCTAGGCATGTTATCTTGGTTTTTAATATAATGGAAGGTCGAAGAGAGAATTTACCTATTGAGCATTTTGATAATTCATCAAAGGTTAGTCTGAAGCAGTTTTGCTCTTTAGATTCGAATATGCAATACTTGCCCGAACTTCTCTTTTTTTTACTACTATGGCCCTATATATAAGTTTCATCAAAATAACTTCGATTTTCCTGTATTTACTCTTTTTCTTGAATTACATTTGAATTGCTGTCTTGTAAATTGCTATCCGGTAGGTTTCAAATTCATTGACCTTTTATCTTGCATAAATTGATAATTGCGTGATGATCGCCATTTTAAGATTGTGGCGGTATATTGTAGCCATACATATGCTTTTTTCATACGCATAACCATCTTGTTACTTGAATCACCATTAGCGTAATGCGTGACTCTGTGCTAACATCACTATTAATAAAATTCTCATCTGGTTGGTTCCAATGACTTATGCTTTCATTGTGTTTCTGTTGGTTCATATGATAGTCTTGTTCTTTACCGTACTTACTTATTGCACTAGTTCTTTCTCTCTCTGAGTGAGCTTGATGACAGTGTGTTTGTTTCTCTTGACGACCCTACCACACTAAAAAAACATAATCTTTTGTACTCGAGTTACTTTCCACTGTAGAGTGAGCTTATTATGTTTACTTCTCCCCCCTCTATGTAGGTTCATTAATAAAGCTCTTGTTTAGGTGTCAAGGATATGATGGTGTGAACAACTTAGATTGATCGAGCAGTTCAAGCTTCCAAAGAAACAGGATAGAAATCCAATCGCGGTTTGTTTTTTTTTTTATGAATATATATATTGGTTTTGGAGCTTGTCATTATATATGTATATGGCTGAATATTTGTTGCTTTGGTTTTGAAAAAACTAGAGTTTTGGAGCTTGTCAACGTTTGTTTTTGTATTATATGGGTGTATGCTATTTTTTCAAATGTATATTTTGAAAATTTTCATGATCGATTTAGTTAGATGCAAGTCTGCGTGCATTCTTTCTAATTTTGTTGTTGTTATTGTCAAACAAAAACTCAGGTATTCATTGTTTTTATATCTTGTACTTAGTTTACCTCAAATGGGTATGTTTGAGTCGGGTAACATGGCTGGTAGTGGTTTAGTTGGAACCTTAGCTTGGGTATGTTTGTGTGTTGGAAATGGTGATGTTGAAGGTTTGGAGACTTGTTTGGAAGTGAATAGATTGTTTAGTTATGTTTGTTTAGTTGTAGTGTAACTGTGTGAGAGTGCTTTTAATTGTGTTGTTATGTTCCAAGTTAAATTTTGCAGGTGGAGTGGAATGTGTGTGATGTGCAGGTGTGTGGGTGATGCTGCTGCTGCTGACAAGTGACAAGTGCAACTGACAAGTGCTGTTGCTGCTGACAAGTGATGCTGCTGCTATCTGCCAGTTGCTTGTGAGTGGTGCTACGGTGTTGCAGGTGTTGGTGGGTGGTGCTAAGGTGTTGCAGGTAGTGAGTGAGTGGTGTTCCTGAGAAATGCGTAAAAGTTTCACAAAGCTCCTGAGAAATTGTTCGAGTATAAACTGCAACTAGGCGACTTTGTTTTGTTCATGCTTTCTGATCCATGCTTGTATTTTGTAGTAACTGCACTCTTGGATACCAACACTGTGAAGTGTTTTTATCTATTTTTTTAATCAACAGAACAAAGATGGGTGCAAAGTAAGAAATGTAATTTTCCTTCATGAGATCACAAGTCAATGTAAAAATATTTACCAACGTTACAATTTAACTTCCAATGATATCACTCTTTCTATCCATATGAACGTGAATAATTTAAAGACATGCACTAGTTGTTATGTGTTTTATCTTTTTAAAATGTATGAAACATTTTAAATACAAAATAATAAATTTTAAAATTTATTTGTCAGTGGAAAATTTTGTGTTATCAAGCACCGGCAAAACTGTCAAATGTCATTTGCCAACATTTGCCAGTCGATGCAAATTGTGCAAACAAGCAACGACAAAACAAAATTTTCCCACTAGGTATTTGTCTGGCAAATTTTGAAGTGGGAAATTATTTTCCCATTATTTATTTGCCCAACAAGTAGGAAAATTTATCAAGCAGGCCCTAACTTCCATGCGTGGGGGATAACATTGGATGCCACGCACACTCCAAAAGCATATAGACACTTTGTAATAGCATAAATGGCGGACTGATGTTCTTCGAAAATTCCAAAACTTTCACAATTGTTATTAGGAACTCTGTATGGTAAGGGTAGTGGTCTCCTAAAATACTTGCTATACCATTCAGATCATGAATTGCTTTGGCAGCTTCAAATGCTCTTTGGGCTTGGCTAAGGAAGATGTGTGCGATATCGGCAGGCAAAATTCATACCATTCACGGGGCAGAAACCGACATATTTACAAACTAATTATTGATTATTATTTAAGAGTTAAAATGGTCAATTGTCTTGTTGCATATTATGCTTCCGAAAGTGTCCTAGAGTGGATCTTTAGCTCAATGGAAGAGCATTTGAGTGTGTATATACATCTCAAGAGATGGTACGTGGTTCAAATCCACCAAGGTCCTATCTATAATTACAATTTTTTTTATTTTTTTTAAATGAAATTAGGACTTCCATTGCTTTAGAGTTGACTCCAGTATTTTACTATGCTATTATTTTGAGTTGCATTTTAATATAAACTCATGATCCCCGTGCTCTGTCTCAATTGGTCTAGATTTTACCTAGAACTTACAAAATTCATCATTGCTATTTGGTGGATTTATTATCTACTTTGAGGAAAATATGCAACTATGTATATTGTAAGAATTATCCAGTTTAACCATTGAAAAAAATGTGTAATATCATCAATTCTTAGTTATATTCTTAGCATTTAATAACAAATTTTTTTAAAAAAAAAATGCAGTTAGAAATCTTTGATGATCCTACGTAGTGAATCATATATGTTTATGTCATGTTTGCAAGGACATTACAAAATAATTAATATAAGTTGGTATTACACACCACCTTAGATAATTAACGGAAAATAAAAAACTCGATGCAAATGTCTTTAGCTAACCTCAAAGAATAATTAACAGAGAACCGGAAATTGGATGTAAATGTATTGAACTAACCCCAAAGAATAAGTAACCAGAAATCGAAAACTTGATGCAAAATGCATCAAATTAACCTCAAATATTAATTAACAGGAAATCAGAAACTGAAGCAACCGTATTAAACTAACATCAATAAATAATTAATAGGAAATCAGAATCTGGATGCAACTGCGTTGAACTAACTTAAGAATAATTAACGGGAAATCAAAAACTATATGCAGCCGTGTTGAATTAACTTAAAGGATAATTAACGAGAAATCATAAATTGGATGTTGATGTATTAAACGAACATAAAAAAATAATTAACAACAAATCGGAAATTGGATGCAACTGTATTGAACTAAACTCAAAAAATTATTAACCGAAAATCGGAAACTAGCTGCAACTGCATTGAACGAACCTCAGAGAATAATTAACAATAATTCACAAAGTGAATGCAACTACTTTGAATTAACGACAAATAATAATTAACAGGAATCAGAAACTAGATGCAACTTCATTAAACTAATATCAAAGAATAATTAATGGGAAATCGAAAACTTGATGCAACTGTATTAAACTAAACTCAAATAATTATTAACGGAAAATTGAAAATTAGATGTAACTGCATTTAACTAACCTTAATGAATAATTAACGGGAAATAACTAAAATGGATGCAAATACATTTAACTAACCTCAAAGAATAATTAATAATAAATATGAAATTAGATGGAACTACATTGAACTAACCTCAAATAATAATTAACGGAAAATCGGAAAATGGATGCAAATGCGTTGAACTAACATCAAAGAATACTTAATGGGAAATCAAAAACTGGATACAACTGTATTGAACTAATCTCAAAGAATAATCAACGGAAAATCGGAAACTTAATGCAAATGCATTGAGCTAATCTCAAAGAATAATTAAAGGGAAATCAGAAATTGGATACAAATACATTGAACTAACTTCAAAGAATAATTAACGAAAAACCGGAAACCGAATGCAATTGCATTGGACTAACCTCAAAGACTAATTAACGGAAAATAATGTTTTGAGATTAGTTTAATATTGTTTAAGATAATTAAATATAACGACACCCGTTCGTAAGAAGAGTTCGAAAGCTAGTGATAAACGGATAAAAAACTCATAAGCATGCATTTTTTTTATTTTGTTATTATTTTGTTATTTAATTTTAAATATTTAAAGTGTTAAGGAAGACCCACACTAGTTACATTGAAAGACCCTAGCACAAAGTCTCATCAACCTCGAAGGGAACCTAGCCCAAAGGCTCTCGCCGATGGGCCATTTTGAGTAGACCTAACCACCTCCACATTGTCCAATGAATACTTGTTTTTGCTCCCTGGTCCACCTATCGTAGCAAAGACCGCCTCTAGACCGAAGGCTCACCTAGCTCATCACGTACATAATTACACAAGAAATTAATTCCAACCAACACTTGGCGAGATTCAAAGTTGCAACCTTTCCCATGACGAGAGGAGTATAGAACCAATTGAGCTAGCAGCTCTTGTGTATTACTACTCCGTCTATAGGTCCATGTCAGTTGTTTCTTACTTGACATGGAGCTTATTACTAATACATCTAGGGGGGGGGGAGGTAAACCTGCTAATTTTTTGCTTCTTTAAAATTCAATTCATTTCTATGCTAATTCACTTCAAGTGTTGAATAGGTGAAAAAGATTGAATATGATTAAGAAACTGAGTGAGGAGGATGAAAAATAGACAAAATGGAAAATTACATAAGCCGATAAAAGAAAGAAACAGAAATGATATATTTAACAACAATTTCTGCATGGTCTTCAATTATGGAAACTTTCTCCAACACCAATTACACCACAAAAATAATCACCAAACAGAAATCTATAGAAACTGAGACGAAAAATAAATGTCAGCCCCTGGTTCAAGTAAGCATCTATTCAAATTTTCAAAACAGTGCATTGTTGTACAGTAGTAACATATTGAAGAACTAGTCTCCGAACCAAGTAATATAAACTTAAAATTATCCTTACACCAGTCCTTGATCCAACTTGAAAATATGTCAATACTCACTTTAATGTTGAATTACCTCATCATGATACCTGATAAACAATATCACCAAGACAACGCCTTCGCTCCTATTAATGCTTTCGACCAATGCAGTTCACAATAACTTTCAGAGTTTAAGTGTGAAACAGAACTGAAGAAATGAACTGTAATCATTGAAGTGAAGTGATCTTACAATACAGGTCAATATATTGTTTACAGGTCATCAGGCAATACATCTAACTCTAGTGACAACTAGACACTACAACTAACTCTAATGCCATCTATTACAGCTGGAAAAATCAACTGCTTCAGCAGTTACAACTAGGTTATGTTTGTTACAAAGAGGCACATATTTGATTCTAGTAGAAAATGGGATTAGATACTAGGGAGATTACACTTACATTATCACACCAGATTGATGAAGGAACTTTAAGGAAAACACGTAAACTCTTTTTAACTGCATTAGGATGTAGAGTGATAGGTGGGGAGGACCATATACTGAAAACCTTAATTTACAGCATCGAGAGATCATCTGGCTTTTTCCATGTACGGTATTGCAATATACCAACAAGCTGAGAGACAAAACACATAATGGTAAACTTAAAAGACATACTTAGAGGTGATTAAATTATAAAACTTACATTTAGACCAAGATGCACATAGTTAAACAGCGAGGGTGTACTTTTAGAAAAACGAGACAAGAACACCTTTTAAAAGTCGATGAGCCTCCATTGGCAAAGCTAAGGAAATTGCAGTCTCATAGAAACATATAATTTACCCACGTGTTTATGTAACCAACCAGTTACCATCGACCTGAACAATTGCCTATATTACATTCTACAATTTCACATTCTTAGATCCATCCTTGGAAGAAATATTCGAACCTTGAGTACTCAACTTCTTTTGGTACTCTTCAAAGAGTTTGGGTTCCTCATGCTGAAACTTGATCACATACTTTGCCAAAAACACATCTTCTGCGACAAATAAGGCCTTACCAATACCATTATAACTTAGTAGACCCTTTGAGAACAGCATTTGAAGAACATAACATCTTGGAACGATCCTCTTTTCCATGTTTAAATTAATAGCAGCCACGTTCTTGGCAATATCTTCTCTAGTCCAATTCAAGTTATTCATGAAGAAATTCACTGCTAAATTGATCTTCTTCACTGAAGTGGCCATTACAGAGGGGTTTTTCTTGAACAAGGAAAGAACCTCATCTTCTGACCAACCAAAACTCTTATAAGCCTCCAATTTCGAGTCCCATATAGGCTTCTTCATCCCCACAAGCACATGTAATCCACTAACAAACACGCACTTGAAGGACTAAAACCCATATTCTTGAGTTCAATACACTTGCATTAAGCTTGCTGGATTCAAAATAGAACTTGAGGGTTCCTGTTAATCAATTTTGAGATCAAAGATTTCGCATACCATGATCTTGCAGGAGGGCTACGTTTTTCCCATTTTGTCCTTTAAATTACTGGACCACTTTAACCGTTGAAGAATAATGGCGATGCCATCATCTGTGGGGAAAAGGCTTCTAAGGAAATTAATGGTAGGGATGGTAGAATTCTCTAAGCTTCTTCTCAAGAAATGTACGTTCTTGGAGAGGAGTTTACCAAGATTGGGTCCTGAAATGCCAATGCTTTTGAAATATTCAAGCTTTGGTTTTAACCTTTTCTCGGGAGGGCTAGGAGAAGTTCAGGGTGGCAAGAGATGACTTTTGAAATGTGGCTATCAGTGAAACCGTAGGATTTGAAGAGAGAGATAACTGAGTCAGGTTTAGCTGTTTTGGATTCCTTGAGAACAAAAATTTTGGAAGTTTTGAGAGCTGATTCTGGGGATAACCCACACGAGTTAATGAGGTACTCTTCTGTGAAATTCGGTCTTGAGACGATACTAGAAATGAATCTAGTCAGTTGGGTTGTTGATATCAGGGTGGGTCTTAAATCTAAAACAATACTAGTAGTGTTAATTCTACTATGAAGTACAACTAAACGTTGCAACATTTTAACAGAATTGATAAACTGTAAAGAGTAGTTTAGTTTTTTTGTAGAAACTTACCCAAAGTGGAGAAAGTGAAATGATACTGTCTTCTTTCTTTCAAGGTCGACCTCTAATCTTCTTCGGTTCCTTCATTCATAATTTCTATCAAGTAAAAACCCTAAACCCCAGCCGAAATATCTTGATATATTTTAAATATCGGCACCAGGATCTAATCCAATATTTCAGATAATGTTCCTACTTCCTATTTTCCTGTAGCTGCGTTGGATGTTACCTGAAATATGCAGGTTGATTTGTCCTGCACGGACGTTGAAATTAAGTATTCAGTTTACTTAGCTACTTTTAAGCTGATGCAGTCTTAATACCAATCAAAGAATGTCTACTTCTAAACTGAAAATATAAGACATAGATTGTGCACTCTTATTTAGAGGTAAAAAAGTGTACAGTTCATGTTGGCTGTTGTGGTATACACAAACAATTGAATGGTACAAAGAAAAACGCTTCAGTGAAGATCGAGCATGGTTTGATGCAATCAACATGTTTCTTAGTTATTCGTCATCTGGAATTATGGGAGTCTGGGATTGGGGACATTGGCGGTAAGCTGTCACGTTAACCTTGGGTTTATTTTTCAAGTAAGTCTGATCAAGTGGGTTTTTAGGCTAAACCATGATCTAGATTTAGTACAATATAGTTCAAGCTCTGAATGGATTTCACTGCATTCATTCGCTAGGTTTCTGTATCCTCAATAGTTGACAAATAAGAAATCCTACATAGGGTTTCTTCAGACCTTGTGATTGTGGGCTTGTGGCCATCTCCGCAGTCCTCGGATCTTGTGTTTACAACGTGCGCCTGGTGCCAAAGGAAGTTGGATACCACTACACTTCCGTGTCATTTGCATCTACCATTGCAATCTTGCATTGGTCCCTTAATGTAATTCAAAATCCTCTAGGCAATGTGATCTTGCGTTGGCCCTTGATGTAAGTCAAACTCCTACCTGTCACTGCTTGGAAGGTTTCTTTTGAATTGTGATGATGGTAATTTGATGTTAATTTGTCTCCGACCTGATTATGGTAGTTCAGATGTCAGCTATCTCATTAAACTTTTTTGGTCTGTGTGATTATGATGTATGAAGCTCAATTTTATACTGCATGTCTTATTGTGTCTCACAGTTGATGTAGTTTTTCTTATATATGTTTGGTTCAGCGATGGATGTATTTTCAAATTTACTGAAATGGGCGGATTCGCTGTTTAGGAACTAGCATAATGGCTTACTGATGGTACAGAATCTTGTCATATATGCTTAAATTACCCATGCATAGGGCTAGGACATACAAAGAACAAATGGTTACAGGATGCCCTATCAAGAATGGTTCCTCACTATCGGAGTACGAGACAATATAATTTCAAGACTCTCAGTCTCGACAATCATTTGAGGAGCCCCAAAATTGACTTATGTGAATCAGAGGTAATATGTGGTCGAGTCCTCAAGTCCTTTAATGGGGCAAGCAAGCTTATTTCTCATTATAGGATTTTCCAAGACTTCAGAGTTGTTTGGTTAGGAGGTAGTGCACAATTGCACTTTGCAAGATACATGTTATCACTTATCAGTTGTGTATTACGAAAAAATACACATGCCTAAGTGCCTAACCTTCGTTGGTTGGTCCGTTGATATGGTCTTGGTTGGTCGTTGGTAGCAGCAGTGAACGTGCGGGAGACAATGGACTGGGCTTTGTTTTCAAGGGTAGTGGGCCGGGCTTTGGACTTTCTTTCACAAATATGACCGGGCTTGGACTTTGCGGTTTTGGTAAGTTAGATTAAATTTCACGCGGTTTGCTTAATTCCGACGCCACCCCTGGTGCTTATTTCCCACGCTACTCGGTTTAAGGAGTTGTTATAAAAGAAGGGGATGGTTGGGTCATTACAGTCATCAGTTGTTCTAATTCTAAAGAAAGATATGGTTGGGTCATTACAATCACATCAGTTGTTCTAAAAACAAGCGGTCTTTTCCGTAGTTTGGTTCTCAAGGGAAACATGCTTTCACGTCGTCTGAAATCTGAATTATAGGTTTTCTCACCAGTTTAGTCGTTTGATTTGATGATGCGATGGTAACCTCGTTATCTATCTCTTCCTCTCTGACGTTTTGTTTTTTACTTAGTTATTAGTGTTTAACAATTTAAGGATGGATTCGTAGATCTACTTTGTGGAATAAGAAGCATCCGAGTGTTTTTTTTTCCGACAGAGAATATAGGCTGACTAAAGAATTTCCTCAACCCATAAGTATCTTCTTTTCAAACAGAAATTCACAGTTTTTCTTTTGTAATTAAAAGAAGTCTTAAAACCTGTTCCATCTTTGATCTGCAGAAAGTAATAGAGTATTCAACTGTTGGTTGTTATATACCTGTTCATTAGTTTGTACTCGAGTTATGTCGTGATGCAGGATTTTAAAGACCGTGGCAGCTCTTCCACGTAAAGTTATAAGTATAGACAAGAAAATCTACCACCGTTCTGGCCCGTGCATAGGAAAAAAATTACGATTGTATTCAAGGATTATGGGGAGAGAAAACATCTCAGAGAGCAGGAAAATTTGGTGACAGCCACACATACTTATTTCAAAACAAAGATTAGCTCCCTAACCCCCATAATCAGTCTTACATATATTTTAATTTTTTTTACTTGTGGTGCTGTTAGATATTGTTTTATCATCATATCATGAACGATCTGGTTTGCTAAGCCTTGTACTTGTTAATAGAGATGATGTAGAAGAGATATACCTGCTTGGCTACTAAAGACTAAGGTATGCTGTTCGCATCAATTATTCGTCGTAATAGATCTATTTTTTGTGTTGTTTTAGAAATTGTATGTTCTGATTGTCATGTATTCTATTTGCCTTTTGTTTTATTAGGGACTAAGGAATGTTTATTAGGCCAGCTCTGGTAGAACCCTTTGGGTCTTATCCTCATAGAAGTATAGCTGTATGTATTAAGCTCAGGATATTCTGAATTCGTTACTATCTGATGAAAAGAAGTTAATGTTTATATGTTTATCATGTTTTATTCCAATATAAAATCTATGCCTGTATAGTGTGAATTTAGGGTTTTTGTTTCTTTTGCTTATAATTATAGTCAGAATTTTTTTGGTACACAATAAAAGTGTTTTAGTACACAATGATTTTGATAACAGTTTTGTGAAGCTAAAATTTTCTTATCTGATGATTTCAAAACAAGGACCCGTTGTTTTTTTTCTTCAACTTGTTTTACAATGCATATTTTTGTTTTTGAAAAAAAATCAACTCTTTCTATATCATGCTGACCAATGGTTTTTTTCTTCTAAAATATTATCGAAAAAAGACTTCTTACAAAAAAAACTCGTTCACAAAAAAAAAAAAAAAAAAAAAAAAACTATTTTAATCTTCTGTTTTCCAAAAAAATGTTTTCTTCCATAAAATAAATGTGTAGGTCTCCATGATTTTGAAAGTTCTCTTACCTATTTCAACTTACCCTTCAGGGGATATTTTTGTGAGTACAGCTCACTTGGTGGTAGAATAGTTTCATGTAGTAAGAAGCATTTGCAAAGGTATTCTCCATGCTTGTGAATTTTCCTACGGAAGAATTCATGGCGTGAGGGGCATGGAGAAATTTCACTTGGCATTTGGCTTTCCTACTTCATGGACGATCTTTTGCATCATGCCATCATGTGAGACTTGCTTGTCAAAGTTATCTCAATCAGTCAGTCATAAACACCGAAGTTCTCCCTGTGCTTCTTTGTTTGAAAACCTTTCATGTATTATTGCCAAAATAAATTTGACAGAGAATATAGGCCGAGTAAATAAATTTTTTCAACCCAAGTGTATTTCTTTTGGAAATAAAAAATGTCTTGAAATGATGTCTCTTCCTTTTTGCAAAATAATTCTATTGTTTCCTGCTTCTTTTCCTCAAAAAATTTGAACATGTCCTCTTTTGTTTGTAAAAAATAATTATGGTTTATTTTCTTCAATTTGTTCAAATATATGTCTCGTATTTAAAATAAACTTTTCATTATTAAAAGTAAAACTCTTGCTGCACGAAAAGATTGATATCCCTTAGTTTAGACTTTTAATGTCTTTAAAACCTGTTCCATCGATCATCTGCAGAAAATAATAGAATATTCAATTGTTGGTTGTAATTTACTTGTTTTCCCCCTGTTCATTAGTTTGTGATGCCAAACATCAGCTTTCACATATACGAAGTGGTCTTTGGTCTTGACTTCATTCTGGTTAGCGGCTTCAAGGTATAAAGATTAAAGACGGATGTAGAACAGTAGCAGATCCTGTAGGAGGCTGGTGTACAAACAACTCTTTCAAGAATTGCTAACGAGACCTTAAAGAAAATTCAACCGAGGGTATCCACTGCAAAAGAATAGGTTTTTAATGGTCATTTTTCTATTAGGGAAGACATGCACGCCGTCCTATTGCGTCCTAAGGCAGGAAATAGCTCAAGATCTATTCGCGACATTTCTGATAAATGGGAAAGGTGAAAGTATGATATCTTTATATAAAAGTCTTTTTTATTCAAGAGCGGATCTATCTATACATATTGAGTACTCATCTATCATACTAACATTATGATTTCTAGAGTCGACGTTAAGGAGGCATTTGGTGAGCTCGCTAGGCGCTGTCTGTTGGAGATATTAAACGTGTTAACATCGTATGTATGTGTGTTTGTTGTTAGTATTGAAGCGAAAAAAAAAAAACAACTAAGTTAGTGGTGGATTGTGGTCTAGGACATTATTTAGTAATCCTATATGTCTCTCCTATACGAAACATATATATTTTTTTCTTCCCCCCACCCCCCTAAATTTAGGTACTTTTCTTCCTGGAGTTTGTTTGTTTGTTTTTTTTTGAATTTCAGAACGTGAATAATAGTTGTTAGGGATCGTTGGAATAAGTAGGTTTTGATTTATTATTGTCATATATTAAGATTTTAGATTTGAATTTTTTTTAATTTTATGATGTGAAAAGGTTCCCTTGGTGTTATAGCAAAACAGATCTGGACTCTTGAGTTACCAGAGGTTGGGATTGAATTATGCTTTACAGGTTCATGCTTGGACACCCCTTTGGTTATAGATCTGTCGTCTGCCTTTTCAAATGAGATCCTCAGCATTCTGTCATTTACATCTCTCAAGTGTAAGCAAGCTATGACGTTCAGAAAGCTGATATTTTGGATCATTTTACAGAAATAGAGCAAAGGTAAGAAACGGAGACAATGAATAAGATCAAACCAGTTAGGAGTAGTCCAAAGTTGTTTGGTAACAAGTCTTCTTGTTAGTACATATTTGGTGCAAATATGCTTGGTGATGTGTGTTCTCTAATGGATTCGTAAGCTCAAAATGGCTAAAGCACTCTAAGTTGAGAGGTTGTTGGTTCAATTCCATCTGGATCCAATTTGAGTAGTTTTTCATTAGATTATGTTAATTGTCATAGTCTATATTTGTTTTCTGCTGTTAAAATATGGGTATCTTACAACTAAGAACTGATTATGTTTGTGCTACAAAGACATCCATTACAGCCGAAGCAATAACAGGCACACGCTTCAGCGTTATCAGGAAAGAAATCATTCTCTGGCATTGAGTTACGGACTTATAGGTAACTGACTATTCATTATTCTACTTTATTTTTTTTTGTGTCCTATAGATGCTAGTATAATATTTCTATGTGACTTCTACATCTATTTCTCCTGGTCACTGTGATTTTATCTGTTTGGTAATTTCTTGTGATGCCTATGAGCCTATTTAGGCGTTTAAGCCATTTGGCATTTGTGAAATTGCCCACATACTGGACTTTGGTGAGACCCCACCTTTTCGGATGATTGAATGTCTACATGAGTCTTGTGGCCAAGCATTCTTACTAACTGGTAAGGGTATTGAAGTAGATTTTGTGATATCTTAGGGTGAGTGATAACATTAAACATTAATATGATTTATGTTATGGTCTGACTATTGAACATTTGCATTTTGTGAAAATAATGTACTATGTGCTCACCCAGTGTCTAATGAAATTTTGTGAATCTAAGAAATTGAGACTTATGAAAGATTTTTTGATTGGCTCGACTTGTTCTAGCAGCATGTTTGTTAATAGTGTGGGTAGAAAATGGATTCCTTTTCAGATGGGAAAACAGGCCTGGAAAGGTAAAAGTGTGGTGGAGTGGAGTCTTATTCAAGATTTGTAATTTGACAAAAAGTTTGGAATTATGCGTGGAGAGGTTGGTTTGCTAGTTGTAATATTCAATATTTTTTATTATCTGAATTTTGGTTTGTTATTGTTATGGTATAGAAATCACCAGGTTAAATTAATTTTGTAGCCAAGGCCTTATGGCATGCAAAAGTTAAAATGGTGATATTTGATACAGGAATTCGTGCTAACCACCCTCACTTTTGTATTATTATGGTACATTATTTCAACGACACATGCTTTGCCAAAATGGTTGCTTGGGACTTAAATAGGCCATAGGGTGGGTTTTAGCACTCTTTAAATGATGTTGGCATTATTTACTAGTCTTTAATAATTGAAGGATGTATTCTAGGGTTTTGTAGTTCTACTTTGTGGGAATAAGAAGCAGCGAGTTTTTTTCTCCCAAGTCTTTGATGGTCATCTTCAGTCAGTATCTTTCCCCTTATATATATATATATATATTTGATCTCAGGTAGGTTTATCAATTACCAACGATTGTGAAACTCGTTCCTTTATGCAACAATTCTTAATTAGGGTTATTTTTTATTTAATATAATGATTCGGTTCTTTCTTCTCTGTTAAAAATAATTCCGTCATTGTCTATAATTTAAGTGACTTACTAACAACTGTTGTCTTTCTCAGCACACCGCTAGCCGTAAATAATGATTTGGAAAACTCATTCAAAACCATGGTTTCAAGAGTTTGTTTCAAAAAGATACCTCTTTTAATTCGACAGTTGGTTTTAAAAAGCTCATTGTTCTGTGCTCTTGTTTTTCCAAAATTGAGAAGAAGAAAATGTTTTACTTGTTTGGTATTTTCCAGTTTGTTATGAAAAAAGAACACATCTCTTTCTTAAAACAACATTTGTCTTTACTATTTTTTTTTAAAAAACGCTTCGATACTCAACTTTCTCTTAAAAGCGCTTTGATTGTAAGGGGGATCATTGCTGGGTACAACTCACAGTAGAATAGTTACATGCCGTAAGAAGCATTTGCTAATGTACTCTTCACACTTGTGGATTTTTTTATGGAAGAATTCATTGTGAGGGGTGTAGAATTCACTTTGGCAATTTGCTTTCCTACTTCATGGAAGTTGTTTTCTATCAATTGATATACTTGTCAAAATTCTCTCAATTTGTCGTGTTTACGAAAATTTCTCTTTAATCTATTTGCACTTCTCGTTTGAAAACCTTTCTTAAATATTTCCAAAACAAGTTTGACAGAGAATATTGGCTGACTAAAAAGAATTTCCTCAACCCAAAAACATCTTTGCAAACGGAAATTCACATATTTTCTTTTTGGTAAGTAAAAAATGTCTTAAAACCCTCTTTCATCAATTATCTGCAGAAAATATTAGAGTTTTCAACTGTTGGTTGTTATTTAGTTTTTTAGAGTATAAGGGTCATAATCAGTGAATCGTGTGCTGTATATATAATATGATTATTTTTGTTTTCTTAGTAGCTCATAATACTAGGATCCTCATGCCCTGGGCTTAAGAAAAGATTTGCGACTCTATTCAAGGATTATGGGGAGAGCAAATATCTCAGAGTGCAGGCAAATTTGGTTACAGCCATACATACTGTACTTCTTTTAAACAAATTTTAGCTCCCTGCTCCCATAATCAGTCTTGCGTATGTATTCATTTTATTACTAGTGGCATTGTAGATTTTGAGTTATTGATGAGCTTATCTGGTTTGCGAACCCTTGTACCCCTTGACCCTTGTACCCGTTAACAAAGATGAGGTAGAAGAGATGTAACACTTGGCTACTAAAGATTAAGGTATGCTGCATCAATTATTCGTTGTAATAGATCTATTTTTTGTATTGTTCTAGAAATTGCATGTTCCGATTGTCTTGTGTTCTATTTGCCTCTTGTTTTATTAGGGACTAGGGAATCTTTGTTAGTCTGGCTCTGGTAGAACCCTTTGGTCTTATCCTCATAGAAGTATATCTGTACATATTAAGCTCAGGATATCCTGATGTCGTTACCATCAAATGAAAAGAAGTTCATGTTTATATGTTTATTAAGTCTTATTCCAATATAAAATCTAGGCCTGTATAATGTGAATTTAGGGGGTTTAATTTAATTTTTTCTTTTGCTTATAATTATAGTATTTTTTTTTTTTTTGGTACAGTTTTGTGAATTGCTCTATAAATGTGTTCATTACGCACAATGATCGTGATAACGGCTTTGTGAAGCTAAAATTATTTTATCTGATGATTTTTTAAAAAGGGATACATTGTTTTTTTTTCTTCAATTTGTTTTACAATACATATTTCTGTGTTTCGAAAAAAATTTAATCTCTTTCTATGTCATACTGAGCAATGGTTTCCCTCTTCTAAAGTATTATCAAAAAAAGACTTTAAAACTCAATGTTTTATTAAAGAAAAACCTCAGTGTTTTATTCCTATGTTTTCCAAAAATGTTTCTTCCATAAAAAAAATATGTAGGTCTTCGTTATTTTGAAAGTTCTCTTACCTATTTCAACTTACTCTTTTGGGGATATTTGAGGGTTCATCTCACTTGGTAGTAGAATAGTTTCATGTAGTAAGAAGTATTTGCAAAGGTTTTCTCTATGCTTGTGAATTTTTCTACAAGAGAATTCATGGCGTGAGGGGTGTGGAGAAATTTCACTTGCCGTTTGGCTTTCCTACTTCATGGAAGTTCTTTTGTATCATGTGATACTCTTGCCCGTCAAAATTATCTCAATCAGTCAGTCATAAACACTCAACTTCTTGTTGTGCTTCTTGTTTGAAAACCTTTCACAAAATATTACCAAAATCTATTTGAAAGTAAAGAATTTCCTCAATCCAAAAGTATTTTCTTTTCAAACATAAATTCACTCTCTTGTTAACAAAAAATCTCTTAAAAGATTGACTTTTTTATGTTGTTGCAAAAGAAATGAATTTCTATGGTATAGAAAGGTTTACTTCCTTTTGTAAAATAATTAGTACCGCGTCCTTCGAATACTAACTAGTTTGGAACCCACACCTCTTACTAATAAATAAAATGCATTTCCTTTATTTTAAAACATTGTGATGCAATAGTGTACATATAGATATGAACGTGATGCCGAAGAATCACAAACTGGTTGCTTGTGAGCCAATCGGACTTGAAACTCACAAGTTTGAGAGAAGGGGGATGACAAGTTATCTCTTGTAATCACCTTACAAATAATCAATAACAAGAAAGTTTACAAACACACAAAGAAAAAACCTTTCTCACACAAACACAAAGTCTACAACTCAATATATAGACTAAAGGAATTATGAATTTAGAAGCTAGGCTTCTAATTCAAATTTAGAAACTAAAACAACTAATTTTTGTATTGTTTCGATAATAATCTGCTTCAACACAACGAGAGCAAATGATAAAGAATGCACTAAGAAACAGAGGAAATTTGATGTTGAGAGAGATGAAACTGAACCAAGATAATGGTTGCCTACGTACCTAAGATCTATTATCTATGGATCAAGTTTCAACGTAGTTCACATTATGAGAAAAAATGGTGTTTTATATGAATGAAGATGTTGAGTCCTAAGAGGACTGTATTTGTTTGTGTCATGAGAATTGTTATCTCTTTGAATTTTTATTCTTATTTTTCTACAATAATAAACCTGGACATATTCATAAATAGACCATTTATTGGGTGTAGCTAGGATTTGTGGGCTTAATTGATATGGGCTGGATTTGTGGGCTTAATGAGCCACATAGTGGGGGTCTATACAATAACCTATGCTAAAAACACCAAATTAGCAACCAAACATGCTTCTAAAATCCCTAGTAACATATGAACCAATTAGGACCCTAGAATGCATCACATTGCCTTCTTTTTTAAACTTTTGCGTGTTTGGTTGCTTCTTTTTTTAGAAAGTTTCACTTGTGTTAACCTATATTCAAGATGATATTAGTTGCACATTCAAGATGAAGATGTGAGAGTTAGAAAGCCGAGGAGTTTGGGTTGGATGCGGCTAAGATTGTAGTGTCTCCCACTAGGCTAGAGATAGAGAAGTAATGTATCTGATGCAAAGCTTGAGAGGGAGCTTCTGTGAGGAGAGAGGAGAGTCAATTGTCTTGTTGTAACTTGCCTTTGGCGGCATTCACATTATTACGATTGCATGCATTTTACGCTTTCGGTTTATAGTTTATCGGTACCGTATCTTTACATATATCTATTTAAGTTGGTTGGTACAGGCGTACAGCTAAAAGTTGGAAATAATTAAATGTGAAACTGTAGAAAAAAAAAGTGACCCCTCGAAGGCAGTAGCATTTTCTAGATCTCCATGCTTTGAGAAGTGGATTGTAAATATTTAAACACTAGTTCGATGTCATGTTTTTTCACAAGTAATGTCTCTTTTTTATAAATTGACGTCCTATTTATTTATTTGAAATAGGTGCTAGTTGTTAACTCAGGTGAGTAATGGTTAGGGTTTTGATTTATTCTAGCACATGCACATTTTCTTAGTTCTTTTGATGTGAACAATTTCTCTTGGTGTTCTAGCAAAGAAGGTAAAAAAGGAGCCTATCTTTAGTCATTGAATCCATTATGCCCTATGATTAATTGCTTTCTTCGCTTTATAGCCGGATTAAATTATGCTTTTGAGGTTTGGGGTGAGCCACCCACCACTCTCTCGGCTATAAAGCACAGTCGGTGCCTTTTTCAACCGAGGTTCTCAACATTTTTGTATTACTTTTATCAAGAGGAAGTAAGTTATTATGGTTTGGGAGCTGATATATTGGGTCATTTTGCAAATATGGAACCAAAGTAAGCAAAGGGGAAAGAGAATAGGATCAAAGCCAGTAGGACAAAATTTATCACTTACATGCAGTCCAAAGTTGATTAATTACAGATACTGATGTAGAACATTAGTCGAGTATGTCAGTGTCATAGGTGTGCGCCTATGTTCCCTCTACATGTTATGGGCATGAGCCCCTTAGTTGAGTCCATTAGTTAGTTGGACACATGTCGTGTTCCTATTGGTTTATGCTTTCTAGATTTATTTTAAATAACAGATTTGTAGTTAGGGTTTTGGTAGTTGTGTTTATGTGTGTGATTTGTGATTGAGAAATTCAATAAAAGAGTGATTTTTAGGTCGTCTTTTAATTGTGTTTCAATTAAAGTGTAGATTCAATTAAACTGAAGCTTTCGCTAGTAAGATCTACATTATTTGGTATCGGAGCAGATTAATTCCAGGAGTTACTATTTATAATACTGTTCACCAAAAGCACTGTTCACGAAACACTGTTCATCGGGTACTATTCACTGAGTCAATGTTCACCCAAGTTACTGTTCATGGTGATTTTTTTTTCTTGAAAAGTCAATTTTTTTTTTTGTGTTATGGTGAATAACAAAACAACTCGAGGTCGTCCTCCATCCATAGATACTCACATGTCTCGTTTAGAAGAAAACATGAAGAACATGACACATGTTCCAGAACTCGATGGAAGCAAAGTTTTCAGTCCAAAGAGAGGTGCAACAACCACTTCCACCACCACAGAATAATGGTTTAGTGGCTAGTACTGATGATGCATCTCAGGTTGATGGTTCAATCTCTCTTTTAAATCCTTTTGTGCCTATAGATTTCGAAAACAACGGAGAGAACAGAGTTGGTATGAAAGATAACACCAACAGGGAACTTCCTTTCAATGGGGAACGTGAGGGTGTACCCCTCAATGATGGCACCGCTCGGCTACCGGCAGGTGTTGAAGCTTCCCTATTTGGCGCTCCACCAATCTTTGATAAGTATGATGATGAGTCAATTTTTGATAAGTATGATGATGAGTCAATTTTTGATAAGTACGATGATCTGATTTGGGAAAGTTTTGTGACTCACTTTGACAAACGAAGTGATTTGTTTTTCAAAAAAGCACGATTGCAGATTTGGATTTCCTTAAAGAAAGTCACATATGTTGGTGAAGTTACAAGCTTTCAAGATGAGCCATTGGTGATAAAAGAAAAGAAAAATATGATCTCAACTCTCAATCAATTAAATATGTACCTGTAACAAGTGCAACTGGCTGTCGCTTCTGTTGAACAAGCGAATAAAGGATGACATGTTGGAAACTATTTTAGCTCGTCTACACCCCTTATCCAAGAAACTCTTAATTTTTTTTTCCTACACTTGCTTTTCTAGACAATTTTGGTTTCATTGTAAAGATATCCAAGAAACTCTTAGATTTTTTTTCCTACACTTGCTTTTCTAGACAATTTTGGTTTCATTGTAAAGAGAGACAGGGCCTTCCCTACACCCTATCCACCTATTGAGAAACTCTGGTTATCCTTATCTTTCTTAGCTCTTTTGTTTTCACAATAAGCATCCCTGAGCTTCTGCTTCGCATCGATTTGCATCCCACTAATATTCAGCCCCGTGTGCACAGATTCTATACTATCCCTGTCATTATAACTCTTGGTCAAAGAAATTGATGCCAAAGTTTTGCTATTAGTCATGTCAACAAGAGGTTTTCTATTGGATGAGATTTTACTATCTGTTGGACTGATTACCTCAGAAAGTACATAAAGTCCCTCATCTAGCTTTTCAGTTTCTTCACTAGTGCTCAATGCGAAAACATGTTAGTTCTGGGTTTGCACTCTGCTGCTTCTCAAAATTGCGAGCAGCAGGAACTAAAGTATTTCTTTCACTGAGCATCCTAACAGGTGTCCAAGGAGGCTGCCGAACACCCAAGTCTAATTGAATACTTGAGGACGGAATGAGACCGGAGTAGGAAGCAAGGTTAGATTCTTTACCTATTAGATTATAACTAGCCTTTAGCTGCTTCAAATCTTCAGCGCTGAACAGGTGCTTGTCATATGCACTACGATCATCAGGGTCGGTAGCGGTTTGAGACATTCACAGAATAAAGAGGACACTCTATTATCACCATAAATATCATTATGTGGTCACCAATAATCTCCACATGAGGATGTGCCATCACGAAAATGATGAAACCGATTCGTATCCCGTACAATGATTTCGCGTTATGTGATCTTAGAGATGTGCTTGGAAGCTACATGACAATCCCCACACACACGGAGGCTCTTGGTTATCCTGATAGGTGTCCCTGGCTCTGTATTTATTATGACAAAAACAATTGCAAGCTTCTCACTGTGGACTGCTAGATGGCATTCCTTGTCTTCCTCCTCCACATCATGGAGTGCAGAATTTGTCTCAGGGACATACCCTGCTTCCTTCATCTTACTAACTAACACATCTAACTCCTCATAGATTTCTTTGGTCTGCGGATGCGATTGGTCACCAACAAGAAAGGTGTGCACTCTCTTACCCATTTCTACATTTTACTACATCCAGGCATTTTACTAATTCCTCTGCTTTTCATGACGGATCGGACAGCTGTAACCTCGTTTCACCAACCTGCCTTTGCATAAATGTTGGACAACAGAACATAATATCCAGCCTGTTCGGGAACAAGTTGAAAGAGATGATCAGCAGCAACAAGCCCCAGACTCATGTTAGAATAAACTTGGCAAGCACTTAACAATGCTCCCCACAGTTGCTCACTCGGCTTCACTGTCATTTGGCTGATGAACTTGTATGCCTCATCAACAAGGCCAGGTCGTCCTAAAAGGTCAACCATGCAAGCATAATGTTCTAACCTCGGAACCATTTTATATTCCCTGGTCATCAATCTAAAATAGTGCTTCCCTTCATCCAACAAACCTGAATGGCTGCAAGCGGAGAGAATCGAGACAAACACAATCTGATCAGGAACCACTCCTGACTCTAGCATATCAGAGAACAGAGCAACGGCATCTCGGCCTTGTCCATTCATTCCATAGGCTGATATCATTGAAGTCCATGAGACAACATCCCGAAGCCCCATCCCATCAAATACTTCCCTCGCAGCCTGCAAGCACCCACACTTAGCATACATGTCAACTAAAGCATTAAGCCAAGAACATATTCTCGTTTCCCCAGTTCCAGAGCAGACAAATCGCCACAAGCAGGAAGAACACTAGCAATAGTGACTGGATCTGGTTCTAGCCATTTGCTTTCAATCTGTGAGAAAATCTCCACAGCCTCAGTAGGCATGGAATTATTCACACAGATAGCAATCATCACATTGTAAGAAACCAACTCCTTCATTGCCATCTTATTAAACATATCTCTAACAAATTGAACATTAGCGGATGATGTATTTGTTACAGCTGGGAAAAGGCTAGCCATAGTACCAGCATTAGGTTTCACCAACTGCGTCTCCATTTCTTTACAAACCTCCAATGCATCGTCAAACCGCCCTTTCTGTGCAAACCCAGCAACCATAGAATTTCAAGACACAACATCTCTTTGACGCATTCCATCTAGAACTCGACGAGCATCGCCTAACCGATGACATTTCCCATACATTGCAATTAACCCATTCCCAACAAAGAGATTTGAATCGAGCCCAGCTCTTACAATAGCAGCATGGACTTGCAACCCAACCTTTAAATTCTCTGACATCGAGCAAGCTTTGAGAACACAAGGGAAGGTATAGTTATCAGGGACGAGTCCATATCTCCACATGTTCATGTAAACAAGTAAAGCCTCTCCATACATACAATTATTAACATAGCTTCTAATCATTACATTGAAAAGCACAATATTCTTGTCTGCAGCTGGAATCTCATCAAACACTTTCCAAGTAGTTTTCGGTTCCCCAAAACTTGAATAGGCCCTCATTAGCTTTATACCTATAGATGGGTTCGAATGCAGATGATCGATAACCAAAACTTGGGCGTGAAAATGTTAAAACATCTGGGCATCCATCCAATTCTTGTACACAAACATGTCTTTGCTTCAAACTCTTCCCAGATTCTAGTTGAGAAACTTGAACTAGTAGGTTTCATCACTAAACCAACCACAGGTTCAAATCATTTTCATTTTAATATTAACAAGTCTAGCTGCTTATTCCTCGTAGAAAATGAGCACGGGCAGTTCTAAGTTCTAACTATCAAACTTGAAATGCATTTTTAGTCCCACACTGCTGGAAGAACAGGATAAGAGGGACAAGTCTAGTATAAAAAAGAGTCTATGAAATGGGTTAAAGCATACCTTTCTCGGCCTTTTGGCTAAGATCAAGTGTAGTATCTGTTCTTATCTGTTTAATATCTTATCCATTGGCTCACACGTTTAAATAATTTTTGTTGGGGAGTTCCCATCCACAACAGCTCACTCATGTGTCGCTCATGCGTTGCACTAATTTTTGGCGCACCTTATCAATTCCCAATTTTATTCTTGTTCTATATAGGAGTTTTAATGTCCGCAGTTTGAAACTTTGAATTAAGGTTTTACTAGTACGAATTTTGTGCTTACAGTGGTTTCTACTCTAGAAATTGGTACCGCAGAACAGACCTGGGTTTCCTCTTCCTCTATCTGTGGTGGTTTCTACTCTAGAAATTGGTACCGCAGAACAGACCTGGGTTTCCTCTTCCTCTATCTGTGTTGATTTTTATATAATTTGCAGCTGGAGGGAAACTAACTTTGGTGCATCCTCAAAGTGCCATTTCTTCAATGTCTTTGTCGATCCGTCATTTACCTTTGGCCAGAACAGTTACCTGGATGATATTATTGAAGGGCCTCAAAGGAAGTATATCCATTTCCATCTGTTTGTGTCGATTTTTATGTAATTTGCCACCGAACTTCAATTATTTGATGACAGACCTCAAAGGGTTTTCCATTTCCTCCATCTGTTTGTGTTTTTTATTTAATTTGCAGCCTGAATTATTTGATGATATGTATTGAAGTAATGAAATGACAATTGGTTAATTATTGTCATGACAATACCTTCCCCTTTAAACATTCTTTGTCCTCAACGATTAAAATTTGGGAAGTTGGTTGCAATATGAGTCCAATCTTCCCAGGTGGCGCCCTCAGGAAATGTGTTATACCAATGGATAAGCACTTCAACTGCCTTAAACATTCGGTATCATCCTCCTAGCCAATACGGCGAAATGAGGCATTGGTGTTACTACATTGCCCAATTTCAATATGAGAAAAATCCATGAATTTTCCCATGTGGCGCCCCTATCCTAGAAAATAAAGGGTCCATAGAACTTACCAAGCTTGAGGTTCTTTTGAACAGCCACATAAGTTTGCCTGTAAGGTTGTAATCTGAGATAAACCAAGTTTTCCACTTCAAAAGACCTCTTGGTTCTCATTTTGTCAACATACCATTTCATCCTCTCCTGCGTCTTTGCAAGCCTTCCTTAACTGCTTTAATCATGACTGCCATTTTCTGTAGGTATTCTTGAACTGCAACCACTGATGTTGTTGCTGATGTTGGTAGTGCGAGGTGAGGTGGTGTATACCCGTAAAGAGCCTTAAAAGGCGACATCTTCAAGCTGGAGTGGTGGTTAGTGTTGAACCACCATTCAGCCAAAGGAAGCCATTTACACCAACTTTGTGGCTTATGTCCCACCATGCACCGACGTAGTTTTATGGACAAGAGTTGGTTCTCTCTGTCTGTCTATCGGTTTGCGGATGGTAGGCGGTACTTAGATGAATCTCAGTACCCATTTCCTTAAACAAATCCTTCTGAATCTCAATACCCATTTCCTTAAACAAATCCTTCCAGAACGAGCTTATAAACACCCCATCTCTGTCTGAAGTGATCGAGGCTGGCAGTCCATGCAACTTGTAAATGTGGTTCATGAACTCCTTAGCTACTGTTGCAGCAGTATATGGATGAGCCATTGTTATGAAATGGCTATACTTTGTAAGCCTATCGACAACCACCATTATTACTTCTTTTCCTTCTGACTTTGGCAAACCTGTAATGAAATCCATGGCGATGTGCTGCCACACATGCTCTAGGACAGGTAAAGGCTGCAGTAAACCAGCAGGGAACACATGTTCATTTTTGTTTCTTTGGCAGACATCACAAGCACTTACAAACTCCATCACATCTTTCTTTAGACCTGGCCAAAAGAAATAAGACTTCGCCCACTGATAACTTCCCTGCATTCCAGAGTGACCACATACGGAAGAAGAGTGTATAGTGGCAATCAATTTCTGTCTCAAGTAACCATTATTCCCGATGTATATCTTGTCTTTGTATCTCACAATACCAGAGGCATAAGAATAATTATGCACTCCAGTGGGATTGAGTATCAACTAAGATATAAGAGTTTGCATCAAGTCATCGTGCTCATAGCTTTGCATTACTTCTTTGAGCCACGGTGGGTGCACTGTCGACATTGCTTGACAATTAGCATGTTCTTCCACTACTCTAGACAGGGCATCAGCAGCCCTATTTTCAGTTCCTCTAACACGTCTCTCCTATTTAATTGATTGAGAATTGAGATCATATTTAATATGGGTATACCATATTGTTTTCATAATCTGTGTGCAAGAGCATGTTGTGGGTTACTGATTTTAAGCCAGGGAAGCTACTATAAAGGAAAAATTCATGGTCGGATTCCTTTCAGCTGGGGTATTGGCCGATTTCCTAAAGCTTGTGGACGTGGTTCTCTTTATCTGAAGTTTTTGTTGATTAGAAATTCGATGACGGAGTTTTTTTCGGTTGGGGAGAGTGATGTAGAACATTAGTCGAGTATAGTGTCATAGGTGTGCGCCTATGTTCCCTCTACATATTATGGGCATGAGCCCTTTAGTTGAGTCCAAGCCCATGGTTGAGTCCATTAGTTAGTTGGACAAATGTCGTGTTCCTATTGGTTTATGCTTTATATATTTACTTTAAATAACGGACTTGTAGTTAAGGTTTCGGTAGTTGTGTTTATGTGTGTGATTTGTGATTGAGAGATTCAATAAAAGAGTGATTTTTAGGCCATCTTTTAATTGTGTTTCAATTAAAGTGTAGATTCAATTAAACTGAAGCTTCCGCCTAGTAAGATCTACATTAGATACTCTTGTTAGCACATAATTGGTGCATATGTATAAGCTCAAACTGGTTAGGGCACTCTTAATTTAGAGGTTGATGGTTCAAATCCATCTGGATCCAATTTTGAAATGAAATCTGATTAGCTATCCACAAAAGTAGTTTCGGTTGAATGCCATAGACTATAGCTGTTTGCGCTGTTAAATATAGATAGCGCTGTTAAAATATAGATAGCTTACAGCCTAGAACTAGTTATGATTGTGCTGCAAATCCTTTGGAGCCAAAGCATTAACAAGCACATGCTTCAGCATATCAGGAAAGAAACTATTCTACGGTTTGAGTTATAGGTACCCGTTATTCTACATTCTTTTTATGCATGATATCTATGGAAGTGCAAGATTTCCATTTGACTTTTACTGTTATCTTTGTTTCTGGTCACCATGACTTATCTGTTTGGTGATGCCAGGGAACTGTACAAATTCTGATGCACCAGAAGTACTGCCACAGCTTTGAGAACTTCTTGAATAAAAGCAAATATCCTGAAGGCACCCAAGCCTGCTTCAAATTGTGGGACAAGCCCTCAAATGTATGGATCTTTCTTCTTATATCTTGTGCTTTTAAGTTATTAAGGAACTCTACTTAAAGACCCGCTGGATTTATAATACACTTCACATTTTCAATCGACCGACTTGAAAAAAAACTCAATAGGTTGACCCACTGCATTACAAGTATTATCTGTTTAAGTTCTGTCGCAACTTTCATGTGTTTGCTTGATCATGAAGCTATGTCAATGTGTGTACATAGGGCATAAAAGTGTGTTCCACCATCTAGAAATGGAGCAAAGGAGACAGTGAATTATTAACTTCAAAACCAGTTGAGGACAAAATCCCCCAATTGCGAGTAGTCAAAAGTTGTTTGGTAACATATATTCTCCTCAGTATGTATTTGGTGCAAATATATTTTTGTTACTGTGTTCTCTAATGGATTTGTAAGCTCAAAACGGTTAGAGCACTCTTTGTTGAGAGGTTGATGGCTCAAATCCATCTGGTTCCAATTTTGAAAGGAAATCTGATGAACTATTCAAATATAATAGATTCTGTTGAACATCATAGACTAGTGTTCTGCCGTTAAAATATGGTTATGTTTGTGCAGCAATATAGTCTCTGGCTTGAAAGTAAGCTTCTAGTAGTTTTGGTATATGTTTCTTATAAATTGTATCATGTCCATTTTTGAAGGTTAGCCAGCCTCTTGGTGATCACAGGCTAGACTTCGACGATTCCCATGTTGCACATGATGTAAAACCCTACAGAATAGAATTGGATTTGGATACCGCTACAGTTAAACTGATATATTCCGTGGAGGATGTAGTGTTTACAGGAGGCCATTACCCCTCAAACCCTCATGAGGTGAGGTGATTGTGACAACGATTTCCTGAAGCAAACAGGGCCCTTCTGTCCTTCACAAGCATTTACAGAAAGTTGCAACATCAATCACGTGTAACTGCAGAGAATCAGATCATACTGGAACTTTGTCCCAATAAAAGGGTATCTCCAAAAGGGAATTTGAACGACAATCCAAAAGGAGTTCAGTTTACAGCAATTCTTAGTTTTGCATGATCCGTTTTGGCTACTTTTTCTCCAGTTTAGGAATGTTGTAGTCTTGGCGTGTTGAGTAATAACTTCGATGGACAGTAGCAATAAAAGAGGCTACGCATGGGCGATATCAGCGGGTGCAAACGCTGCATTAGCTGCCATTGCTGCAAAGTTCTTCTCTTCTCATGTACACACTCATTCTTTCATTTGCACTTCTTGATTGCTGGAGGTTCAGTTTCTTCCTTCCAAAATAACAAGTATAATTCGTGTTTTAATTGCATCATGAACAGTATAATGTTTTAGAATATTAATATTCATCAATTATTAGACACGCCGTTAGTTCAGTTACTTTCAGATGATTTTCACAAAAGAAGTTTTGAATAAACGTGTTTTGATTTTCTAAGAAGCAAACCAAATTACATATGCTAGGCGAACGACCTGATCTAAAACTATGCCATTGATACTCAGTTTCCCGGGATCAGTTTTGAATACTGGGAGGTGGAGAGTCTCATGGCAATGGGAAGAACTATCGGAAATCCTATTCGAGTAGATAAAAACTCACTAGAAAGAGACAATGGGTATTATGCAAGTGTTCTAGTAGACGTATCGATGTCCCCATAAAATCTTAGTGGAAGTTGAAGGTACTAATATTGAATTCTGGCAAGAAGTTCGATTTAACAGCCAAAATTTTGCAACCATTGCAAAATTGTGAGTCACTTGGTGGGAGATTGCAGGCTCCTCAAGAAAGATCTGATAGCAGCGCCTACAACTCCGACGATCTCTACGAAAGAAGGAGGTGACAAGGAGAACCAAATGAGCAAAACCAAAAGAAAAGATGGAGCATGAATGTTACAGAATCTAGTCCACCATCAAATGAAGTTGTGGAAGTAGTAATGGTGGATAAGGATCAAGAAGTTGGAGAGAATGTGGGAACAGATAATGATATGGACACCGATCAGATGACAATTCAGTTTATGAAATGAGGATGCGAGACAGTGGACAGTGAACAAGGTTTTGAGGATGCAGTTGATACTGCACAAGAATTTGTTATGAGGACAAACACTGAACAGGATATGGGGAACATGAAAGACAAAGAGCAGGAAAGTATGTCAAGGGCCTTAGTGGTTCATTCTCCCAAGAGGATGGTATAATGGTACACAAAGCTATAGATACAGCCGGAGAAATCTAGTAGAAGAGGCAACGGAGCAGTAATTAATGAAGAGGTTGCACCGTGGACAATGTAGGCTTGGTCCTTCACTAGGTGTAGCTGATTTGGTTGTGGACCATATAGATATACAATGTTTCAACTAGTAACTACTGGCCCTATAGTCGTACACAAAGAACAATTCAGTCTTGCTTCGAGGTTCAAAGTTATTGGAAGGTCAGCTTCAGTTTGTTTGAAGGAGGTGATTCAAGTTGCTAAAGATGGTTGGAAGCCCCTTCCCAGTTCAACTAAGAAAAAAAAAACATAACACAAATATAAAGCTCAACCTGTTTTTCCACCGGAACCAGGTCGAGAGTGCAGGAGCAAAGAAAACCCCTATTTCTAATTAATGAAGAACATTTACTGGAATGCACTGGTATTGGTAAGAATAATGCTTTATCTAAATCAAAGAGTTTTTACAGCAGTTTAGACCTGAGATTCTATGTATTGTTTGAGCCAAAGAGGAAGCCAAAGAGTGATTACGTGTTGTCTCTCAGACTTTCTTATTTAGATTATCAATTTTTTTCACAATGAAACAAGTGATAGAAAAGGCAATGTTTGGATTTTGTGGAGGAGAGGAGAATGTTAGCCTTATCCATGCCTTGCTCAACACGTTCTGGTGATCACTGGTTGTTACTGCGTTCATGCATTTGTCTTATGTTAGAAGACAACTTTGGGCTAGCTTGAAAATCTTATGCCTAATCTACCTTTTATAGTGTTTGGGGATTTCAATGTTGTCTTTACATAATGATGAGACAAAGTGGGTTTTTGCATCCTAGAAGGTCTTGATATGCTAGAGTTTTCCCAAATTGGTACAATAACCTTGATTTGCAACTTAGTGATCATGTGGGTCTCAAGATGTACTTGGTGTAATAACCGTCTTATCTATGCTGGCTGGCTTAGATTTTGCTTCTTGCTAGGCTTGATAGAGTGTTCTATACAAATGGACCATTCAAAAAATTTGGTGGTTGGAGGTATAAGGTGGGTTCTAGAGAAATTGTGTGCCCCATTATATAAGCGGTGGCTCACATTCAGTTAGACCTACTTCAGTCAGTTCAACCAAGCATGGACTAGTCATAAAGAGTTCAAAGATTTCATGAAGTGTTCACTCAGTCTTTTGTTGAGGGCTCCCCCATTTTCCAAATGAATAAGAAGCTTGGTGTTAAAGCAGTCACTAAAACCCGGAACATATCTGTTTTTGGGTAACATTGAGCAAGTTGTGAATAAAGTTTGCTCTGTTTGCATTGGCACAAAGTTCAGTCATCCTACAAATGATTTTGCAAAACTGAAATGGAAGAGAAGGAAGAGGTATCTAACTGCCTCTTTGCAGTACTTTTTGATGAAAAGCAAAGATTCTTGGTTGAATGGTAACGACAAAATTGTTGACTTTTTTTTCCACAGAATCAAATTAAAATGGACCAAGTCTTATTGGATTTTTGTTATCTGTAATTACTGATTGAATTGCAAATTCAGAAGATAATGTCCTACATAGTCAAGTGATATCTCCCATTACATTGTCCAATATTATACCGTCAAGTTCTATGATAAAGGTGAATATGGATGAAGAGCTAAAATTTATTTGATCCCATCCCCAAAGTAGATTGTTATTAACAATTGTTGTAAAATTCCTAAAAATGAAATTTGAATTTGTTTTAACATGAAGACTACCAAAAAGACCCACTATGGATACAAAAGCCACAATTCTATATTCATTGGGGTCTATCCGTATGATGTTTGTAATCTTGTCAAATCTTTTTTCAGGGAAGGTATCATACCCAATGGTGGCAAAATCAAGTTTCATTACTTTAGTTCCAAAAGATAGGAGTGGATCTAAGTTTTCGCATTATGTATGAGTAACTTTGGATCAAGATCTTCTCCAAAAATTATGCAACAAAGGCTCAATACTATCATCGGACACGGTTTGAAGAACAAAGTGGATTTGTCAAAGCGTAAACTCTCAAGCTAGTATTGGTTTTGCATCGGAAATAAATAAATGAACCGGATAAGAAGAGATATGGTGGGAGTATAGCCATCAAGGTGGACATAACTTCGGGCATATGACACGTTGAGTTATGGGATTTCTTGTTCGAATTTTGAAAAGATTTGGTTTTTTAAAAAATGGAATAGGCTAATCCTGGCTCTCCTTAGTACAACTAGGTTGTCTATTTTGTTGAATGGAGGTCCTATTGGGTTCATAACGCCAAAAAGAGGTTTAAAGCTTGGGGGGATCCTCTTTCCCAAGTTGTTTGCACTAGCGAGGGACTTTTGAACAAACTCAAAAAACTTTCAAAAGGCGACTGTTTATCTAAATCTCTTTTGAAAGTTGATTAAAACAGAGCTAGCCATTTAAACCTTTTGTATGCAAATGATGTTATTATTTTTAGAAAGGGATGCTAGAAGTGTGTCTAACTAACATAGCCGATCTTATGGAGAGATATCAAGTTTTTCATCAGGTTGATTATGAACAAGAATAAATATCACTTAGGATGTTTGTTGGGGGTATGAATATGGAAAGAAGACATCACTTGCAACAACTCTTGAATATTCAAGTGGGAGCTCTACCCGATAAATCTGGGGTGCCGTTGATCAAAGTTTGTAAGGTTACTAGAGTTGTGTTAAAAAGACCCACGATGGACAAGATAAAAAAGAGGATTACAGGTTGGAGAGGAAAATTACTATCCTTTCAAAGGGAGGAGTGTTCTCATAAAGTTAAAGTTTTCTTAGTATTTAATTACAAAACATGGGAGTCTCTACAAGTTTCCTGTAAGTTGCCATAAAAAAGTCGAAAGAACTATTAAGGAATTTTCTCCGGGAAATATCCAATTTCTACGAAAATACTAGTGACAACCTCGTGGGACAAAGTTTGCAAACCTCAAAAAAGGGGTGGTCTCAGGTATCGTGTTATTGAAGGAGTTAAATCGGCTTTGTTAATGAAATTAGCTTGGCATATAAGGTTTAATGATGATGATTATCTTTTTTTCATGAGAAAGAAGTTCTTTACTAGAGATCATCCAGAGTTGATAAACTATTATGCAAAGTCTACTATATGGCCGGGAATTAAGTGGGCTTTGCACGAAATTCATTTCTAGGGCTCGGTTATTTTGGGCTTTGGTGAGAAGGTAGATCTATGGAGAGCTGGCTGGATTGGGGAGCAATCAATTCAACAGAGGCTACAATTACAACCTTAGGTTCTCGAGGGATGTAAAGCTAAGGTTAGCAATTATTATCTCAATGGTGCATGGTCTTCCCTCGAATTTTCAAGTCATTCTTATGATTCGGGGTTTAACTTAAATCACCGCCTATTATCAATGGGGCGCAAATGCGATTTGGAAGCCCCACTTTGGCAAGGTCAATTTTAGGTTCAATCTACATTTGAGACAATTAAAGGAGAGCACCATTCTTGGTGGTGCAAACATTTGTGGCACAATTGGTTGCAACCAAAGATCTTAGATGCTTGCTTTCAGCTATTGAGGAACGTCTTTGCCAAAGATGAGTCTCTCCAAAAAGAGGTGTTAAACTAGTTTCCGTGATGCTACATGGCATGTAATCCGGTGATACACTCCAACATATTTTTGGGATTGTGCAGATGCAAAAAAGTTATGGGAATGGGCTGGATTTCAGTTTGGATGTAACGACAATTTTACAAATTTTTCGGAGGCACTTAGGCTACATAGAAGAAAGGTTCTCGTTAAGCAAAACACAAATTCGACAGCGGCGGTATTAGCATGGTCATGGTCATTAAAACCTGTTCCATCGATGCATCTTTGAAGAAATTATGTCAAAAAAAGCAAATGAGGGGCTAATATCATTTTCTTCTGTTTTTCCTGTTCATTAGTTTGAAAAGAGGGGGTAAATGTAGTCTAGTTATCTTGAAGAATTGGGGTTTGCAAGACAAGCTGGGAGGGCACCTAGGATTAAGGATTGCAAATGGTAACCACCGAGGGTGATATCATAAAAGTTAATGTCGATGGGGACTTCTTGTGGTAATCCATCATTTTAAATAGTCTCTCTATGGTGTGTGCTTTAGAAATTATGAATGTGTTCTTTCTATAGCGTGTCTTTGAACTATATTGGTCATCGATAATTTCATAGTGAATGTTTAGCAACTCTAGAGGTATGCTATTAAGAGAAATTGGAGGAAGGTATGGGTGGAGTCCCACTTCGACATCTGCGGTTAATGTTTTGGAACTTCAAGTGTACCTTGGTGTATGAAGGAGAGATGGCGGGAGATGCATAAATCTTTTGATCATCGCAAATTGACTCCGGTTTGGAGAAAGCCAATTTCCTTTTTGAAACAATTGGCAAAGTACTTCCCTGCAATTTGCAAGACAATGATCAAGTTGTTTTTATTGTAAAACCCCATGGATAACCAAATGGGAGGTTCGAAACATGTTTATTATAGGTTTTGTTAAGTTCTTATAGTCTATTTTTTGAGTTTTTGAAGTCATCCTCATATGTACTCTCCTCCTCCTCCCCCCCACAACCACCTTTATCAATACAAATTTTTGCTTACTGAGAAAAAAAAAATTAATTATCAATTGTTAATACTGAAAACTTACTTCAATTCTTCTAACTTATTTTATAACAACGTTTTACTTGTGTTTCTGAAATATTCTTAGTTTTACACTCTTAAGGTGTCTTTGGCTACATCTCACTTGGTAGTAGAGTACTCACATGCAGTAATTAAAATGCATTTGCTAATGTGATTTTTTTTTTATGGAAGAATTCATGGCATGAGGGGCATGGAGAAATTTCACTTGCCAATTGCCTCTCCTACTTCATGGAAGTTCTTTTGTATCAAGTGATATACTTACTCATCAAAACTCTCTCAATCACTTGTAAACACCAAACTTTCTCTTGAAAACCTTTCACAAATATTACCAAAACACATTTTCTCAACCCAAAAGTTTCTTCTTCTCAAACACAAATTCACAGCATATCTTTTGTAAGTAAAAAAAACATCTTAAAAACCTGTTCCATCATTGATCTGCAGAAATTATTAGAGTATTCAACTGTTGGTTTACATTTACCAGTGTTTTTCCTGTTCATTAGTTTGTCCTGCCTGAAAGTGTACTCTAGTTATGTCGTGATGCAGGATTTTGAAGACCATGGCAGCTCTTTCACGTAAAGTTATAAGTAGAAACAAGAAAATCTACCACCATTCTGGCTCGTGTACCGCGGCCATACATCATTTTAAATAGTCTCTCCTATGTATGTATTCACATGTCGTTTGCTTCTTATATAAGTGGGTAATTGAACTGTATAAGGGTGATACTTAATGCATCGTGTGCTGTATATATAGTATCATTATTTTAGTTTCCTCAGTAACCCATACTACTAGAATACTCATGCCCTAGGCATAGGAAAAGTTTTACAGTCTTATTGAAGGATTACGGGGAGAGCAAACATCTCAGAGAGTAGGAAACTTTGGTTACAGCCACACATACTTCTTTTGAAACAAAGATTAGTTCCCTGCCCCCATAATCAGTCTTTCATATATTTTCATTTTTGTGAGCTAATCTTTTTAATCTGATGATTTCAAAACAAGGATCCATTGTTTTTTTTTTGTCTTCAATTTGTTTTACAATACATATTTTGCTTTTTGAAAAAGAATCATATCTCTTTCTATATCATGCTAACCAATGGTTTTCCTCTTCTAAAACATTATCGAAAAAATGACTTCTTAAAAAAAAACTCGTATGTTAACAAAAAATAAACTCACTGTTTTTTGCTTCTGTTTTTGAAAAAAATGTATGTCTCCATGATTTTGAAAGTCTTACCTATTACAACTTAATCTTTAGGAGATATTTGCAGGTACATCTCACTTGGTAGTAGAATAGTTTCATGTAGTAAGAAGCATTTGCAAAGGTATTTTCAATTTGAATTTTTTGCATGAAGAATTCATTACAAATAAAATATTCCTCTTGTGAGAAATTTCACTTGGCATTTTGCTTTCCTACTTCATGGAAATCTTTTGCGTCATGTGAGACTTGCTCATCAAGGTTTTCTCAATCAGTCACTCGTAAACACCAAACTTTCAAAATATTCCTCTTGTGCTTCTTGTTTGAAAACCTATTCATCACTTTTCTTTATTTTTATTTTTTTAGCAAATGAAATAAATCCATGATGCTTCCTTTTAGATATCTAATCAGTGATATGCCCTCTGTATATCAACTGGTTTGGAACATGCACCTCTTGCTTTTCCTTTGTTTTAAAACTTTGCCTTATTTTCTAAAACTTGCTTGTTTTTCTGCTTCTTATTTTAAAAAACTCTCACTTGAGTTATCATGTATACTTTTGACAGAGAATATGCTAATATCCTCCCCTCGCACTCAAGTTTCTTCAATTTGATAAAACATGAACCTCTTCTTACAAATAAAACTGACGAAATCAAGCACCAAGTTTAGGCAAATATTATAGCAAGGGAGGCTTTTCAGAGAAGATATCAATTGAACATTCAAAATGTAGAGGAGAGTTAAGGCTGATGCGATTGAATATTCAAAATGTAGAGGAGAGTTAAGGCTGATGTGGTTGGGTTGTTACTGTCATAAAGACGACCTCTAAGATCACCAAATAACTAAGCTGGGAGGCCAAGTGAAAAGATAAGCTATTAATAAGCAATCAAAATTAGATAATAGCAGTCAAATGCATGAATAAAGTTAAATATGTGCATAATTGATATACTGAGGAAATAAATGAAAACCATACCAGTTCCAGTCGGTTTAATGCGCTTGTTAGCTTCTTCCAAATAACTCCAAACGGATCTTGAACATCAGAAAAACAAGCAAGCTTAGTACTACAAAGCAGTGAAACAGTGATTGAACACCACCACCAGCACCCGGTCATTGGGTGCTTAACAATATCCAAATAATTAAGTTAATGCAGAATGAACAAAAACCCCAACACACCTTCCAATCAGGGCTAGACAAGTTCTTCAGAAAAGTAGGTGTTATCTTCCCACTAATATCTTCACGTGGAAGGCCATCCAATCCACCAGCGGACATAGACAAGGTGGATTCTGATGCTTTCACAGTTTTCCTTGGTGCTGCAGATGTACCCTATTGCAAATGATATTAAATACTAGAAGCAGTGCTCTTCAGAAAAAATGTGTGGATAGAACGGCATACCTCAAAAGGATTTTTCTCATACTCAGCATCAAGTGCACTGAGAAGTGCAGGCTTAACATCAGTAAGAAATCCTTTAATATCTGCAGAAAATATATTGGAAGTCCTACCACTACTTTAGATCATCAAACTCACACAAAACAAATTAAAACAATTAATAAACCGAAAACTCACCCGGACCAATAAACTTGTGTACTGCCCCAATAAGCTTGATAGTCGCATTCCTGATGGTAGCATTACTGGATTGCAATCCAGTGTCTTTGCAGAACTCAATTAAATCCTGCAGAGAAAATCCAGAAAAGCTTGATTAACATGACAACATAAAGATACACAGCCAAAAATGAATGTCACTAAAATGTGGTAGGAAAGAAATTACAACCACCTTAAGCTTTATAAGTGAAATACCAAAGTCTTCAACTGCCGAAACCGTATATCCAGGTAATCCCCTCACTAAGAACCTTCGGATTCTTGTGTTCTTTCATGATTTTATACAGCTATAACAGTGTATATAAAGCATGTTAGAATTATTTAGGAGAAAAAACAGTGAAGGACAATGAAAACTGCACATGAGGATGATGTACATATCTTGTTGAGGAAAACATAACATAAGACAACTTCCACAAATGACCATTAATAAAAAAAACAGGTAAAAACACGACGAGTCAAATATACGCACTCTAAAAAATGAAGCCTGGGCCGACGGCCTCAGAAAAGGAGGTAAGACACTTCATCGCATGAATGCGCGTTTTAATATCTGCTACTCGTTCACTTATACCTGCAAATGAAACAAAGATACAAGTTTACATTAGTACGTCAGAAGCAAGTTGTACCAAGTAGTGCAAACAAAAAATACAATGCATACAGTTAATACTGGCGTAAGGGTGAAACAGAGCTATGGAAAACGTTCATTCTAATAGAAAACAACTTTTTATTAACATAAAATTTTTACCACTTATTAAGATTCTTACCACTTCAACGCAATGCTCTTCAATGGGGCAAGTGCCGTTGTCATTGGTATGTAAAGCCACATACAAGACTGTTCTAGTAACAGGCCGGAGTGTTAGGATTCTTTTCTTTCTGAAATATTAGAAGAAAAAATCTATGTTATATACACAATATGAGGTTTTTTTTTTTGTCGGGTACCACTTTCCACGTCTGGAATACAATTGAAGCATGGGCACGACTGATTTCACCAAGGGAACTAGAGAATTCTGCAGATTTGCCTCCAACAGGTCTTCCATCTTCATCAAATAGAACACACTTCTTTTCAACAATTGCTATAACAAAGAAAAAGATACCTTAGAAAAAAAAAAATACACATCATATAATTTCCATTAAGTAAACAATACATTAATTACCATCATCACCATGCTCACTTTGTCCAGATCCATCCCCACCCTCTGAATGTTGAGACTTGGAAGACGTACATTATGCTGAAATCTTACGCAAAACATCAATGACTAACTTGAAAGGGGAAAAATAGATGATAAAAATATGCTTAAAAATACTCATAACATATACACTTTCATCTATTAAACCTTCAACCATTCCATACAAACATGAAGTTGCACCCAGAAAAACAAGTTCACACAAAAAGAACAAGTACAAACTAGTACATACAAAGAGGAGCTGCATTCAAACAAGGAATGCGACACATGAAGTACAAACAAACAAATGGACCATAACAAAAATGATGTTGCCTTTTCGAACATCCATTTATTCTATCTCTTGTTCATATCACAACAGAAAACTGTTTGCTTTAGTATAATCCAACTCAAGAATCAAGTTTACAACACCATAATAGGTCATGTCCCCATCAACATAGTTTTTATCTTTTGCACTTGCTCTAAAGCTTGTCATAGCATTCATAATAACCCCGCTGTTTTGTGTTGTCTTAGAAATTTCAGACTTTGCTGTGCAAAATGTATACCCATTTACGCTATACTGATTATATGACATAGCTTTGAAAGACAGGCCTTCGGCAAGCCTTTTCAAAGTGGACATCTCGTCCTTTTCTAACTGGTGGGATGAAAATGCATAATATTAGAATTCTTGTAGAACCTAAATGACAGAAAATATGATAGAGCTATATAAATTACTAAAGAAGAATATATGATTCATACAAACTTGTTCTCTAAGCCATGGAATGTAATGAACACTTCATGTATGTTTCAACATATACAAAAACATTAACAACACAAGAATCACACAAATATAGCTTTTTAGCAAATAACCAAACCAAATTTTAACAAAAGAAAATAATTTCTACAACAAAACTAGTTTACAACTAAAAACTGAACAAGATTAATTAATAATAACATTTGTCACCAATAACAACTAAGATCTAACAACCCTAAAACAACCAGCACCAAATAATTCAATATCAATCAAATTAACATAACCCAAATACCAAAAAGTAGATGAATATTTCATACCCATCAAAGAAAAATCGAAATAACAAATACCCATGATAGATTCAGCGAACCCCATTGAATCCATAGTAATAAAACAATAAGAAATGAAAAAGAATGAAAAAAGGAAAGAACTTTACCTCAATTTAGAGAAAGAACTTTGATTTGATCCAAGTTGCAGATACCCATTTCAGTTTAGTGAACAATACATCAATTTAACAAACAAAAATCAGACGAAAATAAACAAACTTGAAGCTTTAAAATCATTAACTAATTAAATTTTATGTTTTGAAGAGAGAGAGAGCGCTTACAATTTCACTGAAGCTCACAAGCTCTTGCTTTGTGTTCCTTGCAGAAGCTCTGAACGGTTTGTTAGAAGTCACCTTTTTTTTAGTGTTTCTCTCTCACTTTCCACTAGTGTCTCTGGGCTATGTTAGTGAAAATAATGGCGAATGGAAAAAATGGAAAAAATGGCAAAACGAGAATAGTGAAATGGCAGTGAGAACGAGAATGAAAAGCTAGCCCACCACCTATATATACGCGATGAGTTCATGACAACTACCTTTACCATCGGTGTATTTACTACACCAAAATCTGTCCCCATTTTAGGTTCCAACCAACACTTGTTCGGTGCAACCTTTCCCATATCTATAGAACGACCTTATGCCATATATCGTCTATGCTAATTCACTTCAAGTTTTAGCAGTCCAAAATAAATTGGAAAATTACATAAGGAAAGAAACAGAAATGATATATTTAACAACAATTTCTACATGGTCTTCAATTCTGGAAACTTTCTCCAACACCAATTACACCACAAAAATAATCACCAAACAGAAATCTATAGAAACAGGCGAAATCTAAATTTTATGTCAGTCCCAACACCAATTACACCACAAAAAATAATCACCAAACAGGTTCAGCCCCTGGTTCAAGTAAGCATCTATTCAAATTTTCAAACAGTACATTGTTGTACAGTAGTAACATATCGAAGAACCAGTCTCCTAACCAAGTAATATAAACTTAAAATTATCCTTACACCAGTCCTTGGATCCAACTTCCTAAATACTCACTTTAATGTTGAATGTCCTTTTTCACCATGCTTTCGAGCAATGCAGTTCACAATAACTTTTCTGGTGTAGTGCACCTAAATCGTGAAGTGAAGTGATCTTACAATACAGGTCAATATATTGTTTACACCTCAGGCTCTAGATTAAAGGCTCACCTAGTTGGTTCTATTACAGCTGGAAAAATCAACTGTATAGAACCAACTAGGTTATGTTTGTTACAAAGAGGCACATATTTGATTCTAGTAGAAAAATGGGATTAGATACTAGGGAGATTGCACTTACATTATCACACCAGATTGATGAAGGAACTTTAAGGAAAACATGTAAACTCTTTTTAACTGCATTAGGATGTAGAGTGATAGGAGAGACCATATACTGAAAACCTTAATTTACAGCATCGAGAGATCGTCTGGCTTTTTCCATGTACGGTATTGCAATATACCAACAAGTTGACAGACAAAACACAGAATGGTAAACTTAAAAGACATACTTAGAGGTGATTAAATTATAAAACTTACATTTAGACCAAGATCCACATAGTTAAACAGCGAGGGTGTACTTTTAGAAAAATGAGACAAGAACACCTCTTAAAAGTCGATGAGCCTCCATTGGCAAAGCTAAGGAAATTGCAGTCTCATAGAAACATATAATTTACCCACTGTTTATGTAACCAACCAGTTACCATCGACCTGAACAATTGCCAATATTACATTCTACAATTTCACATTCTTAGATCCATCCTTGGAAGAAATATTCGAACCTTGAGTACTCAACTTCTTTTGGTACTCTTCAAAGAGTTTGGGTTCCTCGTGCTGAAACTTGATCACATACTTTGCCAAAAACACATCTTCTGCGACAATTAAGGCCCTACCAATACCATTGTAACTTAGTAGACCCTTTGAGAACAGCATTTGAAGAACATAACATCTTGGAAATACCCTCTTTTCCATGCTTAAATTAATAGCAGCCACGTTCTTGGCAATATCTTCTCTAGTCCAATTCAAGTTATTCATGAAGAAATTCACTGCTAAATTGATCTTCTTCACTGAAGTGGCCATTACAAAGGGGTTTTTCTTGAACAAGGAAAGAACCTCATCTTCTGACCAACCAAAACTCTTATAAGCCTCCAATTTCGAGTCCCATATAGGCTTCTTCATCCCCACAAGCACATGTAATCCACTAACAAACACGTTACTCGAAGGACTAAAACCCATATTCTTGAGTTTGAATACACTTGCATTAAGCTTGTTGGATTCGAGAAATAGAACTTGAGGGTTCCTGATAATCAATTTTGAGATCAAAGATTTCGGCATACCATGATCTTGCAGGAGGGCTACGTTTTTTCCCATTCTGTCCTTCAAATTATTGGACCACTTTAACCGTTGAAGAATAATGGCGATGCCATCATCTGTGGGGGAAAGGCTTCTAAGGAAATTAATAGTAGGGATGGTAGAATTCTCTAAGCTTCTTCTCAAGAAATGTACGTCCTTGGAGAGGAGTTTACCAAGATTGGGTCCCGAAATGCCAATGCTTTTGAAATATTCAAGCTTTGGTTTTAACCTTTCCTCGGGAGAGGCTAGGAGAAATTGAGGGTGGCAAGCGATGATTTTTGAAATGTGGCTATCAGTGAAACCGTAGGATTTGAAGAGCGAGATAACTGAGTCAGGTTTAGCTGTTTTGGATCCGTTGAGAACAAATTTTTTAGAAGCTTTGAGAGCTGATTCTGGGGACAACCCACACGTATTAATGAGGTACTCTTCTGTGAAATTCGGTCTTGAGACGATACTAGAAATGAATCTAGTCAGTTGGGTTGTTGATATCAGGGTGGGTCTTAAATCTAAAACAATACTAGTAGTGTTAATTCTACTATGAAGTACAACTAAACGTTGCAACATTTTAACAGAATTGATAAACTGTAAAGAGTAGTTTAGTTTTTTTGTAGAAACTTACCCAAAGTGGAGAAAGTGAAATGATACTGTCTTCTTTCTTTCAAGGTCGACCTCTAATCTTCTTCGGTTCCTTCATTCATAATTTCTATCAAGTAAAAACCCTAAACCCCAGCCGAAATATCTTGATATATTTTAAATATCGGCACCAGGATCTAATCCAATATTTCAGATAATGTTCCTACTTCCTATTTTCCTGTAGCTGCGTTGGATGTTACCTGAAATATGCAGGTTGATTTGTCCTGCACGGACGTTGAAATTAAGTATTCAGTTTACTTAGCTACTTTTAAGCTGATGCAGTCGTAATACCAATCAAAGAATGTCTACTTCTAAACTGAAAATATAAGACATAGATTGTGCACTCTTATTTAGAGGTAAAAAAGTGTACAGTTCATGTTGGCTGTTGTGGTATACACAAACAATTGAATGGTACAAAGAAAAACGCTTCAGTGAAGATCGAGCATGGTTTGATGCAATCAACATGTTTCTTAGCTATTCGTCATCTGGAATTATGGGAGTCTGGGATTGGGGACATTGGTGGTAAGCTGTCACGTTAACCTTGGGTTTATTTTTCAAGTAAGTCTGATCAAGTGGGTTTTTAGGCTAAACCATGATCTAGATTTAGTACAATATATAGTTCAAGCTCTGAATGGATTTCACTGCATTCATTCGCTAGGTTTCTGTATCCTCAATAGTCGCCAAATAAGAAATCCTACATAAGATCACAAACAAATTTCTATCAAGTGTGGTTATGCTTGTGTCTTGCCTATTGGTAATGTTTCGTCAGACCTTGTGATTGTGGGCTTGTGGCCATCTCCGCAGTCCTCGGATCTTGTGTTTACAACGTGCGCCTGGTGCCAAAGGAAGTTGGATACCACTACACTTCCGTGTCATTTGCATCTACCATTGCAATCTTGCATTGGTCCCTTAATGTAATTCAAAATCCTCTAGGCAATGTGATCTTGCGTTGGCCCTTGATGTAAGTCAAACTCCTACATGTCACTGCTTGGAAGGTTTCTTTTGAATTGTGATGATGGTAATTTGATGTTAATTTGTCTCCGACCTGATTATGGTAGTTCAGATGTCATCTATCTCATTAAACTTTTTTTGGTCTGTGTGATTATGATGTATGAAGCTCAATTTTATACTGCATGTCTTATTGTGTCTCACAGTTGATGTGGTTTTTCTTATATATGTTTGGTTCAGCGATGGATGTATTTTCAAATTTACTGAAATGGGCGGATTCGTTGTTTATGAACTAGCATAATGGCTTACTGATGTTACAGAATCCTGTCATATATGCTTAAATTGCCCATGCATAGGGCTAGGACATACAAAGAACAAATGGTTACAGGATGTCCTATCAAGAATGGTTCCTCACTATCGGAGCACGAGACAATATAATTTCAAGACTCTCAGTCTCGACAATCATTTGAGGAGCCCCAAAATTGACTTATGTGAATCAGAGGTAATATGTGGTCGAGTCCTCAAGTCTTTTAATGGGGCAAGCAAGCTTATTTCTCATTATAGGATTTTCCAAGACTTTGAGTTGTTTGGTTAGGAGGTAGTGCACAATTGCACTTTGCAAGATACATGTTATCACTTATCAGTTGTGTATTACGAAAAAATGCACATGCCTAACCTTCGTTGGGTGGTCCGTTGATATGGTCTTGGTTGGTCGTTGGTAGCAGCAGTGAACGTGCGGGAGACAATGGACTGGGCTTTGTTTTCAAAGGTAGTGGGCCGGGCTTTGGACTTTCTTTCACAAATATGACCGGGCTTGGACTTTGCGATTTTGGTAAGTTAGATTAAATTTCACGCAGATTGCTTATTTCCCACGCTACCCTGGCGCTTATCTCTCACACTCCTTGGTTCTGCTATAAAACAAGTATGTGAACCATACTACGCATTGGTTTTTTTCAAATCTTTAAACCTGTCACTCTAACATTTTTAAAAAACAATATAAAAACATTAGGAGGGGTTGATTTTAATTTCAGTGAACGCTAATTCTAATTTCAGTGAGGTGATGGAGTTTTTTGTAAATTATTTAAAATAGAGGGAGCTTATTAGAATAATTGAGGGAGGTGTTTCTAAATTGTAAAACGTGAGAGATTAGAAATAGCTTATTCGGTTGAGAAGTGTGGTTCCTGATAACCAGGCTCTCATATAGTGTAGAGATAATATAGTGTAGAGATAAGGGGTGGTTGGGCCATTACAATCACATCAGTTGTTCTAAAAACAAGCGGTCTTTTCCGTAGTTTGGTTCTCAAGTGAAACATGCTTTCACGTTGTCTGAAATCTGAATTATAGGTTTTCTCACCAGTTTAGTCGTTTGATTTGATGATGCGATGGTAACCTCGTTATCTATCTCTTCCTCTCTGACGTTTTGTTTTTTAATTAGTTATTAGTGTTTAACATTTGCATTTTGTGAAAATAATGAACTATGTGCTCACCCAGTGTCTAATGAAATTTTGTGAATCTAAGAAATTGAGACTTATGAAAGATTTTTTGATTGGCTCGACTTGTTCTAGCAACATGTTTGTTAATAATGTGGGTAGAAAATGGATTCCTTTTCAGATGGGAAAAACAGGCCTGGAAAGGTAAAAGTGCGGTGGAGTGGAGTTTTATTCGAAGATTTGTAATTTGACAAAAAGTTTGGAATTGCGGTGGAGAGGTTGGTTTGCTAGTTGTAATATTCAATATTTTTTATTGTCTGAATTTTGGTTTGTTATTGTTATGGTATAGAAATCACCAGGTTAAATTAATTTTGTAGTCAAGGCCTTATGGCATGCAAAAGTTAAAATGGTGATATTTGATACAGGAATTCGTGCTAACCACCCTCACTTTTGTATTATTATGGTACATTATTTGAACGACACATGCTTTGCCAAAATGGTTGCTTGGGACTTAAATAGGCCATAGGGTGGGTTTTAGCGCTCTTTAAATGATGTTGGCATTATTTACTAGTCTTTAATAATTGAAGGATGTATTCTAGGGTTTTGTAGTTCTACTTTCTAGGAATAAGAAGCAGTGAGTTTTTTTTTCCCAAGTCTTTGATGGTCATCTTCAGTCAGTATCTTTCCCCTTATATATATATATTTTATCTCAGGTAGATTTATCAATTACCAACGATTGTGAAACTCGTTCCTTTATGCAACAATTCTTAATTAGGGTTATTATTTATTTAATATAATGATTCGGTTCTTTCTTCTCTGTTAAAAATAATTCCGTCATTGTCTATAATTTAAGTGACTTACTAACAACTGTTGTCTTTCTCAACACACCGCTAGCCGTAAATAATGATTTGGAAAACTCATTCAAAACCATGATTTCGCGAGTTTGTTTCAAAAGATACCTCTTTTAATTCGACAGTTGGTTTTAAAAAGCTCATTGTTTTGTGCTCCTGTTTTTCCAAAATTGAGAAGAAGAAAACGTTTTACTTGTTTGGTATTTTCCAGTTTGTTATGAAAAAAGAACACATCTCTTTCTTAAAACAACGTTTGTCTTCACTATTTTTTAAAAACGTTCTGATACTCAACTTTCTCTTAAGGCATCTTTGATTGTAAGGGGGATCATTGCTGGGTACAACTCACAGTAGAATAGTTACATGCCGTCAGAAGCATTTGCTAATGTACTCTTCACACTTGTGGATTTTTTTATGGAAGAATTCATTGCGTGAGGGGTGTGGAGAATTCACTTTGGCAATTTGCTTTCCTACTTCATGGAAGTTGTTTTCTATCAATTGATATACTTGTCAAAATTCTCTCAATTTGTCGTGTTTCTGAAATTTCTCTTTAATCTATTTGCACTTCTCGTTTGAAAACCTTTCTTAAATATTTCCAAAACAAGTTTGACAGAGAATATTGATCGACTAAAAAGAATTTCTTCAACCCAAAAACATCTTTGCAAACGGAAATTCACATATTTTCTTTTTGGTAAGTAAAAATGTCTTAAAACCCTCTTTCATCAATTATATATAGAAAATATTAGAGTTTTCAACTGTTGGTTGTTATTTAGTTTTTAGAGTATAAGGTCATAATCGATGAATCGTGTGCTTTGTATATATAATATGATTATTTTTGTTTTCTTAGTAGCTCATAATACTAGGATCCTCATTCACTAGGCTTAAGAAAAAGATTTGCGACTCTATTCAAGGATTATGGGAGAGCAAATATCTCGGAGAGTGCGAGCAAATTTGGTTCTGACCATACATCTTGTACTTCTTTTAAACAAATTTTAGCTCCACTCCTCCTTGTTTGTGATAAATTGCTTCAACACAACGAAAGCAATGGTAAAGAATGCACTAAAAAAAAGAGGAATTTGATGTTGGGGAGATGGCCCAACCAAATAATGGCTCGCTTTCGTGCAAGATCTATTCTCTAGGGATCAAGTTTCAACGTAGTTCCTTATGAAAAATAATGTGGTATTTATATAGGTAGAGTAGAGAGTCTTTGTAGCTCAAAGTAATCTTGTAGCTTGAGTAATTGTAATGGAGTATAACCATCGGTGATAATTATCTTTTTGATAAAAATGAATCGGACATAAATCAATATACATTAGTGGCAAGCCATGTGGCTAAGGTTGACGCCCTTAGACACATGAGTTAATAGGGCTTTGTATATTGATCCATAATATTAATTGGGCTTTAGCCCCGTGGTTAAAAATAAAATAAAGACCCCTAATAATAATGGATATTTGCCACGTATGTATGGGTTTGAACATCACCCTCTTTGTCATCGCGAACAAAAGTTCACATGGCAAAGAAGAAAGAAAAAGCAAAAAAAATGGAATAAAAAAAAAAGAGCGTAGTGTATAACGCAGTATCATCGCGAAAAGGAAATGATAGAAAAATGGAATGTCGAAAAAAAATGCCCGAAATATTGGCTTTAAATAATTTTAAACTAATTTATATGAGGCTGCAATGTAATTAATTGATAGAGGGGGAAGCAAGAAGTAAAATAGGTGACAAAAAATCGATAAAGAAAACCCATTTTTAACCCGGATTGGCAGATCTAGTATTAATAGAAGTAAAAAAAAAAAAAAAAAAGATTCCTTTCAAGAAAGTGGTTGGGCTGTAGTGGCGCACCCACTAGTTGGTGAGAGGGGTGAACAATGTTCAAGTCTCCACATGGACAAATTCCCAAACCTGGGCTATTAAGCCGGTCCAGTATATTGAAAATATCCGGGTTGGATAAGGTAGGAAGAATTTAAATCTACTAAGTCGGTGGTTGGTTGAGGCAAGAAGGAGATAAAGAGATAAAACAAAAGTAGGAAGTGATAACCACATTCATGCAACGAATTTAAATCCGGATTAGGAAGTGATAAGCTCCGTAACTTGGAACAGTGGACGAACACAACAAAAACATAACTCGCCCGTAACTTGGAACAGTGGACGAACACAACAAAAACATAACTCGCGAAGGAAAAAAAAAATAATGAAGATTAGGAAGTGATCAGCTCCGTAACTTGGAACAGTGGACGAACACAACAAAAACATAACTCGCGAAGGAAAAAAAATAATGAAGCCGATGAAAATTTTCGTTCGAAAAAATTCTCGCAGAGAAAGATCGGCGGAATACCTTAGAAAAATAGTGACCACCGAAAATTTTTGCTTTCGGAGAATTTTTCAGTAGAAAAAGATCGGCACAATGCCTTAAAAAATAATTAAGGCCGAAAATTTTTAAACGGAAAATTTTTTCAGAAAAAAGATCGACACAATGCTTTAGAAAAATAACGGCGTTGGAAAATTTTAAAATTTTCGGCCGAAATTTTTTCAGAAAGATCGACACAATGCCTTAGAAAAATAATGAAGTTTGAACGAAAATTTTAGTAGAAAAGATCGACAAAAATGCCTTAGAAAAATAATGATCTTGACGAAAATTTTAAAACCGGAAAATTTTTCGAGAAAGATCGGCACAATGCCATAGAAAAAATAATGGCGTTGCGAAAATTTTCGCCGGAAATTTTTTCAGTAGAAAGATCGGCACAATGCCTTAGAAAAATAATTAAGGTTTAAAATTTTTCGCCGAAAATTTTTCAGAGAAAAAGATCGACACAATGCCTTAAAAAATAATTAAGGTTGTGAAAATTTTCGGCGAAAAATTTTTCAGAGAAAGATCGGTACAATGCTTTAGAAAAATAACGACGTTGACAAAAATTTAAATTGAAATTTTTTCAGTTAGAAAAGATTGGCACAATGCCTTAGAAAAATAATGAAGGTGAAAAAATTTTCCGGATTTTGTAGAAAGATCGTGAGAATGCTTTAGAAAAAAATAATGATCGACAAAAATTTTCGCCGGAAAATTTTTGTAGAAAAAAGATCGACACAATGCTTTAGAAAAATAACGACGTTGATTAGTAAAAATTTTCGTCGAAATTTTTCAGAGAAAGATCGGCACAATGCCTTAGAAAAATAATGAAGTTTGACGAAAATTTTCCCTCGGAAAATTTTTAGTGAGAAAGATCGGCACAATGCTTTAGAAAAATAACGGCGTTGGCGAAAATTTTCGTTGAAATTTTTTAAGTAGAAAGATCGTCACAATGCCTTAGAAAAATAATGAAGGCTTGAAAATTTTAAACCGGGAAAATTTTTAAGTGAAAAGATCGATAATGCTTTAGAAAAAATAACGACGTTGACGAAAATTTTCGTTGAAATTTTTTTTGTAGAAAGATCGGCACAGTGCCATAGAAAAAATAACGAAGCTGACGAAAAATTTCGCTTGGAAAATTTTTCGGAGAAAGATCGGAACAATGCCATAGAAAAAATAATGACGCTGACGAAAATTTTCGCTCGGAAAAATTTTCGTAGAAAGATCGGCATAGTGCCTTAGAAAAAATAATGACGTTGACGAAAATTTTCGCTTGGAAAATTTTTTCGGAGAAAGATCAGCACAATGCCATAGAAAAAATAATGACGCCGAAAAATTTTATTTCGGAAATTTTTCAGTAGAAAGATCGGCACCGATGCCTTAGAAAAATAATGGCGTTGACTGAAAATTTTTTTCTTCGAAAATTTTTAAAAGAAAAAGATCGGCACAATGCCTAAAAAATAATGAAGTTGGAAGATAGTTAACCGAAAGCACTAGTGAAACGAATGCAGATTTCAAAGAAGAAAACGAAGATTTAATAAAGCGACCGTAAGACAATTGACAGAGACAATTGATTAGGTAATCATGTGAATGTAATACCATAGAGCTAAAACTTCTTTTGATGAAAAATAAAAATAAAGATGGGTTTGTTATTGAATATTGTTGTTGTGTCAGATAACATACCTGCGAAAAACTGACAATGTTGTTGATTTATGCAATTGAAATGAAATAGAACGAGACGCCCCTATGTAGAGAAAAATGCCCCCAATGCTAACTTAACTCGGCAAAATTAGACTAAGCGAGTGTAAAAACGTTCGAACTTCGACTGACAAAACGAAACGCGATGACTTAGTCGGATATTGTTGTAGTGATAGTAACGGACTTAGCGAGCGTAAAAGCATTCAAACTTAGACTGATAAAGCTAAACGTGGTAACTTTGTCAGATTTTTTTATAGTGATAGTAACTAACTAAGCGGCGTAAAAAACGTTCAAACTTTACCGGCGAAGTTAAACGCGTAGTAACCGTCACGATTTTGTTGTAGTGATAGTAATGACTAAGCGGCGTTAAAAACGCGTTCAAATTTAGGCCCGACAAAGCTAAATGTGGTAACCGTCGCCGATTTTTTCGTAATGATAGTAATGAACTAACTGCGGCGTAAAAGTGTTCAAACTTAAGGACGGCTAAATGTGGTAACCGTCGATTTTTTTCGTAATGATAGTAATGAACTAAGCGGCGTAAAAGTGTTCAAACTTAAAATTTAACGAAGCTAAATGTAGTAACCGTCAGATTTTTCAGAATGATAGTAATGAACTAAGCGAGCGTAAAAGCGTTCAAACTTAGGACGACAAAGCTAAATGTGGTAACCGTCAAATTTTTTCCGTAATGATAGTAATGAATTAAAGCCGGGCGTAAAAGCGTTCAAACTTAAACCGACGGAAGCTAAATGTGGTAACCGTCGCCGATTTTTATTGAGAGTAACTAACTAAAAGCTAAGCGTAAAAACGTTCAAACTTAGATCGAAAAAGCCGACCGCAAAAGTGATGTGTCAAGCCCTTCGGCTTCTAACGGTGGCGGAGATAAGCCAATGAATCCGCATGGCGTAAGTCATTTCGGGGTCTTTGAGTGATAGAGATGCTATCAAATTGTCGAACAAGACTATGTATCAAACTAAGATAAGCCACCATACGCTCATCTCTTGCTTCAAAAGACCCACCAAACTAATTTGCAACAAGGCGAGAATCCGTGTATAACTGGAACTTTCGCACCCCTAGTGTCAAAGCTGTTCTCAAGGCACAAATGGCATCCTCATACTCGGCTTCGTTATTTGAAGAGGCGAAGCCAAGTCGCACAGATTTCCCAATCTTTTCTCCGTCGGGTTTAACAAAAACACATCCAATTCGGACCGGATGTACTATGGGAGCCATCCGAGTAAACAATCCATATGTTAATGAGATTAGAATTGCATTTCAATTCATGTTGGTCTTAAATTAAGCTGATTAAGCGTGCGAATATCTTCCATAGATTTTTCCATCAATGTAGCCGCCAACTATATGCCACTAGGTTGACCCGATTGAAGGACTTGTTAATATATATAGGAGGACTGACCAAGTATTTCTTCAGTTGTTGCAATGCCATCTCACAATCAATGTTCCAAGTTGCCGCCCTCTTTAACGTCTGGAAGAAGGGATGACAACGATCGGAATATTTAGAAATAAATCTATGAAGAGAGGCAAGCCGACCAATAAGTCGTTAAATTTCCTTCTTATTTTTGGGTGATGGCATATCAATAACGGTGCGTATCTGATCAGGATTAGCCTCAATACCTCTACAAGTCATGAGGTATCCCAGAAATTTTCCAGAAGAGAGGCCCAAAAGAACATTTGGCGGGATTGAGTCTCATGTTATACTTGGTAAGCCTATAAAAAACAAGTTAAAGATCGGAAAGATGATCACCCGTATTGTTCGATTTAACGACTATATCATCGATATAAGCCTCCATTATTTTCCCAACAGATCGGAAAAATTTGTATTGAAGAGTGAAATCCATTTCACCCAGAAGATTTAAGCAACGGGCGCCCGGTCGAGCCTATGTGGAAGATGACACCGCCATTACCTCTTTACAAGAGTTAGAGATTTTAGAGTACACACACTTTTGGGTCCGACCGGAGATTGTCTTTTTTCTTTCGCGTGTAACCAACCTATCTAGGTCGGTAGTTTATGCGGGATTGTGGTCTTCCCTCTAGTTATTCTGTGACATCTTCCATCCCTGCCTGGTCGGACCTGTCTGGGATGGCAGTTTTTCTCAAATCTGCGAGGTCGGCCTTCCCTGTCAGGTCGGTCCAGCCTAGGATGAAGGTTTTCCTTATACTTTCTTCCGTGACGTCTTTTTTCCCTGTCTGGATGGACCTGTCTAAGATGGCGATTTTTCGCAAATCTGCGAGTCGGCGCTTCCCTGTCGAGTCGGTCCGTCACGGGATGAAGTTTTTCCTTATACTTTCTTCCGTGATGCCTTTTTTCTCTGTCTGGATGGACCTGTCTAGGATGGCGATTTTTCGCAAATCTGCGAGGTCAGCCTTCCCTGTCAGGTCGGTCCAATCTGGGATGAAGTTTTTCCTTATACTTTCTTCTGTGACGCCTTTTTTCCCTGTCTGGACGGACCTATCTAGGATGGCGACTTTCCGCAAATCTGCGAGGTCGGCTTTCCCTGTCAGGTCGGTCCAATCTGGGATGAAGTTTTCGTCACGTTGTTGCTTGATGTTCAAAAGTGATTCGACATCCTTTGGCGTCTTGCAATTGTGGCGGAAACGATTAACAAACTGATTTTCTAGTTCATTGTATTGGTGAATTAATCTTGAAGGCAACTCACTAAACCAGCGTAATGCTTCTCCCTTTAGAGTTGATGGAAAGAGCTTACACATGAGCAGATCATCTCCACCCCATAACACCAACTTATTTTTGAACGATAGAACATGCAAGCCAGGATCTCCTTCCGACTCATCATAAAGTTCAAAATCGGGTTGTTTGAAGTCGGGATGGTGGTAAGCTTCCTGAATGTCGAGCGAAAACTTATCAAGTACGCCATCATTGATTGTCAAGTTTTTCATTCTTACATCCCTTGACTCTCTATCGTTAAGTTCTTTTGCAATCAACTCTTTCAACGGTTCTTGCATTGGCCGATTTGAATTTCGAGGGTTGCAATCCCTATTAGCAGGAGGAATATGTTGACTATTTGGTCTGCTTCTTGTGCTTACCATCTTGATTGTTTCACGTGATAATAAATTCTAAATTCCCCACAAACGGCGCCAATTATGTTTTCGACAAGAAAGCGCTTCAACACAACGAGCAATGGTAAAGAATGCACTAAGAAAAACAGAGAATTTGATGTTGGGGAGATGGCCCAACCAAATAATGGTCTGCCACGTGCCAAGATCTATTCTCTAGGGATCAAGTTTCAACGTAGTTCCTTATGAAAAATAATGTGGTATTTATATAGGTAGAGTAGAGAGTCCTTGTAGCTCAAGTAATCTTGTAGCTTGAGTAATTGTAATGGAGTATAACCTGTCACCGATAATTATCTTTTGATAAGAAATGAATCACGGACATAAATCAATATACATTAGTGGCAAGCCATGTGGCTAAGGTTCAGCCTTAGACACATGAGTTAATGAGCCTGTATATTGATCCATAATATTGCGAATTGGGTTTTAGCCCTGTTGATTAAACGAATAAAATAGAGACCCCTAATAATGGATATTTGCCACGTATGTGGGGGTCGAAACACTCCCATAATCAGTCTTGCGTATGTATTCATTTTATTACTAATGGCATTGTAGATTTTGAGTTATTGATGAGCTTATCTGGTTTGCGAACCCTTGTAACCGTTAACAAAGATGAGGTAGAAGAGATGTAACACTTGGCTACTGAAGATTAAGGTATGCTGTTCGCATCAATTATTCGTTGTAATAGATCTATTTTTTGTATTGTTCTAGAAATTGCATGTTCTGATTGTCTTGTGTTCTATTTGCCTCTTGTTTTATTAGGGACTAGGGAATCTTTGTTAGTCTGGCTCTGGTAGAACCATTTGGTCTTATCCTCATAGAAGTATATCTGTACGTATTAAGCTCAGGATATCCTGATGTCGTTACCATCAAATGAAAAGAAGTTCATGTTTATATGTTTATTAAGTCTTATTCCAATATAAAATCTAGGCCTGTATAATGTGAATTTAGGGGTTTAATTTTATTTTTTTTTTTTTTGCTTATAATTATAGTAAATTTTTTTTTTGGGTACAATTTTGTGAATTGCTCTATAAATGTGTTCATTACGCACAATGATCGTGATAACGGCTTTGTGAAGCTAAAATTATTTTATCTGATGATTTTTTAAAAAGGGATACATTGTTTTTTTTTTCTTCAATTTGTTTTACAACACATATTTCTGTGTTTCGAAAAAAATTTAATCTCTTTCTATGTCATACTGAGCAATGGTTTCCCTCTTCTAAAGTATTATCGAAAAAAGACTTTAAAACTCAATGTTTTATTAAAGAAAAACCTCAGTGTTTTATTCCTCTGTTTTCCAAAAAATGTTTTCTTCCATAAAAGAAATATGTAGGTCTTCGTTATTTTGAAAGTTCTCTTACCTATTTCAACTTACTCTTTAGGGGATATTTGAGGGTTCATCTCACTTGGTAGTAGAATAGTTTCATGTAGTAAGAAGTATTTGCAAAGGTATTTTCTATGCTTGTGAATTTTTCTACAAAAGAATTCATGGCGTGAGGGGTGTGGAGAAATTTCACTTGTCGTTTGGCTTTCCTACTTCATGGAAGTTCTTTTGTATCATGTGATACTCTTGCCCGTCAAAATTATCTCAATCAGTCAAACATAAACACTCAACTTCTTGTTGTGCTTCTTGTTTGAAAACCTTTCACAAAATATTACCAAAATCTATTTGGCAGAGAAAGTAAAGAATTTCCTCAATCCAAAAGTATTTTCTTTTCAAACATAAATTCACTCTCTTGTTAACAAAAAATCTCTCAAAAGATTGACTTTTTTATGTTGTTGCAAAAGAAATGAATTTCTATGGTATAGAAAGGTTTACTTCCTTTTTGAAAATAATCAGTACCGCGTCCTTCGAATACTATCTAGTTTGGAACCCACACCTCTTACTAATAAATAAAATGCATTTCCTTTATTTTAAAACATTGTGATGCAATAGTGTACATATAGATATGAACGTGATGCCGAAGAATCACAAACTGGTTGCTTATGAGCCAATCGGACTTGAAACTCACAAGTTTGAGAGAAGGGGGATGACAAGTTATAAACATTAATCACCTTACAAATAATCAATAACAATAAAGTTTACAAACACACAAAGAAAAAAAAACCTTTCTCACACAAACACAAAGTCTACAACTCAATATATAGACTAAAGGAATTATGAATTTAGAAGCTAGGTTTCTAGTTCAAATTTAGAAACTAAAACAACTAATTTTCGTATTGTTTCGACAATAATCTGTGTATAATCAGATTTTACAACCTTCGAAATCCCTATGTAATCTCTGATCTTACAGCCTCTCTCCTCTCTCTCCTCCGTTCTTTTTTTCTCTTCTTTTCTCTCTTTCCATCCCTCTTATACTCCCTAACCGCTAACTGCTTCCTGATTCCACGATCTCCACCTCACCAGTTCATAACCGCTAACCGTCCACTACTGCCTCAAGTACCGCGGCCTATATCCTGTACTCTCACTCTCTGGTTTCTTAAGTTACCTCGGTCTTTGAGACATGTCATCCCCATGGTCATGAATTTGGTAGATACAAATGCCCCCTCTCGGCCCCCCGAACCTCGTGAAAAACCGTTTGGGGTCCGAGATATTCTCAAATTATCAATCCAGCGGCCCCTACTTCTTTTACTTAATGATATCAACGTGTGCTTTCTCTCAGCGGGCGCGTGCTATCTCTCAACGGACCGCGTGCTTGCTCTGTTCTCTCACCGCAGCGTGCTTAGCATGCACATGCAGCGTCATGATTACCTCTGCGGAACGACACCTCGTTCTTCCGATATCCACGTGGGCCCATCCTGCGGACCATTTCTCTTGACCTTTGGATATCACTCTCACGAATATTACTTGCTTGCCCCTCGATGCCTCGAATCCGGCTCAAACCACCAAACCCTTCATCTTTCCCATTATTCTTCCATCTTTCATTCTCTAACCTCGGCACCTCTCTCTCTTCTTCCTCTTCCTCTGCTCTAATTGTTCCGCTCTTCTTGTTAGCATCTTCCTCCAAATGTTCTCTTACCGTTCTTGTCTCCGTCATTTGTGCTTTCTCTTCCTTGCTTGCGGCCGCGTTGAAGGTCGGGTTAAGCTCTCCTTCCTCTTTCCTCTTTTCCATTCTTGGTTTTTATTTAGTTCGATCCTTTGTTCATCTTTTCCCGCCCGTTAGGCTGGGGATATCTTTATCTTGATCCGAATTTTGGAAATCCACCTTCTTTGCCTCGCCCACCTCTCGAATATCATATGCGCCCGGAGTCCTCGAACTCTCACGTCCGATCGATCGATCGATCGGAGACCCCACCCTCTAGATCTAGTAACACCATCGGCCGACGGATCGGACTCTCCCCACCTCAGCGGCGACAAGCCCCCGCCGTATCCCTTCTACCTCGGGGAGATCGTTTAAGCTTCCCCACCCCCACACACTACCGCGGACCCAACCTAGACGCTTGATCAAAGCCGCTTATGGCATCCCGGATGATGTCTTTGTTAGAGCATGTGTCGGTGTAACTTCGCTTTCCCCATCTTGTAGAACCGCGGCGGGGGCACGGTCGTTACCGTTGGGCAAATAGTAGCCGGCTTAAGGTTCCCCCTGTCTTTGCTTGACGTAGAAGTATGCAATCACTTCAACATTCCGCCATGTCAAGGCATTGGCAATTTTTGGCGTGTCATGTACGCTGCCAACTTTTACAACAAAACCAACTCTCCCCGGATCAAACTCCGGCGATGTCATTGCCCGTTACTTCATCAAAAAGAGTACCAAGTTTGGCAGTGTAGGCTATCAATCCTTTTGTAGTCGTCCACGAAAGAAATCTTTCATTCTTCACATCACCACCTCTGATAAAGTGTGGCACCATTACCCTTTGTATGTGTCCGGGAACTTTTCGTCGTGGACATCCGCCGACGGGGTTTCTCTAAGGCACTTACACTTTCTCGGGAGGTAAGTGTATATCGGCGCGATTGGTGTGTCCTTGTATTCATTCTTATCCGTCTTTGACCTTGCCGCTAACTTTCTTTGTCACGGGTTGGAGGCCGATTCTCATTCACAACTTTACAACGGTGTCTACTCCATGATCTTTCGAAACTCCGCGATCACGGGAAGCGACCCGGTCGCGGCCTTCTAGGCATTGATCCTGAAAAAGCCACTCCGCTCCTTCTCGACCCAACCCTCAAAGACTTCGGCCCGTATCAAGGCCCTTTCTATCGTCTGCCTCCACCTAAAGAGAGATTGCCCAAACCTTCTCCCCCCAAGACTAAGAAGAGAGGCTACACCAAAAAGATCTCTCATTCACAAGCCGAGGCCCTTAGAGCTTCTTTACCGCTGCTGCACGGACCAAGAAACCCTCTACCGCTGCTCGGACCAATCCACCCCAGCAGGTGTCCCTGGCTCATATTCTTCCCTTGCTGATTGGGAGGACGATTTTGCAGTCTCCGACTCCCCTCCGCCCACTCAGAACATGGATGTCAACAAACTCAAATTGTGGGACGGCCGACCACGAAGATGAAAGCGGACTGACTTCGGCGTCGCCCGGGGCCACCCGCCAAGAAGGTGTAGAACTGCGGGTAACACCTCCACTCCTGCTGCCCCATCCGCCCCAGTAGCTGCGGCCCCACGGCCGTTGGTCCCATCGCGCCGTCATGGTAAGGATCCCGTGCCCGTTGGGCCTGAAATCTGGCATCCCGAGTTCAAGGCCAGGGATCGCCCCGTCACCACTAGAGACTCCGCTTTAGACAATGCCGCGGTGGCTGCCTCTCTGTTCTTCTCATCCCATCTTCCACGAGATCAAGCCTACGGTGACTCGGGAACGTTTGCTGGCCACCGCGCTGCCATCTACACTGGGTGGGAGAAGGTGAGTCTCATCTTGATTCTTTTGCCTTGCATCATTACTTTGTGTCACCTCTAACTCCTCTCTGTGTTCAGCTGAGCCTGGATATAGGCTACGTCATCCGGGGATTGACTAACACCTTGGACACCCTGGAGACGGTGAAGCAGGAGATCCATGGGCAGGACGGCTGGAAGGCAAAATATGCCAAGCTGGAGAAAGAACGCGATGACTATCGTGTCGCGCCCTCAAGGCACCTGGCGACAATAAAGGTCCGCGAAGGGGCTCTCCGTCGACAAATAAGCGGACCTTCGAGGCTAAAGCCCGACTAGTGAGAAGGCGAAGCAATGGAGGCCGCCCAGCGCAAACCACCCTTGAACAATCCACGGCGGTACCCTCGACCGCTTCCGCTCTAGCGAAAAGAAAATCGCTAGGGAACTGTCGGATGGCCGAAGCGGCTGGCGGGAGACTTCTTCCCTCGCCCGCCTCCTGCCCTTGACCAAGCTGCCGATCCACTGCTACCTCCCCTCCATTTGTCGACAAAGGAGCCCGCACCTTTATCGGTGGCCACGATGAGGTAGTAAACATATCCGAAGGCTCACCCTGAAAAAGAGATGCCCGAGGACACCTCTACTCCCGCACCAGCCGAGGAGCGGTGATCGGAGTTCAACCTCTTTGTTTTATAGCTCAATATCTTTTGTAATATACTTGTTCTTTACTTGGTGTTACGGATATTATCGTGTCCCGTATTTCTGGGTGTTCCCAGCGGGCTCAAACCTTTGCCAATTAACGATGTATTCCAGATATTTTTTGGGGAAAATGTTTTTCCAAGTTGCTCAACTATATTATGCTTAGGTTCGCGGACAATTTGTTTTCGGGGCCGCCGCGGTCCGCCCGAAATTTGTTTGGACCACAGCATCCGCGGATGGCTTCCCCTCTCACCGCCTATGGCATAAGGCGGTTTGTTTATTTGGGGGCGGCTTAGTTAAGCCCCGGTTGGTTTCGGACCTCGTCGTCCGCGAAGGGCTCGTCCCCTCCGTTATCTTTCTCAGGTGAAGGCTCTTTGGGGCGGCTTCGGTTTGCCCCGGTTGGTTTCGGACCTCATCGTCCCACGAAGGGCTCGTCCCCTCCGTTATCTCTCCGGCCGTGAGGGCTCTTTGGGGCGGCTTCGGTTTGCCCCGGTTGTTTTGGACCTCATCGTCCACGAAGGGCTCGTCCCCTGCATCTCTCTATAGCCGTGAGGCTGTTAGGGCGGCTTCGGTTTACCCGGTTGGTTTGAGTGTTCACGGCCATTACACCGCCAAATTCTTTGGTCTCGATTACTTTTGATTAAGCTGGGACATGGGGCGACACATAACATCATCATACACACTTAGATGAGAATCTCTGTTGATTCGAGCTTGTCTTTAATTAAAATAAAACTCAGAAAGCATCACTCATAAAATTTCTTCAACATTCTTATGTTCCAAGGTCTCGCGATGTCCTCCCCGCCGTGATCACGAACCGATAGGTCCGGCCCGCCGCTTCTCGACCCGCGGTGTATGGCCCCTCCCAGTTGGGCCCCAACTTTCCGTCCTTCTCTTTTCTGGTGGCTGGGGTTACTCTTCTCAGAACGCGGTCCCCCACCTGGAACTGCCGTGGCTTCACCCTCTTGTCATACTGCCTCTGCAATCTCCTGTGGTACTCTTCCAACTTGATGCGCGCCATATCCCTCCTTTCCTCTGTAAGGTTCAGGTCCGCAGCTAAAATAACTTCATTGACTCCTCCCTCTACGGCTCTGGTTCTCGTTGTCGCCTCCACCATCTCTACGGGAATCACCGCCTCCACTCCATAGGCCATGGCAAATGGCGACTCTTGAGTGGAAGTTCGTGGTGTTGTTCGGTACGCCCATAGCACCTGATTCAACTCGTCTGCCCACGCCCCCTTTCGATCTTCTAACTTCTTCTTCAAATTATCCATTATTGTCTTGTTAGAGGATTCTGCCTGACCATTCCCCTCTGGATTGTAAGGAGCTGAGAATCCTTGCTTCACCTTGAATGCTTGGAGGAATTCGGCGTACTTTGCCCCGATGAATTGAATACCGTTGCTGCGATTATGGTATCGGCGGCACCCCAAATCGGCAAATTATATTTTCCCACAGAAATTTCTTGACTTGCTCCTCCCTTAACTTTGCGATTGCCACACCCTCAACCCATTTGGTGAAATAATCCGTCGCGGCCAACCACGAACCTTCGTTTGCCAGCGGCGAGGAGCGGTCCAACGATATCGAAGCCCACATGGCGAAAAGGCCAAGGACTGAATACCTTATGCAAAGACTCAGCCGGAGCATGTATCAGCGGTGAGAATCTTTGGCATTTCTCACACCTCTTGGCATACTCCGTTGCGTCCCGCTTCATGTGCGGCCAAAAATACCCTTGAGATAATAATCGATGTGCCGTGCGATCTACCGTGGCGAAATGACTCCCACAATCCCCTCATGAATCTCACTCAAGACCTCTTACGCTGTTTAAGCCCGATGCATTTCAATAACGGTCCGTGACATTAGCGTCTCAGACAAGTCACCATCTATCGAGTGTATCTTTGAGACACTGTTCCATTCTTTTCTCTCCGTTTGTCCTCGATCTCTCGACCCTTAAAGGAAACTCTTTATGGGTTCCCTCCACCTGTCTCATTCGGTGACTCCCAAAACTTTTCACCCTCGGCGTGCTTGGTTTGTTCAAGCACCCTAATTTCCGCGGCTCGGCCCTCGGTTCCGGTAGAAGATGCCGCCATATGCTAACGTGGTGGGCTGTCGGTTCTCACCGCGGCCCAGGTGGGCGAACTTGATCTGAGTAAACTTGTTAGCCTTTCTCTGTAATACCTCTAAATATTTTGCCATCCGGGGGCACCGGGCTGCAAACTCTCCGTTCATTTGACATATTACCAAATTGGAATCTGAATACACCGTTAATTCATTCACCCCAAGATCAGCGGCCATTTCCAACCCTGCTATCACCGCCTCATACTCTGATTCATTGTTCGAAGCTGCGAACCCCAACTTCATCGATAATTCTAATCGGTTGTTCTCCGGTGTAACCAACACCACCCCGATCCCGCTTCCGGTGTCGGTCGTGGATCCATCTGCAAAGACCCTCCACCCGTTTCTCATATCCCAAGGGTCGAATGGATCATGACTAGGATCGCCTCTCTCGTTCCATAACCATTTCCTCTCCCCATGTAGGGTCCTCGGTACGGGAATTACGCGGGAATTACGCCATAGCATTATGCCTTCTCTGTCCGACACGGTACTCTATGTCGTTATGAACTTCGGCCCTTACCGCCCACTTCAACATTCTTCCCGACTTTTCGCTTCGGGGCTGTTTGAGTGGTAAATTTGTCACCACCACTACCGAAAGTGAGCATCGAAATGCGGTTTTAGTTTCAAAGGCTGAAAAACCAACGCCGGGCGAATTTCTCGATCTGCTATATCGGTTTACGCATCTAACATGGTTTTGCTCACGAAAATACACCGGCCTCTCTATCTTGTCCACCACCCTTATCAACCGCGAGCTGATTGCGTACTCCGACACCCCAATCTGATACAGGTTTTCTCCTTGCCCCGTCAGCGACAAGATAGGGGCTCTTCCCAAATAAACCTTTAACTCACGGAAAGCTTTTTCACACGCCTCGGTCCATTGGAAGTCCGTTGTTTTCCCAAGAAGCAGTCTGAGAGGTCTCACACTTGTCCGGGGATTTTGAAATGAATCTGTTGAGAGCCGCGATTCTTCCCCGCCAACCTCGGACCTCTTTCACATCACGGGGTGATTGCATCTCTACCAAAGCCCGATGCGGTCGGATTTGCTTCTATTCCGCGGTATGTGGCGATGTAACCCAAGAACTTTCCCCGGCGTCACCCCAAAGGTGCATTTGTCGGGGTTCAACATCGGCTTGTAGGTCCGTAATATTGCAACGTCTCCTTCATCCCTCGGATGTTCCTCCTCGGTCATACTCTTTCCCACCATGTCATCTATGTAGATTTCCATTCCCGCCGATCTTGCTCTCAAACATCTTCTCACCTATCCTCACGAAGGTAGCCCGGCGTTCTTCAAGCCGAAAAGGCATTCGGGTTATAACGATAAAACCCCTCTACTATAAACGCGGTTTTGTCTTGGTCCGACTCATACATGAACACTGATTGTATCCCATGGTAGATCGTCCATGAAAGAGAAGAACTTAAACTCCAGCGATCCGATCCACCAACTTCGTCTATCCGCGGCATTGGGTAACAATCTTTTCGGACATTGTAAATTGCCATCCGTGAAGTCGACACACATTCTTACCTTTCCATTCTTTTTGGAACCGCGACAATGTTGGAGAGCCATTCCGTGAATTTGCATTCGCGAATAATCCCCCCGCTTTCAACCTATGTATCTCCTCCCGTATCCCTGCATCTTGCGGCTTTAAGCCTCTCATCTTTTGCGGATGGGCTTGGCCCCCTTCTCTCATATGCAACTTTGTGACAAGCAAATTCTGGATCGGATCCAGTCCGCGGATCCTCCACGGACCATCGCGAACACATCATTGTTCTCCATCAACAAAGGCGGTCAACTTTGCTTTCCAACTCTCCGATAAATCGGCCCCAATAGACACCGGTTTCTCCTCCTCTCCGATTACTTACGTTCCATTTGTCTCCACCTCATCCATTGTCTTAAGCCCCACTGGCAACTCTGGGACCGTTACGCGATCCGTGATTGCTTTCGCCCGTCGGTCCGCCCTCTTTCAGCGCCCCCCATGCATTTACGGATCAACTCTCGAACCACCACGGTGTATTCTTTGAGCAGCGGCTTGGTCTCCTCTTATCTCGTACATTCCTCCCTTAGTGGAAGCGGATCACTTGATAGTAGGTGGATGGAATTGCCTTCATCTCGTGAATCCATCTCCTTCCCAAGATGGCATTGAATTGCGATGTGGAGTCCACAACCATGAAACGGGTGAACACCGTTACAGGACCTGCAGTTACTGGTAGCTCCAGTTCCCCTATGGGTTCGGTCATGCTACCGTTGAATCCAAACAGATTGGTCCGGGGAGGCTTCAATTGTTTCTTCTCAATATTCATTTCCTCCATAGCACCGCTAAACAACAAATCAACTGAGCTTCCGCAATCTATTAACACCCTCTTCACCATGTAATTACCCACTGCAATTGTTATCACCACGGTAGCATCCTCGGTGGGAGATTACCGCTTCGGATCCTTTGGTGAGAATTCTATCCTACCATCCCCTCCATTGGCCCCTCAGCACGGTCGCGGAATGCTTTCGAGACCTCATTTATCTGGCTGTAAAGCTGGGCGTCCTCGACTTTGTCCCGTGAGCATTCCTTCCCTCTTTGTTTCCCCACTTGAAGATGACATTGATGGTTCCTAGGATCCTCGCTACGGTGGCTTCTTTTTGACCGGATGTGCCTCCCGATGAACTCTCTCCGGCAACCCTTTTCTATCATTCTCTCTACCAACCACGCAAAGCGAAACACTCATTGGTTCTGTGGTTTGGATCTCGGGTGAATGCCGCAAAAGCGGCTTCTTCCAGGTTCTCTAGGCGTGCTTCTCCGGACCTTCAAAATACTGCATCCCTTTGATTAACGGCAATATCTCCTCTAAAGTTTTGTTCAAAGGAGTTGTCGCTATATCAGCGGTATGGTTTTCTCTCGCGGCGTCTCTCCTCGCTATGTCTCCGACCTCTCTCGCTTTGTGTGTCTCTTCCCCGTAAGATCCCCTTCACGGGCGCGGCCTTTCCTCTGTCTTTCCGGTCGTTACGTCTACACTATGCACCGATTTCTCCGTCTTCCTAGGCTCCTTAGCGGTTCTCTGCGGTATATCCTCATATATCGTTATGTATTTCGACCTTTTGGATACACTGATTGCATGTAACGTCGTGACTTCGATTTTGGACCCGCAGTTCATGGACTCTAGTACCTGCTTCAACCCATCTTTGAATGCTATTACTTTGCGGTGTGCTCATCAAATTCTCTACCCTCAACGCGTCTCCTCCTTGAACCTACACAAAAAATTCCCTCGGCGTCTCGGCGGTTTTCTGTTTGACATTGAAGAGGTCCGCGATATCCACTATTCTCCGTTTACGATGAATGAAATGGTCCACGAATGCCTCGCTCCAAATCCTCGAACTTCTTTATCTTTATCGGCGTCAATCGGTAATACCAATCCGAAGCTCCCCTTTTCGGACTAGCGGGAAACATCATCAATGGGTAGTCCGTCATACTTACTCTCTTGCCCGCGGCATCTGCCGCCTAAAATGGTGTAAGTGGTCCGCGGGATCACCGCTTCCCCGTCATATCGCTCGAACCTCGGTTGCGTAAACCTCTTTGGTACCTCGGAATTCCAAACTGAATCCGCTAGCGGGTTCTGATTAAGTCCGGCTACTACCTTCCTCACCACCCCTTGGCTTTCTTTTTCCGCCGTCCGACTTATTTCTCTATCCTTTTCAATCATCGCCTGGATCACCTCCAGCGTGACCGCTCCCTCGAGATCACCTCTTAGCCCTTGAGGCGCTTCCTCACTCTGTTCCCCCATCTCGCTATTCTCTGGCTCTCTAGTCCCTTCCCCTCTTTGTGTAGTTTCCCTTTCTCTTCTAAGATCTTCATTCTCCTCCCTCAATCTCGCTACTTCTTCCCGCAAAGAGTCCGGTTTGCCTCTGCCCGTCGCGTCTTGAACTTCCTCTGGTGTTTCTTCCAACTCCACACTCAGAGCCTCTCCCTCATCGATTCCCTCTCTCACTTTTTTTGGTCTCCCTCTCCCTTTCTTAGTCATCGTTGCCATCCTATAACCCTTTCTTCTTGTCTCTAAACCGTAGGTCACTTTTCGTTGTGATCCCCTACGCGGCCGCCAAATGTATAATCAGATTTTACAACCTTCGAAATCCCTATGTAATCTCTGATCTTACAGCCTCTCTCCTCTCTCTCCTCCGTTCTTTTTTTCTCTTTTTTTCTCTCTTTCCATCCCTCTTATACTCCCTAACCGCTAACTGCTTCCTGATTCCACGATCTCCACCTCACCAGTTCATAACCGCTAACCGTCCACTACTGCCTCAAGTACCGCGGCCTATATCCTGTACTCTCACTCTCTGGTTTCTTAAGTTACCTCGGTCTTTGAGACATGTCATCCCCATGGTCATGAATTTGGCAGATACAATCTGCTTCAACACAACGAGAGCAAATGATAAAGAATGCACTAAGAAACAGAGAAAATTTGATGTTGAGAGAGATGAATCTGAATCAAGATAATGGTTGCCTACGTACTTAAGATCTATTATCTGTGGATCAAGTTTCAACGTAGTTCACATTATGAGAAAAAATGGTTTTTTATATGAATGAAGAGGTTGAGTCCTAAGAGGACTGTGTTTGTTTGTGTCATGAGAATTGTTATCTCTTTGAACTTTTATTTTTATTTTTCTACAATAATGAACCTGGACATATTCATAAATAGACCATTTATTGGGTGTAGCTAGGATTAAGCCCTTGGGCTTAATTGATTTAAATTGGGCTGGATTCGTGGGCTTAATGAGCCACACAGTGGGGGTCTATACAATAACCTATGCTAAAAACACCAAATTAGCAACCAAACATGCTTCTAAAATCCCTAGTAACATATGAACCAATTAGGACCCTAGAATGCATCACATTGCATTCTTTTTTAAACTTTTACGTGTTTGGTTGCTTCTTTTTTTAGAAAGTTTCACTTGTGTTAATCTATATTCAAGATGATATTAGTTGCACATTCAAGATGAAGATGTGAGAGTTAGAAAACCGAGGAGTTTGGGTTGGATGCGGCTGAGATTGTAGTGTCTTCCCACTAAGCTAGAGATAGAGAAGTAATGTATCTGATGCAAAGCTTGAGAGGGAGCTTGCTGTGAGGAGTGAGGAGTGAGGAGAGTCAATTGTCTTGTTGTAACTTGCCCTTGGCGGTGGCATTCACATTATTACGATTGCATGCATTTCTACTCAGTTTATAGTTTACTGGTACCGTATCTTTACATATATCTATTTAAGTTGGTTGGTACAGCTAAAAGAAGTTGGAAATAATTAAATGTGAAACTGTGGAAAAAAAAAGTGACCCCTCGAAGGTAGTAGCATTTTCTGGATCTCCATGCTTTGAGAAGCGGATTGTAAATATTTAAACACTAGTTCGATGTCATGTTTTTTTACAAGTAATGTCTCTTTTTTATAAATTGACATCCTATTTATTTATTTGAAATAGGTGCTAGTTGTTAACTCAGGTGAGTAGTGGTTAGGGTTTTGATTTATTCTAGCACATGCACATTTTCTTAGTTCTTTTGATGTGAACAATTTCTCTTGGTGTTCAAGGAAAGAAGGTAAAAAAGGAACCTATCTTTACTCATTGAACCCATTATGCCCTATGATTAATTGCTTTCTTCTGCTTTATAGTTGGGATTAAATTATGCTTTACAAGTTTGGGCTGAGCCACCGACCACTCTCTGGCTTTAGCACAGTCGGCTGCCTTTTCAACTGAGGTTCTCAACATTCTTGCATTACTTCTATCAAGAGGAAGTAAGTTATTATGGTTTGGGAGCTGATATATTGGGTCATTTTGCAAATATGGAACCAAAGTAAGCAAAGGGGAAAGAGAATAGGATCAAAGCCAGTAGGACAAAATTTCCCACTTACATGTAGTCCAAAGTTGATTAATTACAGATACTGATGTAGACATTAGTTGAGTCTGTCAGTGTCATAGGTGTGCGCCTATGTTCCCTCTACATGTTATGAGCGTGAGCCCCTTAGTTGAGTGCAAGCCCATGGTTGAGTCCATTAGTTAGTTGGACATATGTTGTATTCCTATTGGTTTATGCTTTCTACGTTTACTTTAAATAACGGACTTGTAGTTAGGGTTTTCGGTAGTTGTGTTTATGTGTGTGATTTATGATTGAGAGATTCAATAAAAGAGTGATTTTTATGTCGTCTTTTAATTGTGTTTCAATTAAAGTGTAGATTCAATTAAACTGAAGCTTCCGCCAGTAAGATCTATATTATTTGGTATCGGAGCAGATTAATTCCAGGGGTTATTATTCACAATAATGTTCACCGAAAACACTGTTCGCGAAACACTGTTTATCGGGTACTATTCACCGAGTCACTGTTCACCCAGGTTACTGTTCACGGCGATTTTTTTTTTCTTGAAAAGTCAAATTTTTTTTTGTGTTATTATGGTGAATAACAAAGCAACTCGAGGTCGTCCTCCATCCATAGATACTCGTATGTTTCGTTTAGAAGAAAGTATGAAGGACATGACACATGTTCCAGAACCTGATGGAAGCAAAGTTTCCAGGCTAAAGAGAGGTGCAACAACCATTTCTACCACCACAGAATAATGGTTCAGTGGCTAGTACTGATGATGCATCTCAGGTTGATAGTTCAATCCCTCTTTTGAATCCTTTTGCGCCTACAGATCCCGAAAACAACGGAGAGAACAGAGTTGGCATGAAAGATAACACCAACAGGAAACCTCCTCTCAATGGGGAACGTGAGGGTGTACCCCTCAATGATGGCACCGCTCGGCTACCGGCAGGTGTTGAAGCTCCTCTATTTGGCGCTCCACCAATCTTTGATAAGTATGAAGATAGAATCAATTTTTGATAAGTACGATGATCTGATTTGGGAAAATTTTGTGACTCACTTTGACAAACGAACTTTGACAAATGAACTTTGACAAACGAAGTGATTTGTTTTTCAAAAAAGCACGGTTGCAGATTTGGATTTCCTTAAAGAAAGTCACATATGTTGGTGAAGTTACAAATTTTCAAGATGAGCCATGGGTGATAAAAGAAAAGAAAATATGATCTCAACTTTCAATCAATTAAATATGTACTTGTAACAAGTGCAACTGGCTGTCGCTTCTGTTGAACAAGCGAATAAAGGATGACATGTTGGAAACTATTTTAGCTCGTCTACACCCCTTATCCAAGAAACTCTTAGATATTTTTTCCTACACTTGCTTTTCTAGACAATTTTGGTTTCATTGTAAAGATATCCAAGAAACTCTTAGATTTTTTTTCTTACACTTGCTTTTCTAGACAATTTTGGTTTCATTGTAAAGAGAGACGGGCCTTCCCTACACCCTATCCACCTATTGAGAAAACTCTGGTTATCCTTATCTTTCTTAGCTCCTTTGTTTTCACAATAAGCATCCCTGAGCTTCTGCTTCGCATCGATTTGCATCCCACTAATATTAATCCCCGTGTGCACAGATTCTATACTATCCCTGTCATTATAACTCTTGGTCAAAGAAATTGATGCCAAAGTTTTGCTATTAGTCATGTCAACAAGAGGTTTTCTATTGGATGAGATTTTACTATCTGTTGGACTGATTACCTCAGAAAGTACATAAAGTCCCTCATCTAGCTTTTCAGTTTCTTCACTAGTGCTCGTATTTTCATCAATGCGAAAACATGTTAGTTCTGGGTTGGCACTCTGCTGCTTCTCAAAATTGCGAGCGGCAGGAACTAAAGTAATTCTTTCACTGAGCATCCTAACAGGAGGTGTCCAAGGAGGCTGCCGAACACCCAAGTCTAATTGAATACTTGAGGACGGAATGAGACCGGAGTAGGAAGCAAGGTTAGATTCTTCACCTATTAGATTATAACTAGCCTTTAGCTGCTTCAAATCTTCAGCGCTGAACAGGTGCTTGTCATATGCACTCTACGATCATCAGGGTCGGTAGCGGTTTGAGACATTCACAGAATAAAGAGGACACTCTATTATCACCTATAAATATCATTATGTGGTCACCAATAATCTCCACATGAGCATGTGCCATCACGAAAATGATGAAACCAATTTGTATCCCGTACAATGATTTCGCGTTCTGTGATCTTAGAGATGTGCTTGGCAGCTACATGACAATCCCCACACACACGGAGGTTCTTGGTTATCCTGATAGGTGTCCCTGGCTCTGTATTTATTATGACAAAAACAATTGCAAGCTTCTCACTGTGGACTGCTAGATGGCATTCCTTGTCTTCCTCCTCCACATCATGGAGTGCAGAATTTGTCTCAGGGACATACCCTGCTTCCTTCATCTTACTAACTAACACATCTAACTCCTCATAGATTTCTTTGGTCTGCGGATGCGATTGATCACCAACAAGAAAGGTGTGCACTCTCTTACCCATTTCTACATTGCTACATCCAGGCATTTTACTAATTCCTCTGCTTTTCATGACGGATCGGACAGCCGTAACCTCGTTCCACCTACCTGCCTTTGCATAAATGTTGGACAACAGAACATAATATCCAGCCTGTACGGGAACAAGTTGAAAGAGATGATCAGCAGCAACAAGCCCCAGACTCATGTTAGAATAAACTTGGCAAGCACTTAACAATGCTCCCCACAGTTGCTCACTCGGCTTCATTGTCAATAGCAGCATGGATTTGCAACCCAACCTTTAAATTCTCTGACACCGAGCAAGCTTTGAGAACACAAGGGAAGGTATAGTTATCAGGGACGAGTCCATATCTCCACATGTTCATGTAAACAAGTAAAGCCTCTCCATACATACAATTATTAACATAGCTTCTAATCATTACATTGAAAAACACAATATTCTTGTCTGCAGCTGGAATCTCATCAAACACTTTCCAAGTAGTTTTCGGTTCCCCAAAACTTGAATAGGCCCTCATTAGCTTTATACCTATAGATGGGTTCGAATGCAGATGATCGATAACCAAAACTTGGGCGTGAAGTTTCTTTAATGTTAAAACATCTGGGCATCCATCCAATATCTTGTACACAAACATGTCTTTGCTTCAAACTCTCCCCAGATTCTAGTTGAGAAACTTGAACTAGTAGGTTTCATCACTAAACCAGCCACAGGTTCAAATCATTTTCATTTTAATATTAACAAGTCTAGCTGCTTATTCCTCGTAGAAAATGAGCACGGGCAGTTCTAACTATCAAACTTGAAATGCATTTTTAGTCCCACACTGCTGGAAGAACAGGATAAGAGGGACAAGTCTAGTATAAAAAAAAGTCTATGAAATGGGTTAAAGCATACCTTTCTCGGCCTTTTGGCTAAGATCAAGTGTAGTATCTGTTCTTATCAGTTTAATATCTGATATGTGAGCCATTGGCTCACACGATATTAAATTAATTTTTGTTGGGGGAGTTCCCATCACAACAGCTTGCTGTTGGGGTTCTCATGTGTCGCTCATGCGTTGCACTACTGCTTGGGCTGGCGCACCTCTATCAAATCAAAATCTAAAATTTATTCTTGCTCTATATAAGAGTTTTAATGTCAGCAGTTTGAAACTTTGAATTAGTGTTTCGCTAGTACAAATTTTGTGCTTACAGTGGTTTCTACTTAGATTGACAACGACATCTAGTGCATCTTCAAGCTTTCATCATCATTTACCGCATCTTCAAGCTTTCATCATCATTTACCGCAGAACGGATATGGGTTTCCTCTTCCTCCATCTGTGTTGATTTTTATGTAATTTGCAGCTGGTGGGGAACATACGGTATGTTTTGACCAAGGTTTAAAATATCGATATCGATGAATATATTGGTGTACTTAAAAACCGATATATATCGGATATATCCATCTTTTTTGCGATCAATCCAAACTATTTAAAATATTGGATATATCGGAAATATAATATCGGAAATATATTGGAAATATCGGATTTATATTAAAAAATGGTCAAAAAGTAAATGATATATATTGTAAATATCGAATATATCGGCGATATAAACTTTTATATCGGAAATTTCTGATATATATTGGAAAAAAAGGATACTATATTCGGTGGATATATATCGAAAATATAGATATCGGTGTACCAAAATACTAATATATATCGGCGATATATCGAATATATCGTCGATATTTTGGTCCATGGTTTTGACTAACTTTTGGTGCAAAAGGAAGTATATCCATTTCCTGAGAACATCAATGTCTTGTGTCGATCCGTAAGTGTTATCTTTGGCCACCAATTGTTGTTTCTTAATTATTTGATGATATGTATTGAAGTAATGAAATGACAATTGGTTAATTATTGTCATGACAATACCTTCCCCTTTAAACATTCTTGTCCTCAACGATTAAAATTTGGGAAGTTGGTTGCAATATGAGTCCAATCTTCCCAGGTGGCGCCCTCAAGAAATGTGTTATACCAATGGATAAGCACATGTGCAACTGCCTTATTGTGTCTCGGTATCATCCTCCTAGCCAATACGGGCGATCGGTTCCACTAGCATCCGTCGCCCGGAATCAACCATAGGTAAGTGAGGCATTGGCGTTACTACATTGCCCAATTTCTTTTTCAATTGTGACACATGAAAAATAGGATGAATTTTTTATCCATGTGGTAATCGCAATTTATATGCTACCTGTCCTACCTTGGCAATCACCTCAAAGGGTCCATAGAACTTAGCACCAAGCTTGAGGTTCTTTTGAGCAGCCACAGAAGTTTGCCTGTAAGGTTGTAATCTGAGATAAACCAAGTCTCCCACTTCAAAAGACCTCTCGGTTCTCATTTTGTCAGCATACCATTTCATCCTCTCCTGCGTCTTGTGCAAGCCTTCCTTAACTGCTTTAATCATGACTACCCTTTTCTGTAGGTATTCTTGAACTGTAGCCACTGATGTTGGTAGTGCGAGGTGAGGTGGTGTATACCCATAAAGAGCCTTAAAAGGCGACATCTTCAAGCTGGAGTGGTGGTTAGTGTTGAACCATCATTCAGCCAAAGGAAGCCATTTACACCAACTTTGCGGCTTATGTCCCACCATGCACCGATGGTAGTTTTATGGACAAGAGTTGGTTCTCTCTCGTCATCCATTGGTTTTGCGGATGGTAGGCGGTACTTAGATGAATCTCGCATCCATTTCCTTAAACGTATCCTTCCGAACGAGCTTATAAACACCCTATCTCATGCGAAGTGATCGAGGCCGGCAATCCATGCAACTTGTAAATGTGGTTCACTTAACTCCTTAGCTACTTTGCGGCGGTATATGGATGATGAGCCAATGCTATGAAATGGCTATACTTTGTAAGCCTATCGACAACCACCATTATTACTTCTTTTCCTTCCTCGACTTTGGCAAAACCTCGTAATGAAATCCATGGCGATGTCTTTGCCACGCATGCTCTAGGGCGTAAAGGTACGATAAACCCGGCCGGGGAACACATGTTCATTTTTGTTTCTTTGGCAGACATCACCAATGGCGGAGCCAGGAATGTAAGTGAGGGTGAGCCACTCATAAACCAAGCATAAAAAAAAAAACACACTAATTTTTTTTTAACTAAAAATTCAAACCCGATCACAAAACAAGTATATTTCGAACATAAAAAAATCATATAAAATAATTGCAATAAATGTAATATAAAAAAATAAGAAAAAAAAAATAATTCAATCAAAACAAATACTTATTCATAGTTGTCCTTGACGCCCTTTTTTTTTGTTACCCTTCTTCATCTTTTGGAAGCGTTGCAAGATCAACTCGGTATCAATGCTATCAAAAATTTCTTTTTCAATGTATGTTATTAAACAATCATTCAACCATTCATCCGCCATCCGATTAAGTGAGCGATTCTTTATGATATTCATAGCAGAAAATGCCCTCTCCACGATGGCGAGCAACGAGGTAAAATCGGCGCCAACTTAATCAACAAATACACAAGTGGGTACACAATGTCTTTCTTTGTCTCAACCATTATTTTGGCTAGGTCGCTAATTACGTTTACTTTACCAAACTTAGTATCGGGCACATCAATGATATAATTCTCAAGCTGATCCGCTAATTCCATCCGATCTATCTCAAAAAATTATCGGGATAAAGTCAAGCAAAATGGATCAATTTTTGCTTATCGAAAAGCAAAGAAATGACTCCACAAGGATCAAGACATGCCATGCAAAGAAGTAATTTCGTGTTTGCTTCATTAAACCGGGTCGCTTAACTCTTGAAGTTGCAAATCAATACAGTTGATAGAATAATCCAACACGATAGTAATGTAAATTGGTGCTTCCTTCCGCACTTCGTCGAGACCTCCCTCGAGCCACATACCTCTCTTCCATATTTGGAACAACCACATCATGTTTGGCACATAGTGAAGAAACTTCAATCGAGAGACTATCCCACCCATCATCTCTCATCGCCTGTAAAGCGTTACCTTTGTTATTTTAACAAGAGTCATAGCATTGACAATGTCTTGGTCTTTACGCTGCAAAGCCTTTGACAAATCATTGCTAATTCCTAGTATCGCTTTCATCAAATGCAAATTTAAGATAAATTCAAAAGATCGCGACCGAACTCAAGAATCCGTAAAGCCTCACCTCTTTGTTCCGAGCTTGAACCATCTTCCGCTATATTATCAAGCACATCAAGTAATCTTGAACCATAACCGCTTATCATGCCAAGAAGTGTACAATAGTGTGAGCCCCATCGAGTGTCACCAGATCGTTTAAGACTAGTCTCTTGATTCAACCCTTTACCACTTGAAATTTCTCCGCTTTGTAAGGCTGCAACAACTCTAGTCTTCATTGCTTCACGTAACATATCTCGTCGCTTATATGATGCTCCAACAGTATTTACCACATTAGAGAGAACACTAAAAAGGTTAGTAATTGACTCATGGTTCTTTGCAACTGATACAAGGGCTAATCGAAGGCGATGAGCTAAACAATGAACATAAAATCTGAGGACTCATTCTCTTTCATTATAAGTGTTTTTAGGCCATTCAAATCACCTTGCATATTGCTGGCCCCATCATACCTTTGTCCACGCAGTCTAGATATGCTTAACCCATACTTAGAGAACAACTCATCAATTGCCTTTTTAAGTGTTACTGCACTAGTTTCCTTAACATGCACAACTCCAAAAAATCTCTCAATCACGCAACCTTAAGCTTTCTTGTCGACATAACGCAAAACAATTGCCATTTGCTCTTTAATTGATATATCACGTGCTTCATCAACTAAAATAGCAAACAATGAATTTCCATAATCCTTTAAAATAGCATTTGTAGTTTCCACAGCAGCTGCATTCACAATCTTTTTTTGTATATCAGGCGAGGTCAATTTCCGATTTTTAGAAGCATTATCAAGAACGTTCTTAATGACTTCGTTATGATATTTCAAAAATCGTATAAGTTCAAGAAAATTGCCTTTACTAATCGACTCCTCTGATTCATCATGGCCACGGAAAGCTAAACCTTGTCTCAAAAGAAACCTAATACAATCGGTTATTGCGGTTAGATGTATTCGATAATCCCTTCAACTTAGTCGATTGTCTCTCAAGAAATGTTTCGATATCTTTGCTCTTGATTTAGCAATGCCTGTCTTTGCCTAAAGCAATATTATGAGCACTATTTGGTCCTCCAACATGCTATTTTAATTTGGTTTTCCTTTCCCAATTAGTAAACCCCTTGTAAGAGAAAACATCTCCGCCTCCTTGTGCCCCCGATAAGATTTAAAGAGATAACAATAGTGACAAAACGCAAAGATCTTTGTGAATACTATATTCCAACCAACTAAACTCTTCATACCACTCTTTTCCGGCGGCGGTTCCTCTTGCCTATTGTCCTTGGAGGAAAAGTATGATTAGGCTGGCAAGGACCCCTAAGCAAATATGTTCTTCTCACTGAGTCACGATCATTAGGATGATAATCTGAAATCTTGTTCCTCAATCCAGGGTCTCCTGGAAGACTAGACAAGTCAAGTTCTTCACGATTTCCATGTTGAACCCGCTTTGACGTAGGTTGTTCAACACCACCATCCTCAGTTTCTTGGTGACTTCGCTTTGAAGAGGATCCTACTTCAACACTAACAACATGATCTGTGTTACTACTTGGTTGAGTGGGCAACGACTTTTCTTTGATCAAATACTTTAGCATAGCTATTTAAACAATTAAAATAAACCACCAATCAATTTAATTGAAATTGCACGAATTAAAATAAACCACCAATAATGTTCACAAAATAAAATAATAATCACAAACATATAAAAATATAAATAATATGGTTTAGGAATCGAGACAAAAAAGGCGACAAAAATTAAATAATATAAGAGTTACCTAGTTACCTTCACAAAACCGGTAGGTGTAAAGTTGTTTGTTTGGGTAGAAAAGTAGAAGACTTAAATTTTAATATATGATAATAGAGAATGGAGGAGAAGAGAAGTAGAGTCGGTGAGGGGTTTTTTTTTCTTTCTATTTTTTTTTAATAGATACAAGATGGTTTCTGTTTGGGTTTATATATGGGTGGATAAATACGAGACAAAGAGAAACACAAGGAACACAAGTACTATTGGCTTTTCTATTTGCTTTTTTTGTAATATTTGCTTTAACCGAATCAAATTTGTACATCCTTTTGTACACATGACATCAGCACATCCTTTTAACCAAATTTAACCGAATCTATTTGTACACATGACATCAGCACATCATTTTGTTTCCTTTCTCGTGCATACTTTTCTTTATCTTTTTTGTCTTTTACCTATACCACTTAGCACTTGCGGGCAGTTGCCATAACTAATTTTTTTTTTTTTTGGTTTGGGTCAAAGTGAGGGTACGCCAGGGTGTATGCTGGCCCCCCCTGGCTCCGCCACTGGACATCACAAGCACTTACAAATTCCATCACATCTTTCTTTAGACCTGGCCAAAAGAAATAAGACTTCCCCCGCTGATAACTTCCCTGCATTCCAGAGTGACCACATACGGAAGAAGAGTGTATAGTGGCAATCAATTTCTGTCTCAAGTAACCATTATTCCCGATGTATATCTTGTCTTTGTATCTCACAATACCAGAGGCATAAGAATAATTATGCACTCCAGTGGAATTGAGTGTCAACTAAGATATAAGAGTTTGCATCAAGTCATCGCGCTCATAGTTTTGCATTACTTCTTTGAGCCACAGTGGGTGCACTGTCGACATTGCTTGACAACTAGCATGTTCTTCCACTACTCTAGACAGGGCATCAGCAACCCTATTTTCAGTTCTAACTATCAAACTTGAAATGCATTTTTAGTCCCACACTGCTGGAAGAACAGGATAAGAGGGACAAGACTAGTATAAAAAAAAGTCTATGAAATGGGATAAAGCATACCTTTCTCGGCCTTTTGGCTAAGATCAAGTGTAGTATCTGTTCTTATCAGTTTAATATCTGATATGTGAGCCATTGGCTCACACGATATTAAATTAATTTTTGTTGGGGGAGTTCCCATCACAACAGCAAGCTGTTGGGGTTCTCATGTGTCGCTCATGCGTTGCACTACTGCTTGGGCTGGCGCACCTTTATCAATTCAAATTCCAAAATTTATTCTTGTTCTATATAATCCGCAGTTCTATATAGAATTAAGGTTTCACTGGTACAAATTTTGTGCTTACAGTGGTTTCTACTTTAGAAATTGGTACCCCTTTCCTAAGATGCTTTGACAACGACATCTAGTGCATCTTCAAGCTCTGTTTATCATCATTTACAGCAGAACAGACCTGTGTTGATTTTTATGTAATTTGCAGCTGTAGGGGAACATATGGTATGTTTTGACTAACTTTTGGTGCTCTACTAAAAGGAAGTATATCCATTTCCTGCGAACATCAATGTCTTGTGTCGATCAGTGTTACCTTTGGCCAGTCTTGTTAGGGAATGACCGAATAACCAATTGTTGTTTCTTAATTATTTGATGATATGTATTGAAGTAATGAAATGACAATTGGTTAATTATTGTCATGACAATACCATCCCCTTTAAACATTTTTGTCCTCAACGATTAAAATTTGGGAAGTTGGTTGCAATATGAGTCCAATCTTTCCAGGTGGCGCCCCCAGGAAATGTGTTATACCAATGGATAAGCATTTGTGCAACTGCCTTATTGTGTCTCGGTATCATCCTCCTAGCCAATATGGCGATCGGTTCCACTAGCATCTGTCCTTCAGAATCAACCATAGGTAAGTGAGGCATTGGTGTTACTATATTGCCCAATTTCTTTTTCAATTGTGACACATGAAAAATAGGATGAATTTTTTATCCATGTGGTAATTGCAATTTATATGCTACCTATCCTACCTTGGCAATCACCTCAAAGGGTCCATAGAACTTAGCACCAAGCTTGAGGTTCTTTTGAACAGCCACAGAAGTTTGCCTGTAAGGTTGTAATCTGAGATAAACCAAGTCTCCCACTTCAAAAGACCTCTCGGTTCTCATTTTGTCAGCATACCATTTCATCCTCTCCTACGTCTTGTGCAAGCCTTCCTTAACTGCTTTAATCACGACTGCCCTTTTCTGTAGGTATTCTTGAACTGCAGCCACTGATGTTGTTGCTGATGTTGGTAGTGCGAGGTGAGGTGGTGTATACCCGTAAAGAGCCTTAAAAGGCGTCATCTTCAAGCTGGAGTGGTGGTTAGTGTTGAACCACCATTCAGCCAAAGGAAGCCATTTACACCAACTTTGCGGCTTATGTCCCACCATGCACTGACAGTAGTTTTATGGACAAGAGTTGGTTCTCTCTGTCTGTCCATCGGTTTGCGGATGGTAGGCGGTACTTAGATGAATCTCAGTACCCATTTCCTTAAACAAATCCTTCCAGAACGAGCTTATAAACACCCTATCTCTGTCTGAAGTGATCGAGGCTGGCAGTCCATGCAACTTGTAAATGTGGTTCATGAACTCCTTAGCTACTGTTGCAGCAGTATATGGATGAGCCAATGCTATGAAATGGCTATACTTTGTAAGCCTATCGACAACCACCATTATTACATCTTTTCCTTCTGACTTTGGCAAACCTGTAATGAAATCCATGGCGATGTGCTGCCACGCATGCTCTAGGACAGGTAAGGGCTGCATTAAACCAGCAGGGAACACATGTTCATTTTTGTTTCTTTGGCAGACATCACAAGCACTTACAAACTCCATCACATCTTTCTTTAGACCTGGCCAAAAGAAATAAGACTTCGCCCGCTGATAACTTCCCTGCATTCTAGAGTGACCACATACGGAAGAAGAGTGTATAGTGGCAATCAATTTCTGTCTCAAGTAACCATTATTCCCGATGTATATCTTGTCTTTGTATCTCACAATACCAGAGGCATAAGAATAAGTATGCACTCCAGTGGGATTGAGTGTCAACTAAGATATAAGAGTTTGCATCAAGTCATCGCGCTCATAGCTTTGCATTACTTCTTTGAGCCACAGTGAGTGCACTGTCGACATTGCTTGACAACTGGCATGTTCTTCCACTACTCTAGACAGGGCATCAACAGCCCTATTTTCAGTTCCTCTAACACGTCTCTCCTATTTAATTGATTGAGAGTTGAGATCATATTTAATATGGCTATACCATATTGTTTTCATAATCTGTGTGCAAGAGCATGTTGTGGGTATGATTTTAAGCCAGGGAAGCTACTATAAAGGAAAAATTCATGGACGGATTCCTTTCAGCTGGGGTATTGGCCGATTTCCTAAAGCTTGTGGACGTGGTTCTCTTTACCTGAAGTTTTTGTTGATTAGAAATTCGATGACGAAGTTTTTTTTGGTTGGGGAGAGTGATGTAGAACATTAGTCGAAGTCCGCTGTCATCATAGGTGTGTGTACTTCTATGTTCCTCTACATGTTATGGGCGTGAGCCCCTTAGTTGAGTCCAAGCCCATGGTTGAGTCCATTAGTTAGTTGGACACATGTCGTGTTCCTATTGGTTTATGCTTTCTAGGTTTACTTTAAATAACGGACTTGTAGTTAGGGTTTCGGTAGTTGTGTTTATGTGTGTGATTTGTGATTGAGAGATTCAATAAAAGAGTGATTTTTAGGCTGTCTTTTAATTGTGTTTCAATTAAAGTGTAGATTCAATTAAACTGAAGCTTCCGCCAGTAAGATCTACATTAGATACTCTTGTTAGCACATAATTGGTGCAGATGTATAAGCTCAAACTGGTTAGGGCACTCTTAATTTGGAGGTTGATGGTTCAAATCCATCTGGATCCAATTTTGAAATGAAATCTGATTAGCTACCCACAAAAGTAGTTTCGGTTGAATGCCATAGACTATAGCTGTTTGCGCTGTTAAATATAGATAGCGCTGTTAAAATATAGATAGCTTACAGCCTAGAACTAGTTATGATTGTGCTGCAAATCCTATGGAGCCAAAGCGTTAACAAGCACATGCTTCAGCATATCAGGAAAGAAACTATTCTACGGTTTGAGTTATAGGTACCCGTTATTCTACATTCTTTTTATGCATCATATCTATGGAAGTGCAAGATTTCCATTTGACTTTTACTGTTATCTTTGTTTCTGGTCACAATGACTTATCTGTTTGGTGATGCCAGGGAACTGTACAAATTCTGATGCACCAGAAGTACTGCCACGGCTTTGAGAACTTCTTGAATAAAGGCAAATATCCTGAAGGCACCCAAGCCTGCTTCAAATTGTGGGACAAGCCCTCAAATGTATGGATCTTTCTTCTTATATCTTGTGCTTTTAAGTTATTAAGGAACTCTACTTAAAGACCCGCTGTATTTATAATACACTTCACATTTTCAATCGACCGACTTGAAAAAAAACTCAATAGGTTGACCCACTGCATTACAAGTATTATCCGTTTAAGTTCTGTCGCTACTTTCATGTGTTTGCTTGATCATGAAGCTATGTCAATGTGTGTACATAGGGCATAAAAGTGTGTTCCACCATCTAGAAATGGAGCAAAGGTAAGCAAAGGAGACAGTGAATTATTAATTTCAAAACCAGTTGAGGACAAAATCCCCAATTAAGTAGTCAAAAGTTGTTTGGTAACATATATTCTCCTCAGTATGTATTCGGTGCAAATATATTTTTGTTAGTGTGTTCTCTAATGGATTTGTAAGCTCAAAACGGTTAGAGCACTCTTTGTTGAGAGGTTGATGGCTCAAATCCATCTGGTTCCAATTTTGAAAGGAAATCTGATGAACTATTCAAATATAATAAATTCTGTTGAACATCATAGACTATAGTGTTCTGCCGTTAAAATATGGTTATGTTTGTGCAGCAATATAGTCTCTGGCTTGAAAGTAAGCTTCTAGTAGTTTTGGTATATGTTTCTTATAAATTGTATCATGTCCATTTTTGAAGGTTAGCCAGCCTCTTGGTGATCACAGGCTAGACTTCGACGATTCCCATGTTGCACATGATGTAAAACCCTATAGAATAGAATTGGATTTGGATACCGCTACAGTTCAACTGATATATTCCGTGGAGGATGTAGTGTTTACAGGAGGCCGTTACCCCTCAAACCCTCATGAGGTGAGGTGATTGTGACAACGATTTCCTGAAGCAAACAGGGCCCTTCTGTCCTTCACAAGCATTTACAGAAAGTTGCAACATCAATCACGTGTAACTGCAGAGAATCAGATCATACTGGAACTTTGTCCCAATAAAAGGGTATCTCCAAAAGGGAATTTGAACGACAATCCAAAAGGAGTTCAGTTTACAGCAATTCTTAGTTTTGCATGATCCGTTTTGGCTACTTTTTCTCCAGTTTAGGAATGTTGTAGTCGCAGCGAGTTGAGTAATAACTCGATGGACAGTAGCAATAAAAGAGGCTACGCATGGGCGATATCAGCGGGTGCAAACGCTGCATTAGCTGCCATTGCTGCAAAGTTCTTCTCTTCTCATGTACACACTCATTCTTTCATTTGCACTTCTTGATTGCTGGAGGTTCAGTTTCTTCCTTCCAAAATAACAAGTATAATTCGTGTTTTAATTGCATCATGAACAGTATAATGTTTTAGAATATTAATATTCATCAATTATTAGACACGCCGTTAGTTCAGTTACTTTCGGACGATTTTCACAAAAGAAGTTTTGAATAAACGTGTTTTGATTTTCTAAGAAGCAAACCAAATTACATATGCTAGGCGAACGACCTGATCTAAACTATGCCATTTTGGATAAAGTTAAGAGTAGAATTTGTGTCACAAACTTGGTGTACAGGATCAAGCCTACAAATGACAATGTTTTGTATCATGAAACTTATCTCCACATTATATACACTTGTCCTTCTTTCTACCTCTTAAGGACATCAAAATTTTCAAGCTATGTGATCTTTCAACAGGTTGTCCTTAGTTCTAGCATCATTGTTAAATCTCTGATATACCTTACGTCTTTAGAGTTATTGCTTGGGGTCTATTTGTTGAGCGTGTTATTTATATGATTAATTGTTGTATTGAGTTAATAACTGCAACTTAGTGCATTTGTTGGGTGAAAATTCCCCAGTTTGTGAAATATGGTTTCATTAGTCTTCAATGTAATGATGTAGGGTTGCTATGTTAACAGCCTGAAAGCACTGTCTTCCTTGCAAGCTACGGCGACAAATTTCGCTACAAACTTCCTTTCTTCAGGTTTAGCCGGATTCTTCTTGTTTGACGAAACCATATCCACTAAGGTAAGTGACGATGTGCGCCATAATCAGTTCATTTTGGTTTCAGTAGGCATTATTTTGTTTGACAAAAGCATAAATCCAATGATAATAATACTATGCTTATGATTTGTTACTGAAGAACAATTCAATTGTGAGGTATCAGTGGGTAGATGTGATTTTCTTGTTTGGAATTGCTTCTTGGTAGTTTGCGAAATCACCTCAGTTTTAGATACACTTGGCATGACTAACATAGTAGAAGAATGCATCAACTTAAAAGGTCTTCTCTTGAGCAGTATCAAATAGAACACCAGTGAGCCTATTTCCTAAAATGGAACAACAGACAGAAATGAGTGGCTAAATGTGCAAGATGTAATGTTCACTTTAATGATTTGGTACATTTTATTTTCCTTCAGCTTGTGTTGGGAGCTTAATGGTGAGTCTAACAAATACTCAAGTTGAGGCTGTGGAAAATTGTTATACTTGTCCAACTCAGGGTGATCACTACTTTGACGTCCTGGGCTTATTTCTCAATGTTATGCACATTAACAGGTGTATGCCTTAAAAGAGTCTAGTTTGAGGTTTTATCCCCTCTTGATGATCTAAACAGACGTTATAAGAGGGGAGGGGTTTGTGTTTTGCATCTGTTTGAATTTCATGATAAGCGCAATAGGCCTTTTACTTCCCAGATCAAATTATTACTTGATTGTATGATATTTTTTGTTAGGGCATTCAGACTTTGGAAGTACAATCTAGATGTTTCCTCCATGTGTTTACTTCTTCGTCTTATCTATGCTATAAAGTAAATACTTGCTCCTCTGATATGATTGCATCCCCAAGATATTGGAACAAATGGACCACCTAAAATTTGATTGTGAATTAGGTCTAACAATTGCCACTGTGACCTTATAACTTAAATATTCAGTTGTCTACTCCGTTAGTTCTCATTATTGCTACAGTGTGTACTTGTTTACTTGAATCTTAGTTCAGTCAGTTTTTACCTTTTGCATTTCTGATTCCAAATCGTTTCCTTGCAGTGGTTTGCGGGCGCTCTCCTAATTGTACTAGGGGTCTTCATACTAAGCAAGTCAAGTGTGGGGACGAAAACACACTCTGACTAAAGATATATGGTTCAGTCATCAATGAAATTTTTGTTACTTCTGGCTCTGCCGTTATGTCCAATGTATCTAACTGCCTCTTAGAGGAGAAGATGCCCTTCCAAGCTTGAAGAAGTGGAATCTTGTAGTTGTTGACTGTTTCATTGGCTTTTTTGTTATCTGTAATTTTTACTGAGTTGATTATTATCAACAGAGCAGCATTAAAAGTGTTGCGTTGCATTTGGATGTGGTGTACTTAGATTCGCTATGCATGAGCTCGGAGAATGCAATTTAATGATCATTGTAAAATTTATTGAGGTCATTGTTGGTATACGGTTACCCACAGTTACCAAATTCATATTGGTTTTGGTTTTGGTTTCCTATTCTAAATAGGATTCTAATTTGATACCCACCTCTATAAATACAAGACCAGTTGGTGGGATTTGTAAGGCTAAAATTTGTGAGAGAGAGTTTGTGAATTCTTCGGGATTCGTTTGTGAGTGATTGTACTCTATTTTGTTTATCTCTTGATTAGTAAAATTCTTCTCTTTTGCTTGGTGGATTAGGCTAACGCCAAACACACGAAATCTCGCCTCCACTTCTATTGGTTATTAAACTTTGCATTGGTAAGTGTTTTAATTGATTTGTTCTTTGTCGATTTCTATCACTACATTCAATCTTCTTTGTCCAATTGTCACGCTTCCGCATTCGTTTACGTAACAAATTGGTATCGGAGCCAAGGTTCTACCTAGGGCTTCTTTTGTTGGTTTATTGATTGTTTTGTGGTATATGAAAGTTTGAGAAAGTATGGCGATGGATCCTCCATCGGTACTATTTCTACTTACGTCCTAAGGAGAAATCACCTCCTACGACTTTGAATATTAACCATGCAAGGATTGATGTGGAGAAATTCGATGGATCTAACAATTTTAGTATGTGGCGTTGTGAAGTTATAGATGCACTATGCCAACAAGACTTGATGATGTGTTAGACGAAAAACCATCGTGATATAGAGGAGAGTGTTTGGGTTAAGAAAAATAGGCGAGCTTGTGGTATCATAAGATCGCGTTTTGGCTAGGGATGTGGAAGTACCTTGTTCTCAATGAGACTTCGCCAAGGAAATCTGGAGAATCCTTGAAGAGAAGTACTTAGATAAGACAATAGAAGGTCGTGTCTTTATGAAATCAAAGTTATATGATATGAGAAAGAAAGAAGGTATTTCATTGTCCCAAAGATATGAACGAAGTTTAACAAGTTACTTACCGACTTGTTGAACATTGAAGAAGAAACGAAGGATGAAGACAAAGCTTTCCATTTGTTGAGATCTCTTCCCAAGGAGGAGTATGGGCATATAAAACCACCATTATGTTCGAAGAAAGCTTTGAACTATTCCGAGGTGCGGTCTGCGTTGACAAGTTGGGATATGATGAACAACAATGAAAAGGAGTCAAGAGAGTCGACGAAAGCAATTTGCTTTTGTGGTAAGAGGGAGGTCTAATGACCGCCCAAACTCCTGGTGGTGGAAGAAGTAAATCTCGCTCCAAGTCGAGAAGGCTAAATCTAGCCCGTGATGAGTGTGCTTTTGTCATGAGGTTGGACATTGGAAGAAGGACCGCAAGAAGTTAAAACACAAGCGAAAGATACCGAAAGCGTAAAACATCTAATGTCAACATTGCTCAAGGAGGTAATGATTCGATAGTTCAAATTTCTCTTTTCCTGTTACATCGAGTATTTGTTTCATTGATTCCAATCATTGGATTTTGGATACGGGTGCTACCTATTATGTTTGTCCCATAAGGGAGTGGTTTACAAGTTTCAAGGAGCTTGAAAGTGGTGATGTGTTGATAGGGAATGATCAACCCTGTCGCATTATGGGGATGGGTAATATTCGTCTCAAGATGTATGATGAAACGGTGAAGGAAATCAAGGATGTTCGCTATGTTCCCGCTTTGAAGAAGAATCTTATCTCTGTTGGTACTTTAGAAGCTAAGGGCTACAAGGTAGTCATTGATGCTGGCGCTCTAAAGATAGTTTCGAGCAATGGTTATCATGAAAGGCATACGTCGTAATAACTTGTACTATTTGAAGGGTGGTACGCTTAGTGGAGAAGTAGCCGCATCGAAAGCATTCGAGAGACGCTTTGCTAAGGAGGCCACCAGATTATGGCATATGCATTTTGCACATGCGGTGAGAAGTCCATGCAAACGCTAATAAAGCAAGGATTGTTGAAAGGTGCTAAGACCTCGTAAGTTGGATTTTGTGAGCATTGTGTTCGGGCAAGCGCATAAGGGTAAAGTTTGGCACCGCTTATCCACGTCTGGCGTGGAACCCTTGATTATGTTCATTCGGATGTTTGGGGTCCTTCTAGGAATGCATCTCTTTGGAGGGAACAAACATTATTATGTGACCTTTGTTGATGATTACTCTAGGCGTTTGTGGGTATATACCATGAGAAATAAGGATGAAGTCCTAGATATCTTTGTGAAGTGGAAGAAGTTGATTGAAACTTCGACCGCGTAAAAGATCAAAAGACTCGAACCGATAATGGTGGTGAATATATACGAGTGATCCATTCTTGCAAGTATGTCGAATGAGGGAATAGAGAGGCACTTTACGGAAAGGTACCGCAATGTAATGGGGTAGTGAGAAATGTATGAACCGTACTCTAATGGAGAAAGTCGCGTTGTATGTTGTCCAATCTTTGGATTGGGCAAAGCGTTTTGAAATCGAGGTCAGCGAGTTATGCATGCTACCTTGTTAACAAAGTTGCCTTCGGGTCGCAATTGAAGATAAAACTCCTATGGAGGTTTGGTCCGTAAACCCGCCGGGATTATGATTCCCTTCGTGTGTTTGGGTGTCCCGCTTACTTTCATGTCAAAAGATGGTAAGTTGGATCCTAGAGCAAAGAAAGCCATCTTTGTGGGTCCGAAAAGTGGAGTTAAAGGTTATAAGCTATGGGATCCGAAAGATAAGAAATTCATTTTGAGCGAGATGTGACATTTGATGAGGCTTCTATGTTGAAGTCCGGACGACTCTCCGGTGGAGAGTATGGCCAAAGAGGTATTGCAAAGCCAGTGGAGATTGATGCGCCTTCACCTAGTCTAGATAGTTCTCAGATCTAGTAGATTGGCAACCATGGATAGTCAGTCAGTTGATGTTCCATTTGAAGACACAGAAATAGTGATTACAGGTGATGGAACAAATGATGATGCAGAGGATATGGCTCCATTGTCCAATTGTCACGCTTCCGCATTCGTTTACGTAACAGTCATCTGATACAGAAGTTTGTTATTAACAATTTCTTAAAATCAAGGAAATAAATCTGCATTTGTTTTACGAAACTAGAGCAAAATTTGTTACTTGAAGAAAATACTTTTTAAAATGACTCACTATACAGAAACAGAAGTTGGTGGATCCGTTGATAAACTTGATATGGTCTTGCCAGCAGTCGAAAAACTAATAAGAGAGGCGCGTGACTGCGTGAGGAAGACAATGGACTGGGCTTTGTTTCGAAGGGTAATTGGGCGGGCTTTGGACCTTCTTTCACACGGTTTGCTTAATTCCCACGCTACCCATGGCGCTTATTTCCCACGCTACTCGGAGTCATCAGTTGATCTGATTCTAAAAAAAAGACATCAACACCTCTTCTTTAGTTTGGTTCATCACTGCGTCAAAGTGAAAGATGAATTCTGCCATGGTAAACTTCCTTCCTTTTTCTCCTTCTCTCTCTTTCTCTCTAACGCTATTAAGTTTTACTTTTTTTTTTTTTTATTTATTCTCATTACTAGCTCTTAACAATTTGTTTATTCTACTTTGTGGGGATAAGAAGCAGCCCAAGTCGTTTGAGTTGATGCTCATCTTTGGCTGTAATTAAGATGCATTTGCTAATGTGAATTTTTTTTATGGAAGAATTCATGGAGAAATTTCACTTGCCATGGAAGTTCATTTGTATCAAGTGATTTACTTATTGTTTTGTATCAAGTTCAAAACAAGGATCCATTGTGTTTTTTTTGTCTTCAATTTACTTTTCAAAAACATTATTGAAAAAGTGACTTCTTAAAAAAAATAAACTCACTGTTTTTTGCTTCTGTTTTTGAAAAAATGTTTTCTTCCATAAAAAAAATGTATATGTCTCCATGATTTCAAAAGTCTTACGTATTACAACTTACTCTTTAGGGGATATTTGCTGGTACATCTCACTTGGTAGTAGAATAGTTTCATGTAGTAAGAAGCATTTGCAAAGGTATTTTCTAAGCTTGTGAATTTTTCTAAGGAAGAATTCATTGCGTGAGGGGCGTGGAGAAATTTCACTTGACATTTTGCTTTCCTACTTCATGGAAATCTTTTGCATCATGTGAGACTTGTTCATCAAAGTAATCTCATTCAGTCACTTGTAAACACCAAACTTTCAACATATTCCTCTTGTGCTTCTTTTTTGAAACCTTTCACACATGTTGCTGAAACACATTTGACAGAGAATATGAGCCGAGTCAAGAATTTCCTCAATTCAAAAGTACTTTCTGTATTCATACAGAAATTCACAAATTTGAAAAGTCTGGACAAATTCATCCCTTTTCTTTATTTTTATTTTTTTTTGCAAATGAAATAAATCCATGATACTTCCTTTTAGAAATCTAATCAGTGATATGTCCTTCATATATCAACTGGTTTGGAACATGCACCTCTTACATACAAATAAATTACTTTTCCTTTGTTTTAAAACTTTGCGTTCTTTTCTAAAACTTGTGTGTTTTTCTGCTTCTTTTTTTTAAAAACTCTCACTTAAGTTATCATGTATACTTTTGACAGAGAATATGCTAATATCCTCCCCTCGCACTCGAGTTTCTTCAATTTGATAAAACATGAACCTCTTACTTCTTACAAATAAAACTGACGAAATCAAGCACCAAGTTTAGGCATATATTATAGCAAGGGAGGCTTTTCAGAGAAGATATCAATTGAACATTCAAAATGTTGAGGAAAGTTAAGGCTGATGCGATTGAACATTCAAAATGTAGAGGAGAGTTAAAGCTGATGTGTTTGGGTTGGATGTGGCTGAGATGGTAATGATTCACACTAGGCAAGAGATACAGAAGAAATGGGTATGATGCAAAGGTTGCAGTTAGGAGAGTCAGTTGTCTTGTGGTAAAACTTGCCTTTAGCTGTGGTATGTACATCTACATGCATTTGCCATATCTATAAAAGTTGGTTGAAACTAAAAACAATTAAATGTTAGAAATGCAAAAGAAAAACAAAAGTGCGACCCCTTTACCAAGGTAGCACAGACCCTGAAAACACTATTTTATCGATGCCGGTCCATGCTTTTAAAATCTAATAGAGGAGCATGTATCTTGGAATCTACTTAAATCTATTATTTTTGAATGGTAGAATCTTGAACTTCCATGAATATCTAGTTTATTGCTAGGAGCCTAGGACTTGCTGTGATCTTGGGACTAAAACCCTTTATATTTAATAATATAATTTTGAGTAGTGGCTTGTAAATCTGTTTTCGTCACATTTTTTACCACTTCGCCAGGTTATCTTGTATGGAAATGGACTTTAACTGTTCTGCAAGAGTCAGTTGGTGATAGTGATCTCGCACCATTTATCGACCCTGATACGCCAGTTGGTGATAGGTGTTGGAATCTCTTGTGTATTTCTAAATACTAGTGTGTGTGTGCAAAGTGGAGGAGATGAACAAATGGTGTTCTCTCCACTTTAGTGCATAGTAGATAGTCCCACATTGGTTATCCACCACATCGGGGTTCGTTCGGGCTTGGGCTTGGAGGCTTCTTGTTGTGGGTAGTGGTTTGACCAATAGCCTAAACTTGTTTTGCCTTTTTTCTTGAGCAGCAAGTTTCAAAGGTGTTCTATTAGGAGTTGGTCTCTCTTCCTCCTAACCTCTATAAATAGGACTGTGAGTCCATAGAGAAATATACTTGATCGAAACTCAACTCGAGAGAAACAAAACTCAAACCAAATTTTTTTTCTTCTCTTCTTCCACCGTCGTCGAGAGTTATATTTGTCGTTTCTAGAGGGTAGTATGTTCTAGTGCAAAGTCAGTCAGCTGTTAACCATTGAATCCTGTGAGGAAGACGCCATCGCTGCCTTTACTCGCACCATTGGAAGGGCGAAATCTTTCCTTAAGAACGTTCTAATCCGCGCATTGGTTATTCCTAGTTACTGCCGTCCTTGTTTCTTCATTGCTCATTCCTTCGTTCTACTTTTAGTTGCTTGTGTTCATACAACTATTCTAACAATCTTAAGGAAAGAGTTTTGTAGTAGAACAAAGGAGAGTGCTTTAATCGACAATCAAAAAGATAAGTCTTTTACTTTGAGTTATTGTTTGTGTTATTGGGTTATGACTTTAGAAATTTTCTAATAATTTCGTTTTTGGTAGGGAAACCAATTAAAGATTGAATATTTATTGATCTTTTGTGGTTTATCAAACCCTATATGGTTGTAGACCTTTCTCCTACGTTTATGGGAGTCAAATATGAGATTTCTATCAAGAAAAACGTCAAAGTTCGTCTTTTTGACAAACCAAGTCACTCGTTACGAAACTGCTATAACTTTCAGCTCAGAGCTCGGTTTTGCAATCCGCTTCTTGTGTTGGATAGCTGATTCAAAGGGCTTTCCAGTGGTATAAGGCTTGATACCCAATTCGTCCTGAGCTGGTTTAGAATTACAGTTCTTTTGAACTATTTTTCTAGAAGGAGGAAAATATGGTAATCCGATTTTTCAATCGGTTAGGTATCGTATTCTTTCACTCTTTGCAATTCTTTTGGTTTAATTATATGGTGATATTCTTGCCTTGAGTTGCATGCTAGTTTTCTTAGGAGGGAAATCCCTAAGCTTAAACTTCTTTAATAATCTAGTCAACAAATTATACGTGTTTATCACTGAGGAATTAATTGGTTTGACTAGAAGTAGTTTGATATTAATTTTCTTTGTACATATGTAGATGTATGTATATGGTTTAAGAGAGACCTTAAGATAGTTAATATCAACCACACTCAAATCTTGGATAGTAATTATAATGTATTCAATGCATAATTGCTTACCTTTATTGAGTGAACGTGTTGTTAGACGATGGTTATAATTGTACTGTTGTGAAAATACATGTTAGATGAAGTAACTTGTAGCTTATATCCAATATAGCATATGTTAAAGTTGTGTAGCATGCTAGTTTTGGACATTAATCATTGTGGATTTATTTTGAACTTAATGATAGTTTATTGGTAAATTTTTTAGTTGAAGACATTAATGGGTTGAGCCATTAGATGTTGTGGTAGTACTTGAGGTCTTGTTGATAGGGTATCCTATCTTGCTTGAGCTCATGTAAAAAGAGGAGGTGAAGTCCTCAGTTATTTTGCATATTCAGTGGCTAGATTTGCTTAAATATCGTATACTTTTTGTTGTGAGGGGTACAGTTAAAGTTTACTTTTCCTGAACCTATGATATGATATTTACCATGTTTGGCATGAATGCATTATTTAACATTGACATGAAGTTTAACCATGTCATATATTATTAAGTAATGAGCATCGTTGTCTACGAGAGGAAACAATATGGGAAACAATCAATATCCTCTAGTGACTATTTTAGACAAGGAGATGTAACACTTGTAGATTGTCTTATTAGGCATTATCCTCCTATGACTATGGATAAATAGCCAAAGTGAAGTACAAGTGCATGGATTGTCTCCCTATGACAGTTGGAATGTTGAATGATGAAAAGAATGATGATAATGATATTATCTCGGGTAAAACCCTTTTCATCTAATTCTTCTATTCTTTAAGATTCATTAGAATCTTTTGTGGATTTCCTTTCATATAGATAACATGAACATAATATGACTATGTTTAATATGATCCAGAATCATAGACTTGAGAAAAGTATATTCTTGTCATAAGAGTGCATATTATTGTTGTTGTTTCTTTTTAGTGTTTGTAAGCGGTATAATGTGTTTTGCATGTAAGTTTGATTAGGTTGAGTAACCATTGAACTGGGGGGGTGGTGACCCATGCATGACAATCGTTTTACCATAGTTCATCTCACAAGATAATTGGAAAGACACTGAACTACAAAGTATGGAAAGGTCTTGGGCCTATCCAAAAATGTTTGAAAATGTGGGGGGTGTCTTGCCAAGGCTATTGTGAATGAATCTAAAAGAAATTTCTTTTTGAGACCTAGAATTATCTAGTAGATGTTCATTGGTGAAACTCATAATAGTGATGTTTGTTTTCAGTTGTCATGAGTGATAACAATCTTGTAGATACCACACTATTATTGAATGTCTTATATGCTAATTTTATTTGAGGATGTGCTTTCTGTGAAATTGGCATAGAGTGGTTGGATGATCATAATTAACTACATAAGCGGATCCCATAATTTTTGAATAAGAAATTTGGAAGACTATCAGTAAGTATATCCACCATTCACGGTGATGATATTTATATGTTTCTTGAGGAAGATTCATTAACCTATAAGGAAGTTGTCTGTCTATGAGAAGTGTCCTTTTTTGAAGGATACAACTCCTCTAAACTGGACTTTTGTTTTATTGGGGGATCTATAAGTTGAATTGGATCTTTAAGAGAAAACTAAAACATGATAGTTGTATTGCAAAATACAATGCTAATAATAATAGCCAAGGGGTTTCAATCAGAGACAAGATTTATACTATTTTGAAACCTTGCTCATATAACTAGAATTTCTTCTACGAATTCTAAAGACTCTAGTTGAGTAGTTGTCTTGAACTACAATACCAAGTAGTACCGGTGTGATGAAATGAAGGTATACAATTTAGTTAAATCTTTGTATGAGTTGATTCAAGCGCCTATAAATGGCATGAGCAATTCAACAACATATTAGTGTCATATGGATGTCAAAGTACCGTTGTTGATAAAAAATGTGTACTTTCTTTAGAGCAAAGCAAGACATATGTGTTAATCTCTCTTTGTTTAGATGATTTAATATCATGAGTGCTAGCATTGAGAATGTGTATGAGACAGAGAAATTTCTATTTGAAACACATCATAAACCGTCATTGAAAATGATAGTTTATTATGTTGTTAAACTCATTTCTGAACTACTATATTCATGTCAAGAAGATGTTGACGTTTGAATATGGTTAAAGGCCACAACATGGCATCCTTAAACCGTGACCGGCCGATGGTATAGGGAATTTCGGCACTACGAGAATTGAATGGACCGGGTGAATATAGGAATTAAAACTCATGTTGGTCTCATTATATTGTTATAGCACTTAGTAGAAATATTTTTCATTGAAAAGTATGGGTATTATGATAGTAAGCATGTGTTAACACCTTTTGTGGAAATATCCATCTTATGAAAAATAATCTTCTTGTGTTTTCTCATACTAAATATGTCAATATCATTGGTAACCAATTGTACTTGATGGATAATGTATGTGAGACATGACATTGCCTACATTAATGGCATACTGAGCTGATAACCCATTATGTTCTTATAAGGAACTTTGATGTATATTGTCAGATTATCCAAGTACTATAGCAGAGCCATTGATTATGGACTGATATTTAGTATATTTCCATCATTGTTAGAAGGGTAATATGTTATAAACTGGATCCAATAATGTTTATGTGTTTACCTTTGGTGAAAATTGAGTGTCTTGGATATCATCCAAGCTAATCGCCTTAGAAAAGGCATGTGATGATCTTTGAGTGGGTTAGCAACCTCTTGGCAAATCTTCCCATTGGCTCTAAACACCTCCCCGATGTGTATATGCTTTGCAACCGCCTCATTGCAATAGCTAAGACATGTTATCTTATGTGCAATGGGAAAAGAATACATGTAAGTTGAGATATAACTTAATCAAGCAAATGCTAGAGATTATGTTAGGTTGGACTTAGTTTGGCCACATGTCTAACCGCACCACTTCTTTGGAGGCAAGTGGTTATATCGTCGAGGGGATGAGACTTTTGCCTTAGATAGAGGGCTTACAATCGACGGCAACCCCACCCATGTGATTGGAGATCCCATGAATTAGGTTCAAAGGGAAAAACAAGTCACCTCGTCGCCTCTCTATGCTATCGTTTTCTTTTTTGAGACGTCCCACCCTATGACTAAATAGCATTTTTGTATACTTTGTATAACTTGAATTGCAATGAGAAAGGATGAGTTATTTTACTCTTATTGGAATCCATAGTCCATTTTTATAATGAGATAGTGTATTTTAACTGCAATGTACACTTGATGGATATCCACCTACGTGAATGTAGAACTGGGTCGGTTCTTATGAGTATTCAGGCAAGTACTCTAGAGCATTCATGGAACACATGCAGCGCAAGGGCCAAAAAACGCAACACCGCAGAACAGGCATATAATGAAAGAGCAATGTGGGTGCATGTCCTCTATTTTACTACAAGGGAATGTTGGTTCAAATATTTTTTAATCCACCACTTTCACGTATTATAAGACATGTTACCCTATGACTGGTTCAAGCCCGAAAAGCACCAGTATCTTATGCATTGTTTTTTCGATTCTCTATGGCATTTCATTAACTCTTTTCTTTTGTAATATCCTATTCCAAAATAGTGGGGGACTATTAGTATTTTGAAATAGTGGGGGATTGTTGGAATCTCTTGTGTATTTCTAAATACTAGTGTGTGTGTGCAAAGTGGAGGAGATGAACAAATGGTGTTCTCTCCACTTTAGTGCATAGTAGATAGTCCCACATTAGTTATCCACCACATCGGGTAGGGTTCGGGCTTGGGCTTGGGCTTGGGCTTACTGTTGTGGGTAATGGTTTGACCAATAGCCTAAACTTGTTTTGCCTTTTTCTTGAGCAGCAAGTTTCAGTGTTCTATTAGGAGTTGGTCTCTCTTCCTCCTAACCTCTATAAATAGGACTGAGTCCATAGAGAGAATAGACTTGATCGAAACTCAACTCGAGAAAAATGAAAACTCAAACCGGTCATTTTTTCTTCTTCTTCTTCACCGGCCGTCGAGAGAGTTATATTGTCGTTCTGTGGGTAGTGCGTTTCTAGTGCAAAGTCGGTCAGCTGTTAACCATTGAATCCTGTGAGGAAGACGCCACATGCTGTGCCTTTCTTCGCACCATTGGAAGGGCTTAAATCTTTCCTTAAGGACGACTAATCCGCCATCGTTGGTTATTCCTAGTTATCTTCTTTGTCCTTGTTTCTTCATTTATTCTTCGTTCTTCTTCGCGTTCTACTTTAGTTCTTTGTGTTCATACAACTATTCTAACAATAGGCTGATAGCGATCTAGTATTGAGTTCGGACTTGTAAAATTTTAACACTGGTCCCATGCCATGTTTCTTTCTAAGTATCTCTTTTGTATGAATTGACATTCTATTTACTTATTTGACTTAGGTTAATCAAATACATAGCAGTTGTCCTTGGTGAACTCTATGCTGCAGATTATGTGAGACATTTCCAATTCCTTAGACCATGATCGCATGAGATTTTGTCCCTAAGAAAATTGTGACAACTTTGCTCAAGGATTTTTGGGTGAGGAAAAGTCTCCAAGTGCTAGCCGAGTTGGTAAATCCACTTTTTTAACATTTATTAATAATATAATATAGGGATTGGCTTGTAAAATCTGTATTTATACTATACTGGTATTAGATTAGAACTAATTTATAGGTAGAAATAATTGTATTACTTATTATTTATCTATTCTCTATTGATTGCAATGAAATATTTCAGAATTGGATTTCTAATCAGTCCCAGTTTTCAGGTTATCTTGCCTGGAAATGGACTTTAATTGTGTCGCAAGAGTCAGTTGGGGTGATTGTGATCTCACACCATTCATGGACCTTGATACGCCAGTTGGCGCTAGCATTCTCAATAATGTAATATTGAGTTATGGCCTATAAAAGTTTCAACACTGGTTCCATGTCATGTTTCCTTACAAGTAATGTCTCTTTTGTATGAATTGACATTATATTTATTTAATCTGAAGCAGGTTTATGAAATAGAATGTTTGCCCTTATTGAACTCTTTGCTGTAGAACATTTGATATTTCCAACTACTCACAAGCCCATGATTGTGTGACACTCTGACCCTAAGAAATTTGTGACGACTTTGCTCAAGGATTTTTGGGCGAGCAAACATTTCCAAGTGCTATGGAGTTGGTAAATCCTGAACTTGACAGTATTTAGAAGTATTTAATGTTTGCCCTTATTCTTTCTCTTGATCCTGGCATATATTTTCTTTTTAATAGTTTTTATTTATAACCTATCTGGCTTTCAGACCCTTTGATACTAGGTAACAGAGAAGACATAGACGAGATGTCCAACAACAGCTTAGTTGTTCTTTCGAGGGATCCAAACATCAGAGGCAGTCTGATATCCTCAGAAGTGCCGCTTGACTGCTAAGACTAAGGAATCGTGTTGGCATCAATTATTCCTTTTTGTCTCACTTCCATAAAGGTATTTACGCATGTATTATTTTCCTGATACACTTATGATGTAGAATACTAATGTCATACATGTAAATTCATTATATGGTAATCTCGATTCGTTGTGTTAGAGTTTGACATAAGATAAATCATTTTCAACTACCAACATCGCACGAAAAGAGCACGCGGCCATCTCCCATTACCAATGGAGTATATGTTGTCATTGATGGAGGCTTTCTAAGATGACATATATGCCTCAGTTTCTAAGGTAATCTTTTCGTGATACATGACTAAGTGATTTCACTAATTAAAGCTCTTGCAGACTTTACTTAGGTGAATGGACTTAGCTAGGAATATATCAATATACTGGTATACTGCGCTGCAGTGTTTGTGAGCGAAACGGAAAGAAATCACAAGATGGTGGAGGAGAATGAGAAGAACAATATGATTGAGAGGGAGAGGTGTTCAATAATGATAATTGTGGAGGAGAAGGAGAAATAGCAGGAACAATTTGAGATTGTGAACAGAAAAAAATCTCAAAGGAAGGAAAGAAATTGCGAATTGAGAGAAAAGGAGAGAAGAGAAAGAGAAGGGGTCAAACGGGCATCCATTGTAAGGCCTTCCCGTGAAAAAGAATAGTTCCAGTTTTGCTTGATGGGGGGAACAAAGGTACGACAAAAGACAAATTTGGATCTTACTTAAAAGTGATTCGTCTCCTACATATCTATACCTCCCTAGATTTCTTTTTTAATCGTGTATTTGACATAAAAATAAATTTAGGAACATTTTTTTTCCGTGGAGTTATGTTTGAATTTCATAACAAGAAAAAAAAAATCTTAGAGATCCTTGGAACAAGTAGGACATATTTTCGTCACACCTTCTTAGTTCTTAAGATGTGAAAAGTTTCCCTGGGTGTTATAACAAAGAAGGTTAAAATGAAACTGATCTCGTCTCTTGAGTTACAAAAGGAACAATTGCTGTTAAGCTATATGATTGTTTCTGCTTTATATTATTTACAGGTTTGCGCTGGAACACTCTCTGGTTATTGGAATGTCGTCCGCCTTCTCAGCTGTGGTCCTCAACTTCCTGTCATTTTTTACTTCTCTCAAAGGGTAAGCAAGCTATGATGTTTAGGGAGCTGATCTTTTGGGTAATTTTGCAGAAATGGAGCAAACGTAAGCAAAGCTGACAGTGAACTAATAACTTCAAAACCAGTTGAGGACAAATGCCCCCAATTACAAGTAGTCAAAAGTTGTTTGGTAACAAATATTCTCCTCAGTACATATTTTATGCAAATATATTTGTTAGTGTGTGCTCTCTAATGAATTTATTAGCTCAAAATGATTAGAGCAGTCTTTGTCGAGAGGTTGATGATTCAAATCCATCTGGATCCAAGTATGAAAGGAAATCTGATGATATATTCACAAATATAATAGATGCTGTTGAACACCATAGACTATAGTGTTCTGCCATTAAAATATATGGATAGCTTACAGCTAAGAACTGGATATGTTTGTGCACCAGTATCAGGAAAGAGAAACCATTCTCTGGCATTGAGTGATAGGTATCCGACTATCCATTATTCCCTGTTCTCCTTTTGTATCATACATGTGCCAGTAGAAGGTTTCTATCTGACTTTTACATTTATCCTGTTTGTGGGCACAGATGCATATCTAGACATTCAACCCATTTGGCAGCTGCCATCAATTTATGGAATCGCGTACGTAATGAAATTTGGTGAGGCCTTTTCGGATGATTGAATGTCTACATGAATCTTTTGACCAGGCTGAGTCTTGATGGCTGGTAAGAGTAGATTTTTAGGGCGGGAGATCACAGTAAGTCGATTTATGATTCAGTCTGTTTATTTAACTTCTGTATTTTGTGAAGGTAATGTACGATATATGCACCACCCAATGTCTAGCGAGAGTGTACACTAGAAGTGTCAAGGAGGCAGAGAAGGACTAGTTTTCCTTCTATTTTTGTTGTCTCTCCCTTTCCCCTTTCTTCTCAGAATTGTTTATTCTTTTATTTTCTTTGGTGACAGGTTCCATATTGGACAACACTGAGATGAGTTGCTTGTTCATAATACAATTTGCCTAGGGTCTAAGATTAGTAGCCTTTCTTTGCTTTAGGCTCCTTTTGTTCTGTCAGAATAATTAGTGCTGACTATTAGATAGATTTGAAGTTCTGCTGCATTCATCATATGACATTTTTTGACACGATTAGGTTGATGAGTCTGCTACGTGGCTGGGATTGGGAAAACAACTCACAGCAGACAATTGGTGTACTTTCAAAAGTTTTGGTAAAACTATTGGGTTTTTGACCTGCTGAAGTTTCATAAATTGACGATGATGGTGAGTGAAAATCATGCAAGTGATCTCTCTTTTTGGTCGGACATGCCAGTGATCTTTGATAATAGAATTCCAAGCTTTACTCGGATCTTAATCAATTAAAGCCAATTCTCTATATTGTCCTTGGACATGATTCTTACTTTGGAAATGGAGATAATATTGGACAGAGTTAGCACTTAGAACTAATACTAGTTCTGGGCTAGTGAAATCTGTTTGGATTGGTTTCTCAACCACTCTTTTGTTTAGGTAACTTATTCATCAGTTTCTGACTCCAAGTAGTGCTGATTTATGGTGAGCCTACTCGGTGAAACAAAGGCACGGCAGAGGGAGTTTGTTAAGACCACAGAGACAGAAAGCGAACGATGGGTACCCATTTAAACAGAGGTGTCAAGGGGTACTCATTTAGAGCGAGTCCAATGGAGAACTGCCAAAATGAGCTGCTAAAGGGCGCCACGTCAGCTAAATAGCAAGAGAGTCAAATTTGACAAGCGCTAAACAGAAAAACCGTTCCAATGGAGGGATGAAGATGAGGTGCTAAAGGGATATGGACGACATGGTTTCTGCCGTCTGTCTATTAGTTGCAACTTAAGTTGAATTTTTTTTGGACAGACGGAACAGTTTCTGCCGTCCGTCGAAATTTAACACATGGATGACATAAACTGTGCTGTCCGTCTCCCAAAACTTATTATGGCAGCTGCTAGCAAAGGTTTTAATTTTGGTTGGGTTTATGGCTCTTTCCAAATTTAGGAGCTTTTTAACAGCCCCATTGGAAACACATTTTGGTTGTTGGGGTATATTTGCCTTTAGCAGCCCATATAGCACTCCATTGGACTTGCTCTTACCTCATCGGAATCCCGCTATGTGTATTCTAAGGTCCAAAACATAGAAATATCCCACTAAGAAGGCCCAAACGATGGTGGGCTTTTATATGGTTCTAAAATTTCTAATGCAGCCTGTTTCGCACGTGGGGACTAGCATTACGTGTCCAAAACGCGTTTTTGTTAGCTGTCACGTGTTTAATCTGTATGTCGTAAGGTTCACGGTATCGTAGATGTTACGCACCCCCACCCTCCAATACCTATAAATACGAGACCGACCCCTTCACAAGTCATAACTACACTCGGAAATCTCACAATTCAGAATTCTAGGTTTTTGCTCAGAAAGAGTGATGGTATTTCTAGGGTTTTTACCACCATAGTCTCTACTATTCCAGGTCTGTTTAACCAACAAAAAGGAGTAAACCTAATAATTCTAAATTCTGATTTAAATAACTTATAATATCAGTCTAAAAATTGTACTAATTCTGTAATTTTGAATCGGTTTGCTGTTTTCATTACCCAGCGCATCACACCCACAAAGAGAGCACACCAACTGGAGTTCCATCCCAAATTTGAAGTTGTGAACTGTTTGGTATGGGTATTGCCAAGTTGCCAACTATGTCATAGTCTCTAATGCTAGATTTTCATCAAATCTAAAGTTTCTGATTATGTTATCGCATCTACTACGTTGTGTAGATATCCTTGATGACACATTACGTCAGTGTAAAAGGCTGAGGGTGACCTTAAAGTATACGCAGCCTAGTGTAACTGGGGGGGGGGGCGCCTGCGCCTGCTATTTGGGAGTCCTAACTCCCGAGGTAGGAAATAACTCAGAGGACTATTGTAATAGCTGGGAAAGGTTAAAGTAAAATACTTTGTATTCAGGTATGATCTATATTTATACATATCTCATATTTATTGGTCACGTATTTCTGGGGGTAGATGTTAAGAAAACATTTGCTTAGCTTTCTAAGTGCTGTGTGAAACCTGAGTTAGTGTTGAAGTGATAAAAGCGAGAAGTTAGTGGCGGACTGCCGGCGTCCAGGACATAATTCTCTGTTACGCTTTTATTTTGCCCTTGTTTCTCCAAGTTTAGAAAAGGTTTTTTTTCTATATTGAACAATACTGTTTTTTTCCTTTTTTCCAAATCATCATAATCTATGTTTTGTTTTTTGCTAAAAATATATTTTGTTCAAATGAAGGGTGTACTTGATGTCATGGAAGAATGCTTGTGTGCACATCTCACTTTGTAGTGAAGCTTTTCGCGATGTAGAAGGTATTTACATAATGTGCTTTTCCGTCCTTGAGAAGGAGAAATTTCACGGGGCAGTGAGCAAACATAAGATAATTATTTGTTTCATGGGAGTTCCTCTTCTACAAAGTAAGACTACCAATCGAAATTCTCCCATACCATCAAACATACCCACGTTGTTGATTTCTCTGAACACTCTCACATTTACATTGATTTCCTGGTTTTTTGTGATGCGTTCTTTTCTTCTAGTTATTAAGGTTATGCCCATTATCTACTATACACATTTTTATATCTATTAGATCCCCTACACTCATTGACTTATTTTCTTGAATAGTTTTTCTTCTAATTTTGTGGTTTTTAATGTCCTTATTTTTCCAGTAGTTGGTATTTTTACTGATGTTTCTTTTTGTCCCGGTTAATTCCATTTATGTAAGTTATTGGGTTGTCAGATTCTTAATTTCTTATTATTTCATCCATTTTCTTTACTGTTTCACGAATTTTCAGTTTCAAGTTCTTGAATTTACTTTATTAAATGTGATTTTGCAAAAAAAAAAGCAGCTCAGCTCTTGAGAATCACTTTGTATGTGTGTTTCTTTTTATGTTTGTTTCAGTACATAAATTTGCATTGTATTATCTTCTTGGTTTCTTTTTATGTGGTTTTGTTTTTATTTTACACTTGTCTTAGGTGGAATTTGATGTCTAATGGACAATGGTTGATTAGGTGATTTGTTTTGGGGCTGTTCTGCTTTTCTTGTAGCACTTAAGCTTTCACCCTGTTTTGCCTTATTATTGGAACTTCTTTTCTTTGAGTGAACAGAAAAGAAAACTGGAGCATGACGTTACTATATGTCCACTTGTGTTTGAATCGGGGATGTACCCTGGTACTATTGATATTAATTTCTTATGACATCGTTTTCTTCTTTGAGAAGTCTTATAATCTAGTGAATTTCTCTTTTTGTATATTGACTACAAGTTAGTTGCTTGTGCTGCAGAGTTGTCTACACCATAGACTTATAGACCACCTGGTTTTAAGTCGTGTGCAATGTACTTGTGTTTGCTATCGAATGTTGGTCAGTTTTTGGTTTTAAGTCCGTAGTTGTATACCTACATTCCGAATAAACATTATTCGTTTATGTCTGTTCGCTTGAAGTGATAACTATTTGTTTATGGGAACATGGCCTTATGTGATTCTGGAGAAGTGGTACTCTGGTTCCTTGAATGTTCCAAACCTCCAATGCTGCTAGAAGGACACTCTACAATCCAAGCACCAAGTTTAAGTAGCTTGTGTGATTTTGGAGAAGTGGTAGCCTCCATTATTTTTATAACTTTTTTAACACTAGTTTCCTTGAATTCAATGTTCCTTAACAGAAGCTTTCCGGAGAAGATATCAATTGAACATTCTCTCTCTCTCTCTCTCTCTCTCTCTCTGTATTACTATTATTATATTATTATTATTATTATCGTGTAGTACACTATTATATTAAGGCACCTTCTTTCCTAGCTTGGACTGATGCTTGGATTTCAGAACGTGAAGAACCAACTTTAGAGATCCTTGGAATAAGTAGGTGCTTGTTGTTAACTCAGGTGAGTAGTGGTTAGGGTTTTGATTTATTCTAGCACATTTTCTTAGTTCTTTTGATGTGAACAGTTGCTCTTGGTGTTCTAGCAAAGAAGGCAAAAAAGGAACCTATCTTTACTCATCGAACCCATTATACTTTCTTCTGCTTTATAACTAGGCTTGAATTATTCTTTACAGGTTTGGGCTGGACCACCGACCACCCTCTGGATATAGCACAGTCGGCTGCCTTTTCAATTGAGGTTTTCAACATTCTTTCATTAGTTCTATCAAGAGTAAGCAAGTTATGATGGTTTGGGAGCTGATATTTTGGGTCATTTTGCAAATATGGAACCAAAGTAAGAAAAGGGGAAGTGAATACGATCAAGGCAGTAGGACAAAATTTCCCACTTACATGTAGTCCAAAGTTGGTTAATTACAGATACTCTTGTTAGCACATAATTGGTGCAGATGTATATGTTAATGTCTGTTCTCTAATGGCAAATGGATTCATAAGCTCAAACTGGTTAGGGCACTCTTAATTGAGAGATTGATGGTTCAAATCCATCTGGATCCAATTTTGAAATGAAATCTGATTGGCTATTTGCGCTGTTAGAATATGCCAATATGGATAGCTTACGGCTGAGAACTAGTTATGCTTGTGCTGCAAATCCTTTGGAACCAAAGCGTTAACAAGCACATGCTTCAGCATATCAGGAAAGAAACTATTCTGGGATTTGAGTTATAGGTACCCGTTATTCTCCGTTCTTTTTATGCATCATATCTATGGAAGTGCAAGATTTCTATTTGACTTTTACTGTTATCTTTGTTTCTGGTCACAGTGATTTATCTGTTTGGTGATGCCAGGGAACTGTACACTCTGATGCACCAGAAGCACTGCCACAGCTTTGAGAACTTGTTGAATAAAGGCAAATATCGTGAAGGCGCCTAAGCCGGCTTCAAATTGTGGGTCTTGTGGGACAAGCCCTCAACTGTATGGATCTTTCTTCTTATATCTTGCGCTTGTACGATATTAGGAGACTCTACTTAAAGAACTAGCTGGATTTATAACACACTTTGCATTTTCAATCGACCGGTTTGAAAAAAAAAAAAAAAAACTCAATTGGTTCCACTGCATTACAAGTCTTATCTGTAAACTCAATAGGTTCCACTGAAGTCCTATCTGTTTAAGTTCTGTCGCTACTTTCATGTGTTTGCTTGATCACGAAGCTATGTCCATGTGAGGTATTTAGGGCATAAAATTGTATTTGCTTGATCACTATTTTCCGTATAATAATCGTCAAATTTAATCTCTTGCTGGATGCAAAAACAAGTCTCTGTATGAGGCCCTTTCTTTGCACTTTCCTAGTTATATGTGATTTCTGTTCAAACAATTTGACTTCATAGTGACATTTTGATGACGAAGTCAGGCCACATCGTTAGGATATTACAAATTATCGCTTGAAAGTATGCTTTAAGTAGTTTTGGTATATGTTTTTTATACTTGTATCATGTCCATTTTTGAAGGTCAGCCAGCCTCTTGCTGATGTAAAATCCAATAGAAAAAAAGCTAGTGTTTACGATCAACAATTGGGTCACACCTCAAATCCTCGTGAGGTGATTCTGACAAAGATTTCCTGAAGCAAACTTACAGAAAGTTGCGCCATCAATCACTTGTAAATGCAGAGAATCAGAAAGTTTGTCCAGATAACAGGGTCCCTCCAAGTTCAAAAGGAGTTCAGTTTACATCAATTCTTAGTTTGCATAATGAGTAATGGCTTGCGAGTGCTGGAGTTACTGGATGATCTGAATAGAATGATACGAAGTAGTGGAACTATGCAGAGAGGGAGGAAGTTTGTTCAGAAAAAACGACGGTCAACCCAATCCTCTTTTTTTAAGCGGGCCACTATGCAGAGCCCACGAAAACCCTAGGCCTTAATTTAAGGCCTAAAACATAGAAATAGTCCACTATGAAGGCCCAAACGTTGGTGGGCTTTTATTATGGTTTTACAAATTTCTAATGTAGTGTGTTTCGCACGTGGGGATTTAAATAAATAAGGGAGCGTTCACTTGGAAATCTCACAACTCGGTCGAGAAGGAGCGATGAATATTCCAGGTCTGATTTACCAACAAAAAGAAGTAAACCTAATAATTCTGATTTAAATAACTTATAATATCAGTCTAATAATTGGTTTGTTGTTTTGATTACCCAGCGCATCTAAGAGATCACAACAGCTACTGGAGCTCTATCTCAAATTTGAAGTTCGACTGTTGGGTATTGTCAACTGTGTCCTAAATCTATTTGCTAGTGTTCTATCTATTGTTCTATAGTTTCTGATTGCATCTAATAATTGTAATAATACGTGGGGAAGGTAAATTGATATACATCTGGATAAAATACTTTTTATTCAAGGTCTGGTGTATTTATACTACGTATCTCTCGTATTGATTATTCACCTATTATACTAACATTGTGGTTGTTAGATTCGGTGTTAAGGAAGCATATGCTGAGCTCGGTTGTTGCTGAAACCTTAACTTGCTAATGCCTGTTGTGTATGTGTATGTGTTTGTTGTTAGTATTGAAGTGAAAAGGGCCAAGAGTTTTTGTCTAGGACATAATTGAATACTGTTAGCAGACAAAAACCTTGAGCGTTTACATGGTTTGTGTGATTAAAAACGTATCCAATTATGCTTGATGTGGGGAAAATAAATGTGACCAAAGATGAATTGGTGTTGTACTGTAAAGTGGTTCCTATCCTCTCTCTCTCTCTCCCTAAGTTTTCTTTTGTTTTTTATGTTATTATTATTATTATTTTAATCGTGTATTTGATACCATTCTGTGTTTAAGCACCTTCACTCCTTTGGAGTGATATCTCCGGTTTTTAGAATGTGAAAATCAAACCGTAGAGATCCGTGGAATATGTCGTCATTGGTGTGAACTAAGGTGAGCACTCGCTCCGCCTCCATTGTGGTTTTATAGGGCGGCATTTGTTTCCCAAAGGGAGTCAATAACTTCCAACAATTACCATTATGCTACATGATTTATTGCTTTCTTCTGCTTTATAGATTGGGAGATTATGCTTTCCAGGTTTGGGATGGACCACGTACTTTGTGGTTAGTGGACTGTCGTCTGCCTTTTCAAATGAGGTCCTTGACATTCTGCTATTACCTAATTATCAAGGGTAAATAAGCTATGATGTGTAGGGAACTGATGTGTTGGGTCATATTGCAGATATGGAGCAAAAGTAAGCATGTAGTCCAAAGTTGTTTGGTTACAAATAATCTCATTATACATATTTCGTGCAAATATATTTATCATTGTGTCTTCTCTAATGGATTCATAAGCTCAAAATGGTTAGAGCACTCTTAGTGGAGAGGTTGATGGTTCAAATCCATCTGGATCCAGTGGCGAAAGGAAATCTTATTGGTAATTCACATATTAAATAGTTTTTGTTGAAGACCAAAGATTGTAGTGCTTTGTGCTGTTAAAATATCAATAGCTTACACTGGTTAGGTTTGTGTTGCAAAGACTCCTGTACAGCCGGAGCGTTAACAAGCACATGTGTCAGCATATAACGAAAGAAACTATCCCGTGGCATTGAGTTGTAGGTATCCGTTATTCTACTTTCATTTTATGTATCATCTGTATGCTAGTGTAAGATTTCTATTTTAACTTTTACTGTTATCTTGTTTCTGGTCACAGTATTTTATCTGTTTGGTACTTCTCTTGTGATGGCAGGGGATTATAGAAACTCTGAGGTGCCAGAAGCACTGACACATGCTAGAGAACCTTTTGATGAAGGCAAATATACTGAAGCCACCACAGCCGGCTCCAAATTGGTGGACAAGCCCTCAGATGAATAGGAATTCTTTTTATATCTTGCACTTGTGAGTTAAATATTAAAGAACTCTACTTAAAGACCTAGCTGGTATATGTTTATTATACATTTTGCATTTTTAATGGACCAAGTCCCGATTATAGTTGTTGAATATTTAGTTTATTGTTCATGCTGTTTTAACAAAAAAAAAAACACTTTGAATCAGGTTTGTGGTTAATGGACACGGGTCGATTAGGTGATTCGTTTTTGGGCTATTAATGCTTTTCTTGTAGCACTTAAAGCTTTAACCCTGCTTTGTCTTATTATTGGAACTTCTTTTCTCCTTGAGCGAGCAGAAAAGATATATATATATATTGCTCGGTAGAAAAGAAAATTATAGCATGAAGTTACTAAATGTCTAGTTGTTTAAGAATTTGGGAGGTACATTGGTACTATTGATCTAAATGTTTACTATTATAAATTTTATGTCATCGTTTGTTCTTCTTTGAAAAGTCTTATCATCTGTGCTCATTCTCATTTTGTATTTTGAATTGGGCTGCATACTTATCCACCACTTCATTTTAAGTCGTATGCGATGTACTTGTGTTAGCTGTCGAATGTTGGTCAGTTTTTGGTTTAACCATTTGATTGTGATAGATAACTGTTTGATTCTGAACACTGCACCAGAGGTATGTACCAAGAGTGTTGACCTAGCCTTACGTACATGAATTCTTGAACGTGAACATAGTAAATATGGCAAGGATGGATGGGCACCAAGTTGAAGGGTGAAAGAAAACATGGCTTTGTGGGTTCTGGAAAAGTGGCTACTAACTTCTTGTCTAGTTTCTTGATTGTGCCTCCTAGTAGGACAGTCAACAAGTTCAAGTGCCAAGCTTAAGCGGTTATTAAGAGGGAGGCTTTATAGAGAAGATATAAAGTGAACATACAAGATGATGAGGAGTATGGGTTGGATGTGGGGCTGAGATGGTAGGAGTCTCAGCTATGTTAACTATAAGACCTGTGGTTAAAGGTAGGGTGTTGGATATTTTCAACCATGTCATGTTGTGTTTGACAGATTATATAATATATCCATCCATATATTCACAATTAGGGGTAGTTTTTACTAATTTTTTCGTTTTACATATGGAGCAGGGTTGGATTTGATTGTTAGTATTCTAGAATTTGGAGTGCATTTATCCTTGTATGAGAAGAATTTTCATTGCTACAGACTGACAAATGTGTCAATTTGCTCATGGGTGAAGCCCATGGAATGGGTAAAACTGGTCTTTTATTTTCTTGTTCGGGAGTCCAAAGCTAGAAAACTGAGGAATTAATATCTTACTTTTGAACATATCTATTTTCTCTGACCTGTAAGTTTAACTGACATAACTTGAAACCTTTGCAGACTCTGCTCATATCATATCTAAATTGGTGATGATCATTTTAGCCCTCTCGCCTTCTACTACTTGGCAGGAAATCAAATGGAGGATGAGTATATCCACCGTGCAGGAGCAAGTCGGCGACTGCCTTGTACATGGCTTTGGTGAGGTGAACTCCGTCACAGTTGATAAACTAGGCTGGATTACGACAGGCATTAGATGCTACTTGGGAAGTACTCGTGGCAAATATGTCAAAGTTGTAACTTGCACCACCAGATCCACAAGCCTTGAATGTTCCCGTGAACTCATATTTCTGTGTTCTGCATGATGATATGGGAGGCGCTCCAAATAGTCAGTGTAAGAAATAATCGAATGTGACGCCTTCTCAGATACTGCAGCCTAGTTAAAGTAGTGAATTGTGGTGGTAGGTTTGATTGTTTGTTGTCTCTAGCAGCAAGCGCCAGTGCAGCTAGTATGCATCCAGTTGGTGGTGCTCTTTGGACAAGCTACCTTCTGCTGATTATGATGATCCACGGTTTTTGGCTTTGTTTACTTTCTCTTTTCGTTGGACCCCACAGATGCACCGCATAAGAGGTATACGAGCCTTCTTCTCGAGTACTTGTGTGTGTGTGTGTGCACGTATACTTGTCTGTAAATGAAATCTATTAGTTAATATTTTGAGCCGCTTAAATGACCTTCCATCAATCTGAATAACTGAACCCGTGATTTATCTGCATTTTTACCAATTTCTTTCCTACCCCATGAGGTCATGAATGATCATGAAACCTCATCAGATAATCTTCTACCTCGAGCTGTTTGTGGTAGTCATTGAATCTGGTTCAATTAACCTCAATATGCACTAACTATGACATTATATATATTTCTGAAAAGGAGCTACATTATTTTCTTGAGCTCAGTTCACTTATGGTCTTCTCTTACATCTAGGTTTTATTCTAAGTTACATTGACACGGACACGTGTGTCCATATCCGACACGGATACGATGTGTCTGACATGGAGACACGTGGATACGTATCCGACACAGATCTTTTTGAAATATGGCGTGTAGGTTTTATTGAGTGGGCCATGATTGATCTGCTCAATGCCTCAAATTTCTTTTAATGCAGTGAGCTACAAGTATTATTCGATAATTTTTTACTGAATTTTTTGAGAGACCAAACTATGGTTGTTGCAGGTGTTCAGCTTATACTCGGCAATAAACAAAAAGGTAGCAGAAAGGTGTTGGGGGAGAAAGATTGGACAAGGAGCAGAAGAAACCGCCAAAGGAAATACTATTGCATCTGATGACATCTCAGAGAGAGATGAACCAGTGCAGTCTGACAGTATGTCTATTGAGAGAATCCGGGGCTCTCATCCAAGATCCAATAATTGAAAAATAGGAAGTAAGAGTGTAGTTATATTTTACTTTTGTTGATGAAGCTGTTGTTGGAAGTAAGTTACATGTTGACAGAAAAGGGTGCCCGAACTTGAAGAAATATCTACTATATATGAAGAGGTTTTGCTCTGCCATTATTAGCTAGGTTCAAGTTTAACTTTTCTGCATGAAAATTTTACTATATAGTTGTCATCTTGGTAAATTGAGAAAATACAACTAGTTTAGATTGTCAATACTAATTTAGAGGCGAAAAAGTGTACAGTCCATCAATTCATGTTTGCCGTTGTGTCTAAAACTAGCAGGAGATGCAAAAGCCCCAGAAAATGTTCATCTTTGGAAACCTTAATAATCTCCTGATCCCCAGCAAACACTCCTTCGTGAACGCCTTTGCATTTGGCAACAGTTAGTTTCTCTTCTCTGGTTCTCTAGCAGGGTATAATGACTTAAGGAGGACATTCCATAGTACAAAATATCAGGATATGGATATTTATCGATACTCAATTTCTGGATATGTATCGTGGATATATCTATCTCTTTGGGGATATTTGACATTGTTTCACATGTAAATATCGTAGATATATCTAAAATATCGACAAATATCATAGATATTGTAGATATTTTTTGATATATTATGATACATTATTTATATTTATTTAAAATATAATGGTAAATATTAAATAAAATTGTTATATACACAAAATATCATTAAATATCTCTAAATATCACAAAATATCTCAAAATATCACAAATATTGCAAATATCGTCAAAATGTCACTGATATTTACAGTCATATATATCTCTTAACATACGGTAACATATCGTGATATTTATATATCTTTTTCTGAAATCTAGATATATATCTCCAAATATCACGATATATACTTTGCTGCATCATGACCGGCAGTCCGGCACTATCACGGTCAAATGACACGTGACAGTTTCGATAAAATAAGGTGTCGTCAATTTAACATTGTTTATGTTGTTTTCCTTTTTTTGGTAATGTGTTTATGTGTGGACGACATAAGGAATAAGGTTGACGGAATCATCCACCAAGAATGGACCAAAATTCTTTGAATAATAAAAAACAATCAGAATCCAAATTAACCGGATCTTATTTTTTTTAAAGTTTTTGAGCATCTGACTCAAAAACCCACACACAGCAAAAAAAAACCATGGCACTAACCATTAGAACACACATAACTAACACCACTCACCTCATTGTCAACTTTCACACTAGCACCAAAAAAACCAAACCAAACCCATTTACCATACCAACCCATTCCCTTCATACTCAATGCAATCTGTTACTAATAAGTCATCTTCTTCTTTTTACAATTAAGAGTTCTTTAATTGATCCAGATGGGGGACCATTAGTTGATCTTATAGTACCTGAAAATGAAAGGGGCTTGAAAAAAGTTGAAGCTGAGTCTTTACCCAAAGTTAAACTTAGTAAGATTGATATTGAGTGGGTGCATGTTATTAGTGAAGGTTGGGCTAATCCATTAAAAGGGTTTATGAGGGAAGATGAGTATTTGCAAAGTTTGCATTTTAATTTCCTTGGGTTGAAGGATGGAAGTATTGTTAATATGTCACTTCCTATTGTTTTGGCTATTGATGATAAGGATAAGGAGATTATTGGGTCGTCTCCTGATGTAGGCTTGATTGGGCCCAATGGTGATTTAGTTGCGATTCTTCGAAGGTTAGTGGTTATATGATTCTTGTTTGTTCATTATAATTTGTGCTAAGCATGTTTAGTTTGAGAACTATGTGAAGTTGTGTGCTTGCATTGTTTGTGTTGTTGATGGTTTCTGGAAGTTAAATGAAGTGAGACATTGGTGATTCTGGGTCTGTAAACTTGATTTACTTTCCATTCTCAAGCTTGTTTGATGTTTTGATCCACTGTTGACATGTTGGCATACATGACTGTGAACAATTTTACCTCTCAGCTTGTGATTAGTAAGTGATTGAGGCTCTGTTTGTCAGAACACATTCTGATATATTATGTTGGACAATTAGGCTTTGAGAGGATTAGGGTGTGTGCATATCTTGGGTAACTTTTAATCCGATGTCACGGGTGGGGTCAAATCTTTTTTTTTTTTTTTTTTTTTTTTTTTTTGATTGGTAAGCCTGTTTTAAATGAGATCAGTAACTCTTTGATGCTGGTGCGGTTCGAGCCCCATACCTCTGGTATCATCACCCAAAGGTTTTACCGACTTTGCTAGTCGGCACCTGCTGGTGGGGTCAAATCTTTTTAGTCTGGTTTAGGTCCTTTTTGTATGAGTTTGTACCGTTGGTGAGTGAGTTTGGTACTGAGACCACCTTACCTAACAAAACACATCAAAATCCCTTGAAACACTATACAAACTTATTTTGGTCACTAAACTTTTTCTACTTAGGAAATGATTTAATTACTTGACCCACTGTTGACATTTTGACATCTATGACACAGAGTGATTGCTGTTTTAATGCCTACTACTTTGGTAGCCAGTCAGTGAACATGGAACGGGACAAGCTTTCTCTAGAAAATATGCTTCTCGATACTTAGCACTATGATTTTTGACCATGTAGCTTGGTGCAATGAGATTTGCTTGCTGAAAATTTGTGATGGGCATAGCAATATGGAATTTTTTAGACTTCGATATATACCAAAACCAATACATGATTTTTTGACAGAAAATTAAATCTTGTAATATACTTGGTGTCATTTTAACCACAAAATGTATTTCTTAGAAGTTAAGACTTCACAACTGTGGTCTGAATGTCTGATTGTCTAGTGGCGCATAGCCAAGGTTTCTAGAATATTATGAACTCTGCAATTTCTGAACTTTTTGGGGTTCTTTCTTTTTCTATTTGACAATCTTCAGTTTTAAGCTACTAAAGTGATTGTTCATGGATGCAGTGTTCAAATATATAAGCACAACAAAGAAGAAAGAATTGCTAGGACATGGGGAACAACAGCTCCTGGTTTACCTTATGTCGAGGAGGTAATTACTCCAGCAGGAAATTGGCTCATTGGTGGGGATCTGGAAGTGTTAGAGCCTATCAAATATAACGATGGTCTTGATCACTACAGGCTCTCTCCCCGCGAATTGCGGAAGGAATTTGACAAGCGTCAGGCCGATGCAGTGTTTGCTTTTCAGCTAAGGAACCCTGTCCATAATGGGCACGCGTTATTGATGAATGATACACGAAAGAGACTTTTGAAAATGGGTTACAAGAACCCAATTTTGTTGCTACATCCTTTGGGCGGGTTTGTGAAGGCTGATGACGTGCCATTGGATGTTCGTATGGAACAACATAGCAAGGTTTTTGACATTTAACTTTTCTGTTTTCAAAGTTGTAGATTTTTCTGTTTTAGTAAAACTTCGGTAAAGTTTTCTGCAGGTTCTAGAAGATGGTGTTCTCGACCACGAGACTACTATTGTGGCAATATTCCCGTCACCTATGCATTATGCCGGACCTACTGAAGTACAGTGGCATGCTAAGGCACGAATAAATGCTGGGGCTAATTTCTATATTGTGGGTCGTGATCCAGCTGGCATGAGTCACCCAACAGAGAAGAGGGATTTATATGATCCTGATCATGGAAAAAAGGTTTTAAGCATGGCTCCAGGATTGGAGAGGCTTAACATTTTACCATTCAGGGTATGTAGTCATCCTGCTTTATTTCGTGTTCTACCCTCTTTTTAACAGTGACGACATACTCATTGAAGTCACTCGATCCTTTCTTTTCACAGGTGGCGGCATACGACACATTGGCAAAGAAAATGGCATTTTTTGAACCTTCACGTGCTCAAGATTTTCTCTTCATCTCTGGTACCAAGGTAGGGCACTGTTCTGATGTCTTTTCTAGTTATTCAGTGGGCTGCTTCAATTAGGAAATATGTATTTAAGAACCTTGGTACACGTCTTACGTGTAATATATTACTATGGTTTACATACATGCTCCTAGTCTGTAGGATGATGATCTCCGCCCACCCTGCACCGCTGCACGTACTCACTTCTTTCCTTTTTTAGACATGCAAACATGCATGGTAACAATTGGCCCCACAGATAGTGCACTCCTTTTCAAATTTCTGTCCTTCAAAGGAGCTCGACACATGACCTCCTGCTTAGGGCACTCTCTTTGTGTTGCAGATAGAACTGTGGTGATTGCTTATGTCCTTGACACACTCTTTGCCCTATGCATCTTTTAATCTTCATTTCTGTTAATAGTGTGTGATGAGAGGTCTCAATCAATTTTGTGTGGAAATATCAACTTCTGAAATTTAGAAAAAGAAAACCAAGAATGTCTTTACCATATGTCTACTCATTCTCTCTTAGTGCACAATTGCTTTTTGTTTACTTTTTGGCTTTTCTCATACTTCATACTTTGTAGTTACAGATGTAACAAAATTAAGTTTAATGAAATCCTTATGATCTTTAGACCTAGAGATTTAGGTTAAATAAAAGATTAAATATACACTTTTACATTCTTTCTTTTATTAGCTTCTATGCTATTGACTTATTGAGTGCGTTAAAATCCAAAAACCATCATTGAAACTAATGCTTTAACCAAGAAAATTCAGATTACTATGAATCCAATGCCATCTTAGTAATTGGTACATTCAATGTTTACAGATGCGAACTTTTGCTCGAAATGGCGAGAATCCTCCTGATGGTTTTATGTGTCCTGGGGGATGGAAAGTCCTAGTTGAATATTATAAGAGCTTGCAAGCGGAAGAGGCTGGTCAGCAGTCAGCTATTTTGTCTGCATAAATTCAATTACCGAGCCATATATTTTTATAAAGTACGGTAGTAGATGGAGTGAGCCTGAAGCCCTGAAGTTATTCTGTTGGGTCAGTGCAGCACTATTCTGATAACAACTGTTTTTTACCTTAAATTGAGGTAGTACAGATGTAGTAATATCGGGAGTTTGGGTTGACCTGATTTATTTGTTGAGATTGGACGAATAATCAGAACAAGATATCCTGTCATTATGTGTTTTTTCTCCCTCTTAGGCTGTATTTGGTTTCTTGGTATGTTCATAATTAAAAGTTACGTATACATGCTAATGGAGTAATGGATGTCTTCTGGAAAATATACTCCAGACCATCTATTTGTTCATACTTGAAAGTTTCATTTACAAGTCACGTATATGAATTCTTATATATTAGTTAGTCTCAACTAGTATCAACTCTAAACAACAGCTACATGCGAAAATACCTTATCCCAATTTTCAGGGGTTGGGGTCAGATAAAAGAAATATTTACCTCCATTTTAATTTCAAAGGTTTTAAAAACAGATGCATATGATTAGGTCTTGCTTTTCGAAACGTGCTTACTCCTGTTACCGCTATGGTATTCCCATCTGACTTTGCACTTGATCGAGTCATCTCAATACTCTTACTGTCAGTCATCACCTCTCACTTGTACTGCTTCACCTTTCAGTAGTGCACCATTGAGATATAAATGAGTAATTTGTCTCCCAAGTTACTCCACTTGAGATGAAATGGGTTTTCTCTTGAAAGAGTACGTAAAGGGAGAAAAATATTTTCGAAAGGGTGCATTGGTTCGAAACAGTGCATTATGCAGAAAAAGTGCGAGTTTTCGAAATGTGCATTGGTTCGAAACAGTATATCATGTTGAAAAGGTGTGACCTTTAGAAATAGGCATTGGTTGGAAACAATATTTTATGTCGAAATAGTGTGTCCTTTCGAAACATATGACTTTTCAAAGAGTTGTCTACTTTTTCCCAAGAGTCACTATGTTATTTCGAAGATGTACCACTCACCTATAAATAGTTGATGAATTTTGAAAAAAAGATACACTAGATCACATAGAGTTCTGATCTTTCTCTTCTCCCTCTGTTCTTATTAGTCAAATACTATGTTGTGTTTGCTGATTCTATAGAATTGAAGTGCTAACTTTCTATAGAAAGAAATCCGTTATATTTTGGGAGACAGTTTTCATCAACCTTCAAACATCGTAAGGGTGAAAATCTGTCTTAAGTACATAGTGTATCTACACTAGGCTCGGATTTAATTAAGAAATACAAAACACAAGACAAAAAATTTGTATAGTTTGGTAATTGGTAAAGAGTAAGTACAATTAAGTTATATATTCCTAACAGTGCACTCGGTCACGATTTAACCATCCTAGTCATACCATTACTCCCTTTCAACATCCTCATCCTTGCTACAGTAGTCTTTTAACGCTTTGATTCAGTAAAGCATGGCTGACCTGCCTATTACAGCCGGCTCATTTAGGGTAACCTAATGTTACTGGAATTTGCTGGTCAAAAGGCGCTCATATAGTTTGGAGTTTGGAAAATTCGAGTCAGTTTCAGTTGAAGATTATAAAGCATTGTCTGAATTCAAAAGGTGTAACAAGACAGTTTTTACAAGAAATCATCGAAAATGGTGTAAAAAATCATCGAAAATGGTGTAAAAATATAATGGAAATACTTATCGATCATTCGTTTCTTTTCGTGTTTATTACAAATTTTTTGCTCTTTTAAATAGAATGGAAGTTCTGCATGGATTGAAAGAAAACTTGGAGAGATCAGATCTTATAATTGATTTCTTTGAACTAACAAAACAAAAGTTATCAAATCAAAAGATATAAATTAAAAGTCAATAATGATTGTTTTGTGACAGTCTTTTGTTGTTATAGACATGGAAGAGTTCAGTCTTCCTCAACTTCTACGACACATTCAAACGAGAGGTAAGATCGATGAAGGTGTCTTCTTTGCATGGAATTGTGAGACCACCCATTAGATGATCGAAGCCAAATTCTTCCTCTGCCCGACTTAGTAAGTCTTGGAACCAAGGTTGATTCAGGTAGGACACTGGAACCACAAACCGCTTCTTTTCAAACTCTCCTATGTAAACTGCAAAGTAGCCTTTTGGGACTTCTGTTTTGATTGCTGAACTAGATGGTTGGATCTTAGTAAGAAAAGATTGTAGTCTTAGTATTTGCTTGGCTTGAAGAGCCATAGAAAGCAAACGAATACCCATGACTTCTTCTTGCAGGAGGAGAATGAAGACAGGCCGACTAGAAGGAAGAGCAAAAACCTTGATGTGGTTTAGAGTCTTGAGTTGAATCTTGGTGTTTCAAGTATATATAGAGTTATAGACTGAACAGAAATAAATACATTACGTCTTGTTTAGAGACCTACCCCATAAAACTCACATGGGTGTGCAGTGTTTGCCTAAAATTCCATAAAAACAGCTCTCCTTTGGCTATTTCTTGTGTTCTTATCAGCCGCCAGGTTACAAAGTCAGCAGTCTTTGTTTAAATAAACAATAAAGACTCGAGACAGACAAATTCCGTATACGCTTTGAAAATAAGGGTCAGCAAGCAAGTACATCAGTACATGTGAAGGTGTCGTACGGACGAAATTTCACGTGAATATGATTCTAATATAGGCCTACTTCAAAAATAAGAAATTGTCCCTCTGGCCATTTTCGGGTGAAAATCACTCGGTCAGAACGCACATTAGAACCAGCGTTTTAGAACCAGCGTTTTTTTCTTAATCACTGTCAGAGTATTTCCAATGCAAGTCAATATAAAGGAAATTGAGAATTTTCACCTCTAAATACTAAAAAACTCTTGCCCAATCCAAGGGTGACTATGGGGTGACTTATTCACTAAGTCAAAACAAGAATGAAACTTGCGACTGAGATAGTAGCTGAGTTGGGAACTTCAGACGGGATGTATTATTCCGTCCAATGTGTTTTTTTTAAAAAAATTTTCAGGTTTTTTTTTCGGACGAAATGTTTCATTCCGTCTCGCGTGTTTTTTCAACTTTTTTCGGTTTTTTTTTTAAAACTTCAGACAGAATGTTTCCTTCCGTCCGGCGCATTTTTTCGATTTTTATATTCAGACGGAATCAAACATCCCGTCCAAGAATAATAGTCACTTTTGCATTGGGCAGCCTCACCTTGATTTTCACCAAAATGGTGGAAAAGAAGGGAAATTGTGCCTACGTAGAGGTGAATATGAGTGACTTGCATTGGGAATGCTCTCAAAGACAATTTTTAGGTGAAAATAATCCTGAAAATCAATTTTCGAGTGAAAATAACTCGTAAGGACAAATAGCCCATATTTGAAATAAATATTTTTTGATTTTACCTTTTCTATTATTTTGGTATACCTTATGTTGGGTATGGACAATTATTAATCAAACATGATGTTGTTATATGAACAATGATTGTTCATATCCAAATAGGTGAGCATAATTCATACACTATATTGATATATGAATAATGATTGTTCATAGCTCATGTTGAGGTATAAATAATAATTGTTCATACTCCAATATGTGTTATTACTGATCATATATTATATATGTTGATGTATAAACTTATGAATAGTGATTGTTCATATCTCAAATATGTATGAACAATAATTATTCATAACTCATATTAAGGTATTAGGAAGATTTGAAGTTATGAACTTCAAGTTACATGTTAGTCTTACTACCAACTGAGTTATTTTGTGTTCTATTGTTTACTAAGCTAATATACAATACATCATTATTCCGGAGGATAGGGCCCTAATTTTGAGCCAACTTTGTTCATACTCCAATAAGTGTTCATATGAACAATTATTATTCATAGCTCAAGTTTGGGGTTCATACCCCCCTTTTTTTTAAAAGGTATGAACAATCACTGTTTGTATCATACGAATAGTGATTGTTCATAGGTCATGTTGATGTATAAACAGTACGTGGTTGTTCGAGGTATGAACAATGATATGAATTCATAACTAGTAAATTCGCGGACGGAAAAAATTTGATACGGAAATTATTCGCCAAAAATTCAAAATTTTGAATAATAATACGTTTAAAAATTCGGCCAAAAAAAAAAAAAAAAAAAAAAAAAAAAAAAACACAAAACATACAATTCATTTTTTATACGCATATAATACGGAAAAAAGTGGATATACTATACTTTGTTGCATTACAAATTTAGAATGTAATAATTTGTCAGAATTACTCATTAACTACACATACATAACTCAATTTTTCATTTATATTTACTTGCTAACACTTTAGTTCTTTGATATTCTTTAGGTATGGAAGGTTCTAACTTAAGTGGATTTTCAAAACCTTCCATTTTGAAGTTGCGTCATACCTTTTTATAGTACGTTTTTTTCATTTAAAAAATATGAACCTTATTATTTGGCAATTCATGTATTAATCATAGAATTCGTGTATTAATCCCTAGGTTTGAAACGTTCGCCTTATTATTCATATATTATACGTAAAAATGCATAAAACGTGTATAAAACGGGTATTTACTAGCTATATGGATATGATTATGAACATTGATTGTTCATACTCCTTACTGACCACACATTATATTAAGGTATGAACAATGATTCTTCATATCCTAAATAGCTTAGGTATGAATAATGATTGTTCATACTATATACACTGGGTCGTTTCGGTTGGGGCGGACTGTTTGTTATTTCGCGTCAGGGGTATACTTGACCTTTTATCTACCCGAACCGTTTTTAAATTCGCATGAAGGGTAAACTTGACCTTTCATCTACACAATTCTTGTAAATAATTAAAAAAAAAATGGTTATGAGAGTTATTTTTCTCCCGATCTTTCCTGGAGAGTCACTCCCTGCTTCAAAAATTAGGAGGAACTAGCTATTGTCGTTCTCTCTATAACACGAAAACATCACTTCCAGTCCGAAGTTACTAAATACAGATGGTAGGTATTTGAGGTATTCGAAATTTTGAATATCCTGCTGGTTTTTGTTTTTGTTTTTTTTTTGAACTAAATATGTTCTTTCCATTTTTTTGAATAAATTGGTGAATTGTAACTCGTAGCTATGTGCTAAGAGACCTGCAATTAGTCCAAGCAGTTAATATATTGTACATATCATACTATAAAAGGGATATGAGTATTTATCGATACTCAATTTCTTGATATGTATTGTGGATATATCCCATCTTTGGAGATATTTTACATTGTTTCATATGCAAATATCATAGATATATCCAAAATATCGACAAATATTGTGGATATTTCTTGATATATCGCAATATATTATTTATATTTATTTAAAATATAATAGTAAATATTAAATAAAATTGTTATCTAAACAAAATATCGCAAATATAGTAAATATTATCGAAATATCATCGATATTTTCAGTCTTATATATCTCTAAACATATCGCAATATTTATAGATTTTGTACTTTGGTATGTATTATATGACCAGAAACATGCTGCTAGTCACACATCGTTATATCACATACAGTGCCGACTCATCCAATATTAGACCACTTAGGCGGCATGACTAAGGCCTCAAATTTAGAAAGCCTCGAAATTTCCTTATTTCTCCTTACATCTGTTTGATATTTACCATATTTTTTTGAAGAAAAAAAATACAAAAAAAGACACTAGTAGTCAATTTTGTTTCTCCACACGCACTAAATTTAGGAGTGAATTGGTTTTAAGAAAATTTATTCCAATAGTCCACTACAACATTTGCATCTCGAAGTTGCATGACAAATCCAATTGTTATAACTTAATTTTTGTGAGAGAGTCCTCACATAGTTAGATCTCTAAATTGGAAATAATCAAAGAGAATAGAAAATCTCAGCTCAAACTAGAATCTCCACATTCTATGGCGCCTTTTCCAGTTCTTCTCCACTTAATTAAAGACATATTGACCGATTTTCTCAAGGTCTCTCTCTCATGTTTAGCCCATTTTCATTATTTTACTCATTAAGTTCTTAACTATTTGTATATATTATACTATTCATATTAAGTTCTTAACTATTCATATTTTACTCATTAAGTTATTAACTATTCATATTAATTATCTCTTACTCGCAAATTGGTATATATTATTTATGAATTTCGAAGGAAATCAATCTACTCTTTACTCTTGTATGTGAAATTGAAGATTTTCATTTTTAATATGAATCTTATAATCTATTATTTGTATTTTTTTTCATCATTTTTTTAATGCGTTTAGAAGAAGAAGAAAAAAAGCTTCACTTGGCTCGCCACCTAAGGCCACTGGCCACATCTAGGCTTGAGTCGGCCCCTGATCACATAGCAACTGGTTTCAGTCATTGATGTTAGGCGGAGTCTTCTTTGACTATTGGCACCAAAAAGAAGCAAAAAACACCAAAAAGAAGCAAAAAAAGTCTTCTTTCTTCATTTAAGGTACATGAACCATAAATGCCCTCCTTCGATAATGAACACGACCATTTACTGCTAAGGGTGGGCGACCTCTCTTGTGGCATGCAGTTCATGTTCATAAGTTCATTGGTCTATTACTCTATTGTGTTATCAGTGGCTTCATTCCTTTTGCCTTCATCTTCAGTTGAGCCTACCATTCAATAAAACAAACCTAAGTAGAACTGACTATAAAAACTATAGCTGAAAAGTCGGCATTTTGGAGAAAAATAAATGAATTATTGTCAAGTGTACATTATTATTATCTTGACCGTACCATATAATACATTATTATCAAGTGTACTTTTAGTCTTCGATCAATACTATACAAGATATATGTATTATATTTTGCTTTAAGAATTAGTTGGCATAGTCTGCAACTCTGCATTGTTACTTCGTCATATCCAATTATCAAACTTAACTTCCATGAAGCTTCGGCTTCATTAGATTATTATGGGAATTCATTTTACTTAGAAATTTTCGATACCTTGAAATATTTTCCGTGTTGAATTTTATACATTTTAATGGTTGGACCCGAACTCTTCACCCTCTTGCGAAGAAGTACGGGAGTTTAAAGTTTAAACTAGTTCAGACAAACCTATGCTTTTAACTCTTCCCATTATAAATGCAAAGTGAATTTTGGAAACGTGATTTCGACAAAATCGGAAAAATAATGAGTTAGAGAAAAGTATTTTAAAGTGTTTTGTTGATATTATGAATACAAAGAAAAATAGATATCATGTTGTTGAATATTTATGCATTATTGATGACGATACGTTGTTATTTAGAGTAGTGAATGTTATTGATTAATATTACTGTTTGTATTTTTCATTTGATGTGTCTCTTTCGATTTGACTCATATGATACGGGAGTACGCTTAATTAATATGTTTGAGATTTATTTTTTGTAGTTTCAATAAATGGCATGAGTGATACTTTGTAATATCTTAGAAGTGTTAGGGCATTAATTTTCTTTTGCGCATAATGAACAAACACACACTAATATTTTATGCAGGGATAAACTTACTAGCTATACGTTAATTATTTAGTAGTTAAATAAAAAGAGAAACATTATTGTGCATATGATCGGCTACTTGGTTAAAAAAAAATGCAAATGAAAAATGATTTATTCTTGTACATGTTTGAAATAATTGCCTTGATGGTTAATTAAACTGTAATAGATTTTGTTACGACGATATATATATATATATATATATATATATATATATATATATATATATATATATATATATATATATAAGTAGGTTCCATTTACCACACTTTTTATATCATAGTTTATACCACACCTCACAACTTTACCTACAACATGAATTATAACCTGGTTTTTTGTAGATGTGTTCAACAGACCATGAAGATCACCTCTATAAAATTTCACCTCATTTGATAATGTTTAACTGTGTCAAAACATGATTGCAAAATCGAAAAATCTGAACCGTTAAAAAAAATTCAAAGTTTACATCAACTTTTAACTAGGTTAGAGATTTCCAAATGAGATGAATTTTTGTAGAGATGTTATCTATGATTAGTATATCATAATTACAAATTATTAGCTCTTAATTCATCTTGTAAGGGGGTGTGATATAAACTATGGTATAAAAAGTATAGTAAACGAAACCTGCTCATATATATATATATATATATATATATATATGGGCTTGCTACGTCGACATACAAAATTGACAAACACAATCCTACATATCTACATAATGAACTAAAAACTAATTTTCTGGGTATGTGATCTCTACAACATGGAGATCATCTCCACAAAAAATCAGCTCCTTTGAACATTTTTAACCTTACCAAAAATTGAGTTTAAATTAGAAATTTATCTGACGGTCCAGAATTTTAACACTCTTTTGACAAGACTAGACATATCCGATTGAGGTGATTTTTTGTGGAGATACTATCCATAGTAGGTAAGTCATCTCTACCAAAAATCAGCCCTTAGTTCAATGTGCAAATCTGCTTTTGGAATACGTATGTCAATTTTGTATGTCGACGTGGCTAATATATATATATATATATATATATATATATATATATATATATATATATATATATATATATTAAAAAGCTCCCACAAGGGGTATTTTTCGAGCTCTATTAAAATTCCACGTCATCTCCTATTAAAACGGGAATTTCTCTCCTATTTGAAAAACGAGATTTTTTTTACAACGGGAATTAATCTCCTATTATAACGGGAATTTCTCTTCTATTAAAACAAATTCTAACACTTCTAATTAAAAGCGGGAATCATTCTCCTATTAAAATGGGAATTCCTCCCTTATTGAAAAGAGAAAATCTAGCATATCTAATTAAAACGGGAATTATTCTCCTATTAAAATAGGATCTCTCTCTCAATTGAAAAAATGGGTTTTTAAAATTTAATTAAAACTTCATTTAAAATAATTTATTATAAAATTAAAATGAGTTAGCGATTAAAGCGGTAGTCCCAATTTTCTAAAAAAAATCTAAATATTTTCAAAAGAACCGGTGCGTATGCACGTGCCTACAAGCTAGTGTATATATATATATATATATATATATATATATATATATATATATATATATTATGTAATTGTTTAGATATAATCTTTAGCTTACTTAAGTTTGGTCTATGTACATTTTTTAGTACGTTATAAGTTAATAACTAGCGATATTTGTTTACATAACTCACTTTACTTCCGAATCTCGAGATGCAATTCTTTTGAGATTTGTATAACTGTAACACCTTCATTTTTGTTAATGTTCAAAATTGTTTATTTTATTGTTTATACTATATTTTTATTATGCCATAAATTTATTAATAAAATTGGAACAAATATATATGTTTGACCTTGTAAAAGGAGGGAATAATTTGTTTATTTTGAAAATGTCTTAAAAAGTAAGTTTTTAAGTTTTAAAATAATGTGTAGAGATTTATTTAATAAGGAAACATAGAGAAAATAATTTCATAATTTATGGGAGAAAATATGGAAAGACTTGGATTAGAAAGAAAATGTCTACAATTTGTGAAGAGAGAAATATTTTTATTTAAAAAAAAATGTGTAGAAAATTTGTAAATATGAAAAATGTCTTGAGTTTGTTTTTAGATCTAAAAGAAATAAGAAAACAAAAAAAGATGATTAAAAAGAATAAGGAAAAAGGAAGAAAAAATAATTAAGAAAGGGAGTACATATTTCTATGCTTGGTATTTTCTTTGAGTTTTTCATTGTTTTTCTTGGATCTATGTGGAGTACTTTTATTGCTTGATGTTGCTTGAATCTCATGTGGAGTGACGTTCTTTTTCTTATTATTCTTTCGCTAGAAGAAAATGTGAGTAGACCTCATTAATTAGTTATTTTCAATTATTTGGTTGTTGATTCCTATTACATTCAATTAATTAGAAAAACAAAGAAATATATTATGTGTCTTTGATATTGGTTCGTGGAACGTTAACAATTAGTGTTTGTATAATAGTTATAAAATGGTTGTTTTAAATATGGTTTCACATTTATTTACATGAATCTATTTAATATTGCGTTGTGGTTATTAATGGTTGAATAATGTAAAAGGGAGAAAACAATATGATTGAAATTGTACTAGTGAGTTGCCAATATTTTTGTGTGGTATTAAATATATTATATATATATATTATGAAAGAAATAATTTATTGTTGGTTTTATGTGGATGAAATCATGAATATGGATTAGATTTATAATTTAATGTAAGTGCTAGTTTAATATGAGTTACTCTTGATTTTCTTGTTGGCTTAGATTTCATTAAATCTTTAATAAATAGTGAGAATTTCTTAATGGCTGAGGAGTGAGGACCAAAGAATTTTGCTTTTCTAGTAGTAAATTATATTGCTTTAATATGTGATATAAATTTGTTTTCCGAAAAAGACCGGAAATACAGTGTAGCGTACTGTTCATTAGTAGTGTCATTGTTTGATACTGTAGCGTTAATGGTTGATATTATAGCATACTGTTGGGCACTGTAGCACATTGTTTGGTGCTATAACACTACTGTTCGGTACTGTAGTAATGATGTCATTGTTGTAGCATATTGTTGGGTGCTGCAACGTTAATGTTTGGTACTGTAGCATTATGCAAATGTTGTATTACTACTTGCAACACTTTTAAGACAATTTACAGTATTTAGTGAAAATTATAATTGAGCTAATAATTACTATAATTGTTTTTGCAGCATTTTTTATGAATCATTCACAACATTTTATAAGTGCTATTATTGTGATTATCAATGCAATGATTTGTGATGTAGTATGCTCTTATCCATTATGACTTCTTTTATGAATTATATAATTGTGAGATTTGATTTTTAAGATGGTGTTGTCTGCAACATTTTTGGAGAAATGACTATGTAATAAAATTGGCATTATGTTTATGATTGAGTTGCTATGAAATACTTTGACCATGTCTTTAGATAAATTTAAGACAAGTTTAAATGTGACATGATAAACACCCAAAATTATAATACTAAACCCCGTAGAGACATAACATTTTGGTTAATTATGTGTTTAATAATCATGAAATAATTATATTTTCATATTTTTTAAGGTTTTCGCAGTTAACGCGAATATGATGATAAAACCTGCATCAAAGCACGGGAATATTGTGCATACTTGAAGTTTTTCCCACTCGGGAAGCCCAACAAAACCTCGACTAAAGCCGAAGATTCCAAACGCGACAAACCAAATAGAATGGGATCACGTCTGAAAAGAAGAAAGAAACTTCGCTCTCATATCTTTCAAATCTGGACTTCAATTTCGGCAAGTAAAAACCCGAAATCCACGGGCGACAAGTTCTACATAAAGACAGGAAGTTGTAAAAACGCTAACATCCCGGGCCGCCACTGAACACAGTATGTGGACCCACTCTGTGGGCCTATAAAAAGTGATGAGTCATCACGCATGGACAAGTGGCAAGTTATGGACACTTTTGTGACACCTTGCAAGAAAAGACAAAACAAAACAATAAATGTTTGACTAGACTTGTGGGTAGGAAAGGTGTGCTAACTTTTGGCATAGTTTGGTGGAAAAAGACAAGCTTGTAATAAAAGGTGGGAAGACTTCACGTGAGAGGAGGGGGATATATCTTTTGGGATGTTGGAGAAAGGGGCATTCATTCTTGCATTCCATTTTTGTTGTTTACATTTTATGCATGGTATTTAATTTTCTTCTATCTGAAGCTTTTGTATTAGGTTGATACAGGAAGTCTTGAACTTCTAATAAGATCTGTTTTCTTCAAGTTAAATTTCCAGTTCTTACTTTGCTTCTTTTTACTTTTTCATTTCATAGATCAAAGACATCAAATTCATCCAAGGACTATGAGTTAAAACCCTCCCAAAGGGAGGGCTAATGATGCTCATGTGAGAATCAGGCTATATTTTAGTAGTTTAGAATCACTACTTAGGAAAATAGGTTTTGATTATACATCCGGTCCCAAAATGACTGAGTTTGATCAAGTTTGGAGTGCTGATACTCCAGATCAGTCTTGTGCGAGACCCAATTAACATTAGGTCAAGTCTCGTGTGAGATCCTATAGTAGCCGTTAGCCCTCTAGTTTGCCCAACTGGTGTATAATTAAACCAGGAGTTGAAGTGATATTCCAGAGATGGAATATTAATTCAACTCCTCATGCTAGTGAGATGAACTCAGAGATAAGTACATCTTACTAGGGATCGATACTCGATGCCGTTTCGGGTTTGTCTATGAACTCGAGACGGATTAGAGATGTAGTGATAAAGTGCTCTAAAAGTTTATAACTGATCTTGCATGATTATGATTAACCCTCTTCTTGTATCTCTCTCTCTATCTAGTTTACTAAGAAATTAATCTTTGTAGTTCTACGTTAACTTGCATTTCAAGTTTTAATTGAGAATATCTTTAGCAACATAAGAAATAACCTAAAATCCTACTCACTAATTCTCTTGAAGTTGTAAATTCAGTTGTAAACTTTGCCTAGTCATAAGATTTGGATGATCCCTTACTCGATCTATGCTACCAATCTACATTAGTAAGATAACTTGACTAGTTGGACGTTTTACGGACTTTGGACTAAAAAATAACAAACCTAAAAAGTCTGATTATCATGACATGCATGATATATTCAAATATGATGTTTAGTGCACAATATATTTTATTAGCACGTGATAAAGTGGAATAGATGATTTATTCAAATGTGGCGTTTAGTGCAATATATATTTTATTGATACGTGATAAAATGGAATGGATGGTATATTCAAACGTGGTGTTTATTTGGTGCAATATATTTTATTGGCATGTGATATAGTGAAATGGTTATGAGAAATAAATTAAATGAACGATATTTGAATAAGTTATGTAACGAAAATCCTAGTTTCTAGCTACCACAACTCTTGTGATAAATATGAAAGATGTTTTTTTTAAGAGAATGTGAATTTAAGGGAACTTGGAACCATCGTAGCCAAATGATGGCTTTAATTATCTCGTTGCTAATTCAGAACGAGACGCGCAATATTTTATGCCTAATAAAAGTTTGCTCACATAGTTTTGGTGTCTGTGTGAGAGTTACCTTGTGTGCGATATTTCGCTTAGGATAACTATGTCGGTGTGGTCCATTATGTGAGTGGGGTATGCGGATGTGCATGTTCAGCTCGATAGAGGGGAGTGATCACTACAAGAGATGGGACCTTTTGCGACCATATTATTACTGATGCTTTCAAACTGTTGCTAACATACAGCGTCTGCGACGCTTTTAAGGGTAGCAAATAAATTTTGGTAGTGTACATTGTGGGGCACTAATTGCTACGCTTTTAACAGTTGGTAAAGATATTCCATGTTTTATTTTCTAAAGAAAATACTTTATATTTTGTTAAAGTTCAATAGCTACGTTTTTAAGCGACGATAATGATAATATTTATCATCAACTCTATAAAGAGTAGCAACAGCTATAACATCGGCTACGCTTTCTATAACATCGGCCACGCTTTTGTATACGTCGCTGGTCTTCTTTAGGTAAGTGGTGATAGATGTTGTTGTTTTTTTTTTACCCCCATTTTAGTTATTTGGCTGCTAACTTTTCACTAAATGCGCCTAATTTTTAAGATATTTCGTGGGATTTTGTTTTCAGGAAAGTTGCAAAATAAAACAACACAAAACCAAAACTTCATCAGTTTGTCTCACGCTGCCACTACAAAAACTAAAAGCAAAAAAAAAAGGTTGCAACTTGTGATTTCCAGTCTGTCTCACACCACCAGTGGTCTCTCTCTCTCTCTCTCTCCAATTGAGAACGTATGTATTTATGAATATTTATTCTCCTCTTCCTGTTGGCAGGTATATCCAAATTTCCATATTGTTGCTCAGGTATCTCAAAATTTCTTAAGTTTTTATCTCGGAATTCCTGTTGGCAGGTATTTTAATTATTTGATTATGACTTCAATTGTTACTAATTTTGGGTTTTGTTATAGTGCAAATTATGACTACTGGGGTTTTGCTATAGTGCAAATTATGCTTCGGGTGCTTTCAGTTTTGGGGTTTGGGGTGTTTAAATTTTTGATTTTTTTTGTTCTCTTTGTGTTGGTTATATGATCTATGAAGGGTAGATAAAATTTAGACCTTTCTAATGTGAATTGTTTGCTTCATTTTGCTATAATGTGGGGTTTGTTTTAATGGAGTTTGTTTAGATGGGGTTTGGTTAATTTTGGGTTTTTTTTTCTTCAATACTCTAAAAATCAAAACTTTCAAGTTTATACTTCAATTGCTCTCTTTGTCTACTGAATACTACTTTGTTTAGATACTTTAGGTAGAAAAGCTAATGCTTTGTTGCAACCGAAAAATTCGCTGAAACAGTTCTTTAGCGGAAAAGCTAAGGTACTTTTGGGGTTTTTGTTCTAATCACGCTAGAATTTATTTTTTGGGTTATCTTGTTTGGTGTGCTCTTGACTATTCTTTCAGAAATATCGTTGTACTGTTGAAATGAATTGTGTTGTAGAATCCATTGCTAGATACTTAACACTGTCCGAAATTTGTGAATGTGTTATTTGATTAAGTGCATGTAGGGGGTTCACTATTACTATCGCATGTAGGGGGGTTCACTATTACTATCAAAGCCGAATTTAGTTGACCAATGCATTTTTTTGAGTTTAGACTTGAAGTTGTATTCATTTCACTCTAAGGGTGGGCAATAGGCCGGGTCGGGCTAGCCCGGCCCTAAATATTTAAAGCCCTTCAGATATTAAGGTTGGGTCGACGTCGGCCCGACCCTAAAGTCAGCATAGGGTCAGGTCGGGCCGGGTCACAAGTCTAAATCTCAAGCCCTGACCCTACCCTAATCCCTCTTTAAAGGCTTTAGGGTCAGGCCTATATATTTTCTTCTTTTTACTACATCAGTTTTAAAACTCATTTATATTATAAAAATGCACAATGATCTACAAACTCAAAGTCCCACCAATCTAGTAATAATCCTGGATAAGTCCAACAATTTAAAATGCACATCTACAATCTAATGAATTGAAATACATCGAGAGTTCGGAATTTGTTATTCATTGTACTCAAACCTCACTAAAATTACATTTAACATTGAAATACATAGACAGATAATTATATTATAATTTTAAAGGAAGAAGTAATAGATATAAAGAAGAAACATAATAGCTTTGGTTAAGGGCCAGGGAAGTTATTAAACTCTTTCCAATATGATAAATTGTTTCCATAATAGATTCAAACAAATATAATATTACATTTCTTCTAATTTAAAAGTGATTCAAGCTTTGTATGTGGAAATGAAAATATTGGCTTTTGAACAAGTGATGGTGAAAGGTTTGAGATTACAAATACCATTTTTCTGACAAAGGTTGTTTTTTGGTTTCTATGTTACAAATGTCTGCTCTGTATTTCACTTTAATGGTGTGGAAGGAAACCTTTAGTTCTAGACTTGGCTTGAATGTGAATAAAAATATAATTTATAAGAAGTAAGTGGGAAAAGAAATTGAGAATAATAAGTTCTGGACTTTGACTCGATGATCAAAGGAATAAAGTCTTATTTTTTATTAGGCTAGTGCTCATTGTTCTTCATGGCTGCTAAGTTAACAAGTTTTTGTTATATAAGACAAGTTATTGGAAGTACCCTTGGGTGTAACGTGTAAGTGATAAATTACAAAGGACAATGTTATTTTAATTGAAAATATTTAACAAAGAGTTGGACAATTATGGTATGTGTATTTATAGTGAAAGTGTGAAACAGGACCGGTTAAGGCTTGGTTAGGGCCGGGCTAATGAGGGTTGAATTAGGGTCGAGCCTATGTTTTAAAACCTTAGCCCTAGCCCTGCCCTGGAAGGCATTAGGGCCGAGCCGGCCCTGTCCTAAACTTTGTGAGGGGTTTAATTGTGAGGGCTTTATAGGGATTAGGGTCGGGTCGGTCAGGGCCGGGTTAAGGTCGTTAGGGCCAAATTCCCACCCCTAGTTCACTCTATAAAAAAAAAAAAGGGTAGATTCTTTGTTTGAATATTAATACAAACTCTTTCTCACTTAGTTAAAAAAAAGAATAAATTTGGTCGATATCTAGAAGCACAATAAATCTTGGTTGATATATGACCCTTTTAGTTAAATATGTTATAAAGGCACAACTCAGGAAACATGTCTTGAAGGGTACAGTCTATAATTTGGTGGGAAAAAACTAGAGATGTAATTTGGCAAGGCTATTTTTTTTTTGTCCGCTTTGCAAGTGTAGAAGTAGTATAAGTATTTGATTATGAACTTAAGTTTGGTCCACTCTTTATTTATTTTTCTTCTTCTTTGCCATGTTCTGGGACAATCTCTTGAATTATTAATTGACCTGGAATTATTATTTTCGTAGCGCCATCAAGCTTGAGTGAAAATAATAAGAATTTGCGGCATTTTTCAAAACCTTCACACTTGAATTTCTTCCATATTTTCAAAATACCTACTTACTTTTAGATAAAAAGTAAATAATATAAAAGTTGAGCTCAATCATAAATTATGAGATATATGGCTTTTGAACAATTGTTATCATTAGAAAAAAAAAATGTAGTGCGGTGATTAACTTGAGTTCGGGCACCCTTGAAGGTTAGTAGTAGTGTGCTGGCTTGGTCAATTAGAATGCCCAACATCTTTCCCAACTCTGCATTTGTTCTAATTGAATATGTATGCCCTCTTTCCTATTCATGTGTCCCTCACACCCTTATTTTAGAACTGGATTAGATACTAGAATATAAAAGAAAAAAAAAATGTACTCATTGGGGTGATGAAATGGTCTCGCGGGTACTCGACTTGGGTCTTTGTATAACTTGCGTACTATATACTACAAATGGTTCAAGTAAGAGATTCTCTATAGAAAAAAAAAAAGTTCAAGTAGGTGATCCAACTAGATTGCAAATAAAGTTCAAGTAGGTGATCCAACTAGATTGCAAATAAACTTAAATTGTTTAAGCTTTGAAATCTGGATCATCGTTTTGTATTCTTCGTTTGTTACTTTAAGTGTTCAATTTTATAAATTTAGTCTGTTTGATATATGTCAAAGGGGCTACAAGATATTTTCATTAAATTAGTAATATATACCTTTTCTGATGCACCCATTATGTATCAGGTTTCAAATATTTGATACAAATTGAGCCTTCACCTATAAGACATAGCATTCAAGATGAGCTTTAAGATACAAATTGTAAATACTATTCTAGATGAGCTTTAAGATACAAATTTAGAATACTAAGATTGCTCATTCTCACATGAAGCACTTTGAGATGGTAGCTTTGCATCTATTCGGCCCATGCTTTTTAGTTCTCTTGTTTAGCTAATATGACTAGGTGTTGAAAATTTGAAAAGTTTAAATAATTGCAGTTATGATTTTGACTAAATTTTGGGTTATTTAGCTTTTGGCCCCACTTTATATATGGATATTAGTGTTTGGCTCTCCTAAGTTGCTAAATTCGTTTTTGGCTCCAGTTCTGTTAGTTGAATCAATCAACTTTAACTCCACAGTGAGTTGATTTTCTCATATTTTTGTAATGACTCAAATACCCCTTAACAATATTTACCAATATACCATTATGAAAATGGTCCACTAACTGAAGTGTAACCGACACGTGTCTTAATCAAAACGGTCCAGATCATAACAATCGAACGAATACAATTTAATCTAAGGAAATACACTTGATTTCATCTGGACCGTCCTTCTAACCCAATCTAACCACTCCTGCTCTCCCTTAATTGATCACTATTCATCTTCATCCTCCAAGTAATACAGGCTATACATTTCTCAACAGTTTAGAATTACAACCTCACCAAAATGAATACTTGACACAAAATGATCAACACTCTTGAACTATGCACCACGGTAGTTGATGTTACAAAATAAGTGCCGCCATTGCAATACATGGAATCCCAAATCCGAGACCCCAGTTCAAGTTATCCCGGATGTAGTTCAAGACAAAGATTGTAACGGTGTACCACCACATAAACCAAAATACCATCGGTTGAAAAATGAGCTCTTGGACTTGCTCTCAACTAAGTGTCGTCACATCAAATTGATCGGCTCAAAAGCACAGACACCGGGTTTATGCCCGCCCGTGCAATTGCTACTAGATACAAAGATGAAAAGAAAAAGAATACTTGGAAAGAATAAGGGGATGCACAGGGAGGTGTCGCTTCTTCGCCAATGTCCTAAGCGGTCGGTGAGCTTTGTTTGGGAAGAATAGTCGATAGTGTTAACAATGCAAGACCACATCACTCATGCAAGGTTTAAAACAATTGAGTAAAATTCTACACTACCTACTTACTTTAAGCCTTTAGTAGATATAGATGCAACCTACAATGCAAGTTAACTCTACAAGTAAGAAAACCAACTAAATTTTACATATTATTCTTTTTTCATTGCCTATTATTTGCTTAGCATGTTGCTATAACCCAAAATCTTAAGTGATAAAACTGAACCCAACACACAAAACCACCCACTTATAGGTGTTGCCTATTATTAGTAATCAACCCAAAGGGTGGACTTCTTCAATAGTAGATTAGTAATCGACCCCAGTTGATGTTATCCATTTCGGATGGGTAGTAGACTTGACACAGTAGTAGACAAGAAGAAGATGAATAGTAACCATAGAAATAATAGAATTTCGAAATCGAAATGGAATTTCAAATCAAAATGAAATAATAGAATATTTTGTTACAATTTCACGTGCAAGTCACAAGAAGGGTAAAGTTGTCATTTAAAAAAATATATACGGTGGAGTTAAAGTTGACTGATTTAACTAATAGAACTGGGGCCAAAAACGAATTTAGGAACTTAGGAGAGCCAAACGCTAATATCCATATATAAAGTGGGGCCAAAAGCTAAATAACCCCTAAATTTTCTATAATTCTTAGTGTAATTATAGTTGGGCTCAGCCTAGTATTATAGAAAAATTATAGGCACTTAATTAGGAAATTTAGTGCATACTTTATTGACAACCTTTTTTGAGTGTATAATTGTATGTGCATATTGTATCGATAAATTGGAATATATAGCAATATTAAGAAGTGAATATTAGTGTTTTCTTTTAAAATATTGTTTAAATTGGTGGACAAAAACTAGCTAGATTTGTAATTTGACATTGCTACTTTTTTTGTCAATTTTGCAAGTGTAGAAGTAATCTAAGTATTTGATTATGAACTTAAGTTTGGTCCACTTTATAACTTTTTTTCTTCTTTTTTACCATGTTTACAATAAGATTGAGCATTCTTTTTGCGACAAACTCATGAATGTTAATTGATCTAGGATTATTATACTCTTAGCACCATCAAACTTGATAATGTCTGATAGTATCATCTATATGGCTAACATGTGATAATGGGATAAACTTATAAATACTTTGTATGATTTGTTGGTCTGTTTGAACCCTTTGCCTTGTTTGGTTGAGTTTTGTTTAACTAGTTTTGGATATGGCTAACATGTGATAATGGGATAAGCTTATAAATACTTTGTATGATTTGTTGGTCTGTTTGAACCCTTTGGCTTGTTTGGTTGAGTTTTGTTTAGCTAGTTTTGGATGCAAACACCTTTTGAATTCAAATTGATTTTGTTCAATGTGGGTCAGTGTACCTTAGTGCCTTTAGAGAGCCCGGGTGCTCCTTACAAGTAGTCTTTTTCAATTCAAGGTTCTTGAGAGAAGCCACTTACGTGTGTGTACTGCTATTAACATATTGTTTTCACTTACAATGTATAGCAATTGCACATAAATATGGACAAGAGTTGGATGAATATGCCAGATCGGTTTGACACTCAATTTATTGAAGGCATTGAGGCATTCATTGTGGTTGCTACTGATCATGCAGACAGCGCTGGTAGGACTCTTTGCCCTTGTAAAATCTGCAATAATAGGTACTACAAGCAAATCAGTGAAGTAAGAGATCATTTGCTTGAACATGGAATGGACAAGCATTACACTCGTTGGCTCCATCATAGTGAAGGTTATGAAGAGCACCTTGCTGATGACGATGATGATTATGATGATGCTGGTAGTGATGAAGGAGTTCGTTTTGATGGGTTGGAAGACTTGCTTCAAGATTTAAGAGGACCGACTCCTATGGATAATTCTGTACCAGACATGCAATATGGGGGTGGAGATAATTATACTGCCACAACACAACATGCAGATACCTCTTCTAGTCTTAATAGGGGTAATGGCGATGGGGGTAATGGTGACGATCCGAATTTGTTTGATAAACTTTTGAGTGAAGCGACAGCCTTTGTATCCGGTTGCCAAAAGTTTTCCAAATTAGATTATCTCATGAAGTTGTTCCATCTGAAGGTGATTAATGGATTGGAGTAACAAATCATTTGATATGATTCTTGAATTGATTAAAAGCTGCATTGCACGTGGCGGGAGCTGCCAAAGTCCTATCAGGGGCTAAGACATTAATCACGAGAACTAGGACTTGGGTATATTGCTATACATGCATGCAAATACAATTGTGCTCTTTTCTGGGACAAATACAAAGATCTTCAAAGTTGTCCGATATGTGGTGAACCGAGGTATAAAGCTTCTGAAGGCAAGTGTAAGAAAATACCACATAAGGTTTTGCACTATTTCCCACTTAAACCAAGGCTTCAAAGGTTGTTTAAGTCAAGGATGACTACTGTAGATATGAGGTGGCACAAAGAAAAACGAGTCTCGGAAGAGAATGTATTCAAGCACCCAGCAGATTCTAAAACATGGAAAGATTTCGACAAGGAGTATGAGTGGTTTTCCAATGATCCTTGCAATGTCCTCCTCGGCCTTGCAAGTGATGGGTTCAACCCTTTTGGTGACATGAGTACCTCTTATAGCATGTGGCCGGTAATGCTTGTGCCTTATAATTTGCCTCATTGGAAATGTATGAAAGATCCTTTTCTTTTAATGTCGCTTCTTATTCCTGGTCCCAAATCCCTAGGAAATGACATTAATGTATATTTACAGCCTCTAGTAGATGAATTAAGAGATTTGTGGGACAATGGCGTGGAGACATACGATGTTGTGACCAAGCAAACATTTAAGTTGCATGCTACATTATTGTGGACCATAAATGACTTTCCTGCATTTGGGAACTTATCTGGTTGGAGCACCAAAGGCAAAATGGCCTGCCCAAATTGTAACAAAGACACAGTCTCTATGTATTTAAAAAATGGCCACAAGTTATGCTATATGGCCAATCGTTGTTTCTTGCCACCACGACATTCTTGGCAAAGACGTGGTAAAAATCTGTTCGACGGGAAGGTTGAAAACATACCAAAACCAAAGGATTTGGATGGGGCTGATGTGTTATCACAAGTTGATTTGGTCGAGGAACAAAAACTTGGAAAGAATCCGATTAACAAGAAAAGGAAGCGTACCGAGTTTGAGTTAAATTGGACAAAGAAGATTGTATTTTTTGATTAACCATATTGGCCATCCCTTGAGTTGCATCATAATCTTGATGTGATGCATATTGAAAAGAACGTTTGTGAGAATGTGTTAGGAACATTGTTGAATATTGATGGTAAAACAAAAGATTCATTTAAAGCTCGACTAGATTTGGCTGAATTGGGTATTAGAAAGGAGTTGCATCTAATTCCGAATGGTAATAAGTATATCATGTCGGCTGCATCCTATACAATGTCATCTACCGATTAAAAGGCATTCTGCAAATGGCTGAAATCTGTGAAATTTCCAGATGCTTATGCATCAAATATATCTCGATGTGTGAATGCCAATGAGGGTAAAGTATCAGGAATGAAAAGCCATGACTGTCATGTGCTTTTACAACATCTTCTTCCACTTGCGGTACGTGGTTTCTTGTGTAGTGATGTAGCAATTGCATTGATTGAGTTGGGTGTGTTTTTCCAAGAGTTGTGTTGCAAGATACTGAGGTTAGAAGTGCTCGAGAATATGGAGAAGGATATTGCCGTAATACTTTGTAAACTCGAACAAATATTTCCACCGGCATTTTTTGATGTAATGGTTCACTTGGCTGTTCACTTACCACACGCTTGGCGGACCTGTACAGTATCGGTGGATGTATCCCATTGAAAGGTAACATGTATATCATTTGTAACTTTTAATATATACTTTGTTTTGCTTTCAATTAATATAATTTGTTAAACAGGTTTTTACACACTTTAAAACAGTATGTCCGAAACAAGGCGCGTCTAGAAGGTTCAATTGCGGAAGCATACATCGATAACGAATGCCTCACTTTCTGTTCCATGTATCTCCAAGATATTGAAACACGCTTCAATCGTGAAGAACGGAATTTTGATGGTGGCCAAGAGAAACAACCCACGGGGCTGCTTGTTTTCTCCGCGAGATGTGTCGCGACCATTGGGGGCTTTTAAAGTTATCAGCCTAAGCTTAAAAGATTATGACAAGGCCCGTTATTACGTGTTAAATAATTCTGAAGAAGTATTACCATATCTTGAGTAAGTACAGCTTTTAGTAAGACACAATATATACACATTATTAACATGTTTTCTTATATATACAACATTTTCTATATGTAGTGAACATAGGGCAGAGCTTATTAGGCAAAGTCCACATAATTTGGAAGAGAGGGGGAACTATATTTTCTGAATGGTTTGAACGATGAGTAAGTTTTCACGAGAAATATCCCTTGCTGTTTTCATTATTATTATATTTTCTATTGATTGTTGTTCATTTTGTTGATAGATGCATAAATTATATCTCGAATTCCCCGAAGCTCTTGATGAGTTATATTCATTAGCTTGTGGGCCTGATCCTCGTGCAATTCGATATATTGGCTGCATTGTGAATGGGATCGGGTTTCACCACGAAAGGATAGAGAAGTAAATCTTGAACACAAAATAGTGGTGTTGTTGTTGTCGAGGGGTGTCACCAATCAAAGAGATTGATTTCTATGGTGTTTTAACCGATGTCATAGTCTTAAACTATTTATCTTCCAAGAAAGTTTATCTTTTCCAGTGTGATTGGTGGGATGTCGGCAACGGAAGGAGTGGAATACAAACAAATGGCCATGTTACTAGTGTTAATGTCTCACGAACTTGGTACAAAGATGAAGAAAGTAACAATGATAATATTCAAATGGAAGAACTTGCACCTGTACTTTTGAATAGGGATGATTTGATCCCAACTGAAGTTGATGTGGATGTGGTCTTGACCAATATAAATAGAACCTAGATGGATGATCATTTTCATTGTTGATGACGAATCTGATGAAGAAGATGATACGCTCATAAACTATTGTAGTTCTGAAGAAGAGAAAGTCATATCAGGTGATGATGATACTGACATAGATTAAGTTTAAATGTGAAGTTAAGTGTTCTCTATGTGTTCTCTATGTTTTGAATTCCTTGTTAGTAATGTCAGTAGCGACTTCCTATCTACTTGTTTGTATTTGGTTTTTTGTTTTTTGTTTTTTTTCAGTTTTAGTGTCCGGCAAGCTTGGGAGAATTGAATGCATCTATTTACACTTGAAAAATGATTTACTTCAATAAGAATTTTTAATTTTCTGTTGGTAAGTATATATTTCTTGTATGGGCCCAGGTAGAAGAACCACTAGAAGCTCTAATGCCGCGACCTCGGTCTATGCCAAGCTCCCAATCGCCAGATGCTTCTCTTGGTGGTATGATATCAATTTTTAGTCCATCTAAATTATAGGTTATATTGAGTTAAAGACTTCCAACTTTTCTCTCCATGTATATCTTTTTGTAGTCATGGAACCTGGTGGTCGTACTGCAAGTTCTAGTACACTTTGCCTCGATCCTAGGCCTAATGTTTTACGGGATCGTCTAGCCGGTGCAGTGTTTGGTAAGACAATTTTTTTCCATACAAACAAAGACAAATGGAAGAGGTAAAGCAAATAAAAAGTAAAACTTTTAGCTTTTCTTGCCGAAGAGTTTTTTTTTTTTTTTGTTGCTTATAAACAACTTCAACACCATTACTCCCCACTAAAAAAGAGAGGTAAAGCAATGAACACAACTCTAATAAATCATAAAGCAAGGACAGGTCGAAAACAAAGATTGAGATTCCACCATGGAGGTCAAAACTTGTAGGGAGTTAGAGTGAACAATTTGCTTATGAAATTGGCATAATTTGCTTGCAAGTATGCACCTCTAGCATTCGAGAATCGAGAACGGTGAAGAAGGAGTTCAAGTCAAAAGTTAATACGATGCACGAACATATAATGGTAATAAAATATCATTACTAGTTATATTGTTTCTTTATTTATTTATTTTAACATTGTATTGCATGCATAACTTGTTTGCAAAAGAGCTTTGACATTGATATCCATCTGCCGCATGTAGAAAAGGGCTGTTAATAAGTATCTAGGACAGTGCCTCAAAGAGTACAGGTGCAGGCTGCACAAATATTACAAGGGTCTCCCAAATGACCAACGTGAGACGAAGCCATATGAGGGGATGGTCGCAAAGTTAATTGGGAATTGCTTTGTGATTGGTTTGAAACAGAAAAATTCAAAGTAATTTATATGATTTTTTGTAATTATCTTTTATTGTATTTCTAACTAAATATTTCCTATGGTAGAAACTCAGCACAAAAAACAAGGCAAATCGTGGGCAAAAGAAGATTAATCACCATGGTGGTTCGAGGTCTTTTCTAAATCACCGAGCAGATAAGGTAGTATAAATCGTTTATTATTTTTTAGTAGCCTTCTTTTCATCTGTTACTTTTTCTACTTCAAGATTTTGTATCAACATATTGATGTATCTTTCTAAGCTTGTTACAGGTTAATGTAGAGACTCATCAAGAGCCCGGAAGGATTGAATTTTATCGCATGATGTACTATAACCCAGGCAAAGGCTGGTCTGGCCCTGTGGCTCAAGAAAATTATGTAATGACCAAATTCAATTTTTCTTATTTGTGTGCAATTCTAGTTTTATGAAGAGCATATTCATTTAATACTTGTGCCATATTTCAAATCATAGGATAAAATGTTGGAGATGCAGACTCAGTCCCTACAAGAAGGCTCTACCCTTATGACTGAGGATGAAATTGCTGACAAAGTCTTAGGTACAAAACCTGGTTATGTCATGGGTCTTGGACACGGCGTGGATCCATTGTCATCCTCTAGTTACAATAATCCAGAGGTTGAAGACTGTTTCGGCAGTAACCTGCTTCAACACAACGAGAGCAATGGTGACAAACGCACTAAGAAACAGAGGAATTTGATGTTGGGGGAGATGAAACTGAACCAAATAATGGCTGCCTACGTACCCAAGATCTATTCTCTGGGGATCAAGTTTCAATGTAGTTCCTTATGAAAAATAGTTTAGTATTTATATAGGTAGAGTAGAGAGTCCTTGTAGCTCAAGTAATCTTATAGCTTGAGTAATTATGATAGACTATATAACTTTCAACTGATAATTATCTCTTTGATAAGAAATGAATTTGGACATAAATCAATGCATATTAGTGGCAAGTCATGTGGCTAAGATTCAACCTTAGACACATGAGTTAATGGGTCTGTACATTGATCCATGGTATTGCAAATTGGGTTTTAGCCCTGTCGATTAAATGAATAAAATAGAGACTCCTACTAATGAACGTTTGCCACATAGGTGGGGGTTGAAACACCGCCCCCTCTTTGTTATGCGAACAAAGTTCACATGGCAAAGAAGAGAAGAAAAATCAAGAAAAACTTGGAATAAGAAAAGAGTAAACGGAATGTATAACAAAGTGTCGTGTGAACGTAAACGATAATGGAATGAGATGACATTAGAAAACATAATTTGACTAGAACCTTAAATTTAATGGAAGTCGATAACGTGAAAATATCTGCTAAAAAATGTTGAATTAAATTAGTGCATTTTCGGTGATTTTGTAGGAAATCAAAATAATATATGAAAGTGTGGCAAAAGCGTAAATTGTTCATTGAAACCAAAGTGTTGCAGCTGTAGAAGAAGAAATGCATTGGTGGAATCTGAATGGCATTTGAAGTTTATATAGGTTTAGTGGCGTGAGCACATGAACTGATGACATGATTCTCTAGCTTGAATTGTTGGTTGGACCTTGGTTGGGCCTTAAGCATTTGAATTGAGAAAAAATAGAAATAGAAGGTGAGGGACGTGACCAGCAGGAAGTCGTTGTTATGCACATGCCTTACTAAAGGCCACCCCATTTCCTGTCTATCCTAGATGCACCGTATCATCTCTTCAGGATCTCCCATCTCTAACGAACAGAGAAATCTTTGCTTAGAGTATCGATTGAATTCCGAAATTGTAGGGGAAAGCTCACCGATTTAGAAACTCCCAATCATTGCAAACACCAAACTGAAATCTTATCAGTGATGTTTTACTCGAAATCTTATCAAGACTACTGAAAACTCTATCTAACTTTCGTTGGGTATGCAAAACCTTGTACAATCTAATCCATCATCCTCATTTTGCTATGATGCATTACGTCTATGCACTCCCAAATAAGTCCCCTAGCATAGTCATGTCAGTAGATAAAACCGATATTATTTGATAGATCACTAAGTTTTCGACAAGCATCAGGTTTCAACAGTTCCTTTTGTTTAATTTCGTCTTAGTTGTCTTGTCTTTCTGGACAGGGTGTTGCGGAAGAGGCCGCTAGGCTTGCTGAAGAGGAGAAGCGTGCCGAAAAAAAGAGGGAAGACAGTTTGCCGTTGAAGCCGCATTTAAGATGAAGAAGGTAAAGGAGAAAGAGAAAGAAGCTCTTACGTAAGGAGCGAAGCCGTTTTCATGAACACTCTCGCCTCTTGTAGCCAAACACCTACTTAATCTAACAGAAGATGACGAGAGTTAGGGTATGTCTCTTGACATGGATCGGTTTGAAGAGTCTGTGTGATGAGGTTGAGCGCAAAGAAGGGACAGGAAGGGCCGAACTTCTCAAGCATGCTTTGGGAGGCAATATTGACTCCAATGGGAAGAAAACGGTGAAAATAACCACACGAAGTCGACCGACTGGCGATGCTAATGGAAGTGGCCCCGGTTTTGCGGACCAAGCCAAAAATCCATTTTCCGGTTATGAGAAGAAAGATGAACCTTGGAAACGAAGAAGAAATCGAGATGTTGAGAAAATGGATGCTGGAGTATACTGAACCTGTGGCGAGGAATTGTTTGGGTTTAGAATATGACAAAGCGGTGGCAAAAAAATTCGACAGCATGAAACAGGTATATCAATGTTTTTTATCAGTTATTTTAAAATATTTGTTAATTCTGAAAGACTGACGAAAAGTTTATTCTTGTCGTCGCAGGTAGAAACGGCAGTATGACGGGCGAAAAAAAATCACGAAGAGCAGAAATTTCGTTGAGAAAGATCGGCTCAATGCTTTAAAGCTTTAGAAAAAATAACGAATTGAAGTTGGCAGAAAATTTCAATTCGCTTGGAAAGATTCGCTCGGAGAAAGCAGCTCAATGCCTTAGAAAAAAATAATGAAACTGTTGGGAATGTTCAATTCACTCGGAAAGATTTGCTCAGAAAAATTGGCTCAATGTCTTAGAAAAAATAATGAAGCTGTCAAAAAATTTCACTTTGAAAATTTCTCGTAGAAAAATCGGCAGAATGCCTTAGAAAAAATAACGAAACTGTCGAATTTTTTTGCTCGGCAAGTTTCTCGTAGAAAGATCGGTTGACGAAAATTGTCGCTAGGAAAATTTATCGTAAAAAGATCGGTACAATGCCGTAGAAAAAATAATAATAATAATGAAGTTGACGAAAATTGTCGCTAGGAAAATTTATCGTAGAAAGATCGGTATAATGCCTTAGAAAAAATAATGAAACTGACAAAAATTTTCGCTCGGAAAATTTTTCGTAGAAAGATCGGCACAATGCCTTAGAAAAAATAACGAAGCTGTCGAAAATTTTCGCTCGGCAAGTTTCTCGTAGAAGGATTGGCACAATGCCTTAGAAAAAATAATGAAGCTGACAAAAATTTAAACGGAAATTTTTCAGAAAAAGATCGCACAATGCCTTGGAAAAATAATGAAGTTGACTGAAAAGTTTAAACCGGAAAATTTCTCAGAGAAAGATCGGCAGAATGCCTTAGAAAAAATAATAATGGCTTTAACGAAAATTTTTAACGGAAAATTTATCGGAGAAAGATCGGCACAATGCCTTAGAGAAAATAATGATGCTGATGAAAATTTTCGCTCGGAAAATTTTTCGTAGAAAGATCGGCACAATGCATTAGAAAAAAGAATGACTGCGGAAAATAGTTAACCGAAAGCGTTAAGCGAAGCGAATGCAGATTTCGAAGAAGAAAATGAAGATTTAATCGAACAACCGTAAGACAATTGACAGAGACAATTGATTAGGTAATTGTGTGAATATAATACCATAGAGCTAAAACTTCTTTTGATGAAAAATAAAAATAAAGATAGGTTTGCTATTGAATATTGTTGTTGTGTCAGATAACATACCTGCGGAAAACTGACAATATTGTAGATTTATGTAATTGAAATGAAATAGAACGAGACACCTCCACGTAGAGAAAAAGGCCCCCAATGCGTACTTAACTTTGCAAAAATAGGCTAAGCGAGCATAAAAGCGTTCAAACTTAGGCTGACGAAGCTAAACGTGGTAACCTCGTCAGATTTTGTTGGAACGATAGTAATGGACTAAGCGAGCGTAAAAGCGTTTAAACTTAAACTGATGAAGCTAAACGTGGTAACTTTACCAGATTTTGTTATAGTGATAGTAACAAACTAAGCGAGCGTAAAAACGTTCAAACTTAGATTAACGAAGTTAAACGTAGTAACTTCATCAGATTTTTTTCGTAATGATAATAACGAACTAAGCGAGCGTAAAAAGCGTTCAAAAGTAGACTGACAAAGCTAAATGTGGTAACTTCGTCCGATTTTTTCGTAATGATAGTAATGAACTAAGCGAGCGTAAAAGCATTCAAACTTAAACTGATGAAGCTAAATGTGGTAACTTGGTCAGATTTTTTCGTAATGAGAATAACGAACTAAGCGAGCTTAAAAACGTTCAAACTTAGACTGACGAAAAGATGACTGCAAAAGTGATGTGTCTTGACCTTCGCTTCTAACGGCGGCGAGAGATAAGCCAAATGAATCGGCATGGCGTAAAGTCATTTCAGTCTTTGGTGAGTGATAGAGAGGCTATCAAATTGTCGAGCAAGACTATGTATTAAACTAAGATAAGCCGTCATACGATCATCTCTTGCTTCAAAAGACCCACCAAACTGATTGGCAACAAGGCGAATAAGCGGATAACTTTTTCTTTTGCGCTGTCAAAGGGTTATTCTCAAGGCACAAATGGCGACCTCATACTCGGCTTTGTTATTTGAAGCGGCGAAGCCAAGTCGCCTGAATTTCCCAATCTTTTCTCCGCCGGGTTTAACAAAACGATCCAACTCGGCACCAGTTTACTATGGGAGCCATCTGAGTAAACAATCCATAGGTCAATGGGATTAGGAATTAGGTTTTCATGTTGGTCTTCGTCGCCCCCAGTTAGTGGCGGCAGAATGTCTTCCATAGATTCATCCAAGTATTTCTTCAGTTGTTGCAATGCCATCTTACAATCAATGTTTCAAGTTTTCGCCCTCTTTAAAGTCTCTACGAGTCATGAGGTATCCCAGAAATTTTCCAGAAAAGAGGCCAAAAGAACATTTGGTGGGATTGAGTCTCATGTTATACTCGTAAGCCTATCAAAAACAAGTTGAAGATCGGAAAGATGATCACCAGTATGCTTCAATTTAACGACTATATCATCGATATAAGCCTCCATTATTTTTCCCAGCAGATCGGAAAAAAATTGTATTGACAAGCTTTTGGTAGGTTGCACCGGCATTTTTCAGACCAAAAGGCATAACAGTGTAGCAGAAAATGCCTTGGTCGGTGATGAAAGCGGTGAAGTCTTGGTCATCCACATTCAAAGATATCTGGTAGTACCCTGAAGAAGCATCCATGAAAGATAGGCGTTGGAAGCCCGAAGTGGCGTTCACCGGTTCGTAAATTCGTGGCAACGGATAATGGATGAATCGGACAAAAGCTTCGTTAAAGGTTCATTAAGGTTCGGATGAACTTTATGATGAGTGGGAAGTTACATCAAGGGGACTTCGTGTTAAGTGGGTGAAATCCATTTTATCCGAAGATTTAAAATGCAGGCGCCCGGTCGAGCCTATGTGGAAGATGACACTGCCATTACCTCTTTACAAGAGTTAGAGATTTTAGGTGGTACACGCGTTCAAGTCCAACCGGAGATTGTCTTTTTCTTTGCGTGTAACCCGGCCTATCTAGGTCGGTAGTTTTGTCCGGGATTGTGGTCTTCCCTCTCTTTATGCAGTGACACCTTCTTTCCCCTCGCTTGGTGGGACATGCGGGATGGCGGTTTTCTCAAATCGTGAGGTCGGCCTTCCTGTCGGCGTTAGTCGATCTAGGATAAAGATTTTCCTTATACTTTCTTCCGCGTGACACCTTCTTTCCCCGCGCCCCTGGACACATGCGGGATGGCGATTTTCCTCAAATCTGCGAGTCGGCGCCTTCCCCGTCCGTCGGTCCATCTAGGATGAAGGTTTTCCTTATACTTTCTTCCGCGGCGCCTTCTTTCCCTGTGCGTCGAACTTTTGTCTAGGATGGCGATTTTCCTCAAATCTGCGAGGTCGGCCTTCCCCGTGTCGGTCGGTCGATCCGGGATGAAGGTTTTCCTTATACTTTCTTCCGTGGCGGATTCTTTTCGAGGGCGTTTTTATCGCCGCCGTTCGCGGTAGCGGCGGCGCGTGATCTTTGCTTGCCTTCCAGAACCTAGTAACAAAAGTACGTAACTTGTCGTCACGTTGTTGCTTGATGTTCAAAAGTGAGTTGACATCCTTTGGCGTCTTGCAATTGTGGCAGAAACGATTAACAAACTAATTTTCTAGTTTATTGTATTGGTGAATTGATTTTGAAGGCAACTCACTAAACCAGCGTAATGCTTCTCCCTTTAGAGTTGATGGAAAGAGCTTACACATGAGCGAATAATCTCCACCCCATAACACCAACTTATTTTTGAATGATAGAACATGCAAGCCAGGATCTCCTTCCGACTCTCTATCGTTAAGTTCTTTTGCAATCAACTCTTTCAACTGTTGTTCTGTTAGAGTTACAGTATTGGCTCGAACAACTAGACACCCTCAGTCGTGCCCATGGAGGAGGATACCTTCCATTATCTCTTATTCGAAGTTAGAGATCTTTGGCGACGCATACGATCGGCTCCGACCGGTGATTGTCTTTGTCTATCCCTCAGAAACCCGGCTGTCTAGGCCAAGAGTCACCTTTGGCCGGGTGGTCGGAATAATTATACCACTTCTCCATGTTTTGTTGCTTTGTTGCGGATGCCCGCCTTCCCCACCATGTCGGACATATCTCGGACGGGCGGTCTTCCCCTGAAATTGCTTCTCAGAGGTAAATCTTCCCTTTTAGATCGGACATGTCTAGGTAGTAGTTATCCATGCCAATCCGATTCTCCCCATAAATACGGGTAATAGGGTCATTACTCTTAGAGCGTAATCTTGGTTGATTGTGTTTGAGAAATAACACGTTCGGGGACGATGAAGTGGATCTTCAAGACGGTCCCATACACTGGAATGGCCTCGCGTCCTTCGTGGTCGCCTTGATGTTGTTGAATTTGCAAAGATCGTCCACCGCCTTTGCCTCTTTGCCAGCTTCCTTCTCAAGTTCTTATTTAAATTTTTGACTCGTCGTAACTCCGCGCCAACCGTATTATGGGTGAATTAGGTTACATTACTATCACCTTTTCCGTTAGTTGGTGTGAGAGTAATGTCCGTCCATATCCATGTCAACCGGAAGGATCGACATGGATAGGCGGCGGACCACATGGAGGATTACCGACTTGTCGGTTTTCTTGTTGCAAAGGCTGTTAGGGTTGATGCCGGCGGTTGTCTTGCCGCCTTTTGCGGTGGCGGTTGCACTACTAATGGATGTTGAGAATTAATCCTACCACTAGGAGCAACTTGATTGTTCAACGGTTCTTGCATTGGCGATTTGAATTTTGAGGGTTGCGAGTATTATTAGTAGGAGGAATATGTCTACTATTTGGTCTGCTTCTTGCTTACCATCTTGATTCTTTTCATTTAAAAGATTGGATTAAAACCGAGAATACGGAGACTAATAAACGGCGGCAAGTTTTCCCATTATATATAAGATTATAGGGAAAAAAAACGGGGTGTTATAGTTCAACTCCACCAACTGATAATCTATTACAGCATTGAATATATCAACGTGGTAGTGGTGCTCAACTGTAATACAATAATTCTGCTGGCAATAACGACGTGTACCCGTCATATAACGAGAGCTCATATTAGGAATATCAATGTCATGCTTCTTGCAAAAAGAAATCACATCCCCAAGGAAACTATGCCAACTTGTTTCTCTAAACTCTTGAAGAAGCTCCTTCGTACTTGAGACTAAACCCATAGCATTTAGAATGTTTTGAGACTTCACTTGCAAGGCTTTACATAGTACATTTGTGATTTCCATAGTCTTATACAATAAATGAAACATAAAGACAAATTCAAAGTCTCTCATAGCAACATAAGAACCCTTAACTTCCCCACGCATGGTGTTACTAGACCCATTCTTCATGATGAGTTCAAGAACCGTACAAATTGCATCATACATCTCCATCAAGCTACAAATGGATTCATAGTGAGAACTCCATCGAGTTTCTCCAGCTCGTTGCAATGTATAGACTTGATTAGCACCTCGTCCACTATTAAGCTCACCAATTGCTAACAAGTTTTCAATTTCCTCTTTTCTAGCTTTCTTTAACTCTTTCTTCCTCTTAGGCGGAACATGGAGATTAAGAACGGATGCCAACTTTGAAAAGATTAACCAAACATCGGAAACATCTTTAGAAGCTGCAACTAATGCAAGTTGTAGTCGATGTGCAAAACAATGCACATAATATGCATAAAGACACTCATTAAGAAATAGTGCTTGTAATCCATTCCATTGACCACGCATATTACTAGCGCCATCATAATCTTGGCCTCTCATATTTTCAATAAGCAAATTCTTACTAGCAAGAACTTTGAAAATCTCTTTTTTCAAAGTTAATGCACAAGTGTCTTCAACACCAACAATAGCAAAAAATCTCTCTCTAACAAAACCATCACGATTAACAAATCTTATAATAATTGTCATTTGCTCTCTCCGTGAATTATCTTGTGCTTCATCCACAAGGATACAAAATTTTGCATCGCCAACATCCTCACGTATTTTCTTTCTCACATTTTCGGCAAATATATGCAAAAGTATCTTTTGAATACTATGTGAAGTATACATGGCATTTCCCGAACAATTACCTACTATTTCAGCAACTTTCTTGTTCAACAATTTTGAAAACTCGAACATTGCAAGGAAGCTTCCACAATTCTTTGATTTTTTTGACTCATCATCGCCTCTAAAAGGAACCCCTTGTAGTGCAAGCATCCGAATACATTGAACAACATTTCAGAGTAGGATCCGATTATTTGCAATCGCTTCATTCGAAAGTCTATTGATAACACTATCTATATGTCGAGAAGGATTCATTAGATTCTCACAATACAATGTTGCCGACCTATGTGGAGAACAAAGACCACCTTCATGTTTCAAAAAAGGACATTGCTTCCCACTGTTAACTTTCCTCCAATTTTGAAACCCATCAATGGTAAACACCGGATGCTTCGGAGGATTGGTTTCAAAGAGAAAACAATATAAACAATATGCGCTATACTTGTGGAGTGAGTACTCTAGCCAAGGAAATAGTTTGTATCAATTAGCATTGAACCGACGTCCTTGCTTTCCAAACATAGTCAATGGATAATCTTTTCCGTTCTCATGAGCCAGTCGACAAGGTCCCATTCTAAGATAAGCTACTTGGACTTCATCATGTTTGTTAAGCGGGTATTCGTATATAGCAATACGTTTACCCGGATCATGTTCAAATGGAGAAGTGACATCAACTTCTATAAGTGTAACTTCTTGAGCTTTGGAAGAATGTTCAACTCCGACTCTTTGGACTCGAGAAGAAAGTTCAACTCTTTCAATTTCGACAACTTGAACTTTGGTAGGACGTTGCTCATCCCCATCAAGTTTTGAAGTATCAAGAATAGATATTGAAGTTTCGCCACTTTCCGATTTATCATATTTTTGCTTATAGAACGATAGAAGAGTTACTGGTTTTTTGGACGCTTGATGATGTGACATTGTAACCTAAGATATTAAAAAATTATCAATATACAATATATAGAGAAAATAATTATTATTGGGCGTTATCACATCATCCACGTAATCTAAAATTTCTAATGCCTAAAAACAAAATCCAATTCAAACAAAATAGTTCTATTGGTGTCACTAAATCTTAGACAAATAAACGAATTCATATAAACAATTTAAATAAATTGGTGTCTTAACTAAACTAATGTCTAATGCACAAACATTTAAACAACTAAACAAGTATCATAATAAGTTAATAAATTAATTGAGAATAATTGAACTAAAATTTTTACCTTATGAGAATAATAAGAGTTTGCAAGAGTCGAATAAGTGAAGAACCGAATAAAAGAATAAGAAAATACTCCCAAGAGGCCAATAGCAAGGAAGAAGAACCAAGAGTGTGATTGTGTGAGATAATACCCGTCACCCGAGAGTTACCCGAGACTGCCGAGAGTTTGAGAGAAGAGAGTTTCTCTTTGTTCCTGTTCGTTGGTAATTCTTGGGTTTCTAATTTATTAGTTTCTAAGTGACTGGGTTCAATGAGTTAATGGGCTGGGCTAAATTTGTTGGCTTTAAGTTTCTATTTTGAAATTTGAACATTACTACTTTTTTTTTGGGACCAAAGCTTGGTTGCCACCCCGGAGGATCCAGCCTCAGTATGGGGCTTCATTCAGCTGAGAAAATATTAGCTGATCAAGGCATTGGTTAAAAAATTCATTGGTTGTTAGTATTAAAAAAAAAATGAATGAAAATTCGGTTGTGTTTTTGTTATTTTTTATGTATTTTTATGTCTTCACTCTTACTTTAAGTCCTCCACTCTTATCCTTAATAATAAATTAATATAAAGTTTTGTTTTTATATTTTTTGGACAATATTTAAATTATCATGTCATGGTGTGTATTTTGAAGTTTGAACTGTAATTTCAATCCAAAAGCAAATAAATGAAGGTACCTATGTGGACCGTTCAATTAGTTTCAATGTTTTCGTAGCTAAACTACTTGAATATGTTTGTTATGTTGTAGAGAATGACAACTATTATTAATATTTACAAATATAATATCACGAATCTTTTACTTTTGAATTTTTGCAACCAAACGTTTAAAGCGCGTACTAATTAAACACTGTATAATTACTGTATTGTGAATTTTTGACCGAATATTTAACCATACCGTTTTTGAGTCACCGAATAATTCTTGAATTATTCCCGTACCATATTGCTAACAAGGGTCGGTACTTGTATAGAGTGGACCACAAAAGTTTTCATTTTTCATTTGACAATGATATAAACTGGAGTATCTTCAAGCAAACCATCTTTTGGATGGAGACCTACTGAAGTACTGAACGGCAAGTAGCAAACAAAATTCTAAATTCGACAATGCTATTATTTTTATTTTTATTCTTATTAATTTTCTTTTCTTTTAAGCATATAAGAGAACCACCCCCAGAAGATCAAGGATTTTGCCGGGGCATGTGATCGAACAAAGAATGGATTTAAATTGCCTCACATGCTAATTATTAGTTGGTAGATATTGCCATGAATAATTAGGGATTAAAAAGACCTAATATTTATGTGAAAACATAAAGACTAGGATTACAACAAATCTATACTAGCATATTAAAAATTAATCAAGGTGGAATAAAATCTTCCTAATTCCTTCTCGATATTCACATATTAGTATTTAATTGTCATAGTATAAGTTAGAACATCTTAATTAGTTCAATCACCATATTAGTATAATTAAAACATTACTCTCACGGATTAAGTAGGATTGTTAAATTAGTGAAACTTTATGTTTAAAACAATTAGGAGTGGAACGAATTCTCTACTCCACATATTGCAATAGAATCGAGAGTAGAAACTCTGATCATTAAGTAGAAATTCATGTGTTTACTTATTCCTAGCATAATTAGTTAAGAGTAGGTAAAACGGTTGTTTTTACGTTTATCAGAAACGATTGAGAAACCAAAGCTAAAGGGAGGTCTGGGAGTCCGAAATCTACAACATACAAATCTAGCCCTCCTAGCTAAAAAAGGCTGGGAAGTCATTGCAAGCGGCAGGTCTCTATGGGTCGATATTGTCAAGGCCGCAAAATACCTTCGAAGTCAAGACTTCTTAACAATGTGCCCTAAACCACTTGACTCTAGAGTCTGGAGAGATATCCTCAAGGCCTGTACAGTCCTTAATAAAGGATTGGGATGGGAGATAGGCAATGGATCATCAATCCACCTTTTCACCGAGAGCTGGATTCCAAGTAATGAAGGTATTACCGCTCCAATATACTCAAATCCCACCATCAAACCAACCTTCGTCTTGGACCTCATTGATAGTACCACAAGAAAATGGCGCTCAAACATCATCTACCATTGCTGGCCAGCAGAAATTGCGAAGAAAATAATCTCCATTCCACTTTCCGACAGTGAAAAACCCCATATATAACTTGATGAGAAATCAACATAGTAATATACCCTTTGTTATGGAACTCTTTGCAATCATCTGTTGGAACATCTGGAATAGTAGAAATGCAATGTTATTTGAACACAAAAGGGTGACACCTCAAGGCACACTTCGAGCTAGTCTTGCTTTTGGAGAAGTATACAAAGAATGTCCGGACATTACTCCTTAAAACCAAGAGATAGAAACAACTCATTCATCTGCTTTGGAAGCCTCATACAGCCCCATATATTACCTTAAACACAGATGGCGATTGTCACCAGGGGCGGCCTTGAAATCTTAAGGGCCCTAGCCAAGCACTTAATGTGAGGCCCCCCACCTTTGAGATCTAACAAAAAACCTATAGAGAGAGTTGATTAAAATGAGCTGAATTGATAGGTTGGAGAAGAAGAAAGTGCCTTTGTGCAGTACACGTTCTGTCTTGTGAGCAAACTAGTGGTTTTCTTAGTTGGCAGTGAGAAAACATAAAACGTGTAGTAATAATTGTCACTGAATTCGGGGCCCTAGTTATGAGCAAAAACTTTGGGGCCCCAGCTGCCCGCCTCTCTCGGCTACCCTCAAAGTCGCCCCTGCTTGTCACAGAAACCTAGGTCCTTCGGGGTTGGGATGTGTGCTAAGGAATTATGACGGTAGTTTCGTTGCTGCTTCAGTATATTTGGTACCTGTATGTACATTCTTCCTTGTCGAAGCTTTGGCAATGAGACTAGGTCTCTATCTAGCTATTTCCTATAGCATCACACATATACACATCCAAAGTGACTCGAAGGCCTTAATAAGCTGCATTAAGGGAGATGGCAAGGACATGGGAGGCAGTTGGAATCATAGAGGATATTCGACAACTATTCTCCTTCTTCGAAAATATATTCCTCAATCACATCTACAAAGAAGGCAACTCCACAGCAGACAATCTTACACAGCATGACATTATTTTAGTTAGATACATGAGTTGGCATGGTAGACGACCACCTGATGATATTATCTTAAAGAACTCGATCTAAGCTATTTCGACTGTATGGGTTTTTCAAAGCCCAGATTAGTATAAATAATATGCAAAAATTTGACGAAAAAAAATTCATGAGTTTTAACTAATGAAAGCAAACACGTCAATGAGACCACTATACACAGTATAGTAGTATACATAAGATGTTTTCTTTTGGTTTAATTTAGTACCACTTCAACAACTCAGAGAAATTTCCTTCCACTTGCATTTTGAAGGTAGGTGGGGAAGGACACGAGATCTCTACAACCGGGTACAGAGATCATCTCTGTAACCGTGTTATCTAGTCGTTGATCCGAATCCGAGATGTGTGTGTGTGCCTCAATACCTATGTGTGTGCTCCGAGATGTGTGTGTGTGCGCCGAGATACGAGATGTGTGTGTGTGGTACAGAGATCAATCTCTGTACCCGGTTATAGAGGAACCGGACTCCGTGGGGAAAAGCTCCCTTGCATGGCTCCCACTGTATGACCCAAAAGTTCGTAATAGTAGAGATTCTTCTACATATATACAATCATCATCTATAGCCACAGTCCACAGGTGTCTTTTTTTTTTAACGGTATACTTTATTCCTTATCCAAAATAAATAATATACAAAAGTAATAGTGGACAAGCTCGCTACAAATTGCACCGCAAGCCTCTTTTTTAATAGCAAAGGCAATTCGCCCTATATATATATATATATAGGGGCTGGCTACCTTGACAGCCCCAATTGACAGCTTATCTTGCCAGCTCGTCATGTCCGTTCGATCCCATCTAATCCAATGGCCAGATCGCGCACCCAAACAACTAAAGAATAGAACGGGGGCAAAATAGTCATTTAACTTTCTTGTTGAATAAACCCAAAAAAAACGCACAAACCTCTCCCTTTCTCATTTGTCTCTCTCCTCACCAACAAGTGGTGAGCGGTGAAGATGACGAAGTGGCTTCCTCCCCTCAACAACGAAAATGAAATCCATTACCACTCTGGAGAAATCACCGGAGAGACCCACCACCTTCTGAGAGAGAACCACCACCACTACAGATCGAGAAACTCATCGCCACTACAAAGAAACCCACCTCCACGTTTGATTAACTCAAAAGATGTAAGTTTTTTTTTCTTCTATTAACTCTCTTTTCTTCTATTATGTAGTGTTTGAGATGAGTGTTGAGTTCTAAATTGGATAAATTGATGTTTTGTTATGATAAGCGTGGATTTCAATGCAATTTAATTTGATAATTTAATTTTCGATGCTATTTAATTTGATCATTTTTTTTTTTTTTCCCTCTTTGATAAACAATGAATTTAAGTTGTGGGGTCTGAAATTTTTGCATCGGCCTAAACTAAGGATCTCATATTTCAATAGAGGATATTGACCAATGAGATATATAGCACCCGTCTGCATCCACACTATCCTAGGTAGAATGAACTATAAGCAGAGCTTTGTAGAGGTGCATATAAGCATATTATAGGAGCTTATAGATTTCTTCTTGCTAAAATAGTACTAATTGCAACCGAAGCATATAAGCATATGGAGGTTTGAGTAAAATAGTACTAATTGCAATATTTCATCGCTGACAATAATAACTTGATCAAACTTGTGAAGAAGCTACCAGATGAATTTTTTCATGATGTAATGGTAAGTCTTCTTTACTTGACATTTGCACTATATGAAAATGAAGTGTTATGCATATTTGGCAGGTTCCATTTGGCAAAGCAGCATATTTGGCAGGAAAAACACACGAATGAGTTTTTGGTAAGTTGTTCGTTTCACTACAATTGCTAAGTGTAATTTTTCCTTTTGTTCTTATATTATGTCTCTGAAGGTTCTGTTAGCAGAAGGGTACTATGACGAACGAACATCCAAGCAAACTGTTGATATATTACAAAGAAGAGGAAAGGCTTTGGACTCTCAAGTTGATTCCCTTAAGGCTATAATGTTGGACCTTAAAACTGAGGCCTTTTTTTTTTTTTGGCACTACAGCTTCTGAAGTTGCAGTAAGTTTCATTCTGACTTAATTTTAATGTATTACTTCACTTAGTTGTAACACTTGGTCGTTTAGCTATTAAACTCACCGATGAGCCCCCGCTTCACGTAGGGTTGCTAAACTAATTGATCTACTGAGGCGCCGCTCATTCTTGGCTCGAGCAAGTTCATTTGTGCTGTAATATGGGCCGAGTCTGAACATGCTGAAATTTGACTTCCGACAAAGTATTAGTGAACTTCGAGCTACTTTCGAGGTTCTACTTTCGTTCTAGCTCCCTCAAGCTTGTTTCATGTTGCAATTTGAGCTGAGCTTAAATAACTTTTTTTTTATGGGAATTAAGAAAAAGCAATGTTTGATTAAGAAAATCTAGCCATTTCTTGGTTTGTATTTTGTGTAGCTTCAAGTATTTGATCAAGGTGTGTTAGTGTATACATTGAAAGCTTTGTAAACTTAAAGCTTTGTTATCAGCAATGTAAAAAATAATTCAATGCTATGCTATTGTTTATATGGGTTCATTCATTATTGTTGTATTTGAATGCCAATTGGATACAGAAATAGTTCTTTGTGGACTATGAACAATTTGTGGACTATGAACAAAGAATGTTCATAGCTCATGACTATGAACAATCAATGTTCATAGTCCAATTGTTCATAGTCACAAAGCCCACAATCTACTCACCGAAAATAAAAACTGAAAAGTAAAACCCAAATAGGCGCCCGCCCTCTTACAGTGCCTGGGATATAGGCTCACGCCCGTAAACCCAAATAGGCGCCCGCCCTCTTATAGTGCCTGGGATATAGGCGCACACCCCTAAACCCAAATAGGCCCGCCCTTATAGTAGTGCGGGCTATATGCGTGCCCTAAACCCAAATAAGCCCAGCGCCTCTTATAGTGCACGGGATATAGAAGCATCTTGTGATTGCACCAACTCATTTTTTGAATGATATGAACAAAGAATGTTCATAGCTCATGACTATGAATAATCATTGTTCATAGTCCAATTGTGATTTATGAACAAAGAATGTTCATTGCTCATGACTATGAACATTAATTGTTCATAGTACAGTATGGACTATGAACAATCATTGTTCATAGTCCAATTGTGATATAAACAAAGAATGTTCATAGCTCATGACTATGAACATTGATTGTTCATGGTACAGTATGGACTATGAACACTCATTGTTCTATAGCTCATACAATTGGGACAACAATTTTACTAATATACTGAAAGGAAATAACTGGACCAGAGAAAGAACTCTTACAATTGGGACATCTTCTGGTTTCTTCTCTCAAAAAAGAGTATGGACAAACATGTTCAATGAACGATTATTCTGCACCAATTTAATTTGCAGATATTTTAACTTTTGAACTCACTACATAACACGGAAAACTCTGAGCACAAACCGAAAAATAATTATAGTCTACAAACCATATCAGTATCACGGACAAGATCACCATTTGAATTCAGTTCCACACCAAATGATTTGGATGCGTTCCTTGACAAGGAATTCATAAACGGTTCTTAATTTTTCCTTGTGAAATATTTTCCAGAATTGCTAGGTTTTAGACTCCTACCAAATCTTGACATACCACATCCGCCTGTCCAAATTCAGCTACCTAAGCAACAATGTACATCCTCAAAAACCGAAATTTCTCAAAATTGTGTCTACCTGTTCCAGATCAGATGCTTCAAAATTGGGAAGTCCCATTTCTTCCACGGCTACAAGGAAATTCCTCACATTCTCAAAAAATAATCGATATGCGGAACAAAGCCGCTCCATCGGGAACAACAATCGAAATCACTCGGACTTTCTACAACCTAGGATCACTGCCTCATACCATTTTTCTAGTATCAATTATCCGACATAAAAAAACTGAAATCACCGGTGTAAGCTCCCAAAAATTGGATAGTTTTATAATTCTTACAATTAAAAAAAACACCCAAAAAAAACAAGGCAAGTAAGAACATAACCAACGGTCCTTCCACACTCAACAAGCATGTCATTCCACACTCTTGTTTTTTAATTTTTCTGGACAATTTCTGGAGTCGTGCTTAGCAATCTTATTACAAGATTTACACATTCTTCCTGGATTCTCTAAGGCTTCCTCCCTGGGGCCTTTCATTCTCTCTGTTTTCTTTTTCCTCCCCTTCGTTTGAGAAATGTTAGGATTTAAAACCAAGAGCTGAAAAGAAGATTTAAGAGTTAAAATCAAATAGGATTTTTATCATTGCAAAGATAAAAAAAACAAACTAATTGTTTCCTTGAGCTCCGAAACTCCAATAGACATTTCACTCATCTTCTGAATAAAATATGCATATGTCTCAACACTAGTTGATGCATCGTAAGCCAATTGAGTAGCAACCTTGATACAATGGGCAACTCTTAATGGCTCATGGTCTTCATGACCGGCCACTAGTCCACCATCAAACACTGCTCTGTATGTGTTTGCCTTTTGCGTCCACCGTTTCAAAATAAAATGATCTCGAATCTCTTCGATGTCATAACGCTGAAAAAGCTTTTAAAATGTGAGCACAAAGTAATCCTTGAATTGAAAATTCTTACATTCTGATCACCCTCCAAAGTTCCTCTATTAAAAGTCACTTTCCAAATTGAAGTTTGCTTAATGTCCCCTTGTCTTCACCGTATAAATTCTGTTCCATGTATGTCTATCTCTTCTCCAACAATTATATATTTCATCTTAGCCTTTTCTAAATGTTTCTTGAATTTATTGAAAGCACTAATGGTATAAACTTTACCTCCGCATGCTTGAGGAGGAAAGCATCTTTAGCCACAATGCGAGAAGTATGTTGATGCGTAATGTCGGTTCCCTTTCATTCGGCTATCGATTCCAAAGACCTCTCGTTACCATGGACAAATTCCATAAGTGTAGTCGTGAATTGAACGAATTGATCATAATGAGAATTCATTGATTCACTTCAGCCAAATCGTATGCATACCAAAAAAAAAATGTTATTGTGATAAGCCGGAACCCAAGGCGATGCGGTTTTATATATTTCTGTCAACCAAGTATTTTCGGTCAAGTTATACTTCCTTGATGAGTCACGGACCACGCTTTCAAAATCAACAATCCTATATGACTTCCAAATAATATATGTAAGCTCGAACATAATGCATCGAGCCTATGGTAGACAAATGACAACTTCTCTCGAAAATTTCTGATAATGTGCCAAAGACAAAATCGATGTCGAAAGTAGTAGAGAAAACTCTTCTAAGGCTTTGCAATCATCGCTAAATCTTGGTCGATAAGTATTGAAGTTGGTGGGCGACCACCCATAACCGCAAGCCATGTATGCGAAACAACCACACAAATGTCTCTTCGTCTCTCGTCAAGTAGCAGGGGCACAACCAAACTGAATGGATGCATGTGGTGTTTGACTCGATAAAAGGGCCAAAAGGCATATCGTAAACATTAGTTCTATATGTTGTATCAAAAGATCGACATCCCCAAAGTACTCATATTGGACACGAGACCTTCCATCAACCCAAAGAAATTTACTACTACACCTTTTGTATCTAATTGAGCGGCATAGTAGAACCGAGGATTTTCGGCACTCTTACGGGCTTAAAATAGTGAAGCAATATTTGTTGCATCATTATCTTTAGGCATTTTTCTCGTCAAACCATAATGGTGGTTCCAACAATGCTTTCTCCTAAACCCAATCTCATCCCCATGGAAAACGTCTGCCACTTTCCCTATAGGTATACCGTTGTCATGAAAAACCTATGTCAAACTCTTTGCGGCAGGGCATATTTTTGTTACCTTTCATATATTGTCTCTTTGATGGAGTGATTGAAACCATGGCTATGGTGATTTTCAGCCAAACTCACATCATATATATCTTCAAGTTTTCTTTTTGTAACTCGTATTCTAGCTTGGCAACCACACCTAATAGTGAAGTACTTCGAAGCTACACCTTCAATTTCTTCTTTCTTGTTATGGACCCCCTCGCGTGAGCAAACCAATAGACAACTAGAAGGCAATTCCACACCTGTTTGTTTTTTATCCGTAGTCCGAACACGAATCTCAAATCCCTCATGTTTACCAAACTCTCTGTAGTAAGTCTTTGCTTCATCAACACTATTAAATTTCATACCTAAGTGTGGAGCAACTAATTTATTAACGTCATTACTTTGAGAATCAGTACAACAAGAAGAAGTGCCAATAGAAGCTCTAACATTTCTAGCAAAAAAAAAAAAAAAAAAAAACAGAGAAAATATCAAATGACGCAAAATAGATATTAATGACTCCCATATATTAAATTGACAATTTTAACGTCTATTCTAATTAGCAAAAAACGATTATGGTATAAAAGAGGGCTATAGAGCAATTCTTCGAGAACAAACAACTAAGAATTCTAATTTGAAAAGAAAGCACTTAAGTTCAAAAGGACAATATCAAAGCAAAGAATATTAACTTCTTACAAATCGGAAAAACCAAAAGAACGATAAAATAAAATTAACTTACCTTGGTTTACAGAGATGGCTAATTCCAAAAATAGTATAGTGATTTTTTTGTGAAGAAAGAAAGAATGGGCTCCAATTGAATAGTTCGGGTGATCTTTTGTGAAAGAAAAAACCGTGGGTTTTCTGTGGAGAGTGAGTGAGGAAGAGAGAGGAAGAAGAAGTCTCAGGGTGTTTTGTTGGGTTTTTTGTTTTTTTTATGAATAAAAAATCAAAATGACCATTATACCCACCCTGAATTCTTTATTTGAGAAGGAATACTTCTTGGACGTTGGATGGGTTGTGATCGAACGGACGTGACGAGCTGTCAAGATAAGCTGTCAATTGGAGCTGTCAAGGTAGCCAGCCCCTATATATATATATATATATATTCATTTGAACTAGCAGTCATTACATTGCTATCCGTCACCTTTTATTTGTAATCTCCTAAAGAGTTCCACCGACTCAGATGATGTCAAAAAACCCTGTTGGCGGCTTACCCACTTCTAAAACTCTATTCCCAAACTCTATTATTGGAGAAACTCCTATTACATCAACACATGCATGTAGGGAAAATAGTAGTGTTACCATCCTACCTTAGGCCCACAATCTACATCCCAGACCCAAAAAAAAGAGAAAAAAGCCTAAGTGCAGGTGTGCAAACTTACCCAGACCACATATGACCTATGTGTTGTTATTTTGTGCACACCCATAGACCCCTTCTCTCCATGTTTGTCATTTTTTTATTCTTGCAAACTTCATTTTCTATTATTTATGTAACCAATTTCTAGAATTAATTACTAACTTTCCTAAACTCAATTTTGCTATTGCCTTTATTTTAGTTGAGTGCTTACACTTTCATAATTTTATGTTAAGTTGTTTATGAACTATATGTGAAGTGCCTACGTTACGTTGTTAGTTTATGGGAGATTGGGAGCAAGAATAGATTTTCTAATGGAGACTTAAAAGATTTAAATTGGCATGTTTTGTAAAGTTGCGAATCGATTAGCATTTAAGAAATAAATAATTTTTTTTATAGTGATATACAATTGATTTTTGCGTAAATATGGATAACTTCCTCACAAGTAAATCTATTTCTGATCAATCACCTATGAACTTCCTCACAAATAAATCTATTCCTGATCAATCACCTGTGGCTATGGTAGTAGAAGATACCCGCTAATCAAGTGCATTACGCACTAAAACGAAACTGTGGAGAAATTCCTTAACAGGAATTTATCGGCAGAAGTCACATTCTGTGGTGCCCTAGCTACTTGGATGAAATTTATGGGCCCGGCTCTGCATGCATGTTCCCTTTAACCAGTTACCAGTTTTGAGCAGGGGCTACGCCACGGGTCTGTACTAAAATTCGTCTGTTATACCAAACTTGTTTACAAAAATCTGAAGACGTTTTTGTCCCTAAAATATAACAATTATTAGTATAATATCTAAATACTTATTTTGTAATTTAAGAATCCAAATAGGGACGGAATCGTCTAAATAGATTATCTTGATTGAGATAACTCAATAAAAAGTTGGCCCACGCCAATTATCAAGTCAGCCTTAATATTTACCTTTTAGCCCTTACAATCTCTTCAATATTACAATAATATTTAGCTGACTCTATTGTAATTTTAGATAAATACTGGAGACAAAAAAGTCCGAAGAAATATAAATGAAATTGTCTTTTGTGCACGGATTTTCCAAAACCCTTCAGCTCACTCCCCTACGCCTCATTATTAGTGTTCTAAAAAAAGCTAAGCGATAGTCGTGCGGTGGGAAAGCGCCTAGGCCTAGGCAGTGTCTAGACAGGCTAAGCGCTAGGCGTTTTTTTTTCCTAATATATATAGTAATACATACCTATACTGAAATAAAAAGAAAATCATTTACCATAACTCAAAAAAACACAAATAAAGATATTTATTACAAAAATGTGTAATAGTTGAAGAATATCAATTTCATATAAAACATATTCTTTGTTATAGTGACATATAATTTATATGAAGACTTTTAATGCCTTTTAAACCCATTCAAATCTTAAGTCTATCACGGCTTTTAATTTTCGACATTTAATCATTCAAAAAAAAATTGATTTGGACCTTAAATTAGCCCTCCTAACCCGCTTTAATCGGTCCGTCTACAGACCCGCCAATTGGCCGGCCCGATTTTTAAACGCCTAGACCAATTTTTAGAACAGTGCTCATTACAACTTAGAATAGATATATCAAAACATCTGCCGAACGAAATATCGATCTACCTTCGGTAGGTGTGGGAAAGTTAACTATTATAGGTATCTTTCTTGCCCACTTGCCCGACAAATCACATCACATAGTGTACTGCATGGTCTCCAAAGTCAAGTTTGCTTTGTTTTTTTCTTTTTTTTGCTTTAGCCACAGGTGTGTTATCCTATAGTTAGATCAGAACCCCATACTCTTCTCTTTCGCAACACAAACACTACACTGTACTACTTACAAATCCTTGAAAGATCTTTCTGCTTTCTTACTATCAAAAAATGGCGGAAGGAATTGCTTTTGGCCTTGCTGAGAAAGTTTTGACTGAGTTAGGATCTCGTGCTATCCAAGAGCTTGGATCAGCTATGGGAGTCAAGAAGGAACTGAAAAAGCTCGAAAGGACTTTATCCACCATCAAAGCTGTACTCTTGCACGCTGAGGAGCTAGAAGTCCGCCAGCCAGAGGTGAGAGAATGGCTTCGAAGGATCAAGGATGCCGTTTATGAAGCCGATGACATTATTGATGACTTTGCCATTGAAGCTTTGCGGAAAAGACTGGTTATGCAGGATAGCGTCGTCAATATGGTTCGTTACTTCTTCTTCTCTTCAAATCCTATTGCATATCGTTTTAAAATTTCTCGTAAAATTAGAGATATTAGGGAAAGCTTAACTGAGATTCAAGCTGATAGGTCCTTTCACTTGGATACGAGAGTTGAAGAAACTAGAGTGCGTAATGCAGAGAGGGAAAACACGCATTCTCATGTAGACGAATCAAAAGTTTTTGGAAGAGATGTCGAGAAAGAGGAGATTGTAAAACTATTGTTGGACTTGAGCGGGGAAGGCAACCTCTCGATCATTCCCATTTATGGTATGCCTGGCCTGGGAAAACGACACTTGCTCAATTGGTTTACAATGATGAGAGAGTAGATCGTACTTTTAATTTAAAATTGTGGGTGTGTGTCGGGGAGGATTTTGATGTTAAGGAAATTACAGAAAAGACGATAAAATCTGCCACCAACAGTGAATGTCCTAATTTGGAGATGGACCAGTTACAATCTCGTCTTCGGGAACAACTTAAAGGGAAGAGATTTTTACTAGTTCTGGACGATGTGTGGAATGAAAACAGTGAGAAATGGAATAACTTGAAAGATTTGTTATTAGGAGGTGCAATGGGAAGCAAAATAATTGTAACCACTAGAAGCGAAAAGGTTGCAGTTATAATGGGATCCGTTTCACAATATAAACTGTTAAGGTTGTCGGAAGATGATTGCTGGGATTTGTTCAAGCAAAGGGCATTTGGTTCAGATCAAAAGCAAGGAAAGCCGAACCTTGTGGAAATTGGAAAGGGAATCGTGAGAAAGTGTGGGGGAGTGCCTCTAGCAGCTAAAGCCCTTGGAAGCTTAATGCGGTTTAAGACTGAGGAACATGAGTGGACGAGTATCAAAGATAGTGATCTTTGGAGATTGCCTCTAGAAAAAGTTGAGATTTTGCCGGCATTGAGAATAAGCTATAATCATTTGCCATTCTATTTGAGGCAATGCTTTTCCTTTTGTGCTATATATCCTAAAGGTTGGGTAATTTACAAGCCAGATCTGATCCTATTATGGGTGGCACAAGGGTTTGTTCACACGTTCGGAGAAAATCAAATCTTAGAAGATATAGGTAATGCGTATGTCAAAGATTTGATGTGGAGATTGTTCTTTCAAGAAGCAGAACTAGATTACTTCGGGGAGATTCGGACTTTGAAAATGCATGACCTTGTTCATGACCTTGCACAATCTGTTGCAGGAACAGAGTACTTCATTGCGGGAAAGGAAACTAAAGGAGACATCCCTAATGGAGTACGGCATCTGCACTGCATGGGGGAAGATTTGCCAGTTGAGTTCCGAGAATCCTTGCGTAAACATACAAACTTACGGACACTTCGTTTTAACTCGAAATTTTCTCTCACTGAGGATATTCTCTCAAGCTTTAAATGCTTACGTGTGCTGTGGTTGCAGATAAAAACTGGGGAAGTTCCAAGTTCCATTGGTAAGTTGAAGCGCCTAAGATACCTTAGGATTGAATCTGACTCTGTTACGACTGTCCCCAACTCTATTACTAAGCTGCAAAGTTTAGAAAGCTTGGTTCTTTTATGTAGGAAAATTACACTGTTGCCTGGAGAAATCTGGAAATTGCAAAAACTCGAGCACATTGGTCTCCGTGAGGACACTGTGTTAACATACATGCCATCTGGCCTTAGTCATTTAACTTCTATTCGGACGTTAAGAATTTTTTTTGTGGGGAAGGGGATTGGATGCAAATTGAATGAGTTGAATGGACTAATACATCTCAAAGGCCTGTTGAGGATTTTCAATCTTGAAAATGTGAGCAGTGTTAGAGATTGCGTGGAAGCGAATCTAAAGGGTAAGCACAACCTTGAAACGTTACATTTAGAATGGAATGACGAAGGCGTTAACAGAGTGAAAATTGATTTTGATGTGCTGGGAAACCTCGAGCCACATCGAAATCTTAAAGTGTTGGGCATAAAAGGTTACACAGATAACAGGTTCCCACGGTGGATGATGGATCCATTGCTCCCAAATTTAGTCGTGATTATTCTCAAACAGTGTAGAAATTGTCAAAATCTCCCAGCACTTGGTCAACTCCCATCTCTTAAGGATGTACATCTGGAGGAATTGGATGCTCTCCAGTTCATTGAAGGTGGTAGCGTGGTGAGAAGACAAAGAGAATGGTTCCCATCACTGGAAAAAATTTACCTTATTGCTAACCCTTACCTCGAGAGTTGGGTAAAAGAAGAAGAAGAAGAAGTGTCCCTTCATAGCGTTGTTCTGTTGTCTGTTCGCAATTGCCCCAAATTAAGTACAATGCCAATTCTTCCATCACTTGAAGAATTGACAATAGAGAAATGTAGTGAGAAGCTGATGCTGTCATTGCTCAAAGTGAATCCAGAAAAGAACGCACCAACCTCCTCCTTACCCAATTCTTCTTCTCTTGCCAATCTGAAACATTTGGATATTTCTTCCTGCGATGACCTTTTGTCTTTGTCGGAAGATGGGTTACAGAACTTGGCTTCTCTTGAAACTTTGAATATTCAATTTTGCCCCAGAATGGAAAGTTTGCCAGAACAAGGTTTAGGGGGTTTAACCTCCCTTGTGTCTCTGAAGATTTCAGATTGTGAAAGCTTGGCTTCTTTGTCTGGTATGAGGTACCTCACTGCACTTCAAAACCTGCATCTTGCCCGTTGTGAAAAGATGCATAATCTGGAGGACGACATGGATGGTCTCACTTCACTTTGTACTCTCGAGATTCAAGAGATCCCTAATTTGGTATCAATACCCAAGGGACTACAGAATGCCACTGCATTAAAGGAGTTTATCATCTTTGATTGTGAGAGTTTGTTGCATGCTTTCCCAGAAGGAATCTTGTTGCCCACCACACTAGAGAAATTGTGGATTGTTAAATGTGACAGTTTGATGAGCTGGCCGAATGGGTTGGGAAACCTCACATCACTTGTGGATCTTGGGATTACTTGTTCCAGAAACTTGCAGTCTCTGCCAGAAGAAATGCGACACCTTACTGCTTTAAAAATTCTAATGATCGGAGGCTGGGACGGTTTGAAGACTTTGCCGGAATGGCTGAAAAGCTTCACTTCCCTTCGTTTCTTGGCAATCTTTTATTTTCCAAATTTGCTGTGCGTGCCAGATTGGATCCATTGCCTCACTGCACTACGAGTACTGTGGATATATCGCTGTGATGCCTTGACAACTCGATGTCAAAAAGATACAGGAGAGGACTGGCACAAGATAGCTCACATACCAAAAATCAATGTCAATGACATTCGGATACAATAAAAAAAAATCTTCAATGTCAGCTCTCTAGACATCGTCAGCATAGTCACTCTTCTTCAGGTATGTCACTCCACTTCCATCCACAACCAACTTAAATTGATAATATCTGTTGTGCTGTCCTTATCCTCATGTTTTCCATTACAAGATGTCAAACCCCACCACACTATGATATATGATAATTCGTTATTGGGGACTGGGAGGGTTCAACGAGTACACCAAATGTTGTGGGAGACCTCTTATGACTCAAGGTCTAAGTGTTTCTTCTTCCTCGAGCCTGCCTTTTCCTCCAGAAGAAGTGCAACATCTTGCACCCTTGCAGAGTCTATCCATAAGAGGCTTGAAGGGTTAATCTACTTTGCCTGACTCGCTAGTAAACTTTACTTTGCTACAAGTTTTTGGTTTCCTAGATGTGTCACTTGCTAGAAAAGAATGCAGTGATTCTCCCCTCTGAACGAACTATTTTTATATCTGTTTGTTTGCTTGACATATCTATGGCTCCAAGACAAAGGAGAGGAGTGGCACAGATATCTCAGGTCCTAGAATTGAGCTCGATTGAATAAGCACACAATGAATTGCCGCCACCAAGTGTGCTTGTGTCATCCTTGTGAACTCATTTTTCTTCTTCAGGGTGTTATACCAATCTTTTTCACAATCCACTTGAAGTTACTTTTAATCCTCTTCCCGACACTACAAATTGACCTTGCTTTCTCTCCCTCCTCGAAAGTGAACTTTTCTAATATGACGTTATCTGAATACAAAATGTTTGTTGCTCCGTCATTTTTCCTTGAATATAATATATTCTGATTTCTATTTTATTCTTTTCTGGTAGGTTGTTCGATGTTCTATGGATTGATTAGTAGAGGCTCTTAGTTCATTTGGTCCGTCTTATGTCCTCAACTTGTTCCAGTTAGTCATAGTTCTGTAATGTGTTTTATGGATGCAATAAAAAGTTCATTCACACAAATCACAAGAGTGCCTCACTTTTGGTTAGAGCAATTGAAAGATCATCAGAAGTATGTCTGGAGCATATTTTGCTATTTCAGTATCTGTAACGCTGAAGATGACAGTTACTATTGCAATTTTTGAGATTTTAGAGCTGGTAACAATCTTTAATCCAGAGTACTATGTTATAAGTGGTTATTATCTTTGAATTTCAGTACTGGAACTGGCCCATCTTTTTTTTTTAAACCATCACCAGTAATTGTTGTATCCTCATCATTTGGGTTACGAAAAAGCAAACTTTTTATTTCTATTCTATTTTCCTGTGATAGGTTGCACGAGTGGGAACTAACTTGGCTGTGTGAGGCATCAAAGAAATTCAATCTGACAGTCTGAAGGATGATATCACATTGAGACAGTTCTGTCTTTTTGTAATATGGAAATATTACCATTTAGTCAATTTTCTAAAAGAAGCGGGCAATATCTCTAAATTATATTCCAAGTTTGTTGCTTCCTATGCATTATACGATGGAAATTAGGACAAAGGTTATTACATTCTGAAGATCGAAAAGGTAATTAGCTTCGTTCTAGAGTGGCTAAACATGTATCCTCTGTGTTCCTATTTCTAATATTCCGTCCCTCTGAAAATGGTTACAGGTTTTAGCTGAAGCATAGAGACATATTTCTTCCTGATGATATTGTTTCAAGTTTTGAGTGTGAATGTTGGTGTACGTGGTTTCAGTTACCTATGTAACACTCTATAATCTAAATTATTCCTTTCTGGTAGGTTTGTTGAATGCTCTTAAACCAAATTGAATATTTGATGCCTCTACTTTCACTAAAATCTGTCATCAGCTCTGATATCGCATTGCTCCAACTTCTTTTGTGTTCTGTAACGTGTATTGGGGTTAGGGGTAGAGCCTTTAAAAGACCTTGAGAAGTATGACTTGAGCATCTTTTTGCCATGCGACTTCCCAAGGGTAACGAGGAAGACAGCGACTATTGGATTCTTGAGATGGAAGCAGGTAACAATCTTCATCATGGAGTAGCCCAGTCTAAGGTTTTAATATCCATCCCATTCCAGTAACATGGTTTTTGTGTTGTCATTTTACAAATCCAACCGTGTGTAGTGATAAGTGAATTTTAAGGGTTGACTACTTTGCTAGAGTTGCATGAAAACCTCACTTCACCTTGAACCTTTTTGTTGCCCAATTTCCCAGATATGAAGTGCTTGCGCCCCAGATAGCTCTCCCCCGAAGTCGGGTTCAATTGAATCAGGATACAATGAAGAAATCTCAATAGCTGTCAGGTATCTTTTCATATACATCTGACGATAATCTTCATAAAATGCAAATCTTTATATTACTATTCATAGATCTATTTTTCCCAGTGGATGAATGTTAATTTGGTTTGACCTAAGAACCGCATGATCTTTGCCATGCGGGAGACGTGGGTGGTCAAGAGACTCAAAGTCATAGACTATTGTAAGTTGATCTAATTGTTCTTGTTCTATACAGTGATTAACTTGTAAGTTTACTTGACATGGTTTAAAAAACTTCCTACTGTAGGAACATGTCCGCAGACATTTGTGTATATGCTGCCCTCCTGGTCCCTCAGGTGATCTGAATGACCAGTATCACTCATCTGAAACTGCAGCTTTTGGGGTTAGTTTTATTGAACAATCTTTGTGTTCTGTTTGGTGGAGTAGAAGTGAATAATTTTGTAAAAAGTGATTTTGCGTCATTTACAGTAACCTTTTGCTGGCCTTCCATGCATCAAGGCTCCTGAACCAAATTTTTTTTAGCTTAATCAGGTGGGCATGTGGTAAGAACATGGTATGTTATTTTTTATTAATGTAATTGTTGCAGGAGGCATCTCTGTTAGGTATGTATAATTCAGTGCATTTTAATTAATTTGACAGGATGTGACAGTTGGATCTTCAAGCCTCCAACGTTCTCAAACAAGCCATTTAGATCTTAATCAGGTTAGAGTTTTGCCATTATTTGTATAAAAAAAAAAGTAAAAATTGGATTGTTACTCTTATTCACAGGGTTAGAAGTAGGTTTAGGTAAAATTTGGCTTGATACTCTTATTTTATTTTTTGGTTTAGGTTAATCATGTTGGTGGACCATCAGATTCGTGGCCTCAGGATGGTTCAAGCTCAACTTTGTTGGAAGTAGTAAAGAGGTTTGTATGGGAAGCAGACGAGTTGCTGGTTTTGGTGGTACAATCTCAAATAGTGATGGACCTGTCATTAAGCCTTATGCTGGATCCGCTGGAGAAGTGCCATCAGTAGATTCAGAAGTTCTGGCTCTTTGGAATGGATTGAAGTTACTCTCCACCCTTCCTTCCAGCCCAGTGTGGATTGTAGGGCATTCTGAACTTGTCGTCAAGTGGCGGACAATTGGACATTGATCCACCTTGGAGGTTTACCCCAATGTTCTTCGAGATACAGTCCATTATGTCTAGATTAGTTTTAGGACGAATCTCCCATAATCATAGGGAAGGAAACTCTCTGGCTCATAAGCTTGCAAATGAAAACTTAACAAAGGACTCCCTAACCGTTTGGGATCAAATGCCAAATCTGTAAATTTTGTATCTGTACGTTTTTTTTTCTCCCTCCAGTAAGAATGCCAAGACTATATGTAGTTTATTTCAATTTCATTTCCACATACATCACGTTTAAGAACGAGGTGTTTTTCAACCCCCAGGCCCCAACACCCCGCCGCGTAACAAAAAAAATGTTGAAATTTTTATCAAAAGTTAGAATTGAATTCAATGCACTAGACCCACGTACTGCTGCGTGCATGGAATTTTTAGCCCAATGCAATGCTAGAAAAGCCAAGGAATCCAACCCAGCCTGTCAACTTCAAGTGCAAAGAACCGATGACCATCCACCAGAAATCAAAGTCACATTTGTTAACGGAGTTGATTTTGGCGAAGGGGCAGTATTTAGAGACTGAACAAATGTTTCGTGATAATAATGAGACTTGGCCTGTTATGATTCCTGAAGAGGAGATTAATCAGAGCTTTCCTCGAATCATAATTGTTAGGCACTTAGTTGTTACATGGGGCTTAAGCATCAGTTCAGGTATCTGGTCTGTTTGTTGTAATACAATTTACTCTCATGTTCACATTATGTTCGAAATACTGATAACCGATTAAGCATAATTTATACTAATTGTTCAGTTCCGGTGTTGGCCCTTTTATTTTGGACATAATGTCTTTATTATCGGTTCTAGGTAAACTAAGATGTATACTCTTGTTTATTGCTGCATTTGGATATTTTTGGAGTTAGAAAGTTTAATTTGATACAACTAAGGGTCCGATAGTTTGTACAGTTATTTTTTTCTTTCTCGGTATTTACTTGTTTATGCTACTACTAATCTACGAATACACTTAATATACCAAAGGCACTTTCGCCACACTTCCCTATTAATTTAGAATTTTGAATGTCTGCTATCCTGAATTCTGCCAGACCATATATCACATCATGGATATCATATGTAAGCAAAACAGGTTTCAGTGTTTTAATGTAAATGTATTTAAATAAAGCCTAACAAAAGCATTTGGTATATTTACTAATCGTACGAGTTATCATTTATTGATATGATTTTCTGACATGATTGGGAAATAGTTGATGCTCAAAATGAAAGCAGAATGGTTAGTGATTTTGTTGATGATTTTTTCAAGCATTCCCTGCTCGGAACTATTGAATGGTTATGCAATGCTGCTTCTACAGTTGAGGAAGACGAGTTATTGCTTCAGCATAATAATAGTGGTTCTGTTTTCGAATAAAATTCCAAACACTGGAATTCATGAAAGTTCATTTTACTCATATCATCAACTGTTTCATTTTTTGCAGCCAAGGAAGGCAGAAGAGAAAAAATAGTGGTTTTGCTTTGCTGTATGTGCCCCCAACCGGATCTATGGAGCCAGGGGCGGATCCAGGAATGTTAGGGGGTGATATACTTAAGTTAAAAAAAAAAAAAAAAAAAAAATTATAACAATATCCCACCAAAAACTACACAGGCATCATCTTCGCTTTCATATTTCCGACAAACATCATACCAAAAAGTAATCATCTTCATTATACTATTCAAAATGAACAAAAACAAATGTCTTCACATAGACACATACTCATAATAGATCTTGACAAGTATAACAAAAGACATCCAAAAGTTAAAACATGACACTAATGAAATCGTGACTTGCGAGGTTTCTTATCAAATTTATCTATTATAACTCTATATCAACTTGTTAGCAAACTCCCTTTCGATGTATATAACCATGCAATCCGCAAGAAACTCGTCATCCATCTTGTTACGGAGTCGTGTTTTGACAAGTTTCATAGCTGAAAAGGCTCGTTTAACAGTCGCTGTGGAGATAGGAATAGTCAAGACAAGACGAATCAATCTATCAATCAAATGATAAATAGTTGACTTTCTTATTTCAACTAAAGCTCGACATAACTCAGAAATGGTACACAATTTCTGAAAACAAGGATGACGAGTCACATCAAGCTTATAATGTTGTAGTTGACTTCTCAAAATAAGTATCTCATGCTTTGTGAAGTCTTCACAATAATATTTCTCGGCGAGCTTGCAAATATCATCAATATGAAAGTGCTTAAAAGCATCTTTCGGGTCCAAAGCCGAACTAAGAGAAAGAAGCTTCATTGCCTCCTTAGAGAATCTGTTGTTCAACTCCACCAACTGGTAATCTATTACAATATTGAATATATTAACGTGGTAGTGGTGCTCAACTGTAATACAATCATTCTGCTGGCAAGAACGACGTGTATCCGTCATATGACGAGAGCTCATATTAGGAATATCAATGTCATGCTTCTTGCAAAAAGAAATCACATCCCCAAGGAAACTATGCCAACTTGTTTCTCTAAACTCTTGAAGAAGCTCCTTCGTACTTGAGACTAAACCCATGGCATTTAGAATGTCTTGAGACTTCACTTGCAAGACTTTACATAGTACATTTGTGATTCCCATAGTCTTATGCAATAAATGAAACATAAAGACAAATTCAAAGTCTCTCATAGCAACATAAGAACCCTTAGCTTCCCCACGCATGGTGTTACTATACCTATTCTTCATGATGAGTTCAAGAACCGTACAAATTGCATCATGCATCTCCATCAAGCTACAAATAGATTCATAGTGAGAACTCCATCGAGTTTCTCCAGCTTGTTGCAATGTACAGACTTGATTAGCACCTCGTCCACTATTAAGCTCACCAATTGCTAACAAGTTTTCAATTTCCTATTTTCAAGCTTTCTCTAACTCTTTCTTCCTCTTAGGCGGAACATAAATATCAACAATGGATGCCAACTTTGAAAAGAATAACCAAACATCGGAAACATCTTTAGAAGCTGCAACTAATGCAAGTTGTAGTCGATGTGCAAAACAATGCACATAATATGCATAAGGACACTCCTTAAGAAATAGTGCTTGTAATCCATTCCATTGACCACGCATATTACTAGCACCATCATAATCTTGGCCTCTCATATTTCCAATAAGCAAATTATTACTAGCAAGAACTTTGGAAATCTCTTTTTTCAAAGTTAATGCACAAGTGTCTTCAACACCAACAATAGCAAAAAACCTCTTTCTAACAAAGCCATCACGATTAACAAATCTTATAATAATTGTTATTTGCTCTCTCCATGAATTATCTTGTGCTTCATCCACAAGGATACAAAACTTTGCATCACCAACATCCTCACGTATTTTTTTTCTCACATTTTCGGCAAATATATGCAAAAGTGTCTTTTGAATACCATGTGAAGTATACAAGATATTTCCCGAATAATTACCTACTATTTCAGCAACTTTCTTGTTCAACAATTTTGAAAACTCGAACATTGCAAGGAAGCTTCCACAATTCTTTGATTTCTTTGACTCATCATGACCTCTAAAAGGAAACCATTGTAGTGCAAGCATCCGAATACATTGAACAACATTTCAGAGTAGGATCCGATTATTTGCAATCGCTTCATTCGAAAGTCTATTGATAACACTATCTATATGTCGAGAAGGATTCATTAGATTCTCACAATACAATGTTGCCGACCTATGTGGAGAACAAAGACCACCTTCATGTTTCAAAAAAGGACATTGCTTCTCACTGTTTCTCCAATTTTGAAACCCATCAATGGTAAACACCGGATGCTTCGGAGGATTGGTTTCAAAGAGAAAACAATAGAAACAATATGCTCTATCCTTGTGGAGTGAGTACTCTAGCCAAGGAAATAGTTTGTACCAATTAGCATTGAACCCGACGTCCTTGCTTTCCAAACATAGTCAATGGATAATCTTTTTTGTTCTCATGAGCCGGTCGACAAGGTCCCATTCTAAGATAAGCTACTCGGACTTCATCATGTTTGTTAAGCGGGTATTCGTATATAACAATACGTTTACCCGGATCACGTTCAAATGGAGAAGTGACATCAACTTCTATAAGTGTAACTTCTTGAGCTTTGGAAGAATATTCAACTCCGACTCTTTGGACTCGAGAGGAATGTTCAACTCTTTCAATTTCGACAACTTGAACTTTGGTAGGACGTTGCTCATCCCCATCAAGTTTTGAAGTATCAAGAATAGATGTTGAAGTTTCGCTACTTTCCGATTTATCATCTTTTCGCTTATAGAACGATAGAAGAGTTACTGGTTTTTTGGGTGCTTGATGATGTGACACTGTAACCTAAGATATTAAATAATTATCAATATGCAATATATAGAGAAAATAATTATTATTGGGCGTTATCACATCATCCATATAATCTAAAATTTCTAATGCCTAAAAACAAAATCCAATTCAAACAAAATAGTTATATTAGTGTCACTAAATCCTAGACAAATAAATGAATTCATATAAATAATTTAAATAAATTGGTGTCTTAACTAAACTAATGTCTAATGCACAAACATTTAAACAACTAAACAAGTATTATAATAAATTAATAAATTAATTAAGAATAATTGAACTAAATTTTTTACCTTATGAGAATAATAAGAGTTTGCAAGAGTCGAATAAGTGAATAACCGAAGAAAATAATAAGAAAATACATCCAAGAGGCCAATAGCGAGGAAGAAGAACCGAGAGTGTGATTGTGTGAGATAATACCCGTCACCCGAGAGTTACCCGAGACTGCCAAGAGTTTGAGAGAGGAGAGTTTCTCTCTGTTCCTGTTCGTTGGCAATTCTTGGGTTTCTAATTTCTTAGTTTCTAAGTGACTGGGTTCAATGAGTTAATGGGCTGGGCTAAATTTGTTGGCTTTAAGTTTCTATTTTTAAATTTGAACACTATTACTTTTTTTTTTTTACCAAAGCTTGGGTGTCTTTGCAGCCCACCCCACTGGATCCGCCCAGATGGGGCTTCATTATTTGAGAAAATATTAAGCTGATCAAGGCATTGGTTAAAAAATTCATTGGTTGTTAGTATTAAAAAAATTTTGAATGAAAATTCGGTTGTGTTTTTGTTATTTTTTATGTATTTTATGTCTTCACTCTTACTTTAAGTCCTCCACTCTTAACCTTAATAATAAATTAATCTAAAAGTTTGTTTTTATATTTTTTGGACAATATTTAAATTATCATGTCATGGTGTGTATTTTGAAAGTTGAACTGTAATTTCAATCCAAGAGCAAATAAATGAAGGTACCTATGTGGACCGTTCAATTGGTTTCAATGTTTTCATAGCTAAACTACTTGAATATGTTTGTTATGTTGTAGAAAATGACAACTATTATTAATATTTACAAATATAATATCACGAATCTTTTACTTTCAAATTTTTGCAACCAAACGTTTAAAGCGCGTACTAATTAAACATTGTATAATTACTGTATTGTGAATTTTTGACCGAATATTTAACCATACCGTTTTTGAGTCACCGAATAATTCTTGAATTATTCCCGTACAGTATTGCTAACAAGGGTCGGTACTTGTATAGAGTGGACCACAGAAGTTTTCATTTTTCATTTGACAATGATATAAACTGGAGTATCTTCAAGCAAACCATCTTTTGGATAGAGACCTGCTGAAGTACTGAACGTCAAGTAGCAAACAAAATTCTAAATTCGACAATGCTATTATTTTTATTTTTATTCTTATTAATTTTATTTTCTTTTAAGCATATAAGAGAGCCACCCCCAGAAGACCAAAGATTTTGCCAAGGCATGTGATCGAACAATGAATGGATTTAAATTGCCTCACATGCTAATTATTAGTTGGTAGAGATTGCCATGAATAATTAGGGATTAAAAAGACCTAATTTTTATGTGAAATTATGTGAAAACATAAAGACTAAGATTATAACAAATATATACTAGCATATTAAAAATTAATCAAGGTGGAATCAAATCCCCCTAATTCCTTATCGATATTCACATCTTAGTATTTAATTGTCATAGTATAAGTTAGAACATCTTAATTAGTTCAATCACCATATTAGTATAATTAAAACATTACTCTCACGGATTAAGTAGGATTGTTAAATTAGTGAAACTTTACGTCTAAAACAATTAGGAGTGGAATGAATTCTCTACTCCACATATTGCAATAGAATCAAGAGTAGAAACTCTGATCATTAAGTAGAAATTCATGTGTTTACTTATTCCTAGCATAATTAGTTAAGAGTAAGTAAAACGGTTGTTTTTACGTTTATCAGAAACGATCGAGAAACCAAAGCTAAAGGGAGGTCTGGGAGTCTGAAATCTACAACATACGAATCTAGCCCTCCTAGCTAAAAAAGGCTGGGAAGTCATTGCAAGCGGCAGGTCTCTATGGGTCGATATTGTCAAGGCCGCAAAATACCTTCGAAGTCAAGACTTCTTAACAATGTGCCCCAAACCACTTGACTTTAGAGTCTGGAGAGATATCCTCAAGGCCCGTACAGTCCTTAATAAAGGATTGGGATGGGAGATAGGCAATGGATCATCAATCCACTTTTTCACCGAGAGCTGGATTCCAAGTAATGAAGGTATTACCGCTCCAATATACTCAAATCCCACCATCAAACCCACCTTCGTCTTGGACCTCATTGATAGTACCACAAGAAAATGGCGCTCAAACATCATCTACCACTGCTGGCCAGCAGAAATTGCGAAGAAAATAATCTCCATTCCACTTTCCGACAGTGAAAAACCCGACAGAAGAATTTTGACTCTATCAGTAAATGGGAAATATACGGTGAAATCGGGCAATAAGCTAGATAGGCAATAAACTCAGACCACGTACACCACCCCTTTCTTTGATTGGAGAATCATATGGAAACTCTGATATCCCCCGTGAGTGAAAGTATTCATGTGGAAACTTTTGCGAGATGCTCTGAACTCTTCCTCTTATCTATTCAACATAGGGTTGAACTTTATTAACCTAAACTGCATACATCTTCTGCAAAAGCCACCCAGATACCGCACAACACCTATTCCATGAATACCCATTCACCCAAACCATATGGAGAACCAGTCCAATCCCCCACATTGCCTCCGTACCCTTCAATGAAACACCACATATATGGATGAATAAGATCCATATATAACTTGATGAGAAATCAACATAGTAATATACCCTTTGTTATGGAACTCTTTGCAATCATCTGTTGGAACATCTGGAATAGTAGAAATGCAATGCTATTTGAACACAAAAGGGTGACACCTCAAGGCACACTCAGATCTAGTCTTGCTTTTTGGAGAAGTATACAAAGAATGTCCAGACATTACTCCTTAAGACCAAGAGACAGAAACAACTCATTCATCTCTGCTGGAAGCCTCATACAGCCCCATATATTACCTTAAACACAGATGGCGATTGTCACCAGGGGCGGCCTTGAGTTCTTAAGGGACCTAGCCAAGCACTTAATGTGAGGCTCCCCACCTTTGAGATCTAACAAAAAACCTATAGAGAGAGTTGATTAAAATGAGCTGAATTGATAGGTTGGAGAAGAAGAAAGTGCCTTTGTGCAGTACACGTTCTGTCTTGTGAGCAAACAAGTGGTTTTCTTAGTTGGCAGTGAGAAAACATAAAACGTGTAGTAATAATTGTCACTGAATTCGGGGCCCTAGTTATGAGCAAAAACTTTGGGGCCCCAACTGCCCGCCTCTCTCGGCTACCCTCAGAGTCGCCCTTGCTTGTTACATAAACCTAGGTCCTTCGGGGTTGGGATGTATGCTAAGGAATTATGATGGTAGTTTAGTTCTTTCCCCGATATATTTGGTACACAATGCAGATCTTGTAGGAACCGATTATTGAGCGAATATTTCTACAAACCGCGAACACCACGCGCAGCGAAATTAATTGGTGTCCACGATTTGTGATTGGAAAACATACCTTTGAATCCGATTTAGATAACTCTGAGAATCCAAACTTTATCAAATCTGAATCAACAATCAACCCCTTGATCTTACATTTGTATTCCTTTAGAGCAGATTGGACGTTGTGGACAACGATCTACCAACACCCTTCTTTCTCTCAAGATCTAAACTAATTCGGATCTATTTTTTTTGCCTCTTTTCTAATCCGGTTGAATAGTCAATTTCGCCGGAGAGAAAAGAGTATTTATTTTTAAAGCTACAACAGGGACTATGAGGAGAAATTAGGGTTGCGCCTCCTGACGGGCTTGGGCTTTCCATGTTCGCCCCGAACACACGGCCTAAGTCTGTCAACAAATGGCTTATTCCACTAAAGGTTGTTGCACTACCGTCCTAATCCCAAATTACGTGTCAGCATTTATGGACTCCATATTATATGAAATTTGAGGAAAAAAAAATTCATGAGTTTTAACTAATGAAAGCAAACACGTCAATGAGACCACTATACACAGTATCTCATAGTAGTATACATAAGATGTTTTCTTTTGATTTAATTTAGTACTACTTCAACAACTCACAGAAATTTCCTTCCACTTGCATTTTGAAGATAGGTGGGGAAGGACTCTCCATGTTTGTCATTTTTTTATTCTTGTAAACTTCATTTTCTATTATTTATGTAACCATTTTCTAGAATTAATTACTAACTTTCCTAAAGTCAATTTTGCTATAGCTAGATCAGAACCCCATTCTCTTCTCTTTCGCAACACAAACCCTTGAAAGATCTTTCTGCTTTCTTACTATCAAAAAATGGCGGAAGGAATTGCTTTTGGCCTTGCTGAGAAAGTTTTGACTGAGTTAGGATCTCGTGCTATCCAAGAGCTTGGATCAGCTATGGGAGTCAAGAAGGACCTGAAAAAGCTCGAAAGGACTTTATCCACCATCAAAGCTGTACTCTTGCACGCTGAGGAGCTTGAAGTCCGCCAGCGTGAGGTGAGAGAATGGCTTCGAAGGATCAAGGATGCCGTTTATGAAGCGGATGACATTATTGATGACTTTGCCATTGAAGCTTTGCGGAAAAGACTGGTTATGCAGGATAGCGTCGTCAATATGGTTTGCTACTTCTGCTTCTCTTCAAATCCTATTGCATATCGTTTTAAAATTTCTCGTAAAATTAGAGATATTAGGGAAAGCTTAACTGAGATTCAAGCTGATAGGTCCTTTCACTTGGATACGAGAGTTGAAGAAACTAGAGTGCGTAATGCAGAGAGGGAAAACACGCATTCTCATGTAGACGAATCAAAAGTTTTTGGAAGAGATGTCGAGAAAGAGGAGATTGTAAAACTATTGTTGGACTTGAGCGGGGAAGGCAACCTCTCGATCATTCCCATTTATGGTATGCCTGGCCTGGGGAAAACGACACTTGCTCAATTGGTTTACAATGATGAGAGAGTAGACCGTACTTTTAATTTAAAATTGTGGGTGTGTGTCGGGGAGGATTTTGATGTTAAGAAAATTACAGAAAAGACGATAAAATCTGCCACCAACAGTGAATGTCCTAATTTGGAGATGGACCAGTTACAATCTCGTCTTCGGGAACAACTTAAAGGGAAGAGATTTTTACTAGTTCTGGACGATGTGTGGAATGAAAACGGTGAGAAATGGAATAACTTGAAAGATTTGTTATTAGAAGGTGCAATGGGAAGCAAAATAATTGTAACCACTAGAAGCGAAAAGGTTGCAGTTATAATGGGATCCGTTTCACGATATAAACTGTTAAGGTTGTCGGAAGATGATTGTTGGAATTTGTTCAAGCAAAGGGCATTTGGTTCAGATCAAAAGCAAGAAAAGCCAAACCTTGTGGAAATTGGAAAGGGAATCGTGAGAAAGTGTGGGGGAGTGCCTCTAGCAGCTAAAACCCTCGGAAGCTTAATGCGGTTTAAGACCGAGGAACATGAGTGGACGAGTATCAAAGATAGTGATCTTTGGAGATTGCCTCTAGAAGAAGTTGGGATTTTGCCTGCATTGAGAATAAGCTATAATCATTTGCCATTCTATTTGAGGCAATGCTTTTCCTATTGTGCTATGTATCCTAAAGGTTGGGTATTTAATAAGCAAGGCCTGATCCTATTATGGGTGGCACAAGGGTTTGTTCACACGTTCGGAGAAAATCAAATCTTAGAAGATATAGGTAATGTGTATGTCAAAGATTTGATGTGGAGATCGTTCTTTCAAGAAGCAGAACTAGATTACTTCGGGGAGATTTGGACTTTGAAAATGCATGACCTTGTTCATGACCTTGCACAATCTGTTACAGGAACGGAGTACTTCATTGCGCGAAAGGAAACTAAAGGAGACATCCCTAATGGAGTACGGCATCTGCACTGCGTGGGAGAAGATTTGCCAGTTGAGTTCCGAGAATACTTGCGTAAACATACAAACTTACGGACACTTCTTTTTAACTCGAAATTTTCTCTCACTGAGGATATTCTCTCAAGCTTTAAATGCTTACGTGTGCTGCGTTTGCTGGTAGAAACTGGGGAAGTTCCAAGTTCCATTGGTAAGTTGAAGCGCCTAAGATACCTTAGGATTGAGTCTGACTCTGTTACGACTGTCCCCAACTCTATTACTAAGCTGCAAAGTTTAGAAACCTTGATTCTTTTATGTAGTAAAATTACACTGTTGCCTGGAGAAATCTGGAAATTGCAAAAACTCGAGCACATTTATACCCATAACGACACTGTGTTAACATACATGCCATCTGGCCTTAGTCATTTAACTTCTATTCGGACGTTAGAAGATTTTTTTGTGGGGAAGGGGATTGGATGCAAATTGAATGAGTTGAATGGACTAATACATCTCAAAGGCCTGTTGAATATTTACAATCTTGAAAATGTGAGCAGTGCTAGAGATTGCGTGGAAGCGAATCTAAAGGGTAAGCCCAACCTTGCAAGGTTACGATTAGAATGGAATGACGAAGGCGTTAACAGAGTGAAAATTGATTTTGATGTGCTGGGAAACCTCGAGCCACATCGAAATCTTAAAGTGTTGGGCATAAAAGGTTACAGAGATAACAGGTTCCCACGGTGGATGATGGATCCATTGTTCCCAAATTTAGTCGTGATTGGTCTCGTACAGTGTAGAAATTGTCAAAATCTCCCAGCACTTGGTCAACTCCCATCTCTTGAGGATGTATATCTGGAGGAATTGGATGCTCTCCAGTTCATTGAAGGTGGTAGCGTGGTGAGAAGACAAAGAGAATGGTTCCCATCACTGAAAAAAATTTGCCTTTTTGCTAACCCTAACCTCGAGAGTTGGGTAAAAGAAGAAGAAGAAGAAGTGTCCCTCCATAGCGTTGTTGTGTTGTCTGTTCGCAATTGCCCCAAATTAAGTACAATGCCAATGCTTCCATCACTTGAAGAATTGAAAATAGAGAAATGTAGTGAGAAGCTGATGCTGTCATTGCTCAAAGTGAATCCAGAAAAGAACGCACCAACCTCCTCCTTACCCAATTCTTCTTCTCTTGCCAATCTGAAACATTTGGATATTTCTTCCTGCGATGACCTTTTGTCTTTGTCGGAAGATGGGTTACAGAACTTGGCTTCTCTTGAAACTTTGAATATTAAATTTTGCCCCAGAATGGCAAGTTTGCCAGAACAAGGTTTAGGGGGTTTAACCTCCCTTGTGTCTCTGAAGATTTCAGATTGTGAAAGCTTGGCTTCTTTGTCTGGTATGAGGTACCTCACTGCACTTCAAAACCTGCATCTTGCCCGTTGTGAAAAGATGCATATTCTGGAGGACGACATGGATGGTCACACTTCACTTTGTACTCTCGAGATTGAAGAGATCCCTAATTTGGTATCAATACCCAAGGGACTACAGAATGCCACCGCATTAAAGGAGTTTAGCATCATTGATTGTCAGAGTTTGTTGCGTGCTTTCCCAGAAGGAATCTCGTTGCCCACCACACTAGAGAAATTGTGGATTGGTAATTGTGACAGTTTGATGAGCTGGCCGAATGGGTTGGGAAACCTCACATCACTTGTGGATCTTGGGATTACTTGTTCCAGAAACTTGCAGTCTCTGCCAGAAGAAATGCGACACCTTACTGCTTTAAAAGATCTAACGATCGGAGGTTGGGACGGTTTGAAGACTTTGCCGGAATGGCTGAAAAGCTTCACTTCCCTTCGTTTCTTGCAAATCTATTATTTTCCAAATTTGCTGTGCGTGCCAGATTGGATCCATTGCCTCACTGCACTACGAGTACTGTGGATAAATCGCTGTGATGCCTTGACAACTCGATGTCAAAAAGATACAGGAGAGGACTGGCACAAGATAGCTCACATACCAGAAGTCAAGGTCAATGGCATTCGGATACAATAAAAAAAAATCTTCAATGTCAGCTCTCTAGACATCGTCAGCATAGTCATTCTTCAGGTATGTCACTCCACTTTCACCCACAACCAACTTAAATTGATAATATCTGTTGTGCTGTCCTTATCCACATGTTTTCCATTACAAGATGTCAAACCCCACCACACTATGATGTATGATAATTCGTTATTGGGGATTGGGAGGGTTCAACAAGTACACCAAATGTTGTGGGAGACCTCTTATGACTCAAGGTCTAAGTGTTTCTTCTTCCTCGAGCCTGCCTTTTCCTCCAGAAGAAGTGCAACATTTTGCACCCTTGCAGAGTCTATCCATAAGAGGCTTGAAGGGTTAATCTACTTTGCCTGACTCGCTAGTAAACTTTACTTTGCTACAAGTTTTTGGTTTCCTAGATGTGTCGCTTGCTAGAAAAGAATGCAATGATTCTCCCCTCTGAACGAACTATTTTTATATCTGTTTGTTTGCTTGACATATCTATGGCTCAAAGACACAGGAGAGGAGTGGCACCAGATATCTCGGGTCCTAGAATTGAGCTCGATTGAATAAACACACAATGAATTGCCGCCATCAAGTGTGCCTGTGTCATCCTTGTGAACTCATTTTTCTTCTTCAGGGTGTTATACCAATCTTTTTCACAATCCACTTGAAGTTACTTTTAATCCTCTTCCCGACACTACAAATTGACCTTGCTTTCTCTCCCTCCTCCCCGAGTGAACTTTTCTAATATGACGTTATCTGAATACAAAATGTTTGTTGCTCCGTCATTTTTCCTTGAATATAATATATTCTGATTTCTATTTTATTCTTTTCTGGTAGGTTGTTCGATGTTCTATGGATTGATTAGTAGAGGCTCTTAGTTCATTTGGTCCGTCGTATGTCCTCAACTTGTTCCAGTTAGTCATAGTTCTGTAATGTGTTTTATGGATGCAATAAAAAGGTCATTCACACAAATCACAAGAGTGCCTCACTTTTGGTTAGAGCAATTGAAAGATCATCAGAAGTATGTCTGGAGCATATTTTACTATTTCAGTATCTGTAACGCTGAAGATGACAGTTACTATTGCAATTTATGAGATTTTAGAGCTGGTAACAATCTTTAATCCAGAGTACTATGTTATAAGTGGTTATTATCTTTGAATTTCAGTACTGGAACTGGCCCATCTTTTTTTTTTAAACCATCACCAATAATTGTTGTATCCTCATCATTTGGGTTACGAAAAAGCAAACTTTTTATTTCTATTCTATTTTCCTGTGATAGGTTGCACGAGTGGGACCTAACTTGGCTATGTGAGGCATCAAAGGAATTCAATCTGACAGTCTGAAGGATGATATCACATTGAGACAGTTCTGTCTTTTTGTACTATGGAAATATTACCATTTAATCAATTTTCTAAAAGAAGCGTGCAATATCTCCAAATTATATTCCAAGTTTGTTGCTTCCTATGCATTGTGTGATGGAAATTAGAACAAAGGTTATTACATTCTGAAGATCGAAAAGGTAATTAGCTTCGTTCTAGATTGGCTAAACATGTATTTCCTATTTCAGAACCTCCTATTTCTAATATACCGTCCCTCTGAAAATGGTTACAGGTTTGAGCTGAAGCATAGAGACATATTTCTTCCTGATGATATTGTTTCAAGTTTTGAGTGTGAATGCTGGCGTACGTGGTTTCAGTTGCCTATGTAACACAGCTACAAGGAGGTCCGAACTCTGGAATACGTATGTCATCATGGTTGTCATTATTCTTGGCAATCACACACTAGTTGGTTAAATTTCGAAATGGGCCTGAGAGAGTGTAACATCAGTGTACATTCTACCAGACTAATCTACTTAAACCAACAGCACTTCAAAACCTGGATCTTGCAGGTTGTAAAAAGTTGCATATTTCGGAGGACAATATGGATGGTCTTACTTCACTTCTTACCCTCATGATTGAAAGCATCCCTAATCTGGCATCAATAACTGCAGGGCTACAGTTTGTCACAGCCTTGAGGAAATTTGTCATCAAGAATTGTCAAGGTCTGTTGCAAGCTTTCCCAGAAAGAATCTTGTTTCCCACCACACTAGAAAGGTTGGAGATCCATAATTGTAGAAGTTTGATGAGCTGGCCGAATGGGTTGGGCAACCTCCCATTACTTACGTCACTTTTGCTTTATAGGTCCTCAAACCTGTCACTGCCAGAAGAATGCGACGCCTTACTGCCTTAAAGTTTCTAACTATAATAGCTTTCATAACTTTGCCGGAATGGCTGCAAAACTTCACTTCCCTTCAAGTTCTTCAAATCTGTGATTTCCAGATTTGCCTTGCTTGCCAGAATGGATCCAGAACGGGCTACGGGAACTGAGGGTAAGTTGGTGTCATGCCTTGAAATTTCGATGTCCAAAGGATACAGGAGAGGACTGACACAAGATAGCTCATATTCCCAGAATCATCGTCAATCTCATTCAGATACAATGAAGAAAGGCCTCAACGTCCGCTCTCTCATCCTGGTCATCTAATTCACTCTTCTTCAGGTACTTCCCTTGACTCCGTTGCACACCTTACTTAAATTGATAACATTCACCACCATCATAAACCAATTAGCTATCTTTGATTCGTTAAGAAATCTGCTACTCGATAATCTAAATTATTCCTTTCTGGTAGGTTTGTTGAATGCTCTTAAACCAAATTGAATATTTGCTGCCTCTACTTCCACTCAAATCTGTCATCAGCACTGATATCACATTGCTCCAACTTCTTTTGTGTTCTGTAACGTGTATTGGGGTTAGAGGTAGAGCCTTTAAAAGACCTTGAGAAGTATGACTTGAGCATCTTTTTGCCATGCGACTTCCCAAGGGTAACGAGGAAGACAGCGACTATTGGATTCTTGAGATGGAAGCAGGTAACAATCTTCATCATAGAGTAGTTCAGTCTAAGCTTTTAATATCCATCCCATTCCAGTAACATGGTTTTTGTGTTGTCATTTTACAAATCCAACCGTGTGTAGTAATAAGTGAATTTTAAGGGTTGACTACTTTGCTAGAGTTGCGTGGAAACCTCACTTCACCTTGAACCTTTTTGTTGCCCAATTTCCCATATATGAAGTGCTTGCGCCCCAGATAGCTCTCCCCAGAAGTCGGGTTCAATTGAATCAGGATACAATGAAGAAACCTCAATAGCCGCCAGGTATCTTTTCATATACATCTGACGATAATCTTCATAAAATGCAAATCTTTATATTACTATTCATAGATCTATTTTTCCCAGTGGATGAGTGTTAATTTGGTTTGACCTCAGAACCGCATGATCCTTGCCATGCGGGAGACGTGGGTGGTCAAGTGACTCATAGTTATAGACTATTGTAAGTTGATCTAATTGTTCCTGTTCTATACACTGATTAACTTGTGAGTTTACTTGACATGGTTTAAAAAACTTCCTACTGTAAGAACATGTCCACAGACATTTGTGTATATGCTGTCCTCCTGGTCCCTTGGGTGATCTGAACGACCAGTATCACTCATCTGAAACTGCAGCTTTTGGGGTTAGTTTTATTGAACAATCTTTGTGTTCTGTTTGGTGTGAGTATAAGTGAATAATTTTGCAAAGAGTGATTTTGCGTCATTTACAGGAACCTTTTGCTGTCCTTCCATGCATCCGGGCTTCTGAACTAGCAGTATCACTCATCTGAAACTGCAGCTTGTGGGGTTAGTTATATTGAACAATCCTTGTGTTCTATTTGGTGGAGTAGAAGTGAATAATTTTGTAAAAAGTGATTTTGCGTCATTTACAGGAACCTTTTGCTGGCCTTCCATGCATCAAGGCTTCTGAACCAAAAAATTTTGATCTTAATCAGGTGGGCATGTGGTAAGAACATGGTATGTTATTTTTTATTAATGTAATTGTTGCAGGAGGCATGCTCTGTTAGGTATGTATAATTCAGTGCATTTTAATTAATTTGACAGGATGTGACAGTTGGATCTTCAAGCCTCCAACGTTCTCAAACAAGCCATTTAGATCTTACTCAGGTTAGAGTTTTGCCATTATTTGTATAAAAAAAAATAGTAAAAATTGGAATGTTACTCTTATTCACAGGGTTAGAACTTAGAAGTAGGTTTAGGTAAAATTTGGCTTGATACTCTTATTTTATTTTTTGGTTTAGGTTAATCATGTTGGTGGACCATCAGATTCGTGGCCTCAGGATGGTTCAAGCTCAACTTCGTTGGAAGTAGTAAAGAGGTTTGTATGGGAAGCAGACGAGTTGCTGGTTTTGGTGGTACAATTTCAAATAGTGATGGACCTGTCATTAAGCCTTATGCTGGATCCGCTGGAGAAGTGCCATCAGTAGATTCAGAAGTTCTGGCTCTTTGGAATGGATTGAAGTTACTCTCCACCCTTCCTTCCAGCCCAGTGTGGATTGTAGGGCATTCTGAACTTGTCGTCAAGTGGCGGACAATTGGACATTGATCCACCTTGGAGGTTTACCCCAATGTTCTTCGAGATACAGTCCATTATGTCCAGATTAGTTTTAGGACGGATCTCCCATAATCATAGGGAAGGAAACTCTCTGGCTCATAAGCTTGCAAATGAAAACTTAACAAAGGACTCCCTAACCGTTTGGGATCAAATGCCAAATCTGTAAATTTTGTATCTCTACGTTTTTTATTCTCCCTCCAGTAAGAGTGCCAAGACCATATGTAGTTTATTTCAATTTCATTTCCACATACATCACGTTTAAGAACAAGGTGTTTATTGCTTCATTTGGATATTTTTGGAGTTAGAAAGTTTAATTTGATACAACTAAGGGTCCGACAGTTTGTACAGTTGTTTTCTTCTTTCTTGGTATTTACTTGTTTATGCTACTACTGATCTACGAATACACTTAATATACCAAAGGCACTTTCGCCACACTCCCCTATTAATTTAGAATTTTCAGTGTCTGCTATCCTGAATTCTGCCCGACCATATATCACATCCAAGAAATTGGGCTACAGAGCTGCTTCAAAAATAAAATTAGTTTTAACCACCTGGAAATATTATTTTGGGTTTTAATACCATTTTGGATTTTTTGCATTACTAAAAGTCGTTATTTTTTAAAATGTTTTCGAAATTGGGGTTACAACTCGAGACTGACCGCAAAACCTTTTTTTTTCAAACTTTTCCTTCTTCTCTTTTTACCTTTTAACTGTTTTTGATAGAAACAAAAAGAAAAAAAAAAACTACTTCACAGTTTGTTTAATTCATCTAGAAATTGGGCTCTAGACACTTTCTTTAGTGTGCTTTTTGTCTAGAGAAAGACCAATATTATCTTTTGATTCTACTCCAATTTTAACAACACGTCACTTTTTGGGTGTATTAACTGTTTTTAAAACTTCTTATTTCTCATTTTTACCCTTTTATTTGTAACTGCCAATTTCTTCCACAAACAAATAATACAAACATCTTCTCCAAAATGTACTGCAATCAAATAATACAATTGTCTTATAAAAAAAACCATTTGTCCTTTCACAATTTCACAATTTGAATTACATCAAGCTTAAACATGCTATTCAAAATTATCATAGATGCATTTTAAATTGTTAAAGTTGTATTGAAATTAGTTGTAATCAACATTTTTTCCGTTTTTGAAGTTGATGTTTTCCACATTGTTTTGGTCTCTCCATAAATTCATCTCACTTTTAGTTATTTTGATTAACCCACTACTCTTTTGCTAACTAATTTAGTTCGTAGTTTTTTTTATTGGTAGTTGGCTTCTTTAGTTGGGACTAATAAAAGAGGTCAAAATTGTAAAAGTCAGTCTAAAATTTGAGACAGATATCAAATTTCAGTTTTTATAGAGGGAAAACCAAAAAAAAGTTTGCTATTTCCTCTTAACTTAAAAAAATTGCATCTGTGTACCTATACCCAATATCCTGTTTAATTCATATTCTTCACTTAAATTCCTTCTTTTTATTTCTAATTTATTTCTTCCACAATCTCAGTGTTCATAAATTCTGTCAATACTCCGATATTAATAAGGTTTGACTCTTTTCTCATTTTAGAATGCATCATATTGTTATTTCACTCATATTTCATATAAGTGCATATTGTGTTGAAATGGAATTGTTTTGAATTGTTAATTCACTCATATTTCATACAAACATAATAATAACGTTTTTTTTTTTCGTGCAGTTGAAATGGAAAATACTGATACACATACAATTCAAAAGGATAATCATGTTTTTGCTGTGATATCATATCTGTATGATACACTAGCTATTCGTATTGGGTTGGATTCTACAGTTAGCGCACTAAAGTGCAACATACATGATAAATGGAGAGATGTTACCCCATTGGCTTGTAAGCTTTATTTTATTCGTGATGAGAAAAATTCTTCAATTGATACTGATTCAGAGTTACAATCATTAGCTTTATTTCTTTGTGCAAAAGGAATTTCCTCCTTTAAGATTTTTGTTGGTTTGGATGACTCAATTCAAAATTTGATTTGTGATGAGGTTGAGAATTGTAGCATGTTATTTGCACCAACTCCGGAAGTATGCAAGCCTTTGAAATCTAGTTTGTGGGCGACATTGATTATTGGGGTTGGACAAAGTTTTTTACGGTGGTGCGGTTGAATTTAGGAATATTTTATTGAAATATTGCAATGAGAATGGATTTGTTTACAAGCTGAAAAAGAATAACCGTTATTTAGTGACGGCAGTTTGTGGTAACTATATGGAGATGGGGTGTCTTTGGAGAATTCGTGCAACTGCGAGGTTTAAGATTAGCCAATTATTTGAAATTACTAAAATGGAACCTAATCATACATGTGGTGCTGGTTTTAAGGGTTCATTGAATCCTAGGATGACGAGTCAACTTGTGAAGAGTGTTGTTATTGATCAAGTGAAGGACAACCCGTTGTTGAAACCCAAAGACATAATAAAAGAATTCAAAAGAGATTATGGATTGGATTTGACTTATTATTATGCGTACACAGGTAAAGAATTGGCTATGAAGGAGGTATATGGAGATGATGCTTTTTCTTATACACTGTTGGAATGGTATACTGATGTTTTACAGAGAACCAACCCTGGTAGTCATATTCAGTTGGAGTTGGACAAGAATACACGCCAGTTTGTGAGACTTTTTATATCATTTGAGGCATGTATTCATGGGTTTAATTATTGCCGTCCTATGGTCTGCTTGGATGACACTTTTTTGAAAGCGAAATACAAGGGTTGTTTGTTATTGGCAACATCGAAAAATGCTGATCAAGGTATGTTCAAAATTCATTTTATAGATGTTTTAGTTAAATAGTATGTAATTTTGCTTTAATATTTGAGCATCAAATTATTTACTTTTTTTTTTGTGTTGTTACTTAAATGATTGCTTCTAAGTATTCCAATTCTTAACTTAGGGATATTTCCATTGGCCTTTGCAATAGTAGTTTCAGAGGATGACGCAAATTGGGAGTGGTTTTTAGAGAATTTGAAGAAGGTTGTTTCACCTCAAAGGAGAATTACATTTTTTTTCTGATAGGCATCATGGGTTGGTTACATATATCCCAAAGGTTTTTCCTGACTCATACCATAGTTTATGCCTTCGGCATCTAAAGAAGAATGTAGTATCAAAAGTCTCAAGCATGGATACAAGGTGTTCCTACATTGAGAAGTTGTTTACAGATTGTGCTTATGCTGCGACTCATGATGAATTCGTGAAAGCCATGGAGGTTTTTAGACTTGTTAGCAGTGGAGTTTATAATTATTTGAATGATGACGTGCCTTTTGAGAATTGGGCTAATGCATATTTTCCAGGAAATAGGTACTTATATCTATTATAGTAATTCTGTTTTTTATACTACTTAATCATGTTAAGTATTGCTATTTGGATACATTTTAATATTCTACTATTTGATTTTGTTTCTTATTTTTTTTAATTATCTAATTTAATTATTTATTGGTAAAATTTTCTTTTTGAATAAGGTACGAAGAGATGTGTTCGAATATTGCCGAATGTTTCAATTCTTGGATAGCTGCTGAACGATACATGCCTGTTACATCAATGGTTGATAAAATTCGTATTAAGATTATGGATATGATGTCTAAGCGTTGGGAAAAATGTAGGGGATGGAGTTCTAAGCTGTATCCTAAAATGGATAAGGTGTTGGCTCAGAACATTACTGTAGGTCGGACATGGAAAGTGACAAAATCATCTGATTTTGTGTTTGAAGTTTACTCTGAGCGGTCTCACTGTGTTGATTTGAGTTATTTTAGGTGCAGTTGTAGACGTTGGCTTATTCAAGGGTTTCTTTGTGCGCATGCTTTACAATGCATTTTGCGGATTGGTGAAGATATTTATAAGTTCTGTGATTCATATTTTTTAGTGAATGCATTTCGTGAGTCGTACTCACATGCCATTGAGCCGCTTCCTGATTACGAGAAACCGCTAGAGGTGCAGCAGGTGCCGACTAGCAAAGTCGGTAAAACCTTTGGGTGATGATACCAGAGGTCTGGAGATCGAACCCCGCCAGCATCAAAGAGTTACTGATCTCATTTAAAAAAGGCTTGCCAATCAAAAAAATAAATAATAAATAAATGTGCTCATATTTTGCCTCCCGAAACTAGGAGAACTCTAGGTCGTAGAAGGAATAAAAGAATAGAGAGTAAGGGTGTGAAAATTAGGAAGCTTCGCAAGTGCAGTAGGTGCAATCAAAAGGTTTATTATAATCGTGCTACTTGTCCTGTAGAAATATCTTAGTCAATTTATTAACATTTATGTATTATTTGTTCTATTTCTTTCAATATGGGATTTGTTATATCAATTTATTATTTGTTTCTTGTTTATGTTCATATTCTTTAAGAAAATTGCGAGAGTTGTCAAATTTTGGTTACTCTTAACAATGTTAATTTTGAATTACGAATTATTTGCACCAAGACCTGCACAGTGCATTTTAAAATGCAGTGCAAATATTGTAATTTTAGTCCGCATTGGAATCACTAAGCATGATCAGGCAACATTGATTCTCCACAGACCAATATCTCGCTGCAGTTCTGCACAATGTTTTCCTTCAAATGCATTCTCGAAGAGTCTTTAAAAGACCTTGAGAAGTATGACGAGCATCTTTTTGCCATGCGACTTCCCAAGGGTAACGAGGAAGACAGCGACTATTGGATTCTTGAGATGGAAGCAGGTAACAATCTTCATCATAGAGTAGCCCAGTCTAAGGTTTTAATATCCATCCCATTCCAGTAACATGGTTTTTGTGTTGTCATTTTACAAATCCAACCGTGTGTAGTGATAAGTGAATTTTAAGGGTTGACTACTTTGCTAGAGTTGCATGAAAACCTCACTTCACCTTGAACCTTTTTGTTGCCCAATTTCCCATATATGAAGTGCTTGCGCCCCAGATAGCTCTCCCCCGAAGTCGGGTTCAATTAAATCAGGATACAATGAAGAAACCTCAATAGCTGCCAGGTATCTTTTCATATACATCTGACGATAATCTTCATAAAATGCAAATCTTTATATTACTATTCATAGATCTATTTTTCCCAGTGGATGAATGTTAATTTGGTTTGACCTAAGAAATGCATGATCTTTGCCATGCGGGAGACGTGGGTGGTCAAGAGACTCAAAGTCATAGACTATTGTAAGTTGATCTAATTGTTCCTGTTCTATACGGTGATGAACTTGTGAGTTTACTTGACATGGTTTAAAAAACTTCCTACTGTAAGAACATGTCCGCAGACATTTGTGTATATGCTGCCCTCCTGGTCCCTCAGGTGATCTGAACGACCAGTATCACTCATCTGAAACTGCAGCTTTTGGGTTAGTTTTATTGAACAATCTTTGTGTTCTGTTTGGTGGAGTAGAAGTGAATAATTTTGTAAAAAGTGATTTTGCGTCATTTACAGGAAACTTTTGCTGTCCTTCCATGCATCAAGGCTTCTGAACCAAAAAAATTTGATCTTATTCAGGTGGGCATGTGGTAAGAACATGGTATGTTATTTTTTATTAATGTAATTGTTGCAGGAGGCATGCTCTGTTAGGTATGTATAATTCAGTGCATTTTAATTAATTTGACCGGATGTGACAGTTGGATCTTCAAGCCTCCAACGTTCTCAAACAAGCCATTTAGATCTTACTCAGGTTAGAGTTTTGCCATTATTTGTATAAAAAAAATAGTAAAAATTGGATTGTTACTCTTATTCACAGGGTTAGAAGTAGGTTTAACTAAATTTTGGCTTGATACTCTTATTTTATTTTTTGGTTTAGGTTAATCATGTTGGTGGACCATCAGATTCGAGGCCTCAGGATGGTTCAAGCTCAACTTCATTGGAAGTAGTAAAGAGGTTTGTATGGGAAGCAGACGAGTTGCTTGTTTTGGTGGTACAATTTCAAATAGTGATGGACAATTGGACATTGATCCACTTCCATTTGTCTAGATTAGTTTTAGGACGGATCTCCCATATTCATAGGGAAGGAAACTCTCTGGCTCGTAAGCTTGCAAATGAAAACTTAACAAAGGACTCCCTAACCATTTGGGATCAAATGCCAAATCTGTAAATTTTGTATCTGTACGTTTATATTTTTTCTCCCTCCAGTAAGAGTGCCATGACCATATGTAGTTTATTTCAATTTCATTTCCACATGCATCACTTTTAAGAACAAAGTGTTTTTCAACCCCCAGGCCCCAACACCTCCGCCGCAAGTAACAAAATTAGAAATTAGCAAGTAACAAAATTGTTCATTGTCCTATACGAAAGAGTGTGTTCGGCCCTTCCACCGACCCACCGTCGAGCCCATGGGCCCATTTTCACGAGTCATTATTGTATTACATTACATAATAATACTAATCACTCCCTGAGTCTGCTCTATCAAGCAAACCGCCGTCTCTCTTATTAGGAGACAAAAAAAATGTTGAAATTTTTATCAAAAGTGAGAATTGAATTCAATGCACTAGACCCACGTACTGCTGCATGCATGGAATTTTTAGCCCAATGCAATGCTAGAAAAGCCAAGGAATCCAACCCAGCCTGTCAACTTCAAGTGCAAAGAAGAACCGACGACCATCCACCAGAAATCAAAGTCACATTTGTTAACGGAGTTGAGCAAGTTTTTGATGCTGCCAGCACATCTGCACAGAGCATTAGAGAGCTGATTTTGGAGAAGGGGCAGTATTTAGAGACTGAGCAAATGTTTCGTGATAATAATGAGACTTGGCCTGTTATGATTCCTGAAGAGGAGATTAATCAGAGCTTTCCTGGAACTAAGGTGATTTCTTCTCCTTTGATTTAGCAAATTATTTCCTTCGGACATTTCTTCGAACAGATGGTGCCCGTAGACAAATATTTGTATATTAATCTAGTTATTGGCTGTTGTACATAGTATCATCATTATTAGCGCAAATTACACATGTAGTACGATAATTAGAGGTCTTGAACCGAAGTGCTTTTTTGCTTTTGGCCAATTGGTCGAACAGTTGGTGTACACTGATGGTGGTGTTTGCTATGACATGGTTATTACTGTAGGTCGTGCTTGGATTAGTGGTTTACGTGGACAAATCGTAAATGTCACATGTAGTACGATAAAGTAGAGGACTCGAATAATAATTGTTAGGCACTTAGTTGTTACATGGGGCTTAGGCTTCAGTTCAGGTATCTGGTCTGTTTGTTGTAATACAATTTACTCTCATGTTCACATTATGTTCGAAATACTGATAACCGATTAAGCATAATTTATACTAATTGTTCAGTTCCAGTGTTGGCCCATTTATTTTGGACATAATTGGCAGTGTTTGGTTCAAAAAAATTCGAATCTTAAAGAAAGTGAAAAATTCAGAAACTAATTTATCAGAATCCATTTATGAAGAATGTGTTTTCTAGTTGTTTGGTTCACAATTCAAAAAACTGGTCCACTGGATCAAACCCCACCAAAAACTTCCCGGTTTCTATTTACGAGTGACTTTCTCGGTTTCTCTTGAGCGATAGCGATGGAACTGCAGCCAAATCTCAGTCTAAAGAATAAGGAAAGCAACTTTTTTCTTGTAAAAAAGGATGTTGTTTTCCTCATTATTGACCCTAAATGGAAAAGGTTTTCTCTGTTAATCACTTTCCATGGTCTACCAAACACCCAAGAGAATTTAGAATCCAGGAAAACACTTTCTTCTCTCCCATTTTCCGTGAACCAAACGCAGCCAATGTCTTTATTATCGGTTCTAGGTAAACTAAGATGTATACTCTTGTTTATTGCTTCATTTGGATATTTTTGGAGTTAGAAAGTTTAATTTGATACAACTAAGGGTCCGATAGTTTGTACAGTTAGTTTCTTCTTTCTCGGTATTTACTTGTTTATGCTACTACTAGTCTACGAATACACTTAATATACCAAAGGCACTTTATTTAGAGTTTTGAATGTCTGCTATCCTGAATTCTGCCAGACCATATATCACATCATGGATATCAGATGTAAGCAAAACAGGTTTCAGTGTTTTAATGTAAATGTATTTAAATAAAGCCTAACAAAAGCATTTGGTATATTTACTAATCGTACGAGTTATCATTTATTGATGTATGATTTTCTGACATGTACTGGGAAATAGGATGCAATGCTGCATCCTACAGTTGAGGAAGACAAGTTACTGCTTCGGCAGAATAATAGTGGTTCTGTTTTCGAATAAAATTCCAAACACTGGAATTCATGAAAGTTCATTTACTCATATCACCAACTGTTTCATTTTTTGCAGCCAAGGAAGGCAGAAGAGAAAAAATAATGGTTTTGCTTTGCTGTATGTGCCCCCTTAGTTTTAATGACAGAACCAGATCTATGGGGCTTCATTCAGCTGAGAAAATATTAGCTGATCAAGGCAAAAGTTGGTCAGCAACTTATTGAGGCTTTAGTTATTGCAATTCATCCAGTTTGAAGCTGATCTCTTAAAATGTATCACTTTTGGATGAGTTGGAACTGATAAATTGTTAATAAGGATTGAAGTATTTTCATTATGCAATTTAATCTTGAATTGAAGCTTTAATGTCTTACTCTATTGGGTGATCAACAGTTTTAAATTCATTTACAGCTCTCAATCAACTCCTAGAAAAATATTCACAACTTGTGTTGTATATATTAGATGATGTCGGTACCCTTCATTCACAACTTGTGTTGTATATATTAGCAATTCGCCGAATATTTTGCGAATAGAATCTTTGAAGGGCAATAAGTTAGTTTAGTTTAATACTTCCAAATTTTTGAAAGATTTGGAATAATACGGTTTTTGGCGAATTTTTCAAAAATTCAATTCAAAAATTCGTTGGTTGTTGGCATTAAAAAAAATGAATGAAAATTCGGTTGTGTTTTTGTTATTTTTTATGTATTTATTGTCCTCACTCTTATAAGTCTCCACTTTTACATTCTTAATTCAAAAGTTTTGTTTTTATACGTTTTTGATAATATTTAAATTATCATGCTAGAGTGTATGTTTTGAAGTTTAAATTGTAATTTCAATCAAATAGCATATAAATTAAGGTACCGTTCAATTGGTTTCAATATATTCTTAGTTAAACTGTTTGGATATGTTTGTTATATTATAAAGAATAATAACTATTATTAATATTTATAAATATAATATTACGAATTTTGATTTCCGAATTTTTTAAGCCAAACGTTTAAAACGCGTACTAATTAAGCACAATATAATTATTGTATTGTGAATTTTTAACAGTACCGTTTTTTTGACTCACCGAATAATTCTTGAATTATTTCCGTATTGTTTTGCTAACAAGAGTCGGTACTTGTATAGAATGGACAACATAAGTTTTCATTTGACAATGATATAGACTGGAGTATCATCAATCAAACCATAAGTTTTCATTTGACAATGATATAAACTGGAGTACCATCAATCAAACCATCTTTTGGATGTAGACCTACTGAAGTACTGAACGCCAAGTAGCAAACAAAATTCTAAATTCGACAATGCTTATTTTATTTACTGCCTCTGTTATATCGTAGCGTCAAACTCTCAGACCCTTTGCTGTTATTTTTATTTTTATTAATTTTCTTTTCTTTTAAGCATATAAGAGAGCCACCCCCAGAAAAAGGGAGACTCAACGGTTTTGATACAAACATATGTCGACCAAGGATTTTGCCGAGGCATGTGATCCGAACAAAGAACAGTTGCCCCATCTCCATTTTATGAAGCATATTATGTGATCCGAACAAAGAACAATTGCCCCATCTCCATTTTATGAAGCATATTGTAGAAGGACTATACCCCTTAAATTCAGGAAAAAAAATGGTTGCAATTTTAACTATCAAAGCTATTTCTCTTCAAATATAATTTCTGTCATTTCTCTACAAGAACGGACGGGAAAAAAAAGGCAAGAAATAAATAGAAAGTTTCTATTTACTGTACGAGATGCAAGAGATTCCAAGAATCCATTACCAACTTTCACTTGAAACTAAGACATGCAAGTACTCCTAAATATTTCTTTCATATTCTTCCTGTAAGTTGCCTATCTACTTTCATTCTCTTTGCACTCTGTGCTTCCTGCACGCTGCCAATCCGCTGCTGAACTGACATGTCATGCTGGAATGCACAGTTGGCACCATTTTTGCATCCTCTAGAACTATTGAAGTAGAGGCAATGTTTCTTGTTCTTGGTTTTAGGTTCTCTTAGTTTGGAACTCTGTAATGGTTCTGTTTTAGTTCCCATGTGATGGTGGTTGACGAACTGAGGTGTCCTGTCATGAGCTTCTGGTTTTTCTCCACCATGTTGTTGTATTAAGCTTTTATAATAGTTCATATCCTTCACAGGAGGGGGTTTAACTGCAGGTGTGGTTATATGAGCAATTCCAGGTGAAGGCAGTGCATGCCGCATGGATGTCACTGCATTTGTCACAGGATGGAAGAGTCCAGATGTAGGTGGTACTGACAAGGGTATATTAGGTTCTACCCTGTTGATATAACCAGGTGGTATACCTGGCTGTGTGACTGACAAGTTCAATGACGATGTACTTGGCATCTGTACACTCTGTACGTTGGCTGCTGGTCCATAATCTGTAACCAAATTTTTTATCATTTCTGGGTTGCTGAGGATTTTGATGAGCAACTCCTGATCAATCAAGCTCCCTTGCTCATTACTTCTCATGAATGCAGTTAAGGCAGCAGAGGCAGCTGCAACTACATCTGGTTGAACAAGCCCAGCACTAGATTTTTCATTGGAACTAAGAGGCTTTGGAGCAGTGAGTATATTCCTCTGAGGTTTCTGCGTAAATCCTTGAACCAGGCTTTGGGGTAACGACTGCAGCTGTGAATTTATGGGACTGTTATTTGTTCTAATTGAATCTGATGATGGTTGAGCCACATCTTCATCTTCAATGGGAGTGATGGGAATAAGAGTAATCTGATGATCTTCATTATGTGAATCTTCCAGTTCTGATGAAACAGATGGGCTGTGCAGAGTAAATGTATAAGATTAGCATAAAATAAAAAGAAACCTAATGAAGCTTTGCAGGGAGGCAAGACAGACCTTGCAGGTATGGCAGAAGGGCGAGGATAAATAGCTTCAAACACTCTCATCTCCCGCTGCTTTTGAACCTCCGCCTCTTTGCTTTCTTCGCCAGCAACAACTCGCCAATGTGGATTTAACAAAAACTATACACCGAATAACAACCCAGCAGTCAAAAGGTTGCACTACAGATCTTATATTTCAATGAAAGAGGTCCAACTAGAACTAGTTAAACTTAAAAAAGTGACAGCACACCTAAAATTTATGATTGACATTGCCAACTAAAGAGAATACAAAAGAGATGTGCAAACACTAGCTTACTCTGGGAGGGCATTCCCATTTGATCAATGGGATTTGAGACAGTTTGTTCGTCAACTGATTAGTAGACTGAGCTCCTTCAAAACCAGGCGGCAATTGGTCTTCAAAACCAACTCCAGATGAATGCAATAACCACGACGCCTTCACTTGGAGGTTATCTTGAGCTCCTAGTCCAACTTGCGAAGGAGAATCCTCAGATAGAAAAAGCCTTACCTGTTCATCAGAAACCATTGGATCACCCACATGTTACGAGGCTTGATTAAGAACCAATGACAATATAAACAAGGTTCTACAAGTTGTGAAATAGAAATAATCTTCAAAATGTACAAGCTTAAATCAAGAATATATATAAGGAGATTCATAACGATGCATGAAATGATCTATGGATAACAATGCAGAGAATAAACTTGAAGGATAAGTCTACAGGGCAAAGAAGTGGAACACTAATCAAAATCTAATCAAGTTCAACAAATACTAATCTTAACACCAATCATAAACTCTATTCTTATCAACCGTTAGCAACAAAGTGCAATGTACGATTTATCAACCATTTGGTATCGTGAGAGGAGTTACCACCAGACCAAATGTTCACGAAAAACAAGTATCAGTTAGCAAAATCTGCTGACAACCTTGGCAGTGTTTCTTCAATAAGTATCCAGCTCATCTTTCGCGAGAATGCCAGATATACCAAATAGCGAATATTATCAATGAGACAATTCAAACTCTTACTCCCAGACGCTCCTTCATTTTTCCATAATGATTGATTTGGATCTCTCCAAAAGAACTTCAACTTCTTGTCACGGATTAAAAGTGATTATTCGTCTCTTTTAAAAAAATTCGTTATTGACACACAAATTTCGTCATAATATAAGTTGGCTGGTAATTAGTTAAGCATGTCCAATAGTGACTTAAAACTGTGTTTGGAGTCACTTCTTAGAATCATCTTGGTTGTCAAGGGTTCTGTCAGCAACTTAAAAATCTTCTGCAAATTCTCAGATTTATCTGACGGTTCGCTGTAGGGCACTCTCTTTTACTATTATTATTATACAGCAAGTGGCTTAAACACAATCGATGAGTCTGCACACTTATTATATGATTCGATGGTTCTAGTTTGCTGTTTCTTAATTGGTTCCCGTTTAACAGGTTTTTCAACCTTGTCTTTCTGTACTTTTTCGTTTCAGTAACACAAATCTCGCAAGGCAGAAAATACATGTGCAATTGTGCATTGAACCAACTCTTTCTGTGCTCATTGGATTAGTCTCCCAAAACAGGTCACACATCCAAGGAATAAACTAGAGAACGATAACTGATCAAATGTAAGATAATTAAACACCTATTCATCTAAGAATTCATACAAGACACTGGACAAGATAAACTTTTGGTAGGCATTTCTGACACAGCTCTTAGCCTGCACTTGTACTGGTTTATTATGTCCGATACAAAAATCCAAACAAAATGTAGCAGTAAGCTTCAGTTTGAACACCAAAACATCAGACTAGAGAGGGTAAACTATTATTTCAAAGGCTTTCAATTTACTGCCAAAGAGTATTATCTATTTTTCGATAGTCTAACAGCTCGAAAAACAAGGATCACATCAGCACAGCATTACAAACAAATATATAAGCAAAAAAACAAAAAAGGCATGCAGTCCCTCGCAATCCATATAAAAGTGATCATGCTCAACATAACTTCAAAACTCAGTAAATTAGGGCAACAGCCTAGCCCAACAAGATCATAAAAATTGTTCCATCCATAAAATTTTGGTGCTGCAGCGTGTAACTTTAGTATAGAGTTGAATGTGAGGAGTACTGTCTCACGATCTTACTCATGATTATCTTAAATTATTATTTATCACAAAACACACACATACAAATTCAACAATGCTTCCTCCTGTTCCAACTAGACTATGATATGTTATGCTTGTACTTGTGTGTAGATATACTCTTGACCAAATATGCAAGTATAAGTCATGCTCTATACTATGGATCTTTCCACGGCTAATCTAGGTTGCATAATCTCATTCTTCAAGGATATACTATGGATATACTTATGATATGTTATAAGTGAGTCCATTACCTGGATGGGATACGGCCATAAATAATCATATCTAAGCAATACACTCATTTCTGCCGTCTAGTTATGACCGATCTATAGATCAAGTTCACTGTTCTCTGCAACAGCTGATGCCTCTTGTAACAATATTAAGGACAATACAGCATAGCAGTTACTAATATTAGAGACATCATATGCCATGGTTGGTAAGGAGGAAAAGTTGCTTTCATTAGTTTCATAATGAGCTTCTTCCTGATCCACAGTATCTTCATTGGACGTTTCGGTGAAGCTATGCACTCCAGTGTTCCAGCAAACTGTTGCTTTTCTTGCTGTCATTTTGTTCAAATCTTTTTTATTTGATTTTCCAGGTTATTTATTTGGCATCACATTGTTTCTAATAATTAGACAACTTCTTTACTTTTGAGCATAATGATTATTGCAAACTGTGTAAATTTTCTTTTTCCTCGTATTTTTTTCCCTTTTCGGTTAAAATCATGTTCTAGCACCAAATAGATCTCACATTTTGGTTTCCTATAAGGAAAATAATGTAGCAAATCAATAGTTACTTTTGCCCACATAAACTGCAGGGTTTTCAGAATATCTAGATCATTCTCTTGTATTAAGATAAATCTGCTGTCCGAGCTATTAGTTGATTGGTGTTCAATATCTGGGTTTATGGCTTGCAACTTTGTGACAGTGTGCAGAAATGAGTAACTGCAACTTTTCATATACTGTTACATAAATCAGTTTATAACAAAATATAAGCCCCTGATTCGACTAAATATGACGATAAATATGTTTGACAGAGTCGACTGTGTGCTGAATAAGATGCCATTTAGTCATGTTTTTCTGTTAACTTGAAAGTCCATTTTCACAAGGTTTGGTAAGTAGTCTAGCCTACAGTATACCATTATGCAGTTTAACTGCCATCAGAGTTTTCGATTAATCTGTCAGAAAATTTTAAGCCATGTTCAGTGTATTTATGTCTTCCGAATTGCATTAGTGTGCAGAAACCACAAATTTTCATATACACTTCGTCCAAATCCTTCCATATAATTGCTCAGCACAGGAACATATACTTTCCCATTACTTTCATACTAACCCTAGTCACCTCCTTCATTCGATGAGCCAGTGCATATTTTCTACATTCAATCGACCCTTTTACAATATTCTTCAGTGATTAAAAATGCAGGTTTTTCATATTTATTAACTTTTTTTTTTCCAACGATTAAACTCCTGTAACTGTAGCGAGATTACAGACACATCTTCACTGTCACTGTAACACAAAGTCGTTTCACTTAAAACACAGTCAGGGATATTAAAAACCCTATCTGAAGAATCGAAACGCAAAGATTGGGCTTTTATCAATCCACTTTATAGATTATACCTTAATTATTAAAGTTAATTTGAATGATAAGAATTTGTGAATCCAGTCAACTTCAATACCAACAATTGCAACTGGATGAGCAAAACAGAATGAAAAACGCAGAGATCAATCAAATTTACAAGTTTTAGACAAAAAAAAAAGATAACGTGTTATACCTGACAAAGATTTACATCTGATGGCCAAGAAACTCTTTTTGATTTCATCGATCTCAGCATATTATATGTCCTTGCTTCGAAATTGATTGTCAAATTTATTGGAAATTAGAAATCAAATCTGAATCTCCAGAAACCCTAGTAGTTCTTTTAGATTCTATATCAAATCCAATTTAATGTTTTAAAACCTTATAATGATATTTTCCACTACTAATCCAGTTTTAGAGGAGAGAGATGGAGAAGAGAGAGAGAGAAATTTTTTTGCCCTAGTTAAACATAGAGGCTTTTAGATGCCCTCTGTTTTTTTGCAACTATTTTTTTTTTTTTTTTTTTCCGCTTCCTGTTAGTTTATCTCTCGGCGTGTTTTTAATATACTTTGCAGTTTTTTGCGGTTCACCAATTTAAGTGGGCTCAAATTTATTGTATTTTCTAATTCGTATCCAACCCAACATGGGACTACAAGTCAACTTGCGAGGCCAAGTAACTAACCAACTGCCAGTGGATTCAAAATTCAAAATTGCAAGTGTACATAAGAAAAACTAGAACTTGGTAATAAGCAAGTGAATCTTTTATGTAATAGAATGATATGATATTATATGCATATCTTCAGACACTTTACACTTTTAGAGTAACAATAAAGGAAAGTAATTAATTAACCAAAAGTTATGTAAAAAAAAAAAGGATGCGCTTTAAATAAGAAACTTGAGTAGTCATCATAAAATAAAAGGTAAGTAGTAGATCGACTTACCATTGGCAGTTTCGGCACAACACATGTGAAACGAGATAGTTAAGTGTAGGTTCTCCTTTCCACCAAGCTCACAGTTTTGAGAAATAATGTAGATAAAAAAACAACCTCAGCTCCTTCCACTCCTTTTACTCACTACAGTAAGGGAAAAATAAACCTATGACATTCATCTCCGATCCCAACTGTTGTTGCCCATCACGTACTTCACTTTCTCTACTCTTTCTACTTTTGCTTTTACAAACAAAGAGAGAGACAACTGGCGTCTCTCTACTTGAAAGTTATTTTTTTGTCTTTTTTCTTAGAGTAGAAAGGAGAAATGCTTAGAAACAACTCTTGTACATGATGGGCTCTTGCTTTTACGAGTGTGAAAAATAAACATAAAAGTCAAAAATACTTTAAAAGCAACCCCTTTCATACTAGTTGCTCGATGCAGCCCTGGTTAAAGAAAAGTGCGTAATAATGCCGACAAAACAACCTCGTATAGACGAATTGGAACACAAAATCATTTGGTCTCGTGTTTAAAATTTTAAAGAATACGTACTCCATGTCTATAGGGTACCCTTGGTAATACCCTTGATAATATCTGAGACTACGAGAGAATGTTTTTTTTTGTTTTGCTATTTTTTTGTTTTGCTAGATAAGTTTAAATTGTATTAAAAGAAATGGGAAACAGTACAAAAATGATTAGTGTAGGCAACATCATGCTATACACAATATTTTAGCCAAATCAAGTCTAAATCTAGTTATAATTCATTTAAACCTGTAGAAGACTTGGAAATGAGCTTTTCCACTTGTGAATCCAACTTGGTCTTCCTAGGTAAATGAACTTCTCTTGATTTTGCAGACCACCACCAACTCGTGCAAGTGCATCTGCAGTGATATTGGCCTCTCGCCAAATTGCGGTGAATTTGATGGATTGAAATTCAAGTTTGCAGCTCAACTATTTCGATACAAGCTCCCAAGGGATCTGGTCATTCTCAAAAGTCTTGACAGCCGCTTCAGAATTGGACTCTACCCATTGTTGTTTCCAACCTTTGCGTAAAGCCGTTTCGACCCCCACAATAATTGCTAGACACTCAGCTTTGAAGTTTGTACCCACTCCAATATTTTGCCACACAATGAGAAGGAATTCACCCAAGCAGTTTCTAAAAACTATACCAATACCTGATAGACCTGGATTACCCATAGTTGAACCATCGGTATTAAGCTTGATAATATTGTTGTCACTTGTCAGTAGGTATCCAACAGCATTGCTTGATGCTTGGTGCTCTCCTTGGTATTGGATTGACATCCCAAAACCTTAGAATAATATTATCACCCTCGGTGTTCCAACTATGTGCTTTAGAGAGTTTGGCCGACATCTTTACTATGAGAGAATGTAGTCATAGGGACGTGTATGGGTGTAAATGGAGTGGGTTTCGGGTCGGATTCTCACTCAAAACTCTTTACCATATTAGAATCATTTGGATTCTATATTCGGGTCGGATTTTGGATATCCATATCCATTCAAAAACATAAAAAAAATACATTATTTTAATAATTTTCATATATAAATTATTTTTTAGGCATCAAAATATTAATCTTGTTAAAATAGTTCGGGACAGATTCTAGTCACAAACATAAACCATATATGGTAAAATGGATTCGGATATGTTCGGATTCGGGTTGAAACCCGTACCATTTCCAAGCTGGGCTGGGTTGCAAAAAATGTGGTGCCAAATATTTTAGGATAGTAAATATGGGACCAAGTGCCCAACCCAATGCGGTTAGGATAGCTGGACAAGACACTGAATACGTGAATTTTACAGGGAGTTACTCTCCAGGACAGATCAGGGGAAAAAGTAACTCTCAAACCATTTTTTTTTAAATCACTCACAAGGCCAAGTATACCTTTGTTGCGAAATTAAAAACGGCTCAGGTAGATGAAAAACCAAATATACCCCTAACGCAAAATAATAAATGTTTCGCCCCACCCGAAACAACCCAGTGTATATAGTACGAACAATCGTTGTTCATACCTCAATATAATCTATAATCAACAATAAACACTTAGCTTATTGTAGTATACACAATCATTGTTCATTACTATTTAGGTTGTTCATACCTTAACAAGAGCTATGAACACTCGTTGTTCATACTTATTTGGGGTATCAACAATCAATATACATACCCCAACATAATGTATGATTAATAATAACACTTATTGAAGTATGAACAATCATTGTTTATACCTTAACATAAGCTATTATCAACCACTGTTCATACATTAATATATTGTATGAGGTATGTTTACCTATCAGGACATAAGGCAATAATTGTTTATACATCAACATAAGGTATGAACATTTATTGTTTATAGCAAAACGATCGAAATGGTATAATATGAAAATATTTATTTCAAATCTGGGCTATTTTGTCTTTAAGCATTATTTTTACTTGAAAATAGGTTTTCAAGTTATTTTCATCTGAAAATTGTCCTTGAGAATGATTTTTTTTTAAAAAAAAAGTGGTGGCTTGGGACCAATTTCTTGAATTGTAACAGTGTTCGTACTAAACTTTAGAGAATAGATAGTATTACCATGGGGAAAGAGGAAAGCGCACTTTACTGGCGGTTATTTAAAACCATTAAAATTTGGGAATTGGGATAATCAAATTATCAAACAACACTTGCATTAGAGCGGTGGCGGTGGCGGTAGCAGATGAAGTGCATACAGCATATTTCAGTAGCATAGACAAGCTTTTATTATTGGATCATCTCAATACCCTAGATATCTATACTTGATCGAGGTTCAATTCCCATCTCTTAACTATGTTGCTTACATTTAATAGTGTTTAGTTGTGTGTCAGTATACATTTAATAATGTGTATACTTGATCGAGGTGGAGGTGGAGGCTTCCGACTAAAGCAATTCCCCATGAAAACACTATCTCTATTCTCTACTACTCACTTTCCCAAAAAAACAAGAAAAAAAACACTATTCATCATATTCACGTACTATTTCCTCTCCCTCGTAACTAAAACCTGCTAAAACACAAGCAAATAAGAAAAAGAACAACGTAAAAAGGAAACCAAACCCACCCGAAAACAGCAACACACTAATATAGTTACACTCTACATCCCACCTTTTTTTTTTTTTCTTTTTTATAATACATTTGTTGCTATCATTTTATATGAATTTTGATATTTATCTTAGACTTGTTTTGAGTTTGAAATATTAGTTTTAAAAAAATGATTATTTTTATTTGTTATTTTTTGTTATGTTTGGTTGTCTGGGTGGCTCAACCTCACTTAATTTCCTGGTTCCACTGTGTAGAATACTACATAGGGAAGATGGTAGGCTTTTTTAAAATTCTGCGGTGCATGTTTTGCTGTGTTGAAGAAGAATCATTTGAGTTTCATCACGATTTTAACGAACGTTCTGGTGTCAACTCAGTAAGATCACCTCTGATCCACGGCAATTCAGATGGATATTCTTCTTTTTCGTCAACTTACTTTGTTCAGAAGCCAATATACAGTCCACCGCCACCAACTCCTCCTTTATCTACCCATTATCCTACGGGTTCATTAACTAAGACTCAAGAATCACGTAATCGTTCTATAAAAGTTCCCAGTTCAATTCCAACTACTACAACTGCCAAGAAATATGTTTCGAAGTTGGAGGAAAAGAAACCAATAGCTCCTAATACCTCTACCTCATCAGTTCCAGATAGGAATGGAGCAGCAGCAGATCCACTTCCACCTAATTCCTTCAAGCCGCCTGCGCTTTGTTCCTTACATACCCCTCCATCTCCATCAACTCCAACTCCTTCAAATGGACCCAACAAAACTAATTATGTTTGGGCTCAGAAGGGTACTACTACTCCTCTTTATTCAATTCCAGATGATATCAAGAAATTGATTGAGAAGGACATCGTACCTGAAGTTCTCCGCAAACCTTTGACTCTGTCAACCTATGGGAACTACTTTGCTGCTTTGCTTTATGCCGAGGATTACTACATCGAGGTACAAAACTGTTGAAACTTTTGTTTGCATAACAATGAAACTAGCAACTAACTGGACCTGGGCATGCATATTTTGCAATAGTTGTTAATTATTTAGTTTATGAAATTCGTATGTAGTATGGCTAGATATGCAGTTATGCTATGATACAATGATGTTGCTCGAGTCAAGCTTTAGCTAACCGGAATTTTATTGGTATCAGAAATGGAATGATTACTGTTTACATGATGTCAAGCTAGAATTGCATAAAGCAGCGATATATTCAAAGTCTAGCAAGAACAAGAACTTGATTGAGAATGATGAAGACAAGCTTTTTGTAGCCTTTCGAATCGATTCTGTTCCTGAGAAGCGGCCTTTCCTCTTATCAAGGGACTTTGTTCTTGTACATCCTTCAGGAAAGAATGGAAAACCATTTCAGGTTAGTCTCTATTTTATCCAATATCATATCCTGTTCCACATCTTTAATAATTTATGATGAGTACTAGTAACTAGTAAGAACACAGAACATGTAAATGCTGATTTATCCCGGCCTCCCGGGAAAAAAAGAAAAGAAAAGAAAACTAGACTCTCACGTTTAACTTGGATCTATGTTGGAAGCCTTTAGTCTACTCAATCTCTACATAACCATTCTAATGGGCTTTGGCACCGAGTAGCAAGTGATTATCAGGCTTGTGCCGCTAGTGTTAACTATTACAAGACATTCGTATGTGAAACCATGAACTAGTCAAGTCCAACCAGTTATCATGTCTGCATTGATTTTATTGGAAACCGGATGAGATAGGCTGTCAGCTGTCTTATGGTACAATATGCAAGTTGAAGCCAAATCAAACCTGAAGAAAGCTTGACGCAGACTGAGTTGGTGAGTGTATTTTGTACCTTTATTATTTGCCAACGGTCTGATGTTAAACACACTTAGACACCCTGACTCCAGCTTAAGCATACTTCATAAATCTAAATAAAACATTACCGTTGCTCTCATTGTAACAAAAGTTTAAGATTCTATATTCATTGTCTGAGTCTTACAGTTCTTACCTTTACTTGTTTCTAATATTTTTCGTGAACAGGGGATTCTGTACCGTGTGGTAAAAAGTAATCTTGTGTTAGCAGAGTTTGGAGATGATTTTCATCGGCAGCATTCTTCGACAAGCAGATATGATGTTAGCTTCTCATTCAATAGAGTCTGCTTAAAACGTTGTCACCAAGCAGTCGCATCAGCAACTGACCGTTTGTTTCGCAACTTTTTCTTTCCAAGCCAGAAAAGTAGGATTAGCTGGGCCAGTCCAAGTGTCGTCACTTCCCTCCGAAACCTCAACAAGGACCAGGTCTCTGCAGTCTGCGGTATATTAAGTCTCAACGCTTTTCCACCTTTCCTAGTTGTAGGTCAGCTCTCTGTATATACTACAAGAAGGTTGTCAAGTACAGGATCTGCTGTTCGAGAAAAGAGACTATCGGCAACTGGTTTGGTAATTCGAGAAGCAGTCCTCCAAATTTGCAGAAGGTCTCCTGGTTGCGAATCCTTATAAGTGCACCTACCAATAACACATGTGATGTGCTAATGGAAAGCTTGATGGAGGAGATTCATGAATCTCAAGTTTTTCGAGCTAACGCTGCCTTTCGAGAGATTGATGGTGTACCCTATGAAATCCTTCCGTTGTGCCCTTATAACAGAGAGTGTTTTACATGTCCACCTCTCCAAGAGCTCCACAGATTTAAGGTGGTACTATCAACATTTGTGAGTAGTTTTCGGCTACACAATGAAGCCATGAAGGCATAACTTCCGGCCATTTTAGTCATATTTTTCTGGTCGATGCTTCTTCCACTACTGAACCAGAGGCGATGGTGGATCTTGCTGATGAAAAAACAGCAGTTGTAGTCACTGGTGCTACTAACAACTACTCAGGGTGGGTTCGATCAGATATTGCTCGAAATTATGGATTGAAGATATCATATTTTCGCAGGCTTTTAGAGACCGCGCCATACAGTAGCCTTGATCCTATGTTTGTTGCGTGTGTTAAAGACAATGGGGGAGAGTCGGGATCACATCAATCATACTGAGTGGATATTTTGAATGTCATTATGTCAGATATGTGTAGCACATCATCTGGGAATATTATTGTGAAGATGAATATTGGGAAGTTTGTTGAGGTCATGAACGGTCTTTCATTGGGAGTAGATCAGGTATTGTAAACTTAATTTCAGAGGATACCATGACCATTCGAACATGTTGTTTTTCATTGCCTCATCTACTCGTCTAGTGTTTGAAGTGTGTGCATAAAGCAGTGAAGTTTTCACCTTGTAATAGTTTTCCATTTTGCCGCAAGACTGCAATTGCGAATTTTCTTGCAAGTTTGTATATATTTTTCGGTAGTCTTGTTTAGATGTATGGTTTGCACTAGTGTAATCTATGGAAAATGGAAGCACTTTGATCTACTTTCAGGGAATTAATCAGAAATTAATCTCAACTGTAGAATGGATGAAACACAATTTGGTACACAATTTATTTAACTTGCTTATCAAGACTATGGTCCCTTGTAGGTGTTGAATATACTCAGTTTTGGCCAAGCGTCATCATAGTTTCTGTTTGTAATTTATACAGGGACCTAAACAAAAAAAAAGTAACAGTAATAAATAGTCATTACCAATAAATTATTAATGACAAGGAAAAAAAAATATAGGGGGGCGACTTACATTTCTTCAATATGTCTTCTTCTTGATCAAGAGTAAACCCACTGCTTTCAAAGTCAGCTTTAATTTCTTGTTCCATTTGAAAAATTCAAGTGAGACAGAGAATAGAGGAAAGTGAGGCGCGAGACTCAAAGAGAGAGAAATTTGGCGCGCTTGTGTTGGCATTGGGCTTTAACCTAATTGGGCTTAGTGAGATGGGGTTGGGCTTTTGGTATAAGTTTAACATAGCCCAATTAGTAATTGCATTTGAGCTTTTAGTGTAACCAATCTTGGTATTAACAGTAGTCTAGTCACTAGCATCTTACCTACGTTAATATCTATTCTCCCAGGATGCTCATAGTGAGCCACGTCAGCAAAATTTTCAAAAAAATCCTCACTTAACAAATAATTAGTTGGTTGATTACCAAGTTAACCTTATTATTGGTGTGTATAGTAATTTATAAAAGAACCTTTTGGTCTTTTCAATTGTGTCTAAAATGAAGAAGTAAACACACGCATGATTTTTCTATTCGCCGTTAGACTGATGCGAACCTTAATATCACCTGACTGCAATTCTGTAGTTCCAAACACTGAAGCGATGGAAACCATGGCATAGTCTTTAACTTGGGACACTTTTTGACAGTTAGCTTGACCAGGCTAGGGAATGCTTCTTTACTGACCATACATAACCAATCTTCCGAATTCGGAAAATCTATTAGAGTAAGTTCTTTCAAAGATGGAAACAGTCTATATGGGTTATTACCATAGAACTCAAACCGAATGTGCTTCACATCATACATTCCATACATGTAAAGAGTCTTGAGGAGGGGGAGCTGCCCAAGTCCTGGGAGATGTTCACATTTTTCTGGGTCGAACTACACAAGTTCTATAAGATTTGGGAGTTGAAGATTCCCCATCCAACATGGAAACCTTTTTCCTGGATATCCATTCAGAAGCAGCATTTTCAGGTTAGTGTTTGGTTGGAGACATTCAAGCAATTCCTCCACATTGCCTCCACAACTGATATTACAATCTTTCTTTTCTGAAGGTCGAACAGAGGGACTTCCTTTATTCATCATATGAAATAGAAGAGATTCAGCTTTGTTTTCCTTTCTCACATTCCAATCCAAATCATCTTCTCCCCAGGATAGTCCTAATAATTCAATAAATTGTTTATCTTTCAACTTAATTTCTGCAGCTTCCCATGTATTTTTCACATTCTCCAAGTGTTTGATTTCAAAATTAATATCTATTCTCCCAGGATGCTCATAGTGAGCCACGTCAGCAAAATTTTCAAAAAAATCCTCACTTAACAAATAATTAGTTGGTTGATTACCAAGTTAACCTTATTATTGGTGTGTATAGTAATTTATAAAAGAACCTTTTGGTCTTTTCAATTGTGTCTAAAATGAAAAAGTAAACACACGCATGATTTTCCTATTCGCCGTTAGACTGATGCGAACCTTAATATCACCTGACTGCAATTTTGTAGTTCCAAACATTGAAGCGATGGAAACCATGGCATAGTCTTTAACTTGGGACACTTTTTGATAGTTAGCTTGACCAGGCTAGGGAATGCTTCTTTACTGACCATACATAACCAGTCTTCCGAATTCGGAAAATCTATTAGAGTAAGTTCTTTCAAAGATGGAAACAGTCTATATGGGTTATTACCATAGAACTCAAACCGAATGTGCTTCACATCATACATTCCATGCATGTAAAGAGTCTTGAGGAGGGGGAGCTGCCCAAGTCCTGGGAGATGTTCACATTTTCTGCGGTCGAACTACACAAGTTCTATAAGATTTGGGAGTTGAAGATTCCCCATCCAACATGGAAACCTTTTTCCCTGGATATCCATTCGAAGCGGCATTTTCAGGTTAGTGTTTGGTTGGAGACATTCAAGCAATTCCTCCACATTGCCTCCCAACCGATATTACAATCTTTCTTTACGAAGTCGAGAAGAGGGACTTCCTTTATTCATCATATGAAATAGAAGAGATTCACTTTGTTTTCCTTTCTCACATTCCAATCCAAATCATCTTCTCCCCAGGATAGTCCTAATAATTCAATAAACTGTTTCTCTTTCAACTTAATTTCTGCAGCTTCCCATGTATTTTTCACATTCTCCAAGTGTTTGATTTCTAACTCACCCTGGAGGTTTAGTAGTTGCAACTCCTCAAGGCTTCTCTCGGCATCCTGCCCAACTATAAAAATTGGTAAGGTCTGAAGTTCAATTAAGTCTCCTATTCGAGCTGGCATCCAAGTCAGTGATTTACAACCCTTTATATTGAGATGTCTCAATCGTGTCATGATTCTCATCATTCTAGTCGCGGTAATATTACAACACCCTAAAAGATTCAAGTTACGCAATTGGACGAGGTCATAAAAGATCTTCGGGCAATCTTTTAATGAAAGTGTAAAGAGATCGAGGTACCTCAAACATGTCAAATGTCCGATTTGGCGATGCAAGAGTTCAATGCCACATCCACTTAAACTCAATTACTTGCAGATATGGGAAACTTGAGAAGATGTTCTTAGGGGCTTCCCTAAAGTCACTTCATGGAAACAATAAAAGCAGAGTTCGTAGTTTCTTTGCCTCATACAAGCCTTTGTGTGTGACTGCACATTATGTTGATAGTGAATGGAACTTGAAGAAAAAGATTCTTAGTTTGTGTGTAGTTCCTGTTGGAATCTCTAAGTGTATTTCGAAATACTTGTGAGTGTGTGTGCAAAGTGGAGGAGATGAACCATATGTGTTCTCTCCACTTTAGTGCATAGTAGATAGTCCCATTGGTTATCCACCACATCGTGGGTAAGGTTCGGGCTGGGCTTGGCTTCTTGTTGTGGGTAGTGGTTTGACCAATAGCCTAAACTTGTTTTGCCTTTTTCTTAAGCGACAAGTTTCGGTGTTCTATTAGGAGTTGGTCTCTCTTTCTCTAACCTCTATAAATAGGATTTGTGAGTCCATAGAGAGAATAGACTTGATCGAAACTCAACTCGGAGAAGCGAAACTCAAACCAGGTTCTTTTCTTCTTTCTTCTTTATAGAGAGAGTTATATTAACGTTCAGAGGGGGTAGTGCATTTCTAGTGCAAAGTCAGAACTTTGTTAACCATTGAATCTGTGAGGAAGGCCACTGTTGCCTTTTCGCACCATTGGAAGGGGGCGAAATCAGTTTTGTAATAGAACAAAGGAGAGTGCTTTAATACGACAATCAAAAGATAAGTCTTTTACTTTGAGTTATTGTTTGTGTTATTGGGTTATGACTTTAGAAATTTTCTAATAATTTCGTTTTTGATAGGGAAACCAATTAAAGATTGAATATTTATTGATCTTTTGTGGTTTATCAAACACTATATGGTTGTAGACTTTTCTCCTACGTTTGTGGGAGTCAAATATGAGATTTCTATCAAGAAAAACGTCAAAGTTCGTCTTTTTTTGACAGCTTGCGTCACAATTTACGGAAACTGCTATAACTTTCAGCTCAGAGCTCGGTTTTGCAATCCGCTTCTTGTGTTGGATAGCTGATTCAAAGAGCTTTCCAGTGGTATAAGGCTTGATACCCAATTCGTCCTGAGCTGGTTCAGAATTACAGTTCTTTTGAACTGTTTTTTCTAGAAGGAGGAAAATATGGTAATCCGGTTTTTCAATCGGTTAGGTATCGTATTCTTTCACTCTTTGCAATTCTTTTGGTTTAATTATATGGTGATATTCTTGCCTTGAGTTGCATGCTAGTTTTCTTAGGAGGAAAATCCCTAAGCTTAAACTTCTTTAATAACCTAGTCAACAAATTATACGTGTTTATCACTAAGATATTAATTGATTTGACTAGAAGTAGTTTGATATTATTTTCTTTGTACATATGTAGATGTATGTAGATGGTCTAAGAGTGACCTTAAGATAGTTAATATCAACCACACTCAAATCTTGGATAGTAATTATAATGTATTCAATGCATAATTGCTTACCTTTATTGAGTGAACGTGTTGTTAGACGATGGTTATAATTGTACTGTTGTGAAAATACATGTTAGATGAAGTAACTTGTAGCTTATATCTAATATAGCATATGTTAAAGTTGTGTAGCATGCTAGTTTTGGATATTAATCATCGTGGATGGATTTACTTTAAACTTGATAATAGTTTATTGGTAAATTTTTCTAGTTGAAGACATTAATGGGTTGAGCCATTAGATGTTATGGTAGTACTTGAGGTCTTGTTAATAGGGTATCCTATCTTGCTTGAGCTAATGTAAAAAGAGGAGGTGAAGTCCTCAGTTGTTTTGCATATTCAGTGGCTAGATTTGCTTAAATATCGTTATACTTTTTGTTGTGAGGGTACAGGTTAAAGTTTACTTTTCCGAACCTATGATATGATATTTACCATGTTTGGCATGAATGCATTATTTAACATTGACATGAAGTTTAACCATGTCATATATTATTAAGTAATGAGTATTGTTATTGTTGTCATTTAGAGGAAACAATATGGGAAACAATCATATCCTCCTAAACCTAATTTAGTCAAGGAGATGTAAGGTTATGGATTGTCTTCTTAGACAATATCCTCCAGTGACTATTTTAGACAAAGAGATGTAACGCTTGTGGATTGTCTTATTAGGCATTATCCTCTATGACTATGGATAAATAGCCAAGGTGATGTACAAGTCGTGGATTGTCTCCCATGATGATAGTTGGAATGTTGAATGATGAAAAGAAGGATGATAATGATATTATCTCGGGTAAAACCCTTTTCATCTGATTCTTCTATTCTTTAAGATTCATTAGAATCTTTTGTGGATTTCCTTTCATATAGATAACATGAACATAATATGACTATGTTTATATGATCCAGAATCATATATTTGAGTAAAATATATTCTTGTCATAAGAGTGCATTTTATTGTTGTTGTTTCTTTTAGTGTTTGTAGCGGTATAATGTGTTTTGCATGTAAGTTTGATTAGGTTGAGTAACTATTGAACTGTGGGGGGTGGTGACCCATATGCATAACACTGTTTTACCATAGTTCATCTCACAAGATAATTGGAAAGACATTGAACTACAAAGTATGGAAAGGTCTTGGGCCTATCCAAAAATGCTTCAAAATGTGGGGGGTGTCTTGCCAAGGCTATTGTGAATGAATCTAAAAGAAGTCTTTTTGAGACCTAGAATTATCTAGTAGATATTCATTGGTGAAACTCATAATAGTGATGTTTGTTTTAGGTTGTCATGAGTGATAACAATTTTGTAGATACCACACTATTATTGAATGTCTTATATGCTAATTTTATTTGAGGTTGTGCTTTTCGAGAAATTGGCATAGAGTGGTTGAATGTTCATAATGAACTACATAAGGTAATCCCATTATTTCTGCACAAGAAATTTGGAAGACTATCAATGAGTATTTCCACCATTCACGGTGATGATGTTTATATGTTTCTTGAGGAAGATTCATTAACCTATAAGAAAGTTGTTACGCCTATGAAGAAGTGTCCTTTTGAAGGATACAACTCCTCTAAAGCTGGACTCTTGATTTATTGGGGGATCTATAGGTTGAATTGGATCTTTAAGAGAAAACTAAAAGCGTGATAGTTGTATTGCAAAATATAATGCTAATAATAATAAAGGGTTTGCAATCGAGAGACAAGATTTATACTATTTTGAAACCTTGCTCATATAACTAGAATTTCTTCTACGTAATTCTAAAGACTCTAGTTGAGTAGTTGTCGGAACTACAATACCAAGTAGTACCGTGTGATGAGTGAAGGTATACAATTTAGTTAAATCTTTGTATGAAGCCGATTCAAGCGTCTATAAATGGCATGAACAATTCAACAACATATTAGTGTCATATGGATGTCAAAGTACCGTTGTTGATAAAAAAATGTGTACTTTCTTTAGAGCAAAGCAAGACATATGTGTTAATCTCTTTGTTTAGATGATTTAATATCATGAGTGCTAGCATTGAGAATGTGTATGAGACAGAGAAATTCTATTTGAAACACATCATAAAACCGTCATTGAAAATGATAGTTTATTATGTTGTTAAACTCATTTCTCAGCTCGCTATATTAGGTTGTCAAGATGTTGACGTTTGAATATGGTTGAAGCCACTGGCATCTTTTTAAACCGGACCGGCCGGATGGTATAGGGGAATTTCGGGCACTCTGAGAATTCCGGTGAATATAGGAATTAAAACTCATGTTGGTCTCATTATGTTGTTATAACACTTAGTAGAAATATTTTTCATTGAAAAGTATGGGTATTATGATAGTAAGCATGTGTTAACACCTTTTGTGGCAAATATCCATCTTATGAAAAATAATCTCCTTGTGTTTTCTCATACTAAATATGTCAATATCATTGGTAGCCAATTGTACTTGATGGATAATGTATGTGAGACATAACATTGCCTACATTAATGGCATCTTGGTGATAACCCATTGTGTCCTTATAAGGAACTTTGATGTATATTGTCGATTATCCAAGTACTATAGCAGAGCCATTGATTATGGATGATATTTAGTAGATTTCCATCATTGTTAGAAGGGTAATATGTTATAAACCGGATCGGTAATGTTTATGTGTTTACCTTTGGTGGAAATTGAGTGTCTTGGATATCATCCAAGCTAATCGCCTTTAGAAAAGGCATGTGATGATCTTTGAGTGGGTTAGCAACCTCTTGGCAAATCTTCCCATTGGCTCTAAATAGCCTCGATGTGTATATGCTTTGTAACTGCCTCATTGCAATAGCTAAGACATGTTAACTTATGTCTGCAAAGGAAAAGAATACATGTAAGTTGAGATATAACTTAATCAAGCGGTACTGCTAGAGATTATGTTAGGTTGGACTTAGTTTGGCCACATGTCTAACCGCACCACTTCTTTGGAGGCAAGTGGTTATAAGTCGAGGGGATGGGACTTTTTGCCTTAGATAGAGGGCGACAATCGACGGCAACCCACCTATGTGATTGGAGATCCCATGAAGTAGGTTCAAAGGGAAAAACAAGTCACCTCGTCGCTCTGGTATGCTATTGTCTTTCTTTGAGACGTCCCACCCTATGACTAGATAGCATTATTGTATACTTTGTATAACTTGAATAGCAATGAGAAAAGGATGAGTTATTTTACTCTTAATGGAATCCATAGTCCATTATTTTTTATGAGATAGTGTATTTTAACTGCTATGTACACTTGATGGATATCCACCTACGTGAATGTAGAACTGGGTCGGTTCTTATGAGTATTCAGGCAAGTACTCTAGAGCATTCACATAACATAAGGCAAAAGTATGAGGGCCAAAAAGCAACACCATGAAATGGGGCATATAATGAAAGAGCAATGTGGGTGCATGTCCTCTATTTTACTACAAGGAATGTTGGTTCAAAGATTTTTTTAATCCACCACTTTCACGTATTATAAGACATGTTACCCTAATTTGGTTCAAGCCGAAAAGCACAAGATCTTATGCATTGTTTTTCGATTCTCTCGGCATTTCGTTAACCCATTTCTTTTGTAATATCCTATTCCAAAATAGTGGGGACTATTAGTATTTTGAAATAGTGGGGATTGTTGGAATCTCTAAGTGTATTTCAAATACTTGTGAAGTGTGTGCAAAGTGGAGGAGATGAACCATATGTGTTCTCTCCACTTTAGTGCATAGTAGATAGTCCCATTGGTTATCCACCACATCGGGTAAGGTTCGGCCCTGGGCTTGGGACTTCTTGTTGTGGGTAGTGGTTTGACCAATAGCTTTAAACTTGTTTTGCCTTTTTCTTAAGCAAACAAGTTTAGGTGTTCTATTAGGAGTTGGTCTCTCTTTCTCCTAACCTCTATAAATAGATTTGTGAGTCCATAGAGAGAATAGACTTGATCGAAACTCAACTTGGAGAAACGAAACTCAAACCCGGTTCTTTTCTTCTTCTTCTTCTTCTTGTCGGAGGAGAGAGTTATATTCTTTGTTCTAGAGGGTAGTCCGTTTCTAGTGCAAAGTCAGCCGCTGTTAACCATTGAATCGTGGAGGGAAGACGCATCATTGTTGCCTTTCGCACCATTGGAAGGGGCGAAATCTTTCCTTAAGGACTGACCCTAATCCAGCGCTTTGGTTATTCCGATTCTTTTGCTGTCCTTGTTTCTTTATTGCTCTTGTTCCTTACGTTTCTACTTTTGGATTCTTTGTGTTCATACAACTATTCTAACGATTCGAATCATAAGAGTGCGACGGTTGGGAGGATGGTGGAGAAGTGTTTGCTAGAGTGGGAAATTGATGGAGTTTTTACTGTAACGTGTGATAATGCAAGCTCGAATAACTTAGGAGTTGAGTTTTTAAAGAAAGGTAGTCTTGGAGCATGAGTTTTTGCATGTTAGATGTTCAGCTCATATATTAAGTCTTATTGTTCGTGATGGATTGAAAACATTTGATGAATATCAGTTAAGGTGCGGAATGCGGTGAGATATATGAGGTCTTCCCTGTCTAGGTGGGCTACTTGGAAAGAGTGTGTGAAGATGGAGAAAATTGATTGTGATATAAATGTGTGCTTAGATGTACCGACTAAGTGGAACACCACATATAAGATGTTGGAGGCGGCAGAAAAGTTTGAAAGAGCATTTGAGAGACTAAAGGATGAAGATGGTGGATATATGCAATACTTTGATGAATCCATAGAGCACGGGGATGGTGATGAGGATGAGGGACGTACAAGTAATCCAAGCAAAAAGTCTTATAGTGGCTCTCCAGAAAAGAGTGATTGGGACAGAGTTAGAATGTTTGTTCAAGTTCCTCCAAGATTATTTAGAATCAACAAACAACATATTTGGGTCTAACTATGTCACTTCCGATATTTTGTTTCATGAGCTTATCACAGTGAGGAGTAGTTTGAAACAATTATGCGACTCTGAGGAAATCCATTTATGTGAAATGGGTTTGAGCATGGTTGAAAAGTTTGACATGCATTGGAGCCTCGAAAATAAGATCAACTCGTTATTGTTAGTTGCGGTTGTTCTCGATCCTAGGTTCAAGTTTGAATATGTGAGGTTTAGTTTGATGGATTTATATGAAGCCTCGAAGATCGATTCGATTGTAAGGAAAGTGAAGACTACATTACAGCGTTTGCATGAGTGGTATGCTGGGAATAGCTCAAGTATGGCAATACAGAATGAGAGTGAAGAAATTGTCTCTGACGATGAGGTCAACGACTTTGCTACTGAATGGAGAAGGTATATCCAGAAGTAGCAAATTAAGGTTAGGGAGTGTGTCAGAGGTTGAGAAGTATTTGACATATCCTCTTGAAGAAGAAAGTGGACATAAAGCTTTTGAAATCTTGGGCTGGTGGAAGAATAATGCCACCGAGTATCCATTCCTCTCTCTCCTGGCGCACAACAAGTCGTATACTTGATCCATTTCACTGTTCCTTGCGGCCTAACACGGTTGAAGCCCTCATATGCATACAAGATTGGCTCCGGTCTAATGCAAAGCCAATCGATCTTCAAGCTTCAATGAAAGAAATAGAACAATATGACGTAATGGATACAGGTACACTTTTCAGCAGCTTTGTACTGATATCTTTTGTTTATAGCTTTAATTAGTTATTTATTTAATCAGAATTGTTCGAAGCAGCAACTTCATCGTTATTATTGCAGACTTCTTCTCAAAAAGTTGAAAGTTCCATTTAACTCTATCATTTCTTTTCAGTACAACCTTCAAGCCCCTACAACGTTTTTAACATCGATCGATGATAAGTGACTATCTCATCCCCAAGACGCGGTCAATGAGAATTGGGGTCTTGGGGACCATATACACAACCAAATGCAGGAAAAAGGCTCAAGATCTAAATCGAATTAAGGTATGTGATGAAAAAAGGCAAGGTCAATATTTGTTATTTGAATTATTGTGTTCTCATTTTTTTTTTCTTTCTCTTCTCTTGGTTAGTTATTTATTTTTTGTATCTATTTCAAAAACGTGCATGTTATTGTGAGGTTCTTCTTTGTTTTGCTTCTGGTAATGACCTGCCTATGTTTTGGTGTCCTTCTTCTATTTGAAGAAACGCTTATTGAGATGTATTGAATTTGGGCTAGAAAGAGCATACTTCTTGACCTTTTTTTTTGTCATTTAATTGTTTTTTAAATTGATGATGAAGTATGTTTAAATTCTCCTTTTGTTTCTAATATATTTTTTCTAAAAACGTTTGTTCTGTGTTATCCTTTTTATTTTTTTATGGAGAAATTGGGATACTGGAGGGAATTCAAGACATGAGGTGGAAGTTCAGTGGGGAATGCTACCGAGCAATGGTGCTCTCAAAGTGCTAAACATATGCATATTAAGGAGTTTATAACAATATTATAATTAAGATATGGAATAGGAGACAACAGAGTGGACGACAAAATTTCTTAGGATTTAACTTCTCAAGCTCTTCCGGAACAGACAATGATACCTACCATAGATTGTTGCAAAGGTGTCTAAAAAGGGAGTTGCTATAGTAACTATTTTGTCATTAGTGAAAAATCTAGCATCGGGCTAGCTATTATATAAAGATATAGCTAATCTGAATAAGCATTAGCTATAAGCATGACTTATTGTAGGTATTTATTTGCACCTGCCTTGAGATACCCTGGATCATTTCTCCACGGCAACAATGCAAGCATTGGGTAGCAAGATAAGGAGATATACCCTGCATCATGAAAACCAAATGGCTAAAAAATATGGGATCACTAATTATCATGTACTTACCTCTTCTAACTTTTGGTGTTCACCTATTTAAGATCAATAAATTTTAGCCTTGGGGCACTTTATTACAATTTAGACTATGCATGCTCCTAGGCATTTCTATGCCATAAAACATCTTGCAGTCATTACTTTTCACTTCTTCTAATACAATTGTTGCTACTATGCAACTCTGGAAGCAAATTTAAAGAGTTGGAAAGAGAATTTTATGCAAGCTTCATATATGTTATGCCATTTCTGATTTTTTATTTTTATTTTTTTGTTAACAGTAGTATATCCAAGAAATAAAGTTTGGAAGCAGTGATTGTATGACATGCAGCTTGAGAGGTAACTATCAATATTTCATCCAATATTAAATCATTTTGTTTTATGATTTTTATAAATTTATTTCTTAACCTCTTCCAAATGAAATTTTGATTTTCTAATAAGAAGTGAACCTTGGCTACAGTACAGGTGTAGTTTTTCTACCTAATTTTCATCAACAGTTTTCTGTTGCACACCATCAGGTTTTGTTCAAGGATGGGAGGGAAACGTGTCAGCAAGTGTGAGACCTTATTTACCCATTTTGACATTGTACATTCTATTTCCTTAAATCACAAATTGAGTAGTTATTATAAGCTTCCCGCTTACCTAATTTATGTCTTCCACGATTTAAATATCTATAGTGTTCTTTGTTGAAGCTCTATTTGAGACCGCCATGGTTCTATATTTCAAAACTGTAGAAATGGTTATTTGATGGGTATTTTTATAGCTTAGACTCTACATTAATCATTTAACCCAAAGAGTAAATTGAATTTTCTATTAAACATATCATAGTTGATGTTAATTGCTATTGTTTGAAATGCTTCCATACCTTTGTCGGTTATTGTCATGAAAATGTTATGTATCTTAGAATGTTTCTCACGCATTAATTATAAACTTATGGAATGGTAGGAAGAATCTTAGTTTTAGTTTTTATTTAAATAAAATTACATTAGACCTCAAAATCTTAATTGGAATGCGTATGGAATTCTATTTTCATTTGTTAGTGTAACTTCATCTCATCAAAATAGTATTATATTATCTGACATCAATTTACTATGTAAGATGTTTGCAAGTCAGTAACGGGCAGTTGAATGCTTAACGTTTTCTGGAGCTCTTAGACGTTGCGGTAGTCCCTCCTAATAATTAATAATATAGATTTTTGCTTTCTATAAAAGTTTGATTTTTTTTTCCTATTCTTTAGTCATATTAATGGCTATTTTTTTTTATGTGATCAAATGGTTTTAATTGTGAGTTTGACTGTTTGAGGAGTTATCTCATAGAATGGTTCCATTAGTTTTGATCAGGCACTTTGTTACCTATGCTAGGGATGTCGGTCAGTATATATAACAGTGACAAATGTGATAATCTGTTTACTCTTGCATTTAAAATTTCTAATATTGTTTTCATCAATAATTTCAACAGCTATAGAAGCTTAAAGAATTGAAGAACCAAAGGCACTCGCTTGGCGGCTCTAGAAAAATTGTACGGTGATTTCAAACAAGACCATTACGAGCCAACGACAAGCAAAGTGAGTCCAACGTACCCTGCTTAACAAATATTATGGTTATGATCTATATGATATATGCAGTTAGAACTACCACTAAATATATTTATTTGCATTTGGCAATATATTAGATATTCCATTCAAGGTTTAGGCTAGACATATTGGTAACAACATAATTTGGCACATATACAAAACCGACATGTACGCAATATGCATGTTTGTTATATATATAAGCACATAGCTTAAATTTTTTGTATAGACTTTTGAATTGGTGTGGTATATTGACCTTCTTTTGGCATTGCAAGACGAGTGGTAGAACAAACTCTAGGGATGCAAAGATCAGTGGTTAATCACATGGCCACTTTCAAGGTGCACAACATATATGTTCATGGTGCACAACGAATTGCAACTATTTATGGTCGTACAAGTACCAAACAATGAAGGATCAACGTATAAAACAATTATATTATGTGGTATACCATAGAGAGTGATTAGACTATGCATATAGTTTTTTTGTATGAAAAAGCAAAAAAAAAATGTACAATTGAACGAGTTTTTGGAGTATGTGAGAGTTTAGGACTACTAATGAGATCATTTAGTTATGTAAATGTATTGCTCTCTATGTGAAATGTGAAAGAGAAATATAAAGTTGAACGTGCGGAATTTTGTCGTATTTTTGTGTCTATTGATATTTTTGTGTATCTACTTATCTACTGATATGTTCAATGGCAATGGCAGTTCATTTTTGTGTTTCCAATGATCATCTTCGATCTCTTTACTTCTTCAAGTTTTTTAGTCTTCTTTTAACTTTATGTTCTTTTCAAGGCAAGTTAGAAGTTTGCAACTACTCTTCAACAACAAATATCTCCTCTTTTCACCAAATTGCAAGCATCACAGCTCTTACCTTATCTTTTGTTTCATGGATGAGATTGCATCACACAATCATTAGGTGAGGTTCTTTGGGTAGCTATGAATAAATAATAGGAAAATAAAATACCATTGATTGATATAAGACCATGTTAAGTTCTTAGTGATGTCTATGTCTTAAAAGTTATAACTCATGTAATTTCCGTTCACTGAGAAACTTTGAATACAATGGTTTGCTAACATTGTTAAATAACATGTGAGAACTACTCTTAAAATTGTGCTTCAATAACATTCATTTTTCTCCATTGTTATGTTAACAAGTTTGGGATTAATTTGAAAGGAATCGAACTTATAATCTTTAGTTAATTATATTTGTAACTTCATAATGTTACTGTTTCGGCAAAAGCTAACGCTAGGAACTGTATATATATTATACAAATTAAAAGCCTGAAAATTAACATGCCTACACATAATAGGTTTAAGAATAGCAAGCCCGGACCACAGGTCGGGCTTCATGGCTAGTCATATTAATCGAGATGCAAAATGGAACGCTATGGTGAGGAGAGAGAATATGCACGAGCTTATATATATATATATATATATATATATATGTCTTCAATGGGATTGCTGGCATGATTTTTTTTTTACAAATCGTTGTATTCAAAGACCATTAATACTGAGTAGTTGAGAATGCTCACATTGAAACACGTCATCCCCCTTTTTTCTCTGAGATCGACACCTCAGCTTTTCCAATTATTCGGCAGGAAAAAAAACAAACTCACGCCCTCTTTTTCCAATTGTTCGCGATTAATATTAATAACCCAAAACAGATAACCCTTCCCTTCGTCAAACCCCAAACCTTTCTTCTCTTCTTCAAAAAAAAAAAAAAAAAAGCTAATATTAAAAAAAAACAGTCTCGGTCTATTTTCCTTCAATTTCACTTTCACTTTCTCTCTCTCTGTTTCTTGAATTTCATTGCTACCTCGAAGAATCATCAAGGTTTGCTTCTTTTCAAACTTTATATACATGTACTAATTTTGCACTAGACATTCTACTGTTATGCAACTAGATATTAGTGGCCACTGTGTTTGTTGACATTTCGTGTGTATATTCTAAATTTTCACAATCTATAAAACCAAACTCATGTTATTGTAGGCAAACTTTGGTTAGTGGTATTTGCGCGAAAAGCGGGGCCAATGTGCAGTCAAGAAGAGGTGTAAGGAGTGCTAACGTGATGTATCTTAAAGACCTTGCACTAGGCGAAGCTAAAAACAAGAACTTTGTTTTCTCATCCATGTCCGTTCAACTACTACCTGTGAGTTTCACTCTTTTTGACAAGTTTTTACACCGTTAAATAATTGTGTGTTTGTCCGGGTTTTCATAATTTAGGATGTGTTTGATTGCATTGCACAAGGGAATCAATGCTTGCAATGTGAATGCTCTTACTCTACCTAGGATCAGTTTGCCCATGGTGAAGACTGAAGAGTATGTCTACTATTTGACTAAACATCATCATAGTTATAGCAGTTTTGGCGTTTTGTGAGTCTGTGCTATTGCCTTAATAATGGCCTCGATACATACATTTGGTAAATGTTTCAGTGTGCTTGCACAGGGAGTTATTATATATACAAACCTGAGGTTTCATCGGAAGGCCCCAGGCTTTTAGTAGCTAGAATCAAGAGGATATAATCGAAAATCAATAGTTAACATATGTCTTTTGCAATTCCTTCATTGTTTCTTTATATTTTTTCCACTTTTGTTTACAGCTGTATATTTCAGTAACATATTTTATGGTTATAATGAAGGCAACAGGGGAAGATCATGATGGGTTCCTCAGCAAATGGATTCAAAAGGTTACGAATGCACTAATGCCATCGAAGGGATATCAGATTTGGCAGATGGCCCAACTCAATGAACAACTTGGAGTGGAATGAGAATGTAAAATGGATATCAAGGACTCGCAATTCTATCTCCTTGAAGGAGACTCTGTTGAAGTTCCCTACGTGACTAGCGCCACAGCACAACTCATCAATACTTTCAAAGATTTGAAAGTGCTAGGGATTCCTTTTCGCTTTAAAACCTTATCTATGTACATTCTTCTTCCTAACAACGGAGACAAGCTCTGGTCTCTTATTGAGAGGGTGGATTCTGATCCATGGTTCTTGAAAAGATGTCTTTGTCCAAGTACAGATGCAGTTAGTATGGGGAGTTCATGGTACCAGAATTCAAGATCGAATATGCGGTGGCATCTCCTATGATTCTTCGTGGCTTAAAATTAAAACCGCGCTCTACTCTGATAGCAGATTCGAATGCGTTCTTTGATGAACTAAAGACTGAGGAAGCTAATGAGGTTGAAGCTCCTGATGCTACTGCTACAGCTGTGGAATCCACATCTGTGCCCGAGCCGCATGTGGATGAGGCCGATTTTGTGGTAGGCACGAGAAATTAAAGTGGGAAGGTAGTGCTTATGGGACATGTCCTATTTAGAGAAACAAGAGGCGCTCCCATGGATACCACATGAATGGGACAAGAATACTATCTCCATAAGAATTTTCTAACCTTGGATATGATGCAAGCAATGTGGCAGTATGCGCTCGACATTCCCCTTTCATATGCATGTATGCCTGCAAATGACATCTAGCTCACCAATTGTTTCTTTTGATCTTGAGGTGCAAGCAGTACTCAATCATCCTGAATTGATGGAAGTGTTAAATCAAAATCCCAGTTTTGCTGCTTCTACCGACCAGTGGTTTTGAATGATGGGTGGTTTGAATGATAAGGAGATAAATCAAACGTATGTGAAGGTAAGCTTTTTCCTCTCCTCTTTTTCTGTTGAAATTGTCAAATCTTTTGAAGTGTGTGTTCGTAGCATATGAGAAGAGGCAATGTGAAATTGGAGCTTGCACATTTATAACTATTTCGATATTTTTTTTCTTTGTTTTGTGGTGTAAGTTTTTAGAACTAGCTGCTTAGTTTGGATTAATTGGATTAAGGAGGGGATGCTCTCGGTTGGAATTGGAGATGGCACACTTATTGCTTTGCTTGCGACATGGGCCAGATAAGTCGTTAAATTTTATTAATCGGTGCGAGTTCTTAGACTATCGTGATCTTGATTTGGTCAAGGATCAGGCACAAATGTCGGCTCTATTGCTCTATCGATTGTTGCAGAAAGCTTATTCAAGTAATGGCTACAATCATGGGGGAGGAAGTAGCGAAAAAAAGGCAAGAAAAGAAATTCTTTGCTGCACAAGCAACAACATTGAAGGTTATAGTCCAAGTCCCAGTGTCCATTGCGAGAAAAAATGAATATATCAACATTGGATGTCATTAGTAATTTTAAACCTACTAGGGCGAACCAAAGTAGTAAGTCGGCTCCATCAAATTAGAGTCTTAGCAACACCAAGTTGCTTGAGAAGAAATCCTCATTGGCTGCAATAGCAGCTGGAGCAGCAACAGTTTTCCGTGAAAGGTTTTGCAGAGATATAGTTATTGTCGCAAACATGCTATCAAAAGCCAATTTTAACCATTAAACTCCGGTGAAGTATGAGGCACTGAGCTGCTGCTGATGGGATTAGCCACCGGTGTTCAGGTTCTACCCCTTGAAGAGACCTCTCTTTGTACAAAAGGTTATTTCTAGGAAATTTTGTTCACCTACCTCTGTATGTATTTATGTAGTTAGTTTCTTTGCAACTGTTTATGTTATAAGATGTTCTCATTCTATTAATGTAGTAAGCCCGGCGAATGCCGGGCAAATTATCTAGTTATAAGTAAAGATGTACTTTAATGACACGTTGTCAGGATTGGAAAATTTCCGGAAAAGGTTGAACATCGCATGATATCAGGAACGCCAAGTTTGGTGACCAACATACATATAAATCGAGTGAATGATGTTCGTAAGTGTCTTATGGACGGCCACGCTATGTTAAATTGTCTTGATGAAACTCTTCTCTAGAGAAAGCTCGATTGGACCCGTCTCAATTCCAAGGGATAAACCAGTTAGACTTGGATATGGCTTTTTTTATTGGGTTAACTAGTTCAGTGAGTGAGTTTCAAGGACAAAACCGATCGACGAAATAATCACCCGGCAGAACCACTTTTTTTTTTCATAATAAGCCACAAGGACCGGGTAGAGGAAATCTCCAGTCTACCCCTAAAACTTTAAAAAGCCAACTTAACCACCCACCATCCTTCGTCTGTTCTTCAAAACCCCCAAAAACTGGAAACTCTCCAAAATCGTGTGCATAACCCAAAAAACTGAGAACCCCAAAAAAACTGAGGCGCAATCAACTAAGGGCATCACCAATGCAGGCCTTTAAAACCCAGGGCCACGTCAGCATTTTGGAGGGCCACGTCAGCGTTTTGGAGGGCAATAAGGAGGAGCTAAAACTCTATATCATGGGTGTTCCAACGGAGAAGATGACTACTCCTTTATAACATGTGAAACAAGACTGAAAAATCAAAAAGTGAAGTCACGTGCTGACTTAAGTGAAGTCATGTGCAAAGTTTTGAGCTTCAGGTTCTTTATAAACATCTATAGAAATAAAGACAAATATCCAGGATGGTTAAATTGGAGGCCCATTTAGGGGCTGCATTGGAAACGGTTTTTTGCTAAAGTCCGTTAAATTTGGAGATAAAGGCCCGTATCCAGGCCCCATTAGTGATGCCCTAATCATTCTAAAGTATTCAAATAAACCCCCACACGTGGCTGTGCTAACCACTAGGAATTCAATTAATTCCTAAAATTGAGAATTTTTGTTGATTTTTCGTTATTATATCGATCACTCGCCGGAGCCGTATTTGCAATTTGCAAGCACAACCATCACAGCTTCTGGGGAACCAAAATTCTATATTTGAGTGGATGCTTTTTTTACAGTTGTAAAGATGATCTTATAGTGTGAGCAAATGTTTAGAGGAGGAAGTTAGTGGTGTTTCCTCGCTTAAGGCGAGAAGAAAAAAGAATACGTACACATTGTTTACTTCAATTTGAACTATATACATTTCTAAAAACCTGGTAATATGCTCACTATCTATTTGGACTATGAACAATGATTGTTCACAGTGAACACTCATTGTTTCATACCCGTAGTGGACTGTAAACAATCATTGTTCATACCTCGTGGACTATGAACAATCATTGTTCATACCCCTCGTGGACTATGAACAATGATTGTTCATACCTATTGCACTATGAGCAATCATAGTTCATACTGAACAATGATTGTTCATACTCCTAATGGACTATGAACAATCATTGTTCATACCTATACCTATTGGACTATGAACATGAACAATCATTGTTCATACCTATACCTATTGGACTATGAACATGAACAATCATTGTTCACACTAAACAATAATTGTTCATACCCCTAGGCCCTAGTAGACTATGAACAATCATTGTTCATATTGAACAATCATTGTTCATACCCCTAGTAGATTGACTATGAACAATCATTGTTCATACTTATACCTATTGGACTATGAACAATGATTGTTCACACTGAACAATCATATTGTTCATACCCCTAGTGGATCGACTATGAACAATCATTATTCATACCTATACCTATTGGACTATAAACAATCATTGTTCTCACTGAACAATAATTGTTCATACCCCTAGTGGATTATGAACAATCAATGTTCTCATTGAACAATAATTGTTCATACCTATTGGACTATGAACAATGATTGTTCACACTGAACAATCATTGTTCATACCCCTAGTGGATCGACTAGGAACAATCATTGATCATACTCCTAGTGGATCGACTATGAACAATCATTGTTCATACCCCTAGTGATTGTTCATAGTCCACAACTTATAACAACATTTACAATGAGGCTAGAAGTGGGGGAATATTTGGAGGTGGCATGGTATGGGAGGTAGTGGCAGAGGGGATGGGAATCATATTACGATGGTTATGAAATTGTTTTGTCTTGAAACCATTCAATATTTGGCATCATTACTGCCCAATCTAACAAGATGACTGCACTAACTCATTTGTTAAGCAGACCACAAGTTCATCAACATCATCCCTGGACAAGCAAAGTTACTAAAAGTCACCATGGTCATTCATCAATTTGCAGACCAAATCTTGAGAAGCACGGTCATACTTCATGGCATCACATGCATCACAGACGTGGTGGTCCTGCATCATTACACAAATCATACAATGGGAAGCGTGCATGGACATGCATGATCAAAGGCACTGAAATAGACAAATAGTTCCATAAGTTCTGGAAGAAGCAGGGAATTTTAATGACATAAATTATGCTTCATCATGTTGGATGTATTTTTTTCTTTCGTTGCGCTGTAAGAAGAATCATTTCAAACTTTTTGCAAATTGAACTGTCCAATTTACAACTATAATTGTCTAATGGTATATTGGACTTGAATTTTCATTCACCTTTCAGAGCGGCAGCTAAACAAACAACAAATCTAATGTTTATAAAGCCAACCTGAAACCTCTCCAATAGTGTTGCAGCATAAAAAAACATACATATTATTGACGACAAATCCAAAGAAATTATTTCTTTCACAATGTAATAGTCGTTTTCATAGATGGACCATAGTATGTATGGGCCCCAGAAAATAGGCCCAAGACCATACTATACCCCATGAGGATAAACCTAAGGAGGAGATATTAAAGAGAAGTGATGAGAGAAAGAAGAGGGGAGGGGGGAGAAAGGAGGCAACTCGGGAGAAAAGAGAGAGAGTGGGTGTGAACTATGGCGGCTTGATCCCGAAATGGGTACGTAGGCAACCTAATTGGTGCAGCTGATAAAAAATAGAGCTTGGAGATTAGTAAAGTTAGAGGTCGTGGTATATGGGTGCGACAAATGGCGCCGTCTGTGGGGAACTTTGAGAGGTGTACCTAGGCTTTGGTTGCCTTGAGGGAGTTCCTCAATTGTCAGTCTCACTGGTGCTTTCCATGCTAGGCTGATATCCACTCAGTGAGATATCGTATCATGAAAGGTTCGTGGATGAACCCGAGGAGGGATTGTGGGTCAAAGTTATGGTGGTCTAAGATATTATAATGATTGATTGGGTTGTTGAATATTGTCGGGGATTGTAGTGTGTGGAGCGGCTGGTTGATGGATGCATCCCTAGTTAGAGTTAGTACGTGTTCTTTGTTTCTTTGATTGGGACGTTGTGGGTTTTGGTCCAATGGTTCTCTTACTAGCTAGACAGAGTAGTGAAGTGTGATGGAGTTGTATTTGTTTCCTGACTAAGCGGTGGGTGGTATTTGGCAGTGGTCCTGTGGTCGGGCTCGGTGGTGGTATTGGGTTGGAAGGACACATGGCGTTTGACGGTGAAGAGAAGTAATTAATTAGAGTGTTGGGAGATAGTGATATTGAGTTGTTTGTGTTAGTGGTAGTTGTGTTGGATGTAGTTGTGTTGATTGTAGTTGTGTTATCCAATGAGGTAGTATCGATGGTGGCTGATGAGGTATTGGTGGGTGTGAGTTGTGAATCTGTGGTGGAGCTGGTAATGTTAATGGCAGGACTACGTACAGGTGGGGGAGATGGGTTTGGTTGGGGATCGATTGGTTCAGAACTCTGTTTGTTGTTGGTGGTGGTGAATTAGTCATATCTGGTGGTGAGTGGAGAGATGGGTGAAGAAAATGGAGAAATGGGTCGGTTTGGACCCATTTCAGATCTTGGCAAAATGGGCTTATTTGGATGTTGTTGGGCCTCTTAGCTATTTGGGGTGTGGAGTAGTGTGTGGGCTTATGGAGTGTGGATGATGGCGTAGTGTGGGAACTGGGGGTAAAGCGTGGGCAGTGGTGGACTAGTAGGGTGTGGACGGTGGTAGCAGGATAGTTGTACCACCTCAGGTTTGTGCGGGGATGTTAAAAAGGGGTTTGACAATCATCTCGAGTATTGACGGGTCTAACAAGGGTCTAACAAATAATAATATAAAAATTTATTTTAAGTGTATCACATCGATAATTCGTAAAATGCAGTGGAAATTGCTGCCTGTTGTTGATAAACCATGGATTTGTATAGGAGACTTTAATGATATAGCAAGTTTTGATGAAAAAAGAGGTGGCCCATATGCTGTATCTTTATATCAGATTCGAGCTTTTAATGAGTTGATTCATCAATGCCGTTTGCTGGATTTGGGTTTCATTGGCTCCTCTTTTACATGGTGCAATCAACAACAAGGTCTTGGAAGAGTACACAAGAGACTTGATCGAGCTTTATGTAACTCTCTTTGGTGGGTTCTTTTTCCGAATGCACAACTACACCATATTCCTACAGTTTATTTCGATCATAAGATACTTTTGTTAGATTGTGCACCAGAACAAAGAAGATGTTAAAGACCTTTTCGCTTTGAAGTGATGTGGCTTACAGATCCAACATGCTAATCTGTTATCCACAACTCCATGAATTCAGGTTATCACGGTTCAGCCTCATTCGTGCTTTCTCGACATCTTGCATTATGCCGGAAGAACTTATCTCGTTGGAATCGTACTCATTTTGGGAACATTCATCACCAACTAGCAGACATTAAAGGTCAACTTTAGAAAATTCAGTCGGTCCAACATCGGTATATTGGTTCTTCAAATACATATGAAGATATCGAGGAACAAGAAAAGGAATTGCTACAAAGGTATAATCTTTTATTAAAGAGGGTACATATGCACTTGGGGTCAGAAAGCTATAGTTGATAAGCTGCTCTTTCATGAATTAAATACCAGATATTTTCATACTTCTGTAGTTAAAAGACGACATAGAACCCATATCCATAGAATTTTGGATGATTATGGAACCATTTTAACTAGCCAGGATAAAATTTTGCATCATTTTGAGCAATATTTTCAAGGCATTCTATCTACGTCTCAACCTGTTATTAATCATGATTTGTTAGAATTAATTCATGAGAGAGTTTCACCATCTGAAAATGAAGATTTACTTTGGCCTGTTACTGATGAGGAGATTTTGGTAGCATTGAAGGGTATTGGCTCTTATAAATCTCCAGGTCCAGATGGTTTTCAGGTCATTTTCTATAAAAGATTTTGGAGCGAAGTGGGTACAGAAGTCATACAGATGGTAAAATACTTTTTTCAGCATGGTACTTTCGGCAAAGAAATCAATCACATATTTCTGGTCCTTATTCCTAAAATTGGTCAACCTACAAAAGCTGAACACTTTCGACCAATTAGTTTGACAAATGTCACTTACAGGATCATTTCCAAAATTATGGTGAATCGAATGAGATCCATTATGACCTCCATTATTAGCCCAAATCAGAGTGCATTTCTTCCTGGAAGATTGATACATGATAATGTTTTACTAGCTCATGAAGCTTTTCACCAGATTCGAGGAAAGAAAAATAAGAAGCATAATTTCTATGCTCTTAAGTTCGACATGAGAAAAGCCTATGATAAACTTGAGTGGTCTTTCATTGAAGCAGTACTAAAGAAATTGGGTTTTGCTGATCAGTGGATTCAGAAAATCATGTTCTGTATCACTAGCCCAACAAACTCGGTTTTGGTAAATGGCTCTCTTTCAGGATTTTTCAAAGCTTCTTGTGGAGTACGACAGGGTGATCCTTTATCGCCATATTTGTTTATTCTGTGTGCCGAAGTACTATCTTTACAGTTCCATCATCTCCAAGCCACCAATCAGCTAAAAGGGCTAAAGTTGGCTAATAATTGTTCGTCTTTAACCCATCTTATGTATGCGGATGACTTACTGATTTTTGCCAAAGCGGACATACTTGAAGCACATACAATCTAAAAGGCTATTGAGGTTTATTGTGCGGCATCTGGCCAAAGTATCAATACAGCAAAGTCCCAGCTGATTCATAGCAAGCATCTGCCTACAAGTTTCTCTCTTATGTGCTTCATGCTATTTATAAAGTTCCTTGCACGACTCACTTCCCAAATTATCTAGGAGTTCCTTCTATACTTGGTCGAGCATCCATGGATCAGTACTCTCCTCTCATTCAAAGATTTCAACAAAGATTAGCTGGTTGGAAATCTTATATTTTATCAAAAGGAGGTAGGCTGACTCTTGTTAATTCAGTACTTTCTACACTACCTACTTATATTATGTCATGTCTCAGATTACCAATCAAGTTGATTGAGACCTTAGATCAATATCGTAAATCGTTTTTCTGGGGACATGAAAAGGGTCAACACAAATTACATTATTTTGCTTGGGAGTTAGCTTGTAAACCATTGACACAAGGAGGATTAGGAATCAAAGATCTAGAGGTGCAAAATGTTGCTTTATTGGGTAAACAGGCCTGGTCTTTATTAAACCCTACTTCTTTATGGGCTAAGTATATGAAGGCTAAGTATTTCCCAAATGACAACTTCATGAGATCCAAATGTCCTAGAAGTGCATCTCTGGTTTGGAAGTCACTGTACAAATTGAAGCATCTCCTAGCTTTTGGTCTACACTGGCATATTGGCAATGGCATTTCTGTAAGGGCCTGGCTTGACTCTTGGGTTCCAGATACCCCTGCACCTCTTCCTTTACTACCACAACCAGATGGATGCGTACTCAACAAAGTCTCTGATTTTATAGACCCAGTACATCGGCAATGGAGGCATGATCTTGTTCTATCATATTGGCCCCCTTCTTATGTTGATTGTATTTTATCTATGCCTTTGAGTTGCTCTCCTCATTAGGATTCTCAATACCGGGCACCTGATAAGCATGGAACTTACACCGTCAAGAGTGCCTAGACAAAAGTGATGGAATTTATTCAACCGATAGAGGACATTCCAGCAACTTTGTATAAGCGAATTTGGTCATTAAAGGTGCCTTACAAGATTCGATTTTTTCTATGGCAAGGCGCATAAGGTGTAATTCCCACGGCTGATTTACTAGCGGCAAAATCATTCATTGTTGATCCATATTGTTATGTTTGCACTGATAAAGATGAAGCAGCTATGCATCTTTTTGTCGATTGCTCTTTTGCTCGTGCGGTATGGTTTGGTCTTAATTTCGGTCATACTGTTAATCAAGCATCGCAGGTCAATTTCCATTCTTGGATGGCAGATGTTCTCAAAGTCCTTGTTCAATACATTGATTCCACCTACCTATTGATACTTTTTGCCACCACGATGTGGCAGTTGTGGCTTGAACGCAATAAATTCCGATTTCAAGCAGTACATGGCAGGCCTAATCCTCATTTGTCATTCGACTGAGTCAAAAGTTTGCATAGGAACTACATCTACTCCATCTTAATGTAGCTTCCAACTCCATTCGGGCTGATAAAAGAACAATTCCTCTTTATTGGATGTCCCCACCTTTCGACTACTTAAAGTTCAATGTCGATGGTTCGTCTCTGGGTAATCCGGGACTGCCGGTCTTTGGAGGAGTTTTTGCGTGATGTCCTTTGGTAAGTTCTTCTTTGGGATTTGCTTTTCCTATGCGCAGAGGATCAACTTTGCAAGCTAAAATTATTGCACTTCGCACTAGTATGCAATTGTCGCAGAGATTGGGACTTACAAATGTGATTTTTGAGACTGATTCCAAGTATATATACCAGTGCATTACTTCTCAATGCTCCGAAGTGCTATGGGAGCTCCGAGCTGTCATTGGTGATATCAAAGAGTTGTTCAATTTGAATCCAACTTATATCTTGAAATGGATGTATAGGGAGTGTAATTTTGTTGCAGACGCTATAGCAAAACTCGCATCACAACAAGCAAGGGATTCAACTTGGTGGGGTAATCTAGAAGTTGTTCGTTCAAATCTGCCTGCAAGTCTGTCCAATTTAGATATGAGAGAACTTTCTTTACGGTTCTCTACACCACCAGATTGTATAAATGTTGGGGTATTTAGCTTTTTGGCCACTTTTATAATGCATAATTTGCAGTTGGTCACCAATTGATCGTTTATTAGCCTTTGGGCCAAAAATAATAAAAATGCTATAAATTTCTAAAAAGAATTTACCCTTGCACGTGTATTCCCTTCGCGGATTGAAATAAACGGCTAAGATCAATGTTCTGTTCAAATCAATGGCCACCATGACTATTGATCCCGAACATTTATTTGTAACACGTGTCGTAATCTATCCCGATAAAAAATCCTAACACTCTACTAAAAAACACAACTTTTATTTCCATTTGTAAAAGTCAGTCAACACCAAGCTAGTGATGGCAACCACACACCCGCCAACATTAACACCGGGTTTCTTTCTTCGCATTCTCAAACATTTTTCTCCCGCTTCCATCATTTTAAGAAGCTTTCCTTTGCTCGTTTCTACAGCAGGAAATTTCTCCTCTGCAAAGACTAGCTATTTCCCAACCTGGTTCTCTTCCGCTTCCTAGTCAGAAGTGAAACATACAAATACCTTCCCCTTCTGAGTGAACCTCAAGTACACATCTCTAATTAAGGCCCAATAAAAACAGAAACTAATGAACTGAAACTACTACTAAAATTTTCCATGCTCTTGCATAGAAAAGCAACAAAAAAATCACTAACAAAAACGACAATGCAATGACAATACGTTGATGACCAGAAAGAAACTTACAATGTGGAACAAAAGCCTATGCTAACCCCACAGAAAAATGGATAGCAAAAGAAATAGGACTGATTGTGACATTTGAAGCAGTACACAAATCATACCACCTTAATTAGAAACTGTGCCACTCAACACAGATTGGCAGACTTTAGAGAGACAAAGCAAGTTACGAAGGGAGTATGAGAAACCATGAGACAGATGTACAAGAGTACAAGATGAATTAAGGGCTAAATATTTGTCGATACGACCATCAGAACACCTCACTTTAAGGGCTAATTTTTGGTTTGATAATTGGAGTTATTTGATTAATTAATGTTGTTGGGTTTTGAGTGGAGAGCAAAACCGAATGGTTTTGTTGGGATGATGGTGGTAATTTTGATGGTGGAGAAAGATGTTCGGAGAAGATGATGAGAGCACAATCGGTGGCCCTTGTTTAGTTACATAGATCTATGTAAATTTAATTTAGACCGTTGGATTTGATCATTATTTGTTCACTTTAAAAACTCACGTGTGCGAGGGTGTTTTAGTCATTATACAAAAACTCTTTTTGAGACCAACGATTAAATCACAGTCAACACAAAGTCAACCGTTAATTTTAGCCCAAAGGCTAATAAACGATCAATTAGTGTCCAACTGCAACTGCATTATAAAAGTGGCCCAAAATCTAAATACCCCATAAATGTTTTACTTTTCAGAAATGTAACTGCAACCTGTACCTATCGCACTGTATAAATAATAAAAATGCCAAATTACCAAAAAAAAAAAAGAATACTCGACATCCAAAAATTAAAAATAAAAACCGAAAACCTTACTAATTAAAAATTCTACTTGAAAACCGAAACCTTACTTGAACTTGCCTCGATCAAATTCTACGAACAATTTTGTGGAACTCCTTACTAATTAAAAGGAGGACGAGAGAGTGACGAGGCAACAAATTTCTCTTTTAAGGTAAACTTAAATTTGATTTTCTCGACTACAATTTTTTTTTTTTTTTTTTTTTTTTGTCCTGTCTTTATACTCAAATTATTCATCCTTTTCGTTTAAAATATTTCGTTGATGATAAAAATCGTCCCTTTGCAGAATGTCTTTGTTTAGACCTTTACTGATGTTGCGTAATAAGGCAGCATCAAGTGGGAATTTTTCTTCTCATCTCCTCAGACGCAATAATCATGCTTGTTTGATGACGAAGAAACATCCTTCTCAGTCTCCTTGGAAGATACAGAGGCGCTCTCTTATGGAGGCAGCAGCAGGAGGTTTTGAAGCCGGAAAAGTTTCCGATATTGTCTATCTGTACCCCTTCTTGAGGTCTACAGCTGCCTTGTGGGCTTACACGCTCATGTTTAGCGGAGGTCTAGGCTGGAAATTGATGGGAGTAGGAGGTGCCCTCCCAAGTTTTCATCCTATAGGGGACTACAAGCTTGCATCATTATTCGGAAAGGATTCCTACTTTTTGTCCATGCTGTCTTCAGTCTTAGAAGCTCTTAAAATGGTTGCTAGAGCTATCTACCTCTCCATTCTGTTTACGCCAGTGATAGCAATGCCGCTGTTTGCAAACTATTTTGGTTCTCAGTATAGGAAAACATGGCTTCACTTTGTCTATGTTGCTTTGGAGAAAGCAGGGCCTGCATTCATTAAATGGGGTCAGTGGGCATCTACTAGACGGGATCTCTTCCCTGCTGATCTATGCAATGAGCTCTCAAAGCTACTAACTATAACAGCGCTAGAGCATAGTTTTGACTACACTAAACAAACTGTTGAGAAGGCATTTGGGCGCAACCTTCTTGACATTTTTGTTGATTTCGAAGAGGCACCTGTAGGATCTGGACATCTTACCCAAGTGCATCGAGCTACTCTAAGATGCGATAATCCAGGCAAAGAAAAAAAGAACCATGTGGTTGCTGTAAAAATTAGGCATCCTGGTGTTAGTGAATCACTTGAGAGGGATTTATCGATAGTTCGGTTTTTCGCTAAAATTTTGAGGTCAATATTCCCTAATACTAAATTTAAGTGGTCGAGGTTTGATGAAACTTTACAACAGTTTGCAGTTTTCATGGAGTCTCAAGTTGATCTCTCCAGGAAAGCTGTGCTTATGAGCCATTTCTATCATAGGTTCGACATCTGTAAGGGTTTGGCTTCCCCAGAACCTCTATACCCTCTTGTGCATCCTGATGTCTTGGTGGAGACTTTTGAGGAAGGGGAAAGTCTTGCACGCTATATTCAGGGCAACAGCAATCTGGAACCAAGTTTTAAGGACAGGGATACTATTGTTGGTGATGGGACACGTGTACTGCTCAAGATGTTTGCGGTAAAATATTTGTGTGCTTTACTTTGAAATAGTTGTATTCTGGATCTTATTTTCTTATGTGAAAGCTAGCGATTCCGTGATTTTTTTTTAGCTTTGCACCTATTACACTGTGCATCAGTGACATGCTCTTTTGGGGCTGCACAATCTGTGTCAGTACCCCCCTGTCTAGGTCTGGATTTTTGCTAGAAACTGTAGCATTAGAAACTAGTACTAGGGCATTCTACGTGTCCAGATTTCAAGGACATTAGAAATCAGTTTATGTGTGAGATGTTTTTTAACTAGCATATAAGTTTTTGCATCATCATTTGAAAAGTGTAAAGGTGGGATTTCTCTTGTTGAGAATCGGCATGATAGCCTTTCCCTTGTTTTATCAAGAAGGAAAAAGCAGTGTCGTACACTTGTATGAGAGGGTCCCGAATCAAAACTTGTACAAAATTATTGAAGAAGTACCTTATTGTTCATTTCATGACACTATTGCCAGAGAGATCTTGGACTTGAGTAAATTAGGATGAAACCTTTGGTTTGGGAACCAGAATGTAATGTTCGTTTGAGAATTAATTTGGATAAGGAGTGACCAATGTAAGAGCCAACGAAGGTAGCCTCTGTAGCAGGCTAAGCTGAAACGAGATAGTTTGTGTGGCCTTGTATTGAGAGAATGCGAGTACATTTACTCCCTATATTTTGGCATAATCCCAAAATATCTGGTTGTTGGACACTTGGACTACATTGGATGGGGAAGATATAAAAAAGTGTGCTAAAGTAGGTATCTCTTTCTTGATCACAACCTCCTAGGTATATGTTGCAAGTTGAGTTTGAAGCTTTACATTGATGATGCATTTTACACGAAAGATATAAAACCTTAATTATAAACATGTCTTTATATTGCTACAATTTCTGTGTGTGTGTGTCTTGAGGTTGTGCCGTTAACAGTAAGTCAGTAACTACATATTTTACAGGGGAACAAGTTTCTTGGTGCTGACATTAGTCCTAGAAATATCCTCTTCCGAGTGGATAAGGAGTGGCCTCGTTTTATCATCCTTGATGTAGGCATGACATCTATATTTCCAAGGAGTTATTTTCGTACTGTAGTGGATGTCATCCAGGCTGTTGGCAAACGGGATGGTCGCTCTGCTGCAGAAGGCACTCTGAAATTGTCAATGAAACAGGAGTGTCCATGTCCTCATGCCTTCATTGAGGTAACATCATCATTTCATTACAGTTGGGGTTAAATTATGCAAATAATTGAATGTGTAGCTATATTAAGCTGGAGGATTGAGCACGCCCTCTGGTGGTGTTGGAGGTTTTTGTGAACATCTAGCTGCTCTGCTATTTTTTAAAAGTACTTAGTCGGTCCCATCTATTTCCTAGACAATTAGTGGTAGAACACTGCTCTTTGGACGTCTTGCTTCAAATTCAAATCATTTTAAATCCAGAAACAAATGTTCTTAATATGTGCCTGGTGCCAATTGGGTTACTTGGTTAAGTTCATGGGAGTCTTTGCCACCCCAAGTTTGAACCAACCAACAACTTAATAAATCTTACCAACGTAAGTATTAATTATATTGTCCATATTGAATTTGTTCGAAGGTAATTCTTTTTCTGTCAGTTTGCCAGTGTACTCTAATTTGTTCCTCCATTTAATATCTTTCAGATGCTTATCTAATTAACATTTACATGGAAACAACCCACTCTAGTATGTTCCATTTTTTATTTTATTTTATTGTTTATACACTTAAATTGTCAGAAATTCCTATACTACATCGTGTTAACTTCACGATTAGATTGTTGTTGTCTTATGTTTGTCCTTGGTAAACTCTGAAAACTATTTATAGAGTTGCCAACTTTTCCGACAGCCAAGGGAAATACGCTTGTGTTTTCCGATACATTTGTCCCAATAAAATTAATCTTAGACTCACCAAATTTTCCTTAATTGTCTACCATTTCTCACCATTCTTACTTGGGATTTAATTGACTCAGCTTCCACAATTTTCCCCTCTCTTCTTCAACAACTATCTGTGTGTATCTCTTGGATCTTTACCAGCAAGCTCTCATGAGAATATAGAACTATGAATGCTAGTTTACTGTTGCCTTTTAATAATTTCTTGTTCCTTTTTAGTTTTAGTAGAAGGTTTGCTGATGATCATGCATGTATTTTAGCTGTCACCTATTATTAAATGCGTCTGATTATTAGGCTGTTTATTAGGATGTGAAGGAGTCATTTACTACATGGGACAGTACCAAAGAACTCGCATGTCCGTCGGAATTCTTGCAGCGCTTGTTTGAGAAAGCTCAAAACTATGATGTGAATATCGATGACAGTGCTTTCTCCGTGATGGAACTCTTTCTGGTTCTCGAGGTATTTTGCCCCTTACATAGTCTTTATTCTTTAATCTTTGTTGAAAAGCCTGAATAATGGCGGCCTAATTCGTCGTGTCCAGCTAGCATTGACTGTGTTCAAGAAGTCCTGATGTAGTAAAGCACTAAGCAGGCTGCATTGAATCTAAAATGTGCATTTGGTGGTTTGGCCAAATGATAACCGCCCCTAGTTATAGGGGCATGATCAAAATGTAGTCTTGGTTGGCCCTATATGTCCATTCAAAGGACATAGGTTCTTAAGTTGCACTGGTCTTCCTTGCATTTTATAAGCGGACTTTTTTTGGATGCAGAGGGAATTATTACCTTAGCCTTAGACCTTGTGACAGATTTTACTGGTCCCGACTTGGGCTTATGTACTAAATTAAGATTTTCATTAAATTTGTAAGATAATAGATTTCAAAAAAAATCCCTGTAGAGTTATATATGTCCCACTTATAACATGAGTTTATATTAATATATAGGACCAAATATGATGTGGGACGTTGTAAAATAGTTTGTCTTTGGATTAGTAAAGGTTGATTAAAATTTAATTACACCATTATCGTGTGATAAGGGTCACCTGATATCACTCTAGTGTATACATATTTCCCTATAGATAATTGGACTTGTTTTATTTCATCCTTGACACTGTAAATATTGCACATAATTTCTCAAAAAAATATGCATAGAATATATATTAAAAAGCTAAAAATACTTGGATAACCTAATAAATATTATTTAATGGATTAATTAACACACTAATACTTAGGTGTTCCTCTTTCCAAAGTTCGTGTCTAGTCTTTTCAACTTCCACAGCGATTGTGTCTGGGATTGGTTGTGCTAAATCCATATCCACTAGAACACTGACGTAATAGCGATTATTTAGGGTGTTGCCGTCTACTTTAATTGGGCATGCTAAGGTCACCGGTGGTTGGAGTAGTTTCAGTGGTGTTTCCCTTTAAATGTTACTAAAGGAGGTGGGTTTTAGAAGACAAGGTTGAAGGAGGAATAATAAGTTTCACTAAAATAGGTTGAAAAGAGATAAGGTTATATAATTCTTAGTGAGAGAATCCTAGTTATTATTTCTTAGAGAATCAGAACAATCTCTCTTTATCTACACCCACAACTCACACACACACATGGTTTCTTTTTCGTTTATTTTTTCCTCTTAAAAAGAAAGAAAGAAAGAATTGTGAAATACTGAAATATGCTTTCCACTTTTTCTTTTACTTTTGTTTACCAAATAAGCATAAGACTATAAGAGAATGGGCATTACCATTTTGCTTTCAATCTACGCCCTCCTTTGGGGAATTCACTGTGATTTTTTGTCTTTTTTGTAGGGTTGGCAGCAGATTGTTTGTATCCAATCAATGAATAGAGCAATTCCAATCATGCAAAGCATGTACTCAAGGGAGCCAATATATCGTGGTGTAACCGAGAATCGGAATGAGAGGGGACAAAGGTCCTATACAGCCATCTAATAACGCGCGCACACACTCTTAGTACTTAATTGGGTAGGACAGTGATGGTACTGTTTCAACTTCTATTTTTGTTTCTAGAACTTATGCATGCTCACATAATTTTTTAAATTGTTGGTAGTTGTGGCTGACGGAGTGGCATCAGACATGTATAAGGTGCCCACCCCCTCGTCATTGTTGAACTAGTTAGAATGCCTGTCTTCAATGGGCTTGCTGCATGATTTTTTTTTTACAAATCGTTGTATTTGTAAGTAAAGATGTACTTTAATGACACGTTGTGAGGATTGGAAAATTTCCGGAAAAGGTTGAACATCACATGATATCAGGAACGCCAAGTTTGGTGACCAACATACATATAAATCAAGTGAATGATGTTCGTAAGTGTGTCTTATGGACGGCCAAGCTATGTTAAATTGTCTTGATGAAACTCTTCTCTAGAGAAAGCTCGATTGGACCTGTCTCAATTCCAAGGGATAAACCAGTTAGACTTGGATATGGCTTTTTAGATTGGGTTAACTAGTATTTCCCCCACTAGATGGGAAAATGAGTTAGGAACAACACTTCCTCATTTCTTTGCCCGTTACCAAAAATTTCAAATTTCACATCTCTTTTTTCTCTTTCTCTCTCCTCAACGGCTATATTCCACTCCTTGTTTCTTGTCTGCATCTCGAACTTCATCTTAAGAGAACAAACTGAAACTTGTTCACCAAACCCTCATTCTTTAAAACACAAATTATCACCATCCCCATCTTCTTCTTCTTCAAGAAAACAGAAATCTTTTAAAGAAAATGCCCCACCACCATCTTCAGATTTCAATACATTACATGATATTGGGAAACCCCCTTTGTCTGGTGGAAAGATTAGTAAAAGCCCATTATTACCACCCAGACCACCATCTTCAAATAATAATAATAATAATCCTTTGAAAAGAAAGCTTAATATGGGGACTGTTCTTGAACATTCTGTTGCTGGCTCTTCTGATTCCGGTGTCAAGGTATAAAATTTTATTGAATTTTGTTAGATTTACTAGTAATTGGGTTGTTATAAGTAGATGGGAACTGATTTTAGTCTTGTGTTGTGATTTAAGGTTATTGTGCGAATGCGACCTCTGAATAAGAATGAGGAGGAAGGAGAGATGATAGTGCAGAAAGTTTCGAGTGATTCGTTGTCGATACTTAATCAGACTTTCACGTTTGATTCTGTCGCTGATGCGGATTCATCGCAGGTGAAACTTACTACTAACATTTTTTGTTGTTATTGTGATTGTGATTGTGAGAAAGGTTTTCTTTAATTTGTGATTAATGTCGTTGTTATTCCTTGCAGCAAGAAATCTTCCAGCTTGTAGGTGTGCCTTTGGTGGAAAACTGCCTTGCTGGTTTTAACAGCTCCATATTTGCTTATGGCCAGGTATAAAATTCAATTGACACGAGACCTCAATTTCATTTCATACTATTTATGTTAACAAGAGTTAGTTAGTACTAGACTTCTTACATTCTTTTGATTATTTAGATCGGGGAGTGGAAAGACTTACACCATGTGGGGACCGGCCATCGCCTTGTTGGATGGAAGTCTTGCTACCAGTCAACAGGGTTTAACACCCCGAGTTTTTGAGCAGCTGTTCGCACGTATACATGAGGTGAGATTCTGTATTTCTTTGTTTTGGAATGTGTCATAAGTTAAATATGTGGAATACTTGAATGGTAATCTTACTCTTTTCTGTTTCCTTCACCAGGATGAAGTTAAGCATATCGACAAACAACTTAAGTATCAATGCCGCTGCTCTTTTCTTGAGGTAGCTTTTAATTAAACTCTGTTTGTTTAGTACATACAGTTTGGTTTCATTTCCACTTTATAGTTTCTAACATATCTCTGACAGATTTACAATGAACAAATCACTGATTTATTGGACCCAACTCAAAGGAACCTTCTGGTAAGAATAGTTTGTTTGCGTATCTACTTGTATCAATGTTTCTAGGCTTTTATAGTGGGCCAATTATTTGTTTTCATTGTTTATTGTTCCAGATCCGAGAAGATGTCAAATCTGGTGTATATGTTGAGAATTTGACCGAGGAGATAGTTTGTACAATGGAGGATGTGACACAAATTTTAATTAAGGTAATTTAATTGATCTTTTGCTCCTATCAAATTTGTGTTCTGCAATAGTAGGATGATTTATAGTAGGTTTTTGCTTGTAAAAGATTTCACTGTGACGTATCCCTGTTTAAAATTCTAACTTGTACACGGTTAGGGCATTTTGCTTCATTTTCCTCATTTTTTTGCTTGAAACTCTTGATTTTCTGTTACACATTCTTGCCTCCATGTTTTTGCTGAAAACTTAATTTGAAAGGATTTTTATCTCAGTAATTGCTTAGCAATACAACAGTTTACCATTCTGTTGCACATTGCTACAGGGGTTTTCAAACAGGAAGACTGGTGCAACAAGTATAAATGCAGAGAGTTCACGATCACACAGTGTATTTACTTGTGTTGTCGAGTCATGATGCAAGGTAATTTTTGTTGGTTGATTTAGAAGCACTTTTACTTTAGAGGCATGTCGATTAGTAACTACAAATATGTTATCGAACTACAAATATGGTCATACAATTGGACTTAATGTTGTGTAACTTGCGAATGATAGTGATCTATAGAGCATTGTCTAACGTAAATGTATATGCAACAGTGTGCATCCGATGGTTTAAGCAGCATGCGGATAAGTAGAATAAATCTAGTTGATCTTGCTGGATCAGAAAGACAGAAGCTAACTGGTGCAGCAGGAGAGCGGCTGAAAGAAGCAGGGAACATTAATCGTTCTCTTTCCCAGCTCGGGTATAATTTTTTTTCTATTGTGTTTTGTTTTATAACGAAACTTTAAGTTGGAAAATGTGGTGCATGAATGTGACAACTGATAACTAAACCAATCAAGAAAAATAAAAATGTGAGTACTGGAGTTAGTTATGTGATGATATAGATTTAGAACCAGTTAAGAATGCCTGATTAATGTGGTGAGAGCTTGCAGACATGAATATCTCTCATGATTGTTACGCTGGTTTAAACTTTAAGTGTTACGATCTTAAAAAATATAAAAGACTATTCAACATGATATCTGCATAGACAATTATTATATGGTATTAGCATAAGTTTAGCTAATCAGTGAACATAACTGATTGGAAAGAAGAGCAAAAAATGCATGAGTGTAACCTATAGAAAGAAGTGCAATGAAAGAACGAGCCTGTTATATGAACTCCAAATGAACTCTGCCACCAAAAGGGGATTTATATGATGAATTGAGGCTGATTTTTGGTGAAGATAGTCTTCTCATAATGGAGAATCTCCCTATAGAAAATCAGCCCAAACGAAAATGTTTATCCTTGTCAAAAGTTGTTTGAAATTTGAAAAATCTGTACCGCTGGATAATTTTATAACATTGTAAACAAATTTTGATACGTCTAGACATTTTCAAATGTGTTGATTTTTTGTAAGGATAATCTATATTGTGGGGAGAACATCTCCACCAAAAATCAGCTTCCAATTCATTGTTTTTCATGGTGGAGTTTTTCTGGAGTTCGTATAAGTGGAGTTCATATAACGGGCAGAATTAAAGAAAATGCACAAAGGTTCATTCCCTTTTATTTTGGAGTGTATTCACTTGCCTAATATTGAGACTTGACCAAAGTACTGTGGTCATAATAAACCCCGTCACTTCTGTGAAATAGTCATTGGAGAGAAAAAATGACCAATGTTGCGGTAGTGTGCAGGCGTCATGTGGTATTGATACAGACTGGTTCTTGTGAGTTTCATAATATATATTGAGCCAATCATGGGCATTTAAAATTTTAAACCAATTTGGAGAACTATGTGCTTCACTTTTTGCATGGATGCTAGTTAATTAAAAGCCTGAAAATTAACAGGCCTACACATAATGGGTTTAAGAATAGCAGGCCCGACCACAGGTCGGGCTGCATGGCTAGTCTTCTACAGTAATGAGATATCACTTCATGGAGTACGACTTGTACGAGTTTATGGCTTCCTTGCCTACGAGTGAAAAGTGAAAATGGCGAACTCCAATTTTCATAATTAATAATTAAAAAGAATAAAAAGTGAAAGCTACACATCACTTCAATGTCAAACTTCGTTGCTTACATGGAAATAGGTGCAATTGCATGCAAGTACATCCAACCAAACAGAGCATATAGCCATTTGCAATTTGACCCAAAAGTTATGATGTAAGCATCCATGCCAAAGACGAAAGCGGAACGTGTTTGTTTTGGGATGCATGATTTTCACAGTGCAAACCGGAGAGAGTTGGGCCACTTGATTGCCCACTCTGACGTAGAACACACACTTATAAAGTTGAGGGCCATATCGCATTGAAGCCCACTGCTCAAGGTGGGTTCGAGACTTCGAGCAGATATTGCTCAAAATTCTGGATTGAAGATATCTTATTTTCAGAGGCTTTTAGAGACCACGCCATACCGTAGCCTTGATCCTATGTGCTGTTGCGTGTGTTAAGGACACTGAATGGATATCATGAATGTCACTATGTCAGATATGTGATTTAGTAACACATCATTTGGGAATGTTAGTGTGAACCTCATTTCAGTGGGTACCATGAGCCAATTTGAACATGTTGTTTTTCATTGCCCCGTCTCTACTCGTCTACTGTTTGAAGCATGTGCATAAAGCAGTGAAGTTTTTACCTTGTAATAGTTTTCCATTTTACTGCCAAGACTGTAATTGCGAAGTTTATTGTAAGTTTGTATATATTTTTCGGTTGTCTTGTTTAGATGTATGGTTTATGCAATTACGCAAGTGTAATCTATGGAAAATGGCAGCACTTTGATCTACTTTCAGGAAATCGATCAGAAATCCTCGAATGGATGAAACGCAATTTGGTCAACAATCTATTTAACTTACTTATCAAGATTCAAGACTATGGTCTTGCATAGAAACTTTTCGGGTTTGTTAACTAAGCAGAACTAAGATCCGTTTAAATATTTGACTCTTTTAGCTCTCTCAGTTAACGGTTTTTTTCTTCATTCTCGCGCCGATTTTTGCAATCTATGGTTTCTCTCTGCAACTCTTTTCAGTCAAACCTTCTACTGAGACAATGTAAGTAATCTATGCAAATCTCAATTTCAGTTTCATCTTCAATCATTTATATAGTTAGTTTAGCAACATCAGATTTAACTCATTACTGTAATGTTCCATTTTCAAATCGCATAGTTCCATTGTGTTTGACCCCTGAACCTATTTAGGTCAATATACACTAAGACCGTATGTTATTCTTTTTATTTAACACAATGAAAATATGGCATGGCAATGAGTATGCAGAAGCCTGCAAAGCAGGGTTACGAGGAGCAAGAACCTGATGTACATCGTATTAGGATTACTCTTTCCTCCAAGAATGTCAAGAATCTCGAGAAAGGTAAACAGTGTGTGTTGATTTTGTAAAGTTATTGTAATATTTTTTTTTTACCGAGCGAAGACCAGAACCCTGAAGGTGAAGGGACCAGTAAGAATGCCCACCAAAATTCTGAAAATTACTATCAGGAAAGCTCCATGTGGAGAAGGTATGTTTGTATTATGTCACTCCTTTTTGTTAAGAATGGCTGTTTCCTGTCTATGGTCTGTTGAAAAGATATTCATAATTTAGCTTTAGATGTAGTAGGGACAATGTAGTTTTTCAAACAGTGCCTCATATGTTAAACTGTTTGAGATATTAGATATACTTTGCTTGTCTGTTTATCATGCAACACACATTATTGTTAACATCTTATTTGCAACTGCTTCTGATTTTTATTTTAGTTATGTCATGTTTCTGCGCTTAAAATGTGATTGTGAGCGAGCTATGAATATTGTTTGCTAAGAGGGTGATAGAATAATAGGTAGACTGGAAGGTGGAGTTATTCCACGGGCGTCGTTTTTTTGTTTATAATATGGAATATGGAGAAGGGTTCTTCCTTCAAAGAAAAAAGGAGATGCAATGCATCTTACTCTGAATTTTATTCGTCTTCTATACCAAGGTTCAAAATATCGATATCGATCAATATATCGGTGTACCCAAAAACCGATATATATCGGATATATCGGATATATCCATTTTTTTGTTGACCATTCCAAATTATTTAAAATATCGGAAATATCGAATATATCGGACATATAATCTCGGAAATATCGGAAATATATTAGAAATATCGGATTTATATTAAAAAATGGTCAAAAAGTCAAACGATATATATCGGATATATCGATTATATCGGTGATATAAATTTTTATATCGGAAATTCCGATATATATCGGAAAAAAAGGGTACTATATTCGGTGGATATATGTCGGAAATATCAATATCGGTGTACTAAAATACCGATATATATCGGCGATATATCAGATATATCGTTGATATTTTGAACCTTGTTCTATACTACTGATGAATGGCTACTTGGATATATTCTTTTAGAACGTTATCGAATTTTTTTGACATTTTTGTGCTTGCATGAGATGTCTCTAAATACTGCCTTACTTGGATATATTCTGTAAGGCAATGCATGTTTATAATTACGCTCCCTTTTGTACTCGTCCTTTCTTCTGATGCGTACCCATTATTCTTGTCATTTATAGGTACAAATACCTTTGATCGGTTTGAGATGCGTGTCCACAAGAGGGTTATTGATCTTCTGAGTTTGTCCGAAGTTGTGAAACAGATCACTTCCATCCAGATTGAACCAGGCGTTGAGGTTGAGGTTACCATAGCTGATCCTTGAATGATTTGTCAACCAGATTGTTACCAGTTTTGACAAGGGTAACAATCTGGTTGGTTAGTTGGTTATCTATTTGTTGGTTAGGATGCTTTTATCAATTAGTTGGTTATCTATTTAATGACTCATCTGTGGTATAATTTCTTTTTCCCAGAATGCACTGGAGGTCTGGAGCCTGCTTTGTTTCTTTAATTAAATTGGATTAGTCCATACCCAGAAAGAAAATTGAAACTGTTGGAGTAATTTGATTGTTTAACTTGGTTTTGTGCTTGATGGTGCTTAATGTCTAATGTTTTTTTTTTTTTGAATATTGAGCTAGGGTTAGGCAGGCCCTTACCTGTATTAAAATGAGAATCTCAAGTACACTTTCCCTGTAACATCCTCCCTTACAATAGTAGTGAGTTTATTATCTAGAGGAGGGACATAGTAAACATGTTGTCTGCTACAAAATTACACTCCCTGAATACATTAACAAAATCAATAGAAACCTAATACATAAAGATTGTATATGTCCTCCTAGTAAGTTGAACTCCAAGGTGCTTCAACCCTTCTGTTAATGAGATTAACAGCCATAAGGGAGTCAAAGTGTATAGCTATCCTCTTGGTATGCATCTGCAGACAACCACTCATCCCATCACATGTGGAATAGCTAGGGGTGACTTCGGATTGGATCGGATTAACCTCCTTCGGAATTTTTCCAAATTTTTTTCGGAACCTAATATGCTAGCCAAATCCGATCCAATATTTTTTCGGATTCAAAATATATTTCTAATTTCGGAACTTTTGGAAATTTCGGAATAACTCGGAAATTTCGGAATACTTGGTAAATTTTCAAAGATCACTTTATTTTCAATTATTTTTGGAATATCATACCAATGTTCATTGTAGGAGAGAAAACCATGTAACACTTGTTTCTTGAGAAAACTCATTTTCATTCAAATAAATGATCCAAGAAAAAGCGAGAAAAAGAAATACAAAAGCAAGCATTGCATTATGTTGAGGTCAGGTATTTGTAATGTTTCAATCTTTTTCCTGGAAATTGAAGCGTGAAGTGTCTGCGATAAATAATGGATTCGGTCTTGGACTCCTTTACATAATATTTATCTATTGGAATTTGGCTTTTGGATTGTGCGGAAGTCATTGTATGATTTTCAATGACATTTTTTTTCATATCATTGTTGTTTGTTATGGCAGACGATTGTAATGACAATAAGTGGTCTAATTCATTGTGATTGGGGAAGTAGCGAATGGTTTAGGTTATGTTTTTGGAAGTAAAAACTAGAAAATGAATAAGGGAGAGATCTAATCAAAGTGGATAGTGAGAGAGCTATCTATATTTTCGGAATAAATTGGAATTTTCGGATCGGATTTTAGAATTATATCCAAATCTGATGCAGACAACGGAAAATCGGCCCATGAAAACTACATCCCAATTTATAGAATAGACACCCCTAGGAATAGCATTAAGCCCCTGGTGAAGCACTGACATGTTCTGGTCACCACCCGTATAGACCACGATCGCGGACCCAAAATGATCTGGTATGATGCCACCAAATCCACCCCCTATATCCTTGCTGACCGAACCATCAGTATTGAGAATGAAACCATCAGTATTAATGTGGAATGTTTGGCTATCTATATAACAATACACAGCAGTGTCTACAACTCTTCCTCCCATCTTATGTCATGGCGGATCCAACCTTTTTCCAACCTAGTTCATCTAATTTGATGGAACAATCAACATTCAAAACTCTCTCTCCCAACAAAGTCAACATTAGCTGCTGGGTCTTTGGCCTATTTCTCTACAGGTTTATGGGCCAACAAAGCAACATTTTCTATGAGCTTGTGGAGCGTCGGGGGTCGCGCCGCAGGTGCGTCAAGGCATCGCGGGCTGGGGGGGTGGGATGTTTAGGATCAGGGGTGTCGAGGCAGTCTGGGGTTGGGGCGGCTCACCGGCTCACCCCAGTGGGTAAGCCCGTAGGTGCGTCGAGACATCGCTGGGCCGTAGGCACGGGCATACACTAGTGTGCCTATATGTTTAGGTTGGAGTCACATAACCCGGTGGATCGTACATTCGTACATCCATCTTTGCTTTGAGTCAGATGTGCTTCTTCGATTATTATTATCTCTGTTAAGTTTTTAAAAATCTGGATCGGAAAGGGAACCTCATTTAAAATTTGGTAATCTAATCCTAAAGCATCGTAGCCTCTTAGGGCTAGATATCATTTTTTTTTTCGATAAAACTTAGGGCTAGATATCAAGTCATAAAGGATGTTGTATTTTGTACTGGCAGGCTTGGAAAACAAATTAGACAGGAGCTGCAAATGATGCGTGAATATGAGAGGCTTGACTGCTTGAGGAACATAGCCTGTTCATTATGTAAACTCTACATTGTTGATGTCTTGTACAATTTGAAAAACCAGAAAAAGGATTGTGAATTGCAGACAAAGGAGATGTTTGGTTTTCAAAACAGAAATTTTGTTTTTTCGTATTTTGAAGACCAAAATATTAACAAGGAAAATGTCGTTGCCTCGCTTTTATTGTTCATAAAAGTGCAGTATGATGTCTCAAATGATTCCCGTAGTCAAGCAACAGGAATGACAATCATCATCATCATGGTCACTAACTTACTATCACATCACACATGCAGCTTTTCTACCCCAAATTTAGGGCTGGTCATCGAGCTACTCATGTCGAGTACTAGGGTGCTCAAGCTCGGCTCGTGTATCTCTCGAGTCGAGCGCGAGTCGAGCTCAAATTTTGTTCGAGCTTTATTTCATGCTCAAGCTCGACTCATCGAGTATTCGAGTAGCTCAATGAGTCTAGATTCCTATTCATCTAGACTACAAATTTGAATTCGATCATAGGCTCCAGAGTTTGATTTGACTTGTATTATGTATATGCTTGATTTCAACCACAAACTAGAGATAATTGAGTACAAATAGACTCTAAATTTTACCTCAAGACCAAAATAACTTGCTAAACTCATCTAAATAAAATGCTAAAATGCAACTACAATTCACTAATACCACAATAACCACTATCAAACAACTATTTCAAGGTGTGCACATTATAAATACAATCAATATGTGTTGAGTAATTATTATCCAACACACTAACATAAATAATTATCTCAAATAAGCGTTAACATAACTATGTACAATGCGAACTGCGAGTAGCTTGCGAGCGTCTCGAGTTCGAGCTCGAGTTTTAAAATGTGCTCAAACTCGACTCATATTAATGAATGAGCGAGTTTGAGTCGAGCCTTTGTCGAGCCGAGCTCGAGTTACTCACGAACAGCTCGACTCAATGACCAGCCCTACCCAAATTCCTACACAATTTACGTATTTCAGATCCAAATCAATCGTCAGTATCCCTCTTATTATGCTCTCAGTAAGTCAGTAGTCATATTCCGCGTTTTCCATCTATTCTACAGAGTCACCAACAACAAACAAGAAAGTCACTCTTGATTTTGTAGTCCTCCTCTTAATCCACCCCATGTGGCTATCTATCTTGCTCCTAAACTGAAACTTCAAATCATCCAACGGTGTATAACATTCTCCTCAAGTACCATGTTCCATGGGCCCACTAACATAACGTGCATGGGCTTGGGCTGTCCTTAAATCTCCATTTCCAAAACCAGAAAGAAATTTCCTCACTCACAATCAAAAGCCAAGGTGACAACCAACGGACAAGAAATTAGGCTCCAGACACTTTTTTTAGCGTGCTATTTCCTCACTCACAATCAAAAGCCAAGGTGACAACCAACGGACAAGAAATTAGGCTCCAGACACTTTTTTTAGCGTGCTTTTTGTTTAGAGAAATACTAATATTATCTTTTGATTCTACTCCAATTTTAACCACACGTCACTTTTCTGGGTATATTAACTGTTTTTAAAACTTCTTATTTCTCCTTTTTACCATTTTATTTATAAAGGTCAATTTCTTCCACAAATAAATAATACGAAAATCTACTGTACGCAGGCTGTAGGTAGGTGTGTGCGTCAATCGAGGCCACTCATCAGGCAAGGGTGCGTGTGTATTGCTCCAAGATGTACTGCAATCAAATAATACAATTGTCTTATAATAAAAAAATCATTTGTCCTTTCACAATTTCATAATTTGAATTACATCAAACAAAACTTAAACATGTTATTCAAAATTATCATAGATGCATTTTAAATTGCTAAAGCTGTATTGAAATTAGTTGTAATCAATATACTTTTTTTCTATTTTTGAAGTTGATGTTTTCCACATTGTTTTTGTCTCCCAGAAATTCATCTCACTTTTAATTGGAATTTTGTAGATTTCGGATGAATTTTAGTTATTTTGATTAACCCACAACTCTTTTGGAACTAATAAAATAGGTCAAAATTGTAAAATTCAGTCTGAAATTTGAGACATATGTCAAATTTCAGTTTTTATGAAAGAAAAACAAAATATTTTTTTGCTATTTCCTCTTAACTTAATAAATGTGTGGCTGTGTACCTATACCCAATTTTCTATAGGGCTGGTCATCGAGTCGAGCTGTTCGTGAGTAACTCGAGCTCGGCTCGACTCAAACTCGCTCATTCAATAGTATGAGTCGAGTTTGAGCACATTTTAAAACTCGAGCTCAAACTCGAGACGCTCGCAAGCTACTCGCAGTTCGCACTTTACATAGTTATGTTAACGCTTATTTGGGATAATTATTTATGTTAGTGTGTTGGATAATAATTACTCAACACATATTGATTGTATTTATAATGTGCACACCTTGAAATAGTTGTTTGATAGTGGTTATTGTGGTATTAGTGAATTGTAGTTATATTTTAGCATTTTACTTATATGAGTTTAGCAAGTTATTTTGGTCTTGAGGTAAAATTTAGAGTCTATTTGTACTCAATTATCTCTAGTTTGTGGTTGAAGTCAAGCATATACATAATACAAATCAAATCAAACTTTAGAGCCTATGATCGAATTCAAATTTGTAGTCTAGATGAATAGGAATCTAGACTCATTGAGCTACTCTAATACTCAATGAGTCGAGCTTGAGCATGAAATAAAGCTCGAACAAAATTTGAGCTCGACTCGCGCTCGACTCGAGATATACACAAGTCGAGCTTGAGCACCCTAGTACTCGAGATGAGTAGCTCGATGACCAGCCCTAATTTTCTGAACCAACGGACCCACTTAACAGAACTAGTAAGAACCCCCCCCCCACAACTCCATAAATACCCCCCAATTAACACCACTATTTCTCTCTTCTCCATTTTTCTTCACAAATCACACAGCAAACAGAGAAAGAAAAGAAATGGCATCTGAAAATGAGACACCCAGATCTGGATCTTCGCCCAAACAGAAAATAGCATTAATCGCAGGGATAACAGGGCAAGACGGTTCATACCTGACAGAATTCCTCTTAGAAAAAGGGTACGAAGTCCATGAACTAATCAGACGTTCCTCAAATTTCAACACCTAACGCATCAACCACATCTACATCGACCCACACAACTCTCAAAAGGCCCGAATGAAGCTACACTATGCCGACTTAACCGACGCGTCTTCTTTACGGTGCTGGTTCGATTCTATACTCCCAGACGAAGTTTACCGAAGTTCGTCCAAAACTTCGGTAAGATCGCCGGTCCACTTACCAAAATGTTACAGAAGGACTCTTTTGTATGGACACCAGTTGCTGAAGAAGCATTTGCACGCTTAAAAGAAGCCATGACAAAAGCTCCGGTATTAGCTCTACCTGACTTCGCCAACCAGTTTGTAGTCGAGTGTGATGCTAGTGGTTCGGGTGTTGGTGCTGTTCTAATGCAAGACCGCCCTATAGCATTTTATAGTCATGCATTACAGGGAAAGAATTTGTTGATGTCGACTTATGAGAAGGAGATGTTAGCATTGGTACTGGCTGTGCAAAAGTGGCGTCCATACTTATTAGGACGACAGTTCGTGGTTCGAACTGATCAGCAAAGCTTGAAATATTTGTGGTCCCAAAGAATTATTACAGTAGCTCAGCAACGATGGTTGTACAAACTGATGGGATTTGATTTTGTTATTGAATACAAAAAAGGAAAGGAAAATACAGTGGCAGATGCTCTTTCTAGAAGAAATGGTTTTGCACAAGATGAGAAGAACAAAAGTGAACTTGCAGCTATTACTCATCTTGTTCCTCACTGGTTAGAAGCTATCAAAGAGGAAGTACAGACTGATTCCGTATTGCAAAACCTCATTCAACGCATCAATGATGACGAAGCGGTAGGACCATGGAAATTTCAAGCTGGAGTTATTTTTTTTAAAGAGAGAATTTATCTACCTGAAAATTCTTCTTTACTTAATGATATCCTAGGACAGTTTCACAACAGTACCCATGAAGGCTATCAAAAAACTCTTCAAAGAGTTCGAGCTACTTTTTATTGGAAAGGAATGAGACGATATATCCGGGGATTCATTGCTGCTTGTGATGTTTGTCAACGCCACAAATCAGAACAACTTGCTCCAGCAGGGTTGCTTTAGCCACTTCCTATTCCAAATCAGGTATGGGAGGACATCTCTATGGATTTCATTAATGGTCTGCCTATTTCTAATGGGAAAACTACTATTCTAGTAGTTGTTGATAGGCTGTCTAAATATGCACACTTTCTTCCTTTGTCACATCCTTACACGGCAATTGGTGTTGCACGAGTTTTCTTTGATAATATTTTCAAGCTGCATGGTATGCCATGGACAGTTGTGTGTGATAGGGATCCAACATTCACAAGTATCTTTTGGTCAGAGTTATTTAAATGGAATGGAACTGATTTTAATTATAGTTCAGCATACCACCCTCAAACTGATGGCCAAAGCGAAGTGGTGAACCGAAAGGTGGAGATGTACTTGCGCTGCTTCACAAGTTCTCAGCCCCGCAATTGGATTAAATGGTTATCATGGGCTGAGTATTGCTATAATACTAGTTGGCACTCGGCTATTAAAACTACTCCTTTCCAATATGGCCGACCACCACGCACTTTACTGTCATACATTCCGGGAATGAATGTTGTTGATTCTGTGGAAAGACAACTGATGGATCGAGATCAGATCATTAAAGATTTGCAGACTACTCTCAAGGAAGCCCAATCCCGCATGAAAAAGATTTATGATCGTCACCACACAGATAGAGAGTTTGTAGAAGGAGACTGGGTTTACCTAAAGCTTTAACCATATCGTCAAACATCACTGTCCATGCGGAAAAATCTCAAACTTTCTCCTAAGTACTACGGTCCTTTCAAAGTGTTAAAAAAAATTGGGGCAGTTGCTTACAAGTTAGGAACTTCCGACAGGTACCCGAATTCATCTAGTGTTCCATGTTTCTTTTATTGGGGAAAACATTTCTGTCCAAACTGAACTTCCTATTGCACAAAGTCCTGCAGATACTCTTTACCCCAAGCCACAATCAATTTTGAATTATCGGGTGCGCAAGAAGAAGAAGGAGATTCTAATTCATTGGCAGGGGTTATCTCCAGCATAAGCTACTTGGGAAGATTTTGATACACTACAGAACCAGTTTCCTGATCTTGGCCTTGAGGACAAGGCCGTTTTTTAAGGGCAGGGGAGTTGATACGTGTCTATCTATATCACTTCTTTATTATTATTATTATTTACAATAAGTGTCATCTAGCAGCAGTTATGTAACTTCTAGAGTTTAGGAGTATTTGAAGTTGTTGAGTCCTAGTTGAAGTAAACTTAGTAGTGGGAGACCTAGTTTTCTGGAAGTGAAAGTTGTAACTTTTTTCCTTAGTGCCTATATAAGAAAAGGCAAGTCATGAATGAAAGAACAAGTTATCATCTAATATCTTTTAGCACACTGTGTTAACCGGAGGTCAAGGCTCCTCAATAAGCCTCTATCCATTTTCTATTTTAATTCTCTTATTACACTATAGGTACTATCAAAAACAAGAAGAACAACCCTCAGTACATACCACCATATTTCTAATTAAACCCATTTTTAAATATTTTGGAAAAAATGCACACAAATTGAACTCTACACCCACCATTCATTCTTTCTTTCTCCCTCCTTCACCCAAGTCACTTCCAAGTAAAAAAAAGTTTCAATTTCAATGGAATGTGATAGCTCAAGGATATAAAAATTATCCCTAATTCCAGTAACAAATTACTTATCATGTGTTATGTTAAACCCTATTATATTAGTCACATCAATACCCAAAAGTCAATTAGCACACACAAGTAGTACATTATTTCACAAAGTAAAATTTACAAATTGACAAAACAAATAAAATTGATTCTCACAACCAAAACTCAAATTGATCATTGCCACACTACGGGTCCTATGAAAAGCATGTGATCCAATTTAACCTGTTGTGATTTTAGGATAATGGAGGAAGAACTAAAAAGAAATGGCAGTAGATTTCAATTTATGAGCACTTTAGTCTAAAATCTTAAAAGTGGGTTTAGTTAGAAATATGGTGGGTCTATATATCACCACCCCTCATTAAAGTACTACTAGTGGAGGTATTAGATTCTGCCTCCACTATGTCATTGCCCCCTTCATATGGTTGGAAATTGTTTTGCCAACTATTCCAAGCATTATTCCATATAGCGTTCATGGATACTTTATCACCTTCTCTAATGACCTTGTTCATCTATATAGCCATATTTCATGTAAGAGAATGAGGCCATACCCCTATTGTGTACTTCTTGGTCTTCATCAGAAAACCAAAGTAATGAATTTTGAAATCCCTATCTTGCAATATAATTGGTGATATTCATGGCCTCCACCCTTATATATAGCAGCTGGGAAAGGAGTAACTTCTTGTTCCTATGATCGCATCTGAGATTCTGAGTAGCCTTAGGTACTTGTATGGTTGGGTTGAGTTGGGTTGCCAAAAAATGTGTTGCCTCATATTTTACGCCAATTTGGGGCCAAGTGGACAACCCAGTGCGGTTAGGACTTGGGACTGAGGAGCGTGAATTGTAACAGTGTTCGTAGTAAAAACGTACGTGGGGAGTAGTAGAGATAGTATTTTCATGGGGAATTGCTTTACTCGGGAGCCTCCACCTCCACCAACTCCTTTATCAACTACAGTGTTCTGGTCATGTGTCCTCCTATTTACTTTATATATTTTCAATCCATCTTCCAATAAAAAAACCAACACGAAGACCTCATTAACTAAGACTCAAGAAAGTTCCCATTCTTCGAAAAATATAGCCAAGGAATATGTTCCAAAGTCGGAGGAAAAGAAACCAATAGCTCCTAATACCTCTACCTCATCAGTTCCAGTTAGGAATGGAGCAGGAGCAGATCCACTTCCACGTAATTCCTTTAAGCCGCCTGCGCTTTGTTCCTTAGATACCCCTCCATCTCCATCTCCTTCAAATGGACCCAACAAAACTAACAAGCCGCCTCCCCTTTGTTCCCTAGACCCCCCTCCATCTCCATCAACTCCAAGTCCTTCAAATGGACCCAACAAAACTAATTATGTTTGGTTTCAGAACGGTACTACTACTCCCCTTTACTCAATTCCAGATGATATCAAGAAATTGATTGAGAAGGACATCGTACCTGAAGTTCTCCGCAAACCTTTGACTCCGTCAACCTATGGGAACTACTTTACTGCTTTGCTTTATGCCGAGGATTACTACATCGAGGTACAAAACTGTTGAAACTTTTGTTTGCATAGCAATGAAACTAGCAACTAGCTGGACCTGGACATGCATATTTTGCAATAGTTGTTAATTATTTAGTTTATGAAATTCGTATGTAGTATGGCTAGATATGCATGTTACGTGTAAATGTTACGTAAATGAATGCGGAAGCGTGACAATTGGACAAAGAAGATTGAATGTGGTGATAGAAATCGACAAAAACAAATCAATTAAAATACTTATACCAATGCAAAACGAATAACCAATAGAAGTGGAGACGAGATTTATGTGGTTTGGCGTTAGCCTAATCCACTAAGCAAAAGAGGAAAACTTTACTAACCAAGAGATAAACAAATAGAGTAGAATCACTCACAAACGAATTCCGAAGAATTCACAAACTCTCTCTCACAAACTTGAGCATTACAAATCCCACAAACCGGTCTCGTATTTATAGAGGTCGTGGGTATCAAATTAGAATCCTATTTAGAATAGGAAACCAAAACCTTAACCGTGTGGTTTATCCAAATCTGAGTTGTATACCAACAATGCAGTTATGCTATGATACAATGATGTTGCTCGAGTCAAGCTTGAGCGCAGCTAACTGGAATTTTATTGGTATCAGAAATGGAATGATTACTGTTTACATGATGTCAAGCTAGAATTGCATAAAGCAGCGATATATTCAAAGTCTAGCAAGAACAAGAACTTGATTGAGAATGATGAAGACAAGCTTTTTGTAGCCTTTCGAATCGATTCTGTTCCTGAGAAACCGCCTTTCCTCATATCAAGGGACTTTGTTCTTGTACGTCCTTCAGGAATGAATGGAAAACCATTTCAGGTTAGTCTCTATTTGCTCCAATATCCTATCTTGTTCCACATCTTTAATAACTTATTCTGCAAATAGAAATTTATGATGAGTACTAGTAACTAGTAAGAACACAGACCATGTAAATGCTGATTTATCCCAGGAAAAAAGAATAGAAAAGAAAAGAAAAGAAAAACAAAACTAGTCTCCTCTCACGTTTAACTTGGATGTATGTTGGAAGCCTTTAGTCTACACAATCTCTACATAACCATTCTAATGGGCATTGGCACCGAGTAGCAAGTGATTATCAGGCTTGTGCCGCTAGTGTTAACTATTACAAGACATTCGTATGTGAAACCATGAACTAGTCAAGTCCAACCAGTTATCATGTCTGCATTGATTTTATTGGAAGCCAGATGAGATAGGCTGTCTTATGGTACAATATACAAGTTGAAGCCAAATCAAACCTGAAGAAAACTTGACACAGACTGAGTTCGGTGAGTGTCTTTTGTACCTTTATCAGGTTTATTTGCCGACGGTCTAATGAGCACACTTAGACACCCTGACTCCAGCTTAAGCATACTTCATAAATCTAAATAAAACATTACCGTTGCTCTCATTGTAACAAAAGTTTAAGATTATATTTTCGTAGGGACAGTTTCTCTGAGTTTTACCTTTACTTGTTTCTAATATCTTCGTTACAGGGGATTCTGTACCGTGTGGTAAAAAGTAATCTTGTGTTAGCAGAGTTTGGAGATGATTTTCGTCTGCAACATTCTTCGACGCGTAGATATGATGTTAGCTTCTCATTCAATAGAGTCTGCTTAAAACGTTGTCACCAAGCAGTCGCATCAGCAACTGACCGTTTGTTTCGCAACTTTCTCTTTCCAAGCCAGAAAAGTAGGATTAGCTGGGCCAGTCCAAGTGTCATCACTTCCCTCCGAAACCTCAACAAGGACCAGGTCTCTGCAGTCTGCAGTATATTAAGTCTCAACGCTTTTCCACCTTTCCTAGTTGTAGGTCAGCTCTCTGTATATACTACAAGAGGGTTGTCAAGTACAGGATCTGCTGTTCGAGAAAAGAGACTATCGGCAACTGGTTTGGTAATTCGAGAAGCAGTCCTCCAAATTTGCAGAAGGTCTCCTGGTTGCCGAATCCTTATAAGTGCACCTACCAATAACACATGTGATGTGCTAATGGAAAGCTTGATGGAGGAGATTCATGAATCTGAAGTTTTTCGAGCTAACGCTGCCTTTCGAGAGATTGATGGTGTACCCTATGAAATCCTTCCGTTGTGCCCTTATAACAGAGAGTGTTTTACATGTCCACCTCTGCAAGAGCTCCGCAGATTTAAGGTGGTACTATCAACATTTGCGAGTAGTTTTCGGCTACACAATGAAGGCATAACTTCCGGCCATTTTAGTCATATTTTTCTGGTCGATGCTTCTTCCACTACTGAACCAGAGACGATGGTGGCTCTTGCAAATCTTGCTGATGAAAAAACAGCAGTTGTAGTCACTGGTGCTACTAACAACTACTCAGGGTGGGTTCGATCAGATATTGCTCGAAATTATGGATTGAAGATATCATATTTTCGCAGGCTTTTAGAGACCGCGCCATACAGTAGCCTTGATCCTATGTTTGTTGCGTGTGTTAAAGACAATGGGGGAGAGTCGGGATCACATCAATCATACTGAATGGATATCATGAATGTCACTATGTCAGATAGTAATTTAGTACCACATCATTTGGGAATGTTAGTGTGAACCTCATTTCAGTGGGTACCGTGAGCCAATTTGAACATGTTGTTTTTCATTGCCCCGTCTCTACTCATCTACTGTGTTGAAGTGTGTGCATAAAGCAGTGAAGTTTTTACCTTGTAATGGTTTTCCATTTTGCTGCCAAGACTGTAATTGCGAAGTTTATTGTAAGTTTGTATATATTTTTCGGTTGTCTTGTTTAGATGTATGGTTTACGCAAGTGTAATCTATGGAAAATGGCAGCACTTTGATCTACTTTCAGGAAATCGATCAGAAATCCTCGAATGGATGAAACGCAATTTGGTCAACAATCTATTGAACTTGCTTATCAAGATTCAAGACTACACATCCGAAATTTTTCACAAATTAACGTGCATGTGCATGGGCTTGGGCTGTCCCATAAATACCCCCAATTAAAAATTTAAAACCATCATTATTTTTCTTCACAAATCACACAGAAACAAAAGAAAGAAAAAAAAAGAAATGGCATCTGAAAATGAGACACCCAAATATGATGAATCTTCGCCCAAACAGAAAATAGCATTAATCGCAGGGATAACAGGGCAAGATGGTTCATACCTGACAGAATTCCTCTTAGAAAAAGGGTACGAAGTCCATGGACTAATCAGACGTTCCTCAAATTTCAACACCCAACGCATCAACCACATCTACATCGACCCGCACAACTCTCAAAAGGCCCGAATGAAGCTACACTACGCCGACTTAACCGACGCGTCTTCTTTACGCCGCTGGTTCGATTCTATACTCCCAGACGAAGTTTACAATCTCGCCGCGCAATCACACGTGGCAGTCTCCTTCGAAATTCCTGATTACACTGCCGATGTCGTCGCTACCGGAGCCCTTCGCCTTCTAGAAGCGGTCCGATCTCATATCGCGACGACAGGGAGGAGTCATATTAAGTATTATCAAGCTGGATCTTCAGAAATGTTTGGATCTACACCACCCCCACAATCTGAAACCACCCCATTTCATCCAAGATCGCCTTATGCAGCTTCGAAATGTGCTGCACATTGGTATACTGTGAATTATAGAGAAGCTTATGGGTTGTTTGCTTGTAATGGGATCTTGTTTAATCATGAATCGCCTCGTCGAGGGGAGAATTTTGTAACTAGGAAGATTACTAGAGCTGTGGGGAGGATTAAGATTGGGTTGCAGAGTAAATTGTTTTTGGGGAATTTGGTTGCGTCTAGAGATTGGGGATTTGCTGGTGATTATGTTGAAGCAATGTGGTTAATGTTACAGCAAGAGAAACCTGATGATTATGTTGTTGCGACGGAGGAGTCGCATTCGGTTGAGGAGTTTTTGGAAGTGGCATTTGGGTATGTGGGATTGAATTGGAGAGATCATGTTGTGATTGATAAAAGGTATTTCAGGCCAGCTGAGGTGGACAATTTGAAAGGGGATTCGAGTAAGGCGAGAAAGGTTCTTGGGTGGAAGCCTAAAGTTGGGTTTGAGCAGTTGGTGAAGATGATGGTTGATGAAGATGTGGAGTTGGCCAAGAGGGAGAAGGTTCTTGTTGATGCTGGATATATGGATGCTCAGCAGCAGCCTTGAAGAAGCTGGGGAGATTTTTTTTAACCAAATTGTTTCCATTGGTTTCGTAGTGTTCTATATAGATTGATTGGGAAAATTTTGTTTTGTGCTGTTATGATCATTGTTGCCTTTGTTTTGTTATGAATCATATGATCTGAAAAGATCTCATTCATTTGATTCTAGTAAGTTGATAAATTTCTCCTTCTATAGTATTTATGCCTGTTGATTATTTGCTCCACATTACTTTGTATTGAGTTCATTTGGGTCATTTGCTGCAATCTGCAATGATTTACAGACTCATTTTATATCCTCCAAAGTTCTTGGTTTCTGCGTAATACATTATAATGAGAGATTGAGAGCCTGTAAAATATTGGATTTTGCAGTAGTAATTCGTAAATGGTGAACTAAACTAGTTAGTTTGAACGTTAAAGTCATTCACAATGCAAGTATAAAACTGCAGCTATGGAACTGTGAGAACTTTCATAGTAACTGTTTGTGTCAGCAGTTTGATAGTAAAGCTGACCAGTTTGATGAAGATCTAAACAGAATGACAAAGATAGGTATATAATGGTTAAAATTGTACTTTTAAGGCATGGTCCTTCAGAAATGAAATGCAGTTCCAGCAGTAGAAATCTCTCTTTACTGCTTAGTATACTCCCAACCATTGCAGCCAGGTTGCGAGGTAAATAAAACATGAGGTTAAACTGTTTATGAACAGAATTGCCGCAGAAAAATGCATATATGTGTCACCTCATGATCTCACCTTTCTTTCTTTGTACTTTTTTTCTCGTCTTCGATAGAGCAAACATGCATATCATCACTTCATCAGTCAAGGGAACAAACACTTGTAAAACCCTTTCTTTAAAAATAGAAAGACTGTTTGCTTCAGACTTTTACAAACAAAAATTAAGAGGTTAAGCTTATTGTTCACTAATTGTTGTACTAATGGAATTAGTTACTAAGACAGTTGGTAAGGATGATAAACTTTGCTCGGGTTCTGTGTCAACAATGGAAGAAGAAAATGGCTTGACTGACGACCGTAGTGATTCTGGCCCTTCTAATGCAATTCTTTTGCACAAGGCATCGCAATTACTGATGACTTCCGTCAGTCTTCCTTTCAATTCACCAACCTCAACCTGCAACGGTTGAACTGCACAAAGTATGTGATATAAGGTTACAAATGGTTGGTGCAAAAAAGTAGAAAACTATAATTATTAAACGAGCATATATAGACTAGAAACGACAGTAATGCATCCAGCTTCACGCATTTCTGGTGCCAGACATAACATCTAGGTGAGTCTGGGATTGGCACCTGATGGCTACCGTTATGAATTAACAAACAGAAGAGTCCACTCAGTGGCACACCCAAATGGAGAGTGAAGCGTGCAACTTATGAGGAGAGAGGACATGTTCCAAATTCTTGCACTGCATTTATCTTTATAATTGACACATTAACATGTTCCAGTAAGTTCAATTGAAGAGCTTACACGTAAGGTGATCAATGTCGTCAAAACCACCAACTGGCAGAATTTGGTGATGATTAAGTATGAACTTTGAACTTTAAAAGGAAACGATATTATCTCCTATTTTAATACAAGGTTTAAAACCAACCAGCTAATGTGAACTTGGTGCAGAGAACAACTGAGAGGTGACTGACTAATTGGTAATCTACAGTCTTTACTCGTGGCTTAAATATTGAGGAAAAAACTCAAAAAAAGAGTGTTTAAACAAAATTTCCACTTGGGATTCAGCCTAATATAAAGTAGATGACAATTTTCCCTTTTAAATTAATAGCTAATAGTTGCATCGCAGAAAAGTGAGCCTTGTACCTTCTGATAAATGATGGGCAGTGGTTCTCATAGCTGATACAGAGTAATTGAAACGCTGAAGAAGTTTAACTGCCAACGCATCTGCAACTTCAATTTTGTTTTCTACTTCCTCCTGCAGCATAGGTAACAATATCAAGCCCGAAATTCTCTGACATGGATGTGCAATGACTTATAATCCAACACAAAGTTTGGTTGTCCACGAAGGAATATGGAAAAATAACCAACAATTTGATTGTCCACAAATATGCTAACATTACAATTCAAACACCTAAAGAATGAAAGGATTTAAATCCTTCAACTCGTATATCTACATCAAAACTTCAAGTTTCCTTCTGTTCGGCCTCAACAGAGAAAACAAATCATATTTGTTTACTGAGTTACAACCCAAGTGATATTACTTTTGCAAACTAAACTATCAGATGGTGTGGTGTTTATAGTTTGACGTATATACAAACTAATTGCCACTCTTAGAATTATTGAACATTCCTAACTCTCCATATTTATGTAATTGAATGCTCATCAAAGTGTAAAAGCACCTGTCTCTGACTAATTTTTTTCGCCTTGTCCTCTTGCCAGTCTTGATACATAGAAAATAGTTCCAACAGAACTTTGGGATTCAATGTACCTACGTAGAATACAATGAAAGCATCAAATTAACTATGCAACTGTTGAACAAAAAAAAAAAGTGGCAATGTTACCTGGAATTGAAGGGGGAGGTGGTTTCTTGATAAGAATATCAGTCAAGGTCCCTTCAGTTGGTGAAGAAGTGAGTATAGGTGTTGTCTGCAATTCTTATGAAATACCAAAATCAATAAAAACACACAAATATAGGAAAATTTAGATAGAAATGAAAATAAAAAATAATAAACTTACGATTTTAAGGGAATTGAAACGTTCTAAAAGAGGATCAACTCCCTCGGTTTTTCTCTCGTTAACTGTCGTGATCACATCATGATGACCCACGGCCTATGATCCATCACGTAGAAAATTATTAGAAGAAGAAAATAAGAGAAATGAATAAGTTTAAAAAAAAAAAAAAAAAAAACCTCTGGGCTTCTGGACGAGAGTGTGGATTCTGAGGAACCCATGGGGTTGGTTGGTTGAGGTCGAAGAAGAAGAAGAAGATTTAGCTTGTTATACTCTTTCGGATTTGTCGTTTTTTATCAAAAAAAAATGGAAACTTCTAAGCTTTCATTTTTACCATCGAACATGATTGCTTATAAAGAGGTTTTTACTCATCCAACGAACAGAAACGAGTTTGCGAAAAATTGAAAAAAAAGTACCAAACTCCCCATTAAAAATATCCCAAGTTTTAGTCATGAATTATCATAAACTTTCCATATTAGCAGAGATTATGGTAACTAGCTACTAATAGCATCTTTAGGAGAGTAACCAAAATAACACCAAAATTTTTAACCAAACCAAACACCAACAATCAACATCAAATTTTCGACATCAAATCATGCGGTTTTGGATAAACGGCCCCATATAGTCCACATGGTTTTTCAGTGAAACACATCTTAAAACCCAAGCCCACGCGGTTTTTCAAAAACTGCGCGATTAACTTTCTTATGATTGAAGCCCACAATCTAGCCCAAGCCCACGATAAGCCCACGATGTGATTTTGACAAAACTAAAACCAAATATTTTTTGGTGTTTTTGGTTTGATGTTTTTAATGTTTTCATCAACAAACTCTCCCGAATTAAAAACACCAAATTGTTGAAAATTTTGTGTTTTTTTAGTTTTTATCACTCCTAAAGATGCTCTCCAAACACTAAAAACACCAAATTGTTAGAAATTTGGTGTTTGATGCTAATTTGGTATCACTCCTAAAGATGCTCTAAGCAGCAGTACAGTGGCTTTCTTTTGAAGTTTTGATTTTCAGATGATCTGGAACCCTTCACAAATTACAACATGAGAAGGTGCAAGGAACCTTCCTGGTGTTCAAAGACCAACCCGTGCATTGAGTTTTAACATTGAAGACAAACACATAAAAAGTTCCATAGTATATTACAAGCAACCTCTCTTCCAACAACAGTTCAAACATCATCATCGTCTCAAAAGCCAAACCAGGTGATATTACAAACAAACAAATTGAAAAAAACAGACACACGAGCAATCCTGAAGGTAGAACCGTAGAACTTTCTGATGTACACCAAATCCATGTTCCAGTCTCTCTCTATTCGTTAATTTGTCCAATACAACATACATGGGATATAATAAAATGCACAAACAAGAATTAAAACCCAAAACTCCAGTACGTTCGTTACTCTGCAATGAACCTAAACATTAGTCTCCACTCCAGAAGCTAGTGAGGCCTGTCCAATATCATCGCAATGTTTGAGCCCAATGCCATTTCAATGAGCATTATCATCTCTGCCATTTTCTATCTGGAAAAAATAGGAGCAGTAAATTGTCAGAAAAATTGCAGTACTCATTAGCTCTTATTATTCTGTAAGAAAAGGTAACAGCCTAGTTGTCTTTAATTGAACAAATCTGTATTAAAGCAAGTAAATGAATGGAAATATACAAAAGTAGAACTATCAAGAAGACCCACGTGCATGTAAATGGATCCATAACGTGCATGTAAATATACATTTATTGGTATGATTTATCTAAGTCCATGCCACAAACATGGACCATCCAACCCAGTCCGACGATTGCCAACACTAATTAACAGAAGGTGGATGACACTTTTCGTAATCACTCATGGTTATCGATGTAACAGTTCTTGTAGTTAACATACTCCCCATTCGAAAATTGGTATTTTAATTTAATCAAGACTATTAACTTCTCAGGGTAAAGGCATCTCTAACTATTAGGTATTGACATTTTCTTTTGATACATAACAATGAAATAACAAAATCCTCTCTCCATATTTTTACTGTTGTTACTCATAAATGTCTTGATTCCCTAGACTGCCAGGGCCATGGTAGCTCAAAATGTAATTGTGAGGACCATAACTCTATTCAGACGGTAAAATAGACTTCATCTGGGATGATTAAGTTGGGTGACTGGTTGGATAACTCACCTAGCTTTCAACTCACCCATCCATTCACCATTTCATGGAGATGAACATTTTCCCAATGCAATGTGATGTGACTATCACTCACTCACCTAGTGTATTCACCATTTTCACCTTGCATTGGGAATGATCTAAGAGGGTAGTCCGACACAGTTACCACTAAAGTGAGGGGTTTGAAAAGAAAGATCTCCAATTTAACAAATTGGCTGTCTTGTCTCTTCCACAAAAGATCATAGATCATTTTTTGGATGCATCTACTATTCTAGGAGAAGGCCATAACTATCGCTGATAAACTGCTATTATTAAAAAAAATGCTTTCGAAGGGCAAGTACCATCTTACCGTGAAAAATCATACCGTCCAAGTTATGTTGTGATGAGAGTGACTAGATGCTAAGAGATTGGGGACAATATGAGCATGCATACGAGTAAGAAATTTCTAGCTCATCTAGTTACTTTCCGTAAACAAGTAAGATGCTACCTTGAGTAACTGTTCCATTTCCTTTTGGACCCTGTTGTGCTTGGGACATTGAGCGCTGAATACGAGGAGACAGCTGCTTGCCGTTTGCACCAGGAAGAGAATGGCGCTTCTTAATATAGATATCCTTGTCTTGCACATCTGGACTAGACCTTGGAGAGCTGTTTGCGAGAGCCTTGGCCTTAGCAGATTCTGTGGCTTGCATATAACTGGGAAGGGAACTACTGCTATTGTCTCTTTGATCCTGGTCAACGTGTTCAGGTTTTGTTGAGCCAAATGAGTTTCGTCTCTTCCCATTTTTAGAGTCCCTCGGTAGTTGCTCTGTACTACTTCTTGCACCAGAATCGTGGTTTGGATTTGATGGGGACTTCTTTCCGGCTGACAGTGACTTTCTGCTTTGGCTGGAGCCGCTTTTATCCACTTTGTTCCTTTTAGCCCTCACAGAAACCTGACTTGATGGTGTTCCATTCAAATCCTGGATAGTTATGTGACTTCTAGGAGATCCCTCTGGGGACGACTTGTATGCTAGTTGATCTGATGCAATTTCCATTTGAATCTGCATATCCGATGCACTTCTCTCTGGCTTCTGCTCTAATGGTGCAGAAATTAAAGGCACGGCTACTTCAACAGATTCGCTATTAGCATCCTCACGCTTTACTTGCTCAGGCATGATGTAAGATGAATTGGACTCTGAAGTAAGAGAACTATTATTAGCTTCAACATCTATACTCTTAAGGATAGCACCATTATCAGTTGTTTTATGTGGTTCAGAACCAATGTTTTCTGCAACTACAGTTTCAGGCTCATACCCCACCACTTCAGATCTATCTGGTGAATCAAGTGTGGAAGTGATAGAGAGCTCAGTGTCACAATCTGAACCCCCAATATGGAATCTTGGTTCATGAGAAACTGAATTTTCCACTGGGCTAATCTCTTTTTTCCATGTTCCAGAATCTGCAGTAGATGCAACGCTGTCTAACTTTGATTCTATTCCCACAACTTGAGAAGAATTGTTCGACCTACCTGCGGTGGCAGATGAACTCAGCTCTTCAAATTTTGACTGGACAGCGGCAAATGCAGGATTGCATGCCTTTCTTGATCCAAACCCAAACTTCTTGCCCTCAGTTTCAGGTTGTTCAGTGGCTACTCTTTTCACAGACCGTCTTGGTTGTTCACTGCCTGCTTCAGAATTTTTGGGTGATGTTTGAGAAGTGGCCTCGAGTTGCATCTCCATTCGACTTGTATCAACTGTTGGAGAGACATTTTGTGTTTTTTTGAAATCCACGTCACCTACTGAAGGCTTGTGCATAGCATCTATCTGTGAGGAGGAGGATTGATGGCTTGCCTGAAATTTAAAGTTATCATCATCGTAACTGATCATATTTTCTTCAGACTCAAGTGATGGTGCTGCTTTTGTTACATTCTGCTTCAAATCTACTATACCAAATGCCGCTTCGGCTGGAACTTCAGTTTCTGCTTCAAAGGGGCTGCTTATTTTTTCTTCTTCTTTCTGGAAACCCTGGGCTACTCTCGGGCTTTTGTGCCTGTGCCCATCTCTCTAACCACTTCCATGCAGAATCTGGTTTAGAAGGATCACATTTCATTTGAATTCGTTTTTTCTTCGGTGCTGATTCCAAGAGCTTATGAAAAGGAGAAAAAATAATTTCTGTGAGAAGCAACAGAAAATTCCTGTTTCACTGCGACAATTAAAAGGGGGAAAGGACAAATGATGACCATACCTGACGAGCAAACCCATTGCTCAGCAACTTTTCTGTTGAAGAACAACTTATGTTTGCTTTTGATCCAGACTGTTCTTTTCCCTACACAAATGACTTCGCTATGAGAAACTACTTATAGTAAGATATCTCCCTAATCATAGTAATAATAAGAAATAGAAAAATAAAATCTTATATACAAAAACACAGAACCAAATTACAAAAAAAACAAGTTTGTGACTTAGACATGTCTTCACCCAGTCGAATCCAGGTTGATTAAGAAAATACATCGCTTAAAAGCTGTCCGTCGATATGTGAAGTTGAAGATGGCAAGAATGTATTGACTGATTGTGCGTGTGATTCATCTGCTTAGTGTCTACCCATTGTCTATTACAGGTAATATTCATTAACATTTAAAATTATACTTTGGATGGACAGACACCGTACAGACCTTAGAAGCAAATTATCTACTCGGGCTTGGATGTCTCTTGAAGCCGAAACCACGGCAAGGTATCTTCGGCTGGATGACCTCATGCTGATATGGAAACATATTTTCTCACTTGACATATTTTGCATGAGCAATGTAGTGTAATTATCACTCAACCCAGTACCTACTATCTAATTCTACTTGTTTCGCTCAGCAAAGAAAATACTACCAACATCTAAAAAGATAAATCTTAGTCAAATATATTTTTTTTAAATAATTACCAATGCAACATCAATCTTCTCCTCAGTTGTTGACCCTTGCAATGAAACACGAGCACGGCGGGCACGGACAAGGACCTGCATTTTGACAATGGCCTGAACACAGCGCAGTGCTCCTACAGCCTGCCTTCTTTCCAAATGCCCACGGAAAGCAGCTTGCAACTTAACTATATTCTTGAGCTTCAAGAGTGCTCTCTGAGCCTATGAAAGTCAATGTAAAGAAGAAAAAACAAATATCAGATCCACAAATATTAAGTAACCTATCAAATATTCAACAAGCACGGAGTCGACGGAAGAAATCCTGTTTCCTCCATTCAAATCTATTAGTTAGAACCATATCATGGAAAAAAATAAAATAAAATGTAAGGAAAAGAAAATACCAAGTATGCTCTGATGGCAGCTTGGACGACGGTGGCAGAAGATTCATCCAGGTTGTGACTAATCTCACTCATATTCTCTTTTGTTATTAACGAACCAGTTTTTTCAGCGGTTTGCGTGGAAACTAAGGGGTCAGTCTTGCCAACACTTTCTTTAGCAATCAACAGGTCAGAAAATTTTGAATTCACTGTAGTTGACAAGGGAGGTATTTCTTCAGTCCATTGCGATACAGAGACTTTTTCAGCAACACTGCACTCAGTTTGTGCATGGAACTCATTACTAGTTGATTCCAGGTTCTCCTTATTTCCAGAAGATGGAATTTCTGAGGTCACAGTGTTACTTAGCACCCGGTGCCGTGTAGATTTCTTCCGGAAACTCCATCCACGTTTGTCTATTGAGCCTTTGCCCTGAGAAAGATATAGAAAAAATTAAGAAGATAAGTCAACCTCCTAAATGGTATCATCCAGGGGACTGTTTTAAACTTATATCTCCATCTGTAATTTATGGTATCAAAATCATACAATGGGGATTCACACTTCATTATAATTATGATCAACAATTCAACATATCCGATTAATTTCATAGAATCCTGATCTAGTCTAATTGGAGTGCAATTACTATGACTATAGCAGTGGATCCAAAGTGATTACTATATCATATCAAGATAAATACAACCACTACATTGACTTTCAGTAGATCCTCCGTTGAAACAGGTTAAAATAGTAGATCAGTCCATAAATTCATCGATATATCTAATGTGAAACACCAAAAGTCAATGCATCTGTTATAACTAGAATTTCATCAAACAAAACAAACTCTATTACCTCAGATCGTTCGATATCATCATCATCATTATTGTTATCGATTGAATCACCACCGCTGCATGACATCATCTTAAAACAAGAGCTGCTCGATCTCACCATTTTGTTTTGTTTTTCTTCTCCTATCTTAAAACCTTAAAAAAACAGCTTGTGTTTGTAGTTTGTTTGTTTGTGTTCAGTTCGTAGATAATAATGAAGGGAAGTGATGAAGTGAAACTGAAGCTTATGTTAGCAGTTAAGAGAGGACATGGACATAAACACCCTCATAAAATCTAGTTAACTCAAGGCATGGCATTGGATTCCGAGATACTGTGATTATTTTAATTATGTTTTAGTTGGGGCTCCGTTTTTGCTCCCGTTGCTGAGAAAGCAAGAAACTAAATAAAGCTGTCAAGTCTGGTCAGTTTTCGCTATACTCTAAACGGATAATAATATCTTATCTATTTGTCAAGCAAATATACGTGAGAAGATGTTACTTTTTTATTCCCCATTATCTCGCGTTTTTTAAATCACAACTTGGCGGTGTTCTCTAGTCAACTTATTTACCAATTTATCCATAAAAAATCGTATTTCAATAAAAATCAGGGCAGGGTGTTTAAGTGCTCACGAAAACGAAAAGTTCGGAACTGAATGTCTCCGACATCCAAAGACATTTACCAATCACAAAATTGTCATTCTAATGGGACTACTAAAAGGGTCTTAAATTTGGAAGTAGTCAAAAATTCAATCAAAGTTAAAATTTTTGCTAGCAGGTGCTATAATAAGTTCGGGATATGGACGAGGAGATATGGCCCATTATTTTTTGAATTTTTTTTTTTTCTGTTGTTAAATTTCGAATTTCGATGGGCGGCAATTAAAAAAATAATGGATGATCCATCTCCCAAAAAATAAATGTTTATGTCCCATCTCCATCTCATTTAACAATTCAAAGCGAAATTTTAACTTTGGTTGGATTTTTTTATTTCCTTCCAAATTGAAATTTGACTTTTAAGCTAAAAGTCCCATTAGAATGACATTTTTTTTAGGGGTGTTATATTTGCTTTTAATTTAACAACTTTCCATTGGATTTGCTCTAAAATGCACTAAAGTCATATGTAAAGGTTTATTTTGCTCATAACATTACAAATAATAATAAGGCAAAATTGGGGAAAATAGAGTTGAATATGGATTTGAATGAACTCGAGTTCTATGCAAGCTGTCTACGTATCAAGTTTTCAAATGAATTCGAATCAAATCATATGTAGTTTCTTATTGGAATTGTGTAATAAAATGGTAAATAGAGAATATAAAATATGCCTATAATTCTCATCCTCTATCTTGGTAACCACCTTGTGCTTTAATAGTAATCTCTATGATATTTGCTTTTCCTTTTGGTAAGGTCAAAGTTCTTTTAATGTATAACATGAATTAGTTTAATGGAGACTCAATAAAGCGCATGGCAGCTGTTACGAAACTGTTGGATGGTTATATATTCATTTCTAGCCATTACAGAATCTCACTGAACGATCAGCTCGCTGCATTGGTTCTACCTGTCTTGTCTTGTAGGTTGCCAAATGCCAATGCGTCTTGTTAGAGATGTCTTTTATTAACTGAAGCGAGCTTTAGGATAAATCTTATGTATAGTATCGAGCCATACACGTGTAAAGTATTTAGGTGTGGTGAATATTAGTCTCTCACATCAAAGAATATATGAATTTGCTAATTTTAAGAGATCGGCATCTAAAATGTGAGTCGAGAATCCACGAAAGCTGGTTTTGTATATTCGTGGGTAACGAAATTTCAGGGCTGATCCTACGCCAATGCCACAAACGCATGTCAAAACTTGGTATATCGTATTATATATTCGTGGGTGACTGGGTGGCATGAGAAGTAGTTGGAAACATGAGATGAGGAGAAAATAGTTGGTCCCCAGCTAGTGTCAATTCACGTGGTGCAACGGTGGGTTCGAACAAACACGAAAAAATGGTGAATGAAAATGACTTCAAATGAAATGAATACGTTGCATTGAAAAACAGGAGTATCGGTTGCTGTCTGGGATGCAGTTGGTGTGGATGGTATAACGGTAGGGGGTACCCTAACATAACAATACCACCGTTTTGACAGCTTTGTTTTTGTATTTTTCTGCCACGTTCTCTACTCACATAAAGTGCGCCACATTTCGCTACAAAAAAATCTGCCCCATTCGAGCACAGGTATTTGATTGTTTCTGTATGATCCAGTCCCAATGTGTTAGCAGTCCACGTTAGTGGGACCATTCGGCCCATGATGCACAGTCCACTCTCCATAACACTTTTTATATCTCCGACTTTTTCGACTTGTTTTGCTTTACAAAAAAGAAGAAACAAAATACGGATCATGGTTCATGGACGCCGAATTTCTATTCATACATGTTCTCTCATTTTATACAATTTCAATATTTCATATCATACTCAATACATCTAATATTGGATGCAAAACTAACTCCTTCCATTCTTTAATTTCGTACTTAAATTTTGGGACTTGCAACGAGTATGCAGTGCATTTGGTACGCCTAAGTCGATAATCAGCAAATAATGTTTACAATTTACACAGTCCGCAGTTCGACAATCCACAAATGGTAATAATTAACAATCATCACAGTCCAGCCTCCAGACTTCAGTGTCGACTTGAATTTGGTATCTTTCTTAGTGGTTATATTTCCAGTATGACCAAATATTGAATACTACGTCGATGTCAAATAGCTGTTGCAGTATCGGCAAAAAAAATAATAATATGCCAAATACCTGCTTCGCAAAACCTGGAATAAAAAACAAGATGAATATTAATCTAACGAGATTGTCAAATTTGTCCTATTAACCCAGCTTTCAACTTACAAAGATAAGTCTCTTCTTGCATCATTTTTTTTTTCAATTGTGATATATATGAATTGGTATCCCATGCATTGCAATGTGAAAATAATACAGCATCACATGCAAAGGTGTCCTCAACCTCAACAGCAAACAAGTACCAGAAATAGATCTTTAGGAATTTTTTTATGAATACCATAGGCGTCTATCCACTTCTTCTTGTGAACTTCTTTATTTTGAAAAAGCTAAGAAAGGCAAAAAACTAAAAAAACAAACGAAGAATAGGGGGAAAAATCCTCTCTTCTGGCATCAATGCGACAATGCAGCTTATGTTATGAAGCCTTTCTTTATAAACTGGAAGTTGCAACCTCTCTACTACTACTACTAAACTCATCGGCTTTGTCGCTCTGAAGGTGACTGCCACCCATTTAATAGTAGCTGACGGGCCCATTCCAGCGCAACCGTCACTTAGTGTTCCCCAAGTGAGTTTTCACTCGAGCATTTAATTGGACCCAATGCCTAATGATGTTAGCTTAAGGATTGGTCACTTGGTCTATTTCCGGTTATGGATCTAGGGTCAGTTACTCTTTGTTGAACAGCTATGTCAGCCTTTTGGTTAATGTGGACTAAATCATCAAAAAAGAATGAGGGCTAGACACAATCAAAATGTGACTTAGTACCAAGGAACTTACCTTCAAACTTTATTAGTTAGGATTAATACATCTTCAACCCCATTCACCAACTAAGCAGTACGTCACCCTTTAAACCTTTATTTCGCCTTTTAGCTGCTCAAAGTTTGCCATGACATTATAGTGTTTGATTGCAATGTGCTAAGAGTCCGAAAGTAATATGCAGTTTAATTTTGGAAAACAGGCATATATCAGATATACCATAACGGTTTAGCTCCTACTATCATCGACGATGCCGGTCGGATCAAAATTTAGTAATACAATACAAGAATATTTGATTTATTAAGAGTGTCCACCAGCGAGAATGAGGGCAATTCAAACAGGCGGCTTTCAGAGTAGTGAAATGTTGTTTTCAACACTTCAACAGAGACATGATACTAGTCTTACCGATTTTTCAGTCTGAGGAAGTCTCTGCATTTCCAGATTTGGTTTGCAGACAAAAAAAAAGGGAGTATTTTAGTGTAAGAGTACTCCTAATATCATCAATAATGACTGGTTAACTTTTGTTTCAAACGCACCCTTATTACAGGTGATGGTCGAGTTTATCTAGTAGCACTGTAGCAGTGGTGTTGATGCCTTGATGGCTTGATGGTAGGTTTCATCTAAACCAAGAATGTGTATAGGGATTAGATGGTTACTCAATCATTCCGTATTAAGAGAAAAAGCTAGAAAGCTCCCCGCACCCCCTTGCCTCAACCCCCACGATGTGCTGATTCGTCGAGAGGAATAAAAAATAGCTCGAAAGCTGCAAAAATTAGTCATATATAAGATATAATTAGGTATACCAGTGTACGATAGCATCATCAGGCATGAAAGAAAAAGAACAATCTCCAACCTACTTCTGGCAATATCGCCAGTTTTATAATTACCACCCCCAACATTTCTAGATGTTCATTCTGTGTCGCACAAGTTGAGCTACCTCATGATTTCCAAAGTGAGGTTCAGTTCCAAGGAAACAGAGTTAATCATTTAAGCATATAGTGGACTATTAGTGTCATCTAGAATCGCCGCGTGTGAACCCCCTTCTATGCTTACATGCAACCTTCAGAAAAATGACTCAATTGCCGATGCGTTAATTTCATATTGCTCTTCGGCTGCAGCTATCAAAAAGGCTACGGACCACCCAACTACAATTTGCAGCCGTCCAAACTAGTCACTCTCCCTGTCCTTCAGGAAAACAGCTTCTTCATTTTATTGTTTATGAATGGCAAATAATTTATTTTATTTTTTGTTGCATAGGATAAGAAATAAAAGTTCAATGGAATATAAGAAACACGATATAATATCTTACATATTCCAAAAATTGGTGTCAAATAGATCACAAGATCCAAAATTCAAAGATTAATCCTAGCATGCATTACCATGGAAACCTGTCCGGTACAAAAATATTCTCGACAACTTGAGAATCTACTTGAGAAAAAAGTGCATCTCCATATGGTTTTGCAGGTATAATAAATCAAGCTTTCCCATTGCTAGCATCCATTATCTATTTTAAAAGTATGGTCTCTGTCCCCATGTATTTCGCCCAAGAAAATAGTTTTTACCGCAACTAAGCTAGTTAATTGGATTGACGAATTTAATACATATCGAATCATAACAATGGAAATAATAGTACAAAATTTGAATAATAGAGGAAAACCTCATGACTTGCGAGGCCTGCCTCTCTTTCCGGATTTTACACTACCTCCACCAGACTGAGAGCTTTTCTTCTCACCAGGGGGGCGCCCTCGTCCACGGCCTGTAGGATTCTTGGCACCCCTACCTCGGCCACTGCCAGAAGCCTTACCACCCCGTTTAGTCTGGCCATTGGCATCCTCTTCATTAACATCACTGCCATCATTGCTACTGTCATCAATGCCATTCACTTCATCTTCCGAATCTGATACATCCTTTGACTTCTTCCTTTTATTATTAGGGGAAGCTTTAGAAGCACCCTGTTTAGGAGTTTTCTTAGCAGGACTTTCGTTCTCAAGTACAGCACTCCCTGCTATACAAGTACAATACACATCCGTGAACCACTTGCATAAACAAGACAGATATGACTAGCAAACTAACAGCATATAGAATTAAATCACAGGAGGGAAAAAAAAAAAAAAATGCATAGAGATATGTATACACATCAGATAAGAATCACTAGGTCCGTTAATAAAGGTTCATTTTTTAGGGGACCCAATTGGTGGATCTCATGACAAATTCCAGTCTCGCAACTACAGATTAAGGACCATGCACAAGCATACAATCCATACATGTCGGCATTCACATGGTTCGTTAGAATCTAAATTTATAGACTGGACCGCAAAATATATATAAAAACACTCTTTGTCCCCTAAGGATCTCATGACAAATTCCAATCTTGTAACTACAGATGAAGAACCATGCCCAAGTATACCATCCATACACGTTAATATTGACATGGCTTCTTAGAATCAAAATCCATGACGGGGCTGTAAGATATATAAAACAGCGTTATTCGTCCCCAACCAGGCATCCTAACAGCCTACCCCCAATTTCCAAAAGAAAAACCAAAAGAGGAGCACCCTAATATCAGATACTGAATGTCACATACCTTCACCGGGGGGTTTCCCATCGTAGACCTCAAGCTGCCAAATCAATAGAGCAACCCAAGAGCAAAATAAAAAAATATATCAAAAACAAGAAAATAAATACTTGCAAACAACGTAATAAGATGGTTTTCATAAAGTAGCACCATGAAAAACATAAAAAAAAAGTATATGAACTGTAAGAAAAGAGAAATCACCTTTCAGAATCATTTATCTACTGTTTTTAATAGATATCTCATACCATAATTAAACATTAACAAAAAAAAAATGTAATAAGATAACACATGAGGCTTTAAACATCAAACCTCACCATCAAACCATTTTCACCCCATAAGTTCAGGCTAATAGGTCATCTTCTCTAGTTTGAAGATTTTTCGAATGAATTCAACCAGCACTTATTAGCAGCCTGGGTAGTTTCAAGATGATTTCCTCGGTATTTTCTTCCCACATGTGAAAAGGCCTTCTACTTTCATATTATTGGCATCCACACTCTTATTTTACAGTGTCATTGATCATAAGTCAACATCTTCAAGATTTTATATTCCAAGTAATTGCAACCAATCTTTGCTATGTCACTTAGTATGTCGCCATACTGGCCGAAGAAAACAAACCTTGCAATTTGGGGTGCAAATGCACCCTTACAGCCTAATCTTGGACCCAGCCCAAACAAATTGTACAAATTTAGCCCGCTTTTGTAGGAAAAGTCATCTCCATTATGAACATATATGACAAACTATTTGCCTCTAGGATTTCAAAAGGGAACAGTTATGCTGTGTCGCAAAATCATGGTTTCAATTCCACTTTCACCAGTATATTACCCCCACTCAGAGATTTCAATATTGCAAACTTAATTCAATATTACTGAAATAGAAAGGAAGACGTAGAATGAAGGAAAACTTTGAATCTGGAATTAGCATATCAAGAGGATCAATATGTACGTGTGACAACAAACTAAAAATACCTGGTCAAGTCGGTCAACAACATTTGTTCTATCAACAACAATCAGTGAATGAGCCAAGCCACAGGCAACACTATAGTGGAAAAAGTCAATAGTCAAATACAATAATTGAGGCAGTGAAAGGAACTTTACTATAATAATATAAAACACTGTTAACACCTTATAACGTGCATGCTGTTAAGGATTTCAACTTTTTTGGGATTCGCAGACGACCTGTAGTAGACAAAAGATATACCCATACATAAAGGTTTTACCAAAATCAATTTTTTTTTTTAGAAAGTAAGCATATGAGGTATCATACTTCGTTTTTAATCAAGCAGGTGTATAAATAAAAAACATTAAACCATAAACACCTACTTTGGTCCCATAGGCCCATGTCCAAGCTCTCCATTCTGCGCAACACCCCAACTTATACATGAGTCATCAGCACCAACAAAATGGTGCATCGAACCTGAATCCATGCATCGGATATTCCATCCACTGCAAACAAACAAGGAAATCTTATAGAGAAAGCCACCTCAAACAGAAAAACAACATATAAAAAAATATGAATGGGAAACGAAAAAAAGGCAAGTAAAACAGAATACACAACCTTAAATCCAAAAGAGGCTTTGGATACATCCAGTCGTCACCATTATTCTTTAATTTGCCCCACATATACAACTGCCCTCCACCTGGAGAAAATTAGATTGAAAAGCAGGAAACTCCGGAGAAACTTCATAAACTACGAATGAAAATAGATACTCTAAAAAGTAAAAACAAGTAGACTAAGCAACATGCCATATGAGATCACTATGTAATTTCCACTATAGTATAACATATACAATGGATTGTTGAGGTTATCATTTAGTGATAAAACGACACATCAAAAAAGTTAAGTATATACCCGCCGTGCAAGCACAATTAACAGAACCAGCTGATATCACTGCATCGGGAGGTAACACATTATTCCTTTGGAAGACTTCAACAAGTCGAGGCGCCCATTCATCCTTCTGCTCCCTATGTCCAAGCCTGTGCTCACCAACCCAACATCAGAAAGATCAGATTTAATGAAAAGATACAAATCTTTTATACATCAGCAACCAGTCCAGCTTTATCATATATCACCCATCATATAGCAAAGAGGCCACCAATTGTGGAATGACAAGATAAATTTTCATTGCTAAGTACCTTCCATAGCCACCATAACCCCACCTGATTATACATCAGCAAAAGAACACCAGAAGAAAAGGATTCAATTAAGGCATAATGAAACTGAAGGGAAAACAAATGAATTCATCAAAAGAACAATGAAAGATAAAACAAGGATACTCAATTCAAAGGTATGATTGGGATACGTACGTGTAAACAAAACCTTTAGAATCCACAGCAACTGGAATGGCAGATATGCAAAAAAGGCCGAAAAAATCAACATTAAATCATTCATACAAAATTATGTAATTCACAAATACATACCCAATTTTGATTTTATACAGGGCCAACATGAGGATGATCCAAAAGAACAAAACAGAGATTTTGGAGATGATGACCTACTTATAATTAAGAAGGAATAATACTAATATCATATTTTTTTTTGTTAGTTATTCTATTTTTTCTATCAAGAACAAAGTTTATATTTATATGAATCAGTATACATTAATAGAACAACACAGTTTGGAAGAGTTGGTTTGTAGTGCGCGCTGGGAATCTGTGTTGTATATTTAGGCTTGTAAAAACGCAAGACTATAAATACGACTATGAGATTGAATAATTTACACTTTCGATTTTCAATCAGTTTCTTCCCCAAGTTTTTTTTAATAATTTCTATATTCCTGTCTGTTAATTTCGATTTACATAACTTCACCTCAGCTGTAGCATTATATGAAATTTCTTTCACCAATAAGAATGATTAATATATCTATCTAATAAAACAGCTTGGTCTTTAAGCTCTTTGTGTGAAGCCTACATCGGACGGCTAACAGTTAATACAGTCAGTACATCTGACGGCTAACAGTATATTAATCCTCATAGATATATATATTAATCCGACGGCTAACATATCCACGTGGTGGATTATATCTCATATGATATATATCCGAACAAGCTTTTACCTGATTATATCTCATATGATATATATCCAAAGAAGCTTTTACCATATATATCCGAATAAGCTTTTACCTGATTATATCTCATATGATATATATCCAAAGAAGCTTTTACCTGCGCCATATGATATATCTCATATGATATATATCTCATATGATATATATCCAAGGCTATATAAAGCTCTCACGCTTTAGAAGCATTGAAGCCTGACTCTCAACATCTATTTTTTTGAGCACAGTATTTCCTTTTTCCTTTCTGAGGGGGAAAAAACCAACAACGATTTTGCAACAGTCACGCAATGTTGGAAAGGAGTGGAAGTTGTTGTTGGTAGCAGCTTGAAGAATGGGGAGTTTTCTCTTTCAAAAGTGCTGGAAGTATTGGCTGAAGAAGGATTGAGTGTAGTAAGCTGTGTTACAGCTAAAGTGAATGGCAGGTTAATGTACACAATTCAGTCTGAGGTATGGTCATTTTCTCCATCTAAGTTCAGATATCCGGCCGTAGGGTTTTTTTTTTTGCAAGATATATTTCTTAGATGCACAGTACATAGCCTACTACACCCTAATTAAAGTTTCCAAGTGAATATACAGGTCAGCAATCAAGCATGCATCGATCCATCCAGCCTTCAACAAAAGCTTGTGAGTTTAAGTCAATCCGCTTCCTATGCTCCGCTTGCATGATTCGATGTTCGGTGATTTTGATTCTACAAATATATATAGGACCTCCTTAAAATAGTCTAATGTTTAATTTTCAGTGTTAGTGTATGATGAGGTTCCACAAAGTTTTTTTTTCCCTATCAACTTGAATCTTTAATTAAATCTATGTTGTTTTCTGGGATTTTCGTCTAACTGTTAAGTTGGCCACTACAACATACTATAGGATGCATAGCCTACTTATAAGTTATAACCATGCTTAGTTGATTTCTGAAGAACATATCATGCTCGTGCCAGACCACATCAATGCAATCTAGCTAGCATACGCGCGATGCTACACCATATGGGAAGTACGTTGATATAATCCTCGCAATTCAGTTAATCCTATTATCATGCGTGCAAGACATATTCTAATCAGGTAGCTTTATATATGATCATCCTTCAAGATTAGAACAAACTGAGAAGATCCGAACTCAACTGAGAATATTATGCTTTCTCTTGCAGTATAACCTAATTGTAGTCAATATTCCGCTCTCCATGAATTGACCCCTGGCATTAAAACTAATAGACTATTAAACTTGCCTCATTTTGAGTTTTTTGTCGATTTGTACGTGCGTATCCATCCTTTGTGGAGTCTAGGCCATTTTTTATACACGAGAATCATTCCCACTATTGACTATCCTGTCCCACGTCACATGCCCAGAGCCCCCAGATACCTCATATAGAGGTGTCGATCATCACTCACACGAAGTGAGAATCATGTCATGTCCTGTTATGTCACATTGAAAGGTTCCTTTTGGTTAATACTATTTTTTTTATAAGATGTTGTTAGTTTTATCATTTTTCAACTGCAGGTTGGTTCAGTACATCGACTCTTATGATCCACCACTGCCCCATCGAAATATTTTGTAGGTCTCTGCGCCTGCCCCATCGAAATATCCACGCACATTCATCAACTTTAGCTGCTATTGTTAGTACTACTTCTCCTGCTATTGGTGTTGCTGCTTCGTCTCTGCTTATTTTGAAGCTTGCTGCCTCTCTTTCTTTACTACAGCCTCTGCGCCTGCCCCATCGAGCTGCTTCGTCTCTGTTTATTTTGAAGTTTGCTGCCTCTCTTTCTTTACTACAGCCTCTGCGCCTGCCCCATCGAGCTGCTTCGTCTCTGTTTATTTTGAAGCTTGCTGCCTCTCTTTCTTTACTGCAGTCTCTGCGCCTGCCCCATCGAGGTATTTGCACTTTTAAGCTGTGTATACAATTACTGATTATATTGATGTAAAGTTGGCGTCCACAATGTAACATAGAGTGTTTCCGTTTGGCAGGTCTGAAGGGGTCTCTTTGGTATACTACGAAGACCAAGCTTGCTACCTCTCTTTCTTTACTGCGGTCTCTGCGCCTGCTCCCCCTTTTAGGACAGAGTTTCAAATGCTAGGTCAGTTTCTACTTTATAGGCATTAAGCAACAATCTGCATGGGCGCCATAGATCGAAATATATAGTCCTTTAATTTTGGCCTCCGTGTTACAGCTTCCAAATCTGTATCTTTTAGTGAGTTTAACTTTCCATGCATCACATGGTTGGCCGGCCATCCATGTTTGTCATGGTGAACTACCCAGGCCAATCAACTCTTAAATCCCAACCACTAAACGTACCCATTTTCAGATGGGTCATACCAGTTGTCTCCTTAAAATTATAATCCTTCTACTATTCAAGAATCGTGGATTTCTTTTATATGCATTACGATATATCGCAAAGAGACACCAATTTTATTTATTTATGTTTTGTTTTGCCATTTAATTTAGTGTATAAATAGTAAATAGTGGTTGTTGCTATAAATCTATAAATACGTCAAATTTAGACCTTGAAAAATCGAAAAATATAACTTCATGGAGCAAAAACAACACATGTCGTTGTTGAGAAAGATCACAATCCAATTTATATTTATATAACATACTAACATGAACATTAACTTCTTGCAGTTACCAAAAAAAATTAAACTTTTACATGCAAATTAAATAGACCTAATGATCTATATTTCAGTGTTTGTGTTGGACATATTTACATGGTCTAGGAGTCTAGGCCACACTATCAGATATATTTTTATGTTTTTTTGTCTAAACAATGGCATATAGATGGCTTCGACAAGTACCAGGCCGATGAGCTGAGCAAGATTTCACTACTTTCTTTTAGTCAGCATTTTTAGGTTTTTTATATCCATTGTATATGTTTGGTATCTGGGAATCTGCAATACATTTAATTAAGTATGATTCTGACTTCAAATAAAATAACTCTTTATTACTAAGCTTGGTCGCTAACATGACAAGATGAGTCTAGATTTACAATACACCCTTTGAGGTCGAAAACATTACATTAATATATATGTGGTGATTAAAGGAAGGATGAAGGTTGGTAATATAGACATCTCCCGTATATACTCATTTTCTTAGCTCATATAGGAAGGATACTTACAGGTCATAAGTCACAATGGTAGATGAAGTCTTGAATTGATAGACAAATACCTCATCACCTATAACGACATTTTACTGCTGCCTAAACTAAATTAGAAAGTTTCATTATTCTGTTCATCTCACATGGTTTTTGTAGTATGTCATGTTCTCATAAATATTTTATTGTTTTCCATTTTCTCCTCAGCATGGATAAGACACAAACTATTTCTACCAGTGAACGTGCTGCATTTGCTGAGGTATTTTTTCAAGTTTTTTTTTATCTTCTTTTATTCTTTCACGTTTTTTTTTTCTTTTATTCTTACATGAATTGTAAAACTCCACAATCTATACAATGTTTGTTTTATGCTTACGTTAATATTGTTAATTTTAAATGTATTTAACCTTTCACCAATTACAAAATAAAGGTTATGAACAAACAGCTACATGAAAACCATCAAGTCCAATCAGCTTATGAGGTTGTCGAGATACCTCCACGGTCAACTCTACTTAGTGTTACTCCTTCTAAGCGCAAGTTGGCTCAACGCACAAGAAGGGAGAGAGAGCGCATAAGTGCTAATTCGTCAACCTCAGAAATACCTTCACATCAAGTCCAATCAGCTCATGAGGTAGTAGTCACACCTCATCCACAGTCAACTATTACAGTTATTCCAACCAATCCTAATGCTAAGGTATATATGTCTTATATTGATATATACAATATTTGTTTTCTGTCGTACGCTAATTTTGTGATGTACAGGTTATTAAAAAACAATTGCATGAGAACCGCCAAGTCCAATTAGCTCAAGAGATTGTCGTGACACCTTCACGATTAACTCTTGGAGTCACCCCACCAATGCTTTCTTATCTTCGCAGAACTTTCTAGGCTTAAAGTTGGCCCAACACACAAGAAGAGAGAGAGAGCGCATAAGTGCTAATACGTCAACCTTAGAAAAATGTTTGCATCAAGTCCAATCAGCTCATGGGGAGGTGGTGACACCTCCACAGTCAACTATTACTGTTAGTCCGACCAATGCTAAGGCATGTATTATATTTTCACAATATATGCAATATTTGTTACGTTCATTTGTGATGTCTCACACCTCCACAGTTAACTCTTGAATTCAGTCCAACCAATGTTTTCATACCTTCCCAGCTTTCTAACCGCAAGTTAGCCCAACTACCTAAGAGATAGAGAGCGCGAAAAGTGCTAATTAAAATTGACCTCAAGCTTGAGGAAACACACTCAAAAAAGCCTTCCGATCGAGCGTTGGCACAATGGACAAGAAGAGAAAGACAACGAGTTCAAAATGTGGCATTAAATGTCACTACTCCACTTCCTATTAGTGTTTCTGAATCAAGAGAATTCCCCTTAGTAACAAGTTTTAGGGTGAGGAGCAAAAGAAAGCAAAGAGTCAATGATGATTTGACTATAATTAAAAAGAAGCGGACTAGGAGAAACTTAGCATCAAACTTTTGAAGAATATTCCAAATGGGTGTCTCACACGTAAGTTCATTTATCCATCTATTTTTTTTTAGTTTGTTTTTTTTCTCGATCAAAATATTATCTCTGACATACTTTTTATTTCTTTCCCGACTTAACAATCTTTAGCAATGTTACGACTCATCTAGAGGAATCTTCTACTGATATGCATATTCACTCCCGACATTATCTTGGAAAGATGGATGTGGCATGTCCCTTCTGTAAAGCACTGCACTGGATGGATGAAAGACTTGCAAATTCATCACTTAGTAGACCTCTTTTTGGGACGTGTTGCAAACAAGGAAAAGTCAGTCTTCCTTTACTTAGTCCATTGCCTTATGCGATTCAAGATCTATATGATGGTAGTGACGCCAAAGCCAGGTCTTTTAGACAACATCTTCGTCAGTATAACTTGGCTAATGCATTTACCAGTCTCGGTTGTCAACCGGATGACCGAATATTTGGTAGCGGTCCTATTCCATTCACCGTTCATGGTGAGTTCGCCATCAAATTGGATCGTTACTACCGTAACACGAGAAAGATCCGACTTATGCTCAACTCTATGTTTATGACCCGGCCGATTGCCCTTGATGCGCCATCGCCAAATCCAGAATTGAGGCGTGATGTTTTAGATGTCATTCGTGAGTACATAATCGTCAATTGTAATAGATTTGCTGAAAAATTTCGGCGGGCATATGATATATTAACCGAGGAAAATGACGCGGGCGCTTATCTCCATTATAATACATCTCATCGACCGACGCCGATACAATCTTCCTTCAAAGAAATGAAATTGCGGTTGTTTGTTATAAGGGGATGGAACTCAAATCGAAGCACAAGAGATATCATTCTTCATTATAGATCGTGCAAGCGAAGCGGATTGATGAATGTAATCCCGCTTTATCTACCCCCTGATTATCCTTTTGTTTTTCCCTCGGGGTGAGCTTGGATGGTCAACCGAAATGAAACTTTATGATGTCAATGACGACGATTCGAGGCGATTGATTTCGGATGGCGCTTTTATGCATATCGCTTGTTTGAACGTCATAATCGAATATTCAAAGAATACTCCGTGGTGGAAAATTATTTCGGAGCTTCGCGGTGATGCTTGGGCTTCATCGAGCAAAATCGGCTATACTATCATTATACCCACCAAAAGGATCTTCGCGGAAGTGTACATGAGTTTGATGATTTAGCGAGGATACGGATCCCCGATCAGGTTGGTCACGGGTTTATTTTGCCATCATCGTTCATTGGAAGTCCAAGGTACATGTATGAGATCTTTCAAGACTTCGATGGCTATAACATCGTTACAATAAGCATCCGGATATATTCCTTACGATGACGACTAATCCTCACCGGCCGGTGCAAGAAGCCCTTTTAGAGAACCAAAATGCATTTGATCGACGATGTTGTTCTTGCCCGTGTTTTCGAATCAAGAGAAGAGCTTTAATGAAATTTATCAAGAAGAAAAAAATGTGTTTGGCCGTGAAGTAGCTCATGTGTACACCATTGAATTTCCAAAAAGCGTGGCCTCCCCGCATTATGCATGCACTCTTTTTCCTCAAGCATGAAGATAAAATTGCACCGCTGCCCCAAATTGATCGAATTATATCCGCAGAATTTCCCGACCGGATAAGGATCCCTTGCTCTTTGATACAATAAAAAGTTGTATGATCCATGGACCGTGTGGTGTTAAAAATATGAACTCACGTGTATGGAAAATGGCAAGTGCACAAAGCATTTTCCACATGAGTTTCTGACGCCGACAACCATACAAAAAGACGGTTATCCACTTTTTATAAAACGCGAACGGGACGGTGTCTATATGATGAAAGACAAAGAGGTTGACAATAGGAACGTTGTCCCATATAATCCCGGTTGGTGAGGATGTTTAATTGTCACATTAATGTTGAAGTGTGTGCGGGATTGCAATGTGTTAAGTACATCCACAAGTACATCTACAAGGGCAATGAATGTAACAACAATGGTGTTGGTTGGGCTGAAATGAGATTAAACAAAGACATTGATGCGGATATATTGGACCACCGCTTGGCTTGGCGGCTATTTGGGTTTTTTCCTTACATGAAGAGTTTCCAATTTGTTGTAAGGTTATCTCTTCACTTGCCGTGCATTTAACACCTAATTAAACAAATTTCATCAATATACTATTAAGTTATACTGGAATGCCATACTATTAAGTTATGATTTGTTGCCAGGTATGCATCATGTTGTGTTCAACCCTAAGGAACCGATTGAGAATATTCTTGAGAGGGCGAAACAACAAAAGTCGAGTCTCACTGCATTCTTCGACTGTTGTGCTTCAAATCCAGATGCTCGGCCCTATACTTACCAAGAATTTCCCGAGCATTTTGTTTGGCACAAAACAGATAAGGTATGGACTAAAAGAAGTAGTGGTTATGCTATTGGCAGGATGTATTTTGCCAAGCCCAACGAGGGAGAGAGGTTTTACTTGGCGCCTACTATCACCATCGTAAAGGGCCCAACATCATTTGAGGATCTACGCGAAATTTGAAGGTATTCCTCATCCAACATTCAAGGCCGCATGTGTTGACGTGGACTCTTTGAAGATGATGGAGAGTGGATACATTGTTTAAAAAGAAGCGGCGATAATGAATAATCGGATATCGACTAAGGAGATTGTTCGGCATTATTCTCATTGAATGCAATCCGGTGCAACCACATTTGTTGTGGGATAGATTTTCAACAAGTATATGCTAACGACTTGGCGACAAATTACTTAACTATCTTCAACATTCCTAATCCATCAAAAGAGGTGTGATGATATTATATTAATGCCTCCTTCATGTAGCCTATATTATATTATTAATACACAATTTTCCCTGCAGGTGACAGATTACGGGTTGCATCTATTGGAGCAGTTCCTCATGGAATCTAAAACAAAACTCTAGAAAACTTTCCTCCAATGCCCCAACCACTCAAAAATGGAACAAAGGGATTGGAAATAGACTAATTTGGGAGCAACGCCAACTCCGGTTTGATTTACAAGATGAACAAATCAATCGTAACATTGATCGCCTTAACAATGAGCAACGCCACGCGTTTTGATACCGTGGTTGATTGAGTCATGCAAAATGCGGGGAATTTTCTTCTTAAATGGGCAGTACGGGAAAGACATTTGTGTATAATACGATTGCGGCTAAATGTCGCCATCTAGGACATATTGGATTGCAGGTTGCCCTCATCCGGTATTGCGTCACTTTTATTAGATGGTGGTAGAACAGCTCATTCAACTTTTTCTATTCCTTTTGATGTGTTGGAGAACTCTATGCGGCTTCAAAAAGGATTCGGCTCCAAGGTGTCCGTTTAAAGAAACAAAATTGATAATTTGGGATGAAGTCTCGATCGCAAAGATAGGTTTTGTATTGAAGCAAATGAATCGCTCACTTCGGGATGTTTGTAACAATGAAAGACCATTTGGTGGAATCATCAATTGTTCTAGGCGGTGACTTCCGACAAATTCTGCCAGTTGTCCCACAAGGTGAACGTGAGGATATTGTAGGTGCATCACTGAAAAGGTCTTTGCTCTGGAAACACGTAAATGTTTTATCTTTGGTGCAAAATATGAGATTAGACAGTGACTTGCCAGAGAACGTGTTGTTCTCTAATTTCTTGATTGAGGTATTACTTAATTTATTGAAAAAATAATGTTTCTTGGTCGACCATTTTAAATTATACACAATCACTCATCTCATATGCTCTCATTTGAAATTTTCGGGTTGGAATGAAACAAGAAAGAAAGTGTTCAATTGTCACGGAGATTCAAAATTGTAGCAATCTTCATGACTTGCTAAATAATGTATATCCCGATCTAAGTGAAGCAAAGATGAAGTCGACCCAAATTATTTGACCAAGCGGACTATCCTTTCAAAAGACGAACGATGGCGTTAGCACTATAAATGCTCGCACTAGATACGTTTCTCGGGAAGAAATTGTTTGCTTAGGTGTCGACAAGTTAGAATTTGCCGGTGTTGTTGATAGTGGTAACGCAAATAGCTATCCAACGAGAGTACTTGAACTCACTCGATCCTTCCGGGTTGCCTCCATTCAAGCTTACGCCGAAGCGGATGCCCAAAATGTTGTTATGGAGAAATATAAGCAACACGGATGGACTTTGTAACGGCACTACTGATGATTGTGTGCACAAAGCCACACGTGGTGCAAGTTCTAATCTTAACGGGAGAAAAGCAGGAATGTACGCTTTATCCCGAGAATATCATTAACGCCTTCAACCAATGAAATACCATTCAAATGACCGGGGCGACGGTTTCGATTCGATTGTCGTTTTGCAATGACGATAAACAAATCACAAGGACAAATTGAAATACGTTGGTATTGATTTTATAAAACCGGTGTTTAGCCATGGTCAATTATATGTGGCGTTATCAAGATGCACTTCTTCAAAACAAATCGGTGTCATCCTCCTCCCCGATTCTTCAAACCACACAACTAATATCGTATCCCCAAGTCCCCGCTTTTAGTTTGAGAGAAGGTATATTTCGTAACTTTTGAGCTTTAATGTTTATTTTCAATTTCTTTTTATACAAAATTTAAAATTTATACAAAATTACTTCTAAAGTTATTAATATTTTTCTTGCGGTACTTGGAATTATCTTATTATGCCGCATCATTAGCTTAACTTTGAAGGTAATTAACATACTACGACCGCATTCCATAACTATTTACATTCATTATTTGTTCAAGGTTTTCGGTGACATCCTTTTCTTTGAGGCCAAACTCTTCAATAAACTTCTTCATATTGTCGTTTTAGTTTGAACAGAGGCCAAACTCATGCAAAGCAACTGGAAATGTGGCCTACTATATATGGAGAAAACTGCAGACAAGTGGGGAAGCATAGAATGGGTGATGAGTGGCATGAGAAGTGGTGGGAACATTACGATGCCTCCGCCAAAGCTGAGAACATTACTATACATTCGTATTGTAAAAATGTCATTCAAGTTAGATCAATTATATATGTACGATTATTTGAAAACATATGCAATTTTTTATCACCTCCACGAAGACTAGATGTAATTTTTACATCCATAATGACTTGAGTGGCATAGCCACGGGTTAAATTCTAGTATATATATATATATATATATATATATATATATATATATCCCCACCCGTCGCGAGGGAGGGAGGTTACTAACCTGTATGGTTTGTTCCACAAGCAACTTTGACAATAGTTTTTCCTGCAAGAGAAGCTATTGCTTTCGGACGGGGCTGGGCCTCATAAGCAAGTTTCACCGAGCTGTCTTTGGTGTTGTACTGCAAAGCAAGAGTATCCAATCTTATAATTTCTAAGAAATAAAAGGGCCTTCCCATAACCTGATGAAACCTGCTATAACATACCTCATTGTCTGTTCCATGTCCAAGTTGACCATACTGTGGAAGACCTGCAGTTCTGAAAACCAGTAAACATTTTGCAAATCAGCAAGAGATAAACCGGAAAGGAAATCGTACATCCCTCAACATTAAGAATTGGTAACAAAGTTACATTCGGTGGATTTTACAAAGAAGAAGTAGCATACAACATGACTTTAGAGAATTTACAAACCATACAATATGGAAGATCCTTCAACAGAAGACAGCCACACAGTAAATTCGCCCCCACAAACAGCAGTGGTGACTTCAGAAACCTGACAACGGACTGGAGATTGCTCACATTCTACAAAATAACCAGATACCTTATTAGAGGACGCGGCCATAAAGCAAGAAACGTCAAGGACCATATAGATTTCGGGGTAATCGGGAATTGAGATTGCAGTCCAAAATGAAACAATTAAAATGTACACTAATGTGTGAAAAGAATTCTCGCAATGAAATTAAGCCATCGTTTAAGAGATCGGAGATTGTATTTTATAAATTTAATTGTACACTAAGTATATATTACTGTTTGTCTGTAGGTTCCTTGAGCTAGAACAAAAAAAAAACAAAAAACTTTGCCACCATTAAGGGCAGAGAGACAAGAGCTTACCATTCTTTAGGGAACCACTCCCAAGTTGTCCATGCTTATTCCAGCCAAATGAAAATGAGTTTCCATCGTCAGTTACCACCACTGTGTGGTTCCTCCCAGCTCCAGCTGTAACAATTTTGTATCTACAACAAACAAAAAAGGCCCAATTGAAGATACAAACACTAAAGGAATACAACTTCATCTCTTGTCAATAACTTCAAGAAATGCACCAAACTTGATTCCCCCATCATAAACTTAAGCACTATGTTTATTCTGATTATCATTTCTCAAGGCAATATCCATTGTGATTAGTGAGGATATCATATTTAGACAAAAAAAGCTAATTGACAGCTTATAAGTATATATTACTGTTTCTCTGTAGGTTCCTTGAGCTAGAAGGCTCAAAATGTATGACAATATAACGTGATGGTTAGATGGTAAACGGTGGTAAAAAATAAAATTGCAATCATATTCTCATTTCTTTGCCAATCAACTCCAAAACTTAATACATTCTCCACCAAATACAACAAAGAAATATATGTATCTATGCAGTGAAATGCTCGCCTAGGTTGCGGCCACTTGTACCTATCACCTAGAATTGCCTGGTATCGCCTAGGCTCACCAACACGGCTACCAAGCACCTGCTCTTTCCAGTGCATAATATACTCCAACATACGTATACAGGCATTGCACAAATATAGGTTGATTTTAATCATTAGAACATTTTATAGCAACTACTTAGAATAAACCCATAATAAGCCTGTGTTAATTTCCCAACCTCTTGACACGGTTCAACTCCTACAAAGATGACCTACACTCCAAAATAACTTTTTTGAAATACTTACTTATTCATCTCAAACTTAAAATTTAATAAACAACAGAACATATTCACTTCAAATCTGAGTTACCGAACCTCGCAACAATAAGTCATTAACTAAAAAATATAGATAGATATTGACTTACTTGGACAGCCCAGAGACAACAGTTGGCCTATCTCGTTGAATCATATCTCCATGCCCCAGTTGCCCATTCTGCACAATCATAATCTCATATTTAAAAATGTAAAAAACAGAGTCAACAAATACCTTTGATTATCCTTATCTAGTCAAATAAATAACAGTATCAAAAGATACCTTATTTCTTCCCCACGTATAGCAGCGACCCTCGACATCCAACGCCACACAATGAGCAGATGCTATACAAACCAAACCATTTATCAAAACAAGTCAATAAATATTCCAAATAATAAAAACACTAGTCCAATATACAATCAAAACAAAACTACTTACTGGAACCAGAAGCAACAAACCGAATATCCACACCAACAAGTGGACGCAACCGAGTTGGCGAAATCAAATTCGTTTCAGCAGGAATACCCTTACGACCAAACATGTCCCAACAAGTCCCACCACAAAAAAGTATCTCCCCACTCTTCTCCTCCACCTTCTTCTCCACATTTCCTTCAGCTTCAACTCCAGACATTTCTAATCAAACCAAACAAAAGAAAAAAAAAAAAAAAAAAACAGAGAGGGAATAAAAGAGGGAGTTGAGAGAGTGGGAAAGTTGGCGGGAATGGGTGGATATGAGGATGGGGACAAAAAAGAGAGGGGAGAGGTTTAGGGTTTAAGAATGACCTAGATCTGAGAAGCCAATAAAAATGAAAAAATAGATGAAGCCTCGATGTCAAGGAAAGAATGTTGGGACTTTATTAATTAATTTTTTTTTTTTTTTTGACAGATTTCGAATATATCTAATCAATGCCGAGTTGCCTCTTTTAAAATTTTAAAATCTTTTATTATTTTTAGCTTACCACTTGGTCATTTGGCCCATTAGTTAGCAACAACTAATTGAATTGAATGAACAAATTTTTTTTTTAGTAATCTCCATGCTTATATTCATGTTCTCAACTTCTCATCACTGAAATGGAAGGATGATTATGTTGGGTGTGCAGCAGAGAATGAGAAGATTGTGTTGCCATTTTAGTCTTAATCATGATCACGAAATGGTACAAGTAGAAGTCTCTACGTACCCGACTAATGAGACTAACGTACAAAGCAACAAATTTCGCGCAATTTTTCGGTTTTTACTCTTTCCAAAATTTCAGACGTTTACAAGTTTGGAAGGAAATTGTTTGTTTGAGGTGGACACTAAGGCCCAAGAAGTATGCCACAAACATTAAATAGGCCCATCAAGGGACAGCACATTACGGGCCAGAAGCCCGGATACCAAACCACAGTTCCTTTGCAGATTCTACAATGATATTACTACGGCACCAATTTAAAACAGATCCAACCTAGTTTCACCCGGCAAAGACCACTTTTCATTCTCTAATATACTAGATAACTGCAAGGCAGTAGAAACGTGAGCGGAGGTGGAGAAGAGAGAGGGAGAGATGAGTTTGTGGTAGAGAGAGAGAGTTGGGTTTGGTTGAGAATGAAAGAGAGAGAGGGAGAGAAATAGTGATTGAGGTTGTGTAAATCACTTTTAGATTGTGATAACAGTTTGGAGGATGAGAGATTGGGAGAAGTTGGAAGCGAAGACGGGAAAATGAGAGAAGGGGGATACGGTCAGACACAAAAGAAGGATTATTTAGGGATACGGACAGACACCTGGAAGAGTGACACGTATAAAGTGGTTTTTTGTTAGAGTGTTGAATAGTGACCTCAAGAGTTCGCTCACGCTCACGGATTAATAGCCAGGCAGAAGTGGAACAGTAGAAGTATCATTACAAACCAGACGGCAAGAGCACATGAGAAACGAGTTTTACCGTGTTGAGTCATACATCATATTAGCATGCTAAGAGTGGAACGTCTCCAAATGATTTAAATTTATTTTCTAGGTTTGACAAGTTTTTCATGAAATCAGTAAATCAATTAAGTTGAATTGCCTTAACACTTGCAATATCGGGATCAATTTGATTCGGTTAGCAAAACTAATGACAGATGAAAAGGATGTCGACGCCTGGAAGACATTAGCAACTCGCCCCTGTAACTATCACTCACCCATTCTCTGCTTTATCATAGGCATTGGATTTATGTTTGGGTGAAAATGTGAAGCCGTCTGGAACCTTGCCAAGCAGCATCTCAGAAATTTTTATCTGTGTGGAAAATGGAATACAGCAGCTTAAAAGCATGCATCACAGCTAAATGATGGTTTATGGTCCATTGACCCGATCAAAGTACATACCCAGTCAGCTGCAGATTCCGAGGCCATTAGCGTCTCAAGGTCATCACGGCCACAGTAGCTGGGTGGACGCCAGTTCAGCCGTTGTGGGATAACATCTAATAAGCCTACAGGAACATACCTATATGTATAGCTGAGCCATTCAAGCAAGAAGTGCCTGGTTGTCTCCACACCTGCAGATGCATAAAACATGTTAACTTCCGGATACCTCCAGATAGTTGTCTTTGCCAAAGCGACAACTATGTCTCGACAACTATGAAGCAATTGCAAACAAAAGAAAGTGGAGAACTATTCAATTGTGAATGATGAATCTATAAACTGTTACATTCGTGCTGCAAAAGCTCAGAATTTCTCTTCAAGACCTCTGCTTTAACCTGTTACCGTCAATGAAGAAGTCAACCAAACAGACAAATTCCTTCAGTGTCTCATCTAATGAGTTCTTAGTTCTTACACTTGGTGCAGCCAAAGGACGTCAATGATGTAAACCACATCCAATACGCAAAGCTGGCTGTCCTTGTGGATGGGGTTTGAAAGCCTTCATCTAGTGGCAGAGACGTTGAAATTTATAATTTTACAGTTTGAGGTTGCAAATTTATTCCACTAATAATACTTCTTCATACAATATGTTTTGTTGGATTTTTTTCCAGTATAAAGCAATTTGCATCATCGGTATTTACATCTAGATGAATTGAAGATGTTTCATTAGATAGATGAGATATGGGAAATGTTTGGTTTGCTGACTGTCACATGGTGTGGTGTTTATCTGTGAAAAGGACGTCTCAAGAAATGCTACGATGCTCGTCAAAGAGCATATGACAATCATTTTTTAAAGAGATATTTTACAGGAACTGCAAAGCTTAACAAAGCAGTTAAGGAACTACCTAGATATAGCACTACAAAAAGAATATAAAATTTATCTGCCAAAACCAAGGGGAGTCGAGGTGGACATGAACAAAAGCAAGTTTTATCAAATGGGCATGTAAAAGGTTATATTAAACCTGTAACACCACAATAATAGTATTTCAAAGAATGCATGGCATTAGAGGGACTGGTTCTGCAGATATTATGAGCATTACTGGATTGACAAGACTCATGACGTACCTTTTGTATCGGATCCCCAGTGTTGAAGGCCGAAATTGGCGTAGTCTTTGAGAATATTCAATCTTTCACCTGAAGAGATGTCCCAATGCCTCTGTTCCTTGATTTCAGTAAATATCCAAGGCTGTTTGGCAAAAGTGCATTTATTCATCATCACCATTTTGGGAAGTCAAATCTTTAACCAAAAGAACCAAATCGAGTATTTCCTTACAACTTCAGGAAAGAAAAGATTGACTAAATAATTCCCTAGACGAGTTGATGACTAAAAGAGCAAGTAAAGCGACTCTGAAGATAAACAACATTGTGAGAAACAAACCTTTACAAGTGAACCTCGAGCAATCATACAAGCAGAAAGCTCAGGGCAGTCAGACAAGTGCTTGTTCCAGTCTAAGTACGAAAAAACATCACCATTCCCCATAACTTGCAACACATCGGGAGCCTTTTTTGCACATTGGTATATGTAGTCCCAATCGGCAAGTTTGCTATAGCGCTGCTGTCGTGAGCGACCATGTATTGTTACCGCACTTGCACCCCATTGACTAATATCTGAAATCAAAGAGTCAACACGATTTCTCCCTTCAAAATAACCAGTTCGTACCTGGAGCATGTTCAACGGAGCATCATTACATGTTATTCTGAACAGTGACAGGTCCATACAATTGAAAAAGAGATTAAAAAAGTACAACTGGAGGAAGGTAGCCATACTCAGTTACTCACAACCTAATCGAAAAGAAAACCACATAAGTTGAATTTCGGATATTTGGTTTGATCTTTCGGTACGACAGTCTGGTTGTATCCATGGTTCCATTGGTGAATCCATGATCAACTTGGGGATGATTTTGGCAAAGATAATTTCCTCACTGCAGAGACCATCCTTACCAAAAATCAATTACTTGAATTTTCTGACAGAGCAATATGGACCCTAAGATTTAAACTCCAGGTAGTTTGATACGTAGAAGTCTTGTTTTCTGATTATTCAATAAAAATACCAGCTAACCGTATAGATGTCCCACAACAAATCCAAATTTTCTACCCCCATAAGAATTGATTTACAAATTGAAGAACTGTGCACTGACCGTTTTAACCATTATATGGATGCTGCTTTTGCAGGGTTGCAATTTTAAAATCTTGGGACGGCTTTAATTTTATTCTTTTGGTGACAACCTATGTGAGTGGAAGATCAAATCCAATATAAATTAGTCATCAATATCTGACAGACAACCTAGATTAAACATTTAAACTTGACTTAGAGCATATATAATAGTTCAAATATAGAGGTAAGAAGAGTAAAAAATGGTCAGTAATTATGATTTAATTCATTATATTCTCTGCACCGAATGTTGTTCTAGAAAGCAATTGTTTCAGCCGAAAAGTGATCTGTATAATTACCTTGACAGTTACTGGTATATCCACTGTGGAAGAAGCTGACTGTATGATGTTCTTAATCCTCATAGGTTTAGTAAGAAGAGAAGATCCAGCACCTTTGCTAACCACAAGATCAATTGGGCACCCCATGTTTATGTCAATGAAATCAACCTCACATTCACGATTTATTAGTTCAACAGTACGTGCCACAGTGTCAGGATATGCCCCACATATCTGTACACCAAAGAGATCCTCCGATGAATGCCGTCTTAACAGTGCCCACTCTGAAGCTTGCCCCTACATTTAGAATTGTAGTCAGAAAAGTTATGGTAGATATACATATTAATATGCAATACAAAATTCCAAAAAGAGAAGTCTAACTAAATTAATTTGACCAATAAAATAAAAAATCATATCTCATTTTCAATTTTAATCTTCATCAAAATGTAAATAGTTTATCACCAACTACAGTGAGAATCCTCACCGGAAATAATTACAGGATGCCCAACTAAATCACAAACCTGCAAGAGATTCGTGCACATAGCCATTTCACCACATGTTATGTCCGCTCCTAGGGATTTGCAAACCCTTCGAAAAGGAAGATTTCCAACGGTAGTCAAAGGTGCAAGATATAGCTTTCCTCTGAAATCTACTAGCTTCTTTTCACGTGGATGGAGTTTCAAGCTTTTATCAGCTTCAGCGGAATAGGTATCAGCTGTTATCTTTTCTACTTGAGTTTGTGTATGTATCTCCTCAGAGCCTTCTTTGACTGAACTTAATCCTGTTCCAACACAATCAATACACCCAAGCTAAACAGAGCTCAATCCAACAATGACAAATTTTATACCCTCAAAATGCAAACCACTTCGAGGGTGAGAGAAGGGGTTGGGTAACAAACCATTATCCTTTTCAGAAGAGCAAGAGTTATCAACAACTTCAATTTTGGCTTTCTTTGGAGGCTGAGGGTCATCAATAGCAACTAAATCATCAAGAGAGCCCTCTTCCACTGGCACTTTATTGAAGGACTCCTCTTTGCAAACAGAATCACAATTCACTTGAACTCCATTATCTTTGGAATCAGCACAACAACCATTCAGTGTGGCTTGATCACCTTCCTCCTCTTCAACCTCCACATCTTTGGTCTTTGATTTGTTCTGCAGTCAAACCAAACGTGAATCTTTGGACAGATGAAATAGGAACAACAACGAGCGTACAGCTTACAAACAGAAATTTATTCCAGGAAACACATAATATGAAAAAGCCGAATGTGCTCTTGGGTGCTAAAGGGAACAAAAACTATGGTTGACAGATTAGGATTCTGAGATCAGAGCATGATTAAGACCTTGACTGCATATATCCAAGCCATAAAGTTCTGATCATTGGCAGCATGTATTTAGTAGGGTACCCAATGTCGTGGTGTAATTGTTAAGAGGATAAAGTCTTCAAGCTATACAGGGGAATATCTTTCAAGTTCTTTATCTTTAGCTATAAAAAATTGGGAGGGCTAATGTAATCTCTAGTGAGCTTTGAGTACCAAGTATTTTCAATTTATTTTGCTAATTATACCACCTACAATTAGAAAGGAAAAGTAATCGGAAAAGTGGTTCTCCAATTAAATAAGATTAATAATAGATTGTTCTACAGATGCATAACTGAAAAAAAAACACTGTAGAATGAAACAGAACATACACTTTTTATATGAGATGATCATACCAATAGTCCAAGGAGTTTAAGCTGAGCGTCCGCCTTAGGAAACTTGGTTTTGTTCTTCCAAAGTAGTTTCTGAACATCTTTCTTAAGTCCGTTAACTTCGGCTTTCTTCTGAACTTTCAAAGCATCCTCAGGGTCTTCAACCTTATGTGTCCCTGAAAATCTACAAGACAATCCAAACGGACACTGCCCATCAAGGTTAAGGAAAGGACAATTTCCTTCAATGTCTGCTGGTTTCTGCATTTCAAAAAAACAAATACCAAGATAAGTAAAAAGACCATCCAAATACAATGCCAAGATAAACATATGATTACCTGAGCTTTATAGGCTTCTACATCGTGGCTGAAACGGCATTTCAAACCATAACGACATGCAAAAACATTCCCAGCCTTTGCTACTTCAGGACAAAGATGCAATGCAGATTTTTGTTCCTAAAGTAAAAAAAAAAATATATTATAAATATTGATTTTTTAAAACTTTAATAGACACATTATTATTATGAAATAATACCTCGCGACGTTCTCGCTTGGACTGCCTTTTGGACTTCTTCTCCTTGACAATGTTGGAAGAAGAAAGTGGTTTCTCGTTGGAGAAGGAATGAGTAGTGGACCTGACAGGTGGAGGTCGAAGAAACTGTTTCTTAACTGGTGCTATTGCTTTGGCTATTAGTTCTTCTGTTGTTAATTCAACTACATCGATTGGTTTCGAAAAATTTGTTGTTTCTTTTTCTTCTTCTTCTTGTTTCATGTTATTTACTTCTTCTACGACTGCTGCTGAAGCTTCTTCTTCCATTGGCGCAATAAGAATTTCAAGGACTCTTTTCTTTTAGGGCTCTGCTATTGACTCTTTTTGGGCCCCCGTTACTTCGACTGGACGACCTATAAACAAAATGTTACTAGTGTAAACTGTAAACTGATGAATCACTGTTACCAGAAACTAAACAGCTGTTGAAGTCATTTTAAAAATCTTCCAGAGGACTTAAATATGAAACAAAAAATTAAAGTAGAATAATATACATGCAAAAGAGTGGTTTCTTTCGTATGATGCTGATGCACTGATGCATGTGCTTGTTAACAAAGCGACAGCAAAAGATGTCTTTGCAGCATAAACAAAACCAGTTCGCAGCTGGATGGTGGTACCTAAAAGCCCATCCGTAGAATCAACATTTATTATATCTTGTATAGTATATTCAGGAAGGCAAGAGAGAGGCTAAAGGTTTAGGTTTCACAGTTTCAGTTTTAATATTAGCGAGAAACAGTAGTTTCATCAAAATATCATAAGAGTAGCATTGACAAACCAGCTATAGTCTGTAGCATTTAACAGAAGCTAGTTATTTTTGTGAACAGCAAAAATCAGGGTTCCTTTCGTAATTGGATCGTAATTGGATCCAGATGGATTTGAACCATCAGCCTCTCAATCAAGAGTGCTCTTACCATTTTGAGTTTATGAATCCATTAGAGAAAACGAAAACGAACTGAGAGATGTATTAGCACCAACCATATGTATTAACAGAAGTACTTGTTGTTGGAATCTCCAAGAGTATTTCAAAATACTTGTGTGTGTGTGCAAAGTGGAGGAGATGAACTATGTGTGTTCTCTCCACTTTAGTGCATTGTGTTTAGTCCCACATTGGTGAACCACCACTAGCAAGTGAGGTATATGAGGAATTCATCTACCATAATGGCGTGCCCTTAGGTATTGTACAAAGGCTTTTGTGTTAGGAGGGAGGACTCACCCAAACTTCCGTTTGGGCCCATTGGGGCTTGTTGTCTAGTGGGTTGTCTAGTGGGTAGAGGAGTATCCATTACAGATGTAGAGAGAGAGACAACGTGGAATTTTTTCGTGCATTGGGATTTAACAAAACTTCGATTAATGATTTGATGTGTTGTATTTATAAAATTCCATTCTGAAAAGCCAAAATCTAGGATGTGATCATAAATTCACATAGAGGAAAAGAAAAAATAAGAATGAATTTCAAAGTCAAAGACACTTCTTTTTAAAAGGAGTGGTACTGGCAATGGAAATTGTTATGTTTGTGGTAAACTGGACATAGGGCTTTTCGGTCTGCACACACAAGAAAAGACATCGATGATCCTCCCAATGCTAATATAGTTGAGGAGATGATATTATTCTTTGTTGTGGTGTCACAAGTGTTCATGGCCACTGGGAAGAAGAACTGGGTACTAGATTCTGGTGCCACCCGCCACGTCTGTGGTGATGTTAAAGCCTTCTCAGACTAGATACTAGTGAAAGATGAAAAGGTCTATATGGGTGACTCAAGGTCTGTTCCTGTTGAGGGAACATGCAAGATTCTTCTGAAGTTAACTTCAGGGAAAACCCTTTCACTTAGTAATGTTCTTCATATTCCTGAGATTTGTCAGAATCTGATTTTTGTGTCCTTACTAGGAAAAGCTAGCGTCAAGGTGACTTTTGAGAGTAACAAGTTCATTCTGACGAAGAATGAGGGTTTTGTTGGGAAAGGTTATTGTAATAATAGTGATCTTTTCATGTTGAATGTATTTGACAACATTATTATTAATAAAGATGAATCTGCTTCTGCTTACTTGCTTGACTCTTTTAATATATGGCATGGTAGACAAGGACATGTGAATATTCAGTATATGAAAAGAATGAAAGAATGTGGTTTATTGTATGATATTTCTGATTTTTCTAATGATAAATGTGAGATATGTGCTGAGACTAAAGCCACAAAGAAACATTGCAGAACTGTTTCTAGAGATAAAACTGGATTGCTAACTCTTATCCATACTGATTTGGGTGAATTCAGAAGTACCATGTCTAGAGGGGGGAAGTTTTATTATATTACATTCATAGATGACTTCTCTAGGTACACCATGGTATATTTACTAAGAAACAAGCATGAGGCGGGTGAGATGTTTCTCAAGTACAAAGTGAAGTTGAAAACCAACTTAAGCGTAAGATTAAAAACATTCGATTCCGATAGGGGTGGAGAATATAAGTCTAACCCCTTCCGGGACTTTTGTGACAAGAATGACATTATTCATGAGACTACTCCACCATACTCTCTCGAGTCAAATGGAGTAGCCGAACGGAAAAAACATAACACTAAAAGAGATGATGAATGCTATGCTTATAAGTTCGGAGCTTCCCGAACTTGTGGGGAAGCAATCCTATCCGCTTGCCATATCTGAGAATAGGATACCCAACAAGAAAAACATGGAATAAGACACCATATGAATTATGAAAAGGTCATGTACCTAACACGAAATACTTCAAAATGTGGGGTGTCTTGCAAAGGTTCTAATGAACGAACCTAAAAAAGAGAAAAATTGGGACCTAGAACCTGTTGATTGTATGTTCATTGGTTATGCTCATAATAGTGTCTCATATAGATTTTTAGTAGTAAAATCTGATAATAACCTTGTCAATGCTAACACTATTATAGAGAGTAAAAATGCTGATTTCTTTGAGAATTTGTTTCCTTTGAAAATTGGCATTGAGAGGTTGGTTGCTTCTAGTGAACAACAATTAACATATCCCTGAAATTTTGAACAAGAAATCGGAAGAGTAAAAAGAGACGAAAAATCCACCAATTTTGGTGATGACTTTTACACGTTTCTTCTTTATGATGATCCTGTGACGTATAATGAGGCAATCAGTTCTCGAGATGCACCTTTTTGGAAGGATGCTATAAACTCAGAACTAGATTCGATTATAGCTAATCACACATGGGAGATAGTTGATCTACCTCCTAGGGGGAAACCTATACGTTACAAGTGGATCTTCAAAAAAAAACTGAAGCTAGATGGTTCCATTGAGAAATACAAGGCTAGACTAGTAGTCAAGAGATTCTCCCAGAAAAAAGGCATTGACTATTTTGATACTTATGCTCTTGTAACTAGGATTTCTTCTATAAGAGTTCTAATGGCTTTGCTGCTATTCATAATTTATTTATTCATCAATCAAATGGATGTAAAAACTGCATTTTTGAATAGTGATCTTGATGAAGAAATATATATGATGCAGCCTGAGGGTACGATAGTACCAGGGAATGAGCAAAAAGTATGCAAATTGGTTAAGTCTTTATATGGGTTGAAACAAGCGGCAAACAATGGCATGAAAAGTTTGACAGTGTCATGATGTCTAATGGATATCACATAAATGATGCTGATAAATGTATTTACTTTAAATATTTTGATGTAAATACATATGTGATTATATGTCTATATGTGGATGACATGTTAATCATGAGTCCTAGCCTTGATGTTGTGAGAAACACCAAGATGTTCTTATCCTCTCCATTTGAAATGAAGGATTTGGGAGAAGTTGATGTGATTCTTGAAATCAAAATCATCGTAAAAAGCGATGATGGCTATCTCGCTTTTCACAAGAGCATTATGTTGAGAAGTTTTTGAAGAAGTTTAACTTTTATGATAATAAGCCCGTGGTCGACACCTTATGAGGCAAATAATGAACTTGAGAAAAATGCTCAACATGGTGTCCTCGATCTAGATATGCCCAAATTATTGGTAGTCTCATGTACTTGATGAATTGCACTAGACCGACATTGCTTATGCAGTTAGCAGGTTAAGTAGATACACTCATTGTCCTAGCCCGGAACATTGGAGTGCGTTAGAGAGACTAGCCAAGTATTTGAGAGGAACAATGAATTACAGCATACGGTTTAGACAAACTCCACCTATGATAGAGGGTTATTGTGATGCAAACTGGATATCTGATTCTCATGATATCAAGTCCACTAGTGGTTATATTTTCACCCTAGGTGGAGGTGCAGTTGTTTGGAAATCTTCTAAGAAAACCTTGATAGCTCGTTCAACCATGGAGTCCGAGCTTATTGCTTTAGATAAAGCAAGTGCTGAGGCTGAGTGGCTTAGAAACCTCTTGGCAGATCTTCCTATTGGTACAAAACCGCCTCTAATTGTACCTATGCATTGTGACTGTCAGGCCGCGATAGCAAAGGCAAAGAGCAAATTGTATAATGGGAAAAGCAAACATATTCCTCTAAGACTATAGTCTATAAAGCAGCTGCTGGAATCTGGAGTTGTGGCTCTAGATTATGTGAGGCCAGAGTTAAATTTGGCCAATCCTCTGACAAAACCGTTTAACAGGAGACAAGTGGTTAAAACGTCGAAGGGGATGGAACTTTTGCCTTAGATAGAGGGCAACACTGACGGCAACCCCACCTATGTGATTGGAGATCCCATGAAGTAGGTTCAAAGGAAAAACAAGTCACCTCATCGCTCTGGTATGCTATTGTCTTTTTTTGAGACGTCCCACCCTATGACTAGATAGCATTTATTTGTATACTTTGTATAACTTGAATTGTAATGAGAAAATGATGAGTTATTTTACTCTTATTGGAATCCATAGTCCATTATTTTTTGAGATAGTGTATTTTAATTGCAATGTACACTTGATGGATATCCACCTACGTGAATGTAGAACTGAGTCGGTTCTTATGAGTATTCAGGCAAGTACTCTAGAGCATTCATGGAACATGCAGTATGAAGGGCCAAAAAGCAACAACACCCTTGAGAACATGCATATAATGAAAGAACAATGTGGGTGCATGTGCTCTATTTTACTACAAGGGAATGTTGGTTCAAAGATTTTTTAATCCACCACTTTCACGTATTATAAAACATGTTATCCTATGACTGGTTCAAGCCCGAAAAGCACCAATATCTTATGCATTATTTTTTCGATTCTCTCTAGCATTTCGTTAACCCATTTCTTTTGTAATATCCTATTCTAAAATAGTGGGGGACTATTAGTATTTTGAAATAGTGGGGGATTGTTGGAATCTCCAAGAGTATTTCAAAATACTTGTGTGTGTGTGCAAAGTGGAAGAGATGAACTATGTGTGTTCTCTCCACTTTAGTGCATTGTGTTTAGTCCCACATTGGTGAACCGCTACTAGCAAGTGAGGTATATGAGGAATTCCTCTACTATAAGGGCGTGCCCTTAGGGTACAAAGGCTTTTCCGTTAGGAGGGAGGATTCACCCAAAGCCACACACGCTTGCCCGCATCGGGTCGGGTTCGGGCTTGGGCTTGGGCTTGCTGTCTAGTGGGTAGTGGCTTACCAATTGCCTAAACTTGTTTTGCTTTTGCAGCAAGTTTTGGTTGGAGTCCTACTTCAAGTTGGTTTCTGCTTCCTTAGCTGTTTGTGAAACCGACTATGAGGAGTCCTTCTCCCATCCGTAACCTACCGCTTTCTCTATATAAACACTCTACCGTGTAGCGCCCATAAAGAAGTATCCATTCTGGGGCGTAGAGAGAGAGAGAACTCGATGCGTGTATACGGACCTTCACCCTTCTACGGAGAAATAGAACCCATCTTATTCTTCTTCCTTCTTCTTCTTCGGAGAAATAGAGAGTTATATTGTTCTTAGAGGGTAGTTCGTTTCTGCAGAAAGTCCGGTTAACCATTGAATCCTCGTGAGGAAGGCGTTATATTGCCTTTTCTATTGGAAGGGGCGAAATCTTTCCTTAAGGACAGCCTAATCCACACCTTGGTTATTACCTATTATTCTGTCCTTGTCTCTTTATTGTTTTCTTTATTCGGGTATAACACTTGTGACCACAACTTGAACTACACATAACTGAAGACTTCTATCCCTACTGCCCTGATCTCATTCACCTTCTCCATTACTTGCTTTTGCTCCACTTCTCCAAAATCATCCAAAAGAGCTCCTTATACGTCATAGCATGCTTACTCTGAAAAAAATAATAGCAGAATGCTGAGGACTAAACAAATCACAACTACTCACCTTAGTTAACAGCCATGAACTTCTTATTCCAATGATGTCTATGGTTTGTTTTACAAGTTCAGAACATCACTCTAACGAGAAAAGGTGCCTATATATATAGTCACAATCACAGTATGGTAAATACAGTAAACAAAACAAAAAAGACCTAGAGAGATATATAGGTACATATTCGTCTTCTTTCTTCCCTCCATGTCCCACATCAAGCATAATTGGAATTGGATCCATTTGTATACAAAGGACCCATGTAAACACACAGGAATTTTGGCTGCTAACATTGTTGAATGATGTCCTAAATCACCACTAGCTTCTTGTTTTTTTCACTTCAGTACAAACAACAAAGACAAAAACCAAAGTTGTTATCAAGTTGAGATTTTGAGATTTTACTTTTCCAGCAAACAGCACCAAGCTCAGCATATGCTTCAATTACCGACTCCAGCACAGAAAAATAAATAGCCCATTAGAAGCCCATTCGCTCAAGTCGATTCTTGGAGAGTTATTGATAGCCCAGCCTTGTACAAGAGGTGGTGCTGTCCCGCATCCATCTTTTATACCCTGAAGACGTCAACAAGAGTGAAGTAAACTACAATTGTAAGAGGTTCTTTACGACAACTCCAGCGCGAAACAACTCTTCACGCCTTCAGCACAAGGCGCGAGGCCAGCCCAATTGCCCATTATCTATAAGTCCAATAATATTAATTTGGCCAGCCAATTGATGCAATTGTATAGTACCATATCAAATTTGGAGGCCCAACAGTTGATAAGCTCAGCCACAATTATTGACTTTTGGCTGATCCTATAGTATTGATTTATTTAACAAAATTGCACAAACCTTCTAAACACTTGGATCTGCCAAGTCATATTTTGGTGAGAATGATTACCTACTATTGGATGGGGCTTTTTGGGCCCCACACTTCCCTATTTTGTTAGATAAGACTAGTTAATGCCCATGCCAATCGGCACTCAAAACACATTGCGTTTAAATAACTCTCCAAAATACCATCTCCATGGTAGCAGTGGATCAATGCTATAACTATTTCTAGCAATTTTATATTTCATAATCATTTCATGCGTACACTGAAGTGAGGTTATGACAATCATATGCATTTCATTTCTCACAAACCAACTCATTACACATATCCCTTACATTTTGATAATTCAACACATAGAATGAGGAACAAATAAGGGGAGAGAGACTTGAATTAAAAGCATCCCCGTCCCTGTTATAAATCGAATCCTAAAAACCCCAAATTTCTTAAAATATAGGATTCGATTTCTAACATCTTCGTATTTAGGAATCTAATGTATTTCACCGATATTTTGAATATTTAGCTCAAGTCCGTTTAAGGATATTCTTCAGATAGTCGGGCTACCTTGACAACTTAAATTGAGATCCTATCTTAACAGCTCACCACATCCATTAGATTCCAGCCCGCTTATAGAGGAAGGGTAACTTGGTCATTTTAGTTTAAATCCAAAAACCACCGGACAACTCCTCCTTCCTCTCTTCATCTCTCCCAACAAAACTCAACCAAACTATTTCATTATGGGTTTAATTTAAGTGCTTCTGATTTACGTGTCTCGTGTTTGTCAATTGGTAAATTGTCAATTCTTTTCAACTATATGATTTAGAAAAGTGCCTGTACAAATAAGAAAATACAATAGAATGGCAGCTTTTGTTTCTTCTGTGTACGCAATACTTTCCATTAGACTTAGATGCTTGTTTCGTAGTCACAACCCAAAAAAATCGGAAGCGATCCAACCCAAAAAAATCGGAAGCAATCCAACCCAAAAAAATAAGTAAAGTTTGTGATATAGAAGTCAACCCTTTATGATGGTTCGTTTTGTGCCAGATTTAACAATTCAAAAAAAGCCGTTATTTTTTCAAACAGATAGATAAAAAGAGAATATGTCAGAAGTGGGATTTGAACCCACGCCCTCTCTCGAAGACCAGAACTTGAGTCTGGCGCCTTAGACCACTCGGCCATCCTGACATTGTTGTTTATCTTTTGTCAACCAAAATATATCAATAAACAAAACAGTATCCTCCCAAAGAGATATGCTTTGAGTTTGAGCACGATCCTCGAATCAGTATGTAGTGCTTAGGGTTTTAAGTTTTAACTCTATCACGCATTTCAAGTGAAACTAGATGAGTTCGAAGCACCCCTCATTACCACCCTTTGAATCGGCACATGATTCTCAAGCCAATTGGACTCAGCCACAAGAGTCATATTACATAGACTTGATGGCAGATAAAGCGAGTACAAAAGGCAATAAATGGTCAGGTACATTTTCCAAAGGTGAATGGTTGGACATGCGGAAGCAATATTATAACAAGTTTGGGCTGAAACATAATCTCAAGTCCTTCAAAAACAAGATGCATAGCCTCAGAGACAGGTGCAGGGAGTATAACAAACTTTTGGAAGGGAGTGGATTGAAGTGGGATCCAGCGCTGAAGAATGTTGTTGCTCCTCATTCTTGGTGGGATGACTATTTAAAGGTGTGGCATGTTAACTACTAGTCTTATTTCAGTTTTTTTTTTTGAGTAATCTAGAATGTAACTGTTTTTTATTTATGAATTAGAAAAATCCGAAAGCAAAGAAATTTCGCAATGAAGGTTGTCCTGAGTACGAAAAGTTTGCTTTGATATTTGGAGAAACAGTGGCGGTTGATGAACATCTCCAAGGTGTAAGCAACCAAGATATGGAGGATATCACCTCTACGGATAGGGAGGACATTTCTAATAATATTGCATCGGGGCCTTCTCACACTGCGCAAATGAGAAGGATGTCCAGTGATAATGCACCAATGGTTGGTCAGCAAGACCAACAACGAAGTCGCTCGCGGAGTCCAATTAATAGTAGAAGTAGAGACACTGGTGGATCTGGGATGTCTGAAGCATTGTTGAGGGTAGCTGAAGCTTCTCAAGCTAGAGCAGCTTTAACAAATCAATACACCATATCAAAGTGTATTCAGATTTTGGATGGGATGGATGTTGGGGACCGTGCGTACATGAAAGCTTTAAAGCTACTTCAGGAGAAAGGTTGGAGGGAGGCCTTTATCTGCATGTCAGCTGAACGAAGGAAGGGGTGGTTGCGAAGCATTAAGGATGGAGACATTTAGGAAATTTCTAGGATCAGGGATGCTTTGATTGTATATGCCTGTTGTGATGATATGTTAAACTGTTTTTTGAAATAGTTGCATGTGAAGTTACTTGCATCTTTTACACATGAATGAATGTACATATATTTTCAGCATTCATATTATCTGTTAAGACATCTCAGGAATGACCAGGATCCATAGTGCTGATTCTGCAGTACACAAAGTGCTGTAGTAGGAGTAAATAATCCATACTAATGGAGGTGCTCACACTAGAGGAGCAATAACAAGGAATGAGAACCTGTTACCACAAGCTCAGTGTGTTCAAAACATGAGAAAGGCCTCATTTCAAGGTCTAGCAATCTCTTAAGGAAAACCTGTTGCTGCAGAGGTTTAAGGATTGTAAAGATGGTAGACGCATAAGTTGAAGCATGGTGCAGAGGAACAAGTGGAGGTTGTTAGCATAAAAGAGGCTTAAAATGATCACCTGCTGAAAATGACGAGCAAATTTGAGGATTAGTTTGTATTTATAAGTTGGATTACACGAGGAAGATTGAAGAGTGTGCCTGAATGAAATAATGCAATGAAAGGTACAGCCATCCATGGACAAAATAAAGATACCTCTCTACTTGTGTTTTCTCTTCCATTGAAGACATGTAATTTTATGAGATTCTTTAATACCTGCCCTTATAAAATGTTGACCGTTTCTCTATCACGGTTTGTCAAAACCTCAAAACCTCTCACAAAATGTTATCTTGTGACTGTCTGCCATTGGACTCCAGTTTCTTGTTCCATGGATGTAACGTGCTAGGTGCTTGCCTCACTTTGTTTCCGACTCTTACCCGATGTTACTACTTGGAAAAAGTCTGATAAGATACAGCTGTAAAATTGATGGACTGGGTTAAAAAGACCAGACCTCTCTATCCCCTACATGATTCTTAGTCATTTCAACAAAGGGTGCCTCGATTTCTTGAAGGAGTAGGTTATTAGAGGCTGGAGCTTAACAAAACCGTGTTTTTACTAAGGTATTGATACAAATGCAATGGCGCCATGATATGCTAGTTCAATAACCTCAATTGACACAGAATTCAAATCCGATACAAGAATTAGGGAAAACCTATATCAATCAATTAAGGTAAAAGAATGAACAGATTTCTTTAAACAAATGAGAGGATTCCAATACACCACATAACATTCTTCATACAAAAATATAAATAAATATAACATTAAATTTGTACTACCACAAAAGCGAATGGATTTCTTCGACCTATTAACATAATATAAAGTACTCTAGGGTAGTGCATGTTGGATCAGGTTGTCCTTAATCGAGTGCTTCAAACAGTAAACAAACAACTGACCAATGGGATGCACCAACAAAAGAAACTTCGAGACAATGAACTGGGTGAATGAAAAGCGGCGAGCGACCACTGGTGCGTCCAAGGTACCATCTTATGAGTATTACAAAAAAAATACTCCCTTTCAATAATTCTATTGCTCCGACTCATGCTTTGTGACTGAGCTGTTGTTCTGCTGCTGTTGTTCCTGTGGCTGAGGTGACATTTGTTGTTGATGCGGCTTCAATTGAAACATGTTAAGCTTGTTAGTCTGTTGATGCTGTTGCTGGAACATCTGGGGGTTCATGGATAATTGCTGAGCAAAGCTGGAATTGTGTACTTCTCCACCCAACTGTGCTGTAGCCAGCTTCAGTCGCTGGACTTCCGCAGTCAATGCCTCATTTAGAGCTGCCATATTTGACACACGTCAAACACCTATTTTACTGAAAATTTAGATTACCTATTAGTTTATTCATAGGTGAAAAGGTCAATTAAATGTGTCGCTAAACAGTTCGATTTGGTTCTTACTAGTCCACTACTCTCATTCCAAATCAGGACAAATGCTGTGTACGTATTTACTTCAATCCAAAACTTGCATCTATTGGGTCGCATTGTTGATACCTAAGTTGGGTGAGGGAAAGAAAAAACAATAGAAAGTCATGAACTTAGACAATAGCTTGTCTCACTCCGATTGACACTGGAAAACTGTAACTAAGAATGTAGTATAATAAGTAATTCTACAATTCTACAGAAAAGTTCCGTCTACAAAACTATCACAGTAAGGGCCTGACCAGTGGACTGGTTGATTCACTAGTGGCACAGTATGTCATGATTGCAGAGACCAGTTTTGGTGGCCTAAAAGGCTTAAAGTGTCTTCAAACTTTTTATTTTTTAAGGAGGAGTTTCTGAGCAGTTATGCTCGATTCTACTGCTTTCATGTTTAGCATGAATCAAGATGGTTAGATGCTAAACCAGGCCAACGCGCAAAATCCAGATAGCAAAGGTAAAGTCATGTGAGGGAGATGCCTCCCAGTACATTGCAGCCTAAATTTCATTTCTTGAGTTGGGATTTTCCCTACCACGCCACAGAAAGAGAGAATTTATACCATCTCTGAGATGCGCCTGCTGCTCCATGGCTTGAAGTCTGAACTTCAACTCATGGTTTTGACTGGTGAGCCCAGAAGAGTCTCTCTGGTAAAAGATTGGGAGTCAATACAACTAACCACCAAATTTTAGAGGAAAAAAAATATATAAGATAACTCAAAGCACTGGATGCTCACCTGAAGCAATGTCAGTTGTGCAGATAATGTGGTAGCTTCTGTCTGCAATGTCTGCACCTTGTGTTCCAATTCTGAAATATATCTCATTTTCCGTTCCTTGGAGCGAGCAGCTGACTGACGATTGGCTAATATCCTGAAAGGTTTCAGTCACACAATACAATATGCAGACCAACATTAGAATAATTTGACAAACAACTACTCTTAAAAAAGATGGAAGTTGAAAAACATAATCACCTTTTGGCGCGTTTTGGGTCGGCCAATGCAATCTCAGCTAGCTTCTCATTTGCCATAATCTTCTTCAACTCTGCTCCATTAAATTCACCGTTCCCAAAATCTAGGCTGAAAGCAGTGGATGTACCATCCATCGAATTGCTATGTGAGTGTTGACCTGACCTGGTCCCAGGAGAGGGTGGCAACTTTGGTGATTCAGCCCCAAAGTTAGGCAGCCCACCCATAAAACTATCCATGGAAACACTTCTGCAATGACGGGTAGTAGGAGCAATATCGCCTCCAGCACTCCTTTTGTTACCTTCCCTCTTCTCTGTCAAAGAAGTAAGTTTCATGCTACTTCCAATCTCATTTACACTGCTCTCTGCTTCATTCTCACTGCTATCAGTACCAATGGTTTTCGTGCCACTAGCTCTGCTGTCCAAATCCTCACGGTTCTCATGAAAGTTCTTGTCTTCAGTTCCTGATGAGTTTAGTGCATCCATGTTATCCAAATTCATATATGCAGAGAACAAGTCATCGGTTACTTCTCCTTCAGACTTTCTTTCACCCATTCCTTCCACATTGCTTTCTCCATCTCTATCCAAATCCGACTCCCTTTTAACCAATTGAATCGGCTTACCCATTCCTGAAATTTCTCTAGCAGAAAACGACCGGTCTAAAATCCCCTGGCCCTTAGGTGGGATCAGTGGAGGCAAAGATTGGATAGCAGCAGAAAATCCAAATGGTATATCACTGCTAGAGCGCCTATGCGCTTTGCGAGGTGGTAGACTTTCACTACCCTTAACTGTATTCCCTTTAGTGAAAGGGGAAGGTGTTAGAGAATGTAAACTTCCATCTCGATCTTCCATTGAGACATCAGATGGCGAGGACGACTCTCTATATGGCGAAGGACTTAATGGAGGTAACAAATCCAAATTAAAAAATGCAGGTTGAGACAATGATCTAGAATGACCTGGACTAAAATTCTGAGCTTGAACCCCAGGTTGTTGAACCATTGTCCGGGGGCCTGGGATTTGTGAGTAAGGCGATAAAGGAGGAATTTGCGGGTAAGATGGAGGTATACCAGGCCTCTTACTACTATCTGGACTAAAATTCTGAGAAAATTGTCGCATACTAGGACCACGATTTTGTCCAGTACTTAAATGAGGAAGATCAAACCGATTATTCGATAAACTCTGCTTAGCAATCGAAGACGAAGTTCCAAATGAAGAATGCAAGCGTTGCTCCCTTTCTTCCATTTTTTAACTCTATATAAAAAAGACTAGTAATAAGTTTTCACACCAGAATCAAATACTTCTTCTTCTTCCACAAACATACACACCTATCAAACAATCATACACAACAACATTAGAAACCCATGTATATAATAATACAAAAAAAAAAAAACCACACAACCCACCATTTCTTCTAAGGTGTATATATTAACAGTGAGTTAAACCTTATCTAATTTAAAAGAGTGAACATACCGAAATTACTCTAACAAGATGAAGCAGTGCAATGTTGAATGTAAAAGAAATCAAATGAATAAATATCGGTAAATATAGCAGAGATTTCGATGAAAGTTTTATATTAAAGACGGAAAGCTCGAAGTTCGCAGGCGCTCTTTTCTCACCTTTTTTTTTTTTCTCGCTTTCTTCACTTTGGGAGTGACTACATGAAATGAATTCCGCGTGAATTTAAGAGGAATTTCGTTTTAATTTAGGAAGCATTTCATTTCCACCGCTTTTTGCTCCCTCAATCAATCTCCCTAATTTTAACTACTTAATTAGACCGGAAGGTTCTTTTATTTGGTCTTAAATAGTCTTCTTCTTTTTTAGGAATTCCATGTATGTCACAATCTTTATTATTAGTCTCAATTTTGAGCATATACTAATTTGATTATTTGAAAACCTGCTCAATTAACAAAAGAATGCCAAATGTGTGAGTGTGGAGTGAGTAAAGAGACTAAATGACTTGATTATTATTAGTAGCAAATATGTAGTGATTATTAATTATTTCCGTACTAATTTTAGTTGGCTCGTATTTATAAACAACTATGGACACGAATTGATAAGAATGAAATAAAGGTATTAATGCTTCTATGATACTCGTATTTTAATTGGTTTCCATACGAATAAATAGTAGATTCTTTTTGGAGGAAGTCTTAATTCTTAATTTCTTATTAATGCTTCTATGATACTCAACAACCCAAGATTTGCGAGAGTTCAGACTAATGTGAAACATATAAGAAAACTCAAAGGTGTCAAGTGTCAACAAAGAAATTAAAGATAATTGAGGATTGGCAGTAATGTAGATACATAAATACAGAAAGAAAAATGGAAATAGTGTACTACTAACCTTTTCCATCCGGGCTCTTCACCAGAATTCTTTCATTACTATTGCTTATTTAACAAGACTAGCTATCAGCCTACACCATTACGCTCCAATATATTTCTTCTTCTGGATTAGATATGATCTACTCCTTTATCTTATTATTGGCTCTATCTTATTTCATGGTACAGGCTAGCTTCTAGTTTTTTAGACTATTAATAACTATAGAAAGTAAATTTATCTAATTGGGTAACTAAATTAAGTGATTCTTGAAATATGACGTGAACTCTAAAATATTTGTTGATATATATGGACAAGTAAATAAAAAAGTTTCTCAAGAAAGATTATAATTCTTTTAGTAAGAAAATCATTTGGTTATTTTTTTGGGATAGCTAGCCACTGAAATGTACTGAAATATTAAGGATAATTATATTTTGCAATGAAATACTTTTTACCAAAGACAAAATAATTGCCCTTTATAACATGGGAATTCATGGAATTGTAAAGAAGTAGAGCGATGATAATGACAAGGTAAAGCTTGTTTGACACTCCCAGTAAGTCACGGCCTATAAGGGCAATTTTGAGTATGAAAAGGGCAATATGTTCTCTTCTCAAGTTCTCAGTTTCTCACTATGTCTACAAATTTCATCATCGCAGTATCCGCAACTTGTCGGCAAACGCCGTCTCAGCACGTTTCCCACTGTTTATTAGTCAACTTTCGCATATTTTCCATTTTTATTAAATAAATCTCTTCCTCAAATGCAATATGTCGGAACTATTTCCCGCCTCTGCATGCTACTTTTCTTATGCCACGTGACAAAGAAATGGATTTTATTAACAACTGCCACGTGGATGACGCAAAAGCTACAAAAAAATGAAAAATTATTATATAAAGTACGTTGATTAATCTATCAAAGTGATCCACCATTTTGAGTGAAGAATGGGCCATTGAGAAATTAAAATCTGTGGGTCAGAGGAGGTGGTCAAGACATAATAAGGAGCGGTTGTATACATAAACAATTGGTATTAGGTAATCGGCCCCACATTTCGGATTTTCAACGTGTCAGCAAGTAATGAGAAACAGTATCCGCTGATGTTGAATTTGGCTTCACCGAGAATTTCTTATGCATTATCGTCAATCAAAATCATTGGGGACTGGGGAGCCTCATGCACGTGGAACAGTGTGGGTCATATTTCTCTGCCCTTCGTACGACCAATTAGTTTAGTTTAAGACTTTAAGTTATTTTGAAACAGCCCACCTTCTCAGTCGTTAGTCGTTACGGCGATATATACATCTTGTGTTATACGGTTATGTTGGGAATGGCGTAATTTGCTAATTATACAGTGTAATAAGATTAAGACCAAAACAGATCACAACCTTGTGTTGTCGAATGTCGATACATGATCAATGATGTGCTGATGTGCATTCGGCATTTCCTTATAATTATAATGGAGCCGGTGAGTATCAATCTAATAATAAAAGGCTTGGTATTGGGTCTGCAATGCCCCATCGGGCGGCTATTATTATATTTCACAAGTTGTGTCCAAAGTTTTATAGAGTATGTGCAATTTACAATGTTAATTTGAAAGAGTACTAGATCATTATTGATTTAGTCAACAATGACTGTTTTGTGGACTGGGCTTTTATCATTCGATTGGTTAGGGTTATTTTGGGTCTAATTAAAAATATTGTTGTAGGCACAAGCTATATACTAGTCCTTAACTAGATTTTTTGGACTCGACTTTTACAAAAGTCTTATACATTAGGGATATTTTATTAAATATTTTGTGTGTTGAAAAGATCTTTACAAAAAACACCAAAATTTTGAACCAAAATACACCAAAAACTTTTTCAAAATCATAATATATTTTTATTGAAAATCAACCGAAATATGTTTAAAAAATATCGAAACATAAACTTTTTCTTTTTTTTTTTCCCAATCTCCTGCGTGGTTTTATGGTGCACGCCAGCGGTTTTTAAGATACAACATCAAACCCGAACCAAATATTGGTCGATTTGGTGTTTGGTTTGGTGTTTTCATCAAAAAACGAAAGTTGAAAAAAGAGATCAAATTGAGATAACTAAAGATGCTGTACTTGAAAACTATGGATCAAATTGAATATTCACTTTGTGGTTTAGGATATTAATCTATAATTTTCAAATAAAATTATCTTAAACTCGAACTAGCTTGTATAATAGTTTTCTTAGATTTATAGTGATTTAGCGGCAAATTTTCGAATCAAAATATATTTTTATTAAAACTAAATTGAAATTCATTAATGAGCAGCGATTATGGTATATAAGTACTTAAAAACTAAGGGATCAAATTGAGATAGCCTATTCACTTTATGGTTTAGGATATTAATATGTAATGTTCAAATGAAATTATTTTAAACTCGATCTATTTTGTATAATAGTTTTCTTAGATTTATAGTGATTTAGCGGTAAATCATCACCGCTCGGCTTACGTACTAATGTGTACAAATAACTAAAATATCTATCAAATCATTAAAATAGATTGATTGTTTCCTTATCCTCAAAGAATACAATACTCTCACTTGAAATTTTTTATCACATGAACATGTTCTACGATGAATTGATGAATACAAAAAAAAAAAATCTCTTTCAAGAAAATATGTTCACCTACTTAGAAGCATAAACCAAATGTGCAAATAAAAGCACCCCTTCATAATAAGTCGGTGTTCTTTTTACAGATTTAGACTTTCAATATGTATTATCATATTGTAGCATGCATGTGTTTGAAAATCAGAATAAGATCCAAGAAAGAAAAACGAAAATGAAGAAAAGTGCATATGTTAAAAATGTAAGAGTACATGATGGGTATTCGGGCACTTACTCAGGAAGTATATTAGTGTACTTCTTAAGAAGTTAATAACCAACAACAAATGCAAATTCCAGGTATATGAAAGGGTTATGTGAATAACATTTTGAGTGTTCTAATTCGGTATATCTCACATAATCCTTAGAGAATGTGGGGAACCGTCAGAAGTTGATTTTACACCTTATAATAAGTTATTAACTAAAGAATATGTAGTGTTTTTAAGGTTGCGTTAAGGATATATTTGAAATAACTCGATGTTTTATCAGAGACACTAAAAGTGTATGATTTGTAATAGGAAATTAGTTTCAACAAATCACCTATTTTTTAGCAATTTTTTTTTTTATTTTATCAAATATATAAGAATTAGAACGCTAAAAGTGTTTAATTCATAATAAGAACCTTCTACAAATCACCTATTTTTTAGCAATTTTTTTTTATTTGATCAAATATATAATAATTGGAATGTCCGATCAATGTTTTTGTAATAAAACCATATTAGGAAAAACCTATATTCCTTCATATTCTTTATCATCTTATACATAAGTACCTAATTGCAAGTGCTTAAAAAACTTCAATGTTGTTTCCATCATCAGTTAGTTGTGTGCTAAAAAAATTCAAAAATAGAGTTTACAAAAAAAAAAAAAAAAAAAAATAAAAAATAAAAAACTTTCAAAACCATTATGTTCATTCTTGTGACTTGTATTGTTTGGGAAGATGGTCTGCAACTTGATATGTCATCAGTTTTTGTATGCCAAATCCCAAACACAATATGCTATGAATTAAAATTAACTCATATACATGTTCAATAGCATTTATAATACTCAGTGCTCTAAGAGAGTCATCTAATTCTCATTATTAGTCTCTTTTGAGCCACAACCTCCTAATCCAACCATAATAGTATTTATTAGTTCACCATATCAAGAAAAGCCTATATTCCTTCATATTCTTTATCATCTTATTCCTTCATATTCTTTAAATATTTTAATGTTGTTTCCAAAAAAATACAATTTTTACGTTTCCAAATTGAAGTAGAGTTTACAAAAAAAAAAAACCTTTCAAAACCATTATGCTTATTTTTGTGACTTGCATTGTTCTGCAACCTGATATATCATCCCTCTTTGTATGCCAAACCCCAAACACAATATGCTTTGAAATAAACTCATATACGTGCTCAATAGTATTTATGATACTCGATCAGTGCTCTAAGAGAGTCATCTAATTCTTGATCAATATAGTTCCAGTTGTATGTAAGAACCCCTTTTATGATACTTGAGTTGTCATAGGATACAATAAGAATTGAACATCCATTACATTTCAATGAAGTTCGATTCTTGCTATTTGCCTATATGATTTGCTTAAATAAACTACATGTTTATTAGTTATTTGAATCTCCCATTGACCCTTTCAATTGTTGATGAATTATCGAAAAAAAATAAAAAAAAAAAAAAATTGTTGACCGATGTTTTTTTCTCGCGCACCCATAATATAAATGAGAATACAATGATCTAAAAAAAACCTTTCAAAACCATTATGCTTATTTTTGTGACTTGCATTGTTCTACAACCTGATATGTCATCCCTCTTTGTATGCCAAACCTCAGACATAATATGCTTTGAAATAAACTCATATCGTGCTCAATAATATTTATGATACTCGATCAGTGCTCTAAGAGAGTCATCTAATTCTCAATATAGTTCCAATTGTATATAAGAACCCCCTTTATGATACTTGAGTTGTCATAATATATGATACAATAACAATTGAACCTCCCTTACATTTCAATGAAGTTCGATTCCTGCTATTTGCCTATATGATTTGCTTAAATAAACTACATGTTTATTTTTTTTATTTTTTATTTTTTTTCCAAACATTTTGATTCATTAACAAATAGCAAATAGTTCATACAGACGGCACTGGACTTCAGAAAAACCAAGTTTTACAGGCATAGGAACTTGGTTAGTACATACTAGAGGACTATGGAGGGTTGCTGATGCTGCCATGAGATGGGCATGTCTGATCAACTCCCTAAGGCAAAAGACAATTTTGCAAAAACTAAAACTAACTACATGTTTATTAGTTATTTGAATCTCCCATTGACCCTTTCAATTGGTGATGAATTATCGGAAAAAAAAAAATAAAAAATAAAAAAATTGTTGATCGATTTTTTTTCTCAGCTCGCGCACCCATAATACAAATGAGAGTGCAATGACCTAGAAAAAACCCTTTCTCGGCTCAACGCAAAAACTGCTAATTTATAGTTCACGTAGAGTATTAATTCGAGGGGAGATATCCGTTGAGTTCTTACTTTTTAAATCAAATAAACTACCTATTTTATTTGATTGGTTATTTGAATCACCCTTTCAATTGTTGATGTTTTGAATTATCGAAACAAAAATTGTTGATGTTTTGTTTATGGTAGATTGAATCCTTTTTTTCTCTTGCGCACCCATATTACAAATGAGAGAGTGCATGCTCTAGGCTAGCTTATAAAACTTCATGTGTTCTACCATAAACAAAAATCACTTATGAAAGACATTGCAGGTGATTTTTGGTTTTCTCCAAATGCATATTAGCATTATGAGCATCTTTTGTTTCATCTTAGTTTCAATATATATTTATATATATGATATGATCTCTAGTTATACTATGGCGATGGTGTTGTCGCCTGCCACCTCAATATGTCTTTGGACGCACACATTCATCTCATTCAATAGTTTCCCAAGGAATATTTTTGAAGTCTGGGTGTTTAAAATCTTTATTTATGACAAAAGCAAAAGAACATTATACTTGATTTGAAATTCCTAGATTATACAATGTTATCAGAAAATCGACTCCTCCAAGTCTTATTACATAAAATATCTACGCAGTTACTTTTGGAGTTGAGAAGTTCAATACACCGTAAATCACTCGATGATTTAAGAATATATGCGTACACAGCTGTGTTTTTTCCGTCTTAAATTACTTTCGAGTCTAAACTTTGGAACTCCCTGCTCCTATAAACTCACCTACCGTTCCATTGAGTAGTGTTCAATTCAATTAAGAAGAGTCCACCTACGATCATAGCATGTTTACATGGCATTCTCCTCAACTTGATATGATGCTTTAAGAGTACATGCATATATAGCTGGGTCCGTCTTAGATTACTTTTGGTCCTAAACTTTGGAACTCCTTGCTCCTATAAACTCACCTACCATTCCATTGAGTAGTGTTCAATTCAATTAAGAAGAGTCCACCTAGGATCATAGCGTGTTTACATGGCATTCTCCTAAACCTGAGAGGAATGCGAGAAAATGCAACCTGAGTAATGAAATAAGTTTATGTGAGCAATAAGTAAGGGCTCAGGTTGTGTTCTCAAGTTTTTGTGAAAGATATATGTCTTCTGCTCTATTTCAGTCAATCAGCTGAGAAGAATGCGAAAAAATGCAACCTGAGTAATGAAATAAGTTTCTGTGACCTGAGAAAGCCTTATTTGTCAAGCTGGATGAGCTATTCACTTCGGTCCAATTGTGCTTTTCTACCCCGACAATAATCAGCCACCATTAGTTCTTGTGGGTGGTTGGCACTGTGGCTGCACCGTCCCTAAACCTACATTTTGTATATAATGACAAAGTTTGTAAAATTGTCCCTTGGCTGCATCGTTCCATAAACCTACATTTTGTATATAATGACAAAGTTTGTAAAATTGGCCCTTGGCTGCATCGTTCCCTAAACCTACATTGTCAACTCTGAATACTACGATAAGATGAATAAATAAATAAAAGGAAAGAGACGCAGAGCGAGATAGTTCATTATATCACAATGGAAATTGACATTGCAAAATCTGGAATCAAATTCTATATTTTTTTCACTAATGCTATTACATAATCAGTAAACAATACCAAATAATCTTAGCTATTGTAATGGAAATATGGAGATTAATCTAATACATAATTGTTCGACCTTAACCAGATATAGGTTAGCTAAGAACTCTAATTCGTCGACTCGACTTCGAAGCATAATATTCTCTTCACGCAACTGAACAATTTGTTTTTTGCAATTGAACAACTTCATTGATATGCACATCAATGATTTGGGTGGGGAAGATAGTCTTCAAGTGCTCCAATGAGACATGAGCGACTTGATTTCCATGGGCCATATTACGGTTCGCACGTTCGCTCATCAAGGATTTCTACATAACCTTGATAACTCTTACTATTTTCAGGACCATCTGTAGAAAAGGAGATAATAGGTGGCAGAAAATCTGATTTCTTTGGCCCCTTATAATAGGACATGAAAATCTTTAACACTTCTTTCAGAATTACTTTAAATGGAACCTCAATGGAAGGCAAATCGCTCATCTTATACCTAAAATCAAGTTTCTACACAAACAAATTTTTTCGGTAACTTCTTTGATAGCATCATTGTATTCTACATGTACCGTGTGTATAGCTTGCCCAATCACACTGAAATTGGTAGTTGTCTTTATAGTAGTTTTTGACATATTCAACGGAAGTATCATGACCGATGAACCCGGCCAATAGTGTGAGTTGAGAAGAAAATCTAATTAGGCTAGCTCTCTCATTACTTACATACTATTTACGTGTTTCAGTTGAATTAGGAAACTGATGAAGGCAAAAAATGTTTCACGTGGACGTGGAGACTTAAACTCTCTTCTATTACAAAGCCACCTAAGGAAGAAAATCTAATTAGGGTAGCTCTCTCATTACTTACATACTATTTACGTGTTTCAGTTGAATTAGGAAACTGATGAAGGCAAAAGATGTTTCACGTGGACGTGGAGACTTAAACTCTCTTATATTACAAAGCCACCTAAGGAAGAAAATCTAATTAGGGTAGCTCTCTCATTACTTACATACTATTTACGTGTTTCAGTTGAATTAGGAAACTGATGAAGGCAAAAGATGTTTCACGTGGACGTGAAGACTTGAACTCTCTTCTATTACAAAGCCACCTAGGAGGGAGCAGAGGCTATCTCTCATATTAGAGGCTATTAGAAAGACTATATTTTATATTAGAGTGGGACATAGGAGAGAGAAAAGACTAACTCTCATATTATAGTACCATATAGGAGAGAGAAATCCTCCATTGGAGGTCTCTGCTTTAGTGAAAGACAATATTTTGGAACCGGGCATACACCGGGATCTATTAAATATTTTGTGTGATGAAAAGGCTTTACAAAATGTCTCACACAAATTTTCGAATCAGAATATATTTTTATTGAAAATAAACTGAAATACGTTAATGAGCAGCGATTATGGTGCATAAGTACTTGGGAACTAAGAGATCAAATTGAGATAGCCTCTTCACTTTGTGGTTTAGGATATTAATCCATATTTTTCAAATATAATTATCTTAAACTCGATCTAGCTTGTATAATAATTTTTTTAGATTTATGGTGATTTATCGGCAAATTTTTGAATCATAATATATTTTTATTGAAAATAAACCGAAATACGTTAATGAGCAGCGATTATAGTGCATAAGTACTTGGAAACTAAGGGATCAAATTGAGATAGCCTCTTCACTTTGTGGTTTAGGATAGTAATCTGTAATTTTCAAATAGAATTATCTTAAACTCGATCTAGCTTGTATAATAGTTTTCTTAGATTTAAGGTGATTTAGTGATAAATTTTCGAATCAGAATATATTTTTATTGAAAATAAACCAAAATACATTAATGAGCAGCGATTATGGTGCATAAGTACTTGGAAACTAAGGGATCAAATTGAGATAGCCTCTTCACTTTGTGGTTTAGGATATTAACCCGTAATTTTCAAATAGAATTATCTTAAACTTGATCTAACTTGTATAATAGTTTTATTTGATTTATGGCGATTTAGCGGTAAATCATCACCACTCGGCTTACGGCCTTACGTACTAATGTGTACAAATCACTAAAACAGATTGATTGTTTCCATATCCTCAAATAATACACTACTCCCACTTGAAAAGATTTATCACATGAACGTGTCCTACGAACGGGTGCTATTATATTAAATTATTCTAAAAAATATTAGCAACTATGCATAGCTATAAGATATGAAAATTATATTAATTACCCATTTAAATTTCTTGCACCACTCTATATAAAAAAAGAAGCATCAAACCTTGATAAAACTCATCAACTTCTTTTTATTGTTAGGTTTAACAATAGAAGTTTGATTGAAGTTTTGTGAGAATGTCCAATGTAGCGAAGATAATATTGAAGCTACTTGAATAGTAAGTCATTCTCAATCACAATAAAAAAATTATGATAAACACTACTTAAAATACAAAACTATATTTGTCGAGACATTTATTCCCACTACATATAATACAAATATGTTTTAGGGTTATTAGTTCAATGCATTTGCATCAAGTTTCTGATTTTTCATTAATTATTCTTTGAGGTTAGTTTAATGTAATACGCTGCATCCAGTTTCCAATTTCTCATTAATTATTCTTTGAGGTTAGTTCAATGCAGTTGCATCAAGTTTCCGATTTCCCGTTAATTATTATTTGAGGTTAGTTCAGTGCAATTGCATCTACTTTATGATTTTCCGTTAGTTATTCATTAAGGTTGATTCAATACAGGTGCATCCAATTTTCAATGTTTCGTTAATTAGTATTTGAGATTAGTTCATTGCATTTGCATCCTGGTTCCAATCTCTCGTTAATTACTCTTTGACGTTAGTTTAATACATCTGCATCCAGTTTCTAATTTCCCGTTAATTGTTTTTCTAGGTTAGTTCGATAGTTTACAATTTCTATACAGTTTGTATATATGTAAGTCTATTTTTATAAACTCACTTTTATTTTGGGTTCCTAATTACTCGTAATTACTCATATGAGAAGGCTAAAAAAGCAAACATTTGTGCTTTGAGTTCAGTGCGATGCAGTTACATCCGACTTCTGATTTCCAGTTAACTATTTTTTAAGGTTATTTCAATGGATTTGCATCCAATTTTTGATTTCTCGTTAGTTAGTCTCTGATTTTAGTTTAATACAGTTGCATCCAGTTTTTGGTTTTCCGTTAATTATTCTTTGAGGTTAGTTCAATACAGTTTCATCCAATTTCCGATTTTATGTTAATTGTTCCTTGAGGTTAGTTCAATGCATTTGCATTAAGTTTTCGATTTCCCGTTAATTATTTTTTGAGGTTAGTTCAATGCAGTTACATCAAATTTATAATTTCCCGTTAATTATTCATTTAGGTTAGTTTAGTGCAGTTTCATCCATTTTTTAATGTTTCGTTAATTAGTCTTTACGATTAGTTCATTGCATTTGGATCTAGTTTCCGATTTCCCGTTAATAACTCTTTAAGGTTAGTTCAATACATCTGCATCTAGTTTATGATTATTTATACTTTGAGGTTAGTTCGATACTTCGATGCAATTATATCCGGTTTCTAATTTCCCGTTAATTATTCTTTGAGATTATTTCAATGCATTTGCATTTAGTTCGTTTCCGATTTCCCACCAATTATTCTATGAAGTTAGTTCAATGCAGTTGCATTTAGTTTTTGATTTTATGTTAATTTTTTTTTTAAGTTTAGTTCAATGCATTTGCATCCAGTTTCCGGTTTCCCATTAATTATTATCTGAGGTTTGTTTGATGTATTTGCATACCGTTTCCGATTTCCCGTTAAATATTTTTCAAGGATTTGCATCAAATTTCTAATTTCCTTTTAGTTATTATCTAACGTTAGTTTAATGCAATTGCATCCAGTTTCCGATTTATAGTTAATTACTTTTTGAGTTTAGTTTATTGCATTTGCATAAAATTTCCGATTTCCCGTTAATTACTATTTGAGTTCAGTTATGTATTTGAATCAAGTTTTCGATTTCCTTTTAATTATCCAATGTGATGTGTAATACCAACTTCTACTGGTCCATCTGTAGTGTCCTTTCAAACATGACATAAAAAATAAATTATGTTTGATTTACTATGTGGGATTATCGAAGATTATCCAGTTCCCTATTTTTCATTAATTATTCTTTAAATTATGCATGACTCATTATGTGGAATCTTCAAAGATTATCTACGAACGGTGTTGTTATATTAATTATTATGAAAAATATTTACAAATATGCAGAACTATTATATATTAATATTATATTGATCACTCAACCAAATTTCTTATAACGTGAAAACCTCACTCTCCAATAAAAAAAAAGAACTCACCTTTGATAAAACCCTTCAACTTCATTTTGTTGTTTAATAAAAAAAGTTTGATTGAGTTTTGTGAGATTGCCTAATAAGGTGAAGTTCATATATATTGAAGTTACTTGAATAGCAAGGAGTTCCCAATCATACGGAAAGAGATAAGATAAACACCATTTTAAATGCAAAACTATACTTATTAAGATATTCCCACAACATATAACCCAACTATGTTTTGAGGTTAGTTCAATGCATTTGCATTCAATTTCTAATTTTCCGTTATTTATATTTTGAGGTTAGTTCAATGCAGTTGCATCCAATTTCCAATTCATGTTATTTATTTTTTGAGATCAGTTTAATGCAGTTGCATCCAGTTTCTTATTTATTGTTAATTATTCTTTTCGGTTAGTTCAATACATTTGCATCCAATTTCCAATTTCCAATTTACTGTTAATTGTTATTTGAGGTCAGTTCAATGCATTTGCATTCAATTTATGATTTTCCGTTAATTATTCTATGAGATTAGTTTAATGCATTTGCATCCAGTTTCCGATTTCTCGTTTATTATTTGATAAAGTTGTATTTGCATATACTTTCCGATTTACCGTTAATTATTGTTTGAGGTTAGTTTAATAAATTTGCATCCAGTTTCCAATTTCCCATTAATTATTTCTTGAGGTTAGTTCAATGCATTTGCATCCAGTTTTTTTTTTTAGATTAGTTCAGTGCAGTTGCATCCAGTTTTCGATTTCTCGTTAATTATTTTTTAAGATTAGTTCCACGCATTTGCATCATGTTTCCAATTTATAATTAATTTTTCTTTGAGGTTAGTTCAATGCAATTGCATCCAGTTTCCGATTTCCTGTTAATTTAATATTCGAGGATTAACTCAATACATTTGCATTCAGTTTCTGATTTTCCGACAATTAATTTTTTATGTTAGTTTGATGTATTTGCATCCAAGTTTTGATTTTCCGTTAATTATTCTTTGAGGTTAGTTTAATATAGTTGTATCAATATTCCAATTTTCTATTAATTACTTTTTAAGATTAGTTTAATGCTTGCATTTGCATCCAATTTCCGATTTCCCGTTAAATATTATTTGAGGTTAGTTCGATGCATTTGCATCCAGTTTTCGGTTCCCCATTAATTGTTTTTTAACGTTAGTTTCATTCAGTATTATATATTTTTTAAAATATTTGTCATTATTGATTTGCTGTTTTTTGTTTTTTCATTTTCTATTATATATTTTGTGATGTTATTTTATGTATAATTGCTTTTAACTATGTTTTGAGGCCGTGTTAAGGATATATTCGAAATAAGTCGATGATTTATCATAGACACTAAAATTGTATGATTTGTAATAGGGAATTAGTTTATACAAATCACCTATTTTTTAGCAATTTTATTTATTTGATTAAATATATAAGAATTGGAACACTAAAAGTGTTTGATTCATAATAGAAAATTACATTTTTTAGCAATTTTTTTTATTTGATCAAATATATAAAAATTGGAAATACACTCAAACTCTCCAAATAGGTTCCATGTACGTTGGATTATAGGCTATTAGAAAAGACTATATTTCATATTAAACTATTAGAGTGCCACATAGGAGAGAGAAAATCCTCTATTAGAGATCTCTACTTTAGTATATAGATAGTAGAAAGTCGGTGTTTTATCATAAATACTAAAAGTGTATGATTTGTAATAGGAAATTAGCTTATACAAATCACCTATTTTTTAGGGGGCTTTCCATGTTTCGTGGACTTGAGTTTTTGTTTGGAGATTGATTGAGGGTTTTGTGAACTCAAGAAATCAAGTCACAGACAACGCTAATGTAAATGATGTTTTTAGTGATCCTTACAAATGTAGGCTTGATCAAGGGATTGGATTATTTGAATGGGTTTGACCGAGTTCATATGGACAAACTGTTTACGTATCAAGTTATCTCTCTGGAGGGAAATTTGAATCAGGTCAGACGTAGTCCCTCATCCTCTTTATATAAGCAAGGGGTTTGCGCCTCCTGCTCTCGTGCGTCAGGTCAGATCCAGGTCTTCAGGTCACTCGCGAGCCATGATGGCAAGTTAAGGACATTTATTGTGAAGCGTGCCTGAAGCTACGGTCTTGATGGTCGTGATAAAGACATATATTACTGACCGTTAAGGTGAGTAACAGTCTGGGAGATCGCTGCTGGGAGAGGTCGTTCGTGTGTAGCGGGTCACTATGAAGCGAGCTCGTGTGACGAAGACTTAAGGTCGGTTGGCGATTGTTTAGCTGGACCGATTGCTATAGTTGAGTCGCTATGAAAGCGAGATATGAGGACAAGGATCGTAGGTCGGTTGGTATTTGAGTTTATGCTGTACACATGGCTAATATTACTCCCTCACAATGCATACATTGCTTTCTTGACGTAAAGCAGCAAGAAATTCATAACATAATCTAATTTGTTTTTTCCCCCTCAATAACATTTTGGAGAGATGTCATTTTCATTAGATTTTAAATAGGAAGAAAAATTAAATAGGTTTGGTCATGTGGAGATTTGGTCATGTGGAGATTTTTGAAGTATAAGATGGCTGTCGCCGGACACAGCAGGGAAGGAACAGATGGAGCCTTCGTCAGTAGCTAAGAAGCCTCATGCTGTTTGCATACCTTATCCTTTCCAGGGTCATATTACGGCAATGCTTAAATTGGCAAAACTTCTCCATTCCAAAGGATTTCACATCACATTTGTTAACACTGAGTTCAACCATTTAAGGTTACTTGAATCAAGAGGACGGGATTCGCTCAAGGGCTTGCCTAATTTTCGATTTGAAACCATCCCAGATGGTCTACCTCCAACTGATGTCAATGCAACCCAAGACGTCCAAGCGCTCTGTGACTCTATTGATAAGAATTTATTAGTCCCCTTTCTTAGTCTTATTGCGAAGCTTAATGAAGCGTCAACATTTTCTGAGGATCCACTAGTTTCTTGCATTGTTGCGGACACTTTTATGACCTTCACACTAGAAGCAGCAGAAAAACTGAGCATTCCAGGAGTTATATTGTGGCCAATGAGTGCCTCTGTCTTGTGGTGCTGTCTTCGTTCTGATCTTCTTGTCGAAAAGATTCTAATCCCACCAGAAGGTATATGTATTGTATATATTCGTCTTCTTTGCTTGGTAATTTTTTTCAACTTGCCTAAATTTATTCAAATCAAAGCTAATATCTTCTTGTTTTCCTTACGCACGACTCATATAGAAGGTGAAAGAACAAACGGGTATCTCGACATGCCTATTGATATCATCCCAGGAATCAAGAATATCCGACTCAAAGATCTTCCAAGTTTTTTTTGGGATGGCAATGAATTCCTGAACAATATTAGTATCCGAGTGCAAAGAGCCTCCAAGGCTACTGCGATTATAATCAACACGTGCGATGCCTTTGAAACCGAGGTTGTAGATTCAATGAAGTCTCTACTACTCCCTATTTACTCAATAGGTCCTCTACAGTTGTTTGAACAACAACTGCCAAACAACCAGCTAAGATCTTTCCAATCAAATCTATTGAAGGAAGACAGAGATTGCCTCAAATGGCTCGACTCAAAACAACCAAAATCAGTTGTTTATGTAAATTTCGGTAGTATCACAATATTGACTCCACAGCAACTCACTGAATTTGCTTGGGGGTTAGCTAACTGCAAGCACCCTTTCTTATGGGTCATTAGACCTGGTCTAGTGGTAGGTGAGGGTGCGGTTTTCCCACCAGAATTTACAGCAGAGACTCTGGAGAGGAGCATGATATCAGGTTGGTGTCCACAAGAAGAAGTCCTTAGCCACGGCTCCATTGGCGGGTTTTTAACACATTCTGGATGGAACTCTACTATGGATACTTTGTGTTGTGGTGTTCCAGTTATCTGTTGGCCTGGCTTTGGTGACCAGACGACTAACTCTCGCTATGCTTGTGTTCATTGGGAAATTGGCATGGAGATTGATAAGAATGTAAATAGAGATAATGTAGAGAGAATTCTGAGAGAATTTCTGGAAGGTGAGAAGGGTAAAGGGATGAAGAAAAAGGCAATTGAGTGGAAGAAGAGTGCGGAAGACTCAACAAAACCAGGTGGAACTTCCTACCTGAATTTGGAAAAAATTGTCAAGGAAGTTCTAGTCCAGAAGAACCAGTAACAAAGCAGATTTTTAGAGACTTTTTGCTTCAGATTTTAACTTCACTTTCCCCTTGTAAGAAGCTTTATGTTCACTGTTCAGTTTCTAGAGCTAAGAAGTTTATAAACTTTTACATAATTCGCCATTACCGATATGATGCAACTTCTTTACTGGACGACAAAGACAACCCCATAGAAATATTGCTCAATTGCAATTTCTGATTTTAGTTTAATACAGTTGCATCCAGTTTTTGGTTTTCCGTTAATTATTTTTTTAGGTTAGTTCAATACAGTTAAATCCAATATCTGAATTTATGTTAATTGTTCTTTAAGGTTAGTTTAATGCATTTGCATCAAGTTTCCGATTTCATGTTAATTATTATTTGAGATTAGTTCAATCCAGTTACATCAAATTTATAATTTTCCATTAATTATCCAATTTCTGAATTTATGTTAATTGTTCTTTAAGGTTAGTTTAATGCATTTGCATTAAGTTTCCGATTTCATGTTAATTATTATTTTAGGTTAGTTCAATCCAGTTACATCAAATTTATAATTTCCCATTAATTATTCATTTAGGTTAGTTCAGTGCAGTTTCATCCATTTTTCAATGTTTCGTTAATTAGTCTTTGAGATTAGTTCATTGCATTTGGATCCAGTTTTCGATTTTCCGTTAATAACTCTTTAAGGTTAGTTTAATACATATGCATCTAGTTTCTAATTATTTATGCTTTGAGGTTAGTTCGATGCAATTATATCCGATTTCTGATTTCCCGTTAATTATTCTTTGAGATTATTTCAATGCATTTGTATTTAGTTTCCGATTTCCCACCAATTATTCTATAAGGTTAGTTTAATGCAGTTGCATTCGATTTTTGATTTTATGTTAATTATTTTTTGAGTTTAGTTCAATGCATTTGCATCCAGTTTCCGGTTTCCCATTAATTATTTTCTAAGGTTTGTTTGATGTATTTGCATACCGTTTCCGATTTCCCGTTAGATATTTTTCAAGGATTTGCATCCAATTTTTAATTTTCTGTTAGTTATTATCTGGCGTTAGTTTAATGCAATTGCATCCAGTTTCCAATTTCTAGTTAATTACTTTTTGAGTTTAGTTTATTGCATTTACATAAAGTTTCCGATTTTCCGTTAATTACTCTTTGAGCTCAGTTATGTATTTGAATCCAGTTTCCGATTTTCTTTTAATTATCCAATATGGTGTGTAATACTAACTTCTACTGATCCATATGTAGTTTCCTTGCAAATATGACATAAAAAGTAAATTATGCTTGATTTACTATGTGGGATCATCGAAGATTATCCAGTTCCTGATTTCTCATTAATTATTCTTTAAATTATGCATGACTCACTATGTGAAATTTTCAAAATTATATATGAGCGGGTGTTGTTATATTAATTATTATTCTTAAAAATATTTTGCAAATATGCATAACTATTATATATTAATATTATATTGATCACTCAACCAAATTTCTTATAACGTGAAAACATCACTTTCCATTAAAAAAAAAAGAACTCACCTTTGATAAAATCCTTCAACTTTATTTTGTTGTTTAATAAAAAAAGTTTGATTGAAGTTTTGTGAGATTGCCTAATAAGGTGAAGTTCATATATATTAGAGCTACTTGAATAGCAAGGAGCTCCCAATCATACGGAAACATACGGAAAAAGATAAGATAAACACCATTTTAAATGCAAAACTATACTTATCGAGACATTCCCACAACATATAACTCAACTATGTTTTGAGATTAGTTCAATGCATTTACATCCAGTTTATGATTTTCCGTTATTTATATTTTGAGGTTATAGTTCAATGCAGTTGCATCAGATTTCCAATTCCCGTTATTTAGTTTTTGAGATCAATTCAATGCAGTTGCATTCAGTTTCTGATTTCTCGTTAATTATTCTTTTCGGTTAGTTCAATATATTTGCATCCAATTTCCAATTTTCTGTTAATTGTTCTTTGAGGTCAGTTCAATGCATTTGCATCCAAATTCTGATTTCCCATTAATTATTATGTGAGATTAATTTAATGCATTTGCATCTAGTTTCTGATTCCTCGTTTATTATTTGATAAAGTTGCATTTGCATCTAGTTTTTGATTTCCTGTTAATTATTGTTTGAGGCTAGTTCAATGAATTTGCATCCAGTTTCTGATTTCCCGTTAATTATTTCTTGAGGTTAGTCCAATGCATTTGCATCTAGTTTATTTTTTGGGGTTAGTTCAGTGCAGTTGCATCCGGTTTTCGATTTCTTATTAATTATTTTTTAATATTAGTTCCAAGCATTTGCATCATGTTTCCAATTTATAATTAATTTTTCTTTGAGGTTAGTTCAATGCAGTTGCATCCAGTTTCCGATTTCCCGTTAATTTAATCTTTGAGGGTTAGCTCAATGCATTTGCATCCCGTTTCCGATTTTCTGACAATTATTTTTTTATGTTAGTTTGATGTATTTGCATCCAAGTTTTGATTTTCCGTTAATTATTCTTTGAGGCTAGTTTAATGAAGTTGTATCCATATTCCAATTTTCTATTCATTACTTTTTAAGATTAGTTTAATGCTTGCATTTGCATCCAGTTTTCGATTTCCCGTTAAATATTATTTGAAGTTAGTTAAATGCATTTGCATCCAGTTTTCAATTCCCCATTAATTATTTTTTGACGTTAGTTTCATTCAGTATTATATATTTTTTTTAAATATTTGTCATTATTGTTTTGCTATTATTATTATTATTTTTTATTATATATTTTGTGATGTTATTTTTTGTATAATTGTTTTTAACTATGTGTTAAGAATATATTCGAAATAAGTTGGTGTTTTATCATAGATACTAAAATTGTATGATTTACTATGTGGGATCATCGAAGATTATCCAGTTTCCGATTTCCCATTAATTATTCTTTAAATCATGTATGACTCACTGTGTGGAATCTTCAAAGATTATCTACAAATGGGTGTTGTTATATCAATTATTCTGAAAAATATTTGCAAATATACAGAACTATTATATATTAATATTATATTGATCACTCAACCAAATTTCTTATAACGTGAAAACCTTACTCTCCATTAAAAAAAAAGAACTCACCTTTGATAAAACCCTTCAACTTTATTTTGTTGTTTAATAAAAAAAGTTTGATTGAAGTTTTGTGAGATTGCCTAATAAAGTAAAGTTTATATATATTGAAGCTACTTGAATAGCAAATGAGTTCCCAATCATAATCATACGGAAAGAGATAAGATAAATATCATTTTAAATGCAAAAATATACTTATCGAGACATTCCCACCAGGCGCGGATGCAGGATTCTCCACCAAGGGGGCTACAGGAACTAATTCACACTGCTATTTTTTTTAAGATTTTTTTGGGTATAAATTATGAACAGTTACCACTATAAAATTGTTTTTTGAACAAAGTCAGGGGGGGCTACAGCCCAGGTCAGGCAACTCTTAGATCCGCCCCTGATTCCCACAACATATAACCCAACCATGTTTTGTGGTTAGTTCAATGCATTTTCATCAAGTTTATGATTTTCCGTTATTTATATTTTGAGATTAGTTCAATGCAATTGGATCCAATTTCTAATTCCCGTTATTTATTTTTTGAGATCAGTTTAATGTAGTTGCGTCTAGTTTCTGATTTATTGTTAATTATTCTTTTCGATTAGTTCAATACATTTGTTTAATATAAGAATTGGAACACTAAAAGTGTTTGATTCGTAATAGAAAATTACCTTCTAAATATACAAGAATTGGAAATACACTCAAACTCTCCAAATAATAAGAATTAGAAATACACTCAAACTCTCCAAAAAGTTAATGTGCATGGATTGTAGGCTATTATAAAATATTAATTTTCATATTAGAGTGACACATGGGAGAGAGAAAAATCTAACTCTCATATTATATTAGAGTGCCACCTAAGAAAGAGAAAATCCTCCATTAGAGATCTCTCCTTTAGGGCATCTCTAATGGGGGGTGTAAACCGTATAGAGTGGAAATTTTACACCCCAAATATCAAAAAACTCTCTCTAATGGGGGTGCTAAACCGTAAGTAATAGTGTATTAGTTAATAGAGAGGGTGGGGAATTCCCCCTCTCGCTATTAGTTAATAAAAAGCCCGGACGTCACTTAAAATAACGTCTGTTTAACTTAAAAACTCGGACGTCACTTCAACAACGTTTGAAGCTTTATTTTTTAACTCAATTCGGACGCCACAAGTGGCGCCCCAGTTTAAATTAAAGAGGGAAAAAATGACGTCAATTTAGTTTAAAATCTATTTTTTACACTTCTTCCATTGGGAAAAGTATAGAATGGATATGGATATTTATCTATACAATACTATATCTGATTAGAGGTGTAAAATCCTTTGTACAGGTGGAGGTGTAATTTTACACCCCCCATTGGAGATGCCCTTAGTAATAGGTAATAGATATCATTAGAACTTTGTACAATATCTATGTATGCAAGGGGTCATTAAAGAGGCCCGATCAGTAGTCAGTACTCGATCACCATGTGTACGTCAAAGTATTTCCTTCAAAAGTAAATATTTAGCTCAAGTGGGCCGTCGGCCTTGATTAATTTTAAATTTGCTAAAAGACTAATGAGGATGAAATCTGCTTCGTGCACGATTTGACAAAGTTATGGACAACTGAGACAAATATTCACCGCAATTGGATCACGAGCTTCTTCTTCTACTCCTGTAACTTTCACGCAAAGGTCAAACCTAACTCTAGTTCATGTTCTTTGGACGAAAAAGAAGCCCCAATAGTAGCATTGGCACAAAGTAATGTTTAAGCAAAAATGGACGGTAGAGATCAGATGTTCGCATTCACGTATACCATGTGAAGCGTGGATGATACGAAACATCACATGTCATTGTGCGCGTCACTTTCTGAACCCCCTTTTTTCTTCATGAAACATTGTTTTCTTTACAACTTTAATTTTTCTTTCTCGGGGTAATGGTTATGAAGACTCTTTCGTGATGACCGTAGAGGCGTAGAGCCTTTTAGCGGCACCAGTACGTATTGATACACTTATTTTCTTTTGCATAGATTTTCAATTACTTATGTCTATTGAGTTTGAATTAACTGAGTTCATGTAGCTTAGGCGTCGTTGCTGCAAATAACTATCTATGTAGAAGTTTTGGTGAAGACCTCGCACGTGCGCAATTTCATCCCACAGTCTCCAACGAAATGTTTCATTGTTCTTGGCTTATAAGAAGGGCACTAGTTTTAGCTACTAAACTAAAGCAGCTCAGGCATTGAAAATGAACAATTTTCCCTCAGGAGAACATCTTCGACACCCAAAATAAATATATGGACTACAAAACTCTGCAGAAAATAAGTTGGAACTAAAAAGAGGGGGAAGAGTGAGAGACTTGCACTTAAGTAGCAACCAACTTCAGAGATTTAAGTGGTCGTCTATAGCTGAGAAGTGCAAGCAATGAACAGAGCACGGCTAGGGAATTCTTGACGGTGGGCAAGACCTTTTGCCGCATTTATGTGGAGAACTGAACGATGGGCTCATCAAGAATCAAATGTGATAGTTCATAAACTTCATATCAGCAGATTGTCACTCAAATGAACATGGATGACTAGCTAACCAAGCACGACGTATCAAACTAGCTAAAAAAAACCAACTTTTCGCAGAAATCTTCCCTGATCAAATAAGATAACCCATTTGGAACCCAAGAAATGTATTTAACATGATTAACTAACTGGCAGTCGCACTAACTAATCTATCTGGCGCGTATCATACATATGATATACAACATGGCTATGCTCAAAGTTCTATCTATCAGCAAAAGTGGACACTATGGAATGCACAACGCTACCCAGCTCCAAGCCACCAAAACTTGACTATGACCACCTCTTTCACCCACAAACAGATCTAAGTGGAACTGGAACGCTGGAACTGCAAGTTAAAATAGATTTCCAGGGATAACATGCTTCAGACACTGATATCCCCCATCCTAGAACTCTAATTCACATCTCAGCTTTATCCTCTTTCCATCTAACTAAGATTACATACCCTCCGTCATAGTCATTATTTTGTGCACAATGGCTCCCTAGCTACTTAATGGTTATGTACCGGTTGGTCCCGTGTTTAGCCCAGTGGTCTTTGAGATCAAGTGGAGCTGACAGATCACGACCCTCAGAAGCCAGCCGACTCAGTAACTTTGCAAAAGCACTGCCACTCATCTTCCTACCACCAAGGCGGGCATGCCGCTTGTTGGGCATCACTGGTAGAGGATACACTGACATTGTGGTTGTGCAGCATGCAGATTGCCATCCCCCTTTTCCCCATTTGTAGCATTGTTGCAGTACACCAGTGCATGAGCAACCAGGCACTGGCATGATCGAGTCATCAAAAGCAACTTCATTCAAACCCAAATCCTGACATTTCCATTCAGGCTTTGACAGTGCCAGCTGTTTGTTCAGATCTTCACCGCTGCCTCCCATGCACTGCTCACTCTTCCACTCTAGTGTCTTAGCAAAAGGGACCTGTCTGTTTATCTCCCCGCCTCCTCTCTTTCCTTTCTTTGAAGGTGCCGATGCCTTTTTAGATGGCAAGGCTTTGGCCTCAATCGTTCGCTTCGCACGACGTGGTCTTACAGCCTCTGAAGCAGCAGCTGGTATTGAGAAGCCATCACTAATCATATCCCTCGTATTATAACAGGCTTCATTTAAATGGGAAGGATGATGCATATCCTGAGGGCGGTGCATCTGCTTTGTAGCACGCAGAATTCGACAACCTTGTGGACATGTGGGTACTCCACTAACATTTACAGCAGTGTTTTCTCGGTACTCAAGGGCTGCCATGGCATTGTCTCGTTCCATTAAAGCATTATTTCTCTCTGCAATGGCTGCATCCCGTTGCATGATAGCCATATCTCGCTCTGCCACGGCCGCCTTCTTCTCAGAGACAGCCAAGTTCCTTTCATGGATGGCAGCATCCCTCTCAGCTAAGATGCTCATTACTTTCATTGTCATGGCCTGGTGATCTTTCATCAGATGTGGGGTATTCATCAACTGTAATAATCAAACATTAAATAAAGTACTAATGTCTACATTGGGACTGAGTAGCAAATCAAAAAATTGTTCACGAGCTCCCAAGTAAAAAGAATCTAACATAGGATAACAAAAATAGTACAGCAAAGTAAGGAACTGAAGTTGGTTAAGGAGAGGTTTATTGACAAATTATTTACATTTATGCAGGGTACCTGAGCATGAAGCTTGTACTGATCCTGTTTGTGTCTTACATTTTCACGTTGCCCACTCTCATCCATTTTGACCTGTGCTTTCAAAAATGATGTAGACTACCTTCTAGCCTCTTCCTTAAGCTCGACTCCCATGGATTCTGCACAGAATAATAGCATCATACGTAGTCAATAATTTTTGTATTGGATAGGAAAGAGGGGAAGCAAGGGGTGCTAAATCCTACCATAGGGAATGTGTTTGAGAGGGAAACTGTGGGATTCAAATGTTATACTGTTTGGACTATTGAAGGATACCTGTTAACAGTGCCATCTAAAGCTAAAAAGCTGTCTCCTCTCTGAACAAGCAAAAGTCACATATCAAGAGGTGCCTAAACATAATAATTAAAAGAAACAGTTATGGTTTAAGCCTCAATTTATTATACAATATCTTCTGAAGAATCACAACAGTATCCTTCAATTACCGTAACCCCATGAAAGAAAAAAGTTATCATTGTAATTGCAACCGACAATGGAATCCTGAGGAAGTTGGGAAAAACCAAAAGTGGAGAACTAATTCGTATCCTATTCTTCTTTCAGGACAAGGTTATCTCAAGGCATCATAGAAGGCCCGGCTGACCTAATCTAATATCAGTCTAACGTGTGAACAATTAATAACTACTTTAGTATGCAAACTCCATACCCATCCAAACTATCAATTCAAAAACCAGTATATTGAATCTTGATTACATTTCAGTAAAGCCCTTAGTACATTTATTTAGTGTGAATATTCACACTTGCACTGGTTCCATAGTATATACTTTACCATAAACAGGATGATTATAACAACCTATAAACGATACATATAACATCTTCGCGAAAGGCAGGTGGGTTCTACATAGAGGAATTGGTAGCCCTAAAGTGCGCCTATGTTATATACTTTCACGGACACTAAAACAAAGATTAAGACACACGTTAATAAAGATACAAGCTAGACACAAGAGATAATAAACAACAAGAAGTCACAATCAGTCAAAATTAGTCAAAGCAAATTGAAGCCGCAAAAGAAAACATTCAAATTGATTGTCCTTAAAAGTTGACTGACATGATCAATTGCTCCAATTAACAGATCCAAACAACAATCAGTAAAACAAAAACCAAACTAGGGCTTCTACTAAATATGTATCAAATTCACAAGCTCTCATTAACGTTCTCAACACACAAACTTCACAAAAGAGAAACAAAGACAGTTAAATTCACCCGTGTTATTTGCATAGGTAAAAAGATTACAACAAGTGAATTGAAAAATTACCTCGAAAACTGTGCGTGTGAGAGAGAGAGAGAGAGAGAGGGAGACTCTTTTTTCTGATCGAAATTTATCTGTGTTTTTATCAGAAGAAAGTGAAAGGTATTTAAAAACCAGTCCCTCTCTGTTACTCCTTTTTTTTTTCTGTCTTTTTTCACTTTTGTTCGTTTTTTTTTCCCTCGTTTTTTCCATGCACAAGTAGGGGGAAGCAGTTTATCGTGCGAGTAAAAACAGGGGGGGTGTTCGAGTAATCCGAAACAACCCCCTACAATCTTTTAAGAATTCGTGTTTGCTCCTAGTACCGATAAGCGTCAAAACAATCTTTGCATGGTGTTAAAAAACTATGGTCACGAGAATGTGTTGCCATATATTTCTCTGACTGTATTATCCAATAGTGCCAGAAAGCCAGAAAGCAATTGAAACAAAAATAATGTAAAAACGCATATATTCTCTGAGTCAATAGATGCTTGCAAAAGCAAAGCACCGGATGTTACAATAGAAATGAATTTTAAAGAACTTCGATCAGTGTAAATTCGCACCTTCTGTCCTATATTGGATTACAAATAAAAATTAATAAGATTTTCTAGAATTCTATAATCTCATAATTAGACCAAAAAATTATAATCGTCCTCTGCGCTGAAACTCGATCAGATCGTAATAGGAGTAGAAAATAAAATAGTCTTCCAAGAAGCTTCGACAAAGAATTTTCACGTGCAACCGCCAATGCTTAGAAGGACCAAAATAGAATGCTGATGTAAATGACAGAATTCCAAGCTATGTTGATGAAGAAGCAACTTCAATTGCACTACCTAGTGGCCATGCAGCTTCAACCAAGGAATTATCATATTCCACTTTCTTGACCAGTGTGATTTCTTGCCAGGGGTCTAGACCTACCAACAGAAAGAAAAGAAAAAAGGAAAAAGATAAATTGAAAGTTATTTTAGTATTGTGTCCCAAACTCAGCTAGTATAAGACAGTAAATAGAACATACCAAACCCATCAACAAGAAGGGTGTATTGATACACAAGGTCCATGCATAGATATGGCAGGTTACTCTCCTCAACGCCATGGTAAGTAGTTTTGCCATCCTCAAGTGTTGATTCACAAGCACGCTTAGCTGCTTCTTCAAAGTCCACAGGCTGAACTTTGGCAACTGGAAGATTGGGATTTACGAAACCAGCCTGTTGTAATAAGTAGTCTACTTAGCATACAGTTAAATTTGGGGCTTGAATAGGAAGTAATTGAGTGATTTCAACTTTTTATACACAGACTGACAAGAAAATGTTTCCAAACCATGATACTGGATGATTATTACCTCGGCAGCTCTGTCAAAGAAAAATGAGGCGACAAATATGTTTTTCTGTCCATCGCCACCACCACCGTTCCATACCCCACCAAATGTGCACTTCATGTGAGTACATGTCGACTCATTTACCTGGAGAGCTTTCAAAGCAGCTCTCTTGCATTCGTTTACACTGGAGCCAGAGGAAGAAGCTGATGCTTCGTATACCCCTCCCGCGTACGTGTAAGAACCTTCAGAGGAAAAGAATAAAGTAGCAAATGTTACATTTCAAAAAGAGCCAGAAAATATAAGGTGGGTGGAAATATCACTCGGTTGTGGTAATAGTTCAACATTCTGATCCCAAAAGAAATTGAAAGTAGGAGTTTCAAAGAAAAACATATAAAATGCAAAAACAGATACAGTGATGCAAAAACAGATACAGAAAATATAAGGTGGGTGGAAATATCACTTGGTTGTGGTAATAGTTCAACATTCTGATCCCAAAAGAAATTGAAAGTAGGAGTTTCAAAGAAAAACATATAAAATGCAAAAAGAGATACAGTGATGCTTTCTTGACGGTTGGACCATACAAAGCCCCGTGCTTACATGGCAGGGAAATTGAGTTGCAGCACTACGGTTATAGTTTAAAGTAGAACTATTTCCACTTTTCTCAAACTTGGTAGACTACATATTATAAACACTGTAATAATATTAATGTTTATAATAAGCAAACTCGGTAAATAGAACATATTATAAACTCGGTAGATGAATGTTTCATGCCATCCAATGCAAACTTACAAATGGAATATTGATACTCCTGGAACATCAATAAACAGTGACATCAAAAAGCAAAAGGGCCCGAGATAGATCCATCATACCATGATAATCACTCAATATGCATGGATTGCCAGAACCATCCACGGACTTCAGAATCTCTGCTCGAGCGGCCAGTAAGCCATAACGCAGGTAACTGCAATAACAATGTTACAGTTGTCACTCAAATAGAGATTCTACCCAATAAAAATCTTTTAAACCCATCTAATAGTAGTGTGTCCTTAAAACCATGGGGGAAAAAAAAACCTGTGAACATAAAGGTAATATTTGACTCCCTTCAGAAACAGCTCCTTAACATATGTATCCTCTCCATCTGAAATCTTGGGAGCCTTTTCAGCATCCTTTTCTGAGATAGCATATGCCATTTGAACAGATCCACCTCCAAGATCAACAACACCAACTGTTTTCGAGTAATCCTTTCCTAAATTCCCTAGGAGATAGTTTATCGTGACCTATATGCAAGAAAGAAATCAGCGGGTAATTGATAGGGTCATAGGGGTAACCACGGCAAAAAAAAGTTTTAAAAAGTCAAAGTTTATGCAATTCGTACATTCAAGACAAGAGTAGCCAAATGGATAAGGGTCTTCCCTCAAAATATCACATTTAAATAGCGGTGAAAGCCCACAAGAAGAACAGACATGCAAATATATTATGCATGAAGATTGATATATAAAAATAACCGCATTTACACGACAACAGGAAACTAATTCAGATATAGCTGATTCAATCATACAAACAGTCCAAGTTTAATGACAATCAAAGCAACCACGGGTAAGAAACTTGTACAAACAATTTTTATGCAATATCTATTAACTAATTGATTTATCAGTTATCACATGTCAAACCTAGATATCTTTGATCTAGGCCGTTATTAGAGATGACAAAGACAAGTTTATGCCTGCAACTAGATCCACAGGGTCATAGATAAAGTGATTCAATAGTTTTGATCATTTAGATCGGCTCCGGAATAGTAGCATATTTGTTTCTTTAATCTGTCAATCACATGGTCATGGTTTCAACCAGGGAAAAGAAGAAACAATGCAACCCCGTATATATATAATGGCCTAGATCTCACTCTACAAAACTACTTAGGACTTGATTTTTTGTGGATGTCATCTTTCCACTGTGGATAACAACCCTACAAAAAATGGGCTTATTTGGAAAATTCTAAAGTTGATAAAAAAAAATTGCAAAATTTTAAATCCTGACCGTTAAAAAAAATAACATATTCAAATCAATTTTTGAAAGGGGTAGAGATTTCGAAATGAACTCAAATTTTGTGGATATGATTTTTATGGTGATCAGATCATACCCACAAAATATTAGCTCTTAGTTCAATATAAAAAAAGGCGTTGTATAAACTGTTGTATAAAAAGTGTTGTATATATATATTATATATATATATATATAGGGAGGGATCCGTTTACCAAGGTTTATACCACACCCCTTTACAAGACGAATTAAGAGCTAATATTTTGTGGATATGATCTACTAACTATGGATGGCTACTCCACCAAATTCGGCTCATTTGGAAACCTCTAACCTAATTAAAAAATGTTGCCAACTTTGAATTTTTTTTAACAGCCCAAATTCTTCGATTTTGCAATCATCTTTTGACATTGTTAAACACCATCAAATGAGATGAAATTTTGTGGAGGTGAACTTCATGGTTTGTTGGTCATATCCACAAAAAATTAGGTTCTAGTTCGTTTTGTGGGTGAAGTTGTGAGGCATGACATAAACTATGGTATATTCTTTCTCCATCTTTTATTTTTTTTCTAATATTCTTTTGTAAGTGGCTAAGTGCTATGAATTATTTGATCTTTCGGAGCAATTTGTTCTTTGCATATATTCTCTTCTATAGAAAACAATATCTTCTACGATTTAAAGGTATTGTTCGTTATTCTAAGAAATATATACAGTTTTCATGTCAATACCAATTATTTTTTAGTTACTGCAAAGAAGTAATGGCATTGCATGTAACAAGATATTACACCGGTGTCTGATTTGAGTCCAGTCCGATGTAGAAATTAAAATTTAACAGTTAACATGAATGCAACAACAAAAACAGATAAAATATATATAAGCAGGTTACCATATGCAATTTGTAGTTAATGCTGTAGAGGAAAGAGAAATTTTAAGGAACATTAACCTAGACATACACCATCTAAACTTCCAGAATTTTCCAGAATCCCTCAAAATTCTTTATCAAAACGTATACACAGCTTGTCCTTGTCGCAGGAAAATCAATAGATCAACTGATCACTAAATATACTTCAGTACAGCGTTAGGATCCCAACTCGATTCCTCTTTTAAACAACTGATCATGAATTTTGTGGATATGATCTACTAACTATGGATGGCTACTCCACCAAATTCAGCTCATTTGGAAACCTCTAACCTAGTTAAAAAATGTTGCCAACTTTGAATTTTTTTTAACAGCCCAAATTCTTCGATTTTGGAATCATCTTTTGACATTGTTAAACACCATCAAATGAGATGAAATTTTGTGGAGGTGAACTTCATGGTTTGTTGGTCATATCCACAAAAAATTAGGTTCTAGTTCGTCTTGTGGGTGAAGTTGTGAGGCATGACATAAATTATGGTATATTGATCCCTAACACATGTATATATAATTTTTTTTCATGATCTGTAACCCTATCTAAGCGATATAACACTATATATTTACATTATATATTTATATAATCTAGAATGAATCAAGTGATTGATAACAAAAAAAAACCTTGACACACGCATATGTGCATTCTTGAACAAACCAAAACTTGATGTAAACCAAAACAAGGAAACATGGAAAAAGTTTCACGAAACAAACCCATTGATAGGCGCCTTCCTGAGTTCCATCTAAAACAGTAACAGAATCAGAATTTGATTTGAACGCACTCTTTTGTTTTAAGTAGTTCCTAACCTGCAAAGAATCAACATATTCATTAACGTATGAAAATAAGCCACACCAAACCCGAGGTCGGAAAAAAGTAAAAGTTTGTGTCTCAGCTACCTACCGCCTCCAAAATCCTATCAGACGCATCACCTTTCAATTGCCTCAACCCTGCTGTTGCCTACACAAACATTGTAATGCCAATACGAAAAAATAATTAGCACTAGCTTTTGAGCCTTACAGTCAAAATTAATACGAAATTATACATATAAGAATGTCCACTTACCCCAACTCTAACTGGTGTATTCCCACGCTGATCTTCGGGAACAATGCGTTCTGCTTTATCCAAAAGAACCTTGAGTGACTCTGCTGCCTTCTGGGGATCACTTTCATAAGCACTCAACCCAGGTTTTGTCTGCAAAATATTCAAATATTAGAGCAAGTTTAAAAGTGAATATCATTTTCGAATCCTCATACATTGTCAACGCAACCACATATGATCAAACAAATAGCAATGCACAAACTCATAAAAATAAAATGATACCTGCTCAAAAAGCTCGAGTTCTTTACCAATATGAAGTAAATTCAAATCCTTATCAAAGCAATAAACATGAACTCTACTCCCCGAACTCCCCGCGTCAAAAATGACAGCATAACTATTAGATCCTACACTACGAGAAACTAAATTGCCAACTGGATAATTATGAGGCATAACAAAAAGAACAAAAGTAACAAGCAAAAGTGGAATTGAGATCACTAGAATAATCCCACGGTATCTATAGATCTTATCAGATAATGTCTCTTGTCTTGACCGTTTCAACATGGTTGTTGTGACTTTTTCTGAAGATTGATCCAACGTTTGGGATTCTAGTTCTAGTAATGAGGGTGATCTGTAACGAATGTGTCCCGATGGTGTTTTTATTGAATGTTGTGGTGGTGGTGGAGGGGTTTCTTGTAATGAATCCAGCTCTGCTTTTTTTTCTTTCTTCTCTCTTCTTCTCTTTTTTTTTTTACTAATCTGTGAGAAGAGAGAGAGAGAGATGTGGTCTTTTTTTTTTATGTTTTGTTTTCTTTGAAATAGAAGGAACAGAGAAGTGAGTAGTTTGGAAGAGAGGACTTGTTAGTAATTATGGGTTGGTTTTGAGGGTTTTAGGGAAAATTAGAAGATCGGTTTTGGAGAATTCGGGGAACGGGGGAAGAAGGAAAGTTTTTTCTATAATGGTCCCTGGATGGTGGTGTAGTTTGACTCCTCTTCACTTAGCTTGGTAAATCGGGGTCAACTCCTTGGCAGTTTGACTAAAGAAGGTGTTTTCACTTTTGTAACCGTCACCAGTAAGAAAGGCTTTTAGAATAAGTAATCAATTTGTAAAGTGTCATTAGCACTTCAAGACCAACTATGATGACTTGATTGATAAGAGGGATGTATTTTGATCACTTTGAAAGATTGAAATACAAATTGAGGTGATCATCACCACCAACGACCAAAGCGCCATGTGGAGCAATTACAATTGGAACTTAATACAGTGTAATTTGTAAACATGGACTCAACAAATACATCATCAAGTCTATTAATCAACTACTACAATCATGTGTATGGGTGTCTGTTTTTGCCGAATTTCCGATTTTTCCGAAATCCGACCCGAAATTGGTCTGATTCTGGGTGTAGTTTTCATGGGCCGATTTTTCGATTTTCCGATTTTCGAAAATTCCGAAAAAAAATTGGATCAGATTTGGATATAATTCTAAAATCCGATCCGATCCGAAAATTCTAAAATTTCCGATATTATTGCCAATTTATTCCGAAAATATATACTTCTCTCACTATCCACTTGATTATATTTCGGCCGTTCATTCATTTTCTAGTTTTTTACTTCAAAAAACAAAACAAAAACATAACCTAGCAGCATTACTTCCCCACTTGAATTGGACCACTTCATCGTCATTACACCGTCTACCATAACAACAATGATATGGAAAAAAAATGTCATTGAGTCATACAATGACTTCCAGACCAATCCAAAAGCCAAATTCCAATAGATGTAATATTATGTAAAGCTACTTAGAGTCCAAGACCACAATCCATTATTTATGCAGACACTTCACGCTTCAATTTCTACACATGAAAAAAGATTAAAACATTACAAATACCCAGACCTCAACAGAATGCAATGCTTGCTATTGGTGGCTGCAGGTTCTTTTTCTCGTTTTTTCTTGGATCACTTGTTTGAATGAAACTGGGTTTTCTCAGTAAACAAGTGCGTATTGTTGTTGGTACATTGGTGTTGTGGACATGGTTTTCTCTCCCTACAATGAACATTGGCGTATGATATTCCAAAAATAATTGAAAGTAAAGAGATATTTGAAAATTTACCAAGTATTCTGAAATTTTCGAATTATTCCGAAATTTCCAAAAGTTCCGAAATTGGAAATATATTTTGAATCCGAAAAAAAAATTTGGATCGGATTTGGCTAGCATATTAGGTTCCGAAAAAAATTTGGAAAAATTTCGAAGGAGGTTAATCCGATCCGATCCGATCCGAAGTCACCCCTAATCATGTGTATGGAGGCGAACCAACTAAAATGCACAAAAAAAAATGAACCAGCTAACATCGAATTAAAGTATCCATTTTTTATATATACTAGCCTTTTGGGCACGCTCAATGAGCGTGAAATTTACCATGAGCTGTATATTCATACGTACAAAGATTATTACATATAATTATCCACTATACAATTTTGCTATTTTGCATGTGAACATATATGTAAAGGAGATATAAATGTTGAATCATGCATCAATGATGCATAATTGCATAAATGAGAGCTCAATTCAATTAAAAACTTAGCTGAAATATATACTCACCCTAATAGACTGATGCGTAGATAAAAACTCAATTAAACCAAAAAGTTCAAATATAAATAATCATAACCCGATCTCACTCGCGTTTATAAAATTAAACCGATCCCAAAATTCCAAATCAAGATATAAATGTTCACGAATGTAAATATGTTGAATTTGTGGTGTAAAATAATGTAAATTTCAAATTTTATAATATATCAAAATTTCATCCGGAATTTAAATTTAGAAACTTTGAAATTTTGGATGTGAGGGTGAAACTGTGAAAGAGATGTGAGATATGGAGGAGAAAGAATAAATAGAGATAGAAAGAGATATGAGATATTGAGGAAAATATGAGATGAGATATTAATTTATTAAGAGAGAGAGAGGGAGAGAAAAGAGAGATGAGATATTGAGGAGAAAGAGATAATAGCAAAAGAGATGAGATATTAAGGAGAAAGATATGAGATACAGTAAGCATGCTTACGTTTGTACACATCCTTTACATCACTTATTATGTTATTTTGTTTATATATTCTTGAAATAATGGAAAAACACCAGGGTCAGTTTCGGTATAGAAATTATCTGACTTGTGAATTTGTGTTTAGTGGGTCATATAAATTTTGTTTTAACACTTTCCACCATCAGTTATTACATATTTTTTCTTTGGTAATAGTTGAAACTAGATTTTGGACCCGGGCATACGCCCGGGATCTATTAAATATTTTGTGTGTTGAAAAGGCTTTACAAAATGTCTCACACAAATTTTCGAATCAGAATATATTTTTATTGAAAATAAACCGAAATACGTTAATGAGCATCGATTATGGTGCATAAGTACTTTGAAACTATGGAATCAAATTGAGATAGCCTATTCACTTTGTGGTTTAGGATATTAATCCATAATTTTCAAATAAAATTATCTTAAACTCGATCTAGTTTGTATAATAGTTTTCTTATATTTATGGTGATTTAGCGGCAAATTTTCGAATCAGAATATATTTTTATTCAAAATAAACTGAAATACGTTAATGAGCAGCGATTATGGTGCATAAGTACTTGGAAACTAAGGGATCAAATTGAGATAGCCTCTTCACTTTGTGGTTTAATTAGGATATTAATCCGTAATTTTCAAATGGAATTATCTTAAACTCGATCTAGCTTAGTTTGTATAATAATTTTATTATATTTATGGTGATTTAGCGGTAAATCATCCCCGCTCGGCTTACGTACTAATGTGTACAAATCACTAAAATAGATTGATTGTTTTCATATCCTCAAAGAATATACTACTCCCACTTGAAAAGATTTATCACATGAACGTATCCTACGAACGTGTGTCATTTTATTAAATTATTCTAAAAATATTGGCAAATATACATAGCTATGAGATATGAAAATTATATTAATTACTCATTTAAATTTCTTGCACCACTCTCTATAAAAAGAAAACATCAAACCTTGATAAAACTCATCGACTTCTTTTTATTGTTAGGTTTAACAATATAAGTTTGATTGGAGTTTTGTGAGAATGCCCAATGTGGTGAAGATAATATTAAAGCTATTTGAATAACAAGACATTCACAATCACAATAAAAAAAATTGTGATAAACACTACTTAAAATGCAAAACTATATTTGTCGAGACATTTATTCCCCCTATATATAATACAAAAATATTTTAGGGTTATTAGTTCAATGCATTTGCATCAAATTTCTGATTTTCCATTAATTATTCTTTGAGTTTAGTTTAATGTAGTACGTTGTATCCAGTTTTTAATTTCTCATTAATTATTATTTGAGGTTATTTTAATGCAGTTGTATCAAGTTTTCGATTTCCCGTTAGTTATTGTTTGAGGTTAGTTCAGTGCAATTGCATCCACTTTATGATTTTCCGTTAGTTATTCATTAAGGTTAATTCAGTACAGTTGCATCCAGTTTTTGATGTTTCATTAATTAGTATTTAAGATTAGTTCATTGCATTTGCATTCAGGTTCCAATCTCCCGATAATTACTCTTTGAGGTTAGTTCAATACATCTGCATCCAGTTTTTATTTCACGTTAATTGTTTTTCTAGGTTAGCTCAATAGTTTACAATTTCTATACAGTTTGCATACATGTAAGAGTCTGTTTTTATAAACTTATTTTCGTTTTGGGTTCTTAATTACTCATAATTACTCATGTGAGAAGGCTAAAAAAGCGGATATTTATGCTTTGAGGTCAGTGCGATGTAGTTACATCCGACTTCCGATTTCCAGTTAACTATTTTTTTTAGGTTATTTCAATGCATTTGCATCCAATTTCTGATTTCTCGTTAGTTAATCCCTAATTTTAGTTTAATGCAGTTGCATCTAGTTTTTAGTTTTTCATTCATTATTCTTGGAGGTTAGTTCAATGCAGTTACATCCAATTTCCGATTTTATGTTAATTGTTCTTTGAGGTTAGTTCAATGCATTTGCATCAAGTTTTCAATTTTTCGTTAATTATTTTTTGAGGTTAGTTCAATGCAGTTACATCAAATTTATAATTTTCCGTTAATTATTCATTTAGGTTAGTTTAGTGTAGTTTCATCAATTTTTTAATGTTTCGTTAATTAGTATTTGAGATTAGTTCGTTACATTTGGATGCAGTTTATGATTTTATGTTAATAACTCTCTAAGGTTAGTTTAATATATTTGCATCTAGCTTCTGATTATTTATGCTTTGAGGTTAGCTCAATGCAATTATATCTTATTTGTTATTTTATGTTAATTATCCTTTGAGATTATTTCAATACATTTGCATTTAGTTTCTGATTTCCCACCAATTATTCTATGAGGTTAGTTCAATGCAGTTGCATTCAGTTTTTTATTTTCTGTTAATTATTTTTTGAGTTTAGTTTAATGCATTTGCATCCAGTTTTTGGTTTCCCATTAATTAATTATCTGAGGTTTGTTTGATGTATTTGCATACCGTTTCCGATTTCCCGTTAAATATTTTTCAAGGATTTGCATCCAATTTATAATTTCTTGTTAGTTATTATCTGATGTTAGTTTAATGCAATTGCATCCAGTTTCCGATTTCTAGTTAATTACTTTTTGAGTTTAGTTTATTGCATTTGCATAAAATTTCCGATTTTCCGTTAATTACTTTTTGAGCTCAGTTATGTATTTGAATCCAGTTTCCGATTTCCTTTTAGTTATCCAATGTGGTGTGTAATACCAACTTCTACTAATCCATCTGTAGTGTCTTTGCAAACATGACATAAAAAATAAATTATGTTTGATTTACTATGTGGGATCATCGAAGATTATCCAGTTTTTGATTTTCCATTAATTATTCTTTAAATTATCCATGACTCACTATGTGGAATCTTCAAAGATTATCTACGAACGGGTGTTGTTATATTAATTATTCTTAAAAATATTTGCAAATATGTAGAACTATTATATATTAATATTATATTGATCACTCAACCAAATTTCTTATAACGTGAAAACCTCATTCTCCATTAAAAAAAAATAACTCATCTTTGATAAAACCCTTCAACTTCATTTTGTTGTTTAATAATAGAAATTTGATTGAAGTTTTGTAAGATTGCTTAATAAGGTGAAGTTCATATATATTGAAGCTACTTGAATAACAAGGAGTTCCCAATCATACAGAAAGAGATATGATAAACATCATTTTAAATACAAAATTATACTTATCGAGACATTCCCACAACATATAACCCAACTATGTTTTGAAGCCGGTTAGTTCAATGCATTTGCTTATAGTTTCTGATTTTTCGTTATTTATATTTTGAGGTTAGTTCAATGCAGTTGCATCCAATTTCTAATTCCCACTATTTATTTTTTGAGATCAGTTCTATGCAGTTGCATCCAGTTAGTTTGTGATTTCTCATTGATTATTCTTTTCGGTTAGTTTAATACATTTGCATCTAATTTCCAATTTCATGTTAATTGTTATTTGAGGTAAGTTCAATGCATTTGAATCTAGTTTATGATTTCCCGTTAATTATTCTGTGAGATTAGTTTAATGCATTTGCATATAGTTTTCGATTTATCATTTATTATTTAATAAAGTTGCATTTGCATCTAGTCTCCGATTTCTCGTTAATTATTGTTTGAGGTTAGTTCAATGAATTTGCATCCAGTTTTCGATTTTCCGTTAATAATTTCTCAAGGTTAGTTTAATGTATTTGCATCCAGTTTATTTTTTGAGATTAGTTCAGTGCAATTGCATCCGGTTTCCGATAATTATTTTTTAAGATTAGTTCCACGCATTTGCATAATGTTTCCAATTTATAATTTTTTTTTTTTTGAAGTTAGTTCAATGCAGTTGCATCTAGTTTTCGATTTCCGTTAATTTAATCTTTGAGGGTTAGCTCAATGCATTTCCATCAAGTTTCTGATTTTCCGACAATTATTTTTTTATGTTAGTTTGATGTATTTGCATCCAAATTTTGATTTTCCGTTAATTATTTTTTGATGTTAGTTTAATGCAGTTGTATCCATATTCCAATTTTATATTAATTAATTTTTAAGATTAGTTTAATGCTTGCATTTGCATTCAGTTTTCAATTTTCCGTTAAATATTATTTGAGGTTAGTTCGATGCATTTGCATCCAGTTTTCGATTCTCCATTAATTGTTTTTTGACGTTAGTTTCATTCAGTATTATATATTTTTTAAAATATTTGTCATTATTGCTTTGCCGTTTTTTTTTATTTTTTTTTTTTTTTTCATTTTCTATTATATATTTTGTGAGGCCGTGTTAAGGATATATTTGAAATAAGTCGGTGCTTTATCATAAACACTAAAATTGTATGATTTGTAATAGAGAATTAGTTTCTACAAATCACATATTTTTTAGCTTTTTTTTTTTTATTTGATCAAATATATAAGAATTGGAACACTAAAAGTGTTTGATTCATAAAAGGAAATTACCTTTTACAAATTACCTATTTTTTAGCCATTTTTTTTATTTGATAAAATATATAAGAATTGAAAATACACTCAAGCTCTCCAAATATAAAAATTATAAAAACAATCAAACTCTTTAAAGACTATTTTTCATATTAGAGTGTCACATAAGAAATAGAAAAAACTAACTCTCATATTAGAGTGCCACATAGGAGAGAGAAAATCTTTCATTAAAAGTATTTACTTTAGTATATAGACTAGATTTTGGACTCGGGCATACGCCCGGGATCTATTAAATATTTTGTATGCTGAAAAGGCTTTACAAAATGTCTCACACAAATTTTCGAATAAGAATATATTTTTATTGAAAATAAACATAAATACGTTAATGACCAACGATTATGGTGCATAAGTACTTGGAAACTAAGGGATCAAATTGAGATAGCCTATTCACTTTCCAAGTATTTATGCACCATAATCGCTTCTCATTAACGTATTTCGGTTTATTTTTAATAAAAATATATTATGATTCAAAAATTTGTCACCGTAATTTTTAAATAGAATTATCTTAAACTTGATCTAGCTTATATAATAGTTTTATTAGATTTATGATGATTTAGCGACAAATTTTCGAATCATAATATATTTTTATTGAAAATAAACCGAAGTACATTAATGAGCAACGATTATGGTGCATTAGTACTTGGAAACTAAGGGATCAAATTGAGATAGCCTATTCACTTTGTGGTTTAGAATATTAATCCGTAATTTTCAAATGAAATTATCTTAAACTCGATCTAGCTTGTATAATAGTTTTATTATATTTATGGTGATTGAGCGGTAAATCATCACCATTCGGCTTACGTACTAATGTGTAAAAATCACTAAAACAGATTGATTGTTTATATATCCTCAAAGAATACACTACTCTCACTTGAAAAGATTTATCACATGAACGTGTCCTATGAATGGGTGCCGTTATATTAAATTATTCTAAAAAATATTAACAACTATGCATAGCTATGAAATGTGAAAATTATATTAATTACTCACTTAAATTTCTTGCACCACTCTCTATAAAAATGAAGCATCAAACCTTGATAAAACTCATCGCCTTCTTTTTATTGTTAGGTTTAATATTAGAAGTTTGATTGAAGTTTTGTGAAAATGCCCAATGTGGCGAATATAATATTGAAGCTACTTGAATAGCAAGACATTCCCAATCACAATAAAAAAATTATAATAAACACTACTTGAAATGCAAAACTATATTTGTCGAAACATTTATTCTCCCTACATATAATACAAATATGTTTTAGGGTTATTAGTTCAATGCATTTGCATCAAGTTTCTGATTTTTCATTAATTATTCTTTGATGTTAGTTTAATGTATTACGTTGCATCCAGTTTCCAATTTCTCATTAATTATTCTTTGAGGTTAGTTCAATATAGTTTCATCAAGTTTCCGATTTTTTGTTAATTATTATTTTAGGTTAGTTCAGTGCAATTGCATCCACTTTATGATTTCTCGTTAGTTATTCATTAAAAGGTTAATTCAGTATAGTTGCATCTAGTTTTCGATGTTTCATTAATTAGTGTTTGAGATTAGTTTATTGCATTTACATCCATGTTCCAATCTCTCGTTAATTACTCTTTGAAGTTAGTTCAATATATCTGCATCCAGTTTCTGATTTCTCGTTAATTGTTTTTCTAGGTTAGTTCGATAGTTTATAATTTCTATATAGTTTGCATACATGTAAGAGCCTATTTTTATAAACTCACTTTTGTTTTGGGTTCCTAATTACTCGTAATTACTCATGTGAGGAGGCTAAAAAAGTGAACATTTATGCTTTGAGGTTAGTGCGATGCAGTTACATCCGACTTTCGATTTCTAGTTAACTATTTTTTGAGGTTATTTCAATGCATTTGCATCCAATTTTGGATTTCCCGTTAGTTAATATCTGATTTTAGTTTAATGCAGTTGTATCAAATTTTTAGTTTTCCATTAATTATTCTTTGAGGTTAGTTTAATGCAGTTGCATTCAATTTTCGATTTTATGTTAATTGTTCTTTGAGGTTATTTCAATGCATTTGCATCAAGTTTCCAATTTTCCGTTAATTATTTTTTGAGGTCAGTTCAATGCAGTTGCATCAAATTTATAATTTTCCATTAATTATTCATTTAGGTTAGTTCAGTACAGTTTCATCTATTTTTTAATGTTTCGTTAATTAGTCTATGAGATTAGTTTATTGCATTTGGATCCAGTTTATGATTTCCCATTAATAACTCTTTAAGGTTAGTTCAATACATTTGCATATAGTTTTTTATTATTTATGCTTTTAGGTTAGTTCGATACAATTATATTCGGTTTCTGATTTCTCGTTAATTATTCTTTGAGGTTATTTCAATGCATTTGCATTTAGTTTTCGATTTCCCACCAATTATTCTATGAGATTAGTTCAACACAGTTGCATTCGGTTTTTGATTTTCTATTAATTATTTTTTGAGTTAAGTTCAATGCATTTGCATCCAGTTTTCGGTTTCCATTAATTATTATTTGAGGTTTCTTTGATGTATTTGCATATCGTTTATAATTTTTCATTAAATTTTTTTCAAGGATTTGCATCCAATTTCTAATTTCCCGTTAGTTACTCTCTGTCGTTAGCTTAATGCAATTTGCATAAAGTTTCTAATTTTATGTTAATTACTCTTTGAGCTCAACTATGTATTTGAATCTAGTTTCTGATTTCTTTATAATTATCCAATGTGGTGTATAATACCAACTTCTACTTATCCATCTATTGTGTCCTTGCAAGCATGACATAAAAAGTAAATTATGCGTAATTTACTATGTGCATAGGATCATCGAAGATTATCTAGTTCCCGATTTCCCGTTAATTATTATTTAAATTATGTATGACTCACTATGTGGGATCTTCAAAGATTATCTATGAACAGGTGTTGTTATATTAATTATTCTGAAAACTATTTGCAAATATGCAGAACTATTATATATTAATATTATATTGATCACTCAACCAAATTTCTTATAACGTGAAAACCTCACTCTCCATTAAAAAAAAAACTCACCTTTGATAAAACCATTCAACTTCATTTTGTTGTTTAATAATAGAAGTTTGACTGAAGTTTTGTGAGATTGCCTAATAAGGCGAAGTTCATATATATTGAAGCTACTTTAATAGCAAATAGTTCCCAATCATACGGAAAGAGATAAGATAAATACGGTTTTAAATGCAAAACTATACTTATCGAGACATTCCCACAACATATAACCCAACTATGTTTTGAGGTTAGTTTAATGCATTTGTATTCAGTTTATGATTTTTTGTTATTTATATTTTGAGGTTAGTTCAATGCAGTTGCATCCAATTTCCAATTCCCGTTATTTATTTTTTGAGATCAGTTCAATGAAGTTGCATCCAGTTTCTGATTTATCGTTAATTATTCTTTTCGGTTAGTTCAATACATTTATATCAAATTTCCAATTTCTTGTTGTTAATTGTTATATTATTTTAGGTCAGTTCAATGCATTTACATCCAGTTTCTGATTTCCCGTTAATTATTTTGTGAGATTAGTTTAATATATTTGCATCATGTTTTCGATTTCTCGTTTATTATTTGATAAAGTTGTATTTTCATCTAGTTTCCGATTTCCCATTAATTATTGTTTGAGGTTATTTCAATGAGTTTGCATTCAGTTTCCAATTTCCTATTAATTATTTCTTGAGGTTTTGCATCCAGTTTATTTTTTTAGATTAGTTCAGTGCAGTTGCATCCGATTTCCGATTTCCCGTTAATTATTTTTAAGATTAGTTCCACACATTTGCATTATGTTTCCAATTTATAATTAATTTTTCTTTGAAGTTAGTTCAATGCAGCTGCATCTAGTTTCTGATTTTTCGTTAATTTAATCTTTGATGATTAGCTCAATGCATTTGCATCTAGTTTTCGATTTTCCGACAAATATTTTTTTATTTTAGTTTGATATATTTGCATCCAAGTTTTAATTTTTAGTTAATTATTATTTGAGGTTAGTTTAATGCAGTTCTATCCATATTCTGATTTTATATTAATTAATTTTTAAGATTAGTTTAATGCTTGCATTTGCATCCAGTTTTCGATTTCCGTTAAATATTATTTGAGGTTAGTTCGATGCATTTGCATACAGTTTTCAGTTCCCCATTAATTTGTTTTTTTTTATGTTAGTTTCAATCAATATTATATATATTTTAAAATATTTGTCATTATTGTTTTGCCGTTAATTTTTTTTTTTTTCATTTTCTATTATATATTTTGTGATGTTATTTTTTGTATAATTGTTTTTAACTATGTTTTGAAGCCGTGTTAAGGATATATTCGAAATAAGTCGGTGTTTTATCATAGACACTAAAATTGTATAATTTGTAATAGATAATTAGTTTCTACAAATCACCTATTTTATTGCAGTTGTTTTTATTTGATCAAATACATAAAAATTGGAACACTAAAAGTGTTTGATTTGTAATATAAATTTATTTTCTACAAATCACCTATTTTTTTAGCAATTTTTTTTTATTTAATCAAATATATAAGAATTTGAAATACACTCAAATTCTCTAAATATAATAATTAGAAATATACTCAAGCTGTCCAAAAAAGTTCAATGTACGTGGGATTATAGGCTATTAGAAAATACTATTTTTCATATTAAAGTGCTACATAGGATAGAGAAAAATCTAACTCTCATATTAGAGTGCCACATAGGAGAGAGAAAATCTTTTTTTAAATATCTCTATTTTAGTATATAGATAGTAGATAAGCGAAAACGGTTAGGGGCAAAATAGGAATAAAAAAATCCAGTTGAACCAAAAATATTGTTATGTGAGGAGTTTTCTTTATAGGTGAAAGATTATATCTAATTAAATCTTGTATTTCATTCAGTGCAAATTTTAACGCAAATTTTGGTTTTCTTAAAATACTTTGGTGGTTAATATTTTCACCATAATTTTCCTATAAGTTCACCTTTAGAATTTCAAATTGCCCGTTATACCATCTCTTTCTCAATTTCTACCAACACATCGTTTTCAATCTTTGCTTGCTCAAGTGATGTGATACGAGAAAACCCTTTCCAACCAAAGTAAAGTCGCTCACTCCCTGATGATTTCCCCTCAAAACGTATGCATTACTTAAAATGTATCACTACCTAGACTAAAATGTTGATTTCCCCTCAAAACGTATGCATTACTTAAAATGTATACCAGATTCAGTTGGAGAGAACACAAACTTTTAAGGGTTTTTGGGTTCAAATTAACTCAATGCCAAAGTTGTATAGTGGAAAGTTAAATATATTAGAGTTTGTAGATTTGAGTTTGCTTAAATGGATATATTATTGTAGCAAAATCGACCATTAACGTGTGACAATAACTTCAAATGTTGAAGATAACCAGTCATCCTTTGATTTGTGTGTTCGAAATGGTAACACTGTAATTTATGGATGAGTTCTATTATGATTTTACATTAGATGATAAAACAAAATTTAGTCACATATTAACGATTTAGTTTGATTGAGTTGTATTGGAGGCTCTAATTAAAATTGTCTATGAGTTTACTAGAAAACATGTAGATCGATGTTGGTGGTAACTGATTAGGAGGGGATTAGAGAGGGTATGACGGCCAATTTATAATTATAGGGGTGAGCTTATAGAGGAGTTACGGTGAGAGTATCAACACCCTATATTTATTTCATTTTAATTGAAATCTGGTGAGAAAACAAATTCTAGAATAGCTTGAAAACAAAGTGTTTTTATAAAATGTGTAGTGTTGGTACAAAGTCATGTAAGTTCTTGTTGAACTAATAAAAATCACGTGAAAACTAAAACATCATGTTTATATAACTATTTTTTTTGGTAAAAAAAAAAATCGATAGCATCAATGCTCAAACCCTCAACTAAATAGAATGAGTTTACGTATATACATTTCAATGCCATAATATAAAGTATCTAAAATTGTTTGACCTAAAAATTAACATGTCCTCTTATTATAATGCATACCTCTGAGAGGATAAATCATTATAAGCATCAATCTTTCAATCGATAAAGATTCCACACCTCAATTGTAATTACAGCTTTTTTTCAATTTAAAATATACCACATATAAGTGCTATGTTCCCATATTTATAAATTTATGGTATTGAGTAATTAATTAGATATTTTGCACCAAAAGATTTTGCTCAAGTAGACTAGTGCATTGGCCGGTATGTCTTTAAAAAGATATTCTTAAAGGTCCCTACTTATATTTATTGGTGTCATTCTCAATAACAAATTTTGAATGGTGGTTATATTGGAACCAATATTTTTTGGAATAGTGGTACATGGGCTTACTTTTTAGACCTAATATTTCGACTCACTATTTAGATAATGTTAGTTTACATTACAATACACACGGACATGTATCTCTATGTAAATCAATAATTTAGACTTTTGACATATCAGTAGGTAAAATAAGTAGGTCGATCTAGCATTAGTGCATTTTACGTTAATGTTTTTTTTTTTTTTTTTTTTTTTTGATAATAACATTTTACGTTACTAAACACACTTAAATGTCTTGTTTTTATTTTCTTGTGGGCAAATAATCAATGATCGTTGATAAGCAACGTGTTGCCAATGTGGCAACGTCCATACTATCATATATATATATATAGGTTAGGCTACGTTGATATTTTATTTTGACATCCACAACTTACACAATGAACTAAGAGTTGATATTTGGTAGAGAAGATCTTCCTACCATAGATTGAATCTCCACAAAATATCAAAACATTTGAACATGTCTAACATCATCAAAAGTTGTATTTAAATTAAATATTAATCTAACGGTCTACAATTTTAACATTATTTTTAATAAGCTAGACATATCCAATTGAGACATTTTTTTTTGTGGAGATTTAATCCATAGTAGAAAGATATTCTCTACCAAAACTCAATCCTCAGTTCATTGTATAAATTGTGGATGTCAAAATAAGATGTCAACTTAGCCTGACCTACATATGAACTTCTTAGTCATTAAACAATAGTTACACATTTATTTTGTTTAGTATACACCAAGAGTTCTTCGACAACTATTTTTACATGCCACGCGGCAATGATTTTTCCCCAACTGGCCATTGAACAAAATTCTATGTATTAGAAGTTGCAATGCAATGTGGAGTGTGTACTCAAGTTTATGCAAATTGGGAAGAACCAAAAAACAGGGATTTTTGACTAGATAACACTAAAAAATATGGATTAAAACGATGACACAATCATTATAACCCATTCAAGTGGCATTGTAATCACAAAACTCCCCTTGTCAATCTCCAATAATTTTTACAAATAAAAACAAAACAAACACAAAGAATTATGGCTTCAAAATCATGGAGAAAACACACCTCTTAACACACAAAAACAACAGCACATAACTTACTTTATTTTACTTTGGATAAGAACGGTCATAAATAGCGATCCGTGTCACTTGAAACTCATATATTACAACCGTAGATTCATCACCATCTAAACGGCCCACAACATTCCTACCAAAAGCTATCGATCCTTGCAAATTAAAACCAACCAATCAGCTTTCGCCTCGTTTTTCTATAAATACCCACCCTTCGTCACCATCAATTCCATTCCAAAACATTTTCTCTCTCAAATTTGTTCTTCTTTCTTAACTGTTAAATTACTCTATTTTTGATCACGTCTCGAATTCAATATGGCTGTGAAGGGTGAAGTTAAGTCTACAACTATGGCAAAGCAAGTGAAGGAAAAGAAGGTAGCAAAAGCAGCAGCACCAAAGGAGAAGAAATCTACTCCTTCTCATCCACCTTATTTCCAGGTACACTTTGTTTATTTCTTACCAATTTCTTCAATTTTAGTGTTTGGTTGTGGAGTTATTGATTGGGTATGTTTGATTTGTGTAGATGATTAAGGAAGCACTGTTGGCTTTGAAAGAAAAGGGTGGTTCAAGTCCCTATGCAATTGCAAAGTACATGGAAGAGAAGCACAAGGAAGTTCTACCAGCAAATTTCAAGAAGATGTTGGCTGTTCAGTTGAAGAACAATGTTGTGAAAGGAACACTGGTAAAGGTCAAAGCTTCATTCAAGTTATCTGATGCTGCTAAGAAAGTTTCAAAGCCTGATGTGAAACCAGCAGAGCCTGTTAAGAAGAAGGCTGTTTCAAAGGCAAAGGCTTCTGTTCCTGCTGTTACTGAGAAGAAGGTGGTGAAGAAACAACCTGTGAAGAAAACTGAGAAGAAGGTGAAGAAAGTTGGAACACCTGTGAAGAAGAATAAGAAAGCTGCTGCTGTGAAGCCGAAACAGCCCAAGTCTATTAAATCTCCTGCTGCTAAAAAAGCAAGGAAAGCTTAATTTTAGGGATGAGATCGGTAGAGAATCTAGGGTTTGTTTAGATGTAAATGTTTAGAAGAGGGTTAATGTTTGTTTTTGTTAATTTGGTGTGGTGTTGGTTTGATATATGTAATTTCAGTTCATAGTTAAATGAAAAGAAAACTTGTTCTCAATTTGTTCTTTTTAATTAATTCGTTTGTCTTCAAAATTTCATTTGATTCAATACCAGAAAGCTAGATTTATTATTATTGAAACTTTGTTTCTCAATTTCTTTCATCAATTAAAATTTCATCCTTCCTAAAAAAAAAAAAAAAAAAAAAGGTTAATAGAAAAGATAAATCCAATTTTCAACTAAATAACTATTGAAGTTGTGAACCAAAAATTAGTTTCGGGGCCATGGACAAACTTGTGGAAGGATTGGCTGGACAGGTGGACTACGTTTCGTCCCTGGCCCATAGGTGAAATCCTTCAGCGCTTTTCAGTGCCGTTGTTTCATGGCATAATAGCATCTTCAACGCAAATTTTGGATCGCAAAGTGATGTCATCCATTTAAAATAATGTTAGTTGAAATATAAAATTTTTTCTGCACTAACACACCGCACTCTAAATTATTGTTTTATAATGAAATATATTTTATATATCTAATTAATCTAAATTAATAGAGTATACTATAATTAATATGGACATTTAAATTGGACCAATCTTTTTTCTACCATAAAAATAAAATATCTTTGATAAAATATTAAAATCAAATATTTAATACTTTTAATGACTATTTAGTTATTTTAAAATTTACTACTATCTATACATTTAAAATTATATAGTAACTTAAGGACGTATGTATAAATTCAGGTCGGAAATCAACTATACGCCCCTATTCAATTGTTCGCGACTTACCTTCATTAATTGCCAAATAATGACCTTTTATACCGAAATTAAAATCAAGAAACCAACCGGTCTCTCTTCTTCTTCTCTCTCCCAATCAGGTATTTATTTCTTCTTTCTCCTCTTCGTCCCCTTCGTCCTATTGATAAAAAAAAGATAAACTCTTTGTTGCCTCTCTCCTTCAACATACACTGATATACTTCTTCTTTTTCTTTCAGTCCTTGGTGAATTATTATAGCCAAACTGCAAATGGGGTTGTCTCGGATTTTCAGATACAAAAATCATGAGGCCATATTTCTGCATTATTATCATTGATTAAATGGAGTCGTTTAAAGAAGCTTTTGGGGGAATACGTTTTTTTTGGGGGAATACGCTGTCATTAGACAAGAAATAAGAGGGAACAGTTTCAAAAGGACTTTAGCTATGTTTCAACTATTTGATTTTGAATCTGCACAGAAAGGTATGTCAAGAAAAGGGGACCATTTCTTTAAGTCTACTTCTAAATTTCTAATATGAATTATTTTTTGCTTTTGCTTTTTCCTTTTTCAACTAGCAGCAAACTTTTAATGTGTTTGTCCATTGAAGTGTTTTGCAAAAGCTTGCAGTTTGAACACCTCTAATAGTTTAAGTACAATTCCAATGCTTAAACATACAGAAGTATGTTTCTAGATAATTTTCAGATTGACTGAACATCCTCAAAGCCTCTGTGGTAGACCGCTTTCTCATCGTAACTAACATACACAAGCTTCGGATGGAGAAGTTTTGTCACCCTTCTTCATCTCCTGGGGGGCAGACTGACCAATCTAATGTAGATATGATTCGTTTGCATATTGTCGTACAAGCTCGGAGATATCAGCTTTTTCTGCACCTACAGATGACAACAGCTGTGCTGATGGAAACTCCCCTTTGCGCTGGTCAATTTCCAAGTCAGTGGCACGTAGTTAGGCAATCCTTACGAGAATAGAAATGAAGCAGCACATTGATGCTGTAAAGAATAACTCCCATGATCACGACGCAGTCGATCCAGGTCAGTTATCTTCATTGTTCTCTTCTTATATGTTTCTTTTCTCTTTAGCACATTGTGCCTCTTATTTGTTCTGAAGAATTTCATGCAGATGATGTTTATGAAGGTTAGTGTCTTCACTTCAGAGAGAAAATTTGGTTTATTTTATTTTTTTAGTGGTTGAAGACTTGATTTGAGGTTCTGTAGGTAATTCCAGTTAGAATTCTTTTCTTTGTTTATGATTATGGTAGCACTAAGAAATGTGGGATTAGGTGCATTCTACATGATTGTAATCATGGCTTTAACAACTTGATGTAATTTTATTTTTTAGGTGGAGGTGGAGAATGGAGGAACAGCTACACTGGGGTGGAGACATGCACAGTCAAGAAAAGTAGAACAGGTAAAATTAGACTAGCATTGAAATTGATTTGGACTACATGCATATCTACAGGATGAAACATCTTAAATTGAAGCGACACCTGTACTTTCTCAAGAGTTGAACGAGCTCCATCATAAAGAAGGCGCTCAGAAAAATAAGGGAAGAACCTGATGCTCAGTTACCGTCAACTGATGTTAGCACAGCATGTAATTCTTCGCACAACGAAACATATGGGATTGAAGCACCTGTACCATCAGAACAGATAAAAGCCCTCCATCTCAGAGAAGCAAATCAGAAAATACCTAAAGAGCTTGATACTCGATCCCCACCAACTGAGGTTGAAATAAGGCTTAATTCTTCACAGAATCGAACTCATCCTGCTGTTAAGCAGATTCCATTTGAGTCAAAAACTAGAATTGTAAGTAAACTCAGTTGCGCTTCATTTAAAAAAAAAAAAAACCTAAATGATTAGACTTCTGGTTGATTACCTTTAACATATATTGCTTTTCTTAAGCATGAAGAAGGTGGTAAAGAGACATCATCAGCGGCTAAACTGTCCAAAGAGCTTAAAGTCTTCCATGTTGCAAAAGTAACTCGGCAAGTATCAGAGAAGGATGATACCCATTTAACACCGAAAGTATCCAATCCGCTGATGAGATGGCAACGCAAGCATCCAATCCTACCTGCCCTCATCATGTCCAAATGGTTGAAAATGGTTTACAGATTCTATCAGGATACAAGTGTACTAAGCAGGTCGGGAACCGCTGGAAAGGTGACTTCTGTCAAAACAATTGATGTAAGTTGCTTGAATCTAAATCTGTCACAATATTTAGCTTTTATAACCTATCATCGTGATAAAACAAATCTTCAATTCTCATCAGCATGTTTCGCATAGGTCATATGTGATTTGCAAGGAAAATAACTGGTCTATAATGTTTTTCAAATTACATAATTAAAAAAACGAAAATATCTATTTACACGAATACACACAGTAGATGTTGGCTTTTTCCCTTTTAATGTTCTAAAACTCAATATTGTATTGATGTTGGTGGTGGTAAAATATGATCTACATATATAGCTGAGTGCCCTACCTCTTTTTTATCTGTTTATCATAAACCTATCATAAACCCATGAAACGAAGTTCTCAGGACGAAAAGCATGATTTTTAAATGTCATTGAATTCTTACAATGCAGAAAAAAATGAAAATAATAGTGTTTTATTTAGCTTGAAGCAGGCAATTAATATGGTCATTCTCTCCATGGACTACAAGAAATGTCAGGCAGATATCAAAACAATTGATGCTCAGGACTCTTACAAGGGTGGAGTTGTTGTTCAAGTAACTGGATGTCTCATTATGAAGGATAATATGAAAAGGAAGTTTACTCAATCATTTTACCTGACCCCACAAGACAGAGGCTACTTTGTTCTTAATGATATTTTTAGGTATGTGATTGAGTATGAAACGGTAGAGTCCGATACAGTTGCCATTGCAGTTAATGGCGTAACTGAAAATGCCACATCAACTCCTGTTACCCCAGATCCAGGTTGCCTTCATATTTTTTTCATTTCTTTACATTCCACAAGTGGCTTGGTACCATTTGTGTTTATTCTTGGGTTTTTTTCCTGCAGGGCCCTCTCATATTCCTAAGCATCCCATGCCCAGAATACAACTCCAGAGGTAGAAGTGTCATATGGAAATGGCGAGGTGGTTCATGAGCCATCATACAATGGTGAATTATCTACTATGGAAGTTGAGGTTGTGGAGGCCCCTGTTCATTCAGGTCAAGATGAAGTTCTTCCAGTGACCGAGCCGGCTTCAACAATTCCGGAAGATACTCCAAAGAAGTCTTATGCTTCAATCGTGAGCATATTAATTTTTCTCACTTTTACTGATAAGTTCCTCTTTTTAATCACTTGAATGTTAGTTATTTGATTTAAATACTTGATGCAGATTAAAGTTATGAAGGAAACTGCTCCTGTCCATGTACATACGAATATTGGTCCTAATTTGGATTGTAAAATGTCTTGCAGTCAAGCTGTACGAAAGTCGCCTGGTTGTTGGTACTCTCTTGGATTCAAACAGTTTAGGGATTTGGTGTTGGAGAACACCCTTGAGATGAATGGAAATAATAAAAATTACATAGGCATGGTGGTAAGTCGAAAGTCGAGATATCCTTCAGTTTACGATTATTACCTACTGTCAATTTTTTCTTGAGTTAATTTTTTGGTGAACTTTCATGCAAGTTATCAGGGGGTAATAGTGTGGTTACGACTAGCCAAAAGGAAAAAACCTTAAGGCGGTGCGATTGGTCGAAATTGCCAAGAAAAACAAGGCCGAAAACTTCACAAATGCCTCTGAAAAGAATCCAATTAACAAAAGTTTTAAAGCTGCTGAAAATGGTTATGATCCATTCTCCAGAAGCTGTAAAAAGTCCCGAACAAATAATTAGTGATGTGAGAGAAGCTATCTTCCTATGGATTTTCGCTTCTTCTTTCCTCTGTTAGTTATTGCCTGTAAACTCTCTAAGGTGGTTATTCCTTCTTAAATGGATGTTCCTAGAGAGTTGTCGTACTTTGATTAACTTCCTTGAGTTTGATGTAGTTTCTCTTTTGAAGTTTATAACAGATAATGAAAGAAAATAATGTATTAGATTGGGCTTTCCCTTTTGGGAAGTAGGATGTAGCCTCACTTCCGTAACTAGCTTGCAGTTCTCTAAGGGGAGTGAAGCGAGGTCCCTCCTCTATCTAGAAGGAGGAGCGTAACGTCTAAGAGTATGATCTCCTTTCTCTTTTGATAGCTCGATAGTGAAACCTGAGGCAAGTAGCTAACTGCATCGAAAGCATTCGGCCTTCTTCCTCTATCATTATCACAATTGCTTCCGCAGATGCTGGAAGCCAAGTTGGTTACACCCATACCTCCCAGGCCAGTATTAGATCCACCTCCCAGGAATCATAATCCTAATACCAGGCGTGAATATCACATGGGAGGAGCAGGGCACTGGACTGATAGATGTTACAATCTGATAAACCTGGTGCAAGATCTTATTGACAAAGAACTTCTGAAGTTTGCACCACCGGAAGAGAAGCCTCAGTGTCTGCTGCTATTGATGCATCCGCTGCCATTGAATTTGCTGCTGTCTCTGACTTACCAACAAGCAGTCCAAGGCCTTACCTTAGTTCCTTATCTTTAGCTTGAGAGATGGGAATTGAAGGAGAAGCTGTGATCTTAACTTCTTTTGCCTGTTCATGACTCTCCGATGAAGGCTTCCAGGCCTAACCACAGTTATTTTCTGGAGTAAGGACATAAGGGATCAACCCTACCCACGGTTCAATTCTGAGTGAAATCCCCCAGCAACGTCCTTACTTAACTTACCTGGCTCCAGCGGAAGACATTCTTTTCTTTAGGGAACGACCTCAAGCTTTGATTTATATTTATTCTAAAGGCAAAAGGGGGGGCATCGCGATTTAGCTGTTGTCGAAAGGGAAGATAGGTCTTTGATCCGAAGCAGTTCTTCCTCAAGTTGAACCAGCTCGGTGAGACCCGGGCTTAGATATTTGAGGCAGATGTTGAAGGAATAAGGGCTGCTGTAGTTGAACTAGCTGAGGAAAACTAAGCCGTTAGCCAAAACCCGAAAAGGTCTTCCTTTCAAAAGGGCAATTTCATCATGATCGCGACAGCCCACGACCAGAATATTTCAAATCTTAGGCGGAAAATGGATTATTTTCGCATGGCCGGATCGAGACCTTCATGGCTGATTGGCCCTCTGAGGGCTTTTTACGCCCGGAATAGACTAGCTTTCCGTCTTTCGGCTCCCCTCTTTCCTTAGATAAGGTTAGCACTTATCTTTGCTTCACAATTATATATTCAATAAATTGAGTCGAGAAGAAAAAAACAATTGAATCGGCCGTCATACTTCCTTTTCCCCTCGAAGTTTGCTAGCCGTTGTATGGAATGACCGGACTAACTTCAGTGAAGAAAGTGGTGACCTACCAAAGGCAAAGAGTTGGGTTCTCTACCGCACCAAGCAAGCCGTTATTGGGCTTTCCCTTTCACCGAGCTACTTGGGAAACTTCCACGAGCCGTTTCTGCTAGGGTAACCTCTATCTTCATGTTCACATCTTTATCTGACTCTTTCTTTCATTGCGCCTTTCACCTCGCTCGAAGTCAAATCTATCCTCTCGGTCTCGAACTCATATGGTCCATTGTCCTATCCTTGAAGCTATCATCTGCGCCTCACGGTTTTGAAAGTCCGGAAAGCCATCTTTCGAGTACGATTTTGAACCCTATATCCGTCCCCTTTCAAGGCATTTTCAAAGTCAGCTGATCAGTCTTCTGTCAAGTAAGTTAGTCACTCGGCATTGGAAACGTCTTCATTTAATCATTCGGTGTCGCTAAATCTATCATTTGATAAACATCAGCAGGGTCGACACAAGGCTGGGGATTCAAACTAAATCAAGTTCGTCTTGGAAGTTGGAACTTCAGTTCTTTGCTTGCGCTTCTGCTCGACTTGATCGTTCTTGCTTTCTCCTTTCTTTCTATCGTACTTCACTTTCCTCTGCTGAAGTCTCTGTACCGGTCGCTATTGAGGACAGGGTTAGGGCTATGTTCTTCTTAGCTTGACTCTCCTATTGATCCTCAGCTTTGCCCTTCTGCCTTATCGTTCAAGTGATTCTTCTTTCTTTCTCCTGTCAAACCAGAGCTGGGATTAGGAATAGCGTAAGATAAGTGCCCTCCAAGAGTTAGTTGTACTCCAGAAGTTCCTTCTCTCTTTCTTCTTTCTTTAGTGGACCAAAGTTCCAGCTATAACCAAACAACTGTTTTGCTAAGATTTCGTGCCATTCTTTCAATCAGTATCGAAAAATCAATCATTACTGTTGCCCCAGGAGCAGCTGATGTTGAAGCTGTGTTCGACAAGCCCAACACTTAGATGAGAAAGCCTTGAGAAGTAGGTCCGTGTAGGGGTTGGAACTCTCCCTATTCAGTTGCCTACTTCACTTGGAATAGATGGTGACAACTGTAAGAGCTATTCACTTATTTATAGGCAGGACAAAAGAGGTACTAACATCTGTGACATCTATCAATTAAGAGAAAAAGAGGATAAGGGATAGTTGTTGATTCATCTTATATGAAACTCTTCTTACTAATCACTCAAGCCTCTGGTATCTGTTGTTGTTTTGAATGTTTTCATGGTGGCTACACTAAAACTGTTGGAAGCAAATTCCAAATCTTAGGTTCTTCCATGTGAGTTTTGAAGCAAGGTTAAAAAATGAAATTCTCTTGGTTGTTTTCACCCATGCATCTTCTACTACAGATTTTGCAAACTCTTTCGGTTCAGGGCATGACTTCGTCAGGGGGTGGTAGTGGAATGGGAGGTGACGGAGGAAGTAGCAGTGGGGTTTCAAGAGCATTGGTTAAGGACAAGTAAAAAATATGATGAAAGTGTACCAGTTCAGTGTACTGGACCTCAACTGGTTTCTCTAGCACCAACAAAAGATGCGTCTTTTGTAAAAGGTTTCCCTTATGCTATTAAAACTCACATGGAGAGCCAACATAACGGGGGATTACTTATTGAAAACAATTATGCATTTGTGAACTCTTAGTCTGAAGTCCCCCATCGGTGGGAAAGAGTTAGCACACCGCAAGGGGCCTCTGCGCTACAGGACCAACCACAGGTATGCACATTTACTCAGCTACTCATCAGTAAATCTCATTCATACTTGAATCTGTACTGAACGTACCTTGCTTTATGCCTTTCTATAACTGTTTTTTATTTACTATACTTCATCTAAATCAATTAGCCTGCTGTTAATCGAGAGTTCCTGACGTTTCATATATTACCACAACACGTGAGTAGAATCAAGTTTCCCGTTTAAGTAGGTGGCCTAATTATTGAGAGTTCAAGACACAACACACGTACGTACACACTCTCCTATAAAAAAAATTTGTGTGCTTTCTCTCAAAATTTGCTAGCTTCCAAAAAACCCAATTTGAAGATTAATAAAAAATGGCAAAGTAAAATTATGTTTATATTTTTGGCAATTTTTTTTTAACATCGCGTGCATAGCATGTGCATCTTGCTAGTTACTATAAAGGGTGCGTTTGCAGAATTAGAATTAATCTGTCTACTCATATGTTGCTAATATACTAGAGGTCAAGATTGTTGGTAAAGATGATGTCACCCTAGATTTTGCAATCTAATAATTTGATGGTCTAGGACTCATGACAAAATTTTAAATTCTGCACGATGAATATTTAACAAAAAATCACACGAAATGCTTGCATGCACACTTACAGAGTAGCAGAGTTTAATGCACATTGTACATGATATATGAATAATTGCTAAATATTTAATCAAGTCGTGAATAGGAAGGTCCACTAATTTTCGTGGAACTACCTCCCCATATGCTTGTGCTTGAAGAGACACTGCATACATATTGCGGATCGGGAGGTGATGGAAGTTGTATTTTCTCCTTAAGTACCTGCACTACATCACTCATCGTTGGCCTGTTCTCAGGCCTATGCTGAGTACACCATAACGCGGTCTTACATAATATCTCTGCTTTCAATTTATCCTCGTCCTTGATGCCATAATACTCCATAACTTCATCTAGATGTCCTTTCTTGAATTTTTCCCAAACTATTCCAGGAAGCCAATCTTGACCATCAGAATTCCTCCTTCTCCCCAAAACTTCAAATAACATCATTCCAAAACTATAAGTATCGCTTTTAGGAGTAGGAGCCACTGGCATGTCCATACACATTTCTGGGGCAGCAAAGCTACGTGTCCCCCGAAACTCAATCGCAGAGATATGACTTGAGTCCCTTTGATAAATCTTAGCCACTCCAAAATCTGCAACTTTAGGAGAAAGTTTTGAGTTAAGGAGCACATTACCGGGCTTTACGTCGTAATGAATTATTTCCTCATCGCAACCTTCATGCAAATAGGATAGCCCAATTGCTGTCCCAATTGCAATTTCATATAGACTCTTCCACTGTAAATTAAGGTGATTCTCGTATAAAACCTTATCCAAAGATCCATTCTCTAAGTACTCATACACAAGTGCTTTCATATTGACCTCAAAACAATACCCAAAAAGCCTAACTAAGTGTCGATGGAAAGTCCTACTCATTGTTCCCACTTCAGCCATGAATGTGTGTTCCATGACATTTACGGCATTGTCTCTTAGTTTCTTCACGGCTACTTGCACACCATTAGGAAATTTACCTTTAAAGACATCTCCATAAGCACCAGAGCCTACTTGACTAGTGAAATTTTCTGTAATTCTTGCAAGTTCGCCACTTGAATATTGTTGCATTTTCTTTCTTTCTAGTTCACCTAAAACCATTTTCATTGAACTTGGGCTACCATTGGCTCCTTCCACTGGAGATTTCTCCTGGGGCTCATCAGAACCTCTTGAAACCTGTAAGAAATATGCAACATTTGTATAAGCATTAAGCTGAACATCTCATGGCAATTATTTAAATGACATCACCAAACACTAAAATTGACAGAGAAAAAAAAATGAGAGGAAAAAAAGATCAAACAGTCCAAAGGTCCTAAACAATTACAACAATATATAATCAGAAGCTCAAAACTACTCTAGGATAACAAAGCCCTTAGAAATGAACCTTCTCCAGATCCTTCAGAAACAAGTGAGGGAGGTTGAGGTGAAGACACATAAACATCGTTCAACTTCCATTCCTCAATTATATTCCCAACCTCCTTATTGAACTGATCAAAACCCGACTTCTGTAAACTAAAGATTTTATGAATACTAGTAAAATCACAATCGAATCCCACCTCCATAATTAAACAAATTATTACAATGTACAATTAATCCCATACGGCATATGACTGTACAAACAAATTACTACCATTTCTTTTGCAGTAGACCCAGGACTCGCAATTACCCCCTGAAAAAAAATTTGTCCATACAGTGTAAACCAGGGGGAGCTTCTTGTTGCTCTCTGTAACTAATTTAACAAAGACGGGGGGTGGGGGTGTGTGAAAGCGGTCTTCAAAACTACTGTAGAACCCTAAATGACCAGCCAACTTCAACTTGTCCAAGACTTACACCAAAAGAGCACTAAATTGAATTCCATCACCCATCCAAAATGGCTCTTTCATTTGAAACAACAATATAAACTGGAGCATTAGAATTGATACTTAACATCAAGGGACTACTGCCCTTTAGATCAACCCTGCGGAGCTTCTTCATCTCTCTTTGGTGACATAAGGGATTTATATTATATTTTAAAGCGCTTGCGAATATGAATTATATGAACTGGCACGTCTAGTTTCCCTCTGAGAGAAACGAGGCATTATTGATTCTACTTAATCATTTAAATGTGAAATATTAAATATTAGACAATGTCTCAGAAAAGGAAATCATACATATTTGATTTATTTACCTGCACGTCTCTTGGAGTCATATCAGAATTCTTTCCTCCAGCATATCTCCTATCCACGTAAGCATTTTTTATGAACTCGCGCACGCTATCAACATTGCTGCAAAATGATACATTTTAAGAAAAAGGTCCGCACATGCTGGACGAAAAAGAAGTGTATTCCAACCTGCTAGCAGGTAATCTCTGTTGTTGAGGGTCCCAATATTTCAAAAACAGTTCCCTTGCACGCTGAAAAGTGTAAATGTTGAATAAGCAAGAAAACAAACAAAATTCCATAAACATCGGGAAATGGGTATTTATCGATCCAAAATAGGATATCTCTTTGGGGAACATTGTTTCACTATCGTGGATATATATACCTGATGGATATTTCTTGATATATCATGATACATTATTTATATTTATTTTATAATGGTAAAGCTTCAAAATATTGCTAAATATCTCAAAATATCGTAAAATATTCCCAAATATCACAAATATCGCAAATATCATCAAAATATCACCGATATTTGCAATTGTATATATCTCTTAACATATCGTGATATTTATATATCTTTTTCTAAAATCTGGATAGATATCCCCAAATATTGCGATATATCGGGATATTTTGTACTATGAAACACTCCAAAATAGGATCTCAACAACTACTATACCTGATTACCACCTCTTTGTAGAGCTTCAAGTTCTTGAGATGTAAAGTTTTGCAAAGATGCAGATTTTACACCATGAGTGAATTCACGACTGCAGAGCAAAATATAAAAAACTTACATTCATGGAACAAAAAATTAATTCAAACGAGAAAACGGTTAAATGCAAATACTCACTGAATTCCAGCGCAAGTTATACAGACAAAGGTCCAAAAATTGGTGCACACGTACCCTGGTCCCTGCAAGTTTCAATCTTAAGATAAATGAAACCTTAAATTATTGTTAAAATAATATGAATTTACCACGCTGTTGCAGTTGATGCATCTTCGATTGTGAGGAAGCTTCATAAGACCTCGGATGATATTCTGATTTCTCTCTTCCGCCATTATATTACGCATTTTGGTTGAAAGAGAAGAGAAGGTAACGAATTGAAAACTTCTTAGTCTTCTTCTTCCAACACAGAGGTCAACGGACTTGTTTTATTTTAAAACTACCCGCCACAAGTCCCAAGTCACCGAAAGTATATTTAATTATTTATTATCTTTTTTCTTTAAAGAAAACGGAGGATGTAACAGTAAATTCATCACGTCATTAAATTTATTTTCCTTTTTTGCCCTCACTTGATAATTAGAATTACGTTTTTTTCCATTAATGCGGACAGTATTTCTTAATGAAAGCACGTCATTAATTTGTTTTTCCGAAAAAGCCCCTACCATCTTGCACAATTTACACAAGTTTATAGAGTGGTACGATGTAATTCTATCTTGCTAGAGAACTTTTGTCTTTTCAAGAATAGTCAATAGAATTAGGTGCTTTAGAGCCTCTTTAATAGAGCAACCAAAAAAATACCGACACCAATCATTTTAGGAGCAACATCAAATGACGCGGTTTTGGATAAACCGCGCCATATAGCCCACACAGTTTTCCCAATACCGTGCCAGTGAAGCCCATCTTAAAAGCCCAAACCAATGCAGTTTTTCAAAAACCGCGCGATCAACTTTCTTATTTTTTTTCTTTTCCAATCTCTCGCGCGGTTTTGGTAAAACCGCGTGATTGAAGCCCACAATCTAGCCCAAGCCCAAGCGGTATTGGCAAAACCGCGTGAGTAATTTGATACAGTACCAAAGCTAGAACCAAATATTGGCGTGTTTGGTTTGGTATTTTCATCAACACGTGACTCTCCTGAAATTGAAAAACACCAAATTGTTGGAAATTTAGTGTTTAATGCTAGGTTGACATCACTCCTAAAGATACTCTTAGATCCCATGTGACAAGACATTATGTTCCTCCTAACGTGGCAATATAGTTTGCGCCATAAATATTGATGGGTACCCAATATTGATTAGAGATGATTTGTTATCTCATATAAATCAAGATTATTGAAGGCTTATATTAACTATTATTTTCTATTTTCTACTTTATTTTTCTAACCAATGCGAATTTGAAAATATATTAAAAACGTAGAAAATTCTGCATAAATAAATCATTAATTGAAATATATATATATATATATATATATATATATATATATATATATATATATATATATATATATATATATATATGGTTTTTTATTTTTTCGATAGGAAAATTGATGGAGAACACCCCACCAAAAATCAGCTCTCATTGTCAAAAAATCTTATCTCATCTTAATTTTCTAATAGATAAAATTACTTTATTTTGTTTTTTCTTGAATTTGTTATTTACCCACCACAAGTATCGTATAACAAAATCTCATTTATTTTTTTTAAGAAAAATTAAATAATGGTTTAAGTGTTTAACAACAAAATTTAAATAGATAAAACAATAACACATTATAGAAGTTTGGACAATTACTTTATTTTGAGAAAACAATTACCACACGCACACGCACACGCACAACGATCGTGCACAAATGCTAGTTTACATAATATTACGACTTTTTTTTTTTTTTTGGCACCATTCCATATCTCATCTATATACTTTACCACTCTCTATCTTACATCTTTCTACAGATAACAAAAGAAGTTTAGTTCTATCCATTTTTAATTCTAATTTTAGTACAATGATTTTTGGTGTAAATTCATCTCTTTATGAAATTGAGATAGATGAGTCAAATCAAGATCAAACACTATTTACTCATTTCATTCAAACAATTCACACAATAATTGAGAATTTGAGGTTAATGAAAACGATGAAGGAAGGTTTCAACAGTTCCTTGGTCGGCATTGCGAAATTCGTTGTAGGCAGACTTATATAGTTTTTCAGATTGCTTTGATAGATCATTTGTGGAAATTGCGTGGGAAAAATTAATTCAACAATGGTTGATATGTGCTACTCTATGTCACTTTCTTATTTTGGTGCAAGTTTGTTTCACTTATTATTTTGTTGTAAGTTATTTTGAACTGAATGTGAAATGGTTTTTTCAATTGAATGTGAAGTATTGCTTTCTCTTTAACGGACATGTTTGAAAGTAGCTTATATATAATGTCTTGAACAATCTGTTCCTGAGCAGTTTATATACTATATACGACGATGTATAAGCTGTGCACAACACTATATAACAGAGAAAATTTATATACAACAATGTATAAGCTTATATATGATAATGTATAAAGCTGTGCACGATACTGTATAAGTCCGTCTACAACTGAAGCACACACTTGCTTAGAGAATCATATGTTTTTAACATATCAACACATAATTTTGAATTAGAAATTATTCATAGTGATAGAAAAGTAATTAAATTTGGTTGTTTACACATGTGGCAAATTGGGACAACTAGTATGGAGTGACACTTTATAAAACAAATCAAGTTTTATATTTGATTCCCAAAATAGAGTGTGGTGAGTTTTCAACTTAATATAGAGTATAGGTTGGTGTGGAAGATTTAAACGGCCCACTCTACACGTAGGACAATAGAGTAGCATTGAAGATGCTCTAAGGCTTTGAGTACTTCGAGGCGAACGGTGAACCTTCACACCATCTGAACATCATGACCACGATACATTTTCAAACCATCTGTTCAGAACCTATGCAGTATTGGTGCTTACTTTTCCCACTATTTCTTTATGTGCTCGCGCAAAGACTTGAAATTTCAAAATCTACCCGGAGTCTTTTTCCACCTCTCCACTAAAATCATCGACCAAATTTGCGTTCCCAAGGCGCTATGAAATTGGAGGGTGCTTCCTTCGTTACGATATGAGCCAACAGTCACAACTCTGTAGCTGCAACTTTCCCAAAGCCAATTACAAACAAAGTACACAAATTTAATGAAGCGCATATATTTACATAGAATGAAAACAATATGCTGGAGTGGATTAAGATTTGTCTGAACTCTAAAATTGTGTCATCATCAGCACTTCTAAATAGAAGTGAGTATCAAAAGGTAATAAAATGGAAACACAAACAATGGAGTATAACGACAAGTTGATGAACGAACTTCTTATCGAGTTATCGCCATATCGAACAAGGAAAACACATTCAGAAGATGCATTGATAGAAGAATTTTAGACAATGCAGATTCCATGTCAAAAACAAACTACATATATTAATTCAAAGAGAGACCAAAACGTACTCCATTGCCGGCTCAACATTGTCTCTCTTTTTTTGAATGGTCAGAGGCTCAACATCCTTGTTCCATATGACCATATTCCCTTTAGGTTTGATGGCTGAGTTCCTGGCCCTCAAGATGAGGTACACAAATATCGACAGGTTCCACTAAAGAAGGAGCTTCATATAACTTGAAGGACTTTGCCCTCCCTGCAGTTGAAACCAAATCTCGGTTGATTTGATCTCTGCAAAGAATCAATTCCAGATGAGTTACGTTACTCCATAACAAAATAATCAGCTTCGCCGTTCTGAGAGCTTTCAGAAAGCTGCAGAGTTAAGAAAAAGTTTCCGATAATCATCCAAATGATGTGCATAAATCTGAGTATACTGTCATTTTTACAGAATTTAATGCATCAGGTGATTAAGAAAATGTGTAGTGAGATTCAAGAATCCGCTGGCTTGGTAAGATGTCCATGAAATTAAGATGAATCTACCAAAAGCAATACAGCCAAGTCTGCTCACCGTCAACCTTCAATTTTCTATCATCCAGTAACTGTAGCACTCCCAAGCCATCACATATCATACATACTAAGAATTGCAGTAAACCGAATTCCTGCAAAGTCTCATTCAAATTCGCTTTTGGAGGGACTCTTTTACAGGGACTCTGCAATTTACACGTGATTCATGATGCAACTTGCTGTCTAGGGATACTATAAAGGACAGAGAGCCCTATTTACTACTTGTCGGAATCATTTTCAAAATAACCTGACGAGGGTTTGAGGTGACATGTCTCTCGTAAACACAACATCCCCCACAGAACATTTCAGTTTAACTGCAGCTGTATCCAAATCCAATTCTATTCAATAGGAATCTACAACATATGCAACATGGGAATCATCAAAGTAGCCTGAGATCACTTAGAGGTTGGTAGACCTTCAAACGTGGACATGATAAAATTATAAGAAACATAAACAAAAACTACTTAAAGCTTGTGGTTCAATCGATTAAACAGAAAAAGAACAATATTTTACTAGGAAATTGAAAAGAAAAGACCTCATACAAAGACTTGTGTGCATTCCAAGAAAATATTAAGTTTGACATTTATGCATGGAAATAATATTAATAATAAGTTAATAAGCATCTGAACCTTCAATTCTTAAATATTATAATGTGTGACCATACAACGGTAATAGATGCTTCATAGTATCTTTCAATAGATGGAGGAACACACTTAGAAAAGTCTTATTCCCCTAAGTACCTTACATGGACATAGCTTTGTGATCAACTAAACAGATAATACTTCGTAAAGCGGGACAACCTTCAAACTAATCTGGACTTGGTCCATTAAAAATGCAAAACATAAAATAATTTCAGACCAGCTAGGTCTTTTAGTAGAGTTCTATAATACTTAACTCACAAGTGCAGTATAATTTGAAGCCGGCTTCGGTAGTTCAGTATATTTGCCTTTATCAACAAGTTCTCTAATCTGTAAAGGTGCTTCTGGTGCATCAGAGTTCGTATAATTCCCTGGCGGCACAAGAGAAGCACCAAACAGATAAACCACTGAGACCGAAAACAATATAACATTAAAAGTCAAAATAGAAATCTTCCACTGGCATTCATGTGATACATAAAAAGAAAGTAGAACAACGGAAGCCTATAACTCAATGACACAGAATACTTTCTTCCGTGATATGCTGAAGGATGTGCTTGCTAACGCTTCGGCTCCACAGGAGACTTTGCAACACAAACATAACCACTTATCAGCTGTAATCTATACATCTTTTAACAGCACAAAGGTATTCAACAGATAAAAGTTTAACTTGTGAATAGCTGATAAGATTTCCTTTCGTCATTGAACCATCAACCTCTCAGCTAAGAGTGCTCTAACCATTTTGAGCTTATGAATCCATTGAAAAACACAAATTGATACATATATTTGTGCCAAACATGTACTAATCAGAGTAATTTTTAACCAAGCAACTTTAGACTACACGTAGAATTGTGACTCAAGAGTCAAGACCTTCATTTTTGTCCATTTTAACCTTCATTGCTTGAACACCACCACGTGAAACCGTTCACATATAAAGAACTAATAAAATAGGACTAAAATAAATCAAAACCCTAACCACTACTCACCTTAGGTAACAACAATGATGACTCATTCGAAGGATTGCTAAGGTTTGATTTTCAAGCTCTAAAAGCCGTACAGCATTCCAATGAGAGAAGGTGCCTAAACATAGAAGTATATCAAAATAATCAAATACACGACTAGAAAAAGAAAAATAATAAAAAAACATAAAAACAAAACAAAACAAAATGTTGGGAGCGAGAGAGATAGGAGAGGAGCCACTTTACAGTATGACACAAACTCGTCTTTTGTCACATTTCTTTTCCCCACATCAAGCATATCTGGATGTGTTTGTATTTACACTAACCATGTAAACGCACAAGGTTTTAGCTGCTAACATTAATGACTGATGTCCTAGACAAAACTTCTTCGCCTTTTTCACTTCAATACTAACAACAAGCGCATATACGAAAGACGTTAACAAGTTGAGGTTTCAGCACCAACAGAAAGCACCAACCGAGTTCAGCATATGCTTCCTTAACATCTATTCTAGCGACCACAATGTAAATAATCAATACGAGATACATATAAATACATCAGACCTTGAATTAAAGAGTAATTTATATAGATGTATATTAATTTACCTTCTTCATGTATTATTACAAGTGTCATGAAAGTTCTCTGAGTTATTTTCCCCGATACTCTAGGTTGTATTTGCTTTACGGTCTCCCTCAGCCTTGAATGCCTTGACGTAATGTGTTATCAAGGAATAATATAATCAGGAACTTTAGATTTGATTACTGTGTATAGGGAGAGATAAAAATCTAGCAAATAGATTTATGATACAGTAGACAATACCAAACAGTCTAACATCAAATTCGAGATGGAACTCCAATTGTTGTGATCCCTTTGTGTGTGGTTAGTGGGGTGTGAGATTTCCTTTCGTCATTGGATCCAGATGGATTTGAACCATCAACCCCTCAACTAAGAGTGCTCTAACCATTTTGAGCTTATGAATCCATTAGAGAACACACATTAATAAATGTGTTTGCACCTTATATGTATAATGAGAGTATTTGTAACCAAAAAACTTTGGACTACACATATACTTTGCTTAGGTTTGTCCCATATCTGCAATATGACCCAAAACATCAGTTCCCTACATGTCATAGCTTATTTACCCTTGATAAAGGTAATAACAGAATGTCGAGGACCTCATTTGAAAAGGCAGACAACAGTCCACTAGCCTGAGAGTTCGTGGTCCAGCCCAAACCTGTAAAGCATTATCTCACAAGATATAAAGCAGAAGGCAATAAATCATGTAGCATAACGGTAATTGTTTCTATTGCAACTCAAGAGTCAAAACTGGTTCCATTTTAACCTTCATTGCTAGAACACCAAGTGAAACCGTTCACATCTAAAGAAATAAGAAAATATGACTATAATAAAACAAAACCCTAACCACTACTCACCTTAGTTAACAACAATGACGACTTATTCCAAGGATCTCTAAGGTTTGAATTTCACATTCTAAAAACCGAACATCACTCCAATGAGAGAAGGTGCCTAAATATACAAGTATATCAAATCCATGATTAGAAAAAAGAAAAATGAAAACATTAAAAGAAAATAAAACCTACGGGAGCGAGAGAGTGAGAGATATAGGACAGGAACAACTTTACAATATGTCCCCAACTCGTCTTTTGTCAAATTATTTTTCCCCACATCAAGCATAACTGGATCCGTTTGTATTCACACGAAACATGTAAACGCACAAGGTTTTGGCTGCTAACATTAATAAAAGAAGTCCTAGATCAAACTCCTTCGCCTTTTTCACTTCAGTATTAACAACAAACACATATACACAAGACGTCACAAATTGAGGTTTCAGCACCAACCGAGCTCAGCATATGCTTCCTTAACATCGATTTTAGCGACGTCAACGTTAGTAAAATAAGTGAATAATCAATATGAGATACGTATAAATAAATCAGACCTTGAATAAAAAGTAACTTATCTAGATGTATATTAATTTAACTTCCCCGTGTATTATCACAAGTGTCGTGAATAACAGGTTCTTCCTAACTTAGGACCCCAAATAGCAGGTGAATGTCCCTCTAGGTTGTAATTACTTTAAGGTCAACCTCAGCCTTATACACTTGACGTAATGTGTCATGAAGGATATGCAATCAGAAACTTTAGATTTGATTGCTGAATAATAGGGATAGATAAAAAAAAAAAAAAAAAAAGATTTAGGACACAGTTGACAATACCCAACAGTCAAACTTCAAATTTGAGATAGAGCTCCAGTAGTTGTTGTGATCTCTTAGTGGGGTGTGATGCGCTGGGTAATGAAAACAACAAACCAATTATTAGACTGATATTATAAGTTATTTAAATCAGAATTCAGAATTATTAGGTTTACTTCTTTTTGTTGGTAAATCAGACCTGGAATAGTGGAGAATTTAAATCATCATTGCAATATCATCGCTCCTTCTCGAAAAAAACCTAACAGAATTCCGAGTTGTGAGATTTCCAAGTGAATGCTCCCTTATTTATAAGTATCGGGGGTCATTGTTTGCGTAACATCTATGATAGCGTGATCCTTACAACACACAGGTTAAACACAGTGTCTATAACTCGCAATGTCTCAAAAAATGAATAAAGCAAACCGCGCACACCACATTCAACTAGAAGTATTGAAACCTAAGCAAGAGGCATGCTTAGAGGAAAAAAAGCAAAGGTGAAACATAGTGTCTATAACTCTCAATGTCTCAAAAAGCGAATCCAGTTTGTGGCTAGTGGGAAATAGATCAGAAATCCATCTGCAGACGTCAAATTTATCCAGTACATGGAGTACAATGTAGCATCCGATGAAGATGCCCCCACAGACTAATGCCTAGTGCATGTCAATAGTTGGTACACTACAATGTTGTGATTCTTAGCCACTTATATAATTAAGTCTTAGCTTGACAACATAGAAATTTTCACGAAATCAAGATGAATGGCGTTCCACAAAATTAGCAAGTATATAGATATTAGAAAAGTCATATTTGTCCTGACATTCAGTAGAACTAAATCATGGCCAGGTCTTACAGAATAGGATACACATAACTGAATCCATAAAAAGGACATTTACAACTCGAGAGCATACCTCCATTCACCATACTTTGTTTAAAAACTAACTAAAATGCAAAGTTTAAAAATGTAGAGTAACAAGATTCCATGATCGTGACACAGTCATCCTTACTATCTTTTTAAGAATACAGAGGTAGACAGGAAAAAACAACAACACGGAGATTTAAAATAAACAACTCCAATAAAGTTTCATTTACCTTCATTGTCGAGTTTAATTTAAAACTATTATCTCGCTGAGTCCAAGTCTGGTACCCTCCAAAAAGTGGAACTGAGTTATTCTTTACAAAACCTCCAGAAAATGGAGCTGAATTCTGAAATATATAAGAGATTTTCAACAATTTTATCCGGAGTTCTACTCTTTGGAATAGTTACAGCGTCTGGGTCATCCAGTACAGGAATTGCACAACCTAGTTGCAAAAATATCAGAATATTAACTTAGAATTGCAATTTAAAGAGTATAAAAAGCATGTACCCCCAAATACTTACGATGTTGTGGTTTTGGTAACAGCCCCATTGTATCCAACATCACAATTACCTTGCTATCTTTATTACATATTGCTGCACACGCCAAAAAAGTTTGGGGAGGAGGTTTTAGATAAAGAATTATTAGTTAGGGAAATGCTAAAAATGCTGAAGCACGCATTACTCTTCTGATCATACTCTCAAACCACAATCGAACAATAAACAAAACAACGAAACAGTACAACTATACAGTTTTAAACATACCTGAAAAGAAGCTAATAGAAGATTGGAAAGACCAGACGTGAGACAATAACACGGTGAGAATGAGTAGCATCCATACAATGCCCACGACAAAAAACAAACGTATAAAACCCTTAGCTTCTTCCAAATAATCTTCATTGGATAATCTGGCGACATTCGTCCAGAAGGAGATAAGAAAGCATTTAAAACATCTGCCATTCACCATACAACTCACTTGAACATTTGAAACCGCCGCAATACATATCGACCATAAAGCAAGTGTTTTTACCTTTCGCTTTGCTGAATATTACGATCTCCTCTACGGTTAAGCTACAAAGAAACGGAGCGTTGAGCTTCCATGTCAATTTTTATTATCACTCTCAGGGTCTGTTTGTCGAGATCACTGTTTCACCTTCTTTCTTCAAAACCTTTTTTTTTTATTTGGAATTTTTTTGCCTCACTGGATTGAGCGAGTAGTAGTGAAGGGAAAAAAAAAAGAAAACATAGTCCCACATCGCCTTTTAATAAGGTTTTTATTAAGTTTGGTACCAAAAACGTATGCCAAGGACTCGGACGCGAGTGGTAACCCCCCCGAAGAGGTAAGGGTGGAATTTGAGCCGAGGGTTCGGAGATCGGCTTGGGCTTGGCTCGTTTAAGTTCGGCTTGAGTTCGTTCGTTTAACTATATGAGCCGAGCTCGAGCTCAAATTAAAGCTCGTGTAACAAATGGGCTTGATGAAGCTCTGCTCGTTTAGCTCAAATAACATATTTATAGTATAAAATAATCGAGCGGCTCGGGCTCGGCGAGCTCGCTCGTTTATATATGAGCCGAGTTCGAGCTCAATTTAAAGCTCGTGTAATTAGCGAGCCGAGCTTGAGAATAGTAAAGCTCGGCTTGTTTAGCTCGAATTCCACCCTTACGACAAGGTATCCCCACCCACCTCCCCACTTCCAAGCTGAGGACATGAGCAGGTGAAACACGACCCCTCACTGAGGCTGAAACCCCCCTCATCGAGGCACCCACCCCACTTCTTGGTGAAGGGGCCCACCCATTTTTTTGTTTTTTTGCTTCATACTTTTTCAAATCTCTCACCGAAATTAAGCTTCTCACAGTTATTTTTCCCAAACATCTCACCGAAAATTTAATTTTTAGTAGTTATCTCACCAAAAATTAGATTTTTCAGTAATTGTAGTAATTGCTTGCTCATTTGTTTTATGAACGAGACCAAACAGTTGTGATTACCCAAAAGATCAGTTCCCTAAACGTCATAGCTAGCTTACCCTTTGAGAGAAGTAAATGACAGGAAGTTGAGGACCACATCTGAGAAGGCGGACGACTTTCCAATAGCCAGAGAGTGCTCCAGCGCAAACCTGTAAATAATATAAAGCAGAAGAAAGGGAAAAATCATATAGCGTAACATCAATTGTTCCTTTTGTAACTCAAGAGACAAGATCAGTTTTTTTTTTTTTTTTTTTTTTTTTTTTTTTTGATAAAAACTTCATAGATATATTTATATTAAAACCTGCATAATAGCATCCGGAGAATACATATAAAAGTCCGTTGGTCCATATGATCTAGCCCAGTCGGCCAAACTCATTGACCAAGAATTACCGATTCACGAAGTGGTTCTAAAAAACAAAAACGAAAAAAGAACTTTAAAGAGGCATGAATGCTTTCTATCATAGCATTCGAGTCCAATTTGAATTTTTTCCAGCTCCATCAATCCTAGTAACTTCTTTCACGGTGCCTTCAAAAGTAGCTTCCACCCAAATGCCCGCACAAGTTCCTTTCGCAAACTCACCGCTAACAAATGTGCTTCAGTTTTTGATAAAGCTCTCTACTCGATCTTAGGCTGCAAAGAATACACCCTCCATTCCAGGTCTCTAATAATCACGGCAGGACAATAACTTGTTTTCTTAGCACACATAAACAAACCAAGGTGTAGTTTACTTTAACCTTACCGAAAGGAGATAAGCAAAAATTCTCCTCTATGCAAGGTAAACCAACCTCAAGAGATATATCGTAAACGCGTCACTCTCCGGTCGTCAACTCTTGCCAAGCATAGAAAGCTTTCTAAGGCAGAGATAAAGTTAGGTTTCATAAAGCTAAACCTACACTCATTTCGATGCCACCGTATGTTGTACATAAGAGAGAAAGCATATAGAGATAAATTTTCATAAGCTGGCTGTCTCTACTCGAAAAGTAATTAAACCAATTTTGTGTTTCAAAAGCATCACAATCCCCCTTAAACCAAACCCAAGAGGGGAGAACTACAGAGCACGGAAGTCCAAGGACAAGTAAAGAAGAGATGTTGGAAGTCCTCGACATGATTATTGCGAGAAAACACAACAGGTTATCCACGGGAACATGATGTTGCTCAAGAGTAGCCCCGAGATAATAGATTATTTGCAATTTTCCATAGAAAAAGTTTCACTTTGCGGGAATTTTCAGCTTCCAAATAATCATAAAATCATGTGATTGTTGAAGCGGAAGAACACGGCCAATATTACTGAAGGCTTTTAATAAAATTGAAAGCGATTTCCTTTTAAAATCTCCCATTAAGCTGCGAGGGTTCCACATCAACTTATCGAAGAAGATGGCTCTAGCACTGATACTCACAATAGAGTTTAGAACTAGACTAGGAACCAAAGCACGGAGTCCCACACAATCCCAAGAACCATCGGGATTAATGAACTCATTAACAAGAAGATTAAGATCCACCAAAGGTGGCGGAGGCACCACCATGTCAATCGAGAGAGCATGGTTTATCCATTACCTTAATCCATTGATCGGTCCAATTTCACGTAAGCACCATCCCCAATACTCTCGGATAGCCCCCCAACTCTACAAATCGTTTAACTTTTTGTAAACCTCTAGAGATAGGAGACACCCGGAGGAGGGTTAGCATGATTATGAAGAGTCGGATCTTTCTCATACTTGGCAAGCATAAGATCACTCCATAAAGATTTCTCGAGAGGCGACCTTCCAATAATAGTTTACATAGCAAAGCTAGATTAAAGAGATGAGAATCTCTAAACCCTCTAACCCCTACCGACTTTTAGGCATACATAACTTATCCCATGTGCATAAATGAATAGCATTACTATCGGCATTATTCCACCGAGAAATTACGACAAGCTCTATCCATTTTAGAGGTGATATCAAAGAGGTAGATAAAAGGCGGACATAGAGTAAAAATAGGTTTTGCACGGGCCTGGCAAAACAACCGAACTAGGATAGTCTTGCACACTTTTGTGAAAGCAGTTTTTCCTTGCCAATTTGAGAATGACCCCTCTTTATCCAAAAGAAAACCTGAAGTCTTGGATTTTTGATGTCGAGAAAATAATGGGAGAACCCAAGTATTTATCTCTCACGGACATAGGTCCCAAAGGGTATGCATAATAGCTTCTTGGGTGTCTCGAGAAGTACCTCCACTAAAAAGAATAGCGGACTTATCCAAGTTCACCATCCGACCGGTGCCATTACAATAAAGGTCCATAATCTTCTTGATTTTTGTGAACTTCAAAAGGGAAGTTTTTCAAAAACAATTAGATCGTCGAAGATAAAGCATATGTGAAACACTAGGTGCCCTCCTCGAGATCTTAATGCAGAGATATCTTGTGCAACTTTGAAGAAGAAGTTTTGACAAGGCCTCGGTGAGAATGATGAAGAGATAGGGGACAAAGGGATCCCCTTGTCTAAGTCCCCCAAGGTGTGATAGTCTCCAGGGGAGACCCATTCAATAAGACATTATACTTCACTGTAGATATGCAGAATTCCACTAGAGTTATCCACTTGCTCGAGAAACCCAGTTTAACCATGATAGCAAGAAGAGCTCCCCAATCAACCCTTCTTTGCTATAACACCCAGGGAAACTTTTCACATCTTAAGAACTAAGAAGGTGTGACGAAAATAAATCAGAAGTATGTCCTACTTGTTCCAAGGATATCTAAGATTTTTTTTTTCTTGTTATGAAATTCAAACATCACTCCAAGGAGAAAATGTTCCTAAATTTATATTTATGTCAAATACACGATTAAAAAAGAAATCTAGGGAGGGATACATATGTAGGAGACGAACCACTTTTAAGTAAGATACAAATTTGTCTTTTGTCGTACCTTTGTTCTCCCTATCAAGCAAAACTGGAACTATTTTTTTCACATGGAAGCCTTACAATGGATGCCCGTCTGACCTCTTCTCTTTCTCTTCTCTCCTTTTCTCTCAGTTCGCAATTTCTTTCCTTCCTTTGAGATTTTTTCCGTTCACAATCTCAAATTGCTCCTGCTATTTCTCCTTCTCCACAATCATCATTATTGAACACTTCTCCTTCTCATTCTTCTCCACTATCTTGTGATTTCTTTCCGTTTCGCTCACGAACACCACAGCACAGTATACTAGTATATTGATATATTCCTAGCCAAGTCTGTTCACCTAAGTAAAGTCTGCAAGAGCTTTAATTAGTGAAATCACTTAGTCACGTATCACGAAAAGATTACCTTAGAAACTGAGGCATATATGTTATCTTAGAAAGTCTCCATCAATGATAACATATACTCCATTGGTAATGAGAGATGGCCTGGCGGTGCTCTTTTCGTGCGATGTTGGTAGTTGAAAATGATTTATCTTGGATCAAACTCTGACACAACGAATTGATATTACCATATAATGAATTTACATGTATGACATTAGTATTCTACATTATAAGTGTACAAGGGAAATAATACATGCGTAACTACCTTTATGGAAGTGAGACAAAAAGGATTAATTGATGCCAACACGATTCCTTAGTCTTAGCAGTCAAGCGGCACTTTTGAGGATATCATACTGTCTCTGATGTTTGGAACTCTCGAAAGTCGAAAGAACAACTAAGCTGTTGTTGGACATCTCGTCTATGTCTTCTCTGTTACCTAGTATCAAAGTTGAAAGCCAGATAGGTTATCAATAAAAACTATTAAAAACAAATATAAGCAAGGATCAAGAGTAAGAATAAGGGTAAACATTACATATTTCTAAATACTGTCAACTTCGGGGCTTACCAACTCCGTAGCACTTGGAAATGTTTGCTTGCCCAAAAATCCTTGAGCAAAGTCGTCACAAATTTCTTAGGGTCAGAGTATCACAATCATGGGCTTGTGAGTGGTTAGAAACATCAAATGTTCTGCAGCAAAGAGTTCAATAAGGGCAAACGTTATATATTCCATAAACCTACTTCAGATTAAATAAATATATGTCAATTCACACAAAAGAGACATTACTTATAAAGAAACATGACATGGAACCAGTGATGACACAAAAGAGACATTACTTATAATGTCAATATTACATTATTGAAAACGCTAGCGCCAACTGATGTATCAAGGTCCATGAATGGTGTGAGATCACAATCACCCCAACTGACTCTTGCGACACCGTTAAAGTCCACTTCCAGGCAAGATAACCTGATAACTGGGACAAATGTGATAAATACAGATTTTACAAGCCACTCCCTATATTATATTATTAATAAATGTTAAAAAGTGGATTTACCAACTCCGCTAGCACTTGAAGATGTTTCTTCACCCAAAAATCCTAGAGCAAAGTCGTCACAATTTTCTTAGGGACAGAGTCTCATGCGATCGTGGTCTAAGGAATTGGAAATGTCTCACATAATCTGCAGCATAGTGTTCACCAAGGACAACTGTTATGTATTTCATTCACAAAAGAGATACTTAGAAAGAAACATGGCATGGGACCAGCGTTAAAATTTTACAAGTCCGAACTCAATACTAGATATTAAGATCGCTATCAGCCTATCACCAAACTGGTGTATCAGGATCGATAAATGGTGCGAGATCGCTATCACCAACTGACTCTTGTAGAAAAGTTAAAGTCCATTTCCATACAAGATAACCTGACGAAGTGGTAAAAAATGTGACAACAGATTTTCAAGCCACTAATCAAAATTATATTATTAAAAATATTAAACAGAGAGGGTTTTAGTCCCAGAATCAAGATCACAGCAAGTCCTAGCAATAAACTGGATATTCATGGAAGTTCAAGATTCCACTATTCAAAAATAATAGATTTAAGTAGATTCCAAGATAAAATAGTGTTTTCAGGGTTTGTCCTACCTTGGTAAAGAGGTCACACTTTTGTTTTTCTTTTGCATTTCTAACATTTAATTGTTTTTAGTTTCAAACAATTTATATAGATATATGTACAGAGATGGTAAATGCATGTAGATGTACATACCACAGCTAAAGGCAAGTTACCACAAGACAACTGACTCTCCTCACTGCAACCTTTGCATCATACCCATTTCTTCTGTATCTCTTGCCTAGTGTGAATCATTACCATCTCAGCCGCATCCAACCCAAACACATCAGCCTTAACTCTCCTCTACATTTTGAATACTCAATCGCATCAGCCTTAACTCTCCTCTACATTTTGAATGTTCAATTGATATCTTCTCTGAAAAGCCTCCCTTGCTATAATATTTGCCTAAACTTGGTGCTTGATTTCATCAGTTTTATTTGTAAGAAGTAAGAGGTTCATGTTTTATCAAATTGAAGAAACTCGAGTGCGAGGGGAGGATATTAGCATATTCTCTGTCAAAAGTATACATGATAACTCAAGTGAGAGTTTTAAAAAAAAAAATAAGCAGAAAAACACGCAAGTTTTAGAAAATAAGGCAAAGTTTAAAAACAAAGGAAAAGCAAGAGGTGCATGTTCCAAACCAATTGATATACGGAGGCCATATCACTGATTAGATTTCTAAAAGGAAGTATCATGGATTTATTTCATTTGCTAAAAAAATAAAAATAAAGAAAAGGGATGAATAGGTTTTCAAACAAGAAGCACAAGAGGAATATTTTGAAAGTTTGGTGTTTACAAGTGACTGATTGAGATAACCTTGACGAGCAAGTCTCACATGACGCAAAAGATTTCCATGAAGTAGGAAAGCAAAATGCCAAGTGAAATTTCTCCACGCCTCTCACGCAATGAATTCTTCCGTAGAAAAATTCACAAGCGTAGAAAATACTTTGCAAATGCTTCTTACTACATGAAACTATTCTACTACCAAGTGAGATGTACCCGCAAATATCCCCTAAAGAGTAAGTTGTAATAGGTAAGACTTTAAAAATCATGGAGAAATACATTTTTTTCAAAAACAGAAGCAAAAAACAGTGAGTTTATTTTTTGTAAACATACGAGTTTTTTTTTAAGAAGTCATTTTTTCGACAATGTTTTAGAAGAGGAAAACCATTGGTTAGCGTGATATAGAAAGAGATATGATTCTTTTTCGAAAAGCAAAATATGTATTGTAAAACAAATTGAAGACAAAAAAAAAACAATGGATCCTTGTTTTGAAATCATCAGATTAAAAAGATTAGCTCACAAAAATGAAAATATATGAAAGACTGATTATGGGGGCAGGGAACTAATCTTTGTTTCAAAAGAAGTATGTGTGGCTGTAACCAAAGTTTCCTACTCTCTGAGATGTTTGCTCTCCCCGTAATCCTTCAATAAGACCGTGAAACTTTTCCTATGCCTAGGGCATGAGTATTCTAGTATTATGGGTTACTGAGGAAACTAAAATAATGATACTATATATACAGCACACAATGCATTAAGTATCACCCTTATATAGTTCAATTACCCACTTATATAAGAAGCAAACGAAATTTGAATACATACATAGTAGAGACTATTTAAAATGATGTATGACCGCAGTCCACGAGCCAGAATGGTGGTAGATTTTCTTGTTTCTACCTATAACTTTACGTGAAAGAGCTGCCATGGTCTTCAAAATCCTGCATCACGACATAACTAGAGTACACTTTCAGGCAGGACAAACTAATGAACAGGAAAAACACTGGTAAATATAAACCAACAATGGATACTCTAATAATTTCTGCAGATCAATGATGGAACAGGTTTTTAAGATGTTTTTTAACTTACAAAAGAAATGCTGTGAATTTGTGTTTGAAAAGAAGAAACTTTTGGGTTGAGAAAATGTGTTTTGGTAATATTTGTGAAAGGTTTTCAAGAGAAAGTTTGGTGTTTACAAGTGATTGAGAGAGTTTTGATGAGCAAGTATATCACTTGATACAAAAGAAGTTCCATGAAGTAGTAAAATTTCTCCATGAATTCTTCCATAAAAAAAAATTCACATTAGCAAATGCATCTTAATTACAGCCAAAGATGAGCATCAACTCAAACGACTTGGGCTGCTTCTTATCCCCACAAAGTAGAATAAACAAATTGTTAAGAGCTAGTAATGAGAATAAAAAAAAAAAAAAAGTAAAACTTAATTAATAGCGTTAGAGAGAAAGAGAGAGAGAAGGAGAAAAAGGAAGGGAGTTTACCATGGCAGAATTCATCTTTCACTTTGACGCAGTGATGAACCAAACTAAAGAAGAGGGGTTGATGTCTTTTTTTTAGAATCAGAACAACCGATGACTGTAACAACTCCTTAGCGTGGGAAATCTAGATTGTTTATTCTACTTTGTGGTACTTCTTTTTATAAAACTAAAAATGATGCACTAGATGTCGTTGTTAAAGGCTTAAAGCATATCTTAGGAAAGGGGTACCAATTTCTAAAGTAGAAACCACTGGCGCAAAATTTGTACTAGTGAAACCTCAAAGTTAAAACTCCTATATGGAACAAGAATAAATTTTGGATTTTGAATTGATAGAGGTGCGCCAGCCCAAGCAGTAGTGCAACGCATGAGCGACACATGAGAACCCCAACAGCAAGCTGTTGTGATGGGAACTCCCCCAACAAAAATTAATTTAATATCGTGTGAGCCAATGGCTCACATATCAGATATTAAACTGATAAGAACAGATACTACACTTGATCTTAGCCAAAAGGCCGAGAAAGGTATGCTTAAATCCATTTCATAGACTTTTTTTTATACTAGACTTGTCCCTCTTATCCTGTTCTTCCAGCAGTGTGGGACTAAAAATGCATGTGGCGATTTGTCTGCTCTGGAACTGGGGAAACGAATCCATGAATATGCTGTTAGGAACGGACTGGGTCAGAATATGTTCTTGGCTAATGCTTTAGTCGACATATGGGGCTTCGGGATGTTGTCTCATGGACTTCAATGATATCAGCCTATGGAATGAATGGACAAGGCCGAGATGCCGTTGCTCTGTTCTCTGATATGCTAGAGTCAGGAGTGGTTCCTGATCAGATTGTGTTTGTCTCGATTCTCTCCGCTTGCAGCCATTCAGGTTTGTTGGATGAAGGGAAGCACTATTTTCAGATTGATGACCAGGGAATATAAAATGGTTCCGAGGTTAGAACATTATGCTCCCATGGTTGACCTTTTAGGACGAGCTGGCCTTGTTGATGAGGCATACAAGTTCATCAGCCAAATGACAGTGAAGCCGAGTGAGCAACTGTGGGGAGCATTGTTAAGTGCTTGCCAAGTTTATTCTAACAAGAGTCTGGGGCTTGTTGCTGCTGATCATCTCTTTCAACTTGTTCCCGAACAGGCTGGATATTATGTTCTGTTGTCCAACATTTATGCAAAGGCAGGTAGGTGGAACGAGGTTACGGCTGTCCGATCCGTCATGAAAAGCAGAGGAATTAGTAAAATGCCTGGATGTAGCAATGTAGAAATGGGTAAGAGAGTGCACACCTTTCTTGTTGGTGATCAATCGCATCCGCAGACCAAAGAAATCTATGAGGAGTTAGATGGGTTAGTTAGTAAGATGAAGGAAGCAGGGTATGTCCCTGCACTCCATGATGTGGAGGAGGAAGACAAATTCTGTTTCCGTATAGTGAGTCATTTTAAAAAGTATTTTCTTCAAGTAACAAATTTTGCTCTAGGTTCGTAAAACAAATGCAGATTTATTTCCTCGATTTTAAGAAATTGTTAATAACAAACTTCTGTATCAGATGACCCCAATAAATTTTACAATGATCATTAAATTGCATTCTCCAAGCTTATGCATAGCGAATCAAGTACCCAAATCTTAATGTACACCACATCCAAATGCAACGCAATACTTTAAATGCAGCCTTGTGTAATTCTGTTGATAATAATCAGCTCAGTAAAAATTACAGATAACAAAAAAGCCAATGAAACAGTCAACAACTACAAGATTTCACTTCTTCAAGCTTGGAAGGGCATCTTCTCCTCTCCCTCTCCTCTAAGAGGCAGTTAGATACATTGGACATAACGGCAGAGCCAGAAGTAACAAAAATCTCATTGATGACTGAACCATATATCTTTAGTCAGAGTGTGTTTTCGTCTCCACACTTGACTTGCTTAGTATGAAGACCCCTAGTACAATTAGGAGAGCGCCCACAAACCACTGGAAGGAAAGGATTTGGAATCAAAATGCAAAAGGTAAAAACTGCCTGAACTAAGATTCAAGTAAACAAGTACACACTAGCAATAATGAGAACTAACGGAGTAGACAACTGAATATTTAAGTTATAAGGTCACAGTGGCAATTGTTAGACCTAATTCACAATCAAATTTTAGGTGGTCCGACTTTTGTTCCAATATCTTGGGGATGCAATCATATCAGAGAAGCAAATCTTTATAACGTTTTTCGGCTGTTGATATATTCAAAAAGCATAGATAAGACAAAGAAGTAAACACGTATTGTACTTCCAAAGTCTGAATGCCCTAACAAAAAATATCACACAATCAAGTAATAATTTGATCTGGGAAGTAAAAGGCATATTGCGCTTATCATGAAATTTAAACAGATGCAAAACCCAAACCCCTCCCCTCTTATAATGTCTGTTTACATCATCAAGAGGGGATAAAACCTCAAACTAGACTCTTTTTAAGGCATACACCTGTTAGTGTGCATAACATTGAGAAAGAAGCCCAGGACGTCAAAGTAGTGACCACCCTGAGTTGGACAAGTATAACAATTTTCCACAGCCTCAACTTGAGTATTTGTTAGACTCGCCATTAAGCTCCCAACACAAACTGAAGGAAAATAAAATGTACCAAATCATTAAGTGAACATTACATCTTACACAGTTAGCCATTCATTTCTGTCTGTTGTTCCATTTTAGGAAATAGGCTCACTGGTGTTCTATTTGATACTGCTCAAGAGAAGACCTTTTAAGCTGATGCATTCTTCTATGTTTGTCATGCCAAGCGTATCTAAAACTGAGGTGATTTCACGAACTACCAAGAAGCAATTCCAAACAAGAAAATCACATCTACCCACTGATACCTCACAATTGAATTGTTCTTCAGTAACAAATCAAAAGCATAGTATTACTATCATTGGATTTATGTTTTTGTCAAACGAAATAATGCCTACTGAAACTAAAATGAACTGATTATGGCGCACATCGTCACTTACCTTAGTGGATATGATTTCGTCAAACAAGAAGAATCCGGCTAAACCTGAAGAAAGGAAGTTTGTAGCGAAATTTGTCACTGTAGCTTGCAAGGAAGACAGTGCTTTCAGGCTGTTAACGTAGCAACCCCACATCATTACATTGAAGACTATAACCAAACCATATTTCACAAACTGGGGAAGGAGAAACTAAAGTTAGATGCAGTCAAGAATTTTCACCCAACAAAAGCACTAAGTTGCAGTTATTAACTCAATACAACAATTTGATCATATAAATAACACGCTCAACAAATAGACCCCAAGCAATAACTCTAAAGACGTACGGTATATCAGAGATTTAACAATGATGCTAGAACTAAGGACAACCTGTTGAAAGATCACATAGCTTGAAAATTTTGATGTCCTTAAGAGGTAGAAAGAAGGACAAGTGTATATAATGTGGAGATAAGTTTCATGATACAAAACATTGTCATTTGTAGGCTTGATCCTGTACACCAAGTTTGTGACACAAATTCTACTCTTAACATGGCGTAGTTTAGATCAGGTCGTTCGCCTAGCATATGTAATTTGGTTTGCTTCTTAGAAAATCAAAACACGTTTATTCAAAACTTCTTTTGTGAAAATCATCCGAAAGTAACTGAACTAACGGCGTCTCTAATAATTGATGAATATTAATATTCTAAAACATTATACTGTTCATGATGCAATTAAAACACGAATTATACTTGTTATTTTGGAAGGAAGAAACTGAACCTCCAGCAATCAAGAAGTGCAAATGAAAGAATGAGTGTGTACATGAGAAGAGAAGAACTTTGCAGCAATGGCAGCTAATGCAGCGTTTGCACCCCGCTGATATCACCCATGCGTAGCCTCTTTTATTGCTACTGTCCATCGAGTTATTACTCAACTCGCAGCGACTACAACATTCCTAAACTGGAGAAAAAGTAGCCAAAACGGATCATGCAAAACTAAGAATTGCTGTAAACTGAACTCCTTTTGGATTGTCGTTCAAATTCCCTTTTGGAGATACCCTTTTATTGGGACAAAGTTCCAGTATGATCTGATTCTCTGCAGTTACACGTGATTGATGTTGCAACTTTCTGTAAATGCTTGTGAAGGACAGAAGGGCCCTGTTTGCTTCAGGAAATCGTTGTCACAATCACCTCACCTCATGAGGGTTTGAGGGGTAACGGCCTCCTGTAAACACTACATCCTCCACGGAATATATCAGTTTAACTGTAGCGGTATCCAAATCCAATTCTATTCTATAGGGTTTTACATCATGTGCAACATGGGAATCATCGAAGTCTAGCCTGTGATCACCAAGAGGCTGGCTAACCTTCAAAAATGGACATGATACAATTTATAAGAAACATATACCAAAACTACTAGAAGCTTACTTTCAAGCCAGAGACTATATTGCTGCACAAACATAACCATATTTTAACGGCAGAACACTATAGTCTATGATGTTCAACAGAATCTATTATATTTGAATAGTTCATCAGATTTCCTTTCAAAATTGGAACCAGATGGATTTGAGCCATCAACCTCTCAACAAAGAGTGCTCTAACCATTTTGAGCTTACAAATCCATTAGAGAACACACTAACAAAAATATATTTGCACCAAATACATACTGAGGAGAATATATGTTACCAAACAACTTTTGACTACTCGCAATTGGGGGATTTTGTCCTCAACTGGTTTTGAAGTTAATAATTCACTGTCTCCTTTGCTTACCTTTGCTCCATTTCTAGATGGTGGAACACACTTTTATGCCCTATGTACACACATTGACATAGCTTCATGATCAAGCAAACACATGAAAGTAGCGACAGAACTTAAACAGATAATACTTGTAATGCAGTGGGTCAACCTATTGAGTTTTTTTTCAAGTCGGTCGATTGAAAATGTGAAGTGTATTATAAATCCAGCGGGTCTTTAAGTAGAGTTCCTTAATAACTTAAAAGCACAAGATATAAGAAGAAAGATCCATACATTTGAGGGCTTGTCCCACAATTTGAAGCAGGCTTGGGTGCCTTCAGGATATTTGCCTTTATTCAAGAAGTTCTCAAAGCTGTGGCAGTACTTCTGGTGCATCAGAATTTGTACAGTTCCCTGGCATCACCAAACAGATAAGTCATTGTGACCAGAAACAAAGATAACAGTAAAAGTCAAATGGAAATCTTGCACTTCCATAGATATGATGCATAAAAAGAATGTAGAATAACGGGTACCTATAACTCAAACCGTAGAATAGTTTCTTTCCTGATAACTAGTTCTAGGCTGTAAGGTATCTATATTTTAACAGCTATATTTAACAGCGCAAACAGCTATAGTCTATGGCACTCAACCGAAACTACTTTTGTGGATAGCTAATCAGATTTCATTTCAAAATTGGATCCAGATAGATTTGAACCATCAACCTCTAAATTAAGAGTGCCCTATCCAGTTTGAGTTTATACATCTGCACCAATTATGTGCTAACAAGAGTATCTAATGTAGATCTTACTGGCGAAAGCTTCAGTTTAATTAAATCTACACTTTAATTGAAACACAATTAAAAGATGGCCTAAAAATCACTCTTTTATTGAATCTCTCAATCACAAATCACACACATAAACACAACTACCGAAACCTAACTACAAATCCGTTATTTAAAGTAAACCTAGAAAGCATAAACCAATAGGAACACGACATGTGTCCAACTAACTAACTAATGGACTCAACCATGGGATTGGACTCAACTAAAGGGCACACGCACATAACATGTAGAAGGAACATAGGTGCACACCTATGACACTGACATACTCGACTAATGTTCTGCATCACTCTCCCCAACCGAAAAGAACTTCGTCATCGAATTTCTAATCAACAAAAACTTCAGGTAAAGAGAACTACGTCCACAAGCTTTAGGAAATCGGCCAATACCCCAGCTGAAAGGAATCCGACCATAAATTTTTCCTTTATAGTAGTTTCCCTGGCTTAAAATCAGTAACCCACAACATGCTCTTGCACACAAATTATGAAAACAATATGGTATAGCCATATTAAATATGATCTCAACTCTCAATCAATTAAATAGGAGAGACGTGTTAGAGGAACTGAAAATAGGGCTGCTGATGCCCTGTCTAGAGTAGTGGAAGAACATGCTAGTTGTCAAGCAATGTCGACAGTGCACCCACTGTGGCTCAAAGAAGTAATGCAAAGCTATGAGCGCGATGACTTGATGCAAACTCTTATATCTTAGTTGACACTCAATCCCACTGGAGTGCATAATTATTCTTATGCCTCTGGTATTGTGAGATACAAAGACAAGATATACATCAGGAATAATGGTTACTTGAGACAGAAATTGATTGCCACTATACACTCTTCTTCCGTATGTGGTCACTCTGGAATGCAGGGAAGTTATCAGCGGGCGAAGTCTTATTTCTTTTGGCCAGGTCTAAAGAAAGATGTGATGGAGTTTGTAAGTGCTTGTGATGTCTGCCAAAGAAACAAAAATGAACATGTGTTCCCTGCTGGTTTACTGCAGCCCTTACCTGTCCTAGAGCATGCGTGGCAGCACATCTCCATGGATTTCATTACAGGTTTGCCAAAGCAGAAGGAAAAGAAGTAATAATGGTGGTTGTCGATAGGCTTACAAAGTATAGCCATTTCATAGCATTGGCTCATCCATATACTGCTGCAACAGTAGCTAAGGAGTTCATGAACCACATTTACAAGTTGCATGGACTGCCAGCCTCGATCACTTCAGACAGAGATAGGGTGTTTATAAGCTCGTTCTGGAAGGATTTGTTTAAGGAAATGGGTACTGAGATTCATCTAAGTACCGCCTACCATCCGCAAACCAATGGACAGACAGAGAGAACCAACTCTTGTCCATAAAACTACCGTCGGTGCATGGTGGGACATAAGCCGCAAAGTTGGTGTAAATGGCTTCCTTTGGCTGAATGGTGGTTCAACACTAACCACCACTCAGGAGAGGATGAAATGGTATGCTGACAAAATGAGAACCGAGAGGCCTTTTGAAGTGGGAGACTTGGTTTATCTCAGATTACAACCTTACAGGCAAACTTCTGTGGCTGTTCAAAAGAACCTCAAGCTTGGTGCTAAGTTCTATGGACCCTTTGAGGTGATTGCCAAGGTAGGACAGGTAGCATATAAATTGCGATTACCACATGGATAAAAAATTCATCCTATTTTTCATGTGTCACAATTGAAAAGGAAATTGGGCAATGTAGTAACACCAATGCCTCACTTACCTATGGTTGATTCTGAAGGACAGATGCTAGTGGAACCGATCACCGTATTGGCTAGGAGGATGATATCGAGACACAATAAGGCAGTTGCACAAGTGCTTATCCATTGGTATAACACATTTCCTGATGGCGCCACCTGGGAAGATTGGACTCATATTGCAACCAACTTCCCAAATTTTAATCGTTGAGGACAAGAATGTTTTAAGGGGAAGGTATTGTCATGACAATAATTAACCAATTGTCATTTCATTACTTCAATACATATCATCAAATAATTAAGAAACAAAAATTGGTTATTCGGTCATTCCCTAACAAGACTGGCCAAAGGTAACACTTACGGATCATCGACACAAGGCATTGATGTTCTCAAGAAATGGATATACTTCCTTTTAGTAGAGCACCAAAAGTTAGTCAAAACATACCATATTCCCCCTCCAGCTGCAAATTACATAACAATCAACACAGAACATACCATATTCCCCCTCCAGCTGCAAATTACATAACAATCAACACAGATGCAGCTGCAAATTACATAACAATCAACACAGATGGAGGAAGAGGAAGGAAACCCAGGTCTGTACTGCTGCAAATGAGGTCGTTCTCAAAGCATCTTAGCCTCTTAGGAAAGGGGTGCCAGTAAGCACAAAATTTGAAAACTTAATTCAAAGTTTCAAACTGCGTACATTAAAACTTAAAACTCTTATTATATAGAACAAGAATAAATTTTGGATTCTGAATTGATAGGGGTGCGCCAGCCCAAGCAGTAGTGCAACGCATGAGCGACACATGAGAACCCCAACAGCAAGCTGTTGTGATGGAAACTCCCCCAACAAAAATTAATTTAATATCGTGTGAGCCAATGGCTCACATATCAGATATTAAACTGATAAGAACAGATACTACACTTGATCTTAGCCAAAAGGCCGAGAAAGGTATGCTTTAACCCATTTCATAGACTCTTTTTTATACGAGACTTGTCCCTCTTATCCTGTTCTTCCAGCAGTGTGGGACTAAAAATGCATTTCAAGTTTGATAGTTAGAACTGCCCGTGCTCATTTTCTACGAGGAATAAGCAGCTAGACTTGTAAATATTAAAATGAAAATGATTTGAACCTGTGGTTGGTTTAGTGATGAAACCTACTAGTTCAAGTTTCTCAACTAATTTTGCAACTACTACTAAACGACTACAAACCTCACTTTCCAATCTTACAATCTGGGAAGAGTTTGAAGCAAAGACATGTTTGTGTAACAAGATATTGGAAGGATGCCCAGATGTTTTAACATTAAAGAAACTTCACGCCCAAGTTTTGGTTATCGATCATCTGCATTCGAACCCATCTATAGGTATAAAGCTAATGAGGGCCTATTCGAGTTTTGGGGAACCGAAAACTACTTGGGAAGTGTTTGATGAGATTCCAGCTGCAGACAAGAATATTGTGTTTTTCAATGTAATGATTAGACGCTATGTTAATAATTGTATCTATGGAGAGGCTTTACTTGTTTACATGAACATGTGGAGATATGGACTCGTCCATGATAACTATACCTTCCCTTGTGTTCTCAAAGCTTGCTCGGTGTCAGAGAATTTAAAGGTTGGGTTGCAAATCCATGCTGCTATTGTAAGAGCTGGGCTCGATTCAAATCTCTTTGTTGGGAATGGGTTAATTGCAATGTATGGGAAATGTCAACGAGCTCTTGATGGAATGCGTCAAAGAGATGTTGTGTCTTGGAATTCTATGGTTGCTGGGTTAACCCATTCCGGGCGGTTTGACGATGCATTGGAGGTTTGTAAAGAAATGGAGACGCAGTTGGTGAAACCTAATGCTGGTACTATGTCTAGCCTTTTCCCAGCTGTAACAAATACATCATCCGCTAATGTTCATTTTGTTAGAGAGATGTTTAATACGATGGCAATGAAGGAGTTGGTTTCTTACAATGTGATGATTGCTATCTGTGTGAATAATTCCTTACCTACTGAGGCTGTGGAGATTTTCTCACAGATTGAAAGCAAAGGGCTAGAACCAGATCCAGTCACTATTGCTAGTGTTCTTCCTGGTTGTGGCGATTTGTCTGCTCTGGAACTGGGGAAACGAATCCATGAATATGCTGTTAGGAAGGGACTGGGTCAGAATATGTTCTTGGGTAATGCTTTAGTCGACATGTATGCTAAGTGTGGGTGCTTGCAGGCTGCGAGGGAAGTATTTGATGGGATGGGGCTTCGGGATGTTGGACTTCAATGATATCAGCCTATGGAATGAATGGACAAGGCCGAGATGCCGTTGCTCTGTTCTCTGATATGCTAGAATCAGGAGTGGTTCCTGATCAGATTGTGTTTGTCTCGATTCTCTCCGCTTGCAGCCATTCAGGTTTGTTGGATGAAGGGAAGCACTATTTTAGATTGATGACCAGGGAATATAAAATGGTTCCGAGGTTAGAACATTATGCTTGCATGGTTGACCTTTTAGGACGAGCTGGCCTTGTTGATGAGGCATACAAGTTCATCAGCCAAATGACAGTGAAGTCGAGTGAGCAACTGTGGGGAGCATTGTTAAGTGCTTGCCAAGTTTATTCTAACATGAGTCTGGGGCTTGTTGCTGCTGATCATCTCTTTCAACTTGTTCCCGAACAGGCTGGATATTATGTTCTGTTGTCCAACATTTATGCAAAGGCAGGTAGGAGGAACGAGGTTACGGCTGTCCGATCCGTCATGAAAAGCAGAGGAATTAGTAAAATGCCTGGATGTAGCAATGTAGAAATGGGTAAGAGAGTGCACACCTTTCTTGTTGGTGATCAATCGCATCCGCAGACCAAAGAAATCTATGAGGAGCTAGATGTGTTAGTTAGTAAGATGAAGGAAGCAGGGTATGTCCCTGAGACAAATTCTGCACTCCATGATGTGGAGGAGGAAGACAAGGAATGCCATCTAGCAGTCCACAGTGAGAAGCTTGCAATTGTTTTTGTCATAATAAATACAGAGCCAGGGACACCTATCAGGATAACCAAGAACCTCCGTGTGTGTGGGGATTGTCATGTAGCTGCCAAGCACATCTCTAAGATCACAGAACGCGAAATCATTGTACGGGATACGAATCGGTTTCATCATTTTCGTGATGGCACATGCTCATGTGGAGATTATTGGTGACCACATAATGATATTTATGGTGATAATAGAGTGTCCTCTTTATTCTGTGAATGTCTCAAACCGCTACCGACCTGATGATCGTAGAGTGCATATGACAAGCACCTGTTCAGCGCTGAAGATTTGAAGCAGCTAAAGGCTAGTTATAATCTAATAGGTGAAGAATCTAACCTTGCTTCCTACTCCGGTCTCATTCCGTCCTCAAGTATTCAATTAGACTTGGGTGTTCGGCAGCCTCCTTGGACACCTCCTGTTAGGATGCTCAGTGAAAGAAATACTTTAGTTCCTGCCGCTCGCAATTTTGAGAAGCAGCAGAGTGCAAACCCAGAACTAACATGTTTTCGCATTGATGAAAATACGAGCACTAGTGAAGAAACTGAAAAGCTAGATGAGGGACTTTATGTACTTTCTGAGGTAATCAGTCCAACAGATAGTAAAATCTCATCCAATAGAAGACCTCTTGTTGACATGACTAATAGCAAAACTTTGGCATCAATTTCTTTGACCAAGAGTTATAATGACAGGGATAGTATAGAATCTGTGCACACGGGGCTGAATATTAGTGGGATGCAAATCGATGCGAAGCAGAAGCTCAGGGATGCTTATTGTGAAAACAAAAGAGCTAAGAAAGATAAGGATAACCAGAGTTTCTCAATAGGTGGATAGGGTGTAGGGAAGGCCCCTGTCTCTCTTTACAATGAAACCAAAATTGTCTAGAAAAGCAAGTGTAGGAAAAAAAATCTAAGAGTTTCTTGGATAAAGGGTGTAGACGAGCTAAAATAGTTTCCAACATGTCATCCTTTATTCGCTTGTTCAACAGAAGCGACAGCCAGTTGCACTTGTTACAGGCAAGGCCCAAAATATCGATATCGATCAATATATCGGTGTACCAAAAAATCGATATATATCGGATATATCGGATATTTCGGATATATCCATTTTTTGGTAACCAGTCAAATTTTATCGGATATATCGAAAATATAATATCGGAAATATCGGATATATATTGGAAATATCGGATTTATATTTTAAAATGGTCAAAAAGTCAACCGATATATATCGATTATATCGGAAATATCGATTATATCGGCGATATAAAGTTTCATATCGGAAATTCCGATATATATCGGAAAAAAAAAGGGTTCTATATTCGGTGGATATATGTCGGAAATATCGATGTCGGTGTACCAAAATACCGATATATATCGGCGATATATCGGATATATCGGCGATATTTTGGTCCATGGTTACAGGTACATATTTTTAATTGATTGAGAGTTGAGATCATATTTTTCTTTTCTTTTATCACCAATGGCCCATCTTGAAAGTTTGTAACTTCACTAACATATGTGACTTTCTTTAAGAAAATCTAAATCTGCAATCGTGCTTTTTTGAAAAACAAATCACTTCGTTTGTCAAAGTGAGTCACAAAATTTTCCCAAATCAGATCATCGTACTTATCAAAAATTGACTCATCTTCATACTTATCAAAGATTGGTAGAGCACCAAATAGGGGAGCTTGAACACCTGGCGGTAGCCGAGCGGTGCCATCATTGAGGGGTACACCCTCACGTTCCCCATTGAGAGGAGGTTCCCTGTTGGTGTTATCCTTCATGCCAACTCTGTTCTCTCCGTTGTTTTCGGGATCTGTAGGCGCAAAAGAATTCAAAAGAGGGATTGAACCATCAACCTGAGATGCATTATCAGTACTAGCCACTAAACCATTATTCTGTGGTGGTGGAAGTGATTGTTGCACCTCTCTTTGGACTGGAAACTTTGCTTCCATCAGGTTCTGGAACATGTGTCATGTTCTTCATGCTTTCTTCTAAACGAGACATGTGAGTATCTATGGATGGAAGGCGACCTCGAGTTGCTTTGTTATTCACCATAATAACACAAAAAAAATTTGACTTTTCAAGAAAAAAAAATCACCGTGAATAGTAGTAACCTGGGTGAACAGTGACTCGGTGAATATTACCCGATGAATAGTGTTTCACGAACAGTGTTTTCGGTAAACAGTATTATGAATAGTAACCACTAGAATTAATCTGCTCCGATACCAAATAATATAGATCTTACTGGTGGAAACTTCAGTTTAATTGAATCTACACTTTAATTGAAACACAATTAAAAGACGACCTAAAAATCACTCTTTTATTGAATTTCTCAATCACAAATCACACACATAAACACAACTACCAAAACCCTAACTACAAATCCGTTATTTAAAGTAAACCTAGAAAGCATAAACCAATAGGAACACGACATGTGTCCAACTAACTAATGAACTCAACCATGGGATTGGACTCAACTAAAGGGCTCACGCCCATAACATGTAGAGGGAACATAAACGCACACCTATGACACTAACAGACTCGACTAATGTTCTACATCAGTATCTGTAATTAATCAACTTTGGACTACATGTAAGTGGGAAATTTTGTCCTACTGGCTTTGATCCTATTCTCTTTCCCCTTTGCTTACTTTGGTTCCATATTTGCAAAATGACCCAATATATCAGCTCCCAAACCATAATAACTTACTTCCTCTTGATAGAAGTAATGCAAGAATGTTGAGAACCTCAGTTGAAAAGGCAGCCAACTGTGCTATAGCCAGAGAGTGGTCGGTGGCTCAGCCCAAACCTGTAAAGCATAATTTAATCCCAGCTATAAAGCAGAAGAAAGCAATTAATCATAGGGAATAATGGGTTCAATGAGTAAAGATAGGTTCCTTTTTTACCTTCTTTGCTAGAACACCAAGAGAAATTGTTCACATCAAAAGAACTAAGAAAATGTGCATGTGCTAGAATAAATCAAAACCCTAACCACTACTCACCTGAGTTATTTCAAATAAATAAATAGGATGTCAATTTATAAAAAATAGACATTACTTGTAAAAAAACATGACATCGAACTAGTGTTTAAATATTTACAATCTGCTTCTCAAAGCATGGAGATCCAGAAAATGTTACTGCTTTTGAGGGGTCACTTTTTTTTTCTACAATTTCACATTTAATTATTTTCAACTTCTTTTAGCTGTACCAACCAACTTAAATAGATATATGTAAAGATACGGTACCAGTAAACTATAAACTGAGCAGAAATGCATGCAATCGTAATAATGTGAATGCCACCGCCAAAGGCAAGTTACAACAAGACAATTGACTCTCCTCTCTTCTCACAGCAAGCTCCCTCTCAAGCTTTGCATCAGATGCATTACTTCTCTATCTCTAGCCTAGTGGGAGACACTACAATCTCAGCCGCATCCAACCTAAACTCCTCGGCTTTCTAACTCTCACATCTTCATCTTGAATGTGCAACTAATATCATCTTGAATATAGGTTAACACAAGTGAAACTTTCTAAAAAAAGAAGCAACCAAACATGCAAAAGTTTAAAAAAGAAGGCAATGTGATGCATTCTAGGGTCCTAATTGGTTCATATGTTACTAGGGATTTTAGAAGCATGTTTGGTTGTTAATTTGGTGTTTTTAGCATAGGTTATTGTATAGACCCCCACTATGTGGCTCATTAAGCCCACGAATCCAGCCCAAATCAATTAAGTCCAAGGGCTTAATCCTAGCTACACCCAATAAATGGTCTATTTATGAATATGTCCAGATTCATTATTGTAGAAAAATAAGAATAAAAGTTCAAAGAGATAACAATTCTCATGATACAAACAAATACAGTCCTCTTAGGACTCAACCTCTTCATTTATATAAAAAACCATTTTTTCTCATAATGTGAACTACGTTGAAACTTGATCCATAGATAATAGATCTTAGGTACGTAAGCAACCATTATCTTGGTTCAGTTTCATCTCTCTCAAACATCAAATTTCTTCTGTTTCTTAGTGCATTCTTTATCATTTGCTCTCGTTGTGTTGAAGCAGATTATTGTCGAAACAATATGAAAATTAGTTGTTTTAGTTTCTAAATTTGAATTAGAAGCCTAGCTTCTAAATTCATAATTCCTTTAGTCTATATATTGAGTTGTAGACTTTGTGTTTGTGTGAGAAAGGTTTTTTCTTTGTGTGTTTGTAAACTTTCTTGTTATTGATTATTTGTAAGGTGATTACAAGCGATAACTTGTCATCCCCCTTCTCTCAAACTTGTGAGTTTCAAGTCCGATTGGCTCACAAGCAACCAGTTTGTGATTCTTCGGCATCACGTTCATATCTATATGTACACTATTGCATCACAATGTTTTAAAATAAAGGAAATGCATTTTATTTATTAGTAAGAGGTGTGGGTTCCAAACTAGTTAGCATTTGAAGGACGCGGTACTGATTATTTTCAAAAAGGAAGTAAACCTTTTTATACCATAGAAATTCATTTCTTTTGCAACAACATAAAAAAGTCAATATTTTAAGAGATTTTTTGTTAACAAGAGAGTGAATTTATGTTTGAAAAGAAAATACTTTTGGATTGAGGAAATTCTTTACTTTCTCTGTCAAATAGATTTTGGTAATATTTTGTGAAAGGTTTTCAAACAAGAAGCACAACAAGAAGTTGAGTGTTTATGACTAACTGATTGAGATAATTTTGACGGGCAAGAGTATCACATGATACAAAAGAACTTCCATGAAGTAGGAAAGCCAAACGGCAAGTGAAATTTCTCCACACCCCTCACGCCATGAATTCTCTTGTAGAAAAATTCACAAGCATAGAGAATACCTTTGCAAATACTTCTTACTACATGAAACTATTCTACTACCAAGTGAGATGAACCCTCAAATATCCCCTAAAGAATAAGTTGAAATAGGTAAGAGAATTTTCAAAATAACGAAGACCTACATATTTCTTTTATGGAAGAAAACATTTTTTGGAAAACAGAGGAATAAAACACTGAGGTTTTTCTTTAATAAAACATTGAGTTTTAAAGTCTTTTTTCGATAATACTTTAAAAGAGGGAAACCATTGCTCAGTATGACATAGAAAGAGATTAAATTTTTTTCGAAACACAGAAATATGTATTGTAAAACAAATTGAAGAAAAAAAAAACAATGTATCCCTTTTTAAAAAATCATCAGATAAAATAATTTTAGCTTCACAAAGCCGTTATCACGATCATTGTGCGTAATGAACACATTTATAGAGCAATTCACAAAACTGTACCAAAAAAAAGAATACTATAATTATAAGCAAAAGAAAAAATAAAATTAAACCCCCTAAATTCACATTATACAGGCCCAGATTTTATATTGGAATAAGACTTAATAAACATATAAACATGAACTTCTTTTCATTTGATGGTAACGACATCAGGATATCCTGAGCTTAATACGTACAGATATACTTCTATGAGGATAAGACCAAAGGGTTCTACCAGAGCCAGACTACCAAAGATTCCCTAGTCCCTAATAAAACATGAGGCAAATAGAACACAAGACAATCAGAACATGCAATTTCTAGAACAATACAAAAAATAGATCTATTACAACGAATAATTGATGCGAACAACATACCTTAATCTTTAGTAGCCAAGTGTTACATCTCTTCTACCTCATCTTTGTTAACGGGTACAAGGGTTCGCAAACCAGATAAGCTCATCAATAACTCAAAATCTACAATGCCACTAGTAATAAAATGAATACATACGCAAGACTGATTATGGGAGCAGGGAGCTAAAATTTGTTTAAAAGAAGTACAGTATGTATGGCTGTAACCAAATTTGCCTGCGCTCTGAGATATTTGCTCTCCCCATAATCCTTGAATGGAGTCACAAATCTTTTCTTAAGCCTAGGGCATGAGGATCCTAGTATTATGAGCTATTAAGAAAACAAAAATAATCATATTATATATACAGCACACGATTCACTGATTATGACCCTTATACTCTAAAAAACTAAATAACAACCAACAGTTGAAAACTCTAATATTTTCTGCAGATAATTGATGAAAGAGGGTTTTAAGACATTTTTTTACTTACCAAAAAAAGAAAATATGTGAATTTCCGTTTGCAAAGATGTTTTTGGGTTGAGGAAATTCTTTTTAGTCAGCCAATATTCTCTGTCAAACTTGTTTTGGAAATATTTAAGAAAGGTTTCCAAACGAGAAGTGCAAATAGATTAAAGAGAAATTTTAAGTAAACACGACAAATTGAGAGAATTTTGACAAGTATATCAATTGATAGAAAACAACTTCCATGAAGTAGGAAAGCAAATTGCCAAAGTGAATTCTCCACACCCATCACGCAATGAATTCTTCCATAAAAAATCCACAAGTGAAAGCAAAAAGTACATTAGCAACCCCTTCTACGGCACGAATAACTTCCATTCTACAAGTGTGTGCAAAGACGGCATGTACCCAGCAATGATCCCCCTTACAATTAAAGACGCCTTAAGAGAAAGTTGAGTATTAGAACGTTTTTAAAAAATAGTGAAGACAAACGTTGTTTTAAGAAAGAGATGTGCTCTTTTTTCATAACAAACTGGAAAATACCAAACAAGTAAAACGTTTTCTTCTTCTCAATTTTGGAAAAACAAGAGCACAGAACAATGAGCTTTTTAAAACCAACTGTCGAATTAAAAGAGGTATCTTTTGAAACAAACTCGTGAAATCATAGTTTTGAATGAGTTTTCCAAATCATTATTTACGGCTAGCGGTGTGTTGAGAAAGACAACAGTTGTTAGTAAGTCACTTAAATTATAGACAATGACGGAATTATTTTTAACAAAGAAGAAAGAACCGAATCATTATATTAAATAAATAATAACCCTAATTAAGAATTGTTGCATAAAGGAACGAGTTTCACAATCGTTGGTAATTGATAAATCTACTTGAGATCAAATATATATATATATATATATAAGGGGAAAGATACTGACTGAAGATGACCATCAAAGACTTGGGAAAAAAAAACTCGCTACTTCTTATTCCCACAAAGTAGAACTACAAAACCCTAGAATACATCCTTCAATTATTAAAGACTAGTAAATAATGCCAACATCATTTAAAGAGCGCTAAAACCCACCCTATGGCCTATTTAAGTCCCAAGCAACCATTTTGGCAAAGCATGTGTCGTTGAAATAATGTACCATAATAATACAAAAGTGAGGGTGGTTAGCACGAATTCCTGTATCAAATATCACCATTTTAACTTTTGCATGCCATAAGGCCTTGGCTACAAAATTAATTTAACCTGGTGATTTCTATACCACAACAATAACAAACCAAAATTCAGACAATAAAAAATATTGAATATTACAACTAGCAAACCAACCTCTCCACCGCAATTCCAAACTTTTTGTCAAATTACAAATCTTCGAATAAGACTCCACTCCACCGCACTTTTACCTTTCCAGGCCTGTTTTTCCCATCTGAAAAGGAATCCATTTTCTACCCACATTATTAACAAACATGCTGCTAGAACAAGTCAAGCCAATCAAAAAATCTTTCATAAGTCTCAATTTCTTAGATTCACAAAATTTCATTAGACACTGGGTGAGCACATAGTACATTATTTTCACAAAATGCAAATGTTCAATAGTCAGACCATAGCATAAATCATATTAATGTTTAATGTTATCACTCACCCTAAGATATCACAAAATCTACTTCAATGCTCTTACCAGTTAGTAAGAATGCTTGGTCACAAGACTCATGTAGACATTCAGTCATCCGAAAAGGTGGGGTCTCACCAGAGTCCAGTATGTGGGCAATTTCACAAATGCCAAATGGCTTAAACGCCTAAATAGGCTCATAGGCATCACAAGAAAGCACCAAACAGATAAAATCACAGTGACCAGGAGAAATAGATGTAGAAGTCACATAGAAATATTATACTAGCATCTATAGGACACAAAAAAAAATAAAGTAGAATAATGAATAGTCAGTTACCTATAAGTCCGTAACTCAATGCCAGAGAATGATTTCTTTCCTGATAACGCTGAAGCGTGTGCCTGTTATTGCTTCGGCTGTAATGGATGTCTTTGCAGCACAAACATAATCAGTTCTTAGTTGTAAGATACCCATATTTTAACGGCAGAAAACAAATATAGACTATGACAATTAACATAATCTAATGAAAAACTACTCAAATTGGATCCAGATGGAATTGAACCAACAACCTCTCAACTTAGAGTGCTTTAGCCATTTTCTACTTAATCCATTAGAGAACACACATCACCAAGCATATTTGCACCAAATATGTACTAACAAGAAGACTTGTTACCAAACAACTTTGGACTACTCCTGACTGGTTTGATCTTATTCATTGTCTCCGTTTCTTACTTTTTGCTCTATTTCTGTAAAATTATTCAAAATATCAGCTTTCTGAACGTCATAGCTTGCTTACACTTGAGAGATGTAAATGACAGAATGCTGAGGATCTCATTTGAAAAGGCAGACGACAAATCTATAACCAAAGGGGTGTCCAAGCATGAACCTGTAAAGCATAATTCAATCCCAACCTCTGGTAACTCAAGAGTCCAGGATAACACCAAGGGAACCTTTTCACATCATAAAATTAAAAAAATTAAAATCTAAAATCTTAATATATGACAATAATAAATCAAAACCTACTTATTCCAACGATCCCTAACAACTATTATTCCGTTCTGAAATTCAAAAAACAAACAAACAAACAAACTCCAGGAAGAAAAGTACCTAAATTTAGGGGGTGGGGGAAAAAAAAAAAAATATATGTTAAGTATAGGAGAGACATATAGGATTACTAAATAATGTCCTAGAATGAACTAACTTAAGCTTCAATACTAACAACAAACACACATACACACGATGTTAACACATTTAATATCTCCAGCAGACAGCGCCTAGCGAGCTCACCAAATGCCTCCTTAACGTCGACTCTAGAAATCATAATGTTAGTATGATAGATGAGTACTCAATATGTATAGATAGATCCGCTCTTGAATAAAAAAGACTTTTATATAAAGATATCATACTTTCACCTTTCCCATTTATCAGAAATGTCGCGAATAGATCTTGAGCTATTTCCTGCCTTAGGACGCAATAGGACGGCGTGCATGTCTTCCCTAATAGAAAAATGACCATTAAAAGCCTATTCTTTTGCAGTGGATACCCTCGGTTGAATTTTCTTTAAGGTCTCGTTAGCAATTCTTGAAAGAGTTGTTTGTACACCAGCCTCCTACAGGATCTGCTACTGTTCTACATCCGTCTTTAATCTTTATACCTTGAAGCCGCTAACCAGAATGAAGTCAAGACCAAAGACCACTTCGTATATGTGAAAGCTGATGTTTGGCGTCACAAACTAATGAACAGGGGGAAAACAAGTAAATTACAACCAACAATTGAATATTCTATTATTTTCTGCAGATGATCGATGGAACAGGTTTTTAAGACATTAAAAGTCTAAACTAAGGGATATCAATCTTTTCGTGCAGCAAGAGTTTTACTTTTAATAATGAAAAGTTTATTTTAAATACGAGACATATATTTGAACAAATTGAAGAAAATAAACCATAATTATTTTTTACAAACAAAAGAGGACATGTTCAAATTTTTTGAGGAAAAGAAGCAGGAAACAACAGAATTATTTTGCAAAAAGGAAGAGACATCATTTCAAGACATTTTTTATTTCCAAAAGAAATACACTTGGGTTGAAAAAATTTATTTACTCGGCCTATATTCTCTGTCAAATTTATTTTGGCAATAATACGTGATAGGTTTTCAAACAAAGCACAGGGAGAACTTCGGTGTTTATGACTGACTGATTGAGATAACTTTGACAAGCAAGTCTCACATGATGGCATGATGCAAAAGATCGTCCATGAAGTAGGAAAGCCAAAGGCCAAGTGAAATTTCTCCATGCCCCTCACGCCATGAATTCTTCCGTAGGAAAATTCACAAGCATGGAGAATACCTTTGCAAATGCTTCTTACTACATGAAACTATTCTACCACCAAGTGAGATGTACTCACAAAAATATCCCCTGAAGGGTAAGTTGAAATAGGTAAGAGAACTTTCAAAATCATGGAGACCTACACATTTATTTTATGGAAGAAAACATTTTTTTGGAAAACAGAAGATTAAAACAGTTTTTTTTTTTTTTTTTTTTTTTTTTTTTTTTTTTTGTAAGAAGTCTTTTTTCGATAATATTTTAGAAGAAAAAAACCATTGGTCAGCATGATATAGAAAGAGATGATTTTTTTTCGAAAAACAAAAATATGCATTGTAAAACAAGTTGAAGAAAAAAAACAACGGGTCCTTGTTTTGAAATCATCAGATAAGAAAATTTTAGCTTCACAAAACTGTTATCAAAATCATTGTGTACTAAACACTTTTATTGTGTACCAAAAAAAAATTCTGACTATAATTATAAGCAAAAGAAACAAAAACCCTAAATTCACACTATACAGGCATAGATTTTATATTGGAATAAAACATGATAAACATATAAACATTAACTTCTTTTCATCAGATAGTAACGAATTCAGAATATCCTGAGCTTAATACGTACAGCTATACTTCTATGAGGATAAGACCCAAAAGGTTCTACCAGAGCTGGCCTAATAAACATTCCTTAGTCCCTAATAAAACAAAAGGCAAATAGAATACATGACAATCAGAACATGCAATTTCTAAAACAATACAAAAAATAGATCTATTACGACGAATAATTGATGCGAACAGCATACCTTAGTCTTTAGTAGCCAAGCAGGTATACCTCTTCTAGTTCTACATCATCTCTATTAACAAGTACAAGGCTTAGCAAACCAGATCGTTCATGATATGATGATAAAACAATATCTAACAGCACCACAAGTAAAAAAAATTAAAATATATGTAAGACTGATTATGGGGGTTAGGGAGCTAATCTTTGTTTTGAAATAAGTATGTGTGGCTGTCACCAAATTTTCCTGCTCTCTGAGATGTTTTCTCTCCCCATAATCCTTGAATAAAATCGTAATTTTTTTCCTATGCACGGGCCAAAACAGTGGTAGATTTTCTTGTCTATACTTATAACTTTACCAGAAAGAGCTGCCACGGTCTTTAAAATCCTGCATCACGACATAACTCGAGTACAAACTAATGAACAGGTATATAACAACCAACAGTTGAATACTCTATTACTTTCTGCTGATCAAAGATGGAACAGGTTTTAAGACCAATTTTTAATTAATAAATAATCTAACTGGGATAAAAAGAACTGTTTGAAGATGACCATCAATCAACAGACTGGGAAAAAAAAGACTCGGATGCTTCTTATTCCACAAAGTATATCTACGAATCCATCCTTAAATTGTTTGGTAACGAGGTTACCATCGCATCATCAAATCAAACGACTAAACTGGTGAGAAAACCTATAATTCAGATTTCAGACGACGTGAAAGCATGTTTCACTTGAGAACCAAACTACGGAAAAGACCGCTTGTTTTTAGAACAACTGATGTGATTGTAATGACCCAACCATATCTTTTTTTAGAATTAGAACAACTGATGACTGTAATGACCCAACCACCCCCTTCTTTTATAACAACTCCTTAAACCGAGTAGCGTGGGAAATAAGCACCACGGGTAGCGTGGGAATTAAGCAAACCGTGGGAAAGAAGGTCCAAAGCCCGGCCCAATTACCCTTCAAAACAAAGCCCATTGTCTCCCTCACGCGCCTCTCTTAGTTTTTCTACTGCTGGCAAGACCATATCAAGTTTATCAACGGATCCACCAACTTCTGTTTCTGTATAGTGAGTCGTTTTAAAAAGTATTTTCTTCAAGTAACAAATTTTGCTCTAGGTTCGTTAAACAAATGCAGATTTATTTCCTTGATTTTAAGAAATTGTTAATAACAAACTTCTGTATCAGATGGCCTCAATAAATTTTACAATGATCATTAAATTGCATTCTCCAAGCTTACATAGCGAATCTAAGTACCCAAATCTTAATGTACACCACATCCAAATGCAACGCAATACTTTAAATGCTGCCTTGAGATTCTGTTGATAATAATCAACTCAGTAAAAATTACAGATAACAAAAAAACCAATGAAACAGTCAACAACTACAAGATTTCACTTCTTCAAGCTTGGAAGGGCATCTTCTCCTCTCCCTCTCCTCTAAGAGGCAGTTAGATACATTGGACATAACGGCAGAGCCAGAAGTAACAAAAATCTCATTGATGACTGAACCATATATCTTTAGTCAGAGTGTGTTTTCGTCTCCACACTTGACTTGCTTAGTATGAAGACCCCTAGTACAATTAGGAGAGCGCCCACAAACCACTGCAAGGAAAGGATTTGGAATCAGAAATGCAAAAGGTAAAAACTGCCTGAACTAAGATTCAAGTAAACAAGTACACACTATCAATAATGAGAACTAACGGAGTAGACAACTGAATATTTAAGTTATAAGGTCACAGTGGCAATTGTTAGACCTAATTCACAATCAAATTTTAGGTGGTCCGACTTTTGTTCCAATATCTTGGGGATGCAATCATATCAGAGAAGCAAATCTTTATAACGTTTTTTGGCTGTTGATATATTCAAAAAGCATAGATAAGACGAAGAAGTAAACACGTATTGTACTTCCAAAGTCTGAATGCCCTAACAAAAAATATCACACAATCAAGTAATAATTTGATCTGGGAAGTAAAAGGCATATTGCGCTTATCATGAAATTCAAACAGATGCAAAACCCAAACCCCTCCCCTCTTATAATGTCTGTTTACATCATCAAGAGGGGATAAAACCTCAAACTAGACTCTTTTTAAGGCATATACCTGTTAGTGTGCATAACATTGAGAAAGAAGCCCAGGACGTCAAAGTAGTGACCACCCTGAGTTGGACAATTATAACAATTTTCCACAGCCTCAACTTGAGTATTTGTTAGACTCACCATTAAGCTCCCAACACAAACTGAAGGAAAATAAAATGTGACAAATCATTAAGTGAACATTACATCTTGCACATTTAGCCACTCATTTCTGTCGGTTGTTCCATTTTAGGAAATAGGCTCACTGGTGTTCTATTTGATACTGTTCAAGAGAAGACCTTTTAAGTTGATTCATTCTTCTACTATGTTTGTCATGCCAAGTGTATCTAAAACTGAGGTGATTTCACGAACTACCAAGAAGCAATTCCAAACAAGAAAATCACATCTACCCACTGATACCTCACAATTGAATTGTTCTTCAGTAACAAATCAAAAGCATAGTATTACTATCATTGGATTTATGTTTTTGTCAAACGAAATAATGCCTACTGAAACTAAAATGAACTGATTATGGCGCACATCGTCACTTACCTTAGTGGATATGATTTCGTCAAACAAGAAGAATCCGGCTAAACCTGAAGAAAGGAAGTTTGTAGCGAAATTTGTCACTGTAGCTTGCAAGGAAGACAGTGCTTTCAGGCTGTTAACGTAGCAACCCCACATCATTACATTGAAGACTATAACCAAACCATATTTCACAAACTGGGGAAGGAGAAACTAAAGTTAGATGCAGTCAAGAATTTTCACCCAACAAAAGCACTAAGTTGCAGTTATTAACTCAATACAACAATTTGATCATATAAATAACACGCTCAACAAATAGACCCCAAGCAATAACTCTAAGGACAACCTGTTAAAAGATTACATAGCTTGAAAATTTTCACGTCCTTAAGAGGTAGAAAGAAGGACAAGTGTATATAATGTGGAGATAAGTTTCATGATACAAAACATTGTCATTTGTAGGCTTGATCCTGTACACCAAGTTTGTGACACAAATTCTACTCTTACCTTTATCCAAAATGGCATAGTAACTGAACCATCCGAAAGTAACTGAACTAACGGCGTGTCTAATAATTGATGAATATTAATATTCTAAAACATTATACTGTTCGTGGTGCATTTAAAACACGAATTATAATTGTTATTTTGGAAGGAAGAAACTGAAACTCCAGCAATCAAGAAGTGCAAATGAAAGAATGAGTGTGTACCTGAGAAGAGAAGAACTTTGCAGCAATGGCAGCTAATGCAGCGTTCGCACCAGCTGATATCGCCCATGCGTAGCCTCTTTTATTGCTACTGTCCATCGAGTTATTACTCAACTCCTGCTCATCGTGAGAGAGCAAGGCGATTCGATTGAGCCCATCGGACCCGGTCTTTATGGACTTGGGTAACGACTGGGCTTTTGGACCTTCTTTTGTAGACCACCGGGCTTTATGGACTTTTGCGTGCTTCTTAAGCTAGTGTAAGTTTTCAGCCGTTGCGGGTTTTTTAGTGAGACTCAGAGTTGGGTGACAGGTGACTTATAACTTATTCACGAATTCATAACCTCTTGCTTTTATTATTTTCCTCATTTGATGTGTTTCCCCTGTTCCATCTGTAGTGTTATGAGAAAACTCTCTAAAAGCACTAAGATTGAACTAATGTTTGAATGAATATTCAAGATTGAGATGATGTAAAATTGAGTTTTTGTATTGATTAACAATGACGGTTACAAAGTCTTTCTCGTTCTGGTTTTACAAGTATTTCTATAATGAATCCTATTCTCTTTTTTTCTCTTTATCATCGCTTTATATAGTCTTCCAGCTATAATGGTGCCCAATTCTATCATGCGTGTCCATTCCCACTATTTTCCTTTATTTTTCCGCTTGTTCATGCAACATATGAACTTATGTGCAAGATATCGACACTTATATCGATATCTCAAATTATTTACGATATTTATGCTGAAATATCGGGTTGACGATATTTGCCCGCGACACCATCGTGTGTGGGTGCTAAGACATTTATTACGTGAAAATGTATTATTGTAGTGGGCAGTGGTGGTATTACTTGCTATACACATTACTCTATTTAGAGGCGATGTAGAATTAGTAGAACTCGCTGACAAGTGGCAGCTACACCTGCTCTCGAGAATAACTGAATAAGAAACCTTAGAAGTTATACTCGTGGAGGACTGGAGGTCACAAAGTGGAAAAGAGATTGTGCTTCGCAGATGTGTGCAAATTTTAGCAGCAGGTGTAATAGTCTAATAGCTAGTATGGTGCCTGGTGTGAACTGGTGACACCAAAAACTGACTTCAACGACCGGGTGCGGTATATTTTTAGTTGATCTTTAGGAAAATTGTTGCAAATGACAAATTGTTGCAAATGGCATGTGATTGTATTGCATCTGATTGCATTGCATCCAACTTAGTTGTGCTTGGTAAACCCAAGACAAAAGAATCTAAAGTTGGTTACATTATCCCACTATTTTTTTTTACATCTTATAAAGTTGGTTACATAATCCCACTACTTTTTTTCACATCTTATATAATAGAAACCACCTCTCTTGTGTTTGCATCTATTTACACAATTTTTTTGGCTGCAAATAGATGTCATAGAAACTATTTATATAGTGCATATAATTGCAACTTGTTGCACCAACCGCCTATTTGCATTTTGCTATCAAACACTATTTTGTGGGTGGTTACGTGGAAATAGGTGCAATAGCATGTAAATACATCTAACCAAATAGAGCATAAATTAGTGTACTTGTTCAAACAATTCTTAAGGGTTCGGTTGGCATTCCAGTTGGATGCTCTGTTATGCCGGCCCTTGTATTGCCCGCAGTTGCTTGTTTAATATTTTACGCTTTTGTCCTTATAAAAGAAATGCTCGAGGAACTTTCTTTGTGCCTCTCAGGCCTGTTTCTTAGTTTGGCATCGGATACGGAGGTTTCTTTTGAAAATTGAAATTGAACTCAAGCTTAACTGCTAAAGCCCAAGTTTCTAGCCTTGTGCTTTGCCTGTGAAAGAATCAGTTCACCGAACGTGAAAATATCAGAAATATATAGCTTGAAAAATCATGTAAACCACAGTGAGACACCAAAGTTTCCTATCAACTTGTGCAGTTTAATAGATTGATTAATAGCCGATTAAGCGCATAGGCACTATAAGCTATTTGACTGGTACAATTAGCAAAAAAAATCCCAATCTAAACAAGATTGGTTAATAGCCCGATTTATGCCAATTAATAAGGTGATTTAGCACAAATAGATGTTAAAAAAGCGGTGATTAATAGGTCTAAGGGTTTATTGTTTTATGTTTTTCTCAAAACATGGCTTGCATATATAAAGTTATAGAACAAAAGACCTATAATATATAAAACCCAACTTAAACCAACTTTTTCATGATATAATTTTAGTAGAGTCATTGATGTCTTTGTGTTTTTCATATTTTATATGTTTTTATTTGACTTATGTTGATCAGTAAACTATGTAATGAGTTTGTGATTACATTTTGGTGATTGTTGGATATGTTTCTCATTTTTATTTCATTTTAATATGCATTTAACTAATAATTATTTGTGGCATGTGTTATAGGCTATCTATGGAAATGGAAAATTTTATTTAGAATTATCACCCGATTACTTTTCGATTAATCCCCGATATATTCCGATTACTAGGCCTAATCACTATGCACGTACTCCTTAACCGATTAGCTACCGCTTAACGCTTAAATTGCACAGCTGTCAACTTATTCGCGAAAAAAAAAGAAAATGAACAATTCGTATCAACCAACTTTTTCCAGTCTTCCCAAGTTAGAAAATAATGGTCTAATATTTCCATTATATCAGAGTGACATCTCTGAAAATCAGGGTCGGCATTCAGTATCAATATATTTCAGGCCTTAGTATCAAAAGGCCCATATCTTTTAACCATGACCTGGGGCTTCTGCTTTTATGTTTTTGTATGCATTTGGAGAGAGACTCTAATTTCCCCATTTAGTTGGGCGCAATTCTAATTGACTCATCTAGTAGAGGGTAATACTAGTTAACCCTTTACGTTTTAGGCACTTAATTGTGAGATGCTTGATGCTTGATGTTCCCTTCTAATTTAAGAACAATTAATCGAAAAAGATGATATTCAACAGTTAATTTGGGTTCCAACATCCACCATTCACAAAAAGTAACCACGAGAAACAATGTTTAACTCTAAACATTCACAAACGTATGATGATACTAATTATGCCACTCTTTTTATTGCTGGGCCTTGTCTCAGCTATTACCTGAGATTACAATCAATTGAAATTGAAATGGTATTTCACCATCGTGTACCATAACGTAAAGTTTATCAAGTCTAATCTTACGATGGAGATGATATGCAAGAATTAATCACCTTTTTAAAGCTTATCTTGCATGCAAAGCTCAACAAAGATGGTTGCAATTTGGTTGCCATGATGGTGAATCATTGTTATCCCATAAAAAACGAATTTGGTTTTTGTCAACTGTAGTGCTCATTGCTCACCATGTTCACCCCCATTCCGTAACTCTCTTTTCCATTCTACGCCTTCGATTAACACGTTATTTTGCAATGTCCCCACGTATTCGATCTCATTCCACTCACACTCAAAAGAAATCTTCAAGAGATCAAATTTACATGATGTTCAAAAATCAAAATACTTGTCATGGACTCTGTTTGGCCTCATTGCCTCAAAATGGTTAAATAAGTATATGACCAAGCTAAGATATGAAATTAAGTATTTTGGTTTGCCAATAAGCGTGCACTTATCAAAAAAAAAAAAAAGCGTGCACTTGTTTCCTGGATGTAGTAGACCAGAATGATCACTTAATTTTGAGACTTATGGCCCGGGGTGTCCCTCAAATTTCAGACTAAAGTAGTAAAGAGAGCGTATATGCTTCCTTCCACACCCTTTTGGCACTTTCAAACCTGTAATATATCACAGCATGGTCGACCATAGGGGAAACAGTTCTTGGTAATATTGAAAAGATGAAGAGAAAAATAATTTAACACACTATTATGGACCCTGTAAATTCATGGTTTGTACTTGTTTTGCACAACTTGTGATTTGCATTATACATTATTGAAGCTAAGGCCCTATACAAAGTTTTGGGCAATTTGTTTGAACACTGATCGATTAGTCTAAAAGGTTAAACAAATCCTTCCCTAAACTAGAGGTAACATGTTGATTGTACTTGAATGGTTTAGTAAGCATGCTTTAGTTTTGTAAATGCAGTGGACAAAATGAATATCTTATTTGGATTATAAGACCATATAGGTTGAATTTGCACCTTAAAATAGAACAGGAGTAACCGAGCAAGTAAATTTTTGTTAATGTTTTTAACCTTGCAATAAGTCTTAATTTTTGTTAAGCGTCTACTTTTCTTCCACGTGAACATAGAAGTATAGAACTGTAAAACGGCTTGTGCTATATGCTCTGACTCCTCTACACAAAATTCGAAGTTTCACAAGTCTAATAAGGATTAAGAAAGTAACAAAATTTCAAGCTAAGATTCACACTGAGATGCAGGTTGCCAACTGCCAACCAGCAAAGTTTGGATGAAGTATCAATTATTTAATGACAGGCTTGGCAAAAAAAAAAGGTTCACACTCAGATTCTGAACTAGATTAAGCCCGGCCCGTTTATCCCTTCACCAAGGCACGTAGAAAGATGCCAAAGATTACTGGACAAGCCCTTAGGCCTTATCCCGGATGCTAGATAGGCAGTTAGGCACCTAACTGATCTGGTCGCTTGGTCAGACAAGCAGTCCCCTTGCCAGATAATCGAACCCGAAACCTCTTTTGAGTTTTGAGTGTCGAAGTACATGCAACCAGCTGAGGTGGATTCAAATTTTGTCAGCAAGTCACCACGCAATTCGGTTTCCTCGAGATGAATATATGATTGAGTGTGTACACACAACAAAATTGGCTCAACTGTTTGTATTGAGTACTGATGGCCTGCTTGGTAAGTAGGTCCAGTTTCCTTTGTGCATTTACGAATTTTGTAGCAACGAGGACTATACTTCATCCCTTTATTCAAAAAGAGATGGTTCCAACGATTAGGTTGTAGAAGAAGTGTCATTTAAACAGCATTTCAGTGGTAGGAACGTGAAGACTCGAAACATAACATAAGCAGATATTTGCATACTTGTAGGCTTGTAGCATGCATGCTAAGACAGGTCGCAATGCCACATTGCATGCTAGACCAAACCGGGGTCCCACTCACAACACTCAAACACATGTTTCTGTGCCCCAGCATGCATTACAAGTTTCAACCAATCCAACCAGTTTCATGCTAAAGTTACTCAAGTTGTTCTTTGGAAAAGTTTTCCTTCGTACAATAACTCCTATTACTTTTCCTTTGTAGATCGAACAACTGTCTGTAGACACATGGAATAGAGCTTAATCATGGGATTGTTGGACCTAGGCACCTAGCAGAAGTTTGACAAAAATGTTCATTAAAATTTGTTTTCATTAAAATTAGATTTGTCATACTATGTTCTTTATTTTCTGCTCGCGGATATGATGTGCTCGTTTTGAATGTGTCTGCTGTGTATCCAGGAACCAGAATATATAGGAGCAGGTTCCGTTTACCATAGTTTATATCATGCCCCACAATTTCACTTACAATGTGAATTATAATCTAGTTTTTTGTGAATGTGCTCAACTAACAATGACGATCACTTCTAACAAATTTCATCTCATTTGATAATGTTTAACTATGTCAAAAGATAATTGTAAAATCGAAAAATCTGAACTGTTAAAAAAAATTCAAAGTTAACAATGATTTTTAGCTAGGTTAGAGATTTCCAAATGAGATGAATTTTTGTGTAGATGTTATTTGTAATTAGTATATTATATCCACAAATTATAAGCCCTTAACTCATTTTGTAAAGGGGGGAATGGTATAAACTATGGTATAAAAAGCGTGGTAAACGAAACCTGCTCATATATATATACGGGCTGGTTACGTCGACATACAGAAATGACATATGCAATCCTACCTACTTACATAATGAACTAAAAACTGATTTTATACGGATGTGATCTCCATAATATGGAGATTATATCCACAAAAAATCAGCTCCTTTGAACATGTATAACCCTACCAAAAATTGAGTTCAAATTAAAAATTTATTTGACGGTCCAAAATTTTAACACTCTTTTGACAAGACTAGACACATCCGATTGAGTTGATTTTTTGTGGAGATACTATCCATGGTAGGGAGATAATACCTACAAAAAATCAGCCATTAAAACAATGTGCAAGTCCACTTTTGGATTGCGTATGTCAATTCCGTATGTCATTTCTGTATGTCGACGTAGGCAGCCCGATGAGTTAACTTAAAGTAGCTACAATTCCGTATATATATATTCTCTAAAAAGTAGCTATTTAAGTTAACTTAAAATAAGTACGTAAGTAAAATTTCACTTAGAAAATGAATTCAACTCCAATATTAAGATCATCTTCATAAAAGTTCAGCTCATTTGGAAACCTCCAACATTGGCAAAAAAATATTGCAAAAACTCAATATTTCTGGATCGTTATATTTCTTTTTAAAGATAACAACAATTTTTATCTATGTTAAAGGTTTCCAAATGAGTTGAAATTTTGTGGAGATAATATTTATAATTAGTGCTTCATAACCACAAACAATTAGGGTTGAATAATTCATTTTGTTTTACTTACGTATTTATTTTAAATTAATTTAAATAGCTACGTTTTAGAAAATGACTGTATATATATTATAAATAAATAAAAAGATAATATGCCTTATCAATCTAAGCATCTTTAAAACCAAAGCTAGTAATTGAGGAATACAACAAAGAATCAGTGGAACTCAAGAGAACTATATACCTGGAGAAATAATTTCAAAAAATTAAAGTGCTCATTTAAGTTCATAAAACTAAAGTCTTCGTTGGAGTTCAGGCATAGAGTATTTTCAGATACATGCCAACAAAGGGTTCAATCATAAGCCATAGGTGATAGACTTTAGATTAACCCAAACAATGACCATTTAGGCAATGGAGAATTGACATAACATACATCAAGAGCCTTTCAGAACCACCACATATAGAATTACATATAATGGTTAATTCTATACAGTAACTAAGACTATTGGTGACTTGATCGTCGAAGTGTCTGTGTAGGTAATAATACGAACACATATCAGCCTTTCTGAGCAGCATGCAAGAATAGAAGCCGATCCTATTTCGAAGGTTACAGGGTATCCAACCTTCTGGCGTTATGTCTGTACGAAACACTAATCTCGAGATTTTGAGACCATCATTTCAGCCCACAAACTGCCATTTATGAGTTTCTAATCAATCGGATCGGAGGAGAGGCCTTTCTTCACCCATATACATATACGGTCAAATTAATATGTTTGTATGTTTTACAATACATAGTACCCATATTCCTCCAATTAATCCTATAACATCAAATAGTATATATAGCAACACCACCACCTCTTTCCCTTTCGTTGGTTTGTCATTTGTCAAATATGCAAATGCCAATATCACAATCTGAACTAGAACTCAAGAAGCCATTAAACTTACTGTTATCTTCTTCCCTACTACTATTCTGCAGTAAAAGCAAAGCCACATCCGAGTAATTATCATTATCTCCAAAGTTAGAGATCCCTTCACCATCATATCTATCTTCCTGACTCAGCTGTGAAGCAACAAACTTGTCAAGGGCCCTCCAATCTGTTACTTTCTCCATATTATTGTTGGACCCTCTATATTTTTCTTCATCTTCGATATCTTCAGAAACCAGCGACATCAAGCTTTGCCTCTTTAATGGAGGCAGTGAGGGGCTTTCTAGTTGAGGAAGCTGTACGAACTGATGATCCGACTGCAAGCAGTTTACGTTATCGGCTTCAAGCTCTCGCTTACAGACGAAAGTCTGTGGCTGCCTCGGAATATATACAATAGGATCAACAATGGAGCTGGCCCCGCTTGGCTCATCATAGAAATAACTTGAATCCCAGTTCTCATTGTTTCTAGTCTGGGTGTTGGTTCTTTTCTTGAACGCTCTGCAGACAACCCACCCTTCTTCCTGCAAACGCTAAGAACGAAACAGATGAGATAGAAGGAACGGTAATACAAGAATAGTAGATTTTTGTAATAGTGAAAAATATTCCACTTCTCCATTTCCTTGGAAAACTACTCACTGGAAGCAGGGAACTCAAAGGTGAGAGAGATGATTTGAATTTTTACCAGGTCAAAGTGAAACGCCAACTAGAAAGTTGACAACTGAACATTGATGGAAATTGAGCCTTTTCCTTCATTACTAATATTTATTTTGAGAAGGAACCAGAGTTAACGACGAAAATCGCTTAAAAGTTCAATTTGCTTTTTGTTAAGACTTAAGAGTGGTAGTATACTAGAGTTGGACTAAAGAATCAAGGGTGTGTCTGGGACACATTCCCTGAAAGTTATGAACATCTTAGCAGTTAGTAGATACTAGAGAGACAAACTTCTGCAGGATTACTTCCAAGAAGATTGGGAGACAAAAGTAATATCCCAGTCCAAACACGTATATACACACAGACAAAGTGGAAAGAAACAAAGAAAACTTAATGAGAAATTTGTTAGTTAGGAAGCCAACTTAATCAGAAGAAATTTCTAGGAGATTGTTGAGAAGAAACTGGAACCGCAATTATTAGGAAAGCTCAAATTCTAAATTTGGTTTCACTCAAGTTTCAACTTCCAAGTGATTGAAACGGAAGATTTATATCCTGCAAGTGGGAGAAACTAACACAGCCTTAGTTACAAGAACAGCAATTTTGCTTCTTTAATTTGTTCATATTCTTTTCTGAGAGATATAAAAATGAAATCTTAACTTGTTTTGGTAGTTCAAATGCTAAAAGTAAACTTCACAGTATTTTCTCTAAAATTTCATTTTGTTGTGACAAATCCATAGTAGAAAGAGCTATAACTTGAGAAAATTTCAGCTAGAAAGAAAAGACCAAGTTTGGTTTGCTTGCCTGTGGAGGTCCATTTTCATCAGACTCAAGCCTGTACTCATGCATGATCCAATCAGTTTTCTGTCCATTAGGTGCCCTTCCTTTGTAAAAAACAAGTGTCTTCCTCATCCCTATCAGCCTCATTTTTTCATACACAGCCTTGTCACGTCCTGTGGCCTTCCAAAACCCAGCTATCGTCGCCCTATTCGTTCTCGTCCCAGTAGGATACTTCTTGTCTTTGTGGCTAAAGAAGTACCATTCATTCTGCTCCTCGTACCCAATTCGACATCGATCTAGATCCGATACATATCACACACATTTATACAAAGCTAAATAAACATTTGAAACTAAAAGATTAGCTTGGGGGTGTGTGAAGTGCATACCTTGGAGATCCCATGGTTCGATTCTATAGAGATCGATGTCCCTAATAACATCGAGATCAATCTTCTGCGCCGCTACCTTCTTCTTCAGATAATACCCAACTAGCTCTTCATCTGTAGGATGGAACCTAAAACCCGGTGGTACTGAAGATGCCATGGATTCCATCACTACTACTTATCACCACAACTACCACAACTGCATCAAATTCAGCACCGCCACTTTTAGTCCATAATCATTTAAGGAGAGAGAACATAAGAAGAAAGCCCAAAACCAGAAGAAAAAGTGATTAAACACTACAAATGAAAAGTGGACAGGTGTTCCCAAAGCATATAATCATCAATTCACTTGGGGATGACCGATAGTAACTATTTATTTCTAAAAGGAAATGAGCGCGTGTAAAAAACAAAAGCTATTTTTTATCGTATGATGATTTTATGTTGTAAAGTATGATCAGTTTATTTGGTTTTGTTTTAATATATATAAAATCCAAGTGAAGTTAGTGCTTTTTGGGAAGACCTAGGGTTTCATTCTCTAGGATGAAATGCTCTCAGTTTTTGCAGGTTTGAAGAAACAGACAAGTTGAGGTATGTTGTAATCATGTTGTCTTGTGAAGGTTGAATGGTCCAAGTATATGATCCATCAAGAACTAAGCACACCCACATTATTTTAAATAAAAAAAAATATATATACTTATGTTTAGCCTGCAAACCAATTAAAATTAACCCCCAAAGTCCACAAAATTATTCCTTTGATTTCAGAAACCACATAAAATCACTGTCTAGGTTTACCACACTGAGATGAGATTTCGGTAATTAGTGCAGAAAAAATATCCACATTTGTCATATTTTTAATTTGGAACAATTGCTCCATACAATTATAAAAAAGAAAGAAAAAAAGAACCCGACCAATTTAAACTATTGAATAAAGAAGCATGCAAAAGGATAACATTTAATAAAGGTTAAACCCTTTATGAAACATGTAAATTAATTTGTTTTATGTTGCAACCAAGGTTAATTAAGTTACAAGCTCCAAAGAAAAATTGTACTTTTGGGAGATTTGAATAAAAGTTGAAAAGAATGAAGAAAGAGATAGATCAACTCATAGGAGAAATAAAGAAATGTAGAAAACATTCAATTTGAGGAAAGGTAATCAAGTCATGGACAAAGTGGGTGACGTGAGCAGAATATAGCACGCGACTCTTCAAAGGGAAAAGGATACAAGGCAGCAGGAAAGAGACTGTAATAAGATCAAACCTGCCAGACATGGAAAGAGATAGAACAACAACAACACTGAACCCTATGCCAGTACTGCTCCAAACCATACAATGGTCTATGAGAGAAACAACTCTGACTCAATTGTCTCTTTGTCCTATAAATCCGTTGCATTATCTGACTTGTCCATTATTCTCTTTACCATTCTAGCTAAATTGTTCAAAATACTGAGAGCTGCCTTATACAAAAGCCAGACTTAAAAAGAAGACTGACGAGTTGAGTTCCAAGGATGTCCACCATAAGATTCATATTATGAACGCCTAGGAATTTGTATCGCTAGATTTTAGGGGAATTGCATGCTAGTGAAAATAGGGTGGCCTTTCTTCATTCAAATAGAACAAAAAATAAAAGAATAACTCCCATATATGTTTATTGCATTTAATGAACTCCAGAAATAAAGGTTGGACTGTAGGAATACGACTCAGAGGAGCATGTATGTATTTATTTAACTTTAAAGGTGTGTTCATGTGTATCAGTGTATGTGCATGCATCAGCTAGTGAGAAGAGAAAGAGAGAGTGTTAGTCTGTTTCTATTTCAATTGTTCATATATATATATATATATAGTTTTACCAAAACTGAGTTTGGTGACCATGCATGGCCGGTACTACACGAAACGAGAAAAAGGAAAAAGAAAAGAGTACTATCCAACACCAAATAAAAGTATGAGCTAGAGGTAGGCAAAAACTATATATGTCCTTAATTTCTTTTTGGATTGAAAGAATAGGGATGAGTGATCCTTTGTTCCTATGAAAATTTTGAAGTGTCAAACACTTTATTGCACCACCTAAGCAACAAATCTGAATAATCTTATCCATGCATATCCATCTTGAAACGATCTATGATGCACTGGCCGGATATCCTCACATATATTGTTTCTTACAGAAAGATTCATAATAATTTATACTCCTTTTAATTGAATTAAGACCTTTTAACTACCAAAACCTAAGTGAAAATAAAAAATAAAATAAAATGGGACACACCATTAAAAAAACAAGAAATCCAAAATCAAGACCTTTGAAATCGAAAACAAACTAATTTGCATGCAATAACACAATTCCATCAAAAATAGCCTTCAAGTTGAAAACAGACAAATGCTGTCCGGAATCTTACCATTTAAAAAAGAAGAATCCCCGAACAATAAGATCTATGAAAAAAGAAGTGTTTTTTTTATTAATCAAGAAAGAGTGGGCGGCTAATGTGAACGAAGATCTTAGTTAGTGATCGATGTGAAGAATGAAATATTTTTAGTATCTTACGTGGACTTTTCCTAGCTAGAGTATATATGTGGACATAATATATAGCCATCACCAAAACCTTACCTGAGAGATTCAAGTAGTGAAGTAGAGAGAGTGTGTGATAATTGGAAGCGAGAGAAAACAAGGAAGAAGAAGCAGATGAGAAGAAAAAAAGATGGGAAATTCCGTTAAAGGCTGAGAGAAGGTGAGTATATAAAGAGTGGAAAGGAACGATCGATTGCGCGTGGGTCGATGAAATGAAGGTCTTGCCTCTTAGTGGATTACGTCATCCTTTTCTACACCCTCCTTTACACCTTAATATTACTAGCTTCCCACACATACTTCCTGTTCACTTGAGTGTCTCAATATTCTATTCACATACATATCACCACATGAATTGAATCACGCACAAAACAAAATTGAATGTGCTTGTCTTAGTTTTCATAAGAGAAATAATGCTAGCATGTAACGGATATTTGGTGAGTTGCATACATGCCTACGAGCTAAGGTGGAACTTATGCAACTCACAAGTATATGTAGGGTTGTCAACGCGCTAGACTTGAACATGACTCATCTATATCCAAATCCGGTTTAAATTATATTTATATTTAGAAAGTCCAAGTCCCAGTCTAGATTCTGTTGGACATGATCGGATTTGGGCCTGGCTTAGGTCCAATAAAAAAAACTGAAATAGAGTGTAGTAAGACAAACCTAAGCTTTATATATGACACTACAACACTAATCCATTAAGCCTCTTAACATTTTATGTATACTAGTAGTTACAAATTTAATAGTACATAATTGAAAAACTAAAAAATTAACCTTAGTTTTTGAGCCGGGGCCGTTATCGGGTTGGACGGGGTATGTCCATAACTGACCAATAGTCTTATCGGACAACATTTAAGTTCTAAGTCCCTATTTTATCGGTTTGGATTCAATCGGGCTTCGGACCTGACCCGGACCATTGACAGCCCTACTCACAAGTGTGTTGTATGGTAGCATTTAGTTTTCCCTAACCGCATAGGTTGGATATTATATCAGGCTGAATTGATATTATTCAGTTTTTCCTGGCCGCATAGGATATTATTCCTTTTCTCCTGCAACAAGGAGGCACTTTAAAAAATGGAGTAGGACCATTTTTGGGCAGACCCCAATCCAAATACTACATTCAAAATGACTAGCAACATTCGAGATCTCCTGTACTATAGGATTTAGGGGAAATGGTGTTACGGATTTACAATTTATTCTCTTAATCTATTCTTATTTTCTTGATCAACTTTTGATGCAAGTAAAATTGTCATATGTAATCTTATGAAGAAGTTCAACCCCTAGAAATTTTGTGTACGTCAATGTAGATTATGTCAATTTTTCAATTTCGACAATTTCTTTTAAGTGGGTTAAAAATTGATCAAGTGGTAGATCCAAGATTTATGACTGAGTTGATCCTAGATAGCTAGAAACAATACGTCCCTTGATTTTTTTTTCTTTGGGTTGTGTATGTTCTTAAGAGCATTCCCAATGCAGGTGTAAAAGAGGGGTTTGTGAAAATAGTCACTTCTTTGGTGTGGAAAACCAGTGCCTAATGCAGAGGTGACTAACTGGTGACTATTTTCCCAAGTTAAAAACAAGGTGAAATCTTCAACCGAGATAGTGGCTGACTTGTGAACTTTGGACGGGATTTTGGATTCCGTCTCGTGTATTTTTTTTTATTTTTTTTTCGGACGGAATGTTTCATTCCGTCTCAAATGTTTTTTCGGTTTTTTTTTTAACTTCAGACAAAATCCCGGACGGGATGTTACATTCCATCTCAATCAAAATGTCTCTCGACGGAATCCAACATCCCATCCGGAATTATTTTTCACCTTTGCATTGGGCAGTCTCACCTTGCTTTTTGCCAAAACGGTGAAAAACTTGGAAAATACTGCCTATGTGGCAATGATAAGAGGGGAAATAAATCCACCTGTATTGGGAATGCTCTAACATACCTTGCATTTCTATGTACATCACAACTTCTTTTGTAACACTTTTCTTTTGGCAATACATAACAATTACCTTTAAGCAAAAAAAAAAAAAAAACTAGAAACAATATGAAATATGTATTATTGATATCATATGGAAGTGCATATATTTATTTATATTAATTATCCAATCACAAAATAACACGTGGCAAGACACTCAACATAGATTCAACATAGATTTGACGGGAAAAAATATCAGCAATATTCACTTTAACAGCTCACAACTCATCTATAAATAAAAGACCCATAACTACATTATATTATTGGTTTAATTTCAATTCACATACACAATTGGATACGTAGGCATCTTCATCATATGGAAGAACATCCATTTCCATTCACCAAAAATTATTTTTGTTCTTGTCATCATTTTACTTATTTGTATTAGATTTACAATCCTTTAATGTGATGTTATTTAAATTAGCATTTACATCATATTAGTTTTATTTCTATTTTTATCTTCCACATAATACCCCCCCCCCCCACCCAAGCTACTTCAAGTGAAAGAAAAAATTCATTTCGTAGCAGTTGGATATTGAATTTGTATGGGGTATGTCTAAATAACCCTTAAAAAAAAAAAAAAACCAAAAAAACTCGGTTACTTGTAATTCTTCAACCATAGTGCCCTAGTCCTAGTCTTGCATACAGATGTTGTCTATTTTTAATTTTTTGGATAATTAGAATTTTTTGTTTGGAACCGCAAAACATCCCAACAACATGAGTGTTTCGAATTGAAACACTTAAAAATCCCGTACCTCTTTGTTTTGAAAAGCACTTTTCTTGGCTTCTCGCATTGTTGAAATTTGCGAGATTTTCGTAGGTGTAGAATCCTAATGGTGGAGTTAAAACCTTTGAACTGAATTTTTTAAGAAGAAGCTATGGACAAATATGGTCCAAATTGGTATAGACATTAGATTCAAGCTTCACTGTAACTCGACCATGCCAGTTCTATTTAAAGGTAGTTGGATGGGTGTTGTCAATGTACGCTGCTCAAATGGTCCATTAACCCTTTTTTTTAGGCTTGTTAAAAACGAGATTAAAATTGTACTTGAAGTTGAACACGTGTCACTCGAAATGATGCAAGTATCGTGCACGCTATAGTGCGATACTTTTTGTGCGTATTCGATCACATGCTCCAAATTATCTGGTGCTTTGAAAACCATTAATTTACTTCATACTGAACGGATATCAACTTTTTTCTGATGAATCGCGAATATCGCATGCACAATTACTTTGACTTATATGAATCTGATTAGCAGAGCAGTATGCAGTCAATATAATAAGTGTTGGAATCTTCATGTGTATTTCAAATACTTGTGTGTTGTTTAGTCCCACATTGGTGAACCACCACTAGGTAGTGAGGTATTTGAGGTGAACCTCTAGCATAAGGGCGTGCCCTTAGGGTACAAATGCTTTTGTGTTAGGAGGGAGGACTCACCCAAAGCCACACGCGCACGCCCGCGACCCGACCGAAAGTAGTGACTTGACTAAACGGGTTGTCTAGTGGGTAGTGGTTTATCAATTACAGAGAGAGAGAGAGGACGCAGAGAGATAGAACTTGTGTGCTGCTGCTGCCTCGATATCAACTGAGACAGAAGTCGTGCATGCTGCCACTATAGAATCAGCGAAACAGAAGTTGTTGAAGTCGTGAAACACCCTTCTCTTACCTACACGAAACAGATAAGTCTTTATTGCTTCAATCTTCTTTCTTCTTCCGCCACCGCCAGAGAGTTATATTGTCGTTCTAGAGGGTAGTCTATTCTAGTGCAAAGTTAGACTGGCTGTTAACCATTGAATCCTCGTGGAGGAAGACGCCATCGCCTGTTGCTTCTCGCGCACCATTGGAAGGGCTTAAATCTTTCCTGGCGACGACTTAATCCGCCTTGGTTATTACCATTATTCTCGTCCTTGTCTTCTATAAGTTTCTTTTATCTACATACAACAATCTTAAGGAAAGATTAAGATGTCTACACACCGCTGACACCCGCCGATCAAAGAAACTAATTCGAGTCATGGAAGTAACTTCGCCTATGAGAGATGCCGCACCTATTCTCAATGCTCGCGAATTTACCCAATGTGTCCAAGATTGAATCCTTCAACGGTTCACACTTCAAGAGATGGAGAGAAAAGGGTGTTCACAGCCCTAGATGTACTCAACTACGCAAAGTATCTCATCGATACAAAGACCCATGGAGGGTTCTAATGATTTCGAAAAGAAATCAAGTCGCTTTGGGCTCAACGGGAATAAGGTATGTCGTCATGCTATTTTGAAAGTACCTTGTCCAATGAGATTTTTGATATTTATTGTTCAAATAAGAATGCACATGATATATGGGGGAGAGTTTGAACAAGAAATACATAATAGAGGATGCCGGGTACTTTAAATATGCTATCGGGAATTTTCTTAAGTTCCATATGAGAGAGGATAGAGATGTAACGCCTCAAATCCATGATTTTCATGTGCCGATTAATGATTTGAAAACCGAGGGTATTAATTTACCCAATCTTTTGTTATTGGATGTTTGATCGAGAAACTCCCCGAAGTCTTGGAAACACTATAAAAATAGTATGAAGCATAAGCGAAGTTAGATGACTCTTGAGGATGTGATCATTCACATTCACATAGAGGAAAAGAACAAGACTCGGGATGAGGTGTTGTCTAAGGAATTTCATTGTAAAGCCAATATCGCTTGAAGGTAATCCCAAAGAAATCTAACAAAACCTCTAAGAAGAAGTCCAACAAAAATAAGAATTTCAAGGTCAAAGGCACTTCTTTTAAACGGAGTGGTAATCGCAATGGAAATTGTTATGTTTGTGGTAAACCCGACATAGGGCTTTTTTCAAAGGCATACACACAAGAAAGACAATCGATGATCCTCCCAATGCTAATCTAGTTGAGGGAGATGATATTGTTGTTGGCCGCGGTCACAAGTGTTCATAGCCACCGGGAAGAGGAACCGGGTACTAGATTCGTGCCACCCGCCACGCCCGGTGGTGATGTTGAAGCCTTCTCGGACTACATGCTAGTGAAAGATGAAAAGGTCTATATGGGTGACTCTAGGTCCGTTCTCGTTGAGGGAACAGCAAGGTTCTTCCTCGGTTAACTTCGTGGAAAACCCTTTCACTTAGTAATGTTCTTCATGTTCCCGAGATTCGCCGAATCTGATTTCCGTGGTCCCTATCGGGAAAAAGTCAAGGCCAAGGTGACTTTTGAGAGTGACAAGTTTGTTCCGACAAAGAATGAGGGTTTTGTTGGTAAAGGTTATTGTAATAACAAATGGTCTTTTTCATGTTGAATGTACTTGACAACATTATTATTAATAAGAATGAATCGCTTACGCTTTATTTGCTTGACTCTTTTAATATATGGCATGGTAGACTAGGACATGTGAATGTTCAAGATATGAAAAGGATGAAAGCATGTGGTTTATTGTCTAATATTTCTGATTTTTCTAATGATAAATGTGAGATATGTGGCCGAGACTAAAGCCACGAAGAAACCCCCGTAGAACCGTGGTCTAGAGATAAACTGGATTACTAACTCTTATTCATAATGGATTTGGGTGAATTCGGAATACCATGTCTGTAGGGGAAGTTTTATTATATTACATTCATAGATGACTTCTCTAGGTACACCATGGTATATTTACTTAGACACAAGCATGAGGCAGGTGAGATGTTTTCAAGTACAAAGTCAAGTTGAAAACCACCTTAACTGTAAGATTAAGAGACTTTGGTCCGATAGGGGTGGAGAATATGAGTCTAACCCCTTCCGGGACTTTTGTGACAAGAGTGGCATTATTCATGAGACTACTCCACCATACTCTCCCCGAGTCTAATGGAGTAGCCGAACGTAAAAAACGTAACACTAAAAAGAGATGATGAATGCTATGCTTGTAAGTTCGAGCTTCCCCGAACTTTGTGGGGGAAGCAATCCTATCCGCTTGCCATATACGTAATAGGATACCCAACAAGAAAACAGGGGAATAAGACACCATACGAAGTTATGGAAAGGTCATGTACCTACCCCGACATACTTAAAAATGTGGGGTGTCTTGCTAAGGTTCTTGTGAACTAACCTAAAAAAGAGAAAATCGGGACCTAGAACCGTTGATTGTATGTTCATTGGTTATGCTCATAATAGTGCCGCATATAGATTTTTAGTAGTAAAATCGATAATAACCTTGTCGATGCTAACACTATTATAGAGAGTAAAAATGCCGATTTCTTTGAGAATTTGTTTCCTTTGAAAATTGGCATTGAGAGGTTGGTAGCTCCTAGTGAACAACAATCAACAGATCCCGATTTTTTCGAACAAGAAATTCGGAAGAGTAAAAGAGACAGAAAATCCACCAATTTTGGTGATGACTTTTTACACATTTCTTCTTGATGATGATCCCGTGGACGATAATGAGGCAATCGGTTCTCGAGATGCACCTTTTGGAAGGATGCTATACACTCGAGAGCTAGATTCGATTATAGCTAATCACACATGGGAGATAGTTGATCTACCTCCGGGCTAAACCTATATCGCTACAAGTGGATCTTCAAAAAGAAATTGAAACTAGATGGTTCCATTGAGAAATACAAGGCTAGACTTGTAGTCAAGGGGTTCTCCCGTAAGAAAGGCATTGACTATTTTGATACTTATGCCCCGTGAACTAGGATTTCTTCTATAAGAGTTCTATGGCTCTAGCCGCTATTCATAATTTATTTATTCATCAAATGGATGTAAAACCGCATTTTTGAATGGTGATCTTGATGAAGAAATATATATGATGTACCGAGTGGTAACGATAGTACCGGGAATGAGCATAAAGTATGCAAGTTAGTTAAGTCTTTATATGGGTTGAAACAAGCCAAAACAATGGCATGAAAAGTTTGACAAAGTTGTCATGATGTCTAATGGATATCACATAAATGATGCCGATAAATGTATTTACTTTAAATCTTTTGATGTGAATACATATGTGATTATCCGTCTATATGTGGATGACATGTTAATCATGAGTCCTAGCCTTGATGTTGTGAGAAACACCAAGATGTTTTATCCTCCCAATTTGAAATGAAGGATTTGGGAGAAGCCGATGTGATTCTTGGAATCAAAATCATCGTGAAATGTTGATGGCTATACGCTTTCACAAGAGCATTATGTTGAGAAGTTTTGAAGAAGTTTAACTTTTATGATAGTAAGCCCGCGGTCGACACCTTATGAGGCAAATAGTGAACTTCAAAAATGCTCAACATGGTGTACTTCAAGCCTAGATATGCCCAAATTATTGGTAGTCTCATGTACTTGATGAATTGCACTAGACCGACATTGCTTATGCAGTTAGCGTGCTAAGCAGATACACTCATTGTCCTAGTGAGGAACATTGGAGTCGTAGAGAGATTAGCCAAGTACTTGAGAGGAACAATGAATTACGGCATAAGGTTTAGACAAACTCCACCGTGATAGAGGGTTATTGTGATGCAAACCGATATCCGATTCTCATGATATCAAGTCCACTAGTGGTTATATTTTCACCCTAAAGTGGAGGGGCGTCGCTTGGAAATCTTCTAAAAGCAGACCTTGATAGCTCGCTCAACCATGGAGTCCGAGCTTATTGCTTTAGATAAAGCAAGGCCGAGGTCGAGTGGCTTAGAAACCTCTTGGCAGATCTTCCTATTGGTACAAAACCGCCTCCACCGCATCTATGCATCAGGATCGCCAGCCGCAATAGCAAAGGCAAAGAGCAAAATGTATAATGGGAAAAAGCAGGCATATTCGCCCGAGACTACGCCTATAAAGCAAATTACCGGAACTGGAGTTGTGGCTCTAGATTATGTGAGGTCGAGTTAAATTTGGCCGATCCTCCCGACAAAGCCACTTAACAGAGACAAGTGGTCGATACGCCGAGGGGATGGGACTTTTGCCTTAGATAGAGGGCTTAATCGACGGCAGAACCCCACCTATGTGATTGGAGATCCCATGAAGTAGGTTCAAAGGGAAAAACAAGTCACCTAGTCGCCCGGGTATGCTATTTTCTTTATTTGAGACGCCCCACCCTATGACTAGATAGCATTTTTGTATACTTTGTATAACTTGAATAGCAATGAGAAAAAGGATGAGTTATTTTACTCTTAATGGAATCCATAGTCCATTATTTTTATGAGATAGTGTATTTTAACCGCTATGTACACTTGATGGATATCCACCTACGTGAATGTAGAACTGGTCGGTTCTTATGGGTATTCGTGCAAATACTCTAGAGAGCATTCACTTAACACGTAGGCCTATGGCAAAAAAGCGCAACAATCGAGTAACGAGGCATATAATGAAGGAGCAATGTGGGTGCATGTCCTCTATTTTACTACAAGGGAATGTTGGTTCAAAGATTTTTAATCCACCACTTTCACGCATTATAAGACATGTTACCCTATGACGGTTCAAGCCCGAAAAGCACCAAGATCTTATGCATTGTTTTTCGATTCTCTCCGGCATTTCGTTAACCCATTTCTTTTGTAATATCCTATTCCAAAATAGTGGGGACTATAAGTATTTTGAAATAGTGGGGATTGTTGGAATCTTCATGTGTATTTCAAATACTTGTGTGTTGTTTAGTCCCACATTGGTGAACCACCACTAGGTAGTGAGGTATTTGAGGTGAACTTCTAGCATAAGGGCGTGCCCTTGTGGTACAAATGCTTTTGTGTTAGGAGGGAGGACTCACCCAAAGCCACTGCGCTTGTTGCGCCCGTTACCAAGACCGAACCGAACCCGAAGTGGCGTGGGCTTGGGCTTGGGCTATCGGGTTGTCTAGTGGGTAGTGGTTTACCTATTCCCTAAACCGGTTTTTAGTGTTGCAAAGAAGTTTCGGGTTTGCTAGAGTTCTACTCCAAGTTGGTTTTGTGAAACCGACTTTGTGAGGTTTCCTTCTCCCATTCGGTAATCGGATCACCTCTATATAAACACCGGCTTTGGTCATATGAGGGGATCAATTACGAGAGAGAGAGGACGCAGAGAGATAGAACTTGTGTCCGGCTTTGCCTCGATATCAACCGAGACAAGTCGCGTGCATCTTTGCCACTATGTAATCGTGAAACAGAAGTTGTTGAAGTCGCGGAAACACCCTTCTCTTACCTACACGTAAAACGATAAGTCTTTATTGCTTCAATCTTCTTCTCTTCTTGTCGCCCGAGAGAGTTTATATTGCCGTTCTAGAGGGTAGTCTATTCTAGTGCAAAGTTAGATCGCCGTTAACCATTGAATCTGTGAGGAAACGCCACCGTTTGCTTTTTCGCACCATTGGAAAGGGCTTAAATCTTTCCTTAAGGACGCCTTAATCTTGCTTGGTTATTACCTGTTATTCTGTCCTTGTCTTCTATAAGTTTCTTTTATCTACATACAACAATAAGTTCATGATTTTGATGACTAAGATCATTGGATCAGAAACTTCAAGGATTTCAGAGTTTACATTTGATGGCGAATTAATTCAACTTTTTGGTCCATTGGCTATTATATTTCGGGGTAGAAATTGACAATTCTTTGTGAGGCTGTTGGATGCCACCATAATATATTTCAAGCTTAGGTCGCATACAAGCTGCTACTTGTATATCTTGACTTCTTGAGCCGTGTGCTTAATAAGAAATAATTCCGCTAACACTGTAACGGGGACATGTAGCATACGACTGCCCAGTGCCATGTACATCTTTTAACTATACTCAGTTCACAATCTGACTGTTGTCACAATTTGACATATGAAACCAGTAGGATATAAGTCTGGATAGATTTTTTTTCTGTTGGTGTGGCTAGTTGGCAACACGCTACACCAATGTATTGACGTAAATTCAATGGCGCTAATTACAGGATGTTTGCAAGAACTATAACAATTAGAAGGATGTTTTTCCGGTTTTAAGTGATGAAGTACTATAACTACCAGTTATAAGCCAATGTATAAACCAACAACGCCAATGAAGTCCTATAACTACTTACTGTAGTTATACTTACTGTAGTTATAAGGCAATGTATTGCGGCAAAGTCTCATAGGAAATATGAAATTCAATAGAGTTTCCGATTTTTATGCTGATGCAAGAGACCAAAATCTTAGGGAATTCATGGAAATGTTTGATTTTCCAGAAATTGGCACCAAGTGTGAGTGAAACATTGCCGTTGCTAAAATTGGGAGGAATTTTGTGCTTTCTAAAATTTTAGCCTGTTGTCGGAAATTAAAATTTGGAACCATGCCTGAGTGTCAGACGATAAACTGAGCTTTGCCTGAGTATCATACTATAAACTACCACATGATGCAACGTGTACAACAGTGGTTGGTGGAAGAACATAGTACTTTACGTACACGACAAACAACCCGTGTCATAATACTACTTTAAGGAGTAAAATATCCTATGGCCGAAAGTCGTTTGTCCAGAGTATGCACTTTTCCAATTTCGTGGTATTGAACTCTTCTTAAAACTTCTAATTGACGTCCGACTGTTATCCTACATTCAACTCCCCTGGGTCGGATTTTAATATGTAACCCACTGCACTTGACATGTTGCTATTGTGGCGTCAAATAATGAGTGCCACAAAACGCTGACATTGTTCTCTCGACTAAGCATACCTCTTTGAATAGTTAAGAAGGTACCAGCTCGGGATGTAGGGGCTGTCAAATATTTTGGGATTCATGTGTCCAAGTATAGTACTAGTATCATTACTTCAATCTTCAAATACCACAAATGCGGTGTTTTTTTCGTTGCCTTTTTTTTGGAGAGGGTGCCTAACTGTAATTTCCTAACAAATTCCCACATAATTTCTAACTAGGTGAAGAAATGCCTTTTATACGAACAAAACGTTTTTCTTCTCATAATTTTAAATTCTTTCTGTTTCTATGGAAAATGGGGAGGCGGCAATCGGAATCTTCAATAGAACCAAGTCGGCTCACTGTAACTGTGGCAAAAAGGAGAAAAGGCGCAAAAAGCCCGGCCGCTTTGTTGATGTTAACGTGTCCTCCACGTAGGACAGTGTGGTCGGCCGTGTCAAATCATGTGATGGACCGAATCATTGAACTCATGAGACCCCATGTAGGCCTACCACAACGCGTTACAAAGTAATGGCGGTGAATCGAAGGCCTAAGTTCCAAAAAGCCCACCTCTCTCTCACACAAAAATAATAATTAAAAGAGGGTGGTAATATTCTCACCGTAGCCAATTGATAAGTTCCCCCTAAAAAATATGTTTTGCCCATAATACCCTCCATCTATATAACACCACCATTTCAGTTATTACATTTTTTTCTTCAATTTAGTTCTTCTTTTTCTTCAATTTAGTTCTTCTGAACATGTTGTTTAAATCAAATTCACGTAGTCTTATTGATAGAGTTTTTTGACACAATGTTAGTTCTTCTCAAATCAATTTAAACTTCTTCCATCATCATCAGGTCGTTTCAAAACAAAATCGTTTTTACAGAAAGCAGACAATTAAATGTAAGTTTAGCCGAAGAAACCGAACTGCTTGCCCTAAAGCAAGGGATTGATCAGATTCTGCTCCTAGGTATATCAAAATTGATCGTTTGTTCCAACTGCCGTAACCTGGTGAATGCTGTCAATAGTGTCAATTTTGATCTTTCCTGATGCCTTTAAAAATTTTTTTGCAAGAGACTATATCTCTTATATAGTCTTTAGAGTTTGTAAAGGTTGTTTTGTCCTAGGCAGTCCAACCGGCGCATCTTCTGACTGAAGAAACAAAAGTTAATCCACACTCGAGTTGTAATAGCTTAGTGCCTTCTTTTGTAGCTTAGTGCCTTCTTATGTCCAAGGTTGTTTTAATCAAGTCAGTTGTATTTTTTGTTTGCTTTATCTTAATGAAAGTCTTTATGTTTTAGGATTAAAAAAAAAAAAAAAAAAGTCGTTTCAAAACAATTATACAAACTCATTTCAAAAATAGGTTATATAACCCATATTTTAACAATTCCTTTCATCACAAAAATAATTTGACATTTAATGATTTTTCTTCTAAAATTATATGTTAAAAAACAATTTTTTTTTCAAAATCATGTTGTAAAAGATAAACCCCAACAAATACTACTTTTATTAAAACATAATTACATGAGCGACAGTAAGAATAAGAAACTAGGTTGCTAGACATGAAGAGGAGGGTTTGGAAAAAAAAAATACATGAAGAGAGTGAGAAAAAGGGGTATAATAGGAAATAGTAAATGGACAAATTTTTGGGGGAGAGCGTATGATTGAAACGGTGAGAATATTACCACCCTTAAAAAATGTAATTCAGAAAGGTTAGCGTAAGCAGTAAAAAGGAGATCCTTAAGGGGTCCAATAAAGGATTAAGGATCTTATAGCCCTTTAGATTTGATATAGACCCTTCTCCAATTTCTCTCTAGTTGTTTCTCATCTAATCTACGAACACCACCATTTTACCAGTTTAGTATTCCGTATTATGTTTGTTAGATATGTCTACTCATTGGTTGATAGTGGTTGGTAAAGATAAAATGGTCGTCTATTAGTGGTTTTTCATTTTCCTTACTCTTCAACTTCACTCCTTTGATTCCTCTCTACTGTATATCTCCATTCTATGTGATGCTCAAACTTCTTTTGTACAAACGTGAACCATGATTGCACCCCTTCAAAGAATAAAAACTATATAGATATGGAAAGTTCATATGTTACATTTCTTCAAATTATAAAGATACCCAATGTCTATATATCATCATAATATGACCAAATTTCATGAATTTATATACACACCGATTTTTTTTGTAGCTAATGTGTTACATTTTGATTTTGGATGTATTGTTCAACATTTTGAGGTAGAGTGTCCATTAAAAGATAAATGACACATTGTTTTTCTTCACATTCTGAAATAGCGTTACAAAGATAAATTAATCACATTTGGTAAACCTATATACGCTACCTATTGGGTTTGTTGGATGAAACTAATTATGCAACTTTGGTTTACTACTCCATTGTATATGAGAGAGAGAATGATTATTCATCATTTAGAGTTAGAGTGGTCATTGCTAATAAATGAATCAATTCAAGCTAAAAGTTGAAGTGATTCGTAGGAAGCTGTATATGCATCCTCTCTCTCTATCTAATTGATGATGCATAGTACATTAGAAGATACTTATATGAATATCATTGTGGGAAGGAAGAGAACGAGTATTCAAGCTATAACTTCATGATGAAGCAGCTCGAGAGTGAGAAAATAAAGGAGTGGGGAAAAGCCAAGAGAGGTACAGTTTTGAGATGATTTTGACAGTAATGTGATAAATTTGTAGAACAAGTTAACTCTCTAGGCATGAATATTGGATAGGGGTAAAGATGGGCCTTATTGGTGTAGAAAGAAATCAAAGAATAGAACATACATATATGCTATAATGGACACAGGTTAAAGATCGAGGGGTCCTTAACACATGGATGATGGCAGTTCAATGGGTTGGCTTGGACTCTGGCTATTGATAGCTTTTCTTAGATTTTCCAGTGGGAGGTCCAACCGTCCAAGTCATGTAGATGATGATATGTTGGAAATTGACTAGTTTCATGTACTGATTGACTTACACTGACACGTCTCTTTTTCAGTTTTTCCTTGATCAATTTTGCCTTGTTTTCTACCCGTGTGGACCGGGTGCAATTGGTCTAACACAAAGTTTGATTTGATATGTTAATGCCACTTTTGCTTTTGATTTCAGTAATTTGATTTATGCTAATTACAATGGTGCGGCAAAACACTAAATATCACGGAAATTCTAATCTAATGGCGTGTCAAAACGCTAATCTGCCAATGCTATCGGTATAAGTTTACCTATCTATAGCGCCAATTTTAACGAGATAGCGTCAAATCTATAGGTCAGTATAAGTGGCTGGTAGAAAAAATCTAAGCCACACGCCACATTGTGTGGCGGGTAGATTTTTTTTTTTTTAAATCTTTTTTACCACACGCTTTTGGAAATGGCGGCTGGAGAGTGGAGAGTCCAAAAAAAAATAAAATTCCTTCCTATACGCCATTGGTACTGCGGCTGTCAAAAAAAAACCATTGGTTTTGGAAAGGCTAACCCCCTATCACTATCCACTGTACTATTATGGTTTGGTGGGATAGCGTACCAAACTATTGGACTTAGCCTTAAAAAATGCAAAGAGGATTGCAATTTTGTTGACGTTTTAGACCCATTGCTTGTTCAGTCTTTGGTAACCAAGTTTACTAGTTTGCCATATTTTTTGAGTCCTATTACTGACGGACCCCAATTTGTGTTAGGACGGACCGAAGGCGGTATTGCGCTTTCATTCATGTGTTGGGCGCAACTCATAAATCATACACCCCCAAACTAAATACCCAAAAACCGGCAAACCGGCAACCCCACAAACACAAACATTCCATTTCGATTTAGCAATTTCTGCTTCAAACCCTCGATTTCGAGCTCGACCAAAACCCACAAACACAAAACTTTCGATTTTGATTTCAGCGATTTACGCTTCAAACCCTCGATTTCGATTGCTTTCGACTAAAACCCACAAACACAAACTCTCGATCTCAATTCAATTAACAAAGTCACGGAATTATCTCTTCTCTTCAAACACTCTTTGTAGCGTTTCATCACTACGGAGAAACTTCGGTTGGTGTCTTTGAAACTATACTACTTATATAGCTCGTTTTGGGTAAGCTGTTCTATCTTTCTTTTTTTTTTTTTATAATGTTATGTTTGATTCAATTCTTTTGAATTCTAAACACCCATTTTGTTATATGTTTTGAGCTACTTGTTGCTTTCCTTAGTACGCTTTTTGATAAAATGGTTGAGAAAACTGTGGTTTCTTGGGCAACTATGATTGGTGCAAAAGAACCCCCGAAATGATTTTAACAAGCCCCGAGATGGTGTCTTTACTGTTGTTATCCTTATTGTATGTTTCTGATTACCTTATTAATCTACTTTGTTTACACTTATGGGTAGTTATGCTATTGAAAGAACGATAATTATTTGACTATTTAGAATTTAATATGGTTTTAAGTAATCCCTTTTTGCCTTGTACTAGAAGGCAAAAGGAGGACTGATCCAATAAATTAGCACCTCCCACCGAAAGATAAATTTAACAACTAGCATGCCACAAAAATCTACCTAAACAATATTAGATCTAGTGAGGTAAATTGAGACTAGGAAGTAAAGACTAAATAGTGAAAAGAAGTGGCAAAGTACCTTTCAGCTTCAAAGAACTTCGCTATCACCGAAAGAAGTCCAATCCTTTAGTATAGTAAAACCCTTCACTTTCCATGGCTTGACTTCAATATACCACCATCATTTACCGGGTCCCATCCACTAACCTATTATGCCAATCAAACTTAGGTTCAACATCATGTGAAACGAGGTTATGCCAATGATGGTTAGTGGTTCCTAAAGGATTGGAACCTTTTGTGAACATATAAAACTTAGAACCATCATTTACCAGGTCCAATCCTTTAGGAACCTATCATTGACGAATCAATCTTTGTTTCATGCTTGGTTTTCTTAAGTCGGAGCAACCTTTATTTTCACAGGTTTGTTTCTTCCATCTTCAACCAAACATTTCACACTCTCTAAACTTTTCACTAAAACTCTTTAAACACACATCTCAGGTAAATTCTCTCCCCTAATTTCGGTTCCAAACCATTTCTTATTGTAGTTGATAGTTGTGATGTAGTACTTTTTTTTTTTTTTTTTTTTTTTTATGTGTATTCTGCAAAAGATTTGAACTTTTGATGATTTATTAATGTTCACTGTAATGTGTATTGTATAAAATGGACTAGTTTATGGTTTAATTCAACTGTTTTCTGTTATAGAATTCTTTGTGTTGTTAAATTGGAATAAGGAGAGTTAATAGCTATCTCATTATATGGCATGGGTTATTTGATGGAATATTGTAATGAATGTATTCAAGCATTCATTCATAAGAGGCTTACTATTTACGGCACTATATCTTTGGACAATACTATGTGAGTAATTGTAATGTATTACAATACAAACAAACGCATCGTCTTGACACGGAAGTGTAGTAGCATATGAGTCCACTGAATTGGTGGATATTGAGTGAAACCTTATCCAACAAAATAGTTCTTGTAGTTACTTGTGTTACTAGCTAGCCACGATAGATTATGTTTATTTAAGACTTCAAAGTCAGTAGGGGATGGGACCAAAATGCATGTGTTTACGTAAGTAGAACTCCTAGCATGGAAGAATAATTGACTAAAGTGGATGGTTCGTGAGAAATGAATAGTTTTATTGAACCACAAGTATTTGTCTTTGTTAATGGAATCAAACCTATTGTTTGTGTTCCTTGGTGGTTGATTTACTTTGTTGGTGTTACGGTTAATAAATTGTTGAAGTGAATTGACATTGAAACTACTTTTTTTAAAGTAAATAGATGAACTTTTGACAAAAACAAGAGTGAAGGCTAGTGAAATTGGGATTCTAGTAGTGAATAGCAGCCTATTTAAAGTAAAGGGATGTAGACCTTGCCAAGAATCTCCTAAAAGTAGGTTCCCTTTGAATTTTTTCTTTTTGTTTAAGAATTCCTCTTAATTGTGAAGCCATCATCATGCATGCATGCATGAGAGGGATATTGTTGTCCAATTGTGCTTCCATGTTTGGTCTTAAAGGCTATATGAAATTATGGAACAAATAAGTATATAGTGAATGCCTCTTATTTTTAACTCCTATTTATTTTGTAGCAATGCCTCGAACAAAGAATGTGAATGTGAAGAATGACAAAAAAAGTATTTTCACGGGTGCTAAGAAGTTGTTAGGTGGGGGAGTAGTAGTTAGAGGTGTGATGAGCCCGAGAAAAAAGAGAAAGGGCAACAACTACCTCGACATCGGTCAAAAGTAGAGGGATCGGAAAGCGGATGATCCCAGTAATGTAGTAAGTGGTGTAGAGTTAGGAAATCAAAAGAGAAGAAAGAAAACAATTCTGAGTGATGTAGATGTAGATGTAGATGTAGATTTAGATTTAGATTTAGATTTAGATTTAGATGAAGATGAAGATGTAGATGTAGATGTAGATGTAGATGTAGATGTAGATGATGTAAATATGGATCGTGGGAAGAGTGTAGCTGTAGGTGATGATGAAGAAGATGATAGTGAAGAAGATGGCGAAAGGTGTTGATGGCGGAGGATGAGGGAGGGCCGGAGGAGGATGAGGGAGGAGGAGGATGATGATGACGAGGAAGTCCCTGAAGTCCCTGTACCTGTATCTCCAGTGAATATTGTGAGAAAGTCCAACAATGACTTGGAGTTCCAGAGAGGTGTTTATGGAGGTGGCCCTCGTGTGTCACATCTGTTATATGACTATGCGGTGTGCGTGGCTCATGATATTTGGGAGAGGCGGAGTAATATTATTATATATTGTCTATTAGTATTTAAATTTTGTATTCACGAAACCTTGTGCATACATTAATACTAAGTTTTGTTGTTTTAGGCGGAGGCGAGGGGTATTGAAGTGTCATGGGCACTGAACAAGTTGGTACAATGGGATATCGTCGGAGAGTGTTGATTGTTCTAATTTTCATGTGGAGCTTCAAAGGACCCGGCTTATGTGCTCTGGTCTTAGGTGTATATAGGCATCGGAGGATCTGTGTTGGTCTCTGCGTTTGTAGAGAGGTGGCATCGAGAGACCAACACGTTTCATATCTTGAGTGGGGTGAGATGACAATCCGTTGGACGATGTTTCCCAACTCTTAGGAGTTCGATCGAGGCAAAAGCGGTGGCCCGGGACAACGATTTGACCACTGGAATGAACAAAAGACTCCTCCACCAAGGTCTTGGCATACCCATGGATAAGATAGATCACGGAGATGAAATTCAATAAGTTCACTTCCAAAGTTAGGATGGATTTCTTGATGAAGCGGTTCTTTGGGAAGGTGGCGGATGAAGATTTCACGGGATGAAAATGGGGTTGTTGTTAAGCGTCAACCCAAAAAGAGTTGCGGTTTCTTTGTGAGAGCTTATTTGTTGTTTTCTTTGGATGTACCGCCTTCACCGACCGTCCGGAACTGCAGGTTCCGTTTGTTATCTAAGGCTGCTTATGAAATTTGCGAGATCGAGAGACTTCTGGCGTGGGGTGCTTACCTTCTTGGCTTACTTGTGCGGGGTCTTGGGACTGCCCACAAGTGCCAAGGTGAAAGGTGTTTGGGCTATTTCACTCTCCTACAGGTATTAGTTTTTTTTTTTTCTTTTCAATGTCAATTTTATCTATCTATTACAATATTAAGCTGGGTGTCTATATTAATCTAGGCATGGATTTATGAGTACTTCCCGGTGTTCAGGCCATTCCCAAACAATGACTATCAGTTGAGCATGTCGCGTACTCATAAATACTCAGTTACTCAGTCTTTTTATGCTAGCACTGGCAAATTTGCATTGAAGCATACCGGCGATGATTGATAATATGACTTGTACCGATGTAAGCATTTTTGTATATAAATAGTTTTATTTATTAATTGATATTATTAGTATGTGGTTAATGATTAATTTCCTCAATCATATGCTATTTGATAGGTTGAATGGTATCCCTATGCTGAAGTTCGAGCTATACGGCCGGTGGATGAAATAGCATTTTTCGAGGGATTTATATGCTTTCTTGATAATGTCGAAGCGATTACAATGTTTGAGGGGTTGTCGTCGGTTGGGTCATATGCAGTTTGTACCTTTAGATCCCCCAAGACCAAAGACCTCGACGCGAACTACTTCCGGACACGGGTATGATGTGAAATTTAATGTTGTGTCTTCCTATTGGAGTAAATGGCAAAATCACTTGATACAACTTGAACATCGAGGACCCATTCCGTCTTATCCATGGGAGTGTGTTAGTAGATACATGAGTTGATGCGAAAACAATAGCCATATTGAATGATAAACCCCGATCATCTTAATCTCTACTCCCTACAGAGTCTTCCATATCATAATCTGGTGAGTTAATACTTTACAACGTTAGTTTTTTTTGTTTTTTATTTTATTTTGTTTTGTTTTGGTATTTTATAAATGTAAATGTATATACTAATGTAGTTTTTCGTTTTAATTTTGACAGCACCCCGTCGTTGATGAAATTTCTCGTTTGCTCAATCAAGGCACGCAATTGGGTGGGGCTGCGATTCAGATTCGACGATGTAACGGAACGAGTTCATGGAGGCATACAATTTGACCCGGTGCAAGTTCATTTGGCCGGACGATATCGTTAAGGAGCATTGGATTTAGCAATGTTGAATTTGGTTAGTTTAGGGTTTACTGTGTTGAGCATTGGCAGTCTTGTTGGAAGTCTTGTTGGAGTCTGGGGTGGAAATGTGTTATAGAGCTTGAGCTTGAGTCTAGGGTTTACTGTGTTGTTATCACGATTGACTAACCATTTTCTGAAGTTTTAATTCTGTTATTGTTATGTTTACTTATGCTTTTGTAACAAAGATGCTTATAGAGAAAAATCAAGTGATAACATTGTATTGTTGCTGAAACTCGGAGATTTTTGTGGGATATGTGGAATACTTGTTGAATCTAAGCTTTGTAACTTAGAACTGCAGTACTATTTTGTTCTTTAAATGCTTGTTAATACTTGTAACTTCTTGTAACTATTTTGTAACTTAGAACTGCAGTACTATTATGTGGAATACTTGTTAATAAGATTTTGTTCATTAAATGTTTCTTGTACTCACATTCTAAGGATTTTTTTCATATTCGACTTCGCAAGTTTTGTTAGTCCGTTTACAAAGATTACCAGATATGACATTTCTTGTGTTGAGTCCTCCGTCTTTGTTATTGTCAAATTTTTGGAATATCTTCTTCACTTTCTCCACTCTCATTTCTCTTATGCCATGTATAAAACATTGATCAATTGCCAAAACACGAAACATCTATTTTTTTGCCAAAACACGAAACAACACGCAACATCTAAACTTGGAAAAAAAAAATGACTTGCTGTTTTTTTGCCTCTTGGACGGTGTGGCCACACCGTTTGGGACACATTTTTTTTCCAAGTTTAGATGTTTCAAACGACATGGCCACACCGTTTGAAACTAAGTCCAAACGGTGTGGTCACACCGTCCAAATGCCAAAAAAACAGCAAGTCATATTTTTTCCAAGTTTTAGTCTCAAACGCCATGGCCACACCGTTCAAGTGCCAAAAAAACAGAGAATTTTTTTTGCCAAAAGTCATTTTTTCCAAAATCAAACAAACATACATATATCCATACAATTAATTCGACAAAAAAATACAATCAAATTTAAGAAAATTGTATCAAAAACCAAATTACAATTCCAACCATATGAACATTAATTACATAGACTTATTCCTAGTCAACATCTATTATTGGTATTTCGTCCCCATCATTAGTGTGCTCGTCTTCCAATACTAAATTGGGAATGTTCAATGCCGTAAATTGCGCTTGTCTTGCTTGTAATGCAGTATCCCAACTATCTGCAATTAAGTGTCGAGCTCTATGCCATCTTCGCATCGGTTTTGGAACCAGACAATCATCAACAAGTTCAATATGGACAAAATGACATCCCTGTACGTAAGCGGTACCCAACACTTTCTTTACTCTCTCAGGATTTGCTTGGGTTCTCAGTGGCAAAATAAGATGGCAATACATACTTCCTAAATGTCGACGGGGCGACATTAAATCTCGAAGCAAATAGATATCTAGCAAAGGGCATGCTCATCCACTTACGGGGGGGTGCCCAACCGCATTCATGGGAAATTGTAGGTTTCGCGTGCCTAATCTCTTGTGAGTGTACAATATACGATTATAGGGGAGGTTGTCATTAAGTTCTTGTAACAACTCATTTTTCATCCACGACCACTCTTCGACTTCTTCCTAATGCAATGCACATTGCTCTATACCGCAAGAATTGCCATCACCCACGAGGGTCATCCACTTTAACAATATATTTGTGCAGTTCTTTTGGAATGTCCAAACCGTAATGTCTCGGCTCCCTCAGGATGCCAATGTCTAACTTTTGAGGTGATTTTTTAGAAGAGTTATTCCGTGGTGTGGTTGTTTTAGGTGGTAAAGGTGATTTTTGAGAAGAGTTATTCCGTGGTGTGGTTGTTTTAGGTGGTAAATGTGACTTTTGAGAAGAGTTATTCCGTGGTGTGGTTTTTTTTTTGTGGCAAAGGTGGTTTCGGAGAAGACTTCTCTCCAGGTGGGTTTGGAGTAGCTTGGAATTTATGAGAAGGGTTGGAATTTGGCATACATTCTGATTGTTGCGACGAGACCCACTCTTCATGCTCACGTTGGGAATGTTAAAAACCAGATGAATCTCGTTTTGAAGAGTTCTCATCCTCAGTTGGAAGCTTTCTCTTGCAGCTATCCTTAGGCCGACCTTTGGTTTTCGCCTCCTCATGAGGTGGTTCTAGCCATGTAGTTTACGGCGCGGCAATCTCCATAAGTTTTCTAACCATAACCCCTGCGCTCTTCTTGAGGAAGCCATTTCATACCTTTTCATAAACATATCCATCGAAGGTCTACAATCGGGACCAACACCCACCGACACACTTGGAAAAAGCAGGCGAGTTTTCCAAAGGGATCGATAGCACTCAAAGATATGGAGCGTTCTTGCTTTTGAAGTTCAATGATTTCGTGAGCACATGACAATCCATGGTAGTGCGCCAAATAACACCCACAAATGAACTTCGAGTCTTTAGCATCACAGCTTACACGGGTATCTAATTCTTCATAAAGCAAGTCAAACATTTTCTTGAGACCAGGTTTACGAGTTCGCGAAATAAAGGAATCCGGTGGTGGTCTTTGGGTTACAATCGGACTCTTCTCGAGCGTTACCTCTAATCTCGGGCAATTTGGATCTCTAAAATCAGGTGGATCAAGTAAAACATACTTAGAAAATCATGTCTTTTTGTGTTTCCTAGAACACGTTTCACGAGCATGAGACCGCCGACTCTATTGGTGCGTTGTACTCCCAAAGTGAATGTGTTGATCGTCCAACAACATACGAATCGATCCTTGTAAAGGCAACCAAGTCTCGCGGATAACTAACAAAATTGGAGTACTCAATCCTATAGTGTTTTCCAAAGCAGCAATTCTGGTTGAAGATATCCTCGGTCACCGATTTCACTTCTGATTGTTCCACGAGAGGCGGCCTTTATCTACTAGTTACGTGGTGGGAAAAAATCATTGCATTTCGAAGGGCATACATAGAGATATGCTATCTACTGAGAGATGCTTGTGTACGCGTCGAAACACAATATTAGCGGCACCCATCAAGGCCAAGTCCCCGTCGGACCACGATCACGGATGGCCTTTCTTCACCCAAACAAACCGTTAAAAGCGGCCGACAAAGCCCACTCATAGTCTATCATTTGTTTGGTGGAGCAACACTTGACAGACCGTGAAAGACTTCGGGTTGAAGTCACCCCATAAAAGCGTACAAAAAGGCCAGCGATACTTATTGGTTTTATAGGTGGCGTCTATGATGAAAACTTTTGGAAAAGTCGAGCCATTTTAACACCGTCGGATGGGCCCATAACAATCCCATTATCTCATCCGTATTCATATCCTCTCTCACCTCCTCGAAATAATGGTTTTCGCTAACAACTCACACAATCTCTGCATTTCGCGGCGGCCGTTCATATCAATGTCCTCACCTTGTATTGCTGACATTGTAGACTTGATATATGCTAGATAGGTTATCGGAAACCTATGTGCGATGGACTTCAAAACTTCTTTAGGCTTAACTCCATTTTGAGTCATCTCGACAAGAACTTCGAATTATGGAGCAGTTAGTCGAGTAGCAAATGCATGTCCTCCAAGGGTGTTAAGCTAATGGATGGTTGTGAACACCATTAAAAACGACAATTTTTCAACTATCGGCCGATTGCGCGTTGGAAAATACATCGAACTTAAATGGACATCCCGTTTCATGGTTCCGTATTTCTCTTATTAACTTTTTCGCTTTTTTGTGTGAGCGATACGCCCGAACTCGCGCCAATCTAAATCCAGCCTTGGTACTTTCGGTTCCGTTAGCATTCTGCGACTTCCCAATTACCACAACCGCATTACATTGTTTTCCCGGCGGTTGCCCAACCAATTCACGTCCTCGTGTATGAAATACCTAAATATATGAAAGAAAACAACAATCAATAAACTAATATAATTTCATTTAGAAAATAAAACAAGTGAAAACAATGCCTACTATGTACCTCTTCCGTAGTAAATATTTACATTGTTGTATCCATTGAAAGCGGTTGAACATCATCCACGTCATTCGAGTTTCTAGAGTTCTCAAAGCGCGCGAAGGATCCTAAATAAAGAACGGTTGTTAATTAATGTTTGGCTTAAGTACCAAATGCTACAAGCGACATGGCCACACCGTTTGGTGGGCCATGTCGTTAATGATTTCTTTCAAGCGGGTGTGGCCACACCGTTCAAGTCATAAAAAAAACAGACAAATCGTTTTTCCAAATTCAAATCCCAAACGACATGGCTACATCGTTTTGGACACAGTCCAGACGGTGTGACAAGACCGTTTGGTGTGAAATACAAACGACCTAGCCGCGTCGTTTAATTACTACATGCATAATTATTACATGCATAATTATTACATGTATAATCACTGTACACATCAATAATTCCTACATGCATAATTATTACATGAATAATCACGGTACACATCAATAATTCCTACATGCAAAATTATTACATGCATACTTACTACATGCATAATTATTACATGTATAATCACTGTACACATCAATAATTCCTACATGCATAATTATTACATGCATAATTACTACATTCATAATTACGTTTAATTTAGATTTACCTTATTCTTATTAAATGCATCATCATCCATTCCTCTATTTTCTTCACTTTGAACTTGTTCTACATTTTCTTCTTGAATGGGGTCACTTGGAACTTGTTCTATATTTTCTTCTTGAATGGGGTCATGATGCATTATATTTTCTTCGTCATCTTCATGTTCTAAAATGGGGTTGGGCTCTTCCATTAGTGTTTAGTGTTAGGGTTTAAGGGTTTATGGTTTTTTATAGTGGAAGAGAACATAATAGAAGAGAAGGGCTGAAAATGTTGCAACAAGTCAAATTCACTTTGGTTTGGGATCTGCCCAACACAAAACAACTTTTGGGACCAATGGCACATTTGTAATAAGTGTTTTAGTTTTTGGGGTCTGCCCAACACAATATGGGGTCCGGCAGTAACAAGTACCTATTTTTTTTGGGTGGTAATATTCCCACTGATACGCTCCTCCCAAAGATTTGTCTATTTCCTATTATATCCCTTTTTCTCACTCTCTTCATGTCTTTTTTTAGCCCTCCTCTTCATGTCTAATACCATAGTTTCTCACTCTTACTGTCCCTCATGTAATTATGTTTTAATAAAAGTAGTATTTGTTGGGGTTCATCTTTTACAACATGATTTTGAAAAAAAAAATTGTTTTTTGACATATGATTTTAGAAGAAAAATCATTAAATGTCAAATTATTTTTGTGATGAAAAGAATTGTTAAAATATGGGTTATATAACCCATATTTCGAAACGAGTCTGCATAATTGTTTTGAATGACCTGATGATATGATGATGGAAGAAGTTTAAATTGATTTGAGAAGAACTAACATCGTGTCAAAAAACTCTGTCGATAAACTAAGTGAATTTGATTTAAACAGAGTCTTCGACAAATCTTGCATTCATGTGCCGCTGTCAATGGGCTGGATTTGGGCCTTTCTACTTGTGCTTATTTGAGTTTACCAAATCTACAATGCGCACAACTTTATATGCATCTCAATGTATAGGGATGTTGACCATAGATTTGCCATCTATTATGACAAAGATGAATAACTGGGTAAAGGCTAAAACCGGACTAAACGGGTATAAATATATTTTTATCTAAAATGGGACTTCTCCGTTGCTACGTTTTCTCCTCAAACATTCTCTTTCCTTTGTGAAATCATATGTGATCAATTAATTAAAACAGCAAAAAAAAAAACTCCGATAAATCTATCTTCTTATTTGAAATTCTAATAAAATATTTTGGTAGGTTCCTTTGGATTCATTAGACGGGGAATTTTGTTGAAATGCTCAAGAATTTAAAGTGATGATTTCACAGTAGTTATTCCATTCGACATGTTCCGAACCTAGGAAAACCATAGTTGAAAACAGATTCAACTACTAATCAAATTCAACATAAATTATATTTGTGAAGGGATTCAAAAACACTATCGGAATAATTTACATGACCCATAGGCAAACCATAAATACTTGAAAACAAAATCCCAACAACATGCGCAAGCACATCGAAATGAATGGTGAAGTAAGGGTTTCATAAACTTAACACCTCGTAGAATAAGACCAACAGACATCAACAAAATTTAACGAGGACTTTAGCATTAATTTCTTCTATTGTTTGACGCAGCCTTGCGAAATTAACAACTCGGGTTAGTGTTTGTACTATTCTATTGTTTGTTGGTTTGTGTATTCAAGAGTATGTGTTGTATTCCTTTTCTTCATAGGTGAACTAGTGTTACCCCCCTACTAGATGAGCCAATTAGGATTTCTTCCCCCCCCCACTAGATGGGAAATTAGGGTCTCCCCCCTAAATACACACAAATTTTTTTTGGTCAACCCACTTTGACTTTTTTTTTGTATGTATTTAGGGGGGAGACCTTAATTTCCCATCTAGTGAGGGGAGGGAGGGAGGAGGGAATCTTAATTGGCTCATCTAGTGGGGGGTAATATTGGTTAACCCTTTCTTCATTTCATTCTTTTCTCTCTCCTCTTCCTTCTTTTCTCTCCCTAGGTCTCTTTCTTTTTTTCTCCTCCAATTTTCTCTCTGCCTCCTCTTTCTTCTTATAACCTTTCTTTTCTCCCTCAGCCGTCCATCTATCTTCCCATCTCACGGTCCATCTATCTTCCCTTTCGAGTCTGCGAACATTCCTATGTTCGGGGGTCGAGAAGACCCTTTTTCTCCTTGCCGTAGGTCCGGTCCCATCCCTTCTTCCACTTTCGTCACCCCAGTGTATATGCCATCCCATATGGTCCTCACGCGTGCTCTAGTCAGTGACTCCTCATTTCTTGTGCCTCCACATGTCGTGCTTCCCATGGTCCCCCTAGTGGCTCCTCAATTTCCGTTCAAGGTCTTTTACCATTATACCCCTCTCTGGCTTCAAGTCTCGCTTGATTCCCCTTCTTTCTCCCATTCATTTCAAGCCAAATTTCTTTCTCGTTTTCGTCTGCCATTTTCGCTCCTCTTTCCTTGAATCCACTGTAACTCCCCTTCCACCAACGCCGTTCTCCATTCCGGTCTCTCTTTGCTCCTTTTTCAGGGTGACTACTCATGCACACTTTTGCTCGATCGGTGCGTTGATCAAGGTTGGTTTTTTTTTTTCACTGTTCTTAAAGTTTCTATATCTTTGAATCTGCCCCTCTTCGTCTTCTCTATTCATCCAATGTCTGAATCTTAGTCCGAGGATACAACCTCCTCGTAGTCCAACCTGGTGGCGTCCCCTCCTCAGGAGGACCCCATCGCAGCCCCCTCCACCTCTGGGCGGCCCTCCACCCTTCCGTCTCCACCACCCCAATACCGTATACCTAATTTAGAAGCGATTAGGGCTACCTATGAAATTCCTGATGACGTACTCTTAAAGCACGTCCCCAAAGTAACTCACTTCCCTCATCTGGTTCCCCCTCGACCGGGGTATCTTGTAACCACGGTCGGTCAAATCATTGCCGGCATGCGATTTCCACTGTCGCTTCTCAACGTTGAAGTTTGCAATCATTTCCACATTCCCCCCTGTCAAGGAATTGACAACTTCTGGAGAATTATGTATGCCGCTGCTAACCACTATAACAAATCCCGGGAACCCAAGATCACACTCCGCAATATGATCTCTCATTACTATATAAAAAAGAGTACCAAAGATGTCAGCGTAGGATACCATTTTTTCTGTGTCCTTCCAGCGAAACAGGCCTTCGTCTTTTGCATTACCACCTCGGACAAGGCCTGACATCACTATCCCTTGTACGTGTCAAGGAACTTCCTGTCCACGGACATACCACGTGATGTGACTCTTACTCACCTAACTTTTCTGACCCGTGGTGAGTGTCTCTTCCTATTTCCTTTCATACGCGGGATATATGCTGCCACCTAACCCTTTGTTCTCTCTTTGCATAGGCTGGAGGCCTGACTCTAAGTTGTGCATCTACGCGGGGATCACTTCGTTCATCTTCCAACAACTTCACAACTTGGGACCTACTCAAACGGAAGTCCTCGGTATCGACTCTAGCAACGGGACTCTGTTGCTGTTTGACCCCGCCCTCCACACCTTCGGAAAGTATTCTGCTCCATTCTACCCCCAGAAAGGAAGAACCGGTCTTCTCAACCCTCTCCCCGAAGACCTCAACCACTGAAAGGCCCTACGGTAAGCGCAGCCGCCGGCTTTACTCAAAACTTCTAAATCCTGTGCTCTGTCCAAGCCTTGGAGACCATAGCTCACAAAGCCCAAGCTGATCTTCACTCTCCCTCCAGCAGAGCCGCGACCCCTTCGTTCAGATCCATCTCCACTTGGGAATATCAGTATATTTCTCCAGAAACCCTATCCGCCGATTCTGCTCCCCCTGCCATGGACATTTCCAAGGTAAAATTGTTTGACAGCGATTTTGACGATGGAGTAATGGAAGTTTCCCAATCCGTGGTCGTCCCTTCTGCTGTGGATGTCTCTTCCCCTGTCAACACTTCTCTTGGTGAGCCTCCCAACAAGCGGAGCCGAACCTCAGTATCCGCATAGCCCACTCCTGCCGTTTCCCATACTCTCCAGGCTCGCCATCCTGGCAAAGAGGTAGCTTCCCCCAACAAAGGGGCTCCCACTTTGGAGATTGATAAAGATAAATTTGAATAGTTTACCTACGAAATGAATGATGAAACTCAAAACGTAAGTAAACTAAAACTATCTTATGATGCTTATATTTATCAAAGTTTCTACTCTCAATCCTATGAGATATAGTGGAGTAGGAAGTTCGTTCCACTCCTAGTGCTCTAGCATGGAATTGTTTTCTAATCTAATTAATCAATCTTAAGTCAATGAGAGTTTTACGAAGGGGGAATTATACTACGATGCAATATGAAAAGCAATATGTTGAATGTCACTACGAAATATATGGAAATACTAATGTTCTTGAATCTAGATAAAGAATTAGAGGGGAATTGAATCCACCTCGAATCCAACTTAATCACTTAGAATAGACTGTTGTAATCCAATTCTTACGTTCTTACGGTAAGAATTGCTCTTTCTAATCCCTAATTAACATGACATTTCTACCAATTATAACTAGCATGTGAGGTCGTCCACCCATTCTCATGGCGAAACACGACCTTCTAGAATGGAATAGACTCTACAACGCTTCTACACTTATACAACTAAGTTTTCATCAAGGCTTCATCAACCCCTCTAATGGAGGTTTTAGCCTTGATTCATCAAACCATCATTTCCCATTGAAATTGAATACAACATATTACAAAGATTCTAACTTTATGAAATTTAACTAAACAATAATCGAAATCTAATTAATAACTAAGAATTGAAATTAGATCTAATAAATTGTAAATGACAAAAATCAAAATTGACAAGAATAACTATTTTATTTATCTAATCAATAAAGAACAATGATTTAAAGTTTTAATCTAAAACAGGGAATGAAATTCTAAAACTGAGATCTAAAACTAATTAATGGAGGCTACTAATCTAATTTCTAATCTAGGTCTAACTATCTACCATTAACAAAGAGTGAAGCTTTGGTTTTTATACTCTCAGATCCAAAAATCGTGCATGGGCTTGGAGCCATGTTTTGGGCCAGAGAATCAGGCCCCAAAACCCAATTCTTTCAGTCCAAAAAGGCCTCTTCAGCTGCAGTTCGCTTCAACAGACTTTTTGTCCACTTCTGCTCCTCTGATTGGGTCAAGGCTTGGACCATTGGAAAGCTCTTTCCGAGCCGGTCGTTTTGACATAAGGTAGGCTAAATTCCGAGGTCTGAGTCCAAAGATATGGTCTTGAAGTTTTGTTGACTTTGTGCAATGTTTACGCTCTGCGTGGACTTTGACTTTTCAGCTTTGACCGGGCTTTAGAAAGGCTTTGTCTTCTTGAATCTTGGCCTTTAATCACGGAACTCCTTAGTAACCGACCTTTGCTCCTTTATCTCGCTAAAGTGGCACATTTCTGCACATAATGGACTTTGAAGCCTAAAATGCATAAAAACACGTAATCAGTGTTAACTCTTAATTATTACTCACATAATTGGTCTAAACGTATGACTGTTACAGGGTTAAAACTACAGTTTTAGGCTCTTATCAGAGATCTTTCACCCGACCTTCAAGGTCCGCAGCCGCCATGTTACCGTCGCGGATTGCGCTTTGGAAAACCCTGCGGTAGCGTCGGCCTTGTTATATGGCTCTCGCCTCCCCAGGGACCTCGTTTATGCTGAAGGAGGTTCGTTTGAACAACATCGGACCTCTTTGTACACTAACTAGGAGAAGGTACTTGTCTCTTGCACCGCGGCCTTTTTCATTGTACCCTTTTTTTATCTCATCCTCTCTTTTCTTTCTAGGTGAGCCTGGACGTGTCTTATATGATCTGGGGACTGGTCTCCTCCTTAAACACTATTGAGACATTGGAGAAGGAGGTTGGTGGCTCTGACAGGTTGTGAGCCACTTGTGCTCGTTTACATGCAGAATTGGAGGCCGCTGTGTTGTCCAAGGTGCAGGCAGAAGATGAACTTAAAAACGTTGAATCCAACCACCAGCGGCACATGGACAGCGTCAATGAACGTTTGAGCAAGCAGCAGGAAACTCTCCTCCAACATAAGGACAACACTGAAATTCGTGTCCGTCAACATGATGATAACATCGCCGCACTTCAGCAACGATACACAGAAGACATGAAACAGCTACAACATCGTTTCAATATTCAAGCTGACAAACGGGTAGCAAAAAAGGTCCAAGAGGAACATGCCCGTCTAGCTAAAGAGGGTCGTCTCCTCCCTGAAAACCCTTCGTCTTCCTCCTTGGAACTGATGATACCACAATCTCCACCATCGTTGACCCATCTCCCGCCGAACCAACCATTGAGGCTACACTGTTGGGGTCTAACGCATCCTGAAGAAGTTATTGCTGAACCTGTAGCACAGGACTAATGTATTTTGTTTTTCCTATTGGGCTTGGGCTTGAAACTTGAAATTTGATCCTTAGAATATTTTCTTATTGGTTTTGCTCTGTCCCTCTTGTTTAAAGAAGTTTGTTTTTAACTCTCTCATTCTCTATGTGTGGGTACCAATAATGTTTGGGTTTAAAAGGAACTATTTAACTTCTTCTGTACCCTTTATGTGTCCCCTTACTTAAGATGTGATATGTACTCTTTCCATTTGTTGGCATTGGATTCAAATACATGTTGTTTGCTCTATATCGAATCTGCATGGACACTCATTCCACGCTGTTTGCTTTTGTATCATAGATACTTCTCACTTTTGGTATTCTCATTGTATGAGGTTTCCCCAATCTCTAAATTCCGAGAATATTTTTCTATATTCCCTCCAACTTTGAGAAATGGGAAGCCCATTTGGGGCAACTCAACTTGCCCCCAAGTTTGATTCGGACCTCATGTCCGTGGAGGGCTCATCCCCCTCGTTGTCTCTACTTGGCCATGAAGCCTGTTGAGGGGCAACTCAGTTTGCCCCCAAGATTTTTCATTATCCAATTAGGGGCTCACTTGGGAAACTAAATCAATTTCGATAGTTGATATCCGATATCCGATATGAACAAACTATTTGGAGCTAAGGGCAGATAAATCTGTAGAGCCCGATAACATTTAATTGTTTGGAACCGAACAGATATAGAAAAATCACTTGAGATAAAACAGATATACCACTTGTGATCGATATAAACATATCACTTGGGGACAAAAATTGTATTGTCGATATAAGGCTAATTACCTCGGAGTCAATATTTCATTGATGTTTTAAGGTGAGGAAGAATATTTTAAAGAACTGATACTTGAAGTTATCATGACTTGAAGAGGAATTTCTGGTGGGAAGGTATGAAGAGAGATGTTGGAGAGTATGTGTCTCGTTGTTTCACTTCTCAGCAGGTAAAGGTAGAGCATCAAAGGCCTTCAGGTTTGTTGTAACCTTTGGAGATTCCCACGTGGAAATGGGAACAGATCTCGATGGACTACCTAAGTCTCGACGGGGAAACGAGTTGATTTGGGTTATCATAGATCAATTGACGAAATCTGCTCACTTTATTCCGATTGGGGTACGTCGAAACACTGATAGTTTGGCATTGAAGTACATTCGATAGGTTGTGAGACTCCATGATGTACCTGTTTCCATTGTCTCTGATAGAGATCCACTTTTTGCATCAGAGTTTTGGGAGAGCTTCCAGCGTGCTATGGGCACGAAGCTAAACTTGAGCATAGCATATCACCCTCAGACGGACGGACAAACAGAGCGAGTGAATTAGATATTGGACGACATGTTGCGGGCATATGTCCTTGATGTTGGAGGCAGTTGGGAGGAACACATTCCTTTGGTTGAGTTTGCGTATAATAATAATTTTCACTCTGGTATTGGCATGGCACCATTCGAGAGGCCCTTTATGGGAGGCCATGTAGATCACCGGCGTGTTGGGCCGAGGTGGGTGATGGTGTCTTACTTGGTCTGGACATTGTTAGGGAGACTGCAGAGAATGTTAGGGTGATAATGAGAACTAATTAAAGCATTCGAGTCCATTTAAGAGCTACTTTGATCGAAAGAGGAAAGGAGTTGAGTTTGAAGTTGGGGATTATGCATTTTTGAAGGTGTCCTCTATGCGTGGTGTGATGAGGTTTGGGAAAAAGTGCAAGTTGAGCCCTATATTTATTGGACCATTTGAGATTGTTGCTCGTGTTGGCAGTGTGGCATATCAGCTCGCGTTGCCTGATACTTTATCCTCTGTACATGATGTTTTCCATATTTCCATGCTTCAGAAGTGTGTGAAAGACTCGGCATAGATTGTTAAGCCAGGCGAGATCGAGATTAATGACGATTTGACACACCTGGTGAAACCTATCACCATCGTGGACCGTGACGTGAAACAACTTTGGTGGCGGCAAGTGAACCTGGTGAAGGTGCAATGGAGTGAAGATGAGAAGGACGTAATGTGGGAGTTAGAGGACAAGGTCAGAGTCGCGCATCCGGAGTTATTCGCATAGTGTACTCTATCGCTGAATCTCGGGACAAGATTCCTTTAAGGTGTGTATAGCTGTAAGACCCCCATTTATTTTTACATTATTTCGTAACAATATTTAGTATTTCTGTATTTGATATTTATTTTCTGGTTAGCGTGCTAGTAATGTGGGTTTGACTTTTTGATAGAAAGAGAAAGGAGGGAAGACAAAATAGTAATTTCGAAAAAAATGTTACCATAGGAAACTAGTATTTTGAATTTTGAATGTTGCATATAGATTATATTTAATATTCTGGAAGTTTTCAAATAAAGATGAAACAAGATACTAATATAAGGAACATGATAGATATACTACTGTTAATAGAAAATAATATTTCCATTGTTATGAATAGGGATATTTAGTAAAATCGGAAGTTTCTAAAAAAAGTTAAGCTAAACATATGGCAGGTAAATTCTTTAGAATGGTCTCCGGAGAAAGAAAAAAATAAGGTTTTTTCTTAAAAAACAAACAAAAACAACACACACAAACTAAAACGAAGAAGAACAGCGAATTGTGCGAGCTAGTTTGGGTTTTAAGGTTGTTGTCACATCTCAGATATCGAGGAGTCAGATATTATTGATAATATTTGAATTATCGAAATTCGGGGTGTGATATGTACAGTGTCGATGCACAGTATCTATGAACAGTATCGGTGAACAGTAAAAAAAAATCATCGAATTTCAAGTTTATTTTCTTTTGCTTATCAAAATCTTTAAATTTTCACTTATAAAATTTCGAGAGAGGGCGATGTGGTGGCCAAATATCGTACATACCGATATTTCCCTTTATTTCACTAATGTCTAATACAATATCGGCTAGAGAGTCAATATATTCATATAAATTTCAGGTACAAAAGAAAGAGACAAGGATGAACACATGTCACAAAGTTATTGGATGAAGTTATGTGGAGTAACTATAAAAGGATTGGGTAGAAAAGAGAGAAGGGGATTCATTTTCCGACACTTTACTCTTCTTTTTCTCACATGTCAACCAGAGAGGAAGGAGAGAACATTGTAAAACCACCATTAATGAATAAGAACAACTTAGTTGATATTTACTTTTCTCTTCTTCTTGTATCTCACACAACATATATCACAACCTCACGATGTATTCTCATGCTACCATATGTGTGTAATACACACCAACATTCGCATTGTACGTAAAGCAATTTAAATATTTATAGTCAGTGGCAGAGCCAGGGGGCAGGGTACACCCTGGCTATAACACCCCGTCTTTTAATTGCTTTTCCTATAATAATATTAATATTAATATTAATAATAATAATAATGTAAATAAATAACAGAGATAAGCTATCCAGTAGTTTTGGATAAAAGCCCGTAAGTAAGTAGATAGGTTTAAAACCCTTGTTTTTCGGGGAGGTTTTAAAAACTAGAAAATAGGGGTTTTTCACGTAGAGTCTTGAGGGAAAAACAAAACGAGAGTTTTAGAAAAAAAAAAAAAAATGAGAGTTTTACTGAGAGAAAAAAAAAGGGGGGGTTTGAACAAGAAAGATCGGCCCGGCCGTGACGGTCGACTTGATCTTTGGGGTTTTCGCTTTGGAAAGCTATTCGGTTTATAACAGTGAGTGGATATTTTACGTTTTATTTTTGTTTACCATCGATTTTGTGATATGAGGTACTGTTCACATGATGCTTTATTTAGCCAATACGATATACTGTGTAGTGTAAACTTAATATATAACTAGGAATAAATCTAAAGTGATTGCTGGCTATGAACAAACTGGACGATTTATGTATTCAGGAATTGGTTGGATGGAGAGTTGTGGGTTCGGAGGTTGTCAAAACCTTGAACCCACCCAAAACGCCCTCTTCTTGTTTTTCATTAGAATTCGGTCCTGTATAGTTTTACTGAACTTTTCTGTTGTTGGGTTGGTATATATTGTATGGTGATGTTAACTGTTGTGTTACCATTGAACTTATATGATTGGTGTTTAGGTTGATTGGGTGAGGGGGAAGCCTTGAAACAGCCATTAATGGCGTTCGACCAAGACCCCCAAACCGTCCTAATTTGTAATGGGTTGTTTGAATGTTTTGTTGTTTGGTTTTTGTGGGGTTTTAGTTGAGGATGGAAACCGAGTGGTTTCGATGTGGTTGGCTGTTGTTTGAATGATGGTGAAGCTGTCACCGGAGCGTTAATGGCGTGGGATGCGATTTCTGCAGTATGATGAAATCATGAATTGTTAGGATAGGTATGTAGGGGTTTTTGTGGGGATGAAAACCGCTGGGTTTGTTTTAGATATGGATGACCGGTGGTGTCTGTAAAGCGGTGGAGGCGCTGGTGGAAGTTTTGGTGAGGAAGGAGATGAACAGTGTATCACGATTTGGGCTTGGGCCAAATCGTGATGGGCTCGTATGTTAAAACCTTTGGATTTTATTTTTGGGCCTTAGACTTTGGGCCTTTGGGTTAGAAGAGTTTGTGGACTCTCGACTTTGACTGATTGACGAGTGGACTCGACTTTGATTTATTGACGAGTGAGTGGACTTTGACTTTGACTTTGACTAGGGTTGACTTTGACCGAGTTGACCGAAAATTTGACTTTTCCTAAAATTATGATTCGGTCTATTAGGATAAGTCTAGGACTATTAGCATGTTTGACTTAGGCTAGGACCTTTATAAATATACTTGTGTACGTGTATTTACTACTTTGTGATTTTTCAGTCTTTTACGATACACAACGTTATGACACTTATACATCTATGAAATTAATAACGCGTAAACCAAAAATACTTGAATCAAGATATTTCTTCGTTCTCTGAAATAATATATACAATAAAGTTCAATAATGCGTAAACAAAATTTACCGCACTCTTTTAGAACTTTCCACGCCTCAAGTTTTGGAATTGAGTTTTATGACTGATGAAGTCATATGTTAGGTGGGCATTTATTGAATGTGCCATAAATGGCCCGTTAGCGTTATATAAGGGTATTCATTGAATGTGCCATGAATGACCCGTATTCATTGAATGTGCCATGAATGACCGGATGGTTTGACCGCTAAAGAGGAACTAAGGTATTCGGCCATGGGTTAGTTGTATTCCTGAGTGTACGGGAATGTAGGATCGGGTATTCCTTGAATGTGGTAGGAATGACCCGGGGCATTCATTGAATGTGCCATGAATGGCCCGTTAGTGATATGATAGGTATTCCTTGAATGTGGGCGGAAATGACCTAAGGTGTTCATTGAATGTGCCATGAATGACCTCGAGTTTTGTGCCCAAAGAGGTCGTGAAATGTGTGTATGAAAGCCCGAGATGGCTATGATATTGTGGTATTCAAGTGGGAGAGAGGCACAGGGAATGTGTGATTTGGCAAATGTGTGGAGTGAAAAATCGTGGAGTAGGTACTAAAGGGTGGGTGTATAAGAAAAGTAATTGATTAATTGACAAGAGAAATTGATTTGATTATGTGAGTGTGTTTGGGCTTACTTTTGAATCCATATAGGATATCTACATATGTTATATACAAGTTCTAACTTTCATTTGCAGGAAGGTAGGACTTAATAATATTTTTGCAGGGACGCGGTCTTACCCTTATACAGCGGCGGATATCGGTAAGTGTAATTCAATTATTTAGATATTAAAATGAGTTATTAGAATGAGTTAATAAAATGGAAGTTTTGCTTGGGAAGAAACTATGCTGGTTGATATGACGAAACTACCTGTCTTCCAAGCTGAGAATGATTAGGTTATGATAGATTTAAAGTGTAGTTGGATAAGTAAAGTTTGAAATGTTTATATGTAGTTAGTCTACTCATACCAACAAATTCCATTTTGCTGACCCATGTTTGCTTTGTTTTGGCAACATGGGTGTGTTCTTGGGTGGCGTGTGATTGTGATTCGTGCCTGGAGCAGTCCGTTAGTTTTCTTTTAGGTCTGATTCTTTATTGGAAGGATGTAATAACGTAGTTTACCTTTTTCATGGCATGAGAACATGGTAGTAAGGAATTTTATTTTGAAAGTTGGTTTGATGTTTTATTTGGACGAATGATATCTTAATAAAGCAATGGCGGATAATTATTGGGATTATTTTTAAATTATGTTGTTTCTTTTATGACATGGCTGTTAGGGTTTTGTATGTGTAGTATCCTCTGTCATAGTCTGGGTTTTTAAACAAGTGAACCTAGTGATGTTTGAGATTTTTTTTATATTTCAAATATTCACTTTGTTATTGTTTAGAAATTCGGGCTGTGACACTGCGTACCCTCAACTTCACCAAAAAATAATAATTATTATATATATAGTTATAAGGCGCAAGTAAAAATGGGCATGTGGCATATCCTCAACTTGAGTTATCATGCGCAAGTAAAAATGGGCATGTGCTGATGTACTATGTACTTGATGAGTGGATGTGTTGTACTTGATCGATGTGTAGAAAGGAAACAAGTAAAAACGAAAAAATAAAAGGCGCATGTGTTGTGCTTACGTGTGATGTAATTGGTGTACAAACGTGACTCGGGAGAACATTATTAAAAGGCAAAAAAAAAAAAAAAAAAAAAAAAACCAACAATCACTCCTCGGAAAAACACATCCATATATAAACTCAAGTTTCTCTCCTATTTATTAAAAAAAAAACATAAAGAAACAAAAAAAAAAACCCCTCACATATTCTACTTCTCCTCTATTCAATTCTCTATTACTTTATATATTAAAATTTAAGTTTTCTACTCTTCTAACCAAACAAACACTTTTACTACACCTATTGGTTTTGTGGAGGTAACTAAGTAAGCGCGTCTTATATTATTAAAATTTTTGTCATCTTTTTGTACTGATTCCTAAATCATATTATTTAGATTTTTATATGTTTGTGATTATTATTTTATTTTGTGCACATTATTGGTGGTTTATTTTAATTGTTTAAATAACTATGCTAAAGTATTTGATCAAAGAAAAGTCATTGTAATCGGATGACAGATGAATGGTTGAATGATTGTTAATAACATACATTGAAAAAGAAGGTTTTGATAACATTGATACCGAGTTGATCTTGCAACACTTCCAAAAGATGAAGAAGGATGACTAAAAAGAAAACCGCCGAGAACAACTATAAAGAAGTACTTGTTTAGACTGATTTTTTTTTCTTATTTTTTTATATTACATTTATTGCAATCATTTTATATGATTTTTTTTTTATGTTCGAAATATATTTGTTTTGTGATCGGATTTGAATTTTTAGTTAAAAATAGTATATATTTTTTTTAATGCTTGGTTTATTTATTTTTTATGTTTGGTTTCTGGGGTGGCTCACCCTCATTTAAATTCCTAGCTCCGCCATTGTTTATACCGCCATTGTTTATAGTGGTATTCTTCATCAATTTGACTTTTCTCAGTAAAATATAGTGATGAAACTATTGGAGTTATATGGTAGAAAACAAATTCTCTCCGACCATATTAGTTATATGGGGGATTTCAAGAAACATATGCCCATGCTGGAATATATGTGCACAATTATTTGATGCACGACTAGGTAACTGATCCAAATGATTAATTCTCTCCGACCAACATTAGTTGATAAGGTCTATTGCATGGTTTATCTTTTGAATAAGTCAGAGGGAACAAGAGAAAGTCACCTTAGCAAATAATGAGTGAAAATCCATGCTGCTCGATCGTTACCTTCAGCCATGGGACAATATTTTTATTTTTTATGACGAATAATATTACAAACTAACAACATATCACTTTTATACTTTGTCCTAATGTGATGAAGCATATTTAACTTCCTTTTTCATTTTTCTTATGATTGTGAATTGCGACTGTGAGTCGCTACATACTTCATAATTTCTACCTAACCAAAGTCACTAAAATCTTTAAGTGGTGATACTATAAGTCTGGGGCTTGAACCCTGTCAGTATCTAAAAGAGTTACTGATCTCATTTAAAACAGACTTGCCAATCAAAAACGGAAAAAAAAAATCAAACGTTTTTATCCTTTTTTCTAGTCACTGCCAGAAATTAAAATTTTAAAACAGCATTTCAGGAACACTTTTAATAAATCAGGACCGTCTAGGAGTATTATTTGCAATGAATTATTAAGTTTCGGATATTGGTTTATTGGGCCACCCATCACCGTGACCCACAAAAGTAAGACTGTTGGTTCAAACTCACGGGCCTAAGTAGGGAATTCATTTATGGGCCTCTGCGGGCAATGCTACGATCAAAATAAGATTGGCTCACTGGCCACCAATCAGAAACCAACATAATCCTTACTGTTGGTTTAACTCGTGGGCTTTAGAACTAGGGTTGTCAATGGGCCGGGCTAGGCCTAAAATCTGATTGGATCCGAACCAATAATATAGGGATTTAGACTTCAAATTAGGTCCGATAGTCTTAATGTGCCAGTTCTGGACATACCTATGTCCGGTCCGTTAGTAGCCCAGCCTGATATTTTGATACTTGTAGTTGTAGTTTTCATTTGTTTTTAAGTTTGATCGGTATTAATTTAAGTTTAACATAGTTAGAACAAAAAGAATTTGTACTACTTTGGATAAAGTTGTGGTTGCGATAAATGAGACTAAGGGGCTATTTGTTTTTTTGGGTTAAGTTATAAGAGGGTCTTATAAGACCATGTGTTATAAGAGGGTCTTATAAGATGGTCTTATAAAGTAGTTTGTTTTTAATTTTAAGTTCCTCTTATAAGCACTTGTAAAAATAGAAAAAACAAATACATGACATCTTATAGATGGTTATTTGACAAATATAACCCTACTTTTTACATCACATTTAACTTGAATATATTAATTTGAAATAACGCATTATAGTTTGATTTTTAGGTTTCAAATCAATTTTGATAATTAGAATATCAATTTTAAAAACTACCTTAATTGGTGGTGGTAGTGGTAGTGGTCTTAATAAAGGTGGTGGTGGTAGTGGAGGTGATGATATTGGTTTTAATAGTATGGTGATGGTGGTGGTAGTAGAAGTGGTGGATGTCTTAATAAAGCGGTGGTGGTGGTGGTGATAGTTTTAATAAGCGGTGGTGGTGGTAGTAGTAGAGGTGATGATATTGGTCTTAATAAGACGATGGTGGTAGTGGTGGTGGTGGTGGTTTTAATAAATGGTGGTGGTGTGGTGATAGTCTTAATAGTTCGATGGTAGTGGTGGTGGAGGTAATGATGGTGGTGGTGGTGGTGGTGGTGGTGGTGGTGGTGGTGGTGGTGGTGGTGGTTTTGGGTGGTGGTGGTGGTGGTAGTAGTGGTAGTGGTGGTGGTGGTGGTGGTGGTGGTAGTAGTCGATTGGTGGTTAGGGTAATGGAGTTATTTGGAAAATAAGATAATGAAAATGGAAGAAGAGATAAATGAAACGGGGGGTATATGGGCCGGGGGTATTTGAGTCATTTTTGAGTTATAAAGAAACTTATAGAATTGAAGTAGATCTAATTTTGTGACTTATAGAATTGGAGCCTCTTATAAGACATTTTCAGTGGAATCATTATAAAAGGCAAAAAACAAACTAAAAAAATGTCCAAAATCACTGGGCCACATCTTATAAGAGGTTATAAGACCTCAAGGTCTTATAAGAGGCAAAAACAAATGGCCCTAAGATTCAATTTCCAAGACCAGCAAAGAATTTTTGAGAAATCAATTGTTATATTTCGGACTTGGGCCAGACCCGATCAGTCTTGAGTCCGAAAGGACTTAGGCCTGGCTGACAGGCTTGACAGCCCCACTTAAAACCTTTTATCGATGAATCACTTTACATACTTGTCGCCACGACTCCACTTAATTCCAAGTTTCCAACTATCTGGCCTCATTGTGCCCAAAACAAAAAACGATAGTGCATCTACACCACCAACAATGGTTTTATTTCATAATTATGGCTTTTGCCGTTTTGCTTACCAATTTACGTCAAATTTCAATGCTAAGAGAATTTGTAAATAAGAGAATTTGTGAATGATCGGATAAATTTCAAATAATGATAAGCCGAATATTTTGCAAAATAAAAAAGAAATGAACTTTGAAATTTGGCAAAATATAGACAACCACGCCAAAAGAACGAACATATTTTAGAATGAACGAACATAATGGATTTTGTAGATATGAGTCATCATTATAGACAACCACGCCAAAATGAACATATATCTTTACTATATAGAAAAAGATGGGGGTGAATAGTGATTCTACGTCATGTACAGGGGCAAAATTGTTTAAAAATTACAAAATTGTCCATATGCGCTTATTGTTTTACAAATTTCGGTGTGGGCTTTTTATGTATTTTGTATTCTATTTTTTTCTCTCCTAATCTAAGCGAATAACTACTAATATTTTGATTTTTGAGAAAACTGAAACTGCAGCAAAATCGGAATGATTGATCATAATGTACCTTATCGTAATTACATGAAAATATATTGTTTATATATCAATATTAACTAGGGGTGTTCATGGGTCGGTTTTGGGTCGGTTCTTATCGGTTTTGGTTCTGGGTCTATTTTTAGCGGTTCCTATTGGGTTCGGTTCTTTCGGGTTTTTTCTTATGTTTTAAAAACCTAGACCCATACCCATTAATTAAGTCGGTTTCGGTTTCTTCTCGGGTTATACATTTTTATTGCTAAAATTATTTTTTTTAGTTATATAACCGATATAAAAGTTGGTTTACGGCGACTATAACACTTGTCATCAATATTTTTGTCCTCTCATAAGAAGTAATGGTCCTAAATTCAATAATAGTATTTAAAAGTTATCTAAAAACTTTAAATGCATTCTCATACATTATACGTATGTGTATATTTTAAATCGAACATGTGTATATTATATTATACGTAATGCGTCATATATAGAATAACTACCACATGTACCACAATTGTTAGTTAGCATTGCATGTATTCGTTATCTAATATATATACATGTAATATATCAAGCATGTACACGTTCATGCATTAGTTAATATAGATAGTGCATTAGTTAATTCATAGTGTACAACTATACGTGTAGACGTAGACACGTAAATATTATTATTAATATTTATAATATACATATTTAATTAATATTATAAAAGATGTATTTAATAACACACATTTACTATTATACTAAATGTTATATATATTTAGTATAATTTTACACCTAACAAATATAGACTATATATAATAATAATGTTTGGGTTTGCCTTTATTTAGTGTAATATAATACTAAATTCTATATATCAAAATCATACTAATCGGTTCCGATTTCGGTTTGGGTACCCATCGTTTTTTTACTATTCGGTTCTTTATCGGTTCGGTTCTTGAAGACCTACTTTAAATGGGTCTAACATTTTAGGACCCAGAACCGCTATAAGCGGTTTCGATTTCAGTTCAGGTTCGGGTAATTGGGTACCCATGCACACCCCTATTATTAACCCAGATCTAATTATCTAATTCTGGCTCCAAATTCATTGATCTTAGAGGATATATGATGAAATTGAAGAACAAATAGATGATGCATTATGAAATTGAAGAATAATTTAAAAAAATGATGAAATTGAAGGAGGTAGAGAGAAAATGGAGATTATCATTCATCATAAACTTCGTCTTCAATTCGTCATCACCATCGATCAATTTCACCTTAACATCCACCATTGTTGCTCCACTTTAACAACCGTCATTGCTATGTTAAGAAACCCTAAGTATAAACTCTTAAACTTAAGTGGATGGATAATGATAAGATCTAAAATTTGGCGATCAAGACGTGTTCCAATTATTTTTAATACATTGCAAATTTCGATATTGTTGTTGGAATTCCTAACGGAATTTAGATTTTTCAACATTTCATAATTCTGCTAATTTCGAAATTTGTAATTATTTTCATATCACGCTCATGGAGCGTGCATATTTGCTAGTTTAGATATTATTGACATATCTACATCGTATTTTCGACTAAGGAGTAGTCCATTTCACAATGTTGTGTAAAATGATTAAGCTTCTCGCTTGTGCCTTTCACAAAACCCCACAACCTTGATGTACAAAAACTGTTTGTAGTTGTAGTTAACGCACTCCTAATGCAGTGTGGGTTTACAGAAGTTATCCACATCAGTGCCACTTAAGAAATGTGTCCTCAACCAATTTCATGCTCAAAACATTCACCACCCTCCAATACTATCACAACACAATGGGTAGAGGGTTGAAATCATGAAATGGTGAGGTTAGATGAAAGACATAAGATATTTGTGTTGCAGGTTCACCATGAAGACGTTTGGCTGGGTGAGGCTGTGTGGTGGCATATGCATTGGAGCATATACACCCGAGAGCAGCTGAATTAGTGTGCAAAACTGCTCCAAAAGGTAGTCCCAACTTATGACAGAGTTAAGAGAAAGGGCATTTCTCTTGCTTCTAAATGCAGACTATGCAACAAGGAGGAATGAAGAAAGTGTTGTCCATTGCTATGGGAATGTGACATAACTAAGAACCTATGGATTTGGCTTGCTGATGTGATCAAGGTCTCTCCTTCTAATTGGAGCCTACAAGCAGGGGCGGATCCAGGATTGCCACTCAAGGGGGGCTGCTACAACTAACATAGACTACAAATATATTTTTTTTGGGTGAAGTATACACTATTATAACTAGTATTTGTTTTTTCGACGGAAAAGTTGGGTGTGTTGTAGCCCACCCCCCAATCCGCCCCTGCCTACAAGACATTTTGAGAGCAACGATTGACTTGAGCCCAATTAGAAAGGAACCATGGAATGTAGCTGCAATCCATCTTATGACACAAATTTGGAAAACAAGTAATCGAATATACTTTGATGATGGAAAACTGAATGAATGGCCGGAATTTGAAAAAGGAGATCATCAAGGGGATCAAAGTTGCTGGCCTAATGTCTACGGGCCACATGTGCAACTCAGTGGAAGACTTATCTGTTCGTCAGTCTTTCAACATCAAAGGACGGGTGAGAGAAGCAGCTAGAATAAGTGAAGCATCATGGAACCCTCCATTAATAGGGTTTGTCAAAGCAAACATTGATGGTTCGGCTCTTGGCAACCCAGGTTATCGTGGTGCGGGAGTGATTTTCAGAGGTACCAATGCAGAGTTGTTTGGAGTTCTAGCTCATGGAATGGGAATGACTACAAGCTATGATACCGAATGCACAACTATTGTACTGGCAGTAGAATTGGCTAGAAGGAAAAACTGGAAACAATTATGGATAGAATGTGACTCAACGTCTGCAGTCTTGGCCTTTGGAAAAGGCACAATTCCTTGGAAACTGCAGGCTAGTTGGAAGAGAGTTTATTCACAAGCTTGACTACTAGCATCTCTCATACTTACAGAGAAGCCAACTTCGGAGCGGATGCAACAAAGCAGGGTGCAACACTCACTCCAGGAGACACGCTATGAAGTTCTACAAGACCAAACTTTATAACAAAATTAAGGGTTAAATACATAGATGTGTAACAAACTATACACGAAATCAAACATTGGTGTATAAACTTTTTTTTGAGTAAATTTGGGTAACGAAGTGTACCACGTTTTGCAACGTTGGGTTCTGTTTCACTTCCGTCCAATTTTTTCATACGTGTCAAGTTTTTTCATACATGTCAGATTGCTATTAGATTGCCACATAAGAAAATAAGTGACAAATAATTAGAGAAAAAAAAAAACTTGACACGTATGAAAAAAATAGATGGAAGTGAAACAGAACCCAACGTTGCAAAACGTGGTACACTTCGTTACCCAAATTTGCTAAAAAAAAGTTTATACACCAATATTAGATGTTTGATTTCATGTATAATTCATTACCCATCTAAGTATTTTTTTTTTTCCAAAATTAAACTTAAATGCCCTTAGTAGACATACTATAGATTTAGTTAAGTCTCGAATTGTAAGCTCTAGAAGCATGTGAAACTTTTACTTCTTGTACAATTTTTCATTCTTGCGTGCAAAAAAGATCACACGGGTCAGTTGCGACTTGCCAGGGCTAGGGGTGTCAAAAGGATCGGGCCTGGCTGGTTCAACATAATTGTTCACTCAAAGCCTCTTTTGAGAGCTTGGCCAAAGGGCCGAGGCCAGCCAGGTCTATCTATGTATTTTTTTGTTTCTCCAAAAAGTTGCAGTTTTCTGCTTAGCTATTCCAAATTCCAAAGTTTGGATTCTTCAAAACCATGAATAAATTCTGAACATGTGGTAGGTGGTACAAGAGAAAGCGACCAACATGGCAACATCCAAAGATAAAATTTTGTTGGTGTCCGAAATAGAACAATTTGAGAAGAAAAAAAAAATGAGTGACTTCTATGAGTGATGAGTGGTGATATAATTGTCACTCAATCACGAATAAGCCATACCCGTGAAGGTGGAATTTCACGTGTCCACACTGCCCGTGAACCAGGTAATACCACTGTAGTAATCGTAAAAGCATGTAAGCATGTTGCATATAACATCGATAAAAGTAATCGTAATCGTCCTATTTATTTCCAAGTGCATACATTCCTCTAGGATGATTCATAGGTACAGCATATGTCACCCTTTTCCTTAAAAAATGCAAAGGATCAGTATGAAATTATTTAAACGAATATCGAAATTAAAATCACGTTACACGTTACACGGACCCTTTTTTTTTTTTTTTTTTTTTTTTACGGTTGAACCCTCACTTGTTTTATTAACCTTGTGTACAGTCTGTTAGCTGCTTCCTCATTAATAAAAGAGATGCTCTCAAATTCGTACATAGTCTTTGGATGTTCAGAACCATATTTAAGCAATACCAAGGAGACATTCTTATTGACACTCTGTACAACATGTATGAAATCTAACGCCATTATCACCTTCTTGAAGTTGTGTTGCAAACAACTTTCCTTTTTGTTTGGAATGATTGCCATGAGTTCTAATGTAAGGTAAGGATACATGTAGCTGAGCTGCTCTCAATAATATGACTTAATTGTTAGGATTAACTAGTATTACCCTCCAGATGAGCCAATTAGGATTCTCTCTACTATATGGGGAAATTAGGATCCCCAGTACATACTAAAAAAAAAAAAAAAAATTGGGTTAACTGTGTTTTTTTTGGTGTATTTGGGAGGGAGACCTAATTTCCCATCTAGTGGGTGTTAACCTAATTGTTATAGAATTACATGTATTAATTCACAATTCATTAACCGAAAAGAAAATAATATAGATTTACACGTATTCACATGACACAGTATGTAATATAATATAATAATGGATTATTCACTTAACGAGTTAATGTACATAAACAAACAACAATATATTGCAAGGATCGACTGTTCATAATAATATAGTTTTTGCATTTTTTTTTATGGTGATTCAACATTATAATATATGTATGTGTGTATGGTGTTGTGTTTTTGCATTGAATTCAATATCTGATTTAAAATAAACGAAAGTAAATGGATGAAAAAGAATAATGTGGAAAACCATGAAACAATAACTTATTGTTAATCTTCTTAACATTAAAGTGTTTATTTTTTTCCTAAATCAGCAAAATCGTATACAGTTTATAGTGTATATATTCCAATCCCACTATAAGAGTTTTGTGATGTACAAAGACAAACATTAAAACAAACTAAACAGGCTGATTCTCATGTCACTGAATCTGAATCCATATGCCTTCACTGGGAATATCTTGATGCACAACAAACAAAAGATAATATCCAGGAGGCGATATAATACCCAAATTTGGCATTGTGATTTCGACTTGATATGTCGAACCTACTAGTGTAGATTTCCCTCCACCTAATACTAACAACCTTTGATTCATCGAAAATGAATGTGTGGTAAATGATGGAGCCACCATAGTTACTGCTATCCCTTTATTGCTTAATGCACCAGGGACTGAAAAACGTACCACTACTTTCTGTCCATACTTCACCTTAAATTGAGAGTTTGGTGACACAATCTTGGGGCGTAAATTGTTAAATTCCAAACCCAAATAGGTTGGTGAAAAGGTTTCTAACCTCAACTCAGTTGGATATAGCACGCCAGTGAAGTTATAGTACACGTGAGGATTACTACCTCCAACAAGAATTCTACCATCACGGAGTAGAATAGCAGTTGAATGGTAAACTCTTGGTACGGTAGATGGGTTTTGGATTTCGAATCTCGACCCAATTGGGTTATCTGGTTGGTACAATACTGGGCTCAGGACCGGGTCTCTACCATATTCCCATCCAGCAGTTCCAGCTGCAGCTCCATTGATAACCAAAACATGACCATTGGGAAGTAATATCATGTCACCCATGACTCTTGCCAACGGCATTATCTCTGTTGCCCAAGTTGGCGATTTATCGTTTATTTTGATCCTACCACACGAATTTAATGCAGCCACAAACTTTCCTCCTTTGGCTTGTCCATAGGACCCTCTCGGTGCACCACCACAAATCAACACCTCAGCTTCAGTTGATGGCTGTCCTAAATTCAACGGAAGAAGTACTGATGAACCTGTGCTTGGATAGTTTCGAGGGTCGCCTCCAGGAAATGAAGGATAAGTTCTTACAACGACATTCTTGGTGTAGTCTAATAAGATTGCACGGTTGTTTGCAAAAATAAACAAGTTTCCATCTACGTTGAGGTGAACAAAAGGGTAAAGATTGTTCTCCTCACCAGCATCATTTGTTTGACTTAACAATGCAAAAAAAAAAATATGGAATTCGTTGTTGTGGACTTGGGATAGAATTCATAATTGAACTGCTTACGCCCACCAATAACGATAACTCTCCCGTCGGGTAGTATATGATTAGTCGCATACCACCGTCGAGCTAATAAACCAAGTGCTAATTCATTCCAGTCGCAATTTCCACAGGGATAGAATGTTCTTATAACATGGTCGCCATCATTGAATCCACCAGTTTGAATCAGGTGACCATCTACTGCAACCGCACCTGATGAGCACCATACATCAGTTTGAACCATAAGTGGTCTAACTGAATTTGCTAAAACATCATATTCAACAGAATGAGCCGTGCAGTCAATCTTAACTGCCATTTCATTAGAATCATTTCGACACTTGCCACTGGGCAAAGAAATATTTGACAGGCCAAAATCAGTTCGATCAAAGATAACCACGCGGTCGTTGTTTAGCAGCTGCATGTGCATTGCTGCTATCCCAATGCTGTTCTGTACAAGCGTCCATTGACCTCCTCCGGCGGCATAGGCCTGGTTCTGATGATGCAATCCTGCAATAAATAGAAGATGCCATAGCAAGCAAGAAAGAGTGAGAGTTGTGCTCATTCTTGTCTGTGAGAATATTGAAGAGGCTCTCTCTAGGTGGTCTTCTTAAATCCTTCCTCAAGTTGGAACACGTGCATTAAAGGTGTTAGAAGGCAAAGTACTTGTTGTAGAATAATGGAATCTTTTCTTTGACAATTTAATATTATCCATTTTTGTGTGTCTTTTTGGTCTTTTAGACTTTTTTGGTCTTTTAGTCGGTGAAGTTTGACGTTCCAATCAGTTATAATGAGTTCTTGTCTTCCATGTAATTGAATGTTTTGTTCGTACTTTTCTCTGTCTTTTGTTTGTTACTAGCATATTCCACTAATTAAAGATTAATGTTTTAATATTTCAGTTATTTTGATTGATTACGATTTTTTGAAAAAGGAACCATATCTAAAGAGGTAATGGCTTTGTTTGGCAAAGATTGGATTTTAGTATCTTGGTTAGAGATGACGAGCTCTATTGCATCTATCATTAATGCCGTGAAAAAGTTGTTGCAAACATACAAAATGATCAACATGCATCCACGAAATATTGGTCTAACCACTTTTTCTTTTCTCAAAATTCAATATGTATAGCCAGAAAATATATAATGTTTTTGATAAAATTAAACAAATTGTATAGTAATTAGAAGATCAAGTGCATCATATCTGAATTGGTTAAGAGTTCAATGGAAATGTTATTAGTCTAGGCCATGTGATCCAGTTTGGCAAAATAGGGTGGTTACTTTTTAGTTCAATACTAGCCTAGCTGCAGTCGTATATGGATGGGCGAAGTTGCAGCAGACATGAAAACTTACCAAGATCGATCAGTGTTGTTATAGGTCCTTATCTAGAAGAAGTTGAGAAACTATCAGTTAAGTTAATCTATCTATCATATGCAACCTTTAATCAAACAGTTTACTTTAGAATTTAGGAAAAGTATCAACGCACCCTCAGCCAGTGAAAGTTTATTCCAAATTTAAGTATATTCAATCAAAGTAGAGAAGAATTGAAATCTGTTGATGCTGGAAAATATTCTCTCTCATTTAACAAGGCTGTCGTCTCTCTCATTTAACAAGGCTGTCGAGACCTTCTTTTGTTTCCTTGTGAACTAAAGCTGTAAAGAGTAAAGAACCTACTTCCAGTATAGTTCAAACTTCAAAGTTCACACTGCTAAAAGACAGATCAAAATCCCTTGTGAACTCAAATATGACAAATAAAATTAAACTTCATCTGAAAAGAAGCTTTAGTTGAAGTGTGAACTCCAGTATTTGTTTGCTTATGCAAGTTCAATTTAAAGAATGAGTCTCATTTGTACACATATTTTGTGAAGGAGTATCTAAAGTCTTGCTTTCTGTAATCAGAAATTAAATGGTACAGATTGTCTAAATTTCTCACCTGTATTTTACTACCTGTATCACTAGGTGAGAAATTTCCATAGTTACATTGTGGTGCTAAAGAAAGCACACTATTGTGGAGACAAGCGATATTATGGGTTAAAAAAACAGAGAAGAAAGTGCAGATCATCAACTAAATATGAATAAAGATATCATATATAACAAATCAGTACCTACATGTATAAGTAGATCAGAAATCACTTTCTTGAAAATTACAGCTCTATGTGATCCACCTTTCCTGCTTTTCTAAATATGGTGTGATAGACGATGTGATACTTACAAGATCCTACTTGGTCGACTTCAATGCCACTTCAATTCGTTTATAAGGATCCTACTTGGTCGACTTCAATGCCACTTCATTTATGTAATGTGTATGGTGTAAGTCACAAAATCTCTACTACTTATAAGGGGTGTGGGCGAGCTAGCTGAAGGAGCTGTCTGTCCGTTCTAACAAGTGCTAATTTAGCTATATGTGGGCTAGGTAAAAGAATGGCGCAGGTACAAATCTAGGTATATGTGGGCTGTACTAACTTCAGCACACATGCATAGCACGTCCATTTAGCTAGTACTATTCAAATCTTACCATGTTCAATATCTTGACCATCTAAATAACGTACTTTTAAAGTTTTAATTTATTCAAGAAAAAGAATGGTGATTTAAAAAGGTTAACCTTGTGGAAAATGCATCAGGTCGTCACGTGGTAATTGCCAAATTTTCTATAGATCTTCGAGTTAAGAGGATAAATCTGCTAGAGCATCTCTAATGGGAAGTGTAAACAGTATAGCGGCGACACTTAAATAGACATCCAAACAATTTTTTTTCCAGACGTCACTTGGAGCGATGTCCTGTTTCTTTTACCCAGTTTTTTTTTTTCTTCTGGAAATACTACAACTATGTTGTGCTTTGATAACAGCTATAAAGATCAGAGATACAGATCGAGTTAATGGTAGTGATTCTCCACGAATTGCAGCAAACCCCACTTCAACCAAGCCCGTAAAAGTAAGAAACTTATTTTTTTGGTTTCTTTTCACGGTTCAAATTATTGTTTTCACTAATCTCACTTCATGGAGTTGCTTGTTTTTTTGCTAATTATTGATGATAGGTAAGGAAAGAAAAATTTGGGGAACGAATTGCAGCCTTTCCAGCAACTTGTTAAGTTTCTTCTTATGGGAAGGGAAGGTGGAGTAAATAAAATGTGATTTGAATTGTTGAAAAGTTGAGACACCAAAATGAGTAGACAACAAACAACTTTTGTCTCATTTGTTTGACTTTTGACTTTTTGTTTTGTAGATAGATACTCACAATAAAGACGGGACGCCACTTATTTAAGAGACGTTTCACTCTAGTAATATCTCAAACGTCAAACGTCCGTCCTTTTGGATTACACATTTCTTAATTTTCCCTATTCGAAACTACCGAGTGTGTAAATTTTTGGTGGTACCTATATAGAACATATGTGGGAGTGTAAAATTACACTCCCCATTCGAGATGCTTTTATGTGCGGGGATTAGGTGGAGCTATTCACTAGATTTCAATAAACAGTTTTATGTACGTCCATGAAAACGTACAACATAAGCATCAGCGCAGTAAAAGTTAAGTTTTTATTTGTTTAAGACATAATGACTTAAAAATAAAACCAATTTTACATTAAATACAAAGTATTTTTTTTATTGTCTAAAAATATATTGTATTTTCAAATTTTTACAATTGATACAATCTGTTAAATCCAAATAGATGGAATATGAATTAGCCTTTAAAACAGGTTACATGAGTTGCATTCCGTTCTTAGTTTACTTGTATGACCAAAATACCCTTGAAAACAAATCAAATTTTATGTATAAACTCACACGAAATGAAATTGAACTGCCCATACAACAAATGGAAACACTATAAAGTAGTTGAACACAAACTCTTTAACATACTCCTTCAGCAATCCATCAATATGACAAAACCTAGATGTGTTTCAATCTTACCGGTGTTAGAAGCAATCAATTAGTGGTCTTGATTCCAGAATCTGAAAACCAGGCTTTTGTTCACAAAAACTTATCTCATGCTATGCTAGTAGACACATCTAGGTTTTGTCATATTGGTGGATTGCTAATTGATTAGAACACTAATTCAAATCAAGATTAGCACGGAAGTGACAATGAGATTGAGGCTTCACTCTATGGAGACCCGAAGATGGATCATTCGATGGTGACTCAAGCTCAATTTTCAATGAAGTGAACAATAATGGGGTTCAACAGCATCAACTTCTAATGTCTAGCTCCAACAACATAGATTCAATTGCTCACCGCCTTCCTCAATTCACATACGCGTAATCGATTTCGGGAAATACCCATAAATGATATCAACACCATCAATTCATTTAGATGGAAGAACACAATAACTTCGATCTTTGAATCATAAGAGCCTTGCAAATTCTTTATCGGACGAACAAGGAACACACTTCAGTATACTACATCACACAATTGCTTATGTTATAATTTCTAAAAATTATATATATCACAAAATATATAAAATGGTGCAAAAAAATAAAAATAAAAAAATGACTTTATTGTCATGTAAGAGCTTGCCTAGGGCCTCCACAATCTCAGAGCCGGTCCTGGATAAAAGCGTAAAACCAATGTTTTTGCAAACTCCTAATATCATTTTTCTTTCAACTAAATCGCCAAGTCACGGCTAAGATGAGCTCTATTTGTATGGTTCTACAAACTTGTCAAAAATCTTGCCGAAGTAACATATTAAAATTTCAAATTACTCGTGTTTGTACCACAATACAAAATATCACGATATATATTGAGAAATCATAAAAAATATATATAAATATATATAAATATTCAACTATAAATATATATATTTGTTGATATATAAATATTCAACTATATAATATATATATATATATATTTATTATATATATATATATATATATATATATACATCACCAAACAGTTGAGTTTATCGCGATATACAGACCAAATCATTCTACAATTCTAAGTGTAAAATGTTTTTGATTAAAAAGTGTGGAGTCCACCTTACTCCTTCAAGTTGAGCACTAGCAAGCCTACAATTAGGGCCAACAACTTGTTGTGATAATTGTTGGCTCTCAAATTATTAATAAAGTGTGAGGAAATTAACAAAATAAAATTTAATAATAATTAAGTTGTGGGAGGGATTGAACTTAGGTTTCTTCTGAGAATGGTAGGCCACTAACCACTCAAAGATAATTTTATTGGGGACCAAACCTATTAAAATCTGTCTTCTACATGTACACATGTCACATGTGAGCAAAATAATTTCTATGCTACTATTTGAAAGGAAATGATATTGTTAATATTATGTTTAAGTTTTAATTGACATTGAAAGTTTATTAAATTTATTTATTAGTTAGATAATCCTTTATAAACTTATTTTTTGTATAATCTTCTATAAATAATATTGATGAACAATGTGTTTACAAAATGGGACCCAAAGTTTGAGAAAAAGTAGGTAGATATATCCAAATTTAGGTCATTCTCTTTTTGTAAGAAAGTATTAATCAATGAATTAAATTGAATTATTTGAACACAAAAAATATGAAAAACAAATATTTTTTAATTAGATGACATCAATTATATTTAATTTCTATTAAAATTGATCAAAAAATTGACATATATAATTCCATTTTTTGAATTGAGATGCCACTTTACTCAATTCTTAATTACTTATATTTAATCACAAAATGTATTTTTGAATAATACAATACATTTGGATAAGATTGTGTTTATGGTTGGTATATATAAAAATTTCTACGAAAACATTTTACCCATTTTTCTTATTTCAAGGAAAGAAATCAAGATCAAAGAATGAGAAGTAAATCGAGAAAAAATAGTGATTTTGTGGTAATAAATTTTACCCATTTTTTTAACCACGAAAACGGTAAGAAATTACAACTAATGAAGAATTAGAGTGCTTTTAACTTGTAAGAGAAAAGAAATTATGGGATTGGTGCTACGTAGCATAGTCTTACTATGTTGATATTGTGGATATATCGCAATATATCCACGATATCCCAACATAAGGAGATATATCCACGATACATATCCATAAATCAGGGTCGATATATCGCGCCCTATTCCGATATTTTGTACTACAAGTTTGACTGTTTGTACTATTAATATACATGCATCACATAAAAAAAATATCTTATCCTTAGATATATATTATAGCTATACCCTCTTGGCTCTATTTTTCAAGGTTTCATAGAGTCTCCAACTTTTTGTAAACACTAATACTAATTACGAAAAAATAGAAATTCTAAATCCTTAGATATATATTATAGTTATACCCTCACCAATCTATTTTTTTGGAAGACTCACGAGATTTTAGTTTTTCTAAATCCCATCTAGAGTTTTTCACAGAGTATCTAATTTTTCTTAAACAATATAGCTAATTACGGAAAAAAATAATAAAAATAACTAAATTGCAAAAAACAATATTTTCAACCAAAAATGATTTTCTTAAAACCCTTACGCCACAAAAAATAGCTTCCACACTAATCTCAGATTAAGTTTAACATAATAAAGTTTATTTCTAGAAAATGATAATGAAACTATGAAAGAACAAAGAAAAAAATGAATTGAATTGCTTGAATATTTACTTTATGCATTTGTTAACCACACATGTGACTGTAAAAAAAGGAAAAAAAGTAAACTAATCATAAAATAAAATAGTATACACCCAAAACAAATAAAATTGTATTGTATGCACTATATATATGGGCATAACAAATAAAGTTGGATCAATTTAAGGTGTAATTCACTGTAGGATTTAGACATTTAGTCATAGTTAAGGATTTCAAAAACCACATGTCACAATAATTACAACATATTCTAATTAAATTTATGAATTTTATAATTCCCAATTTTAGCGGAGTAACGAGATTCAGTTAAAATGGACATTGGCTTAAATAGATTATATAACTATTGATTTAGTTAAAGTGAACGTTGGGCTTAAATAAATTATATACCAAACCAAACAAAAAAAAATTACATGTGGAAAATTAAATTATGCAAAAAATAACATCACAAAATATATAATAGCAAATTAAAAAAAATAATAATAACAAATATTTTAAAATATATATAATACTGCATGAAACTAACGTCAAAGAACAATTAATGAGAAACATAAAACTAGATACAAATGTATCGAACTAATCTCAAATAATATTTAACGGGAAATCAGAAATTGGATGCACATGTAAGCATTAAACTAATCTTAAAATTAATTAATTGACAATCAGAATATTGATACAACTGCATTAAACTAACCTCAAAGAATAATTAACGGGAAATGAAAACTTGGATGCAAATACATTGAACTAACACCAAAAAATAATTATCGGAAAATCGAGAACTGGATGCAAATATATTGAACTAACCCTCAGAGATTAAATTAATAGGAAATCGGAAATTGGATGCAACTGTATTGAACTAATTTAAAAAAAAATAACTATAAATTGGAAACATGATGCAAATGCGTGAAACTAATATTTAAAAATAATTAACGGGAAATCGGAAACCAGATTAAACTACACTAAACTAATTTCAAAAAATAAATTGGATGCAAATGCATTAAACTAACCTCAAGAAATAATTAACAAAAAATCGGAAACTGGATGCAAATTTATTGAACTAACCTCAAACAATAATTAACGGGAAATCAGAAACTAGATGCAAATGCAACCTCATCGAATAATAAATGAGAAATCGGAAACTGGATGCAAATATATTAAACTAATCTAAAAAAATGATTAACTGGAAATTGGAAATGGAACCGGATACAAATGCATTGAATCGAAAGCATAAAGAATAATTAGCAGGAAATTGGAAATTGGATGCAAATGCATTAAACTAACTACAAAGAATAATTAACAATAAATCGGAAACTGGATGCAACTGCATTGAACTAACCTCAAAAAATAAATAACAGAAAATCAGAAATTGGATGCAAATGCATTGAACTAACCTCAAAAAATAAATAACAGAAAATCAGAAATTGGATGCAAATGCATTGAACTAACCTCAAAATATAGTTGTGTTATATGTTGTGGGAATGTCTCGATGAGTATAGTTTTGCATTTAAAATGGTGTTTATCTTTTTTTTTTTTCTGTATAATTGGGAACACCTTGCTATTCCAGTAGTTTCAATATGAACTTCGTCTTATTAGACAATCTCACAAAACTTCAATCAAACTTCTATTATTAAACAACAAATAAAGTTGAAGGGTTTTATCAATGGTGAGTTATTTTTTTTAATAGAGAGTATGTGGGGTTTTCATGTTATAAGAAATTTGGATGAGTGAATAATATAATATTTGTATATAATAGTTATGCATATATAATTGCATATATTTTTTAGAATAATTAATACGACAGGACCCGTTCGTAGATAATTTTTGAAGATCCCACATAGTGAGTCAAGTATATAATTTAAAGAATAATTAACGGGAAATCAGGAACTGGATAATCTTTGATGATCCAATATAGTAAATCAAGCATAATTTATTTTTATGTCATGTTTGCAAGGACACTACAGATGGATAAATAGAAAGTTGGTATTGCACACCACATTGGATAATTAAAAGAAAATCGAAAAGTGGATTCAAATACATTGAACTGAGCTCAAAGAGTAATAAACGGGAAATCATAAACTTTATGCAAATGCAATATACAAAACTCAAAAAGTAATTAACTAGAAATCGAAAACTGGATGCAACTGCATTAAACTAATGTTAGAAAATAACTAATGGGAAATTAGAAATTGGATGCAAATCTTTAAAAAATATTTAACGGAAAATCGGAAACGGTATGCAAAAATGCTACAAATAAACCTCAAAAAATAATTAACGATGAATTAGAAACTGGATGCAAATAATGCATTGAACTAACCTCAAAATATAATTAACAGGAAATCAAAAACCAAATGCAACTCTGATTGAACTAACTTCATAGAATAATTGACGGGAAATCAGAAACTGGATGCAAATGCATTGAAATATAAATAACCTCAAAGAATAGCTAACGAAAAATCAGAAACCGGATGAAATTGCATCGAACTAACCTGAAAGCATAAATAATCAAAAATCATAAACTAGATCTTGAGATGTATTGAACTAATCTCAAATAGTTATTAATAAGAAATTAGAAACTGGATGCAAATGCAATAAACCAATCTAAAGACTAATTAACGAATATAGAAACATAAAAAAATGGATGCAAATGAATTGAACTAACCTCAATGAATAATTAACTGAAAATCATAAATTTGATGCAACTGCATTGAACAAACCTCAAAAAATAATTAACGGGAAATCGAAAACTTGCTGCAAATGTATTGAACTAACATCAAAGAATAATTAACGGAAAATCGAAAACTGGATGCAACTGCATTAAACTAAAATCATATATTAACTAACAGGCTGGGAAATCAGAAATTGGATGCAATATCTTTGATGAATATTTAACGGAAAATCAGAAACTGGATGCAAATGCATTGAAATAATCTCAAAGAATAGTTAATTGAAAATCGGAAACCGGATGTAACTACATCGAACTACCCTCAAAGCATAAATAACCGGAAATTGGAAGCTAGATGCGAACTAACTTCGAAAAATAATTAACGGAAAAATCATAAACTGGATGCAGATGTATTAAACTAACCTCAAAAGACAATTAATGGAAAATTGGAACATTGATGCAAATGCAATTAACTAATCTCAAAGAGTAATTAATGAAACATTGAAAACTATATGGAACTGCACTGAATTAACCTTAATATATGAATAACTAACGGGAAATTGTAAACTTGGTGCAACTGCACTGAACTAACCTCAAAGAATAATTAACGGGAAATCAGAAACTTAATACAACTACATTGAATTAACCTCAAAGAATAATTAATGAGAAATCGGAAACTAGATCCAACTACATTGAACTAGCCTCAAAGAATAATTAATGTAAAATCGAAAACTTGATGCAAATGCATTGAACTAACCTAAAACATAGTTGTATTATATATAGGGAGAATATAATATCTCGACAAGTATAGTTTTGTATTTTAAGTAGTGTTTATTATAATTATTTTTATTATGATTGTGAATGGCTTGCTATTTAAGTATGTAGCTTCAATATCATTTTCGCCACATTGGACATTTTCACAAAATTTCAATTAAACTTCTATTATTAAACATAACATCAAACTTCGATCGGTTTTACCAAGGTTTGGTATTTTCTTTTGATAGAGAGTGGTGCAAAAAATTTGAACAAGTGATTAATATAATTTACATATCTCATAGCTATGAATAGTTGCTAATATTTTTTAGAATAATTTAATATAATGACACCCGTTCGTAAGACGGGTTCAAAAGCTAGTCTATAATTAAATACATAGCATTACTGTGGATATCTACGTACCTAATGATCCTACGATTTACAAATTTAAGTGTTTGATTTGTCCCTACATAAGTTTGCATCTTTGAAGGAAAATGCCTATTTGGGTCTAGTTTTTTTTTTTGATGGGTCTAGTTGGTGGTGCAAAATGGAAGTTTGCACAATACATGCATGCTCCTAAGTCCTAAGGTACATTTTCTAGTTGCATATCATTACACTTGTTAACCAGGTTGGACGTTTAGGTTTGAACCTTCTCCCATATTGCAACTGCAGTATATCCCTCATTTCATTCAGCCATTAAAATTTTATTCCTGCTCCTCTAAATTAACATAGGCGGATCCAGAATTGCCACTCAAGGGGTTGCTACTACTAACACACTACAAATATATTTTTTTTGGGTGAATCTACTATCTATATACTAAAGCAGAGACCTATAATGGAGGAATTTCTCTCTCTTATGTGGCACTCTAATATGAGAGTTAGTTTTTTTTCTCTCCTATGTGGTACTATAATATTAAAAATAGTCTTTTCTAATAGCCTACAATCCCACGTACATGGAACCTCTTTGGAGAGTTTGAGTGTATTTCTAATTCTTATATTTGGAGAGTTTGAGTGTATTTTTAATTCTTATATATTTTATCAAATAATTTTAAAAAAAAAATAGGTGATTTGTAAAAGATAATTTCCTATTACGAATCAAACACTTTTAGTGTTTCAATTCTTATATATTTGATAAAATAAAAAAAAAAATTGCTAAAAAATATGTGATTTGTAGAAACTAATTTTCTATTACAAATCATACAATTTTAGTGTCTATGATAAAGCACCGACTTATTTCGAATATATCCTTAGCACGGCCTCAAAACATAGTTAAAAACAATTATACAAAAAATAATATCACAAAATATATAATAGAAAATTTTAAAAAAATAACAGCAAAACAATAATGACAAATATTTTAAAAAATATATAATACTGAATGAAACTAACGTTTAAAAAAACAATTAATGGGGAACTTAAAACTGGATGCAAATGCATCGAACTAACCTCAAATAATATTTAACGAGAAATCGGAAACATAATGCAAATACAAGCATTAAACTAATCTTAAAAAGTAATTAATAGAAAATGGGAATATGGAAACAATTGCATTAAACTAACATCAAAGAATAATTAACGAAAATCAAAACTTGAATGTAAATACATCAAACTAACATAAAAAATAATTGTTGGAAAATCAGAAACTTGATGCAAATGCATTGAGCTAACCCTCAAAGATTAAATTAACGGGAAATCGGAAACTGGATGCAACTGCATTGAACTAACCTCAAAGAAAAATTAATTATAAATTAGAAACATGATGCAAATGCGTGAAACTAATCTTAAAAAATAATTAACGGGAAATCGAAAAACGGATGCAATTGCACTGAACTAATCTAAAAAAAAAAATTAGATGCAAATGCATTGAACTAAGCTCAAGAAATAATTAATAGAAAATCGGAAACTGGATGCAAATTCATTGAACTAACCTCAAACAATAATTAACGGAAAATCGAAAACTAGATACAAATGCAACTTTATCAAATAATAAACGAGAAATCGGAAACTAGATGCAAATGCATTAAACTAATCTCACAGAATAATTAACGGGAAATCAGAAACTGGATGAAAATGCATCAAACTGACCTCAAAGAATAATTAACAGGAAATTAGAAATTGGATTCAAATGTTTTGAACTAATCGAAAAGAATAATTAACGAGAAATCAGAAACTTGATGCAACTGCATTGACCTGATCTCAAAAAATAAATAACGGGGATTGGAAATTGGATGCAACTGCATTGAACTAACCTCAAAATATAAATAACGGAAAATCAGAAACTAGATGCAAATGCATTGAACTAACCTCAAAACATAGTTGGGTTATATGTTGTGGGAATGTCTCGACAAGTATAGTTTTGCATTTAAAATGGTGTTTATCTTATCTCTTTCCATATGATTGGGAACTCCTTGCTATTCAAGTAGCTTCAATATATATGAATTTCGCCTTATTAGGCAATCTCACAAAACTTCAATCAAACTTCTACTATTAAACAACAAAATAAAATTGAAGGGTTTTATCAAAGGTGAGTTCATTTTTTTTAATGGAGAGTGGGGTTTTCACGTTATAAGAAATTTGGTTGAGTGATCAATATAATATTAATATATAATAACTAACGGAAAATTAGAAATTGGATGCAAATCTTTGAAAAATATTTAACGGAAAATTAGAAACGATATGCAAATACATCAAACAAACCTCAGATAATAATTAATGGGAAACCAAAAACTGGATGCAAATGCATTGAACTAAACTCAAAAAATAATTAACAGAAAATAAAAAACCGAATGCAACTGCATTGAACTGACCTCATAGAATAATTAGTGGGAAATCGGAAACTAAATGCAAATGCATTGAAATAATCTCAAAGAATAATTAACGAAAAATCAGAAACCGGATATAATTGCATCGAACTAACCTTAAAGCATAAATAATTAGAAACTAGATGCAGATGTATTGAACTAACTTTAAAGAGTTATTAACAGGAAATCAGAAACTGGATCCAAATGCAATGAACTAATCTAAAAAACTAATTAATGAAACATTAAAAAATGGATGAAACTGCACTAAACTAACCTAAATGAATAATTAACAGGAAATTATAAATTTGATGTAATTGCATTGAACGAACCTCCAAAAATAATTAACGGGAAATCGAAAACTTAATGCAAATGCATTGAACTAACCTCAAAGAACAATTAACATAAAATCGGAAATTGGATGCAACTGCATTGAACTAACCTCAAAGAATAATTAACGGAAAACCAAAAACTGGATGCAACTGCATTAAACTAAAATCATAGATTAACTAACGGGAAATCAGAAATTGGATGCAAATGCATTGAAATAACCTAAAAAAATAGTTAACTGGAAATCATAATGCATTGCACTGACCTCAAAGCATAAATGTCCGCTTTTTTTAGCCTTCTCACATGAGTAATTACGAGTAATTAGGAACCCAAAACGAAAGTGAGTTTATAAAAATAGACTCTTATATGTATGCAAGATGTATAGAAATTGTAAACTATCGAACTAACCTAGAAAAAAAATTAACGAAAAATCAGAAACTAGATGCAGATGTATTGAACTAACCTTAAAGAGTAATTAATGGAGATTGGAACCTGGATGCAAATGCAATGAACTAATTTCAAATACTAATTAACGAAACATCGAAAATTGGATGCAACTGTACTGAATTAACATTAATGAATAACTAACGGGAAATCATAAAGTGGATGGAATTGCACTAAGCTAACCTCAAATAATAATTAACGGGAAATCAGAAACTTGATGCAACTGCATTGAACTAACCTCAAAGAATAATTAACGAAAATTTGGAAACTGGGTGCAACGTACTACATTAAATTAACCTCAAATAATAATTAATGGAAAATCAGAAACTTGATGCAAATGCATTGAACTAATAACCCTAAAACATATTTGTATTATATGTAGGGGGAATAAATGTCTCGACAAATATAGTTTTGCATTTTAAGTAGTGTTTATCATAATTCTTTTATTGTGATTGAGAATGTCTTGCTATTCAAGTAGCTTCAATATTATCTTCGCCACATTGGGCATTTTCACAAAACTTCAATCAAACTTATATTGTTAAACCTAACCATAAAAAGAAGTCGATGAGTTTTATCAAGGTTTGATACTTCCTTTTTATAGAGAGTGGTGCAAGAAATTTAAATGAATAATTAATATAATTTTCATATCTCATAGCTATGCATAGTTGCTAATATTTTTTATAATAATTTAGTATAACGACACCCATTCGTAGGATGCGTTCATGTGATAAATCTTTTCAAGTGGGAGTAGTGTATTCTTTGAGGATATGGAAATAATCAATCTGTTTTAGTGATTTGTACACATTAGTACGTAAGCTGAGCGGTGATGATTTACCGCTAAATCACCATAAATCTAATAAAACTATTATACAAGCTAAATCAAATTTATGATAATTCCATTTGAAAATTACGGATTAATATCATAAACCACAAAAAATGTATTTTCCCTTAGGTTTATTTTCAATAATCGCTGCTCAAAATATCGGGTTTATTTTGATTATAAAATTTTTCGCTAAATAACCATAAATATAAGAAAACTATTATACAAGTTAGATTAAGTTTAAGATAATTCTATTTGAAAATTATGGATTAATATCCTAAACCACAAAGTGAAAATGTTATCTCAATTTGATCCCTTAGTTTCCAAGTATTTATGCACCATTAATGTATTTCGGTTTATTTTTAAAATATATTTTGATTCGAAAATTTGGTTTATTTTCAATAAAAAGATAATTCTATTTGAAAATTATGGAAATATTAAACCACAAAGTGAAAATGTTAGACCTTTTTGTGCAAAGCCTTTTGGTTTACAATAAAAATATTTAATAGATTCGGAAAATTTGCCCGGTCCAAAATCTTTTCACACACAAAATATTTATAATTACTATTAAAATAACATAAAATTTATTAAAATAACATAAAATTATTTACTACTTTGTTCGACGGAAGGTTGGGGGCTGCCGCCCCCTCCCATCCCTGGATCCGCCACCTTGCAAATTAAGATCTGACCACTTTAAAATTTTGAGTTTTTATTAGTAATGTGTAAATCGTCGCTATGTGACTTAAGAACGTTACCATTGCTTGCAATGTGTATACACCAAACAATCTCATTGTATATTCCATATCTAAGACCATTAATACTGAGTAGTTGAGAATGCTCCTGTGCACCCACGCCACCCTTTTTTTTTCTCATCATCTTGACGATCAGATTTTACCTTAAAAAATCAATTCTACGCCTTTTTTTGGCGATTTCAATTGTTCGTAGCCCAAAATAGTTAAAAACCTCTTTCTATTCTCTTTTTTCAATTCTACAAAACACTCTCAACTCTCAAAAAAAAAATCGTCTCTTCAAACTCTCTCTTATTCTTCTCTATCCACCCATCTCCGACCTACACGCATCATCATCCGTCTGCCGTGGTCAAGGTGGTGGAAGAAGATGGTACTAAAACTGTCGTTACAATTGAAGAAACTGTCGTGCCTGTCCCCAAAGAAGAAGAACCAAAAACTGAAACTGGCTTTCATTTTTTTAACATTAACAAAAATCCTATTACCAATTATGAACATTTTCACCTTTTAGCTGTTTTCTTATGAAGTTATCCAAAATATGAGTCTTAACTGCTTGCTTTTTACCCTCAAAAGAGGTGTTCAGGAGCTTTATTTATGGAAGAGAGAGGATGAGGTTGATAAAGTCATTGAGATTCCTACAAAGTCTTCAAGTGATACATGTAACTTTGATACTAGCAGCAAAGTCGGTAAACAAAAACTGAAGCTATCATATGGAAGGTGGTCCCAACAAAGGTGAGGCATCAAAATTTTCAAAGTTTAAAAAGGCTAAATTAGTTTTGGTGCTTATAGTTTGTTGATTAAAATTATTTTTTCTTGATGAAGGTACAAGAATGCAAAGGTGAAGATGTTGGATATCTTGAAGGCAAATGGACTGTTCTTGGGAAGCCAATTACATGGCGGTAATCGAGGATGGAGGCTCGGAATTACATTGGGGATACTTGGGCTTCTTGACCACATATTGAAACATATGTCCGATAAGGTGGCACCTAATGGGGAAGACAGATTCCACAGCGCCACAATCCGGACGAGAACAATGTAGGTTTATTTTCGGAAGGACACGCACCCGTAATGTGGTGAGTCTTTATTGCTCGGGTTTATTATTTAGATGTAACAGTTAGTTAAAATCTGGAAGTTAATATACAAAAATTATCTAAATCTTTGTGAAATTATTATTTGCAGGTTTCAAGAACATCCGCTTCATCGTTTGGGATGTGGGGGGGTCAGGACAAGGTATTGTTTCTACTTATTTTATATTACATTGCATAATATCATTAATCGCGGAAGAGTCTTTGCTCACCAATATATCATCTTCAACCTTGAAATATGAAATGGAATACCCTTCTGGCCTGTTTAATTGGATGGATGACTGCATACAAAATACTATCATAATCGTGGTGTTTAACTATAATGGTATTTATCTATACTATAATTAATAAAGAGGCTCTGCGACTCAGCCGTGAGAGCCGATGATGTGGAATGTTAGTATGTCGAATATGGCAATGCAAAGGACAGTTGTTACTAACCTAGATGATGTATCCACCTTAATGAGAGAAGACGGTGTATCGATATGTTCAACAATGTGGATTGACAATTTTCGCGGAACCTAAGACTGTAAATAATTTAAGTGAGTATTTACGTCGTTTTTTAATTGTGGGTGGGTATTAGCTTATCGAAAGTTAGTGCTGATAAGATTGGTACATTTATCCTAAAAAAATACGATACAGAAATCTGCGTTGGAAGATTTGTTAGCTCTTAGGAATGCGGTTTTCGCAGAAGTCTTATGCGTTTAGGCCTGGGAGGAATGCGCATATTGTGTTGAGGGTTATTAGGAGAAACTTTGCGGGTTATTTGTAGTATGTTAAAGGAGATTTGAGTATTGTATTGGATCTTTATATCAAAGACCATTAATACTGAACAGTCGAAAATGCTCCCATTGAAACACGTCAGCCCCCTTTTTTCTCTTAGGTGGGCACCTAAGATTTTATAATGATTCGGCAAAAAAAAAAAAACAAACTCACGCCCAGTTTTGGGAACTGTTCGCGTAACAAAATGAAATAAAAGAAAAGGATAAAAAAAACGTTTCGTCAAAATCAAAACCCCACCCCGACCTTTACCAAAAAAAAAAAAAAACCTAGCTCTATTTGATCCCTTTTAATTCCATATTCGAAGTTGCGATCGGATCTATTCACTAAAAAAGAATCACCTGAAAAAGGCTTCCACACTTGACTCCACCTTTAGGAGATGCCATTCCTACTTCCCAAAAGGGAAAGACCAAACAACGACTTCTTGAAAGAACTCTAAAAGAGGGTGGCCGTAGGAGCAGCTTGCCATATACTAAATTCCTTATTCCTATTTCGGGGAGAAGGCCTACCATATAGCATAATTTATGTTATTTGGATGGCGACCCCTTATTAGACCAACTTCCAAGAAAGGAAAAGGCGATCCCCGATATTTCGAATCATCATCCAACGCGAAAAGAAGCGGTTGAGGTGTGTTTTTGTCATCTTTACGTTACGATAGAATATGGACATAATAACTAAGTTATATTGTGAGGGTTTCAGGCTGCTTTAGGTAGTTCCCGTAGATTCTTGGAATTGGAACCTATACCTAAATTGCAAGTGTGTGCAGAAGAAAGAAATTCCATGTGCTTTTGCACACTGTGTTGACATCATGCATGTTTGAGATAGTTAGGCATTGGATGCATTTACCATCTCAGATATCGCTTGTTGTTCTGCTGTAAGCAACTTTGTGACTTTGTGAGTGTGTTGAGATAAATAATTCAAAAGTAATTGGTACCAAAGAACTACAATCTCATGAGTACGTCTAATGAACATGCTACGTTAGGATGTACACGTCTGTTGAGGTGGTAAATTTGTAGGGTTCGAACCATGAAATACAAAGCAAATCCCACAATCGACCTTAGGATAACAAGTTCAGTTCATTATATGATGTTTATTTAACAGTTAGCTCTTGATTTACTTTTCTAATGCACCAAAACACACAAATGTTACGACGTCCACGAAATCTGTTTTATTTTATCTTTGATTCCCTCACGAACCAAGTGCAACCTTACATTTCTATTTAGTTTAACAATACGGTAATCAACGTGTCCTTTACGTAATGACTAAAAGCCTTTTTTTTTTTAATATTAGAAGAACCCGGACTTCAAATTTATCTTCTTCTTCTTATTCGGTGGCGCCATCATCTTCTTGGATTCATTTGAGATCGGTTTTATTTGTTGTTACTTCTATTTCAAGTATGTGAGGGGAAAAGGGTGATGATTTCTCACTCAACGAGAAACTGGATGCATTTCAAAAGTAATTTGTGGAGAAGAGAGATTTGATGTCGATGCGTTATTTTGGCTGTTGGTGTCTCCACGCTTCAACACATCATTAAGAGCAGGTATCTTATCAAATATTCTTTGTTTTGTTTTGAAGTTTTTATATTTTATAAAAGTGTTTTTGTGGAATTTGGGGTTCGAGATGAATGCTACATCGATAAGCCACTCTTCTCCACATTGTGTCTATTTCGCGACAAACCAAATAAAGAATGCAACGTTTCATGAGTTGATCTTAACACTGATAATGGATATACACCTAAAAGAAATTATCTTCGACAAATTCTTAAGAAATCGATCTCCGCGTTTTCACACCAGATCTGAAACCCAAGCAGTAGCATTGGAATCCATGTGTTCATGCCAGGTATTCACCATTTAGTATATAAGGATTTATTGGGGCATGTTGAGAAGTCGATCATCTTTCACCTCCATCAACTCGAGTATTTTTTTTTTTTTTTTTTTTTTCTGAGAATACCAATTTGATCTCCTTCTTATCTATGGTTTCACTCCTTTCCTAATATCTTCAAACATTGAAAGTTTTTTGAACATGTACTTTTCATCTGGCTATAACTCCTATAAGAGCTTTAGCTTTTTTGGTTCCTTTACCCCTAACAATGAGCTTCTATGTAGTTCAAAGACACTAAGAAGAAGGGAGGAGTTTCTGAAAATTTTGAACATGACTAGAATTGCGGCTTGATAGGAAGGTAGGAGAGACATTTTCCTTATTTTCTATCCGATAAGTACTTTCAGAATTTAACCCCACCTTGAATTCTTTATGTTGGTTTATTTTTTGTGGGTGCGTGGTGTAAACCTTTCGGACCTCAATTTAGATTGATTTAATGGTTGTTTGTTCGAGAAGTGCACTTCGCCCCAATAAGCTTTTCAAAGAAACTTAAGAGAATAGTATTATCGCAATGTGATATTCCACTATATACTTGATATTTATCTATAAGAGAGGGGTCCAATTTATTCAACTGATTTAATTTTGGTGCCCCGGTTAGGTATATAAAAGGTATACTATTTTATAATTTTCATGTTGTTGTTGTTGTTGTTGTGTAATTCATTATGTTACATAGAGATCCCGGATTTTTATTATTCCTCTTTGGTAGTTGTGTGGTATCTACCAGATTTTATTTCCTTTTGTTTATGTTATAGGTTTTGCTTTTGTTTATATGGATGGATGATGAGCTTAGATGTCGAGGATGCAATTCGAGGAATTGACAGGTGGAATTTCAAAGACAAAGTCGGTGGCTACTTGGTGATAATTCTTATAGTAAACCTTAAGTAGGACTAATTCTCGGGGAGTCTAGGATCGGAAAGCCACGAAAAGAAACACTCAAGACAACAATAGTGCCATTTGCAAATCCAAATGGACAAGCTAGATATTCCATCGTAAACATAGCATATATATTTGCATTTATGTAGTAATTAAAATGAGAGTTGTTGGAGTCATCTGCTAAGAGTATATGGTATGGTATCTCTGGGGAACACACCTATATAGATGTGGTGGACAAAACACTAAGAAAGGAGAGATGAGGGTAGTGATTGAGTTAAACTTTCGAAATGAGTTTGAAATGGCAAGAGCAAGCAAAGAATATAATCAATTAGTTGACAAGCTTCACGAAGTTTTTGTTGGAAAGGTGGAAAGGTTGGAGTATGTGTATGTAATGCCGATATTGATTCTAAATGATGCTTATTTTCAAATTTATCCTTTGCAACCTTCCAATCGATTTTTTAAGGAAAAATATTCCATATAAGAACTGGGACAGGGATCCCTGTTTCTTTATGGTACTTGAATTCAATATGAAGAAAGAGTAGTTCTCAAATAATGTGTAGTCCAATTTAGATGGGTAGGACACTATACTATGTTCAATTTAAATAGGTAGGTAACAATGTTTGGGTAGGCTATAATTTGGTTCAAGATGCAAGACTTCCCATCTATGACCAATTTTTCTTCTTGATGGTAAATTGGTAATAGCTACCGGTCATTTCATCCGGAAATTGTGTGTTTTAACCTTTTGCTACTCATAAGAGTTCTCGGTATAGTCTTGCAGGTTTCACAAATCATGTTAAGTTATGCATTCTTTGATTCTCGTAAACTACTTCATCGCCTCGGCATTTGCGGGACTTGCTTTGAAGATGCCGGAGGTGAACGCGAAAACAGACTTTGTTTCCTAGCAACACCCGAGTTCCATAGGTCCTTTTCGATTGGGCTTAGGAATTTTGTCACAGTGACACACCTTGCAGATTGATAATTGGAGTTACCTTGAAAATGTCGGATAGCCAAGCCCATAGTTATTTTGTTGCATCACATTCACTTTGGATAAATGGTGCGTAGTAGCGCTTCTCTTTTCTTGATAAACCAACCCTTTAGCTTCTCAAATATTGTGCGTGTTTGAATTGGTATTACCCCTAACGTAAGAGTTATACCCAATTATTCCCCGACGCTTTGGTTGTATCCCTCAAATGTCCCATCACATTTTGTTAAGCCTCGGTGATTGACATATGGTTTTCCAAATTGTATTGCTATTTTCTCCAATTCTCTCACATCCGGATCAATGCACGAGGTGTTGCATGTACTCTGCGTAAAACTTATTCCCGATCATTTTCAACACAATAACAGTAATACATCCGTATCTAATTCAAAAGGTACGATTGTGTTAATTTTGGTCCCAATAAATTGTGTATGAAACGGTGATAGGTATAAGAGATGTGATAACACCACCCATACGCTGTGAGCATTTTCTGATGTCTACATTGTAACGGAACTAATGGACACCGATCTTCATCAAATAATTCGGCTCCAAGCAAGCATTGTCAGGAAGACCATTGTCGTAATGTAAAATACTTAAGACTTCTACTTACACTCAAATCTCAAATAACTGGTAAAAAAAATGAGTCTTAACCTCAGTTGCAATAAAATCGTATAAGATTGATATAACTATATATTTTAGGATAGTATCATTATCTCATAGTCGTCCTTTTCCATATGTAATTAAAAAGACTTCTAATTACATTAGGATAGTATCATTATCTCATAGTCGTCCTTTAATTACACTCAAATTACAAAACAAAATGGACTCTTCAACCTATGAAATATATATATACCAACGACATACGTGCTCAACACAATTTATTCCTATAATAAAAAAATGCAGGTCATGGATGATCAAACATACAACAAGAATCAAACATACAATGATCGATGAGATGGTAAAAAAAGTAGATTATGTCAGAGTAGATCATCCACATAAATCGTTCCAACTATGCTATAGGACTGCTTATTTGCCCTCTCAATCGGTAACGTTTCATTTCAAAGATGCAGATATGGCATTACCCGTATGGAATACATGGATACAAACTGATCCTAATACTGTCTGCCTGGCTATGCTTCCAACAGATGATAGGTCCGTACTAGGAAGCTTTCAGTCCGTACTAGGAAGCTTTCAACAACAAAACTATAATGTTGGCTATGATTGGGAAAACAATGTAATTTCTTTTCAGCTAAACTATTGCGAAGATGACTTGGATTGATTATTGTCATTGCAATTGTCGGCTCTGCCTCCAATGGATAATAAGTCCATAATATTTGGACAGTATCAACAACAAAATTATAATGTTAGCTATGGTTAGGAAAGCAGTGCAATTTCCATAGGTCATCAAGTTTACATTATTTTTTAATCCTTTTTTTGTCAATGTTCATTATTTCGAATCAAATTGATTATTTGGTATATTGGTCGATCGATCAACATAGACATTACTCAGAAAAAAGGTAGTTTTGGCCCCTCAACTTGACACAGATTATTCATCTAGACCCCAAAGTTCGTTTTAGGCATTCACAAGCACCTCTGATTAGGACACTAAAATCCGGCACCTGAAAGTATGAGGTAAATATGAACTACGACTGTGCAAGTATGTTGAGTAAAATATTTTAACTCCTCCGAAAGGTTTTATTGTTTTTCGTTTGGAGCAGAAAGAGTAATATTTATACTACCCTACCCTAGCCCCTAGGTGAATGGAGTCGAAGAGTGCAAGATGAATGGGAATCGAACTACTTGATGAATGGAATCTCCTGTGAAACGTGCAAGGAAATTTTGCACGATATAGGTTTTCCCATAGATTTCTTGAATTGACCATAGCACCCTGAGCTTTTGGTTTCTTTCCTCTGGTAAATTGTACATTAGTAGAGACCTATTTGATAAACTCGAAGGTGAGTTACTCGAATACTATGGTTTGAAAGAGTAGAAATCAGACATTGTGGAATTACAAAGGCAACTCAAGATCAAAACAGTTGAGATCAACATGCTGAATATCAGCATTAATTCATTGCAAGCGGAGAGGAAAAAACTTCAAGAAGAGATCGCAGAGGAGGGCAGCGAGAAAGGAGCTTGAGATGGCAAAGAACGGGATAAAGGAGGCTGCGAGAAATACCGAGGATTCTACTTTTAGTGTGGTCTTTGCATATATATGGCAGGTTTTGGGAGCAAAGCAGTCATGGCCATCAACTCAGAAATGGAACTAGGGTAACTCAAAGATGATGTGCATCACCTGGGATTCATATGGTGGAGTCTATGGGATTCAATGAATGCGTCACTGCTGCTGCCACCAGAAATCGAAAGTTATCAAAGGTAATAAAATGCTTTAATTTAGAATCTCTACATGTTGATATTTGTGTTTTCCTTTCTCTTAGGTATTTTTTCAAAATGTTTTATTGTAAAATTGGTCATTGTGTGAGATTTTTTTTATGAGAATGATATAAGTATTATATATTTCTTTTTGCGGTATATGTAGAACTATTTGTAATGTGAGAACCATATTACATGTCATATGTGTTACAATTGCTTATTTCTTCAAACTGGTCGAGAAATTGTTTTAAATGTCAAACCATTTAGGCAAGATCAGTCAAGTATCCCCTAGATAGCAATTCATTCTCCAAACACAAGAAATATCTCATCCCAATGTAAAATGGGGTGGTCAACCCATTTGTTTAATTCAATTCACTAGCTTCCTTTATATCTTAGTTTCTATGAGTTTCTTGAAAAGAGACGATGGTATGTAATTGCATTCTTTTCTTTTTGCTATTACATCTTCTACTTTAACTTATTTGATATATCCTTTTTCCCATGGTTTGTTGAGAAGAGATGGTTGCATCTTGCACTTTTCATCCATGTACTATAAAAAAAATTATGATATTCTTTTGTCTCTTAATTTGGATGTTGAGTTAGTTAACTCATAAATCTATGTTGGAGGAAACTTAGATTGTTAATTGAAGGGTTTAAATTTAAATTGATTGAAATCTGATATAAATGGTTGGAGGGTTTAAATTTATCTTCAAAATTGCAGATTTCTTGGTTATTTAGAAAGGTTGGTACAGATGACGATAAGGGATTTCAGTGCTACTTGGCCAATGTTCAATATAAACTAAAGGATAGTGAAAAAACTATTCGAGAAGGATTTGTTAAAATTGGCAGAATTGGTAAGCCAAATATATTCCTTCCAATTCTTAAAAAAGTATGACTTGAAGAGAAATGTCATAAATTACCAAATATATGTGGTCGAGACGATGGGATTTGGTCTCTAGGGGCCAAAATGCTAAGATGTCTCTACCTAGAACCAGATCAATTTGTTGATTGGTAATAATAGATAAGTAACAATCAACAAAAGGGTCTTAAGGAATCTATATTGATAACTAAGACATCCAAGCTAGGCTCATACCTCTTAGCCCACTATGTGTCATATTCCTTAGCAAGGCAGTAAGGTAAACAATAAAGTCCCAGTTATGATTGTTTCAACATATTTGGAGCTCCACTTAAAGACACTGCCTTGGGATTTCAATCCTCGAAAGCGAGCACTTGCGGAAGCCCAATCAAGGAGAAATGTCTTGACATCTTGGTCGCTATTTCGAAAGCATGCAATCGTTTCTTTGAACTTTCTTTTATTTGAGTTTATTTTATATTTTTGCCTTTTGTCTCATGATAAATGTGTAAGTCGACCTTCATATATTGGGCAGAGACAACGAAAGAGTTCATTGCAAAGTTGGATCTTAAAACTGGCCAGAAAGTTCTTGGTGGTGGTTGCGGCATTGGTGGAGGAGACTTTTACATGCCTGACAACTTTGGTGTTATGATTTTTTTCAATCTTGAACGTTCCATTGGATGCAAATGCTTTGTTGAATTTAATGTTACTAAATGTATGCAAATGCTTCGTTGAAGTTGATGTTGCTGACTGTATGAAAAAGACATACCCACATACAAATGTGTTAATATTTGTACCAAAGTTTTTTTCTTCATCTTTTGTAGAAGCAACCCATACAAAGCACTTTATACTTTATATGTTCTGTTTACTTTCTTCTTGGAGGAGGTTACTTACAAGAATGTTCACATAGAAGTAAACAAAGCAAAGAGATCATCTAGGAAGGTTGGATGTTCACAACGATGATGGATTCGTAGTATATGGCCCATATCTTGGTTGTAGTTTACTGCCTACATAGTAAACTGATGTAAGACTGTAATTAAGAGGAAGAATATATGACATTTCATAGAGTATCATTTATGGGTCTGCCCAAGGTTGCAATAAGTTGCATTCAGTTGCGTCAGATTGTAATCAAGTTCGCATTGATTTCATCACTCTTGGCTAATTTATATTCCAAATCATTGCACATGTAAATTTGATTACAAATTAAATTAACATTAATCAAATTCATAGTTGGTCATAAAGAAAGTGATTGTCAAGATGGTGGTATTGCCTATGGTTGTTGATGTGTTATTTGATTTTAAAACTTTGAAAGAGTTCTACCGGAAAGTGACGACATGCTATTGCTCCCGCAATCCAAGACAACATGCCTCCCTATTCTTAGTTAAACCCTGAATATATGCCAACGACGTACCATTAATATAGGTTTATTTACTCATGCATCTAATCCATTATTCTCTTTGTTGGTGTTTCTTTGCATGCCAAGTGAGGACGAGATATTTTATTCTTTAATCGGAATTTTTTCATCTATACAAGTATTGTGTGTGTATAGTATTTTGATTGTAATCTCTTAAAAAAAATAGAAAAACATAAACCCTTCAAACAAAGTATGTAGTGAATTATTAGCTATCAATATACATATATTATTTATTCAAATAGGCTTTAAGCTTTTGAGTCATTAGCTATCTATGTAGCAAGTCCGGCCATAGGCCGGGCCAAATGGCTAGTTAACAATAGGATCACACATTATACCGTAAAAATAAATGAAAGATATGTAGTTTATTCATTCAATTCTACCGAAATCGTGTCTTACATATTTAAGATGACTTCAGATAAGACTAAAACAGATTACAGAAAAAGTAAAATAGAAAGAAACCAAAGACAGAGTACATTATAATACAGTTGAATAACATATTGCAGTCCCAAAATACATAATTATACAGTTGAATAACATATTGCAGTCCCAAATCTATAGAAAACGAAAGTAACCCTGTGTACAACCAATAACACAAAACATAAAATCAACAAATCACCTGAAAACAATGTCACTGAATCTGAACCCATATGCCGACACTGGGAACATTTTGATGCACAACAAACAATAGATAATATCCAGGAGGAGCTATAATACCCGATTTTGGCAGCGAGACTGTGGTTTGGTACACTGATCTTGAAACCAATCTTGTTGTACTCCCGCCTAATACCAACAACCTTTGATTCATCGAGAACGAATGTGTAGCAAATGACGGAGCCACCATCGTCACTGCTACTCCATTTTTGCTTAATGCACCAGGCACAGAAAAGCGTACTACTAGTATCTGCCCATATATTACTTTAATTTGAGAGAATGGCAAAATGATTTTGGGGCGTAAATTCGAAAATTCTGGACCCAAATAGGCTGGTGAAAAGGCTTCTAACCTAAGTTCAGTTGGATATAGCACACCAGTGAATCTATAGGTCGAGTGAGGATCACTACCTCCAACTAGAATTCTACCATCACGTAGTAGAACTGCACTTGAATGATAAACTCTTGGTATGGATGATGCATTTTGGACTTCAAATCTTGATCCTAACGCGTTATTTGGCCGATAGAGTACTGGGCTTTGTACTGCGTTTCTACCAAGTTCCCACCCGGCAACTCCAGCTGCTGCTCCATTGATGATCAAAACATCACCATTGGGGAGTAAAATCATGTCACCCATGATTCTAGCTAATGGCATCTTCTCCACTGTCCAGCTTGGCAATGTATCGGTGATTTTGATCCTCCCACAAGTATTTAATGCAGGAAGAAACTTTCCACTATTAGCTTGTGCATAGGACCCTCTTGGTGCACCACCACATATCAAAACCTCAGCTTCAAGTGTTGGCTGTCCAAGATTATTCAATGGAAGCAGTACTGAAGAGCCGGTACTTGGATAGTTTCGTGGATCGCCACCAGGAAACGAAGGATATGTTCTGACCACCACGCTCTTTGTATAATCAAATAAGATTGCACGGTTGTTTGCGTAAATGAACAAGTTTCCATCTACATTGAGGTGAACGAAAGGGTAGAGATTGTTCTCCTGATTAGGATCATTTGTTTGTTGTAAGAATGGAAGAGAAACAACAGCTGTGGTGGATTTGGGAACAAATTCATAACTGAATTGGCTTCGTCCACCAATGACTATAACTCTTCCATCAGGTAGTAATTGATTTGTCGCATACCACCGTGGTGCCAATAAGCCATTTGCTATTTCTACCCAGTCACAAATGCCACACGGTTGGAACGTTCTTACCTTACGCGCACCATCATTGGATCCACCAGTTTGGATCAAGTGACCATCAGGTGCAACTGAACCCGATGAGCACCATGTGTTAGTTTGAATAAAAAGTGGTCGGACTGAATTAGCTAAGACATCGTACTCAACAGAATGAGCAGTACAGTCAACCTTAAGCGCCAAGTCTGTAGGATCGTTTCGACATTTGCCATTTGGCAACGAAATATTTGATTTACCGAAATCAGTCCGATCATAGATAACGACACGGTCGTTATGTAGTAACTGCATGTGCATTGCTGTTATGCCAATGCTTTTCTGTAAGACTACCCACTGGCCTCCAGCGGCATAGGCCAGATTCTTGCGATGCAATCCGGCAATGAAAATAAGATGCCATAATAAGCAAGAAAGAAAGAAAGTCGTACTATTCATTCTTGTATGTGAGAATGTTTTTGAAGATGGTGTCTCTTTGCTAGTTGATTGTCTTCTTATACTATTTCTCAAGATTCCTCCACGAAATATTTTTCCTTTTTTTTTAGTTTAACTTGGTTAGAGAATTTTGAATTTTCAATTATTGCATGTCTTCTATATATGTTATGTATATTCTACTCGTTTGATATTAATATATATCTTTTGTTTAATTGTTGTGTACTGAGATTTCGGATGCTGTTTGGTATTTTAATTCTTTTGGTTTGATTATGATATGAAAACTCAAAACCTTAGGTAAACAGGTAGAGCCATTTTTTTCAAATAAATTGCAAAGATGCGATTGTGCATTTTTGGTCAGGGATGAGCTGTATGGCTGTATGCCACTGGTATCGTGAACAAATTTTAACAAAAACAAAATCAACAACGATGTATCTGCAGCTCAGACCACCAAGAATCCTATTTAATAAGTCAAAATAGCTAATCGGACTACTTTTATTGTAAGACCATAAAAAATAGGGTAATCAAGTGCATTTGATGATTTTGATCGAATTGGTTAAGAATAACTAGTTAGTCAGTGCCCGTTTGTTACCTATTGGTTCCAAGCCGGCTGAGATATTTATTTTCTGCAACTTCTACATACCAACCATAATAATCCTATCGAATTACAAACTGAATTAGCCTAAAGTTTGTAACATTCAGTCTTAAAAGATAAACACTGATATTTGTGTGGTCGGAAATATTCCTTGAAGATGTATCACGAATTCACGATTATGTAACAAGGCTGGCCAGACCTCCTTTTATCGCCAAGGAGCTGAAGCTGTAAAGAGTAAAGAGCTTGCACTGCCACTTCTAGTACACACTTTGAAGTTTGAACTGTAGTTATCAGATTAAGACTGATCAAAGCATCGTGTTATTACCTCAAATATGACAAAGAAAATTAATTGCCTGAAAAACTTACTAGTGAAGTCGTGAAGATACTCTTTAATCATATAGCAATCAAAGCAGAACTATACATTTAAATTACTTGATTGTATCAGTTGGTGGGGACTTGCCATGTCAAATAACATTCCAAAAGATGAATTTTCAATGTGCCAAATGACAGCCATTTTCCCAAACGTGCTACCCGCTACTAGGATATTATTTCTAGAATGCTTCCAAACATATCAATGAATAATATTAAAAGTTGAGTTTAAAAGTTCCTCATGTTTGTTAAAATAATATTATGGAATGATAGTAGAAAGTAGAAACATTTTTTTATAAAACGCACGACAATAAATTTGCCTCGACGGTTATATGCAGTTGTGGTCTGTCTGCCGTTAAGGGTCATGGGACTTAAAATTTGAAAAATAAAATTATGGTAATCTTAGAGCATCATCAATGCATTTCTAAAATCGATTTCTAATGTAACAGTTGACAAAAAATTTGGCAATTTTCGTCCCCAACGCACTGCCAAAACACCGTTTTTATTTTAACAATGGTCAAATCTGAAACCAAATTAGTCATAATTTCATAAATATATAAATGACTCGCACGGGACAAATTGTCCCGTCCAAGAGTGGGACGAGACAAGTTTTGCCGTCCAACATTTTTTCCTTTTTTTTTAATAAAAAATTAAAACTTCTCGATTTTGTATTATTGGGCTTTTGTACCGTTGGGCCTTTGTACGAATTGGATTGAAATGAATTCGACTGACACGGGACAAGTTTACCCGTGCCAAATAAAAAAAGTTTGCGCACGGGACAAGTTGTGCCGTCCAGAAAACGAAATCAAATTTCTAGATTTTTTGTGCTGGTACTTAACTTTGATTTGGCAATTTTATTCGCTGAAAAACGCTGACGTGTCACAACCAATTATAACAATACGTTGATGATGTTCTTAGTCACACCGAAATAAACTGTTGCCATAGCCAAATGCTTTACAAACTGCCAATTCTATCTTTTTATGTTTTGGGGGTGTGACTAAAAATAAAACCAACAACTACTATAGTTTGTTCTCAAACTTTCTTCATCTCTTGCTTCTCTTCTCCACCAATCCCCTTTTTAATTTGACCCCCCCCCCCCCTCCCCCGCCTTCCAATTGAATCAATTCTATTATTTATAAGTTGATTTCATTCAATTTCATTCTAATACAACTACGTTTAACCCCATTTAATTAAAATTTCCACTCAATCTCATTTGTGGACTTAGAAGAAAAACACTTAAAAGTTAATTTGTTGGGCTGTAGGTGAGAATTGAAAAGAATAATGTTCTTTTGTGGAATTTAAAATCCATATTTTGAAATCTATTAAAAAGATGATAAAATTGAGAATGAGGAAATAAGAAGATGGGATATTAGTGTCGTCGTCGTCGAAATTGGTTAGGTAGGACAAAAAACAGGTGCAATTGAAAATTGTAGAGGTGATGGTGCTTTGGTCGAGAAATAATAAATAAATAAATAAAACAATTTAGTATTAGTATTTTTATTTTTGGCCACACTCCAAGAAATGGATGATAGAATTGGCAGTTTGTAAAACATTTGGGCTATGCGACCATTTCTTTGGGTGTGACTAAGGGGGTGTTTGTTTTTCCTACTTATAACTGCTAGACCACTTATAAGCATTTGTAAGTGGTGGACCACTTCTTTTTACTAATTTGTTTTTTTTCCACTTATAAGTAGCAACGCTAAAAAAAACTTATAAATAGGGCTGAAAGTTGTAAAATTACATAACTACCCATAGACGCATATAAAATTACATAACTAACCAAATAGTAAATGAGTTGATGCAAATGAGAAAAAGTTAATGTCATAGCACTTCATGATTATCATAATAAACAGTATGTATATTTTGGATTGTTTAATGCATAGTCTATATGAATTTATTTCTACTTCCATTAAATTGATTTCTTATATGATCGTCATTAACTTCGATAAGAGAGTACATGTGTTATTAAAATATGGGTAAAATTGTAATGTCACCACTTATAAGTGCTTGAAAAAACAAACACTCCTACCACTAGTGCTTATAAGTAGCAAAAAACAAACAGATTTTAGGACCTACTTATAAGTAGCACTTATAAGTAGCAAACACTTATAAGTAGGAAAAACAAACACCCCCTAAGATTACCCTAAAATTATGTGGTACTCCACTATGGATTAGATTTCAGACATTTTTCTCTCTGAATTATCTTCATATTTTCAGACAAAGCTAGTTTCGGTTTTAATGTCATTAAACCATGTTTTATACTTAAAACAAAATAACATCCATGGCTCCATCAACCAAGTGGCCCAGAGTCCAGACTGTTAATTCATTCGAGCAATGTATGCATGATGATTTTAAACCACGGACATGTTTCAAATGTTTGTCCAAACTGAAGAGGTTAGACCTTGTAGCCCAATTATTCAGGGCAGTTTGAGTAGTTGCATTTGAGTAAGTCATAGTTGTTACCACGTCTCTAGGCTATAAACGTGGGTTGTTTTGTTTTGTTTTGATAGTTATCTGTAAGGCTTTATAAAAGCCAGTTGAAGTTCAATAACAAAGTAGCCATTCCCAACTGTTAGTGTTCTTCTTAGTTTTTCTTTATTTCACATTTGGTATCAGAGCCGAAATCATAGGGGCTGATTGATCATAAGATTTGAGTGTAAACACAAGAGAAAGTGAGAAAACATCATAACAGGTATAGATGGCGCAGAGAAGGATTCATTGTTGAGTATTCCTAAACTTGATGGTGACTATGAACATTGGGCTATGCTCATAGAGAATTTGCTTTGCTCGAAGGAATGGTGGTCGATTGGTGGAAACAGAGTCATAGAACCAACAAGAGGAGAGGTTCTTAATGGTGCCTGAGAGAACGGATCTTGCGGCGATGAAATTTGAAGGATCTAAAGGTAAAGAATTACCTTTTCGGGCCATAGACAAGACTACTTTGAAAACCATTCTTGAGGAAGGACACGACCAAGCGATTTGGGATTCGATGAAAACAAGATATCAAGGGAATGAGAGAGTCAGAAATGCGCAACTGCAGACATTCAGAAGAGATTTCGAGGTGCTCGAGATGAAATTGGGAGAATCAATCAATGATTACTTCTCAAGAGTGATGATTGTTGCAAACAGTATGCGTAATTTAGGAGAAGATCTGCAGGATGCAAAGATTGTTGAAAAGGTATTGCGCTCCTTATCTGAGAAATACAATTATATTGTATGTTCGATTGAAGAATCGAAAAATATCAAGTGCTTGTCAGTTGATGAATTGCAAAGCTCTTTATTAGTTCATGAGCAGAAATTTCGGAGGCATTCAAGTGGGGAAGAACAAGCACTCAAAGTCACTCATGCCGAAGGGAGTAATGCGAGGGGGCGTGGAAGAACAACCTTTCAAGGAGGAAGGGGCAGAGGAAGAGGCCGACAGACCTATGACAAAGCTACGATCGAGTGTTACAAATGTCACCAGCTTGGACATTATCAATATGATTGTCCAATGTGGGAAAAGAAGGCGAACTATGTGGAGTTTGATGAGTCAGAGGAACTACTGCTTATGGCATATGTGGAGATGCGCGGAGGTAATCGAAATAATTTATGGTTCCTTGATTCTGGTTGTAGTAACCATATGTGCGGTGATCGCTCTTTATTTTGTGATTTGGATGAGAGTTTCACACACATAGTGAGGCTCGGAAATAATATGAGGATGAATGTGGTTGGGAAAGGGAATGTGAGACTGTTTCTGGAGGGTGCTAGTCACGTAGTCACGGAGGTCTTCTATGTGCCTGAGTTACAAAATCATCTTCTTAGCATTGGTCAGTTGCAAGAGAAAGGCCTAGCTGTGCTGATTCAATCCAATGAATGTCGAATTTATCATCCCTCAAGAGGCTTGTTTATCCACACTGACATGACTGCAAATAGAATGTTTGCCTTGCTATCCGAGTCACAGCCAGCAGAGAAGCAATTGAAGAAGGAGGTATGTTTGCAAGCAGAAACTCAAGACATGACTGATCTTTGGCATCGGAGGTATGGTCACCTTGGTTACCAAAGCCTCAAAACATTGCAGCAGAAAGGTATGGTGAAGGGTTTGCCTACGATCAGAGATACCAGTGGTCAGGTAATCGATTGCTTAAAGGGAAAGCAACATCGAGACCTCTTTTCCAAAGAAGAGTACATGGAGAGCTTCTCAAAAACTCGAACTCATTCATGCCGATATATGTGGGCCTGTTACTCCTATTTCAAACAGCCACAAGAGGTATCTTATCTGTTTTATTGATGATTATAGTAGAAAAGCTTGGGTACATTTTCTGATTGATAAGTCAGATGCATTTGCCTTTTTCAAGTTATTTAAGAATGGTGTAGAGAAAGAAACAGGTCTTGATATTAAATGTTTAAGAAGAGACCGTGGTGGGGAATTTACTTCGAATGAGTTTAATGGTTTCTGTAAAGAGAATGGCATTAAAAGGCAATTGACTGCAGCATACACACTGCAACAGAATGGCGTCGCAGAAAGGAAAAACCGGACAGTGATGAACATGGTGAGGAGTTTGTTGTCAAAGAAAGGTGTCCCCAAAATATTTTGGCCGGAGGCGGTCAACTGGAGTCTCTATGTTCTCAACAGGAGCCCCACTTTATCCGTCACAGACATGACACCGGAAGAGGCGTGGAGTGGGGTTAAACCTTCAGTAACTCATTTCAGGGTTTTTGGCAGTGTTGCACATTATCATGTTCCGGATGCACGAAGAACGAAGCTGGAATACAAAAGCCGGAGCTGTGTTATGTTGGGAGTGAGTGAAGAATCGAAGGCCTATAGACTTTATGATCCTGTTCTGAAGAAGGTAGTAATTAGTCGAGATGTTGTCTTTGAAGAAGACAAGAAATGGAACTGGGATGACAGTTTTGAAGAGAAGATTGCTCTTGATTTGAAGTGGGGTGACGATGACGAGCTGCATACTTCGGATGAGTCAGAAGACGAGAATGCAAGAAGCAACGAAGATGAAGCTGTACCAAATCTTGTGAACCCAGAAATCTCGTCTTCTGGATTTTTAAGTGTGAGAACGAGAAGAACCCTTGTATGGGCGGGGGACTATGTCTCTGGAGAAGAGCTTTCTGATGAAGATGTTGTGGCTAATTGGGCATTTCTTGCCACTACCGATCCAATGACCTATGAGGAAGCAGTAGCTGATGTAAAATGGAGAGAAGCTATGGATTTAGAGATAAACTCCATTCAGAAAAATAATACATGGTACTTGACAGAGCTGCCAGCAGGTGCTAGAAAGATTGGGGTTAAATGGGTTTATAAGACAAAAATCAATGAGCACGGTGAGGTAGAAAGATACAAAGCCCGCTTGGTTGCCAAAGGCTACGCACAGAAGTACGGCATTGACTATGAGGAAGTATATGCACCTGTGTCCCGTATGGATAATGTTCGAATGTTTCTTGCCTTAGCTGCACAAAGAGGATGGTCTGTTTATCAACTTGATGTTAAATCAGCCTTTTTTCAGGGAAATTTGACCGAAGATGTTTATGTCGATCAACCAAGAGGATATGAGGTGAAAACTGCAATGCACAAAGTCTATAAGCTCAATAAAGCATTATATGGGCTCAAGCAGGCGCCGAGGGCATGGTTCAGCCGTTTTGAAGCTTATTTTTTGAACGAAGGCTTTGAGAAGTGTAAAAGTGAACAAACACTCTTCACCAAGGTCAGTAAACAAGGTAAACTCTTGGTTATTAGCCTTTATGTTGATGACTTGATTTATGCTGGAGACGATGAGAATATGGTCGCTGAGTTTAAGAAATCGATGATGAATGAATTTGACATGACAGATCTTGGTAAAATGAGGTTCTTTCTTGGGTTAGAAGTTTTACAGCTTAGTGAAGGAATTTTTATTCACCAAAAGAAATATGTGCTGGAAGTTCTAAAGAAATTTGGTATGGAACACTGTAACTCTGTTCAAAATCCAATCTGCCCGGGTTTTAAGATTTTTCGAGATGATAATGGAATAGAGGTAGATAGTTCTTATTACAGACAATTGGTCAGTAGCATGATGTATATGACAGCCACAAGACCGGATATTATGTATGCAAATCGGTTTGATCGGTCGATATATGTCGAAAACCAACAGAGCTTCATCTCTTGGTACGCCAAACGAATTTTACGTTATTTACAAGGAACTTACGGTTTTGGACCGTTGTATAAGAAGGATGGAAATAAGGAGTGATTGGATTCAATCGATAGTGATTATCTTTGGTGATGTGGAAGATAGGAAGAGCACCTCGGGCTATGCTTTTGTCTTAAGCTCACCGAGTAGCTTGGTCCTCACGCTAGCAACCGATCGTTGCCTTAAGTACAACCGGCGAGAATACATGGCTGCTTTGTATGTTCAACTCAAGCAATTATGGATGAAGAGGGTGTTGGAGACGTTGGGGTATGAAGGGAATGAAAGCACAGTCATTTTCGTGACAATAGCTCAACCATTAAGCTAGCTAAGAATCGTCTTACATGGAAGAAGCAAACATATACAAGTGAGATTTCATTTCCTTCGTAACCTTGCAAATGATGGAGTCGTGAATTTGCTACACCGGTGGTACACATGATCAGTGGTGATGTGTTCACAAAGCCACTGAAGTTGGAGTCTTTTCAAAGAATGAGAGAGCGACTTGGAGTTTGTGGACGATTTTTGATAAACTAGTTTGTTTTTGGATCCTTGTAGCCCAATTAGTTTAGGGGGAGGGAATGAAGAGGTCGGACCTTGTAGCCCAATTATTGAGGCGGTTTGAGTAGTTGCATTTGAGTAAGTCATAGTTGTTACCACGTCTCTAGGCTATAAACGTGGGTTGTTTTGTTTTGCTTTGATAGTTATCTGTAAGGCTTTATAAAAGCCAGTTGAAGTTCAATAACAAAGTAGCCATTCCCAACTGTTAGTGTTATTCTTAGTTTTTCTTTATTTCACACAAACATCTCCTGAATATCCATGAGCATGTGCTCTGAAATCAGGACATAATTACAAATTCACAACAAAAACGAGCTTCCGCTAGTACAATAATGTTAGTAACATAGTGGTCCAGACTCCGGAGTCCAAACTGTTAATTCAATCGAGCAATGTACATGCATGATGATTTAAACCACGGACATGTTTCAAATATTTAACCAAACATCTCCTGAATATCCATGAGCATGCGCTCTGAAATCAGGACACAATCACAAATTTACAACAAAAGTGTGCTTGCAATATATAGAGTATTGTCCGATTAGATAATAGCTATGTTGGGAGATTTCACTAGAAGGTCACACCTCAATCTAGCTACTTTCTATCCCAAATGATTTCAACTTGGAGATCACACCAAGGAAATCACCCACCCAACTTGTACTGTCCCAAGTTGCTCAGAATTTAAGTTTAAAAGTTGGGTATCTTTCACAAAATGTTCGTTGAACAAATTACCTCACATTATGGTTTCAGGTTGTACACGCTTCTATGTTAAGGGCTATTTTTTGGTATAATGCAAAACATTGCAAATCAAACATTTAATGGGCTGTCTAGATTGTACACGATTATAATGATATATCTTGAATGAAGACAGAGGCTCAGAGCAAATACCTCCATGCATCGAATCTCTTTGTGCACGTACAGAATATGGTTTGAATCAATACACTGTAATTTTTTTTCGATAATAATTTGATATTTCAATTCCTTTGATTGATTACGATTGTAAAAACAAGGAATTATATCTAAAAATTGTTTGGGAAAGATTGGATTTTAGTATCTCGGTTAGAGACGATGAGCTGTATTGTATCACTAATGCCATGAAAAAGTTGTTGCAAACATAAAAATGATCAACATGCATCCACGAACTATTGGTCTGACCACTTCCTCCTAGCTACCTCTAAATTCATCATGTATAGCCAGATAATAATATTTCTGATAAAATTAAACAAATTGTAATCTAATTAGAAGATTAAGTACCTCATATCTGAATGATTGGTTGAGGTCAAATTGTAAACCGGTCCTTGATGACCATTCAAAGCAGCAAGATTTTGCGAAGGCAGTTGTTTACCACACCCGGAACTCATGTATCTGAATGACAAGTTTCTATTATTTGTACCAGCATATTTTTGTCTGTAAATTAAGCATTTTTTTTTCTTTATCTGTTTACAAACCGATACAAATCAGCACATTCTGTTTTTGGTAAAGTACGTGAATAGAAGTTGTATCGCAATCGGTGAAATCGTTGTTCGTCGGATTTTCAGTGTCCACGGAGAAATCATTGTTCTCGAGTTAGGTGACACAGGACACTGTTATTTGTTGGAGTGAACATTCGGAAGATATAGGAAGCAAACATTGGATTTGTGGCCAAGGAGAACCCGTAATGAGGAAGATGCAGTTTAGATTGTACTGTGATGAGCAGAGAAGGGTTGGGCTTTTTTTTTTTTTTTTTTTTTTTTTTTGCTATTTTGTATTTTCGGTTAGAAAAAAAAAGGTAAAGAAAAGCCATAGTTCGCACTGCAAAAAGACTGATCAAAATCCCCTGTGAAGTTAAATATGACAATTAAAAGTACTCACCAGAAAAGCAGCAGCTATAGTTAAACTGTTAAAGTGTGAACATCCAGTATTTATTTGGTTCTGCAAGTTCAATTTAAGAAATGAGCCCCCGTTTGTAAACATATTTTGTCAGAGAGTATCTAAAGTCTTGCTTTGTGTAATCAAAAAAGATACAGCTTGTCTAAATTTCTGCCTATATCATTAGGTGGGAACTCCCCGTGGCAAGTTCAGGAATGGTATACAGTTTGTAATGGTGCGTTTTAGTCTACCTTTACATACAATATCAGAATGAGACTGGGATTGAATATGGGAAAGACCAAGTTCGTTGATGAGCGAACTGTCTACGTATCTTACTCTCGATTCTGGGGGGAGAGAAGAATCAGGTCTGACATAGTTCATGTAGGTGGTATTTATAGCCGTTGAGTATGAAGATTTGTGAGACACGTGTGCTGACATGTACAGATGTATGGTTGAGATCAAGGATGAGTGTTAGGTTGGCTTTGGTAGAAATTCTGTAATGATGGGGATCAGTAGATATGTAGGTCCTCAACTAGCGAGAATTGGAGAGGCTATGGAGCTTGTAAGCTCAAGAGAGCGTGCTGCTCACGGAGAGCGTGTTAGCTTATGAAAGCGTATTGCTCACTGAGTTGGTCTTAGAATTATAGGTCCTCAACTAGTGAGAATTGGAGAGGCTCTGGAGCCTATGAGCTCAAGAGAGCGTGTTGCTCGCGGAGAGCGTGTTAGATTATGAAAGCGTATTGCTCATAAAGAGCGTTCTCACTGAATTGATCCTAGAGTTATAGGTCTTCAACTAGTGAGAATTGGAGAGCCTATGAGCTCAAGAGAGCGTGCTGCTCGTGGAGAGCGTGTCAGCTTATGAAAACGTATTGTTTACGGAGAACGTTCTCACTGAGTTGATCCTAGAGTTATAGGTCCTCAACTAGTGAAAATTGGAGAGGCTCTGGAGCCTATGAGCTCAAGAGAGTGTGCTGCTCGCGGAGAGCGTGTTAGCTTATGAAAGCGTATTGCTCACGGAGAGCGTTCTCACTGAGTTGATCCTAGAGTTATAGGTCCTCAACTAGTAAAAATTGGAGAGGTTCTAGAGCCTATGAGCTCAAGAGAGCGTGCTGCTCGAGGAGAGTTTGTTAGCTTATGAAAGTGTATTTATTGCTCACGGAAAGCGTTCTCACTGAGTTGATCCTAGAGTTATAGGTCCTCAACTAGTGAGAATTTGAGAGGCTCTGGAGCCTATGAGCTCAAGAGAGCGTGTTACTCAGGTGGGCGTTAGGACCCAAGTGAGTCTGCCTGCGCTAGTGAGTTGGCGGCTCTAGTGAGCGTCCTAATTTGGAGATCGCAGTTGTTAGCTAGCCTTGACAACAAGAGTTGAGGCGACCTCTGGGGTCTTGATAATAGGAGCGGAGGCGATCTCTGGGGTCTTGATAACAGGAGCGGAGGCGACCTCTGGGGTCTTGATAACAGGAGCAGAGGCGACCTCTGGGGTCTTCACAACAGAAGAGAAGTGGTGATGCTATGTAGCGTTTTAGCTTAAGTGAGCGTTATACTCAGCTGGGTGTTGTGACTCGAGTGAGTCTGTGGGCATCCTGATTTGGAGATCGTCATCAATAGCTAGCCTTGAATTACTATAGTTAGCCCCAGTGTTGGAGCCTGATTGACCTGTAAAAAATGCGAGCTAGCACCAAAGAATTAATAATTCTGGAGATGCATAGAGCATATGAACAAAACTGAACATGTTTAGATGGCAACAATAAGCCCCAGTCCGGAGGCGGCTGTGGCTAGCCCCTAGTTTGGAGCTTGATTGACATGTAAAAAATGTGAACTAGCACCAAAGAGTTAGTACGAACTAACAGTAGTAGTTTTGTAGATGCATGGCACCAGGTGGATTTTGAGTGTCCCCTTGCGCGCGTAGTGTGACGTTCTCCTGCCTGAGCAGTGTGATCTGTTCGTTCATTGTTCCTAGCTGACCTGCTAGACTCTAGATTTGAGCTTCGAGGCTTGCCATGCTTCGTGGGCTTGAGAAGTTGTCTTTTTGGTTTTGGGAGTTATTAAGTGGTTTTTCAAGAAATCGAGACCACAGACGGCGCCAATGTAAATGTGCGTTTTAGTCTACCTTTACATACGATATCAGAAGGAGACTGGGATTGAATGTGGGAAAGACCGAATTCGTTGATGAGCTAACTGCCTACGTATCTTACTCTCGATTCTGGGGGGAGAGAAGAATCAGGTCTGACGTAGTTCATGTAGATGGTATTTATAGCCGTTGAGTATGAAGATTTGTGAGACACGTGTGCTGACATGTACAGATGTATGGTTAAGATTAAGGATGAGTGTTAGGTTGGCTTTGGTAGGAATTCTGTAATAATGGGGATCACTGGCAGTGATTAGTAGCTTGCGGCAGTGGTTTGTGAAAGTGCAGCTTTGGTAATTATTGCATATGGATAAGAGATGGTGTCATAAGTTGAGGCGTTTTGTGTGAGATCATCTGTTTGACCTACGTTATTCTGAAGCGAGCTGAAGTAAACCACCTACATGAGGTGAGCTGCTTATGAAACGAGTTTGGAGGACGTTGACATGAGGTTGGTGTGGTATTTCTGTTTATGCTAGACACGTGTCTAATATTCATTAGATGTGAATATTACTCCCTCACAGTTCACGGTAGGTAATGGTCACAAATGTATGTTCTGGTTAGATATATGGCTAGACGACGAACCCTTGGCTGAGAAGTTTCCGCTTATCTTTCAAGTCTCGGAAAACAAGAGTGGTTATATCTAGGAATTTGCTCAACTAGAAAAGACAACGCTTTGTGGTGTTTGTCGAAAAATACCATGTTCACAGTGTGTTCTTTTTATGAAGCTTTATCTGCCCAGGTTTGCAATCAGGTGGTTTCAACACATCCCTTTCCTGTCAAATTGGTGTGGATTGTACCTATTCCCTTGAAGGTGAAAATTTTCTTCGGTGTGCCATACTTGGTCGCACGTTGACGGTAGATGCTCTTATCCATAGCGGAACCATTGTTCCGCCTACTTGCTCCATGTGCAACACACTTGACGAGTCTATCGATCATCTGTTTATGCATTGCTATTTTGCTTTGGAGTTGTGGGCACAATTGATGGATTCGACTGCAAGCGCGTTTTCGTCAATGGCACAGAACGACTCTCTTCAGTCCTTATTGCATAGTTGGCCGAGAAGAAGGGGGAATGAGTTTGGCTCCAAATTGTGGCAGTTATTACCTTAAACAGTTACCTTAAACAGTTGTTGTGACCTATCTCTTCTCCTCCTCTACTATTCTATTTATAATTCCCTTCCTCTCCCTTGGGCCCTCCATCTGTCCACTCATCTTGCGGTCTATGGATTGCCATGTGTTAAGTTCCCGTACGACGTTAGGGTTTCGCCCTTCCTCCTGCTAGGCACGTGTCCAGATGGTCCAATTCCACGTCAGCTAGCCTTCCGCGCCGCGGCTCTCCGCTATCGGTCCTCGGTTCTCGGCTTCCATACTTGGCTTCCATGTCCACGGCTTTAAATAGCATGTCCGTCATCCCACACCCGTCCTCTTCCTGGCTCCCTTATCCGCCAGACCCGCGGCCCTCATAAACTGGGTCGCTACAATGCCCCCTCTCGAGTTCGCGAACCTCCCGAATGTTCGTGGACTCGAGAACTCAAATCATCTGTCTTTTTCCGTAACTTTTGCTGCACGCCTTTCTATTACTGACGCACGTGTCACCCGCGTGCTTGGTTCGTGTCGCCTCGTTTCTTGCTCCTCCACGCGTCACCTTTCCTCTGGTTCAACTGACGGTTCCTTGGTTTTCGATCCTATTTCTTTCCCTTTTTACCCCCTCCATGCTTCAACTTCTACTTACTCCTTCTTTCCTTCTCATTTCTTTCTCACCCTTCTACTTCTTCCTTACCAGACGCCATTTTTTAACCTTCCTCTTTCCTTCCCCGCTACTCTCGCCCCTGTTCACAGTCAACTCCTTCCCCTTTCTAGTTTTCCTCCCACTCCTCCATTCTACACACTTCGCCTGCTTAAACGTCCGCCTCTGCTGCTGGATTGGTGCACCAGGTTGGTAATCTTTTCTCTTTAATTTTCCCATTTCTTTTCGTAAACCGTTCATATTCCTTAGCTCCCTCCCATGTCGGATTCCCAATCCGACGATCCGACTTCATCGCGGTCGTATGCGGAGGAGTCTTCTCCTCCGCCTGATCCCACCGCGGCCCCCTCCACCACTGGGCGGCCTTTCAAGCTTCCACCGCCTCCCCCACGCTCCCGTCGACCTAATCTGGAAGCGATTAGGGTTGGCTATGGCATCCCGGACGACATCCTCCTCGAGCACGTGCCCAACGTGACTCACTTCCCTCATCTGGTTCCCCCCAAACCGGGATGCCTCGTGGTCACAGTCGGCCAAATTGTCTCTGGCTTGCGACTACCGCTGTCTCGACTAGATGTCGACGTCATAGCTAGTAATTCGCCGAATTATTCGCGAATTATAAGGTTTGGCGAATAATACGAATAATTCGGCGAATTTTTGAATGATACGGTTTAATTCGCGAATTGGTTGGGCCAAACTTATAATTGCCGAATTATTCACGAATTATAAGGTTTGGCGAATAAAATGAATAATTTGGCAAATTTTTGAATGATACGGTTTAATTTGCGAATTGGTTGGATCGGGCCTTAGTTGGAACAAAAAATAAATGTGTTAGTAATAGTAAGTAGAACCAAAAATTTGACATTTGTATTATTTTTTCATGAATAAAATTGCAAAAATAAAAATAAAAACGTTATATACTTATATATCAAAATTTTAAATGTAAAATATATAGCCAAATTTTAAAAGAATGCATTCGTATTATACCCGTTTAAAACACATATATCGTATTTTTACCGTTAGCGTTTTATTGGACCGAATATTTAAAAGTATTATTGTTGAAAATTTCGAATCTTAGGCGAATAATTGCCGTATCGAACTTTTGCCGTCCACGAATTTACTAGCTATGGTCGACGTATGTAACCACTTCAACATTCCCCCTTGCCAGGGTATCGGTAATTTTTGGCGTATCATGTATGCCGCAAACTATTACAACCTCCACCACGAGCCCCGAATAGTCCTCCGCGACATAATTTCTCACTATTACATACGCAAAAGTACCAAAGATGTGAGCATTGGGTACCACTCTTTCTGTGTCCGCCTCGGTAAACAGTCCTTCATTCTCAAACTCACCACCTCGGACAAAACTTGGCATCACTACCCCCTGTATGTCTCTGGTAGTTTCTTGTCCGCGGAGATTCCATCTGAAGTGACTCTCAACCATCTCACCTTCCTGCCCCGTGGTGAGTTCGCTTTACTGCCTCTCTTTCTTATGTTGACTTATACTGCGGACTCACTCCTTATCTCTATTTCTCTCCTGTGCAGGTTGGAAGTCCGACTCCAAATCCCGATTTTACGTCGGCCTGAAGTCTGCAATCTTTGAGCAAATCCGCAATCTGGGCTCTTCTCAAGCTGAAGTCCTCGGCATAGATCCCTCTCATGGAACCCCCTTATTGACTGACCCTTCTCTGCACACCTTGGGTAAATACTCAGCTCCCTTCTATCGTCATCCGCCCCCCAAAGAACGAAAGCCTCGTCCTTCTCCATCCTCACTATCCGCCTCCCATCCTTCCCAAAGTAAACCCCGCCGCCGCGGCTTCACTCGTAAAACCACCAAGTCTCAGGCCCGGGCTCGGGCTCTAGAGGAGATAGTCAGAAAGTCCACCGCACACCTTCCTTCTCGACCCCACCAATATACATCTCCTTCTTTCCGTTCCCTTACTGACTGGGACGATCAATATATTCCCCCCAATTCCCCTCCAGCCGACTCATCACCTCCCCCTATGGACGTCTCCAAGATCAAGCTGTTCGACAGCGACTCGGACGATGACGTGACTGAAGTCCCTCCTTCCCGCACTGTCCCGGCCTCTGCTATCCCCCACCCATCCGCGGATCCCTCATCTGAAGAGCCCCCACACAAGCGCCGCAGGTCCTCACCTACTGCAAGCCTTTCTGCGACTCCTCCGTCCTCTCCACATCCCCGGCGGCCCGGCAAAGAAACCGCTCGCTCTCTCCCTGGGTCTACGACTCCAGAAACTTTCCGCCCCCACTTCAAGGTGCGCGGCCGCCCGGTCAATGTAGAGGATTCTTCTCTAGAAAACCCTGCTGTGGCCGCAGCCATGTTCTACGGCTCCCATCTTCCCCGCGACTTGGCCTATGCTGATTCTGGGACCTTTGAACAGTATCGCACCTCTTTGTATGCCGGCTGGGAGAAGGTATGTCTCTCTTGCCCACTTTGCACTTTCTGCTTTGCCCCTTATTCTGACTGCTCTTCCCTTGTTAGGTGAGCCTGGACATGGCCTATATGATCCGCGGCCTCTTCTCCTCCCTGAGTTCTATGGAATCCTTGGAGAAGGAGGTCGGCGGCCCTGATGGACTAAGGGCCACCTGTGAGCGCCTCCAAGCTGATTTGTCGGCCGCGGACATGGCCAAACTCCGAGCTGAGGATGAATTGAGGACCGCTGAAGCTTCCCACCAGGCCTTCATGGACGGAGTGAACGACCGCCTAAGAAAACAATGGGACGCCCTTGTCCTCCAACATAAGGAGAATACGGCCGCTCTCCTTCTGCAACACACTCAGGACATGGAGCAGCTGCGGATAAGCTTCAAGGCTCAAGCTGACAAACGGGTGGCCAAGAAGCTTGCTGAGGAACATGTGCGTTTACTCAAAGAAGGCCGACTCCTTCCCGAAAAGCCACCCTCTCCCATGTCGGAAGATCCATCAGCCGCGGTCCCCAATGCCCCAGAGCCGCTTGTTTCGGGGTCAGTTGACGTTGCCCTCCTCGATCCGCTGCCTGAAGGCTCTGTTTGCGAGGCCGCCTCCCCGGGCCCCGACTCGCGTGCTCTCGACCATGCTCCCCTTGCCAAAGATCTAGTGCAGGATTTAGACTAGCCCCCCGCTGGCTGTCTGTTATTGTATTAGTTATTTTGTAACTTACTCTTCCAACTAAGTGTGCCCCTAAACTTATTTGCTCTTTCCCTTTCACCTGTATGTTGGTGTGATTAGAAACTGTTTCACTCTTTTCGATTACATGTATGATCTCTTAGTTTTAATTGTTGCTTTGTCTGGCATGCTGCTGTTCGTCATTTCTTTCCTCTATTTCTTCTCACTTCGTCCTTATCTACGCTGGGGCCTTCTCTCTTCTTGCCCCCATGTGTGATCCCCGCCTCTCGCTTGGGAATGTCTCTTTTCCCTTTGGAGTCACTCGTTGACTCCGAGTTCCATCGGGGCAGCTCGACCTGCCGTGGGCCTGATTTGAACCATTCGACCGCGGAAGGCTCCTCCCCACCGCGGCCTCTTTTTGGGAGTGGCCACCACTGGCTTCTCTTTGCCCCCCGGTCGCGGTATGCCTTTCTTCCGCGGACGGCTCTCCCGGATCCGCGGCTCTAGCTTGAGGTGGACCTCTCGTCCTCGGGCGTCTCTTGCCCTCACCTGTGTTTAGCCTGACTGTTGCAGTTTATGTAGGATGGTGAAATTTACTCCTCAAAAGTGCCATCGTATTATATATTTACAAATAGCTCCAGTGTATCATTCTGGACTTTCATTACATTCAGACATGAAACTTTTTTAACATTTTCACATTCCATGGCTTTTCTAGCACCTTTCCTTCCGCTGTTCTTAACTTGTAAGTACCAGCTCCTCCTACGTCGACCACTGTATAGGGCCCCTCCCAGTTCGGCCCGAGCTTTCCGTCATTCTCTCTCTTGGTACTCTGCGTCACCCGTCGCAATACGGCATCCCCTACCCTGAACTGTCGCAGCTTGACCCTCTTGTTATAACGTCTCTGCAGGCTGCGGTGGTATTCCTCTAGTTTGATTCGCGCCTCGTCTCTTCTCTCTTCGGCTAAGGCCATATCCACTGCCAGTATGCCCTCGTTCAGCCCCGTCTCCACCGCCCTTGTCCTCGTCGTGGCTGCTACCATTTCCGTGGGAATCACGGCCTCTACCCCGTAAGCCAAAGAGAAGGGAGTTTCCCCCGTAGATATTCGAGGACGTGGTCCTGTATGCCCATAGAACATGACTAAGTTCATCTGCCCACACTCCTTTCTTATCCTCTAGCTTTCTTTTGAGATTGTTCATAATGGCCTTGTTGGAAGACTCTGCCTGCCCATTGCCTTCTGGATTGTATGGGGCCGAGAACCCCTGCTTCACCTTGTATGCTTGCAAGAACGCCTTCACCTTGGACCCGGTGAACTGGGTTCCATTGTCTGCTATGATAATATATGGCAACCCAAATCTACAAATGATATTCTCCCACAAGAACTTGATCACATGAGTTTCCTTGACTGTTCGCGAGCCCGCCGCCTCAATCCATTTGGTGAAATAATCGGGGCCGCCAACATGAATCTCCTTTTTGCTTTTGTAGCCATGGGCGTGGACCCACTATATCCATTGCCCACATTGCGAAAGGCCACGGACTTGACACACTATGTAATGGTTCCATTTGGTGCAAAGATCATCGGCGAACCGCACTTCTCACATCGTTTGGCATAGTCCACGGCATCCCTTTTCATGTGTGGCCGTAAACGTAGCCCCGCGGATATCGATCTGCGGTGTTTGTCTTTGTTGTTACGCACGTTGAGTGACTCCCGCAGTCTCCCCCATGCAACTCCGCTAACACTTCTAGGGCTAACTTCGGCCCGAGACACTTTAACAAAGGCCCACTGAAATTCCTTCGATATAGCTCCCCCTCTATGAGCACGTATCTCCGAGACGTCTTCTCCAGTCTCCTTTTCTCCCCTTTATCTTTCACCACGTCCCCCGACAAAAAACTCTTGATGGGTATAATCCATCCCCCTTCTTCCTCCTCTGCCTGACATATCTCCGCCACTCTTTCTTCCCCCTCCTCCGTACTAGGTTTCTCCAATCGCTTTACCTTTATCACCCTCTCTTCTGATTCAGGGATTGCGGCCGCCACGTATACTAGGGCGTCGGCATGTCTGTTTTCACCGCGTCCCAAGTGTATGAACTTAACCTTCGCAAACCCGGCAGCCCTCTTTTGCAGCACTTCCAAATATTTTGCCATGCGGCACCGCCACAAACCCTCCGTTTGCGACCACACTACCAAATTTGAGTCGGAATACACCATCCAATTCTTTCACCCCCACCTCTTACGCCATTCTCATGCCCGCTATTACTGCCTTCATTACTCGCCCGTTATTTGATGCCGCGAACCCTTCTTCATGGTTAATTCTATTACGTTGTTTTCCGGCGTGACCAACGCCGCCCTATCCCATTGCAATTGTCTGTAGCTGACCCATCGGCGAAGACTCTCCATCCATTCCTTTGATCCCAGGGGTCCAACCAATCCTATTCCATAATCCTTTCCGGCTCCATGACCATCTCGTTTCCCCAGGTGGGGTCCTCCACGGAAACTCGCTAAGAAATTGCCGCCGCTGCGCCTTTTCCATTTGTTCCCTAATCGAGCATCAGATCGTAAGAACTCAACATCACGCCCATTTCAAAGATCCTTCCCGACTTCTCGACTTTCAATGCTTGCTTTAGCGGCAAATTGGTCACCACCACTACAGAGTGCGCCTCAAAGTACGGTTTCAACTTCAGGGCCGAGAACACCAATGCCAAGGCATATTCTCTATTCTACTATTTGGGTCGGCCTCCAGTGAGTGTTTTTACTTTGGAAAGTACCGCTTTTCCAATTTACCCTGATTCTGACTAAGTACCGAAGCTAATGGCGTACTCGTGACCCCCAAATATAAGTACAACTTCTCCTCGTTCGTCGCGACAAAGATGGGGGCCTTGCCTAAATAACCCTTTAACTCTTGGAACGCCTTCTCGCTCCGGGTCCATTCAAATCCAGCGTGTTCCTCAAGAACCGATCTGGCGGCTACACTTATCGGCGACTTTGAGATGAATCTATTCAAAGCCGCGACCCTTCCCGCAAGTCTGCGACCTCCTTGACATCAGGCGGCGGCATCTCCACTAGGGCCCTTATCCGCTTTCGGGGTTGGCTTCTATTCCCGGTGTGTAACTATGTATCCGGGAACTTTCTGTAGTGACGCCTTAAGCATACATTTCTGCGGATTAAGTTTTAAATTGTACAACCGCAGTATTCTAAATGTCTCTTTCAAACCCTCTAGATGCTCCTCCGCCGACATGCTCTTTTCCACCATGTCGCCTATGTAAATCTCAATCCCTTTCGGATCTTGCTTTCGAACATTTTCTCCCTAGCGCTGAAATGTGGCCCCGGCGTTCTTCAATCCAAACGGCATTCTTGTGTAATGTAAAGACGCCCCACCTTCCACCACGGCGGTCGTCTTTTTCGATCCGCCCATACATGGCCACCGGTTATATCCCATTGACGCGTCCATGAAAGAAAACACTTTAAACCCGGCCTGCAGTTCTATCCACCAACTCGTCTACTCTCGACATGGGGTAGCTATCTTTGGAACACTCGAATCACGTCCCGTGAAGTCGACGCGACATCCCGCCTTGCCATTCTTCTTAGGTACCGCTACCACATTTGACAACCAGTCGGTAAAGGACACCTCTCGTATTATACCTGCCCCTTTCAACCTCGCGAATTCCTTCGGCGTACCTCGGCCTAATCCCTCGTGATCTTCGTCTTTTTACCGGTTTGGCGTCCCCTCATATGTAACTTATGACATGCGAACTCCGGGTCCAACCCGGTGACTTCCTCGATCATCCAGGCAAACACATCTTGGTTAGCAAACAAGAACCGTACTAATTTGCTCTTCCATTCCTCGGACAAAATTTGGACCTTTAATCGATGTGAACTTCTCTTCCCGTTCTCCCCCAAGTTTACTACCTCTATCTCATCCAAGGTCTTCGGTCCTTCTATTAACTCCGTCGATCCCTCCCCGACGGGGCACTGTAATTGCTATGCCTGCCTCTTCCTGGACCGCGAGGTCTCTTCCTCGACCAGCGGATCAATCTCTTCACCGTACTCGGTGGCTATTTTTTTGCCGACACCGATCGAATTTTGACAACCATCCACATGAATAAAATTTTTTATTGCGGACCTCGTATACCCGGCGGGTAAGGGAACCGAATCACTTGGTAGTAAGTGGGGGACTGCTTTCATCTCGTGAATCCATCTCCTCCCGGGATGGCGTTGAATCTTTAGCGATGTCGGCATCCACCACCTTAAACCTTTGAAAACACCGTAACAGTCCCGATCATAGGGGCGGAGCTCCCAAAGCGGTTCAGATCATGCTCCCGGATTGAACCCATACAAATTTGCCGGTGAGGTCTCAACTGCTTCCTTTCTATCTTCATTTCTTCCATTGCCCCTCTAAATAGTAATCCAATAAATCCAGCCATCCCAAACTCAAAAAAGCCGCCAATCCACCAACACCCTTCTTACTATGTAATTTCCTATAGTCACCGCGGACCACCAACGCGTCCCCTCATGCGGGAGTCGATGGCTCGGAGGTCAGCGTCGGTGAGCGTTATGCTCTTCCTTCCTTTTGCGACCCTCAGAATCCGTCCAATGACTGCCTTGCATCTCATGTAATTTCTTTACACTTGTTTTAATTTCGCCTTTATTCGTGGCGGTGTGCATTGTGGCTCAATATCTCTCCATCGAAGATCACGTTGATGCGTTCCATTATCCTCCCAGGTGGCGTCCGCTCCCCTTTTTCCCCTTCCGCTACAAACTCCTTCAATAATCCCTTTCCTATCATCCTCTGAATTAACCACCTTAACGCATAGCAGCCGTTCGTCTCATGATTGTGTATTTGATGATAAGCACAATAAGGTCTGCCTTGTACCTCCACTGGCTTGGTTCGCGGACCCTCATACCCCTGCACATTTTGAATCAACAGTAGTATTTCACTCAACGACTTATTCAGTGGCACTTGCTCTTCCTCGCGATAGGGCTTTTTGTCTCGACTCTCCCTCCTAGCCTCTTCTCGGCCCCTCTCGGGCCGCGATGAATACCTTCGATACCCGCTGCCCCCTTTGTCAGAGGGTTCATATTGCCGACGCCCCTCAGCTTTGTCCAACGATAACACCGCCTTTCCTGGCCTTCTCACTTCCTTCCTCGATGGTGTCCTCATACGATGTACTTTTTTCCACCCCGGATACAAGTCTCAGTAATGTTGCTATCTCATTCTTTGCTACCGATTCATGTGTACCGGTCCCCGGGCAACCCTCTCTCGAAGCTATCACCGCCGTCCTTTCGTCTAGATTCTCCACTTTCAAAGTCTCCTTGAATCTACACAAGAAATCTCTCATCGATTCCGCAGAACCTCGCGCCTTTACGTTGAACAAGGCCGCGATGTCCACCACACGCTTCTTTTGGTGTATGAAGTGATCAATGAAGCGCTGCTCCAACTCCCGAAAGTTATTAATACTCTTAGAAGGTAACTGTAAATACCAATCGGATGCTCCCCCTTTTAAGCTTGCGGGAACATCATACATCTTAGTCCGTCATATACCGCGGCTCCCCGCCACAACGGCATCCTGGCTGGAAATGATGAATGGTCACCATTTGGGTCTCCGTTCCATCATACCTCTCAAACCTTGGCTGGTTGAACCTCTTCGGCACTTCCGACTTCCATATCAAATCTGCCAGTGGGTTGCGATTCAACCCCGCCACCACCTGACTCGCCGTACCTCCCGCTCCCTTGGTCTATCCCAAGCTAGCCTTCAAATCGCTGGCTATCATTTCTCTGACTTGTTCCTTAGTGAGCCCCACCCCCGTTTGTTCTTCCGCATCAGTTCCCCCTTCCTCCTCTTTCCCTGCTCTAGACACCTCCCTTTCCAACTCCTCTATTGTTTCTCTCTCCCTTCTCAACCCCTCATTTTCCTCCCTCAACCTCAATATTTCTTCATGCAACAACCTTGCTTCCTCGACTCGGACATTCTTGTCTCTTCCCTATCCCCGCTCCCCCCCCCGTTCCTTGTTGACTCCCGTCCGTCTACCGGCGGGCGATCGTCTTTTTTGGTCGCCCCACTCTTCTTTTTGTTGCCATCTCACTATTTTTTACTCTCTCTTTCTTTTCTTCCCCACAGACGGCGCCAAATGTTGTGACCTATCTCTTCTCCTCCTCTACTATTCTATTTATAATTCCCTTCCTCTCCCTTGGGCCCTCCATCTGTCCACTCATCTTGCGGTCTATGGATTGCCATGTGTTAAGTTCCCGTACGACGTTAGGGTTTCGCCCTTCCTCCTGCTAGGCACGTGTCCAGATGGTCCAATTCCACGTCAGCTAGCCTTCCGCGCCGCGGCTCTCCGCTATCGGTCCTCGGTTCTCGGCTTCCATACTTGGCTTCCATGACCACGGCCTTAAATAGCATGTCCGTCATCCCACACCCCGTCCTCTTCCTGGCTCCCTTATCCGCCAGACCCGCGGCCCTCATAAACTGGGTCGCTACATTCGGGTGTGCCATACTTGGTCGCACGTTGACGGTAGATGCTCTTATCCATAGCGGAACCATTGTTCCGCCTACTTGCTCCATGTGCAATACACTTGACGAGTCTATCGATCATCTGTTTATGCATTGCTATTTTGCTTTGGAGTTGTGGGCACAATTGATGGATTCGACTGCAAGCGCGTTTTCGTCAATGGCACAGAACGACTCTCTTCAGTCCTTATTGCATAGTTGGCCGAGAAGAAGGGGGAATGAGTTTGGCTCCAAATTGTGGCAGTTATTACCTTAAACAGTTATATGGAATATATGGAAGAAGAGAAATTACCGTATCTTTAGGAACAAGCCAGTTTCTGTTTACAAGTCTGTTTTAGAAGTGAAGGGGCTACTGTGGTAAGATGTCCGCATCATGTGAGAGGAGAAATTACCGTTTTAAGGACTGGCACAATGTGATTCTGGGCAGATAATACACGTTGATTGTAATCAAGAGGAGGGTGGGCTCTGTGTTTGTTCTTTCCCCCATAATCAAGAGGAGGGTGGGCTCTGTGTTTGTTCTTTCCCCCATTTCACTCTCTGTACTTTTCGTGAGGATCTCACTCACTGGCTGTATCTGATTGTGTTATGGCAACTTTATCAATAAAGACTACTTATCAAAAAAACAAAAAAACTCCCATGGCAATGGCAAGTTACATTGTGGTGCTAAAGAAAGTACACCATTGTAGAGTCAAAGTTTCGCTCATTATCCAATTTCTGTAATTTCAATAGCTCAAACCTGTAAGGCAAAAACAAGAAAAACAGAGAATGAAGAAACAGCAGATCATTAGCTAATATCATATAGTAAAGCAGTACCAGAAATCACTTACATGAAAATTACAGCATACTGAAATTTCAAATTAGTCGAGTTTGTACTATTAAAACACGAGCATGCATCACATAAAAAATATGTCTCGTCTCTAATATTATGCCGGCATGCCGCACAGCCCGCACTGTTGTAGATCTTTATGTACCAGATGATCCTACGACCAACAAATAAAGTGTTTCCTGTTTGCATCTCAGGAAGCAAATGCCTATTTGTGTCGTACTTGGCGGTGCAAAATTGAAGTTTGCATAATACATGTTCCTAAGTCCTAAGGTACATTTGATGGTAGTGTATCATTAAATTGATTAATCCGGTTAGAGGTTTGGGTTTGAGCCTTCGCCCATGTTGCAACTACATATATCCCTCAATTTGTTCAGCTAAGTACAGCTTTTTTGCCCTGCCCCTAAAAAATCCATTAAGGTCTGATTACTTTAAAATAGAAGTTATTTAGTTAAGAAATGGGCCTCAGCCCCTCAATCCAATCCGGTTATGGGTAAACTCTTCAATCACGAACGTATCCGTAGAACTTTTTTATTATTTAGGTCTTGCCAAATAAACTCCTCGCTTTCGAAATTGTAAGCAATTTGCAGTCTAATTTTTATCCCCTTAAATTTTTGGTTTCCTATTCTACCATTTTCATTAAATCAAGATCCTTCGAAGACAAACTACATTTTCCAATAAAGTAGTGAAGATTCTTTGTTACACTAAAAAAAGAACACTATTTCTTGTGATATAAAATAGGTTCATGGATAACCATATTTTATAGGTACAAATTTGAGTGGTATATATTCAAGGTGGGAGAGAAGTTGAATATGCTCACTACTTATTTGTGGAAATGCCCAAGAGGAAAATAATTATATGAACCACAATAAAAAAACAATAAAAATATGAAACAAGAAAATAAATGAAAGCAGTGGTGTTGCAAGAGGAAAATAAAAAGTGCAAGTCGCAATTGAACTAGCAATTGGCACTGTACCAAATTTTTAAATATAAACAAACATGAGTTCTGGTTTTTCCTGTGAAAATTTATATTTACATAGTTGGTTAACATGATTTTTTTTTTTTTTTTTTTTTTTTTACATATGAAAACTGTCATTTGCATAGTAGTTTTTGAAACTGAACATGTCTGTAAATTTGAGATAACGTATAAAAATTTATATTTTCATAGTAGTTAACCTATGCAATTTTATATTTACATATGCAAACATATATTTTCATACTAGTTAAACTATGTAAAGTTATATTTATATATGAAAATTTATATTTTCATACTAGTTTAAACTATGCAAATTTGTATGTACATGTGAATATCTTGTTCTAGAAAATGGCTACTGAAAAGATGAGAAGATTAACAATAACACTTTTTTCCTATTTTCTAATTTTTTTTCGACATTTGACTGCATTTATTTTCATATACGAAGATGAATAACGGATACCATTCATGCATTACCATTGTAATCAACTAAACTAATCATACAACATTAGCTAGATTGGTACTATGCAAACGTAAAAATGCATAGTAGTAGTACTATACAAACTTAAAATTACATAATACCACTATGAAAATTTTAATTTCCATGGTTTAACTCTCCAATCCTTGTGAAAGCTAGAACCAAAAGAGAAAGGTCCCTAACAAACCCAAATGACCAAACACAAGTTTTGTTGCAAAATTTCTACAACCAACAAATTTTAACCTTCAATATTTAGTATATGGATTTCTCTGCTTGCATAAGTTATCAACAACCTGAATAGAAAGTTTAACCTAATATATAATGAGAGAAGATTTAGAAATTGAATTCGCTTTTGTTAATTATATATCTTCAACTTGTTTTCGATCTTCAAAATTTGTGGTCGGAATATGAATACCAAACAACTCCAATATATTAACAGTAATAGTACATCATAAGTAAACACTCCCGAGTTATGATGGTTCTCGACTGGAATACCACTATCTTTAGCTTTAAGTCAGTTCCACTCACTTATTTTTTCCAAATTTGAATTTTCGTTTTTTTTTTTAGTATGCTTATAAGACTTTGATTATGTGTAGTGGCTATGCTTCTCTAACATTGTCTTTGTGATTGTACCATCGTGAAACACCATAAACAACTTTCCAAATGGTGTTTCTTTCAGCCTCAATTCGCAATATGGTCATCTCTAAGAGTTTCCTTAAAATTTTGCACATGACCCTAGTAGAGTTACTACGGAAGCTCTAAATTTCTTGTACACCTTCTTCTTGTTTACATTATCTTATAATGAGAAAAAACCAATTAATAACAAATATCATCTAGGAAAACTTTAAAATGCATAAATGTATTACTATGCAAATTTAAGAATGCAGAGTACAAATACTATGCAAATCTAAGAATGCAAAGTAAAAGTATTATGCAAAGTTAAAAATGCATAATAAAACTACTATGCAAAGTTAAGAATGCAGAGTAAAATTGCCACCACACATTACACTAGTGGTGTTCAAAAAAATGAAAAGCCCTAATTTACTTCGAGGAGGGTAAAAAGAGGGCTTGAAGGGCGGGCTTGAGGGCCAAACGGGAGGGGGCGGATACTTATGTTATAAATTTGATTTACAAAATAAATTTAGAAACATTAGTTAAAAATGATAAAATGAAACTTCACAATTAAACCTTCAAACTACTAAAAAACTTGTTAAAGTTGTAAGTCAATTAAATCAATTAAATTAATTTCATAAAATATTATAATGAAATTATAAGGTTGACAAACTTAATAGATAAATGTTTTTTTAAGTGATTTTTAGCATATTAATGTTAAAATGAAATATATTGTAAAATTTTTATTAAAATATATGTAATAAATGTTGAGGGCTTTAATGAGGGTGGGGCTTAAGGGAGGGCTTAAGTTTCAAAATCTAGGCCCTTACCCTCCCTCAAAGGAATAAATCGGTAAAAATACTATGCATGTGTGAGGGCCTCAAAAGGGCTTAATGCATAATAAAAGGCGGGCTAAGGGTTAAAGGGCCATTTTGACCCCACACATTACACAAACATGAAAAAGCAAATAAAAAATATTGTGCAAATTTAAGAATGCAGAGTACAAATACTATGCAAATCTAAGAATGCAGAGTAAAATTTAAGAATGCAGATCGAGTAAAAATACTATGCAAAGTATAAATACTATGAAAAGTTAATAATGCAGAGTAAAATTACCACCACACATTACACAAACATGAAAAAGTAAATAAAAATATTATGCAAATTTAAGAATGCAGAGTAAAAACAACTACGAAAATATAAAAATGCATAGTAAAACTACTACATACACAAACATAAAAATCTAAACTTGAAATTGCAAAACTATGAAAACTTGAACTGATTTTAACAAGATTTGGTTTGTTCATAGTTTTTGGAGCAGCCATCTTTTCAATTTCATCTCCATCTTTTCTAGAACTTGAAGGTTTGATTTTTTTTTGTTAGATTTTCAGTTTTTTCGAAATTGTAGAGTTTTATTTTTATTTTTTGTTGCTTTCATTTTTTTTGTTGATGAGAAAATAGAGAATTTACTCGTGTACTATGAGAATTTGCAGTAGAAGATGCTTCAGATCTAAAAAGCTAGCCAGAGAGATGGAAGCGATAAGGAAGTGTGGTGAGAAAATATAAAGTTCACGAGTCTATTTACGTGGGGGTATTTTGGGCAATTTCTTATTTTATTAAATGCAGGGAGGTTTTGTGGTGAGAAAAGATTTGATGGGGTTTTAACGTACCAGTTTATCTGGGAGGGAGATTAAACTCAAATCCTGGTTATTTAGTAATGTACTGAATAAATCGTCTTTTGCTATCTCTACGCGATTTCACCATAGCTTGCAATGTGTATACCAAATAATCTCATTGTATATTCCATTAACAGAATGATCACATATTATTCTAAAAATAAAAGAAAGATAACAATTTATTCATTGAATTCTACACAAATCCTGTCTTACACTAATTTAAGATGACTTCAGATAATCAAATAAATTGAATGATTAAAAGAGAATAACATTAAGATTACAGAAAATAATCCAAGACATAAATTACATGATTATTCAGTTGAATAACATATTGCAGTCCCAAATCTATAGAAAAGGAAAGTAACCCTGTGTACAACCAATAACACAAAACATAAAATCAACAAATCACCTGAAAACAATGTCACTGAATCTGAACCCATATGCCAACACTGGGAACATTTTGATGCACAACAAACAATAGATAATATCCAGGAGGAGCTATAATACCCTTTTTTGGCAGCGAGACTGTGGTTTGGTACACTGATCTTGAAACCAATCTTGTTGTACTCCCGCCTAATACCAACAACCTTTGATTCATCGAGAACGAATGTGTAGCAAATGATGGAGCCACCATGGTTACTGCTAGTCCTTTTTTGCTTAACGCACCAGGCACTGAAAAGCGTACCACTAGTTTCTGCCCATATTTTACCATAATTTGAGATAATGGCGAAATGATTTTGGGGCGTAAATTCGAAAATTCTGGACCCAAGTAGGCTGGTGAAAAGGCTTCTAACCTAAGTTCAGTTGGATATAACACACCAGTGAATCTATAGGTCGAGTGAGGATCACTACCTCCAACTAGAATTCTACCATCACGTAGTAGAACTGCACTTGAATGGTAAACTCTTGGTATGGATGATGCATTTTGGACTTCAAATCTTGATCCCAAAGCGTTATTGGGCCGATAGAGTACTGGGTTTTGTACTGCGTTTCTACCAAGTTCCCACCCGGCAACTCCAGCTGCTGCTCCATTGATGATCAAAACATTACCATTAGGAAGTAAAATCATGTCACCCATGATTCTAGCTAATGGCATCTTCTCCACTGTCCAGCTTGGCAATGTATCGGTGATTTTGATCCTCCCACAAGTATTTAATGCAGGAAGAAACTTTCCACTTCTAGCTTGTACATAGGACCCTCTTGGTGCACCACCACATATCAAAACCTCAGCCTCAAGTGTTCGCTGTCCTAGATTTTTCAATGGAAGCAGTACTGAAGAGCCGGTACTTGGATAGTTCCGTGGATCGCCTCCAGGAAACGAAGGATATGTTCTGACCACTATGCTCTTTGTATAATCAAATAAGATTGCACGGTTGTTTGCATAAATGAACAAGTTTCCATCTACATTGAGGTGAACGAAAGGGTAGAGATTGTTCTCCTGATTAGGATCATTAGTTTGTTGTAAGAATGGAAGAGAAACAACAGCTGTGGTGGACTTGGGAATAAATTCATAACTGAATCGGTTTCGGCCACCAATGACTATAACTCTTCCATCAGGTAGTAATTGATTTGTCGCATACCACCGTGGTACCAATAAGCCATTTGCTACTTCTACCCAGTCACAAATGCCACACGGTTGGAACGTTCTTACCTTACGCTCACCATCATTGGATCCACCAGTTTGGATCAAGTGACCATCAGGTGCAACTGAACCCGATGAGCACCATGTGTTAGTTTGAATAAATAGTGGTCTGACTGAATTAGCTAAGACATCGTACTCAACAGAATGAGCAGTGCAGTCAACCTTAAGCGCCAAGTCTGTAGGATCATTTCGACATTTTCCATTTGGCAATGAAATATTTGACTTACCGAAATCAGTCCGATCATAGATAATGACGCGGTCGTTATGTAGTAACTGCATGTGCATTGCTGTTATGCCAATGCTTTTCTGTAAGACTACCCACTGGCCTCCAGCGGCAAAGGCCATATTCTTATGCAATCCGGCAATGAAAATAAGATGCCATAATAAGCAAGAAAGAAAGAAAGACGTACTATTCATTGTTGTATGTGACTATTTGAGAATGTTTGAAGATGGTGTCTCATGGCTAGTTGGCTGTCTTCTTATACTATTTCTCAAGATTCCTTCACGAAATATTTTTCCTTTTTCTGAGTTTCAAGTGGTTGTTGAATTTTCATTTATCAATTGTACTTGTTGTCCTCTATATGTTACATATTCTACTCGTCTGATAGTAATCTGTATCTTTTGTTTAAGTGTTGTGTACTGAGATTTCGGATTGTTGATGTTTGGCATTTTAATTCTTATGATGTGAAAACTCAAAACTTTAGCTAACTAGGTAAAGCCATTTTTTCAAATAAATTGCAAAGATGTGATTGTGCATTTTTGGTCAGGGATGAGCTGTATGCCATATTTCCCATTGGTGTCGTGAACAAGTATTAGCAAAAACAAAATCAACAACCATAATATATCTGCAGGTCAGACCAGCAAGAATCCTATCTCATAAGTCAAAATAGCTAATCGGAATAACTAACTATCAAAATACCAAATATAGAGTAATCAATTGCCTTTGGTCGAATTGGTAAATAATAACTAGTTAGTCTAGGGTTCTAGGCCTTGTGTGGGCTTACGGTACACAACTACACATAACAAACTGGCCAGTGCCAGCGTGTTACCTAATAATCCTACCGAACAACAAAGGCAGGCTGAGATATTTATTTTTCTGCAACTTCTACCAACCATAATAATCCTACCGAACAACAAACTGAAGCGGCCGGCCTATAGTTTGTAACATTCAGTCTTAAAAGAGAAATATTGATATTTGTTGGTGGTCGCGCGGAAATGTTCCTTGATGTATCACGCATGTATGTAACAAGGCTGGCCAGACCTCTTTTTATCGCCTTAGGAAATGATTTTGTTTTAAGCAAGGGTAATTTGTTTTCAACAAGAGAAATGGTTACTGTAAATGTGCATTTTAGTCACGACCTTACAATCTTGGAGAATTGGGTTTGTATAAGATATTTGACTGAACTCAGGTCTATGTTGTAAGCTGCCTACGTATCCAATTCTCTGATTAACTTGAATCAAGTTAGGCATAGTTCATATTGGAATTGAGTAATTCAATTGGAGATGGAGAGAATGTGAGCATAGAGCTCCCCCTTTCTTTGGTAGTTCCCTCGTGGTTTATAGCATATGACATTTGGTCCATCCCCTTTAATGTGGGACTTGAATGAGCTTAAATGGAGGATAAATGAGTGCATGACTGCTGTTACAGAATTGCTGTAACGAATGTCTTTCCTCCTCTAAGCATTACGAGGCCTGGCTGAGCGACCTGATATGAGTGACCTGGCTGAGGTCTTAATATTTATGAGCGACCTGGCTAAGGTCTTAATATGAGCAACCTAGCTGAGGTCTTAATATGGTTCTGTGATGAATTGTGCTGGACACGTGTATAATATAAATTGGTTGTGTATATTAATCTTTTACAGTTACAATGAAAGAATCATTAAAACCGGAGGCATGTATTACTGTGCAAGTCTCCTCATTTCATTTTTAAGGCGCGAATCTAAAGCAGGTTGTGTTTTGGTCTTCAAGCTTTGATATGAAATCTGATCTATGGTTCTAAAGAGTAATAAAGAGCTCTTACTTGCTGTTGGAATTCTCCTTAGTGTATTTCAAACTACTTGTGTATACAAAGTGGAGAAGTAGAACAATAAGTGTTCCCTCCTATTTTATGTTTGTATAATAGTCCCACATTGGTAAGTTACTATTAATTTTGTCTGGTTCAGAGTTTGAGCTTGGGCTTCTCATATGTGATATATTAGTGGGTTTGGCCAATTCCCGAAACTAGTTTTGGCTTCTTGAACAAGTTTTGATTTCCTAATTACAATTTGTTTCTAATACTATTTTAGAAACTTTTGATCTCTATATAAACAGGCCGGACTCATGTCTAGATTGAAATGCTTAATTCAGAAACCCAAAAACTTTTCTTTCTCTTCTTCTTCTAGCTGCAAGAGTGAGTTGTATTGATGTTCTAGATAGTATTTTATTAGAGTGTATCTTAGGTCTACTTCTGTCATTGAATCATGTGAGTATATACGTCTGTGAAGCCTTTTACAATATCTGAGAGGGCGAAATTAATTTTTAAGGACAGTGTATTTTCACGTCTTGACTGCTCCTATTTCTTCTGTCATTTTGTTCTATTCGACTATCTTACCCTGATTACAACACTTGCTACTTCTTGTCCACTTTTCTTTTGCTAAAGGTAAGTGTAGGGTTTAAGAATAAAAATAATTACAAGGTACAAAGAATTGTCAAAGATGCATGAGTTGGTTATACTTATGACATACCAACTTCTATAAGAGCATTCCCAATGCAGGTGGATGTGGTGGGAATATGACTTTATTCACCTCTTTATGGTTCAAAATCTTTGCCTAATGCAAATGTGAATATCTCGGTGACTATTTTCCCAAGTCAAAACGAGGGTAAAACCTTCAACCGAGATAGTGGCTGAGTTGTGAACTTTGGACGGGATGTTGGATTCCGCCTCGTGTGTTTTTTTAAAAAAAAATCATTTTTTTTTTCGGACGGGATGTTGGATTCCGTCTCAAATGTTTTCGACTTTTTTTCGGTTTTTTTTTAAACTTCAGACGGAATGTTTCATTCCGTCCGGCGCATTTTTTCGATTTTTACATTCAGATGAAATCCAACATCCCGTCCGAGATTATTTTTCACCTTTGTATTGGACAGCCTCACCTTGCTTTTCACCAAAACGGTGGAAAAGAGAAAAAATACTACCTACGTGGAGGTGAATATTTGTGACTTGCATTGGAAATGCGCTAAGTGATAATTCTAGTACACACTTTGAACTGTTATCAGATTGAAGACTCACGAAAACATCTTGTTATTAACTCAAATTTGACAAAGGAAATTAATTACATGAAATTAAACTTACTAGCTTAGTGATTTATAAATTAAAGTGTTTGTTTGGCTTTGCATATATTATTACACTACTCCAGTTGAAGGACTGAATTCTTATAAATATCTAGCAATAATCAAGCAGAACTAGGCGTTTAAATTAGGGTTACTTGACTCCATCAGTTGGTGGCCTGGGGACTTGCCATGTTAAATTCGATTCCAAAAGACGAAATTTCAATGTGTCAAATCACAGCCATTTTCCCAAACGTGCTGCCCGCTACTAGGATATTATTAGAGAATACCTTCAACCATATCCATGTACAATATTAAAAAAAATTCATGTTTATTCTAGTCTATTTGTGATTCCCCTGCTTTAGGAGCCCTGTGTTCCTATTTCCTATTGAAAATTCCCATCAACTGTTGATTTTATTATTATTGTTCCATGTCTTCGCCAATATTTCTGTGGGTGCTGAAACTAACCCAAAATCTAAAGTCTAGACGCTAGGCACTAACGTCTTAACGATGCACTTTAATTAAGTCTTTAACCAACTTGGCTAGGAGCTGTTGTGAGGGAACTGCCAAAAGGCAAACAAAAATAACTTACACAGAATACTATTTTTATAATAGAAACCTTCTTGTCAGAGTTCGAACATTATAACAGAATGTTGTTGGCGATGGAGTCCATCTAATTGGTACATAAATTATAAACCTAAGTCTACATTCTTTGGCTATGCCTATGTTGGTGAATATTTGTTGGTAAGGCCAGAAGCCCAATGTTGCTGAATTTTTTTATCCAAACTTAAGTCAACATTCCTTTTGTTGTTAGAGCAGAATGAGAATGATACTAGGAACCATATAGGTGTAATCAGAATTATTGTGATCAGTAGCTGGGGGACAAAGGACAACCCTGAATGTACGTATGTACTCTGACTTTGTTTATTGCTTTGTGTTGCGTTTTAAGATTTTGGTATGAATTCTGAATTCTCGAGGTGCGTACAATATCCAGATTTCCGCACAAAAGTTGATGATTCGTTAGACGGTTAGAGAACTGGCGATTCATGCTGAGACCTGAGGTGACATGATGCATTTTGCTTCATTTAAAATATAACCTTTCATAAATAAACAGAAAGAAGAAAATAAGTGATGCTTATCATTTAGCAATCATTTGCTCCACACGTAGGTCAACCCTCTCTCTCTATATATATTTTTTTTCGCTTAAACAAAACCTAGGTCAACCCTATATATTTGTTACTCTATTCTTATTTTAATCTATTATTTTTGTTATAAAATAGAGAAAAATACTAACGAGCTACTCCGGTAATATGTTGATACAGGACAAAATTTAACAACTTGAGACCGGATTTCCAAACCCAAAATTACTCTTTTTCTGTTTACCAATCAAACATGACTGAAAAAGTACTTGTAGAGAGAATTAAAAAATTACTAAATAAACTACCTCCAATACTGAAGTGTGGTAAACTGGACTTTGGAAGTTTGGTTTCTCTTTTTGTACCAGTTAAACAAACAAAATATTCGTAGTATCAAAGTGGGAAAAATCAATTCAATCCATGATTAAAAACAAATAATGAAAACAGACTTGAGTTGAAAAAGGAAATCACAAAAAAAAAAGGTTGCAGCACTCCGCCATATTTTAAGGATACTTGTTTTTGCCCCTTTGAAATCCAATTTCTCTTCTAAATTTTACTGGCCGATATTAAAAAAGCCCAACCTTAGAGAAACCAAGCAAAATGAACATGCACCTTCGAAGAAAAAAAATTGCACAACTTTAGAAACACCAAAGATCAAAGAGAAAACTCATATGGAATGAATTAGAGACATTGGGTTTTTCTCAATTTACAGTTTCATACTCAAGCTAGAAATGGAGATTTCACATCTGGTCCAACTCATATTCTCATGTTCCCATTTCAAATTATATTTTTTTTTTCAGATGAAAATACAAATTAATATTCAACTGGAAAGATATGAGGATGAAGAAAAAGATAGAAAGAAAAGAAAAAGGAGTTGACAACGATTTTTTTTTTTTTAAATTTTTTTTTCACTATTTTCCTTTTTTAGCATGTCGTAATGTAGCTCGCTAGCATTTCTCAATAAAATATGTTATGAAGAGAAAGAAAAATCATATGCAACCACAACTCTGCCTTGCCATAAATATTCTATCCAATCAAACTAGTGGAAGTCTTGAAAATTAGTGCAAAACCGAACATTAGTGATAACCACGTGGAGAAAGAGTTGAACATTTCAGTTTCAAAACAAGCAACCAACCTCAACTACTCAAGCTTAGTACCTTAAGTTATTAACACAAGTTGCTGTTTGTGATTTCATTCAGTGCTTAGCTTGCATGTGCAAGTCAAATGTTGTACGCATCGTTTGGATTTTTGTTTGTTCATTTTCGCTTGCCGTGAAGGGGATATTTAATATTTTGGAATATTGTGTTCTAGGATTAATTAGGTGGTGCGAAGCTTCCACCACCAAGGTACAAATGTATTGATTCAGACCATAACCTGTACCAGCTGTACGTACAAAGAGATTCGATGGATGTATTTAAGCCTCTGATCGACTTCATTCCGTATATATCATTTCAATGGTGTCATTCTAGTGCAAGTTTGATTTGCAATATTTTGCATTATACCAGAAAATGGCCCTCAATATAAAAGCGTACTGTACCACCTCAAAGGCTCAAACCATAATGTGAGGCAATTTGTTCAGCAAACATTTTGTGAATGATACTTAACTTTTAAACTTGAATTCTGAGCAAGTGGGACATAGTACAAAAGGTTGCAATTTTCATTCCTTTTTCTTATTTTATTACTCTCAAAAATATTAACACATGCATTATTTCTAGGGTGTAAAACGGGACAGGCTCTCAAACCATGAATCCCGTATAACTTGAGGGCCGGGCTGGCCCTCTAATGTAGTGAGGAGCGGGCCTATGAAGGCCAATGCTAAAATTGTGAAGCCCTAACCCTCACCTCAGTCCTCTCTCTAGAGAATTGAGGGTCGAGCCAGAGGGCCGAGTTTGATTACTCTCTTAAACTCTTTATTTAAAGTATAATTTTACTAAATTGATACGCGATAAATTAATTATCACGTTTAAATAATAGGGTTTTTCAATCTTGACTTTGGTTAATGTACTTAATTAATAATTTGGCTAAAGTTTGTAAGATAATAAAATTCTAAAGTTTCATTCTTAGGTTTTATGTGTTGATAGATGTATTCCATGAATCAATAAGAAATGTATATGAGACCAAAAATATGATGTGGTGTTGTAGGTTGTAGAATAACTTGTGTTTGATTAGTTGAAGTTAAAAACTTCATTATCATGTGACACTTTGGATTGGGTTAGGAAGTCGTCTAGGATCCTGGTTATATTGGATCGACTATCACTTACTAATTTCGAGGCCTTTTGAGTTAAAACCACACCCATGGTTGGGCAGGCTCTGGACTTGGCCTTTGGGTGTCGTAAGTGGGGACAGTATTGACATTGTTTTAGTACGTTGTAGTAGGGTTGTTACAGTGGTATCAGAGTCAAGGTCGACTCTCTCCTAAGGTTGGGGATTGTGATACCCTGGATATAGGTTTAGTCCCACATCGGTTAGGAAGTCGTCTAGGATCCTGGTTATATTGGATCGACTACCACTTACTAATGTTGACGGCTTTTGAGTTAAAACCCCACACCCATGGTTGGGCAGACTCTGGCCCTTAGCCTTTGGATGACGTAAGTGGGGACAGTATCGACATTATTTGAGCACGTGGTAGTAGGGTCGTTACAAAGGATCATATCACATTACTCGATCTAATTTTTATTTTATTTTTGCTTATACATGGAAAAGTGACCCGGGTTCATATCTCGACAATAGAACAATTTGTTATTTTGAACTAGATTTTTCATGTAACGTTGGAGGAGCCTACACAAAACACTAATGTATTTTTTAACAAAATATAAATAAAATTACATAGAAAAATTGTGAGGGCCTTAATACTGGACTTTGAGGGTAGGGCTGAGGGTCGCCGCCCTCATGCTTTTACATCTAGTCTATTACCCGGCCCTCATGTTGCATGAAGGCTTAAATTCGAGGGTTTTTTTGGCCCATGGGCCGAGCCGAGCTGGCTGAAGGCTTGAGGGCCTTTTTTACACCCCTAATTAGTCCTAAACTTAAAAACCTACAAAACCAACAAATGTAGTGATCCTTATTTCTTAAAAACTTTGTCGCATTTATTTTGTATTTTATAGCAAGGACGGTTCACCCAACTAAGGGTGGAATTTGAGCTAATCAAGCTGAGCTTTACTATGTTCAAGCTCAGCTCGTTTATTAAATGAGTTTTGAAATAAACTCAAGCTTGACTCATATATATATTAGTATTTGCCCATGTTGTACATCACAGATACGCGCGCTTTCAGCGCGAAGGTGAGAAGTGATGACGGCGGTAGGGATGAGGTAAGAGAGTGATGGAGCATCTCATTAGTTTGTTTGGAGAAGAAAACAAATTAAAAGAGGGGATCCTATGGGCGTGTTTGAGATCACTAAAACAGCATACCACTGGATAATCCACATTCGTCTACGTCATAAGCCTAGAAAACATAGTGAGAGGCTTAGAACCATAAGATGGAGGCTCTACATGCCCACACTTTGCCTTCTTTGTTATATAGATTATATGAATGAGATTGAGCCGAGCTTGACTAGCTTGGTTATTTTACACTGCGAAGATGCTATTTGAGCTAATCTTGCCGAGCTTCATTAAGTTCATTTGTTACAGGAGCTATAATATAGGCTCAAATTTGGCTCATTTACCTAAATGAATGAGCTCAAGCCGAACTTAAACGAGCTGAGCCCGAACCGCTCTACTCAAATTGCACCCTTACAACCAGCATTGTACTGGGTTATTATTATTTTTAGAGTTAACCAATATACCCCTCACTAGATGAGCCAATTAGGATTCCCCCCATAGATGGGAAATTAGGGTCTCCCTCCCAAATACACAAAAAAAAAAAAAAAAAAAAAAAAAAAGTCAAAGTGGGTTGACCAAATTTTTTTTGTGTGTATTTAGAGAAAAGACCCTAATTTCCTATCTAATAGGGGCGGGATTCTAATTTACTCATCTAGTAGAGGGTAACACTAGTTCAGCCTTATTTTTAACACTATTGTACCTGCGGAAGCTCCTTTTTGTTGTGAATTTGTAATTGTGTCCTACTTTCAGAGCACATGCATGCTCATGGATATTCAGGAGATGTTTGGTTAAATATTTGAAACATGACCGTGGTTTAAAATCATGGAGCCCATATACATTGCTCGATTGAATTAAGGCTCTGGACCACTTGGTAACTTGGTTGATGGAGATTATTTTGTTTTTAAGTAAAGGCAAGGTTTAGTGTAACCAACACTCACCAGTCACCACATGTCAATATTGTCTCTATTTACGTACAAAGGCCCAACTCCAAAGCTTGTCCATATATATGGATGTAGTTTTCTCAAAATGCCTTGACATTAGTAGATGGGAACTGTATCTACTTACGTACAAAGGCCCAACTCCAAAGCTTGGGTGTAGTTTTCTCAAAATGCCTTGACATTAGTAAGTGGGAATGAAACATCCAATATATCAAGGATCCAAGCTAGACAGCTTCCTATTAGATGCCCGATGTTAATCTAAGGTGGCTTCCTATTTGTAAAACCCAGGCTCAAAGCCTGTCCATATATGGGTGTGAGGTTTTTACTCAAAATATTTCAACATTAGTAAGTGAGAAGCATCCAGTATATCTAGGATCTAATGACGACTTCCTATCAGATGTGGGACTAAACCCACCTAGAATATCACATTTAGTTAGAAAGGAAAAAAATGGAAAATAGCTTTATCTGAAAATGTGAACATAAATTGAGAGAGAAAAAATGTTTGAAACCTCAATCCATAATGAACTAGTAGGACATAATTTTATTTTTCAAATTTGAAGTCCCATGACACCCCTTATCCACCAGCCCACAACTGCATATAACCGTAAAGTCAGATTTTTTTTTTTTGTAAAATAACACGTATTTTCAAAATGTATTGTCGTGTGTAATCTTTCTACTATCATTCCATAATAATATGTTAACAGAGGTTTAAGCGTTTAACAGGCCTACGAGGGTGTTATTCAAGATGGATTAGGATCCAACTAGTAGCCCATCGGTGTAAAGGTTTAAGGGGCATTTCCAAGTTCAAATAGTTCAGAACATTGTATCCCCCATTATACTCATTGTAATAGATTTCTTAACTTCGCAACAAAAAATAAATAAATAAAAAGGCTGAACTGATGTTTGAGAAATGAACAATATGAATCCTGGATTGAACAATGTAAAATTGTCATTTCTGTTAAGGGAATGTTACAATTAAGTTCACAATATGAATCCTTTGTATCAAAAATAGAACTTTTAAAGCAACTTTGCAGTACTTGACTCATGTCGTCTACTAATTTTTTACGAGTTCCAATGAAAAATGAATGAACGGGCTGAAAGTCTGAAACACAGTACATTAGAACCACAACCTAGAACACTAAAAGAAAGCTTCACGACATTTTTATTTATCTTCGATATACACATGACACATCAAAATTTATTCCAGTCCCTATTCTATACAAAGACAGTCACTGAATCTGAATCCATATACCCTCACTGGGAATGCTTAGATGCACAACAAATAAAAGGTAATATCCAGGAGGTGAAATAGAACTCGACTTTGGCATTGTGACTTGGACTTCGTGCGTCGTACTCAAGACCAATGTCATTTTTCTTCCGCCAATACCAACAGCCTTTGGTTCATGGAGAAGGAGTGCGTATCGAAGGATGGAGCGATTATAGTTACTGCTACTTCCTTAATGTTTAATGCACCCAAAAAAACGTACCTCAAGTTTCTGTCCATATTTTAACTTCCTTTGTGAGTCAAAACTCTGGCCTAATCAGTGGGATAATCACCAGTGTACTGGTATTTAGCGTGAGGATTACTACCTCCAACAAGAATTCTACCATCACGTAGTAGAATTGCAGTTGAATGGTAAAGACTTGGTATGGAAGAGGCGTTTAGCACTTCAAATCTTAACCCGAATGGGTTATTTGGTTGGTATAGCATTGGGTTTATACCATTTTCCCATCCAGCAGTTCCAGCTCCAGCACCATTGATGATCAAAACATCACCATTTGGAAGCAAAATCATATTCCCCATGACTCTTTCTAATGGCATTGTCTCCACTCTCCAACTTGGCAACCGCCACATACCAAAACCTCAGCTTCAACTATCCGCTGCCCTATGTTTATCAATGGAAGGAGTACTGATGAACCTGTGCTTGGATAGTTCCTGGGATCCCCTCCTAATGGAGGACATGTTCTTACTACTGCACTCTTTCTGTAATCATATAAGATTGAGAGGTTGTTCGCATAAATAAACAAGTTCCCATCTACATTGAGGTGAACAAAAGGGTAAAGATTGTTCTCCTCGTTAGCATCGTTTGCTTGACGTAAAAATGGAATTTGTTGTTGTGGACTTGGGAAAAAATTCGTAACTGTATTGCCTACGCCCACTGATAACTATAACTCCGCCGGATAGTATGTGATTAGTTGCATACCACCGTCGAACCAATAAGCCAATTGGTATTTCCTCCCAATCACAATTACTACATGGATACATAGTCCTTATGACATGCTCACCTTCACTGTATCCACCAGTTTTGATCAGGTGACCGTCAACAGAATGAGCAGAGCAGTCTACTTTACCCAATCCTCTAGGATCATTTACACATTTGCCATTTGGCAAGGAGATATTCGACTGGCCGAAAGCAATCCTATCGAATATAATGACTCAACCATTGGCCTCCTCCGGCAGCATTGGACAGATTCTGGTGAAGCAATCCGGCAATGAAGATAAAATGTCATAATAAGAACTTCTACTCATTCTTGTGTATGAAAATAATGAGTCTGTTCTTTGGTAGAAAGGCAAAGTGCTTGTCCTCGGATTGTATCTTTTATTTCACACGGTAATTTTATTTCTTCTGTTCTTGTTTAGTATAGCGAGTTATTGTCTTCCATTTAATTATAGAAGTTGTTGTTGGTCCCATTCCACGTCTTTTTTTGGTACTGATATTTTAGATTATTAATTAAAGATTAGGATCTTCATGTGGGGTTTATTTTAACCCTTAAATGATGACAGGAGCCTATCTTTATAATTTTGGCAAGGATTGGATTGTTAGCAGTTTGATTTTAAGGGTGAACAAGCGACACACAAGATCAACAACCATGTACTACATAGTGACCAGCAGGGTCATAATTCGGAGTTTTTTTTGTGTCAGGCACTGAAGCTGTTAAGACTTGAGACTTGAGAGTAAAAATAACCTAAACACGGACCAAATTTATATTCAGACTCGGAACTGTTGACAAATTAATCACTGATCAAAACCTCCTGTCAACTCAAATATAAGTGTTCAACTCCAGTGTCGGCTTTTTTTGTAACTCAAATATAAGTGTTCAACTCCAGTGTTGGCTTTTTTTGTAACTCAAATAGTCAAATATAAGTGTTCAATTCACAGTAGACCCACCCAAAATAAAACACAAGCTTATTCTAAGCACATTCTTAGCAAGCACTTTGTTATAATTGCTTGGACTGTATCACCTAAGTTTACTAACATATCTGAGTGTTACATCTTAAGTTTACTAGATTAACTGCTAAGCAGTGGGGGGAGAGAGAGAGGAGGAGGAGGAGTTTGGGGAGAAGAAGGAGATGAGAGTGTTAAAGAAAAAATGGGACGGACAGACAGACCGGGTCAAGTCACATTCTGGACAACACCCCCTACACTCCCCCTCCCTCCCTCCCCCCAAAAGAACCGTACCAGGTCAAGTTACATTCTGGACAACACCCCACCCCCACCCCCACCCAAAGAACTGTTCGCTTCGCTCACTTGAAAAGTCTAACATCCAAAAAGGAGTGTCCATTGTGCCAACGGCACAAATGATTGCCATTTTCCTAATGCGTTGAGTCAAGTTAGATTAACAGGCTGCTTTCCTGAGGTTATAACAAACGATGAAACTTATGACTTGTTCAAGAATGTGCATAATGCAGTCATAAGTTTGAATCTAATAGATTTGATAGTACTCTACAACAGTGATAAGCGATACAAGAAAACTGAGCCATGTTGAATTCTACAAAATTTGAATTGTCTTGATTGAACGCTTGCTAAAGCCCTCATGATTGTGCGAGTGGAAGTAATATAAGAAAACTGATTACCCCCTAGATGTTGATTTCTACTAGATGAAATTAGGGTCTCCCCTAAATACACACAAAAAATTGTCTTGGGTTGACCGGAAAAAATTTGTGTGTATTTAAACCCTAATTTCCCATCATGATTGTCATCTAGTGGAAGTAATATAAGATTCTTGTGGAAATAATTACTATTCCATAACTAGCAATGTCTAAAAACGTATCGGCTGCGTAAAACTCTAGGAATAAAAAGTCGTTCTAAGATTAGCCTACTAATTCACAAATCAAGATAACATATAATATTAGACCAGAAAACTCTTACTGAGTCATCTCCCTTGACGAACATAAATATAGTAGATTCAGTTTCTTTGGTTAATGGCAGGAACCTAGCCCAAACATCTGAATGTCTCTAGAATGGGATTATCAAGCCCATATAAATTTTCATTGCATCGAGAATTTGGGATCAAACAAGCAGCCAAGTTCACTGTAAAGGTCAAGAGTACTTCAAATATCATTAACTGTAGGCGTCAAGATGAAAACAGAAAAAGAAAAAGAAAAATGGCATGTGTCACTGACCTCACCACGTAACTTTTATCGAATTACAACAAAATCCTCCTGAATCACTGTACAATTAACTGCAGTAGATCTCAGCAATATATGGGCAATTCCAGTTTGGCTGATAATGTTGTGCAACACGTCGCACCTCGAATGCTCGAGAACTACGGTAAATGAGCCACTCCAACAACTCAATCTGGCAATATACGTTCATCCTGATCATTAAAATCAAATAGTTAACATTAATTATTGATTGACAGCCTCGGGTAGTGCCTATTTTAAACCATGGGTCAACGTCAGTAATTGTTGAACTCAGCTGGGGATAATATATACAGAGAAAAAAACCTGAGACCAACATAATTTTCCAACACATCTGCCTCAATGCTCTTATTATGACTTTTGCTGTTTACATGTAATCATAGAATGTGTAATGCGTACATGGCTTACGTGCTCTTAAAAGATGAAATGTGGGTAAACAGAAAAATATATTCATACAAAAAACCAAATTCACATGTAAGATACAATCAAAAGATTATAATAAAACGGTTTTAAAAGGGTTGATCAACTATTTGTCAATTTTATACTGCAACTTGATCTTAATTAGCACTTGATACTTTAAAATCTACAAAGCAAAAGATAGTATTATAATACCAAATACATGTGTCCAACACTTCAATAATGAGTAAATTAACTTGTTCCTAAAAAAAAATGAGGGAGCGGATACCTAGCCAGACCGACCCAAAAGTGGACTTACACGAGGAAAGAAGGGTCCATTTTTTGCGGATAAGGTCTCCTGACCACGTGAATTATCAACAAAAAATAACACCTCATTTGAATATTTCTGACCTTCTAAAGAAGTGTTGTGAAACTGAAATATTATATACCAAGAGATAACTCCTAAGACTTTTGACCACATCTTTTGACAGGGTTAAAAATATTCGAATGAGATGAAATTTTGTGTTCTTCCTGGTGGAGAGATCATATCCCACCAAAAATGAGCCCTTCATTCCTTTTGAAATTCCACTTTTGGATCAGGGTGGCTAGGTATCCTGCCCCACAAATGAGTGTGGTAATCTCTTTATCCCCTACAAGATTTGAATAATTTATTTCGATCATATAAACACCCTTCCGTTGGTACAAAATTCCTTATGTGAATTCTATTTGAAAAGTTCTTATGTGAATTCCTTTAAGAAGAGTTTTAGATAAATAATGTGAAGAAATAGAATGCTATGGAGAGTGGAATAAAATGAAAAACAACAGGCACAAACCTTACAAGATGAACGGAAGAATACAAGTACTCCAATCAACATCTTAAGCAAGGTGCAAGACTGAGAAAGAACGCTCCACAGAGTGTTGAACAATCTTCAAACCCCAAAATCTCTACCATCATTTTCATTCATCTGGAGATATTGGCAGGATAGAGTTCCCACAGTGCAGTCGTAGTGTCTTCAGAAGAAGAAGCCATCAGCTTACAATTTGTCGAAAATGAAACAGCATTACACTGAAAAGAACAGAACATAAATCGTATAAAGATTACGCGACAGAAAATAGCACGACATTATCAGTAACCCCTAAGTGCTCATGGAAAAGGAAAATAAATAGAAATGAGAGAGAGAGAGAGAGAGAGAGAGAGACTTTTATCTACTTACACAAATACATGCATACGATTGACGCTCAAAATGCATGTATGATTGGTTGCACTAGGGCTGTCAATGGATCGGTTTGGGTCGGATTCTGGAAAATCTGAAACTGAACCGATAAGATATTGGGTACCCGAAACCGAACCGATAAGATATATTACAAACCGAAACCGAACCAACCCAAACCGAAAATTATAAAATCAATTAAATCCTAAATCAAATTAATTAATTTTAGACACACAAATAATCATAAATATTACTAACATGCCATCTTATCGGTTCGGGTTCATATCGGTTTGGTGGAGGGCAAACCCGAAACCAAACCAATATTTTATCAGTTTGGTGGAGGTCAAACTAAATTTCCAAAACCCAAACTGTTTTTTATTGGTTTGGTTCAGGTCGGTTATCGGATTATCGAAACCCATTGACAGCCATTGGTTGCACACAGCATTTTGATTCCATCAAAAGAAACCTTACAACCTACTCAAAGGATAACTAGAAAATGCAAATAGCACAAATAAGAGAACCATCCATTAGGGAGATTTTTGCGACTAAGTTTAATGAACTGTAGACCCGACTATCTTTTCCAGATCAGAATACATAACCCATTTGAGACGGGTTCAGATTTAATCAAAGATTCATGGGATGGACCGCTTTAAAATTTTCAGGGACCTAAAAAATGGCTAAACAACGTGAAGGCCAATTATACTTTCGTCATCTATCTAGAACCTACATTAGCTATACTACAGTTGTTTCTCAGTCTGTAGGTCACAGGTGAAAATCACCTGAAACGTGTACAACTAACGCTTGCAATAGCATTCCAACAAATAATAAAAAAGGATTAAAAAAAGCATAATATGTAACTTGTATGAGCATGGTATTTAAAAGACTGAGAAAAATAACAAAACACATGAACTTTGAAGACCAATTTGACGTTCAATTTTCATCGAAGTACTAAGAATAAATTCAAATAATTATTATTTATTCATTTTAAAAAACATAGTGTGAGGGAGAATGCGAATCATTTACACACCGTAGCACCATGGTACTTGAGTATTGCTAGAGCATTTCCTTTGCGATAATTGTAGATCCTAACTCTGTGAAAATAAGAAAGACACTTGTAAAAGTGGAAGATCGATTGAAAGTGGACCATAAATCAGGAAAGCATAAATCATGAGAATACGGAAAGATAATTCGGCTTGTAAGATATGGTGTTGATTATCATACGGATTAGATATAAAACGAGACCATGAGAAACAACCAGAAAAGAAACCTGGTTACTGTAGTTAACAATGAAGGGAACAAAATCATTCTAAAACAACAATGTACAAAAAATGGGAGGAAAGTGCGAAACATCTATTAAATCTAGAAACCTGTAAAAAAAATAAGGAAAGGAAGGGAGAAAAGAAGCAAAGAAATATGCAGCCGTCAACTCATAAATTTGTATCCTTAATCGGGCGAAGCTTCTACGTAAAGTGACCCACCAGGTTAGAAACTCCTCTCCCTGGAAGCTCTAAAAAGTCTTCACTAATTAGACGAAGCCCTGCTTCCACAGTCGGCATCTACTCAATTTTCTATCTACTCAAATTTCTGTGACTGTAACATCAGTGTGCTTCCTTTCATTACCACTGCCTTTAAATTTTCGACTTTTCTTGAAGTTCGATTAAGCTGGTACAGCTTCCTGCTGTTGCCATTTGATGGTTCAGGAACCTAGACAATAGATTTCCCCTTAGCCGGCCTAAGTTGTCCTCACTCCCATTGTTCAAACCCTGATTTTGAGATTTTCTACTTCTCTGCAGGTTTACACTCCTTTCCTTGTACAAATGATACACGTAACACGGGTAAAAGCCTTAGCTCCTCATTGATTTATGAGACACTGCCATGTATAACTGAATGGATAGGTTGAGGGCTCTACAAATAAACGAAAACAAAATGGGCCGAGTCATTTGGATGTGTGAGCAGACTTCAAGAGACTTGTATATCCTGGAGACACGGATTTGAATATGACAAATTTAGACCAAGGTAAATGTTTACATCATTTTGTAACCAGACCAAAATTCACAAAAAAGTTATTTTGTCTTACCACCTAAAAACACTTCACCACCATAACACCATTGCATCAGATCCACAAGACAAATGAACAATAAAAACAAAACTTTGGGAGGAATTACTATTTACACCGAGTACCTAATCCAAACCTACCTACAATAAATCATAAGCCACTTGATCTAAAAATTGTCAATCCCTCACTCCCCAAAAAATAAATCAAATTAAATGAATAAAAATATAAATAATTACAAAAAAATCATTGTCCAAAATATAACTTTCTTCTTTTTGGTGGCATATACTATTCATTTATAGGGGGGAAAAAAAGACTTGTGGATCTCGCCCACCAAGGTCTTTTAAACAAAAGATGAAAAGGACTGCTTGCAGATGTCTACGACATAGTGTATTGGACAGAATGTGGAATAGTATTCTGCATTATTGTGTGACTGTTATATATAGAAACATGGTTCTCCAACATTTCTACACAAACAATGAATGACATTGTACGTAAACAATATATAAATAACAATTAGCTCTAATATCTTGACAAACATGGTAATTATGTAAACAGATATGGCATCCTTGAATTAATTGCACCTTCAAGATCAGAAGTAAAATAAAGTTGAAAATAAGACCTATGATCCCATCCAGCTGTTGCAGCAATTTTCCCATCCAATCGGATTGAGGTGCCTGCTATACCAGGTTGTTCCAAACCATGTTCTCTCTTGACCATACAAGAACCCTATCCAACATAAGAGAATTATGTCAAGTAAACAATGAGGGAACAAAAAATTTGACGAGAAAGCAACGACATACTATTACTAAAAAAGAGGCACATTAAAAGCAAGAAGACGACTACTCCCTAACTTTCAATGACTAGGCCCACTGCACTAAATGTCACTAATGCTGGTCTGATCTCTACTATTGCATCTTCACTAAATAAAAAAACTAAGTTACATTGACACGGATACGTGTGTCCGTATCCCGACACGGATTCGAAGTGTCTGACATGGTAAAATATTAAAAATTGAGGTATATCACATACAATATGTGTCCTTAGTGTGTCTGACACAGAAACGTGGATAGGTATCCAACATGGATTGTTTTTAAATATGGTGCGTCCATGTAACATAGAAAAAAACTGCAACCGCATTGCATGAAAACCAAACGGCCAGAGAGATAAAAAGATGTCTAACACACACAAACATAGGGATGAATCAGTGTACCCATGGTTTTGAACCCATTGCTATATATACATGATATCTTGAAGATGAAACAAGGGCTGGTTCTTTGTGAAAATAATCTTCGCATGGCAACGATCATCTTCACCAAAAATGAGCTCACTCTGAAATCTCTGATGTTGTCAGATAAATAGATAGAGAGATCCTTAGTGATTACTTACCATCTGATGATTTAGAGTAAAGAACACAAGCTTGTGATCTGCAGCCCCCGAGATGCCACCAGCGCATAGCCCATCAACAGTGATGCTTAAAACTGAAAGCAGATAATAAATTTAGAAACAAAAGCATGGCCGTCAGATTACTACAATAAGCTAATTAAGCTCTTTTACCCAAAAAGTATAACCATATCTATAAAATCTGCAAGATAAGCACAAGACTTGAATTAAGAACCTGGTTCAGAATGAAATTTTACAGCAGCCAATGGTACCCCCGGATTCCTTATATCCCACCAAACCATGGTTCCATCTTCATAACTGCCACAAGTAAAGCAAACCAGAAAAACAATGTGAATAAGAAATCAATCCAATTAACACTTGCACAAAATTCATATATACTTGAGTAATATGCCTTCATAAATGTTCACACATACAGTAGCCACCGAAGATTAAAAGCGGATGAAGTTTTACAGTTCCATAGCTTTACAATATGGATGATATTTATTTTTTTTTTGATAGGCAATATGGATGATATCTACACTCATTCGCAATTAATTGCATCTTAGTAAGGAAAAATGGTACATGGAGGCTTGCCAAGCTCATCAGTTTGCTAGTGGATGAGCTTTAGCAACGATCTAGTGAGCATGAAAGGAAAGCACTAACACTCAATCAAGCAACCAAATCAGGAGGCAACAATGCCTGTATGAACTGTACATTTTGAAGTTGCTTTCAAGTGCCACATGGAGATCTTTAAACCACATAAGTTTAAGGGAAAATAAGAACATAGGGAATCCTATTTTAATGAGGTGATACACCAGATTGTTTACTTGTTCAGACTCCATTTGATAATTAAAATCTTCGACCAGATTTAGTTTCATAAAATAATATTTACACCAATTTAGGGTTGTTCAATCCATTTAGATTGAATGGATGTCCTTTATAATATGAATTATCACTGGTTTCAGTCTTCCCTAATTACTCTTCAATTCAAGCAGCACTGACAGACCATTGCTGAGCATTATTATAACTACAGGGCCAAATGCTTATTCCATAAAAACAAACCTATTCAAGGGCTTCAATAATTATAAAGCCCAATGAGGTCCAGGCCTGACCAGTTTCAAATCTTATCTCCTTAGGGAATCCACCATAGTGAGTAAGATATGGTCACTCCTAGATAAAAGCATCTGCTAAGGAATACTACAACTTTGACTTTTAGAGATCAGATCCTACCAATTTGCTACAACTATTGCTCCTGGAATTCATATTTGATTTCACACATTTTCCAAACTGATCCTACAGATAGCATTATGAAAACATTTCCATGTAATAAAAGAGTAGTATTTGCAGATGCAGAACAGAATAAACATACTAATAATATTGCTGATATGCAACAGACAAAAGATTTAGAACAAACCCAGCCAAAACATTCAAAAACCCCTGGGATTCAGATGGAACAAAAGCCTGAACAGCCATGCACATTCCTGCCATAAAATCACAAGGTAAAGTCAACTAATGCAAAAAAAAAAAAAGTACCAAAACACAATTATAAACTCACAAGCTTATAAAGACAATAATTGACGGATGGGTTGGAGATGAAGGTACCGTAATTATGCATAGAAAATAACTAATCACTGAATAGCAAATATTTACTTAAATAAAGATGCACTACTAGATATGGACACTAGAATGAAGTCAACCAATGTTTATCATATAAAACAAGATGCGGACTGGTAATCAAAAGGCAATGCTGTTTTTCTTTTCTTTTTTTCTTATCATTATTTCTGTTATTGAAAACAACGTTATGGATACAATTAAACTGCAAGTACTGAAATGCAAAGAGAAATTATGCCACAAACCCATTACAACTAATTCACTACAACGGCAAGGCATATTATCCAAACAAAAGACTTACAAAACCACCAACAAAGAACAGATTAGAATCATCAAAATGCAGTTTAGAGCAGTTAAACTACTGCTCCATGGCCAATACTGAGTATCAAAATGAACATATGCCAAAATCTACTCTACGATGAACGTGGTTTACATATGTCTGCCATGATTCAATGACATATACGCAAATGGGAAAAGCAAATTCATCATGTGTATAAATGGAAGGAGTTGAATGTTCGATATGCAGCATAACTGTTGAGTATATGGCTAACCTATTGTGAGAAGGGCTAAATAAACAGTAAAAAATGGTATAAGCATAAACACAAACCTCTTGCCTTTGTACCATGATCCAAGGAGCTTCCATTGCAAGACTGAGGTAATCGTACTAGCCGCTCTGCACTATTGAGATCCCAAATCTCAACCTTTGGATATCCATCAAATAGTAAGATAAAGCAATAATACGAGCAATCAAAACGCCAAAATCATTAGATTTATGTACTCACCTCAGAAGATTTCTCTCCAGCTATAGCTATATATTGTGTTCCTTCAGTAGGCACAAAGTCTGAAAAGTAGTTTAAGAAGACGGATAAATCAATAACGGAAAAAAAAACGTACTAATTGGCAATTTACTACAGGCATAACATTGACCGGTCAAAAAAAAAATTATCTGATGAAACATACTTTTGAACACTTCCTATTTACACCCAAGTGAGTGAACAATAAGATTAGCCTGTTATCCAAGACATGGTGAGAAGCACCAACCATATAATTATGGTTTTTGAATTAGCTACAATTATGGTCAATGAATTGGAAGACAGACAGAAAAACCAAGGATCGCAAGCATTTTGTACATTAGTTTCATACCTTCCAACTGACCATCTTGACCAGCCTCTCTATGAGCACCTTCACAAAGTTCTGCATCAATTGTTTCTCTCGACTTCAAGTTATAGTTATACTCGGTACTTGAATCCAATTGCGAGTCAACTGATAAAATATTTTCAGATTGAACCAAACAAGTAGACGGCTTCTTGACTAACGAAAGTTTGCAGAAATGGTAGGAGTTGGTTCTAATAGTTACGCAAGGCATCCTGCAATAAGTAAAAGTAAAATCAATAAATCCAAAAGACACGAAAGTGGAAAATATCATCATATATCACGATCAGAAAATGATTTTTACGAAACTTGTTATGCTAGGCGCATTTTGATCAGCTCAATTAGGACGTTAATTATTACAACCACACTGATGAATCACTCCGAATTTATCACAAAGAAACCCAATCCAATTCATCAAAATTATCAACACTTCCTTATGAGCATTATATATTCGTACTGAAAATTCAAAATTCAACAAAAAACAAAGTTAAAAATCAATTGGCATCCCTAGAAGAGTTCAGTTTTGCCAAGTATACTCTACCGAATAGGGGTTTTTAAGTCCTGAATACTTGACTTGCACGGTACCTACTTAAAATCCACTACCACTCTCGCCAATGAAGCTATAGAAATGAGCAGACAATTTGGAATACAAGCAAAAATGGCCAAGAATAGAATTGCTATCAAGTTTGAGGGACAAACAAATTCCACAAATATAATTTTTCAAAAGAAAATAAAAAACAGAAAAATCCCATACAAGTAAAATTACTAATTATTAGTACCTTGACAGGCCTCCATCTTGAATATCCCAATACTTAACAGTTCCATCCCTTCCCTGACTACATTAAATTGTACAAAATAAAATAAGAAACTTGACCAAAGCACTAATAAAATGTAAAGTGAGAAAAAAAAAAAAAAAAAAAGTACCTAACAATTTTGTTTTCTCCAATAGAAGAACTTGTAGCCACAGAAATAATCCCATGTGCCGCACTATGCACCCTACACAATTCACATCCCATCGTCCATCAGTATAAATAGACTACACTCAACTCAAAAAATAAATAAATAAATAAATTATTTTACCATGAAGACGACAGTGTTCTATGTTGAATAGAATCCCAAATCCTCAATTCTCCGTCAGCAGCACTAGAACATTAAAACACAAAAACATAAAAACATAAATAAATTTGTTCGTAAGAAATAGAAGAAGGATACAAACAAGTGTAAATAATATTACCCAGTGAAGAGAAGAGGTTTAGAATGATGAAAACAAACATCCGTAACTGAAGCGCGATGTCCTCTCAATACAGCAACTGGATCTGGTGGAGGACGTGCTCCTTTTGTATTACTCCTTCTAGAACAAATCTCCATGACTTCAAAAAATGTTTAGTTTACTGCTGCTTTTATAGATTTCGTAACACCTACGAACCACGTGTCTTTAGTAATCGCGTGGCTTAAGATTTTTTAGACATAACCCCCATTTATAATTGGAAATTAGATATAACCCTCCACTCTAATTTTAATTTTTTTTAGACATGTGTCCATTTCTCCATTTTAACGCTTGATGCCAGTTAATTGGGTTTGACTTTCATTGACCGTTAGTATAGATTTTTATTTTCTTATAATAATAATAATAATCTAAAACTCTTATGATGAAATACCAAATATATATGTCCTCAGTGACTATCAAATATACTAGATAACTGCTAAACAGTGGGGGCGTGAGCGGAGAAGGAAGAATAGAGAGGGAGAGTGGGTGGGGAGAGAGAGAGTTAGGGGTTGGTTGAGAGAGAGAGAGAGAATGAAGGAGGGAGAAGGAGAGAGAGAGATAAGTGAGGACAGCTAGACAGAAACCAACCAAACTACTTTTTGTCTCAGGTATCCCACCATTCCCAAAAACGTTTGCTACGCTCACTTGATGAATTAAAATTTTAAACATCTATTGAGTGCATTTATCTGTTTATGTTTGTTAAATAGTAGAATATAAATACTTGATTTTAAATAGCAAATTGGATGGAAATAGAAATTATTAAGAGCACATTCGATATTTTATTATGGGAGTTTTAGATTATTATTTATATTTTTTATTGAAAGAAAATAAAAAATTTGTACTAACGGTTAATGAGAATCAAATCTAGTTGACCGGCATCAAGCGTTAAAGTTAAAGTGAAGGGCATGTCTAAAAAAAATTAGAATGGGAATTATGTCTAATTCCCAATTATAAATGGGGGTATGTCTAAAAAACCCTTAGATTTAAGCCAAGTCCTGTGGTGCACGTGACTAAATAAGGAGATGATCCAATGGTCCCAAATAAAAAACGAGCTGTGGTCCTGGTTTTTTACGGCAGAGATATAATAAAGAGGGAAGCGCGCAAAGCAAGGTTTGAGAATCTCGAGATTACTGACTTTGCTTTATAACTCAACAAGTAAAAGCCCGTTTCTCTCTTTTTCCAATTCTCCACGTTAAATATTCTCTGTTTTATATTCTTCAACTCCTCCTTTTCATCTGGTTGGGTTGAGAGTTTTGAGACTTGAGAAGTTGATGGAGTTAGAGATTGACAAGTTGTTAAGAGCGGCATGGATTGCTGGAATTTTTCCTATCCTCCTTGCCTCTCTTCCTATTACTCGTATTGCTTCTTTCCATCGGATTCTTTCTGGTTTCTCTAATCGAGGCAAAACCATGCAATCAGCATATGTAAGTTGTGTCATTTAAATCTTCCTTTGCTTCAGTTGGTAGTTGGTACATTCAATATTTAGGAGGATAATTAAGATGTTTTTTTTATTGGTAAGCAATAAAGAAATAGGAGATTACATGAGACGTGTAGAGTTGTAATAATCAATTTTACTAGTTGTTGAGCTCCTCGACCTTGTGGTGTTTACATACTTAACTAACTATGTACTTTTCTTTGAAGAGTTGCTAAGGAGATATTCCTTGTTAATATTCACTTGATTGTAGTGTTCACAGGCCTTAGTTTTACATTTTCCTTTTTACAGCTAGTACCCGAGGAATAGCCGAACAATGTCACTTGTTGTTTCTTTACGTTTCACTTATCTTTTGTATTTGCTTAAATGAACATCAACTATTTTTTTTTTTTTTTTTACTGAGTATAGAAGAAATTCACCGTCCCTCAAAGATTCTTCTTGCATTTTTATGTGGTGGCTGTGGTTTGGACAACGTTGTTGCTTCTGATGACATGGGTCTATGCATGTAAAATGGTGCCATTGGGGAACGAGCCACTTCACTATTCGACGATTGCCAGCCACTTGACTGGAGGGTCACACATCTTTTCTATGCACAAATCTCACTCGACTCCTCTTGAGAGAAGATACACTGTGTGGAGAACCGTTCTCTTGCTTTTATTGATGGAAGTACAAGTGTGGAGACGCCTTTTTGAAACTGTATATGTTTTCAGTTACAGCCCTTCAGCTCGAATGCATATATTTGGCTACTTCACTGGGTTATTGTAAGTTTCAAGCAACCCATGGACAATATCTTCTTACTACATTTTATTTATCATTATTTACATTCAACTTTTAAATGCATATACAGCAATAGCGACCTTACTACACTTCTATTTAATGAATTTATATTTTAGGAAGCGTTTGTAAGCATTTAATGAATTTAGGTGCTTAGTTGTTGGAACACATTCGTTTGGAAGCATTTATAAGTTATACAATGCACTAATTGGTATGTAATTATAATTCATGAAAAACTTATCCCTTCAAGTGCTCTGTTAGAAAAAATTAAGCTCCCACTGCACTAATTTTGCTTGTTTACCAGTTATATGATAGATCATTTACTTCTGTGCCGTGACCTTAATTCTATTAATCTCAATATACAAATGTATTTGTCATGTAATGTTTTCTGTTAAACTGTTAAGAATTTTTTTATGACCGTACCAAATTATCAAGCTCAAAACAGTACTATCTTGAACTTGATCTGCATATAATGTTGGCGATGATATTATTATTTGTACAGTGGAATCCGTGCATGACAAGCATGGGGTGTTCACTTATTTTTTTGCTAGAAAATTACTTTTATTTTATTTTTTTCTTGAAGAGAAAAATGTATACGCCAGATAACTGTGTTACCTTATATACTTGCTAACAGTAAAATAGGAGATAACGTCGTCAAGATATTTTCTTGTATTGAGGGTTTTTGCAAAGATCTTGGAGAGAGGTAGAGAGCTACTGATGATGTATCATGCAAGCTGCCTTTCAGAACATTAAACATTTAAGTGAGCGGAAAACACAAAGAGTCTTAGTTTGTTGGAGATTCTGATTAAGAACTTTTCCTTGGGAAAGTAGATCAATTCCTCATCACATTCCTCCTTAACAAAGTGAGATGTAAATTAGGTACAATCAAATGGTTTCCACGGAGGAGAATAGGTCTTATGTGGTTGTAATCCGGTTGTAGACATTCTTATTCAATTTTCTTCAGACCAAATTAAATATATCTCACCTTACATTGGGTTGATAGTGAATTGGTACTAGTCGGACTGCTTGATTTTATTTACTTTTAATATGCTCTGCTGCAGACCAGATTAAATATATCTCACCTTACATTGGGTTGATAGTGGATTGGTACTAGTCACTTAGTCAGACTGCTTGATGTTATTTACCTTTAATATGCTCTGCTGCAGAAAATGATACTAAAACTTTTTGGCATATGATTAGTGTTAGTGTTTTAGAATAGGAAACTAATCTGATACCTTTCTTCACTCTATGTCCTATCTTTTACCTTTTAATGAAGTTGTGCATGCTTAAGTGTTAACGAATCATGTTGTTTTTCTGAAGCTAGTTTCTACACAGCAGCTCCATTGTCTCTTTGCAGCAGTTGTGCTTCAGAGGTGGTTAATTTTGCTGCTCATTGTGTTGCTGAGTTCATAAAAGGACGAGAGAAAATGCCAATTTTTGAGTTTGATTGGTTTGGATATGTGAATCCTCTCACAAAGCTTGGATGGCTCCAGTGGATTGGTGCGGCCATATGCATCTGGGGTTGGATTCATCAGCACAGTTGCCATGTGATTCTTGTAGGTTTCGCATCCTGTTATTATCATATTCTTCAGTGGTCTGATTTCCTTGGCCTGCATATTTAATTAGATTACCATTATTATTTTTACTTATTATTATTATTATTATTATTATTGGGTCAATCGCCATAGCGGCAGTGTCTTGCCCAAGAATATTGGGTAGGCTATCTTTTGTTATAAGAAAAGAGAGCATGCCCCGCATTTTTATTGTATGTTTTAACTTTTAAGGTCATGAGTATATGATTCGCTGAAGGAGACACTCATGGAGCCCGTATGGAGATTAGTCGAAACCAATGTTAAGTTGTAAATATTGTGAAGACTGTCTCCTCACCAAGCAGGTCTTCCTCAGAAAAATGTTAACCTTATTTTTAGCGCATAAGATGTGAATTTAAGTTATAAATAAAACAATAGTTACTATTTTTTGTCTCTTGACATGTCTAGAAGACTAGAACTGTCAAAAACTCAAAAACGAGCTCATTTTTCTTTGGCTATTGATTTCGCTACTGATGATGTCATTTTCACTAAATGGATCTTTCTCTTCCTTGGGTTTGAATCGACTCATCGAGTTGTTCTTCACATCGTACCAAAAAAAAAGAGTTATTATTTACGTGCCTGTGGGAGTGAAAATGCTCTTTTTGGCTCACTTAATGGGGCTTGCTGTTGCAGTTGAAGTGGCTTACCGAAATGATTGAGAACATATGTGGATGAGTAAGACTCCTTGCCTATGTTGACTTATTCATTCTTATTAAGCTTGAAATACAAGGGGTATGCAAATGAAGATGGCTTTATAAATCAGGAAGGCCAATTTGGTTGTTACGTGTTTTAGAAAGGGACTGGCAGATCATTTGTCGAATGAAAGAGTTAGGCAGCATACGATATTACTATGCTGGCTTTTTGCTTCAAGTTTTATTTAGTGTGACTTAGGTCACAGTTTCCAGTTACTGCCTTGTTATTTCTCAAGTAGTTTGAACCTATGCAGATACTGAAATGAAGTTATTGATGACCTAATTATTATGTGGTTTATTTTTTTTATTAAATTACGCGATCTCTGCTGTCTTATTGGTATCATTGTCTCACTTTCTTATTATTTCTTTCTTTCCTTTCATAGCAATGGTTGTATGTACGGTTGTTTCTGTTTTCTCAAAATTTATAGCATACGACATAAAGCTGGACTTTTGAGCAGTTATGTTTACATTTCAAAGCAGGAGTTGTTGCGTCATTTTTGTTTCTTGCAGTTAAGAGTTGCATTTTAACTTCAATATTCATTTCTAAGAATTTCTATCTTCTGAGCAGGGTTCACTGCGGGAACACAAAGAACAAACTGATGAGTATGTAATTCCTCATGGCGACTGGTTCGAAATTGTTTCATGTCCACACTACCTGGCCGAGATTGTAAGACGCTCTCTTTCTCTCTCCAAACACCTATTAAAGTTTTACTTACAGACTTTGAAAGTACAAGTTACGAAATTATTTCCTAACATGTACTTTGTATACTTAAAACAAACACAGTTAAGAATATTTTGATAATTCTACAAGCAAAAGACAAATTATCGACTTGAACCATGAAATTACTGGGGGTATCCATTTCCGTAATTAAATCTATACGCTAACAGAAAATCTTCTCTTTCTTTAGGCCAGTAAAAGTGAATGCTATTGATAGTTGTATACTGTTCTTGTATTTTTAAATTTCTGTCCAGGTTATTTATGCTGGTCTTTTGGTTGCTAGTGGAGGATCAGACCCCACGATCTGGCTCCTTTTTGGATTTGTGGTAGCTCCCTTGCCTTGAACTCCACCAAACTTTAAAAATTCTAATTGTTTCAAAATTACTCATCTAGTCTGTTTATTTGTCTTTAAAACAAATGTCTGGCAGGTGATTAATCTTGTCTTCACAGCAGCTGAAACTCAAAGATGGTACTTCCGTAAATTTGAAAACTACCCACGAAGAAGGCGTGCCATTCTCCCCTTTGTTTATTAGAGATTTTATACACTGAATACTTTGCTTTGTAGTGCAACAAAAGCACCAAACTGTGTATATAGATAAGGTCAGGTACAAACATATCAACACCCCTCAGCTCCTCACTGTTTGTTTTAGAAATTCTCTGCGGAGCTGAGGACTTCTGTATGTCTGATGCGAAATAAAAATGTTAAAAACGATAGGGTTCTTCTGGGTTTCAAATTTTTAGATAAAAGAAACATTCAGAAAGAAACTATTGATTATGGCTAATGATAATTTTACGAGAAACTACTATTAACTCCAATAGACCCAAGAGGTTCATTGAATTTCAACTAGCCCTGTAAGAAGATCTTCCAGTTCAATTATGCGTTTTGAGATATTGAATTATCACTTTCCCTGGGTGCTGGGGCTAGTGCCTCCGTTACACCCGCCAATCTATCAGAGGACCTTCAGGCTTGAACAGCTTGGATGGGCCATCAACAGAGTAAGATAATTCTATCATAATTGTTGTCGTACCATTACTATATGATCGAACGTCAAAGATTCAACTCATTCTGACATTTTAAGATTGTGTTGAATCTGATCAATAAAGAACGAAGATATGTTCCTGCCTGCTTCTCCATTTACACTAGATGGGCAGTGTGAATTTTCCCAACTGCTGTAGTTCTGCAAAAGTGTGAAGTAAGCCTGTTTAATAAAGAAGAAACGTTTCACTGTCCATGCACCCGTACAAGCAATTAGGGGGTTCCTTTCCTTTGGCATTTCTATTCGCCCTTGCATCGGTTAAGAATGTTTGGGTTTGTCTTTTAAATTTTAATTGAGCTAGCATCCCGTCTTTAAACCACCCCTTTTATTGTTTACTTTCTTTTGAATTTTAAAGGACCAACGTTTGGCATGCATGTCTTTCCTGCAATGTAGTGGTCTATGTCGGTTGTGAAAGTGGAATTTGTTTTAACTTTTAACTAAAGAATTGGATCGTTCAAGACACGCTAATGATCTCTATTTTACCTTTAGGCGGGGACCTTGAACCATTAGGCAAATGAACAATTTGCAAACACCAGGATCAATATTAGTTATTTGACATTTGGGTTATTTAGGGATTAGTCCTATTTATTTAGGGGTATTTAGGGATAGGTCTTAAAATTATCGATTATTAGGCTTCAGTCCTACTTCTATCGATTGGCTTTGAGTCAACTTAGTTGATCATGGTCAACCCATTTTATAATAATATAATTTTCATTTTTTATGAAAATAGCCAAACTACCCTTCATATAAAGCATTGATCCAATGGCCAAAATTAGAAACATTGATCCAAGGTATTTCACGAACTTAAATTCAAATACTTTAATAGCAGAAAAGTAGGACCCCAAACTAAACCCTTCACCTCCTTTTTTTGTTCATTTTATGCGGACCAAGTACGTGTTTATTAAACTAGGTTTTGGGGTTGACGGGTTGTGATATTTGTATCTAACTTAGATTCTTTTTCCTGTTTCGCAGAAGTTGGGGATGTCGATGATGGGAAAAACAGTAAGTTTAGTTAAACTGAGGCAAATCTTGAAAGGTTTTCCTCCTCTACCAGAGTTGAACCTTGAACAGGGACAGGGACAGAGCCAGAATTCTAAGCCAAGGGATGCGAGATTATATGCACACCCAACCCCACTCCCCAAAAAAAAATATGCATTTTTTTTTGTCAAAATGTCTAAACAATAAAGATTAACAAAATTATACATTTATTTCAATTCACAAAACTAGAGTGCGTTGACTACTAAGAATTTAATATGGACTGATGAAATTAACTACTTAAGCACTTAAACCATTAATTGATAATACTATGTCTATATATATATCTACATAATCTAGTCCATAAGTTTACAACAATTCAACAATTTGTTAATTTCCTATAATACTATAAGTTTATATAATCTTACTATCATGTGGGGAAAACTATAAAAGATTAACATTCAAAGTAAAAAATTACCTTGTTTTGTTTTTGTTTTTTTTAAGTGAAAATTTTATTGATAATGATAACGAGTTTTACAAATAATTAGGACTGGCGTGCAACAAGCTACGTCGCATGTATTTTATGAATTTGTTTTTTGTTTTTTTTTTAGATTGAGGTCTGACGTTTGTTTAAGAATTGAGAGTGAAGAAAGGAGGGAGAGCTTATGGGTTTGTTATAGGTGATTAGAATTATACAAATGTTTTAGTCTCATTAACCTATCAAACATTCAAAGATACATTTGTCAATCTTTAATGGTTTTAGATTCAAAATAAATGATAAATGATAATTTTGTAAGGGCAAAAAGTAAAGTAAAAAAAAAACGTTGGTTTATTGGAATGTTTTTTATTATTATTTTTTTATAATATTTTTTTTGTTGATTATATTTTCATTATAGTTGTGAAAATTTTGAGGTGCAATTGTAGAAATTTGCTAAAAAAATTAAGAGGTGCGAGTCTTTATAGTTTGAAGATTTTTCTAGGCAATTAGTTATGTGGTAGTTGAGCTTTTCTAATCTCAGGGGGTGCGACCGCCCCCACACTCACCCCCCTATATCCATCTATGACCGTGAAGGTTATATCATGTTTTACACGTATCCTCTTTTTCAATATTTCAATGCGTTTGTTATTAGAGGTCGGATCTTCTCCACCCGCGTGTAAAACATTAGCCATTACACCTTATAAAATATTATTGACACGTGTCCTCTTATTTAACACCTAAAGTAACGGTGTTACTTAAAACAAAACAAAAAAAAATCATTACAAAAATTAATTGTAATAAACATCAAAACATAACTTAATTATAATCAAGTCATTAAAACACTAATTGTAATAAACATCAATAACTTTTGATTGATATTGATTTTCAATATTAGGTTGAAAATTAATTAAATTCCTTTCTACGGGATCAATTTGATTTTTACAAATTAGTAATTTGATGATTAGGTTTTGAGCTTTAATCATAATTTTGAATAATTTCATCTTTTTTACTTCAAAGTTGAGTTTTAATCAGTTCTTTGGATTATTTCTTGAGTATTAATCAAATGCTATGAAGTTATGTGATAATACATAGAAAAGGGCATTAGAGTCTTTTCATTTGTCTTGACCAAAATATTACGGTCAAACTCAGTTGACTTGGATGTGCTGTGGTCTTTGGGGGTGGTAAACCTCTAGATGAAAGAACTATGGGGGTAAAGCTAATTGGCCTAGGTTTTGGGGGGTAAACCTCTAGACGAAAGAACTGGAGGGATAAAACTAATTGGCCTAAGTTCTAGAGAGTAAAACTAGACAACTATTAAAAAGGCAAAGAGCAATAAAATATTTTTATATATATTGACAAAAAAAATAACAGTTGACTTGGGGTAAAGCTAATGGGGGGGGGGAGCTACATTAAAAATGTTTTTACTTTTTAATTGTTTTGTGTATCTATTCGTTTTTATCCTTATGCCATAGAGAAGGTGGCTTGTAATTCATTTTAAACAATACATGCATATTAACATTTAACAATGAACCTTTTTTCATGGCATGCCACAATGATTATTATTATCTTCTTCTCCAGTATGCGTAAAATTATCTTCTCTAATCTCACTAAGTTACTTCTTATGAACTTCCTGTCTTCCTTTTCTCCCTCAGGTTTTACCAGGTTTGGGAAAAAGGCATGATGAATCTTTGTTGATAGAGCTAGTGAAGAGCTGGGCAAATTACAAAGTTGTTGTCAGGTGGCTTTCACGATTCTTCAATTATCTCGATATCACTCAGAGATTTTGGTCTGACTTGCTTCCGTGATCTGGTACTTGAAGAGTTCATAACACTTGCTTAACTGAAAAAGGATGTTTCCCCTGTTTTGCTTTTCCCACTCTTAAGTTAAGTTTGCATGCTTGTAGATGCTTAGGTTCTTCACTGGTTCAAACATTTGTGCTTCTTATGTGTTGTTCTTGCATTTTCATAGTCGCTCTGAAACTTTTTCTTTAGTTTTATTGATTCTTTTCTTGTTTCAGGTCTATCAAGAAGTCAATGTAGATGTTAAAGATGCTGTAATCTCGCTGGTATGTTGAACAGCTTCTAAATATGTAATATCACTTTTAATTTTCTCCTCTCGATTTAGTGACTAAATAAATGTGAACTAGATCAAGCAAGAGCGAGAGGGAGAGCAGATTGATCGATCTTTGTTGAAGAATGTCTTGGATATTTTCGTTGAAATTGGAATGGGACAACTGGATTGTTATCAAAACGACTTTGAAAGAGCCATGCTCCAGGATACTGGATAGAGAGTGATGTGACTCCACTTCAGTTTTTATTCATTTAAAATTTTATAATATGCTCTTTTTAGGAAGTGCAACACCAGTTGTTGACCGTACACAATGAGCATCTGTTTGAAAAGGAAAAGTCTGGTTGGGTTGCATTGCTTAGAGATGACAAGGTATTTACTAGGATTAAATACTTGAATTTTTAAATTTGAAGATATTGTCTCATGGCAATCTAGCGACTACATTTATTTTGTTTCTAATGTTTGTAACATGTTAGGCGGATATCTCTTGAGTATGTATAAGCTTTTCAGTAAAATAACATGTGGATTGGACATGGCTTCTAGCTTGTTTAAACAGGTTAATACTTCTATTTCCTATCCATAACACAAGTTTACCCTTGATGGATGGTTTTTCTATATCATTTTCAAGTGTCGTTTACATTTTTTGAGCTGTTCTGGTGCAGCAATTTACTTCCGAATCGACACCTTGGTCAAGCAAGTGGAAGTTGCAGCATCTGAAGAAAAGGTCGCCTGCTTCTCAAAAATCTGCTAATCCCAGTACACCACACACATGGACAGGACACAGAACTAGGAATATTATTTCATTTATTGCGTCCTTTAGTGCTTGCTCGTAAGTGATTTATTATGATAAGCGAGGATGTGTTTAAAGAGTAAATGAAACAGAAAAAAAGACAAGTTGTTGGTCTTGTTTTATTATGTTGTACACTTCAGTAGCTCAAACTGATTCTGTGTAATAGAGAAGGATGTCTTTAAGAGTTAAGGGAGGGGAGATTGAAACTTTGTTGAATGTTGGGTTTCCAAAATTATCTATAGCAATCACCTCTCATCCGAACATACTATATTTTGATTCGACTTGAACATAGCCGCGTAATTCAGATAAATCATCTTCTCAATTCTTGTTTGGATTTTATGCTCTAAAGCCTTTATCTTAGGGATGTGTGTGTATAGAAGCTGGCATCCTCTGTTTCACCAGTGAACTGTAGCTAACACTATATTTTGCGCAGGCAAAGAAATTCAACATGGCCGATTTGCATGGACAGGTAAGATTCATAACTCTTTACACTTAAAATTCAGATTGGTCAACTTACCTGGATGCGAAATGAATGGATCTTGTGGTTCTTCAGGGTTATGTTAAAAAGGTACTTGAGCTGCATGACAAGTACTTTGCATATGTGCACAACTGCTTTTCAAAGCACATTCTTTTTGCCAAGGTTGGTGTTGGAGAGTTTTTCCTCCTTGTTTGAACTCCAGTCCCTTACGTAGTAATTTTGAATTCTTTTTCCTTTTCTTTTTCTTTAATCTTTAATGCTCTTTTTGTAGGCGCTCCAGGACATTGTTGTGGTCTCATGGAATAGAAATGTTGCTGGAAGCTCAAATGCAAAACTACTAGCTTGTTTCTGTCATAATCTCCAAAAGAAGAGAGATGAAACCATTGAGGAGACAATTGTGAAGGTAGGCTCCTATGTGGGATCAATTCGCATTTACTCCCTCGCTTCCTTGTCATTCTGTGCTCTGATTATGTTCTGAATATGTATGTTTTAATTGTTGTTATTTACTTGACAGGTATATCGGCTGGTTTGTAATATCGGTAAAAATGACCTTTTTAACTTTTTTTGAAGTCCTATCAGTAAGTCTGTCTCGTAAACTTGCCTAGTTTCTTCCATCCATCATAGAAGTGTCGTATCAACTATTTGTGTTTCCTCTTTTCGTTTTGGCAGGAATTTCCTTGCTTTCGCCTTTTGTCTGGCAATGGTGCAAACATTGACTTTGAAAGGGTATATTGTGATAGAATTTGAGGGCGATCGCGGTGATGAAGAGATCGGTTTTAACATGTAGCAAATGGTCAGTTTCTTGTTCTCATATCTTCTGACAAAATCCATGAGCATGTGCTATACACATTACTGGAGCTCTTATCAAATTGTGTGATGTGTTATTCCCTTTTCTTCTTTCACGGACTTGATAAAAGCAAGGGAAGACCAGATCAAATTTGAAGAATATCGACCAGCAACCCTCATGAAAATCCTGGGATTGACTTCACAGCGATGTTGTTACATAGTACATTCTGGCTAGGCTTCAATTCACTCAATTTGAATTTACCAGGAGAGATGGTAAGAAATGGAATTTTCTGACGTCTTGTGTAAAATATCAAGGGGTTTGCTTATTATTAATTATATGTACATGATAAATGAAAAAAGAAGTTAAAAGGCATTAGGAATTTGTGCATCTCTTTCTTTTTTTTTTTTTCGATATTAACTTACCCATCTCATAGCTATTAACTTAAAACACCATAGGTTGTATGTTTTGTTCAAGCATACACTTCGGAAGATGGCTCAAACTTAACTCTTGGATAGCCCATCCAGCTAAGTCATGAGCCTCCCCATTATAAATCCTACTTATCCAACTAAACCTATGAAACTGTAAGGAAGATACAAGATTGTGTATCGAGTCTCTCAAGCTCTCCAAAGCCCAGAAGCAACTTGGACTTGTGATAGCTTTAATCACCTCAGCACAATCTCCTTGGAAAATGACTTCCTTCCAGCCAGCTGTTTTTGTCATACGAGCTGCCACTTCTGCTGCCAACATCTCTGCTTCTTCTGCCGACCTTGCCTTACACCTCCTTGTTGCTGCTCCCACAATTCTGCCTTCATCATCTGTTGCGATGCAGCCAGCTGCTGCCCATCCTGTTTCTTTGGTAAAAGCAGCGTCAAACCTAATAATTACACAGTCATTAGGGATGTCAGCAAAGTCAGTGGGATAATCATTCAAAAGCATATCTATATTAAAGTCAGAAGAAACTCCCTCCTCCTTGAAAGCTTGCCAGCATTTCATGGCCTCCACAGAGCTCCTCCTGAGCACCCTATCCCTATTAGCCTGCTTCTGTTCAAATCTGATCTCATTTCTAATCCTCCAGATGTTATTAAGCATGCAGCAAGCCAGCACCCCAGCATAGGCTATGTCCTCCTTAGTGCTCTGGGTCCAGGTCAGAAAAGTTTCCACCCATTTTTGTATGGTACCCTTCTCAGGTCCAATCACCCTAAGCCCCAAGCCAGATGCAAACCAAAGGGCTCTCACCCAATCACACTCAAAGAACAAGTGTATGTCAGTTTCCATGGTCTTATAGCAGAAGGGGCATGATAGGTCCCCTTGGACCTTCTTTTGGATCAGTTTGTCCCCCATAGGGAGACCAAGCATATACAGCTTCCATAGGAATAAAATAGTGTTGGCTGGGAGTCTAGCCTTCCAGATGTGTGCAATGGTCTTCGAGCTATAGCTGGAAGTCTGTCCCTCCCACTTGCTGTGGTACAGCATGGAGTAAACAGATTTCACAGTTAAGCTCCCAGACCTATCCTCACACCAAATCAGCCTATCCTTGCTAGCCCCCAAAGGCCTTACTACCACTTCCTGAATCTTTTGTCTTATAAATGGCTCAAAGTGTAGAGCTAGCACCTCCTGGTCCCAGCCAGTCCCATCATTTTTGAAAAGGTCAACCACTTTCATATTCTCAAGCTCAGGGTTATTCACCCCTAGCTCTCTGAGGGTCCTTGGTTTCCCATTGCACATCAACCAAGGATCCTTCATAACTGAAGTGGATTTCCCATCATGAATGTTCCAAAGGACCCCTTCACTGATAGTATTATACACCCTGTGTATACCTTTCCAGAAGAAAGAGGCATAATCAGGTGGCTTTTCAATATCCCCTATCCAATTTTTGCTGTATATACTATATAGAGTTTTGGTCCACATGGACTCCACATCAGTGGCAGCCTTCCAAGGCAACTTGGCCAACATGGCCACATTCATCTCCCTTGTTTTTCTACAAACCCGACCCTCCATATTTTTGGGCTTACATGTGTTCCCACCCAATGGTGTGGACACTTTTCTTTGTTTACGCCCCATTCAAAAGAAATCCCTGGGGCCTTGTCTATTTTATCACAAGTCGAAGTTGTGCAACATGTATGTAGACATAGCATATATAGGTGTTGCTTGGGCCCAGAGCTTATAAGAGTAGCTCTCGGCTGAGACAACACTTTGGCTTTTCAGCCCTCTTGATCTTTTGTGGACATTATCAACTAAGAAATCAAAATCTTCGATTTCCTTTGGGATAGCATAACTGGAATCCCGGTATTTCTCTCACGGGTGCAAACGCCTCATTTTCGAACCTTTTAAGCCTCGATTTTATTTCGATTCTCACATTCCTCTTGAAAAACATACTAGACTTGTCAAAATTAATTTTCGGGCCCGGATGCCTCACGGTAATCTTCAAGGATGCATGCGAGGTGCCCCCATCGGTGGAGTTGGCTTTAGTAAATGAGAATCAAGTCATCGCATATAACGGATGAGTGATGGGGGACCTCTTTTTATTTTGATACCATGTATCAACCCCTCTTGCTCTTTTTTAGCTATGAGCCTAGATAGAGCCTCAGAGACTAAAATAAAGAGATACGGGGATAATGGATCCCCTTGCCTTAACCCTCTTTCAGGTTTAAACTTCTCCAGAGGAGACCCATTAAGTAAGACTTGAAAGGTGACAGAGGTCAAACATTGCTGGATCATTCCTCTCCACTTATCATTGAAGCCTAGCTTCTCAAAGATGCTGTCCAAGAAGGACCATTCCACTCTGTCATAGGCCTTAGCCATGTCCATCTTGAGGGCCACCCAACCCTCTCCCTTAGATTTCATATGCTTCATGTTGTGAAAAAGCTCACAAGCCAACCCAGTATTATCCCCAATACTCCTGCCCTTGATAAAGGCCCCTTGAAAAGGGGACACAATCTTATTAAGGTGACATTTTAACCTATTAGCCAGGATCTTAGAAATAATCTTGTAACAGAAGTTACAAAGGCTTATAGGCCTGAACTTGGAAACATGATCGGGGATTGGTGATCTTTGGTATAAGGGCTACAAAGGTTTCATTAAAACTAGGATTAAGATTCCCGATAATGAAGAAATTTTGCACAAAGGACACCATCTTTGGGTCCAACAATGTCGATACGATAAAACACCCCTTGGAACCCATCGGGCCGGGGCTTTTAGACTCCCCATCTTTTTAATCACTTTCCATATCACATCACTAGTAGGAACAAAGCCTGAGAGAATCTCATTTTCCCTTTCGGTAATACAAGGGCTGAACAAATCAAGAATATGGTCTTTTTTGGGGGGATGGTCGGAAGCAAAGATATGAGAGAAGTAGTCATTGATGTTGACTCCTACTTCCTCTTCTCCTATACTCCACTCCCCATCATCATTTTTGAGCTTCTCAATTCTATTCTTCCTTCTTCTATAAATGGTCGAAAGGTGGAAGAATCTAGTATTCCTCCCCCCTTCTTTGATCCAGTGATTAGTAGATTTCTGTTTCCAGAACTCTTCTTCTTTAACCAACCAATCAAACAGTTGAGATTTCAGGTTTTTTGCTCTCTCATAGTTTGTGATGGAGAAGGTCTTAGAGAGGACCTCATTAAGCTCTCGCTGAATCTTAGTGATGTTAGTAAAGATATTGCCAAAAACATGCTTGTTCCAGTGATTGAGACTTTGTTGGGTAGACTTTATTTTATTTAAAACATTCACATCAGGCATATCATGCCTCACCACGTTCCAAGCATCATCAATCACAGGCCTGCAAGTGTCATCCCTAAGCCACATGTTATAAAACCTGAAAGGTTTGGCCTTCTTAACCTTGTTCTTTTCCTTATTAAGAGTTATCAACATAGCCAAGTGGTCAGAAGAAGCAGTGGCAGAAGTGGTCACTTGCATATTAGGGAACAAACACAGCCAGTTGGCAGTAGCCAAGGCTCTATCTAACCTTTCCAGAATATGATCTTTAATCTTTCTGTGGTTACTCCATGTGAATTTAGGTCCTTTATACCCCAAATCAATCAAACCTAATTCATTTATCACATTGTTAAACTCTAGCATACTCTTATTCATGACACTCCTACCACCAATCTTTTCATCTAAGGAAGATATAGCATTGAAGTCTCCAAAGAGACACCAAGGGCCAGGAATAAGAGTAGCTATATCCCTTAACTCATTCCAAACTTTATGCCTCTGACTCGCAACAGGATGACCATAAACAAAAGTAAAGAACCAAGGTACATTAGACTGGAAATTCAAAATTTTACCTGTTATGTGATTCTGTGTCGCTCCCAAAATCTCCAGCTCCACTCCTTCTTTCCACATCACTGACAAGCCCCCACTCTGACCCTTAGCCATCACACTGAAACAACTACCATACTTAATCTGCTTACTAACATACTCCATCCTTTCACTACTTTTTTTTGTCTCCAGAGGCATATCACATCCGGACTATGACTCCCCACCGTGTCCTTTAGATGTTGAATTGCCGTGGTGGTACCAATACCCGGCAATTCAGTAAATACTCATTGTGGTGAAGGCGGTTTGAAGAAGGGACACCACCGGCGAACCTGGAGGAGTAGTGTACTGCACCTCCACCGCTTGACCTTCCACTTACCTTCCTTCGCCCCATGCCCTTCCCTTTTTACGTGCCCCATGGCTCGATCCTTCCCCTTTCTCGCAATCTTGTATTCCCAAATAAGTCAGTCTTGTTCTTCTTGCCTCAGATCCCTTTGAAGCTGCAGCGAGAATCATCCACCGCTAGGGGGTGAAGGTTGATCCACATATCCTACTATATCTGTTTCATAGTCACTCATCACCTGAGCCCCATATATAGTGATTCCTCTCTCCATATTCTTCTGACTTGCCTTTTTCCGATCTTCATTCATCTTCAGAGTATAGTTTTCATCCATGTTATCTATGATTTCAGAGAAATCTGACTCTTCATCTTCCTCTGTCTCAGTCTGATCGTCTTCTATAGACTCCGAGGTAGAGAAAGATGGCTCAGTGGAGGTAGCCTGACCCATAGAGTCTGATTGTCTCTGAGATCCAGTTGAATCACTAGAAATAGGAATGATTTGAGCATCTTCAGGGATCAGTTCTTGGCCTAACCCACGTCTCCTCATTTCATCTGCATAAAGTTTTGCCTTCTTTGATCGGCCAGCCATCACCCTTAGACTCTTTCTGGTCCAATACCCATCGCCATTGTGTGCCATTTCCTCCCTTTCTCTCCACTCAACTGATTTCCTTTTTGATCCAGCCTTTATTAGCCCTTGTTCTTCTTGATCCCTTTGTATAGTCTTTTTTCCAGGCCTCTCTACTTCCCCTACCTTTTTTCCTTTTCGAGACCATGACCTTAACTCCCCTACCACGCGTTGTCCTACTATCAAATAAAAAAATGTGTTCTCCACCTGTTGATGTGCTACCCAGCGCTGGTACAGGGGCAATCCTTTCATGAGGCTGGTGGGAAGCCTGGGAAATATCAGTTTTTGGTTGGGAGACCAAACCATCTTGTCGCGCCTCCTCGATTTCCACCACCACTGCGGTAGCCCTGTGGCTAGAGATCTCTCCCTCGCGCAGCTCTAGATTCTCTGTCTTCTTATCTCCTTGATCTGATTCAGTTTCCACAGCTATGCTCCAGCTGTCCTCATTTTGCTGGGTTTGGGCCCCTTGCTCATCCAGCCCATCTCGTCCACCTTGGGCTTTATCTAAGCTCTTTTCCCCCTCAGCCCTTTCTCCAATCCCCTTTGGGCTTGAGCCCAGCATCCCGAATCCAGTCGAGTTGTTACCCCTTCCCTTTGCTGTTTTCTGCCCTTGGCCCATTAAGTTTATGACCGTTAAACTAGCCGTTGTCTCTGTACCTGGAGACCCAGGTATGCTGCATCCTCCTGTCCTTGTTTCCTTGTCTTGTTCTGCCCTTTCACATGCGGACAATTCCTTTTCCCTCTTGTCTTGTCTGACTTGCCCGTTGTTTTTCCGGCCACCATACTCCGTCGTATCTCCTCCGCTTGCCGGCTTTTCATCCATCCGCAGTTTTGCTGGTGTTCCTGATATGGTGACCATATGCTTGCCTGTGTACGCTATTCCATTGTAGAACTGATTAGCCCTCAGTTGGCTTGTGAAAAAAGGTTTGATATCTTTCTGTGAGCCACCACATTTGAGAAGTTCATATCGATTGTTGTGCTCAGATTCGCATGTGTATTGGTCATGGCCAATCACTCCAATAAGAAAAAAGAACACTTCAGTTTCTCATACTTTAGCCTCGTATTATCGTTTCTCCAGTTTCCAATTTTACATTTTGATCTTTTTGAGAGCCTTTTCTCGATATCTAGTTCCACTCTTACTCGACTATCGGTTTATTGAACTTCGGGGGACATGATAGATCCACCTCCATGACCTTGCCGAGCTCGCCCTATTCTCCACACATTGACTTTATTTATCCTTTCTCTTGGGAGATCCCAAATCGGACCGAATTTAACAAACTCAAAGTCATATTACGCAAGATTATAGTTCTGTTCCATTCCTTTACTGAGAATATATATCCATACAAAGCACCCAAGGCCCATTTTCTATCACATGCTTTCGGCTCGGATCATCCTCAAACACTACTTTCACATGTTCCCGATCCATGAGTTCCAAGTTGATGTGCCCTTTTGTTTGCCAGGTCCGATGCAGATCTTCCCCCAGCCCCTCCAAGTCAATTCCTTGACTCCCATACATCCTCCCTACTATAGTCAAAGCATCATTCACCGGTTCCTCTATATTGAGGCAATCTATCTCCACTACAGCTTTCTTTCTTGAGAAGAAAAGCTGGTGCATCTCCTTTTGGAGTTTGTCTATTTTATTTTGATCTCTATTTTGGTTTCTGTTGTTTCCTGAGGAGGCTTCCCCCAAGGTTATTTCCTTCTTCTTCATGACTACCGACCTAGGTCCCTAGACCAACCCCACTACCCCTGCCTCTTGCCAAACCTTACAGGACCCTACTGGGAATAACCTACTCAAGACAAAGACAGGTGAGCAGAGCGCTATGTGAGGTTTGACAATAAAAGATCCCAAGGGGAAAGGATATAGAACCATAAACCACTTTGCTTGGTTCTCAAGACCACAATAAGCGAACAGAATGGAAAGTGAGATTTGAAAAAGGGGGGACAATGAAGAAATAAACTTTGTTGCTGCTATCGCCCGCAGTAGAGGCTCGAGACCACAATGTGGTTTTCAAGAAAAAAGAGTTTGTCCCTATTTGTGCATCTCTTTCAGGTCAAGTGTATGGAGGTTTTCCAGAACTTCATTAATACCGACCAAAAAAAAAGAAAACTTGAGTGGATGCACTCCCTTGGTACTTGTAATGTCATTGGAACGTTGGGACAAAACACTTTTGAGCTGATTGTGACAACTTTTCAGGTATAATTTATTGTGAGCCTTGTTTTCCTAGTGGATGGCCTTGGTGAATGTGAATTCTGAGGCCCGAGCTTTTATTTTTCATATTTGCAGGCTTGCTTGCTGCTTCTATTCAATACTGCAGATAGATTAAGTTACTCGGATATCAAGGGTGAATTGAAATTGACTGATGAGATTTACCTTAGTAAAGTGCTTCATTCTCTTTCTTCTGGCAAATACAAAATCCTTAACAAAGAGCCAAACAGTGTAACCATTTTACCAACAGACACTTTCGAGATCAATGCTCAATATACTAGCAAATTGCAGAAGATCAAGGTTTGAGCTTTTTTCACGTCTGAGATCATTCTTATTTATCCAGTCAATTCATTAGTAACTCGAATGGAAGTAATTTTGCTGAGATTGCAGATTCCTTGCCCTCCCATGCATGAGAAGAAGAATGTGGTAGAAAATGATGGCTCTGGAAAATTTGCTATAGATGCGTCCATTGTCAGGATTATGAAGAGTCGGAGAAGTTTGAGTTTTCAGCAGCTAGTACAGGATTGTATTCAGCAGCTAAGCGGCAGGTTTGAGGTGTGTATCTCTATCATGTTACTTTCAAGTAGCACACTGACAATGACCTTCCTTTCTAGTAACACTTCCTATGGAACTTTGGAAATGCAGCCTGATACTAGGACAATCAATATAAGGATTGATTATCTGATTCAACGTGGCTATCTGGTGAGAGATGAAGAAGATCGTTCCCTGTGCAAGTACCTGGCTTACTCTGTTTAAGGCAGGGCAATAGGGGAGTAGGAAGCCATTGACAATAGATAGAAATGATACTCACAAGTGTAGGGAAGTCAGCGCGCTATTAGAGAGAATGTTTTTGTACATTTTGAAGGACTGGTTCTGTGGGCCCTTTGGAATCACCTTTACATAGTCCATACAGAAGAAAGATGATTCAAAGAAATAGGACTCAACATTCAAGTGCATTGATCTGTCTCCAAGGCAGTCTTTGCCATTAATAGAGTTACACAATTACGACTCGTGCTTATTTGCTATTTTACATCCTCATCTTGTACACTGTTATAATTTGTTGTCAATACTTGTTGATATTTGCTACTGTTAGTTAATGTTGAGTAGCCAAAAAAGTTGTCAGGCAGTAAAAAGCAATATACTGTACAAGGCTTGAAGTTAAATTACCGCTGAAGCTGCTCTTGCTTTAGCAGCTTGTTTGGCATCAAAAGTTTAAAACAGTCGCTCACAAAGCTGATCTGTCTATAATGAACTAAAAGACGAGGGTGTTGTGAGTAGTTTTGACTTGCAAGGCACAGCAGTTGAACGAAGTCAATATGACCGCTAATTAACTTACAAGGGCCGGGGCCAGGGTGTTCGCACAGACTGAGTCTGTGATACACAAGCGGAAAATTGATGTAAATTTCATGCTAACATGATCCTGAAGGAGAATCAAATGTGGAAGCTGGCAATGAGGATGAAGATAAAACTGCAGTTTTGTACCATAAACTTCAACGTTTTTATCACTTCAGGCCATGAACTATTTTTTCAAATGATTTAGGCCACGAACGTATTTGAAAGTCTACCATTAGAAGGTATTCTCTGCATTTTTATATGTAAACAACCCGTGCCTTTGATCTATAGTCCTAATAGACACCATCTATGCTTGATCCACCTAGTCACATTCTTTTTAATTTTCTTTTTACCCGAACTCTTTCAATTCAACCTAAATGTGTTCCTTTTTCTTATAGAAAACCCATAATTTTTTTCCATTCAATCTTAATGTATTCGTCTTTTTCAAAAAAACCCATCAGAATACATTAGGAAGAACACATTTGTCAACATTTTTTCATTTGTTATTTTTCTTTTCTTTTTTGTTGAAAAGACGAATACATTTGGATTGAATAACAAATGATTTTTTTTCAAGTCCACCCAAATGAAAAAAACATGAAAATAGTTAGATGGGTCGCCCTTGCTAAACTTGGACGACCCCTAGATATTTATCAGATTATCGAAAAAATATAATTTCGACCTTGGAAAATAAACGTCTACAATTATTCGACCATATGATATCGGCATATCGCATTCCATTATTTATTAGATTATCGAAAAAAATAATTTTGTCTTGGAACATAAACGTCTACAATTATACGACCATGATATCGCATTCCATTCAGTAGACAACAAAACAAAAATAACTGATAATAATGTTTTTTTTGGGCTACGTATTGAATGCAATATCATGGTTTATCAGCATTCCTTCAATAGAACGGTAGATAGAGTGAAATAGACATTGGACCACAATTCACACTTGCATTTTATAGCCTTGCAGGTCGGATTCGTGTCGGATTAATAAGTCGTGTACAAAACTGTCACTCCTAGTTCTTTCCATGTCGAAGTTGGAAAATATTTTGTTTGTGCAGTTTTTCTCTAATTATTCAACGTTAAGCGATGCAATTTGGGCTGGCTAAATCCGGCCCAATGAGTTTGGTTACCCAAATCTGTTCATTTTCATTCTAGTTGGGCGCACCATGGAACAGGGCCAGGCCGCCAGGGGTAGTATATTTTGTTGAAGTCGATTATATCATGGAAATCTCGAAATATCGAAATCAATTTGACATGAAATCTCGAAATTATATTAGTTAATTTAAAACCGTTTAAATCAATTTGGAGTCTTGGACAGAATCGCTCGATTGAAAAAAAAAAGTTGAGTCCCAATTACATCACTCAATTTGAAAAAGCTTACAAGTACAATCACTCAATGGAATGCATGTGACGCATTCTTCACTAACTTATTAATTGTCCAGTTTTATTGAGGAGATGGTAGTTAATGGTGCTAAGCTTTTCAGCAAGTCTACCACTAGAAGGTGCCCTCTGCATTTTTATGCGTAAACATCTATGCCCCAACCCGTGCCTGGCTGGTTAGAACGGAGTCTCTGATCTACAGTCCTAATCGATACCATGTCCTTCAAGGTCAGCTCAAAATCAAACACATGAAAATTCTCCTTTAGCCTCTCAAGCTTTGAGGACTTTGGGATGACAACTGTGTTCCTCTGGATACCCCAACGGAGAATAATCTGAGCTACGGTCTTATTATGTTTCTCTGCTAGTCTCTGCCAGTTCAAGGGACATGATGTATACAATTAGATAAAAAAAAATCGACTCTTTCTGCAATGTATGTTAATGTTGAATAGGAATAATTTGCGTACTTTGAGAACTGGATCGTCCAAACATGACACTGAACCAAACATTTCAGTATTTGCGGTACCACCACCTAGAGGAGTGTGTGCTGTAACACATATCCCATGCTTTTGACAGAATTTAAGAACGCTGTCACGCTGAAAATAAGGATGTGTTTCTATCCGATTCACTGCAGGCTTTAGCTTCGAGTAAGCTAGACAATCTCTAATAAGGAAGATGTCATAGTTGCTGCACGTACAATTTGTTAATAATAGATTAGTCGATAGACAATAAAATCGTCGGTTTAAGGAAAGCTCAACAAGACACAAGCCAACTTTTGAAGACCAATGACATGCAGAGACTATGAGTGGTTCTCACCTTTGAATGTCTACAAAAAAATGACGAGCTTAAACTAAAAATCTTAGAGTAGGTTGAGTGGTTACTCTGTTAGAACTTACGGTACCAGGCTGGATAATAACTCTGGGTAAACCCTCCTTATCATTTGAAGAGGGTTGGTTTACGTTTACCTTACTCCAATGCTGCGGACCAAACCCATTGAAACCAGACCTTCCATCGCATGCCAGGTGGTTTCAAGTGATATTGTTGTGTCTATGTCAAGATCACCATTCTCATCTTTAACACTTGAAGTTTTACCAATGCCTACATTAGTTTGGAGATAAGAAATGCATTAGAATTCCAATAACATCATCGTCGTTGCTAAGGAATTGAAACATTCTGGATATATATGCTTCAGGATATAGTTGAATTATCGGAGAAGTAATGAAAGACAAAATGAACACTAAAATGGCAAAGAACGAATGAATTACCAGTGAACTTGCTGGCTATAGGAAAATGGACAAGGTATAAATCTAGATATTCTAGCTGGAGCTTTTTCAAACTATCTTCACAAGCCTCTAGAACATGTCCATGGTCTAAATTCCAAAGCTGAAACAGAGCGAAGGGAAGCACAGTCACCCTTGTGCAAATAACAAAATAAACATAGAACTAAAAGGTTAACTAAAACAGATGTGCAATTTTTAGACCTTAGTGGTAATAAAAAGGTCTTCCCTCTTCACAATGCCAGTTTGAATAGCTTCTGCAAGTGCTTCCCCTACTTCTGCTTCATTCTGATATTTAGCTGCAAATAAACATTGGCATAATGATGTAGGATTAGCAATTTATCAGCAAAAGTACGCATAGCTGTGGAACCTAATTACCATGTAGTAATGGAATCAACCAAGCATAAAAACTATTGTAACATTTAACCGGAATGTGTTTTAGCCTCCAACAAAGATACGTACGGTAGCCATAACTCCTGCACCATGGTTTTAAATTGGCTATTTTCGGGAACATTTTATTTGGTTAAAAGGAAATGAAATGAAACAATAGCTTAAATAATTATCCTTTCCGCCTTCAAATTTAGTTAGTAAAGTTCAATTATGTTGCACGTATAGACACAACACAATTAAGTTTGACATTGTATTGTTGCACCGTTACGCACAACAGAATCTCTGAAGATTGCAACTTCAAGGGAATTTTGCTTCTCTTGTTCGCTGTCTAGTTACTGAAACTCTAAAAGATGGATCTATGTGTATCCTTTTAAGTTTTAATTTACTTGGTGTTGAGAAGCATGTGATTCTGTATTTGTACAGAGCAAATGTCCAAGTTTTCAAAACCAAGCTCCTCACACTATCAACTTCTGTAGGAGTTGGGAAAAAGTATATCCTAGCTTAAAGATGTAATAATCTCCTCCAAACAATAAATTAAAAAAGACGTAAAATATATCGCTCCATGGTATTGAGGAGCAAACTCCTCGCGTAAGCACCTATGCACCACACATGGTAGTAATCTTTGGGAATCTTTAGGGAAGTGTATGCTTCGATGACAAATAAAAGTTTTAAAATATAAGAGCTGCCAAGAGGAAGGAAATAACTGGTAGAAGTACATAAAACTATATATATACCAGCACAGTCAAAATGACGATAACCAATTCTAATGTCATTAAGGATAACTTCTTTGATAGATTTCCCTTCCATCCTCCATACTCCTAATCCTATGGTGGGCATTTTGATTCCATTGTTGAGTGTGATTGCCATTTTCACGCACAGAAACCAGAAGTTGTAAGATCAAACAGACTAATATTGAGCTACATCTTAGGAAAACATATTCCTCAATTTATAGACTCACAGGAGATTGTGGAAATGCCTAAATATCGACCAGACATTTCTAAAACATACATTTATGAGCATGTGCAAAACACTGCAACAAATTCAAGTTGGAGAGCCAACAAAAAAATTCAAGTTGGAGAAAGATTTAAGAACATATGAGGGGCCCTTAAATTATTTTTGGTAAAATGTCTAAATAATGTTTACTTAAAGGAGTACTCCACTAAAAGTGAATGGGCATGATTGCTTATTTTAAAGTGTTTTTTTTTTTTTTTTTTCAGTTTTTTTTTTTTTTTTTTCTTTTTTTCCTGAACTCACGAATCTATACTCTCTCCTAGTCTCATGTCTATTTAGGTGCATGTGCTACAGAATCGACTGCTAAGGATTGTCCATGTCTTAATTGATTTTACCTGGACAATTACCCGTGTCACAGTAATTTGTAACAATTTATATATTTGATGATCACGATATAAAGTTCTTTTGAGAGTGAGTTAAGACTAACTTTAGGTTTAGTAGATCTATCGAAGGAGAAGATGTAACGGAGAAATGCTAGATTTTTCTTTTTCAATAAGAGAGAAATTCCCATTATAATAAGAGAATGATTCCCGTAGAATTTTTCTTCTCAATAAGAGAAGAATTTCCGTTTTAATAGGAGTTGATGATATCCAATTTTAAGAGAGCTAAAAAAATACCCCTTATAGGAGTTTTAATATTAACTAGTTTGCAGGTAGGGCAGGGATTATTATTTTTAAGGTTGATTAAAGATTATTATTTAAAAAAAAAAATATTCACGTGAATAGTGAAAAACAATGTTCATATGAAAAGGTATTCTTACCGTGCCATATGACTATTAGCCACTGTTATTAGGGAAACAGTGGTATATACGTTGTGACCTACCGTGGCTAATGAGCATTTATGTAGTAGTATTAGCTTAAATGGGAAAGCCTTCACTTTGGAAATCCTTTATGATATGACAAGTTTTGACCCCTTAACTTTTTTCTTTGTAAATGTTAGTTTCAGTAAAACCATTTCCTTGTAAGTTATTGGGAATAGCTTTAGCAATACATTAAGGGTTGTTTGTTCAGTCTTACATTTTTTGTTCGGTCTTAAATTTAAATTTTGCCCCGATATTGTTCCTATCTTAGCTTGAAGTCTTGTTTCTCCTTTGATTAGTCATGTTAGGCAAGATTATTGTGGTCATGCAAGTCACAAACTATTCAGTGTCTTTGAGCAGAGTACTTTAATTTTAGCATTTTGTTGTTCTTATTGTTTCTTTATAAATATATTGGCGCTTGTAGCATTTGAGTGGGAACTTGCAAGAATGTAATTGGAGGGGAAAAAAAAATGTAATGTTGGGATACCTGAAAGAATTATTATAACCAATATTTTTTTTAAACAAAAAACTAATACCCGACGGATACAAATTGTCTAAGTAGTAAACTATCCCGACAGACAATAGCAGGCACCAACTATTGGAATACCCAACGGTCACTAGCACCTGACTTATCCGACGGCCTATAACACTTGTCTTATCCGACGGCTAGTGACCGCAGGTATATCCGGCGGTTAACAACCGCAGTCCATTTGCGACGGTTCTTGACAGTAGGCATATCTGACGGTCCAGAGCAGTGGGAATAGCCGTCGGCAAAGATCATCAAACCCAACGGCCTATTCTGACCGTTAATAACTGTAGAAAGCCTATACCGACCGAGCATTTTCCGACGGTCGTGCGGCAGTTTTGGTCTGTCGGGTAATACCTTTGGCGACAGTCATTGTCAGTCGGGTAAAGTCGTGTTTAGCTATAGAAGTAAAAATCGTGACTTATCGGTATTGGCTTCATTTTATTGTCACAGACTATAGAATGCATGACTGGCTCAAGCAACGAATGTGTTAAAGCGCTATTGATTATAACATACGTGTTAACAACAATAGAACATTGATGTGATTTTTCAATCCGTACAAATTAATTTGGAGCAAAAGATATATTGTACTTTGATGGCAATATGACCAGCTTCACATAGGTAGCAGTGAAACAAGTGCGGATTGATAGTTATGCGTTGTCACTCCTTGTTCTGTATCTTAGTTGCACAATGTAACTAACTTTGTTGTTTTCTCAACATTATGGTAATTAACACTGAACACTATATATATCTTGAATAACATGCATTTAATGAACATGCTTTTGGAAGTTGTATATGAACATGCTTCCCACTGGGGACGTGATGGAAAGAAAAAATATCCAAGGGGATCACACTTGCCCCTTATGTTGGTTGGAGCCTGAAGAACCCATTCACCTTTTCTTCTAATGTGAGTGGACCAAAATGGTTTGGTATGCCTCTGAGTTGGGGGCTAGAGTTGAAGTATATGCAGAACATACCATAAGAGACTGGTTGGATGTCTTCCTAGGGTGGACACAAATAGCCTTGCAGAAAAAGGGCTGCTAGCAGCTCATATTCTACAGGATATTTGGGAGGTTAGAAATAAGGCTAAGTTTGAAGGCAAATTACCCAATAGAGATAGCCTGCTGAGAAGAGCTTATGCACAGTGGAATAGAAGCATGGAAGCATATAAAGAACCTCAGGGAGAAGTCCTTCAAAACTCTTACTTTTTTAAGACTTGGCTTGATGAGAAAAACAATCCTATTTTTCCTATAGTGGAAGTAGATACTATACTAATCCGTTTTGATGCGGCCTTCTGTAGGAAAACAAGAGTGGCAGCAGCTGGAACATTGGCTTGGGATAGGGAAGGAACAGTGGTGGGCGCAGCTACAAGACACTTTGAAGCTGGGTCTGCAGAAGAGGCAGAAATGGTGGCTCTAGAAGTGGCTGTTAAACTAGCTAGGACTACAGGAAGCACATCTATTTTGGTTGAAGGAGAGCCCGACAAGTTATTTTTGGTACCTGAGAACTTGAATGAATGGTGAGTTGATAAACTGGAAATTCGATGCTATTAGATGTAATATTCAGGAGTTATGCCAGACTTTTAACTTTTGTAGGTTTAGTTGGATTAGCATACAAGTAAATGTTGAAGCTCATGATCTGGCCAAGTGGGCATCTAGAAGTTAGGATCTGAACTCTCTTCCTACTTTTTTGTTAGAAAGTAGTATTGTACCTCTTTTGCTTTGAATGAATATAGACATGTTTTTAACGGATAAAAAAAAAATGATTTGAAACGGCTTCTTGACTTAAAATTGGCTTGATGAATATTGTCAACAATGTGAAAAGAGCACGAAGTCGTCTTAAGTTCTGTAGGATGAATTCTTAATTTTATGTCATTAAAAATTAATTGCACTATTTTGTAGTGTAGATTATATAGTTCTTGAGATTGAAACTTGGTGCATCATAGTCAAGCTCCTTACGCACATTACACACTGCACCTTCCACACATATATGGTCGATCAAACCTTTTCTGGCAAGAGAAGACATCTAATGAAGTACAATCTCGTTTGATTCTTATTAGTTGATAACCTATTTAAAACCTCGTGCTAGACTTTAAGCTCAGTTTGTGTGTTAAATTTTAATTGGGTTTGGAATTGCATACGCACCAACTGTTAAGTTGGCGTTGATTTAGAATGCCTTAAATTTTCAGTTGTGTTTTCAATTTTTTTTCTTCATTTGTGCAGACTATTAAATGCCTTGAACCACCAGTGAGCTTTATTTTAGTTTGAGTTGGATATGATCCATGGAATGAAGTTTTAAGGCGAACAAATGCATACTAAATCCGCACTGCAATCAGGTACTTTAACCACGAGCGACACATTTTTTTCCTTTCAATTATGTCGCATACTTGATTGCTTTGTAAATTAGGCTTCTAAGCAAAATAGGTGCTTCGATAATCATGCCTTGAGGTTTTGGCTTCCTCAGTTTGCAATTGACTTGTTGCAGATTGTATAAGGTGAGAAGTGCTAATGGCCGCAGTGTCATTTCTTAGAATATTCGAATGAGGGGAGTAGTTTTATTAACTAATAAATGTGCATTCTAAGAGTCCTTTTTCTCATAATCACTAAAGTTATTTGTTTAGATGGTGTTTTTTTATTGGTCACACGATAAAGTTAATTTTATACAAAGACTTGAATATTGTTCTTCCTGTCTATGAATACTTATTATATTAAAGGTATGATTCCATTTAAAGGACCATATAGGAGCACTTTCCCTATCAATGAAGTTTTTGGTTTGTCACAAATGTATTTTTTGAAAGACAAATGAGATCGCTTATTTTACAGTTGGATAAACCCAACTGATCATGAACTTTTTCGAAGGTGCATTGTTACTCTCAGGGCCGGCTCTGAGATTGTTGGGGCCAAGGCGAATTCTTAAAAAGTGGCCTAAGTAACCTATTGTTTATGCTACAAAAATATTTTAAATGCCTAATAAGTATCCAAAATTAATTAGTGTAGTTGGTTGCTATTCTAATTTCTCTGCAATTACCCCAGGTTTGACTCTCTTTACGAACATTTTTGTATCCAGATCTTTTGATAATAGTAGACAAACTCCAGACCCAAACATTGAATGGGGGCCTTATTATTGGGCTTTGACTCGGGGGCCTAAAGCCGCTTTGGTTGGCTTTGCCCGAGGAAGCCGACCCAGTTTACTCTGGGCAAAAGTTAAAGATTGTCGGGGGCCTAGGCGTGACGCTTTAGTTTTGCCCAACCGCCCGCCACAGTTACTCACGGGCAAAAGTTAAAGATTGTCGACATTCAAACAACTATAGCATGTTAGTTAGGTGTCATTTTGAGGGTAACTTTAATTATGACGTTTGCATGGATGAGATTTGGAGCAGAAAGTTGGAAGTTGATTAGATCTTATCTGAGATGTGAGGTCAAGCTATATTGTTAACTAGGGTATGCCCGTGCTTACGGCCCGTGCGTCGATTTTTCTTGGCCTACCCTCGGCCTTCGACCCCCACAGCGCAGGACAAATACCTTGTTCAAATGTAACGACAACTACTTTTTCTTATTAAGAAGAGGTTATCTTAGTCAAGGACTGTTTGAATGGGCGAAAGATTAGGGCATGGAATTTGAGTTGGTTAGTGCTCAAAATCCCATTCAAGCATAAATGTTTGGAGGCTTGAAGCTGAGGTGGTAGCCGCTAGACTCAAAGACAGGCAACAGCTGAGACAAGTGGTGGAGGAGCTTATGAAGACTCTCTAATCAGTGGAGGAGGCATCTGACCAGGACTTAGCTGATTAATTATTGTTTTGTAATCTATGGCAGTCAAGTTATTTTCTTTTGGGCCAGTAAGGCAATCATTGGGGTAGACTCATGAAGTAGGGCAGTCGGCCATAGATCTTTGTGTTTGTACCCTGCGATGCGGGTTTATGACTAATTCCTCATTTTAAAGTTAATGTAGGATCTTTAACCAAAAGAAAAAAGAATAGATTAACACGATAGCACACTACAAAGACTACCATAGTAGAATTTCTCATATTTCAATCATCTTGGCGGTACTATTGTTTTAAAGCGGTAATTGGCGATTGTGTAAACCTTAACAACAACTGCGAATTCAACAAGCTAAAAAGTACACCAACCCACGGTTACACAACCGGCTAGCTTACAAGTAACATTTATCAAAGCTTTCCGAGCTATTTGGCGAGAAAAGCTTAATTCTAAGCAAACTCATACAAGCATCATCGGTCAAGTATGACCGATAATATGAGCAACTTCAAACTGGGAAGGGCGGAAGAAGGCCAACTTATTACTCACGCTAATGCGGTGAGCGAGACACGCGAAAAAGGAAGATGTGATTATTAGTTTATTGCCATCGAGAGAAAGCAGAGACCATTTATGTCTTGAATAATGTCGGTGTACATCATCTCCATTGTCCTCTTACGCGGTCTAAGATTGCCCACGAACGGATCTACTCTCCGGTATCCCTTCCGCCACATTGGGACCACAACATAGGCGGTAAACCTTTCTCCGGCTTCAATTTTACTTAAAATTTTCAGGGAAAGTTCTTTGGGAATAAGATGCAAACAACCAACGTCTTCACACTTGATGCCATCTGGCTTCCAGGAGAATGAGCTGCCATGGTTCACCAACTCATGTTAGCCATCTTTGCCCCGCACCATTGACATCAATTAGAGAACAATAATAACATACACATGAAATTTTTAATTGGAAGTATTTCCACTTCTTACTTACCACCAATGCTTTATAGGAAGCTCTACAGTAGGTTTGAGCCTCCCTCATAGCTTTGGCAGGCACCTTGATTGACACTCTGTACATCAGTTGGTTTAGGAATTCATTTAGGGCCTCATGATCAAAGGTCGAAATATTCCTTTGACACAACCTGTACATAGCAGTATCTTGGGTGATTATTGCTTCTACCCCGAGGACGTTTGTGTTTTCAGATGTGAACTTCATGAAGTTCAACCAATCATTTAGAAGCCAAAAAATCGTTCTGAAAATTATATAAAAACCATTATCAGCAAAATGAGCCGAATAAGTTCATACATCATGTATGCTAGAAGTTAGTACACTGAGTTGCATGTGAACCAAATAAAGCACATGAAAGTAACAAAAAATAGTGCAAATTACAATTGAGAATCTAAAGTTTATTAATTTAATAGCGATTGAACAATATTAGAGCACTTTTGAGCATTATCGACAAATGCAATAAATTAAAGCCCTAGATATTGGATGTGAATGATAAGGTTATGGTCAGATCATAAGTGTGTTCAACAGTTGATTAAAACCAAATGACTACATTGGCATAGACATGTTGCTACTATCAGCATGGAAAAGCCACCTAGTTATAAAAGTAATAAAATGGCGGTAGAAACTTACGATGAATCGATTAGCGAGCAGGGAGAAGCTTCACATAAACCCGAAACTAATTCCAAGTGTCTGAATTCTCCTCTAAAACCTCTTGATATAATACCACTCCTATGAGTGATCATGGATTATAGGTGAGACATGACTTTTAGGACAAATTTTTATTTAAATTTCAAATTAAAAAACAATCACAACTGAGAAGCCACTAAATGTGGTGCCTCCTCTAAAAAAAATAACAATAAAATAAATTAGTGTACTGTACACCTCAATATCAATATTCAGGTATAACTGTATAAGAACCATTTTTCACCAAAAAATTTCGTAGACCAATAAACCCTGTATAAATAAATGACAAAAATGTCTTCCAGCATTCAAAGTTTGATTAACAAAAGAATCCTTTAAAAGATATACATACATCAGCAAAGTTAGCATGTCAGGTATGCACTTGAGCATCTTTGCTTGCTCATTATCATTCGTTTTTCAATTAGTCATACATAAAGCTCGGAAAGTATCCAACGAATACAATAGGAGAGTGAAAAGCTCAGAAAGTATCCAACGAATACAAAATTAATTTGATGAGTTCCAAGGCAACTAAACAGGGGGATATTCATTTCCAAAAAATAAAATCACAACTCAGGAACCACATTAACAAAAATATCAATTAAATGTTAGGCATGAAACAACAAATACTTCAAAGGTTCATACATCACAGGTACATTTTAAAAACAAAACTAAAACCGAGATTGAAAAGTAGATACCTAAGTTAATTAAGGACGCCAAATCATGTTGGATATGAGAAGACCCCTACGAATACTCCATCTCCATGAAATAGATAATAACCTAACAAAAAAAAAAACCCCCCACAAAGTAATTAAATAGATCTTACAAAGTGTTTGAGTGGTTAAATAGATCAAGGGGAAAATGGAAAATTAAAAAGATTGAGTTATAAGTGAAGAGATGTTACCTGTTTGACAAAGTCCAAGTGTTTGCGAAGGCAGCGAAGAAGAGTGAAAGATAAAGCAATGAAATTATATCACACGGGTGTCGACCCCAAATTACTCAATCCGAAGCTCCAAAGAGAAAATAACCTAAAAAAAGAAAAAATATATATTCAAAATACAAAAAATAATCAAAGTGATCGGTTTAAAAATTCAAAAACAGGTAATCAAACCCTATAGTATTTGATTTCCTATGCCTTTTTATCACATTGAATGATAACCCTAGTTAAAAAAAACCACATTACAAACCCTAGATATAAAAACATAAGAAACCTTTTAACCCGAAACTATGTTAAGAGAATACAATCACTTATAGGAGTTACTTTCATCCTCGCAACTTGGCATTGAAAATCGCTCGCAGCATTGACGGCGAACCACCAGGAAGAACAACCTTCTTCCGACTCGTCAATCTCTTCAACTTCAGCTTTTTGGAGGCACATTTTGTCCAAGATCTTATTTACTTCCTGATTCACACAAGCGGTAGAAATGTTACCCCCACAATAGATCAACACTATCTAATTAACTTGAAGAAGAAAGTGCAGATATGATCATTGAATACCTGAGATTGCAATCATTTTCATGACGCCTGGTTTCCATTTAAAGAGCATCTATCTTAGAGGTCTTTGCCTCCTTTACTCATAAAAAGAAAACCAACTTTGAAGATATAATGATTCATTATCATCCTGCAGTTACTGCTATCTGCAAAAAAAAACAGTAGAACATAATAGGAAAGGTTCCTTTCAAATTTTGTCAAAAGAGACAATGCCATAAGGTTTTACGTATTAACTTGAAAAAGGGGGAAATATACCTCCGATCCGAAAGCTCGATCTTCCCTCGATTGGTGCAAGCAAGACTTCAATTGATGGCATTTTAACATTTTATCATCCTTTTTGAGCAATGTAAACCCTTAGAAGTGTGCCGAGAAATAGTTACGCAAATTACACACGATCTTAAAATGATAAAAGTTGGCAAAATATATAAAATACAAAAGGCGGATAAGATTTCCATAAAAAAAAACCTTTGACTCTACTCCATTCTAGAAATTATGTAGTTGTAGACCAAGTAAAAAGGAGCAATTCGATTAAGTTACCGTGAAGCCGAATCTGCTAGCTTCGAAGTTTACAAACCTTTTCCTCTTTGCAACAAGTTGACTATATAAAAGAATTGATTTTTCAGAATCAAGTGGCGCTAAGTATTTTTCAAGGCTATTTTTGTGCTGGCACCAAACAAAAAGTTAGATAGGACCACCCAATTTCACACTAATGATATATTCTACAGGACCGAAAACAAGTGAGTTCAAATTTCAGAGGGAGAACAAAAAGCAAGACAAACTAATGAGATTCATTAACTTTTGAGATGGGATAATGAGATCCCCAGGTTTAATGTGAAAAAAATTACTAACAAAATAAGGATCGATCGAACCTGAGAAGAGTGCCGAGAGAGGGCTCTAGCTTTTCAGTGGCGGAGGATATGGGATAACAAAATGATGTTTTAGGTTTGAGGAGAGAAGATTAAGATCCGACGGACTGTCACTTGTTTTAGTAAAACAGCATACGCCGTAACAACACTACATACTGCCCCGTCATAAGTCGAGAGAACAGATTTGGACCGTAGAATGGGGGCCCTGTGGGCCCACACTGCTCTCTATTGTTAATATAGATGTGATATTTATTTGATTTTAAAGGGAAAAAAAAACCTATTCTTGAAGTAAAATTATACAGGACAGTAATTAAAAAGTACAACAACTTCGTAATACTTGCCATGACTTGTGATTTTTCGACTTGGTTTGCATGTGCAGTTGATCAACTGGTTGAAGTATGCCACCCAAACAATTGAAACATTGGATTACTAGCTTATTCTCCAATGGGTGGCGGATCTCTTACAGGGAAAATGTTTTTATATTAATTCAGAAACTGCAAGAACGACGGAAGATTCAACCACTTTCCTGGTTACATGGAAAGATGCAACAAATCCATCAGCAAGGTATGTTTATAAACAAATTCCAAACTGGGAATTAAATGAATTCCATAGTTTCATAAGTACTCAAATTATTCCATATAGCACGTGGATCGGTGGATGACAAATAAAACGCATTGAAGAATGTGTGGACATAATTTTGGTTTCTAAAATTCTTTTATAAAATTATGTATGCATACTTACCATTCACAATAGTACTTGAAATTGGCATACTAAAATTATATAAACTAATAAGATACCATGGTAACAAAATGTAATCTGTATATACAAAATTTATAAGATCTGATTAAACATTGGTGCAGGTGTTACAAAATGTTAAACAAGAAGGATGGAGTGGTGCTTAGTCTGAAGGTGGCCATTGAGATGGGTCATTGTTTTGAAACTATTTTGCTGGAGTTATCACATGGTAAGTTTTATGTAAAAGTAACTACGTACATCTTCCTCCTAAACAACCTAAATAATACATATCTTGGTGTCATTTTTATAATACGTTAGCGTATTTGACCTTTTAGTCGTCATCTTCACTTTCTAATACATTGCTTACATGGTTTGTAGGTCATTGAAGGTTGTGTAGTAAGTTGATGATAGTCCACTCCTTGGTGTATTGAAGTTTCGCAGATTTTATTATTTAGTTATGGTTATCATAGGTTTCAGTAATTAATAATTGTAATCCTGATATGTAAAGTGGTGTTCTTACAATTACAATGTAAATTAATAAATTGTGCATTTTTAAAAGTTCATAACCAAAGTTTTATGGGATCTACAATGCTTAATCTATGCTTACATCAATCCTAATGTATGGATTATTGAAACTGATAAGTTCGCAAATATTGACTTTTTATCTATATGTTAGTAGTTGTCCTCCTTTTCTTTAGGTGCATGCAAGTAGATTTGATCGAAAAGAATTTGAATTCTCGATCATTTCATATTTGCATTGCTCAAGTACGTTATAAATTGTTCAACCACGTCTATTTTTGGCTAGTGTTAATAATAATGTCAACGTCTACACATATATACTATGAATTAGCTAATACACGCGGTATATATATTAACTAATACGCGTGTATGTGCTTGATATATTATATGTATATATATGATAATAAATATGTGTGATGCTAACTAACGATATAATTGTGATACATGTATTTATTATATATATGACGCATGTACGTATAGTATAAATATATAATGTACACGTGTTCGTAAAATACACATGTACGTACAATTTATTAGACATACTTACAGTTTTTAGAAAACTTTGAAAAATTATTGAATTTAGGACCATTACTTCTTTTGAGAGGACAAAAATATCTGTGGCAAATATTATTATCGCACTACAAACCAACTTTAATATCGATTACATAAGTAAAAAAGTAATTTTAGTAATAATAATGTATAGATCCGGATTTTTAAATATTCTTGTAATAATAATGTATATTTTGTAACCCGAACCGAAACTGACTTAATTAATGGGCATAAATCCGGGTTTTTAAATATAAGAAAAAAGACCAAAAGACTCGAACCCGATAGGAACCGTTAAAAATAGAACCGAAACCGACCCAAGAAGGTTTTTCTTCAATATTCTTGATTTCCAGGGGTCACTCAAGACATTTGGGGGCCAATGGATGCGAAGAGTTTTTTTTGTTGGAGAAGGACGAGGAGAACATAGGATAGAGCGAGGGAAACGAAGGGGTTTAGACCTAATTTAATTTTCTAATTTCCAATTTAAAACGTTATAAACCATTAAAATAGTGGGCTGAAAAACGATAGTGGGCTAAATTATATTGGGGGCCCTTCGGCTGCGGGGCCCTAAACAGTTGCTTATTTGGCTATAGGGTAGAGCCGCCCTGTTGATTTATTGCCAACAATTAGAGCATTTCCAATGCAAGCCACTATTATTCACCTCCACGTAGGCGGTATTTTTCCTATTTTTCACCGTTTTGGTGAAAAACAAGGTGAGGCTGCCTAATGCAAAGGTGAAAAGTAATCTTGGAAGGGATGTTGGATTCTGTTTGGAGGCATTTTGATTGAGACGGAATGTAACATCCCGCCTGGTATTTTATAACGAGGCAGAATGAAACATTCCGTCTGGTGAGTCAAATATAACAGACACGAAACAACCCACTTTCCCGTCCGAAATATAGCGAGACGGGATGTTGGATTCCGTCTGATGAATTTTGTAATCCAGATGGAATCCAACATCCCGTCCGAAGTTTACAACTCAGCCACTATCTCGGTTGAAGGTTTCACTCTCGTTTTGACTTGGGAAAATAGTCACATTGATATTCACCTTTGCATTGGGCAAACGTTTTTTACCATTTGGAGGTGAATATTGTCACATCCCCTTGATATTCATCTGCATTGGGAATACTCTTAGAGGTGCATTTTCTTTATCAAAAAAAAAAAGTAGAGGTGATGCAGTATGAGTGTATGACTATGTATTAGAATTTGGGGTGATGATTATCGGAAAAAAAGAAAAAAAAAATATGAATATCCACGAAATTGTTAGAAATAGGTTGTTTGGATGTTCATAGGAATTCTGTTGGTCCATAAACTGAGATGTTTTTTCAAATTATTTCATTTTTCAGACCACTATATCACATCTACTGGGCAACATGCGCATATCATAGTCGCTTTCTCGAAACGTCTTATTCTTTGTTAAGTGTTTTAACTTCTTATTATTTTGTTAAGTGTTTTAACTTTTAATAATTAACAACCGGTGGGAATTCAATTTGACATGGATAGGTAGGTAATCGAAGTCCTCATATTTTTCCAAACGTGCCGCTAGAATTGGCAATCTCACCAAATATTGTTACGGTGATGAGAATTCAGGTGGTACCCCGTACCCCAAAGCACCTAACAGGCTAACACTCAACTTGCTCACAAAGTCACAAGATGCATGTAGACATTCAATCATTTGAAAATGAGGTTCCTCACCAAATTTGATAACGTGGGCAATCCCATAATAGATGGCAGCTGTGAAATGGCTTGAACGTCTAGATATGCATCACAACAAAGAACCAAACGACCAAATAACTGGGAGCACAAACAAGAAAAATGTAGAAGTAACATATAAATCTCCTACTGGCATGTATTTAATACAAAAGGATCATGTGCTTGTTATTGCTTATAATGCTGAACGGTCGAATCATGTGCTTGTTATTGCTTCGGCCATAAAGGATGTCTTTGCGGCACAAACATAACCAGTCAACCGTAACATAAACACAACCAGTCCTTAGCTGTAAGCTATCCGTAGTTTAACAGCATAAACAACAAGAGCGCTCAAACAACAATTATACTCTATGGTATTCAACAGAATCTATTTGGAATTGTGAACAGCGCTAATCTTTTCTTGTTGTAATAAGATAAGACTAGGGTTTGCCGAGCCAGAAAACCCAATAAAAGCCAGCCCAATTTTCCATTATCCATAAGTCCACCATGTCAAATTTGGAGACCTAACAGTATATAGGCTAGCCCAGTGTTTAAGTCCAGCTCTAATTGTTGACTTTTTGGATAGACCCGATAGATACCGAGTGTTTTAACAAAATTGCACAAACCCCTAAATCACTTGGATTCGCCATGTCATATTTTGTTGAAAAAGATTTTTGAGCCCGTCGGATAGGACCCTTCGGCCCCACACCGTTCTATTTTGTTAGATAAAAAGTGTAGATGGTTTGAACCAAAAAAATGTACCTCTCGGCTCCTAAGCAAGTATGCAACTCCTTACAATACTTTTCAGTTTATAAGCAAGCATGCATGCAACTCCTCACAAATCACAATGTACCCTCTCGGCCAGTAGCGGTATGCAACTCCTCACAATATACTACCTCTCGGCTTGCAAGCACGCATTATGCATCTCCTACAATGTAATGCATTACACAACATGTATCCGCCTACTAGCATTTCTTATTTCATAGTCCAAGGCAAGTGACTAACCGAGTAGAAATCGGGACCGCCTTGCGCTTAACGCCACATAGTCCAAGGCACAACAAGAAAAGCCTTCTCGTTACATCTTTCTTAACCGGTCAGCTAATTTTACAGGTCACTACTAGTAGCACTGTCCTCATTTCTGCTCTCCTCAGGTTTAACTTCACAATTCATTAAGGTATTTTTTCAAACACCTTCTCATCGTCATCATCTCCATCTCCTTTCTTCACTAAAAACCTTCAATCCCATCATTTTCTTTCACACATTTTCTCCCTCTATCAACTTATAAGCACTAAATAACCACTCATGTTCGTTTCTTTTTCTTTAATATAAGCTCATCTTCTTTTAAACTAGGTTTCTTTGTTCATTTTAAACTAGGTAAACAAACTAAACCCTTCACCTTCTTTCTTTGTTCATTTTATGCGGACCCAAGTACGTGTTTATTAAACTAGGTTTTGGGGTTGTGATATTTGTATCTAATTACTTAGATTCTTTTTCCTGTTTCGCAGAAGTTGGGGATGTCAATGATGGGAAAAACAATAAGTTCAGTTAAACTGAGGCAAATCTTGAAAGGTTTTCCTCCTCTACCAGAGCAACCGTGAACAGGGACGGAGCCAGGATTCTAAGCCAAGGGGTGCGAGGTTATATGCACACCCAACCCCCATCCAAAAAAAAAGTATGCATTTTTTTTTTTTTTTTGTCAAAATGTCTAAACAAAAGAGATTAACAAAATTATACATTTATTTCAATTCACAAAACTAGAGTGCGTTAACTACTAAGAATTTAATATGGACTAATGAAGTTAACTACTTAAGCACTTAAACCATTAATTGATACTACTATGTCTATATATATCTACATAATCTAGTCTATAAGTCTACAACAATTCAACAATTTGTTAATTTTCTATAATGTTATAAGTTTATATAATCTTACTATCATGTGGGGAAAACTATAAAATATTAACATTGAAAGTAAAAAATTACCTTGTTTTGTTTTTGTTATTGTTTTTGTTTTTTTTAAATGAAAATTTTATTGATAATGATAACGAGTTTTACAAATAATTAGGACAAGCGTGCAACAAGCTGCGTCGCAAGTATTTTATGAATTTGTTTTTTGTTTTTTTTTTAGATTGAGGTCTGACGCTTGTTTAAGAATTGAGAGTGAAGAAAGGAGGGAGAGCTTACGGGTTTGTTATATGTGATTATAATTATACAAATGTTTTAGTCTCATTAACCTATCAAACATTCAAAGATACATTTGTCCATCTTTAATGGTTTTAGACTCAAAATAAATGATAAATGATAATTTTGTAAAGGCAAAAAGTGAAGTAAAAAAAAATGTTGGTTTATTGGAATGTTTTTATTAGTTTTTTTTTTATAATATTTTTTTTGTTGATTATATTTTCATTATAGTTGTGAAAATTTTGAGATGCGGTCGTGGAAGTTTGCTAAAAAAATTAAGAGGTGCGAGTCTTTATAATTTAAAGATTTTTCTAGACAATTAGTTATGTGGTAGTTGAGCTTTTCTAATCTCAGGGGGTGCGACCGCCCCCACATGCACCCCCCATATCCATCTATGATCGTGAAGGTTATATCATGTTTTATACGTATCATCTTTTTCAATATTTCAATGCGTTTGTTATTAGAGGTCGGATCTTCTCCACCCGCATGTAAAACATTAGTCATTACACCTTATAAAATATTATTGACACGTGTTCCCTTTTTTAACACCTAAAGTAACGGTGTTACTTAAAACAAAATCAAAACAAAACAAAACAAAACAAAAAATCATTACAAAAATTAATTGTAATAAACATCAAAACATAACTTAATTATAATCAAGTCATTAAAACACTAATTGTAATAAACATCAATAACTTTTGATTGATATTGATTTTCAATATTAGGTTGAAAATTAATTAAATTCCTTTCTACGGGATCAATTTGATTTTTACAAATTAGTAATTTGATGATTGGGTTTTGAGCTTTAATCATAATTTTAAATAATTTCATCTTTTTTACTTCAAGTTGAGTTTTAATCAGGTCTTTGAATTATTTCTTGAGTATTAATCAAATGCAATGAAGTTATGTGATAATTTATGATTGTATTTTCGACTTTCATTCAAATCCACATGTGGTTTTCTATTTTTATGAAAAATTTAACAATTTCATTGAAGTAATAATAAGAATATTGTTAAAGAAGAGAGTACATTTTTTAGAACAAGAAACTGACCATTTGCCACATGTTAAAACCGATCTCTTCATCACGATCATGATCAACTCTATCACAATACCCTTTCAAAGTCAATGTTTGCCTTGTTGCGGACAAAAGCTGAGCAAGGAAATTCTGCCAAAGCGAAAAGAGGAAACATAAATAGTTGATAACGACACTTCTATGATGGATGGAAGAAACTAGGCAAGTTTACGAGACAGGACTTCTTGATAGGACTTCAAAAAAAAGTTAAAAAGGTCCTTTTTCTTGATATTACAAACCAGCCGATATACTTGTCAAGTAAATAACAACAATTAAAACATACATATTCAAGAACATAATCGAAGCACAGAATGACAAGGAAGCGAGGGAGTAAATGCGAATTGATCCCACATAGGAGCCTACCTTCACAATTGTCTCCTCAATGGTTTCATCTCTCTTCTTTTGGAGATTATGACAGAAACAAGCTAGTAGTTCTGCATTTTAATAGGAGATGACGCGGAATTTTAATAGAGTTCGAAAAATACTCCTTGTGGGAGCCTTAATATTAAGACTAGCTTGTATGCTCGTGCATACACACCGACTCTTTTGAAAATATTTAGATTTTTTTTAGAAAATTGGGACTACCATTTTAGTTGCTAACCCATTTTAATTTTCTAACAAATTATTTTAAATGAAGTTTTAATTAAATTTTAAAAACCCATTTTTTCAATTGGGAGAGAGATATGATCCTGTTTTAATAGGAGAATAATTTCCGTTTTTATTAGATATGTTAGATTTTCTCTTTTCAATAGGGGAGGAATTCCCATTTTAATAGGAGAATGATTCCCGCTTTAATTAGAAGTGTTAGAATTTATTTTAATAGAAGAGGAATTCCCGTTATAATAGGAGATGAATTCCCGTTGTAAAAAAAAAAAATCTCATTTTTCAAATAGGAGAGAAATTTCCGTTTTAATAGGAGATGATGTTAAATTTTAATAGAGCTCGAAAAATACCCCTTGTAGGAGCTTTAATATTAAGATATAGACTAGAAAGTATGCCCGCACATACACACCGGCTCTTTTGAAAACTTGTTCAACAATCATAACTATACATATATAAATTTTCTAATAAATCGTGATTCATGTTTTCATCGCTAACCCATTTTAATTTCCTAACAAATTATTTTAATCAAGTCTTAAAAACCCATATTTCTCGATCGACAAATTGTTTTTATTAAGTTTTAAAAACCCATATTTCTGTTTTTAATAGGATAAAGATTATTGTTTTAATTAGAAGTGCTAGATTTTTCTTTTTCAATAAGGGAGAAATTCCTATTATAATAGAAAAATGATTCCCGTTTTAATTAGAAGTGTTAGAATTTTTTTTCAATAGGAGAAATTCACGTTTTAATAGGAGTTGATGACGTAAAATTTTAAAAGAGCTAGAAAAACACCCTTGTGGAAGCTTAAATATTAATATATTGATATAGATTGTTGCTATTTGGGTGCAAATAATTTAAGAGCTATGGTTAAGCAAAATGATGGTATATTTCCCCTCTTATAAAGTCCTCTCACCTATTGTTTTGTATTTGTATGCCTTCATTGCATTCTTTTCTCATAATGCATTAATGCCTAATATATCCCAACAAGACTAGTCTAAAGGAATAAATTGCCTAATATACGCTTAAGAGTACCCTAGCCCAAAAAATTAATAGGGGTCCCAAATTAAAAACCATCCTTTCCCATCTCATCTACCACCCTAGCCCAAAAAATTAATAGGGTCCCAAATTAAAAACCATCCTATCCCATCCCATCTCATCTACCCTTTATCCTGGAGTAGCCAAATAGGGCTTTGCAGATCTTATTACTAAAGAGTCAACATGAACAATTAGAGCCTGACCCAATTTTAGATTTGGTCCATATTTAGATATACATGAATTTTCACAAAAAAATTGTCCAAGACTAATTATTGTCGATGTTTCTTCACAATAATTGTGATGGAGAAAACACCAATTCCAATTGAATGGATTCAAAATCGTGTTACTGCATGGATCGGGATTATAAATCCTCCCATTTTCATCCATTAAATAATATTTAAGTACTTGGAAAGTCTCTTTTAAATTGTCAAGCAGCGAATATTTATTTACCAGGATCTAATTATGAGTTATTAAATAGTAAAACGAAAAAAAAAAATCGCAATTTTAGGGACGATTCCTAAAGGACCCAATGAATTCCTAAGGACCCAATGAATTCCTAATTGGAAGTAGTGGATCCCTTTTATTTGATTTTTTTGTCATATTGTTATATTTCAAAGCGTTGAATGGACCTATTCAAAAACAATTAGATGATGACAAAGTTATCAAAGATTGGCATTCCTTATTTCTATTCAAAAACGTACGAATAGTTCTTTGATACCGGATAAGTAATCGCTTAATCCTTTCCTTGGAATAAAAAGGATTGAGATTGGTGCGATCTGATCCATTAGCGGGGATCGACCACCCCCTTGAGATCATTCCTTTTCAGGTATACAAAATAGGGGTTTCACTAAATCCATTCTTATAAAATATCGAATCATATTATTTACCCTTACCTCAACAAATGACGATGAACCTCCTCTATAGAAGAACCTTTTTTTGTCTTGGTCCCAATTCAATACTAAACAAGTTCGAACTAATTGAATATTTGTGTGAGAAATTCGGAATTGGTTTACCATTTCCATAAAGGATATAATTGACAACTCGAAGTTGCACACTATCCCTTTCTGCAGGTATCCGGGAGGAAAAGCGTTGCTAAATTTATCATGTTTGCTATTTCATATGTGACTCTGAGTCGAACCAAAACAAAATACTTTTTTGGTAGGTGTGATCATTTGGACATAGATCCAATTTTTCAATTTTTTGAGTCCTTAGAATTTTTTTTCCCCGTTCGGTCAGATCGGGGATGCCAGCGTGCGGGGATATCTTATATGTCTCTCCGAAAATGGATATCCCCAAAAATATTTTAGTTCAACCTTTTTTTTTTATCCACTCGGACCAATCCACCTACTCGACTTCTTGTATTGAAAGTAATTAGGTGTATCTACTCCAATGATACTATTGTTCCGTACCATTATGGAAGAAGATCCGTAAGATATGCACTTCCTCGGGAATGAAAAAAAGTCGATCTATTTTCATTTAGGATTTTAGCCTAAATTCTTTTGTTCTTCGATACTCAATAAAATCCTCTTTTTTGACGATTGAATGCACCTCTAAAGTCCCATATTTAGTAATTCCCGAACTCTTTCTTCTCAGATCGGGATCGTCGAAATAAGCAAGAATACTATTTATACGGAAAAGACCATTTATGGGTATTTCAATCGAGATGCATGAACGGAGTATTGCTTCTTTTTCTTGTTCTTGATTAGATTGTAATGGAATGATGAATCTATTTCTTCGCCTCTTTGCCAATAAATAAGAATTATTGTCGAGAATGGCAGGATATATGAAGCATATGTAATGAGTGGAACTCCGGCCATAACATAATCGACAGATCCAAGATGTACTCCTACAAGTAAAGGGGGTTCGGATAGATATTGGTTGTGCTCGAAAGGTTATGAATCGATTGACAAGTCCAACCCCAATATCTTGATTTCTAATGGCAATGCATCGCGGAGTCTATATATATATATATCGCTGCTAATACACGACCAATTAATGTTTGGATAAAAATTCTTTCTGTTATCATCCCATTTCGAGGACTCACAGAAATACCTCGGCGGTGCCACAATCTGTTCTCACGTACAACAATGTGTTGAACTACTTCAACAAGTATGGCGTGAGGTATCCAAAGATCGATGTTCATCTGACAATATCCACAACCCCCCCTATGAGCTCCGTAGCTAATCTAATAATATATTTCGTTAAAGAGAGTCCTTCCCGTAAATTGCTTTGAATGGGTAAATCAATCATTTGTCCTTGAGGATCCGACATTAATCCTCTCATACCTACTAATTGATGTACTTGAGACGATTTCCTCGGCTCGAAAAAAGACATTATATAAACTGGATTAGAAGGATCAGTCATCCTAAAATTAGGATTCATTTCTTGTCGTTAATATTCACTTGTAGCGTACTAGATCTCAATGGATTGACGTAATTTTTCTACCGCATGTACATTCCCATAATGGTGGTGCGGTGTTTTTCTAAAATTAAACTTTGTTGTTCAAGATCTTGTACTAGCCATCCCTTAGAAGGTATTGTTAAAAGATCATCAATTCCTAATGAAATTGATGCACCGGCGTGGGTGCCGGAAACTTCGAGTCTTTACTTGATCCGGGATATGTGATGTATATGCTATTCCAAAGTGATCTATTAATCAGCTAATAAGTTGTTTCATGGCAGTCCATCTATCGCTTTATTGTGAAAGACTAGATCGGCTCGTTTACGCCATAAGTACGATTACCTCCCTATTCAGTTGAGTAGGATTCGACAATAGGTTAGAGTCGATGATTCGAAGACTGCCTTTCCTCGATCTTGATTAGCGTAGAAATTTAGGCATTATAATACTAGTTGAAACGGGGAGACAAAAATAAAATTATCACAGGATCCTATTCAACTTAGATACTCTATGAACAATCCCGGGAAAACCCTTGTATGGCTTCTTCTATCTCTCAATAAAAAGAAATATGACCAATGGTGGTTCGAATGTCTATACAAAGGATTTCTTTTTTGACATTTCTTACTATTAGATAGTGACCATAAATCTCATTATAGGTACCAAAAGATTCACACTGAACTTCGATAGAAACTTCTCTTGGTGCAATGACGCGTTGATCTAGTTGCCACCGAAGCCACAAAGGACTATCTAAATGAATTGTTTTTCGCGATAAGCCCCAAGCAAGATCATAGGAACTACAAAAATAGGGTTATTTTGTATACTTATGTTTATTATCGTCAATTTTTGTATTTTGATAGTTTCTGTGATTCCATGGATTATACCTATTTGCACAAATACCTCGACAATTACCGACCGTTAATACATAGAGTCCCATAAGCATGTCTTGAGTTGGTACGGAAATGGGATCTCCAATAGCTGGAGACAAGAGATTCATATGAGAAAACATAAGTAAACAAGCCTCCGCTTGAGCCTCCAAAGATAAGGGTATATGAACAGCCATTTGATCCCCATCAAAATCCGCATTGAATCCCTTACAAACTAATGGATGTAAACAAATATCACGACCTTCAACTAAAATGGGTTGGAATGCATGTATGCCTAATCTATGCAAAGTGGGCGCTCAATTTATGTCTGAGGATGTCCCTGCATAACTTCTTGAAGTATTTCCCACACAATTGGTGCTTTTTCCCGAATTTTACTTTTAGCGACTCCTATGTTGGAAGCAATGTGTTGTCTGATTAGACCACGAATTACAAATGTGTGGAAAAGCTCTATTGCTATTTCACGAGGCAATCCACATCGATGTAATGAAAGCGAAGGGCCACGACAATGACGGAACTCCCGAATAGTCGACCCGTTTACCAAGTAGAGTCTGTGAAATCTTCCCTCTTTTCCTTCAATTACATCCAAAAACGATTTGTAAACTTTATTATGACCGTCTCTCATTAGCTGTCCGCGGATCCCATTATCATCAAGAAGTGTGTCCACGGCTTCTTGTACTAATTTCTCCCGACACATTACTAATTCCCCTGGCATAGATCTACTTGTTGTTAATAGATCGGTAAAAGTATTGTTCCGATAGATAACTCTTCGATAGAGTTCATTAATATCCGAACTCATTAGTTTACCCCCATCTATCGAATGATCGGTCTCAATTCGGAGGAAGAACCAAAGAATAGGCACAAAACTATCCGTTCGGTTCTCGTTTGTTCGAATAAAATGCTTAACTAATTCCATCGTCTAACCAAAAATCCTTTCTTCTTCCAATTTTTCTATCTTCCCATTCATTACCGGTGGGCCCTTCTTTACCTAATTTTTTCCATTCTAACAATGAAGAATATGTAATAAATAAGTAAAACGGATCGACTAATTGTTCTCTCGATAGCACCTCGCTCCATTAGATATTTCTCGATTTCGAAATGTATCGAAGCCTTGGGTAGTAAAAAAAAGTGGGATACTGTATTTCCATGATTGGATTTCATATTCGAATGAACCTCGTAATCGTAAGAAAGTGGATTTTTTAATTACGAACCTAGCAAAAGAAAATTTGGGATAGGTTCCTATAGGATTTCCCCCCTTCAAAACCGGACGTGAAGGTTTCCTCTCATCCGGCTCAAGTAGTTGCACCAAAAAAAGAAAAACATAGGGTTCTCGCTTTACATTTTTTTATATAAAAGACCCCAAAGATCTACTCCTTACTCAAGTTCCTAGTGAGGACCAACCAACATTTCATTGATTCATTCTTTCTTTTAGTTAGATCTTTGATTTAGATTTTTTGAATTCCTTATTCAAAATTCAAATTAATCAATTACGACATAATATAAATTAAATATGAAATTCTTGAGTAGTCTATTGGTTAATTTTTTTTTCCTGCTGCATTAGAATTTAGAAACAAAAGAGCATTTCAATTAAATGATATATTACTAGTTTGACTCAAAGATGACTAGATGAGGTATGCTTGCTTATGAAAGAGAATTCATCAGCTCGTATTCAATTAGAGAGGCGTTATAGGGACATATATCTTTGACATTTAGTTTCATTCAAGGTAAGAACCACTAGATGGGATCAAGGACTAGGAGTTGGCCGCATAGCAAGTCCAAAGCTAGTCTTTACTGCCTTTTCTCATAAGCCCAAGCTAAGCTAAGCCAAGCCAGCAAGTTCATCAAATTCACATTGTTCACTCCTACCATCAACTACAAAAAATTTATCAAACTAATCAAAACCCAAGTACAAAATTTTCAAATTATCTTTCATTTTAATGGCTTTTGAGAACCCATATGTCTGTCAAGCCGGTAGAAACAAAATCCACCATTAAAACCTCACTGAAACTCAAAAGAGAAATTTTCAAAGTGAAAACCATAAAAACTTCAAAAAAAAAAAAAAGTTTTTGGCGGATGAGATTCTTGATGATACTAGCAGTGCACTGCGTCTCTGTCTACCCGATGTTGATCTTAATTCTTTGGCTGTGAATGCTACCGTCCCCTCAAAACCCTAAAAAGTTTTGGCGGAAGCTTTCTACGGTAAAATTATTGCAGATCTTGATAAGGAGTTTGAGTTATTTGCTCGTCAGAAAGCAATCATTGGGTGCTTACAGGTGGAACATGCGAAAGATTTCCTAGTTGCTATTCCAATTGAGAGACTTGGACAGCGTATGTCACAGGTAGAGTATTATGCCATTCTCCGGTACCGTCTTATGATTCCTCTGAACTCTGATGGTGGTCTTTGCCCTGTATGCAAAAAGAGTCGATTATATGTTTTAGGGATCATGCAGCACATTGTAGACATTTTTCCGGTTTTAAATACCGACATGATCATGTTAGAGACATTTTATGTCATGCATTTTGGAGGGCTCGGGTACGAGTGAATAAAGAAGCTTCTGTTAACTTTCTCACTGATCTAAATGAGGGTAGATCGACACTTGGCCTGCAGATGTCTTGATTTATAGTTGGTCTGAAGGGAAATATGCATGTGTTGATGTAACTGAAGCCTCTCCATTGGTAGGACTGGAGAATGGTGATTTTGAGGTGGGAGGAGTAGCTAAGAGAGCAACAACATGGAAGATAGAGAAGCATGAGGAAGTTAGCTTGAATAGCTAACCAACATTGTTTTATTCTGTTTAGTTTCGACATTTTTAGGTTATTGGGACAACATTATATTGAGCTCCTCAAGAGTAACGTTATGATAGTTGGATATAATGAGTTTGTTTTTAGAATGATAGGATTTGCTATTCAGAAAAGACTTACAGCATAGCTTGTTGTACGCTTGTCCTAATTATTTATAAAACTTGTTATCATTATAAATAAAATTTCTACTAAAAAAATTTAAAAAAAAAAAACACACCGATGGATATGTGGGTTTTGGTTTTGTAAAATAACAAATCCAATTTGAATTCACCAAATAGGAATTTGATTTAGGATCAAAGAAGAAAATGAAAATTCAATGGAAGAGGAAACAGATTGGGAGGAGGTTGCACAATTTGAGTGGAAGAAATTTGGTAATAGTAACATTCATCACTTCATCTTCTACCGAATCGAGTCTCTTTTCCGCTTAAATTAGATGTTGGTATGATTTCCAAATTGATTTTTGGTAAATGAAATTGGTGTCCTCAAAGTGAGAGAGAGAAGAAGACTGGAAAGGCAGATTTAAGACTTGGCTGGCTTGGCTTGGGCTAAAGAAAATACAACAAAGACTTGGCTTTGACTTTCCATGTTGGCTAACTCGTGGTCCTTGGATTAATACCCATCTCGTAGTAATGTCCCCCGAACGTACGTGTCCCATTCAATTAAGCTGAAGTGTAGTGAGTGACACTATTCATCAACGTTTTTTAGCTTTTGGTGTACTTAATATATAAGTTAATAGATCTAAGAATTGTATCTCTAGTCTCTACTATCTTAAAAATCCCCGCCCGACTATTTTTCTTAACATTTTTACCCCTGCTATTTTATTATTTGGACGGATTTACCCTTCTCTTTCCTACTGCCATTTTCACTTCCTTCTACCATTTTCACTTAAGATATTGCCATTTTCACTTCCTTCTACCATTTTCACTTAAGATATTCAGATGGTTTCACATCACCTAAAAGATTATCGGCTCCGTCGTTAAATCATTTTTCCCTCTATATTTCTCTTTATTTAAAACAAAATTGTGTTTTGGGATAGTTTTTGGTTCTTTTTTTATGGGTTATAGTGTAAATTTGATTTTGTAAGTATTAATGCAATTGAAACATTGTAATTGTGAGTTTTATTTTGTATTTCTTACCATCTCAGCTATTCTGCATAAGAATGAAAGAGATTATGTAATGGAGAAGAAGAAAGAGAGTGATCTGTTGGTCCAGTAAGAGAATAATAAACTGTACCTTCCTATTTTGATTTTTTGTGATCTTTGAACCCAACAATAGTTATCCGCACGTGCACCAGACTAGTATTAATACTAGACGCACGTGGATGCCACGTATATCTTTTCTAGTTTTCTCCTGTTTTTTCTGGTGGGGCTCACATATAAAAAAACAGAAGAAGACAAAAAGTGTCGGACACAATGACAGCTCCAAAGCTAGCTCGCCGACGCCGCATCATTATACGTAGTAAAAATGGATGTAGTAACACTTTAAGAACTATAATGGAGCTACTAGCCTACTATAATAGCTAATATCTCATGCCAAACATATTGATCTTAAAATGCTTTCTAGGACTTCAACAAATCATTTCCAGATGAAAAGTCCACGATCTGATACTCTCACTCATGAAGTCAAATCACAAAGACAAAGGAGCACTAACGATTAGCAGTAGTAGCCAAACGAGTACGGACAAAGAATAGATGATGGCCCATTCTAGTTAGGTTTTAACAATTTTTCCACCTACGGATGTATTTGCTAATGGAAGAAGACGGACCTTACGCATAAAGATCCATTCCCCAAAATTTGGCTGGTTGGTTAGTTCTAAGCTTCCGGTCTACACCCTTAATCAACTCCATGTCTCCTTTTGTTAGCTCAAAACCAAACACATCAAAATTCTCCTGCAACCTTCTCAGCAACGAAGACTTTGGAATGACAACTGTGCTCCTCTGGATACCCCAACGGAGAACAATCTGAGCCACAGTCTTTTTGTATTTCTCTGCCACACCCTGCCAATACAAGTGAGATTAAACCATATAGGAAAATAACTCCATTATGACACTTCTTTATTAAGAAAAGGTCCTAACTACCAGCATTTGATTCACATATGAGAAGATGGACCAACTTACTTTGAGAACTGGATCATCCAAGCATGAGACCGAGCCAAACCATTCAATGTTTGCAGCAGCACCACCTAGAGGAGTGTGAGCCGTAACACATATCTCATGTTTTTGACAAAACTTAACAAGACTATCACGTTGGAAATAAGGATGTGTTTCTATTTGATTCACTGCAGGCTTCACCTTGGAGTAAGCTAGACAATCTCTCGTGAGGAAGATGTCATAGTTGCTGCACATAAACAAAAGTAGATTAGAGTATTCAAATACTGAAGATAATATTGCATTAAGGACTCTACAGGACAGGCATGCCTGAGTGGATGTGTCTCATCTGGGTAATCTCCTCTAAATGTATTGACTATCAGCTTTATCTAAATAATAGCTGCATCACTGGAAAGCCATCCAATTTCTAGAATCCTAATGAATGAAATAGATAGGATCATTAGAAGTTGACCCAACTTTGATGGATTTAGGATTACAATATCCTAACTGTTGGACCCATAAAATTACGACCTGAACCCCCTTTACTTGATATATAGTGGTTTACATATCCATGGTTAGATTACCTGATACCAATGCTGCTTAACTAGACCCATTGAAACTAGATCTTCCATGGCATGCCATGTACTTTCAAGAGATATAGTCGTGTCTATTTCAAGAACACCATCTTCATCTAGAGCACTGGAAGTTGTACCGACACCTGGATATATACGTAGAAATGGTATAATTATATAGAAACAATAAAGAAAACCCACCAATGAAAAGATTAATATACTGCTCCTTAGACTATCAAATTTCAGGATCCACGTGTATCTATGAGGGAGCAACAAAATTAAAACCTCGCTGTCATCATCTTAATGTAATTCTGAATGCTCTATGTAGAATATATGTCGCCAATAATGTAATTGCGAATGATCTATATAGATATGCTCATATTAGATATGTGCCGATAACTCATTAAAGATGGTCAATATCCAGGAAAACCCTATGAGATGAGGGAAAGCTAGAGGGAAAAAATCGTATGAACATTTTTTTTTATTGTAAACATAAACCACTCTAGCTATATATCATGATTTAGCGGTCCAGATTCTTGAGTCAGTTTAGCTAATTGCTGGTGTTGTAAAACATTTACATAGACTTCTGGTTTTATTTATAGGAAAGATAAAATTAAACCAAAACAAACAATTTAATTCTAAAAAAAAACAATAAATTGGCAAGCAAGAAGTCACCAGTATGCTTGGTAGCTATAGGGAAGTGGACAAGGTATAAATCTAGGTATTCTAGCTGAAGTTTCTTCAAGCTGGCTTTACATGCCTCTATAACGTGTCCATGGTCCGAGTTCCATAGCTGCAACAAAAAAGGAAACAATTGTTGGGTAAAAAGACAAACACAAGTAATCAAAAGATGAGTGAATATAAATAAAAGTTTCCAACTGGCCTTGGTGGTAATGAAAAGTTCCTCCCTCTTCACAAGGCCAGTCTGAAATGCTTCTTTTAGTGCTTCTCCTACTTCATCTTCATTCTGGTAATCAGCTGGAATTATTATAACATATATACAAACACGGCTGTCAATAAAATTACACAGTAAAAAAGTAATCAGGAAAGTGTAATCAGTAGTTGAGAGTGTGATTTACCGGCACAGTCGAAATGGCGATAACCGATATTAATTGCATTAAAGAGAAGATCTTTGATTGATTTTCCTTCCATTCTCCATACTCCTAATCCTATTATCGGCATCTCCAATCCGTTGTTCAGTTTTATCGTTGCCATTTCCCTTACCGTTATTATCCTTCTCTCTCTCTCTCGATAGAGTCAACGTTTTATCGTTGCCTTTTTTAACTCTTTCTTATACGCTTTGGGCTCACTAAGTATGAGTCCACAATCCCAGTCCAATTTTGCCGTCCAACATCAACTGTTTTGGGACATAAAAATTCAATGCCCACAATCCTCGTCCAGGCTCACTATTTTTTTTTTAAAACCATCTTTACCTTTTTCATAATTGTGCTTAATTTCTTGGATGTATTGTCATTTAGTATGGTGTTAGTGCGAATTTGGCATTTTGCAGCAATGACCAATTGTTGTGCAAGAGAGGCAATCAGAGAAAGAGGGAAAGAGTGCAAATTGTTGAAGCATGGTTTAGAACATTTCCGATGCAGGTGAAAAAGAGGGGGATGTGAAAATTTTCACCTCTTTTTGGTTCAAAACCAGTGCCCAATGCAGAGGTGAAAAAGATGGTGACTATTTTTCCAAATTATTTCCAGGGTGAAAAAAATTTCGAACAGAATGTTTCATTTTGTCTTGCGTGTTTTTTCGATTTTTTTTTAACTTTAGACAAAATACCAGACAGGATGTTACATTCCGTCTCGATCAAAAAGCCTCCAGACGGAATCCAACATCCTATCTAAGATTATTTTTCATCTTTGTATTTAATAGCTTCACCTTATTTTTCACTAAAACAGTGATAAGAGGGGAAAATACTACATACGTGGAGGTGATAAGAGGGAGAAAATATTGATTTGCATTGAGAATGCTGTTAGAATGCAATTTGTCTCTCTGTCTCAACTTATCAGCCAATAGAGTAGTTAGAATGAGGGGTACCCTAGAATGAGAGCTAACACAAATCATTAACGACTCTCACACTTTTAGCACCTTATGTGTACACTAACCTCAGTCTATGTTAGCAAAAACAAATAAAAATCGTAAGTGTAGGTTTCATGACAAGAGGACTAAAAGGAGTGAGAAGAGTGAGAAGTGTGAGCAACTGACAATGGAATAAACCGACACACATGTTTTGTTTTCAAGGCTATACAAAAAGAAAAAAAAAAAATCCCTTTCTATTGTCCCCAAAAATCAATTTATCCACCCCTGTGGTGCATTTATAAAGACAAAAAAAAACCAGGTCCCATAATAATAAAAAAAGAAAAAGCGGAGGAGTTTGTAAAGAAGAAGAAACGCTATTCCCTGTTAGATCCATTAACAAACAAGAAGAAAGTGTCCACTCTTCACACCACAGGTACTTTTCTTCTTCTTCTTCCTAAAATACCCTTTTCTACTGTTTTTCATTTAAATTATCTAAAACCCTAGTTCTCATCGCATTTTTATTCTTGTGTGCAGTTTTATTGATTTTGAGATATTGGTTATTTCTGTAAATTGCTCTTGTTATAATGGGTTTTATTTGAAGTGGGAAATTTGTTACTTGGTTTTCTTGTAATTTAAAGAGGGTACATATATGAATGATGAGAGCTATTTGTTTGGTGAGAAAGAGATGGAAAACGAACAAGGGAAGTTGGAAGAAGGTTTGCATGTTGTTGATTCAGTAGAAGAAGAGGGGTTGTTGAATTTAGAACCACCTAGGATTGAGGATGTGAAGATTGAAGAAGAAGAAGAAGAAGAAGAAGAAGAGGTGAGTGGGTCTAATAAGAGAGTGAAGAGTGTCAATGATGATGTTCGAGGTGATTCTGACGATGAGCCGATAGGATCTTTGTTTAAGTTGAAGAAGTCTAGAAACCCTAGAAAAGTCAAGTCCTCTGGGTTAAATGCTGGTAAGAATGTCCAAGTTAGGGGAGAGATATCGGTGATTAGGAATGAGGATTTAGGGGGAATGGACGATACCCTAGCGAGTTTTCGGAAGAAGTTGAAAGGTCCTAAGGTAGGTAAAGATGATGGATCTGGTACTAGAATAGGGAAGAGTTCTGAGTTGATTGTAGGAGAATTCCGGTCAAAGCAGGTGGAGGAAAGTCCAACTTGCAGCGGGGTTGGCTCAGATTTGGTTGTGGATAGGGTTTTAGAAGGTAAAGAGAAAAGGAGAGTGAAGAGATCAAGGATTGCTGCGATGAGAGAAGGGGAAGAGTCTCATTCTGGGAGTGTATTGGATCAGGATTCTGGTGTTCAAAGATCTGAAAAGAAGCTTTCAGAGAAACTGAAGGAGGAGTCTTTGGCAGTAGAGGAAAGATCTACTCGGTCGTCTGATGAAAATTTGGATTTTTCACTATCCGCATTTATTCGGAAGTCACAATCAGCAAAAGCTCGTTCTTCGTCAGCAATGAAAAAAGGAAAGAAGGGTGAGGTTTCTGGTGCAGAGTTGGGTCAAAGCACTGATGGAGCTTTGGAGGATGCATCTCCTCCTACTGTCCAACGACATTCTCTAGCTTCAAGTGGATCTCTGAAATCTAGAGGGGAACTAAGATTGGCATCTGGTGGAACTGTAAAAGAGCCACCTACTGTACAGGAGGCAGCGGAAACTCAGAGTTCTAATGAAACACCAAGTGAGGTTTCTTGTTGGGTTCAAGAGGGTATGGTGTCTGAACCCACTCAGAAGTTTGCTTTCTTTCCGCAGTTTTTAGAGGAGGTTGTGAGATCTAATCCTGATAGATGCACTCCATCATCCGAAGTGATATTGGGAGACTCAACGCCTTCATCTCCTCATCCTAGACTTAACTGTAACACAGGTACGGTTTTGAGAGAGAAGTCTGAAGTGCCTCATAATGATGAATCCAGTAGGTTGATTAATGTACCCGAGGACCACCTAGTGTGTCCTGATAGTTTGAACCAACAAAATGGTGCAGGTTCTATGAACATTCTGTCTCGACAGTTGGAAGAGTCTGGTTGTCCAGCCAACCAAAAGTCATGTAAAGAAACACCGGGGTTGCAAAACGGGTTAACGCAGTGCTCGGAAGTGGAGGGAATTATTTCTACGGAATATGATGGTGATGGGGCAAATTTTGGGGAGAAGCTTTCTGGTTCCCGTGTAATACTGGGGGAGGATGTTTCAGTTCCTCGCACCGATGACAATGCATTGAACTTACTATTTGAGGGAAAATGTCATTGTAACGGCTCAGACCATGATACTTGCATAAAACAAGCTTCTGAAAACGCTTTTGAATTATCTGATAATAAGAAAACGTCTCCTCTGCTCCCAAAAGTTGATTCTGAGGTGACTGTTAGGTATGACAAATTAGGACAGCCTAATTGCGAGACAGAGACTCCTTTGACGCACTCCGTTTCTATGGTTCCTAGTATGGCACAAACGTCTAGTGTTGGGTTGCAATCAGTTTTTGTGTCTTCAATCAAGGAAGGATTAAGTACCACGAATGATGTATGCTATCACTCTTCTAATAGTTTTGGACCAAATTTTGCCACTGACCTTCAGAGTAAGGAATCTTGTGTTGCTTCAGTGGGGTCACCTATTCCAAGTCAAGATCTCCTCCATGTTAAAGAAGATGTGAATGAGACCTGCTCTGATTCCATTATGTTGGAACCCGGAGAAACATTTCCAGAATATGCTGGAAAGGCATTTGATTCAGACAACAAGGATACTAAACTTGAAGCAATGCAGAGGGATGTGCGCAAGATTAAAAAACGCAGGCATGGAGACATGGCTTATGAAGGGGACACTGATTGGGAGTTTCTGATTCAGGAGCAAGGGCTTTAGGAAATAGAGATATTTTTAATGATGATAGGCCCGAGAGAGAGAGGCAAATCTAAATACCCTATCAATATGGTTCTAGAGACTGAAATTTGTGGTGCAGCAGCAGTAGTAGCTGGGCTGAAAGCTCGTGCGGCTGGTCCATTTGAGAAAATCAAATTCAAGGAGATCTTGAAGCGCAGAGGTGGGCTTCAGGAATACTTGGAATGCAGGTTTGTTTTCTCCTGAAATATCATAGCTCATATGTAGTTTTTCGTTCGTTCTTTCCACCTCCCTCACCCCTCTTATACATTATGGTGTTCTATCTTTTCCTCCAACGATTTTTCTTTTGTATATATATTTTTTCGTCATTATTAGTTGTGGTCTCGGGTCCATTTTATGATTTATGACGTATGCCATCCAGGCTCGTGAAAATATATACTATCTTCATAACTGTACAAATTGCACTTTTTGTGTGTAATTATATAGTTTCTGCAGGAATTGATTTGTTTTCCCTTCAGTACAGAATTTGGTTAGAGAGTCCAGATTTTCACTATTGCCTCAGAATTTTGGCATATGAGGCTGTGCAATTAGTCTCTGGTTGTTGTGTGTTCATTTGATTACAAGACTTAACATTTTTATATGTTTCTAGCCAAATTACCACAGACTAGACTGTTTTGGAATTTCAAAATCTGCCAAAAGCTAAAATCTTAGTATTGACATGAAGACTATATCGATTGTCATATTTAAATAGTGTACTCTGTGATACGCTGGTTCATGTTTTCTCGTCCTCACTGCTTATGCCATTTTAAAAAATTTGGAGTCTGCAACATGAATAATCTTTTCCCTTCTAATGTGCTCAACATTGATATGTTCCTGCAAATCCAACTGTTTACACTGATTGGAATATCTTTGTATTACAGATTCCAGTTAAAGCTTGTTCAGTGCTACATCTTAGTCATAAACATTAAAGAAAGACTGGTTATTAATTCTCGGACATTGTTTCATCATAATGCTTGAAATGATACATGTTCAGATTTGGCATGTAGTTTTTAGGCGGTGGTCACTTGAGGCGAGAGTGAGCCACACTCTTCACTTCTTTATAAGGTGTCCATGCGAGGGCCTTCACTAAGCGTGTTGCTTTTGTTATTTTTTCTTATATGAATGGTTGTTTTTGCCTAGTACTGCTGCAAGTTTTTGGTCTCTCACCTTGAATTGTACCCACATAGATTAACTTTATTAGGTTGTCTAATTTTGTCATCCTAATAGTTCAAGCTGCATTCTTAGCTTTTGAGAACTGGAATCACCCGAAAAAATGTAGATGTATTTTTACTTAGTTTTAAGTATCTCTTTGCATTGCTTTGCTCAGGCATACACTTCGAGTGCTACAAGGCCTGCGCTTGTTGCCTTGACTTTTTATTTTTATTTTAATAGAAGTTGCAGACAAAGACTTTGCATATTGTCCTGTATTATCAGTTCATACTCTTGTATGCTTGGTGTCAATGATTGTGGATGAAACTAGAACTTATTTGAGTGTCGCATGCAGGAATTTTATCTTGGGTCTATGGAGTAAAGACACAAATCACATATTGCGTCTCTCAGACTGTGGAGCGACTGATGCGCCATCAGACATTGATCCACAACGAATATCTCTTATTCGGGAGATCTATGGTTTTCTTGACCAAAATGTAAGTTGTTTGTTCATTAGATGGATATTCCCCCCTCCCCTCCTCTTAACTCCAAAGAAAAAAGGTCCATATTCTTTTTACTCCTCCTCTGCTCACTCCCCTTTTGTTTAATGGCTTTATGAAGTGGAGGTGGAGGAAATATCATATTTATTCAGGCTCTCTTATCTGCTTTTGCGTAGTATCTCTGTGTCCAGTTGTTAATGACTTTTCAACAGGGTTATATAAATGTTGGCATTGCTTGTGAGAAGGAGAAGTCAGAACCGTGTGGTGAGGCCGACCTTAAACTTTCTAAAGAGAGCTCAAGTGAGGAAAAATGTGGGACACAGCTTTCTGATTCAGTGTGTAAAGCTCCTTTCATCCTTGGTCAGGTTGAGTATCCTGAAAGGCTCACCGACATAAAGAATGGTTTGATCCTCAATGAAGAGGAACCGATATCCCAAACAACAAAAAGACAGGAGTTCTTGGGATCAGAGAATTGGTCGATAGAATCCAAAGGATGCCAAAGTACTAAGGAGCAGAAAATTGGTTGGATTGAGACAAAGCTACCAAACAGAACAGCTGATACTGATACCTTGGCTAATATATCTAGTGAAGTAGTGGACAGTGGATCGGACTCTTTTGTAGGTTTCAAGAAGATAAAAGAGTCACAAGGGATTCAAGCCATTGCAGCTGATTCTTCTGAGGCAATTAATGAAATGCAATGTGATTCAGAAATTCGAAAAAGAATTATAGTTGTAGGAGCTGGTCCTGCTGGGTTGACTGCAGCCCGTCATCTACAACGCCAGGGTTTTTCTGTCACTATCCTTGAGGCGCGCAATAGATTAGGTGGTCGTGTGTATACAGATCGGTCGTCTCTCTCGGTTCCTGTGGATCTTGGGGCAAGCATTATTACCGGTGTGGAGGCTGATGTTGCAACTGAAAGAAGACCAGATCCATCTTCTTTGGTTTGTTCTCAATTAGGTCTTGAACTGACTGTTCTGAATAGTGACTGCCCTCTCTATGATACTGTGACTGGTCAAAAAGTTCCACTAGAGTTGGATGAAGCTCTGGAAGCTGAGTATAATAGTCTCCTTGATGACATGGTAGTGCTTATGGAAGAGCAGGGTGATCGGGCAACTAAAATGTCACTTGAGGACGGGTTAGAATATGCACTGAAAAAGCGTCGTATGGCTCAATCCATTTCAGATACTGAAGATTTGGAGTTTGATACTCTGGCGAGTGATTCTTTTGACACTAGAACAAATGGTCATGATAAGGGAATTACTAGTGACAAGGAGGTTTTAAGTCCCCTGGAGAGGAGGGTCATGAACTGGCATTTTGCCAACTTAGAGTATGGTTGTGCTGCGCTGCTTAAAGAGGTTTCTCTTCCTTACTGGAATCAGGATGATGTTTATGGAGGTTTTGGTGGGGCACACTGCATGATTAAAGGTGGTTACAGCACTGTTATTGAATCTCTAGGAAAAGGCCTCGCTGTTCACTTGAATCATGTGGTCACTGAAGTCTCTTATAGCACGATGGGATGTGGTGAAACAAATGACCTGCATGGAAAAGTTAAAGTTTCCACTTCAAATGGTAATGAATTTACAGGAGATGCTGTCCTGATCACAGTGCCACTGGGTTGTTTAAAGGCAAATACCATAAACTTTTCTCCTTCTCTGCCAGAGTGGAAACAGTCCTCCATCCATCAACTTGGTTTCGTGTTCTGAATAAAGTAGTCTTGGAATTTCCGATGTATTTTGGGATGATTCAGTGGACTATTTTGGAGCTACTGCAGAGGAAACTGATCGAAGGGGCCAGTGCTTTATGTTTTGGAATGTAAAAAAACGGCAGGAGCTCCCATTCTTATAGCTTGTAGTTGGCAAGGCAGCCTTGGATGGCCAAAGTATGTCCTCATCTGATCATGTGAACCATGCGTGGAGGTTCTCCGTAAACTTTTGGAAATGCATCTGTACCTAATCCAGTTCGTCGGTTGTGACAAATTGGGGTCAAGATCCTTTCAGTCGTGGAGCCGTACTCATATGTTGCTGTGGGAGCTTCTGGGGAGGACTATGATATCCTTGGTAGGCCCATTGAGAACTGTTTATCTTTTTGCTGGTGAAGCTACCTGTAAGGAGCATCCAGACACTGTGGGTGGTGCAATGATGAGTGGCCTTCGAGAGGCGTGAATTATAATTGACATTTTGAATACTGGAAATGATTATACAGCTGAAGTGGAAGCTATGGAGGCTGCACAAAGACAGATGGAGAGTGAAAGATATGAAGTTATGGACATTTTGAAGAGGCTGGAGGCAGTTAAACTTTCGACTGCTCTGTCCAGGAGCTCCTTCAATGGAGACCACAGATTGACGAGGGAGGCTCTACTAAAAGACATGTTTCATAATGCGAAAACTACAGTTGGACGACTGCATTTGGCCAAAGAATTATTGAATCTTCCTGTTGAAGCTCTGAAGTCCTTTGCCGGTACCAAAGAAGGACTTAGCACGCTTTAACTCATGGATACTGGTAAATTTTCCTTCCATGCGTTTGGTATTATTCTTGTTGTTCTGTTTGATACATTTCTCTTTAAAATTATGTCTTTGGTTCTATATTTTGGCTGGTTCGTAATTGTTATTGTTGCTCATGTAAACAGGACTCAATGGGGAAGGATGGGACCCAACTTTTGCGTCATTGTGTTCGTCTTCTTGTGCGTGTGTCGACCAATCTGCTTGCTGTGCGCCTTTCAGGTATCTATATCCTCTTTTCAAGAATAAATTATGCAAGGAATAAAAATGAATTTGGTTAACATATTAATAAGTTCATGGAGATTAATCTGGTTTTGGTCTTATCTTGTTCAGCTTGTCTTTTTCATTCCCATGGCTACTTATATCAGCATAGAGTTTGAATATAGTTTTGGTCATTTCTACACAAAGTATAAATAACATGAAGTCATTTTTTGTCTTGTATGGAGAGAGCTATATTATAAGTGCATCTTCTGCATATCAGATTTTCAGTTACTGATTATTGTTGTTAATTTTTGTTACTGGTATCTCATCAACCAAAGCATCAATGTTTGAACTAATTATGCATGCTGTTTCAGTGACTTAAATTCCTATTACTGCAGGTATTGGAAGGACAGTGAAAGAGAAAGTTTGTGTTCATACTAGTCGTGATATTCGTGCTGTTGCAAGCCAGTTGGTCAGTGTGTGGATTGAAGTTTTCCGTAAGAAAAAAGCTGCTAATGGTGGGTTGAAATTGTTGAGGCAAACAACTGCTCCAGATTTACCTAAGAACAAGTACTCTAAAGATTCTATCTCAAGGAAGTCAATACGAATGGCTAATGGTGCAACCTATGATAAAGGGAACATTCGCAAGGTAGTGAAGTTGGACAATGTTACTGACTCAAAATCTGAGGCAAATTCAGTACGTTCGCAAGAAATTGTACCTTGCCTGGATTCTCTGGCAGAGGATGAGAATGTTGCCATGTCTGAAGAAGAAGCGGCTGCCTTTGCTGCTGCTGAAGCAGCTCGTGCTGCTGCTCTTGCGGCTGCTGAGGTTTGTCCCCTTCAACCATATACCAAACAGTACATTTTTGTGTTTTGCTTTATCATTATATTGGTAATGAAATAATATGGGCATTGGGAAAACATCTGGCATGTGGCATTCTGGTACTTTTGAGGCAAGCAATTATTTGTTTATTTATATATATTTATTTTCTTTGGCCCTGGAAATTAAAAGTGTTAAGAAAAGTGAATGTGTTTGGAATCTTGATTGTTCATTGTTAGAATGGTAACTATAGCAGAGATATGCTACTACTAAAGTGAAAATAAGTTTATGTGGTGATCCCCAATAGTGAGATATAAGCATTAAGGGTCTATAAGCAGTCGTTTTGTTAGAGGCAACTTGTTGTAGAATGATAGGAAACCATGGAAAGGAAGGAGGTTTATTTCGACCAGGCAAGTAATGTGGGGACAATATACTTGGATCCTGACCCCCTGGAAGTGTCCAACTCATTTAAACCGTTACATTTGGACAGGGACTGCTTTATATAAATATCACTCACAATGTACCATAGTCCATAAGACAACACGTTGACTAGTTCTGCGTACTTGTAGTTTTCTCTTTTTGTTCTTTTCTTGTGATTGGATTAATGTAAAGCTGGTTATTTCTGCAGGCATATGCGTCTTCCGAAGCAGTCAATGCGTCACGTGAGCTTCCCAAGATACCCTCATTTCACAAATTTGCAAGACGAGAGCAGTACGCACAAATGGATGACTCTGACTTTAGGCGAGATTTCGGAAGGCAAGATTGTCTTTCGGAGATTGACTCCAGGAATTGCAAAGTTAGAAACTGGTCCGTTGATTTTTCTGCGGCCTGTGCCAACCTTGACAGTTCAAGAATGTCAAGTGATAATTACACACATCGGAGCCACTCTAATGAGGTAGGCTACCAATTGAACCTCAGAGAACACTCTGGAGAAAGTGCTGCCACTGATAGTAGATTTACAAAGGCATGGGTTGATAGTGCTGGTAGCGGAGGGATTAAGGACTATCAGGACATCGAGAGATGGCAATCACAAGCTGCAGCAGTTGACCCTGATTTCTATCATCATACAGTAAACATAAGAGATGAGGAGGATTCCAGTGCAGTATCGAAACCTGTGAGTAGGAGGTATGCCAAAGGAACAGAAGGAAGTAGTGCATCACAAGCTGCAGAAAACCAGGTGTTGGTGGAAACTCAAACAAGAGGAGCGGAGCGTTTCAAAAAAGCTATCGTGGATTATGTTGCTTCATTGCTTATGCCTCTTTATAAAGCTAGAAAGATTGATAAGGAAGGTTACAAGTCAATAATGAAAAAGAGTGCAACTAAGGTAGTATCTTGTTCTATTTGTTGCTTTTAACTATTCTTTTAACTCTCAATTTTGCGACAGGGTCTATCATGCATCTCTGTATCCAGTGTCATATTTGGTTGGAGCAATGAAGTTTGTACTGATACTTTTTGTCTGCAAGTTTAAGTCTCAACTGCTACTTTTTAATTTGGTTTGATCAGGTCATGGAGCAAACTACAGATGCAGAAAAAGCCATGGATGCCTCTCAGTTCCTCGACTACAAGCGGAAGAATAAGGTCAGTGTTTGATGCATACTGATGGTCTATTTATGAGTTTTGTGTACTGCTATTTTGCGGGCTATATATAGCTTTCATGAAAATGGTATTAATTGTTTGTATTAATCAACGTGTAGATTCGTGCCTTTGTGGACAAGTTAATTGAGAAGCATATGGCGATGAAACCCAGTTAAAGTCTGACATTCCTGAGGATCTGGTTAATGAACACCTATTGATGCCTTTCTATGTAGAAGTGGTTAAATTGGTTGTTACAGTATAACAACTTGCAACTTTGGTTGAAGAGGGCCCTGGACACAGAAAAGCAGATACATTCAGAACAATCTGCTTATCATGCTCACTAAGTCTTTCAAGTGTCAGTTGTGATGGTTTTAGCGGAAGCTCAGGACTGCAAAAGGCTAATTCCTTGTTTTGATGAATCTGTTCAAGCGACTGCTGCTGGGATCCTCCCAGGTTACATCTAAGATGAAAATCCCTGTTGAATACAAGTGTTCAAAATATTCCTGCAGTGGGACTTCTTTTAACAAATTGGCTCGAAGAAGAAGCCAAATTTCCAATCATTGCGGTGAAGAACACCAATTCTCGGTAAGATGAATTCTTACTACCAGAAGCTGTTCTTCATCTATTTTGAGGGTTGTCTTTTATAAGCCTCAAGACCTTGCTCAAGACTAAACCCTATTTTGTTCAGGGGATTACTGATGAGATACTAGTGCCGACATTTTTCGTCTTCTTTCCTTAGATATCTTGTACAGCTATGAATTGTTTCTGACATCGAGAAGCGTATAGAACATGTTCATTTCTCATTGAGATATACATTGACTTCCATGGTCCAACTGCAGTCCCTGTAATTGATTTATGCACAACTTGTACCACCGAGCCAAAAAAAAAGATAGGAGGTTGAGTTTTGTAGTTCTGACTCTGACTATTAACTGTTAGTTAGGCTTCCCCTTCATGTTCTTTTTTATTCATCCTCAAATGTACATTATAAATTGGTTAAAGGTAACAGAGGCTTGGGTTTGCATTGTTGAGTCTAGAACTTATTTATATATATTCTAGTGTTGCTTTGCATTTTCAGTCTTTTTATTTTTTTCGTTTTTAGGTAATCAATAGTCTTTTTATCTGATCTTTCTTTTAGTTTGATGATTTGATGTATTGTATTGCATGGGGAAACATTTGACTAATAGTACAGGGGCAAAAACTTTGACCTGAACACCTTTAAGTCTTCTGTGTCTCTCCTTCCTCTTGTTCTTTCCTCACCACTTACTCTTCTAAGAATGGAGGAAATGTCTAGATAGATCTGAAAATGTTTGATATGTTGGAATTTATTTAACATATCTCAATATTTCAAATATATAGATTTTAAACCCATTTTTCCAAATTTTACTGAATGGAGCAGTCCAATGTTTTTTTATTTTTTTGTGTATCTAAGGTCAGGTGGCCTTGCTTCTAAGAAAAATGTCTGGTAACTCTTTAACTCTTTGTTTACTCTTGCAGTGCCACAGCCACGGATACGAGCTACAAACTCATATTTGCTCACGAAGAAGGGAGGGAGATAACAAACGAATAAGAAAGAAGGAATTTGATTGTAAAAGAGATGAAGGAGAATCAAATTTGTAGTTCATTCCCTTCCCCTTCCACCCCCCCCCCCCAAAAGAAAGGAGGATGGGGATCACGAAGGAAAATAAGGAATGGAGGGAAACACAAGAAGCGGAGGTGGAGATCACCTATTTACACAAATGGTTTCTGGGACTAACCAAGCACAACGAAGCAGACTTACAGAAACGTGGATTTGAAGTCCCCATTACGTGGTACTTTTGAAATCATAATTGGACCATAATAATGAATAATCCAATTGATTCGTCCCAGCTATTAACGATTCTCGGCCTAAACTTGAATAACCAATCGGCAATCACTTTTCAGTGAGCAAGCAGCAAAATTCAACTTTTATATTTTGGATCAATGCTTTCCGCCTTCCCCAACCAACCATCATGGAAATTGGGTAAACTTAATCTCTCATAATATCTTCTCAAGAAAAATAATGAGAGTACCAGAACATGTAAATTAGCATCACTACGGGATAGAATTCACTTTTGCCATCATATTTTAAAACATAAATGACAGCCTCCTCAATTTACTCTGTAGGCAGTGTTATGAAGTTGATGTAAACGCATAAGATGGGTAGCACCAATCAACGTGGAGTTTGGACTTTGGACACACTTATTCTTCCTTGAGTGTCACTTGGGTGCCATAAATCACACACTACAATATAAATTGTTTTAAACAAATAAACATCTATTGTCCTGGTTCTATAAGTTGCACACCAACCATTGGTGCCAAAGGCAAGTTCATACCCCTGTAGCAATTCAATTACAAATAAAGTTCTGCTTTTGACTACTAAAATCAAGCCATAAGAAATTAAGAACACATCAATCAGTGGGTGTCATATTCCCTTTTGAGCTATCTAACTTGCAATGCTTTGACAATTGACATTTCCTTTGATGCAAGAACTTCTAAATTTCTATAGTTCTACCATATCTAGATGTTCTCCCCTGGTGGTAACTCTGCAAGCTTCGGCGTAGTACCAAGTACTCTCTCCATGTCAAAACGCACCTCAATGTTGCGGATACCATATCCAACCACCATCAGCCAATATAATAGTTTGGCGAGCTCAGGTGCACTAGTCTCTGTGGCTGTTGTCTGTGAACACATGAGGCAGGGTACTTCATTATACAGGAAGTGATTTATTTTCTGTCTGGTGGTAAGTACTGTCTCTTTTGAGTCACTGAAAGTTCAAACAGGTTGGTGACATTGGTTCAAATAAGATTTTCTCCTTAAACACATGGAGGCATGTGTTGAAGAAGAGGTATCTACTATACAGGTTCTTTATCATATTAAAACCATCAACCTAAAGATGTTTCCCATCCCATCAACTCGGTCATCTGAATTATATAACTTGATATTTATAGAACAAAAGTTTCTTATGCCTAGTAAAATAGTACCAGCACAAGCAAATACTTAAAAAGTTTCTCATAATTGGCTACTACCATTTTCCAAGTCAAACCTTCATTAAAAAATCACTAACTAAACCATAATCATAATACTCTCACGTATGTGTTCATATTAGGTTTTGAGGAAAAGGTTGTAGCGTGAATTATGCTAAATGATAAAGTTAAGAGATCAAAGAAGCAAACAATAACTGCAAACCTTCATTTGGGTAGGATCTGAAACAGCTAGCAGACGTTTAATAAATGTGTTCATGGCAAGCACGGCATCTTCACCAGCACTGCTTGTTAGTTCCTACACAATCAAGACACACAGCCAAAAGTTATAAACAAGACCAACATGTATAAGTTAAGACAAAACAGTGCTTTACCATTGGTAATTTTAAAGACGATTTATAATTAAAAAGAAGTGAAGTCTTTCTATTTAGTAAACTAATTGGATTCTCAGAAAGTACAGTGTATTCCAGAAAAACCTAGCTGAAAAACACTAACTTCTGGTCCTAATAAAACAGAATGAAAAGGAGATGCAAATGATAGAGCAGAAGGTTCACAAAAAGGGAACAACATTATGTAAGAATTGAAGTTAACAAGGTGACACCTGATGACCGGTGGACAACACATTTCTAATTGAACTTTAGATGTATACAGACAGAAGTTATATATGTAAGAGTATCGTCAATAACGGTGAAAAAAGCGGGCAGGTGCCAGCTAGCTTAGCTGCTTAAACCTCTGAGTGATAATACCATAGGTCTGGGGTTGCCAGCATTACCAAGTTACTGATCTCATTTAAAACAGGCTTGCCAATCAAAAAAAGTGGTGAATAAGCCTTGATGGTTTCACTATCCCGATTCTGGGAGAATTTCTAAACCCAGATGAAGCCAAAAGCGGACTTCAGTAAACCACAAACATTTGGATTTCAGAAATTTCCATGCAAATCCTAATGGAATGAAGCTATGAAATGTTCGAAGTAGCAGTTTCAGAAACATATAGTAGACATTAATAAGCGAAAATGAAAACATAAACCAAAACAAGAAATGACCACAAAGATCCACACCTTCAAATTTTGTGGCTCAAGGGATTTAAGATATTCCAATAGTTCATTGGGTCCACTAACAGATTTCCTTCCCACTTGACGATTTAGCTCCTCGATTTCTGCTTCAAGTATCTCAATGTATTTCACAGCATCTATTTTCTCAGGTCCAGAAACATTATTCCACCTGATGACTTCCCCCGTCACTTTTTTCTGTGTGCCTGGTGCATAATCTGGTGCATCCTGAAAACGAATCATAAACCACATAAACTGTAAAAAAAAAAGGGAAGTATACACAAAAATCAATTATTCTAGTCCAACAGTCGACTATGCTATGGGAAGAATAGATGCATGGAATGGCACCTAACCATGCCAAACACATAAAAATGTCCCAAACTAGAGTCTATTTAACATACATACATGGAGTGTATTATCAATATCAGCTAGTTCGAGGTTTTTTATTTCTAGGAATCAGATTTGGGAAATGTAACAGACCACTAGGTGTTCAGGAGTCAGGACTACATATGATTTCCGTAGCTAAAGTAAAAAATTATCATCCGGAACGCATAGCAAGTACCCTATTCTAAGAAATAGGGCAGCTGACTTTATTGCTAAGACTGCTAATTGTAATGTTGCTTTTGATATGTTATACCTGCCACCTCTAGAGGAAAGTCTAGAACAAATTGTAAAAAAGAGGATGCTGCAGGTCATGTGTACTTGAGAGCTTGTTAATACAGGTTGGGGTCTGCCTAACCCCTAAATGCTTCAAAAAAAAAAAAAAGTACCCTATTTTATATCAATTCAAACGAGAGTAAAGGAACAAGATCATCAATTCAATCCAATCTTGGGTTGTTTGTATGTCTCCCCTTAGATCCTGCCAGCCCTATCACGATATCTATAGACATACATACATTAAAACCATGGCCCTAAATATTAAGCCTAGTAGTAAAAAAAGTATGAAATTACCTTCTCTTGAACATCAGGAAGTGCAACCTGATCCAGACTCTGTTGCAAGTCCAAACGAAATTGCGCGTTTCTAAACATGTAACCAGTCATCAAAACACTATACATGAGCTGGGCAAGATTCTCAGCAACCTGAAAAAAAAAAAAAAAAACTCCAATTACCTCAACGTTGTAAAATGCTAAGTAATGGGCATTGAAAAAATGCTATTCTAAACTTACAGTGGTAACTGTCACCGCGAAAAATTGCGGTGGCAGTGTTCCAATCATATTGGAAACCGTTTGACGCATTGCTTCAACCACCTATTAATCACGAGAAACTCAAATATTTGCGTCGATCAGAATTGCAGCAAACGAACAATATGATTGACAAACCTGTTGTGGTGCTTTTTTAACAAACAGTTCCATGAATTCAGGTTGCACATTCTTTACATACTCTAATAAAAATTCTCTCCTGCTCTTGGGCTATCGAAAATAAAACAAAACAAAACTCAATCAAAATCACCAAAAATATAAAAACAGGATAAAGAAAATGACAACTGACCAGAGAACCATTTGGGGGTTTTGTGTCGCTGGTGTCACTGGACTTATCATTAGGGGAATTGAAGACACGAGCTTTTAGATAGAGTCTTCTGGTTATGTTATTACTTTGTTTAGAGAAACTAAGTGAAGAAGAAGAAGAAGAAGAAAGAGGAGAACGAGATGACAAGTGAAGTAGTAGTGGGAATGATGTTGAAGAAGAACACTTTAGAGAAAATAAAGAACACATATTTACAACACTTGTTTTATCTCTCGATGAATGTTTTTTTTTTTTTTGTTTGTTTTAAGGAATCATCACCATTAAAAGGTTTTGAGGTTTGGGCGGCTTTTTTTTTTTACAGACACGAGAGAGGAGATTAGAGGGGAGTGGTGTTGTGACGTTGGTGTGACGTATGCAGAAGGATGATTATGGGCTGTGGGCTGGGCTTGTCACTGGACAATTTTGGTCTTTACGATCAATAATCAGAGTCGCGTCTTTTTATCATACCAATAGGCATAATTTAAAGAACCTACTAATTACAGTTTTAACAATCTTTAAGTAGCTCTAACAATTGATTTGTGAGAAGGTTGAAATTTTTGAAGAGGATATGAGAAGATGAAATAGATGAATCATCATAGTGGATTCTGAGATTGTTTTGAATTAAAAGTGTCTGAAATTTTTTTTGCAAATAAACAATTAAATATGTATAAATTTATGAATTATTTTTTTCAGTAGAGAAACCATAAAACTATAACTGTACATTCATGCTTTTGCGACTCTACTGCTCCCACCGTGATCAAGATCTGTTGGTGCAATGAATTTTGAGACACTACGGTTTCATGCACAGTGGTTATAATTTGTTTGTGATATATGCACGTTTTACTTGTTGTATTATATTGGTTTTGTATGTTTTTTCATAAGATTTTTTGTTTGTCTATTCTCTGATTCTCTCCTTGTTTGTTTGATGAAAGTATGCAACTTTTAGTTTCTATTTTTAAAGCTATCATGACATAAAAATTGTTTCAGCATGTGGTTTTGTACCTATAGTGGTTTAGAAGTTATAACGACGGTTCTCGATTGAAATGGTATCTAACTAGTACTTTACTTTATTGTTTAGAGGTTAGTTTTTTTTTTTTTTTTTTTATAGGATTAGAGGTTAGGTATTGGCGGTGATGAATTGAGTGAGACTTTAATTTGAGAGACGAAAACAATAGTAATAGACTGTGTATTTATAGGTAGGACTTCCACAGTTATGAAAAAACAAAAATTATGTTTGAATGACAAGTGTAGACGTGTTGATAACTTGATATAGTTGGAAAAGTATATCACCGGGTTTTGTTCCTCCAGGTGTTTGCGTTGCATACTGTGAGTGTTGAATAACACTCACATTAATATTTGCAATCTCAGTGAAACGCGTGAATATTTTCATTTGGAATTTTGGTTTCCAAGTGAAAAAAAACGGCATTTTATTGAAAAATCGCCATTGGCTCTAACTGATGTCCTCATGTTGATCTCAAAAGGATCCATTTTACAAAGATGGGTTAACTAGTATTACCCCCCTACTAGATGAGCCAATTAGGATTTCCCCCCACTAGATGGGAAATTAGGGTCTCCACTAAATACACAAAAAAAAAAAAAGTGGGTTGACCGAAATTTTTTTGTGTGTATTTAGGGGGGAGACCCTAATTTCCCATCTAGTGGGGGGGAAATCCTAATTGGCTCATCTAGTGGGGGGAGTAGTTCACCCTACAAAGATTCATCTCAACATTCTTCGTCAAGTCGTAAACCTATACTCCTAATAGCATTCCTAATGCAATCCACTCTTATTCACCTCCACATCGGCTCTATTGTCCCTCATTTCTACTGTTATAGTGAAAAGTAAGGTGAGGCTGCCCAATGCAAAGGTGACTATTATTCTCGGACGGGATGTTTGATTCCGTCTGAATGTAAAAATTGAAAAAAGCGTCTTGGGGCCGAGATGAAACATCCCGGTCACGAGTTAAAAACCCGGAAAAAGTCGAAAAAACACGATAGACGGAATGAAACATTCCGTCCGAAAAAAAAAAACCGAAAAAATTTAAAAAAAATAACACACGAGACGGAATAAAAACATTATGTTCGAAGTTTCCAACTCAACTACTATCTGATACTAGCCATTTGGCCCGGCCTATGGCCGGACTTGCTACATAAATAGCTAATGACTCAAAAGCCTAAAATCTACTTGAATAAATAATATATGTATATTGATAGCTAATGATTCATTGTATACTTTATTTGAAGGGTTTATGTTTTTCTAATTTTTTTAGAAGGGTTTTGACAAAAGGTTTTATTTCTATTTTTGGGTTATTATTATCCTAAATAACAATTCTTATCATCCACCTATATAAACTATATCAAAATATAGCGCAACAATCAAGAAATATAACACGTACTCAAAACATACCATATGTTTGAATATAACACGTACTCAAAACATACCATATGTTTAAGCGATAACCGAATTATATTCATTACGCACAATGCTTTATTCTGCATTTGAAGTTCTTCTACTTGAATATTTGTTTCGTAGAGCTCTTCACGTCTAGTCATGAGTTCGTTGTAGTTCACATCTAGTACTTCAAACTTGTATATCTGTTGTAGATAGCATATGACATTTCCTGCAGCAACATTTTTTGAGTCAACTTTCTTGGTTTGGTATGTTCCAAATGATGTTTGTATGCTAGGATAATTTGGATCTTGATGGTATTCTCTTAGTATAGGCACATTGATTGCGACATCCGCTACGTACTAATAGTTCTCAAATATTGAACTGTAAACTGGTTCTTCATAAATCTTTTCTTTTTTGAAAATTTCTCTAAGTGCACTCTTCAGTGAAACATTGTGTTTTGTTTTGTACTCCACGATCTTATGTTTGATTATCTTATTTTTTTATTATAGTAGTTTAATAAAAAAAAAACATATATTGTCATGGAATAAATTGTGTTTAGCATGTATGTGGTTGGTATATATATATTTCATAGGGTGAAGAGTCCATTTTGTTTTGTAATTTGACTGTAATTAGAAGTTTTTTTAATTACATCTGGAAAAGGACGACTATGAGATAATGATACTATCCTAAAATATATAGTTATATAAATCTTATATGATTTTATTGCAACATTACTTTTTCCACGCTGATTAATAACTATTTTAAGCATAAAAGAGTCATATCTAGCGAGCTTTTCCATTTGGACTTGCAAATGGCACTATTGTAACCGGCTTTACAAAGACCGTCAGAAATGTCGCTCGTCAAACATTTGCGGCATTCCTGTGCCATCGGTCTCTGTCAGATGCATATTGTTCGACTAATTTTGTTGTCTTGAGTGCTTCTTTGGTGGCTTTCGATCCTAGACTCGGAGAATTAGTCCTACTTAAGGTCTCTGTAAGAATTATCACCAAGTAGAATAGAGTCAGTCATGTCGCCTTATTAAATTCCTAGTCCTAGACCATGGGCGATGTGCCCATTATATATATAGTAATGAACCGTGAATGAATGTTCTGTATAGAAGACATGAAACTTACATGGAGAACTTCTTGTTGTGTCTCCCAGAAAACTTTTCTTTCTTCCACATGTTTGATGATATTACCATAATTAATGCTGGTACAGGTTTGCAATATCATATCAAGATATTAATGGAGTCACATCAACCGTCTGATTATAGATTACACTTGATGAATTAGAAATGGCAAACCGCAAAACCGCCAAACCCCTAATTTAGAAATCCCGGATTATCCGGGTTATATAATCCCCACAATCATTTTTGATTTGCCTAATGGTCTTGTACAAAACGCGGTGCATCTTGCAACAAATGCAGATGCACCCACAACAACAATGACATCGGCTTTGTCCTCGACCATAAGCCATGGCGGGAGCCTTTATACGCCCCACTCGGGGAATTCGTTAGTTATATCTGCATTCCAATTCAGGCAAGTGAAGATTCTTCGTGTCATCCGAAGATTTCGGACTAAAACTGTCGTTACCACCAAACATGGGGTTGATATTAGCCGAGGTCTTAAATTTGTTGTTCCTATTCTCTGCATCTCATTGATAATACCGGGAGCATTACTTCTTTGTTCCTATTCGCATCCCAACCATGCTCAGCAGCACCGGCCTCATTGGCATACCTCCATTTGTGGCCCCATTTAATACATTAAAGGTTGCCTCACCTACAGTCCATTTGCATTATGCCCACTGTGTGATTGTTGTTGCACCCTTCCTCCACCGTTATTCATCATCTCATGAAGCAACCTGGCCGGATCATGTGTTCTTTACGCAAATTCGGGTGCCTTGAGAAGATGTGAATGGTTCTGGAAGTGGCACCATATTGGGTGTTCTTTCTTTGTTGAGGCTAGCGTGGGGTTGACAATCCATTAAGCGGTATGTTTTGCATTGATCCCCGAATCGAAGATTCATGACCTTGAAATGGAGAAGTTTGTGTCCGAATTGGAGTATTGAAGGGAGAAGCCTCTTGTTGAAGCGCATTAGGATTGAATTCATGGAGTTACGCTTACGCGCAAAGTTCGATAATTCTTTGAGAGCCAATGCGGTTTGTCTTTGAAGTATTCAAGACTCCACTTCCAACCATGTGGTTGTTATTGTTCATATGACTACTAAGACCGGGATGAATTGACATAACATTACTTTCGATGTGTGTTGCGATCATTTGGTAGACCATTAGCACCACCAACCCACGCCCGATTTCTTGCAATTTTTGCATTTGGAACTTAGTCAGAGTGACCTTTCGAGGATAATTCTTCAAGCTCTCTTCATAATGCAAGTACAAAGTATTAAATTGTAAATCAAATCTTTGGCTTTGTCTTGAAATTCCACCTGTCAAGTCCTCGAATTGCATCCCTCGCATCTCGCTCATCATCCATATAGACAAAAAGCAAATCCTATCCGTAAACAAAAGGAAATAAAATCGGTAGATACCACACAACTACCAAAGAGGAATGAATAATAAAAATCCATGATCTCTATGTAAGGATCCAATTATCGAAGATATTGGCTGCAGGTTGTACCAATAAATGAGTCACAACCCGACCCCATAATTGCAAAATCTAGAATCTAAGTGACCATAAAAATCGAGGAGCGAGAATCAAATTCTTTCTCTATATTGGATGTTAATAAGCACGGGGGAAAAAGTCAGGTACTAAGTATATGATCAATTTCCTTTGAGGCATATATATATATATATATATATATATATATATATATATATATATATATATATAGGATGAGATCATATATCTGTTTGTGATCATTGGAGATAAAAGTAACAAAGTTGTCAGACCCATCGTTTTTTGACACACCAATTTCACTTAGCTTCTTGCAAAGCATGTATACATTCTCCTCACTGTATAACAAACCAAACCCAGCATTCAAAAATACAACAACAATTTCACTTAGCTTCTTGCAAAGCAAGTATACATTCTCCTCACTGTATAACAAACCAAACCCAGCATTCAAAAATACAACAACAATTTCACTTAGCTTCTTGCAAAGCATGTATACATTCTCCTCACTGTATAACAAACCAAACCCAGCATTCAAAAATACAACAACAACGACAACGACAACAAACGCACATGCAAAAAGAAAGAAGGCTTACCAGTAATTGGAGATTATGTGTTTCTGTCTTTACTCTCCATGGATTGTCTCCTTTGTCCCACTCTTTCTGTGGGGTTGAACCTAGGATCGTCCATAGGAGGATAGGGTGGCTGGAAAAATGGTCCAATTCCTGGATAGTTCTGATAGTAAGGCATGGCAAGCTCACACAACGTAATTATTAGAAACCAGTACTTACTAACAATGAAAAAGACGGTATTTGTTATTAGTAACCGTTACCCCAAAGGTCAACGACAAACCTCTATCTCTAGCAATGGAGGAAAAGTTTCTTGCATGCAGGGACAAAAAATGTTCACATGAATTAAGTCTGTACATTTTATATTATTATCTTTTTTTTCAATTACATGTTTAATTGCTAGTTTGAATGTTCAGGTGTGGAATCCAGTAAAAAACCAAAAGTTCGATACTCTCTCTTACCTTCCCCCACTTTCAGCCGAGTCTTTGGCGGAATAGCAATTAAAAATCTCGGCTCATCATCCATATAAACAAAAGCAAATCCTATAACATAAACAAAAGGAAATAAAATCGGTAGATACCACACAACTACCAAAGAGGAATAATACAAAATCCGGGATCTCTATGTAACATACGGAATTAAACAACAACAACAACATGAAAATGATAAAATAGTATACCTTTTATATGCGACCAAAGGTACCACCCATTCTAAAAACAATCCAAGACACCGATGACCTTCCCAAAGTTCAAGTCCACCAAGAACAATTTCAATCCACAAAAACAAGCTGGATGGTTCGCTCTCAAACCTTCTTTTCTGCAATTTAACACCCGGTGTATCGGTAATGGACTCAGAATTGCTTGGTTACATATTGAGGAACGGCGGGCATTGCATTGTATCGCATCCGACTCTCAATGCAAGCTTGAAGAATCCAAGTGAAACGAGTGCTTTGCAAGTGGGAGGAGGAGAGCTTGATCTGTGATAACCAATATGAAGGCGAGGATATAAGAATGAACTTCCTTACGCTCATTGAAGGCTTCGTTTTTTGTAGCCCTTTGCTAGATCCATTCTTTTCGGTCTCATATAGTGGAGTTATTGTGCGATTGACTTGAGGGTGGGACCGATAGAAGATTTTTGCGAGGAATCTGAGAGCCTTCGGTGGCTTGGCAGATTTGTCATTCGCGGGAAGATCGAGAACACTCACACTTTTGCTAACATTTGATGTAGGCTTACCCCTAAAAATATATATACAGAAATAAACAAAGCATTCAAGTACTCCCAGAAATAAACAAAAATAATAGAAGTCCAACTATTAACGGGAAGCATCCAATTTGGATACTCAATTGTAAGAGTTCAACTGCCTAATTTTGTTAAGTACTATAACTATACTTCAAAGTTCAAACTGATGGCATGTAAATATATAATATCAGTAATGGTACTTTACAAAATGTTAATTTCTACATTTATAATCTATGCAATTATCTGAATAAAAGGAAAGTTACATAAGGCAACCTAATTCACGTATAATAGACTAATAAACATGCAACATGCATCATAGATTTCTCACTCATACCTACAACAAATAAAAAGGAGTGAGTGGCCACCGATAAATGAAATAAAAGGAGATGAATATTAAGAGTGGATTATTAATGACATGTGCAAATTAGTTATCAATGGCTCGCAATTTCATCATAATTATAACAACTTGTAGTGGTCCAACACTCCAACCATTATTTTAGGAGACTATGGTTTGTCTATCGGGCCGAAATAAAAAATTCTAAACTAAACATTGAAGATGTAAAACATGATCTCCGTTGTAAAGGTGAACATGGAAATGTTCCTCTGTTTTCAGCAAAATCAGTAATAAGGACAAAAGTGCATCTCTGAACATTATTACACTTTCTTTGGATTTAAGCCAAAATCGGATGAATATAACTAAAAGTGATAGGAGAGGGCAAGAAAACTCAAAAGTTTTCGTAGTGTTCCACTTCTTTGGAAGAAGATTCAAGAACTGATTTTCTGTCTAAATAAAATCATTTCTTTACCAATACATAATCCTAATTCCAAAATACTCTATAAAATTATACTACCTTAAAGAGAAAAAGCTTGAGAAAACCATATAACTTTGATGAGCAAAGCGAGAGTTTCGATAACCAGTCTTCATGAAAGTCGTCCCCAAACCTTGTGAAACTGAAAAGGCAAAGCAGAAATTGTAAATCCGGTATGGAGGATCGCTCCAAGTGTCGTTTTTCATCACGGAGAGACTCAAGGACAAACGATGTTTAAATAGATCAAGGAGAGAAAAGCTTTGTATTTCATGGTTCGAACCTACAAATTTACCACCTCAACAGGGCGTGTACATCTAGCGTAGCATGTTCATTAGGCGTACTCATGAGATTGTAGTTCTTTGGTACCAATTACTTTTGAATTATTTACCTCAACACACTCACAAAGTTGCTTACAAGAGCAACAACGATATCTGAGAATGGTAAATGCATCCAATGCTTGACTATCTCAAACATGCATGATGTCACCACACATGCAAAAGCACATGGAATTTCTTTCTTCCAATTAAAGCGTAATTAATGACCTTTAAATCGATAATCATTTCAATCAAAACCAAAACCAATAAACAATAAACAATAACCACACACTGTTTAGTGTGAATCGGGATAATTGTCTTGAAGAATAGAGAGCTTGATTAGTAGCATGACGAAGTTAAAGTCTTCAAAGGTCCAGTGAGTTCTTCAAGTCATTAACCACGAACAATCACGGACTAAAATCAAGCTTCTAAATACTCTTCTCAAAAACTGAATCCTCCTCCTCAAAGCGGTTTTACTCTTCTCTTCATCGAGAGAAAGTCTTACGATACAAGTCCTTGTTCGGAACTCCCCATAAACATTATAACAAACTGGGTGTCCTTCTTTATCAAAACCATTCATGAAAACAACTTTTTCAAGATCGGTACCAAGATCTTCATCAAGAATCCTTCGATACCAAACTCCTTTTTCCACAAAGATGTGTTCTTCACCATAGTGAATGCATCCTTGACCTTGAAATCGCGACCTGCATAAGAACTTCAAGAGAATAGTATCACTCTTCTCTCCCAGTGAAGACTTCTTCTGGTGGTACTTGTTCTTCTTCAACAATTGGCGTTGGCGTAGTCTCTTCTTCCTTGGTTTCTTCAACAACAGTTTCAGTTTTTGGTTCTTCTTCTTCTTTGGCGACAGCCACGGCAGTTTCTTTAATTGCCACTACAGTTTTAGTACGATCTTCTTCCAGTGTCGGCAGATGGGTGGATAGAGAAGACCCCTTTTTCTTTTTTTTTCAAGAGAGAGGGTTTGAAGAGACGACCCCTTTTTCTTTTTTTTTTGAGAGAGTTAGGGATTTTTTTTTTTGAGAGTTGGGAGTGTTTTGTAGAATTGAAAAAAGATAATAGAAAGAGGTTTTTAACTATTTTGGATTACGAACAATTGAAATCGGCAAAAAAGGGCGTAGAATTCCTTTTTTTAGATAAAATCTGATGTGTCAGTATGAGAGAAAAAATGGGGGCTGACGTGGGTCACTGGGAGCATTCTCAACTACTGAGTATTAATGGTCTTAGATTCACCTTTACATTGGGCAAAGATTTTTAACCATTTGGAGGTGAATATTGTCACATTCCTTTGATATTTATTTGCATTGGGAATACTCTAATACTCCTAAAGGCCAGTATAACAATTACATGGACACATGGAGTTAATAATATAGCCCAGTATAACAAGTACAATAACATTGGATCCGGATACTAGCTAAGAAAACGTGTAGCATGTAAAATTATTCACGCGATCATAGAGTTTACAAGCGGTTTTACAGATCTTTTACTAATTTAAAAATTCTAATCCTGAGCTACAATCCCGCAACAGTACTATAATATTTTTTTATTCTGTGATTTGTAACTCTTAGGGTGTGTTTGTTAAATTTTAACTCATGGAAAGGAAATGAAATAAAATGGGTGGTCCACTATGGAATGGAATGGAATAGAAAGGAAATAATTTTAAATGGTATGTGTTTGGTAAACTGGGGAAAGAAAAGTAAAAACTGGATAAAGGAATAATCATGTTTGTTTGCAAAAGCTATGGAAAGGAATAATTGTATTGTTGAGTGGAGTGTATTAGTAGTAAGTCCCTATCTATCTATTTCTTTTCCTTTCCTTTCCACAAAAATTTTAGGGGGTTAGTAGACACAAAACTTTTTTCCATTGTTTCCATATGAAAGCATTTCCTTTCTATGGGTAAATAACGCTTTAAAAACTATGGAAAAGGTGGACCACTCTTATTTTCCTTTCCTTTCCATAGTGTTTCCATCATAACAAACACACCCTTAGTCACACTTTTACTAATTTAAAAATTCTGATCCTGAGCTACAATCCCGCAACAATACTATAATATTTGTTTATTCAGTGATTTGTGACTCTTGGTCACACTTTTAAGATGGTTTTACCCATGTTATTTTCCTATATTTACACTAGTACCTTTGCTGTCTTTAATCATTTAGTTTGGGCATAAAAACATGAGCGTCAGCACATACCATCAAGCTAGTGTTATTTAAATAGCCCATCAAACCCGATGTTATATAATTGCTACAAAGTTGGATGGACTTACTTGGACCTAATGTTCTGGATTTAGAATTTGGGTCTAATGTTTCTGGAACCATCTAAATCAATATAAAACAAAGAGTACAAGTCCAAGTTGAAAACCAAACACGTATTACGCGTTTTCTTATTCCCCAAGCCGACCCAAAGTGTATTTATAAGGAAACAGAACAAGTCCACCCACATTATCATCGAAGTAACCGAACAAGAGAGAACGTACAAGGAAACATGAGCAAAGGAGCAACATTAGATTTATTAGACATCGGAAGACATTGCCATCACTCTGATTGTTACCAACTTGATTTCCTTCCATTCAATTGCGATGGGTGTCGAAAGGTTTTCTGCTTAGAACACAGATCATATACGTCCCATGAATGCCCAAAGCCTTATGCAAACAGCAGAAAAGTAATTCTATGTGAAACTTGTTCAACAGCAATTGAAATAACAGGAAAAGACGGTGAAGAAGAAGTGAAGAAGATATTAGAAAACCATGAAAATTCAGAAGATTGCGACCCATCAAAGAAAGAAAAACCCAAGTGTCCAGTGAAAAGGTGTAAGCAAGTCTTGACGTTTTCGAATAACAGTACTTGCAAGATTTGTCAAGTTAAGCTTTGTCTTGCACATAGATTCCCATCTGATCATGCTTGCAAAGGGTATGGAGGGAAAGAAAAGGCGGCTGTGAAGAAGTTTTTGGTTGCTTTTGATGCAAGGAACGGTAAAGATTGTGGTACTTCTATGACGACTTCTACGAATAGGTCATCTACTAGAATTCCATCTGTTAAAGCTAGTTGAGTTGACAATAAGTGTAATGTAATAAACATTTTTTTCGTTTCAATACTTTTTTGTTAGTAATTATAAATTGTGTCTGTCCACAATGTGTCAATGTAGATCAAAATTTCGATTGTAGTTTTAAGATTCTGAAATATGGTATATATTCGCTGGTTCATATAGGTGAGACGTGAAGCAATATTGTCTCCTGTAAAAAGACAACAAATTTAGATGCACAAAAGAAGTGAAATTTTAGATGGAAAATTCTTATCATTTAATCATAGAGTTCCTTTAATTATTTATAAATTAAAAAAGAAATTTTCACACGTTATTATGCAATCTCGAATTCTCCATGATAGATAATTGGACCTAGTGGACACTAAAATAGAATGGGATAGAAGCACAATGTTTTATCGAAAAAAGGGATAAAATCGTCCATAAATAATAGGGTTTGAAGGGGGGCAGCCTAAAAGAAGAAGAAGATAAGAGAAAGCAAACATAAAAGGGGAGAAAGGAGAGGGTAGAGAGTTTATATTTTACAAGGAGTGACTCTCCAGGATAGGTGGAAAAAAAAGTAATTCTCTCACCAGGACGGGATAGATGAAAGGTCAAGTATGCTCTTGAAGCAAAATTAAAAACGGCTCGGGTAGATGAAAAGTCAGTATACCCCCTAGCACGAAATAATAAATGGCTCAGTCCAACTGAAACGATCCAGTGTATATAGTATAAACAATGATTATAATTGTGCATACATATTTGGGGTATGAACAACCACTGTTCATACTTCAATATAAGTTATGAACAATCACTGTTCGTATGAACATTCATTGTTCATATCCCAAATGTTCGTACCCCAAATGTCAAATATTCGTATAAATTGAACAATCATTGTTCATACCTATTTCGAACCTCAACATAATGTATGATCAGTAATAACACCTATTAGAGTATGATCACTCATTGTTCATATTTATTTAGGTTGTTAATACATTAACATGAGCTATGAGCACTCATTATTCATATGAACAATTATACCTATTTGAGATACGAACATTCACTATTCATACCTCAACATAATGTATGATTAGTAAGAACTTTCTATGGAGTATTTAACAATAATCATTGTTAAAATGCCTCAATAATGTATGATCGATAAGTTAACATCTATCGGAAAGTATGAACAATCATTGTTTATACATATTTGGAGTATGAATAATCAATGTTCATATCTCAACATAATGTATGATAGTAAGAATATTTATTGGAGTATGAACAATTATTGTTTATACCTCAACATGAGTTATGAATAATCATTGTTTATACATTAATATATTGTATGAGATACATTCACCTATTTGGATATGAATAATCATTGTTTACATATCAATATAAGGTATAAACACTTTTTGTTCATAGCAAAACGACATAAAAGGTCAAATCAAAAAATATTTATTTAAAATCCGGGCTATTTGTCCTTATGGGTTATTTTCACTCGAAAATTGGTTTTCAGAGTTATTTTCGGTCGGAAATTGTCTTTGAGAGTGATTAAAAAAAGACCCGCTGGTTGTGAGAGTTATTTTCACTTGAAAATGGGCTTGGGGAACAATTTCTTGTATTTTTTATGTCTGCCCGTTATAACAATTAACAAGGACACTAGATGGGCTAGACCACCGGAGGCCTTGAGTGGTGCCCAGGCATGGGATAATGAAGGACTTCCAACTTCCAAGAGGAGAGCAGCCTACAGGAGATTGGGTGGGTGACCCAAAAGAAATGGTTACAGTCAGCTTAATTAGGAGGTTAGGAGGGAGCTCACTTTTGTTTGGCGGGTGATTGTAAGCCTGTTTGCAGGTGATTGCAGAGCGCAGACCTCTTGAGCAACCTGCTAGATTTATGATTAGCAGTACCTGTAATTAATGTACAGACCCATGACCTAGCCCAGTGGGCTCTTTACAAGAAGTTATAGCCAGGCCCATTACCTAGTAGTCTGGATTCATTAAAGTTTAAACTGTGTTCCTGGTGTAACAGACCAAACAGTAATCATATGCCATTAGCCCATTAGACTATGAGGAGGAGAGACGGTTTAAGAGTTACAACAGTACGAACCTCATTGTTAGTAGTAGCATACATATTCCGAGAGCCCACAAAACCATGTGATCTCATAAAAGGTAAACATCTCATAGACATCGGGCTCCATATAGAGTTAAACAACCAACTTAGAATCATATAGGTTGGTGTGGACCAACTATTGTAGGTAGTGGTCTGTATTAATTGGACAAATCATCTTGTTGGGAACAAGCCAATCCATCTTCCCTTCGGGCCCCCAAAAAAAAAACGTAACGAGCCCAAGAGTGGAAATTCGCCCATTAAGAAGCGGTAGTAATTTTCTTGAAGAAGAAATTATTCAACAAGGAGACATCATCCGTACCTTTGTGAGTCGTTATCCGTCATGATAAAGGGATATAGTGCAAAGAATAGTACCTTGATGTGAAAAAAAAGTTATAATCGGAAACCTCGCCGGAAAAATGTGATAAAGCAGGAAACCTACCGGGAAAAGCTGATGAACGCGCCGAAACCCACCGAAAACAAGTAGAGGCAAAGACCTGAAGCGCCGGATGAAGCGACTTCGGCGGGCGCAGTCAAGCGGTAATATCGCGTATTTGCAGTTAAGGAAGAAGGAAGGGGTGGCGGCTAGGGTGGTGGCTAAGCGGTGGTGACTAGGGTTTGATCTCCTTACTTCTCTCTTCCCGCTTTTTCGATACCATGTAGAAAGAGAGAAAAGTTAGGTCTCAAAGTGAGACCATCTTCTATTTATAATAACAAAGTTTGGTGTACATAGGTTGGGCCCAAGTATAGGCCCAATAGGACTAATATTACTGATAAGGTTCATATCGGTTTGGTGGAGGGCAAACACGAAACCAAACCAATATTTTATCGGTTTGGTGGAGGTCAAACTAAATTTCAAAACCCAACCGCTTTTTATTGGTTTTGGTTAGTCGGTTATCGGATTATCGAAACCATTGGCGGCCGTTAGTCGCGACACACGATTTTGATTCCATCAAAAGAAACCTTACAACCTTCAAAGGATAACTAGAAAATGCAAATAGCACAAATAAAGAGAACCATCCATTAGGGAGATTTTTGCGACTAAGTTTAATGAAGCTGTGGAGCCGGACTATCTTTTCCAAATCGGAATACATAACCCATTTGAGGCGGGTTCGGATTTAATCAAAGATTCATGGGATGGACCGCTTTAAAATTTTCCGGGGGACCTAAAAAATGGCTAAACAACGTGAAGGCCAATTATACTTCGTCATCTATCTAGAACCTACATTAGCTATACTACGCTTGTTTCTCGGTCAGTGAGGTCACGGTGAAAATCACCGAAACGTGTACAACTAACGCTTGCAATAGCATTCAACAAATAATAAAAAGGATAAAAAAGCATAATATGTAACTTGTATGAGCATGGTATTTAAAAAGACCGAGAAAAATAACAAAACACATGAACTTTGAAGACCAATTTGACGTTCAATTTTCATCGAAGTACTAAGAATAAATTTAAATAATTATTATTTATTCATTTTAAAAACATAGTGTGAGGGAGAATGCGAATCATTTTACACACCGTAGCACCATGGTACTCGAGTATTGCTAGAGCATTTCTTTCTGCGATAATTGTAGATCCTAACTTCGTGAAAATAAGAAAGACACTTGTAAAAGTGGAAGATCGATTGAAAGTGGACCATAAATCGGGGAAAGCATAAATCATGAGAATACGGAAAGATAATTCGCTTGTAAGATATGGTGTTGATTATCATCGGATTAGATATAAAAACGAGACCATGAGAAACAAGCGAGAAAAGAAACCTGGTTACTGTAGTTAACAATGAAGGGAACAAAATCATTCTAAAACAACAATGTAGAAAAGATGGGAGGAAAGTACGAAACATCTATTAAATCTAGAAACCTGTAAAAAAAATAAGGAAAGGAAGGGAGAAAAGAAGCAAAGAAATATGCAGCCGTCAACTCATAAATTTGTATCCTTAATCGGGCGAAGCTTCTACGTAAAGTGACCCACCAGGTTAGAAACTCCTCTCCCTGGAAGCTCTAAAAAGTCTTCACTAATTAGACGAAGCCCTGCTTCCACAGTCGGCATCTACTCAATTTTCTATCTACTCAAATTTCTGTGACTGTAACATCGGTGTGCTTCCTTTCATTACCACTGCCTTTAAATTTTCGACTTTTCTTGAAGTTCGATTAGGCTGGTACAGCTTCCTGCTGTTGCCATTTGATGGTTCAGGAACCTAGACAATAGATTTCCCCTTAGCCGGCCTAAGTTGTCCTCACTCCCATTGTTCAAACCCTGATTTTGAGATTTTCTACTTCTCTGCAGGTTTACACTCCTTTCCTTGTACAAATGATACACGTAACACGGGTAAAAGCCTTAGCTCCTCATTGATTTATGAGACACTGCCATGTATAACTGAATGGATAGGTTGAGGGCTCTACAAATAATGAAAACAAAATGGGCCGAGTCATTTGGATGTGTGAGCAGACTTCAAGAGACTTGTATATCCTGGAGACACGGATTTGAATATGACAAATTTAGACCAAGGTAAATGTTTACATCATTTTGTAACCAGACCAAAATTCACAAAAAAGTTATTTTGTCTTACCACCTAAAAACACTTCACCACCATAACACCACATCAGATCCACAAGACAAATGAACAATAAAAACAAAACTTTGGGAGGAATTACTATTTACACCGAGTACCCAATCCAAACCTACCTACAATAAATCATAAGCCACTTGATCTAAAAATTGTCAATCCCTCACTCCCCAAAAAATAAATCAAATTAAATGAATAAAAATATAAATAATTACAAAAAAATCATTGTCCAAAATATAACTTTCTTCTTTTTGGTGGCATATACTATTCATTTATAGGGGGGAAAAAAAGACTTGTGGATCTCGCCCACCAAGGTCTTTTAAACAAAAGATGAAAAGGACTGCTTGCAGATGTCTACGACATACAGTGTATTGGACAGAATGTGGAATAGTATTCTGCATTATTGTGTGACTGTTATATATAGAAACATGGTTTTCCAACATTTCTACACAAACAATGAATGACATTGTACGTAAACAATATATAAATAACAATTAGCTCTAATATCTTGACAAACATGGTAATTATGTAAACAGATATGGCATCCTTGAATTAATTGCACCTTCAAGATCAGAAGTAAAATAAAGTTGAAAATAAGACCTATGATCCCATCCAGCTGTTGCAGCAATTTTCCCATCAATCGGATTGAGGTGCCTGCTATACCAGGTTGTTCCAAACCATGTTCTCTCTTGACCATACAAGAACCCTATCCAACATAAGAGAATTATGTCAAGTAAACAATGAGGGAACAAAAAATTTGACGAGAAAGCAACGACATACTATTACTAAAAAAGAGGCACATTAAAAGCAAGAAGACGACTACTCCCTAACTTTCAATGACTAGGCCCACTGCACTAAATGTCACTAATGCTGGTCTGATCTCTACTATTGCATCTTCACTAAATAAAAAAACTAAGTTACATTGACACGGATACATGTGTCCGTATCCCGACACGGATTCGAAGTGTCTGACATGGCAAAATATTAAAAATTGAGGTATATCACATACAATATGTGTCCTTAGTGTGTCTGACACAGAAACGTGGATAGGTATCCGACATGGATTGTTTTTAAATATGGTGCGTCCATGTAACATAGAAAAAAACTGCAACCGCATTGCATGAAAACCAAACGGCCAGAGAGATAAAAAGATGTCTAACACACACAAACATAGGGATGAATCAGTGTACCCATGGTTTTGAACCCATTGCTATATATACATGATATCTTGAAGATGAAACAAGGGCTGGTTCTTTGTGAAAATAATCTTCGCATGGCAACGATCATCTTCACCAAAAATGAGCTCACTCTGAAATCTCTGATGTTGTCAGATAAATAGATAGAGAGATCCTTAGTGATTACTTACCATCTGATGATTTAGAGTAAAGAACACAAGCTTGTGATCTGCAGCCCCCGAGATGCCACCAGCGCATAGCCCATCAACAGTGATGCTTAAAACTGAAAGCAGATAATAAATTTAGAAACAAAAGCATGGCCGTCAGATTACTACAATAAGCTAATTAAGCTCTTTTACCCAAAAAGTATAACCATATCTATAAAATCTGCAAGATAAGCACAAGACTTGAATTAAGAACCTGGTTCAGAATGAAATTTTACAGCAGCCAATGGTACCCCCGGATTCCTTATATCCCACCAAACCATGGTTCCATCTTCATAACTGCCACAAGTAAAGCAAACCAGAAAAACAATGTGAATAAGAAATCAATCCAATTAACACTTGCACAAAATTCATATATACTTGAGTAATATGCCTTCATAAATGTTCACACATACAGTAGCACGAAGATTAAGGTGCGGATGAAGTTTTACAGTTCCATAGCTTTACAATATGGATGATATTTTTTTTTTTTTTGATAGGCAATATGGATGATATCTACACTCATTCGCAATTAATTGCATCTTAGTAAGGAAAAATGGTACATGGAGGCTTGCCAAGCTCATCAGTTTGCTAGTGGATGAGCTTTAGCAACGATCTAGTGAGCATGAAAGGAAAGCACTAACACTCAATCAAGCAACCAAATCAGGAGGCAACAATGCCTGTATGAACTGTACATTTTGAAGTTGCATTCAAGTGCCACATGGAGATCTTTAAACCACATAAGTTTAAGGGAAAATAAGAACATAGGGAATCCTATTTTAATGAGGTGATACACCAGATTGTTTACTTGTTCAGACTCCATTTGATAATTAAAATCTTCGACCAGATTTAGTTTCATAAAATAATATTTACACCAATTTAGGGTTGTTCAATCCATTTAGATTGAATGGATGTCCTTTATAATATGAATTATCACTGGTTTCAGTCTTCCCTAATTACTCTTCAATTCAAGCAGCACTGACAGACCATTGCTGAGCATTATTATAACTACAGGGCCAAATGCTTATTCCATAAAAACAAACCTATTCAAGGGCTTCAATAATTATAAAGCCCAATGAGGTCCAGGCCTGACCAGTTTCAAATCTTATCTCCTTAAGGAATCCACCATAGTGAGTAAGATATGGTCACTCCTAGATAAAAGCATCTGCTAAGGAATACTACAACTTTGACTTTTAGAGATCAGATCCTACCAATTTGCTACAACTATTGCTCCTGGAATTCATATTTGATTTCACACATTTTCCAAACTGATCCTACATATAGCATTATGAAAACATTTCCATGTAATAAAAGAGTAGTATTTGCAGATGCAGAACAGAATAAACATACTAATAATATTGCTGATATGCAACAGACAAAAGATTTAGAACAAACCCAGCCAAAACATTCAAAAACCCCTGGGATTCAGATGGAACAAAAGCCTGAACAGCCATGCACATTCCTGCCATAAAATCACAAGGTAAAGTCAACTAATGCAAAAAAAAAAGTACCAAAACACAATTATAAACTCACAAGCTTATAAAGACAATAATTGACGGATGGGTTGGAGATGAAGGTACCGTAATTATGCATAGAAAATAACTAATCACTGAATAGCAAATATTTACTTAAATAAAGATGCACTACTAGATATGGACACTAGAATGAAGTCAACCAATGTTTATCATATAAAACAAGATGCGGACTGGTAATCAAAAGGCAATGCTGTTTTTCTTTTCTTTTTTTCTTATCATTATTTCTGTTATTGAAAACAACGTTATGGATACAATTAGACTGCAAGTACTGAAATGCAAAGAGAAATTATGCCACAAACCCATTACAACTAATTCACTACAACGGCAAGGCATATTATCCAAACAAAAGACTTACAAAACCACCAACGAAGAACAGATAATGCAGTTTAGAGCAGTTAAACTACTGCTCCATGGCCAATACTGAGTATCAAAATGAACATATGCCAAAATCTACTCTACGATGAACGTGGTTTACATATGTCTGCCATGATTCAATGACATATACGCAAATGGGAAAAGCAAATTCATCATGTGTATAAATGGAAGGAGTTGAATGTTCGATATGCAGCATAACTGTTGAGTATATGGCTAACCTATTGTGAGAAGGGCTAAATAAACAGTAAAAAATGGTATAAGCATAAACACAAACCTCTTGCCTTTGTACCATGATCCAAGGAGCTTCCATTGCAAGACTGAGGTAATCGTACTAGCCGCTCTGCACTATTGAGATCCCAAATCTCAACCTTTGGATATCCATCAAATAGTAAGATAAAGCAATAATACGAGCAATCAAAACGCCGAAATCATTAGATTTATGTACTCACCTCAGAAGATTTCTCTCCAGCTATAGCTATATATTGTGTTCCTTCAGTAGGCACAAAGTCTGAAAAGTAGTTTAAGAAGATGGATAAATCAATAACGGAAAAAAAAACGTACTAATTGGCAATTTACTACAGGCATAACATTGACCGGTCAAAAAAAAATAATTATCTGATGAAACATACTTTTGATCACTTCCTATTTACACCCAAGTGAGTGAACAATAAGATTAGCCTGTTATCCAAGACATGGTGAGAAGCACCAGCCATATAATTATGGTTTTTGAATTAGCTACAATTATGGTCAATGAATTGGAAGACAGACAGAAAAACCAAGGATCGCAAGCATTTTGTACATTAGTTTCATACCTTCCAACTGACCATCTTGACCAGCCTCTCTATGAGCACCTTCACAAAGTTCTGCATCAATTGTTTCTCTTGACTTCAAGTTATAGTTATACTCGGTACTTGAATCCAATTGCGAGTCAACTGATAAAATATTTTCAGATTGAACCAAACAAGTAGACGGCTTCTTGACTAACGAAAGTTTGCAGAAATGGTAGGAGTTGGTTCTAATAGTTACGCAAGGCATCCTGCAATAAGTAAAAGTAAAATCAATAAATCCAAAAGACACGAAAGTGGAAAATATCATCGTATATTACGATCAGAAAATGATTTTTATGATACTTGTTATGTAGAACCAAGTGCATTTTGATCAGCTGAATTAGGACGTTATTACAACCACACTGATGAATCAGTCTGAATTTATCACAAAGAAACCCAGTCCAATTCAACGAAATTATCAACACTTCCTTATGAGCATTATATATTCGTACTGAAAATTCAAAATTCAACAAAAAAAAAAAAAGTTAAAAATCAATTGGTATCCCTAGAAGAGTTCAGTTTTGCCAAGTATACTCTACCAACTAGGGGTTTTTAAGTCCTGAAGACTTGACTTGCACGGTACCTACTTAAAATCCACTATCACTCTCGCCAATGAAGCTATAGAAATGAGCAGACAATTTGCTATCAAGTTTGAGGGACAAACAAATTCCACAAATATAATTTTTCAAAAGAAAATAAAAAACAGAAAAATCCCATACAATTAAAATTACTAATTATTAGTACCTTGACAGTCCTCCATCTTGAATATCCCAATACTTAACAGTTCCATCCCTTCCCTGACTACATTAAATTGTACAAAGTAAAATAAGAAACTTGACCAAAGCACTAATAAAATGTAAAGTGAGCAAAAAAAAAAAAAAAGTACCTAACAATTTTGTTTTCTCCAATAGAAGAACTTGTAGCCACAGAAATAATCCCATGTGCCGCACTATGCACCCTACACAATTCACATCCCATCGTCCATCAGTATAAATAGACTACACTCAACTCAAAAAAAAAAAAAAAAAAAAAAAAAAAAAAAAAAAATTATTTTACCATGAAGACGACAGTGTTCTATGTTGAATAGAATCCCAAATCCTCAATTCTCCGTCAGCAGCACTAGAACATTAAAACACAAAAACATAAAAACATAAATAAATTTGTTCGTAAGAAATAGAAGAAGGATACAAAACAAGTGTAAATAATATTACCCAGTGAAGAGAAGAGGTTTAGAATGATGAAAACAAACATCCGTAACTGAAGCGCGATGTCCTCTCAATACAGCAACTGGATCTGGTGGAGGACGTGCTCCTTTTGTATTACTCCTTCTAGAACAAATCTCCATGACTTCAAAAATGTTTAGTTTACTGCTGCTTTTATAGATTTCGTAACACCTACGAACCACGTGTCTTTAGTAACCGCGTGGCTTAAGATTTTTTAGACATAACCCCCATTTATAATTGGAAATCAGAGTTTGGGCCTAAAGCCCACAGTTCCAGTTTAATTATGGATAAAAGACACTTAGTTTTTTATTTATGTGTAAAGCCCATCCGGTTGACTTTTGAGTTAGATTACCACTTTGCCCTTTAAGACAAAACAAATAACGCCAAATATGAAACCCGGCTTAACTTTCTCATGTGAACTTTGTCTTGAAATTTTGTGAAATTTCAATCGGTAATTTTGTCCTTAAAATTTCCTATTGATTTCTCTCCCGAAATTTCTCCCAAACATTGCAACATGGATGTCTATTAATATTACAACAACCATTGTCAACTCTCACTCCCCAGTAAATAATGTTACATTGTCAACTATCTTTGCAACACTATCTATTACTACTGCGGCACAACCACCATCAACATGAATGTTGCCAGATCGCCATCTATATCGCAACATGGATGTTGCACTATCTATTACTACTTCAAGAACTACTGCAACATGAATATTGCACTGTCAACTCTACAGCAACATGGATATTGTACTATCTATTACTACTGCAACAACCATTATCAACTCTCACTGCGATATAGATGTTGCACTATTAACTCTTCTACAACAATATGGATGTTGCACTGACTATTACTACTGCAATAATCACCACTGGCAACTCCTACTACAACATAAATGTTGCACTAGCAACTCTACTACAACATGAATGTTGCACTATCAACTCTAATGCAACATGGATGTTGCAATGTCTATTACTATTGCAATAACCACTATGAACTCCCACTGCAACATGGATGTTGCACTAACAACTCTACTACACACATGAATGTTACACTATCAACTCAACTGCAACATGGATGTTGCATTGTCTATTACTACTGCAACAACCACTGTGAAACTCACACTACATACAAGTCATTTTATTATACTCACACTAATGGACATACTTAGTAGAAAGTTTGTCGCAGAGATTTGGATTAAAACGGTGATAGAATCAGTTGCAGTATTAAGGGCTCCAAACATGAGACATTCTACAAATGACAATTTGTGCATGAGGAAGGTACTTGTAACAAAGCGTGGTATTAGAAAAGCAAATTAAAAGCTTGATTTTTTTTTAGTATAAAACAAAAAAAAAGATGTTAGCTTATCTAAGAACAAGAATGTGTTTTTTATAGAAGTATCAGGATCACCAATTTTCTCGAGGATGACTCCTACAATTTCATACAAGTTTCCATGGTAAATAAGTCTTACTTGCAAAAGATTATCCAAGACTGGCGCAACGCAAGACCTCACTTTTGGCTCCTTATTTGAAATGCATTCAAATGCGTAGTAATCAAATTATCACATATATTAACAAAACCACTTTCTTCATGATGATTTTTTTTATGAAACTCACATCACCCTTTACAATTACCACAACTTTGCAAAAGCTATGAACCCATCGCAGGGCTTCTAATTTAACTGAGAGAGGAGAAGAAGCATGGAGAGACTTAACAAGGAATATGTTGTACTTCTTTAAATACTCAATAGCCAAATTAGAAGATACATTCTTGGAAGAATAATGACCGACAAACTTTTCAGCATCAAGACCAGCACGAGTTTTCTTGCTTAAATTTTTTCTTACAAAGAACTTACTTAAAAGTTCAACTTTACAAAGCTTGTTTAAGGTCCTTAAAACACTGACTTGAACCTCAATGCAATCTCGAATTGGTAACTTGAAATGATCAAGCTTTTTAAGAATACTAAATGTCATTTTCATTAATCTCTCGCTATAGCACGCCGCAACCTATGGCTGGCCCAACAAGTTCCAATCACCACTTCCTAAGGAAACATTGCCCAACAATACCTTCAAATCAAACTTAAACACGAATTAAGCTATTTTTCAAAATATAAACTTATTTGAACCAGCAACTTTAATAGTTCTAGCTTCTCAATCAATGATGAAATCGACTATTCGACAACTTCATTACTCCCATGCTTAAGCAAGAACAGATACGTAGCTGCACAACCCTTGTCACAAGGTGATTCGGATGCAAACGCAGCTGACTAACTGACGAATCTAACCATAGCATTTTCACCACAGCCGATGGAAGAATACCAAGCTTTTGTAAAGAAAGTAAATGCAGGTTCGTCTCTAAAATACCATGGATCTCAATGCATCTAAACCTTACTAGACTCAATTATCAAAAAATTGACAAAGATCTTGAGAAAAGAGATCTAGAAAAATTACCTCAAATTTACGATCTCTAAAAAAGAAGATCTCAATAACAAAGTCAAAAGAAAATAATGAAATCATGACCACAAAATCTCATTAAATCACAAATCACGATCTCAAACTCAATAAAAGAGATCTTTTTAAGAGGCGAAGTTACACTAAGAACTAAATAGGTAAATTGAGAAGAATTGAGAAGAAAAAAGGTAAATTTGGTATTATAAAATCTCTAATTCGTCAATGACCTTATTCCCAATTTAATTTAACGTGGGGACATTTTAATTCACATCTAAAATAAGCGGGTGGGCTTTAGCCGTAATTCCAAAAGTCAATAGGTTTTAGGCTAATAAAGACCGGAATCAGGGTTTTTACCCCAGTTATATGATTGGAAATTAGATATAACCTCCCACTCTAATTTTAATTTTCTTTAGACAAGTCTCCATTTTAACGCTTGATGCCAGTTAATTGGGTTTGACTTTTATTGACCGTTAGTATAGATTTTTATTTTCTTATAATAAAATAATAATAATAATAATCTAAAACTCTTATGATAAAATACCAAATATGCCCTCAGTGGCCATCAAATATACTAGATAACTGCTAAACAGTGGGGGCGTGAGCGGAGGAGGAAGAAGAGAGAGGGAGAGTGGGTGGGGAGAGAGAGAGTTAGGGGTTGGTTGAAAGAGAGAGGGAGAGAGAATGAAGGAGGGAGAAGGAGAGAGAAAAATAGGTGAGGACAGCTAGACAGAAACCAACCAAACTACTTTTTGTCTCACGTATCCCCACCATTTCTAAAAACGTTTGCTACCCTCACTTGATGAATTAAAATTTTAAACACCCATTGAGTGCATTTATCTGTTTATGTTTGTTAAATAGTAGAATAGAAATACTTGATTTTAAATAGCAAATTGCATGCGAAATAGAAATTATTAAGAGCATATTCGGTATTTTATTATGGGAGTTTTAGATTATTATTTATATTTTTTATTGGAAGAAAATAGAAAATTTGTACTAACGGTCAATGAGAGTCAAATCTAGTTGACCGACATAAAGCTTTAAAGTTAAAGTGGGGCATGTCTAAAAAAAATTAGAATTATAAATGGGGGTATGTCTAAAAAACCCTCAGATTTAAACCAAGTCCTGTGGTGCACGTGACTAAATAAGGAGATGATCCAATGGTCCCAAATAAAAAACGAGCTGTGGTCCTGGTTCTTTTACGGCAGAGATATAATAAAGAGGGAAGCGCGCAAAGCAAGGTTTGAGAATCTCGAGATGACTGACTTTGCTTTAACTCAACAAGTAAAAGCCCGTTTCTCTCTTTTTCCAATTCTCCACGTTAAATATTCTCTGTTTTTATTCTTCAACTCCTCCTTTTCATCTGGTTGGGTTGAGACTTGAGAAGTTGATGGAGTTAGAGATTGACAAGTTGTTAAGAGCGGCATGGATTGCTGGAATTTTTCCTATCCTCCTTGCCTCTCTTCCTATTACTCGTATTGCTTCTTTCCATCGGATTCTTTCTGGTTTCTCTAATCGAGGCAAAACCATGCAATCAGCATATGTAAGTTATGTTCCTTTGGTTCAGTTGGTAATTGGTACATACAGGAGGATAATTAAGATGTTATTTATTGGTAAGCAATAAAGAAATAGGAGATTACATGAGACTTGTAGAGTTGTAATAATCAATTTTACTAGTTGTTGAGCTCCTCGACCTTGTGGTGTTTACATACTTAACTGACTATGTACTTTTCTTTGAAGAGTTGCTAAGGAGCTATTCCTTGTTAATATTCACTTGATTGTGGTGTTCACGGGCCTTAGTTTTACATTTTTCCTTTTTCAGCTAGTAACCGAGGAATAGCCGAACAGTGTCACTTGTTGTTTCTTTACGTTTCACTTATCTTTTGTATTTGCTTAAATGAACATCAACTATTTTTTTTTTTTTTTTACTGAGTATAGAAGAAATTCACCGTCCCTCAAAGATTCTTCTTGCATTTTTATGTGGTGGCTGTGGTTTGGACAACGTTGTTGCTTCTGATGACATGGGTCTATGCGTGTAAAATGGTGCCATTGGGGAACGAGCCACTTCACTATTCGATGATTGCCAGCCACTTGACTGGAGGGTCACACATCTTTTCTATGCACAAATCTCACTCGACTCCTCTTGAGAGAAGATACACTGTGTGGAGAACCGTTCTCTTGCTTTTATTGATGGAAGTACAAGTGTGGAGACGCCTTTTTGAAACTGTATATGTTTTCAGTTACAGCCCTTCAGCTCGAATGCATATATTTGGCTACTTCACTGGGTTATTGTAAGTTTCAAGCAACCCATGGACAATATCTTCTTACTACATTTTATTTATCATTATTTACATTCAACTTTTAAATGCATATACAGCAATAGCGACCTTACTACACTTCTATTTAATGAATTTATATTTTAGGAAGCGTTTGTAAGCATTTAATGAATTTAGGTGCTTAGTTGTTGGAACACATTCGTTTGGAAGCATTTATAAGTTATACAATGCACTAATTGGTATGTAATTATAATTCATGAAAAACTTATCCCTTCAAGTGTTCTGTTAGAAAAAATTAAGCTCCCACTGCACTAATTTTGCTTGTTTACCAGTTATATGATAGATCATTTACTTCTGTGCCGGGACCTTAATTCTATTAATCTCAATATACAAATGTATTTGTCATGTAATGTTTTCTGTTAAACTGTTAAGAAATTTTTTATGACCGTACCAAATTATCAAGCTCAAAACAGTGCTATCTTGAACTTGATCTGCATATAATGTTGGCGATGATATTATTATTTGTACAGTGGAATCCGTGCATGACAAGCATGGGGTGTTCACTTATTTTTTTGCTAGAAAATTACTTTTATTTTATTTTTTTCTTGAAGAGAAAAATGTATACGCCAGATAACTGTGTTACCTTATATACTTGCTAACAGTAAAATAGGAGATAACGTCGTCAAGATATTTTCTTGTATTGAGGGTTTTTGCAAAGATCTTGGAGAGAGGTAGAGAGCTACTGATGATGTATCACGCAAGCTGCCTTTCAGAACATTAAACATTTAAGTGAGCGGAAAACACATAAAGAGTCTTAGTTTGTTGGAGATTCTGATTAAGAACTTTTCCTTGGGAAAGTAGATCAATTCCTCATCACATTCCTCCTTAACAAAGTGAGATGTAAATTAGGTACAATCTGGTTTCCACGGAGGAGAATAGGTCTTATGTGGTTGTAATCTGGTTGTAGACATTCTTATTCAATTTTCTTCAGACCAAATTAAATATATCTCACCTTACATTGGGTTGATAGTGAATTGGTACTAGTCGGACTGCTTGATTTTATTTACTTTTAATATGCTCTGCTGCAGACCAGATTAAATATATCTCACCTTACATTGGGTTGATAGTGGATTTGGTACTAGTCACTTAGTCAGACTGCTTGAATTTATTTACCTTTAATATGCTCTGCTGCAGAAAATGATACTAAAACTTTTTGGCATATGATTAGTGTTAGTGTTTTAGAATAGGAAACTAATCTGATACCTTTCTTCACTCTATGTCCTATCTTTTACCTTTTAATGGAGTTGCGCATGCTTAAGTGTTAACGAATCATGTTGTTTTTCTGAAGCTAGTTTCTACACAGCAGCTCCATTGTCTCTTTGCAGCAGTTGTGCTCCAGAGGTGGTTAATTTTGCTGCTCATTGTGTTGCTGAGTTCATTGTTAAAGGACGAGAAAAAATGCCAATTTTTGAGTTTGATTGGTTTGGATATGTGAATCCTCTCACAAAGCTTGGATGGCTCCAGTGGATTGGTGCGGCCATATGCATCTGGGGTTGGATTCATCAGCACAGTTGCCATGTGATTCTTGTAGGTTTCGCATCCTGTTATTATCATATTCTTCAGTGGTCTGATTTCCTTGGCCTGCATATTTAATTAGATTACCATTATTATTTTTACTTATTATTATCGCCATAGCGGCAGTGTCTTGCCCAAGAATATTGGGTAGGCTATCTTTTGTTATAAGAAAAGAGAGCATGCCCCGCATTTTTATTATATGTTTTAACTTTTAAGGTCACGAGTATATGATTCGCTGAAGGAGACACTCATGGAGCCCGTATGGAGATTAGTCGAAACCAATGTTAAGTTGTAAATATTGTGAAGACTGTCTCCTCACCAAGCAGGTCTTCCTCAGAAAAATGTTAACCTTATTTTTAGCGCATAAGATGTGAATTTAAGTTATAAATAAAACAATAGTTACTATTTTTCGTCTCTTGACATGTCTAGAAGACTAGAACTGTCAAAAACTCAAAAACGAGCTCATTTTTCTTTGGCTATTGATTTCACTACTGATGATGTCATTTTCACTAAATGGATCTTTCTCTTCCTTGGGTTTGAATCGACTCATCGAGTTGTTCTTCACATCGTACCAAAAAAAAAGAGTTATTATTTACGTGCCTGTGGGAGTGAAAATGCTTTTTGGCTCACTTAATGGGGTTTGCTGTTGCAGTTGAAGTGGCTTACCGAAATGATTGAGAACATATGTGGATGAGTAAGACTCCTTGTCTATGTTGACTTATTCATTCTTATTAAGCTTGAAATACAAGGGGTATGCAAATGAAGATGGCTTTATAAATCAGGAAGGCCAATTTGGTTGTTAAGTGTTTTAGAAAGGGACCGGCGGATCATTTGTCGAATGAAAGAGTTAGGCAGCATACTATATTACTATGCTGGCTTTTTGCTTCAAGTTTTATTTAGTGTGACGTAGGTAACAGTTTCCACTGCCTTGTTATTTCTCAAGTAGTTTGAGCCTATGCAGATACTGAAATGAAGTTATTGATGACCTAATTATTATGTGGTTTCTTTTTTTTATTAAATTACGCGATCTCTGCTGTCTTATTGGTATCATTGTCTCACTTTCTTATTATTTCTTGCTTTCCTTTCACAGCAATGGTTGTATGTACGGTTGTTTCTTTTTTCTCGAAATTTATAGCATACGACATAAAGCTGGACTGTTGAGCAGTTATGTTTATGTTTCAAAGCAGGAGTTGTTGCGTCATTTTTGTTTTTTGCAGTTAAGAGTTGCATTTTAACTTCAATAGTCATTTCCAAGAATTTCTATCTTCTTGAGCAGGGTTCGCTGCGGGAACACAAAGAACAAACTGATGGGTATGTAATTCCTCATGGCGACTGGTTCGAAATTGTTTCATGTCCACACTACCTGGCCGAGATTGTAAGACGCTCTCTTTCTCTCTCCAAACACCTATTAAAGTTTTACTTACAGACTTTGAAAGTACAAGTTACGAAATTATTTCCTAACATGTACTTTGTATACTTAAAACAAACACAGTTAAGAATATTTTGATAATTCTACAAGCAAAAGACAAATTATCGACTTGAACCATGAAATTACTGGGAGTATCCATTTCCGTAATTAAATCTATACGCTAACAGAAAATCTTCTCTTTCTTTAGGCCAGTAAAAGTGAATGCTATTGATAGTTGTATACTGTTCTTGTATTTTTAAATTTCTGTCCAGGTTATTTATGCTGGTCTTTTGGTTGCTAGTGGAGGATCAGACCCCACGATCTGGCTCCTTTTTGGATTTGTGGTAGCTCCCTTGCCTTGAACTCCACCAAACTTTAAAAATTCTAATTGTTTCAAAATTACTCATCTAGTCTGTTTATTTGTCTTTAAAACAAATATGTCTGGCAGGTGATTAATCTTGTCTTCACAGCAGCTGAAACTCAAAGATGGTACTTCCGTAAATTTGAAAACTACCCGCGAAGAAGGCGTGCCATTCTCCCCTTTGTTTATTAGAGATTGTATACACTGAATACTTTGCTTTGTAGTGCAACAAAAGCACCAAACTGTGTATATAGATAAGGTCAGGTACAAACATATCAACACCCCTCAGCTCCTCACTGTTTGTTTTAGAAATTCTCTGCGGAGCTGAGGACTTCTGTATGTCTGATGCGAAATAAAAATGTTAAAAACGATAGGGTTCTTCTGGGTTTCAAATTTTTTGATAAAAGAAACATTCAGAAAGAAACTATTGTTTATGGCTAATGATAATTTTACGAGAAACTACTATTAACTCCAATAGACCCAAGAGGTTCATTGAATTTCAACTAGCCCTGTAAGAAGATCTTCCAGTTCAATTATACGTTTTGAGATATTGAATTATCACTTTCCCTGGGTGCTGGGGCTAGTGCCTCCGTTACACCCGCCAATCTATCAGAGGGCCTTCAGGCTTGAACAGCTTGGATGGGCCATCAACAGAGTAAGATAATTCTATCATAATTGTTGTCGTACCATTACTATATGATCGAACGTCAAAGATTCAACTCATTCTGACATTTTAAGATTGTGTTGAATCTGATCAATAAAGAAAGAAGATATGTTCCTGCCTGCTTCTCCATTTACACTAGATGGGCAGTGTGAATTTTCCCAACTGCTGTAGTTCTGCAAAAGTGTGAAGTAAGCCTGTTTAATAAAGAAGAAACGTTTCACTGTCCATGCACCCGTACAAGCAATTAGGGGGTTCCTTTCCTTTGGCATTTCTATTCGCCCTTGCATCGGTTAAGAATGTTTGGGTTTGTCTTTTAAATTTTAATTGAGCTAGCATCCCGTCTTTAAACCACCCCTTTTATTGTTTACTTTCTTTTGAATTTTAAAGGACCAACGTTTGGCATGCATGTCTTTCCTGCAATGTAGTGGTCTATGTCGGTTGTGAAAGTGGAATTTGTTTTAACTTTTAACTAAAGAATTGGATCGTTCAAGACACGCTAATGATCTCTATTTTACCTTTAGGCGGGGACCTTGAACCATTAGGCAAATGAACAATTTGCAAACACCAGGATCAATATTAGTTATTTGACATTTATTTAGGGATTAGTCCTATTTATTTAGGGGTATTTAGGGATAGGTCTTAAAATTATCGATTATTAGGCTTCAGTCCTACTTCTATCGATTGGCTTTGAGTCAATTTAGTTTATCATGGTCAACCCATTTTATAATAATATAATTTTCATTTTTTATGAAAATAGCCAAACTACCCTTCATATAAAGCATTGATCCAATGGCCAAAATTAGAAACATTGATCCAAGGTATTTCACGAACTTAAATTCAAATACTTTAATAGCAGAAAAGTAGGACCCCAAACTAAACCCTTCACCTCCTTTTTTTTGTTCATTTTATGCGGACCAAGTACGTCTTTATTAAACTAGGTTTTGGGGTTGACGGGTTGTGATATTTGTATCTAACTTAGATTCTTTTTCCTGTTTCGCAGAAGTTGGGGATGTCGATGATGGGAAAAACAGTAAGTTTAGTTAAACTAAGGCAAATCTTGAAAGGTTTTCCTCCTCTACCAGAGTTGAACCTTGAACAGGGACAGAGTCAGAATTCTAAGCCAAGGGATGCGATATTATATGCACACCCAACCCCACTCCCCAAAAAAAAATATGCATTTTTTTTTTGTCAAAATATCTAAACAATAAAGATTAACAAAATTATACATTTATTTCAATTCACAAAACTAGAGTGCGTTGACTACTAAGAATTTAATATGGACTAATGAAATTAACTACTTAAGCACTTAAACCATTAATTGATAATACTATGTCTATATATATCTACATAATCTAGTCCATAAGTTTACAACAATTCAACAATTTGTTAATTTCCTATAATACTATAAGTTTATATAATCTTACTATCATGTGGGGAAAACTATAAAAGATTAACATTCAAAGTAAAAAATTACCTTGTTTTGTTTTTGTTTTTGTTTTTGTTTTTGTTTTTTTTAAGTGAAAATTTTATTGATAATGATAACGAGTTTTACAAATAATTAGGACTGGCCTGCAACAAGCTACGTCGCATGTATTTTATGAATTTGTTTTTTGTTTTTTTTTTAGATTGAGGTCTGACGCTTGTTTAAGAATTGAGAGTGAAGAAAGGAGGGAGAGCTTATGGGTTTGTTATAGGTGATTAGAATTATACAAATGTTTTAGTCTCATTAACCTATAAAACATTCAAAGATACATTTGTCAATCTTTAATGATTTTAGATTCAAAATAAATGATAAATGATAATTTTGTAAGAGCAAAAAGTAAAGTAAAAAAAAAACGTTGGTTTATTGGAATGTTTTTTATTATTATTTTTTTATAATATTTTTTTTGTTGATTATATTTTCATTATAGTTGTGAAAATTTTGAGGTGCAATCGTAGAAGTTTGCTAAAAAAATTAAGAGGTGCGAGTCTTTATAGTTTGAAGATTTTTCTAGGCAATTAGTTATGTGGTAGTTAAGCTTTTCTAATCTCAGGGGGTGCGACCGCCCCCACACGCACCCCCCCTATATCCATCTATGACCGTGAAGGTTATATCATGTTTTACACGTATCCTCTTTTTCAATATTTCAATGCGTTTGTTATTAGAGGTCGGATCTTCTCCACCCGCGTGTAAAACATTAGCCATTACACCTTATAAAATATTATTGACACGTGTTCTCTTATTTAACACCTAAAGTAACGGTGTTACTTAAAACAAAACAAAAAAAAATCATTACAAAAATTAATTGTAATAAACATCAAAACATAACTTAATTATAATCAAGTCATTAAAACACTAATTGTAATAAACATCAATAACTTTTGATTGATATTGATTTTCAATATTAGGTTGAAAATTAATTAAATTCCTTTCTACGGGATCAATTTGATTTTTACAAATTAGTAATTTGATGATTAGGTTTTGAGCTTTAATCATAATTTTGAATAATTTAATCTTTTTTACTTCAAAGTTGAGTTTTAATCAATTCTTTGGATTATTTCTTGAGTATTAATCAAATGCTATGAAGTTATGTGATAATACATAGAAAAGGGCATTAGAGTCTTTTTATTTGTCTTGACCAAAATATTACGGTCAAACTCAGTTGACTTGGATGTGCTGTGGTCTTTGGGGGTGGTAAACCTCTAGATGAAAGAACTATGGGGGTAAAGCTAATTGGCCTAGGTTTTGGGGGGTAAACCTCTAGACGAAAGAACTGGAGGGATAAAACTAATTGGCCTAAGTTCTAGAGAGTAAAACTAGACAACTATTAAAAAGGCAAAGAGCAATAAAATATTTTTATATATATTGACCAAAAAAATAACAGTTGATTAAAAATGTTTTTACTTTTTAATTGTTTTGTGTATCTATTCGTTTTTATCCTTATGCCATAGAGAAGGTGGCTTGTAATTCATTTTAAACAATACATGCATATTAACATTTAACAATGAACCTTTTTTCATGGCATGCCACAATGATTATTATTATCTTCTTCTCCAGTATGCGTAAAATTATCTTCTCTAATCTCACTAAGTTACTTCTTATGAACTTCCTGTCTTCCTTTTCTCCCTCAGGTTTTACCAGGTTTGGGAAAAAGGCATGATGAATCTTTGTTGATAGAGCTAGTGAAGAGCTGGGCAAATTACAAAGTTGTTGTCAGGTGGCTTTCACGATTCTTCAATTATCTCGATATCACTCAGAGATTTTGGTCTGACTTGCTTCCGTGATCTGGTACTTGAAGAGTTCATAACACTTGCTTAACTGAAAAAGGATGTTTCCCCTGTTTTGCTTTTCCCACTCTTAAGTTAAGTTTGCATGCTTGTAGATGCTTAGGTTCTTCACTGGTTCAAACATTTGTGCTTCTTATGTGTTGTTCTTGCATTTTCATAGTCGCTCTGAAACTTTTTCTTTAGTTTTATTGATTCTTTTCTTGTTTCAGGTCTATCAAGAAGTCAATGTAGATGTTAAAGATGCTGTAATCTCGCTGGTATGTTGAACAGCTTCTAAATATGTAATATCACTTTTAATTTTCTCCTCTCGATTTAGTGACTAAATAAATGTGAACTAGATCAAGCAAGAGCGAGAGGGAGAGCAGATTGATCGATCTTTGTTGAAGAATGTCTTGGATATTTTCGTTGAAATTGGAATGGGACAACTGGATTGTTATCAAAACGGCTTTAAAAGAGCCATGCTCCAGGATACTGGATAGAGAGTGATGTGACTCCACTTCAGTTTTTATTCATTTAAAATTTTATAATATGCTCTTTTTAGGAAGTGCAACACCAGTTGTTGACCGTACACAATGAGCAGCTGTTTGAAAAGGAAAAGTCTGGTTGGGTTGCATTGCTTAGAGATGACAAGGTATTTACTAGGATTAAATACTTGAATTTTCAAATTTGAAGATATTGTCTCATGGCAATCTAGCGACTACATTTATTTTGTTTCTAATGTTTGTAACATGTTAGGCGGAGATCTCTTGAGTATGTATAAGCTTTTCAGTAAAATAACATGTGGATTGGACCTGGCTTCTAGCTTGTTTAAACAGGTTAATACTTCTATTTCCTATCCATAACACAAGTTTACCCTTGATGGATGGTTTTTCTATATCATTTTCAAGTGTCGTTTACATTTTTTGAGCTGTTCTGGTGCGGCAATTTACTTCCGAATCGACGCCTTGGTCAAGCAAGTGGAAGTTGCAGCATCTGAAGAAAAGGTCGCCTGTTTCTCAAAAATCTGCTAATCCCAGTACACCACACACATAGACAGGACACAGAACTAGGAATATTATTTCATTTATTGCGTCCTTTAGTGCTTGCTCGTAAATGATTTATTATGATAAGCAAGGATGTGTTTAAAGAGTAAATGAAACAGAAAAAAAGACAAGTTGTTGGTCTTGTTTTATTATGTTGTACACTTCAGTAGCTCAAACTGATTCTGTGTAATAGAGAAGGATGTCTTTAAGAGTTAAGGGAGGGGAGATTGAAACTTTGTTGAATGTTGGTTTCCAAAATTATCTATAGCAATCACCTCTCATCCGAACATACTATATTTTGATTCGACTTGAACATAGCCGCGTAATTCAGATAAATCATCTTCTCAATTCTTGTTTGGATTTTATGCTCTAAAGCCTTTATCTTAGGGATGTGTGTGTATAGAAGCTGGCATCCTCTGTTTCACCAGTGAACTGTAGCTAACACTATATTTTGCGCAGGCAAAGAAATTCAACATGGCCGATTTGCATGGACAGGTAAGATTCATAACTCTTTACACTTAAAATTCAGATTGGTCAACTTACCTGGATCTTGAAAATGAATGGATCTTGTGGTTCTTCAGGGTTATGTTAAAAAGGTACTTGAGCTGCATGACAAGTACTTTGCATATGTGCACAACTGCTTTTCAAAGCACATTCTTTTTGCCAAGGTTGGTGTTGGAGAGTTTTTCCTCCTTGTTTGAACTCCAGTCCCTTACGTAGTAATTTTGAATTCTTTTTCCTTTTCTTTTTCTTTAATCTTTAATGCTCTTTTTGTAGGCGCTCCAGGACGTTGTTGTGGTCTCATAGAATAGAAATGTTGCTGGAAGCTCAAATGCAGAACTACTAGCTTGTTTCTGTCATAATCTCCAAAAGAAGAGAGATGAAACCATTGAGGAGACAATTGTGAAGGTAGGCTCCTATGTGGGATCAATTCGCATTTACTCCCTCGCTTCCTTGTCATTCTGTGCTCTGATTATGTTCTGAATATGTATGTTTTAATTGTTGTTATTTACTTGACAGGTATATCGGCTGGTTTGTAATATCAGTAAAAAGGACCTTTTTAACTTTTTTTGAAGTCCTATCAGTAAGTCTGTCTCGTAAACTTGCCTAGTTTCTTCCATCCATCATAGAAGTGTCGTATCAACTATTTGTGTTTCCTCTTTTCGTTTTAGCAGGAATTTCCTTGCTCAGCGCCTTTTGTCTGGCAACAGTGCAAACATTGACTTTGAAAGGGGTATTGTGATAGAGCTGAGGGCGCGATGCGGTGATGAAGAGATCGGTTTTAACATGTTGCAAATGGTTAGTTTCTTGTTCTCATATCTTCTGACAAAATCCATGAGCATGTGCTATACACATATTACTGGAGCTCTTATCAAATTGTGTGATGTGTTATTCCCTTTTCTTCTTTCAGTTCACGGACTTGATAAAAGCAAGGGAAGACCAGATCAAATTTGAAGAATATCTGACCAGCAACCCTCATGAAAATCCTGGGATTGACTTCACAGCGATGTTGTTACATAGTACATTCTGGCTAGGCTTCAATTCACTCAATTTGAATTTACCAGGAGAGATGGTAAGAAATGGCATTTTCTGACGTTTTGTGTAAAATATCAAGGGGTTTGCTTATTATTAATTATGTGTACATGATAAATGAAAAAAGAAGTTAAAAGGCATTAGGAATTTGTGCATCTCTTTCAGGTCAAGTGTATGGAGGTTTTCCAGAACTTCATTAATACCGACCCAAAAAAAAGAAAACTTGAGTGGATGCACTCCCTTGGTACGTGTAATGTCATTGGAACGTTGGGACAAAACACTTTTGAGCCGATTGTGACAACTTTTCAGGTATAATTTATTGTGAGCCTTGTTTTCCTAGTGGATGGCCTTGGTGAATGTGAATTCTGAGGCCCGAGCTTTTATTTTTCATATTTGCAGGCTTGCTTGCTGCTTCTATTCAATACTGCAGATAGATTAAGTTACTCAGATATCAAGGGTGAATTGAAATTGACTGATGAGATTTACCTTAGTAAAGTGCTTCATTCTCTTTCTTCTGGCAAATACAAAATCCTTAACAAAGAGCCAAACACTGTAACCATTTTACCAACAGACACTTTCGAGATCAATGCTCAATATACTAGCAAATTGCAGAAGATCAAGGTTTGAGCTTTTTTCACATCTGAGACCATTCTTATTTATCCAGTCAATTCATTAGCAACTCGAATGGAAGTAATTTTGCTGAGATTGCAGATTCCTTGCCCTCCCATGCATGAGAAGAAGAATGTGGTAGAAAATGATGGCTCTGGAAAATTTGCTATAGATGCGTCCATTGTCAGGATTATGAAGAGTCGGAGAAGTTTGATTTTTCAGCAGCTAAGCGGCAGGTTTGAGGTGTGTATCTCTATCATGTTACTTTCAAGTAGCACACTGACAATGACCTTCCTTTCTAGTAACACTTCCTATGGAACTTTGGAAATGCAGCCTGATACTAGGACAATCAATATAAGGATTGATTATCTGATTCAACGTGGCTATCTGGTGAGAGATGAAGAAGATCGTTCCCTGTGCAAGTACCTGGCTTACTCTGTTTAAGGCAGGGCAATAGGGAAGTAGGAAGCCATTGACAATAGATAGAAATGATACTCACAAGTGTAGGGAAGTCAGCGCGCCATTAGAGAGAATGTTTTTGTACATTTTGAAGGACTGGTTCTTTGGGCCCTTTGGAATCACCTTTACATAGTCCATACAGAAGAAAGATGATTCAAAGAAATAGGACTCAACATTCAAGTGCATTGATCTGTCTCCAAGGCAGTCTTTGCCATTAATAGAGTTACACAATTACGACTCGTGCTTATTTGCTATTTTACATCCTCATCTTGTACACTGTTATAATTTGTTGTCAATACTTGTTGATATTTGCTACTGTTAGTTAATGTTGAGTAGCCAAAAAAGTTGTCAGGCAGTAAAAAGCAAGCTACTGTACAAGGCTTGAAGTTAAATTACCGCTGAAGCTGCTCTTGCTTTAGCAGCTTGTTTGGCATCAAAAGTTTAAAACAGTCGCTCACAAAGCTGATCTTGTCTATAATGAACTAAAAGACGAGGGTGTTGTGAGTAGTTTTGACTTTCAAGGCACAGCAGTTGAACGAAGCCAATATGACCGCTAATTAACTTACAAGGCCGGGGCCAGGGTGTTTGCACAGACTGTGAGTCTGTGATACACAAGCGGAAAATTGATGTAAATTTCATGCTAACATGATCCTGAAGGAGAATCAAATGTGGAAGCTGGCAATGAGGATGAAGATAAAACTGCAGTTTTGTACCATAAACTTCAACGTTTTTATCACTTCAGGCCATGAACTATTTTTTCAAATGATTTAGGCCACGAACGTATTTGAAAGTCTACCATTAGAAGGTATCCTCTGCATTTTTATATGTAAACAACCCGTGACTTTGATCTATAGTCCTAATCGACACCATCTATGCTTGATCCACCTAGTCACATTCTTTTTAATTTTCTTTTTACCCGAACTCTTTCAATTCAACCTAAATGTGTTCCTTTTTCTTATAGAAAACCCATAATTTTTTTCCATTCAATCTTAATGTATTCGTCTTTTTCAAAAAAACCCATCAGAATACATTAGGAAGAACACATTTGTCAACATTTTTCATTTGTTATTTTTCATTTTTTTTTTTGTTGAAAAGACGAATACATTTGGATTGAATAACAAATGATTTTTTTTCAAGTCCACCCAAATGAAAAAAACATGAAAATAGTTAGATGGGTCGCCCTTGCTAAACTTGAACAACCCCTAAATATTTATCAGATTATCGAAAAAATATAATTTCGACCTTGGAAAATAAACGTCTACAATTATTCGACCATATGATATCGCATTCCATTATTTATCAGATTATCGAAAAAAATAATTTTGCCTTGGAAAATAAACGTCTACAATTATACGACCATGATATCGCATTCCATTCAGTAGACAACAAAACAAAAATAAGTGATAATAATGTTTGTTTTGGGCTACGTATTGAATGCAATACCATGGTTTATCAGCATTCCTTCAATAGAACGGTAGATAGAGTGAAATAGACATTGGACCACAATTCACACTTGCATTTTATAGCCTCTGCAGGTCGGATTCGTGTCGGGTTAGCAGGGTTCTTTCCATGTCGAAGTTGGAAAAGATTTTGTTTGTGCAGTTTTTCTCTAATTATTCAACGTTAAGCGATGCAATTTGGGCTGGCTAAATCCGGCCCAATGAGTTTGGTTACCCAAATCTGTTCATTTTCATTCTAGTTGGGCTCACCATGGAACAGGGCCAGGCCGCCAGGGGTAGTATATTTTGTTGAAGTTGATTATATCATAGAAATCTCGAAATATCGAAATCAATTTGACATGAAATCTCGAAATTATATTAGTTAATTTAAAACCGTTTAAATCAATTTGGAGTCTTGGACAGAATCGCTCGATTGAAAAAAAAAAGTTGAGTCCCAATTACATCACTCAGTTGGAAAAAGCTTACAAGTACAATCACTCAATGGAATGCATGTGACGCATTCTTCACTAACTTATTAATTGTCCAGTTTTATTGAGGAGGTGGTAGTTAATGGTGCTAAGCTTTTCAGCAAGTCTGCCATTAGAAGGTGACCTCTGCATTTTTATGGGTAAACATCTATGCCCCAACCCGTGCCTGGCTGGTTAGAACGGAGTCTCTGATCTACAGTCCTAATCGATACCATGTCCTTCAAGGTCAGCTCAAAATCAAACACATGAAAATTCTCCTTTAGCCTCTCAAGCTTTGAGGACTTTGGGATGACAACTGTGTTCCTCTGGATACCCCAACGGAGAATAATCTGAGCTACGGTCTTATTATGATTCTCTGCTAGTCTCTGCCAGTTCAAGGGACATGATGTATACAATTAGATAAAAAAAATCGACTCTTTCTGCAAGTGTATGTTAATGTTGATTAGGAATAACTAGATTTTGGACCCGGGCATACGCTCGGGATCTATTAAATATTTTGTGTGCTTAAAAGGCGTTACAAAATGTCACATACAAATTTTCGAATCAGAATATATTTTTATTGAAAATAAACCAAAATACGTTAATGAGCAACGATTATGGTGCATAAGTACTTGGGAACTAAGGGATCAAATTGAGATAGCCTCTTCACTTTGTGGTTTAGGATATTAATCCATAATTATCAAATATAATTATCTCAAACTTGATCTAGCTTGTATAATAGTTTTCTTAGATTTATGGTAATTTAGTGGCAAATTTTCGAATCAGAATATATTTTTATTAAAAATAAACGAAATATGTTAATGAGCAACGATTATGGTGCATAAGTACTTGGAAAATAAGGGATTGAATTGAGATAGCCTTTTCACTTTGTGGTTTAGGATATTAATCCGTAATTTTCAAATAGAATTATCTTAAACTCGATCTAACTTGTATAATAGTTTTCTTAGATTTATGGTGAGTTAGCGGCAAATTTTCGAATCAGGATATATTTTTATTGAAAATAAGCCGAAATACGTAAATGAGCAGCGATTATGGTGTATAAGTACTTGGAAACTAAGGGATCAAATTGAGATAGCCTCTTCACTTTGTAGTTTAGGATATTAATCCGTAATTTTCAGATGAAATTATCTTAAACTCGATTTAGCTTGTATAATAGTTTTATTAGATTTATGGTGATTTAGCGGTAAATCATCACCGCTCGGCTTACGTACTAATGTGTACAAATCTCTAAAACAGATTGATTGTTTCCATATCCTCAAAGAATACACTACTCCCACTTGAAAAGATTTATCACATGAACGTGTCCTACGAACGGGTGTCGTTATATTAAATTATTCTAAAAATTATATTAATTACTCATTTAAATTTCTTGCACCACTTTCTATAAAAATGAAGCATCAAACCTTGATAAAATTCATTGATTTTTTTTTTATTGCTAGGTTTAACAATAGAAGTTTTGTGAGAATATCCAATGTGGCGAAGATAATATTAAAGCTACTTGAATAGCAAGACATTCCCAATCACAATAAAAGAATTAAGATAAACACTACTTAAAATGCAAAACTATATTTGTCGAGACATTTATTTTCCCTACATATAATATAAATATGTTTTAGGGTTATTAGTTCAATGCATTTGCATCAAGTTTTTTATTTTCCATTAATTATTCTTTGAGGTTAGTTTAATGTAATACGTTGCATCCAGTTTTCAATTTCTCATTAATTATTCTTTGAGGTTAATTCAATGCAGTTGCATCAAGTTTCCGATTTCCCGTTAATTATTATTTGAGGTTAGTTCAGTGCAATTGCATCCACTTTATGATTTTTCGTTAGTTATTCATTAAAGTTAATTCAGTACAGTTGCATCCAGTTTTCAATGTTTCGTTAATTAGTATTTGAGATTAGTTCATTGCATTTGCATCCAGGTTCCAATCTCCCGTTAATTACTCTTTAAGGTTAGTTCAATACATCTGCATCCAGTTTCTGATTTCCTGTCAATTATTTTTCTAAGTTAGTTCGATAGTTTACAATTTCTATACAGTTTGTATACATGTAAGAGTCTGTTTTTATAAACTCACATTCATTTTGGGTTCCTAATTACTCGTATTTATGCTTTGAGGTCAGTGCGATGCAGTTACATCCGACTTCCGATTTCCAATTAACTATTTTTTGAGGTTATTTCAATGCATTTGCATCCAATTTCTGATTTTCCATTAGTTAATCTCTGATTTTAGTTTAATGCAGTTGCATTCAGTTTTTGATTTTCCGTTAATTATTTTTTGAGGTTAGTTCAATGCAATTTCATCCAATTTCTAATTTTATGTTAATTGTTCTTTGAGGTTAGTTAAATGTATTTACATCAAGTTTTCGATTTCCCGTTAATTATTTTTTGAGGTTAGTTCAATGCAGTTACATCAAATTTATAATTTCTCGTTAATTATTCATTTAGGTTAGTTCAATGCAGTTTCATCCATTTTTCAATGTTTCATTAATTAGTCTTTGAGATTAATTAGTTCATTGCATTTTGGTCCATTTTCCGATTTCCCATTAATAACTCTTTAAGGTTAGTTTAATACATCTGCATCTAGTTTCTGATTATTTATGCTTTGAGATTAGTTTGATGCAATTATATTTGGTTTCTGATTTCCAGCTAATTATTCTTTGAGATTATTTCAATGCATTTGCATTTAGTTTCCTATTTCCCACCAATTATTCTATGAGATTAGTTCAATGCAATTGCATTCGGTTTTTTATGTTATGTTAATTATTTTTTGAGTTTAGTTCAATGCATTTGCATCCAGCTTTCGATTTCTCATTAATTATTATATGAGGTTTGTTTGATGTATTTGCATACCGTTTCCGATTTCCCGTTAGTTATCTGATGTTAGTTTAATACAATTGCATCAAGTTTCCGATTTTTAGTTAATTACTTTTTGAGTTTAGTTTATTGCATTTGCATAAAGTTTCCGATTTTCCGTTAATTACTCTTTGAGCTCAGTTATGTATTTGAATCTAGATTCCAATTTCATTTTAATTATCCAATGTGGTGTGTAATACCAACTTCTACTGATCTATCTGTAGTGCACAAACATGATATAAAAAGTAAATTATGCTTGATTTACTATGTGAGATCATCGAAGATTATCCAGTTACCGATTTCCCATTAATTATTCTTTAAATTATGCATGACTCACTATGTGGAATCTTCAAAGATTATCTACGAACGGGTGTTGTTATATTAATTATTCTGGAAAAATATTTGCAAATATACATAACTATTATATATTAATATTATATTGATCACTCAACCAAATTTCTTATAACGTGAAAACCTCACTCTCTATTAAAAAAAAAATACACTTTTGATAAACCTTTCAACTTTATTTTGTTGTTTATAATTAATAAAATAAGTTTGATTGAAGTTTTCTGAGATTGCCTAATAAGGTGAAATTCATATATATTTAAGCTACTTGAATAGCAAGGAGTTCTCAATCATACGGAAAGAGATAAGATAAATACCATTTTAAATGCAAAACTATACTTATTGAAACATTCCCACAACATATAACCCAACTATGTTTTGAGGTTAGTTCAATGCATTTGCATCAAGTTTATTTTTTGAGATTAGTTCAGTGCAGTTGCATCCGGTTTCCGATTTCCTATTAATTATTTTTTAAGATTAGTCCCACGCATTTGTATCATATTTCCAATTTATAATTAATTTTTCTTTGACGTTAGTTCAATATAGTTGCATCCAGTTTCTGATTTTTCCGTTAATTTAATCTTTGAGGGTTAGCTCAATGTATTTGCATCCAGTTTCCGATTTTTCGACAATTATTTTTTTTTATGTTAGTTTGATATATTTGCATCCAAGTTTTGATTTTCCTTTAATTATTATTTGAGGTTAGTTTAATGCAGTTGTATCCATATTCCAATTTTCTATTAATTACTTTTTAAGATTAGTTTAATGCTTGCATTTGCATCCAATTTCCAATTTCCCGTTAAATATTATTTGAGGTTAGTTTGATGCATTTACATCCAGTTTTCGGTTCCCCATTAATTGTTTTTTGACGTTAGTTTCATTCAGTATTATATATATTTTAAAATATTTATATTTGTCATTATTGCTTTGTCGTTTTTTTTTTTGTTTTAATTTTCTATTATATATTTTGTGATGTTATTTTTTGTATAATTGTTTTTAACTATGTTTTGAGGCTATGTTAAGGATATATTTGAAATAAGTTGTTGTTTTATCATAGACACTAAAATTGTATGATTTGTAATAGGGAATTAGTTTCTACAAATCACATATTTTTTAGCAATTTTTTTATTTGATTAAATATATAAGAATTGGAGTACTAAAAATGTTTGATTCGTAATAGGAAATTAACTTTTACAAATCACCTATTTTTTAGCAATTTTTTTTATTTTATCAATTATATAAAAATTAGAAATACACTCAAACTCTCCAAATATAAGAATTAGAAATATACTCAAACTCTCAAAACTCCAAAGATGTTCTATGTATGTGGGATTGTACACTATTAAAAAAGATTATCTTTCATATTATAGTGCCATATAGGAGAGAGCAAAAAACTAACTCTCATATTAAAGTGCCACATAGGAGAGAGAAAATCCTCCATTAGAGGTCTCTGCTTTAGTATATAGATAGTAGATTTGCGTACTTTGAGAACTGGATCGTCCAAACATGACACTGAACCAAACATTTCAGTATTTGCGGTACCACCACCTAGAGGAGTGTGTGCTGTAACACATATCCCATGCTTTTGACAGAATTTAAGAACGCTGTCACGCTGAAAATAAGGATGTGTTTCTATCTGATTCACTGCAGGCTTTAGCTTCGAGTAAGCTAGACAATCTCTAATAAGGAAGATGTCATAGTTGCTGCATGTACAATTTGTTAACAATAGATTAGTACGTCGATAGACAATATAATCGTCGGTTTAAGGAAAGCTCAACAAGACACAAGCCAACTTTTGAAGACCAATGACATGCAGAGACTATGAGTGGTTCTCACCTTTGAATGTCTACAAAAAAATGACGACTTAAGCGAAAAATCTTAGAGTAGGTTGAGTGGTTACTCTGTTAGAACTTACGGTACCAGGCTGGATAATACCTCTGGGTAAACCCTCTTTATCATTTGAAGAGAGTTGGCTTACGTTTACCTTACTCCAATGCTGCGGACCAAACCCATTGAAACCGGACCTTCCATCGCATGCCAGGTGGTTTCAAGTGATATTGTTGTGTCTATGTCAAGATCACCATTCTCATCTTTAACACTTGAAGTTTTACCAATGCCTACATTAGTTTGGAGATAAGAAATGCATTAGAATTCCAATAACATCATCGTCGTTGCTAAGGAATTGAAACATTCTGGATATATATGCTTCAGGATATAGTTGAATTATCGGAGAAGTAATGAAAGACAAAATGAACACTAAAATGGCAAAGAACGAATGAATTACCAGTGAACTTGCTGGCTATAGGAAAATGGACAAGGTATAAATCTAGATATTCTAGCTGGAGCTTTTTCAAACTATCTTCACAAGCCTCTAGAACATGTCCATGGTCTGAATTCCAAAGCTGAAACAGAGCGAAGGGAAGCACAGTCACCCTTGTGCAAATAACAAAATAAACATAGAACTAAAAGGTTAACTAAAACAGATGTGCAATTTTTAGACCTTAGTGGTAATAAAAAGGTCTTCCCTCTTCACAATGCCAGTTTGAATAGCTTCTGCAAGTGCTTCCCCTACTTCTGCTTCATTCTGATATTTAGCTGCAAATAAACATTGGCATAATGATGTAGGATTAGCAATTTATCAGCAAAAGTACGCATAGCTGTGGAACCTAATTACCATGTAGTAATGGAATCAACCAAGCAAAAAAACTACTGTAACATTTAACCGGAATGTGTTTTAGCCTCCAACAAAGATACGTACGGTAGCCATAACTCCTGCACCATGGTTTTAAATTGGCTATTTTCGGGAACATCATTAAACTCTATTCTTATTTGGTTAAAAGGAAATGAAATGAAACAATAGCTTAAATAATTATCCTTTCCGCCTTCAAATTTAGTTAGTAAAGTTCAATTATGTTGCACGTATAGACTCAACACAATTAAGTTTGACAATGTATTGTTGCACCGTTACGCACAACAGAATCTCTGAAGATTGCAACTTCAAGGGAATTTTGCTACTCTTGTTCGCTGTCTAGTTACTGAAACTCTGAAAGATAGATCTATGTGTATCCTTTTAAGTTTTAATTTACTTGGTGTTGAGAAGCATGTGATTCTGTATTTGTACAGAGCAAATGTCCAAGTTTTCAAAACCAAGCTCCTCACACTATCAACTTCTGTAGGAGTTGGGAAAAAGTATATCCTAGCTTAAAGATGTAATAATCTCCTCCAAACAATAAATTAAAAAAGATGTAAAATATATCGCTCCATGGTATTGAGGAGCAAACTCCTCGCGTAAGCACCTATGCACCACACATGGTAGTAATCTTTGGGAATCTTTAGGGAAGTGTATGCTTCGATGACAAATAAAAGTTTTAAAATATAAGAGCTGCCAAGAGGAAGGAAATAACTGGTAGAAGTACATAAAACTATATATATACCAGCACAGTCAAAATGACGATAACCAATTCTAATGTCATTAAGGATAACTTCTTTGATAGATTTCCCTTCCATCCTCCATACTCCTAATCCTATGGTGGGCATTTTGATTCCATTGTTGAGTGTGATTGCCATTTTCACGCACAGAAACCAGAAGTTGTAAGATCAAACAGACTAATATTGAGCTACATCTTAGGAAAACATATTCCTCAATTTATAGACTCACAGGAGATTGTGGAAATGCCTAAATATCGACCAGACATTTCTAAAACATACATTTATGAGCATGTGCAAAACACTGCAACAAATTCAAGTTGGAGAGAGCCAACAAAAAAATTCAAGTTGGAGAAAGATTTAAGAACATATGAGGGCCCTTAAATTATTTTTGGTAAAATGTCTAAATAATGTTTACTTAAAGGAGTACTCCACTAAAAGTGAATGGGCATGGTTGCTTATTTTAAAGTGCTTTCTCAGTTTCTTTTTCTTTTTTTTTCGATTCAACTTTCTCAGTTTCTTGAACTCACGAATCTATACTCTCTCCTAGTCTCATGTCTATTTAGGTGCATGTGCTACAGAATCGACTGCTAAGGATTGTCCATGTCTTAATTGATTTTACCTGGACAATTACCCGTGTCACAGTAATTTGTAACAATTTATACATTTGATGATCACGATATAAAGTTCTTTTGAGAGTGAGTTAAGACTAACTTTAGGTTTAGCAGATCTATCGATGGAGAAGATGTAACCGAGAAATGCTAGATTTTTCTTTTTCAACAAGAAAAAAATTCTCATTATAATAAGAGAATGATTCCCGTAGAATTTTTCTTCTCAATAAGAGAGGAATTTCCGTTTTAATAGGAGTTGATGATGTCGAATTTTAAGAGAGCTAGAAAAATACCCCTTATAGGAGTTTTAATATTAACTAGCTTGTAGGTAGGGCAGGGATTATTATTTTTAAGGTTGATTAAAGATTATTATTTTTTTTTAAAAAATGTTCACGTGAATAGTGAAAAACAATGTTCATATGAAAAGGTATTCTTACCGTGTCATATGACTATTAGCCACTGTTATTAGGGAAACAGTGGTATATACGTTGTGACCTACCGTGGCTAATGAGCATTTATGTAGTAGTGGGATAATAGTTAGGGTTCCCTTTATTTTTTTATTTTTTTCAGAAAATTTAGGGTGGGAACTGAAATTGGTTTGGCGCCCTGATAATTGGAATAGATATGCCAACGGTTGAACTCGCAAGAACAAACCGGACGGTTAATAAGTACAGCAAAAATTTAATCAACAGTCGGAAAGAAAGGAGGGTTAAAAACTGTCAAAATAACTGACGGATAAAAACTCTCACACAACCGTCGGTTATAACCAGAACTCACTGGACGGATGGCAAAATAATACCTGACGGATATCATTTGCAGGGACCGTCCTACAGACTGGAACTGTCGGGTAATCTTTCTCGAGTTTGTCGGGTAAAATCGTTTTTTTTTTTTGGTAGCTAGTGCGGCCGTGAGATAAGGAATTGTTTTGTGCCACTTAAAAAGTTCCCTGCCTACAACCAATTTCAAGATGAAAATGAAAGAACAATAAATGGGAAAAAGAGCCCTACACTGAATCTATGACCACCTCTAAGAACTCTGCGGCTAAGAAAGTATGCGTCGTTATAAGGAAGCTCTAATTATTTTTGTGTTGCTTGTCACTTGGAGTCGCGACATAACACCAACTCTCTAGAACTGCAATCTTGAGGTCCTTTGTACAAAGCACCTGTTGATAAATGTTTTAATTTTTCCAGTTAATTAAATCTCCACGACAAAGATGACACATGTTTCCATTGCAATCAAAACACAATCACAATGCTCAAATTCACAAACAAATTATCAAACCCACTTTCTCATTACAAACCAAACTTCTTTTATGGCAAACTAATTAATTTTAAGACGGATGCTTCTTTCGTTTTTCTAGGCAAACTACCTCAACCAGGTCCATGATCACATAAATGAATGAAGACTTATATAAATCAACCATATTTGATCGCTCACTAAGGAAAAAGACCAAATATTATTCATTTCCTATATTTATAAAATAAACAAAAAAGTGCAATTTCACCTTTCATATCCAAATAATTGATTATATTAAATATATAGTTTCTAGCAAAATTCAGACAAACACCACTTCTTTATATAAAATAAAATACAATAAATAGTGAAATTTAACTGAAAAATCAAAGAAAAATTGGAGTACCTGACGTGATAATATGAGTTTTGAAGGAAAACCACAAACTCCACGAATTCAGACTACAATCCCCACGAATTCAATCTTGTAACTGGAGCATTATATGAGTATAGAAATAACATTATATATATAATGGAAGCAAAATACAAGAAGTTGCGTACCTGATGGATCGATTTATGGAGTTATATGCTTGTCAGTAAGAAGATATTTGAGTGGAAGAAAGAAAAGGAGGCTGGGAGAGAAGTCAGAACGTACTCTCTCTCTCTCTATAGTCGTCTTTTCATTTTTTTATAATTAATTACATTTATTGTGCGTACAATCAAAAATGATAGGCGTAGATTTGATAACTTAATTTACCACCACATCCATGAAATGACCAATTACTCCCATTCAAAGGTGTTAAGCAATACTTCAATCTAAAAACAAAATGGGTACATTAAATTTGCAGAGGGCAAGAAAGATGAAGCAACCCTTCTAAATATTATATGGGTGTTTTAATTTAAATATTCATTCAGGGGTATTATGCATAAGAAAAATACCCGGATGAATTTAAGAGGCAAGGTTGATCATAGGAGATGCTATTAATAGAGATTTATAATACACGTGTTTAATGTAATATTATAAAACATGCATTTAATAACACACATTAACTATTATTATGCTATATATATTTAGTAGACTTTTACACCTAACAAACAAAAATTATATATTATAATGTTTTGATTTGCCTTTATTTAGTATAATGTAATACTAAACTTTATATATCAAAATCATAATAATCAGTTTCGATTTCAGTTCGGGTACCCATCGGTTTATTTCATTACCAATAGATCTCCCTAAATAGTTTTCATGAGCCTCATATAAAGGATTCACAAATCCCTCAACAATTGTGGATGGCTCTAAGTTTGTTGCAGATGCTCTAACATCAATAAGCTCTTGAATCACATATTACAAAAACAATAGTAGAAAGGGATCAGAAAAGAGTTTAAGGACAAAAACAAGTTAAAAAAGGATTACGACCCATTTAAAGTTCCAAAAAGCTTTTTGGGTCTATTCTCTCACATGATTCAATGACAATAATAGTTTAAGGTGCACTCCAATAGCGTACTATGTAGAACCGCTAGTATAACTCCTTTTAGCGGCTAAGGCTTGAAGAAGAAAATGGTTTTAGATTGAAAAAAACAAAGTGTTAGATTTGGATGAAAAACACTTGTATATTGAGAAAAATCGATTTTGTTTTCTAAAAATGAGCCATAAGCCTAGTGTAAATTGTTTCGAGAAGCAATCAGGAAACTCAAGTAACATGTTCATAAAGCAAAAAACAATTTTAGGAAACTAGTTAAGCACTACTAACTCATAGCACACATATAGCCCAAGTCTAAACCCCAAAGCCCAACTTGAGGAGGGCAGCCGCACGCATGTGGCATCTGAGTGGGTTCTCTCCCCAAACACGAATGCATCTGTACGGTTTGTACTCATAGCAAACATGTTGCATGTGGCACACCCATATACAAAGAAATGTTTGGGTATACACTATATTAGTTGGTGTTTATCAGCCATGCAACATGTGTAATTAGCCATAAAACACAAACATTGAAAGAACACAATTCCATTTTCTTTCTATCTAACAAAATAGAGATGTGTAATAAGGTCGCACATCTGTTAGCGACCAGTACTCATCAACTCAGAGACTGTTTTTGGGAGATGGAAGCACCCACTTGGTTACTAGGTCTTTTGCAGGAGGAACTCATGACATGTAAAAGTCATGTATATATATATATATATATATATATATATATAAAGTGGTTTACCAAAAAAAAACAAAAAACAAAAACAAAATAGAGATGTAGTCCCCCATCCTATGGCTCAAATTCTCTATTGTTGCTATGACGTGGCTAATTTGAGACCTCTTGGGACGTATATTACTTTCCCTAAAAGGAAGGTGACCCATATGTTATCTTTTCTCCAATCTTTTCATTTTACTTTCCCCTCTCTGCTCAATCTTCTCCAGTGCTTAGACAAATAGACACTCTCTAAAACATCAGATTACATCATCTCTTATTTAAATTGTGCTAATCTTTGGTTTGTAAGATAGTGCCGAAGGTGTGGCGAGACCGATCACTGCCATATGGCACAAGCATACCCAAGTCTCAAACAAAATCTACGATTGTAATTTGAGATACTAAAAAAAATATGTTACAGCTTGGCAAGTTTCTGAACAAGTGGTGCATATTGTGCACTCACATGTAAACAAACAAGGGATTACACCCAAATGACAAATCCCAACAATAGTTTCACAATAAGTCCAAGACCGAATTGAATTTCGGTTTAAAGACAAAATTGGGCTGACTTCAGCAATCTTCATTAATAATTTCGATGTTAAGACAAATCGGGCTGACATCATCATATGTATATGACAATGTAAATTTACATTGTTTTCTTTACCTATGTAAATTTAAATTTTACATATATACATTTGTGTTTACATATGACAATGTACATTTACATGTGGAAAATTAAATTTACAACTATTTTTCAAAATTGAAGAGGTCTGTAAAATTATATTTATATAGTTGCATTGCTGACACCAGCCCGCGTTTTTGTCTTAAATCTGTAACTAAAATTTAGGATGGAGTTGAGGCGAATTTTTTTTAGAAAATTGTGCTCTGAGCCTAATACTTGGTAGACAAACTAAGGCAAGTTGGATTTATGAGGCGACAGCTAACTTTAATGTTGCGAACCATTTTATATCAAATCCACATTAATATCCAAATTGAATCCATTCGGCCCTCGAGCCCACATTAACACACTCGGGCGTTGGGCCTGGCCATCGCGCAGAACCCCAGTAGCAAACAACATCTAATCCATCGCCCCCATATATTTTATATTTTATAAATCAGGTTTTACGATAAATCTCCCTGAGTGCATAATCAGGTCTATAAAAACTCCTCCCCATCGAGAGAACTCATAAAACCTCCCTATTTTTTTCAAAAACAAAACCACAACTTAAATGGACACAAATACCCCCCGTAACTTAGCTCCTGAACAGAGAACCAGATTCTCATCTTTTTCTACGTCCTTATTTATATTGAAAAGGCTTAAATACAGAAATATGCAACGTACTTAGGTCCTATTAACACTTGTATCAACATAAATTTTTTTTTCACAAACGATACAATGTACTATGCCCGATTTCACAAAAATAGCAATCTGTTAGGTTCTATCAGTTAAGTGATGACGTGTCATTGTTTTTTCAATTTCATTTTATTTGTATTTTCCACTAGGCATACCACCTCAGCTTCGCACCCTCTAAAACACGTGACCTCTAAAACACAAAACCTTCTCCAATTCGAAACAATTTAATCCCCTACATTTGTGCATTTCCCATTCTTTCTCATTTCTCAAATTAGGGTTCAAAATCAAACTTGTGCATTTATTAATCAAAATCAAATTTGTGATTAGGGTTCAAAATCAAATGTCTTCTTCAAAGTGTGCTTCAACTTCTTCTCCAAATTCTTCATATTCAGTAATGTCATACACTTGTTTTTGTGAACATCCTGCGATCATGAAAGTTTCTAGGAGTGTCAAAAATCTAAGGAGAAAATATATTGGTTGTCCCTATTTTCCGGGTCCCAATCATTGTGTTATTTTATTTTATTTATTTGATAAAAATTGAAGAACATGAGTTCTTGAAGGGTGAATAAATTGTTGAAAGATGAGAACTTGGAACTGAAAATGGAATTGGGTGAGTTGAAAAAGAAGTTTAAGAAGTTGAAGAAGAACCATCAGAAGACTGATGCGAAGAAGAGCTTCTTCTTGACTGTTATTGTTGTGTATTTGTTACTTGTTGTGTTTCAAAATTTCTTGTAAGCTACTGAAGAATGTGTAATGTGAATTTGGAATGTTAATTAAATTTCTTGTAAGCTACTGAAGAATGTGTAATGTGAATTTGGTAATGTTAATTAAATTTCTTGTTGTGTATTTTGCTTGGTTGGATTTTTGTCCGAATTTGGGTTTTCTGATTGTGTGCATTATAGTTGCATTTAGAGTACACGTTGATTTCAACTGAATTTTTTGTGCATTTAGAGTGCACCTGAATTCTTTTGCATTTGGACTGCAATGTTACCTACATTAGAACATAGCATACACAAGTGCAATAACAAACAATTTAAGTACAAGAAACAATTGAATTTAAGTCTTAACTGCAAGAAACAATAGCATTTGGATTGCAAGACATAGGATTTCTGACATGAACATGAACATTCATGCTTAGATTTCTCGACATGAACATGAACAAAAACAATAGCGTCGTGAGAAAAAAACCAAAACAAAATTACATAAGACCGAAATCCTTCCAATCATTTTCGACTACCCCCATTATTATTGGTCTTAGACCTAGTCGACTTGCCAGCTGGTGCACATGATGACCTAGTAGCAACTCTTCCCCGCCCATTTGGTTTAACTTCCAAATCCTTTGTTGCAGCTTCTATTTTTGTTGGGCTTCCCACTTTCTGTGACCTAGTAGCAACTCTTCCTGCTGCCACTAGTTTAACTTCCAAATCCTTTGTTGTAGTTTCTATTTTTGTTGGGCTTCCCACTTTCTGTGACCTAGTAGCAACTTTTCCTGCTGCCACTGGTTTAACTTCCAAATCCTTTGTTGCAGTAGCTTCAGTTCTTGTTGCAGCAGCTTCAGTTCTTGTTGCAGTAGCAGTTCTTGTTGCAGCAACTTCAGTTCTTGTTGCAGTAGCAGTTCTTGTTGCGGCGGCCAGTTCTTATTTGCGAGAGCAGTTCTTGTTGCGGTAACCCGGTTCTTGTTTGCGATGTAGCAGTTCTTGTTGCAGCAGCAGTTCTTGTTGCAGCAGCTTTAGTTTTTGTTGGGCTTGAAACTTTCTGTGACCTAGTAGCAACTCTTCCTGCTGCCACTGGTGGTCTAACTCCCAAATCCTTTGTTGCAGCAGCTTCAATTCTTGTTGCAACTTCAGTTTTTGTTGGGCTTCCCACTTTCTGTGACCTAGTAGCAACTCTTCTTGTTCCAGCTTTAGTTCTTGTTTGCCTTCCCACTTTCAGTGACCTAGTAGCAACTCCCAAATTCTTTGTTGCAGCTTTAGTTCTTGTTGGGCTTCCCACTTTCTTTGAAGTTTCTGCAGATCCATCCTTCTTTGGTGGTACACCATAATCATTCAAACTAATAGGTTCACCTCTCTGTAGCTGTTTGAATATAACCAATTCAATTTAAAAATAAACTTAAATGGTAACCAATTCAATTGAAAGTTAGCAAAATAACTAACTAACCATGACATAAGATTCTCCACTGGTAGGGGATACAAATACACCAAAACCTTGTGGTATTTTGTCTTTTTGGTGTGTTTCATCAATTGGGGCCCTCTGAGCCTAAGAAATATTTATACAATCATACACAAAAAATTACTTACAGTAGGTGTTGTTTGATTGGTTATTTTTTCTTTTCCTTTTGATTTCCTATTAGTCCTCCCTTCTGCATTGGCATTGGCATTGCTAGTAGCATTAGCAGCAATATTGGAATTGGCACCCTCTGAAGCATGGGCATTGGCAGCAACACCCTCACCAGCATTGGCAGCAACACCCTCACCAACATTGGCAGCAACACCCTCACCAACATTCTCAACTCCATTTCCATCCTCACCAGCATTCTCAACTCCATTTCCATCCTCAAAGAACAATGTCTATTGGAAACAATGATCACGAAACAAAATAACAATTTACCTTCATGCGCGAAAACAATGATGCATTAACAAAATAACAACAATTTATAATAATTCATTTAAAACAAAACAACGGTTTACCTTCTCACGGACATGTCCTCTTGTTATGCCCAGCTTTCTTGCATAGTGTACAATACATGATTCTTCCCTTTCTGCTTACTTGTGAGCCAACTCCTTCTACTTCATGTACCTCTTTCCTTCTTACTTTCTTGGGCCTTCCAGGCATTCTTCTTAGTGCTGGAGGTAAGAACTTCTGACAATTTGTTTTAGGCCATAACATTTCCCCATTCAATGGTTGCAAGTAGAAGTCATATATTTTCAAGTTTGTTTCTTTCTTGAACCAATGAGCAACATACTTATCAGGGTTTTCATGAAGGTGATATATGGCTGAAACTGCATGAGAGCAAGGTATTTCTGACAAGTTTCACCCCCTACATGAGCATGACTTCTCCTTCACATTTACTACAAACCCTTTACATGAATCAGGTACTGCACTAGTGTTACTACTCTTCACCTCATACTTGGAGTCACCAATATAATGTGCTATCCAAAACCTTGAATGTACTTTGCTCTTCTCTAGTTTCTCTCTAGCTTTGGGACAAAGATCATCACTCCACTTCTCCATTAATTCCCTCTTCTTCTGACACCTAAGTGCTTGATTGATTCTTATGTCTTCTAGCATATCAATGATGGCCTTTCTTCTTGCATCAAGTATGACACCATTAAAAGTTTCACACATATTATTTTCCACTGAATCACTTGAAGATCTAAAATCAAAAAATGCCCTACACCAATATTGTGGGTCTTGCTTCATGAGTGTATCATATGCAGGTGGTGAAGCTTTCTTCAACTCATCAGTGACAATATCCCATTCTTGTGGAGTCATACTCTTGGCCATTATCCAGAACAAATTCTTCAACTGAGTTCCACTATGAAGCTTTCTAAAGTTGGCATAGATATGCCTGGCACAACATCTGTGCTCAACCAATGGTAACAACAATTCAATTGCTTGAATGAGTCCCTTCTGTTGATCAGTGATCAATGTCAACCCAGTCCCATCACCAATTCCAAGATCTTCTATCAGCAGTTGTAAAAACCAAATCCAATTTTCCTTGTTTTCCACACTAACAACAGCCCAAGCTATTGGGAACATTTGATTGTTCCAATCTCTCCCAACAGCTGTAAGAAGCTCCCCTTTACAAAAGCTTTTCAAAAAAGCTCCATCAAGCCCTATTACATGCCTACATCATGCCTTCCACCCTCTTTTAAGTGTAGCAAAACAAACATAAAACCCTTTAAACCTACCTTCATCCACAGCTATCTTGCAAGTAGTTCCTGGGTTGGACTTGTACACTTCAACTCCATAGTCCCAGAGTTTACCATAAAGGGTTTTTAAAGATCCTTCAACTTCCCCCATTGCTTTTCTCTTTGCCCTTAAGCACTGCATTTTTGTGACTTCAATACCAAACTTGTGCATCACCTGCTCTTGGAACTCTCTCAGTGTCCATTTGGGATTTGTAGTGATCCTGTCAAAGTAATGCTTAGCTAACCATGTAGCATTTATAGCTGTAAGTTTCACAGACCTTGAACATTCATGCTTAGATTTCAAACTCTTAATTTGAAAACTTTTTTCACACTGCATCCAAGTAGCCCACAATCTCCAATCACAACCCTTACACACAGCTTCCAATAACTTAGTACCACTCCTAGGGAACCTTATGTCATACCCATGAGTCACATCATAAGCTTTCAACAATTCCTTAAGCTCTTCTTTAGACCCAAACTTCATCCCAATAACAGGTTCAACCTGAAACAAATCACAACCAAGAGGCAAGCTAGGAAACCTAGAATTAACTCTTTTAAGCCCACCTTCTTCATCATCAGTTATAGGGCTGTCATAATCTGATTCACTAGCATAATCACTATCATTTTCTATAAAACCAGTAGTAACACCAAGCTCAGTTGGTTGGTTCCCATCAGTTTCTGCATTAGCCTCAACATTATCTGTTTCTATATGATCATGCTCAGTTGGTTGGTTCCCATTAGTTTCTGCATTAGCCTCAACTTCAACTTCTATATCACCCCCAGTTGAACCTTTCTCCTTCTTCTTCTGTTGTCTTAACTGAATTATCTTTTTCCTAAATTCAATTCTCTTTTTCCTAGCCTCTATCAGTTCCACATCAACATCATCATCACTAATATGATCCAAACTAGCAATATCAGAGTCTTCACTATAACTCTCCTTATCAATCCCCTCCTTTAATTTATCTTCCTGAGAATCCTCATCAATAGCATCTTCCTCAGAATCCTCATCAATAGCATTTTCTTCAGAATCCTCATCAATAGCATCTAACACATAATTTCCACCCACAATATACAGCTGTATGACACCATGTGTATTTCCCTCCTGAAGCATAGCATTGGTATCATTGTCAGACTCAATCAACCTAAGTCCCGACTCTAAAGTCTTCCATGGCATGCAATAATACATTTTAAAATAATTTATGTACCCCAAACTATTGACCACATTACAAAGCCCAAAAAATGTGTACAATTCCAATTTCAAATCATAACAATACTCCATTTTTCCATTTTTATAATGCATAATGGGGGTATTATAGAACTCCCCCCCATGGTGTATTTCTAACACATAATTAGTCCTTTGCCTGATGGTAAAATGAATGCATTGAGTTAATAAAATGAATGAAGAACTAATTTTAAACAGACAATCAGTTAAATCAACTTACTTGGTCAAGGAAAATGTGTTACTTCTTCACCCGAGTCTTCAATTTCGTTTGGTTATTAATCAATTTTACCAATTCCAACGAATATCACGTTTTTTAGGGCAAATTTTCAATTTAGGGTTTTCTTCATCAGATAGACATTGAGGGAATTAAATTGTTTCGAATTGGAGAAGGTTTTGTATTTTAGAGGTCACGTGCTTTAGAGGGTGCGAAGCTGAGGTGGTTAAAAATGCCGAGTTGGTCAAAAATGCTGACGTGGTAGAAATGCTGAGGTGGTATGCCTAGTGGAAATACAAATAAAATGAAATTGAAAAAACAATGACACATCATCACTTAACTGACGGAACCTAACAAATTGCTATTTTTGTGAAATCGGGAATAGTACATTGTATCGTTTGTGAAAAAAAATTCTATGTTGATACAAGTGTTAATAGGACCTAAGTACGTTGCATATTTCTGTATTTAAGCCTATTGAAAAATAAAAAGAAATAATAAACCCAATACAAATATCTAGCTTTTTTCTTGCAAAAAATCTCAAAAAATAAAAATAAAAATAAAAACTGAAGATGAAGATAAATGTAAAAATACTTGTTTCTCCACACAAGAAGAAAAGTCTAAACTAAAATACCACAAAAGCCTCTGTTTTTTTAAGAAATGTGTGGTTTTGCAAAGCAAAAAGCTAAATAATCCAGAATTTGTTCAAAAAATCATATTTGTTTTTATATAATACAATACAGTTACTGTTTCGCATATTGAAAAATATATGCAAAAACAATTTTACATAGTTAAAATGCTAAGGAAAGATACATTTTCATTCGAAATTACTATGTAAAAATCAATTTGCATAGTCAAATTGTCATGCAAAAATAAATTTGCACAGTCGATTTGATTAGTCAATTTGCTACGCAAAAATAAAGTTACATACCAAAATGTTATACAAAACTAAATTTTTGCACAGTCAAATTTCTATGCAAAAATAAATTTACATACCGAAATACTATGCAAAACTAAATTTGCATAGTCAAATTTTTATGCAAAAATAAACTTACATACCAAAATGCTATGCAAAACTAAATTTGCATAATCAAATTTCTATGCAAAAATAAATTTACATAGTCAACTTGTTATGCAGTTTTTTTGCACATTGAAATGTCTATTTATAACACTGGAAAAGAAATAAATCAATTGAAAGAAAATCAAATTTTGACAAAAAGTCGAAAACTAATCCACCAGAGAGAAACAAAGAAGAGCGAAAGCAAACATATCCAAATCCACCAGTTGAAAAAATAAATTTACACTAATCTTTTTCAATACACATGAAGTTGAATTGAAAAAGAAATTAAAAATCGATTCCACCCCTCCAATTGGAAGTTAAGACCGTTATTTTTCATTCAAAAAACAAGTTGAAGAGATGAATGAGTTGATTCAAGATCAAATCTTCTAATGAACCAAATTCCTCTATAGCATAATCATAAGTGATTTTTGAATCGTAAATGAAAACTTTCTAAAAAGACCTTTTAAAGTTGAACATAATAGAAGAGAAAGTAAATAAATTAAATTTATTGAAGGAGAAACAATGAGTGAAAATGGATTTTTCTTCTTCAAAGGGTAAAAAGGAGAGAAAAAAAAGAAGATAAACGAAAGAGATAAACAATAAAGATTGAAAGCCCAGAAATCTTCAAAGAGAAACTAGCTTCATTTGCAAAGAGACTAAACAATGCCAAGCACAAGCAGGAGGAATTCGTCTCTCTGCCAACTTGATGATGAGATTGAGGTGGATATTGACGTTGTTGATGTGGAGACTCTGTGGGAACTTGATAGATTTGTTACCTATTACAAGAAGAAAAAAGTTGTTCAGCAAAGTGAAGGAGAAGTTGGGCACTATGTGCAGGAAGTGGTTAGTATTTGAATCACAAATGTTAGTTTCCTTTTTCATATGGGAAGAATATTGTTTGATTTCCTGTTGTTGATTTTTTTCTGTAAGGAACCTGGCTCCAGCTGTAGTAGAGGCACCTAAGGAAACTAAACCAGGTACATCCTAGGTTCCCTTATGGAACTTTTGGTTAATGTTGCATTCAATAATTCAATATAACTTTGATTGTGGCAGTAGAGGAGACAAATGTGTCGTCTTCATCGCTCGTTCAACAAGAAAAACAAGGAGTTCATGTGAGTCGATTGAGTAGTTCAAGTAGCTCTAGCAGTGACTGTGGATCCTCTTCAAGTGGTATTATTTTGTTATTCTTATGAAGTTGTTTATTATGCAATCGATAGCCAACTTATTCATAGTCAGATTATCTTATTATGCTATTACTACTTTCATTTGACAGATTTGACTTTGTGTGGGATAAACTGCCTATGTTCGTAAATGGCTGAAACCTTAGCTTGCATGACAAAATTAGTATTGTTTTCTATATGTATATTAGGTTGACGATAGTTGTATTCCAGTGGGATGGTTTGGTCAACATTGGATTATTTTCCTTTTCTTTTTTGACCTCCAAGTTCGTAATATTTTGGTTGTCAATCTCTATTTTTCTGTCAGATTCATATATGGATCTTCCTCGTACCACGACTGAACCTTTTTAAGTTTTGTGAACTTTCTTGAGTTTTTCTAAAGACTATTGTATCATGCTAAAGGTCTGTTTATTTTCAATCAGATGTCGGTCTTATGAAAAAGCCAAAAAAAGGTTGACGATAGTGGAGGCCCCTAATGTCCTCACTATTGCTTTAAAGAGATTTCAGGTAATTAGTTCATAATATTATTTTTAGAAAATGAGATTTCAGGTCATAAATCAAAGTAGTGGCTCTTTTCCACTGATAACATACCTGCTTTTTACATCTCAAGTTTCATGTTGTACAGGGTGGGAAGTTTGGGAAGCTCAATAAAGCAGTCCTGTTTCCAGAGATCTTAAATTTGGCCCCATATATGAGTGGGACTAGTGACAAATCCCCAATATACAGGCTTTATACAATGGTGGTTCACCTAGATACAATGAATACTTCATTTTCTGGACACTACGTGTACGTGTTATATTTGGAATTTCCAAGAGAAGTGGTTTAAGATTGATGACAGCATGGTATGGTGGGAGAAGGATGGTGGGTAATCCTAAATATTTGATATTTCACTGCTTATTGGTATATTTTCATACATGGCAGCCTCAAGGTTTTGAGTCCAAAGAGGATTTTTTTTTTAATAAGAATCTACTCAATCAAGCATTAATATCTCCAATCACTATCTTCTTTAACATGCTACCTTTTTTCTTTCCAGGAAAATCTTTCAAAGGATGATGCAAGTCAGCAATTTCTCTGGTCTTTAGTGTTAGGAAGATTGATGATCCTATTGGGCTTCTGCCTGGTTGAATTGTTTTAGGCATCAATAAGCGTGGAGTGAGTTATAATCTTTTGACTTTGATGTTATTGACACGTTCTAGATATTCAGTTTTTCTGAATGTTAAGTCTGCTTGTGTTGAATATAGGACTAATTGCTTATTTGCACTCCGGTTCATTTTTTTCCGTCTGCCCCAAAAGAATATTTGCATTCTCAATGAACTTAGAGAGCGTAATGTAGTTCAGTAGTGGCAATATCTTTGTCTTTTAAGATGAGAGTTGCAGGTGTCGTCCACATATATTACACACAACATTTGGTCTAAAGTCAAGTGAAGTCAACTCATATTCACTTTTCTCAAGTAGACGCCTTCTTATCGTAGCAAGTAAGATTAACAGTTTTAAACTTCTTTTTTCTCTTTAGGCGGAGAATCTTGTGCTGGAAAGAGGAGAAAACAAAGAGGTACTTAAGATTTCAGATGAAAGAAATTTGTCCTGCAATTTCTGCAAATTGAAAATTGGTATAATAGTCCCTCTACCTTTTGGAAAACCACACACCTCTCTTGGGGAGGTGAAAAAAGGCATCGACGGTACGATCTTTATTTCTCTCTGAAATATTCTCAATAACACAACTCTCTAAGAACCCTAATTACAAGCCCATTATTTATACTAATCTTAAAAACTATAAACCAATAGGAACACGCCACGTGTCAACAACTAAAATAGAATAACTAAACTAGTAGGCTCACAACCCATGGGCTTTGACCATACTGATATCCACATCACTCTCCCCATGTTGAAGAAGCTTGTCCACAAGCTTGTTGACATAAAAACCCACCAATATGCAAAAGCTCTTCAAACTTCAAACTTGTATACGTCACCCTCCAGAGGTTTTGAGGAATTCGACCTCGAATCTTGCCCAAATATCGGCTCAAACAAATATCATGATACCACAATGCTGCTAGTACTCCTTTCTTGAAACACAACTGATACTGGAAGTCACGAAGTATGCGTTGAAGTGTTTTGTGGCTGCGAGCAAAAACCTTCTCAAAATTGGTTAGAAAAAGATCAATATAACCACCACTTTGTACTTGCTGAGTTGGATGAACAAGACCTTCATAAATTTGGTCAGCAGGACGTCTTTGTTGCAAAGGAAGGTGATGAACTTATTGATTTTGTTTGTTATCACGCTCAAAACATGACACAACGTGATTTCACGAACTAATGGAGGAACCTCGACTGGATGGTCATGCTGGAGCCATTGTTCAACACATTTCTGGCCTGCTGTTGTAGTTATATCAGTAAGATCTGGGTGAGGAGTCGAGTAACTAGATAGAACATCAAAAGGACGCAATGGTTGGTACTGGTCTGCAGCCTGTTCTAGCAAGACAGTATCTGTGGATGTTGGAATTACTGCAGTAGTAGTGACCAAGGTAGGAGGTGAGAGTACTGTAGTCGCAATAGGCACACCCGCCACTTCAAGACCCTGCGGCGCTGGAGCAATCTAAAGACTAGAAACCTCTTGCTGTGGACCGAATGATTGAGGCGCATATCCCAGATTCGGGTTTGGCGCATAAGGAGGAACATAATGATATTGACTAGGGTGCCAAGACTAGTAATAAGGAGAATAACCCTGATTCATCATCTGCTGCTGATACAGATCTGGATAATAGCAAAATGGCATAGAAACTGGTGGTGTCTGAAAACTCTGAGAAGGCGCCATTAATGGTTGAACTTGTGACGGCTGCTGAAAAGGTAAACTAACTTCTGGAGAAACTCTAGAATTTTGTTGTTGGGCAGCTAGAAGTGCATTCAAGGTTTCTTGCATAGCTTCAAACTTGGCATTCAAACCCTGATAATTTTCTTCTAGGTGTTCCATCTCTGGTTTCTTGATATACAGCATAAAAATTAAAACTTTGATCTTGAAAGAAGACAAAAATAGAAAATTAATTTTCGGGTGAACAGTAACGCGTGAATATTGTTCCCGGTGAATAGTGTTTCGTGAACAGTACCGATGAACAGTAACGCAAAAAATTAAAACGAATAAGAAAAAAGGAAAATTGGATTTTACTCAGGAATGATTCGTGCTCCGATACCAAATGATGTAGATTAAACTGGCGGAAGCATCAGTTTATCAAATCTACTATTGAATTAAACAAAACAACTAAAACTAAAACAAATCTTTATTTCTCTTTGAAATATTCTCAATAACACAACTCTCTCAGAATCCTAATTACAAGCCCATTATTTATACTAATCCTAAAAAATATAAATCAATAGGAACACGCCATGTGTCAACAACTAAAATAGAATAACTAAACTAGTGGGCTCACAACCCATGGGCTTTGACCATACTGATGTCCGCATCAGATCGCCTTGGTAAAATACCAAAATTGACTTCATCTTCTACTCGACTTTGCTTATTTAATGAAGTTTTTCAGTCGTAAATAACTTAATTGTCACACCCCGAGACCCCAGCACACATCCCGAGGACGATGAGTGAATCTCGAGGCCGACACCATCCCAATTCTACCAAAATTTCGGCAGAGTTTCCTTTGTTTAATCGACATTCGTAAACCCTAAAACCTGTCATAAACCTGGACATTTCATAATACCCTTCCAACAACCATATATATACAAAATCTTCACCCTATACACAACTGTGATGCCCATATACATATCCAAAATGTTTAAGATTAACTACACTCCATTACATCGGGTATTACATCCAAAATGAGCTAGCTCTCAATATATACAACAAAAGAATGAACTAGACTATCTCTATACAACCCAAAAATATGAACTTGACTCGTCCTCGTCAAGCATAAGGAATCCTCCCCAAATCCCATAATAACCATCATCGCTAGGGTTAGGAAAAGCCTCCTCCGCCACTGGCTCATCTGAAATGTTAAGTAGGATGAGCAACAACTATGCCCAGTAGAAACGCACATAACCAATAAATAGTCTACTTATAGAAAACATTTGAAACATGCAGGGTTTCCATAAAAGTATTCAAATATCGTGACTATATACATACATCACTAACTAGCATAAATCATTTCGACATGCTTCGTTAATATTCAAAATATAGTTTTCACAATCATCATACAACTATTGTGGGTCATCGCATCCTATTAGAATGGTGAGGGTACGACCGTACTCGACCGATCCGCAGGCAAATCTCGGTTCAAGACTTTCCGGTGTGAACCATGCACCGTTGTTTTCTCGATTTTACCGGCAGGAGTGAAATGCCGTTGTTGTGTTCGACACACAAAATCCCCAAAGCTTTTAGGGCTCGGGTGGGCCTGCGGACTACGACCCCATACGGGTTGTCACATAACTTACGATGGTCAACTGCGTCGACGACGCAGATCGCTTTCGGGATCCGACACACATCGAGTGGACTAAACTCCCACTCCTCGCCTAAACCTCATCGAGGTAGCATGTAACCTCACACAAGCTAATCACCATACAAAGTGACACGCATAAACATGGTTATCTGGAAAAGTAGAAAAGGAATTCCCGGACTACATCCCCGTGATGCATCCCTTTAAAGGTGGCCCACCACCCGAAAGGTGTACACCGGTTGGAATCTTAGAAATAACCTGCGTCTCAGGAAATGCACGACAGCGGTTCCTTCTTTATAGAATTCACCAATTCTTTTCCAAATCCCTCGTGATAAAAGCGTAGTAATATATATATATATATATATATATATATATATATATTTCCAGATACCGGTTATTTTTAAAATACTATAATTACATATTTAGTTTTCCTTTTAAATCGTTGATTCTGTAGGTATGAGTTCATGGATTTCCCACCATCAAATAAAAACAACCTATGACTCTCAAACGGGCCAGTCATAGTAAATAACAACCGATGATTCCCAAACGGCGAATCATCGTAAACAACAACAACCATTAAAGGGAACAATCGGAACCTCACACCTAGTTACAAACAACCGGGTAATCCTTACCCGCATTACAAAATCCATCTCTCTGTCTCCTGACTGAGACAAGAGACGAGAACCCTTCCCAAAACCAGTTTTGCTCTTTTAACAAGAAAATAAATCCCCGCTACCCCGATTTCACAAAAACCCTTTCACACGAAAGCTATCCATATATATAGTTTATATCGATGAATACAATGCAAAACATGGATATCACATATACATGCATGGTTGATACGCAAACTATTTTTCTCAAATTTAAAACAATCAAATCATGCATGACAATAAGCATGCTATATATTGGTATGTAAGTTCCTACCTTAGCAAGCTTCGTTCTCCTCAAGCCCACTTAACCGAATCAAGCCCACTTAACCAAATCCACTCGAGATCACTCCTATAACATCAGATGTATACGTCGGTCGTTAGAGTTTATCAAACTAACGAGGAAATTCTTATCTACGAAAGTCGAGAAGAATCTCGACGTTAATAATTTGGTTTCGTAGTTAACAGAGATACAGGCCATTGCTAGCACTAATACTCTGACAGGGCTCGGTAGTCCGTTTACAGCCACTGTAGGACCTTATGCCCACACCACTCCTATCCATTCCAAATTCCAACTACTTAATTTAATTCTACACCTCTCAATTCACATTAATTCTATTAATAAAATCGGTGGGTGTTCCTTATCCCTCGATCATTACTCAATCAAATCTTAAACAGTGATAAATTGACATGAATCTCTCGAAATTGGAGTGAATAACCAAAAATTCTTACCAAGTCGGCAAAAATCGCTCCTTAGCTTGCTTCTCCACCAATTTCGCTCACTCTAGCTTCTCCTCCACCAATTTCGCAAGCTCTCCTTCTCCAAAAAAGCTACTGCCGACATTAAACCCACCCCATTTCAATTATACTTCATCAATACAACCAACTACATTGAAATCGAGTTCAAACTATTTACTGTAGGCGAAATTCACTAACCTTTCGCGGAAACACGACGCAACTCCAAGAATTTTCGAAGCTTCACACTTGATTTGAGTGCTACTAAGGATTGGGTGCTTGAATTTTTGGTTTGAATCGATGGAAATTGAGTGAATTAACTCTCTCTCTCTTAGGGTTTCAGTGTTGCGAAATTGGGGAAAATTGGGTGCGATTTGGTTTTGTTTGGTGCGTTTTTTCTATTTCGTGATTTCGTTCTATTTGGGCCGATATATTAAGGCCCAAGCCCAATATATTCCAATTAGGCTTAAGGTCCTAATACTCCTAACCACTAACTCATTTGACGTCGCGTCATAATTATTTTTCCGGCCCATCCCGCTAAATTTAATCTTCTATATTCTATCTCACCGCAGGCTATAACAATAACCCACTCATGCGTGTAAGCTGTTAACTTCGTGCTAACGATAAAACCGCTAAAACCTTACATTTTTTGGTCAAATTTTCGTATAAGATTTGCTTATCTAACGGGACTTAGGAGTCGGAGTTAAGTTTCCTTAAGTTACGTACGTTTGAAATATAAACCCGATGACCAATCTACATAACGACCCTAGATTTGATATGAAATTTACAAAAATACCCTTAATAATAATTCAGGACTTTACATTAATATTAAAGGGAAGTTGACTATTGACCTTTACATCTGCTGTAGATATGTTGTGCAAGTTTGTTAGAGGGTGTCTTTGTTGTCTTTTTCTTGTCAATATCATCAACTGCAGTGATAAACTCTTTATAACCATTTATACAAACTTGTATATATTTTCTATCCCTGGACCCTGGTTATTATTTTATCAAGTTTGATATGTAGTATTTTATTTTTAACCAGGTTTTGAAGTTCTGGGTTGATAAGAATAGTAACAGTGCCCTTCATGGCCAATTCACTATTGGGACACTTATTTTTCAGGTATTATTTGCATTTTGGTTTCAGAAACTATTTTTACTAGTTGCTCAGTAGTATGTCGTCATGGATACTATGCACGTTGATACCAACAGGACATACTATGCGTGTTTATATTTCTTATTCCTATGTGGTGGTAACGGTAGCCTTTTGCAAGGGATAGTGTCAATGGCAAAGTTGTAAGCTCTTTTCTTTATTCAACTTCTTTGGAAATGTACACCGTCAATACAGTAATACAAATTTGTTGTCTACTCTCTCAGCTATATATTGGGCATCTGTTTGATAATTTGTTGTGATGCATATTGATAACAAATTGATAACATATTATTCATCGAGATCACTCTATGAAATCGAAATTGGAAATTTGACTTTTATCAAACCTATTCCACCTTGCCGAAATGTGTTAGCAGATGTCTTCCCAATTCCTCGGGATGTTTTTGGGTTGGAGGATCTGATTAGAGTATTATCTTATGAGGTAACTATGTTTGCATGTATGCTTATCTCTTTTATAAAAAATAAAATGTTTATCACATGTTTTTTTTACATTCATATGTAGTACAACTGATTCTGCACCCTTTTCTTTTTTCAATACTCTATATAGTCATTACATGGAACTTCTTTTAGGTTTGGGAGACACAACTATCAGAAGCTTTCTCTGTCAGTTCCTGCCAGAAGGAACAGATGCAAAAGAAGTCGTGCAAGCTTAGCTTAAATGGGAAAGCCTTCACTTTGGAAATCCTTTATGATATGACAAGTTTTGACCCCTTAACTTTTTTCTTTGTAAATGTTAGTTTTAGTAAAACCATTTCCTTGTAAGTTATTGGGAATAGCTTTAGCAATATATTAAGGGTTGTTTGTTCAGTCTTACATTTTTTGTTCGGTCTTAAATTTAAATTTTGCCTCGATATTGTTCCTATCTTAGCTTGAAGTCCTGTTTCTCCTTTGATCAGTCATATTAGACAAGATTATTGTGGTCATGCAAGTCACAAACTATTCAGTGTCTTTGAGCAGAGTACTTTAATTTTAGCATTTTGTTGTTCTTATTGTTTCTTTATAAATATATTGGCGCTTGTAGCATTTGAGTGGGAACTTGCAAGAATGTAATTGGAGGGGAAAAAAAATGTAATGTTGGGATACCTGAAAGAATTATTATAACCAATATTTTTTTTAAACAAAAAACTAATACCTGACGGATACAAACTGTCTAAGTAGTAAATTATCCCGACAGACAATAGCAGGCACCAACTATTGGAATACCCAACGGTCACTAGCACTTGTCTTATCCGACGGCCTATAACACTTGTCTTATCCGACGGCTAGTGACCGCAGGTATATCTGGCGGTTAACAACTGCAGTCCATTTGCGACGGTTCTTGACAGTAGGCATATCCGACGGTCCAAAGCAGTGGGAATAGCCGTCGGCAAAGATCATCAAACCCAACGGCCTATTCTGACCGTTAATAACTGTCGAAAGCCTATGTCGACCGAGCATTTTCCGACGGTCGTGTGGCAGTTTTGGTCTGTCGGGTAATACCTTTGGCGACAGTCATTGTCAGTCGGGTAAAGTCGTGTTTAGCTATAGAAGTAAAAATCGTGACTTATCAGTATTGGCTTCATTTTATTGTCATAGACTATAGAATGCATGACTTGCTCAAGTAACGAATGTGTTAAAGCGCTATTGATTATAACATACATGTTAACAACAATAGAACATTGATGTGATTTTTCAATCCGTACAAATTAATTTGGAGCAAAAGATATAGGGGGCGACTACACCACATGGCCGAGCACAAAAAAACCATCCGAAGTCGAATGTGATTGGCTGGTTTAGAGAGAGAAAACAGTAGAGAGGAGATAGAAAGAGAGTTTGAGTTGTTATTTTATTTTTATCAACCAATCACAGTCGACTTCGGACATTTTTTTTGTGCTGGGCCATGCGTTTTAGTTCTATCCAAAGATATATTGTACTTTGATGGCAATATGACCAGCTTCACATAGGTAGCAGTGAAACAAGTGCGGATTGATAGTTATGCGTTGTCACTCCTTGTTCTGTATCTTAAGTTGCACAATGTAATTAACTTTGTTGTTTTCTCAACATTATGGTAATTAACACTGAACACTATATATATCTTGAATAACATGCATTTAATGATTTGAAACGGCTTCTTGACTTAAAATTGGCTTGATGAATATTGTCAACAATGTGAAAAGAGCACGAAGCCGTCTTAAGTTCTGTAGGATGAATTCTTAATTTTATGTCATTAAAAATTAATTGCACTATTTTGTAGTGTAGATTATATAGTTCTTGAGATTGAAACTTGGTGCATCATAGTCAAGGCTCCTTACGCACATTACGCACTGCACCTTCCACACATACATGGTCGATCAAACCTTTTTTCGGCAAGAGAAGACATCTAATGAAGTACAATCTCGTTTGATTCTTATTAGTTGATAACCTATTTAAACCCCCGTGCTAGATTTTTAAGCTCGGTTTGTGTGTTAAATTTTAATTGGGTTTGAATTGCATACGCACCAACCTGTTAAGTTGGCGTTGATTTAGAATGCCTTAAATTTTCAATTGTGTTTTCAATTTTTTTCTTCATTTGTGCAGACTATTAAATGCCTTGAACCACCGGTGAGCTTTGTTTTAGTTTGAGTTGGATATGATCCATGGAATGAAGTTTTAAAGGCGAATAAATGCATACTAAATCCGCCTTTGCAATCGGGTACTTTAACCAATTTAATCCACATTTTTTTCCTTTCAATTATGTCGCATACTTGATTGCTTTGTAAATTAGGCTTCTAAGCAAAATAGGTGCTTGGATAATCATGCCTTAGGTTTTGGCTTCCTCAGTTTGCAATTGACTTGTTCCAGATTGTATAATGTGAGAGCCTGAGAGGTGGTAATGGCCGCAGTGTCATTTCTTAGAATATTTGAATGAAGGGAGTAGTTTTATTAACTAATAAATGTGCATTCTAAGAGTCCTTTTTCTCATAATCACTGAAGTTATTTGTTTAAATGGTGTTTTTTTATTGGTCACACGATAAAGTTAATTTTATACAAAGACTTGAATATTGTTCTTCCTGTCTATGAATACTTATTATATTAAAAGTATGATTCCATTTAAAGGACCATATAGGAGCACTTTCTGTCACAGTCCGAATTTCTAAACAATTAAAAAAAAATGAATATTTGAAATATAAATATCTCAAACATCACTATGTTCAATTGTCTAAAAATTCAGGCTATGACGGGGTGGATACAACACATGTCAAAACCCGAAAACCCACATCATAAAGAATCAACTTAACAACAATAGTAATCTCCAAAATTCTCTTTATTTATTTATAAAAGTCTATCTTCCGTCTCAATAAAACATCAAACCACTCTAAGAATAACAGGTCTTCAACACCGTATTTTCATGTCATATGAATAGGAAACTACGTTATTACATAATTCCAAAAAGAACAGACCTAATAAAAGAACTAACGGACTTCTCTAGATCAAATCCAAATCAAACGCCGCGGTTCCACTGCATTCCACCTATGTTCCCAAGAACACACCCACGTTGCCAAAACAAAGCAAACATGGGTCAGCAAAATGGAATTTGCTGGTATGAGTAGACTAACCACATATAAACATTATCATACTTTAATTATCCAAACAATCACGTTATATTTTCCCATAACTTAATCTTTTTCAGCTTGGAAGACAGGTAGTTCCGTCATTTCAACCGGCATAGTGTCTTCCCAATTCCACTGCATTCCACCTATGTTCCCAAGAACACACCCACGTTGCCAAAACAAAGCAAACATGGATCAGCAAAATGGAATTTGCTAGTATGAGTAGACTAACCACATATAAACATTATCATACTTTAATTATCCAAACAATCACGTTATATTTTCCCATAACTTAATCTTTTTCAGCTTGGAAGACAGGTAGTTCCGTCATTTCAACCGGCATAGTGTCTTCCCAAGCAAGACTTCCATTCTATTAACTCATTATCATAACTCGTTATTATAACTAGGTAATCGAATTAAAACTTATCGATATCCACTTTTGGATAAGGGTAGGACCGCTGTTCTGCAGACAAAATGTTATTACGCCCTATCCTCCCCAAAAGAAAGTTAGAACTTCTATATAACCTAACGTAGATATTATATTAGGTATTCAAAAGTAAACCCAAACACTCGCGATAATCAAATAATACAACTAACCCGCAAGGCTTAATACCTTAGTTCCTCTCTAGGGTAGTCAAACAAACGGTCATTCATGGCACATTCAATGAATACCGGGTCATTTATGGCACATTCAATGAATACCCATATATAACGCTAACGGGCCATTTATGGCACATTCAATAAATGCCCATCTAACATATGACATCAACAGTCATAAAACTCAATTCCAAAACTTGAGTCGTGGAGAGTTCTAAAAGAGGTGGTAAATTTGTTTACGCATTATTGCACTTTATTACATATATTATTTCAGAGAACGAAGGAATATCTTGATTTATGTATTTTTGGTTATGTGTTATTAATATACCGATGTCTAAGTGTCATAGCGTTGTATAACATAAAAACTGAAATATCACATAGTAGTTAATACACATACACACGTATATTTAAAGGTCTTAGCCTAAAGCCAAACATGCTAATAGCCCTAGACTTATCCTAATATCCCAAATCATAATCCGAGTTAAAAGGTCAAAATTGGGTTAACTGGTCAAAGTCAAATATAGGCAAAAGTCAACTTTGGTCAAAGTAAACTCTGGTCAAAGTCAAAGTCAACCTACCAAGGGTCAACAACAGTCAACTAACCCCAAACTCCTCTAACCCAAAAGCCCAAAGTCAAAGGCCCAAAGTCTAATACAAAAAACCAAATTTGAAAATCTAAACTAAAGCCCATAATCGAAGTTTCGCCCAAGCCCAACTACAAACAAAAACGACTGTTTCATCTCCTTCCTCCCTCCTCCACCTCCACCACCACGCCCACCACCGCCATCACTCGCCACCTAATTTGAACCCAAATGGGTTTGGTTCCTGCTGAAAACCCCTACCCAATGATACCAACAAATCGCGATTTTATTAAACTGTGAAAAACTCATTTGGGCGCCATTGATCGTCTTCAAGCTTCCTTCACACTCTCCGATTACCTAATCTCCCTTCAACAATCAACAATCAAAGCTACAGCCTAACCTTACAACAAAACCAACAACAAATCATTCCAACAATCAAAATCATGATTTAATTTGGTTTGGTTTTGCCATTATCTTCTTCTCAGAGCTTCAACATCCCCATCTCTCGACACCAACAAATGTGAGTCAATAAATCATCAACAATTTCTAATCAAAACAAAAGGAGTTCAAACTTTAACAAAAATTTCGACAATTTTTTCTTATTTGACGGCGCCATTAACACCCTCGTCCGAACTCTAACAGAGTAAACTTCCTAGTTTCACTAGTCCACTTTAGCAGTTCACTTTAAACAATCTCGAGTTCAACAGGGGTTAACAATTCACTTTGAGTTAACAAATAATTCACTTTCGAGTTCACGGTTTAATATCAATCAGCAAGAATATCCTAGCATTTAACCGGTTTTAACGATACAACGACACAATTTTAACGATTACAACGACAAGCATTCAAGGATAATAGCGAAGAGGCAAGTTAAAATCTTGTGAAATTGTAGGCGAAAGAAAAATTATTTCTTTATACATGTCCAACTCTAGATTTAGTGAAATAGAAAAACTACTTACCTGTAGCGCTCTCCGATTATCAGCCTGCTACAAGAAAAAACTTCATTTTCTTCTTTTAGAAAAACTCTCCCTTTTTTTCTAAAACTCTCGCTGCGCTTTTTTTTTTTTGTTTTGACCAACCCTATTCTGTTTTCTTTCTGTTAAAAACAAAACCCCCGAAATAGGGAAAAAAGTTTATCCCATAAACCCACGTCTCTTATTTCCACTAACACTTATCCTATTTTATTTATCTATTATCTATTATTATTATTATTATCTTTATTATTATTATTATTTTTAGGAAAATAAAATAAATAAAACACGAGGTGTTATACTTTCCCTATCAATGAAGTTTTTGGTTTGTCACAAATGTATTTTTTGAAAGACAAATGAGATCGCTTATTTTACAGTTGGATAAACCCAACTGATCATGAACTTTTTGGAAGGTGCATTGTTACTCTGGGCAAAAGTTAAAGATTGTCAGCATTCAAACAACTATAGCATGTTAGTTAGGTGTCATTTTGAAGGTAACTTTAATTATGACGTTTGCATGGATGAGATTTGGAGCAGAAAGTTGGAAGTTGATTAGATCTTATCTGAGATGTGAGGTCAAGCTATATTGTTAATGTGATATTTATTTGATTTTAAAGGAAAAAAAAACCTATTCTTGAAGTAAAATTATACAGGACAGTAATTAAAAAGTACAACAACTTCGTAATACTTGCCATGACTTGTGATTTTTCGACTTGGTTTGCATGTGCAGTTGATCAACTGGTTGAAGTATGCCACCCAAACAATTGAAACATTGGATTACTAGCTTATTCTCCAATGGGTGGCGGATCTCTTACAGGGAAAATGTTTTTATATTAATTCAGAAACTGCAAGAACGACGGAAGATTCAACGAATTTCCTGGGTACATGGAAAGATGCAACAAATCCATCAGCAAGGTATGTTTATAAACAAATTCCAAACTGGGAATTAAATGAATTCCATAGTTTCATAAGTACTCAAATTATTCCATATAGCACGTGGATGACAAATAAAACGCATTGAAGAATGTGTGGACATAATTTTGGTTTCTAAAATTTTTTTATGAAATTATATATGCATACTTACCATTAACAATAGTACTTGAAATTGGCATACTAAAATTATATAAACTAATAAGATACAATGGTAACAAAATGTAATCTGTACATACAAAATTTATAAGATCTGATTAAACATTGGTGCAGGTGTTACAAAATGTTAAACAAGAAGGATGGAGTGGTGCTTAGTCTGAAGGTGGCCATTGAGATGGGTCATTGTTGAAACTATTTTGCTGCAGTTATCACATGGTAAGTTTTATGTAAAAGTAACTACGTACATCTTCCTCCTAAACAACTAAATAATACATATCTTGGTGTCATTTTTATAATACGTTAGCGTATTTGATCTTTTAGTCGTCATCTTCACTTTCTAATAGATTGCTTACATGGTTTGTAGGTCATTGAAGGTTGTGTAGTAAGTTGATGATAGTCCACTCCTTGGTGTATTGAAGTTTCGCAGATTTTATTATTTAGTTATGGTTATCATAGGTTTCAGTAATTAATAATTGTAATCCTGATATGTAAAGTGGTGTTCTTACAATTACAATGTAAATTAATAAATTGTGCATTTTTAAAAGTTCATAACCAAAGTTTTATGGGATCTACAATGCTTAATCTATGCTTACATCAATCCTAATGTATGGATTATTGAAACTGATAAGTTCGCAAATATTGACTTTTTATCTATATGTTAGTAGTTGTCCTCTTTTTCTTTAGGTGCATGCAAGTAGATTTGATCCAAAAAAATTTGGATTCTCGATCATTTCACATTTGCATTGCTCAAGTACGTTATAAATTGTTCAGGATAAGTAACCAAATATTGTCAACCACGTCCATTTTTGGCTAGTGTTAATAATAATGTCAACATCTACACATATATACTATGAATTAGCTAATACACGCGGTATATATATTAACTAATACGCATGTATGTGCTTGATATATTACATGTATATATATATGATAATAAATATGTGCGATGCTAACTAAAGATATAATTGTGATACATGTATTTATTATATATATGACGCATGTACGTATAGTATAAATATATAATGTACACGTGTTCATAAAATACACATATACGTACAATTTATTAGACATACTTACAGTTTTTAGAAAATTTTGAAAAACTATTGAATTTAGGACCATTACTTCTTTTGAGAGGACAAAAATATCTGTGGCAAATATTATTATCGCACTACAAACCAACTTTAATATCGATTACATAAGTAAAAAAGTAATTTTAGCAATAATAATGTATAGATCCGGGTTTTTAAATATTCTTGTAATAATAATGTATATTTTGTAACCCGAACCGAAACTGACTTAATTAATGGGTATAAATCCGGGTTTTTAAATATAAGAAAAAAGACCAAAAGACTCGGGCCCGATAGGAACCGTTAAAAATAGAACCGAAACCGACCCAAGAAGGTTTTTCTTCAATATTCTTGATTTCCAGGGGTCGCTCAAGACATTTGGGGGCCAATGGATGCGAAAAGTTTTTTTTGTTGGAGAAGGACGAGGAGAACATAGGATAGAGCGAGGGAAACGAAGGGGTTTATACCTAATTTAATTTTCTAATTTCCAATTTAAAACGTTATAAACCATTAAAATAGTGGGCTGAAAAACAATAGTGGGCTAAATTATATTGGGGGCCCTTCGGCTGCGGGGCCCTAAACAGTTGCTTATTTGGCTATAGGGTAGAGCCGCCCTGTTGATTTATTGCCAACAATTAGAGCATTCCCAATGCAAGCCACTATTATTCACCTCCACGTAGGCGGTATTTTCCCTATTTTTCACCGTTTTGGTGAAAAGCAAGGTGAGGCTGCCTAATGCAAAGGTGAAAAGTAATCTCGGACGGGATGTTGGATTCTGTTTGGAGGCATTTTGATTGAGACGGAATGTAACATCCCGCCTGGTATTTTATAACGAAAGGAATGAAACATTACATGCGGTGAGTCAAAATATAACGGGCGCGAAACAACCCACTTTCCCGTCCGAAATATAGCGAGACGGGATGTTGGATTCCGTCTGATGAATTTTGTAATTTAGACGGAATCCAACATCCCGTCCGAAGTTTACAACTCAGCCACTATCTCGGTTGAAGGTTTCACTCTCGTTTTGACTTGGGAAAATAGTCACCTTGATATTTACTTTTGCATTGGGCAAACGTTTTTTACCATTTGGAGGTGAATATTGTCACATCCCCTTGATATTCATCTTCATTGGGAATGCTCTTAGAGGTGCATTTTCTTTATCAAAAAAAAAAAAAGTAGAGGTGCATTTGGAAACCAGGAATTGAACGCAGTATGACTATGTATTAGAATTTGGGGTGATGATTATCGAAAAAAAAGAAAAAAAAAATATGAATATCCACGAAATTGTTAGAAATAGGTTGTTTGGATGTTCATAGGAATTCTGTTGGTCCATAAACTGAGATGTTTTTTCAAATTATTTCATTTTTCAGACCACTATATCACATCTACTGGGCAACATGCGCACATCATAGTCGCTTTCTCGAAACGTCTTATTCTTTGTTAAGTGGTTTAACTTCTTATTATTTTGTTAAGTGTTTTAACTTTTAATAATTAACAACCGGTGGGAATTCAATTTGACATGGATTTAGGCAGGTAATCGAAGTCCTCATATTTTTCCAAACGTGCCGCTAGAATTGGCAATCTCACCAAATATTGTTACGGTGATGAGAATTCAGGTGGTACCCCGTACCCCAAAGCACCCTAACAGGCTAACACTCAACTTGCTCACAAAGTCACAAGATGCATGTAGACATTCAATCATTTGAAAATGAGGTTCCTCACCAAATTTGATGACGTGGGCAATCCCATAATAGATGGCAGCTGTGAAATGGCTTGAACGTCTAGATATGCATCACAACAAAGAACCAAACGACCAAATAACTGGGAGCACAAACAAGAAAAATGTAGAAGTAACATATAAATCTCCTACTGGCATATATTTAATACAAAAGGATCATGTGCTTGTTATTGCTTCGGCCATAAAGGATGTCTTTGCGGCACAAACATAACCAGTCAACCGTAACATAAACATAACCAGTCCTTAGCTGTAAGCTATCCGTAGTTTAACAGCATAAACAACAAGAGCGCTCAAACAACAATTATACTCTATGGTATTCAACAGAATCTAATTGGAATTGTGAACAGCGCTAATCTTTTCTTGTTGTAATAAGATAAGACTAGGGTTTGCCGCGCCAGAAAACCCAATAAAAACCAGCCCAATTTTCCATTATCCATAAGTCCACCATGTCAAATTTGGAGGCCTAACAGTATATAGGCTAGCCCAGTGTTTAAGTCCAGCTGTAATTGTTGACTTTCTGGATAGATCCGATAGATACCGAGTGTTTTAACAAAATTGCACAAGCCCCTAAATCACTTGGATTCGCCGTGTCATATTTTGTTGAAAAATATTTTGAGCCGTCGGATAAGACCCTTCGGGCCCCACACCGTTCTATTTTGTTAGATAAAAGGCGTAGATGGTTTGAACCAGCAAAATGTACCTCTCATCTCCTAAGCAAGTATGCAACTCCTTACAATACTTTTCAGTTTATAAGCAAGCATGCATGCAACTCCTCACAAATCACAATGTACCTCTCCCCTCGTAAGTGGGTATGCAACTCCTCACAATATACTACCTCTCAGCTTGCAAGCACGTATGCATCTCCCTACAATGTACGTACACAATATGTATCTGCCTACTAGCATTTCTTATTTCATAGTCCAAGGCAAGCGACTAACCGAGTAGAAATCAAACTGTGCCACTGCCACTGCCACATAGTCCAAGGCACAACAAGAAAAGCCTTCTCATTACACCTTTCTTAACTGGTCAGTTAATTTTACAGGTCACTACTAGTAGCACTGTCCTCATTTCTGCTCTCCTCAGGTTTAACTTCACAATTCATTAAGGTATTTTTTCAAACACCTTCTCATCGTCATCATCTCCATCTCCTTTCTTCACTAAAAACCTTCAATCTCATCATTTTCTTTCACTCATTTTCTCCCTCTATCAACTTATAAGCACTAAATAACCACTCATGTTCGTTTCTTTTTCTTTAATATAAGCTGACCTTCTTTTAAACTAGGTTTCTTTGTTCATTTTAAACTAGGTAAACAAACTAAACCCTTCACCTTCTTTCTTTGTTCATTTTATGTGGACCCAAGTACGTGTTTATTAAATAAGGTTTTGGGGTTGTGATATTTGTATCTAATTACTTAGATTCTTTTTCCTGTTTCGCAGAAGTTGGTGATGTCGATGATGGGAAAAACAATAAGTTCAGTTAAACTGAGGCAAATCTTGAAAGGTTTTCCTCCTCTACCAGACCAACCGTGAACAGAGACGGAGCCAGGATTCTAAGCCAAGGGGTGCGAGGTTATATGCACACCCAACCCCACCCCCCAAAAAAAAGTATGCATTTTTTTTGTCAAAATGTCTAAACAAAAGAGATTAACAAAATTATACATTTATTTCAATTCACAAAACTAGAGTGCGTTAACTACTAAGAATTTAATATGGACTAATGAAGTTAACTACTTAAGCACTTAAACCATTAATTGATACTACTATGTCTATATATATTTACATAATCTAGTCTATAAGTCTACAACAATTCAACAATTTGTTAATTTCCTATAATGCTATAAGTTTATATAATCTTACTATCATGTGGGGAAAACTATAAAAGATTAACATTGAAAGTAAAAAATTACCTTGTTTTGTTTTTGTTTTTGTTTTTGTTTTTGTTTTTGTTTTTTTTAAGTGAAAATTTTATTGATAATGATAACGAGTTTTACAAATAATTAGGACAAACGTGTAACAAGCTGCGTCGCAAGTACTTTATGAATTTGTTTTTTGTTTTTTTTTTAGATTGAGGTCTGACGCTTGTTTAAGAATTGAGAGTGAAGAAAGAAGGGAGAGCTTACGGGTTTGTTATATGTGATTATAATTATACAAATGTTTTAGTCTCATTAACCTATCAAACATTCAAAGATACATTTGTCTGTCTTTAATGGTTTTAGACTCAAAATAAATGATAAATGATAATTTTGTAAAGGCAAAAAGTGAAGTAAAAAAAAATGTTGGTTTATTGGAATTTTTTTATTAGTTTTTTTTTTATAATATTTTTTTTGTTTGATTATATTTTCATTATAGTTGTGAAAATTTTGAGATGTGGTCGTGGAAGTTTGCTAAAAAAATTAAGAGGTGCGAGTATTTATAGTTTAAAGATTTTTCTAGGCAATTAGTTATGTGGTAGTTGAGCGTTTCTAATCTCAGGGGGTGCGACCGCCCCCACATGCACCCCCCCATATCCATCTATGACCGTGAAGGTTATATCATGTTTTATACGTATATTTCAATGCGTTTGTTATTAGAGGCCGGATCTTCTCCACCCGCATGTAAAACATTAGCCATTACACCTTATAAAATATTATTGACACGTGTTCCCTTTTTTAACACCTAAAGTAACGGTGTTACTTAAAACAAAATCAAAACAAAACAAAACAAAAAAAAAATCATTACAAAAATTAATTGTAATAAACATCAAAACATAACTTAATTATAATCAAGTCATTAAAACACTAATTGTAATAAACATCAATAACTTTTGATTGATATTGATTTTCAATATTAGGTTGAAAATTAATTAAATTCCTTTCTACGGGATCAATTTGATTTTTACAAATTAGTAATTTGATGATTGGGTTTTGAGCTTTAATCATAATTTTAAATAATTTCATCTTTTTTACTTCAAGTTGAGTTTTAATCAGGTCTTTGAATTATTTCTTGAGTATTAATCAAATGCTATGAAGTTATGTGATAATTTATGATTGTATTTTCGACTTTCATTCAAATCCACATGTGGTTTTCTATTTCTATGAAAAATTTAACAATTTCATTGAAGTAATAATAAGAATATTGTTGAAGAAGAGAGTACATTTTTGAGAACAAGAAATTGACCATTTGCTACATGTTAAAACCGATCTCTTCATCACCGCATCGCGCCCTCAGCTCTATCACAATACCCCTTTCAAAGTCAATGTTTGCATTGTTGCCGGAATAAAAGGCTTGAGCAAGGAAATTCCTGCCAAAACGAAAAGAGGAAACATAAATAGTTGATACGACACTTCTATGATGGATGGAAGAAACTAGGCAAGTTTACGAGACAGACTTACTAATAGGACTTCAAAAAAAGTTAAAAATGTCCTTTTTACTGATATTACAAACCAGCCAATATACTTGTCAAGTAAATAACAACAATTAAAACATACATATTCAGAACATAATCAGAGCACAGAATGACAAGGAAGCGAGGGAGTAAATGCGAATTGATCCCACATAGGAGCCTACCTTCACAATTGTCTCCTCAATGGTTTCAT